>NC_080675.1:40099186-45099186 GCF_030445035.2 Dasypus novemcinctus
TATTTTTTTTCTCAATGTCATTTATTTCTGCTCTAACCTTCTTTTCTTCTGCTTGCTTTGGGATTCGTTTGCTGTTTTGTTTTGTTTTTTTTTTCTAGTTCTTCCACATGTTCAGTTAGGTCTTTGATTTTACCTCTTTCTTCTTTTTCAATACAGGCATTTAGGGCTATAAATTTCCCTCTCAGCACTGCCTTCAATGTAACCCATAAGTTTTGATATGTTGTGTTCTCATTTTCATTCTTCTTCAGGTATCTACTAATTTCTCTTCCAATATCTTCTTTGATCCACTGGTTGTTTAAGAGTGTGTTGTTTAACTTCCATATATTTGCAAATTTTCCCCTTTTATTGTCAATTTCAAGCTTCATTCCATTATGACCTGAGAAGGTGCTTTGTATAATTCCAGTCTTCGTGAATTTATTGAGAGATGTACTGTGATCCAACATGTGGTCTATCCTGGAGAAATCCATGAGCACTTGAGAAGAAGGTATTACCTGCTGATTTGGGGGTGAAATGTTCTGTATATGTCTGCCAGGTCTAGCTCATTTATCATATTGTTCAACTTGTCTGTTTCCTTGTTGATATTCTGTCTAGTTGTTCTATCTATTGATGTGAGTGGCATGTTGATGCCTCCAACTATTATTATAGAGATGTGATTTCCCCTTTCAATTTTGCCAGAGTTTGCCTCGCATATTGGGGGCACCCTGCTTAAGTACATAGATATTTATGACTGTTTTTTCTTCCTGGTGGATTGCCCCTTTTATTAATATATAATGGCCTTCTACATCTCATCATTTTTTTGCATTTAAAGTTTGTTTTGTCTAACACCAGTATAGCTATTACTGTTTGTATGAAATATCTTTTTCCAACCTTTCACTTTTAATCTATTTGCATCCTTGAGTCTAAGTTGAGCCTCCAGCAGAAAGCATAGGGATGGCTCACTTTTTTTTTTTAGGAGGTGCTGGGGATTGAACCTGGGACCATGGTACATGGGAACCAGGCACTCACCCACTTGAGCTACATTGCTCCTCAAATGAAGATTTGAAATTTTGTGTGCATTCATGATTCTCCTAAATAAGCACAGGTAATTGACAATCATCTGTATTTAGCAGTTTTTTTGGTTTTGTTTTTTTTTTTAGGAACTATAGGGATTTTACACAAGACCTCATACATGGCAAGCAGGTGTCAACTGTGCTACAACAGCTCCCCTGCTCATGTTTTTTTATCCACTCTGTCAAGCTATATCTTTTGATTGGGGAGTTTAATCCATTAACATTCAGTGTTATTACTCTACAGGCACTACTTACTTCAGCCATATTATCATTTGGCTTTCATATGTCATATCTTATTTTTGTCCATCTTTTTACCTATCTGGTTATCCTTTCTGATAGTCTTCACTTCTACACTTTCTTCCAAGCCTCTCTTTTGTCTTTTTCTTTCTGGCTGCAGAACTCCCTTTAATGTTTTCTGCAGAGCTGGATTCCTGTTTACAAACTCTCTTATTTTCTCTTTATCTCTGAATATTTTAAGCTCATCTCTGTATTAGTCTGCCCAAAGGGTGCTGATGCAAAGTACCAGAAATCCGTTGGCTTTTATAAAGGGTATTTGAGGTAAAAATTTATACAGTTACGAGGCCCTTAAGAATCCCACTCAAAGTTGCTTTCTCACCAAAATCAGTTGCCACGTGTTGAAGCAAGATGGTTGCTGATCTCTGCAAGAGTTCAGCCTTTCCCTCTGGGTTTCCTCTCAAGTGCAGGCTGGCATAGGATTTGTCTTTCAAGGCTTTCTCTTTCTCCTGGCATAGGGCTCCTTTCTTTCTGGGCTTTCTATATCAGTCTCAGCTGTTCTGCTCTCTTTCCAAGGTCAACTGCAAGCTATCAGGTGAATGCTCATCTCTCCCTGGGGTCCCAGGATCAAAATATGACAGAGCTCTCCCTTCTGGGGTGTCTTCTTGAGTGAGTGCCCATTTATATCAGCCCACCAAGGAGCAGGGACCTGAGTCACACCTTACTGGCATGGTCAAATCAAAGCCCTAATCTTAACAGGTAATTTAATCAAGGGCACCTCAACTGAATCCGATATAAACAAAGGGCATCATACCCAGAGCAACAGATTAGTTTACAAACATAATATTTCTCTTTAAGGGATTCACAAAAATAGTATCAAATTGTCACACAATCCTATGTGAAAGAATTCTTCTGGATAAAGAATTCTTGACTGTCAGTTTTTCTCTTTGAATACCTTAATTGTATCATACCACTGCCTTCTTGCCGCCATGGTTTCTGAAGAGAAATCTGCACTAAGTCTTCTTGGATGTCCCTTGACTATGTTTTGCTTTTCCCTTGCTGCTTTCACAATTTTCTCTGTATCTTTGGCTTTTGGCATTCTGTATATTATGTCTTTAGGTAGGACTATTTGGATTTATTCTAGTTGGAGTACACTGTGCTTCCTGGACATGTATATTTATGCCTTTCAGAAAAGTTAGGAAATTTTCAGCCATTATTTCCTCAAATACTCTTTCTGCACCTTTTCCCTTCTCTTCTCCTTCTGGAATTCCCCTAACATGTATGTTGGTGCACTTCATGTAATCATTCAACTCCTTGAGCCCCTGATCAATTTTTTCACCTTCTTTTCTCTGTTCTTCTTTCTCTTCAATTTCAGTTGCTCCTTCCTCCATCACTGATTCTTCCATGATTTCAAATTTGCTGTTGTGTCCTCTATTACAACTAATCTCACTCATTGAGTCTTTCATTCCCATGAGTTCTGCTATCTTTCTATGCAAGATTTCAAATTTTTCTTTGGGCTCATTCTGTAACTTCTTAATGTCTTTAATTTTTTAGCCATGTTGTCCTTCAACTCCATGGTTTAATTTAGGAAATTTGTATGAACCTTATTGATGAGCTGTTTCAAATCCTGTCTTTCATCGGGAGCTTTGATTTGTTCCTTTGCCGAGTCATAGCTTTCATTTTCTTTATAAGGTTTGTAATTTTTTGCTTTTGTCTAGGCATCTGATTCTGATACTGAGTTTGCTCTTATGTTGTTTCTCTCTAGGGATTTACTGTTAAGTAGCTGTGTGCTACCACTGTTCTTTGACTCTTGGTTCAACTCGTTCTAGATATTTAAGATTGCCCCTGTTTGACTGCTCAAACCAGGGCTAAGGACCCAGGACTGGGATACAGGCCAGTTTGCAAGAGCCTTGGAGAGGCTTGCCTCTTTTATTTTTCCTTTTTTGTGCTTTTCTGGTCTGGCCAGCAGATGGGGTTTGGCAAACCTCTTAGCTCAGACCCCAAGTACTAGGAGGGAATGCATTCTGTAACTCCTCAGGCAGGTGGGCAGTATAGAAGCAATGTCCTCAGGGCTGGCCAAGCCTCATGAACCAACTCTCAAAGGTTGTTCTCCACCCTTGGCTGGCCTGAAGCAGTAGGGAGGGTGTTCGGGAAAGCAAAATTACCTTTAGCTCCCTGCTCTCAGAGCTAAACAATGTCTTGGCCCCATCCAGCCTGGAAGTGTACAATTCCTCCAATGCAGCAGACCAAGTTCCTTGGTAAAATCTGAATTTGCTGTAGTCTCTGTCCGTCCCTCTCCCTCTCTTGAGGAAGACGACCTCTGAAGCCTCCTCAGTCTACAGCCACTGCTGTCCACAGCCATACACTCTGCAGACTGCTATTTGCTCTTTAGGTGGGGGTAAGGGCATCCACTAATGCTTTTGCGATTCTACTCACAGGGTTTTTCAGCCAACTGAGACTCCTTTCCTTCACTCCTCTCTCTTCTTTGTGGTGTCTTGCCTTCCCTGGTGTCCTGAGCCCCAGAGCAGCCTTCCAGTCTCCAACTATTCTCTAGTTATATTTTCAGGGAGAGAAGTGATCCCTCTGCCTCTCTAATCTTCCATCTTCCCTGAAGTTCATTGTATTATTTTTAAAGGCATTGCTAGATTTGCTTGCTAATATTTATGCTTTCTTTTATGTTCATTAGTTAACCATACTCTTAATTTCCTCTCATAATTTCCTTTTCCAGCATTGGTTACAATATTATACTAGCCTTATACTATAAATTGGGTTATGTTCCCCATTTTTGTATTCTCTGGAAAGGCTTGTATAACATTGGAACTATCTGCGCCTGGAATGTTTAGTAGAACTCTACTGTAAAAATACAGCAGGTGGGTTTTGGAAGGTAATGTTAACTCTGTTTAACTTTTTGACGAACAGCCAAACTGTTTTCCAAAGTGTCAGTACTATAACATAATCCCACCAGCAAAGTATGAGGGTTCCAATTTCTCCACATCCTAACCAAGACTTGTTATTGCCTATCTTTTTAATTATTGCCATCTTAGTAACAGTGAAGTGGTAACTCATTGTGGTTTTGATGTGCAATTCCCTAATGACTAATTATGTTGAGCATCTTTTCATGTGCTTCTTGACCATTTGTATATCTTCTTTAGAGAAATGTGTCAAGTCCTGTACCAGTTTCTTTTTTTAATTAGAGAAGTTTTAGGTTTACAGTGTCTTTATATTGTTGAGTTTTAAGTGTTCTTTACATATTCTGAATATTAGACCATCATGATTTGCAGGTATTTTCTCCCATTATGTGGGACACTTTCTTAAGTGTCTTTTGTAGCAGAAAAACTTTTAATTTTGATGAAGTCAATTTTGTATATTCTTTCTTTCGTTGCTTGTGCTTTAGGCATCATACCTAAGAAATCATTGCCTAATCCAAAGTCACCTCCCCATGTTTCAAATATGTATTTTTTTATTTTTCTAAATTTTTTATTATCCTTTATGACTTCATATTTGACCCATGACATCACTAGAAGTTGGGTTTGGCTGCCAGTGATCTTTCATTATTGATTCCTCCTTCAATTCTCCTTTCACAGGCCTATACCTCAATTTAATTCCTCTTGGGCATTAAAACCTAAACTCCATGATTACCAAAACTAACATTTCCCCCTCTATCCCCTTTATACAGTGCAGTGTCAGCAGAAGTTTACCCACTTACCACTTCGCATTCTTGTTTCTGGTCCCTGGTGCCTCCCTTACTTTCTTACAAGCTTGACTATGCATTTAAATGTTCTAGGTGTTCATATAGTAAGAGTTTTCCTGTTATTTAGTCCAGTGTTCTTTGAAGGCCTCTCCTCAGTCAGCTTCTTATCCCTTGTGATTTCTACCTACTGTTTTTTTTTATGGCAACACTTTGAAATTTTTTGATCTAGGCTGCACTTAATGTTCATTTAAGCCATATTTTACCTTTATGGAAACGAAGTGCAGAGGATAAGTCTATGGGAAGGAGGGACACACACATAATGTGGTTTTCCTGGAGTCTTGCCAAGGCCTCATCATTAGACTGGAAACCAATCATTAACATGAATGTGCACAAATTCAAGGCGATTCTCTATTAGGTACATTCTTTCAGTTGGCCTTTCCAGAGGGCTTCTCCCTAAAGAGGTCCTGGGACCAAAATGTATTAGATTCCAAATGGAAAGGTTAACAGGACAATTAGAATACAAATTAGAACTGGGAGAATATATCAGTCTATATTAGATAATGCAAGGATAAACCAAAAGGCAAAGAAAACTAGAGTAGCTTTGTTGGGGACTTGGATGCCACTCAAGATAAAAAAGCAGGTCTGATGACTAGGCTATCTTATCACTTACTCGACAATGAGCAACTGGTGCTGCCTCTTCTACTACTCCACCATTATGGTCCTTCAATTATTCTTCTACTGCTTTGCTTTAAAATAAAATTTAAAAATCCTTCTATCAGGGCCTGTTTACTGTTCTTTTTATGGTTTTGGCTACTGTCTCACTGTCATTCCCAAAAGCCAGGTGCTATGTCTCACAAACTTCCGAGAGAGAGAATGCACT
Organism: Dasypus novemcinctus; assembly: GCF_030445035.2. Classification (NCBI taxonomy): domain Eukaryota; kingdom Metazoa; phylum Chordata; class Mammalia; order Cingulata; family Dasypodidae; genus Dasypus; species Dasypus novemcinctus. The sequence goes on from NC_080675.1 coordinate 40,105,041, forward strand.
TGATGTATTAACCCTTACATCAGCTGGACAAAGCTGTCATGTTCAGCCATTCCATAGGCTCCAAGCCAGGCATCTGGCAAAGGTTCCCAGCCACCCCATGATCCAAAGGACAACAATTTGGAGTGATGGGATCTCACAGCTTTCTTCAAGATGGGCTGTGCACATGGCAGATGCTCACAGCAACTAGAATTCTATTTCAGAGATCAGAATGGCTCTTTACAATGATGCCTATAGGGATCGAAACAGTCAGAGCTGGGTTCAAATCCTGACTGGCCATTTATGTGATCTTGGTCAAGTCACAACCATTAGTCCTCAGCTTCTTCATCAGCAAAAAGGAGATAGTATGTTTACTTGCTAAAGTTACTGGGAAAAGGAAATGAAGCAATGTAGCAATGTATGTAAGGCACTTAGCACAGAGCCTGGCACATAGTAGGCACTCAACAAAATCATCTGTGGGAAGGTGACTTGGCTCAGCGATATAGCATCCGCCTACCGCATGATAGGTCCACGGTTCAAACCCCAGGCCTCCTTAACCCGTGTGGAGCTGGCCCACGTGCAGTGCTGATGGGTGCAAGGAGTGCCGTGCCACGCAGGGGTGTCCTCCGCATAGAGGAGCCCCACGCGCAAGGAGTGCGCCCTGTAAGGAGAGCTGCCCAGCACGAATCAGCCTGCCCAGGAATGGCACCACACACATGGAGAGCTGACGCAGCAAGATGAGGAAACAAAAAGAACGAAGAGACAGATCCCTGGTGCCGCTGATAATAGAAGCAGACATAGAACACACAGTGAATGGACAAAGAGGACAGACAACTGGGGTGGGGGTGGGGAAGGGAAGGGGAGAGAAAAAAAAAAATCTTTAAGAAAGATCATTTGTATTTATATGCCTTCCCTCCCTTCCTGTCTCCCCCCAGCATCGTGATGACTACTTGCTCCACCTTCTCTGCCCTGGGCCTGATGCCCCTCCTCTTGTACATCTACTCAAGGGGGATCTATGATGGAGACCTGAAGGGCAAGGTGCCCTATAAAGGCATCATAGTATCACTGGTCCTGGTGCTCATTCCTTGCACCATAGGGATCGTCCTCAGTGCCAAACGGCCACAATATGTGCGCTATGTCGTCAAGGTAAGAACCTGGGACCCTGCCTCTGGGAACATGGGCAGGGAGCAAGAACGCTGCCATTGCGTGGCTTGAAGCAAGTCCCTTGGCCTTTTTCTGTCTTTCCTTCCCTGTAGAAGTTTTTGGACTACTACTGGGACATCTAGTACAACATGGGACTGGAATATACATGAAAGTACTTTTTAAAGGTTAGCAGAAAAAAGCACTACACACACATAATTATAATATATAATCATTATTTTAACAGTAAGATTAAACGTATTAAGCATCTGCTATACGCTGTTTTATGCTGGGCACTTTAAGAAATCACTGTCCTCTGAGTTTACAGGCTCTCCACTAACTTTGGCCACCTTGGATCTCACCTCTTTCTCAGCTTCCCCTCTGGCTTGCTGTTCATCCCTTTGACCAGCATGAAGCCTGGTCCTAGGGAAGCAGTTTGCATGCTGACATCCTTAAAATCTGCTATGTCTTTCCCCTGGAATCTATGCCTTTGGTCTGACCTATAGGATGCTGCTCAGAAGGCAAAGGCTTGCCAGCAACTTTGGGCATGGAACAAAAGCAGCAACATGTCAGGTTTTCAGGTGTTTTAGTTTTCACAGTTCCCTTTTCTTAATGTCAGTTTTTGCCCTTGCCCTGGAGTAGTCCCAATTCCATGGCCAGAGCTCCCCTTCCCACCTGTTAAAAGACACGGAAAACCATTCCTCTATCCTTCTCAGTTCTGGATTATCTTCCATTCTCCCCACACTTCTCTTATATTTTTTATTGATTATGCTGTCCTCCCTCCCCACCTCCACCCCGCCCCGCCCCCACCCCAGTCACCACTTTCCACTTGCTCTTAAACGTCTCTGTATTGGTTCCTCACAGTCAGCATTGATACAAGTTCATACATTGCCTGTATTAAAAACAAAACAAAACAAAAACCCTACCTGGACTTCCCCCTCCCATTCCAGCTGACACCTGTATTTGCTATCTGCTCCCTTTCCCAGCCAGGATTCAGGAAAACATACATTCTCACATACCACTTCATCTTACACACCTTCCACTCCCACCAGACTGCCACCAAAACTGCTCTTCCAAGTCACCAGCCTTCAGCAACTGGTCTGTTAATTGGATCTCTCTTCTCCCTCTCCGTATCTCTCCCACCCAACATCTTTCTTTTTCTTGAGGTACCTGGGCTGGGGATCAAACCCGATACCTCATATGTGACACACTAGCACTCAACCACTGAGCCACACCAGCTCCCTAACCCAGCATCTTGATTACCATCTGCTCCACCTTCTTCAACAAACCCAATGGACACTGCAGTTATTTTTTTTTACTTTTTAGTACATGACTTGGTTGACCACTGCCTCCTTCTCAAAAGTCTTCTTCAGTTTCAGTGACTACGAGTGTTCCTGGCTTTCCTACCACCTTTGGTAGTTCTTTTCAGACTCCTTCCTGAGTTCCTCTAGTAACAGTTGTTACATATCTGGGTTCAGTCCAAGCCCTCTTTCTTTACAGAAGACTGACACAGTAACAATCTGACTTTACATCATTTAAAGATCACATCAGGGAAGCGGACTTTGGCCCAGTGGTTGGGGCGTCCGTCTACCACATGGGAGGTCCGCGGTTCAAGCCCCGGGCCTCCTTGACCCGTGTGGTGCTGGCCCATGCGCAGTGCTGATGCGCGCAGGGAGTGCCCTGCTACACAGGGGTGTCCCCCGCGTGGGGGAGCCCCACGCGCAAGGAGTGCACCCATAGGGAGAGCCGCCCAGCACGAAGGAGGGAGCAGCCTGCCCAGGAATGGCGCCGCCCGCACTTCCCGTGCCGCTGACGACACAGAAGCGGACAAAGAAACAAGACGCAGCAAAAAGACACAGAAAACAGACAACCGGGGGGAGGGGAGGGGAATTAAATAAATAAATTAAAATTAAAATTAAAATTAAAAAAAAAAAAAAAGATCACATCAGGTCGCGGACTTGGCCCAGTGGTTAGGGCGTCCGTCTACCATATGGGAGGTCCGTGGTTCAAACCCCGGGCCTCCTTGACCCGTGTGGAGCTGGCCCATGTGCAGTGCTGATGTGCGCAAGGAGTGCCGTGCCACACAGGGGCGTCCCTTGCGTAGGGGAGCCCCATGCACAAGGAGTGCGCCCCATAAGGAGAGCTGCCCAGCGCTAAAGACAGTGCAGCCTGCCCAGGAATGGTGCCACACGCACGGAGAGCTGACACAACAAGATGACACAACAAAAAGAAACACAGATTCCCGTGCCACTGACAACAGAAGCGGACAAAGAATATGCAGCAAATAGACACAGAAAAAAGACAACCAGGGTGGGAGGTGGGAAGGGTAGAGAAATAAATAAATCTTAAAAAAAAAACAACAACAACAACACATCAGGAAGCCCAGTGAGAAAGCTGTTTCAATTCTCTAGATCCAGATCCTCATCCCAAGGTCTGCTCCATCTCAGGTATGCATCTGCCATCTATAGGCTGATGACTCTCACAATATGTTCAGCCCTGAATTCTCTCTCCAGACTCCAGAATCCACTCAGCTGCCTGAATCTTAACACCTGAATATATACCTCAGGCATTTAAAAGTCAGTCTTTTGTAAAAAATATAAACTTTTTTAAGAGGTTTTTAGATTACAGAAATGTTACATCAAAAATATAAAGGATTCCCATTTATCTCATCCCACCCCACCCATCTTCCCATTAGTATCCTTCAATTGTGTGGTATGTTTGTTCCAACTGAAGAAATACTAACGCATTGTTACTAACCAAGGTCTATAGTTCACACTGTGGTTTACACTTAATTCCAATGCCTTATGTTTCACCTATTACACCCTTCCCCTCCCCTCTGAACCTCTGGTAACCAGTCTTTATATCACTGTTACATGTTTTCCCATTACTATATTGTTTACTTTGTCCATGGTTGCATTCACCCCTTGTTTGTTCAATTCCTCAATGTTGAAGATTTGAGGATGGTGATGCCCACTCTGTCTCAAATTAAAATCTAAATTAGAATCATCTCCTCCCCTGCTCCCCACCCCAATGCGGTTATCTAAATGAACAGCACTCTATTCCCCAACTGCCTGAGCCAGAAACCTGTCATTCTGACATCTCTCTCCATCACACCTACCTACCTAATCAGTGACTGTCAATTCCTTCTTCTATCACTTGGACAGAGTGAAGGACAAGGCCTGCCTGCTGCTGCCTTTTTTCCATGTATCAGCAGGAAACACGTGTTTGTGTCCATCATTTAGTTTATTCACAAGTTTATGGGGGTATACACATTTTTAATAATCAGAGAATATTAAAAACTCAGTTACTCCAATAACTTAATGCAATCCTCCCCCCACTTATAAGAAAACACAACCAGAAACCAAGTTCACACTGCTAATGGCCAAGTGATAGAAGAGCATGTCTTTTTTTACCTCAGATTAACTGTCATTAAAACGTTCAAAAAGTGTTCTGAGAATGGAGAGAATTATCAAACTGTAAAGCTGGAAAGGCCTTCAAAATAAAGCCATCTCCTGTCATTCCCATTTTAGACAGAATAACTAAGGCCCAGAAAAGTAACTTGGCAGTCAGAATTTTCAACTAACCTCCTCCTGTTCCTGCTGTGTCGCACATTCCATCACTGAATGCTAGAGTGAAAATGGACTGAAAAATGACTCGAGAGAACATTCAAAGAGCTAAGAAATGCCTGGGCTGGAAGAGACACCAGGGACACGGACTGCATAAATGGTGATCTGCAGTCTTTGGACCCATTTTGCCCCTGGGTAATCACCAGGGTGAAAAAAACCTAAGGCCAACAGTTCCATCTGACTATATCACACATTCACAAACGAATCATTTTTTGGGGCTGCAGAGAAAACCATATGGGCCAAAATGCAAAGACTGAGGGATACCCTCCTTGCTTTTATACCTCTTTGAGAGGGCTGTGTTCATCCTTAATCTGTCTTACAAAATAGAGAGACTGCCAAGCTGGAAAGTAAGGAATTGATTTTCCTATCCTCTTGGTAGGTTTAACCCTCCTGTAATTTTTCAAAATGACCCAGCTTCTAATAATTGGCTCTGGCAGAGTGTGTGTGCTCAAATTGCTTAACCAGTTGCATTCTCCAGGTCACACTTAAACGAAGATATAATTTTTAGGGATGCCCCATTTTTCAGTACTGACTGACCCATGCAAAGGTCTATTATTCAAAGGCCGATTGGTTAAAGTTGAGGAATCCGAGCCCGAGGTCCAGAAACCCACTTTCACAAAATCCAGGTGTTCCCCTGCTACTGATTCACCAACTACCTATACTTTGCCCATACTTGCACTACTACTAGTGAACTGACTTCTGACTCTCCTTTTGTTTCACAGCTTTTGCTAATTTGGGGCTTCTGCTTCTCCCAATCGGTTTTAACATTTGCTTCCGCTGTTCCTATTTCTACAAACTCCCTAAATGGAGGATGAGATTGGCTTAGCCATTCACCGCCTCTAAAGGCTACCCTTGTGGGTAATTTGGGCCAGGTTATTTCGTGGGCTTCCAGCAATATGGACTGACTTGACCGTGCGTGAATATCATCAATCAGCTATGACCAAGGGAGTGACCAGGATAATAGTAACACAAAGCATGGCCACCTATGAAATAATTACGCAGGGCCATTCGCCTCAACAGGAGGTTGTAGATGTGACAGGTTCCTATAGTTGATGTAGTAGTGACAAGAAACCTTAGGATATTAAATTTTATTACCTATGGAACAGAAAAGTCACAATGAGTGATTTTCATGTGGCCCTGTCCCATTCCCTAATATATATTGCCTCACTTAATCCTCATAAACATTTAGTGTCATATTATTCTCATTTTACTTTGGAAGAATTTTAGGTAGTGATTTCAGACACCTAGAGACTGGCAGAGCTGGGTCTGACACCCAGTCTGTGCTCGGAACCATTTTGCTGCCCTCAAGAGTGGAAGCACAAAGAGGGAGGGAGACTGAATGCCAAATGGTGTAGTTCGATGTCCCCTATACTTTATCCATTACACTCGCTTCACGGGAGTGGCAACAATTTGGTCTGAGTACAGAATAAATCCAAAAGGTATACACGCAAAATATAAGTCCAAAGGAGAAATCTAGTCAGAGAACAAGGGCAAACTGAGCAGCTCATCAGTTTATGCAATCTTTTGATAAAACCTGAAATATGTGGCTGTTGATGAAACCTGTGAAAGTCCTTCCTACACCAAGACAAGACCACTAGTTGGAAGAGGTGATGCTTTCTATGATCACATCAGTTGCAACATGGATGAAAAACAGAAATGGCAAATCCACAGAGCTCAAATTTGGGCAATATTAAATGTTAACGTGTTGCTAGGAAATATACCATGTGTGAATTAAGTGAACTGAATCATGGCAAAGATAACTGAGTTCAAATTCAGAGACATGCAAGTTTACCTGGAAAGCTTGCATCCTCTTACACTGTATGCTGGAAAATCACTAATTTTCATCAAAACCCACCACCTAAAAATTCCAAGATTTAACTATAGGTTTTTAAATAAAATTGAAAGCATAGCCTTGCTCCCAATTAATGTTGCTTTCCAAGTAGTAACATGGACCAACATTTTGTTTCCAATGAGGCGATTAGTCAAGACATTTTGTTTCCAATGAGGCGATTAGTCAAGACATTTTTTAGGAGGTACAATGGATTGAACCTAGGATCATGTACATGGGAGGCAGGCACTCAACCACTCAACTTCACCTGTTCACCTCAAGACTCTTTAAAAAGGTTTCTCCCCCTTCCTCTCCTCCCGCCCTGCTTTTTTTCCTGTCAGTTTTGTCTTCATTTTTTCTCCTCTAGGGCTCACTGGAATTTGATCCTGGGGACCTCTCATGTGGAGAGAGGTTCCCCGTCAATTGCTCCACCTTGGTTCCTGGTCTCTACTGCATTTCACCTTCATCCTCCCCGTCTCTCTTTTGTTGTGTCATCATTTTGCTATGTGACTCACTGGCGCAGGCACTGGCTCGCCGCACTGGCATGCCTTCTCTTCTTTTTCACCAGGAGGCTCCAGGGATCAAACCCAGGTCTTCCCATATAGTAGGCGGAAGCTCTATCACTTGGCACCACATCTGCTTCCCTTAAAACATTTCTGAAACTCCTTTTGGGAACTTCCTTCATGGCCAGTGTGCAGGTCACTCAAGGAGGCTTTCCCTTAATGGTTACACATCCTTTTGGGTCTAAAACCATTTTATTTTACTAACCTTGCTTGAAATGACTTGGTAATTACCAGAAGTCAAATTCATCCTAAAATGGATGAAATCTCTACCTTTAATGGGGATGCTGGTGTATTTAGCCAAGCAAGTGTAACAAGAGGTTCTAAGAAAAAATGTTTCAATGAGTTCCAAAAAAATTTTGAAGCAGTGGCAGTACTTTAAGAGTATACACAGGCTCCAGAGAAAATGATTTAGAAACAGAACTTTGTTTTTTACACAAGTCTACTCAAATCTCATTCCTTCAGAGCCACAGCCCTTGCTGAAAATCTGCTCTCCAGAGCTATATAAAAGCAGCTATGCTTAAGAATTTTTAGTAATAAACATAGTAACCAGGTCTCTAACCTCCAGTTGCCTTAATACCAAGAAATATGAGAGAAGCTAATACAAAGGTCTTTCATATTTCCTTCCACATCAAACACCCAATTTCTACCAAACACTAATTTTCCTTTAAATTAAAACGCTTCCTGCCCCTTTTTGCCTAGGAGTCTGCACCAAATTTTGTTGTGTATGTCCACCTTCCTCTCCCACTTTTCAGCAAACTCTGTTCTTTCCATTTCCCAATAAATTCTTTTTGCTGGCTTTAAAAAAAAATGCTTCCTACCGCCACATCTCCACAGTGCTCCTCTACCATCCTTTCCAATTATTTTTTCTTACCTTTATTCCCAGGGAGGAATGATCATCATGCTTATATTATCTGTGGCCATCGCAGGCCTCTCTGCCATCAACGTGGGCAAGAGCATCATGTTTGTCATGACTGCACATTTGCTGGCCACATCCTCCCTGATGCCTTTTATTGGCTTCCTGCTGGGCTACGTTCTTTCTGCCCTCCTCCACCTTGATGGACGGTAAGCACTATTTGAGGTTGCACTGTTCTATAAGCCTCATTCTTTTCCTGGTTTCTCAGAAAAAGAGTCACTTACGAGCTCAGAATCTGACGTGTGGAAATTATTTTTCTAGCAATATATTCAAATGTACAAGTTGAATAAGGAACTTTGTACTTTGGGAAATACCGGGGTATGAGGGTTGGAATGAAGGGACTAGACCCGCAAGAAAACTCCAGAGACCAAAAACATCCAATTATCCAAACAGCAAGAACTGCAGAGTACCAACCTCCAGAGCTACAGATTCACCCAGGCTCCCTGGTAGTTAATGGCACTGGGGCAACTTTGTTTTACTGTGGTAGATGTTCATATTATCCATTTACCTTTCCTACTTGTTTTCTGCTTAGACTGACAAGGATATCCCTGGGCTCCAGCTCTGCTAGAGGCACTCAGAGCTGAAGCAGCTGGGAACCTCTGCTGTAATCTAATCCAATTCTCACAAACACACAAAGTTGCTATTTTAGGGAAACAAGTCAGTTTGAAGGCAAAGACGTGAGACCATCAGGCATCCTGTCTATGCCAAACAGCATCACCTATCAGGGACTTTCTCCTCTTGTCAGCCGTAATACACAAAAACTTACCTAGGAGTCTAAATGCTAGCAGCAGCCAACCCCCCCTTCCCCCCCCAAAAAAAAACAGAAAACACACAAAAACAAAACAAAAACCATGAACTGAAATGAGCTTTAAAAAAACGACCATCTGTTTCTAAGATCACGCTAATAACACATTTCTACAGGGTATAATGCTTGATGATGTAGGAAACCAAAGGCTGTCAATTACCACTTATGTCAATATTCATGACACAGTAATGTGAAATGCAAATAATCAGCACCAAATGCCACCACAGTAGTCTCAGGCATAATATAGGTGCTACAATAGTTTTTTAGTGTCTACTTTAATACACTAAATTGCAATTCATTCATTCAATTAAGTACACTCATTAAATGTAAAAATCCCACTCCTTAACCCATAAAACAAAGTAAAACCAAGGATTCCAAAGATGAGGCTTAACCCCTTCTTTAATTTTTTATCGTGCATTTTGAAGTCAAAGTTATCCAAGGCAAAGATGTGGAAGACAAGGTCCCGTTTAAAAATATCTTCCACAGTATGTCGAAACTAAAATTATCTTACATGTACACACAATATAAGCCAAAAATACTGACTCATGTCTCCTATCCCTCACAATTGGAAGATACACTTCCAAATACTAATCATACAAAAAAATTTTTTTTCAAGCAATTCAAAACAATCTCTCACAAAAACTCCATGACACAAACCTAATAGCCCACCACAACATTTAACTGCATTTAAAAAGTAGGTCAACCTGGCTTTTCCTGAACCTATGGTGCACTATAGACTCACATCCTTCTTCCTTTGAAGGACTGTTCACTGGGTCTAATCCTCTGGGAGGGGGAGGAAGGTTGCCATCATCTCTCTTCTGTGACAATGGGGTTGGTGTCTTCAACTGCACAGGGGCAGACGCACCGTTAGCATGGAGACTGGATGCCAAAATGTTCAACTCTGTGCCACCATCCTCAATGTGACCTTTCCTCCTGAAGTCATTGGACCACTTTTCTTCTTTCCTCTCCTCTACATGATTTTCCAGCTTGGAGAGGGGCTTTTCCTTATTGCCATCTTTCGGTGCTATGAGAGAATCAAACCTCCCAAGGGTGAGTACTGAATCCTCATTTGACTTCTGGTCACATGCCAGACCTGATCTTGGTGGCAAGTCAGGTGTATAATAGGGACTTTTGCGTACCAAAATCACTAGACAGGATACCAAGTATGCAAGGGACTTCACAAAACCAAGGCTACTTCAATTAACTACACTCCAATTTCTGCCCTCCAGTTGGGAAATCCAACTATGGATGGCGTTTGCCTCATGGGACTAAAGCAATTTTTGCTGCTTTGCCCAAGTGGGGAGACCACACAGAATATTAAGCATAAGCCTATTATAAACAGTGATCACCATAATAAACGTGACTTAAACCTTAATGTGGTCACTACAGCTGGATTAATATCTCCCTAACCCACAGCACCACCTGAGAGCTCAGGGCACTTATCCTCAAAACAATCATACCTCATGAAAGCTCTTCAAGTCCCTTCCTTGAAGGAACCCCCAATAACTATCAATCTCCTTCCTAAACACTTATTCAAATCGTAATTGCCTCTTTAGTTCCCATGAACTTGGAAATTACCTTCAAGACCCTGCGGATCATGATTTAAACCTTAGAAAAAGATACTTTTTTGGTGGAATTAACATATAGTAGCAAATGCAGATCCTCTCCCTTGGCAACTAGTTTTAAGGTAAACTTGGTTGCCCATCAGCAGAAGAGAAACCATTGACTCACTGTACTCCAAAACTATTTTAGCAGTATTGGTTGAAAACTAGTGTCATAAAAAAGAACCCAGCCTGATGCTTATCTGTGATCAGCTCAGGTTTGGTACCCAGTTAAGATTCCCTTACCCCACCCAAAGAGTACATGGGGAGTGAGGTGGTTCTCCAGAGAACCAGGTTCCCAGGTTAAACTTTTCATCCAGAAAAACAGAACTCCCTCCAACAGTTTGTAGAGGTTCTGCTCAAGACCTAAAAAGAACCTCTCTCACAAATAACACTAACGGAAAACTTATGGGGAGGCCGTGGCAAAACTAAGGCAAAGTAATTTTCTCTTCAGAGCTAACAAAGGCCCCAAGCAGCCTTTTTCCTCCCTGAGCCAGAATCCCAGAAGTCTTATTACATAAACCCATTTCCACTAATATTTATTGTATGTACAATGTACAAAGTTGGAAGAACAGAGATTACAGCAATATTCAACTTTACTAGGCCTTTTATTACTAGTTTATTAGTAAGTTAAAGGGTAAACAAACCTTTCCCCCAGTTTAAATTGTGGGTGAACTGATGACAAAGATGATTTAAGGAACTTTTATTTTAGGTGTAATAATAGTATCATGGTAGTTTTTGTAGGGTTTATCTTTTATTACATATTAAAATACAAACAAGATGTTACATAGGATGCGTAGGATTTTCCTTTCAAATAAATCCAGTAAGTTTCACAAAAGGAGTAACAATACAGTTGAAATGACTGGTCATTTACTCACTGTTAATGGGTGGTGGGCACATAAGGTTCATTGTACCATCTGTTCTATTTTGTATGTGTGAATTTAAAAAACCATAAATGTGCGAGGAAAAAGAAATAAGGTAAATACATATGTACAAGCAAACCCAGATGAGTTGGTCTTCTATTATCTTCCATACTGAGCAAGCTTTGTGTTAACTGCTGTTCTTCCCTCTACACCCGACCCTTTTACTTTTACAGACAAAACAAAAATGATCTATACAGATGCGAGAGCTCTGGGAGATGGAACTCAAAAAGGGGAAGAGAGTGCTCTTGCACAACCAAGCCCATCCCTCAGTGGTCCGGATTCTGATCAGAAGGCTATTCAGAAACCAGTGGTGTACTACACAACAGAAATCAGTCTTGCCTGAATGATAAAGCTTTCAAGCAGAACCTACCAATATCAAGCACTGGCCTGGAGGACAAAGAGGGACTCTTAAAAGCCATACTTATCCCCACCTTGGACCTTAAATTTTGTTTTCAAAAAGAGAACTGTTCAATGACAGACTAACCTTTAACAAGGCAGGTATCGATTCTGTCATTTGCCACCAGATCAGTGCCTGGTAGAAAAACAATAGGTACTTAATTTCTGAACCTATCAATAAACGGGTTGTTTTTACACTAAAGTCAAATACCTTATGCCCAAAGTTTTATAATCCATAGGGTAGGGTAAATAAATGCTCAAAAGTGCTGTATGATTAGCAGACTTATCATTTCTAACCTAAAAATATTTTAACCCATTCCCTTCCCTTATGGCATCACTATTGATGCTGAAGACCCTTAGAGAATAGCCAAATAGACCAAGAAAATTACGTAAAAGGCAGACACAAATGCAAAAGCTATTAACCAAGAAAAGCAAATCCTGACTTAACTCATATAATAACTACTCCCAGCCGTAATGAAATAAAGGGGAATTTCTGGAGAATGCAATCCCAGAGGTAGAGCGAAAAAAAACTAGTAAGAAAAAGCCAAGATACAAGACAAACTTTGAATGTTGTTGGTGAACCACCAACCCTTTTTTCTTTACACAGTTCCAGGGATCAAACCTGGGACCTTGTACATGGGAAGCAGGCAGTCAACCATTTAAGCTACATCCACTCCCCAGAACAATTTGTTTCACTAATCTTAACTAATCTACTCCATCAGTTCATTACATCACTGGCTTTCACAACAGACTCCTCTAAAACTCAAAATGCCAGAGCAAGTGGTTTCCCAATTTAAAGAATACTGCCTCAAAATCCACTCAAAAATTTAAACATTTTTAACAAATTGTTCATATGCAAACAAGCCTTCCCACAAGGGAAGGGAATGGGTTAAAATTTTAGATTAGAAAGGATTTATGAATTTAACAGTTAAATTACTAACACCTAGAAACCAGCTGACCATGCCTTCCTTCACTGACTTTTATCATTTTGTATAACCAGGTACAAATGATGCCAAGACAAATTTTATGGCATCTGTCTCACAAGTGTCCAAGACTACCAAATATTCCGAACACTAAGTTTTAAAGAAACACTGATTTTGGTCAATACCCTTTCAAAAATAGAGATTTGCCAAAGGCCTAACACTCTAATTTTCCTATTATATATCTACTCGAATTCCCTCCAATACCTGTTTTTGAAAATGTGGGTCTGGACTTGCTATAGTACCCTCAAGTTGATCCTTATAAAACGAGATAGAATATACCAAAAAACAAAGTTATACCTACACAAAGGGTGGTCCTAAATTTTTTTTAGATCAGAGCCATGCTGTGACTTCTCAGATGATGGATCTGAGAATTCAGACTTATTCAAGCCAACTTTCCTTTTTGGAATTTAACCTAGTGTATCTCTGCAATTTTCCCAAGAAATGGACTTTATTCCCTTAGGGTATAATACATGTTCATAAAATTTAGTAGTAATAAACCTGATTATTTAGCTATTGGGGTAAAGAAGGGGGGGGGGCGGGGGGTGTGACAACAGAATAACTGGTAAAATGACAAAACTAATGTATATACCATGTTGCCCTGAGTTATCACATTTAAAGAGCCGAAAAGGAAAAACTGACCTTTTCCTTCTTTGTCAGTAAAAGTAGAATAGTTCTTGGGTTCTGGAACCAGACTTCCTATAAATCAATACCAACTCCCCATTTACTTGCTCTTACCTTTGGAAAGTCCCTGAACTTCCTTTTTTATGAGTATACAGTATTTGGTTTTGTACAGGGCAAGATTTGAGAGTTCAGGTATAGGATCTAACACTTAAAATGATGTAGGAAACCTACCAGACTAATACAATTAGACAATAAATATTCACTGTTGCTAATATTTATCCAGCCTAGGGTCCAAATAGAGGAATAAGAAAATCTAATCAGCCCCCGACAAGATTCCCAAAAGCAATCAATGCACATTCCATGTAAGTATAGGACAAAACTTAGGAGGGTTCAGGTATAGACTCTCGCACTAAAAACAGGATCTTCAAGAATTTTCATTATTTAACAGTTATTGTCACATAAGTGTCTAATGACTGAAGTAACACTTCGAAGGTTCTTGGGCATTCATATGCACTAATTTTTTGTTTTAAACTGCATCTTCTGACATGAAAACCATAACATTAATTCTGTAAGAATATGCATGAAACACATTAAGTTTTACAATTAATTTGCTTTCCAAATGTTTCCTCCTGCTCTTGGTTCCTAAAACCCAATTAAGCAACTTAATACCTATAGAAATTAAGAGTGGTACAAAAAAAAAGTATGGGGGACATGGAGACACCTACGTAAGTAACTGTTAGAAACAACTCTTAAATTATTTTCTTGAACAGTTAATTCCCCATCTCCAAGTAGCCTGGAAATATATCAGTATTTACAAGAAAAAAAAAAAACAGCAGACTCTACAAGGGATTTTGAATGTGTATGTAGATGAGGGAGGCATAAACAGCATATCACTCCTTCAGACAAAAAGCAGTTTTATAATATTTTATTATCAATAACAAACAGCTGCCTTAATGTGTTGCTTTGCTGTGCAGCTGTTGAAAGGGTGGGTGGGAGGATACCCTAACCCCAACAAGGAAAACTCAAAGTAAGCCTTTATATACAAGCAAATTTAGAGCTCTTTTAAGTGTCCAAAGCCATTCATTAGTTTAATTGAGACATTAAACTAATTTTGAATTAATGTATTTGAATAAACAGGAACTAAAATGTTCAAGTGTTTTCTAGTACAAAAAAAATTAAATTTGCTTTAGTTATAAAAGAGCTCTATCAATATACACAAACTATATACCTCAGACATTCACAAAAATGTGAGAAGGCTTATCAAAAGACATTTAATACAATTAGTTTTCAACAACCCCTTGATGGTCCACATCTACAAAGATATCCAGTCCAACCCAACCCCCCTCCAAATCCCACCCCCACAGAAAAGCACATACTTACCAGAATTTTTAGCAAGTATGGTTTGGGAATTTGTTTTGTTTTAAAAAAAAGGTCCCCAGGGCAAGTTATTTACAGTTTAATTGCCACTGTCAACTGATCTGGACCTTGACCTGGACCGGGACCTCTGGCGATCAGATACTGGAGACTTAGATCTACTTGAAGAACCACGTTTCTGGCTCTTCTCAGGCACAGGAGACCTACTAACAGAACGGGACTTGCTCCGGCTCCTGCTCCTGCTCCTTGACCGGCTGTATGACTTGCGACTACGAGAACGAGATCGGCTCCGAGACCTAGAGGAACTCCTGGTCCGGGAACGGGACCTGCTTCTTGACCTACTGGCAGGGGTGGGGGTGGGAAAATACCTTAACATCAAAGTGGTAGGTCTTATAAATCCAAAGTGAAATTTTTTACGTAAAAACATTACTTACCTGTGCCTTTTGCTGCCTTCAATTAATTTGATTTTTCTCCCATTTATTTCCTTTCCAGAAAGTTTTTCAATAGCATTCTTTAAGTCACCATAAGAGGCAAACTCAACCACCCTAAGATGAAATTATAAAAAAAAACATATAACAGCCATTTATAAAGTATATACATCCTGCAGTCTCCCGCAATGCATATAGTAGTCCAGATTATGTTTCTGTTTGTTTTTTTTAGGAGGCACCAGGGATTGAACCTGCAACCTCATACATGGGAAAAAGGCACTCAATCAACTGAGCTACACCACCTCTCCTTCTGTGTTTACTAATCTAAGTCTTATTTCTTGAGACTGATTAACACAGTACTACATAGTACTAGATAATAGAGTAAGGTTTCTCAAATTCAGCTCTACTGACATTTTGAGCCAAATATAAATTTTAGGTAAGGAGCAGTTCTGTGCCTTTTTAGAATTTAGCAACTCCAGCCTCTACAACTAAAAACGTCTTCAGGCGTTACCAAACGTAACCTGGGGACCAAAATCACCCCTGGTTTAACAAACCACTACACTGAGTAAGTCTAAATTTTAAGTCCTCAATAATGTTCACAGTAAAATATTCAGAATACTTTAAACGACATTCATAACCTCCAGTACACTCACCCTTCATTTAATTTAGGTCGATGTGCATCCGCAAAGGTTACCTCCCCAGCTTGTCTCATAAAATCTTTGAGATCCTTAACACAAGACAATTTTGTTAAGCAGAGAAATGAAAGGTGACACACAAACAACCACATGGTATAAAAAAAACAAGACTACTGAAAGAGAAGATGTTAGATAAAGTACAAACATGGCATTTACCACACTTGTATTCTATCAGAAGTCAAAATTATCTATGTCAGGGCACGAAATAAACAAAGAGCATATTGCTTTTAAGCAAAATGCCAGAGAAAAGTCAGATTTTAACATTAAAATAGTATTAGTCTATACTGAACTCAATACAAAAGGAAAAAAAAAACGAAACAAGAGAAACAGTACATGTTTATAAAGTAAAGACTAAAGTAGAAGTTTTATATTTAAAAAAAAAAACAACAAACAACATTTACAAGACACCAGTTATTTTGTGCCCCATATGTCATTAAAAAAGTTTACTTTACCTTTATTAACATTTCCCTAGGCTAGTCAAGCAGCAAACCATTAATCGGTCGGAGATACCTTCATGACATATGCCCGACTGGCTCTTCGCCACCCACTTGAAGGATACTACCCAATCGATGGAAGCCTTTATCGCACAGCCCTCCCTATTAGCAGACTACTGGCGGATGCAGACATGTTCTACTCTTGTGCAGTTACCAAGGACCACTTTACTGCGATCAGGATTCCAACGACCACCTAATTTCGTATCTTTCGACCAGGACCTCTTATTCGGAGCGTTACAGGAAGACAGGTCTCAACTTAGGAATCAGATCACGTTATCAACGCTCTGGGATCGCTGCAACCTGGCACTTCAAGTTAAGTGCACCGATTACGTCTAGACCGGCAAACACAGATCTAGAGGTGGCCAACTGATCACTGTAGGAGCTGACTGCCAAAGTCAACCAGGCCCAACCAAGAGTGACCAAGACAACGATTAGGATAACCCACAGGCACTCCTCGTCATAAGGCCAACGACACAGATAGGCTGGCAAATAAAGGGTTTAATATTTGGTTAAAATTGATTTTTAAAAACAAGAAAAAATATCCTCAAAACATTTACATTTGATCACTAATATTAAAGTTTTAAATATCCCCCAGTTACAGTTAATTAAAATTTTTAAAATTACAATTAAATCCATAATTTAATTAAAGATAAAATACTTTTAAGAAAACATACAATTAAAATATTAACTACCCATTAACTTTTTAAAAAGCCACATTAAAACAACTCAAAACTGTATCTCAACAAACCTGCCAGCTGACTCTTGAGGATAAATTTTCAACTATAAGTCGATTTTCTGTTCTTACAGGTGGAGCATTTCTGTGGAGGAAAATTGAGGTTTCACTAATGGAAGAAATGCACTTGTGCACGCACCTGCTCAATTGTGGATAAACTCAAGTAAGGAGACATGACAGTCATTTATATGACTTTCATCTCTACAGTTTTTCCATTACTCTATGATTTTTACATAGATACATGAATACCGATCAGGAATAACAGAACTAACTATATTGTAAACCTCTGAATCACGGTTTAATACTAACCATTCTCGAACCCTGAATACTGTCCTTGCAGTTAACAAATTGTTCATAGTAGTTACCACATACCGTCTATCATTTCGAGGTCTGCGACTACTAAAACGGTCAGAGTAGCGTCCTCTACCTCTTCCACCTCGAGAACGAGCCCTAGCATGTTCAATAGTAACCCTGTAGAAAGGGAAGAAAAATCGTCACTGTACACTTATAAAAGATAAGAAAACTTTTCCATCTGACCTATTCTGCTTTAGTTTCCACTAAATAGTTATAAAACTAAAAATAAGGTTCTCACCTTTCACTGCAAAGTTCTTTTCCATCAAGTTCATAAACAGCATCATCTGCATCCCTTGGATCCTCAAATTCCTAATACATAAGCATGAAAAAATTTAGACGCTTAACCTGGCTTTAAAAGTGTACCCTGTAAGTTAAGAACACTAAAAACTGTGATGGAACGTAAGGAGAAATACCTTAACGACACTGTCAAAGAAATAAACCAAATCAAAGAGTGATTGGGGGTGGGTTCCCTCCAAATAGCACTTAAGGTTCTTTAAGAAAAGTTCAGTGTATCGAGATAGTCCATTGTTTTCTAAAGACAAAGATTCTGCCAATACTAAAATCAAAATCACTATTATTCAAAAATCTCTACCTATATACCAAAAGATAGCAATTCAACTAGCTCTGAATACTTACCACAAAACCAAAGCCTCTTTTCAGATCAATATCTCTTATTCGTCCATACCCCTTGAAAAATCTTTCCACGTCTTTCTCCCTGGCCGCTGGATTTAGCCTCCCGATGAAAACTCGACAGCCACTCATGATGACCGGCTAGTATTACCTGTTTGAAAATAAGTCTATTCAATTGAGACAATAACCAATAAACGTTTGAAGAATTTCTGATCACGGGGTCAAAAACATAAATGGCATAAAATAAAATGTTTACCAGATGATGTCATAAACAAGAGTCCCTCTTTATCAGGCCAGGTGTCCCTTGCAGACAAAATTAAAACTCGGCTCCCAACACGATCCTTCCCTGGGCCCAGACCGCAGCAACCGCAACGCCCACTGCCACCTCTCGAACTGCGCAGCCGCACACGCTCCCTGGCTCTTCTGGCCCCCTCCCATCTGCCGCAGTTAGGAAAGGCCGAGAAGTGCGGGCGGAGCCGACCCCGCCCTCCGCCAAAGCCAGTCCAATGGCGACCCGACGCGCGCGCGTCGCCGCCTCCCGGGAGCGTCACAGCGGGTGGAAGCCGGAATCTCGCGACGCCACGGCCGCGCCTGCGCAGAAGGCGTCGGGCGGACCCTCGGCAGCCACAAAATGGCGGCCGCAGAGTCAGCGGAGGAGTAGGGAGCCGAGCGTGCCAAACTCCCTTCTCCTTCCCCCTCTCCCCGACTCCACCATTCCGGAGTCATTGTTCCCGCCCACAAAAAAGGCCTAACCACACCCCAAGCAAAGGCAGAGGCCCGCCAGCCCACTACTCGAGGGATCCGGAGGATGAAGAAAAAAAAAAGAGGCGGGGAGAGGGATACGTTCCCTCCACGTAAAAATGACCACAAACATTACCGCCCTTCCACCTTCAGTACCCCTAAAATAATACAAAAGGGAGACGTGCCCCAGCGCCCACCTCGAATAAACTGCGCTCACTAGACGCCGTCCTCCGCAAAGAGAGCAGCCCTGGCCACTCGCGATCTGAGCGGCCATGAAGAAACCTCGATCCGAGAAGCCTTTCCCTCAAAGTGAGCCACTCACCTACCGGACAGGATCTTTAGCAGCTGAGACCAGAGCGGTCCGTAGTCTGCGACAGAGTCGTCTGGCTCCCCGCAGACCAGGACTTAACTCCTCTACGTCTCCCCACAACTGACGCACTTTGGAGCTCTGCGTTTCACAAAATGGAGGTCGCGTCTTGCGTCACTTCCGGGCCCGCCCCTGGAACTTGTAACCCCTCCTCATTGGATCCAAGGACAGAAATTTCAGCAGGGCGGGGGTCTTTTTACTTTGACAAGCCGAGCGACCCCAGGGCAGCGGTGGGCGGGGCAAAGGGGCGGGAACTTTAGTCCACGAGGAGCAAGGTCTTCAGATGTCGGGCATTGGAGGGAGAGAGACTTTGAGGGTGTTTGCTCCTCCTAAGCTGTGAATTTTGGTTCATCAGCTCCTAAAAAAATACAGAGGCAAACTGACACCCCTTTCTTTGCTAAGATTTTTCTGTAGCTGCTGACCACCATCCCGAAGACTAAGGAGTCAGAGTGTCTCAGAATTTGCAGAATAGACGTGGTATCTGTTTGACCCCTTGCTGCGTGCAATTTAAGGTTGCTCTTTGGAGGGCGCTCCTTGATCCTCAGGCGTGTGGTTTAGTTCTAGTGAGAACACTAAGGAACTGAAGTATTTTTAACTGGAAAGTTTTTAAATGATGAAATGTTTAAATTGGGCCATCTTGAAATGAAGCCCAAATGCATTTCCACCACCCAAGGACTGAGCTGGTTACAAGAGGTGTCAACCAAGTCCCCTCACAGTTAGAGATGGAGTGGATGTCATGGTCACAGAATCCCCAGGCTTGGGGAATGGACGATGAACTAAAGCAGATTTACAGTTGTTCTTCTGTAGACTTGTGATCCTAGCAATGCAAGAACTTTAATAATGGATGTGGAGGCAGTGGCTGCCACTGGAGGTTCTGAGGGGAAGGAGAGGGAAAAATAGAGTAATTTGGGGGCGTTTTTGGGACTTGGGAATTATCCTGAATGACATTTCAGTGACAGGAACAAGCCATTGTACATCGTAATTACTTGCAAAAACATGAGGGAGAGACTGTAAACTATAATGTGAACTATAATCATTGCTTAGTGGCAATGCCCCAAGATGTGTTCATTAATTATGACAAATGTACCACACTAATGAAGGATGTTACTGCTGTGGGAAAATGTGGGAGAGACTAGGGAGCAGGGCATATGGGCATCCCCTATATTTTTTTGTAACATTTATGTAATCTAAGTTACTTTTAAAGATAAAAAATAAAAAAGTGTATTAAAAAATAAAAAGTATATTAAAAAAAAAAAAAAGGAGGTGTCAAGCACCCCTTTAATCCAGATGGCATTTGAGTAAATCCCTGTTCAGGTTTCTGAGAAGTCAGGCATGAAATTCTTCAGTGTTACAAGAAATAAAAACAAAATAGAGTTTCTATATCTAAGATATTCCAAGTGCAGTCATGAGGTCATTCTGTATGTTACTCATATGTAGGTCTCAGCCAGATACCACAAACTGCCACGGTATGCAAAGCCTTAAGCAACAATGTTCCTCAAAACCCTAAGGAGCAGAATGAGTGTGGCACAGTGGTTGAGCACCTGTTTCGAACATAGAGGTCCTGGGTTCAATTCCCAGTACCCTCCCCCAAAAAAAGGAACCTAATACATCAGGACACCATTTGCAAACTACAAGATAAAGAACTGTTAACTATTCAACCTGAAGGACCATTGGAGTACCCCAAATATCCATCAATCTCACAAAGATAACTTGTGTAATCTTTAAATATCCACCGACTACAAAGAACTTGTATAAACTTTTTTTCCTTTTAAAACCCTTGCCTGGACTGCATAAATGTATGTCAGTGTTACAAGATGTAATATCAGACATAAAAACACATTATACTAAGTGAAAGAAACAAGACACAAAGTACTACATATTGTGTGATTCCATTTATACAACACATAAGTATAAATCAATTTATAAAGACAAAATTTAATTAGTGGTCTTGTAGGGCTGGGGAAGGATAGATTGAGAGGTGACTGCTAAGGGGTGTGGAGTTTTTCTTTTTGGAGTAATTAAATTGTCCTAAAATTTTTTGTGGTGATGAATGCATAACACTGTGATCATACTAAAAGCCATTGATTATATATATTTAAAACACACAGGGAAGCGGACTTGGCCCAATGGATATGGCATCCACCTACCACATAGGAGGTCCACGGTTCAAACCCCAGGCCTCTTTGACCCGTGTGGAGCTGGCCCATGCCCAATGCTGATGCACGCAAGGAGTGCCCTGCCACGCAGGGGTGTCCTCCACGTAGGGGAACCCCACGCGCAAGGAGTGCGCCCCGTAAGGAGAGCCGCCCAGCGCAAAAGAAAATACAGCCTGTCCAGGAATGACACCACACACACGGAAAGCTGACACAACAAGATGACGCAACAAAAAGAAACACAGATTCCCGGTGCTGCTGATAAGAATAGAAGCGATCACAGAGGAACACACAGCTGGTGAACACATAGCACAGACAACTGGGGAGGGGGGTGAAGGGGAGAGAAATAAATAAATAAAGCTTAAACACACACACACACACACACACACCCCTTGCCTGGAATTGCCAAGGTTGGACATGAGTTGACTTGCTACCTCAGTCTGTGCTCCTAGAATTGCAATTCTATGACCCCAAATAAATGCCTTTATTGCCTTGCAGTTTAATTTGTTATTTTTCAGTAGACAGAGAAACAAAATGTTGTATTTCCAAAGTGGGTATGAAACACAGATCTTCATTCTTAACGCTGCCTTTCCCCAGTACGTTTGGCAGACTTAGAAATTTAGGCACAAAGAGAAAAGTTTACTTTCATTAATGCTTTTAGATGTAAACTAAGGCACCCCAATTTTGAGAGGGACCCCAGAATCTATGGTTGCATGCTTGTAACTAGAGTTACACATAGTTAAACTAGTCCACGAAGGAGCATAGCAACTGGCTCTTATTCTGATATTCAGGGACCTTAGGAACTCTGGACTCCAAACTTGGATAGTTCATATGGGATGTTGAAGCAGGCAAGTTTAGAGAATTGGAAGACGAGTCCAAAACCTGACAGAAAAACATGGGCATGAAACAAGTGGCCTTGGAATCCTGCCTGGAAACCCTCTGAGGGAAAGACCCCACCAGAAGGCTGCTGGAAGAACCTGGCCAGGAGAACTCCAGTTGGAATGAGATTTCACCCAGGGTCAAGGAAAAGCCCTGAATAACCTTTAGGTATCTCATCCTTGGGTAATCAATCAGAACATCAAACAGCTGGGACCCCTCCCCCAAACATTAGCAAGGGGAGGAATAATTAGTAACTTAAAAAGTAAGCACAAGAGCCAAATCTCTTCCTTTGCCTGGAGCAGCCCGCACCTATACCTGGGGACCTGTAATCTGTAATTTATTCCTGTTTTTATTCTCTTCTCAACATTTTTCTTAATAAACTACTGGCTTAACTAAACTGGCATGTTCTTAAATTCTTTTATATAACATAGCCAAGAACCTAGAGGAATCCGGCTTCAGTGTAACACTTCATACGGTCTTACTGCATAAAAAAGAGCCTCTGTGGGTATACAGCAATACTGTAAAAGTACTTATCTGAGGTTGGGAAGCCTAGGACAGAGTTAAAAGAAAAAAAAAACATTATCTTTAATATCTGGCTAAATAAACATTGGTATTTTATAATGCACAAATTGTCCTGAACCAGTACTTAGTTTAATTACATTTGTTTGCATTTTGCATAACTTTTTAAAAATCCAACTTCCAACTTTTTTCTACTTTTTGGGTTGACTTTGTGCATAGTAAGGAATTTAGCATCCAAAAAGAGGTCCAGCCTTTTCTTGTCTCCTGGGGAATAACCTCTACATTCTTGGAATTTCCTGTGATAGGAGTATTTTTTGTTATTCATGGTGCTTCTGAGCACCTGACAGTTCCTAAGCTGAGGAGATACTTGGGTGGGCCACACCAGAAAGACCAACCAGGTGATTAGCAGGTTGGAGATTTGAGCACTGTCCAGTCAGTCTGTTCTCCCAGACCTCTGAGAGGAGAGGAGAGGCTGAAGGCGGAGTTCAACCATATGGGAATTGATTCCACCCGTTATGCTTTGTAGTGAAACCCTGGAGTGAGCTACCACAACCGGTAAGATACATTGCTGGATCTAGAATTGATGCACCCTCCATGTGGGGAGAACACAGAAACTTGTGTTTGAGACTCTTCCAGACCTCAACATTTGCATCTCTTCTTTTGACTTACTTGTATCCTTTTATTATTAAAAAAACTGTAATCGTACATATAGCACTTTCAGTGAGTTCTGTGAGTCATTTCAGAGAATTATCTAACCTGAGGGGTGGTGGGAATGTCTGATTTTGTAGGCAGTTGTCAGACATGCAGGTGACCTGGGTCCCCCAATTTGAGTCTTGTGCCTACCGGGCAATATTGAAGATCTGTATTCTGTTCAGTCTGGCCTAACTTCAGGTAGTTAGAATCAGAATTGAATTGAATTATAGTTACTCTTTGAAGTCATTAATCTACATACTCTGAAAGCAACTGCTGATTTTCACTTACTACAAGTTATTTTTGTTACAATAAGGAAAGTAATCTGGAATGGAGGGTGAAAAACAAAAACAAAAATGATGGTGCTGTACACCATGGTAAAAGTTGATACTTTTAGCCCATACAGTTGTGATTTCTTCATGACTAATTTTCCAGAAAGCCTTTTCTCTTGATTTACTTACTGTTAAAATTTTTAATTTCTACAAAAGTAATTTTTCACTAATGCCTAATGAATTAATACATTTGTAATACACTTATAGATATGTGTTTCCAGCAATGTTTTTCCATGATGAGTGAGACTGTGTGTGTCAAGTCTCCCTATCAGGCTGTCTCTTGCCAATTTCCCTATAAACACAGTCATCTTCCATAAACAGAATTAATCTCCCTCCTATGTGAGCCTATATATTCTTTTTATATGCCTATAATTCCTTCATTACTGACTTATATTAATGATATGTATTATTCTTGTTTTTGTTTTCCAGAAATGCCAGCAAATACTCAATATTTGTAGGCCTGGATTTGCATTAGCATTTTTTTCAACTAGTGCTGTTTTTTCCTATATTAATGTTTCTACAAAATGTCTCAGCATTCTTTTCCTAAGACATCCAAGTGAGTAGCAAAGGTGTTGCCTTTGGTAAAAGGGAAAAGATATAGAGAAATCAGATTTAAGCACAAAGTTTATTGGCCATCTCTGCTGGGGACTTTCACCAGAACTGTGGAATGCTTAATTCATTGCAAACCTGATTTCAACTAATTCCAAGGTCAGTGGACTATGATCTGAGGGCCTAATCCAGCCAGTATTCTGTTTTTGTATGGCCTTAGAAAAGTTTTTGCATTTTCAAATGACTGGGAAAAAATTAAAAGATTACTATTTTGTGACACATGAAAATAAGAGGAAATTCGAAAGTCAGTATCCATAAATAAAATTGTTTTGTTAAAAACATAGTCATGACTATTCATTTACTTACTGTCTGGGTCTGCTGCTGAAGACAGTAATTGCATGAACCTTTACAGAAAAAAAAAATTGCCTACTGACTGCTAGACTTGAAACAGCTCTATGAATGCCCCACCCAACATTCTTTGAGAAATAATAGTGTAGCCATAGACAATAGAGATGGGACTCTACCTTTATTTTTAAACGAAGTTTATTTTCTATTATTCCAATTATGATATATATGTATGGTCATTGTAGGGAAAATGTTCAATGGGAAAAAATTGAAAGGGAAGACACAAAAATCCCATCATGTCAAGTCAACCTCTGATTAAATTTTGGTATATTTCCTTCTCATGGTTTTCCCCCTGAGTATTCTGAAGCAGGCTAGATAGGCATTCAATAGATGGATTTGGAACCTGGCAAGACCACGTGTCATTTGGTACCCCCTAGATGGCTGCTGGAAGACCCTGACAAGATTCTGCCATTCAGAATGAGAGTTCCTCCCAAAGCCAGGAGAAGCCCTGGATATTCCCTAAGGACTTTATCGTTGGGCCCTCCTGGGGGATTGATGGGTGGGGTAATCAATCAAAACAGCAAATAGCTGAAACCCCTCCCATGTCATTAGCAAAGCGGCGAATAATTAATGGTTTAAAAGGCAAGCCCAAAGGCTTTTTGCCCTCCTGCCTTAGCCCTGTGCGGGTGCTGTCCCGGTGACAGTCCATGTGCTTGTTCCTGCCTTGGGTGCCCTGCCTTCGCCGTTTCCCCTGCCATGATGACCACGCAAGTAAAACCTGGGCATTTATAATCTATAATGGGAAATTGTAGTCTGTAAATCAGCCCGCTTTTTCACTTTTCAGCCCCTTCCTCTCTGCCTGGGATCCATGATCTGCTGTTTTCTTCCATTTTTCTTTCCTCCCTACCTTAATAAATTACGGGCCTAACTAACCGGACATGTTCGTTTATTATTTCTGCAGCATAGTCAGGATCCTGGACAAAATCCAGTTACAATTCTATATATGTTTTCTGTTCCAATTCAATCAAAAATAATTTTTTTTTTTAAACTTGGGGAAAATTAAAACATATAGCTAAGAGAATCTAAAAAAAATCATTCCTGTTTCAAAGCCCTAAGGAATATCTACTTAGCATTTTTTAAATTTCCCTGATGTATTTTTTCTACCAGTACAAATGAAATTTCAAAATAAGGATCATCTTCCCCAATCAAGATGGTGGAATGAAAGAGATGCTTCAGTGCTCCATCCCTCTACAGAAGCTTTGAACAACCAGCAAGAACTGGCAAAAAAAAAAACATGTTTCTCAAAGCTCCAGGAAACAAGGATTGCAGTAGAAGAACAAGTGCCAAATAAAGAAAAAGGCTACTTAAAAGCAGTAGGGGGAGCAGGTGTAGCTCAGTGGTTGAGTTCCCACTTCACATGTACAAGGTCCTGGGTTCAATCCCCAGTGCCTCCTAAAAAAAAAAAGCAGTAGGGTCTTCTTGTACCCTGGCTGACCCCTCCACCAACTCTCGCCAAATTGGCACAGAGCTGCCTGCCTGTGCTCTCAATATGAATCACTGGTCCTGGTTCTGGAAGGAGCCGAGTAACCCTCATGCACATACTGGAGCACATATGTCTGGCCCAATCTGTCTAGTAGTGGCCTGAGGTGTTGTAGAAATTTGAGAGAGGTTCAATTATTTGCGTATAGAAAGGCCAGGACTCAGGAATGATTTTGAGAAGGAAAAATGGTTTATTGACAGCCGGCTGGACTCGGAAGCTTTCTGTTTCAAACCCAAGCCCCAGACAAGAATTTTGAGTTCCTTTTATACAGAGGAAGGACTAAATCATTCATTTCAGTGCTCAATAGGCTTGAATTAGCATATATATCTTCCACATACTAGGAAAGCATTTAGCATGGACTTCATACATTCTAGATAAGCTTTTAGAACATTAGATTTGCATTTTCCCTGAACATTCAAAGTTTATAGAGTTTGCATTGATAAACTGTTTCCTGGGACTGGAGACATTGCCATGGTTACCACGGGCAGTGCTGCAGCCTCTCACCATCCCACACCCAC
Organism: Dasypus novemcinctus; assembly: GCF_030445035.2. Taxonomy (NCBI): domain Eukaryota; kingdom Metazoa; phylum Chordata; class Mammalia; order Cingulata; family Dasypodidae; genus Dasypus; species Dasypus novemcinctus. Next base: position 40,131,757 of record NC_080675.1, read on the forward strand.
AAGTCAGGACAGACAGCTTAGGTTAAGGTTATCTCCGAAGAGACAAAGAGCCTCCCACCCAAAGCCCACATCAGAGGTACTCACTGTCCCAGAATACAACCTGTATGTAGAAGGCAGCTCAGAGAACTCTCCTACAAAACACGGAGGGAGAACAATCCAGTCCTGCTGCCTGGGGCAAGGGATCACTGACTGTAGGACATATGTGCAACAGTGCAGTGCCTGGGACCATGAGGAAACTATGAAAGAGGGTATATTTTGTATCCTTGTAAACTGAGCAATTCTTATGGCCACATGTGCATGCCCAAGACAAGACACATGCACAGAAAAGAAAAGGAGTTATTCACTTTTGCCTGGAGCTATTCTCTAAACTCATGGTATGGATAAGCTCTAGTGGACAGCACCCTCATAGGTAAAACTGCAAAGACTGAGAAAGGGGTTTTCTATTTTCCATTCTAAATTTTTTGTTAGTGCCTGGCAATCAAAGAAAGCTCTGTCATAACACTAGCTAGATACAAGCTTAAGGAACAGCTCAGAGTTGAAATTCCAGTTAAACATTAAAATATCAAAATATCCAGGTTTCAACACAAGGTTACAAAACATACAAAGAACCAGGAAATGATGGCCCAGAAAAGGGAGGAGATTAAAACATTAGAATCATCAATGAGGGAACCAGACCAGGAACATACCAGAAAAACACTTTTAAAAAAATGGTCCTGAGGACTGTGGGAAGATGGTGGAGTAAGACGCTCTAGAATTCAGTCCTTTTGCCAAAACAACTATTAAATAGGCAGGAACTGTATGAAACAAGTATTTTGAAACTCTGGAGGCTAGAAGAACACTGTACAGCATCCAGGGAAGAGCAGGAGGAGGGGGGTGGGAAATTACAGCAGAGAATTGTAAATTGCTCTCTTTGCCTAGAAGCTAACAGTACCCATGCCCCACCTTAACGGTAGGCAGTTGTGGGGTCCAATCCCTGCCTACCTGCTGGGGACAGAAAAGGACATAAAAATGCTCTTCCCCAAGAACAGGGGTGGGTACAGCTGATAATTGCTGCTCATAGCTTCAGATCACTGGGTCCCCAGCTCTCAGGGCAACCATTGTTCCAAACTGCCCCAAACAAAGCCCCTGGCAGAGATTTTAAAACGTGCTCCTCCAGAGCTTCAGGGGACAATTAGTTGAAGGGCTACATTTGCTGGGCAGGAAAGACGGCTCAGCCTTCAGAAGCTGCAAAAGAATTTCCTGGTGCCCTTGCTGATCCCCTCCCCAGGGCACTTTGGAGCTGGTCTGTTCCTTCTTCCCGAGTTCCTGGCCCTGTTTTAGTTGGGAAAGACTGAGTTGGGAAACTTCTCTCCAGTGTTCTCCTCTGCCCCAATTTACCCTCCAGGCAAAAGCAGGTTTAAACAACAAAAGGAGTGTAAGAAACCATAGAGGCAGGCAATTTGGGGCAAAGACTTGCCTGCTTTAAACACCTGGAAGAGGGAATTAAACGCCAGGGAGGTAGAGAAGGAATTTTAACTCCTGTAAATGGGACTGCAAAACAACAAAGTAGCACAAGCCCAGGATAAGACACCGGACCAGAAAAGATAGGGAGGTCCCTGAGCACTGTATTTCCTTTGGGCGCACCTTACTCATAAGAGGGCCAAAGTTCAAGAAAATCTCTGTCTTATCTCTAGCTGGTTATGAAATCAAGAAACAGACAACTCAGAGAATAAATAACAGAGATAAAATATTAAAATGTGCAATGTGAAATAAAAGATGACAAGATAAAGAAACAGGAAATAGTGGCACATCCAAATGAAGATTTGAAAAACCAGGAAACATCAGCAAAGAAAACAATAATGTGGGCACACCAAACAAAGACTTTTTAAAAAACAATCTGGACTTCTGGGAAGATGGTGGACCAGAAAGACACAGGGCTGTCTTCTCCTCCAGAAAAATAGCTAGAGGACAGGCTGAAAAAGCTAGAGAAAGATCTAGGGTTTAGGATACCAGGCAATGGATGGGCACCACCCAAAGGAGAGAGGGACAAGGGAAATAGCAATGACAGAACTGTGAGCTAAAACCAGAGGCTGCTGCTGCTGGCAACATCCCCCACACTAGAGACATTTTAGAATTCTTGGGCTTCTGGGCTTGTGGCTACAGACTAAGGGGGCTCCAGGGATCTATGATCCCAGGAAAGGGGAGAGAAAGGGACACAGCCAAAGGCTCACTCAACTTCTGACACACAAATTTTCAACTTCTGACCCACAAATTTGGTCTGCTGTGTCCCGACAGCCCTTCCAAGCTGGGTGGGACCACATGGTGATTTGCCCTGGGAGCCAGAGAAGGAGTGGAGCAATCCGACCTTCTCAATCTCCTCTCTTCTAACTGGGACAGATTATTGAGGATGCCCCAGGAAAGGGGGCAGAGAGGGACACAGCCTGAGGCAGACTCAGCTTTTGGCCCACAGATTTGCTCTGTTGTGTCCCCTGAACCCGTCCATGCCAGTCGCAGCCACACCACTGTTTGCCTTGGGGGCCAGCGAGGGGCTAGAGAACTACGACTCTCCCAATCTCCTCTACTAACCAGGACTGAATGTCAAAGACTCCGGGGAGTGGAAATATTTCCTAGCCAGGAAAGGAAGGGGGCTGCCAGAGAAGCCTGGAGAACTGTCTCAGAGAAAGTTTGAATTACAAGGCTCCTAGCCCCTAGACAGGAAGCTCTATCACATTGATTTGGTCTGTGTTGCAACAAATACATTCTGATGAGACATTGAACTGAGAACTGCTGAAGAGCACTATCTGCTTGCAGACCAAGGAAGTTCATGCAAGAAAATTAAAATACATAGGAGAGACTTTTTTGGGCCTCTATAACCTCACTCCCCAAGGCCCTGGGAAGCAAGTCTACAACCATAGCAGGGACAATCCTAACAATCTAAGAACCAAAGAGCAGTGGTAACACACAGCCTCCTGCCACTAAATCCCTAGAAAAGAGAAAGAAATTGAGCATCTGAGTAAACTACATCCTAATCAGATGCCTAGACATCAGCAAAAACTTGCAAGCCGTATTAAGAAAATAGAAGACATGGCCCAAGAAAAGGGATATATCAAAGGCCCAGAAGAGATGCAGGAATTGAGAGAACTAATCAACAAGATGTATACAAATTTACAAAATCAAATTAATGAGTTGAAAAACAATATGACTAAAGAGATAGATGACATCAAGAAGACATTGAGGGAAGCGGACTTGGCCCAGTGGATAGGGCGTCCGTCTACCACATGGGAGGTCCGTGGTTCAAACCCCGGGCCTCCTTGACCCGTGTGGAGCTGCCCCATGAGCAGCGCTGATGCATGCAAGGAATGCCGTGCCACACAGGGGTGTCCCCCACGTAGGGGAGCCCCACGTGCAAGGGGTGTGCCCCATAAGGAGAGCCACCCAGCATGAAACACAAAGCACAGCCTGCCCAGGAATGGCGCTGCACACACAGAGAACTGACGCAACAAGATGACTCAACAAAAAAGAAAAAAAACACAGATCCCGTGCTGCTGACAACAACAGAAGCAGACAAAGAAGAACACGCACGCAGCAAATGGACACAGAGAACAGACAACTGGTGCAGGGACGGGGGAAGGGGAGAGAAATAAATAAAATAAATTAAAAAAAAAAAAAGAAGACATGAGCGAGCACAAAGAAGAATTTGAAATCCTGAACAGAAAAGTAACAGAGCTCATGGGAATGAAAGACACAATAGATGAGATCAGAAACATATTAGAGGCAACAACCAGCAAGATGGCAGCAAAGTAAGGAGCTCCTAAAGTCAGCTCATGCTACAGGGCAGTTAATAATCACCCAGCGCTCTCTAAAGCACCTGCTTGGGGACTCCAGGAGACCAGAAGGGCATCCTGCAATATCTTTGAAAGAATGGAAACAGGAGGCTGCACATCTGCAGAGAAGATTCGTAAGTAGAGCGTACCACGCCCCGGAGGCTGCTGCCCATCCTCCACTGGCAGCACAAGCCAACTCAGGAGCTATTCTGTGACTGGAATTGGAAGCTCCACTTCCCAAAAACAGGTGAGGAAGAGACAGTTGGGCACCAACTTCAGGTACTGATTAGTAAATTCGGCCTGCTAAAGTATAATCCTAAGAACAGCTAAAGTTTGAAACTGTCCAAGTCAGAAAGAGGCCGGTAGCTGCCATTTTAACTCCGCCCCTGACACAAGGGGAAGCAGGGCCAACTGAAAATCACACTGCTGGTAGGGACTGGCTTCTTTCACCAAGACTGGACTGTAGCCCTAGTGTAGGCTTCAGTACTAATTCTAGGAGGGCCTACACCAGCCTCTCCTGGAAACTGCAGATACATTCGTCTGGCACAGACCAAATAGTCAGAGGTCTACTGGAGCAACTGCGGTCATTTTGGACCTGCACTGCATAGATTGCTGCCCGCACCCACAGCTCCATCCCCACCCCAGGCAGGGGAGAAAGGGGCATGAAGCTTCATCAGTCTCTCTGGGCAATTAGACACTAAGCCTGCATGATTTAGATTATTCTACACAGCTGTGGCTCTGTCCCTACCTCTGGCAAAGGAGAAAGGTGGGAGAAGCTTCATTGGTCCCTTGGGCAATGCAGGCAGCTACAGCCTCCGTAGCTTACAGCACTAACTGCATCCTAGATTCCTACTACACAACCAGCAAGGGAGAAAGGGCAAAAAAGCCCTAAACCAAAGAGAGAAACTGGACCAAGAATAAATATATCTAGTAAGCCAGATGCCAAGACACCAACAAAAAATTATAATCCACACCAAGAAACAGGAAGATATGGCCCAGTTAAAGGAACAGGATAAGCCTCCAGATGGCATGAAGAAGTTGAGACAACTAATCATAGGTGTTTAAACAAATCTCCTTAATAAATTCAATGAGATGGCTAAAGAGATTAAGGATATTAAGAAGACATTGGTTGAGCACAAAGAATTTGAAAGCATACATAGAAAAATAGCAGATCTTAAGGGAATGAGAGGCATAATAAATGAAATTAAAAAGACACTGGAATCATATAATAGCAGATTTGAGGAGACAGAAGAAAGGATTGGTGAGCTTGAAGAAATGGCCTCTGAAAGTGAACATACAAAAGAAGAGATGAAGAAAAGAATGGAATAAATTGAACAAGTTCTCAGGGAACTGAATGACAGTAAGAGATATGCAAACATACATGTGATGGGTGTCCCAGAAGAAGAAGAGAAGGGAAAAGGGGCAGAAGGAATATTTGAAAAAATAGTGGTAGAAAATTTCCAACCCTATTAAAGGACATGTATATCTATGTCCAAGAACCACAACATTTTAGGGCACAATACAGCTCTCAATAAACCTAAAAAGATTGATATTATAAAAGCACCTTCTCAGATCATAATGGAATGAAATTGGAAATCAATAATAGACAGGAAGAAAGTATGTTCACAAATGTGTGGAGGCTGAATAATTCTATTCCACTAATCACTGTATCTATCTTTATGCCAGTACCATGCTGTTTTGACCACTGTAACTTTGTAATATGTTTCAAGATCAGGCAGTGAAATTCCTCCTACGTTGCTCTTCTTTTTTAGAATGCTTTTGACCATTCAGGTGCAATTTCCCTTGTAAATGAATTTGGCAATTGCCTTTTCTAAATCTGTAAAGTAAGCTGTTGGGATTTTGATTGGTATTGCATGGAATCCATAAATTAGCTTGGGTAAGATTGACATCTTCATGATTTTATTCTTTCAATCCATGAACACAGGATGTCTTTCTATTTGTTTAGGTCTTTTCAATTTCTTTTAGCATTGTTTTGTAGTGTTCTGCATAGAGGTCCTGTACTTCTTTGGTTAAAATAATTCCTAGGTATTTGAGTCTTTTTGTTGCTATTGTAAATGGAATTTCCTCCCTGATTTCCTCCTCAGACTGTTCAGTACTAGTGTACAAAAACATTACTGATTTTTGCCTGTTGATCTTGTATCCTCCCATTTTGCTGAACTCATTTATTAGCTCAAGTAGCTTTGTTGTGGATACTTCAGAATTTTCTATGTACAGGATCATGTCATCTGCAAACAGTGAGCGTTTTACTTCCTCTTTCCTATTTGGATGCCTTCAATTTTTTTTTCTTGTCTAATTTCCCTAGCTAGAACTTCTAGTACAATATTGAATAACAATGGTGACTGTGGGCATCTTTATCCCAGATTTAAGAGGGAAAGCTTTCAACCTTTCCCCATTATGGAGTACAATGTTGGTGGGTTTTTCATACATGTCTTTTATCATATTGAGGAATTTTCCTTCTATTCCTATCTTTAGAAGAGTTTTTTATCAAAAAAAAAAAAAAAGGATGCTGGATTTTTGTAGAAAGTCTTTTCCGCATCAGTTGAGATGATGATGTGTTTTACTTCAATTTGTTAATGTTGTATATTACATTGATTGATTTTCTTATGCTGAACTAGCTTTGCATACCAGGAATAAATCCCACTTGGTCATGATGTATAAGACTTTTGATAGGCTCTTGGATTTGATTTGCAAGTATTATGTTGAGAATTTTTGCATCCATGTTCATTAGAGAGATTAATCTGTAATTTTCTTTTCTTGCAGTACCTTTATTTTGCTTTGGTTTTAAGGTGATGTTGGCTTCATAAAATGTATTGGGTAATTTTCCATCCTCTTCAAATTTTTGGAAGAGTTTAAACAGAATTGGTGTTAATTCTTTTTTAAATGCTTGGTAGAATTCACCTGTGAAGCCGTTTGATCCTGGACTTTTCTTTGCTGGGAGATTTTTGATAATGGATTCAATCTCTTTATTTTATTTTATTTTATTTTTTTGATTATCCTTCCCCTGCCCCCCCAATGTTTTACTGTCTGTGTCTGTTTGCTGTGTGGTCTTCTGTGTCTGTTTCTTTTTGTCTTTTCTTCTTGTTTTCTCCTCAAGGCTTCACCAGGATTCAATCCCAGGGACCTCTGATATGGGAGAGAGGCTCCCTATCGCTTGTGCCACCTCAGTTCCTGCTTTCTGTTGCATCTCACCTTGACTCTCCCCTGCATCTCTCTTTTGTTGCATCATCATCTTCCTGCATCACTCACCACAGGGGCCTGGCTCAACACACGGGCACACCCTTACCAGGAGGCCCTGAGGATTGAATCCAGGTCCTCCCACATGATAGAGAGAAGCCCAATCCTTTGAGCTACAACCACTTCCCTCAATCTCTTTAAATGTGATTGGTTTGTTAAGTTCTTGTATTTCTTGTAGCATCAGTGTAGGTTGGTTGTGTATTTCTAGGAATTTGTCCATATCATCTAAGTTTCTAGTTTGTTGGCATATAGGTTCTCATAATATCCTCTTATTCTTTTTATTTCTGTGGGGTCAATTGTAAATTCCCCTCTTTTATTTCTGATTGTATTTATTTGCATCTTCTCTCTTTTTTTCTTTGTTGATCTAGCCAGGGGTTTGTCAATTTTACCAATCTTCTCAAAGAACCAGTTTTTGGTTTGGTTGATTTTCTCTATTGTTTTTTTGTTGTTGTTGTTGTTGTTGTTCTTAATTTCATTTATTTCTGCTCTGATCTTTATTATTTCTTTCCTTCTGCTTGCTTTGGGTTTGGTTTGCTGTTCTTTTTCTAGTTTCTCTAGTTGTTCAGTTAAATCTTTGAGTTTAGCTCTTTCTTCTTCTTTAATGTAGGCATTTAGGGCTATAAATTTCCCTCTCAAGACTGCTTTTGCTGTATTCCAGAAGTTTTGATAAGTTGTGTTCTCATTTTCATTTGTCTCAATATATTCACATGCAATTTCTTCTTTTATGCACTGATTATTTAGGAGTGTGTTTTTCAGCCTTGACACATTTGCTAATTTACTTTTTTCCTGTCAATTATCGATTTCCAGTTTCATTCCATTATGATCAGAGAAGGCACTTTGTATAATTTCAATCTTTTTATATTTATTGAGAACTGCATTTTGCCCAACATGTGGTCTATCCTGGAGAAAGATCCAGGAGCACTTGAGAAGAACACTGCTGAGTTTGGATGCAGTGTTCATATATGTGTGTTAGGTCTAATTCATTTATCATATTGTTCAAGTTCTTTGTTTCCTTGTTGATCTTCTGTCTAGTTGTGCTATCTAATGATGTGAGTGGGGTGTTGAAATCTCTATCAATTATTGTAGACATGTCTATTTTTCCGTTGAGTTTTCCCAGAGTTTGTCACATGTATTTTGGGGCACCCTGGTTAGGTGCATAGATATTTATGACTATATACCTTCCTGGTGGATTGTCCCTTTTTTTAATATATAAAGGCCTTCTTTATCTCTTATAACTTTTTTGCATTTAAAGTCTGTTTTGTCCAATATTAGTATAGCTACCCCTGCTCTTTTCTGGTTACTATTCACGTGGAGTATCTTTTTCCAACCTTTCACTTTCACCCGGTTTGTATCCCTGGGTCTGAGGTGAGTTCTTCTAAGCAGCATATGGATGGGTCATATTTTTTAACCATTCTGTCAGCCCATACCTTTTTGTTGGGAAGTTTAATCCATTCTCATTCAAAGATATTACCGTAAATGCACTATTTACTTCCTCCTTTTTATTCTTTGGTTTTCATATATCCTATCTTACTTTTGTCTGTCTTTTTATTCTTTTGGTTATCCTTTCTGCTATTCTTTCTTTTTTTTTTTTAAGATTTATTTTATTTATTTCTCTCCCCTACCCCCCACCCCCCAACCCCAGTTGTCTGTTCTCTGTGTCCATTTGCTGCATTTGTTGCATGTTCTTTCTTTATCCACTTCTGTTGTTGTCAGCGGCATGGGAATCTGTGTTTCTTTTTGTTGTGTCATTTTGTTGTGTCAGCTCTCTGTGTGTGTGGTGCCATTCCTGGGCAGACTGCACTTTCTTTCCTGCTGGGCGGCTCTCCTTATGGGGTGCACTCCTTGTGCGTGGGGCTCCCCTATGCAGGGACACCCCTGCGTGGCACGGCACTCCTTGCACACATCAGCACTGTGCATGGGCCAGTTGCACACAGGTCAAGGAGGCCCGGGGTTTGAACCACAGACCTCCCATATGGTAGACGGACGCCCTAACCACTGGGCCAAGTCCGCTTCCCTATTCTTTCTTTAATATTCTCCTCCAAGCACGTTTCTCCTGTCTTTTTCTTTCAGGTTATAAGGCTTCTTTTAATATTTCCTGCAAAGGTGGATTCTTTTTTCAAACTCTCTTAGTTTCTGTTTGTTATTGAATATTTTATAATACATATAATCACCTTCATATTTGAAGGACAGTTTTGCTGGATAAAGAATTCTCAGCTGGCAGTTTTTCTCTTTCAGTACCCTAATTGTATCATACCATTGTCTTCTTACCTCCATGGTTTCTGAAGATAAATCTATGCTGTCTTACTGGACATCCCTTGTACTTGATGGTTGGCTTCTTCCTTGCTGTCTGAGAATTTTCTCTTTATCTTTGACATTTGATATTCTGAGTAGTGTATGTCTTGGAGTAGGTCTATTTGGATTTATTCTGATTGGCATACAGTAGCTTCTTGGACATGTAAGCTGAGTTGGGAAATATTCAGCTATTATTTCCTCATATACTCTTTCTGCCCCCTTTCCCTTCTTTTCTCCTTCTGGAACTTCCATGACACATATCTTGTGTTTTGAGTTGTCATTCATCTCTTTGAACCATGCTCAATTTTTTCCAATCTTTTTTCTCTCTGCTCTTTTCTTTCTTCAATTTTATTTTATTTTATTTTTAAGATTTATTTTTATTTATTTCTCTCCCCTTCCCTGCCCCTCCCCCAGTTGTCTGCTCTCTGTGTCCATTCGCTGTGTGTTCTTCTGTGTCCACTTGTATTCTTTTCAGCAGCACCGGAAATCTGTGTCTCTTTTTGTTGTGTCATCTTGCTGCTTCAGCTCTTCGTGTGTGCGGTGCCATTCCTGAGCTGGCTGTGCTTTTTTCACACTGGGCAGCTCTCCTTACAGGGCGCACTCCTTGTGCATGAGGCTGCCCTACATGGGGTACACCCCTGTGTGGCAGGGCACTCCTTGCATGCATCAGCACTATGCATGGGCCAGCTCATCACATAGGTCAGGAGGCCCTGGGTTTGAACCCTGGATCTCCCATGTGGTAGGCGGATGCTCTATCCATTGGGCCAAATCCATTTCCCTCTTCAATTTTAGCTGTTCTGTTTTCAGTATCACTTATTCTTCCTTCTATCATTTCGAGTCTGCTGTTGTATGCCTCAAATGTGTTTTTGATCTCACCTATTGTGTCTTTCTTTCCCATGAGTTTTGTTACTTTTCTGTTCAGGATTTCAAATTCTTCTTTGCACTCACTCAGTATCTTCTTGATGTCATTTATCTCTTTAACCATATTGTCTTTCAACTCATTAATTTGGTTTTGGAAATTTGTGCGCATCTCACTGATTATTTCTCTCAAATTCAGCATCTCTTCTGGGCCTTTGATATATTCCTTTTCTTGGGCCATGTCTTCTATTTTTTTAGTATGGCTCATGATTTTTGGCTGATGTCTAGGCAACTGATTAGGATGTAGTTTACTCACATGCTCAATTTCTTTCTCTTTTCTAGGGATTTATTGGCAGTAGGTTGTGTGTTACCACTGCTCTTTGATTCTTGGCTTGACCTGGATTGTTAGGCTTGTCCTTCTGGTTGCTCAAAACTGGGCAATGGACCCAGTAATTGGTTGTAAAGTTGCTTCTTAGGGCTTTGGGGAGGAAACCTACAGAGGCCCAAAAAAGCCTCTCCTACTTATTTTTAATTTTCCTTGAGTGCATTTTCTTGATCTGCCAGCAGATGGTGCTCTTTGGCAGTTCTCAGTTCAATGCCTGGTCTGAGTGTATTTGTTGGAACAAAGACCAAATCAATGTGAAAGAACTTCCAAATATCTGGGGACTAGGAGTCTTGTAATTCAAATTTTCTCTGAGACAGTTCTCCAGCCTTCTCTGGCAGTCCCCTCCCTTTTCCCTGGTCAGAAATATTTCCACTCCCCTCTGAGTCCTCAACTATTAGTCCCAGCTAGAAGAGAGGGAGGTTGGGAGGGTCAGATTTCTCCAGTACTTCCCCAGATCCCAGGGCAAACGAGTGCGTGGTCCCACCTGGCTTGGAAGGGCTCGTAGGACACAACAGACCAAATTGTGGGTCGAAAGTTGAGTCAGCCGTAGGTTATGTCCCTCCCTCTCCCCTTTACTGTGGTGGTAGATCCCTAGAGCCCCCTTTATCTGTAGTCACAGGTCCAGATGCCCAATAGTTCTAAAGTGTCTTTAGTGTGGGGGATGGTGCTGGCAGCAGCTGCTGTGACTTTCATCTCACAATTCTGTTGTCACAATTTCCCTCTTTTGTCCCTCTCTCCTCTGGGTGGGGTTCAGCTTTCGCCTGGTGTCCTGAACCCTAGAAGATCTTTTTCTAGCGATTTTTCTGGAGAAGAAGATGGTCCTGTGTCTTTCTAGTCTGCCATCTTCCCGGAAGTCTCCCTCATGTTTCTATATACTAGTAATTAACAAGTTGAGGAAGAAATGAAGAAAAATTCTATTTACAATAACAACAAAAAGACTCAGATATCTAGGAATTAGTTTAACCAGAAATGTAAAGAACCTGTATTCAGAAAACTACAAAGCACTGCTAAAAGAAATCAAAGGCCTAAACAAATGGAAGGACATTTTGTGTTCAGGCATTGGAAGACATCTTGTACATGTCAATTCTACCCAAACTTATTTATAGATCCAACATAATACCAACAAAAATTCCAACAGGCTACTTTACAGAAATAGAAAAGTCAATCACCAAATTTATTTGGGCAGAAAGGAGTCCAGAGTAGCCAAAAACATCTTTAAAAAGGAAATCAAAGTTGGAGGACTCATGCCTCATGACCTTGAAGGGTATTATAAAGCTACAGTGGTCAAAACAGCATGGTTTTGGCATAAAGATAGACACACTGATCAATAGAATCAAACTGAGAGTTCAGATATAGACCTGCACCTCTGTGGTCAATATATGGTGCTGGAAGAACTGAATATCCATAAACAAAGAATGAAAGAGGTCCATATCTTACTCCCCATACAAGAATCAACTCAAAATGGATCAAAGACATGAACATAAAGCCAGGACCATGAAACTCCTAGAAGATAACATAGGGAAACATCTACAAGACCTTGTAGAATGTGGGGTCTCTTAAACCTGATACCCAAAGCACAAGTAACAAAAGAAAAAAATAGAGGTGAAGAAGGTCAACCACCACACCAGGGCACCAAGAGTGCCTACAACTGAAAGCAGAAGAATTGCATCCAGCATCCGTGTGGAATCTAAGCCCCCTCTTGATATAGATGTGGAGTGGACACAACCATTCTAAGGTCCATAGGATGGAGGAATAGAGTATGGATTAGAGTGGACTTACTGATATTCTATTCATGAACTATTGTGATTAATATTTGAAGAAAATGTGGCATTGTTGTGTAAAAAGTGGCCATGGTGGCTGCTGGGTGTGGGGAATGGGAGGAAGAGATGTGATGTGGGGGCATTTTCAGGGGTTGGAGTTGTCCTAGGTGGTGCTGCAGGGACAGTTACCGGACATTTTATGTCCTCCCATGGCCCACTGGGTGGACTGTGGGAGAGTGTGTGCTATGGTGTGGACCATTGACCATGAGGTACAGCGGTGCTCAGAGATGTATTCACCAAGTGCAATGAATGTCTCATGATGATGGAGGAGGTTGTTTTTATGGGAGGAGGAGTGGGGTGAGGGGGGTGGGGGGTATATGGGGGCCTCATATTTTTTTAATGTAACATTCAAAAAATAAATAAAGACAAAAAAAGAAAAAAGTAGATAAATGTGATCTCAAAATTAAACACTTCTATACTTCAAAAGACTGTGAAGAGGGTAAAAAGGTAGCTTATTCAATTGGGGAAAATATGTGGAAAACACGCATCTGACAAGGGTCTAATATCTATGATACATAAAGAGATCCTACAACTCAATAAAAAAAGACAAATGGGGGAAAGACCCGAAGAGATATTTTTATCTTAGGGGTAAGTGCGAACGCAGTCCCCACTACCACACATTATGCAGTCGAGTTTCCCACATTTGGGGGAATAGCAGGAGTGACTTTATTCGGAGTGCAATGGATAAGCCTCGCCCTGGGAAAACAAACTTCATGATTATGATATCTCCCTTGCCAGGTAAATATGAAGAAATAATTTTCTAAAGAAGAAATTCAAATGGCAAAAAGACACATGAAAAAATGTTCAGTATCACTGGCTATTAGGGATATGCAAATCGAAACTAAAATGAGATATCATTTCACAACTACTTAAATGGCTATTATTTTGAAAAAAACCTATAAATGTTGGAGAGGATGTGGAGAGATAAGAACACTTATACATTGTTGATGGGAATGTAGAATAGTACAACTATTGTGGAAGTCTGTTTGGTGGTTCCTAAGGATGTTAGATATAGATCTGCCATGTGGCCCAGTAATACCACTACTAGATTTATACCCAGAAGGTCTGAGAGCAGGTACACAAACAGATATCTACACACTGATATTCATAGCAACATTATTCAGTTTGCCAAAAGATGGCAACCACACGGGTGTCCATTCAGTTGATGAATGGAGACACAAACTCTGGTATATACACATGATGGAATATTTTTCAACTATAAGAAGTCATACAGCATATGACAACATAGATGAAACCGGAGGACATTAGGTGAGTGAAGCAAGCCAGGCAAAAAAGGACAAATGTATAATTTTGCTATTATGAACTAATATAATGAGCAAACTCATAGAGTTAATAGCTAAAATATAAGTCAACAGAGTACAGAATGTGGTTATAGAATGGAAAGATGAGGTTTAATCTGTGCATAATTGGTGAAAAAAAAAAGTTGCTGAAAATGTTGGAATAGAAATAGTGAATGCACATCATAAGATTTGTAATTAGAAGCACTAACATACGGGTATGATAGTAATTTGTTTCCTGTTGTTTTTTCTTTTTTATTTTTTTGTAAAAGTAATGGAAATGCTCTAACATTGATTTAGTTCATCAGAATCCACAACTCTGATTATACCAAATGTCATTGATTGTACACTTTAGATAAATTGTATGGTTTATGAACAATGACAACAACAAAAAATAGAGTGGATTGGGGGAGGGGGCAATACACCAAAAGTAAAATATGGACTATAGTTAATTGTACTATTTTGATCCTGTTCTTTCATAATTTGTTACAAATATTTCACACCAATGCAAGATATTGGTGGTGAGGTGATGTGTGCAAGTCCTGTATGATGTTATATGTTTGTTTTATAAGTTCACAACTTTTACCATACATTTATTGTTTACATATGTTCATGAGTGAATGATATGCTTCAATATTTTTAATGGAAAAAAGAAATATGGTTGTTATATATTTAGGATGTTAAGTTTTAACTTCTTGGTAACCACAAGGAAAGTATTTGTAAAATATATCCAGATAGAAAAAAGAAGGCACTCAATATGGTACAGCACAAAAAATCAAAATAAATATAAAAGTAGGCATGGACAGAAGAATTGAGGGACAAAAAATATACAGGACTTTCAGAGGTTAAATAGCAAAATGGCAGAAGAAAGTCATACATTATCAATAGTGACTTTAAATATAAATGGATTAAACTCTCCAGTCAAAGGCAGAGATTAGAAGAAGAGTAAAAAAAAAGCATGAATCAACTATGTGTGCAACTAGTAACCAAAAGAGAGCTGGGATAGCTATAATAATGTCAGATAAAATAGACTTTAAGTTAAAAACAGTTGTGAGGGACAAAGACAGTCATTATATACTGATAAAGGGAGCAATTCAACAAGAAGATGTAACAATTATAAATATAGATGCACCTAACATCAGAGTTCCAAAATATATGAGGCAAATATTCACGTATTTGAAGGGAGAAATTAATGGTTCCACATTAATAATTTTATACTTTAATACACCACTTTCAATAATAGATAGAACATCTAGTCAAAAGATCAATAAGGAAAAACAAGACTTGAATGATACTCTAAACCAAATAGAACTGAAATATATGATATACACAGAACATTTCTATCAACAAAAACAGAATATACATTCTTCTCATGTGGACATGAATAATTCTCCAGGATAGAACATATATCATAAAACAAGCCTCAATAAATTTAAAAAATTGAAAACACTACAATATTTATTCTCCAGCCACAAAGGAATGAATCTAGAAATTAATAACAGAGGGAGAATTGGAAAATTCACAAGTATGCTGAAATCAACATATCCTTAAATAACAATGAGCTAAAGAGGAAATCAGAGGGAAACGGACTTTGGCCCAGTGGTTAGGGCGTCCGTCTACCACATGGGAGGTCCACGGTTCAAGCCCCGGGCCTCCTTGACCCGTGTGGAGCTGGCCCATGCGCAGTGCTGATGCGCGCAAGGAGTGCCCTGCTACACAGGGTGTCCCCCACGTAGGGGAGCCCCACGTGCAAGGAGTGCACCCATAAGGAGAGCCGCCCAGCGCGAAGGAGGGAGCAGCCTGCTGAGGAATGGCGCCGCCCACACTTCCCGTGCGAACAAAGAAACGAGACGCAGCAAAAAAGACACAGAAAACAGACAACCGGGGTAGGGGAGGGGAATTAAATAAATAAAAATAAATCTTTAAAAAAAAAAAAAAAAGAGGAAATTAGAAGTGAAATAAGAAAATGTTTTGAGGTGAATGAAAGTGAAAATACAACATACCAAAACTTATGGGATGCAGCAAAGGCAGTGCTGAGAGAAAAATTTATAGCTCTAAATGCTTATATTAGGAAAGAAGAAACACTTCACTTCAAATCAGAGACCTAACCTCAAAACAAGAAGAACTAGAAACTAAATCCAAAGTGAGCAGAAGGAAGGAAATAACAAAGACTAGAGCAGAGATAAATGAAAGAGAAGAAACAACAATAAAGAGAATCAACAAAACCAAAAGTTAATTCTATGAAAAGATCAACATAATTGACAAAATTTTACCTAGACTGACAAAGACAAAAAGATAGAGAACACAAATGAGAAAAATCAGAAATGAAAAGGGGGACATTACAACCAATGATGCTGAAATAAAAAGGACTATAAAAGGATACTATGAACAACTGTATGCCAATAAGTTAGATAAACCTAGATGAAATGGACAAATTCTTAGAAACACATAGACTACCTACTGTGTCTCAAAAGGAAATTGAAAAGTTCAACAACTCAATGACTAGTAAAGAGATTGAATCGGTAATCAAAAATCTCCCAACAAAGAAAACCCAGGACCAGAGGGCTTCACAGGGGAATTTTACCAAACATTCCGACAAGACTTAACTTCAGTTATGCTCAAACGCTCCTAAAAAATTAAAGAGGAGGGAATACTCTCTAATTCATTCTACAAGGTCAACATCACCTTCATACCAAAGCCATATAAAGATATCCTGAGGAAAGTAAATTATAGGACAATATCTCTTATTCATTTAGGTGCAAAAATCCCTAATAAAATACTAGCAAAACAAATCAAGCAGCATGTTAAAACCTCATGATCTAGTGGGATTTACCCTTCATATGCAAGGGTAGTTCAACATAAGAAAATCAATATAATACAGCACATTAACATCATGAAGAAGAAAAAAGATCACAGGATCATCCCAATAGATGCAGAAATGGGATTTGACTAAATCCAGAATCCCTTCTTGAAAAAAAAAAACAAACAAACAGGATACTAGGAATAGAAGGAAAGTTTCTCAAAAATAAAGTACGTATGTGAAAAACCCACAGCTAACATCCTGCTCTCTTTTCTGCTCCCCAGGCACTTAGTCTTATTGAGGATCCCTTGTATGAGATGAACAACTTTTCTTTTGCTGCTTTCAGTATTATCTTTATCTTTGGCATTTGATATTCTGGTTAGCATGCATCTCAGAGTAGGTCTATTGGGATTTATTCTTTTTGGAGTATGTTGCATTTCTTGGACATACATGTCTTTCATAAGTGTTGGGGAAGTTTCAGCCATCTTTTTCTCAAATATTCTTTCTGCCCCTTTTACCTTCTCTTCTTCTGGGACACCTGTGATTGTATCCTTGTGTGCTTTGTGTTGTCGCTCAAATCCCTGAGACACTGCTCAGTTTTTTCTATCCTTTTTTCTATCTGTGTTTCTGACTGTATGATTTAGATTGTCCTGCCCTCTAGTTTATTCATTCTGCCTGTTCAGATCTGCTGTTGTAAGCCTCTAGTGTATTTTTTAAATATTTATTTTATGTACTTATCACACACACCCCCTCGTTGTTTGCAGTCACTCTCTGTATCCACTTGCTGTGTTCTCTTTGTGTCTGCTCATCTTCTCTTTAGGAGGCACCAGGAAGCAAACCTGGGACCTCCCATGTGGAAGAGAGGTGCTCAATCACCTGACCCACCTCAGTTCCCTGTTTGTTGTGTCTCTCGTTGTCTTTCCTCTGTATGTCTTTTTTTGTTGCATCACCTTGTTGTGTCAGCTCACCGCACCTGCTCACCACACCAGCTTACCTTCTCCAGGAAGCACCAGGAACCGAACTCAGGACCTCCCATGTGGTAGGCAGAAACCCAATTGCTGGAGTCACAAATGCTTCCCCCTCTAGTATATTTTTAATCTCTATTACTGTGACTATCATTCCCATAATTTCTTTTTATACTTCCGAATTGATATTTATGTTCACATGGTGTCTTCTTAATATCCTTTAGCTCTTTATCCATGTTTTTCTTCACCTCCTTGAATTGATTTAGATTTGTTTGAACTTCTTTGATTAGTTGTTCCAAATTCTATGTCTCCTCTGAACTTTTAATTTGTTCCCTTGACCAAGTCATATTTTCCAGTTTCTTAGCATGGCTTGTAAATTTTTGCTGATGTCTAGGCATCTTATTATCTCTATGAATTAACTCCAAAAGTCAATTTCTTCCTCTTATCTGGGGTTTTAATGTTGATTGAATTTGTGTTAAGGCTCTTCTTTGGTTTTGGTTTGTTTGTTCTGGTTTTGGTTTGTTTTTTAAGGCTCTTCTTTGATGCTTGGTCTAATTTATTCTAGACCTTTAGAATAGTCTGTTTTTACCTGTTCAGATTTCTCAGCTCTTCTTCATCTGATTCTTGCCCTGCATATGACGTACAATTTTTAAGATTGTACTTTTTGTGCATTTGTTTAACCTCTCAGAGAAAGTTTCCTTTCCTCTGTTTCTTTTCTGGGAATCTTGATCTGTTCTCTTTGGTTTTGTATAGAATTTTCTCCTCAGGTCCTATGATTTGTTTAAATTTTCTCCCTCACTCAGTGTCCCATTTTCCTCACACTTTTCGTTTCAGAGACCCTCTAGTCTCACACCAGTTTAGTTTATGCCCTTCTTATTTTCTCTTTGAGGCTTTTCTTCCTCCAGTTTCTTCCCCATTAAGGTATCCTGTCCAGGGGAGCTAGATGGAATCAATCCCTGCGGTCACCCCTCGGGCTGAAGTGTGGTTTGCTGGCCTGGCAGGGGAACGGCCGCGGTAGGCCTAATTCCGCTGCCCCCATAATAGGGTGGTTGGTCGGGCCCACCGCCACCCCTGAAGGAAGCTCGGCATGGGCGCAGAGTGCCCTCGGGTCTCCCCTTCTCGGCAGCCATGCTTCCGCGGCCACCCCTCCTCCCAGATGGCGCCACACGATGCCTTGTGGGGCGGCACCCTTCTTCTTCCTTCTCCCTGCGCAGGCGCAGGGCAGAAAATTCCAGTCTGCCCTTTTCCCCTCCCCCGACAGCAGCAACAGCCAGGTGTGGGCGGAGAAATCCAGTCTACCCTTTTCCTCTCCCCCGACAGCAGCAACAGCCAGGTGTGGGCGGAAAAATCCAGTCTGCCCTTTTCCCTCCCCCCAACAGCAGCAACAGCCAGGCGTGGGCAGGAAACTCCAGTCTGCCCTCCACCCCAGCAACAGCAGCCACTAATCCCTAAACCCTGCCCCTTCCCCCAGCAACAGCGACAGCCAATCCCTAACCACCACCCCTCCCCCGTCCGGTACCGCCCACTGACCTTTCGCCAGCAACCAATCAGAACAGGGCGTGGCTTCGACCAATCAGCCTTCCCCAGCCCCTATAAAACTGTTGCCTCTCCCTCAATAAAGTGGACTTGCGTGTTTACCTTGTCTCCGCGGTAGTTCTTCTGCCGTGTGCCCTCCAGTCCTGAGAGCCCCCGACAAGGGCCTGGCCTCCCTTGTCCCCAGTTCATCGCCTGCTTCTCCGGGCGACCCCTTCGTCGCCGGCTTCGCCGGGCAACCCAGTCAGCCAAACCGCGCAACCCCTTGTGAGACCGATCCCTCGTCTGCTGCCGGACCGACCCTTCGTCCCAAGCGGGACCGACCCCTCGTCCGCAGCCAGACCCCACCTCTACCGACCGAGCAAACCGTCGCAAATCCCAAAAGGTGGGTCACTCCAGAAAAGTACATTTTGTGTTTAGGTGGTCAAATCAATAGAAACTGAGTGAATGCACCACTTGCCAGATGTTCTACCATAGTCTTTTTGCTCACATACCCCCACCAAGGGCCTTTTTGTATGCAGCATTCCTTACTGCCCTGTGTTCAACCCTGGGTCTCTGTAGACCTAGGTCCCTGTGCCTGGATATGCATGGGGTTCTAACTTGCTGCTTTGAGTGGCTCTATAATCTATGCCAGCAGTGAGAAGGACCTGGGCTACTTCCTTTGAGCAACTCCCAATCTGTTCAAGACTGAGGTGGGGAGTGGGCCAGTGGTCCATGTTGGAAATTGCCTATCTAATATTTTTCTTTTTCTTTTTTCTTTTTTTGTATTCTAGTATAGACTTATTGTGATTCTAGCAATGGATTTTTATTTTTCTTTGATTCAGCAGTTGTGGAATCCTTTTCCACTCTCTATAGCCCTCCGGAGTTCTAAACAAATGGGATTTGTCATTTTATTTACTGAATCTCTGGGGAAGTTTTTCAGTGGATGTCCTATGTTGCCATGTTGATGACATCACTCGGTGGAAATGGTTGGGTAACAGATGGGGTGATGGTAGCACAATATTTGTGAACATAATTAACAGCACTGAGATATATTTCTGGCTGTGATTAAAAGGGTAACTGTTATGTTGTATATATGGTAACAGAATACGTTTTTTTAAACCCATGAATCTGTACTACACAAGCAATGAACTCTAAGTTAAACCATAGACTGTAGTAAACAGTACAATTATAAAAAATATGCTTTCATAGTTGTAATAAATGTTCTACACTAATGCAAGGTGTTAATAATAGAGTGGTATATGGGGATCCTATATTTATGAATGATCATTCTACAAACTGACATCTTCTCTAATAAAGAAAAAACATGGTCCTAAGTATGCTCAAAGAGCTAAAGGAAAGTATAAACAAAGAACTAAAGGAAATTAGGAAAATGATAGATGAACACAAGAGAGTATCTATAAGAGATTGTTACAAAAAGGAACAAAACAGAGCTGAAGACAACCATATCAGAAATAAAAAATTCCCTAAGGAGTTCAACAGAGATTGGACCTGACTGAAGAAAGAATCAGTGAACTCAAAGACAAGATAATTGAAATCATACCATCTACCAAACAGAAGGAAAAAGGGAAGAAGAAAAGTGAACAAAGCCTGAGGAACCTGTGGAGCATTATCTAGTATATCAATATTCACATTGTGGACATCACAGGAGGAGAAGAAAGAGTTAATATTCAAAGAAATAATGACTGAAAACTTCCCAAATTTAATGGAAAATATGAATATACACATGCAAGATGCTCAATGAATTCCAAACAGGATAAATCCAAATAGACTCAAACAACAACATTTTTTTAAAATCTTGTGAGGTTTTTCAAAAATATCTGTTGTTTTTAATTTGACAAGCCTTTACATACATCTCTCAATATATCTCATAAATCATATAATCAATCTACTGAATGCCAAATATAAACAATTATGAAAACTGCATGAGAGAAGCAATGTGGCACATACAAGGGAGCCTCGAAAAGACTGAGTGCTGATTCCTCATCAAAAATCATGGCAGCAAGAAAGCAGTGGGATGACACAAAGTGCTAAAAGCAAAAAATTGTCAAGCATGAATTCTGCATCCAGCAAAACTGTCTTTCAAAAATGGGGGAGAAATGAAGACATTCCTACATTAAAAAAAAAAAAAAAAAAAAAAAAGTTGAATCAGTCTGTTGTCACTAGACTGGCCCTGTAGGAAATGTTCCTGAAGGAATTTTTGCAGGTTGGAAAGAAAGGACAATAGACAATAGATTGAAGCTGCATGAAGAAAGAAATCTCTCTGCTGAGGATAACAACATGGGTAAATATAAATGCCAGTACCACTGAATTCTTAGTTTGTAACTCCATTTTTTTTTCTTCCTACAGTATCTAAAAGGCAAATGCATACAATGTAATGCCAAGCCTGTAGTTTTGTGTTTATATTGTATAAACACGTAATGGTGATAAGAGCTATATAAAGGTGGGGGAAATTAGGTGTATAGGAACATAGTTTTTGTATAGTATTGAATTTAAGCTGGTATCAAAGCAAACAGTATTGTTATAGATTTAGGGTATTACATTTATGCCCCATAGTATCTACAAAGAAAATAGAGGATATACAAGCTCATAGAGGCAGAAAGTAGAGTACGTGTTACTAGAGGCGGGAAACAAGGGGAGTGGGGAATTAAAGCATAATAGGTGCAGGCCTTCTGTTTGGGAAAAGTGGTAAGGTACCAGAACATTGTAAACATGAGTAACCCCACTGAATGGTATGCTTGGGAGTAGTTGAGATGGGAAAGCTTATGTTGTATGTATATTCCAACAATTAAAAGAAAGAAAAGAAAGAGACAAATAAATGCAATACGTAAACCTGAATGGGATCTAGCACAAAGGAGGAGAAAAGCCTTAAAGAGATATTATTGGGGCTTATGAAAAATTGGAATAAATATTGTACGCTTTATATCAATGCTAGATTTCTTGAATTTGATAACTGCGCTTAAGATGATTACATATATTAATCATTGTTGCTAGGAAATGTGCATGGCAGTATTTTGTGTTCAAGGAGCATGATGGATACAGACTTAACTCAAGTGGTTCAGAAAATGGATTGATGGGTTAGATAGAGAGATGGAAGGAAAGGAGGAAAGGAGGAAGGGAGGAAAAAAAGAAATGGCAACATGGCAAAATGTTTAAATTAGTGGATCTGGTTATCTGGGGAGGCAGGGGTATGTTGGAGTTCTCTGTGTGGGGTTTGTATTTTTTGTAACTGTTATATAAGTTTGAAAGTATTTCAAAATAAAAAGTTTTAAAAATATGAATCATCCTCATATATGTAATTTGGTATCATGGGTAATTTTATAGATACAACTTAAACATGAGCATTTTCCACATCTCTGTGTTTAATACATCTTTAATACTATGTGTTTATTCAAATTTTGTATCTGTTTTTCTACTTATAGACAACTACATGCCTGGAGAAAATATTCATCCCAGCTATTCTGTTTTTTCTTTAAATGTTCTATGTATCACCAGATATTTAAAGATTCCAGTCCAAAATTGTAACACTAAGAAAAACTGTCATTCATCCTTGCTTTCAGTTAAGACTTTTTGAAAGAATAAGCATCCTTATATAATCCTGTCAGAAATAGATGATTTTTAATATGATTTTTTTAAATGTTCAATTTTGATTCAGGTTCACCCCTACATACCTACCTGACTTCTTTCTATTATTACATCCTGATTTTTTGTTTGTTCAATTTAGTGTAAACTATTCAAAGTACTTGTGAACCCACTGTCTTAATCTGAATGCTTAGTGTTTCTCAAAATTAGAATAACCTGGGCATTGTTTATAAAATTTACTGCCTGTGTCCCTATCTGCAGCAATTCTGATTTATTGAGTCCTGGGTGTAGCGCTGCTAGCTGCCATTTACTGAGCCTTTATTATGTGCCAGGCACTATGTTAAGGACATGACAAACATTTCAGTCAATCCTCACTCCAGTCCTTCTATATAGATGTTATTACAATTTTGTGAAAAAGGAAACTGAGGCTTAGAGAGTCTATCTCTTCTGCCCAAAAGGTCTCACTTTCTGATTTTCTTGTCAAGGCCCTTTTCACAAAAGCTGCAGCATGGTCTTCATGTGTTACCCTTGTGTACATTTTGAGTAGCTCCAGACACCTAAGAAACAGGAAGCACTTCTACTGAATTTGCAGAGTCCTGGCCTCCAGGGCCAGAGAAGTTTGGTAGAAAACTTCTACCAAAGGTAGAAATTAAAATAGGCAGAGCATTTCTGTATAAGATTAACCTGAAGGAAAAACAGGACAGACAGTACCTATAAAGAGTAGGACAGAAGACAGTTATATATGGGCTCCTGAGACTACCTTTTTAGGCAGGGATAGAAAGTAATTCAGAATTTGTTGACAAAAAATTAGAAATTCTTTATAAACCAATAGCGTAGTGATTGTTTCAATGTCACTTTGTGCTATGAATTAATACCTAGTTTAAAATCTAGCTTCAGCTGCTCCTTCCACCCAACTTCTATTTCTATACTCAATTATCCTCTGACTCAATGGTCCTTTAAAAGATCATTTGGGTGCTTATTACAAAAGCACGTTCCCAGTACCATTTCCCAGAGAACCTGATGCAGGAATCTGAGGTTCAAGAATCTGAAATTTTAATTGGCACCCTAATCAGGTGGTTTCTAACTACACTCTCTAACCACTCATCTAGGGCTTCTTAACTTTTTTTGTTCCACAGATCCCTTTGCCAGTCAGCCAGTCAGGTGAAAACCATGGACCCCTTACTAAGTCCACACTATCCTAATTCTGTGTATTATTTAATAAATATATCACACCCACACAAGTACATCCCTACAAGAAAAATGTTGTTGTTTTTTTTTAAATTTCAATTCCAGCTCACCGACTACTGGTGAAAAACCCCTGCACTAAGCAGACCTGTCTTGTCTGGTTCATGCATCCCTTCCTATCTCAGCAGTCATTGCATGCTTTCTCTCCTGTTCTCTAGCTGACATTTCTCCCATGTCTCCTTAACTGTTAACAGGTCTTCTAGTTGTCTATTGCTGTGTAACAAATTATCTCAAAATTTAGCAACTTAAAACAGCAGACTTCTCAGTTTCTGTGGGTCAGGAATTTGGGAGGGGTTCTGCCTCAGAGTGTCTTGAATCTTCAGGTAAGCTGTTAATTGGAGCTACTGTCTTATCTGAAGTCCCCTCTGGGGAAATCCACGTCCAAAGCTCGCCTACATGGCTATTGGCTCAAGACTTTAGTTCCTCTCACTTGGTCCTCTATTGTGGGAGACTGACTTGCCTATTTGTTGTTTCCTGTTATTGTAGATGATGTTGCAATTGCTTCCTGTTATTGTAAATATTACCTTATTGTAGATGTTGCAGTTGCTTCCTGTTATTGTAAATGTTGCAGTTGCTTCCTGCTATTGTAAAAGATGTTGCAAGTTGCTTCCTACTATTGTAGAAGATGTTGCAAGTTGCTTCCTGTAGCAAACAGCTGCTCCTTAGCTTTCAAATAAATATGATGTGGAAACTAGGGTTGAGGCTCTCAGTTTCAAAAGTTGAAGTACCCTGGTCCCATCTTTGTTTCCTCTCTTGTGTCTTTCTGTCCTTTTATTTCTTCAGTTCTGCATTGCCTTCCCTTCATGCAAACCCATTGCTGAGCTGGTCTCAGCAGTCCTCTCCATGGGCTGCCTGAGTGTCCATGGACTCTGGCTATTCCCAGAGGGAATGATCTGAGAGAGAGCACACACCCAAGGTGGAAACTTATCTTGGAAATGATGTACCATACCTTCTGCCATGTACTATTAGTCACACAGGCAATAACGTAGTCCACAGCTCAGCCCTATACAATAGGGGACTGAAGTGTACAAGGCTGTGAGCTCCAGGAAGAGGCCTTCACTGGGGGTCATCTTGGAGGCTAGTTACTACATTGTTTCCTCTTCACACAGAAAATAGAAATCGTCAGGGGACTACTACCTCAATTTCTTGCCCCTCCATCTTCAAATTACCTGTATGTTCACCCATCTTCTCCTATTTCTTGTCTGTCTCAAGAAAAGGAGATCTATTTCTTTTCAAGGCTTTGATTCTCAATGTGTCAGATCCCAGACCTTGTTCCCTCAGTTATCTTCCTTTTTTCTATCTACAGCCCTCTGCTCTTCACTACCCCTTAATCCTTAACTTCCAAACATGCATAGTTTCCCTCTTAAAACTTAAGAAAAAACCCTCTGCTTAATCTCTGCCACTTCTCAACCTGCCCTATCTCTCCTTTCTTAGGATAGCACCTTTCTTAAACAAGGATTCTCTACACTCCCAGTTGCCCCTTTCCCAAGCTCTCATTCACCCATAGCCGTACTTCCACCCACCTCCCTACTGCAATGGCTCTCAGAGTTCATCACCGCAAGATCCAGTGGCCTCTTCACAGTCCTCATCCTACTCATAATAATAAGAGCTGCTGTTCCTCTTTCCTTTTCTCTATGCCAGACACAGTGCTCAAGGATTTACGTTTATTACCCTATTCAGCTTTTATCTAACTCTCTGAAGTCTGTAAATATCCCCCTTCTGAAAAAGATGTTGAAACTGAACACCCAAAATCACACACGAGATGAAAGAGAGAGGCCTTTGTGAAATTTCCTTATAGCACTTTTTAGGTCAGCAGAGAAACATTTCTCATCAGTACTAAGTAACTTTAGGTGCATGTTTGGCTCATTGCTACAAAGGTATGAACTAAAATTTGTAAATGGACTCAACATAAGCCATTGCTGGTAAAGACCAAGGCATCTAGGCTGTTTTACAAATGACATCCACAAGCCAAATCACACAGGAGAGGCAGTTGAGTCTGTCAGCTAAGTGTGCAGGAGTGAGAATCAAATATGTGTTCGAGTCTAAGTTCCAATATTTACCATCTGTAAGCTACAGAGACTGAAATAGGGCCTGGCACATAATAGGCACTCCAACAATACTTGTTATTTTCAGCATGTTGCTGGACCTTTCTAATACTCAGTTTCCTTATGTGAAAAATAAGTCAATAATAGAACTTAATCCATAGGTTTGTTAAGAGTATTCAATGGAGTAATGCATGTCATTTTTTTTCTTCTTTTTGTTTATTTTAGTTTGTCTTTTTCCACTTAATTTATTTAGCCTAGTGTCTGGCTGCTTAGTTTCCTATGTAGTTGTAACAAATTACCACAAACCAACTGGTTTAAAACAATAGCAATTTATTATGCTGTAGTTCTGGAGGTCAGAAATCCAAAATCAAGGTGTCAGCAGCTTCATTCTTGCGGCTCTAGAAGAAAATGACTTTTCCAGCTTCTAGAGCAGGTTTTTTTTCTACAGACCCCTTTGCCAATGAGGTGAAAATCATGAACCCCTTACTAAGCCCACACTGTGCTGTGTATTATTTAATAAATATATCACACCCACACTAATACATCCCCACAAGAATGATTTTTTAATTAAATTCAAGCTCATGGACCCGTGGTTATGAACCCCTGTTCTAGAGGCTGCCTGTATCCCTTAGCTAATGGCCCCTTCTTCCGCCATCAAGACCAGTAGCACAGTATCTTCAAATCTCTCTCTCTCTCTCTTTCCATTGTCACATCACCTATTTCTGCCTCTGACTCTCCTGTGTCCCTCTTGTAAGGACCCTTGTAATTAAATTGGATCCACCCAAATAATTCAGGATAATCTTTATATATCAAAATCCTTAAATTAATCACATCTGCAAATTTCCTATAACATGCATGCAAGGTAACATATTCACAGGATCTAGGGATCAGGACATGGACGTCTTTTCAGGGGAAGCATTATCCAGCCTATCACATTGGCACACTCAACACATTTCAGCTACTATAATTAATACACACTCAATTCCTTAAGGCCTAGACCCAGATGTGGCATCACTTCTATTTATGTTCCACTGTAGAGAATTTAGTTCTGTGTCCACGTGTAACTACAAGGGAGATTGGGAAACGTTATCTAACAACACATGAACCTCTCCACTCTCATTATTTGTGTATTTATTGTCATCTTTGTGAAGTGTCAAAATTATTTTTCTTGGATGAAAAATGAAACATTAACCAACCACTTTAGTACTCAATTCTTGGAATGACTTGTATCAGAGAAATGTACCCAAAAGGATAGGTTGCATAGGCATAATGAAGATCTAGGACGCTTATTTTGGGTGAATGTATATGAGTAGAAAAGACATTTCATCAAACTCATACTGACCAAGCTGTGCTGTGAAGTCCTGGAAATTATGTACTCACAAATCCTTTCTAGGTAAAAATAAAGGATGGAAACATTCCAAAACCCAAGCAATTCAAGGGATTTCTGAGAGAGAGAACTCGATAAGAACCACTTCCAATGCATGCCGCCTACTCTTCCTCTGGGCCCCAAGGTGTCAAACTGGGAACTGACCGATGACTGGGCTCTTTCCACCTTTAACCTCAAGAGGGAAGCCTCAAAAGGATTACCTCACTATTCCAATTCATAACAGGACCATCATGGTGGGGATAACCACCCCCCTGCTCCACCCCCCATCAAGAGATTCCTGGATCAGACCGATCATGGAAATTATTTCTTCCCTGAGACAGCAATTGGGGTCAAGGCCCACCAGACCAAATCAATGAAGAATACTTGGTGTCCTATCTGATAAATCAAACGACCTACAGGTGGGGTGAGTTTAGTAGAGAAGAAATGGCTTACTCTTGAACAAAGAGGTGAGAAAGGGAATGGAAAGCTCTACTACATGTTTCTGACCACATTAACAGAAGCAGCCTTCTGTTTTATGAGCCTGGATATTGAGTTTTTAATTCAAATGGTCCCTGGTTTGGGTTAAGGAGAATTGGACTTTGTCTTACAGATACAGTTAGGCCATCCTGTTGAACTCTGTGGGGGTCTGGTTGAATCCATGGTAATGTATCATTAGGAGTCCAGAAACTCAGAACCCATCGGAGAGCCAGTGACCAGGAAAGACCAAGACTCTCCAGAGATAAGACCGCTATAGCTTCTGGGCCTAGGTCTGGGGCAGGAGGCACATGGAAAACTTCCAGGCTCTCTTGACTAGAATGGCTTTCTTCATTGCTCATGGTTTTTGCCACCCCAATCCCTGATGAGGTCTCATATGCTCCCAGCCAAGAACCCATTCCAGAATGGTGGCATATACGTCAGAAGCTATAAATAGTTGAGTGTTGCTCAAAACAGAAGCAAGGAAAAAGAAACAGAAGCAAAGAAAGAAGATGAGGGTGGGCACTGAGATGTTGCAAGATTTTATGCAAGAAGGTATCATGATTGTTTATGTTTATGTTTATGTTTTTTCAGGGGAGGAAGTCTATGAGGGGGTAGTAGCCGAAAACCAGTTAGGATTCTTTATATGATAAGGAGCGGGATCTCTGGTACAACCATCTTAAGAAAAGAGTTTATTTATTTATTCACTAAGATGACTGAGTGGTTTACAGACAGACCCAGCTTTAGACTTGACTTTACAGAGCTCAAGGGGTGTCCCTTCTTGGCTCCACTTCCCCTGAGAATTAACTTCATTCCAAGGCTGATTCCCCTTGTGTTAGCAATATGCCAGAACCTAGCCCCATAGCCTTACACCAACAAGGCCAGAGGAAGAGATAGTATCTCTTGAAGGAGCTTCTACTGAAGCTTTTGAGAGCTTACCATGAAGTCCTAGCAAACATTTCATAGTGGCTTATTGGCTTTCAACTGGGTTATCTGCTCATCACTGAACCTTTCACTGTGGCCAATGGGTGTGATTCGTTGATTGACTTTTGCTGAAAATGGAGAGAACCCATGCTGGAATTGATTGGGGAAGGAGCAATTCCACTCTTTGTATGACCTTTCTTCAGAGGAAATCAGGGTCATTTTAACAAAAGGATGGAGAAGATGACTCTAAGGATCCTCATCTCCTATAATTCACAATTTGGGTAGTCCATTTTCACATTGTACCAGAGTTGGTCTATGTGACCAGTAGAATATAGTAGAAGTTAAAACATTGGGAGTTAGACTTTTAAAAATTTTGTTTTATTTTTAAAGTAATTAGGTTTTAAAAGACTATGGCTGGGGAGCAGATGTAGCTCAATGCCTGTACGAAGTCCTGGGTTCAATCCTTGGTACCTCCTAAAAAAATAAGACTATGGCTTTCACCTTCAATTCTCTTTCTCTCTGTCTTTCCCTCTCTGTCCTTCTCTCATCACTCATTCTGGGTAAAGCTAGTTGACATATCATGAAGACACCCACTCAGGCAACCTATGGAGAGACTGAGTGAAGTCTTCAGCTAACAACCAGTGAGGAAGGAAGATTTACCAACAACTACATGAGTAGGCTTTTCCAGTAGAGGCTTGAAATGACTGCAGCTGACCAACAGCTTGACTGCAACCTACTGAGGGGCCCTGAGCCAGAACCACCCAACTAAGTGCTCTAAGATTCCCGACCCTCAGAAAACATGCAAGATGATACATTTTAAAATATTTTTTATTAGAGATATTGTAGGCTTAAAGAAAAATCATGAGGAAAATAGAAATCCTGTACATCCCTTCATTATTAATACTTTGCATGAGTGTGGTATCTTTGTTACACATTCAAATATATAATTCAGTGGTGTTAATTGCATTCACAGTGTTCTGCTACCATCACCACCATCCATTACCAAAACTTTCAATCATACCAAACAAAAATTCTGTACCAATTAAACATTTATTCCACATTCCTATATCAACCCCATCCCCTGGCAAACTGTATTCTAGTTTCTGACTCAGTGAATTTGCTTATTCTAATTATTTCATATCCACGAGATCAAAGAATATTTGTCCTTTTGTGTTTGGTTTATTTCACTCAGCATGATTATAGCAGTTTGATATAGTTATGAATTCCCAAAATAGAAACTGGATTGTGTTTATAATCTGGTCTACACCTGGGCATGATTGAGTTATGATTAGGGCTTTGATTGGGCCACATCATTAGGGCATTGAGTCCCACCCCTTGGGGGGTGGGGACTCACAGATAAAAAACATTGCAAAGGATAGATTAGGAGGGTTTTTGATGTTGGAGTTTTGATGTTGAAGTTTGATGCTGAGGCCTTCAGTTGGAGCCCTGGGAAGAGAGGAACCCTACGCCTGGAAAGAAGCAAGCCCTGGGAAGAGAGGAACGCAGGAAGCCTGAATCCTCACGGATGTCAGCAGCCATCTAGCTCCAACACGTGGAAATAGACTTCGACTAATACATGCCCTATATCATGTTGAGGAAGTTTCCTACTATTCCTAGGTTTATAAGTGTTTTTATCAAGAAGGGGTGCTGGATTTTGTAAAATGTCTTTTCTGCCTCAATGGAGATGATGACGTGTTTTTTTCCTTTCATTCTATTAATGTGGTGTATTACATTAATGTGATTTTTTATGATGAAACACTTGCATATCTAAGAAGAATCCTACTTGATTGTGGTGTATAACTCTTTTAATATGGAGTTGGATTTGGTTTGCTAATTTTATTGAGGATTTTTGCATCTATATTCATTAGGAATATTGCTCTGTAATTTTCTTTTCTGTGGTATCTTATCTGGCTTTTCTGGAAGGGTGCTTTGGCCTTATAGAATAATGAATTGGAGGTTTCCCTGGGAAGTAGACTTGGTCCAGTGGATAGGGGGTCCGCCTACCACATGGAAGGTCCGCAGTTCAAACCCCGGGCCTCCTTGACCCATGTGGAGCTGCCTCATGCGCAGTGCTAATGCACGCAAGGAG
Organism: Dasypus novemcinctus; assembly: GCF_030445035.2. NCBI lineage: Eukaryota > Metazoa > Chordata > Mammalia > Cingulata > Dasypodidae > Dasypus > Dasypus novemcinctus. The sequence goes on from NC_080675.1 coordinate 40,162,491, forward strand.
TGCCATGCCACACAGAGGTGTCCCCCGCATAGGGGAGCCCCATGCACAAAAAGTGCACCCAGGAAGGAGAGCTGCCCAGCGCAAAAGAAAGTGCAGCCTGCCCAAGAATGACACCGCACACAAGGAGAGCTGACACAACAAGATGACGCAACAAAAGGAAACACAGATTCCCAATGCCACTGATAAGGATAGAAGCAGTCACTGAAGAACACACAGCGAAAGGACACAGAGAGCAGACAACTGGGGGAAGGAAGGGGAGAGAAATAAATAAATAAATAAAGGAGGGTTCCCTTCTTTTCCATTTCTATGAAGAGTTTGAGCAGGATTGGTATTAATTCTACTTGGAATGTTTGGTAAAATTCCCCTGTGAAAACATCCTGGGCTTTTCTTTGTTAGAAGGTTTTTGATTATTGTTTCAATCTCTTTACTAGCTATTGGTCTATTTCTTCTTGAATTAGTGTAGGTGGTTTGTGTGATTCTAGGAATTTGTCCACTTCATCTAGGTTATCTAATATTTTGGCATATTACCCTTTTATAATCCTTTTTATTTCTGTGGAGTCAGTAGTAATGTTTCATTTTTTGTTTTAGTTATTTGTATCTTCTCTTGTCTTTGTCATTCAAACTTGATTTGTCCATTTTATTGATCTTTTCAAAGAATCAACTTTTGGTTTTGTTGATTCTCTCTATTGTTTTTATTCTCTATTCATTTATCTTTGCTGAAGAGATGATGATGTGCTTTCCCCCCTTCATTCTATTAATATGCCGTTAGATATGGTTTGCTACTATTTTGTTGAGGATTTTTGCATCCATATCCATAAGAGATATTGGTCTGTATTTTCCTTTTCTTGTAGTATCTTTTTTTTAAGTTTTTAAAAATTTCTCTCCCCTTCCCCCCTCCCCAAGTTGTCTGCTCTCTGTGTCCATTTGCTGTGTGTTCTTCTGTGTCTACTTGTATTCTTGTCAGCAGCACCCAGAATCTGTGTCTCTTTTTATTGCATCATCTTGCTGCATCAGCTCTCCATGTGTGCGGGCCATTCCCGGGCAGACTGCACCTTTTTCACACTGAGCGGCTCTCCTTACAGGGCACACTCCTTGTGCATGGGTCTCCCCTACTCAGAGGACACCCCTGCATGGTATGGCACTCCTTGCAAGCATCAGCACTGCGCGTGGGCCAGCTCATCACACAGGTCAGGGTTTGAACCCTGGACCTCCCATTGGTGGACAAGACGCTCTATCCATTGAGCCAAATCCGCTTCCCTCTTGTCATATCTTTATCTGGCTTTGCTACAAGGGTGATGTTTGCCTTGTAGAATGTAAGCATTTACAACTATAAGATTCTCTCTCCACACTGCCTTTACAGCATCTCAGATGTTTCAGTATGTCATTTTTATTTACCCCAAGATATTTCCTAATTTCCCTTATGATTTCTTCTTTGACCAATTGGTTGTTTGAGAGTACATTAATTTCCACATATTTGTGAATTTTCCAGTTCTTCCTGTGTTGTTGTTTTCTAGCTTCATTCTATTGTGGTTGAAGAAGATACATTGTATAATTTCAATATTTTTTAGTTTATTGAGACTTGTTTGGTGACCTAACATGGAGTCCATCATGGTGAATTGTCCATGTTCACTGGAGAATAAAGTGCAAGCTGCTGCTGTTGAGTCAAGTGTTCTATATATGTCATTCACATCTAATTCATTTATAGAATCATTCAAGTCTTTTATTTCCGTATTGATCTTCTTTCTAGATGTTCTGTTCATTATTGAAAGCAATGCATTGAATCTCCAACTATTAATGTCCAGTTGTTGGTTTCTCCTTTTAAATCTTTGCTTCAAATATTTTGGGGCTCTGCCATTCAGTGCATGTATATTTATTTATAACTATTATGTTGTCTTGTTTAATTTACCCTTTTATCACTGTAGAGTGACCATCTTTGTCCCTTGTAACTGTCTTTTACAAGGTCTATCTTATCTGATATTATTATAGCTAGCCCAGCTCTCTTTTAGTTACTCTTTGCATAGTATATATATTTCCACCTATTCACTTTCAGCCTACTCTTGTCTTTTAATAAGCATGTAGTTGGGTCACATTCTGCCAATTTTTGCCTTTTTACTGGAGAATGTAATCCATTTACACTTAAAGTCACTACAGATAATGCAGAACTTTCTTCTGACATTTTGTCACGTGGTCTTTGTACGTTGTATATAATTTTGTCTCTGAATTTGTCTATTTTTTTTAAAGATTTACTAATTTATTTATTTATTTCTCTCCCCTCCTCCCCCCCGGTTGTCTGTTCTGTGTCTATTTGCTGCATCTTCTTTGTCCACTTCTGTTGTTGTCAGCGGCGTGGGAATCTGTGTTTCTTTTTGTTGCATCATCTTGTTGTGTCAGCTCTCCTTGTGTGTGGCACCATTCTTGGGCAGGCTGCACTCTCTTTCATGCTGGACGGCTCTCCTTATGGGGCGCAATCCTTGCACATGGAGCTCCCCTACATGGGGACACCCCTGCGTGGCACCGCACTCCTTGCGTGCATCAGCACTGTGCGTGGGCCAGCTGCACACAGGTCAAGGAGGTCCGGGGTTTGAACCGCGGACCTCCCATGTAGTAAACGGATGCCCTAACCACTGGACCAAGTCTGCCGCCCTCTGAATTTGTCTATTAATGCCTGGTTTCATATATATTTTATTTTATTTTTGTATCTCTGAGTCCCTTCTCATTTCTTTCTGAGTATATTCTCCATATATTTTCTTTGTGGTAACCATAGGCTAAAATTTAACATCCCATATTTATAACAATCACGTTTGATTTGATACCAACTTACTTCAATAGTTAAGTTATACACTGTTCCTATTCCACCCTGTCCTCCCTACCTTTTTGTTGTACTTGTTACTAATTATATCTTTATTCATTGTATGTCCAAAACCATAGATTTCACATCATTTTAATGCATTTGTATTGTAGAACCTGTAACAAGTAAAAAGTGGAGTTACCGACCAAACAATACACTACAGTAATACTGGCATTTGTTATCACTGATATGGTTACATTTCCCAGAAGACTTTATTTCTCTATGCTGCACTGATACATTGTCTAATGTCCTTTTCATTCAGTTTGAAGAACTCCCTTAAGCATTGTTAGTAGGTCAGGTCTGGTGGTGATAAGTTCCCTCAGCTTTTGCTCATCTGAGAATGTCTTAATCTCTCCCTCATTTTTGAAAGAAAATCTTGCCAGATATATAATTCTTGACTAGAAATTGTTTACTTTCAGCATTTTATTTTGCCCCACTGCCTTCTAGTCTCCATGATTTCTGAAGAGAAATTTGCACTTAATCTTAGAGGAATGCCTTTTACCTAACTCACTGCTTTTCTCTTATAGCTTTCAGAACTCTCTCCTTTTCCTTGGCTTTCGATAGTTTGACTACAGTATGGCTGAGTATGGTTTTCTTTGAATTTATTCTGTTTGGAATTTGTTGGGCTTCTTGAATGAGTATATTTGTGTCTTTCACTAAATTTTGGAAGTTGTATGCCATTACTTCTTTGAATACTCCTTCTACCCCTTTCTCTCTTCTTCTGGGACTCCCATAATGCATATATTGGTATCCTTGATGGTGTCCCACAGGTGTCTTAGGCTCTGTTCACATTTTTAAATTCTTTTTTCTTTCTGATCCTCAGCATAAGTCATATCAACTGTTTTGTTTTGGAGTTCACTCTTTCTTCTGCCAGCTCCAATCTACTATTAAAACTCTATAGGGAATTTTTCATTTCAGTTATTGTGGTCTTCAACTGCAGAAGTTCTGTTTAGTTCCTTTTTAAAACGTGTCTCTTTATTGGAATTCTCATATTGCTCATTGTTTTCCCGATATCTTTAAGTTCTTTCTCTATGTTTTCCTTTATCTCCTTGAGCATACTGAGGATCATTTTTATGATATCCTTGTCCATTATGTCCAAAGTCTGTTTATTCTTTTTTTTTCTTGTTTCTGGATTATTATTTTATTCCTCTGAATGGGCTATGATTTCTTATTTCTTGTTTGTCTTGTAATCTTCTGTTGAATATCATACATTTTAATATGCTTAAGTGTTAACTCTGAGATTTAGTCCCTAAACTGTCTATTCCTTAAATTTGTAACTAGTTTGTGATATGACAGAGATTTCCATAAGTGTCAGGGACTAACTAAAGCAAACAAATGAATGAAAAAAAAATCATCTTAAACAGTCTTTGCAAATTGGCTCTGTATTGACTGGTGCTCTCCTTTAGAGATTAGCCTCTTATCAAGAAGATGAGCCTGAGGTGATTGTGAAGTTTAGTGTCAAATCTATCCTTTTTGAGCTTGAGTCTTATCCTGGGCTTGGAATTTCCCTGTTTTCAGGAATTCAAATGACCCCTCTACACCCTGTGAAATAGATTTTCTCCCCATCCTGGGTGCTCTCTTGTATGAATTAAAGCAGGTAATCTTTTGCCCCAGGCTACTTTGACTTAATTGCTTCTTTCACAGGTTTCCACAAGATGCTTTTGCCTCTAGGGCAATTTCTGGGAGAGCAAGCCAGAGACATTTTCCTAGTTTGGCCTTTCAGACTGGTGCCTGATTTATTTGCACTGACTTCAACCATTCCAGTATGCACATAGGGGTTACTCTGCTCCCTCTGGAACAGAGCCAGGGACCAACAGATGGGAGAGTCAGCTGACTCTACAACACACTCAGAAGGGGCCAGCAAAGTCACCAAGAGCCTCCATTTTTCAGGCTGTGTTTTCTTGATTCGACACATTCCAGTTATTGGTACCCTTTAACTTTCTTCCAGAGTTTTGAGGAAGATGGCTTTGCCAGTTTTTCCTAGTTGTTCAAAGATTCTGTGAGGGAATGGCACTTGGAGTGTCTTAGGCTGCCACCTTGGTACTGCTTATTCATGTTTACTGTTTTAAACTGTTATATTTTGGGGTAATTTGTTTCATAGTGATAGATAATTACTAAGATGGTGAGGTAAAAGCAACAGTTGTGCATAAATCAACCATGAGATGATGGGGAAGTGGTAAAAGGAGGGGAAATTTTGGAGAATTATTGAGAAAGCAAATTGCCACATCTTGGTGACTGGTGCAACCTGGTGCTTAAGGGAGAAAAAAGAATCAAATTTGCTTGGGACTCTAGTATGGGTATGTGCCATATGTGCAATAAAGGAAACAAAATGAAGTGGTGACATTCATGAATACACTCAGGCTCCTGAGTAGGAGGTAACAGAGACTTCTTAGGAGATGCCATTATGCAGTAGGCCACATAGGTTTGAACCATAGGAGACAGATATGGGCCAAGGCAGTGTTTAGATCAATTTGAGAGGAATCTCCATATATGTGATACTTAAGATGATGAAAATAGATGAAGTCGTCCAAGTTTCTCTTGAGGCAAAGATGTGGAAGGAGTATTCTGTGAACAGATTAAGAATATATTTCCCTTGGAAGTAGCATTAAAGACCAGTGGAGAAATGTGCTTGATCTGGGCTAGTATCAAGCATTATAGGGATAGATTAACTTGCCTTAGAATTCAGACAGAATGCTGGTACAACCCGTGTGTGCTTACTTTTTAACTTAATGTATTTCATGTGCCAGTGAGGCATACATGCTATGGATTATTCCTTCAAAATCATCTTGCTTTATTGCATTTTACATTTGTCTTTTAATGTGATCAACTTTTGGTTTTTTACTATAAGGCATGTTAAATGCATTTTCAGTTTTTTTAATTAGTAACTCACTTGCCAACCTTGTCACAGCCTAACATCTGGGCCCTGATCACCACAGTTCAAAGGTGTCTCACCTTTCTCCAAATTCCTGTAGCATTACACCTGCTTATAAATCTCCTCTAGCAGTTATGTCAGGCTACCATGCAGTATAATTATTTGTGGGCAGATTACAAATTCTTTGATCTCTGTCTTGGTTTGCCAGGGCTACTTAAACAAAGTACCATAGACTAGATGACTTAAACAGGAACTTATTGTCTCACAATTTTGAGTGCTGGAAGTCCAAAATCAAGGTATCAGCAGGGCCATGCTTTTTCATAAAGGGGAGAATCCATTCCATACCTCTCCCCTGGATTCTGTTGGGTGCCCAGCAATCTACGGTATTCTTTGGTTTATGACTGCATAACTCAATTTCTGCCTCTGTGCTATGGCACACGCTCTCACTCTCTCTTTCTCTCTGTCTCACACATCTTTGTCTTCTCTACTATGTCCAAGTGTCCTCTCCTTAAAAGGATACCATCACATTGGATTAGGGTCCACCTAAATCCAGTCTGACCTCATTTTAACTAATAACATCTTCAAAGATCCTATTTACAAGTAAGTTCACATTCATAGCACCAGGGATTATGCCGTGAATGTGCCTCTTCAGGGGATACAATGCAATCCATAGCAATGTGAGAGTCCCTGTTTTATAAATCTTGGCATTCCTCTCAGCAAGAAGCTTAGTTCCCTCTACATGGTAAGTTGCAGGCAGCCACAAAAACCAGCTTTTATCAGACATCTCTTGGACCTGGATGATCAGTCCCCATTCCCTGTTTTTGGAGAGCAGCATGTCCTGTTTTCATGATGAAACTTTCCCAACAGCTATGTTTCTGCTGCCTGAAGCTACCCTCTGACCATTAGTAATTGGATGATTATCAATGAGATTTTCTCTACTCTGGGAATGTGGGGTTTCGAACTGAGAGACCCAAAGCTAAGACAACTTAATGGCAGCATGCCAGAAGGAAGTTAGCTTTGCCATCTGTGGCTGAAGTACCCAGAGCTGCCTCAGTACTGGCACCTCCTAAAACTGCATTGTTCAGTCCTCCTAGATTTTATGAGATTCCCCCAACATCTTCCAATATTTTCCTCTTTTTGCCTAAGCTAGCTGACTTTTCCTGAGCTGCCATCACAAATACGATGCAATGGGTTCACTTAAATAATAGGAATTTGTTGTCTCATGTTTTCTGAGATTATTTTTGTGAACCCCCAAAAAAGAAAGATTATATTTGTGGACTCTAATCTGTTCTTCTGGGTGTGATATCCTTTGATTATATTGGATTCAGATGAGGGGTTTAAATTGATTAAAGCACCTGTTAAGATAAGGGCTTTGATTTAACCACTATTTAAATTTATGGTGAAAAATTTTAGATGTCAACTTAAAAATGTGGGAAAGGATAACTTTTTAAAGACCTACAGTTGTGGCATATACATACAATGGAGTATTATTCAACTGTAAAAAGAAATGACATTTTGATACATTTGAGAATATGGATGAACATTGGAGACATCATATTCAGTGAAATAAGCCAGGTACAAAAGGACAAATATTGTATGAGCTCACTTTCGTGAAATAATTAGGGTAAGAAAATCAGAGAGTCAGAAACTAGAATACAGTTTATCAAGGGCTGTGGTAGGTATAAAGAATGGGGAATTAATACTTAATTAGTATAGAATTTCTTTTTCGGGGTGATAAAAATTTTTGGTAATGAATGGTGGTGATGGTGAATGGTGGGTGTAATTAACACCATTGAATTATATATTGGAATGGAATTAAAAGGGAAAATTTTAGGTTGAAGATATGTTACTAGGATTAACTTTTTAAAAACCCATAGGACTGTACAACAATGGCAGTGAATGCTAATAAAAAAATATTGTACTAGTACAATTGTAATATTCTTTCATCAATTATAACAAAATTACCACACTAATACAGGTGTTAATAATGGGGGAGGGAAGCAGATGTGGCTCAGGCAGTTGGGTACCTGCCTCCCACATGGAAGGCCCCAAGTTCAGTTCCTGATGCCTCCTAAAAGAAGAAACAAACAGACAATAAACAAAAACAGTGAGCAGAAAACGGGCAAAACAATGAGCAAACAGATGAGGGAGCCATCTGGGGAGAAGAATAAAAGGGGCATATAGGAACTCTGTATTTTCTTCATGATTTTTCTGTGAACCTACAGCTTCTCTAATAAAATATTATATTCAAAATATATATATTTGAGTAAGATGTTTGTGGCATACTCTTTTTTTTTTTAAGATTTATTTTATTTATTTCGCTCCCCTTCCCCCCATTGTCTGCTCTCCGTGTCCATTTGCTGTGTCTTCTGTGTGTTCTTCTGTGTCCACTCGCATTCTTGTCATGCGGCACCAAGAAACTGTCACTTTTTTTTGTTGCGTCATCCTGCTGCGTCAGCTCTCCCTGTGTGCATCACCACTCCTGGGTGGGCTGCGCTTTTTTCACACAGGGTGGCTCTCCTTGTAGGGCATACTCCTTGCGCGTGGGGCACCCCTACGCGGGGGACACCCCTACATGGGACACCCTGCATGGCACGGCACTTCTTGCGCGTGGCAGCACTGCACGAGGGCCAGCTCCACACGAGTCAGGAGGCCCTGGATCGAAACCTGGACCCTCCTTATGGTAGGCGGATGCTCTATCAGTTGAGCCATAACCGCTTCCTGGCATAGTCTCTTTAAGTGAAAAAAAAAAAAAAAACACTTTATAGTACTGCTCACTAGGTGTCCTAATTTTGAGTTAAGTATATGTACATAGGAAGAGGACCTGGAAAGTAAGATGTCAAAATATTAGCAGTAATGTTATTTGAAAGTGGGCTTCTGATGATGTTTTGATTTATCCTGCTATATGTATTGTCTGGGTTTTTTCCAAGAAGTACACATAGAACAATGAAAGCAGTCCAAAGATTCAAAGTAAATACATTTTTATTTTATTAATTCCAGTATCATTGCATTTGACAGCAAGAGGTGCAACTAGGTGTTAATCGTAAGAGAAAGTTCCCAAGCTGGAAGAACCTGTCTGGCTAACACAGATTCTCGGGGAGGACACTGAAAACTGCTCTTTGTTTTCTCAGGTATAAAAGAGGGTGGAGGTAGAAGGATAGAGGTATGCGATTGTATAAAGGAAATGAAATGCTCAAAAGAACTTGGGGTGGCCTTTGACACTGGGGATCGGAATAAGTATGAAAAAGTGGCACTTCGGCTGGGCTGAAAGGATTGCATGGCTCCTGATCAAACAAGGTCCCCTTCCTAAAAAGGTGTTAGATAACTTGCACTTGAAAATAAATCCAGAAGTGAAGGCCCAGTAGAGTTAAAAAAGAAGTCTTAGGTAAGGACAGCAAGATCACTGATAAAAGGAGTTTTGTTCGCTTGGGCAGTGCTGCTTAGTAAAATAAGCCAGATACAAAATGTCATTTTATCCATTCTACCAACCTCTGCCTTTTTAGTCAAGAATATTTTGACACCATGGCTTAAAGTGGGCACATAGCATTTATGAAGTCAATTTGTATTGTTATAAAAGTCCTGGTAGTTTTTTCTTTATTATTATTCTTTCTTAGAATTTTCCCTTCTCTGCTTACATTACCCATCTGTTCTTGCATGTTGTCTACTTTTTCTACTAGATCTTTTAACATATTAATCATAGTTAATTTTAAGTCTGATTCTGAGAATTCCAAAGTTTCTGCCATTTCTGAATCCGGTTGTAATGATCACTGTGTCTCTTGAAACTGCTATGTTGCCTTTTACCATGTTTTGTAATTTTTTGTTGAAAACCAAGCAGGAGGTATCTGGTAAAAGGAACAGCACTCTATCTTATGCTCCTGGGTTTCTGCTCCTGGTAATATGTGACCCTAGGTATACACCTGCTCTCCAGTTTTCAGGGCAGTGGTTTGCCCTATGACCTCAGTTCTCTGATGGCCTAAGAAGAGCTGTTGATTTTCAGTTTGCTCAGCTTTTTCTTGTCATAAGGATAGGAATGATGACTTCCAAGCTCTTTATCTGTTTGGGCTGAAAGCTGGAAGTCTTCTGGTAACTTTTTGTCATTGTTATTTTTTCAACACCAGAAACACAACACTGAGTGTGTGAATGGTGGTTTGTAGAATGTTTTGAAATAGATGACAGGACAGGACACTGCTACACCCTGCTCCTCCAAACAGAACAAGCTCTTTTTTGAAACAAGCCATCAGGGAAGCGGTTGTGGCTTAACTGATAGAGCATCTGCCTACCATATGGAGGGCCCAGGGTTCAATATAGGGCCTCCTGGCCTGTGTGGTGAGCTGGCCCTTGCGTAGCGCTGCCACAGGCAAGGAGTGCCATGCCACACAGGGGTGTCCCCCGCATAGGGGTGCCCCACGCGCAAGGAGTGCATCCCACAAGGAGAGCTGCCCTGTGCAAAAAAGTGCAGCCCACCCAGGAGTGGCACTGCACACACAGAGAGCTGATGCAGCAAAATGATGCAACAAAAAAAGCAACACAGTTTCCTGGAGCCACATAACAAGAATGTAAGTGGACACAGAAGAACACACAGCAAATGGACACAGAGAACAGACAACGGGGGGGGGGGGGGGGGGGGAGGGGAGAGAAATAAACAATAAAATAAATCTTTAAAAAATAAAAAAAATGAAACAAGCCATGAGACACAAGTCACAGATCCTAAATGTTCAGTAGGAGTCAATTAGACAAATTTATCTTGTGGTTATATTGATTAACCTGCAATTCCAGATGTCTGGAGTTGCATTGTAACATCAGGATCATGCAACATTCACCTTTTCAATGAGTAAGAAATATCTTTTTTCGGTCAGCAAATATAATTTCCACTGCTCATTAAGGAAAAAAAGACATAAAATTGATAGAATGTTGTCAACTCTTGAAGCGCAATGGTAATAAGTACATGGAGATTCATTGAGCTATTGTCTAATTTTGTGTCTGAAATTTGCCATGATTTTTTTGTTTCTTTTTTATTTAAAAAAAATTTTTTTTATGCAATGATTTTTTTTAAAGTAGGTTACAGTTTGCTTTTACATTCCATCTTTAGTTTTCCAAAACTACCCTTCAGCACTGGGGAGATTAAAGAGCACTCAAATTCAATTGTGGTGAGAGGCCAGCTTGGAGCAGAAGATCAAGCAGGGCATCTAGAGTGGATCCTAGCTTGAGAAAAAGCTGTTGGAAGATCAGCAGGGCAGGTAGAGGAGGATGCACCGGTGGAGGGCTGTTCTGCCCAGCCTCCTGCAGCCCTCTCTGAGAGGAGTCATGGTCGCCCAATTCCCCCTGCCCTTTGCAAGGCTTTGGGTACCGTGCCCTGTCATTAGCACCTGGACTCCCTAGGAGCAGCTGCCCATTTGAACCCACCAAAGACAGGGTGTGGGGGCCAAGGATGCTAATCCTCTTGCTTCACAGATAAATTGAGGACAAGAGAATGTGAGTGACTGACCCAAAGTCACACAGCTGCCTAGTAAGAGAGTTAGGAGGAGAACCTGAGGTCCATGACTAAAGGCCACCACCTTGCCTGAGGATCAGGACCACATGAACCACCTATGAATTCAGTGAGGCTCAAGTTAATACTTGCTTTATCAGATAGGAAAAAATGAAGGTCCCCAAAGCACCCTCCACCTGTACCAGAATCATCCAGGATGCTTGTGAAAGATGAAGATTCTAACCTCAGCCACTTACTGTCCTTGGGCAAGTTATCTAACCTCTCTGAACCCCAGTTTCCTAGTTGTAAAATGGGGATAGTAAGAGTACCAGTTTCACAGGAATGCGTGGAGTGTGCTCCCATCCACTTTCTCACATAATGGTTACTATTGCCCATCAATTCCCAACTACAAGCCCGTCATTGCCCTGTACTCAGGGAACAGACAATCCTCAAGGAGCTCACAATCTAGCCACTTACACACTTAATCTTCTCTCACCAAGCCAAGACTCCAGCTCTTCATGATTCAATGAGGTCTGTGCTGTTTCATATTATCCCCGAACAAGAAGGTACTTGCATCAAAGAAAGGAGCCTCTGTTGGTTGAAGTGCTCTGCCATCCTGAAGGTAATGAAGCCCTCTTGAGTTTCCTTATCTGTAAAGAGGGCTTTTTTGGTTGTCAGGGGTGCAAGGACAGGGACACATACATTTGTGCTGTGTTCAGAGCCTGGAGAGTTCTCCAAGAAGGCGGCCCTGTATAGCAGTTTGATATGGTTATGAATTCCAAAAATAGATATTGTTTTATGTTTGTAATCTGATCTGTAGCTGGGCATGATTGAGTTATAATTAGGACATTGAGTCCCCACCCATCAAGGGGTGGGGACTCAGAGATAAAAGGCATGGCAAAGAACAGAGTTAGGGTTTTTGCTGTTGAAGTTTTGCTGCTGAAGTTTGATGCCGAAAGCCTTAAACTGAGGCCCTGGGAAGTAAGCTCACAGAGGAAAGAGAAGACAGCCCAGAGAAGAAGCAAGCCCTGGAAAGGAAGGAACCTTGAACCCAGAGAAAAGCAAGTCCCAGGAATGTAGGAACCCAGGAAGCCTGAATCCTCACAGACGTCTGCAGCCATCTTGCTCCAAATAGACTTTGGTGAGGGAAGTAACTTATGCTTTATGGCCTGGTATCTGTAAGCTCCTACCCCGAATAAATACCCTTTATAAAAACCAAACAATTTCTGGTATTTTGCATCAGCACCCCTTTGGCTGACGAATAGCCCCTGGTAGAGACAAGAAGTTCTAGGAACAGAACCCTGTGCTGACCTCACCAGGAAAAAGCCCAAGGAGCCCTGGACCTGGCCAAGGGGGCACCACAGCCAACGAAACTGACCAGGTGGGAAGCCCCAAGGCTCTCAAAGTCCCAGCCTTGCAGCCCCACCCAGCCCATCTGGCCACCTCCAGGGCTACCGTTTGCCCAGACCTGTCTCTGTCCAGAAGGAAGAGTTAAACCTAGATGACATTCCTCTGACATCTTTCCCTGTCTCCTTTTCCAACTTTGATTCTCAAGCTGAATGAAGACGGGGTCCTCCCATCATTTCCTGGCCCCATGTGGAGGAATCACCAGCTCCTTTGCTGGAGGAGGGCCACAGAGGGAGGCCAGAGGCATCTCCCCCCATCCCATCCCAACCCTGGCTCCAGTGACACTGACCCGTTCGCCACTTCTACAGGTGGCTTCAACTGCAGAATGTCATTCAGAGAAAAGTCTCTGTTTCATGCTTATAAACAGGAGCCTCCCTCCTCTACTTTGGCAGGCTTTCTTCAGTTAATGCACTGAAGTTTGAATGAATATAAAGTGATTTTAACAAGTCAATGCAAATCATTTAGCTTACCCCTCACAACATCCCTGTTACTTTTATCCCCAGTAAGCTGAGAACAGTGACTGACCCAGCATGTTTGGCCCAAGGCAGAGTGTTTTCAACACTACCCTCCTCTCACCAGCAAAATTATTTTCAGGAATGAATGAAACAAATAATGAAAATGCCCAGAAAAGAAACACACAGCGAAGTTTTCTTTCATTAAACTTTATAGAGATAATCGTCCCAGTAAAATTTAAAATAAAACATCAAATACATATTACAGTACCAAAAAAGGAAAGAATTAGTGGATTGAATAGATATTTTATAAGTTACACTGTGAATTCCTTTTATAAAATTGGGAAAAACACATGGAGAGACATTTCCAAAAGAGTAAACTACATGCCTCACCATATGATTGGTACATCTAAGGACGGAAGTAAAGGAACCCAAGATGACATTAAAAACCTGAGTAACTTAGTCTTTGTTATTGTTTTTTAATTCCCTATAGATAGCACACCCTCCTATTGCCTGCACCAGGGCAGATGGCTCCCCGCCCCCACAGTGATCCATGAGCCACATATCTGATTGGGGCACCGCTGGGACAAGTCCTAGACTTGTTGCTTCAAGACAGGTGCCTGCTTTGCCTTACACCAGTGAAGGAACCTAGGGTACAGTTTCATGGTCAGAAAATTGCTCCAGTTGACTTTGCCTGGGCAACCTCAACAGCTTCCACTCCTCACCCTTCCCACCTCAATGTCATTTTTGTCTTCTTTGAGAGCCCTAAGAGGAGACTTTTCCTCCTTGTTAAATGTTCTGCCTTTTGAGAAGGCTGGTCCAACTCACTCTCACCAGCTCCCAACATTTCCCCTGGGCCCTACTCCTCCCTCTTTGTTTCTTTCCCTTCCTCCACAGCTCCATGAGGAATTTTCATGCCATCCTTGGATCCCTTGTTATCTCTTTTGTCTGTAAATCTAGAATAATAAATCCTAGACCACAGGGTTGATGTGAGCATGTGAATGACTATAAAGCATTTACAAAGTGTCTGGCACATAGGGGGAGCTCAACACACATCCACGTATCATCCAGGGGAGAGTTATTGGGTACCTATTGTATACCACCAAGCCCTTCCTGGGTCTCGGTGCTCCCTGCCCACCGTCCTTAGGCCCCCTAATCTTAGGCAGGGATGGGGTTGCACTGGTGGGGAGGCATGCCTGTTCCATTCTGGGACCTTTTTTTTAGGAAACTAATAGGGAGCAAGGTTGGTTGAGGCAGCATTGGCAGGTGGCCAAGCTCCTTCCTCAGGGGCTGTTGGACCAGGTATATCCTCCAGACAGACCACCAGTGTAGTAGAGGAGACCAATAATTAAATGGACGGCCTATTTCCAGTTTTATAACCAAATGGTCAATGCAACACATAAGCCTTATAGACTGATTTGCTGAGCATCGAGGATGTGGAATTATAGACACTCCCAAGACTGCTTTTTGGAACAGGCCTCTTCCACTCCTTTCCTAAGAGATAAACCGTTGCTCTCCCTTCTTATTTACCCAGTGCCCAAAAGGCATCATGGGCAGAGCAAGACTCCAGGAAGGTGCACTGCCTTTCAGACCTGTCTGACGGGAAGAGGGTTGGGGATGCCATCTCTTTCTAGCCTGTGGGGAGTGTCGAGCTTGTCCCCCTCTGCCCTCTGTAAAGACCCAGAGCATGGTTCAACTGGAGCCCCACTCTCCTGGAGAGCTACGCACAACCATCCAACCTTTAGCTATGAAAAATTTCCAAGTCCACCAACAAGTTGTAAGAATATTACAGTATTCTGTAACACCTGTGCTCCCTCTACTTAGAGTCAACAATAGTTAACATTTTTGCCACATTGGTTTTATTGATTGTGTGGTGAGTGTTCAACATTTGAAAATAAGCTGCATAATCCTAATACTTCACCCTTACACAGGTACATTAAAATGTATCTTCCATAATTAAGGACGTTCTCTTGCATAACCACAACATTCTCATCACAAAATTAATAATTTCTTAATACAACCTCATATCCAGGTCATATTCAAATTTCCCCAGTTGTCTGCAAAAATGCCTTCTTGAATTGTACCCCCTACCACCACTCCCTGGCCCCTAATCCAGGAGCCGACCATGTTCACACGTTCCCTGCTTCCTTGGAGGAAGAGCAGGGTCCAAGTGCTCCAAGGCAGCCTCACATACCACATGACCAACACCGTGCCTTCCTTATTTGTTTTACCTGCTGTGAATTTCTAAAATGTTTGACATGTTGATGTTCAAACGGATGCCAAAATCACTTACCAAAAGCAAATACAAGGTTTGGGGTGTTCTAAGAATTTACATTCTCTCTTTTGAGATCTGATTCTCCTCTAAGTTTTGCTACTAACTAACAATGTGACTTTGGCAAGTCCTTGGTAACACTCAGTGCATACTGAATAAATGAATTAATGAATGAACTAACGAAAGTATTCGTCTGTTTTCCCCGCTGTGGGTTGATTATCTCTCTGTAATAAAGGAGATTCAGAAGCTCCAGTCCAGATCTCACTATGCACACACACACACAAATTATTGGATGTGAACATCACATCTTTCATCAACCTCCCCCCCCCCCCCCCCGCGCCCCATTCTTCTTATTGTGATCATTTTTCTTGCCCTTGTGGGTATAGAGATGAGATCTGTACTGTGTGCTTAGGGTGCCACCTGGTGGGAAAGTTTCACTGCACACAGTCCCTATTCACGGGAAATCTGATGGGAAATCTGAGGTCGTAGATGTTAGAAAACTCTTCAGATATTCTGAAACAGGTGCTGTCTTTCATTACCAGATCCATTTTCAGTGACTTGACACTACTTTATATACGTATACCTATTTCAGACCTTTACTAGTGTTTTCAAAGAGGCCCATGGGCCTGGGCAACAAACTACGTAAATTGAGCAAATAAGAACAGAGCATGCTATTAATAATAATGAACACATTGAAAATAACCAGTCTGGTGTATGTTTATGATATTATCAGAAAATATCTCTGCATAGAGCAAGGAACAGCTGACAAAAATGCAGGAAAAATAGGTATGTTGACAATTGTAGTTTGAACTATTACTACAATCTAACATGATCAAGTGGAGATCTTGAGGAGCAGAACAATGTACTTAATAAAATTGAGTTATTAGTTACATAATATGCTCTCTACCCCAACTAAACAGAATACACATCCTTTTTTTTTAAGATTTTTTTTCATTTGTTACTCTCTCCCCCTCCCCTCCCTCTCCCCTCCCATGTGGTAGGCGGACGCCCTATTCACTTGGCCAAGTCTGCGCCCCCAGAATACACATTCTTTTTGAGCTATGAAACATTGAAAACAATATATAATAAGCTGTGAAGGAATCCTGTGCAAATTCCAAAAGGTCTTTATCATTGAGACTTTATTCTTTGATGACAAAGAAATAAAATAATAAATTTATAACAAAAGTAAAGTTTCTTTAAAACTACAAAGACAGGCAGAGATCTGTGAACTGTTTAGGAGGATGATGGAAATGAATAACTTCAGATTTTTTAAGAAAAAGTTGACCTCAAAAAGAATGGAAATGCAATCTTGTGGCTTCCAAACTAGCCAAGGGAAAGAGAGATTATAGAAAATTGATAGCATTTTCAATCCAAAAGAAGATAAAAAATAGTAAAAGAGAAGGACAATAAAGCAATAATAAAAAAAGATGGTAGAATTAAGTTCAAAAGTATTAATTATAAGAAAAACATATTGAACAGATATTAAAAGACAGAATTTATCAGATCAGATCAAAGTCCTACAAATCCAATAAAAGGCTACTTACAA
This sequence comes from Dasypus novemcinctus, assembly GCF_030445035.2. Classification (NCBI taxonomy): domain Eukaryota; kingdom Metazoa; phylum Chordata; class Mammalia; order Cingulata; family Dasypodidae; genus Dasypus; species Dasypus novemcinctus. The sequence continues at coordinate 40,179,355 of NC_080675.1, forward strand.
GAGACCTACAACAAAACCACAAAAAAAGTTTGAAAATAAAGGGATGAAAAACTGGCTTAGCAACAAAACATAGTCAAATAAAATGCCCCATATGTTGACAAATATCAATAGGAAGTGAAAAGGAGAATCACTTTATAAAGGAACATTCCATCAGATACTATAACAATCATAAATCTCAATGGATTTAATTACATAGCTGAGTAGTTTTAATATATGTCCACAAATTCTTTAACACTCCTGCCTTCAAAAGGTGGAGCCTGGGGGGTGGATATGGTTCAAGCTGTTGAGTGCCAGCTTCCCACATGGGAGGTCCTGGGCTCAGTCCCAGGGTACCTCAAAAAAAAAAAAAGGTGGCCCCGAATCCCCCTTCCCCAAAGTACTGATTTAGTGTTGCGTGGACTTCTGTTGCTGCTGGAGTACAGCCGGCGGATCGCTGCCGGGGGTCGGGCCTACGCCACGGCCTGACCGGGGCGGCAACGGGCGGCTCAAGGCTTGGAGGGGACGCGCGGTCAGATGGAAGAAACCACGGAGACGAGGTCTATGCGCAAGTCTAATTTATTGAGGAAGTACACTTAGTTATATAGGGTTGGGTAGAGGGAGGGGTTGGAGCTAGGGCGGGCTGGCTAGGGGTGGTAATGGATAGGCGGAACTGGGCAGGCGGCTATGAGGTAAACAGTGGCTAAGGGAGAAGGCAGATTATATGTTGGCAACGTGGGCGGGACTGGCGGGAAGGACAGCAACGGCTGGAAGAAGAAGATAACAAAGGCTGGGGGAAGGGGTGGAGGGAGGCAGAAACAATTTAGCAACTTGCTTCTAATGAATATGGCCAAGTGGCATTATGCCACTTCCAAGGCTAAGTCAATAAAAGACATTACCACTTCTGCCCTCTGCCTTGCAGACTCTTGAATCATTTGGTCTGGGGAAAGCCAACGTATCATGTCATGTGAATGCTCAAGCAACCAGAGAGAAGCCCTCACTGGGAGAAACCGATGCCTCCTATCAACCAGATGAGTGAGCTAGATACAGATCCTCCAGCCCAGCTAAATCTTCAAAAAACTGCAGTCCCAGCTGACATCTAAACTAAAACCTCAAGATGGACTCCAAACCGGAACCACCAAGTTATTACCACTAACTATGGTTTATAGCATACATTTGGTATGTTTTTCCATTTCCCCTATTATTAATGCAATGTATTAGTAGTGTACATTTGTTATAGTTCACGAGAGAATGCTCTCATATTTGTCCTGTTAACCACAGTCCATTTCCACCACATGGTTCACTGTGTTATATAGTCCCATGCTTTGTACATTCCATATGTATACTCAGTGGCTCTCTTTCATCACAGAATTGTGTAGTCATCACCTCAGTAAATTTTTGAACTTTTTCCTAGACCAAAAGAAAATATCCCATACCCTCCCTATTATTAACCCTTACCATTGATATAGTACCTTCTTTGACATTGATACAAGAATGTTACACTACTGCTGTTAACTATAGTCCGTAAGTTATTACATTAGTTGTATTTTCCCCATGCATTACCATATTCTTACTACCTTGTAATAGAGATGTATATTTGTTCTAGTTCATAGAAGAACATTCTTGTATTTGTACTATTAACTGCAATAATCATCCACCTCCAGACTCACTATGTTATTCAGTCCCTAACTTATTCTCTAGCTTTCTTTGACTTAATATTTGAATCCTGAGACTACCCCTTTCAGGCACAATCACATTTATGAACCAGCTATGTTAGTTATACTCATTATAATGTGTTACCATCAACACCATCCATTTCCACAGTCTTACAGTCAAGCTAATTAAAAATTCTACATACATTAAACGTAGTACCCCTGCTCAGCCCTCAACCTATCTCCTAGTAACCTGTACCCTAAGTTTTCACTCTGTGTTTTTATTCTTCATATTTTGTTTCAATTAAGTGAGAACATACGATATTTGTACTTTTGTGTCTTGCTTATTTCACTCAGCATAATGTCTTCTAGGTTCATCCATGCTATTATATATGTCCCAATTTCACTATTTCTTACAACAGCATACTATTCCATCATATGTATATACCATATTTTGTTTATCCATTCATCATTTGATGGACACTTGGTTTGTTTCCATCTTTTGGCAATTGCGAATAATGCTGCTGTGAACATCGGTGTGCCAATGCCTGTTCACATCACTGTTTTCAGTTCTTCTGGATGTACTGAAGAGGGATTGCTGGATCATATGGCAGTTGTATATTTAGCTTCCTGAGGAATGCCAAACTATCTTCCACAAAGGCTGCACCATTCTACATTCCCATCAACAGTGAAGGAGTGTTTATATTTCTCCACATCCTCTCCAGCACTTACTGTTTTCTGTTTTTTAATTAATGGCCGTTCTATAACATGTATGATGATATGTCATTGTAATTTTGATTAGCATTTTCCTAATAGCTAGTAATACTGAACATTTTTTCACGTCTTTTTTGCCATTTGTATTTTCTCTTTGGAGAAATGTCTATTTAAATCTTTTGCCCATTTTTAAATTGGATTGCTTGCTATTTTATTGTTGAGTTTTATGATCTCTTTATATAGAATGGAAATCCAACCCTTATCCAATATGTGGTATCCAAATATTTTCTCCCATTGAGTGGGCTGCCTTTTCACCTTCTTGACAAAGTCCTTTGAATCACAAAAGTGTTTAAATTTGAGGAGGTCCCATTTATCCATTTTTCCTTTTGCTGCTTTTGCTTTTGTGTAAGGTTTAAGAATTCACCACCTACCACCAGGTCTTGAAGATGTTTCCCTACATTTTCTTCTGGGAGTTTTATGGTTCTATCTTTTATATTTAGTTCCTTGAACCATTTTTAATTAATTTTTCATATAAGGTATGAGATAGGGGTCCTCTTTCTTTTTTCTTTTTTCTTTTTTTTAGATATATATATACAGTTCTCCAAGCACCATTTGCTGAATAGATGTTCTGCCCCAGCTGGGTGGGCTTGACAGCCTTGTCAAAATCACTTGACCATAGATGTAAGGGTCTGCTTTCTGAACCATCAATTCAGTTCCTATGGTCAAGATGTCTATCTCTATGCTAGTACCATGATGATTTCACCACTGTGGCTAGGTAATACAAAGTGAGAGTCCTCCAACTTTGTTCTTCCTTTTTAAGATGTTTCTGGCTGTTCAGGGCTCCTTGCATTTGCAAATAAACTTGAAAACTGGGTTTTCCATTTCTTTTGAAAAGGTTGTTGCAGTTTTTTATCAGGATTGCATTGACTCTGTATATCAATATGAGTAGAATTGACATCTTAATGATATTTAGTCTTTCCATCTATAAATATGGAATGTCCTTCTATTTATTTAGGTCTTCTTTGATTTCTTTTAGCAGTGCAGTGTAGATTTCTGAATACGAGTGCTTTACATCCTTGGTTAACTTTATTCCTAAATATTTGATTCTTTTAGTCACTATTGTAAATCAAATTTTTTTCTGACTTCCTCCTCAGATTGCTCATTACTAGTTTACAGAAACACTACTGATTTTTTCTTATTAATCTTGTATCCTGCCACTTTGTTGAATTCATTTATTATTAATAGCTCCAGTAGCTTTGTTGTAGTTTTTTGGGACTTTCTAGATATAGGATCATATCATCTGCAAATAGCAAAACTTCTACTTCTTCCTTTCCAATTTAGATGCCTATAATTTCATTTTCTTGCCAGATTTCTCTAGCTAAAACCTCTAGCACTATATTGAACACCAGTGATAACAGTGGGGATCCTTGTCTTGTTTCTAATCACAACAGGAAAGCTTTCTGTCTTTCACCACTGAGTACAATGTTAGTGGTGTTTTTTTTTTCATATATGCCTTTTATCATGCTAAGAAAGTTTCCTTCATTTCCTATCTTTTGGAATATTTTTATCAAGAAAGGATGCTGTATTTTGTCAAATGTCTTTTCTGCATCAATCAAGATGATCATGTGTTTTTTCTTCTTTGATTTGTTAATGTGGTATATTACTCTCATTGATTTTCTTGTGTTGAATCACCCTTGCATGTCTGGTATAAAACCCACTTGATCATGATGAATAATTCTTTTAATGTGTTGTAGGATTCAATTAGCCAGTATTTTGTTGAGGGTTTTTGCATCCATAGTCATAAGGGAAATGGGTCTGTAATTTTCTTTTTTCCATAATATCTTTGTCTGGCTTTGGTATTAGGGTGATATTGGCTTCATAGAATGAATTTGGTAGTGTTCCTTCTTGTTCAAATTTTTGGAAGAGTTTGATTAAGATTGGTACTAACTCTTCTTTGAATGCTTGGTAGAATTCACCCATGAAGCCATCTGGTCCTGGGGTTTTCATTCTGGGGAGTTGTTTAACAACTGTTTCTATCATAATGGTTTGTTGAGTTCTTCTATTTCTTCTAGGGTCAGTACAGGTTGTTCATATGTTCTTAGGAATTTTTCCATTTCCTCTACATTGTCTAGTTTGTTGGCATCCAGTTGTTCACAGTATCCTCTTAGGATCTGTTTTATTTCTATGGGGTCAGTAGTAATGTCACTATTTTTGTTTCTGATTTATTTGCACCTTCTCTTTGTTCTTTGTCAGTCTCTCTAAGGGATTCTTGATTTTGTTAATCTTGAAGAACCAACTGCCCTTGATACTAATGACTATGCTTGTCAGCCTGTGTTCCTGAAATAAGAACAAGGCCTAGGGTGCCTAAGAGTTCCCTCATGAGAACCTCCATGTTGCTTAAATGTGGCCAGTCTCAAAGCCAAACTCAGCATGTAAATGCATTGCCTTCCCCCCAAGCATGGGACATGACTCCCGGGGATGAGCCTCCCTGGCACTGAGGGATTACTACCAAGTACCAGCTGATGATGTAACTAGAAAATGACCTTGAATAAAAGGGTCAACTCGGACCAGCAGAATATCTCAATCTACATATAATACCAGAAGTTAAAAATGCTTTTTGACCTGAATCAAGGGGGAAATGGAAAGGACAAATGAGTTTATATGGCTATGAGTCTCCAAAAAGAGCTGGGAGGTTATCAGAGGGGTTGCCCTTATGCACACCTCAGCAGAGTCCCAGAGACAGATAAAGTAGATACAATCCCAGGTATTGGTTCTTCTGAGGGCTACAGAGACCCACATGTTCTATGGTCATGGCAGATAGAGTTCAGTGCCATGTCAGTTGGCCCTACTTTGGAGTTTGTGTTTCTGTGTGATGGAGCTGGACTCAGATGCGATCTTTGTTCACAAGCCTCTCCTGTTACTTTTACCAGAACTGTAGTTGGTGCTGGGGCTTAATATATACCCAGGGGACCTGAATCTCTGGACTGACCATGTGATAGCCAGGCCCTGAGCCTCAAGAGACTTCAGCTCCTACACTCTGGTTTATTGGACTTACCCCACTCAGCTACCATGGAGTTGAAGAAGGTCAACCACCACACCATGGAGCCAAGAGTGCCTACAACTGAAAGCAGGAGAATTGCATCCAGCATCCATGTGGAATCTAAGTCCCCTCTTGTTACAGATGTGGAGTGGACACAAGGTCCACAGGATGGAGGTATAGAGTATGGATTAGAGTGGACTTACTGATAATCTATTCCTGAACTATTGTGATTAGTAATTGAAGAAAATGTGGCATTGGTGTGGAGAAAGTGGCCATGGTGGCTGCTGGGGGTAGGGAATGGGAGGAAGCGATGAGATGTGGAGGTGTTTTTGGGACTTGGAGTTGTCCTGGGTGATGCTGTAGGGACAGTTACCGGACACTGTATGTCTTCCCATGGCCCACTGGGTGGAACGTGGTAGAGTGTGGACTATGATGTGGACCATTGACCATGAGGTGCAGCAGTGCTCTAAGATGTATTCACCAAATGCAATGAATGTCTCACGATGATGGAGGAGATTGTTGTTATGGGGGGATGTGGGTGGTGGGTATATGGGGACCTCATATTTTTTTTAATGTAATATTAAAAAAATAAAGACAAAAAAAAAAAAAAAAGAACCAACTATTGGTTTTTCTAATTCTCTTTTTTTTCCCTCAATATCATTTATTTCTGTTCTGATCTTTGTTATTTCATTCCTTCTATTTGCTTTGGGAATTGTTTGCTGTTCTTTTTCTAATTCCTCCAGCTGTGTAGTTAGGTCACTGATTTTAGCTCTTCTTCTTTAAGGTAGGAATTGAGGGTTATAAGTTTCCCTCTCAGCACTGCCTTTGCTGCACCCCACAGGTTTTAATACATTGTGTTCTTGTTTCCATTCACCCCAAAATATTTATTGATTTCTCTCACAATTTCTTCTTTGACCCACTGATTAAGAGTGTGTTGTTTAATCTCCATTTATTTGTGAATTTTCCCTTTTTATGCCTCTTGTTAATTTCCAGCTTTACTCCATTATCAGAGAAAGTGCTTTGTAAATTTGCATCTTGTTAAATTAATTGAGATCTGCTTTGTAACTCAACATATGGTCTATCCTGAAGAAAGAACAATGAGTGGTTGAGAAGAATGTATATTCTGCTGTTTGGGGTGCAATGTTCTGTATCTTTCTACTTGGTTTAGTTCATTTATCATATTTTTCAAGCTTTCTGTTTCTTTATTGATCCTCTGTCCAGACGTTCTATCCAATAATGAGAGTGGTGTATTGAAGCCTCCAACTATTATCATAAAGACATCTATTCTCAAGAGGACATAACGGACAAAGGGTATGGGGAAAGGCAGGAAGAGATGAGAGGTGGAGGCGTCTTCGGGACATGGAGCTGCCCTGGATGGTGCTTCAGAGGTAATCACCGGACATTGTAAATCCTCACAGGGCCTACATGATGGAATAGAGGAGAGTATGGGCCATGATGTGAACCAATGTATATGAGGTGCAGAGGTGCCCAAAGATGTACTTACCAAATCCAATGGATGTGTCATGATGATGGGAACGAGTGTTGTTGGGGGGGGGGAGAGGGCGGGTGGGGGGGTGGGGTTGAATGGGACCTCACATATATATTTTTAATGTAATATTATTACAAAGTCAATAAAAAATAAAAAAATTAAAAAAAAAAAAAAAAGGTAAAAAAAATAAAATAAAATAAAAAAAAAAAAAAAAAAAAAAGACATCTATTCTCCCTTCAGTTTTGCCAATATTTGCCTCATGTAATTTGATGCATTCTGGTTAGGTGATTATTATTTCTTCCTGATGAATTGCCCCTTTTACTAATATATAATGTGCTTCTTTGTCTCTAATAACAGCTTTTCTTTTAAAGTATTTCATCCAATATAAGTATAGCTACTTCATTTTTTGTTGTTGTTACAGCCTTTCATTTTCAATCTATTTGGATCCTTGGGTCTAAGTGAGTTTCTTGTAGACAGCATATAGATGGTTCATATTTTCTTATTCATTCCAGCAGTCTGCATCTTTTGATTGGGGAGTTTAATCCACTAACATTCAATATTATTACTCTAAAGGTACTTCTTCACCCATTTTGACCTTTGGGTTTTATCTGCCACAACTTGTTTTCACAACTCTTTTTACACTTTTAGTTACTTTTAATGATATAACCTTCATTTTTAGACTCTCTTCCAAGCTTCTCTCACCTGTCTTTTCTTTCAGGCTGTAGCACTCCATTTATTATTTCCTACAAACCTGGTCTCCTTGTTAAAAACTCTCTCAGTTTCTGTTTACTTGTGAATATTCTAAACTCACCTTTTATTTTTTTGAGGTACTGGGGGAAGGGGATTGAACCCAGTCCCTTGTATGTGGGAAGATGGCACACAGTCACTGAGCCACTCCCCTGAGTTGTTGTTGTTGTTGTTGTTTTTCATTTCTGTGGCAGTTTGATCTTATTTATGAATTACAAAAACAGACATTGATTATGCTTGTGAACTGGTCTGTTCTTCTGGGTGTGATGCCCCTTTGATTTGTTAAATTCAGAGGTTTCACTTTTACTTTATTAAATCAAAATTAGGGCTTTGATTCAATGACATCATTAGGGCATGCAGGGTTGAGTCCCTGTCCCCCTTAGTGGGCTATATAAATGGACACTTAATCAAGAACACAGAAGAGATACACAGAGAAGAACACAGAGGAAGAAAGACAGCCCCATAGACATGGCAGAGGCCCTGGGAAGACAGATGAGCCTGATAGTTTGCAACTGAAGAGAACAGAGCTGCTGAGAAGCCCTGAGAGACTAGCCTTATGCCAGCCTACAGCTGAGATTGGAAGAAACTGGAACCACAGAGCCTTAAGAGGAAGAAGGAAGGCTGAACCCTCACAGACATCACCCACCATCTTGCTTCAACACGTGGCAAATGACTTTGGGTGAGAAAGTGCCTCTTATGGTAACTTGAGTTGGACTCTTTTTTTTTTTTTTATTGATTCTGTAAAAATATTACATTAAAAAAAAAATGAGGTCCCATTCAACCCCACCACCCCCACCCCACCACTCCCACCACCACCACTCCCCCCCCCACCCCCCAGCAACATTCACTCCCATCATCATGACACATCCATTGCATTTGGTAAGTACATCTCTGGGCATCTCTGGCCCTCATGGTCAATGGTCCACATCATGGCCCATATTCTCCCCCATTCCATCCAGTGGGCTCTGGGAGGATTTACAATGTCTGGTGATTGCCCCTGAAGCACCATCCAGGGCAACCCCAAGTCCCAAAGGCGCCTCCACATCTCATCTCTTCCTGCCATTCCCCATACCCATATCAGCCACCATGTCCACTTTTCCCCCTCCAATGCCACCTTTTCTCTGTGGACCTTGGATTGGTTGTGTCCGTTGCACCTCTATGTCAAGAGGAGGCTCAGATTCCACATGGATACTGGATGCAATCCTCCTGCTTTCAGTTGTAGGCACTCTAGGCTCCATGGTGTGGTGGTTATCCTTCAACTCCATCTTAGCTGAGTGAGGTGAGTCCAATAAATCAGATTGTAGGAGCTGGATTCTGTTGAGGCTCAGGGCCTGGCTATTATATTGTCAGTCCAGAGATTCAAATCCCCTAAATATATCTTAAACCCCAACACCAACTACAATTCCAGTAAAGTAGCATGAAAGTCTTATGAAAAGAAATCCCATCTGAGTTCAGTTTCATCATGCAGAAACACCAGCTCCAAAGAAGGGCCATCTGACATGGCAGTGAACCCCATCTGCCATGACCATAGAACCCGTGGGTCTCTTTAGCCCTCCAAGGAACCAATACCTGGGGATTGTATCTACTTTATCTGTCTCTTAGACTCTGCTCAGTTGTGCATAAGGGCAATCCTTCTGACAGCCTCCAGACTCTTTTTTAGAGACTCGTAGCCATATAAACTCATTTCTCCTTTCCTTTTCCCCCTTACATTAGGTCAAACAGCATTTTAAAGTCATGTTATTATATGTAGACAGGGATATTCTGCTGATCCGCATCAAACCTTCAATTCAAGGTCATTTTCCAGTTGCATCATCAGTTGGTAGTTGATAGTGAATTGCTGTGGTCTAGGGCTCTTGTGAAGAGAAATTCAATAATTAGGGAAAAAAAAAAAAAGAAAAAGATAGGATGTAGAATTTTCCAAGTCAACACGTATTCTATATCTAACCTTTAAACCCATCACTATATGCCATTTTGCTAGTAAGGGATCCTGACATTATATTGGGCTTCAATTTTCAGGAAGTTCTGGATCACAGAGTGGTTCAACAATGGTAGCAGAGGAATACTGGTATAGGATACTATTGACAGGTGATATATGGCTGACAGGGAGTTATACAGGGCATATGTCCAGGGTGCATGGTAATGTTTGGATATACTCATAGTGGCAACAATTAAAAACTACAGCTGGGGGGTACTGGGTTCCTGGCCAGGGGTGCTCTGTCGTGGTCCCTAGGGGAGCAGCGGCAGTACCCCAGGTGCAGCGGCAAGGACCGGGAAGGAATGAGGGTCCAACAGTGAGCCCCTGATACTAATGACTATGCTTGTGAGCCTATATGCCTGAAATAAGAACAAGGCCTAGAGCAGCACTGTGCCTGGGAATTTCCTACTGACAGCCTTCATGTTACTCAAATGTGGCCAGTCTCGAAGCCAAACTCAGCATGTAAATGCAATGCCTTCCCCCCAGCGTGGGACATGACACCCGGGGATGAGCTTCCCTGGCACCGAGGGATCACTATCAACTTGAGTTGGACTCTTTAGGGCCTAGTGACTGTAAGCTTCGACCCCAAATAAATACCCTTTATAAAAGCCAACATGAGAAATGGATGTGGTTCAACCAGTTGGGCTCCCATCTACTATATAGGAGGTCCAGGGTTCTATGCCCAGGGCCATCTTGTGAGGGCAAACTGGCCCACACAGTGAGCTGGTCCATGCAGAGTGCTAGCCCATGTGGAAGTGCCAGCCCACGCAGAAATGCTGCCCTATGCAAGAGTGCCACCCTGTGTGGGAATGCTGCCCAGGATGGGAAAGCCACCTCACGGAGGAGTGCCAGCTAATGCTGAAAGCTGGCACAGAAAGATGATGCAAGAAGAGATACAGAGGAGTGAAAATAAGATGTAGCAGAACAGGGAGTTGAGGTGGTGCAAGAGAGTAATCACCCATCTCCCACTCTGGAAGGTCCCAGGATCAATTCCTGGAGCTGCCTAATGAGAATACGACACAGAAGAACACACAGCAAATGGACACAGAGAGCAAACAAGGGGGGAACTGGGAGGGGGGGAGAAATAAATAAATCTTAAAAAAAAAAAAGACAACAGATTTCTAGTACTTTGCATCAATATTTTGGCTGACTTATACAGTTTGTTCTGCTTGTTTTTTCTAGGAGGCACCAGGAACTGAACCCAGGACCTCCCATGTGGGAAGCAGGTGCTCAACCATTTGAGCCACATCTGCTCCCCAATATCTCATCTTGAAATCACCTTCCTAGAAAACTCAAAACATGTTTCCCATTTTTTTTTTCACTATTCCAAATAAATGCCTCAGTGAATAATCTTGTAAATATATTGCTTCATATTTGTAGAGGTATTCTTAGGAATGAGCTTGCTGAGACAAATAGTAAACACATATGTACAGGAATAGCTTGGAGATAAGGCAGCCTCCATTCCAGACACCACAATAAAGCAAATATCACAATAAAGCAAGTCGCATGAATTTTTTGATTCCCAGTGCATTAAAAAAAGGTGTGTTTACACTATCCTGTAGTTTCTTAAGGGTGCAATAACCTTATGTCAGAGCTCTTGTGTGATCAGATGCATTGCCAATGAGCAATAATATTTTGAAAGGAATTTCTTTTTCTGAGTAGATCTCAACTGTGGGCTTAAAATAGTCAGTAAACCATGTTGTAAGCAGATGTGCTGTCATCCATATTTTGTTGTTCCATTTATAAAGCACAGGCTGAGTAGATTTAGCATAATTGTTAAGGGCCCTAGGATTTTTGGAATGGTAAATGAGCTTTGGCTTCAACTTCAAGTCACCAGCTGCATTAGCCCCTAACAAGAGAGGTAGTCTGTCCTTTGAAGCTTTGAATCCAGACATTGACTTCTTCTCTATACCTATGGAAGTCCTATATGGCACTGTCTTCCCATATGGCTGTTCCATCAACATTGAAAATCTGTTGTTTAGTGTTACCACCTTCATCAGTTATCTTAGCCAGAAGCTAGAGCTTCCAGATAACGTGCTCCAGTTTCTACATCAGCACCTGCCCTTTTATGTTATGGGAACAGATTCTTTCCTTAAGTCTTATGAACCAAACTCTGCTAGCTTCAAACTTTTCTTCCGCAGCTTCCTCATGACTCTCAGTCTTCAGAGAATTGAAGAGAGTTAAGACCTTGCTCTGCATATTGGATTTGAACCCAGGACCTCATACTTGGGAAGCAGGTGCTCAAACATTTGAGCAACATCTGCTCCCCTGCATTAGGCTTTGGCTTAAAGGGATGTTGTGGCTGGTTTCCTCTTCTATCCACACCACTCAAACTTTCTCCATACCAGCAATAAGGCTGTTGTGCTTTATCATTCATATGTTCACTGGAGTAGCACTTTGAATTTCCTTCAAGAACTTTTGCTTGGCATTCATAACTTGGCTAACTATTTGACACAAGAGACCTTAGCTTTTGGGCTATCTCAGCTTTTGATATGCCTTCTTCACTAAGCTTAATCATTTCTAGCTTTTGATTTAAAGTGAGAGATGTGGGATTCTTCCTTTCGCTTGAGGCCAATGTAGGATTATTAATTGGCCTAACTTCAATTTTGTTGTATCTCGAGGAATAGGGAGACCCGAGGAGAGGGAGAGAGACAGGGGAATGGCCAGTCAGTGGAGCAGTCAGAACACACACAGCATTGATTAAGTCTACCATCTTATATGGGTGCAGTCTGTGGTGCCTCAAAACAATTAGAATAATAATATCAAAGATCACTGATCACAGATCAATAACACATATAATAATAATGAAAAAAAATATTGTGAGAATTACCAAAATGTGACAGAGACACAAAGTGCACACATGCTGTTGGAAAAAAAATGGCACCAATATACTAGCTCATCACAGGATTATTACAAACATTCAATCAATGGAGGTATGTCTGTAGTTTTGCTAGATATTTCTTAATTCCCTTTGATAGGGTCTGTCTCTTTTGCATCCTCATCAGCAATCTATGAGAGTGTCTATTTCTCCTCAGCCTTTTTTAAAGTTTCTCAAAAACTTTCAGATTTTTGAGAATCAGATAGGTGAGAAATTTTTCTTATGAGTGAAGTAAAGCATCTTTGCACTTGTTTAAGGGCCATTGCATTTCTTTTTCTGTGAATTTATGTACTGCCAACTTTTCTATCAGGTTTTTAATCTTTTTCTTTTCAACTTTTAAGTACTCTTTAAAAATGGATTCACCTTTAAACTCATAATATTGAGAGGGGGAATGGAAATTTTAGGACGCTATGTACAGTAAAACATTTATATACATCTTGAAAGTATGTACACATGTAGTAGAGAATAAAAACATTCTTGGGTATAATATACACCACATTCAAGAGAATTTTTATATCTGGGGAGGGAAAGGAGGCAAGGAATCAAGACAAGGTATACAGGGGTAATGAACTGTATCTATAATGTTTTTTTAAAAACGCTGAAATAAATATAGAAAATTTTAAGCAGGGTGCTGGGTAGGGAGTGATTATATGTTTCTACACAATTTGCATGCTTGAAATCTTTCAAGAGAAGAAGAAGAAAAAAGATGCCCTTCAAATAAAAGAAGATAACCTTTGGGGCATGAACATAGCTCAAGTGGTTGAGCACCTGCTTCTCATGTACAAGATCCTGGGTTCAATCCTTGGACCTCCTAAAAATAATAAGCTTATTTGAGTCCTACATTACTTTTATTATGTCATCATATATCTTGGAGAAATTCTAGTGCCCTCTATAGACCCCCTTTTCATGGGTGTCTGTGTGTGGCACAGCATCTACCTCTGGCAGACATGTCCTTTCTTCGCTTAAAAACCTTCTAGTATGCCCCTGCAGCTGCCATAAGTATGGCCCCCACAAGCCTCTCGCCATGGAGGCACAGTCACAGGGCCAGGGCTGCTGGGCCCTACACACTCTACTTTCCAACCACACAAACTCTCCTGTCGCACGTTTCCCATCATTGCAGCTCCTTCGGAGCTTCTAGCTTCCAGACTGCTGCTCACGCTGCTAGCTCTGCCTAAAAGGCCTATGCCTGGTGCCCACCTCTTTCCTGCTTGGTAAATTCCTGTTTCAGGACCCAGCTCAAATGTTACTTGCTCTGCAACGCTCTAACCATCTATCCCGCACCACCCCCACCCTCCTTTTTCTTCTGTTTTCTCCCTTCTCCATCATTCCTACAGCCTTTCTTTCCTTTCTGCTCTTCTTTCTTTCTTTCCTAGTTCAATGAAATATTGAAAGCCTCTGGGTCTGCCTCACTGCTAGGCGCTGAGGAGTCAAGGGTGAACGAGGAGCTCATAGATCAGCATCTATTTAATTTTTTTTATTATTTATTTTTAATTGTCAGTGACTATTAAAGTGCCAAATGTGAGCCCCTCGAGGCAGCGCAGTATCTGTTTATTCAGTTCCACCTGGCGGGCCCCCAACCCAGGCATGGCCTCCTGCAGGCGCCCAGAGAACACATGTAGCACGACAGCAGTCCACGACTCCATCCTCAGGCTCCTGGGTCACGCTTTCCGCTCCCCAGGAGGCTCCAGTTTCCCCGAACTCCATTGCAAGCCAGACCTTTTCGTGATCTTAGAAACAGGCAATCGCATCCGGCCTAAGCCTCCCTCCTCCCCCGCCCCCGCCCATGTCCCCACCCAACATTAGATGGCGCTAGTCGGCCGAGCCAACGCGACTCCTGGAGCCCCAGAGGCTGCTAGGGGGAATCTTGGTGGGGCTGAGATCCCAAATTCAAGATGAAGATCAGATATCCAACGTCTAAGCTCTTCCAGAAGAAAATGGCTTATGGTCTATCACTCTGCGAGCTACCCTGCACCTCAGCGCCTGCTTCCCGAGGATGCCTTTCGATCTTGCCAGCTGGGAGGCTGGTCGCTGCGGGTGAGAAGCCGTGCACGCCAGGGCCTCCCAAAGCAGGATTTGTGATTGTGTTTCGGGATATGCTGGACCTGGGGCTTTCTGGGTGTGACGATGGTTACCTCACTCAGCATAAGGAATGACTGTGCCAGGGGAAGACAGGTGGGGATCCATCCCTTTACCTGGGACTATTTTCAGCTCGTAACTTAATTACATCTCCACTTGAATGTGTCACGGACCTCTGCAATTACTAATGTCTAGGTCTGAACTCTGGATCAGACTGTCAGTTCCTTCTTCGGTCTTCTCCATCTCAGAAAACTGCATCCCAGAATCCTGAGAGATATTTTTGATGACTTTATTTTCCCCTACATCCAATCCATTGCCAAGTTCTGAAGATTCTACCTCCAAAGTACCCTTGGGATTTGTTCACTTCTCCCCACCTCCCCATCCACCCTCATCCAGGCCACCATAATTGCTCATCTGGACAAGCCCCCTGCTACTCAGTGTGATCGTGGACCAGAAGCCTCAGAATTCCCTGATTAGTGTTTGATTCTCAGCCCCATCCCAGACCTACAGAACTAAAACATTTTAACAAGCTCTCCAGATGGGCCCATGACACGTCTCAAGGCATGGTATGAATTCACCTCTCTACGCCCAACTTGCCCTCCTCCATCCATTTTCCACCCAGGCAGATGACCTTGCAAAGATATATTGGATTCTTCTGCTCCCCTGCTAACATCTTCAATTGCTTCCCAATCCTTTCAGGATGATGCCCAATTTCTCATCAATGTGAATGTTCTTCCCAACGTGAGCAATTCACTAATTTCTTCCAAGTTAACTCAAACCTACCGTCTGCTCTCATCATCCCAGGGCTGCTCCTCTTCCTCTCTCACCAGGATCGCTGAGGTAATCACCTAGATGAGTGTCTTCTCCAATCCATTGTCCCCAACTTCTTTTCTTATATATTGGTCAGAACATTTCACTTGTCTCTTCAAAATCCTTCAATGGCTCCCCAATGCCTATGGAATCACATCCATATCCTTCACATAATATCCAAAATCCAGCTCCAGCCAGCTACCACCTTACTCTTCTAGCTATTTCCTTCTCTAGCTCCCTCCATCCATTCCCTGGATAAGTCACTGTTGTGGGGAAAAGCCTTAGTCAGACCCCTCCTTTTGAGAGCGAAGATGCCTAGAAATAATTTTTATTTTCTCAGGAACACAGGTGAAAATAACATGCTGTGAATATGTTTATTATACTTAAGTAAGGCACAGCAGGGATCTGTGTGTCTTCTAGAAAACAGAATACTTATTTGTAACAAGAGAAAGACCAGACAAATCTGCAAAATCCCTTGGTAGTATTCTTTTTGTGCCTAAATATCCTTTTTGCCCTTTATATAGGATTTAATTTAACCAACTTACTGAACAGGTAATACAGTCACTTGCTTCAAAATTCAAAAGTATGAAAGGCTATATAGGGGAAGATTCTTTCTGCCATGTCACTCTCCCAAGAGCCACAACCCCTCCCAGAGGTACCCAATACTACCAGTTTCTTGACTGTAGATCATCTGTACATAAAAAAGCATGCACATTGACAATTTCCTTTTATCTTTCTATACACAAATGACAATATTCTATGAACCCTGTTTTTCCCCTTTTTTCATTCAACAATGTATCTTACAGATGGAGAACTATTTTATGTTGCTGTTGTTTTTCTATATCCATTTTATGTTTGGATGTATCATAATTTATTTAACTAGCCCCCGTTGATGATAATTTAGGGTGTTCTCACTTTTGCACTACAAACATTGGAAATGAATAGCTTGGGCACATAAAATGTTTCACATGTGAGTACATAGGAAAAGTCTTTTTTTGTTGTTTTGGTTTTTTTTAGATTATTTATTTCTCTCCCCTTCCCAGTCCCCCCACTCCCCCAGCCAGTTGTCTGTTCTGTGTCCATTTGCTGTGTGTTCTTGTGTGTCTGCTTGTATTCCTGTCAGCGGCACCGGCAATCTGCATCTCTTTTTAGTGCGTCATCTAGTTGCGTCAGCTCTGTGTGTGGTGCCACTCCTCGGCAGGCTGCACATTTTTCATGCAGGGCGGCTCTCCTTAGAGGGCATACTCCTTGCGCATGGGGCTCCCCTGCGCGGGGGACAGCCCTGCGTGGCACAGCACTCCTTGGGCGCATCAGCACTGCATGTGGGCCAGCTGATCACATGGGTCAGGAAGCCCTGGGTTTGAACCTTGGACCTCCCGTGTGGTAGGCAGATGCCCTATCCATTGGGCCAAATCTTCTTCCCCATAGGAAAATTCTGGAGATTGGGATTTCCAGGTCAAAGAGTGCATTGTAATATTTTAAGTAAATAATTTTATTTAGAAACAACCACAAATTTACAGAAAGTTTCTTGAACCATTTGAGAGTAGTTGCCAATTATCTCCAACTACTGTTTTATTTCCTACAAGCAAGAATGCTCTCCTACATAAAAATACAACCATCAAAATCAAGAAATCAACACTGAGGGAAGCAGACTTGGCCCAGTGGTTAGGGCGTTCGCCTACCACATGGGAGGTCTGCGTTCAAACCCGGGCCTCCTTGACCCGTGTGGAGCTGGCCCATGCACAGTGCTGATGCGTGCAAGGAGTGCTGTGCCAGGCTGGGGTGTCCCAGTGTAGGGGAGCCCCATGAGCAAGGAGTACGCCCCGTAAGGAGAGCCGCCCAGCGCAAAAGAAAGTACAGCCGGCCCGGTAATGGTGCTGCACACACGGAGAGCTGACAGCAAAATAACACAACAAAAAGAAACACAGATTCCCGTGCTGCTGACAACAACAGAAGCAGACAAAGAAGAACACGCAGCAAATAGACAAAGAGAACAGACAAGTGCAGCGGGAGGGGGAAAGGGGAGAGAAATAAATAAAATAAATCTTAAAAAAAAAAAAGAAATCAACACTGATAAATTATTATGATCTAATTTCAGATTCCATTCCAGTTTTGCCAGTTGCCCCTTTTCTTTTTTTTTAGGAAGTACCAGAGATTGAACCTGGGACCTCATATATGGAAAGCAGGTGCTCAACTGACATTACCCCTGTAATGTCTTTTTTGAAAAATGATCCAAATCCAAGTCACATGTGAATTTAGTTGCTTGTGTCTCTTCAGGTTCCTTCAGTCTGGGCTGTTCCTTAGTCTTCCCTTGACCTTCATGACCTTAACATTTTGAAGATAAAAGGCCAGCTATTTTGCAAAGTATCCCTCAATTTGGGTTTGTCTCATATTTCTTCATGATTAGATTTAAGATGCATTTTGATAAGAACATCATAGAAGTGAAGCTACATTCTTTCACTGATGTTATCATTCTACTAGATAGTGCACAATTTTGGTTTGTTTCACTTGATGAAAGTAGTATCTGTCAGGCTTCTCAATTATGAACTTTATCTATTGGATTCCTGGTCTTCTATTTTGTTCAATGAATTATAATCCATTGTTATCATTGTTTTGCTTCTTAAATTTTCTCTTATTTGGCCAGTGGGAGTGTCTTCAAGTGAGAGTCCTTTGACATGTCTCCAACATTCTTTGGGTATTCTTGCTTTCTGACACACCAAGATATTCCAGGCTCATCTTGTAGTCTTCCTGCCCTGGTTCTGGGAGCAACCATTTCTCCAAGGAGCCCTGGTTCCTTTCAATGGGGAAAAGTATTTAAAAGCCAAGATCTGAAGGCAAGATGTGCTCACTGCTATTGGGGTGTTGCTGCTCCCGGATACTCGGGAAGAGGTAGGAGGTGTCTATGTGCAGATACACCTTACATCTATATTTATTTCTATATCTATGTACATTGTATATCTATGTATATTAAAAGCCATGAGTTCACACCAATACCAATTCCAATTTCAGTCTGACATTGCAGGGTTCAATCTGTTTTGTTAGCTTTTTCTCTTTTCTGAATTTGTAACTCTCTTCTCTGCCCTCCCTAATGACTTTGGGTGAATTATTCAGGAAAATAAGAGGAAGAGCAACTGCATTGTAATTTTGATGGTTATTGCCAAGTTGTCTTCCAATGCACCAATTTACACTTCCTGTAGATACTTTTAAGCTTTTTCTTTTGCCAGTCTAATAAGTGGAAAATGTTATTCCTGATGTTTTAATATTATTCTGATTTTCAATATTATACTATTGTAAGATTATAAGATAGTTTATTTTTTAATGTGTCTAATGAAAACTTGCCAAGGAAATAGTATTGTAGCTGGGTGTAAATACCGTCCCTTAATTTCTGCTCTTCCTTAGCAATTAAAAAGGATGAAACACCTAACGCTGGAATGGCTGGTTGTTGTTGGCAGAAACTTCACTGAACACAGTGGACATCCCTTCTGTTGCTGGCCTCAAAGATCAAGTAAATTGTCCCTGTACTGGAGACTTGAACCAGTCATGTGATTTCTGAGGACACCTCCTGCAGATGGGACAGGAGCTGGCAGGTTGTGGCCAGGAAGACAGCTATGCTGTGCTTTTTGTTGGGAATAGACTTCATCACAGTAAGATTCTCTATACAGTTGTCTATTGGTGTCCTGAAACTTTCCCAAGCCCTTTGCAGTACCCTGCCAAGTTGAGAATCATCTGCTACTTGGGCTCGGAAACAGTTCAAGCTGCTCCAGACAGGCTACTCAGGACATTCCTATGTTGTGAAATTTCCTTTTCTGGGGCAGTGGAGTATTATGGGAAATATGAAATGCCAAACAGCTGCTCACCTCAGGCATGGGATGAGACGGTCTCCAAACCCTGTAATGCTCCTCTACAACCAGGGGTTTGGGGGAAGGACCCAGACCAGCCTTGGGAATGTGTCTTGTCTACCCCCAGGTTCACGGCAAGATGAAAATCCCTGATTAGTAGCTACAATGGAAGTGTGACAAGACCCCCCAGTTCTAGTTCCTGAGGTGAAGTAGGAAGACCTGAGAATGCAGAGCAGCCTGCAGTACCACTCCTCACCTTTCAAAAGTGAGGCCTAGCGAGTAGACAGACCTGTCTGAGTTCTGAGTCTCATGGCTCTGTCTGAATTTTCCAGGGATCCACAACCCATTCTGATACTGAGACAGAGAAGTCTAAATGGGTTGGTGTCCTGGGGTTGGGCATTCCAGAAAGGGAATCTTGGACAGGTATTTTAGTTTGCTAAAAGCTACCAAGAGCAATATACCAGAAATGGCTTGGCTTTTACAACAGGGGGGTTATTGGCTTGCAAGTTTACAGTTCTAAGACTGAGAAAAGTGTCCAAATCAAGGCATTATCAAGTGCGATCTCACCCTGAAGACTGCCTGCAGGTGGTCCTGGACTCCTCTGTCATGTAGGAAGGCATGTGGTGGTATCTACCTGTTATCTGCCTTCTCCTCTGGGTTCCAATGATTTCGGTTGTGGGCTGCTCCACCTGTGCTTCTGTGGGTTCCTCTCTGAGCTCCTATGTCTCTTCTCTCTATTCATCCTGTTTATAAAGGACTCCAGTGAGGGGATTAAGACTCACCCTGGGTCATGTCCTTCTGAGTAACTTAATTAAAAGGTCCCACCTACAATAGGTTTATACCAATAGGAATGGTCTTTCCTGTGGTCCATAAAAGCCCCAAACTACCCCAGCAGGATATTAGGTGGGATGGGGTCAGGTGCTGAGGAAGACATATCCATATCCAGGAAGAAAGGGCCAGAAACCCAGAGAGAACAATGCAGAGTGGAAATGGTTAAACAGTGAGCAGAGTGGGTCTCAGTTTAGAGATAGCACACCTCTAAATTCAAATCATAGCTCTGCTAAGTGGCCTTGGACTTGAACCTTTTGAGCCTTATTTTCTTCACCTATAAAATGGGGTAATGATGTCTGCCTTGCAAGAATGACTGAGTTGATTGAATAAAATATTTTCAAAGCATCTTACCAGACCCTGGAATCTAGTAGCTGCTCAGGTTCCAGGGAAGGGGAGTTTTCAGCAGATGCACAAATGACATCCCAAGCCACCTTCCTCCAGACCATTGTCCCTACCACCAGTGCCACAACTGCACTTTCCCCTGGCATCTCTCATCCTGAAAACAGACCCTTCTGCATAAGGCTGGGGGCTCCCTGTATAACTGAGTGGATAGGGTCGGGGTAGTATCATTTCCCCCACCTTGGACCATTGCTGCAAAGGCAGGCCCACCAGGCCTTGCCAAGGGGTGAGTCTCTTAGTCTCCCTTTGGCCCCTCATCTCATTCCAAGGCCCAAGGGACCAAAGGAGTCTCCTTTCAACTGGGCTTAGTCATTACCAGAGTAGGGTATCTGCCAATTCCAAGGCTAGGAAGAGAGGCTGCCTGTTACCCGGTAGGATGGAGGCCAATGACAGAGAAGGCACAGTCCCAGCAGGGCCCTCCACTCTCCCTATCAGATTGGCAGGTCAGGCATGGCCTGAGGCCCAGAGACCAGAGACAGAGAGCTGTGGCTCAGCCATCTTGCTGGGAGAGACAGGGAACAAAGACAAAATGTTAAAAAAAAAAAAAAAAAAGTGTTGCCCCGGGGTCTTCAACTCTGAGAAGCATTTAGTACACATCTGGGGCTCTCTCCTCCCCTTCTGCCCAGACCCTGATCTGAAGGAACCAGGAGGGGAATGAAGATCTCCTCAGTCTTAGAGAGACAATTTGTTTCTTGGGAGAGAGGTAGAACTTTCCAGTCACAGGACTGCCTGGGGAATTCACCCTCAGGTCTCACCTTTCCTTCCAGCCTCTCTAAGGGCACCATCCAGGACATGGGAGCCATTGCAGAGGCACTGGCAACTGTGGAATGCCCTGGAGCAAGGAGTGGGGACATAGAGGCAAGCTGGGTTGGAGAGGTGGGATGGTCAAGGAGAGTAAGCCAAGCAGAAGAGAGTAGTCTTGCTGGGGTTGATGGGATGGGTACACACACTGGACCTGTCAAGGGGTCTAGAATTTCAATTCAGCTCTGCCACCAACCAGCTATAGGACCGTGGACAAATTGGTGTGAATATCCATGCACAGCAGCTTCCTCATGTGCAGAACTAGGTGTTTGAAACAAATGACCACTAAGGTTGTTCTTCCCTTTTTTCTTTCCTGAAATAAAGTGAGACTTATGGAGACAGTTTTTAAGAGAGAAAATTAAGTAATTCAAGCCAGGCCTTGGTAGAATTAGCTTGGATAAAGTACACTATTGGGTCAGCAGAGGTCTGTCAGGAGACAAGAAAAGTGATCAGGTGAAGCAATCCAAAGCCATATTAGTCTTAGGTATCAGGAAGTCAATTTGTGGGGCCAGATGGTTTCCTCTCACTTCCCCTAATTCTTAACTAGCTATATTTCTGGCTCCATCTTGGTATCTTTATCTGTCTACCCTTCACTTTTTTCATCTGTAAAAAAAGGACAATTCCAGCAACCAGCAAATGCTACTTGCATAATAAGAAAAAGCAAAGCAAGATGCCTTAGCCCCCAACCAAACCATGATTCAAATCACCCTACTGTTCTTGATACCTTTTCAATCATATTTCCTACCCAGGACAACAAAAGGAACCAGATTCTAGGCCGCCTTCAAAGTGAGGCCTGGAATTCTCTCAACAGCAGGACACAAAACAACTCACCAGAAAGCTTCATGATTTGAAGCCATTCACTTCCTGTCTCACTGGTCTGCAGTCCCCCTTTTCTTACCACCACGACTCTGATTTCCTGTCGGAGGGTATCTCCCTTCTTTCCAGCATGCTCGGGATTGACCCACTCCACCCCCTGCCTAAAGAGCAAGCCGTGATTGGCTTAAGCCAATCAATAGATCCCATTTCCTAGACACAGTGATTAGTTCAGCCACAGGCAGGAGACCCCCAGAACTGAGATGAGGATTTGCCTGCTGGTGCTTCTGGGAAATACCTCTTCTTTTTCCTTGGTAGCTACCACTGGCAGAGATATGCTCTGCTTCCCAGAACTAAATAAGAGAAGAAGGCCTGGGATTTCCTGGCACCACAAAGGGGGCACTTGCCTACAAGTGGAATCAACTCATGGGGAGCAGACCCAAGAAACGGAGTCCTGACCCAATTGTTTGGGCCTTGTTTAAGCCACAACACCACTAACCCTGGGCCGTCTAGTTACATGAGCCTATGAACTCCCATTTGTGGATTAAACCAGGTTGAGTTGGGTTTTCTGTTCTGGCAACAAAGACACCTGAGTGTTATGGGGGGTAGTGTTCTTAATATTGAGAGATTAGACTCTGAGACAGAGCTAAGTTTGAATCCCAATTTCCATAATTCCAGAGCTGTGTGACCCTAAGTTTAACTTCACTTTTTCTTCACTTTTTGAGTCTGTTTCTTTATCTTTAAAGAGGGCTAATTATGATGCCCACCCCATGGTGTGCTTGTGAGACCAGAAGAGTCATAGTGTGCCAAGAACCTAGAAGAACGCCTGGTACACAATAAGCATTCAAAAGATGCTGGGTATTGTCCATGTGAGTCAATTTATGTTGCCAATTATATTTTGCTTTTAGCTTCCCTAAATGCATACCTACCACTTCTCCCTGTGTTCCAGTCCTCCCCATCTCTGCTGCCCACTGGATGCCTGCATTCTCCATGGTTTCTTTCCTGTAAGAATGATTCCCTTCTAACTCAGTCCTCATTGCCTTCTTCCCTAAACTCAAATTTTCACTGCAGTTCCTTATCTCTTTCCTAGTGCTTTACGATATTTACTCCTTCCAGGAATATAATCCAAACCATTACTTCTGTGAGCTCAGCTCAAAGACCCTCTTAACAACCCTGAAGCCCTAGTGCCTTCTTCCCCAATTTGAATCTCCCTTTTTTGCTCACTCCCATGCCCCTGCAACCCCAGCCACCCACACACATTCGCTTAAGCCTCCCAGACAAATGTTTCTTTTTTAAAAAATCCAAATCAATCTCAATTAATTTTGCAAAGGAAATTTTCCAGGACAATATCAAATGCTTTCTTAACATCCAAGTTCAAAACATTTTCCCTTCGGCAAGTAGGAGTGCAAACCTGTGAGTGGAAATTTTGTTAGTAAGGAGGAATTATCTAAAGCCCTACTGGTAACATCTTCATTCTCTGCAACTTACAGGTTTTATTATAAACATATTTATTATAAACATATATAAAATATAAATATATTACATAAATATGTAAATAAATATACATATTTAATTTTAGGGGGAATTACTGTTTTGACTTTCCACCTCAAACTTGAATTGCTCCACTATTTTAAGATAACTTTGTTTAAAAGGTAAGCAAATATATCTTAAAAATTCAGCTCCAGGAATAATCAACAAATGGGAGTTAAGATAATACCATTTTGGGAAACGGACTTTGGCCCAGTGGTTAGGGCGTCCGTCTACCATATGGGAGGTCCGCGGTTCAAACCCCGGGCCTCCTTGACCCGTGTGGAGCTGGCCATGCGCAGCGCTGATGCGCACAAGGAGTGCCCTGCCACGCAGGGGTGTCCCCCGCGTAGGGCAGCCCCACGCGCAAGGAGTGCGCCCGTGAGGAAAGCCGCCCAGCGTGAAAAGAAAGGAGCAGCCTGCCCAGGAATGGCGCCATGCACACTTCCCGTGCCGCTGATGACAACAGAAGTGGACAAAGAAACAAGACGCAGCAAATAGACACCAAGAACAGACAACCAGGGGAGGGGGGGAAATTAAATAAATAAATAAATCTTAAAAAAAAAAAAAAAAAAAAGATAATACCATTTTATAACTTTCAGTTAGCATATTTTAAAAATGTTAATTCCCAGTGCTGGTAAGGTAGTGGAAAAACAAATATTCTGCCAATGGGAGTATAATTTGAAATACTCTTCTTGATGCAGACTTTGGGGTATTTCAAAAGCCATTAAAGCGTGCATTTCTTTTTGACCAAGCAATCCCATTTCTAATAATTTATCTTAAGGAAATAATTAAGAATGCTATCAAAGTATTGGTTATAAGTATTGGTTATAAAAACTGGCAACCTAAAAGTTCAAATTATCAATATGATATAAAGCTATGTATTAAAAATGATGTAGGGGAACAGTGTAGCTCAAGTGGTTGAGTGCCTGCTTCCCATATATGAAGTCCTGCCGGGTTCAATCCCCAGTACCTCCTAAAAACAAACAAGCAAATGAAAAAACCACCTCTCACTGGGGAGCAGATGTAGCTCAGTGGTTGAGTGCCTGCTTCCCATGTACAAAGTTCTGGGTTAAATCTCCACTACCTCCTAAAAAAAAAAATGTAGAATGTTTTATGATATTTCAATAGATTGTAAAGTAAAATAAAGCAGGTAAGTGCTCTTACAAAGTGATCATATTTTAAAGGCAAAAATATATATAGGTATAGAAAAGACTGGAAATATATATATTACCAGTAGGAGGTGGTGTTATGAGCAATTTTTCTAAGTCTTATGAAATGAACATGTATTATTTTTGTGTATTTAAAGATATTTTAAAGTAGCCTGAGAAATGCCCCATTAAGAGATTTTACATTTATCTTCCAGGGACCTCAACTTTCCAAACTGGGGGTTTAGTGGCAGGGCAGGAAATTCCTTCTCTCCTCCCATCCACTTTTCACTACCTGAGGCAACCACTTCAAAGACGGTCCCTTTCCCAAGCAGTTCTGCAGGTTCTAGGGACCATTTGTTACCTTTGTCCCGCCTCACCTGTGATCAAGAGACATAGTGAAACCCCCAGGCTCTCTCCACTCCTACTTGTACTGGGGCCTAGCATTCCTTACCTGATGGGACAAGTTTCTGCACCTCTTTCCTAATGACAGACTTCTCTATCACTGAAACAAGCCGTCCTTCCTTTTTATAGGTTCTCTTGTGAAGGAGCAATTCCTGCTACTTTGCAAACTTATTTTATACCACGTTCTGCACAGCTTAATGTGTTTCCTCCCAGGTTTCCCCACATTGAGTATGTCCCATTTTTTGGGATGAGTTATTATCCTAGCAAAAAGTGTGCCATTTCCCTACCCAGGATATAGGTTTTGTTTTGTTCTTGTTTTTGTTTTAGGCAAGTGAATAAAGAGTTTATTAGGAAAGAAGAAAACGAGAAAAGTACACGGTCCGAGGCATGGACCATTGGTGTACTGCAGGGTGAGTTCTGCGCACTGGGTATCAGGTCAGGCCTTTTTAAAGTCTTTCCTCCTCCCCCTTCATAATGTTGGGGGTGTTTGCTGTTCTGATTGGTTGTCCCACATTTTTTTTTTTTTTTGAGGTACCAGGCTGGGGATTGAACCTGGGACCTTATATGTGGGAAGCTGACACTCAACCACTAAGTCACATCGGCTCCCCCAGAATATAGAATTATGACTCCGCTTGGAGCTCATTGATTAAAACAGAGACTGTGAAAGGTAATGAGGGGGCGGCGGACTTGGCCCAGTGGTTAGGGCATCCGTCTACCACATGGGAGGTCTGCGGTTCAAACCCCGGGCCTCCTTGACCCGTGTGGAGCTGGCCCATGTGTAGTGCTGATGCGTGCAAGGAGTGCCTGCCATGCAGAGGTGTCCCCGCGTGGGAGAGCCCCATGCGCAAGGAGTGCACCCCGTAAGGAGAGCCGCCCAGCATGAAAGAAAGTGCAGCCTGCACACACGGAGATGGTGCTGCACACACGGAGAACTGACACAACAAGATGACGCAACAAAAAGAAACACAGATTCCCATGCCGCTGAGAACAGAAGCGGACAGAAGACGGAGCAAATAGACACAGAGAACAGACAAGTGGGGTGGGGTGGGGGAAGGGGAGAGAAATAAATAAATAAATCTTTGGGGAAAAAAAAGGTAATGAGGGTGGTAATTCTTGCTGAGTGAGGGCTTGTGTGGACAGCCTTGAGAAGCAAGAAGTACCTGATGGGTTAGGCACAGGGGGCAGAGGGTGGTGCTCTAGCTTAACTACCTGGATTTGAATTGAATCCTGGCACCACCACTCATCGGCTTGGATGACTTTGGGCAACCTTATTTTGCCTCTGTATGCCTTGGTTTCATTATCTACGGCATGGGACTTCTGGCAATAACTACCTACCTCATAGCCACCATGTGGATTTCCTGCGTTTATACACACAGTGCTTAAAACTATAGCTGGTACACTGTAAGCACACAGTAAGTATCAGCTATTATTACCATTACGTTTAGAAGTTGAGAAGGTATTCAGTCAATGGTAGGCCTTTCGCCCTCACCCTCCTCACAACTAATCAGTGATGGTTGTGCCGGACCCTACTGAGGACTGAGATTAAGACTGGGTGGTTATCAAAGAGGACCTTAACACGTTTCCACCTGACACTGTGTATTAAAGCAGCACATCCTGCAGGGCAAGGTGAAGAACG
Organism: Dasypus novemcinctus; assembly: GCF_030445035.2. NCBI lineage: Eukaryota > Metazoa > Chordata > Mammalia > Cingulata > Dasypodidae > Dasypus > Dasypus novemcinctus. The sequence goes on from NC_080675.1 coordinate 40,206,111, forward strand.
CCCTGATTTTTTTTTTATCCCAAATTACCCTACATATACCTCTACTCACACCCTCAACACATTGTTTTAAATGCTTGCTTACTGTCTCTGCTACTGGACAATGACCTCTTCACCTGTAGTTACTCTGCCTTTTCATCTCTGTACCTCCTCACTGAGCACTGCCTGTATGGTGTGAAGATTAAAATGCTGCATTCAGCTCACAATAGATTGGCTCGAAGGGAAGGCAACGCAGAAATAAAAGTAGAGACACAAAAGAGGAGACAAACCTGGGACCAGGGGACTCACAGCTTCTGGAATAGAGAGCCTCAACCCTAGTTTTCCCATCGCATTTTTTGGGAAACTACCAAGCAGCTGTTTGCTATCTGAACTGCAACATCATTTACAATAACAGGGAACAACTGCAACATCTAACAACTGCTACATTTAACAGGTAAGCCAGTTTCCACAACATTAAAGCACTTAGAACAGGGCCCTGAATATAGTAGGCGTTTTATAAGGTATTATTATCCCAATTTTACAGATGAGGAAACTGAGGCCTAGAAGTCAAGAATCTACTAAAGAGCTCACAGTTCATATACAGAGCTGGGCTTCAAACCTAGTAGTGTGATTCCAGAGTCCTAGCTATATAATCCTTGTATGGTATATAGGACAGAATGGGATCTTACTGCCAATTCCCACTCTTCCCCTGCTCCAATCTTCAAACCTCTACCCTCTGTATTGGCATGTATATAAAGTGCCAACTCCCCAACTTGGCTCACGAGTTCTTCCATGATCTAGCTCCTGCCCACCTTTCTAGATTCATCATGAGCCACTCTCCCCTCAGCCCTGTGATACAGCTACCCTACTCCTTTTAGCTTCTTGAATGTGCTTTCTGCAACCTCTACTCGTACACACTTCAGTGTATCCTGCCCCTTAACCTAGCTATAGTGGCACTTCGTGTTTCATTCAAAAGGTGTTCTAACTGTCCTAGGATACCTTACACTTCCCTGATCACAATAATCACTGCACACTATTTTAACTGTCTGCCTTCCTAGCACATTAGAAATTCCATGAAAGCTAAACCACATTTGTGTTGTTCACTGATAAATCTCTGCTTTGAGCACAGCATTTGAAACAGAGAGCACTTTAAGAATGTTTAATGAATGAAAGAATGAAACAGAAAAAATCAGAATAGGCTAGAAGAAACAGAAGAAAAGGCAGGTGGGGAAGTGGATGTGGCTCAAGTGATAAGAGCTTCCACCTACCATATGGGAGGACCTGGGTTTGATCCCTGGGGCCTCCTGGTGAAAAAAGAAGAGAAAGCATGCCCGCAGGGCAAGCCAGTGCCCACACAAGTGCCTGCGTGAGTACCCAGGTGGTGAGCAAGTGCCCAAGCAAATGAGTCACGCAGCAAGATGACGTGCCAAAAGAGAGACAAGAGGAAAAATAAACAAATTAATTATTAATTAATTAAAAATTGAGACGAGAGAATCAAGGTGCAGCACAGCAGAAACCAGGAACTGAGGTGGCACAATTGGCAGGGAACCTCTCTTTCCATCAGAGGTCTCCAGGATAAAATCCCAGTGAATCACAGAGGAGAGAAAATGAGAAGACGACACAGACCGCAAAAACAGTAGGGCGGGAGGAGGGGAAGGGGGGGGATGGATAGATAGATAGATAAATATATATATTTTTTTTTTAAAAAAAGAAAAGGCAGGCAATCTCTTTCCATTTATGTGATCTCCTATCATCAATGATAGATCACCACCTCCATCTCTTGTCAGGCACCCCTCCCCTGACAAGGAGTTAGTGCTTCGTCTTTTTATGAGCTCTTTCTCACATATGCTCTTTTTAATCTATGGTTTCAGCAAAAACTTTCTGCAAGGATCACATCTCCAGAAGCTCCTGTTAGAAGAACTTTTTTATTATAATTATTTAGAAATGCAGTTATATACATAGAACAATTAAATTAAATTTTGTACAAATATTAAAAGACTATCTTCACACCCACTGCAATGTACAGGATACCAAAAAACAAATATATATATATATATATATATATAAAATAAAATAAAGCAAACCCAAACTGAGTGACATCCTGTACAGAGTCAATTATGCTTGTGTTGTTTTAAACTATTATGAGTACCATGCTATAGGGGATTCCATAGTGGTGCAATAACAGTAAGAAACCAAGGCAGGGGGTGGCAGGCTGCCATACCACCCCACCCTCATCTTTCTTCCCTGCTTGGCAATCTGACTGCTTTGCCCTTGTGTCCTCTCCAGTTCTGGTGCTTGGCAGAGAGGATTCAACTTTGAGGTTTTCTTTCAAAATTCTACTAGGTTTTCAACTGGAAATTAAGAGTTGCTTCCCAGTAAAGCTGGGCCTGCTGCATTTCCCCCTCTGGGGAACCAGCCACTGCACCACTTAGCCCAAACATCTGCCAAGCAAAATATTCTCCAAGCCCCACAATGGGACGCAGCAAGGACTGTCCTTATTCTGAGAGTCAGGCCAGCAGGCCCACAGAGAAACTCCCAGTCTCACTGTTCTCAGCAAGCACATCTGGAATCAAGCTGTGAAATGTGTATGCCAGTTTCCTTCTAGGCCCTTTTTCTCCTTCAGGAGAGGAAAAAAAAGGTGGTGGGGGGATGGAGGCAAGGACTTAAAAATGTTTGCAGCATATCCCATTTTCTATGCATGGATGTTCCCAGAAATGGGGGCAAGATTATTATGTAGGAAGCAAGTGATTCTGAGAGCTCAGTTGGGAGCTGGGATTGGAAAGAGGAAGAAAGGCTGAGTGCTATATCTGTCACTGTGCCACCAATACCGAAGCAGGAAAAGTATACCTTTGTCTGTCTTGCCATGTAGCTTCTCCACAGAACTTTTAAGGCTGGGGGTGGGAGGAGAAGAGCAAGACGAATTGGGAAGACAATTTTGTTTACAATGGAGTGTTTGTGGAATGTACATTGAAATGCCTTATAAAACCAAACAAACTCACAAAGTGGCCAGGACTTGGCCCACTTCACAGTTCACACCCAGTGAAATGGGAACACAGTACACAAAAAACAGAAATGGCAAAAGATAGAATCTACCTGCTAAACTAAGGCATTGAAAGGGATGGAAATTTTAAAGTCATTTTCACCATATATTGGCCCTTGAAAGCCACTAGAATGTGACTGTAAGTCACCAGGATATAAAACCTGCATTGAGTCAGCTCAAGTGTATACACAAAAAATAAAAATAAAAAATAAAGTCCTTTGGTGCTGGCCATTTCTCCTGGACAGTCTTCTGCTGTACTCCCCTATAGGTAAGCCTATGAAAATTGGGCTGCGGCCACAGTTTTTTTAACACCTGCACAGGCTCTGTGCGTAGCCACCTTCCTAATAGATCTGCCACCTGACACCTAACCTTGTCTCTCAGCCAGGTCCCACCTCAAAGCAGCTATGGAGTCTAGAATCCCTCTATAGGGACAAAGCCCAGAAGCCCAAGAAACAGTAGCACATAGCTGATGGTTTAGAAATTGCTTTAGGAGCAGAGTACAGGAAGAAATGGTCCAGATGTCAGCAGCAATGAGACTCCAGCTCCCGCACCCACAGACACAGTTGCCTCAGTGAAGTGAGCCCCCTTTATGCCAGAGACAAGACAGAAGGGGAGGGGAGCTATGGCTCTGATTTCTTCTGACTTCTTTCCTACCAGGGAGACAAGTTTGGGCTTGTAATCTCCAGGGTGACAGTAAAAGAAGGCAAGGGGGATATAAGGAGCCTTCAGAAGGAATTTCTTTTTTCTCAAGGGCCAAGTTGGTCACTTATGAGGCTGAATAAACCCAAAAGAAAAAGTGCAATCTCTTAGGGGAAAAAACCCGAGTAACAAGATAAAAGGGGGTGAAATATTCCATTTAAAAAATATTCTAGAACAGAATTCAGATTTTGGAAGATTGCAAAATAAAAGCTAACAGCTCAGCAGTGAGACTTAAGAACCCCCCATTTGCCCCCGTTTTCATTTTTTGGAGGAAGACAAGGGTACCTCTCTGTAGGTGAAGGAGAACCCATGCGTGAGGCAGGTGAGTTTGATCAGATTTTATCTTCCAGATGGACTGGTGCAGCAGCTGCTGGCAGGCACTCTAGAAATGGCCTCTCTGAGGTCAAGGACAGGCTCCCAGCTAAGTTTCACTTCCCCCAGAAGGCTTCTGCATTCTAGCCCATTTGCCAATCTGTTCTATCTATAACCACTCTGACCCTGGCTTTGTGCACAGCAAGTGAAGGCTTCCCCACTGGGAAAGAAAAAAAAGTGTAGGAGTGGCTAATGAGGCTGAGCAGGCACTGCCCTTACCCTGAGAGGAAGGAAGACTGCACGTGGTTTCAAGAAGCTGGCGAAAGGGGAATGGGGACTGTCCGGGCAATAAAGTGCGTTATGTGAGAGAGAAGCAGGAGCATAGCTGGCTGAAAGAAGGCATTCCCCTCTAATTTCTGAGACCATCCATACCTGGAGCTAACCCTGGTAGGTCAGATACTGAAATGAACTGTGGTTTTCCTTGTATTTACCACCCCAAACATAAAGGCTCAGGGGAGGAGTAGAGGTGCAACGCAGGGTCAGCTTTGGTTTCTCAGCCCCAGTGCTTAAAAAAAACCCACAAAATCAAACATTCCTTAATGCCACATCTCTTGAAATGATAGCAGCCTAATTGAGCTCTTCTGCCCCAGTCTTGCAGCCTTGTTAGCATTCAACACATGGGCAAGGGAAAGTCTAAAGGGCTCAATGGCAGCTTTGCCCCTAGCAGAAGTGTCTGGAACACCAACTCCATTCCCTTAACCCCAGCAGCTCCTCCAAGGGCCCTGAGCCCCAACTTTCAGTTTGAGTGTCTCGGGAGCCAGGATGCTTTACAAACCACTCGCCTACCTCACAAAGTAAGGTTCTGGGGGGTATATGTGAACTGTTTCAGCCCTTTCCCCAGGGTGCTAGGAAAAACAAGGTAGTCATGTGTCAGCTATGACTTGTGAAGGGGGTGGGCAAGGAAGGGCAGAAGCAGCAGGGTAGCAAGCAGCAGGATACTTCCCGGGCACAATTACTAAGGCACATGACCGTGGTAAAGAAGATCCTCAGGACGGGGTTTGGAGCTGCCTGCAGCCACCCAGGGACTTGGCCTGTGCCTTCACGCTCCCCTTCCTCACCACGAACCCAGAAAGGGGAGACCCAACCAAACTTCCAATGACCAGACGGGCATTCCATGTCATCTCACCAACTTTCCTGTCCCAGGGATGATTCACCTAAGGCCTCTGTGGGCAAGGAAGCCAGAACACCCTGGGGTAAAACCCAGGAGGTCGCTGGAACCTGCCCTTATACTCCAGGAAACAGAAAAACAAAAAACAAACAAACAAAAAAAGCCAGGAAGGCTAATGCTGGAAGTAGGAAGGGAATATTTGCTTTTAGGAAGACAATCATCATCAGCTACCAACCTTCCTTCCCTCCCTAGGGATCTTCTGGATGCTTCTTCAAAACTCTCAACTCAACAAGGCAAGGAACCTATACCTCTGAGCTGGACAGCCAGGTGCTGGGATAGCTGTGGCATGGTTTTCCAATTCTCCATCCTCAGCCAAGGAGATATGCCACTGGTGTCAATGCACGGCAAGTCCAGGGACCCACATTTCTTGCCCCAACAACTGCCCCAATTAGAGCCCCTCTTTTGACTCCAGAGCTCTCGTACTTGGATCTGCTCAAATTAAACAGGCACGACCAGGCCCAGCCTCCAGTATAGCAAGAATGAGCAGTGCAGCTACTAAGGCTTGTATAACAGCAACAAGCCTGTGTGGCAGGGTAACCGGACAGGGTGGGGTGAAGGCACAAGTAAACTCAGCAGCACTCGGACCCACGTGGGCCGGTGGAACTGCCACCAGAAAGCTTGCTGGAGGGAACCCAGTGGGCTCAAGGAAAGGAAGGGTTCAATCCAGCACATTCAAATATGTCCCCGACATAGATGAGAGGGCTGAGTCAGGCAAAAAGACAGCTCCTTCAGCTGTCCAGCAGGCAGATGATGAGACTCTTCCTTGAATTTTCAGCGAGGAGGAGCTGTAGGCCCTCAGAGATACACAGATACACAGGTGGCAGCTCAGGTATCTGGGCAGGGTGGCTGGAGAGCCCAGGGTGCTCAAACCCACAGGGAGAGGGAGGAAGAACAGAAAGGACCATTGCAGAGAAGAGAGAGGCCAGTGGCAGCCCTCATGCTTCTTTCAACAGTGGAATATCTGTGGGAAGAAAAGAAGGCACAGTGGTTAACCCATGTGGGTCTCTGTGTAGCACAACCAATCCCATTACAGGGGTCGCCATGTAGCCCCTAGTTTAAAAAAATAAAATTTCAAACTCACGTATACTTCTAGATGGCCTAAATCTCCCACCTCTTTTTTAGGCCTTTCTCACTCACCTCTTCCCTTGCCTGTGTGATAAAATCTGAATGTTCAATCTGGTATTCAATTTTTTTTTCAGCTCCACAAACTTGAATCCTTATCTCTGCTCTAGCTCTGCTGGTCTAGTTTCTCCCCCATCTTTCCTGATGCCACCCTACAAGGTTACAAAGCCCTGTTTCTCCTTAAAGCCATCTGCCAGTGGTGTGGTCTTGGATAAATCACCCTCTTGGTCTCGGTCTCCTCTTATGTCAGTGGGGATTAGACTGATGCCTCAAAGTCCTGATTCTGTTGGTCCTGGACAGTTCAAACATGGGTTACAATCAGTACATCATTCTCCAAAATTCCTTGTTTTCTGATGCCCTCATTTTTACATAGATCCTAGAATCCCTGGTTTCATTATTTCCTAAGTGTAGGTCCATGTCCCAACTGACTAATACTCCATGCAGGCAAAGAATGTTTCATGTTTCTCTGTGTCACCCTTGAAGCATAACCAAGTACCAGGTGCCAGATGGGCCTCAAAGATGCTTGTTCAATATATGAAACAAAGCAAGGAGGGGAGGAAGAAAGGGAAGAAGAGCAGAGAACCGTCTTGGCCCCTGAGGTAGGATAAGCTGAGATTTGTGCTTGGACATGTCTCACACTATATATGACTGACTGAGCATGGGAGTCACTGATTTCTAGTTAAACAAAGGTCAGCGATTAAATGGCCCCTTCTTGTCTCTATAACCAATCAAGAATAAAGAAGGCATGCTGTTGATAATCACTAAATTCCACAAATATGATCTACATTGGAGAATTTCTAACTTCTTTGCTTTCAAGTATTCTAAATGTTAGACATTCACTGTGCCCAGGATTCTCAGCAAACATAAAGTTTCCTTATCTAAGGCTCTTTTCAAAGGAGTGCATCATGAATTCAGGAGTCCTCCCTGGTGAAATGGAAACATCTCGGTTTATTCTCCACCATGAACTGCACTGGGATTACTCTTAATATATATTTTTAAAAGAGACAAAGCTGGGGGTGGATGTGGCTCAAGATGTTGAGCATCCACCTCCCACATGGAAGGTCCCATGTTTCCTGGTGCCTCCTAAAGGAAAAACAAAAACAGACAACAAGCAGAAAACAACAAGCAAAAAGACAAAGACACTTCAGGTGAGGTGGGGTGGGGCGGGGAGGTATGAACATTAAAAAAAAAAAGAAAGAGACAAAGCCAATCCCAAAGTTAAACTCTCCAGACTCCAGCTACGGCAGAGATGTTAGCAAGTCACAATTTCTTTCTATGGCCAGATGGCCACAAAGGAGCTGGAGTCACCTGTGAGGCAGCATGGCAACATAGGGTTAAAAATGCAGTCTTTAGAGCCATACCTATCTGGCTTCAAATCCCAGCTCAGCTACTTACCGGTGGACAAGTGACTTACTCTCTTTAAGCCTCAGTTTCCTTATCTATAAAAGGGGGATGATGATACCTACTTCTCAGGGTCACTGTGCAGTTTAATGGAGATAGTGCAAGAAAACCAATCAGCACAGTACCTGGTACATATTCCTACTGAAAATGAAGTAGCTTTCTCCTCTGGAAGAGAGAAGGTGCTCCTGTATTCTCTGTATTATGACCCCAAGCCTCCTGGTCACTCCTGACATTTTGGGAACATAAAAATTACAAGAGGACAGATGACTCAGCCCCCAAACGCTGTCTACTCTTTGATTTAGCACAGCTCTGTGGCCATGAATAGTGCTGGAGACTCCAAACCATCCAAATTCACAGATCATTGTGAAAAGTCTCCCTATAAAGAGGTCAAAGCCCTACTTGGAGTTCTGAGGGTAAAATCTCATTTTGTAGGAATAAGAGAGAGACCATCTCTCCCAACTCAGGTGCTGTCTTTCTTTGCCCCCCAATACACCACAGAATCCAGCAGAAGGTCAGTATTAGAGAGGTTCACTGTCCTTCCTCCATCCCACCAAGGATCCTGAGTAGCTTATAGTTTGTGATTAGCACAGTCTACCTACCATCTGTGTACTCCTCTGAAGTGAGGGATAAAAGGCTTTGTATGTCACTGTTCTCTGAATCTGGGGCTTCTTTGTGTGCTGGTCGGCTGTTTCCTGAGTCAGCGACCCAGGAAGAGGTGGTTGCCTGATGCACCACCACAGTCTCTGAGCCCTGACAGCCCCAGGCTTCACACAGTCCAGAGCGGCCTGGGGCCTCATCTTCTCCACTGGTAATGGAGCAAGCCCCCTGGTCCTGCAGCTGCTGCTCCCTCAGCACACTTCTTCCACTCGACCCAGACCCTTCTGACAGCACAATTTGCACTCTGGGGTCAGCAGGTGGCACACAGTGACCAGAACTGCCATACACAGCCTCTTCATACGATGGTAGTGCAACCTGGACTCCATCCACCATGATGGACACCTGGTCCCTAGACACCCCCTGGTCACGCCTGGATCCGAAAAAGGGAAGACAAAAGAAGAATTATAATAAACACAATAAATAAATAAATAAATATAACACCAGCAATAGCAACCATTTCTGAGCACTTACCATGTGCCAAATACACTAGGGGCTATTACATACTTTTATCACACAGAATCCTCACCTGAGCCCAGTGAAGCAGGGATTCACCAAGAATGCAGACGAACCTCAGAGAAGTCAAGTAAATTGCCCACAGTTAAATAGTTGGTAAGGGATATAGCTGGGATTCTAATGTAGTTTCACCTGTCTGCAGGTGTATTGTATTCTTAACCTCTGGATAGATACAGGCATCTAGCATTCTAGTCCTGTGCAAAAACTAGGTACTAGAGACATGGAAATAAGGCTACTCGTTCAGCACGATAGGATAAGAAAATGAGGAAAGCTCTGTGATTCTGAAATGGGTCACTGGACTGGAAATCAGAAGATTTTTTTTCTCCGGACACAGTCACTTTGTTTGCCTTTTTTAACTTTTTTTAAAAAAACCAAAAAAACAAAAAACCATACAACTATATGGTAATTATATTAATTATATTAATAATACACGTGTAGAGAAGATGACACAAAAATATACAACTGATTGATTTATCACAAGGGTAATACTGATGTATAACCCTACCTAGGTCAAGAAATAGGACATTACCAGTAGCCCAGATACCCCTTGCACCTATCCCAATCACTTCCTGTTTCCTCACCACCAAAATAACCACTATCTTATAGACTTTGATGGATTGAAATGTTCCATAATCTGAATTTGTCTGATTGTGTTTCCTCACGATGAGATTCTGGTCAACTTTTGCTCAGGACATCACATGGGAGGGCATCACACTATTGCCAGACCATTGTTACTAGTTTTCAATGTTCTCATCTGAACTTGGAAGCAAAATCTGTGCTCCCTAAATCAGTGGTATACATACCCTAAGGAAAAGAGGAGTGGCACCCATAATGGTGGTCAGAGATCTCAGGAAAGAAGGGAAACTGATACCAAGGTGATATAGGAAGGTGTATGTATACTGGCATGCACATAACTTGTTATTCAAAATAATTAGTTTTTGTTTAAGAATACATATATACAGTATAAAATTTAAATAGGATACATGATGAATACTAAATCTCTCACTCAAGTCAATCAAAATCAGCCAGTAACTTTTAACAGACTTATTAGAGTTAACTAAGAGGAGGTGGAGGGGACCTCCCTAATTTAGATGAAATGCAAAACAATCAGTTTGGCTTTCACGTAGAATCTCCTTCCTCTTTATTCTATTAATTTGTTTAACAACCTTTAAAAATAACTGTTACCCCTGGAACAAAACAAAATTTAAATAAATTTTATAAAAAGATAAAGCATACATAGTACACAAAGATTAACTTTAGCCTGTTAATTCCATGCCAGCAACTTCTTATTTAATGGGGCTTAGTTTGGTACTTCATACATGTGAGTTACCACAGTGACTGATAAGTGGGTCAAGACTGAATAGAAAATCTGTACTCAAGTGAGAATGAGCAAGTGCCAGGATGACCCAAACAATTACAGAAGCTGTGACAAACTGGGAGAGAAGTCCATCAGAAAAGGGATCTGTTCAGGCCAGGTCCAACCATTTGTACCCTGTCCCTCCCTACCTCACCAACCCTAGTATCAGATGATTTGTAGCTAATGCACTAAATCAGAAAAGAAAAGTGACAAAAGGTTGGCAAGAAAGCCCACCTTCTGTTTTTTTAGCACAGTATTAGAACTACCTGGAAAGGTTTTTAAAAAAATGTTGGTGCCATGGTCATACTCCATATCAATAAATCAGAATACCTGGAGATGGGACCTAGACTGTAGCTCCATAACAGAACAGTCTATTTCCACTGAAGGAAAAATAAAATAAAAGATTCATCAAAGAAGGTGCTAGAATTGTGCTTATTCTATTGGTATTTATTCTCCTACCCCCACTTCCAATGTGCCTCTATATGCAGCCAAGATTACACAGGGTAAAGGAGAGTGACTCTCAAACATGAGCATGCAACAAAATCATCCAAAGAGCTCGTTAAAACATATTGCTGGGTTGATCATAAAGTTCTGGTAATGGATGGTGGTGATGGCAGCACAACATTGTGAATTTAATTAACAGTGCTGAATTACATACTTGAAAGTGGTTAAAAGGGGAAATTTTAGGTTGTATATGTTACTAGAATAAAAATTTTTAAAAACAGCTATCACTACTGTAAATGATAGACAATAGTTAATAATAAAATTATACCAAACTAATGAAGCGATACATGGGAACTCTATTTTATGCATGATTTTTTCCTGTAAACCTACAACTTCTCTAATTTAAAACAAACAAACAAACAAACAAAAAACACAAAAAAACATATTGCTGAGCCTCAGCCACAGAGTTTCTCATTCAAAAGGTCAGGGATGAGGTCTGAGGACGTGCATTTCTAACAAGTTCCCGGGTGATGCTGATTTTGCTGGTCTGGAAATCACAATGCTATGAAATCCACAGAGAGAAGAGAAATGACATGAGCAGATCTGGGTTCAAATCTCAGCTCTACCATCATCTACAGGTATACCTTGCGTGAGTAACTCAATCTCTCAGAGCCTCAGTTACCTTACCTGCAGTGTTTCTGTGAGGACTAACATAATGTATATACAATCAATGAGCATAGCACCAGGCACATCCAGTATTCAAAACATGGCAGAGCCCTCCCCTTTTCCTGGGCACACACAGACCAGCAGAGGTCACAGGTCCGCTGCCACCCAGTGCCCACCAGACTCACCTGCTGTGATGGAAAGACTTGAGCTTAGGCTGCAGCAACACAAACAGCACCACAAGGAGGAGAATGAGCGCAACAGAGCTGGCAGTGGAAGCCACTATGGACAGCGTGGGGACGCCGAGTGATGTGTGGGCATCTTTGTCTAAGGAAATAGGGCATCATCAGAAGCATTCTGTACCCAGAAACATAAAATATAAGCCCCATAGCAGGTCTTGTCAAACACCCCTACAGCCTGGGTATCTCAGGAATGAAAGGGAAGAGTGGCTGATGCATACATGATGCTTCTGGAAAGGGGCCATTTCCCTATCCCATTTCCTGAATATAAAGGTCCCTTCACTTTTGGCCTCTGGGGTCCTTCGGACACTTAACTCACTTAACTTTAGAGATCTTACATCCATAAACCACTTCTGATCCTGTCCTCAAAAGGTTAGCCCCCTCTCAATTTAGAGTGGAGTGAACAGTGCCATCCCAGGGTCCTCAGGATGGAGGAATAAAATATGGATTAGAGTGGATTTATGGTATTCTACTATAGAATTATTGTGACTCTAGCAATGGAAGAAATTATATCATTGATATAGAGACAGTGGCCATGGGAGTTGCTAAAGGCAGGAAGAGGGAAAAAGCAGTATGATATTGGGGCATTTTCAGGACCTGGAGTTGTCCTCAAAGATATTGCAGGGACAGTTGCATGACATTATATATCCTGCCATAACCCACTGAAAGGACTGGGAGAGAGTATAAACTACAACATGAACTATAATCCATGCTGTGTGGCAATGCTCCAAAATGTACTCATCAAACACGATGAATGTACCACACTAATGAAAGAAGTTGTCGATATGGGAGTGGGGGAATGAGGTCTATGGGAGCCTCTTTTTTTTTTTTTTTAACTCCCCCCTTGCAGCTTTTTTTTTTGCTTGCTGTTTGCTTTTTGTGTCCATTTGCTATACATTCTTCTGTGTCTGTATTTATTTTTATTTTTTAATTTATTCTCCCCTCCTCCCTGCAGCTTCCGTGCTGTTTGCTCTCTGTGTCCATTCACTGCATGTTCTTCTGTGTTTTTGCTTTTGTCTCCCTTTTTATTGTGCCACCTTGCTGAGTCAGCTCTCCGTGGCGCTTGCAGGCTGGCAGCACTCTGCGGCGCCTGGGCCAGCAGATCTCTGCAGCATGCGGGCAAGCCTGCCTTCACAAGGAGGCCCTGGGACATGAACCTAGGGCTTTCCATATGGTAGACGGGAGCCCAAGTGACTGAGCCACACCACTTTCCTTATATTTTTTAATATAACATTTTGTGTGATTTATGTATCTTTAAAAGAAAAAAATAATAAGAAAAGGGAAAAAAAAAGTATAAATTGCTAAAACAATACTCTGCACATACTGCCTGAACAAATACAACCTATTGTTTTAACAGTATATTATCTCTTAAAATACCACTTTAGCTAGATGATCTAAGGTTAAAAAAGTATTTTTAGTCAAATAACTTTGGAAGACATTGGAATAAAAGTTAAAGGGCCTCCTTAAAAAAAAAAAGCAGGTTAGTAAATATCAACCATTTATATGGGGACATCATTCTACCATCTTAAGTTCCACCCATCCCCCCTGCCCTGCCAATGGGGCAGAAATATCTACAAGAACTGGCCTGTAATAATCCCCTGATCAAAAGTGCTGTAGCTTTAGTGTACATCTAAGGATGGTTTCCACTCAGGGCTTTGTCTAGGATTCCATGGGTTAAAAATGTTCTGGTCTTGAGGCCTGAGTATAAAGCACAAAGATGACAGCATGACACACACTTCCCTGCAGGCAGCTGGATTTTTCTGTCATGTAAGACAGGAGGAGGCAGAAAGGGGTTGAGGTCTTCTGCACAGCTGGACTGTTGCTCCATAACAAAACAGTTCATTTCCATTGAAGGAAAAATAAAATAAAAGAGATACTAGAGACATTGTTAGCATTGTGCTCATTGTGTTAGCAGAACATGGTCAAGGGTCACCAGCACTTGGCTAGGCAAACAAGAGATTCTGAGCATCAAAGGCACTTCACATAGCTGGGTAGATGTGTCAGTAAAGCTAACCAGCTCCTCAGTAACTCAGCTGAAATGCCACGGGTGCCGCGCCAGCAACCTTGAAAGTCTTTCAAAAAGACACGGTATCCCAAAGGAAGGGAGGATGCAGGGCATCAAAGCTAATTGTGCCACAGCAAAAGTGCTCTGGAGGAAGTGTGTGCCACTTCTCATGGGTTAAAAGAAAGCAGAACCTCAGCAGTATCCCGATCTCATCTGCAAGACTGACCCTCGTTGAGATGACAGCTAATCTCCATGGCCGGCTTCCACTCGCCATTCTTACACGTCAGGTATTTGTAATCACCCTTCAACATATAACCTTCAGCACACAGGTACTCGATGACACTGCCCGCTGTCAGGGGGTCCCTGCAGGGCCGGGGGTGGCAGATGTAACCACCATTCTCTGGCTCAGGGGGCCGAGAGCACACTGCAAAAGCAAAGAGAGAAAAGTGGTATATTCGTGAGGTTTTATGGTGGGAGTCTCCTGTCAGTGATGAAGAAGACGGTTCTTAAAAGTCTCAAGGCCTCTCAAGATCCAACAGGAAACATACGATGAGCAAAGACCCATTCTCATGGAAAGGCTACTGGCCAAACCCTGGAGGTTCAGTTTGCCACTGACTAAGAAGGGAGTACACTAGCAACAGGGAAGTTTGGCAACTTGCAACATTTCCCCTTTTCCTCCCCAGTCTACCTTAAAAGAATTGCACCCATAATGGAACGGAAGATACTGACAATACCTTGAACCTACAAAGTTCTAGACTTTACCATGGTTTTTATAAAGCCACAATGAAAAATCCACAATGAACCAGAGTAAAAGGTAGTAAAAAAAATACCTGTAGGGGGAAATGTTAGCATTGTTCCCAACATTATTGCCAGAAATGGACTCCATAATAGTATAGTAAAAATATGCATTATCAGCCTTAGAATTTCTGATCCATCCCCAGGACACTTCCCAAGCTCTCTGTGTACCTCCCACCCACTGACTAGAGTAGTCACTGGCATCACTAGTCTCAATCCCACATTTTTTGCTCAGGTAGAACTGTCCATTTTTAAAAGCACCTTCACCTTCTACCACATTTATTTGTCCTGACAATTCTACAAGGTAGTCATCACTATTTCCCTCTGAAGATGAGGATACCAAAGCCCACAAAAGTTAAATGACTTTTATACAAGATTAAGGCAAGGTAAATGGCTGACCTGGAATCAGTAAAGTTTTCTCATTCTAAATCCTGTTATTCCCAAAGTGAACACTGCTACTGTCCCATGAACTTCAAGGACCTTTAAATGGGGGTAGGTGGGGGTGGTGGGGAGTGTTTCAAGGTTACCTCCTTTTCAAACAAGTCCATTAGGGAGATGTGGGTAGGGGAAGTGATTAAGTGAGGAGTGAACTCTGGCCTAGATAACTGGCAATAATGAGAAGTTAGAGGCACTGAAGGGACTGACCAGCCCTGGGGAGAAGGATGGCCTCTTCTCCATGGCCTGTCCTTCTGACCCTGGAAAGATACTGTGGAAATAAAGCCCACAAGCCCTGGATTGCAGATGTGCCCAGTCAAAATTGGAGGGGCACAATGGGGGCACTAAGGGATCATTGTTTGGAAAGCTAGCTAGACACCATCGACTTCAACTTTCCAAAACCCCTTCTAATGTAACAAAGACCAAAAGTTTTCCAAAGGAAAGAATTTTGTTGACAAATACCCTCTGAAGGTCTTGCCCCAACTTCAGTATTGCAAGGACACTGTGACGAAGAACTGTCATTTTCTTTTCCCTTCCTGATAGGCAGCGAGTAACGTGAGAGTCACACCAGTGTCCATGACCACCCAAGACAAGAAGCATATGGTACTCTCCATTAACAAGGCCCAGTGTACTGTCACATGGGCATGCCCTTTAACACAGAGCCTCTCTCTCTCATCAATACCACTTCTGTTCAATCTGCAAAGAGCATTCAGCAAGCTGAGTGCCATATAGGATGGGGGTAGGAGGATATGAGCAGGGGGGAGACACCAAGCCAGAAGAGATGATGGTTCCTAGCCCTGAAACTGCTTCTAATTGAGATGATGAGAAAAGACTCCATTAAAAAAAATTGTAAACAAAACAAAGCTGGAATAGGTGCCACAGGACCCAGAGAAGTCTGGGCAGCTTCTCTGAAACCAGAAGAAGGGGCCAAATATGCTCCCTTAGTCCCCTCTGAGAACACACCTTGTACAGACCCTCTCCACATACAGCTCACTTGGCTTAATGGTTTGAACAGGAGAGAGACAGACAGAAACACCCCTCCTGGTGCCTCTTTAAACTTTGGCCAAGTACTTCAAAGAGCTGGCTAGCTATTTTCAAAGAAATCTCAGCAAACTGCTTTGCCCTTTGCACTTTCCTTCTTTTGTTCAGACCAACAAGCCTGCTACAGATCACCTGGGTTTACTCCCAGGTTCCTCTTGGGCTGTGTCTAATTGGCTAATTTCCTCCACATAATTAATGCTGAGCACCCCAGGGCAGGACCCCAAAGGAAGCAGAACCCACATACAGGTCCCAAAGGTTGGGAAAGATGGTCCCAGGTAAACACTACTGATTTTAAAGTCACTCCATGCTTTGCTGGGAAGATTTCTCCCCTAATTTTTTTTGCCTATAAAATAGTCCACAGAATCTCTGAGCAGGACCCTGGAGGTTATCTAACACTCATTTTATAGGTGAATTAAGTGAGGTCTAGAGAAAAGTGACTTTCTATTCAAATTAATTTCAATTCAACTAATATTTATGGGTTACTGTGCAGGGATCATGGTGCTAAGCTCTGAAAAAGAATACAAAGATACTCGTATCCAGATAGGGATATGACAAGGAGCTACGTGTATTTTAAAAGTCGTTTACTTTAGGGCTTCTGTGCTTTATGTCTTGTTTAAGAACACTTTCCCTGCTGCAAGATTATAAATGTACTCTCCAATATTTTCTTTTAACATTTTATAGATTGATTTTGTTATTGAAATAATAATTTTTTGAATGGGAAATACATATACATGGTGTAAAGTTCAAAAGGTTAAGAAGGGTATACAGTGAAAAGTAAAATCCTCTCCTATTCCCTTGTCATTCAGTTCCAAAAGCACTGTGCCAGTTTCTTCTGGATTCTTCCACAGATATTGTTCACACAAATTTATTCTAATACATGTCAAAGAGTGTGATTCACACCGCAAGAAAGGAAGCAGGAACGTTCACCTCTTGTGCAGGAGAGACTAGGAAAGACTACACAGAGGAAGCAGCATTTCAGATGGGGCTTTATTTTATTTCATTAGGAAAGGAGGTGATAGTGGGAAAGTGTAGGTTAAGGCCAGAGAATATAAAAAAACCAGTTTAGCTAGGTTGCATACTACAACGAAGAAAATTTGGCCAAAAGGAAGGGGCTGGGGAAGAGCAATGAAACCATCTTGTAGAGAGCCTTGAATATGACAGGTGATGTTTACTATATTTAAAGAGGAGCTGAATTTGATTTAATAGAGACAGAGAACCTGCTGCATTATATCAATAGTGTAACAATCCCAGTATAAATAAGCTCAATACAAAATATTTTTAATGTTTATCTATGATGGCCACACAAAGGAAACAACCTGGAATATGTCAGGTTCAGCATATTAAAGAGGCAGCCCCAGGTACAAGAAAGGAAATGTTTTAAAAGACAAGGTTAGGGGAGCGGAATGGCTCAAGCAGCTGGGTGCCATCCTCCCACATGGAAGGTGCTAGGTTCAGTTCCCAGTGCCTCCCTAAAGAGGACAGAACAAGCAGACAATGAGAACAAAAACAAAAAGCAGACAGACAAGGAAGCCACTAGGGGGTGGGGAGGGGGATATAATTTTTAAAAATGAATAAAACAAAACAAGAAAAGACAAGGTCATTTTATGACCCTGAGAGCACACACAAAAAAAGACCCTCTTGCCCAAACAAAGAACAGGGTGGAAGGGATTCCAGCAGAGGGCAGGTATTTGAGGTGACCTTCTCAGTGCTATCTGGAGTTAACAAGAAAGGGAAGAAAATCAAAGAAAATCAAAACCTCATGTGGGACTAAACTACCTAACAACTCTGGAAACCACCATTCTGGGAGACAGGTTGACCATCCCAGATCCACAGAGTGAGTTTCAAGCTCTGTCTATAACTCTAGGAAGCCAATGAACTCATCTAGTTTGGCAATGTTGCAGAATTTTTAAAAGAGGAAGCCAAGATGGCAGCAGAGTAAGGAGCTCCTGGAGTCAGCTCCTGCTACAGAGCAGTTAGTAATCACCCAGAGCTATCTAAAGCACCTGTTTGGGGACCCCAGGAGACCAGAAGAGTATCCTGCAACATCCTTGAAAGAGTGGAAGGAGGAGACTGCCCATCTGCAGAGAGGATTCGTGAGTAGAGCCCTCCACACCACGGAGGTTAGTGCCATTCCGTGGCTGGAGTTGGAAGCTCCATTTCCCAAACACTGGGAAGGAAGACACAATGTGGCACTGACTTCAGCTACTGATTAGTAAATAAATTCTGCGGGCTAAAGTATAATCCTAAACAGTTAAACTTTGAGCCTGTCCAGGTCAGGAGGAGGACAGCAGCCACCATTTTGACTCCACCCCTGGCATGAGGGGAAGCAGGGCTGATTGAAAATCACAGTGCTGGAGGACAGGCTTCTTTCCACCAAGATCAGATTGCAGCTCTAGCCTAAACTCCAGCCCCACCTCTGGACGGTGGAAGCTGGGGGGGCCTGCACCACCTCACTGGGAAGCTGCAAGCCATGCTGCAGAGGTTGGTGCCCATTCTACTCTAGTGGGACAAGCCACCTCAGGAGCTACTCTGGGGCTGGAGTTAGAAGTTTCATTTCCCAAAATGGTGAAGGAAGAGACAGCTGTCCACTGACTTCAGCTACTGATTAGGGGACTCAGTTGGCTAAAGCATAATTCCAGAAAGAGCTAAGGTTTAAGCCTGTCAAAGTTGGAAATAGTCCAAGAGCCGCCATTTTGACTCTGCCCCTGGCATTAGGGGAAGCCTGGCTGACTGAAAATCCAGTCAAGTTAGGGACTGGCATCTTTCCACCAAGACCGGGCTGTAGCTGTAGCCTAGGTTCCAGTCCCATCTCCAGCAGAGAAGAAGCTGGCAGGACCTGCATCAGCTTCTCCAAGCAACTGCAGGGCTCTCTGCTGACACAGACTGAATAGTTGAACACCTGGGGCTGAAATAACAATCATAATGTATAGGTACTTAACCAGGATGCAAACAGTGGCAAAAACGAAGGGAGAAACAGACATCTCTACAATAAGAGCTGGAGACTTTAACACACTACTCTCAGCACTGGACAGGACATCTGGGCAGAGGATCAATAAAGAAACAGAGAACTTGAAAAATATGATAAATGAATTAAACCTAATAGGCATATAAAGAACACTGCACTCCAAAACAGCAGGATATACATTCTTTTCAAGTGCTCATAGATCTTTCTCCAGGAGACCATATGTTGGGTGACAAAGCAGATGTCAATAAATTCAACAAAATCGAAATTATACAAAGCACCTTTTCTGATCATAATGGAATGAAGGTGGAAATCAACAAGCAGCAGAAAAAGGGAAAATTCACATATACATGGAGACTGAACATACTCCTAAATAGTCAGTGGGTCAAAGGAAGAAATTTCAAGAGAAATCAATAAATATTTTGAGAAAAATGACAATGAGAACACAAAATATAAGAACCCATGGGATGCAGTGAAGGCAGTATTAGGAGGAAAATTTATAGCCCTCAATGCTTACATTAAAAAAGAAGAGCTAAAATCAATGGCCTCACTACACAGCTGGAGGAACTAGAAAAAGAACAGCAAACTAATCCCAAAGCAAGTAGAAGGAATAACAGAAATCAGAGCAGAAATAAATGAAACTGAGACCAAAAAAAAAAAAAAAAAAAAGAATTAACAAAACCAAAAGTTTATTCTTCGAGAAGATTAACAAAATCCACAAACCCTTAGCTAGACTGACAAGAAAAAAGAGAAGATACAAATAAATGAACTGAAAAATGAAAACAGGAACATTACTATTGACCCCACAGAAATAAGAGAGATCGTAAGGGATACTATAAACAACTTTATGCCCAAAACTAGACAATGTAGATGAAAAACTCCCAGGAATGTACAAACCACCTACGCTGACCACGGAAGAAACAGAAGACCTCAACAAACCAATCACAAGTAAAAAGATTGAAATAGTCATCAAATAGTTCCCCAAAATGAGAAGCCCAGGACCAGATGGTTCATAGGTGACTTCTACCAAGAATTCAAAGATTTAATAACAATCTTACTCAAGCTCTTCCAAAAAACTGAATAAGAAGGAACGTTACCAAACACATTCTATGAAGGCAATATCACCCTAATACCAAAGCCAGATAAAAATATTAAGAAAAAAGAAAATTACAGATCCATTTCTCTAATGAATAAAGATGCAAAAATCCTCAATAAAATACTGGTTAACTGAATCCAACAACATATTAAAAGAATTATTCATCATGATCAAGTGGGTTTTATACCAGGCATGCAAGGGTAGTTCAACACAAGAAAATCAATCAGCATAATACACCACATTAATGAAACAGAGAAGGGAAACAGATATGACTCAACCAATTGGGCTCCCATCTACTATATAAGAGGCCCAGGGTTCAATGCCAGGGCCTCCTGGTGAGGGCAAGCTGGCCCACGTGGAGTGCCGGCCCATGCGAGAATGCCACCCCATGCAGGAGTGCCAGCTGACACAGGGAGCTGGAATGGCAAGGTGACACAAGAGATATAGAGGAGAGAAAAATAAGACAACATAGCAAAACAGGGAATTGAGGTGGCACAAGAGAGTAATCACCTCTCTCCTACTCTGGAAGTTCCCAGGATTGGTTCTTGGAGCTGCCTGAAGAGAATACAAGCAGACAGAGAAGAACACACAGCGAATGGACACAGAGAGCAAACAACAAGGGAATGGGGGGGAGAAATAAATAAAATAAATCTTAAAAAAAAAAAATTAGAAGAAAAACCACATGATCTTATCGATTGATGCAGAAAAGGAATTTAACAAAATACAGTATCCTTTCTTAATAAAAATACTACAAAAGATAGGAATTGAAGGACATTTTCTAAACATGATAAAGGCCATATATGGAAACCCAAAACTAACACTGTACTCAAAGGTGAAAGATTGAAAGTTTTTCTGCTGAGATCAGGGACAATACAAGGATGCTCACTGTCACCACTGGGTTTAGTATAGTGCTAGAGGTTCTAGCCATAGCAATCAGGCAAGAAAAAGAAATAAAAGGCATCCGAATTGGAAAGGAAGAAGCAAAACTTTCACTATTTGCACATGATATGCTCCTATACCTAGAAAGTCCAGAAATAGCTACAACAAAGCTAACAGAGCTAATAAAGGATTTCAGTAGACTGTCAGGATACAAAAGCAATATGCAAAATCAGTAGTGTTTCTACACAATTGTAAAGTGCAATCTGAGGAGGAAGTCAGGAAAAAAATTCCATTTACAATAGTAACTAAAAGAATAAAATATTTAGGAATAAACTTCACCGAGGATGTAAAGAACTTGTACTGCATTGCTAAAAGAAATGAAAAAAGACCTAAACAATTGGAAGAACATTCCACGCTCATGGATTGTAAGACTAAATATCATTAAGATGTCAATTCTACCCAAACTGATATACAGATACAATGTAATTCCAACAAAAATTCCATCAGCATTTTAAAAATAAATGGAAAATAAAATTATCAAATTTATTTGGAAGGGTAAGAGGTCCCGAATAGCCAGAAACATCCTAAAAAGGCACAGCGAATTTGGAGGACTCTCACTTCCAGACTTTAAATCATATCACCTAGCTACAGTGGTAAAACAGTGTGGTATTGGCATGAAGACAGACATACAGACCAATGGAACCGAACTGATGGTTAAGAAATATACCCAGGAAGTGGACTTGGCCCAGTGGTTAGGGCATCCGTCTACCACATGGCAGGTCCGCGGTTCAAACCCCAGGCCTCTTTGGCCCGTGTGGAGCTGGCCCATGCGCGGTGCTAATGGGCACAGGGAGTGCCCTGCCATGCAGGGGTGTCCCTGTGTGGGGGGGCCCCATGCACAGGGAGTGTGCCCCACAGGGAGAGCCGCCCAGCATGAAAGAAAGTGCAGCCTGCCCAGGAGTGGTGCCACACACACAGAGAGCTGACACACAAGATGATGCAACAAAAGGAAACACAGATTTCTGTGCCGCTGACAACAGAAGCAGACAAAGAAGAAGACACAGCAAATGGGCAGAGAGAACAGACAACCAGGGCGGTGGGGAGGAAGGGGAGGAAATAAATAAATAAATAAATCTAAAAAAAAAAAAAAAAAAAGAAAGAAACATACTCTCACATCTTATGGCCAAGTGATTTTTGACAAGCCTGTCAAACCTACCCAGGTGGGACAGAATAGTCTATTTAACAAATTTGTGCTGGGAGAACAGGATATCCATCCAAAAGAAAGAAAGAAGACCCATATCTCACACCTTACACAAAAATTAACTCAAAATGGATCAAACACCTAAATATAAAAGCAAGTACCTTATAGCTCCTAGAAGAAAATGTAGGGAAACATCTTCGAGACCTGCTGGTAAGTGGTGGGCTCTTAAACCTTACACTGAAAGCACAAGCAATGAAAGAAAACATGGATAAATGAGACCCCCTCAAACTTAAACACTTCTGTAATTCAAAGGACTTCATCAAAACGGTGAAAAGGCTGCTCATTCAATGGGAGAAAATATTTCGAAACCACATATCCGAGAAAGGTATGATTTCCGTTTTATTAATATATAAAGAGATCATACAACCCAACAACAAAAGAGCAAGCAACCCAATTTAAAAATGGGCAAAAGATTTAAATAGACATTTCTCCAAAGAGGAAATAAATGGCCAAAAAGCACGTGAAGAAATGTTCTGTATCACTAGCTATTAGGGAAATGTAAATCAAAATAACAATGAGATATCATCTAACACTGCACAGAATGGCCATTATTAGAAAAAACAGATGTGGAGAAATAGGAACACTTCTTCACTTTTGGTGGGACTGTAAAATGGTGTCACCTCTGTGTAAGACAGTTTGGCGGTTCCTCAGCAAGTAAATACAGAACTGCCGTATGATCCAGCAATTCCTGTACTAGGAATATATCCAGTAGAACTAAAAACTATGACAGAAACAGACATCTGCACACCGATGTTCATAGCGGCATTATTAACAACTGCCAAAAGATGGAAACAACCCAAGTGTCCCTCAATCAATGAATGGTTAAACAAAATATGGTATATATATATGATGGAATACTATGCTGCAGTAAGAAGAAATGAAATTGGGACACACATGATAACATGGATTAACCCTGAAGACATTACAGTAAGCAAAGTAAGCCAAACACAAAAGGACAAATATTGCATGGTCTCATTAATATGAACTAAATAAATATGAAGAATAAGTACATGGAGTAAAAACCTAGAGTACAGGTTATTAGGAGATAAGAGGAGAGTTGAGAAGAACTACTGAAGTTCAATGTATGTAGAGGTTTTAATTAACTTGACTGTAAAAGTGTGGAGATGGATAGAGTTGATGGTAACACATTTTAGTGAACAGTAGCTGGTTTATAAATGGGATTGTGGCTGTAAAGGGTAGTCTGGGGAAGTAAATGTCAATTGAAAGAAAGCTAAAGAATAATCTAGGGACTGAATAACAGAGTGAACCCAGAGGTGGATGAGACTTGCGATTGAGGGTACAAATGCAAGAGTGTCCTTCTGTAAGCTAAAGCAGTGTGGTGGGAATGTGGAGAACCATGGGAAAACTACAATTGGTGTGACCTATATCCTGTGATTAACAGCAATACTATAATATTCTTGCATCAATGCCAAATATGTACTGTGCTGAGAACGAAGGTGTATGGAAAAAGTGTGTCAAATGTACCCACGGACCATGGTTGGTGGTAATAGTCTCATAATATTATCTCATAATGTGTAACAAATGTTCAACCACAGTGTGACGTGCTGGTGAAGGGGTGTTGTATAGGAATTCTACACATGTACACAATTGTTTTGTAAGTTCACAAACTCTGTAATAAATATATTTTTTAAAAAATATGGTGTTTGGGGGGAAAAATACACCAAATGTTAAGATAGGGACTATAGTTAGTAGTAATGTTTTGACAATGCTCTTGCATAGTTTGTAACAAATGTTTCACAGCAATGCAAGGTGTTGGGGAAGGGGTGATGTATGTGACCCCTGTATGACGTCACTCATGTTTATTTTGTAAGTTCACAATCTTTACTATACACTTATTGTTTATGAATGCTCAAGTATGAATGATATACTTCAATAAAAATATATATTAAAAAAAGAGGAACAAAGCCGGAAAGACATTTTACAGGGGGGGAAAAATCAATTAATTCTCCTTAACTTCCACCACTTTCCATTCTCTTCCACAGTCACTTAAGACCTCTACTGATCACAAGAGGCAGCAACATAACTCTTCAGTAAAAGTCCATTTCCAATCAGCTGGTGAGGATGCTGAGGGAGGACAAGCAAAGTAATCTGGATGATACTTCTACCTCAGAGTCACCTCAGTCCAAAACCTCAGGAGAAACCAAACAAGGGAGACCAGCCACCCCTTAAAAATGTGTTTTGGGGACTAATTAGAAGGAAGGGGCAAATTAAGACAAAATAAACTTTTATAAATTCAAGTTTCTTTGAACTTGAATCAAAACAAGTTCCAAGAAAGTTCCAGAGTTAAAGCATTCATTTGAACAAACTGAAAAAGTACTTGAGTATCTTTAAAACAAGGTGAGGGGAGCAGGGAGTACGAAAATCAGCAGGGCATGTCCAGGGGCCCTAAATGTATTAGAGTTGAGTAGGGTTAGCAAACATCTAAATATTTAGTGCATTTTAGACTCTTAACAAAAGAGGTTTCTGGTCAATGGACAGCTATCAAGAAAACACTACACTTCAGGAACACGGTGATTGAGAGTTTAAGAAACTTATATCAGTATTCACACACCAGTTTGAAATAACAGCTTTTTAAGAGTAAAATAGATGTGGTAAACACCTAGGACACAACTGGACACAGAGAAGTGCTTAATGAAGGTGTTGTGAGAAAGGATGGCTGGAGTGCAGCTTTCCAGACCAACCATGGCAAATCAGAAGGAAAAAAAAGAAGTTCCTCTAAACTCAACACACCAATTCTCCAGGTGTTATCACCAGGAATGCCACTGATACAATACTGTAAATTCCCGGGAAACAGACTTTGGCCCAGTGGTTAGGGCGTCCGTCTACCACATGGGCGGTCTGCGGTTCAAGCCCCGGGCCTCCTTGACCCGTGTGGAGCTGACCCATGCACAGTGCTGATGCGCGCAAGGAGTGCCCTGCTACACAGGGGTGTCCCCCGCGTAGGGGAGTCCCACGCGCAAGGAGTGCACCCATAAGGAGAGCCGCCCAGCGCGAAGGAGGGAGAGCAGCCTGCCGAGGAATGGCGCTGCCCACACTTCCCGTGCCGCTGACAACAGAAGCGGACAATTAAACAAGACGCAGCAAAAAGACACAGAAAACAGACAACCAGGGGAGGGGAGGGGAATTAAATAAATAAAAATAAATCTTAAAAAAAAAATACTGTAAATTCCCTTATTTGTTTTATTTTTTGGAGCCAGGAATTTAACCTGGGACCTCGTATGTGGGAATCCTGGTGCTCAGCCACTGAGCTACATCAGCTCCCCAGAGTCAGTTTCTTCATTTGTTTGCTTGCTTGCTGTTTGTTTTTAGGAGGCACCAGGGACTGAACCCAGGACCTCCCATGTGGGAAGCAGGCGCTCAACCGCTTGAGCCACACCTACCTGGTTTTTTTTGTTTGTTTGTTTTAATTTATTTCTCTCCTCTTCCCCGCTGCCCCCCTGCCAGTTGTCTACTCGCTGGGTCCATTCGCTGTGTATTCTTCTGTGTCTGCTTGTATTCTGGTCAGTGGCACCTGGAATCTGTGTCTCTTTTTGTTGCGTCATCTTGCTGCATCAGCTCTCCGTGTGTACAGTGCCATTCCTGGGCAGGCCGCACTTTTTTCATGAGGGGTGGCTCTTCTTATGGGGCACACTCCTTGTATGTGGGGCTCCCCTATGCAGGGGACACCTCTGCGTGGCACAGTACTCCTTGTACACATCAGCACTGCACGTAGGCCAGCTTATCATACGGGTCAGGAGGCCCTGGGTTTGAACCTTGGACCTCCCACGTAGTAGGTGGACGCCCTATCTGTTGGTCCAAACCCGCTTCCCCCTATTTGGTTTTAATTCCCTCAAATAGAATGGGCCCTCTCCACACAAGATTCTCTATGAGGGAGAGACAAACAATAAGTCTGACAGAATCATGGTCTCAAAAACATTATAATCTAGAGAGGACACAGACATGCAAATGGCCAATTCTAAAGTAAATCAAAGAAGTAAGTGTTCACTATAATGCAAGCTGCAGAGATGGCCTCGGGTCTTCCACTGGGCAAAGACAATCTTATTCATCTGAACATTGCTGCAGCCAGAGGAGGATAAGAGCTCTGAACAAAGAGGACACACAGGAGAGAAAAAAGAGG
Source organism: Dasypus novemcinctus (assembly GCF_030445035.2). Lineage (NCBI taxonomy): Eukaryota > Metazoa > Chordata > Mammalia > Cingulata > Dasypodidae > Dasypus > Dasypus novemcinctus. The sequence goes on from NC_080675.1 coordinate 40,232,374, forward strand.
GGAAGAAAGAATGAATGGAAATGAAGGCAAGCCGAACACTGTCCAAGAGAAATACAATCCAGGCCACATAAAGAATGTGTCTAGTAGTCTCATTAAAAAAGGAAACAGGTGATATTAATTTTAATATATTTTATTTAACCCATTATATCCAAAATACATTACTGATTACATATTTCAACAAGTAATCCTTATAAAAATTCATTGCGATATTTTTTTGTTCCATACAAATCTTCACACTTTCAGAACATCTCAAATCAGATTAACCACATTTCAAGTTCTCAATAACTACAGGAGGGCAGTGACTACCTATTGGACAGCATAGGTCTTCATGCAAAAAGGAGTCCCTGGTTAAGTGTCAGAGTTATCAATGAGTCTGGGGATCTGAAATCAATGGAAAGGCAGGGTATAGAACCACAACATGGGGCATGAAATAGGAGGTTAAACAGCAGATATGTTAAGAAGATAGGCTTTTAGCACTGATGTTCTTCTTAAGGTTGTTTAGAAAAGAACAATATGGGGAAGCGGACTTGGCTCAATGGATAGAACGTCTGCCTATCACATAGGAGGTCCAGGGTTCAAACCCAGGGCCTCCTGACCCATGTGGTAAGCTGGCCCATGCTCAGTGCTGATGCGTGCAAGGAGTGTCGTGCCATGCAGGGGTGTCCTCCAGTAGGGGAGCCCCACATGCAAGGAGTGCACCCCTCAAGGAGAGCCGCCCTGCGTGAAAGGAAATCCAGCCTATCCAAGAGTGGTGACGCAACAAGATGACACAACAAAGAGACACAGATTCCTGGTGCCACTGACAAGAACAGAGCGGACACAGAAGAGTGTACAGCAAATGGACAGAGAGAGCAGACAACTGCGGGGGGGGGGGGGAAGGAGAGAAATAAATACAAAAATAAATAAATCTTTAAAAGGAAAAAAAAGAACTCTATGCTTGGTCTCAAAACCCTTTCTTGATATATGAAGGTTGGCTGTACAATTTCAACTTCTAGCCCCTCAATAGTTTGTTAGGAGCAAAGAGACAGAAGAGAAATCAAGGTGAACACAGAGGAAAAAGGTGTTTAAACATACATACCCCTTTTTGGACAGAAGACAAAATAATAATCACTGAAAATACATATGGGAAGGAAATGTGGCTCAAGCAGTTGGGCACCCACCTACCACATGGAAGGTCCTGGGTTCGGTTCCTAGTGTTTCCTAAAGATGAGTAAGACAGTGAGCTGACACAATGAAGACATAGTGAGGAAATACAATAAGAGACACAACAAGCAGGGAGAGGAGGTGCCTCAAGTGATTAGGTGCCTCCCTGCCACATCGGAGGTTCTAGCTTTGGTTCCTGGTGCTTCTTAAAAAAAAAAAGATGATGTACAGAGAGCAGACAGAGAGCACAAAACAACAAGGGGGGAGGGAGAGAAATAAATAAAATAAATCTTTAAAGAAAAAAGAAAAAGCACATAGTATATTACATGTGCCAGGTTCCATTCTATGGCTCTTCCCCTCTGAGTTAGGTCTGGAACTTCTGTTTTGTTTTGCTTTTAAAGATTTGTTTTTATTTGTCTGTCCTCCTTGCCCCCTCCCCCCCATTGTCTGCGCTCTATGTCCATTCACTGTGTGTTCTCTGTCCGCTTGCACTCGTCAGTGGCACCAGGAATCTGTGTCTCTTTTTGTTGAGTCATCTTGCTGCGTCAGCTCTCTGTGTGTGCGGCACCACTCCTGGGCAGGCTGCACTTTTTTCATGTGGGGTGGCTTTCCTTGAAGGGCACACTCCTTGTGCATGGGGTTCCCCTACCCGGGGACACCCCTGCGTGGTACAGCACTCCTTGCGCGCATCAGCACTGCACATGGGCCAGCTTCACCACATGGGTCAGGAGGCCGTGAGTTTGAACCCTGGGCCTCCTATGTGGTAGTAGACACTCTATCAGTTGAGCCAAATCCACTTTCCGGTCTTAAACTTTTGGAACATCTAGCTATTTTGTGTGTAAAAGGAATCACACTACAGTATAAAGATGCCAGGCTCATACAGAAGGTGATTCTCCTCAGGGAGGCCTCCCAAGAAAGCTAGAATTAGGGCATTCCAGACAAATGCAAAGAGAAAAAAATGATCACATTTGACTGGATCAAAAGGTTTCTTCTGAGGCTTCCTTTAAGAATCTCAATAGTAACAGCTTGTGTTTATTGACCATCTACTACATGCCTGACTATTCTAAGAACTTCACAAGAATTAACTTTAAGTTTCACAAAAATTCAGTAAGAAACATACTATTACAACATTATACAGGTGAGCAAACTGAGTTAGAGAAGTTAAGAAACTTGCTAAAGATCACCCAGCAGGTAGGCAGTATCAGGATTTAAACTATGGCGGGCTGGCTTCTCTCTCCATGGATAGTAATAGAAGGTCTCCAAGCCAGGCTTTCCCATACCCATATCCTGGAAAATGAGAGATCAAGAGAAGAGCAATCTGGGTGTTACCTGTGGACACTGGTCTCATGGTCTCAGTTTCAAAACATGAAAGCACCGAACCAGATGATCTCGAGGTCTCTTCTGACATTTGTGAATTTGTCTAAAGTTGGGTTGGGTGGATGGCCTCACCACCTATTCAAGGTTCCTTCATAAATGTCTTTGTAGCCCGTGTGGTTCTGAATTGAGTACAAGTGTGAGGGACTTGAGAAGCATCCTATTTGTGCAGCAGCTCTTGCATCAGGCAATTTCTGCCTTGGGCTTATGGCAGAAGCAGGGGAGCTAGGCAGAAGTCCAATTACTCAAGAGCTACCGAGGGGCTACTTCTGCCTCTGACTCTCCCAGGCATTCAACCTTCCTGATTCCCAACTCAAATAGTCAAAAGTCTGAAACTGGCTGTGGCAAGAGAGAAGAGGCAATTTTTCATTTCTCCTATGAGACAAACCTTCCCAGCAGTCAGACTGGAAACCCATTGTCTAGTCAGGATCCTTTTTCTCATGAGAACTTCCCACTTGCTGGGACAGGGCAGGCTTTTGGTAGTTTAAGCCTTTCCCAGGGCATGGCAGTGGAGATGGGTAAGAGAACAGAGGGAGAAACTACCCACGGCTTAGGCTGTCGCCTACAGTTCCTCTTGGCTTCCCACCATCATGTTCCTAAGAGATGCCCAGGGCCAAACCCTGCTCAGTGAGATCAACTACTCATATATAGGTGTGGCTTCAGAGCCTAACCATCTTGTTTCAGTTCAGGCCTGGCCCCTCACTCCCTACACTTCATGGGAAAAGAGAAATGCTAACCAGTTCCCTCCAAGTAATGAGAGGGACAGCATTTTCTTTAACCTACCCTGCCCCAAAAATGAAAACTCTGGTCACAAGGAGGCAGCCACTTAAGTTCTTAGTCATTGAGAAAGAAGAAGCCTGTTTCTACTCCTCCTCCTGACCTGAAAGCACATGCACAGTCAGCTGAACACCACCCATCTTTCAAGGCCAGGTTCCAAGGTCACCTGCTCCAGGAAACCCTGGCATTGCTAGAGAGAAGTAAGCAGAACAGGTTAGTGCTTGTCAGCACCCGCCTAGAACAAAGACTGCCCTGTACTGCTCGAAAAGTTCCCGCTATATGGTCTCAGCCAGACCCTACTATTCTCTCTGTTTTCTTGTTTGTAAAATGGGGATACTAAAGATGTCTACCTCATGGAATTGCTGAGCAGATAAATCATGGTTAGGCAGACAATGTGCCTGGTACTAGGCCTGGCACACACTAAATGTTCAATAAACAGTAGTTATATTATCCCTCCTCTATGCTCTTATAGCATCTTTTTCACTCCTCTCTATAAATTATCACTGTATTACCACATGACTGCAATTCCTTTCTCACAGGTCAGTCTTCTTGTTAACCTTTCCCTTCTCCAATCCAAACACAGGGCAGAAACTTGGTTCTGCTCATTTTTGTATGCCCAGTGTCTGGCATAGAATCTGGCAAATAGATGCTTACTTAAAACTGAGTTTGACTTGCAGAAGTTTGCCCACATTTCAAGGCACTGCCTTGTTTTTAACTGCAATGGGCCACAGTGGTTTCCAATTTGAGCCGATCCTTCTCTGTGGTAAATCTTACATTCTCTAAGTTGATGTCTAACCATGAAAATATCCTCTCCAACTAATAGGACCAGAGTCATGTAGTATCAGAGCACGGTAATGACATGTCCGACAGATGAATGCTGCATTTATTAACTCAGTAGCCCACTCTGCAACACTGTCAACTGCCTTAACTCTTTTAAGTCTTACTCCTTATCAGCCAATACTCAGCTTCATGGGGATTTTGAGGACAAATAAAACTGTGGACCTGGGAAACAGATGTGGCTCAAGTGATTGGGCTCCCATCTACCATACAGGAGGTCCTGGGTTCGATTCCCAGGGCCTCCTGGTGAAGGCAAGCTGGCCTGAGCAGAAAGATGGCCCACATGGAGCGCTGGCCCGCACAGAGAGCTGGTGCAGAAAGATGATGCAACAAAGAGAGACACAGAAGACAGACAATAAGAGATGCAGCAGAGCAAGGAGCTGAGGTGGCACAAGAGATTGAGCACCTCTCTCCCACCTTGGAAGGTCCCAGGATTGGTTCCCAATGTCACCTAAAGAGAAGACAAGCAGACACAGAAAACACACAGTGAATGCACACAGAGAACAGACAACGAGCGCAAAACAACAGGGGTGGTGGTGGTGGGGATAAATAAACATACCCTAAAAAAAACAAAACAACTGTGTACCTGAAAAGCATCTTGTGTCATACCTGGTACATATCATGCACTGAAACATTTTTCAATTAACTTTCATGTAGCAAGCTATCTTTAGTTTTTGGAATGGGATAAGACAAAGGCTTTGGCAAAGAATACAGCAAAATGAACACTGGGGATTGGATCTTTCTTTGCTCTCCCCTTTTTCCAGCTCAGTAGTAAGCAAGTACCTTTCCCATTTCCCTTCTCAGGAGAACATCCTGGGCTGCTCTTGGCTTACAAATGGACTCCATATGGCCTGTCACCCTTTCACCTCCTCACTGTTCTCACAGCTCAGGGACCTGGGGGAACAGGCTGCCAGCTGGGGCTGGACCTCCCCATACTGACTCCCTCTTCCACTGTTAGGACTGCTAAAAGGAGGAAAACACTCCCTCATCCTGCTGCTCCAAGCCTAAGCAACTTAGTGCCCAAAGTTCTCCACTCCCACCCCACCATGCAGTGACCCACAGAGCAGAGCTCACAATCCCTCACCTCTTCTCCCCAGTCCCCCAGGGTGGTAGGATAATAGCAGAGAAGGGAACAAGGCTATTCTGTGTGTATTAAAGAGGGTATGTGTTCCTCTTGAAAGTGGTGGTTAAAGAATTAAGAGAAAGCAGATGATGTTTACTTCTTCCTCATCAGCAACTGCTACTTCTTGGCCTCATCCCCTTCAACCCATTGTCTAACGAAGCTATAGAGGGAATTTTTCTCCTCCCTCAGAAGTTACTACCTCTGGGAGGATGTAGGCTGGTCCTCTCTGGGAAGGCCCCAGTAAGCTACTTAAGGCACTGTCCAGGGAAATAGATGTAGTTCAGTGGTTAAGTGTCTGCTTCCCATGTGTGAGGTCCTGGGTTCAATCCCTGGTACCTCCTTCAAAGAAAAAAAAAAAAAAAAAAGTACTGAGATAACCTTTAGGCACTGTCCAACCTCAGAAGAATAACTAATGAGGGGTATGTTAATAATTTAGGATATTAGAATAATTAAGCTTAGAACAAGGTTGGACTCTTGGGTACAAAGGTCAGCATTGTGGTTCTATTTTCAATTCTACATCTAATGGTAACTCAATGCCAAGCCCAGTGCCAGGCACAAACAGTAGGTCACCAAAAAACACTCGGTCATACACCAAATGTAAGATACGGACGATAGTTAGTAGCAATACTTTGACTATGCTCTTGCATAGTTTGTAGCACATGTTCCACAGCAATGCGAGGTGTTGGTGGAGGGGTGATGTATGGGTCCCCTGTATAATGTTATGCATGTTTATTTTGTAAGTTCACAACTTTTACTATATACTTATTGTTTTATCTATGTTCTAGCACAAATGATATACTTCAATTTTATTATATATATATATAAACAGTTGGTAAATTTATGGAACTGTGTTGTGCAAAAGGGTAAAAGTGGGAGAGGGAGAATGAACATTTATCACAAGGCACTATCCTGGGCACTTTAAAGTTGTTATACTATTTGATTCTTCACCTCCTTTGATGGAAGGTAATATAATTTTTCAGATAAAGAAACTGAGGCTCTGAAAAACTTAATAACTGGCCTAAGGTCACACAGCTATTAAGTACTGAAGTTTGGATTCAAACTCCACCTTGCCCTTCTTCTTGATTACAGCTGCCACTGAAAGACTTTACCCCGAGACCTACAAATAAAGTATAGAATGGGAGTGGGGAGCATACATCTGGACAAAAGTTGCTGTAATTCCTGTTTGGAGAAGAATGTGGACTGGTGAGTTTATGCCCAGAGGACTCAGATTCAGTTTATATCTCAAATGGGGCCACATTTTTCCGGAGAAGTGAGGGCAAAAAGCAAAACAGTTTAATTCCCTGATCTCTGAGCACTACAAACAATGGAGTTATTCAGGACCACAAATATCAAAGCTACAAGAGGGAGAAGGTATGGGGGGCATATCCACTGAGGACACATATCTTCCAAGAGGGATATAAGAAAGAAGGCTGTCACTAAACAAGGACTAGGGATGCAACCTAGAATTAGTTTGAGGGCTTCCTTTCTGCCAGCTGCCCAGAATACGCAGGGCCACTGGTGCGGTTCTGCTAAAGCCTCAAGAAGCCTTGTCATGTACTACTGTGCAGGGAGCCAGGAAGCATTTTGCCTCTCCCAGGTGCTCAGGAAGCCACTGCTACTCTGAGAGGTCCAGACAACTCCAAAGAATGAAAGAAAATACTCAGTAAGGTGTAACTATGGACAGGGGGAAAAATCAGCAGAGGCAATTGCCTTAACCCAGCAAACACTACAGTTCAAGAAACACCAGTAACTGAAGGGTAATGAATGATCTGCATGGTCTTTTCTGAAGACATGTGTTTGAGTCTTCTTGTGACAGACAGGGTCTAACTAAACCAGACCAAGAGTCTAAGGCATGTCATGAAGTGAGCCCTATACCTTCTGTAGAGGCTTGTGTTGGGCCTGGCCCTACACCAAGAGGCAGAGATGAGGGAATATAAAAGTGACATGAAAAGAATTTTGGGGCAGGGGGTATAATGAAGTTGCCAGGGCCATGGGTCTTGCCTTTATCACTTCTGAACCAACATTTATAAGGCACACTGTATTAACTATGCATGGGTACGTGGAGTCAAAAGTTACAAAGCCCACTAATCTAGATTTTCTTCCACCGTGGTCTTGTAAGGTCCCTTCTTTAAACAGTGAACCACACAATCTTAATCTATCCTCTTTCAAGTGGCCACCACAAGAAAAGCAGCTTGGTTTCCTTCACACCTCCTAGAAGGTGAACTTATTACCCTATGCTATCACCAGCTGCTCATGAATGCTGAGGAGTCAAATCCATCTAGGGGTTCAGAGTCCAGAGTACTCCTAGCAGTCCCTTTCCTCCTCCCCAACTAGAAGGGAAGACAGACAAGAACCCCTACTTCCTGTGGCTCTCTCCCACATTTTTCTCTTAAGAACCCATACTTAAGCTTCTTTAAGGATCTTAAAAAATGATAGGAACCAGGAAACGGATGTGGCTCAAACGACTGTGCTCCTGCCTACCACATGGGATGTCCTTGGTTCGGTTCCCAGTACCTCCTTAAGAAAACAGTGAGCTGGCATGACAGGCAGGCATGACAAGCTGACGCAGCAAGAGACACAAGACGAAAAACATAATGAAAGACACAACAAAGCAGGGAACAGAGGTGGTACACACGATTAGGTGCCTCCCTCCCACACTGGAGGTCCCGGGTTTGGTTCCTGGTGCCTCCTAAAGAAACAAGGAACACAGACAGACACAGCAAGTGCAAACAATGAGGGGGGTGGGGAGAAATAAATAAATAAAATAAACCTTAAAAAAAAAAAAAGACAGGAACCCATTCAAACTGGCTCCAAGGTACAAAGTAGAGTACCTGGCCCACAAGGTACTTTCTCACATGTCTGGAGTCTACCTACCCTTTGACTTTAGCCTGTGTACTTAGGCTAAATATTACAGGACTCTGTTCGTTAAATAGAACAATGTCAAAATACAAATTAGTGAAGCTTAGGCCTAGACCAGACATTGGTGGAGAGGTCAGAGTCAGGTTAGAGTCTCAACCAATGTCAGGGTGCCTCCTCTGGCTTCTTTTGGTCTTTGAACCCTTGGCTCTGGGTCCATTTTTAACTGACCAGTGTGAGACTCCTAGTGAAAAGCTGCCTGGTATAGCCACACCCACTCTGTGTGACAAAAATAACTGTGTTTAAATGCCATGTTTGTGAGTAGGAAATAGTCTTTAATCTCTTTTCTTCAAATGGGTTTAATAACTTTCACCTAGAAGAGAGTAAAGAAACATTTACAAGTATTGGTACTTATTCTCTAGGATTTCAGTTTTTTAACAGAAATTCATTCATTAATTTAATGCCTTTTGAGTATCTATTAAATGCCAGATTGGAGCTAGAAAGTCAAGAATGAATAACACATGGCTCTATCCGTGAGGAGACTTTGGGGATATGGATAAGGGAGTCCCAACCAGATTATAACAATAGTACTATCTACTCTGTTTACCTCCCAAAATTCACGTAAGCATTACACTTACCCATTCATTCTTTTAACAAGTTTTTATTAAGTATGAAAGCACTGTGGTAGGAGAGGGAAATAGAGATAAAAGAGAAACACAGGCCTTACTCTCTGGAAGCTTAGTGTCGATTAAGTGACTATAATATACACATTGGAAGTCAATATGGATTACAGGAGGTTTTGAAAAAGGATCAATCTGATGGAGAAGAGATCAGCAGACATGGAATAAATGGTATTGGAGCTCAGACCTAAGAGGGAGGTAGGACTGTTACTAGGATAAAGGAGAGCAGGAAGAACATTCTTGGGAAGGGAAGGGCCCAAGCAAAGGCAGGGAAGAAAGAAGAGGTGGTGTGTTTACGGAAAGAAGAAAATATCTCCACTTAGCATGAGATAATGAGAGATTCAGAAAATCAGGCTGACATCAAAACAAGGGAGGTCCTGAATGCAAAACTAAGGAAAGCGAAGTCTTAGGTTCTTTCAGAAAATGAGATTTGAAGGGTCCTTCCAGTCCTAAAATGTAAAGCCATGGTATTCACAACAAAATAAAAGCCTGCTTGGGGTTCTATAATACTAACCCAGCTGAAGAAGTCAGACATAAAAATCTGCCTGCCACCCTGGAAAATATTTTCCAATGGAGCTGGGTGTACTGGTAAGTGAGGAAAGAGAAAGAGCAGAGAGAAAAACCATGTGAGGTTTCCAGTGCAGATTTACCATGCCTCTCAAGTTCGCCTATGTGAGAGAGTCAGAAAAGAACTGGAGGACTGGAGCAGAGAAAAGGAATACAAAATTATCTTGTGGTTTCTTTCTTTTCCAGGGCTCTCTCACTCCCAGGGTTCTCTCACATGGCAACAGATGGCCTATCCCTGGAGGGCTGGATCCCAGAAAGCAGCTGCTCCCAGGTCCTGCTTCTAACAGCTGGGGTCACAGGACCTCTTTGCACAAGCTGAATGCCAGAAATCAATGAGTTCCATTGTGCCTGCATTCATTAGCTCTCATGTCCAGGCTCATGCCCTATGCCTGCCTGAAACAGAGGACTGGGAAAAAACAGCACTACACACGTTGAAAGGCTGCATTTGCAAATTTATGGAAAGATATAGTATTATAAAATCCAATTTTATTTAAATTACCCTGACTTTCCAAGGAAACTACTGAGTTGGAAATTATTTGGGAGATAAAGGACTTGCCCATAAGAGGGGTCAAAGAGGATAAGGAGTCTGGAGGGGGTCTGGAGAGGAGGAGTGGGGTAGAACATTGGGGAGGATCAAAATCATGAAGAACCTCTGATTTTCCTCTTTTTCCTGCCTAATGCATGGAGGATTCTGGCTTCACCATACAAACAACAGGCTAGATGTTTCGTGAAAAGGGGATTAAAAAATCCATAAAATGATGTGTATGTACACAGGGGAGCATAGCTATATGATTTTATAATTAGGCGTGTTAAAGTATTTATACTAGTCAGAGTAAAAGACCCTACTCAAAGGCGTTTCACCAAAGATGAAAGGGGGAAAAGAAAACAGAAAATAAAGCATCTAATTGCAATCTTCCACAAAGCCAGACATCCCAGCTGGTAGTGCCACAGCTGAATTCTCTTAATTAACATGTTGTAACGGCAAGTATGAAAGACACGACATGCTTATCAACTCCATGCCATGGCCAGCTGGGCATGGGAGAAGCCTGTGATACTGCTATAATTAGATTTTTCTCTCTTCTATTATAATAGTTTCCTGATGTGGGATGCTGGTTAATTTTTCTTAAAAAATTTGTTGTTTAAGGCACATATATAAAACAACTCCTAATCACAAAGTTAGGGACTGAGAAGATAAGAGAAAATGAAAGTTCATAGTGTGGGAGCTGGTTTATTTTTGGTGGCTGTTTTTCCCCTAACTCTCTCAACTTCAGGCTTTACCAGCTAGAGGAGGCTAGCAATGTTTGAACAACCTAGCCTTTTAAATAGAAACCTTTCTGAGAGCTTAAAATCATAGGTTAAATGTATTTAAATGGAATAAAGATGACAGAAATTAGCATACAAATGAGTACAATGCAGGGGCAAAAGGCATTAATACATCAGAGACTAGGTCAATACATAATGTCCTCCAGACTCTCAGTTCTGGAAGAGACTTTTACACTTACAAAGAAAGATTTTGTTTTTGCATGACTCTTAATCACACAAAAACCTGGTCACAGATAATCCCTCCACTTCCTTGATGAGGCCCCCCAAATCAAACAATGGGTTTACATATTATAAGGAAGTCATGTTCTCAGAAAGCCAAAGATGATCATAAAATGCCTAATTATACTGTGCCTTTTAGACATACTATTGGACAATATAATTTGGACATTTTATACATTATTGTTTAGCTGTGTGTTTTTACCTCTTCACAATTGAGCAGGGCTGTTGACTTACAGTCAATGAATGTTCAAATCAAAATCTTTTTCTCAATTACATCAACTTTAGAAAACCTATCCTTCTTAAAGCTATCATCAGCAATTTCATTTTTCCAATTTCAACTCCTCCTTACAAACAAAGTCATGGCTGTTCAGATGGAGCCAGCAATGCTACTCAAAGTGTGCTGCTGGGTGGAAGGTAACCATACTTCACAACTGTTCAAGAGGCTCTTGCTCAGCTGCTGCACAAAAGTCTGAATTTGTTATACAAACACGACTGGAAGGTCGATTTACAAGAGTACAGGTTGTTCCTACTACAAATGTTTAAAAGTTGACTTTTCACCACTGCTTCAGAACCATCTCATGAGGTATAAAATTGGGATTCCTTGCCCACTTACTCACATAGCCCCAAAAACCCAGAATCATTTTGGTGAATCCAGAGATAATATATTCTTAGGTAGGCCAAGATACAAATGAGGAATGTATCCAGGACCAAGGACTAACTGACACTCAGCAATACATAAACACCTGCATTTTACAAAGAACCAGGACTGCATCCAGAGCTCAGAGATTTGCACTGCCCTGACGGAAGCCAAGCAAGTCAGCACCTGCCACAATCCTGTTACTCAGGATGACAGCTCATCCTGAGTCTCCCCAGCCTTTACCCCTTGTTGATGGAAAAGGCTTGTCAAAAGTGTAATCAGGGCCCTTAAGAGTCTTCCCAGATGCTTCCAACCAGGCCTTGCAGTGGAATAATAGTACCACAATAGTTCCTTCCCCAAGTGAGTAACTAAGGCTAATGGAAACAGAATTAATGTGCCTCACATGCTCCATGCAAGCAGGCCATGTCCTTTAAAGTTAAGCCATTGTTACTTGCAGTCTGTCCCCAGCAAAACCAAACAAAACCAACCTGCAATGGCAAAGAAGACGCAGAGCAGTTGATTCTGAACTCTGGGCCTGTTGCTTTCTCTCCCAACCTGTCCCTTAATCATCCCATCTACCCTCACCTCACAGAGGGTCAGAGAAAAACAAACACAAAGACCACTGTGACTTCTGCAAATGTGGACAGAACCACTGAAAGTCAAGCCCTGATTTAGAGGCCACTCTGTTATGCACCTTAACTTTAACCATGACCAAGTGATAACTCAGAATGGTTTTAGCAGTTTTTCAACCAGCAATCCAAAACAGCATCTGGGGCTTTACAGCTTTCAAGAAAAATGGGAGAAGGTTCTGGTCTTCAAAGTCAGTTATTGAAGCAAAAGCTGTTGACTGAAGTCTCCAAGCTAAGCATTCCTCCCTAGCATATCTCTTGTCACAAAGTTCCAAATCTCTCAGTGGAGAGTTAAGGCCAGCAGCAGAGCCTCTGTATGGCCTATAACTCTGGCCTGCCAGCAGACCGTGCTAATACAAAAAAGAGAACTGCTCACTTCCCAGGGCTGCAAACATATGCTTCCACTGGCCACACTGTGGGTTTGTGCCAGGGTACTTGGGTCAGGTTGTCTGGGATTGGCAGGTTTGGGCTCAGGCACAGCACCTGGAACTGAAACCCCCGTTTAATTTTCTGACTAGGAGACTGGGCAGTACTTCCCATGGCAATCATTTACTTTAACCCTTTCTACTGGAAATTAATAGATCTTGCGAAAAGTATAACATGTTTCTGCTTGTTTTTTCCTGCTGACACAATCTCTCTTAACAAAAATTTATTTCCCAAATTTCTATTTTCCAAAAGCAAGTGCTGGTTACTCTTAAGAATAGCATGTTCACACACACACACTTTCTGACTAATCCTCTTCATTTTTACTTATCATGCAAAGTTATTCAATTTTTTAAAAGAATTAAGGGAAAGGTTATTAAATAATACCAGCATTGGCAAGGATTTGGGGAAACAGTATTCCTTTCCTGCTGTTTAGGCATAGGGTAACTACTGTCTCCCTAGCCAATCTCATTCTAAAATGACCAGCAGGAAGCTTGAAACTTGCTATGCATTATGCCTGTCCCCATGGAGCCTACTAAGGAACATCACCTCCTTCTGGAGTAGGGCCTGGTCAAGGCTTTATTCGGGGTGGCACCCAACATGTGGTCTTATGCAACAACCTTCTTAAGACCTTAGATACTGTGCTTTGCCAGGGGGAGCTGCAGAAGGCCATTAGGCCATAGGCATGTAGTGGGACCATACTCACTCAAGAAAAAATAAAAAGCCTTCTGCCAGGTCATCCTCCCCACTCCACCCCCACCGCATGTACCTAATAGTACAACTTCCTTCCAAGAACATGGGCAGAGTTGGGGCTCCCTCCTGCTGCCCTCCTGGAGGCATACCCCAGTTTACCTGCTAGGCCCATCTTCCCCCAAAACACATTTTTCTTCATGATACTCTCCTTTCAGAATCTTCCAAAGGCTGCCAATTTCTTTCCACAAGTTTAAATGTCTGCTGAATACACAAGGCTCTCTATAATTTATCTTGTCCCATTTCCCCAATGTCAAGTCCACCTATGCTACCTCCCACTGGCCTCACTCACCAGGTAGGTCTCCTCATGATCTTCACCTCCCCCCATATCCTTCACTTTTCCTTCCATCCACTCAAACCCAATCCATCATGCAAGGCTTAATCTTAGTGCTCTCTTCTCCAGGAATTTCCTTCCTCTCTGAACTAACACACTTAAATCTACAAATCTAGCATACAGTCACATACCATTTTGCACACATTGCTAAATGTGAGTTGTTCCTGTCTCTTCAGGGTTCTGAACTCCACAAAAGGGCAGAACTGCCATCTTCACCATTCTGGGCAATGAGGCACTAGACAGATACTTGATGGAACCTGTGTCCAAAAGGACTGATACCTTTTACAAGAGGGACAAAAGAACTGCTTTAAAAGGACGGCAATACCCTAACTCTTTTGTCCCAGGACGTTTCTTCTCCTTTCCACACCCCAACCCCAACCAAGTCCTGGCATACTCCAAGACTTCTGCCTGCAGACAGCCAGTATTCCAATTAGCATCAAAGCCCCAAACAAAGGATTTCATAATGTCCCCGCCCCTTGGGCTCCAAAGCTCACCAAGGGCACTCTGTTTAAACAAGAGGTGCGGTATAATTTTGGGAAATGACAAAGCAACTTCCCATAAGAGGAAAGAAAAAAATTCCCCAAGTATTAAAAGGCTTCTTGGAAAACAAATAGAACAGCTTCCCTGCCAGGGCAGAGGGAAAGGATTTGACATCCAGGCTCTTCATCCTTTGGCAAAGGAAACTGTTGTTCAGGGAACAGGAGAAACAGGAGCGGCTGGCGGGGGAACGGTGAGGGGGGTAGAGAAGGAAGGCAATTCCTCATGGCCAAATGTGGAACTAAACATAGTTTTTAGAGTGTGAGGCCCAACCTAACGTTTTATTTATTTGACGCTGCCCAAGACACCTATGGGAGCCTCCTTTGCTTTCTCTTCTCTCTCTCTCCTGTTCCTCCCTACACGCACCCATGCCTTAAACAACAGGTGAATACTAAAAAGCTGGTTGCACATGAAATCCTATTTTAGATACGCTAAGAAAACTTGCTATTGAAAAACAATTGCATAGTGACTCCTTTGGTGGATGGTAAAATTCTTTTGTAATAACCACACTCTTTTTTTTTTTTTTTTTAAATTTTTTTTTTATTTTTTATTGACTTTGTAATAATATTACATTAAAAATATATATGTGAGGTCCCATTCAACCCCACCCCCCCACCCCCCCTCTCCCCCCCCCAACAACACTCGTTCCCATCATCCTGACACATCCATTGGATTTGGTAAGTACATCTTTGGGCACCTCTGCACCTCATATACATTGGTTCACATCATGGCCCATACTCTCCTCTATTCCATCATGTAGGCCCTGTGAGGATTTACAATGTCCGGTGATTACCTCTGAAGCACCATCCAGGGCAGCTCCATGTCCCAAAGACGCCTCCACCTCTCATCTCTTCCTGCCTTTCCCCATACCCTTTGTCCATTATGTCCACTTTTCCCAATCCAATGCCACCTCTTCTATGTGGACACTGGATTGGTTGTGTCCATTGCACCTTTATGTCAAGAGGAGGGTCAGATTCCACCTGGATGCTGGATGCAATCCTCCCATTTTCAGTTGTAATCACTCTAGGCTCCATGGTGTGGTGGTTGTCCTTCTTCACCTCCATCTTAGCTGAGTGTGGTAAGTCCAATAAATCAGATTGTAGGTGCTGGAGTCTGTTGAGGCTCAGGATCTGGCTATCACATTGTCAGTCCAGAGATTCAAATCCCCTAAATATATCTTAAACCCCAACATTAACTGCACCTCCAGCACATTAGCATGAAAGTCTTATGAAGGGAGATCCCATCTGAGTCCAGATTCATCACACATAAACACCATTTCCAAAGAGGGGCCATCTGCCCTGGTAGTTAACCCCATCGGCCATGACCATAACTCCCATGGGTCTCTTTAGCCCTCAAAGGAACCAATATCTGGGATAACCACACTCTTGTGAGATGTTTTTTTTAATCTTTTGGCAGGATTTGTTAATTTTGTATTTAGCACATTTGGTTTGGTTATATAAGGATTATTCACCACATATTCCAAAATGCCTAGGTTTGGGGCAGAGTAATGGGCAAAGTAAACTAGAGGGAGAAATTTCATTATCATTCTGCTTGATCTGTGAGGCTTGCCTAACTACTCATAACACACTTTAAAAATGATTATTGAACAAAGATAGCAGGAACAATAGCAGCACTCTTAAAATAAGAAAGGAGAAAAAGGTCCACCCACAAAGGAAACTTCTCTCTCTACCCATGGCTTCCTTTGGGTCACATCTATGTGCGGATTCGTTTCCATAGCTGGTAACAGCTTCCATGGGTACAAGACCTTCTCCTGAACTCAAGAATTCACATCCATAGCCTGCTTTCTTGGAGTAGGATTCAGAGTACAACAGAGCAATTCCTAGTTTTGCCCTGATCATTAACATGAGCCAAGGAAATAACTTTTACCCATAATGCCTTCTTACTTCCCCACCTATGTAGTGACCAATCTCAAAAATTAACAAAAGGGCCATAAAACAAACTTCTGAAGAAAGTCAGCTCTCTCAGCTCCAAGCAGGATATGAAGAAGGTTCCTGCAATCTTATAGTCTCCCACTTGAGTCCTCCCTGGAGGGTTTCCCCCTCTCTGCCTCCCACCCCAAATCTCCGTATTGTAGGACACTCAGGCCTACAGTCTCCATGCCCCGCCACCCCATGGCTCCCTTGTCTGTTTGCTTGTTGTTTGTGCTTCCTGTCTGCTCAGTTTTTGTTTGTTGTTGTCTTTTTTTTCCCCCTTTAGGAGGCATGGGGACCTCCCATGTGGGAGGCAGGAATTCAATTGCCTGAGCCACATCTGTTCCAGCCTGCAGACGTTTTTCTTTCTTTCTTTTTTTTTTAACTCTATGTTTCCATTTGTTTTATTTTTACGGATTATTTTTGTTTGTTGTCTCTTCTATTTGACATAATTTTGTGCTTTCATTATACAAAACATTTACATCGTTCCAAAGTAAAAACTATAAAACAAGGTATGTTCAGAAAGTCTTAGCTTCAGTCCTCTAGTCCTTGTCTTTCCCTGCATTCCCTTCTCCAGTGGCTAGGTAACCATTTTCAATAGTTGCTTTTTTTTTAAAGGTTTATTTTATTTTATGCCCCCCCCCCCCCGTTGTTTGCACTCACTGTCTGCTCTCTGTGTCTCTCCATTGTGTGCTCGTCCTCTTTTTAGCACTAAGGCACCAGGAACCCTGAAATCTTTTAAACAGATGAAGTCCCCTTTCTCCTCACCCATCAGGATTCATGCTATAAAGCTCCTTTAGAAAATAAAAGTTAATGCCTAATTTGCATCCCTAATAGATTTCCATTTAATTTACTTTTTAGGCTGCTGCAGGGAAGGTAGGAGACTGGGTGTGGCTAAATGAGCAAATCCAAGAGACATCCAGAAACTGAGTAGGACCTTTTTGCAGGAAACATTAAAGCAAACATGCAACTCATGCACCACTTTTAAAATATGCTAGATGCCAATTTACTGTTTTTCAAAATAAGCAATAACTAAATTGGTGGTGGGGAAAGGAACAGACTAGGTGTTTCTATCCATTAGTACATTCACCCCCTGAGGGAAGATATACTGAAAGGCAATTTATTTCAAGATGTCATCATCAGCTCCTTAATCACAAAAAAAGACTTACTCTCTTGAAGCTACTGAAGAAATGGGCTGCAAAATAACAGGGACAATCCTGTAAATAGAATTTATTGGGAAGGAACTTGTGGGGAAGAGGTAGAGATGTATCAGCCTTCCTTAACAAAGTCACAAGTGAAACGAAGACTAATGGAAATTAACTGAGTCTTCATTTTAATTGGCAAGGCTGAGTCAGTGGGAAGACTAAGATAAGAAAAGAACCATCCTCTCAGAATTCATACTTAATGTGTTTTGTAGAGTTGAGATCCAAATAAGATTTCCTCCAACAGACAAAAGGGAGCAAGCAGCACTTGAGGCAGAAGGAAAAGCATAAGCAAAGGCACCGGGGCACATTATATGGGAACAATGAGATGCCTAGTAAGGGTCCAGGACAGTGCATAAGTTAGAAAGTGGTTGAAGAGAAAGCTGAAAACACAGATGGGGGGGCTTGTTGCTAAGAGTATGGACTTTACCATAAGCTTTATAGGCAGCCCTGAAGTTTGTTTTCTTTTGTTTTAAGCAGAGGAGTCTGAGATTTTGAGAAATACTCTGGCAGCATGGTAGAGGGCAGATTTGGGGTCTGGGGGGTGGGAGGTGAGAAGATATACCAGAAGCAGAGAAACTTATAAAAGTCTGGTGTAAGATTATAAGGACTTTAATGCCATCAGTATTTTTGTTTTCTGGGATTTATACACCTACCTAACTGCAGTTATCCCACTGGCATTCTGCCTACCTACTGCCCCCATCTACCTACCGCAGGAAAGATACAACCCAGAAGAAAGGTGCTGGTGCCTCTATGTTAACAGAAACTCAAGTGTCCATTGGTAACTGAAGGCTGTGGAATGGGATGTGCTTCCAGAATCCCTATCTCAAGTGGGTTCTGGGTCTCTGGGCAGCAAGTTGCAAAACTAATAATGAACCCAAGGACCCAAAACAAGAGTATATACTATCCCAAGGAGAGACTGCTATACTCTGCAAAATGCTAGGAGACTCTTGAACAAAAGTGGTCTGAAGAAGGTGACTGAATCCCTGCCTACTTCCTTCATCTATCCCCTCAAAAAAAACTCAAAAACCTCAAAAAGAAAAAAGTTCTATTATAAGGGTGGATATGGAAAATGTTCCATTTAGGCTGCAGAAGTGTTTTTGAGAAGGTGAAACACTAAAAAATGATTTCTAGAGGCTGAAGGGCCTGGGAAATGGCAGATGCCACCCATAAAAATACATTCCAATGGGGAACCAATATAGCTCAGTGGTTGAGTGCCTGCTTCCTACGTACAAGGTCCTGGGTTCAACCCCCAATAACTCCTAGGAAAAAAAAAATTCCAAAACTTCTAGAAGAAAATATAGGACATCATCTTTATGATGTTAGGATAACGAAGAATTTCTTTAAGACAAAGACTACATATTCCATAAAGGAAAAAAATATGAATAAAATTGGTTCTTGAACTCTTTGTTCTCTGGTCTTAAAAATCACTGAGGACCCCCGAAAACAGGTTTTTTCCCAGTGTGTTATATCTATCAATATTTACCATATTTGGGAAACGGACTTGGCCCAGTGGTTAGGGCGTCCGTCTACCATATGGGAGGTCCGCGGTTCAAACCCCGGGCCTCCTTGACCCGTGTGGAGCTGGCCCATGCACAGTGCTGATGCACGCAACGAGTGCCGAGTGCCGTGCCACGCAGAGGTGTCCCCCATGTAGGGGAGCCCCACATGCAGGGAGTGCGTCCCGTAAGGAAAGCCGCCCAGCGCAACAGAAAGTGCAGCCTGCCCAGGAATGGCGCCGCCCACACTTCCTGTGCCACTGACGACAACAGAAGAGGACAAAGAAACAAGACACAGCAAATAGATACAGAGAACAGACAACCGGGGGAGGGGGGGATTTAAATAATAAATAAATCTTAAAAAAAAAAAATTTACCATATTTAAAACTAAAACTGAAAAAAATTAATTTATAAATAACAATAAACTCATTACATGTTGATATTAGAGAAGCATTTCAACACATCATGTAGCCTGCAGAAACTTTCCCACATACCTATGAGAGAATGAGTGGAAAAAGGCAAACAATATCTTAGTATTAATATAAAAACTGTTTCAACCTTATTGACCATCTGAAAGGGCCTCAGGGATCCCAGAGAACCATTGCCATAGGGAAAGTTAAAATAATCTACAAATTGGGAGAAGATAATCAAGAAAATGCAAACAAAGCCACAAAGAGATTATATTTCACATCCATCAGATTGGCAAAAATTTATGTCTAACAAAACCAGCTCTTAGAAAGGATGTGAAGAAATAAGAATTTTCTTATACATCATTAGTGGTGTAAACTGATAGAACTAATTTTGAGAGACTTTTGGCAATATGGAGTAAGTTGAAGATGCTCATGCCCAACAATTTAGTAACTCCACTGCTAGGTATATATATCAGAGAAATCCTGTACACATCTTTGGATACATGTACAAGAATGCTTCTTACAGCACTGCGACAGTCACACTGAAGTCACATATATCCATCAATCAGAGAATGGATAAAATATTTTGGTATGCTAATACAATGGATGCTACACTATAATTAAAACATATTATCAACACCATTAAGTCAAAATCAAGGCTGAGTGAAAAAAATGAGGCAACTATGGAAGGTTACATACATTTTTAAAACAATACTCAATACTACTCAGGAACACTATGTAAGTAGTAAAAACATAAAAACATGGTTGGAAGGATGCACTTCAAGAATATTGGTTACCTATTGGAGGAAAAGATAAAAAACAAATATGGCAAAATATTAAATCTGGGTGGCAAATACCCAGGTATGATTATATTATTCTCTGTATACTTTTTTTTTTTTTAAGGTGGTACAGGGGATTGAACCCAGGACCTCATACATGGGAAGTAGATACTCAACCACTGAGCTACATTAGTTCCCCTTTTTAGTAATTTTTTTTTTTTTTTTTTTTTAAGTACCGGGATCAGGGATTGAACCCGGGATGTATGTGGGAAGGGAAGCTAGTGCTCAACCACTGAACTACATCACCTTCCCCTGTATTTTTTTAATGCATGAAATCTTTCATTGGAAAAAAAAATTAAAAACAAGGCAATAAATTTGAAGTGGTTATTACTTGGAAAATAATACACATTGAAGTGTTAATTACACTCATCTAAGTATTTTATAACACCCCAAAACTAAGTCCTATTATTTCTTAGCAGGGTATTTGGTGACTGTTTTCTAATCTTCACCATTTCTCTAGATCCCATTTGGTCCCAAGACACAGGCAGAAAGTCTAGGGAAGGCATGGGATTACCTTTTCCAGTGTTTCCAATGTGCTCCTATTTCTACCCACCCATCAAGCAAATCCATTCCTTCCTCACATACACACACACACAAAAACCAAAAAACCAAAACACACACACACAAATTAAGCTACCAAACAACATCTATAAACAACACATTCCTCAAGTCAGAGTAACATGCAGTAACCTTGACTTGCCAAGGACTGTTTTAAAGGTACTCAGCCTGAAGGCCCTGACTTCAAGTCAAGGAAGCAGTGAGGCTGACTCAGCTGTTGTCAGGGTCAAGTGAAGTTACATCATGTAATAATAGGCACTCCTCCCATTCCTTCTATGTTTCAAATACTCTTGAGACCTCAGGAGTGGTAACTCTATAATGTTCTTGATCCTTGATGCTTCCTAGAATATGGGGGGACAATACACCAGAATTCCCTCATATTACAGTGTTTCTCAAAATGTGCGCCACCCTCACCGCCCTCATTATACCTATGGGGCCAGCTGGTCAAATACATAGGTTCTGCTTCTGGAAAAGAACAAAGGAAACCTGTACCCTTGGTTTCTTCTTAGGGAAGAGAACGGAGTGGCTGGGAGACTGTTTCACATTATTAAAAACATTTAAAGAATGCAGATTTCTGGGCTGTAATCCAGATCTACTGAAAGGTTCTTTGTGGGCATGAAGTTTGGGAAATGTGGCTTTTAAAAGCACAGTAAATTTGGAGAAGCATCACCCCTGAGGACATGGGTTTTTTCCTAAAGAACCAAACTTCATCACCCTTTCTGTATCCCTGAGTCTCAGACAGCCAAATTCTAACAAAAACACCCCTTTTCAGCTATCCCTTCGTCTGGATCCTTCCTTCCCACCAGGCCCAGGTTAAGTCCCAGCTCTACTAGAAGCCTTCCTGGATAGAACTCAGGTCAGTTCTCTTCTTTCATGCCTTAAAGCACTCAGTATCTGAAGTAATCAAGGGAAACTAAGATGTACTCTGTCTTATCCTTTCCCCCAATTGGACTGTGAGGACTTCAGTTCCTGGCATAGGCCCAGTGCTTAACACTTACAGGGTTGAAGATAATGCTAAAGACAATGTCATGGAGAAGTCAGTGTTTTTTTTTAAAAAGGGCATATATACACACACGTAGTTAAAAGTTTAGTAGAAAGAGTATTAGAGTTGCAATGGGAGGACCTGAGTTCTAATCCTACCTTTATCCTTCACTGGCTGTGACAAGTTTATTTATTATGAGAACAATATGACACGATGTGGGAAAATGCTTTACACCTTGCCAACTGCCAATAGTGGTTAGTTGTTATATCTATTGCTACCTGATATTTCTATGACCTCAAAAGGAGGTTCAAATAATTTACTGCTCTTTAGAGTTGAGAAAAGTCAAGTACAGAAACAGGAGTTGCAACCATAAAAAGAAAGAGAGAAAGAAAATTCCAGAGACTACAGTTCCCAATATCTGCCTATAGTCACTGCCCTGCTGGAATACCACCTACTTAGACCTCTGCACTTCGGGCAAGGATGAGATGCCAAGGGACAATCAGTAACTAGAACAGTGCCTGGCACACCCCAGGAGGTCTATAAATGTTGAGTGATAAAAATGAGTAATGAGAAGCTTGCATATACTACCTGAGACAAGAGTGCATTTTCATGGGACCCTTCCCCCACTGGCACACCAAGAACTAATAAGAGTTTCACAGGAACAAAGTGAGCAAGATTGAGGCCCCCAAGCCGGTGTGAATTTAGCACAATAGCCTCAACCTCTAGAAACTGTCAGTCATTAAAACCAGCAAACTACTCTTCCAGTAAACGAAAAAGCAGAGTGCAGCATCCAGCTGCCTCAGATTAAGGCAGGGCTGAGTTAGAGGAGAGGTAGTGAGAAACAATTTCCAATTAATGCTAACAGAAGAGTGTTCAGAAGGGAGGTAATTAATGGAATCATCAAAAGGCTGGTGATTTTACTTAAAAGTTAAATCAGCCTCAGTCTTCCTCTGTTTTCAATAGAGACCTCAGGCTAGTTGGTGCTGGAGGTCTCTGGAAACCACCCAGGCTGGATCAGAGAAGCTAAGTGAAAATTAAGCAAGGCTGAGAAATCCTCTTTTTGCCCCTTCAGCCTGAGGTTGGAGAGAAGGGCCAGACAATGGTCTGAGGCAGGACATGCTGTTTCTCTCCAAGTCAGAAGTCCTTTAGCTGCCATCACAAACACTGACAGGCTCTGGCAGGAATTAAAGGCTGAAAAAAGGGTGTCAGATTCAGTCTGAAGAAAAGCAAACTCCCCAAGGACCGTGAAAATATTCTGTAACTCTTGGCTACCCTAGACATAGGTAGAAGAGGGAAGGAGAGTGAGAAAAGATTGAGGAGCTCTGGATGTGCCGTCACACAGATGGCTTAGGAAAGGTCTTTTGTGATCTACTCATGCATACCTCCACCCCTAAACACCCTCAACACACAAACACTGGAGGCCAGCTGTGCTGGCGTGCAGAGGAGTTAAAGTGAGTAAAGTGGAAGGAGAGGAAAGGAGGGTGGAAGACAAGGAAGATGGAAGGGAGGAGGGCAGAGGAGGACAATCATACAAAGTTAAGAAGGGAGAGATTGGAGGAAAGCAAAAGAGGTACTTAGATACAACTCCTTATTCCATCCACCCAAAAAAAATTTACACAGGCCTACCATGTGCCAAGCACCATGCCAGGCAGTGAAGAATTAGTTCTGGAAATTAGAACTAATCAGACAGCCTGTGAAACTCTGCAGTAGAATGTAATGATCTGGAGTAAAGGGACCAGGAACCTGCCAAAGATGCTAAATATGTTACAGAAGCAACCTAACTGCAGAGACTTAAAAAATAAGTTACTGTCTCCAATTCCCCAAAATTTTCTTTAATTTCACTGGGGAAGTTTCTGGATGGGCATCCGATTCACCACTGCTTAACAGTAAAAGTCTTCCCACATTTAAAAAAAAAAAAAAGTTTTTAAGTAGCAAGCAAGCAGAAGTTCTTGATCCCGGGGGAGGAAACTGTCAGGAGACATTACAGAATCCAGGTATCAGAGCTCAAAGAGCGTTGGAGAGCTAGACCAACCCTCATTTCACCCTTGAGGATAGTGAGGTGCCTTTAGTTACTGCTCATTATAGGTGGGGCTGGGATTGGGGCTAATGCCCAGGAGTTCAGGGCTCTGCTCTTCATACCACGGAACCCAAGCTGAAGCAAGGATTCCTAAATGCAGACTTTAGAGCTCAATGCTATCTAATAAGGCAGAATGGGAAATGGAGGGAAGAGATGTCCAAGGGGACCCAGTCCAGGGGTTTGCCAGATCTGGTTCCTTTGTCCAGAAGATAGCCTGCCCTTAACCATTTAACCTTTTTCCAGTTTTTAAAATTAGGTTGCTTCACCTGCACATCCTATTTCTAAACCATTTCCCCAGTGGGTTCAAGACTTCTCATCCTCTGTCCTCACCAAAATTTGCTTTAAAATGAGCAAGATGCTGTGTGGCAAGGCACAGGCCCCCACATGGTGAAGCGACACACCAAAAAAACAATGGCGCAACCAGACAGAAAAACAAACAAAAAGAGTCAGATGGACTTGTTTGCCCCAAGTGTAAATCTGTGTTTTCAAAGTGTGGTCTCCAGGCCAACAGGAGCAATAGGATCATGTAGGAACTTGTCAATAATACAAATTCTTAGGCCCCATCTCAGACTACTGCATTAGAAATTTTAGGGCTGGGACCCAGCAATCTGTATTTAACAAGCCCTCCAGGGAATTCTGATAACATGCTCAGGTTCGAGACCCACTGCTGCAAATAACCTATAAGGTTCAGACTGTTCGTTCTCTCACAAGTGCCCCTTAACAGACACACCTGAATGACTTTCTCTAGAATTTCAACCCTGAAGCCCAACTGGCTGCCAGTGGAGGAGGAAGAGCTTCCCAGCTCAGCAATACTTTCCTGTCTCCTGACTTCAGGACCCTGTTCAAGAGAATACACAAAGAGAGGATGGAACTGCCCTTCAATCCTTGACCAGAGGTGAGAAACCATGCCTTGAGGAGAAATTCCTGATGTCCCTGAAGAACCTCACCAAGTAGTACACATAGAACAGACCCTCTCTTCATCAGCTCCAAGCAGTGAGACTGACCTTTGGAAGGGATAAAGGTGGACCAGATCACATTCCACAAAATGTGGATGAGTATTTGTTCTGCAATAAAACTAGCCTGGGCTGGATAATAAGGGAGGTTCCTGATCCCACCCACATGAGATTTTACCACAGGACCAGCAGAACCGCTGCCTTGATCTGCTTTGGCAGAATACAACAAGTACCTGCTGTGGGTACTCCCTGACACTTCCTGGGACACATCAGAGAGGGGAGAGGGTTTACACTGGTGTAGCAGAAGTTGGCACTGTAGTGCAGAATCTGGCAACTTGGGCACTGCCAACCACAGCTTAAAAGAACAGAATTGAGAAATTCGTTCCACAAACCTCCTCTTATTAGCCTTCTGTTCTGCTTTTCCAGGTTATATCGAGGATGTTGGATCAGGCCCATTCCCAGAAGGGGGACATAGATTCTCAGAAGAAATAGGGGTCAGACTTTCAACTCACTAAAAATTTGGATACTCTGCTCCATTTCTTGAAAAAAAAAACAAACACACTTTTTCCCCCCAATGATCCATCCACTTCTCTTCTTGCTTTCTTTACTTCCAGGGACGAGGAATTATCAAGTTTGGATTTAGACCCACAGATTTGGGCTTCAAACTCAAGATGTGGGACACTACTGGAAACTTTAGTTTGATCTTGTATACAAAAGAGGCTATTAAATGCCAGCCTCCCACCAAGAAATGGGAAGAGGACTAAACAGTTAGCATTAACTTTAAGATGCTGACTGAAAAAAATAAAATAAAATAAAAAGCATTATAATAATGCCTCCCTTTTAAAAGACTTTTATTGTTTATCTAGTACTTTTACATACATTATCTTGCTTAATCCTATTATTCACAATCTTAATTATTTCTGCAAGGCCAGAGTTTACCATTTCTGGTAACAGTTTTTCTAAATGCCAGGGAGAAAGGCCAGTTGAACCACAGTCTTTAAACTGCCTGACAACAAGGAACTGAAAACAATGGTGGGAAGAATGTGTTCCTTTGCTGAAAGCCCTCTAAAGAAATCTGAGACACAGCTCTGCTGGAAGTCACAACAGACCTTAAACACATCAAACAGCATACAGTCTTCACCCCAACTTCTTCAATTACCCTGACCTGATCCAAGACGACAAATCCTGGAATACAGCCACATGCTGAAGATGCTTGCTGTTTCTCCACTCTTCTCCCTTTCCCAATCAATTAAGAACCCCACCCGACAGCCTCCAGCCTCCAGCCAGCGCCCCACTCCCACCCCCGCCATGGAATTCCTGACTGAACTAAGACCTATGTGGGACCCAGTGTGTCAGACACGCTGAAATAAGGGGTCTGTCAACACAGGTTACCTGGATTGAGGCAGGGGATGATGGGCAAGAAGCAGGAACTATGATCATCTGTCCTGAGTGACCCTTACCCTGAGGCAGGCTGGAAGGCAGCCTCACTTAATATTCCTGTGGGCAAACAGGATCCCCAACTGCCATTCTTCTCATTCTCAATCTTCTCCCACAGTACCTAAAATTAACACCCTCCTCCAACCCTCTTTATTTCCCTGTTTAAACTCATTTAACCCTAATTCATTAACTTTTTTTTTTAGCCCTTTGATCCTTAGAACACTCTAACACAGCGCTTGTTCCTGTTCCTCCTCCTCCTCCCTTCTCAACAACTCTGACAACTCAGCTATTTTAAAGGCACCTGCCTCTATCAGCACCATCTCACCCCCGTAGGTTCTTCCTCCAAACTGTGCTTTTGAAGATGTCCAGCCCAAATCCCTGAACTCTCAGGCTAAGCCTAGAGCTTTTTTTTTATTTTTTGAAACCTCAGCTTCTGAACACATTCCACCAAAGTGGAGGAAACCACTCACTCATTCATTCACCCACCAGGGTAAGAAACTATTTTGAAGGATATAGCATATTGAACTTCCAAGGTTTAACAGAAATGTCATGGCAAGTTCTAAAGGAAGGTGCCAAGGTGAACAGAACACAACACAGTACAAACTCTCTCCCTCTCCTCACTCCAACTCCAGGCTCCCCCCAACACACTGGCTGTGCCTGCTATTGGTGAGGTGCCACATAGCGATGATGATGATGATGATGATGATGATGATGATGATGATGATGATGATAACAGCAACATTTAATCTTTACCACACTATGTGGTAAAGTTTGTTATCCCAATTTGATAGATGTGAAAACTGAGGGACAGAGAGTTTGAGAAATTTGTCCAAAATTACACAATGTTAGCGATAGAACTAGGATTCAGACCAGCTTGCCTGGTGCAAAAGACTACATTCTTAATCCCACTATGCCATCTTGTCTCCCTACTCCCTAACTCCTACTTCCCCTTCAGGTCTCAACTTAGATTACTCTCCCTCAGAGGAGTCTTCCCTAACCATTCCAGTCTGTGTCAAGAACCCTTCCTGCATATACTCCACTGTAGTGCAATCACTTCCCTGATTGTAGCATGCCTCAAACGGAACTGTTACATTTTCAGAAGTTGGAACAGCCTTGGTACTCAGCAGGAGCTCAGCATGTTCTTGTAGAGTAAATCAGAGTGCTAAACCATAAGCTCTGCATTCCTCCCAGTGCAGAGCACTGTTCCTGGCTGCAGCTGCCATCCTCTTGCAAGCTAACACTGAAGACTGAACTCAATGTGATAACTTTAGTCACAATCCAGTTCAGTGCCTGGTCCCCAGAAGGCCTTCATGGCATTACTTATGTCCTCCTGGCCCCCCTGCCCACACCCTATGTCAATATACACTTGCTGAACAAGTTAATGACACTGACGAAAACACAAAACCCAGTCTTTCCCACATACATTCCCCAGCAACCCTGTATAGGATCATGTAGCAGTTTGGTATTATTTGTGAATCCCAAAAATAGATATTGAACTATGTTTGTAAACTGGTCTGTTCCTCTGGGCATATTATATTGTACTAGATTCAGAGGTTTCACTTTTACTTGATTAAATTATGATTAAGGCTTTGATTGTGTCATATCAGTAGGACATCAAGTCCCTGCCCTCGTGGTGGGCAGGGACTCACAGAGAAAACCACAAGGGCTGGAAGAGATAACTTTGGATGCTGGAACCCCAGGAAGTAAACATACAGAGAAGGAGGCACATGAGGAAAGAGAGACATGGCAGAGGACCCAGAAAGAGAGACAAGCCATTTGCCTAATAGTTCATAGCTGGCCTTGTGGGCAGAGCAGAGCAGAGCAGCTGAGTCCAGAGAGAAACAAGCCCTAGGAGAGATACAAGATTTATCCTAGCCTACAATTGATACTGGAAGAAGCTGGGACCACACAGCCTTAAGAGGAAGAGGAAGCCTAAACCCTTGCAGATGTTGGCAGCCATCTTGCACCAACACGTGGCAAAAGACTTTGGTGAGGGAAGTAACTTACGCTTTATGGCCTGGTAACTATAAGCTTCTACTCCAAATAAATACCCTTTTATAAAAGCCAACAGATTTTGGGTATTTTGCATCAGCACCCCTTTGGCTGACTAATACAAGTTGTCAGAGTTTAGAGGAAGTCTATAGGGTTTGTGTCGCATGGCCTGCTGAGCAAAGGGCTCAGGATCCCCAAAGGTTCAATTCCCAGATATTGAAATGAGTGGTCCAATTCCTTCAAATCACAGGTAGTCAAGATTTTAGGCACTAAAATCCTGCTCACAGGAAAACCTCTCTGATAACCTCCCAAGAGAAGGACTCAAACTAGGAGCTTCTGCTAATTCTATTCAAGAAATACACACAAAGCCTGCCCCCCCACCCCTATAATTTTAGTGCTTCAGGAATGCATGGTATCTCAGAGGAGGTGAATTTGATCTGAATTTTGAAGGATGAAGAGAAGCTGGAGGGGAGAGGGGAGGGAGGATTCTAGCCACAGGGAAAAACAGAATGAGAAAAGGCCTAAAGGCACTAACTTGAGGGAAAGCAGAGTTAGGAGTTCCCTTAGCCCTGACCTTCAGAGGGACAGAAGTAAGGCAGAACTATCTGCAAAGGCAGGTGGTGAGGAAGGGAAGCCAAACCCATTCAAGCCATAGTTCCCCACCCCCTTTCTTGTGTCAGGGTATGTTTAAGAGCCAGCATGGTTTTCACATACATTTTCACATGCCCTTTTCTCACCTAAGGGGACCCACACTGTGTTCAAAGATCCTCACCAGGCTAAAAGCTAGCACACTCCCACTCAACTCTCTAGGCAGCCTGCCCAGTTCCACTCCTTTCCCCTCAGAAGAGCCCTACCACCTGCATCCCCTGAGGCATGAAGAAAGTTTCACATGCTTCCCAACTAGGGACAGAATACCATGGGGAACCACAAATCTGCAGGGAGGCATCACAGGCTATTACTGCTCACAGGGCCCTGGACTTAGTCCTATTTGCCCTCATACACAGAACAGACATGGTCCTTTTGTGGGGTGGCCCCACCCATGGAACACCTTCCCCAGGATGGATCCACCTGGCTGATCACTGGCCTGCTTAGAGCAAATAAAGCATAAAGGACAGGGTCCCTTCCTTCAGGAGGCTTATGAGCAAGTTCATATTATACCAAGAACAAAGGGCCAAAAATGGCTAAGATCGAAAGATACATATGTAAGAAAAGACCTCAAAGCTCAGAGACTGAAGGAGTCTATGGGGTGTGGCGGGGGAGAGAGGCCGGGAATACAGAGCAGAGAGCCACAGTCTACGGAAGTCACCAACTAACTAAATGGGTCACAATCAGCAATTTTGAGAAAGCCTGCATAGTTACCAAGGAGCATTAGAGGGGCTGCATTGACTCACGACACCACTAGGTCCTGTGTGATATGACTTCTAAAGTATGAAATCAACAACTATGCTGGGCTGGCATTCAGCAAAGGGTACTCAGATCTTCTCTCAGCACTAGCCTTCAGGTATTTAGAAACTGTGGTAGCTAATCTCCAAAGGTGGCCCCCAATGAACTGCACCTCCCAGTATTCATGTACTTGTGTGGTACCCAGTCAAGACATTCCAACCAACTTACAACCATTCTAGCCATCCTAAGTGGGGTGTCACACATGAGTTGAGAAGTCACAATTTTGGCAGACATCAGGAGAAGCAAACAAGTTACCTCCACTGCACCCAGTATGAATTCTTGACTCAAGAATCCTGAAAAATTATAAAATGGTTGCCATTTTAAACATTAAATTTAGGGTTGTTTGTCACATAGTCATAGATAACTGAAACAGAAATAAAAGCTTTATACTTCTGTAATTAAAGACAACTATTTGTAAAGAAACTGCAAAGGTTAGAAGCTGAGGGTTAAAACGGAACAGAATGGAGTAGAAACAGTGCTAGATTAGAAACCAACAGCCCCAGTCCTATACCTGGCTCTGCTCTTAGGCTGGGTAACCTTAGGCAAGAGACTTTAACCTACTTCAGACTCCCTCAGTTGAATGCCAAACAGAGTAGATGCTCAAAAGATTCTCTATGTATCTTTGGCAACTGTTGACTCCACAAACTCCTATTCTGCAATCAACCTTGGACATAGTCTTATAAAAAGCCACTCACATTTTGAATGCTTTATCTGTAAAGTGGGAAGAATGATCTCTGACCACCTTCTGGGGGAGACCCTGTAAGGATGCTCCCTTTTTTTTAATTTAGGAAAAGTCATTTTATTTTATTTTATGTTATTTTATTTTATTTTATTTTTGCCTGAGAAATCTTTATTTCTCCTTCATCTTTTTTCTTTCCCCACTCTAATCCATATTTTATTACTCCATCCTGAGGACCCTGGGATGGTTATGTCCACTCCAAAGAATATCCTTCTAAAGGTTATTTTCCCATCCTTATGAAATCAATTGTTGGCCAAAACATCTCCAATCATGGCAGATTTTTTAAAGTACGAACCATAAATTTGTGAGCTCAAAGAATTGCTGGCCCTTTCTAACAGGCAAAGACACTAAAGGAAAAGCTGAATAAAAGAGAGGAAAAAAATATATCTAAGGGGAGCAAGTGTAGTTCAGTGGTTGAGGGCCTGCTTCCCATGTACGAGGTCCCAAGTTTAATCCCTGGTACCACCTAAAAAAATACATATATATATATATGCACGCCACAACAGCATTTGGCAAAGCCCCTACCGTTTCTCTGTGTTTACGTGAAACTAGCCAGATACCTATCCAAGGGGCATTCTGGGAAACTGAGAGATCCAAAGGTTTCTCTCCCATCTGCCTTGGTGTACGTAGGTGTTCAATAAACACTGACAGGCAGATTCTCACGTCCACTTAGTCCTCAGCAGGTATGTAAAAATCCCAACAATATTCTCTTCTGCCTCTCACCATCGCCAGAGTCAACAAGGCCAAACTCTGCCAGGACTGAAGCCACTGACAAAAAACACACAATGACAAGAAACTTGCCCTCTCCCAAGGAAACACGTGTCTACTACATGTGAAGAACTTATAGTCTGGTCCTTTGTATTTCATAAAGTATCACTTATTACTCAGAAAAACAAAGGCTACATACAGCAGAACTATTTTATAACTCTGCTTGTACTTAATGATCAATTCCTGAAGCACATTTTCCCCTGGGAAATTTCTCAATTACCCCCAGCACCAACATTTCAAAGGGACATTACTGCTGTCCCTTTGTCTTAATGTATGAAATGCCAGCAGGTCACATAATTTAGGGACTTATGAATACTTCAAGAACTACCCCTCATGAATATCAGGGACCTAACTCTACTCAGCATCTAATGAACTGGATCAAACAAAATCCAAGAAGATAATGAAAGAAGGAGTGCCTTCTAACCCCAAGTCTGCACTAATTAACTGCAGCTTCATAAAAATCAGCAGTGTAAACTAGTATTAATTGGTGCTAGAATCTGAACTCCCAATCTGGAAGTTAGTTCTTTGTACGTAAGTCCGTGTCCTAAGTATTTCACATATACTGTCTTATTTAACCCTCACAACAATTTTATGAAGTAGGCACCATTATTATTCTTAATGTACGGAAATACCAAAAGCAAGGTAGGACAGCTGTCCAAGGTGACAGGTAGCAAGTAGTGGAGGTGGCATTCAAACCAAGGCAATCATACTCCAGAGTTCAAGCTTTTAATCATGAACATTCTTCTCTAAAATAAAACCCAGGTAAGAAGTTGGAGCATAACAATAGCTACATATAATATTGAGCTACTGATCTTAAAGGCTCCATGAAGCCACAGGTTGCTATTTTAAGATGTGTATAAATTGAACCTTATTCTACCTCTCAAGGGACAGCTATTTGAAGATATTCTAGGGACAATCCACACACATCCCCCTTTTTTTTCCCCAGAGGTACCAGGGCCAGGGATTGAACCCGGAGCATTACGTGGGAAGCGGATGGTCAACTACTGAACTACCCCAGCTCCCACAATCCTTAAAAAAAAAAATGATAATATCACCCTAATCTTTAGTGAATTCAGATTTCTATGCATTGGATTGGCTTAAGGTGTGGTAAGTGAACAGGACTGGAAGAAGTCCGCAGCCAGAGTACCCCTTATTCACACTGTACCACAGAAAGTAGCTTGATATCAAATATACTGCTGTCCCTCTGGACCTCAAAGCTAAATACAAGGCTAGCCAAGGTCACTCCTAATCTGTCCAGGCAGACAGTGGTAGCAGCACACACTACCTGTAATGGGAGGCTGCTCATACCCTCTGCAGGTTCATGCTCATGTGTGATGCAAGAGGAAAGGAAGTTCCCAGCAGGTAAGAAGAAGTAAAAAGAGTTCATCTTCTGGAAACCTACCTAGTTTAATTAAAGACTCTAAGAATGCTAACCCTAATTTATTATTAGCTCCCTGTGAACCCCTTTTGCAGAAAGCACTGGGCAAGTAAGAAGGATAATTTCTAAAATGGCAAGTTAGGTCAAGTAGGTGAATTTTATATTTAATGAGGGCTTTAACAAAATCAAGACCAAGTTTGGGGTTCAGTTTGGTGGACTCCTAGTTTCTTTTATTAGAAAGTTACTGAGGAAGGGCAGTGCCATGTGTTTGCAATGTTCTAAACAAGGCACAATGATTAGTCACAGAGGGTAACTTCTCAATGTCTTTTCAGGACACTAGGGTTCAACAAGCCCTATAATGACCCATCCAGCCTCCCACAATCTGAGTCTTTTTATAGTTACAGGTAATTACACCATGGAGAGATTACATCACTGCAGGGTTTGCAGCTGACAGGAAGATGCTGTGCGGATGTTTTTGGGAACTACATCCTCATTTAGCAAACAATTTGCTAGGGTCTCTATTGTTCATTTCCAAGAATAGAATCACCTTGGCCAATCTTGTGCCTAAACTGGGAACGAAACAACCAAAGGCTATTGTAGACAGAACAGAAACAACCACAGAAGGAAACGTGGTATCCCAGGGGGAAAGAACACAGACGGTTTCTTCCTCTGTCAGGCTAATCCTCTGAAGGTTGGTCTGAGTGATCCAATAGGGAAGCCCAAGAAATGGGTCTGAGAGAAGCCTGCCATTCAGCACACATAGTGTAGTTTCCAGCAAAGACCACAGGCAACAGAATCAGACAGACTGGGTACAAACCCAGATTTACCACCTACAACTGGCTGTGTCTAGGCAAGTTTTCTAACCTCTATCTGCCTCATTTTCAATGGTTACAAGACCACCTAGCGCACAGGAGTTCTGAAGGCTTTAAATGGACTGATAACACAAGACCTAACATTTAGATGACAGTCTACACGTCAGTTTCCTGCTTGTTCTGTTTCTTTCTGTCAGAGTATATTACCTTTGACTCCAGGTGCCTTCAGAGATGGCGAGGTGAACCCAGGGCCACCTGCCAACATCTCTCTGCCATAGCAATGTTAAAGGGCCAAAGCCATGTCATCTCCCAGAGAGCCTGGTTCTCAACATTTTCCATCTCAATGAAAACTAACTGTCTGGCTTTCCCATTCTGCCACATAGACATGCAAATGGCTGTTTTCCCTGCTATTTAAAAATTGCTGTAGGTACTTAAGAGATGCTTAATATGGCCTAAAGTGTCATGGCAACAATTTAAGGGAAAAAGAAATCAAAATAAAATATGAGTTCACTCAGTAACTATGGTCAAGAAAGGGGAAGTATGAGAACTAAAAGCTTTTTACGTGAGTCAACAAGCCAGATGGGCTGAGATCATCAAACTATGCAAACATAAGCTTTCTGGAAGGTAAAGGGGATTCCTGAAGTAACCATTCCCTGAAGTGGTCAAGTGTGACATCTCCTAACTCCTCACCCCAACCCAAACAAGGACTTTGCATCTTCAGTTTTGTTTTTTAAAGACAGGAAGGATGTCATCTGCATAAAGTCTCCTACCCAGCATGACTCAATAGCAGATCACATACCAACTTATTATTATTTGGGAATTACATTGCACATTGTTATGCTAAGTGCTCTCCAATTATTTTTATAGTCTACACAACAATTCCTTAACATTCTTAAGGATGTTGTTTCTGTTTTAAAGGAGCACAAAGAAGTCAAGTGATTTGCCTAAGGTCATAGAGCAAATTTCCAAGATCACTGGTAAAGGGAAAGAGTTGTGAAACCTGGGAGAGGCTTTGGATCCTAATTCCTCACTCTAGCCCAAGAAGGAAGGCAAATTGAGTAGCACTTGTATAGATTGCATTTTAAATTCTGCCTTCAGAACCAGTCTTCTCACTTAATGTTGTGGCTAGGCATGAAGAATAAGAGGTGCTTCTTTTTGCTACTCCTAAAAAGGGAACTTTTTAATAATTCTCTCCAACTGCTCCAGAGGAGAAAAACTGAATCCAAAGTCTCTCTCTAACACCTTCTCTGCTATAACTCCAAATTCCGAGCCGTAAATAAGAGAACCGGTATGTAAAACTAAATTCCAAGCATGACATACCTTCTTTACTCCCAAACTCTCAAGCGCATCTTCATATTTGTTTCTTTACCTCTAAACCTGTACAATTATGTCCAAGACTTAGGGGGTGGCTGTGATATTAATGACCAGAGACAATGCAGACAAACATCCCTCCTCCCCACACCTAGGTCTACACTTAACTATGTCCAGTGGGATTCTCAAAGTCATGAATGTGCATATACACATAAGCATATTCAGGGTTGACTATAGCCCACTAGATTACAAGATTAAGTACATTACAAAGCATCTCATTTTAAAATTGGGTATTGTCTCTGCAACGGGTATTTAGGAATAGGTATAGGAGCAAGTAAGAAATGCAAGGGAAACAGAGTCTTTCCTAAACTGAACTGCCTTTCCTCAGCTTCAGCACATGAATCTAGGCAAACTTCTTTGGCACACTGCTCATGGCCGGCACTGAGGCAGGTTACTATAGTGAAAGGGGGAAGGCAGCTGGTCTAGCAGATAACATGGCTGACAGACAGCATGGCCATGAGACCCCACACAGAAACCTCCTGGCTGCCAGAAACACCCTGCAAGATCCTGGCCATGAGAGTTTCATTTGGAATGAGAATCCTGTTCAGGGTCAAGAGAAAACCCAAGATACCCTCAAAAGGCCTCACCATTGGCCCCTGAGAAACTGACAGGTGGGGCAACCAATCAGAACACCAATCAGCTGGGGCCCCACCCCAACATTATGAAGGAGGATGGGGGAAAGATTTAAAAAGCCCTGACCTGGGGACCATAGAGCACAACTCACCCTGCAGTGCACCCACAGTCCATGCCTCAGATCATCTTCTTTTCTTGTTTTCTTGTTTCTTAACTCTTTACTCCCTTGCCTACCATGTAACATGTCCTTAAATTCTTGTGTTTTTTTGTTTTGCTTTTTTTTCTTAAATTCATTTACATGACATAAGCCAAGAACCTAGAAGCCCAGAAACCAGAGCCACCCCGTAACAGCACAGTTGTGTCCTAAGTTTCAGACCAAGAAGTGGGCACATCCCTCCCCCAGGAGCTACTCCAGAAAGAGGGAAGACATTGGCAGAACTTGGTACACTGGATCTAAGTAATGGTGAAACCCCTTCCCCTGCCTTTACCTGCCCTACCCCATTTTATGTTTTATGGGGAGTAGAAAAGACTTGGCAGGGTGGGGGGCAGGGGAAGAAGGAGTCTTTGCAGATGCGGAAGAGAAAAAAAAATAGGGCCAACTTTCTCATCCTGGTCTGAGCCCACATGACAGACAGACATTCATTTTTCCACATTTGAGAATGATAATCTCTATATAGGCGGTCTGAAACCATCAATCCCTGATAACTCATCTCAAAGCTCGGTGTAAAGTTGGGAAGGTGTGGGTAGCTGAAAATGGGGGTAGGAAATGGGAGGAGGAGGGGGTTGAAGATGACTTAAAGGAGGGTGGGGGAAAGTGGGATGGCTTAATGGAACTAAAGAGACTAAGACATTTTAGACACTGAAGGCAGATGCTCTGCCACTAATACCATTGTGTAACAAGTAAGGGAGCTACCCTGAAGAGCCTTGGAAGCAGCAGGAGGCAGCAGTGTGCCGGGACTGTACCAGGTCCTAGTCTTGCTCCCATCATTAGCCACAGATCATCATTAGCCACAGATCCTGGGCAAGTATACAATCTCTAAAGTTCATCCTGGCTCTGACCAATCTACCCATCTGTCTATCCACCTGTCTTTCCTTCAAGCTCTGTTAGCCATTCCTTTCATGGGCATACTTATTGACCACCTTTTATTCCAGGCTCTACAGCGGGGGTAGGGGAGTCGGGGTAGCAAACCTTTTCTGTAAAGGGCCAAACATTTAAAGCCTAAGTATTTAAGTTTTGTAGGACACACCGTCTCTATTAAAAGTATCCAGCTCTTGCCATTGTATTACAAAAGCAGTATAGACAACAGAATGTTATTTATGTTCCAACAAAACTTTATTTAAGAACATTAAAATTTGATTTTGATATAATTTTCATGTGTCACAAAATAATATTCTTGTCTCAACTATTTAAAAATTAAAAATAAACAACAAACTATTCTCATCTTGAAGGCCAACAAAAGCAGATGGCAGATAGGATTTGGGCTAGGGCCATAGTTTCCATATGTCTGCTCTAGAGATGTAGTGCTGAACAAGACAGAGT
Source organism: Dasypus novemcinctus (assembly GCF_030445035.2). NCBI lineage: Eukaryota > Metazoa > Chordata > Mammalia > Cingulata > Dasypodidae > Dasypus > Dasypus novemcinctus. The sequence goes on from NC_080675.1 coordinate 40,269,087, forward strand.
CCAGACACTCTTGATTCTGGGACTACCACTTCTGGAGACTTTCCCTGGCTTTGGAATAGCCTATGAAATGTAGGCACTCCTTCATTTTCTTGCACATTGGTGCAGCCAGACCTTCCTTCCCTTTGGAACCTCACATACCATGATGCCCATACTGTGGGATCCCAACCATTAGAGATCCCCTGGGTTGTGTCAGGGGCGCCTTACAGCCAGGAAGCCTCAGGCTTATGGGAAAGGTTTGGGTTAAGTGTCGTAATGGGATGAAGGAGAGGCAGTAAGAGAGAAAATCTATGTGTGGGTGGTAAAGGCTATCATGGAAAGAAAAACAGTAACTTTCTCCCAACAAGTGAGAAGAAAATATAAGATTAGATGAGACTGCACCATTATCTGTATATGAAGGGTTAAGTGGGTAGCGGCAGTTGATAGAGAATGCAAGAGGCAGCACTGAGTAAGTGGACACTACAAGTCACAATATGTGTAATACACATACCCATTTCCTTTGAGACCCTAGCTTTGAGATCCCCATCTACATAACACTGTCCACAGAAATTGCTATATACATGTTTGTAATGAAGTTTGGTAGGGGCACCAATACTGGTGACTCAAAGATGATACTGAGGCTTGCAGGTACAGGGGCAGCTTCCAGCATATCGCCCAGAAGCCTATACTGTACACACCCTTTCTAAAAGGACGTCAGGTCTACAGGACCACATGAAGAGAACCTAGAAGGGTCTTCAGAGCACTGTTGAAAGTGGCAAGGCCCGTATAAACTCAAAAAGGCTCACTGCTATATTTCTAGCTCCTGCTAAGGCTCCTCTTTCTCTTGTTTACTATCTTCAACCAGAAAATTCTTAGAATTATCAAAGTACAGACTGAGGGAGCAAGAAGTTGCCTTAAAGTTTAACCAGGTCAACTCTTCATTTGAAAGATGGAGAAAAAGGCATAGAATCGTTGAATAGCTTAGCCAACATTACAAAGTTTGTAATGTCAATGACCAGGCCCTGCTTTCACTATGTTACAATACTTACAATATTACCTATGTACTCGTTCTGATAAAAAGCACAGAAAGACAAAAATTTTTTAAAAAGCTAACAATTAAGTGCTTATTGTATTATCTCATTTAATCTTCACAACCACCCTATGGGGTTGGTACTATTATTATCCCATTTTGCAGATGAGGAAACCAAGTCTTACAGAAGAAGAGATTTGTTCAGGGTCACAGAGTCAGCAAGTAGTAGGACTGGGTTCTGAACACAGACAGGATGATCTGTAGCCTGCACCCTTACTTGCACATCATGCTCTGAATCCTTTATCTCCATCCTGCCTAATGATGATTACAGCTGGAGGACAAGGGGTGGTAATGTTATCAGCAACAGGCTCCCCACACAACCCTCCATTAGCTGGCTCACTAGCCTGCTAGTGCCAAGCCCCAAAGGACTGGATCCCTGCTGGCATAAAAGCCCCCACCTTTTGCTCTCCCTGCAGGGACTGAAGAGGGAATGAAGAGCAACTGCCTGCCAAAGGAAGAATTTGCTATACCAGTCTTAGATAGAAACTTGGTATTAAGTCTTTTCCCTGCCCATACGCAGAAGGTAGGTCAGGACTCACCTGAGGCAAGTCCGTCTCCAAGCAGGGTGCTAAGGATCACCAGCAGAAGGAACACTCCATGTCCCACAGAGGCAACAGCAAACGGTGAGGTGCTCTTTGGTGCTATCCTGCCATGGCACATCTTTCATCCGTCCAAGTTTTTTTTAAAAGAAAAATTTAAAAGCCAGAAGTAAAAATCCTAAAGTCAGGCAGGGAGTTGATTCACCTATAAAAAAGAACAAGGACATAAGCAGAATGAAAACTTCAGCCAGAACTTGGTTGGAGGCAGGCACTTTGGTAAGGAAGCCATAATCATATACTAACTTGAAAGAATTCTAGCAACCAAACTCATGCCAGGAGAAGAGATAAGCTCATAAACAGCTTTTCAATTCCTCCCTGGAGAAATGCCAAGACAGAAAGAATAAGGAGACAAGCTTGTCTCACCCGGAGATCTGTCAGGAGTCACAAAGCTTTCAGAAACTGCCCTGGCTCTGCCCGGCAGCCTCAGAGGCTCCAAAAGAGCAGGAGAAAAGCAGCTGTTGACGCAGAGCTGCAAACCCAAGTCACACTTTGCCTTTGCCCTTGGACTCATAATAAATCCAACTAATCAAAAGGGAAAAAAAAGAAAATAGAAACACACCCTCTAGGGAAGGAATGCAGCAGGAGGAGCCAATCCCTGCCCCCGTCCCACACTGGCCATCACGCTAAACCTCCAGAGGCTGGATGAGCCCCTGAGGATCTGACTGGACAGCCGTGAACCTCAAAAATGCCCTAATTAACCAGGGCTTCACCCTCACCCAACACACCTGGGCCCTAAAAGGTCACTCTGTTGACTGTCCCAGACACTGACGGAGGGTGGAGGACAAGCTGTAATTGTTAATTGGCCCACACCTTTTCTAGTTCAGACAAATCCTTCAAAAGAATAGGAACCAGTATATTTGAAAAATTTAGGGGTCAAGAAGTTAAGGATTTTTTCCACTACATGTTTTCAGGGAGGTTGCAGGGTTATTAACACACTATGACGCGAGCCTATTATTAACATATTTTAGTTAACTTACTTGATTTTATTTGCCAGTTACTCATTTATCCAAATTTAGAGGTTTCCCAAATAAGATCATCCCTCCTTTTTTTTTCAGTTTCACATATACCCCTTTTCCATTAATAAGGCTTTATGTACACAGATAAGGAAGCTTGCCATCTACAAGCCCTAATAAAAGGTGCCCTAGAGATTCTCCCAGAGATATTAACCAGGCATGATTTTTTTTTTTAAAGATTTATTTATTTCTCTCCCCTTCCTCCACCCCCCACCCCGTTGTCTGCTCTCCTGTGTCCATTCACTGTGTGTTCTTCTGTGTTCGCTTACATTCTCAGCGAACCAGGAATCTGTGTCTCTTTTTGTTGCATCATCTTGCTGGGTCAATTCTCCGTGTGTAAGGTACCACTCCTGGGTAGGCTGCACTTTTTTCGCACAGGGCGGTTCTCCTTGTAGGGTGCACCCCTTGTGCATGCCGCTCCCCTACCTGGAGGACACCTCTGCGTGGCATGGCACTCCTTGTGCGTGGCAGCACTGTGCATGGGCCAGCTCACCACACAAGCCAGGAGGTCTTGGGTTCGAACTCTAGACCTCCTATATGGTAGGCGGATGCTGCATCAGTAGAGCCACATCCACTTCCCAGGCCTGATTTTAATCCATGTCTGAAGTCTTGTTTCCCCTCCTAGAGTCACCGCAAACAGCAACATCAGCTGCCTCAGTTGAAATGAAGGACAGTTATGAAGGTCTTCAACAAGCATTAGCTAGGAGCTAGCCATTAGGGTTTTCCTCTATTAGTTATGACTGCAGCAGTCTTCAGTCCCCAGCTTTTACCCAGCCTCCCATTTGAACCTCTTTAAAGCTGCAGAGCAGGGATGTTTCATGAAAATGCCTGGTGGCATTTCTGTGAGTGATCAGAAAGTTCGTGAGTGATGAGAAATAGTACACAAAATGTGTGTGTCAATGTGTGTGTATTTATGTGGCTAGGAACAGTAGAGTGAGAATGCCTGGATTCATGTTTCCTCCATTATGACTTTGTGGCCAAGTAATATAACCTCTCTAAGCCTTAGTTTCCTGTTCTGTAAAATGGGGACCTAACAAAGCACTTGGTACACTGCAGGGCACTAAGTCCTCAGTAAACATTGGCTGCTGTGCTGTTGTAATTATTAATTAAAACTTAAGCTGACAAAGCCCTTGGAGATCTCAAGCCCCACATCTCATTTGACAGATGCCAAAACCAAGGTCCAAAGAAGTTAAAGGATATATCGAGGACTACCAGCTGGTTAGTAAAAGGATTGACAATGGGCTCTCTGGTGCTGCCACTTCAGATGCGGCCACACCAGGTAGTCTTATCAGACTAGTCATCATCCCTTCAAAGCAACAAGAGTGGATCATCAGAATGACACCCGCCTATACCACACCACATCAAGGCAGGTGCATAACAAATATTTAAGTAGTGAATGGATTAGGCTGGATCAGGGTGGTGCTTTAGTGCTATGTACAAGAGGAGGTGTCTGAGAAGACTCCTAAAGGAGTGATACTAAGCTGAGTCCTAAAGGATGTATCTAGTAAAAAGAAGGAAAAGGAGGTACCAATAGGTACGGCTCAGAGCAATGGGTGTACAGGACTCTGCAGAGGCAGCTTCAGATGAAGCTAGAGGCAAAGGGCTAAGTGAGGAATTTGAACTTTACCCTGAAAACTGCATGAAGCCTTCAAGAATTACAAACTGGGATACTATAGGGCTGAGTTCATTTGAAAGATCACCATAGCAGGGATTTTAGAGGACATGGGGGAGAAGGGAAGGAGAGTTATAGTGTAGAACAAAATCTTGAATTTAGTATTTTTATAATCAATGCAGAGCTCTTCGGAGAACAAAATGGCAATATTTATTTAAAAACCAACCAACAAACAAATGAGCAAACAAACACACATATTCCCTGGCCCACAATTTCTACTTCTGAAATCTGTTCTTGGAAATCATGTGTGCAATAATATAGATGGCAAGAACATTCACTGAATTATCTATAAATGGCAAAAGATTGGCACAACCTAAAAGTTCATCAAAAGGGGACTAGTTAGGGAGCGGACGTGGCTCAACGATAGAGCATCTGCCTACCACACGGAGGGGCCAGGGTTCAAACCCAGGGCCTCCTTGACCCATGTGGAGCTGGCCCACATGCAGTGCTGATACGCACAAGGAGTGCCCTGCCATGCAGGAGTGTTCCCACGCATGGGAGCCCCACGCTCAAGGAGTGCACCCCATAAGGAGAGCTGCCCAGTGCAAAAGAAAGTCCAGTCTGCCCCGGAGTGGCGCTGCACACATAGAGAGCTGATGCAGCAAGATGATGCAACAAAAAAGAGACACAGAGTCCCGGTGCCGCTGACAAGAAGAACACACAGTGAATGGACAGAGAACAGACAATTGGGGGGGTGGGGTTGGGCGGGAGATAAATTAAATAAATAAATACATACATTTTAAAAGGGGACTAGTTAAATAAGTTTCTTTTAAAAGTACACCCTTACAACAGAATATTATGCAGTAGTTTTAAAAGAAAAGGGCAGCTCAATCTGTAGTAATATGGAATGACTTCACAATTAGTGAGTCCATACCAACATTTTTATGTATTTCATTTGTTTTGCTTGCTTGATTTTTTCAGGAGGCACTGTGAACTGAACCTGAGATACCCCCCACAATGTGGGAGGCATGCACTCAATGCTTGAGCCTCATCTGCTCCCATATTTCTGTATTTTTAAAGGCTACACACAGGCGTGCACACCAAATGCACCAAACATCGCTGGAATGATGCATAAGAAATTGGTAACAAAAGATTGCCTTAAGGAAGGAAGAGAATGGCTAACAGAAAGAAAGGAAACTCATCTGTCACTGTATATATTTCCTTACAATCTCCTAGAGTTCTGTACCTTGTGCATGTATTACCTACTCAAATTTTAGAAAAAATTAAATTTATGTAGCAAGGCCTTCCCTATAGACTGCCTTTCTATATTCCTACCTCACAAATTTATGACATTGAAATAACCTTCAAAGATCTGACTGCTCCTCTGCCAGGAACACAGTCACTTTCAGGGCTCAGGGAAAGGGTCATCTCCTTGTAGAATTCTTTTCTAATACTTCCCACTAGCAGCACCCCAAGGAGAAGTGACTGCCTTCTTACCCCAAAAGAGCATTGGGCACCCTATTACTGTGCCTATAATAAGTTATCATATCAATTTATCTCTTTTGTCCTAACAGGCTGAGAGTTCCATGAAGGCAGTGACTTTGAATCTTCAACAGCCTCACAGGGAACAAGTGTTTGCCAAACTCATGAATATTTTAGGGAGGAGAGGATATACATATATAAGCACCTGTTTCTTGTTTGTTTTCCTTTGTTTTTTTTTTTTTTTTTTTAGAATCAGCTGGCTCCTCCTTTACTGCTCAAGCAACTATCTATAGGACAGGGATTCTTAACAAGGTGTTCGTCAGCTTGAACTGAAATTCAAAAAAAACATTATTCTTGTAGGGAGAGTGTGATAATTTATTAAATACTACGTAGCATAGTGTGGACTTAGTAAAGAGTCCATGGTTTTCACCTGACTGGCAAAGGGGTCCTGGAACAAAAAAGGTTAAGAATCTCTGACCTTCGTATGACAAAGGACCAATTCCGCCATGAAGTCTAAGATCTGACCAAGGGCAGAACAGGATGACAGAAATGGTAGCTTTGCAAAGAAAAAGGAAATATGAATGGAGGGTAGTCAATGTAGTATTTACATGCAAGGGTGGGGTGGTAGTTCTTGCTTCAGAAATAATACAGAGGAAAACTAACCCTCCACAATCCCACAGTATTGCCTGGAATGGAGAACCCAGATACCTTGGAGACAGGGTTACATTTCCAATCTAATAATTTTAAGAAAAGATTTGCTTTGAACACAGATTTAAATACACACAAGCTCTTTCTCTCCCAGCAGGCGGCGGCGGAGGAGGCCCGGCGAGTGTAGCGATGGCTAAGATCAAGGCTCGGGACCTTCGTGGCAAGGAGGAGCTGCTGAAAACAGTTGGACGACCTGAAGGTGGAGCTGTCCCAGCTACGCGTCGCCAAAGTGACTGGCGGTGCGGTGTCCAAGCTCTCCAAAATCCGAGTGGTCCAGAAATCCACCGCCCATGTTCTTACTGTCATTAACCAGACTCAGAAAGAGAACCTCAGGAAGTTCTACAAGGGCAAGCAATACAAGCCCCTGGATCTGCAGCCCAAGAAAACACATGCCATGTGCCGTAGGCTCAATAAGCATGAGGAGAACCTGAAGACCAAAAAACAGTAGCAGCAGGAGTGGCTGTACCCCCTGCAGAAGTTTGTGGTCAAGGCCTGAGCAAAAAAATAAATAAATACACACACACAAAAGGTCCTTTAATTGCATACCAAGTGAAAATTTTAAAAAGCTTCAGAACAAATTAAGACCAGGTATTCTTATCCCTAGAGAAACACAGAAGCAGCTAAAACTAAGGAAAAGCTAGATTTCACTTCAGTATTCTTTTGCCAAGCTAGTGACCCTTCCCCTAATTAAAAAAATATACATATATATATATACACCCATACATATACACTATATATGATTAAAGAGGAACCTGGAACAAAACCTCATTTGCAAAGCTGGCACTCACTCATCCTCACAAGAAATATAATATCTAAACTTAGAAGTGAGAAGAAAAGAGAGGACCTAAGGCTATGGCTTAGTCCCATCTATGCTACCAACAAGCTGACCAGACAGGAAAGCTCTCTGGGTTTCTGTTTCCACATTTCAAAAAAGCTCTAAGGTCTCTCTCGGCCACAGAATTCTCCACAGCTTAGCTTCTGAGCTTCTCTTTGCATAATCCATCTCTTCCTCCAGCAGCTAGCTTCCCCTCCAAAACATGGGAGAGAAGGTATGGAAAATCTGCATTCACCTTTCTGATTTTCTTTCTTGGGACTGGTACTGCTGCCTCCCAATAGTATGTGGTAACATGAGGTCCCAGGAGCTAGAATGCCAACCCCTCTAGGGCAGCATCTGGTCCTTCTGGCTCTATGAACCCAGAATATCAAAAGCTGGGTGGCTCTGCTCTACTGAATGTGGCGTCATGGACACTCATTTCCTGCTGCCCAGGATGATCCTCCAAGGAGGAAGAATAGTGCCCTCAAGCCATGGCTCTGACCTTAAGGAAGCCACTTACTTCAACTCTGCCTTTGTTTCCTCATCCTCATGTAAAATGTGGGTTTTGCTTGTTTTGACTATCTCAGTAGGCTCTGGTAAGGCTCAAAGAGACAAACTTACAAGGAAATGCTATGCAAACTAGAAAGACCCAGGGCTTTCTATTTACAGTCTTGGCCCAGAAGCCAAGGAAGCAGAGGGCTATGTGAGAAGTTGTTCATAAAAATGACAGTGGTGGGAGCAGATGTGGCTCAAGCAGTTGAGCACCAGCTTCTCACATGGGAGTTTTCGGTTCCAGTGCCTCTAAAAACAAACAAAACAAAAAAAACAAGCAAAGAGACAAAAAAAAAAAAAAATAAGCAAACAAATGAAAAAACCAACTCAAGGGAGCTGATGTGGCTCAGTGATTGAGTGCCAGCTTCCCACACACAGGGTCCCAGGTTCAATCCCCAGCCTTAGTACAAAAAAAAAAAAAAAAGACACTGACAAGCGTGGGCATGATAGACTTCTGATGTAAGGAGAACTTGCAACGTAAGTCCAAAGTCCAAAGTTCACATGGTTTGCTTACTTGTTGGTGCCATATATGCTTCCAAGTTAATTCAAGAGCCTGCTAAGATGAAAAGTGCCATTCAAAAATGGCTCAGCCTGAGGAGGCAGCAGCAGCAGATAGAGCCAGCCATGAAATGGCCAGAATAGACTGCCTGGGGCCCACATCTCCTCAGCCCACACGTGGTTGCTCTGGAGCCTACCCCTACCGAGAATACCACAGTCCTGCTGGAGGATCAGAGTTGCGTTGACACTCTTTTGAGCCCTCCTCTGTGGAAGCAAAAGAGCCTGTCTCAGTCAAGCTGAGCTCCCAGGTGCTGGGTGGGCTTCAGTTTATATGTAATTTTCAGAACGAATTACTTCCTAAACAATGGCTCATGTACCCATTAATCAGAAGAGGGAGTTGGGTATTTGAAACGAAGAGAAAGGAAGAGTTTAGTCCTCTAATTAACCATCTTCACCAATGCTGATGCTGCCATGTGATTAAGAAGGAGAGAAGCATTATAGGATAAAGGATGGTTCAAGAAGTGTAAACAGAACTCAACCAGCTAGTTACATTTCAGAGTGTCAACTGAAAAGAAGTCCCCACACTTTGAAGTCCAAAGATCTCCAGACTGACATGATAAGAAAAGTGACTAATAGTCCAAAGCTATCAAGCTACGGAGGAACTCCCTTTTCTTGCCTTCTAAGTCTCTCCCCTTTACTCCACTCACTCTGAAACAGCTATGAACACAAAGAAATATCTAATCATTTATTGGATCTTAATGACTCCCACTCCATAAGAAAAGATTAAATTTGATTACTTCTAGATGCCTTCAGTTTTTTCCCCCTATGGATCAACAAACCCTTCCAACCCTGCTAAACTCTGTCTTCTACTTTCCTTTATGCCATTAAGATCTGAGGGCTTCAAGATCCACTATTTTTTTTTTATTGGACTTTGAGATCCTTGAAAGCCAGAATGTTACCGCATCCATTTCCTTTTAGTCTCCAGCTCCTCGCCAACAAGACACAAATAGCAAATTCTTGTTAAAATTTTACCTCCTCCAAATCACCAAAATAACTCTCAGCTTTCCTCTTAAGCCACTCCTAAGTCACTTAGAGACTTTTTTTAAAATTGCTTTGATATTCCTGGAAAAAATGTATCTTGTCTTGCTCCCCCAGAATTAGTCACCACACCTTCTGAGTACTGCACCTTCCACCTACATAATTCCTCAAATTTTCAAATTTCAAGCAACAATAACATCAGCAGACACACTACCACTCCATTCCTAAGCCCCATCTCCAAAATTGATCTTCTAAAACCTAATAGCCTGATGACTGCAGTATGAACTAGAATACAAGAGAGAGCACCAAGTCCTAGCTCCACCACTGAACAGTAATTTGGGCTCCAGCAAGTCAATTATTACTCCTGATTTTCAAGGTGGGACTGGAGGATTCTCAAAGGTCCTTTCAGTTCTAAAGAATCTGGAATGTCTTCTAGGGAATAGGAGGGGCAGAGAAATATTTCCTCTGAAAATATAAATCAACAAAAGTTCTGACTGGGAGGAAGAAACATTAAATCTACCCTCTCTGTTCTGCATGAGCAATCATTTCCCCTAAATCTTTCACAACCTATCCTAGCATCTAACTATCGGCAATACAGCAAACTCAGGAGACTCAGGAGACTCCACTTTCCCATTTAGAGGTTAATCAATCCATCAGCACATTTGTATAGGCCATCCATACACAGCTGTTCCTAAAGGGCTTTCCAAAAATAACAAATGTCTTAAAAGCAATAACGACAACAACAAAGAAAGAAAGAAAAAAAAAGCCTCCATACATACAAGGATCACTGCAGACGAATTACTGGGACCCAGAGAAAAAAGGTGAAAAGATGTGAGAAAGGAGGTAGAATGCCTATTAGCAGGACTCACCTCAGGCTACAAATTTCTGACCCAGAAAGCAAGAAACCATCCCTCTTCTCGTCTCAACTTCACCAATGACTTATGAGCTGGCCCAAAACACTGTCACTTTACATTCCTACACCTCAGTTTCCTCATCAGTAAATGAACAGTTCAACTAAATATCTCTCAGGGAGGCTGCAACTGCGGATTGATTCTGGCAGACTGGACCAGAATCCTTGGTCTGCTTGAATATTTGTTGGGTGGTTATTTATCCACACTAAACCTCAGTTTCCATCTGTAAACTTGATAAATAATACCAACCTCCGTGGAATTGCTTGGGGTAAAAATGAGATGAATGTGAAGAGCCTAGAACAGTGTCTGAAACAGAGATGGTACTCAAAGGAGTGTTGGCAAAGCCCCCTTCCTGCTCTAATAGGCTGTAAATGACCCCGCTAGAGTCCTAAAGTACACTCTTTTTGCTAGTTTGGAAGCATATTCCCCAAGACTAGGCTCAAAACACAAAGGCAGCTATTCAAACAAACAGAAATATACAAACAACAATGAAAAACTCCATAAAAAAAAGTTTAGACATAGAAACAGCCAACAGGTTAATCAAGTGAACCTCCAAGGTCCTATTATCCCATGAAGTTCTAATAATATATTTTATCCTCCCTCAAAATATTAAATAATTATATCTGTGACTCTACTAAAGTAGTATTGTTATCTAGGGCATTCCAGAGAGTTTTCTAGCCTGATTATGTTGTAGAGAAGGATGAGGGCAGGAAGTTTACATGTGTTCATTCCCCATACTCATTACCTCATTAAATAGGTAATACTGCCCAAATTTTATAGATAAATGGAATCCAGGGAGCCTAAAAAATGTCTTTCCTTGCCCTGTTTTCCTACTGAAAAAGGCTCTCTGCTCTTTTATTTTCCAAATACAAGGTAAGCTTAGTTCCACCTCCCCTGGGAAGACTCCTCATCAATTCAGCCCATAGGCATGGAAGGCTCTTTTGAACCCACAGCATCACTACCAGAACCACAAATGGGACAACCAAGTATATCTCTTGCCAAGACCTACTCAGGTACTTAACTTTTGTATGCTACATTTCTTTCATTTCATTAGGTAGTCAATTCCTATAATGCAGGGGCCACCAACTTTGCTTTTCTCTGTCCCCCACATGCTCAACAAAAGCTCTGTTGACTCTTGGAGAAAAAAGATAAACCCAGAAGACATCTGTATAGAAAATAAAAGATGGCATAGTAGCAGCAGATATGAAACAGGAGAGAGAAAGGGTATAAATACTGATGCTTAGGACAGACAGTAAAACAGATGCTGGGCAGAGGCAGTTGAATTTGGTTTCTAAACCCCAGAGATATAATTTAGGTGTAACCACTCCCTTCTACTCTGGTTTCATCAGAGCTAAGTGAAGCAGACTTCAACACTCACTTGGCAAATGAAGCCCTAGAAGCTGATTTGCTAAATCTGACTTCTTAGGGCCCTGTGTTTCCAGTATCTATACTACAATTCAGCAAATATTTACTGTCTTCTACATAAGACTTAGGCAATCACAGACATGAAGTGGGACATATGTCTTACTCTCAAGGAATTCACAATTTATGTGAGAGGAATAATATGGGTTTATCTATAATAATATCAAATTGAGATTAGAATCCAATAAAAAGGTAAGAAAAGGGCTATGGAAATACAGAGGAGGTCGGAACAAGGACTTCTGGCTATGAATAGGAGGGAGGTAAAAGAGAAAGCTTTGAGATGTACCTTAAAGATCATATAAACATTTAGTGTGGTCTCGGGACAGTGTTGCAAGCTTAGTGATATTTAACAGTGAAAGATAAAGAAATGGGAAGAACAATTCACCAAAAGGATGGCAAAGAAAAAGAGTAGAAAACAGTGAAAATTTTGTCTGCCAAGACCCAGTGAATACTGCTTTCTGATAAAAAAAAAAATCTAACAAGAAAGAAATATGTCTACATATTTCACTCAAGAGGATGTTTAGGAGCTACATTTTGATTTTCAAAGTACTCATAACTGTGCAAGAAACACCTCCCCCAGGTCAAAAATAGCAAACCCAAGAGAACTGGCTGATACAGTTATGTTTACTTTTTACCATCTCTGTGGGTTGCTTTCCAAAGATCCCCAAGTGGGATGGTATAAACAGGTCTGTGTCACTTCCTGGTTCTCAGTTCTCAGGCCTTCTGCTACATTCCCAGTCAGTCTGGGAAGTCTGCCTATTTAAAAATAAACTTTAGAAATTCACCAAAAACCCCAACCCTATGCAATGGATGTGTCACGATGATGGGAGAGAGTGTTGCTGTGGGGGGAGTGGGGGGTGGGGGCGGTGGGGTTGATTGGGACCTCATATTTTTTGAATGTAATTTTTAAAAATAAATAAATAATTTTAATTAAAAAAAAAACCCAACCCTAAACCACCCTTCCCTTTACTTCATTCAATTTCACTGAAATTGAAAGGGGTAAAGCAAGAAATAAAGACAAAAATGCCCAAAAAGAATGAGTCCTCAAGTCAAAAAATATGTGCTTACCGAGTTCAAGGTTAAGAGACCTGGATTCTACTGCCCCTCTAGAAAACTTGACCTTGTATGAGCAAAATGCTTCATTTCTGTGCAATAGCTTCCTCAGCATGCTCTCAACCCTGACACACTACTGCATTGTCATTAAGTACAGAGGGCTTTGGAATAAGGCAGCTTGGGTTCAAATTCCAAACTCACCCTTTTTTCTTTAATTATGGGCAAGTTACCCAATCTTTCTGGACCTTAGTTTCTTTATCTATAATATGGCACTAATAATACCTGCCTCAATGGGCTATTCTAAGTATTAGATGAGAAAATGCATATAATATAAAGCACTTAGAATACTGCCTGACACTTAGTGAGTAATCAAAAGTGGTAGCTGTAATTATAAGCAATTCTATCATTATCATCATCATCATGTGGAAACCTACGGGTTGGGCTAGATGATCTCTATTTGAAACACTTCTCTGGCACCAAAATTCTATGATTCTCTTATTGCCTTTTTCTTTTTTCGTAGCTAGGTGGTGAGAGAAGGAGATAAACTTGGCAAAACAGGACAGCTACAAACATGTCTTTAGCCTTTAGGTTACAAACACTAGGAAACAATTAGGAAACCCACCAATGAGTAAAATGGGGACATATACTCTCCCCAGTGGAATAGTCTTGTTTATTTCTTGCATTAAACTCATAACATGTGGGAAGTTCACTGACAACACACTGCCTAAGAGCACCAAGGAAAAGCGCCCTCCTGTTGGAGCATAATCTGACTTTACCTTTGACTATAACTTCCTCAGTTACTTAGAGCACATCTAAATATAGTACAGTGGCCAATCCACTCAATGCTAATAACAACTAATCCTTCCACAAAGCATCCTTATTTAAATAAGAGTCCTCTCCTTGATAGAAATGGAATGTGGCCTAAAATAAAATACCCTTCAGAAAAGTTAGAGCAGGGGTTCTTAACCTTTTTTATTCCATGGACCCCTTTGCCAGTCAGGTGAAAAACATGGACCCCTTACTAAATCCACATTATACTGTGTATTATTTAATAAGTATATCACACCTGCACCAACATGTCCCCACAAGAATGTTTTTTTGAATTTCAACTCAAGCTCACAGACTCCTGATTAAGAACCCCTGAGTTAGAGTGCTTTGCCAAGGTGCTGAACTGTAATTCAGGTGAAACAGGGGAGTAGATTTGGCTCAAAGGATAGAGCATCCCCCTACCACATGGGAAGGTTCAGGGTTTAAATCCAAGTCCTCCTGACCCATGTGGTGATCTGGCCCACACGCAGTGCTGATGCACACAAGGACAGCTGTGCCATGTAGGGGTCTCCCCCGTGTAGGGGAGCTCCACACGCAAAGAGTGCGCCCCAAAAGGAGATCCACCCAGCGCGAAAGAAAAGTGCAGCCTGCCCAAGAATGGCGCGGCACACACGGAGAGCTGACACAGCAAGATGATGCAACAAAAACAAACACAGATTTCTGGTGTTGCTGATAAGGATAGAAGCAGTCACAGAAGAACACACAGCTAATGGAAACAGAGAGCAGACAACTCGGGGGGGGGGGGGCGGGGGGAAGGGGAGAGAAATAAATAGAAAATAAATCTTAAAAAAAAAAAAAAAAAAAAAAGGGAGACACAGATTTCCAGTGCCCCTGACAAGAATATAAGCAGACAAAGAACACACAGTAAATGGACACAGAGAGCAGACAACTGGGGGGGGAGGGCAGGCAGGGAAGGGGAGAGAAATAAATAAAAAAAAATAAAGTAAAATAAAATTAAAAATTCATGTGAAATAAACATTTCCATTCATTCTTTTTTCCTTTCAGTATCCATGGTATGCCAAATGCTGCAGAAGATGCCAAAAACAATAGCACGGGGTAAGTGAGAATAAAGGATGACAACTTAGTTTCTAGTCTAAGTATCTGTGCGTACGGTACAAGCTACTGTAGAAAAAGTAAAAAAAACACAGGTAGACAAGTGTATTTTGGTGAGGAATGTAAAACATTTAGTTGAGATTATTTTTGGATATGTTAGGTTGGAAGTACCTGAAAGACATCAGGTAGAAAGATCTAGCAAGCAAATTAGAAATGAGTGAAACCCTCCAGAATGCTTTGAGCTAGGGATATAGCCCTTGAGTTATCCAGCTATGAATGATGGTTGAAATCTTGCAAAATAGACAAGACCACCTAAGGAGGGCTGAATACAAAGAAAGACAAGGACAGAATCCCGGGAAGAATACCAACTTTATTAAGGTGTACATTAAGGAAGGAAAGCTCATGAAGGACTCCAAAAAGTACAAGGAAAACCAAGAAACCAAGAGTCAGTATATCACAAATGTCAAGAGAAGGGCAGAGACTCAAGGAGGATGTAAGAGATGGGAAATTCAGCTAAGGTCCAGTGAAATGACTTAAAAATACCCACTGAATCTGGCCACAAGGAGGTCATGGTGACCTTGTCAAAAAGAGTTTCATTAAAAGTGGTGAGGGCAGGAGTCAGATCATTTTGATTTTCAATTTAAATGTGAATTCAAAGTGAGAAAGTGGAAACAATAAGGGTAAATCCAAATGGGAGGAGAAGATTCAGAAAAGACTGGAAAAGAAAGACTGGACAATAACTAGAGGGGTTTCTGCCTATGAAACGTATCTTATCCATGAACTCAATGGTTTCAGTTAAGGTTTCATGAACTGTCCAGACTAGCTTGGAGATCCCCTTAGAATAGCTCTCCATTGACAGTTCTATAAACTATTGTTAGCAAAAGCTGGGAAGAAACAGATGGACAAAACAAAAAAGCCTCTCCATACTATCATTCCCTCCCCCAAGACTGCTACCTCTGCTGTAGGATTCATGAGTGGGAAGAAACAGTCAACCTAATGGCAGAACCAGAGAAGTGTCCTTTCCCAATGATGTTTTAGGTTTTAGGACCTTAAGGTTTTCCATAAATATGTTTCCAGTTTCTGCCATTTCCCTCCTTCCTACTCAAATGTCATCTAAGCATTTTGCCCTGGGATTCAGGTTCAGGATTTTAGGATCACATTTTTTCACCATCACCTAATGAAGTTTAATAGCCTCAATGAGGTGTGCACTTAAGCCAAACAAGATACCATCTTCTGGCTCCACATATCTCTCCATTCTGTGCAAATTCCAAGGTTGGCTATAAATTTGATTAATTTTAGAGCCAAACCATGCCTTTTCCTGTCCTCTTCCTCACATATTACCCAAACTTCCTATAAGCTGTCAAAGTTGGACTACAAGGCCTCATGAAAAAATAAAAAGCAGGAACTTACCCATTATTCTTCCCCTTTGATCAATTCCACAACCCTATCCCTACCTATGCCCCTATACCCTCTAAACGTACAAAGTCTCTCCACCAAGGTCTGCATTCTCCGTCCGGCCCCAATCAAGTTCCCTAGAAACTAGAAGAAAAGAACTTGATTAAATGATTCACATCAAGGGATATTTCCTTAAATCTCTAAAAAGAGACTTACAAAGTAAGCTCAAATTAGTGAAAGTGGGAAGCAGACTTGGCCCAATGGATAGGGTGTCCGTCTACCACATGGGAGGTCCTCATTTCAAACCGCGGGCCTCCTTGACCAGTGTGGAGCTGGTCCATGTGCAGTACGCAAGGAGTGCCCTGCCACACAGGGGTGTCCCCCATGTAGGGGAGCCCCACGCACAAGGAGTGCACCCCATAAGGAGAGCCTCCCAGTATGAAAGAAAGTCCAGCCTGCCCAAGAATGGCGCCGCGTACATGGAGAGCTGATACAGCAAGTTGACACAAAAAAGAAACAGATTCCCAGTGCCGCTGTTAAGGATAGAAGCGGTCACAGAAGAACACACAGCGAATGGACAGAGAGCAGACAATGGGGGGGGGGGGCGGAGGAGAGAAATAAATAAAAAATAAATCTTAAAAAAAAATAATTAGTGCAAGTTCAGGCAGAGGTACCAAATGAAGAAGTCCATAAAGCCCATTCCAGAAGATGTTAACAGGGATTATGATAAACACAGAGCAGACAAGACAGAAATGTAAAAATTAACAAGGGAATCTGATATTTCCCTCCAGACAGGGCTACTAGACTAATTCCTAACACATATCTTTCTTAAGGAACTCAATGATTTCATTCAATACATTTATTGGGCACCTACATATACTAGGCTCTATGAGAGTTATAATACAAAAAGGGACAAAGTAAGAGCCCTTAAAGAGTTTACAATCCAGGAGAGATGAGACACATACACAAATAACTATAATGTGAGGTAGAAAGTGAAAAGACATGGGAAATATATAGCTAAAGTGTCAAAGATAAAACAAGGAAATAAGCTGGAGCCCAGAGGAGGGAAATGAAACAGAAAATTATAGGGTAAATGTGGTCTAGTAAACACTACATGGGTTTCAGAGTCACACAAAAGGGAATTCATATCCCGATTCTAATGGGTGCTTCTCACAAGGGCTGGGTGTGCTATTTTACTGATGTGAGCCTCTGTTTTATCACATATAAAACAATATCTACTTCATAAGCTTGTGAAGCGTAAATGACTCCCACTTTTTTTTTTAGGGAGTACTGGAGATTGAATCCAGAACCTCGCACATGTGAAAAAGGCGCTCAACCAACTGTCACACAACACACATTTCTGAAGAGTTTAATATAGTATCTGGCACAGAGTAAGCTCTTAATAAATAATAGCAATTATTAAGAGTGATCAGCTACACTACTTCTCTAATAAAAAATATATATTGAAAAAAACAATATTGCCATGCCATCCCCCTCATATGGGGCAGAAGACCATACACAGAGGCGTTTAGTAGCTTGCCCAAAGAAACACTTCTAAATAGCAAAATGGGGATTCAAATACAGGATGTTTGACTCCAAAATCTATGCTTAACCATGAAACTAGACCAAAAAGATGAAGTCCAAGGAAATCAAGATAACTACTAATAAAATAATAAAAGTTCATCGAGTGACAGACATTTGCACACCAATCTTCACAGACTTGTTATTTACAATTGCCAAAAGATGGAAACAACCCAAGTGTCCATCAATCAATGAATGGATAAACAAAATGTGGTAGGGAAGCAGATCTGCTCAACAGATAGAGCATCCGCCTACCATATGGGAGCTCCAGGGTTCAAACCCAGGGCCTCCTGACCCATGTGATGAGCTGGCCCACGTGCAGTGCTGATGTGTGCAAGGAGTGCCATGCCATGCATGGGTATCCCCCCCATGTAGGGGAGCCCCACACGCAAGGAGGGCACCCCAAAAAGAGAGCTGCCCTGCGTGGAAAAAAAAAGTGCAGCCTGCCCAGGAGGTGCGCCGCACACACGTAGAGCTCACACAGCAAGATGACGCAACAAAGAGAGACACAGATTCCCGGCGATGCTGACAAGAATACAAGTGATCACAGAAGAACACACAGCAAATGGACACAGAGAGCACACAACTGGGGGGTGGGGAGGGAAGGAGAGAGAAATAAATTTTAAAAATTAAAAAATAAAAAGAAAGAAAATGTGGTATAAACATATGAAGGAATACTATGCTGCAGGAAGAAGAAATGAACTTGAGACACACACAATAACATGGATGAACCTTGAAGACATTATGCTAAGTGAAATAAGCAAGACACAAAAGGACAAATATTGCATGATCTCACTAAAAAAACTAAATAAGAATAATAAATGCATGGAGTTAAAACCTAGAATATAAGTTATCAGGGGATAAGAGGAGGGCTATGAAGGAGTACAGATGTATAAGTTTTAATTAACTTGACTGTAGAAGTATGGAAATGGATAGAGTTGATGGTAATCCATTATTGTGAGTAGTAGCTGGTTTATAAATGGATTGTGGCTGAAAAGGGTAGTCTAGGGATGTAAATGTCAACTGAAAGAAAGCTAGAGAATAATCTAAGGAATGGTTAACACAGTGAGTCCAGACATGAAAGAGAATTGTAGTTATAGTACAAATGCAAAAGGGTCCTCCTGTGAACTAGAACAGATGTACATCACTACTGCAGGATGGTGGGAATGTAGAGAAGCATGAGAAAAATACAACTAAGGTAACCAATGTACTATAGTTAACAGTAACATTCTTGCATCAATGCCAAAGATACACTGTGTTAATAATGGGGGGGCGGGTGTATGAAAAAAATATGCCAAATGTATGCCATGAACCATAGTTAGTGGTTAAAGTCTGACGTTACCTCACAATCTGTAACAAATGTTCCACAACACTGTGGTATGCCGGTGAAGGGGTGTTGCATGGGAATTCGACACATGTGCACGATTAAGTTCACAACTTCTGTAATAAAAATATATTAAAAAAAAAATTTTCATCAAGTGTGATTTGGCCACTGGAAGATTTTGCCTGGTCCTTTCAAGGCATTGTGAGTAGAACGCTACCATCCCCACAGCTTTCTGGGCAGTGACAAAATAACAGAAACAGCCCAAATGTCCACCCATCTGTTTCAGTGCAGTCATAAAATGAAGGCCCTTTGTATTTTGAAGGAGAGCAAGGCTGGAGGATCTAGGGAGTATGCCACCTTTTATAAAATCACTCTTATCTTAGTCTTAGACTGAAGTCTCTTCTGGACTTGGCCTTACCAGAGTTTAAAAGCAAGACTTGAAAATTCAGAGTCAAACTTAGAATAAAAATTACCGGGGGCAGGGTTGGGGGTACGAAATGAGGAGTTAATACTTAATTGGTTCAGAGTTTCTGTTTAGGGTGGTGGAAAAGTTTTGGTCATGGGTGGTGATGATTGTAGCACAACATTGTAAATATAATTACCACTACCGAATAGTGCACTTGAAAGTGGTTAAAATGGAAATGTTACATTGTATCACAATAAAAAAAATGTTTAAACCTGCACACACACACACAAAAGGGGAACCGATTCCACATAATTAACTTGCTTGAGAACAAAGCCCAAAACAAAAGGAATTTAAAAAAAACAAAAAAACTAGCACCTAGCAACATAAAATTCAATATATCTGCCTTCCAATAAATATAATTAACAGAAATACAAAAAGCAGGAAAATATGACCCATAACTGGGAGAATAATCAAACAACAGAAGCGGACCCAGTGGGCAAGGATGTTAAAATGCTATTATAAATATACTCTGTGCATTTGAGAGAGTAAAGGCAGGCATGAGTACAATGAGGCAAAAAGACAATACATAAAGACCCAAACTGAACTTCTAGAGGGAAAAATATAAACATCTTTTTTTTAAAAAAAAGATTTATATTATTTATTCTTCTCCCCTTCTCCCCTGCTGTCTCTGCTATGTCCATTCGCTGTGTGTTCTTCTGCGTCAGCTTGCACTATCCTGCAGCACTGGGAAACTGTGTATCTTTTTTTGTTGTGTCATCTTGCTGCATCAACTCTCCGTGTGTGGCGTCACTCTTGTGCTTTTTTCATACGGGGCAGCTCTCCTTGAGGGGCACACTCCTTGCGCGTGGGGGACCCATACGCAGGGGTGCCCCTGCATGGCACGGCACCCCTTGCACGCGGCAGCAACACTGTGCGTGGGCCAGCTTACCACACGGGTCAGGAGGCCCTGGGGATTGAACCCTGGACCCTCCATATGGTAGACGGATGCTCTATCAGTTGAGCCACGTCCACTACCCATAAACATCTTAAATGAAGAATATCCAGATGGATTAACAGCAGATAAGACATTGCAAAAGGAAAAAAACAGTGAACTCGAAAACAAAGCAATAGAAATATCCAAAAAGATATACAGAGAAAAAAAGACTGAAAAGCAAATATACAGAGCATCAATGAGCTGTGAGCCAATACCAAGGAATCTAAAATACATATAATTGGGAAGCAGACTTGGCCCAATGGATAGGGCGTCCGCCTACCATATGGGAGGTCCACGGTTCAAACCCTGGGCCTCCTTGACCTGTGTGGAGAGGGCCCATGTGTAGTGCCGATGCATGCAAGGAGTGCCCTGCCATGCAGGGGTGTTCCCTGAGTAGGAGAGCCCCAAGCGCAAGGAGTGCGCCCCATAAGGAGAACCACCCAGCGCGAAAGAAAATGCAGCCTGCCCAAGAATGGCGCAGCACACACGGAGAGCTGATACAGCAAGATGACACAACAGAAAAAACCCACAGATTCCTGGTTCCACTGACAGGGATAGAAGTGGTCACAGAAGAACACACAGTGAATGGACACAGAGAGCAGACAACTGGGGGGGAGGAAGGGGAGAGAAATAAATAAAAAATCTTAAATAAAATAAAATAAAATACATATAATTGGAGCCCCAGGATTTGGAAAAAAGGCAGAGGGAGGCACAGAAAAAAATATTTTAAGAAATAATGGGGGAGCAGATGTGGCTCAAGCACTTAAGCACCTGCCTCCCACATGGGAGGTCCCAGGTTCAGTTCCCCACACCTCCTGAAAACAAACAAACAAACAAACAACAAGTAAAATAAATGAAAAAACCAACTCAGGGAAGTCAATGTAACTCAGTGGTTGAGCACCGGCTTCCCACATACAAGGTCCCAGGTTCAATAACAGTACCTAAAAAAAAAATGGCCAAAAAAAATTTCTAAACTTCATGAAAACTATAAGCCAATAGTTCCCAGAAGCTCATCAACCCCAAATAGAAGAAACATGAAACACACATACCCCAAAACACATTATAATCAAAATGCTGAAAACTAATGATAAAGAGGAAATCTTAAAAGCAGCTATAGGAGGAGAAAGGCAAATTATATATAGGGGAACGAAAATAGGAATTACAGCAGACTTACTGTCAGAAACAATGAAAGCCAGGAGTTACTGAAGGTCCTTTTTAAAAGTACTGAAAAAATTAGTATGACACTGGATAAGGAAAAATTGTCAAAAACTATCAAGTTCCCATCATTAATGCTCTCTGTACTCTGGGTTAATACTTGTTAGGGATGTCTAGTGCTGAGCTCAGAGGCCTTACGAACATTTCCAAGTACAGTATCCTCTAAAGAGCAGAAATGATAAAGACCCTCTCACCCTCTCAGGCCTATACAAGGAAACACACAACCCACTTACCCATGTTTTATACCTATGTACTGGAGCTTGGTTTCTAGTCTTATGTCAGTATTGTTTAACATATTGGAAAAGAGACAGGATAGGTCTATCAGAGGATTCATGGCACAGCAGGAAAAAAGGTCAAGTTAAACATTTAAAAATTCTTTAAAAAAATTAAAGAATGAGCTAATCTACCAGCGTCAAACCAGAATAGGCCTCACTCCCTTCAAGTGTACGTCTGTCTGTTGGTTAATGTATCTGATTGGCTTCTACAGTTTCAGATAAAATGTGTTTTTTTCAGAAAGGAAGAATGCTCCTTGAGCAGCAGTAGGTAAGAGTAAGTTAAGATGTGAATGAGAGTTACTCAACTTAGTTATGACATCTAGCCCAGAGCACCAAAATCTCCTCCTCACTAAATACCCTGAGCTGGCATCTCATTCTTCTCTCTCCAGCCATGGGCTATACATCCTACAGGGGCCACTAAGATGGCAATTCAGGTATTCCATGTGTGTTGCTCTGGTTCCCTACAAAACTGTAAATTAAACTGTAACCACTGTGTAGGCTCAGGTCCTATGAGTTTTATGTTTCCTTTATAGTCCTGAGACCAATACACATTCAAAACACCCCAGTGTAAATGGACAAAAGGGGCCCTCCTCCCCCAGATACTTTGTGCCTGAAACAGCTCTCAATCCAGAGCAATTTTGTCATCCAGAGGATCTTTGGCAATGTCTGGAGACATTTTTTGGTTGTCATACCTTGTGAGGACACTCAGTAGTGGCATTAAGTGGGTTGAGACCAAGGATGCTGCTAAACAGCCTACAATGTACAAGCCAATGCCCCACAACAAAGAATTATCTGTCCCAGAATGTCAACAGTGTTGAGATTGAGAACCCTTGGTCTAAATTAAAAAATATTAGGCCGTAGCAGATGCCAGTAGCTACTTTAGTTGTACATGTAGTGCAAAATTCCCTTACAACACTGGAAAAGTGCCCCACCATTAAGGTCTCAAACCAACGTTCTGATCCTACTGTTACGTCTGATCAGACTTATAGTCCCTCTGCGACAGAAGCGGCATAGGGGTTAAAACTTCTGGTTTTTCCCTCCAGCTTTTACACTAGCTGCATGATTTTAAATGCGTCACAAAAATTTTTCTAGGCCCATTTCCAATTCAGTAAAATAGAGGGGCTGGGAAAGATGATCTAAGAGTGCTTCTAGCTCTAAAATTCTATTTTAAATGCTTAGGTTTGGCCTTATCTCTTTACAATGAGCCAAGAGAAAGGAGTAGGATCTGATCCTGTGAGTATGCACAGCTCCCAGAGTGTACTGGGATGTGTAGCACAGGAGGCATCATTCAGTCATTCAATATTTATTGTGTGTGGTGGTTTGAAGGTATATTTACCCTTTGAAAAACATGTTCGTAAATGTAATCCATTCCTTTGAGTGTTAACTATTTAAGTAGGACCTTTTGATGAGGCTACTTCACCTCAGGTGTAGGCTAGCCCAATTAGGATGGGCCTTAATCCTATTACTGTCGTCTTTTATATGTGGAATAAAATTCAGACATAGAAAAAAGAAACAAAAACAACAAACAAAAACAAAAACCACGAATGCAAGAAGGTGAAATTCAAGGGAACCCAGAAGAGAAGGAAGAGGCCACCATGTGCACTGTATGGACCAAGCATCACCAGCAGCCAGCCCCAGACCACCACCATCTTTGAGCAGAAAGCATTGCCTTGATTTGGACTTTCTTTTAGCCTCAAAACTGTAAGCAAATAAATTCCCATTGTTTAAGATGAACCACTGCATTGGTATTTGCTTGAGCAGCCAAAGGAAACTAAAATACTGGGTACATTTTATTTTGTGGAAACCAAGCTGGACCAAGGCGAACTCCAGAAAAGCCAAGAGCTCAGGTGTGAGAGACCCAGGAAAAGATGCTCGCTGAAATGCCAGCCTAGTCACTCAGGTTTAAATTATGAAACTCCTTATTACTCTCCCTCCTGCCTTCCCCAGATCCATCTTTTTAATCAAATGTTAAGAAGTGGAGGAGAGAGACTAGGGCCTTGCTAGTCACAGTAAGGTCCATGAAACAGCAGCACTGGCATCACCTGGGAGTCTGTTAGAAATGCTGAATCTCAGTCTTCCCCCTAGATATACTTAATCAGAATGCAGATTTAAAATCGGCATTTTAACCAGATTCCTCAGGTGATTCAGATGAATGTTAAAGGTTGAGAAGCCCTGGCTGTGGGTATACTACCCTCCATTCCTCTCTTCCACCTCTTCATTCAGCAAAAGTGATTTTTAAAACTCTCTCCAGGGAAGCACATGTGCCTCAAGCGATTGGGCTCCCGTCTACCATATGGGAGGTCCTGGGTTCAATTTTCGGGGCCTCCCAGGGAAGGCAAGCTGGCCTGTGCTGCAGAGAACCGGCGGCCAAAACCACAGAGAGCTGGCGCAGCAAGGTGAAGCAACAAAGGCAGACGCAGAAGAGAGACAGTGAAAGACACAGCAGACCCAGGAGATGAGGTGGTTCAAGCAATTGAGAGTCTCTTTCCCACACTGTAGGTGGGATCAGTTCCCGGTGCCTCTTAAAGAGAAAGAGAAGAAAAAGACAAGCAGATACAGAAGAACACAAAATGAATGGACACAGAAAGCAGAGAGTGAGCACAAACAACAAAGGGGGCGGGGAATAAAATTAAAAAACAAAACAGCTCTGTCCACATACTCTTTCCTAATCCCATCTTCTTGCACAAGCTCTTATACACATACATACATACATGTACATACACACACACACACCAGTTCAGAATCTCCAAACCCAGAGTCACCAGTCACCAAAAGTGACAGGGTAGGTTACTACTCCTTTTATCTGTCCTAGATCCACCCCAGGACAGGAAGAGACAAGGCTTGAAGCCCAAGCAAAATTTGTGCTCTTCTGAGTGAGTAATTCAGTCCACCCCTGCTGTTCAAAGATTTCCCAAGAGGAGGGATGGAAAAAGGGGTGTTGAACTCAAAGGTACAAACTTTGATGGGAAGAGACTCATTTGCATCTCAACAGAGATCAACAGTGGTCCAAAGTCTCATTTTTAAAGACTTTATTTTCTACTGTCTTACATTGCATAAAGATTCTTCGGGACATAGTAAAAAGGTCAAAGCACACGCAGAGTAAACAGGTTTCTCTTAGCAGAAAGGTTGGGGGCAGCAGCTGAAACAAAAACAAGGTATCAATGAAGTATAGCATAACAGAGGAATTTAATAGAAGACAAAACATGGGGAGAAGGAGGGCTGAACTATGCCATGTAGTCAGTGCAGTGAAGGAGATTAAGTTGCTGTTCATCCTATCCCCCCTCCCCTGCACAGGTTGATCACCCCCTCACTCCACCTGCTGTCACAAGCAACAGATGGCCCAGCCACAGGCAGCTGGCACAGGGCAGCAATCTGCACATGCCTGCCTGCCCTTCCCCTAGGGCTAGAGATAGGGGACAAGGAGGGGAAAGGGGAAAGTCAAGGCTCACCCCTGGTGGAAGCAACACTGCATGAGTGCCCTGGGTAGGGAGGGTGGGGGCAAAATCATGTAATGCTTTACCAGACACCCAGCTTAAAAACAACTCTTAGCATTATCCAAGCATTATCTTCAGCATCCACAGCTCCTCAGAAAGAGTGCTGGGGATGGGATGGGGGTTGGGGGGGTAGCCAGACCCAGAACTGCTCACAGAGTGCACTGACGCCTACTGGTCCAAGAGGCATCATTCAATCATTCAACATTAACTGTGTATTGTGGATATACTACATTCCAGGCACTATGCCAGCACCTGGGGATACAGTGGTGATAACAGATAGTATCTGCCCTCAGGAACCTCACTGTAGGGTCAGGAAGAACAAGGAAACAGATGGTAATACAGTGGGGAAGTGCTGACTACAGGGTAATGTGGCAGCACAGATGAGGGGCATGCACACTAGCAAGAGGACAAGCAGGACTCTAGGCTAAGACCTGACTTCAGGAAGGGGCAAGGCAAAGCTGAAAGAGGTGGGTAACAGGAGGGAGGGGCATTCCAAGGGAAGGAATAGCATGTGCAAAAGCCTGAAGGCAAAAGAGAATGGAGACTGCAACTTAGCCTGTCAGGGTGGTGCTGCCTCTGGTCACTTTCACCAGGAACAGACTGTTTTAGTTCCCTGGCTGCTAAAACAGATACCACAAAATGGGCTGGCTTAACAAAAACAATTTATTGACTCTCAGTTTGAGAGGCTAAAATAGAAGTCTTGCTTCCTTCTGGGGTGGGTATCTTCTGGGTGGCCATCAATCTTTGGGGTTCCTTGGCTCTCCTGTCACATGGCAATGCACATGGTGGCATCTTCTCTTTTTCTCTTCCTGGTTCCACTGACTTCCTGCTACTGGCTGCTTTGCATGGCGTTCTTTTCCTGTGTCCAATTTCCTTTGCTTATAAGGACTTCAGTCATATTCGATTAATGCCCACCCTCATTCAGTATGGGCACACCTTAACTAATAACATCTTCAAAGGTCCTATTTACAAATGTGTTCACACACAAAGGACCAGGGGTTGGGACCTAAACATGCCTTTTGTGAGGGGCATGATTCAATCCCCAACAGACTGATGGCTTGTCACAGAATCCTAACACAAAGTGCCTAAAGGAACTTTGGGATCATCTTGTAAACTACAATCTGCCCTTTTAGAGGAGAGAAACTGAGGCCTAGAAAGAGAAACATGCTATGCCCAGGGACACAGGGCTTGTTAATGGTTGAACCAGAACCCAGTTCTTCCAAGTGTTCACTAAGCAAAGTTATGTCATATATATCCCACTCAGAATCTGACCACTGAGACTTCTCAATGAATACCAGATCTAGCACTGTTATCACTGAGCTCTGTCAGTTCTGAGAACCCAGACAATAGCTCATGTTCAGACCCCTGTCAGATTAGGAAGCCCAAGAACATTTGTCTCCAGGGTGACTGGCTCTAATGTGGCAGGAGCAGCTCATGAGGGAAAAAAAAGAGTGCACACCTGTCTACTTGAGGTAAGTGATGTGTGTGGCACACCTGCGTGCATGTTAACAAAAATGGATGCCTTTTGGAAACGAAGAAGGGTTGTTCTGATGACTGAAGGAAATTATTAGCCAGCTCAGAAAAAGAGACTAGTGTGAGATATTGCCAAACAAGGCAGGCTTCATTAAGACTCTCCCACCTCTTTCTCAGGAAGCCCACCCCCTCCTCTGGTGGGTCACACTAACCTAATGGTAAGAAGTATTCATTTAGAGAAGCTGAAGGTTGCCATCTTGGCATAGCCTTGGGGGATAAATCATGCATCAGCTAGGTGGCTGAGCCGCTGGAGCAGCTTCAGAGCTCAGCTGCTCTTTTTTAAAAAAAAATAAATGAACATACTGTGCTGTTTTATTTTTTTATTTCATGGGTGCATTCTGTTTTCGTTTTGTTCTGTTTTTTTAATGAGGTACCAAGATTGAACCCAGGACCTCGTACACGGGAAGCAGGTGCTCAACCACTTGAGCTACATCCACTCCCCCCTCGGATGCTTTTATTGTCACCTTCATCTCCACCCTTAATAACACTTGCTCTCTTGTAGTTCCCCTACCCTCAGCCTGTGGCACTGAGGAGCAGTGTGTGCAGCTGAAGAAAAGTGCTCATTAGCTTTATGAGTGGAACCTTCTATAGAATCTAAATAAAATGTAGAGTTATACAAATGTCAAAGCAGAATTCCTCTTCTCATAGCAACAACTAAAAGGAGATGCATGTGAACACCCAGCTAGCCAGTTATAACTATGCAGAAAGAGACAAGGAGCACCAGAGCTAATTAAACCCCCTTCACTAACTTCACCTTGATGCCTGGTGATCCTCAGTTCCAAGGCCTTGGAAGCACTGGTGTGATGAAAACATCCTAAAGTTCAAAAATCTTCCCTATCCAATTGTCCTCAGACATTGCCTTTCTGACCCCACTCTCAAGTACAATCAGCACTGGCTGGCCCTAGTCTTAGGCCCAGTACCTGAGACATGGGTATTCACGGCAAGAAAGCGGTCTGCCTGAAAAAAAAAACCCAACTTAGATGGGCTGAAAAGCAATGACAGATCTAGTACAACAAAGGGGCCATATAGGGACCCTTGTGTCCTAAACTCCTTCACATCTGCCACAAGGAACCTTCATTTCTGGATGGAGGTGTGTATTTTTGTATGTATTTGTGTGGGGGGAGTACATGGTATGCGTGGGGTTTTTTGGGGGATGGGAGTGATGAGAGGGATGGAACAGGCACTGTAGCCAGACTTTCTTCTCTTCCACCCAAACAACACCCTTTAAGAACTTGCCCTCCTGGAAGACACATGAAGTTCTGATTTCCAAACCTCACTCTTGGAGAGATCTTGTTTTCTCTCTTGCTTTTTAAAACAGATGAATGCTCCCCCAGGGGGAAAGCAGCTGCAAACACAAGAAATGGTGAAAAAAGAATCCTGCTATGAGTTCCAGAGAACCCATCATACTATTGGTAAAAGGCCTTCTCAAAAGAAACAACACAACCCCCATTTCCAATAGAGAACACACAACTTTATTCAAAGTACTCCTCTAAAAATGTAAATTTTGGGCAGAGATTTTCCTACATTCAGCAGTTGGCTTCCTCCTCTACACCACACTAAGATCTTTATACATAAAGTGAGTTAGCAATCTTCTTCCTGGGAGCCACAGAAAGAACTAGCTCAAAACCCAATCAGTATACCTGCTTTTGAGTGTTATTGCTGGGCTAAACTTCATTAACAAACTTCTACAAACATTTAGACAAATTTAAGCAATTATCTTTTTTTCTTTAAAGATTCATTTTCTTAATTTATTTCTCTCCCCTTTCCTGCCCGCCACTGTTGTCTGCTTCTCTGTGTCCATTTGCTGTGTATTCTATGTCCGCCTGCATTCTTGTCAGCAGCACCAGGAATCTGTGTCTCTTTTCGTTGTGTCATCTTGCTGCGCCAACTCTCTGTGTGGCACCACTCTTGGGCAGGCTGTGCTGTTTTTCGTGCAGGGTGGCTCTCCTTGAGGGGCGCACTCCTTGCACGTGGGGCTCCCCTAAAGCGGAGGACACCCCTGAGTGGCACAGCCTCCTTGTGTGCATCAGAACTGAGCATGGGCCAGCTTACCACATGGTCCAGGAGACCCTGGGTTTGAATCCTGGACTTCCTATGTGGTAGGGCCAAACGTACTTCCCCAATTATCTTTTTAAGACAAACTGATGCCACAGTATTTACTGGGAAAAAGATATAAATCTGGGACAGACTACCTGGCTTCTGTACTTTTTACTTTCCAAAAGGCATAGCATTTTTCAAAGGCTCAGCATTCTGGGAAGTCACCCACTGGCTACTGTACTCCTCCATCACAACAGTACTGGGGCTGTCACCTGGCATTTGCCAAAAACAAAAAGTCTAAAGAGGTATTTTGGAGAAAGGTTTAGAGGAAAAAATTCAAGCTGATTTTATTTTCACACAAGCCAAAATTAAAAGGACTTTGCCTTTATAACCCCACCTCCTACCTAGAATTCCAGTAAGTTTAGGCGAGCCCCAGACTTAAAACTGTATTACAGGGAAGTTAGCTGGCTGAAATTTGTTCCAGCCCACAGATGTTACCAACCTATTTCACAGTCCCAGGTGGACCAGAGAAATGAAGAGGGATGAGAGAGAAAGCATGATGCTTAAAACTGCTTAAAAGAGTGCACTGCTTTTAATTTTATGCAAGATTCTACTGTTAGACAGAAAAATGCAACATAAGCTTATAAGCCCATGGGTGATAAAGCAAAGAAAGAAAGATTTTATTTACAGAATATAGTCAAATCTCCAAACTTCCCAGAAGAATCAATATAAATGCTGTTAATACAAATAAATACACCCTCAATCTGACAGGTCAGCTCACTGTCACCTCTATTTGTCTGGTCCCTTAAGCTACATGCTTCCCTATGGCCAGGAACTTTTTACACTCTCATTTTGGGGGGACTCACCACATGGAGATCCTGGATCAGCCAGAACCTGAATCAGAAATCATACTCCCAAAGCACTGTCAGGTGTCCTTTCACCTTCAATGGTTCATCTTTGTCCTCCCAAGTATCCCTGAGTATTTCCTGACAGTCCTCTATATACAGCTTTAATTGGAGTTGGGAAGGCTGCACACCCAGAGAGCAAACAATGAAGGCACACAATTTAAGGCAGGAATATCTATTTCAGTATTCCATGTGGGTGCAATAAAATGCTCAATCATGAGGTATGACTAAGTAGAAAATAAGGAAGAATGAGTAGCAGCTAGTTTTGAGTTATGCACAAAATAATGGAAAAAAGAGAAGAAATTAATTTGAACCAAGCTGGTCTGAAAATGCCCTAAAATGGATGGGAGACTTGACATGAAAGTCTTGAGTGCTAAATAGGTATGAAGAAGAAAAGAGGAAATTTCTAATGCAGGAATGCTGGAGTGACTGTCAGAGATGGAAGTGTGGGGGCAGAGAGGCCAAAGATTAGGGAAGAACAGAAAATAAATTATATTTTGAGATCCTTCAGGACAAGAAACAATTCTTACTCATTTTCCTAATACCTATCCACATAGCAGACTCTGGTCACTCCACAAATGTTTGTTCAACTGAATACTTAGGTAGAGCCAGTTTGCACAGTAATGAAATGATCAGTAGGTAGTGGGGAAGACAATGAATGTTCCTGAACAGGAAAATGATCTAATCTAATTCAACAAACATTTATTAAAGGACTACTATGTGAAAGATACCCTGATACTCGGTCCTAACCCTCAAAGAGCACCCCCACCATGGGAAGGAATGGTAATATGCCCTTCCCATTCACACAGGGCTTTATTCTCACCTAGTCTCACTTGAGATAAAAACAGTGTCCATGGGCAATGAGCTTGGCAAGAGAAGCCAAAGAGGCCAGTGAGGGAATGATGGAGTCTAGTCAGGGTGGTAATGTGACAGGAACCTGGAGAAGGAAGAACTAGCTAGGGCCCAGAAGACTGAAATCTTTAAGACAGAAGTCAGAGCAGGAAGACTCAGGTTTCAATTCCCAGATGGTGCCATTATCTGCAAGCAATGCTTTAGCTCTGAGAACACGAAATGCTAAGGTCAGTCTGTTCAGCCATTCTGCCTTTTTCTGGGAAAGGGAGTTATACATTCCTTCCCATCTGCCCATGGTTTTTTATGTTAGCTGTGATTTCCTGTAGTTCCTATTTGTAAGAGGGTGAGGGGAGTAGATGAGAAGATAGAAAGGAGGAGCTAACAATTTCTTTGCCCATCACAATGTGTTAAATACATCTAGACAGCCCTGGACTAATTTTTACCAGCAGCTCTTATTCTAGGTAGAGGAGAAAGAGAGAAGGAAGCACCACATTTTAAAACCCATGACACAGTGTTCTCGTTACCCAATCAGTCTTCCTCTTCCGGGCAGAGTGACCCAATTGAATTTTGTGAGTGGGGAGGGATGAGATTGAGAAGTATTAATCCTGAAAGCCTACAGTTTCTCTAGAGACGAAAGACCTCTCACCACCTACGTCAAAAATGAACACAAAATCAGAAAGCAAAATCAATGTGAACTAGGCCAAAAATGCTTCAGAGTATTCAGCAACATTGGAAACAAGTAGGTAGCCTTGTTTGAAGGAAGAGGGCACACAGCAGGAATGCACGGGTATTGCCAAGTTCTATCTCCAAAAGAGGCTACTCATTATATGTTTAAGAGCCACAGAGGGCCAGTATGGCTCCTCCCTCTGAAACCCAATACCCTCGCGGCCACTATCATCCTTAACCATCCTAGACACTGTATAAGCAGCAAAATAGGGTGAACAACAGTACCTCTGTAAGGGAAATTATAGGTGATCACCCCTTCTTTTATTGCTATTAATCTGTATATTTCTTCATCTTTCTTCAAGAAACTGTGATTTCATTTTTTAAAATAAGTCAGTGAATGGGAGAATGGGAGAAATGAATTTAAGATGTACATCTTTAAAAAGGAAAAGTGCAATTTAGCACACTTTCCTCACCATAAAAAAAGAAGGAAAATTAAGAGTCCAGACTGAATGAGGAACAGTTGTTGGTTACAACAACTTTGGTGGATTCTCTGACATTTTCTAAATAAATATTTCCCTCCACTTGTAACAGATTATAGTTACCCACGGACAGGGCCTCAGAGAACTAAAACTACAAGACATGACCTAAGAATATCTATCATCAAGCATTCTCCCCGGTGCTTTGTGTTTAGGATTCCTATGGATGGCAAAGTCTTTTTACAACCCTGTGGCCTGTTTGCGTCAACGGAGAGCAGGATGTTTTGTCATCCTGCAGGACACCATTCTGTAACCGGGTAGCCATACTCTCAGTAACATGCAATCTCATGATAATAATAGTAGCAGTATACACACACACACACACACACACACACACAAACATATATATATATATTTTTTTTTTCTTTCTTTCTTTTTTTGAGGTACTGGGGCTGGGAATTGAACCCCGGACCTTGTATGTGGGAAGTCAGTGCCAACCACTACCACTGAGCCACATCAGCTCCCCTGAGTTAGTTTTATCATTTGTTTGTTGTTTTTTGTCTTTAGGAGCCACTGGAACAGAACCCAGGACCTC
Source organism: Dasypus novemcinctus (assembly GCF_030445035.2). Lineage (NCBI taxonomy): Eukaryota > Metazoa > Chordata > Mammalia > Cingulata > Dasypodidae > Dasypus > Dasypus novemcinctus. Next base: position 40,301,484 of record NC_080675.1, read on the forward strand.
CCATGTGGGAAGCAGGCACTCAACCTCTTGAGCCACATCCGTTCCCCAATATTATTAACTAGCATTTGAGTGCTCATTCACTGTGCATGAGTCTAAGCATTTTACATCTGCTATTTGATTAAATATAACAACTGTTAAAGGTAGGTACCATTACTATCTCCATTTTTAGATGAAGAAACTAAAACATAGAAAGGTTAAATAATCTGCCCAAGGTTACCCAGATACTAAATGATAAGGCCAAGATTTCAAACTAAGCAACCTGACTCCAAAGCCTGAACCTTTGGTAGTTTATAATACATTATATAATATAATTCATTTTAAATATTAAAATCATCCTGGATTATTATGGAATAGGAGGTAAAATTCCTATTTATAACAAAAGGAAACTTGGAAGCTTTGAAGACTTTTCATATTGCTATCTGTCTCCCCTTGGGACTTGGCTTCTCAACTCCACTTCAGAATCAGAATAGAGGTAAGCAACCTTGTTTAAAACGCAGATGCCAGGGCCCTACCACAAGGGAATATATTTTGCAGGTCTGAGTGGGGGCAGGGTGATTCTAAAGCACATTTTGAGAAACACTGCTTTAGGGCATTCTAGGAGGCTTCTGACTGCCACTGCAAAGTTTGAGAACAGAGATCACTAGATGGTGATGGCTAAATTCCCCAGAACGGCTAATGAGACAGATAATCAATCACATTCAGTTATAGGCACCACATGTTAAGACGGCTTGTGACAGAATAAACTGAAACAGGAATTCAGAGACATTAACTCTGAGAGCTCTTATTACAGACATCCACCTGACTAACGGATTGCTTTTTCCATTGTTTCCATTTATGTTTACACCAGTTGTCTATATCTGAAACAATAACCTGACTAGAATTTGCCTAAAAAAGTTAGCTTGATTTCTTCAGAAAATAACTGCCAAAGACAGATGCACTGCACATTAAGGATCACATTTAGATATCCTATTAATAAAAACTTCTTCAATGGAAAACTGAGAGGGATGAGTTATTTTTAAATAAGGTGTGTTCTTTAACAGTCCCAACAAAAAGCATGTTTCCTGGGCCTCTGCCCTCAGCTATAAATTGAATTCACTTTTAGCTTCTCTATATTTCACTCAGACTCAATAGGTGTCTGTCCACATCTGTGAGCTCACCAATTCTGCCCTTCCTCCTTGGCTTAAATTATCTATTTCAACTGTATTCTTATGCAAAAAAGATGGCTCCAAGCTCGGAAATGGTTTCAGTGATTTAATTAAGTTGTACAGAAATACTGATGATTTCTTGGGCACCAATCTGACCTTTCCCTGCTCCTTTCCCATCTCTGAGAGTTAAGTCCTGGCTGCTGCCTCCCCTTAAGGCGAGACCATCTCTAGTCCCTGACTTCCACAGGGTCTTTAACACAGGACGTGGTCGAGCTCAGACCGCCTGGTTCTGCTACTTAACAGCTGTGCCACCCTAGGCAAGTTTTTAATCCTTTTGGCATTAACTTCCACAACTGTAAAATGGGTATAAGATAAGCATCCTACTTCAAAGTTGCTGCAAGGAGTAAATAAGTTAATACATATAAAGCTCTTAGGACAGTGCCTGGCAGAAAGAAAGCACTCAAGTAATGGTTATTATTCTACCTTGTAACATTAAGAAAGTTTTGCATAAAGAGAGCTTCACATTTCTCTGAGCAGTCTTAATTCATTACTATCTTCAATCCTCACAATAGGATGCAAATTAGCAGTTTTAGCAGTCTAAGCAGTCTTAATTCATCACTGCCTTCAATCCTCATAATAGGATATAAATCCTGACAAGACAGGATTTATTACTACATTTTAAGAGATCCCTGAAAGTTTATGGACTCTTCCTACTATAAGGAAAATGAGGGAAAATGGACTTGGCACAGTAGTTAGGGCATTCGTCTACCACATTGGAGGTCCGCGGTTCAAACCCCGGGCCTCCTTGACCCGTGTGGAGCTGGCCCATGCGCAGTGCTGATGCGCGCAAGGAGTGCCCTGCTACGCAGGGGTGTCCCCCGCGTAGGGGAGCCCCATGCGCAAGGAGCGCACCGGGTAAGGAGAGCCGCCCAGCGCGAAAGAAAGTGCAGCCTGCCCAGGAATGGCGCCGCCCACACTTCCCGGTGCTGCTGACAGACAACAGAAGCAGACAAAGAAAAAAAAACAAGACGCAGCAAACAGACACAGAGAACAGACAACGGGCGGGGCGGGGGGGATTTAAATAAATAAATAAATCTTAAAAATATATATATAAGGAAAATGAACCAGCCTTACCACTGGAATTGTCTCTCATCAGTCTCTCATTAGAGGAAAGTCAGAGACCTCGTTCAGTTGATCTTTGTATCCCTCTGCCATCCCCAACCCCATAAACTACTAAGTGCTCAGTAAATTAAGGTTGAATTGGACTAACAGGACTGTCTGACCTTGCTGAAAACAGAACACACCCAGCCTCATGGTGAGGGGCTAGGGAACAAATCCCAACCATCATACCAAGGCCTTCCTGGCCACCTTAAATGCACAAAATGGCTAACTTCCTAGTCCTGACTCCCAACTTATTCTTATTCTTAAGAGGAAAAGGAACACCTATGGGAAAGGGAACAGCCAGAGGTCACTTAGAGGGAAAAGAGAGAACTTTCCCGGCACAAACCTCTGAAGCACCCAGGGAATCAGGATAATATAACATGGCATACCCAGGACCTGTCACTGATCCAAATGGGGATCCATAAATACCTTGTTTCAGAAACAGATAATGCTACCTTCACTAACTGAAACTGAGTTGCCTTTCAGCAGCCTGCATGCCAGTCTATAAATATCAGGGATTTAAAGGCTTCCTGCTGTGCCTAACTGCCACCTACAGAGGCTATCTGGTCCTCCAGGCCCCAGACAAACCTCAGGGAGCTTCCCCTCTGTCATCCAATAGTACTCCCAACCAGGGTGGTACCCCAATATCTCTTTTTCTGATCCACTTCAGTTAATCTTTGCTAATCAACCTGCCCTTTCCACCCAGGGCCATGCCACTGCCAAGCAAGCACCCCTTTACTGCAGCCACTGGCCCTGTGTCCTCTCTCTCATGGTATTTGCTCTCTATTTTCCTCACTACCCCACCCCCCAACTTCCTAATCTATATATATTTTACCTGCCATGGAAAACACAAGCCTTGGAATTGATCAACCTTGGTTCTAGCTCTAACACAATTAAATACAGTATTAACTTTATTTCTTAATTTTTTTCTTTATTAGAGAAGTTGTAAGTTTACAAAACAATCATTCATAAAATACAGGATCCCCATACACCATCCCAGCACCACCACCTCATGTTGGTGTAGAACATGTTGCAACTGATGATAGCACATTTTTATAATTGTACTATTAAAGTTCATGGTTTCACTTAGGGTTCACTGTGTGGTGTAGTTCTGTGACAGTATGAAGTTTTTTTTTTTAATTTTTTACTTTTTTAAAGATTTATTTTAAATTTATTTCTCTACCTTTTCCCCACCCCCAGTTGTCTGTTCTCTGTGTCCATTTGCTCTATGTTCTTCTGTGTCTGCTTGTATTCTTGTCAGTGGCACTGGGAATCTGTGTCTCTTTTGGTTGCATCATCTTGCTACGTCAGCTCTCTGTGTGCGGTTCCACTCCTGGGCAGGCTGCACATTTTTCACGCAGGGCGGCTCTCCTTACGGGGCGTACTCCTTGTGTGTGGGGCTCCCCTACGAAGGGGACACCCCTGCGTGGCACAGCTGTCCTTGTGTGCATCAGCACTGCATGTGGGCCAGCTCACCACACAGGTCAGGAGGCCCTGGATTTGAACCCTGGTCCTCCCATGTGGTAGGTGGACACTCTATCCATTGAGCCAAGTCTGCTTCCTTGAAGTTCTTTTATGAATCCCAAAAGATTATGTTCTTAAATCTATTCCTGTGGGTGTAGGGCCCTTTGGCTGCATTAAACTTAGTTAAGGGGTCTTTGATTAGATTACTTGAGATCGATTTAGGGTTTTGATTATGTCACTGAAGTGTGAGTAAGCTTTGGGTCTCTGCCCTCTTGCTGGATCTGATATAAACGTAGACACAGAGAGACACACACAGGAAAAGGGAGCTCTGCCGTTTTTTATTCTGCCACGTGAGAGAGGACTCAAGGATTGCTGGCAGTCAAAGCTTAAGCATGAAGCCCCCAAGAGTCTGGGCCCAGGGAGCAGATCAAGGTTGAATAGATAAGCCATATGCCTGATAGCCCACAGCTGAACTTGGGAAGAATATCTGGTTGCCCACAGCTGAGCTCTGGGAGATTGTGGAGGGAAGGCAGAGACCTCGGCAGAGATCAGCCGCCATCTTGCTTCACCATGTAGCAGTCCCCCAGGATCGCCAGTAGCTTACTTTGGTGAGAAAGCATGTCCAATAATGCCTTGGATTTGAATATTTCACAACCTTGAAACTGTAGATTTTACCCAAATGAAATTTCCATTACAAAAGTCAAGCCATTTCTGATACTTTGCAGACCCAGCCCTTTGGCACTAAAACAAGTTCCATGAATTTTTCTTTTAAATGTTAACTGTTACCATATATACCACCTAACATCTCCCCTTTTAATCATATTCAGATTTATAGCTCAGTGCTGTTAACTGTGCTCACAATGCTGTGCTACCATAACCACCATCCATTACCAAAACATTTCCATCATTCCAAATAGGAACCCTGTACATTTTGAACCTTATCTTCCCACTCCCTACCCCCACCACTGTCGCCTGGTAACCTATATTCTAGATTATGACTCTGTGAGTCTGCTTATTCTAATCATTTCAAATTAACGAGATCATCTATATTTGTTCTTTTGTGTCTGGCTTACTTCACTCAACACAATGTCTTCAAGGTTCATCCATGTTGTCAGACGTATCAAGACTTCATTCTTGGGAATTAGACTTGGCTCAACTGATAGAGCGTCCGCCTACCACATGGGAGGCCCAGGGTTCAAACCCAGGGCCTCCTTGACCTGTGTGGAGCTGGCCCACAAGCAGTGCTGATGCGTGCAAGGAATGCCCTGCCATGCAGGGGTGCCCCTGTGTAGGGGAGCCCCATGTGCAAGGAGTGTGCCCCATAAGGAGAGCTGCCCAGTGTGAAAGAAAGTTCAGTCTGCCCAGGAGTAGTGGTGCCACACACACGGAGAGCTGACACAGCAAGGTGACTCAACAAAAAGAGACACAGATTCCCAGTGCCACTGACAAGAATAGAAGCAGACTCAGAAGAACACACAGCGAATGGACACAGAGAGCAGACAACTGGCGGGGAGGGGAGAGGAAGGGGAGAGAAATAAATAAGAAATAAATAAACAAATCTTTTTTAAAAAGACCATTCTTTTTTTACGGCTGAAAATTCCATTTTATGTATATACCACCTTTTATTTATCCATTCATCAATTGATGGACACTTAGGTTGCTTGAATCTTTTGGCAAGTGTGTAGAATAATGTCGTTATGAACCATCAGTGTGCAAATATCTGTTTGAGTCCTGGCACTCAATTATTTTGGGTATATACCTAGTAGTGGGATTGCTGAGTCATATGATAGTTCTATACATAGCTCTCTGATAACCTGCCCAAACTGTCTTTCACAGCAGCTCCACCATTTTACATTGCCACCTGCAATGAATGTTGGTTCCTATTTCTCTGCACTCCCTCCAACATTCATTATTTTCCTTTTTTTTAAGTAGCAGCCATTCTAATGGGTGTGAAATAGTATGTCATCGTGGTTTTGATTTACATTTCCCTGATGCTAATGATGTTGAGCATCTTTTCATGTGCTTTCTGGCCATTTGTATGTCTTCTTTGGAGATGTTTATTCAATTCTTTTGCCCCATTTTTTAATTGAGTTGTCTTTTTGTTGTTAAGTTGAAGGATTTCTTTATATATCCTGGGTATTAAACCTTTACCAGATATGCGGTTTCCAAATATTTTCTCACAGCATGTAGGTTGTCATTTTATTTTCATGACAAAGTCTTTGAAGTACAAAAGTTTTTCATTTTGATAAGGTCCCATCTATTTATATTTTCTTTTGTTGCTTGTGCTTTGGGTGCGAAGTCTAAGAAACAAATACATGACACAAGATTGTAAAGATGCTTCCCTATATTTTCTTCTAAGTGATAGTTCTAGCTCTTATCGTAAAGTCCATTTTGAGTTGACTTTTTGTATATGGTGTAGGTAAGAGTCCTCTTTCTCTTTTTGCAAATGGAGATTCCGTTTTCCCAGCATCATTTGTTGAAGAAACTATTCTTTCACAACTGACTGGTCTTTGCCAATTTGTCAAAAATCAGTTGGCCATAAATGTAAGGACTGATTTCTGAGCTCCCAATTCCACTCCATTGGTCTATATGTCTGTACTTATGCCAGTACCATGCTGTTTTGATTACCATGGCTTTGTAATAAATTTTAAAATTGAAGCCTTTGAGTCTTCCAACTTCATTCTTATTTTTCAAGATGGCTATTTACAGCCCCTTACTCTTCCATATAAATTTGATGACTGATTTTTCCATTTCTGCAAAGAAGGCTGTTGGAATTTTCACTGAGATTGCATTGACTCTATAAATTGCTTTGGGTAGTATTGACATTTTAATGATATCCAGTATTCTAACCTGTGAACACAGAATGTCCTTCCATTTATCTAGGACTTCTTTTAGCAATGTTTCGTAGTTTTCTGTGTACAAGTCCTTTACTTCCTTGATTAGATCTGTTCCAAGATATTTAGTTCTTTTAGTTCCTACTGGGAATGGACTTATTTTCTCAATTTCCTTTTCAGCTTGTTCATTGCTTATATACAGAAACACTACTGATTCTTAGGGGATGATCTTGTACCCCATTACTTTGCTGAATTTATTAGCTCTACAAGTTTTGTGTGGATTTTTCAGGATTTTCTGTATATAGAATCATATCATCTGCAAAAGAGGTAAGTTTTATTTTTCCTTTCCAGTTTAGATGCCTTTTATTTCTTTGCCTTGCCTAACTGCTCTGGCAAGAACTCCGAGCACAACATTAAACAACAGTGGTGATAACAGGCTTCTTTGTCTTTGTTCTTGATTTCAGAGGAAAGCTTTCAGTCTTTCACCATTAAGTAGGATGACAGGTGTGGGCTTTTCAAATCTGCCTTTGTCATGTTGAGGAAGTTTCCTTCTCTTCCTAGTGTTCTAAGTATTTTTATCAAGAAAGGTGCTGTGTTTTGTTAAATGCCTTTTATGCATCAATTGAGATGATTATGTGGCTTTTTTCCCCCTGCATTCTGTTAATGTAGTCTATTAAATTAATTGATTTTCTCATGTTGAACCAACCTTGCATCCCAGGGATAAATCCCACTTGACCATGGTGTTTAATTCTTCTTATATGCTACTGGAGAGTGGGTGTGGCTCCGTGGTTGAGCACCGGCTTCACACGTATGAAGTCCCAGGTTCAATCCCTGGTACCTCTTCCTAAAAAAAAAAAGTGCTGCTTGGCTTGGTATTTTGCTAGCATTCTGACAAGGATTTTTGCATCTATATTCATAACAGATAGTGGTCAGTATGTTTTATTTTCTTGTGGTACCTTTATCAGCTTGAGCATGAGGGTGATGTTGGCCTTATAGAATGAGTCAGAGAGTGTTCCTTCCTTTTCATTTTTTTGAAGAATTTGAGCATAAGTGGATTTGTCGTCTTGGAATGTTTGGTAGAATTCCTCTGTGATGCCGTCTATCTGGTCCTCGACTATCCTTTGTTGGTAGGTTTTTGAATATTGATTCAATCTCTTTATTGGTAATTGGTTTGCTGAGATCTATTTCTTCTTGAGTCAGTGTAGGTAGTTTGTGTGTTTCTAAAAATTTATCCATTTCAACTAGATTAATTTATTGGCATAGAGTTGTTCATAGTATCCCTTATAATCTTTTTTATTTTACCAGAGTCAGTAATTATGTCCCCCTTTTCTTTTCTGATTTTCATTATTTGTATCCTCTCTCCTTTAGTTTTCTTTGTCAGTGTTTAGATTTGTCGATTTTAATGATCTTTTCAAAGAAACACTTTTCGTTTTGTTGATTCTATTGTTTTTTTTGTTTTCCATTTCATTTATCTCTGCTCTAATCTTTGTTATTTCCTTCCTTCTGCTTGCTTTGGGTTTAGTTTGTTCTGCTTTTCTAGTTCTTCCAGTTTTGAAGTTAGGTCTCCGATATGAAGTTTTATTCTTTTTTTAATATAAGCATTTAGAGCTATAAATTGCCCTCTCAGCACTGCCTTTTTGCTGCATCCCATAAGTTTTGATATGTCGTATTTTCATTTTCTTTAGGATCAAGATACTTCCTAATTTCGCTCCAAATTTTCTCTCTAACCATTGACTGTTTAAAAGAATGTTGTTTCATTTCCACATAATTGTGAATTTTCCATTTCTCCCTCTGTTATTGATTTCCAGCTCCTTTCTGTGAGCTCAGAACCAAGCCCCCAGAGATTCAAACTCACTAATCAAAAGCCATGATGGGAGTGGATGTAACTCAAGTGATTAAGCACCTGCTTCCCACACGGGAGGTCCAGGGTTTGGTTCTCGGTGCCTTCTAAAAACAAAAAACAAACAACAAGCAAACAAATGAAAAAACCAACTCAGGAAAGCTGACGTGGCTCAGGAGTTGAGTGCTGACTTCCCACATACGAGGTCCAGGGTTCCATCCCCAGCCCCTCAAAAAAAAGCCATGACCAGTGATGAGCTGTGCCCACCCTTTTCTTAGCAAAGAGGCTTTTTATGTCCTTTTCTCTCACCAGCAAGCTAGCCCAGGGACCCCACAGTGGCTGCTGTGAGAATGGAGTATGGGCACCAGTAACCACCTTGTGCAGAGAGAGCAATTTACTGTTCTTCACCATAATTTATCAACCTTTTCCTCCCATTCTTCCCTGGTGCTGTACAGTGTTATCTGGCCTCTGGAGTTTCAGAATAGTTGTTTCTTATAATTCCTGCCTGTTTAATAGCTGAGTCCTGGAGCTCCCTACTCTGTCATCTTCCCTGGAAGTCAAAGACTTTTATAGCATGTTATTCTGATCTACGAACTGAAGATAAGCCCACCTAAGTTAAGTAGCTAGCACAGTTCCTGGAAGAGAGTCTACACTTAATGCTTCTCTCCTTGTCCCACTCTTCAGAAGATTTTCTTCTTCTTTTTCTTTTGGGTTACCCTGATAATATTTACTTTTTCTAGGTATTATATCTGCTAAATCCAAAAGTCTTAACCCAAAGCAGTAACTCAACTGATGAACATTTTAGTCAGTAATGTATCTCTGTAACGGGCACATTCTGGTCATATCGCCCTATCAGTAACCTTCAAGTTACACTAGAAAGAGGACTAGTTGCCTTATACCTTCCTACCACAAACCACCCATTTGGTGAGAGAAAGTGACTAGAGGGGATGTGAAGGCAAAGACTTAAGATTCACTTATGGCCAGAAGCAAGGGATAAATAAAGGTCTCTGCAAGGTAAAGGCAGCTTTTCCACATGCAACTAAATCCTCAAAAGAAAGATTCCCATAATTCCATATTTACCTGTTTAAAAAATTGCGATTAATTCTGACAGTAAGAACATCATCTGTCAATTTTACCAGAAACACCATCTGGATCATTTCTGATCAGGCCCAGGCATGCCTTTACATGGTTCTGAAAGGCGGTTAGATGACAGCTTCAAAGCAGCTTTCCAGTCCTCTCTCTGTGGCTCCTTGAAGCTGCTTTTGCAAACTGGCCTGAAATAAACCTAGAGCTTGGTTCTTTTGCAGTTACCTTCCCCCACCCCATTCCCAACCACCACCAACCCCTAGAATTAGTTTAAGCAAGTCTAGCTTCAAAAACCAGATAAACACTAGCGAAACAAGATAAAAGATCCTAGATAACTTGTGTATTAGAGGGATTTTCACAAAGGGTGGGGTGGGGCTTCTCTGAAGATTCTTATTGTGCAATTAGCAAAGCAAAGGAGGGTCCTCTGCATAAGACCTTTAAGATGCTCTCAGAATGACAGATAACTTCCAAGCCAACACAGGAAGCACTTTGATGCATGTAACTGAAGGCCTTCTCGGCTACCATCAATAAGGGGATAAAAGAAAAAAAAACTAGGGTGGGAATCAGGGCGGGCTTCCATAAAGAGGCACCATGACTAGACTGGTATTGAGTATGCAAAAGCGGGTGCTTTGCGGGTAGGCCTCTCATTAGCTTCAGATTCTGATAAGGAATCATTAGATTACCCACAGCAAGGAGGTATTCCAAAGAAAATTAGACTACATGGATTGCCACTAAATGCAAATTTAGAAAAGGGTATATTTGAAACACATGAAAACAATACAGGAGCTATCAAATATAAAAGTCTGTCTATGGTGATGGTAGCACATATTGTGAACATAATTAACAGCACTGAATGATATCTTTGAATGTGGTTAAAAGAGAACTATCCAAAAAGAAATCAAGAAAACAAGTCCATTTATAATAGCAACTAAAAAAATAAAATTATCTAGGAACAAATTTAACTAGGGATGTAAAGGATTATACATGGAAAACTTCAAGACATTGCTGAAAGAAATTATAGATGACCTAAATTCAGTAAATGGAAAGATCCTGTGTTCATGGATTGGAAAATTAAATATTGTTAAAATATCAATACTACCCAAAGCAATTTACAGATTCAACACAATCCAAATCAAAATTTCAAGAGACTTCTTCCAGAAATGCAAGAGCCAATCATCAAATTCATATTGAAGGGCAATGCGCCCTGAAGAGCCAAAACCATCTTGAAAACGAAGAACAAATTTGGAGGACTCACACTTTCAAAACTTACCGCAAAGCTCAAGTAATCAGATTAGTGTGGTGCTGGCACAAGGACAGATATATGGGCCAATGGAATAGATCAAGAAGTTAAGAAAAAACCCGCCAAATGATTTTTGACAAGGGTGTCAAGTCCACTTGCTGGGGAAAGAAGAGTTTCAACAAATGGTGCTGGGAAAACTGAATAGCCACAAAAGAAGGGGCAGATGTAGCTGAAGCAGTTGGGTGCCCACCTCCCACATGAGAAGTCCCAGGTTCGGTTTCAGGTGCCTACTTAAGACGAGCAGATGTCACAACAAGCAGACACCACAACAAGCAGACGCTGCAACCAGCACATGCCGCAACCAGCACACACAGAAAGCAGCACATGCCAATATCAGCAGACATCGCAACCACCGCAACAAGCAGTCGCTGCAACAAGCAGATGCCATAACCAGGACAAGTGATTGGGCACTCACCCCCCCCATGGAGGTCCTGGGTTCAGTTTCCAGTGCTCCTAAAGAAGATGAGCAGACACAGTGAGCAAACAACAAGCAGACAAACAAGGGAGACATCTCAGGGTGGGGATGGGGGGAGCAGGAATTAAAGAAAAAAAAGGAAGTCGATTCTCACACCATATACAAACATTAATTCAAAATGGATCAAATTTCTAAATATAAGAACTAAAACTTAAAGTCCTAGAAGAAAACATAGGGTTATATCTTCAGGATCTTGCACTGGATGCTGAATGGATTCTGAGACCTTACATCAAAAGCATGAGTAGCAAGAGAAAAAATAGGTAAATTGAATTTTCTTGAAATTTAAAACTTTTGTACATCAAATGGCATTATCACAAGTGACAAGTCAAAAAAAAAAAAAAAGGACTGACAACCTACAGAATGGGGGAAAATATTTTGAAACATACATGTGATATGGGTTTAATAGCCAGAATATATAAAGAAATTCTAGAACTCAACAACAAAAAAGATGAACAACCCAATTTAAAAATGGGCTAAGGACTTGAATAGACATTTCTCCAAAGAAAATACAAATGGACACAATCACATGAAAAGATACTCAACAGCATTAGCTGTTAGAGAGATGCAAATCAAAACCACAATGAGCTATCATGTCACACCTACTAGAATGGCTATTTTAAAAACAAAAAACAAAAACAAAAAACAGGAAATAGCAAGTATTAGGAAAGATATGATTAAAAAGGAAACCTCAATACATTGTTGGTGGGAATGTAAAATGGTACAGTTGCAGTGGAAACAGTTTGGCAATTCCTCAAAAAATTAAACATAAAACTACCATATGACCCAGCAATCCCATTTCTAGGTATATACCCAAAAGAAATTAAAACAGGGATTTGAACAGATATCTGTACACCAATGTTCATAGCAGTATTATTCACCACTGCCGAAAGGTGGAAACAACCCAAGTGTCCATCAATAGATGAACAAATAAAATGTGGGTGGTATAAACTTAATGGAATATTATTCAGCCATAAAGAGGAATGAATTTCTGATATATGCTACAATATGGATGAACCTTGAAAACATCATGTTGAGTGAAATAAGCCAGACCCAAAAGGAAAAATACTGTATCATCTCACTTATACGAAATAACTAGAATACACAAATTCAGAGACAAAAGTAGATTACAGGGTATCAGTGGCAGAGGGTAGAGGCGGATACAGAGTTTCTGTTTGGGTGACAGAAAAATGTTGGTAATGGATGGTGGTGATGGTAGCACAACATTAAGAATGTAATTAACTCCACTGAATTGTATACTTGCAAGTGGTTAAAATGGGAAATGTTATGTTGTCTGCATGTTACAACAACAACAAAAAATGTTTAAGTCTGTTTAATAATACACAATTTTTCTTCCAGGCCACTATGCAAACTTACAAAACTTGATATTCCATTACTTGTAATCGCCATCAATTGGTAAGTATCTCATGATCCCTGAGAAGAAGTGAGTAGGGCAAATGTGGTAAAGTCTAATAAAAAGGGATCTGAGGTGGAAGCTGAGCCACAGACAGCTCTGGCCCCACAATTCAGTCAGGGCACAAGAGTCTCTTATTCTTTGGAAAATATACTGGGTAGAAATCACTCAGTTGTCTGAGATTTTACCCTCTCAAAATGTGAATATACATCACAATAATCCACACTGAAACTCAACCTATTTCCCACCAAGACTGGCTTTAACTCAATCCAAGGAACAGGACAGATAGTTATTAGGGCACTTGGGGAACCATGGACAGTACCAAAGCAGTGGAGAGAGACCTTCCCCTAATGTGGGCCTCCCAAGATGAAAGGAGGGAGAGAATGAGCACACTCAGACTATATCACTGTCAGTAATGGACTCCTGCAGCTTATAAGAGAAGACCATGCCTGAATTTTCTGGACCTGTTAAGAGTTCAACAAACTGAACCCACAATATGGGCAGTGGCAAAAAGTCTATGCCACTTGCTAGTACCAAGAGGATGTGGAAGCAAAAGGAGAGAGGAAGCAAGAACTTCCCTTTTGTGACTCTGGATGGCTCCATTTGCTTTGGGAAGTGAGAAAAGGATGTGGTCCTAAGCTGGCCTTCCCTCATCCTCATTATCCACCCACCCCAAACATACCCTGATTAACTTCTGTGCACAGACCGCTGCTGCTCTGCTGTGTTTCATAACCCCAGCCCTGGCCAGTGCTTCATGTCTGCCTGCCTGCCAAGACCTCCATGGTTTGCTACCCAGGCTGACAGAGCAAGCACTGAAACATGAGTGAGATCACCCAGGCATCATTCTCCATTTTAGTGGATAACCCAACATTTGGCCTAAAGACAAGTCACCTAATTACTCTGTGCCTTACTTTCTTTTAACTTTATTTTTATTTTTTTAAAGATTTATTTTATTTCTCTCCCCTCCCCCCCTTTGTCTGCTCTCTGTGTCCATTCCCTGTGTGTTCTTCTGCGTCCGTTTGTATTATCTGGTGGCACCAAGAATCTGTCTCTCTCTTTGTTGTGTCATCTTGCTGCGACAGCTCTCCGTGTGTGCGGTGCCACTCCTGGGCGGGCAGAGCTTTTTTCACGTAGGGCGGATCACTTTGCAGGGTGCACTCCTTGCACATGGGGCATCCCTACACAGGGGCGCCCCTACATGGCACGGCACTGCTTGCGCAGGAGCACTGCTTATGGGCCAGCTTACCACATGGGTCAGGAGGCCCTGGGTATCAAACCCTGGACCCCCCATATGGTAGGTGGACGCTCTATCAGTTGAGCCACGTCCACTTCCCTCTTTAACTGTAAAATGGGCTAAACTCCCACTTCATTTCAAGCCAACTGTGAGTATAACAGCTGATAAAAGCCAAAACTTTCTGAGCATTTACTATGTGCCACATACCATACCATACTATAACTACTGTAACTTATAATATTTAATCCTCACATATACATGCCCCATATGTAGTAGACACTATTATTAACTCCCATTTGCAGTTGATGAAGCCTAGGTTTAACAGTTAAGAGACTTACCCAAAGCCACACAGCCAGATGGAAAATCTAGCACTACATAAGCAATAGTTAACTATTAATATTACTTCTTTCCCAAACTGTCATTGAGTATCCTTTGGTTGTTAGGCACAATATTTACTGTTTTAAATATCAGATTTCATATAAAGCTCATAACAATCTTACAGGGGCAAGGGGTATACTTTTAAATGTAATTTTAATCAATTATTCAAGACATACACGCCAATAGTGAAAATTTCAAGTGATAAAAGTTTGTTATAGTTTCTCTTTACTCCTTATTACCCCAGAATCATTCACCCCAAGTACTCTTGAATATTTTGGTAGCTACCCTTCTGAAGATAGATACTATTAATATTATTGTCTCTATTTCCTAAAACTGAGGATCACAAAGATTACATTTTCTCAAGGTCAAATAGCTGACAAGTGGCAGAACTGAGATTCAAAGCAGGGTCAATCTGATTCCAAAGCCTGCTACATTCCACTGCTTCCCAGGCAATACCAACTTCTTAAACATTGTCTGTTTTCATTCACCATAGTAAAAAAAAGAGAAAACTGCCTGGCCCACAGCCTGTCCTACTTCTCCACTCTCCCAACTAGATGGAAAAAAGAGACAGAGTTGTCCAAGCACATCCCTGCTCCAAGAACATCAACACTGCCTTATATTCCCCCACCCCCCGTGGCTCTCTTGACTGTTTGCTCGTTGTTGTTTTTTTGCTTGTTGTCTGTCTGGTTTTCTTATTTGGGAGACATGGGTAACCAAACCCAGGATCTCCCATGAGGGAGGCAGGTGCTCAACTACTTGAGCCACATGTGCTCCCTGCTCATTTGTGTTTTTTCTTGTCTGCTCATGGTTTTTGCTCCATGTCTGCTCATTGTTTGTTTGTCTTCTTTAGGAGGCACCAGGAACCAAACCCAGGACCTCCCGTGTGGAAGGCGGGTGCTCAACTGTTTGAGCTACATCTGCTCCCCTTATATTCATTTTACTTTTTTTTCTTTTCTTTTTGGGGGCCTTATAGTCTTTTAAATTGAAGCTGCCACAGGTAAGGGAGGATGTTCATTTCTAACCTCCTCATTGCCCAGACAGGCTCATCTTCCACCTCTGAAAACAAGGGCAGGGCAATGGGAAGAGGAAGCGTCTTGCCTACAAGAGATGCTGGGCTCCTTGCGTCAGCAGCAAAAGGAAGGAAGCTCCATCAGGAGGAGCACTCATAAGTTCTGAGGCAAACACAGTCCCCCTTTGGAAACAGTGGGGTAGGAAGCATCTTAAGAAGACCCTGGACCCATCATTGCTGACTAGTGTCAGACTGCATCTTCAAAAGAACAGAATGAAAACTCAAACAATGCCCTGATATAGGGCAGGTTTATAGAGCTGCTCAAAAATCCCATCAAGGGAAGCAGATTTGGCTCAATGGATAGAGCATCTGCCTACCACATGGAAGGTCCAGGGTTCAAACCCAGGGTCTCCTGACTCATGTGGTGAGCTGGCTCATGCGCAGTGCTGATACGTGCAAGGAGTGCCGTGCCACGCAAGGGTGTCCCCCACGTAGGGGAGCCCCACGCGCAAGGAGTGAACCCTGAAAGGACAGCAGCCCCATGCAAAAAAAGCGCAGCCTGCCCAGGAGTGGCACCGCACACACAGAGAGCTGGCGTAGCAAGATGACACAACAAAGAGAGACAAAGATTCCCGGTGCCACTTACAGAACACAAGCAGACACAGAAGAACACACAGCAAATGGACAGAGAGAGCCGACAATGGGGGGTGGGGGAGGGAGAAGGGAGAGAAACAAGTCTTTAAAAAAAAAACCAGCAAAGAATCTTTAGATCCCAAGGGTCTTATAATTTCTGCTTTGGCTCACTCCCATCCAGACCTTCTAAAAACCCATCAACTACATGAAATAGAGATACGAGGGTTTTATGTCTGTGGCACAATATAAAAGTCCCTCAAACTGCATGGGAATGCTTTTTACTTAGGAGATAAAGGCTGCCCTTTAAAATTATGTACACCTTCACATTTTTGTCCCATCAGTACACAAAAACATATTGACATACTGAGCCTGAGAGTGGGTACCTGTGCTTCGGTGGGGGCGGTGGAGGCACAGGAAAGGAACTGTAATGTTGGGTTTCATTGGCAAATTGAAGTTTATTGAGTTCACAAATTTGGGTGGTTTCTTATTTCCTAGGATGAGCTACCAATGCTTGATCTAGCATTTGAACCCTAAATGCCTTTGTCACTATTGTACAAGTAAGTATAGTCCCTACAAAATGCCTATTGGTTACCAAAGGGTTTGGCTTTCCCACTTTTAAAATGGCACTAAAATCTTCCTCACAGTATTATATGAAATGTCTCAGAGGAAAGCACTTTGTAAGATAAAAAAATATTTACTGCTATTAATATGGATGCCCAGTCTGCATAGTAAACACAAAGGAAGCTTAATCCAGCCCCTCCATCCTCAAGGGGATTGAAATCTACAAGGAAAAAAAGAATAACCAAAAAATTAGAGAACAAGTTTTAAAATGCATACTTATGCATTAAACTGTGTTGCAAAGAATCCATGTGGGGAGAAAATTACGCTAAAGGGCCTGGTACCCTATCTTTATTCAATGCTTGCTCAGTTAATGAATGAGTTCAGATGTGTTTCTTGAAAAATACCCCACCTCGCTGCCCTAGTGCAGGGGTTCTTAACAAGAATTGAAATTCAAAAAAACATTATTTTTGTGGGGACGTGTTGGTGTGGGTATGATATATTTATTACATAGTACACAGTATAGTGCACTTAGTAAGGGGTCCATGGTTTTCACCTAACTGGCAAAGGGGTTCGTGTAACAAAAAAAAGGTTAAGAAACCCTGCCCTAGTGATACCCTACTAATATCTTCACCATTCACAGAAATTTATACCAACACCAAAGGCTCTGATAGCTGTTCATTCTACCACTGCCCACACGTACACCACGGAAAGCACTTTAGCATTTATACAGAGCATCTTTTCAAAGATGTGCTTTTTAAAAAGCATGCACAGATCTTTGAATGAAATGACCCAAAAAATTATATTTTATGATTCTGGAGATAAAAGAACAGTTCCCAAAAGAAATCATTTTTGGAGAAAAACCAGAAATAAGCCACTCTGTGTTAACTACTTCCTTGCCTGCAACCCGATCCATAGTAGATACTAAAAACAAATAATTAAGCCAGACCACAGAAGCACATATGTCAGTTGGTTTGGGGGCGTGACTCATGCCTCCTGAGGCCTTTGAGAGAATGACAGAGTTCTCAGAAACAAAGATCTACACTGGAAAATAAGCAGGGATGACTGACTCTCTGGTCTTCAACCATAATTCTGAAGGGGCCCAGGAGTTTGTTTTTGACTGGCCTTGCTAAAACATTTTGGATATACCTCCCATGCCTCCTCCTTCCTCCACAGTTTGTGCACTGACTACTTTTCCTGCCACCAGTCAGAGTGAGTTTTTATCACCTTGTTCATATTTGTTTTTTACTCAAACCAGTCCTCCCTCCAAATGACTGCTTTAAGAATTTCATGAAGAAACACTCTTTCATTCCCTGTGATAACGACTCAGGCCCTCAAAATCACCCTGCCCTTCCATCCTTTTTATTTTCATCCTCTATTCCTGGTCAATCATTTACCACCCAGCCAATTAACCTAGGAATTAGGTACAAAGAAGTGGAAGACATGGTCACCGACCTCAGGGAACTTCCAATCAGCCACAGCCTGGGCTCTACATAGAGATGGCTATTCAGAAATAAAATTTAACCAATATATTTATTAAGGGTCTCATTTGTACCAGTATTGTACTAGGTCCTTTACTGCCCCCAGCAGGTTATAAAACCATATATTTATCAGGAAACAAAGCATCAAAAATCAACATTTATTTCTAAAGCTTCGAGTTGAGGGAGATGGAGAGAAAAAAGGTTCCCCAAGGAATTCGCTCCACTGATCCTATTTCTTCTCTCAACTTCCTAATGGTGATCCCATGCTTACTTTCCTAAATTTAAAAAAGGACCTTTCAGGGTCAGAAAACATTCCCACATTAAAGAAAGGCAGGATAAGAAAAACTGGAAAAGGAGAATCTTTTTCACACCAGACCAAACTCATAGTCCTAGCTCACACTGGAGAGAAAGGCAATTTGCCCTCTTGCCAGGAGGCCAGGGGAATCCACCAATGATATTTTTTTAAAGTCCTCTTCTTGGGAAACAAGTGTGGCTCAGTGGTTGAGTGTCTGTTATACCTCAATGAGGTCCCAGATTCAATCTCATACTTCCTTAAAAAAAAAAAAGCCCTCCTTAGATTCAGGCTGTTAGTTTGGAGCACATATGTCACCAAAAAAGCCAGAGTGACTTCTTCAAAGCAGTATGGATTCCTCAAATACTACTCTTTTTTTTTTTTTAAAGAAGTCCTGGGGGGGGGATTGAACTCAGACTTCATATGTGGGAAGCAGGCACTCAACCACGTGGACTACATCCACTCCCTCAAATACTACTCTTAAATACCTCACAGGTATTCTCCTGGACTGTTAACTCCATGAGGGCAAGTACTGTGTCTATTTGTTCTTTTTTCACAACTGTATATCGAGCCTAGCGCAGGCATTCAATAAATATTTGTCAAACACATGACTAGATTTACTTCCTTTTGGTTCATTCTGCAACCACCCACCTACCTCCCATCAGCCTGACATCATAGCCCAACCAGATTACCACCTCACAAATTATTATGACTTGAGGGTGGGTGTAAAGGGAGAGAAAGATGGACCAATGAGTGCTTACGAAACCCAGAGCCTGTTTTTCTTGCCATTCTGCTGTATAACAAACAAATTCCCATACAACTAAAACAAGGAGGTAAATAAATGGCCTTCCCACAGCAGTTTCTATCTGGAGGCAGATGAGAAACCAAGGATTGACTGGAGTGTGAACCAACTAAGAGACCAATCATTAACTCTCTAGAAATGTACTGAGCATGCCAAACACAACAGCAGCATCTACTGAACACAAAACTGCTCAGGAAAGAGAGTGTTTCTATCCTGTCTGATTCGAAATATCCAATTAGAGATGAATGTTCATGCTGCATTTGGATGGGTGGACTGACCTCAAATAAAATAAGCCCAAGGAAATCAGAACCACTGTTGTAAAGGGTTTGGGTCTTCTAAGGGATTGGGGGTGGGGAGCTGAGTAGCATGCTCCTAATCATCAGGAAGTCTTACTATACCTAGAATGCTACCAGCACCTGTCCCTGGACCTATCTGAGGCTAAGGCAGGCCCAAAGGCCTGAATTGCAAAGAACAGCACAGAGATGAAATAGTTAAGTTAAGGTCAGCCAAAGCACAACCAAACCTACTTTAAGAATAGTTCTTACTCAGAAGAACTGGACTGAAAGACTGAGACCTGTTTGTAATTTCACTATTAAAGTTAAAACAACAATCATATCAGGAAAAAAATTGAAAGAGAATACAACAAAATAAAATGTTCCCAAAATATCCTTGAACAAACATGAGCTTGTTCCTAACAACATGAACCACACACTTTGCTTAGCTCCATTTAGAACCCCATCCTTTCCTGGGGCAGGCCCAGATGAAAAGAGAAATTGACCACACCAGGGTACATCAGAGCCCTTTCACTCCCTGGGCATTCATTTCCAATTTTTCCTTTTCTATAAATGAGGGAATAGAAGGAGCCTATCTCCAAAGTCCCATCCTTCCAACTCTACAATTTCACGATCTACCAAGTCTCTCTCTTTGCATACTTGGCTTGTCATGCAAGGAGTTTGGTAACACTTGGAAACCTACAATCAAAAATTCAAATCTTCAGATAAGAGTCTTGCCTCACCTCAGCTTTTGAGACTCCTAGGACTTGAAAACAGATTCTGCATTAATAGACAGGACCTGCTCCAAATTCAAAACTCTGGGCAATGAATTTTGGCAGGAAGTTATGGCTCCAATCACACATATTTACACACAGACATACACAGGAGGAAACTTTCTAGAAGACCTGATTGCTGGACTTGGCCAAAGTCGTAGGACCTTGGAGAAGATAATTCAAATTCTCACTTTTATCCATCTTGTTAGGCAAAGGACATGTGCTCTATCCGTATGTTTCTCTGGCATAGATCCACCTTGACCCTCTGACAGGTGGGCCTGCATATGTCGGAGCCTGTGGTCGAATCTAGAGGTAGGGAAATCAAGACCAGCTAGGGAAAGGGCAAAAGGAGACATGCTGTTGCATTATTTCAGTAATATGACGGGCATGATGTCAAACCACCCAGGGGTAGTTCCTGAAGAGGAAATGATACTCCCAGCAGCACCATCTGTTCCTTTTTGTGTCTGGCATGATCTATATTTTTAACCTCGAGTGTAACCTAAGTCCACCTGTTAGCTGTTCTTATGAGCTTTCTTTCTCAGACCTACATTTTAACTGTACTCAGCCCCTCTCCCTTCTCCCTATCTTTCTGGATGTCCCTGTTCAGTAAACATTCTACTCCCCAGCGTAGCAGAAGCTTCTAAGCAGGTGCACAGAACCCTGGCATGGAATTTGTCACAAGGAAAGCGAAAGTATCGAGAACTATAAATTACATTTGATAAGGAAGGTTCTGTTGGGCTCATGATAAAGTTCTCTCCATAAAACACAACTCACTTTAGAACTGAGGCTTCATACTGAAAATCTTTTTTTATAAAGCAGCAGTAAATGTGCAATGAATTTAGGCACTACTGCATCTGTCAACTAACCACAGTTTAAAGGTCTGCACATTTGGAAACAATGCTATTAGAAAGTTCAAACTTCATGAATACAGGATTTTTTTTTTTCAGGGCTATCCTTAATACCATATGACCAAGAGATTATGCTATAATCTTTTCCTTCCTCAAACTGCATAACCAAGTAGAATATTAGTTCCAAAGAGAAATATGGATACAGCTTTTTAAAATACCTCAAGAAATTAGGAAAGTGGATGTGGTTCAAGCAGTTGGTTTCCTGCCTACTACTTGGGGGAGGCCCCAAGTTCAGTTCCCGGTGTCCCCTAAGAAGCAGCAAGCAAGACAGCTAGCTAGCACAAAAGGCTGGAGTGGTGAGCTGACACACCCAGGAAACACAGCCAAAGGCAAAAACAAACAGGGAGCAGCAGTGGCGGCAAGCAATTGGGAACTTCCCTCCCACATAGGGAGGTCCTAGGTTCAGTCCTAGCGCCTTCTAAAAAGAAGACGAGCAGACACGGAGAGGAGACAGCAAGTACAAACAATGAGGGGGAGGGAGATGCTGTGTGTGAAGAAATAAAATAAATCTGTAAAAAAAAACAAAACAAAAACATATTTCCACACAAAAACTTGTGCAGGGATCTTTATGGCAGCACTATTCACAAAAACCCAAAAGTGGAAACCATCCAAATGTCCATTAACTGATGAATGAACAAACAAAATGTGATATATCCATTTAATGGAATATTATTTGACAATAAAATGGAATATGGATAAACCTCAAAAAAACATGCCAAGTAAAAGGAACCAGTTATTAAAGTCCATATATTATATGACTCCATTTATATAAAAAGCCCAAATAGGTAAATCTATAGAGACAGAAAGTAGATCAGTGGTTGTCAAGGGTTGAGGAACTGCACCAGAATGGCGAATGACTGTTAATGGGATTTCTTTTAGGGTGATGAAAATGTTCTAAAATTATATCATAGTGATAGCTGTGTAATTCCACTAACATATTAAAATCCACTGAATTTTACACTTTAAATGAGTAAATTTTATGATCTATAAATTGTCTCAGTAAACCTATTCAAATAAATCAATAAATACAACAAAATAAAACGTCCCCAAAAATATTCTTGAGCAAAACTGGAAATCCACGTGTATAAAGGAGGATATTTGAATCACCGTACATTTAATCCACAGAATAGTATAAAGCTGTTAAAAAAATAATTATAAAGCCTATGTGTCATCACGGAAAAATGTTTATGGTATAATCCAAAGTGAAAAAACGCAGAATACAAAATAGAATGAATAGGGACTGCCAACTAAAAGATCCAAGAAAATGGAATATATGGAAATGATTGTGTTAAGGTAGTAAAATCATGTTGATTCCCATCCCACCCCCATATTTTCTAAGCTTTTTGCAGTCTTGTCCCAGTAAATTGACAAAAAATTCCCCTCAGACTTCCCTTAGACAGTTTGCCTAAACTATTACAATTTAAAATGCAAAATAAGCAGAACCACCATGTTCCCTTTTTCAAGTGAGGGGAAATATCCACCCACTTCTTGAGTTCAAGTAAGAAAAACCTAAAGAAGGGTTAGATAAACAGGCTCCTATCCCATTCCCAGAAGCCAGTTTCATTTTACTGGCTTTGTCAGCAACTGAAGCCTAGTCTGGCCAAAGGAAATTTCAGCAAGGACAGTCTATATAAAGTACAATTCCACGCTCTGATCTTAAACTTCTGTGGGTGAAGGCAAGTTGGATTTTAAAAGATTCGACATTCCCCTGCCTTAAGAAAGGATGGTAAAAAAGGGGAGGCTGAGAAAGAATCCTATTTACATCTCTTCTCTGAAAGCTTGTGCCCAATCTCCAGCAGCAGCAGAATTCTAAACCAATTAATTTTTCACCATCAACAATCCTATAAGTAATAACTGTCAGTCGCCAACTTTGCCATCTGCAAACCCGCTGAGAACCCTATCACTCTCATCAGGAATACCAGGCTAACTTCCCCCAAGCAATGGGTAGGTCCTTGTCCATAAATAAATAAATAAATACACACATGTAAAGTGTATGTGTCTGGAGGGGTACATTTCTACTGGGTAATTTTAAGGATCTACTAACACTGGCTACAGTAACAGGAACTACATCTGTTTCTGCTTGAGAAAAATGCTTCAGTAATATCCTGTTTCTGAAGTACTGCATGAATTCTTGGCATGCAACCTTCAGATGTTTCAAGGGTGGCTATTTTCCTTTCTGAGATGTAAAAGCCGGAGAAGAAGAGTACATCACAGGCAACACCGAAGTCTGTGAAATCCATTTCTGTTCTCACTGCAGTTGCTGCATTTCCTGCTGTTGCTATACCCAATACCTGCACAGAGATTCAACTGTCCCCAGCCCTGACAGAAGCACAGGTGGCTCTTCACGGCTGAAGAGACCCAGCTAAGAATCACTATGAGGTCTACCAGCAGAGTGGAGACTTCCACACTTGCTTAAGAACCAAAGGATGAGACAGCAAACGGAGAAACCCTGCTGGTTTCTGGGCCGAAGAACTAAGAGAGAAAGAAATAAGACACAGCCACAGACACATAAGAGCACAAGAAGAAAGCACCCACAGGTGCCTGACAGATTCTGCTGCTAAAACCTAAGCCTTTTAAGGCATAAACCTCTCTTTCCCCAGCACCTCATTTTTTTTCAGAGAAAAGGTGAATACAAAGAGACAGGCATCCAAAAGAACAAAAGCCGCTGCCCCCAGCAGGGTGGGAGTGAACAGATCTTAAGGTTCAAGGGCGGTTACCACCAGCTCACCTGAAATTAGTTTAGTACCGTTAATAGCTTCAAACCTCCATCACAAAGCCCCCATTCCCAACCTCCTACTCTACCACTAGCATGGAAAGAGCCCTCCTCCCACGTTATAGGTGATACAGTCTCACTGGTCTAGTTTTCAAATTTCCGGCGAGTGGCCACAAACTTAAGAAAATTACTTTTTAAAAAATCAATCCAATTACTGAAATATCACTAAGATGAACTATGTGGATGACCCCTAGATTGAAGCCATCTTGAGGAAAACCCAGGAGAAAAAGTCTCTATTATCATATATGCATTTGTTCCAATGCTCACCCTTAAACTAAATGCCCTAAGCCTCAGTACTAAGTCTGGGACAAAGCAACATTTTTCTAGCACATTAATTTCTGACCCTAAATGGTAAGCAAGGTCTTTCAAAATTAAAATACAAAGAAAGACACAGGGCTCCTCTGTCTATTTGCTCCTTCTCATCTTTTCCTACTGCTATAACATTAGACCACTGCCAAGAAAATGTCCCCCAAAAACAAGACTCCCTGGTACAGAGGAGGAAAATTGAATTCTGCTTTTTCAGCTTCAACCTGACCACATGTCTATTCAGGTCAGCAGCATGCTTCATGCATGGGAATTATACAATTTGGTTTGGTGGGTCAGCTGACATTCAGGAGTCAAAATGGGCATTGCAGGCCTACAAGTGAGCCCTATGGCCCTACCACTGCCTCTTGGTGAATTCTCCCTTGGTAACTGGGAAACCAGAGAGGAAACACAAATGCCTATGCTTTCTGGCCCTCCCTCACTGCCAGCAAATAATTCTGCTTTAGACATTCTCCCCAGTTCACTTCTACTCTGGTACTGAAATAAGGAAGATTATGTGGCTAACTAATTCTTTTTAAAGATACTCTAATTATCCTAGCTAAGAGATGATACCAGTAGCAACCTGGCTGTCAGAATAAGCTAAAGAAACTAGAAAAAAAAAAGAAGAAAGAAAAGAAAAGGTTTGAAACAAAAAAGCAAGTTTTAATCTGGGGGGTAGAAAGGCAGGAAGGGAGTGAAACAACATTAGTAGTTATAAACTTGAAAGATCTTACTTTTAAGAAGCCAGGTTCTTCTGGAGGGTACATGTGCATGGTGCATGTGTGTGGACAGGCACACATGTTGTAGTTGTAGAAACTGCTGCCCCAGGAGGAGCAAAGAAGGAAATCCCCTGTCCGGAGATGCACCATTACATAAGAGTACAAGTTCTGTCACCACACAATGAAGGGCCAGGAAACAAGACAAAATGCTGAGGTCTCTTCATCCACTAGCTTGAATCTGTAATACCTCATTCTACCTTCCTTCCTCTTCTCTCTATCTGGCCAAATTCTGGGCTTTGAGAAGATAGGCCGCAGCAAATAGTCGAATTCTGTCATCTAACAGTGGGCTTGCTCTAGGATTTAAACTGAGCACCCAGGAACCTGCCCCTGCCTAGGTGTGGGTAAGGACTTGTTTTCATATGCCATTTCAACAATGGTATCTAAAAAGTCACTTGTGGACAGAAGTTCTACCTGTTAGAACTCACACCAGTACTGTCATCTGTTGAATGCATTGGGTATAAGTTCCTTAAACTACAAGTGACTGTCAATGAAAGCTAACAACATAAACCCAAATAAACTGAGTATCTGCTCATGAATTATAACAAATGTACAATACTCACACATGGTGTTAATAATGGGGGGTATGGAAAAAAAAACATACCAAATGTATGTTATTGGTAATAGTTTGATGATGTTCTTTCAAATCTGTAATGAATGTTCCACAACAATGTAAGGTGTTGGTGGAGGGGTGTTGTATGGGAATTCTGCACATTAAGCATTGTAAATTCACAACTTCTCTAATAAAAAATACATATATGTTTATTAAAGGAGATCAAGAAAGTAAAGTTCTTTGCAAAAAGCTTGATATTTAGTACCAAGAACATTTCCTTCTTACAGCTATTACTATTACTCTATTAACATCTTTACTGAAATGTTCCCATCCTCTCCCCCTTCCTACCCATCCCCTTCCCCTTGCCACTGTGAAAATTTTCATTTCTGGGTAACATGCATCTAGCTAAAAATGCAAGGCCCACCAAATTCAGAACTCAATGCCAAGCACATGTCTCTACTAAACTCTATTAGATGATGAAAATTTTGGTGTGGAATTCCCAAAACAGAAAAGGTGGATGTGTGTGCATCTGCGAGCATACATCATTCAATTATTCATGTTTGTGTGTATGTATGCATATGTATATATGTATGTATGTATAATATATGTTTCAACCAGAAGAATGAAAAAAGCAAGAAATGAACCGATCACTGTGAAGGGTAAAAAGACACATTCCCACGTCTGTACATCTACAAAGGATTAAATACCTCGCGTTTACCTGAAGTGGGTTATTTTACTCACTGCATATCCGTGCAGGACACACACAAGCCCAGTTAGCAAGAACAACAAAGCCAGGCATGACGCCTGCCACCGAAACTTCTGTGGCCACAAGAGTATTAGGTCTCTTTGCTGAAACATGAACTTCCCTCTAACGAGTCAATGACTTGATTTAGACGCTTCTTTTCTCCTGGTCCTCCTAACTACCTCCCCTTCCATATCTCCATACAGGTAACTTTTTCCACTTCAGCAGACTCACAATCACAACCCTGCTGGAAGATAAGACATACACTAATATCTGAAATCTCTACAAACAAGGAATACAAAAGGAAATGTGTATATGCGTGTATACACACACACACACACAAACAGGAAGCGGTTTCGGTAAGTCTCAGCACAGATAATAAGAAGTTTTTGGACCTAAAGACCTGCCGAGGCGCGTAGGCTCCAGAAAGTTCGGGCGCACACACACGGGCTCCAGGATTTCCTCAGCAAATCCACCATCGCTATACCAACTCTTTCCCAGAGCAGGACCTAGAAGCTTTACGCGGTTTGTGGGTTAAAAATAATAGTAATAAAAAAGACAGGCCTCTGCCCACCTCCTCTCCACCTCCATTCAAAGTGTAGTTTCCACTCTTAACTTCCAGGATGGAACCGCGACCCCGCACGCCCCATAAGGCCGGTCTCGGCTCTGCTTCGGCAGCGACGCGGAACGGCCACCACGTTTCCGGGTGGAAATCTGCCGTCCGTTTCTCCTCTGGCCTCTGCACAGCCCACGCCGCCACCCCGCAGTCCTGACCCGACCGCCCTCCCGAACCCGCATCGGGCCCGGCCACACCAGAGCGGAGCTCCAGGCTGCGCAGCTCGCGGCCGGGCGGCCGATGACAGCGGGGCCAGCGTGCGGAGACGCGGGATGCAGCCGACACCGGCCCCGCGCCCCGTTAGCGGGCCCGGCGCGCAGGGTACACAATGCCCGACCCCGGCCGACCCCGGCCGCCCCTAGCCGCGGTGACAACTCACCCAGGGAACCGCGCAGCAACCTCCGCGAGGGGGGCGCTCTCAGCTTCCGCGACGCCGGGTTCCGTCCGGCCGCCTGCGCGCGTCCGCAGCCCTCTCGGGTCTAGGCCAGGCCCTGCGTATCCCTGTCTGGCTCGCGTCGCTCGGCGCTACCAGAGGAGAGGCAGGCGACGAAGCTGTCGCCGGCTTCGGAGAATGGAATCCTGTGGCGGCAGCTGCTGCTGTGGCGCCCGCGTCACTGGCCCAGCTGTACCGCGAGGGCGGGGGAGGTACCTCCGAGGCGGGGGAGGGGAAGGGGCGGGGAAGGGGCGGAGCCAGGCACGCACACAACAAGCGCCGGCGTCGCGGTGCCCGGACCGCTCCGCAGCAGCCTCCACGCAGGCGCCGGCGGCCGCACGCATGCCCTCTGGAAGGCGGGACTGGGGGCGCCTTAAAGGGGCAGTGTTACCGATTGCGCTGTCGGGAACCCGGCCGTAGTGCCAACTGGGAAGGCGTTTGCGGTGCGCTCCCCAATTCTTTTCCTATTATTATTTGCACTTTCAGGGCAAAGAATTGGATTGCTATCAGGTTGCCTTATTAGCTCCAGAATTAGCGCCTGACTTATCCATGCGGCAGGCCATTATCTCCCTGTTAAGCAGGACTTCTCAAACTTGGTGCCTGGTCTACCAACCTCAAAATATCCCAGGGGCGGGTGTAAAAATGCAGATCCGGGTCCCCACGCCCAACCGCCCAACCTTGGTGATTCAGGAAGGCTGAGGTAGCCTCTGGCATCTCTACTCTAACACGCGTACTTAAGTGATTCTTCAGCACATCGAAAGCACACATCTTAAGGTTGAGAAAAATGGAAGTTCAGAGGAAGGACCGGCAGAGCCGGGGCTAGAACCTCGTCAAACTGCTAACTTTATTTCCCTCCTGGGGCTATTTTCCTGCACGTACTAGGGGCAGTTTGGACACTGAATAGCTAACTTGTTTATGGTGATCTCTCTGCTGCCCTAAGAAAGAAGTCCTTGGTGTATGTATTTACAAGGCCTGTGGCACCTTGAGGGCGATGATTGTGCCTTTTTATCTTTGTGCCCAGAGCCTTGCACACTGCCTGACGCAGAGGTGGTCAATAAATGTTGAGAAGCTCCTACTAGAAAATCAGGCAGAGCTCGCGTTTCGATCCACAGGCTGCTTAAGTCAGGCAGGCCCCTCGTCCCTTCTGCACTGTGGACAAGATACACCCTTAGGGCCTCACACCAGGCCTAGTTCGAGTAGTTTCTCTGGAAAAGCTCAGTGCATTCACAGGTCCTGTCCTTGAGGTAGCTCTAACTGGCCGGCAGAGTGCCCTCCCCTTCCCCCAGGCTCACACACCCTCCCCCAGAAAACCTTCCCCTTCCGGCCCCCCGCCCCCCAGAACCCCGGACGGGCTGCTACCTTTTCTGAAAGACTTTCCTTTCTCTGCGGTCTTCCTACTTGCCTTCTGGGTCGAGGCTCCCTCGAGAAGACGAAACCCCCTTCCCCCAACTCTTCTCGTTTCCCCCCTCTACTCGGGCTACGGGTTGAAAAGTAAACATCAGCACTGCCTAGATGTGCAGTGAAGCTCAGCGACAGCCTGTGTGGGCGGCAGGAACACCCGGAGCGGGCCCAAGGCTCAAAGGGGACGAGCGGCGAGGAAGCAAGCGAGAGGGTGGGGAAGGAACTGGAGAGAATAAGAGAGGAAAGGGAAGAAAGCAGGCATGGAAGCTCGGGTCAGGTCGTCACTGTGGGCAGCTTGGTGTAATGGGAGATGAGGTAGATGGGGCATCAGAACACCTGGCTTTGCATCCACGCCACTTGACCACTAACCCCAGCTTGGTGACCTCATGCAATAGCCGCATGAGGTACAATACTCGTACATCAGGAAAATGGTTTCCGAGAGCCTCTACAGATCTGTTACTCACTGATGTGTTACTGATGTGCTAGTTACTACCTAAAAATCCTTTCCCAAAACCCCAGTGTCCACAGAATGAAATCCAAACTCCCCAGTGTGCTCCCCCAGTCTAGCCCAAAGCCTCTTCACTCCTCCACACGGCCCACACTCCAGCCTCCCCATACTTCCTGCCAGTCTCTAACAAACTTGCTACATTGACCTCTCAGCCTGTGCCCATACTGTTCTCGCCATAGGGGAATGCGCTCCCCACTTACCTGTCACAACCTTATCGGAGAGGTCGGTATTATCAGCTCCCCTTCTACCCTTCTGAGGCACTTTGGTTGAGCCTCAGTTTAGCATTCATTTCCTTTCTGCAGTGTACTGCCAGTGTCAGGAGTTTCTTTTTCTCCCTTGGTAAATGCTGGCTTTCCCACCCCTCCTCTCCCAACCACTCTTTTGCCTGCCTGAGGTTCCACTGGCTTCCGCATAAAGGAGAAAAAGCCCCTGTTAGGTTCTGCTTATGGGCCTTGTTCTTCTCACCTGCAAAATGGGGATGGTACTCTCTGGCCTAGGTTAAATATTATTTTCATGCCATTAAAGAGATAATTCCTAAGTTGAGGGTCAAAATTTTAGATTTAGAGTCACTCAAATAGAGGAACCATTGGATTTTTTAATTATTTTTTTTTGTTTTAGCAGCTTTAATGAGATGTAATTCACATACTATATGAATCACTCATGTATTTACTTATTTATTTTTATGAATCACTCATTTAAAGTATACAGGTCAATGGTTTTTAGCATATTTACAGACTTGGGCAATCATAACCAGAATCAATTCTAGAACATGTTCATCAGCCCCAAAAGAAACCTCATACCCATCAGCAATCACTCCTCATTTCCCCCAAAACCCCTCCTGCCCTAGGCAACCACTAATCTACATTCTGTTATTCTGTCTTTATAGTTTGCCTATTCTGGACATTTCATATAAATGAAGTCATACAAATTAATTGTTTGTATCATGCACTAGTATAATGAATTTTAAAACCAGAGCTAATTTTTAATTTTCACTTATTTCTTTAGTTTCTGTCTTGTTCTAAAAGAACTTTAGATGGCTTGTGAAACTAATATACCTGTATCCTTCCAGATTTCCAGTACACATTTTAATACTCTAAATCTAGGAAAATGCCTTGGGGGTTAGACTAGCACAGGTTGTTGATGAGCAGAGCAACCAACTACCCCAGTTTGTCTGGGAATAAGGAAGTTCCGGGACATGGAACTTTTGTAATAAAACCAGGATAGTCCCTGGCAGACTGCCATGGTTGGTCGCCCAAGTGGTGAGAGTCAGAGGGCATGGTATTCCTTCTTGCTCTCCCAGACATCTGACAAGGAGCTTGTGCCATTACCACTTACAGGGTAGGACGGAGGAGCTGGGATCCCTGAAAAAGAGGTAAGTTTAAACTATATGGTATCTCTGTTGCTATCAATTTTACTTATAATAACAGTAATGACAGCCACTCTTTATTGAGCACCTATTATGTGCAGGTATTGGGTAGGAAATTTATACACATAACCTCTAATTTTGATGACAATACTGCAAGTTAAGTACCATTACACACCATTTAATACGTGAGGAAACTGAGGCTCAGGGAGATTTTTATGACATTAAAATCCACTTAGCATTATGTTGCAAACCAGAATTCATTCTTGTTTGTCCCTTCCAAAGGTCACACTTTCCAAATAAACCATAGGACCCCTCCTACCTCCAATAATAATAAATTGCTTTTACCTATCTCTTGATCTTTTTAAAAATGCTTTTTTGCGCACCAGCTCATTTTATCCTCACAATATCCCCATCAAATAAAGAGACATTATAATCCTCCATTTTACCTATAAAGAAGTTGAGGCTTTCTACCCGTATGGGAAAGCCAATGACTGGTTTGTCTGACAGCATACAGAAATTAGCATGGGATTTCTTGTTTCGATTCAGGATTCCTTGGGCCGCCTTCAAAGCCCTGTGAAAGTAAACCAGCTTGACCCCAGGGGAGGCAGAAGTAGTATTCAGACCACTGTCACCACAGAAAGTCAGAGTCCAAAATGAGTGGGCCAGTCAGGGCTGGGTCAGCAGGAGCTGAGGGGCAGCTCCCACTCTAAGGCAGAAAGATCCGGAGCTCAGGTGGTTGTCTGAATACATGAGGTGAGCCTGTGCCATCACCTAGGGAGCCCTCCTTGGAACCTGTCAGGAACCCTGTGAGACCCAGGCCTGGTGACCTGGGTCATGATTGGCCACAGGTTTTGCAGATGTCAGAGCTCAAGGCAGGGCTGTCCAGAACAGCTATGATTCCCTGCACACCTGACTCTTGGCTCCAGCCCTAAAAGTTGTGCACCTGAAGCTGCCTGGCTAGCAAGTATATGAGAGAGGAAGATCCAGCCTCTCCTGCTTTTCTAAAGCGTTCGTGAGTCATTCACAATATTTTTATCCGTGACACAGACCTGGATAAAAGTTTGGCACCATTTTATACAGGAGGAAAAACCAAGGCAGAAAAGGGAGCAACCTGCTCTTGTCCCCAGATGGTAACCCAGTGGGAGAAGAATGCCCAGATCCCCCTCCTCCACATGTGCCAGCCAGTGAGATTACCTCCTTCTCCCCCCTGCTCTTTGCCCAAGGACTGGGCAGTGACCCTGGGAGGCAGCCAACAGGGAAGGAGGAAGGTGGTGGGGACAGGTGATGCTGAAAACAGACCTGAGACTCTGCTAGATACAACCAGCCCACGAGTTCCACCCGCCCTGCTCCCCATCATTTAACACTGCATTCCCTGGCAGACTTTCGTCTTCTGGGTTGCCCTGATGGTTCATTTTCCTGTGACTTACCAGTTGGAGAAGAGTACTGTGCGATTGGTCCTGCAAGCTCTGAGCTGTGGTTGGAGGGAGGGATAGAGTGCTCCTTCCTTCAGTCTGTCTGGGGAGGGTAGGGCTGGGCTGTGACACCGCAGCAGCCCCTGGCCCTCAGAAGGGCTCCAGGACCTGTTGGCTACCCAGTAGGGTCAGGTCTCCTTCTGGTGTCATACTCGGGGGCCAGATACTCCTATCATACTCCAAGTATTTTAAAGGTGTTAAGACAGAACCCAAGGTGCAGCTTTATGCCCTAGGCATGTTAATCCATAAAACCTCCAATTTATTAAGTATTTGCTGTCTGCCAGGCTCTGTACTAATGGCATTACAGATATGGTCTCATTTAAACCTTGCAGTAACCTGTGGAATAAGTATTAATGCTATTATTTCCATCTTGCAGGAGGAAATTGAGGTGCACAGAGGTTAAGAATAAGGCCAAGGCCACAGTTACCAAGTAGCCCTTAGGGACTACAACTGCAGTTTGCACTGCAAAAGGCAAATATGATTTTTAAAATGGGACCACAGTGAGTTACAGACAATGTTGTACTGGAGTCTGCTCGTACTGTCTCTCAAGAGCCAATTATTAAATTTTCAGGATTTTCGCAAGTTGTTTGTTAAAGAGCCATATTTATAAATTAAATTATCTACATAGAAAATTAAAAAGTAGGAAATATGCAAAACTCAGCACTTCTTAATTATCTTACTACATTTCACTTTTATCTATGTTCTTGAGGTTCCATATGTCTATTGTGTGTGTATGGTGAAAATCCTATGCAATATTGTGCTTCTGTTTCTACTTTACATCCAGTGACATCACATTGGTAGCTTGAAATCAGCTATGGTGGAAGTATTTTACATCACCGAAATGAGCAAATGCTACAGATCAGTCCCCACCTCCAGAACGAGTTGATAAACATTTACCAGCAAGGGGGAGTTGAATCCAGCATGGGTGACCCAGGCTAGATAAGCCCAGCAGCAAAGCCAGTGACGGAGTAGGGAACACTCGTGGCACCCCTAGGAGGCAGCCAGACCCCAGAGATTCTCAGGGACTCTATCAGGGAAGGGGGGTCCACAGGCCAGATGAGCCATGTTTGATGCCCAAAAGATGTGTTGGTTCTGTCTGCCTCCACTGAAGTGCACCATGAGATTTTTTCCTTTTTTGTAATTTCCCCCAGTAGAATTGGGTCCCTCATACCAAGGGAAAAGAAGGGACAAAATCCTGAGAGGAGAAAAGAGCCTGCCTGGAAGAAGGCGCTACTCGTCCCCAGGCCCTTGTGCATGCCTGACCTCTGGTGGTGGGAGTGAGAATGCAGGCCTCTGCCCTGTAGCCTTTCAGGAAGTCTCAACTCCTTTCCCTCTGCAGTGCACAGCCACTGTGCTCCTGGCATGGGACGCAGGATAACAGGGGAAATCCTTGTG
The DNA here is from genome assembly GCF_030445035.2 of Dasypus novemcinctus. Classification (NCBI taxonomy): domain Eukaryota; kingdom Metazoa; phylum Chordata; class Mammalia; order Cingulata; family Dasypodidae; genus Dasypus; species Dasypus novemcinctus. The sequence continues at coordinate 40,334,878 of NC_080675.1, forward strand.
GGTCAGACAGATGGACCATGGGCATATGGACCTAGGCCCCTGTGGATTGCAAGGATTTTTTTTAATGCCCTCTTGACTACCATGAAACGAAAATCATAGATAACATAATCTGCCTGCACACATAACTGTAAAAAATAAATGTCTATACATGTTGCCAAAAGACAGCTGCAAAATCTGCAGCACCATTATTCACAATAGTCAAAAAGTGGAAACAACCCAAATGTCCATCTATAGTAAGAGAGATGGACAGGCGTTATGCTATGTCCATAGGTGGAAAACTATGCAACAGTGAGAATGAACAAACTTCCGATTCACACGGGAACACAGATGAATCTTACAACTATAATGTTTACTGAAAAGAAAAAGCCAGTCATAAAAGCATGTACACTGTATGAATCCATTTATATAAAATTCAAAGACAGGCAAAATTAATGTAGGGTGTTAGAGGTCAGGATAGTAGTTCCCTTTAGGAGGTTTTGTGACTGGAAGTGGGCAGGAGAGGTTCCCAGGAGGACAGTAATTTTCCATTTCTTGATTTGGGTGCCAGTAACACAGATGTGTTCAATTTTTTAAAAGTTCATCAAGCTGTACACTTTCGATATGTTCACTTATTTATTAATTTTTTTAGGAGGTGCCAGGAATTGAACCAGGACCTCATACTTGGGAAGCAGGCACTCAACCACCTGAGCTACATCCGCTCTCCCAGATTATTTCCTTTTGAGTGAGCTTTGATTTCAGTAGTCCAAGGACCATACTTTGAGGAGTCAGGCTCTAGAGCAGACTTGCAATTCTGGGCCTGATAATTCCTTGTTGTGGAGGCTGCCCTGTGCATTGTAGGATGTTTAGGAGCACCCTTGACTTCTACTCACTAGGTACCAGTAACACTGCCCCTTTCCCCCTCACAGTTATGACAACCAAAAATGTCTCTAGAAATTGCCGCATGTCTCCTGGGGGTGCAAAATCACCCTCAGTTGAAAACAACAACCCAGTTGTTCTGGAGTCTAGAGGAGCTCTTAAAATATGTGTCCACTGGAATCTAAGAGAGCCTTCAAGGCACTCAGGTAGGGCAGGCCACGTAATATGTGGGCCCAGTGCAAAATGAAAATGTGGGGCCTTTGTTCAAAATGCTGGTGGAGGGAAGCGGACTTGGCCCAATGGATAGGGCGTCCACCTACCACATGGGAGGTCCAGGAGGCCTCCTTGACTCGTGTGGAGCTGGCCCATGCGCAGTGCTGATGTGCGCAAGGAGTGCCCTGCCGCGCAGGGGTGTCCCTCCTGTAGGGGAGCCCCACGCGCAAGGAGTGCTCTCCATAAGGAGAGCCGCCCAGTGTGAAAGAAAGTGCAGCCTGCCCAAGAATGGCACCACACACACAGAGAGCTGACGCAGCAAGATGATGCAACAAAAAGAGACACAGATTCCCGGTGCCGCTGATAAGGATAGACGTGGTCACAGAAGAACACATGGCGAATGGACAGAGAGCAGACAACTGGGGCGGGTGGAGAAGGGGAGAGAAATAAATAAAAAATAAATCTTAAAAAAAAAAATGCAGGTGGAAATGCCACTAAAGGTACCAGAATATAAAGCTTTTGCTTTTAAAAATATTTTATCCCAAATAAAACATAAAGGGGTAATGATATATGAATAAGTTTAATATCATAAACTTAAAAATTGCAAAAAATAGTTTTGGTGTTATCATTTTATATAATACAATGAATGTTAATGTTTTACTAATGTAATATCTTGATTGAGCACAAGATTTTTCTGAAAATTCACTTATTAGGTCATCAAAAATGTATATTTTAACAGCTTTGTAACCAAGAGTTAAGAATTAACAAATAATTATGGTTACTAAATCATTATATAGATGCCTTTATATTGCTTTATAAAATAGCAAAAGTTAAATACCTGTAATTAGTGAAGCTGGCTAAAGTGGCCCCACCCCCGTTATGGTTACTCTAGAGGGTTCTTAACCTTTTTTGTTCCATGGATCCCTTGCCAGTCAGGTGAAAATCACAGACCTCTTACTAAGTCCACGCTATACTGTATATTATTTAATAAACATATCACACCTGCACCAACACATCCCCACAAGAATAATTTTTTAAAATTTCAATTCAAGCTCATGAACCCCTTGTTAACAACCCCTGCTCTAGTCTTAACCTCACCCTTGTGTATGTTTATGGTTGGAATAGTAACCACAACCCTCTTATTTAATATCCATATGGAAAACCTTGTGACTGACCTCTAGTCTGTACTTTCCTATCTCAGAACCTTGATCTCTGAAAATAATTGTAACTTTGTAACCTCCCCTGGTCTGGGGTCCACCCCAGTTTGTTCAACCCCTTAATATTCATTAAAGAAGGAATCTGTATCCAGAGCCATCCCAATTATTCATTGGCACCCTGATGTTATAAAATGTTAGAATTTCTGCAGATCAGGGAGGCAGTTTTTGAGCCATCTATGGCAAAAGATCTCCTTTGCTTGTGCAACCAAATAAACTTTTTCTCTCTTTGAAATCCCGGTGTCTCAGGAATTGGTGTTAAAGACACATCGGGAGAAAAGAACCAAATTTTGCTCAGAGTCAACTCTATTTTGAATTAATATAATTGAAAGTGATATTAATTGGTCATTCTTGGCAAATGCAAGATCACTAGTGATTTTTGATAATTTTTAATTTTCAGAAGGAGCTTTTTGCTGATGCACCTGTTACTGGAGCTTAAGAGTATATTTCAGGTAGCAAAATGGCTCAAGCAGTTGAGCTCCCATCTCCCACATAGGAGGTTCCAGATATGGTTCCTGTTGCCGTCTGAAAAAAAACAGAAACCAACAAAAGCAAAACAAACAAAAAACCAACTCAGGGAAGCCGATGTGACTCAGTGGTTGAGCACTGGCTTCCCACATACGAGGTCCTAGGTTCAATCCCCAGGCCCTGGTACCTTGAAAACAACCCAAAAAAGAACATATTTCATGGATTATGACAACGTTACACTTAATTTCTGATAAATTATTTCAAAACTTTATTAGTGCATCCAGAGCTGATGATTCTTGTGGAACAATTTTACTAAGCAGATTAAATTCTTCATACAAATCAGTTTCATGCAAGTCTGAATTTAATATTAAATGTAAGTTTACACAATGGAATTTTAAAGTTTCCTCTGACATTTCCTGTAACTTATAGAGGTCATACAAGAAACAAAAAGTGGTTTCATGATATTTATGGACTCTAAAACACCTGTTTATATATATTTTTGTTATATTATAAATGTCTCCTTGCTTATAATTCATTTATCTGAAGCTTCATATGAAAAATGGTATTCTTCTTCATGGATTGCAACAACCTTTCAATTTAATTTTTATTTCTTAGCCTGTGGATATTTGCATTACAATGTTGCAACAGCTTTCAAAACCAAAGATTGTAAACACTTTGAAGAACTCTAATAAAGTCCCTGATTTGCTTTATTGCAATGTCCATGTATACCCTTTATTTTGTAATAATTTAGTGACAGAATAGCTGCCTGAGGGCTAGCAGTTTCTATCCTAAGGTTCAGACCTGAGAGTTAATATTTGTACAGACGCTGCACAGGTGGGTCATGGGTTCTGGGGACAGACTAACAAGCCAGCCTCCCACTGGGGGTCCCAGCACTATGCTCTGTGAGCCCCTTCTTTTTCCTGTAATAGCTGCTGCTAAGGCCTCTGCCGCCGCTATCGCTACCCCCAGTCTGGGCCCAGGTTTCAGCCCAAATATCTTGGTAGCCAGCACTCACTGTCCCCGACTGTCCCAGGCATGCATGGGTGTCCTGAACACCAGACCCCTTGCTTTGCGCTCCTGCTGCCTGCTCTTGTTGTGTGTGTGCTGTCACCAGGCAGCATATTACCTCTGCTCTCAGTACATGATCCATTAATCCATCGCACTTCACTTACAAAACACAAGTTCAAAGAAAAAATTATTAAGAATTCAAGATGGCGGCTGCAGAGTGTTAACCCAAGGCGGGGTCCTTTGGAGCCTGGGGCCCCTGGACAACTGACTGTCCTGGTCCTATGCTGCCTGGTGATAGGCGATACAGATATTAAGGACAGCTACCTTGAGAGACTTTGCCTCTAGGAGCAGTGGAAGGGTATATGGAAAGGGAGCCAGAATACTGAGGGCAAACGTGGTGTCAATTTTAGAATGTGCATGTAGGCATCCCCTGCCCAGCTCCATGGGTGCTGGCTGCTCAGCATCATGGTGGGGGCGGGGTCCCGGGGTGGTGGCCAAGAGCATGTCCACGATGACAGCTGGTCCCCACAGTTACTGCAGAGAGTGGCCTGACAGCTTCAAGTTCCCTTACCTACCCCCAATAACTCCCTGCACTTCCTCTAGTTACTCTCTCACACCTATGCCTTTCCTTGACTTCACTCCAGCTTTCCCCTTCTCTTCCATCTTTTGGGCTGCTGCCCCGCCCCTCTTTGCCGACTGGCCTGGGGGCAGGCCCAGATCTTCCTTGGTGGTCAGAAGCACTTTCAGAGAAAAATTATTTGCAAGGGAGCTGGAAAGATGAAAACCCTGGTCCCAAAGGCCAAGAATAAATGGAAAAAACATGGGGAAGGGAAACCGGCCTCAAAATGCAAATACCTTTTTAAGCCTTCAGTGAAACCCAAGCCTCCAGCCTCTCAGCAGCAGGCAGAGAATGTTGCAGCAGCTTTTGAAGTAACCGGTCAAGAACAAGCTAGGGTCTTCAGCTGAGAGTACAGTGACAGAAGAGAGAATTTGCTCAGCGTAGAGAACGAAGAGGACGGCCCCACCCCAGGCCCACATTGTCAGTGATGACACCGGGACCCTGGCTTATAATAACGTACACATGTGCGCAAAGTCTCACCTAAAGGGGTTTGTTCACGTTCACAGCTACTCTGTGAGGCAGGAATTATTAGCTCAACTCCAGTGACAGAAACGGCTTCAAAAAAGTCAAGGAACTAGTTCAAGATCACTCTGCTAGTAAGTGTCAGAGTCAGGATTCAAACGCAGGTCTGCCTGACTCCAAATCCAGTGCTCCTTTCTCTGCACTGTGGGTCATGTGTCTATGTCCCAAAGCTGTTGTTAAGCAGATCACTGAAGTCTACAAAGTGTATCCTTTATCACATCTTTTTAAGGTCTCTCAACCTCTCCTTTTTGCTCCCTTCTTCTCTGCCTTAACTCAGCTACCCAGTGCTTCAGCCTGGGAGTGGTGAAATTTTATGGGTTGAATTGGAGCCCCCCAAAAGACATGTTCAAGTCCTAACCCCCAGTCCTATGAATGTGAACCTACTTGGAAACAGGATTGTTGAAACTGTGCTTAGTTAAGATGGGGCCAGACAGAATTAGGGTGGGCCACCATCCAATATGCCTGCTGTCCTTCTAAGAAGGACAGAATTGGATACAGAGACAGACATGGGAAAAGGCCACATGACAACAGAAGGAAACATTGAGTTATGCCACAAGGCAAATGTGGCAGTTTGATATGGTTATGAATTCCAAAAATAGACATTGGATTATGTTTGTAATCTGGTCTGTACCTGGGTGTGATTAAGTTATGAGTAGGGCTTTGATTGGGCCAAGTTATTAGGGCATTGATTCCCAAACTCTTGGTGGGTGAGGACTCACAGATAAAAGGCATGGCAAGGGACAGAGTTGAGGGTTTTTTATATTGAAGTTTTGATGTTTAAGTTTGATGCTGAAGCCTTAAATTGGAGCCCTGGGAAGTAAGCTCACAGAGGAAAGAGAAACCAGCCCCAGTAAGAGAGGAAACCTGGGCCCAGGAAGAAGCAGCCCTGGGAAGCAGGGAACCCTGAACCCAGAGAGAAGCAAGACCCTGGAGGGGAGGAACCCAGGAAGCCTGAACCCTCGCAGACGTCGGCAGTCATCTTGCTCCAACACTTGAAAATAGACTTTGGTGAGGGAAGTAATTTATGCTTTATGGCCTGGTATCTGTAAGCTCCTACCCCAAATAAATACCCTTTATAAAAACCAACCAATTTCTGGTATTTTGCATCAGCACCCCTTTGGCTGACTAATACACCAAGGAATACCAAGGATTGCTGACCACTGCCAGAAGCCAGGAGTGAGCCTCCAGAAAGGGCCTGGCCCTGCTGACACCTTGATTTTGGACTTCTAGGCTCCAGAACTGGGAGAGAATAAATGACTGTTGTTTTAAGCCATTCAGTTGGCGGTATTTTGTTACAGCAGCCCTAGCAAACTAAAACGTGGAATTTCAGGCATCATAACACGCCCGCAGGGAGAGATGTCTTCTGGTTGGCATATCTCTCTGTTTCCTCAAATCACCTTTTCCAACAGGCAGTGAAAGCAGCTCTGTCTGAGCAACTGAGCTTTGGGTATGAAAACATGATTTAGGGATACGGTGCCTACATTATTTCTGCCATTTCTCAAATCCTGACTTCTTTGCAAATTGTTCTCATTTTAAACATGGGGAGGCTGAGCCCAAAGCTGGAGGACTATCCATTAACCACTCTGTGGGGGAGGTGCCAGGTCAGTGCTCATAGCAATGCTTGTTCTGTGCTCTTTCTTTCACATCTGAAATGACTCACTGTGAGTACAGGCTCTTGGGCAGGGCTGAATGGTCCCCCCTGGGGCACCCTGACAGCTGACCCTTCCTCAGTCTCTCCCTCTCTGCGGTGCCTCTGAGACTTTGTTCAATAGACTTTTGGGCCATCCAAATCCCTGTCCACGCCTGCTGCCCACCCAGCTCTCTGAATACAGTCGATCCACAGGCAACATCTGCTCCGGAGGCTTAATCCAGCACTTGGAAGGTTTCCCTTCTGAAATCTCTGGCCTGGCGTCATTCCCAGCCCCCGTCAGCAAAGAGCAGTAGCATTTATGTGGCTTTTCCAGCAATGGCTTTGTATGGTCTGGAGAGTGGCTTTGATCTCCAAGGAGCAGGGAAGGGCCGAGGATAGAGTGGGACGGCACAATGATGAGAAGAAAGGAAGGCCTGCACACACTTGTTCCGGCTTGAGTCCTTCCCCACGGCACCTGCAGGCTCTGTGCAACCTCGAGGTGTTGACAGATGTGGCTTACCCAACTTTGATACCAACCCTCAGGCAGAAATAGTTGTCGGTTCTATCTATTGTGGAATTTGGAGTAAAGAGCGGTATTTATGAGTGCACCTTTTCATGTAGTTATAGGGCATTTATATATTTTGTGATCATACTGACAGACACTTTTTCTACAGTACTGCTCACTGGGGTCCCTAGTTTCATAGACTATTCTAAAGAGGACAAGGCTTGTGTGACAAGTGAATACATGTATGCTTAAAAACGAAGTAATTTGACAGAGGTCGCAATAATTCTTCAGAGAAAACCACCTAATTGGCCATCTTGTGACTTCCAGGCCCCAGTGAAAGATCCCAAGTTCCCCATGAGTCACTCTAGCCTAGGAGCCCTGCAGCAAGCCCCCCACCCTTCTACCCTGCCCCAGCTCCCAGAGCCCTCATACTATCTCCCAGTGGGTTCCTCTGCAGCCTGCCTGGAAGTGTTCCCTTTGGGAAGAGATCCTAGGATCTCTCAGTTTCCCCCCACCACACATGGCATCCCCAATCTAGCCCTTCCCTGTGTCCAGTTCTCCACAGAGCCCCTCAGAACCAAGCTTTTTAGCACCCTTCCTCTTCCAACCCTTGTAGGATCTCTCTCTCAGAGCCTTTTGGGTTCAGAAGCAGGCAAAGCCTATCACCACTGACTGTTTTCTGCATACCCTTTAGGGCTTCTTACAAGCTCTTATACCTATACCCTAAAAGCATCATTCTTCTTTCCCTGAAACCAGTATCATTGGCTGGAACTGAGTACCAATCGTACTCTTCAGTCTTCTTTCTCATGGCAAGGACTCAAGCTCTTCTGGAGGCCAAGGAGTTTTTGGCTCACTCCTGTATGTTGAGTATGTCCTTACCATCTTCAGAACATCCCCAGTGTACCACACCTCTATGGGTGCTCTTCTGAATGTTCACGATACCTCTAAGTCCTCAGGCACAGAGTTGGGCCATTGCTTCAGTTGGAATAACCTTTAACAGAGATCAGACTTCCTTGGTTTAAACACACAAGACAGCTGCCAGAGTTCCAGCCATCACATCCACATTCAGGCACTAAGAAGAAGGGTCAGGAGAAAAGGGGTTGCTTTTCTGGAAGTCCCACCCAACTATTTCCAACTACATTTCATTGGCTAATCCCATTTGCAAGGAATGCTGGAAAATGGAGTCTTTTTAGCTGGGAACATTTCCATTCCCAATAAAACCAATCAGGGTTCTGTATTAAGCAAGTTGATGTTAAGATGGATATTGGGCAAGCAACTAGCAATCTCTGCCCAAGTGCTTTATATACTTTATCTTCCTTGTCACTTTTGAGGCCTGATGTGTTTTGGAATTCAGAATTTCTTGGATTTTATAAAAGTAATTTGGAGCTTAAAACTACGTATTATGCAACACCCCCTTGTAGCCAAGCACATTAAATTTCTGCAGCGAAATGTCTGAATAGTCACACTAAGTGCAATAAATAAAAACTATAAATGACCTCAGTTCAGGTCAAATTTCATCACCTAATCGGTTTTGATGCCAAACTTAGGGGAAAACTTTCAGTTTGTAGAACTTTTGAGCTTTTATCACCATGGGTAAGGAATTGTAAACCTGTACCCTCATTTTACTTAGGAAGAAAGCAAAGCATGGAGAAGTTAAGTAACTGTCTCGAGGTCAGACAGCTAGTAAGTGGTGGAGCCAGAATTAGAATGTGGATTTCCTGACTCCAAAGTGAGGGCAACAGAATAGAGGCAGATGGGAAGTCAACTTCTGAGACGATGCCCAGAGCCACGTCAAAGCAACCCAGGAGTGCTGCCTAGTTAGAGGCAGACTTCAGGGGAGCTATATTTAAAGCAAAATCTTATAAATACATTTTAAATGCCCTATGGATAAGCTTAATTTGTAAGGAAACCATATGCTATGTACTCCAATGGCCCAAATGACTAGAGTACTAAGTTATTTCTTCCATGATCAAAAGAGTCTACCCTTTACTATTATTTATATAAAATTAATGATGTGTTTTTCTATGTTAGATATGCATAGTATAAAATTCAAAAAGTACCACAGTAAAAAGTAAAGTCAGTATCCCACCTCTCCTTCCCAAATGCAATTATGGTGACTTTCTTTGTGTATATTTTTCCAGTGATAGCTCTTAATTATTAAATTGCCAAAAGTTATTAGTGGTTGCCTCTGGATAAGGGGATTAAAAGTGATTCCTGGGAAGCAGACTTGGCCCAATGGATAGGGCGTCCACCTACCACATGGGAGGTCCAGGGTTCAAACCCAGGGCCTCCCGACCCGTGTGATGAGCTGGCCCACACACAGTGCTGATGTGCGTAAGGAGTGCCATGCCACGCAGGGGTGTCCCCCGCGTAGGGGAGCACCATGCGCAAGGAGTGCGCCCTGTGAGGAGAGCCGCCCAGCATGAAAAAGTGCAGCCTGCCCAAGAATGGCACCGCACACACGGAGAGCTGATGCAGCAAGATGGCGCAACAAAAAGAGACATGGATTCCGGGTGCCACTGAAAAGAATATAGACAGACATAGAAGAACACCAGCAAATGAACACAAAGAGCAGACAATGGGGGGGGGGGGGGGCGGGGCAGGGGAAGGGGAGAGAAATAAATAAAAAATAAATCTTAAAAAAAAAAAGTGAATCCTTTTTTTTTTTTTTTTGAGGTACCAGGTTCGGGGATTGAACCCAGGACTTTGTATGTGGGAAGCTTAACCACTGAGCCACATTGGCTCCCCTGAGTTGTTTTTTTCATGTGTTCGCTTGCTGTTTGTCTTTTTATTTTTTTTAGGAGGCACTGGAAACCAAACCTAGAACTTCCCATGTAGGAAGCAGGTGCTCAACCGCTTGAGTCACATCCACTCCCCTTCTTCTTTTTTGTACTTTTATACTTTAAACATTTTATGCTCATTACTCAGCCCCACTGTAATAGGTTGATTTGCATTTCCCAAAAAAGATATACTCAAGTCCTAACCCTCAGTACCTGGGAATGTGACTTTATTTGGAAATAGGGTCTTTGCAGATGGAATTAAGTTAAGATGGGGTCATACTGGAGCAGAGGGGGGCCTAAATCTAATGATTTATCGGAGAAAGGAGAGGGGGTTGGACACAAACATGCAGACACACAGAGGGACAACAGCCACGTGAAAATGGAGAGATGTAGCAACAAGCCAAGGAATGCCAAGAAGTGCTGGCAACCACCAGAAGTTAAGGGGCAAGGAAGAATTCTTCCCTAGAGCATGGCTCTGCCAACACCTTGATTCCAGACTTCTAGCCTCCAGAACTGTGAGAGAATACATTTCTATTGTTTTAAGCCACCCAGTTTGTGGCAATTTGTTCTGGCAGTCACAGAAATAAGATACCCATTAAGTCTCAGGTTCCTTCTTGGCAAAAGGGGGAGTACATGTATATAGTGTGCTTATCGCAGAGTCTAGTCCAGAACAGACACCCAATATTCCTTTGCCATCAAATTTGGGATCAGAGGAGGGCCCAGGCTTTCTGAGTACCACGGTGTCCTGGCTGCAGGTTTTCCCTGGGGATCTCATCTTTGACTAGGGGCGACGTAGGTGAGCTGCCAGGGCAAGGAGACCTCAAAATCTTTCCAGAATTCTCGTCTACCTCCTCCCACCTTCTTCCCCCTTCTCTACCAAGTGTCCACATGGTCACTTCAAGTCTGGAGCCCCAGGAGGCTTCCAGGCAGATGCAGGGTCTTGTCTTTGCTGGGCCAAGGCAGCAAAATCATCTCACCATGCTCCCATAAAGGATAAGATCAGAACTGGCCATATAATTTGTAGGGCCCATGGCAAAATGAAAATCCAAGTCCCTTGGTCAAAAACTATTAAGACTTTCAAGACGACAACAGCACAGCATTAAACATGGGACCCCGTGAGGCTGCACAGGCCGCACACCTATGGAGCTGACTCTGGATAGGATCGAGACATCCTCTGCCCCCACAGGAAGACCCTCTGCCAGCCACTCTCCTCTCTCCCCGCCACTTTGGTAAGGGGTTCATGGTGCTGATTCCTCTCTATCCCATACCCGAGAGGATTCACAAGAAGAACCAAGCCTTGGAAGAGGTTCGGGTAGAGGCTATGTCAGCCAGTCAGCCACATGCATGCAAAAAAATTTGCTCTCTAGATGACCTCTTTGCTATAGGGAAGGTCTCATACTGGTGTTCATGCAACACAGCATGTAAACATGTTTGAATGTGAATGTGTGTAGGTAGAGCATGCCCATTCTCAGGCAGCCATGGTTCCCTCCACTTGCATGTTTTCAAGAAACTGCTGTAGGGCATACAATTATCTGCCTGGTCCCCAAACATATCTCCTTTTGAAAGTAAGGCCAGGTTAAATTTAATGTAATCAATTATAAGAAATTGATAGAGTAGCAACAAACATTTATAAGTGTAAATAATAACTCTAATATAATAGAAATTAATTATAACAATTCTAATTTTTATATTACAGCTCTATCTATTAGACATAATAATCGCTAAGAAGAAAATAAATTATTGGTTTAGTTATTTAATTTCCATTTAGGCTGTAATTCTTTCTGGATAATCAAATTCCTATTTGGGAATCCTCCACATCTTATTGGAATGAATTACTGCAGATAACAATATGCCAAGTCATTTATGAGGCAGGGAAGTGGCCGTGGCTCAGCAGTTGGGCTCCCGTCTCCCATATGGGAGGCCCTGGGTTCACGTCCTGGGGCCTCCTCATGAAGGTAAGCTGGGCCGTATGCCACGGAGAGCTGACTCAGCAAGATGATGCAACAAAGGGAGACAAGCAGACCCAGAAGAACGCACAGCGATTGGACACAGAGAATAGACAGCAAAAAACAAGCTGCAAGGGGGGGGAATAAATAAATAAATAAATCTTTTTAAAAAATTGTATGAGGCAATAAAAGTCAAAATCTTTTTCAACAGTAGTCATGCTAAATCATCATTGATCCAGATTATTTTAATTAACACATATGCATAAGAAAGGGTTAAAGAAAAATGAAGTATCCAAAAATATATCTCTTCTCCAGTTCTCCTCAATTAAAAGCAAGTGTTTATTGAAGAAGTATGAAGAAACATACAGAATACTGTCACAGGAATAATTTGCTAGCTGCACTGAGTAATTATTGTTCATATACTATAATATTGCTATTTTACATTTATCTGGTCTACTCTAGCTCTTTTTTGGTTATTATTTGCACAGAATACCTTTTTCTAACCTGTCACTTTTAACCTGGTTGTGTCCTTATGTCTGAGGTGGGTCTCTTGTAGACAACATATAGACGGCTTATATTTTTTAATCCATTCTATCAGTCTATGTCTTTTGATTGGGGAGTTCAATATATTAACATTCAGTATTACTATTGTAAAGACATTACTTGCTTCATTTTGTCCTTCAGTTCTCTGTTGTCATACCATTCTATTGTCTGTCTTCTTACCCTTTAGTTTACCCTTCTTAATAATCTTCGTTTCTAAATTCTTCTCCAAATCTCTCACCCTTGTTTTTTCCTTTCAGTATCTCTTGTAAATCTGGTCTTTTGGTAACATATTCTATCAGTTTTTGTTTATCTGTGAAGACTCTGAACTCACTCTCGTTTCTGAAGGACAGCTTTGCCAGATGCAGAATTCTTCGCTGCCGTTTTTCTCTTCCAGTATCTTAAATATCATACCACTTTCTTCTCTCCTCCATGATTTCTGATAAGAGGTCAGCACTTAAGCTAACCAAGTTTCCCTTGCTTTATCTTGCTGCTTTCTTTATCTTTGATATTTGTCATTCTGCATAGTACGTGTATCAAGGAAGGTCTACTTGGATTTATTCTGTTTGGGGTGTGTTGTCATTCTTGGGTATTGATATCCATGTCCTTCATAAGGGTTGGGAAGTTTTCAGTCATTATTTCCTCAAATATTCTTTCTGCCCCTTTTCCATTCTCTTCTCCTTCTGGGACACCAATAATGTGAATGTTTGTGTGTTTTCATGTTGTCATTTGATTCCTTGAGACTCCATTCCATTTTTTCCAGTCTCATCTCTTTCTATTCTCCTGTCTTTTCCAGTTCAGATGTTCTACCTTCGAAGGCACTAATTTTGTCTTCAAGCAATTCAAACCTGCTCCTATGTGCTGCTAATGTATTTTTTAATCTCATCCATGGGATCTTTCATTCCTGTGAGGTCTGTTACTTTTATTTGCAGGCTTTCAAATTGTTCTTTATGGGAAGTGGATGTGGCTCAACTCATAGAACATCAGCCTATCATATAGGAGGTCCAGGGTTCAATACTCAGGGCCTCCTGGCCAGCGTGATAAGCTGGCCCATGCACAGTGTTGCTATGCTCAAGGAGTGCTGTGCCATTCAGGGAGTGTCCCCCACGTGGGGGAGCCCCACACGCAAGGAGTGCACCCCACCAGGAGAGCCACCCCATGTGAAAAAAATGCAGGCTGCCCAGGAATAGCACCACACACACAGAGAGCTGACGCAGCAAGATGACACAACAAAAAAGAGACACAGTTTCCCAGTGCCACTGGGTAATGCAAGTGAACTCAGAAGAACACACAGCGAATGGACACAGAGAGCAGACACGGGGGGGGAGGGGGTGAAGGGGGGAGGGGGAGGAGAGAGAAATAAATAAAATAAATCTTTAAAAAAAACACAAAAAAACAAATTGCTCTCTATGCTCTACCAGTGTCTTCTTAATATCCTTTACCTCTTTAGCCATGTTTTCTATAAATTCTTTGAAGTGATTTAGTAGATTTGCATGATGATCATTGATTAATTGTCTTAAATCCTGTATCTCTTCAGGATATTTGGTTTGTTCTTTTGGCTGGGCCATATCTTCATGTTTCCTAGTATAGCTTGTAATTTTTTGCTGATGTCTAAGCTTCTGGATATATTGGTGAATTTATTCTGATGGGCAATTTCTCTCTCTTGCCTATTGTTTTCTTTTTCCTCACAGCTTTTCTTTGATATTTGATTCAACTTATTCTCAGTCTTTAAAATTGCCCAGCTTAAGTTTTCAAAATCAGGCCAACATCACTAGTGGGGTGTAGGTTTTCTTTCAGGAGTTGGATATAGTGTGAAGTTTTTGCCCATGCAATTTCGAGATTGACCAGCAGATGGCACTAGTTAACACACCTTTCCACTGAGGTGTTTCAGTCTCAGCTTTCCTGTGTTCCCAGATTTTGCTTGCTGAATTCACTGAAGAAAGGCACCCTGACCTCCCCTCCGTTTTCCCTTGAAGCAGCTGACAGGGAAAAGGATGTCTATTCCCCTCTTAGTCAGCTGCAGTGAGCCAGGGGTTTTACCCCAGCTTAGTATCTTGGGAGTGGGGGAGGGGGCTTGGTAACTCACATTTGTCGTTTCAGCATCTTCTCTCTGTCCCTAACCCTCCTCGGAGTTGTATAGCACTGTCCTGGTCTGCTGACCCCCAAAACAGGTCCTCCAACAACTTTTGGTTCTTTCTTTGTTGTTTTTGTGAGAGCATTCAGCTCTGCCTGTTAGTCATCATCTTCCCACAATCCTCCCCAAACATTTTAAAAACTAAACGAGTCCACCAGATCACCTCTGGGAGGCATGAGGAAGGTTTTATTCTCCACCTACTGGGTCTCCTCCTCCCTGGGGGCAAGCTCTGTTAACTCATCCTTGTGCATCTTTGCAGAGATAGTGCAGCTTTGAGCTGAGGTCATCTGGATTTTAATCCTGGACTACCTAATTGGCTGGGGTAGTAGGTGGTAGGTATAAATCAGAGCTCACTTCTGCTAAAACAATTCCTAAATCTGATTCCTAGTAACTCCTTCCCACTGACTCTAGATTTTTCTGGAGGTAGCTCTCATGCCTCTCCAACTCTTTTACTTGGGATAAAGAGTTTTTCTAACCCATACCATTCACCACATGATGGTGATCCTCTGAATGAGACAATCTGATTTGCCTGTTGATATTTTAAAATGCCTTGCCCAGAATATGCACAGATCCCAAGGTGGGGACTGATTGGCACAGAAAAGAAGGGGATCCATCTTCTTCTCCACTTCTGAGTCTACTTCTATCGGAGAAATTTAAGATTATGCTAACTTTACCAGATCACCTGAAACTCCACTTTCTTCTATGACCAGCTTAGGCAAGTTCACTGTGTCCCAAGTTTTCTTACACTGATGCTGTTCGAGTTGACATTTATCCCACTCGAATTTCTTGAAACACAGTTTAGAATCACAGCTCATTTAAAGCCAATTAAAGTCTGATAATCTGTTCCTCAAAGGTGCCAAACCCATTCCTAAGGGTCTTCCCCCACAACCTCCCAAGAGAGCCTGCATTTTGCCAATGAGGTCTTAATTCAGATATCACTTCCTGAGAGACACCCTCCTTGACAACTCAGTCAATATGGCTCCTGTCTTATTACCTCACTCTATTTTTTATGGCACTCTATGAAATTTTTTTTTACGTTTACACCTTTATTTCCTTTTTGCTCACTAGGATGTAAACCACATGAGAGCATGGGCCTTGTCTGCCTTACCCAAAACATTGCCCAGCACGTGGAAGGAGCGCAATCAGTATTTGTTGAATGAATGAACAGCATTCATTGGCACTGGTGAAGAGCTTTAGAGCCAGATGTGCTGGGTTTTCCAAGCCCATTTCTCCACTTGCTAGCTCTGTGACCTTGGGCATGATACTTAACCCTTCTAAGTCTGTTTCCTTAGCTGTCAACTGGAAACCATAATAGTTCCCACTTCTCAGGGTCCCTATGAGCATGAAATGAAAAGTAATGAGTGCTTGGCACAGTGAAAAGTGACTGGCATATAAACGGTTGCTATAATTATTATTATTTTTTAGAAGGAATGAACCTAGGGCCTCATACATGGGAAGCAGGTGCTCAACCAGTGAGCTACATCCACTCCTCAATGAGAGTTGTTTTTTTCATTTGTTTTGTTTGTTTGTTTTTAGGAGGTACCAAGGGACTGAACCTGAGATCTCATACATGGGAGGCAGGTGCTCCGACAATTGAGCTACATCTGCTCCTCTGTAATTATTTTTATTATTATCTGTGCCCAGTTTAGTTGCCATCTTTGTTCATCATGTCTACGTCCGAGCTGTTCATAAAACCTATGAACCGTGCAGCATTCGGCACACTGCACAGCCACACACCATCTGGCTATGTTCTAACAAAGCACACATTTCCTCATCCTGTCCACAAGGGTATCCTGGGAGATTTTGTCAAGTTTGGCGGGATACACTCTCTCCAGCGCTGCTCTGTTCTGCCAGCCTAGTGGTGAAAAGGAAACGAAGGTGGTCTGGGCTGGGTTCTTGGTGCTCCTGTCTCTTCCTTCTGAGGCTCACCAGTCAACTGTTGGCTAAACTTGCCCAGGACTGACATCAAGCTTGCTTCTTGCCCTTGCCTGGGCTGGGGCCCATTGCCTGGCAACAGAACACCTGCGTGCCCTACTGCATCCCCTGAGCTGCCTGTGGCCCTGGCCTCTGGCTGTGCCAAAGCAAGAAGGACAGGCTTAGTCTGTTGCCTAGTTGCTCTGGTGGGGAGAAGTTAAGGGGTACAGGCAGAGAAGAAGAGCTGCACGGGACAGAAAGTTGCACTCAGGGTTGATTCAGCAGCCATTTGTGATTCCACAAAGCACTGACCAAAAATGGCCTGAGATTCTGTTTTTGGAACTTGCTCTTTAAAGCCAATTCCTTTGTAGGCATCCTTGAGTAAAAGGCAAGTGCCCCTTGAGGCTATCACCTTAAGGCAACTTCCTTGATGAGAAGAGCCTCTAGTTCCTACAACCAGTTGAGAACAGGGCCAGAGGGGCTGGGCTAGGAAGCATCGGTGGAGATTAGAGAGATAAGGTCCAGGTAGAATTTTGGCAGGGAGCTTGACGGGGCACTCACATGGGGCATCCCACAAGTTGATGAGGAAAGAAGGCAAGCCAGGTTTAGGAGGGTGGAAGGATTCTCTTTCCCCCTGCCCTTGGCCTGGCTAATTCTCATTGGTCCTTTAAGTCTCAGCTTTAGTGTCACTTCTTCCTGGTCCCCGACTAGGTTAGATTCCCGTTAATGTCCTTTCCTTATTCATAGCTCTTAATTGCAATTAGGACTATCGCAATTTTTAAAGTACTTATTATTTTTATTTATTTATCTGCCCCCCCCACCATTGTTTGTGCTCACTGTCTGCTCTCCGTGTCCATTTGCTATGTGCTCTCTGTGACTGCTCATCTTCTCTTTAGAAGGTACCGGGAACCGAATTTGGGACCTCCCATATGGGAGAGAGGTGCTCAATCACTTAAGCCACCTCAGCTCCCTGATTTGTTGTGTCTCTCACTGTCTTTCTGCTTTGTGTCTCTTTGTTGCATCATTTTGTTGCATCAGCTTGCCATGCCTGCCCATCACGCCAGCTTGCCTTCTCCAGGAGGCACCAGGAACTGAATCTGGGACCTCTTATGTGGTAGGCAGGAGCCCAATCGCTTGAGCCACAGCAGCTTCAGCACTATTGCAATCTGAGCCTATCTCTCCCTCCACCCCCAGACACATATATCACAAGCTCTGTGGCCAAGTCTGCCTGTTCACCACTATGTCCCAGCACCTAGCCCTGTGCCTCCAAACAGTAGGCCCTCATTTATGGAGTGTCAAATGAATGAATGAACTAATTAATTAATTAATTAATGGAAGAATGGACGAATAGAAAAGGGAAGGAACAGTGTAGGGGCACTGCAGCCCCTATTCATTTTGTCTTGGCCATTCTGGCTTCCCTCGTTGGATACAGAGGCTGAGATTCCATTTCCTAAGCCAGGACAAGGAAAGCCAGTGTTTCCCAAAGATCCATATTGTCATTTTTCCAGCTGAATAATGAATAACAGTCATTCTTCCTCAAAAAGGAAGTATTCTCCGTGGAATCAGCATAAAACCCACAGGAAAGAAAACTAACATTTATTGCACTCCTACCATGTGGCAATCAATTATGTATCTTATTTGATTCTCACAACAGCTCTTAAGGCAAATTTAATTCCAGTTATTATAGGGTGTCAGAGAGATTAACCAACTTGACACAGTCATTGGGAAAAAAAAAAAAAAGAGCTGAAACTTGAACCCAGGGATGTGTGGTTCCAAAATCCATGCTGTTTTTAACATACCAAGATTTGGTGGTAGGGAGAGTCATGCGAGCCACCCTTAGTCCAGAGTGTTGCTGGAAGTGTCCATGGCTATCTCCTTTCTTGCCTCTCAAAGACCAAAGAAATAGTTGGGGGACATCTCCCCAAATAGGAGGAAAGAGAGAGAAGAGTATGAACAAGAAAATGGGACCAAGTGTACTTTCACTTAATCCTCAAACCTTAATTGTGCACCTCTGTCAGGTACAAGGGCTGGGGGCAAAATGTCATAAACTATGTGGAGGTCACTATCTTGAACCAGATAAGAAAATCAGAAATTACAGCTCAATGAGATCAGTCATGACTTAATAATTATTGAGGTTGGGATGCTGGTACACGGGAGTTTATTAGGGCACTTGTATTTTTTATGTTTGACATTCTCTACAATAAAAGATTAAAATGTGCATACACACACACACACACACACACATATATCCACTCAAGTGCTATGCACAGGGTTTGGAAGCACAATAGAGAGGCATCCAACACAGACAGACTACAAGGCCGGTCAGGGAAGGCTCCACTGTAAAGTTGACACTTGAGCTGAGTTTTGATAAAGGAGAGTTAGGGAGGCAAAACAGCATGGACCAAGTATTGCCAAAAAATGGTGCATGCAAAGACAAAGAAGCATTAAATAGCATGGTCTGTTTAGAGAAATGTAGATACAAGCCAATACCTATGATCAAAATAAGAGAGAAATTATCACTCAGGTGCATGCAACACTCCTCTGGGATTTAGGGGTCTCGTTTGTTTTGAGGCTTGATTTTTCTTTTTGGAGAGTTCACACCAGAACCACTAGTAGATGCACAGAGGAGGGGTGCCACCTGGAGGTAAGAACGTGGAGTGAGCAAATGGAGTTCCCTTCTCAAAATGTGCCTTCTGTATACGTAATAATCCTACCCAGCTGTATTAAAGAGCTGAGCATCAAGGAACCACTCTAATCTCCAGGAACAAAAGCCAAAAGAGAGGGCAATGTTTCCAAATAGAGCAGAGGACTGAAATTCAATCTAGAGGCATGTTCTATAAATAAAAAAGGAAATCAACCAAAAGCAAGCTTACGTTATTTGTTCATCATTTGGAGTTGCTCATAATTTCATCTAAATTTTCTAACAATAATGAGCTTCTATTTATTGAGTGTTCACTATATGCCTGATACACAGGCACCGTGTGCTATGTGCCGAACATATTTCATCTCACTTAAACCTCAGTAAAAACCTTATAAGTGAGATAATACTATCCCTATTTTATGGGTGAACAAAATGGCAGTTCAGAGCAGTTAAGGAACTCTCCCAGGATCACACAACCAGGACATGGACAAGCTGGGATTTGAACCCAGGGTTGTGGATGCTGAAGTTCTTACCATTAACCATTAGGTTAGCCACCTGATGTGTATGGCCACTTAGCAAGGTCCACAATTGAACTCATCGTCTTTGCCCAAAACTTGCTCCTCTTCACTCCCCAGCTCAGCATGACCCTACCTCCCACCCTGTTGCCCAAGGCAGAAACCTAGGAGTTTTTACCCCATAACTGACTACTCTCCACGTTTGAGTGATTCTCTCTCATAAATTTGTCTATTCTCTGTCCTTAGTTCAGGCCATGACCGTCTCTTGCCTAATTACTCCCTCCCAGCAGCCCCTTTCCTTCTCAGCACTTGTGTGCTTGTTTGATTTACCACTGTCTCCCCGTAAGGGATTCGAGGATGATAGGGCTCCACCCTAGAACCCCACTGCTTGGACACAGTAGGCATTCGATCACTTTTTGAATGACCTAAAGGTATGAGAGGCAGAAATCATTTCACCCAGAAAGGAAATCAGACCCAGAAAGGCTGAAGCCATACTCAATGTCGTGTAGCTAATTAGTAATGCATTCACGTTTTGCCTTGTGATTGCTCTTTTATTTAAAAAATAATTTCTACCAAAAATGCTTTATTTAAAAATATGATCTTTGTAAAAAGAGACAACTTTTATATATAGTTAATTTAGAAATAGTAAAACAACACAATAAAATAAATGAAGATTTAGAAGTTTTGATTACTAACATATACAATACTGGTGCTGAACAAGACAGTTTAAATCTATGATCAGTTCTTTTTGCTCCATCACATTTCAATAATTCACATGTGTTAAAACCAGTGTTCAGGACTTAAGAAAAGGTTTTATGTGAATCCCACCTTTCAGAAATCCACCACCCTTCCTAGCAGATACAAAAACACATGGCAGCTAGGCAGTGTGTACTTACTTCTTTGAATGTTTGCATGCTCAAAAAATGTCTCTCCACTTGTATTCCGTTTTTTTTTTTTTCCTTCTTTGAAATTCAGGTAAATGTGGCTATGTGGTCAGGTCACATATACCAGGCCTTTTATATTTAAATTTAATTTTTAAAAATTGTAGCTAAAAACACAGAATTTGGTGCTTAATGTCCTTTTTTTAAAAGACTTTTTATTTATTTCTCCCCCTCTCCCCCAATTGTCTGCTCTCTGTGTCCATTTGTTGTGTGTTCTTCCATGACTGCTTCTATCCTTATCAGCCGCACTGGGAATCTGTGTCTCTTTTTGTTGCATCATCTTGTTGCATCAGCTCTCCATGTGTGCGGCGCCATTCCTGGGCAGGCTGCACTTTCCTTCGCGCTGGGCGGCTCTCCTTACGGGGCGCACTCCTTGAGCGTGGGGCTCCCCTACGTGAGGGTCACCCCTGCATGGCAGGGCACTCCTTGTGCGCATCAGCACTGCGCAAAGCCCAGCTCCACATGGGTCAAGGAGGCCCTGTGTTTGAACCGTGGATCTCCTATGTGGTAGGCAGACACCCTATCCATTGGGCCAAGTCCGCTTCCTTTAATGTCCTTATGATATCAACAATATCAACACTCATGATTTTGGTTTCCAAGTCAGCACTTTGAGCAGTTATCAACCAATCATTTCCAGCCTTGTAATGAAATGTTTCAAACCACATTCAAACATCTAATATAGATTTGTAATAAAACAGGAGAAATGACTGTCAAACCAAAGTGCCAATATTGAAGAGGTTACCTGAAAAGTATTTTGAAGTTTTAAAACTTTTTTTTAAAAAGATTTATTTATTTATTTATCTGCCCCCCAACCCCAGTTGTCTGTTCTCTGTGTCTGTTTGCTGCATCTTCTTTGTCTGCTTCTGTTGTTGTCAGCGGCATGGGAATCTGTGTTTCTTTTTGTTGCGTCATCTTGCTGCATCAGCTCTCCGTGTGTGCGGCACCATTCTTGGGCAGGTTGCACTTTCTTTCGCACTGGGCAGCTCTCCTTTCAGGGTGCACTCCTTGTGCGTGGGGCTCCCCTACACGGGGACCACCCCTGCGTGGCTCGGCACTCCTTGCGCGCATCAGCACTGCGCATGGGCCAGCTCCACACGGGTGAAGGAGGCCCGGGGTTTGAACCGCGGACCTCCCATGTGGTAGACTGACGCCCTAACCACTGGGCCAAGTCCGTTTCCCGTTACTGCCCTTTTTGTTGAAGAGGTTAAGTATATGGTCCCCTTCTGACACTACCTCCTCTAGAACACCATCTCCTTTACGGATATTTCCTTTCACTATCATGGGGGTAAACTCAAACTGCCCCCAATAATAATTACCTGCTTTTAAATAGAAAGCCAATGGCAATTCCCTTTATAGATGACATCTAAAAAGAACAAAATGAAGTTGCCAATGAAATGAATCAAATTTACGAAGTATTTTTTAAAAATAACGGGTCAATTTCATAAGGCCGTGTCAGGAAAACATTATCTGTCCAACACGTTTTAATAACTAAATACAGTTAAATATGACAATGGATCAAAAAACGATCCTAGATAGTTTCAGGATGAATTCTATTAATCCCACAATTTAATGAGACCATCCCACCCACGTTATGACCTTAGATGTTTCATGAGGATGCCATACTGCACCTACACACACTGTATCATGAGCTTTAAATCGACTGTGCAGTTTTGTGATCTTCCATTCCCATCTCCTGAAATCATGTAGCGCATTTCTGGTGAAAAGTCCACCTGACAAGTGTATCCTGCTACCATATGACCTTAAAAAAATTTTTTTTTCTTATCTAATCTAAATCTGTTTATGCTCCAAATATTAAGATGTGGTTGTTCATTAACTGTCATGCTAGCCATTTCCCATTTGGAGATAAGGTCACTGCAGGCATTGAGTGCATACTGGGTTCTGCCAAATAACTGAAATCCACAGGGATAGCCCATTCCCAAACCCTTAAGCTTTTATCCTCAGATGTGCTCACAAATTGCCTCGTCTCATCAACAAAAAGAATGGTATTGACAGCTCCCAAATGCCAATTGTATTCCTTCACAATTTCTCTACTTTGAATGTCCCATCGCACAATCTTTTTATCAGACATCCCAGCCACGAAGAGATTTTCCTTATCTTCATCAGGATTAAATTTGACACAGTAGGATACTTCTCGGTTTGTAAATCTTGATATCCTGTCTCAGTGTCCCAGAGTTTAAAATACCTGCCATAGGCTGCAATGAGGAACTGTGTTCCTGCAGTATTGAAGCAGATGTCCCCTACAGCTTTACTGTGACCAATAAATGTCCACAGACAGTGTCAGTCACCATAAACCTCCCACAGCTTAAATTTACAATCCATGGAACAAGACAGCAATAAATGGCCAGAGAGAGGAAACAATCTGACTGCACTGACACCGTTTGTGTGTCCAGACCACACATGAATTTGCTTTTTGGGAAGATAGCCCTTCTCAGGTGGCACAGTTGACTGTAGATTAACACCAACATCCTGAGGTATGTAAAGCTGGGACTTGCCTTGGTGATCGCACATTTCTTTGACACGTAAGCTGGTCTTTTCCTCCCCAGGTTTCTCATCTTCCTGTTTGCCTTTTTTCTGCCTCTTTGCTGTGGATTGGAATTTTAAACAATTCTTTTTGCTCTTCTTCTGAAGGTTTGGCTACACCTTTCTCATCCACATATTTTGCCCATGGTCCCAAGAAACCATCAACATTAGAGCATTGTTTTCTTTGAACTTTTTCCTCTTTTCTATTTTTCTCTGACCAGTTTCAAACACAGGTAAACCTTGATTCTTTTCAGCTTCTTCCAGAGAACCAATATAGTTAGTGGACATTTGATGATTATCTAACAAAGGATCCAATGCATAACCAAATGTGGCAAAAGTTCTCCTTTACTGTTCAAGCATAAAATCATTGATATGAGCTGGCTCAGCATATCCAGAAAGCATATTTCTAGGGACAGCCATCTGCTGTGTCCTAAAGGGATTTTCTGGTCCAAACTCAGGAGCAAACATGGTCTCATAGGTTGGTTTATACTGAACTTATCACAGCAGAATCAAAGTGAACTCCAGTCTCCAAATATTCCTTAACTGCCACCTCCAGAGCCAAGCCCACTGCCATGGCCGGAGAGGGCTTGACTGAAGGTGATTTAGTCAAGTGTGTGAGGGAGCTGGCACGGTCAGCAGCTGGCAGTGGATATCGTCCACCTTCGCCGTCTGGGTCTGATTCAGACCCTGAACCCAAACCATAGGAAGCAGCCAGAGCTGCAATCGCAGCCGACGAGACAGCAGCAAATCTTCTGTGATTGCTCTTTTATATTGCTTACCAACTCATTTCATCGGCTAAAACTGATTTAACGCTTTTATTATTTAACTTCTTGAGTGTCTGGGTCTTGTTACTTCAACTGGCACACAGTGCAAGGACCCTGTCCTACCCTTCTTAGTGTTCCCACACTTCCTAGCTAAGCTCGATGCTTTTAAACAATGTCTTCAAAGCATTTTGTTATTGTTGTTGTGTGACTGGTTGACAAAATTGGGTGAGTAAAAAGAGCCTGATGGCAAATTTCTGACCCCCAAGAGGAACATGCAAAGGGCACCATCTCCAGAAATGCAATGTGACTCTTCTCTGAATCTCCAAATCTCAACATTGGGATGATTGGTCTAAGACACTATGGAGGGCAGTGGGATACAATGTTTGAAGCTGAGACTGTCCATAAAAAAGAAAAGAGGAAACGGACTTTGGCCCAGTGGTTAGGGCGTCCGTCTACCATATGGGAGGTCCGCGGTTCAAACCCCGGGCCTCCTTGACCATATGGAGCTGGCCATGCGCAGTGCTGATGCACGCAAGGAGTGCCGTGCCACGCAAGGGTGTCCCCCGCGTGGGGGAGCCCCACGCACAAGGAGTGCGCCCGTGAGGAGAGCCGCCCAGCGTGAAAAGAAAGAGCAGCCTGCCCAGGAATGGCGCCGCCCACACTTCCCGTGCTGCTGACGACAACAGAAGCGGACAAAGAAACAAGACGCAGCAAATAGACACCAAGAACAGACAACCAGGGGAGGGGGGAAATTAAATAAATAAATAAATCTTTAAAAAAAAAAAAAAAGAAAAGAAATATGGTAGTATGTGTGTGCTGGTGGATGAGAAGGTGCAGGGGAAGGGGCTCTGAAGGAACAGTAGCTGCAACTTCAGAGTACCCCTTTTGAAACGGAAGGGACCAAAGCACAGAGCAGAGAGGTGGCGCCACACCAGAGGCAGTCAACACACCAAGAGAGGCAGACGGACTGGAAACAAGCTTGGCTCTGAACAAGCAGGGTCTTCCGAGCAGACCTGTATTAGTCAGCCAGAAGGGGTGCGGATGCAAAGTACCAGAAATCTGTTGGCTTTTATAAAGGGTATTTATTTGGGATAGAAGCTTACAGTTACAAGGCCCTAAAGAGTCCAACTCCAGTTACTGTAAGAGGTACTTTCTTACCCAAAGTCTGTTGCCACGTGTTAATGCAAGATGGCGGGCAATGTCTGCGAGGGTTCAGCCTTCTTCTTTCCTCTTAAGGCTCCATGGTCCCAGCTTCTTTTACTCTCAGCTGTAGGCTGGCATAAGGCTCATCTCTCTTCCTCTGGGGCTCATTTCTTTCCGGGCTCATTTCTTTCTGGGTTCAGCTGCTCTGTTCTCTTCACAAGGTCAGCAGGAAACTATCAGGCTCATCTCTCTTCCCAGGGCCACATGATCCTCTGTGTAATTTCTCTGTGTATCTACATCCATGTAAGAGTCTGTTTTATCAGCCCACCAAGGGGGTAGGGACGCAGCCCTGCATGCCCTAATGATGTGGTCGAATCAAAGCCCTAATCTTAACATAATTTAATCAAAGCCATCTCAGTTCAATCTAATACAATCAAAGGGTATCACGCCCAGAGGAACAGACCAGTTTACAAACATAATCAAATATCTTTTTTGGAATTCATGGATAATATCAAACTGCAACAGACCCAAAAGCAGTTCACAGATGGAATGGCCACAGGGCAGCACCCGCAATGTACTGTCATACTCATCAGTATCATCCCGAAAGGCAGTGGGTAGAATGAGGTGTGGTGCTGTTAGGAGTCAGGGGAACCCCATCAGATTAATTCTAAGTTTCCCTCTATATTTTCTTGCTGATGTGCCTCCATGGTTTAGCGCAGGCAGCCTCTCCTGTCCAGTTCTCAAACATGAATATCACATACAGAAGATACTTAACACTAAAGATTTGTCAAAGCAGCTTAATGGCTCAAAATATTTTGACAAGGCCAGTCTCTTGCTACATAAGGTGGACAAAGTAGCACTTAACCCCGTTTCCCCTGGTTGATGCTTTCAGAGCAGGGCCTACTGTGTGCCAGGCCCTAAGCAGTCATGAACAGAAACACACCAACCTGTCCTCCCGCAGCTTATAAAACTCTGCCACCAACACACCAAGAGGTAACAGTGATTGCCTTTCAGTGGTCATTTTTCTACAGGTGTTTTTTTCTTTCCTTTTTTCTGCATTTTCCAATTTCCTATTTTGACGAAAATGCGTTTACTTCAATAAAGTACAACATATAAAACATTTTATGTTTAACAAATAGTACCTTTTACCAGATGACTTGTATCCTAATTTTCTTCTTGAGGTTTCAGTCTTTTTTTTTTTTAGGGAGGTACTAGAGAGCAAACCCAGGACCTCATACATGGGAAGCAGGCGCTCAACTACCTAAGCTACAGCCGAACCTGAGGTTTCAGTTTTAAGAAGTGAAAACGGTTACACTTTAAGCCACATATCATCTGGGTCCAATCAGAAGACAAACCACACAGTAATTTAGGCAGACAAGGTTTAATAAAAGAAGTATTAAGCTATGAAAGGAGAGTAAATATAAGATATAAAGAGAGCTCAAAATGATTCTCTAAGGCTTAGGGAAAGTGCCCAAGGAAGGAAACTTGGAAGGGCAGCCCGCTCCTCAAGGCTGGGGTTCAGATATCAGTGGAGAAGTTGTGGTTGTAGCTCACTGGGTGATGGAAAAGTTTGCTGGGTAGCCTGTGCCAGAGCTGCCACACAGTTGTTAGGCAAGCAGGAAACACTCCAGGGTGCAGGCGAGCTGAGGCTGGTCCGCAGGAGTCAGAGCAGCACTGCAGACGGGAGGCTTGGAGCATGGGGTATCTGCCTCTGGGAGGCGGCAGGAGGTGGCCAGGGCTGCGAGGTCGCCAAGGGACTGCGTGCTCTGGGCATGCGGCTCGGGCAGAGCACCACTGGATGTTCTCTCACGGCTAATTAACTGTGCAGCAGGAGCAAGGAAGAGCAAAAAGCAGGGCACAAAGGACCAGGGAAGAGAAGCCCCCTTTCTCCAGCAACGTCTCTCCAGTTCCCTCTATTGGCAAAGTTTAGCATTGTGGACTCTGTCAAGTAGAAAATGCTCATTGGTTCATTATCCCAGAGGAGATACTGAAGAGTTAAACTGGAGTTGCGAGGCAATAAATGATATCTGCCCAAGCTGTTATCAGTCATTACAACCAGTGTCGGCCAACTTTTTCTGTAATGGGCTGGATAATAAATATTTGAAGCTTTGTGAGCCATACAGCCTCTGCCCAAAACTACTAAACTCTTCGTTGGACACACCAAAGCAGCAGAGACAATATGTAAATAAATTAGCATGACTATGTCCCAGTAAAAAAATAGGTGGTGGAGGGAGCAGATGTAGCTCAAGTGGTTGAGAGCCTGCTTCCCACATACAGGGTCCTGGGTTTGATGCCCAGTACCTCTGAACAACAAACAAATGAAAAAACCAACTCTCACTGGGGAATGGATGTAGCTTGAAGGTTGTGCACCTGCTTTCCATGTCAATCACTGGTACGTCCTTTAAAAAAAAAAACAAAAAAAACAGAAAACAGGTGGTAGGTCAGATTTGGCCACAGGCTGTAGTTTTCTAACTCCTGACTTAAAATCTTAGAGTGAATAACCTTACTTTTATGAACAGGATTAAGTAGGACCCTTTTGTTTCTCTATGAGGTTCCAGAGATTGAACCCAGGACCTCGTACATGGGAAGCAGGCATTCAACCACTGAGCTACATCTGCTCCCTTATGAATAGGATTATAGCACAAGGACAGGGGTGGTGAGCACAGGTGCAGAGGGCTGAGGTGGGTGATGGGGGCTGAGCAAATGGAATTTAAATGAAGATAATAATGCCTACACTATCTTTTTGTCCAAATTAAGTGAGCTACTACATCAAAGCATCTAAAGTGGACTCAATAAAGTATTATCATTAAGGGTCAATGCAAGGCAAAATCACAGTCCAAGTTGCGTCTTCCCCTTTTGCAGACTGAAAGTTGAGGGAAGAGGATATGGCTCAAGCAATTGAGCTCCCACCTACCACATGGGAGGTCCTGGGTTCGGTTCACAGTGCCTCCTAGAGAAGATGGGCAAGACAGTGAGCTGGTGTGACGTGGCAAGCGGATGCAACGAGGAGTCACAAAGAAGAAACAAAATGAAAAACACAATGAAGCAGGCAGCAGAGGTGGCTTAGGCAATTGAGGGCCTCTCTCCCACATGGGAGGTCCCAGGTTCTGTCCCTGGTGCCTCCAAAAAGAGAAGTCGAGCAGACATAGAGAGTATACAACAAATGGACACAGAGAGAAGACAGCAAGCAGAAACAATGTGGGACGTAAGTAAATTTAAAAAAAATTTTTCAAAGAAAGTTGAGGCTTAGGTTAAAAGACTTGCCTCAAATAACACAGTGTGACTGAGCTGGAATTTAAACAATCAGTTAGACTCTTCAACCACAGTTCTCACTACTCCACTCACAGGGGGGTAGGTGTGCGCTCCCAAACTGGGAAGCTTTTTTTGCTGGGTACCATTAAAAAATTGAATTTCACATGCTTGATCTTTGGCAGCTTAGGAAGCCAAAACGGAAGGAAACCAGCTCTTAACCTATATGAAACCCATCTCCTGAAATGTCCAAAGCACTTAAAGAGGACAGGGGAGACACATTCGTCAGCATGGTGGCAACCCATTGATTACCAAGCCGACTTTGCTGAACTGCCTAGATAGGTTGGTGTTCCATTTCAGAGCCCCTCCCCATGCCTTTGCCTTCCACCACCTTCCCAGATGAAATGTCACTCCTTAATCAAGGGTGGAAGATTTGTTGGGTTTCTCCTTAAGAAATTGCAAATTCCACAGATGTTTCCTTATTGAGTCTATGTCCATAAGAAGAGGTTTAATCAAAACAAATGGTCATTATTTTATCACTGCTTATCTCCAATGTGCTGATCTAGGCATTCTGCATATATATATGCATATATATCTATTTCTGTGAACAACAGTGGAAGATAGGTATTATTGTCTCTATTTAACGAATGTGAAAACTGAAAGACAGAGAATATTTACATAGCCCTTTCAGAGTATCCTAGTTTGGCAAGCTGCTATGACAAATACCACACAATGGGTTGGCTTAAACAACAGGAATTCATTGGCTCATGGTTTTGAGGGTAGAAATCCAAAATCAAAATAACAGCAAGGCTTCTTTCTCCCCAAAGACCAGCATTCTGGAGCTGACTTCTGGCAATCCTTAGGGTTTCTTGGCTAGTATTTCTGCCTTCTGTCACATGGCAATGTCCTCTTCTACCTCCTAAAAATCTGTAGCATTGTGACTTTTGGATCTTCTTTATAAAGCTCCCAGTAATCCAGATTAAGGCCCATCCTGATTCAGTTGACCACATCTTAACTAAAAACATCTTCAAAAGGCCCTATTTACAATGGGTTCAAACCCACAGAATGCAGATTAAGAACATGTGTTTGTTGAGATATGTAATCCAACCTACTAAACTCAGGGTTCCTCAGCTGTGACACGAACACATTATATATGCAGCATTTACCTGAGTCCATCTTCTCTCACCCCCTGGAATCTGGGGGGCAAGGGAAACCAACAAAAATTTGAATCTCATGTTGTCCTTTGTTTCTGACCCAGGAGTCTTGTATCTTCTGCCAGGTTATGCACCTATGGCAAGCTAACCTGTTAGTAGGCAAGTAGGGTAAGGTCTCAAACCCTGCATAATTCTTAACAAAGTCAGTAACTGTCTTTCTCATCCCCCATTATACCTTTTCTTTTTTTTAATTTATCTCTTTCCTCCGCCTCCCCCCCCCCACCCCGGTTGTCTGTTCTCTGTGTCTATTTGCTTTGTCGTCTTTGTGAGCTTCTGTTGTAGTCAGTGGCACGGGAATCTGTGTTTCTTTTTGTTGCGTCAGCTCTCCGTGTGTGCGGCACCATTCCTGGGCAGGCTGCACTTCTTTCGCCCTGGGCGGCTTTCCTTACGGGGCGCACTCCTTGCGTGTGGGGCTCCCCTATGCAGGGGACACCCCTGTGTGGCAGGGCACTCCTTGCACGCATCAGCACTGCGCATGGGCCAGCTCCACACAGGTCAAGGAGGCCCGGGGTTTGAACCGCGGACCTCCCATGTGGTAGGCGGGTGCCCTAACCACTGGGCCAAGTCCACTGCCTCCCCCCATTATACCTTAACCTTCTATAGTTTGTCGTCTGCCCCCCAGTACAGTACTAAAGTGGTTTTTGCTAGTGTCACCAAAGGCCTGCTAACGGCCAGTTTCTGTGGGTGTTTGACTTTCTGGACCTCTACTGCCTTTGACCCTAGTGACATGCCCTCCTTCTGATATGCACTGCTGTTACCTTCCACAAGACCACACTTTCCTGCCTGTCCATCTTGGTCCCTTCACGGACCACAAGTGCCCTGCCTGCCTCTCATTTATTGACCTGCCCTCCCTGGGTGATCGCACTCACACTGGTGGTTTTAGGAGCCTCTTATATAGTGATGACTCCCTAAACTCAAGACTACAGTCCAGACCTCTGATACAACTTATCAGCAACCAGCAGTTCCATCCTCAAACTCAAGGGGCCACAAAATGAACCCATCCTCCCCTGGTCCTGCATACCGGCTAATCCTCTCTCCTGGATCCACTGTCTAAGTTTGTAGAGGCCCAGCCACCCCTTTGCTCACCTTTCCCTGTCCCCGCCTTCCCCGAAGAGCCATGCTAACTCTGAATATTGCTTCTTTGACTCCCTATTTCAGGAATTTGTACCCCCATCAGGCCCATTCCTTCTACCCATGTTCCCCCTCAGGTCCTAACCCTTCCTGGGTTGGGTGACTGGTGTTCAGCTAACTCCGCTTCCTGCCTCTAATCGGCCCTCTTAAAGCGCCCCCTACGCTGGTGCTGCATTTATGTTCCTAAAATATAAACCTAACCATGCCACTTTCCTGCTTAAAACACTTCACTTGCCCCTCATAGCCTACTTGAAAAAGCCAAGTAATTTAACCACACAGCTCTACTGTTATATCCAACCCCTACCGACCCCATCCCCCCGAAGCGTTCCACCCCTCTCCTACGGCCACTATCACTCAACATGCAAAAGAGGTGGAGAGGGGGTGTCTCAAAATAAGGCACCCATTAAATGACACTAACTGATTTTCATTTTTATTGTCTGCAGCCAGTAAGTCCTAAGATGTTGCATTAAACACTAGTTATCTTCTGGTACTTCCAACCCATCTGAAGGTTCTTGGTTGATCTTTAAGAAAAAACACAGTTTGCATCAGGTGCCGTATTTCTACCCAATCATTAGCCATCAAGTTTGTTTGCTTCTTACCCAATTATTCGCTATTAAGTTTGTGTGCTTCTCAGAGTCCCCTTGAGAAACAATCTGAGCGACTCCTTCTTTCCAGCCAGTTATGGTGCTGAAAGACTAAGGTTTCTCGGTGATTTATATATACTAAATAAAACTTCTCTTCTTCGCTAAGCAAACAAACCAATACCCTTGAGTGTCCACCAGGAGGCGCCGGGGGCGGCGAGCGACCTGCGGTACCTTCACAGCTAGAAAGGCGGAGATGGATGCAGCAGCGATGGAGCGGGGCTTCTTTTTTTAAGAATCAGTGCGATGGAAGAGAGCAGAACCGCGTTATTTTAGGGAGGCCTTATCGCACTCCCCCTCCCGCGGGTAGGTAGCGTCTTGGCTGTGTGCGCCCGGCTCCCGGGGCCCATGGAGAGGCGCTGGCGGCGGCGGCGGCGGCAGCTGGGGCTCCTATCGAGGCTGCAGCCGGCAGTAACCCGACTCCGGCCGCACGGGGACTGAAGAGGCGCGAGGGAGAGCGGCGAGCTGCGAACAAAAGCCCTTGGCGCGGGGCCGGAGCCCGCGACTTGCTGTAAGTGAGCTGGCTCGGGGACTCGGGAGCTACCCGCCCTGGCGCGGCCCGGCTCGCTGCGTCCTAGGAGCCCACCCAGCTGGGATGCGGTGGAGGGATGCAGAGGGCGTGTGGGGGCGGGTATCCGAGCCCACACTGGGGTGGATGGTGCCATTAGTACAGTCGGACGTGGAGGGTATCGGGTGCATGGAGGAGGATCCGAGCGCCTTCATCATCCCCCAAAGACCCTGGGGTGGGGGTGGGGGTGGGGGTACGGCCCAGCTTCTCGCTAGCCCTGCTCTAGAAGCAGGAGCACAAATCGATCATCCCTCCCTGAGGGGCCTTTGGGGACTGGGCCCCCCCACCCCCGGGCCCCATGCCAGGGTCTCCTTTAGCAGTGGGAAATCACCCATAAACTTCCTTAGGCAAATGAAGTCCTCGGAGCAATGCTCTTTGGGGGTGAAGAGGGCTCTTCCTTTTTTGTTCTTGCCAAGCTGGGTCCACGGTTTGCCCGCCTAAACTACAGACAAATGCGCTTATTCCTCTAGGGAATCCCCCCGGCACCTGCCTCGCGGGCTGTTGCCTGCACCTCGATCTTTGCATCCTAACTTGCAGCATCCAGTGGGTCGGACGCCCAGGGAAGCCTCGCTACAGGCCTGGGCCCGCATTCCGGGGCTGAGGGAGATCGAGGCTGATCTTGGCGCATCAGCCCCTCCCCCCGCGGTTTCAGGGCATCGGTATAATGATCTACGTTCCCCCAGGCCGCTGAGCCTAATCCGCAAGCGGATAAAGTTGGGGGAACGGCGGTGGGGAGTCTGTGAGTGGAGAAGGGATGTGCTCTCAAATATATTTCTGGACGTCTCTCCCTTGTCATGTGCAGAGACGCCTCAAAAGGGCGGGAGCCCAGCCATGGTGGACCCGGTGCCTGAAGAGGAGAAGGCGGGAGCCGAGCCCGTCGGCTCCGAAGGGGACGGGGCTTCGGCGTCGGTGCCCCCCGACGCCCAGGGCGCCCAGGAGCCGGCGACCTCCGCGGCCTCGGCCTCGGCGGCTCTGCCCCGCAAGGCGGAAGTCCCGTGTGCAGCAGGAGAAAGCGCGCGACGGGAGCAGTCCCCACTGCTGCACCTCGACCTCTTCAACTTCGACTGTCCCGAGGCTGAGGGCAGCCGCTATGTGCTAACGAGCCCCCGCTCGCTAGAGGCTTGCGCCCGCTGCGCCATCAAACCCGTGGAGCTGCTGCCGCGTCCGCTGGCGGACCTGGTGCGCGAGGCCCCGGGCCGCTCCATGCGGGTGGCCACTGGCCTGTACGAGGCGTACGAGGCCGAGCGGCGCGCCAAGCTGCAGCAGTGCCGGGACGAGCGCGAGCGGATCGTGCGCGAGGAGAAGCGGCGCCTCTTCACGCCGCTGGGCCCCGCGGCCGTCGTGGCCCCCGCGGCCTCGGCCCCGAGCGCGGGCAGCAGCAGCAGCTGCAGCAGCGCCAGCCTCCCAGCCTCGCCTGCCCCGCGCGCGGCCCGCAAAGCCTCCTCCAGCCCCTCCCCAGCCCGGACCCGACCTCCGCCCGCGGGCTCGCGGGCAAGTAGGAAGAGCCACTCCCTGGACTCCCTATCCCGCCGGCGCGAGGGCGCGCTCAGCTCCGAGTCCGGCGCGTCGTCGTCGTCCTTCAGCGGAGAGAGCCTGCGGGAGCTGCGCTGGCCGCAGCGGGCCTCGGCCAGAAACAGCTGCCCCGCGGGGTCCACGTCCTCCGCCTCCAACCCTCTGGGCCGCCCGTCCGCCCTGGCCCTGGCTCCGCTCACCGGCCGCAGCTTCAGCCTCAGCGACCTGAGCCACTCGCCGCAGACGGCCCAGCACGTGGAGCGCATCGTGCGCCAAGTGCGCACGGAGCGGGGCCTGCGCGGGGTGCCGCAGCGCGACCGGAAGATCGCCGCGCTCATGCTCGCGCGGCACCAGGAGGAGCGCCTGTTGCTGGAGCAGCGCGCCGCGGCCCACGGCCAGTGGGAGCAGCAGCGCGTGCGCGCCGAGCAGCGCCGCGAGCGCGAGGAGCGCGAGAAGCAGCATGCCTTGGAGCAGGGCCGCCGGGCCTGGGCCGCGCAGGTGGAGGAGCGGCGCGGCCGTCGGGGCCGCGAGGAGCGGGAGGCTGCGCGGCGGCGGCAGCGGCAGTGCGAGCGCAGCGAGGAGCGGAGGCGCGACCTGGCGGAGCGTCAAGGCCTGCTTCGGCGGGAGCGCGCCGAGCGCGCGGCCATGGAGGACCGGCTGCGTAAGCTGCAGCAGGAGCAGAACCTGAAGCAGCGCGAGGAAGGCCTGCAGGAAGGACGTGAGCGGGCGGAGCAGGTCCGCAGGGAGCGCGCCCAGCGCGCGGCCCGCGCCAAGCAGCGGCAGGAGGGCCAGCTGCAGCGGGAGAAGCGAGAGCTGAGCCGGGCTGAGCGGGCCCGCCACGAGGCGCTGCTGCAGGGCAGGGCCCGGCAGGAGCGCGAGGAGCGGGAGGGCCTGCGGAGCTCCCTGCAGGCCAGCTTGGGCCGAGCGCAGGAGAACTACGAGCAGTTGTTGGAGCAGCGCACCAGGGAGCTGCGGGAGCGAGCCCGGCGGGAGGAGCTGCAGGGCCGGCGGGCCAAGGAGGCGGCCGAGCGCAAAGGGCGCGAGCACCAGGCGCATCTGGAGGCGCTGGCCCGGGCCGGGGAGCGGCGGCTGCAGCACGCGGCGCAGTCGGCCGAGGAGGCGGTGCAGCAGAAGGCGCGTCGCGTGGGCCAGAGCCGGCTGGAGAAGGAGCGGACCCAGCGCGCCAACAAGGAGAAGGTGGAGAGGGACGAAGCCTGCCGCCGGCGAGAGCTGCTCCAGGCCATCGGGCGCAAGCTGGAGCGCAGCGAGCAACTGTCGCGGGAGCGGCGCAGCGCGCTGGAGAGCTCTCGCTCCACCGCCCGGGCCTCTTTCCACGTTCGCGAGAAGGTGCGCGAGGAGACCAACACCCGCTCCTTCGACCGTATGGTGCGGGACGCCCAGTTACACGCCAACCTAGACCGCAAATGACGGCCGCTCTGCGCCGGGCAGACTGCCTCGTACGGCCCGCAGAGGCCTCCCTCGTCTCTTTTGACCAAACCGTAGAATACCAAGTCAGGGCGCAACATCGTGGCCTCACCAGGCTTCTGACCAGTGAGGCAATGAAAGGATGTCCCCTTGGTTTTTAAACACTTCGTTTGGCGATGACCGTACAATCCTTGACGACGTCCCACCCGTGGTAGCTCCTGCTCCCGGCCCTGGCTGAGCCTCCTTGTGCGCCTTTTGGGTTGGAGCAGAGAGGAGCTAGGGAGAAAAGGGTTCAGGTCAGACTGGGGAGAGAGCACCTCTAGGAGAGAGCATGGAGGTGATTGACCCCGCCAGTTCTGCTGCGGTCACCCCAGGCACTTTTCAGATATTGGTGTCGGGAGAGGACTTGTGTTGCTGCAGATGAGGGACAACTCCCTGGCTCGCCTCCATTTTAACAATCTGGCAAGTTGCACAAAGGCCTCCCAGAAAAGCACATCTCTTCCAAGGTGTCAGGCCACACTCAAGTGACCCAAAAAGCTGTTGGTTTTTGTATGCTTGACTTTTAATTGGCCACCTGAGCAAATTCCCCTCCTCTGATAGTTTTTCGGTTGATTCCCCTAGGTTTTCTAGACAATCATCTGCAAATAATGATCAATTTGTGTCCCTTGTTCTCACTCCTTGTTCTCCCAGGTGGTTTGCTGGTGCTGTTTAGCTTTAATGGCAGCGTCCCTGGGGAGGCAGGGGTCCTTAAGCAGCCGCATGCCGCCCCGTTAAGCGTTCTTGCAGGTAGTTTCAGGAAGGGTGTGTCTATATGCCCCCTCCCAGTGTGGGGACACAGGAGCCGCAGTACTCCTGGGCAGATGGTGCCACGCCTTAAGAAGCCAGCTGCCTTGTTTCTGCCCAGGCCATTCCTGTCTAAAGCTCCAGCCCTGGCATTAGCCCCCCAAGGGTGGGCTGCAGAGAGTTTGGGGTATGGGATTTCCTCTGTGAAGAGATGGTCACAACTGTTCATTCGGAGGGCAGTTAGGGAATCCATCCTTGGCTGCTTAACAGTGGCGGCTGAGCTGGAATTGCCTCTTTGCTGTTGAGAGCTGTGCTGCTCTTGTTAGCTGTGTACCGCCTCTGCTGTCCCTCACCCTCGCGTGAGGAACGAGAATCTGCCCTTCAATTCCTGGTTCCCTCTCACCTGTGGCTGGAAGTACTTAATCAGTCTCTTGGTGCCTCACCTTTCCCATCCACCTGATGGGGCCATCACTGGTCCTCTCCTGGTACCTCAGAGTCTCCTGAATCCAAAGTGCCCTCTCAGTATTATTTGTTGGTCGTCTTTGTGCCTTTCTTGACCTGGAGTTGGGAGGCAGGAGGGTTTCTGTAAGCCTAGTTTGTTTCTGGGAATAGGGATGTCTGATGTTGGAATGGGCAGTGCATCATGGGCAGATGGTCATTTACCCCCTGGGTGAAAATACTAGCAAGATCAGGTCACCCTGATCCAAAAGGCCATATTCCATTGTCGTCAGACAACTTTAACCCTTAGAGGGCTTCCCTTCCACAAAGCTGAAATGCACTCCCCCTCCCCCCAGCCATCTCCATCCTATCATTGACTCTGCCTTCTTCAGGGGAGGTGGGATGTAAAGAATCATTTTTTACATTAAAAGAGGAATGTAAATTAAAAGTTACCAAAAAAAAAAAGGAATCAGGGTAGAGAGCTACTACATTTGACATATTTCATATATATATTCTGCAGGCAGAATTGTCCCAAAATGGCTGTTTGTTCTGCATAATCACTTTCTCTCCCTCTCCCCCCTCTTTCCCGCTCCCTTTCCCTCTCTCCCTCTCTTTCTCTCTCTCTCTCTCTCACACACACACACACACACACAACATCCCCCATCCCCCCATCAAATGCCAACAGATACAGGAAGAGAATTGTGTAGAAGAAAGCAGTACTTAGTTGATAGGCTTAAGATACTGTGAAACCAGGAAACGAGCTGTGCCAAGGTTTATTTCCTGGATGGGTGGATTTTCTTCCTCAAATTGCTTCTTGTCGGTAACCAAGTTGTCCTTGAGATGTAATGACTGGCATTGTCTGTGGGTCAAGTGCATTTACCTAAAAGGTTTATGTGATTCTTCTTACTTTGTGGTCCCTGATTTGCCAAATGGCTTTTGAAACCCTAATAGAAAGTTCCACCCTGAAAGTACTTACTTCCAAAGAGTGTGCATTTGTTTGAGAAGGAGACAATCTGGCGTTTTGGTTTTGTTTTTTTGATAAGGCACTGGCAGGTATGTACCTGGCACTTTCCCCAGTCTCTCTTCTGACTTACTGAGTGATCTTGGGTAGATTGCCTCTCTGTGCCTTGGTTTCCCCACTTGCAGAAGGGGGGTTGTGATTTCTGTTCTCCAGGGGTCTTGCACAAACACTATGAAGTCGAATCAGAATCCTGTCAGTGCTCCCAGTTTCATGACTCTGGAACCATAGGTACAAGTGCTGTAAACAGGGCATGTGACTGTACTGTGCCTAGAGAGTGTAATGTACCGCCATGACCTAGTGCAGAGAGGGGCAGACTTGAAAAGCATGTTGAAGGCCATGTGGAATGCGAAGGCTCAGGACCTGCATGCCAGTGCTGTAGAGGTTTGCACTCAGAAGCACTGTGTAAAGGCAAAACTTCTGGATTCTAAAAAAAAATAATAATGTCCAGAATAGCCAAGTAGAAGTTAAGCCAAAACAAAAGCCAAACCTAATAACAGTGAAGACTGATTCCTCCAAATTTCAGACTGTCCTACTCTCTATTCTAGGATAAGTGGCTTTGTGAAGGAGCAATTTCCAGAATCCTTCTTGGGGCTCTTTATGTTCTTCTCTTAATGTGATGTCAGAGAGGAGAGGTGATTTATTGTTCTGAAACATAGCAAGAGAAAATTGGGGTGGGGTGAAGGGATGATGGGTGGAGAACAGCTTACTTCTCATAATATGAAAATTCTAACTGTCCAGAATTTGTCTCAGGACATCGTGATGTTTTCTTGTCATCCAAGGGATTGCAGCCCCAAAAGGGCCAGAAAATAGAGAATGTGAAGTGGAGGGAGGAGACGAGGGTTGGAAGAAGGTTTGGTTTTGTCCTTTACCAAGGAAACAAGCAGGACAAAATGGTTTCAGATGGAAAAATCGGTGGAGCTAGCCCAGTGTCAAGCCCAGGCAGCACCTGGTGCCTATGCCATATTTGGACAAGAAGATGGAAATTTCCTTTCAGAAGCACATGGACCATGAGTCTTCAATAGGAGCAGCAATCAGGATTTGCCAAAGACAGAGCGTCTGTGGGGTAGTAAAGATAGATGAGAATGTGGTTTGTGTTCCCACCACTTTGTAAAGCCCACCACCTACCATTCCCTCCCCTTCAAACAGCCAGTTGGAATAGAGAGGTGATTCTCCATAAGGGGCTGTATCTTGTTTCCCATTGAATCTCTCATAGCCCATGGTTCAGTGCCTCATGTTTGGCAAGAATATAAAAACTGGATGGAGAGAGGGATGGATTGTGGACAAATGAATGGTGACTAGAGGAGATCTGTACCAAATAGATGGGGTGGCAGGCCTCCATCCAGTCGACACCTGTTTATTCAGGACCTGCTATGTGCCCAGGCATTGTTCTGCTCATTGACCCTGGGTATCACTGTGCTGCAACATCGTGAGCAGATGCCCTTATTTCTCCACTGGGTTTTACCTTTCCATGCTGGTATCCATCCATAGGCAGACCAGGCTAACTGCAGGCCTTTTCAGTTTTCTGGGGACAACTCAACCTCCCAGGCAACCATCCTCTAGTCAGTTGCTCCCCTTCCCTCTGAGGAGCCTTGATTAATCAGTTCAAATCATAAGGTCGTGCAGCTGATCAGCTTCAAATTACAGTTAAAAAACAGAGAGAGACATTAAATCACCTTCAAGGGCGCTTTCTGCCATCCCTTTTACAGAAGCAGCATAAATAATGATCGTGGACTTGGAGAACTAAGCCCTAGGCCTTGCACAGTCCCAGATGCCCAAACAGGGAACCAGTCCATCAATCTGCTCTTCTTGCTGAGGAAAAACAAAACAAAACAACCTTTTAGAAGCATTTCCAGTTTAAAAGTCCTGACAAAAAGGTATCTGGTCAATACTAAATTGATGGAAAAATTTAGTGAACCAGAATGTCCCACTTCTTTGACTTTCCTGGCTTTGGGGTTACCCATATGTTGATATGTCTACTTGCCCTTTGCCACGTGTCCACATCTCCACCCTGCACGGCCTAGGTAAACTTTGGGCAGAGGAACATAAGGAAACCTGACACTTCTTGACTCAGCCTGGAGAGGAGAGTTCAGGGACCCGAACTCTCACATCTAAAAATCTTGTTTAGGCCTTCTAGGTGGCGTATTTGGCTTTGGAGATCTGATGTGTCAGCACTGATGGTATCACACCTGATCATGTGCTTTGGTTACATGTCTGTACAGAGGACACATCATCTGCTCACAGATGTGCTCTATTGACATGGAGCTTTGGCTCTCTCTCTACCTGCCCCCCACCCCCAGGTCCATGCATCCCCTCTTCCCCTGAAAAAACACCCCAACCCTTCACTACTATCCCTGCCACTTTGGCTTCACACAGGTCAGGCCTCGACAGGTGTTAGAATATGGAATGGCAGTGGTTTATTTCTGAGGACCACTGGTAACGTCATCATTTGCAGTATTGTTAACTTTCTGATTCATCAAATAGTCATATCCCAATATGAGCACAAAACCTAGTTCAAAGTGATCTTTAATTTAGCTGCAGTTTGGAAGTGTTTATGCATTCTTCTCCACGAGCACAGTGTTGATGGCATGTTTCTGTGTCAGACACTTTGCACATTTCACCAAAGTATCAGAAAGATGCTACATACCTCCACCTGGGTTCACCGCACAAGCTTGCGTGTGCACACACCCTTCTGATGCCAGCATCAGTGTTCTTGCAGGGGGAGGGCCTCTGTAGCCATCTTAGGCTTCCAGGGAAAAGTAAGCTCTGGGAAAATTGAGCTGCCCCTCAGTGGGGATCCATTGTTTCCACTACCTCCAGCCCCAAGGCTGCTTTAGGCTTTGGCACAGTGTCCATATTTCCCAAATCCACCATTCAGTCATTTGCATAATGAAAGATTTTCATGCTGCCATTACTCTTCTTCCCCCTACCCAGTGTGAGAGACTGAGTGGGAAATGAAATTCGGATACCAAAATGTTCAGGGACATCTCAGTGGGACACAATGACTGATACCCATGTCGTTCTAGAAATTCAGTCCATGAGGTTTCCACAATTGCAAGGTAAAGAGTTTAGCAAAGGAGCAAGTGTCTTGACTTATTCTTATCCGAACTATTACATACTCTTCCATACCCTCTCCTTGATCGTCTGTAAAATGAGGACAGTAGTTCCTGCTCAGTAGGAAGTTGTTAAATGCACTTGGCACAGTCCCTGGCAAACAGCATCCTGTTGTGGATACTGATACTCTGGACTGCAGGGTGGTGAAGGAAGGCATGGGGTAGACAGGGCTCAAGCCAGGTATGGTGATGCCCCGGCTGGAATGGTGAACACCAGGCTTAGGTGGTGCCCTTTGAGGTTGTCTGGGCCCCTTGCTGTGTGTCAGTCTCCCGGCCAGTCTAAAGGAAAGGGCTCTGGAATAATGGTTCCCCACGAATGTGCAGTAGTCTGGGTTTGGATGGGGGAGGAATTACATTGTTTACCAATTTTTTTGCAATAAAATTGACACCCGATGATAATTCTAGAAATTTTATTTTAAGGCTTTCTAAATACTGACTAAAACAACAAAATGCCTTACATTACATATGTCTTTCTTGAGGAAAACAGGGTGTATTTCTGTCCTGGTGAGATACAAATTCTGTGATAGCATCCTTTGCAGAGCCAAGTAGGAGAGGTGGCAGGAGAACTGATATTCTGGGGACTCTGGTACTGCAGGGTATGGTGGAATCTGGCGGAGATTCCCAGACATGCAGCCTTCTCTGCTACAGCCACGTGGAAAAGAGAAAGGAGGTCTGGGACAAGCCTAACATGGGAGAGCACACTGATGAGTTCACAGTAGGAGCAGATATGGGAGCAAGGAGGAGAGTAGTGGGTGTATATTATCATGGCTTCAGGAAATGAAAGCTCTGGTGCTGCTCTGGTGCAGCCTCAACAGATGGCTTTCCCAGAAAAGCCTCAGCAAATGCCCTGATCTCCTCTCTTTGACACCCTGGCCCCGCAGACAGCTGCATGGATGTTAGATGCGGGGCTGGGTTTGCAAAAGTCCGTTCCCCACTCTGGATGTATCTCAGTGCACAGAGGCACTGAGCAGGCCAGCTGGCCTACGCTGGCTCTCACTGCACATGAGGAAGGGAGGACCAAGAGATGACAGAAAGCTGCCAGGGGCTCTGCTGCTTCATCACCTTCCTTCTGCCCAGGGATGCTCTAGAGCAGGGCTTCTTAACCAGGGGTCATGGACCCCCAAGGGGTCCGAGGAAAGATTTTAGGGGGTCCATGAGCTTGAAAAAAAAAAATCAACTTATTATCTTTATTTTCTCTGACTTCCGATGTTGAATGTCATAAAACTAACTGCCGCTACATTCTCAGAAGGGGCCCGTGGTTTTCACCTGACTGGCAAAGGCGTCTGTGGAACAAAAAAGGTTAAGAACTGTGGCTGTAGAGGGAGGTCCCAGTGGACCTCTGAGTCCTCCTGAGCCCTCAGCAAATAGTGGTGTAAGCAGAGTGTGCCTCCGGGAGCATCTGCTTGTTGAGAGAATAAGCAAAATGCGTAGCAGAAGGGAAGAATTGACTAAGGCTGGGTTTGCAGGGTCATGATAGCTAACATGCACTCAGCACATGCGCTCTGCTGGTGACTGTTTTAAGCACTTCATCCTCACAAGATCCCTATGAGGTAGGTACTATTATCACCCCCCTTTTATAGATGAGAAAACAGAGGTGCCAAATTTAAGTGATTTGCCCAAGGCCATATAATAATGGGCAGAGCTGGGCTCATTGGACCTGGTTAGCTGGGCTGTGCAGAAAATGCTTTTAACTAATATGTTCTGTTGCCTCTTGGGAATATTGGGTAAGGTAATTTTTAAGAAAGGAGACCTCCTGGAGCCTCCCAGCACCAACCATTTCAGTCACTACCTGCTCTGTCCTTGCGAAAGCCTTGGGGGAGGAAGATCAGACCTCATGAGGACTGAGTCCTCCTGGCACCGACGGTGGCCTTGAGGGCCACTGCCCAGAGAAAATAGGAGGGACTCTTGTGCTGACCCTAAAGCCCATTATGTCTGGGATTGTACATGACCTGGAGGAGAGGTTCTCACACTAGCCACATTTCAAGTTCCCAGTGGCCACCATATTGGGAAGCACAGATATAGAACATTTCTATTATCACAATAATGTCTATAGGGCAGCACTGCTCTAGAACTTTGCTACTCCAGAGTATGATCCACAGATCAGCAGCCTTAGCATCAGCTGGGAGTTTGTTAAAAATGCAGAATCTCAGTCTCCACTCCAGACCTTCTGAGTCAGAGTCTGCCATTTTACAAGATCTTCAGATGAATTGTATTGCACATTCAAGTTTGAGAAGCCCTGCTCTAGCAGACAAGTCCCATTCAAGTTCATTTGCATGTGTGATTAACTCCTGTTTGAGAATTTTTTTCTACCTTCTCTACCTCCTTGTTCTTTTTTTTAAAGATTTATTTATTTATTTTTAAATTTATTTCTCTCCCCTTCCCCCCCCCCACCCCCTCTAGTTGTCTGCTCTCTGTGTCCATTTGCTCTGTGTTCTTCTGTGACCACTTCTATCCTTATCAGAGACACTGAGAATCTGTGTTTCTTTTTGTTGCATCATCTTGTGTGTCAGTTCTCTGTGTGGGCGGCGCCATTCCTGGGCAGACTGCAGTTTCTTTCGCGCTGGGCGGCTCTCCTTACAGGGCGCGCTCCTTGCATGTGGGGCTCCCCTACGCAGGGACACCCCTGCATGGCACGGCACTCCTTACAGGCATCAGCACTGTGCATGGGCCAGCTCCACACGGGTCAAGGAGGCCTGGGGTTTGAACCGCGGACCTCCCATGTGGTAGGTGGATACCCTATCCATTGAGCCAAGTTCACTTCCCCTCCTTGTTCTTTGGCAACCCTTTCCTTCCTGACAAATTTGTGTCATTTGGGGATAGGCTTCAAGTTCATGGGCTACCAGATGTTATTTTAGAGTTCGAAGGGAGCTTAGACGCCATCCCATCCATCTTGCTATCTGACTGAGAAATATAAGGACCTTCCCCGGCCGGTCGTTGTGCTGGGAGTTCCCTCTCTAAGCACTGCCCTCAGTCTGATTTTATTGGGGTGGTTGCAGGAGGCAAGCACTTGGTCTCCCGACTCTCCCTAAGTGTGTGGTTTCCTGGAAGACTTTATCCTGCTTAAGGCAGAAAACAAAACAAAATACTCATCTATTTAAGTGCTTAATCCATTAAAGCAATTTAATAAAAATCTGCCCTTGGCCCTCTCTATCTCTGGGCTGCCAGCTGCCTGTTTCATTTACTGGGTGTTACTTTTCGTCAGTACTCCCTGTTGTAACTGGCTCCCCTTCTTCATACATAGAAAAGTTTTGTTTTCATTACCGGGTGAAACCAGGGATTGCTGTGAGAAAGTCTGGGGGTTCATCTGCTTTCTTCCTGCAAAGAGGAATCCCCTGGAATGGAATTTGTCTCACCTGATACCCTCTTGTTACCAGCCCAGCCCTTCCTGCCTCTTGCTTGAGAGTCACAACAATGGGATATTCATTTTCGAAGACTGCCTCTGTTCCCATAGGTGGGTTGAGAGTTCCCACTTCCCACAGCCACTAAAAGAAGAGACAAATGTGAGGGTGGGAGGGACGTGAGCACAAGCCTTTCTGGGAAGGGAAAGGGGTAATTTTTGAAGAATTGTTAAGACAAGTAAAAACATCTTTGTGTTTTAGGAAAGAGGAAAATTCAGTGAGAACATAGAAATACAGGAAGGGAATCAAAAGGGGGAAAGGCTGGGGACTATAGGACGAAGCCATAGACAGAAAAATTCAGGCAAGATATACAGCTTTGAGTATGAGGAGGGCTAAATAAGTAAATGCCTCAACAGAGGAGTAAAGTGGCCCATCAGGGGAGCCATTTTAAGGCAGCTGAAGCCAGATCCACGGAGGAGAAAGGAGAGGGCAAGTACCATAGAACCTGCTAGTTGTTATTTATTTCCTGACCCAGAATGTGTTCATAGACTGTAGGTGTCAATTCCTATATGGATAAAGGTAGGCAAACAGACTGGCAATAAAGGGCTTTTCAAAAGTCGCCGAAACGCCTAGAAAAAGAATGTACAAATAATGGAAACATACAGTTTTTTGAGCTTTAACTAAAAAAAACAATTAACAAATCCTTAACCAATGAACAAGTCCTTAAAACCCATCAGAAGGCACTTGTGAGATCTTTTCTACTTGGGCATCTGGATAGATTTAGTCCCAATCTCAAGCAGCAGAAAAAGCATACAAACTTCTCTAGGAAAAGGCAGTGTGCTTTGTAACTTTGAGGGCATTAATTAGTAGCATGCACATTATTTGGAAGGCAAATCTTTCAAAGGTACACAGAATGCTAGAATTGAGAATGATTTAAAAGGTGGTAGTTATAGTCATGGGGCAAAGGAAAATCTATTTCTGATTTTTAAAAAATTGTCATCATCTAATCTGGAGGAAAGCTGCCAGATTATCCTGAAGCTTTCAATTGGGTTGAGCATTATAAAATTGTTGATATCCAACTGTTTTTGATCTATGAAGCAACAGACAAGGGAGTGGCAGATGCGCCAAATGTACTATGTGAAGTCCCTGCAGGAACTGGTGGGAAGGTGCCCAGATGGCTGGGGCATCCAGTCCCATAAGGAAAGAGATGTCCTGAAAGGAGCTGGCACAGATGGGTCAAGGGCAGGCTGCTGGCATGCGTGGGCAAAAGGCAGCTTTTCTGCCAGTGTGAAGCTTACATTTACATCATTGCATATAAATGGCCAGGAGCCCACTTGGTCTCTCCCCACAGACTGGGCTGCCCGAAACAGCTCATTTCCCTAGAATCTGCAAACTTTTCTGTCTGGCGCATGCTCCTAGGAGTCCTGGGGGAACCAGGGAGATCAGCACACTGTTGCCTGCCTAGAATACCAAACAGCAAAACAGCACTGCAGGTTCCCATCCCTCTGCCTCATCTGGCTTCCTAGCAGCAGCCCTGCCTCCAAGAGCCCTTTTTCTCCCTCCACCCTGGCTGTTCTTCAAGCCCACTTGTTACCAGGTGGCAGAAAAACCCTGCAGCCCAACAATATGTTTCTAAAACCTTCTCCATGACAACA
Source organism: Dasypus novemcinctus (assembly GCF_030445035.2). NCBI lineage: Eukaryota > Metazoa > Chordata > Mammalia > Cingulata > Dasypodidae > Dasypus > Dasypus novemcinctus. The sequence continues at coordinate 40,379,856 of NC_080675.1, forward strand.
CAGGGTGGAGAGCAAGCTGCCAGCTCGGAGACAGCCAGAGAGAGGCCCTGGGGCAGATGGTATAGAGCCAGCATGGGACAGCCATGGATGACAAAATTCTGCCTTAGCACTAACGCAGTCGTGGGGGGATGTGTTCTGGGTAAGCAATCTGGGGACTGAGCAGAACAAGGAAGCAGTTAACCTACGTCTGGAGGTGCCCAGCAAGAACACATTACAAACTTTTATTTTAGCACAGAAACCAAATAGTCCAGGACAGCTTGGTCTACCTTTCTCATTGAAAGATCTTTTGTAGGGGTACAAAAGGAGAGAAATTATGAGAATCCAGTAAAAGAGGACTGGAGCTTCTGAGTGGGCTGCTGGTGCTTTGTGATTGGACAAATTCTTCATAAATCTGAAGTGATTGTCCAGATGGTGTGTCTCACAGACGTTCCCCCCTCCCCCCCATATACACATTGTAGCCCCAGATGATCTCACAATGGCAGGGCTCAAAACCCAGGACCCCTACGTTCCCTCCTCTAATATTTCATGCCAACACTGATCCTTAGGTCAGAATGCTCAGGCTCAGCAGTGACAGCTGTTTGAGACGCAGGTTCCACAGAGACACTTGTTAGAAGGCTTGTTGGGTGAAGGCAATCAAGAAAAATGAACAAGAGAGAAAGCCAAAGGAGCAAGGTGGGAGCATATCTGAATTGGAAAAGGGGTGAAGACACGAGCCCAACTAGATGACACCAATTCCCTTCCCCCACAACTTAGCTTCTTTATGGCTAACCCAGACCCAGGTCCTCCAGCCTCCCCGGTAGGCTGTTATTTGGAGCAGGTACTTCCTCTGACTGCTTCCCCTGCCTTTTTCGCATGGCACCCCACTCCACACTGGCTTTCACCCCAACTGCTAGAGCAGAGCCCTCTTCAATGGTTTGCTGACCTCCCCTTTCAAAACAAGAGGTCCCAAAAGCAACGAGGTGGGACCAGAAGGGCATATTCGTGTCAGAGCCGTCTTGTGGAATCAGACCATTTGCCACAAGACAGGGCATTACCCAAACCCAAACTCGGGGAACCTCAAATCCCCTATCCCTGTTCTTCTGGGATTTTCAAATAGGACCAGGCCTCCCTCCATCTCCATTCCCTGCCACCTTTCTGGTGGATTCAATGCTGAGCTCCAGCTCTCACTTCCCAGCAAGTGGACAACTCCCCTGATTGCTTCCTGCAGTTCCTTAACTGTCTGCACAAAGAGGAGGGAACTGACAAGGAGGGAAGGGCACAGGCATGCCAGCTTTGGCTCTGGAGTAGTTTGTGGCTGTAGTGACTCTCTGTTGTAGCTCATTTTTATGTCCTAAATTGCAGGATCAGCTACAAAACTTGTGGAACCCAGAGCAAATAACGAAAACGCAAGGACCTTTGTTCAAAACTTATAAACAATTTCACGAGGGTGACAGCAGAGCATCAACCCAAGCTCAGGGCCCGCCTGAGCCTAGCATGCTGTGTGACTGCACAGGTTGCATCCCCAATGAGGCTGACCCTGTCAGATTGCTGTACCTGGTACAAGAGGCTATAGCCAAGTCACCAAGAGAGGGACTTTCTGGAGTTTTTAACTTTGAGCAACTAGGATTTTTACAATTGCAAAATCAGACTCTCATTGGACAAAAGAAATTCAGACACCCCTATTATATATATATATATATTTTTTCTTTTTCTTTATCTAATTCCATTAGAGCCTTCCCTACACAGGAATGTAAAGACTAAATAATGTTTTTCTGTGATTATTAGGAAAGTGGTAGAGCCCACCCATTTCCAAAGTACAGAACCTGGTTTCTGTCCATGTCTTTGAGAACTGGTCTTCTTGAAGAATGATGTATTGGTTAAAATTGTAGGATCAGGGTGGCAGACTTGGCCCAGTGGTTAGGGAGTCCGTTTACTGCATGGGAAGTCCGTGGTTCAAACCCCGGGCCTCCATGACCCGTGTGGAGCTGGCCCATGAGCAGTGCTGATGTGCACAAGGAGTGCTGTGCCACTCAGGGGTGTCCCCACGTAGGGGCATCCCACGTGCAAGGAGTGCACCCCGTAAGAAGAGCCGCCCAGCGTGAAAGAAAGTACAGCCTGCCCAGGAATGGCGCTGCACACATGGAGAGCTGGCACACAAGATGATGCAAGAAAAAGAAACACAGATTCCCGTGCTGCTGACAACAATAGAAGTGGACAAAGAAGGCACAGCAAATAGACACAGAGAACAGACAACTGGGGTGGGGATGGGGAAAGGGGAGAGAAGTAAATAAATAAATCATAAAAAAAAAATTGTAGATCAGACACACCTGACCCTTGAAGCATCTTGGGCACATTACATAATTTCTCTAAGCCTCAGTTTGCTCATCTGCAATAATGGTGCCTTCCACACAGGCTGTTGTGATGATTAAAGGAGACAAAGTATGCAGAATGAGGAGCACAGAACCTGGCACATAATATGTACTTTAAATAGCTTTTACTATTAATCTCTTCATTATTATTTTTAAACATAATTGGATCTAAAAGCCAAGCTCTATTGAAGTAGAGGCAACCACAAGTGAAACTACCTCTCTTAGCTTCACTCTCAGAGTGAATATGCTGGAAGGAGTACAGAGAGACTGGCTGGGAGTATCCACCCACCCCAGATCATTGACCCTACCAGTCCATGAGGGTGATATAACTGACGTGCAGTTAAACTCCCATAGACCAGCTAACCTGAGGTGTCCCCCATTCCCCAAGCTGAATAAAGACAGTTTTCTTCCCAATGCACAAAAAAAATTAAGTCAAAGCAGAGAACTGATTTAATTTTAGATTTTCTCCAGTGATAATTTTTCTCAAGACTTTGGTGTATGCTTCTGCAGAGATCTACTAGAATGTCGTATAAAATGGTGACCATTTAGAACCAACATATATTGAATTTTTTTAAGTTTAAGACCACAGAAATTGTGTGATTTCCACATGCTTTGTCACCTGAACAAGTGTAAGATGAACAAGAACTTTGGAACAGTAGCCTTGCAACAACATTAGCTACTGTGAGCCCATGAGAAGTCAACAGAGGGAATTAGCTACCCCAGAAGACACCCCTATTTGTTGAGCACCCTGTGCTCCCAGGAGGAAATCTGAGAAATGACCCATTAAGGGCAGGAGTGCAGGGTCTGTGCCCTAGGAAGCTCAGCCCTTTACAAGAAGAACAGGGCCAGTAAAAAAGGCGATTGGTGTGCCCACAGATTTGTAGGATTCTAACATCAGGGGTCATTAAGCCACCATAATCTCCCAGTCACAGTAGAACACATGCCTGAAACGAATATAGCATCTAAATCTCCCTTACTGAGGGGGCACTCTCCTTCTCAAAAGCACCAATCTCTTTTTTCTTAGGCAGAGGAATACATCCCCCTGCTCTGGGGAAAACTCGAGCCCAAAAGCACTGCTGTAGCTTCCATGGGTACCGTGGGCCCCCCAGGCTGAGGGGACCTGGCCCCCCTGAGCCACTTGGCACGGCTGGCAGGGTTTTTAAATCCTCCTGGGCTGTGGGAACAAACTGCATGTGTTTGGAAGGCGGGTTCTCCTCAGGTCAGTGTTGGAGTGTGGATGATGCTGTGCTTTCGGTCACCAAAGCAGAGACAGATGCGGGGTGAGGCAGGCAAACTGTGCTCTTCTGACCCTCAGGCCATACCAAGAGCTGCTGCCTGCAGGAAGAACTCCAAAGAAGGCTCTGGCAGAAGAGAAGGAAACACCGATGAAAGCAGCAGTGCCTAGCTGTTGCCAAGGCCAATGCTCCTGGGCAGTGTCTTCAAGGAAAGCCTGGTCTCGGGCCAGGGCCCTGGCTTTCAGAATTGGCTGCTGAGACCTTGGTCCATTGGACGGGGCCTGGTTCCCGCTACAGTGTCCAGAGAATCCACCAGGTCTGCCCCGCCCCAGATTTGCAAGCAGACTTCCATGGCTGCACATGATTTGAAAACCAACTATAAAATAGTTTGTACAAATTTTCCAATTATATTTGACTACGGATTTTCCCCCTTTTTATCAAGAGACTATGTTTTTATCCAGGTTTTCAAGGCAAAAATAACCTAGTGAAAGTAACTCCTACTACACCACAGAGACCTAATCTAAACACCACCCATTCTCCCATTGGGGTAGAGCTTTCCCGAAAACAGGGGTCTTAGGGGAATTGACTCATATGGAACTAGTGTACAGTCCCAGGCTGGGCTTTGGCCCTCGTCCACTGCCTTCTTGGGACACCACTTCTTTTCAGAGCCTGACCTGACATGGGAAGAAAGCTTGGGGGTGCTTGGAGTAAGGGAGAAAATAATGGGACTTGCTTTTCAGTTTTCGCTTGAGAAAGATTTTTTAGGCAAAAACTAAGGCGTTTTATAAGTACGTGGCATTATTATTAATTTATTCAACATTTACTAAGTCCCCAAGAGCACCTGAGCTTATGGTCCCCTGCCCACCACACTCCCAGTCTGGTGGGGGTTGTAGACACACAAACAAGTCTTTCTAAGACACTGTGATGTGTTCTCTGGTGAGGAAGGGCTGGTCTTGGGAGACTCCGGGACAGCTTCTTAGGGGAAGTGATGTCTGAGTTGAGGCCTGAGGGATGAGCAGAAGGCTGAGAAAAGGTTAATTTCTCTCTTGCATAATCATCCCTAGGTAGGCGGATGGTCCAGGCTGGGTAGGTGATCCCGTGCCATGAAGTAATCCAGGACTCAGCTTCCTTCTTTCTTGCTTTGCCATCTTCTAGGGTGCTTTCCTCATTTGCATGATCAAAGCTAACTCACCAGCACCACGTCCACATTCCAGGAAAAAAGAGGCTGTGGAAAGCAGACAAGTTCCTCTTGCAGAAGCAATGCTGAAGTTGCATACATCACTTCTGTATACGTTCCACTGGGCAGAGCTTAGTCCCATGGCAACTCCTAGCTTTAAGAGAAGCTGGGAAGAATAGTCTCTAGCTAGGCAGCCATGTGTCAAGCTAAAACTACAAGGAAATAGGGGGAAATGGATACAAGTAGACGAGACAAGATTCTGCCACAGCAGAAGAAAAATGGTACGTGGAATAGCATAGTCAAAGGCTGGGCAGCAAAAGAGTATGGTGGGTGGCAACCCGATGGTCAGGGTGACAGCAGAGGCAGAGTGAGCTGTGTGGCACTACCATAGGAGCCCAGTCAAGCACATTGGGCCACAAGGTGCTCTCTCTAGTCTGCGTCCTCTACATTGGCTCCAGTACTCCAGCCCAGCCATCACCCTCGAGAGCTCAGACAGGTACCCACTATGGCTTACTGACAAGGTCATCAGCCATGACACCTGGTGGTTCCACTTTGCCTTGACATCACTCAGCATACCCTGAGCCTCCCCATCAGCCAGCACATCCGCCTCTTGGTTCAAATCAGTGGCAACCCAGTCATCCAGTCCTACATGCCCATCTTTGGGGATGATGACAAGGACTTCATCATCTGGTAATTAGTGTTTACTTCAGAGGCACGCATCCCAAGTTTCCTGCTGGAGGAAAGTGTCCCAGTACGTGGGGAGCAAGAATATTGGAAATACCACTGAGTGCCAGAGCAGCAGAGGCTGCTGGTCTACCAGGCACAAAGGAATATTTGCCATTCATCCAAACAAGTCCAGTCCCGTTTTCAAGAGAGTCAAATCTGTTAGCACGGTGGTGGGAGGAGCAGGCAAAACCCCCCTGTTGCAGATAACCTGTGCCATCATGAAGGATCCAACTGACTGCACCCTGTGTCACCTGTTCTTCACCAACCAGACCAAGAAGCACATCCTTCTGTGGCCTGAACTGGAGGAACTGAGGATTGAGTCTACAAGCTCTGGAACTTGGTGGATGAAGCCACTGATGCCTGGGACCACGGCCAGTGCTTTGTGAATGAGGAGATGATCTGGAACCACCTTCTGCCCCTGGAGGAGAAGCCACTGGTGCTGATGTGCAGCCTCCAGCCTATGATCCAATAACCCTGCCTGCTCAACCTCGACTGCGTGGGTCATCCCAAAGAGCACTGCTGTGCCTTCTGGAGAGCCAGGTACTGGCCACGTGCCTGTCCACACACTCAGAGCATCTGTCCACACCCTCTCCCCCTTGTTTCTTAACTTCTTCTCCCCCAGATCTGCCTGCAGGACTAGGCACACAACTGAGGGGCCCCCCTGGGAGGAGGGTCCTAATTTCAGTGGAACACTCGGCCACCTTCAGGCCAGTTCTGGTCTGGCCTTTACCAGAGATGCCCGGCTCTCTCCTATCCTTGTGACCATCACTGTCTGCACTCTACAGAGCCCATGACTCTCCCCACTCCATGCCCAGTGGTGGGCCACAATCTGGAGACAAACATAAACATGGGCTGCCCCAGCCACTGACCTGCTGACACTTGCTGCCGCCCCTCACTGCCAGCCTCAGGGCCCCAGGGGACAGGGCCACACCAGACCACAGCCAAGTCATGATGATTAGGTGTGTTCATTAGTCCTTTCACCTGTAGCCTCACAAGCCCAACCTTGAAGAAAAATCACACTAAAATTTGCAATAGATTTGACCTATGAATAATTCAGCATGGCTCCAGACTCAGGGGAAGTATTTGGTTTCTGATGCCTCTTAACCTAGAGGAGATAGGAGACAGCATGCCACAGGGAAGCATCTGCTTAGATCTGAGTGAATGGACAGGAAGGAGGGGGAGAAGGAAGGATATTAAGAAGGAAGAAATGATGAGAGAGAAAGGAGGAAGGAAAATACGACACAGAATAAATTTCCTCCTTCAGGCCAACTGAAGACTTGAGCTCATGCTAGGTGACAGGCTCTGGGGAAAGAGCCATGGTCAGGTTGTAGGAGCTGCTGGGGGTGATGGGCCACCCTCCACACCAGGGCAGCTGCAGGAATGTAATGGTTGAGGATGGAGCTCATCCAGCCACATCATAGAATCGTGAGCCAGACCCAGTGTGCAAGGCCTTCCCACCTCACCTCCATTTCCACTCAGCCTTTTTCCAGTAGAGGTAGAAGGAAAGAGATAGGGACCTGGACCACAAAGCCTGAGCAAAGTACACTTGTGTGACCCCCGAAGGAACAATGTGTGATGGTAGACAGTCGCACACTGGCTCACTGCTGTGGACAGGAGCATGTGGTTAGTATGACTGTTTTAGAAAGAGTTGTGTAGCCTCTTCCAATCAGATACCCTCCACATTTCGGTGGGGTCACCTGGACTCCCAGCTGGTCCCTGACTCTGCAATTCCAAAAACATTTCAGAGAATGATCCACCTTGAGAAGAGGTTAACACCAGCCAGGCCCCTAGCCCAGGCAACACAGTGTTTTTTTTTTTTTAAGGAGGAACTGGGGTGTGAACCTGGGACCTCATACATGGGAAGCAGGTGCTCACCTACGTGAGCTACGTCCACTCCCCTACCACATTCTTTACAATGGAAGACTGACCCCCTGCATTTGCAAAGAGCATGTGTCCTCCTGAGATGGCAAAAATTCAGGGAAGGGACAGAGACCAGAAGGTTTCTGGGTAAAAGGAATAAACCCAGAGGGTGCAGGTGAGCTTCTCAGGGTGTCATCTAGGGCTCCTTTACGACTGCGTGGTGATAGCCTCCCGTACTGTTCTCCAGCCTTGAGGACACTGAATCCTCACGTGGGCTGGAACAGTTGCTCTCCAAACAGTCACTTGACTCTCGTTTTCTGTCCTCCATGAAACTTCCTGTCAAGAAAACAATCCAGTGAGTTGGATCGAAGTTTATTCAGTGCTGTCATGCCTTGGACATTGGCCTCTTTAAAAAGATTTCCAAGCAAACCAACTCCCCAAAAACCACCCCCACCTCCACCCCAGGCTTCCAGCCCCAGGGGTAGCATTTCCTTCTGAGAGTGTCTGGACTGAGGTCACTGTCCCAAGGACCAGCTTTATTCTTCAGGGGACACTCCACTCCTAACACCCAGGTTGCTTTCCAGCAAACCATCTCTGGACCCTGATTCTCAACATTATTTTTTTTATATGTAATGACTGTAGTAATCAGTTTATTACACAGATTAATCACTCTTGAACGTACAAGCTCCAGAGGAGCAATTGGGTCTTTAAATATACACAAGTATTTCCATCAAACGAATTCTCACCCTTATCCTTAGGTCCGGATAGATCTAAGCGGTTAAAAATGTAAGAAAAATAAGAGCTTTTAGCTATGTATTAACTGAGAAACCACATACAAACCAAAGAATATGGAAAAGAGTGATTCTCAACATTTTTAAACCCATATCACGCTCACAGAGTTTCCATCAAGCTTTACTACCAGTCATTTAAATAACAAAAACACTGGTTATTGCTATTGTTTTTAAATACATTAGAATACTGAACAGACATTTCGGGCTCTGCTGACATGCCATCCCCTCGCAGGAGAAGTTCCCTCCCACTCCACCTTGTCATGAATCACTGTTTGGGGTGACCTCTGCATATGGACCGCCTCAACTGCCCTGCAGCGAATCATTTCCCCCAGCCCGGGTGCCAGGCTCTGTGCTCATATCCCCCAGCCTGGCTGTGGGTGGACAGGCATGGGGGAAGGCAGAGACTCAGAAGAAAGAATTCACACAGAATTCGGTAGTGAAACAGTGATTTTCTTTCTCTGTTCTCGAATTCCGAGGGTGGATCTGCGGTTGAGGGGTGGCACCTCACTGAATTTGGGAAGACCTCTACAGCTACAGAAGGAAAGATAATTCTGAGACCCAGCTGGACCCTGGCAGGGCGCCTGGCGCCCACTGTGGTGGGACCTTGCGAGGCTCCCGGAGGAGAGCAGAGGGGTATGTGAGGCTGCAGCCCAGGCTCTCAAGGACTCTGCCTCTATAGTCTAAACAAAGAGCGGCTTTTTTCCAGCATGCATTTGTCCAGAGGACTCTTCTCCCCCACTCACCAGTCAGACGAGAGCCTTGAATGGGGTCTCTTCCCAGCGACGTAAAAGGACAGGCAGCGTGTCCCTGAGGGTTTTCTCATGATTAATTATCCTGTGAGGCCCCTGAGGCTCCATCTCTGCTTCCAGAGAGAAAATGTCTTCTGAGCATCCCCAAGAGGGTGTGATTCTTGTGGGAGTGAGGCTGTTTTCCTGTGGGTTGTTTTCCCACGGACCCTGACAAAGCCTCATTCGTGTCCTGGCGTGAGGTACTGGGAGCTGGGGAGTTTGGCACCTTTTGGCCAGGGCTGGCGAGGAGGTAAGATCCTCAGGCAGCAGCCACTGTGTGGAGACAAGCCAGGAGGAGGGGTGGGGGGAGAGCTGCCAAGCAAGGGGCCGTGAAGAGGGGCCTCCTCAGTGAATGCCCCTCCTGGAGTGGATCAACACCTGAAGGTGGAGAGGAAAACCTCCCTGAGTTTGCCCTAACCCTGCGAACTGGCATCAGAGGATGATCAAAGTAAGACCTTTTAGCTCTGATCTAAGATTTTTATGCTTATGCAAAACAGTCAAGGATTTGAAACATGGAGAAACTTTCTGCCAGTGTATAATAATCTCAGGGGAAAGGGTGAAAAATGGGACCTTGTCAACGGGTTAACGGTGATGAGATCTGGGGAAGGATGGTGTATGGCCTCTAGCTACCCAGCTCCCTTTTGTTGCCCCTTGGAAAGCTGGTTTGGGGCTGATCTGCCTTGTTCTCTTCTTCTTCAGGCTTCTCCTCTTGTTGGAGTGACCCCAGCTTAGACCTTCACCCTGTCTCTTCTCTCACTCCTTTGCTGATCTCATCTGGTCCTGTGACTTTAAACACCATCAGGACGGAGGACTCCCATGTTTATGCCTCCATCCCACATCATTGATGTCCAATTGCCTACCTGATAATGGATATCTAACAGACAAACTCAGCATGTCCAAAGTTCAAATGCTTGATCTTCCCTAAACCTGCTTTACCCTTCTCAGCCGATGGCACCTCCATCCTTCCCATTGCCCCAGCCAAAATCTTAGAGCCATCTTCAACTCCTCTCTTCCTCTCACACCCCGTATCCAATTTGTTAGGAAATCCTGTGGCTTCCACCTTTCAAATATGTATCTGATCACTTCTCCCTGCCTCCAGTCTTGGCACCCTAGTTTAAGCCACATTTGTCCCTCACCTGCATTTTGCCAGCGTTTCCTAACAGGGCTTCCCACTTCTACCTTTTCTCCCATGGTCTATTCCCAGCACTATCTGTCTCTTCTGCTAGAACATAAGCTCCATGAGGGCAGGGATTTTTGTCTGTTTTTCGCACTTGCATACAAGTGCCTAGAATAGTGCCGAGTACGTAATGAACATCCTTTAAATTTTTGTCATATGAAGGAATGACTTAGCCCTTTCAGAGGTGCAAAAGGAACCAAGGAGTGGTTTCTGTTTATCCTAAGTCTGCTCATCTCTGAGAGGGAAGCAGCCCAGCCAGGGAGAGGGTGGGCCGACACCAAGCAGGCCTGGCAGTGGCCTCAGGCACTTAGAGGGCAAGTGTGACTCAGGAGGCTTGAGGCAAGGTCATTTGGTGGTGCCCTCCTCAAATGAAGAGGCATCAGTACTGGGGAGGTATGCAGTTTGTTAAAGAAGGAGCCAGAGTTCTCCAGTGGAAACCGGAAGGCTTTCTAGGCACACAGCCTCTCCAAGGCACAGGGGCGTGAACAATCCAGGAATTACAGATTTGCAAGGAGTGGGAGTGGAGAAAAGCGACAGCGAAGCAGAGAGGCCAGAGGTGAGGCCATGAGGACAACGAAGGTCAGGCTAAGGCATCTGAACTTCATTCTGCCCAGAATGGGAAACCACTGAAGGCTTTAGGCCGATAAACAACCTCTTGAGATTTGCTTGTTAGGTCACGTGGGCAGCAGCTGAAAGAGGACAGGCTGAAAGCAGGGGGACCACTTGGGAGGGTATTTTGCGAGGCCCCCGGGTGCCTCATGGCCGTGCGCTTTCCATCTTGTGTATGCCCTGGGGAACACGGGCGTCTGTTAACCCATAATGGCCACACAGGCAGAGTGAGCGCCAGCCTTCTGCCACCTCAGGGAGGGAAGCCCCAGTTCGACACCACACACCGCAGCGTGCCTGTACCAATCCTCTTCCTTAGTGGAAGACCGATCTGGCTGGCTGGGCTTTGTTTTCCTCTGCTGCTTAATGAGAGGGACTCCTCTATCAGCAAGTGCCATTCAAAACACCCCAGCCTCAGTCTTTTCCTTAAGACCCTTCCAGCAGGCTGTTGCCATGACAACCGCTGCTGGCCCCAGTGCCTCAGGAAGCAGCGACGGGCGTCCAGAAAGAACGTGGCCCTGCTGCTGCCGCTGCTCCTCAGCACTGCTCATCCCACGAGGCAAGAGTCAGTCCTGGCAGGTTGCAGATCCCACACACACATGCTCACACACACACACACCTCCGCCTCTATTTGGAGTCGTTCTTCCCACTCCCCTTCTATACTGGTGGATTGTCTGGACAATTATAGAATCCCACTCTCCCCACTCCCAACAGCGATTCAGCCAAGCCGTGCCCACATGACCTGAGCTGCAGGGCCGATTGGTTCCCTGGGATGAATACAGAGAACCATGAGAAGCAGTTTTCTTTTTCCTCAAGGGTTGCCAAGCTGTAGCTACCAATGGCTATGCTCTCTCCAGGTGTTTGCAATGGGAGAGAGAAAGTACACCACACATTGAGAAGCAGAGCAAGAGTAAGCCGGCACTGGGTGGCAGCAAGTCCACCATTCTAGGCCCTGAGACCCTGGTTTCTGTGGCTAATACTTTGATTCAGATCCTTTCCAGCTCTGTCAGCCAATACGTTCTGTCATCGCAACCAGAGGGTCCTGCCCAGCCCCTCCTCCTCCTACTGAATTCTCCTCCGTTAGCTCCCATCCACTCTTTGTTCCCATCTGAAGAAATCACTTCTCTTCTCTGTGCCTTAATTTTCATACCTCTAGAATGGGGAGGATACACATTGTTCCCAACCTCTCTTCATGCTAGCAACTGTTAGGGGAGCATGAGGAGACAGCGAAAGACTTTAAAAGGCAGGAATATACCACAGGATTCAGGGAAAAAGGGGTTCAGGCTGAAGAGAGGCAGGGTGTCAGAGGGGAACCAAGACATGAAGCTGGCTGAAGAGTGGGGGACAAAGCGGGGGGCTGCAGGACTCCTCCTGGGACTCCTAGTCGCTGCCAGGACGCTGCCAAGGAGAAATGCATTCAGCTGCCATCGAGTGAGAAGGTAGCCACGGCGCTCAGAGTTCCTGCCCTTCCGTAGGATTTTCCAGTCATTTTAGGGCTCATTTTCTCAGCTCTGATTTACAGCCTTGTTTTAAACCCCAAAAGGAACAGGCTCTGCTGTGATATCGGTGAGATTGTGTGTGTATATGTATGTGCACGGCATAAATACATGTGTGTGCACACCCCCAAAAGGGCTGGGGTGGAGGGAAAGGCTTTCAAACGAGTGGCTTTAAAATGTCATCAGGTGTAGTGAGCAGAGAAGGACCATCATTCATTCGCTCATTCGCGTATCGGTGGTCCCCTCCTCAGGGCAGACACGGTGTCCTCATGATTAACATAACGTAATGTTTAGATAAAGCTTTACAATTCACAAAAGTCTCCATAACTTCAGTTCTCTGGGTCCTCTCAGAAACCCTTTGAGGGAGGAAGGGCAAGTATTACAGCCATATTTTACAAATGAGGAATCCAAAGCTCAGAAAGATTTAGTCATTTGTCCAAGTCAACAAAACTTTTCACTGGTGGAAGCCAAAACTTGTCGTCAGGGCTTCCCGTCGCCTCTGCACCCTTGCTCTGTTCTACATCCTGGAGGCCTGGAGCTCTGCCCTCGGTCACTGCACGTACTGGACGGAGCAAGCAAAGCAGCTGCCCCTCTCCCCCTTCCCTGCCCAGATCCCCACCCTCAGCAGGCAGTGGGCAGAGCCAACAGTGCTAAGGGATGAGGTTTGCGGGGCACTCCTTACGAATCTCTTCTGCCCCACATATCCCAAAGTAGAGAATCATGGTTTAGGATAAGCACCCAGGCTCCAGATTTGGTCCTTTAAAACCTGAGTACTCATGTGGCTAATAGTTTGCGTCATGGACATCTTCCTATTCGATGGTGTGCCTTATTTTAGGGACTGCGTCCCCTGAGAGTCTGTGGCAGGACGAGCAGATTGGTGTTTTGTTTTCTTTTCTTTAGGCAGGCCCTGGGCTGCTGGCACTCTCCCCGTCTCCACAGTGCTGCTCTCAGTGACTTCCAGCCACTGCCTGCTCATCAGCGTCCATATTATATTTCCCTCCTCTTCCTGGGTGCTTAGCCAGACTACATTTCCCAGAATCCCTTGCAGGTGGGCTTGACCTTGTGACTGAGTTCCAGTCAATGGAATGCAAACAGAGCTCTCGGCCTATTCCAAGCACAAAGAAAAGGGTAAATCCTTAAGGCTGGCTGGGGTCTATGACCCCAGGGCAACCTCGGAAGTCTCAGCTTGATCATGGCAAAGTGTCCTAAGGCCCCTGAATGATGTGTAAAGGACTCTGAAAGATCAACCTGTTCACCTCTCTAGTACTGTTCTTTGAGCAAGAAAAACACAGTCTTTGAGCCATTATAGATTTGGGGTTTTATTTTGGTGTAGCAGTTAATATCACCCTTCCGAATAAACAGTGGTCCACCCATCTCAACATTCAGATCTCATCTGTTAGAATAGTTTGGATAAAAACTCACCTCATTCAGACCTGAAATCCTCTCCTCCGTTACATGAGATGCAAACCGCCATCTATCACAATGCACTGAATGTGATGGACAAGTGAGGGTGGCATTGTCACCTCCTCCTCCATTTTGTGGGACTTAAAATCTCTCATATGATCACTGTGACATGACACCCTGACATCCAGACTAAGTGAGGGTGCCAGTATCAATCCATATATTGAAATAAGGATAACTTAATTTACCTTTTTATTTTTTTAAAGATTTATTTATTTCTCTCCCCTTCCCCCCACCCCCCCCACCCCCAGTTTTCTGCTCTCTGTGTCCATTCACTGTGTGTTCTTCTGTGTCCATTTGTATTCTTGTCAGCAGCACAGGGGATCTGTGTCTCTTTTTTGTTTTGTCATCTTGCTGTGTCAGCTCTCCACGTGTGCGGTGCCACTCCTGGCAGGCTGCGCTTTTTTTGTGCTGGGCAGCTCTCCTTATGGGACATACTCCTTGTGCGTGGGGCTCCCCTACACGGGGGACACTCCTTGTGTGCATCAGCACTGTGTGTGGGCCATCATCACATAGGTCAGGAGGCCCTGGGTTTGAGCCCTGGACCTCCTATGTGGTAGGCAGACACTCTATCCGTTGAGCCAAACCTGCTTCCCAACTTACTTCTTTTTTAGAGAACAAAACAAACTCAAGAATAAGTTCTAAAAGTTTCTTGCCTATGATCCCAATGAGTCACCATGTGTGCCCCTCTTGGAGGGCTTGAGGTTGCCACTCACAGCACCTGCCCCAGGTACCTAGCCAGGCAGCTTCCCTGCTCTAAATGGCCACGTGCAGGAAGCTGCCTTCAAGGAGGGCAAAGCCATGTGATTATAGAGGTGAAATGGGAGAGACGTTTAGTGATGTATCAAGGTATTAGTGTTGTTAATTCTAAAAAGCAATGCTGTTGAAAAAGTGCTACCATTCATTACCTAGGAAGGTGACATTTTCCCCAGAAAGCCTATCCAGGATGAAACGTCCTATAATTTATACCACAGTTGGAGGAGCATTTTGGGACCCCTAATTTCCTTAACTTAGGATTCATCCAGACCTCCAGATTCTCACTCCTTTCTAGCCTGAGACTCCAGAGCTTTGTGTTCATAGACCACTCATCCACCTGGCAAGTGGATCATCCCTGTAAATTTCTCTCCTGAGAGGATAGAGAATGCTGGAAGTGAGGAGCATGGGGAAGGGGGTAAGGAGGGAGAGAGTCACGGGAGCTCCAGCCTGGAAGCAACTGCAGGCAGTAAAAAAAGGCCTGGCTGCTTTGCAAAGTTCTCAGGATGAGAAGCTCCAACCTTCTGGTCCTGCTACACTGGACCAGGCAGACTTCCAAAAAGGAAGATTCTCGGGAGGTTTTCACACAGATGAGTCAATTTTTTCAAGAATCTGTGATAGAAGAGATTTGAGTGGGGGTTCTTGGTGCCGAGAACATAGAGGACCTCAATATATGTTGCAGACAGGCTGGTAGGGCTCACTAGGAAAAAAAAAATTAGAGGATGCTAGAAAGAACACTGGCCTTGAACTCAAATACTTGAACTGACAATTACAAGCTTTGTGACCTTGGGCAAGTCCCTTAACTTCTGTGGTTTTACGTTTCTGTAAATCAAGGACAGGGATGTTGTGAAGTCATAAAATAGAAAATTGATGTGAAAGTGCTAGCATATGATACTTTTAATAAATGATGGTAGAAGCAGAATCTTTTGTTTCATATCTTAAAGGGAAGAACAACTGGTAGATTTCAGCATCAACAATGCAGAACCTCTGCAGTGACACAAAGCCCTCCCTTCCTCCAGGAGCCTCATCTCACTTGCCTACCAGAATTTGCTGGCCTAGCTCAGAGCATGCTGCCATCTGCTGGGAAGAAAGAAGAAGTGAACACCAAGACATCCCTTAACAACAGGCAATTGTAGGGGGAAAAAAGAAGGGTAGGGACTCCACTTAGCCTTAGCCATGACTCTCTTGTCCCTTAAGGCAGGCAGGATCCTCCCCTTTGGCCCATAATTTGACAAAAGAGTACGGTTTCAATCAGCATTTCTTTGTAAAAGTAAGTGATAGTTATAAATACATGATTGGTACTTGACTTCATGCAATATAATCATAATATTTGTTGAATGAAGATGGAAAGAAGTGATACTTATAGATAGTCTAAGACACCAGAGTGAACAGGAGAATAGACATCTTTCCCTGAAATGTTTTGAAGCTGTGTGGACCCCCAATAAAGTGTATTTTTAAAGCTAATTCATTCCTGTTGGTGTAACCCATTGTAAGTAGGACTTTTGATTAGGTTACTTTTGCTAAGGTGTGGCCAAGGGTGGGTCTTAATTCTCTTACTGGAATCCTTCATAAGAGAATGAAATCCAGACAAAGAGAGAAAGCCATGGAAGCAAGAAGCTGGAAGCAACAAAACCTGGAAGAGGAGGGAGAGATGAGCCGATACCGCCATGTGCCTTGCCATGTGACAGAGGAGTCCAGGATTGCCAGCAATTAGTCTTTAGTGAGAAAGCATTGCCCAATGATGCCTGATCTGGACATTTTTCTCAACCTCGAAATGGTAAGCTTGTAAGCTAATAAATTCCCATTGGTAAAGCCAACACGTTTCATGGTATCTGCTTGAGCAGCTTAGCAAACTAGAACATTCCCTTACCAGGAAAGCCTTCCAATCAACTGTAATTAGCTGCAATGACCTTTTCCTTGTGGTAATAAATCAATCATTCTCTTTCCTATTCTGATCTCAAAACCAAATTTGCTCATTTTCCTCCCTTCTGACCATGGCCTGGCACTAAGCTCAATGCAAGCAGAACGTCCTTCCTGAGAACTGCAGCTTCTTGAGCAGTGACGGTGGTGGTGGCCACGTTTCTGGGCTGGAAGCTCGCAGATGGTAGAACTTCAGAACGGCAAGGGCTCCAAACGCCTCGTGAGACTGGAGACTAATCTCCCACCTAATAAACATATGCAGATATGTAAAACTTTTAAAATAGTGGTGATTTGTCAAAGAGCAAGTAAGTGGCAAAGTAGGGGGCTGATTTTCACCCTCAGAGCCTTTCCCAGCCTCCAAAGCAGCAGGCAAAGTGTGTCTCCCCTCCATGTCTTGTCAATGGAGTCACCGTTCTGCAAGGGGAGTGGTTCTCCTGGTGGTCACTGGCACTCTAGCACTCCTCGGCCAAAGTTCCTGCCAGGATAATGGGCAGGGTGTGTGGAGCGAGTTGCTACAGGGTGCGTTGTGTGAAGACAGGCTCCAGCACAACAGAAGTTTCAGCAAATGGCCACTTTATTACGTACATAGCACAGAGGGGCCAAAAGATAAGGGGAAGTGATCCCATTGTGGCCAGCCTCCAGGGAGGCCAACTGCTCCGGTCAGGTCTATGGATGGCAGCTCTGCATGCTCCGCTTTACTTCGGAGGGGCAAGGCCCTGTGCTGTTTGAATATGAAATATTTACCCACCGTAGGGGAGAGAACCCTGCCACTGGGAATTCCTGCCTTGGTTAAGCATCAGGGGCTGCTTATTCCCGGTTTTCAGATGTAAAGCCTAGTTAGGCTTTTTCACTAGATCTAACATCTCCCGGGTTATGGAATGGAAACAGACTGAAACACAGTTGCACAATAGAAAAGGAAAGGAGGCAGGGGTGGGCAAGGGCTGGGAAATGGCCCCTGAGCATGTCTGTGACTTCCCCTGCAGGTGGAGTCTCTTCAGAGCAGGGTCCTCTGCCCAGAAGCAGGCATCAGCTCTTCCAGGGGAAGCGAGGCAGAGTTCAAAGAGGACAAGAGCCCCAAAATGCACTTTTGGCTGGAGGACAAGAACCCCAAAAGGCACAAAGGCCTTTTACCTTTGTGCACCCTATCTTCCCTGCTTGATTTCAAGTCTTACCCGGAGACAAGGCCAGAGTGAATGTTAGGCTGCATTTAAACATTTGGTGACACTTGCAGGTAGAGTTCTCCACGGGGAGTTTAGTTTATTTGGCCCAATCCCTAGGATTCTTGGGTTTGGAATGCATTTTAAACTTCCCCCGGATACCTTTAACCCAGCAGGAAGGAGCAGAGAGGCTCATTTCTGAATCCGCAGACTTGGCAGCCATTAAGTGGAAGTTCAAGTTCAGGGACAGAAAGAAGAGGTGGGGTGTGCAGTCAGGAGAACTGAACCTGAGTGTTTACACAGCACCCATCCACACCCACCTGGAAGTTTGAATATCTACTTTCTTTCAGTTGCTTTGGATGTCTGGGAGTGGTTCTCTTTCTAGAAGTCAAGAACCACCACCTTATCTCTACCAAAGCCTTGCAAAGGACACCTCTTCACCCTTGCTCACCCAGGGATGGGTGAGTTAAGAGAAGTCAGCATCATTTTCCCCCAGAAGTCAAAGCCACAGGATTTCTGGCATCAGGGAGCATTTGGGGAGCCATTGCAGTGACCAGAGGGTCTAAGCAGCAGCATCCTGGCACATTGCAGGAAAAGCACAAGGCTCCCATGGGCTGCTGGCCTTTACCTGAGGGTTCCAGGGCAACTTCTTTGTCTGGCGGGTTTACCAGTTAGACCAAACCTGATACTACCTTAGGCTGGCTCCCTGAGACTTGAGCACATGTTTCTGTTTCACCATCATCATTCATTGCAGGCTTCAAATGCTCTAGTGATGGGTTTTCCTCAGGTGGCACTTCAGTACCTACAGGCCACCCACATCCTGCTGAGCTGGCTGGAAAGGGTGGGGCTGGGAGACACAACTAGCTCTCTCCAGACACAAAACAGAGGCAGCAGATCCTTCCCAAAGGCCGGGGTCAGAACCTGAGGGTTTTACAGATCTCTTTCTCATCCATCAACACCTCTTTTGGGGAAAGCGTTACAATCAGGATGACCACAGAATTGTTATCCCAACTGGTATCACTTGTGATGGTGAAAGGAGGGGCAATTAATAATTATGTAAACCAGGTTGGTCAACCAAACAATGATCCTTAGCAAAGAAACAGACAAAGCAGGAAGAGAATTCTGCCATTACTGTTTCTCACAAATTTCTGGCCCTCCCTTATCTGAAGGCAAAAGCATAAACCTCTCCTCATCAGAGCAGGGAAAACTGTCAGCTTCCAGTGGGGATAATGAAAGTAGCAGGCCAGAAAACTAGGCACTCGTGGTCTCCCCCAAGGCAATCCCTACTGGGGGAGTCAGCTCTGTCCTTAGGTTTGTACTCAACTAGAAGAAAACCCAGCTGACAGTCTTTGTAACATGAGGACAGTCAGGACCTCAGAGTGAGAACGCAGATTTTTCAGTTAATTATTAATGGGTAGCTACTCAAAGGAGGTACAGCAGTGGGAGGTCTTCATGTGTAGAAAAACGTGAGTGTGTGCTTGGGCACACACGTGCTTGCACATACACGTGCTTGCGAGAGAGGCAGAGGAAAGCGATACAAGCAGGCCACGCTATAATCTCCATTTGGCCTACAGGGGGCAATATCTCTCTAGCAATGACCATGCCATGTACCAAAAATACTGCAGGAAGCACATTTAATTGGCCAAGAAAGAAGGGTTTTGTGTAAAAAACAAACAAAAAAACCCAGATCAGTATATTTCCAGTAAGCAATTTTCATTCCTATGTGTTATACCGAAATTTAATCTTTTTCTATTTACAGTGCTAGGTACATTGGTTTTTGTTGTTTTTTCTCCATCCCCTGACCTCCCGGTATTCAAGGTACTATATTTGGAGAAGCATATCAGTGAGTGGGGGGCGGGGGGAACAATATTTCATCTCTGCTCATCAGCTTCCCCAGTGAAATCTGTACCTCATTGGAAATGAGTGTATGTGTGTATACACTTAGCTATCAGGTTTTCTATGTATGTATTAATACATGGTGAGTTTTTTTCTTTTTTAACAAATACTTATTGACTGATCAGTTGGTTGAGGATAACCCAGACTTGCCTGAGATAGAAGGCACAAGGGAAGATAAGGGGAAAGGAACTAGGTGTTGGTGAATGTGCATAGAAAAGCACTTTCCTTTCTGGTTCACAGCTTGCTGGGGGGGTGGGGGGTGGGATGCATTTGAACATTTCTCAAAGATCTTTCCACCAAAGCAAGCCATCGATTTAATTCCTTAAAAACCCCAAAGAAACAACAACAAAACACCCAGTTATCTTGGTTTTATAAATTTTCCCTCTCATTTTAAAGTCCATCAGGCATTCCTATGAGATAGACTAGCTCCAGCTTTAGGCAGGTTTATAGGTGTTTAAAGCTTTTACACTAAGGCTCAGCCCTTTGACATGCATTATTTCCCAAGCGCCCTCAACCCCACCCCCAACCTCACCCCCACCCATCAAAGTCCACGCATCACCGAGAAGGAACTTTGGAGGTTAGTGGCCCTGAGCACAGAGCAGGGCAGCCCGGCCTGGCCGTGGTTGCCTAGCAGCACGCCGGCCGGGCTCCTGCCAGGCAGAAGCTCCTCTTCCCACGGAATGGGATGCAGGCTCCCAGGGACTGCAGCTGCCGCTGGGGCTTGCCTGCAGCCACCCGTCCGTCCCCAGACCCGATCCTCCATCCTCAGCACCTTTGATACACCCGTGTCCCTGAGCACCCTGATCCCAGGTAGACCCCCTTCCTGGAGAGACCCACTGACACGGGCAGCTTAGAGGGCTGGGCAGGAAGAGACAAACAGGCAGACTGCTCTGTCCACGGTGACATCCACACCCTCGGCCCCCTGGAGGGTGGCCCTCTTCCACAGAGGCTGCAGATGGGTGTTTCGGTCTCGCCCCTAATGACTCTGAGCCCACCATCAGCTACCGGCCTTGTCACAGGCCCAGGCTCCTCAGCTGCCGGGGCTCATGGTCACTTCTCTTCACTGGGAGAGGCAGCTGCAAGGCCAGTGAGCAGGGGCAGCTGAGAGGCATCCCAAGGCCCAGTGGCTGCTGTGCCCCCAGCAGACCAGGAGTGTGTAACGCAGAAGCCTGCTTCCCCTCCTGAGCTGGCTAGTGTCCCCTGGGGCTCTGAGCCCTCGGTGCCTCTGCAGGCCCCAGGTGCACAGACAGGACCTGGTGGGGCACTGAGGCCGCCTGTGGGAGAGCTCACTAGGGGGCAGGGGAGTCAGACGGCAGTCCCACACCAGCACCCACCCTCAGGAAAGGTCCTAGGCCCTTTCTTCCCTGCTCCAGGGTGTGCTGTGAGTGAGAGTCCTCGGCGAAGGGAGGTCAGGTGTCAGAAGCAAAGAGAGGGCCAGGAAACGCCAAGGGCAGAGGGGGTATCTGGGCTGGAGGTGGGAGGGTTGAGGCCTTTATATATGGGAACCAGTGGCTGGGCAGCCGAGTCATACAGAGAGGGGCAGAGAGGTACAGTGGGCACGCGAGAGGGCTGCTGCTTTTACCCATCCCTCCCCTCTCCCCACGCTACTCTTCCAGCAAAAAAAAAAAAAAGCGCTCCATATAGAAGCAGGCCCCCTCCTCACCTCACCATGGCGATCAGGCACCACCCAGCTCAGAGCCTGCTAGGGTAGGCTCTGGGTGGGGGTGAGGAGGATAGCATCCCTGTCCTTTGAGGGCAAAGTGGCCCCCAGGTGGCCCCCTGGCCCAGAGGAGAGGCAGTCTCCGGAGCCAGTGGAGGGGACCCAGGTCCAGCAGGCCTCCCTCTGCTGCCCTTCCCTCTTCTGACCCATGGAGAGAGACCCGGGAGGCAGGGAGGCACGCCCGTCACTTTCCACCCCGGGGAAGTGCCAAGGAGGGTCCAGGCTGGGTCGCCATGATGTGGTAGATGGATTCCCGGAAGCGCTGGTCTCGGCTGAGCCGCTTGGCCACTTCCTTGAGCTCCTCCATGTTGTTGGCTTCCAGCTGGGATGTCATGAAGGACTGGGACGGCTTCACTAGGGAGACAGGCGCCCCCACCAGCCTCGTGAACAAGCCCTGCCTTCACCAAGGCTTGGCCCTGTCCTCAACCCCTTCTCTTCCCAGCCCCTCAGGTCCAAGGGCACCCATTATCTGGGGAGACACCTGGGGTTCTGAGAACTCATCCATTTGCCCAAGCCTGGTGGAGGCAGGTTCCAGGGAGCCCTCACTGCTCCCCGCCCTGCCCTCTTCCTGACTTTTTGCTGTTGACCTGTGACTGCCCCACCCACCAGGTCAGCAGGCAGACCCCCGGCTCACCGTCGTTCCAAGAGGAGCTAGATCGGCGCCGGTGGAAGCGGCAGCTCTTGATGCGGCGAGTGGCTGCCTTGTGGATGTACACGGAGTTCTTCATGATGACAGGCATCTTGGCCTCCAGCTCCGCGTTGCGGATGCACTCCTCGAAGAACCCTGCGCAGCGGGCCAGGAAGGGTGCAGTTCAACAGCTCTGCCCCGCTCCCTCCCCTCCCGAGGAACCTGGTGGAGTGGGAAATCTTTGACCCTCATGCCTGGGAGACCAGAGCCACGGCTGAAGGGAGAGCATCTTTTGCCCTCAAAACACCATCTGCAGCCATCTCGGCTGCCGGGCTGCTGCGGACAAGAGGAAAGAGACTCCAGGCTCGCACCCGCACTCCAGATCCAACAGCCAAAAGGAAGCAGGGCCTAGGAGAGGCCTGCGGGCAAGTGTCTAGGGAAGAAACTGCAGAGATACTTTCCGCATACCAAATGCACAGCAGGCTCAGTGCGGGACCCCAGGCCCTGTTCCCGGCTGTCCATGGCCTGGGGCTGAGTTCTCGAGGCAGGGCTTACTTTTCAGATGGCTCACGTCGGCCCGCATCCTCTCCTCCTTCTCTTTATTCCGCACCTTGGAATTGAGCCCTTGTTCCAGGCTCCGCAAGGCCCCCTCTGCCTCCCGCAGTCGCCTCTCCAGGTCCATTCGCACCTTCACCTCGGCCTGAAGGGAGAGGGAAGGGAGGGAGGTGGGTTCCCCAGGGGAGCAGCTGCCATCTCCTTGAGAAGCCTTCCCTGACCACCCCTGGCCCGGGTGGGCTGATCGCCTCTGGACTTGGAAGTTACCGTATCCTACGCCCAAGTCTTACCCACTCCACCAAATGGCCTGTGCTCAGCCCCTGCACCCAGCACCTGTCTATCAATGAGGCCCACTGAAGGAGCAAGCTCCCTGCTTTCCTTCATGGTGGCTCCATCGCCTGCACCTGCCCTCTGGACAGAGGGGCAGAATCCTGGCAGAGTGGGGGGATGGAAGGATCTGTGCAGAGGGAAGGGTCCCTGAGCCCAAGATGGTCCCCAGGAGGCCCAGGCCAACACCTTGAGCTCCTGCTCAGCCTGCTGCTTCTCTGCCGTCAGCTCCTGCAGTGAGTTCTGCAGGGCCTGGGACTGGCTCGAGTAGAACTCTCGCTCTTCCTCCAGGGCCCGCGAGCGCTCCTCGTTCTCTTTCATCCTGTCAGAGGCAGAGGAAGCACTCAGTCAGGGGCAGTCAGGGGGGCTATCAAGGGGAGGATGGTGCCTCTTAGGTACCTGAGGAAACCTGAGGCCAGGCCTTGTGAGCCCCAGAATTTTCTGGGTCCTGTCACCCAGGTGATGAGAGGAACTGTGTCATCAGTGATGGAGCCCGAGGCAAAGAGTCAGAAGGCTGGGGTCCTGGCTCTAGGGCTGGCTTGTTCTGTGACCTCAGGAAGGTCACATAACCACTCTGAGCCTCAGTTTCCTCATCTGTAAAAAGGGACTAAGAGTACCTGCCCAGCCTAACAATTGCTTTGTTCTAAGGACCTAATGCCAATCTGTAAGGCTCACACCACTGCGAGAGATTATCAGCAAGTCAGCTCTCTTCCAGGGGGAACTGAGTCCCCGGCAAAAGGAAGTGAGTAACCTATTCAGTCAGTAGCAACTAGGACCCAAGAGTTCAAGTGTCCAGTTTGGGGAATGTTCCCATACCCCAAAGCCGATTATGGACTCAGGGGTCTTGGGCTCCCTCACCGCTTCTCCGCTAGGAGCTTCTCCTCCAAGAGTTGCTGCATCTTCTCCTCAATCTGCCTTAGGTTACTATGGAGACCCCTACTGGGAGGGGGCTGCTCACTCTGATTGGCCAGTGTCTGCAGCTGGTTCTCATTCTCCTCCAGCATTTCCAGGGTTTTCTTCTTCTCTATGGAGAGTTCCTGGAGTGGGCAGAGGAGAGGAAAGGTGGAGAAAGAGCCTACCGGAGGCTCTACTACATGGCTGCCCTCACTTGCCCTCCAGTTCCCGGGAGTGATGCCCTCCTCTCTGTCCTCTTGAGGGACACCTGAAATGTTCTCACTTTTCCCCTGAGGTAAACGGCCAAGATCTCCTTGCTCATAATGAGGTAAGGTCACTCCTCCATTTAGGGAGTCAGGGAGGAGCTCAATGTGGCTTCCAGTAGGAGATGGCTCCTATTAGAACTGGGTCACCTTGACCTTCTGAGGTCCTTGTTCCTCAGGATTAGTGGGAGGGTGTATCAGGCTAATGTGAAAAACACCCAACAAGAGCCAGTCCAAGCCCATTTATCCGGACCAGGATATCAGGTTACACGGGAATTCTAGCTTTGAAAATATCTATGTGAACCATGTACCAGGCTGTGAAAAAGGGAAGGATAAACAGACAAAGGTGCCACAAAGCTCCAGCCAGTCGAGGGAGAAAGGAAACCCTTGCAGCCTTCAAGGGAGTATGGATTTGGTCAACATTTATGGCTCACCCACAATGTGCCAGTCTCACTCTAGGTGCAGGGCTTGGAGAGAGCATTAAAAACACAGTCAATGGAAGCTCACGGTTTGGAAAACAACCTAGTGTGTGTTAAGTCCTATAACAGATGTACAAAGTGCTGTGGGAGCCAAGGTTGAGCAATTAACTGCCTAGAAGAGTGAAGAAGTTTCACTGAGGTAATTTTTGACCTGGGTCATTGAAGGATAAATAGGAGCTCTCCAGGCAGAGAACAGGTGGAAAGGACATTTTGTGAAGGAATAGTATGGGCAAAGGCATGGAGGAATGAAAGATCTTGGCTTCCTCGGGGAAGAGAGGTTTGGAGTAGGGGTTGGGTGTCTTTGGGAAGAGTGTGGAGGGGCAGCAGAGGGAGAATGGGGCAGGAGGAGAGGAGAGGTTGGTGCCAGAATTTGCACCTACGTGCCATGCTAAGGAGTATGCACTTTGTCCTTGGCACCTGCCACCCACCCCCTCCCCCTCACACCTTCTGTGTTATCAAATGGAGGTGACTTAGCAATTAGTTTCCCTTTGTGCTCGACTGTGTCTGGGAGTAGCTAAGTGAATAAGCCGCAAGAAGGAAATGGTGGGTGCCCCCACTGCCCATCCCAATCAATCCCCTATCTCATATAAAAATACAAACACGAAAGGTGGATTTCCCGAGGCCATGGTTATATCAAGGGCAAGCTTGATTTTGCTTTTCTGGGTCCAGGAACAACTGGTTCCTGCTTTGGGCCTCATGCATTGACAGAAGTTCCCAGAGGCCCACGGAGAAGATCAACCTTCATTGTACCCCATTCTCAATGTTGATAATCCCCTGAGGAAACACTGTTGGAAAAACCAGTATCATGTGGCCTAACAGACAGGACTCCTGGTCAACCAGCCCACCGGTAGCCCCTCACCTCCAGTGTCTGCTGCAACGTCTCTGTGAGGTGCCTCAGCTCCTTTTTCTCTTGCTCCACGCCCTTGAGGCATCTTGCTGTCAGTTCTAGCTCCCTGTGGGAACAGAGGGCTGGCCATGGAAGTACCCACCCTTCTCACGCCCCTCTGCACATTGAAAGGCCAGACCCTCTGCAACGCTGGGCCCCACAGCAGATCTAGGAGATGCCAGCAAAGTGGGGTTGGCGTTGCTTGCTCCAGGTGCATCCGCACCCATCAGTCGGGACACCCCACAGTAGAGGGAAGCAGTGGAGGAGAATAAAAAGGGTCCTGGCCTCACCCCTATCTTCTCAGACAGCCCTGTCTAGAATCCATACTCATTCTGACACTGGGGCAAGGCTGAGGCCCCAGTCGGGGGGTGACAAACTCCTTCCTACCTTCTTAACAAGTGTTGGCCACCTCAAGTCCTTCTTGTCTTTCCCTTTCTGCTGCTTGGAAAGCCTTTCCCTCCTCCAATTTTCCAAATCCTACCCATCCTTTAAGGCCCAGCACAATCTAACCTCAATTCAGGCCCACAAAGTCATGACCATTTCTTAATTCCTATAAGAGGAAATCTGGACTATGCCTTCTAGCACATGGAAATATATTATTGTATTGATGTTTCCTGGATATGAGTCTGGTTTTCCCAACGAGATTCTAAGGTCCTCAAGGAAGGAAACTTGTCTTCTACGCCAGTGTCTGGCACAATTCTGGAGACTGAGGAGGTGCTTGGCTATCTGCTTGGTAAGAGTCTCTGAACTGCTCCCTCCCCAAAACACAAGTCTAATTGACTTCCTTTCATAAGGTTGTTGCTAGAAAAATCTATCTGGGTATCATCAAATCTTTCTGATGGTCAATAGTGATGTTGATGATGACAACGTTGATGGTGACATTGACAGTGATTGCCAATGCTGCCCAAAGCAGTAGTCACCGAATTCCTGAATGGGATGCATCAGAAACACCTGGGGAGCTTTTTCAAAAGTGTAGATTTCTGGGCACTACTTTCAAAAGATTCTAATTCAGTAGATGGTATTAATATGCACTAGATTTACAAATCATACATTGCACTAAAGAGCCCAAGTGTCTTATTAGCCAAGAATGTGAATGATCTATGTGGGAAAGACTGAGAATGTTGGGGGTCTTGGCTAATGGCACCTCTAGGCCAGCGTGGTACTGACTAGCCCTGGATAAGAAAGGCTTTCCTGGAGGCAGGAGGGGCTTGCTGCTTGGAAGGATGGCTGTCTACACCTGCTCATGTCTCACACTCTAGTGGGCAGAGAAGACCCATGTGAGAGAGGTCTCTAGCTCCTCTGGACACACCCCAAAATCTAGAGAGCTGGGAACACAGACTGAAACCAAGTCATTAGGTAGTGAGCATCTCCTGGGTGGAGACCTCTCCAGGCCTGACTGTGGGCTCTGCTCCCCCAACCTAGCTGCACCCTCTCCTCCCTGCTCCCCTCCCGGGATACCACCACCACCTCTTGATCTGCTCCTGCTCCATTCTCAGCTCCTGTACCACCTCCTCAAACTGCTGCTTCTCAGCCTCCAGCACCTGATTAAGGCGCTCGAGCTCCTGAAGAGAACCAGAGAGGGAGATAAGAGTCATGAGCAGCAAAGGAGCCTGAGACCAAGACCCCACCCCACGCCCTCTAATCCAGGGCATCCTCTGGGATTCAGTATACACTGGACTTGATTTGGGATTCAGTCTTGAGAACTCTGGCTCTACCCAGTGACACACAACTCAGCAAAACCAAACTGATGAACAGGACCCATTTAAAATACACTGAGCATGTGAAGGCAGGGTTTAGGAATGATCCCAACAGTCTCTTCCTGTAGCTGGATGTGATTGTAATTCTAGAATGTTAGTGGCAGACTTGGCCCAGTGGTTAGGGCGTCCGTCTACCACATGGGAGGTCCGCGGTTCAAACCCCGGGCCTCCTTGACCCTTGTGGAGGTGGCCCACATGCAGCGCTGATGCGCGCAAGGAGTGCCCTGCTACACAGGGGTGTCCCTGCGTGGGGGAGCCCCACGGGCAAGGAGTGCGCCCCATAAGGAGAGCCGCCCAGCGTGAAAGAAAGTGCCGCCTGCCCAAGAATGGTGCCGCACACACGGAGAGCTGACACAACAAGGTGACGCAACAAAAAGAAACACAGATTCCCGGTGCCGCTGACAACAAAGCGGACAAAGAAGACACAGTAAATAGACACAGAGAACAGACAACTGAGGGGGGGGGGTGGGGAATAAATAAATAAATCTTTAAAAAAAAAAAAAAGAATGTTGACTCCACTGGGCAATCCCAGTCACCAACGACCAGGAGGGAAATAGAGCCCTGGACAGCTGTGTCTGCTGGAAGTGGCAAAGACAAGCCATTCCCAACCCAAAAGTCTGGAAATATGGACGTTTTTTGCTTCAGGCATCTAAGAAACCCAGGTACTGGCCCCAAGGGTGTAGGAGAGCCAGGAAGCCCAAGACAGGTGGTGGGGAGGTCAGCAAGTCAAGTGTGCTTCCAGCAAGTCTGTGCCTTCAGGGGTCCCGTTTCCCTGGAGTTCAGGAAAGGTGGTTTTGGTGAGTACACTTGCAAACGATGTTCAGTTTTAGGCATTTTAGTGACAATTGCTTTGTCCCTCCACAATTTTGATTGTAGGAGGATATTATCTTTAGATCCACTTTCTTTCTCATCTTCTAGCTCCAAATTACACTCTCATTTTCACCTGGGGGCCTTCGTTCTCAAATATAATAGAAACCCTGCCAGGGAAATGGAAAGGGAAAAGTCGGACTTCACCCTTCATGACTTCCATCCCTAAACTTCTTACCCAAAGTTACTATTGCTTTCTCTTCTGGTCATTATTAGCCCTTTTAGCATGGCTCGCTGGTGACATATCGACTTTCGCTTTCCAAATGTGGTCATCCTTCCTCTGGGCACCCTGCCCTGCCACGTTGCACCTGCTGTGGCTGTGCCCGGGGGGCTGGCTAAGGCCAGCGGGATGTGAGCAGAAATGTGTCACTTCTGCCCAGGAGCCTTTCAGAGACAGTGCATAAGGCACTACATTCCCTCCCAGCTGCCCTGGCAACCAGTGTCACTGCAAACGGTAGAGGCTCCGTGTGCCTGGGTCCCTGAGTGAGGAGACCAGAGGCCCCAGCTGACCCATTAGGCTGAGTAAGAAAGACACCTTTGCTGTTTAAGCCACTAAGATTCTGGGGCCATGTGATAGCACAGCATCACCCAGCCTATCCTGATGGATACACCATACATAGATGTAATATAAATATAACTAAAATTTCATTCCTGTAGATCCCCCCTCCTTTTCAAATGAACGAGTAGTTCAGAGCTGCAAAAAGTTTGAAAACCCCTATGTTGTTATATTCTCAGTGGGTGACACATGACACAATGATGATAAACCCCCCAGTGGCCTTAGATGTGACAAACCTGGGGTAATCCCTGTCAGCTGAGGCATGGCTGTTCAAGGGCCTGGGGAAATTACAGGCTGCAAGCATCCCCGGGCTTAGACCCGACAATTCACAAGGGTCCCTGCCTCTTACAGGCCCCGAGGCCTCTGCTGCTTCAGAGCAGGCCCCTCAGGACCAGCTGGAGGACCCCGCCCCACACCCTCTTCCTTTTCCCTCCTGATAGTCCTCTCCTCCACTTGCAAGTATTCCCCTTTACTTGATATCACGCTGGGATTTTTTCTGTGTGTGATTGAAAAATGGGGAAAAGGAAACATTTAAAACCCCATTTCTTCCTTCCCTAGCATTTAAGCACCTCATGATGCCAGCAGGCTCCAGCTATGTCTCCAAGAAATGAAATGGATCAACCTGAAAATCATATGGCAGGGGGAAGTGGCTGTGGCTCAATCAGTTGGGCTCCCGTCTACCATGTAGAAGGCCCTGAGTTCATGTCCCAGGACCTCCTTGTGAAGGCAGGCTTGCCTGCACGCTGTGAGAGCAGCTGGCCTGGGCGCATGGAGTGCCGTCTGGCCTGCCAGCACTGCGGAGTGCCTACTCAGCAAGGTGATGCAACAAAAAGGGAGATAAGCAAAAACACAGAAGAGCACGCAATGAACGGACACAGAGAGCAGACAGGGAGCAAAAAGCCACGGGGGCGGGGGGGATAAAAAAAACCATATGGCAGGGAAGCAGACGTGGTTCAACTGATGGAGTGTCTGTCTACCATATGGAGGGTCCAGGGTTCAAACCCAGGGCCTCCTGATCCATGTGGTGAGCTGGCCCATGCACAGTGCTGTTGTGCACAAGGAGTGCGGTGTCACGCAGAGGCACCCCCATGTAGGGGTGCCCCATGCGCAAGGAGTGCACCCCACGTGAAAAAAGTGCAGCCTGCCAGGAGTGGCACTGCACACATGGAGAACTGATGCACCAAGATGACACAACAAAAAAGAGACACAATTTCCCAGTGCCACTGAATAATGCAAGAGGATGCAGAAGAACACATAGCAAATGGACACAGAGATCAGACAACGGGGGGAAGGGGAAATAAATAAATAAAATAAATCTTAAAAAAAAATCATATGGCAAAACAATCATCGGGCTTTTCTTATTCCCACTTCACCCCCCCACCTCTAGTTGGTCCCAGGTCCAAAGCCATTTTCTACCTAACTCAATTACTAAATGTGTGTTTATTGCTATGTGAAAGGATCAGAGAAGTGAGCACCCACAAACACAAACCACAGCCTTCTAGGGTCAAAGAAACTTTAAAGGTAATATGGTCGTCATCCGACGCCGAATCCCCTGCTCAGATTCTGTCAAGGGATGGTCCAGGCTCTACTTGGATGGCTCTTGGGACAGGGAATTCACTGCCTCTTAAGACAGCCCATTTTATGCCTGAAAGCTCAATAAAAGAAAAAAAAAATTCTCCCTTGCAAGCTCACATCCCTGCCAGGCTCAGCACTGTCCCTCTCTGAAAGCTACAAGTACAAAAGCATTGCTAAATGACGCCGATTTTCTGAAAGTTTTGTGGGGCTCAGATGGGAGAGCTAAATCTCATTCAAACTTCCCTCCAAAAGTCCTTGAGCCATCTCTGTCCTTGGCCCAAACTTTCTCATTTGGCAGCTGCCTCACTCCCTGCCTTTCTCTCTCAGCTGCCTCCTCTTCCCCAGCCCCTCTCCTCAGCCATAAAGCATATATAGCCCCGCCAGCCAAATGGGAGCTGATGAACAGTTCTTAACAAAACAGACCAGCTAAGCCTAGAACAGCAGCCGACTCCTGGCCACTCAAGTCCCTCAGGCACATCTACGGGGGAGGCAGCCCATTTCATCCCACCATTTCCACCTGAGCCAAAACTGGCCTCCACTTCACTTCCATCAATAGGTCTGACTTCTCCCCTTGGGGTCACAGAACAAGACTAATCCCTTTCCCTTCAAGTATTTGACAGCGCTCTTATGTTTCCAAGTCTCTGCTCCCCAAGCCAAACCATCTCTGTTCGCCATGCTTCACAGAACATGATTTCTAGTTCTCCATAAAGCAATTATTCTCTTAGAAAAAAATGCAGAGACTTAAGCTTCTGACTGGGATTTTTTCCAATTAATTTACATACCCAATGCAATTCCCATAAAAACCCCAATGAGATCTTCTTAAAATTCCATTCATACATGCCACATGTATTTATGGAGTGCTTAAAATATATGCCAAGCACCTGTTTGGCCATGCACTGAGGATATGAAGATGAATAAAAACAGACATGTCCCTGATCCCTTGGAACTTAGAGGCTAGTGTGGTAATTAGATATCAATAAAACATTCACACACGTGAGTATCATTGCAAACTGAGATAAG
Organism: Dasypus novemcinctus; assembly: GCF_030445035.2. Lineage (NCBI taxonomy): Eukaryota > Metazoa > Chordata > Mammalia > Cingulata > Dasypodidae > Dasypus > Dasypus novemcinctus. Next base: position 40,410,774 of record NC_080675.1, read on the forward strand.
TGAAATGCAGGACAAAGTTGCCCTGGATTGTGGTATTTGTGTGTGTGTGGGGGTGTCAAGAGATTCTTGAGCTGAAAGATGAAGGATGAAGTGGAGGAATAGAGAGGACAGGAAAGAGCACTCCAGGAAGAAGGAGCAGTATGTGCAGGCCCTGTGGAAACCTGGCTCCCTGAAAGGACTGAGATGGGCCATTGTGGCTGGGCCCAGAGCAAGCGTGAGTGTGTTGTGAGAGAGGTTGTGTGTGTGTGTGGCCATACTAAGGAATTTGGCCTTTATCCCTGAGCAGGAGGGAGCAATGAAGGTTTTAAGCAGAAAGTAGGGAAAGAGGGTGGGTTATTTGATATGATTTCCTTTTTTTGAGGTACTGGGGCTGGGGATTGAACCTGGGACCTTGAATGTGGGAAGCAGGCGCTCAACCATGGAGCCACATCGGCTCCCCTGAGTTAGTTTTTCCATTTGTTTGCTTCTTGTTTGTTTTTTTGTTTTTCAGAGGTACCGGGAGCTAAACCTGGGACCTCCCATGTGGGAAGCAGGTGCTCAACTTCTTGAGCCACATCCACTCCGTGATTTCCATTTTAAACAGTGACTGGCTGCAATGTGGAGTAAATGGATGAAAATGACATGCAAATTCATAAAGTGTTCCATATTTTTAAATAATAAAAAAAAAGTCAAACACGCACACACACACACAAAAGGCATGAGAAGGAGTGCAGGGAGGCCAGGTGGGAAGCCACCTAATGGCAGTGTGAACCACAGCAGGGCAGTGAGATGGAGAGAGGGAGCCAGGCAGGTTCTATAGCTCTAGGGGAGAATCTTAACAAGACCTGGGGATGGGGTAGAAATGAAGGGAGAGGGGAGGACAGAGAGAGCAGGATGAGGCATGACTCCCAGGTTTCTGACCTGCACAAACAGTGGACAGTGTTGCATTCCCTGAGACTGGGAGCACTAGAAGAGGACAACTGGCTCTGCTGGAGAAGATCATGAGTTTGATCTTAGACTCACTGAGTTTCAAGTATCTCTGAGTCATCCAACTGGAGATGTAAAGTCAACAATTGGATATAAGGAGCTAGAGCTTGGAGAAGAAGGGTCTAGAGGTGTCAGCTTGGGGGTCATTTGCATATGTGGAGGGATGGTCTGCATTGGCTTTGGAGCAATCACCTTTGGAGTGCAGAGAGAGAAGAGAGGCTGTGGGCAATGTTCTCTAAAATGAGGCAGTATTATCTCCTAGGATTATTGGGAGAATTATTCAGAGTGTGCTAACTGCCTGCAACCTACTAAATGCTTTGTATTATAAATTAAAACTGTGTAGTATCTATTCAAGATTGGCCAGCAACTCAGTAGAATGGAAAAGAGAATTCTGAAACAGATCTTGGTATATAATAATAATGATTACATTACCCAACATTTACTGTGAGCTTACTGTTCTAAGCACTTTTCACACATAATTCATGTAATCCTCATAACAGCTCTAAGAGATAGGTACTATTTTTCTCTTCATTTTACAGATGAGAAAAGCAGACACAGAAAGGGTCAAATAACTTGCTCAAACTCACATAGCTAATAAATAATGAAGCAGGAACTCAAACACAGACAGTGGGATAAAGCAAGATGAACAAGCCTGATATGGGCTATGGGTGGGGACTGTGTTTCTCTTCATGAATAACCTGGGCTATGTATATCAAACAATAAAAACTTCAGTCCCACCTTTCATAATCATGCCAACCGCTCTAGTCCCGGAAAGCCAATTAAGTGATATAGGCTCTAGAGACTTTAAATATTCAGGAAGGATGCAAACGAAATATATTAATTCAAGCTTACCTGGAATGTGGGAAATATGTGTTAACTCAAGCTTATCTAGCACTCAAACAAAGCACCATTTAACTCTTTTCTCCTATATCCTCTGTATAAAAAGAACCCAAAAATCTTAATCGGGGCTCAGGTTTTCAACAAGAGTTCCCGGCCCAGTCAGTCATTAATAAATTTTCCTTCCCAAAATTATTACTGAGTCCTGGCCTTCCACACGTGATCATTGAATCTCTCTGCTTCCACATTTCTGGGGGCTCCTCCAGGATCGCAACAAAGGCCAGAGATGGTGGCACTTTGCTGCCCCTTTTGAATATCTCTAAGGAAGTCGGGAGGGCTCAGGTGAACCCCAAATCTGGGTGCTCCCGGACTCCTTTCAGCCCAGAAAGAGGATGTGGGCTCCACTGGAGTCCTCCCAGAACAAGCAGATGGAATGGAAGGTCTAAAGAAAATTCTGGGAACAAAAAATTCTGAACACAAAAAGGTAAGACTCCCCTGGGGGGGCCACAGTGTCAGGAAAACCTAACTTTAAATGTTAGAAGGGGAGCCTGATCAACTCCCAAGAGAACCCCAGTACCTCCAAAATTTGGGGGAAGCCATCTTTTCCAGGTCTGAAAGGAAAGAGAAAAAAAGCCTGATGTTTAGGTTTAGCTAACTGCAAGATGGCATCTGGTTCCACCTTCACTAAGATAGTGAAGGTCTGATTACAATGGAAAAGGACATTGATGGGTTTAAGTCCTAATGCATCCTGAAAAATTGGTTGTGATTTGGAAAATCTTGGTTACAGAAAAATGGATTGGTTTTTGTAATAAAAGCTTGATCTGGATATAAGTTAAACAGTGAAAAGTTTTAGCCAGAAATAAGTCTTTGTTTTGGTGCTAGGTTGCAAATCAGCTTGCTTAAGTTTAAGCAAAAAGTCCTGTTCAGAGTTTGGTGTTGGAAGTTCCCTCTTCCTAAGGTTGCAATAGTTGCTCAGGGCAGGCTGTGCTGGAAGGATAAGAATTATGAGTCAGATTGATGGGCTTTGTGCTTCTATCTGTGCTTATTCAATGCTGGTGTGTGTTTTCATGCCTCCAGATAGTAATGTTAAATTGTGTGAAATAGTGAACTTCGGTTAAGCTGGAGCCCTTCCTTGCCATTGACAAAGGAGTGGAATGATTGTAGTTTATAAAGTAGACCCGAGAGTCTGAACATGTGCATGCTTGGGAATCTCCACATCCGTGTCCATATCGCACACCCAGGTTTATTAAATCTGGCCCCAGTCAGGATGACTGATAGAACAGTAGCTTGGATCATGGCCCTACCAGGACAGAGGTCCATTGGGAGGGTGCCGAGCCCTGGGGAGCTTCTTTGGGCTGTGTTGGCAACCTGGGGCTTGCCTGCCATTACCTTCTCCTGCCTCCTCCCCTAAGAGGCAATGGTGGAGAGCCGAGGGCTTACCCCTCCCAGCCGGTCCATGCCTTCATAAACCTCATTCCTGTCTAACCACACCCAGCTACCTGAGAAGAAGAAAAAGGTAAAAAAAAAAAGTGCTGGGCAGAGCCAAAATGAATGCAATGGAAATTCCTTCCCAGGGAGGTCAGCAGGTCTGTGTTAAAATGCTTTGAAATGTTTTAAAAACTGTAAAACTGATGAAGTGCCTTTGTCTAGCAAAAAAAAACCACTATTGCCTAGAACAATGAACCTCTAATCACTTAATGATCCTTTTGACAGTTGGTTTAATTGGGAAACTGTCAGACAATAAAGTCATAAAAAAAACTGCAGAGAAAAAAAAACAGTTCAGCTTGGCAACTTCATGCTAAATTTAGTTAGCCTCTCTCCCAATGCCCCAGAAATGCAAAGAAATACAATTCTTTTGTTTTAATCTGTGCTTAAATTTTGTGCTCAACTCTGAATCTACTTAACTTTATCAGTTTGCTTGTGCCTAGAAAATCAAATTCGAAAGTCCACCTGTTACAAGTTGGATAACGGTAAAAGGTAACCTGAAAATAAATCTTTAAATGCTAATACTGTCTTGCTGGTAAATTTAATACATAACTCATGAGTAAAATTTATTTAGTTACTGAAAAAAGCAGAAAAACTGCACAGAATTTTTACTAATAAAATTATTTTAATTGTATAATTGATAAATAAAGGTACCCAAATCAATTTTAAGTAAATACTTTCTAGAAACGATGAGTTTAAATCATTGTATAAGTACCATATATATATATATATATATATATATATATATAAACTAATAACTGAAATTATTACACCGGAGTAAATGTAGCCTAAATTTCAGCTATTGTACAAGTAATCTTAAACTAATTTACCTGTTCATAGCTACTTCAAGTTTATCTAGTGCTTACTATAATAATAGTAATTATAACTAAAACTTATCTTATAGTTATTTTGTAACTAATTTTACCCCTAGACTTCAACTACTGTAATGGTAATTATAAACTGAATTTGCCTTTGCTTACGGTTACTGCGGGTATAGCCCACCCCTTGCCTCTGCTTATGATTCTAAAGCAGAGAAAAAAAAGGATCATAGCATTAGAAACATTTTGGTTATAAGCCATTAATTAAAAAGAGCCACAGAGCGGGGAAACTGAGAACCCCTAATCTGGAAAAGCCAGCAAAAGAAAGCCTTCAGAAAAATCTTTCAAATATTGTTTCACAGTTAAACTTGTTTTATAAAAAAAAGAAAAAAGAAAAAAAGTTTTAAATAACTAAGTGGTGTTTCTGTATCAAACTATTCATGTCTGCCTATTTGTTAAAATTAAATACACAGTTGTATAAGTAATAAATATTCCTAAAACCCAAATTAAACTAAGTGGCATAAAAAAATCATATAGAAATCTGAATATAAAAACTATGGAAAGAGCTAAAAAAAATCCTTATTAAATTAAATTGGAACAAATTAAGTGATTGCTTTATATTCCAAAGCCTAGAAGTCAGTATGCCTTTAAAATTATTCACAGTTTTAAAATTTTATCAAAGACAAAAGGTTTTAAGCCCCTGTAAAAGAAAAGAAAGCAACATTCTTTGTTTAAACAATAACAATTTCAACTTATTTAGCTTAAGTGTTATCTCTTTGGTTTATAAGATACCAGGTTAATAGGTTAACATTATATGTATTGAATCTTTAAAATGATAGAAGCTGTAAGTTCGTGTTTAATGAAATTAAGTTAAATGTAGGGCTGCCCTCTCTTAAATGCATAAAGTAAATTCCATTAGTTGCTAATTTAATCTAAAGTAAATTTGCCCATCTGTGGTTGTGGTCAATTATGAAGAGTTTGTAAAAGCATATTCCAAACTGAAGCATTTAAATGGCTAATTCTAAAAAGCCCATTATTAATTTAAAATCTAAATTGGTATTAATGAAAGTAAACAACTTTGTAACAATAAAACCTGTCTAATGGTCATCTCAATGTGAACATTCAAGTAGTAGTAATGAAAAATTACCTTGATTCCATTGGGAATCTTCAGTTTTCATTTTTAAAAATAGGAAAAGTTATTTTTCCCTCTACTGCTAAAGTAAAATACTTGCTCATTAACATCTTCATGGTAAAATGTAAAAATAAAAGGCAAAGTACTAAAAAGTTAAGTTCTAAAAAGCAAAGTACTAAAAAGTTAATGTAACACATTGCATTGAAAATGTTTAAAAAGTATATAAAAATCAAGAGATAAATTTCAGCATTGTCAAATTCGCTTGTGCATTCAAACCAGGCCTTGAATACATTGCAAGTTGCCTCTCCATACAAGTTATTGGCTAGTTTGGTCACTGACCCTAAAATAATGAAAGTATCTGCTACATCTCTGGTCGTGCTCCTGAAGTGGATGGAAACTACTCTGCAGTTTCCAGCTCCTACAGCAGCCAGCAGTGGTTAAGTACAACCACATGTACAATGAATATTGTCTCCAAACTGGCACTGTTACATAATGCCAGAGAGCACTGTGCACCAGGTTGGTAAAATCTACTCCCTAGTTTCTCTCTAGCGCCAACTGTGCTGCAGCTTCTGTGAAGAACATATCAAGTAGAGCCATAATCACCAGAGAACTGTAAGTAGAACTTAAATACAAATTGGCATTATGGCCACTCCCATGGAGAGATAACATGTAAAGTATTGCAAACCTGAAACTTAAATCTATTAATTACAGCTCAAAAAAACAAAAAACAAAAATGCTTATGTATTGAGTAATACATTAATTAGTATTAAGTACTGTACCTTTATCCTGTTCTAAATATATGCCTGATAATTATAGTGTTATCTTTTCTATTCTAAATCATGTGCAAAATACATTAAACATGTCAAAAGTCCTGGTAAACTTCATTTTCTGAGTAGTTAATAAACATGTCTATGAGATAAATATAGTCATCTTGCCTGAGAGCAGTGGGGCCAATGGCCCTTTTGATCTAAAAAGCCACCAAACTGGCTTGGGGGCAACCTTTCACAGTCTTCACCTCATACCAGGTGAAGGATGTGCTTGAGGCCAGGGGCCTCCAGTGGCTTACAGGTAACCAGTTACTTAATACCAGGCTCAATTACTAAAAACCCCCGAAGTGCAAATGAGGGTGTGTCAAACTCTCAACCCAGCCTCCCTACCACCAGTAAAGGGCCCAAAGTCAGATCCTGAGGAACCCCTTCTCTACTCCTGCTTGGAAACTCTTAACCGAAACTACTCGAGCAGGCCAGATTTAAAAGATAAGCCTCTTGTGAACCCAACATTCAATGGTTCACAAATAAAAGCAGTTTTTTATATATATATATACATAAAAAGTAAAAAGGCAAGCCATGTGGTGGTTTCTCAATTTGAAACCATAGAGGCCAAAGCTCTTCCCCCTGGAACTTCAGCCCAGAAAGCTAATTGCCCTTACCCGAAGTTTAAAGCTAGCAGCTGGGAAACGGGCTGATACCTACACAGACTCTAAGTGTGCTTTCCTTGTCCTTCACACTCACTCTGCTGTGTGGCAAGAACAAGGCTTGCTTACTAACAGTGGGTCACCTATTAAGCATAAACAAGAAATCCTAGGTTTAGTAAAAGCTGTACCGTTACTTCAAAAAATAGCAATTATGCATTGTCCAGGGCATCAGAAAACAAACACTGTCATAACAAAGGAAAATGCTCGAGCTGATGCAGCTGCTAAAGTGGCAGCACAAGCCCAGGCCTCCCTCCTACCCCTTATTCCAACACCTATACCAATACCTAAAGTTCCACAGTATACCCAGGATAAACAAAACCAGGGCAGCTAGCCTGGGATTCACCCTGAAAACTGATGAGTGGCTTGTTAAGAATACTCAGGTCTACCTGCCAGGAGCAGTGCAATGGAAAGTCCTTCATGGACTTCATCAAGCCACTCATCTGGAAAAGGATGCCCTATCCAGCTTAGCCAATGGGTTTTCCAAAAAAAAACAAAGCCTAGTAAAAACAGTAAAAAAATTACCAGGAGTTGTTCAATTAAAGCCAAAATGTAAAAAAACTTTATATTACTCTGTAGTTCTGATCAACCCACAGCTATTAAAGCTAAAAAAACTTCCAACTTGATGCACTAATCCTGAATGAAACCAGCTGCCCAAGAAAGTGCCATTCACCAGAAGCACCTGACGAAACACATGAGTGCCAATCATTAAACAGCCTGGAATGCATCTTCAAAAACAAAGCTAAATACCTAATACCATTATCTATTACAATTTCTCTCTGGGGGTTAACCAAAAACATAAAATAACTTAAAAAAATATATATATATATATTTGTACTGTTCCCCACCAACTTTAAAAAGGTGCTGTCTTTGCAGGCCCCTAACCTTTTCTACCTCTGTGATCCAGGGTATTCCAAAATTCTAATTAAATTTGTTTCTTACAGAATGGGCATCTTATTAACCACATGAAAACTTCATCAGCTTCATACAGAATGCCAGATCCATCTTCCTTCAGTCAAAATAAAATAAAGTTTTTACACCTTGTCAGGTAGGGATTACAGCCCATGGCAAGCAGGAAGTAGCTACAGAAAAAAGATCATCTCCCTTCAGCACCTCTTTAAGATTAAAGGTGTAAACTCTCTAAAGGAAAGATAAAAACTAATAAATAGATCTGAAGCCTGGCAAGAAATCCACATAAGCACCGGTAAGCCCCAGGATGGCTGCTGGGGGGCTCCTACCCCCAGGAGTCTGCTGTCCAGAACGAGGACTTCTACTGGGAACAGGAGAAAGCCCCAGATGTTGCCAGCAGCCTTGTCTTTGAGCCCTCGCTGGGAAATTGATAAGTGGGATAATCAATCAAAGCAACAAACAGCGGCCCACCTTGTAACTCTAACAATAGTAATGCCAAAGCTTAGCAAGTTAAGCTGGCATAAAGGGGGGCATGATATGGGCTATGGGTGGGGCTGTGCCTCTCTTCATGAATAACCTGGGATGTGTGTATCAAACAAGAACTTCAGCCCCACCTTTCATAACCATGCCAACCACTCCAGTCCTGGAAAGCCAATCAAGTGACATAGGCTCTAGAGACTTTAAATATTCAGGAAGGATGCAAACTAAATATGTTAATTCAAGCTTACCTGGAATGTGGGAAATATGTGTTAACTCAGTCTTATCTAGCACTCAAACAAAGCATCATTTAACTCTTTTCTCCTATATCCTCTGTATAAAAAGAACCCAAAAATCTTACTTGGAGCTTGGGTTTTCAACAAGAGTTCCTGAGCCTGGCCGGTCATTAATAAATTTTCTTTCCCCAAATTATTACTGAGTCCTGGCCTTCCATAAGCGATCACTGAATCTCTCTGCTTCTACGACATGCCCAGATACTGCTGATGGGAGTGCACATTGGTGCACATTTTCTAGAAAGCAATCTGGTAATATGCATTAGGAGTCTTAAAAGTTCTTGCCCTTTACCTGAGTAATTCCACCTATAGGAATTTATCCTAAAGAAATAATTAGAAGAGTAGACAAAGGTTTATGTACAAGGATATTCACCGTGGTTAGTTTATGATAGTGAAAAACTGGAAACAATCCAGATATGCAAAAATTGAAGGTTAGTTAAATGAACATTGCATATGCTGAATCAATTACAGCTATTACTGATTACATCAAGCCATGAAAACTGATGTTTTCAAAGAATATTGAATGAAATGGACACCTGCCACAGATATGCTGTTAATGAAGGTATAATGAAAAAGCAAGCCATAAAATGGAATATCTGATATGATCCTAATTCAATCCTATTAAAATATTTAATATGTAAGGACAATACATGGAAGAAAAAAAGACTGAAAAAAACACCTATAAGTTGACAATAGTTATCTGTCAATTGTGGAAATGGAATAAATTTTGTTTACATCTTCATGTTTTCCAACTTTTCTAGAAAGACCATAATCTCCACCATTAGGGGAAAAAATTAGGTTTGAAAGGGGAATGAAATAAAAACCCCTTCCTGGTTGCGCATTTCCGTTCTGCTCTTCACTTCACCTGTGTGACCTGGAAAAGAAGTCGATGTCTAGGGGTAGCTTGAGAATGTGGAATAGAGTGGAACCTACAGCTTATAAACCTGGAGCAGCCAGAACCTCCTGTTTGTGCAGCCCAAGAGACTACAAGTGTTTGCAGTAACTAAAGCACAGACTGAGTTGCCAGCCAACAACGGCTGCCACTAAAGCCTTTTCCCACCATACTGAACTTATTCTGTTGACTCTTAGACCTGCCATCAGGGTAGGTGTATAGGGATGGAAGGAGTCACTGGGGGGCAGATTTCAGCTCAAAGAAAGGAAGAGCTTTCAAGCAACCGAGCACTCATGCAAAGGACACCTCCGTTGTTTATGAGATGCCCAATCACAGATCAGGATCAATACCCATCAGGGAAGCTGGCAGGCAAAGAGCCTCACACTGAAGTGGGAAATTCTTTGCAACTCAAAGAGCGGCTTCTGACTGGGAGCAGCCTGGGTGGCAAGAACCCTGAGGGATTGGCTCTGGGCATTTCTGATTTCTCCCTGTGTGCCCACATGCACAGCTCAGCCAGAAGAGGAAATGGGGCAGGAGGTGGCCTTCCTCAGGGGCTGATGAAGATGAGACCACAAGGAGCCAGGGTTTCCTGGGGCATGTGTGTCCCAGGCAAATGGGTCCTGATAATGCTCCCTGCTCTGCTGGGTCTGATTTTCCAGCAAGTTCTCTGGGTGCCCAGTTCCCCTATATCATTCCCTAATGCTGGAAACCAAGCCAGTACACCTTGGCTGTTAACGGCCCCCCCAGGGCAGAAGGTGGGTGGGGAGGGGATGACACAGGCAGTGAGACAGGTGCAACTCTCTAGGAGTCTACTGACTCCAGACCTCGAGCCTTCTTTAGGCCAGGCTGCCCCTCAGAGACCACTTGAATGATCAGGGGACTCGTCCTCTTATCACTGAGCCATGTGCCAAATGCCTGTGTGTGGCTCAAGGCACAATCTCTGGGGCCAAGAGGGCTTGGCAGACACATATTTTGGATGCACGGGTAAGGAAGGAAAAGCCTCGGCAGGGTGACTCAGTGGCAAAGCCAGGAACGGACCCTGAGGAAGCATCTGACCTAGAGCCTGCAGCCAACAAAGGAACGTGGAGCGGGCATGGCTCTCTGCCTCCTGCCTGCAAAGAGCAGCCTCCCTGCAGGTACCAGCTGCACTCACGTTTTATACCCCAAACCCAGGAGTTCACGCTGACAGAACGCCTCCTTCAATGTACTGTGGCTTTAAACGAGCTGCTGTGCAGTGGGTCTCCACTGTCCTCATTTCGCGGCTAAAGACCTAGATAGAATGTCTAAATTTTCCTCCAGCCGCCTGCTGCCCCAGATTTAGCCTCTCTGATGGATATGCCTGTCTCTCTCCCCGCTGGTGACCGGTTCTGTCACTCCATCCCATTCCCAGGCTGCCTGAATCGCCAGTCTTTAAGTTGTTGACAACCCAGCAGAAGTCTTGCTCCTTGAAACATAGAGAACTCTATGAAGAAAATGCCAGAATTCTAACGCGGGTCTTAGATGAGGGAGGGCCTGGAGACCCAAAGCCGCTGGGCTGGAGGAAGGCTCGGTGCTGTCCAGAGGCCAACGCCCTCAGAGCTGTTCAGTTCCAATGCAAACCCAACGATTATTTCCCCCCAGTAACTGACAAAATGATTCTCAAGTCCAGCAAGGAGAATAAATGGGCAAGAATAGCTGGTAAAAGTTTTGGAAGAAGAAAAATGAGAGAGGATTGTCCTGGATAAAAGTCAAAATGTAAAGTTGCAAGAATCAAAGCTTCCTTGATTCATTCCACAAACATGTATACCGAGCACTCTTCCTGCACCACGTGCTGTGCCAGGCACTGGGGACGTTTGGATGCAGAGGGGACCTGAGGATGACCTGGGAGGGGTGAGGAGTTATCGAGAGACAAATCAGAGAGTCAGGCACTGAGCTGAGGCTGAGCCAAGGATAGCCTTTTGACTTGCCTGGGAGAGGACAAGGAAAAGCCACCAGGCAAAGAGATTTGGAATGTACCAGGCTTCCCCCTCTGTAGGCTCCTGTGGGTGAGCCACCCTGCAGCTTCAGTCCCCAGGTCCATAATTAATAGTAAGTAATACTGATATGATTGTAACACTAACAGGAACAGATATCTGTTAAGCACATACTGTGTGCCAAGCCCTTTATAATTAACATCTCACTTAACCCTGACAACATCCCTAATAAGATAAGTTCTGTTATCATCCCCAATTTTCGGCTGATAATATTGATGCTCAGAGAGGTGAAGTAACTTGCCCAAGGTCACACAGCTGGAAGTGATGATGGTCTGGCTCCAGAGTTCTTCCTGCTAACCACTACCTTCCTCTGCCCTCCGGGGCTGCGGAATGGCTCCTCAGAACAGGTGGGGTGCAATGCTGTGTGGCATTTCCAAATGAAGTGCCTTTCAGTGGCTCCCCACCTTCAGGGGGGCAAGGGTCTCCTTTACCCCACAGGTGACCTCAGGCCAGTGCTCAGCCCCCTCGGCACCTGTATTGTCCACATTTAGGGAATGAAGGAATGTCTTTGATTGATCATGAAATCCAGTCACTCTTACGGTGCCAGGGCCCCTCGACCAGATCACGGAAGCCCTCCCTATGAATGCCACCACGGACAAGCAGCTCATTACCTATTGACACCGCTTACAAAAATTGTGGGTGACTTCCACTCTAGAAGTTTGTCCCCCGCCCTTTTTAGTTTCCTCCTGCAGGTGGGGGGAGAGTGAGGAGAAACATGCTTCTCACCCAGAAGCTGGAGCAAGTTCCAAGCACTGTCATCTCCCTTGGCCTCCCTGCACTGGCCTGCAGGTTCTCTGGGTGTCCAGCTCCCCTATACCACTCCCTAATGCTGGACACCTGAGGACAGCCCTGGGCTGCGAAGGGCCCACCAGGGCAGAAGGTGAGCGGGAAGGGGCAGCAATTCTGCCTGGCCTCAAGGGGCACCTACCTCTCTCTGCTCCCTCTGCAGGCAGAGTTCTTCCGTCTCTTCCATCAGTTTGTCTGCCAAAGCAAGCACACACGCACTCTCAGGGGAAGCTCGCTCCAAAGCCGAGGTCCTGCGGGAGCCTGCAGTGACCTCCAGTCCCCCAGCATCTCCCGAGGAAGAGGTCGGCACTGTCGCACCCTTGCCAGGCAAAGGGCAGGACTAGCTCCTGGGGACAAGCTGCTGCGCTGGCCTGAGCCGCTACCTTCCTTTCCCGCCACCTTCCCTGCTTTGTGCCTTCAGGGGGCAATGGCTGGGCCTCGTCCTTGCAAGCTCCTGCCTGCACAGATGTCTGGCTAGTGAAAGAGGGAAGGGCATGGAGGATAAGAGGTATCTACAGGGGCCCCAAGTGTCTGAGAAGGGGGAGGGGAGATGTCTAAAGACACACAGAGCTGACAAATCAGTGACAAGCTGGGTCCAGAACCCAGTCTCTAACCACCAGACTCTCCTGCCTCTGGTCCTGCAATTGCTTCATAAAGCCCTCCAGGCTGCAAGCTGGTCTCTGGCTCCTCATAACCTGAGCCACTCCCCTTCCTCCACCAAGCCTCGAGGTGCTATCGTTGGGGAACTTCAGCTCCCTGTCCATCCCTCCAGCCAACCTAAATACTCCTGCTTTTCCTTGGCCAACTGCAGGCCCTGGGCCTCCAGGCTTTTGATCATGGCTTCTCCCAACTGGGCGTTCTTCCAGGTCCTAGGGAGGGAGGGCAGATGGGGAAGAAACACAAAATCGTTACAGCAGAAGGGTCGGGGAGAAAGGAAATGAAAGGGGCATGCTTTGCGCTCATTCATCCTGTGTCCTGCAGAATCCCAGCTCGTCTTCCTTCTGGCACCCAGGGCTCTGGGCTTGCCACCAGTATGGATCAGTTACAGTCGCCCGAGGCTGCCCAGGCTGCTAAGTGGGCCACGGCCAGCTGAGCCAACAGCGTTTCAGAGCAGGGGAGAGATTGAGTCTCGGGCGGCTCTCTACACCACGGAATGTCCATCACGCTGCCCAAGGCATGACCCTGCTGAACAGGCAGGTCCTGGGGCAGGGGCTTATGTGCTGGGCTGGGGGTGTCTGTGATCTGAACCCTACCTTACAAAGCACCTGGCTCCCGTCCTCGCAGGGATTATTTATGGGACTGGGGAGGTGAGGTGGATGTAGGGAGGCAGCCAAACCCCATTAGGAGAGGTAGAAGGAGGGAAAGAAGACACAAGATGCTAGATTTGCTCCCACCAGTTGGAGAAAAAAGGTGCCCACGTGTACCACCCGGGACTGTGACTTCAAAGCTCGCTTAGGAAACTTCTCGCAGATGCTCTGCAACCCGGCCTGTCTCCTCTCACGCACCCTAGCCCCCTCCCACCAGCCCTGTCTGCAAGGCGGCCCAGAAATCACCCTTTCCACCTTGCCCTCTCCTGGCGCCCTCAGTGCCTCCCAGGACCCCGGCCCCCCAGAGGGGCAGGAGCGCCGGCCTGCCCAGCCGGGACCCCGCCCCCTTCCGGCCCGCAGGTGGACCCCTCCTGCCCATGCGCACTTACACCTTCCCGGACTCGTGCAGCATCTCCAGCCACTGCGTCTGCTCAAACTCGGACTCGGCAGCCAGCAGGATGTTTCCCTACCAGGAAGGGAGCCAGGGGTGCCTGAGAGGCAGGGCCACTCTGAGGGTGGGGGCACGCCCCTGCCTCTGCAGACCCGGCTGTGCTTTCCCACCCCCCCACTACCCCCATTCCACGTCCCTACGGAGGACACCCTTCCGAGGCTAGGCCCCTGGAGGCGTTGCCCCCGTGAACTTGGGGGTCCCGGGAGCCAGTGTGCCCCTGCTGAGCCCCGGCTGAGCGGAGAGCCCTACTCACGTGGAAATCCTGGTGGGAGATCTTCATGGCGTAGGGCATGCTGGGCTCTTCCCTGGCCTCCACCAGGCAGCCCCCCAGAGGGATGACACCCTGAGGAAGAACCGGGGCAGGCAGTCCCCCCCCCCCCCAAATCCAGGTCACTCAAGGCCATTGCCAAAGCCAGGTCCAGCCAAGGGCTCCAAGCTGGAAGTCAGTCCCTGGGCCGATGGGCACAGACCAGAGCTGACTCCCAGAGGAGGGCAGTGGGGCTGGGCCAGGCTTTGGGGCACAGAGGGTGGGGGCCCAACCCAGATGGGGGGCGGGAGAGCTGCTCGCCCCCTGAAGAATTTGCTCTCCAGGCCCAGTTAACCCAAAGCAAGGCACCGCACCATCCCCCACCCTCACGAGGCACCTCCCTCGCTGCTGGGCCCACCCCGCCGCGGGCCTGGAGGGAGGCCGCCTCACCTTAGGGTGGATATTGAAGTACTTATTGGTTTCAAAGCTCTTCTTCTCACTCTCAGAATAGTAAAGCAGAAAGCTCTCTTTGATGATGAAAAACCTACAACGGGGAGAAAAGGGGTGAGGTTTCTCGAGTCCACAACCACCCTTCGGTGCCCTGGACTCACACGGGAACCATAGGGACAGCAGCTGAGACTCGTCCTCACCCTCCCTGGGTGAAGGCCCGGCTGTGCAGCTCCTCCCCTGCCCAGGTAGCCTGACCCTCCAGCCAGTGGGTGGCTCGAGTGGGCAACCCACAGCTGGTTTCCAGGTCTGGCGGCTTCCATGCCCCACGAGCACCTCTCAGGCACCATCAGCCCCTTGAGGCGTCACCTCCAGTCACTTAGGGTCTGCCCCAGGAGAGGTGGAACGGGGGAAAGGAGACACAAGATCCCAAGGTGGGTCTAGTGGCCAGTAGCCATGAAGGCTGACAGTGCCGTGGAATTGGGGTACTAGCGGGTGAGGCCAGGCCTGCAGCCCCCACACGCCCCACACTGTGACACCTGCATCTCCGTTGGTCCCACACTGCCACAGACTCCCTCTGGATCTCAGGTCTAAGTCAGGATTTCTGTGGCCTCAGTGCTTTCTGGCTGTTGGGGAGGGGACCTTCTTGATGCTGTCATGTAGAGCACTTGGACGCAGCCTGGGGACTCTCTCAGGACTGGAGTGGGACGGGCAGTGACAAGACACTAGAAGAAGATCCAGTTGGTCCTCAGAGCCCCGTGGCTGAGGGACAAGGGGCGGCTGGTCCTCCCTCCGGGGCTCCTGTCACCCTCCCCCCGCACTGTAGTGATGGGATACGAGCAGAACGTGGTGGAGATTCTGAAGCTGGTGACTGTGTGTGAGCGTGTATACGAGGGGAGTTGAAAACGGTGATGTGTTGGAGCCAGCTGGGATGGGCTCACGATAGCCAACGTCTTGCCTGCTCTGTATTCAGTGATATTGGCCGTGGTGCGAGTATTTATACCATGAAAGTCACCAACTGCTACAAAACAGCGTTTCCTTCCGCCCTCCCTCTGCAAGTTGAACGTTTACCAGCACACGACTGATTGACAGCGCCCTCTTGCCATGGTCTTAACCAACATCTCTGGTGGGCATCATGAAGTCAGTGAAGCTCCGGATGGTTCTACCAGCCACGTGATCGCTGCTGAGGTCACAGCTGCTGCGGCGAGGATCCCCAGGGCTGCCGACAGCGGCCACCGCGCCTCCCCCAGGGCTGCCGACAGCAGCCACCGCGCCTCCCCCAGGACAGTCAAGCTCAGCTCTGGTCTAAGCCTCCCACCAACTACCTTTGTTTATTCCCACTGAGCCTCCATGCCCAGCCAGGCAGGGGATGCAGCCCCGTGGACCCTGCTCAGAGGTGACACCCTGCTACGGCTGACTCCACCCACGGCAGCTGTGACGTTCTCCAGCGCCAGGCCCTTGTCCACCTTCTTAGCGTTCCCACCAGTTGTGCCCTGGGGCGTCACCTCTGCGCTGCAGGCAAGCCACAGAGCTTGCAGCTCCACACTTGGCTGGGTTTTGCAGGATCCCACAAGCATAGATGGTGTTTTTCTCGCTGAGATGCCTTCCCCCTTAGTCTTCACTTGGCTGAACTCTTCTCCCCTCGGTGACCAGCGCAGCCCCCAAGGATAACGGAGCCCCTCTTGCTCTTGCCAACTGGGCACTTAGCACCCACCGCCACACCCCCTGGGCTCATCTTGTCCCTAGGGAACACGTGGCTCCTGGGCGGGGGACAACGCCCCCTCGGTCCCGTGGGCCGCTGTAGATGTTCCCTGCCTTTTCCAGGGGACTTCACAGGATAGATGAGAGCCTGGGCTTTGGTGTCAGACAAACCTGCCATTTCCTAGCTGGGAGGCCTTGGGCAGGGGGCCGCACCTTGCTGGGCCTTTGTCTCTTTACCTGTGGAATGGGCGTAACGACACCTACCTTCCCTGGCTGGTGTGAGCATCCAAAGAGATTATGAATCACAGCCCATCACTCTGCCATTTCTCAGAGGACCCAGGAGAGAGCTGAGTGATGCACGCTCACAGCAAGAACAGCTCGCACCGGAAGAGGGCAAGAGACAAGCCGTACAGGGCTGCCTCCTGGGGCCCGCTCTCCCCCTTCAGTGCCTTCTGAAATACCTTCTTGTCCTCTTACCCCTCACCACTGTGCCTGGGACTTAGGGGAGGGGGCACCTGGCCAGTGGGCCAGTGAGCAGGGCAAGAACAGGGGCTCCGGAGCCCGCCAGCCCTCCCTGACGCTACAGCCTTGAGCAAGCTCCCAGCCTCGCAGTTTCCCTCTCCTCTGTAAAATGGGGATGCAGATTATCTGTCCCTTGGGATGATCGCTGGCAGGATTCACTCACTGATTCGACAGTTCCCGAGCTCCCATTCTGGTCCCGGCACTATTCTAGGCATGGGAGACACAGTCGTGAACAAGAGATGAAAGTCCCTGTCCCCTGAGGGCTGGCATCCAGCGAGTGTGTGTACGGTGGGAGGAGGCAGTGAGTAAATAAACAGGAGAGAGAAGTGCGCCAGACGCTGATAAATGCTAAGCGGGAAACTACAGCAGGGTAAGCGGGACTGGAGTGACAGCGTGAGGGAGAGGGCGGTCAAGGAGGGCCTCATTAGGAGGTTGACCTTTGAGAGGGGAGGGGTTCCAGGCAGAGGAACCGCAGGCACAAAGGCCCGGAGGTGGGGAGGGTACCTGGCTGAGGCAGGAGGATGCCCGTGGCTACCGTGAGCCGGGCAGGGACAGCCCTGGGGGCTATCGCGGTAACAATGACAAAGCCAGTGCTTATCTAGCACTGATCAGGAACCACCTCTGGAAAGGCCCTGAGCACCCACCAGGGCCCTCTGAGGCAGGTGCTCCCAGCGTTTCACAAGGGCAGAAGCAGAGCAGAGAGGCGAAGCCGCACCGCTAGTGGATGTGCTGGACTGGGCAGGAGCGACCCGATCTGACTTACAGGCTCGTCCCGATGGCTGAGGTGACAAGGCCGTCAGGGCAAAGGCAGGGGCACTGGCAGGGGCTATCGCCACAACGGGGGCCAGAGAGGCGCAGGCGGATGAAGGCACCTAAAGTCCTTAGCACCTGCTTGGCACTTGGGAGGGGTCCCCACGCATCCCGTCCCTCCTTCTCCTCTTACGCTCTGAAGGAAAGCACAGAGAGAGGCGGGGCAGGGGGCCACTCAGGGCAGCCTCTGCTCTGTTCTGGCCAAGCCTCAGGGCCTGAGAAGCCCCGGGGGACGCAGGGTCAGGAAAGGCCCACGGGCCATGGATGCCAAGCCTGACCCCTTCCAGCTGTTCTTGACTTGGTGTGGGTGGGTGTGGGGGGTGGGAGAGGGCAGCTGGGATGACCCTGGGGGCGGGGGGTGGCCACGCCCTGGCTGGATACCACCCCACAAAGGGCGCGCTCGGCACTTCTAGGCCCCGGGTCGTAGGCTTCGCTTCTGACCTGTCTCAGTGATGGCCCACTGCTCCCACCTGGCAATTCTCTGCCTCCCTCTCAGCAGGTGGGGGTCCAGGAGCCCTGCGCAGAAGGACACTCCCTCTTCCCTCCTTGTCCCCCAAAGTCCTCTTGTCCCCAGACTCCCTCATTCTGCCAGCGAGATACCACCTTCTTCCGGGCCCTGCAGGGTCTGGTTGGCCGGCAGGGCTGGAGAGAGCTTTTCCCAAGTGTCAGTCACTGTGCCTGGTGCTCTAATGCATCAGAGCGTTCACTCTGTGAACAACTCCGGGAGTGAGGGGTAGGGCTCTGTGGTCCCACTTTACAGATGAGAACACTGAGGCTTAAGAGGTTAAGTAATGTGCGTGAGGCCATACAGGTAGGATAGAGGTGGAGGTGGGACTGGAATCACAGCTGACAGTCCCTGTTCCTACTCACCGTACCACACTGCCCAAGAAGCTGCTTCCTCCTTCTTGCCAGAGCCAGGGCAGGAAACAGATGGGCAGAGCAGGAGGTGGAACGGCCAGGGTAGCCACGGGTTAGCGTGCTGCCCTTCCCAGCCCCGTGACCTGGGCAAGTCACCTAATCCCCCTAAGCCTGGGGTCCCTCACATGTAACTTGAGGATAATAATAGTACCTGGATCTCACAGGGCTATTGGGATAATTAAGTGAATTGGTTCACAGAAGACTTAGAATGTTGCCTGCCACACGATGAATATTCAGTATGTTTACGCTCTTATGGTTGTTTATTAGGCTCCCTGTCTGCTGCAGCCTCCCCTGACCTCCTTTCCTCTCTGCTCACACAGCTCCTGCAGGAGGGAGCGGTGGCTCCAGCCCAGCTGGTCCAGCTCCCTGTCCTCCAAACATGATGTGTTCCCGCGCCTGCCCCTCCCTCCGGTCTGAAGCCCACCCCTCCTTCCGGGCTCAGCTTCAGTCCCCAGAGCATCATAGTCCAGGTGCCCTAGCCCTAAAAACACTCCCTGGCTGCCCCAGTGGCCAGGGAGTGCATGTGTAAGGGAAGGGGTCTCTGCCTCCGCTCTTGACCTTGAAGAACAGTGTTTGCACCTCCAGATTAAGGAGCATTTACCAAGGGCCTAGATGTTCACTTTGCTAAGTGTTTAATGGCATTACTTATCTGCATCTCTCATGGCAATTTTAAGAGGTGGAAGTTGGACTGTTTTTTTCTGTTTCACTGGTGAGGAAATGAGGCACAGAGAGGTTAAACGACTGCTAAGTGCAGAGCTGGAGCTCATCCCTCTGCTGACAATTCCCATGTTCTCGACCGCTGTGCCCCGCAACGCCTGGTCCTCTATGACCCATAACTGTTGTTTGTCTTCCTAGAGCCTTGCTCTGCAAAGCGACCGAAAGTTCCTGGTAAATGCAGGCAGGAGTGCTCAGGTATGATGCTGGGCCCTAGAAATCGATGATTTCCTGGCCTCAAGGAGCTTTTAGTTGAAGGCAGGAGACAGAATGTAGAAATCAATAATTTAAAAATAAGTAATGTTTATTGAGCTCCTTCTTTGTGCCAGGTATGTTCTAAAAACGTATTGTATGTTAACTCATTCACCCCTCACATGTGGTAGGTGATAAAACTGGAGCACAGAGAGGTTTAGCAATATGCCCCAGATAACACAGCTGGTAAGTGGGGCAGCTGGCATAAGTGCCAAGCCCCAGGACACTCTGCAACACTGTTTGTATGAGGTCCAGGAAGAGTGCAGAGGAGGGAGGAAAGAACGGTGTGGGGGTCTGGCCAAGGGAGTTCTTGGAAAGAGGGTAATAAATGAGCAGGGTTTTGAAGAATCCATCTTCAAGTACCTCAGGAATAGGGGAGGAAGGGGAAGATGCGTTTCAGGCAGAGGGAACAGTAAATGCAAAGAACAGTGAGTTCAAGGTTATCGAAATGTTTGGTATCCTGGCGGATAAGTGCAAGGGGGGTGGGCAGAGGTGGTGGGGAAGGGGGAGGATTGAGGTCAGAAGGAGGCATCCGCCAGAGCAGGGAGGTCCTTGTGGGGGGCGGGGCTCCTTCCTGCAGACTAGGGGTGCTGCCACTGCTTTCACCAGGGTCCCTGTGAGGCCACACAGACTTGGGGAGGGAGCCTTGAGTGGGGCCACAGCTAAGCAAGGGGGCTAATTAGAGTTATCGAGAGGTGTAGCATCTCGGATGACATGATGATCTGGGCTCCAGCCTGGGTGCCAGGGTGGGCACAGTTTCCACTAGTCAAGCTAGGGAATCCGGGAGGGGATTTCCTGAGCTTTGTGCCTGCCTTTTCTCCCCTCTTCAATACTCTGAAGGCAACAGGAGCTCAACCAGAGCTTGACTGTCCACACTGGCCTTAGAGTGGATCCAGCTAGAGCAGAGGACAAATGCTACTTAGACCCACAGTTACTGTCTAATTTGGGTGGGTCCACTCTACTGAGCTCCTTCAGTGTCTGGAGATGTAAAGTCCAAGGGGCTAGAAAGGGCTTTGCATAACAGAGGAAGAGATTTGGAGTGCTGAGGAAATCCTGGAGGGCAGCAGGGAGGGGAGTAATGGAAGAGGGCAGAGGAGAGGGGCTCCAGGTTGGATGCAAGCGGCTGGGCTCTACAGGGTCAGAAGGCAGCATCCAGGGGGATGGGGGCTGCCTGGAGGGCTTTAGAAACCAGGAGCTAACCTGCAACGTGAAATCGTTTGCACTTCTGTGATCGAAATGCCTCCTGCACCCTCCTCCCAACCAAACCTTCCGCAGTCTACTGCGCCCACAAACAACTTGTGTGAGTGGTTGTGGCGGTGAGGAGGAGAGGTGGGGGGAAACTGAGGAAAGAACTGAGTTCCACATCTCAACGAGGACCGTATACATGAACAGCAAATTAATCCATAAACCAAGGAAATAAGAGTTTAGAGCCTCTTGAGGGTAGCAGAAACCCTGGCATAGGTTTTCTACTTCTTTGGAAGCAGGATCTTGGAGCCAGTCTTATCCTTCTGAAGGGGGCGGGAGTTACACAGGGGTTCTATTTTGCAGGAAGGCGGAACATCCAGCCGGGCAGATGCACTTCCCCAGGCATGAGCGGCCAGGTAGGAGGAGCACCCAGTAGCCTCGCGCAGACTTGGCACCCAGTCTCCCTCGCGCCTGAGCGCCTCAGAAATTGAGGAGCGGGTGGGTGGAGGGACAGAGGGTTGGGGCAGGTAAATTCTAGAACTGGAGAACAACTTTTCAGAAGTGGCAGAAGGAAGATCAAAATGACACAGCCTCCAGGGTCTCATCCATTTCAGGTAGCCTGTGAGTGTCCATCTCTACTCCCTGCCTGGCACCAGGTTTGAGGAGGTAGGACAGCAGACTCCCCCCTGGGCAGTGCATGAGGTCGTGGAGAATTCTCCACACACTGCCGTGAGGGCAAGCTTAATATGTATTATGCATGCAATCAGGTCCCACAAATGTGTAAGCCCTACCCTGGGTCCTGTGAAGGAACTCAGTTGTTAATAAGATCTTCAAAAATGGGTTAGTAGTTAAGATGAGGCCAAACTGCAACAGTGTGGGTCTTACTCCAGAATGACTGGAGTACATAAACGCAGAGGAAATCTGGACACAGTCAGTAGGAGGCGAGACAGATGGCCACGTGACAGAGGCAGTTGGCCACGTGACAGAGGCAGTGACAGTTATGCCTCGCTGGCAAGACACCACGAGTCTGCGGACTACAGGGAAAGCATGGCCTGCTGACACCTTCACTTTGGACTTCTAGCCTCCCAAACTGTAAGCCAACAAATTCCTGTTGTTTAAGCCAACCAATGAGTGGCATTTGTCACGGCAGCCCTGGCAAACCAAGACCACGTCTAAACAGGTTGAAACTTGCGTCCTCCCCTTGTAGATTCATGGGATGCAGTTTTAAAACCACAGCTTTGACCCTCCCTCCGCCACCTTTCGCAGATGAGACACTGTGGGCCAGTGAGGGCGCAGGCCTCAGTCTGGGTCATGCAGCTGGATACGAGCAGAGCGGGGACTGGAACTCAGAGCCCCTGCCTCTAAGCCCAAGTTTGTTTTCTACATCCACAGCCGGTCTCAAAAGAAACTGCTTTATTACTTTCAAGTCCTGGACACAAGAAAGCTGAACTGCTACAAGTGATCCTGCTTTGAGGTTGTAGGGGAGTTGGGACGTCGAAAGGTGAGGCTCATATTCAAACATGGATTCAAAGTCTGCTCAGGGCAGCTTATTCACCGATGAGAAGTGAGGCTTGTTTGCAATATTAATATACTTAACTTCCACGGGTCTGGCCCAGGTGAGTCATGACATGGGCCCAGGGAAGTCTGAAGTAATGCTCTTTATTTCATTTACTTTATTATATTTTTTTAGTTTATATTTTTATTTTACATGTTCTGCTTGTTTTAATTTTGTATTTTATGGTGGTGTGATTCAGAGATTGTGCACTGCAATCTCAGTGCCACCACATCGGGAGGGGGCAGGGGTGCTGGTCAGAGCAATGACTGGGGAGATTCAGATAGGACACCTTCACCCCGCCTCTGGGCCCAGGTTTCCTATCAGTGGGCTCGGGAGGACAACAGCTTTGGAACGAGGCGACAGAGCCAGTATGTGAAAGACACTATGAAATCTTCAGAATAAATTAAGGTGGTCAATCCTTTCTTGTCTCTGCCCCCCAAACCTGCCCCTTCCTCAATGCTGAAAAGGGCCCCCGCTTTGCTACCACCCCCACCCTCCCACACACATTAGTAGGTGACCCCTGCCCCTTGACTCCCACCTGGCCGCTGCTCCCTTGCCCATGCTGCCATACGCACAGGAGTCTGAAGAAAGCAGCTGGATTCGTTTTTAAAGAGGACTTCCAGCACCCTCCACCAATACAAAACAAGCAGAGATGCCACAGCTCTGCTCATGGGACGCCTCGCACAGCTGGCTATGAGGAACGCTATCCGAACCAGAAATTGAGACTAAAACCCGGAGTGTGTCACCACAGGGAGGCCGCGTCTGGGGCCGTGGCGGTGACATGCTGGCTCTGCCCCTCCACCCTCTGGAAAGGCTCAGCGTTGCAGGGTTACCGCTGGGAGGCAGTGCTCAGGGCTGAGGACAAAACTGCCAGCCGCCAAGCCTCCTGGGAGGGAGGCCTCCCTGACTCCCTTTGGAAGGGTGACAAGCTGCACAGACCATCTGTCCACATCTGTAAGGCACCTATCAGATCAGGCGGCTTGAGACTTGGGAAATGGGGCCACTGTCTCTGTAGTGCCCCCGGCACCCAGTGGATGCCACAACCAGTTCACCAAGGCAGAAGGCTGCCCCTCCTCTAGCCTCAGTGTCTCGCAAGAGTAAACTGCTTCTGGGCTGGTCTTTCGCAGGGCTCAGAACCCACCGGTCCCCTTGCATCTGGGAGGAGGAGAGTCAGGAAGGAACAGGGATGCCCTTGCCTCAAGGAGGCATTGGCCGGGCCATTCTCATCAGGGGCTCTGCTGGGGGAGCAGATGTTCAGAAGAGGCTGGAGGGGGAGGGCTAGGGAGCTGGAGAAAGGGTTAAACACTGGGAAAGAGTTGGCCTGGAGGATTGACCAGACCTGCTGACCGGGGTTAGGGCTGAGACTTCTGCTCCCGCCCCCTATCCTTTCCTCCTTTTGTCAGGGATGTTTGGCTCTTCACCTACAGCTCCCGCATTTCCACTGTGCCTGGACTAAGGCAGAGTCATAAACCTTCCATTCCGGACACCTCTCCCAGGTCCTCTTACCTCTGCTAGTTAATGTTTTGGACAGATGCCCTCCCCTTTCTGTCATCTTTGGGAAAACGAGCTGATTCTCTAGTTCAAGGGCATCTTCTTGTTCCAGAAAGGCAGGGCTGCTGGGGCAGTCGCGGAAGAACCCTTGTGCCAGGCATGCTTCGGGGCGGGAGGCACATTTGTGCTGATCGGAAGAGGTTTTACAGTACCCAGCTGGCCACAGCCGCTTCCATCCTGCCCATTCGTTATTTATGCAGTGTGGAGCCAGAGCCTTTCCAGGCCCCCTCCCCTTAGCTGCCCCAGCCAGGGCATCGATTGCCCTAATGGCAAGGCTCCTGTGGCTGATAATTAGCTGAGGTCAGAGACTCCACTTCACAAATGGGGAACTGGGACCCAGGGGGCCCTATCGGGAAGTGAGAGGGGCTGAGCTTAGCATCTTGCCTTCCCCACCCCCAGATCCTCTCTGGTTGGCTCTGTCACTGATCAAAGGCCAAATCATGTGTGTGCATGTGTGTGCGCACGCACGCATGTGTGTGTTGTGTGTCCCTAGATCTGCAAACATGGACAGAGGCCTACAGTGGGTGGGTGGGGTGTTAGTCCCTGAGCCCTAAGGAAGGAAGAGTCTGCACAGCAGCAGCAACAGAATTCCTACAAAGGAAGGGGAGCAGAGGGGACGGTGGAAGGAGGCTTGAAGCTGTATGTGCAGAGCATGCACACTGTTTTGACTTAGGCTGGATGATTATTTGGGCAGCTGTGGGGATGCTGATGGAGATTTGGGGGGTGGGGGTGCTAAAGTTCTCCAAGCCTCCCTTGGCCCCGCCACTGTGCTCCTAGCTGGTAGTTTCCAGCCTAGATGCTTCCCAGCCCTAGACTCAACTGTGGGAGGAGAGGCCAGCCCCACCCCCCTGTACCTGTGGTGGTGAGGGGCTGGGGGGTATACCTAGGGGTCATAGACCCCTGACATTTACTAGGGAAACAATCAGGTGGAAAGGCCTGGTCGGAGAAATCCTGCATGACAGGAACCAGAGGCAACAGCAGTTACAGCCACCGGACTCGACGGAGGCGCACTGGCTGCCTGGAGCAGCTAGGGAAGAAGGGAAGGGGGTGGGGGCCGCTGGGGAACACGCCTGGCCTGCGGATGGCACTTGAATCCAAGAGCTGCCTCCCCACCCCCACTCAAGGGCCTGGTAGGGACAAGGCAGCTGCTGGCACTCAGGGCTGCATTTAGGGGATCAAAATTAAGCTTAGTGTTGAAGGAACTCAGGGAGCCTGTGTCTCATCAAATCCCAAAGAGAAACCTTGTAGACGGAAAAGAGTACACGAAACGAGCTATGTAAAATGGGAAACACAGTCTGTGGCTCCATTTGAGTCGCGATCTGGTAGAAATATTAAATTATTAATCAGAATAGGACATCAGAACCAACCACGACCACGTCCACAGGACCTGTGGTCCTGGGAACATTTGAGGCCCCCCGCTGTCAAGTGGAAGAAGCCTCAGGGTGCGGGAAGGGGCCCACCCTTTGTTCTCTGGCAGGGGTGCACCTCCAGAGAGGGGCCTCGCTATGGTCTTCTTTTCAAGGCCACCCCAGGAGGCAAACCTCAGAATTGAGATAGGGCTGGGGAGAAAACCGACAGAAGGCCTACACCACCTGAAGCCAGCACTGGGGGCTTCCTGCAGCCGTGAGGCTGAGACCCCCGGCCCCTCCTTAGTACCTCCCTGGCCCACGGAGAAGGGCAAAGTGGCTACAGAAATCTGCGGAGCCTTCTCTGAATCGGAAGCCAGGAAGCTGGGGCTGAAAGACTGCTGGCGGCTGCTCTGGCACTCCTCACCACCGCCTCCAAACGATCCGTCCTTCCCGGCAGGACCAATCCATCCCCTCCGTCCTGCCCCTCAGTCCCTGCTCTCAGGCCTAGAATTTTTTTTTTTTTTTCATTTCAGGAGACATTCGGAGAGCTCACAAACATCGCTCTCCCAGGCACAGACACTCACCCTTCCAGTGCAGCCTTTTGCTGCCCTGGCCAGCTCCTTCGGTATGTGCTGGGGAAGGCGAAGGGGGGTAAGGTAAGGAACCCGCACCCTAGCAAAGTATGTCCTCCAGTGACCCCACTGCCGGGGTGGGGTAGGGAAGGGGGTCTCGAGAAGATGAAATTGGCAGCGGAGGTTCCAAGAGGAGAATCTGGCTGAAGATGGGGCTTCTCCCTCCCTGGCAGAGTCCTGACCCGACTGTGCTATTCCGTGGCCACATCTCTTCGGCCAGCCCCAGCCTTCCCACTCGAGAGTTAGGGCCATTCCACAGAGAATTCACACGCGCGCACACACCCCATCCCTCCCAGGCCGGGGCTCCCACCCCAGGTCTCCCAGCCTTCGGGACAAAGATGACCCCGGTCAAGGCTAGGATCCATCTTCAGGGGGGAGCCAGCAGTAGAGTGAAACGTGGAGAGGCCAAGGTCAAGGAAGGCAGAGGCAGAACAGAGACTGTAAGATGTAGGAGGGGGTCCTGAAGTCCGGGGCTCCCT
This sequence comes from Dasypus novemcinctus, assembly GCF_030445035.2. Classification (NCBI taxonomy): domain Eukaryota; kingdom Metazoa; phylum Chordata; class Mammalia; order Cingulata; family Dasypodidae; genus Dasypus; species Dasypus novemcinctus. Next base: position 40,436,972 of record NC_080675.1, read on the forward strand.
CCCCCGGCGGTCCTGTGGGGGTGCAGGGGGTGCACTCACCGCCGGGACCACTTGGCCGATGGCTTCCCGAAAGGCCGCTTCCACAGCACCCCGTAGAGCTGCACTTTGGTGCTGATGTCCAGCGCGTCCGAGTCGGCCTGCTCCATGGACGGCGAGGGCGACACTGAGTTGGACTTGGACGTGAACATCCTGCCGCAGCCGGGCTGCCCCCGGGCCGACGCACACACTCCAGCGGCGGGACGCTGGACCGAAGGCGAGGGCTGGCTCGCGGCGCGCAGGCTGCGGGGAGGCCGCGTCCCCCGGCGGCTGCGGCGCCGTCGAGGCTTGTTCTCCGCGAGTGGAGACGAGGAGCGGCCCCCGCCGGGAAGCGCCGCATTAAAGCGCGCGGAGCACCGGCGCGGCGCGAAGGGGGCGCGCACCCCGCGGCTCCCACCCGTGGCTCCCGGCTCCGGCCGGCGGCAGGGCTCCGCGGGAACTGGGCGGGGAGGGCCGCTCGGCCTCGGGCGGGTCGCACGCAGCCCCCCTCCCGCGGCAGCCCCAATTCTGGTGGCCCCGATTGGCTGGGAGGGGCCGGGGAGCCGGGCTGCAGGCCGGCCGGGAGCGCCAATCAGCGCGGGCGCCGACTGCAGGGCAGGGCCGGGGATACGACCGCAGCCTCTGCCGGCTCCCAGCCCACGCGCCCAGTCCTCTCGGTTTCCCCTCCCGAGCGCGGGGCCTCCACCGAGACTGCGAACACACCGGCTTTGTAACGTGCGTTTAGTCACTCCCGCAGGTGCCTGCCCGCCTCTGGGTGGGGGAGAGGCAGGAGCAGCGGAGGGCTGACAACCAGTCCTCACGCAGCTCGGTGAAACTTCGATGAGCCTCTTGGCTTGCTCATCTGGAGGATGGAGAAGCTCGTGCCTCATCGGGCAGCGCGGTTGCGAAGTAAGAATTAGGTGTCTGCAGCGCCTGCCCAGGGAGGCTCGAACTCTGGGTGGCCGCTCCCTGCCCCTCCCCGTCCCTCAGGTGGTTTTCACTTTCCACCTCGCGCCTTTCTCCCGGCTCGGATTGCTTTTCCTGTCACCTGCCTGTCAGCGCCAATCCAGAGCGGTCAGTGAAGATTGCGCCTGTGATTTATCTGCGCGCCAGGCACTTCCGCCCGCGCTCCGGGTCGGCGCTCGGGAACTGTCTCACTTTCACGCCGGGGCAGTCGTCTGCGCCCCCGGGGGACTTCTCCACTCTCCAACGGCGAAAATGTTAAATTAGCGCGGCTGCCGGCACCACGTCAAAGGCCAGGAATTAAGTTTGCGCCGTTAGCAGCGCAGGCCACTAGACGGCTCTCTGTCATCCCTTCCCGGCTTGGAGAGCGGCGGGCGCACCGCTGGGGGTTCCTAATTCACCGGTGCCCCTCCCTGGGAAAACTCCTTCCTCAGGGTCTCGGTTGCTCCCATCTACAGTAAGAAAGTCAGACTGGCACAGAAGCTTGCAAATGAGTGCTTGAGAGCCAAATCAGTTTACAGATATATTTTATTTAACTTGCCCAAGTTTTTTAAAAAAGTGAGCTCTAACACTTAAATGTACAGATCGTATTTAATGAAGTTTATTTGATGAATTCCTACACCGCATAACCACCACCCAAAGCAAGATACAGAACATTTTCCATTGCTCCCAGAAAGTTCCCTCATTGCCCTTCCTAGTCAATTGCACACCCCTACCCCACTGGTAGGCAACCATTTTCTAACTTTTATCACCCTTTAAAAATTTTGAATTCTAATGCTTAAAGTAGCATTCCCCACAGCCCTCACCATCCCCTATTAACCTTTGCTCAGCCTGCTTTGCTCATTTATTACCTGCCTGGCTTCTCCATATAAGCCAGGGGTTCTTAACACGGAGTTCATGAGCTTGAATTGAAATTCAAAAAGCATTCTTGTGGGGATGTGCTGGTGTGGGTGTGATATATTTATTAAATAATACAGAGTATGGTATGGACTTAATAAGGGGTCCATGGAACAAATAAGGTGAAGAACCCCTGCTACAGGCTTTTGAATCTGTGACCCTGGCTAGATGCTGCCCCAAGGTCTTCCCAGTTCTAACATTTTATGCCTCTCAGGGGCATCCCTTTTCTCCACCCTGGCACCCTTCCCCTAACCAGCTCTGGGGTTCCTGAGCCCTGGCAGCATCACCTTTTTGCTCGTTCTCTGGAGGGCTGTCTGCAGGTCCTTGTGCCTCTCTCGTGGCTCACGTGCCCCTGCAGGACAGCTCAGCCTTGTCCCTAACACAGGGCCCAGAGCCCGGCCTTGCCAAGGGCCTGGGTCCTCCAGGTGGAGACAGGCTTGGGGAGATGATGAGCTGGATGGATGCAAAGTGGACATTTCACATGTGTTTTAGTTATTTTCAAACTCATTTCTAATGCTTGGAAAATTTCCCACTTTCTGAGTACTGCTTTTCCAAGATGGAAACTAGAAAACTTGCTTTAGAGTTAAGACACAGGTCTTTGGTGTGGACTTCACCAGTCAGAGGCACTGGAACATGATTGATTTTTCCTTTTTTTAAAGATTTGGTTTTTTTTATTTCTCTCCCCTTACTCCCCCCGCCCCCCTGCCATTGTCTGCTCTCTGTGTCCATTCGCTGTATGTTCTGTGTCTGCTTGCATTGTCAATGGCACCAGGAATCTGTCTCTTTGTTGCATCATCATGCTGCGTCAGCTCTTCGTGTATGTGGCGCCACTCCTGGGCAGGCTGCCCTTTTTTCACATAGGGCGGCTGTCCTTACGGGGCGCACTCCTTGCATGTGGGACTCTCCTACGCGGGGGACACCCCTGCGTGGCATGGCACTCCTTGCACGCATCAGCAATGCGCATGGGCCAGCTCACCACACGGGTCAGGAGGCCCGGGGTTTGAACCCTGGACCTCCCATGTGGTAGGCGGATGCTTTATCCGTTGAGCCAAATCCACTTCCCTGGAACAGGGTTTTGAGTTGCAAGTGACTAACATGAGGAAAAGAAATGCATGCACGTGTGTTTTTCCGGGGAAGGTGGTGACAAAGGAATTTGGCTTGCTTTTGGGTCAGTGGTGGCTGCAAGGTTGAGTTCCTGATGTAGCAGCAGCACCAGTGCTGGCTGCAGTGGCAGTTACAGGGAGGGGCGCTCCTGGCAGCAGCACAAATAGCATCACATGCTCTGTGGCAGCAGCAGCTTCCTCATCAGGTCACTTCTGCAGCATGGTTTTGGGTATCATTCCTGGAAGCTTTACCTCAGGCTTGACTCTCCAATCCTTCTAGTAAGTTAATGAATTAATTCCTTTTCTGCCTAATCAGGTCGGCACCAGCTTTGGATGCTTGCAATGAAGGACTAGTGATGAGATCATGAGCCATAGGAGAAAAGAGAGCAGGCTACCTGGAACCATTCCTAAGTAAGTCCTTCCCGAGGAGCAGGGCTGAGAGCCCAGATGGTTTCTGGGAAAGCTTTGGTTCCAAGTTTCTCTAGAGCAGGGGCTCTTAAGGGGTCCAGACGCCTTTGCTAGTCTGGTGAAAACATGGACCCCTCACTTAAGTCCACACTATACTGTGTATTATTTAATAAATATATCACACCCACACCAACACGTCCCATGAGAATTTTTAAAATTACAATTCAAGCTCATGGACCCCTTGTTAAGAACTACTGCTCTAGATCAAGTTTCTTCCCTGCTTCTCTCCTTTAGAAGATCCCAATGGAAAAGAGAAAAACAATCTTTGCCTATATCTTCTGCATACAAGACACATTCAGATGAGATCGGGTGCGTTCAGGGTGGTATGGCTGTAGACACAAGACACATTCAGACCTTAGCCTAACAGTGCTTAAGGCTGGTAGAAAGGCTGCCCTGAAGCAGATGTTAGACTTTAGTGGCTTCCTCTCCCCTCCACAAACCAGCCCAGATCCTGCCAAGTCATCCTTGAGATAAGCTATTTCTGCTTCCTTTGTGTTCTCTGCCCCTGCTGGTGGGAGTGCTGAGTGCCTGGCTGAGGGTTCTGTGGAAGACAAAACAAGGTGGGTGCCAATCCAGTTCCCCAGACCAAGTGTGGGTTAGGGCTGCCCAGACTTATCAGAAACCCGTGTGCCCAAATCAGAGAGAGAGCTGACATTCTAAAGATGCTATTTACAACTAGTCCATGTCATTTAATTTTTACAGCATCATCTTGAAGAACATATTATTTTTGCAGTTTTCCAGATGAGAAAAACAAGGTTCAAGAAAGTAGTCTACCCAAGGCCACACAGCTAGTAATTTCCTGGAACATGATAGGTCCTCAAATGTGTGTTGAATGAGGGAAAGCGGCAGGGTCAAGATACTGAGTCTTTCTGAATCCTAAACCCACACTCTTCACACGGGCACACACCGCACGTGAAGTGCAGTCTAGAAAAATGCTCGACCTCTCTTTCAGTCTTCCCCCCTTTCCAGTAATTTCTCTCAATTGCCAACTCACCTACCTTACGACTCAAAGTTCCTGGGGAATTGAAGGGGCAAAGATCAACATCTACGTGCACTATAAAATTCCAGCTCTCAGCTGTGCTTAAGGACGGACTCATCATAGTGAGCACACACTTTCATGATGTCACTTTTATCCATTGCATTTGGGCCAATCTCACAGTCACCATTGCTCCAGGAAACATATTAGCATGGCCATTTTACTTGACCGGCCCATGGTAAGGAAATGTGTACTAACTAGGATCAGTTCTCTGATCTTGCACCTCAGCCAGGGTGAGCCAGGCTTACTTAACACTCAATCCAGGAATAGGTGGGAAAACATTCCCTGAGGGGAAACAGTGACAAGGGTCTCCCTGGAGTCATATCCTGAGTGGGCCACAAAAGCAACCTGGACTTCCTACAGTGCTATGATCACCTCCTCAGCTCCTTCCCCTCTGCCCCTGACTATTCCCTAAGTGAAGGACCCCAGCAAGCTGCTACTTGAGCTTCTCTGCACTATCCCAGCACCTGGGTCAGTCTAATGGCTGGACCCACTCATGGCCCCCCATAGACCCCCAGGGAGCCAAGCAGCAGAAAGATCTGGGCTCTAGGCCCTGCCATAGCATCATGTCTCCTCCATGGAACCTCTTTTCCCCTTCTTGCCCTAATTCCATTACTTGGGTGGAATTAGGCACCGGGCACCAGTTTCAGCTGAAACTACATCCTCCTCTTGGTGCCTGCAGACCTTTGCCCACCATCCCACTCTACCCTGTCAGCCTTATTTGCAGTTTTTCTCTTTATGTTTGCTTCCTCTCCATACGGTAAGTTCTCTGAGGACAGAGTCCAGGGCACATAACAGGTGCTCAACTGTGGGAAAAAGTTTCACCTGTTTTCTATTGTAGCTTTTGCCTTATTGTAGATGATGCAGTTTTTCTCCTCTCAATTTCTTTCTTAATCTCTTTCTGTCCCCAAGTCATACTTGCTTTATGATGCCATATTTGAACAAGTTCTGTAGTTTAGATACTTTGACGTAAAGCCATTCTAGTCTTCAGAATGAGACCCAGCCGTGCAGTTTCCAGCGTTTATATCTCCATCTGCATGACCGGAGGTTCTGGGTTCCACATGAACTTTTTTTTTTTTAAAGATTTACTTTTTTTTCTCTTCCTTCCTTCCTTCCTCCCTCCCTCCCTCCCTCCCTCCCTTCCTTCCTTCCTTCCTCTTTCTTTTCTTTCTTTCTTTCTTTTCTTTCTTTTCTTTCTCTCCCCTTCCCTCCACCCTGGTTGTCTGTTCTCTGTGTCTATTTGCTGCGTCTTCTTTGTCTGCTTCTGTTGTTGTCAGTGGCAAGGGAATCTGTTTCTCTTTGTTGCGTTATCTTGTTGTTGTCAGCTCTCTGTGTGTGCAGCACCATTCCTGGGCAGGCTGCACTTTCTTTCGCACTGGGTGGCTCTCCTTACAGGGCGCACTCCTTGATTGTGGGGCTTCCCTACGCAGGGAACATCCCTGCGTGGCAGGGCACTCCTTGCGTGCATCAGCACTGTGCGTGGGCCAGTTCCACACAGGTCAAGGAGGCCCGTTTGAACCGCGGACCTTCGGGGTTTGAACCGCGGACCTTCCATGTTGTAGATGGATGCCCTAACCACTGGGCCAAGTCCGCCGCCCCACAGGAACTTTTGTCATCTCTTGGTGTCCATGGCACGGCTCCATCTGTTGAGCTGGTACCCACAGAGGACCTTCTCCGTCTCCTGGGGAAATACAAGCAAACCCTTGAGGACTTTGAAGGCTTCCAAACCACTCGGGCTGTGCACGGTTATACCAACTTTAGTTTCACTCAAGGCGATCCTTCTTCAAGTCCCTGTTCAGGTGCCAGTTGATGCGAGCCTTCTTCCCTTCATACCCCACATTGGGCCTCATTTGCTGAGATCAGCTCAGTGATAGGTTGGCTTAAAGGGAAGGCAACACAGAACTTTACAAAATAAAGGGACAGGGAGAAAGACACAAGAGAGGAGATAAAGATGGGACCAGGGGACTCACAGCTTCTGGAACTGAAAGCCTCGACCCTAGTATCTGCATCATATTTATTAGGAACTCCAAAGCTGCTGTTCCTCATCAGCACAGCAACGTTTATAATAACTGGGGACAAGTGCAACAAAGAGGGAACAGGTAAGCCAGTTTCCCACAACACTCAACCGATGCTTACTGAATTGATTTGTCTTCAGCTGGCTCCTGTTCAGGTGCTGCAGGGCCTGTTCTGGTTAGCCAATTAAATGGACACTGACCTCTCAGGCCCTCATAAACGCGATAAAATGTTCATGAATGCAATCTTTAAATGGCAGATTTATCTGCTTTTTAGAGTTAAGACATATCTAAGTACAGGTTCTGTAATTAGCTGTGTGGAATAAGGACAGTTACTGGACTTCTCAATGTGCCTCAATGTTTTCTCAGCCCAAGCCCTTCCCTTCATTCCCAACTTGCTTGTCTAGTCCTCTTTCATTAGGACTACTGCAATGGCCTTTTCAGACTCCTGCAGCATGATTCTCTAACTAATCCATGCTCACTACCATTTCTCAGGTGAACTTTTTTTTTTAAAAGATTTTATTTCTTTCCCCTCCCCCCCCCCCATTGTTGTGTGTTCTTCTGCATTCACTTGCATTATCTGGCAGCACTGGGAAACTGCGTCTCTTTTTTTTGTTGCGTCATCTTGCTGTGTCAGCTGTGTGTGTGTGTGGCGCCACTCCTGGGCAAACTGTGCTTTTCTTGCACCAGGTGGCTCAATGCAGGGCGTACTCCTTGCGCGTGGGGCTCCCCTACACGGGGGGCACCCTTGCATGGCATAGCACTCCTTGCGCACAGCAGCGCTGCGCGTAGGCCAGCTCATCACAGGGGTCAGGAGGCTCTGGGTTTGAACCCTGGGTCTCCCATATGGTAGACGGATGCTCTATCAGTTGAGCCATGTCCACTTCCCTCTCAGGTGAACTTTTCAAGGCCCAAAGTTGACTCTGTGAGTCTCCCATTAAAACTCTTTGCTTGGCGGCAGACTTGGCCCAGTGGTTAGGGCGTCCGTCTACCACATGGAAGGTCCGCGGTTCAAACCCCGGGCCTCCTTGACCCGTGTGGAGCTGGCCCATGCGCAGTGCTGATGCGCACAAGGAGTGCCCTGCCATGCAGGGGTGTCCCCCGCGTAGGGGAGCCCCATGCGCAAGGAGTGCGCCCTGTAAGGAGAGCCGCCCAGTGCAAAAGAAAGTGCAGCCTGCCCAAGAATGGTGCCGCACACAGAGAGCTGACACAACAAGATGACCCAACAAAAAGAAACACAGATTCCCGTGCCGCTGACAACAACAGAAGCAGACAAAGACGACGCAGCAAATAGACACAGAGAACAGACAACCAGGGTGGGGGGAAGGGAAGAGAAATAAATAAAACTTAAAAAAAAAAACAAAAAAACCCCACAAACTCTTTGCTGGTTCTCCATTCCTTGGACTATCACACCCTCCACATTCATATCCCAACCTATGGTCCCAACTCACCTGTCCTCTTCCCTGTGCTATCTGCTCCAACAATGGTTCTGATACTCTCTGGTGCCACTTCCTCCCCCCTTGTGAGGATTAAAACACCTGTATCTTTTTATTAAATCATATTTTTAATTTGGCTGCATTTCCTAAGGCCAAGGATGGGATTTAGGCTCCTTTACATGCTCAGGGCATGGCTGTCCCTCATAAGGAGCCCAAGATGGGAGGGGAGGTGACATAGAGGGTACCACAGGGAGGCAAGTACCAAGCCAGTAGGCCAAAGGACTAAGCTGGTGAAGGAGCCAAAGGAGGGTATGGGGGCACAGAGACCTACTGCCCTATATCCGGGCCTGCCTAGGAGCAGTATCCCAGCAGGCTCCTATAGGAAGTCACACCCGCCTGCTGGGGAGGCCCAGCCTGAAGACACACCAGCAGTCCATCACTCATGATCTCTCCAAACTTGGACTCCCTTGAACTAAATATCCAGTTTGCCCACTGCTTTACAGCACTAACATGGGCTCCTGACACCTAAGGGCCTTGCTGTGGGCAGCACACTGTTCAGAAACATCGATGATATTCAATGCTCCCTTTTGTGGGTGATGTGTGGATTGAAATATATCCTTCTCAGAGCAAGTATAAAATTTTATTGAGGGGGGGTGTTAGTTTGGTGAAAAATCCCATAGCCATTTCTATTAGTCAGCCAAAGGAGTGCTGATGCAAAATACCAGAAGCCTGCTGGCTTTTATAAAGGGTATTTATTTGGGGTAGGAGCTTACACATACCAGGCCATAAAGCATAGGTTATTTCCCTCACCAAAATCTATTTCCATGTGTTGGAGCAAGATGGCTGCTGACGTCTGGCAGGGTTCAGGCTTCCTGGGTTCCTCTCTTCCCAGGTCTTACTTGTCTCCAGGCTCAGGGTTCCTCTCTTCCCAGAGCTTGCTTCTTTCTGGGCTCAGGGTTCCTCTCTTCCCAGGGCTTGCTTCTCTTTCCCCTGCTTACTTCCTAGAGCTCCAGCTTAAGGATTCAGCATCAAACTCCAACATCAAAACTCCCAACATTAAAAACCCACCAACTCTGTCCTTTGCCACGCCTTTTATCTGTGAGTCCCTACCCACCGAAAAGTGGCACTCAATGCTCTATTGACGTGGCCCAATCAAAGCCCTAATCATAATTTAATCATGTCCAGGTACAGACCAATTTACAAACATAATCCAGTATCTATTTTTGGAACTCAAAACAGTATCAAACTGCTACTACCTACCTTTACTTGCCCTCCCAGAACATTTGAGAGTGAGCCAGGGTGCTCTCCCAGAAATAGAACAGAATTAGCAATTCATCGGGCCAGGTGCCAGAGGCTTGGGCATTAGTATTACCTCCATTTTTAATCAATGAAAGATCTTGGGCAAGTTATTTAAGACTTTGTGGCTTCATATATCAAAAGGCGACCTTCCAAATCTCAGTATCACATTATCCTTGCAATGTTTTTTCCACATATAATAGCAGATTCTTTTAAGGTTTCTCAAAGTACCACACAGGGCAAAGGTAGGGACAGGAGAAGAAAATATAGCATAGGGTTCTACTCACATCCCCCTACCTGCTTCCCTCCTGCCCAGCCAAGGAAAGACCTAATTCAGATAGAGGTCAGAGGGTTAGAAGGAAATAAGAGGTAGGAGGTGGAAGCTCTGGTAAGACAGAGGTAAAGGCAGGGGACACTTCCTGTCCCAGGGTATGTACACAAGGAACAGAGGGTACAGGAGTGCTGGGGACAACCAAATAATAGGTTGGTGCAAAAGAAACTGAAGTTTCAGATCGTTAATTTTAAATCATTATAACTAGGCTTAAACACATCTTTGTTAATCAAAATAGGAACCATTACAATTAACACATTTTTGCTGATGAGAAATGTTTGTTTATTCCTGTAGCATAAAAACCCATGCATTTTCTGCATTCTGCTGGTTGTGGAAGCATTTTCCCTGCAATAAGTTGTCAACATGCTTGAAGAAGTGGTAGTCAATTGGCAAGAGGTCAGGTGATTATGGCGGATGAGTTAAAACTTAGCCCAATTTATTCAACTTTTGAAGTGTTGGTTGTACAACATGCAGTTGGGCAGTCGTGGAGAAGAACTGGGCCCTTTCTGTTTACCAATGCTGGCTGCGGGCATTGCAGTTTTCAATGCATCCCATTGATTTGCTTAGCATACTTTTCAGATGTAATGGTTTCACCAGAACTCAGAAAGCTGTAGTGAATCAGACTGGCAGAGACCACTAAACAGTGATCATTACCTTTTTTTTGTGCTAGTTTGGCTTTGGGAAGTGCTTTGGAGTGTCTTCTTAGTCCAACCACTGAGCTGGTCATTGCCAGTTGTCGTATAAAATCCACTTTTCATCACATGTCACAGTCTGATTGAGAAATGGCTTGTATTGTTGTGTAGAATGAGAGAAGATGACACTTCAAAACAATGATTTTTAAAAAATTCTCCCCCCTTGCAACTTGTCTGTTCTCTCCAGGTCACCCCCCTGCGGCTTTCTTGTTTTTGCTGTGTCCATTTGCTGCATGCTCTTCTGTGTTTTCACTTGTCTCCCTTTTTTTTGTTGTTGGGTCATCTTGCTGAGTTGGCTCTCTGTGGTGCTTGCTGGGCAGGCGACACTCAGCAGTGTGCAGGAAAGCCTGCCTTCACAAGGAGGCCCCAGGATGTGACCCCAGGGCCTCCCATATGGTAGACAGGAGACCAACTAATTGAGCCACAGCCGCTTCCCCAGAACGATGATTTTAAAAAAATTTTTGGCCAGGTCATGAGGCACCCTCTTATCGAGCTTTTTCACCTTTCCAATTTGCTTCAAATGCCAAACCACTATAGAATAGTTGATGTTGAGTTCTTCAGCAACTTCTCATATAGTTGTAAGAGGATCAGTTTCAATGATTACACTCAATTGGTTGTTGTCAACTTCGATTGCTGGCCACTGTGCTCATCTTCAAGGTTCTCATCTCCTTTGCAAAACTTCTTAAACCACCGCAGTACTGTACATTTAATAGCCAAATGCATTGCTGATGTTCCAAGTTGCTTTACAACCCAGTTTGAACTCAAATTAAGAAAACCACTCAAATTTGCTTTTTGTCTAACATCATTTCCATAGTCTAAAATAAATACAAAATAAACAGCAATAGTCATTAGCAAAAAAAAACCCCACAAAGCAAGTAATGCACAAAATGATGTATAACATAACACTTATTTAAGAATGTATGCCAATATCAAATGGCAAATTTGAAAAATGCAATACCGCAATTACTTTTGCACCAACCTAATAAAAGACAGAATAAGCACCCCTCTCCAGGTCAGGTCCTCTGTGTACAGCTTTAACACAAATGTCTGGAAACAGAATGAGGGGAGTCCTTGGCCCTTAGCCAAGTGGGAGAAACAGACAGGAATGAGGGAGGGAAAGTCACCCAGCTCTACCTTGAGGGGACAGAGAAACCACCGGAATATAATAAGAGTCTGGAAACTGTTAGATTCCTTCCTCTGTGAGTCATCCTGTGGTGACAGGAACTCACAGGCTAGCCAGGACATTCCCTGTGAGGGGACTCCAGTTGAAGTTGAGGCAGGAGTGACAAAGTCACTGGCTAGACCCAATTAATTATGGAAGAATCTTAGAGCTCACCTGGGGGAACCAACATCTCTTGCACACCAAACTCTTGCCGCTTCTTTCCTTGCACACTTTTCTCCAGCCCAAGTGGTACTCTCTATGCAGAGCTCACTTTCTTAAGTGCCACCAGGTCTTTGCCCTGGTAGGTCCCCTGCTCACCCCTTTCTCCAACTTCTTAACCTAGCTCATTCTGCTCAGCCTTTAAATTCCATTCCAGCTTCATCTCCTTCTGGATGTTCTCCCTGAAACCCCCACTCTGGGCTCCTTGCCCCCATGTACTCCCCTAGCACCCCACACTTGTCTCCTAGTGCTTATCTCACTTTTGGCAATTGTCAGTTTTCTGACAGTAAATTTCAGTTATCTCACGGAACTGCAAACTCTTTAAAGGATGGGACTGACTCTCCATTTCGTACGTTCATCATTTAGCAACACTGACTGGTCCACAGGAAAGGCTCAATTAACACCCCTGAATGAATAAATGAGTGAGGTGGAGAAGAAGGCTCAGTCTACTTCCCATTCTACCCTCTGGAGCATATAAAATAGGCCTGTGCCTGCCTGTACCTGACAACCCTCGAAGTATCTGAAGGTGGTTACCAAGTTCTAGCCCCAAGAGAATTGCACACATAGGAAAACAATCCAGATCCGTCCACACATCCTCAAATGCCCATCCCCTCCCCAATGAGCTCCCTCCTTTGATAACCATTACTCATATTCCCACCCAAAAATCTTAAAATTGGGCAATAACTAACATTGCTGCAGAAATCAGCAGCTGAGCCAGAAATGAGATTCAGGTTTTAAGATTCCTAAATCAGTCATATAGTACCTTACAAATGTTAATTAGTATTGGATTAATAACTTGTTCCCACTTGGGAAATTAACTCCCAAGCAGCCCTCAACCCAGTGTGAGGCAAAGGCTGAGCTACAGGGAGATGAAGCTTGAGCGGAATTTAAGGCCTGAGTAGCTGGTTCTGCACAGGCATCAGGGCAGCAGCTGCGAGAGTGGCAGTACTTGGTAAATTAAAAAAAAAAGCTCCCACAAGGCAGACCAATTCATTAAACAAACAATGAACACTTAACCAATACTTATTGAGAACCTACCTTCCTGGAGCTTATATTCCAGTGGGTGAGAGGAACAAAGTAAAAGCACACATTGTACAATATATTAAAAGATGATCAGTATACTGCAGAAAAAGAAAAAGAACAGGGTAAGGAGTGTTGGGGTGGGGGCGGGCAGGTTACAATTTTAAATGGGGTGACTCCTGAAGGCCTAACTGATGGAGACATGGGACCAGGAAATGCAGGAGGTGAGGGGGAGCTGGGAGGAGCATTCCAGGCAGGGGATAACACAGACTCAAAGTTGCTTATTTCTTACATTATAGATACTACACTGCAGGATGAAGCTTTAGCTTTTGAAGATTAGGTTGCCTGGCTATTTTGGCTAAAGATAGAGAAAGAGATAGATAGAGATAGATGTACACACACATGTGCCCTTTGATCTAGGGGCAGCAGGATGAAGGGCTGTTTCTTAATAATGCTGAATTTCTAAAATGTCAAAGTCCAGTGTTCAAGGCAAAGGAGGGATGCAGGCACTTCACCTTAAGGCTTCTGGATAGATGGCAGGAATCATATCATGTCCTTTTTGCCTGTTTTCTTCATGAGGAGAGATTTCTAGGAAACATGTTAACACTCAATTCAATCTTTGTAACTAGCTGATGAAACACATCTGATAACATACAGAAAACCAGCATAACGTGGATCAGTAAGAATGAGTGAAATCTAAATGTTTAAATGAAGTACTGCTGTACATAGCACTTACTTGTATAAGTTAAAAAAAGAGCTCCAGTACTAAAGTCCACAGAGGGAGAAAACATATAAAACTCACAAATTGTACTATTTATCTCTCTCTTTGCAGGGTCAGTTGTTCACAGGATCCATATCATCAAATAACTACATTCCCCTTTGAAATGAATCCACTGTTATTGGGGTCTGTTGCCTGCTTTTCTTTTCTGGGAGTAGATAGGTTCCTTTATAAATACCATTTGCTAACAAAAATGGCAAAGCAAAATAACTGTCAATAAATTTGTATCTTAAGGGGCAGATGACGTATTGAGTCCTTACTTTCCCCTACCTCCTTTCACCTCTCCTCCCCTAAAGGATATGCGTACAGTAGGCACATCTTCCTATTGCCCTTCACAGCTTTCATTACCTTCCCGGATGTATAAATGTGAGTCAAGTCTGGTCGTCACAAAGAGAAGCAAATTACCGAGGGGTTGAAGTAATGAGTCACTCACAAGGTATGCACTAATAAAAATTTAATATCATAAAACAAATCAAAAAACATTTTTTTTTACCATTCATAATTAAAGTGGAGACAAAATTATAAGGCAGCCATCCATGGAATGATTTCATGTTCACAAAGGATCCAGAAAAGGAGACATTTAAAATCACTGTTCAGACTGCTGAACCAGGGGAACAGTGGTATTATGCCATGAAACTTCCAACTTGCTGGAAGATGCCACCAGACAAAGAATAAAGGCCCATTTCCTCATGTTAAGCACTGGCATTAGTCTGAGCATTTGTTGAGAATTCCTAAATGGGGTCCAGTCCTTTCCCACAAGTCATAAATTTCTTTCAGGTCTCCTGAGATTAATCTAGATGTCTCAGGAAAAAAAGGGTTACATCATTGGTTTTAATTTCATAGCATCTCTGACAGTTGCTCTTTGGGTAATGTGGACCATTCTACATTGGGCAGACACTTTTAATGCAAGGAAGTTTCCTCTGTAAAACAACTACAGAGGGTTCTCACCTTGCACTGCAGCAGATCTGGATGAATCTGATAATGATTCTCAGTCTCCCAAGGGGCTCAGGGGCCCCACAGGAATGTTTTCTGGGGGGCTTGTGATGTTGACATTCAGTTCCTGTGTTCAGTACCGAGCTACCATGTGTTTTCAGGGCTCAATACATTCTGATGCTGTTGTGTCTTCCTAGTTCTATACTGTGAAAAAGAGAAAAACCAGGCAGTGACACTTACAAGTAGGCTGGTAAAGAAACAATTACATTTTCCTCCTTTCTCTAAAGAACTGATAGCTCAAAACAGCCATCCCTGTTTTTTCTAATGATGCAAAACACAGGAAGAGGGCCAACTTGGCTGTTTTGAACTAGGAAATAAAAAGGAGAGAGGGGTAAAAAGAAAACACATAGCCTCTATAAGTAGTACCATTCCCAACTCTCAACCTTCCAGTGCAGAACCTTTGCCTAAAAAAGGAAACTGGACAACAGGGTGCAGGGGAAAACCAAATCAAACCTAAAGCGTCACTACTGTGGTGAAATGGGAACTGAGTAAGCAATTAACTGGAGAATGTGTGAAGGTAAATGGATCAATAGTATGTTTCAACTTAATCTGCCATTGAAGAGAGCGCTCAAGAATCTGAAGGAAGTCTATCCATAGCAAGTAAAGAGAGTCAAATTGCAATTAAGATTAACTTTGGTTATGAGTAAGGAAGGACCATCCTTTTCATCATCAACTGCACTCTTTGGTAGCCATTGATTTCATTTGTAATCATGGCAGCAACTTAAGTATTGCCAATGTTTTCCAATGTGTTAGAACATTAAGGCATCCACATCTAAGGAGGCAGTTTTAAACTAGAGGAAAATGGAACTGAAATGTGCCAGTAAGTGCACATCTATGGTCTCTCCTGCAACATGGCCCACCATGTGAGCAAGGCTCTTCCTCAGTGAAGAAGGCCTCTGTCCTGCGGCTTGGTTCCCTGCTGCCTGAAGATGCATTTGAGCCCTATGAGATTAGTATGGCTATTTTTACCTGCTGACCAGGAGAGAAATGAGTAGTTCCTCAGGCAGCAGCTTTAGAATCTGGGAAAAACCCTAACTCCTGAGAGCTGATAGGTCTTCAAAGGTTTGCTTGTTAATGGAGAGGTCCAGAGGGGAAGGTAAATTTGCAAGTTAGATGGATCAGTCCTTGCCATAGTTCAAGGCCCTACCCAGCAGGATATTCTAGCCAAATGTGAAGCATGATGGCAAGGCACTGCTGAAAGAGGCTTTGGCCAGCAGAACTAATTTGTGATCACTGCACATATAACATAGTAGTTTCCAAACCAAACCAGACACTAAAATGTGTGATTTATTTGACAAATTACATTTCCAGGGAGAATCAAGGCAACCATGTAATTTTAAAGGGCCAAATGAAGCTCTCGTAAGTCAGCTGTTATCATCTTAATTCTGTTGATTTTAAAATCATATGCAGCAGATGCCAGCCAACATACAACGCTGTATCCTACTTATGCTACTTTGGTCTGCAGCCAGCAGAGGGCTCTATTACCACATTGCTGGCCCAGTGACAAATCTAGAAAGTAAAAAAGAAATCATAGGCAGGCTGGCTTATGCATCATATAAAACATTTTACAAGCTCCTAAATCCACTACCCTGAAGAAAATACCCTTGGTTCCCTCTTTATGTAATGTTGTAGTTTGAAATGGTACAGAAAATCAGAATAAATTACTAATATAATATTTTACCTTTTTTTTTTCATGACAGAACAGTTTACAGGAATTTTGGCAAATACAGAATTACCCTAGTTTTTTAAATACTCTTGCTATCTCAATTGTTTAAATTACCAGAATATTAATGATTGTGTCAACTCACACACAAGAAGTGATATTTTACAAGAAGTGATATTTTAGGGGCTTAACAAAGATGCATTTGACACAAAGGTAATTTCTTTGAAAGGAATAAAGAATAGAAACAATATTATCTTCATCATCACAGTTCATGAAGTGGTTATTCTGATGAGAACCCAACTCACAGAAATATTAACATTGCCACTAGCAGTAAGCAGCAAATTTGGGGTGCAGTAAGCAGCAAATTTGGGGGATTAGAGGCTAGAGGAAAGAGAGGAGAAAAGCATGGAAAAGACGAAGAGACAAGAGACGTGATTTCAATAAGCTTTAAATCAACAAACACTTCCCATTTATGATACATCCTGACTTTCTTCACTGCTAAAGGTGCTTATGTGAAGCAGATTAGCACTCCCCAATTTGCACCAAATATTTTGCCAGAGGGGCTGCTGATCTGCGGAGAGGAATACTTCAAAAAAAATACACACACAGCACAACATAGGTTTTGGTAGTCTTATGTTTAAAAGTTACTACAAAGATGTAACTATCCAAATTCACTCAAAATTTAATACCCCTTAATTTCCAAAGATATTTTGTGAATCTCTATTTTTTAAGGAAAGCCTAGGCCTGAACATACTAGAACTTGACTCCTCTATAAGAATGTGCTGGAGACAGGTATTCCGCAAAGAAGACCTGGAAAAGAAATGCTACAGAAGACCAGTCACCTGTTTAGAAGTCAGGTCCATCTCTCTTGCTTCATTTGATGGAATGGAAGGCTGTTTGAGAGAGGCATGTGCAAAAGCAGGTGATTAAGCCTCTCTCCAGACCTCCCCTTGCAGTAGGGATCTTTCTTGAGCATAAAATCAGCTCTCCCAATGTGTCTCACCATCATTTTCCTGACGCTAGCTCCAAATTAAATGCAGTAACATTTAGCATCTAAGACAGTGAGCACTACGACCTTCTATCAAGGCATGTGGCATAGATGCTAAAAGCACCAGTCTGACACGGTGAGAACCATGTTAAAATCAGTGGATAAAATGGTACAGCCTCTAAACTAAGAAGAATGAGATTTAGCTTAATTATAGAACACTGTACTTTCATAATTACTATTTCATTGTGAGTATGAAGTTCTCCACTTTTCCTTAAAACTAAAATCCATCTTCCCTGAGAATAGGGTTAAGAGAAACATCAAAACTCAAAATGCCAAGGGCCCTTTAAAAGACAACACAATGGAATGTCTACACAATCACAATGTGTTGTTTCTACACTAAAAGCTTTTCCATTACTCCAGACTTTAATCTCACCTCCCTCTGGACTCTAGGAATACAGGTGAAGATGGGCAAGGCGAGACAAGAGACTGGGGAAGTGAGTAGCTGTCATGTGCCGGCTGTTCTCATTGGACGGCAAACTGCCATGGGCAGAGGCTGGAACCTGAACGTTTAATGCTGGTGTCCTATTGACAGGATGAGTGGGATGAGGCAACCCAGAACCAGGGCTGCCACCTCCAGGCGGCTGAAGCCTTTCCCTCCAGTGGAGTCAGGTTTGTGGCTGTGCCCCATTCCGCCCACTTCAGGGAGTACATGTACTGTGGCAACATAAAGAAATGTCCCAGCAGAGAAAAGCATGGCCACTCCAGTGGCATTGACCTCTGAAAGGGCTTCTTTACTGTTCTGTGAATTAAAAGAGGGAGAGAAAGAAGAAAAATTAAGTCAAGTAAAATTCAGTATCAGGAAGTAGTCTCAGTAAGGGAGAGATGCAGGACATTATATAGCCTGCCATAACCCACTAATGGACTGGGGGGGAGTGTAAACTACAATGTAAACTATAATTCATGCGGTGCAGCAGTGCTCCAAAATATATCCACCAAATGAAATGAATGTGCCACAATGACGAAAGAGGTTGTTGATGTGGGAGGAGTGATGGGGGTGGGGGTGGAATATATGGGAACCTCTTATATTTTTTAATATAACACTTTTTGTGATTTATGTATCTTAAAAAAAAAAAAAACACTTTATAACTGGTGTTTTCTGGGACACTGGAGACATCTTGAGACCAGAACAATTTTGTGTTCTTTTTAGGAAGTCTCCAAAGAAAGGTTTACGAATATTGGTGACTTACACAATTGCTTTTTCAAACAAACTTCAAGTCCCGGTTGAGCAGGTTTGACTTGTGTTATTCTTAAGACATAATCAATAACATATTAATTAATGCAATATTAAATTTCAGAATTTCACATTCATTCATTTCATTAATATTTAACAAGCATCCCCTATGCACCAGGCACTAGGTTAGGTGCTTGAGATACATTGGTACTCAAGATGCAGTTCCAGTCCTGACAGGGCTCAGAACTAAGTCCTAATCTAATTAAAAAACTGGACCTATGGACTAAGAGATTATTTGTTAAAACTTTCAGAAAAGAACATGCCATAGAGGCAACATATAACTCCATGTTTCCATTAGTACCTTCCTATCAAAAGTTCTAAAAACTTATACTGATCAATGAAGTGATAAACTGGGTAATATTTTCAAAGGAATATATATTACTCATTAATTGAAAAAAGATAAAGTTCTTAAAATGAACAGAGAAGGGTTTTATAACAACTTATTTGTTAGCAATTGAGATTCACAAACCCTTGATTAACAGGAACTTAACCATTCACTAACAACCTCATTTCTCACATATTCCTTTTAATACAAGATTTACCAAATCAACCAACACTCAGAAGAATCAAAGACCTTCGGAGCATGAGGTAAAGTAGTTCCCATGAACTAGCCCTGAGTCAGACACTTGGGTTCTTAGATTTCTTCCTGTTGCCTGCCAATTGACAATTAAGTAAAATGGGGAGGGTTATTGCTAAGAACCGCAGCCCTGATGGACAGAATGGTAAGATATGGAAAGGTCCAGCACTGAGTGTGCCCAGGCTCTGAGTTGACAAATGATGCAGGTCGCTTCAGGTCTGAAGCTATGTTCACAACAATTAAAAAGGACTGAATATTTAATATCCGTGATATGAAAGCTGAGAATAAAATAATTTGAGCCTTAACTGAATACAACAGACATGCAGCATTCTCTGCTCAAGCCTTACTCTTCTCAAAGCTGACTCCTGGCCTGTCACTCATGTTTCTTGTGCCTACCTCAATATTAAATGTGACTGATTGTCACTTATATTCCTGTTAAATAAAACTGCAAGTTGATTAGGTTTAGGTTACATTATTTTCAAGATTGAATTATCATATTTGTGCAAATATTTTTGGAACTGATGGGGAAGAGGTTTTCATATTAAATGGATAAGGAAATGCTAAATTTACGAAGGGGACTCACTTGGAATCAAGACGTTTATCCTGTAGAGGTTTGGCTCCTAAACTTACCTTTAGTTTGAAAGGGTAATTTAGTTGAAAAATTCAACATGAGACCAGAAGTTCTAGTGGGTCACAAAACAATTAGACACTTGTCTAGATAAGTTAGAAATGAGGCCACTAGATTTACCTTACTTAGTCCTAAGTATGTTACCATCGACATAACTGGTGCTGCCAGTGCAAAGACTAGCAAATGTTTTCTGATTCGATTCCGCTCTAGGCCGGCATGCATTAAGAAGGAAACCAGCCCAAAAGCAGCTGGTGCCTGGAAAAGAAAAAAAAATATTTTTTATTATCACTAGAGAAATATGGATTGCTTTTACATCAAAAGTACATATTCAGCTGAATTCTCATGTTTAAGAACCAAAATGCATAGTACACAGACTGAGCTTTGCCTTTTAGGAATTAATGTTCTAAGTTAAGAAAATATTCTATTTGTGTCTGTGTGTTTTTCTTGGGTGACAAGAAAGGGGAACAGTCAAGAAAAGAGTTATGAGAAAAGAAAAATATATATGAAAAAAATTACTATTAAATAAAGCTACATACCATATGATTCCAACTATATGATATTCTGGGAAAGGCAAAACTATAGAGAATAAAAATGTCCATGGTAGTCAGGGGCTCAGGGAGAGGGGGAATGGATAAACAGATGGAGTACAGGGCATTTTAGGGCAGTGAAACCATTCTGCATGACACTGTAATGGTAGATACAGAACATTACACATTTGTGAAAACCCAAGGAACTGCATTCAACACAAAGTGTGAACCCTAATGTAAACTATGGACTTTAATTAATGATGTAGCAATACTGGTTCATTAATTGTAACAAATATTCCACACGACTACAAGATGTTAATAATAGAGAAACTGAGTGTGGTGGGGGAGAGTGGGCATACGGGAACTTTGTACTTTCTGTACAATTTTTCTGTAAACCTAAAACAATTCTAAAAACGTTTATAAAAAAATTAAAAAATAAATTACTATGAAATGTAGAAATCTATATAGAGAAAAAATTAAGAAAAAGGGAAAAAAGAAAGACATCTATAGAGAATTTAAGTCTGTATATATAGTGAACCCAGAGGCGGTTGAGAATTGTAGTTAAGGGTACAAATGCAAGAGAGTCCTTCTGTGAGCTAGAGCAGATGTACATCACTATTGCACGGTGACAGGAATATGGAGAAACAGGGGAAAACTATAACTGGTGTGACCTATAGACTGTGGTTAACAGCAATACTATAATATTCTTGCATCAATGCCATGCTGTACTGTGTTGATAATGGAAGTGTATGGAAAAAGTGTGCCAAATGTATGCTATAGTCCTTGATGAGTGATAATAGTCTGATGATATTATCTCATAATCTGTAACAAATGTTCCACCAGGGTGTGGAGTTGTATGGGAAATCTACACATCTGTATGACTGTTTTGCAAATTCACAATACCTGTAACAAAAATATATATAAAAAAAAAATAGTATGGGTTGGGGGAAAAATACACCAAATGTAAGATAAGGAATATAGTTGGTAGTAATATTTTGATGATGCTCTTGCATAGTTTGTAACAAATGTTTCACACCAATGCAAAGAGTTCATGGAGGGGTGATGTATGAGGCCCCTGTGTGATGTTATGTATGTTTATTTTTTAAGTTTGCAATCTTTATTATATACTTATTGTTTATGTATGTTCATGTAAGTTTGCAATCTTTATTATATACTTATTGTTTATGTATGTTCATGTATATATTTCAATAAAAATAAAAATTAAAAATTAAAAAAAAGAAGAAAAAAGTCTGTATATATGATCATAAAGCAATAAAACCCCTTCAAGTAAGTTTTTAAAAATGGTAACAAAAAAATAACTATGAAGAGATATATTCAATTCTCCAAAATGAGCAGCAATTATTAACTAAAAATATTTTCCCTTGAAATATAATACCATATTCCAGACAAATATTAATGACCAAGAAGAGATTTAATGAATATATGCAGTAGCTTACACCAAAATTTTGCATACCTTATGTAGCATTATTGCCACAAACACAATTAACTGGACACTAGTCTGTGAAGTAGAAGCTGCTGCTCCCAAAGCAACACCGTCAGCTAAATTTGGAAAGTGACACAAAAATTACTATAAATAACAACAGCAGTTTAGTTGTTGAATGTGTAGATTTAGAATCAGACAGCTAGATTTGACTTTACAAAGGTTATTTAACCTTCTCAGCTTTCTACTCTCTAAAATGGATTCAATAAAGTATATATTTCTTAAGGTTTTCATGAGGACTAAAAGAGATAAATATATAAAGAGCTTAGCACCTAGTCCAGATATCCAGTATATAGTAGCTATTGTTGGCATTTGAAAAAGTAAAATGCTGAAAAATCCACTGATTAATTAAATTGTAACAATAGAAATACCAAAGAATTCCAAAGAAAGCATCTTTACATGTTGCAGATGAAGAAAAGAATAAAGAAACCAGGACTCCACATAGATGATTTATAAATAATGAGGAAATATTGGTTGAATGGATGGATTTTGGTAGAAAAGCATTTTTTTACATGGAAAAGTCCAAAGCAATAGGATGACACCTTTTACATACCAGAGGGGCTTCACTGGGACACTGTCACTGACAGAAACGTTCTAGTGGGACTAAATAAGGGTTATGATTCTAAGGCTTGCCCAATCAGCAATTCTGACTTCTGCATTCTACAACCCACCTCTGCTTAAACTGGAACTTTGGGTATATATTAGATGGCAGGGCTGTTTAGTACAAAAGTGTCCAGGCTCTTTTCCAGGTGACATTCTAGGGCAAGGGTCATCAAAAGTTTTCTTAAAGGGCCAGATAGGAATTATAAGGTCTCTTGGAACTACTCAACTCTGCTGCTGTAGCACAAAAAGAGCCATAGACAATATGTAAACAAAAGGGTATGACTGTGTTCCAATAAAACTTTATTCATAGATACTGAAATCTGAATTTCATATAATTTTCATGTGTCACTGTAGCTGAGCGTGGGGGTTTCGTCCTTGCTCAGGCCCAAGAGTTGGGGGGGCTTGCTCCTGCCGATCAGCCGGCGGGGGGTGCCCCAAGAGGGAGCACCGGTTCTCCAGGCGTGGGGGACGCGCGGTTGGGGAAAAACCACGGAGACCGCTTGAGCGCAAGAACAGGTCTGCTTTATTGCGGAAGTACACTTGGTTATATAGGCAGGGAAGGGGGTGGAGTATGAAGGGGAGAGCAGGGCGGAGGGGTGGCTGCAGATTGGCTAAAACTGGGGGGGCAGACCTCTGGTAATACGCCGTAAGCAGTTACTGGGGAAGAGGGCAGATTGTAGGTTGGTAATATGGGCGGGACTGGCGGGAAGGGTGGTGGGGGCTGGAAGGGGAGGAGGGGTGGAGAAAGGCGGCAACATGTCACAAAATATTTTCTTTTTCAAAGAAAATTATTTTTCCAAAAATTTTTATATTTGAAAAATATGAAAACCATCTTAGCTTGTAAGACCATTTTAGGATTTGACATTGAATGACCAAGGGTTTGTGCTAGAGGACTCCATCTTGGTCAACCAACCCTTCCCTGGAAGGTCACCCCAAAAGAGTATTTTATGTCCATGGCTCCGGTAATGTAAATGCTAAGCCTCCCACTGTGAAAGGGAAAAGAAAGAAGTTCTGCTGCAATCCAATCCTACCTGCAGCATGGACAACTAGTCCCAGCGTGGTGGTGATTTTGGAATTGCTAGTCCTTGCTGCTTCTGGATCTGAAGTAAAAATAAGAGACACCTCTTAAGTAATGTGAGATAGAAATGATTATAACACTGACTTGTACAAAGAAGAATTATTTGAAAACTCCTTAAGCAGCTGTTTTCCCCATTCCTGTCTCTTGTTTTTCTGCTTCAAATACTTAGAAGTTTCCTCTGTCCTGAATAGATGGGTAAGAGGGAACTCTTCATTAGACCCGGCTTTCCCTTAACAGACAAATTCCTGGAATGTATAACCTCCCTGACTACTTCAACTCAGTGTTTTCTACTGCTTAACCCTCCACTCCATTAGAGTGCTCTATGGCCTCCAAGTACTTTTTTCTAGACCAGTCTGTCACTGTCCCCCATGCCCTCTTTCCAGCTGGTCTGCTGCTACTCCACCTTTATTCTAACATCAAAATGTCTGTCACATTTGATTTCCTCCATTTTATTACCCCACCATCTGAACCTAAATTTTTATCAACCAAAACTGAAATCAGCAATAATTTCCCAGTTGGTTTCCCTTACTGTCATCCCTCCCTAATTTAATTTATCTTACACATTCTTGTCAGACTCATCTTTCTGAAATAATCCCCTTTATGTGTCAGTTAACTAGTTAAGCAATCTGCTGCTTTTCAGATTCAATCCAAACTGCTCTACTAAGTTCCTAAACCCTTTATCAAATATTTCCACCTAATTTCTCACCATCCTATCCAGTTAAACCAGTTTTCTTTAACACTCTCTACTAAAATATTCTCATCTCATTTCCACAAATCTCCTCACCCCTAACTCTTGGCAGGTACTAAACTTTTCAGTTCATCAATCCAAAACCTAGATATTGTTCAAAGTCTAATTCTAGGACCACCGCCCTCAAGAATCAGAGATTAAATGCAGCTCAAAACAACTTCCCCATTGTCTAGAAATCTTTAGCTCCATATGCGCAGACCCTATATGCTGTGTCCAAGTTTCTTAAATATGCTTTATATGCCCAGATTAACTCTAAACTATAAAGGACTCAATTTTCTTTTTCTTTACATGACTTAAACACAGCACAGCACTGGGCACCAAAGAGTGCTTAATAAATCCTACTTGGAGGGTGAAAAAATTTTAGAGTTTATCTGTATGACATGAAGATGTTACTGCTATTATAAGAAACATACAAACATTGTCCAAATGATATAAAGGTTACAGATGTGAACATCAAAATGCCAGGTGAAAAGATAGATATTAGTCAAATAAACTCAGGGAATTTAATCTTAAGAGGCCTAGAACACAGAAGGAAGAATTTACAGTAGAAAAAGTATATGAGTGAGGTAACATATCCTTTTACTAATAAATTTTATCTTCCTATTAAAACACTGCAAGGAAGAGAAGCTAAGATCCTAATCACTCTGAGACAAATATTTCAATATCAAACCATACTGGGAAGAACAACCACATTACACTGTGACAGGCTTGTTTTGGCTTCTCTTTATACATGGTGTCATGGTCTAGTTATAAATAACATCCTAAAATAAAATTTAGAGGCTTCAAAATTAAAACACAGCCTTTACAAATCTATAGGAAAGGAATGAACTTGAACATAAATTCAATAAATGAACTTTTACTGATTTTTTTTTTAAGATTTATTTTTTATTCATTTATTACTCCCTACCCCTTATTGTTTTTCACTTGCTCTGTTTGTCTTCCTTATTTCTTTTGGAGGCACTGGAGCCGAACCAGTGACCTCCCATGTGGTAGGCAGGAGCCCAGTCACCTGGACCAAACCTGCTTCCCTTTACTGATTTTTAATAATACATAAACCCTACAGAGAACAGGTAAAACCAGGTCATCAGATGCATTCATGCCAGCAAAAACAGTGACATGAGAGATAAAACAGGAGAAAGAATAAAGGAACACACGCAGCATTTAATTCTTTGGAAAAGATTCTTGGGCACTAATGGGTCTGTAAATGCATTTTAAATTGAAAGTGACAAGAATCACAAGAAAAATGTCGAAGAGGCCACTGCAGGCAACTATGTAATACAGCAGGAGTCAAATACCATCCAACAGGGGGTGCTTCCCATTTGCTATTTGGAATCAAGCACATGAATAAAACCACTTACTCCTAAATCAATTTTCTAAAGTTAAGACATTGCTATATATATATTTTTAAAAGTCTATGGAAAAAAATAAAGGAATAGCAAACAGTAAATTCAAGGAGATTTAAAACCTCTTCAAAACAAGGATTTTAAAATTTAACCCCATGATTTTTAAAAACCTTTTGTTCAAAAATAACTTCAAACCTTCAAAAGAGTTCTTAGATTAACCTATCATCTAACAGCTTGCTCCATTTGCTTCATCGCTGGTGCACTCTCTAGACACACACACACACAAACAACATGTTTTTTCTAACCCATTTGAGAGGAGTTGCATGCACATAATCTCTTTTAAAATTTTTTTAAATTAGAGAAGTTGTATGTTTACAGAAAACTCATGTAAAATATATTGTTCTCATATATTATCTCCCTATTGTTGACATTTTACATTAATGTGGCACCTTTGTTACAACTGATTTAAAAATATTAAAATTTTACTATTAACTATAGACCATAGTTTATATTAGTGCATTTTCCCCCACTTACCATCTTATTATTAACACCTTGTTTTAGTGTTGTATATTTGTTATAATTTATAAAGAATACTGTTATACTATTAACTATAGAGTGCAATGTCTAAAATAGGGTTCGTGGTGTTTATACAGTCCTGTTTTATCTTTTAATTTTTATTCTAGTAACATAAACTAAAATTTCCCCTTTTAACCACATTCACATATAATTCAGTTCTGCTAGCTAGATTCACAATAATATGTTACAACACTACCACCCAATTCCAAAAATTTACAATCAACTTAACTAGAAATTCTGTACAAATTAAGCATCAGGTCCCCATTCTCTATCCCCAAACAATCCCCTGGTAACCTATATTCTAGATTCTAACTCTTAAGTTTGCTTACTATAATTAGTTCATATCAGTGAGATCACATAATATTTGTCCCTTTGGATCTGGCTTATTTTACTCAGCATAATGTCCTCAATACTCATCCATGCTGACACATGCATCAGGACTTCATTCCTTTTTATGGCTGAAAAACGTTCCATGGCATGTATATACCACAGTTTGTTTATCCATCCATTCACTGGTTGATGGACATGGGTTGCTCCCATCTTTTGGCAATTTTGAATAATGCCACTATGAACATGGGTGTGCAAATATCTGTTTGAGTCCCAGCTTTCAATTCTTCTGGGTATATACCTAGTAGCAGGGTTACTGAGTCATGTTATTAATTCTATCCTTAGCTTCCTGAGGAACTGCCAAACTGTCTTCCATAGTGGCTGCACCATTTTACATTCCCTCCAGCAATCAATGAGTGTTCCTATTTTAACACATCCTCGCCAACACTTGTGGTTTTCTTTTTAATAGGAGCCATTCAACTGGGTGTGAAATGATATCTCATTATGGTTTTAATTTGCATTTCCTTAATAGCTAGTGATGTTGAGCATCTTTTCATATGCTGTTTAGCTATTAACATATCCTCTCTGGAGAAATGTCTATTCAAGTTTTTTGTCCATTTTTTAATTGGGTCATTAGTCTTTTTGTTCTTGTAAGATCTTTTTATATATTCTGGACATGAAATCTTATCAGATATATGTGGTTTCCAAATATTTTTTCTGATTGATTAGGCTGACTTTTGTGACAAAGTCCTTTGATGCACAAAAATTTTTAATTTTGAGGAGGTCCCATTTATCTATTTTTCTTTCACTGCTTGTGCTTTGGGTGTAAAGTCTAAGGAACCACTGCCTAACACAAGATCCTGAAGATGCTTCCTTATGTTTTCTTCTAGGAGTTTTAGAGGCCTGGTTCTTATATTTAGGTCTTCGATCTTTTTTGTTTTATAAGATTTATTTTTACCTCTCCCCCCCCATTGTTGTGTGTTCTCCTGTGTCCACTTGTATTCTTGGCAGCACCAGGAATCTGTGTCTTTTTTTTTTTTTTGGTTGTGTTATCTTGCTGCATCAGCTCTCTGTGTGTGCAGTGCCACTCCTGGGCTTTTCTTGTGCCATGCAGCTCAATGCAGGGCGTACTTCTTGTGTGTGGGGCTCCCCTACACGGGGGATACCCTTGCATGGCACAGCACTCCTTGTGCGTGGCAGGACCGCACGAGGGCCAGCTCACCACACGGGCCAGGAGGCCCTGGGTTTGAACCCTGGACCTGCCATATGGTAGGCAGATGCTCTATCAGTTGAGCCACATCCGCTTCCCTCTTTGGTCCACTTTGAGTCGATTTTTGTATATTCTACGA
Organism: Dasypus novemcinctus; assembly: GCF_030445035.2. Taxonomy (NCBI): domain Eukaryota; kingdom Metazoa; phylum Chordata; class Mammalia; order Cingulata; family Dasypodidae; genus Dasypus; species Dasypus novemcinctus. The sequence continues at coordinate 40,464,592 of NC_080675.1, forward strand.
GTAGGGATCCTCTTTCATTCTTTTGCAAATGCACCATTTGTTGAAGAGACTATTCTTTCCCAATTGAGTGGACTTGGCAGCTTTGTCCACTAGATGTGAGGGTCTATTTCTGAACTCTTAATTCATTTCCATTGGTCAATATGTCTACCCTTCTGTTGGTACAATGCTGTTTTAACCACTGTAGCTTTGTAATAAGCTTTAAAGTCAGGAAGTGCAAGTTCTCCAACTGATTCTTCTTTTGCAAGATGTTTTTGGCTATTCAGGGCCCCTTACCCTTCCAAATAAATTTGAGAACTGGCTTTTCCATTTCTGCGAAGTAGGCTGTTGAATTCTGATTGGGATTGTGGTGAATCTGTAAATCATTCTGGGTAGAACTGACATCTGAATGATATTCAGTCTTCTAATCCATAGAACATGGAATGTCCTTCCATTTATTTAGGTCTACTTTGATTTTATACTTTCTTTTAGAAGTCAGATTAACATGGACTATCACACCCTCCACATTCTGATTCTGACTTGCTCATCAGATGTGTCAGATTAGCTTTGTTCAGGCATGCGTTATCTTGCTGTTGCCTATGAGTTCAATGTTAATGAATCAAAACCTTATCCAATGAGTTCCAATTACCTGTTCCCCAGTGAATTATTTATGATGAAATTTGCCTAAATTTATGTTCAAAGGCTTTGTTTAAATGTTGCTCAAAAATGTTCTGAAGGCAATGATACTGTTTCTGGATGGGGTTAAATGGGAGCAATCTCTAAAGGGCTGGTGAAACAAAGAACTTCCTAGTGCAGGGGTTCCTAACTTTTTTTTTGTTCCACGGATCCTTTTGTCAGTCAGGTGAAAACCATAGACCCCTAACTAAGTCCACACTATACTGTGTATTATTTAATAAATATATCACACCCACACTAACAAGTCCCCACAAGATTTTTTTTTTTATATTTCAATTCAAGTGCATGGATTCCTTGTTAAGAACCCTATCCTAGGGAATTGCTGTATGCAAATTTAAGGAGGAAGCAAAAGTAAAAGGTGTCTTTATTTTTCAAAATGATTTATTTATTTATTTATTTTTCTCCCCTTCCCCGCCACCCCCGGCCCCGGTTGTCTGTTCTCTATGTCTTTTTGCTGCGTCGTCTTCTTTGTCCACTTCTGTTGTCAGCGGCACAGGAATCTGTGTTTCTTTTGGTTGTATCATCGTGTTGTGTCAGCTCTCTGTGTGGGCGGCGCCATTCTTAGGCAGGCTGCACTTTCTTTCGCACTGGGTGGTTCTCCTTATAGGGTGCATTCCTTGTGCATGGGGCTCCCCAATGCAGGGGACACGCCTGCGTGGCACAGCACTCCTTGCGCGCATCAGCACTGCACATGGGCCAGCTCCACATGGGTCAAGGAGTCCTGGGGTTTAAACCGCGGACCTCCCATGTGGTAGACGGACGCCCTAACCACTGGGTCAAGTCCGCTTCCTAAAAGGTGTCTTTAAACAGAAACATACATAAAACAAGGTTATTTGTTAATTGGTTGAGGATATGTGAGGAGAAGCTTGTAGGAACCTAACCCTGTATTTCCCCTAGGAGCAGTGATTCAATATTTGCTAATTAAGTGTTCACAGAGACTTTATAGAACATAACTACCATGAAAAATGAGAACTATACTACTTTTTCTCTTGCAACTAGTAGGCAAATCGAAATTTAACCCCTAGATTTAACATTTGTTGATGATTTGTGTGCCGGAGACAACTTTCACAATGAGGGTTGCGAAATAATGATATAGCAATTTCAGCACTCTTTCACATTCACCAGTTGGCATTTGCCATTCTATATTAGGCATGTCCTCCCTTCTTTTATCTATCTTTCCATCTTTCTACCTACTATTTATCTAGCTCTATCTATCATGTGTATGGGCTCACAGATTCCCATTGTTTTCCCAATGGTTTTATGCTTCACTACTGTTCTTGATTATTTTGGTGCTAAATTGTCCCAGATTTGGCCAGTCAGAGCTCCTCCAGGCTGGTTCCTATATGTGTTATCTTCCTATCTCCCCCCTGCCAAAACTCCCACTTTTTTTTTTTTTTTAACACTAGATGTTGCAGGCTCATTTGTAACTACTCTGCCCTGTCCTAAAACTAGACATTTCTCTGAAGAGTTCTGCTTTGGTCATTGCTACTGAGGTGTCTTTACTTCTAGGCCCTTTCTGAAGAAGCTAGGACAGAAATACACACACACACACACACACACACACATACATTTTAGAAATCACAAGTCTGATATCTCCAATTCTAGTCCATCCCTATAAGGGTTCTTTCTTGCATTCTCCTATGCCATATTTGTATGACTCTTCTTCCATAGGGAGAAACCTGGCTTCCACTTTCATTAACACATTCATTCATTTGATCTCTCCTACAATATATCTAAAAGAGTTTTGGAATTGTTTTGCCCACACCTATCAAGACAAAAAGCAAAACAAACCAAAAAGAGTTCAGAACTTGGGAAACGGACTTGGCCCAGTGGTTAGGGCGTCCGTCTACCACATGGGAGGTCCGCGGTTCAAACCCTGGGCCTCCTTGACCCGTGTGGAGCTGGCCCATGCGCAGTGCTGATGCGCGCAAAGAGTGCCCTGCCACGCAGGGGTGTCCCCCACATATGGGAGCCCAATGCACAAGGAGTGCGCCCCGTAAGGAGAGCCGCCCAGCGGGAAAGAAAGTGCAGCCTGCCCAGGAATGGCGCCGCCCACACTTCCCGTGCCGCTGACGACAACAGAAGCGGACAAAGAAACAAGACGCAGCAAATAGACACAGAGAACAGACAACCGAGGGAGGAAAGGGAATTAAATAAATAAATAAATCTTTAAAAAAAAAAAAAGAGTTCAGAACTTGTTTATGGTTCTTCTCTGGCTCTATCCCAAGAATACAGGTTCATTACACAAATATTGTGCTCATAAGTTACAAGAACTTGTTTTGGTTGTTTTTACCTCCTCCAGAGTGATCGGGTTATTAATTTGAAATAACAGTTAATTTGTTTCAGTTAGCTTTCAGTTTTAACTCTCCCATCCTTGATTTCATTTTTATTTTTTGAATATGCAGAATATTAACATGCTTCCCAAAAGTTAGACCTATACCAAAAAGGCATACTCAGGTTAGTGGCATGCCTTCCCAAAACTGTTCTACCCTATCATGTCCAAGGATAAGTTAGAAACCAAATTCTTTGTTTTCTAACTTATCCTTCTTGTGTTTCCTTTATGTAAAGATAAGCAGATATATGTATGGTTTTTTAAAATTTCCTATTTCTTTTTTTATATATAACACATAGTATACATGTTCATTTGCATTTCTGCTTTTTTTCACTTAAAAACATCTCCTAGAAATCTTCTCCCATCAGTTTACAGAGATTTGATTCATCAATCTTTTTTAATAGTTGCAAAATACTCTACTATGCATATACACCATAGTTCATTCATTCAACCCATCTCCATGACTGGACATTTAGGTAGTTTCCAATATTTTACAATTACCAATCATGCTGCATTGTACAAATGTAGTTTCATATTGGGAGCCATAGTATCAAAGGAAATTTCTAGAAGCAGGATTTCTGGGTCAAAGGATAAACACAGAAGTAGTTTTGTTAGATACTGCCATATTCCTCTCCACAGGGTTGTGCTGTTTTGCATCCCATCAGCAAGCAATATATGAGAGTGTCTATGTTGTTGTAGCTTAACTAACAGTGTATTGTTAAGCTTTTGAATCTTTGCCTGATAGGTGACAAATGGTATTCCAATGTGTTTTTGATTTGCATTCCTCCTATTTTAAGTGAATTTGAACACCTTTTCATGTTTAAGAGCCATTTTATGTCTCTTTTTGTGAATTATCTGTTAATGTCTTTTGCCTATTTTTCTATAGGATTTTTATAGATCAAAGATTCTTAACATAGGATCCACAGAGAACATGGACAGAATTCAGAGGTGTCTGTGACCTTAATTTGGGAAAAAATGCATTTTTATTTATTTTCACTGACCTCTGAGTTAGCATTTTCTTTATTTATGAATGTAGACAACAAACCACAATTAGTAATAGTACCTCCTATAATTTATCACCAATAAAATCAGATAATTTCATACTATTTTAGTTATAAATATCTTGTCAATCTTTTAAATATTTATTTCTCTCCCCTTCCCCCCAGCTGTCTGTTCTCTGTCCATTTGCTGTGTTCTTCTGTGTCTGCTTGTATTCTTGTCAGCAGCACCGAGGATCTGTGTCTCTTTTTGTTACATCATCTTGCTGCGTCATCTTTCCGTGTGTGCAGCACCACTCCTGGGCAAGCTGCACTTTTTTTGTGCGGGGCGGCTCTCCATACTCGGCACACTCCTTGTGCGTGGGATTCCCCTACGCGGGGGACACCCTTGCGTGGCGTGGCACTCCTTGCATGCATCAGCACTGCGCATGGGCTAGCTCACCACACAGGTCAGGAGGCCCTGGGTATGAACCCTGGACCTCCTGTGTGGTAGGCGGATGCTCTATCAGTTGAGCCAAATCTGCTTCCTTTGTCAATATCTTGAAAACTGTTTTCACTTGTTGGTACTTCAAATTATGGAACCATTAGAACTGCTGCTACACTGCGTGAGTGCAGTCTTCCTGTCTGTAGGTGGTCATGCGATGTTGCTGGGCAACTATCAGGCAATCTTGTACCTAACAGTCATTTAGCTACCAAATAGTGGAAATCATGTGATCTCAAACTGGGGGCCAAGAATCTACACTATTTTCCAGTAGTTCCTCTCTGCAAAATTCTGTCAGTGTATCTGAAGAGCATTATCTATAAACACTTGGAAAGGTTTTATAATTCCTGCAAATTAATTTTTCTCATGATAGCATCAAACTTGGACCACAGATCAGAATTCTCCTTTTCCCTAATATAAACTGTATCAAAGTTGTTGACCTAGTTAAAGATGAAGCCAATGATTTTAAGACAAAAAAGTTACTATGACTGGAAATGAATTTAAAAAGCTTTGGAGATTTCTACTTGTCCTTGAGAGAAATTTGTCTTTTCTTGGACAGTGAGCTATGGATGTGTTTAAATCCACTTGGAAGAAAATAACCTGTGAATCAGGATTTTCTCTACTAGTAACCATCAAAACAAAAACTCAAAATCAACTGGATGTTCAACTTGACATGTGTGTAGCCTTATTAAAGACCATTCCACAATTTAATATTCTTAATAAAGCTAAGCAACAATAGCTATCATTATTGTCCTAAAAAAATAAAATTTAACCTTAACTTGCTTATGATTTAAATGCAATATCTTGTTATTTAATGCACTAATAAAGATGAACATTACTTCTTCAATGTTTTGGCAATTATATCTCAATATAATTGTTTTTTTCTGTAATCTCATGTGTTATGCTTTAAATATTTAAAAACATTATTCTAATGAAAGATCCACAAAAGCTTTAGAGTGCCGAAGGAATCTATGGCACAAAAACAGGTTAAGAACCTCTGGCCTAGATTCTCAACCAAACATGACAGCTGTAAGATAGCCAGGGTAATAACTCAATGAACATTCTCTTGTGCCACATGCCACAACTTACTAGCTCCTCCAACTGAACAAAATGTTCACTGGAACACGAGGAAGGCAAGAGTTTTAGCATAAAATAAGGCCACTGATGCAGATTAGATTATCCAATCATTTGTGACTTTCTGCAAACTGACTGCACTGCCCAGAAAGCCTTGGAGCCACTCACCATCAGTAGGGTGGACATGGGAGCTGCCGATCTGGTCCACCAGCAACATGAAAACAAAGCCCAGCACGAGGGAAACACCGATGTAGGCATGCAGCTGTGTGTGGTTGTGGCTGTGCTCATGCTCCTGGACAACTGGAATTTCAGCTGCCTTGTCTGATGCAATCACATTCTGTGTTTCACTTGCTTGATGGTGTTTTCCTAGAAGCAGAAGAAACCATAATAAGAAAATATTGTTTTCCCCCTTAAAACATTTGCACATAGAAACTGTCATTCTTTTGTATTTCAAGCTGGACTTGACTGCAGAGATATCCACTTCCTATATTGAAATCCAGCCGATCATTAATTCCTTCAATGTAAAGTTCACGATGAAAAATTCCCAAGTGTCTTCTGCTTTTGGCCTGCAGATGTTTTGACTGCCTATTATTCTCAAAACCTGAGAAGTTAAAAGCAAATCAGGGAAGCGGATGTGGCTCAGGCGACTGGCCTCCTGCCTATCATGTAGGAGGTCATTGATTCAGATCCCTGTGCCTCCTAAAGATAGTGAGCTGCCATGACAGGCAAGTGCAGCAAGCTGATACAACAAGAAGAAAAAACATAACGAGAGACTCAATAAAGCAGGGAGCAGAGATGGCTCAAGTGATTATGCACTTTCCTCCTACATCAGAGATCCTGGGTTTGGCTCCCAGTACCTCCTAAAGAAACAAGGCAGACAGACACAGCAAGTGAAGAACAACAAGGGGGTGGGGAAAAATAAATTAAAAAAATAAATAAGTAAAAAAAAAAAGCAAATCACCAAGCAAGAATGCAACCATATTCCCAAGGGATGTCATCCCAAATCCTTTATGGCTGAAAAAGTCATGCCTATCTCATAAAAAACTACAGTAAGTTTTATTTTGATGAAAATAGGCAAATGATAACTAGTAATATTTACTGTAATAATTGAAAATAATTAAGTTCATTTAAGTTTTATACCTAGGTTGGTATAAAAAAGCACAAATAAAGAGCATATTGGGTATAAAATTTTTAGTTTTAAAAATACCAGGGGATAATCATTAACTAGGAACCAAAAGGCAATGCTACTAGTTTATATTCACATATTTGATATTCAAAACATACATGCTTCAAGGCTAGAGTCCTTATCTTTGCTATCATGAATAGAGGCTAACACATAAGAAATGTATTCATTTTTAATTAGATTGAGCAATTTTATGATCAGAGAAACTGCACAAGGCCTGTTATAATATTTTGGATCTTGACTTAATTCTTTAAAAGCCCTTATTGAGGGGCACAAAGTAGATGTTATTTGAAGATAATAAAACCTATATATTTTTCTAATTCCTGAAATAACTTGATTTTTTTTCTAACAGTTATTTCATTTATTTAATTAAATGTCAATATCTTTTACAAAATTACTTCTATTAAGGTACATCTTATATACAATAAAATGCAATCCAAATATATATATAGTTCAATGAGTTTCCACAAATGTAAAAACCCCAGTAACTATCCATCAAGGTGAATTTATATAGACCATTTAAATTATCCCCAAGAAAGTTCTCTGTGCTACTTTGAATTCAAGAGGTCATTCCTGGCACCAGGCTAGCACTGATCTGCCTTTTTGTCCTGAGAGAGTTTCCTTATTCTAAGACTTCATATAACAGGACTCATATATACATACATATAATAGTGTATACTCTTTTGTATAAGGCTTCTATTGAGCAGCCTAATGATTTTGAGATTTATTTAAGATTTGAGATTATTTGCATTTTATATCAGGAGTGCATTTCTCTCTCTCTCTCTTTTTACTGAGTAGTGTTTCATTGTATGGACCTATCACAATTTATCCATTCGTCTGTTGACGGGCATTTGGGTAGTTTCCAATTGTGGTCTATTATAAATAAAGCTGCTATGAATGAAATATGCTATGACTTGATACGACAAGTCTTTCTGTAGACATGATTTGTTTTCCCTTGGGTAAACACCTAGGAGTGGAATTGATGGGTTGTGTATAATGTTTATTTTTTTATTAAAGACTCTCAAAATGTTTTCCAAAGTGGTTGATGGTACCATTGTAGATACCCTAACAGCAATGTATGAGAGTTCTAGTTGTTTCATATCATTGTCAAAATGTTATTTTTTCTAGCTTAATTTTAACCATTTCTACATACAAAATTATGTAATCTGCATATAAATAGTTTTATTTCTTTCCTATCTTTATGATCTTTATTTCTTTTTCTGGACTTAACTGCAGGCTAAGATATAGCAAGGATCCAAATACTCTGTTAAAGAGAAGTGGTAAGAACAGACAGCCTGGCCTTGTTCCCAATGTTAGGTGTAAGTTTTTCAAATATGCCCTTTATCAGACTAAGGAAGTTTCCTTCTTCCTAAGTTTACTGAGAAATTTTTCATGAATAAGAGTTTAATTTTGTCAAATGCTTTTCTGCACTTATTAAAGATGACCAAATGGTTTTTCTACTTTATTTAAAATAGTAAATTGCATTGGTGTTTGAATATTAATCCAGCTTTGCTTTGCATTCCTGGGATAAATTCTCTTTGGTCACAATGTATTATCCTTTTTATATATTTCTTTAAAGTATTGCAGTTAATTTTAGCTGCTTGATCCCATCTATCTCACCCTCCCCAAACTCCTATCTTTGTCTCCTCAACTCAAAGACTGACAGGTTCTGCTTGGGTTTCCCTTTCCCGAACAGTTGTCTAGGTATTGCCTCCAAGTGAAATCTGGGATGATCCTAAGACCGATCTCACTTGATTCCCTTCTCTCAGTGAAAATAGTCCTGTTGCTGTCTATTTTTCAGTGCCTGAAAAAGCCTGTTTCAGACATTTTGTCCAGTTTCTTTCTAGTTGTTTATGGCAGAAGGATAAGTCTTATACCAATTACTCCTTCATAGGCAGAAGTGAAGTCCTAGGATGAAGATTTTAAGGAGAAAGATTTTGAAACCTCTGGTAACACCCAAGATGGGAAATGAAAAAAAATATTTGTTCCAAGTTGAGTGGCTAATTATGGAACTTCTCAAAAAGTCATGGCATATAAAATGAAAATTAAGTTTATAAACTCAAAGTAAATAAATATTGGTTTAATGATATGAACAAATATATGCAGGTATTGAATACAGGCAGTTTTATAACAAAGTAACACAAATGGAAACTAAAATGTTAGCTTTTGAATTAATGACAATTTCTGAACTAAGTCCACTTTTAAGGGTCTATCAATAAGGACAGACATTGGTAGAAAAAACTGGGCTACTTTGAGGAGTACAAAGTTGCTGCATGGAGGATTTTTGCATTGATACCACTACCAAGAGGAAATTATTGGAAAACCAGCTTGTGGCTGTTTGTATAGCTATGTGCTAGGTACCTAAAGATATAACAGATCCTAATTCTCCTTTTTTCTAAAAAAAAATTTTTTTTTAATTTATTTATTTCTCTTCCCCCATCCCCACCCGTTATCTGTTCTCTGTGTCCATTTACTGTGTGTTCTTCTGTGTCTGCTTCTATTCTTGTCAGTGGCACCAGGAATCTGTGTCTATTTTTATTGCATCATCTTGCTGCGTCAGCTCTCCCTGTGCGGCACCACTCCTGGGCAGGCTGGACTTTTCTTTCATGCTGGGTGGCTCTTCTTACCAGGTGCACTCCTTGCACGTGGGGCTCCCCTAGGCAGGGACACCCGTGTGCCACGGCACTCCTTGTGCACATTAGCACTGCGCGTGGGCCAGCTCATCATAAGGGTCAGGAGGCCCTGGGTTTGAACTGTGGACCTCCCATGTGGTGGATGGACGTTCTATCCATTGAGCCAAGTCTGCTTTCCGTAATTCTCTCTTAACCATTTCACTACCCTCTCCCCTTAACAGAATCCCTCTTTTCTTTTCCCATTATATGTGGCTTGGGTGGGTTCACCATCCCATTCTCCCCAATACATACACCACCCACAAGTACGAACAAATGACCCAAACTAGATCACAAGACCCCACCTCCCTGATGACAGGGACTGACTCAAGGGTGGATACAGGACTTGGGCTGGATTGATGAGAACCTTTTCGAGATTTCTGCTCGAGTGAATGAAAATTATAGCTTTTAGCTTGTTTTGCCAAGCTGGTGGTCATTTTACCCATGAGATGAATTGCTCCTATAAGAGACAGAAAAGAGTTCTTCCAGCTAATATATTTCCATTTTACTAATTTAAACAAGATCTATGAATATTAGCTACCAAAACCTTAATGTTAAGCAGTTTATAAAATTGCTGAAGTGAGATGTTAAGACAATGATTTTTAAACTTTTAAGACCATGACCCATACATAGCAAGAAATTTTACATCATGATTTAGTAAACATACATGAAAAACTAAATCAAAAGTTTCACAAATAATAATTAACTAAAATGGCTACAATGCACTGATATTTTCTATTGTATTTCTTTAACTCTTTCTTTTTTTTTTTTTTAAAGATTTATTTATTTATTTATTTAATTCCCCTCCCCTCCCCCGGTTGTCTGTTCTCTGTGTCTATTTGCTGTGTCTTGTTTCTTTGTCCGCTTCTGTTGTCATCAGCGGCACGGGAAGTGTGGGCGGCGCCATTCCTCAGCAGGCTGCTCCCTCCTTCGCGCTGGACGACTCTCCTTATGGGCGCACTCCTTGCGCGTGGGGCTCCCCTACGCGGGGGACACCCCTGTGTCGCAGGGCACTCCTTGTGCGCATCAGCACTGCGCATGGGCCAGCTCCACACGGGTCAAGGAGGCCCGGGGCTGGAACCACGGGCCTCCTATGTGGTAGACGGACGCCCTAACCACTGGGCCAAAGTCCGTTTCCAACTCTTTCCTTCTTCCTCCCTACCTCTCTCTTTTTAAATGTTGGTCAGAAGTCCAATTTAGTAAATTAATTTCAAGACACACTGAGTTGCTACTACCTTTAGTTTGAAAGCACTATTATAGGTAGACAGAGCCTGTTAGAAGAACAAAAGGATAAATTTGGAATAAGAGACTATGGGAGACTGAGTTATGTACCCTTGGGGGGGGGGGACACCACATTCCTAATCTCAATCCATTCCTGTGGGTTTGAGCACACTGTAATCAGGACCTTTTAAAAACGTTATTAGTTAAGGTGTGGCCCAACTGAACGAGGTTCTGTCTCCTGAACAGTGGCCTGGATACTACCTCCAAGTAAAATCTGGGGTGATCCTAAGACTGACCTTATTTGTTTACCCTTCTCTCAGTGACCATAGTCCTGTCTATTTTTCAGTCTGAAAGATACTGTTACAGACATTTGTCTAGTTTCTTTCTACTTGTTTACAGTGGAAGGAGAAGTCTCCTGCTTTTTAGAAGAGAAAGCCAAGGGGAGGAGAGATAAGTGGTAAGTCAGTGAAACCTGGAAGAGAAAGGAGGACATTGCCATATGATGGAAAAGCCAAGGAAGTCAAGGATTGCTGGTCAGTCAGAATGCTACCAACCCCAGGAGGAAGCAAGCCTTCTGGACTCTGAAATCATAAGCCAATAAATTCCTGTTGTTAAGGCAACCCATTGTGTAGCATTTGTCATAGCAGCCAGGAAACTAAGATAGGGGCATTTTCTGGAACTTGGAACCCTGGGCTGCAGTGACCAACCAAAGAGAACTGAATGCCAGACAGACCTAGGAGAAAAAAGTGGACAGATTGTATGTGCCCACCCTGTCCCTCATGTAAGCAAAATTATTGTTATCAATAAGGTTTTTTTAAAAAATTAATTAATCTCCCCCCCTTTTTCCCCTCTCGCCCTGATGTTTTTGCTGTGTTATCTTGTCTTCTCATGTTTTCCTCCTCTAGGATTCACCGGGATTCGGTCCTAGGGATCTCTGATGAGGAGAGAGGTTCCCTGTCAATTGTGCCACCTCAGTTCCTGGTTTCTGCTATGCTTTACCTTGACTCTCCCCTTGTCTCTCTTTTGATGCAACATTATCTTGCTGCATGACTCACTTGCGCAGGGCACTGGCTCACCACGCAGGCACTCACACAGGCACTCGTGCAGGCACTGGCTCCCCATGTGGGCACTCACGCGGGCACTGGCTTGCTGCGCAGGCATGCTTTCTCTTCTTCATTTTCACCAGGAGGACCCAGAGATCGAACCCAGGTCTACCACTTGAGCCACATCCGCTTCCCACCAATGAGGATTTTAGGCCAAAGAACTGAATGAAAGATGAGAGATGAAAAATAACCAATTAGGTTTAAAAGGTAAGTACTCTAAGAATCTTGAATTAAAAAAAAAAAAAAATCTTGAATCAGATGTGGACATTTAAAATGCAGCTTCATTGTTACATGAGTGTTTTTGTTTGTGAAAAATCAGTCAGCTGTATGCTTCCAATATGTGTGTTTAACGGTGAACATGAAGTGGATTTTTCTGTTTTCAATATTTCAATAAAAAATCAAATTCAAATGCATATTCTGATGGCAAATACTACTGATGTGACTGAACTCATCATTTTTCAAGTAAGTCTTTATGGGCTAGTATAGTTTAGCATGGCCCCAAGAATTTGAAATAAATGAAGTAAAAAACAGATAGATAAAAATAAAAATACTTTTCTCCAAAACCAAGTAATTTTGGGTATGCTTTCTTTTTTTTTTTTTTTAAGATTTATTTTTATTTCTCTCCCCTCCCCCCCCAGTTGTCTGCTCTCTGTGTCCATTTACTGTGTGCTCTCTTCTTCATCTGCATGTACTCTTGTCAGCGGCACTGGCAATCTGTGTTTCTTTTTGTTGCGTCATCTTGCTGCGTCAGCTCTCCGTGTGTGTGGCACCACCCTGGGCAGGCTGCACTTTATTCGCGCTGGGTGGCTTTCCTTACGGGGTGCACTCCTTGCACGTGGGGCTCCCCTACATGGGGGACACCCTTGCGTGGCACGGCACTCCTTGCAAGCATCAGCACTGCCTGTGCACCAGTTTCACCACATGGGTCAGGAGGCCCTGGGTTTGAACCTTGGACCTCCCATGTGGTAAGCAGATGCTCTATCCATTGAGCCAAATCCACTTCCCAAGTATGCTTCTATTTTAACTGAAAACCTATGATTTATTTCTGCGAAGTCAATCACAGAATTTTTGTAGCTACAATTTTCAGGATACTATTTAGAAAGATGCTATTGGAGATTTTAATGATTAATTTATAATAAGGTACTCACTTAATATTTAGCAAACTGGGCTCCAATCTCACCTGCTGACCACACTCTACATCAGAGGCTCTTAACAAGGGGACCTTGGAAAAATTTCAGGGGGTCCATTAACTTGAATTGAAAAAAATCAACTTATTGTCTTCATTTTCTCTGATCTCTAATTGAAATCTAGCCTTTCCATCCCTTATGAATGTATGTAATAAATAACAGTAGTATCCTTTCATATCACATTACAGTTATTGCATATCTTGAAAACTCACTAATACTCATCCATACGATAGCTGTTAGATTCAACACTAGTTGACTGTCATGTAACTATCTGCTGTTACATTCTGAGAAGGGGTCCACGGTTTTCACCTGACTGGCAAAGGGGTCCATGGAACAAAAAAAGTTAAGAACCCCTGCTCTACGTGAGTTCATGAATCCATGGGCCTTTCATGCTATTTCTCCTGTTTAACATGTCTTGTCCTTCAAGACCCAGCTCTTAAGTCATCCTTGAGATATTCTGTGTCCTTCTCTTCCCATGTATAAACAGCATACTGTGTGTCTCTAACATGACATCTTATCTCACTATAGTGTACTTCAGGGAATGGTAAACTACAGTGCAAGGGCTGGCTGCCTGTTTTTGTACAAAGAAGTTTAAGTGGAACACAGTCACAGTCACCTGATCACAAATTGTCCAAGACTGCTTTTGAGTGACAAAAGAGTTAGGTAGTTGTGACAAAAACCATATGGTCCACAGAACTTAAAATGGATTTGGCCATTTACAGAACAAGTTTCCAACCCCTGCTGTAATTAACTGTTAATTTATCAAGTTTCTATTGGCTGTGAATCCTTGAAATCAGGGCTATATTTTAGATCTATGAACTGCTAGCTAACAACCACTATTTAAGGCCCAATATAGTAGATACTCAACAAAAGATGCTGAAGGCAAAATTTGGCCTCTACTTCTATAATTTTCATTTCAAAAGTTATGGCATTTAATTATTTCCTAGACAGAGATGAAATAAAAATGGAAATAAAACAATCTTTGTTTTATGTTTTAAGAAAATTATGTGCATGCCTCTTTATAAATCAAGGCTTAATAGATAGCAGATACATTTACTGAATTAGGTAAAAGGCTAGAAGTTCAGGGAAGAGCATAGGTTAATATCTTTATTGAAGAGTGAGTCATACTACTATTTGCAAACATTTGCATAATAATTTTTAGACAATTATTTTCAGAGTACCCATAGCTCTGAAATAAATATCAAGTCTAATTACAAAAAATTCCAAAGGATGATGAACATTATTTCACTTTATGAGGTATAACTATACCAGAATGTTAAATTTTAGGTAAGATCCATCTTTTTTTCTCAATAATGATTTAAGTAATTCTGGTACTGCCATCAGAGTCAAGTTTATGATTCACAAGAAAATCTGTTACTATTTTAGTATCCACCTGCTTTTGATCTAAAATGGTATTGAATGAATTGATCACCTATCTTAATAAGATAAATTTTATATATTTCCCAAAACCAAAACTATTTTTTTGGAGAGTTCTGTGGCCACTGATGATAATCACTAAAATTTGCTGTATACTCTGGAGGTAATCTGAAGAAAGAGTTCTGGCATGTTTTGAGCAATCACTGGAAAGTATATAATTTCCTGAAGTTACCATTTTGAAATAAAATTCTGGCAAGTGAGTAAATTATCAGCAACATACACTAAATATTGCTTAAAATAAGTGGGTTGTTGATCAGATCTTAGGAGTCATCATATTAATATACAATTTGAATGCTTATCATTAAATGGAATTCAACTTTATTTAAAAACATGAAATACTTATTGGATTATATATAATGGAAGATGTTACTGGTTTTATTTGCTAGCATTAGCAAAATAAGAAGCTTATTTTTGAGTGATAATAATCACATGACAAGTAGCAAGAGATATATACAAATTAGCAATGGGATCAAGATATTCAGTTTTCATAAATCCTTCCTTCTTTTCTGAGACATGAAACTCAACCTTGCAAAAACTGATAGCTCAAAACTCAGCTATTTAATTAAACTGTGTTAAATTGTACATCCATTTACTCATTTATGAAATCTCTTTCAGCTTATTTATCTGTTTTATTCAGGGTTGGCTGGTAATTTTTAAGCTGAGACATGCTCCACATCACATTCCCTGCTACAAAACACACAAAGCTGTGCTGTCATCATTAGATAACACACATCAGACATTTCTCATGCCACTAACAGAGAGTGTTCAGCAAATCATAATGGACTTGATTCTTTCCTTAGATATTCATACAGAAATCCTTCCAGTAAGTTTTATCATTACGGTATGCAGCCTTCCTATGTCATAGATGTCTATGATAAGTTAAACATAATAGCATCAATTTATCCTTTGAAGAGATTTGTTGCAGCATCTCCTTCAGATTAAGACGTACTTCTATAAAGGGCAAAGTATTTGGTGAATCAAACCTTGAAGTAATCTGGCTTTTTAAAATTTTTGAGGTGATTCCCAGCTTTAGTTTTTTCACTTTTGGTCTTCATTGACTGTTACTTTCTTAACCTTTTATTCATAATTTATGTATAACCTTTATAGTTCTCTACATGCTTTTTATTCTTGCAAAGACAAATCATTCTTTACACTTTACATGCCTTTTCTATCATAAGGGAAAAGTTGCTATTATGACGAATTCTATTTTTTGTGCCAAAGAGAAAACCTTATAGCATCATAGTTAAATGTATGAAATTGACACATTTTAATTGGACATTAGGAATCACTGATTTAAAAATTATTGTACTGAGAGTGGGTGTAGCCCAGGGGTTTGAGCACCTGCTTCCCATGAATGACGTCCCGGGATCAATCCCTGGTACTTTGTTTAAAAAAAAAAATTAGGAGTAAATTTAACAAAAAGAAGTACAAAAATTACATTACGAAAATGAAAAAAAAAAGTTAAAATTTATGAAAGGAAAGAATATCCTAATATAAGTTAGGAAACTAGATTTCTTTAGCAGATAAATGCTACTTTGGTAATTTTTAATTCCATATGATGTCTACAATGTAGCAGTGTCATCAAGAGTGGAGGTTTTGTTGGGAACTGGTATGAGCCAGCTCCAGAATACCACTGATACCAGGACTCTTGTTTCATATCTTCTGAGTGACAGATGGAAGTGTATAAGGAAATGAAGGCCATTCAGATTATGTTTAGTCTGGACCAGTTGTCATGTAATTTCAAGAAAACACAGAGAACTCAGAATCAGAAACTAAGGGTTCAAGATCTGTCTGGCTCTGTCACTTACTAGCTCTGTGATCTTTGACAAATCTTACCCCGCCACTCTGAGCCTGAGGATGATTCTTGCCATGCTTACTTTACAGTAAGAATTAAATTGCAGGAAACTATACACCCATATAAAAACTTGTACATGAATGTTCATAGCAGCATTATTCATAAATGGCCAAAAAGTGGAAACAACCCAAAGGTCCATCAACTTATCAATGGCTAAATAAATAAAATTGGAACCCTCTTATGTTGCTGGTAGGATTGTAAAATGGTACAGTCACTGTGGAAATGAGTTTGGTGGTTCCTCATTAAGCTATGCATAGAATTACCATATGACCCAGAAATTCTACTCTTAAGTATATTCCTCAAAGAAATGAAAACAGATGTTCAAACAAAAACTTGCATACAAGTATGTTAATAGAAGCACTATTTGCAATAAACAAAAAGTGTAAACAACCCAAATGTCCAACAACTGATGAAAGGATAAACACAAAATGTGGTATATCCATACAACGGACTATTTATTCAGCCATAAAAAGGAATGGAGTTCTGAAAAATGCTACAACATAGCCTTGAAAACACTATGCTAAATGATATTAGTCAGTCACAAAATGCCATATTTTTTATGATTCCATTTATATGAAATGACTAGAATAGGCAAATCTGTAGAAACAGAAAGTAGATTCATGCTTGCTTTGGGCTATGGGAGATGAGAGAATTGGGGGGGTATGCCTAAAGGGTACAAGGTTTCTTTTAGGGTTAATAAACATGTTGTAAAATTGATTGTGATGATGGTTGTATAACTGTGACTATACTGAATACCCTTGAAATGTACACTCTGCGGAAAAAAAATACTGATGCATGCAGTAACCTCAATGAATATCCAGAGAATTATGCTGAATGAAAAAAAAAGGCCATTCCCAAAAGGTATATCGTATGATTCTATTTATATATTATTCTTGAAATGACAAAATTATTGAAATGGAGAACAGATCAGTGGTTGCCAGGGGTTAAGGAGGGAGCAGGGGCAAGAGGTAAGTGGGGGTAGTGATAAAGGGACAATATGAGGGATCCTTGTGGAGACGGAAATTTTCTGTACCTTGACTGTATCAATGCCAATACCCTGGTTGTAATGTAGTTTTTACAAGATGTATATTATTGGAGGAAACTGGGTAAAGGATAAAGAATCTCTATGTATTATGTCCTACAACTGCATATGAATCAACAATATGTCAAAATAAAAAGTTTAAACTAAAAGAAGTTTGACTGTGTTCAAATCCTGGCCCTGACGCTTACCACTTTGGCCAAGTACCTTGGACAGGTTACACAACCTCTCCGTGGCTCAGTGTCCTCATCTACAAAATAGTATCTGCCTCAGAAGGCTGAGGATCAAACTAGGGGGAAAAAGGTAAAAAGCTTCACTACAGCGCCTACAGCAGCACTACAGTGCTACTAAAAACCCTTTAGTGAGCTAAGTACTCATTAACTGTTTAGCAACATAGTTGTATATTCAGTGGAATTAATTTGGGGTAGTTATTTTTATTTTTAAATATGTTAAATATTTGGTCTGAAAATCTGGTCAGCTACAATATAAGCTATAAAATAATGTTGGGGAGAGGGGAGATCAGGGGACAGGGAGGAAGCAAGAGACCAGACATTTCCCCCCGCCCCACCACCACCCTGATTTTTCTGTGTCCATTTGCTTTATGACCTTCTGTGTTTATTTCTCTCTCTTTTTTTGTCTTCTCTTCTCAACTTTCTCCACTAGGATTCACTGGGATTCGATTCTGGGGACTTCTGATATGGAGAGGTTCCCTGTCAATTGTGCCACCTCAGTTCCTGGTCTTGGCTGTACTTTGCCTCGACTCTCCCCTTCATCTCTCTTTTGTTGTGTCATCATCTTGCGGTGTGACTCACTTGTGCGGGCACTGGCCTACTGTGCGGGCACTCGGCTAGCCATGTGGGCACGCGCAAATTCACCACATGGGCACTGGCTCATCGTGTGGGCACTCCCATGGGCACTCGGCTCACCGCACGGGCACTTGGTTCGTCACAAGGGCCCTGGCTCACCGCGCAGGCACGCTTTCTTTTTTCATTTCACCAGGAGGTCCCAGACATAGAACCCGGGTCCTCCCATATGGTAGGCAGAGGACCTATCATTTGAGCTACATTTGCTTCCCAGAGACCAGACATTTTAAGAGACAAGAGGAAAAAGAGAGGTAGATCATATTAGCCCATGATTATTTAGATCAGAATGCTGGAAGCAAAGTATAACAAGAGTCTTTAAAGAGCTCCATTTTTACTAATGAAGATAGGGCAGGGCTGATTAAATTTTTTTTTTTTAAAGATTTTATTTATTTCTCCCCCCCTGCCCCCACAGTTGTCTGTTCTCTGTGTCCATTCACTGTGTGTTTTCTGTGACTGCTTCTATCCCTATCAGTAGCATTGGGAATCTGTTTTTCTTTTTGTTGCCTCATATTGCTGTATCAGCTCTCTGTGTGTGCAGCGCCATTCCTGGGCAGGTTGCACTTTCTTTCACGCTGGGCGGCTCTCCTTACGGGGCGCACTCCTTGTACCTGGGGCTCCCCTACGCAGGGGACACCCCTGCGTGGCACGGCACTCCTTGCGCACATCAGCACTTCGCGTGGGCCAGCTCCACACGGGTCAAAGAGGCCCGAGGTTTGAACCACGGACCTCCCATGTGGTAGATGGACGCCCTAACCACTGGGCCAAGTCCAATTCCCTGATTATATTTAATAACATTTAACTAGCCCTCTTCTACTTAAATGTAAAGCAAAATTACAAAGTCCTAAGATAATTGTAGCTCAAAAGAAGCTGATATGTGGAACACTTGAAGAAATGTTGAAAATTAATGGGACAATCTATACTTGAACCATTCCTGATGACAGCGGTTTTGATGATTATCCAGACAGTTATGTCAGACTTTACTTAGGTCCTTGACCCCATACTCTGCCTTCCTAAAATACCTATTCTAATATCCCAAAAAATTAGGTGGACTCAAATTTAGCTTTATAAGTAAACAAGCATTCCATATTCAATAAACTTTGAAATTCTTAAAACCCATTTCTATGGACAGCTTTCTCATAGAAAAGCTAATAATCATCTAATTTCAAAGCTGTAATTGTAGAAGAGTATATGAGAGGTTCCTTTTTACATTAATTAGTACTTAATAGTGCTTATTAAAGTGTCAGAGCACTTAGTTTACAAAGTATGCTGAGCTCTGAAAAAAATAATTTGTTAATTATCATAATTAAAAGGTCCACAGAAGAACTAAACCATAGACTGCAGCAACACGTGAACAAACTCCTTTCTTGAAGTTTGCAGAAACGTTGGTTTGAAATGCAGTAAAGAAAAGGAGGGGGAGCAGATGTGGCTCAAGTGGCTGAGCACCTGCTTCCCACATGGGAGGTCCCAGGTTTCATCCCCAGTGCCTCCTAAAACAAACAAAACAAACAATAAGCAAACAAATGAAAAAACCAGCTCAGGGGAGCTGATGTTCAATACAAGGTCTCAGTACCTAAAAAAAAGGAGGGAGGGAGAGTAGTGAAACTGAAGTGATGTGACTAAACTCATTCTGAAGAGAATGATGGAAAATTTGGAGACAGCTTAATTTAAAGCTAATATCATAGTTAAACATTTTAAATAGAATGAGATATTTACTTTTTTAAAAGAATGATGGGGAATTTTGGTGCTGGCCAATGGGGAAGAAGCCCTATGGCCTCAATCACCCACTGGTTACAACTAAAAATTCAGGACAAAACACACACAAACACAAAACTACCTGAGGACTCTAATGAAAAGTAAGTAAGAGTGAGGGCAGCAAAACCTTCAAGAGAAATCCTTCTGGCTTTTCTTCTCTAACTGGAAAAAAAAAGCCTGTTGAGAGGCATTGGTACGGAGGGAAATCCCTTTAAAAAAATAAAACAAAATGAAAAAAAAAAAACACCTCTTGAGCTGAAGGGCGGAAGCAGGCTTGCGGTGGACAGGCCTGGAGGGGTCGGCCCAAACAGGCCACCACTGCCACCGCCCAGTTGCAGTGATGGCCTACTGTCAGCAAGAAGGGAAGGATGGAAGGATGGAATACTTGTAACTAAAGAAGACCATGAAACTCCAAGCAACGAAGAGCCGACCCAAATGATCCAAACAAGGAGCAAATACTGACAGTGCCAAATGATTAATTGGAACTGCCCGTGCCTTGACCCCTATGGGGTACAGTGCAAGCCGGCCTTTTCATTCCACTACAGCACGGAGAAAGAACGTCAGGGGGTCAGACTGTGTAGACCAGTTCTGGGCCATGCAGGAATGCATACAGAAATACCTGGACCTCTATCCCCACGAGGATGAGGAAGAAGAGGAAGAGAAGAAGCCAGCAGAAGGTGTAGAGGAAGTAGCTCCTGCTGGGGTCATACCACAACCAAAGAGGAGGGGTCAAGCTAATGAAGGCCACGAGGCACTGGGCTCCAGGTCTTCCATTTTAGATTGAGATGGGCCTTTTGCAAAATGCCTTTCAGTTGCTTTCCAACAAAATGTCTCTCCTTCTGCTGTTCCTGCACAGTAATGTACAAAATAACTTATTTTGATGATTGAGCTCCTGAACCCCTTGACAAATACACTGAATAAGATGGTTTTCTTTTACATTTGTGTCCCCTGTAAACCTATCAGCAAATGGAGCTGCCACTTTTGGATTCTCTTTTCTCAGACTGTCCTAAATTTTGCCCTTTGAAATAGCGTGCTGAATATTCCCAGCAACCACAAAACATTGCACAGGAATGTTTCTTTTGCATGAGTTGATCTACTCTAGCTCATGATATTCTTTTAGTACATTTCATACCCCTTCAGGAAATGAAACAAAAACAATTTCCTTTAAAAACACTGGAGGAGGGTCATTCCTAATACAAGAGGCCAGATTATCAGATATTTATTTCTCAAAAACCACACAGTAAGGTGATGATGCAACAAAAGAGAGACAAAGGGGAGAGTGTCAACGTGAAGCTCAGTAGAAACCAGGAACTGAGGTGGCACAGTTGACAGGGAACCTCTCTCCACATCAGAGGTCCCCATGATTAAATCCCGGTGAATCCTAGAGGAGAAAAAAATGAGCAGAGAAGACAAAAAGAAATAGATACAGATCACACAGCAAATGGACACAGCATAAAACAGCAGGGTGAGGGGAATGAGGGAGGGGGAGAGGAAGGGGGAAATAAATAAATCTTAAAAAAAAAAAAACCAAACAACTCAATGAGGTACCATCACCCACCTAGTAGGATGGCTAAAATAAAAAATTAAAGCAAAACAGACCGTATCAACTACTAGTAGTAAAGAGGGGGAACAACTAAAACTCTCTACTTTTTCTTTTTTTTTTACACTGGGCAGCCCCCTTCAGTGCGGAGGCCTATGGACAAGGCCAGGCAATGGTTCAGGGCTACAGTTTGCTCTGGCATGGGACACTATGAGAGGCCCACGGGGAAGGGCCTGCCATAAATCCAAACCCATGCATAAAACTCTCTACTTTAATGGTGGGAACACAAAGTGGCACAGCCATTTTTGAAAAAACGGTTTGACAGTTTCTTATGAAGTTAAACATAGGCTTCCAAAATAACCCACAAAGTCTACTTGTAGGTATTTACACAAAAGAAAGAAAATTCATATACATACCAAAACCTATGTGCAAATGTTTAAAGTTACTTTATTCATAACCAACAAAATTGAAAATGTCTTTTAACTGGTAAAGGAATAAACTATGGTTCATCCAAACAAAAGAATCAATGCTACAAAGAAATAAAAAGGTATAAACTATTGCTACACAGAACAATCTGGTGACTCTAAAATGCATTTCACCAAGTGAAAGAAGTCAGATTCAAAAGACTAAGTGATCCGTTCATGTGGGATTCTGAAAAGGCAAAACTATAGGGACAGAGAAGAAATCAGTAATTGCCAGTGGCTGGGGTAGAAGAAAGATATAACTACAAAAGAGAAGGACTAGGGAATCTGCAGGGGCAGGTGACAGAAATGTTCTGTATTTTTAGTGCAGTGGTGATCACCTGTACCTATGTGTATGTCAAAACTCACAGACGTGTGCACCAAAAAAAGTGACTGTTGAAGTATATAAATGAAAAAGTTATATAAATTTTTAAAAGTTTATATGATGATCAGGGCTAGATTCTAAGATCTATGATGAAAGCTTAAAGAATTTGGAATGCTTATTTTATAAAGAAGAACAGGTATATAAACCACACTGGAATCTGTTTTCAGAAGAATCCGTAAGTTATTTTGGGCCCCCAATCAGGCAAAGTGAAAACCAGGACTCCACAAAATACATGGCAGCTAAACTTAAACTATAACTGAAACATGGTATGTGAATTATATCATAAGAAGGTTACTAAAATAACAACAAAAACAACCAAAAAACCTATACCTAAAGAACTTCTTTCCTCTACTCCAGAGTTTCCTAACGTGTCTAATAAGAATCATTTGACAATTTGTTAAAAAGCACAATAGCTAGTGAGGGCTAGGGAGAGGGGCCAGGCCATGGTGACATGAGGTCCTACCATTTTAAGGTGTTTTTTTCTTGATTTAGCACTTGCCCTGCTACTGCAGTCCTTTAATTGTTTTCTGGAGCTTTGAGAAAGGTACTTCTGCCATTTCTTGTTCAAATTTTCTGTGGGAAGGACAGAAACTGAACCATCTTACTCTATTATCTTTATTAGGGGGGAGGGATACTCTATGATTTTTATTTTTAATTCTTTACATGAAGTGTTAGTGGGATTTCAGAAGGGAATAAAATTAGACATGTATATTAATCAGCCATTTCTTCTTCAGGAACCACAAATGGTTCCTTTGTTGTGTTTTCTTCATTAAATTAATATAAAACTTCAGGTACAGCAAAAAAGTAGATTCCAGATGGGAAAACGGTAACTTAATGGAAAAGATTATTTTGTTGAGATTGTACCTCCAAATAGGAGTAATTTTTAATTAGCTCATGTATCAGTGAAAGTGCATTCAGCAGAAAATCAAACTCTGACTCAAACTCAACACAGTACATGAAAATTTATTATCTCACATAACTGGAAGTTCAGAGGTGAGGGTATATGATTTAGCAGTTCAGTAACATTATCAAGAACATGTCACTCTGTCCAACTGCTGTTGTAACTGCCACCTTCATTTTAAGGCTAGTATCCCCCATGGTCATTGTGATCACTGCAGAGTCTGGCCAAGTGATTTTTTTTTAAAGCAGAACAAAAGTTTATTAACAATATAAGGCATGAGATAAATCCCAAATGAATTATATAGACCCAATGTGACTTCCATAAAAAGCACAAAATACATTATGTTAGAAATTTAGCTAGCATTCATTGTAACAGTAGGGGAAATCACCTGTTGTTGGTAGTCTTAATGGAGGGGGTGGAATCCAAGTTGAGCAGTAAAGAGTTTACATAAGTAAGCAAGCCTGGCACAGAGAGAGGACATAGAAACCAAGCCCTGGTGGGGGGAAGTAAAGGAATTGTATTATTTAGGGCTCTCCAGAGAAACAGAAGCAACAGGTTACATATATGCATGTTTATACATTTTAACATATATACATGCACACATATATATGTGTACATGTGTATACGTGTACACACACATATACAAAGAGATTTATTTTAAGGACCTGCTTCACACAATTGTGATAGCTGGCAAAGGTGAATTCTGTAGGGCAGGCTGCAGGCTGGAAATTCCAGTAAAGGTGATGAAGTTGAAGTTTTGTGTAAAAAAGAGTGGAGGGTGTGGTCTTGATACAGAATTTCTTTTTTAAAAAAAAAACTTTATTTTGTACATTTAATAATTGAAAATATAAACAATTAAAAACTAAAAAGAAAACACAGTTGAATAAAAACATACAATTCTTAATTAAAAGTACTGGATACCTATAAATTTTTTTTTGAATCTTACAATATGTTATACAAGATATTTGGTTCATAGTAATCCAATCACACAGTATTTATCCTTTTGTGTCTGGCCTGCTTCTTTCAACAAACTATCCTCCAGGTTCATCCATGTTGTCATATGCTTTACAACTTCCATCGTGTGAATACTCCACAGTTTGTTTATCCATTCACCTGTTGATAGACACCTGGGTTGTTTTCAACTTTTGGCAATATTCCATTGTGTGGATATACCACAGTTTGTTTATCCATTCATCTGTTGATAGACACCTGGGTTGTTTTCAACTTTTGGCAATCATGAATAATGTCGCTATGAACATTGGTGTGCAGATGTTTGTTTGTGTCCCAAGCGATTTTTGTCAAGGGTGCCAAGTCCACTCGATGGGGAAAGAATAGTCTTTTCAACAAATGATGTTGGGAAAACGGGACACCCATATGCAAAAGAATGAAAGGTGCTGGTCCGGAGGTGTCTGGACATCGATTTGGAGGGAAGGTAACAGAGAGGATCCATCTGTGAAATATACACGGAGATCCCAGCTACGTGTGGAGGACTCCCTCCTTGGGTAGGCGGAGCCGAGGCAGCTAGCACCGCGGCGGGTGGCGGGCGGGAGAGCCGAGCCGCGCTGTACCGCGGCGGGCGGCGGGCGAAGGAGACAAGCCCAGCCGAGCCTAGCCGTGCTGCAGCGGGCGGTGGGTGGGAGAGCCGAGCCGCGCTGCGCCGCAGCGGCGGGCGGTGGGCGGGGAAGCCGAGTCCGGCTGAGCCCGGCTGAGCCGCAGCGGTGGGGGGGGGGGGGGGGAGCCGAGCCCAGCCACGCCGCGGCAGGCGGCGGGCGGGGGACCGGAGCCCAGCTGAGCCCAGCCGAGCCTGGCGGCAGGGTTTCTGTTCTTTGTTTTTTGTTTTTTTTTTATTTTATTTTTATTTTTTATTTTTTGTTGTTGTTGTTCTTTTTTTTTTTTTTCAATCCTCTCTTTCTTGTCCCCAATATTCTTCTTATACTATTTTACCTTAACAATACAATAGGTCCTACAGGAAATACCTCACATTTGCTGGGTTTCCTCACCCTCCACTGCCTCATTTCTCTGTGAATAGATTTAGCCTATCTACACTATCCCCTTTCCCCTACAACTTGATATCCTCCACCATCTGCTATCTCTCCTATATTCCATCTCCCTTTCTTTGATCCACAAAGTGTCTAACTCTTAATTTCTAATACCTTTGTTTAGTTTTCCATCTGGTATTCATCCCTGAAACTATTACCTTTCTTTTCTCTTTCCCTCTCTCACGAAAACATTAGCCTCTTAGTACGTACCACATTCCTCCCATATTCAGTCGTCTACCTCATTATAGGTACTTTCCTACTACTATAACTCTAACAATTTACATGATCTAACCTCCATCCTCCCAGAACTCATATTGTTGCTTTGTAAACATATATCACCAATACTACTTCACACTTTTTCCTTCCTTACACAATTGACTTTCCCCAGCACTAATACTTTCCTTTAAAGTGAGCTTAACTAGCAATAAGAAATTGGAATAAGAAGAACAAAGTGACAAAGAGAAGATATAACACTTACGCAAAAACAACAGCTAATTAATCTCCAAGACTAGACAAAGAAGCTAAGGAACTGATTAAACCCGTCAAGAAAAAATGTTGACAAGACAGCAACAAAAATCTACAAACCAAACCAGTAATCAGGAAAACATGGCTGAATCCAATCAACAAACTGAAAATCAGGAAGGGGGGCAGGACTTCGCACAAGCAATGAAAGATCTCAGAACATTTATCACCGACAAATTTGATGAAGTAATGAAAGAGGTTAACAGCGTGAAGACAACACTTGGAGGGGAAATTGCAGACATGCGCAAAAAAATAACAGATATGATGGAAATGAACACCACAATTCAAGAAATCAAAAATACACTTGCAGCAAATATCAGTAGACTAGAAGAGGCAGAGCAGAGAATTAGTGATGTGGAAGACAGTGCATTGGAAATCAAACAGATAGTAGAAGTGGTCAATAAAAAGGTAGAAAAAATCCAGATAGGACTTAGGGACCTGAATGATAACGCAAAACGCTCAAACATACGTATTATAGGCATTCCAGAAGGAGAAGAGAAGGGAAAGGGGTCAGAAGGACTGTTGCAGGAAATAATGAATGAAAACTTCCCAAATCTACTGAAAGAGACAGATGTACATATCCAAGAAGCACAGCGCACTCCACTGGCCATAAACCCCAACAGGCCCACCCCAAGACATATACTTGTCAAATTATCCAATGCTCAAGACAAAGAAAAAATTCTAAAAGCAGCAAGAGAAAAGAAAACCATCACATACAAGGGAAACTCCATAAGATTAAGTGCTGATTTCTCATCTGAAACGATGGAGGCAAGAAGGCAGTGGTATGATATAGTCAAGGTACTAAAGGAAAAAAATCTCCAACCAAGAATACTCTATCCAGCTAAACTAGCATTCAAAAATGATGGAGAGTTCAAAATATTCACAGATAAACAGAAACTGAAAGAGTATATCAACAAGAAACCTCCCCTTCAAGAAATTCTTAAGGGAATTCTGCAGGAAGAAAGGAAAAAACAGGACAGTCAGAGATGGAGGAGAGTGTAAAAGCAACAGGAAAGACAAAAATAGAAGGGGAAAATAAAATAATACAAACAAAATATAACAAACACAAATCCAACCAAAATATGGCTACCATAAATAACTCTCTAAATGTAATAACACTGAATGTCAACGGATTAAACTCACCTATCAAAAGATTCAGACTGGGACACTGGATAAGGAAATATGACCCATCTATATGCTGCCTACAAGAGACACATCTTAGACCCAGAGACTCATGGAGGTTGAAAGTGAATGGCTGGAAAACAATCATACAAGCAAACAACAACCAAAAAAAGGCAGGAGTAGCTATATTAATATCAGACAAAATAGACTTTAAATGCGAAACAATTGTGAGAGACAAAGAAGGATACTATATTTTAGTGAAAGGGACAATTTGTCAAGAAGATCGAACAATCATAAATATTTATGCTCCTAACAAGGGCGCCTCTAAATATGTGAGGCAAACGCTGGAAAAACTAAGTGAAAGAATAGATGCATCTACAATTATAGTGGGGGATTTTAATACACCACTATCAACTCTGGACAGAACATCTCAAAAGAGAATCACTAAAGAAACAAAACATTTGAACAGTATATTAGAAGAGCTGGATCTAATAGACATATATAGATCATTACACCCAAACACAACAGGATATACATTTTTCTCAAGCGCACATGGAACATTCTCCAAGATTGACCATATGCTAGGCCACAAAGAAAGGCTTAATGAATTCAGAAAGATCGAAAACATACAAAACAATATCTCTGACCACAGTGGAGTCAAGCTGGAAATTTGCAAGGGACAGAGACCCAGACTTCACATGACAATTTGGAAATTAAACAGCACAATCTTAGAAAAACAGTGGGTCAAAGAGGAAATCTCAAAAGAAATCAATGGCTACCTTGAAACAAATGATAATGATAACACAACATACCAAAATTTATGGGATGCAGCAAAAGCGGTACTGAGAGGGAAATTTATAGCCATAAATTCATATATCAAAAAAGAAGAGCAGAAATTGAAGAATTAACTGCACATTTGAAGGAATTAGAAAAACAACAACAAAGTAACCCAACAGGAAGAAGAAGGAAGGAAATAACAAAGATAAGAGCAGAACTAAATGAAATAGAAAATAAGAAAGCACTTGAAAAGATAAACAAGACCAAGAGCTGGTTTTTTGAGAAGATCAACAAAATTGACAAACCTTTAGCGAGACTAACAAAGAAAAAAAGAGAAAAGATGCAAATACACAAAATAAGAAATGAGAAAGGTGATATCACCACTGACCCCACAGAAATAAAGACTATCATAAGAGGATACTTTGAAAAACTATATTCCAACAAAAATGACAATTTAGAGGAAATGGACAAATTCCTAGAAATACATAAGCAGCCCATACTGACGAAAGAAGAAATTGATGATCTTAACAAACCAATCACAAGCAAAGAGATAGAATCAGTCATTAAAAATCTCCCAACTAAGAAGAGCCCAGGGCCAGACGGCTTCACAGGTGAATTCTACAAAACATTCCGGAAAGAACTAACACCAATCCTGTTGAAACTATACCAAAAAATCGAAACAGAAGGAACACTGCCTAATTCCTTCTATGATGCCAACATTACCCTAGTACCAAAGTCAAACAAAGACACCACAAGAAAGGAAAATTACAGACCAATTTCTCTAATGAACCTAGATGCAAAAATACTCAACAAAATACTTGCTAATCGTATTCAACAACACATTAAACGAATTATACACCATGACCAAGTGGGATTTATCCCAGGTATGCAAGGATGGTTCAACATAAGAAAATCAATCAATGTAATACACCATATAAACAGATTGAGAGAAAAAAACCACATGATTATATCTATAGATGCAGAAAAGGCATTTGACAAAATACAGCACCCCTTCCTGATAAAAACACTCCAAAAGATCGGAATACAAGGAAACTTTTTGAACATGATAAAGAGTATATATGAAAAACCTAAAGCCAACATTGTTTACAATGGCGAAGTCCTGAAATCCTTCCCTCTAAAATCAGGAACAAGACAAGGATGCCCATTGTCTCCGCTCCTATTTAACATTGTCTTGGAAGTACTGGCTCGAGCACTGAGACAAGAACCAGATATAAAAGGCATTCAGATTGGAAGGGAAGAAGTCAAAATTTCATTATTTGCAGATGACATGATCCTATATATAGAAAACCCTGAGAGATCTTCAACAAAGCTCCTAGAACTCATAAATGAGTTTAGCAAAGTCGCAGGTTATAAGATCAATGCGCAAAAATCAGTAGCATTTCTATACACCAATAATGAGCAAGATCAGGAGGAAATCAAGAAACAAATACCATTCACAATAGTAAATAAAAAAATCAAATACTTAGGAATAAATTTAACTAAAGAGGTAAAAAACTTATACATCGAGAACTATACAAGACTGTTCAAGGAAATCAAAGAAGACCTAAATAAATGGAAGAATATTCCCTGTTCATGGATAGGAAGACTGAATATTATTAAGATGTCTATCCTACCAAAACTGATCTACACATTCAATGCAATCCCAATAAAAATCAACACAGCCTTCTTTAAGGAACTAGAAAAACTAACTATGAAATTTATTTGGAATAAAAAGAGGCCCCGAATAGCCAAAGACATATTGAAAAAGAAAAACGAAATAGGAGGAATCACACTTCCTGACTTCAAAACATACTACAAAGCTACAGTAGTGAAAACAGCATGGTACTGGCATAAGGAGAGACACACAGACCAATGGAATCGAATTGAAAGCTCAGATATAGAACCTCATGTATATAGCCATATAATATTCGATAAAGCCACCAAACCCTCTCAACTGGGAGAGAATGGCCTATTCAACAAATGGTGCCTGGAGAACTGGACAGCCATATGTAGAAGAATGAAAGAGGATTACCATCTCACACCTTATACAAAGATCAACTCTAGATGGATCAAAGACCTAAATATAAGAGCCAAGACCATAAAGACCTTAGAAAGCAGTGTAGGGAAACATCTACAGGACCTTGTAATAGGAAATGGCTTCATGAATATCACACCAAAAGCACGAGCAGCAAAAGAACAAATAGATAAATGGGACTACCTCAAAATTAAAGCCTTCTGCACCTCAAAGGAGTTTGTCAAGAAAGTAAAAAGGGAACCCACACAATGGAAGAAAATATTTGGCAACCATATATCTGATAAGAGACTTATAACTTGCATATATAAAGAACTCATATATCTCGAAAACAAAAAGATAAACAACCCATTTAAAAAATGGGAAAAAGATTTAAACAGACACTTCTCCAAAGAAGAAATACAAATGGCTAAAAAGCACATGAAAAAATGCTCCAAATCCCTAGCTATCAGGGAAATGCAAATCAAAACTACAATGAGATACCATCTTACTCCCATAAGATTGGCAGCCATGAAAAAAACAGTAGAATACAAATGCTGGAGAGGATGTGAAGAAAGGGGAACACTCATCCATTGCTGGTGGGAATGCAGAAGGATCCAACCATTCTGGAGGACAGTTTGGCAGTTTCTCAAAAAATTATCCATAGATTTGCCATATGACCCAGCAATACCACTGCTGGGTATATACCCATCAGATCTGAAAACAAGGACACAAACCGATATATGTACACCAATGTTCATAGCAGCATTGTTCACCATTGCCAAAAGTTGGAATCAATCCAAAAGTCCATCAACAGATGAGTGGATCAATAAAATGTGGTATATACACACAATGGAATACTACTCAGCTGTAAGAACCAATACACTACAATCGCACGTGATAACATGGATGAACCTTGAGAATCTTATGTTAAGTGAAGCAACCCAGGCATTGAAGGACAAATACTATATGACCTCAATGATATGAAATAAGTTAACTGCCTCAGAGAGCTAGAGTCTGGAAAAGTGGCTTACTGGAAATCGGGGGGTGGAGGAAGGATGTGAGTTAATATCTGTAGGGGTGGAACCTGTGATAAGCTGGGGGTAAGTATGAGCACAAAAAAGGGACAAAATGGGGGCAAGGGGTTACCTTCGGGTGGGGTTTTCTGGGTTTGAGGGGGGCTGGGGATGGGAAGAGGGGTAATATGGTCCAAGAAATAGGTGGGAGGGAGGGGCAACATACAAACATGGGAGAGTGCCAGAAGTTCGTTGAGAACTAAATGTTGAGTAAAACGTATCAAAGTATAAATAGGAGGGTCACCTGGTTAGGACGCTCAGGGGGTATGGTCTGATGCGGGACGGACTCCGGAGGGAATAGCTGAAGGCTCATTTTGCCAAGGTGGGTTCTACCATTGGGTGGGGTCGACCCATATCCTGGGGAAGACTAATGCCGTCGAATAGAGAGAACTGTATCTCTCATGAGAAAGGACGGCTCCCAGGGCATTAGATTGGCAGGCGTTGTGGGCCCTAAGGGGAGGGGAAAATGGACGTGCAATGGATAGAACAAAGGTAAATAAGGGGGCAAAAGAGGAGTTATGTGAGAGTACACGAGGATGAATATAAAACAGCTAATATTACACCAAAAACATGTAGGGGACGACAGACTAATAATGAAAACCATAAGACAAAACATAGGATAACTAAAAAAGTTAGAAAACTGTACAACCTAAAGTATGGACCACATAGTAAGCACAAATGTTACCTTGTTTGAAAACTATAGTTTCGGAATCTGTACATCAGTTTCAGGAAATATGATATGAATAAGTTAAAAGATTATTGCTGTGGAAGGAAAAAGGTTTTATGGTGGATCTGGGGAAATACTGTATATTGTATATATGAATTTTGGTGATCTAAGACTCTTCTGAAGGTGACATTATGTTGGGATTCACTTTATGGGAAGTTTTGGATCACAGAGTGGTTCAACAATGGCAGCGGAGGAATACTGATATGGGATGTTATTGACAGGATATATATGGTTGACAGGGAGTTATACAGGGCATATGCCCAGGGTATATGG
The DNA here is from genome assembly GCF_030445035.2 of Dasypus novemcinctus. Lineage (NCBI taxonomy): Eukaryota > Metazoa > Chordata > Mammalia > Cingulata > Dasypodidae > Dasypus > Dasypus novemcinctus. The sequence continues at coordinate 40,496,292 of NC_080675.1, forward strand.
TAATGTCTATATATACTCATAGTGGAAACAATTAAAAACAACAGCTGGGGGGGTACTGGGCTCCTGGCCGGGGGGTCACTGTTGTGGGCCCTGGGAGAGCAGCGGCAATCCTCCAGGTGCAACGGCAAGAACCAGGAAGGAAGGAGGGCCCAACAGTGGGCTCTTCATACTAATGGCTACACTTTTGAGCCTATGCACCTGCAATAAGAACAAGGCCTAGAGTAGTATTGTGCCTGGGGGTTTCCTCCTGACAGCCTTCATGTTACTCAAATGTGGCCACTCTCACAGCCAAACTCAGCGTGTAGATGTGATGCATTCCCCCCAGTGTGGGACACGACACCCGGGGATGAGCCTCCCTGGCACCGAGGGATCACTACCACATACCAGCTGAAGAAGCAACTAGAAAATGACCTTGAATTAAAGATTCAATGCGGAACAGCAGAATATACCTGTCTACATATAATAACATGACTTCGGGAAGCGGTTTGACCTAATGTAAGGGGGAAATGGAAAGGAGAAATGAGATTATAAGGCTGTGAGTCTCTAAAAAAGAGTCTGGAGGTTGTCAGAAGGAATACCCCTATGTACAACTGAACAGAGTCTAAGAGACAGATAAGGTAGATACAACCCCAGGTATTGGTTCTTTAGAGGGATAAAGAGACCCACGGGTTCTATGGTCATGGCAGAAGGGGTTCACTGCCATGACAGATGGCCCTTCTTTGGAGCTGGTGTTTCTGCGTGATGGAAATGGACTCAGAGGGGATCTCTTTTCACAAGACTTGCATGCTACTTTATTGGAATTGTAGTTGGTGCTGAGTTTAAGATATATGTAGGGGATTTGAATCTCTGGACTGATAATATGACACCCAGGCCCAGAGCCTCAACAGACTTCAGCTCCTACACTTTGACTTATTGGACTTACTCCACTCAGCTAACATGGAGTTGAAGAAGGTCAACCACCACAACATGGAGCCTAGAGTGTCTACAACTAGAAGCGGGAAGAGTGCATCCAGTACCCATGTGGAATCTAAGCCCTCACTTGACATAGGTGTGCAATGGACACAACCAATCCAATGTCCACAGAGGAAATGTGAAATGGGTGTGGGAACGGTAGCCATGGGGGCTGCTGGGTGTGGGGAACGGGAGGAAGAGATGAGATGTGGAGGCGTTTTCGGGACGTGGAGTTGTCCTGGATAGTGCTTCACGGACAATTACGGGACTCTGTAGATCCCCCCAGGGCCCACTGGATGGAACGTGAGAGAGTCTGGGCTATGATGTGGACCATTGACTATGGGGTGCAGTGATGCTCAGAGATGAACTTACCAGGTGCAATGGATGTATCACAATGATGGGAGAGAGTGTTGCTGTGGGGGGAGTGGGGGGCGGGGGCGGTGGGGTTGAATGGGACCTCATATATATTTTTTAATGTAATTAAAAAATAATAATAATAAATAAATATTTAAAAAAAAAAAAAGAATGAAAGGTAGACCCCTACCTCAAACCATATATGAAAATTAACTCAAAATGGATTGAAGATCTAAATTTAAGAAGCAAAAAAATAATACTACTAGAAGAAAACATATGGAAGCATCTTCAGGACCTTGTATTAGGCAATGATTTATACAAATGGCCAATAAGCATATGAAAAAATGTTCAACATTATTAGCCATTAGGGAAATAGAAATCAAAACAAGAAGATACCATTACACACTCACTAAAACAGCTACTATTAAACATTGGAAAATAAAAAGTGTTGGAAAGGATGTGCAGAAATAGCAACACTTGTTCATTGTTGGTAGGAATGCTGCAGTCCCTGGGGAAAACAGTTTGGTGGTTCCTTAGAAAGTTAAGTATAGAATTACCATTTGATCTGGCAATCTCACTTCTAGAAACATACCCCAAAGAATCAAAAGCTGGAATCGAACAGATATTTGCACACCAATATTCATAGTGGCATTATTCACAACTGCCAAAAGATGGAAGCAACCTAAATGTTCATCAATGAAAGAACGGATAAACAAAATGTGGTATATACATACAATGAAATATTATCCAACTATAAAAAGGAATGAAGTTCATCCATGCAACAACAAGGATGAACCTTGGAGATATCATGTTGAGTAAACCAAAACAGAAAGAAAAGGACAAATTAGGATGATCTTACTTATATGAAAGAAACAGAATATGCAAATAGAGTCAGAAACTAGAATACAGGTTACCAGGGGTGGGGATGGGTGTAGAGAATGGGGAGTTAATACTTAATTGGTAAAGTCTCTATTTAGGATGATAGAAAAGTTTTGGTAATGGATGATGGTATTGGCAGTAACATATAGTGAATGTAACCAAAACCAATGAATTGTGTATTTGAAAAGGGTTAAAAGGGGAAATTTTAGGTTATATGTATGCTGCCAAAATAAAAAATTTTAAAATCAACAAAATTGCACAACACAGAATGAACCCTAAAGTAATTTATGGACTACAGTTAGTAGTATAATTATAATAATATTGTTTCAATTGTAACAAAGGTAGCACACTAATGCAAAATGTTAATAGTAAGAACTATGGGGAGGCAAGTGTGGGAGGGTATACTGGAACTCTCTACTTTCTGCATGACTTTTCTGTAAAACTACAACTGTTCTAATTTTAAAAATGGAAAGGAAAAGAAAGATTCCCAGGCCCCTTGCCTAGAAATTCTGATTTAGAAGTCTAGGTTGGGGGCCCAGAAAATGTACTTTAAAAATGCACCCCTGAATAGGACTTTTAGGAAGATGGCGCACTAGAGAGACACGGGATTCTCTTCTCCTCCAGAAAAATACTTAGAGAACAGGTTAAAACAGCCTAGAAAATGATCTCCTAGGGTTCAGGATATCAGGCAAAGGCTGGACACTGCCCAGAGGAGAGAGACAAAGGAGAGGACTCAGGACTACTGTGAGCTGAAACCAGCTGCTGCTGCTGCCAGCACCCTCCCCCACACTAAAGACATTTGAATTCTCAGGGCTCTCGGCCTGCAGCTACAGACAAAGGGGGCTCCAGGGATCTACCACCCCAGGAAAGAGGAGAGAGGGACACAGCCCAAGGCTGGCTCAGCTTCTGACTCACAAAGTTGGTCTATGGTGTCCCAGGGGCACTTCCAGACTGGGTGGGGCTTCCCCATTGCTTGACTTGGGAGCATGCAGGGGTCTAAAGATGTATGACCCTCCCAATCTCCTCTACTAGTTGATGAGGACTCAGAGGGTACTGGAAATATTTCCCAGCCAAAAAAAAAAAAAAAAGGGAGGGGTTTGTCAGAGAAGGCTGGAGAACTATCTCAGAGAAAGTTTGAATTACATGGCTCCTAGCCTCCAGACAGGAAGTTCTATCACATTGATCCTGTCTGTGTTGAAACAAATACACTTCTTCAACTAGGCACTGAACTGAGAGTTGCCAAAGAGCAAGGAAGTGCATACAAGAAAATATAAAAATAAGTAGGAAAGGCTTTTCCCGGCCTCTATAGCCTCTCTCCCTAAGGCCCTAGGAAGCAAGTCTACAACCAATTACTGGATCCAGTGTCCAGTTTTGAGCAACTAGCAGAGAAAATAGAAACAATCCTGGTAGAGCCAAGAAGCAAAGAGCAGTGGCAACACATAGCCCCCTGCCACTAAATCGTTAAACAAAAGAGAAAGAAATTGAGCATCTGTGTAAACTACATCCTAACCAGATACCTAAACATCAGTAAAAAATTATGAGCCATATTAAGAAAACAGAAGACATGGCCCAAGAAAAAGAAAAGATCAAAGCCCCAGAAGAGACACAGGACTGGAAAGAAATAATCAGCAAAACGTGCAAAATTTCCAAAATCAAATCACTGACTTGAAAGACAATATGATTAAAGAGATAAATGACATAAAAAAGACACTGAATGAGCGCAAAGAAGAATTTGAATTCCTGAACAGAAAAATAACAGAGCTCATGACAATGAAAGACACAATAGGTAAGATAAGAAACACATTAGAGGGAAGCAGATGTGAATCAAGTGATTGGGCTACTGTCAATTATATGTAGAGTCCCAGGTTTGGTTCCCAGGGCCTCCTGGTGAAGGCGAGCTGGCATGCACAGTGGAGCTGGCCGTGTGGAGAGCTCGTCCATGTGGAGAGTTGGCCTGTGCACTGCAGAGAGCTGGCTCATGCAGAGAGCTGACACAACAAGAAAATGCAACAAAAAGAGACACAGAGGAAGGTACAATGAAAGACATAACAAACCATGGAACTGGGGTGGCTGAAGTGATTGAGTGCCTCTCTCCCACATCAGAAGGTCCCTGGATCAGTTCCCAGTGCCTCCTAAAAAGAAGACAAGAAGACAAGTAGACACGGAAGAATGCGCAGCAAATGGACGCAGAGAGCAGACAGCGAGCGAAAGCAGCAAAGGGAGAGTAAATAAAATAAAATTTTAAAAAAACCCACATTAGAGGCATACAACATCAGACTTGAAATGATAGAAGAAAGAATAAGTGATACAGAAGACAAAACAGCTGAAATCAGTGGCGGACTTGGTCCAGTGGTTAGGGTGTCCGTCTACCACATGGGAGGTCTGCGGTTCAAACCCTGGGCCTCCCTGACCCGTGTGGAGCTGGCCCACGCACAGTGCTGATGTACACAAGGAGTGCCCTGACATGCAGGGGTGTCCCCCGCGTAGGGGAGCCCCACACACAAGGAATGAGCCCTGTAAGGAGAGCTGCCCAAGAATGGCGCCGCACACACAAAAAGCTGACACAAGATGACACAACAAAAAGAAACACAGATTCCCGTGCCACTGACAAGACCAGAAGCGGACATAGAAGACACAGCAAATAGACACAGAGAACAGACAACTGGGGTGGGGGGGAAGGGGAGAGAAATAAATAAATGAATAAAGAAATCTTAAAAAAAAAAAACAGCTGAAATGGAGGAGAGAAAAAAAACAGAGAAGAAAATATTGGAAAAATTTGAAAAAGGACTCAAAGAGTTGAATGACAACATGAAATGCAACAATGTGTCATGGGAGTTCCAAAAGCAGAAGAGAAGAGAAAAGGGGCAGAAAGAGTATTTGAGGAAGAGCTAAAAATTTCCTAACTCTCAAGAAAGATGAATGGTGCCAAGAAATGCATGGTACCCCAATCAGAATAAATCTGAATAGACCTACTCCAAGACACATACTACTCAGAAAGTCAAATCTTAAAGAGAAAATTCTCAGAGCAGCCAGGGAGAAGCAACCTATCACGTACAAGAGGCACCCAGTAATATTTAGTGCAGATTTCTCTTCAGAAACCATGGAGGCGAGAAGAGAGTGGTATGATACAATTAGGAAATTAGGATACTGAAAGAGAAAAACTGCCACCCAAGAATTCCTTATCCAGGAGAACTGTCCTTCAAATATGAAGGTGAGTATAAAATATTCACAAACAAACATAAACTAAGAGAATTTGCAACAAAGAATCCACCTTTGCAGGAATTATTAAAGGAAACCTTAGAACCTGAAAGAAAAGATAGGAAAGACAGGCTTGGAGGAGTGTACAGAAGAAAGAAGAGCAGAAAGGATAACCAAAAGAACAAAAAGATGGATAAAAACAAAGCATGCCATATGAAAACCAAAGAATAAAATAGTGGAAGTAAATAGTGCATTTACAGTAATATTATTGAATGTGAATGGATTAAACTCCCCAATCAAAAGATAAAGGCCAAGAGAATGGATAAAAACTATGACCCAACTGTATGCAGCTTACAAGAAACTTATCTTAAACTAGGGATACAAAATGGCTAAAAGCCCTATATGTAATATCCAGTATTCAAAACTGCTTTATGACTTTGGATAAAAGGGAGAAATGGAAAGGACAAATGAGTTTATATGGCTATGAGTCTCCAAAAGAGTCGGGAGGTCATCAGAGGGGTAATGCTTATGTATGCCTCAGCAGGGTCCCAGAGACAGCCAAAGTAGATAGAAGCCCAGGTACTGGTTCTCCTGAGGGCTACAGAGACACACAGTTTCTATGGTCATGGCAGATGGCTATGGAGTTCAGTGCCATGTCAGTTGGCCCTACTTTGTAGTTTGTGTTCCTGAGTGTGATGGAGTTGGACTCAGATATGACCTTTCTACACATGCCTCTTCTGTTACTTTTACTGGACCTGTGATTGGCCCTGGGGTTGGTGATACTCAGGAGACCTGAATCTCTGGACTGTCCGTGTAACAGCCAGGCCCTGATTCTCAGCAGACTTGCAACTCCTACCATTTGGTTTACTGGACTTACCCTGGCCAGATAACAGGGAGGTGAAGAAGGTCAACCACCACACCAGGGAGCCAAGAGTGCCTATAACTACAAGGAGGAGAACTGTATCCATCATCCATGTGGAATCTAAGCCCCTTTTGATATAGAGGGGAAGTGGACATAACCATTCCAGAGTCCACAGGATGGAGGAATAGAGTATGGATTAGAGTAGACTTGCTGATGTTCTACCATGGAACTATTGTGATTAGTAATGGAAGAAATTGTAGCATTGATGTGGAGAACGTGGCCATGGTAGCTGCTAAGGGTAGGAAGAGGGAAGAAGAGATATGATGTGGGGGCATTTTCAGGACTTGGAGTTGTCCTGGGTGGTATTACAGGGACAGATGCTGGACAATGCATGTCCTGCCATGGCCCACTGGGTGGACTGGGGGAGAGTGTAAACTACAATGTAAACCACTCTCCATGTGGTACAGCAGTGCTCCAAAAATGTAATCACCAAATGCAATGAATGTGCCGCAATGATGAAAGAGGTTGTTGATGTAGGAGGAGTGAGGTGGGGGGACTGGGGGGTATATGGGGACCTCATTTTTAAATGTAACATTAAAAAAAATAAAGAAAAAAAATGGCTGAAAGTGACAGGTTGGAAAAAGATATTCCATTCAAACAGTAACAAAAAAAAAGAACACTAATATTAGACAAAACAGACTTTAAATGCAAAAGTTATAAGAGATACAGAAGGCCATCATATATTAATAAAAGGGACAATTCACCAGGAAGATATAACAATCATAAATATCTATGCACCTAACCAGAGTGCCCCAAAATACATGTAACAAACTCTTGCAAAACTGAAGGGAGTAACAGACATCTCTACAATAATCGATGGAGACTTTAACACCCACTGACATCATTAGATAGAAAAACTAGACAGAAGATCAATGAGGAAACAGAACTTGAATAATAAGATAAACAAGTTAGACCTAAAAGACATATACAGAACACTGCATCCAAACTCAGCATTCTTCTTAAATGTCCATGGACCTTTCTCCAGGATAGACCACATGCTAGGGCACAATGTTGATCTCAATAAAAATAAAAAGATTGAAATTATATAAAGAACCTTCTCAGATCATAATGTAGTGAAACTGGAAATCAATAATAGACAGGAAAAAGTAAATTCACAAATGTGTGGAGGCTGAACAACACACTCCTAAATAGCCAGTGGGTCAAAGAAGAAATTGCAAGCGAAATCAGTAAATATATTGAGACAAATGAAAACAAGAACACAATTATCAAAACTTATGCAATATAGCGAAGGCAGTCTTGAGAGGGAAATTTATAGCCCTAAATGCCTATATTAAAAAAGAAGAAAGGGCTAAACACAAAGATTTACCTGAGCAACTAGAGAAACTAGAATAAGAACAGTTAGCTAATCCCAAAGCAAGCAGAAGGAAAGAGATAATAAAGATTCGAGCAGAAATAAATGAAATTGAGAACAAAAAACATCAGAGAAAGTCAACCAAACCAAAACTGGTTTTTTGAGATCGATAAAACTGACAAACCCTGAGCTAGGCTAACAAAAAAAAAAAAAAGAAAGAAGATGCAAACAAATATAATGAGAAATGAAAGGGGGTAAGTTAAAACTGACCGCACAGAAATAAAAAGAATCAAAAGAGGATATTACAAGAAATTACATGCCAACAAACTAGATGACCTAGATGAAATGGACAATTTCCTAGAACAGCACAAACAAACAACCTACACTGATGCTAAAGGAAATACGGGAACTTAACAAACCAATCACATTTAAGGAGGCTGAATCTGTCATCAAAACCTCCTGGCAAAGAAAATTCCAGGATGAGATAGCCTCATAGGTGAATTTAACCAAGCATTTCTAAAAGAATTAACATGATGTTGCTTAAACTCTTCCAAAATATTGAAAAATGAGGGAAAACTATGCAACACGTTTTATGAAGCCAACATCACCCTAATACCAAAGCCAGATGAAGACACTACAAGAAAAGAAAATTAGACTAATCCCTCTAATGAACATAAATGCAAAAATTCTCAACAAAATACTTGCAAATCGAATCCAAGAGCCTATCAAAAGACTTATACATCACAACCAAGTGGGATTTATTCCTGGTATTGCAAGGTTGGTTCAACATAAGAAATTCAATCAACATAATACACTACATTAACAAACTGAAGGAAAAAAAACACATGGTCATGTCAATCGATGCATAAAAGGCATTTGACAAAATCTACCATCTTTTTTTTTTAAGATTTATTTATTTATTTATTTATTTATTTATTTATTTCTCTCCCCTCCTCTCCCCACCCTGGTTGTCTGTTCTCTGTGTCTATTTGCTGTGTCTTCTTTGTCCGCTTCTGTTGTTGTCAGCGGCACAGGAATCTGTTTCTTTTTGTTGCATCATCTTGTTATGTCAGCTCTCCGTGTGTGTGGCACCAATCCTGGGCAGGCTGCACTTTCTTTCGCGCTGGGTGGCTCTCCTTATAGGGTGCACTCCTTGTGCATGGGGCTCACCTATGCAGGGGACACCTCTTCATGACATGGCACTCCTTGCGCGCATCAGCACTGTGCATGGGTCTGTTCCACACGGGTCAAGGAGGCCCGGGGTTTGAATCGCAGACCTCCCATGTGGTAGATGGACGCCCTATCCACTGGGCCAAGTCCGCCGCCATCTACCATCTTTTTTTGATAAAAACACTTCAATAGATAGGAATAGAAGGAAAATTCCTCATTATGATAAAAGGCGTATCTGAAAAACCCATAGCCAACATTATACTCCATCAGGAAAAGTTGAAAGCTTTCCCTCTAAGATTGGAAACAAGACAAGGATACCCACTGTCAACATTGTTATTCAACACTGTACTAGAAGTTCTAGCTAGAGCAATTAGAGAAGAAAAAAAAATTAAAGGCATCCAAGTAGGAAAAGAGAAAGTAAAACTCTCACTGTTTGTGGAGGACATGATCCTGACTTAGAAAATTCTGAAGTATCCATGACAAAACTACTTAAACTAATAAAGGAGTTCAGCAAAGTGGCAGAATAAAACATCAACAGGCAAAAATCAGTAATGTTTTTGTACACTAGTACTGAACAATCTGAGGAGGAAATGAGGGGGGAAATTCCATTTACAATAGCAACAAAAAGACTCAAAAGTCTAGGAATAAATTTTACCAGAGACATACAGGACCTATATGCAGAAAACTACAAAACAATGCTAAAAGAAATTTTGAAAGACCTAAACAAACATTCCTTGTTCATGGATTGGAAGAATAAATATTGTCAATCTTACCCAAACTGATCTATACAATCAATGCAATACCAATCAAAATCCCAACAACCTACTTTACAAAATTAGAAAAGGCAATTTCCAAATTCGTTTAGAAGGCAAAGTGCACCTGAATAGCCAAAAGCATTCTAAAAAGGAAGAGCGAAATGGGAAGAATTTCACTGCTTGACTTTGAAACATATTACAAAGCTACAGTGGTCAAAACAGCATGGTATTGGCATAAAGACAGACACATCGATCAGTGGGATAGAATTGAGAATTCGGAAATAAACCCTCGCTCACCTATACAGTCAAATGATTTTTGACAAACCTACCAAGTTAATGTTAACAGGAAAAAAGAGTCTCTTCAACAAATGGCTCTGGGACAACTGGATATCTATAACCAAATGAATGAAAGAAGGCCCCGATCTCACTCCCTATATAAGAATCAACTCAAAATGGAGCAAAGACCTAAATATAAAAGCCAGAACCATAAAACCTCTAGAAGAAAATGTAGGGAAACATCTTCAAGACCTTGTAGTAGGTGGTGGTTTCTTGGACCTTATACCCAAAGCATGTGCAAAAAAAGAAAAAATAGATAAATGGGACCTCCTCAAAATTAAAAACATGTTTGTACTTCACAGGGATTTGTCAAAAGAGTGAAAATGCAACCAACTCAATGGGAGAAAATATTTGGAAATCACATATCCAATAAGGGTTTAATATCAAGGATATAAAACAAGATGTTACAACTCAACAATAAAAAGACAAATGACCCAATTGAAAAATGGGCAAAAGACTTGAATAGACATTTGTCCTAAGAAGAAATACAAATGGCAAAAAAACACACACAAAAATGCTCAACATCACTAGTGATTAGGGAAAGGCAAATCAAAACTACAATGAGATATCATTTCACACCTATCAGATTAGCCACTATTAAACAGACAAGAGAACTACAAGTGTTGGAGAGGATGTAGAGGGAGAGGAACACTTATTCACTGTTGGTGGGAATGCAGAATGGTACAGCCACTGTGGAGGACTGTTTGGAAGTTCTAAAGAAGTTGATTATAGACTTGTCACATGACCCTGCAATACCACTACTGGGTATATACCCAGAAGAACTTAGAGCAGTGACATGAACAGACATCTGTGCACCAATGTTCACAGCAGCATTATTCGTGATTGCCAAAACCTGGAAACAACCCAGGTGTCCATCAACAGATGAATGGATGAACAAACTGTGGTGTATTCACACAATGGAATACACAGCTGTAAGAAAAAATGAAGTCATAAAGCATATGACAACATGGATGAACCTGGAGGACATCATGTTGAGCGAAGAAAGCCAGACACAAAAGGACAAATACTGTATGACTGTGTTACTATGAACCAATATATTGCATGATCAAAAAAATATATATATATTTATCCAGTACATTTAATTGAGAAATGGACATTTTTAAGAAACTGTTTTTTGTTTATATTTTTACTTATTAAATGTACAAAATAAAGTTTTAAAAAAATGCTGCCCTTAAGGACCTTTTCTTGTCAAATTTAGAAGAAAGCTGCAATTCATAATTCTTTCTTAGCTGCAAAGCTAAGCAAAAAAGTCTGTCTATTTAGCCATGTTCTGAATGTTTTCTAGTATTCCAGGATAGTGATTTCTACAATGGAATAATCAACTCCAGAAAAATACAAGATGATCCACTGGGGTTTGAAAGAAAATACTGATCTGGTATATGCACTTATCTATTATCTCATACTTCAGACTTTTCTGTTTTAGAGTTTGTTTTATAATACACACAATAACTCAGTCCAACAGGGAACGAGTATTTTTTTTCCTGATAAGATTTGTGATCAAAACGGTGAAAACCACTGCTCTAGGACTCCTGATTTATTATTTTCTCCCCTGAAGTTTATCAACCTTCAGTTCCTGTCCTATTTTGCAATGAGACTCCTGCAATCCTCAAATATGACATCTGCCACCACTCTTTGCTCACGAAACACCATTATGCCTATATTCATATCCCCAGCATGATCATTCTGGATAAAGGACACAGTTCTTTTCCTTTACCAAGATCTGAAAAAAGCATTTATTATACCGAATCTAGTAAGACATTTGGAAGTTGCCTACTTCTTTATACTACACTTGAAGCCCAGCAGACACCCTGGCATTTGAGGGACCCAACCCATCAACGTAACAGCTGGGATTTCAATCCTTGTTTCAATCCTTCACAAGTAACTGTGAAGTTCCATGACAAGTAGTAATCTGATTTTGTTGAGTCACAAATTTGAATCAGTGATGTGAAGGACCAAATTATTTAGCTGGTATCAGAAGTAAGATGACCACCCAGCATTCACTCACACAGGGCTAACTGCTTGTTATTCTTAGGGCCAGGAAATGCCTCTTTAATTTTTTAATTATCCTTTACTGTAGGAATCTTCATCAATTATCTACAAAGTTAATTTTAAAAGGGTTCTTGGGAGGGATCACAGTTCTCAGGGACTTCTGGCAAGATGGTGGCTGAGTGAGCTTGCCTTGCTGTCTCTCCTGGGAAGAGGCAGCTGGGCGCCGCCGGAGGTTCTCTGGGACCAGGCTTTTTCGGGATTTTTGCAGGGCAGGAAGTGTCTGGACATCGATTTGGTGGGAAGGTAACGGAGAGGATTGGTCTATAAGATATAATTTGGGTTCTATTGCCCGGAGGTGAGACCTGCATACAGGTTGCTCCCTCCTTGGGGGTGGGTGGAGCCGCGGAACCTGCACTGCGGCCGCGCTTTTTGGTGGCTCTGCGGTGTTGGGGAATTCGCAAGTCCTGGGCGGGCTGTTGGGGGGTTGACGGGATGGGACGCCTTTGCGGATCGATTTGAAGAGACAGACGGTATTTTGTTGTGAAGCGGGGGAATTTTTGATTGCGAACACAAATAATAGCGCTTCCGCCTGGAGCCCCGCCCCCACAGGCCCGGCTGCCGATCTGCAATGGAATCAGATTGTTGGCAATAAAGGGACGTAATTGGGAGGTTGTTACAGGGTGTGGCGAGGGAGGGGGACACGTCTGGAAGCTGATTGGGGAATATTTTGCGAAGCTTGGGAATTCCAGTTGTGGAATCTGTTTTCGGCGTTTCCAACTGGAGCCCAACCCACGGGCCGGGCTCCGGAGCTGCGTCATTAAATTGGCTGCGGTGTAGAGGCGCCCCCAGGTGGCCGTTTTGGGGGATCATAGGTGGGAGCAGTCCAAAAGCTGAACTGACGAAATATCCACAAAAATAAACCCTAGTGAGTAAATGAATTGCAGGGTTCAGACATAATATAGAGTTTGCAGATCTGACATCCCCCATAGGGCTGGTACCCAGCTGCGGGGATCCCTGAGGGTTGTGTTACACTGCGGGGCTCCTAGGCTTCCTGTTGACCAGATTTGAGGTGGACAGGCCTGAGTCCCCTAAACTCTGTGGCCCACACCCTAGAGACTCACACCTCTTGAGTCTTCAATAGCTCAGACTTTCCACCCCTGAATCCATCACGCCCTGAGGTCCATCTGAGGTCCTTGAATGCCCTAGCCTTCAACGTTTGCATTTTTTCTTTACCGTTTCATTTTTTTTTGTTCTTATTTTCATTTTATCTTATTTTTTACTTTTTTTAATGTCCTGATTGCCAATATTGCATTATCCCCTAGTCTTTTCTCCCAGCGTATCCCCCAAAGTCTTTCTTTTTATTCAGTTATTTAGGGTTTTTTTGTTGTTGTTGTTGTAGTTGGTGTCGCAATTGTGGTTCGCGTATATCTGTTTTTTTCTTACCCCTACCTGTTCCCCACCCTTTGCCCACCCCCCTTTTTCTTTTTTCCTTTCTTCTCTTCTTTCTTTTTTTTTTCTTTTCATTTTTTATTTTTTATTTTTCTGTTTTTGCTCTCCCTCTTGTCCCTCATTTTCTACTTATTTTATTTTAACTCAATTATACAATAGGTGCTGCAGGGAACACCTCACATTTGCTGGGTTCTCTCATCCTCCACTGCCTCATTTCTAAGTGAACTGATTTAGGCTACCTACACTATCCCCTTTCGTCTACATCTTGATATCCGCCATCATTTACTGTCTCTCCTATATTCCACCTCCCATCTCCCTCTCTTTGATCCACAAAGTATCTAACTCTTAATTCCTAATACCCTTGTTTTGTTTTCTGTCTGTTATCCACTCTTGAAACTATTACCTTTCTTTTCTCTTTCCCTCTCTCACGAAAACAATAGCTTTTTAGCTCATACCATATTCCTCCTATATTCAGTCAGCTACCTCATAATAGGTACTCTACCTACTGCTATAACTCTACACAATTTTACATGAATCTAACCTCCATCCTCCCAGATCTCATATTCTTGCTTTGTTAACATATATCACCAATACTACCTTACACTTTTTCCTAGCTTACACAATTACCTTTCCCTGGCACTAATACTTTCCTTTAAAGTGAACATAACCAGCAACAAGATATTAGAATAAGAAGAACAAAGTGACAAAGAGAAGATATAACACTTACGCAAAAACAACAGCTAATTAATCTACAAGAGTAGACAAAGAAGCTAAGGAACTGATTAAACCCGTCAAGATAAAATGATGACCAGACAGCAACAAAAACCTACAAACCAAACCAGTAATCAGGAAAACATGGCTGAATCCAATCAACAAACTAAAAATCAGGAAGGGGAACAGAACTTCGCTCAAGCAATGAAAGATTTCAGAACATTTATCACCGACAAATTTGATGAAGTAATGAAAGAGGTTAACAACATGAAGACAACACTCGGAGGGGAAATTGCAGACATACGCAAAAAGATAACAGATTTGATGGGATGAACACCACAGTTCAAGAAATCAAAAATACACTTGCAGCAAATATCAGCACACTAGAAGAGGCAGAGCAGAGAATTAGTGATGTGGAAGACAGTACATCAGAAATCAAACAGATAGTAGAAGGGGTTGATAAAAAGATAGAAAAAATCCAGCTAGGACTCAGGGACCTGAATGACAATGCAAAACGTTCAAATATACGTATTATAGGCATTCCAGAAGGAGAAGAGAAGGGAAAGGGGTCAGAAAGAGTGTTGCAGGAAATAATGGCTGAAAACTTCCCAAATCTACTGAAAGAGACAGATGTACATATCCAAGAAGCACAGCGCACTCCACTAGTCATAAACCCCAACAGGCCCACCCCAAGACACATACTTGTCAAATTATCCAATGCTCAAGACAAAGAGAAAATCCTAAAAGCAGCAAGAGAAAAGAAAACCATCACATACAAGGGAAGCTCCATAAGATTAAGTGCTGATTTCTCATCTGAAACCATGGAGGCAAGAAGGCAGTGGTATGATATAGTCAAGGTACTAAAGGAAAAAAATTTCCAACCAAGAATACTCTATCCAGCTAAACTAGCATTCAAACATGATGGAGAGTTCAAAATATTCGCAGATAAACAGAAACTGAAAGAGTATACCAACAAGAATCCTCCCCTTCAAGAAATTCTAAAGGGAGTTCTGCAGGAAGAAAGGAAAAAACAGGACAGGTAGAGTTGGAGGAGAGTATAAGAGCAACAAAAAAAAGACAAAAATAGAAGGGAAAAAAAATACAAACAAAATATGACAAACACAAATCCAATCAAAATATGGCTAACACAAATAATTCCTTGAAAGTAATAACACTGAATGTCAATGGATTAAACTCACCTATCAAAAGATTCAGACTGGGACATTGGATAAGGAAATATGACCCATCCGTATGCTGTCTACAAGAGACACATCTTAGACCCAGAGACGCATGGAGATTGAAAGTGAATGGCTGGAAAACAATCATACAAGCAAACAATAACCAAAAAAAGGCAGGAGTAGCTATATTAATATCAGACAAAATAGACTTTAAAGGTGAAACAATTGTGAGAGACAAAGAAGGATACTACATTTTAGTGAAAGGGAAAATCTGTCAAGAAGATTGAACAATCATAAATATTTATGCTCCTAACAAGGGTGCCTCTAAATATGTGAGGCAAACGCTGGAAAAACTAAGTGAAACATTGGTTGCATCTACAATTATACTGGGGGATTTTAATACACCACTATCTACCTTGGACAGAACATCTCAAAAGATAATCACTAAAGAAGCAAAACACTTGAACAGTATATTAGAGGAGCTGGATCTAATAGACATATATAGATCATTACACCCAAACACAGCAGGATATACATTTTTCTCAAGCGCACGTGGATCATTCTCCAGGATAGACCATATGGTAGGCCACAAAGAAAAGCTTAATGAATTCAGACAGATTGAAATCATACAAAACAATATCTCTGACCACAGTGGAGTCAAGCTGGAAATTTGCAAGGGACAGAGGCCCAGGTTTCACACCATGATTTGGAAATTAAACAGCACAATCTAAGAAAAACAGTGGGTCAAAGAGGAAATCTCAAAAGAAATCAATGACTACCTTGAAACAAATGATAATGATAACACAACATACCAAAATTTATGGGATGCAGCAAAAGCAGTACTGAGAGGGAAATTTATAGCCATAAATTCATATATCAAAAAAGAAGAGCAAAAATTGAAGAACTGCACATTTGAAGGAATTAGAAAAACAACAACAAAGTAACCCAACAGGAAGAAGAAGGAAGGAAATAACAAAGATAAGAGCAGAACTAAATGAAATAGAAAATAAGAAAGCACTTGAAAAGATAAACAAGACCAAGAGCTGGTTTTTTGAGAAGATCAACAAAATTGACAAACCTTTAGCGAGACTAACAAAGAAAAAATGAGAGAAGATGCAAATACACAAAATAAGAAATGAAAAGGCGATATCACCACTGACCCCACAGAAATAAAGACTATCATAAGAGGATACTTTGAAAAACTATATTCCAACAAAAATAACAATTTAGAGGAAATGGACAAATTCCTAGAAACACATAAGCAACCCATATTGACGAAAGAAGAAATTGATGATCTTAACAAACCAATCACAAGCAGAGAGATAGAATCAGTCATTAAAAATCTCCCAACTAAGAAGAGCCCAGGGCCAGATGGCTTCACAGGTGAATTCTACAGAACATTCCGGAAAGAACTAACACCAACCCTGCTGAAACTATTCCAAAAAATCGAAACAGAAGGAACATTGCCTAACTCCTTCTATGATGCCAACATTACCCTAGTACCAAAGCCGAACAAAGATACCACAAGAAAGGAAAATTACAGACCAATTTCTCTAATGAACCTAGACGCAAAAATACTTAACAAAATACTTGCTAATCGTATCCAACAACACATTAAACGAATTATACACCACGACCAAGTGGGATTTATTCCAGGTATGCAAGGATGGTTCAACATAAGAAAATCAATCAACGTAATACACCATATAAACAGATTGAAGGAAAAAAATCACATGATTATATCTATAGATGCAGAAAAAGCATTTGACAAAATACAGCACCCTTTCTTGATAAAAATACTCCAAAAGATTGGAATACAAGGAAATTTTTTGAACATGATAAAGAGTATATACGAAAAACCTAACACCAACATTGTTTACAATGGAGAAATCCTAAAATCCTTCCCTCTAAACTCAGGAACAAGACAAGGATGCCCATTGTCTCCGCTCCTATTTAACATTGTCTTAGAAGTACTTGCTCGAGCACTGAGGCAAGAACCAGATATAAAAGGCATTCAAATCGGAAAGGAAGAAGTCAAAATTTCACTATTTGCAGATGACATAATCCTATACGTAGAAAACCCTGAGAGATCTATAACAAAGCTTCTAGAACTCATAAATGAGTTTAGTAAAGTCGCAGGTTATAAGATCAATGCGCAAAAATCAGTAGCATTTCTGTACACCAATAATGAGCAAGATCAGGAGGAAATCAAGAAACAAATACCATTCACATTAGTAAATTAAAAAATCAAATACTTAGGAATAAATTTAACTAAAGAGGTAAAAAACTTATACACCGAGAACTATACAAGACTGTTCAAGGAAATCAAAGAAGACCTAAATAAATGGAAGAATATTCCTTGTTCATGGATAGGAAGACTGAATATTATTAAGATGTCTATCCTACCAAAACTGATCTACACATTCAATGCAATCCCAATAAAAATCAACACAGCCTTCTTTAAGGAACTAGAAAAACTAACTATGAAATTTATTTGGAAAGGAAAGAGACCCCGAATAGCCAATGACATACTGAAAAAGAAAAACGAAATTGGAGGAATCACACTACCTGACTTCAAAACATACTACAAAGCTACAGTAGTGAAAACAGCATGGTATTGGCATAAGGAGAGACACACAGACCAATGGAATCTAATTGAAAGCTCAGATATAGAACCTCACATATATAGCCATATAGTATTGGATAAAGCCATCAAACCCTCTCAACTGGGAGAGAGTGGCCTATTCAACAAATGGTGCCTGGAGAACTGGATAGCCGTAAGTAGAAGAATGAAAGAGGATTACCATCTCACACTTTATACAAAGATCAACTCTAGATGGATCAAAGACCTAAATATAAGAGCCAAGACCATAAAAACCTTGGAAAGCAGTGTAGGGAAACATCTACAGGACCTTGTAATAGGAAATGGATTCATGAATATCACACCAAAAGCACGAGCAGCAAAAGAACTAATAGATAAATGGGACTTCCTCAAAATTAAATCCTTCTGCACCTCAAAGGAGTTTGTCAAGAAAGTAAAAAGGGAGCCAACACAATGGGAGAAAATATTTGGCAACCATATATCTGATAAGAAATTTATAACTTGCATATATAAAGAACTCCTATATCTTGAGAATAAAAAGATGAACAACCCATTTAAAAAATGGGAAAAAGATTTAAAGACACTTCTCCAAAGAAGAAACACAAATGGCTAAAAAGCACATGAAAAAATGCTCCAAATCTCTAGCTATCAGGGAAATGCAAATCAAAACTACAATGAGATACCATCTTACTCCCATAAGATTGGCAGCTATAAAAAAACAGAAGAATACAAATGCTGGAGAGGATGTGAAGAAAGGGGAACACTCATCCACTGCTGGTGGGAATGAAGAAGGATCCAACCATTCTGGAGGACAGTTTGGCAGTTTCTCAAAAAACTAACCATAGATTTGCCATATGACCCAGCAATACCGCTGCTGGGTATATACCCAGCAGAACTGAAAACAAGGACACAAACCGATATATGTACACCAATGTTCATAGCAGCATTGTTCACTATCACCAAAAGATGGAATCAACCCAAATGCCCATCAACAGATGAGTGGATCATTAAAATGTGGTATATACACACAATGGAATACTACTCGGCTGTAAGAACAAATACACTACAAACACACGTGATAACATGGATGAATCTTGAGACCTTATGTTGAGTGAAGCAACCCAGGCATTGAAGGACAAATACTACATGAACTCAATGATATGAAATAAGAAAACTGCCTCAGAGAGCTAGAGACTGAACGACAGGCTTACAGGAAACCGGGGGGTGGAGGAAGGATGTGAGCTGACGTCCACAGGGGTGGAATTTATGATGAGCTGGCGGTAAGTATGAACACAAAGAAGAGATAAAATGGGGGTAAGGGGTTGCCTTTGGGTGGGGCTTTGTGGGTTTGAGGGGGGCTGGGGATGGGCGGATGGGTAATATTGCCCAAAAGTGGGGGGAGGGAGGAGTAGCATACGAACATAGGAGAGTGTCAGGTGTTGGTCAAGAGTAAAATGCTGAGAAAATCGTATCAAAATATAATTAAGAGGGTTGCCTGTTTAGGATGCTCGGAGGGGAAGGTCGGATGCGAGACGGGCTCCTGGGGAATGTCTGAATGCTCATTTTGCCAGAGTGGGTGGTACCATTGGGTAGAGACCCAAGTAATGAGAGTGGGGGTGGACCCACATCCTGGGGAGGACTAATGCCATCAGATAGAGGGAACTGTATCTCTCGAGAGAAAGGGTGGCTCCCAGGGCATTGGGGTAGTTGAGCAAGTTAGGCCCTGAACACTGTTGCAAGTATCTCTGGACGGGGCTCCTGGGGAAATGGAGGTTGGCTGTCGCTGTGGGCACCAAGGGGATGGGAAAATGGATGTTAAATGTGTGGAACCAAAGTAAATGTGGGGTAAGGGAGGAGTTTCATGAGAGTACACAAGGATGGATATAAAACATATAATATTACACCATAAACATATAGGGGACGACAGACTAATAAAGTAAGCCACAATGTAAAACATAGGATAACTAAAAATTTAGAAAACTGTATATCCTAAAGTATGGAACACAATGTAAGCACGGATGTCACCTTGTTTGAAAGCTATTGTCTCAGAGTCTGTACATCACTTTAAGTAAATATGATATGAATAAGTTATAAGAATATCGCTGTGGAAGGGAAAAGGTTTAATGGTAGATGTGGGGGAGTACTGTATATTGTATATATGAATTACTGTGGACTACTGCTCATGTGAAGAGAAGTTCAATAATTAGGGAAAAAAAAAAAAAAAAGATAGGATGTAGAATTTTTCCAAGTCAACACGTATTCAATATCTAACCTTTAAACCCATCGCTATACGCCATTTTACTAGTAAGGGAACCTGACATTATATTGGGCTTCAATTTTCAGGAAATTTTGGATCACAGAGTGGTTCAACAATGGCAGCGGAGGATTACTGGTATAGGATACTATCGACAGGTGATATATGGCTGACAGGGAGCTGTACAGGGCATATGTCCAGGGTGCATGGTAATGTTTGGATATACTCAATATGGTAACAATTAAAAACTACAGCTGGGGGGGTACTGAGTTCCTGGCCGGAGGTGCTCTGTCGTGGTCCCTGGGGGAACAGCGGCAATCCCCCAGGTGCAACGGTAAGGACCAGGAAGGAATGAGGTTCCAACAGGGAGAGCATGATACTAATGACTATGCTTGTGAGCCTATATGCCTGAAATAAGAACAAGGCCTAGAGCAGCACTGTGCCTGGGAATTTCCTCCTGACAGCCTTCATGTTACTCAAATGTGGCCAGTCTCGAAGCCAAACTCAGCATGTAGATGCAGTGCATTCCCCCCAGCGTGGGACATGACACCCGGGGATGAGCCTCCCTGGCACCGAGGGATCACTACCAAATACCAGCTGAAGATGGAACTAGAAAATGACCTTGAATTAAAGATTCAATGCGGATCAGCAGAATATCCCTGTTTACATATAATAACATGACCTTAAAATGCTGTTTGACCTAATGTAAGGGGGAAATGGAAAACAGAAATGAGTTTATATGGCTACGAATCTCTAAAAAAGAGTCTGAAGGCTGTCAAAAGGATTGCCCCTGTGCACAGCTGAGCAGAGTCTGGGAGACAGATGGAGTGGATGCAATCCCCAGGTGTTGGTTCCTTTGAGGGCTAAAGAGACCCACGGGTTCTATGGTCATGGCAGACAGGGTTCACTGCCATGTCAGATGGCCCTTCTTTGGAGCTGGTGTTTCTGCGTGATGGAACTGGACTCAGATGGGATCTCTTTTCATAAGACTTTCATCCTACTTTACTGGAATTGTAGTTGGTGTTGGGGTTTAAGATATATTTAGGGGATTTGAATCTCTGGACTGACAATAGGATAGCCAGGCCCTGAGCATCAACAGACTCCAGCTCCTACAATCTGATTTATTGGACTCACCTCACTCAGCTAAGATGGAGTTGAAGAAGGACAACCACCACACCATGGAGCCTAGAGTGCCTACAACTGAAAGCAGGAGGACTGCATCCAGTATCTATGTGGAATCTGAGCCTCCTCCTGACATAGAGGTGCAACAGACACAACCAATCCAAGGCCCACAGAGAAAAGGTGGCACTGGAATGGGAAAAGTGGACATGGTGGCTGATGGATATGGGAAATGGCAGGAAGAGATGAGATGTGGAGGCGCCTTTGGGACTTGGAGTTGCCCTAGATGGTGCTTCAGGGGCAATCACCGGACATTGCAAATCCTCCCAGGGACCACTTGATGGAATGAGGGAGAGTATGGGCCATGATGTGGACCATTGACCATGAGGTGCAGAGATGCCCAGAGATGTACTTACCAAATGCAATGGATGTGTCATGATGAAGGGAGTGAGTGTTGTTGAGGGGGGAGTGGTGGGGTGGGGGGGGTGGGGTTGAATGGGACCTCATATAAAAAAAATTTTTTAATGTAATATTTTTACAAAATCAATAAAAAATTAAAAATAAATAAATAAATAAAAGGGTTCTTGGATCCAAATATGTATAGCTATATATTTTTTTTAAATTAAAGAATAAAAAATACTGTTAAAAAATGGAATCCGTGCTTTTTTATAAACAAATACAGTGGTATTCATGAATCAGAGCATTCACATGCTAAAGATGTGTTAAATGTCAAAGATGTCAAAAGATATCTCTTAAGAACTCTTCTCAGGTTAGAATTCTATGGCAAACATGAACTGTATACAAAAAAAAAATCACTAAGCTTCTCCTTCCAACCCTCCAAGTCAATAACGTATCTCAAATAAGATCCTTTTCTCTCACCCTCAAGAATATCTTCATAAAGTGCATGTACTCCTTCAGGCACGATGACTGCCAGTGCAGTTCCACAGAGAAGGCCGGCACCCAAAACAGTCACCAGCTTTAGTCGCTCCTGTAAAGAAAGAATAAAAAACTGTTGAAAAGATTGACTAACGAATGGGAAAAAGTTTCTGAAGTATCTGAAATCACCGCTGAACTGCCCATTTGTGAGATCAAACTCTACAATGGTTAGTAAACATGAAAAATGTTTAGCTTCCTAAGTAAATAATGCCATTTGAAACAGGGAGATGCCATTATTTAATTTACAAGATTGTCCCTGATGTGGGAACACATTCATTATCCAGCAGAGGGAGAAATGAGCACCCTTGTCTAACATGGGAAGGAATGTGAATTGCTATAACCTGTCTGGACTGCAATTTGGCAATTTAGAACATAAGCCTTAAAAATGTGAATTCTTTGATCCGGCAATTTCATTTCTAGAAATGCATTCTAAGAAAGAAAGAAATATGCAAACCTGAAAATAACCTAAATGTCAAGAAAGAATATTGGCTAAATAATCACAATACCACAGCATTTAGCCATAAAAAATATGATTCAGGTTCATTCACTGATATAGAAACTCACAATATGTACTACAGAGGAAAAAGCTGGTAGCAAACATTACGTACAGATTATCTCATATGTATAAAAGAAAAAAGATTTATACATATAAGCAAAACAAGTTACATTAAAACATTAACAGTTGTTATCTCAGGGTAATTTAATTACTTATTTTATAACATCTACAATGAACATGTATTACTCATACATAAAAACACATTTTAAAGATGTCAACACTAAAATATTCTACAGTTTTCATTCAACTTAATCCCAACTGTTTTCCTTTTATCTGGGTTCCTCTGAGAGTCTGCCTCATACAGATTTAAAAGATAAGGTTTCAAAGTTTTTTGAAGCAGTAGGATGCCCTAATATGGCTTACTGGGATCTTAGTATACAAAACAATCTTAAAAACTATAAAAGGCATTTGTCAAAACCCAAAGAACTGTACGGTACAAAGAGTATACCTAATGTAAACTACAGACTAATGATAATGCATCAGAACTGGTTTATCAGTTGTAACAAATGTACCACACTAGTACAAGATGTTAATTATAAGGGAACTTGCTGTTGTGTATGAGTGTGGAGCAGTATATGGAAACTCTACGTACTTTCTGCTTAATATTTCTGTAAAAATATTACTCTACCAAAAAAAGTCTATTAATTTTTTTAAAATCCCAACATATATGTAAATATAAATATATAAAAATATAAATATATTTTTTATATATATATATATATTTTTTAAGGGGTCCTGGGGATTGAACCTGGGACCTTCCTTGTACATGGGAAGCAGGCACTCAACCACTGATTTACACCCTCTCCCAAATGTTTTTTTCTTAAACAAGAAGGAGATAATTATATATATTGTCTATGAAAATGTTTCAATGTTTTAATGGTAGATCATGTACTTTACTTTTTTGTTTTAATTTCTATGTGGTCTAAAAAATAACAGTAGCAGTATTACCTCTAATATACTACTGTATTACCTCTAATATACTACCAAACTTCTAACAGTGAGACTGGGAGACCTAACTATTTTTATAAACACTGTCTCTATGGAAAAAAGGGTTTGAGAATGAAAGGCTGGTTGAAACAATACCCTCCTTGTTTAGGAGAAGGGAAGGAATCCATCTAATTGTCTCTTTGGAAAAGAAACTGTAGCTGCAATGTCAGCACCAACTAATACTTGCTGTACAGTGAAAGGGGATGCTCTGATCCCTGGTATGCAGGCCAGTCCAGCCCTTCATGCATTCAGGATGGTCAGTAACTCTTTATAAAATGGACAGTACTCTGAATGCATCCAGTGGTTGGGCACTGGCTTGGGAGCCAAAGAAACTCCATGACGGAATCAGTTAACTCTATACCTCAAGAATCTATA
This sequence comes from Dasypus novemcinctus, assembly GCF_030445035.2. Taxonomy (NCBI): domain Eukaryota; kingdom Metazoa; phylum Chordata; class Mammalia; order Cingulata; family Dasypodidae; genus Dasypus; species Dasypus novemcinctus. The sequence goes on from NC_080675.1 coordinate 40,520,346, forward strand.
TAAGAGGCAACAGGAGAAAGTGATTTAAGCATTTTGGGAAATGACACCAAACAACTGGTGTTAATATTTTAATATTTAATACTGAACTACTCTAAGACTCATTGTCTTTTCTAAGTTACTAAACTCATCAAAGCATTGCTAATCACAGTATTCATTTGAAATAACCTGTCAGAGCATGGAGAACACAAGATGGGGAAACAGCTGTATTTCTTATAAATCATCTTTTCATCACTCTCTCTAGTCAATTCATAAAAGTAATCTTTATGTAAAACACAATTATAATACAAATGAAAAGTTTCACTCTGGAGAAAGGACAAAAATACTGAGGGTAAAACTGAATTGAACTTGAGCATACTATTTCATTTGAGGGACCTGGTATCATAAAACCACAATCCAAACTAATGAATACATTTCTAGGGAAGAAAACTGTCCTGTCAGTATCTTGACGATGCTACTTTGAGAAACAGAAATGAAAGATGCACCTGCTTTGCAAATTAAAGGGGGATGAGAAATGATGAAAGAGGGATGTACCTAAAGGAGAGAGAGCTGAATTACACTGGGTCTCAAGAATTACCTGGGTGATACCTCACATCATTCACAAAAAAATCAATTCTTGATGGATTACAGACCTAAAACTCAAAAGCTTCCAGAAGAAAATGAAGGAAAATATCTTTGCAATCTTGGAGTTGGCAAAGATTTCTTAGCAAGGGATACAGAAAACACAAACCATAAAAGAAAAAATAAAATTAAACATCAAAAATGTTAAACTACGTTGATCCATTAAACTAAGACATAAGCCACATACTGGAAGAAAATATTTCTGATACATATATCTCTAGAGGAAACACATATATATGAAGTGGAGCTCAGGTAACCCTCAGTCCAGATTACCCTTTCAGATCAAAGACACCCGTTTCCTATTTAGGACCCACAGGTGAGTACCTTGAAGGAAATGACCTTCCAGAAATTATCCTTCCTTCCCTAGGACAGTCCACATTCAATGATTAGTTCACTGGGCTTCTGTGGAGGGAGGTACAAAGTCTGAACCCTTCGCCTCAATTCTGGATATCGTTGAAGGGCCATCTGCTTCAGAGTCTGCTGTGGAGTGAATGGAGCCTCTACTGCAATTGAATTGCAGTTTAACTTCTTCCTCTGCTTTATCCTGCTCATTCCCTCACAAATGTTATTCCTAAGAGTACTTCACAATAAACTTCTTGCACCAAATCTTCATCTAAGTCAAATACAAAGGACTTGTATTTGAAATATAAAGAACTTCTACCACTCAATAAAGAGACAAACCACCCAATAAAAAGTGGCCAATAAACATACTGCCACCAGGAAAATGCAAATTAAAACTACAGCAAGATACCTACTCACACCCAGGAGAATGACTAAAATTAAAAAGACTGAAAACCTTCAATGATAGCAAGGATGTACAACAACTGGAACTTCCACACATTGCTGGTATGATTATAAAATGGTACAACCACTTTGGAAAACTGACAGTCTCATAAGTAAATTCAGCAATTCCACTTCTGAATAATTATTCAAGAAAAATGAAAACTTATATCCACAAAAAGACTTACACAAGAATGAATAGCAGAAGAGATAAACAAATTGCAGTATATTTATACAATGAAATATTAGTCTGCAATAAAAAGGAATAAACTACTCCTACATATAACAACATGAACATATCTTAAAAGATTATGCAATGTTTGAGAGAAATAAGTGTTACACACAAAAAGAATATGTGCTGTATGAGTCAATTTATATGATGTTTTCAACAGGCCAAACTAGATAGAAATCAGAACGCTGGTTGCCTCTGGCAGCAGGGGACGTGATGGGGAGGAAGAAGCAGAGAGTTTGACTGAAAAGTGGTACAAGGGAACTTTTTGGGATGACATAAGTGTTTTAAATCTTGACTGGGATGTAGGTTACATGAGTGACCACATTTGTATACACTTGTCAAAATTCAACAAACTATACACTTAATATCTGTGCCTTTCTATGAAATTACATTTTTAAAAAATTAACTGGGTGATAATCTACTCAGCTAGGACCTCAGAGGATTCATTTTAGAATGATTCAATTTTAATAAGGCTTTTTCATGGCAGCTCTTGGAAACCTAGGTCAGAGGTCTACATAGAACAGTAAAAGGGGAAGCGGATTTAGCTCAATGGATAGAGCATCCACCTACCACATGGGAGGTCCAGGGTTCAAACCCAGGATCTCCTGACCCGTGAGATGAGCTGGCCCATGTGCAGTGCTGATATGCGCAAGGAGTGCTGTGCCACACAGCGATGTCCCCCACGTAGGGGAAACCCATGCACAAGGAGTGTGCCCAGCAAGGAGAGCCGCCCCTTGCAAAAAAAGTGCAGCCTGCCCAGGAGTGGCACCACACACCCAGAGAGCTGATGCAGCAAGATGACGTAATAAAAAGAGACACAGATTTCTGGTGCCGCTGACAAGAATGCAAGCGGACACTGAAGAACACACAGCAAATGGACATAGAGAACAGACAACGGGGACGGGAGGGGGAGGAGAGAGAAATAAATAAAAAATAATCTTTAAAGAAAAAAAAGAACACTAAAAGGCACTTGCAGAAATGTTCCTAAAAACAATCTCATCTCAACTTGTTATTCCTTAAAAAGCATTCATAATTTCTGGGAAGATGGAGGGAACTTTCAGAAATATGGAGGATTGGAGAGGCAGAGGGCTAATGCCTCTCCCAGAAAAATAGCTAGGGAACTGGCAGAAATTATTGGAAAACTGCTCTAGGACTTAGAGCACTGGGGGAAGGCAAGACACCACCCGGAAGAGAGAGAGGGGAAAAGGAAAGGAGTCTCAGCTGGCTGGAAAATTCCAATGAGTAAAGTAACAGCAGCAGCTGCTGGTGGACATGCCCCCACCTTCAGAGCAAATAGCACTGGTCCTCTGGTCCCTGGCAGGTGGCTATGAACTGAGAGGTTGCAGGGGTCCTCTTCCCCAAGAAAGGGGAGAAGGAGGGACACAGGTAAATTCAGATTTTGACCAGTAAACTTGGTCTGCTACCTTGAAGGGTTCCCACACTTTCAGGTTGTTTGGGGCCTCAACATTGTTTGCCCTGTAAGCCAGCAGGAAGCTAAAGAAAATCTGCCTTCTCAAACACCCTCCCTAATGCCTGGGGCTGGTTGCTCAGGACACGGAGGGAGGGAGGCTGTGGCCAGCCAAGGGAGAAGAGCAACTTCAGAGAAAGGTTTTTGGGAGGCTTGGCCGCCCTGAGGACACTGCTTCTGAACAACTAGCCTGGGCAGGGTTACACTGAATGCATTCCCACCTACCACTGGGGTATGAGCAGAGAGCGCTCCTGAAGAGCGCCATCTGCGGTCAAGCCAGAAAAGTGCATACAAAGAAGGGGAAATTAGTAAGACATAAATAAAAGATGCAATTGGCGCCTTTATTGCCCGCTTCTCCAAAGCCCTTGGAAACTGGACTGCACCCCATTACTGGGTCTTTGGCTCTGGTTTCAGCAGTTAAATCTTAAATATCTATAACAAGCTAAACTTAGAATCAAGGAACAGAGGAAGTACACGGCTACTTAACAATAAATTCCTAGGCAGGAGAAACTGAACCTGAGAGTAAACTCAACATCATAATCATATGCCTAGACATCGGCATATTTAGAAAAAGGAAGCCATATTTAGAAAAAGGAAGATGTGATTCCAGCAAAGGAACAAATCAAAGCTCCAGAAGAGATACAAGACTTGAAACAATCAATGACATTCATACAAATCTCCTAATCAAATCATGGATTTGAAGGACAACATGGCTAAAGAAATAGAAGATATTAAGAAGCACAAAGAGAAATCTGAAACCTTGGATAGAAAAATAACAGCTTACAGGAATGAAAAATGCAAAAAATGAGATTAAAAATACAATATAGACATACAACAGCAGACTCAAAATCATGCAAGAAAGCATCTGCAGCACAGAGAACAGAACAGCTGAAATTGAAAACAGAGAAGAATAGAGAGAGAAAAAAATGAAAAAAAAATGAGCAGATGGTCAGGGAGTTAAATGACAGCAATGAAAAGCACCAACATATGTCATGGGAGTTTCAGGAGGAGAAGAGAAAAGACATAATAAGAGTATTTGAGGAAATAATGGTAAAAAATGTCCCAACTCTAATTTAAGACATGCATATGTGTGTCCAGGAAACAGCGCATACTCCAGTGAGAATAAATCCAAACATACCTACCCAATAAACATAATATACAGAATGCCAAAGATAAAGAGGAAATTCTGAAAGCAGCAAAGGAAAAATAAAACATCATATACAAGGGGCATAAGTAAGACTTAATGCACATTCTCTTCAGAAACAATGGAGGAAAGTGGGTATGTTTCAAGCAACTGGGCTCCTGCCTACTTCATGGGAGGTCCCTGGTTCAGTTCCTGGTGCCTCCTAAAGAAAATGGCAAGCTGGCATGAGGGGCAGGCATGGCAAACTGACACAACAAGAGACACATGGAGGAAAACATAATGAGAGACACAACAAAGTAAGCAACAGAGGTGGCTCAGTCGAGTAGGTGCCTCCCTCCCATATCAGAGGTCCTGAGTTTGAATCCCAGTGCCACCTAAAGAAACAAGGAAGATGAACATACACAGCAAGTGCAAACAATGAGAGGGTGGGAAGAAATAAATAAAAATAAATCTTAAATAAATAAACAATGGAGATGAGAAAAACTGCCAGTCAAGAATTCTTCATCCAGCAAAACTGTCCTTCAAATATGATGGTGAGTTTGAATATTCACAGTTAAATGGAAACTAGAAGAGTTTGCAAACAACAATCCAGTTCTGCAAAAAACACTAAAGGGAGTTCTATAGACAGAAAAGATAAGACAAAAGAGAGAGGCATGGAGCAGGATGTAGAAGTGAAGACTATCAGAAAGGGTACCCAAAAGGGTAAAAAGACAAAAATAAGATATGACATAAGAAAGCCAAAGGATAAAATGGTTGAAGTAATACCTTTACAGTAATAACAATGAATGTTAATGGATTAAACTCCCTAAGCAAAAGACAGAGGCTAATAGAATGGGTAAGAAAACATGTACCCTCCATATGCTGTCTGCAGGAGACTCACCTACTACCCAAGGATGCAAACAGATTGAAAGTGAAAGGCTGGAAAAAGATATTTCATGCAAACAGTAACAAAAGAGAACAGGTGTTGGACAAAACAGACTATAAATGCAAAAAAGTGATGAGATGCAGAAAACCATTCTATATTAATAAAAAACAATCTATCAGAAAGGAGTAACAGTCAAAAGAGTTATGCACCTAACCAGGATGCCCTAAAATACATTAGATACTCTGGCAAAATTGAAAGGAGAAATAGATGCTTCTATAATAATAGTTGGAGACTTCAACATGTCACTTACATCAATAGATAGAACAACTAAATAGAAGATCAACAGGGAAACAGAATACTTGAACAATATGATAAATGAGTTGGACTTTGCAGACATATCAGAACACTGCACCCCAAATCAGCAGGTTATATATTCTTCCTAAGGGCTCATGCATCCTTCTCCACGATAGCCTGTATGTTGAGCCACAAAAAAGCTCTCAATAAATTTAAGAAGACTGAAATTATACAAAGCACCTTCTCTGATTATAATGAAACAAAGCTGGAAATCAGTAATAGGCAAGAAAGGGGGAAATTTGCAAATATATGGAGGCTAAATAACACACTCCTAAACAACCAATGGATCAAAGAAGAAACTGCAAGAGAAATTAGTAGTTATCTCGAGACAAATGAAAACTAGGACACAACTTATCAAAACTTACAGGATATAGCAAAAGTAGCGGTGAGAGGGAAATTTATAGCCCTAAATGCCTATATTAAAAAAAAAAATAGCTAAAATTAAAGACCTAACTGAACACATGGAAAAATAACAGCAAAGCAATCCCAAAGCAAGCAGAAAGAAGGAAATAAAAAAGACCAGAGCAGAAATAAATGAAATTGAGAAAATAATAGAGAAAATCAATAAAACCAAAAGTTGACTCTTTGAGAAGATCAATATAATTGACAAACCGCTAGCGCGACTGACCAAGAAAAAAGAGAAGATGCAAATAAATAAAATCAGGAATGAAAGGAGGGACATTACAACTGACTCCACAGAAACAAAAAGGATAAGAGAATATTATGAAAAACTATGCCAACAAATAAGACAACCTAGATGAATGGGCAAATTCTAAGAAAATGCACTAACAACTTACAATGACTCTTCAAGAAATACAGGAACTCAACTGGCCAATCACAAGTGAAGAGATTCAATTGGTCACCAAAAATCTTTCGATAGGAAAGCGGATGTGTCTCAAGTGACTGAGCTCCCGCCTACCACTTGGGAGGTCTGGGATCAGTTCTCAGGTCCTCCTAAAGAATACAAGCAATACAGCAAGCTGGTACAATGGGTTGGTGTGGCAAGCTGACGCAACAAGAGACACATGGAGGAAAACATATGAGAGACACAACAAAGCAGGGAGTAGAGGTAGCTCAAGTGATTACAGTCCTCCCTTCCATATGGGAGGTCCCAGGTTCAGTTCCCTTTGCCTCCTAAAAAAAAAGACCAGCACACAACAAACAGACTCAGCAAATGCAAACAATGAGGGGGTGGGGAGAAATAAATAAAATAAATCTTAAAAAAAACTCCCAGCAGTGGGGTGTTTTTTTAAAAAAAGATTTATTTTTTTATTTCTCGTCTCTTCCCCCCCAGTTGTCCGTTCTCTGTGTTCATTTGCTGAGTATTCTTCTGTGTCCACTTGTGTTGTCAGTGGCACTGGGAAACTGCATCTCTTTTTTGTTGTGTCATCTTGCTGAGTCAGCTCTCCGTGTGTGAGGGGGCACTTCTGGGCAGGCTGCACTTTTTTCGCACTGGGCAGCTCTCCTTACAGGGCATACTCCTTGCACATGTCCCCCTATGCGGGGGACAACCCTGCATGACAGGGTACTCCTTGCGCACATCAGCACTGCACATGGGCCAGCTCACCACACGGGTCAGGGGGCCCTGGCTTTGAAGCCTGGACCTCCCACCAACAGTGGGGCTTTTGAGAAGATGGTGTCACAGTGGGCAGGCAGAGCACAAGTCTCTCACAAAAAGAATGGAGAAAAGGCAAAAAGCTTTGGGGGGAGTCAGCAGATCAAGACAGTGCTGCACAACCCCCAGGAGGGTGAGGGACAGATAGATGAAGAATCCAAAATGACAACAATAAGTCAATTAAATAAATAAATAAATAAATAAATAAATAAATAAATAAATAAATGAGTTATTAAAAGCCCTGTGGTGACAGGGAAGGGAACCCATCCCCCACCCTCAAGGCACACAGCTTGGACAAAACTCCAGCCCACTGCATCCAAAGGAGAGGGGAACAAACGTCTTTCTCCCTGAAAAGAGGGAGAATGTGGCAGAGAGCAGGAAGTGGTTTCTTTTTAGTGAATGTGGCCAGCAAAGCCTACTTTAAACCTTGGCTCTTTCCAGACCACAAGCACGGGCAAGGAGAAGGTGAAAGAACAGCTTATGGCAAGGTTTGCCAATGAGCACCACCTGCTGGTCATCATGGAAATGCCAGTAGAAAAACTGCTTTTATGACTTTCTTAGCCTGAACTCCTGGGAGAAAATCTGCACCCCATTAGTGAGTCCCTGCCCTGATTTTGATAATGCAAGCTGGACAATTCTAATGACTCAGAATAAGTTGAACCAAAAAACAAAGAAGAGTTATGAAAAAACCCCACTAGGCAAGGGAGATAAATTGACCATCAGAGCAAATTCACCAGCATATTCAGATGCCTAGACATTACAATACCTACTAGGAAACAGGAAGACAGCCAAACCAAAGGAACAAACTAAATATTCTTATGAGATATGGGAGTTATGACAACTAATCAGTGGTAATCATACAACTCTCCTAAATGAACTCAAAGAGTTGAAGGAAAATATGACTAAAGAGAAAAAAATATTAAGAAGAAACTGGGCAAGCATAGAGAAAAATCTGAAAGCCTGCAAAGAAAAGTAACAGAGCTTATAGGAATGAAATACACAATCAATAAGATTAAAAACACATGAAAGGCACATAACAGCATATTTTAATTGCTCGAAGACAGAATTAGTGATACCAAGGACAGATCATGTGAACTTGAAAAGACAGGAGAGGGGAACTGAATGTGACTCAAGCAATTGGGCTCCTGTCTACCATATGGGAGTGCCAGGGTTCAATTCCCGGGGCCTCCTGGTGAAGGCAAGCTGGCCTGAACTGCAAGCTGGCCTGAGCAGAAAGCTGGCCCATGTGACATGCTGGGCTGTATGGAATACTGGCCCACAGAGGAGTGTGCTGGCCCAAACAGGAGGGTTCACCCACACGGCAAGCTGGCCTGAGCAGAGAGCTGGTCCAAGCAGAATGCTCGCCCATGCAGGAGTGCTGGCTCATGTGGAGTGTTGGTGTGGCAAGATAATGCAACTAAAAGAGACACAGAGTAGAGACAATGAGAGACGTGGCAGGCCAGGGAGTTGAGTTGGCACAAGCAGCTGAATGCCTCTTTCCCACTCTGGAAGGTCCTAGGATCAGTGCCGGATGCCGCCTAAAGGAAAGACAAACAGTCACAGAAGGACACACAGCAAATAGATACAGAGAGCAGAAAGCAAGCACAAAAACAAGGGGTGGCTGAAAAATTTTTTTTAAATTACCAATGAAAAGAGTTTTATATATATGTAAAACTAAAGAAAGGAGAAGAAAAAGAGAAAATGATAGAAAAACTGGAACAGGGAATTGAATGAAAATGTGAAGGACACAAACACGTGTTATTGGTGTCTGAGAAGAAGAAGAGAGCAGAAAAGGGACAGAAAGGATATTTGAGGAATATCTGAAAACTTCCCAATCCTTACGAAAGACATAAATATCAATATCCAAGAAGGACGAGAAGAGCTAAAATCAAGGACCTAACTGTACACCTGGAAAAACTAGACAAAGAACAGCAAACCAATCCCAAACCAAACCAAAGAAAAGAAATAAAGATCAGAGCAGAAATAAATGAAATTGAAAACAGAAAGACAATAGAATCACTCATACTATGAAGGCAACATCATTCTAATACCAAAACCAGATAAAGATACTATGAAAAAAGAAAATTGGGAAGTGGACTTAGCCCAACAGATAGGGCATCCATCTACCACATTGGAGGTCTGCGGTTCAAATCCCGGGCCTCCTTGACCCATGTGGAGCTGGCCCATGTCCAGTGCTAATGCGCGCAAGGAGTGCCGTGCCACACAGGGGTGTCCCCCGTGTAGGGGAGCTCCATGCACAAGGAGTGCGCCCCATAAGGAGAGTCGCCCAGCGTGAAAGAAAAGTGCAGCCTGCCTAAGAATGGTGTCACCCACACGGAGAGCTGACAACAAGATGACTCAACAAAAAGAAACAGAGATTCTCGTGCTGCTGACAACAACAGAAGTGAACAAAGAAGATGATGTAGCAAACTGACACAGAGAACAGACAACAGGGGCGGGGGGTGGTGGGAGGGAAAGGGAGACAAATGAATAAATAAATCTTAAAAAAAAAAAACCTCAACAAAATACTTGCAAATTGAATCCAAAAGCACATTGAAAGAATTATACGCCACACTCAAGTGGTTTTTATCCCAGGTATGCAAGGGTTTTCAACACAAGAAAAATAATTGGTATAATAATCCACATTAATAAAGTGAAGAAGAAAAATCATGTGATCATCTTGATGGATTCAGAAAAGGCATTTGACAAAACAAAGCAACGTTTCTTGATAAAAAACACTCCAAAAGATAGACTACAAGGAAGCTTTCTCGATATGGTAAAAGGCATATATGAAAAACCTACAGCCAGCATTGTACTCAACTGTGAAAGACTGAAAGTGTTCCCACTGAGAATAGGAACAAGAGAAGGATGCCCACTATCACCACTGTTATTCAATACTGTGCTAGAAGTTCTATACAGAGCAATTAGGCTAGATAAAGAAATAAAAAGCACCCAATTAGAATAGGAAGAAGTAAAACTTTTGTTATTCATTGATGATATATCTTATATCTAAAAGATTCTGAAAAAAATCTGCAACAAAGTTATTAGAACAGATAAGTTCAGCAAAGTGGCAAGATACAAGATTGATATGAAAAATCAATAGCATGGCAAGGGAGGGGCAAGATGGCTGCAGAGCAAGAAGCTCCAAGAGACAGCTCGTCCTACAGGGCAGTTGGGAATCACCCAGAGTAACCACCTGTTTTGGGGGCCCCAGAGACCAGAAGAGCATACTGCAACATCCTTGAAAGAATGGAAAGACTAGACTGCCCATCTGCTGTGAAGATTCATGAGTAGAACACTCCACACTGAGGAGCCTGTGCCCATCCTCCACTGGCGGAGCAGGCTGCCTCAGGAGCTCTTTTGTGGCTAGAGTTGGAAGCTCCATTTCCAAAATACAGGGAAGGAAGAGACAGTTGAGCACTGAGTTCAGATACTGATTAGTAAATTCAGTTGGCTAACTACAATTGGAAGAACAGCTAAAGTTTGAACCTATTCAAGTCGGAAAGAGGCTGGCAGTCTCTGTCCCCGGCATGAGGGGAAGCAAGGCTGATTGAAAATCACAGTGATAGCAGAGACCAGCTTCTTTCCACCCAGATTGGATTGCAGGCCTAACCTAAGCCCCAGTCCCACCTCTGGCAGGGAGAAGCCGGGGGAACCTGCACCCAGCCTCTCCAGGAAACTGGTGGCTCTTCTGGCTGACACAAATTGAATAGTTGGACACCTAGGGCTCCATCCCCACATCCCAGTAAGATAGGAAGGGAGCTGTGTTTCCTCAGGCTTTCTGGGAAACTGCAGGTGCTTTCAGTCTTCAAAGACTGATTTGTTGAGCACCTTCAATTCCATCCCAGCCACCCCCCTCCAGAGAACAGGAGGAGGCTGGTGTTTCTTCAGCCTCTCTTGGTAATTGCAGGTGCTTTCAGCCCACACAGACTGGATACTCGGACACCAGCAGCTCCATCCCCATCCCCCAATTGGATCAGACAGATGCTGTTTTCTCAGCCTCTCCAGGCAACAGCAGGCACTTTTGGCCTGCAAAGATTACACTGTTGGGCAAATGTGGCTCAACCTGCTCGATAGTATGAGAGGAGCTGTGCTTCCTCAGCCTCTCTGGGAAGCTGCAGGAGCTTTTGGCCTGCATAGACTGGTCTCTTGGATGCCTGTGGTTCCATCCCCACCCCGTAAAGGACAGAAAGGACAGTATTCCCTCAGCCTCTCAGGGCTATTGCAGGTACTTTCGGTCAACACAGGTGCTTTGGGCACTCTGGAGGGTCCATACCCACCTCTGGTGGGGGGGAGGGGGGGTTGGTGCTATGTCAGTCTACCTGGGTAGACCTCAGGCATGGGAGGAAGGGGTGTGAAGCCTCATCAGTCTTTCCAGGCAACTACAGATGGTCTTGACCTGCATGGCTTGGACTACTACACACAGCTGCAGTTCCATCCCTACCACTGGCAGAGAAGAAAGATGGGAGAAGCTTCATGTGTCACTGGGGCAATACAGAAAGCATCAGCCTCCTGAGTTTACAGTACCAATTACATCCTACTACACAATCGGCAAGGGAGAAAGGGCAAAAAAAGCCCTAAAGTAAAGAAAGAAACTGTACCCAGAATAAATACGTCTAGTAAGCCAGATGCAGAGACACCAACAAAAAATTACAATCCATACTAAGAAACAGAAAGATATGGCCCAGTCAAAGGAATGAGATAAGCCTCCAGATGACATAAAGGAGTTGAGACAACTAATCATAGATGTTCAAACAAATCTCTTTAATAAATTCAATGAGATGGCTAGGGAGATTAAGGATATAAAGACACTGCAGAAAACATGATTTCTCTGATATAAAGACTCAGCTGAATCCCTGACCCCAATGATGCTTATTAACAAAGTGGAGGAGACAGATGGGGTATATTTTGTGTATCCTTCTTATTTCTAAAATTACCTACAATGGTCCACGTCTGAATGTCTCCAGAGCTTTATATGCCTCAGATGCTCATCCAAACACTGGATAGCAAGGCAATCGATGTCTGTGTCAAATGTTGGGAAAGATGTGGTGCTTGCACAGCATCCAGTTCAAGTCACCCATCCCAAAACACACACAGAGTGCATGTGGACCCCTTGTGTTCCTTTTAAATAATTTATTTTCAGCTGAAATATTGTACTGTGTAGTGTATCTTTGTATGTCATTCTCAGGGACCTTAAAAATGTGCTTGATTCAAAAAGGCACTGGGTGAGCACAAAGTAGAATTTGAAAGCATACATAGGAAAATAGCAGATCTTATGGGAATGAAAGGCAAGATAAATGAAATTAAAAATACACTGGAGGCATATAACAGCAGATTTGAGGAGGCAGAAGAAAGGATCAGTATGCTTGAAGACATGGCCTCCAAAAGCGAACATACAAAAGAACAGATTTAGAAAAGAATGGAAAAAATTGAACAGGGTCTCAGGGAACTAAAAAACAACAAGAAACACACAAATATACGTATCATGGGTGTCCCAGAAGGAGAAAAGAAGGGAAAAGGGGCAGAAGGAATACGTGAGGAAATAATGGCTGAAAATTTCCCAACCCTATTAAAGGACATAAATACCCATATCCAAGAAGCACAACTTACTCCCATACAAATAAATCTAAGAGATCTACTCCAAGACACTTACTAATCAGAATATCAAATGCCAAAGACAGAGAATTCTGAGAGCAGCAAGAGAAAAGCAATGCATCACATACAAGGAATACCCAATAAGATTAAGTGCTGAAACCATGGAGGCAACAAGGCAGTGGTATGATATATTTAAGATACTGCAAGAGAAAAACTGCCAGCCAAGAATCTTATATCCAGTAAGATTGTCTTCCAAACATAAGGGCGAGTTTAGAATATTCTCAGATAAACAAACTGATAGAGTATGTAACTAAGAGACCAGCTTTGCAGGAATTACTAAAGGGAGTACTACAGCCTGAAAAGAAAAAGAAAAGACAGGAGAGTGAGGCATGGAAGAGAGTTTAGAAATAAAGATTATATCAGTAAAAGTAACTAAAAGTATAAAAAGAGTGGTGAAAATAAAATATGACAGATAAAATCCAAAGGTCAAAATGGGTGAAGCAAGAACTGACTTTTACAGTAATAACATTCATTTGATGTTAATGGATTAAACTCCCCAGTCAAAAGACTAAACCTGGTGGAATGGATAAGAAAATATGAGCCATCTATATACTGCCTACAAGAGACTCACCTTAGACACAAGGATACCAATAGATTGAAAATGAAAGGCTGGAAAAAGATTACTCCGTGCATGCAGTAACCAAAAAAAAAAAAGCTGAAGTATACTTATATCAGATGAAATAGACTTTAAAAGCAAAACTGTTATTAGAGACAAGGAAGGACATTATATATTTTTTGGTTTGTTTTTCGTTTTTATTTTTTTAATTATCTTGTTTTTAAAGATACACAGATCACACAAAATTATATTAGTAAAAGGGGTAATTCACCAGGAAGAAAGAGCAATCATAAAGGTATATGCACCTAACCAAGATGCCCCAAATTACATGAGACAAACACTGGCAAAACTGAAGAAAGAAATAGATGTCTCTACGATAATATTTGGAGATTTTAATACACCCTTTCAGCATTGGCTAGAACATCTGGACAGAAGATTAATAAAGAAACAGAGCTAGAATAATATAATAAATGAATTAAACCTAATAGACATATATATAACATTGCACCCCAAAACAGCAGGATATACATTCTTCTCAAGTGCTCATGGGTCTTTCTCCAGGATAGACCATATGTTGAATCACAAAGCAGATCTCAATAAACTCAACAAGATCAAAATTACACAAAGCACTTTCTCTGATCATAATGGAATAAAGCTAGAAACCAACAAGAGACTAACATAGCTGGTCTATAAATGGGATTGTGGCTGAAAAGCGTAGTCTAGGGATGTAAATGTCAATTGAAAGAAAGTTAAGAGAATATTGCAGGGGCTGAATAACATAGTGAACCCAGAGGTGGATGAGAACTGTGGTTAATGGAACAAATATAAGAATGTCCTTCTATGAACTAGAACAAATACACGTCACTATTGCAAGGTGGGAAAAAATGTAGAGAAGCACGGAAAAAATACAATCAGTGTAACCTATGGACTACAGTTAACAACAACATTGTAATAACACCAAAGATGTACTGTGTTAATAGGGGGATATGGAGAAAAATATACCAAAAGTACACCATAGACCATAGATAGTGGTAAGAGTCTGATGATATTATTTCATAATCTGTAACAAATGTTCCACAACAACATAGTGTGTTGGTGGAAGGGTGCTGTATGCAAATTCCATACATGTTTATGATTGTTTTGTAAGTATACAACTTCTATAATAAAAATATATTTAAAAAGTATATATACATATGCACCCAAAAAATCAGTAGCATTTCTATACACTACTGATGAGCAATCTGAAGAGGAAATCAGGAGAAAAATGTATTTATAATAGCAACAAAAAGAATAAAAATTTAGGAATAAACGTAACCTGGAACATATATGACTTTATTCAGAAAATTACAAAATATTGTTAAAAAGAAACCAAAGAAAACAAATAAATGGAAGGACACTCTATGGACTGGAAGACTAAATATTGTTAAGATGTCAATTCTACCCAAACTGATTTACAAATTCAATGCAATCTCAAGAAAAATCCCAATAGCCTTTTTTGAAGAAATGGAAAAGTTAATTATCAAATTTATTTGAAAGGTAAAGGGGCCCCGAATAGCCAAAAATGTCTTTAAAAAGAAGGAAGTTGGAGGACTCTCACTTCCTGACTTTAAAACATATTTAACTACAATGGAAAAACAGTATGGTACTGGCATAAAGATAGATTGACCAATGGTACTGAATTGAAAACTCAGAAACAGACCCTCATATCTATGGTCAAATGACTTTTGATAAGGCTGAAAAGCCATGCCAGCTGTACCAGAATAGTCTACTAAACAAATGATGCTGGGAGAACTGGATATTCATATCTAAAAGAAAGAAAGAAGACCCTTAACTCACACCTTACACAAAAATTAACTCAAAATGGATCAAGGACCTAAATAAAAAAACAACAACCATAAAACTCCTAGAAGAAAATGTAGGAAAACATCTTCAAGATCTTCTGGTAGGTGGTAATTTCTTAAACCTTACACGAAAGCAGAAGCAATGAAAGAAAGAAATAGGTAAATGGGATCGCCTCAAAATTAAGCACTTTTGTTCTTCAAAGACTTTGTCAAGAAAGTAAAAAGGGAGATCCAAGATGGCACAGCAGGGAATGGACTGGCTGCACTCCTCCTCCAGAAACTGCAGGAAGGGTATTATATCAGTGGGTGGAGATCCACACAACAAACAAAATATTAAACTTCCATCCTGGGGGCGGGGAGGGGTCCTGCTACATTCTCAAATAGAGGGGAAAAAATCTCTCAAGTACATAGACAGTGCCTAATAAAAGAAAACAGACTAATATGTCAAGCCCTCCATATTAATGCACGTAACTATGAACCTTATTCTTGTAAAATTGAAACTTAACCTAATAATAACTATTGCCTAAGAGTTACCTTCTGAAAACCAACTTGTTACTCAAATGTTGCCTTTCTCTGAGCAAAACTCAGCAAATAAACACACTACTTTAATCCCGCCCACCCAGGCGTCAGATATGACTCTCAGGTATGAGCCTCCCTGGCACAGAGGGATTAATACCAAGCACCAACCAGGGATGCATTTGAAAAAAGACCATGACCAAAAGGGAGAAAAACATTAAATACAAAAGAATTTTCATGGTTAAGAGATTTCAGAATCTCTTAGGAGATCATTCCAGAGGTTATACTTATGTATATCTCAGGCAAATCTCAACTGCCACTGTAAACAAAGCCTCAAATAGGGATGTCCTGAGGGCTCTAGACCCATCTAGACACCAAAGGCAAGGCACACAACCCCTTGATATCAGAATCCTGTCAGTGGGCCTTACCTTCAAATACATTACAACTTATATCCCCAATGTAACAGAATTAGATTCATTTATAATTTCACTACATATCATTCTTCTACCCCATTTATTTGAGCCTATAATTAGTACTATACCCATTGGTTAGCAGCAATGTTTCAATATTTATTCATCAATTGTAACAAATGTATCACACTATAGTAAGATGTTATTAATAGGGGAAGATGTGTGTATGTGGGGGCGAGGTAACATGGGATTCCCTTACGCTTTCAATATAACTTTTCTGTAATCTATAACCTCTTTAAAATTATATATATTATATATTATATATACATGATTATTTATATATATATATAAAGTAAAAACTAAGCCTATTCTATGGGAGAAAATATTTAAAAATCACATATCCAATAAGGAATTGATATCCATGTTAAATAAGGAGATCATACAATTCAATGATAAAAAGACAAGCAACCCAATTAAAAATGACAAAAGACTTGAATGGACATTTCTCCAAAGAGGAAATACAGATGACCAAAAAGCACATGAAAAAAAAAAATGCTCAACATCACTAGCTATTAGGGAAATGCAGATCAAAACTTCAATGAGACACTATTCACACCTTAAAGAATGGCCATTACTTAAAAAAAAAGAAAAAAGAAAACTACAAGTGATGGGAAGGATGTGGAGAATCAGGAACACTTCTTCACTGTTAGTGAAAATGCAGAATGATACAGCCTCTGTGGAAAACAGTTTGGCAGCACCTCAAGAAGCTGAACATAAAACTGCCATATGATCCAGAAATCTTGTACTAGGAATATATTCAAGACAACTGAAAGCAAAGATGTGAGCTGACATTTGCACACCAATATTCACACCGCATTATTTGCAATTGCTAAAACATGGAACCAGCCCAAGTGCCATCAATCGATAAATGGGTAAACAAAATGTGGTATACACACACAAAGGAATACTATTTAACTGTAAGAAATGAAATCAGAATGCACATGACAACATGGATGACCCCAGATAATATTATGTTGAGTGTAGTAAGCCAGACACAAAAGAACAAATATTGTATGGTCTCACTAACATGGACTAAATACAATGAGTAGGGAAGCGGACTTGGCCCAATGGATGGGGTGTCCACTTGCCACATGGGAGGCCCGCAGTTCAAACCCCAGGCCTCCTTGACCCGTGTGGAGCTGGCCCATGTGCAGTGCTGATGCATGCAAGGAGTGCCATGCCACACAAGGGTGTACCCCACATAGGGAAGCCCCACGCACAAAGAGTGCATCCCATAAGGAGAGCCGCCCAGTGTGAAAGAAGGTGCAGCCTGCCCAGGAATGGCGCTGCACACACAGAGAGCTGACGCAGTGGGATGATGCAACAAGAAGAGACACAGATTCCTGGTGCTGCTGATAAGGATAGAAGTGGTCACAGAAGAACATGTAGCAAAAGGACAGAGAAAGAAGACAACTGGTAGGGTGGGAGGGGGGAGAAATAAATAAAATATAAAGCTTTAATAAATAAATAAATACAATGAGTAAACGCACCATGGTAAACTCTAGAGTCACTAGGAAATAGAAATAGAGCTACTACGAAATAGAAAATGGGTTGAGAATGGAAGCTGATGCTTAATGTATGTAGCATTATTAATAAGGTAAATTATAAAAGTGTGGAAATGAATAGAGTTAAGAGTAACACATTACAATGAGTATAACTAACTGATGATTTATAAATATGATTGTGGCTGAAAAAGGTAGTTTGTGGATGTAAATGTCAATTGAAAGGAAACTAGAGAATAATCTAGGGAACACATAACAGTGATTTCAGTGGTAGATAAAGGTTGTGGTTAATAGTATAATACAAGAATGCTCTTCTTTTCCAAAGTGGTAAGAATATAGTGGGAGTGGATGTGAAGTCATGAAGCATAGGACAACACGGATGAAACTGGAGGACATCAGGTTGAGTGAAGCCAGGCACAAAAGGACAAACATTGTATGATGATTTTGCTATTATGAACTAAATATAATGAGCAAACTCATGGAGTTAATAGTTAGAATATTAAGTCACTAGAGAATACAAGGTGGTTAGAGAACGGAAAGCTGGGGTTTAATCTATGCAGAATTGGTAATAACTTGTTTGTAAATGTTTGTGAATGACTAGAAATGGTGACAGTACATCATAGGATTTGTAATTAGTGATAACATATGGGTATGGTAGTGGTTTGGTTTGTTTTTTTTTGAATGATGAAAATGCTCTAATATTGATGGATGAATGCACAACTCTGTGATTATACCAAATGCCATTGACTACACACTTTAGATAAACTGCATGGTTTATAAACAAAAAGAAAAATAGGGTGATTTGGAGGGAAAGTATACTAAATGGACTATAGTTAGTAGTAATACTTTGATAATGCTCTTTCATAATTTGTTGCAAATGTTTCACAACAATGCAAGGTATTGGTGGTGGAGTGATGTATAGGAGCCCTGTATGATGTTATATATGTTTATTTTGTAAGTTCACAACTTTTATTATATGCTTAATGTTTATATATATTCATGTATGAATATATATTCCTATACAATTTTTTAAATGGAAAAAAAAAACATTCATCACAATTTTATGCCAATAAATGAGGAAATCAGCAGTGTTTACAATTCTGGATTAGTCCACAAATATTTGCTAGGCACTTACCAAGGGCTTTATAACATCCTTCACGGGGATCACATGAAGCAGTGCATTGAGACAAATTTTATAAGCAAGAGCAAAGGTACATTTTCAAGCTTGCATACTACAAAATTAAGATACACCATTCAAACTGAGGAATACATATCATCCAGGATATCTTAGACATCTACAGGCACTACAAATGGACACTTCAAATCATAAAGAATGTAAAAAATATTTTTCCTAAAATGCTGCCTTTTTTCTCTAGGTAATTCAAAACAATCTATTATTTTATACATTCGTTTCCAAGATGAAATTACAAACAATTCTATTCAAGTACTTACATGGGCCAGATTTTTGAATATATTGCAAAGAATACAGAATATCCCAAAGGTACTAGCAAGCTAGAAAATAGTTAAATCTCAGTGCCGTTATCATTGTAAAAAATAAATCTTTAAAGCACATAGTTATAAGAGCACATCCCTTTGTTAATCATGTGTGAACAATTAAATGCTCTCAGCTGAAGGAATATAATAGGAGCTTGGTCCAAATTTTAGAAAGATAAAGATTTTATTAATTTTTAGGCACACACTTTAAAAAAAAAAAAAAGGTACTAGCAACTAAAGTTATCATCATAGAATCTAAGTTTAAGAACTGAAAGAAAATGGAAGAGACAACCCTATCTCAAAACACAGTTGGGGAACCAAAGGCCAAAGATGGCAAGGGACTGAACAAAATCAAATGACTAGGCTAGTTAGTGGCAGAGGCATGATTAGATCCAATATTCCACTCAGCCCTATAAAATCATTCCAAGTCAAAATCCATCACATGGCATAATACATACAAATCCGTTACATAAAACCTACCTCCTAAAAAAAGATAACACATATCTTTAAATAGTATTAATCAGCAAAATCCCCTAGCAACATAAAGAGGAAAACTATTACAATTAAAGAAATAAGGACAACATAATGAGCTTTTCGTAAAATTTTATTTCTTCAATGAAAAGGCCTATTTTTTATTCCTACTTTTTGGTGCTAAAAAGTCCTTTCTTTTAAGAAATGATGGTGATAACAGTTTTTGTTTTGTTTTTATTTTTAGTGTTCATACTTGGCAAAATTAAAGAATCCCATCCATTAGCCCCCTCTCAATTTAGAGGTGGAGTGGCCATCGCCATTCCAGGGTCCTCAGGATGAAGGAATAAAATATGGAGTAGAGTGGACTTACTGGTGTTCTACTATAGAATTATTGTTACTCTATCAATGGAAGAAATTATATCATTGATGTGGAGGCAGTGGCTATGGGAGTTGCTGAAGGCAGGGAGAGGGAAAAAGAGGAGTGCTATGGGGCATTTTCGGGACCTGGAGTTGTCCTGAATGATATTTCAGGGACAGCTGCAGGACATTATATATACTGCCATAACCCACTGAATGGACTGGAAGAGAGTGTAAACTACAACGTAAACTAAAATTCATGCTGTGTAGCAGTGCTCCAAAATGTATTCATCAAATACAATGAATGTACCACACTAATGAAAGAAGTTGTTGATGTGGGAGGAATGGGGGGTGTGGGGAGTAGGGTTTATGGGAACCACTTCTATTTTTTAATGTAAAATTTTGTATAATCTATGTATCTTTTTAAAAAAATGAATATAACAACAAAAAAACAGGCAATCTTATGTTGATTCTCCCAAATTTCAAAAATACTACTGGCCTGTGAAAGCCAAAAGCCTAGAAAACCCTGATCTACAGTACAAGCACAAGATATGAATTATAATACCATCAAAAATTAAGAAACAAAGAAGTTGAGTTTGTTGGAAGAGATCATTAATGTAAAACTGAATCAACTAGCTTTGTAATATTTCCTTGGAAGAAAAGGCAGCATGAGCTAAAATTTTTATGTTTTCAGTTCATTTTGAGGTTAAGTAAAGCATACTTATTTATTACTAAATGAATTTAAACATACATGAAACACTGTTTATTGTTTGCCCCTCCAACTTCTTCCTCTGCAAAATACAAGCTCTGGGATGGCAGAGACTGCCGCCTTTAATTTACTGCTAAATCCTCAGTTTATAGAACAGTATCTGACACACAGCAGTCTCTTCCTAAGTATTTTTTTGAAAGAATGAATTAAACGCCTAGCACCATACAAGGTATTGGGGATGTGGTACGTGCCACTTCACTGGCTCTCGTATAAACGAATATAAGAATGCAGCAGAACTGTTTTAGAATACTTGTGCTGGGAAACAGGCTTTACATACTCCTTAAAGGTGTAACCATATCAAGACTTTTCAGTGACTAGTTGATTCAGAATTTATGATTTGGTTAAGGACTATAAAAATCCATCCAATAAAGAACCATAATTAGATTCTATCATTGTAAATGTCAGGCAATGAATGCCGTCACTTGTCTCTTTGATGGAAATATCTTAAATGGTATCTATTTTTTCCAAGGAGCTCAAAACCTTGTTCAGTCATTATTTCAATCTTCAGCGAAGTGACAAGATTGTCCTACAAAGCTTTACCAGCTGGATAAATGTCTACTAGCCTTTCCATGATGGTCAATATTATAGAGGTAATGTTTCTGACGAACATAAAGAATCAATTGTTTAAAAGTCAACAAAATGCTGGCAGGTTCTCTCCTGTGCTTATGGTAAATCAGTCAAAGGGTATCTTTAAACTAAGAACTCCAAATTCCAAATGCAGTTCAAAATGAAAAGAAAGTTCCTGAAGCAACAGCTTGTTAGAGAAATGAACTATGTGCTCAGGAGAGGCATGAATCATGCAATGCCATTTGGTTTTATATTATCTCATTTTGCAATTTCACCGCTGTAAACTGAGCCAAAAGACAGACCAGAGATATAAATGAAAATAACAGCTTGTTGCAACTTTGTGATGAGACAGAGAACCACTGTGTATACACTTTGTATGGACTGTACAAAGCATGGGCCTGTATAACACAATGAACACTGTGGTGGATGATGGAATGTGGTTAACAGTACAAATACAAGAACATTCTCTTATACAACAAATGTATACTATTAATACATGGTATTAATAATTGGGTGGTTTTTGGAAAAAATACACCAAATGTAAGCTATGGACTATAGTTAGCAGTAAAATTTTGATGCTGTCCTTTCATTATTTCTAACACATGTTCCACCACAATGCAAGGTGTTGGTGCTGGAGTGATGTATGGGAATCTTGTATGGCATGCATGATTGTTTTGTAAGTTCACAACTTCTCTAATTAAAAAAAAAAAAAAAGCTTGCACTCAATGTCATTAACTATCAGCATAAAGCTTTGAAGCCAGTTTAATTTTCTTGGCAGATAACCAAGGTAAACAGTTTTTCTTTTCATGTTCATAGAAACAAGTCAACAAATTGTTTGGTTCTACTAAATATAAACCAACAATTAAAAAATCTTCTAATATTGAACACAGTTTATCACTATCCTCGCACCATGCTCATTTTCATATTGAAACCATCAACTACAGTTTACTAAAAATTCAAAAGTGCATTGCTTATTATAATATTGATCCCTTCTCAAAGCTCTAAGCATTAGAGAGATGAACTATCATAGGGTACAAAGCAACTCTTTGTTCAGGAAACAAAGATTTTCTCCATATTCTTACAAATGAATCTGCTTCAAGGTGGTATTTCCCAATGTCAATTTTGCCACTACAAGTGTAAATAACAGAAAATGGAAAAACTATATTGGAACTTTGCTCTTCAAGTCTTTATAACTGAAACAAGATGTCAAAAAGCTTCCTGGCTCGAGGTCCTGGGTTCGGTTCCAGATGCCTCCTAAAGAAGACGAGCAGAAACAACAAGCTGATGCAAGGAGCAGGGAGCGGATGTGGCTCAAGCAGTTGAATGCGCGCCTCCCACATGGGAGGTCCCAGGTTCGGTTCCCAGTGCCTCCTAAAGAAGACGAGCAAATGACGAGCAGACAGATGAGGGAGCCACCTGAGTTGGGGGGAGAAGCTTCCTGTCCCTAAGTAGCAGGTATGTGAACCTAGTCAAATTCTTTAATCTTGATGTGTTTCAGTGTCCTCATCTTTAAGAAAGAGCTGCTACTGTTACTACTACTATTATAGTATATAGTATATAGTATATAGTATATAATATATGGTATGAGCACACTTAGCACAGTGCCTGGCCCAGTAAGAGCCATTACTACTATCTTTTGGCATCATCCATAAAATGCAGAAAAAGCTCTAAACCCTTTCAGGAATACAAAACAACACCCAGACACCTGGATCAAAGTTCAAAGGAACAATGCAACTATATTCATCATTTTGCTAGTGGCGCCCCCTTTTCTAATTAATTTGACTGAAAGGTTTTTTTAACAACTTCTAGGAGGGGATAACAAGAAACTACTTTATTAATACTACTTCTTGTTAAAATAAGACTAATTTATTTTTCTTTCACCTAAAAGGCCTTTCTGAATAAGAAAGAAATGGGAATCCCATGACAGGATTATTCAATGTGACTACTAAGAAAAGAAAGGGAAATAAAAGCACATGTGTCAAAACACATTAAAAATAAAAGGCTCACAATCTGGTTAACCTGGGAAAATATTGGCATTAACTACCATATCACTGATACGTAAGAAGTTCAAATGAACTGAGCAAATTAAAATAATATCTTTTTCTTTATCAAATTAGCCAAGACTTTTAAAATTTAGCAATTATATACTCAATGTTTGTGAAAAATGCAATGTCACTGCTTTTTTTAAAAAAAGATGAAGTTTTTTAAAAATTTGGTAATATAGACTGGAAACCTTCTTAAGAAGGTTTGATCCTGGCTTTCTACCCCTGAGGAAATAATATGAAATATGGTCATAGCTCTGGACACCAAAACATTCATTTCAACAGTATTATTACAGTAAAAACTTGAAAACAAATTAAATGTATAATAAGAATTTCAGTATATAAAAAAGGTAGATGTAACGAAGACATTAAAAAATACCTAGAACAAGTTTTTAATGATAAAGGAAAATACTTATACTAACCAGTAAAAGACGGGAGAATATAAAATTCACATAATCAGTCACGTCAGGAGTGCAAATAAATAGAAAAAAGAATGGAAACTAACAAAAATGTTAGCAGTGATTCTGGGTAATGGGATTATATAATAGATCATTTTATGATTATATTTTCTAAAATTTCTATCTAGAGCCTCTATTATTTATCTAGCCAGGACTGTGTTGTACCTTAATAAACTTTGAGGCTCAGTTTCCTCATCTAAAAAACAGGACAAGAATTCTTCCCATTCCAGGTTACTGTTAAAATCAACCCAGAACCTGACACATAGGTTGGCACTATAGCTGTTATTAATTATTGTACTGTGATCGGCCTTAATGTGAGCACAGAGGTGTTTTCCCTTTTATTAAATAACTGTAAACAACTGTGCTTTGAGGTTTTGTAATTGTAATCATTTGAAATGTTTTGTAGTCTCCTCCCTTGCTGGCATGCTGTGCCTTATTTCCTCCACTTGCTTCCGACTCCTTCTAACCTGCTGTTTCTAGTTTGCAGAGGGTTTGAAAATCAGACTATCCAACCCATAAGTTCTAAATTGGCAACTCACAAATATGGGCTGTTTGGGCCCCACAGCAACATAATAATGTTTGAATTAGTAGCCAAAATGTAAAATTCAGGTGATTTCATACAAAAATCCAGATTTCCAGCTTCTGAATAACAGACAAAATTTGGTAACACCAGAGCTGGTGTCATGAAATGGCATGCACTCTTCAGTTCACCACAGTTCTCACTACTCCCTAATGTCTCCCAGGTGATGATGCTGAAGCTCAGCTGCCATGTATCAGGGCACTTAGACTATTTTATCTTACCCTAGGCCTGATCTACGGTTCAGCCTCAGTAGTCATTTGATTTTATGACCCACTTCCTAGTTGTGAAGTCAAGGTCCAATCAGAAAAGAGAAGCCATAGAGTAACTAGAGCAGAAAGTTTAATATAAAGAATAACTAAAACAGGAGGTTGGGGTAATGAGGAAATGGCTATAGTGAGAGAACTTTAAAGAATATAGGAATAGCTGATATTAATATAAGGAGCAGCAATGAATCTAGGACCAAGATCAAGTGCTCAAAGAGGCCCCAAATCGAGTTCAACAGGTGTTAATTAAAAAGTCTTCTTAGACATATTCCATGCTTTCTTGTAGGTTTCGAACCTGGAGTTTCAAACTCTGCTACAGGGACTAAGCATAAGGCCTGAGATGCACTGTGGAGGGTAAAATGTTAGAAATGTTATAGATATTCCCAATTTGGGGAGCTAAAGGTACATAATATTTTCATTCCTTCTTTACACAGTGTTCATTAGGAAAGGCAGTATCATCTAATGAGGTGCTTTGGCACAGGAATTCAAACTGACTTAGTTTCAAATCCCATTTCTAAGGAAGTTTGTGACCAATTCAAGCCTGAGTTTGTCCATTTGTAAAGTGAAGGTTAATAGTACCTATCTGATAGTTTTGTCTTGAGAATTAAATGAGATAATAATGCACATCAATGCCTGGTACAATAAACATTAACTATCTAATAATAATATGCAGAAAAGTTTCCATGATGTTTATCCATATATTATCCTGGAGGAAAGAGAGTTTTTCAGGAAAGTAATACTGAATCAGATTGTATACAGACTTTGATTCAGATATAGTTTTATCAACCAAAGATCTTTTTTGAGACAGTTTGTAGTTCAAATGTGAGGAAAGACTAAGTTTTTTATTCTTTTCCAGATGTGGATAAATTATAGAAAATACAAAGTTTAAAATGTTAGAATTTAGAAATGAAATTCCAAACAGACATAAAATCTATTGCATAACCATAAGAGAATAAAAATTACTATGCCAGTGTTACAGCTCTTTTAGAATTTGTCTAGTAGGTCTGGCTTTTGCTGGAAGGCTCTTAAAAAAAAATTACCATGCCAGACAATTCAAGAGTCCTTAAAAATGCATCTCTTACAACATTAAAAAAAAATTTTTTTTTTTAATGCTTCTCTATCAAACCTACTTCAAAGAAAACAGCTTGCTGGTGAAAAAGCATCCTGAACAAATTTGTTCTTCAGACACAGTAAATCTTGATTTGTTGGTAAATCCAAGCCCCATAGATACTTATAATGAGCCAGTTATTACAATCAGACACAAAACTTTAAAACATGAAAGAATAAAACAAAGCTTAAAATGAGAGAGAGTAGGAGACAACTAGCAAGATGGCGGCAGAGTAAGGCGCTCCAAGAGTCAGCTTATGCTACAGGGCAGTTGGCAATCACCCAGAGCTATCTGAAGCACCTGTTTGGGGGCTCCAGGAGCCAGAAAGAACATCCTGCAACATCCTTGAAAGAAGGGAAGGAGACTGCCCATGTGCAGAGATTTCTAAGTACAGCACTCTGATGCCCATCCTCCACTGGCCACATAAACCGCCTCTAGAGCAATTGCACAGCTGGAATTGGAAACTCCATTTCCCAAAATGGGGGGGGGGGGGGGGAGAGTGGGGAGGGGCAGGTGATTGGGTATCAACTTCAGCTACTGATTAGTAATTTTTTTTTTTTTTTTTTTAAAGATTTATTTTTATTTAATTCCCCTCCCCTCCCCCGGTTGTCTGTTTTCTGTGTCTTTTTGCTGCGTCTTGTTTCTTTGTCCGCTTCTGTTGTCGTAAGCGGCACGGGAAGTGTGGGTGGCGCCATTCCTGGGCAGGCTGCTCCCTCTTTCGCGCTGGGCGGCTCTCCTTACGGGTGCACTCCTTGCGCGTGGGGCTCCCCTACGCGGGGGACACCCCTGTGTAGCAGGGCACTCCTTGCGCGCATCAGCACTGCGCATGGGCCAGCTCCACACGGGTCAAGGAGGCCCGGGGCTTGAACCGCGGACCTCCCATGTGGTAGACGGACGCCCTAACCACTGGGCCAAAGTCCGTTTCCCTGATTAGTAATTTTAATACTAAAAACAGCTAAAGTTTGAATCTGTCCAAGTAAGAAAAGAGGCTGGTAGTCACCATTTTTAACTCCGCCCCAGGCACAAGTGGAAGCATGACAGAATGAAAATCACAGTGCTGGTAGGGACCCGCTTCTTTTCATCCAGATCAGACTGAAAAGCCCCAGCCCCACCTCCAGCAGGGAGGAAGCTGGGGAGACCTGCATCCCCTCTGGGAAAATACAGGCCACACCACAGAGGCCAGAGATCATACTATTCTGGCAGCGCAAGCTGCCCCAGGAGCTGTTCTATGGCTGGAATTGGAAGTTCCATTTCCCAAAAACAAGGAAGAGATGGTTGGCCACTGAATTCAGCTACTAATTAGTAAATTCAGCTGGCTAAAATATAACCCTATTAATAGCTAAAGTTTGAACCTGTTTAAGTTGGAAAGAGGCCGGTAGCTGCCATTTTTACTCCACTCCTGGCATGAGGGGAAGCCGGGCCAACTGAAAATCACAGTAATGGTAGGGACCAGCTTCTTTCACTCGCATCAGCCTACAGCCCTAGCCCAGGCTTCAGCCCCACCTCTAGCAGGGAGGAAGCTTGTGGACCCTGCACCAGCCTCTTTGGATAATGCAGTACATTTGAGAGGCACAAACTGAATAGTCAGAGGTCTACCGAGGTTAATTGCAGTCATCTTGGACCCGCATGGTATAGATTGTTGCCCACACCTGCAGCTCCATCCCTACCCCAGGCAGGGGAGACAGGGGTGTGAAGCTTCATCAGTCTCTCTGAGCAATTACAGTCTAGGCCTGCACGACTTGGATTATTACACACACTGTGGCTCTGTCCCTAACGCTGGCAAAGGATAAAGGTGGGAGAAGCTTCAGCAGTCTCTGGGAAAATAAGGGCAGCTTAAGCCTCCACAGCTTATAGCACCAACTATATCCTTGGCTCCTATTAAACAATCAGCAAGGGAGAAAGGGCACGAAAACCCTAAACTAGAGAAACTTCACCCAGAATAAATACACCTCGTAAGCCAGATGCCAAGACACCAACAAAACATTACAATCCACACCAAGAAACAGGAAGATATGGCCCAGATAAAGGAACAAGATAAGCCTCCACATGACATAAAGGAGTTAACTTATCATTGATGTTCAAACAAATCTCCTTAATAAATTCAATGAGAAAGCTAAAGAGATTAGGTTATCAAAAAGGAGAATTTGAAAGCATACATAGAAAAACAGCAGATCTTATGGGAATGAAAGGCACAATAAATGAAATTAAAAATACACTGGAGGGAAGTGGACTTGGCCCAGTGGTTAGAGCATCCGCCTACCACATGGAAGGTCCACGGTTCAAATCCCGGGCCTCCTTGACCGTGTGGAGCTGGCCCACACACAGTGCTGATGCGCCCAAGGAGTGCCGTGCCACGCAGGGGTATCCCCACGTAGGGAAGCCCCATGCGCAAGGAGTGCGCCCCGTAAGGAGATCCACCCAGCGCGAGAGAAAATACAGCCTGCCCAGGAATGGCACCACACACACAGAGAGCTGACACACAAGATGATGCAATAAAAAGAAACAAATTCCCGTGCCACTGACAAGAAGAGAAGCGGACAAAGAAGAACACGCAGCAAATAGACACAGAGAACAGACAACTGGGGGTGGGTGGGGTGGGGCTGGAGGGAAGAGAAATAAATAAATCTTTAAAAAAAAATACACTGGAATCATATAATAGCAGATTTGAGGAGACAGAAGAAAGGACTAGGAGGGAAGAGAAATAAATAAATCTTTAAAAAAAAAATACACTGGAATCATATAATAGCAGATTTGAGGAGACAGAAGAAAGGGCTAGTAAGCTTGAAGAAATGGCCTCTGAAAGTGAACATACAAAAGAACAGAAGGAGAAAAGAATGGAAAAAATTGAAAAAGGTTTCAGGGAACTAAATGACAGCAAGAGACATGCAAACATACATGTGATGGGTATCCCAGAAGAAGGGAAAAGTGGTAGAAGGAATAGTTGAGGAAATAATGCTAGAAAACTTCCCAACGATATTGAAGGACATGGATATCCATGTCCAAGAAGCACAATGTACTCCCATCTGAATAAATCTGAATAGATCAACTCTGAGACACATACTAATCAGAATGCCAAATGCCAAAGACGAAGAGAGAATTCTGAGAGCAGCAAGAGAAAAGCAATGCATAGCATATAAGAGATACCCAATAAGGTAAAGTGCAGATTTCTCGTCGGAAACCATGGAGGCAAGAAGGCAGTGGTATGATATATTTAAGATACTGCAAGAGAAAAACATCCAGCCAAGAATCTTACATCCAGCAAGACTGTCTTTCAAAAATGACAGTGAGTTTAGAATATTCACAGATAAACAGAAACTGAGAGAGTTTGGAACCAAGAGACCAGCTTTGCAGGAAATACTAAAGGACTTGCTATGGCCTGAAAAGAAAAGACAGGAGAGAGAGACTTGAAAGAGAGTCTAGAAATGAAGATTATATTAGTAAAAGTAACTAAAAGTGTCAAAAGGGTGTTGAAATAAAATATGACAGATAAAACCCAAATATGTAGGAAAAAATTTAACCAATGACGTAAATCATGTATATTCAAAAAACTGCAACTCAGTGTTAAAAGAAATAAAAAAAGACCTAAATAACTGGAAGAGCGTTCCATGCTCATGGATTGGGAGACTAAATATCATAAAGACATCAATTCTACTCAAACTGATATACAGATTCACTATGATCCCAATAAAAATTGTGTCAGCATTTTTTTTAATTGAAAACATGATTATCAAATTTATTTGGAAGGGAAAAGATAACTCTCATCTCCAGACTTTAAATTATATTAACTAGCTATAGTTGTAAAAATAGCATGATACTGGCATAAAGACAGACACACAGACCAATGGAACCAAACTGATGGTTGAGAAATAGACCCTGACTTGTACGGTCAAGTGATTTTTGACTAGCCTGTCAAACCCACACACTCGGACAGAACAGTCCATTCAGCAAATGGTGATGAAAGAACTGGATATCCATAGCCAAAAGAAGGAAAGAGGACCCCTATCTCACACCTTATCCAAAAATTAACTCAAAATGGATCAAAAACCTAAATATAAAAGAACCATAAAACTTCTAGAAGAAATTGTAGGAAAATATCTTCAAGCACTGGTGGTAGGTGGTGGATTCTTAAAGGAAATACAAGGAGGACTGAGATGGACTACTGATTTTTAATGTAGAAGTTTTAATTACCTTTAATGTAAAAGTGTGGAAATGTATAGAGTGGATGGTAACAAATAGTAACAGCTAGTTTATAAATGGGGATGTGGCTGAAAATGGTAGTCTAGGGATGTAAATGCCAACTGACAAAATATTAGAGAATAATCTAGGAACTGAATAGCACAGTAAAACAAGAAGTGGATGAGAATTGTGGTTGATGAAACAGAAGCAAGTGTCCTCTGTGAGCTAGAGCAAATGTACATCACTACTGGAGGGTGGTGGGAATGTGGAGAAGCATGGGAAAAATACAACTGGAGTGACCTATGGACTGTGGTTAGCAGTAATAATGTAATATGCTTGCATCTTTGCCAAAGATGTACTACTACTGTGTTGATAATGGGGCAGTATGGAGAATGTGTGCCAAATGTACACATGGATGTGGTAACAATCAGATGATACTATTTTATCTGTAAAAAATGTTCCTCCACAGTGTGGTATGTTGATAAGATGGATGTTGTTTGGGAATTCTGCACATGTGCATGATTGTTTTTTAAGTTTACAACTTTTGTCATTAAAAAAACATTTAAAAAATAATAGGGTGGGTTGGGGAGGAAATACACCAAATGCAAGATAAAGACTATAATTAGTAGTAAGATTTTTTTTTTAAAGATTTATTTATTTATTTAATTCCTATTTAATTCCCCCCTCTCCCCCCCCCTCTCCCCCCCCCCCCCCCCCCCCCCCCCGGTTGTCTGTTCTCTGTGTCTATTTGCTGCGTCTTGTTTCTTTGTCCCCCTTCTGTTGTCATCAGCGCACAGGAAGTGTGGGCGGCGCCATCCCTGGGCAGGCTGCACTTTCTTTCGCACTGGGCGGCTCTCCTTACAAGGCGCACTCCTTGTGCGTGGGGCTCCCCTACACAGGGGACACCCCTGCGTGGCACGGCACTCCTTGCGCGCATCAGCACTGCGAATGGGCCAGCTCCACACAGGTCAAGGAGGCCCGGGGTTTGAACCGCGGACCTCCCATGTGGTAGACAGACGCCCTAACCACTGGGCCAAGTCCGTTTCCCAGTAGTAAGATTTTGACAATATTCTTTTATAATCTGTAACAAATGTCTCATGACAATGCAAGGTGTTGGTGGAGGGTTGATGTATGGGACCCCTGTATAATGTTATGCATGTTTGCTTTGCAAGTCCACAACTTTTACTATACACTTACTGTTCATGTGTGTTCATATATAAAATTATATAAAGATAATAATAGTAATGTGGACCATTGACTATGGGGTGCAGTGATGCTCAGAGATGAACTTTACCAAGTGCAATGGATGTGTCATGATGATGGGAGAGAGTGTTGCTGTGGGGGGAGTGGGGGGCGGGGGCGGTGGGGT
Organism: Dasypus novemcinctus; assembly: GCF_030445035.2. Lineage (NCBI taxonomy): Eukaryota > Metazoa > Chordata > Mammalia > Cingulata > Dasypodidae > Dasypus > Dasypus novemcinctus. The sequence goes on from NC_080675.1 coordinate 40,551,616, forward strand.
TGAATGGGACCTCATATTTTTTTTTATGTAAATTTAAAAATAAATAAATAAATAATTTAAAAATAATAATAGTAAGGTGGAATGGGGGAAAATACTTTGGTTAGTAGCAATGTTTTGACAATGCTCTTTAATCATTAGTTTAAAATATTTAACAACAGTACAAGGTGTTGGTAGTGGGGTGAATTATGAGTCCTGTATGAGGCTATGTATATTTTGTAAATTTGTAACTATTACTATATACTTATTGTTTATGTATATTTATATTGAGTGATCTACTTTGATAAATTTTTTTTTAAATGAAAAAAAAAGGAAAGCATAATGATCAAATTTATTTGCAAGGGTAAGGGGTCCTGAATAGCCAGAAACATCTTAAAAAGGAAAAGCAAAGTTGGAGGACTCTCACTTCTGGACTTTAAATCATATTACCAAGCTACAGTGGTAAAAATAGCATGGTACTGGCATAAAGACAGTCATATAGACCAGTGGAACCAAAATGATGGTTCAGAAACAGACACATCTAGGATCAAGTGATTTTTTGACAAGTCTGTGGTACAGATACAAGAGTATCCCTTGTGAGCCAAAGCCATTGTACATCATTACTGCAGTGTTGTGGGATGTGGAGAAGCATGGGAAAAATACAACTGGAGTGACCTATGGACTGTAGTTTACAGTAATATTCATGCATCTATGCCAAAGATGTACTGTGTTGATAATGGGGGAGTATGGAAGAAGTGTGCCAAATGTAAACTATGGACCTGGTAATAATCTGATATAATCTGTAACAAATGTTTCACACTGTGTATTGTGTTGATAGAGGGGTGCTGTACGGGAATTCTGCACATGTGCATGATTGTTTTCTAAGTTTACAACTTTTATCATAATATATTTTTAAAATAACAGGGTAGGTTGGGGGAAAAATACAACAAATGTAAGATAAGGACTATCGTTAGTAGTAAGATTTTGATGATATTCTTTCATAATTTGTAACAAATGTCTCAGAGAAATTCAAGATGTTGGTGGTAAGTTGATGTATGGGACCCCTGTGAGTGTTATACGTGTTTGCTTTTAAGCTCACAACTTTTACTATATACTGTTTATGTATGTTTATGTATAAATGAAATATATAAAAAGTAATAATAGGGTGGGTTGGGGGAAAAATATACCAAATGTAAGATACTTTGGTTAGTAGTAACATTTTGAGGACGCTCTTTAATCGTTAAAATGTTTCACAACAATGCAGGGTATTGGTGGTAGGGTGATGTATGAGAGCCCTGTGTGATGTTATGCATATTTGTTATGTAAGTTCACAACTATTACTATATACTTTACATACGTTTATATATGAGTGATATATTTCAATAAATGAAAAAAAGAAACGAGAAAGAGTATAATGGAGAAAAGAAAGTTAAATACTAAGAAAAATACTATAAAGCAGGGAGGCTGGAGGAAAAGCTCTGGCCTCTCCAAGTGGAATGGGAATGCCGTTCCCCATTTAAGACCTTTCAGATTCCAAACAAGTTGCAGAGATGTTTCAATAAATTGTGGTGGATGGGAAGACATATCAGTTACTAGAAGTCTATTCCAAAATAAAAGCTTAAAAAAAATAATAAATTAGATGAAAGTTACATAAAAATGTAAATCTTATAAGTTTTTTGTAATCAGCACTGAGAATCTTCAATTTTCAAAAGTTTTTATTTTGTTCTACAGCATTCTCTAAACAAGTCCTCTGTTTCTATCATTTTATCCTCAGGACAGAAAAGACCTGGAAGTTAAACAAGCTTCCTCAGATGGGTGAGATAGACTTTGAACTACACGTCTTAGTTCCTTTTGAAATCAGTGCATTATTAGTTATCCTAAATTCTGTATTGAAGAGTAGCACTAGTTTTATCTGCACTTGGGCCTGTATTTTGTATGTCTTTTTCCTCCCACTTCATTTTCCTACTATTTCACTTTTATGGTAGTTTACAAATGTGTTTGTCTGCAATGGAATGGAAATTAAACAAAATAAAAACTGGTCCTTCTGACTGTCTAAGGAGCACTGCTCTAGAGTTCTGGTACAAACACAGCTCGACAAGGAGGAGACATGCTCAGATAAATAACAACCCTAAAATAATCAATCTAAAACCCCACTTTGTCCATTGTTTTAAATCTCATTATCACTCATCCAGAGCAGCTGCTGAGTTTATACTTGGTAATCTTAACTTGTAGCATCTCAGCCTACTTATGTGGTGGTATCATTTTGGGCCAAACTACTCATTAAATGAGTCTAAAAAAACATAAGCAAGTGCTAAACTAGTTAGCCTCCTTTAACAGACAAGAGCTCATTTGTGTCTTGGCCTCCTTTACAAATTTAGTTTTTCTCCTTCCCTGTGATGAAGAAAGCATCTTGATTATCTGAGTTATTTATAATTGTATTTGCGAATAAGAGATTGTTTTCTTTGTTTTATAAATTATCTAGGTACAAAGATACCAGGATCATCAAGAGACAAAAAAGGTCACAAAAGAATTAAGAAAGGTGGTTTTGGAAGTGAGGAATGTTGAAGAAAATGACAGAGAAATCAGTGCCACATAAACCTCTTAACAATCAGTTATGGCAGGTTGCACCACTGCTAATGCAACTTTGCCTGATTTTAAACTTATTTCTAAATACTAATCCTGCCATAATTAATAGTTTTATTTATCATCTGACCTTTATTCTGGCTCTAAGAAATTCTGAAGACGAGTAATGAATGACAAAACAGCAGAAAGATTAAGAACATGAATAAAAAAGCATAGCTTTTAATGGAAACCTGCTTCCCCCTGAAAGTTAATATTTGCTCAAGGAATGACAAATAGCCAAATAAGTAAACCAAATGTCAAAATATATTACCAAAAAATTCATTTCTAAACGACTAGATTTGAAAACTTTGGAATATACATTTCAGCATTCTCCTTCTGTAAAAGGAAAATTGAGTTAACACCAACCTAATTTTTTTATTCTTCCTTATTGTAGTACAGGTATCCAAAAGCCAGGCTTTCCCCAAAAATGTTAGTGTGATTTTCTCAAAAAGAGAAGTTACATTAATTTCAACTCATGGATAAACATTCTCTATTTTTTTTTCTTTTTTAATTGAATAACATTCTCTATCTTTCTTGAATGCTATCTGGAACCTTGATTCCTTGGAACCTCCAGGCACAGAGTCCCAAATTTTTGTATACAATTTCAGAGTTCAGAATACCCCAAGTTCTGGTGCTGAATATGAGGTTTATTTCTATTATTAAATGTTATGTGTCTTTTTAAAGGATTGTCTTCCTTAATGAGCTCTTCAACTTTGAGATTAACTAGGGAACTAGCTTCCCTTTACAATTACTGCTATTTCCTAGCGGCCATCCTGAGAGTTGACAGAAAATTGAAAATATCTTACCTCTGACAAATTAACAGCCAAGGGAATGATTCCAGCCACGTAACATCCCACCAACATAGCCATAGACAGTAGACTAATGGAGATGAAATCATCCATCCTGCCCTTCTTTATTCAAAACCCACCACCACCAGACTATCAATTTTCAGTGGCTTCAAAAGATGCTTAGGATCTGAAACACGTGTGCAGGTTCCAAGAGGACACAGGTAGATTTTCCAGTTCTATCGGTCTCCCCACCAGCAGATGTGTTCACGGGGCACTTTTTTCTTGAACGTGCTGGAAACAACAATCCTTTTGCTGATATTAGCGCTCGAGAGAACTTTCAGTAATTTTAGGTCCCAGCCCCTAGGTTCCCAGATGCTAGCGACTGGATTCCCGTGAGTTAACCATTGGAAATGATAAAGTCAATGGGGAAAATGTGCGAACGAGAGATTTCTTCAATCGCTGGAAGAAGGGTGGCACTCCCTGCACAGACAACGTCCCAGGAGGCAACAGGAAGAGGAGAATCACCCAAGCGAACCCGTTCGTTTTCCTGGTGCCCCTGTCTCCCCTGGGGGCTGCCCTGCGGGTGGTCCTCCCAGGGCTGGGACCAGCCCACCAGTGCCGGCAAACTATCCTCCAAGTCTAGGATGAGGAAAGGAGTCCTGCAGGTCTCTAACGACGAGCTCGAGGGGTTCAGCAGCAAAGCTGACACAAAGCAGTCTCTGCCCTATACCCGGTGCTGTTCATGCTACCCATCTCCGCCGGGCCTTGACCCGAAGACGCCGATACTACAGCAGCCATGGCCGCCAAGTGGCACCTTTTCATTACATCCACTTCCGGATTGCTTCACCGCCCCACCTCTAGAAGGGCACTTCCGGGTTACAAACGACCTATGGCCCGAGATACTTATACTGTCGCCATTTTTTAATAAGGCTAGTGAAAGAGTACACCGTCTATACTGGTGTACACTCCGTGAGTACGCATAGCAACAAGAATACGGAAGACAGCTTCTTGAAAAAAAGATTCTCAAGCTCCGAAACATTCCGTGGTGTATCTACTTGCCCTTATCCAAGATGGCTGAAACAGCCAACATCTGCTCTAGCCACCGGAAATCTGTGCGCCTCAATGGTCGAAAAGGTTCTTTCGCGATGCGCTTTGACGACTTCCGGCGGCTCCTCTCGCGGGGATTGGCTGTTGGCGGCGTTGAGGCTAAGCTCGTGTGCGGCGGCGGTGTCGGCAGCGGCTGCGGTGAAGGAGTTTAGCGCGATGGTGAGAAAGGCCTCTGCGGCCACCCGAGTCCCCGGCCTCCGGGGCGACCCCCATCCCTGAGCATCATTCAAGCTTCCCTATCCGGCGTGAGCGTGCTGCTCCCCGGCCCTCCAGCGCATGGGTCGACCCTTCCCGCCGCGGAGACGCCGGGCCTGGCTGTAGGCCTTAGAGCCCGGGTCCGCCCAAGCATTTGCGCGCCTGCTCTCAGGCTCAGGCGAGGCGCGACGTGGGCCTAAGAATGCGCCTTCTTCCGACTGTTGATTGCTGGAGGGAGGCGTGGGGACGGTGCGCTTTCCCTCCCGACGCTCTAGCCTAGCGTAGGAACAATGGCTGAGAGAGATGCGGCGACCCTGTACCCGAAACTGACATATTCAAGTTACTGCACCCAGCGTGTGGGCCAAGAGGGGTCGTGTTTGCTTTGAAGTGTTTTTTCCTCAGCCGTTCGCTTTTGTTTTCCTGTGTTCTGCCTTTTTTTGTTGTTGGTTTTTGTGTTTGTAGACATTTTATTTTCCAGGATTCGTAGATACCTCATTTGACGTTTCCCTCGGTCCTTATCCCTGTTGTTAACCTTATTTATATTCTTTTGGGACTGGAGGCTTAAAAGAAAGGATCAGTTGAGGACCTACGTCCCTTAGAATCCAGGGTGGTAGTTAAATGAGTGGAGTTTTTTTTTAATCAATAAAAAAGATGCTCACAGAGATTGAGGACTCATGGTTAGTTCCACACTTCGACTTTCGTTTTCTGGAACTCTCTCAAGTTGTACTTTTCTGATTGGAGATATTTCTGTGTTTGACTCACAGTCTACCAAAGAGGACTAATCAGAAAGAAGACTGGGTTTCCAGTCCTGGTTTTACTATAACTAACAATGTGACCTTGAGCAAGTCGTTTTACCTTTATGAGTTTCTTTTCTCTGCCTTTGTCATTATTTGCTGTTGTGGTAAAATGCTAAGGTTAAAATCTAAAAAATTGACAGCAATTAACATCAACAACTCATCTGGTTGGACAAATCAGAAAGAGTTCCTTACCTATCTGAGTAGAATTAAAAATTAGAATTTGTAATTGAGTGAATAATTATTTGTTTGAAAGCCTTAAGTACTTTTGCTTTACTAGATTTGCAAGCTTCTTTTTTTTTTTTTTTGGTAGTTTGGGGGAAGCAACAGTAGAATGATTATTCTTAGGTTTGTGTTTGAAATTCTGCATTTTTTTCTTTTTCCTGATTTGGGTTTTCACAATCTTTTTGTCCTATTGTGGAGAATAGAAAAATAAAAGATTTTAAATATATATATATGCTTCCCCCCAAACTACAAAAAAAAACTATTTTGACTAGAGTTTAGTGAATTTAGTCATAGTATGTACTTAATAGTTTTTAATTCTTGTCTTTCGGCAGTCCGTATTGGAAATAATAAACTTTGGTCAGAGACTCAGTTTAAGACTAAATACAAAAAAAGAATACTGTATAGCTGTTTGTTTCCTCTGTTATCCTTTCAAATAAATTAGTCCTTTAATTTGTATTAGAACAAGAATTAAATTAATATGATAGCAATTGGTATAGCTAATGTATAGGACAAACCCTATTGCAGAAATGCTAATGTGGTTTCTGTAAAATTATTTGCTTCTCAACAAATGAACCATTAGAACAGCTTTTTTTGGTTGGGTGGTTTATGCACTTTTGTGTAACAAATCTGTAATGCTTTATCTGACTTTTATTCATCACTTTTTAACAGCGTTTCAGAGAGGAAGTTAATCAGCTATTTCAACTACAATATGTTGATTCTTAAAAGTTCTGATTTTTGCAAAGTATGTAAAGTTGATTATCAAATCATTCTACTTTTATTGTACTAGCATATTTGCGCAAAAAAAAAATGTCATGAGAGTACCACGAAGCTGTTTTGAAATGATCCAGGTGCAGTTTTGTCTTCTGAGGGACATTCTGCAGTATCAGGAGATATTTTTGGTTTTCACAGTTTGTGAGTAGTTAGGGTTTACATGGGCATGTAGTAAGTAGAGGCAAAGGATGCTACTATATATCCCACAGTACTCAGCACAACACGTCTGTTTCCCCCCTCACCCAAAAAAGAATCACCAAGCTCAGACTGTCCATTGTGCGGAGGTTGAAAATCCCTAAAACAGACCCACTAGCAAAAACATCCCCCCCCCCAGCATGAGGTGGAAGATGTAAATCTGATTACTGTTCTTCACACATATGTACATTTCTTGTAGTGTGAGTAACCATTTTATGTGGCTCTCCTGTTTAAAAATAAGTAATTTTGGTAAAAACCCCATGAGGCAAATCATGTACTAGGCGAATAGTTTTCTAGGGTAATAACTAATTTTCTATTGCTATTATTACTTTATACTTAGATTTTATAGCCTAACCACTGGATAAGATGTGGTTCCACTATTGTTGAAAGTGGAAAAAGAATGTAGGTTGATAAAGTGGAGCAATGATTGTAATGTTTCCCCTTTTCTCTCCTTTAACCCAAATCGGTGGTTTTATTGGGGGCTTAATGGGACTAGATGTGGAAAATGACTATAGAGATATAAAACCTAATATAATTTAAAATCTGATGGGCAGAAAAGATACAAAAAGAGCAGTACAAGGTAGCTTATGCCAGTTATGTCCAGGCAGTGAATGCAGTCGGATTTGAGAAGTAGTGGTTAAGGACTAGAGGGCTAATGAAGACCTTAAGGAGTTGTGGATCCGGCTCTTGATGCCAAATTTGGGCAAAGGCAAGAAGAGCACCCTAACTTAGTTATGTTTTAATAACCAACAGTCAGGTAATAAGGGGATTTTATACCATGAATTTCTCAAATACGAGTTAGAAACTTAAATTGAAATCACTTTTTGCTCTCTAGTCTCACACCATCTTGCTGGTACAGCCTACCAAGAGGCCAGAAGGCAGAACTTACGCTGACTATGAATCTGTGAACGAGTGCATGGAAGGTGAGTTTACCAGTAATCGTGGGGGAGAAATTTTTAATTATTATTTTTCCCTGACATTTACTATTAGAACACATCTCACTTAGGAACCAGATTTGTGTTTTCCTCCAGATTTCATAAATTGTGTAACTTGAGCAGGGAAAGTAGATATTTAAGACTAGATTTGCTATTTGAAACATTAATTATACATACAGTCGTCTTCATTTATCAAGTTCATAGGTATTTTAAAAATGACTTTCCAAAGCCTTTTGCTATTTTATATATTATGCAAATATTTACAGATATCCTTTATATAGAGTGTGGTTAAATTCAAGCACTGTAAAGGCAGGTATTGTGGATGCCTAATAGTCTGTTTATTAAACAAATAAACATTTAAAAGCCATTTTGTCAATAACCTACAGAATGTTGTTAGAAAATAAGAATTAGCTTAGAGAATAAAGGCAAATGGAACCAAATTAATGTAATTTACTATGCATTTGATAAACCAGTACCACCCTGAAGGGAACTATTAGGCCCTAATGTTTCTTACTCAATAAACCACTAGATCAGAGCACATGGCTTAGAACCTCACTAATTGGATTATCCTTATGCCTAATCATTATATTGAGTAAATGAGGTACATACTCATTTTTTAATAAATTGTCCATTCTTTGCTGCTTCTTATAAAGATATTGTAGTCATTTTGTTTCTGCTGTGGGGCATGTCCCTGAATCTTTTGATTATTCAAAACTAACTAGGTTAGACTTAATCTGATCATTTCAAACGGCTAATGGGTGGGCCTGTGGAAAAACTACCAATAATAATCAGAGATAGCTTCCAGATAGCTGGTATCTTTCTTTCCTGGTGGTAAATAATTTTGCTCGAAAAGAAGAGCTAGGCTCTTGTTCTGGTTATCTTTTCTGGTCCATTCCTCTGCTGACATCCTTACTTGTCTGTAAGGTTTACATTGTGCACATGCTGCCTTAGCAGATTGTCACCTTGCCTTTATTATCATGTTTGGTCTTTGATTTTGCAGTGTTCTTTAGTAGCCTTGCTGATTTTATAGAAGGCTTTTATTTGCATCATAAGCAAACATACCAAGCATTGACAACACTCACTTTGCATTGAGATAATAGTCTCCAAAAGAAAGACCATGTATTTGAGGTTCATCCATGTTGTTTCATGTATCAGAACGTCATTCCTTTTTATGAATGAGTTATATTCCGTTATATGGACATTTTCTTTATTCATCACTTGATGGACATTTAGGTTGTTTCCACTTTTGGCTTCATGAATAATGCTGCTGTGAACATTTGTGTACAAGTTTTTGAATGGATATGTTTTCAGTTCTTTCACGTTTAAAGCTTGGTCATGTTTTAATTCTGTGTTTAGCTTCTTAAGGAACTGACAGACTATTTTCCATCGCAGCTGAACTATTTTACATTCCTAGCTGCAATGTAGGAGGGGTCCAGTTTCTTTGCATCTTCACCAAGGTTTATTATTGTCTGTCTTTTGGATTATAGCCATCCTAGTAGGTGTGCATTGGTATCTCTTTGTATTTCCCTAATTGCTAATGATTTAGATGATCTTTTTCTGTGTTTATTGGCCATTTGTATATCTTCTGTGGAGAAATGTCTATTTTAAAGAGAAGTAAAAGTCACATGAAATAGTTTCCATATACTACCCTATTATTTACATCTTGCATTTGTTACAAGTGATGGAAGAACATTTTTATAATTTTATAACTCAACTATAGACCATGGTATACATTAGGGTTCACTGTTTTGTATAGTCAATTTTTATTCTAGTAACATATATACAACCTAAAATTTCTTCTTTTTACCCCATTCAAATATATAATTTCGTGCTGTTAATTATGCTTACATTAAAAGCACAGAAGTTTTTAGTTTTGATTATTTTTGCTGCTTTTGCATGTGCTTTTGGTGTCTTAAATCAGTTGACTGTCAATGTGAAGGTTTATTTCTAATTATCTATTAATTTATATGCATATCTTTATGCCAATATCATACAGATTTGATTACTGTAGCTTTTTGGGAAGTTTTGAAATCAGGAATGTGACTCCTTCAACATTGTTTTTTTTCTGTCAAGATTGCTTGTTATTATAGGTCCCTTGGATTTCCCAAATAAATTGCCTGTTCGTTTCTGCAAAAACAACTTGGACTTTACTGGCCCTTTGATAGAGATTGGATTGAAATGTTGATAATTTTGAGGATATTGCTGTTTTAACAATTTCAAGTCTTCCAGCCCTTGAATATGAGATGTCTTTCCATTTATTTAGGTCTTCAGTTTCTTCAGTGATACTTTGTAGTTTTCAGTGTACAAATCTTGCACTTTTGTTAAATTTATTCCCAAGACTTGCATTCCTTTTTGGTGCAGTTGTAAATGGAATTGCTTTTCCTAATTTCATTTTCAGATTGTTGTTAGTGTGTAGAAATACAATGTTATTGTATATCATCCATTGTATCCTGAAACCTTACTGAATTTGTTTATTCTAATATTTTGTGTGTGTGTGGATTCCTTGGGATTTTCTATATACAAGATCATGTCATCTACAAATAAGACATAGTTTTGCTTCTTCCTTAGCATTTGGAATTTTTCTTGCCTAATTGCCCTGGCTAGAACCTCTAGTACAAAGTTAAGTAGAAGTGGTGAGAGTGGTTATCCCTATCTTGCTCCTAACTGAATACTTATATTTCATTGTGAGAATGCTTCATGTCCAATATCTTACATTATCCTCACAACAACTCTTTGAAGAAGTATACTATTGTTATCCAGTTTTTTATAGGTAAGCCTTGGGGAATATGAGTCATTTGCCCAAGGTTTCATAGTTAGTAAAGAGCAGAAGTGGAATTCAAGTCTGTCTGAATCCAGAACCCAGGACCTTATATATCCTGTTATGCCAATAACTTTCCTCCTTGTTCAGTTTTATCATATTTTTTTTCATTGCATCAGAATTCAAAAGCCAAATAAGGAAGTATTTATTTGTCATCCATCATTCCCAAGTGTGGTACTTTTCTTTCTTTACTGAGGCTTCAGTAATATTTATGTATTGAATACAGAATAATTAAGATCCATAGTGTTGCCACTTGATATCCATCAGATGGCGCTGTCCTTAAAGCCTCTTACGATCCAGTTGTTTTAAAAAGAAAAAAGAAACAAAAAGAAAGAAAAAAAGGTAAAAGAAAACAAAAAATATATATATCCAATGGTTTAAAGTAATCATTTTATTATTAAGGTACAGAATAATTACCTGGTGAATTTACAAATTAAAGAAGTATTTGCTAGTCACAGTGATTGAAGCCCATCAACCAAATGTCCTTTTCTCAGCCCAACTTTATAAAAACAAGTACTGTGATAGCAGTATATATACTACTCATATCTTAGAAGTTTATGTAATTATAAGATCTTGGGTTTTTTCCTCCCTTTCTTAGGTGTTTGTAAAATGTATGAAGAACATCTGAAGAGAATGAATCCCAACAGTCCCTCTATCACATATGATATCAGTCAGTTGTTTGATTTTATTGATGATCTGGCAGACCTCAGCTGCCTTGTGTAAGTATTAGCCACCATTTCTCTTAATTTGATATTTTTTATCATTAATTCTTCATTTTGAGGTTATTATAATACTGGTAATTCATTATGTGAATTAAGTAGGCAACATATTGTTAGAGCTAAAGGCACAGTAAAATCTCAAGGATTTAGCTAATTGATGTAGTTAGTATGCATAGGTGATGGTAATTAAGTTGTTCCTTAGATCTTTTTCTTAATTTTTTCCCTAGTCTTTGTCCTAAAGCAATTGATGTTGGATGAAAACTGAGATTATTCTTTTTGTAACAATATTTAAAATTTTAAATACATGTAGGACTGGAATTTTAACCCAAGCCCTGTGTTGTTTTTGTTTTGTTGTTTTTTATAACACTTTTTTTATTAAAGTTAATAGATCATATAGAATGTTACATTAAAAAAAAACATGAGGTTGCCATATAACCCATACCCCACCCTCCCACCCCCATCATTTTTGTAAATTGTATTTTTTTGAAGATACATACATCACAAAAAAGGTTACATTATAAAAAATGTAAGTGGTTCCCGGATATCCCCCTCCTCCCACACCAACAACCTCCCCCATGACTGTGGCACACTCATCACACTTGACAAACACATTTTGGAGCATTGCTGCACCACGTGGATAATAGTTTACTCTGTAGTTCACACTCTCCCCCGGTACATTCAGTGGGTTATGGCAGGATATATAATGTCCAGCATCTGACCCTGCAATATCATTCAGGATAACTCCACAAAGTCCCAAAAATGCCCTCTCGTCACATCTCTTCTTCCCACTCCCTGCCCTCAGCAACTACTGTGGCCACTTTCTCCCATCAATGATAGAATTTCTTCTGTTAGTGTCACAAAAGTTTTATAGTAGGATATCAGTAAGTCCACTCTAATCCATATTTTATTCCTCCATTCTGTGGGCCCTGGGATGGTGATGTCCACTACACCTCTATATTGAGAAGGGGCCAACTCCTGTGTTAAACATATATTTTGATATGTTATTTTGAGAGCTTTGTCAAATTTTTCTGTATATATTTTTCTAACATTATATTTGTTGAAATAATTTGTATTGATGATCTGTTTTACACCACTGCTACGAAGGAGCATAAAGTGATTTAGACTTAATCTCAAACTTTTTGGACAATAGGCTAAGTGGAAGTAGAGCTAGTTTTACAGAGGAAAATAGAAGAATCTTATAAGGAGCTAGTCTTTGGGGCAGCAGGTATTTTTGAATACTTATTACATACCAAGCTTTGTGCTAGAGGTTGAAGAAACAGTAATGGAAAACTCACAGTTACTCTTCAAAGGCACTTCCTAGATAATACTGGAGCCCAGTCTGAAGCCAGCTTCACCTGTGCTGTTTGGGGATGAAAATAAGTATTTGGGGGATATTTGAGTTTTGTTTTCTGTACTTCTTCGTTGTGTTTCAGTTTTAGCCATTTCACTTTGCTCATTCAAAACATTTAAATGATTGATTTCTCATCTTTAATGAAATGTGCTAATTAGTTTGATTATAATTTTTTCAGTATAAATAGGCTCAGAAAATTGTACGAGGCCAACAGAGCTGCAACTATTATGATATTTTGACTTGTAATGTCTTTAGTTGATTTTCCTATAGTCTGATAATGTATATACACAGAGACCACACATATTCATTCAACAAACATTTATTGAGTGCTGACTATGTACCAGTTATGCTCTAGGCACTGTGAATTCATCAGTGAATAGAGCAGATGAAAAATCCCTTTTCTTACAAAGTTTACATTCTCGTGGGGATGTAAATACCACATTAGATAAGTAAATTATAACATATTAAGAGGGGTTAAGCACCATAGAGAAAAATAGGTTGGGGATGGAGGCTGAGGGGGCCTGGAGAGTGGATTGCAATTTTCTTTTAGATTGGCTAGGAATTGGTTAAATGAGTTGTTGGTGTTTGGTGAGAGAATGAGTCATACAGAAACCTATAGGAAGAATGTTCCAGAGGGGGCAGCTAGTGTAAGAGTCCTGAATGAGGAATGTGCCTGGCATGTTTGAAATTAGCAAGGAAGCCTGGGGAGCAATGGAGGCGGAGCAGTAGGAGATGAAATTGGAAAGATAATGGGGGAGGGAGAAATGATATTCTAGAAGTTAGTTCAGAAGTGTTTCAAGAATGTTTTAATTTGTTTCTTATTACTGATATGTTAAATAAATGAGGACTGAGAATCAAACCCTAGATTTAGCACTATGGAGTCTTTGGTGACTTTGATTAGCAGTTTTGAAGAGTTTTGCTCTAAAGGAGAGCAGAGAAATGGGGTTATACCTGGAAGAGGAAAGTATTGTGTTTTTTAGGGGAGAAATAATGTAAGTGTACAGGTTAATAGGGTGATCTAAGTTAAAAGGGAAAAATTGATAGTTTTAGCTAGTATTATAAGAGTTCGTCATTAGTAAAGGAGGGAGGAGGCAGGGCAGGGTGGAAGCTTGGGAAGATTATTTTCTGATTGCTCCTGTTTTAGGAAGCAAGGACACCATTTGAAATTGAGGATGTGCTGTAGGTTTGCAAAGAGAAGAAAGTAAGAAATAGTCTAGGAGGGATTGGGAGAATTCTGATTTGGGAGAATACTAAATGTTCCCTGGGATATCTGATGATGAGTTTAAAGTGAAATGAGTCATTGTGGTCATGTTTTTTTTATCTCTTCCCTTTTAGCCTGGATGGGGAGTAGATGGAGATTTTAGCAGAGGGTGAATGCAAGGGAGGATTTATGTCTGAATGACTATGAAATTTAGAGGGGCCAGAGACAGATGGTTCCAGTGGGATCTGAAGATGGCTGAGGTTAGGATACTAGCAATAGAAGTAGGAAGTAATAATCAGAAAATGGCATGCTTGAAATTGGGAGATTGTGGTTACGGGTAATGACAGTCTAGGTTATGGTCAAGAAGGAATAGGAGACGAGAGGTTGTTGGAGGAGAGGATTTCAAGAAACTGAGAGGCTTCGATGTTGACAGGATCATCTGCTAGATATGAACTCACCAATAATACTTAAAATTACTTTCTAGACTTTTTTTCTAGACAGGGAACTTTATTTTTGTTCACTGCTGTATTCCCAGTGCCTGGAATAGTACCTGGCACATAGTTGGTGCTGAGTAAATATTGATTGATATTGGCATGTCACTCATAATATGATTTGAGCATAACTTTTAAGTTAGTGGTAATTTTCCTTTTCCCTTTTGATTAAACATTACAAGGCTATATTCTAAATTGATAGGATGGCCTTAACAAAATTGAAAGAATCTAGTATGACTTCGTTCATGCTAAATTTTGCAGTAACTTATATTTTCAGAAACCATGAAGTTATTTATCTGATGAAATGTCAGGATTTTTTTTTTTCTGTTTGTATCCTAGATATATTTGTTTTGGGAAATTTTTACACCTGAACTTAAAAACCGACTAGATGTTTCAATTAGAATGCAAGATTTTAACAGAGATGATGTGTGGCAATTCATGTCATACCTTTACTTCATTCTTTAAACGAATTGTGGGTTGTTTTTTTTTTTTTTAATTATTTTTGCGATTTTATAAAAATCACTTGCTAAGACATCAGGTATCTAATCATGATGTTTTGGGATGTGGTACTTACTCCCAATGGATAGAAAGTTACTTAAAGTCATGTTTACTCACCTTGGGAGAAAGTGGTTAACAGCTAACTGGGGTTTTAGAATTAGACATAGCTGAGTTTGAATCCTGGCCCTAGCATTCACTAACTCCTTAGGGCATGTTAGCTTAATACTGATAAGCTCTGTTTCATCATTTATAAAATTTTAAGTAATAACTACCTTTGAGTGTTACTTTTGAAGATCAAGTGCTTCCTTAGCACAGTAGTGTTAGGTATATAGCAGGAACTCAATTTTTAACTAGATTGACGAAGTCAGGACTGGGTTTTATTTTTAATTATGGTATGTTGATTTTTTAAAATTTGCCAAACATAGAATGGGAGGAATTTCAGAGTCCACAGGTAAGATTTTAAAAGGCGATATGTTTGTTTTTTTTAAACTGTGAAATTGCACAAAGTAAAACAGTTTTAAACAAAAACATATTACACGTATGTCATAACTACAGAACACAACTTTTATAACTTTGTGTAAACCGGGATCCACATCCAGCATGCTAAAATGGTTTCTAATGCTCATATTAGTCAAAATATAGGACAAGGATTTCTTTAATTATTCTCAAGGTAATTTTCTAGCAACGTTATTTCAAGTAGTATAGAAGAGCTACTAGTGTATAGTATTTAGTCATTCTGAAAAGAAGCTCTTAGTTGTACCTGTTGAACACTCTAGTGTTGAAAATTTTTTGCCTCTGAAACTTTGAAAATCAAATTCAGGATTTAAAACCATTTTGCCCACATGACTTTGGTTAGATGAATATTCGGAAAAATAAAGCATTTGTTCCAAAGGTCACTGACTGCCAGGGCACTTCCTATGACAGTAAGCACATCTTGCTTCTCTCCCTAATCAAGGATTGTAACTTGGGCTGTTACTCCTCAGACCAGGATCAAGTCCCTTTTTGGTTTGTAAATTATTGTGTACTCATTGCCTCTTCTGTTAAATTTACATGGTATTGATGGACATTTTTTAATTGATTTAAAAAAAAAAATCAGTATTGGAGGAAATGGTATAAATAAGATTCTACTTCATGATTAAACCCAGGGCAAACTGACTATGTTTTAATAGTAAAATTTTGGCATGGAGAATTTGTATTTCATATATTTGAAGTCAGAGGGTGAATTTTTTCACAGTTTTCTTATCCATACTTTTTTTAATGTATAAGATTTTTTTTAAAAAGCCTTTTGAATATATAGGCTGCTTGCTTACAATTAGAAACAAAAGGGACGTTTTTATCCTCAGTTATAGATACTCATACCTCACTTAATTAGGAAGACAGCTTGATATCAGTGATACTGATAAATTCACTGCTTACACCCACAGCTTCTTTTCGTGTATAAACTTGCATTCATCATCCATAATAGGCTAAAAGATTCATCCATGCCAACAGCTAGGGATTTTATTACTATACTTATCATTTAATTGTCTTGTTTTCAAGTACCAGTTAACAGCCATCTACACACAGCTTTCAATAAAGAAAGCATTATTACTATTTCATGAGTTGGAAAATAGCGTTCAAGTTCATGGATTCCTAAATGTTCATAAGCCAAAGTGATGGTATTCAGGGAATCAGTCTAAATAATTGGGCTTTTCTACCACATATTACAGTTCTGAAAGTTTTTCTTTTTAGTGCTTTTCCAGTATTAATATAAATATCATGATCTATTCTGCCTCACCTTGAAGGTAGCCTAGGTTAATAATTACTAAGGAACATGAACAGAACATGCTTTTTAGGATAGTGTTCATCATAACAAAAGAACATTAGTAAAAAGCCAAATGTTGCTTTTTTTTCTGGTTAAACCGTTGATAAAATGGAAGGCTTGTGCATTTTTAATAAACCAGATCCTCGCCTTAACCATTGGAGAATATGTTAATGGTATGAAGCAACTTGCATAAGGTCACTTAGTTATTAAGTTCCTTCATTTCTTTGAGCCTTGATTTCCTTATTTATAAAGCAGAGATAATTAACTGTACCTACTCACAAGTTGTAAATAGGATTGAGTGAGTTAAGTCAGATAAGCAGTTAAAACAATATCTGGCACTGGGCAACTTCTTAATAGATGTTTTATATATATATATGTTTTGTTTATTTTAATTTTTTTTTTTGGCTAAAAAGTTAAAATGAAACTTCTGGCTAAAACTAGACAATAATTGATAAATCAAGTATTTTGGTTATCTGGGCATATCCTTAAGGTGCCTTTGTACATGAACTAAGTGTGCCCATCAAAACAAACTGCATCTTTCATCTCCTTTGGATGTTGTGCAGTGTTCCCATCAGTTGCTACATGTGACTTTGAAAACCCTGTGGTTGTGATATGTATTTGTGAAATTTCTGGTTACTTATTCTCTGCTTTTTTATACTATCACTTTAATTTTTGGCTCCAAAAACTAATTTGTTGCTTAACTAGCTAGTTTGGAGTTTTAAGTCAGCTGGAATGTTTCTTCCTATTTGTTGAGTCCTCCAAAGATACCTTGAGTTTGGCTGTCGAGTGATATACCTTGGGCTTTAAAAATCCTTGGAGTCCCCCTTGGATTTTTTTTTTTTACTCACTAAAGGGTTCATAAAAATGGTAACCATGTAGGAGAAAGGACACCTGGTTTCTGGCCACTGTCCTGAAGTAGATATGTAATATACCGCACATTTAACTGAACATCTCCAGGCCTTAGTAAGATTGTCCTAGATGATCTAAAGTTCATGTCACTTAAAATTCAAGGCTATGTAGTAAGCTCTTTTAACTTTTCATTAAGTTATGAACATTTGCTTATCTATGCCAACTTTGGGTTTTTTGGGGGGCTTTAAAATCATGGCAGTTAATTGATCACTGTAACCTTGTATTACCTTTCTGTTCCTTAGTTACCGAGCTGATACCCAGACATACCAGCCTTACAACAAAGACTGGATTAAGGAGAAGATCTACGTGCTTCTTCGTCGGCAGGCCCAACAAGCTGGGAAATAGTTGCATTGGAAACATTAGGGGGATGGGGGTGGGCTTGGAACACAGGTGTGTACAGCGTGCTGTAGTGGAAGTTTTGTACTATAGTAATCCTGTTTCCATTTTGTTACACTCTAGCCAGGATTGAATGTATTAGATGAAATGTGAAGATCTTGTTCAATCTGAAACCCCTGTTGCCCCATTCCCCCCCCTTTTTTTTACTTAAACATTTTTATGATGATTTAGATGAAAGTTGTTTTTTTCAGTTAATGTTGGTTCCAGTCCTTCAAGCTGTTTGTATCTGCCTTATAACATTCACTGTACTAACCTTTCTGCAAGATGGGGTGGGGGGTGGTAACAAAGTTTGGTATGTCCTCAAGATAAAGTCTTAGTGAAAAATAAATAAATGCTCTTTAGTTATATTTTTCCCTGAGTGATTTTTTTTTAAAATCTCTGAACATTGAATTTTCTTGCAGTGTTACCAGTTTCAAAACCAGTAGGCTGCTACACAAAGAATTTTAAGAAAATTTGTGTGCTGCACACAAGTTTTGCTGTGGTTTCTGTGTAGCTAACAAGCTTTTATCTCATTTTCCTAGCCTTCTAGGTAACTCAGCCTTAGTGCCAAGGTTTGTACCTATTACTGACAAAAATATTACAAAAGGTTCTCTGGTGATATAGCTGTCTGCAGCAGCAACCAGGTTGATTCCTTATTAGTAATCAAGTATTCTTTCTGGGAGGGTCCTCAGGTCCTCCTCGGAGCCTTCAGCAGTTGAATACAAATTATCTAAAGTTTGGAAGCTGTAAGGGTGGGAGAAAGACCACAGAAAAGAACTAAAGAATCTTGCATTTAGAGAGTAGTCACATACTGACTTAATGACCTACCATATGATGTTACAGTCATCAAGTATGTGGACATTCCTGGATTTTCCTATTATGACACTTCACCAATAGCCAATAAAATCTTTACACACCATAAAATTGGCAGGTTTTTGGGAGGCTTCATGATGGCTCTAAGTGTCCCTCCTGTCCCCATCCTCACATTAGGACCTTGTATTAGTCAGCCAAAGTGGTGCTGATGCAAAGTACCAGAAATTGGTTGGTTTTTATAAAGGGTATTTATTTGGGGTAGTAACTTACAGATACCAGGCCATAAAGCATAAGTTACTTTCCTCGCCAAAGTCTATTTTCACTTTTTGGAGCAAGGTGACTTCCAACGTCTGCGAGGGTTCAGGGTTCCTCCCTTCCAGGGTCTGTCTGCTCTCTGGGTTCAGGGTCCCCTGCGTGGTACAGCACTCCCTGCACACATCAGCACTGCACCACGCAGGGGTGTCCCCCGCATAGGGGAGCCCCACATGCAAGGAGTGTGCCCTGTAAGGAGAGCCACCTAGTGCGAAAAAAGCGCAGCCTGCCCAGGAGTGACACCATACGCATGGAGAGCTGACGCAGCAAGATGATGCAAGAAAGAGACAGATTCCCCATGCCACTGACAAGAATACAAGCGGACACAAGAACACAAAGCAAATGGACACAGAAAGCAGACAACTGGGCGGGGGGGATAAATAAAAAATCTTAAAAAAGAAAACCTCAAACATTAAGAACACCCCAACTCTGCCCTTTGCCATGCCTTTTATCTGTGAGTCCCCAAGCACCAAAGGGTGGGGACTCAACGCCCTATTGGCACATGAGGTTTACATAATTTACTTAATCAAGTAAACCTATGAATCCAATATAATCTAATATGCCCAGAGGAGATCAGTTTACAAATATAGTCCAATATTTCTTTTTGGAATTCATCAATAATATCAAACTGCTACAGACCTTAACTTTTTTATCTCCAGCAGTTGTATGAAGAACCAAATTCTGAATTAGTATTTATACATGCTTAATTTTTCTATAGAATAATTAAGGAAATGCCATCTGGGCTAGTCTTGGAGTGTCTTCAACATCAAGCTACAGAGTTTAAATTTAGTTTCATAGGCTGTGGATAGCTTTTAAAGATTTTTGAAGCAAAACTTTCAGATCTTTGTATTAGGAGGATTAAACTCACTGCTTTGTGTAACCTGGATTGGAAAGCCAAAGAATACAATGTTCCAAAAGTAGAATTTTCCAGTGAAAGGTAAGATGAAGATTTATAAAACAGCTTTGGATTTGGAGTGTAAGGGGTCTTTTCAGTAGGATAATATGAAGACAAAAGCCAGATACGCAGGTGGAGACTAGGGGAGATTTAAAGTACAGTTAGGGAAGGTAGAATTCATTGAAAACTTGAAAGAATAGTAGTAGTAAAGAATAATAAGTAGGGAAGATGGATTTATTTATTAATAGAGGCAATCCGTGTATGTATTTATATGTGAGTCGAAGTATTTAGGGTAAAAAATATATTTAATTAAGGGATTGAAGGTAAAAGACTACAGGACCAATTGAAGAGAGGAGCCACAGAAGATAGTGAGATGGAAGACAGTGTGTGTTGGGCGGTATTAATCCTTTAAATGGATAGTATATGTAACCAAGTATTAAAACCAGGTATGGATCCTTTTGAGGTTCATACATCGACACATTATCATCTGATGTGAATAAAAACAACAAACAGGTATGTCTTTCTCCAAAAATCACATTTTTTCCACTATGCCAATGGACTCCAAATACTGGTCCACCAAGTAGTATTGGAATGGCTACAATACAGTCACTTTGGAAGTTTTTTAAAAACTCAGGTTCTCAGACCCTTCATTTAGGTCAGGGGTCAGCAAACAGTTTTTGTAAAGGGCCAATAGTAAATATTTTAGCCTTTGCAGGCCACACTGGTCTCCACTGCACATTCTTTGTCTCTTTTTTTTGGTAAGGATTATTTATCCCCACCACTTATGCTCACTCTCTGCTCTCTGTGTCCATTCACTGCGCATTTTTCTGTGCCTGCTTGTCTTCTCTTTAGGTGGCACCAGGAACTGATCCCGGGACCTTCAACATGGGTAGAGGCACTCAATCACTTGAGTCACCTCAACTCCCTGGTTTTGTTGTGTCTCTCACTGTCTCTCCTCTGTGTCTCTTTTTGTTGCATCATCTTGTTGCACCAGCTCTCAGCATTGCACAGGCCAGCTTCCTTTTTGCCAGGAGGCCCTGACAATCGAACCTGGTACCCTTTGTATGCTAGACGGGAGCCCAATCACTTGAGCCACATCTGCTTCCTTCTTTGTATCTTTTTCACAACTGTTTAAAGATGTAAAACCCATTTTTAGCTTGCCCGCCATATAAAAATAGACTGTAGGCTGGATTTGGCCTGGTGGCTATAGTTTGTCAACACCTCTAGAGCATCTGATTCGGTCGTTTTTGATTGAGATCTGGTAAAAACAGAATATTTTTTAAAACACCCCAGAACTTCCACTTCTAACCAAAATAGAGTAATGACCAGACATACTGGAAAATTGGGCAAAATAAGCAAAGGAACTTTTCAGACACTGAACACCAGGCAGCATATAATTGTGAACCCTAAGAAAAGGGAAACAAAAGAGGTGAGCCCTACAAACATCCCAGTGATCTGCCTGGATGCATTTCCCTGTCCAGCACAAGAAGTGGGAATCCAAACAACGCAGATGCCTAGCAGAATTGAAAATACAGACAGAGTTTGGGGAACCTAAAGCATCTGGAAGTTGTGGGACAAAGTTCTTGAATGAAGGGAGTTACACAGAAAAAAATCTAGAAATCAGCATGTGGATTCCTGGCATTTATGCTGGGTAAAGAATGGAGAGTTGGAAGAACAATTCCTATATCTCATACAGTATGGGAAGACGTGTGTTCTGACCAGCCAGAGTAGAGAATCCTTTGTGGTCACCCAGGGCTTTAACTGAAGACCTCAGGAGTTACACTTTAGTAATAAGACTGAATTATCCCTGAAGAGAAGGTTACTGTAGACCAGGAGATCTTAACCTTTTTTGTTCCACAGACCCCTTTACCAGTCAGGTGAAAGCCACAGGCCCCTTACTAAGTTTCTAACTGTGTATTATTTAATAAATACATATCACACCCACACCAACATGTCCCCACAAGAATAATGCTCTTTTGAATTTCCATTCAAGCTTATGGATCCCTGGTTAAGAAGCCCTAGACCTACCCTAGCAAAGTTTAAAAACAGGTCTGGAAGGGATCAAGGTCATCCACAAATAGTTGTGTGCCAAAAGAAAGCCCAATACTCATAAAGCCAACACAGCCTTCAAATTACCAGTCTTAAAGGAGGGAAATAAGACTAGAGACAAAAATCAGCCAATAAGAACTAACCCAGAGGAAGCGAACTTGGCCTAATGGATAGGGCGTCCGTGGTTCAAACCCTGGGCCTCCTTAATCCGTGCGGAGCTGGCCCATGCACCGTGCTGATGCGCGCAAGGAGTGCCCTGCCACACAGGGGTGTCCCCCACGCAGGAGTGTCCCCGTGCAAAGAGTGCACCCCGCAAGGAGAGCCACCCAGCACGAAAGAAAGTGCCGCCTGCCCAAGAATGGCACCACACACACAGACAGCTGACACAACAAGATGGTGCAACAAAAAGAGACACAGATTGCTGGTGCTGCTGAGAAGGATAGAAGCAGTCACAGAAGAACACACAGCAAATGGACAAAGAGAGCAACTGGGGCAGGGAGGAGGGAAGAGAAATAAAGAAATAGATAAACCTTTAAAAACAAAAACAAAAAACTAACCCAGAAATACTGGAGGTGATGGAATTAGCATACAAGGACATTAAAATAGCTATTGTAAATATTTAAAAGAAAACATGAATATAATTAGGAGAGAAATAGAACTTTTTTAAAAAGACTTATTTATTTCTCTCCCCTTCCCTCCCATTGTCTGCTCTCTGTGTCCATTCACTGTGTGTTCTTCTGTGTCCGCTTGCAGCACCAGGAAACTGTATCTCTTTTTTATTGCATCATCTTGCTGCATCAGCTCTGTGTGTGTGTGGCACCACTCCTGGCTGGGCTGCACTTTTTTCATGCAGGGCAGCTCTCCTTGAGGGGCACACTCCTTGCACGTGGGGCAACCCTATGCGGGGGCACTCCTGCATGGCATGGCATGCCTTGCACATGGCAGCACTGTGCGTGGGCCAGCTCACCACATGGGTCAGGAGGCCCTGGGGATTGAACCCTGGCCCCTCCATATGGTAGGCAGATGCTCTCTCAGTTGAGCCATGTCCACTTCCCTAGAATATTTTTTTAAGAATGGAATTTCTAGAGATGAAAAATACACTATCTGAAATGAAAAATG
This sequence comes from Dasypus novemcinctus, assembly GCF_030445035.2. Classification (NCBI taxonomy): domain Eukaryota; kingdom Metazoa; phylum Chordata; class Mammalia; order Cingulata; family Dasypodidae; genus Dasypus; species Dasypus novemcinctus. Next base: position 40,574,578 of record NC_080675.1, read on the forward strand.
GATAGAATTAACATCAGATTAGCCTGGAGAAGAAAAGCACACTGAACTTTAATATAAAGCAATAGAAATTATTAAAAATGAAGTACAGGGGGGTGGATGTACTTCAAGTGAGTGATACTTCCCAAATATGAGGTCTTTTGTTTGACCCCTGGTACCACCTAAAAACCAAACCAACAAACAAACCAACTTGGGGGAGGAAATGTAGTTCAGTGGTTGAGCACCAGCTTCCCACATACAGTGTCCTGGTTTCAATCCCCAGTCCCAGCACCTAAAAAAAAGCACAGAAAGAAGATTGGAGATGGGGGAGGGGGAACAGAGCCTTAATGACCTGTAGGACAATAGTAAGTGGTGGACTAACTTATAAAACTAGAGTCTCAGAAGGAAGGAAAAACAAAGGAGGGGAGGTGGAGAGAACAAAAAATATAGAAATAATGACGAAAATTTTTCCAGATCTGTAAACTCACAGATCAACAAAGTGAAACCAACCTCAAGTGGGATAAATACTACAAAGAAACACCCCTCCCCCAATGCACATCATATTAAATTGCTAAAAACTAGTGATAAAGAGAAAATCTTAGCCAGAGGAAAATGACACATTACATACAGAAAGACAAAGATAAGAAGGACATTAGACCTCTCACCCGAAACTATGCAAACTGAAAAGGCAATGGAATGACATTTTTTAAAATGCTGAGAGAGAAAAAAAGTGAACCTAGAATTTTATTTCCAGCAAAAATATCACTCAAAAGTAAAGGCAAAAATAAAAACAAACAAATAAATAAAAGCTTCTTTAGACAAACAAAATCTGAGATAACTGATTGCTGTCATGTTTGAATTACAAGAAATGTTAGAGGTTCCTTAGGGAAAAGGGAAAATAAAAACAGTGTAAACTTGCATCTACACAAATAAAAGCATCAGAAATAGTAACTGTGTGGATAAATAGACTTTTCTCTCATTTTTAAATTTCTTTTATAATTTACTGTTTAAAGCAAAAAATGATAAAAAGGTACTGTGAGATTTTTTGATACATAGAAGTAAAATGCAGGACAATAATGCAGAGGACAATAAGGGAGCAATGGGAGTACATTTTAAAAATGTTTTTAACATTAAAAGGAAGTGGTATATTATTTGAAGGGAGACTGAAAAGTTAAAGGTGTATATTTATAAAACCCTAGAGAAATCACTTAAGAAATACTCAATGCAAAAGAAAGTAGGAAAATAGGAGAGAAAAATAAATAAATAAAAAACAGGTAGGCAAATAGATGACAAATAGCAGATGATAGATATAGACCCAGTCATTTTGATAATTACATTAAATGGACATGGTCTAAGCACTCCAATTAAAAGACAGGGATTGTTCAGAATGGATCAATAAAGCAAGACAACTATATGCTGTCTACAAAAATTCCATTTTTAATATAAAGACACAGATAGATTAAAAGTAAAAGGATGGGGATCAGATGTAATTCAATTTTGGGCCTGCTTCCCATGTATGAGGTCCTGGGTTCAATCCCTGGTACCTACTAAAAAATTTTTTTTTTAAGTGAAAGGATGGAGAACATCTTCAAAGATGGCATGGTGTCAGGCAGGTCACAGCTTACTTGCATAATAGGGGAGAAAGCATAGACATTGACCTGCAGATCAGGACAGTGCTGCATGTCATCAGCCAGGTGGGACTGGGAATGGTAAAGAGGCCAAAGGAAGACCATATGTTGCTGGGAATGCCATCCATCCCCCCCACCCCAACCCCACAAGGTGAACAGCCTTGGTAAAATGTGTGGCTGAGTGGCCAACAGAGAGGGGAAAGGACATATTCCTCCCTGGGAAGATGGAGGGTGCAGTGGGGGACTGAGTATTGTTTACCTTATGCAAGTTTAACTAGCATCACCCCATTTTGAATCACTGGCTCAGAGGATCTAGTCACTTGAAATTGAAAAACTTGTCTCTGTGGAAAGGTTTGCCAAAGAGAGCTATCTGCTGGACAGCCAGGAAAGTAAAGCAAGACAAGGTTTGTTTCTCCTGTTTCTTTCCCAGGCACCATAGATCTGGTCTACACCCCATTACTGGCTCTCTGCCCCTGCTTTGATACCTTAAACAGGGCAATCTCAAAGTTGTAGGAAAAAATTTGAACCAAAACTCAAAGAAAACTGTGAAATAAAACCACTGTGCAAGAGAGAGAAATTGATCAACAGAGTAAAATCACCAACACAATCAGATGCCTAGATATCAACAAAAAACCAAGAAACCATACTAAAAAACAAATATGGCCCTACTAAAGGAACAAACCGAGAGTAGAGATGAGACAGGATTCTTAACATGTCTTAAGACAAGTTCACACAAATCTCTTTAATCAGTTTAAGGAGTTAAAGAAAAATATGACTAAAGAGATAAAGGATGTTAAGATGACACTGTGTAAGCCTAAAGAACAATTTGAAAACCTGCAAGGAAAAGTAGCAGAGCTTATGGGAATGAAAGACACAATGGGTGAGGTTAAAAAATACATTAGAGGAAAGCGGATTTAGCTCAAATGACAGAGCATCCACCTACCATATAGGAGGTCCAGGGTTCAAAGCCTCCTGACCCATGTGGTGAGCTGGCCCATGCGCAGTGCTGATGCATGCAAGGAGTGCCGTGCCAAGCAGGGGTGCCCCCCACGTAGGGGAGCCCCATGCACAAGGAGGGTGCTCCACAAGGAGACCTGCCCTGCTGCCCCGCACACACACAAAAAAAGCACAGCCTGCCCAGAAGTGGTGCTGCACACACGGAGAGCTGATGCAGCAAGATGGTGCAACAAAAGAGACAGATTACCAGTGCCACTGACAAGAACACGAGCACACACAGAAGAACACACAGCAAATGGACACAGAAAGCAGACAACAGGTGGCAGGGGGAAAGGGGAGAGAAATAAATAAATAAATAAATTTTAAAAAATACACTAGAGGCATATAACAACAGATTTGAATTGGTTGAAGCCACAGAACTAGTGAATTGGAAAAGAGACCATCTGAACTTGAAAAGACAGAAGAAAAGGAAAAGAATGGAAAAAATTGTAGTGTCTCAGAGAATTGAATGATACCATGAAACACACAAACATACACATTATAGCTGTCCCAGAAGGAGAAGAGAACAGAAAAGGGGCAGAAAGAATATTTGAGGAAATAATGACTGAAAAATTTCCAACTCTTATGAAAGACATGAATATTAATCTAAAATAAATCTAGCCCAACTCCAAGACATCTACCATTCAGAATGTCAGTTACAGAGAAAGAGGGGATTCTGAGAACACCAAAAAAAGAGCAATGTATCTTTTACAAGAGTACCTCATTAAGACTAAGTGCTGATCTCTTTTCAGAAACTCTGGAGGTGAGAAGGCAGTGGTAAAATATATTTAAGTTACTGAAAGAGAAAAATTGCCAGCCAAGAATTCATTTCCTTCAGAGAAGGTGAGTTTAAAAACTTCACAGACAACAAAACTGAGAGAGTTTCTCGCCAAGACACCAGATCTGCAAGAGATACTAAAGGGTGTGTTACAGTCTGAAAGGAAAAGACAAGGGTGAAAGGTTTGGAAAAGAGAATCCAAATGAAGATTTTAAGTAAGAGTAATTTAAAGGGTTAAAAGACAGACAATAGTAAGATCAGACAACAGAAAACCAAGGGATAAAATGGACAAAGTAAGTAATGTCTTTACAGTGGTAACATTGAATGTTAATGTATTGAATTCCACAATCAAAAGACATAGACTGACAGAATGGATAAAAAAATATGAGCCATCAATTTATTGTCTACAAAAGATTCACCTAGACACAAGGACACAGTTAGGCTGAAAAGTGAAATGTAGGAAAAAGATAGTCCATGTAAATAGCAATCAAAAAAGATCTGGTATAGTGATACTAATATCAGACAAAATATGTTTTTTAAGGTTTTAAAATGAAATTGATTTTTTTAAAAGATACATAGATCACACAAAATATTACATTAAAAAATTTAAGAGGTTCTCATATACCCCCACTCCCCACCCACCCCCCACTCCTCCCGCATCAACAACCTCTTTCATCAGTGTGGTAAATTCATTTCATATGATGAATATATTTTGGAGCACTTCTACACAGCATGGATTATAGTTTACATTGTTGTTTACACTCTCTCCCAGTCCATTCTGTGGGTTGTGGCATCTGTCCCTGCAATATCAACTCCAAGTCCCAAAAATGCCCCCTATCACCTCTTCTTCCCTCTCCTTGGCCTCAGCAACTCCAATGACCACTGTCTTCACATCAATGATACAAAATAGATTTTAAATGCAAAACTATAAGAGATGGAGCAGATCATTATGTATTAATAAAAGGGAAAATTCACCAAGAAGAAATAATAAGAATAAATATTTGTGCACCTAACTTAGGTATCCCAAAACACATGAGGCACACACTGGCAAAAGTGAAGGAGAAATAGATGTCTCTACAATAGTAGTTGGAGACTTCAACACACCACACTCAGCATTGACTAGAACATCTGGACAGGGAATAAGTATGGAAATGGAGAATGTGAATAATATGATAAATGAACTAGACTTAAAAGATACTTATAGAACATTATACCCCCAAACAGCTGGTATACATTCTTCTTAAGTACTCATGGATCTTTCTCCAAGATAGAACATATTTTGGGTCATAAGTCAGATCTCAATAACCTTTAAAAGCTTGAAATTATACAAAGCATTTTCTATGATCATAATGGCATAAAGTTGGAAATTAATAACAGGCAGAAAAAGGGAAAATTCACAGATACATGGAGATTAAACATTACACACTTAAATAACCAGTGGGTCAAAGAAGAAATTGCAAGAGAAATCAGCAAATATCTCAAGACAAATGAAAACAAGAACACAACATATCAAAACTTACAGTGCCCAGAAAAATAAAGGACAGGCTGAAACAGCCTGGAAAAATATCTTCTAGGGTTTAGGACAACAGGTGAAGGCTGGACACCACCCAGAAGAGAGAGGGACAAAGGAAGGGAATCATAGCAGCAAAAATTCAAGCACACTTCACCAGGCATTGAACTGAGAGGGCTGCCAAAGAGTGCCAGTTGCTGGCAGACCAAGCAAGTGCATGGGAGAAAATTAAAGATAAGTAAGAGAGGCCTTTCCAGCCTTTAAAGTCTCTCATCCTAAGACCCTGGGAAGTGGGTCTGCAATCCATTACTGGGTCCAGAGCTAACTTTTGAGCAATTAACAGGAACAATCCTAATGATCCAGGTCAAACCAAGAATGAAAGAGCAGCAGTAACACACAGCCTCACACCACTAAGTCCCTATGAAAGAGAAAGAAATTGAACATTTGAGTAAACGACCATCTTGTAATCAGATGCCTAGGCATCAGCAAAAAATTACAAACTATATTAATGAAATGGAAGACATGGCCCAAGAAAAGCAATACATCAAAGTCCCAGAAGAGATGCAGGTTTTGAGAGAACTAATTGACGAGAAGCACAAAAATTTCCAAACTCAAATTAACTTGTTGAAATACAATGGCTAAAGAGATAAATGACATAAAAAAGACACTGATGGGAGGTGGATGTGGCTTAAGTGACTGGGCTCCTGTCTACTCTAAGGGAGGCCCTGGGTGTGATTCCTGGGGCCTCCTGGTGAAGGCAAAAAAGCTGGCCTATGCCATGGAGAGTTGGTGGCCCATGCATGGAGAGCTGGTGGCCCACAGTGTGGGCCAATCTGGCACAGCAAGATGACACAACAAAGGGAGACACAGAGGAGAGACAGTGAGAGACCCTGCAGAAAAGGGAGATGAGGTGGTTCAAGCAATTGAATGCCTCTGTCCCACACCAGAGGTTCTGGGATCAGTTCCTGGTGCCTCCTAAAGAGAAAGATGAGAAGAAAAGACAAGAAAACACAGAAAGAACACAGAGCGAATGGACACAGAGAGCAGACAGCGCAAACAACAACAAGGAAGGTGTGGGGGAAGGGAGAAAAATAAAAGAAGATATTGAGTGAGCACAAAGAAGAATTTGAAATCCTGAATAGAAAAGTAACAGAGCTCATGAGTGCGCCCCAGAAGGAGAGCTGCCCAGTGCGAAAGAGAGTTCAGCCTGCCCAAGAATGGTGCCACACACATGGAGAGCTGACGCAGCAAGATGATGCAACAAAAAGAGACACAGATTCCTGTGCCACTGACAACAACAGAAGTGGACAAAAGAACATGCAGCAAATGAACACAGAGAACAGACAGCTGGGGCCGGGGGTGGGGGGAAGGGGAGAGAAATAAATAAAAAAAAACACATTAGTGGTATACAACAGCAGACTCAAAGTGATAGAAGAAAGAATAACTGATACCGAAGACAGAACAACTGAAATTGAAGAGAGAAAAGAATGGGAAAAAATTGAGCAGGGGCCCAGGGAGTTGAATGACAAAACAAAACACAACAACAGGGAAGCAGACTTGGCCCAGTGTATAAGGCATCCGTCTACCACATGGGAGGTCCGCGGTTCAAACCCCAGGCCTCCTTGACCTGTGTGAAGCTGGCCCATGCGCAGTGATGATGCATGCAAGGAGTGCCGTGCCACACAGTGGTGTCCCCTGCGTAGGGGAGCACCACGCGCAAGAAGTGCACCCCATAAGGAGAGCTGCTCAGCACAAAAGAAAGTGCAGCCTGCCCAGGAATGGTGCTGCACACATGAAGAGCTGACGCAGCAAGATGCAAAAAAAGAGACACACAGATTCCCGTGCCGCTGACAACAACAGAAGCGGACAAAAAAAAGAACACCCAGCGAAACTGTGGTGAGGCATGGGGGGCGAGGAGAGAAATAAAAATAAATAAATAAGTAAATCTTTAAAAAACAAAACAAAACAAAACACAACAACATACGTGTCACAGGAGTTCCAGAAGGAGAAGAGGAGGAGGAAAAAGGGGCAGAAAGAGTATTTGAGGAAATAATAGTTGAAAATTTCCCAATTCTCATGAAAGAAATGAACTTACATGTCCAATAAACTCACCATACCCCCAATAAGAATATATCCAGATAGACCCACTCCATGACATGTACTATTCAAAATGTCAAATGTCAAAGATAAAGAGAAAATTTTGAGAGCAGCAAAGGAGACACAAACTATTACATACAGGGGATACCCAGTAATACCTAGCATGGATTCCACATCAGAAACCATGGACACAAGAAGACAGTGGTATGATACAATTAGGATACTGAAAGAGGAAAACTGCCAGCCAAGAATTCTTCACCCAGCAAAACTGTTTTTCAAACATGAATATAAAATAGTCCCAAAGAAATAGAAACTAAGAGAGTTCAAAAAAAGAATCCACCTTTGCATGAAATAGTAAAGGAAGCCTTAGAGCTTGAAAGAAAAAAACAAGTGTGAGAGACTTGGAGGAGAGTATAGAGGAAAGAATAGCAGAAAGGTTAACCAAAAGGGTAAAAAGACAGAAGAAAATAAGATATGCCATATGAAAACCAAAGAATAAAATGGTGGAAGTAAATAATGCATTTACAGTAATACTGAATGTGAATGGATTAAACTCCCCAATCAAAAGATATAGGATGACAGAATAGATTTAAAAAAAAACTGCCCCATTCATATACTGCTTACAAGACTCACCTTAGACCCAGGTATTCAAACTGGCTGAAAGCGAAAGGTTGGAAAAAGATACTCCATGAAAATAGTGAAGAGCAGGGGTAACTATACAATATCAGACAAAACAGACTTGAAATGCAAAAAAAATTACAAGAGATACAGAAGGCCATTATATATTAATAAAAGGGACAATCCACTAGGAAGATATGCACCTAACCAGGGTACCCCAAAGTACACAAGACAAACTCTGGCAAAACTGAAGGGAGAAATAGACATCTCTACAATAATCATTGGAGACTTCAACACACCACTCACATCATTAGATAGAAAAACTAGACAGAAGATCAACAAGGAAACAGACTACCTGACCTATATGATAAATGAATTAGACTAACAGACAAAATACAGAATGTTGCATCCAAACTCAGCATGTTATACATTCTACTCAAGTGTGCATGGATCTTTCCCCAGGATACATTACATTGAGGGCACAATCAATAAATATAAAAAGATTGAAATTAATCAAAGCATTTCTCAGATCATAATGGAATGAAACTGGAAACCAATAATAGACAGAAAAAGGCAAATTTGCAAAAGTGTGGAGGTTAAACAACACACCCCTAAATAATCAGTGGGTTGAAGAAGAAATTGCAAGTGAAATAAGTAAATACATTGTGACAAATGAAAACAAAAACACAATTTATGGGTTTCAGCCAAGGCAGTCTTGAGAGGAAATTTACAGCCCTAAATGCCTATATTAAAAAAAGAAAAAGAGCTAAACTAAAAGATTTAACTGAACAATGAAAGAAACTGGAAAAAGAACAGTGAACCAATCCCAAAGCAAGCAGAAGGAAAGAAATAATAAATATTAGAGCAGAAATAAAGAAATTGAAAACAAACAAAAAAAAAACCCAAAACAATAGAAAATATCAACAAAACCAAAAGCTGGTTCTTCAAGAAGATCAATAAAATTGACAACTCCCTAACTAGACTAACAAAAAAAGAGAGAAGATGCAAATAAACACAATCAGCAATGAAAGGAGAGAAGCTACAACTGACCCTTCAGAAATAAAAAGGATCATAAGAGGATATTATGAGAAACTGTATGCCAAAAAACTAGACAACCTAGATGAAATGGACAAATTCCTAGTAACACACAAACAACTTACACTTGCACTGCAAGAAATACAAGAACTTAATAAACCAATCATATTTAAAGAGATTGAATCCATCATCATCATCAAAAATCTCCCAACAAAGAGAAGCCCAGGACCAGGTGGCTTCACAGGTGAATTCTAACAAGCATTTCAAAAAGAATTAACAACAATCCTGTTTAAACTCTTCCAAAAAATTGAAGAATGAGGGAAAGTTTCCAACACATTTTATGAAGCCAACATCACCCTACTACCAAAGCCAGATAAAGAAACTACAAGGAAAGAAAATTTCAGACCAATCTCTCAAATGAATATAAGTGCAAAAATTCTCAACAAAATACTTGCAAATCAAATCCAACAGCATATCAAAAGACTGACACATCATGTCCGAGTGGAATTTATTCCTGATATGCAAAGTTGGTTCAACATGAGAAATTCAATCAGTATAATACACCACATTAACGAATTGAAGGGGGAAAAAACACATGATCATCTCAATCAATGCAGAAAAGCATTCGACAAAATCCAGCACCCTTTATTGATAAAAACACTTTGAAAGATAGGAATAGAAGGAAAATTCTTCTACATAATAAAAGACACATATGAAAAACTCACAGCCAACAACATACTCAATGGGAAAAAGTTGAAAGCTTTCCACTAAGGTTGGGAATAAGACAGAGATGCCCACTGTCACCATTGTTATTCAACATTGCACTAGATGTTCTACTAGAGCAATTAGACAAAAAATAAATTAAAGGAATTCAAATAGGAAAAGAGGAAGTAAAACTCACACTATTTGACATGACATGACCCTATATTTAGAAAATTCTGTAATATTTACAACAAAGCTACTTGAGCCAATAAATGAGTTCAGCAAAGTGGCAAGATATGAGATCAACATGCAAAAATCAGTAATGTTTTTGTACACCAGTATTGAACAATCTGAGGAGGAAATCACGGGAAAAATTCCATTTACAATACCAACAAAAAAGACTCAAATACCTCAAATCAATTTAGCCAAAGAAGTACAGGACCTATATGCAGAAAACTACAGAACAATGCTGAAAGGAAATCAGTGAAGACCTAAACACATGGGAAGACCTTTCATGTTCATGGACTGAAAGACTAAATATTGTGAGATGTCAATCCTACCCAAAATGATGTATAGATTCAAAGCAATACCAATCAAAATTCCAATAGCCAACTTTACAGAAATAGAAATGGCATTTACCAAATTCATTTGGAAGGGAAAGTGTACCCAAATAGCAAAAAGCATTCTAAAACAGAAGAGCAACATGAGAGGATTTTCACTGCCTGACCTTGAAACATATTACAAAGTGTCAGTGGTCAAAACATCATGGTACTGGCATAAAGACAGACACATCGATCAGCGGAAACATTACAAACTCCAATGGTCAAAACAGCATGGTACTGGCATAAAGGCAGACACATCTATCAGTGGAATAGAATTGAGAGTCCAGAAGTGAACCCTCACCTCCATGGTCAACTGGTTTTGACAAACCTACCAACTCCATGATAATGGGACAAAATAGTCTCTTCAAAAAATGGTGCTGGGAGGACTGATACCCATAACCAAAAGAATGAAAGAGGGCCCCTATCTCACTCCCTCTGTAAGAATCAGCTCAAAATGGATCAAAGACCTATTATAAATATAAAAACCAGGACCATGAAACTACTAGAAGAAAATGTAAGGAAACATCTTAAAGACCTTGTGATAGGTGGTGGTTTCTTGGACCTTATACCCAAAGCATGCACAACAAAAGAAGAAATAGATAAAGGGGACCTCCTCAAAATTAAATACTTCCATACCTCACAGGACTTTGTCAAAAGTTTGAAAAGGCAGTTGACTCAATGGGAGAAAATATTTGGAAATCACATGTTCAATAAAGGTTTAATATCCATGATATACAAAGAAATGTTACAACTCAACAATAATAAGACAAATGACCCAATTTAAAAATGGGCAAAAACTTGAATAGACATTTGTCTGAAGAGGAAATACAAGTGGAAAAAAACACATGGAAAAATGTTCAACATCACTAATGATTAGGGAAAGGCAAATCAAAACTACAATGAGATATCATTTCACACCTATCGAAATGGCCACTATTAAACAGAACTACAAGTGTTGGAGAGGATGTGGAGAGAAAGGAATAATTACTCACTGTTGGTGGGCATGCAGAGTGGTACAGCCACTGTGGAGGACTGCTTGGTGGTTCCAAAGTAGTTGACTATAGACTTGCCACATGACCCTCTGATACCACTACTGGGTAAATACCCAGAAGAACTGAGGACAGTGACACAAACAGACACACCGATGTTCATAGCAGCATTATTCACAATTGCCAAAAGTTAGAAACAATCCAGGTGTCCATCAACAGATGAATGGGTAAACTGTGGTATATTCACGCAATGGAATATTATGCAGTTGTAAGAAAAAATGCAGCTGTAAACTTTATGATAATGTGGATGAACCTGGAGGACATTATGTTGAGTGAAGTAAGCCAGACACAAATAGGCAATATTGTATGATTGCTTTACTATGATCTAAATATATTGTGTAACATATTGTATGATTCCATTTATATAAAATATAAATATAAATCAATTTATAAAATGAAATTTAATTAATGGTTATGTAGGGTTAGTGAAGTCATGTTAAGGGGTGTGGAGATTTCTTTTTGGAGTAATGAAACAATTCCAAAATTTTTTGTGATGATGAATGCATAACATTGTGATTATACTAAAAGCCATTGATTATACACTTTAGATAGATCATATGGTATGCAAATATACCTCAACAAAACGGCTTAATAAATAAATAAATAATTGTGCAACAATAGAAATAGCAGCTCTCTACAGCAGGGGAAACAGTGAGATTGAGAGGAGTAGAATTTTCTTGTTTGTCTGTTTATTATTATTATTACTATTATTGAAATAAAGGAAATGTTCTAATAATGATTGAAGTGATGAATGCACAACGATGTGATAATATCAAATACCATTGATTGCACACTTTGGATGAATTGTTTGCTTCATTAATGTGTATCAATAAAATTGATTTGTTATAAAAAAACAACTTATGGTATATGGGGATCCATTGTAGCTCAGTGGTTGAGTGTCATCTTTCCACATACAAGGTCCTGGGTTCAATCTCCTGCCCCAGTACCTATAACAATGGTATAGGGCAAAGGTATTGCTGAGAGGAAAATTATTGCCCTCAATGCTTACATTAAAAAAGAAGAGTGGAGTGGGTGAAGCTCAATGGTTGAGTGCCTTCTTCACATTTATGAGGTCCTAGGTTCAATCTCTGGTACCTCCTGAAAAAAATGAAAAGAAAGAGCTAAAATCAAAAACCTAACTGCACACCTGAAGGTACTAGAAAAAGAACAGCAAACCAATCCCAAAGCAAACAGAAGGAATTAAATAATAAAGATAAGGGCAGAAATAAATGAAATGGAGAATAAAAAACAATATAATCAACAACTAAAAGTTGTTTCTTCTAGAAGATCAACAAAATCGACAAACGCTTAGTTAGACTAACAAAGAAAAATGAAAGAAAATGCAAATAAAATCAGAAACGAGAGGCGGGACATTACCATTGATAGCATAAATAAAAGAGATCATAAGAGGATATTATGAACAATTCTACACCAAAAAACTAGACAACGTTGATGAAATGGACAAATTCCTAGAAACACATGAACAACTATACTGACCCTAGAAGAAATAGAAGACCTCACAAACCAATCACAAGTAAAGAAACTGGTACAGTCATCAAAAACCTCCCCAAAATGAAAAGTCCAGGATCAGATGGTTTCACAGGTAAATTCTACCAACCTTTTAAAGAAGATCTAATATCAATCTTGCTCAAAGTCTTCCAAAAAATTAAACAGGCAGGAATGCTACCAGACTCATCCATCACCCTAATACCAAAGCCAAATAAAATCATTACCAAAAAACGGAGATAGACTATAGAACATAGGTTAGTAGGAGACAGAATGTGGGTTGAGAAGGGAGGAGCAGATGCTGAATGTATGTGCAGGATGTTTAATAAGGTCCATTGTAAATATGTGGTAAGGGATGGAGTTGATGGTAGCACATTACAAATAATGCTATTTATAAAAGTGATTGTGGCTAAAAGGGGTAGTCTAGGGAGGCTAAAGTTAATTGAAAGACAGCAAGAGGATAATTTAGAGACTGCATAACATAGTGATTTTTGTGGTAGATGAGGATTGTGGATAATGATATAAATACAAGAATGTTTTTCTACTATAAGGTTTTAAAAATATGGTGGTACATGGGAAAATACACTAATGTAGCTTAGACTATAATTAATAGTAATATTTAATATTTTTGTAGTAAAGGAAGTACCATATCAATGCTAAAGGTTTAAAAAGGAATATGGGGGGAAGCAGATGTGGTTCAAGTGATTAGGCTCCTGCCTACCACATGTGAGGTCCTGGGTTCAGTTCCCGGTGCCTCCTGGAGAAGGCGAGCAAGGCAGCAAGCTGAAGTGACAGGTTTGCACAGCGAGCTGCTGAAATAAGATGACACAACGAGAGACACAACAAAGCAGGGAGGGAGGTGGTTCAAGTCATTGAGTGCCTCTCTCCCACAAGGAAGTTGTAGGTTTGGCTCCCAGTGCCTCCTAAAGAGAAGATGAGCAAGCACAGAGAGCACACAGTGAATGGACATAGAGCGCAGCCAGCAAGAGCAAACAACAAGGTATGGGGGATAAATAAAATAAATTTTAAAAATGAACATGGGGTTTAGTTTTATGAGCTATGAATATGAATAAGCAATTTTTCTTAATTTTCCTTGTTAACAAGGAGACCTCAGTCATGTCATTTAACCAATCTGTACTCATTTATGTATCTTTCTGAACATGGGAGAAAAAATTGAGTTTGTTTTTAAGATTAAATGAGATAAATGTGATTGGACAGAATTTTTTAGAGGTATGCTTCTATAATTTGTTAAACTGCCTTTGTCTATTTTATTCTTTGAAGTTGAAATAAAGTTTGCTTAAAAAAGAAAAGTGAAAGAATGGGGAAAGCATGCCATGCAAACACTAAGCACATGAAAGCTGGAATGGCTGTGCTTAATGTCAGGCAAAGTAGATATCATAACAAGCAATATTACTAGGGGTAAAAACAGACATTTTATAATGGTAAAGAGTAAATTCATCAAGAACTCTAAATGTATGTGCACACAATGGCAGAACTTCAAAATGTATAAAATAAAAATCTCCTCGGAATATGCTAATGTGCATTATACAGCACTTACTCCAGATTTTGCTTTCTGGGTTATCTTGTTAAAATGCAGATTTGTATTTGATAGGTCTGCAGTGGACTCTGACATTCTGCATTCTAAACAAGCACAGTTTAAGTAGCAAGGAATCCTATACCATACTGCTTTCTTTGAAATAACATATAGAAAAGCATCTAGTATATATTAGGTGTGCAGTGAATAGTGATCAAATCTGCCTAATCATTGCAAGGCACATAATTGGCTACAAAAACGAACAAACAATGAACCTAGACAATATGGATCTCACTATCAAGTAGAAGAGAGAGAAGCACATACTTTGGTACAAGGAACAATATAAAATAATTATGGGGTGGAATGCCGGGGTGGGAGAAGTGTTAAGGGGGCAAGGAATCATGGGTAATAAGCATGATGTTGAAAGGCTAGCTGCTCTTGGCTAGACACTGAGGCCAGTGAGTGACAGGCTACGAGGAGCTGAGCGACTGAAATAATGAGGACATTTGGGAGATGGAGATGTTGGAAGAAGCTAGATGATGGTCCGACAGGGAATTTCCACAGTAGAAGCCTCAGAAGGGGATAATTTCCCAGTGATTCACTTTCCTGTCTGCTCTACTGCATAGTTTGACTTGTGAGCCTGCTCTAAGAAAGAAGTTTTGCCTTTGAAGGCAATAGCAGTCCCTCTGGCTACATTCAGAGTTCCTGTGTCAACTTATCCAGGGCTCTCCTTTTTTTTGGTAATTATATACTTCAACTGGATGCTCAATATGAGACACGTTGTGAAAAGTGTGGTTTAAAAGCCTCTGCTGTGCCAAAGGTAATCTTCTTTGTGCTTTTCAAGAGAGCAGAGAGAAGGCTAATGAGGACTGAGTACATCACTTAACTAAGGCAGACCATGGGGCCTTGTCAACAGATGGTTGAATTTATGGTCTCTGAACTGTAATTTAAGAGAAACGGGGGCGATAGATCTTGGTTTCCCTTTGGAAGGAGTGGGCAGGTTGCCATGGTAACGTGGACTCCCACCCTCACCTACAGGCTTTTGTGGTGGGGTGCCTACTCTGTTCCAGGACCCTGAGGCCTGGCCAGCTCTATTGTCCCTCCAGTCTTGGAGAACAAGTGTGCTTGAGACTTTCAGTGCCTGCTCCAGCGTGAGAACTTAAATAGCACCCACAAGACTGGGACTTTTTTCTTCAACAGTCCTGGCCATCCCAGAAACCATTTAGCCCCTGACAGTGTCAATGACCCCACATCCCTGTCAGAGGCATGGTTCCCCACCTCCTCCACCTGCGGTGCAATTCCAGGAAGGATTACTGTCTTAGTTTCCCAGGGCTGCTATATCAAAGTACCACAAACTGGATGGCTAAAAACAACAGCACTCTGTTGTCTCACAGGTCTGGATGCTGGATGCCCTTAACCTTGAGGGGAGAATCCGCCCTGTTCTTCCCCAGCTTCTGGTGGTTTGCCAGCACTCCTTGCACTTCAGTCTCTGCTTCAGTCAACTCATGACACTCTCCACCTTCTGTGTCTCATCTCCTCTTATAAAGATAGCAGGTATGTGGAAATAAAGGCCCACACTCCTCCAGTCCCACCTTCTTTTAACTTGCCTAATTACATCTGTAACAACCCTGTCTCCAAATAAAGTGCCTTTTTGGAGGTCCTGGGGACTAGGGCTTCAATAAAGCTTTTTGGAGGACACAGTTCAACCCATTGCAGTTACCATAATGCTCATCCCAGTTACCAAGCAAATCCCAGGGGGAGGTTGCATTTATAATGACTGTCAGGAGGAAGCCTCATGCTCCCTTCAGAGGACTGTCGGGGAGGGGCTTGAGGTACAGGTACTGGAAGGCTGTTGAGGGCAAATGCTCATGAGCATGAAGCCCTGAGCTAAAGATGACAATCCCTGATACCTCAATATTTGGTGGCTTCTCTGAGCCAGGCGCTCTGGATCAAACCAAGTACATGCCCTGAGAAGTCATCTCCTTCGTTCATGTAAAAGGCTGCTGACAACTACTGAAACAAGTATCTGAGGCCTGTGACCTGTTGGTGAACAGAGGCCATCTCTGTAATATCGCCCAGCTCTGCAGTTGGCCTGCCTAGATACTGGAATAGTACCATTTGGATAAAAGATACTGGTTTGTACCATCT
This sequence comes from Dasypus novemcinctus, assembly GCF_030445035.2. NCBI lineage: Eukaryota > Metazoa > Chordata > Mammalia > Cingulata > Dasypodidae > Dasypus > Dasypus novemcinctus. The sequence goes on from NC_080675.1 coordinate 40,590,757, forward strand.
TCAGCAGACCAGGCAGCAGTGAGTCAGTGCTGGTGCCCAACATGGGGCCCGCTGCTCCCAAAGCGAATGGACAGAAGCTCACCTGGGCTTTCCCCATGGACAGACAACCTCCGCACCCCACCCGGGCCCTGCCGCCTCCCACTCAGCGGTCCTCGACATAGGCGATCTCCTCACCCTGCTTGGGCTCTGACGCCCCTCTCCAGGCCACTCCTCTGTGGACATGTCCTCTTCGTCCTGCTCTTCTCGTCCAATTAAGGTGACTTCACGTGGTAGACATTTATATGACCGGCCACTCTAATAGCACTTGTGCTATTTACACCTCATTTTTACTGTTTAACTTAATATTCAGAACAAACATAGAGCTCAGTAAGTGATAATGATTCTCATAAAACAATTGGAGTTCTGTGCTCTTTTCCATGTGCAAGTTATACTTTAATAAAATTGACTGTCCCCAAATATTTAATACTGTTAATAAAACAATACTACCAGAAAGAATCTAAAAAATTTTCCATTCCCATGATGTCAGCCTGGCATATTAGTAGAAGGCTGGGACCCTAAGGCAGTCAAGCCATGAGCTGATCCGACAATGATCTGTTCACCCTCAGACACGTCCTGTTCTCTATTGGGCTGTCCTTGCAGCATGGGTAAGTGCCCAATAGGTCTGATTAAAAACTTGAGGGCCGGAGCCTTGGTTTGGAAACCGGGGATCCACGGCCCTGGCGGCGCCTGCCCGCAGCTTCACGCAGCGTAGCACCAGCCTGGGCCCCCTGCAGGAGCTGGGCAGGGGCGTGGAGCCGCCCAGGAACCCAGGGCAGCCAGGCGTGCATTCCTGGGTTTTTGGAGCAGTGACGTGAGACTTTTTCTGCATGCTGCTTCTTGAACCTCCCTCAAGTAATCAGTTTTAGACTCACTGTATCTCATTGGACCTGGATGCAGACTAGTGAAATGAAAACACGGAAAGGACCAGGAGAGAGAAGAGATTCCATCTTCCAGAGGTCGCCACCGTCTGCCTCCCTACTTGTCCCCATCCTCAGTCTTCTTTTTTTTCAAATAGCATATTAAACATATCACTTATCTAGTTAAAAAACAAACAAACAACAACAAAAAAAATGTGAGGGCCAAGAAACAAGAAAAATAAATTAAAAACAAAACCAAAAAGCCATGAGGGCTACTATATATATTTAATCTTACTATTAGACCACTTCAAGAAAGTGTTTCTAATTCCTGCTCAAATTGCTAACTCCATCAGTGACCATCCTACTATAAGGATGGTCTTCTTGTCTTGCCTTTTTTATTCCTTTGCATTGGACACATTATCCTGCTGGAGTTGGAGGATAAAGGAAAATGTAGCGCCAAGGGCCTCCTTTGCTCACCAGTATACAAGTCCATCAGTATTAAGGAATTATTGTGAAGGTTTCTTTTAGGTGTGATAATGGTATTGTAGTTATGTTTTTAATGAGTCCTTATTATTTAGGACTGAAATATTTACAGATATAATGACATGATATCTGGGATTTGCTTCCAAATAATCCAGTGAGTTGATAATTGTTGAAACTGGATGGTGGGTATTAATCTCTCTGCTTTATTATATGCTTGGAATTTTTCCATAACGATAAGTTAAAAAAAAAAAGCTTTGGTACTTTGGTAACAAATTTCCAACCCTGTCTTTATTTATTTGTTTATCTATCTATCTATCTATCTATCTATCTATCTATCTATCTATCTATCTATCTATCTATCTATCTATTTATTTATCTCCCCCCCCCCACCCGGTTGTCTGTTCTCTGTGTCTATTTGCTGTGTCTTCTTCTTTGTCCGCTTCTGTTGTTGTCAGCAGCGTGGGAATCTATGTTTCTTTTAATTGCGTCATCTTGTTGTGTCATCTTGTGTCAGCTCTCTGTGTGTGCGGCGCCATTCCTGGGCAGGCTGCACTTTCTTTCGCGCTAGGCAGCTCTCCTTACAGGGCGCACTCCTTGTGCATGGGGCTCCTGTACGCGGGGGACAGCCCTGCATGGCACGGCACTCCTTGTGTGCATCAGCACTGCGCATGGGCGTGCTCCACATGGGTCAAGGAGGGCTGGGGTTTGAACCATGGCTCTCCCATACGGTAGGCGGACGCCCTACCCACTGGGCCAAGTCTGCTTCCCTCCAACCCTGTCTTAACTAGAGCATGGCTATAGTGCATGCCCCTTACACCTCAATGCTGCTTTCCTGTTTCTAGTACCATTGTGTTCACTACTTCATTCAGCCTGGATTCTCTGCCCAACTCCTTCCCCCCAGCCTGAGCTCAGAAGAGAGAATGCCATATTCTCAAAGCAGGGCATATTTGCTCTGTACTTTTGTCTGACTGATTGGGCAGGAGGAACTTGCAAGGAAGCAGAGCTGGCTCTGCTTTGTCAGGCTGGCATCCTGCAAGCCTGGAAGCAGCAGGGGATGCTCAAGCCCCTGAAACTGCACTTCTGATACATGTAGTGAGCTTCACCCAGGGATGTAAACAAGCACTTCACACTAAATTCCGGTGAAAGTCAACAACCTTTGCTTAACCATCTCCCTACTCTGCTTCTGACTGAACACAGGGTGCCAATATATAAGGTGGCACTACCCACCTCTGACAGCTTTGCAATTCCAGCTTTTAGAAAGCTGCCAACCATGCCCAGCCTCAGGGTGGGCCTCCCCAAAGGAGAGAGGCAAGTGTGTTTTCTGAGTATCTAATTTCAAGCCTCTCAACCCACCTCCTGTTCTAGGAGTCAGAGGGCTCATTAGGCTGACACTTGACAGCTGATTCTGTCAGGTTGACTTTAGTCGTTCCTAATCAAGGAGGCTGTGATCATTGCCTATTTGCAAAATTAGGCCTTTCTCTAGCGAGGAAATAGGCTTTGCGGGCATGTAGTTGTATCGTCACTCGGTTACATGGACAGAGTTACGGAGGCCAAGGACGTGGGTGTTCCCCATGTCACAGGTTAACTTATATCTTCCCTAAACAAGCCACTCAGCTTGCAAATAGAAGCCAGTATTCCAAACTGAGCTCATCACCCCTCCCCTGAGCTCCATCCAGAACAGCCCTTCCTCTTTCCAATAGGGTTGCATCCATCCGTCCATTCAAGCTCAGAACTTGGCTGTAGGGTTTGAGTTCTCTCTTATTCTCATCTTCCCTACCCTATTGGTCAGTAAATCTTGCTTTTACTTTTGTCTCCCTGCCTTCTTTCATGCATTTAATCATTCATTTCCACAAATATTTACTGAAAACTTACCATGTGCCAGACACAATGTTGACCTTTAGGGATACAATGTGATCCCTGCTTTCAGTTCTTTCCTGCCTGGGCCCTAACCATGACCCCAGTGCCTTAGTTCAGGGTCTCATCAGACCTCACCTACATGAGGGCAATGGTGCCTGGCAGCTCTCCCTGCCTCCACTGTGAGTGGGTCACTTAGTCAGTTAGCCATCACTCTCTTATTAAAAATTGCAGAATCCCACCTTGAACAAGCTTAGGTAACAAAAGAGAGGAGTGGAGTTGATTGTCTTGCATAATCAAACTACAGGAATGGTCAGAGCCCAGGCGAGTGTCAGGATCAAATGGAAATAGAAGCTGATGGGCAGTCAGGAGTGCCTCCCATTTCCAATCTCTGCTTCCCTCAAAGTACCAGCTTCATTCTTCCCCACTGACCAGTTTTTTCCCACTTGGTGGAGAACATGACTGTCCACAGAGTCTCTAAGCTTCAACACCAAGACAGAACTGAGATTTCTTCTAATTGAGTTCAAAATTCCCAAGGAAATGTTCTGATTGACCCAGTTTGGGTCACCTGACCTAAAGAAAAGGTGGGATCTGTATGGTAGTACCCTCTAAGATGACTCCCAATGATACCCCTCTTGGAAGTTATGTTCTTATGTAAACCCTACTCCTAAGTGAGGACTGGACTTGCTGACTCTCTTCTAATGAATAGAATACAGCAGAAGTGTTGGATTTCACTTCCAATGTTAGTTACTAAAAGACTGTGGCTTCCAACTTGGGGTCCTCTCTCACTCTCTCTTGGATTGCTCATTCTGGGGGATGCCAGCTTCAAGGTAGTGAGGCAGCCCTGTGGAGAGGCCACTGTAAGTGACCTTGGAAGCTGACCATCTGAGGTCTGCCAAAAGCCATGCGAGTAAGATTGGAAACAGATTCTCTGGCCCCAGTGGAGCCTGGAGAGGATGGCAGCTCAGGCTGACTCCCTGATTGCAGCCTCATGAGAGACCTTGAGCCAAAACTATCCAGCTAAGCCACTCCTCGATTCCTGACCCCATAAAAGGGAGATAATAAATGTTAGTGTTTTTCCAGCCGGTAAGTTGTGCCAAGAGACTGGCACTGTGAATGAGAGGGAGAGGAGCACATAATGAGGTTGGACAGGTAGACAGAGCCATCATGGGGTGGGAGGCACAACTAGGTGGACCCCAGTTCTCCCCACAAGAAAACCGAAGCATCCACCCTACCCGTGCCATTCATTCGTCCATGCCAAGTATGTTCTTGGCAAGGTCTTTGCACTCATTACTCCCCCTGCATAGAATGTTCCTCCCCACATCGCCCTCTGACCGGTTCCTTGTCACTCAGGTCTTGCTCCAAATGCCAACTCCTGCCCCATCTAGTAAGTCTTCACCCCTCCATTCCACCTTTCTGGTAACTTGATCCATTGCACATTTTATTTTCTGCACAACACCTATACTTAAAATCTGGAAATAAGATTTGAAATGGTCTTGTACATCTTTTGGTTTACTTGGTTTTCATGTCTCCTCCCCTATAATACAAGCTCCATGGGGTCAGGACCTTATATGAATTGAATCCTGCTGTATCCCTTTCTCTTAAAGCAATGCTTGGCATGTGGCCTACACTAAATATTTATTGCATTAGATCATTCAATTAGTAATAACCATTTTTGAATGTCTACCAAGTGCCAAACCCAGTGCCAGGTACCGGACAAACTGACACATTTTCCACCCAGAACCCTGACTCACGGTGGGCTTCATGGGTGTGCAAACAGCAATTGGCCAGTGTCCTGTGCTTAGAAGGGCCCCACCCTTGGTTTAAGGCCTTGCTGTCATCGTTTTTAAATTCTTAATAATTTATGGATTGGGTGCTCCACATTTTCTTTCTGTACCAGCCCCTGTAAATTATGGATCTTGTCCTGCATTGACAATAACTCCAGAAGGTTCCCCAGCACAGTCAAATTTGAAAACAATTTAGGGAAAACTCAATAGACTCTGTACACTATTGTTAAATAATTTTAACAGGATTAACTTTATATATTTAAAGAGACATAGTAAGTAAGCATAAAGATAATACAGTTCTAACAATGTGATTCTAGGAGTCAGATGTCCTTGGAGTCCAGTCCCTGCCATTTTCTAGCTGTGTGACCTTGAGTCACTCAATGTCATGCAACATCTCTAGCTTTGATTTCCTCATTACAAATGGAGATAATAATTGCCTACCCCCATGGACTTGGCCTGAGAATTAAATTAAATAATACTTAAAACCCTTAGGTCAGGTTTTGGATACCTGAAAAGTCATTCTATCACCCCTGCCACTGCTTCCTTCTTTGCGCCGCCCCCTTCCTTTGGGTTCCTTCCACTCTATCGTAGCTTTCTGGGGTAGAAAATATGGGTCAGTGTTAGTGTCTGCTGAGAAGAATACTGAAGAGAAAAATCAAGGAATTATAGCCTCCAGGGAAGCAATAACATTTTACTTAAAATTTGCTTGAATGAAGACTTTGTAGATGGTTTGCAATTTGTATGCAAATAAACTAAAGTCTCCTCTGTTGGGAGCTGAGACATAGCCCTGGGTAAGAGATTCAAGAAGATCACTGCTCTGACCATAGAAAAGCCTTCTCTGGGCATTCTTTGCTGAGAGTTTAAACTAAAACCGTGGATTATTCCAAATCTGCAGTTTTCACTGCCTTAGCCTTTTGACTAATTAGTATGTAAGGCAGTTTTCTAGCAAGGTGGGTGCATCCCTATCTGTATTTGCTGCATCATCTCTGCTGTATAATCCATATTCCCACATACATTGTCAGTTTAATCAGGCACTGATTCGGTGTTAACTTGCAAATGCTGGGACTCCTGTGCCTGATGGAAAGGAATTTTCACTGGGTCAAACCTCACCAGATTCCATGAAAACCTGAATCAAAAGCCAAATCAGAAGAGAAAGCTGAGAACAAACTAACACGCATCCTAAACCTGCTTTCCAAGACCAGCAACTCTCAGAGGGAGAACAGCAATTTTATTGTTCTCATCTCTACTCATTAATTCATCGAACAAACATTTATTAAGCACCTACTACATGCTGGGCACTCTACTAGATGCTGTGGACACTCTTTGCTTCATGCAGCTTGTAATCTAGTGGGAGTCCAGGGAAGTACAGGGAATCCCAGTACAACCCGGATTCAAGGTAAAGGGGGAGTACGGTCCCTCAGGCAACCCCTAGGAGGGCCCCTCCCCCAGGGCCTGGGGATAGGGGTGGGGCTTGCCTGCGAATTGTACCCATTTGTCCATCTCTCAGATTCATCCCCGCTGGGACTCCTCTGTCAGCAAAGTTAACAAGCCCACATGCCCCTTGAACACACGCCCTCTTTGAGAGTCCTGGGGACCCTGGACCAGCGCTAGGGCTGGGCTTGGAGTCAAGGCCTTCCCTGAGAGGACCATTTTGCCTCCCACAGAGCTGCCCTCACACTTCCTTTACTTTTTTTCATTAACAAATGCTTATCGACTGCCTCCTCTGTGCCAGGTGGCCAGCCCGTGAACAAGGCCGCTACTTCCTCCCCTCCAAGGGCTTGGACATACGTTTGGAAAACACACCTCCTATTCCTTATTCTCCCCAGTGCATTCACAAATGCCACCTCATTCAAATCTCACAGTGTCCCTAACAAGCAGGTATTGTGACCCCTGTCTTACCAGCAAGGAGACCAAGTTTCAGAAAGGTAAAGTCACCTGGCACAGGTTATACGCCGCAGGTTGTATGGTAAGCAACAGGCAAGCTTCATATAGCCTCAGCTCTTTCTCCTCTGCCAGGCAGAGTGAATCCTGGGCTGGGAAGGAGCTTCCCAACTGCAGCTTTCTTTGTGTACTTGATGAGTATCTGTGGGTCTGTAGTAGTTTGATATTATTGATGAACTCCAAAAAGAATTATTGGACTATGTTTGTAAACTGGTCTTTTCCTCTGGGCATATGAGATTATATTGTGTCAGTAGGGCGTTGAGACCCTGCCCCTTGGTTGGTGGGGACTCACACATAAAAGGCATGACAAAGGACAGAGTTGGAGGGTTTTTGATGTTGAAGTTTTTATGTAGGGCTTGGATGCTGAAGCCTTACGCTGGAACCCCGGGAAGTAAGCTCACAGAGGAAAGAGTAGCAAGCCCCAGGAAGAGAGGAACCCTGAGCCTAGAAAGAAGCAAACCCTGGGAAGAAAGCAACCTTGAACCCAGAGAGAAGCAAGACCCTGGAAGGGAGGAACCCAGGAAGTCTGAACCCTCGCACCATCAGCAGTTATCTTGCTCCAACACGTGAAAATAGACTTTGGTGAGGGAAGCAACTTATGCTTTATGGCCTGGTATCTGTAAGCTCCTACCCCAAATAAATATCCTTTATAAAAACCAACTGATTTCTGGTATTTTGCATCAGCACCCCTTTGGCTGACTAATACAGGGTTCTTCTGAGGCTTCATTGTCCTCCCTTAGGCCTTCTGAGAGTGGCCCCCATCTCCTCTGCCCCAAAACGGCGCAGGCACAATGGCCCTTCATGCCTTTCAGGCAGGGGGCAGCTCTGCTCGAAGACCTCAGACAGAATCTTCCTGCCCTCAGCCCTCCATCCTGGCCCTCTCCAGTATTCTGAAGATTTTCAAAGCCTTGCTGAAACACCAAGCCCCATGTTGGATTTACATTCCTTGCGTCTCAAAGGTAAATGTGAGCACCACCAAAATGTTTTCATAGCCAGACCAGCCATCTCCAACTCAGCGGGAAAGCAGATGGCAGGACTCCCCTCCTCTTCTTGTCCTGGTTGGGTTCTCACCTCGTCGGGACACTGTGCTTGAGCTGCTAGGCCTTGTCCTGTGTCTAGAGCAGGGGTTCTTAACAAGGGGCCTGTGAGCTTGAACTGAAATTCAAAACAACATTATTCTTGAGGGGACGTGTTGCTGCGGGTATGATATATTAATTAAATAATACACAGTATAGTGTGGACTTAGTAAGGGGTTTTCACCTGACTGGCAAAGAGGACTGTGGAACAAAAAAGGTTAAGAACTCCTGGTGTAGAGAAATCCCCGAACAGCTGAAAAACCCAAAGCTTTGGTATCTAGCAGCTCCGACCTGCCCCAGTGTGAGGGAAACACTCCCTAACAGGGCCTGGACCACTGCATGTGCTTCCCAGTTTACAAGGCCCGACCATACGCACATTTTCCCACTTGATTGCCCCCAAATCACCCCCATTTTTCAGTTGAGTATACTGAGGCTTAGGGAGCCCAAGTGAAGGTCTCATGGCTCATAAATGGCTGGGCCAGACCCGGAACAATTATTCTCTTCCTACAAGGCCAGAACTCTCTCCATTCCACCCTCATGGTCACACCCAAGGCAGCCAAGAAATAACTGGGATGGACCCATTTGTCTATAGTAAATTAAAATAAGCCCACTTCTTGATGGGCATGCAGGACCAAGGTGCCTGGTGAAAACTGGAGGGTGAAGGTGAACCCACTGGGGCTCCCGTAAGTACCCTCAAGTCCCCGCTTCAGGGGGAGGAAGCCACAGGGGCAGACTCCACAGGGCTGCAAAACGAGATCCCCTTGAACAAACACAAAGCCAGTGACTGAGGAGAAATATGCAGAGCAGAGACTCTAATGCTGAAACATGGTACTTTGGGAGTCTCCTGAGCCCTGCTGCTCCAGTTTCCTGCTGTACGGCTTGAGGTCTAACGGTCTCTCGGAGCCTGGTTCTACAGCTGTAGAATGACAATAGTAGAACCAACCCTGGTCCACCCTGCCTCTTGGGCTTCTGAAAATCAACCACGAATGGACATGGGACGTGGGGGACAGACCTTGGGCTGCGGAGTAAGACTGAGAGCTACGGAGGGGCTTCAGGCTCCTAGACTGCAATATGGCAATAATTCAAATACGCAGGAGAGGCGAGAGGATCAGAATGAATATGTGAAAGGCAACAAAGGGCAGCAAAGCGTGTGGACCCTGGAGCAGACTTCATAATTTCAAGTCCTGGCTCTGGGTGTCATCTCAGGCAAGTGCGTTCACCTCTCCGTGCTTCAGTCTCCTGGTTTGTAAAGGGGGTGATGGTGAAGATGCTTACCTGCAAGGATTAAGGAAGTTAAAAAGCGTGAAGCCCTTAGCTCAGGGTCTGGTCAATAAGGACTAGTTTGGCTCTGATCGTTATCAGGTGGATGATCCACAGGAAGGGCTTTAGCCAGCAACGTGTGTAAAATGTACGCCGTCCGGCAGGCTGGAGGCGCGGCCCTGATGCTTTGATTAATGAACGTTCTGGTGTGGAAGCTCTTCTATAATGAAGTCAGCCATATGTGGCTGGTGTTGAGAAGAAACTCATAAATCACACGAAGCAAGGTTGGCATGTGGCATCTGGCTCAGCGACAGTCCTCGGCCCGTCTCACGCCTACCCACCTTCCACCCGAGAGATTCCCTGTGGCTCCCCGCTCTGTGGGCAGCAGCCTGCTTAGCGGGGCAAGTTCCAAAGCACACAGCGTCAGCTCTCCGAGCTTTCTGTGCCAGGTGGTGACCCCTGACCAATGGACCCGAGCTCACCTACTCTCCTCCCTGCCTCCCCCTGGCAAATCAGAGAAGACACAGTTCTCTCAGTCACCAAACTGGTGGCTCGCACACTAGTGGGTGCGACAGAGTCCCCTGGGGGGCTTGGTACACCCAGTGGCTGAGTTCCACCCTCAGAGTTTCTGACTGAGTAGATCTGGAGTGAGGCCTGAGAACTTGCGTTTCTCCCAGGTTCCCAGGTGGAGCCTTTGCTCTGGTCTGTGGCACACACGCTGAGAACCCCGGCCCTACACTCCTGAGTTTGAACCAAGCTGCTTGTCCTGACTGAGCCTTCAGTCCCTCACGCACAGACTGAGTGTTCCAGAACTTAACAGATCCGGTGGTGGGAGGGACTAAAAGAGAGAACGCATACGTCAGCCTTTTCAAGATTCTGGGCACCCAGGAAATGTCAACCCATGTCAGCCCTCAGCACCCCCAATGCCTAGAAACTGAGAGCTTAGAGACACCTAACTAAGTAGGAAAGCGGAGTTGTGGAGATACCAATGTTTTAAGGAGAAATAATAGGAAACAATGAGCAAATTCAACAAACCTATTGAGTGTTTTCTGTTTGCAGTGTAATAATTCCTAAATGCCAGAATGCTTTATCATTAAAAAGAAAACTAGAATGTTTACCTTTTCATTCACTCATTCAGGAAGCACATTTACTGTGCATTTAAATCTAGTCTTTGTCTGGTGGCTGTGGCAAGTAAAAAGCTGCAGCAGACATAATTTTTATTATCAAGGAACTGACGATCTACCAGGACAGAGAAGACAAACACTGGAGAAGACGCGTGCACAGCATAGCATAAGGAGGAAGGCGACCACTGTGACTGGAGGGAAATGTTCAAATTGCTGAAGAAACAGGCCCAAGAGATGCTTTGCAGATAGGTGGGAGATCAGGGAGGGTTTCCTGATGGAAGTAAAATTTGTCTGGAGGTAGATAGCATTTGGACCTGTGGAGATAACAAGGCAGGGGCAGAAGTGACAACAAAAGCACCAACAAGAGAAAACAGGAAGCAACTTAAAAAACAGGGTGGGAAGTATTGTAGCTCGAGTGCTTCCCATGTATGAGATCCCAGATTCAATCCCTGGTCCCTCCTAAAAATAATAATAATTTTAAAATGAAGAAACTAAACCAAACCGGGTGCAGTTGAGTTGGGCTGGATTGTCAGGTGAGGAAGGGAGGAGAGGGAGCTGAGGTTGGCCTGGCCATCTGGCGTCAGGCCATGGATGGCCTTGACCATTGGGGTCTACAGGGCTCCTCCGAGAGCCAGTTCCATGCCCTTTGTGAGGGAGGCAGTCATACCCTCGCTGGCTTGATGTTCAGCCTGCCGCTGTGCAGGGGCCAGCGTCTGCATGCTCTCTAAGGTGCATCCCCAGCAGCACAGACCACCGCCCCAGGGCCTTCTCACCTTGCCAGCACCAGTCCTGCCCTCCACCTGATGGATGTAGCACGTGAGCACAGAGAGGTGATGAGACTGGGCCAAGGTTGCACAGCTTCCCCAGGACAGGGACCCCAATGTGACTCTGCTGCTCTCCCTGCTGCTCCCAGGCTGGACACTGCTGGCCATGACCTTGACTATCCTTCACCACTGCGTAGAACAAGGATCTGGACAGCGAAGTCATCCTGGGTGAGGTGCCATCGTGGGCAGAGGCTCTGCAGCTGCCCGAGAGAGCTGTGGGACCCGTGGCCCACTCACCTTTGGGACAGCAACAAGCCTGTTATGCTGGAGCAGAGGGCAAGTTTTCTTTCCCCTCAGCATTGTCTTCTCGTGGTGGGGTAGGGGTGGGGGCAGGAGGGGTACTCAGTCCAGAGCCTGGTCTCACCTCCACTCACCCCTGCAGACTGCCCTGGGCCTCAGTTCCCCCTCCTGGCTCGGGAGGTTGCAGGTGTGTGCAAATGTCACCTGGAGCCCTCCTTATACAGGCAGAAATCCTGAGTCGGCAGGTCTGCTTTGCAACCCAGGAACGTATGGGTTTACCAGCACCTCAGGTGATTCTGACAGGGTTTCTGACCTTGAGAGACAATTATTTGAAAGAAAAATGATTGAAAGCCAGGCTTGGTGAAAACTTGAGGGGACAGAGATAACTAGAGAGCAAGGAGAAAAAGGGCTTTTGTGCCCTCCCAAGTCCTTTCTGGAACACCTTCTGAGCATTTTTATTCATTCTCTCTAGGCAAGAATCACTAAATGTCCCAGGTCATCTCGTCCCACTCGTTCTTTTGCCCTCCTCAGACGAAGGAAACTCAGCTCTGGAGATATGGTCCTTGTTCAAAAGGTAGAGGGCATTTCTGTTTGGGTTTAAATGGCCCCCATTACCTCCTAGAATTTGTCTAAAGTTACCAACCAGTCTACAGCACCACCATGCTGTGTGCGCTGGGGTAAAAGGCTGGGAGACCCAGGAAGCTCCCTGCTGAGCTGCCAGCCAGGTGAGTGTGGCCAGCTAACTTCCCCAGACTTCACCCACCCACCTGTTATCCAGACAGAGGCAGGCACTGCCCAGAATGTCATGGACAGCGACATCTTCTGAGGGACACAGTCCACCAGCCCTGACCACCAAGTCTTAGTTAGAGACCCTCATGTTTCTCCCATAGCCCCTGCCTTCCCCTTTAGCTTTAGCTTTTATCACACGGTATTGTAGTTGCCTGTTTGTTTGTCCATCTCCCCTGGACGTAAGTTCCTTGAGGGCAGAGGCCCATTTCTATCTTGTTTACCTTGGTGTCATCATCCTTAGCTGTACCTGGTGCATAGCAGATACTCAGAAAACGTTATTTAAAACAGCAGTAATACGCAGTAACTAAGCACTTAGAGAGGACCAGATGCTTTGCAATCGTTCTTGAAATCAGTCCTCAAAAGCCCTCTATGGCTGTGAGTACCCACATTTTACAGATGAGGAAACCAAGGCTGAGAGATGAAATAACTTACTCCAGGTCACATGGCTAGCAGAGGCAAAGCAGGGAAGGACCCAGCTGATGGGGTCTCTAGAGTCCACATTCTTACTGCACCCTTCCACTTCACATGGTGGAATTCAACAGGAGAGGATTATCCTCAGATGGCTCTAGAGCCTTGATCCAGCTCCGACAGCCTGGCTACCAGGCCACTGAAAAGTCCCCTCCATCCCGATGTGCTGTGTCCCTGGCAGTGAGTGCCTTTTGAGATGAAAGCAAGTGCCCAGGTGTCCCTCCCTCCTGGATGAACACTACCTCAGACCATCACAGGAAACACAAAGAAATACCAAATACACATCAAGAACACTGTCAGCATTTAAATTGTGGATGTGATGAGCTTGGTCACAGGTCTCCTCTCCTGTTCTCCTGGTGGGAGAAGACCACAACCCGCATCCTGTGCTGGAGGACATTCCCATTGGGTCTTGGGGTGCCCCAGAGAGGACAGAGATGTTGCCTGGGATATCTCCTCCAACAGCAAATGCTGAAAAGCTTCCTGCTCAGCAAACAGGAGGCTGGTGTGGCCCTGTCATCTTGTCTTGCCTCCCCTTGGGCTGTGTTAATGGCCAATCTGAGGGCTTTTGCCAATTCCTCCAGGAGCTGGCTTAGACCTGGACTTAGACCCAGGGAGAAAAGGGAGTGGAAAAGAAAATGAGCCTCTGGAGAGGGAGGTTTGGAGGAGAGCAGGAATGAGAACTAGACCCAGGAGAAGCCAGCACCAGAGTCCTTCAAGGCTGGGAGTGGAAATAGACCAAAAGTAGAAAGCTGGTCCAACCTGGTCAGGATGGAGACCCAAGAAGGCAGGGGGCAGACGGCTGTGCTCCCTGAGGAGGACCAATGGACAGAAGGAGTGACTCCAGCCAGGGCCTTCTGCCTCCTTAGCCCAAACCCAGCTGGATTCTGTAGCCAAGCTGTGCGCTCACAACAGCCACCAGGCAGGGCTTTGCTCAAGGTGCCTCCAGCCCGGGGGTGAGGAGTCCTGGGGAATCTGGGATGAGCAGCTCTGGGACAAGGTGGGAGTAGGGGTGGGAACAGTTGAATTCAGGAAAGGCTTGGACACCCCAGGGTGGACAACTGTAGTTCGTTTGTGCATGGAAACATTTATTTTTACTTGGGTAGGCTCAGCTTCTGATTACAGAAATGGTGAGGGTTTTCCATTGGTTTCCATAGAAACGTTAGGCAGAGCATCTGCTACCAGATCAAGTAAGCCTGGGCTGGAAGGACCCTGGAATTATTTTGCTGTAGTTACCCAAGAAGATCATCCCACCTGAATTTACCCCTGCCTTCTTGCATGACGGGTATCTGAAAAGGGATGCATGACACAGGGTGTGGGGGGCACCCAGAGGAGCTCAGCGGGGTCAGGGCTGGTTCCCAGGAAAGGACAGAGGCATTGTAACTGAGAGTTAAGAATTGCCAAATGAATCTGACTACTGAATCATTATACAGGTGCCTTTTTACTTTCTAATATATTGTGGAATAGCCAAAAATAAATACCTGAAATTGCTGAAACTCATTGAACTGGAACCCAGATGCCTTGATCTTTGATATTGATTGTAAAACTAAATAACCTTTATCTTGTGATTGCAGAAACCTTGTGATTGGCCCCCATTTGTAGCCCCCCTCCTGTTTTACAACTTTGAGGTCCTATGATCACTAGACAGTCTCCTAATTTTTATTAATGAAGGAACTTGAGTCAGTCTAGAATGAATCCACCCCAATTCCTAAACTGTCTTACTAGACAAAGCTAGATCTAACCAGAATTGGTCTGCCTGACATGCACAGTAGCTTAAACCTAGTCATTCTGCCGCATGCTAGAAAACTAGATCATCTCTCACTTCGTCACCTTTAGACACTATACTCATTAGCACAAATCTCCCTGTCTTTGGATACTATAAACGATGAGAATTACTGCGGTTCAGGAAGACAGAGTTTAGGCCAATGGGCCATTTCATCTCCTGCTTCATGCTTAGCAATAAACCCTCTCTCTCTCTTTGAAACCCCAGTGTCTCATGAATTGGTCATTTAAACACACCGGGCAGAGAACCCCCTGCTTTGCACCGTAACAGGATAGCTAAAGACAAGGGTGGTGGTAGAATGATGGAGAAACCCCTTTGTCTCCCACTCCTAAGCCCCCAGGAGTGTCCTGTGGTGAACAACAGGAGCCCTGGCTCAGCTGGACATGAGGTTGTTCCTGGGCCCTGGTCCTAGGCCTGCTCCAGTGGCAGGGCCTCCTTCTGGCTTCCCCCAGAGCTGCCAGCCCTTTGCCCAGGCAGCCCTGGGGACCCACGGGACATGCAGGCTGAGGAGCAAGACCTCAGGGACAGGAGCAGGTCACACTTGAACACGCTCAGTTTCACTTTCACTGAATGGAGGCCCCGGCTTCCCCTACCAGGCCAGGGAAGGAGGCGCTGAAGGGCTCGGCTCTGTGGTCAGAAAGGAAGCGCTGGTGCCCGTGAGCGTGTGGGAAGTGGTTTTATTCCAGGTGTGTGTTCCATAAAGACAAGGTCCTCAAGGACAGCTAGTGGCACATGCTTTGATCAAGAGGAAAAGCAGAACGGAATAGGGCTGTGCCCCCACAAAGGACGGTTGGCAAGAGCAGGGCCTGCCTGGCCACAGGACACGAGGCAGAGACCCTCTGAGGGCGCCCTGAGCAGCAGTCCTCTTACAAGTACTGAGAGAAGCCCGTGCTCCCCAGGCTGGGGGCTTCCAAGCCGCCTTCTAAGCAGGGGCCGCCCCCTGCCCCGTTCCACCCCAAGCTGCGGCAGGAGTTTTCCCAAGCGGACGGGGGATCTGAGGCCCGCAAGCTGCCCACCGAGGTAGACACACAACAGTGGAGGTGGAGATGGAGAAAACCTCACAATGAAGGACAGGAGAAGTGGGCATGAGGGCAGAGGACCCCATGCTGGCGAGCCCAGGGTGGGGTGGAGGCCCGGGGGCACTGCTGGGAGGCTGCTGGTGAGAGTCCGGGGAGGAAACCAGGGGAAGACCCTCCCGGGGGGTGCTTTACTGAGGACCGCGGGGCGGGTGTGCAGGTTTGGGCACACAAGGGAGAGTGAGGGGGGCATAGGCGGATGGTGGCACCAATCCAGAGCGGAGGTTCAGAACCCCTTGGGGATCGGGGACCTCTTTAAGGAGCCGAGGAAAGCCACAGATCCTCTCCCCAGGAAAATGCACACGTGACCACACACGCAAATATTTGGGGGCCAATTTCAGGAGATTCCCAGACCCTCTGGAATCCATGAACTTCCTTGGGGTCTCTGGAGCCCTGGTCAGTGAAACACTGGCGGCTCTGGGAGCTAGGTGTGTCCATCCCAGGTTGGTTTGCTTTGGGGGTGGGGAGAGCCCCAGAGGCCCTGGTACCAACAGTCTTTTGTCCAAGATCACACTGCCTGTGTCAGTGGGAGGGGGTGGGGGGGGGGGGCAGGGGAATGGGGAAGAGCAGAAGCAGTTCCAAGTTAGGGTCATAGGGTTGGGAGAAAAGAGACCCAGGAGGGTTGAGGAGGAACCAGGAGTTTTCTACATCAACAGGAGCCTCGAGGCAGCTGCCTGGCCACCCCCCCAACTCCCCCCCTCCCCCTCCCCTACCCCCCCCTGCAATGGCTGACCCTCGAGGCAATCACTCCTGCAGTGGGGAGGTTTAGCCTGGAGGTCCCTCTTATGCCTTAGGTGATGTTACTGGCTGCCCCAATACTGTGATGTTATATTTACAGAGGCAAAGACCTTGGGGAAGGCAGGGGTTGAAAAGGAAGAATGAAAATGGAGCTGGAATGTGGTGGGAGGGGGCTCCTGATGGGAGGCTCACAGGGGTCCAGGCACCTGCCGGTCATCCAAGCAGAGGTCTCGGGCTAAGCCATGGCCAAGCAGAAGTGGGGTCTGTTCAATAAACCATGTCCCCTACACTCCCTCTGTGGCCTTCTTGCTAAGAATCTGGGGACTCACAGCAGCAGGACTGGAGGCACAGCCTTGGGCTCAGGCCCTCGGGCTGGCAAAGCCGGGGAGAAACTTTATCCGAGGATGAGACCTTGCTCTTTCGGGGAGGGGTTGCTCATCAGTCCCCGTTCTTCTGCAAGTTACCCATCCATTGCCCCCAGGATCCCGCCTTTCCCCAGCCAACCTGGGCTTGTCCTCTCTCCGGTGGGTCACTGTTTTTAACCTGTCTCTGTAGGCTGCCCTCTCCTTCCTTCTTCCCAGCCTTTAGCTGCCCATCTTCTCCTCTCATGCCCATCACTACAGGCAGATTCCACAGCCCAGCTGGTCCCCCGTGGGGGCTTCTGTCCTGGTGCTCCCCAGCCAACAAGGGGGAGGGTCCTAAACCCACCATCTAGGCCCCCAGGAGGGGCAATGGAGAGGCGAAGGGCCAGGGGGCACCTGCCCAGCTCTGCCCAGCAACAAAATGCCCAGCATCCTGGCCATCTCCTCTCCCAGGCTAAGGCTGGGACGGCAATGCGGGCCGCGGGGTGTGCCGCCCTCCGCCCATCCCAGTACAAGCTTCGGAGAAACGCACGTTGTGGCAGGGGTGTTTGCTGATGATTCTGGCAGAAATGTGAGGAGATGGAAACGGCCCGCTTTACACTCCCCCACCCTAACCCCCTTCCAGTCCCAAAATCTCATGCAAAAGGTCCAGGAGGCCTCCTGCTACCATCATGTGTGCGGCAGCAGCTGCCACTGCTGGGCCGGGGCGTCGGCCTGGCACTTGTTGGTCACCAGCTGGGTAGGCTGCATCTCCAGGCAGAGGCCGCTGAATGCATGCTGGATGAACGATCCTTTCCTCTTCCATTTCTAGGGGCAAAGAGGTGGGGAGGGATTGGATGGAAACAAGGGAAAGAGTGATTGAAAATAACAATAATGTTTATATCTTCAGTTTGCATGTGTGTGAATTATCTTGTATATACTTAGGACACATCTCCCTCATTTAAAACAGACTTTGTGCCCCTTATAGCAGAGGCTCCAAAATTCCCAGTACTCACTGACTCAAAAGAGTGACAGCTTCTCTGCTTCCAGCACACACACACACACATGGTCACACACACGTGCTCACCGCTCCCAATGGCACTCTTTCTTGCTTCTATAATTTGCATGAAGTACTGTCTATTTGGAGGAGACAGAGCAGAGGCCCATGAGCTGAATCTAATCCAGAGATATATTTTGTTTGGCCAGTACAGTGTTTATTTAAAATGTAGTTTTGTTGCCATGTGAAATGCTGCATTTCTCATTACACACTGGGCCCGTTTCCTATGTGATACCAGCTGCTTGGGTTGAGCCTTTGCTCCAGGCCCTAGATGGGGTTCTTGTACCCCAATTTTCACAGTTCCTCCTGGTCTCTCCTGCACTCTCTAGGGGCCTTCACCCACCAGCACCTTGTAAGCATCTGTGCATGTGAGTCCTGGCCTAAATGAATCTTTTACTTCTTAAAACAAGATTTCTTCTCCCTGCAGCTTCTGACCTGGCCATCACCATGAGGCCAGTTACCAACACCCTTCAGCAGGCTCTGGCTTTGCAGAGATGAAGAGAGGCCAGTGGGTGGTGGGTGACTTGAGTTGCCCTATCACTGCGTCATGCACCCTTCACCTCCTGGGGCCTCACCTCCCCCACGTTTGACACAGGGGAGAAGAGTTGCTCCTGTAGAACATTTTGGAAGTGCCTGGATGGAGGAGGAAGTGGGACACTGAGGAGATGATTCCAAGGCTCGGGGAAGAATAAACAGGGAGCTAGGTCCATTTCCGGTTTCTCTCTTATTTCCCTTCAATGCGATCATCTCCATTCTTCGCGTGTCCACCTTGCCCATGCTGGCAACCACGTGGATTGAGGCCAGAGGTCTCTGAAGGGGTGGGGTCTGTTCTTATTGGAGCAGCTGAGGGAAGAGGTGAGCTGCACCAGCTCCAGGGCCAGTGTGAGGCTGCAGGGGTCGGCGGGCGGCGGGCAGAGAAGGGAACCCGCTTGAGCGGTACGTACGGCCACTTTTGGGATGGGCCCATATGGCCCCAGCAGAGAGGGGTCCCTGGCATAAAGGGCAGGGGGAATGGGTGGGCCAGAGCCTTGGCAGCTCTGGGACTCCTTTGCTTTGAGCTCTTCTAGTCCCTGACATTGACCTCTAAACACTGTCAGTTGGGGACAGTGCAGCCGTCCCCTGCCCAGGGGCCCTGCTGACCATGACTGGTGGGGGGTTGTGAGGCCCTCCTGGGGGATCCCCAGCCCTGTGCTTAGGGCTGCCTCAGCCTTTGGCCCTCTGTAATGGCACAGGCTGGCCCCTGCGGCTTCCTCCCCTCGACCCTAAGTTCCTTGGGGTCTAGGACCGTGTCCTTCTTTCATCTTTGAGGCAACATGAGCTGCCTATTCTCTGGCACAAGGAGGGCCACCACTACATGTTAGTTTTATGGTGAATGAATGAATCAACCAGTCACCAGTCATTAGGAGGTGTTCCCCAAATTGCAGGGTTCTCACTTCCCACCAGTGTCAGCAGGCACAGTCTCGGGGCCACTCGATTCTGGGCCTGGCCAGAGAAACCATATCATTTCCCAGGACTCTCCCATCTCCATCAACTCTTTCAGTTCTTGCATATTCCTTGCAAGGTAGGCAGGGAGGGAGCCTTTGTTTTATAAGTGAGCTGGGGAAAGTGATGAGGCTGGGACCTGTAGGCACCATCATACCTGCTCTAGTTCACAGGAGCTCTCCAACACCTAAAAGCCAAGTGGCCTTGGAAATGGGCCAAAGGGGGACCAGGAAGGGAGGCCCAGATTTTGGAAGGCATTGAGCAGTCAGAGAGGTGCTCATCATGTCCTCCTGGGAGGAGAAGACACAGCTGTCCCAGACGCAGGACTTTAAGAGCAGAATGATTAGGGCCTAGTGCAAACCCAGCAGGCTGGGCCAGCCCAGAGTGGAACACGGATGCTTTGGCCCCAAAATGTTTGCGTGGAGGCTGCCCTGGGAGTTACTTGCCAGCTCTGGCCTCAAAAAGGAGGGGTGGGAGTGGGTTGGAGATTTAACCTCTCAGAGGCTGATTCTCTAGGTGCCGGGGAGACTGCAGGCACCGGCCTCGCTGCAGGGGGCGGGCAGCCCGGGGGTGAGCAGGAAAGCACAATGCCCCCAATCAGAAGATGTTTCAGAAGTGGTCCAGAGTCCTCTGGTTCTCTCTTAAACATACACACACACACACATACAGAGGCTAGAAGGATAGATGGGCAGCTTTTCCAGAAGGGCATAGCAGACTGCCAGTCATCCCTACAGAAAGCTGACCCGGGCGAACAGGCAGGAGGAAACCCCTGCAGGCTTAACTCAGTGAGCCTGGCCTATCCACCTATAAAATGGGCACAGAACTAGAACTGCGTGACTGGGTTGCCAGGAGGGTTAGATGAGATGATTTAGGCAAAACTTCCAGCACAGGCACTTGGTAAAAGCTAATACGTATTTTCATTGTAGTAGTTGTCAGGGGTTAGGGATTCAGCCGTTCACAAAGACAAACGGTCCCTGCCCCCACGCAGCACAGGCTGGCAGGACAGACAAACATTAAACAAACAGGTACCAGACGAAGTGTTTCCTCATCAGTAAAATAATAGGTTTGGCTTAGATGTTGACTTACCCTGGAGGGCTTACCTGATCCTCACCCCAGAGGGCTTATCTGAGTCTATATTCTCAACCTCCGGCTCCCCTCCAGGGGCTGCCACACCCACTGAGAGCCCCCTGGGATTGATGGCGGTCAGGCGTCCAGGGGCTGGGGCGGCAGTGTCCCCAGATTGGGGAGTCTTACCTGCCTGCCTTCTCTCGGGTTGCACACCTGCAGTGTGACCCGGGCCCCGGGGGTGGTGGAGGTGGAGGGGGAAAGCAGGCACTTCCCCTGCTGCTGGATGAGATGGTCACTGAACAGCCACTCCTGCAAGGCAGGGACCAGAAAGGCCGGGTCAAAAAAGCGAGATCAGCGATGGATGGATAAATGGATAGATCCGCAATACAGCAACTATAACAACTGCTAATGATGGTAGAAGCCAGGGGCGGGTATATGATGTTTGCTGTACAATTCTCCCAACTCTTCTATGTTTGAAATTTTTCATAATAAAATATTGGGGAGGTGTGTATGGGACAGGGAGTTAAGCTGGAGCTGGCCAGCGGATAATCAAGGATGCACAAGAGATTGGGGAATGGGGCAGGGGGAGAAAGACAGGATACGGCACCAGGGCAGCCAGGGAGCTGGACCAGGCTGAGGTCTCCACGACCCGCCCTGGTTCGGATGTGGGCGCATGGACACTTACATGCTACACATACGAGCACACGCCTGCACATGCATGCACCCACACAGCAGTACAGACACCCTGCTTATGTCATATGAGTTGATCCCCTGCATCCCAGGAGAGAACTGGGCACTGTGTGGGCAGCATATCTCCCTCTGCAAGGAGAAAACGGGTGGTGCACGGAAGGCAATTGTGTGACAGGCTGGAAAGGGGATGGGAATGTGGCAGGAGCCGAACCAAGGAGCAGAGGGTGAGGCTCCAGCTTGCAGGGCCTGGGAGGTGGGTTGTGGAGCGTGTAGACAGAGAGAGGATGAGAAGCAGGAGGAAACCCTCACCCCCTCCTGGACAATGCCCCTGGTTCCTCAACCGCTCCCCCTCTGGACCCAGAGGTCTGGGCAGCTTACCTGGGGTGCGGGCGGGTTCTTGGCTGACCCTCTGCAGATGCCCATTCCAAGCAGGAAGTCCCCAGCTGTGTCTTGGCCCTGGGATTCCAAGCAGTTAACGCCCTGCTTGATGATGCCAGGGAGGACTTCCTTCTCCGGGACCCTGAGAGAAAAGGCAGCTTTCAGGCTCGCCCTCTGCCCACCCCGGGCAGGCACGGCCAGCAGGGGGACGTGAGCAGCGGACGGGAGACTGGGCCTTGGTCCCCAGCAGGCTCTTCCCAGCAGCTCCGGGAGCCGTAAGGGCTGCTCTGGGACCCTAGAGGCAGGCAGCTCAGGCCAGAACAGGGCTCCTCAGTGCAGAAAGAGGAAAGAAAGCCTGGGGGGAGGCTGGGGCCTAAACACCAGCTCTCAAAATGACAGGAAAAGGCTGACTTTGAAGAGGCAAATTTAAAATACATAAATATGAAAATATGTTCAACTCACTAAAGATCAAGGAAATATATACTAGAATTACCACTGTGTATCATATATATTTCCATAATTATTTGCCATATAATGTGTACATAGGTATATATATAGATTTTTTTTAAAAATCTGGCAATAACTGTGGATTTAATCTTCTCACTCTTCTCATATCCTGCCAGTGGCTGTATAAATTGCTCCAACTTTTCTGGAGGGGAATGTGGTATTGTGTATCAAAGGCCTTAAAAACGTACACACCTTTGACCAAACAATTTCACTTCTGAGAATGTATTATCCTGGGGAAATAATTATAGATGTGTACAGAGATTTAGTCTAAAAAGTATTTATCTCAGTGCGGTTGATTTTACTAGAAATTCCTAGATATCCAACAGTAGGGAATGGGCTAAGTAAACAGGATGGAAAACACTGTAGCCATTAAAAATGACTGTGAAAGTATATCTAATAAGGTGAAAAAGTGTTCATAACATACTGTTAGGTAAAACAGGCATGTTTCAAAATAATATATATCATTAAAATATTTGACATGCACAGGAAAATAGGCTTAAGAACACACACGATGTACATGCAGACATGAAGACTGTCTTACCCTGTAGGTGATAAACCTAAGGAGGTGCTGGCCCTAGCAGACTCAAGTCTATATCCTCGGCTTTAGAAGGTTACTATGTTTCTGGCCAGTGGACCCACCCATGGGGGTAAAGGGGAATCAGGAAGGGTTAGAGTCTGACCATGTGCCTTGTCTTCTCTGCTTCCTATTAGCTGTTGGGGAAGAACTCCAGGCTAGGGGGCCCTCGTAAAGGCTCTGGTATTCTTAAACGCGGACATGCTGTAGGAGCTCAGCCACACCAGGTCTCCTTCCTCAGGGCTGGCTGGATGCCTACAGAACCCCAGAAGTGATCTGCCCCCACAGGGCCTCGGGGAGACCCCTTCGTTCTCTCCCATGCTCCTGGAAGCACTGCACACTTACTCCTCACAAGGTCATGCAGCTCTACAGCAGAGGCTGCAAACCATTGCCCTTAAGCGGAATCTAAACTCCAGATAAGTTTTGTCTGACTTACAGGGCGTGGTGGTTGTTGCTTTTAATTAGCTGGCAAAACTGAAAAAAAAAAAAAATTGGAAAATTTACAGAAACATCTGAATTTCCAGCTTCTTTTTGGAAAAATAGTAAGAGGCTATGCTGAGCCTGCCTCCCTGCCCGACATTAATTCACTGTAGTCAGAAGCAGCTGCCCCCCTCTGCGTGGGGCTTTCGCATCCCAGTTTGCCACAGTCCCCACAACTCCCTATTGTCTCATACCCAACCGCTTTATTTTTATTACCACTCTAAGGGTTTGAATTTGCAACCCTTACTAATATGGCCTGTGCATGAATTCAAACTTACCTAATTCTGTATCCAAGTTTGTCTAGTTTCCGGAAAGTCAATTAAGTGATATAGGCTCTACAGGCTTTGAATATTCAGGAACGATATAGACTGAATGTGTATTTGAACTTACATCCAGATGGAATGTGGGCGATAGGTTAATTCAAGCTTACCTGGTATCCGAACAAACCCCTAAACCCTACTAAAAAAACTAACAAAGAGTCTTTTTGGTGCCAAAACTTCTCCTGGCCCCATCCTGTGTGTCTCTTGTATGAAAAAAAAAACCGGGCTCGGTTTTTTTGGACAGAATTCCACTGAGCCTGGCCGGTCATAATAAATCTTCCTTCTCAGAGAATTCCTGCATCCCAGCCTTCAATACGCCATCCCTGAATCCTCTAGTCTGCTACTACAGTACCAGTTACTTGGATGTTGGGGAGCGATGGCTCCACCTCTCTGCTTCATCCAGGGTCTATCTGTTTTATTTCCCTTCTCTATCGGGACAAGTTCCCTTCTGGCTGGGGCCTCTTTTGAGAACTGTGCTCTGGGAGAATACGCAAGGGGTCTAGACGGTGTTCCAGGGCCCCGCTCTTTATGCCTCCCTACCCCTGTTGCTCATGAAGTGTCCCAGCTGGTCAGCTTTCACTGCCCAAGTGTGGCGACGGTCCCCTAAGCCTGACCACTGACACTCACAGAGCAAGCCTGGGGCCCCAGACCAGATGCAGCTCCTGAGGCGCCTGTGTGGGTGCGGCACAGGAGCCGCTGGGATGAGACACCCTGGCCTTCCCCAGCTCCCCAGTGGGACGGGGTTAAGCTGTCCTTTGGTGGGTAGCCCTCTTGGGTCTGCATCCAGTTCCTCTCTAAGGGCCTCCTCCAGGCAGGTCCTAACCGCCTTTGTAGAAAGACAGTTGACGGTCTTTCAAGGCACTTCACTTCCATCAGTTAGAAAATTGCCAGAATATACTGGCTTTGTCAGAAGAGAGTTTATTGCCATCTGCCAGGAATTGCTGAAATAAACAGACCACGTCTGCGGGGTGGCTGGTACCCTCCCAGATGTGCTATGCAATCCTGGCCACCCTAATTAAAGTAAAAAATTAACAGTTGCTGAAGCTAGAGACAGAGCTCCAGCCTGAAGAAGGGTTAGCGCCCTGGCAGGACTGTAGCCAAGGCCTCTGCCTTCAGCCCCTCAGTCTTCCCGCCGGTCGTTTATATTATAAGTGGGGGCCACTATTAGGATCCCTGCTTGGAGGAAAGTTGGTACCATTTGCACCCATAGATATCCTTTCTAACCACAATCCTGATCTACTCCTGGCCCTCACCCGGAGAACTGAGGCAGAATATGACTGAGTTGGCAGTGGGTGAGCCATCCTGGTAAGACTGAAGTGTGGGCATTCTATCTTAACAACAACAACAAAACAAACAAAAAATCTAAGTAAAATATTTTGTAAAAATGTTGGCACATGAACTATTGACCATGATTTGCAGCAATGCTTCAATAGGTGTCCACTAATTATAACAAATGTGCCACACTAATGAAAGATGTTGTTAATAGGGGAAAGTGTGGCGGGGGGAGGGGATGAGGTATACGGGAATCCCCCTATATTTTCCATGTATCATTTGTGCAATCTAAAGCTTCTTTCTTAAAAAAAACCACACATACAAAAAAAACGTTGGCACAGTGACAGAAGAAACAGAAGGTGACTTACACGCCTCATTTAACAAAGCTGGTTTCCGCCACTCTCCTGCCTGGTGATGGATCCATGTTTCTGATGGTTATAAAATTCTTCCTCCTCTCAGTCCCGGAGTGTATGCGGTAAGGGGACGTGGCAGGGAGGGCACCCTTCCAGCCCTCCTCCCGCGCCCCGCAGTCTCCCCAGCCCTTCCCCACACCTGCCCCTCGGCTCCAGCCAAATGTTGCATGAACTTCCATAGACTGGAAAGAAATGAGTTCTTTTGTCCTCAGTGTCTCAGAAAATGACACATCTGAATGGGTACTGTCCTCTTAGAAGTAGTGGCTTCAGGAAGTTGTTCATTGATTGCATTTTTAAAAATTTGATGTTCTTCCCTTCACAGCTGTCACCTGGGGGAGCTGGGGTTATTCGGGCTGCCAACTTTTCTTGCACTGATGCTGTCCTTGCTCAAACCAATTGGGGAATTCCTTGGAAATTGCTAGCAGAGTAAGTTTAACCTTCTACTTTATAGTCACTCTGTACTTAGGACACTGAATTGATTATCCAGGTTAATCATCTAGCTTATTCACCAAACTTGGCTACAGTCTAACTATGGCTATTTTCCAAAAATCAAATCTGCCCTCAAAGGACAAAGATTTGCTTCCTGAAAGGATGTGCAGGCTCTGAGGGCAACTCTGAAAGAGGAGTGTTCCAGAAAGCCACGGCAGCATTCTTGGGAGAAAGCTGTCAGTGGTAGAATGACCTCAGTTCCTCAAGGTCACAGCCGTAGCAGGGAGACTGCTAATTTCAAAGACATTAGTTGAGTGCCTGCCTCCCTGTGACAGGCACTGTCCTAGAGGCTGGAGGTAAAGCAGTGAAGGAAACTTCACTGCTCATGGAGCTTACAGTCAAGTGGAGGGGTAGATGGACAACTAAAGTAATTGGCCACATAGGTAATATGCAAAGTAGTGATAAGGTCTATAAAGAAAAATAAAGCAGGAAATGGGGGAAGGGGCAAGGTACTTCCAGTTTAAAGTATTTAGGGAAGGTGTCCCTGAGAAGGGGGCATTTGAGTCAAGATCTAAAGGAGGTGAGGAAATGAGCTGTGTAGATGAGCCAAGTCATTGAAAAGGATTTTGAAATAGGCAAAAAGAATCCTTTCTGCCCCACTCTCAGCTGTTACTGCTTTTCGGTCCCACAGCCCTACTTAGTACGGACGCACACTTACATGCAGCTGCAAGCCTGCGGTACACACCACTTATGTTTGGATTCCTCATTTGCTGGAGCAAACACCTCCCCGTGTTTTCTCACAGTCTTTATGATTATAATATTAATGGTGGCAATAATATTTGTTTACATCAATGTTTGTGATTGACTAAACCCAGATCCTACTGTTAGTTGTTTTTTGTTTTCTTCACAGCAGCAGAAAGGCCGCAATAAGTATCTACTTGCTGACTGCATTTTGGTTTGGTTTCTTTATTTCCTTAGGATACACTCCCAGGAGGGAGAGAATAGGTGAAAGGTGGGGAAGGTTTCTGTGGCCTTTGTTACAAAGCGCAGTGCTGCTTTTCCAAGGCGACACTGTCCTTTTCTAGCTCTAACGTGTGGTCTGTTAAAAACTCAGTTCCCACCCCTCCTAAATTCTAACTCCTCATAATGCCTCCTCAGTTCCCCCAGAGCGTTCTGTGAAGATGACCAGCAGCAGCTGGGCAGAGCCAGACGCTCTGCGTGGGGAGAGCTAAGGGTGTGGCGCCCCCAGGCCCCAGGCCCCACCCTGGCCAGATGCACAGGACTGAGGGCCGCACTCACGTGAGCTCAGGGTAGACATTCTCCAGGTACCAGCGAAAGGACTTGCAGTTCATCTTCTTCCTCTGCTCAATCCGTGTAGCCACACTGAAGGAGAAGGCCAGGCTCAGGCGCCCCTGAGGCCCCGGCAGGTGGGTCCTGCCTCCCCCCCACCCCAGGAAGTCAAGGGCCAGGAGCCGCCCACACCTGCCCTGTCCAGCTTTGGCCACCGCCTTACATCGTTATGTGACCTGTGGCCTCCGGCCCCAGGTCTCCTGGCCGTTTCTCGCTCCTCTTCTCAGGCTCCTGCCCAGAGCTCCCCCTTCCGCATGAACCCAGCCCACAGACTCCTTATTCTTGGCTTCTCACTCCCTGAGCCCTCAGCATACCATAAATTGGTCCTTATTTCCTTACAGAGCAGAGCCTTAATTAACGGAAGTTTTCCTTTCCTGCATTCCACTTTAGGAGAAAGCCTCTAACGACAAGAAAAGCAAGCTTTAAACATCGTTCAGGAATTTTGGCAAACAGGAACAATCTGCTGTGTCTCTGGGACCAGCTGAGATGTGTCTGACCTCACCTTCCTCATCTAACCTGACCGCGATGGCCTCTGACCGGAGACCCTCCTCACTGCCTCTCTCAGCCTCAGTTTTGGCTCTAGGCTTCTGGGAGCCACTTACCCCACAGGCTTTTATTGAGATGTATGCACATACCATACGCTCCATCCAAAGCCTCATAGGTTTTTGTGAGAACCCAAAGCTTTAAGGGGTGCAAAGTGCTTAGCTCATTGCCTGGCACAGGTAGGTCCTCAGGAAATGTAAGGGCCTCTTTAAAAGAAACATTCAGTGGGCCTAGCTGTTTTTACTCTAAGAGACAGATATAAATAAGTGTCTATATTTAGCACTAATGATGTTTTCCAAACTTTTTTTTGGCCACAACTTTAAGAAATAAATACATCTTACAATGTGATCTAGTATATACCACATATATATACATGTACACAAACATATATAACAGAAGCCAGAAAGTAAAAAAAAAAAGAAAACAGAAGTTAGAACGTCACAAAACAATACTAACCTGAAGTTGCAATAACTGTGGGTTTTTTTTCCTATCTGTTCTGTACTAATCCCATCTCTTTCTCTTTAAATTCTGTTCATGACCTACTAAATTGATTTCACAACCCACGTGCATGTGCATTTTGAAAATGCTTAACTAGCCTGTAATCAGAGTCTGAAAGGAAAACAGGCTGTCAGATTTCCAAAACAGTGGGTGGAGGCAAGCACCGAGTGTTTTCTGTGGCAGCCCCTCCCTAAGCACTCACACAGATGTCCCCTCCCCTGCGGGCAGCTTGTGGAGGGGCAGCTGCTGCCCCAGGCCAGCCTTCCCTGGTTCTCTTCCCCGGGGCTGCATGCTCTGCATTGCCTACCCTACCAGGGCCAAGAAGAGCCCATCAGCGTGGCAGTCCTGGGGAGACTGGGAGTGCTTCCCAGGCATGCAGACTCTCCTGTATTCTGCTAAGTTGTGCTAATACGGGCGGAGGGAGGCACACAGGGGAGGGGCCCACCTGCCGAAAGCCTTCCCAATGGCTGAGGGCCGGGCCTCATAGTAGTATTGTTTGTATTCGTCCATCCACACCTCTGCAGTTCGCTTGGTATTCCTACAAGGAGAGGAAAGAGCAGAAAAGGTCACTGGGGAGGTGACAGGGCTGGGCTCAGGGTCCAGGTTAGTTCTGTGTGGTAGGAAGGAATGAGAACCTCAGGAGTGCGGGCAAAACAGGACTGATGGGGTGGTGTAGTCTTGTGCAGTCCTTTGGAGGACAATCTGGTGTAGGCATGTACACTCCTGGACACTCTACTTCAAGGAATCTGTGCTCTTGAAATATCCGCATGTGTGCAAAAGCGATATTTGTTTACCAAACATCGGCAACAGCCTAAATGCCCATTGGTGGGAGAACAATGAATCACTTCCACATGGTGTGGTACTAGGTGGCCTCGGAAAAAACCGCCGTGGTTGGTATGTGCTGATATGGAAGGATGTCTATAATTTAGTACTGAAGGGAAGGAAAGCACCCTGCAGAAAATATATCCAGCACAACCCCATTCATATGGGAAACAAAAACACAGACCTATGGTGTGTCTGTCTCTCTCTACATGTATAAAAATATATATATGAAAATGTATGAAAAGACCTGAAATGATAGACAACAATCTATGAATAGTAGTTACTTCTAGAGATACAAGTGGGATATAGAAGAGTAAGAATGAGTAAAAAGGGATTTCTACTTTCTTCTCTATATAATATAAAGAGTAAAACAATATACCATATAATACATATACAGCTAGGTGAATATGTAACATATGTCTGTACTGTTTGAATGTTCACAGTGACCATGTATTCCTTTTATACTTATAAAAATAGTAAAAATGGAATAGGCCAAACAAAACAAAACAGGAAGCCATCCAGTTAGCTAGCATTGGGTAGATGCTGCTACAAGCTGCCCCAAACTGCACAAATAAGCACAGGCCTGATGAGGTTAAGAATCATCTTTATAAGGAGGGGACAATGACAACTCCCTGCTTGCCACCCCCATTAAGAAGTGAGTCTTGGGGTGGTCTGCCACACCTTTACCATTCCCCCTTGAGACCAAGCACACCCCATAGCGGGGGGCATGGTGTGGATGGACAGAAGCTTGACTAAGTCAGGGCTGGGACACTGGCATCCATACCCAGTACCTGGAACTCAATTAGTGGGGGGCAGTGTGCAGTCAGTCATTTGGCTGGTTTCCCAAGACTCTCATGAACGAAGGCCAGAAATATCTGGTGGCAATACTCGCACCTTCATGTTCCCACCCCAGAAAGTAACTGAAGTCCCAGGATGTAAGGCCTGGGAGAGGGAAGATGGGGACACTGAGGCCCAAAGAGGTGGGGTAACTGCCCAAAGCCACAAGGTGAGGAGTTGGTAGCGCTGGGCTCTAGAACCTAGGTGTCCTGGCTCTTAGTTCAGTGCTCTTTCCACTAAGACCTACCTGATATAGGTGAGGGCATTGCCCTCGGGGAAGTTGTAGGGGTGCCGTTTCCTGAAGACGTGGCCCACGCGGCTGCAGGGGACGATCTCCAAGCTCCCACCACACATCCACACCCTGAAGGAGAGCTCTGCAGGAGATGGCAGCCGTCAGGAGCGGGGAAAGTCCCCTCAGCAAGGCCCCACTGGGTAAAGAGGGAAGGGGTTGGCGTCCCCTCGCTTTGGCATTTCATTGAAGGGACACGTTGGAGCTCCGGGCCTGTTTAAATGATGTGCACCCACTCTCGTACATGTCCCTGACTGTTCACCCCATGCATGTGTGCACGCACACACACACGCACGCACACATACACACTCCTTGCCTCTGAGCCCTAGGAGAGCAGGGAGAAAAGCTGTGAAGGAACCCCAGGACTGTGAAGAGAAGGAGAACCGCAGCCAGCAGCAGCAGCATTTCCAGCCTCCACCCAGGAGGCCCTGTCCAGATACTAGCTAAGGAAGAACACGTCTTCTTGTTGGCCAGCTCCAGACCTCTTTCTTGGCCCAGGGGGTCTCATTTCCAGGCTACCTGCTGGCCCTCTGGAGACACGCTTTCTTTTGGTAGTGTGGGAGAGCTGACAGAGCTTTGGCAGAAGCCTGTGGCCCCCAGGGGTGTCAGGGGGTGCAAGAAGTGGCTATTTAGTTTCCCAGAAGGGGGCATGGTAAGTAACTTTGTCTCTACTCCCTGATGATCATTTCTGGTAAGGATTCACCTTGGCAGCTGGCTGAACCTCATGTGATCTCTTCCAATTTCCTATTTTTTCTCATATTAACTCTGCATATTAATCCATAACCCTGCTTTTCTGTCATTGTGGGGTTTTTTGTTCTTTGTTTTTTTAAATAAGACCATCTCTTTCCTGAATTCCAGCCTGGTCTTTCTACCAGCCCCTAGGACACTTGTGGCTCCCTGCCAGACCTGGGGGCTCTCACCTGGCAAGACTGGTCAGGGCCCTCCCAGTGATTAGCAAAGGCAGGAACAATGCCCCCCTTCTGGCCAGTCGGTGTGCACCAGGGGCTTCCAGATGTGGGGCAGGGGCCTGGCCATTCCGCCCAGCTGAACCCACACGCAGCGCTGGGTCTATGCACGGGCTTCCCAAGCCCGCAGCCTGCCAGGGCTCCGTCCCTCCTCCAGTTCTGAGTTCTGTGGCTTAGAACTGGGGACAGACCCAGGGGACAGAAGATCTGCACTCCAGCTCCATCTCTGCCAGGTGAACACTGTAATGCTAGTTAAGTGACTTTATCCCACTGGGCCCATAGTTTTCATGCTATTATTAACGATTATTATCATTGACAACAGCAACAGTACTGGTAATTATCCATTTTCTGAGCACTTACTGTGTGCCAAGATCTTTACATCCTAGGTCTAACTGAATTCTCACAGCATCCGTAAGTTGGTATTATCACCCTCATATTTTTTGATGAGGACTGCACAGCTCAAAGGTGTTGAATAACCTCTCCAAGGTACCCCAAATATTTGGTTGCAGAATTGCAATGTAAAGTTCATACTTTGTCTAGCACGTTGCACTATTTGAATCAGATTTTTTAGTACATCCAGCACATTTTTAGTGAGCAACAATTACATGTCACACACTATTCTAGAATGCCTTACGCTCTAGCGGAAGGATATAGGAATCAGTAAAATAAGAAACAAGAAATATAAGTAAACAGGAAATGGGAATATGTAGTAAATCAGATGGGGATAATTGCAATGGGGAAAAATTAAGCAGGGTAGAGAGGGGAAGAAAGTCAGTGGAGTAGCAGTTGAAGGGGGGTACTATGATTTTTTTTTTTAGGTACCAGAGTCAGGACCTCATATGTGGGAAGCCGGCACTCAACCACTGAGCCACATCGGCTCTCCTGAGTTTTTTTGCTTGTTGTTTGTTCCTTTGTTTTTAGGAGGCACCAGAGACCAAACCTAGAACTTCCCATGTGGGAAGCAGGTGCTCAATTGCTTGAGCCACATCCGCTCCCGGGACTATAACTTTAAATAAGTTCATTAGGGAAGTTTTCACCGAAGACATTTGACCCAAGACCTGAAAGATGTGGGGGATGGAGGCGTATGTTTTTCAGAAAG
Source organism: Dasypus novemcinctus (assembly GCF_030445035.2). NCBI lineage: Eukaryota > Metazoa > Chordata > Mammalia > Cingulata > Dasypodidae > Dasypus > Dasypus novemcinctus. The sequence continues at coordinate 40,622,507 of NC_080675.1, forward strand.
AGTGTCCCAGACAGAGGGATCAGCGAGGTCAAACACCCCGAGGTACCTAGAGGCTGCCTGGCAAGTGCAAGGAGCAGCAGGGAGGCAGTGAGGGAGGTGAGCGAAGTGGGGGATGAGGGTGAATTAAAGGTGTGTGTTTTCTGGGGAGGGCAGGGGAGCAGATTGTGTAGGGTGTGGTTGCCAGCCTAAGGACATTGGCTTTTGCTCTGAGTGACACAGGAGAAGTTGTAGTTAGAGAAGTTGTAGTTTTACAGAAAAATTATGCAAAGTACAGAGTTCCCATAATCCCCCCACGCCCACATACACACACAGTTTTCTCTATTAACACTTTCTTGAAGGATTTTAAGCAGAGGAATGACGTGACCTATGCGTTAAAGGATTCTGAATGTGAATCCCAAGGTTTTCACATTAGCTGCTCGAGGTGGCCTCTGGGCTCCTGGTTTGGATCGTGGGGGACACAGGAACAAGTCTCAGCTTGGGCATCTCCCTTCCTTCAAAAAGGAAGGAAATGAAAGGCTCAAACCCACAATGTCAGGCGTCTCACAGCTGAAAAGTGGTCTCAGCACTGAACATCTAAGCACCACAGCTAGCCTAGAAACTTCTTTGAATTTATCCTAAGAAACAAAACCCTCCCCAGAACCGCTCCACAGTTCACCTTTCAAGTTCCCCATCCACTGAGCCCTTGCCTCCGGCAGAGTCTGAAGTTAGCTGTTTGATCATTCACTTGTTTCTCTGTCAGTCCCCAGCCTGAAAGCAAAAGGCCTCAGGATCCAGCGAGAGAGACCGTTAGTTTCCCAGGCTTGCACGTATTTACAGGAAACCAGCATTGCCAAAGCTCCCTGCAGGCTGAGACCAAGGACACAAAGGAGATTCATGTAGGCGCCACGAAAGGGTCACCATAACCCAGACCCATGATTGGCTCCTCCAAGCGCCTGCCTGGAAACGGTTTCCAAGAGTACGTTACAAAGAGAGGAAAATCCAATGCCTGTTTCCACTATGGTTGGTTGTGAGTCGGAAGTGGGCCTGTTTGAAGTCCCACTGTTGGTGCGTGTCCCAGTCAGGGAGAAGGAAAAAGAGGCCTGCTCCAACATCTCAGAAAAACAACACGTAAGCTGCCTGGGCCCGTAAGGGAGCTTTCTGACTGAAATCCGGAAGGCAGTGTCTACCCTCCTGGTGGGTGAGATACCACCAGCCCCACTTCTCTCACAAGGAACCTGGTCGGGATGAAAAGGGCAACATGGGAAAGGGCTCTGCCGCGGACCGGGGCACTGCGAGAGCAAAGCTGGCCTCGGTATTCGGCCTGCCCACAAAGTCCTTGGCCACACTCCCAGAGACCTTCTGGGATCACTCCTCACCCTCCGCCACCCTGCTCTGTGGGGCTGCCAGTGTGGGCTGAGAGATTCAGCAGCAGGAAGCACCGGCAGGAGGGTGAGAAGGCGGAGTGGAGAGTAAGGGCTGCGCACGCCCAAGGGCCACCGTGCTGCCAGGGGCCCTCTCCACTCAGCTCCCTCAGACCCAGGGGGATTCCCCCTCCCAGGGGTCACAGCCCCACCCAGTACGCTCCTAGCCCTTGTGGTTCCCTGTACCCTGTCCTCACTGGGTAAGTCATCCCTCTAACAAACACTCCTCAAACCCCCATGTTGGGTGTGCCCACTGTATCCTGCCAGGACCCCGAGGAGTCACCCACTTCATCTAATCTGAACCTCACAACACCCTGGGACACTGGCACTCTTCACTTTCCCCTTTGCAAATGGAAACTGAGGTTCAAAAAGGTGACCTTCCCAAGGACACCCAGCCCATGCAGACTGGAGCCTGGAGTCCAGCTCCAACCCCAGCCCATGACCTTACCACAGGGCTCTGCAGCCCCTGCACAGTGTGCAGAGAAGGGGGCAGGGGGCAGCAGAGCCGCTCCAGCCTTCTCTGGGTCCCTACTGAGCCATTTTGCCCAGCTTCTGTCACCTTCACAGGGAGGGGAGGGCCAGCCTCCCCTCCTTCTGGGTCTAGAGACTTCCTTGTGGCCTCAAGAGTTATGATAATGGCTGCCCTCACTGTGCTAAGTTTTTTTTTAAATTTATTTTTTCATTTATTTATCCCCCCTCCTTGCTGCTTGCTTGCTGTCTGCTCTCTGTGCCCATTCGCTGTGTGTTCTTCTATGTCTGCTTCTCTCCCTTTGTTGCATCTTCTTGCTGCACTGTCAGCTCTCCGTGGGCGCAGGCCAGCCTGCCTTCACAAGGAGGCCCTGGGAAGCGAACCCAGGGCCTCCCATATGGTAGACAGGAGCCCAATCGATTGGGCCACATCTGCTTCCTCTAAGTATTTTCACTCATTGTCTTATCTAGTACTCAGCACAACCTCTTGAAAAAGCTTGTGGAAGCTTTCACCTGCCCAGCGCCAAACAGCTGGGAGGAGGTAGGACCAGGATCCACACCCAGGCCACCTGGCCTCATCCCTTACACTAACCTCACCCTCTACTGCACACCTCCCAGCCTTTCTGGTAGCTAGAAGATGCACGCAGGGAAGCAGCCTCATAATTAACCTGCAGTCCACATTACGGTCTGAGGGTTCTTCCATGCACGTGTTTCTCCATGTGGGCTTAGGCTCCTCCTGAACATCTAAATCTCTTTGCTTACTAGCTGTGTGGCTCTGGACAAATTACTTAATCTCTCTGTGCCTCGGTTTCTTTATCTGTAAAATGGAGCTATTAATAGTCCCTACCTGACAGGGTAGTTGGGAGGACGAGAAGAATCAATACATGGAAAATCTTTAGAAGGGGGTCTCCCACATAGAAAGAGCTCAATCAGGATTACCTATTATTTTTATTATTACTGTCATTATTTTCCAACTTACCAAAATTCTCTCCTCCCCAGATGTCCATTTGGGCATCGTACTTTCCCAGGTGGTTAAACCAGGACTTGTCGATCACAAAGATGCCTCCAGCTATGACAGGTGTCCTGGGAGCAAGGAGAGGAAAGAGCCAGTGTAAGAGATGGAGAAGCCAGAAGCCCCCACGGCCCTGGGACCTGAGGCCGTTTCCTCCAGAGCGCCCTGCTCAGCGCCCCTGGGGCAGGATCTGGCCAGCAGCCTGGTCCCACACAACTGTTCCCGGGGTCTCTGTCCTCTTTGTCCCTGCAGGCAGAGCCCAAAGACACGGACCAGAGTCAGGGATTCGATCATGTGTCTCAGGAGCCCCAGGTGACTGATCAGCCTCCCCGGAACCTCCCGGGCCCCTGGCCCACAGCAGCCTTGACCTTATAGGCCTGGTGGGGTCTGTCCGGGTCATCTTCTGCTCAAGGGGGATCTGCTCCCACTTGAAATGCAGGCTCCAGTCGAATCCTAAGGGACAGAGCAGGGTAAGGATGGGCTCATGGCGGAGCCCACCTGGGGCTGTGGAGCCCCTCCCTCCGCCACCCCTCAGAGCCTCCCTTGACCAGAGTCCTGGCTTGCAGAAGGCCCTGGGCTCTCTGTGCATCGTTCCTTCCTTAAAACGAGACAAATGCGTGCCCTCGTGGAGTTCACAATCTAACGGGTGAGCCAGAGACTATAAAGATAAATAAGAAGGAGGATAATATGTCGGTTGGAGTGGTGACTGCTAAAAATTTATCACGCTGTTTTAGTAGGGCTAGTCAGGAAACACTCACTGATGAGGCGACATTTGAGTAGAGACCTGAATGAAGGACAGGTCCACGCAGTTACCTGGGGAAAGGGAATTCCAGGCAAGGGGAACAGCGTGTGCAAAGGCCCTGAAGTGGTTTCTCAAAGGGGAAATGCCTGGCTCCCTTTAGAATCCCACCCAAGGAGTCTAACAGCTGTGTCCATTTATTGGGAGTTCAGGCCCCAAGTGAGAAACCCACTATGCCTACTGGTTCCCCGCAGCAGATTCTCTAGAGCAGCTCTGTCTTGCTCTAGAGAATCTAGAACAATCTGCAAAGATGGAACTGTTCTGTACCTGTGCCATCCAATACGGTAGCCACTAACTCATGTGGCTATTGAGCCTTTGAAATGTGGCTAGTCAACTAAAAGACTGCATTTTTTATTTCATTTCATTTTAATTAATTTAATTAGCTAAATGTGGCTTTTTTTCCTCCCGTATCAGACAGCACCAGCCCTAGAGTCTAGACCAGAGCTGTACAAAAGAAATATGAGGCAAGTCACAAATGTGAGCCACATAGGTAATTTAAAGTGTTTTAGCAGTCACATTAAAAAAGTAAAAATAACACAGGGAATTAATTTTAATATATTTTAACCCAATGTATATAAATTATCATTTCAACATATAATCAATATAAAAATTACTAATGAGGCATTTTAGACTCTGTTTTACTAAGTCTTCCAAACCTGGGGTGCTGTGATTTTTATACTTACAGCACATCTCAATAGGTCAATAGTCAAATGTGGGCAGTAGCCACTGTGTGAGATAGTCCAGATCTAGACCGTTCCCCATGTTAGGAATTCATACCAGGTGAACTGCAAGGCTGGGGCTCCCTCTCCCACCCCCAAGACAGCTGGGACGTCATGCCCTCCTGCGGGGTCCCGTGGCCCCGGGCTGGGGGCACTGGGGGCGGAGGTACTGACATTGAGGGTGGGAGGTTGAGACCAGAGACTAGCCCGGGCTCTGCCACGGACTGCCCCAGGAGCTTGCCACCACTGGCTCTAACTCGAACCCAGGACTCCGCCTAATCCCTCTGCGTTTTCTCCTCGGAGGCCAGGGGTGTGAGGCGCGCTCTGGCACAACTGGGGAAGAAGAACCCCCAGCCAGGGCCTCTGCCTGCCCTCACCTGCCTCCCTTCAGGTCTAGAGCCCCTCCCCAGGGAGCAGGACCCACCTCCCCGAAGGTCAGCCGATGCTGCAAGGTAGGCAAAATTATCCAGACTGATGACATCGATGATGGGGCTCACCACACGGGTGTGATCCTAGGAGAGGAGACATGAGGCTGCGTGAGGGCCTGGGGAAGTGGCGCTGGAGCACGGGCCGTTAGCACTTCCTGCAGGGAGATCCTGGCAGGCTCCCCGGCGCCTTCCTGCGGCACCACACGCCGCCCCCTGGAAGGTCCGCCTGGATCCCCAGGGAAGACATGTTGTCCCAGCCTCTTCCTCTCCCCTCATTTGGGGCCCTGCTGGGATCGCACCTCCTCAGTGAAGCCCTCCCTGACTGTTGCAGCCTGAAGGAATTTCTCCCTCTTTTAAGCCGCTTTCACAATTAGTCTCGACAGTTCCCGGGACAGCGAATCAGGTGCCGCCGGAGGTGGCTTTTTGGCGGCTGCTTTGAACTGCTGCTTTGTGGATTGCCATTTACCCCTGTACACGTCTGAGTTGAGTCTTCCCATCTGGGCCACCAGCAGCTTGAGGGCAGGAAACCTGGAGTCCCTATGTAACCAGAGGCCACTATACTCCTGCAGCATCTACTTCAAGGTCAGGCTCGCCACTCTTTTCATCACCTCCCAGGACACAGATCTGAATCTAAACACTGCTGAGTAATATCGATTATACTGAAGTTTTTTCCCTTGGGGGGTGGGTGTTGGTGTTGGTAGTGACTATGTCATATACCACATAGCAGAAATCACCATTTCATTAGCCCGCTCGGCTCTCTCCTTCCATGGAGGGACACAGAACAGAGCCCCTTCTTCCTCTCTTCTCTTCCCCTACTCTGCTCCAACCCTCCAATCCTCTTGCCCACAACTTGGAATTCAGCTCTTCCCTTGGTCCCTCCCACACCTTCTCAGGACAATGAAAGTCTGAGTGGCTGATCTGCAGAAGCCATCCACGGTTCCTCCCAGTGCTCCATGGGGGCCTTGCCTCCCTCATTCTTTTTATAGACTTTTTAAAAATTTAGATGTAATTTACAAACCATCAGGTTCACCATTTTAAAGTGCACAAGTCAATGGGTTTTTTGGTATATTCATAAGCTCATCATTACTCTCCTATTTGGGACTATTTCCATCATCTCCAAAAGAAACCTCTTATTAGCCTTCCCCTGTCCACCAGCGCCTGGCAACCACTCATTTTTGTTTTTTCTGTCTTTATGGATTTGTCTATTCTGGACATTTCATTTAAAATGAAATCACACAATATGTGACCTTTTGTGTTCTGGCTTCCTTAACATAGTATAATGTTTTCAAGGTTCATTCATGTTGTCCATGTAGCACTACACTGTTCCTTTTTAGTTGGTGAATAATATTCTGTTATATAGACATATCATATTTTGGTTATCCATTCATCAGTTGATGGACATTTAGCTTTTCCCCCACCTTTTAGCTATTTTGAATATTGCTTCTTTGAACATTCATGTACAAATTTTTGTGCACACATATGTTTTCATTTCTCTTAGGTATAAACCTACATGGACTTGCTAGGGCATATGGTAATTTGTTGTTTAATTTTTTGTGGAACTGCCAAAATGTTTTCCATACAGGCTGCACCAGTAAATGAGGAGTCCAATGCTTTCACATCCTTACCAAAACTTGCTATTGTCTGTCTTTTTTATTATAGTTATCTTAGTGGGTATGAAGTGATATCACTCTGTGGTTTTGGTTTGTATTTCCCTAATAACTAATGATGTTGAGCATCTTTTCATGTGCTTATTGGCCCTTTGCATATCTTTGGAGAAATGTCTCTTCTAGTCCTTTGCCCATTTTTTAATTGAGTTGCTTGTATTTTTATGGTTGAATTGTAATCTCCATCTGTCCAAGTCCTCCTCATTCTAGAAAAGAATGGGAAGGGGCTCTCCTTGCCCTCTCTGATTCTTGAGAACACCAGTCCTTCTCTTGAACTTCCCAGCCTGACCCAAAGCTTCCCTAGCACAGAACTCCTGTGCTGTACTACCCATTCCCAGCAGGTACTTAACAGCTCAGCCAGACTTAATCCACTAATTTGCACAAAAACCTGGTGGGACAAATATTACAATAATCCCCATTCTCAGACAAGAAAGTTCAGTGAGGTGAAGCCACTCAAGGGGAAGGAGATGAGTTAAGCTTTGAATGCTGCCTGCCCAATTCCAAAGCCCTTTCCACAAACCGTCATGCCAGGAACATGGCGGGCACATCTGGAAGGACACCCAGCTCCCCCAGGGACAGACAGGCTCACCTCCTTCACTCGCTGTAGCATGGGCTGCAGCCATTCAGTGTTCACTTCACAGTGGCTGTCCAGAAAGGTGAGGACAGCAGCTGTGGCCACATCTGCCCCACGGACCCGGGACCGGATCAGTCCTGCAATGGGAATGGACGGGGGTTGGTGCTGGAAAGGAGGGAAGAGCCGGACCCACCTTGCTTGCCAACCATCCACTCAAAGCCTCAGGGCCTCTGCCCCTTCAGAGGTTGTGGCTTCGCCTGACACTGTGATTGAACTAACCTCCGTACTTCTGTTTGTTTCCTTCCTCCCTGCATCCCCCCCGTTTCCTCTCTTTCTTCCTCTTGTCCACCCACCAACCACTCATCAATCATTCCCTGAGTGCCCTCCATGTACCAGGCACTACTCTGGGCTCTTGGAACATATCCATGAACTGTCACAGTTTAGTGAATGAAAATGGCACAGAAGTGTAGTTTGGTACTGAAGGAGAAACTGAAAATAAAATCTTTTTCCCTTGAGAATCTGAGAGGCTCCCTCCAGCTGTACCGCCATGTGTAACATGGAGAGAATCTTCTGACTGAAACAGACTTGAGTTTCTGTGCCAGCCCCTTCACTTGTCCTGAGCATGTCCCTTAACTTCCCTTAGCCTCAGTTTTCTTATCTACGAGACACAGCGAGATAATCCCTGCCTCCCAGGGTGCTGTGAGGATCCAACATGACAATATGGGGAGGTCCTGGTGCCTGAGAAGCCTACCTAGATTAGATTCGGCTCTTCCTCCATCCCCATGGCCCCAACACTCTTGCTGTCAGCTCACTGGCCATCAAAGAATGGCCTTGTTTTGGGCAGCTCTCTGGTCAGACCCTGGCCCGATGGGGAGGGAAGAGCCTCGCCCTAAGAGCACTGAATGCAAGTGACTCCTTGGAGAGATTTCCCTGGCCAGCCCTCTGCCCAGGATTCTGCCTCTATCCATATGAGCAATCATCCTTCTGTCCATCCAAAAGTCCACTTCCAACCCATAAGTAACTATAAAGTACTTAATCGTAAATTTACATCCACTGTTGGGCAAAACTCCAAGGAACGGCATGTTCCCAGGCCTGGGGGCACCCGCAAGCCATTCTCCCATGTCAGGGAGGGATTTATTTTTGGAAGCTTCCATTCTAAGGTCTCCCTCACCAATGTCCTCGTGGGCCCTTGGCCTGACTAGTCTTTCTTAAGTCCATCTTCTCTCTCTCACGCACGCACTCTAAAATCATCAGTGGCTCCATCTCTCTAATACACACACACTCTAAAATCATCAGAGGCTCTCTGCTGTCAGCCTATCAAGTCTAAATGCCCTCCTCTGCCTTCCAAGGTCCTCCATCATCTAACCTCACTCCCCCCATTTCCTCTGCTGATCAGGCCCCATTTCTCAGTGGAAGGGAGTGTAAGTAAAGAGGTTAAGCACCAAGACTTTGGGGTGGGCCTGCTGGGTTGGAATCCTGGTTTCTCCATTCATCACCCCGGACAAAATACTGAACCTTCCTAAACCCCAGTTTCCTTATCTGCAAAATGGGGGCAATAGGCTGTTATGAGGCCTGAATGAGAGAATGTGGGCAAAATGAAAGCCTGGGACGAGACCAGCACTCGAGAAGAGGGGCAATTATGATAATTACACACTTACTCATCCCGGACTGGAACCTTTTCTTGGGGAAGTGTGGAATATCCTCCCTTGCTCCCCTTGGCCTGTCCCAGACCACCCTCATCAAAGCCCACTTCTCTGCAAGAGACCCTCCCTGGCCGTACTCCTGTCTCTCCTTCAGCTCCCTCTCCTGGAGTCTCTGTGTTGTCCACACAGGACGATAATCAGCCTGCTGCTACGGTGGCTTCTGGCACCCCGGCTACGTAAGTTCTCCAAGGGCAGGGGCCGTGTTTTACACCTCTTGTGTGTCCCCTAGCACACCATGTACAGTGTTAACTTATTCCAAAACACGTCTCGACTGGAAGTGAGTTTACACCTGCACTATACTGCCTTTGAGTTTCTCAGAGCATTTCCACATGGCTTATCTCATTTAATCATCACTAAAACCTTGCAAGGCAGAAAGGGTTCTGTTATTATCCCTATTTCTCAGAAGCGACACCAAGGCATCCAGAAGTAGAACAGGATGCCTAGAGCCATGCCACGATAGGGGCGAACCTGGGACAGCAGGAGGGTCTTTCTGCAGACCTTAGTCCCAGCCCCTTGGGGACGCAGCAGGGCCATATTGGCTTGGTACGATGTGGTGTGGAAAGGGAGCAGAAAGTACAGAGGGCTAGACAGCCCAAGACTAGGCCCAAGAACTCACCTTCCCGCCGGTCATTGCGCAGACACTTGACCTTGGGGATCCTGGTCAGGAGCAGACAATCTTCAGCTGAGGGTGGGGGTTGGGGAGAAGGAAGGCAAGCTCATTCAGATGCGGACATCAGACCGCAAGTGGTGTGGCCACCACTGGAACGGCCCAGGAGCTGTCCCATATGAGGACCAGCGGAAGGGCTGGGGATGGGGGAGGCACGGGGGAACGGGATCATCTCTACTGGTCAAAGGATCTCCTGCCCACACTCCAAGGCCAGACTGTCCAAGGAAGGTTACCCGCAAGGGGTGCCAGAGAGCACCAGCCCCTGTTACCAGCCCAACTCCTGCAGAGCTAGACTGGAAGGACAATCTTTTTGTACAGTCGTCGTAACAATGAAGGCTGCTGTTGATATTTCAATTTTCTTAAAATGTCACCTCCCTGGTGCCCTATCCGAAGCAACACCTCTTTTTCCTCCCTTGGCACCAGGGAGTAGGGCCAGGGAAGGACCTAGCAAGGACCAGGGATCCCTGCTCGGGGGCACTCACGGGCAATCTGGTGATGGCCAGGGCAACCTCAAGAGCGCTTGCCCTAGTGTTCTGGGGAAACGGTGGAGTGCGGAAAGGAAGGCGGATACTTACGATCAGAACTGAAGTCATCCACTAAAATGATCTCCTGGATCAAGCTGGCAGGAGTTCGGTTCAGGACACTGGAGTGGGCGGTAGGGACAGACAAGGAGCCTGGACTTAGGGCGCTGCCCCCATTTAACTCTCCCTGTGCCATGGGGCTCTCCCGCCACCCAGCCTGGGGTCTAGAGCACTGGCCATGGACAGCTGCTTGCAAACTTTCTCGGCCCTGATTTGAGGCTGAGAGGCAGTGTGCTCCTCAGGCTCTTCTCCAGACCCGGCTGACACTGCTTCCAGGACCCTTGGGCACTTGAGACTGACCTCAGATAAGAGGGCAGGACTGCCCTAGTAGCTCTGGGGGAGGTAGGAGCTGCAGCTGCACCAGCTGCCTGAGACTTAACCAGCCCTGCCTGGGGGCAAGTTGGCAGCTGGATCCTGAGCTGCCTGCCTGGAAGGCAAGACTCTGGTCTACTGGTCAGAAGGGCTGTTCTTAGGAGGCCCCTCCACTCCTTGCCTTCCACTGTTTCCCCTCCTCCAATCCCTAGGAAAGGAGACCAAGCTTCTTTAGGCCCTGGCTTAACCCTGGGAATTCCTTTCTGAATCCTATTCCTGTCTAGGTTCGTTGAGGAAACAGGGTGAGTGGGGGTCAAGCTAAGGAGGAGGGCAGAAGGGGCCCTCTCTCTGACTTGCAGGCTGGTGCTACTGGGCTGGCATCCACCTCTTAGGCCTCAGGCCCATCCCTCCCCCCTCCCTCCCCCACCCCCAACTCCCACCCCTGCATTTCTGCCTTCCTCCCTGGGACCTGACTTTGTACTCACCTGCTACACCTCATTAACAATCGGACTTCTGGAGTCTTGACCCTGACCATGCCCTGACCCTGATTCACCAGCCCTAGCTTCTCAGCCACCCCAGGTCGGCTGGTCTTCACACCTTCTGGCCAGAGCACCCTGTCTTGATGCCCTCCCCGGCCAGAGGCCCAGCAGTTTCCCCGGAGGCCTTGGGAGCAGTGCCACCGAGAGATGAGGGTCCTGTGGCCTGACTTACCTCTTCACTGTGCGCAGGAGGGTGGAGCGGGCTTCGTTGTGGAAGGTGATGATGACGCTGGTGGCCGGCAGTTCCAAGGAATAGGATGCAGATGGGCAACTGTGGAGGGAGCAGGGAGGTCAGAGGCCCGCTGGGAGGGCATCCTTGGGGCAGCCTCCAGACGTGTCTGCCTGGGTCTTCTGCCTCTGAGAATACCTCTGTGGGGCAGCGAAGGCAAACGCGAAGCCAGGGCCAGCCCCCTATCCTTCCCTGCCATCTTCCATCCCACTCAGGCCCAGCACTCACATGCCACCCAGCCTGGAGTCCACAGAGGGAAGTGGCTGGTAAAGGTTCAGGGCTTCTTTTCAAAGGCCCAGAGCTCCTGGAGCCCCAAATTCATTCATGTGTTTAGTAGGGTTCCTGCTGAGTGCAGTGCTGAACCCACCACAAAACTCCCTGCATTTTTGGAGCTGACCATCCAGCCCACCAACAAAGGCAAAACGGGGAGCAGGGTAGCTGGGAAGTAGGCTCTCATTTGTCTCCTGACACTGTGTGAGGGTTAATTTTTGGTGCCAACCTGGCTGGTTTATGGTGTCCAGTTGTTTGGTCAAACGCTGGCCTAGTTGCTGCTGCAGAGGCATTACTATTGTGTAGATGGATTAGCACCTATAATCAGCTGACCTTAAGTAAAGGAGATTATCCTCTGCAATGTGGGTGGGCCTCATCCAATCAGTTGGATGTCTTAGCAAGAACTGAGGGTTCCAGAGGTCAGAAGAATTCCTGCCCCAAGACTTCCACATTGACTCTTGTCAAATTTCCAGGCTACCAGCTTCCTCTGGGAGTTTGGACTCAGGACTTCAGCATCACCTTTACCGAAGTTTCCTATGGAGTTTGGATTTAGCAGCCAATTCCTTATAATCTCTCTCTCTCTCTCTCTCTCTCTCTCTCTCTCTCTCCAACAGGCACACAAACCTGTTGGTTCCGTTTCTCTAGAGAATGGTGGCAGATCCACCCTGTTCCTCCTTTGTGCTCTTCCTGTTCATGACGTTTGTAGGATCCTGCGCACCCACCGGTTCCTCCCTCCCTCTGCAGACACTGACACTGGGCTGGAGACACCAAGCAGGGAACCGTCTCTCTTCCCGCAGGGTTCCGGGCCTCTGAGAGGCCGCCAAAGGCATCTCCCACCGGCCAGCTCCCACCTCCCCTGGCTCTGCGCTGCACTGGCTACAGTCACCACATTTTTGGCTCCTGGGCTCCGACCCCACTCCTCCAGAAAGAGAATTAAAACAATCCGTTCCGCCAGCCTTCATCCCTCTCGTTGCATTCGTGCTCCTGGGGCCAGCTGGAAGCTACCGCAGCCGCTGGATTTCACGGCAACCGTCTTTATTACCACTGCCTTCTGACAGCTCCAGCAGCGACGACTTTTTCATTACAGCATTTATTCCACCCACAAGAGCTTACAGTCGTATTTCCCAGGCCCATTTCCTGCCCTGCAGAGCAGACCGGGTCAGACAAGCAGGAGTCCCACCAGCCCCCGACACCACGGGAGAAATCCGGAGATGCTTTAAAATAACTCCTTGGGAGGAGGGGGGGAAAATTCACCTTCTGCTCCCTTAGAAATCATACTTTCTAAGTGCATGTGGTCCCAAAGGCATGTGGATTTGGGGGCGGGAGTGAGCTTGGCTGCTGGGATGGGGAGCACTGAGAGAAGTAGACAGTGGCCCTCCATGCTGAGAACAAGGCACCTCCTGGGTGCTCAGCCTCCCAGCACTGTCCACTACGACCCTTTGTTCTCTGTCCTTATCCCTCAACCACCTGGTGCCCAGGAAGAAGGGGATCTGGACGGCAAGGTGACAAACTGGGCACTGGCCAGCACCCGATTTGGAGGATGGGCTTGACCTCCCCCCCCCACCCCGTCTGCCCCTCTCTGCCAGGCATTTCTCTGGGATTGACATTTTTGAGGATGAGGGTTTATCTGGATCAAGAGCCTCTGAAGGGAGCTGTCTCATGCCTGTGCCATGGCTTTGGGCCTTAAGGGGTTTCCTCTATCCTACATGGTTTAGGACTCTTTGTTCCCTTGAGGAGGGAGTCCCTAGATCGAGAGCTAGACCAAGAACTAGCCTGACAGTTCCCAGTCCAGCAGCTGCTACAGCTTGGAGGGCCAGAGGGAGGCCAGCGGCTCAACCCCCACCACCTTGGAGTTAACATCTCACTTAAAAGGGTAAACAGCCCTAAGGGGGAATTCACCCTTTGTAGTTTCCCAGCAAATATTAGAGAAGGTTCAGAATGGGGTGGGGGGGGGGCAGAAGTCATCGGGGCCAACCCCTCAATTCCCAGGCTTGGTTCAGCCATCCCCTGGGCCCTGGGGACTAGGTCTGCCGCTGCCTGAGCAGGGAAGGTCTCTAGTGGAGCTACGTGGAGATACAGCACAGGAGGGCTGAGGAGAACCGCCCAGGACTGAGAAAGACTTTCCAGGCCTGAAGCTGGCCATTAGACCTGGGTGGAGCCCCTTCCCGAGGCAGGATTATTGCCTCATTCGGGCTCACGAGTGATTTCCAGAGGCCTACAGTGCTGGGGGTACAGGACAGCCAGACCGTGCTGGGCCCCCCAACCCTGCACCATCTCCCCCTGCACAGGCTGCCAAGCCCACTCAGTCTCAGGCCCGTCCCCATGAGTGACCAGGGGTGTTAGGACCAGGACCCCACTGTGCCCTTTCACTTGCATCCACAGGGTAGCTGCTTTGGAAGTAACCCAAAGCAAAAGCATCTTGACCTGAGTCATCCTCATCTATCCTCAAACCAGGACCAGATGCAGGCCTGGTCTAGCTCAGGGGACCAGCCAGAGCAGCAGACACACTATGACTCAGGCCTGGCAGTGGCCTTGCTGCTGTTAGAGGTATGCACGGAGTGCAGAGGAGGCTCTGAACCCAGCGAGGACCCTTCCCTGGAGGAAAGGACACTGAGCTGAGCCTCGAGGGATGCAGGCGGGTGGAGGTGGGGGTGTCTTCAGACAGAAGGAACAGCGCGGGTAAAAATAAGAAAGAGAGGAAAGAGGGACATAGGATTCCGGGGGCAATAAATGCCAGATGAGGAGACAAGGTAGGAAGTAGAAGGGACAGGTCATGGGGGGACGGGGTGGCTTGAACTTCAGGATAAGGAACTCAGACTTCCTGTAGGCAATAGCAGGAAGGGGAAGGCTGCAGGGGCAACTGCCATACCCTTCAGGACACGGCAAGGTCCTGAACCAAGGATGCTCCCACGGGGCTGCGATGAGAGGGGATGGCTTTTGGGATACTCGTCTAGGATCTCTCCTACCTCACCACATTGGGATAACTAAGAGCAAGACTGGGAAGCATTCCTGGGAGGAGCTAAGGAATGGGAAGCCGGGTGGGCTAGGGGGAAGGAAAGGGATGCCAACGGAGGGGTGGTGCACAGCACTCCACTGTTTGCACTGGTTGGGGCTGGTGGCCTCTCATCACCTCAGGCACCACCGGCAGGGCACCAGGTGCTCTGGGCTCAGCCCCTGCAGCCCCCTGCTCCCTGCCACCCCCCACCCTGGCAGGATCATCACTCTTGCTGGGATGACAGATAGAGGTTGGCCTGGCTGGGAGGTCCTGGACAGGTCCTTAGGAGGTCAAAGAAATCTAGAGGAGTCAGGAAAAACAACTGAGGATGAGGGCATGAATGCCTGGATAACCAGACGGAGTCAGAGGAACTCTTCCTCACTTCTTAAATACACATGCCTGAAAGAACACCGGTCTTTCTCCACGGGCACAACGGAGGCCATACCTGTAGTGGCGGGTGTCCCGGATGGGCCGGTCTGGGCTCAGCTTGTCGCTCTCCAGCTGGTTGAAGGCATGCTGCCTGTAGGGGTCCTCTCCGGCCTTCAGCTGCTTGGCCGCCAGGTACGCCTTCTCATCGAAGCCCCTGGAGGGCGTTCCTGTCACCTGAGACCAAGGTCAGCATGAGAGGGGGCCGCAGCAGGACCGCCTGGTGAGCACTGGCTACATGCCGGGAGTGAGCCGACTGCTCCGCCTCACTTGTACCTCCCCCCAACTCTGTGAAAGCATTATTTCCTCCGCTGCACAGGTGAGGAAACCGAGGTTCGAAAAGGCCAAAAAATTAGTGCCCAAGGTCAGAGCTAGTAAGTCTCAGGGCCTGGATTCAGGGGCTGGCTGGTAAAGCCTAAAGTCTTGACCAATGCTCATTGCCAGATGTTGTGCACTAGGCCTCCCCAAGATGAGCTGTCATGAGGGAACCCCAAATCAGGCTGGAGACTGACAAGCGACCTGCAGATAGACAGTCTCCTAGAGATGAACTTGGGCCTGACACTGGACTAGGTGCGTAGGAGATGCTTGATTAGTAAAACACCCAGGGCTTGGACAAGCTGCTGAAGACAGAACTACCCATGAGGCCAAGCAGGCCCACACAGGCTAATGCCAGAGCTGCCAGAACCCAAATGCACAGACAATGAAGCATTTCTCAGGGACCACTGCTTGCTGCTGAAATAGCTCCATGTCAGACACCCTGGGTCAACTGGGGTAAGTGCTGGGGAGTAGTGGATGACAGATGCCAGGGCCCAGCCCCGCTCCTCATTGGCCACACGCTAACCTCAGAGCCCCCCATCAGAGACACTGGGGAGGATGCATCTGAGATGAGGGGATGAATGGAGGGACCCTGACACCTCATTACTTGAACCAAACCACCGGCCGGATGTTTCTAAGAGTGCCATGAAACTGAGTGCATCCAACTCCAACCTACTCATTTGGTCAACAGCCTCATTCTGGAGCAGGAAGAGAGCAGGAAGGGGCCCATTCACAGAGCCCTTGAGTGGGGCCTCCATCACAGGCCTGGTTGCTAAGAGGGATAGTCCCAGGAAGGCAGCTGGACTTGCAGGAGAAGAGACTGTGCTGGGTGAGGTGGGGAACATCCACCAGCAGCCCAGAGCCTGCACCGCTCCCCTGAGAGCCTAGCTCCCAACCTCACTGGACAGGGACACAGAAGGCCCCAGGGGTTCTTATCTCCTTATCTGCAGAGTGGGTACTGTTGCAGGCTTACGTCATGTCCTAGGAGCCAGTCAGAAGCGCCCTGAGGCCGGAGCCAGTGAGGGAGATTTCCTTGAGTCCACTGGGCCTGACCCCATGCTAGAGGCAGATGCTCACAGTGTTTATGCTTAGGATGGTGACAACAGCTGTGGCTGCTGCTTTGTAATCTGAATTTCTGCCAGGGACTGCACAGATGTGGCAAAGCCCCTCTGCCCCGCCTACCTCACCCCCATGGACTTGAAATCCATTTCAGTAAAGACGGAAGGAGAGAAGGAAGGAGGGTGGGAGGGAGATGGAAAATGTTCTGGCTCGAACCCTGGATTTCTAGAAAACCCCAAGCTGTTTAGCCTTGCAAGTAAGAATGAGAGAGCTACTCTGTGTTCTTCCCACCCAGTAACTCTGAGTGATAACTCTGCCCCCACCCTCCTTCCAGTTGGGGGTGTCAAGGCAGAGAAATGGAAAGCAGCCAGTTAATGGCTACAGAGCTAAAACAAGAGAAAAACTGCAGAGGGATGAATTTTTGAAGCTCCCAAAGGGAGAGTATGCCTCTTAATTATCCTACAAGTCAACTGTGGGCCATAACCGTTTATTTATTTAGGACTTACAGCCACTCTGTGGGTTTTGGGAAACCTCTGAGCACTCATCCCATACTCACCCCACCACCCAATAAACATTTACTGAGAGCCAACCATGTACAAGGCATTGGGGAGAGTTCCAAGGATCCCCTGGCTATTCATCAATTGTTCCCCTGTCCCCAGACTGCCACTTTGCTGCACCTCATTTGAAATTTCCTCAGGCCCACAGAAAATGTTTCGGAAGAGTGTCTGCTCAGGCCAAAGCTCTCCTGAGACCTCAAAACTGAGTTAGACATCCTCAAAGATGCTGTCAGGAGAAGTCAGCTGCTCCCTCCCATAGACCCATTGTCTACAAGTGGTTTACTCCACCTCCAACATGGTACCAAAGTCTGGGGTTAGACCAGTCACTGGGAGATAACTTGTGAAGAAGGGCACCATGGAAACACCAGGCCCCCTGTCCTCCCAGAGGCCTTAGCTCTTCTTTCACGTTGGCTCAGCAGTCCCTGGGGTTTGGAGTTGAAACATCAGTTGGCCCCGAGTTAGCAAGAGGGGGCACTGAGGTAGGGTGAGATAAGATTCATGGTAATTCCATGACCTCCACAGGTCCAGGGATTTCCTTCCTCTTTAGCCCTCCTTGGCCTCACCCCAGTCACCACCCAGAGCTGTTCTACCTCTGATATCTAAACCCCAGTTCACATGCCCAGGCCACACTCTTCTTCCAGCTCTCAAACTCTCCTTTTCCCTTTAGCCCTCTTCTTTGATCTTGAGACAAGATCCGGACCTTTGAATGTTCCATGGTGTATTAGGCAGCCAAAGGGGTGCTGATGCAAAATATCAGAAATCAGTTGGTTTTTATAAAGGGCATTTATTTGGGGTAGGAACTTACAGATACCAGGCCATAAAGCATAAGTTAATTCCCTCACCAAAGTCTATTTTCACATGTTGGAGCAAGATGGCCGCCGACGTCTGTGAGGGTTCAGGCTTCCCGGGTTCCTCCCTTCCAGGGTCTTGCTCCTCTCTGGGCTCAGGATTCCTCTCTTCCTGGAGCTTGCTTCTCTTTCCTCTGTGTGCTTACTTCCTGGGGCTCCAGCTTAAGGCTTCAGCATCAAACTCTAACATCAAAAACCTCTCAACTCTGTCCTTTGCCATGTCTTTTATCTGTGAGTCCCTACCCACCAAGGGGTGGGGACTCAACACCCTAATGACGTGGCCCATTCAAAGCCCTAATCATAACTTAACCACACCCAAGTACAGACCAGATTACAAATATAATCCAATATCTATTTTTGTAATTCATAAACCATATCAAACTACTACACATGGGTACCTCTAACTAAACACCTCAAACCTAATTCCTCATATTCCCACCAAACCGTTGCTTCTCCTGTGTTCCCTGTTGTGGAGAAAGGCATTTCCATCCTCCCAGTCCTCCAAGCCATACATGCCCTCCCCCATGGTCAATACACACCCAATTAAGATCTCTGTTCTGTGCATCAAATGCCATCAATTGGGCATATCGCTTGTTAGAGCAACAAACATTTACTGACAATCTACTATATGCCAGGCACTGTGCAAGAGGCTTAGAATACGGAAATTAGAAGGGAAAAAAAAAAGGCAATGTGGCCCCCAGAAAAGGAATCTAGAAATCTAGTCCTTTTCCTCCCCTATCCATGCCAGCATGGCCATGGTGGACCATGGAGAAGAAGCCCCTCCCCTAACCTGAAAGAATAGATAGGGTAGCTGGGGTGGACCAACCCTGGAGCCCTACCCCACCCCAACCCCTATCTGGGACAGAGTCCTGGCCACTCTTGCACAGTGGACTGGTGACCAGTGAACACCATTTCCCTTCTGCCCTCTTCTGAAGGGGAACTGTGTTTCCGCCTTCCTGTTTACCCACAACATTGCTTACAAGGCATATCGGTGGGGGTAAATGCTTTCTTAGGCTGCAGGAACCTGAGGAGCTATATCTGGAGCAGCCTAGCCACCTGAGATCTTGGGCTTGGAGCCATGCATGGCCAGTTGGATGGGACTTGGGGTTGCCACCTTTTCCAGAAGGGGAGAGGGCACTTTCGGCTTCTGGGGTGTCAGGCTAGAGCACATATTGCACTGCAATGAAATGTGTGCTTTATTTCCCTTTCTTTTCCACTTGATGGTGGGCTCCTCATCTTTGTGCTCTCAGTACCTGACACAGAACAGGCACTCACCAGATGTTGGCTGAACGAACGAATGTATGAATGAAAACCTAAATATTTGTCCCTGATCAATTAGGGATAAAACAACAGCAAACCAAGGGAGCCTCTGAGACATCACATGGCCTTCCTTGGTTTTCTCTCTCCCTCACAGTACAAGATGCCTACGCTCATGCTCACAGCGGCCACAGGTCCTCCATGAGCCCCACCCCATCACCTCCCTGAACTTAGCTTCTCCTTTCTTCCCATCACACTGGCCTCCTTGCTATTCCTTGGACCTCCAGGCACCTCCCCATCAGGGCTCTTGCTTCCTCTGCCTCCTGCCTGGAAGGTTCTTCTCCCAGATCCTGCACAGCCCCCTCCCTCACCTCCTGCCCGGCTTTGCTCTGACCTCCCTCCTCTGTGAGTCTTCTCTGGCTGCCCTACATAAAACTACACCCCTCTCCCCTGCCATATTCCCTAGCCCCTGCCCTGTTTTATTTTTCTTTATAGCACTTATCATCACCTGATAGTCTCATGTATTTTACTTATCTTTTTAATCTTTTTTGTCTGTTTTCCCCATAAGAATATAAGCTTCACATGGGCAGGGCAGGGACTATCAGCATTTGTTTAATGCTGGATCCCAAAGCTGAGAACAGGCCTGGGTGATGATAGGCGCTCAAAATCAGTGGTTAAGGAATACAAGAGTGATGAGTGATCATGACCTCAAGCATCCCTCTATTTCTAAACCCTGCCCCCCGTACACACACACTTAGCCAAAGACAAGCCTGAAACTGACAGGGACCAAGGAGGTGATGGGGTAGTTTTTCCTGCCTTAGGGACCTTCTTCCCCATTCCTGGCAGGATGCTCTGAAGGGCTGTCGGTCACTGTCTCCCTGCCCTGCCAACACCCCAAGACCCAGGCCGGGTCAATCTTACTACTGCACCTGTAGACATAGTGATTAGTTCAGGAATGGTCATTTGACTCAATAAGAGCCACTCAGAACCTTCCCTGAAACTCTTCTCTAAGACGAGCTCTTTTTATCAGCACTGATAAACTTGGGAGGCGAGAGCCCTCTTGCTTACCACATGGAGAAATCTTGTCTGAAGAATGAAGCCAAGAAGAAACTATCAGAGCCAAGAAAATGAAAGAGGGAAAGAGCTCTAACAATATTGTTTGGGTCCCTGGAGCCAGTCACATCTAATCCAAATTCACCTTGGGTCCCTCCCTCTCCCCCCCTCCCATCCTACCTTCCTTCCCCTCTCTCTTTTGTTTCTTATCTACGCATATCCATCATGTAACTATCTATCTATCCATCTATCCGTCTATCTAGTCTCCCTCCCTTCCTCCCTCCTTCCTTCTTTCCTTCCTCTTTCATCTTTCTTTCTTTTTATTTATTTATTTATTTTAAAAATTATTGTCTTCTTTTTTTCTTTAACTAGCTTGTGTTGGGTGTCCTTCTCTAATAACTGAAAGTTCAGAGATGCTAGTCCTTTCAAAGAATAGAAAACCATTTCCCAAAAATAAAAAATGAAAACCAACACACAAGCCACTGAAATAACAATGGTGGCAGCCATCCATTCCTATTTCAAAGGTAATGAAATAACAGAGGTGGCAGCCATCCATTCCAAGATATCAGGCTTTGAGGCTGGTCTCTGGCTTTGGCCCGAGGGCTTGAACCCAGAGCTGGGGAGGTGCTCTTAGCCTTCCCCAGCAGGCAGGGATGTGCTCAGCGATTTTTTCCCCCTATCTTATTTTTGGGGTGGGGCAGGATTTCGTCTAGACCATGGCTTAAGCCCCTGAGTGTCCATGGTGAAGAAGGAGGGTTGGGAGATGGTGAGTGGCACAGCCCCGTGAGCCTCCCACAGCCCTTGCACCTCCTGCAGAGAGCTCTTGGCAGCCGCCTGCCTCCCAGTCTCTGTCCTAGAAGCAAGCGCCAAATCTGGCACCTCCATGTCCAATAAGATCAATCCCATCTGAACTTGTTTAAGCTGAAATAATGACTTTGTTCTATAAAATGAAAAGGATTACTTCTCATCTTAAAGGGCTTTATTTTCAGCCCATCACTTTGATTAAACTTTGAAACTTGTCTGACTTGCTTCAGCTTTTTTTCCAGTTAGCTTTGCTTATTGCTTCTTGGACTGCTAAATTTAGGAAACGAACAGCAATAGCGGAAGTTTTAAAATAAGAAAGGAAAATATTTTCCATGTCATTTCTGTCAAAAACACTTCAACCCAAATCTCCACGCCTTGTAAACTTTCTTTCAAAACATACACATGCCCCTACATTGTAGATTTAAACAATTCAAACTCCATTTAAATAACTGCTGCCCAATTTCCTTTTACTGCCAGTAAAACAGGTACCTGCTGGGTTTGCCTTCCACTAAATTTCAATGAAACGGCAAATAAAAGGCTGTGGTCTTATTTTATGGATGGCTCCTGACTTTTCTTTTCTGAGTCAGTGATAAACCAAAAACACCTGGGGAACAAACTGTGATTCCCAACCTCTCCCCACTCCCCTGGGAGCAAAATCTCATCCAATGCTGTGGCCCAAGTTGAAAGGCTGCCAATCACTGCAAGAGCTGGAAAACTAAGCACATGACTCAACATCCCTGAGCACCAGGTCTCAGGTTCCGCCTCTTCCAAATGGAAAGGCGGCTCCCACAGGGCCTCCCTGCGACCTGCTGGGTTCTGCCTCAGGATGGAGCCCGCCTCACTTGCCTGCCAGTGCTCTTGTCCAACGGGAAAAGACGCGATGCTGGGGGCAGCAGAGGGCCGGAAGCCTCAGGTTGGGGACAGGGGAAACTCACTTAGGGTATCAAGGCCCCTGAGGGGCCCGCTCCAGCCTTGTCCCCAGAATCCACCTGACATTGTCTCAGAAGCTGTCATTACAGTGGTTACCAGCCTGGGCTTTGAAATCTGACAGCCCAGGGTAGAATGCCAGTTCTTATTGATCTGTGGCCTTGGGAAGTCACTTAACCTTTCTAAGCATGTTTCTTCACCTGGAAAATGAAGACTGTTGTGAGAATTAAATGAGATACTGTCTACAATGGGCTTAGCACATTGCCTGACATATAAATGATAACTATTATTATTATTTATTATTATTTATGTGTGTTTTTTGGTCATTTTTTTGTTCTTTAATTTTTAAATTTTTTTTACTTTTTATTTTGTTAGTTATTACCTCGCTTGCCTTTTTGCCAGTGGTTCTCAACCCTGGTCACACAGTAGAATCACCTGGGGAGATTTAAAAAACTCTGATACCCAGACTTTCCCCCAGGCTTATAAAATCAGTCTCTGGAGGTGGGATAAAGGCATCAGGAGTTCTTAGAGCTCTCCAGTTGGTTCCAACGTGGGAACCACTGCTTTACACCAACACAGAATAGTGAGAAACTGCTAGTCATGGGCTGCTGAAATCATAGGACCTTAGAATTAGGAAGGGCCTTAGAAACCATCTCCCCTCACCCCTGTTTCCTCCTGGCCTCTATTTGTACGGACCTGGAGCTTTACCATCCGCAGAGCCAAGGGCCTCTGGCCAGGGTTACTATGGAAACCCACCACTTTGCAACACTTCCACTCCACAGGCCTGGGAGGCTTCGCGATTCAGTTACATGTTAAGGAACACAAGCACAGCCTGGGGGAGCCCACTGGGGCCGGGGTTACATTTCCCACCATGTCTGATATGACTTCTCCAGGGGGTGCTGTGACCGCACAGCTTTAAGACCAGTGAATGCCACAGGGCGTCCTAGTGGTCCCATCCAGAAAGAGGGGCTCTGAGCCAACCAGGGCCGCTAGCTCAAGGCCAGGGCAAGGCATTAGGCCCACTGTTCCTGTCTCTGCTCCGGCCTAGGGAGGCCCAGGTCCAGTCAGGCTCCCCAGCTCTCCTACCCCTGGCCATCTGGGGATGAGCCGCGGCAGGCAGGGATGTGTGCTGTGACAGCTCAGTTCTCGCCTGCTTATCAGTTTACCCAGTTTGAGTCAGGCATTCCTAGGTCTGCGAAGCAGTACCAGAACTCCGCCTTCCCCTCCCGGCCCCAGCTCTGCCGCCCAGGAGATGGGGGAGGCGGAGGCCTCCTGTACAGGAATGAACAGATGAGTACCCACCGCCCTTGGAGGGCCTACCATGCACTGGGCGTTTGGCTGGTGCTCACTGCTCTCTCCAAATAGCCCTGCGAATTAGGCGCTCTTCTTACCCTCACTTTACTGCAGTGGAAACCAGGGCCCAGAGAGGTAAGGTGACATGGCGAAGGTCAGACGGCAGCTGAACAGCTGGGTTGGGACCGGGATGGAGGCTGTCTGGCAACACAGCCTGAGCACAAAGCTCTCTCTGTGCACCTTCAGACTCCTCCTGGGCCCAGCTACGCTTGGTGCCCCCCTCCAGTTCCGACAGCTCCAGCACAAAGCCGGCTGGCCTCTGGTGCCTGGCGCACAAGCAGGCCCTGACAAGTGCAGGCTGGGAGGCTGCCTGCCTCCCTGGCTGGGGGATCACAGCGTCAGCTCATGGCTCAGATGGGGCTTGTCTAATGCTGTCATCTCTTGGCCTGTACATGAGCTTGGAAACACTTCTCTGCTTCTGGCTCAAAAGAACATGGAAGAAAGGAAAAGTACAAGAGTTTGTGTTACTCCGGCCACAACAGCACAGAGCCAGATTCCCCTGGCTCAGCCCAGGTCCTCCTCAGTCTTCCCAGCCAGGGGCGTCCTCAGGGTCCTGATGACCTTCAGCTACGCTCCTGCCAAAGGGACAGCAAGGCCGATACCTGCTCAGGTTCTTGCCTGCTCAGTCATAGCAATCCCCCAAATGCTCTGCAGCAGAGGGAAAGGAGGTGAGCAGAAAGAACTGCTGAGAGGGGACCGGAGGCAATCTCAGACCTCAACATGCCCCAGCAGACACCCACGGGGCAACCCATGGGGCAACACTCGGTGCAGGTCACCACTGCATCCTGCTCTGGCCACCCAAGTGTTAACACGTCAAAGTCGGCATGTTATACTGCACATCAGGTGTCTCACATTCAGAATCTATTGAATTGGGGCCTGTCAGATATAACCAAAAAAGGAAAGCCCTAATGGGCCATGGTACACACAGAACACAAACACCGTGACCACCGCAAGGGTGGTGATGGCCTCCCCGAGGCCAGGACCAGCTGGGCCACGATCAAATTCAACCCCTTAGAACTCAGCAAGGTCCCGATCACAGGCTAGTCGTCTCAATTGATAACACCTTTTGGAACTATTAAGCGTGGAATTGTGTGTCCCCCAAAAGATAAACTGGCATCCTAGCCCCTGGGACCTGTAAATGTGATTGTAGCAGCTTGGCGTTAATGTATGAATTCCAAAAATAGATATTGGATTATGTTTGTAAACTGGTTTGTTTTTCTGGGCATGTTAGAGTGTATTGGATTCAGAGGTTTTACTTTTACTATATTAAATAATGATTAAGGCTTTGATTGGACCATGTGAGTAGGACACTGAGTCCCAAGGGGCAGGGACTCATAGAGAAACTGCACCGCAGAGAAGAGAGGTTGGAGTCTTGAGCTGGAGCCCTGGGAAGTAAGCACACAGAGGAACTTGGTCATGAGGAAAGAGAGAAGGCCCTGGGAAAAGAAACAAGCCATTTGCCTAATAGTCTACAGCTGGCCTTGTGGAGATAACAGAGCAGCTGAGCCTGGAGAGAGGTGAGCCCCCAGAAGAAAGGAACCCAGGAAGCCTGAACCCTGGCAGATGTCAGCAGTCATCTTGTTCTAACACATGGCAATAAACTTTGGTGAGGGAAGTAACTTATGCTTTATGGCCTGCCCTTTATAAAAGCCAACAGATTTCTGGTATTTTGCATCAGCATGCCTTTAGCTGACTAATACAGTGATCTTATTTGGAGATAGTGTTACAATTAGGCAAATTAAAATGAGGTTGGGGGAACGGGTGTAGCTCAGTGGTTTGAGTGCCTGCTTCCTGTGTAAGAGGTCCCAGGTTCAATCTCCAGTACCTCATTAAAAATGCAGTCATACTGGAGTGGTGTGGAGTGGTGTGGAGTCCAATAGGACTGGTTTCCTTATAAGAAGGGGAGAGGAAACACAGGGACAGAGACCCGCAGGGGAAAAGGTCACATGAAGATGGAGGCAGAGACAGAATGATGCATCTACAAGCCAAGGATTGTCAGCAAACACCACAAGCTACAGGAGGCAGGGAAAGATCCTTGCCTATAGGTTTCAGGGGGAGCAGGGCCCTGCCAACACCTTGATTTTGAACTTCTAAATGCTAGAACTGTGAGACAATAAATTCCTGTCATTTTAAGCCACCCAGTTTTGTGGCAGCCTTAGAAAATTAGTACAATGGATAATACATTTTTTTCTTTCCTTTTTCTGTTTTTAACAACTAGACCTTCCTTGATTACTCCATCTGGAACATGCTTTAGCATAGTTTTATTCAATAATACTCAGAGACACAATCACCGGAGGCACTGTCACAGATGCATGTGCAGGAATCGATGGAAATGTGGCATTACACTCCACTTCCATTGCACTTTTGCTTGTTTCACTGAGCCACACATTGTGTGTGTGTAGGTACCGAGGATTGAACCTGGGACCTTGTACTTGGGAAGAAGGCGCTCAACCACAGAGCTATACCTGCTCTCCAAGCCATACATTGTTAATGAGCATCAACACACAGACTGCATCATGTAATGTAATCTAAATAAACTACTTACTATGTATGCTCACTCATGTTTTTCTTTACAGCCATTGAACCTTAAAGGAAAGACATATCTTATTCTTGAAAAAGATTTAATTGGGAAGTGGACTTGGCCCAGTGGATAGAGCATCTGCCTACCACATGGGAGGTCCGCGGTTCAAACCCCGGGCCTCCTTGACCCGTGTGGAGCTGGCCCATGCACAGTGCTGATGCGCGCAAGGAGTGCCCTGCCACGCAGGGGTGCCGCCCGTGTAGGGGAGCCCCATGAACAAGGAGTGAGCCCCGTAAGGAGAACAGCCCAGCACGAAAGAAAATGCAACCTGCCCAGGAATGGTGCCACACACACGGAGAGCTGACACAGCAAGGTGATGCAACCAAAAAGAAACACAGATTCCCCGTGCCACTGATAAGAATAGAAGCCGTCACAGAAGAGCACACAGCGAATGGACACAGAGAGCAGACAACTGGCGGGGAGAGGCGGGGAAAGGGAGAGAAATT
Organism: Dasypus novemcinctus; assembly: GCF_030445035.2. NCBI lineage: Eukaryota > Metazoa > Chordata > Mammalia > Cingulata > Dasypodidae > Dasypus > Dasypus novemcinctus. Next base: position 40,648,493 of record NC_080675.1, read on the forward strand.
TAAAAAAAAAAGAAAAAGATTTAATGATGTAAAGATATAAATTCTCCCTGACTTAATCCACAAATTCAAAGCAATCTTGATCAAATAGCAATTGTGTTGGGAGGAATCTCTCAATATGATTCTAAGTTCAGATGGAAGAGTTTAAACATGAGAGAATGATCGCAGAAAATCTGAAAAAGATTAAAGATGGGGAAATAGACTTACCAGATATTAAGACATAAGACTATGGACTTTATATAGCAGAATACTAATGGCATAGGCTAAAGGGATCAATAGAAGAAAAGAGAGAGGTCAGAAATAGACCTAAGTACATATGGGAAGTTGGCATAAGATACAGCTTATATTTCAAATCAGCGAGTGGTGGAGTAGAAGGAAGAGATATGCTAGTCAGTAAATGATGTTAGGAAAACTGACTAAACAATGTGGAATGCCTTTTTACAAGGCAAAAAACACCACAAAGTCAAAATACAAATATCACACTGGGATAAATATATTAGCCAAGTATATGACAAAAGACTAATATATAAAGAACTCTTACAAATCAATAAGAAAAGGACCAATTCAATAGAAATGCAGACATAAAGGATATGAACAAGCAGTTCTTAGAGAAAACAACTACACATGGCCAATACATGAAAATATGTTCAACCCCAATAATTATTAAATGCAAATTAAAGATACAATTTCTTACTGGTTGGCAAAGCCCAAGAATAAGTATTAATATAAGGCTCAGTATTTTGAGAGTTTGAAGAAATAGGAATATAAATTGGTTAAACTGTGATGGAAGGCTATTTGACAACAACAGCATTTTAAATGTTACCTTTTTTTTACTCAGTGAAAGTTCCATTTTTAGGTAACCAGACACCTGGTACACACCTGTTCTCTGGGCAGGCCCCTCTAGATTAGCATTTGTCCTGATTTAGATGACAGATAATATGATCACCTTATATTTTTAGGTATTAACCCCTACAACTAAACTCATATGAGTGTGTAAAATGTATGAGTATATTAAGTACATTATTTGTAATAAAAAAGACTGGAAATGAATGTCCATCATTAGAGGACTGATTAAATAAATTTTTGTATACTCTTACTGTTGAATTCTAAACAAGTGTTAGGAGGAATAATTTATGTATATATAATGGGATTCATTTTGTATAAAAATGGTTCATAAATACATGCATATGTAAATGCACAGAAATATCTGGAAAAATGCAATGGCACGGGAGTCAGCTGGAAGACCAAAGAGTTTTACCTTTTCCTTTATGCAAGTCTGATTTTTTCATAAATAAGCACTTTTACTTTTACAGTACAATTCTAAAATAATAGATGAACCTTAATTCTTCTCTTCCTTAGATAAAGGAGTTGAACTAATTATTGTCGTTCTCCTCCTCCTCAGAATGAATCTCTGGGATAAATAAATCAATGAAGAGTAAAAACCCCTCCTCTGCTGTCCCTCTGGGGGCAGAGGGACCAGGCAGGAGCAGCTCAGTCCTGAGGGACAGGTGCGGGGCAGGGGAGCAGTGGAGGGGAAGGAAGGGGAAAGATGGGAGCAGTACCTGGGGGATGAGCCCCTGTGGGGAGGGTCTGTTGCAGGTGAATTCAGGGGATGCTTTCTGACTCAACAAGACTTCTCCTGATTTCTCCCCAAAGCACAGGCCTAACAGTTTCAAACCTAGAGGGGAGGCGGGCAGCTAAGCCCTGGGCAGAGGCCATTAACCCTGCTGGCACCGCAGGCTCAGACCAAAGAACTCCCGGAAGAGACGTGGCACATGGGCGACTGATGGCGTTCGACATTATTTCCTTTTCCCTTTTGTCTGTTTTAGGCTTTCTTCCCTCCCTCCTTTCCTTCTTTCCTTCCTCTCCCTTCCTTTCCCCCCCCCCCCCCCCTTTTTCTAACCTTTCCTAAAGTACCTGGTGTTGAGTGCTTAACTTAGTCAAAGAGGTGAAAGAGGCGGTGGGCAGGCCAAGGACAACTGAACTGAGCTGCCAGTCAAGTCCACAGGCAAGCCCAGAAGGGGCAGGGGAGTTAACCTCCTAGCGCTTCAGTTTCCATAGCTTCAAAAGGAGGCAGTGATACTTCTGCCCAAGGGTGTCAAGCCAGTTAAATAAAATCAACAGCGTCTGGTCCAGGGGAGGCCCTCACTGAATGACTCTATAAAAGGAGGAGGCTGAGCCAGATGATCTCTGCGGCCTCTTCCAATTTGAACATCAAATGATCTGGAGCAGCCTCCATTCATCTGCAATAAATATTTATTGCAGGTCATAGAGCAAATATTCAAGCAGTGAGGACCAGCTCTCTGGATAAGGCTGCAAAGAGTTGAAAGTTTCTTTGAGGTGACCTATTACGGTATGACATTCGGTATGTGTTCAGGAGATGTTTGTCACATGAAGATGTTTTATGTTGCACATCAGAGACATGGGTTTCGGGGCAGCTGGAGGAGTGGTCAGCAGCTCAGATTAAGTGCCATCGAAATGGTGCTTGTTCCCACAGGGGCCTCAGGGATCTCTAGAATGGGGAAGCCACAGGAAAGGGTCAGCCTGCTAAGTAACTCCCCTGGTGGTTTCTGCCAAGGGCTTGAGCTAGGCAGATGGGCGTGCTAGCCGTGTCTGGGAAGGTCAGAAATGTGCGCTTTCATTGCAGCTGAAGAGTCCTCTGCCGGGAATGACATTATTGTGGGTTAATGGTAGATAGTGCTTTTCTTCCTTGCCTAATATCTTTGAATATTACATTAAGTTGTTTTTAAGTGACCAGAGTGGTTATTAAATTAGTACCCTTTTGGAAAGCAGTCTGGCAGTATATTTCTGGAGTTATATGCTTTGGCACGTGACCTTTTCTGATTTATTCTGTCCATTACCTTTCTCCAGCTTTGGCAGGATGCCAATAGAGCCCCAAATCTTCCATATACCCAGGAGATTTTAACTTAAATTTTGGAAAGAGGGAGAGATATGTGGAAATATGCTCTCTCAGTAGGCTCCTATTGTAATCATGTCTCAAGTTAGAGAGAAATAATTAGCACAAAGATGTTCACAAACGTATTGTTCGTAAGAATGAAACTTTGAAAACAATCTGTCATCAGCAGGGAAAAGATGTAAATTATGTTCTATCAACTGAATAGAATATTTTCCAACCATTTACACTATTATAAGTTGTTAGAGGCTGTGGAGATATAAGTGCTCTCTTATACATTGCTAGCAGGAATATAAATTGGTATAAGCCTTCTGGAGGTAAATTTAGCAACATGTATCAAGAATGTGAAAAACACATATATGTACATATGATTCAATTCAGAAATTTGCCCTAAGGAAATGAATAAAAATGGATCTCACTTAGAACAGCAAAATATTGTAGAAAAGAAACCCCTAAATATCCAACAATAGGGAATTAGTTCAAAGGTACCTCCCTTTCTTAGGATACACTGCAATTAGTAAAAATGATGTCAAAATATATTTTTAACATATACAGCTAAGTGAATAAAAGCAGGTTACAGAGGCTGATACTGAATGTATATAGAATTTTTAACAAGGCTGATTATAAATGTGTGGCAATAGAGTTGATGTAACACATTATAGTGAATGTAGCAGTTTGATATTATTGATGAATTCCAAAAAGAAATATTGGATTATGTTTGTAAACTGGTCTTTTCCTCTGGGCTATGAGATTATATTGGATTCTTGTGTCAGTAGGGTGTTGCATACCTGCCCCTTGGTGGGTAGGGACTTGGAATGCAAAGGACAGAGATGGGGGTTCTTAATGTTGGAGTTTGATGCTATTCTTAAGCTGCAGCCCTAGGGAGAGAGACAGAGCCATTCACCTGATAGTGTACAGCTGACCTGGTGGAGAGAGGCAAAGCCTAGAGAGCCTCAAAGACCACAGCTGACCCTGTGGAGAAAACAGAGGAGCTGAGCCCAGAGGAACCCAGGAAGGCTGAACCCACGCAGATGTCGGCAACCATATTGTTCCAACATGTGAGAATAGACTTTGGTGAGGGAAGGAACTTATACTTTATGGCCTGGTAACTGTAAGCTCCTATCCCAAATAAATGCCCTTTATTAAAATTAACCAATTTCTGGTATTTTGCATCAGCACCCCTTTGGCTGACTAATACAGTGAGTATAATTAACACTGCTGATTTATAAATGTGATTGTGGCTGAAGGGGGGTAGTCTAGGGAAGTAAAAGTCAATTGTCAATTGAAGGAAAGCTAGAGGATAATGTAGGGACTGTAGAACATAGTGATTACTGGTGGATGAGGATTGTGGTTAATAATAAAAATACAAGAATGTTCTTCTATTACAAGGTGTTAAGATTATGGTGACATATGGGAAAACCACAACTTATATAACTTACGGACTATGGTTAACAGTAATTCTGTAATGTTTTTGTAGCAATGGCAAAAAAGGTACTATATCAATGCCAAGGGTTAACAATTGGGGGATATAAGGGGCTGTGAGATTTTTCCTTTTGGAGTAATGAAAACATTCTAAAATGAACCAAGATGATGACAGCACAACTCTGCTGAAAATGAGAGCCACTGAGCTATACTTTGAATGGATTGTGCAATGCATGGAACCATATAACACAGTAAACCCCGTGGTGGGTGATGGACTGTGGTTAACAGTACAAATATGAGAAGGTTCTCTCATGAGCTTTAACAAATGTACAATACTAATACATAATAATAGAGTGGCTTGTGATTTTTAAAAAAACACCAAATTTAAGGTATGGGCTATAGTTAGCAGTAGTATTATGATGTTCTTTCATCATTTGTAACAAATGTTCCACAACAACGCAGAGTGTTGGTGGTGGGTTGGTGTGTGGGAATCCTGTATGGTAAACATGATTGTTTTGTAAACTCACAATTTCTCTAATAAAAAAAATGCCCAGAAAAAGCAGGCTACATATCAATCTGTGCACTGTGATTCCATTTTTGTTTATCTAGTTCTAATCTATTTTAATGAATAATTATTACCAGTGAAATCCAGAAAAAACAGCAGTAGCAATATTAACTATGAAAGCTCTGTAGCAACACAGAAAAGTGCTTACAAAATTATGGGGGAAAGGGACAGGATAAAAATTTTATACACTCTGTGACTGCAGCTATGTAGAATTATGGACCTTGACAAGAAAGGTGCACAAAAAAATTGAAACTGTGATTTGTTAGGATGGGGAGATCATGGGTGAGTCTCTGTCCTTTCAATTTTTGTTTGATGTTTATGTAATTTTTATTTAAGTAGAAATAAAACCCTCTGAAACTCTTCTCTCTACAGCCTTCCTCCTTCCTCGAAACGGTTGTCTCTGTGGCAAACAAGGTTGGATACCAAAAATAAGAACTTATGTACAGTGTGCCTAGTTCTTTACAGTTTACTTTTACTTATCTTGGGTGAAGTTTGCTACAGTGACTTTCTGCTTTTAAGGGTCTCCCACCTCTCCCTTCCTCCCTCCCCTCACCCTTTCTTTCTTGCTGAAGTTTAAATCAGTAGGTGGTTAATTAACTTTTTAAAAAACTGTTTATTGTGGTCATATATACGTAACATAAAACTTGCCCTTTAATTTTTAAGTATACAATTCAGTGGCATTACTTTTACAATGTTGTACTATCATCACCATCATTCACAACTAAAACTTTTTCATCACAGAAACTTTTACTCATAAGCAGTAACTTCCCATTCCCACTGCTCCCAGCTCCTGATAACATTTATTCTACTTTCTATCTCTATGAACTTGCTTACTGTAGATATTTCATAGAAGTGGAATAATGCAATATTTGTCTTGTTGCCGCCGACTCATTTCACTGAGCACGGAGTTTTTAAGGTCAGTCCATGTTTATAGCCTATTTCTCATCAGCCCTGACCCCTGACCCAAGCACCCAGATGCTGTCCAGCTGAGTGTTCCGCCCGGTCTCTCCCTGGGCGAGGAAGGCCGTCTGAAGGAGGACAGGAAATCCCATAAGCCATTAAAGAAAAGGCAGACATACTTGACTATTAAAAAATGACTAATTTTCCTATGGCAGAAATATCATAAACAAATTCAAAAGACAAATAATATCCTAGGAAATAATACTTGCAGTAGATATGACAGATGAAAATCTAATCACTGAAACATACAAAAAGCCTCCAAACTGATATGAAAAAAACAAAAGTCTAAACAATAAATGGGCAGAGAAGCTGGACATTTCATTAAAGAGGAAATGCAAACTGTCAATGAACATATGAAACAATTGATAGGGAAATGAAAAATGAAATAAAATACCACTTTCATCTATCAGATCAGCAAAAATTAGAAAAGGATCATAACATCCACTGCTGGCGAGGCTGCAGGGAAACTCAGCTAGCAGAAGGATTAATTTCCACCACCTTTGGGGAAAATTATTTAACAATGTATGTTTAAGTTAAAAATACACAGACTTTTGACCAAAAATCACACTTTAGGGACTTTACCCAACAGAAATAAAAGCATCCGTATGTAAAGGCCTATATATGAGGGTATTTGTTATAACATTGTGTATATTAGCAAAGACTTGAAATACCCTGAATGTCCATTAGCGGGGAATGGTTAAACAAATTGTGGTAGGGCCATTCTACAGAGGGGAGTTATATCTAAACATAGTGTTCCCAACATTTTAAGGGGAAAAAGCAAGTTGAGGAGTAATTTATAAAGTAAGTTTCCATTTTCTGTGTAAAGAGAGCAAGGGAGAGAAAGCTAGCTATGTATGTGTATATATATTTCTATGATCACTGGGAAAAGATACAAAATTTCATGTTAGGCTGTTAATGGTTCTTTCAGGGAGATGGGATTGGAAGGGGTAAAGGTAGGGAAGAGAAAAAGAGAGCTTTAACTTTTTCTTTAGCTAGCCCTGCATCATTTGACTTGCTTAAACAGGCATGTGTTTCCTTTTGTAACTTTTAAAAATCTAATATATTTTTTAAAAAGAATGAACATGGGCTTTAATTCTTAGTTCTTCCCCCACGCGCCTCTAACTCGACACTTGCTGTGAGATGGGGACGCCACCCACTGGGTCTCTGGCTCTCATGATTAAATGAAGTAACTGGTGAAAGTGCTGGTCCCGAGGTGGCACGCACCAAAGACAGGAGGAGGAGGTCCAGCGAATTGAGGTGGTTTGTCTGAGGCCAGGAAGGAGGTAGCAGAACTGGGGCTGTCAGAGCCCCCCACTTCTCTGCTGGGTACTCTTCCCACCACACTCGCCTTCCCCCATCCCCAATCCCACCTTCGGTCCCCCGCGGCTCTTGTTCCAATGGAGAGTTTGCTGGGGGATTTGCCATGCTCCAGTTCTTCCTGAGCCTTCCGGCTGGATCAAATTTGGGGGAACAGCCCATGGCCCTAAAACTGAGCCCTTTTATCTGGCCAACCAATGCCTTTGGCCTCTTCCCCTGGAAAACACCTCCCTCCGCTCTGTCCTGGCAGGTGCCAAGACCTCACCTGGAGGGATTCCATCCTCGACCCGGGTCTCTCCTCCACCTCTCATTCTTGCCACCCACCAAGAACCGGGTCCTCATCCTCCTCCCCTGGGCCCTTGGGCTGCTCCCTAGAGCTTCAAAAGTCAGTGAAACCCAGGCAGTCCCAGCTAAAGCCATGCCACCTCACTCTTTCTCCAGGTCCTCAGCTTACCCTGGGAAAATTCTACAGCTGCTTCAATGGCTATCCTCCAAACCAACCTTCAGAGTTATTCTTGCGAGCTTCAAACATCACCCTGGGGCCCTGAGTGGGCAAAAGCAAGCACGGTTTTCTGAAGATCAAAGAATGCTGCCTCTGCTTCCTTGGAGGCGGCCTTGGCAGCGTCGGCAGCATCGGCAGCGCCGGCAGCCACGGCCGCAGCAGCTGCAAGGGCGGGGACGGCTTCGCCCTGTCCTGACTGCTCAGTGTGTCTAGTTCTGCGTCTGCAGGCTTTGTGAGCACGTAGGTGCCTTTCTGTGTGCGTGTGGGCTGCTTTTGTGTATCAGGGCAGACTTGTGTGTGTGCAGGCCTGCTTGTGTGAACATGCGGGCACACTCCTACGTGCCTGTGTGCCTGTGTATAGACACGGGCATGCTTCAGTGTGTCAGGGCATACCTATGGGTACAGGCAGCTTTGCTTGTGTGTGCAAGGCACACACGCATACTCCTTATTTATTTTTTCCTAAGATTTACTTTTTATTTATTTCTCTCCTCCCCCCCCAGTTGTCTGCTCTCTGTGTCCACTCGCTGTGTGTTCTTCTGTGACTGCTTCTATCCTTATCAGCGGCACCTGGGAATCTGTGTTTCTTTTTGTTGCGTCATCTTGTTGTGTCAGCTCTCTGTGTGAGCGGCACCATTCCTGGGCAGGCTGCACTTTCTTTCATGCTGGTGGCTCTCCTTACGGAGCACACTCCTTGCACGTGGGGCTCCCCTACGCAGGGGACACCCCTGTGTGGCAGGGCACTCCTTGCGCACATCAGCACTGCGCATGGGCCAGCTCCACACGGGTCAGGAGGCCTGGGGTTTGAACCGTGGACCTCCCATGTGGTAGACGGACGCCCTAACCACTGGGCCAAGTCCGCTTCCCACACATACTCTTTAAATATAAAAGCTCTTTAGGGAGGCACAGAGACATTCACCCCATCAGAGATTTGCTTAGTTTGGAATTCACTTTTTTCCCCAAATTTCTGAACTATTTGTGGGGAAGCAGGTAGCACCACATGAGCCCCTTCTTCCCTCAAGTTTGGGCACACACGTGCTAAAAGCAGCCACTGGCAGGCTGGGGAAGAAAGGCCTGGCTCTCTGGGCCTCAGCCCTTCCTCTGGCCTCGGGGCTGCTTGGACTCCAGCTTCATCTGACAGCAGCTCCGTCAGGCTCTGAAATGCTGCCTTGGTGTCTTAGGAGGGGGAAGGACGGAATTGGGGGAGGCCCCCCTGGCACCACTTCCAAGCCCTGAGGACCCCTCCCTGGAGCCTGCCAGCCCCATGGTGAAGCTGGGGTTCCTCGGGAACCCAAGGGGCCCAAGGGAGCGTGAGAGAGAACCTGAAGATAAGGGGGGGAGGAAAGAAGGATCGAGGTGCTCAGGGTGGGGGGCTGCTCCAGGCCTGGGTTTGGGAACAGGGAGTCTGCGGCTTGCCCTGGGTCTCCGTCCCCACATCCGTTAGATAAAGGGGTTACATTTGTGCTTTGCCAACGAGGGTCCCTGAGCCTCCAAGATAAGAGATGATCCATCAAGGTGTTACCGGATTTTGTTTAGGTTCTTTGACTATATTGGAGAAATGAATTTCAAGAGTATATCAGGTGAGTTAGGCCAGTAGTTTATTCAGGTAGGGAGGGAAGAAAAATGGGAGAAAATAACAGAGCAGGGACCCAGGTAGAAAGGAAGGGACTGAAAAGGGATAAAGAGGGCTGACTTACAGACTACAATTCCCCATTACAGATTATAAATCCCCAGGTTTACTTGCGCGGCCATGTGGCAGAGGGAAAATGGCGAGAGCGGTGCACAGAGGGCAGGAACGGGTCCAGAGGCAAGAGAGCAGGGCGAGAGCGCGCTCAGGCCCGTGGTCTGCTTTATAGACTATTAATTATTCCACCCCTTTGCTAATGGCAGGGGAGGGGTTCCAGCTGGTTGCTGTTCTGATTGATGACCCCACCCATCAATCCCCTAGAGAGGACCCAATGATGAAGTCCCAGAAGAAGTCTTGGGGGTGGGGGTCCTCCAGCAGCCATCTTGGGGTTTACTGATGTCCATGTGGACTCTACCAGGTTCCAGATCCATCTACTAATTCTATCTTACTAGCCTGCTTCACTGGGACACACAAAGGCATGAGATATACACAGTGCATCTTCCTTCCACTCAAGGATTTGAGGGAGAGGAGACTACCTTTTTTTTTTAATTTTTAATTTTTCTCTCCCCTTTCCGCTACACCCTATCCACCCCGCCCCCCCCCCCCCCCCCCCCCCCGTTGTTTGTTCTCTGTGTTCATTTGCTGTGTGTGTCTTCTGTGTCTGCTTGGGTTCTTGTCAGTAGCACTGGGAATCTGTGTCTCTCCTTGTTGCATCATCCCGCTGCATCAGCTCTCTGTGTGTGCAGCGCCACTCCTGGGCAGGCTGTGCTCTTTTCGTGTGGGACGGCTCTCCCTCTGAGGTGCACCCCCTGTGCGTGGGGCTCCCCTACGCGGGGGACACCCCAGTGTGGCAGGGCACTCCTTGTGCGCATCAGCACTGCGCATGGGCCAGCTCCACATGGGTCAGGAGGCCCCGGGTTTGAACTGCCGACCTCCCATATGGTAGGCGGATGCTCTAGCAGTTGAGCCAAATCTGCTTCCCGACACTACTTTTTGTTAGGCAAGTAGATGCAAACTTCTTATGTATCTTTAAACCAATAAAAGAGTCCTACAGCTTTGTGGGGTCCTCAGGCTCTGCCCAGAGCTCTGGAGGATGGGTTTCCTCTCCTTGAAAGGTAAGAGTCTCCGGGGACAGGCCTGAAGAGCCCTGCAGTGTGGGGTGAAAGTTCATCCAGGCTGAACACCAGGCTCCAGTCGTGAGGGCAATAAGTGGCAGAGCCACGGGCCCTGGAAGGGTCTCCTGGGGACCTGGCCCAGGGGTTTTATCCAACATGCTTCTCTGGGAGGCAGCCAGAGCCAGGTGAGCCCCAGCATCCTGTCGTAGGCAAGTGGTACAATTTCACCAAGCCTCAGCATCTGTATCTGCAAAATGGGACAATGACAAATCTCTACCGTGAGGGTATCATGAGCATTTGATGACATAATGCTCTCAAAGCTCAGTGTCTGGCACTTCCCAGATCCCCCTCCTCTTCGGGGCTGAAGCCAGCTTAGCCTTGGAGCCCCTAGACAGGTCGGCAGAAAACTTTGCTCCCACGGCATCACAGTTCAGCCCTCCCCCCTTTCAGTCCCCCCTTCCCCTTCCAGATGTTCATCCCAAGTGCACTCCCCAGTTAACGTGTGGCGTGGTGCAAATCTTTGTCTCAGTCTATTTCCTGGGAACCTAAGACTCTAGGTGAGATCCCTTAGGGAGCGAGTGAAGACAGAATGAAGAGGATCAAGCCTTGAATTCAGGTCGGGGGAAGAGGAAGTCCCAGCGGAGAGAGAGGGGAGTGGGTAGCCAGCAAGCATGGTCTGCCAGAAGCCGCGTGTGACAAGGGGAGGAAGTGACAACTCTGTCCATAGCAGAAGATACAAAGAGGGACAAGGACTGGAAACTAACTCGGGGATTTAGGCTCACAGAGGCCATTCGTGACCTTGACAAGAGCAGGTTTAGAGGAGCAGGAGGAGCAAAATCTTGATCAGAGTGGATTCAAGAAAGAATGGAAGGAGAGAGGGAGGCAGATGTGGCTCAACTGATAGAGCGTCCGCCTACCATATAGGAGGTCCAGGGTTCAAACCCAGGGCCTCCTGACCCAAGCGGTGAGCTGGCCCACGCACAGTGCTGCCATGCACAAGGAGTGCCCTGCCACACAGGGATGCCCCCTGCATAGGGGTGCCATATGCGCAAGGAGTGCGCCCCGCAAGGAGAGCCACCCCATGCGAAAAGCGCAGCCTGCCCAGGAGTGGCATCACGTACATGGAGAGGTGATGCAGCAAGATGATGCAACAAAAAGAGACACAGATTCCCTGTGCCACTGAGAATGCAAGCAGACACAGAAGAACATACAGTGAAAGGGCATGGGGCAGGGGGCAGGAAGAGAAATAAAATAAATCTTTTAAAAAAAACAAGGAAAGAAAGAGAGAATGGAAGGAGAGAATCAGGACAGCAAGCATAGACAGCTCCCTCCATGGGTTTTTTTTTTTCACCTGTGGTGCAAAGACACAGAAATTGTAACTTGTTTCCCCAGGGATACTAAATGCACTGCCATCTGGCCCTAGGTATGGATACCTGGCCTGTGCACCTCAGTCTTGACTTCAACCAGATGAATTTCACGCTCCATGCAGCTTTTCCGGCTGGTTTCAGCAAGCAGGCTAGTCTGATGGAGGCTAGCTCATCATAGCTAGGAGCAGAAGGGCACAGGCTCGGCCTTGGGTGCTGCACGGCTGAGTCCCTGAGCTGGATCTCTGAGGACACAGGATGCAGCTCTCTCACCCCTGGGCCTACCTCTGCGCAAGCAAAGCCCCCAGCCTCCCCCGGGCTCCAGCTGTCCCCACTCGCCCCCTGTCTGCAACTCCAGCGCCACAGAAGAAACCCAATAAAGCCTCTACCAGATCTTCCCACTGCGCTCCCAAATTTGGTTTATTAAATTGTCTTCTGCCACAAGAACCACTTACTTACAACAGCTGTTGCCACGGCAACCAAGCAGCCAGCCTGCTGTTCTAGTTAACAGCCATGAGCCTCCCGCTGGCTACTCCCGTTTGGCAAACCACAGGGGAGGACACCCCCAGTGTCTGAGAGGCTGGAGCACAGTGGGGGAGGCGTGGGAAGACGGGAGAGGGAACGGGGTGTTCGCAAAGTGGAGAGCTCAGTGCGACGGGTGTGTTCTGTGATTCTCCCCCAAAGGGGGGGGCTGGGAGGGGCGTGAAATGACTTGTGCCAGAGGGGTCCCCGCATCTCAGATGGAGGTCACTTCTTCCCAACAGCTCCCGTCCCCAGCGCCCGCTTTCTGCAAGGTGGAGGAGGGCAGGGTCCCCCAGGGGCATGGAGAGGGCCACACTCAGCCAGGAGAGAATCCTGAAATGCAGGTGAAGGGCGCGGGCCTTGCACCAGCGGAGGCAGAGGGGTCCAGGGCGACCTGGTATTGGCATGGCCCAAGCTGAGCTCTGGAGGGACTGTAATTCCTGTGCCCCTGACTCCTCCTGAGAGGAACGGCCATTTCTTTTACCCAGTCCTGAATGTCTCTAGTGTAAAGTATAGTGCAGTGACTAGGAGTTGGAGTGTTGATAAGAGTTTGAGGCTTGGCTCCTTCCCTTGCTCCCTGTTTGCCATTAGGCAAGTTACTTAACCTCTCTGAGCCTCCGTTTCCTTGGCTGTAAAATGGGATGCGCGTAGTACCAATGTCATCAAGTGACTGCAGGGACTCATCGAGATGGAGCACACATAATATGTCTGGCACGCAATGACTGGCTTGACCCCGGACTGTGCGGCTTCCCGACGACACCACCCAACTCTAGATGGTTACGAGAACTACATAAAATTCATAATTACAAAGAGCTTGACACAAAATAAGTTCTCAGTAAATGCTAGCCGGGAGAAACCACTGTCTAATTCAAATGGCTTGGGTTTGTCCATTTGTATTGTTAAATGTCCAGGGAGAAAAAAGGCAGAGGCTGTTTAAGAAATAGTCTGTCTAAATGAAAAATGCTGAGGTCTACAGAGCAGCCATAAAGAAATCCCTTTCTATCTGGTTTAGACATTAAGGGATGGAGAGAGTAGAGAGAAGTCAATTCCTAATGCCTGGCCTTTGGAAGGTAGCGAGGGGGTGTGCTGAGAAGTCCAGTACCCAGGGGTGGGGTGAGACAGAACTGGGTCTGATCCTGGCTCTTCTGTAGGCTTGGCCATCTGATCATGGCAAGATTCTTAACTTCTGTTAATTCTCAGCTTTCTCGTGTGTAAAAAGTATATATATATGTTTTTAAAGTATTTGCCTGGGGATTGCAAGGATTAGATACTGTAATTTGTGTGGAGCACTCAGCACAGGTTCACAGCACACACTTTGGGTTAAAAAATGGAAGTGGTTGTCTGCTCCCTCGGCTTCTTGTTGCCTACGGACCCATTTCTCATCGCAGAGCATTAGGGAAGCACTGCGCTCTGTAGAGGAAGATCAACCCAGCGCCGGCCCCGGCTCTCCCCAACAGGCCAGGGCTGCCCCGCCAGCCAGCCCTGTCACCCCTGGGGGCAACTGCGGCCACCGTGCCTGGGAGGCATTTGCCAGCCTCTCCACAGGGTGCTCGGGACACCAAGTGAGCCAGGGGCAGCCCGCCTCACCAGGGGAAGGAGAGAAGATGAGGCGCTGTGAAGTAGAGCTGTGAGTCAGGTCTAAGACAGGTTATTATAAGTAGGATGGAAATGGTCATCCTCCAGCTCCTCAGATTGCACAGGAAGAGCAACTGGGACAAAAGAAAAAACACACAAAAAACAAACAAAAAAAGAAAGAGCAACGGGGCTAGGCTGGGCAGGAGGCCGCTGGGCTGTGTGTAAAGAAGGACTTTCTGACTCTGAGTGCAAGCAAAGGTGTGGCGCACGGAGCAGGGGCGTGAGTGGAGGGAGGGGTCAGATGTGCCCCCCGGGCTCTGGAACTGTGCCCCCGCCACCTGTCCTGCCTGCACTGGCCTCAGTCTCCTCTCCCAGGAGGAGCTAGGCCCAGCAGGGACAGCAGCATTAAGCATTTGTTCCCTGCCCCCTTTTCCTCCTCCCCCAGAGCAGAGGTCATAATGGGAAACAAAGAGGTGGTCCAGCATCCTGGCTAAGAGCACCAGTTTAGGAATGAGACAACCTGATAAGAACCCCAAGGCTACCAATTACTAGCTGTGTGGCCTTGGGCAAGTTATTCAACCTCTCTGTGCTTTTAGTTTTCTCATCTGTAAAATGGTGAAAATAAACACTGGGATGATGGGAGAGGAAAATGAGATTATGTGTGTAAAATATTATAGCATGGTGTGAGGCACTGTGTTAACATGCCAGAAATAGCAGCTATTACTAAGCTAGTGATGAGATGGAAACGAAGTATTCAGAGTTCCCCTTCCCATCCCAGACTCCTGCCTTGAAGAGGGACCCAGGATGCCATTGGATCTGTGCCCAGAAGAGCATCCAAACCCTCCAAGGTAGCGGTCCCTGTGGGGCCACACCCATTTCTGTAAGGAAACAGTTCCTTATATTTTCATGACATTTAACACTTTGTAAAGCAGTTTCAGAAGCACTGTCTCATTTGTACTCTCATTTGACAAGCCTGCGAGTATTATCATAACAGTCATTTTACAGATGAAGAAACTGGGGGGTCAAGGGAGGTGACTCAGTTAGGAAACAAAGATGCAAACCCAGGGGGTCAGACTCCTGGCCCTGCATCACTTTGATGAGGAGTTGTCCTGACCCATGACACTCGCTCTCCTGCCTGAGCTTCTATGCTCTGGGGTCAGTAAATGCAGGAGAGAGGCCGGGTGGGACAGTGAGGGGCAGGGCTTGGCTTATGTCTGTGGAAGGGAGCACCCTCTCCTACCACCTGGCCAAGGGTGGGAGGGCTGAGAAGCAGGCCCCCATCTCATTGGACCTTGTGAGTTGGCTGGCCAGCTGGTCTACCTGGGGTCACCCAATGTGGAGCTGTGGGAAAGTAAGAGCTGAGTCTTCCCGGAGGCTTAGGGGACAAACCTCAAATGTTCCTATGCAAAACTTCTTAAATGTCAAGGCACAGAAAATCAAAGACCACGCCTCTTCCAAAAAGAAGCCCCCCAACTCACAATACAGAAAAAAAAAAAAACAGTCAAGGAGGTTGGGAATTTAAATATTTTTAAAAAAGGGTCATGGAGTCCCAAGTCTTGGAAACCTCCTTGACCCACGAGCAGCCTCCTCTAATCAGTCTCTCTCACCTGCCCCACGAGCCACACAGACTCAGGAAACACGTGACCAGAGTTCCGTGGCTGCTGAAGGATGCCGAGAGCCTCCCCAGGTGAGGGTCCTCGGACACAGTTTAACTGTCATCGGTACTACAACCCCGATGGAGGGTTTTGGCATTTAATTCTTTCCAGTTGGGGCTGAACTAGCAGTTTCATTCTCCACCCTCATTTTCAAGGGCTGGTAATTTACTGAGGCCATTACCTTTGAGTCGAGATTCTGTTCTGAGCCCAGAGGTAAAGTGTACAGGGAAATTTCCTCAGCAAGTGTGAGTGTTGGAAGGTGCTCTCAAGAGCCAGATTCTTAATGTGAATCTTTCACTCACTCTCCACCACAGCATCTTGAGGTCAATGAGAGCCTTACTATTTTTACAACATTTTCATTACCTCCTGTCAGTTTAAAATCATCAACAGTGAAACCAAAGGGTAAAGTCCATGCTGACATCTTGTCTCAGTTCCTCTTGGGAGACCCCGAAGACAGATAATTCTGGAAGCCCGCCCCTGCAGAGCTGTTCCCAGCCTCAGGCAGTCTGGATTCAATTCCGACGTCCAGGGAAGCGTTCCTGCTTGCCTGCAGGGCCATCCAAAGATGTTGGCTTTCTGAGGCAAAGGGTTCTTCTTCTCCTGGGAGCACTGAATCTAGGGTAAAAGCAACTGCTTCCAGGAATCTTGCAAAAATCAGGAGATCATGTGGTTGAGAGTGCAAACTTGAGAGCATCTACAAATATCAGCGCTGCTGATAAAGCTGCTCATGTGGCTATGCAACAATAACTACCATCCAGGCACTGTCTCTCACCTTTTAAAATGTAACATATTAGATCATTGATACTGACAGTGGCAGTTTGAGATTATTTTATGAATCCCAAACATTATGTCTGTAAACGAATCTATTCTTCTGGATGTGATACTCTTTGATTGCATTAAATTCAATTGAAGGGCCTTTGATTAGATTACTTGTTAAAATTGCTGTAGGGCTTTTTATAGGACTACATCAGCGAGACGTGACTCAGGTTAAGTCTCCATCCACTTGCTGGGTCTGATATAAATGGACACTCAAACAGGAAAAAAAAAGGGAGCCAACATATTTTTGGTTCTGCAGTGTGTGAGAGAGGATTGCTGAAGCACGAAGCCCCCAAGAGGCGGGGGCCACAGAGCAGCTTAAGAGACCAGCCCTACTATATATGCCTAATAGCTTACAGCTGAACTTGGGAAGAAAGAGGAACAGCCAAGACTGAAATAGGGGGCCCAGAAAGAGACAAGTCCAATGCCTGCTTGCAGCTGAAATCAGGAAGAAAGTAGAGTAGCTGAGCCTGAGAGGACACCGAGGGGAAGGAGAGGCCAGGCAGAGGCCCCCTGCTGTCTTGCTTCACCACGCGGCAACATGCCAGGATCACGAGCAGCTGACTTAGGTGAGAAAGCCCCTCTTGTGCTTCTTGAGTTGGACTTTTCATGGTCTTGGAACTGTATACTTTTATCCCAAATAACGTGGCTTCAGCAACCCTTTGGCAAACTATAACACTGACCAACAAGCGTACGTTTGGAAAAACTAACAAAAATAACTCAGAAAAATTTCTACAATGGGTTTGGAGAACAGCCTTTGTTTTGGGAAGCCCAGCATCCATCTCCCCTCCCTAAGAGCACCTGATTTCCCTTGAGGAACTGGTTCTTGTCTCTGAGTGTAACCGTATTGGGAGGCTAAAGCCAAAGGGCAGCCACAGGACTTAAGCTGGGCCAACAAGGCTGTCTCAGGCCTTGGGCTTGAGACCAGCAACAGAATTTGCAGCCTCTGAGCCTACAAGCAAGGCGAAACCTTCAGAGGTTTTGAGTGGAGAGCCCTTCTGAAGCAGCTCGTTCACAGCCTCCCCCCATATCCTAGCAATACATTCCCTACGACTTAAGTTAGCTCGAGTCCCTTACAAACAGAGGCTTCAAAACGGACCTTGCACAGTTTAGCCCTGGTGATTCCACCAGTGTGATGGGCTCAGCCTTTCCAAGGCCTCCAGCACCTTGGCATCCCTCAGCGGCCCTAAAGGGCAAACAATCAGAGACCTCCATCCACCGGCCAGGAGGAGAGCCCATGCTGACCTCAGACCCAGACTTGGCCCTGGTCCACAGCGTTCTTTAGGTACTAACTTTTCCAGACCCTGTGTTGAGTTTTTAATTTTCTACTGTCGCAGAGATCAACTATTTTCCGTTCTACAGAGTTCTGGGTTGGGCAGCATCTACTGGAACATTGTGATCCACGAGGATACACCCTGTGATGGCCCATGAATCTCGCTGCCTATGAGGGATTCCAGGTGATAAACTCCTGAGGTCTGGGGCCACAACACACTGGCCTCAGCCCTGGCCCAGATGCTCACTGGATGCCACACTCAATGCAGAATGAATGAAAGCAATGCTGCCAGCCCTGGTTGGGGTTCGGGAACGCACTGGTGCCAGGGTTATGGTAGGGGGAGCTGGAGTTTCATAAGGGGACCGGGTTCGGCAGATCTCCACTCACATTCACTCACTACCATCTGCATCAGAGATTTCTTCCCAGCTGACAGCCCATTCTGACTGCCTTCTAGTTTATCCTAATGTGGAACAAATGTCCTGTGACTTTTTAAAAGAGGCAGCACAGTGCAGTAGGAAGAACTGTGGCTGCAGGCCAGGAGACCTGGATTCCACCCTCACCGGCCCAAACAGGCTGTGTGACTCTCTGTCCTTCATTTTGTCCTCTGAAAATCAGGCCACTAGGTGGCCTTCCAGGTCATTTCCTCAAATACTCCTATGGGCCCATCTTTCAGCTGTACAGAGCAACAAGGTATGTGGATGCCAGAGAGGAAGAGACAGAAACCTGGCGGGTTTGCTCTGGCCTCGGAGCACCACTGAGCTCAAGGAACATTTGGTTTCTTAGCACCATGGCCTTTCCGGACTCAGGAGACAGCAGAGAGATTTTAGAGCTCCAGGGACCGTGGCGGGCTTGGTCTGAGCCCTCAGAATTACCCAGACAAGGCCCCTGGATTTGGGCGCTGAAGCCAGGATTTTCTGTCTGTGTGTCTCAGAGACAGTTGCATCATTTTCAAGCTGTGGCTTTGCCTCAGGTCTGCATGCAGGAGGCAGCGAGGTCCAGAGGCTGGAAGCACCAGCTCTCCTTCAGCTCTGCTGCCCAGCACACTGCTGTTCTCCTCTGGGCAAGTCACTTAATCTCTCCAAGCCCTTTAGTTCAGCCACAATAGCAGAGCATTGCACTTGATCATTTCTATTCATTTGTTTATTATGCCTTCCCTGTTTCCGCTAGACATAAGTAGACAAAAAAGTCCAGGGTCATCAAGGCAGGGAGTGGGTACCCCTCCCTCTTCCCAGTGAGAGAGCCAAGCAGCAGTTGGAATTGCTATATTGAATTTCTAGCTCCACCAAAAGAGAAACACTGCACTGCTTAGTTCTCATTGTTTGCTAAAAGAAAGCCTACCCATTAGTCAGGAGAGAGACGCTTTTTTCCTGCATCGACTTCTACAATTCACTCATCCTTGCATTTAGCCAGTAAACCTTTAAGGAGCATCTGGGGTGGGCGGTGACGGCTGAGGCCTGGGCCTACAACAGGGACCAGACCTGCAGCGACCCCGACAGAGATTTTATCTTCAGGACTCTCCCACAGTGGAAACGGAACAAAGATGTCAATAGCGATTTCACTAAAGATGCTGAAAGGGGCACCATAAAAGTGAAGGGTGTGGTGCAGAATTGTAATTCCACAAAGACTTTCCAACAGCAGCTAAAATTCACAAATCACAGCCAGATACGGCACTTTTCTGGTGACCTGACTTGACATGGGGACTTATCTGGAAAACCAGGGCAGTGAGTGACTCACATCCTGGAGTCTCTCAATTATTCATTAACTCATCTCAGCTTTTGACAGGAGTTAGATTCTGGTCAAGGAGATGCTGAGCATTCTGTAGTGAGCAGGGGCACAAATTTCCTGTGTTTTTTGACTGGAAAAACACAAATCGTGTTGAGATGCCAGTCAAAGCCTGCCCATGCATACGCCCTTTCTTTTTTATTAAAACTTTTACAGTTTATTATGAAAATTAGACAGAAATGTTGAAAGAATGGTACTGATCACCTAGATTCTGCCACAAAATGTTTGCTGCATTTATCATATATCTATCCCTCTATCTATCCTTTTATCCGTCAATCAGCCCACCTTAATTTTTTGGTTCATTTCAAAGGGAGCTGCAGACCTCAATACATCCCTCCCCTAAACACTTCAGCAAGCATATTAACTAGAATTCAATATTTGCTTAAGGTTTTGTGTGGATGGGTGAGTGGAAAATGCACAAGTCTTAAGAGTATCTTTTGATGAATTTTGACGAATGCATATACCTGTGTAATCCAAACCACCATTAAAAAAATAGAATATTAACATCACTCTAGAAAGTTCCCTGGTCTATGCCTTCTTTTAGGACTCTGCCCTTCTTCCAACTCTGTGTTCCTTACTGCACTGACCTGTGTGTTCTGGGCCCCGTGGCTCTGTGCACTTTGCTGCAGCTGTTTGACCAGGATGGGCACCTCATCCAGTCGCAGCTCATCCGTGTTGGCTAATGACTGGCACCCTCTGTGGCCCCGCTCAGCGGGATGAGCTGGGCCATTCAGAGCCTCTCGCAGGAAGTGGGAAACTGGGAGACTGCACTGGTTAGGCAAGGACATGGGGCTGAAGGTCACGAGGTCCACCTGGGGCTGGGACGGCTATGACCCTGGGCTACATGCCAGAGGAAGGTAGAGAACCTGGGGCTAGTGAGGAGTGTGGGGGTGTACTCCAGGCACCCAAAGACTCTATGAGAGACCACACAGTCCCTGAGGGAGACACAGGAGAGGGCCTCAATTTCCCAGTCTTCACCTGCCATTCCAGTTCTCTGATGTCTTCTACCGCAAATCACCTTCCTCTGAGGTAAATTAAATGGGCCTCTCCTCCAAGCAACCACAATCCAGCTCCAGCCGAAACGCAAATGAGGAAGATAGTTCAGGTGCAAACCTGACTGTTCGTTATGAAAATTAAGGGATCTTTCTTAAAGGAGAGCCATCCTACTCCTGAGTGGAATGGGCTGTAGGCACCGTCTAGATGTACCTGGATTATGGTAACAGCAGTAACAACAACAAAGCCAAGCACAACACTATGTGTTTTACATGCACAATCTCATTCAATTCTCACAACACTCCTAACCAAATAGCAGGTGGTCTCCATTTTGCAGTTGAGGAACCAAACACAGGACAGAGGTGTAAGCTGCCCAAGTTGGAAGTTAGCAAGCTGTGGAACCAGAATTCACATAGTATGAATAGTGAATCACAGCATTTTGCCAAGAGCAGCTCATGTGCCTGAGCAGGTGCTCAGCAGAGACCCCACAGCCATGCACAGGGAGGGGTGATCTGGTAAGTTTTCTGCCCAGGGGCATTCATCATGGTGAGCTGCCCACATGTACAGAGCCTCTTTACTCTGGCTCCTGATTAACGCCTTCCTCCAAACATGACAGCCAGGAATAATTAATTGAGATAATTAATTGAAAGATGCAGCCCAGGAGCTGGCCTGCTGCTAGTAGAGCCTCCCTTATGCTCATCTGTATGTCATGGGGGCTGTCAAAAGGATGCCCTTGCTCCCAAGGCAATTGCATTCATCTATCCTTGCTGACGATGATGGGCTATGATGGTCAGTTTTATGTGTCAATTGGCTAGGCTATGCTCCCAGTTATTCAATGCATTCATTTCCCAGCTGCAAAAACAAATCCCACATAGTGGGTTGGCTTAGCAACGGGAATTTATTGGTTCATGGCTTCAAAGGCTAGAAGGATTGTTTCCTCCCCAGGTTAGTATCTTCTGGCTATCTGGAAATCTTTGGAGTTCCTTGCCTTTTCTGCCACGTGACAATGCAAATGGCGGCATCTTCTCCTTTATCTTCCAGGTTCCATTGACTTCCAGCTTTTGGCTGCTCCCTGTGGCTTTTCTTTCTACATCTGAATTTTATTCTGCTTATAAAGAACTCCAGTAATCGGATAAAAGCCCAACTTGATTCAGTTGGCCACACCTTAACAAAAAATATCATCTTCGGAAGGCTCTTTTTACAATGGGTTCTTTCCCAGAGGAACGGATTAAGGTGAAGAACACAGTTTTCTCAGGGTACATAATTCAATCTGCCACATTTAATCAAACACTAATCTAAGTGTTGCTGCAATGGGATTTTGTAGATGTGATTAACAACTACAGTCAGTTGACTTCAAGTAACTTAAAGTTGACTTCAAGTTCAGTCATCTGGGTGGGCCTCACCCAATCAGTTGTGCAAAACTGAGGTTTCTCTAGGGAAGAAGAAATTCTGCCTCAAGACTGCAGCATAAGCTCTTACCTGAAATTTCCAATCTGCAAGACGGCCTACAGATTCAGACTTGCCAGCTCCAACAGTTGTTGGAGCCAATTCCTTGAAATAATTCTCTTTATATATAAATACACCACACAACAGGGCATGTATGATTGCAAATCCATTTTTCCAAAACAGGAGGGCCTGACCGAGCTGACGATTCTTCTTAGGTCTCTCCTCTCCCTGGTATCTAGCCACACCATCCCCATACCTGACTGTAAGCACCTTGAGCACAGGGACCAGAAAGTCTTCTTTACTTTTTTTGCATAGTAGGTGCTTAATGGCAGCACGCACAGTTCTTGACACATCACAGGTGCTTAATGGATGTATCTTAAATGAATGAATCCACAACATGAGACAGCTGAGAAAGCAGAGGGAACTAATAATTAGGTAGCATTTATTAAGTGCCAGGCATCATTCTAAGTGCATCACTTATAGTAAATAACTACCCTGTGAGGCAGAGAGAGGATAAGTAACTTGCCCAAGGTCATGAGCTGGTAAATGATGGAGCTGATTTGGACCCAGGCAGCAAGACTTGAGTCCATCTTCTTATCCCCTGTGATAGCCATCATCCTACCTTTCTCACCCTGGACGAGCTTCCTACCATATTAAACTAAGTTCCTCACCTGCCTGGACCCAAGAGTTAGGATGTGTAAGAGATGGACTGTGAACCAGGCAAACACGTCGACATCCTGGCAACCCAGACATGGGTGATGCAGCCCACGAAGGGCCAAGTTGTTAGCAAAGAAACAGTGGCCATACCAGAGATGGTCAGCTGCCCTCCAGTTCAGCCAGAATTTACTGAGTGCCCACTAAGTGCCAGGAATCTCACCTGGTGCAATAAGACAGACATGATCCTTTCTCTCAAGGTACCTGAGGGAATAATGTTAACGACCCATTGTGTACGCTGTGCTTGCTCTGTGGCAGGCTGTTGCATATCGCAAGCTCTTTCAGTTTAATCCTCATGACTATAATCATGCCCTTGGTACTGATGAAGAAACTGAGGCTCAGAGAGGTCAAGTCACCTGCCCAAAAGTAACTGCAAATATTTTCAGAATAGCTACACGGTAGGTTGTACAGAAGAGAACACCACCAGTGGTCTTTCCTCTCGTGGGTGGTGCACTGTTAGGGAGTGAGATGGAAAGTGACTGGCGAAGATCAACAAGATCCCTTCAGGGGGTGATAAGCATGGGGAGGCAATAAAGTAAGGTAACAGAATGAGAGAGAGATGGAGCGAAGGCCGAAGGAATAGCCAGCCATGGTCAGAGTTGGGAGTGTTCGAAGTAGAGGGAACAGCTTGCACCAAGGGCCTGAGGCAGGACAACTTGATGTGAAGTTGGAAAGGAGGACAATATGATCAGATGAGATCAGGAAGGGATAGCGGGAAGATGTCAGAGTAGGAATCTGTTACACCAGAATAATTATTAAACAGGAACAGACTGAATCAACTAATGTAAAGCTCCAGAGCCCAGTAGAACACTGTACAGCATCCAGGACAGCAAGAGGAAGAGGCTGGTAAATTTCAGGAAATGGCTCTCTCTGCAGGCAGTTTCCATTGTCCATCCCTGACTCTTGAAGGCAGCAGTGGAGTCCAGCCCCTGGGATAGCTTGCTGATGCGGGAGAGGGATATAAAAATCCCTCTGTCCCAAGGTTCGAGGTGGGCACAGGCTGATTGCTAATCATGGCTTTTGATTAGCTACTTCAGATCACTGCAGGCCTGGCTCTGAGGGTGGCTTGCTTCTAACTCACCCCAGACACTGGTAGTGAAGGAGACTTAAAGATGGCCTCCTGTCTCGGAGCTGTGGAAGGCAGCTCAGCTGAAACCTGCACTGGTGGGCAAGAAAGTACCGGTTTGGGAAGCTCCAGGAAGAAGCTCCTGGAGCCCTTACTGGTCCCTCCTTCATCCCCTTTCCAGAGCATTTTGGAGCCAGCTGGAGCTCCCTTTGTGGACCCCTGGCCTTGTTCTGGCTGGGAAAGACTGAATGGGAAACTCCTCTAAAGCATGCCACCCTTCCCAGAATTTGCCCTCTAGGTATAAGCAGCTTGAAACCAGAAAGCCGTGTAAGAAACAACTGAAGTGGATGACTGGGAGGAAAGGCTTATCTGCTTTGAGTACTGCTGTGGAACATCCAATTGAGGGAGAAGGTCTGTCTCCTAGGAAACAGAAGGGGCATACAAAGTAATGTAAGAACTCCTAAGGCCACTAACAAGCACAACCCAGAACAAGACACAAGCCCAGAAAAAACAGGGAGGACTCTGCACTTTGCACTCATCCTAGGCTCAGAGCTCAACCTCTGAGCCACATCAGCAACCCTGAGTTGCTTTTTCCATTTGTTTGCTTATTTTGTTTTGTTTTGTTTTGCTTTTTAGGAGGCACTGGGGACCAAAACCTGGAACCTTCCATGTGGGAAGCAGACACCCAATTGCTTGAGATGCATATTTTCCCCTGTCACTCTTTTTAAAATTTATTTTATCTATTTATTTCTCCAACACCACCTCCCCCATTGTTTGGGCTTACTGTCTGCTTTCTGTGTCTGTTCCCTGTGTGCTCATCTTCTTTTTTAGGAAGTACCAGGAACTGAACCCAGGATCTCTCATGTGGGAGGGAGGTGCCCAATCACTTGAGCCACCTCCACTCCCTGGTCACTCTTTCTTTATTTAGTTTTTGGTTTGTTTTGGTTTTTTGTCAGTCTCTTTTAATGCCAAAAAGAATATGATAGGGGAACAGGTATAATTCAGTAGTTGAATGCCTGTTTCCCATGTACAAGGCCCCAAGTTCAGTTCAGGAGGGAGGAAGGGAGGGAGGGAGGGAGGAAGGAAGATGATTACCTGCACTGCCTCCAGATTAACAATGGTTAACATATTGTTATATGTGCTTCAAGCCTCTCTCTCATTAAAAAACAATCAAAGTAGGGGGAGCGGATGTAGCTCAAGTAGTTGAGCACCTGCTTCCCATGTGCAGGGTCCTGGGCTTGATCCCTGGTACCTCCTAAAAATAAATGAATGAATGAATGAATAAATAAATAAAACATTGCAAATAAAATTAAAATCCCTTTTGCTCCCTTCCCCATCTCTTCTTAGGGCATTCACTACCGTAAGTGTGCTGTGTATCTTCATTTGGCCATTTTTATACTTTAAGGTGTATATGTATAGACACTAACACATACACACACACTCACCCAGGAAAAATATATGGTACTGTTTTATATTATTTTAATTTACATAAATGGTATCATACTAAATCATCTTGTGCTGTAAATTTTCCCCTCTCAAACATCATATTTTTAAGTTCCATTCATGTGGGTATATATTGATTTACTTCATTTATTTTAGTACTGCAAGGCTATTCCATGCCAGGTGGGCCTGCTTTCTTTGCTGTGGGGCATAGGGGATACCAGCTTCAGAGGTTCTGCTAATCTGGAGATCCTAGGCCAGTCATAGGAAATCCCACCAGCCTACATCCTTCTAGTCCATAACACTAGCTCAGATCACCCCTGTCCTACTCCAAGTCTTTTTCCTGACTTTTACTCTCTCTCAGAGTGTTAGATTCCCCATCCTGACTTCAAGAGATAAGGAATTAAGAGTCTTCAAATGCCATGCCAGTAGGTAGCTGGCTTCTTGAGAAGCTGGCATCTCCACAGGCTTTGGAAGTAGCCTGGTTAAAATCCTGGCTTAGTTGACAGGTAATCTACAAGCTCTGGGTTAGGTTCCTTATCTGTAAAATGGGGATTGTAATACTCAGCTCACAGACCTGCTATGATGGTTAAGGGGAAAAAACACATGTAATAAATTGATAGGCTCCTGGAAAATATCAGGCAGTCAAAATATGTTTCTGCCTTTTCCCTTCTTCAGCCTGTTCTCAAATTAGCAGTTGCAGCAATCTTGTATCTAAAGAATGGAATATCTAGGAATAAATTTAACCAAGAATGTAAAGGAATTGTATGCAGAAAACTACAGATCATTATAGAAAGAAATTAAACATGATCTAAATAAATGGAACAGTATTCTGTGCTCAAGTATTGGAAGACTTAATATTGTTAAGATGGCAATACTACTCAAAGCACTTTACAGATTTAACGCATTCCCAATCAAAATTCTACCAGCCTTCTTTGCAGAAATGGAGAAACTAATCATCAAATTCATATGGAAGGGCAAGGAACCCTGAACAGCCAAAAATATCCTGAAAAAGAACAAAGTTGGAGGACTCATATACCCCAATTTCAAATCTTATTACAAAGCTACAATAGTCCAAACGGCATGGTATTGGCATAAAGATAGACACACTGATCAGTGGAATAGAATTGCTAGTCCAGAAATAAACTCCCACCTCTATAGCCAATTTGATATTTGGCAGGGAAACCAAGTCCACTCAATGGAAAGAGAGTAGTCTCTTCAACAAATGGTGATGGGAGAACTGGATATCCACATGCAAAGAATGAAAGTGGGTCCCTACCTCACACCATATACAAAAATTAACTTGAAATGGATCAATGAACTAAATATAAGACCTAAAATATAAAACTATTAGAAGAAAACATAGGGGAATATCTTCAGGACCTTGCATTAGACAATGGATTCTTAGATCTTACCCTGAAAGCATGAGCCACAAAATAAACAATAGATAAATTGAATGTCATCAAAATTAAAAACTTTTGTGAATCAAAGGACATTTTCAATAAAGTGAAAAGACAACAAACAGAATGGGAGAAAATATTTGGAAACCACATGTATTAGGGTTCTCTAGAGAAACAGAATTAACAAGAGATAGTATGCGATTTTATCAGAGTCTCTCACATGACTGTAGGGATGCACACAAGTCCAGGTTCCACAGGCAGGCTGCAAGCAGGGGCTCCAATGAAAGTCCAAAGAAGGTTCTTGATGAGTTCTGGGAGATGTTGGCTGTGCAAAGGCGAGCTGGGAAATTCTCACTCAATGGTGGAATCACTTCCCCTTTTAAAGCATTCAACTGATTGGATATAGAGTCACTTAGTGCTGATGGCAATCTCCCTGATTGATGTAATTGTAATCAGCTATCTATGATTTACCACTGCAGTAAAGTCAGTGGTGATTAAAGTCCCTAAATGCCCTTGTATTACACTTAGCCCAGTGCTTGGCACAATTACCTGGCCAAGTTGACACATTAGCCTAACCATCACAGTCTACCCCTTGTCAACTTGGCAACCATACACATTACCTTAAACCATACTTAGTCTCTAAGTAATAACAATAACAGATAAGCATATATATATTTCTGCCTAACAATGTTCAATTCTCGTGCCTACAACTGGAAAATCACTAATTCTATACAGAATAGGATGCAAATTCTTGGGTAATATTCACTCTCAAACTTGACATCCTCAAATATTATGACATGAAACTGATTCAACTTGTTATATGATAAGGGAAAAGTTTGGGGAAAAAGAAAAAGACATTTTGTTTTGTGTACATATACAATCATCATCATAATGAAACAAGGAAGAAAGATTCATGACCATTATAATCCCCATTTCTGTAACTGGTCACGTGGTCGAAGTTCATATTTATCACTACCTACTTCCACTACCCATTCCATGTTTCCATTACCCTCAGCAAGCACTTCAGATGACCATGGTTCTTTGCCTTTTAGGGTGACCCAAACTTTCATTCCTGAAGATTCTGAGCCATTGTTCTGAGCCAACTTCGATTGTGTTGTTGCAGTTTTCTGTTGACTTTAACCATACGACATGCAGTACTAGAAGGTGTCCTAGAGGATCTCCTGTATTCCAGGCAAACTCTTCCTTACCCCCATTATGTAGATGCAGTCCTATTTCCCCTTGATAGTCAGGATCAATCACCCCACCCAGTACAGTAATTCCCTTCTTTGATTGTTGATTCAGAGGTAAAAGGAGCCCCAAGTGGCCAGGGGGCAGTTTTAACTTCCAGTTCAATGGAATCATTGTTGTGTTCCCTGGTGACAGCACTCCTCCTTTTGGGACTAAACCTGTAGACCAGCAGAGTCTGAGGTTGCAGGGACAGGAAGCAAAAATTTTCCTAGTGGGTCACTAGGGTTATTAATAGTGAGTGGTGCCACTCCCATTTCTATCCCTTGATTCCTGCACCATGGATCTTGGTTATGGGGGAAACAGCACCATAGAGTGGATGCTGATTTAGAGCAAACAGCCTCCTGGAGAACATTGCCCCAGTCCTGCAAGGTATTGCCACCTAGTTGGTACTGTAATGGAGTCTTCGAAAGGCCAATCCAGCTGCTTCAGGGTGATGGAGAACATGGTAAGACCAGTGAATTCCATGGGCATGTACCCATTCCCACACATCATTTGCTATGAAACTGGTTCCTTGATCGGAAGTAATGTTGTGTGGAATGCCATGGTGGTAGATAAGACATTCGGTAAGTCCATGGATGGTAGTTTTGAAAGAAGCATTGTGTGCAGGAAATGCAAACCCATATACCAGAGTATGTGTCTACTCTAGTTAAAACAAATCACTGCCCCTTCATGGTGGAAGTGGTCCAATGTAGTCAACCTGTCACCAGATAGCAGGCTGGTCACCTCAAGGAATGGTGCCATATCAGAGACTGAGTATAGGTCTCTGTTGCTGGCAGATTGGGCACTCAGCAGAGGCTGTAGCCAAGTCAGCTTTGGTAAGGAGAAGTCTGTATTGCTGAGCCCATGCATAACCTCCATCCCTACCTCCCTGGCCACCATGTTCATGAGCCCATTGGACAATGACAGGAGTGGCTGGAGAAAGAGACTGAGCATTAGCCACTGAGCGGGTCATCTTATCCACTTGATTATTAAAATCTTCCTCTGCTGAAGTTACCTTCTGGTGAGCATTCACGTGGGACACAAATAGTTTCATGTTTTTTGCCCACTCAAAAAGGTCTATCCACATACCTCTTCCCTGGACCTCTTTTTCACCATTTGTCCAATCATGTTCCTTTCAATTCCCTGACATCAAGCCAAACCATTAGTAAGAGCCCATTAATCAGTGTACAAACACACCTCTAGCCATTTCTTCTTCCAAGTAAAATGAACAACCAGGTGCATTGCTTGAAGTTCTACCCACTGGGAGGATTTGCCCTCACCACTGTCCTTCAGGGATGTCCCAGAAAGGGGATGCAGTGCTGCAGGATGGTACCTGCATATCGTGCAGAACCATCTGTAAACCAGGCCCGAGTTTTCTCTTCCTCAGCCAACTGTTTGTAAGGACTCCCCAAGAGGCCAAAGCTGTGGGCTGAGAAAGAGAAGGTAACATGGCAGGAGTGGTGACCATGGGTATTTAGGCTACTTCATGTAACTTACTCATGCCTTCAGGACCCGCTCGAGCCCTATCTCGTATATACCACTTCCACTTTATTATGGAGTGCTGCTGTGCATGCCCAATGTTAAGGTTTGGTGGGTCAGATAATACCCAGCTCATGATAGGCAACTCAGGTCTCATGGTAACTTGATGGCCCATGGTTAAGCATTCAGTCTCCACTAAGGCCCAGCAGCAGGCCAAAAGCTGTTTCTCATAAGGGGAGTAGTTGTCTGCAGAGGATGGCAGGGCTTTGCTCCAAAGTCCTAAGGGTCTGCATTGTGATTCTCCTATAGGGGCCTGCCAAAGGCTCCAGACAGCATTTCTCTTTCCCACTGAAACTTCCAGCACCATTGGATCTGCTGGATCATATGGCTCCAGTGGTACTGCAGCTTGCATAGCAGCCTGGACCTGATGCAGAGCCTCTTCTTGTTCTGGTCCCCAATCAACACTAGCAGCTTTTCTTTTCTTTTTTTTTTTTTTACATTTTTTTAATTGATTTTGTAATAATATTACATTAAAAATATATATGTGAGGTCCCATTCAACCCCACCCCCCCACCCCACCTCTCCCCCCCCCCCCCCAGCAACACTCGTTCCCATCATCATGACACATCCATTGGATTTGGTAAGTGCATCTTTGGTCACCTCTGCACCTCATAGTCAATGGTCCACATCATGGCCCATACTCTCCTCCATTCCATCCAGTGGGCCCTGTGAGGATTTACAATGTCCGGTGATTGCCTCTGAAGCACCATCCAGGGCAGCTCCATGTCCCAAAGACGCCTCCACCTCTCATCTCTTCCTGCCTTTCCCCATACCCATCAGCCACCATGTCCACTTTTCCCAATCCAATACCACCTCTTCTATGTGGACATTGGATTGGTTGTGTCCATTGCACCTCTATGTCAAGAGGAGGCTCAGATTCCACATGGATGTTGGATGCAATCCTCCCACTTTCAGTTGTAATCACTCTAGGCTCCATGGTGTGGTGGTTGTCCTTCTTCAACTCCATCTTAGCTGAGTGTGATAAGTCCAATAAATCATATTGTAGGTGCTGGAGTCTGTTGAGGCTCAGGACCTGGCTATCACATTGTCAGTCCAGAGATTCAAATCCGCTAAATATATCTTAAACCCCAACATTAACTGCACCTCCATCACCTTAGCATGAAAGTCTTATGAAGGAAGATCCCATCTGAGTCCAGATTCATCACACATAAACACCAGTTCCAAAAAGGGGCCATCTGACCTGGTATTTAACCCCATCGGCCATGACCATAACTCCCATGGGTCTCTTTAGCCCTCGAAGGAACCGATATCTGGGGGTTGTATCTGCTTTATCTGTCTCTCTGACTCTGCTCAGTTGTGCATGAGGGCAATCCTTCTGCCAGCCTCCAGACTCTTTTTTAGAAACTCATAGCCATATAAACTCATTTCTCTTTTCCATTTCCCCCTTACTTTAGGTCAAACAGCATTTTAAAGTCATGTTATTTTATGTAGACAGGGATATTCTGCTGATCCACATTGAACCTTCCGTATAAGGTCATTTTCCAGTTGCATCATCAGTTGGTAGTTGATAGTGGTCCCTCGGTGCCAGGGAGGCTCATCCCCGGGTGTTATGTCCCACGCTGGGGGGAAGGCATTGCATTTACATGCTGAGTTTGGCTTCGAGACTGGCCACATTTGAGTAACATGAAGGCTGACAGGAGGAAATTCCCAGGCACAATGTTGCTCTAGGCCTTGTTCTTATTTTAGGCTTATCGGCTCACAAGCATAGTCATTAGCATCAGGGGCTCACTGTTGAACCCTCACTCCCTCCCGGTCCCCGCCGCTGTACCTGGGAGACTATCGCTGCTCCCCTAGGGACCATGACAGAACACCATTGGCCAGGAATCCAGTACCCCCCCTGCTGTGGTTTTTAATTGTTGCCACTATGAGTATATCCAAACATTACCATGCACCCTGGACACATGTTCTGTACAGCTCCCTGTCAGCCATATAGCAGCTTTTCTGGTCACGTGGTAAATGGGCCAGAGTAGCACACCCAAATGAGGAATATGTTGTCTCCAAAATCCAAAGAGACCAAGTTTTGTGCCTCTTTTTTGGTCGTAGGACAGGCCTGATGCAATCGCTTATCCTTCACTTTAGAAGAGATATTTCAACATGCCCCTCACCACTGGTCACCCAGAAATTTCACTGAGGTGGAAGGACCCTGTATTTTAGTTGGATTTTATCTCTCATCCTCTCTTACACAAATGCCTTACTTATAAGGCTAGAGTTTTGCTATTTCTTGCTCACTAGGTCCTATCAACATGATATCATCAATATAATGGACCAGTGTGATGTCTTGTGGACGGAGAGATGATTCCCTGCAGACAATATTATGACATACGGCTGGAGAGTTGATATACTCCTGAGGCAGGACAGCAAAAGTATACTGCTGGCCTTGCCAGCTGAAAGCAAACTGTTTCTGGTGGTCCTTACTAATAGCAAATGAGAAAAAAGCATTCACCAAATCAACAGCTGCATACCAGGTACCAGGGGATGTATTGATTTGCTCAAGCACTGATACCACATTTGGGACAACAGCTGCCATTGGAGTCACCACCTGGTTAAGTTTTATGATAATCTGTTGTCATCCTCCAAGATGTTTTCTGTACAGGTCAAATAGGAGAGTTGAATGGGCATGTGGTGGGAATCACCACCCCTGCATCCTTCAAATCCTCAGTGGTGGCACTAATTTCTGCAATCCCTCCAGGAATCCAGTATTGCTTTTGGTTTACTATTTTGCTAGGTAGGGCAGTTCTTTTTTTCTTTCTTTTTTTTTTTCAATTTCTCTCCCTTTCTCCCCCCTCCCCCAAGTTGTCTGCTCTCTGTATCCATTCACTGCGTGTTCTTCTGTGTCCACCTGTATTCTTGTCAGCGGCACCCAGAATCCGTGTCTCTTTTTGTTGTGTCATCTTGCTGTGTCAGCTGGCCGCATGTGGCACCATTCCTGGGCAGGCTGCATTTTTCTCGCGCTCGGCAGCTCTTCTTATGGGGTGCACTCCTTGCATGTGGGGCTCCCCTATGCGGGGGACACCCCTGTGTGGCACGGCACTCTTTGTGCGCATCAACTCTGTGCATGGGCCAGCTCATCACACAGGTCAGGAGGCCCTGGGTTTGAACCTTGGACCTCCCATGTGGAAGGCAGATGCCCTATCCATTGGGACAAATCTGCTTCCCATCTCTGTATAGGTTTTGTATTATTTCTGCACTGTCCTGTAAATTTGAAATTACTTCAAGATAAAAAGTTAAAAAATAAAGTCAGATCACATCACTACTTTACTTGTCATAAAGGCATTACAATATCTGCCATGGTGTCCTGAACTGCTGGTCTGGGGGAAGCAAGCCAGCATGCCATGAAGATACTCCAGCAGTCTATGGAGATGGTCACGTGGAGAAGAACTGAGGGCTCCTGCCAACAGCAGCACCAACCTGTCAACCTTGTGAATGAGCACTTTTATTCCTTCAAGTACTGTGGCCCCAGCTAACCGCTGACTGAATCTCATGAGAAACCCAGACCCAGAAACTCCCAGCCTAGCCACTCTCAAACTCTTGACACATAGAAATGAGTGATTACTGTTGTCTTAAGCCACAGTTTTTGTATTTTTGGGGGGATTGGGGGGGTGGGGGGTGGGTTAAGGGGGTGAATTGTTAGGCAGCAATAGATAACCAATACACAATAGTACCAATAGTGTATAGCACTTATCACAAGCTAGGCACTATTCTAAACACTTTATGTGAATCAACTCATTTAATGCTCTTGGGAATCCTCTGAAATGGGAATTACTAGTAGCCGCATTTTACAGATGAAAAAATTGAGCCACAGAAAGTTTAAAAAACTTGCCCAAGAACATGTTCCTAGTGATTGGCAGAGCTGGAACACAACCTTCTTGACACTCTGGCTCCAATGTCTCTGCCCATAACCACTATGCCAAGCTGCATTCTGAATACAGCCATAACCAGAACTGCAGCACCTAGAAGCAGGGAATGGTCTTAAATCCAGAAAGTTCACTTTTAAGGGAAGAAGAAGAAAGGGAGGAGAGAAGAGGAAAAAAAGCCTCCCCTTTTCCTCTTCCTCCAGACCCTCCTTGGGTTTACAGCTATCTCCTATGCTGCCAGGAGGCTGGCCCCAGACCAAAGCCACACTTACCTCCACTGGGTAAATGAAGGGGGTATTGAGCTTTTCCTAACAGGGATGGTTACTAAAAATTTGCACAATGTTTAAATCTTTAATCTTGCCACATCTCCTTAGTTAGGGCTCTGGCTCATGGAGATGGCCAATGTTTCCTCTGCACATATTCTGATATACATACAAGTCTCATCCCTATTCCTTCAAAGTGGCCAACGTCTTAAGGCACATCAGGTCTCTAAAGTACAGAAAATTTGCTCAGCAAAGACAGTTTCATCACAGTTGCCTTCCAAGCCCATTACAGACATGGCTAATCGGTCACAGCCTCTTTCCACTCAGCCGGGATGCAGCTTTGGAATCCTTCTCCCCACAGCTCCAGGCTGCCACTTCCACAGGTTCTGAGTCGGCATTCGAGCTGAGACCTATTTGTCATTCTGGCTCTAACAGGACAAAGATGAAACACCGAAAGCAACAGACTGGAACTAATCCCTCTCCTTTCCAGGGGAGTAAATGGTTTCCCGCCTCCCACTGCTCTAACCCCTCTTCAAACCCATTTTCATCACAGCGAGAGCTTAGAGGGGATTTTTAAAAGAGAAGGCACTGCAGAAAAACACTGACCATGATTTTAATGACAGTCAGAGGACTAGGGCCCATGGTGGGAAGTGTCCTTATCCATAGATGATGGTGAATTAGGAACGACTCAGCAGCAGCTGAACTGGAAAGGACACATCCTAAAGTCAAGGTAAACTAGAATGCAGAGCCACATTCTTCACTTTATAAATACCTTCCAGTGACCCCTCCTAGCACTTTAAAGAAGGGTCGTGAACAAATGCCTGGATCAGTGCCATCCAATAGTAATAGAATGAAAGCCACAGTAGTAATCTTACATTTTCTAGTAGCTACACTAAAAAGCAAAAAGAAACAGGTGAAATTCATTTTAACAATGTATTTTATTTAGCCCAATATATCCAAAATCATATCATTTAACAAGGTAAAATCAATGTAAAAATAATTAGTGAGGAATTTTAATGCTTTTTTGGTACTAATCTTTGAAACCCAGTATACATTTTACATGTAAGGCCCATGTCAACTTAGACACTAAATTTTTGTCAGAAATACTTGCTCTGTCCTTAGAGTTCATAAAATTCACTCTTGAAAATGCAGAGTCCATAAACCAAGTGTTCTTGAAAACTTTTTTATTTAAGATTTATTTATTTACTTACTTTTCCCCCTTCCCCTCCTCCTGCCCTGCTGTTTTTGCTGTCTGTGTTTTGTCTTTTCTTTTCATTTTCTCTCCTCTAGGATTCACTGGGATTTGATCCTGGAGACCCCTGATACAGAGAGAGGTTCCCTGACAATTGCACCACCACAGTTCCTGGTTTCTGCTATGCTTCACCTTGACTTTCCCTTTGTCTCTCTTTTGATGCATCATCTTGCTGCATAACTCACTCGCACAGGCACTGGCTCACCACAGGGGCTCTCACACAGGTATTGGCTTGCCGTGCAGGCATGCTTTCTCTTCTTTTTCACCAGGAGGATCCAGGGGTCGAACCCAGGTCCTCCCATATGGTAGGCAGAAGCTCTATCCCTTGAGCCACACCTGTTTCCCCCAAACACTTTTCTACAAAAGATTTATTTTATTCCCCCCCCCCCCGCCCCTTCTCCCCCATTGTTTGTACTTGCTATCTGTTCTCTGTGCCTGTTCATTGTGTGCTTTCTGTGTCTGATTTTCTTCTTTCTTTAGGAGGCACCAGGAACTGAACCTGGGACCTCCCATTTGAGATTGAGGTGCCCAATCCCTTGAGCCACATCCGCTCCCCGCTTGTTGTGTCTCTCATTGTGTTTCCTCATTGTGTCTACTTGTTGCATCATCTTGCCACGCTGACCCATCATGTCAGCTTGCTGTCCTGCTTGTCTTCTTTAGGAGGTACTGGAAACTGAACCCAGGACCTCCCATGTGGTAGGCAGGTGCCCAAATGCTCGAGCCACATCTGCTTCCCCCAAATGCTCTTAAAAGTTTTCCAGTAACTGAATCAAGTGTGTGTTTTTACATTTAAATCAATTAAAATTAAAATTTAAAAAATCAGCTCCTAGGGAAGCAACTGTGGCTCAATCAGTTGGGCTCCCATCTACCATATGGGAGGCCCTAGGTTGGCATCCCAGGGTCTCCTTGTGAAGGCAGGCTTGCCCGCACGCTGTGGAGTGCTGCCTGGCCCACAGGCACCGCGGAGAGCCAACTCAGCAAGTTGGAAAAAAAAAAAAAGGGAGGCAAGCACAAAACATAGAAGAACGTGCAGCGAATGGACACAGAGAGCAGACAGCACGCAAACCACGAGGGGAGGGGAAAAAAAAATTCAGCTTCTGTGTTTGAAGTGCTCCATAACCATGTGCGGTTGGTGGCTACCATATTGGACAGTTGCAGGCCCATTCGGGGTCCTCCCCCTACATGGGCAGACACCAGCCTCCCAAGAGAGCTGCTGTGACTCTGCTCGGGGCTTCCAGGGACCCTATCAGCTGGCCCCTCTGAACCTCTCACACAGGCCTGTCCCATGACACCCAGTGCACTCTCTGACCAGGCCCTCGTGGGCCTCTCCACCTGGCCTGCCCTCAGCCCGGCCACCACGCTGGCTTTCAGCGCTCCCAGGCCTGGCGCTCTGTGGTTCTCAGGCTCATCCACACTTGGGTCTACGCAACCCCAGTCCAGGAGTGCTTCAGGACCCTACTTGTCTGGACGGGCTGTTTGAGTGATGTTGTATTTGATGTTATGCAACAAAACAAAACAGGGATTGGCAATCTTGGGGTGCGGGAAGGGGTTAGCCTTTTCCTTTGGGTATTTTGGGAGAAAGTCCTTGCCATTTTCTTGCCCTCACAAGGTGGCAACAAGACTGCACTAAAACGCTATCCTGGGCAGCCTCTGCTTTCTACCTGAAGAATCTCTTTTGGCTTGCTGCTCCCAAAGCCCTTCACAGACTTTTCTGGTCCTTGCAGCCATGTCCCTTGATTTCCTCTTGGACTGGTGAACTATTGAGGGCCACGTCTCAGCCCATAACAACTTCACTCCTTCCAGGCACCAAAGCCACAGCAGGCATTACCAATCAATCATGTGTTCTTTCTCCCCGAGCTTCAAACCCTACCTCAACCCCTGGGATAATGCCCCGAACCTCCCACACTCCCGCTCACTTCCACCCCAGCAATAGTTTCCAGAAGAAAGTGAAATATTGCCTTTCAAACAAAGCATCTCTTTAGAGACGAGAGAGGTGTCTGAAAACAACCTTCCAGCACTGACCACCAACTTGGTGAGCAACTTTGGACCCCCCTGTAGCACCGCGAGGCCAGGCCCCCTTGAAATGTCAGAAACGCTCCCCGAAAGGTTGTTTAAAGCCGCTGTGAGAAGATAAAAGGATGCACACCTGAACTCTGAAAAGCAGCATCTAATAGGCATAA
Organism: Dasypus novemcinctus; assembly: GCF_030445035.2. Taxonomy (NCBI): domain Eukaryota; kingdom Metazoa; phylum Chordata; class Mammalia; order Cingulata; family Dasypodidae; genus Dasypus; species Dasypus novemcinctus. Next base: position 40,685,291 of record NC_080675.1, read on the forward strand.
CTGACAGGGCTTTAGAACCGAGCACGTGTCAGCTGAGCTTTGCTGATGCAGCTTGTTGGAGACACAGGAAGCCGTACCGGCCACCTGGACCCTGCGGAGGCTGCTTGAACCTCAGAGGGCACGGCCACAGACAGGCTCAGACGGAGCTGCCGCCCTCCCCAAAGCAGTCCCTTCCATCTACCTCCTGCCCGCGCAGCGGCCCTGATCCCGCCCGGCCGCGGGCCGCCCCTGCACAGGTGACCACCCGTGCGACCGAGGAAAGGCCCCCGCAGGCTCAGCCTGCACTGGCACACAGGGAGTCTGCTGGTATGGAGGGAACCCTGTGAGCCAGGGGCAAGTTCCTGTATAGCCAGAAAATGTCCTCTCCAGAGTTCCAGCAGCACCTGAAGAGAACACTAGGAACCAAACAAGGAAACACAAGGAACTTGATCAGGTACCGCCATAGAGGAATTCTTCCTCTACAAAACCCGGCCTGCGCGACAGAGGCCTCCCCAGTCCTGCCCTACTCCAATATTTCAACAAAAGCCACATTATCGTTTGTCTTTTAAATCTCTTCCGGCACCAGCATCGTCCTCTCAGCCCCCGCTCCACACACACACAACACAAGTACCCCATTGATTCCACATTATAAGGAAATGAAGTGTTCCGGCCACAGATTTTTCAAAGACCTTACGTTTACCTCTTCAAGAACCAACACTCACAAATAAATTTGTTTTGCCGGAAAATTTTCTGAAAGGAATGCCAGTTCCCTGGCTTACCACGCCCATACACCGAATGTAATGTATCACTTCCTGATGATTCAGGGACCTGTTTCTGAGCACGTCTTCACTGAAGCTTACCAGGCCTAACGTTCTGGCCCTCCAACTTTCTGACCTCATCTCCGGTCACTTTTCTCCTTACTAGGGCTGCCCACGCCAGAAACATGGAGCACACACCCTCAGGGTTAGTGTCCTGGGCCTTCCTGTCTGCAACACTCTCTCTAGATATCTGCATAGCTCACTCTTTCCATTCATGCCTCTACGCCAACGACATTTTATCTGAGACACCTTTCCCGGCTGTATTTCTCTTATCTTTCTGTCCTCTTATATTGCCTTATTTTCTTTCCACAACATTTGTCCCTACCTAATATATTTTCTATTTATTTATCTGGTTTTGCTCTGTCTTCTCCCACCAGGGATTAGTCCTTGAGAGCAGGGATTTTGCCTGCTTCGCTATCTCCAGTGCCTATATTAGTAAGCACACAGTTGGTGCTCAGTAAATGACAGAAGAGTGACTGAATTAATGATGCCTTCAGCACTTCTGACAAGTGTCTGCACGGGGGCGGGGGGATGGGGAGGTGTTACCCTCACATCACATACATGGTCCTTCCTGGCCCGTCTTTTGCTGTCAGCTGTCCCTTCTCAGGGAATTCCCTCATCTCGATTCTTATAATCTGCTGCATTTGTAACCTAGGAACAGGTGGAGGTTGCCAGGAGATGACCAACCTCCTGAACTCCTTAAACTGATTTTTTATAAACAAAGTTAATTTCCAGGCTCTGGTCTAAGGGCGATTCCATACCTGTCTTTTGAATAAAATCTGTGGGTATTGTGATAATTAATTTCTCTGCTCAAGAGTCTTTGTAACTTCCCTCTGGTCTTTCTGGGTACAGGTTGATTTGCTGACATGTCTAAAGACCACCTGTAAATGCTTCTGCATATGTATCTGAGTGCAATCTCAGATGCACAAACACTAGTTTCCGCTTCTCGTTAAGCAGAAGGAGAGCTGCATAGCTCTATAAAGGAAGTGTTTGGGGGCGGGGGGGGGGGGTACAAAGGACATGGCCCCTTTATTCCCTATGAGACTTTAAGGTGTCAAGCTCTTCTGAACACAAATGGTCTGAGTTCTATACCCCTTTAACTCTTGCCTCATTCTCTGTAATTCAAGCACGGTCAGACCTTGAGCCCTGGTTTAGGGCCACCTCACTTTCACAAAGAGGTTCAACAAAGTCAAGGATGGTCTGAGCTGAGAGACGCCTTGGCGATTCTGCAGTTCCGCCCTCATCTGACGGATGAGGAAATTAAGGCTCAGAGAGCAGAAGCAACTCAGCTAAGAAAACACAGCCTTGTGGGAGCAGGGCTGAGCCTAGAAGTGGGGTCACTTGCCTTCATTCCACAATGCTCCCTCCATTCGTCTCAGTCCCTCCTCCCTGACAGACAGCATCTGTTTCCACCCTGGGCGAACCCTTTCTGCCTGGTCCCAGCCCAGCTAGGAACCAGGGGAATCCCATAATAGCAGGTCTCACAACCTTGAGCATGTTAAGAGATGTTACCACCCCTGAACTTTGAGACAATACCGTCCCTGATCTACACTGAGCCATACCTTACTTTACAGAAAGGCAAGAAAAAGGCCCTTGGCGCCCTTAAGTTAAAAGCTTGAAGCTTTTCTAAGGGGGTCGGAAAGGTGAAAAGGCTACACCTGAGGTAGACTTGCCTCACCACCCCCTCAGACATTGCCTGAAGCCACATCTTTCCTTTATAGCAGATTCGGAAAGGTTCTTCCATCCTCCCCTGCTCCCAAAATATCCCCAGCCTGCCACTTCTACCTGGCCTGAAATGTTCACAAATGTCCCACCTTAAAAAGGTTCTTTGGATGGCCTACTGTCTGTCTCTAGCCAGATACTGCTAACGGGAGCAGCTGAAGTCCAGGTGTCCGAGGGTCACAGGGAGGCCTGGGCTTTAGCCTTCACCTCAGAAAGCAATGGACAGGTCCCTGGGGAGGCAGGACAGGCAACGTGTGAACTGTACCTGGGTTTAATCAGGGAAATAGGAGGAGTGGAATACAGGAAAGGTCAGAATCGAAGGGCCTCAGTCAGGCAGGAAAACTTTGTAGGCCTCAGTCTCGGGGAGCAGGAAAGATGCTTCCTACTTTGCTATTAGTACTTTCTGTCTGGCCAACCATGGCCCCCTCATTCCTTGCCTGCTGGGAAGCTCCAAAAGACCAGGAGGGAGCAGGGAATGTTGGCGAGGGGAAGAGCAAAGTGGCAGCTGCCTGGGGAGTTATGCGTTTCTTTTAGTCATCTCCCTCGCCAGCCTCCAGGTGTTCCGGCAGCCTTGCTTCCCATGGCACCAGGTCTCCTGTGGGGCAATAATTTAGACCCTGTTTCCATCTCTGTCACAGAGCTGCTAACATCTTAAGAGAGTGTCAGGACAGAGAGCTTTCTTCCTCTCCTGACCCACTGCTTTTGGAAGCATTTATCTGCTGACAGTGTGAAGAGAAACCCTGGTCAGCCTTTGGGCCATTCCAATGTTGGGCGGTTCTGCAGACAAGTTTTCCTTCTTGTGAAATGAAATCTCCTTGAAACTTGTACCTACTGGCTTCAGATCTATTCCTCGGAACCCTACAGAAAAATTTAAATAAGTCTCTAGCCTTTTTTGTTGGCTCAATATGAAGCATTGATAAGGAATTCATAAGTGTAACAAAAGGTTAAGAAGCTTACAACTTTAATTGAGGAGTCATCAAATATTTAAAAAATAATTATCTTTACTGATTTTATCATTATAATAGGAATGCATGCTTATTACAGAAAATGTTAGGAAAAGTCAAAAAATGGAAGGGTGGGGAGTTACACAATCCTATTTTCCTACTGTTAACATTTTGTTCTGTATAGGTTTTGCATTTTTTCACCAAATGGTTATGGAATGAATGCAAAGCAAGGTGCTGACCTTGGTGCTTTAGGAAAGACAGTGATGCATCCAACTTGGATCTTGCCCTTAAGAACCTTCAGGGGAAAGAAGGCACAAGCATGAGCTCTGGAGTTAGAAATGCCTTGTTTTAATGTACTTATTAGTTGCCAGACCAGGGGTAAGTTATGGAATCTCTAAGCTTCATTTTACTCATATGTAAACTGAACCTAATAATAGTACCTGTCTCACTAGGTTGTTGAGATAAAGCTTATAAACCATTTGACACGGCCCAACAAATGTTGCCACTATAACTATAATACAGTGTAAACAATGATCATGGGAGGCTAGACCTGTGGGGATCAAAGACCACACAACCAGAGATGGACAGCAGCTTGCAAGTGTTTCCACAGTGAACTGTATACAGACTGTGACTGATTAAGGGAACCAAATTTATTGCTCAAGTGTAATCAGCACTCGACTCTGGTGTCTGAAAGCTCTGCTCCCCTGCTCCTTTCCAGTAGATTCAGGTCCTTGCATCTGCTCAGCCAGCATCTGTATCTTTGTCCTGCTAGTCTTCAGTAAAGTGCTCCAAGCTCCTCAAGAGGCAGACATGGCTTAAATCTTCCATCTTGTAACTGTAATGAACTGCTCGGCTACAGGCTCACCTCTGACCCCAGGGCAGTTTCCTCTATTACAGCAAGACAGTCCCCTGGGCAACTCAGCCTAGCCTGGCTTACCAGTGCCCCCTCCATGTCTACCTTAAGTGGCATTTCCAGACCCCGAAGGCCTCCTCTGCTGGCAGAGCCAACAAACAAGTCACCTGAGAAGGAAACCATGTTCCCAAAACCCTTGGAGCAACCAGTGGGGAGATGCTGTTACAGCACAGAAATAAAGGAGCCATTTCTGGAGAATATGCACCTTCTAAAATTCTTCCCGTGCCCTTGGGTCTCTGATATCCCAGGAAGGGGACTCTTTGGCTGTCAGGGACCTTGCCTGCCTTTGGAATGTCTGTGTTGTCCCCACTTTCCTCAGGCAGGTCTCAAAATGGCCCAAGATCCAGGAGAGGGATCCCACTGATGGTAATTCAGACTCTTTAAACATTTTGGCAAAGCAGGTTGTGGTTGTATGTGCTTCTCTCTGCCCCACCCTCTTTCTCACATGTGGCACCTAGACAAATTGAATATAAAATCATTTTCTGCCATTTAGGCAAAGCGTATTTTCACAGTTCTAAAATGCAAACATCATAAATAAAATATAAGCTCATCCAGATCTTACTGAAGCCTTGGGTCTCAGGGAACAGTCCTGGAAAAAGTGTCATCTGTGTGCCTCTCTGCTAGGTCTGTGGGAATCCCTGCAAGGCCTCAAGGGTTCTCAGGAAACTTCCCTGGCAGGGGCAGGGGCATGGAGGGCGCAATAAGCAAAAAACCTCACAACCACCTTTGGAAGAAGCCTTTTAACACCATTTATTTGCTTCTCAAAATGACGCTATCATCTGCTTACCTAAGGATCAAAAAACCTTAAAAATCATTCAAACCAAATTTTACACATAAAATAATTAAGATCCAGAGATGTTAAATATTTTGCCCATGATCACTCAGCTGTATCCAAATCTCAGAATAAGAAATTCCAGTTTAGGAAAGCTCTTGCCTAAAACTTTCATGGTTAAAAATAGGTAAATGTTGTTGCAAATGAGTACACCCATCCTGAAAATACCCATAATGAATAGTCTTTTTTAAAAAAAGCTGTAAAGTGAAATTCAGGGTATTAAACCTTAGCATCCCACCTGTGCCTGTTAGAGAATTGACATCTGTGTATAGAAAACCTGGGCCCCAAGCCAAACCAAGCACAAATATTCTCTCCAGCAGTGAGGCCTAAAGATGAGGAGGCTGTCGGGGCGAGGTCAGCATGGGCTGCTCTGTACCCTGCTTCAGCTGCCGTTCTGTGCCAGTACACAGCAATGTGGATTCCAGGGGATGCCCCCAAATCCTCCACCTCTCCCACAAAGTACAGCCTGGGAAAACCACCTACTCTGCCCACCACATCTTAAGCAGTCACACAGGGAGTGGAACCAGGATCTCTCTTTAGTTTTACAGATTCCATTACCAAATATTTCACATCAAAATTTGTGACACATGGGCTAACAGCAGGACAGATTATTGAAAATCAGGGCCTCCCTTTGAAATTTGGGCCTTGCGGTTGCCATGCTGGCACCCCACAATGCCAAACAAGCTTTTCCAAGGTCCAGAAGCAACGTGGCTGGCTTTGAAAAGCGCGGACATTCTGAAGGCAGAGCTGCCTCCTGGCCGAAGCTGCTCTGCAGACCCTCCCTTCCCCAGCTCAGCTCTCTGATTCCCTGGGGAGCAATGATGACGCTTGTCTGAATTTTCTCAGCCTCTGTTAGTGGGACTGGCCACATCACTCCCTAAGAATCTGAAAATTCACATGCAGCATGCTGGCCCAAGTAGCCAGAAATGTTTTAAGAAGGCAAAAGGGCAGTAAGTGGTTACCACAAATTTCAGGTAGAAAGCAAATCCTTGGTTGCACCTGCCCCTTTTAAGTTGAACAAAGGGTTCAACTCTTGGAGATGCTGAACACATAGCTCCCAGGTTGGAGCTGGGAAAACATGTTAGGGGGCTATGAAGCTGGGACCATTGACTGCCCCCCGACAGAGATGAGCAAACATCCTTCTTCGCTCTTCTACCAAGTGCTTTTTAAGTGCTGCTCCGTGCATCAATGTGCAGAAGCAAGGAGCTTCCAGTATAGTTCCTGCTTGCAGAAACTTGCAATCAGCTAAGGTAGGGTAAGCAGCTGAGAATCACAAGGAAGTGAAATGACTTGAAGAAGGAATAAAATGCAAGACTGTGTCAAAAGTGGTATGATCGGGGACCACGCAGGTGGAACAGACACCCAGGGCTAAGAAGAGAGAGAGGGAGCTGGCTGGGCAAGAGACAGCTCTACTGCTTTTCAGGGACTTCTACTCTCCCTCTTTGCCTGCGCCTCCACTCCCTGGTTTCCCAGTGTCTCCCTGATACTCCCTCACACTTTAAACTTAGCTTTCTGTTTCCACCCTTTTCTAAGCTGCAGCAAGTCAAACCCTACGGGATCAAGGAGAGGGCATGGGGATGTTTGGTGGAGCTCCCCATGACCTCCAATTTCCACCTCTCAAAATAGAGTGCTGCATCCCTCTACTAGTGCCCCCCACCACGGTGGGACTCTCATCATCTGATCTCGCAGGACACTTGCATGAGCAAGGAGCAAGGTCAGGGTTCTGCAGCAGAAGCTACATGGCAGAGGCGAAGGTGATGGGACACAGCCTTCGGGCTCCGCCTCTGAGCAGTAGTTTCCCTGTGCTCTCTTCTCTCTTCGTGGCCCTCCTCCTCCCATCATGTCATGTCACTGCAGAGGGGGACCCAGCTTCTGGCCAGCCTGCCTTTCCCCTGTGGACCCCAGACCCACATATCTTGAGACCTAGTTGGCCCTCTGAGGCTGCAAGAACTAGAAGGGGTGGGGTGTGGAGACTGTGTGAATGATCCCACAGCATGCAAGCTCCCTAAGGATCTGGGGTCACTGCTGGTTTGGCCAGTTCAGGCTCCAACCTGTCGGTCCACCCAAGTATCCAAACCCTGGGGTCTTTGCACAGGAGATTTTCTCTCATCAGCCTTTCTGTCCAAGCACGGCCAGGTGCTTTGGAAAGAGTGTGCTAGGGACAAGGATCCACACCCTAGAAGAGAACACCCTCTTAATCAGGTCCAGCCTCAGAATGTTCATCTGGACCAGGAACTAGGACAAAACCACAGACCCCAAGATCTCCTCAGGCAAAACAGAAATGGTTCCTTTGCATGGGGGGGGGGGGGGGGGGGGCCGGAGGGGTTGCTTTTCCTAAGGTGGATTACCAGGCAGGGAACCTGGGGCAGGATGACAATGTGGAAGCACTTCCAGTCCCACCCCTTATATTCCTAGGGCCCCGAGATGCCTTGGGAACAAATATTTCGGATTCTACTCCGCTCTCCTGACCCGGCATCGCCTCACGTCAGAACTGTCGCCCTCCACCCTGTCTGGCCCCACTCTCTGCTCTCCCGCCTCCCTGCCCTCGCCCTGCCTGTCTGCCGTCCAGCCGCTCGTCCTGAGGATCGCCCAAGACTCATCGCCCGGCCTGCCCCAGTTTGAAAACGCGTCGGAGCGCGCCTCTCGGCGGGTTCCAGAGCCTCCAGCCTCAACAGGTGCCCCCTTCAGGCCACACAGCTGTCACCCGGGCCCCGGCGGAGGCGGCGACGGGGACGCCCCCTGCAGGGCGGCGGGGTGGACCGCACGCCCCAGCCTGGGTGCGAGGTCAGCTGAGGGCCCCGCAGCTCCGCCGAGGCCCCCGCCTCCTTTGTTTCCCCGCTCACTTTGACGTCGCCGGGCTAAACTCGCAATAATCCCGGGTGCGTGGCGGTGGACCCCATTGTTGGGGGTGAGAGGTGCGCACAGGATGAGACTTTCCCCGAGCCAGAGAATCTCGGGGGTGTTAGTGCCGAAGAAGCAGGTCTAAGTTGCCCAGGCTGGGGAGGAGGAGCAAAGCCGGTAGCAGCCTCTAGCGACCCTGCCCTACCCGCAGCCCCCACGCCATGTCTCTTGCCCCCAGGAGCCTGGAGACGGGGTGCGCACCGCCACCTACGCGCTCAGCGACGCGCGGCTCCCACTGCCCGCTAGCTGCGCGCTAGGTCCAGCCGCCTGCAGGGGTCGGCGAGGCACAGGCAGCCCCCGGGCCCCCGGCCCCAGCGGCGCAGTGCCGGAGAGCCGCCACGTTCCCAGACGCGCGCGCACGCCGGGCCCACCAAACTTGCAGCACTTTCTCCCAGCCCCCACCCGCTGTCACCCTCCCTCCATCCGTGCGCCCCAGCCCCGCTAGCCCGGCAGGGGTTGCCATAACAACGGGCAGGAATGCTCCAATATATACAAAGCCGGTCCCGCGCGGAGTGCAGGCAGCCCCCGGCCCGGCCCCGCACCCTCCGCAGCCGCGCGGGGGCAGGACGCGCGCCCCGGCTCCCCCGCGGCTGCCCGGCGCGCGAGGCGTACTCACAATGAGCGGGATGGTGCGGTCCTCGCGAAGCTGCTCGGGTCTCCCACCGGCCCTCTGCGCTCCCCGGCCGCTGGAGGATGCTGCGTGAGCTCGGTTGTCCTGCCATAAGTAGTAGAAAGTGCCCAGGATCCAGGCTACGGTCAGGATGGCGATGGCATTGGCGCGGATCTTCCTCATGGTGGGTGGGCGGGTGACCCGGGTGGGGGCCGGGGCCGGCGGGCTCTCGGGGCCGGGGCGGGGGCGCTCACAGCCCCAGCTGTTTGTTTTCGCCCGCGCCTGGCTGCTCAGTCCTGCAGAGCAGAAAAAGGAGGCGGGGGGGGGGGGGGGGGGGGGTTATAGGGAGAGACAGGAGCGCAGAGCGATCCTCACGGTCCTAATGCCCTTCAGCCCCGAGCGCGCGCGTCCCCCGGGCGCCCATTCATTCGCGCGCAGAGCCGTCCCCGCGCTCAGCCCCCGCCAGCCGCCCCGGGCGCTGCGCACCGGGAGAGGAGCGCGGCGGGTGGGAAGTGGCGCTGGCCTTCCTTCCACGCCCGGGGACCCAGAGAGGCAGACGCCCGCGGTGGAATGGCGACGCACCAGAGCCAGCCTCGGCTCCCACAGCCCAGCGACGGAGCGCCGGGCGGCCGTCCCCGCCTACCCCCACCCACCCTCGGCTCGAGCGGCCCTGAGTCACGGTTTGGAGATGCGCGACCCCTTGCCCAGGCCCGCGCCGCGAAGCTGCAGTTCGGGGCTGCGCTCCGGCATCCGGTTCAAGGTGTGTTCGGCGAGTCCCTGGGAAGGGGCGGCTGGACGGTGAGCCTAGGATTCCGAGCCGCCGGAGGGCCCGCCCCGACTTGGGGCTGGAGGCTGGTGCACTTGACATTTGAGGAGAGCAAAGGGGAAAGGACGCTGCCTCACAGCCAGTGAGAGGAGAATGGGGCTACAACCACCCCGTTTCTTCACTGGCGTGAGGCTCCCAGGTTTCATGTTTTCAGCTGCCTCGCCTCATTGTCCCCTTAATAACCCTGAGGTACTATTATCACCATTTCATCATCTAGAAAAGAGGCCAGAGAGACCAGCCGATTCTCCCGAGGCCACAAGGCTAGTGGACAGAGCCAAGTCTAGAAGCCATCTCTCCATCTGACCTAGTGCAAAGCAGTGGTGAGAGACAAGGACACAGACATCACTGAGATTCTGCCCGACCTCTGGAGGCAGAGAATCCGTGTGAACTACTCTCACTCCAGGCAGAAGGCAATGTGGGCTAAATTAGTTCTAGACCTGCATAAGGTAGGGCATAGAGCAGGCGTTCAATGAACAGATGTTATATAAGCAAAGGAACAAACAGAGGAAGAATCGTAAATGAAGGAATACTTAATTGCAAGGCCGGTTTTAGGGAAGGCTTCTCCAAAGAGATGGACTTTAAATATACCCTTAACTGGTAGGAAAATGGGAGGGGAAGGCACGGTATCAGCTGCATGAATAGGCCAAGCAAAGGTGCAGAGAATGGAAGTACTTGGTAGGAAGAGAGCTGCCTGGCGTGGTTGGGGCTTAAGATGTTGTTGGGAAGGATTTGGTGGGAGTTAAGGATGCTGGGCTGGCCAAGTCTACTCCCCAGGTCCTTGAATGTCAGACGGTGGGTTTGGCAGTGAGTTTACTTCTTGCTGGTGCTGATGGAAGTAAGGGATCAGGTAAAAAGTGAGGTCAAAACATCATGCTGTCGCCCAACCAGCCCCATCAGCACCACCCTGAGGCACAGAGGTGAAATAAGATGGTGTTTCCCACTGTTTCCCCAGCACTCAACAGTGAACCAAGCATGTAATTTATTGCTCAATAAATTTCTGTGGAAGACAAGTGAAGAAAACCCTACTGGCTGGAACTGTGATGCCCTCACTCAGAAGACTAACCACGGGGCTACCTTGACAAATCCAGAAATGGGCCCACCAAGAATGTGGCCCTTGAAAGTAAGGAATGCATGGAAGAGGGCTACACAAAGGATCTGTATCAGTCGCAGAGAGTCTGAGGCATGCATTGTGTATGGAGTCATGAACAGCAGGAGATGATGCTGTTCCTGGCCAGGGCTTGAGCATTTAAGCACTTCCATAGGAGCAATGGCCCAGCCTGGCTCACCCCAGGTCTCTCTTGCCTGGGAAGTTTTATCCGGCTGCAATAAGGTCTGCAGTTCATTTGCATAGACAAAACCACTAGCAAGCAGCTGCTTGGTTTGGAGAGGAATCCTGGTGCAGATCCAGGAGTTTTGTCATCTGTAGGAGGCTATAGAAGACTTTAGGAAAAAGGCCCTACAGGCATCTCCAGTCAGTGAAAAGGGACTGCCCACCTGGCACCCTAATTTCCACACAGCTTCTTGGTCAGCCAGGTGTTGCATGGACCTGCCTGGTCCATGCAAGTGTACTTGAAAGAACCAGGTGAGAAGATGTGTGCATAGATCCAAAAGCATCACAACCACCCCTGCTAAGATGCCACAAAGTCACCCCGAGGCACGGGAAATGAAGCTGTTCCACGCCAAACTGAAATGAGGCTGCTAAGGTTTCTGATGCTTCCATAAGGCCCGCATGATGGACAAGAGGGAGGAGCTGGGATTTGGCAGGGTTTCTACAAATCTCACCACTTACTCTGCAGGACTCAGTGGTGAGGATGCTACACACCTGCACCAGATCATTAGTCCCTGGTAGCACTCTCCCAAACAGCAGGCTTCTGCCCCAAACAAACAAACAAAAACAACCCTGTAGGTACATGCTCTATAGAAGGTACTGGACTTCACAACCAGCACTCTTCCACAGATGGGCACAAGAAACTTCTCTGGGAAATGGGTGGTGGTAAGGAGGCAGGTAATTACTATCCTCACTTGAAAGCAGAAATTTGACACAGAGGGGTTGAGTGTTGTACCTCCAGCCAAGGGCTAGTTACTGGTAGATCTGGGGAACCAGGTGCTGCCACCTCGGCTGCAGCCTATGGTCTTTCTTCCAGATTCTCATCCCACATGGGCCCAGAGCTGAGCTTGAGCCCTCCCTGAAATGGACTGCCGTGTTCAGAGATGACAGTAAGCATGGTTTCCTCCCTGGTCCTAGGAATGGATTCCATCAGAACTATAGGATCAGAGCACCACCTAAGAGACTTAATGTTGCCTAACATTCACTGAACTGTGAAGACAAGAATATGTTTATATACATATGAACAATAACAGCTACTGCTTACTGAGGACCTACCAGGTGCCAGCCACTGTGCCAACCATGTCACTTACATTCTCTCTAAAGCTCCCATCTGCAGATGAGGCCATTGAGGCACAGGGAGGCTCAGTGGCTTGCCTGGGGTTGCGCAGTGGGTAAGTGGTGGAGCTGTGGTTAAATCCTGTGCCATTTTCATATACCTGTCCCTGGGTGTCAGTGCAGGACTGCTGAGGCCACCGGGCAGTCTGCAGGGTAGTCAGGGGTCTCATTTTCCTCTCTGGACCTTTGTTTTCTCCTCTGTAAACGGAGGGAGGTTTCCTCCCTCTGTGCCATCTGGGGCTTCCAGTTCCTCAGGAATCTCTTCCCTTGTGGCTTCACTCTTAGGCCGCTCAGGCCACAACTCAGGTGAGCCGGGCAAAGCCCTGGAGGTGCCGGGGAGCACTGTCCCCTGTGCATTCTGGTGAAAGCGGTGTTTTATGAGGAGGGGGGAAGGATATCAGAGGGGACAAAGGGTACAGCTCACTGTGAGACCCTGATTCTGGAGTGGAACTACCTGAATTGAAATGCTGATTCAGTCACATATTAGGAGCGTGCTTTAGGCAAATTCTTAACATCTCTTAGCCTCAGTTTCCTCTACTGCAAAACGAAGGCATTGATAGCCCTTATCTTGCAGCATTGTTGGCAATTGTTGGATGAAATAAACATGCAAAATCCCGTGCCTGGTAACCACCCCAAGCCCCTGGAGGCCCACTCCCTCAGGCACTGCTCCTGCTGCCAGGGGTGGGAGCGGCCTCCTGGAGGGGCCTGCCCAGGGCTCTGCAGGCTGTTCACCTCTCCAGCCACACCCTAGGTCCCGGGTGGGCTGGAGACTGGGCTGGGGAGAGGTGGCAGCACAGGGCCCCAGCCCCCATGGGTGTCCATTCTTGACTACGTACGCACTGCCCTTAAGACTCTCACCGGCTCAGAAGCCTCTTGCCCTGTCTGCAGTTGTGCGGGGGCCCAGAACACTGATGAAGGGACTGCCTGGACCTCTCCATGTCTGCTCTAAGCAGGAACGAGGCAGGAGTGGTGAACAGCCTATGTTACAACACAGCAGGCACTGCTGCGGTTTTAATCCGTGATCTCAGAACACTCAAAAGGACCCTGTGAGGAAGGTTCAATCATCTCCACAGTTGAGGAGACTGATGCCTGCAGAGGCCATCCCCCTAAAAGTGGAGCATATGGTACCCGCTGCCAGCTGACGCCACTTAACGCACTAATGTCACCAGGAAAAGTTATTTATTTGTAATTTAAGTTTCTGTAAACCAGGTGTTCTTAACAAGGGATCCTTGAGCTTGAATTGAAATTCAAAAAACCATTATTCTTGTGGGGACATGTTGGTGCAGGTGTGATAATATTTTTAAAATAACACACAGTATAGTGTGGACTTAGTAAGGGGCCCGTGGTTTTCACCTGGCTGCAAAGGGGTCATGGAACAAAAAAGGTTAAGAACCCCTGCTGCAAACTGTTAGCATTCTAGAGGAGAGGACCTGGATATTTGAAAGGAGCTTATAGTGGCTTACCATTATCAGCCATCCTCCCCCTATTTGTCTGATAACCTTGGAGTTCTATTTATCAGTTTCTGCCGCTAGAATGTAAGCTCCACAAGGGCAGTGTTTCTTGTATGTTTTGTTCACCACTGTCTCCCCAGGGTTTAGAACAGTGCTTGGCAAACAGTAGTGGCATATAATACATAATCACTAAATATTCCTTCAAAGGAAGGCATTGGTGTAGTTTCCTGGCTGCTAAATCAAATACTGTGCAGTGGGTTGACTTAAGCAACAGGAACTTATTGGCTCGGTTTTTATGCTACAAGTCCAAAATCAAGGCAATGCTTTCTCCTAGAAAACTGTGGTGTTGTGGGACTGGCTACCAGCAATCCTTGGCCCTCGGCTTTTCTGCCACGTGTCAACGCACATGGTGGCCTCTCCTGGCTTTTCCCTTCTCTTCCAGGTTCCACTGATGTTCAGCTTCTGGCTGCTCCCTCTGGCTTTCTCTCTCTTTGTGACCTTCCCTATAAGGCTTTCAGTAATAAGGTTAAGACCCATCCTGATTCATGTGGGCAACACCTTAACCAAAGTAACCCATTCAAAAGGTCCTATTTATAATGGTTTCATACAGGAATGGGTTAAGTTTAAGAACCTGTTTTTCTGGGGTAGATAGCTCCAAACCTCCACAGGAATGAAAATGGGAGAGAGGAAAGAAGGTGGGGTTTCTGTGAAACATGCACTTCTCTCAAGGCAAGCATTTGGGAGATGGGTGCAGGACTCAAGCCCGGAGGAAGGGGTGACTTGTCTACTACCCTGTGGGCCAGTGTAGTAGGCCACCCAAGTGCCCTGACAGGCAGGCTGGTGCTTTCTGGAGAGCAGCTGACTCCCTCCCTGAGTCATGAGGTCAAGGGCCAAACCCTGCTTCCCCAGGATGAGGGGTGAGAAAGTCCTTTGCTGTCCCCTCAAGTCAGGGATGAAATGACCCTGATTTTGGTGGATAACTGCAGGAACTACAAATGTTATTACTGATCACGAAATGACCCAGCTGTTGCATTTAGGAATATTAGGACTGCAGAGAATATTTGTTAACATTCAGGAATTCATATAAAGAAGAAATGCATAAATAAAACAAACTGGTCAGCAGAATTGGTCAAGACAGAGCTTTTTCAAAGGCCTCCCTAATGTTCCCATCTCCACTGCCTTCTCCTTCATCCCTTCTCATTCAGCACAGCGTCTGCTCAACTGAGTGACAGAGGTCCTCAGAGCAGACCCAATGCCAGACCAGTGCCTAACTACATGTCTGTCTCTACCCCTGTGAACAGGGTCTGGCCACCACCTTCTGTGTATAATCAGTATCTAGCACAGTGTTGGCACCAAGGCAGCATACACTAAATATCTAATGCGTAAATGAATGAATGACTACCTAGGGTATCAGGCTGCTGCTACTCCCATTCTGGCCCATGAAAACACCAAATAGTCCACTCAGGCTCTAAAGCGATACCTGCATGCCCTTTGGAGTGGTATTCCAGGCCCTTCCTTTCCTTTTTTCTTAAACACCTACCAGGTACCTCTGGGTACTAGAGATACAAAAATGAACTAAATCTGGCCCCAGCCTTTGAGGAACCCACTAATTGAAAATGGGTATATGGGACCTACATAGGCATGGGTTAGAGTCCACGTGCATCAGAGATTAGGACTTCTGCGACCCTGATCTGAAGATGAAAGGATGGAAAACTGGCAATTTTCTACCTCTGTCAGATGCTCTGATTCAGGACCTCATCATCTGGTACATATTAGGGTGGACCTATAGACCTAGGGCTATCAGCCAAAGGGGTGCTGATGCAACACACCAGACATGGGTTGGTTTTCATAAAGAGTATTTATTTGGGGTAGGAGCTTACAGATACCAGGCCATAAACCATAAGTTACTTCCCTCACCAAAGTCTATTTCCACGTGTTGGAGCAAGATGGCTGCTGACGTCTGTGAGGATTCAGGCTTCCTGGGTTCTTCCCTTGCAGGGTCTTGCTTCTCCCTGGGTTCAAGGTTCCTTTCTTCCCAGGGCTTGCTTCTTCCCAGGGCTGGCTTCTCTTTCCTCTGTGAGCTTACTTCCCAGGGCTCCAGCTTAAGGCTTCAGCACCAAACTCCAGCAGCAAAACTCCAACAGCCAAAACCCTCTGTTCTTCATCATGCCTTTTACCTGTGAGTCCCCATCTATCAAGGGGTGGGGAACTCAAGACTCTAATCATAACTCAGTCATGCCCAGGTACAGATCGGATTACAAGCATAATCCAATATTTCTTTTTGGAATTCATCAATTATATCAAACTGCTACAGGCTTGAACAAAATTTGGCTCAATATAAAAAAAGTTAACACCATAAGGCCAAAGAGAATTTGAATTGACGAGACCTGTGGGTCCTGGGCTTGCACTTCCCTCAGGCTAATGATATCTATAGTTGATAGTGCCATATCCTTGTGAAACTGTGAAGCAGAAATTACGGGAATGTTCCCAGGATTGGTATATATTTTGAAACTCTCAGGAAGGCTGAAAATATCCATTGATATATTTTGAAGTGTAATTTCCACTCCCTTACCAGCCAAAATAATTGAACAGGAAGAAAAAGCTGTTAATGCAGGAGGTGTGTAACATCAGACCTACATTGCCTGAAAAGGTACCATTTCAAAAGCAATTTGGTTTTTACAGCCAGTGTTTACAGTCATACATGTCCCTTGTCATTGAAACCACCCTCTGAAGCCATCAAAAGGCCCATCAATCTACTATATAGCTTGGACACTGAAATTCTTCTGTGTCTGGAGCTAATGCAAGAGCAGAGAGAATTTTTAAAAATTATCATGCCATTTATCAGCATATAAATCTCAGGGATTTTCCTCCTGGTAGGTGGTTATAAACAGTGGGCTGTCCGTGCCCACAAAGCCAGGAGGAATGGTGCTCTCTGGTGGCATAGCCCGACACATCCTCGCCTCTGCTTTGGCGTCACCACTCCCACGTCCATGCATAGGTTGTCCTCTAACTGGAGTCTCGGTTAGTGTTTCTGCCTTCTGCCCAACGAGAAAATACTGGCCTCTGTCGGCAGCTCCAGTGAGTCCGTTGGAGGCATACAGGTTCTTCTGCAGAGGGCCCCTGAATCCTAGCCTGAAGCCTCAGCACAACAGACAATAGACATCACCAACTGTTCACCTGCTGTTTTCTGCCAGTGCCATTTGGGGTGGGGTGGGGGAGTGGGGGCTGGTGTGATGTGGCTATTTTCAATTGGAATTTGACTTCAGGTTTTTCCTGGAATTATTGAGTTCTTTCTCCATATTTGTGTCCACTGGAGAAAATTTCTAAATCCGTGTCTAATTGTTTGTCTTTCCTTCCATCTCTGAATCACATAACTTTAAAAAAGAACTTATACTGTAGGGCAATTAAAGACTACTCCTGAAATGAAATACAAATGCTACTAAGGGAAGATGGAGTACTTAGGATATTTCTGGGAAACTGGGAATGGGGGGTGGGGGTGGGAAGCCTGGGTTTTAGTTCCAGGTGGGCCATAAACTAGCCTGGTGACCCTAGAAGTCACTTATCTTGGCTTTGTTCTCATGCATATAAGGAGGGCTTTGGTGTACAAAAGTATTTGGAAGGTTCTGTTCTTTCTGGTGCTAACATTCTAGGATTCTATTTACTTTATTAACTTATTTCTTTTAAAGAAATGTACATTTTTTTGTTTTAAAAATTTATTTTATTTCTCTCCCCTTCCCTCTCCCCTCCCCCCAACAGTTGTCTGCTCTCTGTACCTATTTGCTGTGTGTTCTTCTGTGTCCACTTGCATTCTTGTCAGCAGCACCAGAAATCTGTGACTTTTTGTTGCGTCATCTTGCTACGTCAGCTGTGTGTGTGGCGCCACTCCTGGGCAGGCTGCGCTTTTTTCACACGGGGTGGCTCTCCTTACAGGGCACACTCCTTGCATGTGGGCTCCCCTATGCGGGGGACACCCCTGTGTGGCACGGCACTCCTTGTACACATCAGCACTACACATGGGCCAGCTCACCACGTGGGTCAGGAGGCCCTGGGTTTGAACCCTGGACCTCCCATGTGGTAGGCAAATGTTCTATCAGTTGAGCCAAATCAGCTTCCCTTACTTACTTTATTATTTTAAACCATCCCCTGACCCAGCAAGAATTATTGGCAATAAACTGGGACATAATTTTCTTTATTATCATTTGATGCCCCTCACATATTACATATATATGTAAACATACAATTTAAAATATCCCCTTTGATCAAGAATCTTAAAATATCTGAATTACAGCAGACCTAATAAGGAGAAATTGGAAGATTGTACAAGAATATCTCTGAAGAGGTATCCAGATATCTCTGAAGAGAGAACTTGAAGACTAGAGAACATGTGAGTGAGAGAGACTTGACTGTTTATATCCTTTTGTATCTTTTGAATTTTTTTCCAATGCATTACTTACCTCTTTAACTAATTAGACATTTTTTAAGCGAGAGAAAAGTCTTCTCTTCTCTTTCTTCTACCAAAGACTCCCTACAGTTCAATTCCTAGGAGAGAGGAGCCAGTGATGGAACTGGAGTCACATTCTGGAAGCTGCCCATCAGACCAGGCCCTGTCTAAGACAAACCCCAGGTCTTCAGCTGGGCTGGCCAATGGCCCTGTTATCCAGTGCATCTGGAGGGGCTGTGTGGGCACACACCCACTGCTGGCTGCCCTGGCTGCTGGGACTCCCTGGGCTGTCAAGCAGGTAAAGGGTGTCCATTCAGGATTTTCTAGTTAAGGGGCTGGCTCTCATGGCTCCAGTAGCCAGAGAGGCAAAGGAGACTAAGAATTTAGAAAATGGGGAAGTATATCCAGCCTTAAATTCTCCAGACCTTACCATTCCCTTCCAAAGATAGACTGCCTTTTTTTGTTTTGTTTTCTGCACTAATATAACGTGGGGAAAGGAACATAAAAAGAAAAAAGAGTAAAAGGGCCAGAGATGAGCGGAAAGCATGTGTCTTCGGGCTCCCTTTTTTCTGACCCTAATCCTACCCCAAGCTGCTTGCCTCCACTCAGCAGAGCTGGAGGACAGCAGCTCTGGCACGTTTTCTCCCCTAATGCTGGATCCTCATCAGTTTTTTCTCCTGACATCATGTGGACTCTACCTGGTCCTCCTCTTCTACCTCCTTTTCTGTTACCTTGGATATGTGCTGTCCCGTCAATTCAGCGCCTCCTACATCTCCTCACCCCTTCTCTGATTCTACCCGCTTTTGTTTTCATTCCTATTGCACTGCCACACAGCCAAGGAACTGCAGCCATTGTAAAGGCCCGCTTCCCAATCTGGAGCTGACACGTGCCCCACAACTAGGATTACTCAAGGGAGTTTCCCTGACTTTCCATTCACATTCCTGCACCCTAATTCTTTTCAGGATCCACAAAGTCAATTTCCCATTAGTAAATAATAGTTTCCTTCCTTTCCTTCCTCTTACTGGATCTCCAGAGACCAAAGTTAAAATATTCTTAAATTACTCTTACGTCTTGTAAGAGGTTTCTGCGGACAGGGTGGGAGGACACAAGGGTCGCTCGAGGTCCTAAGGCTTTCTCTGCTGGAGAGAGCCCTTCTGAACATGGTTCCACTGCCCAGGGTCAGTCAGCCAGGTGTCCTGGCTGTGCTGGAACATTGACCAACATATCTCTGATCACTGGTCCCAGTGCCCAGCACAGCAACGAGCAGCCTCTCCTGCCTCCCCAACTGCACACAAGCTCGAGGTGGCAGTGGGCTGGGGAGGGGATGCTGTCTCCCAACAAGCCACGGGAAGGCAAGGCAGAAGGACGCTCAAGAAGCATGGCGGAGTCAGACAAGCAGCAGCAGAAAGATATGTGCCTTTGGTAGAGTAGACACTAACAGACTCCAAGAGATGAAAAGATAGAGAGCAGGAAGAAAAACAGCTTCAGGGAAAGAAAAAGCAGGAGACTAAAAACCAATAAAAGTATAATAAATACTAAAACCAGAAAGGCCTGAAAAGAAACTATCCAGAAAGCACCGAGAGGAAGACTAACTTTACTAGAGTTAGGTCAAAGAGGAGGAAAGCAGGAGGGGCTAACACAGTCAGTATTCAAAGGGCTGTAGGCAGAACATAAATCTCTCAGGAAGGGTCACTCATCTTCAAAGCTGTTGGGCTTACTGGCTGCAGCAAGCAGAATCTACTTAAATCACACAGGCGCTTTGCCTAGTTTTGTTTCCCTGTCCGGAAAAGGCTGGAGCCAAAGACTGAGGGAACCATTCCAGTATTAGGACCCTGCTAGGGCCGCAGGTCTGAGACAATGAAGATCCCTGATGGTCTTGGAATGACCACCACCTATCCAACATGCCAGGCCACCGAACTCCAGCATACTGAACACAGTCCTGAAGGCTGCTTGAGTTATCCCCTTCCACTGGGAAAGACTCAGTGACTAACTTCATTCTGTCTTCAAGCTTGTCAGAAAGCAGATGCTGCTCAATTGTGACAGCTATTCTAAGGGGAGGCTCAAAGAGAGATCCCTGACCAGTGGCAATATCCTTAATGAAGACTACAGAGGCCTTGGGTGATTAGATTACAGCAAGACAAAGGGGAGAACAGAAAAGGAGGCAATGATAAAAATGGCCTTAGAGAAACCATAAGGGACTTGAATTGGAAAATACCAAGGGCTTCCTTACTCCTTTTCCTGGACTGTGGGTCTTTGGGAAACTCTAATCTGGAGAAGACCTGACTCTCCACCTAACAAAGAGAAGTGTAAAATAAGGTTGGGAGGTAGGAGGAGCAGCCAAGTAAAGACTTTGATGTAGGCTTTGTTTCCTCTCCCTATGGAGAGGGCTGAGGATGAGAGGTCCTTCCTTCCCTGGCTCTTAAGCCCTTAAATTGTATAAAATACTATTCAACAAGATTGAATATGACAATATTCATGAGACTTACATTCTTGAAAAACTTAGTGTACAAATCAGATGAAATTTTGCCTGTCAGAGTAGGTGACTTTTCAAAATAAATTTGAAGTGAATCCTACGTTTAAAGAGAAGGATGGCCTGGAATGCGACTAATTATCCAATTCATGTTTGGAAAATTTGGAACTTTGAATGTCTGATGGAGGTGGAGAGGTAGGATAGAGCTTCACCTACAGTTTGCTTTAGGTTGTAATTAAGCACTACCTTTAAAACAACAACAACAATGACAAAACACTGTGTTCCTGGCACTACTGCTAGAGAAATATAAATTTTTAAAATTTTTATTACGGAAAATTTCAAACATATAAAAAAAGTAGAGAGCCTAATACAACAAACTCAGTTTTGATAATTATCCTAACTCATGGTCCATCCTGTAAGAAATATGGGCTTTTGAGGCAGTTGACAGTTGTAGAGAATGAACTTCACAGTACAGGACAAATAGGATTAATCCTATTGTGGCTGTAGAGTCCAAAAAGTTTCTGCATAAATGCCCTGGACTAGGGCCTAGTGTATGAAGACGGGGTTGGAGAGATAGATTTTTGGTTAACAACAAAGAAGAAATCTTGGACTTATAAAACAAAACAAAACATACACCTACAATCTCTCTCTGAAGGATGCACAAGTAAATAGTAACAGTGATTACCTTCAAGAAGGGAAACCAGGTGGGCTGTGGGAAAGGAGTGGGAAGATTTCCTTTTCACTATACAGTTTTTATTCCATTTGTGCATTGTATCATATGCACTTATATACCTATTTTTAAAAATTAACTTGTTAAAAGCAGACATCATAAAGCTTTGTGGTAACCAAGTCCACTAGATGTGACAAAGGGCCAAACCGCCTGTACTGAGACCACCATATTTTTGTCACATTTTGACCTGCAGCAACTCTCTCAGCTACATCAATGTATAACCTTCCAACCACAAGCCATGCATCATCAGGATAGGAGTTCCATGTAATATAAAAATCCAAGTTCTATGCACAAATAAGTCAAAGAATTACCATTTGGGGATATGTTGGGTTGGTGGCTCAGAGAAGGCTTTTGTTTTGAGGAAACAATACTGCACGGACGTTTTGTAAAAACTTGTTCTTTGGAAACCAGCATTAGAGCATGTGCTTTTGGTTAAGCATTCCATGGCTGAAACACAACTCTATGCTGAAATGCCGAGAGGATGAGGCAAAATCTTGGCCAAGGTCAAGCTTTTGCTGATGGTTTTAGAGGGGGATGGCAGCCAACTGCACTGCACTTGTATAACATTTAAAAAAGAAAAACTAACCCCAAGTCATCTTCTGCTCCTTTCCTGAGCCAACTTTAGTCCTGCTCATTATATCCAGGAACTCGGAGGAAGCCAGATGTGTTACAGCTCAGGCCTACCAAACCTCTAGGGCCAAACACACGTATCTTGATAAAGAAGAAACTAAGCCCCTGGGCGAGACCCAAACTGGCTGTATGGGATTATAACAAAAGAAGTCTGAATTTTAAAGTCAGGGTCCACCTAGGAGAGGGCAGGGAAATATATTCTAGCTTCCCTTTGGCTATCTGGTCACTTTTTATGAAACAAAAAAAAGGGAAAAGATCCCAATTTGCTGGGAAATGGGGGTGCCTGCCTACATCTAGGTTTTACCGTGAAAAAAATCTTCAAGTTTAGCATACTTTATACAAATCTGTTATATACACAAAAATGCCAACAGCCTTTAAGACTAAAACTCTAGGGAAGCGGATGTGGCTCAACTGATAGAGCATCCGCCTACCATATGGAGGGTCCATGGTTCAAACCCAGGGCCTCCTGACCCATGTCATGAACTGGCCCATGTGCAGGGCTGATGTGTGCAAGGAGTGCCATGCCACGCAGGGGTGTCCCCCACGTAGGGGAGCCCCATGCGCAAGGAGTGCACCCCACAAGGAGAGCAACCCGGTGCAAAAAAATTGCAGCCTGCCCAAGAGTGGTGCCGCACACACGGAGAGCTGACACCTCAAGATGACGCAACAAAATAGATGCAGTTTCCCGGTGCTGCCCGATAATGCAAGCAGACGCAGAAGAACACACAGCAAATAGACAGAGCAGACAACCGGGGGTGGGGGGAGAAATAAATAAAAATAAATCTTTAAAAAAAAAGACTAAAACTCTGAACACACGGATTGAAAAAATGTATTTTTCTGTCAGATCATAAGGAATAAATATATACAGAGAAATGTCTTTCAGCAGTTTATAAAATGCAAATTCTACTTTTGGCATGTTGGTTTACCTGATGGCCAGGCAAAGGTAATCAGGATAAATTCTAAAGAAAGGCTGGGTTATATAAGACATAGATCACAGAGACTTTTCCCAGTCTCCCTGTGAATTAATCATCCTTTAAGACTCACCAATGGATAGCAACATATTAACATTGAAGACTCCCTAAATTTTCTCAGGCAATTACAACTACATTAAAAAAAAAAAAAAAGAGGGAACAGATGTGGCTCAAGCAGTTGGGAGCCTGCTTCCCACATGTGAGGTCCCAGGTTCAGATCCCAGTGCCTCCTAAAGAAGATGATGAGCTGACACAATGAATTGATGCAATGAGCGGATAACAAGCAGACACAATGAGCAGGGAGTGGATATGGCTCAAGCAGTGGGGTACCTGCCTACCACATGGGAGGTCCTGGTTTTGGTTCTTGGTGCCTCCTAAAGGCTAGTGGACACAACAAGCAGACAACAAGCAGACAGACTAGGGAGCCATCTCAGAGAAAAAAAAGTATTTTTACCTTACTGGTTTAATGTTCTCCTTTTAAAATACCCAGTTATATTCAATTCTCTCTGTATGGTATATCTTCCATTTCTCCTATCTTTAAAATGAAAAGCAGTCTCTTTTCTTTTTCCTCAATATCCTCCCCATCTACAAAACTTAGCAAACTTGCCTCATTTCCACTCTACAACGCATCTCTTGTTAAACCTTACAGTACTGGCAATGTGGGTAGACAAGGACTTCCCTTCTCTCTTTATGGTTAAATGGTGGACTGAATAAGTTCCTTAAGGTCACACTCAACACACTGCTGGTGAGAAGGGCATTTTGACTCCAAGTGGAAGACCAGATGGAGGGAGCAGGAGGCTCCCTATTCAGTGGGGCCAGGAGGTCATGGTGTGGCACCCTATTTCCCTCAGTCTTTTCATTTCTGTGCACAGTCTCCATTCCCAAGGCTGGGGACAGACGGCTGTGCAACAAAACAGAAGGTACTCAGTACCCAAAGGAAACTGCCACATAAAGCAACAGAGGGGTCTATTAAAGAATGCTACAGCCAGGAGGGCCTCAGAGTACCTGTAATTCAAACTCTTAATTTTATAGGTACAGAAAGGAATCCTTTCTGTTAACTGATTGGTCCAAAGATAAGCAGCTGTTGGTTAGAGGTAGAACCCAGGTCAACAGCTCACTCTTTCAACACATTAGAGAACTGAGTGCAGGAAAAAGCAAAATATAAAGTTAAGTCTATGAACTCCATCCCACCCTTTCCCCCCAATCAAATATACGCAGTCCTTTTAAAATTATGCGTATCTCAATCCTCCATTTCTTCTCAGCCCCTTTAGCCTACTAAGTTCAAATTTCTGATTCTTACCCAGGATTTAAAAGATGCCCTGGTAGCCTAAGTAGTCAGAATACTAACTCTACTCCAGCCCATTGCAGCCTGAAAAGGGAGATCTTTGGGAAACAGGAGTAGAATATAAGTAGCCTCTTCAGCTCAGGAATATTCTGACGACACATCATGTTTATAGTAATACTACCTCTAAACTCAGCAGCTTTTTAAACTTTTGCTGGCTGAAAGGCAACAGGCAAAGACATCTTAAAGAAGAGAAAAATTCAAGAAAAATAAGGAAGCTAAAAGGAGAGCAAGTGCTTTAACCTCAGTTTGGAGGGTATGAGATTACCTCTGCTCAGGAAAAAGAATGACACTTTTTAAAATTATTTTAAAGATTTATTTCTTTCTTCCCCCTTCCTCCATTGTCTGTTCTCTGTGTCCATCCGCTGTGTGTTCTTCTGTGTCTGCTTGTATTCTCATTAGGCGGCCCTGGAAACCAATCCTGGGACCTTCCAGAGTGGGAGAGAGGCAATCATTCTCTTGTGTCACCTCGGCTCCCTGGTCTGCTGCATCTTATTGTCTCTCCTCTGTGTCTCTTTGTTGCATCATCTTGCTGCATCACCTCTCTGCGTGGGCCAGCACTCCTGCACAGGGTAGCACTCTGTGCAGGCCAGTACTCCATGTGGGCCAGCATGCCTTCACCAGGAGGCCCTAGGGATCGAACCCTGGACTTCCTATATGGTAGATGGGAGCCCAATTGCTTGAATCACATCTGCTTTTCAGAATGATCTTTTTTTTTTTTAAGGCAGTGTGAACCATATTAGAAAAGGATAGAACTCAGGATGCATGAAGTAGGTCCTTTGAAATTTCCTACTCAAAGCAATGCAAAGGAAGTCAGTTGTTGACTATATCTCCAAAATTATTCATCTGGTCTAGTACCCAGTATGCCTAGCGGCCTATAACCAGAGTTGGCCAGAGACAAAGCTAGTTAAAAGGAAACAATGGTCTAATGTACTTCCCATCTTTCCAAACAACATGCTGGCATTTAAACAAGGGCCTTGGTGCCTCAAGCTAGGGAGTGACTAATGCATCTCTTCGCAGGCTGGTGGAATAGGTACTTTTGACCAAGTGGGCCATTTGGCAGCATGTCATCTCTGCTCCACCACCTAATGAGAAACTGCCCCAAGACTAGGGAAGGGAAGAAGGTACTTCCCTTCTTATTTTAGCTTCCTTATTTGTTATTAATTTGGTAAATACCTGAAAATTGATGACTTTCAAAATAAAAGTATTTGAGGCTTACATATTTTATTTATTATTCATAAGAAATTTTTTTAAAGATTTTATTTATTTCTCTCCCCTTCTCCCTCACCACCCCCCCCCCCCCACTGTCTGCACTCTTGTGTCCATTCGCTGTGTGTTCTGTGTCACCTTGCATTCTCAGTGGCACAGGGAATCTGTGTCTCTTTTTGTGGTGTCATCTTGCTGTGTCAGTTCTCTGTGTGTGCAGCGCCACTCCTGGGCACTTCTTTTGCGCGGGGCGGCTCCTTGTGCGTGGGGCTCCCCTACGCGGGGGACACCCCTGCGTGGCATGGCTCTCCTTGCTTGCAGCAGTACTACGTGTGGGCCAGTTCACCACACGGGCCAGGAGGCCCTGGGTTTGAACCCTGGACCTCCTATATTTAGTAAACTACCTCCTTTAAGAGAAAGAAGTGATACCCCTCATGAGGATGTATCTCATGAGGATGAGATACAAAGAAGGGAAGAAAAAGGGAAAAAAAGGATGGATGAATAAATCCATTAATGAAAATCTTAGAAAGGCAGGGTAAACATACAGTCAAATGTTAGGACCCCAAACTAACAGGCAGAATAGGAAGCTGAATAAAAGCTTTTTCTGCCTGCCCAGACTAAGAATTTAAAATGAGGGATTAAAGTGGCTTTATATCAACAGAACACATTTTTGTCACCTGATCTCTATCTGTGACACAGATAAGAATAAATAACTTATGGCTGCACTGTTAAGCAGCAAGAAATCCCTGAATATTGTGCCTTGCTCACTTCAGGATGACAAATCACGAATTGCTTGGCTATCAGAAAAAAAAATTTTGTCTATAATCTTTATTGTAAAAATTGTTTTATTTTTAATTGATTTTTTAAAAATTTTTATTTAAAACAAATATAAAGAGTGTTTCCATAAAACATTAACTGTAAGGCAGAAATGAGGCAAGAAAGAATGTGAAACAGAGGGCAAGCAAAGAAAAGATGGAACTGTAAACATAACCATCAAGGAGCATTGAGAGGGGCTGTTGCTACGACATTCTCCTCTCACCGCTACTCACAAAGAAGCTCAGCAAGTGCAATGGAACAATGGAGCTAAAAGGTGAAAGGAAAAATGAACAGCCCAGTTCCTAAAAGGTGATATCAGTTTGTACTCATTACAACAATGTGAATCCCCCTCATCATAATCCAGTTTCTAGGCATTTATCCATAAAATTTATCAAAGATATAGTCCAAGACTTGTACATGAGAATGTTCATTACAGCACTATTGGTCATAGCAATGGATCTGAAATGAGCAAAGTTTTCATTGTGGCAATGAATAACAAATGTAAAGTAGAGCCACTAGAAATCTATTTTCAAAGATTTAAAGACAGGAAATTACTTATGATACCATGTTATATGGGAAAATTTATTTTGGATACCAAGATACATATATATGACTCAATTTTATTTAAATAGTATACACAAGCTTTTTTTTTTTTTTAAGATACCAGGCCCAGAATTGAACCCAGGACCTCATATGTGGGATGCCAATACTCAACCACTAAGCTACCCCAACTCCCCAATATATTCATTTTTAAATACTGAAAAGAAATTTATGAACATATCACTAAAAGTCAGTTCTATTCTAGATGGAGAGAAGAAACATGATTTTTATTATTTCTTTAGACACTTCTCTAATGAGCATATATTACTTTATTATATCAGAAAAAAGCAATAAATATTTCTTTTTAAATGTATCTACCTTAAAAACCATTTGTAATAACAATTGTCAGCCGTAGGAAAAGACAGCTAAAGTTCAAGGTAGACTCAGAGAACAAAGAGATTCGGATCTACACAGCAATTCTCTTCTGAAAAGGATGAAAAGTCTTGTGTGACACAGTCATTTTCCTCTACTGTGACCGCTGGATATTTTCCTGGCCTCTGCAGGAAGCCCTACTGAGGATTGTAAGGAACCCACAGTCCTTTTGCACAGCAACCACCGCACCTTAAGAGATCTTTTCCATCTTTCTTTTACCTCTTTGCATGAGGATCAGAGGGGAAGATAAAGAAAGACCACGACTTCCTTGTTTCAGAAGAAAATTATTTTGTCAAGCTATTAAAATGAATCAAAGGCAGCTAAGTAAATTCTGAAACATAAGTCATGTGTAATGTTCAGTAATCAGTATAAAAGTCACCTCATCAGGAATGAATATAAAAGTAAAATCCATGAGTGCCATCTTGTGGCATGTCTGACTAAATACCATGACTAAGTAAGAGTGCCTTTCATCCATCCATCTCTATAGTTCTTTTCCACCCCTGGTCTCCATGAAGCATAGTCACTGAGGCATTTACCCCATAAAAACCAAATACATTGGGTATATATTCCCCAAAGTGGCTAGTACTATGCATTTTCAAAGATCTCTAGCCTAGATCCTAGAAATACCTTTTTGAGGATAAGTGGGAGAGAATGAAGGGCAAAGGAAGAAACCACAGGATGCATACCCATTTGTAGGCTGCTCCTGCTAGGCCAATGATACACTGTGTGTGTGGTCTATCTAGTGTATACACACATGGTATGGCCCCAGGTCAGGGACTTGTGGGATAAATATCTCTTCCCCCAAGAATAATTACCAATTTTACAAAGTTACAAAGAAAAAAGGTTTAAGGTTAAAATCAGCAAGGCTTGTGCTTATAAGTTTTATTTATCAGTGTTAAAGCAACCATTATCAACTTGGGCACAATTCCAAAATAGAGTTCTTATTGGATTCTGAATATAAAATTCCTTTTTTAAAAAAAATTTAAAATTTAAAAATTCTTATGTATATTTATTTTGAGGTACCAAGGCCGGGGTTTGAAATAGGGACCTCATATGTGGGAAGCTGGTGCTCAACCACTGAGCCACATCAGCTTCCCTGAGCTGGTTTTTTCTTTCTTTTTTTTTTTTTTTACTCCATTTTGCTTGTTGTTTACTTTTGTTTTTTCAGGAGGCACTGGGAACCAAACCTGGGACCTCCTGTGTGGGAGGTGGACACTCAACCGCTTGAACCAATCTGCTCCCCCTATAAAATTCTTTTTAAAGCTTTTTAAGATCTTTTAAAATAAGAGAGTTTTCCTAATAATTTAGAAAAATTAATAATCATTAATAAGCTGATCTCATACTCAAAGTGGTAACCTAACTTTTGAAATATAAGACATCACCATTTTGAATATCTAAACATATTAAGTATCATCAACTCATTTCAGATGTTGACATCCTAGGCTTCAGAGGAGATGAGATATAGAAGCCCCCATGCTGCAACCTGACCAAATGACTTAATGAAGTAAGTGGTTAAAAGAGGTCAGTACTGCAGATCTGATGGAATGTAGAACACTAAAGGAACCTGATAATGATTCTGAAAAGGATAACCTTCCTCTCAGAAAAAGATTAAGCTAAAACACCTTGCAGTTCTGGGCTGGAAGACTGCAATAAGCAGGCAACAAACGGCTTGAGGAAAAGCTAAGCAAATTGCCAAAGTTCTTTTAGGAGATGGTGCTTATGCTTCTGTTGGCCCCACTCACGGTTGAAGACTTATTTCCAGAATAGGATTCCTCCTAGCTTTATGGTAGAATCATATAGTAAGAAGTTGCTGCTTTGATCCTGGATGTGTACAGCGAAGCATTTTCAAATATGTGAAATGAACTAAAGAGACCCAGATGGAATGGGTCTCAGCCAGGTGAGCTGTAGGCAAGACATCAGCCAAAGATACTGTAATTATGGGAAAATGAACCTGACTACTTCTGCCCATCTCTAACCTCTAGAAGAAATTTTTCTCCTGTCCTAACCTGATGGGATTGACCCCTGATACATGACAGAAACCCATATATTGTACAAGTCGCAAAAGGGAGAATCTCATTTTCCCTCTGAAGATGGAAAGCAGGAGAGAGAGTAAATATAAAGGCCAAGGTCTCCCTTGTCCACAAAAATAAAATAAAAGGGAAGGGAAAAAACCACCGACCCTGCCCAACCAAAAGTCAAAACCAGAACCTCCCTTTAAAAAGAAAGCCTTGCTCTTGGGATTAGTATGGGCTAGTATTCTGAGTTGTGTCACCAAGACTTTGACAATTACTGATGTATTAAAATGGGAAGAAATGACTTTTCAGCCTTGGGTCCAGCTTTCCTCCTTTCTTAACCTGTGAGGGAAGCAGGATCACAACAGCTTGATAGGAAGGTCTTCCCCATATTTCCGGAGCAGTTTCCGATGGTTGTGGTCCACTGACCACTGCTGGGGCAGGTGCTTGGGCTGCATGGAATCCAGGAAGTGCTGCCGCCAGCGGCTCTCCAGTTGCATCAGGGAGCGCAGCCCACCCTCAGTATGGCACTGCACCACCTTCAGCCCATGGGGAATGTAATTTTCATTAGAAATCCTGCCGAGACACAAAGTATAAAGGGTCTGAGAGAAACAAGCACAGGGTGGCACACAGACAGCTACAGATGCTGCAGATCAAGGGGTTTCCACAAGGGTACATGGGGAACAGTTGTTAGACTGCCTTTTTTCCCCTTTTTTAATAGTGTGGGCATACTACATGCAATCCAACAGAAGGCATTTGGGAGTTCTGAGCTGTCCTTATGGGAAGGTCACTATATAATGCCAAAAGAAGAGTTCTGTCTGGTTTATGAGGGGAAGAATGTTAGTCATTTATTTATTCTACGGTTGTCAGAAATGGATAACTGAGTTACCAGCTTATGGTTCTTCTAAGTTATTCATTTTGAACTATGTTCAGCATACATATATGACACTATCAAATCAGTCCAAGTGTCCAGATTTTCATGATACATATAATACCTGAATGTAAAATGCACAGTGGTACATTTCTTTAGTGCCTTCTTTCTCACAATAAGAATGCCAAACCACATCCATGAGAAACGTTTCAGTCACAATGGAATGCTACCATGGATGCTCAGGTATGCAGTTGGTGCTGTTTACTGGCAATCTGAATTCCTACCTCTGTCCTAAAATTTCCTTCCTTAAAATTTTCTCTGAGACCATGTGAACAGTGCTTTCACCTGCTATCAATAACGATCATGTTTCTCAAGGAAGGTCCCGTGGATTCAGTTCCTCTCCCAGTGTCCACAACCCACTGTCAGTGATCCCTCCCAAGACTCACCAGCCTAGCAGTGTTAGTGCATTCTGGGTATTTGTAGATATTTTATTATTTAGCTAATTAGCGTCTTACTAACTTGCTGATCTTTATCCAAACAGCCGTTCTTCTTAGTTCTAGATATCCATGTCTAGCTAGCATTTATCTACCCAAGTCAGCAAGAGGAATTTGTTAAAAGGCCTGTGGCAGAAAGGGGAAGTTGGCTGTTTTAGGAAAATACATTTGGATATGAGGCAAAGAAGCCAGTGTCACTAATTTGGAATAAGACCTTGGCAAGTAACTTAACTTTAACCTCAGGCTATCTAATTATAAAACCTGGAAAATAACATCTATTTTACTACCTCACAGAATAGTTATGAGAATAAAATTCAATAAGAAAAAAAACTTTGAAAGATTTTTAAAATGCAAGCTATAATATTAGCAGTTACCAGTAAGAAACCTAAATTCTACCTCATAGTGTTATAAAAGATGAAAACAATTTATGCAAAGTTTATTAGCTTGGTGTGGCAACATACAGTATAACTATAAATATTTGCTCAATAAATATTTGCTAATTATAATTTAAAGTTTGTTTTTTAAAATTTGGTAACAAAAATACTATAGACATCCAGCATCACTATCAGGGTTTTGTGACCTTATCAGTTCAATTACTTCAACCCTTAGTACTGCTGAAAAATGGGACCATTGGGAAGCAAAACTATACCCAGTAGCCCAGAGTTCTTATCATCTGAGTCATGTGCTCATTCATTTCTCAAGACCATAAACTGAATTTTCACTTAGAAACACTGTGTCATATGAATTCAGCTATATACTCACAGAGACGGGGGAGAAAGAGAGGAAGGAAGGAAAAAAGAGAAAAGCAATTTAAATATTAATAGCAATTCTACCCAACATTCCACTCAATGCAGGTAAGATGGGAAACATAAATCCAATGGTCTCACTTCCCAGAGATATAAAACCACATATACTATACTTCAAGGGCAATTTCAGAGATTTGAGAGTATTTTATGTTATAATTTCCATCTTATGTGCTGATTTTATGATTTACCTTTGCATAAGATGCAACTCCTCTGCATTTGAACTCTAGTGCTAATCATGAAAGTGACTGGACCTAAGTGCATGGCCTCAAAGGGTCAAGGATTGATACTTCATGAAAGGCAAGTCTCTACAGCAAGGAAAGTCTCAAAGAGATTGTTCTATTCCACACCCATGGTATCTTATGTGACCAGACCATCAATGGGACAAGCACCTAGCAGCTAATGCCCCTTCTCTGGCAAGCAATCTCACTAAGTAGTCAAGGTTAATGTCACTGGGTTACTTCCCAAGTCCCTTTTCTGACTAGGATCGTACATCATACCTGGTCTCCAAGCTGGCCGCCTCTTGAACCATCTTGTCTGTGACCACGTCTGTGTTATAAAATTCTTTGAGTGCTTGCAGCAGCTCCTCTTTTCGATGACTAGGCAGGCTCTCTGCGTTGAGCAGGGCCCTAGCCCCAGAACGCACCTGTCGGCGCTCAGGAGCTTCCAGCAGGCGCAAGCCCTCCTCAGAGCCAATGGGGGCCTGGAACTCCTTGGCCAGCTGCTGTTTCAAATGGTTGTCAAAGTAATTGGAGATGGCATGGCAGGAGGTACAGAGCAGCAACACATCGTGCGAGTTGTGGTCTTTCATTTCAATGGGGAAGTGCTTCCGGTACTCGTGTGGGATCACATTCTTCCTGGAACAAGCCCATCCCAAAGGCAGGGATCAATGCATAAGACACAGAGCGAGGAAGCAGGCTATTGGGATTCTAGTCTGCACCTAAGCATGACTGAGATGTCTTGGGCACCACAACCCAACAGAGATAAACACAAAGGTAATACTGCCTGTTCCACACTTGACCCACCTATCTACTGTGCCTTAGGCTCCTCTCTTCTTGAAGTAATTGCAGAACACCTGCTGTTAGGCTTCAATGGGGGCCAGGCATGGGGAGAGGTCAGTAACAACTTTGAGAAGTTGGCTGTGCTCACAAAAAGAAAAGTATCAGAGGCATGGGGAATAGTCTAATGGCCTGTGCCATTTGGAAAACAACTGTCTCGAAGCATGTAGTGGGTAACCTCTACTCTTGAAATTTTGGATGCCTGATGAACTGAAGAGGCAGTTTCCTTCATCTCAGGAATCCTTTACTCTGAGATTACTTCCCTGGTTCAACAAGATCCACCATTATTTTATAAGAAGAACCAACTTCTCAGGAACAACTCTTGGCAGCTACAACTGCAGAGGGAGAACTGAGGAAAGTGAATTACTCCTTAGGAACCAGGAGAAAGCCCACGTCTCCAGGCATCCAGGACCAGTGGGAAGCCTCACCATCACTGTTGAGGGACCCTGACATCACATAGTACTTCACCCCAGAATATGCCTTCAGGTCATCTAGATACTCCATGAATGGTACCAAGACTCAGAAAGCTTGTAAGTCACTCAAGGGAAGATTATAAGGATACAGAGAGGAAAGCAGCTTCTGAAGGAACTGGTCTCCGGTTCTTCATGAAGAAAAGGGGACCACTCTCTTGTTGGCAGACTGTTACTGAGAATAGTGCTGCACTACAAAAACTAAGAACTAGGGTTAAGAAGGGCAGGAGTCACTATGGCAAGGTTGGCAGAGTATCTAAGCTCTCAGGGAGATAGGGATGTCCTCTACGGATAAACCTCTTAGCTAAAGTGGGCAGACTCAGCCAATGCCCCTGAGAGCCCTGCATGTGGCTACAAAGACAATTCCCTCTGAGATTATCAGGGCAACCCAAACCACACTCACCGAATATAGGAGTCTCTCTTGCCACACACTACACACAGGTTCTCCTTAACCATCAAGTAGTAGTCTCCTGGAGATTCAGGTCTTCCCGCAGGTTCAAATTGTAGCTTGACCACAAAAGGCTCTTCACTCACTAGCTCTTAGAGAAAAGAGGCTTTAGTGTTTGTCTACCTCTCCCTCAGGTAAGAAACAAAACTTTAACTGTTCTCTGCTCCAGACCATGTCCTGGCTGAGATCATTATTTCTGAGCTTTTAATAACCCAGTCCCCATGTGTCTCAAGGTCTCTTTGCCTTTTTTCTATCTACCCCTTTCCTTTATCTCACCCCCTATCTCTGCCAGTACCCATATGTACCTAATTACAGATAAAATATGACAGCTGAATCTCAAACCTCCAATGCCTTTGTCCAGGTACCACTGAGCTTTTCTTCGATCACAAGTGCAGAGGGGCTGTCCATCAGGAGCGTGGAGAAAGCAGTTATCATAAAGGGGTGATTTTCTGCAAGGGAGAGATAAATCTCAAACTGAAAACTACTGGTAAAGGTATCAGTTACCCTCCAATGATCTCTTCTAAGTGACCCAAGCTATTCTTCCGCTAGGGCCGAAATGACCTATTATGATGGGGAAAAAAAATAGGGCAAGAAACATTCTATGTGCAGTGAGTTAGGAAAGAGACTGAAAATGAATTAGAGGGAAGTGGACTTGGCCCAGTGGTTGGGGTGTCCGTCTACCACATGGGAGGTCTGCGGTTCAAACCCGGGGCCTCCTTGACCCGTGTGGAGCTGGCCCATGCACAGTGCTGATGTGCGCAGGGAGTGCCGTGCCATGCAGGGGTGTCTCCCGCGTAGGGGAGCCCCATGCACAGGGAGTGCGCCCCATAGGGAGAGCTGCCCAGCGCAAAAGAAAGTTCAGCCTGCCCAGGAATGGCACCGCACACACGGAGAGCTGACACAGCAAGATGACGCAACAAAAAGAGACACAGATTCCCATGCCGCTGACAACAACAGAAGCGGACAAAGAAGAACACACAACAAAAAGACACAGAGAACAGACAATGGGGGGGGGGGGGGAGAAGGGGAGAGTAATAAATAAAAATAAATCTTTAAAAAATAATAATAAATTTAAAAAATGAATTAGAGGGGAGCGGATGTAGTTCAGTGGTTGAGCACCTACTTCACATGTACGAGATCCCAGGTTCAATCCCTGGTATCTCCTAAAAAAAAAAGAATTATATAGTGTATGCCTTTAGTTTTTATATTTATGGATTGGGACTTTAGCAGTGAATTTACATAGCTCTATGAAAGCATACAGGAAAAGAGCAACAAGAAATCTGCCCTATAGAGTAATCATTGGATTAAACAAAGTAAATTAAAAGTAAAGAAGTTCAAGCTTAAAAATGAGGGCCATGTGGATTTATTCCTGGCTCATGCAATATTTGCTTTGATTTAATCAACCAATACCTAAAGGCACTTTGCCACAGAGACCAAACTTCCACTCCAAAGAACTTATCAGTTATTTCTGCAATGGAGGTGTAATGGTACAGGAAATTCTCAATGGTTTAGAGCTGGATACTGATCTAAATAATCAAATATCAAATAGACAAGGAATCAAATGATGCATTTCTCTGAAAAGTATGAAGCATGTTATTCATTTTCATAGCTATCCTGAAAAAAAAAACACGGAATAATAATTATACCCCTATTTATAGTGGAGAAGTTACAGATCTAAAGTCACATCAGGGTCAGTGACATAGCTAGGAATAGGACTAAGCTCCCCTCATTTCTACTTTTAAGTGTCAAAAGAAAAAAAGCAAAAGACAGGGCAAAGGAAAAAAAAAATACACAAATAAATTTAAGAACACCTCCAAATGTGACTGAAAGTAAAATTAAAGCCTGAAGAGCCTCTGCCATCTTCCCACAAGCTGTCTCCCCAGACCCAAGGTGAAACATCACACCTTTCATTGGAGACTGGGCTACCTACTCCATGTTAGGGAATAAATCAGTTACCTGGCAGAATAGCCAACCCCCAGGGGCTTTCTTTTATGTTTTCTGGGGTCTCTCCCTTGGTCGTTGCCTGGCACCATCCCACCATTCTTATTCCTCTTATTTCTTGGCTTCTGCTGAGATTCACTTGCTTCCCCATTAATCTCTTCTCTCAATCTGCTAATTCCTTTGCTTCGGAATGGGATGTCTACCACATCCAGGCATTTCTCCAAGACTTTTCTCCAACCAATGCAGCCTTCGTTTTCTTCTATAGTCAAATTCCTAGAGAAAGGGTATCCAAGAAGATGGAGAAAGAGAGCCACTGAAACCTGGGCATCCCTGGCAGCATAAATTACCTGAAGAGAAAAGTTAGAGATCAGTGGAATCTGGGAGGCAAACCAAAGAGAGCACGCTTCAAAGTCAATCACAAAGACAATAGAGACCTTTGAGGATATTAATTCAAAATGTACAAAAAAACCTAGGCACCATGTACTTTATAAAAAGTTTTTATTATGAAAGATTTCAAATTATACAACAGTAAATAGGATAGTAAAATGAACTCACATTCCCTGTGTATGCTTTTAACTAAAATAGCCAAAATAATGTATTACTCTAAATGTTTAAAAAATACTGATTTATACACAACAGTGGAGTTTCTTTTTGTCTGCTGCCAAACCAGCCAGAAAGATTTTTCTCAAGTTTGGAGAGACGGTAGTTAACAAAGATCTGACAATTACTACATGGAATTCACTCATCCTCTAAAGCAACTGAAACCAAGACTCATTAAGAGGCCTGTGTGACTACCAATCAGAAATGACCTGCTATCCCAATTAAGATGTTGAAAATAAAACAAACAGGTTTCAAATATGAATCTCATATCAAAAGTCACAAGGAGAAAGAAAGGAGAGAACATCACCATGTGACATAAGGCAGGGTTACAGAGCCAAGGAACCCCCAAGAATGGCTAAGAGCCAGTACCCAGAGTGTTACAGACTTTGGGAATACATACAGCCTTGCTGATGCCTCAATGTATAAATGGCCAATAAGCACATTTGATGCTCAATACCATTAGTCATTAGGGAAATGCAAATCAAAACCACCATGAGATATAATATCACACCCACTTGGATGGCTCTATTCAAAAAGACAGGCAATAACAAGTGGGGCAAAGATGTAAAAAACTGGAACCCTTATATATTGCTGGAAGGAATATAAAATGGTATAGAGACTGTGAAAACAGCACTTTGAAAAAAGCAGTTCCTCAAATGACTAAACATAGAGTTACTACATGAACAGGCAATTTCACTCCTAAGTACATACCTAAGAGAAATGAAAATATACATCCACATAAAAACTTGTGCACAAATGTTCACAGCAGCATTACTCATAATAATAAAAAACACAAGCAACCCAAAAGTCCATCAGCTAAGGAATGGATAAACAAACTGTGGTACATCCATACAATAGAATACTATTTGGTAATGAAAAGGAATGAAGGACTGATAAATGGATGAACCACAAAAACATGCCAAATAAAAGAAGTTGGTCACAAAAGACCACATATTATATGATTCCATTTATATGAAATGTCTGGAATAGGCAAATCTATAGAGACAGAAAATAGATTAGTGGTTACCTAGCCCTAAGGAAATTGGAGAAAATAGGAAAGAGTGTTAATGGGTAATAGGTAATGAAATTGTTCTAAAATTGATTGTGGTGATGGCTGCATGACTCTGTAAATATGCTAAGACATGCTTAAATGTATGAATTTTATTGTATATAAATTATATCCCAATAAAGCTGTTAAAAAAAGACAAAGAAACCAAGGCAAAAAAGAAGTAACTTACTCAAGAACACAGCATCAGAAAGAGTATAGAGAACAAACTCGATAATTTAATTCCTAATACAAAACTCTGTCAAAGGATAATATAAACCTGAAGATACTAAGTATTAATAATCTTTCCATTAACATTTTGGAAGAATGAACAAGTGGTAACTGATTAAGCATACTAGAAAAGCCTATAGAGAATGGTAAGCCAAAAAA
Source organism: Dasypus novemcinctus (assembly GCF_030445035.2). Classification (NCBI taxonomy): domain Eukaryota; kingdom Metazoa; phylum Chordata; class Mammalia; order Cingulata; family Dasypodidae; genus Dasypus; species Dasypus novemcinctus. The sequence continues at coordinate 40,722,440 of NC_080675.1, forward strand.
CAAGTCAATTTGAGCTACAGAGACCTGAAAGGCTAAGGACTGGGAGGCACCAGGCATCTCTGACTGCAAGCTTACTAGTAAGGGTGAAAACAAGAGGATTAAGTGAATGTCTCTATAAAGAACACTTACAACTCCAGATCTCCTCTCTTACATTACAAAGCCATGCAATTACAACATCCCTACCCTAAAGAAGAGCAGAAATTTAAAGAGTTGAACAGTTAAACCACAGAGGATCTAGGCTTTGTGATACCAGATACAACCAAGGATAAAACGCCACTGAAAAAAAGGGTATATTGCAAAAGCGTACATAGTGAATGATAAGCCTACCAGCCCCTTTCCCTTCTCTGCTACCAGAACATAGGCAGGGGACTTATATCTCTCAAACAGAAGACTAGAAGACTCATCTCTGGAAAAACTAAGTAGCCTGAGAGAAAAGATTTACAGTTATTGACATTTGATTATAACCCGTAGATACTGACAATGAAGCCCACTGGTCCTAAAGCCCTGGCCATACGTGCTATGCTAATTTACGTCAAATTTAAAATTTTATTTTCTTCATTTTCTAAAATCTCATTAAATATATTTATAAATAGAATAAAAATATGCAAAATTAAAATTAAAAAATGATTAATGAGAGTGGAAATTCTGAATTCACATATTACCGATCACAGATTTGGTTTCAAAGTTGGTAGCAATTAACTTTCCCCACTCAACCCTAAATTTTTATTTTCAAGTTTTTAAACCTATAGAAAAGTTAAAATAATGATACATGGACATTCATATACTTTTCAACTACATTTATAATTGTCAACATTTTATTACATTCGGTTTTTTTCTTTGTAATCTATATACTGCATGCTCACTTTTTTTTTCTGAACGCATTTTAGGTTGCATCTAAATACTTCCACCTGTATCTCCTAAGAACAAGGACACTCTCCTCCATAATCACATGATTATCACAGCCAAGAACTTTAATGCTGATATAACACACTGACAGAACATTAGCTAATATAGAGTTCTATTGCATTGTGTCCAAATGTCTTTTAAAGGTGTTTCAGGATTTAAGATCCCTGATTCAAGATCAGATCCAATAAAGAATTACACATTGCATGTAGCTGCCACTTCCGATCAAATTTTTTTTTTGATAACAGCTTTATTGAGATATAGTTCATGTAGTATACAATTCGCCTATTCAAAGTGCGAAATTCAGTGTTTTTTTAAAAGTATATTGACAAGATTTGTGCAACCATCACCACAATCACTTTTAGAACATTTTCATCACCCCCAAAAGAAACATAGTACCCATTAGAAGTTATCTCCCATTTCTCCCCAGTTCCCCTAGCCCTAAGCAATCACTAATCTACTTTCTGTTTCTGTACATTAGCCTATTCTGGGTATTTCATATCAATGGAATCAGACAATGTATGGTCTTTTGTGAATGTCTCTTTTTACTAAGCATAACGTTTTAAAGGTTCATCCATGTTGTAGCATGTATCCTTTTTATTGCCAATAATATTCCATTGTATGTATATATATATTATTTATTCACTCATCAGGTGATGGATCCCATCAGCTTTTTAATGCCTCTTTTTTTTTCTTTTTACGGAGGTACGGGGGATGGAACCTGGTACCTCCTCAATGCACCAGTGGTGAAGCCCAACCACTGAGCTATACCAGCTCCACAATGCCTCCTTTTAAAATATGAATGGACAGCCAAGTATTTAAACCTTTAAGAGAAAACTTCGACTTGAAAGACAGAGACCAAAACAAACATTTTATAAAAAAGGAATTCAGAAGAAAAAGAAGCAATGCAGGGAGCAGAAGGAAACTTCAGAAATCTTTAATACACAAATCAGAGAAGAGATTATATCCATTACACAAAAACAGAAAGCTATTTTTAAAATGAATATTCATGTATGATGCTGGATAGGATTCTGGACCAGAAAGAAAATGGAGACATTGTTCAGACAGTTGGTGAAATCTGAATGAGTTCTGTGTTTTAAAATTATACTGTATTAATATTAGTTTTCTGATTGGGAGGACTGCATGAAGGTTATAGAAGAACATACATGTTTGGGGGAAATACACAGTGAAACACTTAAGTGATATGGCATCATGTCTACAACTTGCTCTCATATTGATCAGAAAAAGTAACAGAAAGGGAGAGAGAGAAGGAATGGGTATGGTGAATGTTAACAATTGGGAAATCTGGTTTAAGGAGATAAGAGAATTCTTGCACTCCCCTTGTGACTTTTATGTATGTATCAAATTATTTTAAAATAAGATAATTTAAAAAAAAAAAGAGTATTCAGAAAAGGCCAAGGAGCTCTTTTAATTAAAATTCAATACAAATATTGGAAGATAAACTTGAGGACATTTCCCAGAATGTAAAACAAAAAAGACAAAGATGGAAAACAGGACAGAAAATTTTAAAAAATCAGAGGATCAGTTTAAAGGTCCAACATCTCTTCTTCTAGAAACAGAAAAAAAGATAGGAAATTTTCAAAGAAACAGTCTGAGAGGAACTTCCTGAACTGAAAGACATGAGCTTCCAGATTCAAAGGACTCAATGAATTCTTGTGCAATGAATGAAAAATGGCGTACACTAATATATATCACGATGTATTTGAAAAAACTAAGGATAAAAAGACTATCTTCCAGAGAAAAAACAAGTCAACACTAGAAGCTAAAAGATAATGAGCAATGCTCTTAAGGAAAATGATTTTTAACCTAAAATTCTACACTTAGCCAAACAAGTGGTTAAGAGAGAGGGAGGCCAAATATATTTTCAGACATGCAGGGGGTAATAAATTAACTTCCATGCTCCCTTTCTCAGAAAGCTATTACATATGTATTCCACCAAAATAAGAAAGGAAAAAGACATGTAATCTATAAAACAGAATTTATTATAGAAGAAAGGTAAAGGGAATTCCCAGGCTGATGGTAAATACAAATTCCAGGTGGAGAGATGGACAGCAGGCCTGGAATTCAATCAGTCCTGAGAGAAGCAGGATGACAGAGAGCTCTAAGGGGGATGGCTCCAATGGAACTGATATTTCTGAACCAGCACAGAGGAGATCTACAGTTCTGTTAAGGAGCCTGGGGCTGAATAGGTATATAGAAAACTAAGCAAACAAAAATATAAATGATTACTCCTGGGAAAACAAAAGCTATAAAAGGAAAAGAAACAGTTTACTCTGTGGCTCAGCTATAAATAATACCAATATATGGGATAATGAGCTAATAAAAAATGATTTACCAATATTGGGAATATGGGGAAGGGAGTGTTTAGGTGTGGGGGAATTGTAAGAGCACTAAATCTTATCTTCCATAGTAAGATGTCAAAATCTACAAATTAAAAAAAAAAATAAGAAAGAGCAATATCTGCACATAATTTAGAAATATAATGGTACTTACCAGAAAAAGAAATGGTAATTACCAGAAAGAAATAAAAATGGTTGCCTCTGAGAAGGAAGAGGAATTAAGTATGGGGAGAGGTAAGGCAGGGAAGTGTTATGTCTTGAAAGAAATCTTATAACACTATGGATTTTAAATTATGCATTTGTATTCATGATTTTTAAAATTACATTTTTTGAAATGCCTAGCATATAGTAAGTGCTCAAGAAAAAAATAGGGACTTTTAATCTTTTATTAATATTTTATTGGCATCTATATTATAGGCTACTTATCTTGAGTATCACTGGACAATAAATCTTACTTTAAGGCATCTCAGCCTAGTACTTCTATCATATTTGAGGATTAGACTTTGAAAAGCAATTATACATAAGAAGTAATGAATTCTTCATCTACTCCAATAAGAAATACCTGGTCCTCAGTAAGAGTCTCAGCATCCCAGTTGCTGCAACGAAGTAGAAGGGACTTGTCGAGTCGAAAGTTCAAAACAGTCTCAGCAAGTGATTTCAGGCTAAGCCCAGTATAGGGCAAATTGTTTCTATAAAAAATGAATAAAATCATGTATCAAAAAAGGATATAGGGAAGCAGGTGTGGTGCAAGCAGTTGGGCTCCCATCTACCATATGGGAGGTCCAGGGTTCAATGCCTGGGGCCTCCTGGTGAAGGCAAGCTGGCCCGCACAGAGTGTGGCCTGTGCGGGAGTGCCACCCCACACAGGAGTGCTGGCACCAGCAAGATGACACAACAAAGAGACATAGAAGAGAGACAATGGGAGACGTAGCAGAACAGGGAGCTGAGGTGGTGCAAAAGAATGATTGCCTCTCTCCCACTCCAGAAGGTCCCAGGATTGTTCCTGGAGCCGCCTAGTGAGAACAGAAGCACACAGAGAAGAAAGCACAGTGAATGGACACAGAGAGCAGACAATGGAGGGAGGGGGAAGGGAAGAGGGAAGGGAGGGGAAGGGAGATGGGGCAATAAATAAATCTTTTAAAAAAATGGATATAGGATATGAGTAACAGGCAATCTTAAAAAGACTATATAAATGGCTAATAAACAGATGAAAAGATATTCAATCATTAGAAATCAAAGAAAATAAAGCAAAAATAATACACAATTTCTCAACTATTATATTGCAAAGATTTTTAAAAAATAGCTAGCATAGGTGGAGTATGAAGAATCAGGCAATTAAGCTAAAATTTGTGAAATGTACATTCTTAAAAACTTTATGGAAAACAGTTTAACAATAAATAGCTATCAAAATTTTTAAAGAAAATATGTTTGAATATGAAAGTTCTCCAATCCAGCAAGTCCACTTCTAAGAATTCAACCTAAGGACAAACACATGTAAAAGGTCTTCACTGCAGCACTATTTATAGTGGCAAAGAACTGGAAACAACCGAAATGCCCATCAATAGATGACTGGTTAAATATCCATGCAATGAAATTCCATATAGCTATTAAAAATAGGAGTGGATATCTATATTTATTAATGTGAAAAGATGTGCATGACATTAAGTTAAAAAAATTCCATGAAATAAAACATACACTATGGTCCCATTTACGTTAAATATATTTTAAGTAACAAATGTGTATATGTGATTCTAGGTATGTGTGAGAGGAAGCAAAAAGAGATAACTAGAAGGACATTAATCAAATGTCGGTGGTGATATTCACTCTGAGTGTGGAGTTTCACGTGATTTTATCTCTTCTTTACACTCTTCTATATTTGAATCTGCTACTCTTCATCTATTACTTTTCAAATTAAAAAAAAATAAGGCTAGGGAAGCGGATGTGGCTCAACTGATACAGCATCTGCCTACCATATAGAGAGTCCAGGGTTCAAATCCAGGACCTCCTGGCCCGTGTGCTGAGCTGGGCCACACACAGTGCTGCCAAGCACAAGGAGTGCACTGCCACGCAGGGGCAGTGTAGGGGAGCCCCATGCACAAGGAGTGCACCCCGCAAGGAGAGCCGCCCTGTGCAAAAAAAGTGCAGCCCATCCAGGAGTGGCACTGTACACACAGGATGACGCAACAAAAAGAGCACAGATTATCCGTGCTGCTGACCAGAATGCAAGTGGACACAGAGAGCAGACAACAAGAAGGTGAAGGGAGAGAAATACATAAAAATAAATTAAAAAAAAAAAGTCTATTTCACTAAGGCAGGGAAGGTACAATAAAACCAAATAATAACCTATTCATTCTGATCTTTGAACACCTTCTGATTAAAATAGCTCCAGGGTGGTGAAAATTTTAGTTTGTCCAAGGACTGGAGACTCCTACCAAGAGATAAGTGCAGATAAAGAACATTGGTCTACAAAAGCAGAGCTGACTTCTTGGTCACCAAGTGGGAGACGAGGAGAAAGCTTGGAGTTGAAGGTTCACATTCAGCATTGCAACATGCAATATTCTCTGATACTGTAGGAAATGAAATTATTGCAAGAATTTTAAAAAGGAAGTCTTTCCTTACAAAGCAAGCAGTAAACTAATGGATCTCATTTTGCCCAAAACATGACACAAACTAAAAGTACAAAAAGTAAATGTAAAATACAAAAGGTCCTGGTTCAATTAATGTAAATTAAGGATTTGGGGGAGACATAAAAACTCTGGCTTATTAAAAATCACAAAAGTAATGAATGCTTGTTATTAAAAGTTCAAACAAGAGAGAGGTATAATGGGTAAAAAGGAGACATTCCCACCCTTCCACACTTCCACTCCTCAGGAATAACCACTCTTAATAATATGGTGTGGCCCCCTCCAGACTTTCACTATGCACAAAAAAACAGATGGTTAGACAGGGGAGTATAGTTTTATGTTATTTCTTTTTATTTGTTTTTTTTCTGCAACTTGCATTCTTTACTTAATGTATCACAGACCGCCTTCCATGACAGTAAAAACAAATGTACTTCTTTCATTCTTTTGAACAGCTGTGTAGTCTAGGATAGATATTCCATATTTATTGAAATCAATCTCCCCAGTATTTAATTTCAGTTATTTAGTTACATTTAGGTTATCAGTCTTTTTTTTTTTGTAATGTCATATTTGGGAAGGTTTTACATGTCTTGAAAAGACAAAATGCCAACTTTACCACTTTAAAATTTAACTACAGTGGGACTGTAAAATGGTGCAGCCCCTGTCGAAGACAGTTTGGCAGTTCCTCAGGAAGCTCAATACAGAACTGCCATATGATCCAGCCACTCCTCTACTAGGAATATATTCAGACAAACAGAAAACTGTGACACGAAAGACATCTGCACACTAATGTTCATAGTGGCATTATTCACAATTGCCAAAAGATGGAAGCAACCCAAGTGTCCATCAACCAATGAATGGATAAACAAAATGTGGTAGATACGAACGATGGAATACTATGCTGTAGTAAGAAGAAATGAAATTGGGATACATATGATAACATGGATGAATCCTGAAGATATTATGCTAAGTGAAGTAAGCCAGACACAAAAGGACAAATACTGCATAGTCTCATTAATATTAACTAAATGTAAAGAATAAATGCATGGAGTTAAAACCTAGAGTATAGGTTATAAGATGATAAGAGGAGGACTAGAAGGACTACTGATGCTTAATGTATGAAGAAGTTTTAATTAACTTTACTGTAAAAGTGTGGAAATGGATAGGGTTGATGGTAACACATTATAGTGAGCAGTAGCTGGTTTATAAATGGGAATGTGGCTGGAAAGGGTAGTATAGGGATGTAAATGTCAAGCGAAAGAAAGCTAGAGAATACTCTAGGGACTGAATAACAGTCAATCCAGAGGTAGATGAGAAATTGTGGTTGATGGTACAGATGGAAGTGTGTCCTTCTGTGAGCTAGAGCAGATGTATATCACTATTGCAGGGTGGTGGGAATGTGGAGAAGCATGGAAAAAATATAATTGGTATGACCTATAGACTGCGGTTAACAGAAATACTGTAATATTCATGCATCTGTGTCAAAGATGTACTGTATTAATAATGGGGAAGTATGGAAAAAGTGTGCCAAATGTACGCTGTGGACCACGGTTGGTGACCATAGTCTGATACTATCTCATAATCTGTAACAAATGTTCTGCCACAGTGTGATGTGTGGGTGAAGGGATGTTGTATGGGAATTCTACACATGTGCATGATTGTGTTAAGTTCATAACTTCTGTAATAAAAATATATTAAAAAACAATAATAGGGTGGGTTGGGGTAAAAATATACCAAATATAAGATATAGACTATACTTAGTAGTAAGATTTTGATGATATTCTTTCATAATTTGTAACAAATGTTTTACAGCAATACAAGGTGTTGGTGGTGCGGTGATGTATGGGACCCCTGTGTGATATCATGCATATTTGTTTTGTAAGTTCACAGATTTTACTATATACTTATTGATAATATATATTCATGTATAAATGATAATTTCAATAAAAAATTTTTTTAATTAAGAAAAAATTTACACAATATTCCAAAATCATGCATAAGAATCTCTATAATAGGGAGGCAGATGTGGCTCAAATGGTTGGGCTCCCATCTACAATGTAGGAGGTCCAGAGTTCGATGCCCAGGGCTTCCTGGTGAAGGCAACCTGGCCCGTGTGGTGAGCTGGCCCACACAGACAGCTGACAAAGCAAGATGACGCAACAGAAAAGGACACAGGGGAGAGACAATGAAGGACGCAGTGGACCAGGGAGCTGAGGTGGTGCAAGAGAATGATCACCTCTCTCCCACTCCAGAAGGTTCCAGGATCAGTTCCTGGAGCCACCTAATGAGAATACAAGCAGACACTGAAGAATACAAATGAACACAGAGAGCAGACAATGGAGGGAGGGGGAAGAAATAAATAAATCTTTAAAAAAAATCTCTATAATAAATCACCTTTCATTAACATGTAATAAAAGGAAGCGTATTTGGCTCAATGGACAGAGCGTCTACCTACCATATGGGAGGTCCAGGGTTCAAACCCAGGGCCTCTTGACCCATATGGTGAGCTGGCCCACGTGCAGTGCTGATGCATGCAAGAAGTGCCATGCAATGCAGTGGTGTCCCCCTGGAGGGGAGTGCCACACACAAGGAGTGTGCCCCCACAAGGAGAGCAGCCCCGTGTGAAAAAAGTGCAGCTTGCCCAGGAGTGGCACCGCACACACGGAGAGCTAATGTAGCAAGATGATGCAACAAAAAGAGACACAGACTCCTGGTGCTGCATAACAAGCAGACACAGAAGAACACAGAGCGAAAGGACACAGAGAGCAGATAACTGGGAGGGGGGAAGGGAAGAAAAATAAATAAATCTTAAAAAAAAAAAGTAATAAAAAATATAAAGAATATGAAGTAAAGAATACAGCATTACGAAAAAAACCACAACCACCTCTCCTCAAAATCAGTCAAAATTAACAACTACTCTTCACAGGCAAACATCAGAAGCAATCTAGTAGCTAATAGCGCTAAGTGTAATTCTTGTACCATGATGTCAAACTTTTTGTACTAGGGAAGTGGACGTGGTTTAACTGATAGAGTGTCTGCCTACGATATGGAGGGTCCAGTGTTCTATACCCAGGGCCTCCTGACCTGTATGATGAGCTGGTCCATGCACAGTGCTGCTGCGCACAAGGAGTGCCATGCCATGCAGGGGTGCCCCCACATAAGGAAGCCCCACGCACGAGGAGTGCACACTGCAAGGAGAGCTGCCCTGCATGAAATAAGCGCAGCCCACCCAGGAGTGGCGCCGCTCACATGGAGACCTGACGCAGTACGAGGATGCAACAAAAATGAGAGACAGTTTCCCAGTGCTGCCTGATAATACAAGTGGACGCAGAAGAACACACAGCGAATGAACACAGAGAGCAGACAATGGGGGGGAAGGGGAGAGAAATAAAATAAATAAATAAACAAATATTTGTTAAAAGAAAAAAAAAACTTCTTGTACTATAGTGTCAAAAATTTGAAATTTTACTACTTAGATGTTTAATAATGAGAATTTTAAAATTTTAATAAAATTTCAGCTTCATTCTGATATTCAGAGAAATTCATGGTAATATTCAGCCTTGGCCAAATTTTTAGTTTGACCCTTGACCATTCTGTATTTAGCCAAAAAGAGAATTCAGCATACCTCTAATTTCTGTATTTTCGTAGAGAAGACTGTAAATGCATAGAAAGTGATCAGGAAGGACAAACCAATCAGATGATGCTGTGTTCAAGGTGGCTGTGGTGATGATGACAGTAACGGTTAAAACTACACAGTACTCTCTATATGCCAAATACTGTTTCTAAGTTCTTTTCATAGTTTAACTCATTTAACCATCAAAACAACCTTATGCGATGGGAACATAATTATCTCTATTTTACAGACAAGGAAACTGAGGAACAGCAAAGTTCAGTACCTTGCCCAGGGTCACATAGCTGGTAAGTGGCAATGCCCATCCAGGCAGTCCGCTTGAGAGCTGACTCTTAGCCACTCTATACACTGTCTCTGACAGCACAGAGCAACAGCGGGCGCTTGTGGAGAGGTGGTGGCAAGGGAGGAAGGCCTGATGAAAGGCAGCTTCTGCTTCTATACTCTAAATACTTCTACAGTACTTTAATTTTTTATAGCACTTATTTTAACATACTACTTGAAAAAAAATGTATCCTTATAAGCGTTTTACTTACATAAACCAAACTAATAAATTAAAATAAAATTTCGTTGTATACTAAAAAGTTATGGTAAACACAGATTTTAATCAGTCCTGTTAGTTAGTTAATCAAATCCTACCTACAACCTTTTAGTGTCAGTGGCATCTGAGGCAGGGAGAGAGGTTGTGTTTCAGGACATGTTATTTATAAACCAGGACCTGTATATATATGTAAGAAGCTAATTGTGACCCCTTAACAAAGCAAGTTGTAATAAAATTTTCACAGGAATAGAACTCTTCCTCCCAGTCAAAGGAGGGGTTTGACCTAAAGGAGAGGGTGCAAACGCAAAAGGTTTACAAGATAGGTCAGGGTTACAGTGGAAGTGGTGCCAACTCTGGCAAATTGAATAAAGCATGCTCATCTAAGAGAACAACCACTACCTAGTCAATTGTTGCCATCTAGAACTTTGGAGCCAGTGTAGTCACATAATCTAATTTTCTAAGAGAAGGCAAAAATACAGATTTTTCCATTAAATCTTCTGGATTTAAAATAAAAATTTCATAGAAATCTTATATGGGGAGGGGGGAATCACCGGTAGCCCAAATTTCACCTGCAAGGCCATCTGTTTATAATCTGTAGCTTACAGAGATACCTTATTAGTGTTCCATTTAAAAAAGACTAGGTAAAGTTTTCTCAGAAGTTGGAATGTCTCCTCACAAATTCAATATGCATCTCAGAAGCCTCTAGTTTTCCGAAAAAATTTCCAATGTTTCATTAATGATTCCCAGTAATCTACAAATCTTAATTGCCCCATGACTACAGGTATCCAGCACTCATACAAACCGTACCTCTGCCTCATGGCTAGGTATCGAAGGTCCACATAACCCTTAACAATGAGGCCATAATCCTGTAGAAGCTTGCTGGCATCTTCTGAACATCCCACTCCAACTTTTAAAATGGTGCCATCTGCCAAAATGTCCAACAATGTTTTTGGTAATGTTTTTCCTCCATGGATCAGTTTGGGCAAGCGAACCAAGATACAGAGGCCACTTGGGGAGGCCATTTGTAGGAGTGACAGAGGACAGACTCTGCCTTCCAAGTTCACCTGCAACAGATTCACACATTAGCACAACACGAAGTACAACATGAAACTGCAGCAAACTAAAGTCTAAGAGGCCAGATTTTGTGTTCAAATCTACGGATAAGTCTGCTAACAAATGCAATGGACTCCTTGAAGCAGCAACCTAAACAAAGGAAACCAAGGGCCCAAATGCCATGACCTAAAATGTGAACTGCCTGTAAATAGTGACCAGATGACACAACCGAGCTCTGGGACACACACTGGCAGAGTTATAATAAACATGCTCATTCTGAAAGGCTAAGAAATAAAAAATTAAGGTGAAGAATGCCACAAGAGAAACTATTTTTGTACTATTTTCATTATCAAATTCTAATGTATATGCTAATCAATGCAACTCATTTACCTTATCATTACTGCCTCAAGATAGAGGATTTTTAAAAAGAGGTAGGAAATACCTACCTCTTTATGGTAAAAAAAATATGGTAAAAAAGTGATTCCTGCCAATATGTAAGTCCTGATAATACAAAGTTCTTTCTCAGCCTTTTCTAGTGATGAATGTTTAAAAAAGAAAAAAAAAAAAGATGTTATTGAGCATAATGTAGGATCCTTATATTTTAAGAGATAAAAATAACTTGATATATTACCTGATCTAGGATTAATCTTTTTGGAGTCATATATAAGTCTGAGAAACTGCTGAAAGCTAGGGAAGTTCTCCCTAGAAAAATGCACACAAAAATTTCACATACAATATCAAGGGATTAAAGATTCCCCCAAAGCAATCCATGTAACCCAGTTAAGAACCCTATAAATTCCAATCCTTCTCATTTTTAGAAGAAACTTAAAGCCTTCAGGTAAAGCAGTTTGCCAGGACTAGACAGGACTAGAACATATAAGTCCCAAACTCTAGAAGAGTAGTTCTCAACTGGGGGTGATATTGTCCCCAGGGGATATCTGGCAATATCTGGAGAAATTCTGGGTTGTCACAATTAGGGGGAGGGGGTGCTACCAGCATCTAGTGGGTAGAGGCCAGGAATCTTCACAACAAAGAACTATCTGGTCTAAGATGTCAACAGTGGGGAGGCTGAGAAACACTGCTTTAGGACAAAGTAGCCCTCTCACTAAAACTGTGTGCTAAGGCACTGCACCCACCAGGTGCCACTATGGCTACAAAGTTATTCAAGAGATGGTTTTTGGTGTAAGGAATTTATAACCCTGTAGGTAGAATAGGAGTAGGTCAAAGTGTTAAAAGTAATCAGAGGAGGGGTGTTTCACAGTTGAGGTGACCAAAATTAAAGAGGAAATAGTCAAGATCACAATGATTTGTTGTTAAAAACAAGATTCAGAAGGGCCTTGGCTCTCAACTTCTACTTCAATGCTGAGTAAAACCATGGCTGAACTTACAAAAAGTCTTAGGATTTCCCTTCTCAAGCACTGCTCTATCAACCAGGGCTATCTCCATTTATCTCAAATGAAAGCACGCCAGTTTGATATCTGAAGTATCTATTTCTTGAGGTTCAGCCAGGGTAAAAAGACCAAGAAGAGACTTGACTACTGGTTCCTATTCCATAATAATTCATCTAGATGTGCCCAAATCTCCTTTTTTATTAATGAGCAATTCTCTCCCTCTGTAATACCAGCTCTCTCCAAGAAAATGCCATGAATCTCGACTCGTCATATGTAGCACTATTACTGTGACATAAACCCCACGGCAAATTTCTAAGGCCAGATCATTCTACACCTTTACAATCAGGTTCCATTGTCTAAAAATACATTAGATACATGATAGCTAGCTAGACAGAGCTTAAATAGTGTTTCTGGACTATAGTGTTTAAATAGTGTATTATAGTAAGTTTTCCTACTAGGAATTCAAATGATTCCAATAGGTACCCATTTAATTTACATTGAGTGTATAACTGAAAGAATAATGCTTCTAGCAGAGTCAATTTGGCATAAAGAGTAAGATATCTATAGTCTTTATGTCTCAGATTTCCTTCTTTTGCTTTCTGATGTCTTTTTAGCTTGACATCATTTACAACTCAGGAAAACAGTGGCTTAGCATTGTTATATTTACTCGAAAAATATGACACATTTTAATTTCATTAGCATTATTTAACCCAGTGATTTCTAATTTTTTAAAATTAGTAAACCCACATAAAAATTGTCTGGGACACATACACTTATTACATATGCATATTTATTTATAAATTACAAACATGCAATACTGCACTAATGATTTATATACATTATCCAATATACTCAAAAGTAAACATCTTTAATGCATATAATGACTGATGAGTCATTATAGAGAAAATTTGTAATTCTTATTTAAATCCTTCAGTGATTCATTTAGAGAGCACTGATTTAAAAATTCTCCTTTTCAAAGCCGAGTGGATAATCCATTTTGGTATCATGGCTCGTAAGAAGTCCAGAGCTAATAAAACTTTCTAGAAAGGCCTATGATTCTTCCTTTGACCCCGTGATGGCAGCAGAGAGTAGAGAATGATCTGGGACCATCTTCTGGATTGGAATAGGTTAACTAGTGAGCATCCACAGTCTGTAGAGTCTGTATCAGTTAAATTTAGACCATGGCTTTGAGACAGCAAAAAGCTTGCCTTGTATAAGCCATAGAATGAAGGCCCAATATGGCTGGAGGGTAGTAAGAAGAGGATGGAAAGAGAGTAGAAGGAGACAAAATCAGAGATACTGAGAGAAGCCAGAGCATTTAAGACCTTGTAAGATGTCTGCATTTTATTCTTTTTTTTTTTAAAGATTTATTATTTATTTATTTCCCCTTCCTCCAGTTGTCTGATCTCTGTGTCCATTCGCTGTATGCTCGTCTGTGACCGCTTCTATGCTTATCAGCAGCACCGGGAATCTGTGTTTCTTTTTGTTGCGTCATCTTGCTACGTCAGCTCTCCATGTGTGCGGTGCCATTCTTGGGCAGGCTGCACTTTTTATCACGCTGGGAGGCTCTCCTTACGGGCCGCACTCCTTGCGCGTGGGGCTCCCCTACACGGGGGACACCCATGTGGCAGGGCCCTCCTTGCGCACATCAGCACTGCACATGGGCCAGCTCCACACGGGTCAAGGAGGTCCGGGGTTTGAACCGTGGACCAACCAAGTGGTAGACGGATGCCCTATCCATTGGGCCAAGTCCGCTTCCCTGCATTTTATTCTAAGCAATGGAAATATTTTAGTGACATGATATAATATACATCTTTAAAAGATCCTTTTAGTTACTATACACAACAGGGATTGTTGGGGTAGAAAAATGAAAAGTCAGGAGAATATTGTAATAGTCTAAATGAGAGATAGTTGAGGCTTAAACTAGGGAGGTAGTTAAGGAAATATAAAGAGGTGGATTCAAAATATATTTTGGAGGTAGTACTGATAATATTTCCTAAGTGGAAAGGGAAGGGTTAAAGAAAAGGGAGTGGACCCCAGGCAGTCCTGAAGCTTGGACGTGAAGAAGGATGCTCTTGGGAAAATGACTTTTGCTTCACTCAATTTTTACTGCACTAGTTATTTGCCCCTAAGTTTGGATGTATGTAGCTCCTGAAAAGATCAAGCAAGACTCAGGGAGTCAGAAAGGTATATTAACATCTCTACCCCCACTTCTCCAGGAAAAAGACAATAATAGCTTCTGAAATGTGGCAGAATTCTTACCTTGTACAGGTGATTTAACCACAATTGCACATCACCACAGGTAACTCAGGGAACTCTGGAAAACCATATCTCTATCAACAGTGTGCTACATTATTTCTTGTTTTATGTAACTGTTTCTTTGAATTTCCATATATTTTGCCATTAAAGAAACTTAACACACTATAACTGCCTGTTTGTGCCTTCAATCATTTTGCTACCTATTGAACAATCACTTAGGAAGAATGTCTCCTAGATTCTAATCTTAAAGGTGGTAAGACTCAGGTTTGGGAAGACAGATTTGAGAAGAAAAATCAAGAGTTCTTTTAGAAGCAAATTAAATTTGAAATGATTTAAGACATTGAAGGGGAAATGTAGGCAGGTGGATATGAAAAGTTGTAGCTCTAATTTTGAGAGTCATCAGCATATTGATCACATTTTGAAAAATACATATTCCAAGTTTCTCTTTTAAGAACTGGATAAGCCTCAGACAGGTGTTCCTAAAGACTCTAGAGACATCCAGACACTACAGGCAAGGCAGGTAACTCCACGAAATCAGCACCCCTTCAGTGGGCCTTACCTTGGAATATATGATAACCTATTTCCCCAATTTAACAGAGTTAGATTCCTTTATAATTTCCCTACTGATTCTTCTACCCCTTTTATTTGAACCTAATTTACCATATAGGAGATCCAGGGTTCAATGTGGTGAAGCTGGCCAATGTACAGTGCTGATGCACACAAGGAGAGCTGTGCCATACAAGGGTGTTCCCCGCATAGGGGAGCCCCACGAGGAGGAGCGCACCCCATAAGGAGAGTCGCCCCATGCGAAAAAGGTGCAGCCTGCCCAGAAGTGGGGCCACACACATGAAGAGCTGACGCAGCAAGATGATGCAACAAAAAGAGACACAGATTCCTAGTGCCGCTGACAAGAATAAAAATGGACACAGAAGAACACACGGCAAATGGACACAGAGAGCAGACAACTGGGGGGGGCGGTGTAAGGGAGAGAAATAAATAAATAATAAATCTTTTAAAAAAAAAGAAGAGTCAACTAGAGGTAGGAGACTCTAGTAGTTAAAAAAAGCCCTGGTTTCAAATGCTGGTTACTAGCTTAATGGCCTTGGACAAATAACTAAACGTTTTTAAGCCTCTATGTCCAATCTACAAAGTATGAATAATAATATCTTCGTACATAGGGTTACTGTGAAAATTAAATGAGATGCAGACAAAACAGCATAGTAGATGACTTACAGTAAACAATGTTTTAAATGTTAACTGTTATCTTTAAAATCCTAATTTGAGAAATAATTTAACTTAAATAGACAACCTTAACTATCTTCTCTATAGTATCTTTGTTAAAATATTATAAAAATATTAATAGTAGCTAATATTTAATGAGTACTTACTGTATGTTAAAATTGTGCTGAAGCCTTTTCAGAGGTTACATATTTGAATCCTTAGAAAAGGCCGTGGAGGCAGTACCATATGATTTCTATTACAAAAAAGTAAATTGAAACTCAGAGAAGGTAAATAACCTGTTCAAGGTCACAGAATGGTAAGTCGTGAAAACAAACTCACAGAGGTCTGTCTGATTCTGGAATCCATGATCTTAAATACTCATCATCCTAAGAAGAATAGCAGCTTCTCTTTCTGATAAAATCTACTTATAAGCAAGTTGAGAATAAGCTCATTCTCTCTTTTTTAGGAGGTACCGGGGATGGAACCGAGGACCTTGTACATGGGAAGCAGGCACTCACCACTGAGCTACATTTGTTCCCTAAAGCTCATTCCTTTTTAACCTTCCAAGGCCTCGAGCTAAAAAAGTAGAAAAAAATTTTTTTTTTTCCTTTTTAAAAACTTACCCACTCACAATCGATTCCAAGTACTGGAAAATCTTCTAAGTCACTCCTAAGCAAGGGCTCAATTTGATCCCACTCCTCCTCCTGAGACACAGTCACTACCTTTGCTTCGAGGATCCTCTCCTCCCACGAGGCTCTGGGGACAATGGAGAGCAGCTGGTTCTCTTCTGGAGGGGGCAGCTCTCTACTGCCTGGCCCATTCCGAGGCTGCTGGGTTACACGGCTTGTTTTACTTCTCCGGCGCTGGATGCCTTTCCACAGGACAAACCCTCCCACAGCCAAACCTAGAAGGGTGGTCACTGTCAAAGCCACTAAATTCTGTCTAGGCATCTTCAACTTTTCTGCTGTTCAGGAAAGCATATAACTAATCCCACAATCTGCAAAACAAATGGCAAAAAAATATCTATATATACATATATATAGCATAAGCCTGTATGTAAACAAGTTTTCCGGTAAAAAGTGTTCACTTAAAATTCATGTGCACACAAACTAAAAAATTTCCTGCAAATTTCTACATGATATAGTAATACTTTTCCTTCTTCCCTTTTGTACTTTCTGTACTCCCTCTGTTAACTTCCTCCTCACCCCACACCCCCTCAAAAAAAAAAAATCCTGCAAGAGCCCCCTAAGCAGAATAGCTACCACAAAACTAGTTCACATCAGCAAGTTGTTGAGGAGATATTTTTACTTTTCAGGAGGTGTGGCCAGTATGGGCTAGAGGAGACAGGTTTGAGTAAACACTTTCCTGTTGCTAAGGTAGGGCAGTGCAAAAGGGAGGAAGGGATCAGAAAAGTAAAAGAAAAGGGCAGATCTTATATAGAGAGATATCCAAGAGGAGGCTGCAAATTGAAATGTCCACAGGATCAGGCAGGTTATTGCAAAAACTGAAGCAAACCAAGCGTAAGAAAACCAATACAGATAAACCCAATTAACTATGTAAGAACAGTGTTCATTTCTACCACAAAACAGTGCCATTTCCATTTTTCTTATTATACATGGCTTTTTCTACCTATCTTTTGTGAATACATTCTTGATAGAGAGATGAGTATACATTATTATTTCTGTACTATAAAAAAATAAAGCAACACAAGAAGAACTAATGAAGAAATAAAAAAGAAACAAGAAAAAGAAGTAAAGCAACAGTAAAAGCGTGACAAATAGCAACTGGCCCTCAACGTTAAGTGATGGAAAGAAAATATGGAGGGAAGCGGAAGTGATTCAAGCGATTGAGCTCCCACGTACCACATGGAAGGTCCTAGGTTTGGCTCCTGGTCCCTCCTAAAGAAAATGAGCAAGACAGCAAGCTGATGTGACAGGCAGGCACAGAGAGCTGATGGAACAAGGTGATGAAGCAAGAAACAAGAGGAAAACGTAATGAGAACCACAACAAAGCAGGGAGCGGAGGTGACTCAGGCTATTAGACACCTCCCTCCCACGTCAGAGGTCCTGGGTTCAGTTCCTGATGCCTTCTGAAAAGAAGATGAGCAGGCAACAAACAGACAGAGCAAATGCAAACAATGAGGGGGTGGGGCAAACAAAAACAATTCCAGGCTCTGAACAATCCATCTGTGGGCTCTGGCCTAAAACCTAGGGAAGCAGACATGGCTCAACTGATAGAGCATCCGCCTACCATATGGAAAGTTCAGGGTTCGACACCCAGGGCCTCCTGACCCATGTAGTAAGCTGGCCCACGTGCAGTGCTACTATGCACATGAAGTGTCATGCCACGCAGGGGCGCCCCTGCATAAGGATGCTCCACGCACAAGAAGTGCGCCCCGCAAGGAGAGCTGCCCCGCATGAAAAAAGCACAGCCCGCCCAGGAGTGGTGCCGCACACATGGAGAGCTGATGCAGCAAGATGATGCAACAAAAAAAGAAGGGACGCAGCTGCCTGACAATGCAAGTGGATGCAGAAGAACACGCAGTTGAAACTTTAAAAATAATAATAATAAAATAAAACCTATACTGTCCAAAGTCAGAGCAATCTGCTGGACCTGCTTATACTTCCCTATGGCTAAGGGTTTCCCAGAGAACGTGTACCATTGTTATCACCTTTCAAAAGTTTCAAAACAAATTTAAAAAAATAATTTAACATTTATGACAATTTCAGTAGAGATATTCAGCCACTGGAGAAGAAAAATGGGAAATAAAATGAATATAATAGCTATGCTGTTTTAAAAATATTTATTCTAGAAATTGTGCTAAATACTTTACATGAACTTTCTCCTATACTTTTTTTTTTACTGGATACATATAAACATTTTTTTTGAAGCATACTATATGTTGCGCAATATATTTGGTCCATAGTAATGTAGTCAAACAGCAATTGTCCTTTTGCTTCACTCAATGTAATGTCCTCCAGGTTCATTCATGTGTCATATGCTATGACTTCATTTCTTCTTACAGCTACATAATATTCCAGCATATGAATAGACCACAGTTTATCAGTTCATCTGTTGAAGGACACGTGGGTTGTTTCCAAATTTTGGCAATCATGAATAATGCTGCTATGAACATTAGTGTATAGATGTCTGTTTGTGGCACTGCTCTCAGTTCTTCTGGGTATATAGCCAGTATTGCAGGGTCACGTGGCAACTCTATATTCAACTTCTTTAGGAACTGCCAAACAGTCCTCCACAGTGGCAGTACCATTCTGCATTCCCACAAACAGTGAATAAGTATTCCTATCTCTCCACATCCTCTCCAACATTTATAGTTCTCTGTCTTTCTAACAGTGGCCATTCTGATAGGTGTGAAATAATATCTCATTGTAGCTTCGATTTGCACTTTCCTAATCATTAGTGATGCTGAGCATTTTTCATGTGTTGTGTTTTTTTGCCATTTGTATTTCTTCTTTGGACAAATATCTATTCAAGTCTTTTGCCCATTTTTTAATTGAGTCGCTTGTCTTTTTATTGTTGAGTTGTAACATCTCTGTATATATCCTGGATATTAAACCCTTATTGGATATGTGATTTCCAAATCTTTTCTCCCATTGAGTTGGCTGTCTTTTCACCCTTTTGACAAAGTCCTGTGAGGTACAAAAGTGTTTAATTTAAGGAGGTCCCTTTTATCTACTTTTTCTTTTGTTGCATGTGCTGTGGCTGTAAGGTCTAAAAAATCACCACCTATTACAATGTCTTGAAGATGTTTCCCTACATTTTTCTTTCTAGTATTTTTATGGTCCTGGCTTTTATAGTTAGGTCTTTGATTCATTTTGAGTTGATTCTTGTATAGGGAGTGTGATAGGGGTCCTCTTTCATTCTTTTGGTTATAGATATCTAGTTTTCCCAGCACCATTTGTTGAAGAGACTGTTTTGTCCTGTTAACATTAACTTGGAAGATTTTCAAAAACCACTTGACTGAATAGGTAAGGGTTTATTTCTGGGTTCTCAATTCTATTCCACTGATCGATGTGTCTATCTTTATGCCAGTACTATGCTGTTTTGACCACTGGAGCTTTGCAGTAAGTTTCAAGGTCAGGCAATGAAATTCCTCCCATGTTGCTCTACTTTTTTAGAATACTTTTGGCTATTTGGGTGCACTTTCCCTTCCAAATGAATTTGATAATTGCCTTTTCTAATTCTGTAAAATAAGCAGTTGGGATTTTGATTGGTATTGCTTTGAATCTATAAATATCATGATATTTATTCTTCCAATCCATAAACACATAGAATGATTTTCCATTTGTTTAGGTCTTTTAAAATCTCTTTTAGCATTGTTTTGTAGTTTTCTGCATACAGGTCCTGTATTTTTTGGTTAAATTAATTCTGAGGTATTTGAGCATTTTCGTTGCTATTGAAAATGGAATTTTCCCCAATTTCCCCCTCAGATTGTTCAGTGCTAGTATACAAAAACATTACTGATTTATCCATGTTGATCTTGTATCCTGCCACTTTGCTGAACTCATTTATTAGCTCAAGTAGCTTTGTTGTGGGTACTTAAGAATTTTCTAAGTACAGGATCATTTTTTTTTCTTGTCTAATTACTCTAGCTAGAACTTCTAGTACAATGTTGAATAACAATGGTGACAGTGGGCATCCTTGTCTTGTTATTGATCTTAGAGGGAAAGCTTTCAATCTTTCCCCATAGAGTATGATGTTGGCTGTGGGTTTTTCATATATGCCTTTTATCATATTCAGGCAGTTTCCTTCTATTCCTATCTTGTGAAGTGTTTTTATCAAAAAAGGATGCTGGATTTTGTCGAAGGCCTTTTCTGTATCAATTGAGATGGTCATGTGTTTTTTTTCCTGGTGTATTATGTTGACTGATTTTCTTATGTTGAGCCAGTCTTGCATACCAGGAATAAACCCCACTTGGTCATGATGTATAAGTCTTTTGATATGCTGTGGATTCAATTTGCAAGTATTTTGTTGAGAATTTTTGCATCTATTTTCATTAGAGACCTGTTCTCTAATTTTCTTTTCTGTAATATCTTTATCTGGCTTTGGTATTAGAGTGATGTTGGCTTCATAAAACATGTTGGGTAATTTTCCCTCCTCTTCAACTTTCTGAAAGAGTTTAAACAGGATTCATGTTAAATCTTTTTGAAATGCTTGGTAGAATTCACCTGTGAAGCCATCTGGTCCTGGACTTTTCATTGCTGGGAGATTTTTGAAGATGGATTTAGTCTCCTTAAATGTGATTGGTTTCTTAAGTTCTTGTATTCTTGTAGTGTCTGTGTAGGTTGGTTGTACATTTCTAGGTATTTGTCCATTTCATCTAGGTTGTCTAGTTTGTTGGCACACAATTTCTCATAATATCCTTTTATGATTCTTTTTTTCTGTGAGGTCAGTTGTAACTTCCCCCCTTTCATTTCTGATTGTATTTATTTGCATCTTCCCTCCTTTTTTCTTTGTTAGTCTTGCTAGGGGTTTGTCAATTTTATTGATCTTTCCAAATAACCAGATTTTGGTTTTGTTTTCATTTTGTTTTTTTGTTCTTAATTTCATTTGTTTCTGCTCTAATCTTTATTATTTCTTTCCTTCTGCTTGCTCTGGGATTGGCTTGCTGTTCTTTTTCTTTACTTTTTTTTAAAAAGATTTATTTTTTATTTCTTTCCCCTTCCTCCCTGCCCCCAGTTGTCTGCTCTCTGTGTCCACTTGCTGAGTGTTCTTCTGTGTCCACTTGTATTCTTGTCAGCAGCACCAGGAATCTGTGTGTCTTTTTGTTGTGTCATCTTGCTGTGTCAGCTCTCCATGTGTGTGGCACCACTCCTGGGCAGGCTGCACTTTTTTCGTGAGGGGCAGCTCTCCATAAGGGGCACACTCCTTGCGCGTGGGGCTCCCCTATGTGAGGGATACTTCTGTGTGGCACAGCACTCCTTGCACGCATCAGCACTGTGCATGGGCCAGTTCACCACACGTGTCAGGAGGCCCTGGGTTTCAACCTTGGGCCTCCCATGTGGTAGGCAGTCGCCTTATCCATTGGGCCAAATCTGCTTCCCATGAAACATGTGTTGTTGGGTTTTGTATTGTCATTCAACTTTCTGAGCCCCTGCTCTATTTTTTCCATCCTTTTCTCTCTTGAATTTTAGCTGTTCTGTCTTCAGTATCACTTATTCTTTCTTCTATCATTTTGAGTCTGCGGTTGTATGCCTGAAATGTGTTTTTTATCTCACCTACTGTGTCTTTCATTCCCATGAGCTCTGTTACTTTTCTGTTCAGGATTTCAAATTCTTCTTTGTGCTCACTCAATGTCTTCTTGATGTCATTTATCTTTTTGAACATATTGTCTTTTACTCATTAACTTGGTATTGGAAATTTGTGTGCATCTCACTGATAAGTTCTCTCAAATTCTGCATCTCTTCTAGGACTTAAAAAATTCCTTTTTTTTTTTTTTTTTTTTTTGAGCCATATCTTCTATTTTCTTAGTATGGTTTCTAATTTTTTGCTGATATCTAGGCATCTGATTTTGATATAGTTTACTCAGATGCTCTATTTCTTTCCCTTTTATAGGGATTTAGTGGCAGGTGGCTATGTGTTACCACTGCTATTTGATTCTTGGCTTGACCTGGATTGTTAGGATTGTCCTGCTGGTTGCTCACATCTGTGCACTGGACCCAGTATTGGTTGCAGAATCACTTCCTAGGGCCTTGGGGAGGGAGGCTATAGAGGTCAGACAAAGCCTCTCCTACTTATTTTTAGTTTTCTTGCATGCACTTCCTTAGTCTGCCAGCAGATGGTGCTCTTTGACAGCTCTCAGTTCAATGCCTGGTAGGAGTGTATGTGTTGCAATACAGACCAGATCAATGTGATAGACATTCCTGTCTGGAGGCTATGAGGCTTGTAATTCAAACTTTCTCTGAGACAGTTCTCCAGCCTTCTTTGGCAGTCCCCTCCCTTTTCCTGGGTTGGAAATATTTCCACTCCCCTCTGAGTCCTCAACAATCAGTCCCTTTTATTAGAGGAGGAGATTGGGAGGGTTGTGTATGTTTAGCCCCTTGTGCACTCCAAGACAAACAATGGTGCAGCTCCACCCAGCCTGGAAGGGCTCCTGGGACACAGCAGACCAAATTTGTGAGTCAAAAGCTGAGTCAGCCTTAGGCTATGTCCCTCTTTCTCCACTTTCCTGAGGCATCCTCAACAATTAGTCCCAGCTAGAAGAGAGGGAGGTTAGGACGATTGGATTTCCCCAGTCCTTCCCTGGCTCCCAGGATAAACCAGTATGTGGTCCCACCTGGCCTGGATGGGCTCACAGGACATAGCAGATCAAACTTGTGGGTCAGAAGTTGAGTCAGCTTTAGGCTGTGTCCCTCTCTCTCCTGAGAAGCTGTGAAATATGTGAAAGACAGTTCCTACAACTCCCTTTAGTCCATTCTATTTCACTTAACCAATCTTCCTGTGCCTTAGTTTATAGATCCCCCTCAGCAGCCTGGGTAGGTCCTTCTTCTGGGCAGCTCCAAGTCTGTAGATATATCTCTTAAAATATGGCACCCAGGCCTGTATTCAGTACTTGAAACATGGTCTAAATCAGGGGTTCTTAACCAAGGGTTTGTGAGCTTGAATTAAAATTTTAAAAAAAACAAACATTATTCTTGTGTGGATGTGTTGGTGTGATATATTTATTAAATAATACACAGTACAGTGTGGATGTGGACTTAGTATGATTTTTATTTTGATGTGGCATGTTCTGAGTGCAGTGGATAAATGCCTGCAAAAAGGTTGGTAAGGATGGCGGAAATGGTTTTATGATGCCATTGGAAAAGTCAAATTTCTAAATGTTTGCTGAAAATGACCATTTGAATGGATGTTGAACCATGTTAGGTTATCAGGTATTGAAATTATGGGAAAGTTATAAAACATAATTTTGAGTAATCCTAAAATTTAATTTAAAGACATGCCGATGTTGAGTGTCATAAAAGTATCTGCCGCTACATTCTGAGAAGAGGTCCATGGTTTTCACCTGACTGGAAAAGGGGTCCATGGAACAAAAAAGGTTAAGGACCCCTGGACTGCAGTGATACTATTATTTCCCAGTATCTAAACCCTATTTTTATTAGTACTGTATGAAGGAAGATTTTTAGTAGAATCATATTCCTGAGTTATATAAAGCATATAGTAAATTAAAATTCACTGCTATCAAATTGAAATTATTTTACATATTTGTAATTTATATTTTGCACCTAATCCAGAATATCACATTTCTTTCTTTTAAATTTCATCTTGTTTGTTTCAGCCAAATGTTTGATCCTTTGAGAACAATTAGCATCTTGATTTTGCCTTCTCTCTCAAACATGACATTATATAGAAAAGTGAATATGGCTTTCAAAGAAAAAAACAATTCCTTCTATGTGCTTTTATTAGTTCATTTTTATAGAGAGAGGGTTTGGGTTTTTTTCCCTCCTAGCCAAAGGATTCATTCAACAAATATGTATGTAGCACCTTTAATAAACTAGATATTGTGTTAGGCCCTGGGTATAGAGAGTGAAAAGATACAATCAGCCTTCAAGGAATTAAGGATTCAGAAAGGGAAAAATACATGGAAGGATCAAGCTGCAATATAGCCAGATAAAACCACCAACTGAAGTGCAGGATGGCAAGGAGGAATGAGTATATTATTAAGAGAAATGCTTGCTAAGAGAGATCATATCTGAGACTGGCATCAAAAAATAAGAGTTTTCTAGTACACAAGACAGACAGGAGACGGGTATTCCAGGCAGAGGGAACTGCACGTGCAAGCACATGAAGGATACAAAGCATCATGATACACATGAAAAAGTTTAAGCAAATTATAGATGTACTGTAAATGTAAAATAAACACCAAATTTTGAAGACTTAGTACAAAAAGGTAAAAAGATCTTACTAATAAATTCCATGTTAATTTTTTATATTAATGTTGTTGAAATATTCTGGTTATACCAGGCTAAATAAAATCTATTACTGAAATTGTGAATTCCAGGGGAGGAACACTGGTGTGGGGTATTATTGATGGGGGACGCAAGGTTGGGAGGTAATTCTCCAGGGCATGTATATAGGGTTTATAAAAATGTTCAGATATTCATTGGGTATTGTCATAGTAGGTAGAGTTACAAACAGCAACTGAAGGAGTTCTGAGTTCGTAGCCAGGGGAGCTCTGTCACATTCCCCAATGGAACAGCAAGAATCCCCCAAGTGCAAGGGCAAAGACCAGTGAAGAAGGATGGTTCAATGATGAGCCCTTGATACTGATGACTATGCTTATGGTCCTGTGTGCCTGAAATTACAACTAGGCCTAGAGTTGCAGGTTGCCCAAGAGTTACCTCCTGAGAGCATCCATGTTGCTCAAGTGTGGCCACTCTCTAAGCCAAACTCAGCATGTAAATGCATTACCTTCCCCCTAGCATGGGACATGACTCCCAAGGATAAGCCTCCCTGGCACTGAGGGATTACTACCAATCACCAGCTGGTGATGTGACTACAGTAGGATCCTGAATGAAAGGGGGAAATGGTAAAGACAAATGAGTTTATATGGCTAAGAGACTTCGGGGTGAGTTGGAAGGTCATCAGAGGGGTCGCACTTGAGCATGTCTCAGTAGGATCCGAAAGACAGCCAAAGTGGATACAACCCCAGGTACTGGTGCTCCTGAGGGCTGTGGAGACATACTGGTTCTGTGGTCATGGCAGATGACTCTGGAGTTCAGTGCCTTGTCAGTTGGCCCTACTTTGGAATTTGTATTCCTGAGTGTGATGGAGTTGGACCCAGATGTGACCTTTCTATGCATGCCTCTTCTGTCACTTTTACTGAACCTATGGTTTGTGCTGAGATTGGTATATACTCAGGAGACTTGAGTCTCTGGACTGGCCATGTGCTAGCTGGGCCCTGAGCCTCTGCAGAGTTGCAACACCTACTAACTTGTTCATTGGACTTACCCAGGTCAGCTAACAGGGAGGTGAAGATGGTCAACCACCACACCACGGAACCAAGAGTGTCTACAACTGCAAGCAGGAGAATCAGATCAATCAGCCACGTGGGATCTAAGCCCCCAGTTGATTCAGAGGTGGAGTGGACATCACCATTCCAGGGTCCACAGGATGGAGGAATAAAATGTGGATTAGAGTAGACATAATGGTGTTCAACTATAGAACTATTATTACTCTAGCAATGGAAGAAACTGTATCATTGATCTGAAGACAGTGGCCATGGTAGCTGCTGAGAGCAGGGAAAGGGAAGGAAAGATGTGATGTGGGGGCATTTTCGGGACTTGGAATTGTCCTGAATTATAATGCAGCGACAGATAATGGACATTATTATACACTGTTTGTAGGTATTTTGCCATTAAATGTCCACACTCAGCAATTCTTTCCACAACGCCACACTCTTTCACTAGCATTCCTTGAGAAATGCTCACATGGGCACACAGAAGCACATGGAAGAATGTTCTCTCCACATTGTAGATAACAGTGAAAAAACAGAAGCAATCACATATTATGAAATCTTATATACTGTGGGATCTAACATACTATGGAATTTACAAAGCTACTAGAAAGAGTAAGTAAATCTCTATATATCAACAAAGAAAAAGTTCCAGGACTCATTTTTAAGCATGAAAAGGCAAGTTGCTGAACACATACAGTAGGTTGTATGTGCAAAATATGTATTTGTAAAAATTTAACACAAAAACTTACATATGTGTTATATGCACATACTCTTGTCAAAAAAATGGAAATGAAAACAATTGCAAAAAATAAAACACCCCACACTGAGAACAGTTGTTACGTTGGGGGAAGGTATTGGTTAAAAAAAAAAAAGATCCAAGTTGTTTTAAATATTTTACATAAGTTCTTTACAAGATTCTATACATGGACTATAAAACAAATATAAAAGAATAAATTCTGTGGGGACCCAGGCCCCCCTTAAGTTCTTAGCACACAGCTGCGTAGATGACCTAGATATAAATTAAAGGTTAACAATCCTCCCCAGAGGGAAAAGAAATGTATAGATGTAAATTATAATCTTCTCAAAGCAGTAAACGTCATTCCAAGGACCATAGTGAAATATCACCACACCCCATTTTTATACTTCACATGACCCCAGCAGGAACTCTCTTCTCATACTCTATTGAATGTCCTTGCCCTCTCATACTCTATTGGAGCCCCTTATGTATCATCCCTCATTTTTTCATCTCTTTGTGGTGCACTATCTTCACTCATTCTTTGACCAGCTGCCATCAAAGACTCTCTCTTGTGAGTCCTAATAAAGCCTGTCTGATTCCCTGCCAGGTGTGTTCTTTGGTCTGGTGGCCACACCAACCTGTACCCTTCAGGAGTTGAGTAATTTTTTTTTTTAAGGTACCAGAGGGTCAGGAATTGAACCTGGGAGACCTTCTACGTGGGAAGCCAGAGCTCAACCACTGAGTCACATTGGCAACCCTGAGTTGGTTTTTTTCATTTGTTTGCTTATTGTTCATTTTTTGTTTTCAGGAGGCACCGGGAACCTAACTGGGTACCTCCCATGTGGGAAGCAGGCACTCAACCACATGAGCCACATCCGCTCCCAACACATATTTTTAAAACGAGTTCAACTTAACCAAAAATAATCATTCCTTCCCGTTAATACACCTTTTTGTCTCACACTTTCTAATTCTTATAATTAGCCAACCCTTCAGTGCAATTCCTTCTATCCTCATAATATAGCAAAGAAAAAATACAGTCTCATGTTTCCAAGGAGTGGGTATATGAGGGAGTTAGTGTAGGTCCAATTGTATATCAAAATCTTATAAAGTTTTGGGTTTGTTGATATCTTAATGAACGGATGTCAAGTTTTTTAATTAAAGAATTACCAAGGTTCCTGTTTTGTACCCATCCAGGGAGGTGAAAAGAGGCAGCTCCCACCAAGGCCCAAAGCTGCGTGTGTGGTCTGGGAAGAGAGGGGCGGTAACAATGGGAGGAGGGAGACGTCCCCACGAATCGAGGGGAGGGAATTGTTGCGGAGGACGCGCGGAACACGCAAGGAGAGCCCCAGGTGCTGCCGGTGGCGTCGCCTTTTAGCTGATAAAGACAAGAAGTTATGAAGATTTGGTAAGTGCCCCTAAAAGGCGGAGAAGGGGAGGAGGGGGAGGGAGAGGGAATGAGGGGCCGCGGTCCCGAGTGGGAGCCCTCGTTGAGCGCGGCAAGACTGAGCCGCCCCCGCTGCAGTGAAGCAGGTGAGGAAGCCGTGCCGGAGGGCGGGGAGAAGGGCACGGCCAACGCGCTCGGGGACTGTTAAGGTTCGCGCAACCAGCCGCCCCCGCACGCGGTGACAATCTTGGCTCCCCTACCCCTCTCAGTTCCCACTGAAAACTCTCTCCGCCCGCTGCACAATCCGGTTTAATGGCTTCGCCGTCCCCTGAACATCCCTTACCTGCGGCCCCGTACCTGTGCCGAACAGTTGCGGAACCTCACGCTGAAGAGCTGGAACCTCTGCGGCCACCTGCGCGCGCCCACCCGGATCCACTAGGGCCGAAACCACTTCCGGTCCTGCGACGGGCCAAGAGAACGTAACCCTAGACAAGCGTGTGTAAACGGGCGGCGCCATCTTGTACGGAAGCTGCTGCGACAGCTGTCTGCCACCCCAGGTTTTCCAATGTCGAACAAAGGAGCTGTTAAAATTGAGAAGGCTTAATGTCTTTTTAAAAAATTGTTTTTGTTTTCGTTTCTGCGGTGATGTTTTTGTTCGTTTTCCCTTTTGTTTTTGAAGGAGAAGTCTGTGGAATCCCCACAAATGTAATATGGGACCTGTAATTTTCATTCTTAATTAGCCCCGCGGGTAGTGTTTCTCTACTGATTTAATTTCCTGAACTGTTAAATGAGGAAAGTAAATAGAAGTGTCACTGTATTTAAATAATATATTTCTTATGCATTGCATGAGATGGAATGCAATGCCTTTTATCCTATAACCAGTATAATAATTTATGCCATCTTTATGTAACAAATAACCACAGTAGTTTCCGTTTATATATGAAATTATTTATTCAGCCAGTCTTTGTTAGCCGTTATTATCAGTGAGGCAGCTGTGTGCTATAGTACTGGTGCTTTGTCATGGAATGTGTAGAACAGAAAGGGAAATAAAAAATGCATAAATAACCAATTTCAGGTACATCAATAGCCGCCATTTGTTAACTGTGCTCATGGTGTGCCAGGCACGCTCCAAAGAGTTTTACATGTTTTATCTTACATCATCCATTTTACATAGAAGGGAGAAAGGTTAAATAATTTTCTGAAGGTAACTCAGCAAGTAAGTGTTGGAGATAAGAATACAACCTTGGTATGTCTGATTATAAAGCCCTCATATTCTATATTATGCTGCCTCATTCTCATTATATACTATTGCCTCAAATACAGGAATGAGGTTCTAAGTTCTATTAGACAAGTACTCATTAAGAGGAAATTCCATAAATGTCAGTGATTAACCCCTGCATTTTTATCTGCTCCCCACTGAAACATCTCAAAAAAAAAAAAAAAAAAGGTAAAGTAGAAATACAAATAAAACCACAATGAGATGGCATTGCTTATCCACCAGAATGGCTAAAATGAAAAAGAAAATAGCAAGTACTGAGAACATAGTGGAGCAACCAGAACTCAAAACACTGCTGAAGTGAGTGGCAAATTGGTATAAAAATTTTGTTAAACTGTCTGGCAGGTTCAACTAAAGTTGAATGTACGCATGGCCTTTGTTTTAATTTCTCCTAGGTATATAGTGAACAGAAATGTGTGCATGTGTTCACTAAAAGGACATGTGCAAAACACCTCATAGCCACGCTATTTGTAATAGTCCCAAACTGGAAACCACCCAAATGCCTGTCAACAATAGAATGGTGATATATTCACATAACGGAATTCTCTGCAGAAATGAGAGTGAATGCTCTACAACTCTACAATTTAGGTGAATCTCATAAACATTATCATGAGTAAAAGAAGCCAGACACAAAATCGCACATACTGTGTAATGACGTTTATATGAAGTGCAAAACAGCCAACATAATAGTGATTACTCATGTGGGAATATTGACTAGAAGGGAACAAAAGGAGGCTTATGGAGTGCTGATAATGTTCTATTTCTTGAACAAAGTGCTGATGTAGTTGGGTGCATTTGTATTCCTTAGCTGTGGGCATATTTTTCTGAATGCCTATAGACTCTGCAAAGTTTTTGAAAATGAGAACAAAGGAGTTAAAAGTATATAAACCCAAAGAAGAAAGAACAGGAGAGGAGAAAATAGCATTCTAATGTCAACACATTTTTTTAGAAGATGGAAGACTAGAATGGCAGAATATTGACTTTTGGGGAATCCCGTAATAAAACTGACTGGATCCATAACCAATCACCCTACATTGAAGGCCCAGTCAATAAACCTCATTTTTGCATACAAAATTCTCAATCAGCATTTTAGAGCAGCACTTTTAAATATGAAAAAAAAATCAACAATCACCACTCACTTCAAGAATGCCTCAGATGCAATTAATTCATTCTTTCTAGGCAACATGTTTAGAATTCTGCATCCAACAATTTACAATACACATACTTTTCAAAGGAAGATTTAAGAAAATTAGCTTCGAATTAAGCCATTGAGCAAATTTCTACAAATTGCAAAAAATTGCTATCATACAGAGTATAATATCTGACCATAATAAAATTAAGTTGGAAATCAATTAAAAAACAATCTTTTTTAAAACACCATGTATTTGAAAATTTTTGAATCTCATCTAAATAACAAAGTTCAAAGAAATCCAAAAGGATATTTATAGTACTTAGTGTGGAGTGGTAATAGAAATATTGTATATCAAAATTGAAAGGATACAGGTAAATTAATAACATGTTTTTATACTAGAAAATAAAGACAAAATTATATATGTGATTGACAATCATTAGGAAAGGAACAAAGCAATCTAAATAAAGCATGAAAGGAAGAAGATAAAGAGTAAAGAATAAATTAATAAAATGAAAAAACACACAGTAATGAAGGTTTAAGAAATTAGAAAATATGAAGGACTTTATGCCAAAAAATTGATTAGACAAAATGGGCAATTTCATAGAGAGTTATAACTTACTGTAGTTCCTTTGGTGCTGTTCACTTATATTTGCTTCTCTCTCTTTAAGCACATGGTAGGATTTCATTTCCCAGGCACATTGGATTTAGTCATAGTCTAAATAGGTTAAAATAAAGGGATGGAGAAAGATATACCATGCTTCTATTTATTAAAAAAAAAGTTGGGGTAACTATATTAGTTTCAGAGAAAGCAGACTCCAAATAAGGAATTGTAGCACGATATTGCATAATGATGATGGGATCTGTTCTTCAAAAAACATATCTTAAACATATAGGCACCTAACAGCAGAGTTTCGAAATAAATGAGTACCAAAATACATGGAAGAATCTGGCAAAATAATTGTGTTGTTTCCACCACAGTGTGGTGTGTTTATAGAGGGGTGTTGTTTGGGAATTCTGTACACATGCATGATTATAAGTTTAAAACTTCTGTCATAAAAATATATTAAAAAATAATAATAAGGCATATTGGGGGAATATTACACCAAATGTAAGATAAGGACTATAATTAGTAGTAAGACTTTGACAATATTCTTTCATAATTTGTAACAAACATCTCACAACAATGCAAGGTATTGGTGGAGGACTGATATATGGGACTCCTGTATAATGTTATGCATGTTTGCTTTGTAAGTCCACAACTTTTACTATACACTTACTGTTGATTTTCTCTTGTAACAATTTCTGACTTCAAGTCTATTTTGTCTAATATTTTTATAGCCATCTCAGCCCTCTTTTGATCACTGTATACATGCAAAGTCTTTTTCCACCATTTCACTTTCAACCTATTTGTGTCTTTGTATCTAAATTGAGTCTCTTGTAGACAGCATATAGTTCGATCATGTATTTATATCCATCCTGCCAATCTCTTCCTTGTAATTGGTGAGTTTAATCCACTTATATTTAGTGATCACTGATAAAGAAGGACTTCTGCCATTTTGCTGTTTGTTTTCTGTATGTCTTATATCTTTTTTTGGTTCTCACTGCCTCCAGTATGATTTCTTTTGTGTTTGATTGACTTTTTCTAGTGTACTGTCTTAGTTTTCCAGGATGCTATTATAAATACTGCAGAATGAGTTGGCTTAGACAGCAGGAATTTATTGGCTCATGATTTAAAGGCTAGAAGGCTTCCTGGGGTCAGTAGCGTTCCAGCTGACTGGCAGTCCTTGGGCTCCTTGGCTTTCCTGTCACTTGATGATGTCCTTTCCTTTCTCTTCTGATTTCCATTAGACTTTTGGTTTCTAGATCCTCCCTGTGACTCTATCTCTATTAGGCCTCCAATAATAGGATTAAGACTCAATGGGTTCATACCCACAAGAATGGGATTAAGATTAAGAACATGTTTTTTCTAGGGTATGTAACTCAATGTACCAGATGTACACTTTGAAAACCTCTACTTTTCTTTTTCCATATATTTTTTATTGTTTCTTAGTGGTTCCATGGAGATTACAATAAATATCCTAAATTTATAATAATATACTTTGAATTGATTCCTACTTTATTTTAATGGCATTTTAGAATTTGTGTTATGCCCTTTATCCTTTACCCTCATCAACCAAAATACATTCACACACAATCCCCTATCATATTAACCTAGGGAATTCTATTATCCTTTTGGGCATTTTATAAAAATAAATAATGTTATGCTCAAGTGAATGAATGTTCATAGCAGCATTTTGCATAATAGCCAAAAAGTGGAAACAACACTAATGTCTATCAATTGATAAATGGATAAACAGAGTCTGGTATATCCTTATAATGGAATATCATTCCATGGAATGAAATACCAATACCTGCTACAATGTGGATGAACCGTGAAAATAAGCTAAGTGAAAGAAGCCAGACACAAATGCATATATTGTATGATTCTATTTATATGAAATATTCACAATATGTAAATTCATAAAGATAGAAAGCAGTTTGAAGGTTACCTGGGGCTACAGGGAGAAGGGAATGGGGAGTGACTGCTAATGTGTATGAATTTATTTTTAAGGTGAAATGTTCTGGAATTAGATAGTGATGGTGTTTGCATAACTTTGTGAATATGCTGAAAAACACTGAATTCTTTACTTTAAAAGGGTGAATTGTCAATTATATCTCAATAAAAAATAATGATAAAGAAAAACTTAATAAAAATGTTAATGCTATAGTGTAGTGTTTGATTTATTTAAAAATGCTTTATTCATTCCAAACACAGCTTAATATGTGCCAAGCTCTGGGCTAGGGATTCATGGGCTGTTATGTACAGAAAATTCAAGAGGAACTGTGGTAGAAAGTGTTAGTTGCCTACCCAATATCTGTTGTCTGTTCTGTTTAGTAACAGAACTCAGGTAGCATTAAAACATGAAGTACATTTTCCTGTCTCCATTGTGGTGGATGTGACCATGTAACTACATTCTGGACAATAAGGTATAAGCACACATTTTTGCCTGGGACTTTTGGGAAAGTTACTTAAAAGTGGGCACACTGGGGAAGCGGACTTGGCCCAATGGATAGGGTGTCCGCCTACCACGTGGGAGGTCCGCAGTTCAAACCCCGGGCCTCCTTGACCCGTGTGGAGCTGGCCTATGCGCAGTGCTGATGCGCTCAAGGAGTGCCGTGCCACGCTGGGGTGTCCTCTGCGTAGGGGAGCCCCACGTGCAAGGAGAGCGCCCCATAAGGAGAGCTTGAGAGCTGTCCAGCGCGAACGAAAGTGTAGCCTGCCCAGGAATGGCGCCGCACACACAGAGAGCTGACACAACAAGATGACACAACAAAAGGAAACACAGATTCCTGGTGCCACTGCTAAGGATAGAAGCTGTCACAGAAGAACACACAGGGAATGGACACAGAGAGCAGACAACTGGAGGGGAGGAGAGAAATAAATCTTTTTTTTTTTTTAAGGTTTCACATATTTATTACTGAACCAATTTATTTATGCCAAAGCATAAAAAAAGACAAAAACAACTTTTTATTCCAATAAAGTCCAACTGTTAAGAAAGAAAGGGTCTCCTTCAACAAGATGTAAGTGAACTCAATACAGCATAAACATGTGCGTTATTACATGTGCAATTCCTTACAGACCCAGCTTGGTTCTTCTCCAATGTCTTCTCTTGGAGTTGTACTTGATTTTATTGCCAGTTTTCATTCGAATCCATTGAGGAATGGGACGATTCTTTTTTGTTTCTTGGCCAGGAATCGCTTGATTCTAAAAGTCTTATGAGAAGACATGGTGAAGCTTGAAGTCAAACACACACACAATGGCGGACAAAGAGAGAAAAAATAAAACAAATCTTTTAAAAAGTGGGCACACTGCTAGAACAGCCCTCTTTTACCCTATTGTCCTTGACTTTTCGCTTATTTCTTGTTTAGACTAAGACGTGATGGCTGGAGTGCCAATAACTCCCTGAGACCATAGTGGCACCTTGAGGATATAAGCCAGGATCTTAGAAAAGTAGAGTGCAGAGGTAAAAGCTTGGATCCCTGATACCTTTTTATAGTTTCCATCCTAGCCCTGGACCACCTCCTCCTGGACTTCTTTTACATGAGAAAATAAACCCCTAAAATTTTTTTGAGCCACTGCATTCTAGTCTTTGTTACAATTGGTTGAAGCATTTATGTCTTCATAAATGCTCCAGATGCAGGAGACTTAGGATATTAATAATGAATACAGATCCTTTTGTGGTTCATAGGCATGATGAATGGGTGTTCACACACTTGTGTGAGATGTGTCTCCCTCCAACCTTGTCATGACACGGGCACATTTCCAGTCTGATGTGAAAAAAAAAATGCATGCCACAGTAGTCAGCTAAAACCTATTTAATACAGTGCCCAATACTGAAGTTGCACAATAAAGGTGGCAGCCATTTATTGAGTTTGTTCAGTGTGTTGGAAGATACAGGTCAAAACTTAAATGAACACTGTCCAGATAAGTTGTTTCTGAAAATTCCTCCTCTTTTCATCCCTCAATTTGTTACCCCTTCTTTTTATCCACTGATGTTACATTGATCTCTCTAATATATAAACTCATAGTATTATTAGGTTCTATGTAGACTATAAAAATGTGTAGTTCTTGTCTCTGCACTTAAGAAGCTTACAAGCTGGTTGGAAACACACTCAAAAACATTTATGTTAATAAGTGAGAAGAGGTATCTTTTTTTGGCAGTTTAGGAGATGAAAAACTTTTCCCCCCTACCTCTTGGGAGAGACAGCTGCATTCATTTAGATGAAATTCAAGAAGGCCTCTTAGAATTTGCTGAAAGCAAATTGCCAACCAAGAGCTCTATATCCAGCAAACCTGTCTTTCAAAATAAGCCCCTAATGGGGCGTGCGGCTCGAGAGGATGGCGAATCAACATTCTCTTTTTTCTGTAGTGAGTGGTGTGCTTGGGGACAGAACCTATGCTGAGCTCAACTGCTTTGTGTAGTAAAGAGATGAGGAATTAGCCTCATCAAGATGGCAGAGTGAGAAACTTCAGGGCTCCATTCCCCTTCACTCAGAAGCTTTGAACAGTCAGCAAGAACTAGCAAAAAAAAAAAGTCTTCTCAAAGCTCCAGAAAACAGTTAAAGGACTGCAGTACAGAACAAGCTCTAAATCAAGAAAAAGGCTACTTAGAAGTTAAGATCTCAGGGCACCCTGGCTGGCCCATCACCGTTTCCTCACTGGCTCAGTGTAGAGCCAGCCAGTGCTCACAGTGAAGGTTCCTGGTTCCAGTTTTGTAGAAAGAAGAGTAACTCTCATGCACATACTGGGAGCAGTATATCTGGCCCGGTCTGGTGGTAGCCTGCAGGAGTTGCCATCCCAAAACATGCCCTTTTTGTGGAAGGCAGGTCACAAAACTTGTACAGAATGCTGCAGAAGAGCAGTCAAGTGGCTATCTGGGGCAAGTAATTGATGGCGGTAGAGTATGCAGTACACTATCCAGGACAGTGAGGAAAACGTTTCCTACAAAAGTGGGGACATTTACATCTATAGACATGGGGGAATTCCCAGGGACACAAGAGCCTGCCCAAGACAAGATACATACACAGAAAGGATCAAGTAAGCCCCTACACTCGCTTTGGCTTTGAGATATTCTCTACACTCATACAGATACCATCTGAAGGAGAGCACTCATACAGGATAATCTGAAAAAACCGGGAAAGGCAGTTTTCTTTTTATTCTTTGTATGTTTATGTGTTAGCCCCTCGCATTCAAGGAAAGCTGTCATAACACTATCAGGATACAATCTTAAGGAACAGATGCCACAGTCTAAATTCCAGTAATAACACATTAAAATATAAAAATGTCCAGGTCTCAACAAAAAATAACAAAACACACAAAGAAACAGGAAGCAATGGCCCAAGCAAAGGAGAAGATTAAAGCACTAGAGACCAAGAATGAAGAGAACCATACCTAGGAAATACCAGACAAAGACTTTTAAAAATTGTTCCTAAATATGCTCAAAGAGCTAATGGAAAACAGGGAGCAAAACAACTAAAGGAAATCAAGAAAATGATGAACACAAAGAGAATACCAATATAAAGATGGAAAAAAAAAGTGATGAAAAGGCATCAAACGGAGCTTAAGACCAGAATAACAGAAATTTTAAGTTCCCTAGAAGGGTTCAACAGCAGATTGGAGCTGGCAGAAGAATCGGCAAATTTGAAAATAAGACAGTTGAAATCATTCAGAGGAGCAGAAAGAAGAAGAAAAGTGAACAGAGCCTGATGAACCATCAATCATACCAATATACACACTATAAGGATCCTAGAAGGAGAAGAAACAGAAAGGGGCAAATAGGATATTCAAAGAAATTTTCCCAAATTTAGCAAAAGACAAAAATATATGCATTCAAGACACTCAGTGAACTCCAAACAGGATAAATCAAAATAGACCCAAACTGTGGCATATTATAATCAAACTGTTGAATGCCAAGATAAAGAGGGAATTCTAAAAGCCACAAGAGAGAAGCAACATGTCACATACAAGGGCGCCTCAAGAAGATTAAGTGCTAATTTCTCATCAGAAATCATGGTGTCAAGAAGGCAGTGAGATGATATATTTAAAGTGCTGAAAGCAAATTGCCAACCAAGAATTCTATATCCAGCAAACCTGTCTTTCAAAATATGAGGGAGAAATTAAGATGTTCCCAGAAAAGCAAAAGCTGAGAGAGTTCATCGCTACTGATGCTGTAGAGAGTTTGCAGTTTGAAAGAAAAGAACAATAGACAATAATTAGTAGCCACATGGGAGGAAAAAAGATCTCTGGTAAGGGTAAAATCAAGGGTAAATATAAATACTAGTACTACTGTATTTTTGGTTTGTCACTCTTCTTTTTACTTCCTACAGGATCTAAAAGGCAAATGTGTGAAATGTAAGGAGAAATCAGTGGATTTAGATTCAATTTATAAACATGTAATTTGTGACAAAAACTACATAAAGATGTGAGGACAAAAGGGAATAGGAACATAGTTTTTGTATACTATTAAAGTTGAGTTGTTATATATTTAGGATGTTAAATTTAAATTATGACAACTATATGGAAAATATCAGAGAATATACAAGTTTATAGAGACTGCAAGTAGAGTACAAGTTGCCAGGGGCAGGAAGCAGGGGTTATAGTATGAATTAATACATAATGGATATTGAGTTTCTGTTTGGAGACATGGGGAAGTTTTGGTAATGGAAGGTGGTTGGTACCACAACACAGTGAATGAGATTAATCCAACTCATTGGAATGCTTTAGAGTGGTTGAGATGGGAAAATTTATCTTGTACATATTTTCCCACAATTGAAAAAGAGCAACTAAAGAGACAATGAGGGGGAAATGGATTTGGCTCAACCGATAGAGCATCCACCTACCATATGGAAGGTTCAGGGTTCAAACCCAGGGACTCCTGGACTGTGTGGTGAGCTGGCCCACACACAGTGCTAATGCATGCAAGGAGTGCCATGCCACACAGGGGCATCCCCCGTGTGGGGAGCCCTACGCGCAAGGAGTGCGCTCCACATTGAGCCACCCCATGTGAAAAAAGCACAGCCTGCCCAGGAGTGGCACTGCAGTCACGGAGAGCGGACACAGCAAGATGACACAACAAAAAGAGACACAGATTCCCAGTGCTGCCAAGAATGCAAGCAGACATAGAAAAACACATAGCAAATGGACACAGAGTGCAGACAACAGGGCGGGGCGGGAGCAGGGGTGGAGGGGAGAAATAAATAATAAAATAAATCTCTAAAAAAAGAGAGAGAGACAATGAGGGACGTGGACATGGCTCAACTGATAGAACATCTGTCTACCATATGGAGGGTCCAGCATTTGATCCCCAGGGCCTCCTGACCCCAGTGGTAAGGTGGCCCATGTGCAGCACTCAAGGAGTGCTGTGCCACACAGGGGCGGCCCCATGTAGGGGAGCCCCACGTGCAAGGAGTACACCCCACAAGGAGAGCTGCCTGTGTGAAAAAAAGCGCAGCCTGTCCAGGAGTGGCACCGCACACACGGAGGGCTGATGCAGCAAGATGATGCAACAAAAAAGAGACGCAGTTTTCCAGTGCCGCGGGATAATGCAAGTAGACGCAGAAGAACACACAGTGAAGGGGCATAGAGAGCAGGCAATGGGGGGGGGGGGAGGGAAGAGAAATTAATTTTAAAAAAATGAGACAATTAAATGCAATAAGTGATACTGGGCAGGATTTAACAGGAGAGAAGGCTCAAAATGACATTATTGGAAAATATGAAAAATGAAATATACACTATAAGCTGTGTATGAATGTTAAATTTCTTGAATTTATTTTTAAAATTTATTTCTCTCCCCTTTCCCCCCCCCCCCCCCCCCAGTTGTCTGCTCTCTGTGTCCTTTCGCTGGATGTTCTTCTGTCACCACTTCTATCCTTATCAGCAGCACCGGGAATCTGTGTTTCTTTTTGTTGCGTCATCTTGTTGTGTTAGCTCTCTGTGTGTGCGGCACCATTCTTGGGTACGCTGCACTTCCTCTCGCACTGGGCAGCTCTCCTTATGGGGTACACTCCTTGCACGTGGGGCTCCCCTACGTGGGGGACACCCCTGTGTGGCAGGGCACTCCTTGCATGCATCAGCACTGCGCATGGGCCAGCTCCACACGGGTCAAGGAGGCCCAAGGTTTGAACCGTGGACCTCCCATGTGGTAGGCGGATGCCCTAACCACTGGGCCAAGTCCGCTTCCTTCTTGAACTTCATAACTGTAGCTAAGATGGATACATAAGTGAATATTCTTGTTCTAAGGAAATGTATATGGCAGGATTAAGTATTGAAGGATCATGATGTATACAGCCTACACTGCAGTGTTCAGAAAGTTGATAGAAAGACACATAGAAGAATACATAGAAAGATACAGCAAATATGGCAAAATATTAAAATTGGTGGATCTAGGTATCTGGATTCTGTATGTGGTTTGTATTATTTTTGTAACTAAGTTTGAAGCTATTTCAAATTTTTAAATTTTAAATTAGAGGAATTAGAAGATTCTGTCTGGGATTCAATCAGAGAAGGGAGAGAAGTTAGTATAAAATGTCTATTTCTTTCTCTAATGCTTCATTACCAGTAGATTCTTTGGAGGAATTTGGAAAGGTGTTGCATTCAAGTTTGCAAGAGGAAAGATGGAGATTATCTTGGGGGCTGCTACAGCTAGAGGATAAAGGGTGGACACCTGACATCTAAGTCACAGAAGAAAGAACATGGCAAGAGACTTGAATCCCTGTAAGACAATGGTAAAACATTTTACAGAGGAAAGACTTTCATAGTCAAAGAGATGTGAAAAGAAAACAAAAATCACCCAGATGAACACCAACAGAAGCTATTTATTAAAGAGTCAGGCATCAACATTTGGCATTTGGCAGAGAATCAAAGGCAGGCAGGAAAGTAGAAAGGCTTTGTAGTGGAAAAAAGGGAAGGTTTCAGGTATACTCTGATTAGAGGACATTGTCATGGAGGAGCTGGTCATGGTAAGAAGAAGTAAGGCCTCCTTCTGTTGGTTGGTTTGGTTTCCTCTTGTTGGGTCAGTGTTGCTAGGGGAGATAAAGAAATAGGGAAACTGGCACTCATTGACCAACTCCTAACCTTTCTGGGATGATTTGCTGCAGACGCTGTGGTTTGGCCTCCCATGTTAGTTGCTGCAGAGGTTGTGGGTCACTCAATCAAATTTCAGTTGGCTGGACCACCTAAAGGTAAAACAGGTTTTTGTGAAATGACCCATCTTTCTGGATTGACCCCATCTGCATCCCCAGAGTGGGATACCCTAACAGAGAAGAAACCAGAGGCAGAAAAACCTCACAGAAAAGAAAGGTGAGGGTGGCATTAAATTGAACTGCTGTATGATAGGATAGTTCCCAGAATTGAAAAGTGTACGTAAAACAGGGCACTGATTGAAAGAAATTTTTTTTCACTTAAAAAAAATTAATTTCATTAATATATAGTCATAAAACATGCAGTCTATCCAAAGTGTACAATCAGTGGTATTTGATATAATTACAGAATTCATCACTTCAATCAATATTAGAATGTTTTCACTACTCCAATAACAACAACAACAATAATAATAAAAGAGACCAAAAAAAAAAGCTCTACCTGAGAGAGAAAATTTAAACAAATCATAGAAGCTGGGAAGAAAAGTATGCACAAAAACAAACAGAACAGATCAATATTCCCGGAAAAGGAATAGAGGAAAGGAAGCTTTCTCCTGGAGGTGAAACAATTGCACAAAAAGTGAAATCTTAAAAATGCATATTCAGGGCAAGAATCAGATGAAGAAGAACTGAGGATATATGAACAGTTAAACATGAGCTATTATAAAGATCAAGACTGGGAAACGGACTTGGCCCAGTGGTTAGGGCATCCGCCTACCACATGGGAGGTCCACGGTTCAAACCCCAGGCCTCCTTGGCCCATGTGGACCTGGCCCATGTGCATTGCTGATGCGTGCAAGGAGTGCCGCACCATGCAGGGGTGTCCCCCGCGTAGGGGAGCCCCACGTGCAAGGAGTGCACCCGTAAGGAGAGCCACCCAGCGCGAAAGAAAGTGCAGCCTGCCCAGGAATGGCGCCACCCACACTTCCCGTGCCGCTGACGACAACAGAAGCAGACGAAGAAACAAGACGCAGCAAATAGACACAGAGAACAGACAACCGGGGGAGGGGGTGGGAATTAAATAAATAAATAAATCTTTAAAAAAAAAAAAGATCAAGACTAAGCTATACCAAGTGTCAAAGAAAAGTCTTAACAAAAAGCCAGTCAATAATAAAACTCTAGACAAAAGAGAAAAATGGGTCTTCAAAGTTAACTCATCAAGATAATCAGATGCCTAGACATCAGCAAAATATTACAAGCTAAACTAAGAAACAAGAAGATATGGCTCAGTCAATGGAACAAATTAAAACTTCAGAGGAGACTCAGAAGTTGAAACAGCTAATCAAAGATGTTCAGACAGATAGCCTAAATCAATTCAAGGAGATGAAGGAAAATATGCACAAAGAGAGAAAGGATATTCCCTTTGACATGGGACATGACTCTCAGGGATGATCCTTCCTGGCACTGAGGGATTATTACCAAGCATTAATCAGCAATGCATTTGGAGAAAGGCCTTGACCAAAAGGAGAAAATATTAAATAAAATAGAGTTTTTATGGCCAAGAGATTCCAAAGTAAGTCAGGAGATCATCCTGGACATTATGCTTGTATAGGTCTCAGCCGGACTTCATAAACTACCACAGTTAAGAAAGCCTCAAACAAAAGTGCTCTTGGAGACCCTAGAGATACCCAAGCACAATAGGCAAGCCACATGGCCTCATGAGATTAACACCCATTTGGCAGGCCCTATCTGGGAATATATGAAAATCTATTTCCCTGATATAACATAGATTATTCTCATTTATAAATCCCCTAATCGTGGTTCTTGTACTCCTTTTATCTGAATCTATAATTTTCAATTTACCTATTAAGTATATTTCTCAGCGACTTAAAGTCTTCTGATTGTTCACATTGCCAAATGTGCCATGAAGCCCAGCAGATACAGCGCAAACACCTACTCTCCAGTTCTTCAGGCTTGCTCTGGACAATAAAATGATGATGATGGACCAGCCCCACCCCAAAAGCAAGGATTATTTTCAACTGCAAGCAAAACAATTGCATTCTGCTCCCCATGATATCTATGTCCCTTCTCAGGCTGAAGCTGTCAGAGTGGACACTGTACCAAATCTCTCAAGAAGGGAATGAACAAAAATGGGGGGAGGGGGAGAGTGTAAATACTGACCAAAACAGATTTATTGTTATTGAAGTTATTATCTTGTGTTAACTATCTTATAACATTTATATAAAAAATGAAATTTTAAATAAGAAAAGAGATTAAGGATATTAAGAAGACAATGTGTGAACATAAAGAAGAATTTGAAAGTATAAAAAGAACCATACCAGAAATTATGGGGATGAAAGGCAAATAGTAGAGATTAAAAATACATTAGAGATTTGAACAGGCAGAAACAAAAAACAGCTAGCTAAAAGATAGGGCATTTGAAATCATAAAGTCAGAAAAATAAATAGAGAAAAGAATATAAAAAATTATCAGTATCTCAGGGGCTTAAGTGACAGCACAAAGCACACAAACTTATACAACATGGGTGTCCCAGAAGGAGAAGGGAAGGGAATTGTACATGTGGGATGGATTTATGCTTAATTAATGTGTATCAATAAAATTGATTTGTTAAAAAAAATAGAATATTTGAGACAACAGCCCAAAATTTCCCAATTTTTATGAAACACATAAATATACATGTCCAAGAAGCACAACATACTCCAAATAGAGTAAATCCTAATACGCCTACTCTGAGAACCATACTAATCAGAATGTCAAATGCCAAGGATAAAGAAAGAATTCTGAAAACAGCAAGAGAAAAGTTATTTGTCACATACAAGGGCTCCTAATAAGACTAAGTGCCAAATTCTCATCAGAAACCATGGAGACAAAAAGCCTGGGGCATGATGTATTTAAGGTACTGAAACAGAAAATACCAGCTAAAAATTCTTCATCTAGCAAAACTACTCCTCAAAAATGAGGAGAACTTAAAATATTCAAAGATAAGCAGGAAACAAGAGAGTTCATCAACAAAAGATCTGCCCTAAAAGAATTACTAAAGGTAGTTCTACAGATTGAAAGGAAGACAGGAAAAAGTTACTTGGAGTAGAATGAAGAAATGAAGATCATCAGTAAGGTAACTAAAAGGATAAATGCAAAACCCAATAGTACTGTATCCTTAACATACAACTCTACTCTTTAATTCATCTAAGAATTAGAATCTGGGGTGCCAATGTGGCTCACTGGTTGAGAGCTGACTTCCCAGATATGAACATAAGAGGTCTGGGGTTCAATCCCTGGCCCCGGTACCTCAAAAAAACAAAAACAAAAAAAACCCCAAAAACCCCACAATTGGACAAGAAAAAGGCCTATTTCCTAATAATGGACTTGCAAAACATAAAGCAGTAAAATGGAACAAAAAAAAAGAGGGAAATGGGGATATGAGAGCAGAGAACATGAATGCTATTGAAGCTAAGTTGGTGTCTTTTCAAATTAGTAAATTATAGATGTAAGTTGTGTAATATAAACACCAAGGTAACCACAAAGAAAGTATTTAAAATTTTTACAGGGAAGTGGACTTGGCCAAGTGGATAGGGCATCCATCTACCACATGGAAGGTCTGCGGTTCAAATCCCAGGCCTCCTTGACCCGTGGGCAGCTGGCCCACGTGCAGTGCTGATGCACGCAAGGAGTGCCATGCCACACAAGGGTGTCCCCTGTGTAGGGGAGCCCCATGCACAAAGAGTGTGCTGCCCAGCGTGAAATAAAGTGCAGCCTGCCCAGGAATGGCGCTGCACACACCAAGAGTTGACAGAGCAAGGTGATGCAACAAAAAGAGACACAGATTCCCATGCCCCTGACAACAACAGAAGTGGACACAGAACATGCAGCAAATGGACACAGAGAACAGACAACTGGGGGGGAGGGAAGGGGAGAGAAATAAATAAAATAATCTTTAAAAAAAAAGAGAGACACAGATTCCCGGTGCCGCTGACAACAACAGAAGTGGACAAAGAAGAACACACAGTTAATGGACACAGAGAACAGACAAGTGGTGTGGGGGAGGGGGGGGAGGGGAGAGAAATAAATAAAAATCTTTAAAAAATAAATACAACTTTTATAGAAACAGAAATGAAAAAAGGATCAGTCAGATATATAAGAAAAGATCAATTATACAGAAAAGGAGATTGCAATAAAGGAAAGGACAGAAAGAAAGAAAAAAATATTTGACATAAAAAATAAGGACAAAATGACAGAAATAATTACTGCCTTTACAGTAATAACACTGAATTTTAGTGGATTAAGTTCCCCGATCAAAAGACACAGGTTGGCAGAAGAGATAAAAAAGCATGCTCTAACTATATGTTGTTTACAAGAGACTCATCTTTTTCTTTTTTTTTTTTTTAAATTTCTTTCTCTCCCTTTCCCCCCCTCCCCTGTTTTCTGCTCTGTGTCCATTCGCTGTGTGTTCTTCTGTGACCACTTCCATCCTTATCAGAAGTGCCGGAATCTGTGTTTTTTTGTTGTTGTTGTTGCGTCATCTTGTTGTGTCAGCTCTCCGTGTGTGCGGTACCATTCCTGGGCAGGATGCACTTTCTTTCGCGCTGGGCGGCTCTCCCTATGGGGCGCACTCCTTGCGCGTGGGGCTCCCCTATGCGGGGGACACCCCTGCGTGGCAGGGCACTCCTTGCGCACATCAGCGCTGCGCATGGGCCAGCTCCACACAGGTCAAGGAGGCCCAGGGTTTGAACCGTGGACCTCCCATGTGGTAGGCGGATGCCCTAACCACTGGGCCAAGTCTGCTTCCCAACAAGAGACTCATCTTAGACCCAAAT
Organism: Dasypus novemcinctus; assembly: GCF_030445035.2. Lineage (NCBI taxonomy): Eukaryota > Metazoa > Chordata > Mammalia > Cingulata > Dasypodidae > Dasypus > Dasypus novemcinctus. The sequence continues at coordinate 40,767,434 of NC_080675.1, forward strand.
ACACAAATAGGTTGAAAGTGAAAGAATGGAAAAAGATACTCCATGCAAATAATAACCAAAAAAGAACTGGGGTAAGTATTCTAATACCGGACTAAACAGACTAAGTCAAACCTGTTACACAAGACAAAGAAGGAGCTTATATATTAATAAAAAGAGCAATCCACCAAGAAGAAATACCAAGCATAAATATTTATGCACCTCAGCATGGTGCCTGTATTAGTCAGCCAAATGGGTGCTGATGCAAAATACCAGAAATTGGTTGGTTTTTATAAAGGGTATTTATTTGGGGTAGGAGCTTACCAGTCCATAAAGCATAAGTTAATTCCCTCACCAAAGTTTATTTTCATGTGTTGTAGCAAGATGGCTGCTGAAGGCTGTGACGGTTCAGACTTCCTGGGTTTCTCCCTTCCACGGCCTTGTTTCTCTCTGGTTGCAGGGTTCCTCTCTTCCTGGGACTTGCTTCTCTTTCCTCTGTGAACTTACTTCCTGGGGCTCCAGCTTAAGGCTTCAGCATCAAACTCCAACATCAAAATTCCAACATCAAAAACCTTCAACTCTGTCCTTTGCCATGTCTTTTATCTGTGAGTGGGCGAGTCACCCACCCAACCATTCGTATGGTTGTGAATTTTGGAATTCATAACCATATCAAACTGCTACAGTACCCCAAAATACATTAGGCAAACAATAATCATAGGAGACTTCAAATTCAATACACCATTCTTATCCATAGACCATTGAGACAGAAGAGCAATAAGGAACCAGAGAACTTGAATAATATGATAAATGATCTAGATAGATATATACAGAATATTGCACCCCCAAAACAGCAGGATATATATTCTCCTCAACTATATGTGGATCATTATCCAGGATACAACAAATGATGGGTCACAAAACAAGTCTCAATAAATTTTAAAACGTTGAAATTATACAAAGCATCTTCTCTTACCATAAATAAATGAAGCTGGAAAAAACAGGTAGAGAACTGGAAAATCCACAACTATATGGAAGTTAAATAGCAATCAGTGGGTCAAAGAAGAACTTGCAAGAGAAATCAGTTAGTATCTTAAAATGAATGAAAATGAAAACACGACATATCAAAACTTATGGGATTCAGCAAAGGCAGTCTTGAGGGGGAAATTTATAGCCCTCAATGCTTACATTTAAAAAGAAGAAAGAGCTAAAATCAAAGACTTAACTGCACACTTAGAGGAACTAGATAAAGAAAAGCAGGGAAGTGGATGTGGCTCAAGTGACTGGGCTCCCGTCTACCATATGGAGGGTCCAGGGTTCAGTTCTCAGGACCTCCTGGTGAAAGTAAACTGGCCCAGGCTATGACCTGACCCAGGCAGTGAGCTGGCCCATGCAGAGAGATGGCCTGCACAGAGAGCTGGCACAGTAAGATGATGCAACAAACAAACAAAAAAAAAGCAAGCTAATTCCAAAGCAAGCAAAAGGAAAGAACAAAGATTAGAGCAGAAATAAATGAAATTGAGAATTTTTAAAAAGTAGAATTAACAAAACCAAAAGTTTGCTCTTTGAGAGCAATACAAATTATAAAGTGGGAAGTAGATGTGGCTCAAATGATTGAGCTCCTGTCTACCAAATGGGAGGTCCTGGGTTCAGGTCCCAGTGCCTTCTGGAGAAGATGACCAAGACAGTGAGCTGGCACAACAAGATGATGCAACAAGAGACACAAAGATGAAACACAATGAGAGAGACAACAAAGCAGGGAGTGGAGCTGGCTCAAGCAATGGAATGCCTCTCCCAAATGAGAGGTCCCAGGTTCAGTACCCGGTGCCTTCTAAAGAGAAGACCAGTATACAGAGAGCATATTGCAAATGGACAAAGAGAGCAGACAGTGAGCACAAACAATGGGGCGGGGGTGGGGGAAGAGAAATAAAAGATCTTTTTAAAAATTACAAACTCTTAGCTAGACTAACAAAGGAAAAAAAGAGAGAAAAGGTACAAATAAAATCAGAAATAAGAGGGGGGACATTACTACTGATTCCACAAAAATTAAAGAATCATAAGAGGACAATTTTATGCCAACAATTGTATGCCAACAAATTAGAAAACCTAGATTCAATGGACAAATTCCTAGAAACACATGAACAAACTCCACTGCCTCTAGAAGAAATAGAAGACCTCAACAGACCAATAACAAGTAAAATGATTGAATCAGTCATCAAAAACCTCCCAGCCAAAATAAAACAAACAAAACAAAACAAAAAACAAACAAGGATAGGATGGCTTCACCAGTAATTCTACCAGTCATTCCAAGAAAAATTAATACCAGTCTTGCTCAAACTCTTCCAAAAATTGAAAAGGTGGAACACAACCTAACTCATTCTATGAGGCCAATATCACCCTAACGTGCCAGGTAAAGGTACTACAAAAAAGAAAATTACAAACCAGTTCCTCTTACAAACATAAATGCAAGAATCCTCAAGAAAATACTTGCAAATCGAATTCAAAAACATATCAAAAGAATTATACACTATGATCAAGTGGTTTTATCCAGTTATGCAAGGGTGGTTCAACACAAATTCTTTTTTTATGTTGCACAATATAGTTAATAGTAGCACAATCATACAGCATTTGTCCTTGCTTCATTCAACATAATGTCCTCAAGGTTCATGCATGTTTTCCTATGTTTTACGACTTCATTTCTTTTTATTTTTTATTTTTTTTTTATTTTTTTTATTTTTTATTTTTTTTGGTACCAAATAACTTTATTTGAAGGAATGGTACCAATGAAAGAACTTGGTAGACATTGATACAACTTATAGAAAAGGTAAACCCAACACACATGCACTACTACCCTGTGGCTCTGGGGAAGCCAACAGAAGGTTTAGCTCTCATCACTGCTTCCCAGAGTGTGCTTGTCAAAGAGATACTCTGCCAAGCCAGAATCCGGGGCCCCCATCTTGCGCAGGTTGGTTACGTAGTCACCCAGTTCTTTGATGGACTTCACCTGCTCATTCAGGTAATGGGTCTCAATGAAGTCACACAAATGGGGGTCATTTTTGTCAGTAGCCAGTTTGTGCAGTTCCAGTAGTGACTGATTCACCCTTTTTTCCAAGTGTAATGCACACTCCATTGCATTCAATCCGCTCTCCCAGTCATCTCGTTCTGGTTTCTTGATATCCTGAAGGAAGATTCTGCCACCTCGTTGGTTCTGCAGCTTCATTAGTTTCTCAGCATGTTCCCTCTCCTCATGAGATTGGTGAAGAAAATATTTGGCAAAGTTCTTCAAAGCCACATCATCACGGTCAAAGTAGTAAGACATCGACAGGTAGACGTAAGAGGCGTAGAGCTCCAGGTTGATCTGGCGGTTGATGGCGGCCTCCGAGTCCTGGTTGTAGTTCTGGCGCACCTGCGACGGGGATGTGGTCGTCATGATGGGCGGTTGAGAAGCGGCGGCTGCGCGACACTGGACGGACGGTGACAAGCAGCTGGGGGTGGCTGGCCGACAGGGGCGAGCGCCGGGTTCCGTTCAAGCACTGTTGAAGCAGGAAACCACGGCGACTCTCCACGAAGACGTCTCCATTTCTTTTTAGAGCTGCATAATATTCCATTGTGTGACTACACCATGGTTTGTTTTTCCGTGCTTCAGTTGATGGACACATAGGTTATTATTAACATTTGGCAATCATGAGTAACTCTGCTATATGAACATCGGTGTGCAAATGTCTGTTCGTGTCACTGCTCTCAGTTCTTCTAGGTATATACCCAGTAGTGGTATTGCAGGGGTACGTGGCAACCCTATATTCAACTTTAGGAACTGCCAAATGGTCCTCCACAGTGACTATCTTTCTACATTCCCAGAAACAGTGAATAAGTGTTCCTATCTCTCTACATCCTTTCCACTTGTAGTTCTCTTCCTTTTTAATAGTGGCCATTCTGCTAGGTGTGAAATGATATCGCACTGTATTAATAGTTTTGATTTCCATTTCTCTAATCATTAGTGATGTTGAACATTTTTTCATGTGATTTTTTTGCCATTTGTATTTCATTTTTTGACACATGTCTGTTCAAGTCTTTTGTCCATTAGATTGTTTGTCTTTTATAGTGGAGTTGTAATATCTCCTTATATATCATGAATATTAAACCCTTATCAGACATGTGATTTCCAAATATTTTCTCTCATTGAATCAACTGCCTTTGCACCCTATTGACAGTCCTGCGATGTGCAAAAGTGTTTAATTTTGAGGAGGTACCATTTTTTCTTTTGTTGCATGAGCTTTGGGTATATGATCCAAGAAACTACCACCTACCAAAAGGTCTTTAAGATGTATCTTTATCTTAGGGTGTAAGATAGGATCTTCTTTCATTCTTCTTTGTTATAGATATCCAGTTCTTCAGCACCATTTGTTGAAGAGAACTGTTTTTTCCCATTAACATGAACTTGGTAGGTTTGTCAAAAAACAGTTGGCCGTAGAATTGAGCATTTATTTCTGGGCACTAATTCCATTCCACTGATTGATGTGTCTGTCTTGATGCCAGTACCATGCTGTTTTTACCACTGTAGGTTTGTAATATATTTTGAGATCAGGCAGTGAAATTCCTCCCATGTCATTCTTCTTAAATGCTATTGGCTATTCGGGTGTACTTTCCCTCCCAAATGAATTTGGTAATTGCCTTTTCTATTTCTGTAAAGTAGGCTATTGGAATTTTGATTAGTATTGCATTGAATCTATAAATCAGTTTGGATAGGATTAACATCTTCCTGATGTTTAGTCTCCCAATCCATGAACACAAATGTCTTTCCATTTATTTAGGTCTTCACTGATTTCTTTTAGCATTGTTTTATAGTTTTCTGCATATAGGTCCTGAACTTCTTTGGTTACATTGATTCCTAGGTATTTGAGTGTTTTTGTTGCTATTGTAAATGGAATTTTCCCCTTGATTTCCTCCTCAAATTGTTCAATATTAGCATACAAAAACATTACTGATTTTTGTGTGTTGATCTTGTATCCTGAATTTTTGCTGAATTCATTTATTAACTCAAGGAACTTTGTTGTAGACATTTCAGAATTTTCTAAATATAGAATCATGTCATCTGCAAATAGAGTTTTACTTCCTCTTTTCCTATTTGGATGCCATTAATTGTTTTTTTCTTGTCTAATTGCTCTAGCTAGAAATTCTAGTACAAAGTTGAATAACAATGGTGATAGTGGGCATCCTTGTCTTGTTCCCGATCTTAGAAGGAAAGCTTTCAGCTTTTCCCCATTGAGTACAATGTTGGCTGTGGGTTTTTCATATATGCCTTTTATCATATTGTGGCATTTTCTTTCTATTCCTATCTTTCTTTCTTTTTTTTTTTTTTAAGATTTATTTATTTATTTCTCTCTCCTCTCCCCCACTCCACCCCCATCCCCGCCCTGGTTGTCTGTTCTCTGTGTCTATTTGCTGCGTCGTCTTCTTTGTCGGCTTCTGTTGTTGTCAGCGGCACAGGAATCTGTGTTTCTTTTTGTTTCATCATCTTGTTGTGTCAGCTCTCCGTGTGGGCAGTGCCATTCTTAGGCAGGCTACACTTTCTTTCACACTGGGCAGCTCTCCTTATGGGGCGCACTTATTGTGTGTGGGGCTCCCCTACGTGGGGGACACCCCTGCGTGGCATGGCACTCCTTACATGCATCAGCACTGTGCATGGGCCAGCTCCACATGGGTCAAGGAGGGCCAGGGTCTGAACCATGGACCTCCCATGTGGTAGACGGACACCCTAACCACTGGGCCAAGTTCACTTCCCTATTCCTATCTTTCAAAGTATTTTTTAAAGATGTATTTATTTATTTATTTCTCTCCCCTCCCCCCAATTTATTTACTTATTTATTTAATTTCTCTCCCCTTCCCCTCCCCTGCCCAGTTTTCTGCTGTCTGGATCATTCACTGTGTGTTCTTCTGTGACCACTTCTATCCTTATCAGTGGCACCGGAAATCTGTGGTTCTTTTTGTTGCATCATCTTGTTGTGTCAGCTCTCCGTGTGTGCAGAGCCATTCCTGGGCAGGCTGCACTTTCTTTCGCGCTGGGTGGCTCTCCTTATGGGGTGCACTCCTTGCGCATGGGGCTCCCCTATGTGGGGGACACCCCTGCGTGGCAGGGCTCTCCTTGTGCATATCAGCACTGCACATGGGCCAGCTCCACACAAGTCAGTGAGGCCTGGGGTTTGAACTGTGGACCTCCCATGTGGTAGGCGGACACCATATCCATTGGGCCAAGTCTGCTTCCTCAAAGTGTTTTTATCAAGAAAGGATACTGGATTTTGTCAAATGCTTTTTCTGTATCAATTGAGACAATCATGTGGGTTTTTTTCCCCCTTCAATTTGTTAATGTGATGTATTACTTTGATTTTTCTTAAGTTGAACCAGCCTTGCATACCAGGAATAAATCCCACTTAGTCACGATGTATAAGTCTTTTGATATGCTGTTGAATTCAATTTGCAAGTATTTTGTTGAGAATTTTTAAATCTATGTTCATCAGAGAGATTGGTCTGTCATTTTCTTTTCTTTAAAGATTAATTTTATTTATTAAAACCGCCCCCCCCCCATTGTTTGCGTTCATTGTCTTTTCTCTCTGTCTGTTCGTAGTATGCTTGTCTTCTTTTAAGAGGCATCAGGAACCAAACCCAGGACCTCCCATATGGGAGGGAGGTATCTAATAACTTGAGCCACCTCTGCTCCCTACTTGTTGCCTCTTACTCTATTTCCTCATTGTGTCTCTTCATTGCGTCATCATGTTGTGACATCTTTTTGCGTCATCTTACTGTATCAGTCCATTACGTCAGCTTGCTGTCTTGCTTGTCTTCTTTAGGATGCACTGGGAACTGAAAATGGGACCTCCCATGTGGTGGGCAGGTGCCCAATTGCTTGAGCCACATCTGCTTCCCCTCATTGTGTCTTTAGTATTATTGTGATGTTGGCTTCATAAAAATGTGTTGGGTAATTTTCCCTCCTCTTCAGTTTTTTGGAAGAGTTTAAACAGGATTGGTGTTAATTCTTTTTTTTTTTTTAATGCTTTATTTATTTATTTATTTATTTATTCTACTTCCCCTCCTCCTGCTCTGCTGTTTTTGCTGTCTTTGCACATTAGCTGTTTGATCTTCTGTATCTATTTCTCTTTTTGTCTTCTCTTCTCATTTTTTCTTGTCTAGGATTCACCAGGATTCAATCCTGGAGACCCCTAATGTGGAAAAAGCTTCCCTGTCAATTGCACCACCTCAGTTCCTGGTTTCTGCTGCACTTCACCTTGACTCTCCCCTTGTCTCTCTTTTGATGTGTCATCATTCTGCTACATGACGCACTCACGCAGGCACTGGCTCACCATGTGGGCACTCACGTGAGCACTGGCTCACCATGTGGCACACTTTCTTTTCTTCTTTTTCACCAGAAGGCCTCAGGGATTGAACCCTGGTCCTCCCATATGGTAGGCAGAAGCTCTATCACTTGAGCCACATCTGCCTCCCTAATTATTTTTTTATATTTATTTTTTGTCTTTATTTTTTTAATATTACACTGAAAAAATATGAGGTCCCCATATACCTCCCACCCCCCTCACCCCACTCCTCCCCCCATAACAACAATCTCCTCCATCATCATGAGACATTCATTGCATTTGGTGAATACATCTCTGAGCACCACTGCACCTCATGAGTTGTACTAATTATTTTTTAAATGCTTGGTAGAATTCACCTGTGAAGCCATCTGGTCCTGGACTCTTCTTTGTGGGAGATTTTTGATGATGGATTCAATATTTTTAAATGTGATTGGTGTATTAAGTTCTTGTATTTCTTGTCACATCAGTGTAGTTGGTTGTGCATTTCTAGGAATTTGTCCATTTCATCTAGGTTGTCTAGTTCGTTGGCACAAGGCTTCTCATAATATTCACTTATGATCCTTTATATTTCTGTGGGGTTAGTTGTAACTTCCCCCCTCTCATTTCTGATTGTATTAATTTGCATTTTCTCTCTTTTCTCCTTTGTTAGTCTAGCTAAGAATTTGCTGATTTTATTGACATTCTCAACAAGCTTTTAGTTTTGTTGATTTTTTTCTATTTTTTTATGTTGTTCTCAATTTCATTTATTTCTGCTCTAATCTTTATTATTTCTATCTTCTGCTTGCTTTGGGATTGGTTAGTTGTTCTTTTTCTAGTTTTTCCAATTGTTCGGTTAGATCTTTGATTTTAGCACTTCTTTTTAAATATAGGCATTTAGGGCTATAAATTTCCCTCTCAAGACTGCCTTTGCTGTATCCCATAAGTTTTGATAAGTTGTGTTCTCATTTTCACTTGTCTCAATATATTTACTGATTTCATTTGCAATTTCCTCTTTGACCCATTGATTATTTAGGAATGTGTTGTTTAGCCTCCACACTTTTGCAAATTTACCTTTTTCCTGCCTATTGTTGATTTCCAGTTTCATTCCATTATGATTTGAGAAGATACTTTATATAACTTCAGTTTTTTTGTATTTATCGAGAATTTCATTGTGACCTAACATGTGGTCAATCTGGAGAAATATCCATGGGTACTTGAGAAGAATGTACAACCTGCTAAGTTTGCATACAACATTTAGTATATATCTGTTAGGTCTAACTTATTTATCATATTGTTCAAGTTCTCTGTTTCCTTGTTGAACTTCTGTCTAGTTGTTCTATCTAATGATGTGAGTGGTATGTTGAAGTGTCCAACAATTATTGTAGAGATGTCTATTTTTCCCTTCAGTTTTGCCAAAGTTTGTCCCTTTTCCTGGGTAGGAAATAATTCCACTCCCCTCTGCATCCTCAACTACCAGTCCCAGTTAGTAGAGAAGGAGATTGAGAGAGTTGGATCTCTTTAGTCCTGGATCTCTTTAGTCTGGAGCTAACTCCCAAGGTAGACAATGGTACAGCCCTACCTGGCCTGGAAGGGGTCGTGGGACACAGCTGACCAAATTTGCCAGTCAAATGCTGAGTCAGCCTTAGGCTGTGTCCCCTCTCTTCCCTTTCCTGGGGAGGTGGGTCCTTGGTGCCCTCTTTGTTGGTAGCCACAGGCCCTGAGACCTGAGAATTCAAATATCTTTAGTGTAGGGGAGGGTGCTGGCAGTAGCAGTTGCTACTTTTAACTCACTGTTTTACAGTCAGGATTCTTGTCCTTTGTCCCTCTCTTCTGGGTTGTGTCCAGCCTTCCCCTGGTTTCTTAAACCCTAGAAGATATTTTTCCAGGCTGTTTTTGCCTGTCTTCTAGCTATTTTTCTGGGAGAGAAGAGAGTCCTGTCTTTCTAGTGTACCATCTTCCCAGAAGTCCCAATATAAGAAAATTAATATAATTTACAACATTAACAAAACAGAGGGGGAATAAAACACATGATCATCTCCATTGAAGCAGAAAAGGCATTCCACAAAACCCAGCATCCTTTCTTGTAAAAAACACCTAGAAAAATAGAAATAGAAGTGAACTTCCTTAACATGATAAAGGGCATATATGAAAAACCCACACCTAACATCACTCTCAATGGTAAAAGACTGAAAGCTTTCCCTCTAAAGTTTGGAACAAAACAAAGATGCCCACTCTCACCAGTTATCCAGCTGTTACCAGATTTTGTCTAGGTTCTTGACTATGCTGCAGAAATGAATTTCAAGAGCACATCAGGTGAGTTAGGCCAGTAATTTATTCAGGTAGGGAGGGAAGAGAAATGGGAGAAAATAACAGATCATGGGTCCCAGGTAGAGAAGAAGGGTCTTAAAAGTGATAAAGCAGGCTGATTTACAGATTATAATTTCCCATTATAGATTATAAATGCCCAGGTTTTACTTGTGTGGTGACCATGGCAGGGAAAAAAATGGTGAGAGCAGGGCACAGAAGGCAGGAACAGGCACACGGACTGGCACAGGAACAGGCACTGGGACAGGGCAAAGGCAAGAGAAGGGGTCCGAAGGGGAGAGAGCGAGTTCAGGCCTTGCACCAACTTTTTGAACCATTAATTATTCCACCTCTTTGCTAATGATAGGGGAGGAGTTCCAGCTGTTTGCTGTTTTGATTGATTACCACCCCCTCATCAATCCCCTAGGAGGGCCCAATGATAAACTCCTTGGGGAATATCCAGGGCTTCTTCTGGCTTCCAGAGGAAATCTTGTTCTGAATGGCAGAATCTTGTGTATGTGTTGGGGAGGGTCTTCCAGCAGCCATCTTGGGGTTACTGATGTCCACATGGATTTCTTACCAGGTTCCAGATCCATCTATTGATTCCCTATCTTACTAGCAGCTTCACAACAGTGTACTGTAATTTCTAGCCAGAGCAGCTGAGCAAGAAAAAGAAATAAAAGTCATCCAAATTGGAAAGGAAGAAGTAAAATACTATTTGCAGATAACATGATCATACATATAGAAAGTCTGAAATAATTGACAACAAAGCTACTAGAGCTAATAAATAAATTCAGCCAAGGGGTATGGTACAAGACCAACCCACAAAAATTCAGTAGTGTTCCACTCCACTAATAATGAGCAAGCTGAGGAGGAAATCGAGAAAAAATTCCAGGGAAACGGACTTTGGCCCAGTGGTTAGGGCGTCCGTCTACCATATGGGAGGTCCGCGGTTCAAACCCCGGGCCTCCTTGACCCGTGTGGAGCTGGCCATGCGCAGTGCTGATGCGCACAAGGAGTGCCGTGTCACGCAAGGGTGTCCCCCGCGTGGGGGAGCCCCACGCGCAAGGAGTGCGCCCGTGAGGAAAAGCCGCCCAGCGTGAAAAGAAAGAGCAGCCTGCCCAGGAATGGCGCCGCCCACACTTCCCGTGCCGCTGATGACAACAGAAGCGGACAAAGAAACAAGACGCAGCAAATAGACACCAAGAACAGACAACCAGGGGAGGGGGGGGGGGAGTAAATAAATAAATAAATCTTTAAAAAAAGAAAAGAAAAAATTCCATTTACAGAAACAACTAAAAGAATCAAATATCCGGGAATAAATTTAACCAAGTACGTAAAGGACATATACTCAGAAAACTGCAAAACATTGCTAAAAGAAATCAAAGACCTAAATAAATAGGACATTCCACATTCATAAATTGAAAGGTTAAATATTGTTAAGATGTCAATTCTACCCAAAATTATTTACAATGCAATCCCAATCAAAATTCCAACAGCCTTCTTTACAGAAATGGAAAATCTAATTTTCAAATTCATTTCAAGGGGGGGGGGGACCCAAATAACCAAAACATCTTGCAAATGAAGAACAGAGTTGGAGGACTCACACTTATTAACATTAGAATATAGTACAAAGCTACAGTGGTCAAAACAGCATGATACAGGCACAAGGATAGATATACTGATCAATGGCATTGAACTGAGAGTTCAGAAATAGACCCTCACATATATGGTCAATTGATTTTTTTTATCTCCCCATCTCCGCCCCCCCATTTGTGGTTTCTTGCATGCTGTCTGCTCTCTGTGTCCATCTGCTGTGTGTTCTTCTGTGTCTGTATTTTTTAAATTTATTTTTATTCCCCCTTCCCCCTTGCAGCTTGCTTACTGTCTGCTCTCTGTGTCCATTTTCTGCATGCGCTTCTGTGTTTTTTTGCTTGTCTCCCATTTTTTGTTGCTTCACCTTGCTGAGTTGGTTCCCCATGGTGCTTGTGGGCCAGGTGGCTCTACACAGAGCTTGTTGGCCATGCAGCTCTCCGCCACATGCAGGCAAGCCTGCCTTTACAAGGAGGCCCCGGATGCGAACCCAGGGCCTCCCATATGATAGACGGGAGCCCAACTGATTGAGCCACAGCTGCTTCCCAGTCAATTGATTTTTGACGAGGCTTCCAAGGCCACTCAATTGGGAAGGGTAGTCTATTCAACAAATACTGCTAGGAGAATTGAATTTCTATTTGTAAAGAATGAAAGACCACCCTGTCACATACCATATACAAAAATTAACTCAAAGTAAAAAAATTAACTTAAAAAGACTAAATATAAGAACCAGGACTAGAAAATACAGGGAAACATCTTTAAGTTATTGTGTTAGGTAGTGATTTCTTAGACTTTATACCCAAAGCACAACTAATGAAGAAAAAAAATGGTACCACCTCAAATTTAAAACTTTTCTACCTCAAAGGATTTTGTCACAAAAATGAAAAGATAATGTACTAAATGGGAAAAAAATTTTGGAAACCATGTATCAGATAAGGGCTTAATATCCAGAATATACAAGAAACCCTACAACTCAACAATAAAAAGATAAACAACCCAATTTAAAAATGGTCAAAAGACTGGAATAACATCTCTCCAAAGAAGCTATACATGTGGCTTAAAATCACATGACAAGAAGCTCAACATCTACTAGGGAAATGCAAATCAAAACCACAATGAAAAAAAAAAAGAAGGAAAAAAAGAAAAAAAAAACACTATAAGATATTGTTGCACATCCCCTAGAATGGCTACTCTTAAAAAAAACAGAAATTTGCAAGTGTTTGAGAGGCATGGAGATATAGAAACACCCATTCATTGCTGGTGTGGATGTAAAATGGTGCAGCCAGTGTGGAAAACAGTTTGGCATTTCCTCAGGAAGCTGAGTATAGATACCATATGACTGGATAATCCTGCTGCTAGGTATATATTCAGAAAAATTAAAAGCAGGTATTTTAACAGATATCTGCACACCAATGTTCATAACAGAATTATTTACAATTACAAAAAGATGGAAGCATCCTGAGTATCCATTGTATTAGTCAGACAGATGGGTACTAATGCAAAATACCAGAAATCAGTTGACTTTTATAAAGGGTATATATTTGGTACAGAAGCTTACAGTTACTACATCATAAAGCATAAGTTACTTTCCTCACCAAAGTCTGTTACCATATGTTGGAGCAAGATAGCTGCCAATATCTGCAAGGATTCAGCCTTCCTCTTCCTCTTAAGGCTCCATGGTCCCACCTTCTTCCGATATCAATTGGAGGCTGGGGTAACTATCATCTCTCTTCCGGGGCTCATTTCTTTCTAGGCTCAGCTACTCTGCTTTTTCCACAAGGCCAGCTGTAAACTTTCGCGCGAGCAGCTCTCTCTCTTCCCCCAGCCTCTGCTGTGTCTAATGGAGCCTTCTCTCTTTGCTCATGTATCTGTTTCTCTATGTATTTACTTCCTGTGGCTCCAGCATTAAAACTCCAACTTTCTCTTCTGCCATGTCGTTTTCTGTGAGTCCTCACCCACCATGTCCTACTGACTTGGCACAATTAAAGCCTTAATCATTATTTAATAAAGTAAAAGTGAAACCTCTGAATCGAATCCAATCTAATATGCCCAGAGGAACAGACCAGTTCACAAACATAATCCAATATCTATTTTTGGAATTCATAAGCAATATTAAATTGCTACACCCATCAACCAATGAATGGATAAGCAAAATGTGGCACGTATATGCATATTATCTATATACATGATGGAATATTATTCAGCTGAAAAAAGGAATGAAGTCCTGATGCATACGATAACATGACTCAATATTGAGGACATTATGCTGAGTGAAATAAGCCAGACACAAAAGGACAAACATTGTATGATTTCACTATTAACTAATTATAATAAACAAACTCATAGAGTTAGAATCTAGAATATTGGTTACTAGGTAATATATTGGGGTTAGAGAATGGGGAGGTGATGCTTAGCTTGTTCACAATTTCTATTTACGTTGACTGAAAGGTTTGGAAATGGATGGTGGTGATGGCAGTACATTATGAATGTAACTGGCAGCACTGAATTATGTATGTGAATATTGTTCAAAGGGGAAGTTTTGGATCATGTATGTTACTAGCATGAAAGTTAGAAGATAGCACATAGGACTGTGTAAAGTGAATCCTGTTGTGGATTATGGTTTAGGGTTAATAGTGCAAGTGTAAGAATGTTCTTTCATGAATTATGACTAAGGTACAACACTAATACAAGGTGCTAATAATAGGGTGGTGTATGGGGAAAAAATAGACCTAATGTAAACTACGGCTATAGTTAATTGTACTGTTTTAATATTCTTTCCTCAATTGTAACAAAGGTCCCACACTACAGGAAAGTGTCAACAATAGGAGGGTGTATGGGAATGCTATTTTTTTCCATGACTTACATATAAACTTACAATTTTTCTAATTAACCAAAAAAAGGTAATAAAAAAAAACTGAAACAAAACCTGACAGTATTACTTATTATATGATTCAATTTATATAACATGTAAATAAAATGAAATCTATAGTGGCAGACATAGATTTGTGGTTATGTAGTGCTAGAGAAGGACAGAGGGATTGAGAGGTGACTACAACAGGGTATGGGGTGTGTATTAGTCAGTCAAAGGGGTGTTGATGAAAAATACCAGAAATTGGTTGGTTTTTATAAAGGGTATTTATTTGGGGTAGGAGCTTACAGACACCAGGCCATAAAGCATAAGTTATTCCCTCACCAAAGTCTATTTGGAACAAGATGGCTGCCGATGTCTACAAGGGTTCGGGCTTCCTGGGTTCCTATGTTCCTAGGGTTTGCTTTATTCTGGCTTCAAGTTTCCTTCCTTCCTGGGGATGGCTTCTCTTTCCTCTGTGTGCTGAATTCCCAGGGCTCCAGTTTACATCTTCAGCATCAAACTCCAAAATCAAAACTCCAACATTAAAAGCCCTTGCATCAAATGCTCTGACAATGTCCTCTGCCATGCCTTTTATGTGTAAGTCCCCACCCACCAAGGGGTGGGGAATCAATGCCCCAATGACATGGCCCAATCAAAGCCCTAATCATGACTCAATTATGCCCAGATACAGATCAGATTACAAGCATAATCCAATGTTTCTTTTTGGAATTCATCGATTATATCAAACTGCCACAGGGTGGTTTTTTTGGAGGAATGAAAATGTTCTAAAATTAACTGTGATGATGAATGCACAACTCTGTGAATATACTAAAAGCCACTGTTTGGAAGCAGATGTGACTCAAGTAATTGGGCACCCAACTCCCATGTGGGAGGTCCTGGGTTTGGTTCCTGGTGCCTCCTAAAGAAGCTGAGCAGACAGATAAGGGAGCCATCTCGGGGGTGGTGGGAATTAAAAAATGGCCATTGATTATACACTTTGGATGATTGTGTAACATGTGAACAGATCTCAATAAAACTGCCTTAAAATAAAAAAAAATTGGGGAAGTGGATATGGCTCAAGCAACTGAGCTCCCACCTACCAAATGGGAGGTCCCAGGTTCAGTTGCCAGTGCCTCCAAGAGAAGAGAGTGAACTGGCATGATGGGCAGTCATGGCAATCTGACACAAGAGACACAAGAAGAAAAACATAGTGAGAGACACAACAAAGCAGGGAACAGAGGTTCCCAGTGTGTCCTAATGAAGATGAGTAAGACAGTGAGCCTACACAATGGGAAGGCATAGTGAGCTGGCACAACAAGATGATGCAACAAGAGACACAAGAAGAAAAACATAATGAGAGATATGACAAACCAGAAAACAGAGGAGGCTCATGGGAATAGGCACATCCCTCCCACATCAGAGGTCCTGGGTTCACTTCCCAGTGCCTCTCAAAGAAATGAGGAAGACAAACAGACACAGCAAGTGCAAACAATGAGGGGGGGAGAAATAAATGAAATAAATCTTAAAATAAAAATAAAAAGTAAAGACACTAACAACCCAGAATTCTTAACAACCTTAAGAATAAATGCAGGAAGTGGACGTGGCTCAACTGATGGAACATCCACCTACC
Source organism: Dasypus novemcinctus (assembly GCF_030445035.2). Classification (NCBI taxonomy): domain Eukaryota; kingdom Metazoa; phylum Chordata; class Mammalia; order Cingulata; family Dasypodidae; genus Dasypus; species Dasypus novemcinctus. The sequence continues at coordinate 40,783,131 of NC_080675.1, forward strand.
ATATAGGAGGTCCAGGGTTCGACACCCGGGGCCTCCTGGCCTGTGTGGTGAGTCGGCCACGCTCAGTGCTGCTGTGCACAAGGAGTGCCGTGCCATACAGAGGTGTCCCCCACATAGGGGAGCCCCATGTGCAAGGAGTACACCCTGCAAGGAGAGCTGCTCCAGGTGAAAAAAGCACAGCCTGCCCAGAAGTGGGGCCACACACAGAGAACTGATGCAGCAAGATGACACCACAGAAAGAGACAGATTGCCGGTGCTGCAGAGAATGCCATCGGACACAGAAGAACACACAGTGAATGGACAGAGAGCGCACAATGGGGGGAAGTGGAGAGAAATAAACAAATCTTTAAAAAAAGAGAGAATAAATGCGAAATTCATTTAGATTAAGCAACAAGAACAAAAAAGGTACAAGAATTACAAGAAATATAGGCATATCTTGTTTTGTTTTTTAAGTTGTTTTTTTTTTTCATTTCTCTCTCCATTCCCCCTCCCCCCAGTTGTCTGCTCTCTGTGTCCATTTGCTGTGTGTTCTTCTGTGTCCGCTTCTATTCTTGTCAGTGGCCCAGGAACTTGTGTCTCTTTTTGTTGCATCATCTTGCTGCATCAGCTCTCTGTGTGTGCGGCGCCACTCCTGGGCAAGCTGGACTTTCTTTTGCGCTGGGTGGCTCTCCTTACGGGGTGCACTCCTTGTGCATGGGGCTCCCCTATGTGAGGTATACCCCTGCATGGCATAGCACTCCTTGTGCGCATCCACACTGTGCATGGGCCAGCTCCACACGGGTCAAGGAGGTCCTGGGTTTGAACTGCAGACCTCCCATGTGGTAGGCAGATGCTCTATCCTTTGAGCCAAGTCTGCTTCCCAGGTATATCTTGTTTTATTGCACTTTGCTTTATTGTACTTCACTTTATTATGCTTTGCAGATATTCTGGGTTGATTGTGTGTGTGTGTGTGTGTGTGTGTGTGTGAAACCTACATTGGTCAAAACAGTGAGGTATTGGCATAAATATAGACACATTGATCAATGGAATTGAACTGAAAGTTCAGAAATAGACCTGAACTTCTATGGTCAACTGAGTTTTGATAAGCCTACCAAGTCACTTTTCTGGGACAGAACAGTCTCTTCAACAAATCATGCTGGGAGAACTGGATATCCATAACCAAAAAAATTAAAGAGGACCCCTATTTTACTCCCTATATAAGAATCAACTCAAAATGAATCAAAGACCTAAACATAAAAGCCAGGACCATAAAACTCTTAGACGATAATGGAGGGAAACATGTACAAGACCTTGTAGTAGGTGGGGGTCTCTTAAACCTTACACCCAAAGCACAAACAAGAAAAAATAGAATAAATGGAACCTCCTCAAAATTAAACACTTCTGCACCTCAAAGGGCTTTGTGAAGAGGGTAAAAAGGCAGCCTATTAAATGGGAGAAAATATTTGGAAATCACACATCTGACAAGGGTCTAATATCAATGATATATAAAGAGATGCAGGGAAGCAGATAGGGCTCAAGCGATTGGGCTCCCATCTACCATATAGGAGGCCCAGGGTTCAACTCCCAGGGCCTCCTGGTGAAGGCGAGCTTGCCTGAGCAGAGAACTGGCCCACATGGAGTGCTGGCCCACGCGGCAAGCTCATCCAAGTGGAGTGCTGGTCTGCACAGGAGGACTGGCCCATGCAGAAAGCTGGCCTGAGCAGAGAGCTGGTGAAGCAAGATGATGCAACAAAAAGAGACACAGAGGAGAGACAATAAGAGATGCAGCAGACCAGGGAACTGAGGTGGTGCAAGAGATTGAGCACCCTTCTCCCACTCCAGAAGGTCCCAGGATCAGTTCCTGGTGCTGCCAAAAGAAAAGACAAGCAGACACAAAAGAATGCACAGCGAATGGACATAGAGAGCAGACAACAAGGAGGTAGGGGTGGGGTGAAATAAATAAATCTTTTAAAAACATAAAGACATGCAACAACTCAACAATAAAAAGACAAATGACCCAATTTTAAAAATGGACAAAAGACCTGAATAGACATTTTTCTAAAGAAGAAAATAGATGGTGAAAAAATACATGAAAAAATGTCCAACATCACTGGCTATTAGAGAAATGTATATCAAAGCTACAATGAGATCATTGCATACCTACTAGAATGGCCACTATTAAAAATCAGAAAGTTACAAGTGTTGGAGAGGATGTGGAGAGATAGGAACACTTACTCACTATTGGTGGGAATGTAAAATGGTATAGCCACTGTGGAAGTCTCTTTGGCGGTTCCTAAGGAAGTTAGATGTAGATTACCATGTCACCTGGCAATACTACTACTAGGTATATACCCAGAAGATCTGAGTGCAGGTACATGAACAGACATCTGCATACCAATGTGCATAGTGGCATTATTCACAACTGCCAAAATATGGAAACAACCACAGGGTCCATCAACTGATGATCAGATAAACAAACTGTGGTATATACATACAATGGAATATTATTCAACCATAAGAGAAAGAAGTCAGAGTGGATGTGGTTCATGCTGTTGGGCACCCACTTCCCACATAGGAGGTCCTAGGTTCAGTTCCTAATGCCTCCTAAAGAAGACAAAACAAAACAATGAGCAGACAACAAGCAGACAATGAGAAAAAAAAAACAGGAGGGAAGCAGATGTGGCTCACACAATTGAGCTCCTGCTGAGCATATGGGAGGTCCCTGGTTTGGTTCCCAGTGCCTCCTAAAGAAGACAGTGAGCTGGCATGACAGGCAGGTGCAGTGAGCTGATGCAACAAGATGACACAACAAAAGATATGGGGAGGAAAACACAATGAGAGACAAAACAAAGCAGGGAGCGGAGGTGGCTTAAGCAATTAGGCACCTCCCTCTCACATCGGAGGTCCCAGGTTTGGCTCTTGGTGCCTCCTAAAGAAACAAGGAAGATGAACAGATACAGCAAGTGCAAACAACGAGTGGGTGGGGAGAAATAAATAAATCTTTAAAAAATGAGCAGAGAGTGGGTGTGGCTCAAGTGGTTGGGTCCCTGCCTCCCATGTGGGAGATCCTGGGTTTGGTTTGATTATGCCTCTTAAAAAAGATAAAGCAAAACAACAAGCAGACAAAGAGCAAAAACAATGAGCAGACAACAAGCAAAACAAAACAACAAAGGAGAAGGGAGCAGATGTGGTTCAAGCAATTGGGCACCCACCTCCTAAATGAGGGGTCCCGAATTCAGTGTCCAGTGCCTCCTAAAGAGATAAACAAACAGACAATAAATAAAAAACAAAAACAAAAAAACCAAACAGACAATGAGCAAACAGATTAGGGAGCCATATGGTGGGGGGAGGGCAGGATTAAAAAAAAAGAAATGATGTCGTGAGGCATATGACAACATGGATAAAACTGAAGGACACTATGCTGAAAAGGACAAGTACTGTATGGTTTTGCTATTATGAACTAAATATAATGAGCAAACTCATGGAGCTAATAGCTAGAATATAATTCACCAGAGACTAGAAGGAGGTTAGAGAATGGAAAGATGAACTTTAATCTGTGCAGAAATGATAAAAATTTGTTTGTAAATGGAGATAAAATAGAAATGGTGAAAACACCATAGGATTTATAATTAGTAGCACTAACATGGGTATGATAGTGGTTTGTTTTTTGTCATTTTTTTTCTTTTTTTTTTTCAGTAATGAAATGCTCTAATATTAATTGAAGTGATGAATACACAACTCTGTGGTTATACCAAGTGCCATTGATTGTATACATTAGATAAATTTATGCTTTATGAACAACAACAACAAAAATAATAGGGAGGGTTAGGGGGAAATACAGCAAATGGAAGATATGGACTATAGTTAGTAGTAGTACTTTGATGACATTCTTTCATAATTTGTAAAAAATGTTTCATACAAGGTATTGGTGGTGGAGTGAGGTTTGGGAGCTCTGTATGATGTTATGTGTGTTTGTTTTGTAAGTTCACATCTTTTATTATACACTTATTGTTAATATATGTTCATGTATGAATGATATACTTCAGGGAAGTGGATGTGGCTCAACTGATAGAGCATCCGCCTACCATACAGCAGGTGCAGGGTACAGTACCCAGGGCCTTCTGGCCTGTGTGGTGAGCTGGCCCACGTGCAGTGCTGCCACGTGCAAGAAGTGCCGTGCTACACAGGGATGCCTCCTGCATGGGGGTACCCCCTTGTAAGGAGTGTGCCCTGCAAGGAGAGCCACCCCACATGAAAAAAAGTGCAGCCCACCCAGAGTGGCGCTGCACACACAGAGAGCTAACACAATGAGATGATACAACAAAAAGAGGCACAGATTCCTGGTGCCGCTGACAAGAATGAATGATATATTTAAATAAAAATTTTTAAATGAAAAATAAAAAAACAACCCACAACATTTCCTAAGCCAAAGCTTAATCCAAAGCAGGACCCTAACTTTCTTCAATTCTGTGCAGGCTGAGAGAGGTGATGAAGCTGCAGAAAAAAAATTTGAAGGTAGCAGAGCTTTGTTCATGAGGTTTAAGGAAAGATGCCATCTCCATAACATAAAAGTTCAAGATGAAACAGCCAGAGCTGATGTAGAAGCTGCAGTAAGTTATCTAGAAGATGTAGGAAGATAATTGATGAAGGTGGCTATACTAAACATCATATTTTCAATGTAGAAAAACAGCCTTCTATGGAAAGAAAATGCCATCTGGCTTGAAAGCTTCACAGGACAGACTGACTCTCCTGTTAGGGACGAATGCAGCTGGGGACTTTAAGTTGAAGCCAATGCTCATTGGCTATCCCGAAAATCCTAGAGCCCTTAAGAATTATGCTGAATCTACACTGCTTGTGCTCTACAAATGGAACAACAAAGTCTGAATGAGAGCACATCTGTTTACAATATGGTTTACAGAATATTTTATGCCTGTTGAGATCTACTATTCAGAAAAAAGGATTCCTTTCAAAATATTATTGTTCACTAACAAACACCTGGTCACTCAAGAGCTCTGATAGAGATGTATAATGAGATGAATGTTGTTTTCATGCCTGCTAACACAACATCCATTTTGTAGCCCATTGATCGGGGGGTAACGTCAGGTTTCAAGTTTCATTATTAAAGAAACATATTTTGTAAGGCTAAAGCATCAGATTCCTCTGATAGATCTGGGGAAAGTAAATTGAAAACCTTCTGGAAAGGAGTCACCATTTGTATTAGTCAGCCAAAGGGGTGCTGATGCAAAATACCAGAAATTGGTTGGTTTATATAAAGGTTATTTATTTGGGATAGGAGGTTATAGATACCAGGCCATAAAGCATAAGTAACTTCCCTTACCAAAGTCTATTTCCTTGTGTTGGAGCAAGATGGCTGTGACATCTGTGAGGTTCAGGTTTCCTGTGTTCCTCCCTTCCTCAGGATTCTTTTTCCTGGGTTCAGGGTTTCTCTCTTCCTGGGGCTTGCTTCTGTTTCCTTGTGAGCTTACTTCCCAGAGCTCCAGCTTAAGGCTTAAGGCTTCAGCATCAAACTCCAACATCAAAAATCCAACATCAAAAACCCTCTAACTCTGTCCTTTGCCATGTCTTGTGCTTACTGGCACAAGAGATTTACCTGATTACTTAATTAAGTAAACCTCTGAGTCCAAGATAATCTACTATGCCCAGAGGAAAAGATCAGTTTACAAACATAATCCAGTATTTCCTTTTAGAATTCATCAATTATATCAAACTGCTACACTCCACCCTCTGAATTCCAAAAAGACATTACAATATTTAAAAAAAAAACAAAAACAAAAACAAAAACAAAACTTAAATCAGCTACAGTGCAAGTACTAAATCACATCACAATCAATTTAAAGAAATACAGTTGGTCTTGGGGCAAAGTCCTGTCTGTTCTAGATCTCTGAAACTAACAAAACAATTAATCTACTTCCAATACACAAATGGACAAAGGATAAACATTTTCATTACAATAAGGAGAAATTGAGACCCTTCTACAAAGGTGTGTTGGTGGTTTCCTGCCTTTGGACATACAGGAATTGGAGGCAAAAAAGAGGTGGAGTTGGAGAAGTCTGGAGCCTGCTTGCTCCCTACAGGCTCAAGATCATCCTTTCCAAAAAAGAAAATAAAAATTTAAAAAAAAAAAAAAAAAGGACAAATTGGGAGGAAAACATGAGTCACAGTTTCTCTACAGTACAGTAGACCTGCAGGGAATCCTGTGTTTTATTTCAAAGTCTGGGAGTCATTCTTAAGAATGACAGTTCTCCTTGGGGCCATATGAGGACCCACCCTTTCCATTGACTTGCCCAACAGCCATTTTCTTGGTTCCACCCTCATCAAGCATCTGGGTGTTGACCAAGCTCCAGACCTCTCCTTCCAAGAGTGTTGAGGTGATTGCCACACCTTACCCAATCTATGGGTTAGAGTCTTAACCCCCCTAGTACAGTGACATGAAGACAACATTCCCCCTAACCCTTTGGCATAGAGGCTCAATGCTCTTGGAGCAACGAGTTGACCACCTGGCCTTCCACAACCTTTGGGGACAGGTCCATCCCTTTTCAGACCTGTGGGGTGCTGACCTTTACCACCCTAATCCTTGGGGAATGTGCTCCACCCTCTCTGTACCCTGGGGCAGCAAAACTCTGCCAGAACATCGGGCAAGAGCATCCAACCTCTTCAACTCCTAGGGCAAACTCACCCTCTCTGTACACACAGGTGGGGCTCCTCTCTTGGCCTAAGATGATGTCTTAATTCCAGATCTCAGCTTCCTTGGTTTTCCTCTTAAAGCTGTTTCTCCATCAATCTATCCTTTCCATGTCCCTTTTAGTCCTACCTGACAGGGTTTTGTTCATACAGTTCTCTCAAAAACCTTGTTGGTTTAGCATGCAAGAAGCAGGGATCCAAGCCATCAGACAGTAAGACTTTCCACAGGTCTTTCCAAGATAACTGCATCTTTAATCCTGATTTACAAGTGCCAAGTTTAGTTAAGTCCTCCAGTGGGGCACTTTCTTCTGGGAGTTGATCTCCAGAGGCTTGGAATTTCCAGAACTAGTTTCTGTTTACTTTGTGCCTGACAGTTCAGTCCTCAATATATCTCTTTTAACTAGCATTTTGCTATAAGCTGCAAACAGAAGCCAAGCCGCATTCTCCAGGTTTACTTTGGAAATTTCTTCAACTAAATGCCCAGTCTTGCCATTTTCAGATTCTGCCTTCCATAAAACACCAGGAGTTAATCTTGCTAAGTTCTTTGCAGTTTTAAAACGTGGATTGCCTTTCCTCCTGTTTCCAATAATAGTTTCATCATTTACTTCTAAGCATCATAAAAAGTCTCTTTAGCATCCATATTGCTATCAACAGTCTCTTCAAAGCAATCTAGGCCTTTTCCATCACACATCTGACAATTCCTCCAAAAAATACCCCTTACTCATTTATAAAATCATTCCAGCATTTTGGTAATTGCTAAAGCACTTCCCTACTCTTCGGTACCAAATTCTATTTTAGTCAGCCAAAGGGGTGCTGATGCACAATACCAGAAATCAGTTGGTTTTTATAAAGGGTATTTATTTGGGATAGGAACTTACAGATACCAGGCCATAAAGCATAAGTTACTTCCCTTACCAAAGTCTATTTCCACGTGTTGGAGCAAGATGTCTGCTGACATCTGTGAGGGTTCAAGCTTCCTGGATTCCCTCATTCCTCAGGTTTCTTTTCCTGGGCTCAGAGCTTCTCTTCTTCCTGGGCCTTGCTTCATTCTAGATGCTTTTAAGAATATTCATGATTCCTGGGAGGAGATCAAAATGTCAACATTAACAGGAGTTTGGAAAAAGTTGATTACAGCCCTCATGGATGACTTTGAGGGTTTCAAGGCTTCAATGGAGGAAGTAACTGCAGATGTGGTAGAAATAGCAAGAGAGTGAGAAATTAGAAGTGGTGCCTGAAGATATGTCTGAATTGCTGCAATCTCATGATAAAACTTTACTGGATGAGGAGTTGCTTCTTACGGATGAGCAAAGAAAGTGGTTTATTGAGATGGAATCTATTCCTGGTGAAGATGCTGTGAACATCGTTGAAATTACAAAAAAAAAAAAGGATTTAGAATGTTACACAGACTTAGTTGATAAAACAGTGGCAGGGTTTAAAAGGATTGACTCCAATTTTTAAAGAAGTTCTACACTGAGTAAAATGCTATAAAACAGCATTGCATGTTACAGGGAAATCTTTCATGATAGGAAGTCAATGTAGCAAGCTTCATCGTTATTTTATTTTAAGAAATTGCCACAGCCACCCTAACCTTCAGCAACCACCACCGTGATCAATCAGCACTATCAACATCAAATCAAGACCTGCCACCATCAAAAATATTATGACTTACTAAAAGTGGAGATGATGGTTAGCATTTTTTAGCAATAAAGTATTTTTCAGTTAAGGTACGTACATTATTTTTCCCAACATAATGCTATTGCACACTTGAATAGACGATAGTATAGTATAAACATGACTTTTACATGCCCTGGGAAACCAAAAAATTTATGTGACACTTTATTGCAATAGTCTCTTTATTGAGGTAGTCTGGACCTGAACCCATAATACCTGTGAGGTGTGCCTATACTGAATTTTTTACCAATTGAAGGCTTGTGGTAACCCTGCATTGAGTAAGTCAGTCAGCACCATTTTTCCAACAACATATACTCACTTCATGTCTGTGTCCTATTTTAATTAAAGTGTGTACATTTTTTAGACATACTACTGCACATTTAGTAGTCCACAATGTAGTGTAAATATAACTTTTATAGGGAATGGGAAACCAAATAAATCAAACCAGCATTATCTTGGAGGTGTGCCTGTACTAAAGTTCTTTGGGCTAAAAGGACATGATTCAAGGTTGAAAATTAGATTCTCAGGAAGGAAAGAAGAGCATCCTAAATGGTAACAATTTGGGTAAATACATAAGATGTTTTTAATTATAAAATTTTAAAAAACACTTATTTTTTTAAAAAAGCAAAAATTCCTTTATAGAGTTTAACACATATGTAGGTAAAATTCATATGACAATTATGGAATAAAGGATGGGAAATGGTAAATTCACTTGCAGACTTTCAAGTTTCCTACATTCTATATCAAATGATTTAATAGTAACTATAAGTAGACTGTGAAAAGTTAACAGTATGCAGTGCAATACCTGGAGTCATACTAAAAATGTATTCAAACAGGTATAGCTAAAAGGTTGATAGATCAATTCAATATTTAAATAATTTGAAAGAAGTCAAGAAAAGAGATATAAAAGAAGAACAATTAGAGGGGACAGATAGAAAATTTAAGAATTAAATGAAAGCCCTAAATCAAACCATATCAATAATTGCATTAGATATTAATGGGCTGAAATAAATATCAAAAGAAAACAGAACAAAAATTTAATTTAAAAAATGTTAATGAACTAAATGCTTCAACTAGCAGGAGATTGGCAAAATGGATTTTTCCCAAAGAAGCAAATGCTACTATTTGCTATCTATAAGGCATGTACTTTAAATATAAAGCACAGGGAAGTGGATTTGGCCCAATGGATAGGGCGTCCGCCTACCACATGGGAGGTCCAAGGTTCAAACCCAGGGCCTCCTGACCCGTGTGATGAGCTGACCCATGCACAGTGCTGATGTGTGCAAGGAGTGCTGTGCCACACAGGGATGTCCCCCATATAGAGGAACCAAATGCACAAGGAGTGCACCCTGTAAGGAGAGCTGCCCAGCACAAAAAAAGTGCAGTCTGCCCAGGAATGGCGCTGCACACACAGAGAGCTGATGCAGCAAGATAATGCAACGAAAAGAGACACAGATTCCAGGTGCTGCTGTGTTGGAGATTTGGGCCCAAAGGGTATCGGGAATGAAAGAAAGAGAAAAAGGAGAATGAAAGAAAGTGAAAGAAAGAGGGAGCTGGGATCAGGGAGTCTGCACGTAGAGACTCATCAGATTTCTTTATTATTTACAAGGGGCTCTATATATACCCCAGTCTAAGTGAGAACAAGCAGCAACTTGCAGTTAACTATCAGCATTACTCATAGTCTAAGGAATCCAAAAAATCTTAAGGTACAAAGTCCTAAGTGTCCTATTTACAACAAAAGGTATGTGCTCATCTTTTCTTTCAGCCTTTAACAGCTTCCTCCTATTTGTCGGGCACTCTTAATTACTGCATTCCTTAGGTTGCAAGCGTAGCCATGGAAACAGCACATCTCTCCTTGTGAGACCACTGTGCCTCAGTTTCCAACACCACTGACAAGAATACAAGTGGACATGAAAGAACACACAGCGAATGGACACAGAGAGCAGACAATTGGGGGTGGGGTGGGGAAGTGGAGAGAAATCAATCAATCAATCAATCAATCTTTTAAAAAAATAAAATAAAGCACAGGTAGGTTGAAAGTAAGTGTATGGAAAAATATTTACCTTGCAAAGAGTATGCATAAGGAGGCAGAGTGGCTACATTAATATTAGATTTTCTTCTTTTTTAAAAAAATATTAGATAAAAAAAAGGTTGCAAGATAAAAAATACTACAGGGAATGTAGCAGTTTGATATGGTTATGAATTCCAAAAACAGATATTGGACTATGTTTGTAATCTGGTCTGTACCTGGGTGTGATTAAGTTATGATTAGTACTTTGATTGGGCCATGTCATTAGGGCATTGAATCCCCACCCCTTGGTGGGTGGGGACTCACAGATAAAAGGCATGGCAAAGGACAGAGTTGAGGGTTTTTGATGTTGGAGTTTGATGCTGAAGCCGTAAGCTGGAGCCCTGGGAAGTAAACTCCAGAGGAAAGAGAAGCAAGCCCTGGGAAGAGAGGAACCCTGAGCCCAGAAAGCAGGAAGACCTTGGAAGGGAGGAATCCAGGAAGCCTGAAACCTCACAGACATTGGCAACCATCTTGCTGCAACACGTGAAAATAGACTTTGGTGAAGGAAGTAACTTATGTTTCATGGCCTGGTATGTGTAAGCTCCTACCCCAAATAAATACCATTTATAAAAGTCAACAGGCTTCTGGTATTTTGCATCAGCACCCCTTTGGCTGACTAATACAGGGGATAAAAAAGGGACATTTTATAATAGTAAAAGGGTGAATGCATCAGGAAGGCATAACAATCATAAATGTATATATGCTTAATAACATATATATGAAGCAAAAACTGACAGAGTTAAAGGGAGAAATGAACAATTCCACAATCATATTTAGAGAGTTTAATATCTCTCTAGGCAATTGTTATTCGAACTGGTAGAAAATCAGCAAAAGCATATAAGAAGTAAACATAATCAACTCCTTTTGTCCTAATTGATATTTATATAACACTATTCCCAGCAACTGCAGAATAATCACCCTTCAAGTGCACATGGTATGGCCACCCAGATCTACTATATGCTGGGCCATAGAAGTACAGGTAAGTTTTTTTATTTAAATAAAACTTCATTGAAGTTTATAATTCATACATGAACATACATAAACAGTAAGTATATAGCAAAGGTTATGAATTTACAAAAGAAATATCATCATGCAAGGCTCCCATACATCATTTGACCGCCAACAATTGCATTGTTGAGAAACGGTTGTTACAAACTATGAAAGAGCATCATCAAAACATTACTACTAACTATACTCTACATCTTATAATTTGTGTATTTCCCCCCCAACCCACTTAATACCCTATATAAGTATTATATATGTCGTTGTAATAAAATTTGTTTTGATTTTTTTTGAAGCCCATTCTCAGCTCTTTCTAATACATTTTTAAATATTGAAATTTTAAAAGAATATTTTCCTGACAATGAAATTACGTTAGAAATAAATAACAATAAGAATCTGATACATCAATCAACATAATTTAAAATTACCCACAAGTCAAAAAAAATTACAGAAGAAAATAAAAGATATTTTAAAATAGATAATAGTGAAAATACAATATATCAATGATTTTGGGATACAGATTAAGCAAAATTTGGGATACAGATTAAGTTAAAATTTATAACTTTAAGTATTATACTAGAAAAGAAGAAAGATCTAAAATCAATTATCTAGGTTTATACACTATGGAATTAGAAGAACAGGAGCAAATTAAATCCAAGGTAAGTAGAAAAAAATGAAATAGTAAAGAGCAGAAAGAAATAAAATATAAAATGGAAAAAAAATAGAAATAATCAATAGGTGTGAAAGCAAGTTCTTTGAACAGATGAATAAAATCCATAGGCCTCTAGCCAGATTTATGAAGAAAAAAGAGAGAAGACATAAATATCCCAGGAATTGAAAGTTGGTTTAGCATTTAAAAATAAACCAGCTTTGGAAAGTGGCTGTGGCACAATCAGTTGGGCTCCCATCTACCATACGGGAGGCCCTGGGTTCGCATCCCAGGGCCTCCTTGTGAAGGCAGGCTCACCTGCATATGCGGAGAGCTGCCGGCCCAGGTGCCATGGAGTGCCGCCCGGCCTGCAAGTGCCCTGGGAAGCCGACTCAGCAAGGTGACACAACAAAACAAAAAGGGAGACAAGCAAAAAATGCAGAAGAGCGTGCAGCAAATGGACAGAGAGAGCAGACAGCATGTAAGAAGCCACAAGGGGGGAGAGGTTAAAAAAAAATTCAACCAGCTTTGGGAAAGCCAAGGTGGAGGCAGAGTAAGGAGCTCCTGGAGTCAGCTTGTGCCACAAGGCAATTAATAATCTCCCAGAGCTATCTAAAGCACTTTTAGGGGGCCCCAGGAGACCAGAAGAGTATCGTGCAACATCCTTGAAAGAATGAAAGGAGGAGACTGTCCATCTGACCTCAGCTACTGATTAGTGGACTAGGCTGGCTAAAGTACAATCCTAAAAAACAGCTAGGGTTTGAGCCTGTCTAAGTTGGAGAGAGTCCGATAGCTGCCATTTTGACTCTGTGCCTGACATGAGGGGAAGCCTGGCTGACTGAAAATCCAGTGAAGTTAGGGACTGACTTCTTTCCATCAAGATCAGCCTGCAGCCCTAGCCTAGGCTCCAGGCCTACCTCCAGCAGAGAGGAAGCTGGCAGGACCTGCACCAGGCTCTCCAGGCAACTGCAGGTGCTCTCTGTCAACAAAGGCTGAATAGTTGGTCACCTATGGCTGCATCCCTGCACCCCAAGAGGATAGGAGAGCAGCTGAGTATCCTCGGCCTCTCCAGGTAATGGCAGGCATTTTCAGCCCATACACACTGGCTTGTTGATTGCTGTCAAGTCCATCTCCACCTCTGTCCCCTCATAGGATAGTAGGGGGCTGATGTTCCCTCAGCCACTCAAGGCAAATGCAGGTGCTTTTGGCCTACAAAAACCTGACTGTTGGGTACCTGTGGCTCCATCCCCATCCCCAATAGGCCAAGAGATGGACAGTGTTTGCCCAGCCTCTCTGGGTAACTGCAGGTGCTTTCAGTCCACACAACCTGGACTGGTGGGTACTTGTGGATCTAAACTCATCCCCCAATAGGAAGGACAGGGCTATTCTTTCCATGCCTTTCCAGGCAAGAGCAGACACTCTCAGCCTGCACAGACTGAACTGTTGGATGCCTATGGGTTCACCCCCACCCCCACTAGGATAGGAGGGGTCTGGTGTCTCCACAGCCTCTCTGGACAATGGTGGGTACTTTCAGCCTACAGGGACTGAACTGCTGGGTACCTGTGGATCCAACCCCATGCCCTAATAAGATAGGAGGGGGCTGGTGTTTCCTCAGCCTCTCCGGACAACATAAGGTATTCTCTGCCTAAAGGGACTGAACTGTTGGGCACCCGTAGAACCACCCCCATCATTCATTAGTATAGGAGGGGGCTGGTGCTTCTTCAACCTCTCCAGGTAATGGTGGGTACTTGCAGCCTACTGGGACTGAACTGTTGGGCATTGGTGGTTCCATTCTCACCCCTTAAAGGGCAGAAGGGACAGTACTTCCTCAGGCTCTCAGGGTAACTGCAGGCATATTCGGCCCACATGGATTAGATTGTTGGGTACTCCAGAGGGTCCATTCCCACCCCCAGCAGGGAGGGGATGTGTGCTACATCAGTTTACCTGGGCAACTGTGGTCATTTTTGACCCACATGGCATAGATTGCTGCCCACAGATATAGCCCCATCCCTGCCCAAGGTAGGGGAGGAAGAGGTGTGAAGCTTCATCAGTCTGTCCAGGCAACTGCAGACAGTTTTGTCCTGCCCAACTTGGATTATTATACACAGCTGCAGCTCTATCCCTACCCCTGACAGAGGAGAAAGGTGGGAGAAGCTGCATCAATTCCTGGGGCAATGTGGACAGCTTCAGCCTCCATAGCTTATAGCACCAAGTACATCCTCAACTTCTATTACACAACAAGCAAGGAAGAAAAGACAAAAAAGCCCTAAACTTAAGAGAGAAACTGCACCCAGAATAAATAAATCTAGCAAGCCAGATTTAACAAAAAATTACAATTCATGTCAAGTAACAGGAAGATACGGCCCAATTAAAGGAACAGGATAAGCCTGCAGATGACATAAGGGAGTTGAGACAACTAATCATAGATGTTCAAAACCAAACTCCTTAATAAATTCAATGCGATGGTTAAAGAGATTAAGGATATTAAGACGACACTGGGGGAGCACAATGAGTTTGAAAGCATATATAGAAAAATAGCAGACATTATGGGAACAAAAGGTGCAATAAATGAAATTAAAAATACACTGGGGGAAAGTGGATGAGGCTCAACTGATAGAGCATCCACCTACCATATAGGAGGTCCAGGGTTCAAACCCAGGGCCTCCAGGCCCATGTGGTGAGCTGGCCCACATGCAGGGCTGCTGCGTGAAAGGAGTGCCATGCCACACAGGAGAGTCCCCTGCATAGGGGATCCCCAAGCACAAGGAGTGTGCCCTGCAAGGAGAGCTGCCCCACTTGAAAAAAGCACAGCCTGCCCAGGAGTGGCACTGCACACACAGAGAGCTGATGCAGCAAGGTGACACAACAAAAAAGACAGATTGCTGGTGCCACCGAGAATGCAAGTGGACACAGAACAACACATGGTGAATGGACACAAGAGAGCAGACAATGGTGGCGGGGGTGGGAGACAGAAATAAATAAATCTTTTAAAAAAATACACTGGATGGGAAGTAGCTGTGCCTCAATCAGCTGGGCTCCCATTTACCATATGGGAGGCCCTGGGTTCGCATCCCAGGCCTCCTTGTGAAGGCAGGCTTGCCCGCAAGCTGTGGAGAGCTGACAGCCCATGCATCACGGAGGGCTGATGCAGCAAGATGACCCGGCAAAGGGAGACAAGCAGACAAAGGAAAAAAAAAAAATGCACAGCAAATGGACACAGAGAACAGACAGTAAAAAACAAGTCGCAAGGGGGAGATAAATAAATAAATAAATCTTTAAAAAAATAAAATAAAATAAATACACTGGAGACATATAACAGTGGATTTGAGGAAGCATAAGAAAGGATTGGTGAGCTTGAAGATTTGGCTTCTAAAAATGAACATGGAAAATAATGGGAAAAATTGAACATGGTCTCAGGGAACTAAATGACAGCAAGAGATGAGCAAATATATGTGTCATAGGTGTACCAGAAGGAAAAGGGAAATGGTGCAGAAGGAATATTTGAAGAAATAATGGTGGAAAACTTCTCAACCCTATTGAAGGACTTAGCTATCTGTGTCCAAGCAGGACAATGTACTCCCATCCAAATAAATCTGAATAAACCAATTCTGAGACATATACTAATCAGAATGTAAAATGCCAGAGACAAAGAGAATTCTTAGAGCAGCAAGAGAAAAGCAATGCATAACATATAAGGGATACCCAATAAGATTAAATGCCAATTTCTCATCAGAAACCATGGAGGCAAGAAGGAAGTGGTATGAGAGAAAAACTACTAGTGAAGAATTTTATATCCAGCAAGATTATCTTTCAAAAATGAGGGTGAAATTAGAATATTCACAGATAAACAGAAACTGAGAGAGTTTATAGCAAAAAAGACCAGGTTTGCAGGAAATACTAAAGGGACTATTACAGCCTTTAAGAAAAGACAGAAGAGAGAGGTTTGGAAGAGAGTCTAGAAATGATGACTATATCAGTTACAGTAACTAAAAGTGTCAAAAATAAAATAACAGATAAATCACAAAGATCAAAATGGATGAAATACCTGCCTTTACAGTAATAATATTGAATGTTAACGGACTAAACTCCCCAATCAAATGACACAAACTGGCAGAATGGATAAGAAAATATGAGCCATCTATATGGCTGTCTGTAAAAGACCCACCTTAGACCCAAGGATACCAATAGATTGAAAGTGAAAGGTGGGAAAAAGATATTCCATGCATGCAGTAACCAAAATAAAAAGCTGAGATAGCTATACTTATATCAGATGATATAGACTTTAAAAACAAAACTGTTATTAGAGACAAGGAAGGACATTACTTATTAATAAAAGGGATGATTCGCCAGGAAGAAATAACAATCATAACTGTATATGCACCTAAGCAGGATGCCCCAGGATACATGAAGCAAACACTGGCAAAACTGAAGGGAGAAATAGACATCTCTATAATAATAGTTGGAGACTTCAATACACCACTCTCAGGATTGGATAGAACATCTGGGCAGAGGATCAATAAAGAAAGAGAGAGGTTGAATAATACAATAAATGGACTAAAACTAACAGACATATACAGAACACTGCACCCCAAAACAGCAGGACATACATTCTCCTCAAGGGCTCATGGGTCTTTCTCCAGGGTAGACCACATGTTGGGTCACAAAGCAGATCTCAATAAATTCAACAAAATCTAAATTATACAAAGTGCTTTCTCTGATCATAATGGAATAAAGTTGGAAATCAACAACCTGCAGAAAAAGGGAACATTCACACATAAATGGAGATTAAACAATACACTTTTAAATAATCATTGAGTCAAAGAAGAAATTTCAAGAGAAATCAATAAATATCTTGAGATAAATGACAATGAGAATACAACATATAAGAATCTATGGGATGCAGCAAAGGCAGTGTTGAGAGGAAAATTTAGAACCCTCAATGCTTACATTAAAAAAGAAGAAAGAGCTAAAATCAATGACCTACCTACATAGCAGGAGGAACTAGAAAAATAACAGCAAACTAATCCCAAAGCAAGTAGAGGAAATGAAATATCAAAGATCAGAGCAGAAATAAATGAAATTGGGAACAAAAAAACAATAGATAGAATGAACAAAACCAAAAGTTGGTTCTTCAAGAAGATTAGCAAAATCGACAAACCCTTAGCTAGACTGACTAAGAAAAAAAGAAAATGTAAACAAATGAAATAAAATATGAAAATGGCAACATTACTACTGACCCCACAGAAATAAGAAAGATCATAAGATGATACTATGAACAACTTTATGCCCAAAAAGCTAGACTATATAGACAAAATCGAAAAATTGCTAGGAACATACAACCTACAGTGACCCTAGAAGAAATAGAAGACCTCAACAAACTGATCACAAGTCAAGAGATTGAAACAGTCATCAAACTGCTCCCCAAAATGAAAAGCCCCAAGACTAGATGGTTTCACAGGTGAGTTCTACCAAGTATTCAAAGAAGATTTAATCTAACCTTACTCAAGCTCTTCCAACAAATTGAACAAGAAGGAATGATATCAAACTCATTCTATAAAGCCAATATCACCCTAATACCAAAGCCAGATAAAGATATTATGAAAAAAAAATTAGACTCATTTCTCTAATGAATAAAGATGCAAAATTCTTCAATAAAATAATTGCTAATCAAATCGAACAACACCTTAAAAGAATTATTCATCATGATCAAGTGGGTTTTAAACCAGGCATGCAAGGGTGGTTCAACACAAGAGAATCAATCAGCAAAATATACCACATTAATAAATCAAAGAAGAAAAATCACATGATCTTATCAATTGACACAGAAAAGGTATTTGACAAAATATAGCATCCTTTCTTGATAAAAATACCACAAAAGATAGCAATTGAAGGAAACTTTCTAAACATGATAAAGGTCACATATGAAAAATGCACAGCTAACATTGTACTCAATGGTGAAAGACTGAATGCTTTCCCATTGAGATCAGGGGCAAGACAAGAATGCCCTTGTTACCACTGTTGTTCAATACAGTGCTAGAAGTTCTAGCTAGAGTAATCAGGCAAGAAAAAGAAATAAAAAGCATCCAAATCAGAAAGGAAGAAGTAAAACTTTCACTATTCACAGATGATATGATCCTATATCTAGAAAGTCCTGAAAAATCTACACCAAAGCTGCTAGAGCTAATAAATGATTTCAGTAAACAGTCAGGATACAAGACCAACACACAAAAATCAGTGGTGTTTCTATACACTAGTAGTGTGCAATCTGAGGAGGAAGTCAGGGAACAAATTCCATTTACAATAGCAATTAAAAGAATCAAATATCTAGGAATAAACTTAACAAAGTATGTAAAGGATTTATATTCAGAAAACTATAATGCATTGCTAAAAGAAAATTTTAAAAACATAAATAATTGGAAGAACATTCCAGGTTCATGGATTGGAAGACTAATATAATTAAGATGTCGATTCTACCCAAATTGATATATGGATTCAATGCAATCCCAATAAAATTTCCACCAGCGTTTTTTTAAACAAATGGAAAACACAATTATTATATTTATCTGAAGGATAAGAGGCCCCAAGTAGTCAGAAACATCTTAAAAAGAAAAGTAAAGTTGGAAGACTCTCACTTCCAGACTCTAAATCATATTGCCTAGTGACAGTGGTAAAAACAGCATGGTATTGGCATAAAGATAGACATATAGACCAATAGAACTGAATTGATGGTTCAAAAACAGACCCTCACATCTATAGCCAAGTGATTTTGACAAGCCTGTCAAACCCACCCAGCAGGGACAAAACCGTCTATTCAACAAATGGTGCTAGGAGAACTGGAAATCCATAGCCAAAAGAAAGAAGGAAGACCCCTATCTCACACCTTATACAAAAATGAACTCAATAAAAACAAGTACCATGAAGCTCCTAGAAGAAAATGTAGGGAAGCATCTTCAAGACCTGGTGGTAGGTGGTGGATTCTTAAACCCTACACCGAAAAGGATGAGCAACAAAAGAAAATATGGATAAATGGGACCTCCTCAAACTTAAACACTTCTGTGATTCAAAGGACTTCATCAAGAAGGTGAAAAAGCAGCCCACTCAATGGAAGAAAATATTTGAAAACCACATATCTGAAAAGGGTCTGATTTCCATTCTATATAAAGAGATCATATAACTCAACAGTAAAAGAGCAAGCAATCCAATTAAAAAATGGGCAAAAGATTTAAATAGACATTTCTCCAAAGAAGAAATACAAATGACCAAAAAGTATATGAAAAAAATGTTCCAAATCACTAGCTTTTAGGAAAATGCAAATCAAAACAGCGATGAGATCTCTAACACTGCATAGAATGGCCATTATTTTTAAAAAAGACAACAGTAAGTGCTGGATAGGATGTGGAGAAATAGGAATACTCCTTCATTGTTGGTGGGATAGTAAAATGGTGCAGCCTCAGGAACTGTTCCTGAGGAACAGTGTGGCAGTTCCTCAGGAAGCTA
This sequence comes from Dasypus novemcinctus, assembly GCF_030445035.2. Lineage (NCBI taxonomy): Eukaryota > Metazoa > Chordata > Mammalia > Cingulata > Dasypodidae > Dasypus > Dasypus novemcinctus. The sequence continues at coordinate 40,802,702 of NC_080675.1, forward strand.
AATATAGAACTGCCATATGATCCAGCCATTCATCTACTAGGAATATATCCAGAAGAACTAAAAACTATGGCACAAACAGACATCTGCACACCAATGTTCATAGAGGCATTATTCACAATTGCCAAAAGATGGAAACAACCCAAGTATCCATCAACCAATGAATAGGATAAACAAAATGTGGTATATACCTATGATGGAATGCTACACTGAAGTAAGAAATGAAATTGGGACACATTGTAGGATAACATGGATGAATCTTGAACACATTATACTAAGTGAAGTAAGCCAGACACAAAAGAACAAATATTGTCCTTAATATGAACTAAATATGAAGAATAAACGTATGGGGAAGCAGATTTGACTCAATTAATAGAGTGTCCACCTACCACATGGGAGGTCCAGGGTTCAAACCCAGGGCCTCCTGACCCATGTGGTGAGCTTGCCCACACGCAGTGCTGATGAGCACAAGGAGTGCCATGCCACACAGGGTGTGCCCATGTAGGGGAGCTCCATGTGCAAGGAGTGCACCCTGCAGGAAGAACCACCCCATGTGAAAAAAGCACAGCCTGCCCAAGAGTGGCACTGTGCACACGGACAGCTGACATAGCAAGATGACACAACAAAAAGAGACACAGGTTCCTGGTGCTGCTGACAAGAATGCAGGTGAGCACAGAAAAACACACAGTGAATGGACACAGAGAGCAGACAATGGGGGGAGGGGGTGGGGAGGAGAGAGAAATAAATAAAAAAGAAATCTTAAAAAAAAAAAGAATAAACATATGGAGCAAAAACCTAGAGTATAGGTTATTAGGAGATAAGAGGAGGGTTGAGAAGAACTACTCGTGCTTAATATATGTAGAAATTTTAATTAACTTGACTGTAAGGGTGTGGAAATGTATAGAATTGATGTAACACATTATAGTGAGTAGCAACTGGTTTACAAATGGGATTGTGGCTGAAAAGGGTAGTCTGGGGAAGTAAATGTCAATTGAAAGACAGTTAAAGAATAATCTAGGGACTGGATAAGACAGTGAACCCAGAGGAGGATGAGAATTGTGGTTGAGGATACAAATGCAAGAGTGTCCTTCTGTGAGCTAGAGCAGATGTACAACACTTGCAGAGTGGTGGGAATGTGGAGAAGTATGGGAAAACTACAATTAGTGTAACCTATAGGCTGTGGTTAACAGTAAAACTATAATATTCTTACACTGATGCCAAAGATGTACTGTGCTGATAATGGAAGTGTATGAAAAAAGTGTGCCAAATGTACACTATGGACCATGGTTTCTAGTAATAGGCTGATGATATTATCTCATAATCTGTAACAAATGTTCTACCACAGTATGATGTGTTGGTGAAGGAGTGTTGTATGGGAATTCTACACATGTGTATGATTGTTTTGCAAATTCACAACCTCCATAATAAAAATATATTTTTTTTAAAAAGCGTGGGTTGGGGTAAAAATATACCAACTGTAAGATAAGGACTATAGTTAGTAGTAATATTTTGATGATGCTCTTGCAGAGTTTGCAACAAGTTTCACAACAATGCAAAGTGTTGGTGGAAGGGTGATGCATGAGAACCCTGTGTGATGTTATGTATGTTTATTTTGTAAGTCCATAATCTTTACTGTATACTTATTGTTTATGCATACTAATGTATGAATGACATACTCAATAAAAAATTATGTTTTAAAAAAATCAACCAGCTTTTTCCTTTAGGCTGTGTGAGGTGGTAAGATGGTGGTGCAAATATCCAAGAGGAGGAAGTCTGTTGCTAATGGCTTTCAAAGCTGAACTGAATGAGCTTTTCACTCAGAAGTTAGCTGAAGATGGCTACTCTGGAGGTGAGGCTTGAGTTACACCAACCAGGACAGAAATCACTATTCTAGACACTGGAATGCAGAATGTTCTTGGTGAGAAAGACCAGAGGATCGGGGAATTGACCACTGTAGTTCAGAAGAGGTTGGCTTCCCTGAGGGGAGCATAGAGCTTTATGCTGAAAAGGTGTGTACACAAGAGTTCTATGTGCTATTGCCCAGACAGAGTCTCTGCATTACAAACTCCTAGGAGGGCTTGCTGTGCAGAGGGCTTGCTATGGTGTGCTGTGGTTCATCTTGGAGATGTGGAGCCGATGCGACAAGGTCATGGTGTTGGGGAAACTCTGAGGACAGAGGGGTAAATCCAAGAAGTTTGTGGACAGCCTAATGATCCACAGGGGGGACCCTGTTAACTACTATGTTGATACTGCTGTGCACCATGTGCTGTTTAGTGTGCGGGGCATCAAAATGAAGATCATCCTGCCCTGGGACCCAAGTGGTAAGACTGGCCCTAAAAAGGCCCTGCCTGACCATGAGAGCATCGTGGAACCCAAAGATGAGATCCTACCCACCACTGCCATCTCAGAGCAGAAGGGTAGGAAGTCAGAGCCATCTGCCATACCCAGCCAGTTCCTACTGCATAAAAGAGTTTCCTTTACAGCTGAATCTGGAGCCTGGATATTGCTCTATAAAGACCTTTAAAAAAACTTTTTTAAAAAGGCAGAAAAAATAAATCAAGCAATGTAATTCACCCTATTAACAAAATCAAGGAAAATGCCAATATTATTATCTTAATAGGTACAACAAAGTCATGGCATCATGAGGAATTCTGTTTGACCAGTTCATGGAGGTCAAAAGGAAATTATGCCCAATTTATGAAAGTTCTGCATATATTGACACCAACCAGAAGAGACGGCTGCATCTTTATAATCCCCATCAGGAGTATCCTTGAAAGACAACACAAGGAGAGCAGATGTGGCTCAAATGGTTGAATGCCAGCTTCCCACATGGGAGGACCTGGGTTCAGTTCCCAGTGCCTCCTAATAACAACAAGAACAAGTAAACAAATGGAAAAAAAACAACTACTCAGAAGCTTGGTGGTTGAGCACCGGCTTCCCACATATGAGGTCCCACATATGGGTTCAATCCCCAGCCCTTGGTACTACAAAAAAAAAAAAATGAAACAAAAAAACCCAAAACAGTGTGAGACAAAATCCAGCCAGTGGACAGATCTTCAAGAAATTAATTTGTTTGTCTGCTTTATCTGGACAGAGAAATGACCACAAGAAATGTTCTACACTGATTTAAGGGCAATTGCTAATGGATTCATTGTACAGTCAGGGGCTTGAAAAGAATGGCATTGGAAAATCAGTAGAAAGGAGGTCTAGGGAAGAGTTATGACAGTGGACTTCCTGAATGGGCAGAGTGTAATGATATTTCTGTCCTAGGAAAATGCTTTCCAAAGGAATCCACTACAGGGGAGACTTTCAATAGGTGAACAAAGTGACAAATGTAGCATGGATATCACTCATCTTGCCCCAGACCCAACAGTATTTCTCAATGAACCCAAGTATAAAGCAGTCCTGTTGCAGGGATAAAGACTATGCATATACTCAACAACACAGACTTCCCCCAATAAGTCTGACCTGGCTAAGAGTACTGCTGAGTGCCTAACATGTCAATAATAAAGACTCAGTATGACCCGTCAGTATGACATTCTTGGGGTGAGGGTGAGGGGTGAACAGTGAACCAGTTGGTGGCAATTGATTGCACTGCATCCCTTCCATCATAGAGGTTATAGCAATTTGTTCTTTACTGGAATAAACATATATTATGGACATGGATTTGTCTTCCCTGCTTATATGGTGCTTGTGCTAGCATCACTGTACATGAACTTAAATGTTTATATAATATAATGGTATTTCATGCAATGTTAATTCTAAACGACATACACTTCGCTGTGAAAAGAATGGTGGCAATGGAATCATGACTGTGGAATTCATTGGTTATTGGTCTTACTCTGTTACCCACAAGCATATGGCATCATGGAATGGTGGAATAGCTTGCTAAAGGCTATGTTTCAGCATCAGCTGGGAAATAACACCCTGAAAGAATGAGATTCTGTCTTATAAAATTCAGTATATTCACTAATATATGGTGCAGTTTCTTCCACAGCCAGAATACATGAGTCCACAAATCAAGGTTTGGAAATGTAAGTGGCTCTTCTCATTATTACATCTAATAGCTCACTTCCAGAATTTTCACATCTCATCTATGCAACTTTGAGTTCTGTTGGTTTGGAGGTCTTAGTTCCCAATGTAGAAATGCTTCTTCCATGAGATGGAACAATAGTTAGACTATATTGGATGTTAAGATGCCACCTGGCCATTTTGGGTTCCACATGGACAGTCAAGAAAGGGTTACTCACTGGCTGAGGTGATTGATCCTGATTACCAACAGGAAAATGGGTTTCTGTTACACAATGGGGACAGGTAGGATATATCTAGAACTCAGGAGATTCTCTGGGAGATTCTGAACTTCCATGTCTATTAGAAAAGATAAATAGAAAATTAAAACATCCAGAAGAGGGCAGGATGCTGAGAAGTATTCAGGAATTAAGGATTGTTTCAACCCATCGGGTAAAAACCCTCAAAAAAAAAAAATGTTCTAGGTGAAGGTAAACAAAATAATGAATGGAGAATGGATATGGGAAAACCAGTTATATCTTGGCCTTATAAAAATTTACAGAAAGGACAGTAACAATTATCAGTGTTTTCTTCCTGTTTTTTGTTTGTTTGTTTCATTTTTTGTGGTTTGTTTGTTTTTAGGAGGCACAGGAGATTAAACCTGGGACCTCGTACAAGGGAAGCAGGCACTCAACCACTGAGCTACATCCACTCCCCCTATTTATTATATGTGTACATAAAAAGAAATTATTCTCCAGATTCCCCTTGTATATGAGGATTGCTGGTGGACAAAAATTATGAACAGACAATTCAGAGAAAAAATACAAATCGCTAACTTTACAACTTAGTCTTTAGGTTTCAACATATTCAGGTGGGACTATAATTGAATTTGAGAAGTATTCAACATTGCCCATAGATAGATACTGTAACTAACCCAAGATGGAGCGATAATTATTGAAATTTCGTATTTTATTGTTTGGGGGAAGAGGGTGAAAGTGTCTTTACTTGTGTGAAGGATAGTTGCATCTTGTTAAGTGGACACATAGAGTCATTTCTGATGTTGTGTTGAAGAGTGTGTCTGGAAGCTAAAAGCCAAAGGGGTTGATTGTACTGGTTATTTTTTTTTTTTTTAAAGATTTATTTATTTATTTAATTTCCCCCCCTCCCCTGGTTGTCTGTTCTTGGTGTCTATTTGCTGCGTCTTGTTTCTTTGTCCGCTTCTGTTGTCGTCAGCGGCACGGGAAGTGTGGGCGGCGCCATTCCTGGGCAGGCTGCTCTTTCTTTTCACGCTGGGCGGCTTTCCTCACGGGCGCAGTCCTTGCAGGGGACACCCTTGTGTGGCACGGCACTCCTTGCGCGCATCAGCGCTGCGCATGGCCAGCTCCACACGGGTCAAGGAGGCCCGGGGTTTGAACCGCGGACCTCCCATATGGTAGACGGACGCCCTAACCACTGGGCCAAAGTCCGTTTCCCTGTACTGGTTATTAAACTACTGTCTCTCAGTTCCAAATGCACTTTTCTATACTGTGCTTTGTGAGGCTGGGGATGGAAATCTGCAAACTGCATTTCTCCCTTTAGAGCTGGCTCTACGAGGTTCCTCCTAAAGGGAATGCTTTAAGGAGACCAAAAGACAGATAGAAGAAGAGAGATATACTTCTTCCAATTTTCTACCTGCTCCTTTAAATGTTAACTCCCACAGCCATCTAGCCTGGTAGTAGCAGTTGGTTCCAGTGGTAGCAGTTGGCTCCAGTTTGCAACTTTCAGAGCTAAAATGCTGCCCCTTTGCCTACTCTTTGCCAGAGACCCCTGCACCACCTGGCTGCTGCCCCATCCTGTGGAATTGGAGCTCTGGTTTGGCAGAAGGCTCCTCCAAATCTTTAAATTCAAATACCAAGTTTTCCTTTTGTCTCCTAACCCTAAAGATGGTTGCTGTTTCCTGAAGCTACTACCTCTGGCTCCCTGTTTGCCTTTTCAGCTTCTACATGATTAATCTTTCATTATATTACTTCTCTCTGTTCACATAATTTATGTGGTTTTGTTTCCTGACAGGACCCTGACTAATATACCAACCATTCTCTTTCTCTTGGCAGCAAAATTGTAATAAAATGTGAGACAGGCTAAAATTTATCTAAAATTTATTTAAATAAAACTATGATTAAGTATATAGATGAAGCTATATAGTGGGGGGGCTTACTCAGGAAGAGTACAGAGAGTAAGAAGAAAAGAAGTTTCAGTGCAGAATCCAGGGAAATACCAATAATCAAGAATGGAAAAACAAAAAAATCAAAAAGAACGGAGGAAGAAGAGCCAGGATGGAAATGAAAAAAAGATAGGAGAGAGTACTGTAATGGAAGGATAATGAATGGCATTGAGACAAAGGAATACCCACTTAGGAAAAAAAAATCTATGAAGAAATCTGGATGGATTAAAGTTTTTTGTTTGTTTATTTTAAGATTTATTTTTTATTTATTTCTCTCCCCCCCCACCCCCATTGTCTGCTTTCTGTGTCCATTCACTGTGTGTTCTTCTGTGGGACTCTGTGTCTCGTTTTTTGTTGTTGTTGCATCATCTTGCTGGGTCAGCTTTCCGTGTGTGTGGCGCCACTCCTGGGCAGGCTGCACTTTTTGGGCATGGGGTGGCTCTCCATACGGTGTGCACCCCTTGCACATGGGGCTCCCCTATGCGGGAGACACCCTTGCATGGCATGGCACTCCTTGTGTGCAGCAGCACTGCATGTGGGCCAGCTCACCACATGGGTCAGGAGGCCCTGGGTTTGAACCTTGGACCTCCTATGCAGTAGGAGGCGTTCTAGCAATTGAGCCAAATATGCTTCCTGGATTAAAGTTTAAAACAAAATTATTTGATGCAGAGATCTGCATTTTCTAAAAAACCTGTTTAATCATGTATGTGTATGTGTGCATGTAAGGGTTGGAGGTCAGTGGTGATAGATGAGCTAGAGAGGTAAAGCAGGGGCTAAATCATGCAGAACATTGTAGGCCATGTTTTGTTTTGTTTTTTAAGTTTTTATTTTATTTCAAAGGGAGAGCCATTGAAAGTTTTTGTAAGATTTATTTATTTATCCCTACCCCACCCCACCCGACCCCTGCAGCTTGTTTTTCTGTCTCTTCTCTGTGTCCATTCACTGTGCATTTTTCTGTGTCTGCTTGTCTCCCTTTGTTGCATCATCTTGAAGGTGAGCTCTCCACAATGCAGGCCGTCAGCTCTCCATGGTGCACAGGCAAGCTCGCCTTCACCAGGAGGCCCTGGGACACAAACCCAGGGCCTCCCATATGATAGATGGGAGCCCAACTGATTGAGTCACAGCTGATTCCCAAAAGACTTTTAAACATGGAAACTTCAGGATTAAGTTAGAGGAGTACAAAACTATAGCTGGGGTGGGTTGTTGTGGGGTCGTACTTATCCAGGCAAGAGATGAAGGCAGAAAAGCAATGTAGAAAAGTGTATGGACTTGAGATATTTAGGAAGTAGAATTAACAGGTCTTGATATACCCAGGTCATTCTGGGTACATGGACCATGTACTTTTCTCGTTTCCTTGCTTCTTAATAAACTCTTTACTTCCTTGTCTGCCCTATTGCATTCCTTAATTTCTTTTATGTGATATAAGCCAAGAACCTTAATTTCTTTTATGTGATATAAGCCAGAACCCATAGCTTTCCACTAACATACCTGTGTACCAAACTATCGGGTGGTAGTCTGAAAGACTGAACCAGGAAACTGCTCGGATTCACCCTTCCAGAACTTGCCCTGCAGGCAGAAGCATCTTGTGGATAGCTAAAGCAGTGTAAGAAACACTTAAGTTGGAGTGCCCTGAATTACCTGCTTTAAGCCATACAAAAGAGCACCTGGTGTGTGTGGGGGGGTCTATTTCATAGGTAGTAGAAGGGGCATTCAAATTCCTATAAATGGGAATTCCTAATGAGCAAGCACAAGCCCAGGACAGGAGGAAGGCCCAGAATAGACAGAGAGAACCCTGCACTTCACATTTGCCTTGGGCTTTTCCTCTTGATAGGAGGGCAAAACTCTGAAGAAAAGCATGCCAAAGCTGAGACAATTTGCAAAGACTGTGAAAGGTGTTTTCTGCATTGCTTTATTTGTTTCTGTTACTTCCTGGCACTACAGGAAATCTATCATATCACTTGCTGGATAAAAGTTAAAGAACAGACAGCTTAGGGACTAAATCGCAGAATTAATTTTTTTAAGGCGGTACCAGGAATTGAACACAGGACCTGGTACTTGGGAAGCAGGTGCTCAACCACTGAGCTACATCTGCTCTGCAATGAGAGTTGGTTTTTTCATTTGTGTTTAGGAAGTACTGGGGATCAAACCCAGAACCTCATACATGTGAAGCATGTGCTCAACCACTTGAGCTACATCTCAGAGCTCCCCAGAGTTAACATTTTAAACTAGTAAAATGTACAATAAGCAAAAAAAGATTATAAGACAAAGAAACAGGAATGATGGCCCGTAAAGTAACAAGAAAAAAATACAAGAACATCAGTGGAGAAGACCAGATTTTGGACATACTTGATAAAGATTTTAAAGAAATGATCCTCAAAATTCTTGTGGAATTGAGGGAAACAAAGAGTAAGAACTAAAGAATGTCAGGAAAACAATGAATGACTAATATAAAAATCCCAATAAAGAAAAACTTTAAAAAAGATCCAAACAGAAATACTAGAGTTGAAGACCACAATAACAAATAAAAAAATTTCCGAGAGTTTCAAGAGGTGATTGGAGATGGTAGAAGAAAGAATCAATGAACTTGAAGACAAAACAATTGAAATCACTCAAGCTGAGGAGCAGAAAGAAAAAAAGGACCAAAAAAAAAAAAGTGAAAAGAGTCTTAGAGACTTGTGGGACACCACAAGGATACCAATATGTGCATTATGAGAGTACCAAAAGGAGAAGAAAGAGAGAAAGAAGTAGAGGAATAATCAAATAAATAATGCCATGAAAGTTCCAAAAATTTGAAACTTCCAGGGAAAGTGGCAGAGTAGGGAGCTCCGGACTCACCAAAACAACCATTAAACAGGAAGGAATTCTCTGAAACAACTGTTTTGAAATTCTTGAGGCCAGAAAAGCACCGTACAGCATCCAAGCAAGAGCAGGAGGATGAGGCTGATAAATTATAGTAAAGGACTGTAAATTGTGCTCTCTGCACATGGTTGCCCTGGTACCCATTCCCCACTCTCACAGCAAGTTACCATAAGGTCCAGTCCCTGGCTAGCTGCTAATGATAGAAAGGACATAATAATCCTCTTCCCCAATAACAGGGATCTGATTAGCAAATTTGGATTGCTGGGGCCTGGTCCTGAAGGAAGTCATTGTTTCAACCCTCCCCGGACAGGGGCAGAGGCAGTGGAGACTGAAAGATGCAGTGCTTCCTCAGATCTGTAGGGGACAGTTTGCTGAAGGGTTGCATTTACTGGGAAGGTCAGGAAAGCTCAGCTTTGGGGAGCTGTCAGAGAACATTTTGACACCCTTCCTGGCTCCCTGTATAAGGTACTTTGAAGCCAGGCTGCGCCCCCTTCATGAGTCCCTGTCCCTGTTTAGGAAAAAAACATCTTGGGAAAGACATCCCCAGGGTGATCCTCCTTCCAGAATTTGGCCTCCAGGCAAAAACAGCACAAGAAAATGAAAGGAGTGCAAAAGAACATAGAGGCAGATAGTCTTAGACAAAGCCTGCTGGATTCAAATATGTGGAAGAGGGAGGTTTGTCCCCTGGGAAACAGAGAGGACAAATTCCTATAAAGAGGGAAATTCCAAAACAACTAGCAAGCAAAAGGCCAGGACAAGGCAGAGGCCTAGAAGGACAAGGAAAGCCATGCATAGAACACTTACTTTGGACAGACACTCCTGATAAGAGGGCTGAAGCTCAAGAATACCTGTCTTTTACAAAACCAAGAAACAGACATTTCAGGGAGTAAATCCTTGGTGAACATTTTAAAATATTAAAATGTACATCATGCAACAAAAGAGTACAAAATGAAAAAAGAAACAGGAAATGATGGCCCATCCAAAGGAAGAGAATAAAAACCAGAAAATACCAACAGAGAAGACAAGAATGTGGACATAGTAAACACGCCTTTTGAAAATTAGCTTAAAAATGTTTAAGGTTGGCAAGCAGATGTAGCTCAAGTGATAGAACTTCCACCTACCATATGGGAGAACCTAGGTTCAATCCCTGAGGCCTCCTGGTGAAAAAGAAGAAGAGAAGTGTGCCTGCACAGCAAGCCAGTGTCCACACAAGTGCCTGCACGGTGAGCCAGTGCCCTGTGCAGGTGAGTCACTCAACAAGATAATACGCATCAAAAGAGAGACAAGGGGAGAGTCAAGGTGAAGTGCAGCAGAAACCAGGACCTGAGGTGGCACAATTGACAGGGAAACTCTCTCCCCATGAGAGGTCTACAGTATTGAATCCCAGTGAATCCTAAAGGTGAGAAAATGAGAAGACAACACAGACAGCAAAAACAGGAGGGCAGGAGGAGGGGAAGGGGTGAAAATTTAAAAAATAAACAAGTCTTTTAAAAAAATGCTCAAGGTGAGAAGCAGATATGGCTCAAGTGATTGGGTTCCCGTCTACCATATGGGAGGCCCCGGGTTCGGCTCCTGGGGCCTCCTGGGGAAGGCAAGCTGGCCTGCACTGCTGTGGTGAGCTGAGAACAGACAGAGAGTACAAACAACAAGGAGGGGGGTGGGGCGGGAATTTTAAAAAGCTCAAGGAGGTGAAGGAAAGTACAAAAGAAGAACCAAAGGATATCAGGAAAATAAGTGTTAAAATTCAAAGGCATAAAAATAATGATAGGGATATGAATGTGGCTCAAGCAGTTGGGCTCCGGTTTGCCATGTGGGAGGTCCACGGTTCAATGCCTGGGGCCTCCTGGTAAAGGCAAGCTGGGCCGCGTGGCAAACTGGCCCACCGGGAATGCCACCCTGTGCAGGAGTGCTGCCCTACACAGAACTAACCCCTGTGCAGAAGTGCCAGCCTATGCAGAGAGCTGGCGCAGCAAGAACCTCCTGATGAGAATACAGGCAGACACAGAAGAGCACACAGCAAATACATACAGACAACAGGGAGGGGGGAGAAATAAATAATTAAATCTTAGAGAAAAAAACAACATAATGATAGCAAGGATAGCAGATGTGGCTCAGTGGTTGAGTGCCAGCTTCCCACATATGAGGTTCCTGGGTTCAATCCCTGGCCCTGGTACCTAAAAAAAAAAAAAAGTAATGATAAGGGAGCAGATACAGGATGTGGTTCAAGTGGCTGAGCACCTGCTTCTCACATGGGAGTTCCTGGGTTTCATCCCCAGTGACTCCTAAAAGCAAAAACAAGCCACAAGCAAACAAATGAAAAAACCAAATTGGGGGAGCCGATGTGGCTCAGTGGTTGAGCACCAGCTTCCCAAATACAAGGTTGCAGTTTCACCCACTAGCTCCAGTATCTCAAACAAAAAAATAAATAAAAATAAAATTTAAAAAAATCTAAACAATGTAAACAGGACAACCAGCAAGACGGCGGTGGAGTAAGGAGCTCCTAGAGTCAACTCCTGCTACAGGGTAGACTCGGCTGGCTAAGGCACAACTCTGGGAACAGCTGGAATGTGAATCTGTCCAAGTCAGAAAGAGGCAGGTGGCCACCATTTTGACACACACACCCCAGCCTGAGGGGAAGCCAGGCTGACCGCAAATCATAGTGACAGCAGGAACCAATTTCTTTCACCCAGAGTGGCCTGCAGCCCTAGACTAGGCTTCAGCCCCACCTCTGGCGGGGAGGAGGCTGGTGGGCCTATCCAGTACTGCAGGTACCTTTGGCTGGCACAGACTGAAAATCAGAAGTCTACCGGGGCAACTCAGGTCATCTTGGACGCACACTGCATAGACTGCTGCCCACATCTGCCCCAGACAGGGGAGAAAGGGGTGTGAAACTTCATCAGTCTCTCTGGGCAACTACAGTCAAGGCCTGCACGACTTAGATTCTTCCACACAGCCGTGACTCTGTCCCTACTCCTGGCAAAGGAGAAAGTTTGGGAGAAGCTTCACTGGTCCCTGGTGCAAGGAGGGCTGCTTGAGCCTCCACAGCTTATAGCACCAATTATAACCTTGGCTCCTACTGCACAACGAGCAAGGGAGAAAGGGCAGGAAGCCCTAAACGAAAGAGAAAAACTGCACCCAGAATAAATACTCTAGTAAGCCAGATGCCAAGATGCCAACAACAAATTACAATCCACACCAAGAAACAGGAAGATATAGCCCAGTTAAAGGAGCAAGATAAGCCTCCAGATGACATAAAGGGGTTGAGACATCTAATCATAGATGTTCAAACAAATCTCTTTAATAAATTCAATGAGATGGCTAAAGAAATTAAGGATATTAAAAAGACACTGGATGAGCATAAGAAAGAACTTGAAAGCATACATAGAAAAATAGCAGGTCTTATGGGAATGAAAGGTGCAATAAATGAAATTTTTAAAAATTGGAATTATATAACAGCAGATCTGAGGAGGCAGAAGAAAGGATTGGTGAGCTTGAAGAATTGGCCTCTGAAAGTGAACATACAAAAGAACAGATGAAGAAAAGAATGGGAAAAATTGAACAAGGTGTCAAGGAATTAAATGACAGCAAAAGGTGTGCAAATGTACATGTTATGGATATCCCAGAAGGAGAAGAGAAGGAAAAAGAGGCGGAATATTTGAAGAAATAATGGTAGAAAAATTTCCCAACCCTATTGAAGGACATAGATATCCATGTACAAGAAGCACAACATACGCCCATCCAAAAAAATCTGAATTGATAAACTCCAAGACACATACTCATCAGAATGTCAAATGCCAAAGACAAAGGGAGAATTCTGAGAACAGTAAGAGAAAAGCAATTCATAACATATAAGGGATACCCAATAAGATTAAGTGCTGATTTCTCACTAGAAACCATGGAGGCAAGAAGACAGTGGTCTGATATATTTAAGATACTACAAAAGAAAAAACTTCCAGCCAAGAATCTTATATTCAGCAAGACTATCTTTCAAAAATGAGGACGAGATTAGAGTATTCACAGATAAGACACTCCATGGAGAAAAAATAGTCTCTTCAACAAATGTTGTTGAGAAAACCAGATATCCATAATCAAAATAATGAAGGTGGACTGCTACCTCACGTCATATAAAAATTTAACTAAAATAAATGAAAGACCTAAATAAAAGAACCGAATGTGTCCCAGGGATGAACCTTCCTGGCACTGAGGGATTATTACTAAGCACCAACCACTGATGCTTGTGGAAAGAGACCTTGACCAAAAGGGAGAAGCATTCAATAAAAAAGTTTTTATGGCTTAGAGATTTCAAAGTGAGTCAAGGGGTCATTCCAGAGGTTATGCTAATGCAGGTCTCAGGAAGATTTCACTAATCACCAGAATAAACAAAACCTCAAATAAAAATGCTCCCAAGGGCTCTGGGACTTCTGGACACTACAGGTAAAGTGTATACCCACATGAAAACAACACCCCTTCAACGGGCCCTATTTGGGAATATATGATAATCTATTTTCCCAATAAAACAGAGATAGATTAATTTATAAATTCCCTACTTGTGGTTCTTCTTCAGCCCTTTTGTTTGAACCTATAATTATCACTATACACATTACATATATGTCTCAGACTTAAATCTTTGGACTGTTCATATGCCAGTTGAGCCATGAATCCTAGCAGAGTTGGGACCAAAACCTACTCTCAAGGTCTTCAGACTTGCCCAGGACAAGTAACAAAATGATGATGATGGAATGCCCCATCCCAAAAAACAGGGATAATCTACAACTGCAAACAGACTAGTTCCTTCCATCTGTCCCCTAATATCTAAAGCCCCTTTCAATCTGAAGCAGTCAGAGATGACATAATCCCAAATTCCTCAAGCTAGAGTAATGAACAAACATAAGGGGGGAGGGTAACCATAGACCAATGTAGATTTATTGTTATTGTAGGTATGACCATGTCATAATGGAAGAACTTGTAACATTGATATAATGATATTGGATACTAGAGGTTCAATGGGGAGGGGGAAGTATGAATAGGTGGAATACAGGGCAGCTTTAGGGCATTGGAATTGTTCTGTATGTTACTGCAATGGCAGATACATGACATTATACATGTATAGCCTATAAAACTGTACAGCCCAAAGCAAACTATGGGTGGTACTGTACAGCAAGATATTAACAATCTCCCATTGAGGGTAAAAAAACAAGGAAATATACTAAATGTAAGAAACTAGGCAAAATATACTATATATGGTTTGACTCCATCTATACAAAATATAAATACAAACAAATTAGATGGTATAGCAGTTTGATATAATTGATGAATTCCAAAAAGAAATATTGGATTATGCTTGTAATCTGATCTATACCTGGGTATGATTATGTTTAGGGCTTTAATTGGGCCACGTCATTAGGGTGTTGAGTCTCCACCCCTTGGTGGGTGGAGATAAAAGGCATGGCAAAGGACAGAGTTGGAACTTTTGATGCAAGGATTTTCTTATGTTGGAGTTTAATGCTAAAGACTTAAGCTGGAGCCCCAGGAAGTAAGCTCACAGAGGAAAGAGAAGGCAGCACCAGGAAGAAAGGAACCTTGAACCCAGAGAAAAGCAAGCCCCAGGAACGTAGGAACCCAGGAAGCCTGAACCTTCACAGACGTCAGCAGCCATCTTGCTCCAAATAGACTTTGGTGAGGGAAGTAACTTATGCTTTACGGACTGGTATCTGTAAGCTCCTACCCCAAATAAATACCCTTTATAAAAACCAACCAATTTCTGGTATTTTGCATCAGCACCCCTTTGGCTGACTAATACAGATGGAAACAGAATAGCAGCTATGTATGACAGGAGAAGGATACAGAGATTGAAAGAGTTTTTTTGTTTGTCTGTTTTTTGTTTATTATTATTATTGAGTTAATGAAAATGCTGTAATATTGATTGAAGTGATGAATGTGCAACTCTGATTATACCAAATACCATTGATTGTACACTTCGAATGGATTATATGCTTTATGAATAAGTATCAAGAAAACAGATTTTCTTTAAAAACCTTTCTAGCACAAAATGTAAATCATAAACTATAGCCCTTGATTAGTAGCAGTGCTTTAATTTGGTTCCTCAATTGTAACAAATGTACCTCACTAATGTAAGATGTGAATAATAGGGGAAAATGTGTACATGGGTGGGTAGAGGTAATAAGGGAATTCTCTATGCTTTTGATGTAATTTTCCATAATCTAAAAATTCTCTAAAAATAAATTTTATAATGATTTTTAAAAAACACAACCAAATCTATAAAACTCCTAGAAGAAAACCTAAGGAAGCATCTTCAGGACCTTGTGTTAGGCAAAGGTTTCTTAGACTTTACACCAATAGTGCAAGAAACAAAAGAAAAAAAGAGATAAATGGGTCTTCAAAATGAAAAATGTTTGTGCATCAAGGGACTTCATCATGAAAGTAAAAAGACAACCTACAAAATGGAAGAAAATATTTGGAAACCACATATCCGATAAGGGTTTAGTATTCACATATATAAAGAAGTTCTTCAGCTCAACAACAACAACAACAAAAAAATGGGCAAAAGACTTAAATAGACATTTCTCCAAAGAAGATAAACAAATGGCCAATGAGCATATTTTTAAAAAGCTCAGCATCATTAGCCATTAGGGAAATACAAATCAAAACCACAATGAGGGAAGCAAATGTGGCTCAACAGATAGAGCCTACCATATAGGAGGTCCAAGGGTTTGATACCCAGGGCCCTCTGGCTTGTGTGGTGAGCTGGCCCACACGCAGTGCTGCTGCATGCAAGGAGTGCCAGCCTGCACAGGGATGCCTCCACGTAAGGATGCCCCCCATGCAAGGAGTGGCCCCTGTGCAAGGAGAGCTGCCCCATGTAAAACCGCAGCCCACCCAGGAGTGGTGACACACACATGGAGAGCTGATGCAGCTAGATGATGCAACAACAACAAAAAAGAGACACAGATCCCCAGTGCTACCTGATGAGAATACAAGCAGACACAGAAGAACACACAACAAATGGACACAGAGAGCAGACAATGGGAGAGCTGGGGGTAGGAGGGGGGAAGAAATAAATAAATCTTAAAAAAAAAAAAGCAAACCTACCATAATGAGATACTATTTCATGTTGACTAGAATAGCTACTATTTAAAAAGAAAAACAAAAAAACAAAAACAACAAGGATAATAACAAGTGTTTGAAAGGATACAGTAAAATAGGAAGACTCCTTCAATGTTGGTTGGAATGTAAAATGGTGCAGCTGCTGTGGAAAACAGTTTGGCAGTTCCTCAGAAAGTTAATTATAGAATTACCATATGACTTGGTAACCACACTTCTAGGTATATACACAAGAGAATTGTAAGCAGAGACTCAAACAAGATATTTGCACACCAATGTTCGTAACGGTATTATTCACAATTGCCAAAAGACGGAAGCAATCCAGGTGTCCATCAACCTATGAACAATGTGGTATACACAAAAATGGGATATTATTCATCTGTAAAAAGAAATGAAATTCTGATATATGCCACAGCATAGATGAATCTTTAAGACATCATGTTGAGTGAAATAAGCCAGACACAAATGGACATTGTATGATCTCACTTATATGAAATAATTAGAATAAGCAAATTTATAGAGTCAGAAATTAGAATATAGGCTACCAAGGACCAAGGTGGAAGCAGAGAAAAGGGAGTTAATTCTTAATTAGGGGAAGCGGGACATGGCTTAATTGATAGTGTCCACCTACTATAGAGGGTCCAGGGTTCTATACCCAGGGCCTCCTGGCCCATGTATTGAGCTGCCCCACACTCGGTTCTGCCATGCACAAGGAGTGCCATGCTATGCAAGGGCGCCCCCATGTAGGGGAGCCCCACATGCAAGGAGTGCACCCCGCAAGGAGAGCTGCCCCATGTGAAAACAAGCACAGCCTGCCCAGGAGTGGCACTGCACACATGGAGAGCTGATGCAGCAAGTTGACACAATAGAAAAGAGATGCAATTTCCCAGTGCTGCCTGATAATACAAGCAGATGCAGAAGAACCGACAGTGAATGGACACAGAGAGAAGACGAGACGGCAGGGGGCGGGGTGTGTGGAGAACAAATAAAATAAATCTTTAAAAAAATTCTTAATTAGTACAGAATTTCTATTTTGGGTGATGAATAAATTTTGGTAATGGATGGTCATGATGGTAGCATCAAATAAAATTTTTCAATGTGGTTAAAAGGGGAAATTTTAGGTTGTATATATGTTACTAGAATAAAAATTTAAAAAATAAAACCATAGGACTATACAACACAAACAGTGAACTCTACTGTAAACTATGAACTATACTTAATAGTACAATTATGATCATATTCTTTCATCAATTATAGCAAAGTTACCACACGAATGCAAGGTGTTAATAATGGGGAAACCTGTGTATGTGAGGGAGAGTATATGAGAACTCTGTCTTTTTTGCATGATGTTTCTATAATCCTATAGCTTCTCTAATAAAAAGGAAAAAAAAATAACTGTTGATTGGCTATGGATACTATTCTATGCAGGAGTTAAAATAATGAAGTAGGTCTACAAATACTAAGCAAACTGTTAACCATGCTTTTGGAGGGTAAGTGAGCTTGTGGAAGGGGGGTTAAATATGGATTTTAACATATGGCTTAGGCTAAAAAAAAATTTTTTTAATGTTAGGAGACATTACTTAACAGTTTAGGGGGAAATGCCAGTAGCACTGGAGTGGATTAATATGTAGGAGAGAAAGGGATAACTGATGGAATAATGTCCATGAGGAGATAAAATGAGATTAGTTCCAGAGCCCAGTGGAAGAACTGTGCTTGGATAAGAGGAGTTTTGTTGGGGGGAGACCAGAAGTTGAGGGAGCTGCTAACTGATGACCTCCATAATTCTTGCAAAGTAGATAGGCAGGTCATGGCTGAAGCAAGGGCTTGGGCAGTGTGCTCAATTTGTGAGGGTTTAGGAAAGTAATTATGGTTATAGAAACAGATTATTTTCTTTAATCCTTACATCAGTCCCATGAAGTATTATCTCCATTTCACAAACGTAGAAACAAAAGTGCGATGATTACCTCATTTACACAAGACAGCACAACTGATGAATAATGATGAATCCATTTTATGAATTTCTAATCCATGCCTCCCTGACTTCAATTTACTAGCCTGTCTCGGCCTTGCTTACCTCAGCAGTGAAGTGGAAATGGTCCCAAGCTACTCATCCTCTAATGCAGTGGAGTGGGATGGGACATCCAGGGTGTAATGATGGTCTGATAGGGTGTTGGAAGAAAATGGCACATATCTGTTTATTTATTTTTTTAATCTAAAAAAGGAAAGAAATTAAACTTTGTTAATATTTAATGTACATACAGGGTAATAGATAATATTTTTGTAATCTAAATATTTTTTAATTAAAAATTATAAAAAATATTTAATGTACAGATAGATGCTGGTATCCATATCTTGAGAGAGGCATGGGACTTCTAGTACACAAAAGCTGCATAGTACAGAAGGGATGATGGTGGTACTCTTCTATATTGTACTTTCTATGGTTAAGGAATGGCATCAATGTGTTCATTTTTGTAGAAACAAGACTTTCATTTTGTGTCATCTATGTATCTTTAAAAAAAAACAGATTTTCAGGTAGCAGAATCTTTATAATACAGTAGTCTATGATGAAATGGAGATTGATCAGGCAGATATTTGGCTTCACTCAGAGGTTTGCTAGGTATTTCTTGTCAAAGTATTAAAAGAATTGTCAGAATTTATAAGTAACTTGTAATTTTCTTTTACAAAAAGAGAAGGGTTTGAACTTTGTTGACTTTCAGTGATAACAATAAGGTGGCTGTCAATAGACTGCTATGTTACAGATATTAAAAAACTATTTTTAAGAAATCTGTTCCTTCAAGATAAGTTGATATTTTAATGAGTGAGAAAACAACTACTTTTTGAAAGCTCTTTGAAAAGAATATTTTGAAAAATATATTTGAAACTCTCTCCATATTTTTTTTGCCAAAAATGTAGAAACATGTCTCCCATACAAATGCTCATATTTGCACACACAAAGCCTTGGAAACAGAGATTTCTACTACGTTTAGGAATCTTCAAAACATGAGATTCTTTGATTGTTAAAAATATAAAAATTTAATGCCTTCCGATTACTTTGTGAATGGAACTAATTGATATCATGGAAGATGAAAATTAACCAGCTGAATTTGAAGAAAAACCTTTGTATAATTGGTAAATCAGTCTGAAAAATTAGTTTCATGGTTGATTAAGCCCAGCCAACTACTCTTCCATTTGGATTTTTGTATTTTCATGAAGTTTCACTCCATTAAAACCAAGTGATGTAAACTGATCATGCCTTTGAAATCACAATATCCTAATGTGTTAAACCACTGTTTCAAAAATAACAAAGCATGGTCAAATTGCTCTTGCTTAAAAAAAATTAGTTGGGGGAGTAGCTGTGGCTCAAGCGGTTGAGTGCCTGCTTCCCACACGGGAGTTCCCAGGCTTGGCTCAATGTGACTCAGTTGTTGAGTGCTGGCTTCACAGTTATGAGGTCCCAGGTTCAATCCCTGGCCCCAGTACCCCGCACCCCCCCCAAAAAAATTAGTGGGAGCAAAAAAGTTTTTTGTGCAAATAATAAAATTTTAAAATATTCTGATTATTTCAGTTTTATCTCATCCTTTCATTTTAATTTTTAGACATTTTTGTGATTTTAAAATGTACATAATATATTAGAAAAATATTATGTGAATATGTGTATAAATAACATTGAATGCCTGTTAAAAACTTTTTTTAATGAGGGTTTGTCATAAAATAATTTAGAGATCATTGCTCTAATGCAGGGTTTCTCAGCCTCAGCACTGTGGACATTTCGGATTGGATAAGTCTTTGTTGTAAGCAGTTGTTCTGTGCATTGTAGGATATTTAGCAGCATCCCTGGCTTACACTCACTAGCTGCCAGTGACACCCCCCATCCCCCACCATTGGAAAAATTAAAAATTCCTCCAGATAGTGATATTGTGGTAGGTTTTCCAGATTTAGCAAAACAAAACTAAAAGCAAAAATAAAAAAAAATTTTAAATGACTTACTAAAAATCATTCATTGTTTATCTGAGATTCAAAGTTAACTGGGTGTCCATGTTTTATCTAATAACCCTAAGGGAGGGAGCCAGCCCTTCCCCACCTTCCTCATAGAGTGCCTTTCCTATTTCTAATGTATTATGTCTATGCCTATGATACTCTACATCCTTGCCACTCTCCTGGCCCCCACTCTGCCTTTTCCTGACTTCCTAAACTCTTCCACTGTTTCCTTTGAAACTAATGATCCATAATGTGCAAATTCCCCTACATTTTCAAGCTTTCTCTCCATTTTCTTATCTTTACTAAAATCCAGCTCTCCCGGAAAGACACCATTTTCCCTTTGTCCATCCAAATGATGGGTTTATATTCTCAGTTTCCACATTCCTCAGGGAGGAGGGATATAAGGAAATTTAGAGGAAGTAAAAAAGGAACTGGTACCTTCAATGCAAAACTATGCATTGTTTAGAGTACATCCTTACAAATCTAGCCTTTTATTGCCTTTGAGGTATTTTACAGCTCTATAAATTGTAGATAACTGATAGCAATGCAAAATACTTTTGTCTATAGGCGCATGCAAATAAATTCTCTCCAATGGAAATTCAATGAACTTCCCTAATGCACTGTGGAAAGAAGTCAGTTTTGCCTCTACTTTCAAGTTCATTTCAATATTCTTGATGTGCATGCTTTGGTTGTAAGGTCCAAGAAACCACCATGTACCACAAGGTCTTGAAGCAGTTTCCCTATATTTTCTTCTAGTAGTTTTATGGTCCTGGCTTTTATATTTAGGTCTTTGATTGATTTTGAGTTGATTTATGTATAGGGAATGAGATAGGGGTCCTCTTTTATTCTTTCGGTTATAGATATCCAGTTCTCCCAGCACCATTTTTGAAGAGACTATTTTGTTTTGTTAACATGGGTGTGGTAGGTTTGACAAAACGAGTTGACCATAGAGACGAGGGTTTATTTCTGGACTCTCAATTCTATTCCACTGATTGGTGTGTCTTTTATGCCAGTGTCATGCTGTTTTGACCACTGTAGCTTTGTAATATGTTCCCAGGCCAGGCAGTGAAATTCTTCCCATGTCCCTCTTCTTTTTTAGAATGCTTTTGGCTCTTCAGGTGCATAACTCATTATTAATGAGAGAACCAGTAAGATGTTCAAAGGTGAATTTTAAAAAACACATTTATTGATCAATAAAAGAAAAAAAAATTGATAAATGGGACCTACTCAAAATTTAACACATTTGCATCTCACAGGACTTCATCAAATTGGTGGAAAGGCAGCTGACTCAATGGGAGAAAATATTTGGAAATCATCTGTATAGTAAGGGTTTAATATCCATGATATATAAAGAGATGTTACTGCTCAACAATAAAAAGACAAATGATGCAATTTAAAAATGGGCAAAAGACTTGAATAGACATCTGTCCAAAGATGAAATATTAGTGGCAAAAAACACATGGAAAAATGTTCAACATCACTAATGATTAGGGAACTGGAAATCAAAACTACAATGAGATATCATTTCACACCTATCAGAATGGCCACTATTAAACAGACAGAACTACAAGTGTTGGAAAGGATGTGGAAAATAGGAACTTATTCACTGTTGGTGGGAATGCAGAATGATACAGCCACTGAGGAGAACTGTTTTGCAGCTGCTAAAGAAGTTGAATATAGACTTGTCACATGACCCTGCAATATCACTATTGGGTATATACCCAGAATAACTGAGGACAGAGACACGAACAGGCACCTGAACACCTATGTTCATAGTGGCATTATTTACAATTGCCAAAAGTTGGAAATAATTCAAGTTTCTATCAAGCAATGAATGATAAACAAACTGTGGTTTATTCACATGATGGAATATTATGCAGCTGTAAGAAGAAATGAAGTCATAAAGCATATGACAACATGGATGAATCTGGAGGACATTATGTTTAATGAAACAACCAGACACAAAAGGATAAATACTGTATGATCGCATTACTCTGAACTAAATATGTTGTGTAACATATTGTATCATTCTATTTATATAAAATGTAAATATAAATCAATTTATAAAGATGAAATGTGATTAGTTATGTAGGGCTAGGGAAGGCATGCTAAGGGGTGTAGAGTTTTTCTTTTTGGAGTAATGAAATAGTTCTAAAATTTTTTTGTGATGATAAAAGCACAACATTGTGATTACACTAAAAGCCATTGATTATACACTTAAGATAGATCATATGGTATGTGAATATATCTCAATAAAACTGTTTAATAAATAAATAATTACGCAAGAATAGTCAAAAACAGCAGCTAGATACAGCAGGGGAAACATAAAGAGATTGAGAGGTAAAGAATTTTCCTGTTAGGTTTTTTTTTTTGCTTATTATTATTATTGAAATAATAAAAATGCTCTAATAATGATTGAGGTGATAAATGCACAACAATGTGATTATACCAAATACCATTGATTGTACACTTTGCATGAATTGTATGTTTTATTAATATGTATCAATAAAATTGATTTGTTAAAAAAAGTGAGTTACTGAAAGTCTTTAATCTTATTCATTTGATAACTGTATTAGTGTCATGATTTTATCTTTTATTTATGCATTTTGAAAAGTATTCTTTAATAGAGGCAGGGTTGATGTTCTTTTGTTTCCCATTGCTGCTTCCAGACAATTATTCTTTCACCTCTACCTAAAAAAAACAGGGAAGTGGATTTGGCTCAATGGATAGAGCATCCATCTACCACATGGGAAGTCCAAGGTTCAAACCCAGGGCCTTCTGACCCGTGTGGTGAAGCAGGCCCATGTACAGTGCTGATGTGTGCAAAGAGTGCTGTGCTATACTAGGGTATCCCCCGCATAAAGGAGCCCCACGCTCAAGGAGCGCGCCCCGTGAGGAGAGACGCCCCACGCGAAAAAAGTGCAGCCTGCCCAGGAGTGGGGCCACACACACAGAGAGCTGACCAGCAAGATGATGCAACAAAAACAGACACAGATTCCTGGTGCCTCTTATAAAAATACAAGTGGCACAAAAGAACACAAGAAAATGGACACAGAAAGCAGACAGCTGGGGGTGGTGAGTGGAGAGAAATAAATAAAAAATAAATCTTAAAAAAAAAACCCACACATAGTAAACATAATCAATGCTACTGAATTGAACACTTAAGAACGGTTAAAGTGGCAGATTTTATGTTGTAAATGTTTCCCTAATAACAAAAAGCAAGCAAGCAAGAAAAGCTAGCTTCTTTGATTTCCACACCATTCACCTACCTCACTCTTTTCTTCATCTCATTGCTTTTACCTGCTGCCCCGCCTCCCCCTGAGTCAAGGAAAGTCTTTGGCACAGTATTTCTCTCCAGCACAAGCCACGCCATTTCCTGCATGACTTCAACATTGAAAGGATCTAATAGTGTCTTGGCCATTCATTGATCTCCACAATGTTCTCTTTAACTCTACGTGAGCCACCCACTCTTTCCATCTCCCCTTAGACATCTTCTTTGACCATAACCTCTTTTTCCAACTTGTCTGGTAACTACCCTGACAGTTTTCTTTGATCTTATTGGGACCCTCATTCATCGACTCCCATCACCTTTCTCAATTTCTTTCTTCTTTTCTCTTATCTGGTTTATATTCTGTGGTCTATAATTTCAGTATATTGCCAACACCCTCAACTCCATTGTTCTTCGATTTTTTTTTTCACTTCATCTATCAGGAAAATTCCAAACCCAAGTGAACCTTGTTATCTGCTTTCTCTGTGGCCCTGGTTATGGACACTTGTGCGCTACTCTAGAAAGTCACACAATAGGGCAGATTGGTTCCAGAGGAATTCCAAATAAGCCATTAACATCACCCAACTCAGGTCATCTCACTCTCCTAGTTCTCACTGTTTATTCAAATCTTCTCCTTTCTCATCAATCTTTTTTTTCTTTGAGAGCAAAGTTTTTTTATTTATTTCTTGCATTTGTAATATTCTTCAATGACATCTTGGGCCCGAGCTTCTTTGCTATAGTCCTTAACAGTCATACAACTGAAACCAACCAGTTTACCGCGTTTCCCTCTCTGTTGGTTTCGCAGAGGTCTACCTATTCCCCTGGTTTCTTGTTGTCGTCAATCTTAATTAGGTTGATTTAGTGCTCAGCGCAAAGGGACTCCAAAAGCTTGACATACACAGATTCATTACAGTTGGATGCAAGCACACAAAGATGGGCTTGGCGCTTGACTAAGGCTTTGGCAGCTTTGAGGATCCACGTGCTAGACCATCATGGATGAGGGCGGGCTTCAGCACCTCCTGTAAAGCAGCATTATTGTCCATTACATCTCCAGCAACAAGGCCTTCCTGGGCAATGGCGGTGGTTACAGGTGGAGCCAAATCATGAAAGCACCTTAGCCTCTGCCTCTGCCTTCTCCCTCATGGCAGGGGAAGATCTCTCTCATCAATCTCCAGGTTCCTCCCTCCTCATCCCACACTCTCAGTAGGTGATCTTGCCCACTCCTTCGTAGAGAAAATAGAAACCAGCATATGGGCATTCCTCATGTCACTACCAAACAAACAGCTCTACCTTCACCTGTCCCCATCCTACCTCTTTCCGATAGAGGAACTCTCCTTCCTCCTAACTGGCGCCAAATTCTCCTGTGCTTTGGAGCCCATTCTGCCTACATTCTCAAAACTATCTGCTATACACTGTACAGTCCAGTTTCATTTTATATATTTTTTCAACTTCTCTCTCTGAACAAGGTCCTTCTCAATGGTTTTTAGACGTTCTATTAAAACAAAAACCTACCTGATATAAATATTCCAACCACTGACCTCACTGTCTCCATTTCTCTTCCTTCTACTCATTGTTCAGCCCATTCCTCTCTAGGGTCTGGGTCATCACACCCTTGAAGGAGCTCTGGCTAAGATTATTGGTGAGGTCCATGTCAAAAAATCCAACATTTTGCAGTCATCTTATTGACTCTTCACGAACATTTGACACAATTGACCTTTTCCTCCTTCTTGGAATGATCCTTTGCCACAGCTTCTATAACAAAATACTCCCAAAGTTTTTCTTATACTCCTGGCCACTCCTTCTGCCTCCCTGACAAGTGTATCCTCCTCTACCCAAGCATTAACCATTCCTCAAAGCTTAGTCCCATGCCCTCTTGTTTTCTTCTTACTTGATACTTCCCCTAAATATTCTCATCCACACCTTGAACTTTGCCAATCACCTCTGTACCGATGACTGCACCTGAGCTCAGGCTACCCTCTCTGTCAGCTCTTCTTGGAAGTCTCAGAGAATCTCAAAGTCTCTGTGTATATAATTGATCTCATGATTTTCCCCCTCAAAATTGGACCTTTTCGAGGAGTCATACCTCACTGAATACAAGTAAAAACTTAGGCATTTCCCTGATATCTTGTCCCTCATCCCCCCCCCCCAATCTATCACTAAATCCTATTATTTTCGTCTTAAATCCATCTACATCACTCCAACTTCACTTTTACTAGCTTTGTTTGTTTAAATTATCATCATCTCTTCCCTACACTATTGCAAAATCTTCCTAATCAGTCTACTCTAATCCACTCTTAGGCCCTTCCAATCTTTCTTCCAATAGTAGCCAAAACAATCTTGCAAAATGCATATCTGATCACATAAATCCTTCATTGTTTAAACTCTTCATGTTTAAAGCTCTTGGTTGACTAAAATCCTTAACATGGCCAGGCCACTATAGATTAGATGAATTATCTAACTGCATCTTCACTGATTTGGTTCCCCTACAGGGCCTTTGCATGGCTGCTGCCTTTGCTTCCAGCACCCCCGCCCAACCGCCCAACCACCCACTTTGACTCATTTACATCTGCTCTTCAGATCATAGTTTTCTTTCATGTGTCTAATAGGATTTTCCCATTGTAATCTCTCATTATTACCATCTTCATTATAGCTAACATGCAGACATGTTTACTACAAGTCAGACACTGATCTAAGGGCTCTACTAAGTTAATTTTTTAAAATCATAACAACCCCAATTCACATATGAGGAAAATAAGGCATCATATATATTTTTTTAAAGATTTATTTTTTATTTATTTCTCTCCCTTCCCCCCCCCTCAGTTGTCTGCTCTCTGTTTCCATTCGCTGTGTGTTCTTCTGTGTCCGCTTGTGTCAGTGGTACACGGAATCTGTGTCTTGTTTTGTTACATCATCTTGCTGCGTCAGCTCTCCGTGTGTACGGCGCCATTCCTGGGCAGGCTGTCCTTTTTTCACGCAGGGCGGCTCTCCTTACGGGGCACCCGTATGCTGGGGACACCCCTGCGTGGCACAGCACTCCTTGTGCGCATCAGCACTGTGCGTGGGCCAGCTCATCACATGGGTCAGGAGGCCCTGGACCTTGGACCTCCCATGTGTAGGCGGACGCCCTATCTGTTGGGCCAAATCCACTTCCCCAGCATCACATATTTTATGTACCACAACTGATATTTTTTTCATCTGCAAAATGGGATAATAATACTTTTTTTCATAAGATGGTTAAGAAAATTAAATGAGTTAATATCTGTCAAGGGATTAAAACAGCGCCAGCCTCCACATGATAAGAGCTGGATAAATGCTAGCAAGTGTTATTATTATTGTAATCTCATACTGATTTGTGTGTGATGCTTTTTTTGGGCGGGGGGTAGGAGTAGGAGGCAACTTTTACTTCTATATAGTTTTATTCTTTTTAACATTGTTTAAACATATTTAAAATGCAGGAAAATACACAAAGAAAATAACCATCCAATCACCACATTTCTACCACTTGAATTAATAACTATAAATCTTTTGAGGCATTGCTTCATCTGTGTGTGTACTCATGTGCACACTTAAAGAAAAACTATTCTATTTTTAAATTATATATGTTCATTATAAATAGTTAAAGTATTTCAGAAAAGCACAAATAAAAAAGTAAAAACCATTGTGGAAAAAAAAACACACCAAATGTAAGATATTGTCTATACTTAGCAGTAATTTTAAAAAATCAAATCTATTTTATTTATACATGCTAATAAAGCATACAATTCATCCAAAGTATACAATCAGTGGTATTTGGTATAATCACAGTTGTGCGCTCATCACTTCAATCATTATTAGAGCATTTTCATCATTTCAATAATAATAATAACAATAATAATAAAAATAAAAACAGACAAAAATTTTTCCAAAAAAATTCATCCTCTCTCAATCTCTCTATGCTTCCTCTGCTGTACATAGCTGCAGCTATTGCTGGCTATTCTTGCACATTTATTTATTTGGTACTTTGACTAGTCTGTCTCTGTCATTGGCTCTGTGAACATTGGTCAGTGTCTCCTTTTTAGCTAGTAGGTCCCTTGTGCCTATCTAGTGCAGTGCCTGGCACATAGTAGGCACTCAATAAACATTTTTGAACAAATGCTAACTCATGTCCAACCTCAAAGGATTTTTATAAAGCTAAAAAGCAAATACATGTAAAGCATTCTTTAAAACTACAAAGGGGAATTGAAATGGTAAACATTTAAATGGCTAACTGTGGTGATAACTGTAAGCATGACAGGAATTTAGGGACAGGAAAACTAATGTGGCCCAGATTTGTTGGAAAAGGGTTGCGTGGATAAGGTGGAGCTCCAAGGATATTAGGGTGAGGTATGTGAGCCCTGTATGATGCTATGTATGTTTGTTTTGTAATTCATAACTATTACCATAGACTTACATTTTATGTATGTTTAGGTATAAGTGATATGTTTCAATAAATTAAAAAAAAAAGATGTATGTCTTGGATGTATGAAGAGAAGGCAAGATGGGAGAGTAGTGTGAGCAGACACAGGTTGGGAAGAAGCCACCAGGCTGCTTGGTGACTGCATAATGAGGAGCAATGGCAGCGCTAGTTCTAGATACAGTGGAAACAAATCACTAAAGGAATTGACAGGCAGATGAAGTTAGAACATGATTTGACAGAGAAAAGGGACTGTTTTGAGCAGGAATGTTTCTAGAGCTTCCTATTGGCCAGGAACTCTGAGAGATGCTCGTTGAGATACTCTGGGTTTGATTATTTTGTATTTAAATAAGGATTACCTTCCAATAACCTCATAGATTGCCAGGTATACTATCAGTCCCAATTTAAGAGGGACCTGTAATCAAGAATCCTGATTCTGAATCTATTTACATTAAGTTCATGAGTTTATTCAGAACAAAGGAGGAATAAGCTTATAAATACACACTGGGGTCATTGTATTTTTCAGGAGCCTATCCTTAATCATGAATGAAACACACCCAAAACACAATTTAAATTTGACCTCTAAATCACAGGGCATTCTTGCTTCTTTTTGATCATATTTTACTTTGGAGAAAGGCCTTGCCCAACTATATTTTTAAAATGATGTTTCACACATTGAAGATGCTCCTTAAACATTATACGCTCATGCGACCATCTCTGAAAAGAAATCTTGGCTAAATGGTGACACACCTGTGCAATAAACAATAGCTCTTTTCAACAGTTTCTCATGGCACTCACCAGCGTTATTCATGTGGAAACCTACAATTAAAAAATAAATATAAACATCTGGCTCATGATGATTTTGTCAAGAATGCTTCAAATATGCAAAACCCAGATGGTTGGCATACACGAGGCCGGGAGAATGAACCACTGAGTAAATATCAAATAAATAATTCTGACCTTTGGGAATTTCTGTCCATTTTCATTTTATAAGTTTTATTTCAAAATAGATTTCTTTATTCATCATGAAGAATCATGGGTGGAAAACTTGAACCAAATATCAGGAAAGTAAGTTCAAATATGATTAGTAAATTCTAGTAACAAATAATTTTCTGACTTTACTTACTGAATCCAATTATTTCAAATCCTGGGAAGTCACTTCCAGACCTGTGTAAAATGCCTCTTTTAAAAGCTAAATTAGAAAAAATTAATGGAAGGAAATTTGGGAAATTCACAAATATGTGGATATAAACCAGTGGTTCAAAAACAAAATTACAAAGGGAGTTAGAAAGTACTTTGATGGAGCTGGTGTTTCTGCGTGATGGAAATGGACTCAGAGGGGATCTCTTTTCACAAGACTTGCATGCTACTTTATTGGAATTGTAGTTGGTGCTGAGTTTAAGATATATGTAGGGGATTTGAATCTCTGGACTGATAATATGACACCCAGGCCCAGAGCCTCAACAGACTTCAGCTCCTACACTTTGACTTATTGGACTTACTCCACTCAGCTAACATGGAGTTGAAGAAGGTCAACCACCACAACATGGAGCCTAGAGTGTCTACAACTAGAAGCGGGAAGAGTGCATCCAGTACCCATGTGGAATCTAAGCCCTCACTTGACATAG
Organism: Dasypus novemcinctus; assembly: GCF_030445035.2. Lineage (NCBI taxonomy): Eukaryota > Metazoa > Chordata > Mammalia > Cingulata > Dasypodidae > Dasypus > Dasypus novemcinctus. Next base: position 40,832,194 of record NC_080675.1, read on the forward strand.
GTGTGCAATGGACACAACCAATCCAATGTCCACAGAGGAAATGTGAAATGGGTGTGGGAACGGTAGCCATGGGGGCTGCTGGGTGTGGGGAACGGGAGGAAGAGATGAGATGTGGAGGCGTTTTCGGGACGTGGAGTTGTCCTGGATAGTGCTTCACGGACAATTACAGGACACTGTAGATCCCCCCAGGGCCCACTGGATGGAACGTGAGAGAGTCTGGGCTATGATGTGGACCATTGACTATGGGGTGCAGTGATGCTCAGAGATGAACTTACCAGGTGTAATGGATGTATCACGATGATGGGAGAGAGTGTTGCTGTGGGGGGAGTGGGGGGCGGGGGCGGTGGGGTTGAATGGGACCTCATATATTTTTTTTAATGTAATTAAAAAATAATAATAATAAATAAATATTTAAAAAAAAAAGAAAGTACTTTGAGATGAATGAAAACAAAACACACAACATACAAAAACTTACGGGATGCAGCAAAAACAGTACTTACAGAGAAATTTTTTTAAATTTTCTTACTTCTCTCCCCTTCCCCCACCCATTGTCTGCTCTCTGTGTCCATTTGCTGTGTGTTCTGCTTGCATTCTTGTCAGCGGCACCACGAATCTGTGTCTCTTTTTGTTGCGTCATCTTGCTGTATCAGTTCTCTGTGTGTGCAGCACCACTCCTGGGCAGACTGCACTTTTTTCACGTGGGGCGGCTCTCCTTGCAAGGCACACTCCTTGCTCATGGGGCTCCCCTATACGGGGACACCCCTGCGTGGCATGGCACTCCTTGCATGCATCTGCACTGTGCGTGGACCAGCTCACCACACAGGTCAGGAGGCCCTGGGTTTGAAACCTACACCTCCCATATGGTAGGCAGACACCCTATCAGTTGAGCCAAATCTACTTCCCATACAGAGAAATTTATAGCTGCAAACACCTAATTAGAAGGGAGGAAAGATTTCAAATCAATAACATAACTTCCACTTTAAGAAATTAGAAAAAGAAGAGCAAACTAATCCCAAATCAACCGGAAGGAAGGAAATAATAAACATTAGAGTAGAAATAAACTAAATGGAGATTAGAAAAAACAGTAGAGAAAATCAACAAAACAAAAGTTGGTTCTTTGAAAATGTCAACAGTGTTGACATATCTTTTGCTAGACTGATGAAGCAAAAAAGAAAGACACAACCAACCAAAATCAGACATCACTACTTATGTTACAGAAATAAAAGTTATTAGATTATAAGGGAATACTATGAACATGCCAACAAATTAGATAACCTGAATAAAATGAACAAATTCCTAGAAATATATAAACTACCCAAAGTAAGATAGCCATAATAACAAAGATGGACAGTACCAAGTGTTGGTTAGGTTATGGAAAAATTAGAACCCTCATACATTGCTGGGGGGAGTATAAAATGCGGCAGCTTCTTTGGAAAATAGTTTGGTAGTTCCTTACAAAGTGAAACATATAGTTACCATATAAACCAGCAATTCTACTCCTAGAGATTACCCAAGAGAATTGAAAACATATGTCCACATAAAAACTTGTACATGAATGTTCATAGCAGCATTATTCTGAGTAGCTAAAAAGTGGAAACAATCCAAATGTCCATCAGCTGATGAATGGATAAACAAAATGTGTAATACCCATGCAATGGAATATTTTTCTATCTAAAAAAATAATTGGGGGGGGGCAGGTGTAGCTTAATGGTTGAGCACCTGCTTTGTAAGTACGAGGTCAAGGGTTCAATCCCTGGTACCTCCTTTTAAAAAAAAAAGTACTGCTGCATGCTACAACATGGATAAAAATTGAAAACATTATGTTAAGTGAAAGAAGTCAGACACAAAAGGCTACATACCTTATTATATAATTCCATTTATATGAAATGTCAGGGATAGGCAAATCCAAAGAGGCGAACAGTAGTTGAGTGGTTGCCAGTGGCTGGGGTATACAGGGAATGGGGATTGACTGCTGATATCCATGGGGTGTCTTTTTGGGGTGATGAAAATAGCCTGCCATTCACAACTTTGTGAATATACTAAACCACTGAACTGAAAACGTGAAAAGGACAAATTTTATGGTATGTCAATTATATCTCAATTAAGCTGTTATAAAAAATGAAGACATATGTCTTATAGTTGTTGCTGAGAGAATTTGTATTTAAAAAGATCAGTTTTTTTAATCCAAAAGTAAAATTGACTGCTATGTGAAATGACCAAAAAGTATCTTAATCTTTAAAATTTAACATTTAAATTTAAATTTGTAGCATTTACCTTTGCTTGCATTAAAGTCTTTTACAAATAGCAGTTTATTTTTTTTCCTAAAGATTTCTTTGTTTATTTCACCCCCACCCCCACTCCTACCCCTACCCCTACCCCTACCCCTACCCCTACCCCTACCCCTACCCCTACCCCTACCCCTACCCCGGTTGTCTTTTCTGTGTCTCTTTGCTGCGTCTTCTTTTTGTCCGCTTCTGTTGTTGTCAGTGGCACGGGAATCTGTGTTTCTTTTAGTTGCATCACCTTGTCGTGTCAGCTCTCCGTGTGGGCGGCACCATTCTTAGGCAGGCTGCACTTTCTTTCCTGATGGGTGCCTCTCCTTACAGAGTACAGGCTGCACTTTCTTTTGCACAGGATGGCTCTCCTTAGGGGGTGGGGTGCAGTCCTTGTGCGTGGGGCTCCCCAGCGCGGGGACACCCCTGTGTGGCGGGGAACTCCTTGCACACATCAGCACTGCGCATGGGCCTGCTGCACACGGGTTAAGGAGGCCCGGGGTTTGAACCGCGGACCTCCCATGTGGTAGACGGCCGCCCTAACCACTGGGCCAAGTCCACCGCCCAGTTTATTTTTTAAGTTAATAATGTTTTTAAAAGAAAAATTTCTAAGATTAGTAGCCACATGTAGCTCTCAATATACTAACATTTAGGGAAACGGACTTTGGCCCAGTGGTTAGGGCGTCTACCACATGGGAGGTCCGCAGTTCAAACCCCGGGCCTCCTTGGCCCGTGTGGAGCTGGCCCATGCGCAGTGCTGATGCGCGCAAGGAGTGCTGATGCGCGCAAGGAGTGCTGATGCGCGCAAGGAGTGCTGTGCCGCGCAAGGAGTGCTGTGCCACGCAAGGGTGTCCCCCGCGTACGGGAGCCCCATGCGCAAGGAGTGCACCCATAAGGAGAGCCGCCCAGCGAGAAGGAGGGAGCAGCCTGCCCAGGAATGGCGCCGCCCACACTTCCCCTGCCGCTGACGACAACAGAAGTGGACAAAGAAACAAGACGCAGCAAAAAGACACAGAGAACAGACAACCGGGGGAGGGGAATTAAAGAAATAAAAAATAAATCTTTAAAAAAATATATATATACTAACATTTAATAAATCTTTGAAAATGGACTTGGAGTTTAAAAAAAAAAACAACAATGTCTAAAGATTGAGAATTTCCTAAGCATCTGGTCAATTTTTGAAGAGTCCTTAGTCCTTCAGTAATATTGGCCAAACAAAATACAAGTCAAAGAGTAAAGGAACTTTCTATTGACCAGTATTCAACCCACTAGTGGTGTAATAATGGTTCACATATTAAGTAAATTTCCATATCTTGGTTTTTCCAGAATGAGTTTCCAAAACAGGGTTTCAAGGTTTCCTGAATATAAATGTTAATATACTTAAATTTCTGCATCTCGGTTAGAAAAATATGAGTTTTTGACCCACCAAACACTCTGCACAAACCGAGAGATTACTCAGGAGTCTAACCGCATTTGCTATTTTAATACTAAATACATGGGACTTTTCACAATAAATTCTTATATCAGAAAATTCTAGCTCATATGGTCATTGAGGTTGATTAAATATTTGTTACATAGTTATGTACAATATTATTTGTTGGTAATAAATGACACAAGGGACTATATTAAATACTTAATTAAAAACACTTGATTTTTCTGAAGTTGGTTTTATTTATATGTGGGGCATATTTATACTCAAAAACTATTCATTGTTTATCTGAAATTCAAATTTAACTGAGTGTCCTGCATTTCTATTTGCCGATTCTAGAAACTTTACCTATAATATATAATATAACCAGCTTCAGAAAACCAAGCCCCATGTTATCTATTTGCTTTTTTTAAGAACTGGACATCCTGCATTTTATCTGGCAACCCTAGGTATAAGTAATAAAGAGAGGTAGGGTTTATGCACTCCTTACAAAAAGCTATGCAGTCTAGCAGTAGGATATAAACAAAATGGGTGGTCCAACATTTCTGCATTGGCTGGTTACTGAATGGTTAGAGAAGTTTCCAGCCAAATCCTAGAATTGGGCTAGCATGTGACCAGATTCTGGTCTATTTTTAGGATAAGGTAAATGGGACAGTTATTCCAGGGATGAGGAAAAGAGAGGTATATTTAAAGTCCTGAGGAAGAGGTATGTGCTTAAAAGGGGAGAGGTGGTTGTGTCTTATATGTTACCACTGTAAAGTCCACTTCAGTCTCGTTACTGTGCCCATTTCTCCCACCCCAGGCAAATAAGGTAGGTAGAGATGATGTTCTATTATTTGAAATGAGGAAGAGGGGGCTCCCTATTTTTGAATGGATGGATTGAGTATGTGAGGCCAAGGAACAGTGACATGGGAAACTGGCCTTGCAATCATCTCCCCTGGAACAAAGCACAGATATCTCAAACTCAACACATCCAAACCTTCCCTTTCAAATTCCTCTCGACTCCCAGAATTCATTCATGTATTCAACAATTATTCGAGTGGCCACTAAGTGCCAGCATATGCTAGGCTCTGGAGATGCACCCATGAGTAGAAGAGACATGGTCTCTGCTCTCAGAGAGCTTGCAGCAGAGTGGGGAAGACTATCATATAATAAAAAAATGCATGATTAATTACACATTGTGATATTGCTAGGAAGGAAAGCCGTTCAGAGCTATAAATCTTTAATCAGGTTGGTATATTGCTACTGATCTTTATGGAGCTATTACAATGAATAAACCATATGAATTATTATAAAGCATCTAGAATAAAACTTTTTAAAGAAAGCACCACACATTTTCCTATTTAGGGTTACAATATTCCATTAAAAACAATTTCTGGAATTTGGTGAATTCCTCTTAAGTTTAGCAATGTTTTTTGAGAATGCTGACTTTTAAATTAAACACTGTCACAAATTTATTACTATAATTAATCTGCCATTGTAAAAAAAAAAAAAAGATAATTTCACTTGACCAGTGAACCCCTTCCATCTCTTCCTTTGCACAGTGGGTGTATTGGATTGCCCTTGTGACATCTCTGGTGGAGAGAATGTAATTCCTGTTGAATTGAAAGGGCAAAATTTTCACCTGCCTATTTTAGCAGTTTATTATTGTTTGCTGAAACGATAGCTTCAAAGAAAAGTACTACAATACATTGAAAAGAGAATTTTTTATTATATCTGGTACAGATTCTACAAGCACTTAACACCCAGTCTCACTGGGGTCAATAGAATGGGGACTTCCCATTCTCCTGGAGTGCTGCTACTTCTGACCTGGAGTGCAACTGCTCTAACAGCTGTACAACCTCAGCGCTGTACATCTCAAGTCCTTTAAGGGAAACTCGCAGCACCCAGTTAAATACTATATATCGCTATTTTCGAATAAAGCTTCGTGTTTTGCAAACGTATCTGGAATTAATGGACAGAAGGACTTTCTGCTTTTCAGGGGCTTTCTCAACTCGATTTTGGCAATTTTCTCACTCTTAAAGAATCCCTTTCTCTCTCTCTTCCCCACATACCATTCAGCAATCTACCAGATTGAACAATTTAGTCTTTTTCACGGAAGGGCTGGAGGAATGGGAAATTACAGAACTGATTATTTTTGAGAGATAATTTATTAATAATTTATTTGGGGAAGGAGGGGTGCACTGACGAAGCCGGCCCAAATAACCCCCGCCCCCAAGCGTCCAGTCCAAACTCGGGGCTCCCTTCCCTTGCACAGGGGTGCGGGCGGCCCCAGGATGCGGTGAACGGAGGGAGGAGGATCGGAGCCCTTGTCCGCCATCCTCCCTCCACCTCTTTGCCACTTCAGGCCGCATTTCCCGATCGAAAAAAAGGGCGGGGAACGCAACTGTCCTGGCGCTGGTCCTCCAGGAGGTTTTGGACCCATTATGGACCGCGGGGCTGTAGGGGGGAAGACGGCGAGCCCACAGCCCCGCGGCCACTGTGATTGTTACGTGCTTTCAACTTCACAGATGCTGCACTCTGGGGGTGCAGGCGGGGCCTCCGCCCAGAGCGACCCGGGTGCCCGCGCGGGAAGGAGCTGCGGCGGGGAAGGAGCAGCCGCCGCCCGCGGTCTCCAGGCCAGCCGCCCGCTTTCTTCGGGCCAGCGCCCGCGGCGGGGGAGGGGCGGCCGTCGCCAGCGCGCTCCCGGCACCCCCGGCCGGCTGAAGGGCCGCACATCACGGAAGCGCTGCCGCAGCTGAGGATCAGCTGCTGGAGGAGGCGGAGAGGGAGAGGGAGGAGCCTAGGGGGGAAGGGGAGGGAGGGCACCATCAGGAAGCAGCGAACGCCGCCGAGTGTCTGCACACCTCGCCCTGTCTGCCATGGCTGGTTAAAGGACCATCCGGATCGCAGCGCGGGGGGAGGGCTGGGTGGGGGGAGAGCGGCGGCCGCGCGTGAGGCCGAGGGAGGGGCGGCGGCGCGAGCGGCGGCGGCGGCGGTTCCAGCATGAAGAGGAGAGCTGGCCTGGGGGGCAGCATGAGGTCAGTGGTGGGCTTCTTGTCCCAGCGGGGCTTGCATGGGGACCCCCTGCTCACTCAGGACTTTCAGAGGAGACGCCTGCGGGGCTGCAGAAACCTCTACAAGAAGGACCTCCTCGGCCACTTCGGCTGTGTCAATGCCATTGAATTCTCCAACAATGGAGGCCAGTGGCTGGTCTCAGGTAAATCAACCTCCTTCCCCTCCCGGCCCCCTTCCAACCTCCCCTTTTCGCTCTCCCTCACCACCCCCCTTCTGCCCTCCTTCCTCACCCTTCCCTTTTCAACCCCCTTACTGCGGGGGGGAAGGTTAGGTGTCAAATTAAAACCTTTGCAGGGGGAGGGAGCGACGGAGGGGGGGGGGGGAGGAGAGGATGTCTTCTGTAAAAAAAAAAAAAAGACCTAAAATGGTTGACAGGTCCTTAATTCGCTTTATCTCAAGTGCAAAGTGATCTCTCCTGATCACTACCCTGTAAGTGTGGGTCGGGGAGGGGGGCGAGGTTACCGCTTGACAAAGTTTGTTGGGAAACTCTTCCTCCGCGTACTTTGATAGGTGCGGGGGGCATTTTGGGGATTTGGAGGGGGATGGGGCCGAGGTGCGCCGGAGGCAAAGGGAAGCTCAAGCCCCTGTCGCCGGTGTCATGGAGAAGGGGCCTTGTGGCTGGGGGCCGGGCGGTGACAGGGCCGGACGTCGGAGGAGCGGAGAAGGGGCTGCCATTCTGGAGGCTGGCTGGGTCTGGTGGGAGTCAGCAGAGGGGAGGTGACCGGCGGGCTGGTCGCTTTTGGCCGCCTCCTACGCGGTCTCGGTTGGGTGGGGGTGGGGGTGGGGGGTGCAGCTCCATCTCCTTTGGTGCTGTGGTGGCCGCTTCCGCGTCTTGTTTTTATTATGGTTTCGAGAGTGGCGACGGCTCTGGAGGCCTAGGGGGCACTGACTTGAACTTGAATGCACAACTTGCTAGGCAGGGGGTGGGTGGGAGACCCCCAAGTGACTTGTTGGCGGGAGCCGGGTGCCTGCACCCGCTTTCTTCGCGGCTGCAGTTGGAGGTGGTCTCCGCCCCTTCCCCCACGCCTCCCGCCGGCGGGGCCTCGTTGCCCCCGGGCTCTCCCACTAGTTTGGGGAAAGTGGCGAAATCGAGGCCGGGGCTCCGGCCGGGCGGTGTAGGCCTCGCTCTCCCGGGGCTCCTAGCGACAGGCAGCAGAATCGATAGCCTATTGCTCCCGGGGAGGCCCGGGCCCTCAGCGGCGACAGCTGCCCTGGAGGAGGTGCGCCTGTTGCCCGTGGGGGAGCCCGCGGCAGCCATCGCTGCCTCTCCCCGCCCCCCATCCCTGGGTCGCGGCCCAAGGCAGGGGAGAGTAGGGATGGCGAAGCGCGGGGGACAGTTCCCCCAAAATGGACTGGGGAATTAGGGTGGAAGATGGGCGATCTGGCGCTCTACATTGAAAGCCCGGTGCTGGACGTGGCGCTTAGCTTTACCCTGGTCAGTCCTCGAATGGTTTTCTAATTTGCGTCAGTGGGCAACTTGCCAGAAACGAATGGGATCATAGCAAAGTATCTGTCTTCGAATAACAGTCGGAAGTGACACTCGCCTATAGTCCAATTTGTGGGTAGCAGAGATAAGACTTGTTTGATCATTTCACCATAAGCTTTTTGTGGTGTCTTCAGACTCCAGAAATATAATTGTTTTGATGCCACCACTCTGGATGATTTTCTCTTTGACAATATTTTGGCCCCACATCACAACCTGAAGAGACCTGACTTTAAGGAAGACCCTAAGCAGAAGTTTACTTTCCCCAAACCAGCTCATAACATTTTTACCAAAAAAAATTCCAAGGACAAAAATGGAGAAGGATTTATTAAAGATGGAGCTCTCAGTTTCCCTCTACTACTTCTGTATTCATATATCCGTCTCTTCCCCAGACTGATGTATTCCAGCAGAGATTCCCAGACATTAGTAGATTTTGCCTACTGGGTGAAGGAATTTTGGGGTACTCAATTATACACTACTGAATTAATCGTATTAATTAAATCGAAAGTAGTCATAAATTATCCAGTTTAGCAGACGTTTAAAATTAACGGCTTTACTGAGAAATAACTCACATACCATACAATTCAACCATTTAAAGTTAACACACTTTTAAAAACATTAAAAAGACCCCTCCATTTTCTACCCCCCTTATGCATGACGTTCTCCTGAGTCATAAATGAACTCTATTTTCTCTGGTCTAAGGCCAGTTTGTTTGCTTTAGCTTAATTTTGGCCTGCAGAAGAGGAGAATTCCACCAGGCAGGGTCTGGCAAACCTTTCTTCTGGTTCTAGGCAACCATTTCCTTACTTTTCTAGGCCTGACTTGCCTGACTCCATCAGTACTTCCTGGGTCCCAGCCTTCTTTGCCCTGTGCTCCTCCCTCCCTCCCCCCACTCCCTCTACCTCATTTCTTCCTGTTTCCTTTTTATCTACTTCTGCCCTTGTTCTTAGTCTTTCCAGGAGGCTTTTCCACCAGCCCTTCTAGTTTGGCTCAGTAAGACTTAGCTTTTTTATTTGTTCCCTGAACATAGATTTTTGGATAAAAGCCTTTTTAGCTAGTCACCTTCCATTATAAGTACAACCTGTGTTAATGGAAAGTTCCTCCTGTTTGCTTCAGATAAGGAAGCCCCCTTTGGGAGTCATAATACACCTTAACTTGTTAATTAAATTTTATGCTGGGAAGTCCCTCAATTATCTTCCCAAGTTGAAAACTATTTAAAGCATCATGTTTCCATTTTATTTTATCTATCATATTCCTCATTAGCAGTAAACACTTGAAGTGACAGTATTTTGAGGACAAAAACTATCTATCCCTAGTATTTCACAGTAATTGAATTTCTTTTTGAGTGTATGTCTTGTCTGGATTGGTTAAAGCCCTTAGAATCCACTTTTATGTTCTAACGACTAGCCCCTTTTCCGGATTACAGTGAGGCCAGCAGGTATTAAGAGTAAACCAAAGAAAGTCAGAAAAGAGAAGATATGCTTTTCTGGTCAGTGAGATTGGTGACAGCAACAAGTGGTCAGATAATTGTTTAACATTTTAAAAAATATTTAAATTTTTAACCTGAAAAGTACTTTTCTTTGTGGTTGATTATAAAGGACATCACTGTGATATCATCATGTAAGGCAATATGGTACCATGGTCACATCAGTTAAACACATTGTTGTCATTTAATTAATGTGTGACTTTAGTTAGATAACCAGACCTCTCTTCGTCTGTTTCCTGATGCATAATGGCAATACCAGTGCCTAACTGAATGGTTGTCTTTAGGACTGCATTAGGCAAAGTATAGTTGGGTGTTGAACGAGTCAGGCTTCTCAGAGAAAATGCTGAGTTTGTTTTCTTTCCCCTTCGTGCTTACATACATGGTATTAACAGTTTGACCCTTGTACTTATAGTATTGGTAATGGACCTGTGCAAATGGGGTAGACAGGACAGTTTTTTGACCTTTCGATATGGAACGAGGAGTTATAATGTAGTCTAGAAAGATCCTGGGATTTGGCATCCGCAAGATTTGAGTTGAAGGCTTTACCAGTCACAAGTTGTATGAATTTAGGCAAATCTCTTCATTCCTCATCTGTGAAATGGGGATAACAAAACTGTCCTCACTACCTGAACAGGACTGTATTGAATTATTGAGACGTTATATGTAAATCTACTGAATAAACTGCATGGTTTTGAGCCAATGTTACTTTTTTTTCTTTTGCCTTTGTTATTATTTATTTTTGCTTCTTGAAATTGTTTTTGTTTTTATTTGTTCTTTTTTTAAAATTTATTTTATTTGAACCAATGTTACTTTTTATAAAGACCATCTTAGGCTTGTTTATTGCATTCTCTCTTCTCAGAATATTTGTGTTCATCCTTTGGAGGACAGGAAACAATACTGTATGTTAAAGTCTTACTTAGGAGAGATCCTAACAAAAGCAAGGAGGTTATGGTATGACAACTATTTAAAGATATTCTAGATTAATTTTTTTCTTTAAATTTTATTGACGTAAAGCATATGTATAACAAAATTTGCCATGTTAACCACTTTTCTAGCGTACAATTCATTGGCATTAATTACATTTGCAATGTTGTATAACCATCACCACTATTTCCAAAATTTTTCATTATTCTAAATAGAAACTCTACCCATTAAGCAATAACTCCCCATTCTGCCCCTCTTCCCCAGCCCCTGGTAACCTCTAATCTACTTCTGTCTCTATGAATTTGCCTATTCTAGACAATTCCTATAAATGGAATCATAAAATATTTGTCCTTTTGTGTCTGGCTTAGTTCAATTACCATAATGTTTTCAAGGTTCGAGCATGTTGTAGCATGTATCAGAACTTCATTTCTTTTTATGGCTGAATAATACTCCATTGTACGTATATACCACATTTTGTTTATCCATTCATCTGTTGATGGACACCTGGGTTGTTTCCATCTTTGGATTTATCTTTGGTTGCATCTAATACTTACCTGGTATACTTCTTTCCCCTAGAATGGGGTCCTTTATATGTTTGCTTAAAAGTCTTTTTTCTTTGGGAAGAAGATGAACACATGAAGACCAATCAGAATATAGCTCTGTGTATATCTGGCATGGATTGTAACTCTGCCTTCTCACATCTTGGAAAGGGTTTGTGCAAACTGATCTTAGCAGTAAACAGAAACAAAGATTCAGCTCTTTTCAGGATGAGAACTACTGTAATATTATTTTTCCCGGATTGCCATGGAAGGCATTAGAACCTATAGAACTAGCAGAATAATAGCACATAAGTATGAAGTTTTGAGTTACAATGAGAGATTATGATCTCTTTCTCAGTGCTTATGTTTAAGTGTAGGAAAACACCTTCAGAAGCTTTCTAGATAGAATCAACAACTATGCTGCTAGAGAAATGAGTGTGAAGTGTACTTAAGTGGAAGTTGTGAATGGGGAGAGACATTTAATCACTTGGTCATAGTAAATATAAAAGGGGGTAACTAGCTTCTTTTCTATTTCACATGGGTTTATGAATTTCTTGATCATTATGCAAATTGCTACAGCTATTTTGTATTTAGAAGTTAAGAGCATGAACCCTGGAGTCAATTTTCCTCTGGATGAATACCAACTAAGCACTTGATAACTGGGTTACCTTGGACAAGTTACTTATCCTCTTTGTGCCTGTTTCCCATCCATATAATAATAGTAATACCTCACAAGGTTGTGGTCAGGACTGAGTGAGAATAACACTTGTAAAGTTCTTAGCTCAAGGGCTGGTCCATGCTGTTGCTCTGGATGCTGCCGCTATTGTTTCACTTGAACCTGACAAAAAGCTTTTATGAAATTGACACCATATCACTTCAGCATCTAACATTTATTACACATGGCACAGTACAAAGTGAAAATTTGAAAAAGATCTCAATGAGATGAGCTGTTAAAAATGCTGTCAATAAGCTTAACCCCAGTATTATCTGGCATACAAGAGTATTTTTAAGCATTAATAGTGATTTTAGCTATGTGTTGCTGCAGTTTGAACCAGTGAATTGATGGTCATTTCCTGTTATTCAGTCACTAGCTGTATCAAATTTTTAAAAATTTATTTATTTATTTGGTATCACATTTTAAGGAGTCAGTTTTTTTGTAAATAAATTCAGCTGAGAGCACATTATCTACAAGTAAAGTGTTTGGCTTTAGCCAGTTAAAAACTTAATTTTTGTGCTCACTTCGGCAACACAGATACTAAAATTGGAAAGATATAGAGAAGGTTAGCATGGCCCCTGCACAAGATGACACGCAAATTTGTAAAGTGTTACATATTTTAAAAGCTAAAAAATACGTTAATTTTTCCTGTTTTTATTAGAATTTCTCATATCTTTATTTTTTTTAAAGATTTTATTTTATTATTCTCTCCCCTTCACCTCTCCCCCAGTTGTCTGCTCTCTAGGTCCATTCGCTGTGTGTTCTTCTGTGTCCGCTTGTATTCTTGTCAGCAGCACTGGGAATCTATGTTTCTTTCTGTTGCGTCATCTTGCTGCATCAGCTCTCCGTACCTGCGGCGCTACTCCTGGGCAGGCTTCACCTTTTTCACACTGGGCGGCTCTCCTTATGGGGTGCATTCCTTGCGCGTGGGGCTCCCCTACACAGGGGACACCCCTTCGTGGCAGGGCACTCCTTGCTCACATTAGCACCATTTGTGGGCCAGCTTCACCACACGGTGAGTAGGCCCTGGGGATTGAACCCTGGACCTCCCATGTGGTAGGTGGACACTCCATCAGTTGAGCCAAATCTGCTTCCCTCATGTCTTTAATTAGAAGGAATTTCTTAATCCAGAGGTCATTTTATCATGTGAAATATGGCCTGTGGTGGGGCAACTTTCTGACTGAAAAGCTTTCATAGTATACACATTTTGACAAGGTGGTTGGGGAAATTTCTTCTGTACTTTCTATTTACTGATGATACAGTCCATTTATTAATTTGACAAATAGCTTTTGAGTACATCCTATTTATAAGACCAGGAGCTATGAAAAGAACAGACATGATGATGATGATGAGTCACATATCTGTTATGCTCTTAAGAAGCTTGGGTTTTAGGAGCTTTTAAGTCTCGTTCGTACAGTGCATGACTCCCCCCCATCTTTTTTTTTTTTTAATTAGAGAAGTTGTAGGTATACAGAGTGTATGACTCTTATTAAATTTTCACTCTCTGCCTTATGATACTTTAACAGTTATTTGGTTTTTCTCTGGTTTGCTACATTAGTTAATGTAGCAAAAATGCTCTTGCCCTTGAGTTTTGGTGAAAAAGAAAGAAAGCCCATAGAGATGGCCTTTGTAGGACTTTGCAATGTCATAAGGGAGAAATAACAGGGATATTTATCAATACACATTGATTGGCAAGCTTAGAATTGTGCTTGGACTTGTCACTTCTACTTAAGCAAACCCAGTGAGGTTTGTTTAACTTACGATCACTAGTCTCATTAGCCATTGTGTTGGCACATCCAAAAGTTGTCTTTGTATTAAGTATTTTTCAAAGGATTGTCACTGACTTAATTTATGCCAATTATTCTTTTGATTGCTGAGATTTCCTAAGAACAATAGCCCTCTGATATGTACACTGGCCACCGTATTGAAAAGAGGTGTCAACCAAGGAGCAAGAAAGTGCTCATTTCACTGATTATTTATGGATTTGGTTGTAAAGTACAGTTGGAATCATTTAGACCAGGGAAACTTTATTGACTAGTAAAACTTGAAGCACAAATTCTGTTCTCTGAAATCTGAGTTAAGAAGTTGGTGCATTTATTTTCTCATACATTGAGAGAGCCTAAGAGGAGCATGTTTATAAGAACACTTCTTTTGCTAATAAAGCCAGCATGTAATTTTAACCTTTTTTTTTTTTGATTCTTCAGAAAAGAAGAAAATAATTGCTTTTATTTTTGTTTTTTTAACCTTAATTTAGATAGTCAAGGGTAGAATTAAAGCCTTTTAAAGTTAAAGGAACTAAAATCCTAATTAAAATAATGATTATTTAGGCTAAGATGAACTTGATTCTGTTTTCAATTTTTGGTGCCCCACATAATTTAAAAAGTATTGTTTCTTACTTAAAATTAACGAACTGAATATTAATCTCTTTAGGATTGACCTTAGATTATTGTGAGAATAGAAAATCCTATTTTTTTTTTTCTTTTTCTACTCAATTCTCTACTGTTAAACATTTTAAGTTGTAAGGATTAGGTTAGTATTTGCCTAAGCACAGATTTGTAAACTGATTTTTGGTGATCTATTTTAACAATTTGTTAACATTTATAAAATGTTAATTTAAGTAGTGTTTATAAAATGATTTTTTAAATGAATTTATTGCTTCAGATGAGGCTCAATTTAAAAAGTTAATTGAAAGAAAAATAATGGTAAAGGTGCTATATGGATTTGGCAAAAATCAAAAGGAGATAAATATTGGCTGTTTGGAAATAAATTAGGTCTTTCTGTCTCATGGAATCACAGATGGAAGGGTCTATATTTTAAGGGAGCAGAGATCTATAAATTTGACTTGTTCATCATTGCATGGTTGGGTTTTGGCAGTCAAGACTCTAAGGCAGGTGCTTTTTCTACTACCACAAATTGTCTTTTTATGTGTTTTTTTCCCTTTATTCTTACAAAGCAAGCCACTTTTTCTGGATCTCTTCTAAAGAATTAAACCTGAATGTTATCAATTTTTGAGCATATGTACAGCTCTAGTTGCACTTCTTAGATGATAAATTGTATCTGCCTTTTGCTATAAAATTAATATGCTCCTAACAGATATTTTATGTTCATTTATTCAATAAAAATATTTACTGGGTTCCTACTATGTGTGCCTCTTTCACCTTAATAATAACTATGATAATAATTATTTAATGTTTATTTTGCATTTAATGTATGCCAGGCCCTCTGCTAAGCATTTTATATGTCTGATCTTATTTGCCTCTTGGAAAATAGCCAGTGTTTCCTTAGTCTGGAAAGGCAAATGAATTTGAAGATTTTGTATTAACTGACGTAACTAAGTACTAGAGAATCAAGAAAGGACATTGATAAATGACTGCTGAGGTTCTGTAGTTTAAAGACCAGGAATTAGTGGGGGGAAAAGATTAGAATTCATTATTTCTTGTTAAAATGAAGTGAAATATAATTCTAAGAATGAAAAAAAAAATTTTTGATTACCTTGGTCTTTGAAGGAAATTTGGTTCAAATACCTATTTCCCAAGTTTTTGTTCTTTTTAGTTTTAATAGTCATCATTACCAATACTATGATTTTCCTTAAACTTGTTATCTCACATTGCTGCTAATCCCTCAGAAATCAACAGAGCTCCCCAGTGCTTGCCAAATTAAGTAGGAATGGCTCATCTGATGTTCAACTGATATTATTGTTTATAATAAATGTTTAACAATAAAAATAGCCAATATTTGAGTATGTTCATTGCGCAAATATTATTTGGGGGTTTTTCATGTCTTAGTCACATTTATATATATGATCATATCTAATGCTTAAAAAGAATCTTTCCTAAGATACATACAGTAGAATTATTTTCATTTTACATAGGAGGAAACTGAGGCTTTGAGAAGTTTTGAGTAACTTGTAAAAGCTCCTGTAGTTTGTGGTGGAGCTGGGTTTCCAGCCTGGGTCTGCATTTGCTTTTAGACTTGCTGCTAACTGCTCTGAAAATTTTAGATATTATATACTTTTTTTTGAGGTACTGGGCCAGGGATTGAACCCTGAACCTTGTATATGGGAAGCTGGCACTCAACCACTGAACACACACATTGGTTTCCCTGAGTAGGTTTTTTCATTTGCTTGTTTTTTGCTCTTTAGGAGGCACTGGAAACTGAACCTGGGACTTCCCATGTGGAAAGCAGGTGCTCAACCGCTGGAGCCACATCAGCTCCCCTACACATTTTTATACATTTTTAAAGAACCAAACTTTTTTCTACCTGCTCACCTCTTGATGCTATCACTCTGATACTTTGCTAATTCCTTTTTCCCCTTTATGCGTAAAAGGGGTTGGGACATTAGGAGTTGGAACAGTGGGCTTGGCGCCACCAAGCATGATTCTGGTCATAGCCACACTAGTCACTCCTAAAACAGACCTCTTTTAGTAAGAAATCATCTCACCTGGATTTTAGACTTTGCAGTCATCTAAAGTCTCCTTTTTCCTCACACTTGGGTACATGCTTATTTACAAAAACTATGAGACTAACCGTACACTGGGTTAAACTCACCTACTAAAGTCTAATTAGGAGTATATTTTGGTTACCAAGTTTGTTCCTCTTCTCTATTAGCCTAACTGAAAGTATGAACTATATATATATGTATTTGTAGAGTCAGCGATTTGAGCAAGTTGTATCTGCTCTGTAATAGTCAGTGTTATTAGTCAACCAAAATGGTGCTGATGCATATACCAGAAATCGGTTGGTTTTTATAAAGGGTATTTATTTAGGTTAGGAGCTTACAGATAGCAGGCCAAAAAGTGTAAATTACTTCTCTTACCAAATTCTGTTTCCACGTATTGGAGCAAGATGGCTGCTGACATCTGCAAGGGTTCAGGCTTCCTGGATTCCTCTCTTCCCAGGTCTTCTCTCTGGGCTTAGGGTTCCTTCTTCTCAGGGTTCCAGCTTCAGCATCAAACTCCATCATTAGGAACCCTCAAATCTGTCCTTTGCCATGCCTTTTATCTGTAAGTCCCTACCCACCAAAGGGTGGGGACTCAACACCCTACTGGCACAAGACGTTTACATAATTACTTAACCAAATAAACCTGTGAATCCAATATAATCTGATACGCCCAAAAGAAAAGATCAGTTTACAAACATAATCCAATATTTCTTTTTGGAATTCATCAGTTATATCAAACTGCTATACTCCACCCTCTGAATTACAAAAAGACATTACAATATTTTTTTAAAACCCTTAAATCAGTAACAATGCAAGTACTGAATCATATCATAATCAATTTAAAGAAATACTGTTGGTCTTGGGGCAAAGTCCTGTCTGCTGTAGACCTCTGAAATTTACAGAACACTTCATCTGTTTCCAGTACACAAAGGGATAGAAAAAGGATAAACATTTTCATTACAATAAGGAGAAATTGGGAGGGAGACATGAGTCACAGTTTCTCTGCAGTTCAGTGGACCTGTAGGGCTTCCTCTATTCCATTTCAAAGTCTGAGAGTCATTCTTAAGAAGATGGTTTCTTCTCCTTTGGGCCTTATGGGAACCCACCCTTTCTACTGGCTTGCCCAACAGCCATTTTCTTGGTTCCACCCTCATCAAGCATCTGGGTGTTGACCAAGCTCCAGACCTCTCCTTCCAAGAGTGTTGGGGTGATTGCCATACCTTACCCAATCTTTGGGTTAGAGTCTTAACCCCCCTAGTACAGTGACATGAAGACAACATTCCCCCTAACCCTTTGGCATACAGGTTCAACCCTCTCAGAGCAATGAGTTGAGCACCTGACCTTCCCTAACATTTGGGGACAGGTCCACCCCTCTCAGACCTGTGGGGTGCTGACCTTACCCGCCTTAGTCCTTGGGGAATGTGCTCCACACTCTCTGTAACCTGGAGCAGCAGAACTCTCCCAGAACATGGGACAGGAACATCCATCCTCTTCAACTGCTGGGGCGAACTCACCCTCTCTGTACACATGGGTGGGGTTCCTCTCTTGGCCTAAGATGATGTCTTAATTCTAGATATCAGCTTCCATGGTTTTCCTCTTGAAGTCATTTTCCCTTCAATCTCCCCTTTCCATGTCCCTTTTATTCCAGGCTGACAGTGGTTTTGTTCATACAGTTCTTGCAAAAAGTCTGTTGGTTTAGCATGCAGGAAGCCATGAGACAGTAAGACTTTCCAGAAGTCTTTCTGACATACCTGCATCTTCAATACTGATTTACAAGTTCCAAGTTTAGTTAAGTCCTCCAATGGGGGCACTTTCATCTGGAAGCCTGATTTCCAGGGGCTTGGAATTTTCAGATCAGTTTCTGTTTTCTTTGTGCCCAGCAATTCAGTTCTCAGCTTATTTTGCTCATCTAGCATTTTGCTGTAAGCTGCAAGGAGAAGCCATGCTGCATTCTCCAAGTTTACTTTAGAAAGTTCTTCAGCTAAATGCCCAGGCTCACCATTTTCAAACTCTGCCTTACATAAAACACTAGGAGGTAATTTTGATAAGTTCTCTGCAACTTTAAAACATGAATTACCCTTCCTCCAGTTTCCAATAATAGTTTCATCATTTACTTCTCAGGCATCATAAAAATTCTCTTTAACATCCGCATTACTATCAACATTCTCTTCAAAGGATCTAGGCCTTTTCCATCAAGCATTTCACAATTCCTCCAAATAATACCCCTTACCCATTTATAAAACTGTTATGTCATTTTGGTAATTTCAAAAGCACTATCCACTATTCCCAGTACCAAATTCTGTATTAGTCAGCCAAAAGGGTGCTCATGCAAAATACCAGAAATCGGTTGGTTTTTTAAAGGGTATTTATTTGGGGTAGGAGCTACAGAGATCAGGCCATAAAGCGTAAGTTACGTCTCTTACCTAGATCTATTTCTGCATGTTGGAGTAAGATGGTTGCTGACATCTGTAAGCGTTTCCTAGGTTCCTCTCTTCCCAGGTCTTCTCTCTGGGCTTAGGGTTCCTCTCTTCCCAGGGTTCCAGTTTCAGCATCAAACTCCAATGTCAAAACTCCAACATTAAGAACCCTCAACTCTGTCCTTTGCCATGCCAACACCCTACTGACACAAGTGGTTTACATAAGTACTTAGTCAAGTAAACCTATGAATCCAATATAATCTAATATGCCCAGAGGAGAGATCGGTTTACAAACATAATCCAATATTTCTTTTTGGAGTAATATCAAACTGTTACAGTCAGTTTGGTATCTGTTGAGAGCATGCTGATGGAGCACATTTGGCTAAATTTCAGAAAACAAAAAGTTATCTTTTCACCTATAATTGTACATGAGGGATAGAATATCTATGCCATGGGCATAGACAAATAGAATGCTCCAGAATAAAGTGCTTCTTGGCAGAAGGTAAAAACATTGTAACGTGGGATGGTTTGCCCACCGACAGTTGGTAAAAGTCATTTGCAAGTTCTCTTCCACAGACCTAGTGTGATAAGTGGATATGGGTCCCTGAATCAGATAGTAACCCTATTTAATTGTTTTTTTTTTTAAAGATTTATTTATTTATTTAATTCCCCCCTCTCCCCCGGTTGTCTGTTCTGTGTCTGTTTGCTGCGTCTTGTTTCTTTGTCCGCTTCTGTTGTCGTCAGCAGCACGGGAAGTGTGGGGCACGGGAAGTGTGGGCGGCGCCATTCCTGGGCAGGCTGCACTTTCTTTCGCACTGGGCGGCTCTCCTTACGGGGCGCACTCCTTGCGCGTGGGGCTCCCCTACGCGGGGGACACCCCTGGGTGGCACGGCACTCCTTGCGCGCATCAGCACTGCGCATGGGCCAGCTCCACACGGGTCAAGGAGGCCCGGGGTTTGAACCGTGGACCTCCCATGTGGTAGACGGACGCCCTAACCACTGGGCCAAGTCCGTTTCCCCTATTTAATTCTTAATGCACCTGAAGTATAGTGTTATTACAAGTAACATTTAGTAATGGCATCACAACTTTACTCTGTTTTTGTAAGATTGATGGCTCTTCATTTTCAAGGTCATTTGCTGATTGGGTTGCTTGCAAGTTCTGGTGTTAAACTTTGCTTCTCACATGCATTTTTCTAAGTCAGGGATTTAAAGAAAGACTTGGCAATAGTGGTTTTCTCTTTAGTTATGTTCTTCTTATGCCTTCATGTTCATACTTTCCTCGTCTCCATACTCGTTCCTCCTTGCTCCTTGCAGTGTTGAACATCAGCCATTCTATAATATACTTCTCAAGGTACAGAGTAGATGTGAATTGGAGGCCCAGTCTCTGTGCTCTAAGTATTATTTTCCTATTGGGACCAATTTTAAAATGGAAATTTTATTCCAGAGGGGTGGGATATTTAGGAGTCAATGAAAAGATGGCACCTGAGGAAAGCAACAGCTTTGTAATAGATCCAGTAGCAGAGATGATGTTGGCAGAAAGGTTGATTCCTATCACCCTTTCTGTCACTCTTGGGGCTCCTGCCAGTTAATGAGGTGTGAGGTAAGATTACTTCATAAGGTTGATAAGGTTAACTGTGTAGGTTGCCTGCCTTGCTCCTTGCTGGGGTCCTTTATAACTAAAGTGACCAAATATTCTGGTTTACTTGAAACTATTTTAATTTCCCTGTAGCCTTAGTATAATTATTAGTGCTCCTTTCACTCTTAAAAATGTCATTGTTTGGATGATAATTTATATCATCACCTACTTAAAGGCATCTGGGCTGTCTGGTACTTGGGTAAAACCAAAGCCCTTGCTCTCCTTTTTTTAAGATTTTTTAATCCACCCTCCCCCCTCCCCGCCCTGTGTTCGCTGTCTGCTTTCTGTTTCTGTGGCAATTTGCAGTGTGTTTTTCTGTGTCTGCTTGTCCTCTTGTCTTTTCTTTAGGAGTCGCCAGGAACTGATCCTGAAACTTTTTGATGTGGGCAAGAGGCATTAATCGCTAGAGCCACCTTAGCTCCCTGGTTTATTGTGTCTCTCACTGTCTCTCCTCTTTGTCTCTTTTTTGTTGCATCATCTACTTGCACCAGCTCTCTGCACTGTGCAAGCCAGCTTGCTGTGCTGCGTGGGCCAGCTCGCTTTCACCAAGAGGCCCTGGGAACTGAACCTGGGACCCTCCATATGGTAGACAGGAGCCCAGTTGCTTGAGCCTCATCCACTTCTCATCCCTAGTCTCTTAACACTTCACATTCATCCATTGATGCCTCTGGTAGAAAAGTTCCAAGCCCCATTCTCCCCATTTCAAGTTTTCTAGCTGTTACTTTTATGGTATCAGTTTGAGCATGAGAGGCAGAGTGACTAGATAGTCATTTGTCCTTTCCTTCTGTTTTTATTTTTAAAAAAAGAAGGCTAAGAACATTAGGAAAGTGCTAGTTCTTGAGTCTGTTAATATCCCTTGCTTTCTACATGTACCTTCTTATAGTTTTTCTTCTACTGTTCTTTGTTGTACTTTTTTAAAAAACAAACAAAAAAACACAAAAAACTTTCTCCTGGTTATTACTTTTTGCTTGATTTTGAGGAAAGGTATCTTAAGGAATGATTTTTTAATGATTTGGGATTTTTTTCCTACATTGTTTTTAATCAAAAGTGGATATGATACTGATATTAAAACAGTGCTCCAAGGCATAGTTTTGTGGAGTATCTACTCAGCACCAGAGAATATTTGGAATAAAAGTTGTCCCTCACGTGTATAAATTAGCCCTGAAAAAGGACTTCAGGAATTGAATTTTTTCAAGTATATGGCTGGTTGGTTGTAGAATGTTGTCAAGTGTCTTTTTCTTTTTTCTTTTGCTTATTTATTTTTTAAGATACATAGATCACACAAAATCAAGTGTCATTTTTAAAGGAAGTTAAGAGACCTGGGTTAGAGTCCTGATTTCGCCATTGTCACTTTTGATCTTAGCTTCTGATGTTCCATATCTGTAAAATTTTATCACTGGAAATAACTAGTGATCATTTATTTGAAGGCTTTATAATTTTACGAATAAGGAAACAAAGGAACAAAGAGGTAAAGTGACTTGCCCAGTAGCACATAGCTAGTAAGTGGTACAATCAGAATTAAAACCTGAGTCTTCTGACCAGTTCCCTCAATGGGGAAAGTCATGAGATTCTGCATTTATAAAGGTAACTCAGGAAAGTTAAACTCTTTAAGTGGTTTAACTCTGCCAGTGCATTCTACGTGCAGTTTCATTACCCCTGAACATGGTTGTTTTTGATTAAGTTGGTGGTGCCCCATTACTTTACAGATGAATAAGTGGAGATTTTCCAGGGTGGAGGGAGAATGTCACTCTAATTCTCTAGTTTTAATTCTTAGCCTGCTGAGCTGTATTTCCTTACTTTGGCAAGTCTTTGTTTCCTTCCAAGGAAGGAGGAGGAATTCTTTGCAAATCCAGATGCCTGTCAAAATCTTGTTATACAACTTACCTCCTTTTTTTTTTTCTTCTTTTTTTTCCTTCTTTTTTATCTTTTTTTTTTTAAAGATACATAAATCACACAAAATGTTACATTAAAAAATATAAGGGTTCCCATATACCCCCACTCCCCACCCCATCCCATTCCTCCCACATCAAAACAACTTCTTTCATCAGTGTGGCACGTTCATTGCATTTGATGATTACTTACCTCCTTCTGAATTCCACTGAAGTCTTGTATCTAAATTCCAGTTGTATCTTTCAAGTTACTACTTAGGGTCAAGTGACTGCCTGGAGCCTCTGAGGATTATGTTTTTCTTTTTATAGGTGTCTTGACCATGTTTGATGCCCTAGTGCAAAGATCTCATCACTCCATGCCATAGATAGCTGAAGCCTTAGATATACTGGCAAGAAACAACTGAAATTTGGGTGCTTGGCAGCTAGTTTCAGTCAGCCCTTGATTTAGTTTCAGTTGACCTGCTCCTGGGTAGATGTTGTGTGTAGATGTTTTCCTTCCAGGCAGGACTAAGAAAGCATCAACGCCAGCATTGATTTAGTCTTTTTAGAATGTCCAAGAAGAGAGAGCCTTATTATACTGTTGAGCATACTTATATAAGGAATCTTTCAAGTCCTTCTATCCAAAAACTAAAAATCAGAAACTGCCCAGAAGAATGAAGAGTATCTATTAATAAGGAGAACATATTATCTGGGTTAGTTCCTACGGTGAAATAGGTGAGACTGGAGATGAAGATAATCTGTGGTCTTATCATTCACTATTTTAATAACTTCCCTATATATCTTTACGGTTGTCAAGGCCCTGAGAATCTGTTTTTAGTGTCCCCCATAGTTCTATTTCAGGAGCTGTTGTTTTTTGACATTTCACTAATTCCATACTTTGCTATTGAATTTCCTGCTGAATCATACAAGTCATTAGAATATGACTCTTTTAATAAATAAATAAATAAATAATTGTGCAAAATAGCCAGAAATAGGAGAAACAGAGAGATTGAGAGGTGAAGAATTTTGTCTTTTATTTATTATTATTGAAATAATGAAAATTAATAACGATTGAAGTGATGAATACATAACTGTGATTATACCGAATACCATTGATTGTACACTTTTGTGCTTTAAAAAAAAAGAATATGGCTTTTATAAGACAGGCCTTCTATCCACTCATAATTTTTATAATATTACATAGTAGATCATAGGAAATTTGGAAAATAAAGAGATATTTAAGAAAAAAAACCTCTTGTAATCCCACCTACCCAGGATGGCCATTGTTAACATTTGGAACATATTTTATCCTTTTATATGCATATGTACATATTTTAAAAATAAAATTGGAATTGGGTTATCTTTTCTGTTTTGAAAACTTTTTTTACTTAACATTTTTACATGTTATTAAATATCCTTCTAAAGCAGGGTTTCTCCTCCTTGGATTGTTGACATTTTGAGACAGATAATTCTCTGTTGGATGACTGTCCTATGCATTGTAGGACATTTTTCAGCATTCCTGATCTATACCAAGTGTCATTATATGCTAATAGCATCCTTTCAGTTAGGATAACCAAAAATGTCTTTAGACATTGTCAGATGCTTCCTGAAAGGGGCAAAATCACTCTGATTTAGTATCACTGTACTAAATCAATTTTAAAGCAGCAGTTTTAAAGAAATTCTCTTTTTTAAAAAAATTAATTAATTAATTAATTTTTTTGTTGATTTTGTAAAAATATTACATTAAAAAAAATATATGAGGTCCCATTCAACCCCACCACCCCCACCCCACCACTCCCCCCCCAGCAACATTCACTCCCATCATCATGACACATCCTCAAGAAATTCTTTACACTCTTCAAAACTGAGGACCTCAAAGAACTTTTATGTGAGTTGTATCCATTAATTTTTAAAAATTTTTAATTTTCCCCCCACTTTGCGGCTTGCTTGCTATCTGCTCTCTCTGTCCAATCACTGTGCGTTCTTCTGTGTGTCTGTATTTTTAAAATTTATCCACCCCCCCCACCCCCCGTTGTGGCTTGCTCGTTTTTGTTTTATTTTGTTTTTTCTCTCTGTCCATTCGCTGTGTGCTCTTCTCTATTTTTACTTGTCTCCCTTTTGGTTGCGTCATCTTGCTGAGTTGGCTCTCCATAGTCCTAGTGGGCTGGCGGCTCTCTGCAGTGTGTGGTTGAGCCAGCCTTCACAAGGAGGCCTGGGGACGCAAACCCAGGGCCTTTCATATGGTAGATGGGAGCCCAGCTGATTGAGCCACAGCTGCTTCCCCATATCCATCTATTTTTATATTGATATTTCTCCCCCTCCCCTGAGATGGGTCCCTTGTCTGTCTGCTGGTTGTCTGCTCTTTGTTTCTACTTGTCTTTTTTAGGAGGCACCAGGAACTGAACCCTGGACCCTCCCGCGTGGGAACTGGGTGCCCAACTGCTTGAGCCACATCCCTTCCCTATATTAGAATTTAAAACTGAGAAAGTTTAAAAGTACATTTATTTTTAGAATAATAAACCTATAGTAACATAATAACATTTTAATGAAAAATAACTACATTTTCAAAAATAAAGTAAGGGAATGATAATGTTACATTTTCTCTTTAATGTCTGTCTTAGTAGAAGACAGTTGGAATCTCAGATCTGCTTCTCATTTAATATGGTATGAGATCCATTATGATACATTGGTTTAGCTGAAGTTTGTGAAGAAACTTCAGCCTCACACAGATATGTATTTAGAAAAAGGAAGGGTATTTTAATGTCTTATCAGATAAGACTGGATATTCTCCTTTGATATACTATATCAAAACTTGACAAGTTGAAGTTTCTTAAAAATTAGTTACAATGTAGAATCAAATCATATCAAAAAACTTTTTATAGTGTGTTAACATTAAAATCCATTAGTTAGTCTTGAACTTTGAGTTGATCTTTTCCCCCATGCATTGTTTTATGACATCATGAATTGATCATTTGGAAAATACTAGTGTATTGATAGGAAGATTTCCCACATCTTAACATATTTCATTGTATTCTCTATATATTCTTTTGAAATAACATTTGTTAATACCACCACCAAACTCATCAGAAAAGTCTTTAAATATTGGGAAATGGTCAAGTACAAGTATTCCAAAATTCAAATTTTTACTTAAAAGCTTGAATTTTATTATTGGCCACAAGTACTCTGTTATTATCTTTGAAGTGACAGGCTCAGGCTCACCTTTTTTTTTTTTTTTTTTTTTTTTAGGTAACAGGGCCAAGGATTGAATCTGGGACCTCAAATGTGGGAAGCCAGTGCTCAACCACTGAGCCACATCAGCTCCCCTGAGTTGGTTTTTTCATTTGTTTGCTTGTTGTTTGTTTGTTTTTTGTTGTTTTTAGGAGGCACTGGGAACCAAACCCAGGATCTTCCATGTGGGAAGCAGGCACGCAACTGCTTGAGCCACATCTGCTCCCCTCTCCCCCCTTTTTTTGAGCTACCAGGGACTGGGGACTGAACCTAGGACCTCATATGTGGGAAGCCAGTACCATATTGGCTTCCCTGAGTTGGTTTTTTCATTTGTTTCGCTTGTTTTTGTTTTTTCAGGCCCTACACCTGGGGCCTCCCTTGTGGGAGGCAGGTGCTCAACCACAGGAGCCACATCTGCTTCCACCTTGTTCATTTTTGAGAACATATCTGCCAGATATCCAAGTTTGAATAAATGTAGCTTATCCGTATGCCATTGTTTCAAGTAAAAATGGTTGTTGCATTAAAAAAAGCAGCCAGTTCAGCTTACAACACAAACTGTCACACAGTGCTTTTTCACAAAATAACCGTTGTTCTTCATCGTGTGATACAAGTGCCTTTGTGGTCTTTCCTTTTCATTGCACAGAGTTTTTTTTTTTAAAAGATTTGTTTGTTTTTTTTAAATTTCTCTTCCCTTCCCCCCATTGTCTGCTCTCTGTGTCCATTCTCTGTGTGTTCTTCTGCATCCGTTTGCATTATCCGGTGGCACTGGGAAACTGTGTCTTCATTTTTGTTGCGTCATCTTGCTGCGTCAGCTCCCTGTGTGTGTGGTGCCACTCCTGGGCAGGCTGCGCTTTTTTCACTTGGGGCGGCTCTCCTTATGGGGTGCATTCCTTGTGCGTGGGACATCCCTACGTAGGGGTGCCCTTAGGTGCCACGGCACTCCTTGCGTGGCAGCACTGCGCGTGGGGCAGCTTAGCACACGGGTCAGGAGGTCCTGGGGATCGAACCCTGGGCCTTCATATGGTAGACGGACACTCTCTCAGTTGAGCCACGTCCACTTCTTTGTACAGAGTATTAAAAAGATGTGTACTCTGGTCAAAATTTGGTAAAATTAAATTTTATTGCTTTATCAAGGACATTCTTTAATGAAACTAGCATTTGGTTTTTTACTGCAAGTATGTAGCAGGGAAGGATATGATGATGACTAGTACAGTTTGCTGTCACTGCCTTTATAAGTGTTAGGACACCAGTAGCTTAACCTACCATTGCTTTTACACTATCATTAAAAATGTTAACAAAGTGAAAGGAACAAATAACATTTTAGTGTTACTATGAAATTGAATTTTGACTTTTTGGAACTACTGGGGTCCATGTAACACACTTTGGGAACTGCTGTTCTGAAACCTGCTATAATGGCAGCATTGCACCCTGTCAAATGGCCACATCAGAATTTTAACCAATCCCCTCTTGTTGTTCCTATTTATTTTTTGCTTTTATCACAATCCTTGTATCCTAAATATTTGTGAAATTTCATTTTTCCCTTGGAATAAAACCCTAGGACTTCTGGGTCAAAGGGTATGAATATTTTTTATATTTTAAAAATGTATTTTGATATATATTATCAATTTATCCTCCATAATGGTTGAACCAACTTATTTATTCCTGCAACAGTTTAATTTGAGAATTCATTGTGGCCATTGTTGGACATTATATTTGTCTTTGCCAATTCAGTCGGTATTAAAAATTTATTTTTAAGTTCTCATATAACTGGCCATGATTACTAGTGAAGTTAAATATTCTTATCTTAAATTTTTACCATTTTGTAGTCTTTCTTTAGGCTGATTACAGTACATTTACTAGGTTGCAACTTTCTTTGTTAAGAGTCACATACTGGGTGTAGCAGTTTGATATAGTAATGAATTCCAAAAATAGATATTGGATCATGTTTGTAATCTGGTCTGTACCTGGGTGTGATTAAGTTATGATTAGGGCTTTGATTGGGCCACGTCATTAGTGTGTTGAGTTCCCACCCCTTGGTGGGTGGGGACTTACAGATAAAAGGCATGGCAAAGGACAGAGTTGAGGGTTTTTGATGTTGGAGTTTTGATGTTGGACTTTGATGCTGAAGTCTTAAGCTGGAGCCCAGGAAGTAAGCTCACAGAGGAAAGAGAATCCAGCCCCAGGAAGAGAGGACCACTAGCCCAGGAAGAAGTAAGCCATGGGAAGAGAGGAACCCTGAGCCCGGAGAGAAGCAAGACCCTGGAAGGGAGGAACCCAGGAAGCCTCAACCCTTGCAGATGTTGGCAGCCATCTTGCTCCAACATGTGAAAATAGACTTTGGTGAGGGAAGTTACGTATGCTTTCTGGCCTGGTATCTGTAAGCTCCTACCCCAAATAAATACCCTTTATAAAAACCAACCAATTTCTGGTATTTTGCATGAGCACCCCTTTGGCTGACTAATACACTGGGAAACAGATGTAGCTCAAGTGGTTGAGTGCCTGCTTCCCATGTAGGAGGTCTCAGGTTCGATCCCTGGTACCTCCTAAAAAAAAAAAAACCTAAAAACCAACTGTCATTGGAGAAGGGATGAATCTCAGTGGTGGAACTCCTGCTTCCCATGTATAAGGTCCTGGGTTCAATCCCTGGTACCTCCTGAAAAAAAAAAAAAAGAGTCACGTACACCTAATGCCAATTGAGATGATTCCCTGGTTAACCTGATTACATGTGATGTGTATCAAATCTTAGACTTAACTTTAGAGGCTCTCTCTTAAGGAGACAGTAAAGATGCCTGGTAATCTATTCTCCAAATTTCATTCATTTGAGCCCTACCTTTTTTGACTTGTCATATCCGAGAGATATCACCGTGGTATTAGTATCATTTTCTAAGTTGGCTCCCATTTTTCTTATTTAAAAACATTGTTTGAGGGAGCTGATGTAGCTAAGTGGTTAGGTGCCAGCTTCCCACATATGAGGTCCCAGGTTCAATCCCTGGCCCTGGTACCTCAAAAAACAAACGTTGTTTGAAAGGAAACTTATATTACTATGATGCCTATGAAATCATGGGTTTTATGTGTTAGTTGTTTTTTTCCCAATATACCTTAAGAAATATAATTATTAAAATCATTTCTCTATCATCCAAAACCAATCAGTGGCCTATTCATGGCACACTTTAGGAAGAACAAGGGCTTTGGAATCAGAATCCCACTCTGCCTCTCATTGATGGTATTCTCTTGAACAGGTGAATTTACCTCCTTGTGCCTTGGTTTCCTCTTTGGAAAAATGGGGATGTTGGAAATTATCTCTTAGGTGTCTTGAAACTATTCTGTGACTGTGGTATAAGATATTTATGGATTTCTTTCTCTATTTCTGCTCAGGAATTGCAGACATTGTCTAGTGATTGGTGTGCTGGATTAGTATTTTAAAATCCCAGCTCTGTTACACTTAACTGCCACTAGTCGTCTGATTTTGGAGAAGTCGCTTTATTTCACAGGATCCTAGTTGCTTTAGTACTTGTTTTCCATTTATTGTATAAAGTGCTGCAAGCTAGGAGCCAAAGCTTCCATCACTGAGGTAAGCCATTGCCTCATTTTTTACATCTTTAAAATGGAGATAATGTTTCTCCTCTACTTTCACCTAATTGGGAGATATGGAAAAATGAGATAATAGGTAGATAAATGGACTAGGTTTTCAGGAGAACATACTAGGTGAAGACGGATTGTCAGCAGAAGTTCAAACCTATAGATGTTATCCTTACTATGGCTATTTCTGTAATGAAGGAAAAAAATCAGTATGACACCACCTTTACTTATCTATCCAGACCTGTCTGTGCTTGTCATTAGATTTTTTCTTTTCCTGACTTGGGTAGTACCATTAAATCCCAGCTTTGTGACCTTGGGCAAATGACCCAACCATAACTTATATATATCCATGGGCTAAATGCAACCTGTACTTAGCCTGCTTTCAGCCTGCAAAAATCAGGTTGCTGACTTCTTTTGAAAAACTGGGAGGGAAACGGACTTTGGCCCAGTGGTTAGGGCGTCCGTCTACCATATAGGAGGTCCGCGGTTCAAATCCCGGGCCTCCTTGACCCGTGTGGAGCTGGCCATGCGCAGTGCTGATGCGCGCAAGGAGTGCCTTGCCACGCAAGGGTGTCCCCCGCGTGGGGGAGTCCCCACGCGCGAGGAGTGCGCCCGTGAGGAAAGCCGCCCAGCGTGAAAAGAGAGTGCAGCCTGCCCAGGAATGGTGCCGCCCACACTTCTTGTGCCGCTGACGACAACAGAAGCGGACAAAGAAACAAGACGCAGCAAATAGACACCAAGAACAGACAACCAGGGGAGGGGGGGAAATTAAATAAATAAATAAATCTTTTAAAAAAAAAAAAAAAAAAAAAGAAAAACTGGGAGATCTGACAGCTTTGAGCCTTCATTCCTCTATGGCAATAACTGACTGAAGGTGAGTTAATGGATTGTCCTTTTTCAAAAGGGTGGTATGTTCTCCATTCTGCCATTTAATCTGATGGGTTTTACTCATTTGCTTTGCTGCCTGGCCCATTTTATATGAGAGGCTGGATTGCATTGTGGTAAGGAGCCAGATTACCTAGATTCACATCCATCTTGTACACTTGGTAGCTGTGTACTCTCTCTTTATTTAGCTTTACTGTTGTTGCTTCTTCCGGATGATAAGGAGAACAGCAGTACCTACAGCATAGGGTTGTTACAAGGATTAGAAGAGCCACCACAAGGAAAGCCTTTAGGATAGTCTCTGACCTGGAGTAAACTCAGCTGATGGCAGCTATTGTTGAGTTTATATAATAATTAGTTAACATTTATCTAGCTTTTACTATGTATCAGACAGTGGGCCAAGCCCTTTACACAGATCTATCTCATTAATCTTAACAATAATACTATGAAATAGGTAGAGTTATTGTCTGTTTTACAGATGGGAGGACTGCAATTTAGAGAGGTTAAGTAACCTGCCTAAAGGCACATAGCTAATAAGAGGTAGCAACATGGAGAGTGGAGCTGAGGCAGCCTGTCTCCTGAGCCAGTAGTTTAGACTTGCTATGCTGTCCTGCCCCTTGTTTCATTCCCCTAAAATGCTATAGGTCTAATTTCAGGAGTGGCAGGCTAGGGCAAATAGAGACTAGTGCTCTTAACTTTTTTTTTTTGCAAGTGACTTGAGGAGAGAATGCATTTAAAAATCTCCCAAATTTATAGATAACAATGGGTTTTCCAGGTAGTGAAATGCCAAGTCAATGGGGATAAACTGCAGACAGCTCTTTTTTGTCTGAGCATTGTGGGCGGAAAAGTGGTAAGTGAATTTCAAGGTAGGTAAGTATATAGTAATACATAAAGAAAAATAACTCAGACTGCTTGTAGAATCACGTGCAAGGACCTGAGAGTCATTTTAGCCTTATTTAAAGGTCAAAAAGGCCAGCAAAATGCTAGCCATCTCCAGGAAAAAAATTGAAGATAGTGTTCCGCTTTTGTACTTTTTGATAGAGAGGATAGAACTTAGGCTCCAGGCTCAATTCCTCCAATTATTAGCAAGTCATTTTGCCCCTCTGATTCTCACCTGGGAAAAGGGCCTGATATAATCCTTAACTCACAAGGGAGGATAAAATGAGATGTGTACAACATTGAAATTCTGTACAAATGTCAATTATTCTCAACTTTGGAAAAATAACAAAACAGACTTATTTCCCACACACTGACATAGCTGGGCCCAGTGATACATGGGAGCTGCCTCTATCACATTGCTACTCTTGGAGCTCAGGAGAGGAATAGTCCATACAAAAGGAGGTCTGACTTCACAGAGGGGCCAGCACACTCTCTGAAGAGAAGGAATAAATAGGCTGAGGAGAAAGCCGGGCCGAATGGTTTTCCTTTGGTCTTGGCACGTTAAAAAATACCTGCAACAATATATAAAAGAGTATAAAGTAAAATTGCTGTCCCCTAGAGAAAATCTTTGCTAACCATTGGCAATTGTCCTTCCAGATTTTTTTCAAACTATATAAATTTGTATTTATTTTTGTTTTATTAAAATGTATCATGTAATCCATTCTCCTATGTCACTTAAAACAAGAGTTTCAAAGATTAGGACAAATTGAAGGATGACACTTTAGAAACTAGGGCATTTTTAGGGATGTGTATACATAATATTTGATACACTGTGCTAAATGCTTTACATATACACTGTACTTATCTTGCTTAATCCACACAGTCACCCTGGGATAAATTTGGTAGTTTCTTCACTTTACAATAATAAAATTGAGATAAGAGAAGTAGAATAACTCAACCCAAGAAGACATGGATGGTAAAACCAGGATTTTAATCTGGGTACTTTTAATCCAGAGTTTATACTTCCTGTACCCTTCTATAGCATCACCTTTGTTTGCCTATCAGAAAGGAAACCTGCAATCCCAAACTCTGAATCTAATCTCACTCTGCCCATTTTTTCTTTTTGAAAAAATAATGTTTTGCATAATTAATACAAAATTCAAAACTTATAAAATGGCATACAATGAAAAATAAGCCCCCCTTAATCCTCTTGCCCCAAGTCCTCTTATCAGAGACTGTTCTGTTACTAGTTTCTCATATATTTTATTAGATTCTACCCTTCTGTATGAATGTATCAGCATATATATGTATGTATATATATACAAATGATAGCATATGATAACTGCATAGTTTTTTTTTTCTTAACATAACACTTTGTATCTTGGAGATTGTTCTATGTTGGTACAGACAAAGCCACCTCTTACCTTTTGGGGAGTGAGGGGTATATAGTACATAGTTTATCAATGAACAATAATTTTAACCAGACCTTTATTTGATGACATGTAAATGTTGTGCTGTAGGAGCATTTGAGCCAAAGTTTCAGAACGCTCTCCCACTGCTATCCCTTGCATGGCTGAGTGAGGAAACCCAAAGCAAATCCTTTCCTCTGTGCCTCAGCTTTTCTAGGTTATAAAATAAGAATTCTACATAATTACCCTCCTAACAGTGTCCTGAGGGCTTTCACAGTTTCTGATTATAGCTCAGGACCCTTTGGGAAAGGATACTCTTTTAAATATAAAGGTTTTCCATAACCACAAAGTTGCTGCCACGTCTTTATAGTGTATTAGAGGATGAATTAGTGATTTTAGTGTAGAAATAAATTAACTCAAAATAACCAAAATCAGAGTAGTTGTGTTCTCTTTGGGGCTGTCAGATAAATTGAAGCTAAATAATTGCTTGTGAGGAGACCAGGCTTAGAAGACTTGGTTGCTCCTTGTCTCTTGCCTGATGCCAAGCAGCAGGCTTTGCCCTCCTTAGAGGTTCCAGTGCTCAGCCGCAGATGCCCTGGAGAGGCTTGTCCCCCTGACCTGAGGCCAACCTCACAAACACCCAATTGCCAGGCTCATGGATCTGGCTTAACTGATCTCTTAGGCTATACAGGTCAGATAGTCTTTTGTATGGGACTATATCATGAATCTCTGCCTTTTTTATTTGATAAGGTGATTCACAGGAGGAGAGTAATGGAAATTTTTTCACAGTCTGAACTGACTTATCCTGGCTCCACCATTTCTCCTTTGCTCTGTGGGGGCAGAGGTTTGGGCACAGCTGTTCTGCTCCCCCTGCTGGCTTAAAAGCAGCCCAGCAATTTCAGATAGGACCTCATTTGTACCCATTGTATATTTTTTGCCAACACATGGTTGAAAAGCATTATTTTTGCTCAAGTCTCTTGATACTTTGACAAAGAAATGTGGGAGGACGTGAGCCTTACATCTTTAGACACTAGCCTTGAGGGCAAAGTAGAAAAGGCAGACCCTGCCACAGTAATAATTGCTGCCTCAGTGATTTCAATCTCTCATGGACTTGGATTGTCATCATTGTCATGTTAGATATTTAGGACAGTCATTTAAAGTGATCCTAAGGCACTCTGCAAATAGTCATGCATTGAAATACTAAGTACTTTACAAAATTGTCATCCTGTAAATTCCTAGAGCAACCATTAAAGATAATGCTGTTTGATAAGATTGGGGAAGACCTAAGCTGAGAATAGTTCTGACTTTGAGCACAATTTTTTAAAACAATTTTTTAGAGTTTTTTATTTTTATTTTTTAAAGATAGTCCAATACAAGAGAAACTGTGCTGCCTGGCATAGGTCTTAGTGAATGGATTCAGAGAGGTGCGCCCTCAGTTATTATATTTCTTTGCCATGAGTATCCCAGCTCATTGTGGAATCTTTTTTTTTTTTTCTTTTTCTATTATGAACACTAAAAAGATGGGCAAACACTTTATTATGGAAAATTTTAAGCAAGCATAAAAGTAGAATGGTATAGTCTACCCATCTATAACAGTTATCAACATTTTATTAATCACCCCCACCCCCTGTTTTTTCTGGAATATTTTAAAGAAATGCCAGACAGATGCCATATCACGCACTGTAGTATGCATCCTGCACTGATAAGGACTTTTTTCTTAACATAATCACACTGCTATTATTGTACCTAATGGGAATAATGGTATGTCCTTAATATCATGAAATATTTAAACAAACAGTTAAAGTAGAAAGATACCCAAATAGTGATAGTTTATTAAATTTGCTTCCAGTCTACTTTTATTTTTTTAAAGAAACAAAACTTTGTGGTACATTTGAAGACTTTTACTATATATATATTTATCCATAAACAATATATGGTATTGTTTTGTTGGCATGTATGTACATATACATATCATTCTTTACATATCCTGAAACTTGCTTTTTTTCACTTTCCATTAAGTTTTCAAGGTTTATTCATGTTCATTTTAACTGCTGTGTAGAATTTCACTGTTTCGATTCCATTTGTATTAATATTTGTATTCCAAAGAAATTTATCCATTTCTCTATTCATAGATACTTATATTATCTACAATTTTTTTGCTTTTGTGAGCAATGATGCAGTGAACATTCTTGCACATTTCTTTGTACCACTTTGTGAGAACACATCTAAATTATAATTTGCATTTCCCAGATTATTATGAGGGTTGAAATCCTCTATAACATCTGTTGGCTATTTGAGTTTCTTCTTCAGTGAGTTGTCATGTTCTTTGCCTTGTTTCCTATTGGATTTTTAAAAAACTGTTTCTAGGAGTTCTTTGTATATTCTAGATATTAAGCCTCTGTCATTTTTGTGTGCTACTACAGTCTTTATAATTGCAGATAATCCTTTCCTGGTGCTTGTTCTTGATCCCTATTCTGGGTCCCTCAGTTTATTCCTGTTAAGTTTGCTTCTGTTTTTACTCCCAGACTCCCTTTTACTCTTAACCATCTTTTTGAGCTATGCCACCAAGGCAGAGTCCCTTCAGTTGTCCATTAGATGAATTTGCTTTGTCAGTTGTTTGTTTGTTTTTGCAATAGAATGGTTAAAAGTGGGGGATATGGAGTCTTTTTTTTCCTCTCCTCTTCCTGCCCTCCCCCCATTGTCTGCTCTCTGTGTCCCTTCCTGTGTGTTCTTCTGAGTCCACTTGCATTATCCAATGGCATTGGGAAGCTGCATCTCTTTTTTGTCATTGTTGCATAATCTTGCTGCATCAGCTTTCTGTGTGTGAGGCGCCACTCTTGGGCAGGCTGTGCTTTTTTCACGCGGGTGTGGCTCTCCTTGCGGGGCATACTCCTTGCGCATGGGGCACCCCTACATGGGGGCGCCCCTGCGTGGCATGGCACTCGTTGAGTGCAGCAGCACTGCACATGGGCCAGCTCCACACAGGTCAGGAGGCCCTGGGGATCGAACCCTGGGCCCTCCATATGGTAGACAGATGCTCTATCAGTTGAGCCACATCCACTTCCCGGGGCTATGGAATCTTAACTGCTTGCTTTTGAATATTAGCTCATCCTTACTGTGTGACCTTGGCAAGTTAGGTAACTGGTTGTTTTTTTTTTTTTAAGATTTTTATTTATTTATTTATTTCTCTCCCCTTACCCACCCCCAACCTGGTTGTCTTTTTCTCTGTGTCTATTTGTTGCGTCTTCTTTGTCTGCTTCTGTTGTTATCAGTGGCACGGGAATCTGTGTTTCTCTTTGTTGTGTCATCTTGTGTCAGCTCTCCATGTGTGTGGCACCGGTGATTCCTGGGCCGGCTGCACATTCTTTCGTGCTGGGCGACTCTCCTTAAGGGGCGCACTCCTTGCGCATGGGGCTCCCCTATGCGGGGGACACCCCTGTGTGGCAGGGCACTCCTTGCACGCATCAGCACTGCACATGGGCCAGCTCCACACGGGTCAAGGAGGCCCAGGGTTTGAACCGTGGACCTCCCATGTGGTAGACGGACGCCCTAACCACTGGGCCAAGTCCGCCGCCCAGTTAACTGTTATGCTTGGCTTTATTATCTGTAAAACCTGTGAGGGTAGAACTATTATCCCCATTTTATTTTACTTTTTAAATGAGGCACAGGGAGATTAGATTTAAAACATGATTTAAATAGAGTTTGAAATGTGGCCTCTTTTAATTTCCCATTTTTGATAGACACATAAGTACAGAGAATTATTTCTCTATTATAAGAAGCACAGTAGCAAAAATTTTCAGAAAAAACACCTCATTTTCCCCAACAACAAAGAGACGTATTTCCATGATAACTCTTATAGATCTTATAGATAGATCAGTGACAGAACGTCCCTGACCTGTGGCCTCAGTGTTGGGGAAAAACAAATAGAAGTGGACACAGTAGAGAACTAAAGTGCCCAAGACCTGTCTTAATCTAGTAATAGGGTGAAAAGCCCTTTGTGTCATTTTTTTCATTAAAGTAAAATAAGTAAAACAACAACAACCCAGATCTTTATTTTCATGACCATAACTTGATGTTTAACAATGTAGTAAGTTTGTAAGGTGCTATAGAATGAATGGATGAATAATTAATGAATTAATTAATTTGGAGGTACCAGTGTATGTAGGACGTAGGTGCTTAACCACTGAGTACACCTGCTCCCCAGGTATAGAATTTAGGTACCATCCCAGGTCAGAGAACTCACAGTTAAATTCATCAGCAAATCATAAACTTCAACAGTGGGCCACATTTAAGAAACCATGAAACACTTGGGGGAGGACACAGAACTTGATTAAGACTGGCAATGGAGTGGGGAAATGTGTGAAGGAACTCTTCTTTCTAGGCGAGGGAGAATAAGTATGATTTGGTTACTGTGTCTTCTATTATATTAAATTTTTTAATTGTAAAAGGAAATACATTTATGGCAAAAAGTCAAGCAATACAAGAAAATATAAAGTAAAAAGTAAACTTGAAAGTGTCCCAATAATCTCCCAGAAGTGGTGTCCACTAAAAAAACTTTTCTAGCCATCTAGATATACTAATATAAGCATAAATATGCAAGTGTAAGCATATTCATTCAATGTCTACTCTTTGGAGTACTCATTTAGGTGCTGGGGATTCTGCCGTAAACAAAACTGACAGGGAAGCGAACTTCGCCCAGTGGTTAGGGCATCCGTCTACCACATGGGAAGTCCGTGGTTCAAACCCCGGGCCTCCTTGACCTGTGTGGAGCTGACCCATGTGTGGTGCTGATGTGTGCAAGGAGTGCTATGCCACGCAGGGGTGTCCCCTGCGTAGGGGAACCCCATGCACAAGGAGTGAGCCACACATGCAAGGAGTGCCCTCGTGAGGAGAGCCGCCCAGCGCGAAAGAAAGTGCAGCCTGCCTAAGAATGGTGCCGCCCACACAGAAAGCTGACACAACAAGATGAGGCAACAAAAAGAAACATAGATTCCTGTGCCGTTGACAACAGCAGAAGCAGACAAAGAAGATGCAGCAAATAGACACAGAGAACAGACAACTGGGGTGGGGATGTGGGGAAGAAGGGGAGATAAATAAATAAATAAATAAATAAATAAATAAATAAATAAATAAGTAAATAAATCTTTAAAAAAAAAACAAAAACTGACAAGGTTCCTGCCATGATCAAGCTTTTTTTTTTAAAAAAAAGATTTATTTTCTCCTCCCCCCTCCCCTGCTCCCACCCTGTTGTTTTTGCTGTCTCTGCCCATTCACTGTGTGATCTTCTGTATCTATTTCTCTTTTTTGTCTTCTCTTCTCATCTTTCTCCTCTAGGATTCAGAGGAATTCAATCCTGGGGACCTCTGATGGGGAGAGAGGTTCCCTGTCAATTGTGCCACCTCAATTCCTGGTTTCTGCTACACTTCACTTTGACTCTGCCCTTTGTTTCTCTTTTTGTTGTATCATCATCTTGCTTTGTGACTAACTTGCGCAGGCACTGGCTCACCATGTGGGCACTCACATAGTCACTCAGCTCACTGTGTGGGCGCTGGCTCACCATGCAGGCACGCTTTCTCTTCTTTTTTTCCACCAGGAGGTCCTAGGGATCGAACTTGGGTCTTCCCATATGGTAGACAGAGGCCTTATCACTTGAGCCACATCTGCTTCCCCATCATGGAGCTTTTTAAAAAGTTGTTTTACACAGATGGGATGTTGGTATACATACTGGTTTTTTTTGTTTGTTTTTTTTTTTAAGATATTTATTTCTTCCTCCCACCCTACCCCCCATTGTTGTTTGAGCTTGCTGTCTGCTCTCTGTTCATTTTCTTTTCAGGAGGTGCTGGGAACATAATCTGGGACTTCCCATGTGGGAGGGAGGCACCCAATCACTTGAGCCACCTCTGGTTCCTGCTTGTTGTGTCTCTCATTGTGTTTCTTCACTGTGTCTCTTTGTTGCATCATCTTGCTGTGTCATCTTGTTGCATCATCTTGTTGTGTCAGCTTGCCATGCCATCTTGTTGCACCAACCCATCATGCCAGCTCGCTGTCTTACTTGTCTTTTTTTTTTTAATTTTATTTTATTTATTCATTTTTTAAAAAAATATTACATTCAAAAAATAATTAGGTCTCCATTCATCCCCAAGCCCCCACCCCACTACTCCCCCCAAAGTAACACTCTCCCCCATCATCATGACACATCCATTGCATCTGGTGAGTACCTCTCTGGGCATTGCTGCACCCCATGGCCAGTGGTCCACACCATAGCCCACACTCTCCCACGTTCCATCCAGTGGGCCATGGAAGGACATAGAATGTCCGGCAATTGTCCCTGCAGCACCACCCAGGACAACTCCAAGTCCCGAAAATGCCTCCACATCTCATCTCTTCCTCCCATTCCCCGCACCCAGCAGCCACCATGGCCACTTTTTCCACACCAATGCCACATTTTCTCGATTATTAACCACAATAGTTCATGAATAGAATATCATTAAGTCCACTCTAATCCTTACTATATTCCTCCTTCCTGTGGACCTTGGCTTGGTTGTGTCCATTCCACATCTATGTCAAGAGGGGGCTTAGATTCCACATGGATACTGGATGCAATCCTCCTGCTTTCAGTTGTAGGCACTCTAGGCTCCATGGTGTGGTGGTTGACATTCTTCAACTCCATGTTAGCTGAGTGGGGTAAGTCCAATAAATCAGAGTGTAGAAGCTGAAGTCTGTTGAGGCTCAGGGCCTGGCTATCATATTGTCAGTCCAGAGATTCAAATCCCCTAGATATATCTTAAACCCCAGCACCAACTACAATTCCAGTAAAGTAGCATGAAAGGCTTGTGCAAAGAGATCCCATCTGAGTCCAGCTCCATCACGCAGAAACACCAACTCCAAAGAAGGGCCAACTGACATGGCAGTGAACTCCATCTGCCATGACCATAAAACCTGTGGGTCTCTTTAGCCCTGCTTGTCTTCTTTAGGAGGCACTGGGAACTGAACCTGGGACCTCCTGTGGTAGGTGGGTGCCCAACTGCTTGAGCCACATCTGCTTCCCTATACATACTGTTTTATACTCCATTTTTCCCACGAAGAGTTTTTGGACTTCTTTTCATATTAGCTCTTATAGATCTACCAAATTAATGGCTACATGGTATGCCATTGTATGGATGTGCTGTAATTTGTAGCTGTTGGAAGCAGATGTGGCTCAAGAGATTGGGCTCCCGTCTACCGTATAGGAGGTCCAGGGTTCAATTCCTGGGGCCTCCTGGTGAAGGCAAGCTGGGCTGTGTGGTGAGCTGGCCCACACCAAGAGCTGGTGCAGCAAGATGATGCAACAAAAAGAGACGCATGGGAGAGACAATAAGAGACGCAGCAGATCATGGAACTGAGGTGGCACAAGAGATTGAGCACCTCTCTCCCACTCCGGAAGGTCCCAGGATTGGTTCCTGGTGCTGCCTAAAGAAAAGACAATCAGATACAGAAGAAAACAGCAAATGGACACAGAAAGCAGAGAGCGAGCCCCAAAACAGGGAGGGGCTATTAGATAAATCTTTAAGAAAAAATTTGTTGAATGGAGGGGGAACAGAGCAGAGGTACAGAGCTTGTTAAGTTTTGTGGCTTTGTTTTCTGTTGTTGTAACTTAAATTTTTATTAGAAAAGAAATATAATGTAGGCTTATTATAAAGATCAAACATTACCAAATTACATAAAGTAAAAGTTAAAAAATAAACTTTTCTACCTATCTTTGATACTACCCTGAACATGCCTGACCTCATCTGATCCCACTTTTTAGAAATAATAACCACAATTAACTGTCTGGTGTTCATCCTTTTAATGTATCTGCAAATATACAGAATATGTAGACCATATATAGTCTCATTCTCTAGGTGCTGGCTCATGCAGTGTAATATTCTTTATTTAATTTAGACTATGGAGAGTTATCCAAGGAAAGAGCTGGACTGAGCGTCATGAGGGCTGGGTTTGCCCAGATCCTGCTACTGTGAGAGCCAGGTGACTCTTTAGTTGTCATTTGTACTGTGTCTCATAATCAATGAGAAAACATCAAGGAGAGTGTTTTAAAAACCAGTATGCTGGGAAGCGGTTGTGGCTCAACTGATAGAGCGTACCCCTACCATATGGAGAGTCCAGGGTTCGATACCCAGGGCCTCCTGACCCATGTGGTGAGCTGGCCCACACGCAGTGCTGCTATGTGCAAGGAATGCTGTGCCACGCGGGGGTGTCCCCTGCATAGGTGTGCCCCACGTGCAAGGAGTGCACCTTGCAAGGCGAACCGCCTGGTGCAAAAAAAGCACAGCCCACCCAGGAGTGGCTCTGCCCACACGGAGAGCTGATGCAGCAAGATGATGTAACAAAAAGAGTGACACAGTTTCCTGGTGCCGAATGACAAGAATGCAAGTGGATGCAGAAGAACACACAGCAAATGGACACAGAGAACAGACAATGGGGGGGAAGGGGAGAGAAATAAATAAAATAAATCTTTAAAAAAAAAACAAAACAAAAACCAGTATGATAGAAATATTACTTTAGAGTTCTTTTTTGCAAGCTATAGAAACCAGCTCAAGCTCTCTTAGGCCAAAAAAGAAGGAAAAAGACTTTAGTGGAAGAGTTCTAAGTAGCAAATGAAGAACTGGGCCTCTAGAGACAGGAACAGTGTAGCTTTAGGATTCTCAATAGCGGGAACTCCTGTTATCAGTGCACTTCTTTCCATTTCTGTGTATGTCTGTTTAAGATGAAGAGTGTATTTGAGTGGCCTAGAGTGTTTCCTGGTGGTTACAGGTATAGAGTCCTAGGTTTCTGTGCTCTGGTAGAATCTCAAGGAGTTGGGAGGTACAGTTTTAGAAGGGGTAGGATTCTCGGCTGGCAAAACCAAGAGTCAGCCTCAGAGTATCAGTGGTTTTGACCCTATTTTCTTGCTTTCCTCTCTAGGAGGAGATGATCGCCGGGTTCTACTATGGCACATGGAACAAGCCATCCATTCTAGAGTCAAGCCCATACAGCTGAAAGGAGAACATCATTCCAATATTTTTTGCCTGGCTTTCAACAGTGGCAACACCAAAGTATTCTCGGGAGGTGAGAAGAAGGGAGATTTCTATTTTGGGCAGTACAGTGTGGCTGGGATTTTAAAGAAAGATAATTTCTTTTTCTTCCTTTATCTCCTTGATCTCTGAAATTACTAGTTTGTCTTCTTTGCATTTAGCAGTTTCGTACATATATTAGCGTAATTTTTTTTTAATAGGAAACATACTTCACTCTGCAATGTAATACACAGAAACACACACAATTGAAACAAAAGTTTCATGAAACAGTACTTAACCTTACTATGTGCGGTACCCTCTGATTTTTAAAAATTGTA
Organism: Dasypus novemcinctus; assembly: GCF_030445035.2. NCBI lineage: Eukaryota > Metazoa > Chordata > Mammalia > Cingulata > Dasypodidae > Dasypus > Dasypus novemcinctus. The sequence goes on from NC_080675.1 coordinate 40,873,806, forward strand.
TTTCATTCATAAAGATGCTAGTTGAGACTCATTGGTTGCATGAGTCACAGATGGCTCCTGTTTGAAAAACATTTTACTAGGGCATAATTGCAAAGGCTTGTGCCCCCGCCAGCCCCTTGGTGGTGGCTTCCATCAATCACACTCCTTTCTGACCACCAAATTTCTAGCTCTGACCTCTCTTCTGAGCTGCAGATTTACTCACTGAATATCTACCTATGTATTCCACAAGCAATTTAAATGTAACAGATCTAAAACCAAGATTATTGGTACTCTCCTGTACAAAAACTTCCCCTTGTCCCATGGGTTCCCTTTCTTATGTCACCATTCACTCGTTCATTTCTCCTATAAGCTTGAAACTTAAGAAACTGTTGTATTCAGCCATTTTCAGCTTGTAAAAATGGCAGTTTCATATGACTCAACCTAAATTGTTTTTTTTTTTAGGGTGTACTAGGGATTCAACCCAAGACCTCATACATGGGAAGCAGGAGCTCAACCACTGAGCTATAGCTGCACCCCAATGAGAGTTGGTTTTGTTGTTCGTATTATTTTTAGGAGGTAGTGGGGATTGAACCGGGGACCTTGTGTATGGGAAGCAGGCACTGAACCACTTGAGCTACATACACTCCCCCTAAATAGTAATCTTGAAGTCATCCTCAACTCCTGCCTTTCTTTCATTTACACACCTTGTCGGTCACCAAGTCCCATTAGATCTCCTTAAAATCTTTCATAGTCATCCTTTGTTTTCTGTTCTTATTCTATATCCATTATTCTGATTCAGGTCCTTATCTTTGGACTGGACTGTTATAATGATCTCTTGTCATTTTTGCTTCAGTATCTCTCTAACCCTTCTTCTAATTCATTGCTTACATAAGTTTGCTTTTTTTTTTAATTAAAACCTTTTCTTTTTATAATGATCTTTTGTGATTTCTGCCTCAGTCTCTCTCTAACTCTTCTTCTGATTCATTACTTACATTAGTTTGCTTTTTTAAAAATTAAGCAGGTGCTCAATCACTTGAGCTACATCCATTCAATGCTTTTTGAAATAGAGTTTTGGGGAGCCAATATGGCTCAGTGGTTGAGTGCTGGCTCCCCACAAACACGGTCCTGAATTCAGTTCCTGGTCCCTGGTACCTCAAAAAAAAAAAAAAAGTAAAATGGTTTCATGGGAGCAGATATAGCTCAAGTGGTTGAGCGCCTGCTTCCCATGTATGAGGTCCTGGATTTGATTCCCAGTACCACCTAAAAACAAACAAACAAAAACCAACTCTCATTGGGAGCAGATGTAGCTCAGTCGTCGACCACCTGCTTCCCGTGTGTGAGGTCCTGGGTTCAACCCCTGGTACCTCATTTAAAAAAAAATATATATATATATATATATATATATATATATATGGGTCACATAAGTTTTCTTCTGAAAATGTAGTTTTGACTATATAAACCTTTGGCCTCACAGTACCCACAGGATAAGGTCTAAACCCCACTTTACCTGTCTGGCCTCACCTCCCTTCCCCTCTGTCATGATCTCTACCCAGCCTAACATCCTTGCCATTGCAGGTATATACTATACTGTAATATCTTGCCCTTGTGCCTTTTGCTCATTCTGTACTTAATTGTTCAGTTCTCACAAGTTCCTCAAAGCCTTCCATTGCTAAAAAGTCCTATTTGAGTTTCTGTTCAAATATCTCCCATCCTATAAAGCACTTCTCCCATCTACTTTAGGCTTGTTCCTGTATGTGTCTCCTCATAGCTAGACCTTATTGCTACAGCCCAACGAACTGTCTTGTTACTGTTGGTTGTTTGTGCAGTTGTACTGTGAGTTCCTCAAGGTTCTGGCAGAATTCTTTTTATATCCCTAGCATCCAGCACTGCGCCTGATACCTAGAAGGTTTAAATAAAGATTTATTGATTTAATCAGTAGAGTTTATGGACAGAGCTTTGTTTAAGATGGCCTGGGCCACATCTTTACTGCTACCTTACCTATTTAAGTGAGTAATTTTGTACTTTCAGCATGGAGTGGGAAAATATTTACTTTTTCTTTTCAAATTCATGTTTTTATTTTTCACTTATATAAGCCATCTGAAGGCAGGACTACACATATTATGAATGTATTTTCAGATCCCTTGATGGAATAAGGAGAAATGCAAGAGAAAAAAAATTGTGGATAAAAACTTCCTCATGACTTAGAATCACACAATCACCAATTTTAAAGCTAATAAAAGATCTTAAGGAGGAGATTTTGTTGAGGCTGTACCTGGTAGTTAACAGTTATTAGGGTCTTAAGAAGTACATACATTAACTCTTATCCTTACAACAATCCTATGAAGTAAGTACAGTTATTACCCCTATTTTACAGATTAAAAGTGAGGCATTGGGAAGCGGACTTGGCCCAATGAATAGGGCATCCGCCTACCACATGGGAGGTCCACAGTTCAAACCCCAGGCCTCCTTGACCCGTGTGGAGCTGGCCCATGCGCAGTGCTGATGCATGCAAGGAGTGCCCTGCCACGCAGGAGTGTCCCCGCATAGGGGAGCCCCACGTGCAAGGAGTGCACCCCTTAAGGAGAGCCGCCCAGCACGAAAGAAAGTGCAGCCTGCCCAAGAATGGCGCTGCACACATGGAGAGCTGACACAACAAGATGATACAACAAAAAGAAACACAGATTCCCGGTGCCCCTGATAAGGATAGAAGCAGTCACAGAAGAACACACAGCGAATGGACACAGAGAGCAGACAACTGGGGGCGGGAGGGGAAGGGGAAGAGAAATAAATAAAAATAAATAACTAAAACTAAAAATAATTTAAAAAAAAAACCAAAACTGAGGCATAGAAAAGTTCAAGAGCTTGCTCCAGAGCTCACAGTTAATGAGTGTTTTGCTTTAAAAACAAAAACAGAAAGAAACTAGCTCAGAGGAGTGAATTGATTTGCCATGATCATTTACCATTTTTCCTTAATGGCAAAGTTTTTTTACATCATCCACTGAGTAATACATTTTGAGAACTGTTATTATGCTATACCTAGTTGCTATTAAGCTTTAAAGTAGGCTTTTTAAAATATCCTACTCTTCTTAAGTTATTTTTAAGTGTTTTTTTTCCTAGTTAATTCTCTTAATTTGTATTAACATTGACTTTGTTCATAGTTTTTCCCCTGAAAACTTTAAAATACTAAATCGTAATATGGATGGGGGACACCTTGCAGAAATGATAATGTGTTTTTTTTCCTTATAGGAAATGATGAGCAAGTTATTCTTCATGATGTTGAAAGGTAAATAAATTGTTGGTATGTGGAGGTGATTGACTCTATTTTTCATATGAAGAGAGGCAAATTATTCATCAGGCCAAAATAGTTTTTGGTTTTTTGAAGAAAATAATATGAAACCATCTGTCTTTTTCTGAAAAAGATTCCTGTAATAGTTTTGAAATATAAAGAAAGATTTGGTATGAAATCATAGTTTTCAGTTGAAAATTTAAAGGGAGCAGTTGGAAGGGAAGGGAGCATAATCCTTAATAACAACAATAGCTAATATTTATTTAGTTCTTACTGTGTGCCAGGCAGTGTTTTGTTATGTATATGTATTAATTCATTTAACCCTCAAAATTTCATGAGGAAGTACTATTGTGATATTCATTACAGATGAGGAAACTCAGGCATAGAGATCTTAGGCAAATTAAGGTCAAGCAGTGCCAGGGTCTGAACCTAGGCTGTCTGGCCTCAGAGCCTTGCTCTTAATGCCATGGCTGATTGCCAGGAGATCTCTCTACTACCAGGCCTCAAACCCGGCTGCTTAAAGTTTTCCCTTGCTTATTGGAAATCATGCACAATCACCAAGTCTGGCCACAAGCAAATGTATTCTGTAATAAATGGAAACATGAAACTTATCTGTTGAGTCACTTTTAAATATGCTGGTTTAGTGCAAAAAGTAAACATTATGAAATCTTTAAAATGACTCTTTAATAGTACTTTTTTTTTTTTAACCTGAAAGTTGAATATCTAACTTTTAGGAAAAGACCATACCCACTGTCATATTGGGTTTAGCTAAATTGGCTTTCTCCTAAAAATGAAAGAGAATTCCACCCTAGGTATCAGTGGTGGGGGAGAGGAGACTCTGCACTCTGTTTGTGTGTATGTGTGTGCCTCTCTCTTGCTCTCTGTTTCTCAGCAGTGAGACCCTGGACGTGTTTGCCCACGAAGATGCGGTATATGGCTTGTCAGTGAGCCCAGTGAATGACAATATTTTTGCCAGCTCCTCAGATGATGGCCGGGTTCTCATCTGGGACATCCGGGAGTCTCCCCATGGAGGTAGGGTTAGTACAAAAGACTATTGGATTGGGTTGAGGAGTTTGGTACAAGTTCATTGCAGGTCCAGTTTATGACCTGAGTAAATCTGAGTGGGAACGAGGTAGAGGAAGGGGAAATATGAAACTCTTATGTGGGGGCATAGGTTTATTATGTCTTGGAACCCATCCTATCCTTAAGTGGCCAGAAATGAGGCATTTCTCCTAACCCTTCTCCAACTACCTACAAATCACCACAAACCCTATCAGTACTTTGGTGTTTAGTAGATACATGGAGCAGAAGATGTGGTACTTGATTGTGGAGGGAGCCACCAAGGGCCAGTACTGTGGGCTGGGCTGACACACAAATTCTTGATTATTTACAGATAATGGGTATGTTATATACTTTCTTGCCCCCTACTTTAAGACCTGTTGTTTTTGTTGTTGTTGAATCACAGAACCTCACCTTGCTATGTATAGGATTTTTAAATGATGGCAAACATACTCTGGTTAAGGGGGATTGTCTGCATGAGTTCTTCCTCTAAATGTGCTCGTTGAGCAGAGCAGGTGTAACTTAGTGGTTGAGGTACCTGCTTTGCATGCATGAGGTCCCAGATTCAATCCCTGGAACCTTCTAAAAAAAATGTGTTCTTTGAGTCTCTGAAATGTGAAATGAAGAACTTGTCCTATTATATCTTCAAAGTTCTTCAGGAAATGCATCTTCTCAGCTTATTTCTTGCAGAGAAATTTCTCTCTTTAAGTGTGCCCATCTTCCAAGGCCGTTTCTTCCAGCACCATCCTCAGTGCCATTGCCACCCCATCTTAGGTACAGGTTTGCAATAATTATAACTGTGATGTAGAATTACTCTTCTGCCTGCATTGTCTCACCTATTAAAATGCTGGCAATATCTGGGTCTTTTTATTTTTCTGTATTCCAAACATTTAGCAATCTGGGTCTTGCTCATCTTTGAGGTTCAGGCTGCAAGAGAAGCTTGTAATTAGGGTCAGGCCAGCAAAACAGCAGCAGGCAGCAACTGTGATTGAGTCACTGTGTGATTTGTAGGTGAAATTTGCCTGAACTGAAGTGTCTGATGGCTGAAATCACTGAATGCTTCATCTGCCTGGAGGTGTGTGCAGTATTACATTATGGAAGTCATAGACTGGAAAAAGTGCTTTCTTTCTCTTACTTCTAACAGGTTCCACAGGATTGTCGTCGTTATCAAAGTGATTCCTTCCTTACCTGGAGTGTGCTGATGTGTGCAAAGGGCTACATAGTTTCTAGGGGGAGTTGGTTAATGCAAGAGAAGTGCAACTGTTAGGTGGACTTTTTTTTTAAATATTCCACTACTTGGAGTGAAATCATAAATTCTAGACTAAGACCATTTTCTCCACTTGTACCCCTTTTTAATTTAGGGAACAATGTGAACCAGAAGGAAAACTGCAGTATTGTTTTGCAATAGTCCTCATTAAAACCGTGTGTGGTTTAAAAACTTTTAATTTCTAAAAATTACATTAAAGGTATAATCCAGTTTTTCTTAGTCTTTTCTTTGCCTTTCTATCTACAGTAACCATTTTTGTTTTTATCACAGAATCTGACTAGGTGCTGTATATACTTTTGAGTGCTATAGCTTAAAATTTGGTTAAATGTTTTAAGCTGCTGTTTTTAGACTTTATGTATACAGAAAGTATGTTCAAGGACTCGCGAGAACCTTGTGAGTAAGGGTGATAGCTGGGATGATGTGCTAGGTTCAGATGGGCCCATCAGGGTAGTTATTAAAGGGTGTGCTCCTACTCACATTTACCCTAGTGCTCTGCCTGTCACTGGCTCAAAGGTGCCTAGAATGAGCTGATCATAATTTCTCTTTTCACAGAGCCCTTCTGCCTGGCAAACTATCCTTCAGCCTTTCACAGTGTGATGTTTAATCCTGTGGAGCCCAGGTTATTGGCCACAGCCAATTCAAAGGAAGGAGTGGGACTCTGGGATATTCGAAAACCTCAGAGGTGAGCCACCTTTATTTATACGGTGTTAAAACTTTTCCCCACCTCATCTCCCAGGTAATGTGATCAGCAGTAGGGATTGTAAGAACCTGTTTGGCAGTTGACCTTACATGGGCATCTCCTAACATGTATCATGTCACTGAAACCAGGGGAGTCCTTTTTCCAGGGGTAGACAGTGAGAAATCTAAACTCCTGGAGGAGTAGGAATCATAAGTTGTCATCTGGAGTCCAGACAGTGTCAGTTCTAGGCAAACCGATGAGGAGGAGAGAGCTTCCCTTTAGTTCTGCCTCCCCTCTTTAGGCCCAGTCTGCACCAGATGTGTGGGAGCTCTTCCCAGGGGGAAAAGAGATCTGCCAAACTCATTGACACTGAGTCAGGGATTCTTAACTCCAGACTGGAGGGATTTCCTAGATGTGCTTTAGGAGAACTGAAATCCCCAAATTTGTATGGAAATTTTATTATGTGATTCCCCTTCTGTTTGAATTATTAAGAGTATACTTAGTTGGGGAGTGTATGTGGCTCAAGTGATTGAGTGTCAGCTTCCCACGTGGGAGGTCCTGGGTTTGCTTTCTGGTGCCTTCTAAAAAAAAGTAAAACAATCAAACAAATAAAAAAAGACAAACAACAAGCAAAACAAATGAAACAAATCAACTCAGGGGAGCCAAGATGGTTCAGAGGTTGAATGCCTGCTTCCCACATACGAGGTCCGGGGTTCAATTTTTGGCCACTGGTACCTAAAAAAAAAGTATACTTAGGACAATCCTGAACCAATGGTATAAATCACTGATGGGGGAATTTCAGATATCATTAAGGGAAATGTGTGTGTGCGTAGTAGGAAGCTTTTTCATGCTCCTTAAATCCCATGGGGAAGGGAACGGCCCTTCATGGCATCAGTACATAAAGCTGGCCTTGTTGTTATACTTAAAATGCATGGCTAGCTCCTCTGGGAATTCTACACCAGAGGGAATTTTCCCACTTTGTAAAGCAATATTGAAGAAGAATATCATAGAAAGCAAGCAAGGTTATGATTTATTTCATACGCCTCAGATGAAAAGGGCAGTTCAGTACAGAGGATTATCTTCCTTGATGATTTTTAATCCTAGTTACTTATCTCCATGGGGCAGTCAGAGGGGGTTGAAGCTATTGCAGCCCAGAGGGGAGTCTCTGGTGTTGAGCAGGCTCCTTGTGGCTCCACGGGGCAACAGATATTTTTTTTGCCCTCTCTGTGGTACGCACATCTGGCTCTTGCTTTTCTATGTTGTTGAAAGGGGTGTAGTGGCAGAATCCCTATTGTGCCTTTGCACTGTATGCTTAGAGAGACTTGCTTTCTGCCAGGAAGACATCCTCTGTGTTTAGCTACAGTGTTCTGTGTCACTTCAGGCTCTTTAGGAGCAACTGTTCTGCTTCACCCATATTACAAAAGACAGGATTTGGACTAACTATGCCAGCTGTCTTCTCCCAACCTCCTATCTCCCATGCTTATAATTGTAATGAATAGCTGGCAACTGGAGTAGGGCACTGATCTATTCATCTCCAGTGGAAAGCTTGAGTAATTCGTGATGTCAGCAGTGTCTTGAAAGAAAAGGGGGATGTGAGTGTTTTATTCTTCATTCCTCCCTCTCCCACCGTCTCCTCCATTAATTTCCTACTGTGCATTGTATTTAGGCTGTTTCCCTTTCCACTTACCTCCTTTTGGTTTCTTTCTTTTCAAAAAAATTCTAAAATGGTTATTTTATTTTTGTAATAATGTTTATTAGATTTTGGGTTTATGTAGAAATGTGTAATGAAAACAAACAAAAAAAAGTAGAAAAAAAGAAAAACATCCCATCTCCAGATTATCTGTTACTTGTACATTTTTTTGGAAATGTTTTTACATTATATGGTTCTTCTTCCCAGTCTCTAGTCACTCTCTCCAAAAGTAACCACAGGCAACAGTTTCTTATGTATCTTTCCAGAACATAATTTAATGCATATATCAATGTGTGTACATATCCTTTAGAAATTTAGCCTAGAGAAAAAGTATTCACTGTTCTCAACCTCTTTTTTCCATTAATGATATGTCTTGGGGCTCTTTTCATATTATCACAGATCTAACGCATTCTTTTAATGGCTACACAGTATTCCACTTATGTGATATACCCAACAACTGGGACTTGTTTCCAGTTTTTGGCCTTTATCAAAAATGCTGCATTGAACCTGGTTATACACCCATCTTGGCTTACTTTTTGCAACAATATCTGTAGGGAATTGCTGTATTGAAGAGTATATTTATTTGCATTTCTTGATAAAAATTGTCACAGTGTTCTCCAGAAAAGCTGCACTAATTTATAAACCTACCAGCTGTACACATGTTTTTCCATACTCTTACCAACACTTAAATTTTTCCTAATCTTATAGGAGAAAAGTAGTATCTTCTTTTTATTTCCCCTTCAGTTATGAGTGAGGTTATATGGTTTCTTTGGTAACCTATAGTTTTCAAAGCCCATATGGGAGATAATAGACTAATTGGCAATCTTGACTGAATTCTTTCTTGGACTAAAAGGAAGAGCAGAGTGCCATGGGGACTAGGTTAGTTTTGCCTAGTTTCTTTCAACTCTTCTAAGATGCTATGAGGTTTTTCTCTGTGTGGCAGAAAAGGGGCATGAACTATTCTTTGAGCACTGTTCTTAAATTCATATCCGTTGGTGGTTGGTTGGGACTGAATTGCATATCTTTTCTGTTTGAATTCCCTCAGTACAAATTTGCGTGGGGGAGGGAGAGAGGGCCCTTTGTCTTTCCCTTGCATGATTAATTGTTCTGAGTGGCAGTAGATGATTTGTCTCCTGAGCACAGCTGCCTAGAAACCCGGACCCAGATCTTGGGGCAATTCTGAATCCCCTGGGAGAACAAGCGAAGAGCAAGTCTAGGGAGAGATCTTAGGGGATTTGTGAACCTCTTATAATTGCAGGTAAAATTTTATATGTTTGGGTATCAGAGTGGCACATATGTGGTAGGAGAGGGAGAGAACTTTTACTAGGTTTTCATTGATAACCATGATCCCAAAAGAATGAGTCAGTGTTCTGGAGATTTTAGGTTTAGGTTTAGGTTTAGAGCCTATTGTGGCTTCTTGCCAGGCTTATAAATATTTTCCATCTTATAATAGCTTGGGCAAGTGGGTGAATTTCAGGGTCTACTCTGAATGTGTTCTGGCCAACTTGAAACAAATATAATTTCTTTGTGTCAATGAGGAGACCTTTTCCTGGCCTTTCCTTCTTGGCTCAACCTATGGATTATTCCATGCTTGAATGTTTCTCTGGCCTACTCTAAACTTGTGCTGTATTTCTCTAGTTTAGCTTGATAGCATGTAGGTTTGTGAATAGAATCACCTCCTAGCTCATAGAGTTAGCAGGGACACTTTTGTCCCACTCCTGCCCTCAAATAAGCTGATTAGAGGGCTGGTTGGTAGCAGAAAATTCAGTCCTAGAAGGGACTGTAATGATCTGATTTGACTTCCTCAATGTGCCACTTAAGCAACCAGCTCAGTGAGGTAAGGAGAGGCAGACGAGCTTGATGGTTTAGAGTGTAGTATTTGTAGCCAAACTGAGTACAAATCTGGGTAGTATACCTCAACACTTAACACTTGAGCAAGGTACTTTACCTCTTGTGTGCCTGATAATAATAAATAATAGCAGCTAATATTTATTAAGCACTTACTGTGTGCCAATATTTGAGAATTATATGAATTACTTTGTTTAAACCCTAGTTTAATCTAGTTTTCTTTCATCTGTACCTTCTTGCAATAGAACTTTTTCAGGATTCCTCTCTCAAGTTTCACCAATATAGACCTGCCCAAAACTGGAATCTGAGTCCTTTAGCCTTTTTGCTTCTTGAAAGTTAAACCCCTTTCCACTTCCTATTGACCCAGACCCTGTATACATGTTGGCTTTCCAAGTCTCTTGCTCTTCTAACCCTGAAAACCTGCTGGAAAGTTTTAGAACAAAGGTTACAAACTAGCTGCCCACAAGCCAGATTCCACCCACAGACATTTTGTTTGGCCTTTGTGATTTAAAGTTTAGAAGTTTGAAAAAGACAAAAGATATCACTGGACTTTTATTCTCATATGACAACAGTCATCTGAAGCTGAGTCATGGTGTATTAAGGGTCCCATCACGCATGGATTGTCTTACACAGGTGTGCTTCCCTCATTTACATTACTTGCCTGGTCCTGTAGGCTTTGGAGTTTGAAAGGTCTCCTTCAGCGATTTTAGCAGTAGTGAGTGGGTCATATTCTGGGGATGTGTGAGTATAGGTGACTGGATGGGAGAGGAGTTTTCCCATGTACAAGTATACATTTCATGTTTGGACAAGGTTTTATTAAGCTCATTTAGACTATTTCTGCTGATGTCTTTTCACAACCATGTCACCGCCAACACCCTTGTTATGTCTTGCTTAGAATATTGCCATGGTCTCTGAACAGTTTTTAGAATTGAGATTCTCTGACATCTAGAGAGTTCAGGAAAAGCAAAATTTCCCTCACTGTCACTCTGCTTATCTTACCCTTTTCATTGCCTGTTTTAACTGTCTTCTCACTCACTACCTCTCTCCCTTATAATCTCTTCATTTTCTGTCATGAACAGTTCTATGACAGGTAACAGTTTCTTGCTTTGACAAGGATAATAAAGAGAGTGGTTCTTTCCCACTCAGTAATAAAACGGGGTAAGGAATTCCTATAAAGACCTTACAAGATGGTGCTTTTATATGTTGTGTAATTGACGCATCTGAAAATGGGCAATAAATACAAATTCCAATTATTTCAAGGAAATGGCTCTTAAGACCTCAGCTGGCTCTGGGACCTCTACTTTAAATGTTTGCTCTGTGGGACCTGTGCCAATCCTTTTCCTGTAGAGACCAGATTAAATATAACTTCTTGCCTTCTGAACAAGCCTGGCAATTTCTGCCATATTACATTTATGTATTTATTTACTTATTTTTAAGATTTATTTATTTCTCCCCCCCACACACACACATTTGCATTTACTGTGTGTTGGTCATCTTTTTAGGAGGCACTGGGAACCAAACCTGGGACCTCCGATGTGGGAGGGAGGCACCTAATTGCTTGAGCCACCTCCGCTCCCTGCTTTGTTGTGTCTCTCATTATGCTTTCCTTGTATCTCTTGTTGCGTCATCTTGTTGTGTCAGCTTGCTGCGCCTGCCTGTTGCATCAGTTCACGCTATCTTGCTCGCCTTCTTTAGGAGGCACCAGGAACTGAACCTGGGACCTACCGTATGATAGGTGGGAGCTCAAGCACTTGAGCCACATCTGCTTCCCCCACATTGTGTTTAAATGTTGCTCATATTGTTGTAGACGTCGAGAGAGGTTCCATTATTTGCGTATGAAAAGGCCAGGACTCATTATAATCTTGGGAAGGGAAAAGTAATTTATTTATGGCCGGCCAGACTTGGGAGCTTTCTGTTCAAAACCTGAGCCCCGAACAAGATTTTTGAGTTCTTTTTATACAGAGGAGGGGCCAAATGATTCTTTGTTTCAGTGCTCAATAAGCTTGAATTAACATGTATCTTTTATATTCTAGGTAAGCTTTTGGCACATTTGGTTTGCATTTTCCCTGAATATTTAAAGTTTATAGAATTTGCATTGCTAAATTGTTTTTTTGGGGGACTGGAGTCATTGCCATGGTTACCAAGGGCAGGGCTGCAGCTCTTACTGTCCTACACGCACAGCTCAGGACGCATACAGCTCAGGTTGTCTACAAAGAGATGAACAACTTCCCACCCACAGCCCACATCAATACTATTATGGGAAAATTAATGGGAAAATAGAGAGCACAGGCTCTCTTCAAAGGTTGGAGAAGGTTCTTATGTTTTGATGTTTGTTGAGACTTTAAAGATTGAGGCTCCACTGGCCTTGGCATCCTTCTCTGAATGCAAGGCCATGAGGGTAGACAAAGGTTTCCTAAATTTCTTGAACAGGACATAGAAAGCACTATATATAAAAGAAAAAATATACATTGGATTTCATTAAAATTAAGAACTTTTGTTCATCAAAGACACTATTGAGTAAAAAGATAAGTCCATAAGCTAGGAAAAAATATTGATAATACATGTCTTGAACAAGGATTTATATCCAGACTATGCAAAAAACTATAAATCAGAAAGAAAAAGATAACTCTATTTTAAAAATAGGCAAAAATGTTGAATAGGTACTTTGCAAAAGGGGATATCCAAATAGCCAATAAGCATTTGAAAGGTAGTCAAGGTCATTAGTCATCAGGGAAGTACAAATTAAAACTGCTGTGAGTTATCATTGTATACCCACAATGGTTACAATTTAAAAATCTGAAAGTACCAGGTATTGGCAAAGATGTGGAACAATTGGAATTCTCATACATTTTAGGCGAGTGTAAATTGGTACAACCACTTTGGAAAACTATTTGTCAGTATCTACTAAACTAAACATATGACTGTGACCCAGCAATCTTATACTTATGTATACTTAAGAAAAATACATATTTCCATTAAAGACATGTACAATAATTCTCAAAGCATCTTTATTTAATAGTCCCAAACTGGAATCAACCCAAATGTCCATCAAAGGAGAAGGGATAAATTGTGGACTATCCCTACAGTGAAATATTACACAGACATAAAAAAGAATGAACTTCAGATATACAGATTGACGTGGATGAATTGCATAGCCATAGTGATGAGTGAAGGAAATGAGATACAAAAGAGTACACGCTATATGATGTCCAAGAACAGGCAGGTTATAAAAGTAAGAATAGTGGTTACTTCTAAGTAGGGTATTTATTAAAAAGGCATGAGGGAAACTTCTGGTGTTTTATTATCTTGATCTGGGTGGTAGTTTCATGGGTGTGTATTTAGCTAAATTTATTGAGCTGTATGGTTAAAATTAATGTATTTGATTGCATTACTTTTAAATAATTTAAAATAAAAAAGAATCCAAAGTCACTATTATCTTTTTTTTTTAAAACAAGCAAGGATGACTTTATTCATAGCTACCATTGTAGTCAAGAGGGAGAACTCAATTCCGAGGAAGACAGTAGGTGGATATTTTTTCTTTTGTATTTTTTTAATTGTCCTTTTTTATCACTGTGATCTTTGAGTGGGTATTTACATTCTTTACCATGACTCTCTCATTGTATGACTCTGATATGGTGATATTGTAGCAGTTCCTTAGGGAATTTAAGTTTGGAGGGGCAAGAGAGGAGAGAGGAAAAAATTAAGAGGACCCAGTAGTTTAGATGATTTTCTAGAAAATTCAGCAGAAAAGCTGGAGACCATTGGAATTTATATGTCAAAATGATTAGTTCTATTTAGGAGGCATGCCTTCTGGTTAGCCACTCTTGTTTTTCCCTCTCTTTCTTCCCACTCACCCATCTTCACCAGATACACATACACACACACACACACCCCTAAAACTCATGAAAATGTTCCATTTTACTGAGACCCTTAATAAAAAGTTTGTTTTCTCCCCAGAATTGTATTCCTTTTTTTTCTTTTTTATTCATTTTCTTCTCTTTTTTCCTTTTGTTTGTCTTGTTTTTTCTTTTCTTTCTTTCTCTCTCTTTTTTTGATCATTTGTATTCCTTAGCTTGTTTTTCATTAATATTTATTAGTCATCCAGATTGAAATTCCAGAGTCCCATATAACTCTCTTTCCCTGTATCATAACCAGTCAGCCTTTCTCTATGATAGTGTCTGGCTACTCTTCAGTTCTCAATGCTCCTGCTCCATTTCAGGTTTGTATCACTCTTTCTACAAAGTACTGTCTGCACTAGTTGCCTAACTTGTCTCTTGCTTCTGGCATATAGCTCATATCCTTAAATTTTAGCACTTTTCCATTCTCCTCCTACCCAGTAATTTTAATTTCTTCTTTTTTTTTTTTTTTAAAGATTTATTTTTATTTATTTAATTCCCCTCCCCTCCCCCGGTTGTCTGTTTTCTGTGTCTTTTTGCTGCGTCTTGTTTCTTTGTCCGCTTCTGTTGTCGTCAGCAGCACTGGAAGTGTGGGTGGCGCCATTCCTCGGCAGGCTGCTCCCTCCTTCGCGCTGGGCGGCTCTCCTTATGGGTGCACTCTTTGCGCGTGGGGCTCCCCTACGCAGGGGACACCCCTGTGTGGCACGGCACTCCTTGCACGCATCAGCACTGTGCATGGGCCAGCTCCACACGGGTCAAGGAGGCCCGGGGCTTGAACCGCGGACCTCCCATGTGGTAGACGGACGCCCTAACCACTGGGCCAAAGTCCGTTTCCCTTAATTTCTTCTTGTCTTCATTCATCTCTATATCCCCAGAACCTATAACATGGGATGCTCCAAGAAAATATTTATTAAATGAATGTATGACATGTTACCGAATAAAATCCAAATTCCTTAAATAAGCAGTTTGTCCCTTCTCTTATGCCAGTCTCCTTTCTCCCCTTGCACTCCTTCCCTCAATTAAGACACATACATCTAGACCACCTTCTCCAAGTTGGTTTTTTTGTTTGTTTGTTTTGCTTGTTTGTTTTTTCAGGAGGCACCAGGAACTGAATCTGGGACCTCCTACATGGGAGGCAGTACTTAACTGCTTGAGCCACATCGCTCCCAGAATTACTCCTTTTCCCTTGACTTTTCTCTACCTATTCAAATCATTACCCTTCAAGGCCCAGGATCAAATGGTACCTCATCAGGGAATCTTTCCACACTTCACCCCATTACATACTCTTAAAGCATCTGTTACTTCACTCACTATGTCCTCAGTAGCTAGCATAGTTTTAGCATAGAATATGCTAAGAATAAATACTAGTTGAATGAATGGAGCTTTCCCTTACTTCTAGAGGAAGGTCTCTCTATTCAGAACCTCTGTAAATTATTTATGAGCTGTAGCATTCATGTTATGTGTGTCATTTCCTGCTTGTGATCATTAGTTATCTTTTTTTTTTTAAGATTTTAAATTTATTTTTCATCCTCCCCCCCCCCCATTGTCTGCTCTCTGTGTCCATTCACTGTGTATTCTTCTGTGACCGCTTCTATCCTTATCAGTGGCACTGGGAATCTGTGTTTCTTTTTTTTTTTTTTTTTTTTTTGATTTTATTTTTATTTATTTATTTCCCCTCCCCTTCCCCGGTTGTCTGTTTTCTGTGTCTTTTTGCTGCGTCTTGTTTCTTGTTTCTTTGTCCGCTTCTGTTGTCGGCAGCGGCACAGGAAGTGTGGGCGGCACCATTCCTGGGCAGGCTGCTCCCTCCTTCGCGCTGGGCGGCTCTCCTTATGGGTGCACTCCTTGCGCGTGGGGCTCCCCTACGCGGGGAACACCCTGCGTGTCGCGGCACTCCTTGCGCGTATCAGCACTGCGCATGGGCCAGCTCCACACGGGTCAAGGAGGCCCGGGGCTTGAACCGCGGGCCTCCCATGTGGTAGACGGACGCCCTCACCACTGGGCCAAAGTCCGTTTCCCTCTGTGTTTCTTTTTGTTGTGTCATCTTGTTGTGTCAGCTCTCCGTTTGTGCGGTGCCATTCTTGAACAGGCTGCACTTTTTTTTGCACTGGGTGGCTCTCCTTACAGGATGCGCTCCTTAGGCATGGGGCTCCCCTACGCAGGGGACACCCCTGCATGGCAGGGCACTCCTTGCGCGCATCAGCACTGCGCATGGGCCAGCTCCACACGGGTCAAGGAGGCCCGGGGTTTGAACTGCGAACTTCCCATGTGGTAGGTGGACGCCCTAACCACTGGGCCAAGTCCACTTCCCTAATTATCTTTTAATACGACCATGTCTCATCTCTCCAGCTAAACCAGTACTATGTCTTTGATTTCCTTCTCAGCACCCATGAGTTGCTTCTCACAGAGGAGGTACTTGTCCTAATCTGTGCTATTACTCATTGGTTTCCTGTGAATTTCTAGGGACAGAGCCATGCTTTATTGATCTTTAATCTCTGTTGCCTAGCACAGTGCTTAGAACATTATGGAACTTCAGTAAATACTGAATGACTGCAGTATTATATACTTATCCCAAAAGAGTCTGCTTTTTATTCTTCTTCTTCTTCGAACTTTATTTCAAATTCAAAAAATAAATAACAGAAAATGGCAGTTCAACAAGTTATGGAAGCATTACTCCTAAAAAGTTCTGTCCAGGAACTTTTATCTCATCTAATTCCAACAGTTAACTCAGTTGTTCCTCTAGTGTTCAGAACTGTACACAGATGAACACAGGTTAGTGAAATGACATAGTCAAGGTCTCATTATTATTATTATTTTACTTGTTGTCTGCTCATTGTTTTTCTTTAGGAGGCACCGGGAACCGAACTTGGGACTTCCTGTGTGGGAGGCGGGCACTCAACTGCTTGAGCCACATCTTCTCTCTGCTCATTTGTTTTTGCTTGTTACCTGCTCATTGTTTGTTTGTCTTCTTTAGGAGGAATCAGGAACCAAATCCAACTGAGCAAGATCCACTCCCCCAAGGTTTCCTTATTAATGAACAGGGAATGCTTAATCATATTCATATCTCACAAAACCAAACCCTGTATTCTTTTTTTTTTACCTTTAGCATTAATATAGTACCTTCTTTGCTTTTGTTACCAAAACATTTCAATATTGTTGTTAACTATAGTCTATAAATTATATTCGTTATGTTTTCCCATGTATCGCTGCATTCATAATGCTTCATAGTAGAAGACTGTATTTTCAAAGCTAGTTTTCTATAATGTTTTCTGGACCTATTAATGCCTGGAGTGTTAACAGTGTGGCTCCAAATGTTGTATCTAAGGTATAAGTCCTTCAGAAAAGGTTGTAAGAATTCTTACTGGGCTTTGAACACTTCTGTCAGAATTACGTGAGAGAGCAAGCCAGGTGCCATGGTAAAGTTGCTTTCTGGCTTTCTGGCCACAAGGGGGAGCAATAGTCTGAGTTTTGCCCTCTGGAAGACTAAGCTGCTGGTATCCTCACAAAATGATTGGAGGCATCAGAATCACCTTGGGAGTTTAAAAACTGTTCCTTCCTGGAGCACCTACCCAGAGACTGAACTGTTGGTCTGGGATGGGTCCTGTGAATCTGCCTTTTAAAAATAAATGCCCCAGGTAAATGAACAACTTTGTTTATCCTGCAAGATGGAAGCTGTGGTTATTCAGAGAAGTTTGCGTTGAGTTTGCTACCACATTTCTTGGGACCTTGAGCTTTGGGCTTTAGGCCAGAGCTTTCTTGTGTCCATTCTTTCTCACCAAACACAAATGTGCTTTTCATAACAAGAAACTTAGCTTTAGACCATAGCATCTGGAGAATGCCTGGTGAATGGGTGGGAGTTTTGGAAGCATGTACCATTTTATGTAATTTCTTCAATACTCCCCAAGTCCAGTTACTAAAATTCTACATCAAGTGGACTTTCTAATTTTAGAATCAAATGTTGACTTTTCTTTTTAAAAAACTTTATGGTAAAAAATTTCAAATATAAGTAGAATAGTAAAATGAACCCCTCTAACTTTTCACCTTACTTTAATAATTATCAGCTTATGGACAATCTTGTTTCATTTTTATTTCTCATCTGTAAACCCCTTCCCCAATTATTGTGAGTCAATTTTCATATATCATTTCCTCTGTAAATGCTTAAATACATATCTCTAAAAGATATATTTTTTAAGAAATTGAGATGCAATTCACATAACGTAGAATTAACCATTTTAAAGTGAACAATTGAGTGGTGTTTAGTACATTTATAATGTTGTGCAACCACCACTTCTGTCTATTGGAAAACATTTTCATCAGCCCAAAATAAAACCGGTAAGCAGTTATTCCCCATTTCCCCCTCCTTACAGCCCTTGGTAACCACCAATATGCTTCTGTGTCTTTGGATTTACCTATTCTGGATATTTCATTTAAATAGAATCATGCAATATGTGACCTTTTGTGTCTGATTTCTTTCACTTAACATAATGTTATTGAGATTCATCCACATTGTAGCATGTATCAGTACTTCACTGCTTTTTATGGCAGAATAATAATCCATTGTGTGGATATACCATATTTTGTTTCTCCATTCATCTGTTGATGGACATTTTTGTTTCGACCTTTTTGTTTTGTTTTGTTTTTGTTTAATTTCTTTCTTTTCCCTTCCCACCTCCCCCACCCCCCACCGTTGTCTGCTCTCTGTGTCCATTCGCTGTGTGTGATATTCTGTGTCTGCTTGCATTCTTGTCAGCGGCACCGGGAATCTGTGTCTCTTTTTGTTACATCATCTTGCTGTGTCATCTAGCTGTGTCAACTCTCCGAGTGTGCAGTGCCATTCCTGGGCAGGCTGTGCTTTTTTCACACAGGGCAGTTCTCCTTAAGGGGCATACTCCTTGCGTGTGGGGCTCCCCTACGCAGGTGACACCCCTGCATGGCACGGCACTCCTCGTGCGCATCAGCACTGCCCGTGGGCCAGTTCATCAGACGAGTCAGGAGGCCCTGGGTTTGAACCCTGGACCTTCCATGTGGTATGCAGACGCTTTATCCCTTGAGCCAAATCTGCTTCCCAGCAATAACTTTTTAATATTATCACATATCTAATTACAGTTCAGATTTCCTTAGTGGTCTCATAAATGTTTGTTACAGTTGGTTTTTATGAATCAGAATTCAGATAAGATCCACATAAAGCAATTAGTTGATATGACTTCTAAGTCTCTTTTAACCTACAGCCACCAAGGTCTCCTGCTCTGTGCATGATACCACCCAACATCCTTCAAGTGAGTTAAATTCACCCACATGCTAAATAAGCAAATGGCCACCCTCACCTTTTTTTCCTTCCAGTTTTTGTTGAAGAAACCAGATAGTCTTAAAGAATTTCTCACATTCTATATGATGCTGACTGCATGTCATTTAGCATGTTCCTCTGACCCTGGTTTCCCCATAAATTGGTAGTAGATCATTAATGTTTCTGGATTCTGCATAAAATAGCTTTGTGTTTTGAGTCTGTTTCCTATTCTGATAATACATCTTTGCCATTTATTTATGGATACTTTGGAAGTGGAATAGTATATCTTTAGAAAGAAATCCAACTGACTGTAGTTTTACGTTTAACCTGTTGTCCGTGTCCAGTGCTAACCAGTGCCCTTTTAGAAACTAGAAACTATCGAAGGAGGGATATTATTTGCTGTCATTGAAATGGATGGTGAGGGACACTGAAATTTCAGAGTACTTTGAAAATTTTTGTTTGGGTATCATTATGTGAATTTAAAATAATGACTTAATTTCAAAGTTAGCATCTATACCAGAATCCTGTGAGACAGCATATTAAAGTTTCCATAAAGAGCCTCTTTAAATTCCCTACTCCCATACATTTTTCAAAGCTGTCATCAGTGGTCCCCTTTTGAAAGAGGGATTGTGTATAAGAAGGCATTATGAAATAACTTATTTTATTTTGCTTATAGATATTCACATTCATTGTAGAAAAACTTGGTAGATAAAATGAAAGTTATAAAGAAAATAAACCCAAATCCTATATTTTAGTTAATATACCTTCTTGTTAGTCTTAGTATACCTGTCACTCAATACATTTATCATTATTTTTAAATATAATTGGGTAGAACATATATTCAAAACCTGTAGAATTCAGTGGTCACCTTCTAAAAGGTATTAGATAAATCTGTTTTCTTTTTTCTTAACTTGTAATTGAATTCTTAAAACTTAATTGTTGCTTTTCCTTTTGAACTTTTGTTCTGCAAGAATCAGGAATTTGCTTTAAAAGTGCAAGATATAATTAAGACACCTGTTAAATTCTTCCTTCTTATTGGCCATTTGCTTAATTAGCATGTGGGTGAATTTAACTCACTTGAAGGATGTTGGGTGGTATCATGCACAGAGCAGGAGACCTTGGTGGCTGTTGGCAAATCACTTTATTTTCTGGGCTGCAGTTCTTCATTTGTGAAAGGGAATTTTGACTTAGATGACCTCCAAGTCTCCTATTGTTTCTCAGATTTTTCGTTCTTCTGTTGCTTACCTCTCAGGATTAGGTTTCATGGGCAGACAAATGTC
This sequence comes from Dasypus novemcinctus, assembly GCF_030445035.2. NCBI lineage: Eukaryota > Metazoa > Chordata > Mammalia > Cingulata > Dasypodidae > Dasypus > Dasypus novemcinctus. The sequence goes on from NC_080675.1 coordinate 40,894,071, forward strand.
AAGAACCATGTGACCCTTCCTGGTGGTTATTTTTTTTTAAATGTTCTAGGTTAGGATTTTTCAAACTGCTGATCATGACCCATTGGATCATTCATTCAACAGGTATTTATTGAAGGCCTCTTATGTGTCTGGCACTGTGTAAATACTTGTATATGCAGGGAAAAGATATAAAAGGTAATAGTCTAGTGGGAAAAGACAAATAAGAATCAAATGAATACGTAATAAATATATAATATGTTAGATGGTGATGTTTGCAGTAGAGGAAAATAAAGCAGGCAAGGGAGATAAGGAGAATTGGGGAAGTTGTATTTTTTGCATAGGGAAAGGATTCATTGAGGATGATATTTGAATAAAGAGGTAAGCGAATGAGCCATGCTGATATCTGGTAAGGAGCATTCCAGGCCACAGGCTCTGCAACTGCAAAAGCCCTGTGGCAGAAGCATGCCTGACATGTTCTAGGAACAGTAAAGAAGGTACCGTGAGGCTGAAAGAATGCTAGGAGGGGAGGTTAGAGGGGTTAGGGATGAGTACAAAGAGCTTGTTTAGGGCCTTGAAGGCTTTGTAAGGAATTTGATTTTAACTTTGGTTGGAATGGGAGCCACTGGAGGTTTTTTCAGTAGAGAAATGATAAAATGTGACTCATGGTTCAATGTGCTTCTGGCTGCTTTGTTGAGGATAAACAGTACAATGGAAAAAAGTAGAAGCAAGGTGACAAGTTTGGAGGCTTTTTCAAAAATCCAGTGGGTTGTGAAATCAATTTAGATATCCATATGTTTTTATTAAATAGAAAATACAGAATAGAAAATCAGTGCCTTACATGTAGTAGGCAGTAGGTATTGTTCTCTAATGAATTTATGCTAAATAAATGAGTGTACTGGGATACAGTATAAACTATATTTATTACAAAGAGTTAATATTAAAAAGTTCTAAGCCATTTTGTTATTGGTGACTGTGTTTTTAGATGCTTTCTCAATGAGTGGCTACTGTATGAGATGAGCCATCTTCCTATAATTGTGCCTCATCAGTCACCAGTTTGGCCTTTCACCTTTTCTTTATGTGCCTTTCTTGTTTTCAACTATTTACATAAGAGTTCTTATTAGAAAGTCACAGATCATGATTTTTTTTTCAGACTCTCTTCTGCATAGAATTTTCCCCAAACCTTACTGTTTTCTTCTTTAACCGTGCTCCACCCAGTACTTAGCACCTGCCTAGTTTCTTTTGCTGTCAGAGACTGACTGTTTACCTGCATAGTTCTCTACTCACTTACTGCACTGTTACTATTACTCTAGCAACTGCCATCTCAATCTTCTTCCTTCCACTTGCTTTTTCCTTCCTTCTGCTACCCACTGCTTATTAAGCTCTACCTCCTTAGTTACATACTCGGTGAGGTAGTAGGACAGGAGATATTTTAAGATGAAGGCTCAATGACTACTTATAAAACTCTACTTCCTGAAGATTGGGGTGGGTGGAGAGGATTCTGAATTAGCCAGGTTATGTGCAAGTCAAGTCATCTGATGAACTCAGATGACTAAATCACTAAATGTTGCATCCCTAATTTTGTGGAAAAGTCTGAATGTCCTAAAACAAACCTGTTAGGTCTCTTAATTTGCTTTGAGATATTGGTTGGCTTAACACAGCTTTGGGGATCTCTGGACAAAAGGCAAAAACCTGGCTCCAAATCACTTAAACTCTGGACATGTTTCCTGTTCTGAAAGAGGATGGTTGGAAGCATTGCCCTACTTGCCATCCATGTTTCCTCCGTGGAGGTGCTGGATATGCAGTTTGGTTATGTAAAGATTTCCTTATGAGACGTTTAGACAAGCCCTTATACCAATCTTAGTCAAGTTTAAAAAATTTTTTTCTTTACTCAGGGTTTTAGACTTATTTTGGGTGAATAGTCTAAAATTCCAGAACCATAAAAGCATAGCAAATAATTTACACTGAGGTCTTATCTGCACACAAGTACTGTTAATTATCATGGTTTGGCTTTAACAGGAAGGTATAAATCCTAGAAAACCTAACTCAGTTTCTGGCCTTCAGGATTTCCCAGTTTTCTCCACTAGATATAATTTTGACTAGAAGAAAAAACTATTAATCCTAGATTCTGGTTAAAATTAGAAAGGCTTGGTCCAAAATAAAGGACCTAGGAAAAAACCCTTGGGATCAAGAATTTAGCTCTATAGAATTGCCTCAACTCTATCACTCTGTCCCTCTGTAGAGGTGACACATTGAAACTGAGTCTTCTCTTTTGATCCCCATGGAATAGAAAAGGGTCCATTCTCCCACCCACTCACTATAAACAATGCAAACAGGTATTCAACTAAAATTATCAACAGGTTACCATTCTTATAGATGAAAATAAGGTTCAAGTTTGCTGATTGGCTAAGGCCTCCACATTCTTTGTCCTAGAACCTTGGTTAGGGTGGGTTCCTGATGCTGACTATGTTCAACATTAAGCTGCACAGTTAGGGATGTAGAGTGCTGAAGAGTCTACACTCAGAGTCTACACAAGGGAAAAGCATGTTAGCATTTAATGAACCTTCCTCCATAAGGCTTCAAGCCACCAGGCCATCAGCTCCCCCCACACCCTTAATCATCTCTTCAGCTCTTCTGCTGAAGAATTTGGCCTTCACGATGACCGTCTGCTTTGGAAGCTTTCCCTTCTGCAGAACTTTGTAGTAGCCTGATCACACCACTTCAATGATGGGAGTAGCTCCAGTCTTGTTTTTGGCAGCATTTACCCATGTCTGCTCATTGACCAAGGTCCACAGTTTATCAAGGTTTACAGTTAGACAGGAGCTCTGATTCCTCTTCAAGTGATAATGTCTCATACCACCCTTCCTAAAGTAACCTGGGTGATACTTGTCGAGTTGATCCTGTGATGATGCATGCCACCAGTATTACCCCAGCCTCCTAGATGCTTTTCCAGTGTTTGCTGTTATGGCTGTGGCCATGGTTCACATGGCCCCTGAGTTTCCAGGTCTCTCTCAATCTGGATGGCATGGCAGTGGCCCGAGTTTGAAATTTTGAATGTCAAAAAAGGGAAGGAATTTTTACCATTAATACTGAGCCCATAATCTCTATTTCAAGCCAGAGAGGCATGGTGGTAAATCATGTTCTAGAGAAAATAAATTTGTTCAGTGCAGTGTTTCTCAGGTTGTCCAACAGTTTGATTTCCTCTAGAGAAGTCTCAAGCTGGGGACTGAGCATCGTATTAGAAAAAATAAGAGACAAAGCCTTCATTCTTTACTTCCCTTCCTACTCCCGTAGAAGAAATGATCAAGGAATCATTGGAACCCTGAACACAGTTGAATGGGACCAGTATGGGCTATAACTCCTTGAACTTGTTCACTTTTTACCTAATTCTAGCATACTCCAAGATTTGCCATATTCTCTGGGTTGGGTCCCATTTTCCTTGTAGGTCATCCTGTCCTAAAGCAGCAACTGTGGTGAGAAATTTTCCCCTCACCTAATCAACCTTACTTTTGCCTCTCTGGTGTTGTATGATGCCAGTTCTGATGTTCATGAGTTAGAATGAAGCAGTTCTTCCCACAACAGATAAATTATGTATCATGTGTTCCTTGACTCCGAACATTATTCAAGTCTTATGGAACTTTCACATAGAAACTATCAAAAATTTATGCCAGTGGACTTTGGAAAATCTTATTGACACCATCAGGTAGGATATGAATTACTTAATCATGGATTTGTGGAAACTTAGACTGAAGAAGTCTGATCTTGGAACATTTATTGATACCCTGGTCTTGTGCTGGACATGATATTCCCCACCTTCCCTGGAAACAGCCTCTGCCTATCTCTCCTCTGTTCTAGGGTCTTAATCTTGACCAACTATTTTAAAAAATATTCCTTTGGGGAGCAGATATAGCTCAAGTGGTTGAGCACCTGCTTCCCTTGTATGAGGTCCTAGGTTCACTCTCTGTACCTCCTAAAAACAAACAAACAAACAAAAAAAACATGAGAAAACCAACTCTTTCATTGGGGAGTGAATGTAGCTCAGTGGTTGAATGCCTGCTTCCCATATACAAGGTCCTGGGTTCAATCTCAGGTACCTCCTAAAATAAAAATTCTTTTCACCTCACCAGATCAATAAAAAAGTCCAATTGAGCAATAGAAAAAACAAGACAAAACAGGAGACTACACTAGTGAGAAATGTTTTCCTGATTTCCTAGGGTCTCTTGCTTTTCATCCTGAGTGTTTTGCATGCTGACCTTTGTATCATGTCTGACTCCATTCTAGTTGCATTTTGCAGCAAATCTTTGGTTGAAGACAGGTTGGGAATAGATTGCTTTTATTTTTTTTATAGGGACATTCTGATTTGAACTCATTTTAATTTGTTGCTAGCCCTTTTGAGATGCTGCCCATCTCATTAACTGTGTAATAGCAGCCATTTCTCTGGAGAAGGGGAGATAGTAGCATCTCTGTTATCAAGACCAGAGTACAGAAAGTGAGTCAAGACTGAGGCATTCTTGTTGCATAAAGTCACCCTCAGTTTTCCAAGGGGAAATGAGAAACAACTTCTCTTTCAGGGAAAGTATTATGGGCAGGAAAAAAAAAACACATTTCATACAGGCATTGTTGGTGGAGTAGAACTTAAAAGGAACTAGAGTTGGGAAGTGGATGTGGCTCAAGTGATTGGGCTCCTGTCTGCCATATGGGAGGTCCAGGGTTCGGTTTCCGGGGCCTCCTGGTGAAGGCAAGCTGGACCACTCAGGAGTGCTGGCCCGTGTGGCAAGCTGGCCTGAGCAGAGAACTGGCGCAGCCAGATGATGTAACAAAAAAGAGACAGGAGAGACAATAAGAGATGCAGCAGGCCAGGGAGTTGAGGTGATGCAAGAGATTGAGCACCTCTTTCCCACTCTGGAAGGTCCCAGGATTGGTTCCCAATGCCACCTAAAGAGAAGACAAGCAGACACGGAAGAATGCACAGCGAATGGACACAGGTGGGGGTGAAGGGTAGGGGGTGAGGGAAATATCAATCAATCTTTAAAAAAAAAAAAAAAAGGAATTAGAGTCCTTCTGCTGACAGACTTGGGGCTGTAAATGTGCCATATTGTGTGGCTGGCTTTTCTCCCTTGTCCCCTTTTCCATGAAAAAAAAAAATCCAATGTGGAATCATGTTTTTCAAAGTGTGGCTTGAAAGTCACCTGCATCAGAATTAACTAATAGATTCAGATTCCTAGATCTTCCCAGATTGAATTAGAATATCTGGGGGTGGTTCCTGAGAATATATATAAAAAAAAAAATCCCAGATGATTTCTCATGTGCACTAGAGTTAGAACCATAAACTATAGAATCATTGATATTATATGTGTATCTTTTTTTTTTTAAGATTTATTTTTATTTCATTTCTCCCCACCCTCCGTTCCCCCTGTTGTCTGCTTTCTGTATCCATTTACTATGTGTTCTTCTGTGTCTGCTTGTATTCTCATTAGGCAGCTCCAGGAACTGATCCTGGGACCTTCTGGAGTGGAAGAGAGGCAATTACTCTCTTGCAGTACCTCAGCTCCCCTATTCTGCTATGTGTTCTTATTTTCTTTCTTCTGTGCCTCTTGTTGAGTCATCTTGCTGTGCTGGCTCTCCACATCGACCGGCACTCCTGCGCGGGGTGGCTTTCCCATGCGGGGCGGCATTCCTGCGTGGGGACCACATTCCTGCATCGGCTGGCACTCCATGTGGGCAGCTGGCCATGTGGGCCAGCTTGCCTCACGAAGAGGCCCTGGGCATTGAACCCTGGACCTCCTATATAGTAGACAGGAGCCCAAATGGTTGAGCCACATCCATTTTCCTATATGTGTATCTTGACTACTCTTCCTGGAGAAGACCAAGCCTGGAACCTCCCATGTGTGAAGCAGGCACTCAACACCTGAGCCACATCCACTCCTCTACTTTATGATTTTTTTTTTACAAATCAATTTTATTGATACATATTAATAAAGCATATAATTAATCCAAAGAGTACAATCAGTGGTATTTGGTATAATCACATAGTTGTGCATTCCTCACGTCAATCATTATTAGAGCATTTTCATTATTTCAATAATAGTAATAATAAACAAAAAAACAGACAAGAAAATTCTTTACCTCTCAATCACTCTATATTTCCCCTGCTGTACATAGCTGCTATTTCTGGTATTCTTGCACAATTATTTCTTTATTAAGCCATTTTATTGAGACATGTTCACATACTATACGATTTATCTGAAGTATATAATCAATGGCTTTTAGTATAATCACAATGTTGTGCATTCATCATCACAATAGATAGCCTCTTTAAGCATTCTAGTAGCAAGATGCCTATGCACCCTCTCTGTGTTAGAAATAGGAGTATAGGCGAGAGAAAAGTTAGTCACTATCCTGGAACCCACAAACAGACCCCTGTAGAGTGACCAGATTGCAGACGGTGATCAAGGAGCTTGCACAGGGATGGGATGGGCCTGGATGCCTCCCTTGGCCAGACTTTCTTTACAGGCCCGACTAGAATTGCAGAGGAAGTTCCTGTTAACAGATGGAAAGGGCATTTGCCAGAAGTCGCAGCTTTCCTGTAAGCAGTGCCTCACCTGGTGTAAACTCTGCTATGGCTTGTGGGGCTGGCCAAGTTTCTTTTTACTGAGTCTTGTTTCCACCCCTTACTCCTCAGACCTACAGATGCTAGTTTATTTGCACACTCCAAACTGATCTTGGATTGAAAGCCTCTCATTGTTTTTGAGCTGAGTGTTTAGATAACGGGATATGCCTGTGGCAGCTAGGGCACTCTGCAAAGGAAATGCCTAAGATCTGACAACCCTGTCATTAATTCTCTCTGTGTGAGTAAGTGCAGCTTGTGTTTAGGACCATTAAAAGAACATTTCTCTGCAGAAATTATTACATGGGGCCTGCAGGAGCACCAGGCATCTCCTTGATGTCTAGAGTTCTAGGGATGGTGTTTACAAGTCTCTTTCTTTCCTTTAATTTCAATCATAAGAAGATTAAAGACTGTTTTGCCCAAGCCTTGTTTCCATACTTAGGTGCTGTCAGAGAGCATTCTTCCCTGTGGTGAGAAGACTACTCTGGAGGACACAGGACTGACAGTGGCTGGTGTTAATGGAGGCTGTTTATATGATCAGGGCAGGATGGCAGATGCCTCTACACTGTGGTTTCATCTCCTCTTCCTATAGGATATCTTCTTTCCTGTTCCCTTAATCTTTCCCATCTCCTTCTTGCCAAAAAAAGAAAATGTGTTATTTTCATTCAATTGAAAACTTTTCTGGGGGCATGTAACCCAAGTTTTTGCTTATTAAAATGTTATTAAAGTTTCTTTCTTAAAAATGTTTCAATAAATCTGCTACACCCTGATTTAGGCTTCTTTAGGCCCTTTCCAACTCTATGATTCCCTAGAATTCATTAAACTATTTTTCTCTTAACTTTTAGGTCTACTTCCTGCCCATAACAATATCTGTGTAAGGCAGAGCAAGATAGGCCTTGTTGCTCATTACTGCAGCATCTCTGATGCATATACTTTAGCTCACTTTCCTCCCAGTAACTCAATGCTCTAATGATTGAACCTGAAATACAAAAGAGAAGTTGGCTATGAATGGACAGTAAGCAGTCATCCCTCCATAATAAAGTAGTGTCCAGATAGTCAAGGATACTGACTATCAGAAAGTAAAACGTACACATAAACCTTTTTAATTTTTACTAGTAGTATTTAATTATTAATGTTCATGACTATCCTGGTTAGCTATAAAATCAGAAGTGTCTGCTGAGTCATCAAAAGAAATTATTTAGAATATATTGTGGGATATTTAAAAAATGTTAGGAATTTTATGAAACTACAGAAGAATACTAGGGGAACCAGAATTTGCCACTTCCTTGTGAGGCTAGATAAGTGGAATTATATGTATTAACCAATGTGTATTTCAAAACTAAATATAAACTTGTTGGGAATTGTAAAGGAAAATAAGTCATCATGCTTTTCCATTTGTTGTTCTACTTGCTTTACATGTACATTTTTTAAAAATGTCTTTAGTATTTACTTTCTAATTATGCCAATGGAATATAACAATTCTCTTTGAACAAATAAAAATAAAAATAAATGTGGAAGAAGATGTACCTCAAGTGGTTGAGCACCTGCCTCCCATCTATGAAGTCCTAGGTTCAATCTCTGGTACCTCCTAAAAACAAACACACAAAGAAACGGAAAGGGAAACGGACTTTGGCCCAGTGGTTAGGGCGTCCATCTACCACATGGGAGGTCCGCAGTTCAAGCCCCGGGCCTCTTTGACCCGTGTGGAGCTGGCCCATGCGCAGTGCTGATGCGCGCAAGGAGTGCCGTGCCACACAGGGGTGTCCCCCGCGTAGGGGAGTGCCACGCGCAAGGAGTGTGCCCGTAAGGAGAGCTGCCCAGCGCGAAGGAGGGAGCAGCCTGCTCAGGAATGGCGCCGCCCACACTTCCCGTGCCGCTGACGACAACAGAAGCGGACAAAGAAACAAGACGCAGCAAAAAGACACAGAAAACAGACAACCGGGGGAGGGGAGGGGAATTAAATAAATAAAAAATAAATAAATAAAATTAAATTTAAAAAAAGAAACGGAAAAAAAACAACTCCCATTGGGAAGCAGATTGAGCTCAGTGGTTGAGTGCCTGCTTACCATGTATGAGGTCCTGGGTTCATTTCCCTGGTACCTCCTAAAATGAATGAATGCATGAATAAAACTTGCTTTAATGTAATTAAGAAGTCATTCTTATGCCCATTATTACCTTCTAGCTACTGAATAGAAATATTCTGCTGAAATTCAGATGTACAAGCCTAACATGAGGTTCTGAGCCCATGCTGTGAAGTCAGTTCACTGTGTTTTGCAGACTCTTATCCATCCTTTCTCACACACAACCTGTACTTTTTCCTTTCCAGTTCTCTCCTACGCTATGGTGGCAACCTATCCCTCCAAAGCGCCATGAGTGTGAGATTCAACAGCAACGGGACCCAGCTCCTGGCCCTGAGGCGTCGCCTGCCCCCTGTGCTGTATGACATCCACTCCCGCCTGCCTGTGTTCCAGTTTGACAATCAGGGCTACTTCAACTCTTGTACCATGAAAAGCTGCTGTTTTGCAGGAGATCGTGACCAAGTAAGTGCTTTGACTTCTTGTGCCTATGCTTTCTTCTCTCTGTGTTGATCTTTATTTCCTGTTTGCATCTGTCAGGAGAAAGTGACTGACTATCTGGGGTTCTAACTTGATAGTTCCTTCATCAAAACTGCCACACCAAAAACAAAGGAGTACAAAGGAGGCACACACCAAAAACCAAGGCCGGCAAACCTAGTTCTGCCAAGTTTGTGAGCAGTGTTTAAGGTTCTGAGAATGGTCACTTGAAAATAAAGGGGAGGCCATGGAAAATTAGCCTGCCAATGAAGAGAGAAATCTTTTTGTACCAATAAAATATAATGAATGAAACACCCTAAGTACCATCCAAGAGACATGTGTCTTGAGTGGCTTCTTGGTGTGGTAACTTTTTCTTAGATGAAATGGGCTGAGCAGCTTTTCTGAAAGGGAGCCAGATGCTGACTTTTTTATTTTTACTGCCAGTATGGCAAATGGGAATGGAAACCCAAGCTGTGAATCTCCAGCTTTTTCATAGTCTCATTGGGAATTTAGACACTGATGTTGACTTAAAGCTGGCAGTTTAAGAAAATACTTGGGAAGTGGATGTAGCTTAAGCAATTGGGCTCCTACCTTCCACACGGGAGGTCTGTGGTTCGGTTCCTGGTGCCTTCTAAAGAAGACAGTGAGCTGGCACATCAGGCAGGCACGGCAAGCTGATCCAACAAGACGATGCAACAAGAGACACAAAAAGAAAAGCAGGATGAGACACACAATAAAGCAGGAAGCAAAGGTTCCTGGTGTCTCCTAGAGAAGACGGGCAAGACAGTGAGCTGATGTGATGGGCAGGCATGGCAAGCTGACACAACATGACGTAACTAGAGACACAGGAGGAAGAACAAAATGAGAGACACACAAAACGGAATGAACATGGCTTAAGTGAGAAGACAAACAGACTCAAGTCCAAACAATGAAGGGGAGGGAGAAATAAATAAAATAAATCTTTAAAAAAAGAAAGAAAATATTTGGCATTCTTTCTTCTGTCTGTCTTGACATCAGAAGTTCTGAAGTGGGTGTCAGTGAGAGGACCAGTTAGACTGGTCTCAGCAATCGAGCTAAGTGAAGGCAAATATAAAGAAGGATTAATCAAATAAACAAATATACTTTTTTTTTCTCAAGCACAGCAAATTTATCTTCACATCTAGATTGGAAAAACAGAAACTTCTTAGTCTTTTGCTAATACTTAGAGTGCTCCTCTTTGGGCCCCATCAACCAACTATGTTATACTTTCAAATTTTGACATACAAATCTCACATACTCTACCTCATCTCTTTAGTTATTTGTGGGTGAGAGGCATAAAAGGAACAGTTCTTTGAGAATCTGTCAAGACTCTGCTCTTTGAAAGTAGAAGCTAGGATTTTTCTCCCTAGCATAAAGTTGCTTAGAATCTCCCCAATATCATAGTTTAGGATTAATCTATAGAGTAGAAGCATAATTAATGGTTGTTGAATTGAGTTGAATGTTAAATAAACTAAGAATGTCTTTTATGTTTTCTAGGCTAAGGATTTCTCATTTTTAAGTAGAGAATATATATCCAAATTCAGAATTTGTACTCAAATTGGAATCCTAATGCCTGTTTAGCTGAGATCTATACTGTAGTCCACTAGGTGGCCTCAGTTATATAGGTGGTCTCCTTGGGAAGGCTGCAGTGACTGATTGACTTAGTTTTCACCTGCTTATATGGTGCTGTAGATAATCTGTTCCTTGGGTAGAAAGAAGCAATTTTTAGAAATGATCAGACACACAGTAGGCCAGCTAATTGCCTGCTATGCAGAATGGTTGGTTTAGCATCATTTATCTGTGGAAATGACAATCAAACCCTTTCCTTCCTTCTTCCTTCCTTTTGTTAATTTTCCATCTTTCATCTTCCTCTTATGCCTGTGATTTTTTTTTAAGATTTATTGATTGATTTACTTACTTATTTTCTTCCCTTCCCCTCCCCCAACCCTGCTGTTCTTGCTGTCTGTATCCCTTCGCTGTGCGATCTTCTGTATCTGTTTCTCTTTTGGTCTTCTCATTTTTTCTCCTCTAGGATTTACTGGGATTTGATCCTAGGGACCTCTGATGTAGAGAGAGGCTCCCTGTTAGCTGTGCCACCTCAGTTCCTGGTTTCTGCTATGCTTTACCTTGACTCTCCCCTTTGTCTCTCTTTTGTTGTGTCATCATCTTGCTGCGTGACTCACTTGTGCCAGCACTACTAGCTCACCACACGGGCACCCGGCTTGCCAGACAGGCACTCAGCCTGCTGCACGGGCACTGGCTCACCACATGGGCACTGGCTCACCATGCAGGAATGCTTTCTCTTCTTCTTTTTCACTAGGAGACCCTAGGGATCAAACCTAGGCCCTCACATATGGTAGGTGAAAGCCCTATCACTTGAGCCACATCTGCTTCCCATATGCATGTGATTTTTATTTCATAGAGCAAGCAACAGCATGTCCTAAGTATAGCAGTTTATTAGGCTTTATTGCCAGAAGCACACAGGGGCAGAGGGAAAGGTGAAAAAGATAAAGAAAATGGATATTATATGTTCTTCAGGTTTTGTAATAGCAGCCAGAGGCTGTCTGCATGGAGTCCTTAAAAGACCTAGATGGAACAAAGGCCAAAATGTAGCACACCTAGACTGTGGTTTCTCAACCTTGACACCATGGGCCTTTTGGCCAGATAATTCTTTGTCATTTGGGGCTGTCCTGTGCATTATAGGATGTTTATCAGCATCTCTGGCCTCTCCCCACTATATCCTGGTAATACTTCTTCCAGTTGTCCCCCAGATAACCAAAAATGTCTCCAGACATTGTCAGATTGTACCCTGTCGGGGAAGGAGGGAACTGCCCCTGTTTGAGAACCTCTGACTTAGACAGTAATTATCCAGTTTGCCCTTATATATTGGGACAGGTATTGTCATAGACAGAGCCACACAAGATATTTTATGATGGTCCTGGATATGTATGTTGAAAAGAAGTAACTGTTTTTGCCTTTCAGGTAATGATAAAAAACATTGAATGGTTTTGATTTTCTATATTCAGATTTGACTAATTTATTATATGTGGCTTTTGGCCTGTGGCAAGAGCCTGGGTGCTGTATCTTCTGACAAACTAAACTGCTTTTGGTTGGGCTCAGTAGTTTTCCTTGGATGTAGGAGGATGCAAATCATTTATCTAATTTTAGATTAGTTACAGAGTTAAAGTCTTAAAAAATCGTATATTAATAGATTATCAGAGGTATATAGGTTGGGGAATAGGAAGAACAGAGATATATGTTTGGATTTTGTGTTCACTCTTTGTGGTTTAAGAAATGTAGCTAATTCATTGTTGTCCTGTCTGGCACAATGCCTGGCACACAGTGAGAGCACAGTAAATATTTGTTGAAGTGAATTTTAAGTACTTTGGTCAATGTATGTTATTTAGCTTTTTGGCCACTAAGTCTTCTCCAACTTTAAATCAGGATTGATAAGTACCATTTTTCCCCCTATTTCCAGTGACATTTAGAAGGATGATTAAAAAATGGATTTCCAATGAAACTAATCTTTTGAACTTATCCTGTTGCACAGGAGGCCAAACTTACTGAGAGTTTCTCAGTCCTAGACCATGTCTCTCAAAGGTGATTTAGAGGCTCTAACTTCCCAAATTCATGACTAAAGCAGCAGCTGCCACAGTTACAATATGATCTGTAGGACTGGCGTATATAGTTTTCAAATTCTAAAGCCCATCTTTTCCTTATATTGGTCTTAATATTTGACCATGTTCCTGTATACACCGAGAACACCCGGAGCCTGGGGCTCTGTGCTCTGGAACTCTTCATTTAGTCATAGACTGGGTAGCCGTCTCACAGAGGAATCTGAGAAATTTCCATAATAGGAATGAATATAGTCAAGAAAGGCAGCATGTGTAGTATGAGATAGTCTTCTGACTTCTAATTATGATTATATTAGTCCACACAAATGGAGCCTGTACTTCTTTTTCGACCATCATAGGTTCAATAGGTAATTCATTAGCCTTAAAATGAAATGGACGTTTCAAGAATTTAGACTTAGGAAATAAAGCGTGAAATAGTCTGAGCCTAATTTGTGTCTCCCCCAAAGTCATTGCCATCATTGTAGAGTAATTCTAATTATACAGCTATTAGAGATCATTTTGTATAAAACCTTTTACAGATGGAGAAAACTGAGGCTCAGAGAAGTTGAGTATACAAGTCAAGACATATACAAATCAATAGCTGAGCCAAGACTAGAACCTGGATTTTGGAGCTTGTCAGTAGAGACTCCTTTCACTGTGCAAATGGTCACAATTCGATGCCAACATAAGCAGGGCAGGCAGCAAAAATAAGTGAAGTTTGCTGGAAGTAATCAATAGGCAGTAGTGGGAACTGTGGCCAATTGGAAAGCCCCCATCCATTTAAATGGACGCTAGTACTCAGCTTCAACCCGTTGTTGCCATGCGGGCCTCAGTGTTGCCAGGACCTCTGATTTTCTTCAGAAGCCAGAAATAAAAGACTTATGTGAAATCTCCTAATTTTTAAATATTGCAACTAATTCATACTTCATTGTATGGTTGAAACAAGTCTGTTTACCATACCGATTCTGCCCAAGAGGTACCAGTTTAAAACCTTTGTGCTTCAGCATGATGTTTAGTCACAAATTCATGGGTGAATGGAGGGAAGTTCCTTCCTTGGCTCCTTCTGAACACTTCCTAATCTCATGTCTTTTTTTCCTCCTCATCTTTTAAAAAATGAAAGCAGAACTTTACTGAGCATCTACTGTGTGCCAGATGCTGTGCTAGACACATTCCCATGACACTCCCAGGTGGCAATTCAAATATAAATTCAAAGCCCTATATATAATGTCTTTGCTATTTTTGGCTTCACATAAATGGTTTGTTTATATTTCTATTTTAATTATTCAGGTTTGATACTTCTACCATCAGATCAGGTGACATAAGTGACACCAGATTGTGGATAAGCAGAAACAATTACCCCTAACTAATCCCTTGAACTTCATATTATCCAGCCTACCTTCTGGTCTTACAATACAGTGAGGAATCTTGCAGTAAAAAAAGCATTCCTTTCTCAGGAGGTTTCTCTTTATTTTTGTATCATAACTTAGATTTTTGTTGTTTTTTTGTTTCTCCTTGAAGCCTGACAGGGACATTCCATCTCCCAAACTTAGCACTCTCCTCAGAATACTTAGGGAGCCAACCTCTTAAAAGGGTTAAAAAAGAATGCCAGTTTTCTACCTGCTAGCTTTTCTGGTACACACTTATAAGGCAACACTTAACTTTTATTTTCCTTTCTTTCATAATTCCTTAAATGGCTCTTGTCCTAGATTGTGAGCATCCAGCTGGTCGGCTCAGGCTTCTGAGAAATAAGTCTTTCAGGCTAGTAGGTATGTGGCCTGAAAGTGGAGAGTCTGATAATTTTTAAAACTTCTCTTGCTTTAGTGTCATCTAATGCCTAGCCTGGTAATCCCTACATCTTGCTGAAAATGGGAAGAGGAATGAAAGAGAAAGTATACTAAAGCTTTCTTGAAAGGGCTGAGTGCTGGAGTATCTGAGCACAGGGATTTCTTACACAGGTCTTTCATGTGAACTTGATAGATGGTAAAGACAAAAACATGATAATGAAAACAGTCTGTCCCAAATCCTGGAGAAAAAAGCTAACTTGTACCCTGTGAATCCAACAAAATGGCCTTGAGTACATGCTTGGCCTCAGACATTACATCACCACTCATCCTTTCTGTGTTGATATTATATGGTACAGTAGGTGCAGGAATTCACCAGTAAGTGCACTCCAGGCCAGTGAAGCATCCTATAATGTTACAACTTTGCTTTTATTTAAAAAAAAAAAATTATATATATATACATAAAACTTCATGCAGCCCCAATTAAGAGTAACTCACTTAGGGGCAGTGGATGTGGCTCAAGTGACTGGGCTTCTGTCTACTATATGGGAGGCCCCGGGTTGGATCCCCAGGGCCTCCTGGTAAAGGCGTGCCCACTTGGCAAGCCACACAGCAAGGTGACACAACAAAAAGAAGGATGAAGGGGAGAGCCAAGGCAAATTGCAACAGAAACCAGGAACTGAGGGGGCGCAAATGACAGGGAGCCTCTCTCCACATCGGAGGTCCCCAGGATTGAACCCTGGTGAATCCTAGAGGAGAAAACAAGAAGAAAAGACAAAAAAAGAGAAATAGACATAGAAGATCACACAGCGAATGGACACAGACAGCAAAAATAGCAGGGTTGGGGGAAAGGGCAAGGAGAAAAAAAGAACAGCCCACTTGGGAGCCTGGGGTGCCAGATGTTCTCCCTTATTTAAAATAAAGACACATTTTTTTTTTTAATAGGGTGCAATTCAACTCTTCGGTTCCATTGATTTGCTTTGTGATTTTAGAAAAAAAAGTTTTTTCTTCTCCTTATCCTTCTTTTGTACCTTATATATTTTTAGCCTTTAGCTTTTAAAGCAGTTTTATACCAGTATCTGACTTGAATCCTCCAGCAACCTTTGGGTATAACTGAATAGGTGTCATCCCAGTGTGAACCTGAGGCCCAGGGTAGTTTGAAATGGCAACTCTAATTGGTATCAGAATCGGGACTAGACTCGGCTCTTGCTTATGATTCTCCCTGCTTCCTCTCAGGCATGCTGCCACCTGTGTTACAGAGATCAAGTGGGGAGGTGTCCTCCATGGTCTTCCAATGAGCAAGAGGTGAATATGGCATGTTGTGGCAGCAGAATTCCTTTTTATATGTGTCATTAGGGAGTGAATATTTTAGCAGACTTTGAGTTTTCTAAAGATAAAGTAGTGTGAAAATAATTTATTAGGTCAGCCATTTATAACTTTTGAATCCTGGACCCCTTTGAAAGTCTAAAAGGTCTAAACAGACTTCTAGGAAAAATGCACATATCCATATAGTTTTGCATATAATATTAAGAGGTTTGTGGAATTCCTGTAATCTAGATGTTTCAGGTATTATCAATCCTCAGATTTTGCTCTTGGATTAGTCACCTTTTAGTCTGTTTACAGATATGGCATTAAAACTTGGAAAGCTTAAAAAGATTTGGAGTATTTACAGACCTACTAGATAGGATCTGGCTTGTAATTGTTCAGCTGAAAAGAAACAACTCAAGTGACCTGAGTTTCTTCTTAGGAACATGTGGAAATGACATGATCTGGTACACAACATGACAGTTCTCTTTTAATGCATAGTTCCTGGCTAGGAGTCTGTGTTCCACTAGGAAATCCCTGATAATGATGAAGGGGGAAAGCGGATGTGGCTCAAGTGATAGGGCTTCCGCCTACCATATGGGAGGACCCGGGTTTGATCCCTGGGTCCTCCTGGTGAAGAAGAAGAAGAAAAAGCGTATCCGCACAGTGAGCCAGTGCCCGGGCGTCTGGTGAGCTGAGTACCCATGTGGTGAGCCAGTGCTATGCAGCGAGCCAGTGCTTGTGCATGTGAGTCATGCAGCAAGATGATGATGCAACAAAAAGAGAGATGAAGGGGAGTCAAGGTGAAGCACAGCAGAAACCAGGAACTGAGGTGGCACAGTTAACAGGGAACTTCTGTCCACATCAGGGGTCCCCAGGATTGAATCCTGGTGAATCCTAGAGGAGAAAAAATGAGAAGAGAAAAACCAAAAAGAGAAATAGGTACAGAAGATCACACAGCGAATGGATACAGACAACAAAAACAGCAGGGTGGGGGCAGGGGGAGGGGATGGGGAGAATAAATAAATAAATAAATCTTTAAAAAATAATAACAATAATGATGAAGGAACAGAATCTAACCTTTCCTGCTCTACGGGTCCCATCCTCCTTAGAGATTTTACTTTCAGTTAGCTTTGCCTCTTTTTCTATTGTCTTCAAGTTTAGAAAACAGAGGGTAATGTTTCTTCCACAGAATGGTTCAAGACCTTTGCCTGAATGAAGAGTTTAACTACTCATGTGTGGACTAAAGTGGGTGATGCTATTTCCCATTTCCCAGTCCCCAAATACAAAAACTGAGGTCCACAAAGGGGTGATTAGTTGCCAAAGGCTATTTGGTTGGGGGCCCCTCTTCTGTCCCAGGTCTGAGTTTTGCCAAATAAAGATTCATCTGTAAGTAATGCAGGCTACTTTGTTAAAAGCAGTGGTTGGTGATTTAGAACTTTTTTTCTTTCCCTACTGATAATGTGACAATTTATGGAAGTTTTCTTTATTAATAGAATTTTTCCTACTCTGAATCCATAAAGATTGGCTATTTTAATAAACCAAAGGATTCCAGGAATCTAATGGAGTGAAATGGCAAATGATCCAAAGACACAAAAATAACATGACATATACAAAAAGTGTTAATCTTATGGTTATGCATATTTGTGTGCTTTTATTGGGAGTCAATGAAATTCCATTCCTCTTACCACACAAAAAGTAAATAAATAAAAAGTAAAAATAAAATAAACCATCTATGGCTTTGGCCATTTCCAAAGAAAAATTGCTCTATTATGGATGGTACTTGTAGCAGGCATTGGGTGTAATGAACATTATATACTAATTAGCAAACCCTTTTTCTGGGAATAGTCTTCTAGAGAGCACATCACAAAGTTGTTCAATCACATTCTTTTTCTTTCTGACAAAAGGTCAGGAGGAAATAAGAGCTGCATTTGATTTAAATGTTAAATGGCTATCTATCTGCTGTTACTGATCCAGGCTACAGAGCCATCTGGTTTTTCTATCCTAATCAATACAGTTAATTAGATAGACTTACCATTTACTGGAGAATAATTAATCAATTACATTGGAAGGAGCCTTTGGAGAGAACTTCTTAAGTTGATCAGCATTCAGTGAATAGTAACTGATTGATATGTTTCCTTCTTCATCAGCAGATGTTGGGGAATATTAAATGCTGTGCAAACATGCACACACATATGCGTGCATGTGTATATATATACATAGAGAGAGAGAGATTAAGCAGAGAGGTTTCTTCTATGTTAGCAAAGGTCCTGTTAAGGGGCATGAATTCTTAGAAATCTATTATGTTCTGTTTATAGATAGCTTGCCCCTCTCTATAGCACTTTTTTCTCTTTTTAACTTGGGTTTTGTTTTTTCTTTTTTTTTGGCCATGTTTTGTTTATATCCATATTTCTAAACCCAAGTAGGCCTTAGACTTTAATTGAAAGGGAGTTACCTATGTTCAAAATTTTGTTTGTTTGTTTGCTTAACCATTAGGCATAAACAAAGATAGAGAGAGAGAAATAGTTGCTTTGCTTGAGGATGCTAACACATTTGATTTTTTTCCTTAGAAAGTGGTTTTGTTATGGCAGGCCAAAATTTAGACCTTTTCTTGAGTCTTCAAGTCACTGAAAATTCCTTGTGACTTGGGTGGCTCTACAAAGGTGGTTTGTAATATTTGTAGGGGTTCTTAACCTTTTTTGTTCCATGGACCCCTTTACCAGTCAGGTGAAAACCACAGCCCCCTTACTAAGTCCACACTATACTGTGTATTATTTAATAAATATATCACACTCACACCAACATGCCTTCATAAGAATAATGTGTTTTTGAATTTCCATTCAAGCTCACAAACCTTTGTTAAGAACCCCCGATTTAAAGGTATGGCTGCTCTTGGGTATTCAGCTAGCAAAAAGCCTCTACTAATTAAAAAAGGTCTTTCTGGAGAGCATGCATAATTTGATGATGCAAATGGATGAAGAAAGGGGTAATGTTCTGCCAATGTTGTTTGATACCAGAAGAGTCTGCCAAACAGTAAGAAGTATTAGATAAGTGGCTCTTTTGGTATGAAAGGTTAATGGATGGACAGAGCATAACTGGGCAAATGAGACAAAGTACTAATGTGTTCATCATTTTTTCATTGTTGTTGTTTTTGGCCAATGGTGGTTCTTGTAATCTCTTGAGAGGAGCAGATGTTGATCTTTACTTATGCTTAAGCAAATTAATAGGTCCATCATACTGACAGTGGCAATAAATAAAAAGTCACTGATCATTGGCCTCAGGTTCATTCTACTTAAAGTAATTAGAACACATAAAGTCAGTTAACAGGCTATTCTCTTGGACTACAGAATAAATGAATGTGATATGGTTCAGCGTATGGCTAACCTTCCAGTTTTATGGCCAGCTAGGACAGAGTATGGATGATGTGGGTCCTCACAACAGCTTGTGTTCATTTTTGCATTACTTTCACTCCTCTTACCTACAATGCCAAATTCAAATGAAATAATTCTTCTACTTTCTGATCTGAAATAGCGTGCAGGTCTTCTACTTCCCCTAAAACACAGAGCTTTTGGGAAGTGGGGCCTCTGTTACCTAGATAATAGAGTTTCTAAAACCTTCTTTGGAGCCCTGCCCTAGTCTCAGAATATAAGGTAAAAGACTCTTGTGAAGGGAGTTTTTAATTTATGGTTTACCTCTCATCATTCAAAATGAGGTCTCCACTTGGCCACACACCTTAGGTTTTACTTTTCTAAAGCTAAATAGTAATCATTAGGATTTTTCACAATAGTGTTTTAAATGTGAATATTGGTTGTGAAGTCCTTTGTTATGAAGGAGAATAAAAATGTTAAAATAAAAATGGGTTAACCATTCTTTCTATTATATTTCTATAGCTTGCCTATTTGTAGAGAGCTATCTGCTGCTGAACCTTTCTTTTACCCGTGCCAGTAGCCCTTTACTCTGGAAAGTACAGTTACTGTTTAAAATTAGATATCAAGATAAAAAAGAAAAGAGAGAAAGAGAAAGCTATACATACCTCTACTTTTACCACTTGAGATGAAGTTCAGTCCTCTGGCTAATTCAAATGATGACTGTGTTTCATAAATTTTAATTTAGTAACTATGCACTTTGGGTATCTTCTGATAAGTGATTGTTGTTGGCACTATTTGGTTTTTGTTTCCTTGCCCATTTTTCCTTGCAGCCCACAGCTAATATTTGTAAGATGACCAATCAAGACTTGCAATGCCCTATGATCCAACTTGAGCACTAACCATTAGCAGGGCCTCAGTGGAAGCTCTAGCCTAAGTCTTGGAAGAGCTGAACCTTCCAGCACAACTTAAGAAGAGAGGAATCTTTCCAACTGCCCCAATGGTGTTAAATGTATCTCTATACTCAGACACTTAAAATAATCTGTGTTTCTGCCTATCTTCAAAAAAGAGGAAAGAAAGAAAGGCAAAAAAGCTGTTATTGGCTACCTTATATTTTAAAATAGCCCAGAATTCTGGTCCCTCTTCCTGAAATATCCACATAACTTGCTCGCTCATTTCCTTCAGGACTCTGCTCAAAATGTCACATTATCAAAGAGGCCTTCCGTGGCCTCCCAAATAAAAAAGAAATTAACCAACTCCACCCCCAGTACTCCATAAAGCTAACCTATTTAATTCTCCTCTTTTTAACATTTATTATCACTGGACACATTATATATATATAGTTTGTGTTTTTTAAAAATTTTTTCCTCTTCCCATGCCCTACTCACATATGTATATGTATATAATTGTTTTTCCTCTCCCCATCCAATAGAATGTAAACTCCATGAGATCAAAGAGAAGGTCTCTTTTGATAATTCTGAATTTCCTTCTCTGGAACAGTGCCCAGCACATAGTAGACATTTGATAAATATTTGCTTAATGAATAAATGAATGAGCTTATTTTTATTTCTTCCACCATCAGCAGTATCTCAGGCAGCCAACTTTTAATGCTGGAAGGGGCCCAGCAGACAAGCATGAAATGCATAAATGAATTCCTCAGGGCAGTTCGTGATTCCAGTGTGTGAACACTTAAACAGTCTGACTAGACAGCAGTGGGTCAAGACCCCCCTCCTTGGAAGTCATTTCAGCTGTTCCCTTGTGGTGGGTGGAAGAGCAGTTCCAAGTGGAAGAGAGGGTCAAGAATTTCCCTTATCCCTGAGAGGAAACCTATACATTCTAAGCATTTTCCTCATCTTTTAGGAGCTGTTAGTAAATCCATGCAAAAGGGCCTTAACTGTGTGGAAGAGTTTTCTTCCTTCTAAGGCAGTCTTCTCAGTCAGCATTCGGTCTGGGAATCCCCTTCTTCCTTTCCATGGTTTTGCCCTGGTGAATAACTGAACAAATAGGAAAATGCTGATTCTTCACATTGAAATTGTAAAACTTCTGATAAGCCCAATTTGGTTTGCTCTTCTTTTATTTAAAATTGTTTTTGTTTAGTTTGGAGGGGACAGGATAGCATGAATTCTTCATGAAGTTTTTGTATAGCCTCTTAAACAGAGCATGACATGATATGTTGAGTGATGAGAATGTTAGAATGTTATATATCATATATATAAAATATTAGGGAGCAGTTCTTTTGATCCCCTCTTAATTTGCGAGGTCAAATTTAAGATTCAGGTGCAAGTATTTTATTTGGAAATGCAGGCATCAGTAATAGAAGAGTAGGGAAGTGAGACAGGAAAGGAAGGGTGCTTTAGTGAGTCATCTGCAACTGTGGACAATTGAAGTTTCCCTGAAGGGAAATGGAGTAGAGTATATCCCTTAGAGTTTATTCCGCCTGTGGGACCAGGAACCTGGGCATTTATACACCAACTCCCTTCAGTCATTGGTGAGAGCTACTTCCCAAAACAGCCTGCAGCCTTCCTACACTTTGGAGAAAGCCCTCAGGCAGAGAGGAATAAACGGATGACCTTTGGAGATAAGAGTAAAAAAAGCAAAAGGACCTGAGGGATGTGAGCAGGGTACCAGGGGAATATGAGCGGGATACCAAGAAGTAAGCTAGACCATGCTTCCCTTTTCTGTTAAAACAGTAGACTAATTGAGCTCTTTGCTTTGTCTTTGATCCTTGTATTCTTTCACCTTTTAAACCACTTTTATCCCAGGCCAAGTCAATGCTCAGATTCACCTTGACTCTTCTGTGAATCACCTGATAACTTATCCCTCTTAATGGCACCTAGCATTTCTACTTCATGGCATCATAGTTGTGTACCTGTGTGTTCATTCATATTTCTACTTGATTTAAGCTCATTGGAAGTTCATGTGTCCCCTTACACATCTTTGTAATCACCAGAGTGCCTGGCATATGAGATAAATGTTCAGTTAGTGTGAAATGGATGAACCTTTCCCACTGGCTAGTAGGCCATTTTGTCAAGCAGGCCATGAGAAGACAACCCTTGGGCTCCTGAATTCTAACTTCCTAACTTCAACCAGGCTAGTGTCATAAACTGCAGGGAGTTACTGGATGGATCCAAAAGTGAGGGCAATGAAGCTTCATCTTTTTTCTTCTGTTTTAAGGGGAAATTTTTAATTGAAGTGTAATGGGATTAGTCTTTGAATTTCCTTATCTTGAGCATATCTATGTAGTATCTTGTCAAATGAATCATGGGCTGGCAGCTAAGGAACTTTCAGCTTTGTTCCATCTTCCACCATTCCTTCACAGAATAGTCATGTCATAGAGTCTTAGAATCAAATGAGCCTCAGAGAGCAGCAAGTCCAATTTTTTCATTTTGCAAATGAGGAAACTGAGTTGAACCCATTGCTTTTTTCCTTTTTTATTTTTTATTGCTTTTTTCACTGTGCCCTGGGACAAATCATGTAGCCCCTGTGATGTGGGCTATGGGTGGGAAGCTGTGCAACACCTGTGGCTAGCATTTTCTTCATCTTTGACTCCATTCTCATGTTCCTCACAAGTGTTCTAAAGATTGGTAAATTGGTTTTAAAATGATTGCAAAGTATTTAGTAAAGTATTGTATGCATATTGGACTTAAAACACTTTTTGGAATTGTTGTCAGTATCATTTTTAAGTAAGTTTTCTTTAGAAAATTGTAGTTTTATCTTTTTCTAGGCAAATAAACTGATGGGTCCAAAAGGCTGGAAGGAATGCTGACTTCAACTTAAAATAAAACACTTTTGTTAATCTTTAGAAATAAACAACTTCTCAGAATTGCTCACTTGTTGCTGTTAAATAATGCTTTTATGAGTCCTCATTAGAATAGATAAGGCTTAGTGTCCCATCTTCTTGGGATCAAGCAGTTCAAAGCTGACACATAAAAGGGGATTGCTTATGCCCCTGACACTAACTGGTGGCTGGGTTGGCAGTGGCTTTCGGCTTCAAGATGTTAGCTGACAACAGGGAAGTTCAGTGTGCTTGGCCTTGCATAAAAGCTCTCTGGGAAGCTCCTAGCTTGGGCTCTCTAAGCAAGACCTTGAGAGCTTTAATTAATCCTCTTAAGCTTTGAAGATAAAGTGAGTGGTAAACCCTTAAGAGAGGGTCCATGAGCCTGAGAATGTCCTTTGTGCTTAAGGAGAAATATCTTTGTTAGGTATCCTGTATTTCATAAGAAAGAATATCCAGAGCAGCTAATAGATGGTGTTTTTACTCTCCCTATCCAAATAGAAAGGAAGGGAATGAATATAGCATACCACACACAGAGCTAGGTAATTTATTGGGAATCGTTCTGAAATTAAATCGGATTATAATCATATTCCCATTTTATTGATTAAAAAATGGAGGCTTGAAAGTTTAATATGTTCATGAATCAATAGCTAGAAAATGTCAGATTCATGTCTAGGTTTGACTCCAAAGTCCGTCTTCTCTCTGCCCTAGGATTGGGATGCACAAATTCAGCATGAAGGTGGCTTGCGGCATCTTTAATCATTAATCTAGATCCAGTGGAAATATCATTTTGTCAGTGAGCTGAGAGGTTATTCTTCAGTTCACAGCTAAAGAAGCTGTAAATTATGATAATCCCCTATGCATGGGTAGAAAATCTTCATGGGTAGATTTAGAAAGGCTGTTTCTCCCCCTAAAGCAGTTTGTCATTTGCCTCGGACATGAGTTACAAGTTAAAACAATCACTATTCCTTTTCAGAATGTCTGCTCTTACTCATTCCCAGAAACAGATTATGACAGGATATCCTATGATCATATAATCCAAGACTCTCTCTCCCCATAAGACTCTCTGAGAACTCACAGAACCATTACATTCAGGAATAGAAAAACCTCCAAATCAGTTCAGCCTAACCCCCACTCCACCCCTTGGATTCTAGCTACTTCTCATGGTTTTTCATCTTATTTTGATGACAAACTGGAAGCAGTGGATTCTGGTCCTTTTTATACTCATATACATTGATACCAATACTAGTCTAAACTCAGTAGTGATGTTCTAAAAAGCTAATCATAGGCCATGCTCTCTTCTGCCTTCTATTTCCTCTTATTAGCCAATGAGCCCTTGGATTTACAAGTATTTTTATGGGGATATTTGTGGTATGGTGCCTTATGAGTATATATTTTATCTTGTTTATTTTTAAAATATCTCTAAATAGATAGAGAAGTAGTTATATTTATAAATATATTTAAATAATAAATATAATTTTTTTGGCCCAACAGTACATCCTTTCAGGCTCTGATGATTTCAACCTGTACATGTGGAGAATTCCTGCAGATCCAGAAGCAGGTGAGTATATCCTTAGTATGAACTTGGTAATAATGTTGGCTCTGTCGACTTTTAGCATGCTGAGGCCCTGAACGGGCAGATCTGTAGCAATAGAGGAAGATGTTTCTCTTTGAATATAATGAACAATTTATTGGAAAGGTGACCAAAGGAAATTTTAAAATAAAAATTAGAAACCAGATTTAACTATCACCTTCCCACATAGCACTGACATGATGCTCAGACTTTATCCTCCTACGATCCCTTCTTTAGACCTCACAGATCTTCTTAGTGTCCATTTCCTCCTCTCCCATTTCATACCTGTAATATTTTTTATCTTGCTTTAACATGCTTCTCCTGTATTTTTCATTTCCACATTCCTGCTTCTTGCTGTACAATCAGTTGTTAGAACCGCTACTTTCCTGAGGCCTCTCTGATGATTTTTAATTAATGGGAGGCTTTCTCTGTTGATAGACAGATACATTCCCTGGGGCCTGGCTGATCTGGGGTTCAGCAAACAGCAAAACACCTAGGAAGAATTATTTCTGCATGTGCTCTAGATGTATTCTGAGCAAAGCCTGTAGCTTTCCATATATTTGGTTCTAGGGCATCTGAGCTCTCAGACAACATGGATCATTCTTCAGTCTATTCTTGACAATAGTGTCCTCACACACTCAGTTGGGTGTTAACGTTGGCTGCTTTCTACTGGTAGAACAAGGCCTGTATTTTATTCTCAGGACAGTTCATAAATATAGCCATCTGCTCTGGGTGATTTATGGCATCAAACTGGAAAATGGCCATTAGGAAAGAATTAGAGGCCTATGCCAAGGTTATTACCCAAAATATGTCTAGAATTCAGTTTAAGGAAGTTGTTGGCTTTGCCTATCGCAGAATTAACAATATTGTTACCAAACATCTGCCTTTCAAAAAATTTATTGAGGCCCACTTTTGGTATAACCATGCTGTGGTCTGGTTACTAAACAAGTGGTCTGGTTACTAAACAAGTTACCAAAGGCTTTTTTACCCTTCTGGAATTTGGAAAGCATGAGTGAAGCAGCTTACCTTTGAAACAAAACCAGATGGGACAGCAGCAGTCTATCTGAACAGTGATGTTCTAGCACTAGAGGCAGTTCTGTATTTAAGACATATTGCTTTCTAGGTCTTCCACCCCCATAAATCCTGGCTTGATTAGCTGCAGAAATAATCCTTGGGATGAATTTTATCTTTTACCTGATCTTGAAAGCTTTTTTTTTTTTAAAGATTTATTTTATTTATTTCTCTCCCTACCCCCCCACCGCCTCAGTTGTCAGTTCTCTGTGTCTGTTTGCTGCATGTTCTTCTTTTGTCCGCTTCTGTTGTTGTCAGCTGCACGGGAATCTGTGTCTCTTTTTGTTACGTCATTTTGCTGCATCAGTTCTCCACGTGTGCAGTGCCATTCCTGGGCAAGCTGCACCATTTTCCGCGCTGGGCGTCTCTCCTTTCGGGGCACACAAGTCAACCTGACTTTTAAAATAGTAGACTGCTCTCTCAAATCCTTTTTTTGAATAAAGAGAAAAGGGGAAAGAATGAACAATAGGAATGTAGGTTTTTCCTGTCACTGCTGATTTCTGTACTGATTTAGGGCATGGTGATTTTTAGTAGTTTAGAAGGGCTACTGTGAGGCTGACTTCATAAGCAGACAATTGTGCAATCTCAGGGTTGGCAGGGACCTGATAGGTGATTTGGAATTGCAATATTTTTTTTTTTAAATATTTATTTATTATTTTTTAATTACATTTAAAAAAATATATGAGGTCCCATTCAACCCCACCGCCCCCGCCCCCCACTCCCCCCACAGCAACACTCTCTCCCATCATCGTGATACATCCATTGCACCTGGTAAGTTCATCTCTGAGCATCACTGGACCCCATAGTCAATGGTCCACATCATAGCCCAGACTCTCTCACGTTCCATCCAGTGGGCCCTGGGGGGATCTACAGTGTCCCGTAATTGTCCGTGAAGCACTATCCAGGACAACTCCACGTCCCGAAAACGCCTCCACATCTCATCTCTTCCTCCCGTTCCCCACACCCAGCAGCCCCCATGGCTACCGTTCCACACCCATTTCACATTTCCTCTGTGGACATTGGATTGGTTGTGTCCATTGCACACCTATGTCAAGTGAGGGCTTAGATTCCACATGGGTACTGGATGCACTCTTCCCGCTTCTAGTTGTAGACACTCTAGGCTCCATGTTGTGGTGGTTGACCTTCTTCAACTCCATGTTAGCTGAGTGGAGTAAGTCCAATAAGTCAAAGTGTAGGAGCTGAAGTCTGTTGAGGCTCTGGGCCTGGGTGTCATATTATCAGTCCAGAGATTCAAATCCCCTACATATATCTTAAACTCAGCACCAACTACAATTCCAATAAAGTAGCATGCAAGTCTTGTGAAAAGAGATCCCCTCTGAGTCCATTTCCATCACGCAGAAACACCAGCTCCAAAGAAGGGCCATCTGTCATGGCAGTGAACCCCTTCTGCCATGACCATAGAACCCGTGGGTCTCTTTATCCCTCAAAAGAACCAATACCTGGGGTTGTATCTACCTTATCTGTCTCTTAGACTCTGTTCAGTTGTACATAGGGGTATTCCTTCTGACAACCTCCAGACTCTTTTTTAGAGACTCACAGCCTTATAATCTCATTTCTCCTTTCCATTTCCCCCTTACATTAGGTCAAACCGCTTCCCGAAGTCATGTTATTATATGTAGACAGGTATATTCTGCTGTTCCGCATTGAATCTTTAATTCAAGGTCATTTTCTAGTTGCTTCTTCAGCTGGTATGTGGTAGTGATCCCTCGGTGCCAGGGAGGCTCATCCCCGGGTGTCGTGTCCCACGCTGGGGGGAATGCATCACATCTACACGCTGAGTTTGGCTGTGAGAGTGGCCACATTTGAGTAACATGAAGGCTGTCAGGAGGAAACCCCCAGGCACAATGCTACTCTAGGCCTTGTTCTTATTGCAGGTGCATAGGCTCAAAAGTGTAGCCATTAGTATCAAGAGCCCACTGTTGGGCCCTCCTTCCTTCCTGGTTCTTGCCGTTGCACCTGGAGGATTGCCGCTGCTCTCCCAGGGCCCACAACAGTGACCCCCCGGCCAGGAGCCCAGTACCCCCCCAGCTGTTGTTTTTAATTGTTTCCACTATGAGTATATATAGACATTACCATATACCCTGGGCATATGCCCTGTATAACTCCCTGTCAACCATATATATCCTGTCAATAACATCCCATATCAGTATTCCTCTGCTGCCATTGTTGAACCACTCTGATCCAAAACTTCCCGTAAAGTGAATCCCAACATAATGTCAGCTTCAGAAGAGTCTTAGATCACCAAAATTCATATATACAATATACAGTATTTCCCCAGATCCACCATAAAACCTTTTCCCTTCCACAGCAATAATCTTTTAACTTATTCATATCATATTTCCTGAAACTGATGTACAGATTCCGAAACTATAGTTTTCAAACAAGGTAACATTTGTGCTTACTATGTGGTCCATACTTTAGGTTGTACAGTTTTCTAAATTTTTTAGTTATCCTATGTTTTGTCTTATGGTTTTCATTATTAGTCTGTCGTCCCCTATATGTTTTTGGTGTAATATTAGCTGTTTTATATTCATCCTCGTGTACTCTCACATAACTCCTCTTTTGCCCCCTTATTTACCTTTGTTCTATCCATTGCACGTCCATTTTCCCCTCCCCTTAGGGCCCACAACGCCTGCCAATCTAATGCCCTGGGAGCCGTCCTTTCTCACGAGAGATACAGTTCTCTCTATTCAACGGCATTAGTCTTCCCCAGGATATGGGTCCACCCCACCCGATGGTAGAACCCACCTTGGCAAAATGAGCCTTCAGCTATTCCCTCCGGAGTCCGTCCCGCATCAGACCATACACCCTGAGTGTCCTAACCAGGTGACCCTCCTATTTATACTTTGGTACGTTTTACTCAACATTTAGTTCTCAATGAACTTCTGGCACTCTCCCATGTTTGTATGTTGCCCCTCCCTCCCACCTATTTCTTGGACCATATTACCCCTCTTCCCATCCCCAGCCCCCCTCAAACCCAGAAAACCCCACCCGAAGGTAACCCCTTGCCCCCATTTTGTCCCTTCTTTGTGCTCATACTTACCCCCAGCTCATCACAGATTCCACCCCTACAGACATTAACTCACATCCTTCCTCCACCCCCCGATTTCCAGTAAGCCACTTTTCCAGACTCTAGCTCTCTGAGGCAGTTAACTTATTTCATATCATTGAGGTCATATAGTTTTTGTCCTTCAATGCCTGGGTTGCTTCACTTAACATAAGATTCTCAAGGTCCATCCATGTTATCACGTGCGATTGTAGTGTATTGGTTCTTACAGCTGAGTAGTATTCCATTGTGTGTATATACCACATTTTATTGATCCACTCATCTGTTGATGGACTTTTGGATTGATTCCAACTTTTGGCGATGGTGAACAATGCTGCTATGAACATTGGTGTACATATATCGGTTTGTGTCCTTGTTTTCAGATCTGATGGGTATATACCCAGCAGTGGTATTGCTGGGTCATATGGCAAATCTATGGATAATTTTTTGAGAAACTGCCAAACTGTCCTCCAGAATGGTTGGATCCTTCTGCATTCCCACCAGCAATGGATGAGTGTTCCCCTTTTTTCACATCCTCTCCAGCATTTGTATTCTACTGTTTTTTTCATGGCTGCCAATCTTATGGGAGTAAGATGGTATCTCATTGTAGTTTTGATTTGCATTTCCCTGATAGCTAGGGATTTGGAGCATTTTTTCATGTGCTTCTTAGCCATTTGTATTTCTTCTTTGGAGAAGTGTCTGTTTAAATCTTTTTCCCATTTTTTAAATGGGTTGTTTATCTTTTTGTTTTCGAGATATATGAGTTCTTTATATATGCAAGTTATAAGTCTCTTATCAGATATATGGTTGCCAAATATTTTCTCCCATTGTGTGGGTTCCCTTTTTACTTTCTTGACAAACTCCTTTGAGGTGCAGAAGGCTTTAATTTTGAGGTAGTCCCATTTATCTATTTGTTCTTTTGCTGCTCGTGCTTTTGGTGTGATATTCATGAAGCCATTTCCTATTACAAGGTCCTGTAGATGTTTCCCTACACTGCTTTCTAAGGTCTTTATGGTCTTGGCTCTTATATTTAGGTCTTTGATCCATCTAGAGTTGATCTTTGTATAAGGTGTGAGATAGTAATCCTCTTTCATTCTTCTACATATGGCTATCCAGTTCTCCAGGCACCATTTGTTGAATAGGCCATTCTCTCCCAGTTGAGAGGGTTTGGTGGCTTTATCGAATATTATATGGCTATATACATGAGGTTCTATATCTGAACTTTCAATTCGATTCCATTGGTCTGTGTGTCTCTCCTTATGCCAGTACCATGCTGTTTTCACTACTGTAGCTTTGTAGTATGTTTTGAAGTCAGGAAGTGTGATTCCTCCTATTTCGTTTTTCTTTTTCAATATGTCTTTGGCTATTCGGGGCCTCTTTTTATTCCAAATAAATTTCATAGTTAGTTTTTCTAGTTCCTTAAAGAAGGCTGTGTTGATTTTTATTGGGATTGCATTGAATGTGTAGATCAGTTTTGGTAGGATAGACATCTTAATAATATTCAGTCTTCCTATCCATGAACAGGGAATATTCTTCCATTTATTTAGGTCTTCTTTGATTTCCTTGAACAATCTTGTATAGTTCTCGATGTATAAGTTTTTTACCTCTTTAGTTAAATTTATTCCTAAGTATTTGATTTTTTTATTTACTATTGTGAATGGTATTTGTTTCTTGATTTCCTCCTGATCTTGCTCATTATTGGTGTATAGAAATGCTACTGATTTTTGCGCATTGATCTTATAACCTGCGACTTTGCTAAACTCATTTATGAGTTCTAGGAGCTTTGTTGAAGATCTCTCAGGGTTTTCTATATATAGGATCATGTCATCTGCAAATAATGAAATTTTGACTTCTTCCCTTCCAATTTGAATGCCTTTTATATCTGGTTCTTGTCTCAGTGCTCGAGCCAGTACTTCCAAGACAATGTTAAATAGGAGCGGAGACAATGGGCATCCTTGTCTTGTTCCTGATTTTAGAGGGAAGGATTTCAGGACTTCGCCATTGTAAACAATGTTGGCTTTAGGTTTTTCATATATACTCTTTATCATGTTCAAAAAGTTTCCTTGTATTCCGATCTTTTGGAGTGTTTTTATCAGGAAGGGGTGCTGTATTTTGTCAAATGCCTTTTCTGCATCTATAGATATAATCATGTGGTTTTTTTCTCTCAATCTGTTTATATGGTGTATTACATTGATTGATTTTCTTATGTTGAACCATCCTTGCATACCTGGGATAAATCCCACTTGGTTATGGTGTATAATTCGTTTAATGTGTTGTTGAATACGATTAGCAAGTATTTTGTTAAGTATTTTTGCGTCTAGGTTCATTAGAGAAATTGGTCTGTAATTTTCCTTTCTTGTGGTGTCTTTGTTTGGCTTTGGTACTAGGGTAATGTTGGCATCATAGAAGGAATTAGGCAGTGTTACTTCTGTTTCGATTTTTTGGAAAAGTTTCACCAGGATTGGTGTTAGTTCTTTCCGGAATGTTTTGTAGAATTCACCTGTGAAGCCGTCTGGCCCTGGGCTCTTCTTAGTTGGGAGATTTTTAATGACTGATTCTATCTCTTTGCTTGTGATTGGTTTGTTAAGATCATCAATTTCTTCTTTCGTCAGTATGGGCTGCTTATGTATTTCTAGGAATTTGTCCATTTCCTCTAAATTGTCATTTTTGTTGGAATATAGTTTTTCAAAGTATCCTCTTATGATAGTCTTTATTTCTGTGGGGTCAGTGGTGATATCACCTTTCTCATTTCTTATTTTGTGTATTTGCATCTTTTCTCTTTTTTTCTTTGTTAGTCTCGCTAAAGGTTTGTCAATTTTGTTGATCTTCTCAAAAAACCAGCTCTTGGTCTTGTTTATTTTTTCAAGTGCTTTCTTATTTTCTATTTCATTTAGTTCTGCTCTTATCTTTGTTATTTCCTTCCTTCTTCTTCCTGTTGGGTTACTTTGTTGTTGTTTTTCTAATTCCTTCAAATGTGCAGTTAATTCTTCAATTTCTGCTCTTTCTTCTTTTTTGATATATGAATTTATGGCTATAAATTTCCCTCTCAGTACCGCTTTTGCTGCATCCCATAAATTTTGGTATGTTGTGTTATCATTATCATTTGTTTCAAGATAGTCATTGATTTCTTTTGAGATTTCCTCTTTGACCCACTGTTTTTCTAAGAGTGTGCTGTTTAATTTCCAAATTGTCGTGTGAAGTCTGGGTCTCTGTCCCTTGCAAATTTCCAGCTTGACTCCACTGTGGTCAGAGATATTGTTTTGTATGATTTCGATCTTTCTGAATTCATTAAGCCTTTCTTTGTGGCCTAGCATATGGTCAGTCTTGGAGAATGTTCCATGTGCGTTTGAGAAAAATGTATATCCTGCTGTGTTTGGGTGTAATGATCTATATATGTCTATTAGATCCAGCTCTTCTAATATACTGTTCAAATGTTTTGTTTCTTTAGTGATTCTCTTTTGAGATGTTCTGTCCAGAGTTGATAGTGGTGTATTAAAATCCCCCACTATAATTGTAGATGCATCTATTCTTTCACTTAGTTTTTCCAGCGTTTGCCTCACATATTTAGAGGCGCCCTTGTTAGGAGCATAAATATTTATGATTGTTCGATCTTCTTGACAAATTGTCCCTTTCACTAAAATATAGTATCCTTCTTTGTCTCTCACAATTGTTTCGCATTTAAAGTCTATTTTGTCTGATATTAATATAGCTACTCCTGCCTTTTTTTGGTTGTTGTTTGCTTGTATGATTGTTTTCCAGCCATTCACTTTCAACCTCCATGAGTCTCTGGGTCTAAGATGTGTCTCTTGTAGGCAGCATATAGATGGGTCGTATTTCCTTATCCAGTGTCCCAGTCTGAATCTTTTGATAGGTGAGTTTAATCCGTTGACATTCAGTGTTATTACGTTTAGAGAGTTATTTATGGTAGCCATATTTTGGTTGGATTTGTGTTTGTTATATTTTGTTTGTATTATTTTATTTTCCCCTTCTATTTTTGTCTTTCTTGTTGCTTTTACACTCTCCTCCATCTCTGACTGTCCTGTTTTTTCCTTTCTTCCTGCAGAATTCCCTTAAGAATTTCTTGAAGGGGAGGTTTCTTGTTGATATACTCTTTCAGTTTCTGTTTATCTGTGAATATTTTGAACTCTCCATCATGTTTGAATGCTAGTTTAGCTGGATAGAGTATTCTTGGTTGGAGATTTTTTTCCTTTAGTACCTTGACTATATCATACCACTGCCTTCTTGCCTCCATCGTTTCAGATGAGAAATCAGCACTTAATCTTACGGAGTTTCCCTTGTATGTGATGGTTTTCTTTTCTCTTGCTGCTTTTAGAATTTTTTCTTTGTCTTGAGCATTGGATAATTTGACAAGTATATGTCTTGGGGTGGGCCTGTTGGGGTTTATGACCAGTGGAGTGCGCTGTGCTTCTTGGATATGTACATCTGTCTCTTTCAGTAGATTTGGGAAGTTTTCATTCATTATTTCCTGCAACAGTCCTTCTGACCCCTTTCCCTTCTCTTCTCCTTCTGGAATGCCTATAATACGTATGTTTGAGCGTTTTGCGTTATCATTCAGGTCCCTAAGTCCTATCTGGATTTTTTCTACCTTTTTATTGACCACTTCTACTATCTGTTTGATTTCCAATGCACTGTCTTCCACATCACTAATTCTCTGCTCTGCCTCTTCTAGTCTGCTGATATTTGCTGCAAGTGTATTTTTGATTTCTTGAATTGTGGTGTTCATTTCCATCATATCTGTTATTTTTTTGCGCATGTCTGCAATTTCCCCTCCAAGTGTTGTCTTCACGCTGTTAACCTCTTTCATTACTTCATCAAATTTGTCGGTGATAAATGTTCTGAGATCTTTCATTGCTTGTGCGAAGTCCTGCCCCCCTTCCTGATTTTCAGTTTGTTGATTGGATTCAGCCATGTTTTCCTGATTACTGGTTTGGTTTGTAGATTTTTGTTGCTGTCTTGTCAACATTTTTTCTTGACGGGTTTAATCAGTTCGTTAGCTTCTTTGTCTAGTCTTGGAGATTAATTAGCTGTTGTTTTTGCGTAAGTGTTATATCTTCTCTTTGTCACTTTGTTCTTCTTATTCCAATTTCTTATTGCTAGTTAAGCTCACTTTAAAGGAAAGTATTAGTGCTGGGGAAAGTCAATTGTGTAAGGAAGGAAAAAGTGTGAAGTAGTATTGGTGATATATGTTTACAACGCAACAATATGAGTTCTGGGAGGATGGAGGTTAGATCATGTAAATTGTGTAGAGTTATAGTAGTAGGAAAGTACCTATAATGAGGTAGACGACTGAATATGGGAGGAATGTGGTACGTACTAAGAGGCTATTGTTTTCGTGAGAGAGGGAAAGAGAAAAGAAAGGTAATAGTTTCAGGGACGAATACCAGATGGAAAACTAAACAAAGGTATTAGAAATTAAGAGTTAGACACTTTGTGGATCAAAGAAAGGGAGATGGAATATAGGAGAGATAGCAGATGGTGGAGGATATCAAGTTGTAGGGGAAAGGGGATAGTGTAGATAGGCTAAATCTATTCACAGAGAAATGAGGCAGTGGAGGGTGAGGAAACCCAGCAAATGTGAGGTATTTCCTGTAGGACCTATTGTATTGTTAAGGTAAAATAGTATAAGAAGAATATTGTGGACAAGAAAGAGAGGATTGAAAAAAAAAAAAAAAAAAGAACAACAAGAACAACAAAAAATAAAAAAATAAAAAAAAAAACAAAGAACAGAAACCCCGCCGCCAGGCTCGGCTGGGCTCAGCTGGGCTCAGGTCCCCCGCCCGCCGCCCGCCGCGGCTCGGCTGGTCTCGGCTGAGCTCGGCTTTCCCGCCCGCCGCCCGGCGCGGCGTGGCTGGGCTCGGCCCCCCCGCCCGCTGCAGCTCAGCCGGGCTCGGCCGGACTCGGCTTCCCCGCCCACCGCCCGCCGCTGCGGCGCAGCGCGGCTCGGCTCTCCCGCCCGCTGCCCGCCGCAGCTCGGCTAGGCTCGGCTAGGCTCGGCTAGGCTCGGCTGGGCTTGTCTCCTTCAGCCGCCGCCTGCCGCGGCACAGCGCGGCTTGGCTTTCCCGCCCGCCACCCGCCGCGGTGCTAGCTGCCTCGGCTCCGCCTACCCAAGGAGGGAGTCCTCCACACGTAGCTGGGATCTCCGTGTATATTTCACAGATGGATCCTCTCTGTTACCTTCCCTCCAAATCGATGTCCAGACACCTCCAGACCAGGAAAAATCCCGAGACAGCCGGTCCCAAAGAGTCTCCGACGCCTCCCAGCCGATTCCCCCCAGGAGCTAGTAACCGGGAAGTTCACTCAGCCGCCATCTTGCCTCCCCCTCCTGAAAAGTCCCAAATTATATCTTATAGTCCAGTCCTTTCCGTTACCTTCCCACCAAATCGATGTCCAGACACTTCCTGCCCTGAAAAAATCCTGAAAAAGCCTGGTCCCGGAGAACCTCCAGTGGTGCCCAGCTGCCTCTTCCCAGGAGAGACGGCAAGGCAAGCTCACTCAGCCACCATCTTGCCGGAAGTCTGGAATTGCAATATTAAAACTGAGAAATGTTTACCTGTACTTTCCAAGGATTGAACAGGCACAGCTAGTTTAAAAGAATCCATTTCCAAATTTTTAAATTCCCTAAGTACTCTTTCATAAAATTGATATTCCTCAGAAAACACCCATTTTCCTTCCCATTTGTCCTTCTCCTACTTTATTTAAAAAAAAAAAATTATTACCATTTGAATTTTAGCATGGTACATTGCCCTGAGATGTTAAACTTACAAGGTGCCAAAGAAATCTGAAGCATCATTTAATCAAAGGGCCAAACCTGAATCCCCATTCCTCCCTTATCTTCTTAAGGGATGCACTTACAATAAATTGCTTCTTTTTATATGTATTAGGTATTGATAAAAACTTTGTGTTTTATTTTTGTTGATGAAAAATATGGAATTTTTAAAATAAAAAACTGTTAAACATAAAATTATATTAGGTAGAAATTCCGGGGCAAATAAAGTGCAAATATGATTTCAAGGGAGAAGAAGAAAGACATAAAATGTGGAGGCGTTTTCGGGACGAGGAGATGTCCTGGGTGGTGCTTCACGGACAATTACGGGACATTGTAGATCCCCCCAGGGCCCACTGGATGGAACATGGGAGAGTGTGGGCTATGATGTGGACCATTGACTAGGGGTGCAGTGATGCTCAGAGATGTACTTACCAGGTGCAATGGATGTGTCACGATGATGGGAGAGAGTGTTGCGGTGGGGGGAGTGGGGGATGGGGGTGGGGGGGTTGAATGGGACCTCATATTTTTTTAATGTAATTTTTTAAAAAATAAATAATTTTTAAAAATAAATAAATAAATAAAATTCCTATTAAAAATGTCCTTGTTCTGACTTTATGTAGAATGAAGCAGGTTGCTCCCACTGCAATAACTATTTTAAAAATGACAAAATCCAGATTTTAAAAGATGTCAGAGAGCTATGGCAACAAAGTATACAAGAACAGCTAAAATTCCTGAGAGGAAAGAGCCTTTCCTAGCTAAGCAGAGGTTGCTGGTTATTTTCTTTCCTAGAGTCATCTGTGAGTCTGGGAACAGGCTTCAGACTGGGCTACCATAGACATATTTCTTTGGTCAAAGGAAATCAGAAGAGTTTTTAAAAGAAGCTTTAGGTTACATAAATGTTATATAAAAAATAACAGATTTGCATATGTCCCACCCTCTCCCCTTCTCTCACTTTCCCACATTAACAACATCTTTCATTAGTGTGCTACATTTGTTACAATTGATGTAAGCATATTGAAGCATTGCTACTAACCATGGACTGTAGTTTACATTATAGTTTACACTCTATCCTGCACAATTTTGTAGGTTATGACAAAATATATATATCCATCATTGCAATGTCATGCAGGACAAATCCAATGTCCTGAAAATGCTCCTGTATTACACCTATTATTTCCTCTGTCTCCCCTCAGAATCTTTGGTGGCCACTGCCTTTACATAATGATAAAAATTCTTCCATTGCTAGAATAATAATAAGTATATAATAGAATAATAATAAGTCTACTTTAGTATATTGTTCCTTTCCCAATCTTGAGGATTTGTGGATGGTGATGCCTACTCTGTTTCTAATTGAGAAAGGGGTTAGATCCCATGGGGCAGATGGATGGAACTATCTTGCTTGCAGTTGCAGACACTCTCAGTTTGAAGAGTTTTGATGGCCACATAGGCTGATGTAACAGATTGGAATCTAGAAGTACCCCAAACATATGGCCAGAATTCCCCACAGAACATTTGTTGAGTGCAGTTGGAGAGACCTGTCACCAAAGAATGTTTGCCAGATTTTGAACCTGCATAGGAAGGGAGGATAAAGAGCTAAGCTAAAAACCTTCAAAGGACAGAATATGCAGAGCAGTGTTGAGCAAGAGACCTGCCAGAAAAACCTTAAGAGGGCTATCTCTGAGGATGAGGCTAGATCAGAAAGGCCAAATAAAATCTGCATTCTCCTGGAAACTTCAATTTAAAGGAAGAGGCCTACAATGCACACCCAGTGGGTCTTACCTTTGAGAGATTTGAAATTAAGAGGCATGAATATGCGGCTAGTAATAAAAAAGGAAAAAGCAATATTGATTTGACCTACAGTATTATCCAAATGTTGACAGGGACTTTAAATATAAATATGATAAAGAAAATGTTAGAGGAAAGATGGGCAAAATGGATGAAGAGATGGAGAATTTCAACAGAGATTTGGAGTCTAGAAAAAAATCATGCAGATATTCTAGACCTGAAAAATACAATGTCTGAAATTAAGAATTTATTGGTACCCCCAAGAGCCTCCTTGTTATTCAAATGTGGCCTCTCTCTAAGCTGAACTCAGCATATAAATGTAATAACTTACCCCAGCATGGGACATGACTCTCAGGGATGAGCCTTCCTGGCACTGAGAGATTACTACCAAGCAACAACTAGCAATGCAACTGGAAAAAGACATTGACCAAAAGGGGAAAAGGTAAAGACAAATGAGTTTATATGGCTAAGAGACTTCAAAGTGAGTTGTGAGGTCGTTCCAATTATGCTTATGCACAGCTCAGCAGGATCTCATTGACTGCCAAATTAGACACTACCCCAAATAATAGGGCTCCTGAGGGCTCTGGAGACACCCAGGGACTATGGTCAGGGCAGATAGCTCATGAGTTGGTGCCCTGCCAGTGGGCCCTGCTTTGGGGTTTGTGCTCCCCAGTGTGACAGAGTTGGACTCAGTTGTGGTTTTCCTACACATGGCTCTTTTGCACCTTCTATTTTAAGCTATAGTTAATACTAGAACTGATAGATGTTCATCCAAGAGACTTAAATCTTTGGGCTCGGGAAGCGGACTTGGCCCAGTGGTTAGGGCGTCCGTCTACCACATGGAAGGTCCGCGGTTCAAACCCCGGGCCTCCTTGCCCCTGTGGAGCTGGCCCATGCACAGTGCTGATGCGCGCAAGGAGTCCTGAGCCACCTAGAGGTGTCCCCCGCGTAGGGGAGCCCCACGTGTAAGGAGTGCACCCCATAAGGAGAGCCGCCCAGCACAAAAAAAAAAGTGCAGCCTGCCCAAGAATGGCGCCACGCATACGGAGAGCTGACACAACAAGATGATGCAACAAAAAAAGAAACACAGATTCCCAGTGTCGCTGATTCCCGGTGTCACAGAAGAACACACAGTGAATGGACACAGAGAGCAGACAACTGGGGAGTGGGGAAAGGGAAGAGAAATAAATAAATAAATCTTTAAAAAAAAAAATCTTTGGGCTGTCCATGTGCCAGCTGGGCCCTGAATCTCTAGTTCATTGAACTCACCCAGGACAACTAACGAGGTGGACAATGACCATCCCAAGGAACAGAGAGAGTCTGCAACTGCAATCAAGATAGCCCCATTAGGGAAGCTAATGTGGCTCAAGTGATAAGGTCTCCGCCTACAATATGGGAGAACTAAGGTTCAATCCCTGAGGCCTTCTGGTGAAAAAGAAGAAGAGAAAGCATGCCTACAACAAGTACCCTTGTTGTAAGCTGAGTGTATGCACTGTGAGCCAAGTGCCCACACGGTGAGCCAAGTGCCCATGTGGGTGCCCGTGTGGCGAGCCAAGTGCCCACGTGGTGAGCTGAGTGCCCACATGGCAAGCTAGTGCCTGTGCAGTGAGCCAGTGCCCATGCATTGAGCTGAGTGCCTGTGCGAGTACCCACGCAGTGAGCTGAGTGCCTGCATGTTGAGCCAGTGCCTATGCAAGTGAGTCATGCAACAAGATGATGATGTAACGAGACGAAGGGGAGAGACAAAGTGAAGCGCAGCAGAGACCAGGAACTGAGGTGGTGCAATTAGCAGGGCGCCTCTCCAAATCAGAGGTCCCAGGATCGAATTCCGGTAAGTAATCCACACTTAGTGGCAATGCTCCAAAATCTGTTCATCAGTTATAACAAATATACCACACTAATGGAAGATGTTGTTAATGTGGGAAAATGTGGGAGGGTTTGAGAGCAGTGCATATGGGAATCCCCTGTATTTTTAATGTAACATTTATGTAATCTAGGTATCTTTCAAAAAAAATAAAAAATATATTTAAATTTTTTTTATTTAATTTTTTAAAAAAGAATTTACTGGATGGGTTTAACAGTAGACTAGACATTGAGAGGATAAGCTTAGTGAGTAGAAGACAGGTCAATAAAAAATATCCAAACTGAAGGACAGTAAGACAAGAGAATGGAAAGAAGAGCAGAATGTAAGAGACAAGTGGAACAGAGATGATCTAACATAAATTAATTTGAAGTCCCAGAAATGGAAGAAAGAAAATGGGACAAAAGCAATAGTTGAAAAGACCAAAGCGAAGAATTTTCCAAGAGAGATGAAATTTATCAATTCCTAGATTTATGAAACTCAGCAAACCACTGGCAGGATAAATACAACACACCTAGGCATGTGTTTTTGTTTGCAAGGCTGCCAAAAGCAGATACTGTAAAATGCATTGGCTTTAACTATGGGAATTTATTAGTTTACAAGCTTATAGTTCTGAGGCCATGAAAATGATCAAATCAGGGGATCATCAGGCGAAGCAGGTGATCCTGGACTCCTCTGTCACATGGCAAGGCACATAGTGGTGTCTGCTGTTCTCTGCCATCTTTTCCAGGTTTCATTGCCTTCAGCTTCTTGATTCCATGGCACGCATGTGTTCTCCATCCCCATCCCCCGCCCTCTCCTTCTCCTCTCCCTCTCCAAGATAATGAAAAAAATCCCAAAAGCAGCTTGAAAACATATACAAATTACCTATAAATAAGCAACAATAAGAGTGATGACCAAATTATGGAAGGCAGAATCTGATAGGATGACATCTTTAAGGGCTTAAGAAATTAAAACCTGCCAACCCAGAATTCTATATTAAAAAATGAAGGTAAAATTAAGACATTTTCAGACAAAAGCTGAGAGACTTCATCACTATCAATAGTAATCAGTTCTTCCCTATGTTAAGCCACACTCTTTTGCCCTATAGTCCCCTCAGTAATGACTTATTAAGAATAGGCCTTATTCTTTTTCCTCTTAACAGCCTTTTTTTGTCATTTAAAGGAAGCTCCCATGACCTGTTCTAGAGTTTCCCCAGATATAGTATCCCCAGTTTAATTAGCATTTCCTCAAAGAAGAAATGTCAATTCCTTTGCTGTACTGATTTCTCTCCTCTGAATTTGTTCTACCTCTGTTTAAGGATTAACTGAACAAATTGCAATAGATGTAGTCTAACTAGGCCAGAGGGAATCTTTGGCTCTTTGATTCCAAGTGTGCTACATGGTGTTTCAGAAAGTACACCTAGTATCTCATAAGCCTTTTTGGAGGCCACAGAACCCATGATCCTACTTATACATAGAGTTGGTGAGATGTGCCATTATTTCTACATGGGCTGTGGTTGGTTGTGGAGCCCCATCCTTTACTTGCCTGCTTGGGTTTCTTTGTACATCAGGACAAACCTTATGATTATTCCTCTTGTGGGAGTTACTAACTGGTAGTTGAAGGGATTATTTCTCTGTGTATCACCCTTCAGTGTTACATCATCAGTCCATCACAACAAGCCTGTCCCTTTGGTCATCATCTTACTCTGCATGTAACTAAAGCACATTTTTGTATATTTTTAGCAATCCTTGGCTCATTTGGGGCCCCTGCCCTCCTGCCACTGTTTTGACAGAACCTACCTGCATTCTTTTATTTGTTCTTGTTCATGTATTTGTCCTTTTCTTTATTTTCTTCTTATTGTCTCTTCATTTCTTTTACTGTTTTTATAATTAAGTACTTCATTTTATCAAAGTAATACAAGTATATAATTTTTAAGTCAAATATTATAAAACATTTTAAAAACAACCAATAGTTCCTTTGTCTACTGCTCTCCATATAACATGCCTCTGATATTTTTCAGATTATCAGTTTTCTTTGAGTTTCTATTATACAAATCAGCCAGCATCCCATAAGAGGAATATTTGATCTTCTACCTGGAGGATATTTGCCTGGCAGTTGAATTATGATTCTAAGAGCCACACAGGGGAATAGGGCTGTGGGTCTCACAGGTCCATAAACAGATTTTTGTTTAATCCCAGCTACAGATATACCCCATGTTCCCCAGTCCATAGCCTCTGTAGGTCAACTCCAGTAGGCAACACTCCAGGCTTCTCTATGTGGGGAAGGGGTAGTTTCCTGATCATGTGGACTGAAGGAAGGACTCTGGTGGTGTACCTGCTCTTTATACAGACTTTCAACCCATCCTGTTTACAGCACTCCAGTTTTATGTATAACCTCTCTTTTAAATGCTGGCAATTAATTCATAATTTAAAAAAATATTCAGGAAGGTTCAGCAAGCCAAACAAAGCATCTGCTTGTTAGATGTGGCCTTTGGGTTCTAGCTCTGAATCCTTCGATGAAACTCATAATCTGACCTACTGCTTCTTTGCCTTAAGCAATTACGGCAAGAGAAAAAGCACACTCTGTCTCTCTGCATGTCTGTTGAATAGAAAATATTTAGGCAGGCTAATAAGGGGAAGTTGGCTTGGTGTTATATACCCAGAACTTGACTCTAGATCACAGCAATCAGCATTTATTGAATGCTTGCTATGTGTTTCACAGACTGCGCCAGATGCTGAGAAAGAACTAGATGGAGAACAGTACTGAGTGTGAACCAAAGGCAGGGGCATCTCATTGTCTACTGTCATGTTCAGAAATACTGTCAATCATTGGGGACATTTTTTTGCTACACAAACTCCAGAAAAATTAAAAGCGCATTTACCAAATAAACAGTACTGACTTAAGAATTGGCTAAGTAATTTCTATAGGGCTTTCTACTGAATTGAGATACCATTTCAAGATGTAAAACCTATACCCACAGTAAAGCTTGCCACCTGGCAAGATCAGGCCCAATATTTTAGTTGATGTCAAATAATAACTCATTTCTATGACCTCTTTAAAAATTAGAAGGAAACGAACTGGGAATTTTGCTGTGGCAAAGGAAAAAAACCCATCAGGTATGCTTTATACCTCTGAAGTAGCTAGGAAAAGCACCTGTTTTTACGATAATTCTGAGGATAAAATAAACAAACTAGCAGTTATGGGTAGAGCCAGTATGGAGTGTTACAAAGAGCATTACATTTAAAACCATACCTGGATTCAAGTCCTAGTTTGCCGCTAACTAGTTGACCAAGTAATTTTAGGAAGATTACATAATAGTAACTGATTGAGCCTCAGTTTCTTCTGTACATTGTCCCACCCTGCTTCATATTATGAGATGATTTAACAGTCTTGGAACCTTTCTGAAAACTATATGCTTTCAAATGTAAGACATTATTATTGTGGTGTATAAAAAGATCAGTGTAGATTCATAATTACCAAAGCACTTTCTCCCTAGTAGCTTGTATCTGGAAGTAATGGATTTGGCAAAATATAGGAGAGGTGGATATCTCTTGAAAATATTCATATTTCCCTCCCCCTCCCTTTTCCCCAATTCTTGTTGGAAAGAGTTTTAGGGTTTTCACAGATGGAGTTTCTTTCCATCTGAGCTATGCCTCTTTGCTAAGACCTTACTATTTATGGAAAGTAGCATAATGTGTTAGAGTTGGCCAGCTGTGCTTACATTCCTGATCCATTCATTTTCTAGTTGGGGGCTTTGGAAAAATTGCTTAACCTTGGGAAATTTCAGTTTCTTTTTCTGTAAAATGAGGCTAATAATACCACTACCAACAACAATAATAGGTACCTTCTTAGGGTTATTGTGAGGGTACTTAGTAGCTACTCAGTGATTGCTATTTCTCATTAAGAGAGCATTCTCCCTTTCTTTCCTTTTAAAAATTTCTTAGAGGATAAGATGTTATCCTCCTTTGGGGCCCTCTTGAATGGCCGATTGAGTTGGTCTTGCATGTAAGCTACTCTTGATGCATCAGCAGTTCAAGAGGGAGGAAATTATATGATAAATTTTTCCCTGAGTGGAGGGGGAATAGTGTTTCACTGTCACATCACTGCAGCCATCCCCACTGCCAGTAGGCTGATGAAGTAGGCTGGAAACATCTGTAAGTGTGTTGTCATGGGCCTGCATTTGTATGCATACTCTCTCTCCCCTTTTTCTAGACTTACATTCATTCTCAGTGAGTTAGGGTGTGGGCATCTGCATTTTCCTCCATGTAATTGGAAGAACAACTGTTTTTAATTGTCCACAAGTAGTTGGTTACAAACACATGCAAAGTACAGATGATGAAAGAAAAACTCAGTATAATTGCCTTTTTGTGCAATTTAATTGTTGCTGCCTGTAGAGTTCTTTGAGCTTTGCTGACAGCAGTGGCTCTTTCCATCTGGCTTTTCTTAACTCTTAAATGACTACATGGCCCCCAGGAGGTGGCCACTTTTCTCTCTGTACTTTCAGTACTGTTGGTTGTACTTCTCTTTATGGTTTGAAACTTGGAGACCCTGGGACTGTTCATTCAAGCCTTTTGGAATTGCTAAGAGGTTGTTTGAGCACCTTTTATTATTTAATTAGTTTTTATTTTTTTTAGTACCTCTTATAGATATATCCAAGAAAAGAAGTTGCTCCTTGTCCCTCATAGCTATAAATTCTTCTACAGTAGAGTCAGAAATGAAATGCACTAATTAGCTCAACAGATATACATAAAACCTCATTGTGCCATATGATAATGTTAGTCTTTTCTCCTTCAAGCATTGTTCCAGAAAAAATAATGAGAGATTTTACTTCAATTTACTCACTTATTGAGTGTCCTTAGATAAACA
Source organism: Dasypus novemcinctus (assembly GCF_030445035.2). NCBI lineage: Eukaryota > Metazoa > Chordata > Mammalia > Cingulata > Dasypodidae > Dasypus > Dasypus novemcinctus. The sequence continues at coordinate 40,938,056 of NC_080675.1, forward strand.
TTTTACAAAGCTCTATGGGCAACTGAAAGATAGACAAATATATCTTTACCCTCAAAGAGCTTCCAGTTCAAGACCGAATGAGAAAAGGGTGTGTGTGTGTAATTTAAAAGTAGCCTCCACTGATGGTAGCTCAACATCATGAATGTAATTAACATCACTGATTGTATGCTTGAAAGTGGTTAAAAGGGAAATTTTGTGTTGTATATATGTTACCACAATAAAAATTTAAAAAAAAAAGTGGGCTTCAAGGCAAATAAAAAATTAAGGGGGTCTTGAAGAAATTTCAAGGAATTAGTGAAGTTTTAGCAGTTCAAAGATCCTGAACTAGCATTTCAAGGATCCCTTTTATTTCTGTGTTCTTACTATAATAAAAATACTATAAACGTGATTTCCAAAATTGGCAGCAGGAAATGGAGGAAAAAATAAAAAACACTTGGCTAATCCACACATTACATGATCAGACCCAAGAATGGATATTGTATTTTTTCCCTTGTTTTTTTTTATTTTATTTTAAGGTTTTATATTCCATAGTCTAAAGAACTCTCAATCATTCATTAAATATTTATTGAAAGCCTACTATGTGTTAGGCACTGTAGCAGAGATTGAACAGAGAAACAAAGAAGCCCTCCCATCATGGAGCTTACATTCTTTCTGCAGTGGAAACAGACAATGGTCAATAGACACAGTAAATTATTTAGCATATTTAGAAGGGTAGAAGTATTGTGGGAAAAGAAAAAGTAGAACAGAGTTAAGGAGGTAGGAAAATAGGAAGTAGCCATGGGGGGTGCTCTCAGGGAAATGCATTTTTGGATAAGGTAATCAATATAGGCTTCACTGAAAATGTCACATATGAGCAAAAACCTCAAGTGGTGAGAGAATTAGCTATGCAGATATCTGGGGAAGAGCATTTCAGGCATAGCCAGTGGAAGGCCCTGAAGTAAGAACACACCTGTGTCTGAGAAACAGCAAGAAAGTCACTGTCTTGAGGCAGAATGAAGGAGGGGGAGAATAGTAAGAGATGAAGTCATAGAAGTAAATGAGGGGCAGGAGGTTGTCCAGTAGTGTAGACTTTTACTGTGAGTGAAATGGGGAGCCATTAGGAAGTTTTGGGCACAGGAATGACATGATCTGGCTTATTTTCCCAGGATAACTCTGGCTGCTGTATTGAGGATAAATGGTGGGAGTAGGCTGCCAAGAATAGAAATGTGGAGAACTAGTAGGAATTTTACATAATCCAGGAGAGTGGTGGCTTAAACCAAGATAGTAGTGGTTGGATCCTAGATATAGTTAGAAGTTACAACTACTCCTGACAGATTAAATGGGGAAATGGGGGAAGAGGATAAAAAGTGAAGAGTCAATAATTATTCAAGATGTTTGGACTGAACAACTAGGAAGATGGAGTCACCATCAGCTAAGACAAGGAAAGCTGCTGATGGAGCAGATTTGGAGAAAGATTAAGAATTCAGCTTGACATATTAAGTTTGAGATGTCTTTTGGACATCATGGTAGGGGTGTTGAATAATCAACTTGGATATATGAGCCTCAAAATCTGGAGTTCAAGAGAAAGGTCTAGACCAGAAATAAAAACTTGAGTTTTGGTAGCATATAGGTGATATTTATAGCACTAAGACCAGATGAGATCACCAAATGAGTAAGTACGGTTAGTCAAGAGAAGGGAACCAAGGACTGAGCCCTAAAGAACTGCAATGTTAAGAAAGTAGAGAAAGGAGCCAAAAAGGAAATCAAGAAGGAGTGACCAGTGAAGTAGAAGGAAACCAGGAGAGGAGAGTGATCCCAGGAATGCAGTGAAAGTGGGTCCAAGGAGAGGGAATTTTGTTGAATTGCACTAAGTCTAATAAGAAGAGTAGGATGAGGACCAAATTAACCATTGGTTTCACTGATGTGGAGGCCTTTTGTGACTATCACATGCTATGCTGAATTTTCCCTAACCAGTCTTACTGCTTACAGAAGCACTGGGTAATTACAGAAATCTAGTGTCCATTGTATCATTAACTGTTGTTACCTGATTTTTAAACTTCTCCCTGTACAAAGTAGTGCCATACCTTTATGTATTTGCTCACAGTTTGCCTTACCAGTACTGCATTTGTTTTGCTTTATACCCCAGTCTAGAGCTATTAGGTGTGGTTCTCCATGATATGCCAAAAGCATTTCCTATACCATAATTTGCTGTTTGTTTTACCTGAGTATTGGAGGTTTTTTTTTAAAGATTTATTTATTTATTTATTTAATCCCCCCCCCCCAGTTGTCTGTTCTCTGTGTCTATTTGCTGCGTCTTGTTTCTTTGTCCGCTTCTGCTGTCGTCAGCGGCACGGGAAGTGTGGGCGGCGCCATTCCTGGGTAGGCTGCACTTTCTTTCACTCTGGGCGGCTCTCCTTATGGGTGCACTCCTTGCACGTGGGGCTCCCCTACGCCAGGGACACCCCTGCATGGCGCGGCACTCCTTGCGCGCATCAGCACTGCGCATGGGCCAGCTGCACACGGGTCAAGGAGGCCTGGGGTTTGGACCGCGGACCTCCCATGTGGTAGACGGACGCCCTAACTACTGGGCCAAGTCCGTTTCCCTATTGGAGTTTTTAAAATACATTCACAACAGTGTTCTCTGCTAATTTAAATTTAACAGTCATTTGTCAAATCCTTGTGTAGGCTCAACTCTGATCTTACCATTTTGGATGTGCCATTGTCTAAATCTTGGAAGATTATGTACACCCTTCATGAAGACCAGTGTTCCCTTGATTGGAAATTCAAATGTATCTCCTGTTATCTTAATTTCTTGTGTTCCATTAACCTCTTCTAGTCTTCTAGTCCCTGTTCCTGGATCCTCACTACTGCTTTCTTACTTTCCCTTGCCTCTAATCTCAGTTTCATCTAATATTTCTCCTCCCCACTCTCATTAAGATGTTTATCCCACCCATTAATTAGTGGGTTAATAGGAAAGGGGGATAAAAACTAAAAGACTTGGACAAAAAATAATGTTGTTTTATCTGGGTTGCATTTACAATTGATTTTAGTGCAAAATATTTAAGTGACTGTCCTGTTCTAGAACACCAAGTGCCATTGAGGATCACTTCCCAGCATGATTGAAAAGTTTCTCTTAGACCAAAACATCAAGAAATATTGACCAGATTGCTTTTTTTTTTTTTTTTTTTAAGGTACTGGGGCCAGGGATTGAACCTGGGACCTCATAAGTGGGAAGGCGGTACTAGACCACTGAGCCACATCAGCTCACCTGCCTTGGTTTTATTTGCTTGTTTTTGTTTTTAGGAGGCACTGGGAACCAGACCTCAGAATGCCCATTTGGGAAGCAGGTGCTCAACTGCTTGAGCCACATCTGCTCCCTCCAGATTGCTTTTAACTTTTGAGTTGAAAGCATAGTCATCCTTGGATGACTCTGCTGATGTGAGTAAAATTCGCAAGAAACAGAAGTTGGCAAGAAATGGGAATAGTGTCCTGATCCTTAAAGAAACCTGAGGGAATAAACTCCTGGCTGAATGTTGTGAAAAGAACAGCTGATAGATTAGGAAGGAAAGGGAAGTTAGGACCTATCCACTTAGCCCTTTGTCTTGTCTGAGGACATTTGGACCTGACATTTTAGAAAGGCCTTTGTCTGGGTTCTAAGCAAAGTATTTTCTTTGCATCACTTGTGTTTCCTGGGATCCTGGGGTCTCCTAAGGTAGTGAATGAGTCACTGATGCTGGAATCTTATGAGAGGGCCAGCTCTCGTTTTCTTTTCCAAGACCCTGTAGTAGAATAGATAAGGTGATTTATAGCCTTCCCCACCTCCCTAGTATCCCTTCTGAACCAAAGGGAAGATGGATAGATAGGAACTTTGGCCTTTCATTGTGAAAGAAACCTGCAAACTGGTACCAACATGTTTGGCTGAGCCAGCCAGAGCAAATAGCCCAGGAAAATGACCATTGTTTTGTACTCCTGATTGTGCTTTTAAAGGAATAAGACAGGTGTGTTTGTGTGTCTCTGGGCAGTGGTTTAGTAAATCAGGGCAGCTTTCAATTATGTAGTCTGAATTATAAACATCTGAACTAGATTTTTAAATGACTCTTTTTGTCTTGTTCCTCTGAGCAGAAGAAATTTATAAACAAATGACAGTTTAGGGAGGCATTGAGTTCCTTACCCTGGCTATGTGCTGTTTTATTCTTTGGCACCCATTAGTAGTGATTAGCTCATGGCTTAGCTAGGCAACCATGTGGTGAAGATGATCTTCACCCAGGCCATCTTCCACAGCTTTAGAGAGGACGTGACCAACTTCTTAGGGAGATTGTGCAGGTTACGTAGTTCTTGGAAAAAATATTTCCTGCCTATCTCCTTCCATCTTGAACCTGCTGTTGACTGGCAGCATCTGACTAAGTAATGGAGGAAAAGAGATGCCCAGGTTCTCACTGATATTGCTAAGTTGACTTTAAACATTTCAGACTAAAGTGGAAACTATCTTGCATATACAAATTTCCATGACTAATAATAATTTATTCTCTAAAACTCATTGTCTCTAAACTGTACAGTAGGGAGCAGGTGTAGCTCAGTGGTTGAGCATCTGCTTTGCATGTATGAGGTCCCGGGTTCAGTCCCTGGTGCCTCCTTAAAAAACAAAACAAAAAACAAAACAAAAGTTTTTTTTTAAAATATCTTGCAAGTGGATGTGGCTCAAGCAGTTGAGCACCTGCTTCCCACATGAGATGTCCCAGGTTTGGTCTCCAATGCCTCCTAAAAACAAAAGCAAACATCAAGCAAACAGATGGAAAAACCAACTCAGGGGAGCCGATGAGGCTCAGTGGCTGAGTGCTGAGTATACAAGGTTCTAGGTTCAATCCCCAGCCCTGGTACCTGAAAAAAAAAAAAAAAGATAAAACGCTGCATAGTAGCAGCTGTTTTCAATCATTTGAAACCTAGGAACTGGGAAATAGACTATGGAGAACTTCTCTGGACCTATTCATTGCTATGATTCTGTGTACACGGTCTTGGTTACTTTAAGTAAATGTCAGCAATAATTCTTCCTTGTACCTGTTTTCATTCTCTTAGCTTTATTGCCTTTCTCCTCTTTTTCAGATTTTTTAGATACTAATTTGGGTGGGAGGAATGAGAAAAGGCCTAGTATTAAAATTGTTGCCAAGACAAGAAACCAGATGAGGTCACGATATATGAAAGAGCAATAGAAACAGTTTTTCCATGGTTTGAAATTTCAGGCATTGATACCCTTCAATTATTCTTCAGAATTGAAAGTTATTGTAATTGTATTCCCAGTAACCTTTTATGGAAAGATTGGTTTTGTGATAAACTTTAGTTCTATGGTAACTGATTCTTTAAGACATGAGCCCCTCTACCCATTCTCCTTTAATGGCACTTTTTCTAAAATTGCCCACTCCTCAAACATTATCCATTTAACAGACATTTACTGAGCACCTGCTGAAGTTCAGGCTCCTCACCCCAAATTCTAGCTATGCAAGAATATATAAGACAGATCCAGTCATACTTCTCTGGTCTCATGGAGTATTCAAGGTTAACAGTGTGATGAAACATCCTATAGTGATACTTTAGGACTCGTACTCAGGATATCATTTGGATAGTCTTTTTTTCCCCCCTCTTAATTTAGGACTTTAAAAGAAAACCAACCTGTTTAATAAGTGCCAGAAAGGATTTAGAAATCATTTATGAGCCTCCAACTCCATCCCTATTCATATTCTTCTATCTCCTAAAGGCACCAGGTATGGTGGAAAAGATATTAGGCATTGAAGCCAGACAGACTCTGGTTCAATTCCAGGCTCTATCATTTACTAGCTTTATGACTTTGAAGATGTCACTTGAATTCTCTAAGTCACTTAAAATTCCTTTTCTTGGAGGCAATAGGACTAAACAGGAGATTGGTAGTAAATTTAACTCAAAGTTTCTTTGCTTGTGACCATCCCAATGGGATAGGAATAAGACTTTGAAAAGGTAGAATTCAGTGGGGACCTATGAGCAGGACTGCTACTCCTTGAGTCAGCCCTAAGCCCTAACCAGAAGAGAAATACCTCCAGAGGAACCCCTTGGAGGCAGTGAGTGCCCTGTATTGAGACAACTGTTTTAGATTCCTTACATTCCATGGATCCTTTTTCCTTAATCTTCTCAAGTTTATTTTTATTTTGACTAGGCCCATGTCATTTTCCCCTTCTAAGCAAATCTAGGAGTCCAGTGCACTCAGGCTGCCTAGGAATTACCACTGTGGTATCCTACCTCAGTGTTTAATCTTTCCTGATCATTTTTTTCCATTAAAAACACAGTCTTATGGGAAGCGGATGTGGCTCAAGCAATTGGGCTACCTTCTCCCATATAGGAGGTCCAGGGTTCAATACCCAGGGCCTCCTGGTGAAGGCAAGCTGGCCCGTGTGGTGAGCTGTCCCATGTGGAGTGCTGCCCTGTGCAGGAATGCCGTCCCACTCGGAGAGCTGGCACAGCAATATGACGCAACAAAAAGAGACATGGAGGAGAGACAAATAAGAGATGCAGCAGACCAGGGAGCTGAGGTGGCACAAGAGAATGATTGCCTCTCTCCCACTCCAGACAGGTTTCTGGAGCTGCCTAAAGAGAAAACAAGCAGACACAGAAGAACACACAGTGAATGGACACAGAAAGCAGACAATGGAGGGAGGGGGGAGAAATAAATAAATCTTTTTTAAAAAAACACAGTCTTATATAACCTGGTCACTCTCTTTTCCTTTATAGTTTATTATAAAACTGATGTTTAGCTGAGATATGAATAGCTTTGAATATATTATCAATTTTAGACAATTCAAATATTAATTATGTCAAATATAGTGAAAAATTTATGCAAAGAACATTTTTGTCATCCACCAAGTAGGGAAAGCACCTAAAGCTGAGTAAGTTGGTGCAACTAAGGGGCAGATCAGTACAATCTGAAACCTCTTGCTGTCATAAAAAAAGAGTATGCATACCAGTAAAGAGGGATATGCTCCAGGAGGCAAAAGAAATGTGAGGGGCCCAAAAGCAGAAGACACCTTCTGTAGAACCAGAAGATTATTTCTGAGGAAAGTGTGTGGTTTAATTATTTTCCCTCCAGAAATGAAGACAATGAGAAATGTTTGAAACAAATGTTTGAACAAGGTAGAGTTGGGAGTGGGATCTGGGATGGAGGCACGTGGATCAGAGGCTGTGCCTGATGATCCCTTGTGCCGTAATGGTTATACATTAGCTTTGGAGGAACTGAGGCGATCGCCACTGATTAGAACAAATGAACACTCATTGAGCCTAGATGCCTTGCACTTTGCCAGTGGACAGGGGCATGGGTTGGCCTATATGTATTGACCTGTTGATGATTGCTCGTGAGTAACCCATGTTTTCTATAAAGTTCAGAACTTGTGTATGGGGTAAGTGTGCTCTGTGTGGGTGTGATACTCTTACCAGTAAAGTTGAGCCTTTGAGATTATGGCAGGTTCAAAAATGGTGACATCTTCATCTAGGTTATATATTCCACATCTCTGGTTCTTTTCTCAGTCATTGAAGAAGAAAGCCTACAGGTTTTTAAGATGGTCCTTAAAATACATTTTTCTACCATTAGCATCTTAACTTTCATCCACACATGGGGACTTTATGGCTTACTCTCTAATTCAAATTCTAGATACTTGGGCCCTGCTTATCATGAAAGCCCAAATCTCCTTACTTCATCCTTAGTTTCCCTGCTGTTGAGGGGGTAGGGAGAGGAGTAGTCTCTCCATTATTTTCCCAGCAGTTTTGTTTGTTTATTTTGTTTTGTTTTGCTATTCTCATTATAGAAATTGAGGGCAAATTTATCAAAGTGCTTTTTATGCATTTAAGTAATTATATGCTTCTGGTTCTATATGTCCCTGGCTCAACTGCCTAATTATTCCCAAATCCATCGGTCTCATCTTGCTCCTGACTGGCCTTTTGTAAGGTAACACTTGGATTCTATCTTGGGGATCAAAAACTTGAGAAATGTTTTAAGTGGCTTTAGCTTCATTGACAATGGAGGTGCAGTGGGTGGGCGTGGGCATTGCTTAAAGGCTAAATAAAGGCTCTTGGAAAATCACATGTGCTGAGAGGTGTTTCTTCTTCACTCTTTCCATGGCAACTTTTATCTGTCAGATTAAGCATTCTGCTGGTGTTATGGTTAATAAAAAATCTCAGCTCCATTTCAGAGCTGTTTATCTGCCATTAACTGGAACCTATTTACATTCATCCATTGCATTGTTTGATTTTTGTCTCCTTCTGTCTCTCCAGGTGGCATTGGTAGGGTAGTCAACGGAGCCTTCATGGTGCTGAAAGGGCACCGGTCTATTGTTAACCAGGTTCGATTTAATCCCCATACCTACATGATCTGCTCTTCTGGTGTAGAAAAGATAATTAAGGTGAGACACTGTCCCTTTCTGTCCTTTTAGAGAAAGTATTACAGTTCAGAATTGAAAGTCACTAGAACAATGAGTGTAGGACTTACTAAAGGTCTACTAAAATTCTCAGTGATTTTGATATATTACAAAATATTGGAAAATTGATATGAAAAGGATGTGTTAAAACCCTCTTTCAGGACCATTTTTTTTAAAAAAGTGACTAGGCTTTGAAACAGAGAGTGTCTTCTAGACACTTCCTTGTATACCACTACATTTCCAATGGCCCTTCATCTTGAATCTGATGAATTCTGCTTTCCAAACCTCATCTGGAGGTTTGGGGAGCCGCTACCCTCTCATTCCACCTGTAGCATTAATTGCTGCCCTAGTAATGGCACAGATATAATTGACTTCCAGAACCATAGCTAAATTGTCTCAAGATACTATAAAAAAATCCACTGCATGTGACTATAATTGAGTCCACATGAGTATGAATACTAAACCCCTACATCAGTTGCACTTTGATCAAATGAACTCACCTCTGCCCAGGAGTATTTTCATAGCCTGCAACTGAGGGACCCAGCCTGGCCTGGGTCTTTGAAAGGATGGCCCATTGCCCATCACTCACATTTCAGTTGCTAGTTACCTTTGGATCTTTTTCCCCATCTAAGGAAAGAAATGAGTGTTCGGGGCAAATGATGAATTCTTGAGATCCCTGTGATAACTTGACTTTTTTTTGTAACAATAGGTGGCATTATTCCCAAAAGTTAAAACTCCTCAATTAATTTTTTTTTCCTGAAATGACATTGAAAACCTGCAAAGGTTTCAGGGAGAAATAGGGGTGAAAAATGGTTTGCTGATGATTTGCTTTCATACTCTTATTCTGTTTTTTTGTTGTTGTTGTTTATTTTAAACCTATCCAGAGTCAAACCAAGTTAAATCTGGTGGCAAGGGTTAGCTACCAGAAATATAACATTGAAGCATGGGTATAATATTGAAGTGTAGGTTAATATTTTTATTTGTCTTTAGTCCAGATTTCTTCCTTTAGGCTTTGTTGGTTCTGTGGGTCAGGGCTGATGTTTATGGATGCATACATTTTCTGTTAGGGCTAGAATGGGACTTCAAAGTCATTAATACCCACTTTTTCTTTTACAGATGATGAGATTTAAGTTATAAATCAACTGTCCAGGGTCACACAGCCAATTAGTGGTATAAGACCCTGTCCTTTGTTCTTTCCAGTGTACTGCCACATTCACCATGTTAGAGGGAAAGCTGTGACAAACTGATGCCCCTACTGGATAACCTCAGTAGTCCGTTGCTGGGGCAGTCGTTGAAATGACCCTATCCCTTGCATTGCTGGCCCATGACTAAGGGGTTGGCACTGTAACATGTCCTTTCTAGGCTCATTGACGCCATTCTCTTTCTCAGGGAACTCTCTGCGTGGGCATCTCCTTTAGAAGAGAGATTCCTGTTTGTGCACTGCAGGATGTTTCTGTGCTAAGTCTCCCTGCTTACAGTTTAGTCAACCAAAGTCCTTATGCATAAGGTCATCGGTTGGAAACTAGCCAAACTCTTGGAAGAGAGAGAGAAGAAAATGTTTTCCCTGTGAAATTATCCATATAGAATTAGGGAGCTCACTGCTCCCAGGTTCCCATGGGATCTGTACCCTGTCCCACCAGGAGGTATGCAGAGCCATCTGAAACCTCAAGAAGTCAATGCAGGTGACAGTAGTGAGAGAGAACTATAAAGCTCTAGAGTTCTTGGCTTTGCTCCCTCTCAGGTATCTTCCCCATTCACAGTCTGGGTGGGAATGGCATGGCTTTAAAGCATTGAAGGAAGGGTCCTGGGGAGAAGGAAGAGGCCAGCTGAAATGCTAACGTGGTCTATTATAATTGCTGCCCTTGTCTGCACTTATATCATCTTGAAAGGCCACTGAGTCTCAGCAGCCTTGAGCGGCTCTCTGAGTCTGTCTGTAAAGCGAGGAGACTAACAGTGACCTGCCTGAGTCTGTACCTGATTATTTCTGGTGATTTTAGAAAATGTCACTTTTCGGCTTCTATTCCTGAGGGGATCAGTGGTTCAAAGAACCACATCCCACCATGTTCTAGTCTGGCCTGAGACCTCCTTTTCTATCACTTCACTCCACCTATATGTCCTTGTCCTTTACTGCCACCTTTCTTCCAGCCCAGAGGAGAAGAGACCTTGTTAGGGTCAGCCTCTTCTCACCATAACAGGTCTTCTGTCCCTCTGAAGGCCCACACTTAACCAAAGGAGGGGGTTCGTTTTGCAGTTGAACAGGTGGGAGGGGGCAAGATAAACAAAAGGCTACAGGACTTTGGAGGAGAGAGAGATTTGTTCCTGCTTGGGGAAATCTCTCTGTAGGTAATATTTGAGCTAGAATTTGAAGAATAGATAACACTTCAAAAAGAAGGAGTATGGTAGGAAGAACATTCCAAGTAGAGGGAGTATATATTTATTTTATTGCATTGGATCAATAAATATTTATTAATCACCTACTGTGCAACAGGCATTGTGCTAATGAACAAATGCTCAGAAACAGGAAAGTATAGGAGCAGTGCAGAAAATGATCACATTCAACCAAAGTGAAGAGCATGTGAAGGGGAGGACTAGGAGCATGCACTGGGAAGTTAGGCCGGAAACAGGCCCAGAGAGTCTTGGAAGCCAGATTAGGGAGTGTGGAGAACCCTTTAATAGCAATTTAGGAGCTCATCTATGAATTTCTAAATTTAGTATAATAACACAAAGAGAAAAGATGGCCCAGAGCTGCTACATAAAGCCTGTTATGACCACTTATGCAGATCAGAACACTGGTTATTTAATTGCTTTCCATTTTGATGATGTTTGAATATGAATTAAACTTCATCCTTTTTCCTCAGCAGCCTCCAGTGCTAAATTTTCTCTGGGCTTGGAAAAAAAGCTGCTCATCCCTCCTCCCTTTTCTCATGAACCTTGCCACACCAGGAGGCATATCTAGCCACATTTAACTTGTAACAGGAAATTGTTTTTCCATTGCCTCACTTCTGAATTGCTGACTTTCATTGTAAGGAAATGAACAATTCACAAATGTTTGAAATTAATATTTTAAGGATGAGGACCAAGATAATAGGGACAGTTGATTCCTCTGATGTCCCAATGTCTTTTGATGATGGCTCTAAAACTTTCTGGTTGTGGTATTCAACTGCCAAATGAAAGAGAAAGGGGGAAAGCCCACATTTATTGGTGCTTGGACATAGGTTGTGTCATTTAACTATTTCCATTTCTACAGCTGAGGGACACAAGCTTTAAAGGGTGAAGTCACTTGCCCAGGGCCATGTGAAGTGGTGGCGCTGGGCTTCCTACAACTGCTCTACCTGGCCCCACAGCTCTGAAATATTGAGTTCCTTGAGGATTAAAGACTGGCTGTCTGGAATGGAGGTTTTGTTTTGCTTTGAATCTTGAGACTGGAGGAGACCCATCTAATTTCACTTTTTAGATGAGAGTTAAGCTTTTACCCAAGGTCATCAACTAGCTAGTTGAACTCAGAGACTAGCTAGAGAACTCAGGAGCTGAGTGAACTCAGGCAAGTTTCATGCTCCTGATCTGGCGTTTTGTTCCATTACTCCATGCTTCAGGAATGAATGGTCTACCTCAGCTTAATATAATCCAGAGCCCAAATAAAAGCTGATTTTCAATGTTATGATTTTCATTCCTGAAATGAAACCCGGGGGGTATGGGGAGGAGGACGAGTAATACATTAGAACCTAAAAACTGTCTTTCTAATTAGTTGGGCAAGCATCTCACCATTAATACTTCAGCCTTAAGTTAAGAAATTCTGAATTTCTATGAAGTATGGACAGATTCATCTTCATATTAGAGAACAAGGTGAAAAACATTTTGCCATTTTTAAATTGGGAAGGTGAGAAAATTGGTCCAGAATTGGCTCCAAAGGCCTACAATGGGGTTTCCTTTTTGGATCCCTTGGCTTCCTTTCTAAGCCACCAAACTCTTTCCTTAGACATTGGTTCTCAGAGTAGTCATTTATACCTTAAGCCTGGTGCTGGAAGCCATGTCTTAGGAAGTTAAGAGTTAAGAAAGTCCCTCTCACCTCTGTGCCTAACCTCCCTGTTATGAGGCCTAAATGTTTCCCAAACACCAAGTACAAAGAATTTGGGAGTTTCTTTAGGCAAATCATTTATTTTCTGCCACTTATTTTATGCTAACCATATCCCAGTGCTTCTTAAAAGTTGGTCCACCCACTCACCCACCTCTTGGGTATTTGTTAAGAATTCAGAGTGGTACCTGTCCATGACTTACTGAATCAGAATCTGTAAGAGTGGAACCTGGGGGCTAGCATTATAGTTAGATACTTCAGGTGATTCTTATGCATTCTGAAGTTTGAGAACCATGGGAAGTGGATGTAGCTCCAGTGGTCGAGTGCCTATTTCCCATGTATGTGGTCCCGGTTTCAATCTCTGGTACCCACTTTTTAAAAAAAGTTCAAGAGCCTAGGTGAGATTATAAAGCTGGCGAGGGGAGAACACTTGAGCAGTAGTGGGCAGGGAAAAACGTTGAAGGAAGAATGAATCTGAGTTTGGAATTGGTGAAGAGAAGCTAATCTAGAAGGTTTCTTCAGCTCCTCTTGAACTGGGGGTCCTCCGAGAAGATACTACCTCCGCAGGCATTGTCAAGTAACACACAGCTAGAGCAGGGGAGCTGGAACAGCTCAAGAAAGTTCTCCCAAGGAGGGGAATTTGTCCTTAGATAGCTTTGGGGAAACAAAGCCATTGTCTTGATGGAGGATGGGAAGTGAGGGGCCACTTTTTTTTTTGGGTTGGGTGCCATCTAAAGATAGACACCAGCTTGTCAGGCAAGAAAATCACCTGGAATTTCATGAGTTGCCATGGCTACAGGCTGATGTAGCTGAGCTGCTCTGCTCTGCGCTGCGCTGCGGACCAGTCTGGCAGTCAGGTGGAGCTAATCGTTCTCATTTGCTGTGACAACTTAATTACCTTGAACTGGATTTTTGCATAACTTATCCAGCTTGGTTCCCTTCTCCCATTAACAACCACCACCCTGCTTGGAAAAACCTTCAATAGAGGGAATTTTGCTGTGTTAGGCAGCTTCAACTATATAACTTCAAAGTTAAGTTTGGTCTAGTTGGATGGAGACCTGTGCTGGAATTTGAAAGACTTCAGTCTAGCTCAAATATTACCTACTCTGAAATGATTCCAGACAAAAAAAATTCTCTGCTTTTGTAGTTTAGCATAGCCGGTTAAGAGCTGGGCCTTCGCATTCAAACAGACCTGATTTGAATCCCCGTTCTGCCCACTTTTTGGCTATGAGCCCATGTCTCACCAAGGAGTGGTGGGGTAGTAAGGTAAGAGGCTGCAGTCACTTCTTCTTAGGTGTTAAGGGATGGGGCTGCAGTTACCTCTTCTTCGGGGGTAGCTTACCTATTCCTGCAACTAAAGAAGAGTTGGGGAGAAAGCCAGCAGTTCCCTGGCTAAGAGAACCCAGTTTCCTGGGCAACTGCACATCCAAGAGGGAACTACAGTGTAGGCAGTTGGCTATTCTCATCAAGTTCCAGTAAGCAATTCCCATGAGCTAAAAATAGAAATGTGACAGATGGGGAGAAGTGGAGTATTAGGCTAAAATATTAACTGTCAGAGAGAACTGCTGGGTCAATTTTCACCTTGGAAAAGTAGTACCTCTCTGTGCACAGCTTCCATCTTCTGAGAGTTTTGAGCACATTGGCTGATCTTCGGGTCAGCCTCTTTCCTCTGAGATTATGAAGGAAAGGGTATTATAATTTCCAAGCTACTAATAGAGGGACCTGAAAGGGTATTATAATTTCTAAGCTGCTAATGAAGGGACCTGAAGGAGAGGGCCTAAAGACAGGACTTAGATCTCCTGACACTAGGCCAATGCTATGCCCTGGACTATGTTTTTTCCCCACATCTGACTCCCGAAGCTTCAGTTTTCATAAGCAGCCCACTTAATCCAGACTGTGAAGGATATATATTTAAAGGTACTTAACAAGTCGTGCCTAAATGACAGGGAGGGTCTGGGAAAGCTCTGCCTTGGTTTTATTACCACCAGCTTTAGAATATTTTCCAGTCAGTTTCTGGTTGGTTTTCTTTTTCTTCTCTTTGTAGATCTGGAGCCCGTACAAGCAGCCAGGATGTACCGGAGACCTGGATGGTCGGATCGAGGATGATTCCCGCTGCCTCTATACCCATGAAGAATATATCAGCCTGGTGCTGAACAGTGGGAGTGGCCTGTCACATGACTATGCCAACCAATCTGTCCAGGAGGACCCCCGGATGATGGCCTTCTTTGACTCCTTGGTGCGCCGTGAGATCGAAGGCTGGAGCTCTGACTCAGACAGTGATCTCAGTGAGAGTACCATCCTCCAGCTGCACGCTGGTGTCAGTGAGCGCTCAGGCTACACAGACTCAGAGTCCTCAGCCTCACTGCCCCGCTCCCCACCCCCCACAGTAGACGAGTCTGCCGACAACGCCTTCCACCTGGGGCCCCTGAGGGTCACCACCACAAACACAGTGGCATCAACTCCACCACCACCCACGTGCGAGGACGCAGCTTCTCGCCAGCAGCGCCTATCTGCTCTGCGGCGCTATCAGGACAAGCGCCTCCTGGCCCTTTCCAATGAGTCCGATTCCGAAGAGAACACCTGCGAGGTTGAATTAGACACTGATCTCTTCCCCCGGCCACGATCACCCAGCCCTGAAGACGAGTCCAGCAGCTCCAGCAGCTCCAGCAGCTCAGAGGATGAGGAGGAGCTAAATGAACGTCGAGCCTCCACCCGGCAGCGGAATGCCATGCGGCGCCGCCAGAAGGCACCCCGAGAAGAGAGGCCCAGTGCCCCAACTAAGCCCACCAACACCTACATTGGAGAAGACAACTATGATTACCCCCAGATCAAAGTGGATGACCTCTCTTCCTCCCCTACCTCCTCCCCTGAGCGGAGCACTTCCACTCTGGAGATTCAACCAAGCCGGGCATCGCCAACTTCCGACATAGAGTCAGTCGAGCGAAAGATTTATAAAGCTTACAAGTGGCTCCGTTACTCCTACATCTCCTACTCAAATAACAAAGATGGAGAGACCTCCCTAATGACTGGGGAGGCAGATGACGGGAGAGCAGGAACCAGTCACAAGGACAACCCAGCCCCTTCTTCCAGTGAGGAAACCTGTCTAAACATAGCTGTGGTCCAGAGGAACCAAGATCTGCCCCCTGAAGGCCATAGCAAGGATGCTTTTAAAGAAGCAACTTCTACTAGAAACTCCAGCAATGGCTCAGGCCACGAGCACGGCAGCCACCCATGGGCAGAGGTGCCAGAGGGCAGCTCTCAGGACACTAACAATGGTGGCTCTGTAGAACACTCTTTTGAAACCAAGAAGCTCAATGGGAAAGCTCTGAGCAAGGCCCTAAGCAGCCGGGCTGAGGAGCCACCCTCTCCTCCTGTCCCCAAGGCATCTGGCTCTTCTCTCAGCAGCGGGCCTGGCAACTGTCCCAGGACCCAGTCTGATGATGGCGAGGAGAGAAGCCTCGAAACCATCTGTGCCAACCATAACAATGGACGCTTACACCCCCGTCCCCCTCACCCCCACAACAATGGACAGAATTTTGGGGAACTGGAGGCAGTGGCTTATGCTTCCCCAGGACATTTGGACACTGACCATGATAATTTGTCCCTGACAGGGACACTCCTACACAAAGATTGTTGTGGGTCTGAAATGGCCTGTGAGACCCCCAGTGCTGGAACAAGAGAGGACCCCACTGATCCTCCAGCCACAGACAGCAGCAGGGGTGTTCATGGCCACAGTGGCCTCAAAAGGCACCGAGTCGATTTGGAAGATGCAGATTCAGAGAATTCCTCCTCAGAGAAGAAATTAAAAACATGATAAATACAAAGGGTAAAAAAAGCTACAAAAAGTAGCCTTACAAAGAAAAAGAATCCTGTTTAGTGAACACAGAGGAAAGGATAAAAAAAAAAGTATTAAAGGCACATAAAACCAGGGCCTGAAATTTTGTGTCTGATGCTGCTCCCTTCTATTCAATGGTGGGTCTGGATATTTAGCTGGCCGTTGGCTTGTGCTGTGTAAGAAAGGAAAAAATCTAAATGACTCCTTTCTAGTGAGACTTGAGCATAGTGTAACTGTGCCAGGTTCTGTTAAAGTAAATCCCTGTTGAGACATTTGATTTGTTCCTGTGTGTCTGTGCACACTGGCACACCTAAGTTCAACCTCTCTGCCCAGCTGCCTCCTGAGAATTTTCTTTTTGACTTCTCCCTCAGAAAGGATCTATGGATATGTAATGTAGTTTTTGCCATCTCACCCTGTTTCCATGCCATAGGTGATCCGGTCTTCATGATGAGTGCCTGCTAAATTAGGTTGTGCTGCCAGTGAGTTGTGGATTAGTTGTGCCAGATAATTGGAAAGGAGAGTGGAAACAGGCCACCAGCCCACTGGCTGTACTGGAGAGGAAAGCATGTTGCTTTCTTAAAGAAACCTATGTTTTCTCTAAGTAGCACTTCTTCATTGAGTATTTAATGTGGACATACTAAAAGTGGAGCATTTTTAATGCTAAAGAGAGGTTAGCACTGTAAGATCAGATTCAAGGAGAATATAGATCCCTGATAAATTTCACTGTTTGCAAATTGAATAATGCTGCAACACATACTGTATGGAGGCCATAAAATATAACTAGTCATGGTAATACTTTAACCAGTTAGGTGCTAGTTCCTAAGAGGCATTCAAAAGGCTAGCAGGTGCTCCTTGGTCCCTTGTAATGGAGTCCAGGCATATTGAAAGAAAAGGAAAAGACAGCTCTAGAGAGCTCTGTGCTTAAACTACTTTAAAGTGAACATTTATAGGTGGGTTCATGAAGAAGTGTAGTGAAGAGGAGAGTGTGGTACTGTATTCATCCTAAACCATTGGTCAGAATTGGCGGGACTGGCATCTTCCCTCAGGCTTGCAATTGATAGAGGCTGTGATGTTCTTGCAGAGTGGGAGGCATCTTGAAATTAGCTGATTCTTATTGAGATGGTCTGTTGGGGCAGAGCAGGTGGGGAGAGGAATGGCTTGTTTAAGACTTGAGGCTCCCAGAAGAGATTCAGTTGCATTGAGATGATTGAGAGGGGAAAAAACCAAGAGATTTTGGTTACAGTCACCTGGGTATCAGTGAAGAGTTGTGTAAGACAAGAGGACCTAGGAATGACCAGGTATTTGGTTGGAGTAGCTATCATGAAAAGGCAGGAGAGTATTGATGATATAAGAGGAAGAGAGAAAAGAGCAATACAACTTCCTTGAATGCTGAGGTGCTAAGAAACTATATGTCCAGCTGGAACTGGAATAGGGAGGACCTAATGTGTGATGGATGTGGCCTCACTGATCCAGCCCTCCTTTTAAAGAAGGCCCTGACCTGCTGGAACTGGAACCCAGGGAGAGAGCTGGTGGAGAATGAAGACTTGGAGAATTCAGGCACTGGGGGGAAAGGAGGCTATTCATTAAGAGGAAGGTGGTTGATCTAAGCCAGAAGGAGCTATAACACCTTGCTAATTTTTTACAAAAGGATAGATGTGCCTGGTATGTGTGATGTGACTTGTGTGAAAACACTTTCCTGGAAGATGTTTTCTGTCAGCAATGTGAGTAGCAGTGGGGATGCTTACCATCTAACAACTGTAATCTTATTAGGGCAACGGGAAAGTGATTCTGTAACCAACATTAGAATTACTTTGGATTTGTAATCAAAATGGTTCTATGATTTGTCTTTCATTATTCACAGATAATTGTAAATTCTGGTTTTATAAGCCCAGGTCATTTTACATTTGCTTTTCCAAAATTTATTAAATTGGAATTTTTTAATCCTTTATATACAAAAAAAGTTACACTCAGTGTGTGTTTCTCTTCCACTTCCTAGCAGTATATCCAATTGTGTATTTTAATCTAATCAGTAGGTAACCTCTTCTGAATTCTCTAAGGACAAGCCACATATCTTCCTGGAGAAAAAGAAGTAGGTTAAAGTTCTCTTGGGAACTAACTACTTGGTAGTTACAGTTCCCAAATGCAGAACTTGGTCTTTTCACATTAAGAGTCTTAATCTCATTTGGGTACCCAAAAGAGAAGTCAAGGTTCATTCTACTTTACTTTAAAATTCAAGAAAGATCATTTTTAGCAAGGATGGCCTTCATCCTTGGAAGAGACTTTTCCCAGTATCCCAGATTCAGCCTGCCAGGAGACAAAGACACCACAAGATGCAGGCTGAGAAACGGCTTATCTCCCTAGCCACTCCATCCTCATTTCAGGAGATCATCTACTGTGACCAAGATCCTGGAAACCTGGCAGGAACCACTTCCAGGGTCCCTATTTCTAAACTCTTGTAAAATTGAGGCCCCAACTTTGGAGACACATTTAATCCCCAGATTCTTTGATGATAAGTATTTTTACTAGCAGGACAGATGGCACTGGTTAGATTAAGAGCTACTGTATTTGAAAGTGCCTGGTAGGTTTTCTCTGCATCCTTACATAAAGTATAAAGTGACTGGTCCAGTTATGTAAACCATTTCTTTCTACTTTATTTTCCACCTGGTTTTGTAAGTGATTCCTGTGTCTCTAGGACAGCAGGTAAATGAGCTGTTGGCTTGGGGCAAATGAAAATTTGCAACTGTGCTTGATTTACTAAACTGAGAGTCTCTTGTTTGTTTGTCAAGGTGCCTTCCTCTGCTGAAGCCTTACTCCCTCACAAGCCCTGCCTCTTCTCACCCAGCAGTGGTTAACTCTTCTCCTGTGTATATGCAAATAAACCGATTATTCACTTCTCATGTCTTCCTTTTCTCTTCCAGGGAAGACTTGGTTGCTTGGACACCCTCTCTTTCTTTTCTGTTTTAATTCTTGCCTGTTCAAATCACAGAGCGTGAGGGAAGTATTTTTTAGCCTGATGATAATTTTAGCCTAGTTGGAAACTTGCTTCAAAGCTACTGACTAGAAGGAAAACGGGGTATTACACATCCATGTCATTTCTAGGTATTAGGACAAAAGGCACATCTTAATGACAAAACATGGGGTAGGAGGAGGTATCTACTTGGTTTCCTTGAACTTAGGAGGACTCAGGATAGTGAGATCCCAGAATTGACACTTTTATTAGTTGGAACTAAGAGGGCAATGGCGAGAAGTGACATTACAAACAGCCCAAAAGAAATTTTCTGATATTTTCAAATTTCAAAATCCTTTTCCTGCCCAAACCTACGCATACATTGCAAACTGTTTCCTTTTGAAAAAAATAAAAGTGAAACCTATCTATCCCACCTATAAAGCCTATACTTAACGGAAAATTATTACCAAGACTATTCTCTGGAAAACAGACATTTCCTTCCCTTATGAATTAAGCAAGGCAGTGTGCCAGGGTTGAAACAAGTTGAAGTACAGCTGAGTGAGCCCAGACTTCCTCACACAGCAGGATAATGGCTTTGGTTATCCTCAGGTGAGATATTCCAGTTTGAGTGCCCATTTGTCCTTGAGCACTGACACTGGAATGAAATAACATGAATTCAAGTGGTTTGAAAGTAATTTTGAATTTCTTAAAAGAATAATCTTCCCACATGCAATAGAAGAGAAATGTATTTGAAAAGAAAATCTGAGCCATCTACACCCTAATTGCATTCATTGTTAGTAGGTGGTAGGTTACTTCTCAGAATTGGGTGAGGCATTAGAAGCCATATTTTAATGAATTGGAGGCAAAGATAAACTTCACTAAGGTGGCCTGGGACAAGCAGGAGGAGTTACTGAGTTATTCAGTAGGGTTTACTTGAGCTGTGCAAATGGGCCCTGCAGTACTTATCTTCAAGACAAGCACGTGGTAAGGAAATGGGATGAATGGTATGTCAAACTTACAGAAGTTAGAAAATAACTACTTTCATGGAGCCCAAAGCCATTTGTTCATGGAATATACCAGTTGAAGTTCAGAATGCTAGTTTACAAGTCTCCTATCTGACCTTGTTAAGTACCCCACCAGAGCTAGGGAAAGACGAGGATATCCAGGTCCCAATCAGGGATCCTTAGACATGAGAGAAATTCTTGTGGTCTAGAAGGGGAGGGCGGGTAGTTAGGAAGAATACAGGGGAAGAAATGAGTGCTAGGTGGGTCCAATAGCTTCCCAAATCCAAAGAAGTGGCATCTGACATGCCATGGTATTGACCTCTATCTTAACCACTTGGTTATCAAGATTTTTCAACCATCCCCATTCCCTTCCAGCAAGTAAAATCCTTAATTTATAATGAAAGTCAATGAAAACCCAGGATCGGTTTGGAGAAATTATCTTTGCAGACCTCTCTCTAGAAAGCATCAGTTCTCTGAAATAAAGATAGTATAGTGATCTGAACACCAGCATCCTTAAACATGCACCTAAAACAGATGAGTCTGTGGCTGATGCTGACTGGCACGGGATTTCATAGAGTAACATCTCCCTACCTTACTTCCCAGGCTGGTTAGCCCACCTCTACCGCCTTTTTTTTCAGGGCTCAGTGTCAATGTTTTCTAACATTTCTAGTCTCCCCAAGACTCAACCTTAAATTATTAGGGCTAGCTTCTCTCCCTTTCTCGTCCTAAGAGAGAGCTGTGAGTGGGGTAGGAAAGGCATTGCACTAGCAAGAGAAGTGGATTCTATTTTGTTTCTTCAATGCCGTAGCTGTATGTGCCTTGAGCAAGTCACTGAAACACTTGGGGATTGTGAAACAGGTCTCAATTCTAAAATTGGATTCCTTCTGTCCCAGCTCCTCTAACATCACAGGGCTCTCTCCATTCCACTGATGACTTCTCATTCCTGAGACTCTCCTGTAGTACCCACCAGAACCAGTGGATGAGCCAAGATTTTCGGCAAGTTAAACAGCTCAGCCTCAAGCTCCTCGTTTGCAAAATGGGAAAAGAGTGTACCTGTCTTAGACATTGTTAAAGAATTATTAATTATTTTATACTTATTTAAGTATATGTATATGTTGTGTGTGTATGTGTGCATGTATATATATTGCTTACAACTGCCTGTTATGTAGAAAACACTACAGTGTTTGCTGTCATTAGTACGTCCTCCCATTTTTGCTTTCATTGCTTATTGACATGTAAACATCATAGAAGGCTTCTTTTAGATGGGGTCTGCCAAGGAATATAGGAAATCTCCAGGGAAAAATGAATATTAGCAAGCCTTAATCTGAAACCACGGGAAAAGAGTAAGTTCTCCTCATTATAGTGGACCTTACTAAAACTGAACCTGGGCCTTGGATACTACCTCTGACACTGGGAGCCAACTATGTAGAGCAGGGGTTCTTAACCTTTTTTGTTCCACGGACCCCTTTGCCAGTCAGGTGAAAACCATGGACCCCTTACTAAGTCCACACTATACTGTGTATTATTTAATAAATACATCACATCCACACCAGCACTATTTCCCATGAGAATAATGTGTTGTTTTTTTAAAATTTCAATTCAAGCTCACAGACCCCTGGTTAAGAACCCCTGGTCTAAAGGCTCTGTCTGAGAGCTGGGAGCTTAAAAAAAAAAAAAACAAACCCAGGCCTGAGGCCTCACAGACCCTTGCTTACTACAGCAACTCTGCAGGAATTGGAGCAAAGGGGTGGAAGGAGGAATGGCAGATTTTATTTCTTAAACTATAGTCTTTATATGGTGGTTCTGGAGATGGCCCAGACCTCAGGAACTGGAGCAGCAAACCTCTGGCCTTCAGAGCTGAAATTCCCTGATCTGGCAGTTGGCCAGCCCTAGAAAAATTAGGAAAGCGGTAAGCTATGAAACGCTTTGTTGGTGCCAAAGAAAACTTTTTGCCAGAGTTTTCCATGCAGGATTGTTTCAAGTGTGTGTGTGTATGTTAAATATACCGCCTGAATCAAGAAGCTAAACAATAAAAGACTAACAATTTGGCTGGGCCAAGGGAAGAAAGGGTCAGAGTTTGGTCCAACCCACAAAACCCTCAAGGCAGATGGGGAATGGAGACCCAAGAGCACACGCATAGCTCTTGGAAAGGGTAAGCAGAGAGCTGGGAGAGGAGGGTTTTGAATTGGTGAAAAAGAGACAGTGGAATTACACTTAGGGGGAAAAAGCTTTTCAAACAAAATACATCTGCCAAAAGAGAAGGCAGGGCAAGGGTGGAGGAGACTGGGAAGGCACCGAAAGCCCAGGCCTAAACGGGCATTTTTGGCCTTCTGAAGGAGGTGGGGGCTGGGTAACTATCAGAGCTCGAGAGGCCAAGGCCAGTTAGTGACTGGGCCTGGCCTTTGAGACAAACGCTCTCCCTACACGTTGGTATTTACTAGATTGAGTCCTTTCGTGGGGTCTGGGACCCTTAGCTTGGTCTCCCCACCCCTACCCTGGCATGACTCCATCTGGACTCTGGTTTCAACACACAGCAGAAGTAAGGGATTTAAAGGCAGGATGAGGAGGGTAGTCATTTACAAAGGAAAAACAGGGTCAACTGAGCTTGGACCACTGCCATGCCCCCCCACACACACACACACAAGAAACAAGGGCCCCACCCTTGGACTCACATGTGCCTTGGTCCCTGGGTCTCTCAGTAACTTACCTCTCAGATTGCTGAATGCAGTCCTGATGTTTCAGCACCTGGGAGATGGAAATAAATCGCTTGAATGAATTTCAGAGAGGAGCAATACACAAGCTGGGAGCACTGCACTCAAAAGGCACCAGAGGGAGAAGGTGATGGTGAGAGCTAAAGTCACTAAAATGGGAGAAGGCCTTTCAAGTTCTAAGAAAAGCCCCGAAAAACTGCTTCACAGGTTTAATTTGTGCCGAATTTGTAAAAAGCTTGATTGTAAATGTTTGAATTGGGATAGAGGTGATGATAGCACATTAAAAGCAAATCTAGGGAAGCAAACTTGGCCCAATATATAGGGCATCCGCCTACCACATGGGAGGTCCACGGTTCAAACCCCGGGCCTCCTTGACCCGTGTGGAGCTGGCCCACGCACAGTGCTGATGCATGCAAGGAGTGCCGCGCCATGCAGGGGTGTCCCCCATGTAGGGGAGCCCCACACGCAAGGAGTGCACCCCATAAGGAGAGCCGCCCAGCGCGAAAGAAAGTGCAGCCTGCCCAGGAATGGCGCCGCCCACACTTCCCGTGCCACTGACAACAACAGAAGCGGACAAAGAAACAAGACGCAGCAAATAGACACAGAGAACAGACAAACGGCGGGGACAGCGGGGAGGAGGGGGCGGGGATTAAATAAATAAATAAATCTTAAAAAAAAAAAAAAGATGACGCAACAAAAAGAAACATTCCCGGTGCTGCTGATAAAGATAGAAGCAGTCACAGAGGAACGCACAGCAAATGGACACAGAGAGCAGACAACTGGGCGGGGGGGGGGAGGGGGGGGGCGGAGGGAGAGAAATAAAAAAATAAATCTTTTTTAAAAAAAGCAAATCTAGGGAAGTGGATGTAGCTCAAACGATTGAGCTCCCTCCTGCCTACCACATGGGAAGTCCCGGGTTCAGTTCCTGGTGTCTCCTGGAGAAGACAAGCAAGACAGCAAGCTGGCATGATGGGCAGGTGTGGTGAGCTGACGCAACAAGGATACACAAAGGAAAAACAATGTGAGACACAAAACAGGAAGCTGAGGTGGGTCAAGCAATTGAGTGCCTCTCTCCTACATGGGAGGTCCCAGGTTTGGTTCCCGGTGCCGCCTAAAGAAAAGATGACAGACACAGAAAGCACACAGGGAATGGACAGAGCAGACAGTGCAAACAATGAGACAGGTGTGGGGGGTGAGCGGCAATGAATAAATAAAGAATGAATGTAATTAGCAGTGCCAGCATGGGGGGTATGATTGTGATTGAAAGGGAATGTTTAGAGTAGTATATGTCACTAGAAGGGAAGCTGAAGGATGAAACAAGATATAGTACAGTGAACCCTGTAGCAGACAATGAGTGTGGTTAATAATACAAATATAAGAATGTTCTTCCATGAATCAGAACAAATGTACATTAATATTAATAAGATGTTAATAACAGCCATGGGAGCAAATGTGGCTCAAGCAGTTGAGTGCCTGTTTCCCACATGGGAGGTCCCAGGTTCAGTTCCCTGTGCCTCCTAAAAAAATAAGACAAACAAGCAAACAAAGGAAAAAGCCAACCCAGTGGAGCAGATGTGGTTCAGTAGTAGAGGACCAGCTTCTCACATACAAGGCCCTGGTTTCAATCTCAGGCCCCATTACCTCAAAAAAATAATAGCAATTAAATAATAATAGGGTGGTATTTGGGCAAAAATACACCTAAAGCATGGGGAGCAGATGTGGCTCAAGCTGTTGAGCACCTGCTTCCCACATGGGAGGTCTCAGTTTTGGTCCCGGTGCCTCCTAAAACAAAAACAAACTACCAAAAATAAATGAAAAAAACAACTCAGGGGAGCTGATGTGCTCAATGGTTGAGGGCTGGTTTCCCACATATGAGGTCCAGCCCTGGTACCTAAAACAAACAATAAAACACCTAAAGTAAATTTAATCCCACTTCTGCCACCAAAAAAATTAATAACTTCTAAAAAAAGAAGGAAGACTGCTTCAAATCACTGTTCTCTCCTTGGTTGTAGGGTCCTGGTAAGATCTTTTTCCTAAACCAGCCATGAGAAGCAGCTTATAGCTCATATACCTTTATCTTTAACCCCAATTTTAAACTTTCTTGCTCAAAGGTAACTCCAGGACTTTGTTTCTCAAGCAGCTGCCTGGGTCAGAATTCCATGGGCAGGACCTGGCCAAGTTCAGCCCCTAAAGAAGGTCAATCGCCACCTATGTGACACATTTGGGCCCAGTCCCAGTGGATAGAGCAGCCAGGGTGCCCCAATCCTGGTCTGGTCAATTCTGGGGGCAAAAATGAGTTTGCCCGTCTGCTCTGGCCAGTGGCCAGATCCTGCAACTTCCCTGGCTTGTGTTTCTATGGAGAGACCAGCAGGGATGTCCTAGGTTGGGGCCCCTGCTGAATCGGGGTGCTCTGTGTCCTCCTCATGAGACCTGTTGAGTCTAGAGTCAGCAGCTGCATTTGGTCCACTGGCTTCCTCTCTCCTCCCCTGATCTGAGGCCTGGTAGGCAACCTGCTTCCTCCTAAGACTGGTGGCAGTCTACTCGAGGCTGATGACCTGCTCTGGTGGGAGGGATTTGAACTCCCTGTCTGCTAAACATCTACACTCTTCACCTCTTCATGTGACCCACAAGTTAATATGCATGAAAAATGAAGAAGCCGGGAAAAGTTGAACTCTTGGATTCCACTCCAAAAGGAAGGGTGGAGGAGAGGGAACCTGGGCTGGTCCCGATATTGGTGCACTGGAGGTCAGGAGGGAAAAGAGCCCTGCAAAGGCAGAGACTCAAGGACTAGAGGCAAGCACACTTCTGGGATCTCCTTTGAAAAGAAGCCAAACTTCAGGATAGAATGGAAGTATTGGAGAAGCAGGCAGAGAAGCCAAGCTATGTCTTCATTGAAGACCATCAACTCGTTTGTATCAGACAAGACATTTTGTTTTTATCTGAGATTGGCTCTTGTGATTGCTAATCCAGTAATAAATCAGGGACTCTGCCCCTTCAGCCTTGGGAGCCTTCGGGGCCAGGAACAAGAATGAAAATCCTTTTGGCCAGGCCCTTCCAGGAGCTTCTAACTTCACAATAAATGATGGCCTCTACTCCTAGATGGTGCCAGGTCTCCACTTTCTTCAAGCTCGAGAGTTACCACCTTCAACACCCAGAGCAACAGGAAGCCTCTTTAGAATGATCTCTAGGCACCCAAGGGCAGGACTACTCCGTGTGCTTCTGCAGGCTGAGGACTGCCTAACCCTGGGGGTTGCCATCCACACCGTGGACGAGATGAGTGGCTCCTCCTGGAGTTGTGGGAAGCACAACCTGCTCAGCTGTTCGCTACAACCCTGAAAGCTCCATCAGGTGGAGCATCCAGCCCAGAAAAGGGAGGCATTTGAGGCCCATGGCTCTCTGTCCACTTTATTTTCACCCTGCTACCTGCCTTCTATACCCACCCACCCCATGTTGAGTGCCCTACAGGCTCTCTTGCCAGAGCTTTGAGCATTTCCCCACCCAATGTCCCTTTCTTTCCCCTCTTGTGGCTGTGCCTGCTAGCCCCATGGCCAGCCAGGCTCAGGAGCCAGGCTCTGCAAGGCTGGGGGTGGGGGAAGAACCTGAGCACCTGAGCACCTGAGCCTGGTGCACGGCAAGGACCCCTGCCAAGCCCACAGCTGCTGGGCCTCAGGCGAACACAGGGCTTTCTTCCTCTCAGTGTGACTTTAAGGGCCTAGCAGGAGCTCAGCTGCCTTTCGAGCCCCCTCCCCTGAGAAAATACTGTGAGCCCCATTCTGTGAGGGGCAGCGGGGCCAGAGGCAAGGCTGAGAAGCAGCTTCTGTACCGTCCTTGCCTTCTCGTGACCCCAGACTCCCCTTTGCCCCTTCCTCCCCGTTTCTGGGCATCATCTCCTGCTGTTCCTTCTCTCACATCTAGCCAAAAGAGATTAACTGAGCTCCTTCCACCACTAAACTGCCTGAGTCCTGAGTGAGTTCCTTCCAGTGCCAAGAAGACTCCTTCCCTCATGCTCTGAGTCAGAGCTCAGTCCCGCCTTAGAAGAGCAGAAGTGGTGAGTCAGGGAGAGACGAGGGCCTTTGCGGGGTGGAAAGTAGGGGCGCAGGTCAGCATGTGGTGGGTGAAAGAATGTGGTCTCTAAAGCCAGAGAGACTTAGGTAAAACTCTCTGCTCTGTGACATAGGCCAAGCCACTTAACCTTCTAAGCTCTATTTTTTTGATACCCAAATTTAGGATGATACTTACCTTGCATTGCTTTTGTGTGGACTGGATGGGTAAAGCTAAAGCACATAGGAGTGGATGTAGCTCAAGTGGTTGAGCACCTGCTTCCCATGTGCAAGGTCCCAGGTTCAATCCCCAGTACCTCCTAAAAAAAAAAAAGGGAAAAAAAATGATTAGGAACCAATAAAATATAAAAAAAATAATAAAGCACCTAGCACAATGTCCTCCCACAGTACTTGCTGTTAGCATTAAGTGAGAGCTGCTGTTACTGTCATCATAATCATCTCTTCTTTCAAGTCAGATGACCCGCTGACCTTTGGCCCTGGCGTCCATGATGCTGCTATTAAACAAAATGTAGGGGACATATAGACTTCGGGAGTCCTGGTGACTTCTCCAGAGATGCCATCTACCCTCCTAGTCTGTTTCTTCTCAGCATTTATGAGAAAGGAATGCTGGAAATGAAGTTCTGTATTGTGAAACGCAGGGTTCTTTTTTTGTCCTTAATACTTCCGAATAAAGCCAACCACAGAAGCAGCTCCGTAGAAAGAGAATAAAAAAACCAGAAGCTGGTGGGGGTAAAGTGGCAAGAACTGGAGGGAGCGCTGGGCAGTTGCAGCCACTCTTCTCCCTCTCAGCTGCCTGCCCTTCCAGTTACTCAATGGGACTGTCCTCACACTGCCCTGCTCGCTAGACCCTTCACTTTTAATTTAAGAAGAGCCAATGATAAAGAATCCTAACTTAGGAAACCAAAATGAGGACAAAGGAATTCATATTACATACAGATGGATTCATTGTAAAGATGACCCCCTCCTTCCTCTACCTCCCCAGCACTGCCAGTCTAGTGTGTAAAAAGAAGCAGTTTGGATGTGGGGTATAGGGAGGTAGGGCAAGCTCTTTGTCAAGGGTTCTTTCAAAGGAAACCATACCTCTGCAAGGTATGTCACCAAAGCAATTGAAAACAGGGCCTCCAACAGATACTTGTACACCAAATGTTCACAGCAACATTATTCACAGTAGCCAAAAGGAGGAAGCACCCCATGTGTCCATCAGTGGAAGAATGGATAAACAGAATGTAATTTATCCATTTATTTAGCTGTAGAAAGGAAAGAAGTTCTCATACATGCAACAGCATGGGTGAACCTTGAAGACATCATGTTGAGTGAAATCAGCTAGACACAAAAGAACAGGTATTGTATGATTTTGCTTATAGGAAATAACTAGAATATGCAAACTCTTAGGGACAGAAAGTAGGGCACAGATGATCAGGGGCAGGGGTGGGAGGTAAGTGTGGGATGTGGAATGGGGAATTAATGCTTAACGGGCGCAGTTTCTGCTTTGGGTGATAGAAAAGCTTTGGTGATGGTAGTCGTGATGGCTGCACAACATTGTGAATGTAATTAATACCACTGAATGATACACTTGAAAATGGTTAAAATGGTGAATATTATGTTGTATATATGCTACCACAATAAAAATAAATAAAAATAAGGAGGGGTAAGGAGAGAAGAAATTAGCCTCTTCAGGAGACCCCTACAGAATTTTCCCCAAGGGAAGAAATTTCTCAAGTTCCTCTATCCATAAAGATTCTAATCTCTCTAGAAAGCCACCAGCAGTCAGATGTTAAAAAAATCCCCCCTAGTCATTTGTATCTTCCTATTCCTTTTCTTTCCCTGGTGTTCCTGAATGCCAGCAGGGTTTCGAGAAGCCAGAAGCACTGACCTACTTCCCTAGCAGCACCTTATCCCCAGTTAGAAACACAAAAAGTCATCACTGAGTCAAAGTTCTTTGCACCCCAACAACAAAAGGAAGTTATCAGAACAGTAGTTTCCCTTCAAAATTTTAATCCATGGGGGATAAAGAATGTCCTCACTTTATGAGACCAAAATATTTAAAGGGCAAAGGGGTTCTAGAAACTAGGCCAAGTGAGACATAAAATAAAAAGATGGTCTAGCCCCATCCCTAGGAGGCATGTTACATCTCAGTACCCATGTCTGGAAGCTTTGCAAAGCTGGATGAGGAGGATAAGCTTTAGCTATCATTTCTGTGGAAGAAAATAGATGGGAACAACCATTTGCCATCTCCTCCTTGCATCCCCAACCTTGTCTCCCACTGGCAGAGGTAAGACTGTTCAACATAGGTACTATTCAAAGTAAGTATTTACATATTCTATGACCCAGCGATCCCACTCTTGAATATACATTCTAGACATTCTCGCCAAGGTCGCAAAGGGGACGTGTACCAGGATGCTCACTGTGGCTTTGTGTGGTGGCCGGGAGCTTGGAGCAGTAAGGTATACATCCCTGTGGGAGTGGATGCGCAGAATGCAGGAGAGGCCCATCCCAGAGGGCCCAGCCGTCAGAAGTGATGGATCTGGGAAACAGACTTGGCCCAGTGGTTAGGGCGTCCGTCTACCACATGGGAGGTCTGCGTTCAAACCTGGGCCTCCTTGACCCGTGTGGAGCTGGCCCATGCGCAGTGCTGATGTGCGCAAGGAGTGCCGTGCCACACAGGGGTGTCCCCGCGTAGGGGAGCCCCACACGCAAGGAGTGCGCCCCATAAGGAGAGCCACCCAGTGCGAAAGAAAGAGCAGCCTGCCCAGGAATGGCACCGCCCACACTTCCCCTGCCGCTGACGACAACAGAAGCGGACAAAGAAACAAGACGCAACAAATAGACACAGAGAACAGACAACCGGGGGAGGGGGGGAATTAAATAAAATAAATAAATCTAAAAAAAAAAAAAAAAGTGATGGATTAGACATGGTCCTGGCAACATGGATGGAGTCAAACCCAATGCTGAGTGAAGAGAATAAGAACAATAGCACAACACTGTGCACGTAAATTTGAAATGCACAAACACAAAAGAGCACTACACACTTTTCATAAACATGTAAAACAAAGGCTGACTATTCCATTCATTGAAATGGTTGTCTATGTGGGAAGGAGGATAAGAGTGGAGAGCAGGACTGAATAAGTGAATAAACCTAGGAAAAAAGGAACCGCACAAAAACTCATACACCAATGTTCACAGCTTCATTCCTCACAAGAATCAAAGGTGGAAGCAACCCAAGTATCCATTAACAAATGAATGGGTAAACAAAATGTGGCAAAGCCATACAATGGAATATTGTAGAAATGATGTTCTGATACATGCTACAACATGGACAAAACTTGAAGATGTATGCTAGGTGGAAGAAGCCAGACACAGAAGGGCACACGTATGTGATTTCATTGATGTGGAATGGGCAAATCATAGGGAGAGAAAGTGGGTAGCGGTTGTCTAGGGCTGTGGGGACTGGGGGAAGATGGAGAGTACCTGCTAATGGTTACGGGGTTCTATGCTTAGATTTGGTGATGGTTGTGCAACTCAAAATACAAAGCAAAACAATTGAATTGTACACTTTACATGGATGAATGTTGTAGTATGTGAATTATATCTTGATAAAGATGTTTAAAAAAAAAAGACGAGAGGGACAGGATGCTCACGTGGGGTGTCCTTTGGTACTTCCTCTTTGTGCTTCTGGTTTCATACAGGAACTGAGTGAGGCTCACCTACCTTAACCCTGCCCAGGGGCCATTGCCCTCAGCTGGCAGCCACTTGCCCCTGGCCCTCAGGTTTGAAAACCCAGCAGCCAGTAAGGTCTCCTTGGGCACTGATCAGAGGTGACTCCAGGGGAGAACTGGCTAGCTAGCTGCGCTCAGACCATTTCCTCCGCTACACAGAGAAACTCACTGCCAGACAAGGTGGAGAGTTTTCTCACCGTGGAAGTTGGAAGGGGTTTTCTGGGCCTTTGGTGTTCTGTTAGTTGACCATACATTTATCATCGGTCAACAGTGTGTTCACCTGGCTCTGCCAGTATTAGCCATTGACATGGAAATGCTGCTTAACTTCTCTGAGTTTCTCATCTGGGATATAGGCAAAAAAGTAAACAGCAGTTTTGACTAGTAAATGAAGTAACATATGTGAAAGTACCTAGCACATACCTAACGCAGAGATGGTGCCCAGTAGATGTCTGCTGAATCTGCCTCTCTCAGACCTAACCTGCTCCTCAAAACACACAACCAGAAATACTAAAACAATTTTTAACTTTGCAAAATTGTTAAAAGGGTCGAAACCATGGAACACAAAGTTATAAACTTAGTTATCTATTCAGCAAGCGTTTATTAAGCTACTATGTGCTAGACACAGTGTTGGGTGCTGAGAATAAAAGATGGATAAAATGGTTTTAGGAATTTTACGGATTTCTCGGGGGCAAGTGATAGAAACCCAAATTAAACTGGCAGTGGTCAAACAGGGAATATTGGCTCATAACTGAGCTGAGTTGTGGGACTTGCTTCTGCTGTCCTCTGCGTCATTTTCTATACGACCTAGAAAAATCCCTATCCCTTCCAAGCTTACTGACCTGTGTGGGAGGAGAGGACTCTTCAGATTCCCCTCCTGTAGACACATGGCGTGTCTGTCCAGTGGTGACCCCACAGGGTGGGACTACAAATTATTGGGTTGAAATGGCAGAAAGGCCAGTTTCCACTCAGGTATCCCAGCATGTCTAAGCCCGAAAGAAGTTTCTGCCCACTGGAGGCTGATGGTGGTGAGCCACAGAAAGTGCAGCTCCAAGTGGAGGGAATAATGATGGTGATTTCTTGGCCGATGACACAACTGAGAGATTCCGTGACAAAGTGGCCTTGAGAACTTTCAGGGCTCTAGCTCTCTCAGGCTGGTCTCCCTGGTGGTGAGGTAACCATTGCCATCAGTCAGGGTGACATGCTTCCCTGTGACAGGGGGCAGGGCGAGAGCCGCCACTGAAAGGCAGCTCTGCAGGTAAGTGCTGGACAGGAGTTGGTGTTTGTAAATCGGAGCCCACCTGGAGAGTCCACAACTTGCCTCCCAATGGAAAAGAGAGGATGGACCTGAGCACACCAACATAATGTCTGCCACAGGCCTTCATCACCCTTGACAGAGGAGCAAACTAGGACCACAGACCTCCCAAGTTTTGACAGCCAAGTGTGTAGTAAATCCAAGACCAGATAGCTGATCTCTTGGCTCCAGCCAGCTGCTTCTTAGTCCATGATGGAACAGAAGACCTCGACAAGTACAAACACGCCATCACGACGGAGACTCAAGCCAAGGCTGATGGCATCGTAGCTATGCGAGGAATCACCACGCTGACCTCCAGAGGCGCACGGCAGAGAGCTGAGCCATCTGTGCTGGGATGGGCTGGTTGAGATAAGTCCCCACAATGGGGCAGTGGGGCTCGGGTGGACTTACAGTGTTTGTTATCTTGTATTTGTAATTTCCTGAGGGAGGCTCTGATGCCCCTCTGCCTGCTCTCCTCCCTGCCCTGCTCCCAGGCTGGGATGGACCAGCTCAGGCTGGTAATTGTGTTAGCTCAGCTTCCTCCCGGGCCCTGCCCTCCTGGTAATCTGATTTCCACAGGAGGAGGGATGGAAGGGCTCAGGCTCAGGAAGAAATCTGTTCCCTTGTGTTGGATGGACCTGCTAATCTGATAGAACTACTTGCTGAGCTTCCACAGAAGCCCCATTAGGAACAAATTTCATCTGGTTCCCACAGCCCTGGCCCCGGAGAGCTCTCCTGGTCCCAGCCCAGAAGGAAATTCAGCTTCCAATTCAATTGCTGCATAAAGAAGTTAAGTCTTTGTTAGAATCATAGCAACTAGTGATTGAGCACCTACTGGGTCTGCGGTGCAGGGCTGCTTGCTTTCTGCCTGAGGACACCCTTGAAGGCAAGGCTGAGACGGCTGCCCCTGGGCTCATGGTTCCCTCAGTCGTGGGGCTCGCCCTCCTTCTGAATGGCCTTTAACCTTGGGCCTGGGGCTGAGGGCAAGCTCCAGCGTGATCCTCAAGAGCAGTGGTGTTTCTAGAGCAAGATGGCTTCCTTGGCGGGCAGGAGGATCTGCCCAGGCCTCCTCTGCCCAAGAGCATCTGGTGTCTCTCAGGCGCCAAGAGCCACACCCAGCACCCCTGGGAGTGGGCCTCCACCCTCCCACCGCATCTCTGAGACAACCGCCTGTGACTGGAAACAGTCTCCTTCCCAAGCTCAGTCTGCCAAGCATCCAGGGGAGCAGGGAGGAAAGCAAGAGACTGGGCCCTGGGATGAGGCAGCTTTGCCACCCATCAGCTGGCTGACCGAGGGCAAATTACCTGGATTTTCTCAACTTCTTCAGCTGGAAAAGGGGGAGAGTCTAATTTACCCTGGAGGGCAGTTGTGAGAATTACGGAAAGGATATGTAAACGAGGCTCCCATTCCATAGTGCGGGCGAGTCAAGAATTCCACCACCCCCCCGCCGGCCCAGCCCACCTTGGGTACTTTTCCAGATCCGGAACCACCTAACCAGCTCTGTGCCTGACCGTGGCCCCCCACCTCTCCTAGGAGTCCCTCTGCAGGAGTCCCGCGGGGCACAGTGTCCCGAGAGGCAAGGGGCCTCGCCGCCTTGCTCAGCCTGTGGAAACTGGAGACACCTGCTTGCTCCTTGAGGGGCTCTGTCCCCCTGGAGCGCACACTCTCATGACACAGACAAGAAACCAATGAGTGAAGATATAAAGCATCGTGCTGCCTGCCAGCAGCCACGGGGCAGGCCCCGGACCCTGGTCAGGGTGTCGGGGTCACCACTCCCCAGTGTTGAGGGGCCTTCCACGCACCACAATGCTCTGGACAGCCAGCCCAGGCATGCTCAAAGGCACCGCCTGAGTCAGCCCCCGGCCCCGAAGAAGGCGCCTCTCTCAGGCCTGGACTCGGCCTCCTGCTCCTGCTGCCCTCGCTGGGAGCACAGATTCCGTCTGGCGTGGAGCTTGGGGCTCACATCCTCTCCCCTCCTCAGACAGCACCGAGCCTAACCTCCCGGGGTTGCTCCCCTGCCTCACGGAATCTGCTCAAATGCCAGCTCCCCCAGAGGGGCTTCCCTGACCACCTGATCTAAAGTAATCAGCCCCTACGCCAGCCCCCCACTCGCCCTGTCCTGACTGCCGGGCCCCTCAGCCTGCTTTGTCTGCGGCGCATCTATGGCTGTAGGACGCTTTATAAGTTCACCCATTTATGTGGGGGTTGTTTTATGCCTGTTCACGTCATGAGACTGTGGGGTCCTTGCCTCTCCCGGTCACGTCTCTATTCCTGTGCCTAGAACAGCCCAGGCACGTAATAAGTGCTCCTCATATAATGAATGAGTGAAAACAGTCTCATTTTTATTGTTTTCTAGATCATTCTTTCATGGTGATTTTGATTTTCTCTCCTATTCAGGGGTTATTTAAGTGTGTTTCTTAATTTCTATACAATTAGAACTGGCGGGCGGGGGGGGGGAATCATTTCTTATGTCTCATTTTCTTAGATTATGATCATTAAATCTCTACCTTTAAATTTTTACAAAGGTTTTCTTTGTAGCCAAGTGTATGATGGACCATTTCAAAACATTTTAAGTGGGAAAAACACAAACATGCTCAACAGTAGAGAGACTGCTACACAGAGTTCTGTTCACCCATCCAACAGCGATGACCAATTTATGGCCAATCTTGTTTCATTAATACCCTCATATTATTTTGAAGCAAGTCTCAGACAAAAAGAAAAGTATATTCTCTATTCACTAGCTGAAAAATTATATGAATCTATGTGTTCAATTGGTTTTTCAAACTGTATTATTTAAACCTTATTTTATATATATATATATTTAGGGGTATTGGGAATTAATCCTGGGACCTTGTACATGGGAAGCAGGCACTCAACCACTGAGCTACACCCACAAATAAAAAAAAATTTCTTTTTATATTCCTTTTTTTAACCAAGTTCTGACTAATTATGAAAGAGGTATGCTGAAACATCCCGTTTCATTTTTATAAGCTTTGCCTTGCATTTCTAATAGTTTTTGCCTTCTATAATTAGCTGCTATTTGTTTGGTGCACACAGGTTTATGACTATTTATGGGCTAGTATTTATTGAGCACTTAGGTTAAAAATGGGTCTAGAGGGAGACCCTTTCAGTTCTCAAACCCACTGATGAAATTTCCCTGTCCTATTTACATCCAGACTGAGAACAACATCTCAGTCCAAACGATAATGGTCTCAGAAAATTATTAGCCCTTGAAAAGGAGGGTGGAGAATGAAAATGCTCTTTCAGCCGTAACTAGAAAGAATTAAATGCCAAAACCGTTAAACTGTGTAAAAGGAAGCAAAATCACCTCGGAAGGCTCCCGGCAATCTTCTGCCACAGAACTCCTTTGGCGCACGTGGTTGTCTTGCATCTCTGTGGCTCATGGGGCAGATAGAAAAGAATGATTAGAGGAAATGGCTCACATGCCAAGGAAGCTTCCAAATCCATTGGTGCTCCATGTCCCTCTTTCCATATTTAAATTCTCGAGTCAATGTGAGTTATATTCTTTACCTAAAGGTTAAGGGAAAAGGAAGCTACTTTTTGGAAGAGGCGCTTTCTGGTTTCTTTTTTGGTAAGACGTCGCATTTAAAAACTTTCCATAGGAACATTTGCAGTCCCCAAAGCCCTCCGGGAAGACTTAGCACTGACTCGCCCACACTTTTTACTGGACGAGCCCAGGTAGACCTGTTGTGCAGACAAGTGGGTTGGTGAGGAAACGTTTCAGTGAGGCCAGGGCCCGTCCCCCATCCCCTGTTCTTGCTCATGGGCATAAACCAAGCCCAAGCCTGACCCTGGGCCACTGACCCCTGGGTGCAGAAGCTCAGGCAGGAGAATGTGTGTGACGGGTCGGGAAAGTACAAAGTAAGGTAGGACCAGGACTCCAGGAACCTGGGTTTCGGTCCTTATTCACTCATTATTTTTTGTTGTTTGTTTGTTTGTTCAGAGAAGTTGTGGGTTTACAGAAAAATCATGCATAAAATACAAGGTTCTTGGGGTGGTTTGAAGCTATGTACCCCGGAAAAAAACACGTTCTCAAACCTAATCCGTTCCTGTGAGTGTGAACCCTTTGTAAGTATGATCTTTTGATGAGGCGACTTCAGTTAAGGTGTGGCTCAGCTCAACCAGGATGGGTCTTAGTCCTATTCCTGGGGTCCTTTATGAGCAGAATGAAGTTCAGACAGAGAGGGAGAGCCACAAGAAGCCAGAAGCTGAATGTCCACAGAACCTGGACGAGAAGGGAGACCACCATGTGTATTCCATGTGACAGGGGAGCCCAGAACCAAGGGTCACCAGCAGCCAACCCCAGGAAGCCAGCCTTTGGAAAGAAAGCATTGCCTTGATGGTGTCTTGTTTTGGTCTTTTTCCTAGCCTCAAAACCTTCAGCTAAAAAATATTCCCATTGTTTAAGCTAACCCATTGCATGGTATTTGCTTGAGAGCCAAGGAAACTAAAAGTTTCCATATACCACCCTATAATTAACACCTTACATTGGTATGGTACGTTTGCTATCATTGATGAGAGCACATGAATACATCAGTAGCACATTTTTATAATTGTAATATTAATGATAGTCTATAGTTTACAATAGGGTTAGCTGCTTGTGTTGCACAGTACTTTGGTTTTATTTTTTTTTAAATTTTTATTCTAGCAACATATATACAACCTAAAATTTCCCCTTTTAATCACATTCAAGTATATAATTCAGTGCTGTTAATTACATTCATAAAGTTGCGTCATCACCACCACCACCCATTACCAAAAACTTTCCATTGTCCCATAAAGAAACTCTTTCCATTTTAAACCTTAACTCCCCATTCTCTACTCCGACCCCAGCTGTAGGGAACCTATATTCTAGATCCTGACTCTATGATTTGCTGGTTCTAATGATTTCATGTCAGTAAGATCATACAATATTTCACTCAACATGATGTCTTCAAGGTTTTTCCATGTCGTCACATGTATCAGGACTTCATTTCCTTTTACGGCTGAATAATATTCCATTGTGTGTACCACTAGCTGTTTAATCCTCTTGAGTCTTGTGTAAGTCTTCATTTATAAAATGGGTATTATAATCTTACGTTTCTCACAGGATATAATGTATGTGAAAGTACTTTACAAACCATCACATACCAGAAAGCATAAGGAATGCTGTAGTAGGTCCCTGGAGCCCTGGCATGGGCATAACCCACAGGCACTGCTAACCGGGCAGGGGACGGACGCCCTTGCTGGGCATGGTCCAGATGGCATCCTGGTCTCTCTTCAAGGCAGGAGCCTGGAGTCCAGTGAGGGTGCCTGGAAGGCCCTGACCTTGCCTCTTCACCAGTGTAACTACTACACTAACTGAGGGTTTACAGTGTGCCTGCTGAGGTGCTAAGCACATGCTCTCACCTGCTTCTCCCGACAAATCTTTGAGTAGATACCGTTATTATTCAATTACCCAGATGAAGAAAGCTCCAGGAGTGTAAGCAACATGCCAGGTGAGAAGCCTAGAAATTGAAACCAGGCATTATGAATCTAGAAAGTACTCTCTCTTTTTTTTTGAGGTACCAGGGACCGGGAATTGAACCAGGGGCCTTACGTATGGGACACTGGCGCTCAGCCACTGAGCCACATCGGCTTCCCTGACTTAGTTGTTCTGTGTGGTTTTTTTATCATCCCCCCACCGCCTTGTGGCTTTTTGCGTGCTGTCTGCTCTCTGCATCCATTTGCTGCGCACTCTTCTGTGTTTTTGCTTGTCTCCCTTTTTTGTTGCTGAGTTGGCTCCCCACGGTGCTTGCGGGCGGGGCAGCGCTCTGCAGCGTGTGGCGAGCCTGCCTTCACAAGGAGGCCCCGGGATGCAAACCCAGGGCCTCCCATACGGTGGACGGGAGCCCAGCTGATTGAGCCACAGCAGCTTCCCCTCCCGAGTTAGTTTTATCATTTGTTTTGCTTGTTGTTTTGGTTTTGTTTCTTCAGGAGGCACCAGGAACAGAACCTGGGACCTCCCGTGTGGAAGGCGGGTGCTCAACTGCTGGAACCATGTCTGCTCCCTAGAAAGTTCTCTCTTAACCTGCCTCCTGGAGTCCTTTAACCTCTGTGATCCTTATCTTATCATTGATCCTCATCAGTGAAACAGAAAAAATGCCTGCCTTATGGTGTAGTTGAAATAATGTGTGAAAAGGGTTTGGCGTATACTATGGTTGTATGGTTAATAAATGCTAATTTCCTTTTCACATCCTATGTGTATTGGGTAAATTTGTAGGAATAGGTATTTACTAATACTTCTAATGTCATTCCTACACTACTAGTGATAATGAAAAATAGCCATATTGTTTGAGTAGTCAAAAGATTTGCTAGGCAAGTGTGAGGCCATAAACCAGAGAGCCATAAATTCCTAGATAAGGCCACCCCACCTTCTGCAAGCACACGTGCACATTCCTCAGCACAATAGCCACCTGTGCTACAACCACTGGGGCTACTACCAGGAATTTTAAATTACAACCTTGCAAATCCAGACTTGGCTCTGTGCCTTCCTTTGTTCTTAGCCCATTTAACCTCCTATAACCCCCTGAATGTCCTGTGGTCGCGCAGGACCTGCTTCCCAGTTTCTAAGTTCCCTAATAAGCTGTCATTATTTAACTTTATGGAGTGGCCTGCTTCGTTTTCCGGTGGTCAGTGTCCGTTGAACTTTGGTGGAACCTATTCTGTAGTGTCAGGGCCAGACAAAAAGTAAATGAGAGCATGGATGTGAAGTGCTTAGCTTTTTACCAGGCACCCAAGAAAGAGTAGTTGTAATTAAACTTGGATAGAAATTTTTTTTTTTTTTTTGAGGTACCAGGGGCTGGGGATTGAACCCAGGACCTCGTATGTGGGAGCATGCACTCAACCACTTGAGCCACATCAACTCCCAAAAGAATTTAATAATATCTAATACAATTGGGTGGGACTACTTTTGTCTACTTTACTATCATTTCTAAATTCTATATAATGCTATATTACTTTTTGGATTCAATATAATTTTCAGTCAAATTAATTGAACTACAGTTTACAGATAATAAATGGCCCCATTTTCAGTGTATAATGAGTTTTAATAAACTTATGTACCTATGTAATCACCAATACAATAAAAATATTAAGCATTTCCACCACCCCAATATGTTCCCTTTTGTCCAATCTTATTCCTCCCTCCCCAGGGAAACATTGATCTGCTTTCTGTAACTATATATTAGATGTGCCTTTTCCAGAGTTTCATATAAATGGAATCACACAATATGTAATCTTTTGTGCCTGTCTTCTTTCTCTAAGCATATTTTTCACATTCATCCATTTTTGCATTTTTCAATTGTTCTTTCTTTTTTATTGCTGAGTAGTATTTCATTGTATGGATTTACCACAAGTCGTTTATGTATTTACCTCTTGATAGGCATTTGGGCTGTTCCAATTATGGCTATTATGAATTAAAGCTAAATACACACGTACAAGTCTTTGTGTGGACATTTTTCTTTTCTCTTAGATAAATACTGTAGAGTGCAATTGTTGAATTATGTAAGTGTATGTGTAACTTTGTAAGAAACTACCAATTGTTTCTCAAAGTGGTTGCACCATTTAATATTTCTGCCAGCTTTACATCTTTGCCAACACTTAATGTTGTCAGTGGATGGTAGGAGTACCTCATTGTAGGTATAATTTATGCTTCTCTGATGACTAATGATGTTGAGCATCTTTTCATGGGCTTATGTGCTGAATAATTTCCTGGGAAAGTGTCTGCTCAAAATTTTGCCCGTTTGAAAAAAATCAGATTGTTTGCTTTCTTATTTTTGAAGTGTTAGGACTTCTTTATATTATGAATCAAATCTTTTTTCATATACTTGTATTACAAATATTTTTTCCCAGTCATAGCTTGCCATTTTATTTTAACAGTGCCTTTCAAAGAACAAAACTTGTAAATTTAAAATCAACAAAATTTTTATGAAGTCCAGTTTATCAATTTTTTTCTTTTGTGGTCTGTACTTTCTGTGCTCTGAGAAATCATCATCTCATTCAAGGTCATAAAA
This sequence comes from Dasypus novemcinctus, assembly GCF_030445035.2. Classification (NCBI taxonomy): domain Eukaryota; kingdom Metazoa; phylum Chordata; class Mammalia; order Cingulata; family Dasypodidae; genus Dasypus; species Dasypus novemcinctus. The sequence goes on from NC_080675.1 coordinate 40,978,155, forward strand.
TTTTTCTCCTGTTTTTTTTCCCCACAATGATTCGTTTTGAGTTAATTTTTGTATATGGTGTAAGGTAATGGTTGAAGTTCATTTTTCTACCCCTATGTATATTGAATTATTGAAAATATTATTGTTTCTCTGTTAAATGACCTTGGAAACTTTGTGAACAAATAAATTAAAACTGTAAATGTATGGGTCTATTTCTGAACTCTCTATAAGGTTCTCCTGATCAATATATCCATCTTTACACCAGTACCACGTCTTGGTTAGGTGGCTTTGTGTAAGTCTTGAAATCAGGTAGTAGAAGTCCTCCAACTTTGTTTTTCCTTTACAAAATTGTTTGTTTTCCTAGGTCCTATTTCCATGTACATTTTAGAATCAGCTTGTCAATTTCTTAAAAACAAAACCAAAAAACTCAACTGTTATTTTATTGGGATTTCTTTGAATGACTAGCTTAATTTGGGATGAATTGAAATCTTCCTAATATTGAGTCTTTCAATCCATAAAAATGGCTTATCTCTCCATTTAATTGAATCTTAATCTTCTCTTAGCAATGTTTTGTAGTTTTCTGTATTCAGTTCCTCATGTATATTTTGTTAAATCTATGCCCAATAAATCAGGTTTTTTGATGCTATTATAAATGGTATATTATATATTTTGATTTCTTATTATTGCTAGCATACAGAAATAATTTATTTTCTTGGTCTTTGTTGGTGTTTTTATTCAAATATGTTATATACTACATGAATCATTCTTTTTACACCCAACCTGATTTTTAGAGATCATTTCCTGATTTTCTGTTTCTACACATGTAGAAAACTTTTTAATTTTTTAAAATTGATTTCTTATATTGATTATATCCTGTTACCTTGTTGAACTCATGCATTAATTTAGTAGCTTTTTGTAGATTCCTTTAGAATAGGAATAAATAGCCAATCCTGTTATTTTTTAATAAGTACAGTTTTACTTCTTCCTTTCCAATATGTGTGCCTTTTATTTCTTTTTCTTGGGAAGTGGATTTGGCTCAACAGATAGAGCATCCGCCTACCACATGGGAGGCCCAGGGTTCAAACCCAGGGCCTCCTGACTTGTGTGATGAGCTGGCCCATGCACAATGCTGATGCGTGCAAGGAGTGCCATGCCATGCAGGGGTGTCCCCCACATAGGGGAGCCCCATGTACACCTTTGGCAGTTTGATATTGTTTATGAATTCCAAAAATTATGTTTGCACCCCGTAAGGAGAGCCGCCCAGTGCAAAAAAAGTGCAGCCTGCCCAGGAGTGGCGCCACACTCACAGAGAGCTGATGCAGCAAGATGACACAGCAAAAAGAGACACAGATTCCCAGTGCCACTGACAAGAATACAAGTGGACACAGAAGAACACAAAGCGAATGGACGCAGAGAGCAGACAACTGGGGGAGGGGGGGTGAGGCGGGGCAGGGAAGGGGAGAGAAATTTAAAAATAAAAAATAAAATAAAAATATTTCTTTTTCTTGTATTATTGCACTCTCAACCCCCAGAACAATGCAGAAAAGAAGAGGTAAAAGCATACATTTTTGCCTCTTCTCTAGTCTTTGGGGGAAATCATCCAGGCTTTTATCATTTTTATGTTAGTTGAAAGTTCTTCATGGATGTTCTTTTGATGTTCTTCAACAAATTAAAAAGTTCCCTTCTATTCCTAGTTTGCTAAGAATTTTTTTATGAATAGCTTTTCAATTTTGTCAAATAGTTTTATGACACTAATGAGATAGTCATATTGTTTTATTTTAAAGAAATCTTGATTTTTAAATTATTTTTATTTCATTTTTTCTCCCATGTCCCCCTCACCCTGCTGTTTTTGCTGTCTGTGTCCATTTGCTGTGTCTGTTTCTATTTTTTTGGTCTTCTCTTCTTTTACTTCTCTAGGAGTCATTGGGATTCGATTCTAGAGACCTCCAATGAGGAGAGAGGCTCCCTGTCACTTGTGCCACCTCAGCTCCTGGTTTCTGTTGCATCTTGCCTTGACACTCCCCTTCATCTCTCTTTGTTGTGTCATCATCTTGCTGCACGGCTTGTTGCACTGGCACTGGCTCACCATGTGGGCATGCCTTTTTTTTTAACCAGGAGGCCCTGAAGATCGAACCTGGGTCCTCCCATACAGTAGGTGGAAGCCCAATCACTCGAGCTGCTTCCCTTTATTATTATTTTTATCCACCCCTCCAGATGGATCCCACATCTGTCTGCTTGTCTTCTTTAGAGGCATCAGGAAGTGAACCTGCAACCTCCCATGTGGGAGGTGGGTGCCCAATTGCTTGAGCCACATCCATTCCCCAGATAGTTCTTTTGTGAATAAATTTATTTAATCAAAAATCACGTGTCCCAATATTTATTTATTTGAGAAGTGAGTTTACAGAACAATTTTGAATAAAATACAGGAATCCCATATAACACCTTTGGCAGTTTGATATTGTTTATGAATTCCAAAAATTATGTTTGTAAACTGGTCTGTTTCTCTGGGCGTGATTAAATTATGATTAGGGCTTTGATTGGGCCACATCAGTAGGACACTGAGTCCCTGCCCCCTTGGTGGGCCAGGACTCACAGAGAAAACTACAGGGCAGAGAAGAGAGTTGGAGTTTTGAGCAGGAGTACAGACCATAAACACGCAGACGAAGAACAAGAGGAATAGAGACAGCTCCATAGACATGACCGAGGCCAGGGAAGAGAGATGAGCTGTTTGCCTGATAGTTCACAGCTGGCCTTGTGGGGGGAGCTGAGCAGCTGAGCCAGAGAGAATTGAGCCCTGGGGAGAGAAGCAAAGAGTAGAGAATCTCATAGTCTACAGCTGACCTTGTGGAGAGAAGAGAGCAGTTGAGCAGAGAAAGAATTGAATGCTGGGAGAGAGACAAGACTTATCTGAGCCTACAGCTGGTACTGGAAGAAGCTGGAACCACGGAGCCTTAAGAGGAAGAGGAAGGCTGAATGCCAGCAGCCATCTTGCCCGAACACATGGCAACAGACTTTGGTGAGGGAAGTAACTTATGCTTTATGGCCTGGTAACTGCAAGCTTCTATCCCAGATAAATACCCTTTATAAAAGCCAAAAGTTTTCTGGTATTTTGCATCAGCACCCCTTTGCTGACTATTACACCACCGTATTCTTAACACCTTGCATTGGTGTGGTATATTTGTTAAAATTGATGAAAGCATTTTTATAGTCCATGGTTTAACTTAGGGTTGACTGTGTACTGCAGTTCCATTGTTTTTTTGTTTTTTATTCTATTGCCATATATACAACCAAACATTTTCTCTTTTGACCACATTCAGATATATATATTTCAGTGCTGCTAATTACATTCATTACATTCACAATGTTGTGCTACCATCACTACCATCCATTACCAAAATACTTCTTCATTCTAAATATTTAATAGGAATCCTGCACATTTTAAGCCTTTACTCCTTATTCTCCATCCCTATCCCACCCCACCCCGTTTTTAAAAATTGTGTTAATAAGCGAATTACATTAATTGCTTTTTTTAAAGATTTATTTTATTTTTATTCTCCCTCCCCACCCTGCCACCTGCACTTGCTGTCTGCTCTCTGTGTCCATTCATTGCATGTTCTTCTGTGTCTGCTTGTCTTCTCTTCTCATCTTCTCTTTAGGAGGAACCGGGACCCGCTCCTGGGACTTCTGACAAGGGAGAGAGTCACTCTATTGCCTGAGCCACCTCAGCTCCCTGGTTTGTTGTGTCTCTTTTTTGTTGTTTCATCCTGCTTCATCAGCTCGTGGCATGGGTCAGCTTACCTTCACTAGGAGGCCCCAGGAACCGAACCCAGGATCCCCTGTATGGTAGATGGAAACCCAATCACCTGAGCCACATCTGCTTTCCTGATTGGTTTTTTTAAAATGTTAAATGAACCTTTCATTCCTGGGATAAAACTGATTTGATTATGCTGCATTTCCCTTTGTATCTCATGCTATATTTGATTTGCTAAAATTTTGTTGAAGATCTATATGTCTATGTTGATTAGAAGTAAGAGCCTATAATTTTCTTCTCTTGTAGTGTTTTTGTCTGATTTTGGTATCAGGGTAGTGCTGATCTCAAAAAATGAGCTGGGAATTGTTCCTTTCTTGTGTTTCTTCCATTTTCTAGAGGAGTTTGGATAGAACTAATATCTCTTCTTCCTCAAGTTTTAGGTAAAATTTACCACTGAAGACATCTGTACCAGCAGTATTTTTTTTTAAAGATTTTTTATTTATTTCTCCCCCTGACCCATTCACCCCATTGTTTGCTCTCTATGTCCATTTGCTGTATGTTCTTTTGTGTCTGCTTGTATTCTCATTAGGCAGCTCCAGGAACCAATCCTGGGAACTTCTGAAGTGGGAGAGAGGCATTACTCTCTTGTGCTACCTGTTCTGGTACATCTTCTTATTTTCTCTCCTCTGTGTCTCTTATTGTGTCATCTTGCTGCACCAGCTCTCCGCATTGGCTGGTACTCCTGCACAGGGCAGCTTTCCCATGCTGGGTGACATTCCCACACAGGGCAGCACTCCTGTGTGGGGCCACATTCCCACCTGGGGCAGCTCACCTTCACCAGGAGGTCCTGGGGATCGAACTCTTGACCTTCTATATGGTAGATGGGAGCCCAATTGGTTGAGCCACATCTGTTTTTCCCAGAGGTATTCTTTATGAGATTTTTTAAAGTCCAATTTACTTAAAATTTTTTATTAAGATAATTGTCACATAATTAAAGTCACCATTTTGACCTTTTTTTTTTTTTTAAGATTGTGTTCTTCTGCATCTGCTTGCATTATCCTGCGGCACTGGGAAACTGCATCTCTTTTTTGTTATGTCATCTTGCCGTGTCAGCTCTCCATGTGTGCGGTACTACTCCTGGGCAGGCTGCGCTTTTTTTCACTTGGGGCAGCTCTCCTTGTGGGGCGCACTTCTTATGCATGGGGGACTCCTATGCGGCACAGCATTCCTTGCACGTGGCAGCAGCACTGCACATGGGCCAGCTTACCACATGGGTCAGGAGGCCCTAGAGATCGAACCCTGGACCCTCCACATGGTAGACAGATGTTCTTTCAGTTGAGATACATCCACCTCCCACCATTTTGGCCATCTTAAGTTATATAATTCAGTGATTTTTTTATACTCACAATATTATGCAACCATCGCCATTATCTAATTTCAGAACATTTCCATCACCAAAAAGAAACCCCATACCTCCAAATTTTCCCTTCTCCCATCTCCTGGCAACCACTAATCAACTTTCTGTCTCTATGGATTTGCCCATTTTGGACATTCCATATCAATGGAATCATGCAATATATGTGGCCTTCTGTGTCTAGGTCCTTTCAGTTAGCATAATGTTTTCAAGGTTCATCTGTGTTGTAGTATGTGTTGGTATCCTTTTTATAGTTGAATGATACTCCATTTATGGATATACAACATTTGGTTATCCATTCATCAACTGATGAAAATTTGGGTTGTTTCCACTTTGGGGATATTATGAATATTGCTGCTATAAACATCAATGTATAGATTTCTGTGGACATATGTTTTCAATTCTCTTGAAAACCTGGGATCATATGGTAACTATGTTTAACTTTTTGGGAACTACCACACTGCTTTCCAAAGTGGCTGCACCATTTTACATTACCCCCAAGAATATATTATGGTTCCAATTTCTCCTCATCCTCACCAACATTTATTTCCCATTAAAAAAATTATCATAGCTATCCTAGTGAGTATAAAGTAGTATCTCATTGTGGTTTTGATTTGCACTTCCCAAATGGTTAATAATGTTGAGCATCTTTTCATGTGATTTTAGACTATTTACAGATCTTCTTTGGATAAATTTCTACTCAAATCTTTTGCCCCTTCTTAAATTAGATTGTCTTTTTTGTTGAGCTATAACAGTCTTTTTATATTCTGGATAATAGACTATATCAGATATATGGTTTGCAAATATTTTCTCTCATTCTGTGGGTTGCCTTTTCACTTTCTTGGAGTGTTCTTTGACACAGAAAAGTCCAGGAATATTGAAAAATTCCAATTGTGAACTTTTCTATTTCTTTCTTCATTTCTATCAGATTTTGATATGTATTTGAAGCTCTATTATTAGGTGTACGCACATTTAGTATCATTATGCCTTCTTGATGAATTCACCTCTTTGTCATTTTGAACCATTCTTCTTCTTTACCCTGTGTATTAGTCAGGGTTCTCTAGGGAAACAGAATCAACAGGAGGTATCTGTCAATACTATGTGATTTTAGAAGAGACTCTCATATGACTATGGGGATGCAAAAGTCCAGGTTCCACAGGCAGGTTGCAAACCTGGGGCTCTGATGGAAGTCCAGTGAAGGTCCTTGATGAATTCCTGGGAGAAGTTGGCTGTCCAAAGACAAGCTGGGAAATTCTCTCTGAATGCTGACATCACTTCCCCTTTTAAATCATTCAACTAATTGGATAAAGCATCACTCGTTGCTGATGGCAGTCTCCCTGATTGATGTAGATGTAATCAGCTATCTATGCAGTACAGTCACTGGTGACTAAAGTCCATAAATGTCCTTGTATTACAATTAGCCCAGTGCTTTCTTGATCAAACAACTGGGCACAATTACCTGGCCGAGTTGACACATTAGCTTAACCATCACACCCTGGGTAATATTTGTTATTCTGAAGTCTACTTTGTCTGTTTTGCTGCATTTTATTACAGGTTCTTTTTTGCAATAAAGATGCTGCTGAAATTTTTTTAAAAATTAGCCATTTCAGCATTGCTTCTTGTTTTAAGCTTCCTTTTTTTTCAGTATAATTGAAAAACTGGGAAATAGCATAACCCAGGAGGCCAGCATGTATTACGGGTTAAGATGTGGTTCTGAAACTCAATTATTGGAGCTAGAATCTGTTTCACCACTAATTAGATCTTTGACTTTGGGAAAGATACTTGATCTCATTTAATGTATTTAGTTGAATAGTTCATCTATGCACATGGTATAAAATTAAAAAGATATAAAAGAGTGTACAGTAAAAATAATTCCTACCCCTGTCTCCTAAGAGATTCAGGCTACACACTGGAGTTAAGTATAATATCAGTTTCTTACTTAACCTTTTGGGGCCTCAATTTCCTCCTCTGTAAAATTATCATAATGACACTTGCCCAGCCTTGGGCATCATTTTGAATGTAGCAATATTTAAGGGTGGTGGAGAGCTGGTTGTATTTTAGGGTCCCTATAGGAATGAACAAGTAAAATGTGGCTGGATTACTATATCAGTTGGGTTCCTGCAGGAACTGGATGCACTTTAAAAGGGGTGACTGAAGACAGTTTAAGGAAGGAACTGTTTGCAGGTATGGACATGGTTTGGGGAAACCAAAAAGCCATGGTAAAGCCCAAGGTCTAGGAAGAGGCATAAGTGGAAGGAACAATCAAAATCAATTCCAGAACATTACCTATTAAAGAGGGGACCTGACAAAAGCTGTGGCCTTAGGTAGAGGAAAGCAGCCAGTGATAAACTGCAGGGAGGGAGTCAGGGAAACAAATACCCCTGAGCTTTCTCCTCCTCCCCTCTGATCTCCTGCTAGTGCCCCATTGTTGAGGATTTATTTCGGATAGCTGCTCAAGAGTGGGTTCTAGGCAGGCCCCTACCTCATTCGACTAGGCCTTGCATTCAGAACAGCTGCACTAACTTACCCACTCACATCAGTACAAGCCTGCACATTCCCCAGCTTTTTAATTTTGCCAGTTTGTTGGGTATAAAATGACGTCTCATTATTGTTTTAATTTGCATTTGTTTGATTATGCATGAGTTTGAACAGCTCTTCAGAGGCTTATTTGCCTTTGGATCTCCTCTTTTGTACCTTGCCTGTTTATGCTCTTATCATTTTCCTTTGGGATGCTTCAAATTTTAAGCACCCATAGGGCAACAAAAGGCACATTTAGCCTTTGAGCTGCCTCTGTGTAATGTTTACATGAGGCAAAGTTTTCCCCCTACCTTTCTTCCACCTCTCACACCTTCTGGTTTCCCCCTTTGGTACCTAATACTCTCCCCTACCCTACAGCATTAACGTTACCAATACAGTTCAGCCACTAACTGGCTGAGCCACCCAGAAAAAGCCATTCAATCTTAGACACTCAGCACTATTCAACTATATATTGGAAACTGGCACATCTATCTGCCCTGACTGGTTCTTTTTTCATTTAAGTGAGCTGGACACTGGAAAAGATGTGCAAGATCTTTATACTAAAATCTATAGACACTGTGGAAAGAAACTGAAGACCTACCTGAAAGGAGAGAAATACTATGTTCATGGATTGAAAGAATCAATGTTATAAGGATGTCAATTCTCCTCAAATTCAATGCAATAGATTTATTGTAACCCTAATCAAAATCCCATCAGGACAAGTTAATTCTAAAATTTATATAGAAATACCAAGGACCTAGAATAGTCAAAACAATCTTGAAAAAGAAGAACAAAGTTGTAATACTTGCACTACCTGATTTGAAGACTTAGGATACAGTAATCAAGACAGTGTGGTGCTGGAGAATGATAAACAAGTAGATCAATGTAATAGAAAAGAGACTCCATAAACAGATTCACACAAATATAGTCAATATAGATATCCTGACAAAGGCATCAAGGCAGTTCAATGGGAAAAGGAGTATTTTATTGACAAATTGTGCTGGAACAACTAGTTAATCTTTTTTTTTCTTAAAAAAAAAAAAAAGAATGAACATTGGCCCCTATGTCACACCATACACAAAAATTAATTCAAAGTAAGTCATGAATCTAAACATAAATGCTAAAACTCTAAAGCTTCTAGAAGAAAATGTATAAGAATATCATGATGTTTACGCTAATGTGTCATCTTGGCCAGATAATTGTGCCCAGTTGTTTGGTCAAGCAAGCACTGAGCTAACTGTAATACGAGGACATTTATGGACTTTAGTCACCAGTGACTTTACTGCAGTGGTAAATCATAGATAGCTGGTTACAATTACATCAATCAGGGAGATTGCCATCAGCAATGAGTGACGCCTTATCCAATCAGTTGAATGCCTTAAAAGGGGAAGTCATTCTAGCATTGAGTGAGAATTTCCCAACTCATCTTTGGACAGCCAACATCTCCCAGAACCTGTCAAGAACCTTCTTTGGACTTTCATTGGAGCCCCTGCTTGCAGCCTGCCTGTGGAACCCGGACTTGTGCATCCCCACCGTCACGTTAGAAACTGTGATAAATCGCAAACAGATATCCTTATTGATTCTGTTTCCCTAGAGAACCCTGACGAATACAAATATCTTCACAACCTTGGAGTAATAAGCAAAGAGTTTTTAGATAGGGCACAGAAAGCATTACCCATAAAAGGAAAAATGATGAATTAAACCTTCCTCTCCTCCCAGGAGTGTCTGAGTCTCCATACATGGCTGGCATGACCCTTCTGCACCCAAAAATGCTAGCAGTCTTCCCAGATGCTGCAGTTAGAGCCCCCAGCCCTTATCTCCTATCACCACGCTGTGTCCCCAAATCAAGGGTCTTTGGGTATATTATTTGCACAAAATTTTGCTATAATTTACTCAACATTTCTCTTTAAAGCAACTACATTTTTTTTTAAACTTAAATCTTGTCCTGCCTACTTTAACCTTATCGAACACAATGGTTGCTATATTGTATTAGTCAGGGTTCTCTAGGGAAACAGAATCAACAAGAGATATCTGATTTTATCAGAGTCTCACATGACCATAGGGATGCACAAGTCCAGGTTCCGAAGACAGGCTGCAAGCAGGGGCTCCAGTGAAGGTTCTTGACGAGTTCTGGGAGACGTTAGTTGTCTAAAGATGAGCTGGGAATTTCTCACTCAATGCTGGAATCACTTCCCCTTTTAAGGGACTCAACTGATTGGGTTAAGCTCACTCACTGCTGATGGCAATCTCCCTGATTGATGTAATTGTAATCAGCTATCTGTGATTTACCACTGCAGTGAAGTCAATGATGACTGAAGTCCATAAATGCCCTCGTATTACAGTTAGCCCAGTGCTTGCTTGACCAAACAACTGGGCACAATTACCTGGCTGACTTGACGCATTAGCCTAACCAGAACATATACTATTCCTGGTTTGGTGAATTTGTGATTTTTTCCCCCATTTCATATTAAAATAAATCATTAACCATTAACTTTTTTAAAAATTATGAATGACCTAAAATTATTTCATGCACTGCACTTTGGATTTTCACATGTATGTATGTGGATGTCTGAGCATGTATATGCGTGTTTGAATTGTGTGAGTACAGATGTGTATAAGTGCATGAGTGTGGGTGACCATGAGTGTGTGTATGTGTGGCAGTTTTGATACGTGAGTGTGTGTCTGAACAGGTGTGTTCGTGCATGTGTGTGTGTAATTGTGTGTTAGCATGGTTAAATGTGTATGAGTGTGAGCATGTGTGTCCACACATGTGTGAATGTGAGTGTGTGTGCACGAGTGTGTGTTGGTGTCAAGGTGGGATGGATCTGGAGGAAGACTGGGCTGTCTCCGTAATGATGAGTCCTAGAGAAGGGTGACTGTCAACGGGGAGCCACCCCCCCAGGAGCCAGGCGGGGTAGGGAGAGGCGTTTGGGCAGCAACCCCTCCAGTCATTTCCCAGTAGTGTTCTCAGGCCCTCAGAGGAGAGGGAAGGCTCTCCTCCGCCAGGGCAGCGCCTGGTTACAGCCCAGCATCCTGGTAACCGTCGCCAGGGACGAGGAGTACTGCTGGGAACAGCAGGAGCCAGCAGGCGGGGGCAGATCCTCTGTTGCTCTATTTCTAAGCCTGGCTTTAGTACGGGACCTTGAGAGGAGGCACAGAGCACCCAAGTCTTCAGTATGTTCTCTCATTCCGTCCCCTTGGCCACTTTTACGGGTGCTCAGAGAAGGTAAGTAAGTTGCTTGAGGTCACCTAGCCAGGACATTCACAGGCAGAGAGGGAGCCAGGACTTCTGGCTTGAAGGCTGTTCCACTATAGCACAAGCAGCAGAGCACCCCCCAAAACACTGTGCCAGCCGCTGCCTGGACACATGAACCCAGGCTGGAGTGTCGAGTGCCCCTGACTTCCCTGTGGCTACTCTTGGGTGGGTCGGCCCCTGTGGTCTTAGCTAAGCATCGTGTATGCCCATTCCCATGCCACCCTCCTCAGCCGGGAGCAGGGCCAACATCCACAGAGCAAGTGGCATGCAAGGGCGTCAACCCATCAGAACTCACGTCAGCCTGAGGAGCCGGAGCAGGGGCCTAGAGGTGTGAGCTCTTGAGATTCTGGGCTTTGGGGAGATGGGGGGGGGGGCGGGGGGCGGGCCTGGGGAGGGGCAGAGCGACCAGAACATGGGGACACTTGGGGGATTCAGGACTACGGCAACTTTCCAACCAGAATAAAAGTATTTCAATATTTAAACGACGATGGCACATTCTGGCTACGGGGTGGCCTTGCCCAAAAGGATCCCCGTGTTTTCACTCTCCGAGAGGTAAAAGATGAAGAACAGCCTCCCTTCCCGCCTGGCATTACGTGCTGAGCCCATTAGTGTCAGGCACAACACTAGAGCCTGAAGACATGGAGATGATCAAAGCCGAGGCCCTGCCTGTCCCCAAGTTGCTCCTGGCCCACTTTTCTAAGAGACAGTCTCTCAGGAACCTGACCTGATCCGAGACTCTAGAGGCACCAGGTGAGAATGGTCAAGGGACAGTGTGCTCTGAAGGCCTGGGGCCCTTGTCCCCTTAGGCACACAGGGAACTCAGGCCAGCTCTAGAATTCACCTCCAGCCCCAAATGCTGCCCCCACTGTCTGGTTTAGGCCTCGAGGCAGCAAATACATCGATGAACTACTAAAGTAAAAGAGGCTTTACATTCTGCAGCAAGTAGAAGTGTCACCCACATAGACTGTAAGTTATTTGGAAAGGCCTAGATTTCACTTAAGGACCTGCCTTCCTCTCCCTTAGTGAGGTTCAAACCTGAGTGAATGCAGAATTTCTCTATAGGGTTGATACACAGATGCAAATGTGCTCTCTTGTATGCATTTTAAGGTATTTTTCAAGGGCATTTGTGCAGACAAGTAATTTCTGCTTTCAGGGCTGATTTTAGACTCTAAACTCTTTGGCAATCCATTGGATTTAAATACAGTTCTGGAAGAACAAGTTAAATGACACTGTGGGGAAATAATCAGACAAATCTAGAATGTGGGACATTCAACCAGACAAGTGGCCTGGACTCTTCAAAAAGATAATTTTATGGGGGAAAAGGCAGGGGGACTTTTCTAGATTAAGAGAGAGACAGAGAGAGATTCCAGGGACATAACGAAATGCACTGATGGAACCAAGCTTTACAAGCCTTGCCTTACCTCATTTCCTAATTCTTACACCCCCATGAGTGTTCTGGGGTTGGCATCTGTCTCGGTGTTCTTTGGACTCTTGGCACTTTACAGGGGTGAGCTGGGGAGAAGAGATAATCTGAGATGTGTTTGCACTGCTCACTAACGGTTTGTGATTTGTCTGAAAAGCGTCTATGAGTGGGGAGGATCCATTCACTCAACAAATAAGTTTTTACTTGGTGCAGGCACTGTTCTAGGCACAGTTCCAGGCACATGGCAAAACCAGTAAAAATCCCAGCCTTCAAGGAGCTTTCACTCTAGAGCTATTCTGGCTGCAGGTAATAAACACATAAGAAAAATAGAAAGTAAGTCAGATAGTTATAAATGTTGTGGAGGAAAACAGTAGCAAAGGGGGAGAGGGAGTAGGCGTCGCCAGCTGAAACAGGCTGGTTCAGGGATGGTTTTGCTGAGAAGGACATTTGAACCAAGTCCTGAAGGAGAGGAGGGAGGGAGCCATGTAGACTCTGGGAACAGCAAGTATTGGTGGCAGGGAGGGTTGGTGGGGGCTTCTGCTGACAAGTCTTAGCCAAGTTGGGCCAAATTGGAGTTGATCAGCTAGATACGGGATCCTAGGGAAGGAGGAGCACCTGTGTCTTAGTCTGCCAGTGCTGCTACAAGTACCACGGACTTGGTTGGCTGAAACAACAAGAGTTCGTTGGCGCGGCTTGGCAGGTATTCACAGGTCATGCCTTCTCGGACGTCTGTAGTGTTCTGGAGCTGGCTAACATTCAATCTTTGCCTCCATCGCATGGCAATCTGGTTCTTCCTGTCTCCTCCTGTGGCTTCCACTGCTGTGTCCAAACAAACAGAGCCATTTGTTTATAAGGACTCCAGTCCCATTGGATTAAGGCCCACCCTGACGCAGTTTGGTCTCATCTTAATCAGATCTTCGAAGACCCTATTTACAAATGAGTTCACATCCACAGGAGGTTAAGACTTCAGCGTGTCTTAATGGGGGCATGATTCAATTCCCAAGAACCAGGTTTAGGAAGGAGAGGGTCAGGTACTCTCCATGGCAGGTGCTGATGACGAAGTGCTGGGCCCAGCGCTGAAGACAAGGTGCCCAAGTCTTGTTTCCATCTCTGAGCCATTCCACTCGGACTTCAAAGTCCTGAGGCAGGGTGTAGGAGCAACACCACCACCAAGACTGCACACAAAGAGAGTGCTCCTGCCCGCTTCTGCCCCCAAATGAAATCTGGGCACTGCTTTCAAAAGGCGGGACAGAATACATGCTGGACAGATAGATAGGAAAACAACAAGAGACATCCTCACCTGGCTTAGGTGGGAGGAGAGTGGTGTCAGGGAAAGAGCATGGACTCGGGTCAGGCAGACACGGGTTAAAACCCAACCCTGAGGAACAGATGTAGCTTAAGTGGTTGAGCATCTGTTTCCCATGTATGAGGTCCCAGGTTTGATCCACAGTACCTCCTCAAAACAAAACAAACAAGAAAACCAACTCTCTTTGGGGAGCAGATGTAGCTCAGTGGTTGAGCTCCAACTTCCATGTACAAAATCCTGGGTTTAATCCCCAGTACCTCCTAAAAAAAAAAAAAAAGAAAAGAAAAAAAAAAGTGAGTTAAATGTTCTAAATTTTTTCTGTTTCTTAGCCATGCCTACTTCCATATTTTTCTTCTCTTTTTCTTGCTGCATGGCTAGAAGGGTGTTTTTTCAACACTGTCACCCAGTTTATTAAATATGTCTTTAACACTGTCTTATTCTGCTGTTTAATTCATGAATTAAATGATATAAAATTTATTAAAATTGCATTTTTCATTTCTAGGTGTTCTATTTGGCCTGTGTTGGCAACTGAATCTTGTTGGCAAGTTTAGGCCCCAACCCCTGGTCCCGTGGGTGTGAGCCCTTATAAAGAGGACCTTTGAGGATGTTAGTTAAGGTGTCCAAGCTGACTGAGAGTGGGCCTTACCCCAGTACGGCTGATGTCCTTATAAGCAGAGAAAACTGGACACAGGGAAGAGCCAGAAGTTGGAAGTCAACAGAACCCGAAAGAGAAAGAAGAAACTATCACATGCATTTCCGAGTGCCAGAAGAGCCCCAGAACTCCAAAGATTGCTGGCCAATCAGAAGCTACTGACCCAGGAAGAGGCAAACCTGAGAACTAATATAATTCTACCTAATATGTCAAGTTAGCCTGTTGCATGGTGTAGCAGTTTGACATAGTTATGAATTCCAAAAATAGACCAGTTTGTAAACTGGTCTAGGGGCATGATTAAGTTATGATTAGGACTTTGATTGGGCCACGTCATTAGATAAAAGGCATGGCAAAGGACAGAATTGAGGGTTTTTGATGTTGGAGTTTGATGCTGAAGCCTTAAGCTGGAGCCCTGGGAAGTAAGCTCACAGAGGAAAGAAAAGCCAGCCCCAGGAAGGGAGAAATCCTGGGCCTGGGAAGAAGCACGCCCTGGAAAGAAAGGAACCTTGAACCCAGAGAGAAGCAAGACCCTGGAAGGGAGGAACCAGGAAGCCTGAACCCTCGCAGCCGTTGGCAGCCATCTTGCTCTAACACGTGAAAATAGACTTTGGTGAGGGAAGTAATTTATGCTTTATGGCCTGGTATCTGTAAGCTCGTACCTCAAATAAATATCCTTTATAAAAAAACAATCACTTTCTGGTATTTTGCATCAGCACCCCTTTGGCTAACTAATATACATGGTATTTGTTCTAGCAGCCGAGGCACTAAAACAACCTGGTCTCCGACAACTTTTTAATATTATCCTATTCTTTTATTATTGTTTTCTTTTTCAAATTCTTTGTAATCATTTAAAAATTCTATTTTATACTCTCAACATTTCCTGTGATTTCTACTGCTTAGGGGGTGAATCCTCCCGGTTTCCTCGCCCTTACTGATGGTCTCTCGCGGTGGTTTGTTTCCCTGTGTGGTGTGAGTTTTGATTGGGAACTCGTCTTCGGGGGATGGCTTTTTCTGTGGATGTCTGTGAGCCCTGGGTTCTGCTTTGGTAAGGACTCTAGGTTCTGGACTATTTTTTGGCATAGAGTCCTGGGCCCAGGGCCATCCCAAAGGGAAGGGATACAGTAGCAGCAGCCCTCTCTTCTCCTCATGAGAGGCAGGCCTGGACTTTCTGACTCTCACAGGAAATGTTTTCCCATCCAAACTCTGGATGGTGAGAAAACTTTTTATAATTTTTTTTAAAGATGTATTTCATTTTTTATTCCCATCCCCTCCTTGTTGCTTGTACTCACTGTCTTCTTTCTGTGTCCATTTGCTGTGTGCTCTCTGTGTCTGCTTGTCTTCTATTTAGGAGGCACCAGGAACCGACTCTGGGACCTCTCATGTTGGGAGAGAGGCACTCATTGTTTGAGCCACCTCAGCTCCCTGGTTTGTTGTCTCTCATTGTCTTCCTCTTTGTGTCTCCTTGTTGTGTCATCTTGTTGTGTCAGCTCACCATGCCTACCCATCATGCCAGCTTGCTGTCTTGCTCATCTTCTCCAGGAGGCACCAGGAACTGAACCTGGGACTTCCCATGTGGTAGATGGTAGCCCAATCACTTGAGCCACAGTTGCTTCTGCCACATCTGCTTCCCAAGAAAGCTTTACTGCTCCTTCTGCATTCCTGGTTAGTGGGATGTTCCAGCCTCCCTCTTCTGTGATTCAGGTGGCTCTTTGAGGCTCCCAGTTATTTTCAGAAGGCTCATTTCCAGTTCCCTTGCCTCAGACAGCCTGAGGCTGTCTCCTAGACGTCTGGCTATCTAGGCTTCAGATCTTAGGGCCTTCATCCCAGTCAAAACCCCATAGGGCTTCATTCCTCATTTGCTTTGATTTCTTGCACTATCTCTGGATTCTGGGGATTTCCCTATCTTTCAAGTTCAGCTGTGTACTTTCCAGTGTTTTTCTTATGTTTTATGCAGGATTTCTATATAGTAATGAAAGAAAAGCTGCCCAAATCAATGCAATTCGTGGCATATTGCCAAAAGTGTTTCGATATACATTGATTTGTGTGTTTTCTAAATAAGCTTAGCACTCCCCTCTGCCCCACACACTGTAAACCCCAGGAGGCAGGGACTGTGTTGGCTTTGCTTACAACTGAATGCCAGCTTCCAGTAAAGTCCTCAGCCTGTGGTTGGAGCATAGGAAATTTTTTTTTTTTTAATGAATGAATAAAGATATTCTCTCTTAGCCTCAGTTTATCTGCAAAATAGGAACATGAATACCTATTTCATAGGGCTATTTGGGAAATTTAGTAAGAAAAAGCATGTAAAATGCTTGAGATGTGCTGGGTGCTCAGAAGTGGTATCTGTTCTAAGAATCATGTCTATCACAGCAAAGGCTCTACAGCGAGTTTCCCTGTAATTCAGACATAAGTCCTGGACTAGGAGGGCAGGCTGGTTCTGTAGGTGTGGCTTCCTGCCACTTCCCTGGAGCACTTCCCTGGGCTTCCTCCCCAGCACCGCCACAGCATCCCAAGTTTTAAACCAATCTCCAAGGCCCAAATATGAATTGCCTGAGTGCCATCACCATTCTCTGATGAAGCCAGTACCAGTGAGCTCCTGTATTGCCAGGCATTTTTCTCTAGAAATCTCAGGTTTAAAAGGTTTGTTGAGGGGGGAAAATGCATTTAATAAGTAGTAATTGCTTTATTTTTGCCTTCTAATTAATCAGAGGCATTCAGCTGCCAGAGCTTCCAATCAGCATGAGGTAGGATAATTTTAGCCCAAAGAGAGGAAACAACCCCCTAATCAGGGTGTGCACCATTTCCCAGAGAAGGCACTGGGGCCCTTCCCCCGACTCCTGACCCAGGGATTTGAGGACTACCCTGAGATAAAGCCCCAATGCAGGACCCACAGACACCCCAAATCTGGCCTTGGGAAGCCCTGGGGGACACCAAGGGTGTGAAGATGGCGTGGGGGGCAACCTTATCAAGACCCATCCCAGGATAAACTCGCCGTGGTTGGGATGTGTTCTGAGGCAGGAGAAACGATCGTAAAGGCTTACAGCAGGACTTGGATACTTTAGAAGTAGATTTTGAAATGTGCCATGCGTACATGCACACGTGCTGACATCTCCTTGGGCATATGGGA
This sequence comes from Dasypus novemcinctus, assembly GCF_030445035.2. Taxonomy (NCBI): domain Eukaryota; kingdom Metazoa; phylum Chordata; class Mammalia; order Cingulata; family Dasypodidae; genus Dasypus; species Dasypus novemcinctus. The sequence goes on from NC_080675.1 coordinate 40,995,577, forward strand.
AGGTAAACGGAGGGGCGCTTTGAACTATGGACTTGAACCATAGAACATATTAAATGCCTATCATGTCTCGTGCACCTTATTTACCTTAATGCTACAAGGTGGGTCCCACTCCCGACTTTACACAGGAGAAAACCGACGCTGGGGATCTTGAGTTTAAGTAACCTGCCCTCAGTTAGCAGCCTGTGGGGCAAGAACTATCCTCGGCCTGTCTCCCCAGCCGGGTCTCCAGGCGCTAAGGGTCTGCCTCGCCCATGGCTGAGAAATGAGCTTACAGCAGGGGTTCCCAACCTTGGAATCTCCTGGGGAGCTTAAAAAAACACACAACAAAACACCGATGGCTGAGCCCTACTCCCCAGAGATTTGTGCTTAATTGGACATGAGGATTTAGGTAGCTCCCCACATGATTCTACCACACAGCCCAGGCTGAGAGGCGCTGGCTTAGGCTCTGGCTTAGTGGGTGCCAAACCCTGAGTCCACCAAGACTACTGGCTGGAAACATCACCTGGCCTGGTCAACCCCAGGTCTGGGGAAAAGGCCAGAGAAGCCCATGGCGGCGGCCTGACTTCACAGTCCAGATCCTGTCACTGGGGCTGGCCAGAGCCACACTGGGAAATAAGCTCCAACGACAATAATGTAGTGACAACCACGATCATTCAATGGTTAGAACAATGCCTTCAATAACAATTCACGTACTGCAACGCACTAGGTGCTTTACATACAAGAGTTAGGAAATGGACTTTGGCCCAGTGGTTAGGGCGTCCGTCTACCACATGGGAGGTCCGTGGTTCAAACCCCGGGCCTCCTTGACCCGTGTGGAGCTGGCCCATGCGCAGTGCTGATGTGCGCAAGGAGTGCCGTGCCACGCGTGGGGGAGCCCCACGCGCAAGGAGTGCGCCCGTAAGGAAAGCCACCCAGCGTGAAAGGAGGGAGCAGCCTGCCCAGGAATGGAGCTGCCCACACTTCCCGTGCGGCTGACGACAACAGAACCGGACAAAGAAACAAGACGCAGCAAACAGACACAGAGAACAGACAACCAGGGGAGGGGGGGAATTTAAATAAATAAATAAATCTTTAAAAAAAAAAAAAACAAGAGCTATGTGGTAGGTGGAAGAGCGAACTTCCCCGTTTCACCGATGAGTAAACTGAGGCGCAGGCAGATTAACTGGCTGGTCTGGGGCCACTCGGCGTGGCTGGGGTGGCCCGTGTTCTTCACCACGGGCTCCTCTGTGCTTCTCGCCTCCCAATCATCCGGCGCCTCCAGCTTTGCTGTCCCTGGGCCACCTCGGGACCCTCCCACCATGGGGGATCCCCGGAGCCTCATTTTCCGAGTGCGCGCTCTGCAACCGCCCGTGTGTGAAGTTGGGTCCGGGGCTGCTCCTGCCCCTCCCCCTCGGGGACTCGCAGTTTGGTGCAGGAGGCCCCGCCTGAACATCCGGGCTCTTAGAGAAGGGGGCGCCAGTCAGGGCGGTGGGGGCGCCAGTCAGGGCGGTGGGGGCGCCAGTCAGGGCGGTGGGGGCGCCCGCGGGCAATGGGGAGAACGAACGACCAGGGTTCTTGGGGCCTGCCCAGTGCCCCCTCTCAGCCCCCGCTGACCGAGGGCTCCTAACCCTCGGTCAGCAAGCTTCAGAGCTTCCGCCCGACTCTGCGGCCCTCGCTGCCCTCACCCACATCATGGCCTCCTCACAGGTTGGCGGGGAAGGCCGAGCCCGCCCGTGCACAGCCAGCACCGCGCCCGGGCCTGGCTCGGGCGAGCCCCTGGCACCCGCGGCCGTTTCCTTTCCCTTGCCCGGCCCTGGATCGCCAGGGCCCAGCCTGGCCCCCTGGCCACTTCGCCAGGACGCGGACGGCTTTCCACTGGGGAATGGAAACTCTGACAGGGCCCCGTTCTTTGTATTTCCCTGGCACCAGCAAGGGCCTGGCACCGGGGCTCCCAAGGAAACGCCCGCCAGACTGAACGATTCGCAGCTGGCAGCGTGGTGTAGTGACTCATCCCTTCCGGGAAGATGCCCATGTTCCCCAGGAACGTCATTCGGGTCCACGCTTGTTCAGCTGGGCCCCTGGGGAGTCAGAGGCTCTCAGCCCGGCTGCAGTCCAGAGCGGGGGCAGATGTGCTTGGAAGCGCGGGCAGGGAAGGGCTGTGAAAATGCTGATGCTCAGGCCGCCCCTGGACCAGTGAAATCAGGCTCGCTGGGAGTGAGGCCCAGCATCAGCATTTCCTACACAGTGTCTCTCCTGGTGTCATCTGAGGGTTTTCTATGTTAGAAGACCAAGGTGTCTGTTGAAAATGCAGATTCCAGGGACCCACCCCAAGCCAGAAGAATAAAACTCTGGAGGTGGGGCCTAGGAATTTTCTCTGGGGGATTTTTTTTTTTCCTTCACTGTGAGGTTTAGGAATTTCTCCTGCTTGGAGGACACCAGTGTAAAGAGTTAACAGCCCCAGTCGTCCAAGAAAACGTCCTTCAGATGGGGAGATGAGAGGGCCTGCACGGCCATGGGCAGGAGGTTGGAGGTGTGGGCTGGGAGAGGGGTCCTTCTGGGCTGGGCCTGAGAAGAAGGAAGACTGGAAGGCTTCTTTGAGGAGGTGGCGCTACAATCTTCTCATTCCGTAAGAATGAACTTCTGGAAGCGGATGTGGCTCAAGGGATTGGGTTTCTGCCTACCATATGGGAGGACCCGGGTTCAATTCCTGGGGCCTCCTGGTTAAAAAAAAAAAAAATCGTGCCTATGCAGTAAGCTGAGTGCCCGTGTGGTGAGCCGCCAGGCCCCCGCATGACGAACCAATGCCCATGCAAGTGAGTCACACAGCAAGATGACACAACAAAAAGAGAAATGAAGGGGAGAGTCAAGGCACGGCACAACAGAAACCAGGGTCTGAGGTGGCTCAGATGACAGGGAACCTCTCTCCACATCAGAGGTCCCCACATGGAATCCCAATGAATCCTAGAGGAGAAAAACAAGAAGAGAAGACAAAAAGAGAAATAGATACGGAAGATCACACAGCGAATGGATGCCAACAGCAAAAACCCCAGCGGGGGAGGAGAAATTATTTTAGCCCCCAATTCACTCCTGTGGCTAATCTGCTCGCCATAGGGCACCTGGAGCCTCCAAGGTGGGCTCCCCTCACCTCTTGGCCTGGGCTGAAAGGACCAGGGCAGGGGCTCACACTGTCTTCTGGAGAACCTGGACCGAGGAGGTGGAGGGTTGAGGGGAGACCCTTCAGTCCTGGGTGCGCCTCTGATTTCCTGTTCTTAATCCAGGGATTGGGCCTTGAGGAGATCGTGGGAGCCCTGCCTGCCCCTGGGCCCATGGAGACTGAGAATAGGCTGAGAGGGTTTGAGGCCCAAATGGTTCCCAGGGCTGAGAGGGTTTGAGGCCCAAATGGTTCCCAGGGCTGGTCGAGGGGACCCCCAAGAACCTGACCTGGGAGCGGCAGCCATGGCTCAGGTGACCTGGCACAAGAGGCAGCTCTGAGGGGCGTGCACGGTCTCCTGGGTGAATTGGTCTGAGTCAAGACACCTTGCTCATTGCATGTGTCTGGAGTGACCGAGGCAACATACGCTCATTCATTTGTTCGTTTATTCTTTCAACATTTGCTATGTGCCAGGCACTGTACTGGGCTCTGCAGGTAGAGCTAAGAACAAGCATGGAGTTTACATCCGAGACAGGGCGCAGACAAAAAACAATAAGCAGGCAAATGCATGGCATATCCAGTCTAATGAAGCATGGTGAGGTGGAGGGAGTGACTAGGTGAAAGGAGCAAGCGATTTTTGCTTGGTGGCCAGGGAAGGCCTCTGAAGAGAAGACACCAGGCAGATGCCTGAATGAAGTACAGGAGGGGAACATGCAGGTTTTGGGGGGCGGGGGGAGATTTCAGGCAGAAGAAACAGCGAGCGCGAAGGTTCTGAGGCCAGAAGAAACTAGGCATGTTTTGAGGCGTAGCCAGGAGGCCAATATGGCTTGAGTGGAGGAAACAAAGGACAGGGCAGTGGCCCATGAAAGTGGAGAGAGAGGCAGGGGCCCGGTCCCAGGCCCTGTGGTGTCAGCGGTTTGCCCTCTGTCTGGTGGAAGGCCACAGAGGTTTGGGCAGAGGAGCGACGAGGTCTGATTTAGGCTTGCAAGGATTGCGCTGGCCATGGTGGGCAGATAGACCACTGGAGGGCGAGAAGGACACAGACCAGCCAGGAGGCCCCTGCAGTAGGGCATGGAGAAGAAGTGCTGATGAGAACACGGGGGCAGAAGCCACAGATTCAAAAGCTGCTGATGTGTTCATTCTGAAAACTGAACCGACAGGATTTGGTGATGGAATGGAGGTGGGGAGTGAGGGGAATTGAAGGATTCTGTTTGGGACAGTTGGAGGTGCCTGTCTGGCCTCAGGGGAGATAAGGCTGAAGGCATACTTGTCATCAGCTTACAGAGGCTGAAAAGGTGGAGCCAGTGAGAGTCGAGTGAAACAAACAAGTGCATTGTCCTGGCACAATGTAGACGAGTCAGAAAAGAGGAAGGCCTTAACTGGGTCAAAAGCTGCTGATCTGCCCAGGGCAATAGGGACCTATGGTGAACTGTTTGGATTGGCAAATGGGAGGTCATGGGCAACTTTGACAAGAACAGCTTCAGAGAGGTGGTAGGGACCTAGGTGTGACAAGAGTGTGTCCACAGGGAAGCAGATGTGGCTCAACCAATTGGGCTCCCATCTACCGTATAGGAGGTCCAGGGTTCGATACCCAGGGCCTCCTGACAAAGGCAAGCTGGCCCACATGGGGAGCTGGCCCATGCAGAGTGCTGCCCCATGCAGGGGTGCCTGCCAACACGGAAAGCTTTGCAGCAAGATGACGCAACAAAAAGAGACACAGAGGAGAGGCAATAAGAGATGCAGCAGATCAGGGAGCTGAGATGGCACAAGAGAATGATCACCTCTTCCACTCCAGAAGGCCCCAGGATCAGTTCCCAGAGCTGCCTAATGAGAATACAAGCAGACACAGAGGAACACCCAGGGAATGGACACAGAGAGCAGACAATGGAGGGAGGGGGGATAAATAAATAAATAAATAAATAAATCTTTTTAAAAAAGGAGTGGATCCAGAAGCAAATGGGACAGAAGTAGCTGGAGACGTAAAGACAGACAGATTCTTCCAGGGATTCGACTATAAAGGGGAGTGGAGAAATGGTGCAGTAGACTGGCCGTTGCAGGGGAGGAAGGAGAGTCCCCTGGGTTTAGCATCCAAGTGGTCACTAGTGACCGCATTGACAGTTTTCAGAACCGCAGAGCACACAGACTAGGGACTCCTCTGTGTTAGGGGTGGGCACATCTTCCCTGAGGTTGGAAGGAAAGAACTGAGGCAGGGCAAAGATGTAGATAACGCTGTAGGAAACGGAGGGCCAATGCCAGTGTTCTATCTCTCTGTCCTGAAATTTCACCATTCCTGTTTTGGAAGCCTGACTTTTGGAATCATGAAAAACAGCAACTAAAGGAAAAGATACTGCTTCATGTCTCACCCCCTTATCGCCAGCAAAGATCAAGGCCAGTGGGAAGGACACCTTCGGGCCAAAGGATAAAAGTAAAGATGAGAGGTTAGAGCTCATTTTGCCTAAGGCTGAATATGCCTGGGTGCATGGAATTAGAAAAACTGGACTGGCTGAGCAGTGAGCAATGGACAGGAGATCAGCAATCTTCAACCTCATGACCCAAGTCTTTACTTAACCACTGGATGAAGCATTAATTTAGCAACCCCCTGGCCGCCACTAGAGGCCCCTCCTGCTGTCTCGCCATTCCCAGAGGACTACCCCAACTCCCACCCCCACACAGGTGAAATAATGAGGGTGACCTTTGCATCCAGAAAGAAGGGTGTCTTAGTCAAGGAACAGTGACAAGCCCTTGCTACTCAAAATGTGGTCCCTGGACTGGCAGCACTGACATCAACTGGGATCTTGCTAAAAATACAGACTCACAGGCCCAATCTCAGACCTACCAAATCAGAGTCTGTATTTTAAGAAAATCTCCAGGTGATTTGTATGAATTAAGTTTGAGAAGCATTGGTTTAAGCCACTGGATTTCAAATATGCTGCATTTTGGAATCATCCAGAGTTTTTAAAAGTACTGAGGCCTGGGTCCCTACCTCCCACATCTCCCACTCCTGTAAATGCTGATCTTACTGGTATGAGCTGTGGTCTGGGCATCAGGAACTTTTAGAGCTTCTCAGGTAAGGTGCTAACTTAAACACTAACTTTGAGAACCACTAACTTAAACTATAAAGACTTAATTGAGAAAAAAAAAGAATTGAGGGGACAGATGTAGCTCAAGCAGTTGAGCACCTGCTTCCCACATGGGAAGGTCCCGGGTTTGTTTCCCAATGCTTCCTGAAAGCAAAAAAACAAACAATAAGTAAACGGGCAAAAAAAGAAAAAAAAAAAACAACTCTGGGGAGCTAAGGTGACTCAGTGGTTGAGCGCCAGCTTCAAATATATGAGGTATTGGGTTCAATCCCCAGCCCTGGTAACAAAACAAAAAAAAAGACTTAGTTGGGAATCAGCTTCCAGGGTAGCTCCAGGTAAGGTTCAGCAGCTCTGTAAGGTAAGGAAGCACTCACCCTGATCAGCAGCTCTGTAAGGTAAGGAAGCACTCACCCTGATCAGCAGCTCTGTAAGGTAAGGAAGCACTCACCCTGATCAGGGTGTTTGTTTTTCATCATTGGGCTTATTGCCTTATGGATACAAGATGGCTGCCGCAGTTTCTAGATCATAAATTCATATGACCAGGTTCAAAGATTGGGAAGGGGCATAGGGCTGAGGTGATGAGAGACAGCTTGTTTTGTGATTGTGCTCCTTTGCCAGATAAGAAAAAAATTTCCCAGGATCCCTGCAGCATGGCAACATGAGCTACCTTGGCTCTCATGGCAGACAGGCCACCCTTATCTGCAAGGGAGGCTGGGAAAGTGAATTTCTGGCTTTTTCACTTTCCATAGTGGGAGGCAGAATATGGAGAGAAAGGTTGGAAAGCCTTGTTGTTTAGCCCTTAGCCACCAGTGTTTGCCACAAAAGGTACACAAGATACAAATGCACTTGTAGCTAAATAATTAATTAATTAAATAATTGAATAGAGGAAAACAGGAAAGAGCAGGGTCTTCTTTCTGTTTTTGAATAGATTTGATCAACTAATTGTTCAATTCATTATGTTAAATTGATTTGCTTCATGTTTGTTCAGGTCAAGAGTCAAACATTTTCTTTAAAAAAGAAACAAGTGGCTAAGCACTGGCTTCCCACATACGAGGTCCTGGGTTCAATCTCAGGACTGGTACCTCAAAAAATAAAACAATTTTTAAAAATTTAAAAAAACAAGTTCCTTTTACGCAGGAATCCCATCTGAATATAAACTTTGTGTATTATTTCTAGTACAGTATGCTGCGCAAAACAGCTGCATCTAAAAATCCCTAGACCTTTACATATCCTTTAATATAGAAATTCTCCTTCTGGAAACTAGTTCTAAAGAAATAATCATGCATGCAGTTCAGAATTCTGTCATTGCAGGGATACTTTAAGAAATTGGAAACAACCTTACTGTCCAATGACAGGAGATTGGTTGGATAGATAATACAGCTGCAGAATGGAATACTACACAGTCATTAAAAATGATGGTGTTGACTTGGAGGGGCAGTGAGGAGCGGTTAGGGGTGAGAGTTGGCACTGCAGGCCAGGTTGGGGCTGCAGAGCTGCAATGAGGATGGGACCAAAGCTGTGACTGGAGCTACCGCCTGACATGAACTTGCTGGAGCAGGCAGAAGGCTTTCCAGAGAAGACTCGTTGAATCTATTTCTTGTTTGCAACCTACCACCGGATGTTGGAGAAGTGTCCTTCACATCATTATGGAATCATTCGTTTTTTTACCATTAGCTGCATCACTCTATTAGGCTTGTTCTTTGCTGGAATACACAAGACAGTGGCTTCACCATCAATAATAGCCACTCGGTGTTGAGATATGTTAGCAGATTATAACACGTCTTTGGTACCTTTGATTACCTGTGTTTCAGTATTAGTGTCACTTTAGTACTTCAAAGCCTGAAAATATTTTTGCAGATGAAGTATGTCTGTGTGTTACTAAGTTGAACCTAGAACCAGAACCTCATCCAGTTTTTATGATGTATTTTTGCAAACTACTGTAAATAGCAAATCAACACCAATGTTAAAGAGGGAAAGGTTGTGTGGAGTTTGTTCTCCTGCACCAGTACTTCAGGAACAGCTGCTTAATGTCCCCAGAGCTCTGTAAAACCAGCTCTTGTGTATCACTGAGCCCTTCATTCTTGGGCTCCTCTCTTTTAATCATCCTGCAGGAACATCAGATTGCACTTAGACTAAGGAAAACTCATCTCCATTATGTTGTAAGAAATTATAGATGTTTTGAGAAATAATTTTTGTTAAACCACATGCTATGAACTTCAGCCACAATTGTGGTTATATTTTTTTAGTTCCTTGCTTTCATTTAATGTGAAATATACTTTATATTTAAAATAATTTTAAGAACACTTCAAAGGCTTCTGAATATATAAATTCAGTTATAAATTATGTATTGTCTGGGAATTAGGTAGTTATATTGTTTTAGATAATCGGACTTTATACTGTGGTAGACATGCAGTTATCCAAGTATTGCACAGTTGTAATTGCGCATTCTACTCCATCACAAGGATAACACGGGAGCCGTGCCACAAACTAGAGTCCACATTCTCACTGGTTAGAGAGTGTCAATGACACACCGTGTATGCATAATAGCCACATGTACTATTAGAGTCCTTAAAAATTAAACTATTGGGATTGCTGTAAATATTTTTAAGTACTGGAGGTGACTTTTTAGCTGTTTGTGAGAAGATTCGAAAAGGTTTAAATTATTTCGTGAGCAATCTTTTAAATTTCACTTAACGTAAGGCTGAAAATCCAATAACAGGACAAAAACTTTTTAACAAGGCTGCCATTTAACTTAAAATGTGTATCTTGGCTTTCACATATACAAATTTTATTCTTCGAACAGCAGCAATAAAACCCTCTGCTCCTAAAATGTCTTAAGAGGGTATTCTATATATTCAGCATTGTTTTATTTTCTGTAAATTTTGTAGGTAAATATGTGCATGAAAATAAATACTTTATATATAATTTTTTAAAAAATGATGGTGTCGAGAAGGCCAGCAGGAGCATGGGGACCAGCTGAGCCACCGACTGTCACGTGTCTGCACCTGAGCACGGAAGGATTATCAATTGCAACGCAATTTTACATTTTACAATTTGCAGTTGTGCTTTTGACTCATCTATAGTAAATATGCTTTATTTTGTTATAAGGGGAAAAGTTAGGGAGATTAATTAAGCCCAGATAACCTAAAATGTGTTTGTGGAGCTGAAATTAAAACCCAGAAACCCAGGCCTCCCTTAACCCCACCTTCTCCCCACCCCCAACTCCATCCCCGTCACCGCCCCCCTCCCGGGGTTAAGCAAGAGGCCTTCTCCTCTGCCTGAGAATGTGCTAGGAGGCTTCTGGAGACCAGCCCACTTGGTCAAATTCATGTTTCAGTGGAGACTCTTAATGTTTCCATTGTCTTACTTGAGAGTGTTCAAATTACTTATCTTAATTAAGTGCAGCCTTGGTGTTATTTTGACAGAGACTCTTGCCCCACTGAATTTTCTTCACCTCCTCTTTTTTTAGAAGACAAGAAGGAAAAAGAGTACGAGGCAGGGCAGATTGGCTGGCGTGCAGCATCCACCTCTGAAAGGCAGCCGTTCTGCTGGGGGAAGTGGCAGGCAACGTGGCCACCAGGCCGCCTGGCTTCCCTTTCCTTAAAAACTTCAACAACAAAAAATTATTTTGGTGACATACATACAAAGTAACATTTCCCTTTTTAACCACTGTCACGTAAAGTTCTCTGCTACTAATTACATTCACAAGTTGTGCTACTATCAACTCCATCTATTACCAAAACTTTTTTATCACCTCAAATGGGAACTACACCCATTAAGCAATAACTCCCCATTCCTCACCCCACCGGGTCCCATGGTAACCTGTTATCTTACTGTCTCTATGAATTTGTATAGTCTGTTATTTCGTATAATCGAGATCATACAATATTTGTCCTTTTGTGTCTGGCCTATCTCACTCAACATGATGTCTTCAAGGTTCATCTGTGCTGTAACATGTTTCAGGACTTAATTCCTTTTTTTTAAAGATTGATTTTATTTATTCTCCTCCTCTCCCCCCTCTTCCCTATTGTTTGAGCTTGCTGTCTGCTCTCTGTGTCTGTTGGTTGTGTAATCAACTTCCTTTTAGGAGGTACCGGAACCCAGCCCAGGCCCCCAATGGTTTGAGCCACCTCCACTCCCTATTCCTTTTTACAGCTGAATAATATTCCATTCATGAGGAAGCAGATTTGTCTCAACTGATTGAGCGTCCACCTACCACAAAGGAGGCCTGGGGTTCAAACCCAGGGCCTCCTGACCCACGTGATGAGCTGGCTCACATGCAATGCTGATGCGTGCAAGGAGTGCCATGCCATGCAGGGGTGTCCCCCGCATAGGGGAGCCCCACGTGCAAGGAGTGCGCAGCTCAAGGAGAGCTGCCCTGCAAGATAAAAGCACAGCCTGCTCAGGAGTGGCGCCGCACACTTGGAGAACTGATGCAGCAAGATGATGCAACAAAAAAGGACACAGATTCCCAACACTGCTGATAAGAATGCAAGTGGATGAAGAATGCACAGCACATGGACACAGAGAGCAGACAAGGCGGGGGGGTGGGGGTGGGAGGGAGAGAAATAAATAATAAAAAATAAATCTGAAAAACAAAACAAAGTACACTATCAAAATCAGGAAATTAACTTTATTTTTAAAAATTCCGTTGTGTATAGATGCCACATTTTGTTTATTTATTCTTCTGGTGATGGACACTCGGGTTGCTTCCACCTTTGGGCTATTGTGAATAATGCTACTATGAATATTGGGGTACAGATGTCTGTCTGAGCCCCTGCTTTCATTTCTTTTGGGATTGCTGGATAATATGGGATCCTTAGAATCCCAAAGGCTGATAAAAAAAATGCAGCTGCCTGGATTCCAAGGTGAGTCATATAATATCACTTACCCAAGTACCACGTGATGGTTTCATGAATAGACATTTATCCTCTCAACTGAGATGTCTGTGTGTGCCAGGTGCTGGGTGTACAACCAAGAACAAGGCAAGCAACAAAGAGCAGCTATCCAGGGACTGTGATCAGGTGCGGGAGGGCAACATCGAAGCAAGGTGATTGGGAGAGTGATAATGAGTGGGGCGAAGCAGACTTGGCCCAATGGATAGGGTGTCCACCTACCACATGGGAGGTCTGCGGTTCAAACCCTGGACCTCCTTGACCCATGTGGAGCTGGCCCATGCGCAGTGCTGATGCATGCAAGGAGTGCCGTGCCACGCAGGGGTGTCCCCCACATAGGGGAGCCCCATGTGCAAGGAGTGTGCCCTGTAAGGAGAGCCACCCAGTGCGAAAGAAAGTGCAGCCTGCCCAAGAATGGCACTGCACACACGGAGAGCTGACACAACAACAAGATGACACAACAAAAAGAAACACAGATTCCTGGTACCGCTGATAAGGAGAGAAGCGGTCACAGGAAAACACAGCGAATGGACACAGAGAGCAGACAACTGGGGGGAAGGGGGGAAGGAAGGGGAGAGAAATTGAAAAAAAAATCTTAAAAAAAAAGAAAGTGATAATGGGAATGGAAAGGGAGACTATAATGCAGTGTGAAACGAAAGGCAGTTGTGTAGGGAGAGGGGACAAGTACAGGCAAGGTTACCATGGGCCACACCTTTAAGAGGTGGTGGCTGTTGACTGAGACCCGAACAGACATCCAATCATGGTCAAATCTGGGAGAACAGGGTTCCGTGGAGAGAATGGCAAGGGCAAAGAGGTGTGCGGGAGAGCGCTTGGTCATTTCTAGGAAAGGAGGGAAGCCTGGGAGGTCTTTTCTTGGGATAAATTCCCAGGGAGGGGTGAGAGAGCCAAGAGTTACAGACATGTTTATGGCTCATTACATATATATTGCTGGGTTATATTACAGTAGGAATTAAGATTACAGGACCAAGTATTAGCAGTTGTTATCCCTGGGAATTGGGATATTGAAAACAGGATGGGAAGGGGATCTTTTTTTTTTTTTTAAAGATTTATATTTTTATTTATTCCCCCCCGCCCCAGTTGTCTGCTCTCTGTGTCCATTTGCTTTGTGTTCTTCCGTGACTGCTTCTATCCTTATCGGTGGCATGGAAATCTGCATTTCTTTTTGTTGCGTCATCTTGCTGTGTCAGCTCTCCGTGTGTGCAGCGCCATTCTTGGGCAGGTTGCGCTTTCATTCATGCTGGGCGGCTCTCCTTTAAATATTTCATCTTCTGTACGGTTAAAAAATTTTTTCTCAAGAGCATATGTCATTTTTATCACTTATAATTTATTTTTTAACTTTATTTTGTACATTTAGTCATTGAAAATATAAACAATTTAGAAATGCAGTTGAATAAAAACCTCCATTTCTCAATTAAATTGTGCTGGATACATATAAATTATTTTTGAATCCTACAACATGTTACACAATATTTTTGGTTCATAGGAACACAATCATACAGTATTTGCCCTTTTGTGTCTGTCTTGCTTTGCTCAACATAATGTCCTCCAGGTTCATCTATGTTGTCATATGACTTTTGACTCATTTTTTCTTACAGCTGCATAATATTCTATCATGTGAATACACCACAGTTGGTTTATCCATTCATCACTTGATGGACACCTGGGTTGTTTCCAACTTTTGACAATCATGAATAGTGCTGCTATGAACATCGATGTGCAGATGTCTGTGTCACTGCTCTCAGTTCTTCTGGGTATATACCCAGTAGTGGTATTGCAGGGTCACATGGCAAGTCTATATTCAACATCTTTAGGAACTGCCAGACAGTCCTCCACAGTGGCTGTACCATTCTGCATTCCCACCAACAGTGAATAAGTGTTCCTCTCCCTCCACATCCTCTCCAACACTTGTAGTTCTCTGTCTTTTTTTCCCCAAGATTTATTTTATTTATTTCTCTTCCCTCCCCTCCCCCCCTTTCCTGCTCTCTGTGTCCATTTGCTGCGTGTTCTTCTGTGTCTGCTTGCTTTCTCGGTGGCATCAGGAATCTGTGTCTCTTTTTGTTGTGTCATCTTGCTGTGTCAGCTCTCCGTGTGTGTGTCAACACTCCTGGGCAGGCTGTGCTTTTTTCACGTGGGGCGGTTCTCCTTGCAGGGCATACTCCTTGCGTGTGGGGTTTCCCTATGCAGGGGACACCCTTGTGTGACATGGCACTCCTTGCGCGCAGCAGCACTGCATATGGGCCGGCTCACCACACAGGCCAGGAGGCCCTGGGTTTGAACCCTGGACCTCCTGTATGGTAGGCAGATGCTCTATCAGTTGAGACACATCAGCTTCCCAAAGGGGTTGGTGTGCCCTTTTTAAAAAAAATTTTTTTAAAGGTTTATTTATGTCTTTCCCCTTCCCCGCCATTGTCTGCCTTCTGTGTCCATTCGCTGTGTGTTCTTCTGCGTCCACTTTGTTTTATCAGCAAGCATTACCATGCTGTTTTGACCACTGTAGCTTTGTAATATGTTTCAAGGTCAGGCAGTGAAATTCCTCCCATGCCATTCTTCTTTTTCAGAATGCTTTTGGCTATTCAGGTGCACTTTCCCTTCCAAATGAATTTGGTGATTGCCTTTTCTAATTCTGTAAAGTAAGCTGTTGGCATTTTGATTTGTATTGCATTGAATTTATAAATCAGTCTGGGTAAGATTGACATCTTCATGATATTTATTCTTCCAGTCCATGAACATGGAATGTCTTTCCATTTGTTTAGGTTTTTAAAAATTTCTTTTAGTATTGTTTAACAGTTTCCTGCATATAGGTCCTGATCACTGTTATAATTTAAAGATAATAATATTTTAGGACATTGATAATATGAGTGGTAGGTATGATATTTTATTATTTTAAATATCACATATGTGTTTTATAAATTCTGTTGTATGTATAAAATAGTTCATAATAAAAACATAACTTTTATAAAATGTATTAATTTATACCACCACAAGATATCTATAAATGTGACTGTTTCACCACATACTTACCAGGATTGGCTATTACTACCCATTAACATTGTTACTTCTTTATCTGTTCAGCCACTGATTTGCTCTGATGTTAGATAAGTCACTTTAATCTTTGTAGGTTTCGTTCTTCTGTCAAATGGAAGGAAATATCTGTTCAACCTGTCCAATCCCCTAACAGAATTGCTCAGGGAATTAAATAAAATAGTACAGTCATAATTTGGTACGTACTTGACTGCTTTAAAACTCGTCAGATTTGGTACTCAATGCATTTTTTATGAAAATTTTGTCCTGGACTTCATCATTTCTTTGGTACTCAACGTGCAAGCTAGAACATGTCAGTGTTGGTTGCTTCATGACTTGCTCTCCTTTCCAGCTAAAATAAAGGGTCACACATTAGTCCCGCGGTAGCACTTGCTCTGTGCACATTCCATTGCGGTCTTATCTTCGCTTCTGTGGTCATTTTGTGTATTTTTGCATTTTTTTCCTCATTATGCGTCCTAAGAAAATAAACAGTGATAGAGCTGAGCAGAAAAGAAAATTACTTCACATCACCACTGAGCAAAACAAAGAAATAATAGGTATGTATGAGAGCACTATTCACATTACTGATCTTGCTAGGGAATACAGTATGCCTAGAGCAATGGTCTCCATCATCAAGAACAAAGAAGTGATAAAAAATCTGATGTTGGGAAAGGAGTTAAAGCAGTAACAAAGCAGCATTCCCAAACACTCGAGGAAGTTGAAAAGCTGTTATTAGTTTGGGTAAATGAGAAGCAGTTAGCAGGCGATAGTGTGTCGGCAGCCATGATATGTGAAAAAACAAAAGTGTTGCATGCTAATTTTTTGAAAATCAAACTGGAATCGAGTGATGAGAGTTTTGAAGTTTTTAAGGCCAGCTACAGCTGGTTTGATAATTTTTAAAAGAGGACCAGCATTCATAGTGTTGTGAGGCATGGCGAGGCAGCAAGTGCTAATAAAAAGGCTGCTGATGGGAAGCGGATTTGGCCCAATGGATAGGGTGTCCGCCTGTCACGTGGGAGGTCCAAGGCTCAAACCCAGGGCCTCCTTGACCCATGTGGAGCTGGCCCATGTGCAGTGCTGATGAGTGCAAGGAGCGCTGTGCCACTCCGGGTGTCCCCCACATATGGGAGCCCCATGCACAAGGAGTGCACGCCATAATGAGAGCCGCCCAGTGCAAAAGAAAGTGCGACCTGCCAGGAATGGTGCCTCACACTCAGAGAGCTGATGCAGCAAGATGATACAACAAAAAGAGACACAGATTCTGGGTGCCGCTGCCAAGAATACAAGCGGGTACAGAAGAACACACAGCGAAAGGACATAGAGAGCAGACAGTGAGGGGCGGGGGGGAAGGGAGGAATGGACGAGAAATAAATAAAAAATCTTTTAAAAAAAAAGGCTACTGATGAATTTGTCAGTGAATTTAAGACTTCATAGAGGTTGATGGTTTTATTCCCCATCAACTGTGATTTTTTGGGGGAAAAAATGCCTAGTGGAACCCATATCACAAAAGAGAAGGCGTTAGCAGGCCACAGAACAATGAAGGTCAGGAGCACTCTATTGTCTGAGAATGCTAGTGGGGACTTAAAACTCAAACCTCAACTAGTCTATCATAGTGAAAACCCGCGAGTTTTCAAGAAACAATGTCATAAAAAGCAAACTCCATGTGAGGTGGAGGGCAAACAGCAAAGCTTGGGTCACGAGGCAATTTTTCCCCAAGTGGATAAATGGTTTGGTCCCTCAGTGAAAAAATAATTGCTGGAGAAAGATCTGCCTCTGAAAGCTTGCCAATGAGCCTGCCAACCCTCCAGGCTCGGGCCAGCAGGTCATTTCAAACTTCAAAAAGTTGTCCACCAAGGCGTTTTTCCAGAGGTGCTTTGAGATCACCTCTGACACGCAATTGACCTTCACAGAATTCTGGAAGGAACATTTCAATATTCTGCACTACCTTAACCCTATTGATAAGGCCTGGAACGAAGTGTCTTCTAGGACAATGAATTCAGCATGGAAGAATTTGTGGTCAGCAACTGTGACTCAGAGAGACTTCGAAGTGTTTGCGGCTGACCCCAAGCCTGCAGGTGCAGAGGGCACAGTTGTGCAGGATATTGCATCTTGGGCTAATCCATGGGTCTGGAGGTTGGTGCTGCTGATGTTGAAGAGTTAGTGGAGGAACATCATGGAGCTCAGCACTGAAGAGCTGCAGGAACTACAGAAGGAGCAGCAGTAAGAGATGAGATGGCTGAACAGATTTCTTCAGGTGAGAAGGAGATAAGGGAGGATGTCCCCAGTTTTGTGATAAAAGAAATGTGTGCAAAATGGGCAGAAGGTCATAACTTTGTGGAGTAGTACCATCTGGACAGAGCTCTGACAAGGAGAAATGTGAATTTATTGAATGACCAAACAAGTTCACATTTTTGAGGAATTCTGAAAGAAGAAAGAAGCAGGCCTCATTGGATAAGTTTTTAGTGAAGGAGACAGAGTGTGTCAGAGCCTGTGGTGCAGAAAAGAGAAAGAACACCCGAAGTGCCAGTGCCTGATGTTCTACTGGAGGGGGACTTGCCTTCCAAGCAATACTCCATGTTACCTCTCCTCCTCACCACTCCCTTCCCACCATCCCGTTAGTCATGGACTCTTCTCAGGACAGGTAAAGTTGATATTTTATTTAATCTAAGTATTAATTTTTAGGTTTATTTCTCATGTAATGATATACAACCCTAACTTTTTACGTATTGCCTTAAAAGTGTGCATTATCTTTGGTTTGGGAACATATTAAATTTATTTACATTATTCCTTATGGGGAAAATTTTTTTATATTAATCGTTTTGGGTACTCATCATGCCTCCCAGAACCAATTAATGATGAGTACCGAGGTACCAATGTATATGAGAAATGTTATTTATAGCTGCCCTCTTCCTCCCAAATCATATGTTGTATTTGTTTCTAAGAAAGTTTTTAAAAAGTCTTTGTCTGTTATGTCCATAGTCTGGGCTTCATCATGGATTGTTTCTTACCCAATATTTTGTTCTTTTGAATGGGCCATCATTTCCTGTTTCTTTGTGTGCCCTGTAATTTTTTGTTTCACACTGGATATTTTAATATTTTAATGTGTTAACTGTGGAATGTAGTCACTGAAGTGTCTTTTCCTTAAACTTGTATCCAGCTAGTGTTATGATAGAGATTTCCTTAAATGCCAGGAGCTTACAAACAAATAACAAAAAAAAAGGAGGGGGGGGAAGGAAGAAAGAAAATAAATGCAAGAAAACACCTTTCCCAATTTTTGCAGATTGTTTCTGAGTAATGCTCTCGGAGCTTTGCCATCTAACAATAAGTCAGAATAACAGCCTGAGGCAAAAGTGTAGGGTCCTCTTAGTCTTTCCTGAGCATGTGTCTTGTCCTGGGCATGCATATGTGGCCTTATTAATTCTCCCATTTACACAGATTTTCCAAATGCCCTTCTTCCCCCAGGAAATTCAGTCTGTCTTCCCAGTTCTGGGCACTCTTGTATGTCTTACAGTTGGTAATCCTTTGTCGCAGGCAGCTGGGGTTTGATTTTTGTTCTGTTTTAACTGTCCTCTGAATTACTTCTACATCCAGAGGAAGTTCTCTATCTAGCAACACAGAGGCAAGCATCCTGGTTCAGTCCTTCAGGCTGCCACTAGATGGATTGGTACAGACATACATGCACACTTATATGTACATAACTGTTATTCTGCTCCCTCTAGAACCAGGACCAGAGACCCATACTGAGAGTTCAGGCCATCTTCACAAATAAAGACACAGCAAAGTTTACTACATTTTTTTTAAAAATTTGCATAATTTTGTTTCTGTGTTTTACCACAAAAAAATTTTAACTGACTTGTAGAATCCATCTAGTAACAGATGAAATTGAAATGCATTTTCTTAAGAAGATAGATACGGTTATGGCAGAATATAATGTATCTGATGCTCATGATACAGCTTGAAAAAGAAAAATCTTTGCATGTCATCTGGTTCTTGCTGCAGTCATCTGTGTTCATCTCTGAGAAAGCAAAAAAATCCATTTGATGTTTCAATAAATATCAAAATAACTGCCAAAAAAAAAAAGTTCCATGGGCTGAGATCCAAGTAAGAGCAGTTTTTGATGAATGATTCCTAGAATTGAAAGAGTCCTTTTTAGTTCAACGAGATGATGTCAGGATTGTCACTTACACTGTTGGTTGTGACCCCTGTCTCTCTCCGGCTGCTGGATCAATTAACATGAGTACTGCTTTTTATTTTTTAATTTTATTTTTTTTTAAGATTTATTTATTTATTTAATTCCCCCCCCTCCCCCGGTTGTCTGTTCTCTGTGTCTATTTGCTGCATCTTGTTTCTTTGTCCGCTTCTGTTGTCGTCAGTGACACGGGAAGTTTGGGCGGCACCATTCCTGGGCAGGCTGCACTCTCTTTCGTGCTGGGCGGCTCTCCCTACGGGGCACACTCCTTGCGAGTGGGGCTCCCCTACACGGGGGACACCCCTGCGTGGCAGGGCACTCCCTGCGCGCATCAGCACTGTGCATGGGCCAGCTCCACACAGGTCAAGGAGGACCAGGGTTTGAACCGCGGACCTCCCCTGTGGTAGACGGACGCCCTAACCACTGGGCCAAGTCCGTTTCCCATGAGTACTGCTTTAATGGGGGGTGGTGACAGATGTACTTCTTGTTGTTAAGGGTGAGGTGAGACTATCCAAAAACATTGGAGGGCAATACTGAGGATCAACTGGAATAAGGGAAAGAAAATCCACACCTGGAAAATCTATGACATGCTTGATGTTGACATGTGGTATAGTCTGTTAGTGAAGGCAGAATAGCAGCAGGATCAAGCCAGGTCACACTGGGCACTCTTAGAGAAGATGGCTGATACATGAGAACACTTTTGGTTGAACTTCTTTGTGTTTCTGACATAAAGATGCATTACCTTTTGTCAGGAGGGACTTCCTCTTCATCAGAAGAGTTTTCTATTGTTAGATCAATTACATCTACTTCCTTCTTATTTACCTCATTGGCCACAGTCATTGAACAAGGACGCTGAAAGTTTCTGTTTTTGTACAGGGTTGGCTGCATACTTTCATAAGCTTCCTTCTTTGATCTCATTGGACACCAAGAACCATCTTCTTGGAATTTGATCTCGTCCACATAAGAACAGTCATTGAGAAATTCCATTAAAAGCCCATCTAATATTAAACTCTCATAGGCAGCATTTTTGTCACATGCAGGACAAATCCAGGTGGACTTTTCTCATTCATTTGTAGATAGATAAAGGGCAGCATCAAAACGCTGCAGATGTGTACAAGTCACTGCACAGCATGGGAGAGTCAGTCTCATTTAGGCTAATTGTAGCAATTTCAATATCAGGATCTGCAGTAAGTTTTTCCTTAGTTAGTGCCCTGGAACGATCAGGGCTTCTAATACCTTTCATTTTTAACCTCTGTAATAGCATGGCTGATGTGAGCTGTTGTACAAGATATACAGACATGGGAAACGGACTTTGGCCCAGTGGTTAGGGCGTCCGTCTACCACATGGGAGGCCCGCGGTTCAAGCCCCGGGCCTCCTTGACCCGTGTGGAGCTGGCCCATGCGCAGTGCTGATGCGCGCAAGGAGTGCCGCGCCACGCAGGGTGTCCCCCGCGTAGGGGAGCCCCACGCGCAAGGAGTGCACCCTTAAGGAGAGCCGCCCAGCGTGAAGGAGGGAGCAGCCTGCCCAGGAATGGCGCCGCTGACAACAGAAGCGGACAAAGAAACAAGAAACAAGACGCAGCAAAAAGACACAGAAAACAGACAACCGGGGGAGGGGAGGGGAAATAAATAAATAAAAATAAATAAATCTTTAAAAAAAAAAAGATATACAGACATGGAGTAATTCTTTCCAATTTCTGATGCCCATGAAATTGAAATCTGATTGGGCACAGCTGAAGATAACCTACTAAAGATGTAATATTCAAGGGACATCCAGGTGCATCTGTTCAATCCCATTTTTAGGGTATAGCCTGGTAAAGGAAACAGCTTCCCATTTACTTTTTTTAAAGATTTATTTTATTTATCTCTCCCCGCCCCCATTCTCCTTGTTGTCTCCTCTCTGTGTCCATTTGCTGTGTGTTCTTCTGTGTCTGCTTATATTCTCATTAGGTGGCTCTGGGAACTGGTCCTGGGACCTTCCAGAGTTCAAGAGAGGCAATTATTCTCTTGCGCCACCTCAGCTCCCTCTTCTGCTATGTCTTCTTATTTTCTCTCCTCTTTGTCTTGTTGCGTCATCTTCCTGTGTCAGCTCTCCATGTCAGCCAGCACTCCTACATGGGGCTGCTTTTCCTGCATGGTGTGGCATTCCCACGCAGGTGGGCACTCCTGCATAGGGCAGCATTCTTGCATGGGCTGGCACTCCGTGTGGGCCAGCTCACCATGTAGGCCAGCTTGCCCTCACCAGGAGGGCCTGGGCATCGAACCCTGGACCTCCTATATGGTAGATGGGAGCCCCATTGGTTGAGCCACATCCTTTTCCCCCATTTACTGTTATACATAGACTATTGGGATAATTATCTTCTTGAGGGCAACTTGTCTCTGCCAGGCAGTCGCAGCTGAACTTGGACTGTATAATCTCTCCTACTACCCAGCAAAAAATCCCTTGAGTTGCATATCTCTCTAATGTGTTGAGGTGTCAGAGAAAAAAAAAAAAACAAAAAAAATTTATGTTGAAATTGTTGAATACTGCTTTGAACCAAACTTGTGGGCTTGATGAGAACATCAAGGACATTATAAAAGGGCAGGTTTTTAAACTGGACCTCAGGATAGACAGGAGAAATTGGGGGAGATGGCTACTGTGTCTCAAATGTATTTGTTTTTTGTTTTTAACATTAGATGTTGTATTGGTCAGCCAAAGGGGTGCTCATGCAAAATACCAGGAATTGGTTGGTTTTTATAAAGGGTATTTATTTGGGGTAGGAGCTTAAGTTAAAGCATAAGTTATTTCCCTCACGAAAGTCTATTTTCAAGTGTTGGAGCAAGATGGCTGCCAATGTCTGCGAGGGTCAGGCTTCCTGGGTTCCTCCCTTTCAGGGTCTTGCTTCTCTCTGGGTTCAGGGTTCCTCTCTTCCTGGGACTGGCTTCTCTTCCTCTGTGAGCTTACTTCCTGGGGTTCCAGCTTAAGGCTTCAGCATCAAACTCCAACATCAAAACTCCAACATCAAAAATCCTCAACTCTGTCCTTTGCCAGGCCTTTTTTCTGTGAGTCCCCACCCACCAAGAGGTAGGGACTCAATGCCCTAATGACATGGCCCAATCAAAGCCCTAATCATAACTTAATCATGCCCAGGTACAGACCAGATTGCAAACATAATCCAATATCTATTTTTGGAATTAATAACCATATCAAACTGCTACAGATGTCATTATTTTTGGATTTTTTAAACTTTATTTTATATATTTAATAATTGAAAATATAAACAATTAAAAACTAAAAATAAAACAATTGAATAAAAACATAACATTTCTCAATTAAATGTCCTGGATACATATAAATTTTTCTTTTGACTCATACAGTATGTTATACTATACATTAAATGTGGTTTTAGGGAAGCAAATGTGGCTCAAGTGATAAGGCTTCCGCCTACCATATGGGAGGACCTGGGTTCGATCCCTGGGGAATCCTGGTGAAAAAGAAGAGAAAGTGTGCCTGCACGGCGAGCCAGTGCCCGCATGGCGATCCAGTGCCTGCGTGACAAGCCAACGCCTGTGTGGTGAGCCGAGTGCCTGCGCGGTGAGCCAGTGCCGGCACAAGTGAGTCACGCAGCAAGATGATGATGCAACAAAAGAGAGACAAAGGGGAGAGTCAAGGTGAAACACAGCAGAAACCAGGACCTGAGGTGGTGCAGCTGACAGGGAATTTCTCTCCACATCAGAGGTCCCCAGAATTGAAACTTGGTGAATGCTAGAGGAGAAAAAAACGCAAAGACCAGAAGAGAAATGGATACAGAAGATCACACAGTGAATGGACACAGACAGCAAAAACAGTGGGTGAAAAAAAAAAAACCAAAAAACAAACAAACAAAAAACAGCGGGGTGGGGGGAGGGAGATGAGAAGGGAGAAAATAAATAAATAAATCCTTTTTTAAAATGTGGTTTTAGTATCTTGTTTTTGTTTTTGTTTTTTTTTTCAATGTGGCACATTCATTGCATTTAACGGTGAATACATTTTGGAGCACTGCTACACAGCATGGATTATAGTTTACATTGTAGTTTACGTTCTTTCCCCGTCCATTCAGTTGGTTACGGCAGGATATATAATGCCCTGCATCTGTCCCTGCAATATCATTCAGGACAACTCCAAGTCCTGAAAATGCCCCCATATCACACCTCTTCTTACTCTCTCTGCCCTCAGCAACTCCCATGGCCACTGTTTTCACATCAATGATACAGTTTCTTCCATTGCTAGAGTCACAATAATTCTACAGTAGAATACCAGTAAGTCCACTCTAATCCATGTTTTATTCCTGCATCCTGTGGACCTTGGGATGGTGATGTTCCCTCCACCTCTAAGTCGAGAGGGGGCTTAGATCCCGCATGGCTGATGGATGAGATTCTCCTGCTTGCAGTTGTAGACTCTCTCGGTTTCCTAGTGTTTTAGTGTCTTGAAGCAGAACAGAACTAACAGGAGAGGAATGTTCTACAGATGATGAGCTACCATCCAAATTGAAAACTGATTATTTTATTGTGGATATATCAGAAAGTCCTTCAGGAGTCCATGAGTACCAGTGTCTATACAATTCTCTGATTTTAATCTGAACAGGAGGCTGCAGCCACTCTTCAACAAATGCAGAGACCTCATCAGGAGGTCATGTTTGCACCCACTTTTATTCCGTTCACCAAAGCCTAGTAACACTTGCAGTTCAGACACCCTAAAGTTAGAAGCCATATTCCTCATCTCCTCGAAATCTGCCATTTTATAACACCATGGGCGCCACTGTGCTGCCACCAATGGTGCAGCCACCACCACAGTCACGCCACTACTCAAGCACCATCCTGCACTGGGTGCCACAAAAGATGCCAATGCCCTTGCTTACTGCTTTTAGGTTGCCTTTTTCTTTATTTAGCACTTGCCCAGTTACTGCAACTCTTTAGTTTTTGGAGATCTCATAAAGATAGTTGTACCAGTTTTTGCTTGTTATTCAAAAATTCTTTGGGGGTCGGAAACTTGTATTGGTCAGCCAAAGGGGGGCTGATGCAAAATACCAGAAATTGGTTGGTTTTCATAAAGGGAATTTGTTTGGGGTATACCAGGCCATAAAGCATACGTTACTTACCTCACTAAAGTCTATTTTCGCGTGTTGGAGCAAGATGGCTGCCGACATCTGCGAGGGTTCAGGCTTCCTGGGTTCCTCTGGGCTCCGCTCCTCTGTTTTCTCCACAGGGTCAGCTATAAACTATGAGGCTCTCTAGGCTTTGCCTCTCTCCACAAGGTTGGCTGTACACTATCATGCTAATGGCTCTGTCTCTCTCCCTGGGGCTACCTCTTCAGGCATCAAACTCCAACATCAAAACTCCAACATTAAAAGCCCCTAACTCTAGGGAAGCGCACTTGGCCCAGTGCCCTTATGCACACCAGAGCAGAGTCTCAGAGACAGATAAAGTAGATACAACCCCATGTATTGGTCCTTTTGAGGGCTAAAGAGATCCACAGGTTCTCTGGTCATGGCAGATGGAGTTCACTGCCATGTCAGTTGGCCCTTCTTTGGAGCTGGTGTTTCTACGTAATGGAGCTGGACTCAGATGTGATCTCTTTTCACAAGCCTTTCATGCTACTTTACTGGAATTGTAGTTGGTGCTGGGGTTTAAGATATATCTAGGGGATTTGAATCTCTGGACTGACAACATGATAGCTAGGCCCTGAGCCTCAACAGACTTCAGCTCCTACACTCAGATTTATTGGACTTACCCCACTCAGCTAACATGGAGTTGAAGAATGTCAACCACCATACCATGGAGCCTAGAGTGCCTACAACTGAAAGCAGGAGGATTGCATCCAGTATCCATGTGGAATCTAAGCCCCCTCTTGACATAGATGTGGAATGGACACAACCAAGCCAAGGTCCACAGGAAGGAGGAATACAGTAAGGATCAGAGTGGACTTAATGATATTCTATTCATGAACTAGTGTGGTTAATAATCGAGAAAATGTGGCATTGGTATGGAAAAAGTGGCCATGGTGGCTGCTGGGTGCGGGGAATGGGAGGAAGAGATGAGATGTGGAGGCATTTTCAGGACTTGGAGTTGTCCTGGGTGGTGCTGCAGGGACAATTGCCGGACATTGTGTGTCCTCCCATGGACCACTGGATGGAACGTGGGAGAGTGTGGACTACGGTGTGGACCACAGGCCATGGGGTGCAGCGATGCCCAGAGATGTACTCACCAGATGCAATGGATGTGTCATGATGATGGGGGAGAGTGTTACTGTGGGGGGAGTGGTGGGGTGGGGGCCGTGGGGGTGAATGGGGACCTCATATTTTTTTAATGTAATATTTTTAGAAATAATGAATAAATAAAATTGAAAAAAAAAAAAAAAGGTAGGAGCTCACTGCATGTGAAATTCTTGCCCTCCCCTAGCAAGATGGTGCCTTCTTGGCAAAGGCAGATAAGGCCACCTGATCAGACGTTCCCATGGATCTCAGGGGCATAGCAATGAGGTCAATAGTTCCTCATGAAAGCAATATATTATTAAGCCAGCAGCTATCAGGAGTTCTGTCTCTCCACACTTCTCAGTTCTTTTCATATAAACCCCCGGGGCAGTAATTTAGGGCTGGTGAGAGATGTGGAACTGACAGTCCCTGACATCCACCATCATCTGCAACAAGCTGTGGCAACTCCACCTTCCCCATACCGTTGCCACCAACCTGCTGGAGGGAGCACCGAATGGAGGTGGGGGTGGGCCTGAAGAGGGAGAATTCCCGCCTCATTTACTATGAACCGTCCCCTTGGCATCAAGAAGCACAAGACGAAATGGCATTTGGGAATATCAGTGTTTGGTAGGGTCTCTGAATCTCATTTAGTCCTTGCTCCTCAGCTTGAATAAAAGCAACATCAACTCTGGGGTGTGGGCGTGGGTTTTGTTTTGTTTTAAGTAAAGTTGAATGAGTTGGTGGTGGTGCCAGAAACAAAACTTGAAACCTTAATAGGGAGAAATGAAACTTCTATGGAAAAGAATGTTTCCCTTGTTAATAATGGCTTGGGTTTGTCTGAGGCGTGGTTCCATGTGGGGCTTTCTGCAACCAAGCTAAAACTTTTAACAGCATCAGGAAAGCAATCTCGTAAACTCCACAGAGAAGGAGAGGAGACATTAAAGAGCCCTTAGAAATTTATATCAGGACCATAGCAGTCTTTTCCAGGGACAGTGGCTTCCTAACCTGGATACCTTCCCTGTCAACATCCCATCCCTGGCTCCTCACACCCAATCAGTTATGAAGGAGAAGCTGGGAGCAGCTAACCACCGAAGACTCGATGGAAATGCAGATCCATATTTAAAGTTTAGGCCTGGGTGCTGAGGGGCCCTGTCCTACTTGGACCCTTCTCCTCTTCCACAAGAAGCTGTAACAAGTCAGGAGTTGTTCCGGACAGTTCTGGAAAATGGATTCCCCTCCCAGCACCCCATTTTATGAGAAACAGATGACTCCTTTCTCTTAAGTGGCCAGCGTCTGTAGAAATCCAACCTAGTTCCTTCTTTGTTCCAAAGCAAACACTTCCCTTGGCTTCTGTTCCCACCCCCCAGACAAGCTCACCAGGAGCGGGGCTCTCAGAGCAAGGCCCTGGGACTTGAAAGAAAGCCAACAAACCTAGACATGAATTATGGCTGCAGAGTGGTGCGACTGGTTTCTTAACAAGTGTTCCAGATTTACGGATCCAAATAACTGTTGTCCCTTTTAAAATAGTCACCTACATAGACAATAGACTTATTTCAAGGTAATAACAACAGCAGTATCATTTATGGAGCATTTGCCAAATGTCAGACTCTGCTGAGAGCGTTATGGGTATTATGTCACTTGACCCTTGCAGCCCCATTAACAAACAAGGAAACCGAGGTTCAGAGAGATCAAGCCACATCACTATTGAGTGATGAAGCTCGGAGTCAACCAGGACACCTGACTCCCTCCACTTCCAATTTTGAAATGAACGCCACCCTTTCAAATCCTCACTGGTGGCCATCTACCTTCTTTCAGATTCAACTAGGGGAATCAGGAACTCCCATATTCCTTTGTTATTTCATTGAAATCTCACTATAGTGAAGTACGTGGGTGATCATTGTTCCCATTTTAGAGAGGAAGTGAGGGAAGCTCAGAAAGGTTAAAGAACTTTCTGGTAAGTAGCAATACTCATAACTCTTGGGAATGGACTTGATTTTTGAAAATGTCCAAAAGCGACTTGGAATTTACTTACTTACTAAATTAGATAAGTCATTTGGCTTGGCAAACTTAGGCATGCTCAATATAAACTTACACAAGACTGATCATCTTTTTTTTTTTTTGAAGGATTTATTTTATTTATTTCTCCCTGCCCCCGTGTTATTTGCACTCACTTTTTAGGAGTGCATCTTCTTTTTAGGAGACACCGGGAACTGAACCTGGTAGCTCCCATGTGGTGGGTGGACACCTAACTGCTTGAGCCCACATCCCCTTCCCAAGACTGATTACCTTGTTTGGTTTCTAGGTTAGTTGTGTGAAGGCAATTCCAAAAGAGTCATTTCAGGGATGGTTAGTAATATCTTCCTAGTCTGAACCCAAATCTTCCTTTTTGTAATTTGCTCCTGAGGTTCTAATTCAAATTCCTGGAGCCACATGGAACTGGTCTCATCTTGCCTACTCTCCGTGGCCCATTCTGTCCTACCAGCTTGGTTATCTGATTGCAAATTTGGGCAGATAAGAAGCCACAAATTAGAAAGGGCTGATTGAGGTGTACATGAAAATCACCTGGGCAGTTTTTATTTGTTTTATAAACAACAAAATTTATTCTTGTGCAATTCTGGAGGTCAGAAGTCCCGCGTCAGTTTTCCAGGGCCAAAATCATGCTGATAGCTACGCCACGCTTCCTCCAGAGGCTCCAGGAGGAGAGCAATTTACTGGGAAAATTTTAAAGCTAACACTGCCTAGGCTTTGCCCTCACAGATTCTAATTTTATTGGTCTGGCTTAACGTCTGGGCATGCTTATATTTTGAAGTTTATCAAGTAATTCTGGAGAGGATCCAGGGCTGTGAATTGCTGTATTTGCAGGAGAGAAGAGTTTAGACTCAGAGAGGCTGGTTAACTAGCCTGAGGCATCCCAGGAACCAAGGGCCAGAGCTGGGATTCAAGCCACCATTCCCCTGGCCCCCAAGCACATTGCAAGTACTCGGTGAACACTTGGTGAGTGGCAGACAGCGCCTCCTTGGCTTCCACCTGGCATACCCACGCTCCTGGGTGGTGGTCCCTGAGCTTGGAGTCCCTGCAGGAAAGGGCCTGGCAGGGACAAGGGGGAGCGAGCCATCTCGGGCGTCCGCTCCGTCCTGCAGTTGTTGCTCATCATCCACAACAACGTTTTATTGTTGTTGTTGTTATTGTTTTTGTTTTTCATAAATAATATGAAACTACCACAATACCTTTTTTTCCCCTATTTAAAAAAAATGTTACATTCAAAAAATATGAGGTCCCTATATACCCGCCACCCCCCTCACCCCGCTCCTCCCACATCAACAACCTCTTTGCATTTGGTGAATACATCTTGGAGCCCTGCCGCACCACATGGATAGTGGTTCACATTACAGTTTACACTCTCCCCCAGTCCATCCAGCGGGCCTCAGCAGAACAATGTTTTGAGTCCTCTAGACAGGGTATCCCAAGGGGTGGATAGCAGGGCATGCTCTCTGGAAGTCGGGGAAGTGGGTAGCAGGTCCAGTTCAGGGGTTCCTGGGCCCTGCCTCTGCTTGTCCCCCAGAGGGAAATGTGGTCTTGGCGAGGTGGAATCAAGTCCAGAACCTGGAGAGGCCCCCTTTTCTGCACATTCTCCTGACTTGCACGTAGATGGTTAGAAGCAAATTTCTTCTGGAACCGTGATGTAAGCCCTACTATAATAGGGTGGTGGTGCAGAAAGAAATCCCATTTTTTGGTGAGATCCTACCTGCCAGGGACAGAGGCAGGCACCCTTCCCTGCCTCCTCTGGAATCCTGAGGGCCCAAGGGAGCTGGTGTTACACTGCCTCAGTGCCTGACTCACTTCTAAGATTTTGAATCCTCGTCTAATTAATTTACTCTAACCACATAGGGATTGTGCGTGTGCGTGTGTTTGCACCCATAACCTTTTTCACGGGGGACGTGAAAGGCACGGCCTCCTGCTGGGCCTGAGCCTGGGACTTTCTTGCCCTGAGACTGATAAACAGAGCCGGCCAAGCCAGGGTCGGCGCGGGGTTTTCTTCACCGCGGCTTCCCGGCGGGGAGTTCAGCAGCCAGCCAGCTCTGGCCTCCGTCCCTCTTTCTGGGCAGCCCTATAGTTCAGCCTGTCCACTTCTCTTTTCTCAAGCCCAAAGCTCCCCCAGATGCGCTGGTCCTGGCTGATGGTTCTCAGTTAACTTTCCATTGCTGTTACTCGGGGTGGAATCTCCCCTCCAGGCCAAAGTCCAGAATTCAGTCTCTTCTCACTTGCCTCTTCCATGCTGTTTCCTTCACCCTACACAGCACCTCCCCCGCGCCCCCCCCCCCCCCCCCCCCCCAGCTCAAGGGCATAACTTCCCTTTGAAACCAGGAGGGAATTTCAGGCCAAGAACAAGCGCAGTCATAGCGATGAACTCGACTGACGAGCATCTACACAGTTTACGAGAATTTCCACGGAGGCAATTTCATTTGGTCCATCCTTAGAAATACCCTTGCGTCATTGTTATTGCTAATGTCCCCATTTTACAGATGAGGAAAACGCTTCAGAGTCAGGGCCTCCACCTACGAGGCAGCCCTGAAAGAGGTTCTGTGACTGGCTCAAGGTCAATGTCAGTGTCACTGGTGGATCAAGGACTTGAACACAGGTCTAGTTCCATTAAATGATGTCTCTTCTAGGAATTCCCACCATTGCTTCCTTTCTCAAGCATAGGGTTCTCCTTGAGACCCAAAACCCCAGGGGGTGGGGTAGGGGGTTGAGGAGCAGCTACTCAGCTCCCTCTAGCCCCTGAGGAACCTGAGAAAGCAGGGTTTTTCTTCAGGGCTCCTAACTTGTCCCTGCGTTACAATTTGCTCTCCTGACGATGTGTCCTCAGCACCCATTCAGGGGTGCACTGCCCAGCCCTCCTCTAGCTGCATCAGCTGGATTTCGCTTGAGCATGCTCTCCTCTTTCCCTCCTTTCTCCCCAGGTCTTTGTGCATTCTACAGCTCACCTTGTCCAGGTGGAAGCTCCATCTCTACTTGCCTTTCCCAATCTAGGTCACATAAACCTGGATCTAGGATCTAGGCTCCTTCCCTGATTCTTTCACCAGTAGTCAGGCAAATAGATGTTCAGAGGCGAGGTGAACAGTCACTGGCCTTCCCTGGTTTTTCAGTTACTTTCATTTAAAACAGCTGGAAATACTTAAGAAACTACATTATTCCAATATGTTGTCCAGTCCCAATCATTGCTGTGGGAACAAGGGTCTATTGCACGGAAATGCTGTCATTTTCATCTTCATTTCTCTCCCCATCTGTTTGCAGCCTTCCTTTCTCCAGATAATCTCCTTCTGCATGCAGAAGGAAGGGTGCTCGGCTGGCCCACACATCTTGACCTGCTGTGGCTCCCAAAATGTTTTGGAGATGCTTAGTGAGTCAGTTAGATTCTTGGCCTAGGCTGGAAGTTCTGGTGTGACAGCAAATGTATTCTGATTTTTAGGTAATGGAAAGGAAGGAAGGAAGGAAAGGAAGGGAGGAAGGAAGGGAGGGAGGGAAGGAGGGAAGGAGGAAGAGAGAGGGAGAGATGAGAAGCAAGAAAGAAACCAGGGAAGCGGACTTGGCCCAGTGGTTAGGGGATCCGTCTACCAAATGGGAGGTCCGCGGTTCAAACCCCGGGCCTCCTTGACCCGTGTGGAGCTGGCCCATGCGCAGTGCTGATGCGTGCAAGGAGTGCCCTGCCACACAGGGGTGTCCCCTGCAGAGGGGAGCCCCACATGCAAGGAGTGTGCCCCATAAGGAGAGCCGCCCAGCGTGAAAGAAAGTGCAGCCTGCCCAGGAATGTGCCACACACACGGAGAGCTGATGCAACAAGATGACGCAACAAAAAGAAACACAGATTCCCCTGCCACTGACAACATCAACGTAGACAAAGAAGAACACACAGAAAACAGACACAGAGAACAGACAACCCAGGGGGGGAGGGGGAGAGAACTAAATAAGTAAATAAATCTTTTAAAAAAAAAAAAGAAAGAAACCAATAGCAACCCCCAACAATTAGGTTTATATGTACATTGATTGTAATAATTCTGCAAGAACAACTTGTATTTGCAGACCACAGCTCCCCTGGCCAATCAGGAATGGGGGTGGGGTGGGGGGACCAACCACCACCGCAAGGCACCTACCAACTACAAAATTACATTTACTCCTTTCTTTTCTACCGTTAGTATTTGAAAACACTTCAATATATTCATTGTTAATAATTCCTTTTCTTCCTTCACACAGAGAAGTGGGTCAGTGCAGGGATTTGCTCAGGCTTCTCGGCCAAGTGGGAGATACGGAAGGTCTTTGACCCATGGAGGCTTCTCTCATGGCAGCTCTCAGCTGGCTACCTGGGAACATGTCATAAACTGCCAAAACAGAGCTAGGGAGAATGTGGAGGAGGAAGGCAGAAACTTGGAACAGGCCAGGTGGGCCATGGGGTAACGCTCCCAGAGTGCCCTGAGACTGCTGCTAGAACGACCACTGAACCACGAATCACTGTCCTGGCTACTCGTGTCTGTAATAACAGCCACAACAAGTGCTGCTGCGAAGGTCAGCCCTGGGGCCCCTGTTGCCTAATGCACTTTGTGAGAGGTGAAGGCAGAAATGAGTTGGTGAAGCATGCTGTTGATCCAAACGTGTTCCAGCTGGCCGAGGTGGTGGAGGCCTGTGAGAAACTCCAGGTGGAGTTCATCTCCTTTGGGTCCCAGGCAAGGATGGCAGATAAAATTTAACTTGAGCACATGGAGTGAAAGCTGCTCTAGCATCTTCTATGTGATGCAGGATTCAGGTGGAGACTGGAGAGGCTGGGCCAGCCACAGGGAGCGGGCAGTCAGCGCAGGGCAGGGCCACCCTTGGTCACCGCGGCGAGCGGAGTAGAGGGGTCTTGGGCTCTGGCCTCCTGTACAGTTGCTGGGCCCACAGGGGTCTGGGCTGCTCCTTTCTGACTGGAGTCATTTCAAATCCCACCTGCTTTGCCATTTTACCCCGTCATATTACACGACGGAAGGGGGTCCTGAGAGGTGGAGTGGCCTGACCAAGGTCAGCTCATTAGTTGGAGGCTGAGCCAGGACCAGAAGCTGGGGCGTTTGGCTTCCATTCAGACTATTTCCACCCGGTCTTGTTTGCAGGCCTCCCACCCATCCAGCCCCCACCCAACCTAAGGCAGGCAGGCAGCAACCTCACCGCCTCCAGCTGGAAATGGTGGGGGCTGGGAGCTGGGGCCACCCAGTTCTCATTCACGCAGCCACTCATTCACTCCAGTTGGGTCTTCCAACAAGTGCTTACCTATCATGCAGGCCACACATGGGGGATAAGGGCTGGAGACTCCATGCTTTGGTCATTTAATCCCTCTGAGCCTTGATTTCCACCTCTGGAACGTGGGTGATACAAAACCCTGTGCCTAACGTGTAGAGTGAGTGCTCCATGAAAGGTGGCTATCCTAGATGCAGGCCAGGCCCACCAGAAGTTCATGGTTTCTTGGGGGAGCCAGATTCAAGAACTATAATCAGAGTATACAAACAAGATGGGTTAGGAGCAGAGGAAGGAATAGCTAACTCTAACTATGGCACAGCAGTTTTTGCTCTGCCACCTACCAGGTGGAAGAACGTAAGTTCCTTAACCTCTCTGGAGGCATCTGATTCTTCTTATTAGTAAAATGTGGATAATATAAATAACACCTAAATTCTGGGTTATGAATTTATGAATTGGAGATAGATATGAAGCACCTGATATGCAATAGGCCATCAATAAAGTGATATCAACATTTTGGGGATGGCGCCAGAGAAATCTTCACAGAAGTAGTGTCATCTGAGTTGGATTGTGAAAGATGAGTAGAGCTTTACAGGGAGAAGGGAGACAGAAGACCATGGCCAAGGGCATGAAGCTGTGAAAATACGGCATTGGCAGAGAAGAGAAAGCAGCTTGGAGATTCTGAAGCAGGGAGTGTATGGGAGAGAGGTAGAGAGGAGCCTGGGACCGGGCGAGGAGGGGTCTTGGGCCCATACAAAGAAGTTTGGACCTTTCAAGAACGGGGGCCATTGGAGGTTTTAGAGCTATTGACAGGATCAAGTAGGCATTTATACAATATGCTTTGTCAGAACTTCCTTGGCTGCTGGGGTTTTATTTGGTTATTTTTTGTTGGTCAAGAGTCATGTAATGATAGCAATAGTACAATAATGATAATTTTCCTAATAACCATCAAAACTATATTGGTTGCAAGTGATAGAAAACCAAACTCAAACTAGGTGTGATGGCTTCAAAACATGTCCCAAATTCCTTGATCCTCCTCCCTTTAAGAGATGGAGTCTAATTCCCCTACCCTTGCGTATAGGCTGGATTTAGTAACTCAGTTCTAACAAGTAGAAAAATTGGGAATGATGATGGTCACTTCAGAGAAGAGGTCACAAAAGGCACTGAGGCTTCCTCCCCACTTGCTCTGTCTTGAATAGTTCATTCTGGGGGAAGCAACAGCTGCCATGCTGTGGGCATGTGCAAGCAACCAGTGGGGAGCCCACATGGCAAGGAACTGAGGCCTCCTGCCAACAGCCACATGGGTGAACCATCTTGAAAATGGATCCTCCAGGCTCAGTCAAGCCTGGAGATGACTGCAGGCCTTGAAGCAGCCACAATGAAATCATGAGAGAACCTGAGTCAGAGCCTCCCAGCTAAGCCACTCCCAAATTCCTGGCCTACAGAAACTATGAGATAATAAGTGTTTGTTGATTTAAGCCACAGAGTTTGAAGGTAATTTATTATGCAACAATAGATAACCAACCCTCCAGCTTAAGCCATAAAAGGAATTAATTGATGCACCTAACTCCAGAAGTAGGTGGCTTGGATGCAGGAGGAAAAAGATGTTTCCAGCACCCAGTTTCTCTCTGTATCTTAAATCCATCTTCCCCCATATTGGCTTCTTTCTCAGTTTCCTTGTGGTGGCCTCTGAAAGCTCCAGGCATGTATCATTTTACTGCTTGTATCCCAGGGGATAAGACTGTGTACCTCTCTCCAAGGAGTGCCAGCAAGAGTCTCATTGTGTGTCATTCTCTTTGATTGGGTCTCATGCCCATTCCTCAACCAATTGTGCTCTGGTTGGTCAGGCTGTCGCTTGCCCAGCCCTGGCAATTGGGGTGGGATCATCTCTACCCAAAGCATAGGAACTGAGGTGGGGAAGGCACCTCCCCAGAGGACAGTCAAGGTCAGGTTGCCGGGACTGGGAAATGGTTGCTGGGCAGCGAGGCAATGGACGTGTATTATGCCCACATTTGTATATACTTTTCTGTTGTCCCATGTGCATTAGTCCACGCTTGTCTCTCTTGTCTCCTTACTGTTCTTGGAACACCCCAGGCACTCACTCCCACCCCACAGCCTATGCCTGTCCTACCCTTACTATTTAGAATGCTCCTGCTTCCTCACCTCATTTAGGCCTAAAATGTCACCTACTCAGCTAGGCCTTTCTGGAATGCCCAATTTGAAAAATGCAACTTCCCTCCATTTTCCCCCATACTCTATTCCCCTTCCCTGCGGTACTGTTTTCTTTAGTGCTTAACATTATCATACTATTTTACTTATCTTATCGTCCATCTTTCCCATTGGAATGTTAGCGCCACAGGACCGGGATTTTGTCCATTCTTTTTTTTTTTTTTTTTTTTTGATTTAAGATTTTTTTTATTTTTTATTTTTTTTTTATTGACTTTGTAATAATATTACATCAAAAATATATATGTGAGGTCCCATTCAACCCCGCTCCCCCACCCCCCCCCCCCTCCCCCCCAACAACAGTCGTTCCCATCATCATGACACATCCATTGGATTTGGTAAGTACATCTTTGGGCACCTCTGCACCTCATAGTCAATGGTCCACATCATGGCCCATGTCCATTCTTGTCACTGCTACTTCTGTGCCTAGAACAGTGTCTGGCACATAGTAGGCATGCCATAAATAATGGTTGAATGAGTGGGTGAATGTTCACAGCCATGCTATGGGTAGGTAGTGATTCTCCTTTTGTTATAAATAAGGACATTGAAATTTGGACGAAGGATGATGTTGGCAACAAGTTTTTGTGGGTTTTTTTTTTTTTAACTTTAATTGCTGAGTGCTAATGAGAAAACAGCAGAGGGGAACTTAATGCATTACAGTGTGTTTCCTCCAAGTGAAGGTTAAATGATGCCCTGATGCAGTAGTTCAAGTAGAGAAAGTGGTAGAATTGAGTCATCGCCTGGCACACATAATACAGGCACGCTGGACTCAAAACAACCACCTGCTCTGACATGGTCAGAACTAAATGATGCTGGAAGAAGCAGTTTAGTTTCAGCAAATAAGTCACATTAAAACTAATTTTAATTTGAATCCTTTGGGTTTTATAGTTTCCTTTAAATAGAATCTGTAGGGAAACGGACTTTGGCCCAGCGGTTAGGGCGTCCGCCTACCACTTGGGAGGTCCGCGGTTCAAACCCCGGGCCTCCTTGACCCGTGTGGAGCTGGCCCATGCGCAGTGCTGATGCGCGCAAGGAGTGCCCTGCCACCCCACACAGGGGTGTCCCCCGCGTAGGGGAGCCCCACGCGCAAGGAGTGCGCCCGTAAGGAGAGCCGCCCAGCGTGAAAGAAAGAGCAGCCTGCCGAGGAATGGCGCTGCCCACCCTTCCCGTGCCGCTGACGACAACAGAAGCAGACAAAGAAACAAGACGCAGCAAAAAGACACAGAAAACAGACTACTGGGGGAGGGGAGGGGAATTAAATAAATAAAAATAAATCTTTAAAAAAAAAAAATAGAATCTGTAAGTTTGTTTTGGTTTTACAGTTGATTGTAAACCTAAAACCTTGAGAGGTCTGTCCCCAGCTTTATGTATGTACACATTTAAGGAAACATTACAATGAAAATTAATAATAAGCTTGGTGAGATCCAGACCCTTTATAAAAACCTTGCTTATTATTCAAGATTAAGAAACACGGTTTCAAGGGGCTCAAACCCTCTTGTCTTTGGAGATATAAAGGGCAGGTCTGGGAAAGATGTTTTCAGATCAGGGCTCAGAACTTGGTAGCCCGGAGCTTAGAGCTCCTCTAGTGAGTCCAAACCAGAGGGCATGGGGTGCGGTAGGGCGGGGTGGGATAGGGTGGAGTGGGGTGGGGGATGTGACTCAGGAATGTCTCAGCTGGGATTTAGGTGTTTTGTTCTGCTATTTGCTGAGAACTAGAACTAGCGATAGCTGGGAAAGAGGGGAGGGTTTAGGCTTGGCAGTTATCAAGCATGACTCTCTCTTGCTCACAGAGCTGACCTTAGGGTAACTATCTGAAGTGGAGATTTCTGAGGGTGCTGCTTGGATTCTGCCCCCGGAATTTGGGGAACAGACTATCTTCTGGCTCGCTAGGAAAAGGAGGGTGCCAGACAGGGCAGATGTCCCGTTACTTAAGACCCAAGAGCAGCGCAGAGTGTGGGAACCAAGGAAATTTTCCTGCCTGCTCCAGGCCAGTCTTTTACTAGATTGGCAGGACGCTGTGGAAGATCTTTCCTCAACTGAGGCCTCCGGTGGGAGGGGCAGGAACTGGCCCCCAGTAAAGCAGAATTGGTTGACTGTGGAATTAGGCCTGGTGGAGGTTTGAGAGCTGCTGGGGCACATGAGGGCCTCCCGGGGTTGATGGGGGAAACTGAGACAGAGAGGTGGAATTTGGACCTAGGTTAAACTGTGGGGGAAAGAAGAGGGATGAGGCTTCACGGAGACAGTGGGGGATAAAATGACTAAAATAAAGCAGATACGTTATCTGAGTTACAAATGTGTGCTAGGGGAAAGAGAGTTCTTGAATTCAATGACTCTTGGGACTGGGAACAGAACTGAAGTCTCTGGCCTCCTGAGCTAGTATATTACCCAAGAAACCACAGTGACTTTTTCCTCCTGCCTTCTACAAATATTGTAATGACTACTGTGCCTTCAGCCCTTAGGAAGAGCCTGTAGGAGCCTATTCCACTAGGCTGTGCAAGCTAGAGAAGAACTCAGGATACAGCGAAGGAAATCCCCAGTGCCCTGGGTTGGGAGGTCCCAGGTGCTTTTGGTTTCCAGACTCTTACAGACTCATTTGTCTGTGTCTTCTCGCAAGGCCTTGTGAGGCCTTTATGCACAGCAAAGAAAGAGGGAACTTAGCTTTGAAGTGCCCTGCTGGGTGCCAGTCACTGGGCTGGCTCTTTACATCCTTTATATCACTTCACATATTGGTCCATGTATTAGTCAGCCAAAGGGGTGCTGAAGCAAAATGCCAGAAACTGGTTGGTTTTCATACAGGGTATTTATTTGGGGTAGGAGCTTACAGATACCAGGCCATAAAGCATAAGTTACTTCCCTCACCAAAGTCTATTTTCACGTGTTGGAGCAAGATGGCTTTGATGGCTGCGAGGGTTCAGGCTTCTTGGGTTCCTCTCTTTCAGGGTCTTGCTTCTCTCTGGGTTCAGGGTTCCTTTCTTCCCAGGGCTTGCTTCTTCCTGGGGCTGGCTACTCTTTCCTCTGTGAGCTTACTTCCTGGGGCTCCAGCTTAAGGCTTCAGCATCAAAGTCCAACATCAAAACTCCAACATCAAAAACCCTCAACTCTGTCCTTTGTCAGGCCTTTTATCTGTGAGTCCCCACCCCCAATGCTCTAATGACGTGGCCCAATCAAAGCCCTAATCATAACTTAATCACACCCAGGTTCAGACCAGATTACAAACATAATTCAATATCTATTAATTCATAACTATGTCAGACTGTTCCAGTCAGTTTGTTTCGTTTTCATCCTCTCAGACATTTCCTTTCAGTAACTTTCTTTTTCTTCCTTAACTATCTTTTGGGTGGATAGAGTCTAGGTGAGGAAGCTCGTGGTTTGGTTCCAGCCAGACCACTGAGGCTTGGGAGGACCAGGAGTCTTCTTGGAATCCTCAGCTTCTAGTATTCCTCCTGGTGCTCAGCAAATACTCCCAGAGCTCACAGACATAATACCTCCTCCTGATCGCCAAGGCTGGGCCATCTACCCCAGAGCGAGATTCTTTCAACAGCAAAGCACCTACTTTTTTCTCTGTGACTCACGGCTGGACTGGAGTGCTAGGAATGAATTCGGCTGGAGCCTCAGAGCCTGCTGCTGCTGAGTCTGGAGTCTGTTCCCGGAGCGGCTCCACAGGAAAGCCTGGCAGTAGGACTTCAGTGTCCTCCTCCCTGCCACTGACTTGAGCCAAATGCTTGAGTCCCAGTTCCCACCCACTGGCTTGTAAAAGGGCAATAACTCTGCCCACAGCCTTTGTCACTGCACCCAGGGAAATCCAGAAGAGGGACAGAAAAAGGCAGTAGATGTATTTTTAATAGAGCTTTTTTTTTTTAACTTTTAATTGAAAAGTTGTACAAAAAGAACTGCCCAGGAAGCGGATTTGGCCTAATGGTTAGGGCATCCATCTACCACACGGGACGTCCGCGTTTCAAACCCCTGGCCTCCTTGACCCGTGTGGAGCTGGCCCATGTGCAGTGCTGATGTGTGCAAGGAGTGCCGTGCCACACAGGGGTGTCCCCCACGTAGGGAAGCCCCACGCGCAAGGAGTGCGCCCCGTAAGGAGAGCCGCCCAGCGCGAAAGAAAGTGCAGCCTGCCCAGGAATGGTACCACGCACACGGAGAATTGACGCAGCAAGAGGACACAACAAAAAGAAACACAGATTCCAGTGCCGCTGATAAGAATAGAAGGGGTCACAGAAGAACACAGCGAATGGACACAGAGAACAGACAACTGGGGGTGGGGGGTGGGGGTGGGGAGGGGTAGGGAAGGGAGAGATAAATTTTAAAAAAGTCTTTAAAAAAAAGAACTGCCCAGTTTCCTTCTTCCCATCAAAGCAAGCCAAAGCAAAAAACAAAAAACAAAAAAACACCACAACAAACCCCACACACACACACACACAAAACCAAAACAACAACAACAATAACCTGGGCCCAACAGCCTCCCCAAACAATCATTCAGTGAATATTAATTGAGCATCTACTGTCTGTCTATTCTAAGAGGGCCAGGCCTACATCTGTCTCGTTCACTCTTGCATCTTCACTGTCCAGCACAGTGCTGAGCACAGAGCAGGTGCTTGATAAATATGTGTTGAATGAATGAGTGGAAGAAATCTGGGGAAATACAATATTCATGTTATTGTCCCTTATAAATTGAAAATCCATCTTTACTTTCGGGAGCAGCAACTTCTCTGAAAGTATGTTTGTGCCATGAAAATGAATGGATGTTATTTATTCAAAGTAGACAATAAGCATATGAAAAGATTAAGTTCATAAAAAGAGACCACTACTCACCCACTGGAATGGCTAAAATTTTTAAAAATTGACAAAATAAGTGTAGGGATAGGGAGCATGTGGAATGACTCAAACTCTCCCATCCTGCTGCTTGGAAAGTAAATTGTGGGAAATGGACGTGGCTCAAGCAATTGGGCTCCCATCTACCATATGGGAGGCCCAGGGTTTGATTCCCAGGGCCTCCTGGTTAAGAAAAGCTGGCTGCACAGGAGTGCTGGCCTGTGCGGAGAGCTGGTGCAGCAAGATGATGCAACAAAAAGAGACACAGAGGAGAGATAAAAAGAGACACAGAAGACCAGGGAGCTGAGGTGGCACAGGAGATTGAGCATCTCTCTCCCACTCCAGAAGGTCCCAGGATTGGTTTCCAGTGCTTCCTAAAGAGAAGACAGACACAGAATAATGCACAGCCAGTGGACACAGAGAGCAGACAATGAGGGCGGGGAGAGAAAAAAAATCTTTAAGAAAGAAAAGAAAGTAAATTGTTACAGCCAATTTGAAAAACTGTTTGGCAATATCTACCTAAGCTAAACATATGCCTACACTATGGCACAACAATTTCACTCCTGGATTTGCGACAAAAAGAAATGAATGCATATGTCTTCCAAAACCATGCATAAAAATGTTCTTAGCAACTTTGTTCAAAGTTAAGTAGCTCCAACTGGAAACAATGCAAATGTTCATCAACAGAAGAATGGATGAATAAATTAGGATCTACTCATACAATGGAATATTACCCAGCAAAAAGAAAATAGCAAAAGAAAAGAGAACTAACTACTGATACAAGTCACAACATGGATAAATCTTGTAGACATTAAATTGAATAAAAATGTCAGAGACCAAAGTGTCCATGCTCTATGATTCCATTTATATGAAGTTCAAAAACATGCAAAAATAATCATTGGTGATAAGAAGTCAGAATAGTGTTCACCTATGTGGGACAGGATATAGATTGGTAAGGACCATGAGAAAATCTTCTGGGATGCTGGAAATATTTTATATCTTGAACTGCATGGTGGTTCCAAGGGTGTATATACATGTAAATTTTCACTGAGCTATAAATGCTTGAGATGAGTGCATGTGATTAATCCACTTTTTTTTTTTTTTTTTGAGGTCCTGGGGCCAGGAATTAAACCCAGGCACTCCCATGTAGGAAGCAGGTGCTCAACCACTTGAGCAAATCTGCTTCCTGATTTTTTTTTCTTTTTTAATATTTTATTTATTTATTTATTGTTTGCTGGCCTTCTTTTGCTCATTGTGTGCTCGTCTTCTTTTCAGGAGGCACTGGGAGCTGAAGCCGGTGCTCCCTGATTAATGACTTTACTATACGTTTTACCCCAATTTAAAC
Source organism: Dasypus novemcinctus (assembly GCF_030445035.2). Lineage (NCBI taxonomy): Eukaryota > Metazoa > Chordata > Mammalia > Cingulata > Dasypodidae > Dasypus > Dasypus novemcinctus. The sequence goes on from NC_080675.1 coordinate 41,035,771, forward strand.
AGAAAAAAGAATGGATGTTATAAACATGCATACCCCTTAAACCATCAGCACTTTTTAAAAAAGATTTATTTAATTATTTATTCCCCCCTTCCCCTCCTCTTGCCCTGCTGTTTTTGTTTTTTGTGTTGTCTTCTCTTCTCATTTTCTCTCCTCTAGGATTCACCGGGATTCGATCCTAGAGACCCCTGATGTGGAGAGAGGTTCCCTGTCAGCTGCGCCACCTCAGTTCCTGGTTTCTGCTGCACTTCACCTTGACTCTCCCTTTGTCTCTCTTTTGAAGCGTCATCATCTTGCTGCGTGACTCACTTGCACGGGGCACTGGCTCACCACGCAGGCACTCGCATGGGCACTCGTGCAGGCACTGGCTCACCACGCAGGCTCTCGCATGGGCACTCATGCAGGCACTGGCTCACCACGCGGGCACTCGCATGGGCACTCGTGCAGGCACTGGCTCACCACGCGGGCACTCGCATGGGCACTCGTGCAGGCACTGGCTCACCACGCGGGCACTCGCATGGGCACTCGTGCAGGCACTGGCTCACCACGCGGGCACTCGCATGGGCACTCGTGCAGGCACTGGCTCACCACGCGGGCACTCGCATGGGCACTCGTGCAGGCACTGGCTCACCACGCGGGCTCTCGCATGGGCACTCGTGCAGGCACTGGCTCACCACGCGGGCACTCGCATGGGCACTCGTGCAGGCACTGGCTCACCACGCGGGCTCTCGCATGGGCACTCGTGCAGGCACTGGCTCACCACGCGGGCTCTCGCATGGGCACTCGTGCAGGCACTGGCTCACCACGCGGGCTCTCGCATGGGCACTTGTGCAGGCACTGGCTCACCATGCAGGCACTCGCATGGGCACTCGTGCAGGCAATGGCTCACCATGCAGGCACTCGCATGGGCACTGGCTTGCTGCATGGGCACTACCCGGAGGCCCCAAGGAGCAAACCCAGGTCCTCCCATATGGTAGGTAGAAGCTCTATCGCTTGAGCCACATCGTCTTCCCCATCAGCACTTTAAATAACTGTGTTCCCTCAGGTGGCATCTAAGGAAGACCCACCTTTTAAAATGTAAGTCTATAGAAAGTAGTGTTTAACGGGGATCTAGTATCACCAATATCCTATGACCAGTATGATGGTCACCAGTGAACCCTAGATGGAAAGACTGGCGATTTGTTACCTTCATTCCATCCCTAAGGGCTGCCTCCCTTATTGAGAACACCAAGACCATCAAGTAGCATTTCACTCCATTTCCTGACTCTCTTCCCACACACTGGTGGACATCCTTCTTCTTTCTCAGAAGATGGGAGTCCTCCCTCTTGTTCGTGGCCCAGCCTGTGTCCTTGAAGACACAATCCTCTCTCTTCAAGGACCTCACACTCTCCCTCAACTTTCTTTTGCTTACCTTTCCTGTCAACTGAGTTCTTCCTCTCAAGTCTTTCCTATTCTAAAGAAAATCCTCCTTTGACCCCAGCCCCTCCCCAGCTACTGCCCAATATTCTTTCTTATCTTTATTTTGCACCAGGTTCTAGTTTCTCAAACTCACAGCTTTAGCCATTCTACTAAATTCCACAGGCGAAGGTCATCAAAGAATTTCCTACTGTCAAATCTAGTGGACATTTTTTAGACCTAACTTTCCAGACTTTTCCTATATATCTAATATCACTGGTTCCTCTTGCTTTTATTTATTTTATTTTACTTTTAGATTTTTATTTTTAAAATTTATTTCTCTCCCCTTCCCCGCTGCCCCTCCCCGGTTGTCTGCTCTCCGTGTCCATTTGGTGAGTGTTCTTCTTTGTCCGCTTCTGTTGTTGTCAGCGGCATGGGAATCTGTGTTTCTTTTTGTTGTGTCCTCTTGTTGTGTCAGCTCTCCGTGTGTGCGGCTCCATTCCTGGGCAGGCTGCACTTTCTTTCGCACTGGGCAGCTCTCCTTACGGGGCACACTCCTTGCGCGTGGGGCTCCCCTACGTGGGGGACACCCCTGCATGGCAGGGCACTCCTTGTGCCCATCAGCAATGCTCATGGGCCAGCTCCACATGGGTCAAGGAGGCCTGGGGTTTGAACCGCGGACCTCCCATGTGGTAGACGGACGCCCTAACCACTGGGCCAAGTCTGCTTCCCTCCTCTTGCTTTTAAACTCTGCTCCTTTGACTCCCATGATGCAGTTTGCTCTAGGGTCTCCTTGTTCTTGGTCGACCAGGGGTTCTTGTTCTCCCCCAGGGGTTCTCATCCTTTACCCTCCCTTTCTAAGCTGCTCTTTGGGGTCCTGCCCTCAGTTCTCTTCTCATCTCCATTTGGGCATTTTCCATGGATGGTCCCATGGTGTCAGTCCCACTCTTATGTGGATGACTCTCAAACCTCTGCCACCCCTGAGGTCAAGGCCATGCAGTCTACTGCTGACTAGACAGCTGAATTCTTGACATTCTAAGGGTACTTCCGGTTCACTGTGTTCAAACTCAGTCAAAGATTCTGCTCCCAAACCTGCCCTCCTATTTTTACCTCAATTGGTTGTACTTCCACTGTTCAGCAGATCATCCAAATTAGAAACCCATGGTTACACCGAGGATTCACAACAGAAGCACTATTGGTATTTTGGGCTGGACAATTCTTTGTTGTGGGAGCTGTCCTGTGCATTGAAGGATGTTTAGCAGCATCCTGATCTCTACCCACTCAATGCCAGTAGGCTGCCCCCGCCCCCACAGTTGTGACAACCAAAAATGTCTCCAGACATTACCAAACATCCCCTGGGTTAAAAGGAAGGGTTTGGGAGTCACATATACCTGTGTGACTTTGGGCTTGTTACTACTCTAAGTCTTCGTTTCTTTTCTCTGTAAATGGAAACAATTCTCACTATAGGTGGAACTTAGATCATGTAGGCAAAGCACTTGGTCTGTCTCATACAGAATTCTCAAAAATAGTAACAGGTTTCCTATGTAGCTCAGTGATTGAGAGCCGGCTTCCCACGCATGAGGTCCTGGGTTCAATCCCCAATCCCGGTACCTCCAAAAAAATAAAATAAAACAGTAGCATCTATCATCGCTCACTCTTCTCTCTCCACCTCACATCAAATACTGAGGCCTCTCAGTTTATCTCCTCTAAGTATTTCTGTTCTATCCACCTATCTCCATTCCTATCTGGATGATTATAGCAGCTTTGCAGCTGGCCTCACTGCTTCCAGCCCGTCTTGTTCACCATCAAAGTCACCTTTTACAGGGCTTTTATGGTCTGACTGCTACCCACCTCTCCAGTACCATCTCTTGCCACTCCTACCTTGAATTTCTAGTCCAGTCACACTGAAACGCTGGCATTCCTTTGTTCAGTAGGCAGTTTCCTGCCCCCATGCATTAGCTCACGCTGCTCCTTCTGCCTGGAATAAGCTCCCACACTCCTCTTCATCTGGCTGACTCTCTGTCACGTTTCACCTCCTCCAAAAAGTTATACCTGGTACCTTTTTTTTTCCTTAAGATTTATTCCCCCCCTCATTGTTTGTACTTGCTGTCTGCTCGTTGTGTGCTCTGTGTCTGTTTTTGTAGGAGCACCCGGTGGTAGGCAGATGACCAACTGCTCGAGCCACATCTGCTTTCCTACCTGGTGCCTTTTGGACTCGATGCTTCTCCTCTGTGCTCCCACAGAATTCTGGTCAGATCTCTCCTAGTAAGCATCTTGGTGCATTGTATTTTTGTTTCTGTACCTGTCCCTGCTGAGCTGTGTGGGCCAGAGATTGTCTTTTTCATTGCTATGTCCATAGTATCTAGCACATTTCCTGACACATAGAAGATGCTCAGCAAATATTTATTGGGTGAATGAATGGATCCAGCACCATTACCCTCTATGTTAGGTTTAGCATCATATTTTTGAAGTGGCTACAAAGCAGTCCATAAATCTGCTGTGGCTGTGGCTCAGAAGCAGGGCTTCCACAGCCAGGGACTTGTGGAAGGCACAGTGCTGACGGAGACCCCTTGCACAAACGTGTGGGGTTCAGTCACAATGCAAGGGGCAGCCACACCACGGATATGCTTACAACAGCTTCAGCCGCTCTTCTGAGAACCCGAGGCACTTCCTTCACCTTTTCCAACGCTGAAGATCCTTTCCGGATCTTTTTCATGGTCTTTCCTCTCCTTTCACCTCTGGACCAACATACTTACATTTCTGCATTTGTCTCAGCCGTTCATCCCACAAATAGGACACTACTATGCTACACTGTGCTAGGCGCAGGGGCATGGGGTTGGCACTCCTCTTGTCTGGCGTGTGTAACCTATTGGAGGTTTACTTGCTAAGGTCCTTCAGGCCCCAGATCCCTCAGAGACGCCGACCAGGACGTGAGGCCGGCCTCTTCCCGGCAGTTGTTTCGGCTGGACCGGTGCTTTTAAACCCTCTTCTTAGAGCCTGAGGAAGGAAGCCCGGGTCGCTTTCCCAGAGAGCAGGGACAAAGCACAAGGGAGAGGTGTTGGGTCAGTCTCTCCCTCCTGCCTCCTCCAGTAACAGTAAAGCTTTGTTCGTCAGGCCTAAGGTTATGGGGTTGGGTTATGGGCTCCTGAGGATGCGCCCAATCCCTTTTCGAGCTCAGTTTTTTTATGAGCCTCAGTTTCCCCATCTGTCAGGTGTGCGTGTGGGGTGGAGGGGCGGGCAGGGGGGCTCGGAGTTGGCAGATTACTCAGGGTCCTCCCTCCCAGTTTCCAGGCTGCTGCCCGGGTGAGTGGCGAGGGAGACGGGATGCTGGCCTGGCCAGGGTAGCCCGATCCCCGCCCGTCCTGCAGGGGACCCCGGGAAACGGAGCGGCACAGCCGCCTGCGGGAAGTCCCACGGCGGGGCGATCCCCTGAGCCCCAGGGCAGGCCGGAAAGGACCCTAAGGCGAGGCGGGAAGGTCCGGTGGCCCAGAGCGCTGTTCGCAGGCGAGAAACCTCGCTCCGGGAGGAGAAGCCGGTAGACAGGGTCCCGCCGGGAGAGGGCGGGGAGAGGGTGGGGGCGGGCGGCGCGCCACCAGGAAATTCCCAGGACATTCCTTTCCATTCCGTCCTCTCCCCGCCCCCTTTCCTTAGATGCCGACCTGCCGGGACCCAGGGCTCCCCAGAGAAAAGGACATGTTTTCCGGGTTTTCTCGCGTCCCTTCCCCACCACCTGCCCGCCCGGGGGCCTGGAGCTTGCGTGGGAGCGCTATCAGGCCCGCGCGCCCGAGTTCAGGTCCTTCCCGCGAGCGGCGAACCGGTCCAGTCCCCGACGGCTCCGGGGGCTCCAGAGCCCGCCGCTCGCTCCCCGAGCTCCACCAGGCATCCCCCGGCTTCAGTGCCGTTCAGCTTAAGCTGGTGTCACATGAGCCGCGGGGGAGTGGGAACCCGGGGAGTGGGCGGGGGAGCGCGCGCCGGGAGGGGGCCGCCAAGTCCACCTATATGTGCCGCAGCCGGGCTGACGGATGCCAGGAATTCCCAATGAGCGGCGATGGGGGGAAGTTTGGGCAACTCGGCCTGGCCAATGGAGAACCTCGGAAGGGCCCTGCCCCTTCCCCCGCCCCCGTCCGCCCCGGCTCCCGCAGCGCGAGGGTGTCCGCCTCGCTCAGTGTGCGCCGAGCTTAGGTCCGAGCGCCGGCCCCGAGGCAGGCAGTCCACGAGCTCCAGCCGCCGCCGCCGCCTGCAGCAGCCTCCGCGAGCAGCGCCGCGGCGGAACTGGGCGCAGGCGAGCTAGCCCGGCCCCGCCAGCCCAGCCCGACCCCCTCCCCGCGCCGGGGCAGCCGCTGGAGCCGCCGCTGCCGCCCGGAGAGAAGGTGGAGGAAGAAATCCAGCCCCTAGCACGCGCGCACCATCATGGACCATTATGATCCCCAGCAAAACAACGACTACATGCAGCCGGAAGAGGACTGGGACCGAGACCTGCTCCTGGACCCGGCCTGGGAGAAGCAGCAGAGAAAGGTCGGTAACCCACCCCGCCCGCCGCAGCAGTCCCCGGCCCCAGCCCGCTCAACCCCCCGGGCTCCGGGCTCCGAGCTCGGAACCGGTTCGGGGAGCGCTCGCGCGGGGGCGGAGGATGCGCGGCCGCTGTGAGGTTGGGGTGTTGGGTTACAGGCACCGGGCGGAAGGGGGAAAGCCGCTGCCCCAGAGCCCGCGAAAGCCGAGTCCGAGCGCGGAGAGGTGGGGCTGCTGGCGGGCAGGTCTCCGTGGGGACCGGGATCCAGGCATTCCCGCTCCCTACAGCCCCAACCCCGCAAGGGCAGGGCGCGGGGGCAGTGCGCAGGCGACTGGGGCTGAGACCCACCCCCTCCCGGGTGGCTGCTTGCCCCGGATCGATTTTTCTCTTCCCTTCCCCGCCCCCTGGCCGCCTCTCCATATGGCGTGCGGTGGCTGCGCTCTTTCTGGGCCTCCCTGGGCTCAGTACCTGGAGGGGGCAAGGTGTCCAGGACTCTGCTCCCCACCCCTCAGGCCGAGGGGAGAGCGGGCGCTGGAAGGATTGATGACCGCCTCGGAGTCTGCCTGGAGGTGGACTGGCTGGGGTGTGGTTGGGACGGGGAAAGCCCGGGGGGCCACACGGTGCCCTAGCTGCCCTGTGGGGGCGGGGTCAGGGCTGCGAACCGTTTTATTGCTTAACTCAGTGGCTTGCTAGCTGCGAGCCCGAGCCGCTAAAGGGCTTGCGTCTGCGTCCTGCTCCCCCGCCCCCGCCCCCCACCCCTTCCCTGGGTGTTTGATCTGAGTCGAGGGGCTCCAGAACAAGAGACTGTCCCCGGGAAGATTTGGGGTCAGTCACTGGGGATCCCTGCCTGGCCACCAAACCGCGTTGCAGGCGCCTTGTGCCGGGCGCGCGTCCCTCCACGGGGGCTGGACGCCACGGGGGCTGGACTCGGAGTTGGCAATGGGACTCGAGCACAGTGGTCGGTGGCCGGAAGAGGTCAAAACCACTTGGGGGTGGGGGGAGGCCGCCCCAACCCTGCTGCCTCTTCCTGCCTGCGCGGTGAGCCCTTGCCCCAGACGGCCACGTACCCTGAATACCCCCTCCCGTCTCCCCCATCCTGTCCCTCCCCGTTTCATTCCCCCCCCTTACCCCATCTGATCTGGGAATGGGGGGACAGGATGGCGCGTCCCTCTGGATGGTGCGGTTAGGGCTGGGCTTGAGGGAGAACGCTCATGTCCAAAAATGGTAACATTCATTCCCTTTTTTACACTTGAAAGGGGGGGAGTTTAGGGAGCTGTCTGAAGTTTTTTTTTTTTCAGCCGAAGGCATCCTGTATTAGCTCACTCAGGAATCCTAAGCCCTGAAACGGCGCCCTTTTACTCACTTCATCAGACAAGCAGAGGTAATTTAAAACACACTCACAAAGCCCTTCCTCAAAGTAGGGCGACCTGGGGCTCTGTGCAGCTGTGTCAGATGGTCCCCTGGCCATCCTGGCTTTCGGCTTGCTTCTTTTAATAAGTTGCCTAACCCTAGCTCTTCCTGTGGGTCCCCCGGGGGGAGAGCTGGGGGGACTGTCAGCAGCCCCCAGTCACCTGGCTTATTCCCAGGGCCATTGGCTCCTGTGTTGGGGGAGCTGAGAGTTGAGTGGATAATGTAGAGATTTCCATGGGGTGTAAGACAAGGGGGCTCTTTCGCCCCCCCTCCTTCCATGATGAAGCGTTCATGAGAATAGATTTTATATTGGACAGGTGGGCTGGGAGTGGGTGATGAACATCCTGGGATCTTCCTTGGGGAATGGAAAAGGAGCATTTAGTATTTGCCTAGGCGGGGCGCCCGAACTGCCCGAGAACTGGGTCCCTTTAAGGATTGTGGGACTTGCCGCAATATATTTGGGAGGAAAACACAGACTCCTAAATTCTGACCTGGGTGGTGGTGGGAATAAGCCTCTGGGTAGCCAGATAGGAACAGGGTTGCTGGGGTATTTGATTCTCAACAGGCAAACTCCACAGCTCCTGGAGCTTGCAGCTGCTAAGCTCTTACTGTGTGCCAGGCACTGTTTTAATCGTGTCATCTATATTGTCCCAGTTGATACCCTCAGCAGCTCTATGAGCCAGGCACACAGGTGGAGAGGAGAGGTCAAGGGCACAGAGGGGGCTTGTGGTGGGGCTGGGGTGCAGCTGTGGTTGTGATAGGCAGCTCCCCCCACTTGCCCCGCATTGGTGAGGGTGCAGGAAGGCTGGGCCAGGCCTCTGGAGCCTGCGAGGATCCCTGGAGGCAAGACCGGCTTTGGTGGGGTTGATGGAGGGGGACAGGGCAGAAGGAGCTCAAGGCAGGGAGCCTGGTCCAAGTGGTTTTTCTTGCCCCTGTTTCCCTGTGTTAACCTTGAGTAGGCCTTGGTTTCCTCATCTGTAACATTTCTGCCCTTCCCCGTGCTCAGCGGGGTGTGCGGCTATGGGGAAGTGGGGGATCAGGCGTTCAGTAACTTGTTGCTTTTGACACCTTCTCTGCTGGCCGCGGGAGGCCAGGGTTGAGTAGGAAGCACCACAGCCCATGAGTGGACAGAGGCTGCCCATTCCAGATGAAGGCTGGGATGGAAGTGAGCAGAGCGTGCAGGACCGGCGCGGTGAGATACGGAGCCCTCTTGGGCAAGAGGCACAAGACCCCGTTTTTAGCAATCGTGAGCTATTTTGGAGACTGTGGACAAGGCATTTCCCGTTTCTTTTTTTTTAAAGATTTATTTATTTTTAAATTTTTCTCCCCTTCCCCCTCCCCAGTTGACTGCTCTCTGTGTCCATTCACTGTGTGTTCTTCTGTGACCCCTTCTATCCTTATCAGTGGCACTGGGAATCTGTGTTTCTTTTTGTTGCGTCGTCTTGTGTCAGCTCTCCGTGTGTGCAGCGCCATTCCTGGGCAGGCTGCACTTTCTTTTGCGCTGGGTGGCTCTCCTTACGGGGTGCACTCCTTGAGCGTGGGGCTCCCTTATGCGGGGGACACCCCTGTGTGGCACGGCACTCCCTGTGCGGATCAGCACTGCGCATGGGCCAGCTCCACACGGGTCAAGGAGGCGGGGGGTTTGAACCTTGGACCTCCCATGTGGTAGGTGGACGCCCTAACCACTGGGCCAAGTCCACTTCCCCATTTCCCTTTTCTGAGTTCCTTTTATTCATTCGTGTGTGGGCCAGGCCCAGTTCTAGGTGCTGGGAATAGGAACTGAATGAGACAGACAAGGTCCCTGTTCCTATGGTGCTTCCGTGGTTTGCTCTTCTGTAAATGGGGCGCCTGTCTGCCTTGCTGAGCCCTTGGGCTACTACAGGAAATGACTTAGTAGGAAGTACTTCCTTGGTGAAAGTAATGCTTGATGCAGGTAGAAGAAGTCCGGACAAGCAGGAGGTATGACTCAAGAAACCCGGTGGGGTTGACCGTTTCTTGTTACTTCCTCAAAGCTTGTTGTGGTGCAGAATTCGTGGGGCTGGTCTTGATGTTTCCAGAATTCCGGTTGTTTTATGACACAGCACGTGGATTGGAGGAGTTTCCTGTACTTTTCCAGCTCCTACAGTCTTCCTGACCTTTGAGGCTGAGCGCTGAAGCTGCCTTTTCCCTGGGCAGCGGGTCTGAATGCTCACCTTTCTAGGGTGACCGTGGCCCTGAGTTTATTCTCCGGGGGAACTTGCCCCTGCCTCCTTTACAGTGCCGGGCATCCTGGCGGTCAGCCGGCCTGGCGTGTTGGAGAGAGCTTGTCACCTTGAGGAGGATCCTGGCTGTACACTTTTTTTTTTCCAAATGCAAATGAAAAGTTTCATTGAATAACAATGTTTCAGACTAAGCAAGACTGTAAGATGGCAGAATCATTTACATCCCTAAAAAATATTAGCGCAAAATCTGTATAAATGCAGTACAAAGCTGACTCTACACTATGAGGCTTGTGATCTTGGGCAAGTTACTTAACTACTCCGAGACTTCAGTTTCCTCGTTTGAAAGGGGCTCCTGCCCACCTTGCATGGTTTACATGAGAAGATACATAAAATGGCATTTCATAAGTGCTTTGCAGATGGCGGCTGTTAAATTTTATTTTCTCTCTTCCCTTTCAAGACCTGGAGACCGTGGTTTAGTGGGTATCCCACAGGCACTGGCCCTGGGGCTTTTTGCATGTAGGAGCATAATCAATCAATATTTGTTGAGCTATTTGAAACAGATATTGAAACAGATGGTTGGGAAGTGGACTTGGCCCAATGGATAGGGTGACCGTCTACCACATGGGAGGTCCGCGGTTCAAACCCCGGGCCTCCTGATCCATGTGGAGCTGGCCCATGCACAGTGCTGATGCGCGCAAGGAGTGCCCTGCCATGCAGGGGTGTCCCCCACGTAGGGGAGCCCCACGCACAAGGGGTGCGCCCCATAAGGAGAGCCGCCCAGCGCAAAAGAAAGTGCAGCCTGCTCAGGAATGGCGCCACACACACGGAGAGCTGACACAAGATGGCGCAACAAAAAGAAACACAGATTCCTGTTGCAGCTGATAAGGATAGAATTGGTCACAGAAGAACACACAGCAAATGGACACAGAGAGCAGACAATTGGGGGATGGGGGAAGGGGAGAGAAATAAATAAAAATAAGTAAATCTTAAAAAAATAAAAGAAACAGATGGCGGCGCTGGCTGGTGAACGGAGGTGACTGTAATTAAGGACAGGGTCCTGAGTGCACCCACATTGGGCCAGGTCGCAGGCTTCCTTGTTTGCAGACTCTTCGGGACACGGAGACCATCACAGGAGCTAACCAAGGTCAAGAGGGCAGGGAGGGCCTGCTGTATATGGGCTCCCCGGGCGGGCGGGGTGGGGCTGGGTCATTTCACACAGACAGGACTCGCCCACCACTCGCCCACCGGTGTGAGGGGCTTGTGTGCCTGGTGGGCCTAAAACCTGAAAGAAGAGAGATTTGCCTCTAGTCTCCATCCTCCTCACCGTTCTGCTCTCCTGCCTGCTTCACCCATGCTGGTGTCCCTTCAGGTCCAGGACCCGGCCCGTCCTGTTCTCCGCTGAATCCCTCCCAGGCATCGGACACAGGGTCAGAACCTGTTAGTGGTGGTCAGGAAATATTGCTGAGATATTTTCCACTCCAGGTAAACCATCTTGTTCCGGGGCTGTACCGTGGCTCAGACTTCTGCAGGTAGACCTGCTCTGGGCACCCTCTGGGTTCCTGTCTTGGCCGCCCCCTTTACTGGCTGTGTGATTTTTTAAAAAAAAATTTTTTATTTCTCGCCCCTTCCCTCCCCCCCCCACCCCCCCAGTTGTCTGCTCTCTGTATCCATTCGCTGTGTGTTCTTCAGTGACTGCTTATATCCTTATCAGCGGCACCGGGAATCTGTGTTTCTTTTTGTTGCGTCATCTTGTGGTGTCAGCTCTCCCTGTGTGCGGCACCATTCCTGGGCAGGCTGCACTTTGTTTCACGCTGTGCGGCTCTCCTTAAGGGGCGCACTCCTTGTGCGTGGGGCTCCCCTACATGGGGGACACCCCTGCGTGGCAGGGCACTCCTTGTGCACATCAGCACTGCGCATGTGCCAGCTCCACATGGGTCAAGGAGGCCCGGGGTTTGAACCGCGGACCTCCCATATGGTAGACGGACGCCCTAACCACTGGGCCAAGTCTTCTTCCCTGGGCATGTGATTTTGAGTGACTCTGCTCTGTGCCTGATGATGCTAATGGAAAATGGGATTGTAATAGTGCCTTCCTGATAAAATTGTATGGTGGTTTGGTGGCAGAGCACTTAGCATATAGTGAGTGCTCAATAAAGGTTAGCTATTTTGAGCAGCCAGAGTTTCCATGGCCTTTACCAAGTGCACTTTGAGACTAGGCATGTTTTATGAACCCATCTTTGAAGGAGCTGAGGTTGGATAGGGATCTAGTGGGGTTTTGTTGTCTTTGACCTCTGACCCTGAGGTCTGCTGCAGCTCATTCTGAGTCACTTGACCTCTGATTTCTCAGTTCCCCTCACTGTGGGGTGGGGCTAAAGACCCCTTGCCTGTCCTTCTCCTACTTCCAGGGTGGTAGGATGGATGTCAAAGGGCTTAAAAGCCTTGTTAAGGTGTTAGAGTATATGTAAAATTACCACAAAATAGGAATTTTCTCTAGAGGAGAGTGAGATTGGTCTTCAGACCCCACTGTTAAATAGCCCAGGGCATTCTTTGGGCCCCGCCCATCCCTTCCAGCAGCTTACCTGGTCCTACTTGACTCAAGGACCTGGTGCAGCCTCCTTCCTTTCTAAAGCCTATTCCGTGTGTGTAAGCTGAGAGCAGGTGCCACTTTGGCTGGGGAAGTGACTGGCAAAGCCTGGAGGAGAGATGGATGGGTGCTGCCACCCAGCGCAGGCCCTCTGGCCCTGGACTAGGTCGGCTGGGGCCGCTTCTGGCTGCCTCCAAGGCTGCCTGAGGACAGACAGGTGTGAGAAGGCCTGGAGAGCACTGAAAACCAGATTTTCCAGTTTCAAGGTACAGTGGGACATGGAGGGGCTGCACAGGGGCTCCTGGAGATGGGATGGGCTTGTAGGAGTAAGGGGCTCGCTAGCAGGCTCCTGCAAAATCCGTGGTCTCTCCTTTTTAAAAGGAGAGGGACTCTGACTGCTCGGGGAGGGCTGCAGTGCTGTTGGTGGTCGTGGGCCCTTTGTGGGGTGTTTCTGAGTGTGTGTGTGTGTGTGTGTGTGTGTGTGTGTGCCCTGGAGGGGGGTGGCTCCAGCCAAGTGGATGTGCTGTAGGTGGGGCTTTCTGGTGATGATTTTGCCTACCCTCCCCCCCATCTTCTCGAGGAAGGCATCTGGCCACTGGCCACAAACCATAAACCTGGTTTGAGGACCTTTCACACAAGACCTGGTGCCTCTGGTGGCTCTGGAGCACCTGGAGGGGCAGCTGGAGCCCTGGAGGGACCTAGAAACGCTCCTGCTGCTGTGTCGCTAGGAAAGAGCCCAGGTTTCTGTTCCCCTGTCCTAGCAGTGTAAGAATGTTCACCATTTCTCCTTGTGGAGTCAGTCAGTGAATGTTAATTGGATGCCTCTTAAGTGTCAGATGCTCGACTGGTTGGAGTCACAGAAATCACAGTTTAGGCAGAGAAGGAACCAGAATGACTCCGCGTCATACCAAGCCATGTCAGTACTGAGCAGTGGTGTGGCTGAGACAGACACAGTGTGCAGTAATGGGGAAGGCAACAAGGTGGTGGAATTTGAGTTGGACCTTAGAGGACATACAGATTTGAAGAAGGTTCTGCTGGGAAGCCTCACCTTTCCTTGGCAGTTGGGTTGTGTTTATAAAGAGAGCAGGGCAGAGACGGGGAGAGGCAGGAGAGTAGAAAGGGCAGGGAGGGAGAAGCCTTGTAGGGCAGAGCAGGGCTGCAAGGGCAACCTGCACAGGGCCGGGGCCCGCTCAGGCCTGCAAGCTGCTGGGGCCGGAACACCCCCTCCCATGGTTCTTCTTTCACTTTGTTTCTCCCCTTCCCGGAGCTGGCCTCTCATCCTTCCGGGAAGAAGGCTAAGTGGGGCTGTCTCTACAGGTCACAGGTCAGCTCTCAAGCCCCATCCCTCTATACAGGTGCCGTTGGGATCAGCCCAGCAGGTTCACCTGCCCCAGCTGCCCACAGTGTGTAACCCACTCGAGGAGGGCAGTCTCCTGGACCGATGCCTGGAGCTAGGGGGCTGGTGAATCGGGGCCCCTTCCCACCAGTCCTGCTCATATCTCCCCTTGAGTGTGGTCAGTGGGCCACATCTCTGCAGGAAGAGCCCTGGGGCCGAGGATCCTGGACGAGGATTGCTGGGAGCACAGGACCATCCCGGAGCTAGGCTGATTTGCTCACCAAGGATACTGGAAGTGTCGTGGAGCCCACCAGGCAGAGAGGGTTTGGGCAGCTCTAGTCTACAGACGGGGCTCCCCAGAGAGGTCATGGCTGAGAAGCCGCAGGCAGAGGAAACCCCCTTCTCCTGGCTCCTTAGCCCTGGTTGGACTGGATCAGCCCCGGTTCAACTCATAGTTCAGCCCAGGGTTCTGTTTCCACATCTGCCGAGACCTGCTCAGTTCTGTTTAGTCCAGACTTGGCCCTCACCAGAGCAAGGAGCCTCGGGAGTATGGGGCAGGGGGCAGGAGACCCAGCAAACCTCGGCCACAGACCTCCCCCTTGAGCCCAGGCCGAGTGGCAAGTCCAGGCTCCCTGGAATCCTTCCTGCTCTGCTGGGGAGGGATGGTCAGGCCTGCTCTTCCCTGCTTCACCTGCTGCTTCCTCCTGGCATCTCCTGGCGGGGAGGGGAGGGGAATCTGCCAGGATCTGGTCAGCGCCTTGAGTCTGGGCTAGTGGTGTGTCAGCAGGCCCTAAAGCTTGGCCCCACCCTGCCCCCTGCCCCCAGCCCCATTGGTTGTCCAAGGGTGGGCAGGGCATAGTTCAGATCCAGTTTCCTCCCAGAAGAATGAGCGAAAACCAAGGCAGCCCGGGCAGACGCATGCTCAGATCGGGGGCGGGAGGGGCAGGGAATGGATTTGTTTTTTTTTTTCAATTTCTTTTTCTCACAATAATGGAGCTGCTGGTCCTTTCTGCATCCGTACTAAGTGTCAGGCACTGTCCTAAGTGCTCCCCAGCCATTCAAAACATCTGCCCCTGTGAGGTGGGTACGTCATTACCGTTTTAGGGTAGCAGTTAAATAGCTCTGCGCCCATCACTCAGCCACCCTGGGGTGGAGCTGGGGCTCCAGGGCCCGGCAGTCTGGCTCCAGAGTTTCCACTCCTTACCAGTTTGCTCAGCTGCTTACATAACAAATACTTGCCTATCTAGGAACATTTAACCAAAGACAAACATATACAAAACAAAATCACCGGCAGATGTGAATGTTCCCGGATTAGAGCAATGGTGGTTGCACAACCTTGTGAGTATCGGAAAACCTACTGGCTGGCACAATTTGAAAGGGTGAATTTTATGCTATGTGAATATCTCCGTTAAGAAAAAACACCCCAGAAAATATTAAATAATATAAAGGATTGCCTGTCATCCCACCTCCCAGGGGTAGACCCTCTGACGGGCGTTTCCGATGGTCTTTACCTCCCTGAGCCTCTTTCTCTGATTTGTGTGTCACCTTGCCTGTCTTGCTCAAGGGCTACGCTGTGGCCAGGGGTCTGGGTTCATGGTGAGTGGCTCCTACAAGAGGAGCACAATCAAGAACTTCAGCTTTTGTGGACAGTGTGATGCACGATGTGGCCCTTTTCTTGGAAACTGCCCAAGAATAGATCCCAGATAAGCACAGGCAAACAGAAGAGCGGGGCAGGGAGGAGGTGGTGGGCTGGGGAGGAGGAGGTGGGCTTGGTGGGTTACCCAGGTCTGAGGCCTTGGGGAAATTCCCGGTGGATCTGTGCCTGTACACACTGTTGACCTGGGACGGCGTCTCACCAGCGTCCCCTCTGCCATCCCAGGGTTCACGGTGGGGGCCCGAGGAGGGCTGCCTGTCACCAGGCCTGAGGCACGGCCGGGGGCCCTCCCCGGGAGGCAGCTGCACCGTTCTTGGAGGTTGCCTAGCAATGGTGGAGAAAGGTGACTTAGCCCACTACAGAGGCAGGAGAGAATAAAGAGGATGGAAATCGGGCGTAGATGCAGAGGATGCTGTTACCCTGGAAACGGCCTGCTTGGTCCTTGGCGGCATACAGCGGGCCACTTCCGGGGCTGGGATCCATTCTTCTAAAAGAGAGAGTGGGGTTCTCTCCAGGCCTATCACCCACAGGGTCTGGCGGGGGCTGGGGGATGTAGAGCAACCCCTCTTGCCCATGAACTGTGTGCTAGACATGTTCTTTTGGTGGCCTCATTTAATGGTCACAACAGCCTTACAAGGTATGTGGGATGATCACGCTCTCCAGATGAAGAGCCTGAGCTCAGAGATGTAAAATAGCTGCAGCCCAACCTCGTGAGGAAGGGCCCGGAATGAAGGTGCTGGTGCCCCTCCTTTTGGTTCAAAGCATATCACAACTTGAGATACCGGGGTACAGGTAAACACTGTGTGCCTCCTGGGAGGGGAAGAGAAGAGGGAGGCTGGAAAGGAGAATCATCTGTTTTACATCCAGTTATTAGCCAACTGGTATTCATTAAGAATGTTCCACAAATAAATAGAAAGAATAAGAGCTCATACTGATCAAAGGCTGAATGGTTTAGATCACCTCAATCTGTCAAACATCCCTTTGAGGAAGGCGCTATTTTTTTCTTGTGTTACGGATAGGGAGAATGAGGCTCAGAGAAGTTATGTATCCTGCCCAAGATTGACCAGCTAGGAAGCCAGGTTGTGAATGAATCCAAACAGATGACCTCGGAACTTGGCTCTTAATCAGAAGTACAGATACATCCCTGTACTGTAGCTATTAAGGAGTTTAGTCTTAATTGGGAAACAAGGCTTATATAAATGAATTTCATAAGAGAACAATTCAGGATGGTATATAGAAGTACTCACTGTATGCATCATGTTTTGTTTTGGTTTTCGACATTTTCATTTTCTCTATTGTTTTCTCTCCATTAATCATGACAAACTTGTGAGGTAGGTCTTATTCCCATTTTACGGATGAGGAAAGAAAGGCTCAGAAAGGTTAGGTGACTTTCCTGGGGTCTCCCTTGCAGCCTGAATGTAGGGGCACTGATTTTGAACCCAGGTCTTTGACTGGAAGGTTTGTGAGGCTAGGGGATGGGTACGAGCCTTTCCAAAGTTACTTTTCTTCATTAAAAGGTAGAGGAAGTGGATGTGGCTCAGGCAGTTGAGCACCCACCTCCCACATAGGTCTCAGGTTCAGTTCCAGTGCCTCCTAAAGAAAAAACAGACAATGAGCAAAAAACAATGAGAAGACTTTGAGCAAAAACAGTGAGCAGACAGAGCACAGACAACAAACGAAAAAAACAACAACGAGCAAACAGATGAGAAAGTCATCTGAGTGGGGGAAGGTAGTAGAGGGGAGCAGGTGTAGTTCAAGTGGTTGAGCTCCTGCTTCCCATGTATGAGGTTCTGAGGTTGATCCCTGGTACCTCCTAAAAAAAAATAGATAGATAGATAGATAGATAGATAGATAGATACATAGATAGATACATAGATAGATACATAGATAGATAGATAGATAAAAAGTAGTAGAGGGAAGTGGACTTGGCCCAATGGATAAGGTATCCGCCTATCATGGGAGGTCCAAGGTTCAAACCCTGGGCCTCCTTGACCTGTGTGGAGCTGGCCCATGCGTAGTGCTGATGCACTCAAGGAGTGCCGTGCCACGCAGGGGTGTCCCCCGTGTAGGTGAGCCCCATGTGCAAGGAAAGCCGCCCAGCGTGAGAGAAAGTGCAGCTGCCCAAGAATGGTGCCGCATACAGGGAGAGCTGACACAACAAGATGATGCAACAAAAGAAACACAGATTCCCTGTGCTGCTGATAAGGATGGGAGCGGTCACAGAGGAGAGTGCAGCGAATGGACACAGGAGAGCAGACAACTGGGAGGCGCAGGAAGGGGAGAGAAATAAATTTAAAAAATAAATCTTTAAAAAAAAAAAAAAAGGTAGTAAAGCATGGTAGTTGTATTTTTCTACATTTCAGAAGGTATAAATTCAGGAGTAAACTCAGGTCCCCTGAACCTGGAAACCTCAGTTGTCCCATCTGGGCTTTCCTAAGGCTGACTCCAGCTTTTGGGGAGCAATCTCCCCTATTTCAGAATTCAGCAGGCCCCTTCTCCCCTCTGCAGTATCTCTTCTTCCAGTTTCACCTACTCCTGTCCTTTGGAGATTCTCTCTTTGTGGGGTCACCCAGGAGCCAGACAGGTTTTTTTTTTTTTTTTTTTAGGAGGTACTGGGGTTTGAACCTGGGGCCTTGTACATGGGAAGAAGGAGCTCAACCACTGAGTTCCACCTGCTCCACAGACAGGCTTTTAAGCCAGGTAGCAGCGACTCCATGTTTATTTTGATTTTAAAAGCCTGGGCACATGAAACCCACAAAGGTTGAGGCTGTTGTGTAAGCCATTGAGACTGTTAAGAAAGTTTGTGAGGTCAAGTTTGGGGCCTTGGGTTGGGGTCCCTGGGTTTGGCTCTCAGCGCTGTGGGGTGGGGGAGCTTTTGAGCCAGAGAACAGCGCTGAGGACAAGACCCTTTCCTGACCCGCATGTTGAACCTGCTGGGCTAAGGGTCTGAATCAAGGGCCTTAAAAGGTTCAGCTCAGGACGGAAAAGCAATCTTGGGAGCAGGAGCCTGTGATCTGAGGCCAGGCCAGGGCTTGTAGGGGAGCCTTTTTATGGTCCCAAAGGTTTGTTTTTTAAAAGCCATCTGCAAAGCTGATTATAACTGATGGGAGTCAAATGGAGTGGTGCTGAGCTGAGCTCTATTTTCAAGTCATCTGTAGGTGCAGTAACATGATGGGAGGGAATTTCAAGGTGGGCGGCTGCTCTCAGGCAGGTCTCCTGATGGAACCCAGCTTTACATCTTGGAAGAGAGGCACCAAACTTTGGATGTGGGTGGGAGGGGATGTGTGTTAAAATCTCTCTCTTCTCCTTCTGTCTGATGGTGAGGATGTCCACGCATAGCAGCTTGTGGTTTGGGGATGGATGGAGAATTGGAGCTTTTACTTTTCCTAAGTCAAATCTCAACATCAAGAATAGGATCCCTGCACCCCCACAGTTAGAGGACCTGGGTCCT
Source organism: Dasypus novemcinctus (assembly GCF_030445035.2). Lineage (NCBI taxonomy): Eukaryota > Metazoa > Chordata > Mammalia > Cingulata > Dasypodidae > Dasypus > Dasypus novemcinctus. The sequence goes on from NC_080675.1 coordinate 41,054,306, forward strand.
CGAAAAGCAGCTCTGGCCCTGCTGGCCCTGCTGCTTTGTGCCTGCCCAGGCCCCTGTGTGCGCGTGGCTCTGTGTGCCTGTCCTTCGCTGCCTGCGTGCGTCTCTGGGTCTGAGAAGCCCCTCTGTTGGTTTTGGCTGCTGCCTTGGCTTGGGCAGGGGCGCGGTTCTCTTTCAAACATCCTCCAGATGATATATAATGGCACTTTCCAGTGGAGTTCCCGATATTTCGGAAGGGCCTTTCTTTCCAGGAACCCAGAGTGCTTTTCCAGACTTGGCCCTGAGAGCTGGGAGATGGAGGAGGCGGCGGCTCAGGAAGCCTGCTCTCCCAGAGGAGGGGGAGTGGGGCCAGGCCCCGGCTTCCTGCCTTTCGTCTGGGACGCTGGTGGCTGGGACTGCTTGGAGTTACTTTCACCTGCATGAATCCCTGAGGCCCCTTCTAAAAATGTGGATATTTTCCCAAATATTAGCCCCAGCGACCACCTATCTTTTTTGTTGTTAAGCAATGATAATTTTAGAGATTCGTTGTATGTAACTAGCTCTTTTAAAAAAATTAAGGAGGGAAGTAGACTTGGCCCAGTAGTTAGGGCGTTCGCCTACCACATGGGAGGTCCAAGGTTCAAACACCGGGCCTCCTTGACCCGTGTGCAGCTGGCCCATGCGCAGTGCTGATGTGCGCAAGGCGTGCCGTGCCACGCAGGGGTGTCCCCGCGTAGGGGAGCCCCACGCGCAAGGAGTGCGCCCTGTAAGGAGAGCCGCCCAGCGTGAAAAAAAGTGCTGCCTGCCCAAGAATGGCGCGGCGCGCACGGAGAGCTGATTCAGCAAGATGACGCAACCAAAAGAGACACAGATTCCCGGTGCCACTGACAACAACAGAAGTGGACAAAAACAAGAACACACAGCAAATGGACACAGAGAAAGACAACTGGGGCGGGGTGAAGGGGGAGAAATAAATAAAATAAATCTTAAAAAAAATTAGGGAATGCCACATTGGGGTCTCAGTTCAGTGGCGCTCCAGGGAGCTGCTCGTTCAGGAGAAGGCCCAGCTTGGGCTCCCCTTCCTGGCCCAGGGAATGTGTCTGGGAATAAGGGAGCTGAACAGCCATTCTTCCCCATCCTCCGGCACGAACTGAGTAGACCCTGCGCCGTGGGTCAGGCACATTTCTAAGTGTTTTACAGATATTAATTTATTAAACCTTCACGATATTCTTAAGACTGTTTGCTAGGAGGAAATTCGAACGGTGCTTGGAAATTAACTTGTTCAGGCCTGAAAGACTCAGGTGGTCACAGCCTTTGTTTCTAAAATTTCCCAGCAACTCTGTTGGCTTCAGGTTTTTAAGAAAATAATACATGATACCTAGCGTTGTGGCCCCTGCATGCTTCTCCCCAATCCCTGAGCATATGTTCATACCATTCCTGCACCTGTGATTATCAATGTTTTGTGCCTGTTTTACAATTTTAAATAAAATTGAGATCATTCCCAGTGCAGGGGCCCTGTTGCTCACACCATCCTGTACCTGGAGCCACGGGTATGGCCTTGGGAGCGCAGCACCCCACTCCACGGGTGAGAGGGCCGAGGCCCTAGAAGACTTGAGGAGGTGACGCAGCTCCTTGCAGGTGGGAGGTGGAACTAGACCCCTGGCTTCCTGCCTCCATGGTCGCCTTCCTTGTGTTACACCTGCTGCTCCGAGTCCCATCTTGAGTTCAAAGACGTGCTTATGTCTGATGAAGGACAGGACAAGTCAGTCTCTACCTGTTATTTTCTCCCCCCATGTGGTTTGGGCACCTTCCTCCTTGCCTGTGCCCTCTTATCCTGGGCTCATGAGAGTCTGGAACCCCACTCAGCTTTGCTCTTTTTTCCCCTCCCAGGGTAGCATTTGTGCTTTTATTACCCCTTGGTGAAGCAAATATGTAATGAGAAAAAGCCACTGTGGATTTGGGAATATTTCTAAATGAGAATTTGTATTTTCTGCATCACAGTGGCATCTCGGAGCATTGGGAAGTATTCGCACTCTAAAAGACAAAAGGCTGTGCTCTGTTTCCAGATGTGGCTTGGGCTGCACATAGAGGTTTGGAAGAGTCCAGAGGTGGGGGGCCAAGTCCTTCCCAGCCGGGGGCCCACTCCCAGGCCAGGGACAGCCAGAGGTATCACAGTTCTGTCTTCCTTGGCCCTGCCTGCTTTCCTGGCTCTCTGCCACCCAGCCATCGCCTTGCTCACTTAGCACCTCGGCTAGAGGATGGGCTGGAGGGAGAAGTGGAAAGGCCAGGTCTGTTTTGCTGCCTTTTGGAAGCCCTCAGAAACACTTTCTTTGGGCAGTGTTGTGAAACTTGGCTCTAAGGACATCTGGAGGCTTCTCCATGGATTTCGCTTATCTATGAGTGACCTGAGGATTGAAGGCATTTGTGGGGTCTCCTGGGGACCCCTACCTAATAAGAGGTCTGTTATCCAAGGATCCTAGAGGCTATGCCAACCTCATCCCAGAGTCCCAGTGCCCAGAAGGGCTGGGCAGTGTGAGAGAGTGGTTTGTGGATTAGAGCACTGGTGGCCAAATTTGAGCGTATCAGAATTCCCTGGAGGGCTGGTTAGAACAGACACTGGTCCCTGAGGTCTGGGGTGGGGCCTAGGAATTTGCATTTTTAGCCATTTCCCAGATTAGTGGAGAGCACTAAGTTACTCTAGCGAAGGGTGTAGATTTAGGCCAAGGTGGAGAATTAGGACCAGATTTTGCAGTCTACTGTGACGGTCTTGAGCGAGACTGTGACTTTTCTGTTATTTCCTAGTGCCTCTCCTTCCTCTACCCAAAATAAATAAAAACTATGTTCTTTCTCTGTTGGAGAGGCCCAGGCTTTGGGGAGAGAGATGTATTCTGAATCCTGAGCAAGAGTGACCCATTCCTCCTGCCCCTTGAAGAGTAGGCAGTAGTGGATGCTCTCCCAATATTGGGTGTTGGAGAATGGTGACGGTGGGTGCCTTTGGGCTTGGGTGCCCCCTGCAAGTCAGGAGGGGGCCAGAGGCCAGGGAAACCGGCCTTAGGATTGGAACCTGGGACCACGCCAGTGCCTGCCACACTGCTCAGGGACCTCCCCCGGGTGTCCGGCGATGGGGTGGCTGGGAGCCAGCGCATGGCCTCCCAGCTCCGTCTTAGGCAGGCCAGCTGCATCTTTTCTTCTTTCGGCCTGCTGCCCCCTTTGGATTCCGCTCAGAGGTGCTGGCCATCCCGACCCCCCGCCCTTTGCTCTCTGGAAGGGGGGCCGTGTGGAGTTTCTGGTCCTCGCATGTGGGTTTTGGGGACCTCGAAGGAAGTAAAACCTGGGCTTCAGTTTCCCTTTTCCTTCCAGCCCTGACCAGAGGGCCCTCTCTGGAGGGTTGGATGTCCGCAGCCTGCTCTCGTAAGCCACAGGGTCCCAGGGCGTGTGGAACCAATGTTGGGCCCTCCAGCTCTCCAGGAAGCGGGTTCCTGCAGGACTGTGGTTGACCTGCCCCTGCACCCTTTCTGTTTGGGACGTGGGAGCGGCATTTGGGAGAGGGTTAGATGTGGAAAGTCCTTTCTGAACTCTTGGGCCAGAGAGCTGCTTGGCAGAGGCCTGTCCCCTGGGAACAGGGAAAAAAACCGTGTTTTAGGTACCAGGGCCTCCAAAGACCTGCGTTCCTTCTCGGTGCTGCCCGTGGCTATTGGGAGATGCTGGGCAGATCACATCTGAGCCTCACCTGTAAAATGAGGAGGCTGAAAATTAGAGGACGGTGGTGGTCATGCTGGCTTTGTTCTCAGAGCCCGCTTGGATTATCACCTGGAGATGAGCTCTGCCGTCTGGCTCAATGCCAAAATTCTGGGTTTCTGTCCGGGTGGGTTGGAGTATGGTCACCCAGCAGATCAAGCCTGAGGTGGACCCCTGGGCTTTCCAGCCTGGCCCTTATCTTTAGGCGTCTTCTGTGTCTTCAGCTCTCAGGAATTTACTCCCACCTTCTGGGAAGGGCGAGGGTGGAGTCAGAGGAATGAGCTTCCTGTATGGACCCAGAAGCCACTTCTTTGTCTTGGGCTCTGCCTTCACTCTCTCACTCTGGAAAAACCTCCTTCAGCTGTGGCCCCGGTAGCCAGGTGCCTGGAGGGGAGAGGGGGAGAGGCCTCGTTCCAGGTTGGTGAAGGTTCACTCGCCCCTGCCTCCAGCCTGCAAGTTCCGGGCGTGGTCTGGGGGTGGGGACCCACCCAGAGCATCTCTGCCCACTGCAAGGTGGACGGTCCGTAAATGGCCCTCTGTGTAGGCTTGGCTGACCTGTAGGCCTGGTGGGAGGGAGGCAACCTGCCTGTGGGCTCCCTGCAGGAGCAACTCCGCCTGGAGCCAGGGAGCAAGGCTTTCAGCCTGGAATCTGCCCAAGGGACTGGTGTCAATAGGCAGCCTTGTCTTTCACTTTGTTTACTCCCAGAGCTCAGCTCTATCCTGTTCTCTCCCTTGCAGAGATTTGAAAGAAATCAAATCAAATCATAGAATGCCTGAGCCAGAAGGGATCTAAAATTATCCCATTCCCCCCCCCCCACCGTGTTCTTCAGATAAAGAGACTGAGGTCCATAGTGGTGATCTGACCTGTCCAGGGAAACTGCCACGAGTTCCATTCCTTGCAGGGGCTGGTTTTAAGGAGCCTCTATTCCATTCACACATAAACCTTCTTCTGAAGTCATCCTTGCTGGTGGGCTCCAGAACACCTGATAGACACAACCAGGATGAGTCTTTATGCTCTGAAGGCAGATGATGCTGCTGGGGTTCTGGCTAGCCTCTGGGTCATCTGTTTCAGGTGGAATCACACATGCTGCCCGCTAGACCCTGCTAGGGTGGAGGGGGTGATGGGCCGGCAGGCCTTTTGCGTGGCTGCCTTCCACTCGGGTGCTCCTAGGGCCGGCTCCTGACTTGGCTCTCCATTGAGGAGGGGCACGAGAGATGCGCCTAGGGCCCGAGGCAGCCTCGTGGTGGTGTGCCCAGTCCTGTGCTAAGTCCATGACGTGCATCATGCCGACAGATATCGTCACTGCCCTGTGAATTATAGGCCTGTTACATATTTATCCCCATTTTACAGAAGATGCTGGAAGTCGGAGAGTTTGAATAATTTGTCCAACCCACCCAGCTCTTAAGTGGGGCAATTTGAACCCAGGTGTCGCGGGCCAGAGCCGACACCCCTGGCCAGCCTGTGGCTCTCACCAGCCTGAAAAAGGGCAGTCCCTCAGGAGAGCTGGAGCTGAATCTCCAACCTCCCTGGGTCCCAAGTACCTCTCCAGACCCGTGCGTTCCCAAGGCACCAGAGCAGTGGAGAGCTGTGGGGGTGGAGGCAGCTGAGGGCCAGGTGGAGCTGCGTGGCCCTCTTCCCACTCCTCCTCTTTACCCTCCTCCTTTCTTCCCCTTGTCTTTCTCCTTCACCCTCTCTGTCCCCCTCCCCGCAAGGGTGGCTGGGCCTTGCATTGCTGGGAGCCTGGTGGTGCTGCCCTGGAGCTGGGGCTGCCTTCTTGGGTGGTCAAGGTCGGGCTGGTCCTCAGAAGTGCTCCAGACCCTGCCGCCTGAAACCTTTCTGCAGGCTCCTGCTGGCTGCTTCACGTACAGTATCTTATTACTTCATCCCCACAACAAGGCAGGAGGTATGAGCCCCATTTAAAGATGAGGGATCAAACACCTGACAAGTTCAGTAACTCGCTGAAGCTGGTATGTGGAAGGCAGATTCCCACCTAGGCTGTGGGGCCAAAGCGCCCCACCACCTCGTGCCCAGGGGGAGGAGAAAGTGGCAGGTGGCTCAAAATCCCCAAACCCGGGAAGCGGACTTGGCCCAGTGGTTAGGGCGTTCGTCTAACACATGGGTTCAAACCCCGGGCCTCCTTGACCCGTGTGCAGCTGGCTCATGCGCTGTGCTGATGCGCGCAAGGAGTGCCGTGCCACGCAGGGGTGTCCCCCGCGTACGGGAGCCCCACGTGCAAGGAGTGTGCCCCGTAAGGAGAGCCGCCCAGCGTGAAGGAAAGTGCAGCCTGCCCAGGAATGGCTCCGCACACACAGAGAGCTGACACAAGATGATGCAACAAAAAGAAACACAGATTCCCGTGCTGCTGACAGCAACAGAAGCGGACAAAGAAAAATATGCAGCAAATAGACACAGAGAACAGACAGCTGGGGGAAAGGGGAAAGGGGAGAGAGAGAGAGAGAGAGAGAGAGAGAAATCAATCAATCAATCAATCTTTGAAAAAACAAACAAACAAAAAAACCCCAAACCCAACCAACCACAACAGAACACTTCCCAGGGCAGGGGAAGCTTCCTGGGCCAGGCTGGGAGTGTCTTCCTGACAGAGCGTGTTGCCAGGAGCGTGTTGCTGGGGTCCCCTGGGAGAAGAGGCCAGGTGGGGAGCATTTACCAGTTGCGGGGGCCTCTCCAACCTGTTAGGATGAGGCTGGATTTGGGACCAGGGTGTTTGTTGGAAAAACCCAGGCAGGTCAGTGCAGTGGTGCAAGCACAGCCTGAAGCCAGACTGAGCCGGGTCCTCGCATCTGGCCTTCTTTTCAGGTTGAGTTTCAGTGCCTATTTACTCCTGGGAAAGTGGGAGCCCAGAGGAAAAAAAGAATAATAGTAGTGATAACAGCAGCGGTGGTGTCATATGCTCTGATCTGTCCTGTTGTTCTGTGCCCAGCGGTGTCCTCAGCTTTCTGCCTCCAAGCCCTGGGGCAAGGGTTTCGGATATGCTCACTCATCAGCTTCTCACAACAACCCTGGCGGGCGGGCACCAGTAGTGCCCATTTTACAGATGGAAAAACAGAGGCCTGGGGTGGTTTCGTAACTAGCCCAAGGTTTTATAGCTAGTAATTGGCAGAGCCAGGATTTGAATGCAAGGATTTCCCAGATTTCCCCTCAATAGGACTGCCACATGGCCTTCAATTCCAGTGCCTGGCATAGCATCTGACAGCTAGTGGGCTTTCAGAAAAGCTGTAATGACAGAATGAAAGGGGGTTGGATCCTGCTCTTTTGAGAGAAAGCTGCCTTGAAATTGGAGGGATCCTGGCATGGTTTCCTGTGGTTGTGAGATTGGCAGCCCTGCTGAGGCTACACCCATGGCTCCTTGCAGCTGCTTATTGCCTGGGTGGAAGCCGGAGCGTATGGGGAGCCTTCCAGCATGGGTGGAGTGGGTGCAACTGGGGAGGCTCTCTGCTCTCAAGTGTCCAGGAGACATGGTGCCTGAAGGCTCCTGCTTCGCAGTCCTTCCTTTGGAGAGGCAGTCACTGTCTTTTTCATGTTACAGAGGTGGTTAGGTACTTAATTCCCAGGGAAGGATAAGATAGCAGATAGTTTCGAATTTTACAAAGTTACTAGTGCATGGGCAGACTGGGGTTATTTCTTGTTGCTCATTTTATCCACAGTGCCTGGCATGTGGTAGGCACTTAAGGAATGTTGCAGGAATGGATGATTTTTAAAAATTTATGGAAAATTCAGGCACAGAAGAAAATAGTCCAGTGAATCCCCATATAACCATTCTCTAGCTTCAACAATTAGCAACTGAATAAATGATCTTGCTTGTAATATTTAGCCATCTAGGTTATTTTGCAAGGAGATTAGTCTGGAGTAGTGAATTGCTAGGAACTTCTCAAACGCAGAAGGACAGGCAGAGATGAAAAGATGCTATGTTAATAATACAATGCACCCTTGGGTCTCCAGGTGCCGGGCAGGGTGCAGGAGCTCAGGTGAAGGACTGAACAGATTACACTTGCTATCTGGCCCAGTGGTACTGAGCTTCAGCTCTAGGCTGTGGGGACAGTTGCTGAAGGGTGAGTTCAGCTGGATACAGGAGATTCTCAAACATATACGCTGGGATTGAAGGAGCTACAGCCAGCAAGAGTTGGTCCATTCAGCTAACATTTACTGTGGATCATCTCTCTCTCTTTTAAATGAAAATTCAAGCCTAAGAAAAAGTAAAAAAAATACCCCTGCACCATCATCCAGATTTGACAGGCATTAAGCTCCTGCTCTTTCCAAGTCTGTGCACTGGCAATTTCCCTGTAATGTACAAAGATGTTACATCCAGTGCGGGGAAGGGAGCCCAGAAAAAGGGCCCTACTCCACCCTGGAGGAGACAGGCAAGACTTCCTGGAGGAGGTAATAATGTGAGCTGGAAATGAAACCTGGGCTCATGGATGGATGGATGGATGGATATTGATAAAGCAAGCAGAGCAAAATGTTAACTGTAGTATTTAGGTGGCAGAAGTAGTATTTTATAATAAACTGTTTTGGGGGAAAAAAGGAGATCTAGAATTTGTGAAGTTGAGTCAGGCAAAGGGGGGGTGGTGGTGCAGGGTGGATGGGAGGCTGGGAGCAGCTGCAGTGGAAGCTGCCCAGGGTGGGCGACAGGACGGTGAGTCAGCGGAGGGGCAGCTTCTGGCCACCTTCATTAGCAGGAGCCGGGCTTGCCCGAGTCCTGCTTGGCGTGCGACACTTGGAGCTGGACGCTACATTGGGAGGGTTATCGACCATTAGAGGGTGTGGAGGGGCAGAAACCATGTCCAGGGAGTTCTCAAGGAACCTGGCTGCTTGGAGAAGGCTAAGGGCTGTCTCGTGGAAGACACGGTGTTTGACTTGCTTCTGGGTAGAAGTAGGACTGGGTGGAAGTTGTGCCGAGAAAGGGTGTGGTTCCGACTAGAATTTTCTGAGTCAAGACTTCCCAAATGGGAAGCGGATTTGGTGCAACAGATAGGGTGACCAACTGCCTACCACATGGGAGGTCCAAGGTTCAAACCCCGGGCCTCCTTTACCCGTGTGGAGCTGGCCCATGTGCAGTGCTGATGCGCACAAGGAGTGTCGTGCCATGCAGGGGTGTCCCCCGTGTAGGGGAGCCCCATGCGCAAGGAGTGCACCCCATAAGGAGAGCCGCCCAGTGTGAAAAAAGCACAGCCTGCCCAGGAATGGCGCTGCACACACGGAGAGCTGACACAACAAGATGACACAACAAAAAGAAACAGATTCCCCATGCGGCTGACAAGAATGCAAGCAGACACAGAAGAACATGCAGCGAATGGACACAGAGAGCAGACAACTGGGGGTGGGGGGGAGAAATAAATTTAAAAAAATAAAAATCAAGACTTTCCAAAGAAGGAATGAACTGTTAGGTTGTGGGTTTCGTGGTCCTGAATGGGTTCAGGTAGACTGGGAGGTCTTCGGGCAGGGTGGGGGGCTGTGCTGCCTGCCCTTCGAGGCACCTCCTCATGCGGAGTTCTAAGGATGTAAGCGGGGGCGGGGGGTGAGGTGACCCGGGGGCTCAGGCAGGAAGGGCTCAGGCAGGAAGGCGGCTGTGGAGGAGGCGCTGGCCCGTTGCCATGGTAACCATCTCTGCTGTGGGTTTCCAATTCAAAGGATGCCCTGGAAGGGAGTGAGCTCAGCCACCTGAGAGGTGATGAGTCAGGCCTGCCTCCAAGGTGCTGCCCACCCTGGAGACTCGGCAGGAAGGGGAGCAGCAGGCCCTGCCCCTACCCCTCCTCAGACCGCCGAGATGCCCTGCCCAGGCAGAGGTGGAAGGCAGCATGGCCGGCGGCCCTGGGGATCCAGGTCCCCTGCTGATTCAGGAGGAAACCGTCGTCCAGTCGGTCAAACATTGGCCCTCTGCCCTCCACTGAAATGGCCTGGGCGCCGGCCACGCCGCAGTGCAGTGAGAACACGGACAGTGAGGGTGTGGTTCAGTGTGCTGAGAGGTTCGAAGGAGACGTGCAGGCTCTTGGTGAGGGTCTCATCCAGTTGGGTGAGGGTGGCTTCCGGGGATGATGGGGAATGGTTCCTGGAGGGAACCATTTGATCTGAGACTGGAAGGATGAGGAAGAGCTAGCTTGAGGGAAGCGGACTTGGCCCAGTGGTTAGGGCGTCCGTCTACCACATGGGAGGTCCGCGGTTCAAACCCCGGGCCTCCTTGACCCGTGTGGAGCTGGCCCATGCGCAGTGCTGATGCACGCAAGGAGTGCCGTGCCACGCAGGGGTGTCCCCCGCGTGGGGGAGCCCCACGCGCTAGGAGTGCACCCCGTAAGGAGAGCCACCCAGCGCGAAAGAAAGTGCAGCCTGCCCAGGAATGGCGCCACACACACGGAGAGCTGACACAACAAGAATGACACAACAAAAAGAAACACAGATTCCCGGTGCCGCTGCTAAGGATAGAAGTGGTCACAGAAGAACATACAACGAATGGACACAGAGAGCAGACAACTGAGGTGGCGGGGGGAGGGGAGAGAAATAAATAAAAAAATAAATCTTTAAAAAAAAACACCTAGTTTGCTAGGTCAGGGGTCAACCCTCAACCCCTGGCCACATGTCCAGTTTGGTGTTCTTGTCAGGGCGTGCTCAGAACATGTCAGCTGCTGACGGGATCACAAGAATCTCAAACCACCGTGATTTCAGAGCACCAGGCAACTTTCCCAAGACCTTAAGGAATCTACACCCACTGGACTCCAGGCTCTACCTAAGGATCCAAATAAGAGCTTTTAGCCTGCCCCCTGCCTCTCCCCCCATATCCCTATAGTGTGGCAGTCTGAGTGATGAAACTGAAAAGCTTCTGCCTACTTGCTTCACCCATATGGCCTCCATTTCCGTTTGAAAAGATACTTTAAACAACTTCAGGAGGGAAAAAAAATGGCCGTTTTAACCTTTTTAACCTTTTTAATCTTTTCACCTAAACACACTACTATTTATATCCTCAGAAACCTATTTTTGTTTTTACCTCCTGCATGCATAATTTTGATAATGGTCGTCATAGGATATATAAAATTGAGTTCTGCTTTTTAATTTTCCCACTTGGTATTTATCAAATACATTTTTCCTTTATTTCATGGTATGGATTTGTATTTTTATGCCTCCTTCATAAATGCATTTGAAGTGGATACACTAAAAGGTGCAGGTATGATTGAGTTTTAAATGAAAAATAGAAGATTGAGAACTTTGTCGGGATGGGGTGAGGTAATTGAGAAAGCAAAACTTAAAAGTGGTTAGTTTTTATAAGTCAGCACTAACTTTAGTTCCAAGCTTCCTGGCAGCCAAAACAAAAAGGGAAACTGGAGGTATCATAATGTTGATTACCTAATAAAAGGAAATATCCCAGTCATGGGAAAGAAACACGTTTTATAAATACCAAAGGCTGAGGGCTTTTACCATTTTAGGTAAAATGGACATGGAGCAGTGGATGATGCTGTCAATATTAGTTTCATGGAACACACAGAAACCTTTCTTTGTATACTTGGTTCTTAAATCAACCCCCAGTAAAAGCCAAGGGAAGGGTGCTAAATCTCTGTCCTGGGAAGGCCTTTCCATAGGGAAGCTCAAGTAATGAAATCTAGTTCTACTGTTTCTAGAGGTTTAACCTTAGCCTAAGGGAGGAAGAAATTCCTTGGAGATGCTCCTTAGCATTTCCTGGACACTCTCAAAGAATCGTTGTTGGACAGGACCTGAAAAGAGGTCCACGTGGACTTCCTGGCTCTGCCTTCTTCAGAGGTTTCCTGAGGCCTTTACTGAAAAGGGAAACAGTTTGTTTTAGGGACTGGGCACTCAAGGTACAAAAGTGCTATTTTGTTATGAAAATGAAGTTTGGCCCAGCTCTCCTCTTCAGAAGGAAGGCTGTCCAGGCCAAAGCTGTCCTCTAGAGGCCGTTTTGGATCTGCTCTTCTGCCTCAGCTGGGCACTTGTGGCTGCGGAGCTCGTTGCCACAGAGCAGGCTCGAGGCCTTTCAGGAAGGAAACCGTGTGGTCAGGCAGGGCCTGGGCCCTGGGTGTGTCATCTCTAACGGCCGCCTCCAACTTCGGCCAGGTGACATGCAGGCCTCACAATTCTCCTCTTGGGACGTTTTTGTGGTTTCTAGTTTCTGGCTCTCGGAGATAATGCATCTGTAAATATTCCTTTCACACAGACATTTTCCTTCATTTTAGGATAACGTCCAGGAGCTGGGTCAATCGGCCAAAGGGGTTGCTCATTTCAGCGACTCCTTTTACATATGAATCAGATTTTGTAAAAGACTGACCAACTTGATATGCCCCCAGCAAAACACAATCTGTTTTTTTCCTAATTAAAAAGGCAACTGATAGTTATTGAGAAAATCTGGAAACTACAGCAAGCTACAAAGGAAATAAGGATTACCTGAAATTCTCCCACCCTGCCAGCACCACGATGTGTGGTTTGGTGTGCTGCCACCGTGAACCTGCTGCCTCTGCCAGGCAGATTTGAGCTTGGGGCGGTCCCCCGTGAGTGACTGCCCCTTGGCACCTCTGACCTGCTGGGCCACTTGACTTTCTTTGGTGGAAATATCTCTTCAGCCGCTTATCTCACTGTCGGGCTTGGTACAGACATTTCTAAGGTTTGGAAAGCCCAATGAATATTTTCTTTTTTTTTTTTAAAGATTTAATTAATTAATTAATTTCTCTCCCTCCCACCCCCCACCCCGGTTGCCTGTTCTCTGTGTCTATTTGCTGCGTCTTCTTTGTCCGCTTCTGTTGTTGTCAGTGGCACGGGAATCTGTGTTTCTTTTTGTTGCGTCATCTTGTGTCAGCTCTCCCTATGTGCGGCACCATTCCTGGGCAGGCTGTGCTTTGTTTCGCACTGGGCGGCTCTCCTTACGGGGCACACTCCTTGTGCGTGGGGCTCCCCTGCACAGGGACACCCCTGCGTGGCAGGGCACTCCTTGCATGCATCAGCACTGCGCATGGGCCAGCTCCACACGGGTCAAGGAGGCCCGGGGTTTGAACCGCGGACCTCCCGTGTGGTAGACGGACGCCCTAACCACTGGGCCAAGTCCGCCGCCCAATGAATATTTTCATCTCGTGCTACATGTATAGAAGGTGATTCAGAAGACTCTCAGAATTTAAATATTTGGGTGGAAAATGTAAAATTATTTTACCCACTGGCAACTTTAGCAGATTCCTCAATAGCTCCTACATGTCAGGCAATACCTCTAGGGGTAGGGACATCAGACTGATGAGCTTTGGTGAGAGAAGTGGTCAAGAAGTGGACTGTCTGAGATGGTTCTTCCCCAGCCTGGCACCTGACCACATTCCCCACGTTCCTCTCTGTCTGTGAGGTTTGTCTGTCAATTCACTAAACTTGAAGGGAAGTGGAGGAGCAGGCATAAATGAGAACCTAAACCTGCTGTCGCTCCACCCGGGGCTCACTTCCCCACCCTGCCCTTTACTTCCTAGCCAGCCCTTCCACAGCCCCGGGGAAAGCTCTCCTTTGCTCCCCTGGTCTGCAGGAGGAACCCTCCAAGGCAGGACAGAAATCTCGCTGAACTCTTGACTGGGGCGCTGGCTGTGGGCTGAGGATTGCTGGCATGCCCAGCCCAGAGTGTTCCTTCTGTTCCTGGGTAGCTCACCAATAACCAGACCAAGTGAATTTCCTAGAAGCCAGGACAGGAAAAAGATGGTCTGTTCATGGAATTACTTGACCTCATATAGGGAGTGAGGCCCCAGTCCCTGGCTCTTAGGAACTGACAAAAGGTTTCTTAGGTGACTTCAAATGCTAAAGAAGGTGATGGGTACACACAGGAGTGACACACCTGGATGGATGTCATCATTGAATATGTGGAGGGCGATGCAGAGAAGCGTCCATCCTCCAGCAACACTGGCCTTCTCTTGAGAGAGGTTTGGGCAGGGACCATGGCTGGAGGTCCACAGGTGTGTCCATGGGGAAAAAGAGACGAATGCTTAAATGATGGCTTCTTAGGGTTTGGGGTATCCGGACTCCTTGGGGACTCTGGTGGAGGATGCTCGTTGTCCCTACCACTGAGTAGCTTCAGGCCTGCACGTCTGATGCTCTCACTTCCACTCTCCAGGCGTTGGGGATGATCAGAGCTTTGGGGCCATGGGATTCACCAGGGAGAATCCTGGGGTGGGGACATTTCCTTGGGGGTGGTGGTGGGGAAAACCACCAGAATACCTCGGCTGCTCTTCCCTGCTGGGGCCTCACAACGCCTCTAGCTTGTGCTGATTGATTTGTTCTGACTGGTTTGTTGAGAAACTCTACCCCCTCTGCCTCCTTCCGCCATGATCTGTAAAGGCTGGTCCAGTTAAGATTCATGGTAATTGGGAGGGAGAGAGGCGTCTTGGGGAGACAATGACCTTATGCTTTTGCTCTGGGAAGGAGAGGTTCCTGTGCTCTGTATAAGGAAGGTAGCATTTGAGGGCCTTTCCCCCCCTTCTTTCCTATCTGGTTGTGTCATCGTCTTTTTGGTGCATCGCTTCACCATGCGGGGGCCTGCGTCTCTCTGCACCACACAGGTCTGGGATGCATTTTTCCTTTTTTCCCAGGAGGCCCCGGGGATTGAACCTGGGTCCTCCATATGGCAAACGGGAGCTCAGTTGCTTGAGCCACAGCCACTTCCCCAAGCGCCACTTGACTAAGCCTGTATTATACAGACGTGATCATTCACGCCAGATGACCACGGCTTCCCTGTAGGTGTTCTCCTTCCCATTGGCATGTCCGCCCTCTGCCATGAATTGGAGCATTTCACTCCAAGGCCAGGTTTCTGGAGGTGGTCCGTGGACCACTTGGGCCTTGCCCAGGCCTACCATGACAATTACTTTGGAGTCAGAACCCAGGAATCTGCATTTTAAAACAAGTTCCCTACTTAATTCTTAGTTAAAGTTTGAGAACCCTTTGAAGATGTATCTGGGGGTAATATTATGGATTTAGTTTGAATGGTGGTAGTTCTTCTATACATACTCACTCCTTTCTTATTTACTCATCCTATAGAACATTCTAATGAAGCTTTGACTCCGTATAGGCATAAATTCACTGGCCTTTCCAAATGTCAATCGGGTATCTCTTCTGGACCCCAAACCTCCATTACTTAGGAGGAAAGTAAAGGAAGGAAAGAGAATCTGTTACTGCCTTCCTGACCATAGTTGTTTTTGGCTTTGGAGAGGGTGGGCCAGTTGGCTATCTGCAAGGCTCCCTTAAAGCGATATTGCAGTGATAGTGGTAGGAGACATATTTTTTCATCATGGGGAAGCTGAGGAGCTGTCTGTACCAGGCAGATGGCCCGCATTGTTCACCGGTCTCTTGTACCCTGCGCAGTGGGCCTTTCCCTGCCGCAAAGCACAAGCATCTGTGTCCTTCAGGGACCCGTCCAGCTCTGTGGTTCGGTTTCCTGTGGAGAGAGGGCTTTTCAACATTCTGTATCCTGCCTCGCCCTGCTCCTGCTCCCCTCCCAGTCCCACCTTAGTGACCTCTCACCCTCTAATCTTAGTTCAGCCAAATTCTGACTGTGGGCTGTTTGTTGTCCGGTCTAGTTTTCATCCGCACAGCGTGACAACAGGGGTTTGGGTTGGCTCTAGATTCTGTGGCTGCCTCTTTGTTGTCATGATACCGGATCATTTCAGCCTAGGGGTCTGCCAGCGCTTTTTGCTGGCGCAGACTCAAGCTGCCCCTGGCAAAGGAAGCCTGAAGGCCCACGGGACTTGATTTAACAGGCAGTCCCCTAAAGGGTTCATTTTGGGGGCTCTAGGTCACGAAACCCCCTAACTGCTTCTCTTCCTGGGGGGGAGCTTCTCAGGGGAGATGTGACACGGTGTGCAGGAGGGGTCAGGAGCTCAGCAGTCACGGGGGCAGGGAATTGAGTATGGTAGGGAGGGCATCAGGGGAGCCATGTGGATGGGGCTCCCAGGAAGGCTTGGTCTGCAGGAGCCAGGGCTTGGAGCTCTTTAAGGAAGGGATCTCCAGAGTGCTTAACCTGGGGGGACCTGGAGACCTGGAGGGCCCCAAGGAGGTGAAACCTTCCTACCCACAGGCAGATGAGGCTTACGTAAAAGGAAAAAGTTCCGATTGGAACGAGGTTCCAGTAGAACTACTGGACACTCTTCTTTCTAATGGCATTGGACTTGGTGCAGCCATTGTGCTAACATCATGGCTCCTTTGTGTAGCAAAAGCCATGAAAACGTTCATACCCTTTGGCTTGGTAATTCCACCCCCAGGATTGTCTTAAGGAAACCATCCAACTGAGACAAAGAAATGCTTAAAAATATCTTCTGTGTGCTATCTATCAGGGCAAAACCGGGAATAAAACCTTGCATGTCTTGCTAACATTGGGGGAAGAATTTTAAGAAGCCATCACGATGGTAGCAGAGTGTTTTTGCAGCCTTTAAAATAATTAGGAAGATTATATAGGAACAAAATATTCAATAGATGGCTCAGAACATAGAGCATTATATAGTGTGTACATTCTATTTGGCTGCAACTGTAAAACCAGTGTAAATAAAGAAGATAATATACAAAAATGAAAATAGTTATGGTATGGTATGGTAAGGCTGTAAGATTAAATGCCTCTTATATATTTAAGTTTTAAATTTTACAGCAAGACAATTTCCAACTGAAGCTCTATCCCTTTTCAAACGTTTTCTGCTATCACTTGCCCCTTTTCTTGAGTAACAGCAGCTCGGGGACAAGGAATCATCCATTCTGAGTACATTTCTGTGTATGTCGTGCACTGCTAGGCCCTGTGGAGCACACAGGTGGAATAAGACATGGCCTCTTGAACTTAAGGGCAGAGATTGTGTCCCTTTGCTGGGCACATATGATATACCTGGTGTTTTTGTTTCCTAAGGTTACTGCAAAAAGTACTACAGAGTGGGTCAACAGAAAAGCGTTGTCTCGCGGCTCTGGAGGCTGGACACCTGAAATCAAGGCTGTGCCAGCAGCCGTGCTCCCTCTGAGACCTGTAGGGGGGAATCTTTCCTGGCCTCTCTTAGCTTGGTGTTTGCTGACAGTCCTTGGTGTTCCTTGGTTTGCAGCTACTGTGCTTCAAGCTTTGCTTCCCAGGTCATGTGACGCTCTCTCCTTGGTCTATTCTAAGGGCCCACCTACTCCAGTATGACCTCACGGTACATTTATGACCATCTTCAATGACCCTATTTCCAAATAAGGACACATTCACGAGTCCTTGGTCACAGGGCTTAGAATTTCCTATCTTTCGGAGTGGGGATCGGGGACACATGACTCAGCCCACAGCACCTGGGTTGGGCAAGCCGATGAGTGCCTGGGGCCAGCCCAGTCCACTTGTATAGGATGGCTTCTGTTCAGTGTGTCACCACTTTGAGTAAGGTCCAAGTTAAATGAGATGTCTGTTATTCACCCCGTTTTCTAGAGACAGGAAGCTGAAGTCCAGAAATCTCCAGCATCCTCCAGAGACGGCTTGGCACAGAGGCCAGCTCCCTATGGGGGCTGTGGAAGCCCCACCTCCATTCCCAGGGCAGACCCCGAGATGAAGATGCCCCTTCTCAGGAGGTGGCGCTTTGGGGCTGGTGGCAGCCCTGGTGGCGACCAGCCTCTCCTTCAGTGACCTCTCCTTTCCAATCTACCGCTGCCCTGCATTGGTGCCGGGTGCTCCTGGGGGGCCGCCCTGTCCACACTTTCCATTTGGGGGACTTTTGACATTCTGTTTAAACTGGGATGTGATTGAGAGCGTGTGAGGGTGAGAACCGGAGGCTCTGGCTCTTTAAGGCTCGGCTTTCAAGAGAATTTTGGCAGAGGAGACACTGAACGTTTAATTTTAGGGCTGAGGAGGGGGGTGGGGGCGTCCCTACTGCATCTGGTTTGTGTTAAGCCCTTCCTTGTAGAAAAGGGCTGTGTTTATGGTTAAAATCCGGCCGAGACCGAGGCAGGAGGGACACACTGGGCAGTGTGGCACAGAGACAATGCTCACTGTTTCCTTGTTGTCCTCTGACCCTGTCCCAAGCTAAAAGGTTCCAACTCTCAGAAAACCGCAACATCCGTTTTTAGCCCTGAAGTTAAAGCGGAATGTTTGCCTTCAGACAGCCACCAGCAGCTGGGCTTTGCCAGGCCAAAGCACTCTCCCTTGGGCCTTGGAACTCCCCGGAGTTGGCCGTCTGTCAGCTCCATTTGTCTGGAGTCTGCAGGGTCCCAGCTAGGTCAGTGTTGCTGCAGGAAGGTGCCGTGGAAGACTTGGCACCCCTTGGGGACTGAGGGCGTGAACTTCAGCGATGCCTAGACTATCAGAGCTGGAATCCGGTCACCTCCTGACAGATGGGGAAACTGAGCCCTGGGGGCTGAAGATGCTCATCCAAGGACAGACAACAAATCAGCGACAGGCTTGGGATTCAAATCGGACTCTCCTGAGGCTCCAGTCTGGTTCGCTGCTCTTTCCATGACGCCTCCTGGTGTTTCCTCCTGCCTTGCGGGCGCTGTTGCTCCTCCGTGCCCTGCCTCAGAGGGGGCAGCAGGAGAGTGCACTGGGCTGAGCACCTCCGGCCCAGCTTGTCCACTGCGGTTTCCCAGCACTAGCATGGCACCTGGCCTAGAGGAAGAGCTGAGAAAGTATGAGATGACAGGATACTAGGGCGGGGGGAGGCTGGCGTTCCAGTTAGACCACTGGTTCTAGGCCAGCGTGGGTAGGGGGAAGAGGGGGATGTGTGTCTCCGTTTGCAAGGCTCTCCTTCTGAGACCACGTCCCATCTTCTCCAGTCCCTGCTCTGTCTCAGCACGTCACCCAACTCTTAGAAAGTCTATAGAGTTTTGCTGGAAGGTGCCATAGGTATCAAATATTCCATCCCTTTAAGTTACAGATGAGGAAACTGAGGCAAGGCTATACAGCAGATGATGAGAACATCAGGGCCAGCATCCAAGGCTGCTGGGTTCCGGAGCTTTCGTGCTTTCATGCTTTCCTGCCCGTGCATATATGACAGGAATTGAGGGTTGAAAGAGGGAAGACGCATCTTGTCCTTCGGGCACCCACATCCTGCGTTTCCTTCAGCAGGACAAACTGTTCCCCCTCTCTTCCCACCTCTCTGCTTCCTCTTCCCCTGCCGTGGAGGGTGGTGGGGTGATCTCACCAGAGCTGTCTGGGTAACAAGGCTGGGCCTGTGGGGATTGGGCCAAGTCAGCCCCTTGTGCCTTCCTAGAAAGGGAAAAAGAGGGCAAGCTGGCTCACTTCCTGGGAAACCAAAGCCAGTCACTCTGGAGTCAGGGCCAGGGAGGGGCCCATCAGTCACTGCGGGCCTTGGGAGACGGCTTCCCTTCTGCAGAAGCTGGTTGTCCCCGGAGGCGGAGGGCTCGGGCTCCCCACCCGAGCCTGCCTTCTTTGTTTTGGGGTGTCTTTCTCCGCAGGGCCGGCGGCAAGGCGAGGCGCCCCGTCTCTTGGCCAGATGGTAGCTCTGCCTCCTTCTAATGGGGAGTTCTGCAACACTCTCGGGAATCATGTTTCAAAACGTTTTTGGTTTACAGTCTTCCATTTCTGTTCATTTCTGTTTCTTATTAGAAAGGTAAGACATGCTAATAGCAAAAAACAAAAACCAAAAAACCAAAACAGTATAGAAAGTCTAAGAAGTCACTTACTGCCCACCCCAGTCCAACTAACTCCTCATAGGTCACACTTAACTTTTCCAAGCCCTATACAAAACTTTACATTTTTACTTCTTTATATAAAAAGTAGTTTATGTTTGATGTGTTTACTGGTTGTGTCTCTCAGGCATTTTAAGAGCCCTGAGGCAGGGCTGACAGCTGGGCAGAGGGCCCCAGACATGCCCCTCTCCCCCTGGGCTGGGGCCCTGGCCGGCCCTGCCACAGTAGCTATCTCCGATGTAGGCAGACTGGCCAGCCGGTCCCCATGGACAGACTGAGAGATGGAAGAGAGGCCGCCGTGGCAGGAGCTGGCAGTGAGTGGCACAGCTCTGGGGATGTCTGGGCTGCTGAGTCCACAGGAAGGCAGATGCCTGCCCTCCCCCCCTCCCCCCCCTCCCTCCCCGTTCCCTCCTCCCCCAGCAGACTTGCTTTCAGTATCCTGGGGAGGAGCTTGCTGTCCCCACTCTCCCCCATGTCCTCTTCCCTGCCTCCCAATTCTTCCTGCCCCAGGCTGTTTTCTCTTCTAGAGACTCCCCCAGAGGGTTGGCTTTAGATAGATTTTTGGCCGGTAAGCTACAGAGACTAATGCAAAACTTCTAATTTCCTTTGGAGAAATTCTTATCTGTTTCTTGCTACTAGAGCCCAGCATCTCCTAGACCAAGTCCTGCCCCGCCAAGGCTGCTCCTCCCCTCCTGCTGACTGCCATTCGCTGTCCTCTCTGCTTGCTCGCCAGAGTGGCCCTCCACTGGGAGCCTTCCTCCAGGAGCACCTCTGACATCCCTGCAGGGCTCTGCGCAGGGTTCCCTCTTGGGTGTTCTGTCGGTGCCACTTGGGGACAGGTCCCTTGCTGGTGATGTATATAGTATGTGGCTAGTTTGGAGCTCCCTGAAAGCAGGGCCATTTCTTGCTCATTTTTGTGGCATGCTAAGGGCTGGTCTAGAACTCTGTGATTAATAGGTGCTCAGTGAGGTATTGGACTTGGCCCAATGGATAGGGCATCCGCCTACCACATGGGAGGTCCAAAGTTCAAACCCCAGGCCTCCTTGACCTGTGGAGCTGGCCTATGCACAGTGCTGATGTGCGCAAGGAGTGCCCTGCTGCGCAGGGGTGTCCCCTGCGTAGGGGAGCCCCATGCACAAGGAATGCGCCCCATAAGGAGAGCCGCCCAGCGCGAAAGAAAGTGCAGCCTGCCCAGGAGTGGTGCTGCACACACGGAGAGCTGATGCAGTTAGATGACGCAGCAAAAGAGAGACACAGATTCCCGGGCCACTGACAAGAATAGAAGCGGTCACAGAAGAACACACAGTGAATGGACACAGAGAACAGACATTGTGGGGGGGAGGGAAGGGGAGAGAAATAAATAAAAAATAAATCTTTAAAAAAAGAAACAGGTGCTCGTTCCAGGTGTGACATGCTCTCTGATCGCAGACACGCAGACCCTTCCCTGCCACATCGTCCAGGAATCCTGCAGGCTAGCACTGGACACTGAGGCTCAGCACTCTCTCCTGCCCCGGCTTGCTCTTGGTTGTGTCATCTGTGGGCCTTTCCTCCCCTTCAAGATTATAAACTCCAGGATCCCCACTTCCCTAATGTTTGGGGATAGAAAATAGCAGTCTTTGTCTCCAGCAGCGTGGGATGATTGGGACCATCCATGGGCTGTGTCTGACTGAGCTCAGGGAAGTGAAGAGAAGCGTGAGGCCTGTTGGGAGCTTTGTTTTGCACTCTGTGCTCCCTGAAGGAGAGTGGTTCTCATGAGGCAGCAAGACATTGGGAAGAGCCCCCAGCAGTCCTGGGGCGGAGGGATGCTGCTGTCTTACTAGCTGTATCCTTGGGCAGGTCTTTACTCTGAGCCTCAGTGTCTTCCTCTGTAAAACAAGGCCACCTACCTCACAGGGTTGTTGGCCGGGACCAAGCGAGATGATGGATGTCAAGCACCTGGGGTGACTGCTGCACCTGCTGGGCTCCTTCAGTGGTGGCAGGTGTGGACGGAGCCCAGGCGCACTTTCAGTAAACCGTTAGTCTTCCTTGCCCATCTCTCCCTTCTCTGCACTGAAGGCGATAAAGACTTCCTGCACCCTTCTCCAGCCTGAAGTTAACCAAACTTGCCTGATTATAGAATTTGGAATTTGTTGGCCAGGCCGACTGGGCAGGACCACCATCTCAGGGCTGCTGGGGAAGGTCTGGGAAGTCTTCTAGACTTGTTAAAATACCGATTCATGGGCCCCACCCCAGAATGGCGAGCATGGGGTGGGCGGCTTCTGTATTCTTAAACATTTGGAAGTTTGGGAAACACTGTGTCCTTAAGTGCTCTCCCAGGGGCTGTATCGTTTGCTCTTCACACCCACTTCACAGGTGAGACGGTGAACCTTTAAGGAACTTGGGGCCCCTCAGCATGCTTGTGGTGGAATCAGAATTAGAACTCAGATCTCCCAGGGCTGTGTGTTCATTGTGCCTGCAGACATTCCACGTCAGCATGGAAAAGGTGGGAGATGGGGAGACGTGGAGTGACAGGAAGGAGGTGAGTAGCACAGGCTGCAGTGGTGGGGGTGAACCATGGCCCCTTCTCCTGCCTGGGGCTGGCGGGATCTCGCCGTGGGGATGGATGGTGGGGCCGGAGCCCTGACCCCAGGGCCGCCCACCCAGGTTTCACTGCTGGAAACCATGGCCCACACGGGCGTGGCTGGCCTCGGGCTTCTTCCCAGGGCCGCTGGGAGTCAGCAAGTGTCAGAGCTGGGGAAGTGCCTGAGATAGGGAGGACCACCATCTCAGGGCTGTTGGCGAAGGTCTGGGAGGCCTTCTAGAAACAGGCAGGCCTGGCTCTGCCGCTCACCTGTGGGGAGAAGGCAGCGTGTGCGGGAAGCGAGGAGTGGGTACTGCTGGGAGGGGCCCACCGCCTCGCCTGCTTCCCCCTTCCCAGGGTCGGCCTGGGCCATTAGAGAAAACCCCTTTTAGGCCCTCTCTGCTCTCCCTCTTTCCAGTTTATCCTCGAGAGGCTCTTAACGATCATTTCCACCTGGTTTTCTCCTAGGTATCGGAGAGGCTCAGGGTGGCTGGGAGGGGCATTGACATTGATCCTTTAGAGGGTGGCCCACCCCGACTGCTCTTTAGCCTGGGGAGCTTAAAAGGTGCCTCTGCCTGGCTCCACCCTGGGATGGGACTTGCAGGGCTGGGGTGAGGAGGCTCTGGCCGGCAGGCTGGGGTAGGGGGAGCCCTGCTCTGGGCAGTTGCAGGGGTGCAGCTGGTACGCAGTGTCCGCCTCAGAAGGGAGGAGGGATGAGGTGGTCCGGGCTGCCGGCGCTGGCCTGCCGAGCCTGTGGTTCAGAGCCTGCGCTCTGCAGCCTGGCTGCGATCCTGGCTTCTCCACCTACTGTTCGTTGTGACCTTGGGTGACTTTGTGAGCTTCTCCGTGCCTCAGTTTCTTCATCTGTAAAATGGGGTTACTGATAGTTCCTTCCTCATGGGGCAGCTCGGAGGAGTCATTGAGTGTGCCCTGGGGGAGCACTTGGGACAGTGGGCTGGGGACGGTGGCCCTGTCCTGTCTCTGAAAGTCCTTCTGCTCTGACCTTCAGATTAGATACTCTTTGGGCCTTCTCTTGTGAACTGTGGGGAGCCACTGTAGGTTTTTGGGCGGGCAGGACCATGTGGAGTGGAGAGCTGTGTTTTAGCAAAGGGTGGCATCTACCCACTCACCCATCCCCGGGTGCAGGTTGGGAAACCTGGGTGTGCCCTCTGGCCCCGCCCCTGCTTCCGCAGTATCTCTCTGATCCACCCACATCCGTCTCCACCATCACACCCTGGTCTGAGCGACGTTCTTCTCTTGCCTGGGCCTTGGTAGCAGTCTCCTGCCTGGTCTCCTTGTGGTCCTGCTCGCCCACCTCCAATCTGCTCCTCGCGCTGCAATCACAAGTCTCCTTCCAAAATGCAGGCGGAAGGGTGTTCGCCAACACCCCAGTCCTGCCTCCCGCCACCCCCAAACCTCCACTGAAGTCACGCAGATCCTCTTCAGTGGCTTCCACTCTTCTTAGGAGAAGCCACCCAAGCACCCTGGGCATCTGCTTGCCTGTCTGTCTGTCCAGCTCGAGCCTCTTGCACCCCTTTCCTCTTTACACCAGCCCCAAGGGCCATTTTTCAGGTCGTTGAACAGCCCTCGTTCCGTCTCGCTGGACGCCCCCAGGGCCCTTAGAGTGACTCCCAATTTGTACCTCCTGCCCTGGTGTTACTCTCAATAGCACCCGCTGCCATTTTCAAGTGCCCTGGTTTGGACAATAATTTGTACGGTCCCCCTTCCTATTTTACAAGCCCTTCATCTCATGAACACGCCTCGACCTTAGAGATTCACCGGCTTCCTGGCGGCAGGCGCCAGGCGCCGACACCCCGGGCCAGGTCTGGGCCCGTTTAGGCCGTGCCGCCCGGGGACTTTTCCTGTGTGTACTTAGCGCACTAAACCAACATGTGCTCATTTGTAGGATTCTCTGGTTTGCGTTCCTCTCCCCTGTCAGACTAAATGTTCCATGAGGACAGGGTTGGTCTGTATTTGCCCATCGGGTAACTCCAGTGCCTGGCAGGCAGCGTTGGGTAAACGCTTACTGAAGGAATGAGTGAACGCGTGAATGAATAAATGGATGAGTCTGGCTCCAGCTCGTTGGCTGGGGAAACCTGGAACCCGGGCTGAGCCAGGAGAATCTGCAGTGGCCTGCTGTGAGGGAGGCTGCTGGCGCAGAGCCAGTCCAAGCCCAAACAAGCCATTTGCCCGCACGCTGGCATGCAACTTGGCCACCCCTTTAGTTATCCAAGGTCTCTCTCAATGGGCTTTGTGTTTGGAAAGCCAAAAAAGAAAGGCGTTCAAACCCTCTTTCCAGACGTAGAAGAAAAACCCGCCTGGCCCACTTTGCCTCTCCTGGAACCCGGAGGGTCCAAGGCCCTCTCCCTTGGATGTGAGTGTTGGAGGAGATTCCCAGCTCAGGGAGTTCCTGGGGCGTCCTGGGAGCTGCGGCGCGGAGGCCGTGGAGCTGCCGTCCTGGGCTGCCCTTTCGCTGGCCCGCTCTGTCAAGGTCCTGTGAACGGGTCCCTGTATGGTGCAGGGCCTGGGGCTGTGCAAGCAGGAAGGCAGGTGGGGCAGGCTGGACGCCCTGGGCCGGGTGGCCCTGGCTGCCTTCGCACTGTACCCCCCGACTTGAGCGGAGGCCAGAGGCCTGCCCAGGGGAGCCTCTGCCCCAGCACAGTGGAGAGGGCCCAGGCGTTCAGGTCCTAGGTCGAGACCCCCGTTCGAATCTCAGTTCTGCCTCCTCCCAGCCGTGTGACTGTGGAAAGGTTGCTCCGTGCTCTGACCCTCAGTCTCCTTATCTGTGGCGTGGGCTTGCTGAGATGGTGTGGGCACTGCCCCGTCGTGAGCACTCCAAGTGGTAATGGTCATAGCCCACACCCGAGCAACTCCAGGGGGTCCGTTCCCGCTCCCCTCCCCTCCCCTGGGGGCTCTGAGAGGTCCACGTTGGTGTCACTGTCCCCATCTTTAAACCAGGGGCGTAACACTTACACTTTCCTCTCGAATGAGGTGTGGCGAGGCCGTGGGGGCAGCAAGCCCCTCTCGCGGTGCCCCTGCTCTCCTCAGTCCGTTCCCCCTGCTGCACGGGTTCCAAGGTCAGGAGCCCCATGGATCCTTTTGATCTTGGAGGATGGTGATGCCCGTCCTCACCCGCAAACACAAGTCCCACGTCCTGCTCCGCCCGAGGCCCCCTGGCCTTCCCAGCAGTGGTAGAGGACCGCTGCCAGACTTCCCTGCAGCTGCACCTCTTCCCACCCTTCCGGAGATGTGGAAGTTTCCACAGACGCATTCCTGTTCCCCAGCCTGCTGGTCCCTCTGCCGCCCTGTCCCTAGCTGGGCTGGCCGCGCCGGGTGTTGGCCGCCCCTACCCCCCCCACCCCGGGGCCAGTAGCCTGTCATGCTGGGCTGGCCGCGCCCCAGACTTCTGTCCAGGCTGGTGGTCAGGCCGGAGGACAGGCGTGGTCTGGGGCCACGTCGTCCTGGGCCTGGGTGTGGCTTTCCGTGGCCCGCAGGCTGCCTGCAGCTCCCTAAAGGGTTTTTGGAGTTCTGTGCTGCTTTTTAATGTCCTGGCCTGTGTGCTGTGTTTTTTTGCTGTTTTTTTTTTTTAGAAGAAGAAACTTTCATTTTTCTGGACCTTCAGTGAAGGGGCTTGAGTTAATGAGGCCCCTCGGGTCACAGCCCACTGTCACCACCGGTCCTCACAAGGCCGCTGTACATCACCGCGTTTTACCCTGTACCCTTCCTGGGACAGACACCCAGGTCGCCCCACCCCACCCCTCACTCCCAACACCAGTAGTGGGACGATGATCAGTCTCCTGCACATCCCAGTATTCCCTCGCTTGACAGTTTCTCTGGAAGGGGAGCTGCTGGTGGAGGGTCGGTGCACGCTGAGTTTCTGGTACAGAGCTGGGTGGCTCCCCGAGCAGCTATGCGGTCCACCCTTCCCCCAGCCGAGCACGAGGACCCCTGGATCTCTGAACCCTGCCACCATGGGGCATCATTAGCTTTCTAATTGTTTGCCAGTCTATTAGGTGTTAGGGGATATATGGTGGTTTTATAGTTTGCACCTGAGGAAGAGCTCTTGGCAATGTCAAGCCTCTCTTTCCCGTCCTCCACTTAGGTCTCCTGGAAACTAGAAACTTCCCCTTGGGCATGGGATAATGACTGTCATAGTTGATAATCTCCATGATCCTCTGCAAAAAGGCCCCTGCGTATGGCACTTTACAGACCCAGCCTGTTGATGCCTTGGTCCCCTTAGGAAATTTCCTGCTCCCCTCCCACCTTCGCCTGCGGTGCTTCCACAGTGGCTGCGCTCTGGTCTCAGGCTCCCACGCCCTGCCGGAGTGTCTCCGGCAGCCGGAGGGCTCTGGGTTCCCTGGAGTGTTGTGCTTTCCCTTGGGGGCGCCATGCCTCACTTGCATTTGGTGTGAGGTCCTGGGCTGCTGGGCGGTGCCCCTCCGGAAGGAGCGACGGCCGTCGTGGCATTGGGTTGGACTTTTGGCCGGACTAGTCCTGAGGTCGTCTTGATGGCGTCAGGGCATCTGGGACTGGGGAGAGCTGGGGCGCAGCGCGTGCTGGAGCGTGCTGGCGGGGACTCGGGAACAAGCTGGGCACCACGGCCACCCCCAGACCCCTTCGATGCTACCGGGTCCCCATTTAGGACACATGGACAAATTCCAGGGGCCCTGGAGTCGTTCCTCTGTCTCACTCCTTTCCATGAGCCATTCTTTCTTTCCCCTTTCTCTCTTCTTTCTTGCACTTTAATAATGAACTCTAGACACTATCGTTATTATTAATTATTATGTGTGAGGCTTTTTGCATATATTAGCTCATTGAAACCCCTTATCAACCCAGTGTGAAAGATATTATCCCTGTTTTACCATGAGGAAACCGAGGCTCAGAAAGGTCAAGATCTAACTCAGGTCTCAATTGCAGACCCAGATCGAACCCTGATCGTCCACACCCGTCCCGTCCACCTAACCTAGCCGGTGGGCCTCAGGGCGTGGTACCTGCATGATCATTAGAAAGGCTGTTTCTCTGCCTACTCCAAGCCCGTCGAATTAGAAATTCTGGTGGTGGGACCCGGCAGTCTGTTTTAACAAACCCGCCTGGTGATTCCGAATGCTGCAAGTCCAAGAACCACTGCACCGAGCTGTTCTGCCATTCTTTCTTCTTCCTGGTTTTTTTTTTCCTGCCCCTGCTTCTCTGCTTCTGTCTCTGGGGCAGCCAGGTGGCTTCAAGCCCATTACAAATAGGTGCCTGGGGCTTCGACCTCCCCCTCCCCAAGTCCCTGAAAGCAGTTGATAGCTGATGCCTCAGCCGCCTCAGGCTGCAGGCTGGTGCCCAGGCGCTGGGCGGAAGGGGATGCCACAGAAAGGGCTGGGTGGCCAGGGGCGGACTGTGGGAGAGGCCAGAACAGAAGTGCTCGTCTGGAGATAATGTGGGGGGCACAGAGAGGAGACCTGGGAACCATCTCTGTCCTAGCAGTATCTGCTCCTTTCTCACGGATTGGTAGGAACTCTGGAGAGGAGCATCTGTGGGGGGCCTTGGCTTCTGGGCAGGCTCCGTTCCCAGCCAGCAGAGCACTGTCGGAAAACGACCTTGTGGAGGGGAAGGGAGCAATCTGGTTGTTTTATTTTATTTTATTCTTCAAGCCTCCACTTTGAGTCAAGTCCAGAGTCCAGTGCTGGGGCCCTGTACACACCATGCAGTTCTTTCCTCAGCCCCAGCAGGGGAAGGCTCGCTCACGCCCATTTCACAGATGAGGCCTTTGAGGCCTCGAGCTGCAAAGTGACTTGTCAAGCATCGTGCCTCAACTACGCAGAGGAGTCAAGTTAGGAGCTCGACTCTGCCAGACCACAGGGCCCCATATGTTAGGAGTATCTGGCCGGGCCAGATCCCTGTCATCTGGGGAAGCTCTCCCTGGAATTGAGTGACCCATAGCTCTAGACATCTGTGCCAGAAAAGCCAAATGATCTCACTTTTGGGTGCTTTTTCCTTCTTTGGAGAAGGAATGTGTGGGCCTCTCCTGTGTGCTGTCAGACCTGCAGGGCCAGACTTGGAGTCCAGATGTGGGGGAGGAGTCACAGGCAGGACCTCAGGAGAATGGCTCTTCTCACCCTGGCCTTCCCGAGCCCCTGGAGGACTGGCCTTTGATGTTTAGGCAAATGCCCTGGGGAGTGAGCCTGTCCTTCAGAGTAGCCACCCCCCTGAGAGGCGTCAACAAAGCCACCTGCACTGGCAGCTCGGGGTTCAGGCCTGGCTTAGGTACTGCATTCACCCAGAGACCAGAGTACCCCCTGCCCCAAACCATCATCTCAGCCTGCTTGTGGACCGCCCTCAGCAGCTGAAGTACATCAGTTAATCCCACCAGTCCCCAAAGAGGGCAAGGGTCAGCGGCTGCCTTCCAGGTTGGGTTCCTGCCAGTGGGCCTTTTTACCTCAAGAGAAAGCTTAGGGGGTCCAGGAACATTGCCAGCTTTGAACATTTAGTGAGCAGCTAGTCTGTCCAGCGCTGAGCTAAGTCCTTTCCATTAGCTCACATAGCTTTCCCTCATGACAGCCCTATGAGATACTCATTTTTTTTTTTAATTAAGATTTTTTATTTTTCCCCTCCCCTGCCCCCACCCTGCTGTTTTTGCTGTCTGTGTCCATTCGCTGTGTGATCTTCCGTATCTATTTCTCTTTTCTGTCTTCCCTTCTCATCTTTCTCCTCCAGGATTTGGAGGGATTCGATCCTGGGGACCTCTGATGTAGAGAGAGGTTCCCTGTCAATTTTGCCACCTCAGTTCCTGGTCTCTGCTGTGCTTCACTTTGGCTCTCCCCATTGTCTCTCTTTTTGTCGTGTCGTCGTCTTGCTGCGTGACTCAACTTGCACGGGCACTGGCTCATCGTGTGGGCATTGGCTCACTGCACAGGCGTGCCTTCTCTTCTTTTTTTTCTCTTCTTTTTTTTACCAGGAGGTCCCAGGGATTGAACCTGGGTCCTCCCACATGGTAGGCGGAGGCCTTATCACTTGAGCCACATCCGCTTCCCAAAAGCCATGTTTGTTCTCTGGGACTCATTTTTGTCTCCATTTTATTGCTGAGGAAACTGAGGCTCAGTGAGGCCAGTACCTGGTCCAGGATTACACTGACAGAGCTCCAGGATCACTGGATATTGCTGGGGTCTCTTTGGTCCCTTGGGGAGAGAGAGACTGTGTCTGGGGTAGGGGGCTGATCGGAAGTGGTGGTGGGTGGTAGTTGACTCCCGTTGGCCAGGACCTGAGGGGACAGACCTTGTTTCCTCCTGGGGATGATGACTTTTAGAAAATGACTTTTAGAACAGCTCTGAATTCTTTTTTTTTAAATTTCTCTCCTCTTGCCCCCCCCCATTGTCTGCTCTCTGTATCTATTTGCTGCGTCGTCTTCTTTGTCTGCTTCTGTTGTTGTCAGTGGCATGGGAATCTGTTTCTTTTTGTTGCATCATCTTGTTGTGTCAGCTCTCCGTGTGTGTGGCGCCATTCCTGGGCAGGCTGCACTCTCTTTCGTGCTAGGCGGCTCTCCTTACGGGGCGCACTCCTTGTGCATGGGGCTCCCCTACACGGGGGGACACCCCTGCGTGGCAGGGCACTCCTTGTGCGCATCAGCACTGCGCATAGGCCAGCTGCACACGGGTCAAGGAGGCCTGGGGTTTGAACCGTGGACCTCCCATGTGGCCCTAACCACTGGGCCAAGTCCGCTTCCCATCACTCTGAATCCTTTAGGAGCCCACAGTTTCCACCCACACGGTGCTGGAAGGCCCCTGAGCTGCCCAGGTTGCCTTCCGAGGCGCCTCCTGGTAGCCCTGGGCCCCTCTCCAACCAGGGACCTTCCTTAGGTCAAAAGGCCCACCACCTTGGCGTCCTTGGAGTGTGCGGTGCTGCGCCTTCCACGGCCACCACTTGCACAAACCAGGAAATGCGGTATCCTACCCCCAGGCTCCTCACCTGACCAGAAGGCTGGTTTCCGGGTTTCCTAGTCAGTGGCAAAATAAATAAATAGCAGAACCTCTTTCTTTCTGACTTGTTAGAGCTCTGTGAATGATTAACTTTGATCAAGTGATAAGGGGATAGGAAATGAGCTTTATGATGGTGAAGTTTATTGGGCTCCTGCTGTGTCCTGGGCCTCTCCCTTGCTGTTTTGCTTCCATTATCTGGAGCTTGACCACAACCTTGCAAAGCAGTGATTTTATTTATCTCCATTTGGCAGATGAGGCCGTTGAGGCTTTGACAAGGTAATTAAGGTCACAGCCAGTGAGTGGCATAGGCTGGTTGGATGAACATGCATTAAGCATCTGCTGTGGACACAGCACCGAACCGAATCTTTTGATCCACATGATCGGATTCGTTCCTGTCTAGTTCCATTGTAGGTTTTGTTATCTGGGTTTTACGGATGAGGATCCGGAGGCTGAGGGCAGATGAAGGGTGTAGATTGGGACTGAAGGTTGGGTCTGTCCGCTTCCCCTCCCCCAGCAGCCTGGTCCTGCGTCTCCAGGACCCCCAGGATTCACGGGTCACGCGGGGCCAGCCTTAGCGCAGAGGAAACCGCCAGGCGGTTCTCACCTTTTTCAGAAACCCCTCCTTGGTGGGTGGAAAGAAAGTCGATCTGGGTGGAGTTGTTCCGAGGCCTCTGCTTTTCATCTGTGAGAGAACCAGCTGGCAGCTTACTTTGCAAGGCTGGCAGCCGGCTCCTGATAAGTTAACCAGATACTCCTGTTTACCTCACCAGAAGACTGGGCATCGGAGATAACTTCTGGGCAGGTCTTTGCTTAGTCAAACCACCCAGCGCCCACACCCCATCCACTGGCCGCCTCCTGGGGTCAGATGGCTTCAAGGGCGGCGGGGGGAGAGAGAACAATCCCTGGCTGTTGTGCAGTGAGCTCCCCCGCCCCAGCGGCAGCGGATGCTGCAGGGAGCTCAGCCCTGTGCACGTGTTTGCCCAGCCCTCTCCGGTTCCCTGGTTGAGGCTCCTGCACAGCAGCCAACAGTGGCAGGGCAGCAGGCTCTTGGCGCCAGGTGCTCCCCCAGAGGGCTGAGGGCTTTGGGGGCTGGTGGGTTTGTTTTAAACTTGATGAGCCTAGACCTACTCCTGGTTGCTTACTCTTCAGGAAAGAGACCACCCGGTGAGAAACTGGCTTTGTGCACACCTAGGGAGCCCTGCCCTGCCGTGAACAGGCTTGGAAGCTTGTTGGAGGGTTTGCTGGGGCCCCTCATCCTTCCCCACCGTTAGCAGTTTGCCGTCTAACTCTTGGTATGGATGCTGTACGCGATTGCCGGTTCAAATTCAAGTCCTGGTCCCTGCGTAGGACTTTATCGCCTCTTACACTGATACGGTCTTACACTCTGAGATTCCTCAGAGCCTTTTCCCAATATATCCTATTTGGTTCTCTTACTAATTTAATTCTTTTAAATAAATAAGATAGATTCCCCCCTTTTTTTGTCTTTTTCTCATTCTTTTTTGTTCTGGAAACATGTCTTTGTTTTTTGTTTTTCCTATGATATGTAAATACCAAGCTCCAACCCTCCACCCCCCACCCCATATCACAGAAGTCTCCTCTGTCCCATCCCAGAGATCTGGCGTAACAAATGTATGCCCTTCTAGGCAGGCTTTTCTTACATTTGCATAGTTGATTTTTTAAAATAGATTTTAAAAAGTTGATCGTGGTACAATATTCAAAAGAAACAAAGGGGTATTCAGTGAAAAGAAATGCCTTTCTCTCCCTAACCAGAGCCTCCCAGGTCCCCTGCTTGGAGAAGCCACTGCTCCCAGGATACAAGAGAGAGATCCTTTATTTTAAAATAAAAAATGCCATAAAGCCTTCATGGACTGTCCAGTAAACTAATAACAAGGGCCTGGTGGGAACTGGCAGTCTTTGAAAAATATATATCTTATTATGATTATCTATATGAAAAACAAAATTTTTCGTTTTCATCATTTTTTTTTAGTGTACAATTCAGTGGCATTAATTACATTGACGATGTTGTAACACCATCCATTACCAAAACTTTTTCATCACTTCAAACAAGAACTTGTACCCATTATGCGCTAACTCCTACTTCCCCCCTTCTCCCAGCCTGGTAACCTCAAATCTGCTGTCTCTAAATTTGCCTATTCTGGATATTTCATATAAGTGGAATCATACAATATTTGTCCTTTTGTGACTGGCTTAGCATAATGTCTTCAAGGTTCATCCATGGTGTCACATGTATCAAAACTTCATTCCTTTTCATGGCTGAATAATATTCCTTTGTGTATATATACCATATTTATCTGTCCATTCATCTGTTGATAGACACTGGGTTGCTTCTGCCTTTGGCTGTGGTGAAGAATGGAGCCAAAAAAAAAAAAAAAAAAGAATGGAGCCGACAGTATCGAGAATGAAACCCTGGTACATCCGCTGGGAATTGATTAGCCTTCTTTGACAAGGAGCAGAGCCCCCAATTAGAATAAACCCACCGCAGGAACAGAAGATTGTCACTGGGCGCTCTGATTGTATTAGGTGCATTATGACGGGAAAAGTTGCCAGGCTCCAGCCTGCGAGGTGTGGGGGATTTGTTTGGGGCTCAGAGCTGGAGGAGGCTGAGGTGACTTATCTGAAGTTGCATGCATGCCTGGCCGAGCCAGGGCAGGGCCCCGGCTTCCTGGCCCCTGGCCCGGGACAGTAACTCCCCCAGAGTAGCCCCTCCCAGGGGAACAGGAGGCTGTGCTGGGCGGGGTGTGGTTGGCACGTGAGGGCCTGGCCTGGTGGCTGGTGAGGCGACACCTGTGCCCCACCAGCACACAGTCACCTCATTTTGCTGCGGGTGGGGGCAATTTTGTCTACCTTGCTGCACAACCAGTAGAAAAAGCACCTTTGTCAACAGAGGTTTCTCTGGTGAGGTCAGCCAAGAGTGGATGGCCTGGACTTGTGCAGTGAGGCGAGTCAACATCAAAAAGGAAAACAAAGGCGGGAGGAAGGGCTAGTGTTCATTAAAAACCAGCCACATTCACAGCTTGGCAAGTAAGGGAGAAAAAAATCCATGCTTCAGTTATAGGAGCACAAGCACTATTTGCATTTTGATGTCTTTCCCCCTCTTCTGTTTGTGTGATTACTTACATAATTGTAAACCTGCAACACATAAAATTCTGTGTCTTTTTTAGTTAATATATATAAGCATTTTCCCACAGTAATATATAGTTTCAGAGCCTCTCATTTTGGCTGTGTCATATTCCGTTAAAAGGACAAAGCGTGATTTACTTAACTAAGACCTTATTAATATAATTTTGGGCTTTCTCATTTTTCACTTGCAATGCTGGCAAGAATGTCTTCAGGCTCACAGCTTTTTCTTTATTTAGTGTTATTTACTCAGAACGGCGTCCCAATATTGGGCTAAGAGTTAATGCCCATTTTAGTTTGCACGGTAGGAATGAGTTTACCCTTGCAAGTTGCTTTCCAGATCTCCCCGTCCATAGTGGTGTGTTGCATGCTTCGTCATTGCACCCATTATAACAATGGGAATTATCAGAAACCATTTCTGCTGATGTAATAAAGGAAAACTGGTGCCTCTGTTTTACAAGGCACGGGCATGTCTAACTGTGGTCCCTTGTGACACGTGTTGGTTGTTGATCAAGCCCAAATGAAGGAAGTGTCCTCCATTGCTCCTCACAGGAATCCCCCTTGGCTTTTGCTACCAGATTCCCAGATGGCGACGTTGGCCAGTGGTCTGCTGTGTTGACCGTGGTAGACAAAGGCATCTGCTGAGGACATGTTTTAAACATGCCATATGGAATTGTGTGTGGGACTTTTTTTATTAGGAGACTTAGAGACATTTCATGTTTCTCATGATGGAACCAAGGACCCTGTGAGTCCTAATTCAGATTTAACCTGCCTACAACTTTTGGGGGGAAACTGTAGGATGGCTTATTTTATTTTTTAAACTGTACCAGCATGTAAAAACTAGAGGATGGGGAGCTGATATGGCTCAAACAGTTGGGCACCTGCCTGCCACACGGGAGGTCCCAGGTTCGGTTGTCGGTGCCTCCTAAAGACGACGAGCGAATGCAATGAGCTGACAAATGAGCAAATACAATAATCAGGGAACAGATGTGGCTCAAGTGGTTGGGCACCCGCCTCCCATATTGGAGGTCCCCAGTTTGGTTCCTGGGGCCTCCTAAAAAAAGACAAGCAGATGCAATGAGCAGAGACAGCAGATACTGCGAGCAGGCAATGAGCAGACAAAAGAGGGTGCCATCTCAGGGCAGTGGGGGGAAACTAGGGGATGTCACAGATTTCTGGCTCCTCTTTATTGGAGGTCTGGCCACATGTTCCACGTGGAGCAGAGGGGGAGCTGCTGTCATCCGGTCCTCACCCCCTGCCCTGACGTTGAGGCTGTGACTCGCCCCCTGCCCCGACATTGAAGCTGTGATCCAGTTAGCTGCTTATCAGCTCACATGCACACTTGGACACTTGCAACTCTTTCTCTGTACCCACATTGATCTGGTGCATGGAAAAGCAAAGGATAGCCCTAGAGAGCTACTGTTCCAATGGCAACAATGCAAATGACTATGCAAGAATGGGTGAGATTCTGCCCACCCTTCTGGCCATTTAGAATCTCAGCCTTGGTTCTGCTGCTATCTTCCAGCATCTCGCCCATATCTGCCCTGAGATCTATGTCCTCCGGAAAATGTGTGGGCCTGGGAGTCAGGGGTACTCTACTGTGTGGCCTGGGGAGACATGCTTGCCCTCTCTGGCCCACAGTGGTAAAGGGAGAGTTCGACCTGGGCTATGGCTAATGTCTCTTCTGGTGCTGGCACTCTTCATTGAAATGTGCAGAACAGAATGAACAATAATAATTAGAACTCTAATTTGCGTGGTTCCATGGTGTGAACAAAGGGCCCGTGCGGCTCACTCAGAGCTGTGATTATTTTATTGCTGTAAGAGTAGTAATAGGTGATTACTGAGCAGTCACTGTGTTCCAGGCCCTTTATTCCTTGCGTTACACGGAATACCTTACTGAATCCTCTGGTAACCCCATGGGGTGGTAGATCCAGCATTATTAATATTTTATTTATTCTTCATCACAGTCCTGCCTGGTAGATTCCACTGTGTCCATTTTACAGACGTGAAAACTGATGCTCAAAGAGGCCAGGATAGCTAAAGTCACATCCTAGTGCTTCTGATCTGGGGAACAGGGAGAGCATGTTCTCAATACCTATGGCTTTTCAGCCTACTTTCAAAGGAAATATATTGCCATGATACTTACTTTGTTTCATTCATTCTTTCATTCATTCATTCACTCCTTCCTCCCCCGCCCTCATTGTTTGTGCTCACTATCTGCTCTCTGTGTTTGTTTGTTATGGTGCTCTCTGTCTGTTCATCATCTTTTAGGAGGCACTGGGAACCAAGCCAGGGACCTCCCAGGTGGGAGAGAAGCACCCAATTGCTTTAGCCACTTCTGCTCCCTGCTTGCTGTGTCTGCATGTTATAACTCCCCCTTGTTGCATCATCTCGTTGTGTCAGCTTGCCATCTTGCTCGTCTTCTTTAGGAGGCACCGTGAACCGAATCTGGGGACTCCCCCCCATGTGGGGGGGGGGGCTCAATCCGCTCCCCTCCATTACATTGTTAATAAATTTCATGAGGTTCATGAGGGAAGCTGATATGGCTCAAGCAGCGCTTCTCAATGTGGCCCTTGACCCCAAGTACTTTCCTGAGACCTCTCAGCCTTCCTGAGACCATTTCTACATCATCATCTCCTATCACCTTGTCAGCCTGTGATTCTGAATGTGGCCCCAGGGGGTGACCAAAGGACCCCAGGATGGGGCTTTTGGAGCACGGAGAAGGTCAGACAGGGCCAGGCCTGGGTGGGATTGTGGCAAAAAAAAAAGGTGGGGGGGCGGGCGTGCCCTTTATTTGGCTGGGGTAGCACACCACATCGGGCGTCCAGGCCAGAGATCGCGGGTCTCTAGCCACGGACGTCAGTGTGGCTGCTGCTTGTCTCCTCCTTGCTGGACCCCTGGAGCCCTGCTAAGGGGTGGCTACCCTTTTTTTGTTCTAACATGGGAGAACGGGAGTGCAGGCCTCCAGAGCAGGCCTACCCTGTTCCCGGGGCAAGAATGTGGCAGCCAGGTGTGCACGGAGAACCCATGCTGCTGGCTTCTGCGCTGCCCCCTGGGGCCCCACAAGGCCACTGCCACAAGCACTGCTGTCCGCCCCCCACGCCACATGTTGAGCTCTCTCGAATTAACACGGTCCCGGTTCACAGAAAAGTTCTTCAGATAAAGCAGCTGTCACCTGGGAAACAGAGTGCAGAGCTCTGAGGGGCTGGCACCCGGGCAGGCGGGTTCCGAGGGCAGCCGGTGGGCCTGGCGGGGAGGAGCCGGCCGGGTGGGAGGACAGCAGTGGCCCCTCCCAGACGAGTCCCGGGAATGCGTCCAGCGAGCCAGGCTTTTCCCCTCCTTGAGCACTTTGTGAAAGGTACCTAGTTAAGCTTCCTGAATTTTATGGCGCCCTCTCGCTATCCCGATTTTACTGTCCAGGAAACTAAGTTCAGGGAGGTTAATCTGGAGGTGGCACAGCTAGTTGTAAGAGCGGATTTGGGACGTGAACCGGGGCCGGCCCATCCCCAAGTGCGCGTGCTCAGTCGCTTGGGTGAACTCCGCCGGCTCCTGCTTTGGCGGGAGCTTCGCAGTAGGTGCTGCTTGTTGGGCAAATGTTCTGCTCCTGTTGGGGAGGGGCTCGGGGGCCCCCCTTCAGCCTTCAAGGCTGTAGCCCCCTGCGGGGGCCGGAGATGGGGGTTGGGGGTTTTAACAAGCTCGGTTCCCCGAGGCCTCCGCGCCAGGGCTTTGTGTGCGAGACTTGAACAAACACAGGTGTGTTTTTGTCTCCCAGCGCTCAAGCCTGGCTTCCCCAGGAAGTGAGGCTGGCTGCTTTCAACAGTCCTTTTCCTCTTTCAAAAGCAGCGTCTTTTCACAAAAGCAGCCTCTTCTCCTTTCTCGTGCCCCCACCCCCTTCCACGACTGGGCAGTAAACAGAATGAGAGTTCACACCCTCCACCTGTGGGGGACGCCTGCGCTCCCCTCCTGGACATCTTGGCCACCTTGGCCCCGAAATAGTTCCTTTGTGTTGCTGGGGCTGATCCAGTGCCCCTCGAGAGAGTGGGAAACCCTGGGCAGAAGGCGAGCGTGGGCCTAGAGGGTGTGGCGGCAGCAAGGTGCTGTGGGAATATAAGATGGTGGTGAATGAGGAAAAGACCCGAGGGGAAGGTACAGTGTAAAAACACTTGCACAAAAGTGCAAATATGGGCAGAGGACCTCAGGGAGAAAATATGCAAAAGTAAAATAAATTATAGTCACTTAAAAATATTTTTAACAACAACAACAAAATGTTATACAACAACAACAACATGTTATAAACAACAACAAAATGTTATAAAATGCAAATGAAAGCTATGTATCAGGTTTGCAATGCTAATGCTTGAGGAAGAGCCACCCGATCAGTACCCATTTCCTCTGAGCCATCTTCTGCTTCCAGAGGGCCCCTAAGAGTGCCGTTTGTCCTTTCGTGCCCCTGCCCTGATAGCACCCACAAGGTGTGGTTTGAGCTTCCAGGGACCTCC
This sequence comes from Dasypus novemcinctus, assembly GCF_030445035.2. NCBI lineage: Eukaryota > Metazoa > Chordata > Mammalia > Cingulata > Dasypodidae > Dasypus > Dasypus novemcinctus. The sequence continues at coordinate 41,091,785 of NC_080675.1, forward strand.
CAGCTTTGCATCTCTTTCTTACTTGCACCGTCACTCAGCCACAAAGTTAGTATTACAACCACTAAAAAGTCCATTGCAGAAGAGTAGGAATTGTTGCTATTCTGTTCACTGCTATTATCCCTGATTCTGTGCATGGGACTCTAGGGATATAAAGGTGAACATGAAATTCCTACCTTCAGGAGCTCTCAGGTAAAGAGGGGATGAGGGAAAAGAGGGGTGTGATGATGGAGCTTACAACTGGCCTGGTGATCACTATGCAGTGGGAGATGGGCAATGATGGATTACGGGCAGGGTGCTGTAGGTTTCATGCATTCAACTCAGACATGGCAAGTGACTAGTTAGGAAGCCTTCCTGGAGGAAGTGATGTTTTGGTCCAATATTGAAAGGTAACTGAGTGAGTCAAGCAAGATAGAACATTCCAGACTGAGGAAGCAATATATACAGCCTTCCCACCTCCACTCTGCGTGCCTGTCTTCCCAAAGCTTTGGGATAACACATACACAGCTCTGTTCTCTTTGTCATGGGAGCTGACTACATACAGAACGGAGGTGTTTGCAGGGAGAGAGAGGTGTCCTGTGTGGGTAAGTTCCTAGTGAGAATGATTGAAAGATGAAGCCCAAAGTTGGGGGGAAGTGTCACAAGTGTCTCCAACTCCCCACTTGTGTGGACTGATGTCTCCCCATCTCTCTGCCCCCCTTCTTGGTCACAGGCCCTTCAACCCTTGTTGTAAACCTACGCAGCCATTTCCTGACCCCTGATAGTCCCTGGTGTTCTGTTCCTCCCTCCCCCTGCCCACTTCATTTGGAGTTCCCCAGGGAAGGTAACTGAGGGGCCATGCTTCTGGTGACCTTTCCTAGGAGAAGGGGTGTTTCTAGGGCGGCCGCTGCTAGTATGATATAATACACTGCAGGGTAGGTAGAGGAGAGTGGACTGCCCCTGCCTCTGGGAGAACTGAATGTCAGTTCTTGAGCCCCGTGTAGTTGATGATGCCGTTTAGTGCAGAACAATCTGGGGTTACCCAAGCATAGTTTAGAGCTGAAGTAAATGAGCTCTTCTCTCTGATTCTCATAGAATGTGACAGTTGGAGAGGGAAATTGAAGTCTACACTTCTCATATTTGTTGTCACCCAGTTCCTTGTTTGGGCCACCAGATGGTGCTGTTGACACAGAACAGCTTGGTTGGTGGCTTACCTGATTGAGATCTCATTATAGAACCAGCTTCAGTTTTGCTGTTCTCTCTCCCCACAAACTGGAGAGTTACAAAATTGGTGCCCTCGGCATGTAGCCTCCTTTAGATTCACTCTTGGGAATTCTTCCTCATGCTTTTGCAGGTTAGGTTGTCCCCCTACCCCACCACAAATATACACACCTACACAGTGGGGTACTTATCTTTCTCCTTATCCTCTCACCATGCCTCTGAACTCTGCCCCCCCCCCCCAATTTATTAATCCTTTCCCTTAGCCAGCTACCAAGTGATTTAATAAACTAATTGACCATCAGGTGCTAATGTCTTAATAAATTACTCTGGTAAAACTGAAGATTGAAACTAAGTTTTACAACCTAAGAGACAAATTGCTAGGAATGGAATTGAGGCACCTCTAAATGTGGGTGGGAATGTTGCCAGAAGAAGGCTGAGAGGGGAGACCTTAAAGGTTTATCTTAACCTTTGGCCATCCCTGTGGTGCCCATGCGTGCTGCTTGCTCTGGGTAGGGCTACTTCTCAGCTCCTGCCCTGTGCAGAATAATCGTGCTGAGAGCTTTTCTGGACTCTGCTGAGTGGATTTCCCACCTTCTCAGGACCCATGAGCTGTATCTTCTAATGAGGATGACAATACCAGACTGCCTGGTACCTTCTACAGAACAACTGGAACGGCAGCATGAGGCAGAGGGGTTCTGGGGACCCATCGAGGCCCCTTGTTGTGGGCCTGTGCCCTTGTGGCTTGGGGAGAGGCTGAACACTTGCTCTTCTTTCCTTTGCCCAGACGTTCACGGCATGGTGCAACTCCCACCTCCGGAAGGCAGGTACGCAGATCGAGAACATCGAGGAGGACTTCCGGGATGGCCTGAAGCTCATGCTGCTACTGGAGGTCATCTCAGGTGAGGTGGATCATTGGCCATGGGACTCCCAGGGCAAAAGTGCTGCCAGGTGGACCACTGACCCAGGAGAAAGTGCTGCCTGCTGGGTTCTGCTACTTTGAGAATGCTGCCCTGCCACCTCTGCTTCTGCTCTGAGCCCTTGGTCATGGCCAGCTTTGGGTCTTTTGAAAGAAACTGGGATGGCGTGGATAAATTCACACTAGATGAGGGCTTGTTCCTCGCTCTGCTGCCGACTGTCCAGATGTCCTTAGATGAGTCCCTTTGCCCGTCCACCTCAGCAGTCTCGTTTGCGAAAGGAACGGGTTTGAAAGATGGGCTTGGGGCTCTGAAGTCCCTCCTCCCCCACAGTGCTAGGAGTCTATGGTCAAGAGCGCAGTCACAGGCAACCGTCTCCCAACCTTGGCTTACTATCGCCTACTTAGATCGAAGTGATCTCCGGCCCTTATCCAGCCCACAGCCAGGGATTTGGATGTCCTTCAAGAAAGGGGCAGCTGCACTTGAATGCACCTCTCAGGTTTCTTTATGGATAACTTTCCTGGTGGTCCTCAAGATTCTAGGCTTGGTGTACACCAGGCACTCTTAGCTACTCTCTTTATTTTACCTTCCTCCTTGAGGCTGACGAATCCCAGACTTAGTTTCAATCCAAACCTCTTCCTTGAGCCTCTTCTGAAATACTTATCCTGTTGGGAATCTCCACTCAAACTTGGAATGTCCAAAACGGAAGCCTTTATCTTGTTCTCAAAAAACAATACCAGTGTCTATTCCAATACCCTATGCCCGTTCAGGGAATCAGCTTAGCTCCTCTTCACTCCACTTTGCAACTGGGCATTCAGGTTCTGATCATTCTATTTCCTTTTTCTATAAATCTTTTGACCTCTACAACCACGGCATGGGTACAGGCCTTTGTGAGCGCTCACAAAAGCCTCCGACCCTCCTCCCAGCTCCTCTCTTCCCAATGCAGTCCATTCTCTATACCGCAGGCAGAGTGATTCTAAGACAACCCAAATATGGTCATGCTATTCCCTGCTGAAAACCCTGTAGTGCCTCCCCAGAGCTTTGAGCATGCAGTCCAATTCCTGCGCATAGTTTGCAGGATCCTTTGAGAGCTGGCACCTGCTTTGTTTCCCAACTAACCATTCCTGAAAAGATATCAGACCCCTGCCAATCCAAGAGGCATGCAATTCTCCCCAGATAATGTGCATTTCACTGACCTTTGCACAATCTCTAAATGCCTTCTAGAATGACCTTCCCTACCTCCTCCTCCATGGCCCCAATTTTTTTTTTTAACCCTGGCATTACTTTTTTTTCATCCTTCAAAACTCAGATCAAGGGTTTCCTTCCGGAGGTTTCTCAGACCTTCCCACCCCAAATCTGAGTTGGCTACCCCCCTCTGGCTTCCTACAGTGCCCCACTAATTCCTCTCTTATGGCATTTACCATGTGGTATAATCACTCCTGACTCACTTTCTTTCCCCTTCCACGTGGAGCTCCTTGGGGTAGGGACGGTCTCAGATCCGTGTCCCCCGTGCTTACAACTGTGGTTTGCCAGTAGGCGATGCTCAGCCTTATTAGAAGGACAGTGGGAGCTGGGTTTGTCTGCATTAGGGGAGCTGGGTTTGTCTGCATTACCCCAGTGCAGAGGGGCCGGGCCTGCCCCCGGCAGGAATCTGCACACTTCTGGAAAGCAGCCTTGTCTCTTTCTTGGGGCTGGGGAGATCTAGTTACTGAGGTGCTGCCCTTTCCTCCAAGCATCTTAGGAGATATGTAGGATGCCAACTATAGAGGATCTCAAAGGGCTCCCTGGATGACCCACCCCAGTCTCAGCTGGGCCGCCTGTTCAACATGCAGATTCCCAGACCCCACCCCAGACCTCCTTTGTCAGAAACTTAAGGGGATGGGGGTGGGCGTGTGCAGTGTAGCCAGTTTTCCAGGTAATGTTTGTGCTGGGCAGAGTCTGGCCCGGGCCTCGGCAGCCCTCCCCGCTGTCCTAGATGGAGACTTCCTGTCCAGCCCGAGGGGAGGGAACCCCCCGAGGGTGAGGTATCTGCAGGAGAGGCCACGCGGCACCACAGGGCTGGCGAGGACGGGCCTTGGAAAACCATGGGTGGAAAGCCTTGGCTTAGTAACATGAAAGCTGGCCAGGCTGCCCTGGCTGCTGAGGGGCCAGCTCCCATCTGTGGCAGGAAGTCTGCTCTCCTCAGAACTGGCAGGCCCTGGGACCTGGAAGGGCTCTGGAGAAGCACTGCTCTGACTGGGTGGGCCTGGCCAGCATCGCGGCCCTCACTCAGCAGGACCACTGGCCTGCCGGGGTGGCAGCTGGGTGGTGGGTCTGGAGATCAGGCGGGTGCAGGGTCCTGAGGTTCAGGCTCCAGGGTGGTGCTTCTCAGCTTTTTGGCATCTCTGACCTCTTGGACGCGCTGGAAGCTGTGGGCCCTTCCCCAGGTGTGGACATCTGCGTTGCATATATAAATTTTCAAATAGTTTCAGGAGGTCCCTGGATGACAGGTTAAGACCTCTGTTCTGAGATGAAAGTGCTCCTAGTGGAGTGTTTGGAAAGGCATTCCTCCACCCCTGCTTCCCTGTAGCTGCTGACCTTGACGCCTGAGCAGCAGAAGCATCTGCCTGGGAGGTGGGCGGGCGGCAGGGGGAGCGAGTGAGCGTGGAGGTTGGCTCGGGGGCTGAACCGTGGGTCCTCGGGGGAGGCAGTGAGCAGGACGAGAGCTGTGGTTCTCATCAGGGAGGGGACGCTGTGCCCACGCCACTTAAACACCAAGGGGAATTTTTCAGAATACTCTTAGAATGACTCATAACCCTCCCAGGGTAAAACAGAACGGACTAGAAGAAGTTCAGGGGCTTAGCATGTGCTGTTCCCACTGCCTTGCTCATCATTCCTGTAGTCCTTGCCTGGCTGCCCACTCAGAGGCCTTCCCCGACCGCTGTCTCAGTTCCTCCTCCTTTCCCCTCCCCCTCCCCTCTCCCCTCCCCCTCCCCCTCTCCCCTTCTCTTTGAGAGCTTTGAGCCTTCTCCGGGTTTGGTATTTGTGTATATTTATTTAGGCACTTCCCTATTTAAGTCACCTCTTCCCTACTGGACTCTGTAAGTACAGGAGGGCAGAGACCTTTCTGTTTTGTCCGAGCGCTCAGCCAAGTCCCTGGCTTATTATAACGTCTTAATAATTGTTGGGGGGTGAAAGCAGGTGTGCTTTGGATGGAATCGTGGCGAGAGCATCCCCGGCTCCTGGATAACAGCATCTCACCCTCCCTTTCCTCCCTCTTGGTCTAATCAGGTGAACGCTTGGCCAAGCCAGAGAGAGGCAAGATGCGCGTGCACAAGATCTCCAATGTCAACAAGGCTCTGGATTTCATAGCCAGCAAAGGGGTCAAGCTGGTGTCCATCGGAGCCGAAGGTGAGTGAGGCCTGCTCCCTGGCTGCCCAGCGGAGCCCGACCTGGGCCCTTCCTGCCCTGACTCCTGGACTGACACACCACTGGGAGCTTTTGGAAGCGGGACTCCGAGCGCCTCCGTGGAGCTTCCAGTCTCATGCGTTTGTGCTAAAATGAGAGTTTGGCCCACAAAGCCAGAAATATTGATTATTTGGCCCTTTACAGAAAAAGCTTTATTGGGAACTTAGGCTCATGCTTGAAGCAGAAACGGGGGTACCTTATGTCTCCTAACAACTGCGTCAGCTGAGAACCTCCGAAGGACAGAAACCATGTCTTCTACATCTTTGTGTTCCTATCTCCTAGCAGGGTGAGCATGCAGTTGATGCTAGGAAGTGTTTGAAAAGCTTGAACAAACCACTTTACTTTGTGATTGAGAAATTATTCTCTTCCTTTTAATCAGAAGCAAAGAACAGTTTATTCTCTTAGGGAGGAATAAAGCCTTGGCAGAAAAAGCCTTGACTAAGTAGAATTGGAAAGCCAAAGAAAATGCCACTCAGGTGGTCTAGTGTAAGCTCTGACACCCTGGGGCAGGGAGGTGGAGAATGTGTGGTGTGAGCCAGGGGTGAGCAATGGGGCTGGGTGGAGACCATGGCAAACTGGGGAGAGCGTGTCCTTCTAAGTAGGCAGCCACTACATAGATTTGACCAATTGTTGCTGTATGGGACTAAAGATCTTCCAATTTTTCTAAAGAAGCCAGAAATCAAGGTATTTAGAATGGAAAATTTGGTAGTAGCTAAAGAAAAAAAAAATTTTTTTTTAAGACTCCTTGAGCATCAAAGAAGAGTAGGGAAGGGGAAGCTGGAAGAGAATACCATTTACTGGAGGCCTAGCTCTGTGCCTGGCTACACAGGATGCTTTACATGGGTTGTTTCCTTCAACCTTCACAACAGGCCTGTGGGATGGGTATTGCCATCCACATTTCACAGTGAAGGGAACGGAGGCGCAGGGAAGTTGTTAAAGTGAAAGAGTGTAGTGCAGCTGAGCATAGGCTCTGGAACCAGACAGCTTCTACGTGGGCAAGCCAGGATGAAACCCAGGCAGTAAATCCAGAGCCGAGGTCTAGCTTCCCATCGCCACTAGGCCTTGCTGCCTTGCTCAGCAGGGGCCTAGGCCAGGTCACTTGTCCTTCCTGTCTGACTCAGCTGTAAAGTGACGGGCCAGATGTGCCATGCTTGCTGGAGCAGAGTGATGAGCAAAGAGAAGATACCGGCATAAACTCGCATTAGCCACCTCTCATGGGCCGGGGCAGTTGCTTAACCTCACTGACTTCAGCTTTCCAGTTTCCTTAGCACAAGGCCTAGCTTCTCTAAAAGATTTCTTAAAGCTCCTTGGAAGTAGGAAATTCCTTCCCTTTTCACTGCCCCGGGAGCCAGTGCTTTTCCTGGTTTGAGCAGTAAGATCAGCTGGGATGTCTGTGCTGCTGAGACGGGAAATGAGAGAAGGTGCCAAATGGGCGACGGTGTTTTTAATGAAATGAAGTTTACTGCTGTAAACTACCAAGTCAAGGCAGCAGCGCAATGACCTGGGATGGTGACTCCTAGAGGGCCAGCGGTGGTGCCACTTAGCCCGGGCCACTGGCGCTGTGCCGTGGACACCAGGCCTGAAGGGGAGAGACCCTCAGACCTGTAAAAGGCTCGAGGACGAGACTCTGATTGCCCTAAAGGGAAGAACCAAGCACAGAAGGTTGACCCCATGGACAGACGGCTTCTGCATACCATGTAGAACCTTAGGGAAGGGAATGGGAGTTCTCTGTCCCTGAAGGTGTTCAGATGGACGCTAGAGACAAGAAGCTTCCACGAAGCAAGGGGTTAGAAAAATAGATCCTTTAAGATGTCTTCTATACTTCTTGATTGTAGAGTGTCTAGAATTGATGGAATTGAGATTCACCTGGTTTAAGCAGGGAGAGGACTGAGAAGGACTTTTTTTAAGATTTCCCCTCGTTGTTTGCACTTGCTGTCTGCTCTCTGTTTCTGTTCATTGTGTGCTCTGTGTCCATCTTCTTTAGGAGGCACCAGGAATCAAACCCAGGACCTCCCATTTGGAAGCAAGGTGCCCAATGGCTTGAGCCACCTCTGCTCCCACTTGTTGTATTTCTTATTTTGTTTCCTCGCTGTGTCTCTTTGTTGGGTTGTCTTGTGTTAGCTTACCGTGACAGCTTGCTGTCTTGCTCCCCTTCCTGAGGAGGCACTGGGAGCTGAACCTGGGGCCTCCCGTGTGGTCAGCAGGTGCCCAGCTGCTTGAGTCACATCCGCTTCCCGGATTTTTAATTTTGACATTTTTGAGCAGGGACAGGTTGATGGCTCTGGGTGCCAAGAGTTGGCATAGTCTCTGACTTAGGGTGGAGGGGGCAGCAGGTCTCATAGCTAAAGCATTGGTCAGAGCGGTGGTAACCCCTGTTTCTGTTTCTGTCATGGTGGATTCCTTCAGCATATTCAGTCCTGGCGCTGGCAGAAGGGAGAAGCGGGTTCTGAGTAAACACCGGATGTGAGTAGCATCGTAGCCAGCTGCAGACCAGAATGGCTGGCGTGTGACACGTGTGCCCTGCTCCTTCCCACACCCGTGGCAATCAGTGTTAATCTGTCATGGCCTTTCCCCACCGAGCTCATTTATGGACTTCCAGTCTTCCTTCGGGACCCAGCGTTCCCGGAGGCCTGTGATAAGGGGCTGTTCCTGCTCCAGTCCCAGAGATTCCTGGGAAAAGGATCAGCCATTCCCCACTTAGGGAAGGAGCATCAGCTGGGAAGGTTTATGGCCTGTGGGGGGAGTCAGGTTGGAATTGGGGCTGGAGTGGCGCCTGGGGTGTTAAATGAACACACCCAGTCTCTTTGTCCATACTCAGGAGTGCAACTGCTTCTTTGTGATGAGTTAGAATTTAGTAAGCAAAAATCTCTGTGGGGGGTGGGGGCGGGGTGCTAGGGAATGGGGAGAGGAGTACAGAAGAAAGGCCAAAAAACTAGGCTGCTTGCCTCCTGGGGTGCTGGGAGGGCCCCTGTGAGGGCCGATCTGTGGGCATCAAGCTCCAGGCCAGTGGGAGGCTGAGGGATTTGGCCTCCACGGTGGGGGACGGGAGGGGGGAGCTGGGGCAGCAGCCAGCACTCCAGCTGGTAATGCCCAGCTGCAGCATTACCACACGCAGGCCCTTCTAGCCTTGGAGGAAGTGTCTTCTCGTATGGAAACCCTGTGCAGATAATTTCATGCCTGTTTTTCCCACGTGCCTTCCGTGTTACAAAGACCTTCCCAGCAGATTGTTCATGGCTGCCTTGGTCTGTTTGTTGAGCCCAGCTGTGCTTTGCCCACACCTGGGGCTTGCCTGGAGGGCCCTAAGCGCGGCTTCTGCTGTCAGTGGGCCAACCACGGGCCCGGGTTACCTCGTGCCTGGGCCCCGTTTATTCGTTCATTCAGTTAGCAAATATTGGTGGAGAGCTGTCTCTGTGCCAAGCACTATGCCGGGCTCTAAGCAGGGATGCAAAGCAGAGAAAAATCCTTCCCCTCGTGGAGCTTATGTTCCAGGAGGAGAGAAAAAGGACACAAATACAACCTGTCAGGTGAAGAAAAATTAAGCAGGGGTGAAGTGGGATGGTCCAGGTAGATCTCCGTGAGAAGTGGACGTGTGCACAGAGATTGAAGGGAGGCCAGGGCGAGCCATGGCTCTGGGGCGGGGGGATGTTACAGGGGGCCAGAGGGACCTGGAGGAGGGGCTCCAAGGGGCCCAGCTGGCCAGACCCCGAGGGCCTTGCCAGCCACTGGCTTGAACTCGTGAGTGGGTGGGAGACACCAGGGTTTTGAGCTGAGGTCTGGGGATTTACTCAGTCACTCCTTGTACACTGTATACTCACATGGCTTCCCATTTGGGGCCATTGAAACTAACCTCACAACAAGCCTTACTCCCCATTTTAGATCATTGGCTAGGGATAGAGTCCTACATAGAAAAGTTGAACAATTTTGAGATGCTTGCTCCCTATTGCAAATTATTTCCCAGAAGTTTTTTGTTGATGTTTTAAGTTAGTTACACTTAACAGCTGCAGTTTGCTAGCCTTGATAGCATCAAGGGGTGTGCATGTGTTTAACTTTGCTAATTTAATAGCTGGGAAAATGGCATTTCTTTGATTACAAAAGTGTTTGACCATTCCTATGAATTGGCTGTTTGTAGTTCATGATTTGTGAATTGTCTATTCGTGTCTTTTTTCTATCCATTGAGGTTTTAGGCTTTTTAAAATTTTATATAAAGTCTTTCTTAAATATTACATATGTTAAACCATTGAAAGTCACAAACAAAATTGCATTTTTAGGATATCAAACCTTTATCAAATTTTTTATTTTATTTTATTTTTATTTTTTAGAGGTACCCAGGGATTGAACCTGGGACCTCATACATGGGAAGCAGGTGCTCAACCACTGAGCCACATTGGCTTCCCTGAGTTGTTGTTTCTTTGTTTGTTTTGCTTGTTGTATGTGTTTGTTTTTTCCAGGAGGCACTGGGAAACCGAACCCAGGACCTTGCATGTGGGAGGCGGGTGCTCAAATGCTTGAGCCACCTCCACTCCCAGAATGATTCTTAACAGAAGATTCTATCTCCCACCCCTTTCCTTGTGACATGTTGGGCAAAGTGCTGGCTGGCTGACTGACTTGTTATTGAAGATGCTTGCATGTTGCTACAGCTCCCTGTGTCTCCAACACAAGCCCTCAGGCATGAGTCTGTGCCTCTCTGGTGTCTGGGGCATTTAAACCTCCCTATAGCAGAGTTACATGCTGTCCCATGTCCAAACCAGGAGCTCTTCCCACTTTGCTCAGGACGCCGACACAGACTCAGCAGAATCCCTACCTCCTGGGAAGCAGCTGTGGCCAGGCACCACTTTATGCCTTGTACCTTGTTGGTCACAGAGTAGCGGGCAGTTTTGCCCTCACTTTTGAGGAAGGAAATAAGATCTTAGAGTAAAACTTACTTAATGGAAATTCATTCTTGTTTACAGGGTTTGTGGAAAATAAACCCTAGTGGACCTGAGTTCAGGGATAAAGGACTCCCTGGAGTTTCCCCTTCTCATGGTTCAGTTTTGCCTCTGCTAAACCTAGACTGTTATAGATAGGGAAAAATAAGATTTTCTTTGGGTGCTTTGCCCTTAACTGAGAGTGCCTACTTACCAGTTACCATCTCCTGGTCTAGATGGAGCCAATTACCATCTTTTGGTCTAGAAGCAGGTGAAGGTATAGGGTCAACATTTGAGTGCCACCTGTTTAGCCACCAAGACCATAAATAACCTGATACCTTAAGCTCTTTGAAGACAAGGCTTCTGTACCAGACTCTAGACCTGGTACAGAAAAAAAAAAAGAAAAGAAAAATTAAGTTTCTCATGTTTAAAAATCTTGAAAAGTACTCATCAGACTGAACGTAGTGGGATATCATTTAGGTCTAATCTTGAAGCTATTGACTGATTTTTTTCAAAAACCTTATTTTAACACTCAGCTGGTTCATGGCATCATGAGGTTGATTTGTGAGTCAGTGGATCCTTCAAGATGGCAGTTTACAAAACTTTGTCTTTATTACCTTTTCTCGTTCTACTGGCTTTTGGAGTGTAGGTGGCTGATTTGAGAGCTGTGATTGCGTAGAGCACCCCAGCTTGCAGAGTTGCTAGAACATTTGTGATGGCTCAGAACCCCCCTCCTCTCCCACTCCCACTCCTGCCTTCTCTATCCACTGCTGACCCCCTTTTCTGTTGCCTTACCTGATATATACCCACTGTCTCCAAGCAGAATTGACCACACCATCTGCGCCCCAAATAGACTTTTCCTGCACTAAATTTTTTTTTCACTAAATTTCTTAAAACATCTTTTTCCTCTACAAATGGAACTGTGCAGGCTTTGGTTCCCAGCCCAGTGCGCGGCACCACATGGGCACTCGGGGACTGTTAAGTCTGTCCCAGCAAAAAACCCATCCTAACGTGTCCTCCTGCTTTTTTGGTAGAAATCGTGGATGGGAACGTGAAAATGACCCTGGGCATGATCTGGACCATCATCCTTCGCTTTGCCATCCAGGACATCTCTGTGGAAGGTAGGTCACCCCTCTTTCTGGGCTCAGCCTAGAGAGCTGCCTGACTTGGGGCTGCGGACCCTTGATCGTGGGCCGCGTTCTGAGCTCCTTGCCGGTTTCTGGGTATCTGTCCTCCCTCCCAGGTGTGGTGTGTAGTACAAGAACTATTTGGGGGTGCTGGTTCCCACAGTTGTGTTGGCCCTGGGGAGACTCCCCACTTTGGAAAAGTCCATGCAGCTTTTCCCTGGTGCACCCCAAGGGGTTCTTGGGTTGTTAATCAGAAAGGGCAGGGAAATAAATATTCTGGAGGGCGTGGAGGGAGGGGAGCTGATCCCAGGCCTCCACTCTGCTCCCACAGCTCCCTCTGGGGGCCGCTCTGCAGATTTGCAACAGGCAGCCGTGGCCTAGGGCAGTGATCCCGCTTAACTTTTTGTTCCACACTCCAGCTGTTTTTGAGCTTTATGTCTGATATGTGCATTTTTATTGTGATAAGTTATATTTATGTGTTGCTATACACATGATAAAACACACATAGCAAAACATTTTAAAAAGATGCGCTAGAGATGAAATTATTTTAAAATTATTTTTATTCATTTTAATGGTACAGAAGACTTCAAAATAGTTGTATTCAAAGTAATTTTTTGTCTTATTTATTAGAGTTACTATTTATGTATGGCTGAAGTATTTTAAAAGGCCCACAGCAGTCATGTAGGGCACGTCTTAATGATAGTGGGTACGAATCTACTTTTCCAATAGTTTTGATTCTTTTGGTCTAGTTTCTCATCAGCTCTAATTAAAAAGTGATTGTTTTTATCTGATGACATGGCTGATGAAGCATTAGCTCTGCCACTGTGTTAGTGTTTAATTGTGCTTGGCTTATGTTATCATTTCATCTAGATCCATTTTAAATCCATTTTGTGGGAAGCAGACTTTGCCCAGTGGATAGGGTGTCCGCCTACCACATAGCAGGTCTGCGGTTCAAACCCCGGGCCTCCTTGACCCATGTGCAGCTGGCCCATGTGCAGTGTTGATGCGTGCAAGGAGTGCCGTGCCATGCAGGGGTGTCCCCCACGTAGGAGAGCCCTACGCGCAAGGGTGTGCACCCCGTAAGGAGAGCCGCCCAGCGCGAACGAAAGTGCAGCCTGCCCAAGAATGGCGCCGCACACACGGAGAGCTGACACAACAAGATGACGCAACAAAAAGAAACACAGATTCCCGGTGCCACTGATAAGGACAGAAGCGGTCACGGAGAACACACAGTGAATGGACAAAGAGAACACACAATTGGGGGGGGGGCGTGGAAAAGGGGAGAAGGGAAAAAAAACCCACTTTGTGAGTTGAAAATAAGTAAAATCATCCACAAACTCACTTGCCTGGGTACTGTGACCTGCGGGTCACAGGAAGTGACCCTATGGGGTTATGTTTGCAGCCCTTCTGGGCTGTGGAATCCCTGGTCCCTTCAGATGCGTCCCTTATCGTACACGACACCGACTGCACCACACACAGCATTGACACCACCAGTGTCGAGCTGTGTATTAAGTACAGGGTAACTCTATATTTTAGATGGAAACAAAATATGAATAGGAGACGTAAGGCTTTTGGTCCCCAGTGCTGTGTGCACTCCGCAGGGTGCACGAGCCCCTTGGGGATTCCTCACTGTTTTTTTAGATTTCACGTTTTCTCCCCCAGTGGTGACCTGACACAGGTGGCTGGCTTGATTTGTATCCCTACCGTTTCACTGAATAAAAGGAGGTGGGGAGAGACACTCTGAAAGTTCAAAAGACCATAATCTCAGTATTTAAACGAGCAGTGTGTCTAGGTCTTTAAAGACTTCCTACTCAGATTTTCTGTTTCCCAAATAACTTTTCAAACGTCCGCCAGGAGATCTGATGGCTGCGTCTTCATCCTTCCTCGGTAGCAGCAGGGTCAGAGTCCAGGGACCCCCTGTGTGGACCCCCCAGAGCCTGCCCCCTGACTCTCTGCCCACCCCTTCCCCACAGAGACTTCAGCCAAGGAAGGACTGCTCTTGTGGTGTCAGAGAAAGACAGCCCCTTACAAAAACGTCAACATCCAGAACTTCCACATAAGGTGAGCGGCCCCGGGGTGGAGGAGCTCTGCAGAAGCTGGGCTGTCTCCCCGGGGGACCCCCAGGCCCTCTTGCTTGGGTCAGTCTCGGCTCTAGGACAGAGCAGAGGCCCTTGTGAAAGGGGCAGTTCCTGGGAAGGGGACGGTAATGTCCTGTGAAGCCCGCCCTTCCCATCCCCCAGGCAGTGTCCCCGACAGGGCCACTGCCTGATATGCTGTTGGCTGAGGCTGATGCCCTGGGAAGCGGCCCCGGGGCGTACCTGGGAAGTTCCCACCTGGGGCTCCCGAGCAGGGCAGACTGGGGCCGCAGGCCTTGGTAGGGTGGGACTCGGCAGGTTGATCCCAACTTGCCAATCCCTCCGCCAGGCGTTAACCCTGGGATTGTGGTGGGAAAGAATGTTCCTTCCCATCTTGACTTCTCCTCACCCCTGTCCTGAGGAGTTCGTATTTCTCCCTGGACATGAGAGCTTTGCCCTGAGTCAGTGCTTCAGGACAGTGTGCTGCCCGATCGGCCTTGCTCACCCACCTTGCCCACCCTCTCCTGTCCCCCGGCAGCTGGAAGGACGGCCTCGGCTTCTGTGCCTTGATCCACCGACACCGGCCTGAGCTGATTGACTACGGGAAGCTGCGAAAGGTATCTGTGCCTGCTGGCCTCCCACTGCCGGCTCTTGGCCCTGCTGGCGCCTGGTGGGGGAGTGGGGAGGGCAGGACCGGGCCCTGGCCCTCCCAGCCCGAGGGTTGTACGCTCTGTAGACCAGCCGTGGAGACCGAGTCCCGCCCAGGAGCGATCAGAGCAGCCCCTTCACTATTCGTGCTGTTTCGTTACTGGGTGTGCACAATGCGCGTGCACCTGCAGGGACATGCACAAACAGGAAATCTGTCAGAAATGCGGCAGGAATTTTGTTAGGATGATACAGTAAGCAGCAGTGTGTTTTCTTTCTCTTTCTCCAGTTTTTGTTAGTGGATACATTGCTTTGGTACTTTATTGCACATTTTATGAGGCATTTTATCCCAGCCTCATCCCCAACTGCTTGCTGGGCGATCCTGGGCACGTCCTTCCACACATGTATTTAGTTCTTGTTGCTGAATTTTGGCTGTGATTTCCTTTTGGTGCTGCTTGATTTCATTTATGCCTCTGGCATAAGCTGTGGGGTGATTCTCTTGGGTATTTGTGTGTCGAGGGCGCAGACAAGCGGCTGGGAGCTATGTAATTGTGTTTTCAACCTCAAGATGGTTCTTAGTGTCTGGGCGGGTTAAAGGACCCTTGGCCTTGACCTTGGAGGGGCCTGTCCCAGACCACTCTGACCGTCCTCACAGTCTCCCCTCTCAGCCCGTCCAGGGTGCAGAGGCCTCATGGCTGGGGCATTTGGGAGAGGCCCCCCGGGAACCCCTCCAAACCCCCCAGTTGATGGTGTAGGTTGGAACGTTGCCTGTCTGTGCATGAATCTCTTGGCAAAAAGGGCTCGTAGGACTGGCTGGCATGGTGTTGCTCCACTTCACCTTGAACCGTGTGCTCAGCAAAGGCACCCCCAGCCTGCCCGTGCAGGCCAAGCGAGGCCTGATGTTGCCCGTGCAGGAAGTGCTCAGTGGGCTTTTTTTTTTTTAAATCAAGTACTTCAGTGCTGATTTAATCAGTTTAAAATGGAAAGAGCTTTAGCTCTGTAGTAAAAATTCAAATTTGGGGAAGGGCACACTTTGAAATAGCAGCCCATAGAGAAGATTGGGAAAGGAGTGGTTTCTCAGGGAAAGTATTTTTTTTAGACACCTATTCTTTTTCCTTCCATACTTGAGTCCGTCAGTGTTGAAATATGTCTGCTCCATTTATTTGTGACATAATATTCACTTGCTCCATTTCCTTCCCCTATCCACATTCATTTCTTAGCAGTTCTTTTCTACCCTCCAGCTCAGGCTGCAGTTCCATATCCTATACCCCATTCCTTCTGACAGAGAAACTGAGGCCTGGAAGGATACAATGTCATTGTAAACCCCCGGCCCGTGAGCCCTGGCTGTGAGGCCGGAACTGGCCCCTGAGGATGGAGCCTGGGAGGGGCTGTTGGGAAGTTCTTCTGCCCCCCGGTTCTAGAGCTCACCCAGTTGGGAGCAGCCCCTGGCTTGTTCTGGCTCTCATTTTATAAACCTTCCTCCTCTGCTCCCTCCAGGACGATCCCCTCACAAACCTGAACACCGCCTTCGATGTGGCAGAGAAGTACCTGGACATCCCCAAGATGCTGGATGCTGAAGGTGAGGGGCTCTCCTGCCGGGCCTCCAGCTCTTGCCTCAGCCCGTGTCTGAGAGGCAAGGGGTCCCAGCAGCCTGAGGCAGGAAGGGAGAAGACCTAGCCTTCCCCGACCTCATCAGAAGGGCCAGGGATTCCCGAGCTCCGGAGCTTAGAGGCGAGGCGATAGCTGGTGTTCATGCCACTTGCACGTCATTTGCCCAAGGATGGTTCTTTTCTTGGTGTCGCGGTGTAGTGGGGCTGGGCGGGGTGTTCCCTTATGGTCCCTCCATCTGGTAGGTACCGTGCAGGAGCGAAATACCCCAACCCTCTGAGCTCTGGGCTGGCTTGTAGGCTGCGGAGCCCCACATCCTCTCCCCTTCCCGGCCATGTCTGGAGCCGCGGATGGTGTTTGGTCCCGATACCATCAAGGTCTCCTAACCTCGGCGGCTTGCCTTCCCGGCTGCCTCCTGAGGAGACGCCCAGGGGTAGGGGTTCCCCACTCGGACCCTCTTCCTCAGCAGATCCCAGCCGGAGGAAGTAGTTCCCGTGCAGGGTGTATGAGGGGGGTGTGTGTGGGGGGGTAAGTGTTGACTTCGCTGTTGCTGGCCCGGCCACCTTGACGGGGGCGGGTCTGGGGTTTGACCGCAGAGCTGTGGCCCTGGGGCTGGAAAGTCAGCTTTTACTGGCCGTGAAACCAACTAGCCAGCTCTTGCCAAGTGCAGCAGCTCAGAGGGGGTGCACGGAGTTGGGGGCATCCAGGGAGCGGGTAGTTGTCTCCCTCTGGCTGGGAGCTGTCCAGCTCGTCTTGGTCCCGCCTCTGCTCTGGCCCCCTGGCACAAGCCTGACACACCGTGGGGGCTTTTCCTTGACCGCCTTCGTGTCCAGTGCCATTTTGAAACGCTCCTGCTCCGTGTTGAGGGCCTGGGAAGGCACTGTCGGGCGGGCGGGGCCTGGGGAGGGGTCCAAGGCTGCTCTCTTCCTTTGCGTCCCATTTCTCCCTCCCACCAGTGGCCTTTTTATTTCACGTTTTTATTAGGAAAAATTTCAAACATGTTTAAAGTAGAGAGACTAGTATAATGAGCTTCCACATACATATACTCACCATCCAGATATAGCTATTGAGATTTGTCATACCTCATGCAGATTTTTTTTTTCTTCCTTTTCTGCTTTCTTTATTGAAATATTTCAAAGGCGATCCCAGGCATCCCATCATTTCACCCCGACACACTTCAGAATGTGTACCTTAAAAGTATGGCTATTTTCTTACGTAACCACTTAACAAATTAACACTAATTCCTTGATACATCCACTGCCCAGCTCATCCAGTTTCCCTGGCTGTGGGAAAAAAGTCAGTTTTAGAGTTGGTTTGTTTTAATCGGGATCCAAACAGACCCCACATGGGCATTTGGTTGTTACATTTCTTGGGTCTTTTGTAATCTGCAGCCCTTTTTTTCCCTCCCACTCCTTTTATCCCTGCCACTGAACTTGATACAGAAACTGGGCCAGCTGTCCTAAAGAGTGCTCCTTATTCTGGGTTCGTCTGTTTGCTTCCTTGGGGCATCACTTGCTTCGTTGCTCTGCTCACGTTCCTGTGAAGGGAAGTTGACATGAGAGGCCACTTAGAATCAGGACCAGCCTTTTGGCACCAAGACTTGGTGGTGCCGTGAGCTGCTTTCTGAGCTGCGTCAGGAGACAGATCGTGAGCTCCTCCCGAGCTGGCTTTAACTCCAGATTTTTCTTGACAGACATCGTCGGAACTGCCCGGCCTGATGAGAAAGCCATCATGACCTATGTGTCTAGCTTCTACCACGCCTTCTCTGGAGCCCAGAAGGTACCTGGGGCCCCCAGCTCCTTCCCTTCCCGGCACACCTCATGCCAGACCCCATCCCACGCCCTCCCGCCTTGCCCCCCGCCTCTCCTGGTGACAGGTGTCTGGATGGTTTGGTCTCTCCGGTAGAGTTAGCAGCTGGTTCTAAAGTGGTGTATCGTTCTTGCTTGGCTCCGCCCCCACCCTGCACCTGACCCTTTTCTCTCCTCTTCGTCCACTATCTCTGAGAAAATCGGGCAAGAGCTCAGCGTCTGGGCCCCGAACTATGGTGTGAGCAGAAAGGGCTGCGTGAGTGCATTCGGCCAGTGGTGGCTCTGACGGCCTGGCAGGCACCGCGGACAGTAGCCCCTCCGTGCTCGCTTCTAGCTTCCCCTGGGGAGGCAGATCTGGGGTGGGGACACATTTTAAGTCAGGGAAGGTAGATACCTCCTGCCCTCGCTGATTCATTTGCAGAGGTGTCCTAAAGCCTTTCTCACCCCTCACGAGTTAGCCCCCTTGGCCTTAGGGCCTTTTCCCTGCGGCCGGGGGTCCCATGTGGGTACCGTGCACCCTGTGTCCCTTCTGTCCCCCATTAAGCACAACCCCTTGGAGTGGGGAGAAGGAGTGGCTGGGGAGGCCTGGCTCCTCCAGTTTTGCTCGGGGCAGCCTGAGGTCAGAGGCCAGGCTTAGCTCGGGCAGCGGCGCCACTCCCCCAGGTCTCCCCACAGGCAGTACCCCGGGAAGCACGCCCTCCAGTCCCCCAAGAGCACAGAACCACGGGCTCCACCCTCGCCCTTCACGGTCCCCCGAGGCCATCACATGCTCATGCAAACCCCCCGCCCACCGCATGGCGTCTGAGCGACCTGTCTCGACCTGCATGATGGGAGCGCGCCTCCCGCGCCCCCGCCCTGTCTCCCCCGCTGCCGCCGCGTGCCTGCCCAGTCTGCCTCTTGCCCTGTGTCCACTTCCGCTCATTCCCCGCCCGCCCCACCTTTCTCCTTCCACCGTCTCACGTCTCCTCTTTCTGCTCATCCCCTTATTTTCAGTCTGTCCGTCTGTCTTGTGTTCTCTCCCTGTCCACCACGGCTGTTTCGGTTTGCTCTGTGCCGCTGCTGCTTACTTTCTCCTCTCAACCTCTTCTCCTTCTCTGTGCAGATGTGTAGGCACGCTAAGGCCGGCTGGGGAGGCCACGTGGCCTAATGTTTCATGTCACTGCCACGCCTTCTCGGGTGCGCAGAAGGTGAGCTCTCCCGCGGCCTCGCCCACTCTCCCTGCCACCCTTTTGCCCATCTCTTCCGTCCTTCCTGGGCATCTAGCAGGACCCCTAGAGTAAAAGGAAGAGCTAGAGGTGCCCCCTCCTCCTCTTGCAGAGGTGCAGGACCCTCTCTGAACCTTGGCCAGGACGCTTGACGTTGCCAGAGAACCCCAGTCTCTGGAAAGAAGCTTGTTGTCTCCGCTCCTTCCCTGGACCCCGTATTAAGGGCCCTCATCTGTGGCAGCACAGCTCTTGGCTATACCTCCTGACCGTTCCCTTCAGCATCTAGGGCCCCTTTACTTCTCTCTGACCCTCCTTCCTGCGTGGTCAAGGCCATCCATTTTAATTTAGCCAGTAGCCAGGACAGGGAGAAGACTTTCTGCCTCCTCCCTGATATCCGGGCCAGAGGTTCAGAGCCCATCCTGATATTCCCAACCAGACCTGCCATGGACAGTCAGGCAGGTTCCACATTACACAAGAGTGCCACAGCTAACGGGCACTGTTCACACTGTGGACACGGAAGATCTGAATATTTATTACTAGAATTAACCTGTGGATGGCAATAAAAACGTCTTCTAGCATAATCAGCATGACAACTTTCTAATAGAAGTGCCTTGAGAAAGAGGTGTCTTTAAGAGATATACAGAGGCACCATACGTGCTAGCAGCGGCCCTATTCCCTGCCTGGACGAGCGCCCAAGACCTTCCTCACCTCCTTCCCAGGGCTCATTGGCTCTGGCTAAGGCTGGGGAGAGCAGCCCCTGCCTGGAGGCTCCCTCGCAGGGGTCCCGGCCCAGCCCCTCCGCCTCTTCTCTGGCCTGCCTCCCGCTTCCTCTTCCTCGTGGCCCCACCGCTGCCGCTGCTGGCCCTTTCGGCCTGCTCTGGCCCCTCTTGTAGCCAGGTTGTGAGCAGCATCTGCTTCTTGGCCTTGACCAGCCCCCAGCCCTGATGACCTGAGTCTGCTGCCCGTCCCTGTCCGGGCTGAGCGCTCTGCTGTGGCTTCTGCCTCTTTGCAGCCCTCCCCGCTCCCCTGCCTCCTCCTCCCATTTCTCCCCATCTCCTTCGGGGGCTCCGTCCCAGGCTTCATGCCCGCCGATCCTGCCCCTACCCAACTCCGAAGCCTGCCCTGGGTCCCGGCTGATGACCGTGCTCGGAAGGGGCATGTGTGTGCGTGCGTGGCAGCCTGCTTCCCCCCACCAGATCTCGTGCAGTCTCCCCCATGCCCTCTTCCCTTCCACTCATCCCTGTTGCCACCATTTCATGCTCCTTTTGCCCACGCTAAGGACAAGGTCTCTTGAGGGGAAACCAGCTGGGTTCGGGTGGCAGCAGTAGGGGTGCGTCTCATGACCTGGGCCAAGGGCCTTAGCCTGAGTTGCCCCCGGCCACTTTGAAGGCTTTGGGCCACGGCTTAGAGTGAAGCAGGCCAGTGGGAGGGGGCCCCACCTCTCCTCGCAGGGGGGTGGAGGGTCTTCCATGACTCATCAGATGAACGAGGCCTTCTCGCCCTGATTGTCCCCATGGCTAGGCCCAACGGGGGAGTGTTCCCAAGCCCATGTCCAGTGCCCTCCATCCTCTCCACTGCTTTTCTGTTGCCAAACCTTGGGCAGATGATCTGGAAAGGCAGTAGAGTCTAGTGTGGAGGACGTGTACCCACACACGGCGTGCAAGTTTGTGTGCTTGAATTTCCATGTCGGATGCAGAACACCTTCAGTCTGACATTTCGGTTTTGGTGCTGAGTTCTTTTCTTAGCTCTCCTCTCACCTCCTCTCCCCATACAGGAATTGAGAATGGGTGGAGAACCCAAACCAAAAGGTTTTATTTACGTAGTTTGTGCTTTAAAGTTCGTGGTCCGCTGGGAACTGTTTCTAAGAAACAACCTTCAAAGCACGCGCTTGATCTGATGCAGGTGTTTCTGGATGCTTTTAGGAGTAGGTGGTGCTATTTGCCGCCATCCGTTTGCCCATCGGTTACTTTATTCACTGTCCGTGTGACTCTGCTAAGGGAAAGAAACTCTGCTCTGTTCCTGCCCTCAAGGAATATGGTCCCTCTGGGTAGACGATTAAATAAAGGAGGCCGCAGCAGCCCACCGTGACGGCAGGCAGATCAGTGCTCTAAGCGCTCTGAAGAGGGGCAGGCAGGCTGGAGGCTGGAGGACTCGGAGGTTTTCCCAAGCAGGTGGCGCTGGAGCTTGAGGGTCCTAAGGATTGAGGAGGGGCAGCGAGTAAAAGCCTTGGTGAGGGCTAAGAAGGGAGAAACCCTGTTGTTAGGAAGGTGGTCACAGCTTGTGCAAAAGCTTCGAGGTCTGAGAGGAAGGCATGTGAGCGGAGAGCAAGGTTGCTCCAGTCCAGCCACTCGTCTAGGCTGCCTGTGGAGCCTGCGGCGGCTGCGGGAGAGATGGGCCGAGTTGCCCGCAGTGTCCGCTCCTCCTTGTCTGGTTACCCAGCCCAGCCTGACCCACGTGGGGGACACTCAGAACGTCCATCCGGTATCCCTGCTGGTCTGAGGCCCCGTTAGCAGGACACCAGGGCTGCTTGCTGGTTGGTGACCAGAGGGAAGATGAGGCAGTGGGTAGCGGTGGAAGGAAAGAAATGGGGTGGTTTTAGCTCAATTTTGGGAAATTTTAACTCAAATGCCAGAGGTGAGGTTTCCGTGGTATCCCTGTGAATATGTGGTTGTGGGTGGCAGAACTATGATGCATCATTTGACCAGATTTGGATGTCCCGTAATTGAGAACGGTTCCTTTTTAGACTAAACCCATCCAGGATAAATTGGTGCCGAATGTTAGAGTAGCATCTTGGCTTGGTTTTAGGTTGGGATAGCTAAATGCCGGGGATAATAGCCCGTCACTTTTTAATATGAGACCAAACATATTTCTTTTTTTTTTTTTTTTTTTTTTTTTAAAGATTTATTTATTTATTTAATTTCCCCCCCTCCCCTGGTTGTCTGTTCTTGGTGTCTATTTGCTGCGTCTTGTTTCTTTGTCCGCTTCTGTTGTCGTCAGCGGCACGGGAAGTGTGGGCGGCGCCATTCCTGGGCAGGCTGCTCTTTCTTTTCACGCTAGGCGGCTTTCCTCACGGGCGCACTCCTTGCGCGTGGGGCTCTCACGCGGGGGACACCCTTGCGTGGCACGGCACTCCTTGCGCGCATCAGCACTGCGCATGGCCAGCTCCACACGGGTCAAGGAGGCCTGGGGCTTGAACCGCGGACCTCCCATGTGGTAGACGGACGCCCTAACCACTGGGCCAAAGTCCGTTTTCCCCTATATTTCTAATATTACAACTTAAACAGGTCATGAAAAACATGAAACTATGAAACAGGGAGAGGTGAAAAAAAATTTTCTAGTCTTTTGCTTTGGTACTTGAAAGTAATTGTTTTACCTATCCCTACAGAATCTTTCTCAGTCCATTGATGACTCTGTGCTTACATTACTTCATCCCGTGCAAATTCTGTTGACCTCAGAAAAGTCTGGGCACTCAGTTCTGCCCCTGGCTTGGGTTTCAGAGTGGTCGTCACCAGGAATAGACTGCAGCCACGGTCTCCCCAGGGTTTTTCTGAAGTTGCTTCAATTTCTAAGTTTCTCTAAGGGAATGAGTTTTTCTTCCCTTGGGGGCAAATCTCTCCTTGAAGCTTCAGAGCTAAAGCAGTTTCTTTGAGATTCGTTTATACTTGGTGATACTGGGTATCTCTTCTAAATGCCCCATAGTGCATGGGGTTCTGGTAGCCACAGGAGAAAAAAAGTTAGAGAACTGGAAAACTGGAATCCCAGTCCCCACTGCCCAAAGCATCTTGCCTTCTATTCCAGGGATTCCGACCTGGAGACTTGTCCTTGCTGAGCCCATCTTACCTTTTGGGCTGAGGTTGGGGATTGAACCCTTCTTTATAAAAGGGCCAGTGTGGAAGTGATTTTAGCCCATCCTCTTGCAGGTTTCTTTGGAAGGTCCATGCCTGCCTGGGAGGGGGGAGGGTTCTGAGATTCTTGATGGTGTTTGTTAGAAAATCAACTCTGGGCTCAAGAAACTGTTTCCTGGGGGTAATGGTGGGAGCTGGGCTATCACCCGAGGCAACCCTGACCAAGTTTTCAGATCAGGCCAGTGGCCTTTTCTAAAGAAAGAACTCTTTTTTCCTGATTCCCATGCCTGACTTCCAAAGGCAGATTTCTGGGTTGGAGTGATCTGTTTTCTCAGGTTGTTTCTCCTTCTGGTGAGGCCAGCCCAGGAAGGGGCAGGCTGAGACATGGGCTTGGGAAAGAGGCTGGATCTTGGTGAAAAGTCCCCTGGAGGCCTGCTCTGGAATCTCCCCCAAACTTAATCCAAAAGGAACCCAAGCCCCCTTTGACCCTGCAGCAGTCAACAGTCCCTAAGGGATAGATGAGGCTCAAAATCCCACAAATGCTGTCTTCACTCAGTCCAGGTTTGATAAATTGACTCGCAAATCAAAGTTTCAGGCCACAGAACCTGGGATTTCAAGATGAATCAGGGGGACAAAGAGGTTAAGGTGGACTTTTTCCAGTAATACCACGGCGGTGGCTGCTGCATGCCTGCAGTGATTGTTACCCTCTTATGAAGCACATTTGGCAAGTGTCTTTGCAGCCACTTGTGTTCTTACATAAACGTCGGCACAGATTGGGTCTCCGTGGGCCCTTGCCCCAGCCTTGCCTTCAAGGGTAGTAGCCCTGTTGAGAGCAGGCAGCTAGCTGCCCCCAGCCAGCCTGTGTGACATGCCGGCCTGGTTCTCCCACGACCCTGTTCTCTGTTCGTCTTCTGGGTTAGGCTCCAGGGTCAGCCATGGCATCTCCAGGACAGAGTTGATTTGGGGGCAGGGGGTGAGGGGTTAAGGATGTAGCCTTAGTTTCTTGAGACTTGGGGTTTGAAGTCCTCATCTCAGAGGACTCTTGAATCATGTCTGGCCATCCCCACAGTTGTCCTTGTGGAGTGCCAACCCACTCTGACCTGTACAATGTAGGACACAGTCTCTTGACTTGGTACTTGAAAGGACCTTTAAGGTTATTTCATTCCTTCCCCTGCACACATACACCCCATCACAGTCACCTAGAAATGACATGATTTGGTGGGTGTCTATCCTAATTGAAATGTTCTTCAAGGAAAGAAACGCACATCTTCTCTAGTCATTCCTTCTAAAGTCTAAGCACGTTCCTTCTCAGGCACTTTATTCCTTATGGCCAGCCTTAGCCCATCTTGCTGCAGTTGAAACCCATTCTGTCTTGTTTTCCAACCAGTTGTGAGGCTTCATCTTTCTGCCCCTTACACCAGCCATCCTTTGTCATCTGCTGGGCCAACTTCTCCCCCAGGTCCCGGGATGCATGCCTGTCTCCTCATAAGCATTATCTGCTCCTACTCCCAGGCTGTCTTCTTGCTCACTTACCCCCCCCCCCCCACTCACACAAAACAATAGACCCAAGAATACAGCTGAGTTTAGAGATCACCCAGGCGCCCTGGCTTTATGAAGGCCGAGTGCCTGCTGGTGGGAAGTGCGCAGCCGTGGGAGGAGCCGTCTCCCGGGGTTTCCATGCCATTGCATCTGATTGCCATTCCAGTCCCCTTTCGTTCCTCTTGCTCCCGAGGCTCGGCTCGGGAGCCCAGCACTTAGCGCATGTTTAGCCTTCCCAGGGGAACCCGTGCTGGGCTTGCTCTTTAATCTTGCCCTCAGTGAGTTTGGGGTCCCTTTGTTTTCTCTAATGTGATTCAGGCTTTGGCCAGGAGCCTTGAGAGATCCTTTCAGGATCCTGAGAGGCCTCACTGCCAGTCAGTCAGCACCGTCTTCCAGGACTCCCAGATTTGAACTCTCATGTCTCTAAGGTCCTGGCCAGCCAGCCTGAGGCCCTGAGCCTTGGAATCCCAGTGCCTCCCCTTGGCACTCCAGGATGGGCTTGGATTTTCTAACCTCTCCACTCACCCAGAACGTTTTGATGTGACGTCAGCCCTTAGATTAGTTTCTTCCCAACATACACATTCAGCCTCAAAATCTGGCCCTTCTCCAGAGGCCCAGTTCAGCCACCAAGACTGCTAGCCAGGCTCCCTTGACCCAGGGGGCCTGGCCATGCTCTCACCGAAGAGGATAGTCAGGAGGGGAGAGGAGGGATGTGAATTCAAAGGCCTGGCAGCTCCCTTCCAACCATGTGGAGCTGCGGGGTGGGGCGGCTTGGTTGGCGCAGGTGTGTACCTGGTGCCCAGTGCCAGGGTGTGGCTGGTGATGACCGTCTGTATCTTCTTGCCAGGCGGAGACAGCAGCCAATCGCATCTGTAAGGTGTTGGCCGTCAACCAGGAGAACGAGCAGCTCATGGAAGACTACGAGAAGCTGGCCAGCGATGTGCGTACCCCCTGGGTGCTCCTGGCCTGGCCCCAGCAAGGCCCTGCCCTCCTGCCCCTGAGAGAAGAGGGAGCCCCCAGGACCCGGACTTCAATCCCATCCCTGGGGCGTAGTGCGCGACCCCAGTGCACTTAACCCAGGCAGGGGGCCCGGAAAGCCCTTCACCTCTCCAGGCCTCGGTTTCCTCACTTGTCACATGAGAGTTGAGCAAGGGGATCACAAAAAAGTCTCTCCCACCTGGCCTGCTGCTTTTTGAGTTTCACATAAGCCGGGAAGGGCCATGTCTGGTTGAGGGGCTGTAAAGCTGGGGTAACTCGGTGCTGGCTCAGACGGCTGGCATCCAGGGGACTTGGTGGGAGCGTGCTGAGCGTGCATTTCCACCACCAACTGCGTTTGGCGTAAGGTTCCACTTCCTTTTTCCCCAAAAGCGTTCAGCCCTTTGAACTGCTCAGTCGGCTTCTTGCTGGGCCTGCCATCCAGCAAAGTGGCAAAGAGCCCACTTTTCCGGAGCCCGAGTGCCTGGGAAGCATTCCCAGTTCTGTCATTCTAGCTGGGTCACTGTGGCGAGTGACGTAACCCCACAGTGCCCTGGTTGCCTCCTCTGTAGCTGGGAGCCGACCACAGCCCTTAGCCCTACCGGACTCCTGACTCTTAGTGAGTTAGTTCCTATGACGCACCCAGCACCTTGCAAGTGTTCAGTTCATTTGCTCTCATCGCCTCCACTCCTCCTCTGTCATCTCCGCCACCACCACCTTGACTCCAGAAACACAATTCAGGCTTCCTGCCTGTGCTCCAGGCCAGCTCTCTGCCCCAGAAGCCAGCCTCTTCCCTTTGGAGCCAGGGACCCACGTTCTAGGATCCTAGAAGGCTGAGTGGCAAGGGCGTTAGAGGACAGCAGTTAAACCCTCTCATTGTACTGATGGGGAAACTGAGGCCCACCCTATTGTAGGGAACCTAGAAATAGAGCTTCAGGTCTCCTGCCCCTTGGTTGAGCTGTCTTGCTGCCTGGTATTTGGGAAGCTTCTCCTGGCAGAGCAGAGAGATTGAGAGATGCTGGCTGTGAGTGCCCCACGAAGCCCGTGGATCTCAGGGAATGCCCCAGACTACAGGCTACAAGCCTGGGAATGCCCTAGGATGGAGTTGGGAGAGAGTGGGGGTGGGGTGGGGATGGAAGTGAGCACTCCCAGTCCACACCCTGTATGGGAGGGGGGGCTCTAGCCCTCGCGCCCTCCCTCCCAGCACCCTTGCCCCCTTGCAGCTGCTGGAGTGGATCCGCCGCACCATCCCGTGGCTGGAGAACCGGGCACCCGAGAACACCATGCACGCCATGCAGCAGAAGCTAGAGGACTTCCGAGACTACCGGCGCCTGCACAAGCCGCCCAAGGTGCAGGAGAAGTGCCAGCTGGAGATCAACTTCAACACGCTGCAGACCAAGCTGCGGCTCAGCAACCGGCCCGCCTTCATGCCCTCCGAGGGCAGGATGGTCTCGGTGAGCACGGCGCGGCCGGCCTGGGCCAAAGGCCCCCCAGAACTGGAGTCTAGGCCCCTGGCCTAGACTGGCCACCCTCCCCAAGCTTCTAGTCTTTTATTATTATTTTTTTTAATTACATTTAAAAAAATATATGAGGTCCCATTCAACCCCACTGCTCCCGCCCCCCACTCCCCCCACAGCAACACTCTCTCCCATCATCGTGATACATCCATTGCACCTGGTAAGTTCATCTCTGAGCATCACTGCACCCCATAGTCAATGGTCCACATCATAGCCCAGACTCTCTCACGTTCCATTCAGTGGGCCCTGGGGGGATCTACAGTGTCCCGTAATTGTCCGTGAAGCACTATCCAGGACAACTCCACGTCCCGAAAACGCCTCCACATCTCATCTCTTCCTCCCGTTCCCCACACCCAGCAGCCCCCATGGCTACCGTTCCCACACCCATTCCACATTTTCTCTGTGGACACTGGATTGGTTGTGTCCGTTGCACACCTATGTCAAGTGAGGGCCAAGCTTCTAGTCTTGATGCGGGGCAGCCTCGTGGGCCAGAGCCGGGGTGGGAGCTTTGCTTCTTGGGCGCACGTGCACTGCTCCCGAAGTGAGTTCCCCGAGCCCTGTGGAAAGGGGCCTGGCCTTCCCGCCCCTGCCAGGCTGGAGCCTGAGCTGCTCAGCAGTGTGGGGCCCCAGCGCACCTCTCCCCTCGCCCCCCTGGTCAGGCTCGTACTTCCATATCCACGCACCTTGCTCATCTTTATGAACAAAACACTCCTGACATATGGAACCAAATAGGCCGTAAAGCAATATCAAGAAGGATAATTTTCATGGAATCATGTTTAAGCCCTTGAAACAAACAAAACCCTCTTTATCACCTTAAACAAGTATTAAGAGTTTTTTGTAGGTTAGAAATAGGAAATTACCCATAATCCTACTACCCAGGATCATTTAACATTTTGAGAAACAATCCCTTTAGTCTTTCTAGGTAAATACCTTTTTTAAATAAATGGGGTAATTTATTAAAGTATGTAACCTTTTGGAGTTGGCTTTTTTCCATTCAGTAGAATTCACTGGAAATGGATCCAGGTTGTTAGATGTATGAATAGTTCCTTTATTTTTCTTTCTGGATAGTATTCTGTAGTACTGATGTTCTACAATCTAACCATTCATCAGTTAAACAATCTGAGTTGTTTCCAGTTTGGGGGTATTATTACTAATGCTTCTGTAAATATTAGTGTACTGCTTTTTGTTTGTTTTGTTTTAAATTTTTTATTAGGAAAAATTTTTTTTTTTAATTTTTTATTAGGGAAGTTATGAGCTTACAAAACAATCATGCATAATGTACAGAATTCCTGTACATCACCCCTCTACCAGCACCTTACATTGTTGTAGAACATTTGTTACAGAACATCATCAGACTTTCATCACTAACTGGTCCACGGTGTATATTTGGTATACCTTTTCTATACACCTCCTATTAGTAACACCATGTATTAATATTATGCATTTGTTGTAGTTCATGAGAGAATATTCTCATATTTGTACTGCTAACCATAGTCCATCTTCCGCTACATGGCTCACCTTGTTATACAGTCCCATGCCTTGTACATTCTATCCAAAGTGTACACTCAGTGGCTCTCACTTTCATCACGGAGCTCTGCAGTTATCACTCCAGTAAACTTACGTTTTCCTTAGCCCAAAAGAAAATATCCCATACCCCTCTATTATTGACTCTTAGTATTGATAGATTACCTTCTTTGACATTGATGCAGGAATATTACAATATTGCTGTTAACTATAGTTCATAAGTTGCATTAATTGTATTTTCCCCATGCATCACTATATTCTGCCACCTTATAATAGTGACATACTTTTGTTCTAGTTCATAGAAGAACATTCTTTTATTTGTATTATTAACCACAATCCTCATCCACCTCCAGGTTCACTATGTTATTGATCTCTATATTACTCTCTAGCTTGCTTTTTGTGTGTGTGTGGAAAAGATAAGCAATGGTTTACTGTCTTATTTGACATTATCCAGTTTTGTATTTAAACTGGCAATCTTATTTTTTTTCTAATTGATTTTTTATTTTTTTATTTTTTTAAAGATACTTAGATTATACAAATGTCACAAAAAATATAGGGGGTTCCCATGTGCCCAGCTCCCCACACTTCCTACACTTTCCCACATTAACAACATCCCTCATTAGTATGGTACACTCATTGCAAGTGATGAACACATTTTGGAGCATTGTCACTAAGTGTGGATTAAAGTTTACATTGTAGTTTACACTCTCCCAATTCTGTAGGTTATGGCAAGATGTATAATGGCCTGTATCTCTTGTTGCAGTGTCATTCAGGACAATTCCCAAGTCCCCAAAATGCCCCCATATATACCTGTTTTTCCCTTCCCTGCCCTCAGAACCTCCAGTGGCCATTGCCTCCACATCAATGATACAAGATCTTCCATTGTCTAACTTTCTTTCAATTGACATTGACATCCCTACACTAACCCTTTCAGCTACAATCTCATTTATAAACCAGTAGCGTTAGTTATCCTCACCACAGTGTTACCGTCAACCCTATCCATTTACGCACTTTAACAAACTAATTGAAAATTAGATAAATAAATTTTTTCTTCCTTTTTGTTTAAATAGTCCCCTATGCACGGCTGCCCCGCAAGCCTCCCGCTCACGCCGCGCTCCCCCAAGCTGAGGGCGGCGGCCTCCTCCCGGGTCCTCCAGTGGCCGTGGGCCCCATCTCCCCCCCCGCCACTGGGTCCTGGGCCCCCCGCCACGCGCCTTGCCCCACGCCCCTGGCCCCAGCCCCGACCCGCTCCGTGGCGCGCCCACAGGCCCTCGGCGCGACCCCAGCGCCCCCGCCGGGCCCAGTCCCGCAACGGCGCCCTGCGACCCCCGACCACTACGCACACCCCGTTCCCAGCCCAGCTGGCACCCAGCTCTCCCCCAGCGACCCGCCGCAGACGCAAGCCGATAAATATAATTTTTAAAGAGAATCCTAAAGCATGTACTATTTAAAAAGCTGCTTAAAAAACCACCACCACGCAACTCATGTTATATGTGACTAGCCTTCTGTGCCATTCGTTTATCTTTTTTTTAAGGTCACATTTTTTATATTCTTTATCCCTCTCTGTCCTGCCCTTGAGACTTGGGGGGGTGGGGGGTGAATTTAATGAGTCAGGGGATCATCCAGAAGAAAATCTGAATAAATTCTCTGGGCTAGAGCTTTTGTCCTTTAGAGTAGGAGGCTCTGGTACCTGCTTGCCTCCTTGGGTGCGTTGCTCTGTTGTCCGGGCTGGTCCTATAACCTTTCTGGTTGTCTGGTCAGAATCCTTTCAGAAGCCGGTTGTGGGGTGGAAAGCAAATTGGGCTCTTTCCCCACAGGGCTCCACACCCAAAGCCCACAGCAGACTGACCTGGGTAGCCTAGGGCCCCCCCCTCCCTGGGAGGCTGGTGCCTGCAAGGCCAGGGAAATGCCAGTGGGAGCCTGGAGGTGGGCACTGGGCCAGCGTGGATGTGGCAGGGGCGGTGGGGATGTGGCAGAGATGAAAAGCATGGAGCAGCCGTGGGGGACTGAGCCCTGCCCCTCCGATGCCCACAGGATATCAGCAACGCCTGGGGCTGCCTGGAGCAGGCCGAGAAGGGCTATGAGGAGTGGCTGCTGAACGAGATCCGCAGGCTGGAGCGGCTCGACCACCTGGCAGAGAAGTTCCGGCAGAAGGCCTCCATCCACGAGGCCTGGACCGATGGTAAGGCCCGCCTGGCGCCCTGCCAGCTGCGCCTTCCAGCCTCCGTGCTCCCCCACCCAGCTGCCAGCCGTGATCCCTTTCTTCTCTTGCTTTTTGTTGTGTTTAGTTTGGTCTCTTACTACTTCTGGGACGTTCGGCAAGTTCCTTAGCCATTTGGTTGCCTCTGTTTCCTCCATCAAGTAGATAGAATATTAGTACTTACCTCGTAGGGTTGTGAGTTAAATGGGCTAATAGAGGAAGTGCTGAGAAGGGTTCCTGGCCTAGTGCAGTGCCACGTAGGTGTTCATTGTTCTCGTCCTAATTGTTTCTTCCACCCCTGGGTCAGTTAGGCTGGGGTTTGAATCCCTGCCGCTTTGGAAGCAACATGAATTTGGGATCAGTGGCTTAACTTTGGGGCCTCAGTGGCCTCATCTGTAAAATGCAGGTGAAAAGGGGCCTCCTGGGGTGGCTGTGAGGTACATTTTATGCTTAGCAGCGTGCCTGGCACATGGTACGCCCTCGGTCCATGATAGCTCTTGATAGTTTTCTTCCATTCCTTTTCTCTCTTCCTAATACCTAGGCCTCCGATTCTGGTGAACCAGAGCCCTTGCGTGAACACACGTGCCTCCCCCTTACCTGTTACTCTGCTCTTGAGGCCCTCGGGGCTGAGCCTGGTGTCTGCTCACTGGCAGTTAGGGTTACCTCTGAAGAGAGAGAATCACACCCGGAACAGCCTTTTCCTCCAAACCGGGCCGGGGCTCGAGAGGGGTCGGGTTGCCCCATTCAGCTGGGGCGCCTGGCTTGGCCGGAGGAGCTCAATGCCCTGAGATGCCCCCTTCAACCCTGTATTACGCTCCTCAGACCTGCAGAGGAGTACCCAGGGCCACATCCCGTGGCCGTGCGTCCCCTGTCGGGGCAGGGGGTGGTTGGCTTGGTAGAACCGCACTTGGCCTGGCTAAGGGGGCTTGGGCTCGGCTCCCTGTTGTAAGAACATATGCTGGGCTTTATGCACAGCGATGGGAGGTTGCTGCCTCACCTGCCATGTGCGTGGTTCAGCGTTATTTATGCAGGCGTGGGTGGTGCAGAGTGGAAGGGGGCTGGTGGGGATTATACTGCTTCCGCCGCATGCTCCTGGCATGCTCCCTGGGGCCAGGGAGCAGCTAACTGGTCCCCAGCAAGGACGTGAGAAGTGCTGGCATGCTGAAGGACACTTGGCACCCACCTTCGGGGGAAGCAGTGTGGCTATACGTATTCATGCCTAGCGATTTTCTTGCCCTCTAACCCGGGAATTCCATTTCTTGAGACTGCCTAAAGAATCACCCCTAACATGAGGGGCACCACCTGCACGGAGATGTTCCAAGAGAGTCGAGCTGCGGTAGTGCCAGCCGAGGGACCTTAACGTCCTACAGTAGGGAGGGCAGTGAGTGATTACATCAATGGTGGTTCAGCCCCAGATGGGACGTACGGCCCTAGGTGGTCTGTATGAAGACCAGGGAGCCAAAGGAGAGATTAGATTCCCATCGTGTGCTGTTAAATCTCTTGAAAGCAAGATGCCTAATTTGTCTGTATCCCGAGATGACTCCCTTGTCTGTCTCCTGGTTGTGCCTGCTCATTGCTCATTGTCTCTGCTCTTTGTGTCCGCTCATTATCTATTGATCTTTAGGAGATACTGGGAACCAGACCTCAGACCTCCTTGTGGGAGGCAGGCACCCAATTGCTTGAGCCACATCCGCTCTATCCTAGAGTGTTAATATGACAGCATACAGAGAAGAAAAGGCTGGAAAGGAGAAGAGAGTAGTTTATGTGTGATTTAAATTTTTTTAAATTGTAGTAACATCTAAAACATAAAATTTGCCATTTTTAAATGTAGGATTCAGTGGCATTAATTCATTTAAATACCAAGTTGCCTGACCGTCACCACCATCCACTATCCAAACTTCTTTATCACCCCAAGCAGAATCTCTGTACCCATTAAGCAATAACCTCTTCTTCCTCCATCCATAGACCCTGGTAACCTCTAATCTAATATCTGCCTCTAAGAATTTGCTTATGTTTTCAAGGTTCATCCATGTTATCACATGAATCAGCACTTCATTCTGTTTTATAGCTGAATAATATTCCATCATATGTACATACCATATTGGGTTTATCCATTCATCTGTTGGTGGACTTGGGTTGCTTCCACCTTTGGGCTATTATGAGTAATGCTGTGATGAGCCTCGGTGTACAAGTATCTGTTCAGGTCCCTGCTTTCAGTTCTTTTGGGCACATCCCTAGAGCTGGGCTCCTGGATCATACAGTAATTCTATGCTTAACTTTTTAGGGAACCTCCAAATTGTTTTATCTGATTTCTTTTCTTTTTTCTGTTGTCTAAACTTGTTGTGAGGCTATATTATTATCTCTTACTATAAAGTAAGAGAATAGTGAGCAGGAGAGAAATGTCACCTGGCGACCCAGCCCCCAACCCAGCCTTCCTTTCCTGACACAAGCCATGAGGCTGTGATGGGTGTAGACAACGGATGGTGGGCTGTGGGCACTGGTCCTGGGCTGGTTGGTTCACAGCGCTGCTAGTGAGCACCATCGAATGACAGTCCCCAGAGGTGTTTTCTCATCCCCACTTTCCTCATGAGAAATGAAAAGCTAAGAAACGCAAGACCTGCCCCTACAGAGCAAGTGCAGTGCACCACCAGTCAAAGAAGTGGGGATTATGTGCAGAAAGAGCTGGACACACTGACCGCACTGGAGTAATGGTGGGTGGCGGTGCACGGCTCCTAGGAGCTAGGGAGAAGTTCTAAAGCCGGGGTCCCCCCTGAGGTGCTCTGCTTGGTGTCTCCCCTAGTTAAGCCACAGCTATTTGCAAAGTTACTGCTGAGCCCTGTGTGTTCCCACGTGCTCCTGTGAGCTTTCCCATGTAAAAGATTTTAATGTCAGTGCTCCATCGAGGGCAACTTTCCTGCCCATTCCCCATAACTGGATGTTCGGGCGGCTCATCTGCTTTCTTGCACTGCTGATAATCTACTGGTGGACATCTTCTGGGGATGTACCCTGGAAATGGAGCCCCTGGGGCCCTGAGGAGGGGGTGGTGGGGCCGAAGAGTGGGGCCCCGGCTCCCGCTCAGCCCCGCGCCCTCTCCCTCCATCCAGGCAAAGAGGCCATGCTGCGGCAGAAGGATTACGAGACGGCCACTCTCTCGGAGATCAAGGCCCTGCTCAAGAAGCACGAGGCCTTCGAGAGTGACCTGGCCGCCCACCAGGACCGTGTGGAGCAGATCGCAGCCATCGCGCAGGAGCTCAAGTAGGCCACACCCTCCCCAGGCCCCACACCCCTCTGCAGCCCTGGTGAGGGGCTGGGGCTCAGTTTTCTTAGTTGCAGTGGGATTGGGAAATGTAGCTGTGGAAAGAGGAGAGTGGGTAAACCCTAGGTGCCCAGGCAGGAAGGAAGTTGATACAGAAGACGGAGTGTCCCCTCCACTCTGGGGAAGAAGGCTTGGCAGCTTCTTGGTGGGGAATGAGCTGTAACTATTGCAGGACCAGAGGATGGCCAAGCCTGGGCTCAGAGCTTGGAGCTTTCTCACTGGGCCTCGGCAGGTCTCTGCTGTTGGACGTCAGGGTCAAGGCTGGTGCATCTCCAGCTGAGTTGGGGCGGGAGCCCTTGGAGTAGAGGACTGTTGACCTTCTTTGATGTCCTCTGGGAAAGCCTGGGAAGATCTTGGTGCAGGGTGCACTGCTGAGCCCCTACCCCCCATCCAGTCCCAGGGTGAGGGAGGGCAGGCCATGGAATTTATCCTCAACTGACTCTTTCTGTCTCTTCCCTCCCCAGTGAGCTGGACTATTATGACTCACCCAGTGTCAACGCCCGTTGCCAAAAGATCTGTGACCAGTGGGACAATCTGGGGGCCCTAACTCAAAAGCGGAGGGAAGCTCTGGAGGTGAGGGCCCTGGAGGAAGGCCTTGGCCTGTCTGCATTCACAGCTCTGAGTGCCTCTTCCTGCTTCTGGACTCCCTTTGCTCTGGGTGACAAGGACTCCCCTGGGTTCCCCAGGTCTCTCCCCCACTCCTGGCCTCAGTGTGGAGGATTCACCATGGCCCTGATCTGGACTCTGCCCGGACGGAGGTGCATCCTCCCAGTCCAGTGCACTCATCAGCTCAACCCCAGCCATTTGAGAATTTCCCTATTCTGCAAGCTCTCTGGGGGCAAGGCCCCATGAATCCAATGTAGAGATGGTCCACAGACCCCAATTTAAGACAGTCAGTGCCCCCAGGGAGAGCCTCCTTTATCTGCCTGCATTAGTCCAGTGCTTCCAGACCTTGTCCCCTTGGGGCTTGCCAGCAGGACCTCGGAGACTATTGCAGGGGGTCGGCGTGGGAAATCCTAGTTATCAACTCTGCTAAATTCTTCCCATCCTCTGGCACTCCCAGCGCACAGAGAAACTGCTGGAGACCATCGACCAGCTGTACCTGGAGTACGCCAAGCGGGCTGCACCCTTCAACAACTGGATGGAGGGGGCCATGGAGGACCTGCAGGACACCTTCATCGTGCACACCATCGAGGAGATCCAGGTGGGTCCCGGCCACCTAGGGTCCACTTACGGCCCACATGCCTCGTGGGGCCCTCGGTCAGCGGCCACAAGGAAGGAGGAACAGAGCCCACATTCTGTGGCGTGTACCCCCTTGGACCAACCCTGTAGGGTAGACTGAGGGACAGCATCCCAAGGCAGTCATAGATTTGACAAATGTACAAGGTACAAAAGCCAAAAGATGAAAGGGTTGTATGCTGAGGTCTCCTTTGTCCTTAGTGCCCTCCCCAGAGGTAAGCAAGACCAGCCTCTGCATATACATGCAAATATACACAGTAACATTCTCCCCCGTCTTAGTCAGGGTTCTCTAGAGAAACAGAATCAACAAGGGATATCTGTCAATAGTACGCGATTCTATAAGAGTCTCTCACGCAGCCGTGGGGATGCACAAGTCCAGGTTCCACAGGCAGGCCACAACCAGGGCCTGCAGTGGAAGTCCAGTGAAGGTTCTTGACAAGTTCTGGGAGATGCTGGCTGTCCAGAGATGAGCTGGAAAATTCTCAATGCTGGAATAATTTCCCCCTTCAAGGAATTCAACTGATTGGGTTAAGCATCACTCATTGCTGATGGCAATCTCCCTGATTGGTGTAATTATAACCAGCTATCTATGATTTACAGTAAAGTCAATGGTGGTGAAAGTCCATAAATGCTCTTGTATTACAGTTAATCCAGTGCTTGCTTGATCAAACAACTGAGCACAATCACCTGGCTGAGTTGACACAACAGCCTAACCGTCACAGCCCCTCTCCTCTTTTTTACGCAAGCGGTCATCTTTATTATGTGCTGGATCCCGAACCTTGAGTTTTAATTTATGGAGCAATTATTTTGGAACTCGTTGCACATCAATACATGGCTTCCTCATTCTTTAATAC
This sequence comes from Dasypus novemcinctus, assembly GCF_030445035.2. Classification (NCBI taxonomy): domain Eukaryota; kingdom Metazoa; phylum Chordata; class Mammalia; order Cingulata; family Dasypodidae; genus Dasypus; species Dasypus novemcinctus. Next base: position 41,127,724 of record NC_080675.1, read on the forward strand.
AGCTGCAGAGTATTAGGTTTAAAACTTTTTTGCAAAGAACTGAGGAAGCCTACCTTGGGGAAGGTCACGTGCTGGGGTCCACCTTGTTCGTGCTCTGACCGTGAGATTGTAAATGCCCCAGGGTGGGTGCCGCCAACTTCACAAGCCCCTAGGATGAAGCTGTTGCCTTGATGAGTCTGCCTTCATGTTCCCGTGACCATCCTGGTCCTCAGCCATGAGAATCCTTGATTGAGGCCTCCTGGGCTCCCAGTTGGGGAAGGATTGGGCATCCCGTGTCCCGTACACCCACCTTTATCTACGGTGGTACCCAAGTGACTGTGCTCCTGCTGAATCCCCCATCTCTGCCCAGGGACTGACCACAGCCCACGAGCAGTTCAAGGCCACCCTCCCCGACGCTGACAAGGAGCGCCTGGCCATCCTGGGCATTCACAACGAGGTGTCCAAGATCGTCCAGACCTACCATGTCAACATGGCGGGCACCAATCCCTATACAACCATCACGCCTCAGGAGATCAATGGCAAATGGGACCACGTGAGTTGGGGGCTGGATGGGGTTTCACAAAAGCAGAGTTTTTGCCTCTTTTTAATTTTTTTCTTTATTCACTGGTTGATTTTTATTGATTTTTCACTGTAACAAAATAAACAATCATTTGTGAAATTAACAAATGACCAAATTTCCAGGACAGGCTGGCATCTTCACTTCTGATCCATTACTGGCCAGCTTCTTTCCCTCGTGGGTCCTGTATTTCCTCATCTGAAATTTGGGGCAGATGGCCGGCCCATCCCCAACATCCCATGGTTGTTCCCTCCCCAGGTGCGGCAGCTGGTGCCGCGGAGGGACCAGGCCCTGACGGAGGAGCATGCCCGCCAGCAGCACAACGAGAGGCTACGCAAGCAGTTTGGGGCCCAGGCCAACATCATCGGGCCCTGGATCCAGACCAAGATGGAGGTAGGTCCAGTCATAGGAGGCAGGGCTTGCACTTCCCACCCCTTCCCAGCACCATCCCAGCTAGCCAGGCTTGGCTGGTCTCCTCCAAGGGCAGGACCTCTGAGGTCCATGGTCCTGAGCCCACAGAGGGACATGGAGGCCTCTGCAGGGGAGGCCTGATGAATTGATCCCAATGTCTGGTTTGGGAACAAAGACCAACATGGGGACACCACTAAAGAGCCATACGAGAAGGTCACACGGGAAGATGGGCTCTTGGGATGGCTGATTTGACTCACTCCCTCTGCCTCATCTGGCTGACCAGGTCTCCCCTTCCTCCTTTGAGCATTGTGCTTGCATAAGGTGAACAATATTCCCAGAAAGAGAGCCAAACCTTGGGCAAGCATAGGCTTTCTTGAAAATGGTGTAGGCTAGATAGAAGGGTGCTGTAAAAGATCACAGATGGAATACCACTTGGGCTAGAGCATAGCTCCAAGCTCCTTGACATCATAGACCTGTCAAGTTCACATTTGTGTCTCCCCCCACCCTGCCACCACCTTCTTAGAGCATGTGCATTGTAGATGTTCAGGGACCACCTGCTGGATTGAATTGAGTGGAGAGAAAATGCTTTCATGAACAAGGATTGTTTACGTGGGGGAATGGCAGACAGGTAGAAAGGGGGATTAGGCCTGGCCTGCAGAGATGATGGGATCCAGGAGGGCCCAGGCAGGCTTCCTGCCAGGCAGAACAGCAGAAGCAAGAACCTGGGCACTGAGATAAGCCAGGTGTGCTGGAGCAGTGAGAAACTGGTTCAGTGGGCACAGAGAGGGTTCCTGGGGTGGGCAGTGATTGGAAACAAGGCTTGGGAAGGGGATTTGAGCGGTAAGCAGACGTGTGAACATTTAGATTAGCTATTGCCTCCTTATGAGTTGATGGGCTCTGTAGGGCTGGGCTGAGAACTGAGACTCATCAGAGGGGTTGGCCCCGGACCTTGGAGGCCCCAGTGTCCACCCCCGGGGCACAGAGCGATGTGGTCTGATAAGGTGCCTCCTCCCCGGGTGAGCAGGAGATTGGGAGGATCTCCATCGAGATGCATGGGACCCTGGAGGACCAGCTCAGCCACCTGCGGCAGTACGAGAAGAGCATCATCAACTACAAGCCAAAGATCGACCAGCTGGAGGGCGACCACCAGCTCATCCAGGAAGCCCTCATCTTTGACAACAAGCACACCAACTACACCATGGAGGTGGGTGGGGCTGACCTGGCTTCTCAGGGAGGGAGCCCCGGGTCCCCTTCTGGGCTGGGAACAGGGTTTCCATCGTCCAAGGAAACTGGTCCTAGAGGAGGATAAACTCATGCTTTGGGGTGAAGGGACCACTCACTTCTCTCCCCCACCTCAGACTCCGGGTCTTCAGCCTTCAATGCCTTTCTGAATTTCCTGAGGAGCTTGATGAGAAGGCGGATTTCCATCTCCTCTATTTGATTCATTGGGTCTGGGATGGGGCTCAGGAAGCTAAAATTTTACCAAGCACCCCTGGCCATGCTGATGCTGTTGCTTTCAAAACACTGGTTTAGGCACCTGCTTTCTAAAATGACTATTCGTTTTGACCACTAAGGGGGTGTGTGTGGGAGGGGGTGGAGGTTGTGTTCAGGGATTCACCCACTCTTGTGTCCTTTCATCTTTCCCACTACCAAATCAGCCGCCTTCCTGCCCTGACCCCCACCTGTGCTCCTGGTCTCTTTGCTGTGCCAGGCAGTGGCCCCGCCCCACCTGGAAGGCTGTCCCATCCTGGTTCCCCTTCCCTCTAGTGACCTGAGAATTCAGACAGACAGGGTGGGAGAGGTGGGCAGGGGCAGCCCAGGCCCCAGGCTTGGGTCCCCTGTGCTAACAGGCTTGTCGGCCACTGCCAGCACATCCGCGTGGGCTGGGAGCAGCTCCTCACCACCATCGCCAGGACCATCAACGAGGTGGAGAACCAGATCCTGACCCGGGATGCCAAGGGCATCAGCCAGGAGCAGATGAATGAGTTCCGGGCCTCCTTCAACCACTTTGACCGGGTGAGAGCCCCCCCCCATGCTTGCCTTGAGCAGCCCCCGGCCCCAGGGCACTGGAGGGGCCTGCTCCTCAAGGCTCGGTGCTCGGGGCTGGGGCTGCCATGCCAGGGCTGCTTCCTGGACAAGTAAGGAGGCGGCGGAGTGAGGGGGGACCCACTGACAGGCTCCCCTCACGCCCTGCGCGCCCATGGAGCCGTCCATGGAAAGCCTGTTCTGGTGTCTCACAAGCATCCCTGCCTCCCCCGGAGACAGCGCTCATGTTGTGGGTAGAGAGAGGGCCTTTGACCCCTGACCCTTGCTCTCCCACCCTGAGGAATCAAACCTTAGGAGTAAGGCTACCAGAGCCTTGAGTGAAGGCCAGCTGCCCATGGCCTGGGGGCTGTCCCTTGCCTCTGCCTCTACCCGGGGGCTGCAGAAGTGGACAGAGGAGCAGGAGACGCTGCCGCTGCCCTCAAGGCGGCCTTTGGACACTCTCCTAGGGATGGCAGGGCTGTCGGTCCCAGTTTGCATCCAGCTCTGGGGCAGGCTGGGTCTTAGGTGGACTGTTCCCTCTCAGGACCCTGGGGGTGGGGGGGTGACAGGAGGGGTGGGAGCATGGGGTCCGGGGCTGCCCACCACCCCTGCCTGCTTCACTGCCCTCCAGGCACCTGGGGTGGGGGTGGGGATTTGTGCAGCTGAACTTCAAGGAAACCAAGGTCGGGGTGTTGGGACTGGAGGGCGGCCGGGGCACTTCTGGGGGAGCTTCTCACCTCCGTGGCTCACCGTGCTCGCCTCTGGCCCTGCTTCCCGGAGCAGCGCTGCGTGTGCCGGGGAGAGGACACCCTCGGGAAACCTCGTCGTGTGTCTAACCGTGTGCACTTTTATTTCCCCTCCTCCCCACCCTCCCGCCCTCCCCATCCGCATGACTGTCCACGTGTCTCCCCACACACGCCACCCTCCGCCTGGGGCATGGCCCACCCCCCACCCCTCACGGCCTCCACCTCCCCGGCACCGCATGGCTCGCTGCCTGGCGCACCGCGGCCCCAGGATCACTCCGGCACGTTGGGCCCCGAGGAGTTCAAAGCCTGCCTCATCAGCTTGGGTTATGATATTGGCAACGACCCCCAGGTACTCGACTCCTGCATGGAGCACGCTCAGGGGCGGCATCCGGGGCGAGAAATAACGCGTGTTTCTCCTTTTTTTCTCTTCTCTCTCTGTCTGGCTCTCCCTGTCCCCCCTTTCCTGTGGGCTGCGGGCCTCGTCCTCTCCTGCTGTCCTTGCCTGCCCCGTGCTGGGCTCCTCCCACTGCTCCGACCTCTGAACCCTGCCCTCGGTGGTCTTTCGTGGGACCTCCTCGGTGCCCGCGTTCCTCTCTCCTTGCTGCTCTCCATCTGTGGACCGATATTTGCATCTCCCTGCCGTCCTCCTCTTTCCTGTGGACATTTTCCCCGGATGTGTATTTGCATCTCCTCCTCCTGTGTCCTCTCCCCTTCCTGACCCCCAAACCATGAACCTCGTCCTGCCTCCCGCTGTCCGTGCCCTGTGTTCCTGGCCCTGGGCCGGACCCTCCTCTTCCCACCTTTCTGACCCTCCTCGTGTCTTGGTGCCACTGCCCCCACCCCCACCCCCACAGAAGAAGACAGGCATGATGGACACGGATGATTTCCGCGCCTGCCTTATCTCCATGGGTTACAACATGGTAATGTAAACCCCACCCTCTCTGCTGGGCCACAGCCTGCCCTGGTGAGGAGCGGCCAGCCAGCTGGAGAGGCCAAGCCCTGGCCGTGGCAGGCTGGAGGTCCTCGTGCTACCCTCCTTGGAGGGACCTCGAGTTTCCAGTCCTTGGGGAAGATGGCACCCTGAAAGCCAAGCCTGGCCAGGGTGTCTTTGTGGGTCCCAGTGGCCTGGCTTTTTCCCTCAATCTCTGTGCCAGTCTTATCTTCTGGTACTTACTGTGGAGACAGGCTTTTTTGCCCCTACTGTGAAGGGCTGGGCTGACCCTGAGGCTGCTGGGAAGAACTGGTGTTTGGGCATTCTGGGTTTGGGGTTAGCTCTGCTTAATCTCCCCTGAGGCTCTCGCCAGGCTCCAGGCCCAGACGCCTCCCAGACTTCTTGGGCTACCCTCCTCTCCTGCAGCGCAGGGAGCTTGGCTGGACAATCAGTTAACTCCTGGGCCGTGGTACAAAGGCCAGAGCCTGCAGGCTGCCAGGCCCAGAGGCAAGGGCACAGGTGTGAGAGGCAATGAGACCTGGGCTTAAATCCCAGCTCTGCCGTCACCAGCTTGTGGCCTCAGCTGACGTGAAGGAAACCCCACAAGTCTATTGTTGGGGCTAAATGAAGGAACTAAAATGCCAAACATAAACCTGGCACATAGAAAATACAGTATGGTGGTGGTGAGAGTATAGATGCTGAAGGCAGACTGCCCGAGTTCAAATCCCAGCTTAACTACTTACTGCCAGTGTGACTTTGGGCAAGTCACTTAGCCTGTCTGGGCCTCAGCTTTCTCTTCTATAAAATGGAAGGAGTAAGATGTCTACCTCAGATAGTTCTGGTGAGGATTAAATTAATTTGAGTTAAAATACATAAAGCACTTGGAATGGTACCTGGCATATAGTACATGATACTTAGGCATTAACAGTGGTGATTGATTATTTATAGTGGCTCTGAGGAGAACCCAGACGTCTGTAGTGGGTGGGAATCCCTGAGCTGAGTCTTTATTGTTGGGTGTTGTGTCCTTCCTCATACTATCAGGACAACCCAGGTTAGGTCAGGGGGCTGCTGTGCCCTCCTCTTCCAGCCATAGGCTACTATGAACCCCCAGGAGCGTCAGGTCTGCATGAGATATTCCCAGCAGGCCATGGGTGAGAAGCTGACAAGTTCTGGGGCTGGCTGTTCTCTCCAGGGAGAGGCAGAATTTGCCCGCATCATGAGCATCGTGGATCCTAACCGTCTGGGGGTAGTGACATTCCAGGCCTTCATTGACTTTATGTCCCGCGAGACGGCTGACACAGATACGGCAGATCAGGTCATGGCTTCCTTCAAGATCCTGGCTGGGGACAAGGTGGGTCTGCTTCTGTGACCGTGCGGGTACCATGCAGGGGTGGCAGAGGGCAGAAGTGAACAAGGGCACCCCAACGCTTCTTTCTTCTCAGGTCCCATTTCACCTCTCCTTGCTATCCCCCTTGACCTATTTCTATAATGCTTGGGCCAGCTAAGGTGTTAGGACACAGTATTACCTTAAAGGCATTCCCTGCCAAAGGTACTGTATGTCAGTCAGGGACTCGTTCAAGAAGGATCTAGTGATGCAATGATGGGTGGAGGAGGTGGGTATTGGGAGGGCTGTGTGATTGGGAGCCAGGGGGTTCATCTGACAACCCCTTGGACTTCACTCTTACATTGTTCTCCAACACTGGGATGGGATGTCAGTGGGCAGTAGGAGGAGGGACTGGAAAGCAGGAGGACATCAGTGGGCAGCAGGATGAGGGACTGGAAAGCAGCAATCAGCTTTGGGTTTCCAAATCTCCCAAGTACCCTGCAGTGCCCTGCTTGCCAGTGAAAAAGTGGGAGGGATGCTGAGGGCCTGTCTATGGAACCTAGAGGCCCAGTTGAGCACTTGGCCATCTCAGCTGATCATTGGTGAACCTGGATGTCACACAAACCCACCATCATCTCTAGCCTAGGGATCTAAAGTGATTTATAGGAGCCATGGCTCTAGTTAATATTACAGAAAAGCCACAGGCTGCATCCAGAGAAAACTGGGGACTCTGGGGACTGGGCTTCCTTTCTGAAAAATTCACAGTATTATCCTTATGTCTCCTTCGCTCACAACGGAAAAGATTCAGGTATTAAATAGCAAGTGCCACTGGGGAGTATAATTTCCAAAATGTCTTAATCCATAAAGGCATAAAGACCGAATCTACAAAGAGGTTCTCAAAGGTCTAAGTACAAGAATGCCCTCATTGGAGTCTTAGGATCTTAGAGCTGGAAGGAACCTTTGAAATAATCTAGTTGAAGTGACTCATTTTGCAAAGGAGGAAACTGAGGCCCAGAAAGGGTCCTGTTCTCTTGACTTTTAGAATGATACGAAGGCAGCCTCCCCTCCTTCATACTGGGCCCTACAAGACTCTGGCAGAGGGTAGGGGGCCTGGAGTTCCTAAACGAGGCAGCTGCCAAGTAGACCTGTCACGGGCACGCCCGAGGGAGGGGGAAGGTGGAGATCCAGGCAAGGCGCAGTTTGCAACTACGGTTAAGATGGTCCAGCCAGACTTTAGATGCTGTTTATGGCAGTAATGCCCAAACCCGGATACTTACTGGATTCTGCTGACTCACTAAAACTAGACTCTCTGGCCAAGGTCCCCAGAGAGACCGTTCGAGTGGGTGAGGGGTCCTCCAGAAATCTGTGGGTGTCACAGGAAAGCCCGCTAAAGTTACTCCAGGATGTGTATGATACACGAGAGTGAAGATATAATTAGCACGTTAAACTATCCCAGAAGAAATCTGAAGGAGGTATTAGGGTGGGAAACATGAGATTACTTAAAATTTACCGAATCCAAAAATAGGAAAAAACCCATCCAGATAACGCGAAAAGGGACCAAAATGGGGTCTTACGTAAGGTCGTAAATACGTTTTGCCGCCATGCCGCTTTACGGCCGCCAAAGATGGCCGCGTCCCTTTGAGACCCGCCTGATCGCGCACTCTCCCCGCAGAACTACATCACGGTGGACGAGCTGCGCCGTGAGCTGCCGCCCGACCAGGCCGAGTACTGCATCGCGCGGATGGCCCCCTACAGCGGCCCCGACGCCATGCCGGGTGCCCTGGACTACATGTCGTTCTCCACGGCGCTGTACGGCGAGAGCGACCTCTAACCCGCGCTGCCCCGCCCACTCCGGCGCCGAGCGAGCCCCGCCCTGCGCCTCCGCCGTATCCCCCTCCCCCCTCCCCCTTCCCGCCCGGGTTTGGTTTCCGCTCGCAGCCCCGCCCGGGGCGAGCTGGGACTCACGTGGCCTCGAGCCTCCCTCCCTACCCGCGAAGTGACAGTTTATAAAATTATTTTCTGCAAAAAAGAAAAAAAAAAAGTTACTCTAAAAAAAAAGGTAAAAAATCAAAAAACCACATATTTTATTATAGAAAAAGTATTTTTTTTCTCCACGAGACTTAAGTGGAAAAGAGGGAAATTTAACTGTTTGCACCGAAGTGTTCTGTTTTGTTGTGGCATAGGAAAATAACCAAGCACAATGTTATATTCCATCCTTTTTATTGACTTTAAATTTTTTTTTTTATTTCTTTATCTGTTCCATCTGCTGTATTCGTTTCTCCAATCTCACGTCCGCCTTGGCGTGGGAGTGGGGGGTGGGGGTAGGGGGTAAATCTTGTCAGAAGGCACATTGGTGCATGTGTGTTTGCTAGCTCACTTGTCCATGAGAATATTTTATGATATTAAAGAAAATCTTTTGAAATGGCTGTTTTTTAAGGAAGAAAATTTATGTGGCTTGTCTTTTCATTTTAGCCTCTTAGCAGCACACTTTTTTTTTTTTTTTTTTACTATTGCCTTTTAAAAATGGGAAGGACAAACTTGGAGAGTGTGGACAACTTTGATATTGCTTGGCACGAACCATATTAAAACAAGGATACTCCTGTGACAGCTCTTGTTCCTTGCTTGCTGTTTTCCAGAAATGTATGTGGGGTCAAGAATGGTGTGGGGCACGTGTACCCATTCTTAATATGTTTTTGACCCTGGTGCAAACTTCTTACACTTCACTTTCATTTTTAAAAGGAAAAGGTGGTTGCCCCACCTTCATTTGTTTTCCATCCGCAGTAGCAAACAGCTCTGTGACATCTGCATGCCCTTAACTCCCTCCCCCCACCCTATACCCCTTTTTTTTTGCCACAGGGGACAGATTCAGTTGTATGTGTAAGAGTCATCTCACCCGCTGTACTGTCCAGCTTCACCTGGGGACTTACTGGAAATGCAGAATCTCATGCACCACCCTAGACCTACTAAATCAGAATCTGCCTTTTAATAAGATCCCTGGGTGATTTGTATACTTCTATTTTTTCCTCCTCACCTGTCTGCCCTGAACATTTTACTCAGAAGTGCAGGGCAATGAAGATTTATTAACAGCACAGTGCTGCAGAAATGCAATTTACCAACTGAAGCCATAGGTCTGTTACCTCTGTGTCTAAGAATTAAATAGTTTTGTGTAGCAGTTGCAGAGAGTTGGGTCCGTGGAGTCAGACTGCCAGAGTTCAAATCCATGCCTGCCATTTCCAGGATGAGTAAGAGTATACAGCAGTTTCCTTCTCTGGTGAATGGGAATAATAATGGTGTTGTGAAGCCATGCAGTTTATTGGATATTGGTGCATATACATATTAGCTGCCGTCAATCATTTTAAATTTCAAGGGATTTAACTGAAGGATCTCTTAAAATTGGAAGAGACTCCTTAAGATGATATGCCCACTTAATTAAGGGGACTAAGACCTAGTGAGCTGGGGCCAAGCATGACGGTGGTCTTTGATTGTGAGGCTCTCTTGTTTAGGGATTAGTTCAGGGAGTTTCTGGGGCCCCCAATACCCTGGGGAAGAAGGTCCAGAGAGAATGGAATTAGCTTTGGGAAACATTCCTTAGGTGTTACCTTAGGTTTTTAGTAGAAGTTCGGTCAGTGCTCAGTGAGGGTCTGCTGTGGCTGAAAAGCATGCAACCAGGCCAAAGTCTGGTCTCCAGGGGGTCAAAGTCTTGAAAGAGGCTGATACACAAAGACTCTTTTTTTAGTTGTTTACATGCATGTCTAACCAAGTGCAAAGTGGTCTCAGAGGGCAGGAGACCAGGGAATGTTCCAACCAGAAAGGTTCCTAAACCCACGCAAGCACTTTGACGCACCTCAGTTTCCAGAGGTTTTATCAGTCGGCCTCCTTATCAGTGTATACTGTTTTTCAATGTCTAAGAGGCTTTTGAATAAAAGACATGTCCACTGAGTTATTCTACAATCTCAAGGCTTTTGTGTGCAAATGAATATAGTTAATTAATGTTTAACCTGTTCTAGAGGTAAAATTTCAAATCCTACTTCTTAAATCTTAAAGGTTATCATATATATCTTGTTATATTGATAATGTAATTTTTTCTGTAAAAATAAAAATGTTTAATATGTAATCATTCATACATTGAATAGGTTAAATTTCTCCTATTAACCTCTTATTAAATTCACTTAAACGTTTTTAAACCATATTTACAAATTTCAGTAAAGTTAATTCCCTCAAGGGCATTGAATTCCTGACCCAGCTAGATTTGAATCAAAGTTTCAAAATCTTGCTTAGCATAAAGCACTTGAGAATATTATAAAAGTAGTCAATCAATTTCCCTTGAGCAGTCCAGTGCTGTTTACCAACAATCAGATTCTCTTGCACCCCCAAAATTAAAATCCTGTCATGTTTCGATTACACATTTCAGATTAAAAACACAAACCTGGGGAACGGATGTAGCTCAAGTGGTTGAGCACTTGCTTCCCACAGATGAGGCCCCAGGTTTGATCCCTAGTACGTCCTAAAAATAAAACAGACGATAAAACCAACTTTCATTGGGGAGCAGAGGTACCTCAGTGGTTGAGTACCTTTTTCCCATGTATAAGGTCCTGGTGTTCATTCTCCATTACCTCCTTTTAAGAATCACAATGCTAATATTCACTGAATTTTCTAATGGATTCAAGCACCTTAAATTGGTCCACAGGTTATCATGATGGGTGTGTAAGAGTACTGAGTGACACCAAGTGTTTGATTTACTTTGTCAGTTTACTTACTGCTATACCTCCAAAAGGAGATTTAAAGTACCTTAAAGTGCTTTTTTGGGGGAGTCAAACGTTCAGAATTGTAGTTTGTATCACTTAGAGATTTCAGGATACAGGATAACACATTTACACACATCTAGGGATTTTCCCCAAGGACAGGTGAACTCACAACATCGTCTCTCATGGGCTCTGTCTGCCATGCCACCAGGGTCCCCAAGTCCATGCCTTTCACCTGGCATTTGTCTTGCAGCCCATGTTGCTACCCCTGGGACATCCTATGGGTTTCACCCTTGCCCAATTTTCATCGTAAACTATTCCAATTTACTGTGACGATTGGGTGGTAGTTAATGGTTCCTTCCCCAGCTGATTGAATTCGTTCATGTCTTTACTGACAGCCTCACAAAGGCCAATATATGAAAATGGCTCCTCTCGCTCTGGCCAGGCAGCCCCTTGGCAAAATCCTAACGGGCATTCCAAGTACCAGGCGCGTCTCAAGAATGTGCTGTGTCCTCCACTTTCTAGCTGCTGCCTCCATCACTGGCTCAGCTCAAAGCTGTGCCTTGGATGCAAGGTCAGTGCCCAAAGGGCACATTCACTTGGCTGAGTGAGTTACCCAGATTTCCTTGGGATTGAGAAGAGAGATTGGCGGGAGGCCGGGTCAGTGCTTCGGCCTGAGCCTGGCCCTCTGGAGACCTCCATGGGTGGTGTGCACGGTGGGACTGCCAGAGTCTAACGCCCCAAAGCCCTAGCCCAGAGCCTGCCTTACTCTCACTGAAGGGAGAGAGAGGACCTCCTACAACAGCAGTGGCTGCTAAGAGAAGCACGTGTGGATACAGGGCTGCTCGCCACATGCGAGCTGGCTCCCCTTGAGCAAATTACTTCCCCAGTGGGGTCAATAATACTACCTTCCTCTTGTATCCGGCATACAAGAGGCACTCCATAAGTGGTTAGTGAGTATTGTTACTACAGCTTTTAAAAACTCACTTGTGCTTTGTTGTTTGCTGTTTTGAATAGTCTCAAAGGAAAAGACCTGACTATAGAAAAATACCGTTAGCGGGAGCCCGCTTCCAGTCTTCGGGCTCTGTGGTAGGCTGAGTGACAGCACCTCCAAGACATCCATCACCGAATTCCTGGAACCTGTAAATAGTACCTTATATGGCAAAGGGGTCTTTACAGGTGTGGCTAAGTTAAGGATCTTGAGATGGGGAGATTATCCTGGGTTATAAAATGGGTCCAATGTAATCGCAAAGCTCCTAAAAGGGAGTGTCAAAAGTCAGAGGGAGATGTGGCGATGGAAACAGAGGTCCAGAGTGATATGGGGCCGTGAACCAAGGAATGTGGGCAGCCTCTAGAAGCTGGGATAGGCAAAGAAAGGTAATGTCCCCTAGAGCCTCCAGAAGGAACGCAGCCCTGCGGACCCACTTTGGACTTCAGGCATGTGGGAAGCCTAGCTGCCCCTCGTAGCAGTGACCCAGATTATAGGCATGAGCCTGTGGAGGATCTGCCCCTGCTTCAAAGATCTGAGTTTGCAATGTTGACCCTTGGGAGGCTGCCCTTACTTGCTGGACCGGGGCCACTACCACCAAAAGAGCCAGCCCACAGAGGAAGGAAATGGATACTACAAAGCTCTGAAACCCCAAAGGGACCAAAAGGGCCCCAGAAGGAGGGGGTGGGCTGGGCAGCTCAGTTGGTTAGGGGCCCTGGGCTGAGGGGGTGAAGGTGACGGGTTTCATCCCAGAACCTCATCTAGAGAAGGTCTGCAAGGCCACAGGCTGCTCCCAGCCGAGGCCAAATTCACAGGGGCAGAAGAGAGGAAACTCACCATAACGTGGCGGTGGGAAACCCTGAAGAGCCCTGTCTCCAGGTGATTGGAGCTTCATCTCTGTGCAGCGTCCTGGACGATAGCGCCAGACAGGTAACCACTAGCCCCTTTCAGCACCTGGCTCTGGAAAGCCCGGAAGTGAAAGCTGGAAGCATATATACTGAGGCAATGCGGGCCCAAGATTTACAGGACACTCAAAACTCTGCCTGAGAGAGGCCTTCAGCTGACCATCAATGACCCCATTTCAAGTCTTTCAAAGCCCCAAGAAGGGTGTGGAAGCTACTGTCTATAATCCAGTTAAGACCGGAACAAACACAGAAATCTGTACCGTTGACCCTTTGCCAACTCGCTAAGACAAAGAGGGCGATGATCATAAGGCTCCAGGGTGTCTCTGAAAGGAGAGCTCAGCATCTGGTAGGACCAACCACGAGACCTGGAAAGGCTCTGGTGGCCAAGTGCCCGCCTTCTCTCCACCTTCCATGGCCCTTCCACCCAGTGTCTCAGCTTCCCTCCTCTCCCCGCAGCCCAGCTCACTCTGCTCATTGCTCCCCATGGTGAGAGGAGCTGGCCCCACAGTGCCCCAGCATGTACATTTCCTCTGTACAAGAGGCCAGTCCCAATCTCAAATTTCCAGGAAAGGCTATTTCATAACCTCAACTTAGCCCTGTCCAGGCTGGACTGATCCAGCAGTGCCTCTCTGTGAATGAGGCGGGGTCATTACTCACGGCTCAGTTGGACAGGTTCCCCACCCTCGATTTATCTACCTCAATCTATCAATTCTCCCGCTTTAACGTCTCTGAAATCGGCTTGCGTTTTACACAATCTCATTTTACAATCAATGGTGTCTTCCGATTGCTGTTGGCCAGGGGCAGTCATGACTTAGTTGTCTTTGCCTGCCCATTTGGGACAGGAATGTGAGGCCTGGCTGTATTCTGAAAAATGTGAGATTAAGCACTGGCATTATAACTTGCAGGTTGGGTAAGGGCACACAGAAAGAAAATCCTGGCGGTCGTGGTGGAACACACCCAAAAAATGTTGCCTTATCAATGCTCTTGATGACACAGAGAACAATGGTGTGTGGAGAAACAGGTGCTTAAAGACTGCACCAAGTGTTTGATGGGATTTTAGAAAATTTGTTTTGCTTATTTCCTTTTTATCTCTGCACAAGAGTGATGATGACATTTCTAAATAAAACTCTTTGAATAAATGCATGATAAAATACATAAAATACATTACATAATACAATTCTGAATGATAAGAGTGCACGGTAGTCAGTTTAAATGGTAACACTTCCCTCTGCCTTCTGCCCCCACCCCCTGATGGCTCATACAATAATGGAGCATCTGATGGTATCTTGGTTTTTGATGTAAGAAGTACTGTTATGGGATTTTATCTAGGTTCTTGGCTATGCTGCAGAAATAAATTTCAAGAGCACTCCAGGTGAGTTAGATCAATAATTTATTCAGGTAGGGAGGGAAGAGAAATGGGAGAAATAACAGAGCAGGGGTTCTAGGTAGAGAGGAAGGGGGTGAAAAGGGATGAAGAGGGCTGATTTACAGGCTAAATTCCCCATTACAGATTATAAATCCCCAGGTTTACTTGCGTGGCCACGTGGCAGAGGAAAAATGGCGAGAGCGGCGCACAGAGGACAGGAACGGGTCCAGAGGCAAGAAAGCAGGGCAAGAGCGCGCTCAGGCCCAAGGTCTGCTTTATAGACTATTAATTATTTGCCCCTTTGCTAATGGCAGGGGAGGGGTTCCAGCTGGTTGCTGTTCTGACTGATGACCGCACCCATCAATCCCCTAGTGAGGACCCAATGATGAAGTCCCTACGGAACATCTGGGGCTTTTCCTTGCCCCCAGAAGTCTTTGTTCTGCATATCAGAATCTTGGGGGCGGGGGTCTTTCAGCAGCCAACTTGGGGTTACTGATGTCTGCGTGGACTTTTTGCCAAGTTCCAGATCCGTCTATTAATTCCCTGTCTTACTAGCCTGCTTCGGTATCACAGCCTAGCTGGCTTAAACAATAGAAATTTACTGTCTCACGGTTCTGGAGGCTAGAAGTCCAAAATCAAGGTATCAACAAGGCCATGCTTCCTCTTAGAGCAGGGGTTCTTAACCAGGGCTCCCTGAGCTTGAATTGAAAAAATTTACTTATTATCTTTATGTTCTCTGTCCTCTAACTGAAAGCTAACATTTCCTTCACTTATGAATGTATGCAATAAATTACAGCAGTATTCATTTCATATCACATTACGATCGTTGCATTTCCTGAAAAATTGCTTATACTCATCTATACTTTGAAATTATGGTAGCTGTTACACCCGACACTAGTTGAGTGTCATAAAACTATCTGCCACTACACTCTGAGAAGGGTCTGTGGTTTTCACCTGACTGGCAAAGGGGGCCATGGAACAAAATAGGTTAAGAGCCCCTGTCTTAAAGGGAGCATCTGTTCCATCCCTCTCCTCTGGCTTCTGGTGGGTGGCAGGCAATCCATGGTATTCCCCGGCTTATGGTGTAACTCAGTCTCTGTCTCTATCGCATGGCCTCTCTCTGTGTCCAAAATCCCTCTCCTTATAAGGAAACCAATCAGATTGGACTTGGGCCCACCCTAATCCAGTTTGGCCTCATCTTAACTAATAATATCTTTAAAGATCCTACTTCCAAATAGGGTCACATATGAGGCTTGAACATATCTTGGGGGCGGGGGGCACAATACAATCTACAACACATATCTTAGAGTCAGTAAACTATGGTCTACCAAAATATGGTCAACTCAAAACCTTCCGGATTCTACTTTTCATAGGAAAGGAAATGAAGGATTCATTCTAAATTTACTCTCTAATTCAGCTAGCTAAGAGATCCAAAAGCAAGACAAAACACTCATTCTTTCATGAATTACTTTACCATGTACTTGCTAATTGCTCCCCCTCCCCCAGCATCTTCCATTCAAGCATGCTTTTTTTCCCTGAAAAATCTCCTTAAGTCCTACTTTCCCAACGAAATGTACAAGGGAGATTTTGCAAACTCTCAAAGGGTAAGGTGACTTCTGGAACAAGCTATCTGAGAGGTGGTTTGTGAGGACTTGCAAAAGGATGCAGTGATCTTTGGGCCTAGCCCTGGTTCCCTGAAGAACAGGTTCTGCTTGACAGAACATTGTCTTCTCTTGGGGGTTGGATATATTGCTATGTATGGTAAGAGCAATATAAAGATATCTCAATACTTGCTGAAATTCAGCTAAGCAGCATCTCTTTTAAAAATCAATTTTATTGGGAAGCAGACATGGCTCAACTGATAAGAGTGTCTGTCTACCATATGGAGCGTCCAGGGTTCAATTCCCAGGGCCTCCTGACCTGTGCAATGAGCTGGCCCATGCGCAATGCTGCCACTGTGGGCAAGGAGTGCCGTGCCACGCAGGGGTGTCCCCAGCGAAGGGGTTCCCCATGCACAAGGAGTGCTGTCCCAAGTGAAAAAAGTCAGCCCACCCAGGAGTGGTGCCACACACATGGAGAACTGACGCAGCAAGATGAATCAACAAAAAACAGATGCAGTTTCCCAGTGCTGAAGGATAATGCAAGTGCACACAGAAAAACACACAAGTAAATGGACACAGCAGACAACAGGGGGGAAGGGGAGAGGAATAAATAAAAAAATTAATCTTTTAAAAAAAATCAATTTTATCGAAATGTATTCACAAACCGTACGATCTATCTATAGTGTACAATCAATGGCTTTTGGTATAATCACCAAGTTGTGAACTTATCACTGCAATCAATATTAGAGCATTTTCATTACTCTGAAAAAAAAAATGCTCCTTACCTCCTAGTAGCCACCTCCCAGTCCCTCTATCCTTCCCCTGCCATACATAACTGCTACTCTGTTTCTGTCTCCATAAATTTATTTGTATTTACATTTTATATAGATGGAGTAGAACAATAAGTAGCACTTTGTATTTGGTTTCTTTCACTTTAGTCTACTTCCTTTTATTTTTAATCATTAGTAAAAGAATATTAATATATTACTATTCCTGACAGTTTGTAGTTTGCTTAGGTGTATGTTTTGCCTATATCACCCTATTATTAACATCTTGCAGCACTAACATTCATTTCTTCTGTTTTGAGAAAAACATTCTTATATGCACTATCAGCCATACTCATTGTCCACAAGAGGGTTCACTGTGCTGTAGTTCCACGTTTCATCTTTTAGCTTTCCTTCTAATATAGACACAACCTTAAACCTTTCAACTATTAACATACCCATACATCAGGACTGTGTATTACAAACATGATAATGTGCTTTTATCTCTTCTAGCCATTTCCAAGCATTTACAATCTTGTTACAAATTCTGTACCAATTAAGCCTCAGCTTTCCATTCACTACCCTCATTCTATCTTCTGGTAACCTTCATTCTAGCTAATAGCTCCATGAATTTGCTCCTTATATTTAGTTCGTATTAGTGAAGTCACACAATATTTTTGTGCCTGGCTTTCTTCACTCAACATCCCATCCTCAAGGTTCATCCATGTTGTCATATGCCTCATGACCTCATTTCTTCTTACAGCTGCATAATATTCTACCATATGTATAGACCTCAATTTGTTTATCCATTCATCGGTTGATGGACACCTTGGCTGACAAGCAGCGTCTTGTCTTGCTCTTGAAGGGAACATGGGGAAAGTGGAGTGGAGGAGAGTCCCGCCAGAGGTACAAGTGACTGCATGAAAAAGCGTGTGCATTACGTGCTGACTTAAGAATCTGACAACGTGCAGGGAAGTTTCTGTGTGCTGTGAGGACCAATTGTTGGTCCTATCTTATTCACACCTTTTCCTAATGATGTGGACCCATCAAATCTACAGTTGTTATGAAGTCAGTAAGGTAAATGAGAGAATTAGAATCTAAAGAGATCTCAACAGGCAATAATGATGGGGGTAATCTTATAAAATTATATGTCATAGGGATAAATGTACAACTATGAAACTGGGTGTTGTGGTTTGAATTGTGTCTCTCAAAAAGATATGTTGAAGTCCTAACCCTAGACACTGGTAAATGTGACCTTCTTTGTGAATAGGGCATTTGCAGATGTCATCAAGTTAAGATGAAGTCATATTGGATTAGGCAGTGCCATGTGGAAATGCAGAGGTCCACAAGGAAACACCATGTGATGACAGAGAGAGAGAGGCATCTACAAGCCAAAGGATGCCAAGGCTTTCCAGCCACCACCAGGAGCTAGGACAGAGGCATGGAACAGATTTTCTCTCAGAGTCCTCAGAAGGAAATAACCTTGTCATCACCTTGATTTTGGATTTCTAGCCTCCAAAACTGAGAGGCTACCCAGCTCCTAGTATTTTATTATAGCAGGCCTGGAAACATAATAAACTGGGTCTAGGGAAATCCATATAAAAATTTCAGGTGGGAGGATGCAGCAGGATGACATGAAAAAAAAGGGAGAGGTTTTAAATGTACTGTGAGCCAACGAGGTGGCGAAGAAGCTTAAAAGTTTACATGCTCTTGGGCTGGACCAGCAACTTGGAAACTCAGAAGTGGTTGGTGTCCACACTTTCTGTCAGTGTGGACATAAAGCAGAGACAGCTGGTCTTTAACAATAGAGAAGAATGAAGCAAGAGGCAGCAGGGGAGAGGCAGATGGTCCCGTCTCAGCCACACCTCAGCCCAAGCCTGTGAGATAAATTGGATCCCTGCACCTCATGTCTCATTCCCCTTCTCTAATCAAGGTGGGTCAAGTGCGTTTCAGGTATGTGGAACTGAAGGTCCTAAAAGGGGGTGGGAGGGATGGGGCAACATGACCAAGGAGACTACGTTGTCTGTGAAAATCAAGGTTGAGGTTCCTTTGGGACTTACTCTAATGATCAGAATTAAAGGAGTTGTCCCTTAGTCCTTCCAGAATTCTGGGGGGATTTCCCAGGCTCTAATCATGGCAAGATTCTTTCTAGTTCAGAAATTTGGACCCCATGGTAAAAGGAACATTTAAAACTCAGTCTGACAGCTAAGCAAAGTAGAGGAAAAGGGAGGGCCTTTTTTAAAATTTTTATTTTTTAGGTACTGGGTTTACCTGGGATTGAACCCAGGACCATATGGGAAGTGGGAGCTCAACTGCTTGAGCCACATCCGCTCCCCATTCTTATATTTTATATCCTGGGGTAATGAAGATAATGGTAGTGGGGAATGCAGAAGAGAGAGTAGGATAGAGATTTCCAAGGAAATAAAATGTCTCCAGTGACTGACACAATATGGGAGACGAAGAAGAAGAATGTTCATGGAAGTTTAGTGTTGGAAAGACCTTTGACGTCATGGAGTCTGACCTTTCTATTTGATAGAAGAGAAAACCAAAGGCTGTGGGCCTTGCCTCATCCTAGGTCACATGGGTAGGTTTGGGGTAAGACCCAAGTCTCCTGACTCATAGTCCAATGCTCTGTCTAGAACAGGCAAGTTTGGAGCCAAGGTGGAATAGAAGATGGCAGAAGGGAGAGGGGAGAGGGCAGAAGGGAGAGGGGAGATGGGAGAGGGAAGAGAGGAGGGTGGAGAGGGGAGGGGGGGGGGTTCACGCAGTAGGGGAGTTTGGTTTCTGACCCAATCAACATGAGATAATTAAATGTGATAACTGGTGATAGTTTCCAACCCAGTGTCATTTATGGGAGACACTCACTTATTATTAGGCTGTATATTAGTTTGAACAAAACTTAACCAAAGCTGGTAAAGCCAGAGGGATTATTTACTGGCCTGAATAACTGAAGAATAAAGAGGTAATGCTGGCTTCCCAGGAGTGTGAGTCAGGGGCTCATACAATGCCAGAAGGATCCGATTTCTTTAAATTGGCTGTGCTGTTAAACAGGCTCACTCCAAGTGGGCAAAAGGACTGCCAGCAGCTCCAACCTCACTGGCCTGCAATTTCAAGTCTGTGAAAAATTCTTGAAACCAAAACACCATTCTCTGAAGATGGGGAACACGATGGCTGGGCCAGGGCAACGGGATTTGCTCCGGGAACCAAACCGGGGACCTTCCATGTGGGATGCAAGTACCCTAGGGCTTGAGCCACTTCTGCTCCCTGCTGGCCGTGACCTCTTCTTGGTTGTGGCATCTGCCTGGTGGAGTGGGTGTGGCGTCTGCTGGCTATGGCATCTGCTGGTTGCAGCGTCTGCTCATCTTTTTTAGCAGGCACAAGAACTGAACCCGTAACCCCATGTCAGAGACGAGCGCCGAATTTCCTGAGCCACATCTGCTCCCCTGTATCAGGTCTCTTTATTGCAAGCAACAGAAACTGACTCTGCTGCTCACCTAAACTCCTGTAAGGAATGAGCGTCCCCAGATGCCACCAACAAGCATGACCGATGTCCGTGACTGGTGGTGAGTGGATTTCCGCCTGAAGTCGGGGGCTGTTGCTGGAGGAAAGGCAGCTGGCACCTGAGTCAGAGGTGAAGGCGCCCCGGAGCAGCTTGTCACTGCCCCACTTATACTCTTCCGCGCTGTTGGTGAGCTCCAGCAAACTTCCACGGGCAGTGGCTGCATCTGTGCCTAGGGGCTTTATTTCCCTCCCAGAACCACAGAAGGCCACTCTGCCTGAGACTGGGGCACATTACTGAGGAAATAGTCTCGAAGAGCAGTTCTCAGCTCTCAGGGATTGGTGTGCACACGCCAGCGCCCTCACCCCTTGGGTGGGACTGACTCTCCACGTTTCCCGCAAGATTAAGTCCAGCTGCCCACTGTGGAGGCTGCGCTCACGGGGCACCCTCTGCTAGCTGCCGAGGGGATGCTTTGGGGGTGGCCCAAACTAAGGCACAGGACATTCTCTCAGACAAACTTGGAGAGAGCAACTTACTGGCAAGCCCCCTGTCCAGGAACTCTGAAGCAGCCCCATACCTGGTCCTCAAACAGTGCTAGGACGTGTGGACTCACTGGTTGGAGGAAACAATTTCAGAGGTCGTGCTGAGAAGGGAGCATGGCATTTAACACCAAGATACGTGGGACACGAAGTGTCGAGGAAAGGAGCTGTCAGCTCTCTCAGCTGCCTCCTTGTCCTTTCGTGTGCAGCCAGTTAATGGGGCCTGTGGGAAGGAAATTCCCGGGAGGTGTGGCGAGTCTGGAGGGGTCAGGACTCTGCCTGGCCCTGAGCACCTGTTCAGGTTAGGAACAAAGTTCCCATTTTAATTCAAGGCAATGGGAAAAGAGGGTTCTTGAAGCAAAACTTCCCTTTATAGGTTCTATTTTAGGACACGTCTGTTCACTAGATAAGGCCTTCCTGGAGAAGGGTGGATGTAAATGAAATACTAGTGTGAAGCACCAAACGCAGCCTCAACTAGGCAACTATGGAGTCTACCTACTCTACAACGGCTGCTGGAAGCGGATGCTTAAGGCGCTTCTTAAAAATGCTCTAGGTGGATGCTGCCATCCAATGGCCAGATCTGTCATTACACCATTTCACAGAGGAGCAGGAAACAAAACCAAACCTCTCATTTGCCTCCAACTGACCTGCTCCAACAGGCCCCACCTGGGTTATTCCCGGGACGGTGTGAGGACTTGAATCTGTGCCATAGGATTATCAGAAGGAACCTGGTACAGTTAGCAGGAGGAAAACAATGGTTAACATTTTTTTTTTAAGATTTATTTTATTTATTTCTCTCCCCTTCCCCCACCCCCACCCTAATTGTCTGTTCTCTGTGTCTATTTGCTGTGTGTTCTTCTTTGTCCGCTTCTGTTGTTGTCAGCAGCATGGGAATCCGTGTTTCTTTTTGTTGCGTCACCTTGTTGTGTCAGCTCTCCGTGTGTGCAGCACCATTCCTGGGCAGGCTGTATTTTCTTTTGCGCTGGGCGGCTCTCCTTACGGGGCGCACTCCTTGCGCGTGGGGCTCCCCTACACGGGGGACACCCCTGCGTGGCAGGGCACTCCTTGCGTGCATCAACACTGTGCATGGGCCAGCTCCACACGGGTCAAGGAGGCCCGGGGTTTGAACCGCGGACCTCCCCTGTGGTAGACGGGTACCCTAACCACTGGGCCAAGTCTGCTTCCCAATGGTTAACATTTTTGGGGTACATTAAGTTTTACTTAAGGTACCTGCATTGACTCATTTAATCTTCACAAATATAATTATTACCTCCATTTAAAAAACTAGGAAACTAACGCATAGAACTCTTAAGTCGGTGGAGAGCTGGGATTTGAACCTGGATCTCTCTGCTACCCAGAATCAGTGTTTATCCATCTTAGCTGAGGTTCTCAATGGGAATTGTTTAGGGAGCTTGTTAAGGATGCAGAGTCCAGGGCTGTAATCCCAGAGATTCTGACTGAGTAGGTACACAGGGGCAAAGACAACTGAGAATGTGTCCCCAGGACGCTATGCATGAGGTCTAGGAATCCAAGCAGGTTCATGGGCCACACTTTGAAAAGCAATTAAAATCTCATTATTACCAGCAGGGAGAGTTTGTCTGGGTGTAAGAAAGAACTTTCTAGTACTCACATATTCTGATTCAACTAACATCATTGTGTCAAGCATTTTGATAGACACTTCCACATAAACAATCTCAGTTTCCCTCCTTGGTCCCTCTTTTAGGTAGGTGTCCCCAGTTTGTAGATGAGGGTACCAGGCCTGAAACACCAAGAAAAGAACTCATATCTCCCTCCTTTCTTCCCATTCGGGGCCTCGGACATGTTTCCTTTCCATTTTCTTAACCAGGGTCCGTGAGCTTGAATTGAACTTCAAAAAAAAAACAAACCACATTATTCTTGTGGGGACATGTTGGTGTGGGTGTGATGTATTTACTTAAAAATACACAGGATAGTGTGGACTTTGTAAGGGGTCCGTGGTCTTCACCTGACTGGCAAAGGGATTCGTGGAAGAAAAAAGGTTAAGAACCCCTGCTCTAGAGTCATGTGGGTGGCATGGATCCAAGTATTTCCCTGGGGAAAGGCCTGCAGGGAAAGGAGGCCTCATTGTGGGGCTGCTTTCCATGGGTGGCTGTGGCATGCAGTCAGATCAACTCACATGGCCAAGGGGAAAGGATGCCTTCAGGCTCTCCCGAGGCCCAAGGAACCAGAGCGGCATGAGAACCCTAGAAGCCTGGGAGGGAGGGAGGCCCACTGTTTCACAGGCCAGCTCCTGCTGCTGCTGCGCTCACGGTGGAACACCTGACTAGCCGAACAGCTGAGTAAGCAGCCAACGGGGAGAGGGGAAAGCCCTCTGGGGCGGGGGCCTCAGGCCTGACGGTTTCCCAGGGCTTGAGGCCTTGAAGGTCTGGGGGTCTCTGCCTGGACCTCAGCGGTACGGGAGGAAAACGGCCACGGCCGCATGGGGGCCGTGGTCAGGTGAATCCTCCCACCCTGCTTTGTGGAACAAGGACTGAGCCTGAGCCTCCAGACGGCGGTCCCTCCTGGCTGTGTGGGGAAGGGACTGGCTGGGTGGCTGGGCCCCTGGGGGACCGAGAGGACAGTGTGCAGGCAACCTCTCCACGCCGCCCAGCTCAGGTCCTGCCGACCGAGGTGGCCCAGTGTTAGTCCTGGAAGGGAAGGGGCTTTTCTGAGTTATGTCTGAAAGGGAGCGGAGGGGCCTGCATGGGTGCCCAGCTGCTGTCTAGGGAAGGCTTCAGAAAGAGCAGAAAACAAAAACCACCTAGAGCAGACACGGAGGTGTTTTCAGCTTCTGCGTTATGTGTATGGCAGTTACCAAGCTTGGTAAGCTTTATGTGGCCCCTGGAGGATGAGGGGCTGGGGTTGCTGGCCCCTCCTCTGGTCCTGCCAGCGGCAGTGGGCCTGTCCCCAGAACCAGCGAGGCTTCCCCTTGCTCCCACCCAAGAGTGTTCCTTTCTTTGGTGTCCACGTTTCTTCTTCACAACATTTTGTACTGTCTGGTTTTTATTTTTTTACATAAAGCTAGTCTTACTTTTATAAGCATACCAAAAACAACAATGCACACACACAGAAACAGTACTTGGGAAAAACTACAAATTGGATGATGCTTAGGAAAACAGGCTACTTTCACCAGAGCAATAATTTCATTTAAAAGAAATACATTCTCAGATTTCAAAGAAAACACCCCAGAACCTAGTTGGAGAACTTCTGATTTAGAAAATTAAGGTCTTGTTCTATTAAAGTGTTTTTCCATTGTGAAATGTTCATATGGAAAGTTCATCTTTAAAATGGAAAATCTTCAGATGATTTACAAAAGTAAACTAGAAATTTCAGTTCCTGAACACGGGCAGGCTGAAGGATCCTGGTGTGAGAAACACTTGAGTGCTGCAGGTGCGGATCCTATGTGTGAGTATGTCAAAGTGACGCCAAGAGGGCCTTTTCTTTTCCTGGCCTGGCTAAACCTTGCTCACTAAGAAATAGAAAATATTGTCAAGCAGTTATGAAAAACATGTGATGGGCACAGAGGAATGGTCCAAATTTAAGCCCAGCGTAGGATATAAAGTAAACTGTGAATTGGAAGCAGAGGCTCCAGAGTCTGGTTGCTGTTTGTTTTTTTTTTTAAGATTTATTTTATTTACTTCTCTCCCCTTCCCCACCCCAGCTGTCTGTTCTCTGTGTCCATTTTGCTGCGTGTTTTTGTCCGCTTCTGTTGTTGTCAGCGGCACGGGACTCTGTGTCTCTTTGTTGTTGCTGTGTGTGGCACCGTTCCTGGGCAGGCTGCACTTTCTTTCGCACTGGGCGGCTCTCCTTACGGGGCACACTCCTGGTGCGTGGGGCTCCCCTACACGGGGGACACCCCTGCTCGGTGCGGCACTCCTTGCACACATCAGCACTGCGCATGGGCCAGCTCCACACGGTCAAGGAGGGTTTGAACCCGGGACCTCCCATGTGGTAGGCGGATGCCCTATCCACTGGGCCATGTCTGCTACCCTGGTTGCTGTGTTTAAATCCTGGTTTTGGTCCTTCCCAACTGCAGGACCTCGGTCAAGTTAATTAATTCCCTAAACCTCAGTTTCAGCATGGGGTTAAAAATAATCTCTGTTTTAGGACAATTTGGAGGATCTAATGGGAAAAAAAAGAAAGCTCAGAACGCTTACTTACTAGACCATATAGCAAATACATTTCTATGCCAATATTGTGTTTATATTCTTTTTGTGTGTGTGTGTGTTTATATTCTTAATGATCATTTTTTCATTTCTGAGCGGTGGGATCATGCTGACTTTAACTTTTTTCTTTTAGAAAAAGTGCCCTTTAAAAATAATAATTAAAAACAATAAATCAGTCGTGTCTGTCCGTCCCTCCCCCAAAGGAATACCAATTATTGCCGGCTAGGCAAACGGCTCACTTTCTACAGTTACTGAGTTGCTGCTTCAGTTTGGTTTGGAGTTAAGAGGGAGGGCTTTGGAGTGAGTCCCGGGTTCAAATCCCAGCTCAACCACCTTCTCTAAATTTCCCATTTCCTGATCTCCTCTCTAAAACTGGAATTCGAATACCTCAGCGGGGTTCCGGCGAGGATTAAGCAAAAGAAGGAATGTAAAACAATTAGCCTAGTACGCGGGCGGGGTTTTTATTAGGATCACGACGTCCTTTCTATTCATTTGCAATTTTTTCCGTCTGACGGGAGGAGCGGGTCTCGGATTACCTCATTGGTCTCAGAGTGCTCGCAGCCGGGAAGGGGCTGGGATGGGTGGGGGTCTGGTAGGCTGGTCCCATGTGCGGGGGCTGGGGGCTTACAACCCTTTGAAGCCCCGAAAGGCTAATTTGGACTGGAAACCAGAAACTCAGCCTTTAGCGAGCTCTTGCTGTCGGGGTGGGGGCGGCCCGCGGGCCCACGGCTGCGATGCCGAGCTCCGCCCCGAGAGGGCGCTGGGGCCGCGGGCTCCTCGCGGCAGCCGGGGGCGGGCTCCCGGCTGCCGCCACCTGCACGGGCGGAAGCCGCGCGGTCCTTGCACGCGCCCTGGAGGGGACCTGCCGGAGAGCGAGGCGAGGACGCGGGCCCGTCGCCCACCTAGACCCTGAGGGCCGCGAGGGGGCCCCGGAACACTTGCGTGGTCTTGAGGTTGCACACACGTGTGGAGAGGGAGGGGGAGAGAGACTGGGGGTTACATTAAAAAATAACCGTTTACATTTAGCATATGAAATGCTTCACAAGTCACTGCAGGGTGATTAGCATTTCAATTCATAGCCGGCTACCGGCGCTGTGCTCCCACGACAGGGCCCTGGAGGTTTTAACAGTACTTTGAACTTGTCCTTGACCCCGACCCAGGCTGGAGGGACCAAGAGGAAAAAATCTCCTTCCTGGGGAGGCCAGTGCCAGATCAGCAGCCACTACTTCCTTCACGGAGTTTTAGTGCATGGGGCGCTACCTCATTCTATAACTGTTTCAAAACCCAGAGCCTGGCTATTTCGCAGTTGATCTGGCCATTCACTTACTGCGGGGCATTTGTGGCCAGGCGTTCACTGTTACAAACAAGGCTACAGGGACTGTCCTTGCTTATGCCTGGTGGGCTGGCACAAATGTAGCTTAGCTGGTTCCAGACACCAGCATTTCTCATTTTTCGCTGTCTCTAAAGGAGGAGCACCCGCTTACTTACGCTCGCAGCTGTATGTGAAGATACCTGTTTTCCCACAACCTGGCTCACACCTGACACTCTACTCCTGGCCGGGCACCTGTGGGGTGGAAATTGCTCCCGGTTGTGTTAATTTGCATGTCCCTGTTTACCTGTGTGGTTGGCATCTTCCCATGTTTGTGGTGAAGGCGGGTTTGGGATCAGAATGAGTCTGGGCACCCCGTGGGGACTTTGTTAAGCAGTGGGGATAAGGGCCTCTTTTAGGGTCCAGGAAAGTGACTGGCTTAAAAAGCATCTTCTGAGACAGCTTTGTAGTGGGAATGGGGTGTTTTCTTTTAAATACAGAATGGCACTCTTGGGTTAGGTCCCATATTGCCATGACAAAGCCCTGCTCCGTTGCAGCTGCCTCCCTGGGGCAGGGTTGACAGGGGCCTTGGGGTCTCATGACTCAGCAGGGTTGGAGTCACAGTGTCTCCAGCCCCGCAACTTGCATTCCTGAAGGAGGTGGGGCTTACGGGATCAGAATCCCAACTGTTCTAGCCTTGGGCAAGTCATTTGACCTCTTTGAGCCTCAGTTTCCTTATCTATTAAAAGAAGAGATAATGGTTTGTGCAGAACCAATTTTTGGCCTGCTCAAAAATTGTTCACTGCTTTTAAGTCTCCAGCCTAACTCTTCCCAGAGAACCTTCTCTACCTGGCCTTCTTAACGTGTGTGCAAGCCACTCCTTTTAACCATTTGGTCTCAGGACCACTTTATACTCTTAAGAAATATTGAGGATGCTAAAAAGTTTTTGTTTCTGTGGGTTATAGCTATCAATGTTTGCCATGTTAGAAATGAAAATGCAGAAAAAAATTGTAGTATTACTTAATTTAAAAAACAAATGCATTATATGTCAACAATAAACATTTTTTAAGAAAAATAATTGTATTTTCCAAAATAAAAAATAGTGAGTGTGTCAGTACTACACATTTTTGCAAATCTCTTTAATGTCTGATTGAATAGACAAAAGCTGGTTTCTCATATTTGCTTCTGCATTGAACTACTGCGCTATCGCACGTCCTCTGGAATGCTCCTCTGTACACTCATCAGAGGAGAGGGCAAAAGGCAAATAGTGTCTTAATATTATTATAAAAACAGCTTTGATCTCATGGATTTCCTGAAAGGGGGGACTTAGTGGAAAGAAGGATAATGGAGTCTGCCCTCGGGGGATTTAGAGTCTGGGGGCGCCGGGGTGGGCTCTCTATGGCAAACGCTGTCAGGCCCCACCCAGATCTCGGCATTCGCCTCGGGAGGAGGAGGCCTGCTTGCTGTGAACACCTGGTGCGCTCAGAGCGGGCGGGGCCGAGCACAGAGCTGGCTCGGAGCGCAGCCGAGGACGGAGGGGGCGGGGTGGTGGGAGTCCCCGCGGCCTGGCTGCTCAGGGAGAGGACGGAGGCCTTCTCCGAGAGGATGTCGCGGTGGTGAAAAGGCTTGATAGTGCCCCTTAGAGAAGTGCCTTCCCTTCTCTCTCACTGCTGGGATTGCCTGGGATCACCTTCCAATCAACCCCTGGCTCAGAAATCCTCCTCTCAAGGTCTGCTTTGAGCGGAGCGCCTGGAGCCGTGCGCGGGTGAATGTTTAACTGCTTTTCTGGGGGCGGGGTGCGGGAAGTCCTGGTTTGCAAAGTTTGCCGATTTCTGTGGTGTAAATGTTACCAGAATGAAATGTCACCCAGATGATTACTCATGGAAATTTCCACCTAACCCCTCGGTCGAGCTATGCTTGCTTTCAGGAATCCTGTGTAGGATGCCAATTACTGTAACACCTGCTTGAACCGGTTCTGCTTTAAGCAGGCCCCGCAGTGCGGTGCATAGAGGGGGCTGCGCACAGGGGCCGTGCACGGAAGCACGTAGTACAAAGAAGAGGCTCCTGCACGAGCCCTAGACGCCACCAGCAACCGTAAAAAGCAACCCCGACCGGTTCAGCCCGAGATAGCGACTGGGCCCCCTGGGCAATCAGTACTGAGGGTAGGGGTCTGGGGACAAAGAAGAGACCTCTGTGCATGTCCAGGCAACCCCTTCCACTAACCCTGACACCTCAATAAAAGAACACTGCTCCCCTCCCTTCTGGGAGAAGGTGCTTTATAGACTTGAGTTCACCCTTCCCCATTCTTTGATCCAAGAATGAATTTTCTGCTCTACTTTTTCGAATTTGGGTTCGTTCAATTGGCAGAGCTACACCAGATGGGAGACCCATCCCAAGGGTCTTTTTTGTGTTGTGGCTGATTTGGGGCGACCAACTCGATGCCGCTGAACGCAGAGCTGGGGAGAAATGAGCACTGTGGGCCCGTGGGGGCCGGTGGGTGCTGCTTCCAGCCTCTCACTGTGGCGAGGACTCCCGCCAGCCTCTACTGTAATTGCCTACCCGCCTGGGGCCTCTCTGGGGTCTTGTCACCTCAACACTCAGCACAGAGTCTACTCGTGGAGGTACAGATGCTTGTTGAGCGGATGAGAGGACGCCTTGGTGACTGCTGTCAGGGTCAGGTGCACTGGGGGAGTGGAAGCCCGCTTAGAGGCGGCCCTCAAGCTGACAGGAGACTTGGGGCATCAGCCAGAGTTCACCCAGCCCAGCAGCAGCAAGGCCTGAGGCCAGGCAGGGTGTGTTTGGGGACCCGGGTCTTTGCGGGGTGAAGGCTGCAGCATGAAGGAGGAGATGGGCTCCGTGTTCCTCTGCCTGACTGGAGGGCGTCCCCCCATTTGGCCTGTGGGCAGGTAGGACTGGGCTGTGCCACTGGCTCCCCTCAGGCTGCAACCCTGGCAGTCTGCCCGGTGGCCCCTTCTGTCATCAGCTCTTAGGAAGTGGGAGCCCTGGCTGGATCACCGCGCTAGCCGGGTCCCACCTGACAACAGAGCCGGCTCTCAGAGTCTTTTCCATCACTGCCACCTTGGAAGGGCTCCTGCGGCCTCTCCCCCCAGGGCCTGGCGTAGGCCAAGAAGCAGGGGAAGGCTTGGCCAGCGAAGAGCTCAGGGAGCATGGGAAGGCAACGGGAAACCCACAATTAGAGCTGGGGAGAGTGGGACGTGGAGACAGGCCCCGGAGGCACGTTTACTGAGCTGTCCCAGAGCAGGCTGAGTTCATGAACCAGGGCTTCCTGGAAGCTTTTGAGTTTGGAGCTGAATACTAAGATCTAAACAGAGCTGACGGGTGTGACCTACCCTGGGGAATTGCCAAGAGCATTTAGACCTGAGAGCAGAAATCACTAACCTGCGCTGCCTTGCTCTTCTTGCGTCATCTGGAAGGCTAGGAGACTAGGACTGTAGAGTGGGAAACACGGGGGTTCGGAGGCCCAGCAAACCTTGGTTTGAATCCTGCCTCTGCTGTTTACAAGCTGTATGACCTTGGGGAAGTTACTCAACCTCTCTGAGTCTTTTTACTCATCTGTAAAGTAGGGCTTTTGGAGTGTAAGAGGGTCAAATGTGACAAGGCATGCTAATTGACCAACACATGCATCTGCAGAATAATTAGGAATCAAATAATACTGCATTTCATTGACTCTAAGATACCGTGATTTTAAAAGGCAACTTTATTTTACATTCCTCTAAAAAAAAAAGTGCCAAATAAGTTGAGTTGCTACCAATTATAAGATACACCCAGATTTCAGAGTTAATAAAATGTGAAAAATATGTACATCTTAAAATGACTGAAATGCAGCACTTCTTTTTTGTCTCATTCGTGGTTTTTATGCTTATGGACTTCTCTGCCTCTGGAATATAGCCGGGGTGCAATACCCTCCTGCTGACTGTGCTAGCTTCCTAGGGTTGTCACAACAAATTACCACCAACTAGGAGGCTGCAAACAACAGAGATTTTTTCTCACGGTTCTGGAGGCCAGAAGTCCGAAATCGGGGTGTCAGCAGTGATACTCTCTCCGATGGCTCTAGGAAGAATCCTCTCTGCCTCTTCCCATGTCTGATGGCTCCTTGCTCCTTGGCTTATGGCAGCCTCACTCCTAGAATTCCGCCTCCATCTGCAGGTGGCCTGCTTCTCTGTGCGCCTCTGTGCATCCTCCCCTCTTCTTCTTGGGGCACCAGTCATTGGATTTCAGGCTCATCCTAACCTAGTATAACCTCCTTTCAACTTAACTATATCTGCAAAACCCTAATTCCGAAGAAGATCACATTCTGAGGGTCGTGAATTTTGGGGGGACACCATTCAACCCCCTATACTGTCCCACTCAAAAAGTCATACCTGTCCCCCCATCCCATTCCGTTCCCTCAGCTCGTGCTGCTGCCCCTGGGTGGCCTGTGTGTGGGAGCCTGGGCTATAACTGTGGTTCCTGGTTCCCTGGAGTATCTGTCTTGACGTCCGCTCAGCCGCTTAGCCCCTGTGAAGCCAGGGAAGCCATTTTCTGCCTCCGGGAGCTGTTCTGCAGTTTCTGGGGCAGAGCTGAGCACAGGGTAGTGACTCAGAGCCTTCTGTTCTCAGAAGATGGGCGATGGGAGAGTCACGGCAATAGGGAGGACAAGGGTGCCGCCCCCCACCTTGCCACGAGGCCTGTTAGAAGATATTGGTAAGCTTTTGGATCGACTCCTTGCCTGGCCTCTGGGCCCTGGAGGGAGGCAGGGAAACCCTCGGGTTCCCCATATGAGAGATGAGGAAACAGGGATAAGGGGTAACAAAGGCTAGAGGAGAAGCCTGTGGGGTGCAAAGCACTCTGTTGAGAGCCGGCAGTAATGAGCTGCTCAGGCTGGACAGAACCCAGATCACAGCGCCGGGCGTGTTCAAGGGGTGTTCACCAACAGTTTGAACCAGAGCCTAGACCTACACTGTCCAATTCAAGAGCCCCAGCCCTATATAGTCATTGAGTATTTGAAATGTGGCTGGTTCAAATTAAACTGTAATGTATGTGTAAAAAACACATGAAATTTCAAGTAATTTTCTTGAAAATAAGAATGTGAAAGATTTTATTGTCCACTCTTACCCCTTCTGTTCAACATAGTATTGGAGGTTTTAGCCAGTGCAATCAGGCAAGAAAAAAAAATAAAGGGCATCCAGATTGGAAAGAAGAAGAAAAACTCTCTTTATTTGCAGATGGTATAATCTGTATATGAAAAATCCTAAGGAATTCAAACCCAGAAACTATTAAAACTGATAAATACAGCAAAGTTGCAAGATAAAAGATCAAAAATCAATTATAGTTCTACATAGGAGCAATGAACAATCAGAATATGGAATTAAGAATACAATTCCATTTACAATAGCATCAAAAAGAATAAAACAGTCCTGAGGAAAAGAAGAAACCACTGTTCTAAGGAAAACTCTCAAACTCTGATATCGAATGGAGCATGCCCTGCAGGTTTTTAGAAGCCTTGGGAACCTGTGACTTGTTTCCCTCCAATTTCTCCTTACCGTAATGCAGATGCTTATCCTATGTCTGTCTCTCATTGTATATTGGAAGGAGATAACTTGTTTTGTAAGTTTCACAGGTCTTAGCTGGAGGGGACTTTTGACTCAAGATAAACTGCATGCCTACAACTGATTTCTATGTGATTTTGTAGTTAGCATTGCTACTGTAATGATTTAAGGCTTTTGGAATTTTGTGATGTAATGAACGTATTTTTCAAATGGAAAGACGTATCTTTTGAGGATTCAGAGGGTGGAGTGTGATAGTTTGAGATTATTTTATGAATCCCCAAAAGAGAAAGATTATGTTTGTAAACTTATCTATTCCTCAAGGTGTAATACCCTTTGATAGCATTAGATTACCTAATAAGATCAATTTAGGGCTTTTGATTAGACTAAGTCACGCCTCCTTGCTGGCTCTGATATAAATGTGAACACAGACAGAGGAAAAGGAAGCTGCCATACTTGGTCCTGCCCTTTAGAGAGGTCTAGAGGCTCGCTTAAGCATGAGTCCTCCAAGAGGATGGGCCCGCTTAAGCATGACTCCTCCAAGAGGATGGGACCACGGAGCAGCTCAAGAGGAGACCAGCCCTATGCCAGGTTTGCCGACAGCTGCAGAAAGGTAGAGACCTCGCAGAGGTTGGTGGCCATCTTGCTTCAACACATGGCAGCTGGCTTTGGCGAGAAAGTACCTCTTACGGTGCTTTGATTTTCACTTTTCATGACTTTTTTTTTTTTTTTTTTTTTTTAAAGATTTATTTATTTATTTAATTTCCCCCCCTCCCCTGGTTGTCTGTTCTTGGTGTCTATTTGCTGCGTCTTGTTTCTTTGTCCGCTTCTGTTGTCGTCAGCGGCACGGGAAGTGTGGGCGGCGCCATTCCTGGGCAGGCTGCTCTTTCTTTTCACGCTGGGCGGCTTTCCTCACGGGCGCACTCCTTGCGCGTGGGGCTCCCCCACGCGGGGGACACCCTTGCGTGGCTCGGCACTCCTTGCGCGCATCAGCACTGCGCATGGCCAGCTCCACACCGGTCAAGGAGGCCTGGGGTTTGAACCGCGGACCTCCCATATGGTAGACGGACGCCCTAACCACTGGGCCAAAGTCCGTTTTCCCTCACTTTTCATGACTTTGAACTGTAAGTTTTTACCCCAAATAAATCCCCTTTATAAAAGTCAAAAGCCAAAAAAACACACACAAAAAAACAAAAAACAAATAACAACAACCCAAAAAAGCCAAACAAACCCCTCTTCTTAGGAATAAATTTAGCAAAAGCAGTGTAACACTATGCTGGAAAATTACAAAACTTCGTTGATTGAAATTAAAGACCTGAATAAACAGAGAGACATTTCCTGTTCATGGATTGGAAGACTCAATATTGTTAAACTGGCAATTCTCCCCAAATTGATTTATAAAGTCAATGAAATCCCTATCAAAATTCCAGCAAGCTCTTTTGCAGAAATTGACAAGCAGATCCTAAAATTTATATGGAAATTCAAAAGGCCTGGATTAACCAAGACAAATTTAAAAAAAGAAGAACAAAGGTAGAGGACCTTCACTTTCTAATTTCAAAACTTACTATAAAACTACAGTTATCAAGACCATGTGGTAGTGGCATAGGGTGGACATATAGATCCATGGACAGAATTGAGTGTCCAGAAATAAATTCTTATATTTATAGTCAATTGATATTTTTTTAACAAAGGAGCTGAGTCAATTCAATTTGGGGAAAGGATAATCTGTTCAACAAATGCCCCTGGGACAACTGGTTATCCACATGCATAAAGATGAGTTTAGACCTTCCCTTAACCATAACCCCAAATCAACCCAAAATGGATCATAGGTTGAAATGTGAGAGTTAAAATAATAAAACTTTTAGAAGAAGACATAAGGGAGAGTGGATGTGGCTCAAGTGGTTGAGCACCTGCTTCCCACATGGAAGTTCCCTGGTTCCGTCCCCAGTGCTCCCTAAAAACAAAAACAAACAATAAGCAAACAAATGAAAAAGTCAGCTCAGGGAAGCCAATGTGGGGTGAGCCCCAGCTTGCCTCATACAAGGTCCCAGTTTCAATCCCCAGCCCTGGTACCTCAAAAAGAACGGAAAACAAGAAAAACTATTTAAGTCTGGCCGAGATTTCTTAGATACAACACCAAAAGGAAGGTCCATAAAAGAAAAAAAGAAATGGTAAATTGGGCCTTATCAAAATTAAAGACTTTTACACTTCAAAAGACACTCTTAGGGAAGCAGATGTAGCTCAAGTGACTGAGCTTCCGTCTACCATTTGGGAGGTCCAGGTTCAGTTCCTGTGCCTCTTGGAGAAGATGAGTAAGACAGCAAGCTGACACGACGGGCTGGCACGGCGAGCTTATGCAACAAGGAGACACAAAGAGGAAACACAATGAGAGACACAACAAAAGCAGGGAGCAGAGGTTCCTCAAGTGACTGAGCACCTCTTTCCCACATGGGAGGTCCCACGTTCCATTCCCAGTGCCTCCTAAAGAAAAGATGAGCAGACACAGAGAACACACAGCAAATGGACACAGAGAGCAGGTAGCAAGTGCAAACAATTGGGGAGTGGTGGTGGTGGTAAATAAATAAATAAAATAAATCTTAAAAAGAGACATTTAATAAAATGAAAATTTTGTGTGACCTATGTATCTTAAAAAAAGACAATAAAATATTTTAAAAATAAAATGAAAAGACAAACAATAGAATAGGAGAAAATATTTGCAAAATACATGTCTGATTAAAGGCTTTTATCTAGAATGTAACAATTCAATGCTAATATGACAAACAACCAATCAAAATATGGTCAAAAGATATGAACAGATATTTCCTCAAAGAGCATACATAAATGGTTAATAAGCACAGGAGGAGATGCTCATCATCATTAGTCATTAGTGTAATACAAACTAAATTCACAATGAGATAGTGTTTCACACCCACCAGAGTGGCTATAGTTAATAAAGTGAACAATAATAGGTGTCATTGAGGATGTGGAGAAAAGCCTCTGATACACTGCTATGGGAGTGTAAAAAGAAGAAGTCAGGGAAGCAGACTTGGCCCAGTGGTTAGGGCGTCCGTCTACCACATGGGAGGTCCGCGGTTCAAACCCTGGGCCTCCAAGACCTGTGTGGAGCTGGCCCACGCACAGTGCTGATGCGCACAAGGAGTGCCATGTCACGCGGGGGTGTCCCCTGAGTAGGGTAGCCCCACGTGTAAGGAGTGCGCCCCGTAAGGAGAGCCGCCCAGTGCAAAAGAAAGTGCAGCCTGCCCGGGAATGGCACCCCACACACACGGAGAGCTGACACAGCAAGATGATGCAACAACAAAAAAACACAGATTCCCAGGCCGCTGACAATAACGGAAGCAGACAAAGAACACGCAGCAAATAGACAGAGAACAGACAACTGGGGTGGGGGGTAGGGGGGAGAAATAAATACATAAATCTTAAAAAAAAAAACTGTTCGGAAAACAGTTGGGCAGTTTCTCAAAAACTTTAACCTAAAACTCCCATGTATCCAAGCAATTCAATTCCTAGGTTATCTATGCCAGAGAAATGAAAAAATATATCTACTCAAAGACTTGAATGTAAATGTTCATTATTCATAACAGTCAAAGAGTAGAAACAACTTAAATATCCACTAACTGGTGAATGGACAAAATATGGTCAATCCATACAATGGAATATTATTTAGCAACAAAAAGGAAGGGACTGCTATATAATCTGCCTCATGAATGAACCTCAAGAATATTATGTGAATATTCTATGATTCCATTGATATGAAATGTCTACAGAAGGCAAATTTATAGAGACGGAAGATAGATCAGTGGTTGCCGGGGCTGGGGTGGATATGTGGATTATCTGTAAAGGGGCATGAGGACTCTTATTGGGGGGATGAAAAATGCTCTAAAACTAACTTATGGTGATGGTTGCACCACTTGGTAAAATCACTAAAAATCATTGAACTGTATGCTTAAAATGAATGGTTTTTATGAAGTTCAACAAGGTTGTTAAAAGATCTTATACATTTTCAATTATATATTGGAATGATAATATTTTGGATATATGGGGTTAGACAGATTATGTTAAAATTAATTTCACCTGTTTAATGTGGCGACCAGAAAAATTTTAAATGATGAATGCGGCTCACGGTGCGTTTCAATTAGATGGAAAGTATTGGCCTACACTTCAACCAGGAAGGAACTGCGAGTCCAGGATAATTGCTCCACGCACTCCCACTCCCTTGCTTCTTTCCACCCTCCAGCTGTCTGAGACTTCCCTGTCCCTAAACAGTGGAGTGACAGCCAGTTGACGGGTCTGGAATTTCCCCTTGGGTTCAGCTATCTGGGTGAGGGGACCCTGTTTCAAGGGGCATAGGAAAGTTGGGGTGTGCAGGGGCCATACACCACGCCCAGGGCTGATTAAGGCACATGGGGCCTCTGAACTGGTTGCCCACCCAGGCATAGCGGTTGTGCCTGCTCATAGGCCTGAAGTGTCAAGTGCTTTCCTTTAACACACAAACTCATGACCTTGATTCTCTCTCTTTTCTTCTCTCTTGCCTCAGTTTTAAAAAATTTAATTTAATTTAATTTAATTATTTAATTTATTTCTCTCCCCCCTGTTGTCTGCTCTCTGTGTCCATGAGCTGTGTGTTCTTCTGTGCCCGCTTGCATTCTTGTCATGCGGCACCGGGAAACTGTGTCACTTTTTTTGTTGCATCATCTTGCTGCGTCAGCTCTCTGTGTGTGTGGCGCCACTCCTGGGCGGGCTGCACTTTTTTCGTGCGGGGCGGCTTTCCTTGCAGGGTGCACTCCTTGCGTGTGGGGCACCCCTGTGTGTGGGACACCCCTGCGTGGCACAGCACTCCTTGTGCACAGGCAGCACTGCATGGGGGCCAGCTCATCACACAGGTCAGGAGGCCCTGGGCATCGAACCCTGGACCCTCCATATGGTAGGCGGATGCTCTATCAGTTGAGCCACAACCACTTTCCCCCTCAGTTTTTTTTTTAATACTTTTTTTTAAATTAAAAAAGTACTTTAGATTATATAAATGTTACATAAAAAATACAGGGGATTCCCATATTCCCGCTCTCCCCCTCCCACACTTTCTCACATTAACAACATCCTTCATTAGAGTGATAACATTTTTTACAATTGATGAACACATATTGAACCATTGCTACTAAGTGTGGAATATAGTTGACATTGCAATTTATACTCTGTCCTGTACAATTTCGTAATTTATGAGAAAATATATAATGGCCTATATCCATCACTGCGACATCATTCAGAACAATTCCAATGTCCTGAAAATGCTCCCATATTATACTTGTGTTTCCTCCTCCCTGCCCTCAGAACCTCCAGTGGCCACTGCCTCCACATCAATGATAAAAGTTCTTCTATTGCTAGAATAACAGTAAGTCTATAGCAGAGTAACAGCAAATCAGGAATTTGTTCCCTGCCTCCCTCATCCCATTTTTTTTTTTTTTAGATATCTTGGCCAAATGGTTCCTAATGTTTTTTTTTTTCTGTAGGAAAGTTGACATTTGTATTTCAAAAGCCTACATGGGGAAGCAGACTTGGCTCAATGGATAGGGCATCCGCCTATCACTTGGGAGGTCCGCGGTTCAAACCCGTGTAGGGGAGCCCCATGCGCAAGGAGTGCACCCTGTAAGGAGAGCTGCCCAGCATGAAAGAAAGTGCAACCTGCCCAAGAATGGTGCTGCACACACAGAGAGGTGACACAACAAGATGACACAACAGAAAGAAACACAGATTCCCAGTGCCGCTAATAAGGATAGAAGCAGTCACAGAAGAACATACAATGAATGGACACAGAGAGCAGACAACTGGGGAGGGGGGGAGAGAAATAAATAAAAATAAATCTTAAAAAAAAAAAAAGCCTACATGGACTCATTCAGTTTACTCTGAAACCCTGACCATGGCCCAGGAGTGCTTGAACACCTAGAAAAGTGGATTTCTTTGGAAAATGTACCATCATTTCTATTTTTTTCCCACAAGTAATTAGAGTGTGGGTTTCAGATCCAGACAGACTTAAATTTCAGTCCTAGCTTTGGCACTAACTGGGAGACAGACCCTGGGTCAGTTTCTTAGCCTCTGCAAGCCTTAGTGTTCTAATGAGTAAAATGGGGACAATTATAACACCTCTCTTGAGAGAATTAAGTGGAATAATATGTATGAAGGCCTAGCATGGTGCTTTACACTTAACGGGTGCAGTAGATGTGACTACAGCCTCTTTTGCTGGACGTATTGCCTGTGTCTCTCATACCCAGTTCATCTAATCCACCCGTATGACCTTTATGAGGGGGCATTTGCCAACTTTTTCCAAATGTGCATGTCCTGTGACCCAGATTTCTGAGTCAAGGACTCTGTCAAAGGGAAGTTGTCAGAGATCTGCACAAAGATCTGTCGGCAGGGACTCACTGCAGCACTATTTATAAAGCAAAGCTCTGGAGGTAATCAAATGTCCAACAAGAAAGATTGGTTAAACCCACATCCAAAGGATGTAATATACTGCACACACTAAAAAGCGCGTGATCAACAATTATTTTAAAGACATGGGAAATTTTCATGATGTGGGAATTGGTGAAAAAAAATAGGACACAAAAATATTTGTAGTGTGGTCCTCATTCTGTAGAACAGAAAAATATACACACATAGGGACAGGTTGAAAATACACCAAAATGCCTGCAGTTGCTGTAATTGGGTAGGATTATAGGTGATTGTTATTCTTCTTTATATTTTTCTCTATTTAAAAATTTCTGACTTCCAGGAAGATGGTGGATTAGAGAGACACAGGACTCACTTCTCTCCCAGAAAAATAGCTAAGGGACAGGCAGAAACGGCCTGGAAAAAAATGTTCTAGGATTTAGGACACCAAGGGAAGGCTAGACACCACCTAGGAGATAGAGAGGCACAGGAAAAGAATCTTGACGGAAAGACTGAGTAGAAGCTGCAGCTCCAGCTGCTGCTGCCCTCCCCCACCCTTGGAGCAGATGGCTTGGAAGTCTCTGGCCTCTGGCTGGCAGCTGTGGACAGAGGGGCTGCAGGGATCCGCCTCCCCAGGAAACAGGAGAGAAAGGGACACAGCCTAAGGCGGATGCAGCTTTGGGCCCACAAACTTGGTCTGCTGTGTCCCAAGAGTTTTTCTAGGCCGGATGGGGCTGAACCATTGTTTGCCGTGGGAGTCAGCATGGAGCTAAAGGGGTCTGACCCTCCAACCACCCTCCCTACCCACCAGGTCTGGTTGTTGAGGACGCAGAGGGGGAGAGAATATATTTCCTACTTGGGGAAAGGGAAGGGGCTGCCAGCAAAGGTTGGAGAACAGCCTTCGAGAAAGTCTGATCTGCGATAAAATAAATCTTAAAAAAAAAAAAGACAAAAATATGATATGACATTAAAAAAAAAAAGTAAATAGGCTCCTTTCTCCCAGCTCTTGGCACTTTCACTGGTCCCACGTCCACTCCGCTATCCCCCCACTGCCATGACAGAACAGGCCATCTCCTTCGACAAGGACTTCCTGGGGGCGGATTTGTTGCTGCTATCTCCAAGATGGCCATGGCCCCCATTGAGCGGGCCAAGCTACTGTTGCAGCACAACACACCATTAAACAAACTGCTGCCGACAGATAGTCCAAAGCCATCGTGGACTGTGTAGTCTGCATTCCCAAGGAGCACGGCATCCTCTTTTTCTGGAGGGTAACTTGGCCAATGTCATCTGCTCTTTCCCCAGCCAAGTCCTCAACTTTGCCTTTAAGCATAAGTATGAGCGGCCTTGCTGCGTGGTGTAGACAAGCACACACTGTTCTGGAGGTATTTTTCTGGCAACTTGGCCTCTGGTGGGGTGGCTGGAGCCACTTCTCTTTGCTCTGTCTACCCACTGGATTTCACCAGAATCTGCTTCGGCCATTGTTGGGAATCTGACTCAGAAAGAGAATCCAAAGGCCTGGGAGGCTGTCTAGTGAAGATCATCAAGTCTGACGGCATCCAAGAGTTTCATCGTCTCTGTGCAGGGCATCATCATCTACAGGGCAGCCTATTTTGGCATGTGTGATATGGCCAAAGGTGTGCTCCCTGGCCCCAAGAACACACATCCCGTGGTGAGCTGGATGATCTCCCAGCTGAGATGGCCATGGCTGGTGTGGTCCCCTACCCCTTTGACACCGTGAGGCAGTGCATGGTGGTGCAATCTGGGCACAAAGGAGCTGACGTGTATACCAGAACTGTCGATTGCTGGAGGAAGATGAAGGTGGCAAAGTCTTCTTCAAGAGTGCATTGTCCAGTGTTCTCAGAGGCATGGGTGGAGCCTTTGTGCTGGTCCTGTGTGATGAACTGAAGAAAGTCATCTAAGTGTGTCTGTCTTACTAGAAATGGGAGCAAAGAGAATCATAAAGAATCCTTACTTAACTCTTATAGACCATTGACCTTCAAGAAATTCCTGCCATTTTTACCCAGGCCAGTTCATGTCTAGGGCTGGGGAAAGTCCTAAAAAAGAGGCTCATTGTGATCACATTTGACCACTGGTATTGCTTATTCCATGTGTTGATCATCGGGGGAAGGGGAATTGGGACCATCGTTGTGGGTCCACAGGTGAGGCAGCTCAGCTTCGCACTCCTGGAAACCCTCGAGCCCAAATGCTTGTAGGACCCTCAGTTGTGTTTAAGTATTTATTATTTTTGAAAAATCATGCCTGCCATTTGTCCTTAAGCACTGTCTTCTTTTGCACAGCTGAATTTTTGCAATTACGTTTTTGTTTTAAAGAGTTATTTTATTTATTTATCCTCCCTCCCATTGTCTGTTCTCTGTGTCCTTTTGTTTTATGCTTGTCTTCTTTTTAGGAGATGCCGGGAACCAAACCCAGGAC
This sequence comes from Dasypus novemcinctus, assembly GCF_030445035.2. Taxonomy (NCBI): domain Eukaryota; kingdom Metazoa; phylum Chordata; class Mammalia; order Cingulata; family Dasypodidae; genus Dasypus; species Dasypus novemcinctus. The sequence goes on from NC_080675.1 coordinate 41,168,034, forward strand.
TCCCCATGTGGGAGGGAGGCACCAAATCGCTTGAGCCACCTCCACTCCCTGCTTTGTTGTGTCCCTCATTGTGTTTCCTTGTTGTGTCTCTTCATTGTGTCATCTTGTCATGTCATCTCATTGTGTCAGCTTGCTGCAGTAGCCCATTGTGTCAACTTGCTGTCTTGCTTATCTTTAGGAGGCACGGGGAACCAAACCCAGCATCTTCCATGTGATAGGTGGGTGCCCAACTGCTTGAGTCACATCTGCTTCCCTGCAATTGTTTTTTTAATCTTTTATTATCTTTTTTAAAAAGATACATAGATCACACAAAACCTGCAATTATGTTTTATGTTGGGTATTCTGCTGCAAAATTATAAATAAGCAGGACACATGTTTAAAAAAAAGTACTTAAGAGGTTTTTTCTGGCCTTTAACAGCCTGCCTTCCCAAGGCCCTTGGAAGCAGGTCTGCAACCCGTTCCTGGGTCCATGGTCCAGATTTGAGCAACTAACAAGGACAATCCTAAAGACCTAGAACAGGTTTAACCAAGAATCAAAGAATGGCAGGAAGACACAGTCCCCTGCACTAAATCCCCAGGCAAGAGAGAGAAATTGAGCATCAGAGTAAACTCATCATCATAATCAGATGCCTAGACATCAGCAAAAAATTACAAGCCATACTAAGAAAATAGAAGAAATGGCCCAAGAAAAGGAATATATCAAAACCCCAGATGAGAAACAGAATTTGAGACAACTAAGCAACGAGGTTCATGCAAATCCTCTAAATCAAATCAATGAGTTGAAAGACAATATGACTGAAGAGATAAAGGACTTCGAGAGGACACTGGGAAAACACAAAGAAGAACTTGAAATCTGAATGGAAAAATAACAGAGCTTATGGGAATGAAAGACACAATAGGTGAGATAAAAAACACATCAGAGGCAAGCAACAGCAGTCTCAAAATGATAAAAGAAAGAATAAGTGGTACAGAAGACAGAACAGTTGAAATTGAAGAAGAAGAACAGAGAAAGAAAAGAATGGAAAACATGAAGCAGGAGCTCAGGGAGTTGAATATAACATGGAGTGCAACAGCGTATGTGTATGGAGTTCTAGGAGGAGAAAAGAAAGGAAAAGGGGCAGAGAGAGTGAGGAAATAATGGCTGAAAATTTCCCAACTCTCATGAAAGAAATGAACTGCCATGTCCAAGAAGCACAGTATACCCCAATCAGAATAAATCTGAATAGACCCTACTCTAAGACACATACTATTCAGAATGTCAAAGTCAAAGATTAAGAGAAAATTCTGAGAGCAGCAAGGAGAAGCAAACCATCACATACAAGCGATGCCCAGTAAGTCTTAGTGCTGATTTCTCATCAGAATCCATGTAAGTGAGAAGACAGTAGTATGATATAATTATGATACTGGAAGAAAAATGTCTATAATAAAGAAGTATTATTATTATTTACAAGGAAGTATTATTTTTAGAAACAGAAAAAAACCCACATATGTGTGCTTATGTGCATTTTTAATCTGGGTCTTAGCACCATGAGGGGAAAAAGAAGCTTTTTTTAAATTCTGTTTATATGGAAGTGAGTGCCTTGTGTATAAAACCTAAGTCTTTTGGTGAAAACAATATTTCCTTTTCCCCCCTAGTCATTAAAATATTAAAACCATTTCTTATTCTATTTAAATTTGTGGGCCAAATGCTGCTGCAGAGACTTTATTAAAATGGATACTCTATGGAATGATGAAAACAACTAGTAGAGAAATTATCAAAAGGATATATATGCACTTGTTAAAAAACATATAAAGAACAAAGCATATGTAATAAAAATTTCCCTTCTCTAAAAAGTTGCCCATTTTCTTATATGTCCTTTCAGAATTTTTCTGTGCATATGCAAACATACACGATTATATGGATCCTTTTTCCTTAGTTTTACAGGAGATAATTTGTTACATATTATTCTTCATGGTGCTCTTAAAAAAAAGCTTTATTGAGGTATAATTTTATACATAAGATTTACCCGTTTAAAGGGTATAAGTCATTGATTTTTAAAGTAAATTAACAGAGTCATGCAACTATTACCACAGCCCGGATATTCTTCATATTGCTTGTTGGCTGAATGTTCCATCTGGGAGACAGTTGCCTAACAGCAGACATGGATGTCCCTCATTCTTTCCAGTGCCTACATAGCTTTATCTCATATGGATGTACCATCACTGATTTAAACAGTGCCCTACTGGTGATTCCCAGTTTTCTGCTGCAATGAACTAGGCTGCAGAGGAAATCCCTCTACACATGTCTTTGTACCCATGACCTTGAATTTGTCTGTAGGGTAAATTATCATGAGTGGGACTGCTGCATTAATGAGTATATGTTTTTATAATTTGAGAGAGTACAAATTACTTCCATTTTACCTTAGCGTTTGAGAGAACCCATTTGCTCAGAGGTGAGTTTAAAACAATAATAGAATCAAAGCTGCATAATCTGACTTAAGAAGTGGTAGATAGTACCATTAATTGGTTATCTTATCGTGTATTTGTGTATGTATAAGAATGTATATGTATTTTCACTGTATAATGTTTATATAGTGTGTGGCTGGTATTTTTTAAGTCATCTCTCCATCCCTGGATATCACAAAATTTATGTGAGCTGTCCCATAGCTGCCATTATGGGGCTTTTAAAATAAGAAAAAGCAGTTATTTGATCAGTGTTTTTGCTTTTGGGCCTGGCCAATGGACTGTACATCTTCTCTGAATAGGTTGTGTTCCCCTCTCTTAATAGAAGACATTACTGGGCCATGCACGTCCTCTTTTGGAAAACTTCTGCAAGGGACTTCTAGCTTGAGCCAGCAGGTGGCGCTTGTACCCCCCAGTGGGCCGCAGATCTGTGAGACTGGACTTTTATAGTAACCTGATGTTGCTCTGAACATATAATTTTCAAACCTCCTATCCCACCACAAGGAAAACCTCCGAGGATTTTCTTCTGGGAAGAGCAATTAGCCTAACCTCTTAGGAGTAGAAATTGCATCTCTGAGCTTGTCTGGGAAAGTAAAATATCCTCCCAAGAGTGGTGGTATGGAGGGTGGAGAGAAACCGCCCAAGGAGCGGGTGGGAGGTGGGAGGAGGTGCTGGGAAGAGAGGGAGCTGCAGGGCGGGGTCTGGGACTTGGAGTGGGAAACGCTTTGTGTCTGAGAAGGTCAAGTCCCTAACCTGTGGGCCCAAGTGTGGTTAGTTGTTTTGGACGGAGAGACTGAGTGCTCACTTACTTGGGGTGGGGCGAGGGGCAAGCATCTTGCCCTCATCCCCTTCTGCCCACCATGACTGAATGCCAGGTGCTGGGGACACAGTGACAAGACAGGCCCCGTCCCTGCTCTCACAGAGCCTAGGGCCCAGGGGAAAAGTTGGTGATCCAGGCAAAGGGGGTTGGTGAGGAGCGTGTGGGGCAGCTTCTGGGGGTCTCGCCCAGGTCAGAAGGCCTCTTAGCCTCGGGGACATCCTGGGATTGGGAGCTGAGACTGGGCAGAGCCCTGTGGGGGCAGAGCCGGGCTGAGCCCGAGGGTGTGCCCTGGAGACGCCCGCGTGGCAGGGGAGAGAGCGGGCTGCTAGGGGTCCCTGGCGGGGGGAGGGCTCCAAACCGGGGACACCGAGCAAGAGCTCTGAGGGAGGGCCCCAGTTTATAGATGTGACCGGCAGTTGCTTTGCCGAAGAGGCCCTACTTCAGAGGAGGTGGGATGAATTACCCCACCCCTTTCCTCAGAACAGGGTCAGCTCAGTGGAAAGAGGACATGCACACACACACACACACACGCACACACACACACAGCCAGGCTGTCCCCTTCGGCTGTCAGGACTCAGAGCCAAGGGAAGCACCCACACGGCCGAGGCTCTGTGACTCTGGGCAAATCCTTCACCTCTTTGGACCTCTCTGTGAACACTGTCAGCACCCTCTCATGGGGCTGTTTAAAGGGGTGAGCTCGTAGTGCTTGTGAAGCACGTAGCATAGTCCCTAACCCCCAGTCAGGCTCACGAGTGGCTGCTGTAACCTGCTAGAAGAGGAGGGATGGGAAAAGGCAGGCTGTGGCTGGACGTGGGGTGGGCGCCCCCAGCGTGCGCATCACCTGGGAGCTTGTTAGAAATCAGGCTCGCCGGCCTCGCTCCAGGCCTGCTGCCTCAGAACCAGAATCTTTCCAAATGCCCAGGTGATGTGTTTGCCCGTTAGATTCGAGAACGCAGCTCTAAGCCATAACTCAGGTGAGTAATTCGGTTTTGTGTGTGTGTGTGGGGGGGGCAAGTAGAAGCAGGAGACAGAAGGCCAGAGAGCCTTCCCTTGAAAAAACATGCATGCTAATAACCAGGGCTCAGTGTTTACAGCTTTTTTTTCTTAGAGGTAAAACTCTATACAGTGAAATGTACCTAGTGTCTGTACCTTTGAGTTTTGACAAATGCATATACCTAAGTGACTCAAACTCTAATCAAAATATAAGGCCTTACCTGCAATCCAGAAAGCTCCCTCAGACTTTTTCCCAACCAATCTCTGCCCCATCCCCCAGAGGCAACCGCTGTTCTCATATTTTTCCCACCATAGATTATATTTTTATTTTTTTAAAGATTTATTTTATTTATTGCCCCCACCCCCCCGTTCCCCCTGTTGTCTGCTCTCTGTGTCCATTCGCGGTGCATTCTTCTGTGTCTGCTTGTATTCTCATTAGATGGCTCCAGGAACCAATCCTGGGAACTTCCAGAGTGGGAGAGAGGCCATTACTCTCTTGCGCCATTTCAACTCCCTGTTCTGCTATGTCTTCTTTTCTCTCCTGTGTCTTGTTGCCGTGTGTGTTGGCCGGCACTCCTGTGCGGGGCGGCACTCCTGTGCGGGGACCACATTCCCGCATGGGTCAGCACTCTGCGTGGGTCAGCTGGCCTTCACCAGGGGACCCTGGGCATTGAACCCTTAACCTCCTATATGGTAGACGGGAGCCCAATTGGTTGAGCCACACCTGTTTCCCTATTTTGCCAGTTTTAGAACTCTATCTAAACGGAATTGTACAGTAGGCACTTTTTTCACTCAGCATAATTTTTTTTGGTGCAGGGGCTGGGGATTGACCTGGGACATCATATATGGGAGGCCAGTGCTCAACCATTGAGCTACATTGGCTTCCTCGCATAATATTTTTGAGTTTTGTCCATGATGAATGTATCAGTAATTTGTTCCTTTTTCCTCTGAGCAGTGTTCTATTTTTTTCCATTGTGGTTATACCATTTTATACTCCTACAATAATGTGTATGGAAGCTCTAGCTGACATCCTTGCTAGAATTTGGCTTTGTCAGGCTTTTTAATTTTAGCTATTCTAGAGGGTGAGTAAGGGTATCTCCTTGTGGGTTTATTTTGCACTTCCCTGATGACTAATGATGTTTTGATCTTTTTATGTGCTTAATAGCCATTTGCATATTTTCTTTTGAGAAATGTCTGTTCAAATCTTTTGCCCATTTTAAAGATAGGGCTGTTTATCTTTTTATTTTTGAGGTGTAGGGGTTCTTTCTGGATCCTGGATACCAGTCACTTGTCAGAAAGGTTTTGTGAATATGCTCTGCGAGTAGACTTTTACAGGAGCTTCAGGTGTTAGGCTCAGCCCAGGTGGGGAGCCCTGACTTTGTGGTCACATGTTATGTACTCTCACAGGGCTGGTGTGAGGTGTGTCAGTGATCCCTGGAGAAGAGGAAGGGCCATTTCCCTGCCTCCTCCCCGGTGCAGGCTCCCTTGGGAGTCAGAGACAGGAGAGGACAAGCCACCCCTTGGCTGGAAATGGCCTCTCTTGTGAAGATCTGAGTGGTTAGAGTGCAGTGCCTTGGGGAAAAAAAAAGCACAGGTTTGGCATCACATATCAAATCCAAGTTCTGCCCATTCCTGTCTGTGTGCTCTAGGGTTTCCACTCCACTTGTTAGCTGGAAATATCAATACCCACCTCCCTGGGTCGTTGTGAGGATTGAAAGGACCTTTCTTCTTGTCTGTGTTGCCATGATTACTCTCAGCAGCACGCCACACTAATGGGCTGCATTTGTCATTGTGCAGTCCTCACAGTGACCTTTGTTTTTTAAAATTTTTTATTTGAATTTTAAAAATTTATTTCTCTCCTCTTATTCCCCCCCCCCCCATTTGTCTGCTCTCTGTGTCCTTTCGCTGTGTGTTCTTCAGTGACGGCTTCTATCCTTATCAGCGGCGCCGGGAATCTGTGTTTCTTTTTGTTGGGTCATCTTGCTGTGTCAGCTCTCTGTGTGTGCGGCACCATTCCTGGGCAGACTGCACTTTCTTTTGCGCTGGGCGGCTCTCCTTACGGGAAGCACTCCTTGCACGTGGGGCTCCCCTATGCGGGGGACACCCCTGTGTGGAAGGGCACTCCTTGCGCGCATCAGCACTGCACATGGGCCAGCTCCACACGGGTCAAGGAGACCCAGGGTTTGAACCGCGGACCTCCCATGTGGTAGGCGGATGCCCTATCCACTGGGCCAAGTCCGCTTCTCCACAATGACCTTTGGAAGTAAGTCACATCACTTTCATTTTGGGGGTTGAGAGCCTGTAGAGGCTGTGGTGGGGGCTCCTAATTTTGGGGTGTCAGGGTTTTATGCAGCTTTGGCCACGAGCAGCCACTAGAGGGCGCTCGCCATTTCCTCAGGAACCATCTGGGGCTGGGCAGTCCCCTGCCCCAACACACGCCCTCCCATTGCGGCAGCCGAGGGCAGCCGTGCCCCCGGCCTGCATGGCATACAAAGTGACCTCTGTGGCACTTTCCAGGAAGATCCCCATTTTGGGGTGGGGAGCTAAGAAGGTCGCTCAGAGCAAGGTGGTGAGTTGCGGCAGGCAGGCAGTGATCAGAGCAAGGGCTCTAGTCCTTCTTTCCGTGGCACCCCGTGGTTTCTTCCGTTTGGCTAACTGAGCTGGGGCATTCACTCTTCCCCAGGCCCCCAGGACCTGTAGAGAAAGGTGATAGAGGGCGGTGAGGAAACCTTAAAGGTTTCATGCAGGGCAGGCCCCTGAGTACACAGACTACATGGAGGGGTGGGGGGCAAAGTCGGTGGGCAGTTTTCTATGCTCCCAGCCCCACCAGGGGCCCCTGCACACCCTCTGCTCCCTCACTGGATCTCACGACAACACCCAGTCATCCCCTTTCTCCTCCCACCTCCCTCAACCCCACAGGGGGTAGGGGGAAAACAACTCAAACTGGGGTGGGGCTGTCCCCCATCAGGCCTGGCTTTGGGGCCCCCTCTTGGCTCCCTCAAAGTTAAGCAGCATCTGGGACCTATTCTCCCGAGGCCGGCCTGCACCCCTTGCTCGCTTCAGTCCAGAGCTGGCTGGGGCTGGGCGCGGGGCGGGCTGAGAATCACCCTTGTCTTGGTCCAGTTTCTTTCCCTTTGGGCCTCAGTGGCCACTAGGGAATTGTGGGGTGGGCTCACAGACCCCTAAGCCCCTCACGCCAGCTCTAGGTTACTGTCCTTTTTGCCATGTTATTCCCATTCTTGGGTCCAGTCCAACCCCCACCCCCACCCCAGACCTGAGCCCAAGTGGGGCCTGACCACAGAGGGAGGAGCCCTTGGCCCTCCCCGGCCATGACAGGGAGCCCTCGCACCCACCCCCTTGGGCAAACAGGGCCCGGGCACTGACCCTGGGACCCAGCGGCCAGTGCACGGGAAGGCCGGCCCGCCAGGCCTGCCTGCCCTCCCAGGGCAGCAGCGAGGCCCCTTGGCCCCCGCCCCTGCCTCCACCTCGGGCCGAGCCAATGGGTCCTTTCCTCCTCTTTCCCTCCCAGTGGGGTGGGTGGGTCGATTCTGGGTCCAGTTTCCTCTTAAGCAATCGTGCTCTCCGTGGCCTGTCGATGATTGACCAGGCCCGGCCGGTTCCTCAGCCATGGAGGGAGTATGCCTGTGTCTGGTAGACGGCGGCCCTGGGGCCTCCAGAGCTCCGTGTTCTGGAACCTTCCTTCCCAAGAAGGGAGACCTGGGGATCTTCTTCGTGGTGGGCCAGTACCTGAATGGGCCACCCAGTTTCTCACAAGCCACATTCCTTCCAATTGCTTCTCCCTCCAGCTGAGCCCTTTAACCCCCCACCACTCACTCGCGCAGTCACCTGCTCCCTCGCCCACCTGACCACTTGCTCCTTTAGGCACTCACCTTTTTTTTTCACCTTAAGCAATGGGAGTTTAATGGCGTATGGTTTTTCTTTTTCTAATTTATTTTTTTAAGTGTACTTTTTTGAATATACACAGATCACAAAAAATCATCCACTTTGTAAAAAGCAAATCAATTTTATTGATACACATTAATAAAACATCCATCCAAAGTATACAATCAGTAGTATTCGGTATAATCACATGGTTGTGCATTCATCACTTGAATCATTTTTAGAGCATTTTCATTATTCCAATAATGATAATAATAAAGAAACAAACAAAACTCATCATGTGTGACACTTTCTGTTTCCCCTGCTGTACAAAGCTGCTCTTCAATTTCTTTCTAATATACTTATATTTATATTTTGTAAAAATAAACATACATGCAATATCACCCATATTTATATTTTACATGAGGTTTCACTGTTATACTGTCCCATGTTACATTTTTAGCTTTCCTTCTAGTAACATATAGGACCTTAAACTAACACTTTCAACCACATATATGTATGATATGTATATATCTTACATATAATAGCTCTGCTAGTTACAAACACTATGATGTGCTTTCACCATTTCTATTCATTTCCAAAGATTTACAAACTTTTTACCAATTCTGCACATATTAAACCTCAGCTTTCCATTCTCTTCCCTCATTCTATTTTCTGGAGACCTATATTCTAATTATTAACTCTGTGAGCTTCCACAATATATTTAGTTCACAATAGCACAGTCATACAGTATTTGTCCTTTTGTGTCTGGCTTGCTTCATTCAACATAACATTCTCCAGGTTCATCCACATTGTCATATGCTTCCCGACTTGATTTCTTCTTACCGCTGCATACTATTCCATCGTTATTGGTAGGAATATAAAATGGTACAACCTTAGTGTTGTGGGTCTAGTGGTTTCTTATAAAACTAAACAAATTTGTTTATCCATTCATCAGTTGATGGACACCTGGGTTGTTTCCAACTTTTGCCAATTGTGAATACCACCGCTATGAACATAGGTGTGCAGATGTCTGTTCGTGTCACTGCTCTTAGTTCTTCTGGTTATATACCTAGTAGTGGTATCGTATCACAGGGTCACATGGCAAATCTATGTTGCCTTCTTTAGGAACTGCCAAACAGTCCTCCACAGTGGCTGCACCATTCACCAACAGTGAATAAGCATTCCTATCTCTCCAGTCCTCTCCAACATCTACCGTTTTCTGACTTTTTAATAGTGGCCACTCTAATAGGTTCACACAGCCACTTTTCCACTCCTTCATCCACTTGTCCATTCACTCCCTCGTCCACTCACTCACTGTTCACTCCCTTGTCCACCAATCCACTTTTCCACTTGTCCACTCACTTGCCCAGTTCCTAGCCACAAGACCACGGACAAGATTCTCAGATCTTTCTGAGCCTCGGTTTTCTCATCTATAAAGTGGGGATCCCAGAAAACGAGCTCCCGTGGTGGCTGTGAAGACTTGGCCGCACGGGTAATGCGTGGAAGGGGCTTCAACTGGAGCCCGGAGTCGGAGCCCAGGAAACGAGCCGCAGTAACTGGGCCTCTCAGTGGCCTAGTCCTGGCCGTTGGGCCGGCGCCTGGTCTATTTCCCCATGGCCACATGGCTGCCCCAGAACAGGCGGGCTCATCCCTGCCTCTCAGCTGGGTGGTGCTCCCTGGGCAGGTGCCCTCCACCCCCATTCCCGAACAGAGGGCGATAACCACCTGCCTTCCCACACAGCCCTTCCCGACTCCTTCTTTCCCGCAGGGCACTTGCACTCCAGGGTTGCATCAGATTAGCCAAGAGACCTGGAAGATCCGGCTTGTTGCCTCCCCTTTCGTTCTCCAAGATAGCTGGGGAGCACCTGACCCCTTGAGGGCCCTTTCTCCTCCCCTCTGAGGCCTGGACGGGACCAGGACCCGGCCAGCCCTCCCCTCATTCCCTTCTTCCCAGGGGCCCCGCTCACCCACCTTGACCCCAGTGTGGACTCTTCTCTGCAGCATGTCCGGGGACTCCCTGGGGGCAGGAGTTGCTCTGGGATTGTAGGAAGGCCAGCCGAGCTGGAGGGGTCACTTGGGGCCGGGGAGGGGAGCAGAGGCTGGAATGCAGTTGGGGAGGGGGTGTCTGTGGGTTGAGTTTTTTCCTCCCTCCCCTCTAGCCAGGTAGCCTGGTCAGGAGAAGGGAGAACTGTGGGCTCCTCAAGGGAAAAAATTCTGGCCTTGGTTGGGGGGGAGGCCTGTAGAATGGCGGTGTGAACTTTGGAGTGGGCTGGACAGATGCAAGTTCCCCAGGCACTAGCCGAGTGACCTTGGGCCAGTCCCCGGGTATCCTGGGATGGGTAACATCTGGATTAGAAAATGCATGGGATGTGCTCAGCACGTGCCTGGCACCTCGGAGGTGCTCAGTAACCCCAGGGGGCTGCCGCTGTGGGCACAGCAGTGTACTGGCATGGCCGGGTCCCCTGGCCCACCCGCTCAGCTGCGTGCCCCACAACGCCTCCGGGAGCACTTGCAGCGGTTGTGGGCACCCTTCCCTGTCCCTCGGTGGGTCCTCAGAGGCGCCACCTGTGGACATTTCCTGGCTGGATAAGAGCGCCTCCTGTGTCCGGGACCTCGGGGCAGGGGGCGGGGGTGACCGTTAAGGAGTCCCATGTTTGCAGGCTGGTTTCGTGAGTGCTGTACGTCTACTGTGCGGCCCTGCCTTGGAGGGGGCTACAGTCTAGAGGTGCGCTCAGTTGCGGGGTGCATACAGGTGCGGTGGCTGCGGGACTGGGTCCCCCCTCTGCGCTTCTTGCCTGAACCCACCCCTCCATGCCATCGTTCTGTTTGCTCTTTCATCTGCTCCATTTTAAGCTCCTCAAAGACAGGAGCTTTTTTTTTTTTTTTACCTTTATATTCTTGTTGAGTGGCTCTGAATGAATGGACGGACACCAGGCAGGCCCATGGTGAGAAGAGGGCACATGGGTGGTGAATTCTGTGTCTTGCTTGGGCATCTAGCAAGCCGAGGCAGGTGTGGCCAGGCAGGCAGCCTAAGGTCCTGTGCTCTCCCTGCCCGTGCCCTCAGCCTGGTGCTGAGGCTCGAGGTTGGCGGGGTTCTCCGTGTTTGCAGCCTTCTTGACCCCACAACCCCACTTCCCTGAGGTCAGGGGCTCCTTGTGCGGGCCGTGTCGGGCGCTGCCCGTGCAGGACACGCCGGGCGCAGGGCCAGGGGCAAGCCAGTCCGCAGGAGCTCGCCTTGGTCCTGTGCCCTGGCTCCTGCACCCGCGGTCCGTTCTGGGTCCATTGCCTTCATCAGGCTCATTGAAGATGGAGGCCCCGTGGCTACTGGCAGAGGAGGGAGCGTAATAAAACGCCTGGGGCTGCAGTTGTCTCCACGCAGGGTGGGTCTGGCAGCTCTGCCCAGGGGACTGGCTGGGGCAGTGCTCCCCGTGACCTCCCAGCCTCCATGACCTTGTGGCCCATGGTTGGTCAGTGGCTGGAATTCCCCCTGAAGAGTCAGCCTAGTGTACACAGGGACCTCTTCAGCCACGTCCTGGCCTGGAGTGGGGTGACTGAGAGGCCACCTCGCCCACGCCTGTGCTGAGAAATGCCCCCAGCAGTAGCCCTTCTTCCCCCTGGGCAGGACAGCAACGCCAGGAGGGGGCCTGCTGTGGGGGCTGGGGGGGGGAACGGCCCTCACTGGTCACGTTCCCATGGATGCAGACCTGGGACCAAATGCCCATGTAACCATGGATAAGCCGTAACCTTTGGGGAGTTTTTGCCCTGAGTCTGCTTCCTCATCTGTGAAATGGGGGTGCTTATACACAATGGATCTGCCAATTCATGCTCCAACACAGACCAACCTCAAAAGCATTACACTGAGGGAAGCGGATTTGGCTCAATGGATAGAGCATTTGCCTACCACATGGGAGGTCCAGGGTTCAAACCCAGGGTCTCCTGACTGTGTGATGGGCTGGCCCATGTGCAGTGCTGATGTGTACAAGGAATGCTGTGCCACGCAGGGGTGTCCCCACATAGGGGAGCCCCACGTGCAAGGAGTGCACCCCATAAGGAGAGCCGCCCAGCATGAAAGAAAGTGCAGCCTGCCCAGGAATGGTGCGCACACACAGAGAGCTGATGCAGCAAGATGATGCAACAAAAGAGACACAGGCGATGCAGACCTGGCCCAATGGATAGGGCATCTGCCTACACATGAGAGGTCCACGGTTCAAACCCCGGGCCTCCTTGACCCGTGTGGAGCTGGCCCACATGCAATGCTGATGTTGCACAAGGAGTGCCCTGCCATGCAGGGGTGTCCCCCACATAGGGGAGCCCCACGCTTAAGGAGTACGCCCCCTGGGAGAGCCGCCCAGTGCAAAAGAAAGTTCAGCCTGCCCAGGAGTGGTGCCGCACACACGGAGAGCTGATACAGCAAGATGAGGTAACAAGAATAGACACAGATTCCTGGTGCCACTGACAACAATACAACAATGGAAGCGGACACGGAAGAACATGCAGCAAATAGACACAGAGAGCAGACAACTGGAGCGGGCAGGAGGGAAGGGGAGACAAATAAATAAAAAATAAATAAACCTTTTAAAAAAAGAGACACAGATTCCTGGTGCCACTGACAAGAATACAAGCGGACACAGAAGAACACACAGTGAAGGGACACAGAGAGCAGACAACTGGGGGTGGGCGGGAGGGAGAGAAATAAAAATATAAATTAAAAAAAATAGCATTACACTGAGTGCAGGAAGCAAGGCACAAAAGGTCACATATTGCATGATTCCATTTCTATGAAATATCCAGAATAGGCAAATCAAGCCACACAGCAGGGTACTGGTTGCTGGGGGGCTGGTGGGAGGAGGGAAAGGGAGAAACTGTTTAATGGCTTTGGGATTTCCTTTTGGGGTGATGAAAATATTTTGGAACTTGACAGAGGCAGTGGCTGCACAACACTGTGAATGTATTAAGTGCAACTGAGTTGTTTGCTTTGAAATGGTTTTATGTTATGTGAATCTCACCTCAATAAAAAAAAAAAACGAGGCTTGCTGCTGACCTCACCAGGTGGTTGGGAGGATTTTGAGCTGATGAACGTGCAGCCCTCACTCAGAGTGGGGAGCTGGTCAATGTCAAAGGGAAGCTTTCATTATCTGGTGCTGTGTGTCAGTTGCCTCCCGGCCTGGCTCCAAACACAGGGAGTTGAGTGTGGGAGCCAAGGGGACACGAGGGCAGGTGGCTTAGGCTGGGGATGCCCCCATTAGCCAGAAACAGAGGGGCCTCCAGTGACAGCTTCACCAGCTCTGGGTCAAGATTCCTGAGCTGTAGACGCAAGCTTGCACCTCTGATTTGCTGTGCAGGCTGGCCCATTTCTTCATCTACATCCAACTCCCTCGAGGTCTTCTCCCTTCTCAGGGGTACCCTGGACAGAAGCAAAGTGCATGCCACCCCTCCTCCTTGTCTTCTTCACAGCACCCAGCACTGCCAGAATGGGGCAGCTCTTGGTTTGGGTGTTTGCTGTGGGTCCTTCCCGTAACATGTAAGCTCTGTGGAGCAAATACTTTATCTCTTTTGTTCATGACTGTATTTCCAGCCTCCAGGGCTTGGCACATAGTAGGTGCTCAATAAATATGTTGCGTGAACAAATGCACGACTCATTTACACAGAGGACTCATTTACCTGTCCTGAGTGCTGTTAGTAAAGAGCTGCGAGGTCGGTGCTATCATTATCCCCATTTTACAGGTGAGGAAGCTGAGGCTATGTGACATGGAATGGCCACCGTGGAGCATGGATTTTGACTTGGCAGCCCAGCCTCAGAGCCCTGGCTTTGACCTACCCTGTCCTGCCTGGAGCAAACTCGCAACTGCCCCCTCCCACTCCCAGGACCTCTGCAGCTGCTGGCCTCACACCCTCTACCCCGGAGCCTATTTCTCAGGCTCACAGTCACCCCAGCCCAGCTCCCTTCCTGAGAACCTCTGTCATAAAGAAGGCGAGGTCCCCCGTCTGGCCTGTCTCTCCACCTCCAGGCCTTGCTCACCCGAGGGAAACTTAGTTCTAAATAATAGGGGTCACGCCTTGTGCTTGCATGAAGCACCTTTCATCTGGGGAGCTCCTGGCTTCTGGGAGGCTAATTAGCTGCTCTCTGGGAAGAGGGAGCCAGAGCTGACACCCTGCCTAGCCAGGCATGGGGCTGGCCCTGCTGGGGAGAAGTGGGTGAACCACCCTCTTGGGCCGCCTACCCCGTCCACATTTCTCTTTGCCACAGGACCTCCTCACGAGGGCCCCTGCTCTCTTGCTAATAATAAAGGCAACTGCTTATCGAGTCCTTATCATGTGCCAGGGGCTTGCTAAGCCCCTTCTGTATATGAAATGTAATCACGAGTGCAGAGCCCTGCGGGCCGTTGTGAAACAATAACTGAACTTGGCTCCCATTAAAGAATCTCTACACCTTGCCGGTTTCCACAAGTGATCTCATGTAATGAATGAGAAGCCCTTGGTGCAGTGCCTGGCATATAATAAGTACTTGATAAGCGGTAGCTATATTATCATTAATCTCCAGAACAACCCTATGGGGCAGGTACTACGTTATCCCCCTTCACAGACGAGGAAGCTGGGGCTCACTGAGGTTAAGCCACTTGTCGGAGGCCACACGGCAACTGAGGAGCAGAGTCCCTATCTGAACTGGGTTGGTTTGAGCCCAAAGCTGCACACGGGTTTTCAGGTGTTCTCCCTCCCTTTCCCCAGCAACCCAGAGGCTGTGAATCCCGCAGGCCTTACTTTGCCTTGCCCTGGGGCTGTAGGGTCACGGGGCTGGGCCATTCTTCTTATCCATCTCCCCAACAGTGCGCTGGTGGGCTAGGCTCGGATGGAAAAACCCTGGAGATCATCTACGCAACCCACTCCTGCCCCCATTTTTTGAGATGAGAGAACCGGGGAGGGAAATGATTGTACAAGGTGACTGGACAAATAGAAAATGCCACCTCACCAAAGCTTGAGGGAAAAAAAGGCATGGAGACTTTGCTCACCTCACCCACACTGACACCAATCACAAGCATACCATACACACAATAGAGTACCTGGGGGATTCACCCCCAGCATTCGGCAGCCGCATCAGCCGAACAGGAGTACCTGTGGGCAGGACTCTGTCTCCAGCTCCCTTCCCTGCCCTCCAAGCTGCTCGGAGCACGGGCCCTGGACCAGCACCTTTCTGGCTCGCCTCACAGCAGGGGCCCCAGTGCAGAGCACACAGTGGGTACTTCAAAACGCTCAATGGCAGGACCTCTGTGGCCTCGACACACCGTGTGGAGGAGAGGAAACGTCCTCCATTGCTCAGCAAACCTGGATCCATCAAATGCCGCCTTCCCTCAGGCCTGGAGGGTGGGGCCTACGGGAATCTGGTTCAGGCTGGGCCACAGGCTCTGGGATTCCCGTAGTGGGACTTTCATTCTTGGGCGCTGAGGGGTGTGGTTAAGATCTGTGTCCAGCTTCTCTCCTCCCTCTGAATGTTGTCCCTGCTGAAGGGGCAGGTCTCTGTGTATCAGACCCACGGACCTGCGAGGCTCTGACCCGCTGACCCTCTCCCTTAGCTTCTCCCCTCCACAGCAGCCCCTGCCTGCGCTCCAGCCACAGAGCTCCCCGATCCAGTTTCTGCATCTATGTCCAGTCTATGCATTTTCCAATGAGCACTGCCTGCGCTCATAGCCTTCAATCCCTTCTCCCACTTTCCCCAGGACCTCTCCTTCCTCCTTCCTGACTCAGCTTGAGGGTTTCCTTAGAGAGGCCTTCTCTGATAGCCTCCCCTTCCCAAATCTAAATTGCTTTCCCACTGATACCGTGTTCCTTGAGCACCTTGTGCTTTTCCTTCATAGGAATTTGGAAACCTTTTCTAATGGAATCTTATATTCATTTATAAGAATATTTGTTTAGACAGGTCTGCCTGTTAGTTTCTAAGCTCCACAAGGATGGGAACTTTATTATGGTCACTTCTTGTGCCCAGTAGTGTTCAGCAGGGCACATTATCTAGCAAATGAGTGAATGAAACCAGTGGTTCTCCAAATGCGGTCCATGACCAGCGGACAAGTGGCACCGGCATCACCAGGCGACTTGTTAGAAATGCAAATTTTTAGGTCACCCACAGAATTAGCAACTTTGAGGGTGGAGATCAGCAATCTGGGTTTAAACAAGCCTTCCAGAGGACTGGGGGCACTCTGAAGTTTGAGAATGAGGCACATCTTCTACGGTTCAGGGTCTGCTGTTGCAAAGGGCAGGCTTGGTGGAACCGGGGATGCGTAAAACCACATCTTCAAAGGCAGCAAAGGGCAGCCCCTCTTTAGAGAGGGGTGGGTGGACCCTGGGCCCCCACCTCTGAACCCCAAACTGGGCCCAGGCATGCTATCTGGAGTCCTGGCCACTGGGGGGCAGTGTGGCCACGTCCATCTCGCCGACCTCCGGGGGCTTCGCAGTGGGAGCGGCCTTGGCAGGCGAGGCCCGGGACGACCAGCCGCGACAGCTTCAACCTGGAGCAACGACCTAGGAAGGAGCTCGTCCTTATCACCCCTCTCGGCTCACGGGCCGGACGGCTACAGCGGCTCCGGGCCGGCGGGCCTCGCCTCCTCCTCACCTCCCGGGGCCCCGGGCCGTCTCCCTGCCCGCCCCTCGGAGGCTGGGGCCTGGTGGGCGAGTGAGGCTCGCCTTCGGCCTGGAAGGCCCTCGAGGCCCCGGGAACTGCAGGACGGGAGGGGAGGAGATGCTGTCGGGCCGACGGGGGCAGAGCGCCAGGGAGGGCGGCGGAACCTTGACTGCTTCCCCGGAGGCAAAGGGCAGTCCTGCCGCGTGACCCTCCCGGCGCACAAAGCAAGGCGGCCATCTTGGCGGGAGCGGCTTAACCCTCTCCCCGCCGGGCCCGCGCCGGCGCCCCCTCCCCGGGCGGCCGCGAGGCCTTTGCCTGCTGAGGATTTTGACCCAGAAGCTTGGGCTGTGGGCAGGTTTTGGGTTTGGAAACCGAGATGCCCTGAGAATGGAGAAGAATGTCCAAGAACTTCAAGAAAACCTTAGACCCTGGCAACTAACCCAAGGGTGTTTGGAAATCCCAACCCATTAGCCCGTTAGGAAGGCTCGCCAGGAGCTTTTGTAAGCAAGTCGGATTTGCTCCCGGTCACCTTGCTTTTTGCCCCATATTCAAAGAGCGTGAGGTCAGAGGCAGGTAAAAGTAGGTCACAGTGGTGATCATCAGGTGTTTGTGGGCAGACAAGTGTCAGGGTCCAAGACGAGGCGTGTTACCAAGTGTAGTATCTTACTGCTCACCGCATAAAGTGCAACCTCTTCGCAGGTCATTCCGATCTCCAAATCAAGGGTCAAGGACTGGCAGCCTGGAGCTGAATCTGACTGGCAGACGCATTTCAGTCCTGCTTCCTCCAATGGGACTTAAAATGCCCTTTTGAATGTCAATCCTTGAGCCACAGGCCCCGCAGGCCCCACCCATCCTGTTGTCTTATATCTGGCCCAGTTCACGCATTGTTGTGGCTCTGTCATTTGGGTATGTTTCAGCTTCATGTTGTTCCTTCTTTCTAGAATACTCTTCCTTCTTAATACCACTGGTCCTTTATGGTCCAGTTTAAATGTCAGTTTTACCAGAAAGCCTGCCATACTGTCTCCCTTCAAATCCAGCAGAATTCCGTCTCTTCCCTCCTCTACCCACCTGTAGAACCATTAGCCTCTGCTTGAGTCCTCACCTATTTTCCTTATAATCTCCACCTGCTGCTGCGTCCTCCCTGCCGAATTGTGAGTGCTGGGAGGGTAGGCAACGTGAAATATTGGTCTTGGTGTCCCCCACGGCCCCTCACACGTATAGGTCATTCAGGAAAGGGCTGCTGCAAGAGAATCATAAAATTATCGAGCGGTATCTGGGTTTTGGTGTTGGAAACAAAAGTTCCAGTGTTTTGAACCTTGGGTGAAGAGAAGTGTAATAGTGTTTTCTCAAGGCCTGTAATGGAATCCTTTTGTGTGTTTAATGGCTTTAAGTTATTCTTAGTGGAAATGTCAGGGTACCATAGGAAGAAAAAACAAAAACAGAAAACAACTCTGGGTCTAAGCCTGACCAAGGAAACTCTAACCACTGAGCCCTGGGTGCCTCACTTCCTCCCGGCGCGCTGGAGGGCGAGCAGGGGGGGGCGCCTGTGAAATGGGACTGCAGTCAGTAGGTCAGGCCCCAGGGGCCCTCCAAGGAAAGGAAGACTCAGAGCCTTGGCTGGGCTTGAGTTCTCGAATTTCTGACTCCTCTCTGGTCTAGGCCTGAGCTCAAGAAATGCAGCAGGAAAGAAAGTGCCTTGAGAATTTTTGGGGAGGCTAAAACTGAAGGAGGACTCTTTTCTTTTTCCTTTTAAAAGAATAAACCAAAAGATCCCCCTGAAGAACTGCAGGACTCCAGAAAAACCCTTTCATGCCACACCCACAGATGATTTGCTGGACGCTCATTAAGGGGAAAACAAAGAGGTGGTTTTGTTTATTTATTTAAGAGGCAAAAAATAAATGAACTGTGACAAAACAATTTGAAACCAGGCCCCTTCGAGACCTGGGCTTTCACTTCCTTGATGGGAAGTAAAACAGAGACTCGAATCCCCCTCCAAATAAAAGCGAAGTTAATAATCAGACAGCCCGAGCCCTGGCTACATCCTGTGTCAGCTCCCTCCCTCCCTAGGCTCACTGTTATAGCTGCCGAGCTGCTCAGAGCCCTGAGCCAGCTTAACCCTTTCCTCCCCACCCCAGGGAAGCCCTGTCCTACTCTGAGGCCTCCAGGCACCCCTATCTCCGGTGCTGGCCTGGCCTCTGCTGGCGTGGCTCTCCCAGGCCTGCCCACGTGGGCCCACCCTCCACAGGGCAGCCAGTCTGCCTCTCGGCCTCCAGCCCATGCACTTAATAAGGTCGGATTGGATTTGAGTGACAGCTTCAGGTTTTTCTGCACAAGAAGCCAAGTGGGCACAGGAGGCATGTCCCCTTCCCTCTCCACCTCTCCAGGGAAAACCTAGCCCATGCCCATTGCAGACTCGGGCCCCTGCTCCACCCAGCCTCCAGAGCCTGGTGGTCTCTAGGAGCTACCTTCCAACAGAAGGACTCCAGGCTGTGTGGAGAGCAGGACTCTGCATGCCTCTGGGTTCCTTTTTGGTGAAAACCTTAGCCTTCCTTCAAATGCCTTCCCATGTTGTAGCACGTTTATTTCTTGGACCCAGTGGAAAGCACATCCCTTATGGGGCTGAGGAGGAATCCTTGCTAAAACTTATTGAGGGCTTTCTACTTGTCAGGCAGTGTCCTAAACAACTTTTACAGATGAGGAGATGGGGGCCCAGGCAGTTAAGTAACTTGCCCAATGTTATAAACCTAATGAATATTAGAGCTGGTCTTTCTTGAAACCAGGCGTTCTGGCTCCACAAAGCCTGTGCTCTTCGCCCCTACACTTGAGTTCTTACAGCCAGAGTCTGCTCCATTCTCTGCTGGGGTCAGGGGGCTTTCAGAGAGCAGCCGATGAAGAATAATCCCATGAATGCATTTTCAAAGGCCAAAGTCCAAGGACTTTTGAGAACATTCAGGCTTTGAGCTGGATTCCCCTCCCTCCTTCTGTTGCTTCCAAGGGAAGAGAGTGGAGCGCACAGGCCTGAGACTGTGGCCCTGTTGCTCCTTCAGGTTCTGTGGACAGTGGTGTCAAGGAGAGGTGGGGATTTGGAACAAGATTAGAACTTTCTCCCTTATCGGTTGGCAGGAGGCCTTCAAGCGTGACTGCCCTTTTGGCCACCTGGACTATCTTCTGCCTATGACCCTTCCTCCCTTTGCATCTTGTCACCTGGGGGTCCCTCGTCGAAGTCACAAGCACCCTCTTCTGGCTGAACCTTGTCTTACAGGAAGCCACTCACCCAGTTGCCTGGGGACTCGTGGTACAGACTTTAGGAACCGGTTGCCTCAGGACACTTGCCTCTGCTGGGGTTCCTTCCTCTGTGTGCCAGGGCCACTTGGACTTGTTCTTGGACGTGGGTGCTGCCAGGTCCCATTTGGCAGGTTCCTGTGACCTGTGAGGGTGTGTTGTACTGCCCCCTGGTGTCTGGAGGCCTTGATGGAAGGTGCGCTGTTGCTCGGCTGACGCAGCCTCAAGAAGCTCCCTTTGGGGAGGTGCTGCTGAGCACCCGGCCTGCTGTCCGCCTGGTGCACCCTGAACTCCCTGCTTTGGGAATGAGTTGATCTGCTGAAGGTCTGCTTTCTTGGGACACATTTTCCCTTTCCAAGCCACTGTCCAGAGTGGGCAGTGCCCTCCTCCTCAAGTCCAACTTGTTCTTTGGCTGGAGAGGAAGCTGTGGGCTCCATCCCAAATGGCCTGTCTTCCCAGAGCAGGAGAGGGAGGACAGTAACCCCCTCTCTGGGACATCGAGGGGCTGACACCCCAGCAGAATAAATACCCGGCTTCACGGGGTCTCAGAGGAAGGTTCTTTGATTTTTACTTAATTTACAAGTTCAAGTGCAGCATCTACAGTTCAAACAGATGGGGTGCCTCGTTTATGGTCCTTGGAGGCTACAGGCCACCATTTCAAAAAAAAAAAAACCCACAAAAAAACTAACCAAAACAAAACCCTCAAATCAGACCCACCCTTTATCAGAGCTTACTGGTGCTGCACTCTTTTTTATTTTTTATTTTTGGTTTTACAGATTTATTTTTAAAGAGCAAACACTTACTTTAAATAGAAATCCAACAGAATTACTCTGTCCAAGTCAGGAACGATAGCAAAATGCATTCTCATTCCGGACACTTGTCAGTATCTACTGAGTCTTCTCTTGGAAGAAAGGTGGTCTGCTATTTTATTCATGTACAGCCTTCTTATCTGCAATGTAATCTACAATTTCTTGTGGACACATTAACGTTTCCACATCTATATCAGGAATTTCAAACCCAAAGTCGTCCTCCATGGCTATGATTATCTCCACTTGGTCCAAACTGTCTAAGCCCAGGTCTTTCATAAAATGGGAATTTACTGAGAGCTTTCCTGGATCAATTTTTTCATTGAGTTTCAAGACGTGAAGAACATGGTCCTTAACTCCCTCTAACGTCACAGGGGCGTGTCACTATACTGGCGGCATAATGGTGTAACTTTACCTGGCACCTGCGCAAGCACCCAGACCGGCTGCGGAGCTACAAGCCCAGTCCGGGTCCCTGCAGGGGCACAAGGCAGTGCTGAGCGGCCGCGAACGGCGAAGGAGCCCAGGGCAGCAGCGTAAAGGCCACTGGCCGACACAGGTGGCAAGGACGCGAGCCGCCATGGCTACGCCACCCGGGAAGCACTTGTGCCGCACTCTTTATATGCACTGATCTCATTGACCCTTATCCCCTGGGGAAATGGGGGAGAGGGGATTATGCCCATTTTCACAAAGGTGAGGTTCAGGAAGTTAGAGTAGCTTGCCCGTTCCGGTTTAAAATACATTGAAGTGTATCTGATTTTAAATAAAATTATTTCAGATACATTTAAAAAATGATTTCCACTGCGTTTAAAAGCAGTGGCAAAATGGACGCCAGCCCCTCTGAGTGTTCTTCCCCGTCCCGAGGGGCAGGGCACCACCCACAGGCATCGCCCGGCGGGGAGGGCAGGTAGGCGCTGCCCGGCCTGGGTGGGTGCTCTTCACGCCTGCTCTCCGGCCCTCCTGGGCTCCCCACAGGTCTCTTCCCAGCCTGGCCAGGCTGTAAATACTGTGCGGCAAGAACCCAAAATACAAGAATCACTCAAATGCATTAACATTTTTTCAGCTTTTATGAACTGAAACCAACCAACCACTTTTTTATTATGGAAAACTTACATGTACACAGGAGACAGAGAAGTATGACGAACCCCCATACCCACTGCTCAGCTTCAACAGGTGACAACTCATGGCCATGCTTGTTCATTTCTACTCCCATCCGCCTCCCCACCTCCCGCATAATTTTGACGCAAACCCCATATATCATCTCCTTTCATCTGTAAATATTTCAGTATGCATCTCTACAAGAGGGACTTTTAGAAAAACTTAAGCATATCATCATTATCTCACCTAAAATCAGTAATACCCTATTCAGAGCATGGAGATTCAGCTGGTGTTCAAATTTCCAGAAGAGTTTTTTGAACTCTGCTTTTCCACTTACTCCAAAAAAGAGAAAAAAAAGAGAATCATCCCTGAAATAAGAATTTCTCAGAATTGGGTCATCTTCTCACATGCTTGCTCACAGAAGGACACATTTTTGAATGGGGGCAGAACGCCCTGTGCGTTCAGTCCTCGAGGCCAAGATCAGTTCTTAAGCTTGCTCCTGCGGCAGCCTGTCCTCGTGGGCCCTGGAGTTCACTAAGGATGAACACATTTAAGGGTGGGGATGCAGCGGTGTTGAGCTAATGCGGGGAGACTGGAGTGCAGCCCCCTGCGTCCTCCCACCCACGCAGTCGCCCCGGCTGTGAGTGGCTGGCCTTGGCTTTCCTGTCCAGCGCTCCACCCGCCAGCTGCCGGGGCCTCCTCTGGGACCCACTTCTCTCTCTTGCTTGGGATACTTGATTGTGCTCCAGTGACTCCATGGAATCCCACTTTGCACGGCCTCCAGCTTTCTTCTAGGTCTTGCCAATTACTGCTCGACATGCAGCAAAAGTTGACTGAGGTGACTTTTCTGGAGAGGAGGGGTGCTCACACCGACGGAGAGCGTGCCAAGTGCTTTGCTCATATGTCCTCGCAGCCAGTCCAGGACACCAGGATCGCTCTTCCCACCCTTGCACAGAGGAGGAGACCAAGGGGAGGGCAGGCAAGTCCCTTGCTAGCCTAGGAAGTCACAGTGCCAGGGCTTGATCCTGATCAGCCCGAACACTGCGTTGGTGCTCTCCACGGCCACAGATTGCTTCCCAAATGTTACGACTCTTTTAACAGGCTGCTAGGCAAGTTGGCCTCGGACCAGGCACTTATCCTTCTGAGGACAGATCTTGACAAGTTGGGCTCGCCAGTCACCGTGCACTGTTCCCTCCGCCGTTCACATCTTCCAGAGCAGATAGAGCATGACTTATTATTATACACACCCTTATTAGGAGATTAGCTCAGTTGAATGGAAGAAATTTTAGGTCATTCAGCCTCTAATTTCCTGGTGTGTCTTTTTTCATGGTTAAGTAATAGTTTGAGTCATAGATTATGTACTTGGGACAGGTTTGGAGGTGAGGAAGGGATGAGAAGAAACCGGGTTAAGTATAAAAGGCCACCATCTGCATGTTATCCCTTCTGTAGTTTTTGTCACATCTCTCCATTTTGATAGAAGAAAAATGTGACTTTTGGAATGTACAGAATCAGGGTCAAGAATTCTTGAGAAAGGGAAGGACTGGCGCGGGCCTGGTTCTTCTTTGTCCCAGTGGATCAGAGTCCCGCCTGTGCGTCGTCCCCTCAACTGAACTTTGGAGGAGCAGTCTTCGGGGGGCTGAGCAGGGTCAGCACCTTTGTCCTTTAGTGGCCTGGTTCATCAACGGCAGACTGCCTGGGCACTCCAAAGCTGGGGCCACACTAGCATGGAGGGGTGTTTTTACCACTTTGGTTCCCAAATTTGCCTTGGTTTGCTTCAACTTTCCCCAACTCCTGCTGCCCTTGGCAAACAGAAGAGTCGGCAGAGATGGGTTTGCTTAAAGTAATGGAGTTGGAAAAAGCAAAACAGACACAGAGAAGAGAGGCATTCCCAGACTCCCCAAAGAAAGAGAGGCCAGAGAAGCCTGAAAGTAGCTCTGCAGACAAAGGGCGCAGAACCAGTATCTTCTGTAAGTCTCCCTGGGGTTTAGGGACACAAGGCATTGACGGGGGACTTCAAGACACTGCTTGCTAGCCCCGGTAATGGGAAAGCTGTGGCGATCTTTAGGTGCCCTTGGGAATGCCTGGAAATAAGTTGAAATCATTTAAGTTTCCAAAAGTTCCATTTGCTGGGACTCTTCTAGCTTTGCATAGAGAAGGGGATGCCAATCCTCTGTGAACCCCCACTGTTCCAGGATTAGGGTGTCTGTGGCCCTCTCTGGTCCACAGAGATGTTGCTGGGATAGCCCTTTCCCTAGAAGATGCTTCACTCACCCAGTGCTTCTTTGGCACAGGGACCTTCTTGCTCAAATCCTCCAGTGAGCGCTGCATAGGCCAACAGGACAGAAGCCACCATACTTAGGGTAAGCAGCTCGACCAGCCCTCACTATGCAAAAGAATAACAGTGCGGTAGGATGGAAGCATGTAGGAAAAGCTAGGACAAGAAGGAAAGCTTGCTCAGTGCTCAGAAGCAGTATGACTCAGGCGAAGCCACTCAGAGTCTCAGAAGTGTGGTAGGTGGAGGCAGAGCAGTTGTTTTAAATTCATCGCTCCCTCTTTCTTTCCTCCTGGGTCTTTCTCTCCCCCCTACCCTTTTTTACCCTAGAGGTGTTTGCTTTCACATTTTTCTCTCTTTTCAGAATATTTATAACTGCCCCTCTTTCCTTCCCATTCTCAATTCCCCTTCCCACCCCACCCTGCCTTCTTAGAATAATTTCTCTTGTCATTTGGCTTTCCTCATTTTACATCTGGATTCCCGGATGGTTTATTTTGTCTGTTTCTTGAATTTCTCTCCTCCCCCATTTCTTATAGTTGCTTTTTTTTTCTTTCCCCTTTTCCCTTCAGCTTCAGTTCTTTTCCCTGAAGCTTTCCTTGGGCTTTTATTCTTGTTCATCTGTTTAAGCAGTGCTGGCAAGAAAGAGGCCACAGCCGGCAGGCAGAACTTGAGCGGCAGCAGAGGACCTGGGTTCCTGAGGATTCTCCTTGCAGCCCCAGAGCGCTTGGAAGAGGAGCTCCCTTCTGGGGAGGGGACAGGAGACGGTGCTGCTGCCCCCTGTGAGAGCTGCTGGGCTCTGCCAGGCCTGGGCTGAGGGTTGGGGGGCAGATGGCGTTTCCTCCATGGTGTGTGGGCCTGGGCCCTGTTGCTCAGGGGAGGCTATGGAACCATCCTTCTCTGCGTGGCTGGCTGCTGGTGGTAGGGGAACAGGGGGGAGAGGAGGCTTGGGGGGGGCGGTGCAGGTGAGGATGGTCAAGGTCCAACCCAGGAAGGGTGGAGCTCAGGGGACGGTGCGCCCACTGGAAAGGGATCCCTTGCAAAGCTCTGAGCTGTGGTTCGCACCCTCGCAGCCCAGGGTAGTGGGGTATCCTTTGAGATACCCCACTCTGCAGCTGAAGTCTGTCTGTCTGGGCATCCAGAGCTCTCTGCTGGGGAGGGGCAACTTTCCAGTAGAAGGCCCTTCTTCAAGACCCACCCCTACCCCCTTGGCCAGGGGGCCCGATGGGGAGCCCAGGGAGAAGGCGGATAATTTCAGGACATCTTCAAGCTCGTGGCCACTCGAGAGCAACACAGACCCTGTCCATGGGAGGCCCTGAGGGTCGGCCTTGGTATTGATGGAAGCAGGTGGCACTTCCTGATGGGCGTGGGTAGCCGAGAAATCCTAGAAGTTGCAGCCGCACCCCTCCTTGTCTGGCGCAGCGGAAGGCGGCGAAGAGTGTCCTGGGCTCTGCTACCCAGCTGTCCAGGCGAATCGACTGGAGTGCATCTGGCTGTCCCCACCCACCCACGCTTTGCTTGCCATCCTGGGCGCCAACGTTACTGGGCCCAGCCGAGGGGGCGCTGGAAGGCTGCTCGGCCGGGAAGGCTCCCAGAGCTGGCCTGCATCGGCCGTGGTCTTTTTTTAGCCTCGGGGGGGGCGGTGGGGGCCTCGTGCTTCACAGGTTAGCACCATCAAGGGGACCCTTGCCTTCTCCAAAGGCACACTTACCCTTTCCAGGTCCCACCTGTACTTTGTCACCTTCACTGTGCGCGCTGCCACTTTAGCAAAGCGCTGTTGGTGATGTAATTGAAACCTCGGGCGTAGTCTTGGCTTATACAAGTCCTCAGCCCTGGAGTCCAACTCTTGGGGCCTCGCATACTTTAAGATCCTAAAAGCACCAGCCGGAAGAGCCCCAGGCGAGGCCTTGTGGACTTGGGTTACCCCTGATTCAAGGCCGAACCCCCTGGCCTAACTAGAGAACTGTAGTGGACAGAATGAATGCTTGGGAGACGAGCAGGATATTTTCTTCTAAATTGCACCTCTCAACTCTGGCAGGAGAGCTGAGGGCAAAGACGCAGGCTCTCGATGTAGGAATTCAGGTGGGGATTCGGCTCCCAGCAGCCCTCCCTTTCCCACCTGAGCCGCCTCACCCCTCACTAAGCCCCCTCCGTGCAGGCTCCTTGAATCTGTCCGTCTGTCTCAGCGCTGCCTCGTTGCCATTCCCGCCACCCCTCTCTGCCTTCCCTCTTCCCACGCACCCTGTTGTATAAATATTTACACCCCCGGGCTGGCAGGAATCTTTCTCCAGCTGCTTCCCCGGTCTCTGGGAGAGCTTGTTCTCTCACTGAGCAGCTGCAGCAGATCTGGTTGCCTCTGGCCAGACAAGGGCAGGCCCTGGTTTGGGGGCCCTGTGGTCCCCCCAGGGTGGAGGGGTGGAACTGGCGGGAGAAATTCAGCACCAGAGAAGCCACAGGGCTGTGGCCAAGACCCGTGCTTGCTCCCCTGCTGCCCCCACGTGGCCCTCCCAGAGCTGTCTGAGCCCCCTCTGGCAGGCGAGGGGGCCTGTTCTCAAAGGGGCAGCTCCCCTGGATGGGGCCTGTCAGCCCTGGGCTGGGTTTTGCTAGGAGGGGAGTCCAGGACGATTCTAAAGCAAACTGCCTGAGGCTAGCACAAAATAATAACTTAGGTTTATTCACCTCCTTATGAGCATGTAGGATATCCTGGATCCACCCTAAAGCCCATACCCTAGCTGAGAGCAAGACCACCCCCGAGAATCTCATATTGGGCATCTCCCTGCTCCTTTCCAGCCCATTCTACCATCCTCCTGTCCCTGTTTAGCCCTCCACCTGGGGCGGGGCATAGAGAGGATGGACACCCCCCCCCCCTACCGTTTCCTCAGGGAGCGGGAGTAAAGGTTCCCACGGACCAGACACTGTGCAAGGTACTTGTCCATATTCTTGTGTAATTATTCAAGCCTCAAGAGGCGCACACTCTTCAGCCTCCTTGGCCGCGTCCCCTCCCTCGGGCAGTGGCAGCTTCCCGCCGTAGCCTTTGCAGAGCCCTGCTTTTCTCTGGTCCTCTGGACTTAGCCAGGAGCCTCCCAGAGCCAGCACAGGCCCCACATCCATCTCGTCTCCCGTCTCCCCATAGCGGATAGAGGTCCCCTGCTGCCATCTCCATTTCCCCTGCCTCAGTTTCCCCCATATCTGTAGGAAGTGATTAACCTGTACTCCATAAAGCATTCCCAATTCAGCATTAGAACAGGTTTTTAAAAAACAGTTCAACTCCTTTTTCTAGTGTGTGTGTGACAGAAGAGACTGCTCAGATATCAGGGATCATGAGGATGTATGTTCGGGGGGACTGAGGAGGAGACAAAGAGGGTATCCCTCCCCCCAAAAAAACCCACAACAACACTCAGATTCAGGGTGTATATATGTCGAATTGGGTAGAGGGTTCTGATGGGGCTAGGGACAAAGGCTCCATCCTGTCCTTCGACACCCACACTTGTGCCAGAAAGAAAGCAAACACAATCATCCTAGCTCTGTCTTTCTCAGACCTCTTCTGAGAATGGGAGGAAAGCCAATGTCAAAGGTGCAGGGGTGTGACTGCTAAGAAGGGCCTGGCACAGTGCCTGAGGTTCAGTGGGTATGGGATGAGCACAGTCCACCCTCTGGCCACCCCAAGGAGAGGCAGGGGAGAGCGGGCTGCATGGGGCCCACTGGGAAATGTACAGAGACAAAATGGGAAACCACAGCTTGGAAGCTGTGCAGCTGTGAGACGTTCCTGCCTGCCTGCCTCCCCCACCCTCCAAAGGTAAGGCAAAAACCAAATAAAAGCCTGACCCGGCAGATATTAATACTCCAGGCAAGGATGATGTGCAAGCAGCCACCTCCCCCTTCCCCCTTCTGTTTCTATAAGCAGCTGAAACAAATTTAGCGAAATAACCCCACCCGTCCGAGGATCTAAGATTTCAGAACAGTGGGACTCTCTACCCTGAAAGTCCCTGTTTTATAGAGCTGGGAGCTTTTTGTTTAAATTCTCTTTGGGAATGGAATGCTCTCGATCTAAAATAATTATTTTACTGCAGTCATTTATTCCTCATGGATAAATGCTGTGACACGGGATGGCTTGTTAGAAAGGTGATCTACAGACACGCTGCAGCTTAAAATAATCAACTCCTGGGGCCGTTGGGGGTATTTATTGCAAGATCCTTCTTGATGTCTGTGCAGGTTCAGCCAAGTCTTGCTGTTGTTTGTCATACAGGACAGTGATTGTGACTGGCTAAGTCACCAAACAGAATTACTGAGTCTTCATTCTTTCCACAAATACACATCGAGAGCTTACACAGTGTCTAGCACTGTGCCAGGCACTGGGGGTGGAGTGACAGCAGAGAGAGCCTGTGCTCATGGAAGCTACATGCTCATGGGAAGGGTGATGTTAGACTATGAAAAACATGCAACGACTTAATAGGGAAAGACTGAATGCTTTCCCCCTAAGATTGGGAGTAAGGTGGTATCCAGCCTCATCTCACTACATGCAGTCGATATCCTACTGGAAATCCTAGATAGGACATAAGGCAAGAAAATTAAATATGATGCAAACATATTGGAAAAGAAGAAATTAAACTATACTTATTTGCAGACAACATGATTGTCTATGTAAAAACAAAAATCTCAAAGAATCTCCAAAAAAACCCTCCTAGAACTAAAATGAATTTTGCTAGATGTAAGGATATATGGCCAATACATAAAATCAACTGTACTTTTAATAAACTAGTAGCGAACAATTGAAAACTGAAATGAAAAAAAAATTTACAGTAACTCCAAAATATGCAAAAAATGACACTAGAATTGGATATAAATAGATTAAAAAAACTGACCCTCTACCTAAATCTCATATCTCATATAAAAACTAACTCCAAATGGATCATAAGTTTAAATGTAAATAATACAACCATAAAACTTTTTGAAGAAAACGTAGAAAATCTTCATGATCAGGGGTGAGGCAGAGTCCTCAGATGTGACAGTAAACGCATGATTCACAAAAGATGAAATTGATAAATTAAACATCATCAAAATTAAAAACTTTTCTGAAAGATACTGTTGAAAGAATCAAAAGACAAGCTACAGACTGGAGATAATATTTGTAAATCACGTATCTGTCAGAGGAACTGTATCCAGAATATATAAGGATTCTCAACTCTCAACAATAAGAAAACAGCCAACTAAATTTTTAAATGGGCAAAAGATTTGAACAGACACTTAATCACCAGGAAATATACAGATGGCAAGTAAGGACATGAAAAGATGTTCATCTTTAGTTGCTGGGGAGATGCAAATTAAAACCATGAGGCGATACCAGTACACAGCTATTACAATGACTAAATAAAATAAAAAATGCAGACAATTCTAAATGCTGACAAGGATGTGGAACAACTGAGAATTCTCATCCATAAATTGCTGATGGAGATGCAAAATGGTATAGCCACTCTGGAAAACAGTTCGGCAGGTTTTTTTTTTTTTTTTAAATAAAAGTTAACATATACTTCCCATTTGACTTACCGGTCCCACTTCTGGTTATTTACCCTAGAGGAATAAAAACTTATATTCACAAAGAAAACCTGTACACAAATATTTATTGCAGCTGTATTCATAAGGGCCAAAGCCCGTAAAGAATGCAAATGTCCTTCAACAGGCAGACTGATAAGCAAACCATGGGGCACACATACAGTGGAATACTAGTCATTAATAAAAATGAGTAAATTATTGATGCATGTAACGACACTGATAAATCTCAAAGGCATCATGCTGTGTGAAATAAGCTAGTCTCAAAAGGTATATGCTGTATGCTTCCATTTGTATGATATTCTGGAAAAGACAAAATTATGTGACAGAGAACAGGAGCTGTCATGGGCTGGCATTGGGGGAGGGTGTGTCTGTAGGATTTTTGGAGGTGACGGAATTGTTCTGTTTCCTGATTGTAGTGGGGGTTACACGTTCATACTAATATAGTAAAATTCTTACAACTGTCCACCACATAAAGGTCAATTTTATTGTATGTTTAATTAATACATAAAAAGAAAGTTACAGGAAGGAATGTATGCTCATGAATGGAAATAACTGCTTTGAAGGAAATGAACATTTCATAAGGATGTAAGAGAAAGGGTTTTTACCTTGTCTTGGAGGTATGTGTGTGTGTGGTTGTGGGTCAAGAATGGTTTCCCTGAGGAGATGTTTGAGCTCGTTTTTCATATATACACATATATATACTTTTATTAGAGAAGTTGTAGGTTTACAGAAAAAATATTCTATTTCATAACAGTGAGATAATACCATATTTATCCTTTGTGTCTGGCTTATTTTACTCAACGTGATGTCTTCAAGGTTCATCCAGTGAGCATCAGAACTTCTTTCCTTTTTATGGTTGAAAAAATTCCATTGTTTTTATATACCACATTTTGTTTATCCATTCATCTGCTGATGGATACTTGGGTTGCTTCCATCTTTCATCAATTGTGAACAGTGCCGCTAGGAACATTAGTGTGCCAATAATCTGTTTGAGTCCCTGATTTCAAGTCTTTTGGGTATATACTTACAAGTGGAATTGCTGGGTCATATGGTAATTCTATACTCGACTTTCTGAGGAACTGCCAAACTGTTTTCTACAGTGGCTGCACCATTTTACATTCCCACCAATGAATGAGTGTTCCTTCCTTTTTTCTTTTTTTTTTAAGATTTAAAAAAACTTATTGCCCGCCCCCCCCCCCCACTCGTGTCCATTCACTGTTTGTTCTTCTGCGTCCGCTTGCATTATCTGGCAGCACTGGGAAACTGCATCTCTTTTTCGTTGCGTCATCTTGCTGCCTCAGCTGTCCCTGTGTATGGCGCCACTCCCGGGCAGGCTGTGCTTTTTTTCACGCAAGGAGGCTCTCCTTGCAGGGTGCACTCCCTGTGTGTGGGGCTCCCCTTCGCAGGGACCCCCTGCATGGCCCAGCACTCCTTGCACACCGCAGAACTGCGTGTGGTCCAGCTCATCACACGGGCCAGGAGGCCCTGGACCCTCCATATGGTAGACAGATGCTCTATCAGTTGAGACACATCCACTTCTTCCTTTTATCTTCACGGCCTCTCCAATACGTGTTATTTTCTGTTTTTCTTTCTTTTTTTGCCTAATAGTAGTCATTCTAGTGCATATGAAATTGTATCTCATTGTGTGTATGTGTTTAACATACCGGGGGCTGGGGATTGAACCTGGGACCGCATATGGGGAAGCTGGTGCTCAACTACTGAACCACATCGGTTTCCCTGAGTTGTTTTTTGTTTTATCAGGAGGCACTGGGAACCGATCCTGGGATCTCCCATGTGGGAGGTGGGCACTTGACTGCTTGAGCCACATCTGCTCCCTCTCATTGTGGTTTTTGGTTTTTTTTCTTAAAGATTTATTTTTTATTTATTTATTCCCCCCTTGTGGCTTGTTCCTTTTCTTTTGCTGTCTCTTCTCTGTGTCCATTCGCTGCTCATTTTTTCTGTATCTGCTTGTTTCCCTTTTGTTGCGTCATCTTGCTGTACCAGCTCTCCATGGCACATGTGCCATCAACTCTCTGCGGCACACAGGCCACCTTTGCCTTCACAAGGAGGCCCCAGGACATGAACCCAGGGCCTCCCATATGGTAGATGGGAGCCCAACTGATTGAGCCACAGCCGCTTCCCTCATTGTAGTATTGATTTGCATCTCCCTAATGGCTAATGATGGGCATCTTTTCATTTGCTTTTTCATCATATGTATATTTTCTTTGGAGAAATGTCTATTCAAGTCTTTTGCTCATTTTTAAACTGGGTTGTTTGTCTTTCTGTTGTTGAATGGAAGGATTTCTTTATATATTCTGGATACTAAACTATTATAATATATGTGGTTTCCAAAAGTTTTCTCCCATTTTGTAGGTTGCTTTTTTGTTTTTTTTTAAAGATTTATTTATTTATTTCTCTTCCCTTCCCCCACCCCTCAGTTGTCTGCTCTCTGTGTCCATTCGCTGTGTGTTCTTCTGTGACAGCTTATATCCTTATCAGAGGCACCAGGAATCTGTATTTCTTTTTGTTGCATCATCTTGTTGTGTCAGCTCTCCATGTGTGTGGCGCCATTCTTGGGCAGGCTGCGCTTTCTTTCATGCTGGGCGGCTCTCCTTATGGGGCGCACTCCTTGCGTGTGGGGCTCCCCTACATGGGGGACACCCCTGTGTGGCATGGCACTCCTTGCACGCATCAGCACTGAGCATGGGCAGCTCCACATGGGTCAAGGAGGCCTGGGGTTTGAACCGCGGACCTCCCATGTGGTAGGCAGACGCCATATCCATTGGGCCAAGTCCACTTCCCTGTAGGTTGCCTTTTAATTTTCATCATGAAGTAAAACTTTGATGCACAAAAGTTTTTCATTTTTATGAGGTCCCATTTATCTATTTTTTCTTTTAATCCTTGTGCTTTTGGTGTAATGTCTAAGAAACCACAGTCTAACACAAGGTACTGCAAATGCTCCCCTATGTTTTCTTCTAGTTTTATAGTTTTGGCTACTGTATTTAGGTCTTTGATCAATTTTGAGTTGATTTTTGCATATATAAATATATGTGAGGTATGGGTCCACCATCATTCTTTTGCATATGGATATCCGGTTTTCCCAGCAACATTTATTTATTTATTTATTTATTTTATTTTATTTTATTTTTTATTTTTTTATTTTATTGACTTTGTAATAATATTACATTAAAAATATATATATATGAGGTCCCATTGAACCCTACCACCCCCACCCCACCTCTCCCCCCCCCAGCAACACTCCCTCCCATCATCATGACACAGCCATTGCATTTGGCAAGTACATCTCTGGGCGCCAGCAACATTTATTGAAGAGATTGTTCTTTCCTCACTGAGTGGCCTTGTAACCCTTGTTAAAAATCAGTTGGCCATAGATGTGAGGGTTTATTTCTGAACTTGATTCCATAGGTTTATGCATCTGTCCTTGTGCCAGTGCCACACAGTTTTAATTACCATAGTTCTGAAATAAGTTCTAAAATGTGGAAGAGTGAGTCCCCCAACTCAATTCTTTTTCAAGACGGTTTTGGCTATTTGGAGACCCTTACCTTTCCACACAAATTTGATGATTGCCTTTTCCATTTCTGCAAAGAAGGCTATTGGAATTTTGGTTGGGATTGTGTGGAATCTGTGCATTGCTTTGGGCAGAAATGACATTTTAGCAATATTTAATCTTCCAATTCATGAACACAGAATGTCCTACAATTTATTTAGGTTTTCTTTGATTTTTTTTTAGCAATGTTCTGTAGTTTTCTGTATTTAAGTTCCTTCACATCCTTAAGATTATTCCTAGATATTTGATTCTTTTGGTTGCTAATGTAAATGGATTTTTTTCTTGATTTCCTCTTCAGATTGTAATTATTAGTGTACAGAAACAAAACTGAGTTTTGCATGTTGATCTGGTACCTCATCACTTTTCTGAATTCATTTATTAGCTCTAACAGCTTTGTTGTGGAATTTTCAACTTTCTACATATAGGAACATGCCATCTGCAAATCGGGAAAGTTTTCTTCATTTCCAATTTGGGTGTCTTTTATTTCTTTTTCTTGTGTAACTGCTCAGGCTAGAATTTCCAGTACAATGCTGAATAACAGTGGTGACGGTGGGCATGCCTGTCTTGTTCCTGACCTTAGGGGGGATCTTTCAGAGTTTCACCATTGAGTATGTTAGGTGTGGGTTTTTCATATATGCCCCTTATCACGTTAAGGAAGTTTCCTTCTATATTTAGTTTCCAAAGTATTTCTATCAAGAAGGGGTGCTGGATTTTGTCAAAGGTCATTTCTGCATCAATTGAGATGATCATGTGTTTTCCCCCCTTCATTTTGTTAATGTGGTATATTACATTAATTGATTTTCTTATATTGAACAACCCATGTATTTCTTTGTTAAAATTAGTGTTAATTCTTGGAATGTTTAGTAAATACACCAGTGAAGTCATCTGGACTTGGGCTTTTCTGTGTTCGGAGGTGTTTGATGACTGATTCAATCTCCTTTCTTTCTACTAGTGTGTTGAGATCTTCTATTTTTTCTTGAGTCAGTGTAGGTAGTTTGTGTCTTTCTAGGAACTTGTCCATTTCATTTAGGTTATATTTGTTGGCATATAGCTGTTCATAATAGCCTCTTTTAATCCTTTTTATACCAGGGGGTCAGGAGTAATGTCCCCCTTTTATTTAATAATTTTAGTTGTTTTCTCTCTCTTTTTCTTTACCAGGCTAGTTAAAGGTTCGTTGATTTTATTGATCTTTATAAAGAACCAACTTTTGATTTTTCTTTCTGTGTTTTTTTAAGAGCTATAAATTTCCCTCTCAGCACTGCCTTTGCTGCATCCCATGTGTTTTGGTATGTGGTACTCGTTTTCATTTCTGTCTTAGTTTGCTAAAGATTGCCGATGCAAGGTACCAGAAATGGGTTGGCTTTTACTACAGGAATTTTATTGGGAGTAAAAGCTTACAATTCCAAGACTGTGAAAAGTCCAAATCAAGGCATCAGCTGAGGTGCTTTCTCGGGGTATTGCCATGTGGTAAAGCAAGGTGACCACCGATCTCTGCCAAGGTCTCTGCCTCCCCTCAAGAATCTATCATCTCCCAGAGTTCACCTGTGGGCAATCAGGCATAGGGCTTGTCTCTACAGCTGTGGCTGCTCCATGGGCCCAGGGCCTCCACATTCTGCTGGTTCCAGACTCTGGGACCTCTCTCAGCCTCTTAGGGCTTCTTTGCTTTCCTGCAGTCTTCTCAAACATGGCAGGATCAATATAATATGGCTGTTCCCTTTCCCTCTGTGTCTCTCTCTGTGTTTCCATTTATATCTGACCCAGCAAAAGGGTGGAGACTCAAACTGAGTTATGCCTCACTCCTGATGTAGACCAATCAAAAGAGTCTCACACCCATAGTAATGGATTAGTTCAAAAACGTAATCTCTCTCTTTTTGGGAATCATGAAATAATTTCAAATTGTCACAATTTATCTCATGATATTTCTCAATTTCCTTGTGATTTTTTCTTCAATCCATTTGTTGTTTATGAGTATGTTGCTTAATTTCCACATTTTTATGAATTTTTCAGTTTTCCCTCTGTTTTTGATTTCAAGCTTCATTCCATTGTGGTCAGAGAAGATACACTGTATGATTTCAGTATTTTTGAATTTATGGAGACTTGTTTTTTGACCTCACATATGGTCTATCCTGGAGAATCATCTATGTGTAGTAGAGAAGAACGTGTATTCTACTGCTGTTGGATGAAGTGGTGTATATATGTGTGTTTGTTCTAGCTAGTTTAGAGTATCATTCAAGTCTTTTATTTCCTTATTGATTTTCTTTCTAAATGTTTTATTGATTATTGAAAGTGGTGTATTAAAGTTTCCTACTATTAATGTACACCTGTCTATTTCTCCCTTCAGTCTGTCAAGATTTGCATCATGTAGTTTGAGGCTCTGTCTTTAGGTGCCCATATACTTATAATTGTTATGTTTTCTTGTTGAATTGACTCCTCTATCAATATATAGTGACCTTTTTTGTCCCTGTAACAGTTTTTGACTTAAAGTCTATTTTATCTGGTATTAGTATGGCTATCCAGCTCTCTTTTGATTACTCTTTTTTTGGTATATTTCTTCCATCCTTTTACTTTCATCCCACATGTGTCTTTGAATTTAAGGCAAGTCTCTTGTAAATAGTATAGAGTTGGGTCATGCTTTTTAAACCCATTCTGCCAATCGCTGGCTTTTGAGCGGATGGTATAATCCATTTACATTGAAAGTAACTCCTGATAATGCAGGACTTTCTTCTGCTATTTTGGCATTTTGTCTTTGTAAGCCTTATACTGTTTTTCTGTCCTTCAATTCTTCCATTAATATCTACTTTCATATTTGATTTTTTGTATTGTACCATTTTGAGTCCTTTCCCATTTCTTTCTGTATATATTTCTTATACATTTTCTTTGTAGTTACCATGGGACTTAAATTTAATCTGTAACAATCACATTTGATTTGCTACCAACTTAATTTAAATAGCATACACATATACTATTCCTACACCCTACCCTGACTGTCTTGCTGTATTTATTACAAATTATATCTTTATACACTGTATGTCCCAAAACTATAGATTTATATGACTTTTAATGCATTTGCGTTTTATAATATGTAAGAAGGAAATGGTGGAATTACATATGAAAAAAATACAACACAATAGTACGGGCATTTATAATTACCCATATCAGGCATCTTTATTCTTTATGCTGCTTTGATTCACTGTCTAGTGTCCTTTTCTTTAAGTCAGAGAAACTCCTTTTAACATTGCTCGTAGGGCAAGTTTAATGGTGATAAATTCTTTCAAATTCTGTTTATCTGTTCATGTCTTAATCTCTCCTTCCTTTTTGAAAGGTAGTCTTGGGAGCTGAGGTGGCTCAAGTGATTGAGTACCTCTCTTCCACCAGGTTCTGTTCCTGGTGCCTCCTAAAGAGAAGATGAGCAGACACAGAAGGCACACAGCAAATGGATACAGAGAGCAGACAGGGAGGGCAAGCAATGAGGTTGGGGAGGGGGGTATTAAAAAAAAGAGAGAGTCTTGCTGGATATACAATTCTTGGCTGGCAAATGTTTTCTTTTGGCACTTTAAATATTTTGTACCATTGCCTTCTTGTCTCCATGGTTTCTGGTGGAAATTTGCACTTAATCTTATTGGGGCCCCCTTGTATGTAACAACATCAATTTTCTCTTGCAGCTTTTAGAACTCTCTCCTTATCCTTGGTATTTGACAACTTGACTACTATGTGTTTGGGCCTGGATCTTTCTGAGTTCATTCTGTTTGGGGTTTACTGGGATTCTTGAATGTGCATATTCATGTTTTTCATTATATTTGGGAAGTTTTCTGCCATTATTTTCTTGACTCTTCCTTCTGTCCCTTTCTCTCTGTCTTCTCTTTCTGAGACTCCTCTAAGGCATATATTGGTATGCTTGATGGTGTCCCACAGGTCTCTTGGGCTTAGTTCACTTTTTAAAAACAATTATTTTTTCTTTCTCAGCCTGCATCATTTCAATTGTCTTGTCTTGGAGTTCACTGATTCTTCTTTCAGCTCAAATCTGCTATTGAAATCCACTATGGAATTTTTCATTTCAGTTATTATACTTCAACTCTAATATTTCTGTTTCGTTCTTTTTAAAAATTTCTATCTCATTATTGGGATTCTCATATTATTTATTCACTGTTTTCCATTATCTCCTTCAGCATATTGAGGATCATGTTCTAAAGGTCCTTGTGTAGTTTGTCCAAAGTCTGGTCTTCTTTGCTTATGGTTTCTGGATTTTTATCTTGCTCATTTGGAGACCCATCATTTCCTATTTCTTTGTTTGTCTTATAATCTTTTGCTGCACACTGTACATTTTAATATTTCCAAGTGTTAACTCTAGGATTTAGTCCCTGAGCTATCTGTTTCTTAAGTTTATATCTTGCTTGTGATATGACAGAGATTTCCTTGAGTGTCAGGAGTAACAAAAATAAATAAGCAAATGCAAAGAACACCTTTCATAGTCTTTGAAAATTGGCTCTGGTCTGGGTGGTATTCTCCTTCAGTGTTTAGCTTTCCTTTCAAGTAGACCAGCTCAAGGTGAATATGAAGTGCAGGGTCCTCTCCATCTTTTCTGAGCTTTCATCTTATCCTGGTCTGGTCTTGTGCTTGCTTGTGTCCTTAGGAATTCCTCCATTTACAAGAATTTGAATGCCCCCCCCACTTCCTATGAAATAGACTTTCTACCGGTCCCAATTGCTCAATTGTATGCTTTAGAGCAGGTAATCCTTTGATCCAGGCTTCTTTGACTTTTTTTTAAAAAAAGATTTATTTATTTATTTCTCTCCCCTCCCCCACTCCACCCCAGTTGTCTGTTCTCTGTGTCTATTTGCTGCATGTTCTTTGTCTACTTCTGTTATTGTCAGTGGCACGGGAATCTGTGTTTCTTTTTGTTGCGTCATCTTGTGTGTTAGCTCTCCGTGTGTGCGGCACCATTCCTGGGCAGGCTACACTTTCTTTCGCGCTGGGCGGCTCTCCTTAAGGGGTGCACTTCTTGCGCATGGGACTCCTCTACGCGGGGGACACCCCTGTGTGGCACAGCACTCCTTTCATGCATCAGCACTGTGCATGGGCCAGCTCTACACGGGTCAAGGAGGCCCAGGGTTTGAACCGCAGACCTCCCATGTGGCAGACGGAGGCCCTAACCACTGGGCCAAGTCCACTTCCCTGAATTGTTTCTAAACTGCTTTAACTGTCTGCAATCTGCTTCTGCTTGCAGGAAAAGCACGGGGAGGGCAAGCTGGAGAGGAGTTTCCTGCTTCAGTCTTTTAGGCTGTCACGCAGAAGATTGGCAGTGACATACAGGACCCCATAATGCACATTAAGGGAGGGAGCAGAAAAATCCTTGTGTGTGTTATGGATATGAATGGTGGGTCTCATCTGAATCAGAATATTTGGGAGCAGATGGTACCCAGTATCTGTATTTATTTTAAAAGCTCTCCAGGTAATTCTACTTAGATTCTGCTTAAAGTGAGGGTTGAGAACTATTGATCTAGTCTAATCCTCTCTATTCTACAGATTAGAACACTAAGGCCCAGAAAGGGGAAGAACCCACTCAGGATCTTGCAGTGAACTAGAGGCAGAGTAGCACTATGATCCAAGATTCCTGACTCCTTGTTTGGTGCTCATTCCAATAGACCATGTGGCCTTTTAGCTGTACAGAACATGCCCTGGGCTGGCTCCAACCTTCCTGAGCGACCAGGTCTGGCCTCTGAACATCCTAGTGTTAAGGCCTGTGGGAGCTGCCCTCCCCCTTCCTGCAGAGCATGACCACTCCCTTACTCTGGAACTTCTGCCAGTTCTTCCTTCTACTTTTGCTGTTAGACTTGGGTGACCAATGTATCATAATGGGTTCAAGACCAGGTGTTCAGTTAAAACAAAAAAATTTAACTGAGTACCCATTCGTGAGGCCTGGGTAACAGAGAAGCTCCTGCCCTCAAGGAGTTTACAGTCTAGGGGGGTAAACAGACAATTTTTATAAAATGCAGTTAGAATGCTGGACTGCTGCAGGGTGCAATGGTACCACTGTCAAGAGAGGAATTCAACCCCTGGAGCCTAGCCCCTGGGCCCCAGTGTCTGCCTGGGGGAACCACAGCCCCAGTAGAAGGAACCACCTGAGCAAAGCCCCGGGGAGGGTTGCATAGCAACTACTAGCAACTGCTAGCAGTTCAGAGTGTTTAACAGGCAAAAATGCAGTGTGAACTTACTGGCTGAAAGGGGTTTATGCTTCCCAGACCATCCAGGAGGTGGCTATTAATATTAGTACCATTTTTATAAATGAGGAAACAGGCTTCAAGAGGTTAAGTGACTGGCTCAAGATCATGCAACTGGCACTAAGTGGCAGGGTTGGGCTTCCCATCAAAGTCTAGGTGGCTCTCGACCAGTGGGCTATCACATCTAGGAAGGCCCAGACAAAGTGGGGGAGGGGCATGGCTGTGGGCTAGCCTGGGTACTTAACTGTCCTTTTTTTCTTTTAAGATTTATTTTTATTTATTTTTCTCCCCTTCTCCCCTGTTGTCTGCTCTGTGTCCACTCACTGTGTGTTCTTCTGTGTCCGCTTGCATTGTCAGGCAGCACTGGGAAACCACGTTTTTTTGTTGTTGTGTCATCTTGCTGCGTCAGCTCTCCATGTGTGTGGCGCCACTCCTGGGCAGGCTGCACTTTTTTCATGCAGGGCGGCTCTCCTTGTGGGGCGCACTCCTTGTGCATGGGGCTGCCCTATGCAGGGGTGCCCCTGCATGGCACTGCATGTGGGCCAGCTCACCACACGGGTCAGGAGGCCTTGGGTTTGAACCCTGGACCTCCCATGTGGTAGGCGGATGCTCTGTCAGTTGAGCCACGTCTGTTTTCCTTAACTGTCATTTAGAACATCTCTGGGGGACAGTGTTAAAAGATTGACTCAAGAATAAGGGTTTAGACATCCCACTTTGGGTGAAGGGTGCGTCAATGCCATACGTCTCATCTGACCCCACTCCCCCCCAGCAAGGCTACTGAGTTGGATTCCTAGTAGCCTGAGCAGAACTTGGCCTATGTCCAGAGAGCTATCCTCATGAAGGTTCCAGACACCATTCAGAGACATATTTACAGTAGCCCCTAAACTGCTGTCTCTTGCAGTCTCTGCCTGGTTCAGGGGATGGTGGCAGCTGAGGGAGACACCTACTCAATTCACTGAGGAGCTGGAGGACTGTAAGAGACAGAAGGCTCTGGCCTTTACTGACCATCCACAGGGCCCTGTTTACTCCTGCCTTGATCTAGTTGTTTTCAAAAATTCTTGTGACAACAATCAGGTGTTTTTCAGTCTGAAGACTTCCGAGGCTCTGCAGGCCAGCCATGCTCCCTCCCATCACTTCACCTTGACCCATCAGGCTCCCCCCAGCCTCCCCCAGGCCCAGCACTCTACCCTCTTTTCCAGGCCTTATGTTGTCCACGGTTGGATGTGGGGGGGCCTAAGAGTGATAGGGATCAAATTTATGAGTTGTCAGTTGGCCATTTAGTGGACATCTATAACGAAGAATCCTTTTGCCAAGTGAATACCCCCCCAGAATTTGTTTTGTGGTGTTATCAAGCCCCAAGAGTGGTTTAGTTTACATAAAGAGCTGTATTGTATGTTAGAAGGCTAAGAGCCAGGCATGAAACTTGGAACTTTACCCACCAATTTTAGGCAGTATTATCATCCCTATTTCACAGGTGAGGAAACTGGGCTTTTTGGTCTGCGTCCTAAAAAGTCACACCTAGAAAACAGCAGTGAAGATTTGGGTCCAGAGGAGCCCAACTCCAATGTCTTGGACCGTGGATTCTCAGACCTTAGTGGGCATGAGTCACTGACAGGAAACTTACCAAAAATGCAGATTCCCGGTCCCATCTTGGAGCATCTGATTCGCTGGGTCCAGGCCAAGGTCGGCATTCTAAAAGCACCACAGATGACTCTAAATCAGGTAACTCCTGGAGCCCCACTTACCCCTCAATTCCTCTCTCTCTAGCCCAGTGACCTTGTGGCTGTCCCAGGGTCTCAGGTAGTAGAGATTGGGGGGAAGGGCAGAGCCCAATCCCAAGAATTTGGGGACTTTGCACATGACCAGAAGCGGGAGAAGTGCAACACCCGCAGGGATTCTGGACTGGCAGGCCCTGTGCTGTAGCCCGAAGGGGTGCCTGGGGAGGAGTGCGTCGGGGTGCCCTGGTGATAAGACCACCCCCAAGGTCTGGGGCTCCGCGGCCCGGGGTCCCACCCTCCCACCGGCTGTGAGGTGAGCCCAGGGTGCAGAATGGACAATGAACAAATCCACCTCGCCTCCCTCATTCCGAGGACTTTCACTTGGGGATCTCCCTCTCACAAACTCTAACACCCCCAAACCAAAAATATTTGCACCCACCCCCTCCCGCGAGGAAACCTGCTAGAAACCCGCGGGGCGGGCCCGGAAGCCAGGGCGGGGACTAGCTGGGCCCTCGCCTCCCGGTCGCTAGCTGCAGTGCAGGTGAAGGGGCGGCGGCTCCCGGCCCCGCGCGGGTGAGGAGCCCGAGGGCGGGCAGCGGAGGGAAGGCGGCGGGGGCGGGGGCGCTGCGCACGCCTCCCGTCGGGCTTCCTGCCCGGGGGTGGCTGGTCGCTCTTCCTGCCACCACGGGGCACCTGCCGAGCACTTCTGGGCGGGGGCAGGGCCGGCCCAGGTCCTCCGACCCGCACCTCACCCCGGCTAGACACGCTCCCCGCGCCCGCCACGGCGTGGAAGACGGGCCAGCGAAGGGTTAACGAGGCTCGCTCCCTCCCCTCGGCTCCCTCCTCCTTGGAAAGTCCCCGAAATGACGTCTCAACCCGACAATTAAAAAAAGAGTTTAATTATAGAGACCGGCTCTGGGAGCTGGAACAAACCCGGTCGGTCGGCGGAGCCCGTAAACAACTCGGGAGCGCGCGAGCCAGGCCGGCCGCCGCCCCGCGGAGCCCGTGCCCCCGGGGGGGAAGGGGCGGCCCCCCGAGAGTTGGAGAAGAGGAGGAAACTCGAGGAATCGGCTTTCTCTTAAAAAAAAAAAAAAAATTTTTTTTTTAAAAAGCTGCCAGTCCCGGGCCCCGAGGCAGCGTGATGATGCCCCGGACCGGTCGTGCAGGCGCGGGGCGGGGGGAGCTGCGCCGCCCGGGGCGGGTGGAGAGCCCGGAGCCCGGCCCGAACGCGGGCTAGAGGACGGCTCTCTGTCTCCCCCCGTTAGTGCAACTCCCCCCCCGCTAGTCCACCCCCCCGCCCCCGCTAGTCCACCCGCTCGCTAGTCCTCCCCCCTCGCTTCTCCACCCCTCTTGCCCCGCCCCCTTCCCCCAGTTGAGTTCGCGAACCCTCAAGAGTTAAAGGCCAGCGGACCCCTCTTTTGGCGGGGGGGGGGGGGGGGGGGAGAAGGGAAATCAGAAACCGAAATAGCTTCACATCGGGACTCAGACTAACCTTGTGGTCTTAACGCGCACCCTGCTCTGTGTCCTGAAATCTGGAACTCATTACCTCATCACTGAGAAACTGCACAGAAATGCCCCCCTCCCACCCCCTTCGTGGCGCTGGAGAACTGAGCGAGCACACAGCCCTTTAAGAAAGAAATCTACACTTGAATGATTTAAATTAAGGTGGATGGGAATTATTTCCCTTTCTGGCGCTTGCCAAATTTCAAGAAAAGCTGGGGAAAAAAAAAAGAAAAAGGGCGCTGGGGAGGGAAGCCAACAGGCGGCTGGACAACCGAAGAAAAAGCCAGGGGTAGGAGCCTTGTTAAAAACGGGGGCCATCCATTTAAGCCACAGGGGACACATGAAAGCAGATTGGCTGCGGAATCACGTAGATTCGTGGCCCCAGCGAGTTATGTGTTTCACAGAGTTGAAAAACAATCGCTTCCTCAAACTTACTTGGAAGGTTTTCCCGGATTTGTTGGGAGGTTGATGCATTAATAAGATGTACAAGTAAAAATGCGTGCGTGCGTGTCTGTGTGTGGCGGGTATGTGTGTGTTGAGAGTGCGACTCGAGTGCTTTGCGCGTTCTGCCCCAGTATTTCCAAAGAAACGTGCTCTTAATGGGGTGACCTAATTACACCGCAATGGAACCCGCTCTCAGCCACTCGGCGGACGGGGTTTCATAACAGACCGGCGACCTCGAGTGCTGGGAAGAAACGTGCTAGGGCCGAGGGGGCGGCTGGGCCGTGGTGGAAACTACGCCACCCGGCGATTTCCGCCTGGGTCTTGACTCTGCCACCCGGCGAAGGCGCGGAGAGCGGGTGGGGGTGTCGTTAACAGCTTTTAATTTTGGGTGTGTGGGGGGAAGGGTAAACAAATCTATTAGTAAATAAATATTTTACTTTTTTGGGTGACTAATAACCCATACGGGGCTCTTCGATTTTATGGATCCCACCCCTCCCCCCCTGTCCCGCCAAAACGGCGGCGCTGCGTGACGAGCCAAATGTTCCATTCTCGTGGGG
The DNA here is from genome assembly GCF_030445035.2 of Dasypus novemcinctus. Taxonomy (NCBI): domain Eukaryota; kingdom Metazoa; phylum Chordata; class Mammalia; order Cingulata; family Dasypodidae; genus Dasypus; species Dasypus novemcinctus. The sequence continues at coordinate 41,211,792 of NC_080675.1, forward strand.
ACTGGGGAGAAGCAACAATAAATTACAAGTGTCCGGGCGCCCCTCCTCCCCGATCCTCACCTCTTTACCTTTATTCTTACCAAAATAACTTTTGTTTTCATTGTTTAAGCGTCTAGGGGTGTGTGGTGTGTGTGCGACGCTGCCCACAGTTCAGAGCGTGCAAGGAAAGTTGTGCGTGGCTAGGTGGTGTATTTTGGGGGAGGAGACATTCCTGAAGAATTCGGAGCTTTTCTTTACCAAAAAGTTTAAAGTTTAGATGCGCAAAACCTGATTTAAAATAAACAAACAAAAAAAATCAGCCCGGGCGGTGGTCTTTGCGGCGACCCCGGCTTTTCCCACCCATGTCCCGGAGACTGCCGGCTGCAAAGTGAGCGCGGGTGTAGACGCTTGTGGCGCGCTAAGTCTTGCTGAACTCGTCCCCCGCAAGGCCAGGTCCTTTCGGAAGGGGAGGGGGGGAAGTCTCCCGAGTCACCCCCGACCACACGCGCTAAAAAAGCAAAACGAATATTAAAACCCCCGACTCGGACGCTTTGTGCAACTTAAACGTCCAGTCTCCCCGCTCTCCCTGATTTGCAGATGGGCAGCCGAGCGCGGAAGAGAACTCGGGAAGAGTAAGTTGTGTGGACACTTGGAGAAGTTTCAAATGAGATCAGCTCAAGATGGAAACCGCAGCCCGGGCACCGAGGACGGGCTGCAGCTCCCGCGTGCAAAAAGAGAAAGTCGAGCCCGCCTTCCTGCCCGACAAAAAAACACAACACAACCAAAACCCCGAAGGGGGTGGAATGAGTGATGTCACAGAGCCGCGCTCCGAGGCTGGTAAAGGGGGGTGGGGGTCGCGCCCCTTCCCCTCCGCGCCGCGTTCGGCCCAGGAGAGGGTCGCTGAAGCGCCGGGTTAGCAAAGCGAGTGGACTCGAAACTTTTCCTCTTTAAGAAAAAAAAAGTTGTGCACGGCTAGAAGTGGTGGTGGTGGTTTTTTTTTTTTCCGCCTTCTTTCCTCGTCTCCCCTCCCCCTTCTTCCTTTTGAAAGTTTCTCTCTCCCCCCCCCCCCCGTTTTGACCGCATGGCTGATTCAACCTCAGTGTCAATCAACTTTTTTTCCTCCTCTTCCTCATTTAAATAAGTTTAAAGCTCCTCCTCCCCCAGCCCAGCAAGTCTGAAACTTTATAAATTGGGCTTTGCGCGCCGCAGCCCGGGAGAGTCAGAGAAAGGCGAGGGGCGCTGGGAGCAGGCGTGTGGGACTCCAGACCGGAGAGCCGGAGGCTGCGCCTTCCCCGCACCGGGACCTTCGCGACACACCAGGTTCTCGTCTCTGTCCCGTCCGAGCGCCCAGGATGACCACCACCCTCGTGTCTGCCACCATCTTCGACTTGAGCGAAGTTCTATGCAAGGTAAAGTGCAGAGGAGCGTTAGCCTTTCAAAAACAGCCCTTTCTTACTTTTTTCCTTTAAAGAGAACCCTGCCCCCCCTCCCCCCCTCCCCCCCCAATCTTTAAATCTTGGAGAGCAGGGGGACGTAGGAGCGAAGCGAGGTTATATTGTCCGCTCGCATTTCTTTCCAGTTTGAAGGAATTTGGCCTTCTCCACCCTTTGAGTTTGAACAGTTCCTGCCGGGTGTTACATGTGAATATTGAGAGACCCGAGTGTTGGGGACAAAGTTTGCGTGTTGGCGCTGCCCGGGGGACGCGGGGCATTGGCGGGACCTGGATCAAGAATTTGACGATTCTTTCCTACCTAAGGTGCTCCTTAAGCCGCGTTTAGCTGATTTAGCTCGATTTTCCGGTTTACGCTCTGGGTCTCGCCGCCTCCAGGAAGGATTCGAGTCTGGTCAGCCCCGTGGCTGGCTGGGGATAGGGGTCCCTCGGAGAAGTACAGGCCCAGGACAATGTCTTAAAAGATTTTTCACCATTTCTTTGGAGGGGTTGGGGATCTGCGACGAGGGCAAAGACCCAAGAGCTGTGATTCAAAAGGATATTGCAAAATGAGTTTGCAGTGGAGTTCGTCCGCCCGAGATTGGCCGGGCTTCCTCTAGCGCTAATGATCTATTGTGCTGTAAACTTTGGGATGAAAAATGGGCCTCTCGGTTGACCTGCTTTACCTGTGTTGCTAGGGGCCGTGGCGCGACGATGGGGGTAGGGGGCGGGGGCAGGCAGCGCAAAACGACTGCAAGACCACTGGTCCCCGCGGGGAAAGCTTTAATGGGGACCTCCTTAAGCCGTGTGACTTGCCGGCTGGTGTTGGCAGAAGGAAGTTTTGAACCCGGAATGTTCCAGGGGTGCAATTTAAGTGCACGTACTAAGAGTCTAGAGTTGTTCATTTTTTTTTTTTCAGGAGGTACCAAGGATTGAACCCAGGACCTCGAACGTGGGAAGCAAGTGCTCAATCACTGAGCTATATCCGCTCCCCTGTTGTTAATTTTTTTTTTCTCCCATCTCTATCCCCCCAGTTTGTAAGGGTGAAGCTGTTAGGCTACTTTTAATTGCTAAAGTGTTTTGCTCTCTTTTAAACATGTCGGATCATGTTGCTTTTCCCAACTTGCTGCTTCCCTCAGCACAGCTGCCAGGGCCCCAGGGCTGCAGGGTTGGGGTGCAGGGACGAGGAGGACTTGAAGAGCAACAACAAAAAAGTTAGATTTTTCAGCTTTCTTCCCTCCCTGCGTTTTCCCCAACTCCAGTTGCCCACGAGGCTGCCTGCGCCCTCTGGCATTTCTTGCTCCTTACCCCCTTTCCCTTCTTTGATCTATTTCTCTTTCTTTCGCCCCCTCCCCTCCCCAGGACTTGTTAAATGAACCTCATTGTTGGAGCCCACTCTCGACTTGGTGCTTGTAATCCGCTCGGTGGGGTGGTTGCGTGGTTGTGGCTACAGATTCCCTACCCCACCCCCACCCCGCTTTTGGTTTCTGGGGGACCAACTTTAGAATTTGCCCAGTGACACCCACATGGGCTGGGACAACTCCCTGGTGTTCCCTGCCAGCGCTGTCTCTAAATCTTGGGTACAGTTTAGGCAGGTGACTAGGGTCTCACTGGAACAGAAACTTGCCTGTGGTGCCCTCCAAACCCTCCCCCTCCCACCGCCCAAATCCTCTATTCACTAAGAGGTAGATGGGGGGATTTGGTGCTTTCCTTTTCCTTCCCATCTGCAGCTTTGCATTAAAGATTAAACACTGGTGCTCTTATCCAAGCCTGCTTTTGCAGCCAGAAAACCAATTGCAGAGGAATCTTCCTAATGAAAGGGGGGGGGTAGGGTGGGAGGAGAATGGTGGGGTGATCATTGTAGAAGTCACCCCTTCTGGGAGCATGGGGCTGTGAGTTTTATTTTCTGGAATTACATGGCTCGCTCAACCCCAGACCGGGCCCCCATGTCTATCTCCTGTTGCCCCTTCCTCCCGAAGATAATGCAAAGGCATTCTGGAAACCTGTTGCCAGAAGAGACCACTTCTGAAGGAGGAAGTTGAGATCTTAGGCCAGGTCGTGGTGGGGGGAGGAGGAATTTCAAGGAAGCTGGGACTGAAAAAGGGGACCTGGTTCATAGTTGCTCTCATATCTGAGACTTAGGTTTTTGTTGGGGGAGGAGGTGTCCTAGAGAGGTCGGAGTTGTTTTGAGCTGGTGAATGTATCTAGGAGGCAAAGAAGCTGGATTATTTTGGATAAAAGCGGCAGATTTGGCTACAGGATATGGGGGTGCATTTCAGGGATCGGCAACGGGCAGGACACCTGCATAAAACAATGTCTCAGGCAGGTTAGGACCCTGGTTTCTCAGGCAGGGGGCCAGAGGAGACCCCTGTGAGAAAGGGCGGGGGTGCGTTTGCTGAGGGCAGAGGTGGGGAGGATTCCGTAGGGAGAGGCTGCGCACCGCTACTCTGGCCTGGGGGTACTTCTGGATTATGGAGGGGCTGTCTTTAGTGGCAGGCAGCCTTCTTGGGCCTGGTGGAGGCCCTCTGTCACTGACCATCCCCCCTCTCTCTTCCCTCCAGGGTAACAAGATGCTCAACTACAGTACTCCCAACGCAGGGGCCTGCCTGCTGGACAGGAAGGCGGTGGGTACCCCGGCCGGCGGGGGCTTCCCTCGGAGGCACTCGGTCACCCTGCCCAGCTCCAAGTTCCACCAGAACCAGCTCCTCAGCAGCCTCAAGAATGAGCCGGCCCCAGCCCTGAGCTCTCGGGACAGCCGCTTCCGAGACCGCTCTTTCTCAGAGGGGGGCGAGCGGTTGCTGCCTACCCAGAAGCAGCCGGGGAACGGCCAGGTCAACTCCAGCCGTTACAAGACGGAGCTGTGCCGCCCCTTCGAGGAGAACGGTGCCTGTAAGTACGGGGACAAGTGCCAGTTCGCCCACGGCATCCACGAGCTCCGCAGCCTGACCCGCCACCCCAAGTACAAGACGGAGCTGTGCCGCACCTTCCACACCATCGGCTTCTGCCCCTACGGGCCCCGCTGCCACTTCATCCACAATGCCGAGGAGCGCCGCGCCCTGGCCGGGGCCCGGGACCTCTCTGCTGACCGTCCCCGCCTCCAGCATAGCTTTAGCTTTGCTGGGTTTCCCAGCGCCGCTGCCACCGCCGCTGCCACAGGGCTGCTGGACAGCCCCACGTCCATCACCCCACCCCCTATCCTGAGTGCCGATGACCTCCTGGGCTCACCCACCCTGCCCGATGGCACCAATAACCCCTTCGCCTTCTCCAGCCAGGAGCTGGCGAGCCTCTTTGCCCCTAGCATGGGGCTGCCGGGGGGTGGTGGCTCACCCACCACCTTCCTCTTCCGGCCCATGTCTGAGTCCCCTCACATGTTTGACTCTCCCCCCAGCCCTCAGGATTCTCTCTCGGACCAGGAGGGCTACCTGAGCAGCTCCAGCAGCAGCCACAGTGGCTCAGACTCCCCTACCTTGGACAACTCAAGACGCCTGCCCATTTTCAGCAGACTCTCCATCTCAGATGACTAAACCAGGCTAGCGAGGGTCCCCCCCCCCCGCCTAATCTACCCCCACCCCCCCACCTTCACCCGCCTCCCCACCCGATGCCCACAGCCCCCTACTGAACAAGGTTAAGCTCAACCCTGTCCCTCCAGAACCTTGGACTGCCCCTCCCTCTTCCCTTCCTTGTTAACACCCACCTAACATAAGGACAAGTCAATTTGTCAGTAGCTTCCTCTGGCTTGAAACCCCCTCCTCTCAATTGTATCGCCCATCTACCATGCCTAACAGACAAGTCCCATATTTGTCAGTAGATGCCTTTTTCTGGCTTAAGCCGTAAGTGCCAAATCCCAAAAGAAAAAAGCAGTAACAGTTTACAGAAGCAACTTAGTGCCTTGTAATCTAACTTTGTCACTGTGACTACATTACCTCTTCAGCGCCAGAGGGCACCCGTGGGCCTCCCTGCCCAGGGGGAGCGCCCGGGAGGGGGAGGAGACCCAGAACCAGCAGCTCCCTCCACTGGCCACACAGCTGCACCTGCCCTCATTTCAGTCTCCTGCACGCTTTTCCCCTCTTCCCAGAGGTCACCCTCTCCCCCCCAACACCCGCCCCTGGGAGAGTTGTTGCCAGACTTGGGTTTTTGGGAAAACCTGTCTTTGACATTCAAAACCTTTTCCTTCCCAACCTGAACCCCTTATTGACTAATCTTGCCTGGATTTGTGTAGGTCTGCAAGAAGGAAGGCTGAAAAAGCGGACAAAGATTGTGATAGAAGTGGGACTTTGTGATTTAATTATTTTCTTTTTTAAGTGGGGAGGAAGGGGAAGCTAGATGGACTATGAGAGACTTGATTTTGGTGCTAAAGTTCCCCAGCTAATATGTGACATCTTTAAAGAAAAATAACAACAAAAAAATGAGAGAAAAGCTAAAAAAAAAAAAACCATGTAAGGGGTGAGCAGTTAATGGTATTCATTCCACATACAATATCTGTGTAAAACGATTTCCTGTAGAAGTAGCTTTAATGGTTTTTGCTCTAGAATACCGTAGGTCTATCCTTAGAGCACTCACGCCATGCTTTTTTTCCCTGGGTTTTAAACTTCATATAACTTTCAGAAATTGGAGAGCAAAATTTTGCTTGTCACTGCACATCAATATAAAAAAGCTTATTTAACTTATCAAAACGTATTTATTGCCAAACTATGCTTTTTTTTTGTTAATTTTGTTCATATTTATCGGGATGACAAATCCATAGAATATATTCTTTTATGTTAAATTATGATCTTCATATTAATCTTAAAATTTTGTGACGTGTCTTTTTCCTTTTTTTCCACAGTTTTAATATATTATTCTTCAACGACATTTTTTTTGTAACTACACTTTTTGGTTATTTTATTTTAAAAAAATGAAAAATTAATTTAAAAAAATGCAAAAAACTGTTGGATTATTTATTTTAGAAATTCCCCCCTTTGTGTTGGACTGCAAATTGAGTTTCTTTCTCTTTAGGCCTTTCACAGCTAGGACTGAGAATGTATCTAAAAGTTCTGTGACAGTACAGAAGGAGAACAACTTCTTTTTGTGTATAGCTTCTAAAAGGGAAAAAAAAAAAACAAAAAAAGAGAGAAACCTTTTGACTTCCACGTGCCCATCTCAAGACATTCCGATCACAGATTTGAAGTTCTGGATTCCAGGTTTGGAGTTTTCCAATGTTAATGTAAACAGAACTGGCACACACACACGGAGATGAATGTAATTAGTATTCCTCTTGCTGTTCACTACCGTCGCTTTCTATTTCTTTTTTCTTTGTGTGAATTTATTTAAAAGAAAAAAAAACTTTTTGTAACGACTATTTGCAGTTTAAAAAAATCAATAAACCCCAAGTTTTTTCAAGAAACATTGCTGGTGAGGCTTGTTTTACTTGGTCCAGGGCATGACTTTCCCTGGAGATTTCCCCTCCTGCTGGGAGCCTGAGGGAGGAGGTGCACCTGCTGACTTCTCATCCTTGGTTGAAGCTGGAGGATTGCGGAGCATAGGGGGGATGGGGTGGAGGGCTTTGGCAGGGGAGCCTTCCTGATGTGCTGCTTCAGTGTGGTAGGTGTGGGAGTGTGTGTGTGTGTGTGTGGGGGGGGTGCCCAGGGCCAGCCTCGCCCACATCATGGCCTTGGAGGTGGTGCTTCTGGGGAGCTGAGACTCCGGTGTCTTCCCTGTCCAGCACGTGGTCTTCCTTTGGTGGAGTGATGTTGGGGTGCTGAAATGCTGCAAGAGGGACATGGCACCCCAGCAGGCCTGGGTTTGGGTGCGTTCTTTTATTCCGTGCTCCCAGGCTTGTTTTTCCCACAGGAAGCCATAGCCTCTCAACGCCTCCCTGGGGTGGGGGCGATGAAGCCCTGCACGCTTGGAGAGGAACATCTAGGGTGGGGAGAGGTGCAGTCATGGGCCTGGGGACTGGCCTGGTTTCACCTGAATTTAGAATGTGTTTCTGTATTTGGAGGGCTGGTAAGGGGAAATGGGCATAACACTGGCTAATAATACAGAGGAGGTTGCCAGGCTTTCCCATGCTCTTAGTCCTACTTCCACCCTTGACGTCATGCTGAATAGCTAAACTGTTGCCTTGGAAAGGGCATTCCTTTGGCTAGAAGCACCCTAGCACTGGGTGCTTTGGAGAAGATGCTTCACCTGCCGGAGGGGAGTCGGGTCTTTTCCTAAACCCCGGGTCTGGTTCTTGGGAGGTCATCTTTTGGGGAAGACAGGGATATTGTTATTCAAGACTTGGTGGCCTTCGGTTCCTTCCACTCAGTATGTTTTGGGGGTAAACTGAATTCCCACCCCTCTGTGTTGCCTTGACTCCACTAGGCCTCTCTCAAGGACAGTTAGGTCTGCAGCCACCTGTCCTTGAGGCTGGGGAAGACCTACCTGTACCTGCAGACTCTTGTTTCCCTGGCCAGTAGGGAAGTCCATGGCAGAAACCTTCCTAATTCTCCTTGCTTGTAGTGCTGTTGTTTGATATAGAGTGGGCAATGAGGTAGTGCACCCCTCAAAGCATGCTCACTGGCTTGCCCTTGGGCTAAATAACAAAGGAAGCCACAATGACTCCAAAAGGCCTTGGATAGTGGAGAGGTTGAACTGTAAAGACACCAGGAGGCTCCATATCACCTGGGAAAACTTACTGTCCCCAGGCCTTAACTCTTTCCCCACCCACATGTCACCATGAAGAAGTCATATAGGCTGGAATTGGGGTTGTAATATAGCTACAAGAGTCCAATTTCCTACCATCTAGATCTTAAAGGTAGAGGAGATATGGGCCCAAAGCTAGTTGGGAAAGGCAACAGCAGAAGACTTTCAGGCCATTATTTTCCCAGGCCATCAGAAGATGAAGTGACTGTAGTAGTCCTGTGCTCTAGGCTAGCAAGGAGGGGTCAATCCAGGTGTCAATCTCTGACCACCTCTACACTGGGTGGAAGCCTCAATGCCGGAAGGTTGGGGACCTTCTATACCTCAGTGGGACGCTGGTGAAAGGAGAGCCTTGGAAGGCCAACAGAATGTGAGGCAGAAATAAAAGGGGTTTTGTGGCCAACTGGACCAAGACACATTAGTTACTGAAGGAAAGAGAAGGTCACAACAAGAAAAAGTTTTCACGGTTAGTAGGGTGGGGTGTTGGAGCCCTTCAGCCTATATTCAAATCCCAAAGCCCTCTCGTACCAGCATGTGCCTTGGGCAAATGACTCAACTTCGGATTTTCCATCTCTATCTGGAGGGGTTACTGTGAGGATCAAGGGAGCCATTAGTGAAGACAGCAGTGCCAGGCAGTCTTCTAAGAACTTCACTGAATGCTCATAATGACTCCATGGAGAAAGAGCTGTAACTATCCCCATTTTTATATATGGAGAAATTGGGATGCAGGGAAGTTTGTTAATTGGCCCAAGGACACACAGCTCAAAGGTATCCGTATTTGAACCCAGGCAGGCTAGCTCCCTCGTTGCATTTCACCACTACGCCATCGTGCCAGAGGCTGGTAGACAGAAAGTATTTGGCCTAGTCCCTGGTGCATGGTAACCACAAATCAGTCAGTGTTCGTTTCCTTCTGCCCTGGCCTCTTGTGGGAATTTTGCAGGGCCACGAGAGGCTGCCAGTTGGATCAGACAACTCTGCACACACACCCCCCTACCCCAGGTCGCGCTCTCCCGTTGTCCCACGAAGCGCTGGATTGGCGTATTTGGAGGAGGGGGCAGGCTATCGCCTTGGACTTTCCCCTCCTCTGCTTGCTGTGGGGTGGCTTCTGTTAATGATCGACAGAGCAAAGGGTGGCCCGGGGGAGTTGGCTGGGTGCCCTTCTCCCCCCAGGGTCTCCCGGCCCAGGACCTAGCCAACCATTTAATCACGTCTGGTCCCAACGACTGGAATGCCACCTGAGTTCAGAGAGGAAGGAGGCGGGGAGAGCTGAGCCAGGCTCCTTGCCCCCCGCTTGCTGCCTTGCAGGTGGTTCGCTTTCTTTTGAGCTCGGGTCAGCCCTGAGGGGTGAGGTGGGTAGAGCTTGGGCTACAGAGAAGCCCTCTGGCCTGAGACCCGACATTGCTCTTTGGAGGAGTCCCAAGCAGTTACAAGTGAGTTATCGTCGTGGGAAACTTGTCCCTGAGGAGACAGGGTGGGGGCTGCCGAGAGGCCAGGCCCGGCTGCCTCCACCCTCCCGGGGGCGCTAGCTGTTGGTCAGTGGAAGAGGAAGCCTCCACCGCCGTGAGGCTGTTTGCAGTTGTTTCGACATGTTGGCAAGGCCCAGATCTCAAGGTACAGGGCTGCGAGTGACGACTGTACCTGCGCGATCAGCTTAGGGAACAATGAAAATAAATACGGCCAATGGCCAAACCTGAAGCAATTTTTTCATCACCTGGAGCCAGCCAGGTAGCTGCCCCTGATTCCCAGTTGTACCTCGGGGAGAAGGAGCTCCTGATGACATGGGACAGAAGGACACTCGGCCAGCACTGGTACTCCAGAAGTAAACGTGGTCTATTGCCTGGGGGAAGGAGCTGGTTTTGGAGTCAGAGGGGTGACTTGGGGTGAAGTCTCTGCTCAGCCTCCCTCTGTGACCTTAGGCTAAAAACTTAGTAAGCAACTTAGAGCCCCAGTTTCCTCGTTTACAAAGTGGGATGAAAATGATGAGTTATACATAGTTAACAGGTAAACCAATTGTGGTATAGTAATGCAACGGAATACTATACAACCATATAAAAGAACAATTGCCTGATACACACCGCAGCACGGGTGAATTGCAAAAATGTAAAGCCCAATAAAAGAGGCCAATCACAAAAGAGCACGTATTGTATGAGTCCAGTTAGATTTCTGCACTTTCTGTAAGTTATACCTCAAAGAAACACAAACCTATAGCATTGCTGTGCATGTTAAATAATACAAATAAAGGGAAAAAAGTGGAATTCAGTACCTGGCTCATTGTAGGCACCAAATAAATTGTGGCTGGTTTTTACAATAGCTAGTACTAATTAATCCTCCTAAACGAACCAAGGACACCAGTACCATTCCAGTCCCCTTTTTTACAGAACGAGGAACAGCTTGAGCAGGCCACGTGTCCAGGTGGAGTGGGCTCTGACTCCCAGCAGAAAGCCTCTCAAGCCTGCATGGCTGACCACCACTCCATATTGTCCCTTGGGACCCAGATGTTGCTTCTTTAGAAAAGCTAACTACCCAGAAATCCAGACTCAAAGCGAGCTGGATAATGAGTCAATGTTGTCATCCACATTAGAAAAGGGTTTTTCTCCCTGCGGATTCAAAATAAATCTGTCCCCACCCCACTTTGTACGAGGCAGAGGGAGGTCCAGGTGGGGCCCAGCTGGGGATCTGGAAGACTGGAAAATAGGGGTTTTGGCTGCCTGGGAGCCAGAACCAAGGGGCTGCTGTCCTTAGACGTGGGCTACTTGCCTGTTTGGGGGTCACCACTCCCTTAGGAGGGTCCACAAGCCCCCAAAGGCCTCAGAAGGGTGTGGCTGGCTTAGGCAGGTCGTGGGGCTGGCCTGTCCAGTCCAGCCTGCATCCTAGGCTCTCAGGGTCAAGGGTGAACGGAAGCCCCACCTGGCCATCCCAGCCTCACTCCAACCCTCAGTTCCTGTTACGGTCTTTTGGGAAATTGTTCCCTTATCAAGTTGCTGGATCCTGATAGAGGGAATTGCACTGCTCAGCTGGTAGATCCAGCCACTCCAGGGCCCTGGGGGTGGATTCTTGGAGAGCTGACCTTCTTGTGCAGTGAGTGGAGGTAGCACAGGCACAGGCAGGCTCAGCCTCAGTGCACCGAAAAGGGCCAAAGGCTTGGGGTCAGGCAGCAGGGCAAAACACTGACTCCAAACTTGCACAACCCTGAGAGGAGTGCCTGTGGAAATACTGTGCCCCCACCCCCCACCGCAGGCGCCTCACTTGCCTCATGCTCATTCTGCCCTGTCTGGCAGACCAGGATTCGTGGCTCTGCTCCATCATTTACCAGCTGGGTGACCCTGAGCAAATCACTTAACCTCTCTGATACTTGCTTTCCTCCCCTAAGCATGGGTCCCAGGACTACTCCCCATCCTGACCCTACAGGGCTGTGGTGAGGATCAGATGAGATGATGGGGAGGAACGAGATTTGGAAACGAACAGGCCCTGGACAAAGGTCTTAGTGAGAGTGTGGCGAGCAGCTCGCAGCCTGCAGGGTGCTGGAGCCCTTCCTCCAGGATGTTTGGTGGCCTAATTGGAGCCGCTTGCCACCTCGGCCCACCCCCTGGATTTCCTGCCCCAAATGCACATGTGGAGGATATGTTGTAGGTGATTTTAAAATTTTGACATAAAAATAATAATGCACGCCAGCATTTGGGAGACTTACGTGTGCCAGGCGCTGCGCCCAGCCCTCTGTTATTTGACCTCATTTGATTGTTGCCACAACCTTCCAAAGTACCATCACGGTCCCCGTTTCACAGATGGGGGAAGCCAGGCTCAGGAAGAAGTCACTATTCTCAATCACATAGCTGTACGGGACTGAGCGGGACCCAGGGCTTTCTGACCTGACACCTAGGCTCTCAGGCCCCTACTTGACTCAGGAGGCAGATGTCAGATGGCACTGGGGTCACTCCACAGGTCTGGATGGTGTTCTGGCTCTGTGATGATTGGACTGTCCAGAAATGCTGAAAGTTCCTATTTCCACCACCACCCCCGGTGGGGGTCCCCTGCAGGTGGGTCAAAGGCAGGAGATCAAAAGAATAGATCGTGGGAAGTGGATTTGGCTCAACTGATAGAGCATCCACTTACCACATGGGAGGTCCAAGGTTCAAACCCAGGGCCTCCTGACCGGTGCGATGAGCTGGCCCACGTGCAGTGCTGATGCGTGCAAGGAGTGCCGTGCCACGCAGGGGTGTGCCCCCCGTAGGGGAGCTCCACGCGCAAGGAGTGCGCCCCGTAAGGAGAGCCCCCCAGCGCAAAAGAAAGTGCGGCCTGCCCAGGAATGGTGCCGCACACACGGAGAGCTGACACAACAAGATGACGCAACAAAAAGAGACAGAGATTCCTGATGCTACTGACAAGAATGCAAGTGGACACAGAAGAACACACAGCGAATGGACACAGAGAGCAGATAACAGGGTGGGGGGGGGGAAGGGGAGAGAAATTAAAAAATGAAATAAAATATTTGGAAAAAAAAAGAATATGTATCAACTGCCCCAGTTCCTCCCCCCACCTCCCCCTCCCCACCAGGGACCGAGAGACACAGAAGAGAATGCATCTCCTCCTGGCCCCCTCTTCCCTGGGATGTTTCCATCCCATCTTGTCGCCCCCTCTGTAGCCCTGGGGTTGGGGTGGTACATGGAGGGTGGGCATGCTTTCTGCCTCTTTTACATGGGGAAACTGAGGTACAAGGTAGTGATGGCAGCTGCACTGGGCTCATCCAAAGAGGCAACAGCACATTGAAAACCAAGTCCCTTCCTCGGCTTTGTTGCTGCCTGACTAGGGGAGGAGGAAATCATATTTCATCATTTGTCCTGCCTGATGAGTGACTGGAAGCTGGAGTAATGCAAAAGCCTTATAAAAGGGCCACGATTACTCTCTAATTAGCTGTCAGCCTTATTGTCTACCTGAAACTTGTAACCCTAGGGCCTGCTCTTGAAGGCCCCAGGTGGTTGCTAGAGCTGGTGTTCCCTCTTTTGGGGTTTTCTTTTCTTTTCTTTCTTTTTTTTTAGGAAGTATTAGGGATCAAACTCAGGACCTCGTACATGGGAGGCAGGTGCTCAACCACTTGAGCTACATCTGCTCCCTGGGGTTTTCTTTTCTGAGAGATACTGCCCCTAATTACTAAACTGCTCTCCAGAACTCCCTGTCCACTCAAGGAAGCCATTTATTCCTGCTAACGCATGGGTCAGAGGGAGAGAAATGGTAGGTTCTCAGAGCTCAAGCCAGAAAGCAGAAGCCAGAGAGGGAACCCTACCAATCAGCTACAGCTCCCGCTCCAATCTCCCCCAGCCGCGCCAATGGGGGGGGACGGCGGCCCGCACTGAGGGCGCTTCGTCGATTGCCTGGCGATGCTCCGTTCGTCCCCCTTTACTGCCCCAGCTTGCCTGGTGATGCTCCGTTCATCCCCCTTTACTGCCCCAGCCGGCAGCACTTTGAGGCATTGGGGGCAGCCTGGCAGTTGGCTCAGTCTTTTGGACTCAGGTAAAAATAAATAATTTTGTTTTCTGTGCTTCCCTGACTTGGCGTTTCTCCCACATCCCACAGTTTTTGATTTAGGTTCGTAGCAGAAGCCGTGTCTTCCTGCACAAACCCACATGGTGAGCCAGGCCCTTTGGCATGAAGGCAGGTGTTGCATGAAGAGGGGCTTAGGAGAGCTGGGCTGTCTCCTAAACATGCAGTGAAAGTCACTGGAGGATTTCAAGTCCTCCATCGCGAGCGAGCCTGGGTGTTAGAGTTACCCATCCGTGCACAGCCCGGCGGGGGCGGGAAGGACAAGTCCTGCCCCAGCCCAAACTTGCTGATGGACCTGGGTGGACACTTCCCATTTCTAGGTTCCATTTCCTTGTTATGAAGTAAAGGGATTGGACTAGATGAGTCCTTAGTTCTATGATTCCATAAATACCTTAGTACGCAACATGCACAGGCCCAAATTTCCTTCGCCTTGCTGAACGACGGGGCCGTGGAGCCAGCCGGTGCCGATGCCGTCAGATCCCAGGTGGAGTTACAGGTGGAAGGGAGCCTGCGTCCTGTCAAGGAGGCCAGGTGACTCACGCAGGCCCGGCGTTCTAGAAGTCGGCTGTCTGAACGCCCTTTGAAGTGGTGGTTTTAAAAGCTCTTGTGACCCGTAGGCTGAATGAGGCTGTGTAAGTCATCCTCTTGGCATGTCGTGTTTTCCCAAACATGCTATTTTAAATTAAAACCCTGAGACAACGCTTAGGATTGTGCTGTGCATTGAAACACGCTGTTTAACATCTACTAGCTGGCTGGTGTTTGTGTCACTCAGAGAATGAGTTCCTGAAGTTTGAAGTCCTGGGGAGGTAGATTTCGGCTCAGTCCAGGGAAGGAGTTTTTAACAAGCAGAGCTGGCCTTTTGGGGTAGTAAATGTCCTGTCACTGGCAATGTTCAAATGAAAGAGAGGCACTCCCAACCACCCCAGGGCCCAAATCCCGACGTTGTGCTGCCCTCACACCCTGTCCAAAGCAGCACCCTCCTTTCTACTCTCCGCCGTTCTCATCACTCTCTGAGGGTCACATTCATTTATTTCTTTACCTGTCACCATCTCACTAAACTTGAAAGTAAACCCGACAAGGTAGGAGATTGGCTTTTTTCCGCTGCTCTATTTCCCACATCAAGACCCGTGGCTGGCCCTTAGCAGACGCTCTGTGACTATGACTTGATCGAACCGATAAAATGTTGCCATTTATAGGTTTTATGGCTTCAGTTCTAGGAGCCCTTCATTCTAAGGGATTTGATGGCTGTGGACATTGAACGACTGTTGTGTGCTCCACGGCTAGCGAGTACTGAGTGAGCACCCGAATCTGATGTGCGGTTTCTTGCGTTGGCCGTGTGACCTTGGGTGAGTCCTTGGCCTTTTTGGGTCTCAGTTGCTTCATCTCTTAAAAGAGAGTGTTGGATTCAGTTATCTTTAAGCCCTTTTCCAGCCGGACCACCTTTTGACTCATGTACTTGTACTCTGTGTTTACACTCCCTCCTCTGTTCTCTAACTGTTGGTTCAACTCTCTTTCACTAGGGATTCTAGGCCTTTTTTTTTTTTTTTGAGGTACCAGAGCTAGGGATTGAACTTGGGACCTCATATGTGGGAAGCCAGCGCTCAACCACTGAGCCACATCGGCTTCCCTGCGTTGGTTTTTTCATTTGTTTTGCTTGTTGTTTGTTTTTTTTTTTTTTCAGGAGGAACCGGGAACTGAACCGGGGACCTCCCATGTGGGGGAAGGGTGCTCAATGGCTCGAGCCACATCTGCTCCCCATTCTAGGCCCATCAACACAGGGGAGAAAAGTAGCCTTGGGAAGTGAAGAGTAAATACCAGTGCAAATGAATTATTTTATTCTGCATGACAGATTACAAAGACTACAGCTAGACCTTAAAGAAGCTGACTAATTAAATAATCATGAGGTTAAATATAGATAGTTCAGTCTGACTAATTAAATAATCATCAGGTTAAACATAGATAGTCCAATCCAGGCACACATTAGCAATTGAGAATTTTTTTTCTGATATACTTTAGGGTACACCCAGCTGCAACATACATACTACTCTCTGATTTTAAATATACTTTATAAATAGGGTCAGTTTATACTTTCTCCTTTCTGGCTCCTCCAGGAAATGGCTAGGAAGCTGGATAATTTCATCTTCCTGCTGAGAAAATTCAAAATAAGCTACTTTTAGTGACAATATTAAAACTTTTGCTTAAAAGCATAACACATTGTTGCAGGATTATACTTTATGGTTGGCATGTGTTAATGTCAAAGACACAGAAATGTGTTTTTGTTTTTTTAGGTAAGCTTAGGACTGCCCCCTATACACCCATTTTCCACATGTTTCTGGAAGACATCTCTTTTGCATCATGCAGTGTTACTCAAATGCCACCCACCCACAATAGCAACAAATTCAAAATTACCTCCATGATAAATCACATAGATGGGTACAGGGAACTCATTCAGGCCATTCCCTCTTGGCATTGGTCGTGGCATCGGTCAGGTGGATCTAACTAATGTCTGTTTCTTTTAAGATGGGGCTTGTGATCTCCAGCTCCCCAGTCCCCACCCCTCTCTATAGACCGCCAGACCTGGGGCTGAATGCCGGCATCATTGTTCCTGAAACTTTCCCCTCTAATGACAGAGAAATGTTTCTCTGTACTCATATCTCCGTCAAGAATGAAAAAAAAAAGTCCCAGAAAGGCTGTGTGTTTAAGAAAAAATTTCTTCATGGAAGAGACGCACATGCTCTGCAAACAAAGGGCGGCTATGTCAAAGGAATTTAGCTCAGCGGCTTTGCTCATTTATTACCTGTTGGGTTTGTGGGAACCACGGCAGCCTATGCAATAAGGGAGGCACCGCCTCAAGAGAAGTCCTAAGAGCTAAGATTTCTTAAGAGCTTGTATGTGTCAGACGTTAATTCACTTAACCTTCCCAACAACCCAGCAAGGTAGGTGTTGCTATTGTCCCTGCAGCACGGAGGAGACAACAGGCCCAGAGAGGTTAACCACTGTGCCCAAGGTCACACAGCTACTTGAGGGTGGAGACAGACATTGGAGAACCCATATCTGCTCCCTCTGTGCTGAGGGGTTTTAAGATAGCTGCCCCTAGCCTGGGCTATACGTAGATGTTATACATGTGGCTGTGTACATGCAGGCACGAGTGTGTGCACACGCATGTGTGTGTTGTGTCTCCCTACTAGAATAAAAGCTCCATGAGGGCAGGGGCTGTGGTCATTTTCACTCCCCGCTGTATCCCAGCACTCAGGCAGCTGGCGTGCCACAGGCTCTTAGTCTGTCCAATGCATTTGCTTGGCAGGTGACCCCGAGTCCTCAGTGGCCGGGGCAGTGTTTGCTGAACTTACTCCTCTGAGTACCACATCCTCTTGGGGGCTCAGGTTGGCATATCTGGGCAAAGTAGAAGGGGCAGGTGGAGACATGGAGACAGCCCAGCCTGCTCCACCCCTTTCATTTCCAAGTCTGGCCCTACTCCTTCTCCATGTCTTTCCTCCTCCACCCACCTTCTACCCTCCAGTGCATAAAACGAGAAGATTAGTAAATTTGAAAGTACAGGGGAAAAAATCACCAATTGTTGACCCAGCCTTCAGACCACGTGATTGGCTGTCCTGGGGTGCGTGAGCTCAGGGCGGCGGGGCGGTGAGCGGGCAGTGTCTGTGCAGCTCGTACATCCCCGGTGGGGTGGGCGAGACCGTGGACACACAGGAGGGATGACAGCAACGGTCTTGCACGACCATCATGGGCCCACCTGTCTCAGTTGCTTAGACGCAAACCCCGAGATAAGGATTTCAGTGCCAGGAGTTTATTTGGGAGATGGCCCCAGGAAGCACCAATAGGAGAGCAGGGAAGAGAGAGAAGGGAAGGCAGCCAATAAAGGGTTGATATTGTTTGTTCTTACTGGGAATAGCTGCAGCTTTGATTTATAGGGAAGATCTGGGAGTCAGTGAAGGGCATGGCCTTCAGAGATATCCCACACTAGTGGGAGGGAACTGGGGTGCTTATAGACCACCACCCTCAGTCATGGGTTGAGGGCTGTTGGGCACTTCCATCCTGCTGTGAAAGTACAAAGTGGGAATCTGGCGGCCAGAGAGGGCCCTCCAGCAGAGGTGCAGGTGTTGGCAGCTGGAAGTGGACAGGCATGCACTGAAATGTCGGGGTGAGGAGATACAGGTGGACACCAACTGCTTCTGCAAACCACCTCCCTCCCCTGCCCCTCTCCCCCGCCAACCCCATTCCCCATCCCCAGAGGCTGAGCATTGGGCCTGCAGCCCAGGGGCTTTGCAGAAGTACTACAGAAAGAACACCTGCCCTGAACCAAGGAACTGTTACTACATAGTAGACCATCCCAAACCTTTTTGGCTTAAGATAACCATTTATTTAACTCACAATTTGGTAGGTTGGCAATGTAGGCTGGGCTTAGCTGGGTGGTTCTTCTGGTCTCAGCTGTGCTACTTATCTTCTCATGCATGTGTAGTCAGCCAGGTTGGCTGGGGGCTGCCTGGTCTCTGATGGCCTCAGGTGGGACAGCTTATCTTCATTCCACATGGTCTCCTTCAGCAGGCTAGCCCAGCCCTCTAAGAGAATGAGTGCAAATGCGTGAGCTCTGGAGGCCTGGACTTGGAACTGGTGAGTATGACTTCTACCACATTCTGTTGGCCAAAAGTAAGTTACGAGGCCAGGCCAGATTCAAGAGGCCCCATGCCCTCAAGCCCCTTGTGATCTGGTGGACAATCAAAACCATTGTTTGTTTTACTAATTTAAACTTACTACATAGATGTCAGAAGTGTGGGGAAGTCTCTGTCTTGCAATATCTCCTCCACTGATGCTTTCTGTTAAGCACTGTCCTTTCCTTTGCTCATCCTTAAGAAAGGAACTGTTTCTGAGGGATAGCACATCAAGTCTCTGCTTACTGAGGCAGTGGTTGAGTGTGGGCGGGAAGAGCAGAAAGGAGCTGGGTGGCTTTGGAGAAAGGAGATGTAGCGTACATCTGTCTTTTTTTTTTTTGCCAAACAGTATCTGAAATTTTCCTCCAAGTCTATGGTTGTCCTCACATTCCAAGTCTTGATGGATGGGTGGCAGTAGACCCCACCACTTAAGAAGATGCAAGTGCCATATACTTTCCCAGCCATACTTGCAGTCAGGGCATGGGCATATGGCCTGGGCTTTGCTTATCTACTGGACTCAGAATTAGGAGCTAGTGACATGAAGAAGTGGGGGGTCACAATGAAGCTCTCTCTGGAGGTCTGAGCTGTTGGGGCTGTGGTGGCTGTGGTACTAAAGTCCAGGGATAACTTGTTAGTGGCCCAAGCCTCAGAGCACTGGCTGAGGCAGTGTTGTTCTCATGAGACAAGCTCTGTGGCCCAGTTTGGGGGACTGCTTTTGGTTGCAGAGTCCCAAACTGGGATCTCTACCTTCCCAGAGATGATGTGAAGTACCCAATATCCTTTTGATGAATTTCTTTTCTGCTCAAGTCAGCCAGTGTTTCTTCCTGTTGCTTGCTGCTCTGAGACCTAACTTAGATGGTGGGGGTGGGGAGGGAAGCATAAAGAGCCTCTGAAGATCTACAGAGGGAAAGGGAGACAGTAAGGGAAAATTGGTTCTACTTCATGAATTTGGCTTGATGCTGGCCCCCTTGGTGACTGTAAAGAAAACTGGGCAACTGGTTTCAAAAGCATATTATTTAATTTTTTGAAAATAGAATTTCAGAAGAGAAAAGGTTTGGCTCCCTCAGAAGCTGGTTGGAAAACCAAGGGATATCTCTTGGGGGTGTGTAACTGATATGAAGGCACAGAGGGGTGTGTTTCCATCTTAAGGAAGAGACATAAGGATCTGGGAACCTTTGATGGAAGTGGGAGGTGACTGCAGCGGGAGCCCTGCAGTATCATTATCCACCACAGTTAGAGGACTGAAGAGGAAACGTATTGTTTTTCTCTTGTGAGCATCTGGTGTTGGATGCATCCAGTGTTGAATGCTGATATTAGATGTTGGATAGGGACAGTTGAGTCAAGGGCATATAATGTGTATAAAGGGGTTTACTTTTTTAAAAGCCTTGTGCTAAAATTGCTTATTCCATAAGCAGATTTTCCCCCTAATAAAAGATATGCAACATATGGGATGTTCCTGCTTTCCTTGGTTTATCAACCCTTAAAGAAAGTTTACTTCTGAGCTTAAGAAAATGGCACAGCTACTGAAAGTGTAGGTTTTGTCTTCAAGAGGTATTAATTCATTAGCTTACCTAAAAAAAGGAAAATGTGTATAAAAGCCATGCGAAAGAGCTTTGAAACAGTGTACAGTGTGTCCCCACTGTCTACTTAGGATGGAGTGACAGCTCTTCTCAAGATGTGGGAGGACCGGTGTCCAGCTCTGGTCGATCTCCGAGCGCCTAGAGGGTGACACCTCTACCAATGGGCCATCCACCTCCCCACCACCCCACAACTCTGGTGGTAAATGGATCTGCTGGCCTCCTTCACTTCCAGGCACCTCCTGAGTATCCGGTTCCTGTACTGCCGTGGGGAACCCCATGCAGCATTGCCAGGCTCCAAAGAGAGAATCCAGGGGTCTTCTCAAGGTCGGGATCTCAAGAGTCAAAATGGGCTGGGACGAGAAAGATCCCAAGGCAAACCCACCTGCAGAGGGAGGAGATCCTCCCGGTCTGGGGAGGCAGAGGCACTGTTCTGGGTGATGTGCGCTTGCTGCAAGTCACATCTGAAGACATCGTGTGAGGACATCAAGTCTGCAGAGGTTTTCGTGGACACCTTCCGACCCAGGGAGCAGAAACATTCTTGTACCTCCACAGGGGACCAGCCAGGTAGGAACCAAGCACACAGAGTTCAAATTTTCACAGGTCAGGATTGCTCTGTGTAAGCTGTCCTTGAGTGGGGATCTTCAAACGTTCAACCAGTTAACAGGAATTGTGGACGTTTGTGTAGAAAGTGTTCGCCTTGAAGGCTCTCGTTTCATTTGCTCTCACAACAGCCCTGTGAAGGGATTCAGCAGATATTTAGAGGCCCGATTTAGAAATGAAGGTCAAGAGACTTGCCCAGGGTCATGGAGGTAGTAAGGGAAGAGTCATAAGCCCCAAGCCCACCTTTACATTCCAAATCCAGTGCTCTTTTCACGATACTTCACCATCAACCCAGAATTTGTTAGAATGTTGCACTAAAGATAAATGGGTTTGGAGTAGAGATTTGGAAGTTATCTTCTTTCAAAATACGATTTACTTTTAGAATTTTCCAGCTTCTTTTACAAAGTATCAGCCCCAACTCCCCTTCTCTATCAGTGAAATCTTCTCACTGCCTCCTACCCACATAACACTCTTCTTTCCCCACAGGAAGTAGCCAAGATCTCAGAACCCTCCTCTCCCCCCATTACCACCTCTAAACAGGCAATATACATCGGGTGTCAGAGAACTTGAGAAACCACACGGTGAACAGGCTCATCTTCCCCTCGTGTCAGTTTTATTGAAAGGGTTTTTGGGGAGAATAATTCTACAACATATAACTACAAACTATGGAGTGGAATGTAAGCTTTGAAGTCTTGTGTTTCAAATTAATCTTTCAAACTAATGGAAAGAAATTCTTGTTTGCAGCAGCTGCTTCCAGCGATGGTGCTGGATCTTCTAGAGAGTGTTCAGTCTCTCCTGCAGGCAGTGGGGATTATTTGCTGAAATAGAACCCTCATTATCTGTAATGCTCAGAGGGTATCTACCATATGCCCCAGACAATGTACTTGTACTTTCTTGTCTTTGTGTCTTGTGGTCGCTGTTAGATACACCCTCCCTGAAGCTCTGTAGTAAGAACCGCTAGCACTGATGTGGTGGGTTAAATTGCATCCCCCAAAAAGATATTTTCAAGATCTAACCCCGGTATTGATATATCTGGCTTTATTTACAGATGTAATCACATTAACATTAGATCATACCAGGGTGGGCCCTAACTCAATGCCCGGGGTCCTTTTATGAAGACCATGTGAAGAGACAGACACACTCAGGGAATGCCACATGAAGATGGGGACACCTGGAGACAGAGATTGGAGTTTTGCTGCCAAGAGCCAAGGAACACCAGTGATTGCCAGCAAACACCAGAAGCCAGGAAGAGTTCCTCTAGGGCCTTCACAGGGAACGTGGCTCTCCTGACACCGCGATTTTGGACACCTAGCCTCTAGAACTGTGAGAGAACACATTTCTGTTAAGTCCCCCAGTTTGTGGTAATTTGTTACAGTAGCCCTGGGAAGATGAATAAGACTTACTAAGCAAGCACCTGCTCTGTGCCAAGATTAGGGCTGAGTCTAGGGTGAGGCTAGTGAGGCAGCAAGGGTGTAAATTAGAGAAGGCGCCCGGTCTCTGGTGCAGACCCTGCACTAGCCCCACCCTGAGAACGAGTGCTTCATTAAGTTGTTTTTTTTTTTTTAGAGTTATTTATTTTATTTAATCCCCCCACCCATTGTCTGCTTCTGTGTCCATTCTCTGAGTGTTCTTCTGTGTCTGTGTATATTCTCATTAGACAGCTCCAGGATCTGATCCTGGGGCTTTCCCAACTGGGAGAGAAGTGCTCAATCTCTTGCGCCACCTCAGCTTCCTGATCTGCTGCATCTCCATTGTCTCTCCTCTGTGTCTCTTTTTGTTGCATCATCTGGCTGCACCAGCTCTCTGCATCAGCCAGCACTCCTGTGTGGGGCAGTACTCTTGTGTGGGGCAGTACTCTGTGTAGGCCAGCACTCCGTGTGGGCCAGCACTCCGTGTGGGCCAGCTTGCCACACAAGCCAGGGTGCCTTCACCAGGAGGCCCTCCCTGGGCATTGAACCCTGGACCTCTTTTATGGTAGACAGGAGCCCAACTGCTTGAACCACATCCGCTTCCCCTTCATTGAGTTTTAAAAGAGAATGCATTGTGGGAACATATACATAACATAGAATTTCCCATTTTAGCCATTTTTTTAAATGCACGATGCTGTGGCACTAATTATATTTGCGATGTACCATCCCCTCACAGAATTTTGTATCCCGGTGATGGGCTCTCTTCACTCTGGTCTGGGCCCTGGCTAGCTACCGTACGTACATTTGCTCAGGTAATCCTCACAGCAGCCCCTTTTACAGGTGGGGAAAACCGGAAGCACATGGTGATTGAGAAAACTGCCCAAGGTCACAGCTGGGAAGGCAGAGCTAGTTTTGGATCCTGCCTTTATCTGTGATTCAAAACCCTTCTCTTTTCATGCCACCTCTTTGTTTCCCTGGCATTCACACCGGGGAATGTGAATGGTAGATGCTTAACCACCAGCTGGGGGAAAGGGAGGGAAAGTCCTGAGTTGCAGGAAAATACTCTTATTATAGCCAGTGCCTAGAACCGACGTGATGTCACTGACCATGGAGTGAGGAAGAGACGGGCAGTGGGTGGCTAGTGGAGAACCTCCCCGCCGTACCGCAGCAGACGTAAGTAACCTCAAGAGCATGGATTGCTACCCAGTGGAGCAGCATAATTAGGAAGTGATGTGTTTGGGGTCTTTATTGTATTTGTGTTTAATAGAATTACAAGTTTATATCATTTGATTTTTAATAATGGCTGTGTTTAGCAACTGACTTGCAAAATTCCGGAAAATGTAGCAATCAGTTCTTGTGAACCAGAAGTAACTGCCTCTGGCACACTGCTGGTGGACACCGACATTATCTCATTTAGTTTTACCACAGCCCTGAGAGGCTATCGGTCATATGCTGTTATTGCTCCCAATTTACAGAGGAGAAAACTGACACAGATAGTAGGCGTAAAGCTGGCATGTGAATCTCCTTCCTCTCTCTCACCGCACCTGGTCGTACATGGAGCCTTCCCTGAATTCTCACTCCATGCCAAGATTTGTGCTAAGCCCCCTACTAATATTTTCTCACGCATGCTCCCAGGAACCTCGTGGGATAGGTATTGCTGTAATTCCCATTTTCAGTTGGGCGGATGGTCCCGACACAGTTAACACTCCCCAGGTCCCACAGCTGCTGGATGGGGAAGCTAGGATTCCATCTCAGGCAGTGCCTTGTACCTCGGAGACTCTCAATAAACATTTACTTGATCAGCTCCTGCGGTCCCCATCCAGGAAAAGTCCCTGGCCCCCGTTTCATCTTCCTCGGGAGCCTCCATGTAGAGTGTCAGATGGCGTGAAGCCCCTTCAACTGTTCGGATGCTGGGTTCCAAAGCTGGCCAGGCCCCAAATAGGGCGCTGAGTCCAGACTGTACCCAAACCCTTCCATGCTCCCTGCCCAAGGGCAAGACAAAAGTGGTTGCTGCTTTAGAGCAAAAAAAAAACCCCTTCTCTGGAGGGTGGGAAGTGGCCGGTTCCTCCCTGCGCCTGCCGGAAGCCACTCCTTCCGGTCATTCTCTCTCGGGTGGATACATTGTAGGAAGCAGCCACTGAGGCTGCGAGGAAGAAAAATACCCGCTTCCCATGCTCCCGATACAGGCAGTGGAAAGCGCCAGGCTTGAGTTTCCCGAGCCCTCTCCTGGGCCCCCTAAGAAACAGACTTTCTCGTGGGGTGACGCAGCCTCCGTGGCCCACAGGCCCAGAGGGTTTGAACCCAGAGAGCATTTGCGCTGAGGCTGGGAAGGCAGCAAGAGAGCGCCTGGCTTTGGGTACTGGCCAGGCCTGGGTTTGAATCTCGTCTCAGCCTCTTACAGGCTGGGTGATCAGTCAAGGCATTTAACATCTCTGAGCCTCAGTTTTCCCATTCGTAAAATGGGGGAGAATCTCTCCCTTATGGAATCTCACGGAATTGTGGTAAAATCGAAGAGAAGGTGTATAAAGCTGTTAAGACATAAGTGGCGGAAGGAATGGAATCAATGTTAAACGAATGGACGCCGACGGCCACGGTGCGCCAGGCACTGTGCTGGGCGAGGAAGATTCCAATGTGGGTGGCCAGGGGTCCTGAATTCCAGGACTCTCTGTACAGAGAAGCTGAGAAACAAATCGAGAGGGACAGGGATGGCGGTGAAGTGCTGGTGCAGACCACGTGTTGGGGAAAACAGGGAGGCTTCCAACGGGCCCTGCCCAGCCCCTTGCTGCAGGACCATTTCTGCATCCCGTGGGGGGGATGCAGCTATGACCACAGTCCAGCCCCTTCTCTCACAGAAACAAAACTCACAGGCATAAAAAGGTAAATAATAATACCTCGACAAGATAATCAACAATCACACGAGCAATAACACCAATAAGACAAGGTACGCAAAATAATAGTGAGGAGCGGGCCGCTTGACCACTTGAGAGGGACAGACAGACAGGGAAGACTCGTTCTTCCGACTTGCTGGTGAGGGCCTTCCCGGAAGGCCTGAGCTCCTCTGTCTTGTTTCAGGGAGATGGCAGCAAGGGGAAGGAACCAGCGCTGGAGTTTGCCTTCCGCGGCCCTAGAGATGCTCCAACCCAGTAATTTATGCCCCATCCCGGCTGCAATGGCCATGCCTCTGCCTCCTCTGCTTGGGCCTAGGGCTAAGCACCACCAGACCTGTCTCCATGGGACACTGAAGCCAAGGCGGGGCCCTACCTTGCCGGAGCACCCCATATCACACTTGTTAGGGGTGCTGGGGACACACGCAGAGGAGTATAGATACCCAGAAAATCAAGCCATCACTAAATAAATTTGAATAGGACCTGGCCTTGTGTCCCATATAGATCTCATATAGAGCCCTGGGGCTCCTCTTACCTGCCTCAGCCTCAATTGAGTCAGGTTCATCTTCTTGAGTTAAAAAACAAAAACTAAAACAAAACGGTTTCCGGAAGAGTTCGGGAGTAGTATGAAGCTGGCAAATCAGAAAATGGAGCCCTCTCCAAATTCCCTAGAGTAAGGCCCCAGCGGGCTCCCTGCTTTCCTGGAGGTGGGGGGCATTTTCCCGTGGTGCCCGTCACCTTCCCTTTGTGAAGGGAGTTTCTGTTACCAGCACGTTGTCTGCTGTGCGTGCAGAGCCCAGCCGAGTCCCCAAGCAGCGTGGTGTGTTGGCATTTGGGGGATGCAGCCTTTTGGCAGGTGTGCACACCCTTGGGCATGGGGGAGAAGCAGTCAGAGGGGGCAGTTCCTCAATCTTCCCCACGGCAGCTTCATTTTCCTTTGCAGCCTGGCCAGGATCTTGACATTGAACCCCACTGCTATGAGTTGAATTGTGCACAACCCCCCTCCACGATATGTTTCAGCCCTAACCCCCAGTACCTCAGAATAGATGGACTTAGTTAAGATGAGGCCAGACAAGATTAGGGTGGGCCCCAAGCCCACTTGACTGGTATCCTTATAAGAAGAGGGAAATTTGGATACGCACACAGAGGGGACAACACCAAGTGACAATGGAGGCAGAGATTGAAGTGCTGCAGCTGCAGGTCAAGGAATGCCGAGGATTGCTGGCAAACAACGAGAAGCTAGAAAGCGGCAAGGAAGGAGCCTTCCCTACAGACTGCAGACGGAGCATAGCTCTGTCGCCACTGTGGTTCAGACTTCCAGCCTCCAGAACTGTGTGACAAGAAATTCCTGTGATTTTAAACCTCCACGTTTGTGGGACTTTGTTAGAGGAACCCTAAGCAGCGAAGCCACAGCTGTCCCCTGAGAACCTGCAGTATCTCACAGAGTTCTCACTCTCCTCTCTGTTCCACTCCCTTCCTGACACTGCCCCCCTCCAAAGGTGGAATTTGCTGGTTCCAAAGAGCTTCTAGTCTGGGAAGTTGTTGGGAAAATCTGCAGCCAGAAGATTTAGCGCAGGACCCACTCAGACACATACGCTGTGTGCTCCTGAGAAAACTCCCCAAGCTTCCCCGAGCCTCAGTTTTATCCTTACCTCTGTCTCTTGGTTGCTGAAGACCAAGTGAGAGCACTTCATGCTGCACCTTGCTTTCGGGAAGCAATGTGCTTCTCCTGGGCCAGGGTGGCTCTCGCCCCTGCCCCTGCGGCTCTTCAGAGCATTAGCATCTCTCAAACTAGCCTCATCGACCATCTTTTGCCTTCCTCTCCAAGCTAGAGTTCTTTGGGACTCTGAGCCATTATGTTTTAACAACAGTGTCAGCAGGCATCTCTCCCCCATCCAATAAAAATTAACCCATAATAAGCAACAAAGAACCTCAGCATGATTATGTATCACGCGATATCCCACGCTCACATGACATTAAAAAGGATCTGTTTCTAAAGGTAGGGGTGTAAAGTTCAGATGAAATGCGGAGTCCACCTAGTAGCGTGGAGTGAGAAGCTCCCAGCAGGGCCTCGTTCTCTGTACTCACCACATTGACATCTGTGTCTACAGGGGCATCATTACCTGACCCCGCAGAGCCTGTCCTCAAACAGGTGTGTGTCTTTCCCCACAGGCACGTTTTTGTGTTACAGATCCCATCCCTCTTGGAGAAAGGGACCCTTTTGAAAGAAATCGGCGGAACTCCTTCAGTGGGCTGGAAGGGAGGCAGTAGAGGGAGGTGATTACAAGTGTGGACTCAGAAGTCAGAACACCTGGTGTTGGATCATTGCTTGTGGCAGGGGTGAGGGGGTGAGGGGAGTCTGGAGCAGGAAGTCCAAGGGGGGCTTCTGGGCCACCTCTTGCTAGGCCTCTGGGTAAAATCAGCAAACCCCCAAGCCTCAGGTTTGCTCATGCGTTCTTGACCCGTATTATAGCATTGCCCTGAGTTAGGGGAGGATCAGCCGAGATCTCTGCACACTGGGCAGGACTTACAGAGCAGGGGGAGTCTCAATAAACATTGGCCATTATGGTGGTGGTGGCAGGCTCTGGGGAGGGATGGGAAGGAAGACCATCCCCTTCACCCACGTGGCTCATTCTGTGTTTCTCTAAGGAGCCCTGGTCCTGGGGTGGTGAGCAGCGCCTGAGGCCAGGCAGGTCATCCGCAACCTCTGATCTATCCCTCCCAGCAGCCCCCTCACTGTCCCTTTGCATGTGTCGGCTCAGTCATCAGTGGCACTGGGTGGGTCCCCGCCCACCTGTCCTGGCAGAACCACCTTCTGTATCCAGCCCCTGCGGTTTAATTCCTGGCTCTGGGACTTTGGGGTCACCTCCTTCATATTTTCATTCCTAATCATCCTCCCTGCTTGGAATATGTGGGATTTCCTGTTCTCTAGCAGAACCCCAAACACCTCCCATCCCCTTGTTGGGATGGTGTTGATCATGTGTCCATGAATCACAGAAACCAGAGGCTGGTGTGGGGTGTCTGGCTAGGATTGTCTGCTCAGTCCTTTTCCAAAAAGTCCCTCTTATCTACTTCTCAGCTCTTAGCAACATGGGTGGGCTGCGAGTGCCCATCTTCAGGCCATGAAAGGTGACTCTACTAAGGCTGGTGAGCAGCTCTTCTCTATCTCCTGGGGACAAGCAGGGAGCGCGGGCTATAGTGTGTGGTGGAGTTTAAGAGAGGGTTATTTGGGCTGTAGTGGGGTAGATGTTCATCTTCCTGGGATGTTTTAAGGCAGAAAGGCCTACCCTGTCCTCTCTGCTTGAATGAAGCTCATCCTCCATGTGGGACTGGGCCCTACCTCTGAACTCCATTGAACGAATGGTTGGTCTTTACTATTCATCTTTTCCTTGGCCTTGACTGCTTTGGCCAGTCTTTCTCCAGGTACATGTTCTAGTTCTTTAACTCCCTTGAAGACAAGGACCATGTCCTTTTGGACAGCCACACATCACCTACCACTGTGCTGGGTACTTCTTAAGCGTCTACTGAGGGCTTCTAGGAAGGGTGCCCCTAAGAGAAAGCAGAACTTGAGAAGATGGATCACAGAACGGGTAGGTTTTGAAGAGGCTGTTAAGTTTGGGGTGTTGTCTAAGGAAGGTGGGTTCCACAGAGGGGCCAGGGGCAGTGGGGCTCAGTGCTACGATCAGCCAGGAAATTCTGGCAGCCTGGGCAGGAAGGGTTGGGGCCCAAAGAAGAAGTGTTGAAACAATGAAGACAATTTATTTACTTTAGAGTTTTGCTGAGAACAGGCTCCAGAATCCTCTGGATGACCTCGCTCTTCATACCAGTGTAGGGTTCAGGCTAGGTAGACCTTTGCTGACCTTCAGCTGGAGGGAAGGTGTGCCATGGAAGGGTGAATGGACTATGTCTTCAGAAGAGATGAGGACTGGGGTGGACAGAACCAAAGGATGAGCCACTGGCCAGAAGGGGCAGGGAAGACTGAGATGACAGTGGTCAAGGCGCTCAAAATGCCACTGACCACAGGGCTTCCTGGCAGCCTGGACATGTGACCAGGTCTTGGGTCCTTAAGGAGAAATTGAGCACAGCGGTTGACACATGGCAGGGGCCAGAGTCACTAGGGACTCTTATGGAATTATGATCAGGTGAGAACTTGGGCTGACCTCTTGGAGAGAGGACAAGAACAACAAGAGCAATAGAAATACTTGACATTTGTGTGGTGTTTCACAGTGTACCAAGGGCTTTCACATCTATCAGCTCATGAACCTTCCTGACCTTCTTGTCTCTCTCCTCCCATTCCTGGATAGAGAATTTGTCCTGGGATCTGCTGCCGGGTGCAGCTTTGGAGCAGAGTGAGAAGGAGGGATGAGGCTCCGAAAGGGTGTTCCTCCCTGCAGACCCGTCTCTTCTCCCATGACCGTGCCCCCTGCCTCCTTCCCAAAAGGTCCATGCCCGGCTTACCACCCTCCTCTTCCTCCTTAGGCAAGGGTGCTGCGCCCGCCTGCCATGTGAGGCAAAGGTCAGGGCACATCCTCCAGGCTGTCCTGGCTCTCAGGCGCCTTCTTGCCAAATGATGACACAGATGGCCTGAAAAATGTTCCACTATTTCCCCGAAGGCACACCAATCTTTCTAACCTAGAGATTCTGAATTTGGAAACTCTAACCAGGAAACTAAGAGAGTCAGAGGAAAGGTATACAGAAGCCCAGAAGACAAATGTTTTTGACAAGACAACAGGAGTAGGTATTGAGGAATGAGAATGTTTGACCACAGGGGAAGACGGCGCCTCGTGCAGAGACAGGACAAGGTGGGCCAGCATGAAACACGCTGAAGTTCGAGTGTAAGACGAGGAGAAGAAAAGTCAGCTGGACGCAGACGTGCTGATAAGATCTGGCAACATGGTAAGCCCATATAAATTTGATATCTATAATTTTGGACTAACAAGATTGACAGATGAGGCCATGGGATACATTAATATTTTCTTTAACCAGGTGACTCACCTAGAAATTTTAGGACATATGACTGTAGGTTAGATGATTCTTCCTATTAACAAAATGTGAGATTACGACACAGATCTATAAGATGCTGTCCTTTAGGAGTCATGCAAAGAAGATGATGGGAGCTGTGAATGTAACGATCAAGTATAATCAAAAAGTCTTAAGGGGGAGGCCTGGCGGTATAAAGGAAGAGTGGTGGTGAAAGTCACTTGTAGTCCACAATGATTCAATGCCATCTATTGAGTCAGTCAATTCCCATTTTCCCCATGAAAGTCAGTGGGGAAATGGGAAAAACTGTGGAACCAACTTCAACAGGACACGGATAGTGTATAAAGACTGAGTCCGGGTATGCGTGGTTAAGTTGCAGTGATAAGCAACCACAAAATCTTGGAGGCTTACAATAAACAAAGGTTTATTTTTCATTTATACTACATGTCCATTGCAACTTGGCTGCAGCTGCACTTAGTCATTTTCACTCCCAGGCTGATAGAGAGACATTGGGACTCTTTATTTGGGACATTGATGAAAAAGAGTCTGACACTGATCTTAAAATTTGTCTGGAACTGACACCTGTCACTTCTACTTACACTTCACCGGTCAACACAAGTCAAATGGCCCAGTCTAAAGACAATGGGGACAGGAAGTATATTTCTCCTTTAATGAAAAATAATAAAATCTACCACACAAAGAGTCCTTGAAGTCACTTCTGCTTTAGGGCCATATTGGGTCAAACCTCACTAATTCTTGTGAGATGCAGAGACCTCCGACGCCAGCTGGAGGACGACTGTCTTGGGATGGGATTATAAATGAATCACTAGAATACAAGCTCCACGAGGGAAGAGTCTTTACCTGTTTTGTTCACTGATGTATCCCAAGGGTCTAGAACAGCTGTTCCACATATACCTGTTGCTGAATGAATTATACATGAATTTAAGATGCAATATGACCCCTTCTGCCTCAGCCAAGGAGTATCCTCATTCCGCTCCTTCCATGACTTTGGGTCTGGAGAGGGACACACTCTCAAAGAACATGTATTTCAGGAGAGCTGGGGCCTCTTTTTCTGCTTTGGGATTCTCTATTTTGGATCCCTGTTTTAGTTTATCTCTGGGCTCAGCAAACTCTTCCCGTCAAGGGCAGGTAGTTAAATATTTTAGGCTTTTTAGGCCATGTGGTCTCTGTCAAAATTACTTAACTCTGTTATTGTAGTACAAAAGCAGCCATAAAAAAAATAGGTATACAAATGAACATGGCTGTGTCCCAATAAAACTTTATTGGCAGAAACAGTAAATGGGCCAGATTTGGCCTGTGGCCCATAGTGTGCTGACCTATAGGCTAGCCACGAAACTGGCTTCTCGGTCTCTTACTTTTCCCCATGGCCTTTGCAGGACCATTTTAGTGCCATACTTTTCACACTCTCATGTCCATAAAATGAAGCATCACAATATTGAAGTTTCCCGATCTCCCGGCATCTGCTTTAAGTGTGTGTGGCTTTGGCTTCTCTTAGTCCTCGGGAGCATGCCTATCCCCAAACATCCCCTGACCTCAGGAGGTTTTGAATCTTGCTGTGTGGGCCTGAATCCCAGGGACTCCACCCTACCAGGACCTTTATCTGCCATGTTTGTTGGACATGGTCCACATTCCCTGCTTGACATTCTCCAAGGATCCCCTGGAATATTCCAAGAGAAGAGAAGGGCGTGTGGCTGGCTGGGAGTGGGAGGAAAACCTTGCCTCTTCCTTCTACCTTCACAGTTCAGTTGGCCTGAGAAGTATGGAAACCTATTTTGCTAAAGATGTGGTTCAGGTATTTTCATTCCAGGGAACCTGATGCCTCAGACTCACAGCTTTTTTCTTCCGGCTGGAGTGCCTCTGGTAAAATGTGACAGTCTGGAGAGTATTAGCCGACCGCCCCCTCTTTCTGGGTCAGTACCAGGCTTATGTAATCAGAGGTCCAAAGAAGAGAGTCAGACAGTCGGCTCAGCCAGGCCAGCGACCTTCCCACGCAAGCTTCTATCTGGTTGTCCCAGTACTTTAGAGCAGGAAGACAGAAACCTTGTACCTCATGAACTTTCGCCCGTCTTGTTCCAAGTGGATGTTTGAACATCACGAGGACCCAAGCACGACCCTCTTGTACTAGCTATCAAAGCCAGAGCCTAGTACTCCATGGGCACACCACACGCTTCAACTAACTCACAGACGGCTGTCTACCACCGTCCCACCTCCGCCAAGATGAACACATCTGAGCCCCCATTCTGAGAGACGCAGGGAGTGCGGGGGGGGGGGCGGGGGAAAGGAGCAGGGAGCCTCCCCAAGCGGACAGTAATAGACTCGGCCTTGACTGGGGTTGTTAAGATAGCTACCGCCTCCCTTCTCCAGCTGGCGGGAGCAGTGACCCCTGGAGCTGGATCCGCTGGGGGAGGAAATGCTGGCCAGGGAGAACAGCTAAGAGGGAGGACCCTGGCCAGCTCCCACCTCCCAGCTGCCTCCCAGCCCAGAGGCTGCCCTGGAGAAAGATCTCTGTGAGATAGCAGAAAAGGTCCCTTGCTTTCCTGTGGCCTTGTTTCCTCAAGCTTAGGCTCTTCCAGGCTGCTTCTCGGGGGTAAGAGGTGTACAAGTGATGTGGGTGCAGGGCAGCTTGGAGTTCCTGGACTGAGGCTTACTTCCAGCTGGGTGGCGTGCAGAGCTCCCTCCTTCGCACCCTCCCCCCGACTTCCTGCAAGATGGGGAAGAGGCTTGCGCTGAAATGCAAGGCATTCCACACTTGGAGTGGGGGCCTTTTCACCAAAAGCAATGGGCACGGTAATGCTGCCTCTCACCTGGCCTCCTGGGTCTCTAGACACCTGGATAAGAATGTCCAGTCACAGCTGAGACTTAAGGGATCATGCCGGAGCTAATTCAAGGATTCCTGCCCTCCTTCTTCTGTACTGCATCCCTCAGCCACTGTGAAAGAAACTGGGTCTAAACTGCTTCTGAGAACACGGAAACTATCGGGAAGCAATTGCTGGGTGTGAGGTGCTCTGCTAGGACACGGGGAGAGTAGTGGACAAAATAGACACAGTCGATGCCCTCACGGAGATAAAAAGCAATTACGCGATTGCATGAGTCACTGGCCAAGGCCCCATACGTAACAGTAGCATAAGGCAGGGACCTAACGTTTCTGGTGGTTGGGAAAGACGTAATGAAGGGGTGACCTCTAAATAGAGATCTGAGGATAAGTAGGATGGCCTAGACAATACTGAGAGGCACACAGAGAAAAACCGACCCAGGAAATACTGCAGATGAAAGCAATGATAAAGCAAAAGACAGTGGGGTGTTTGGAGATAAAGAAAGTGGTGGTGCGTAGTGTGACTCCAGAGGGAGAGAGGCAGTAGCAAAACATGAGGCTGCAGGTGCAGGCAGGGGCTGGATTATGGAAGGGGGACAGGGAGGGAGGAAGAGAAAGGGACTGATGGCGGGCTGGGACATGGGAGCTGGGGGATTCTCTGTAAAGGGACGGCCCTTTACAGAGAAATGGGAACCACAGCCATTCTGAGATCTTAACTGGTGACTCCTGGAGAGCCATCTGCTTGCCAGCCTCCCAGGCTTTCTCAGTGTCAGTGGTCAGCGAATGCCTGTGGAAGGCAACTGGCTGGTCCCTCAGCCCAGCCTTGGTTGGTTTGAGATGACCCCAGAGTGGAGGAGTTGTCCTGGGAGGTCAGCATTGGGACCCAGGTTCAGGGCTGAGCTGCAGCTCTCCCAGGTAGGGCCTGATTAATTTGATGTTCTCTGCATCCATCCCCATCCCCTGCTTGCCCTCTGCAGGGTGGTGGTGAGAAGAATGCAGGGCAACCTGCTTCTGACCAACTCAACCCTTCCACGTGCATCTCCCAAGACCCTCCAGCAAGTTGTCCACTTACTTTAGTTCTTTCTTCATCCCATTCCATTCGACAGTTATTGAGCACTGACTGATTCTCTGGAGCTAGCACACAGTAGGTAACTTCACTGGGTCAGTCTCTGTACCCTGGTCCTGGAAGTCCCAGAGCTGGGGATAGTAAATTTGGTGCCAGCTCCAACATCAGACTGCTGGGGTTCAAATTCTTGGTTTACCTCCAATGAACTCAAGTGACCAGGGGCAAATGATTCCATCTCTTTGGAAACCTTAGTTTCCTCATCTGTAAAGTAGGCACGATAATAGAAGTACCTATGGCATAAGCTGTTGGTGGATTAAATGAGAGCACTCCAGTATAAAGCTTTGGCCGAGTAAGTGGTGGAGGAATATTAATTGCTATTGTTCATACACAACAACTGTTCACCTTGGGAAAAGGAAATTGTTAGTAAGGGATCTTTTGTGTGTGGTTTTTACTGAGAAGCTAATGTAATCATATTAAAGATACCAAATAGTAATCATATTAAAGATACCAAATAGCAACTATTTGAATTTTTAAAATATTCTCTTCCAGTATTTACTGTGAGATCATAAAACAACCTAGAAGTATAAGAAACTTTATGCTTTCTTATCTTTTGATCTACTCCAGCAAACCCACTACATAAAGATTCAGGAAATGGCCATGGGTGCAAACGCCCCCGCCCCCCCAATGCCCAAGCTGAGGGGTGAGAACCCCAAATCTGGATTCCTGTTCCATCCCTTAGGTCTTGTGTGATTGCGGGGATGTTTCTTAGCATCTCGGAACCTGTTTCTCCTCATTTGTTAAATGTGAATAATAACGTCCAAGGGAGAGGAGAAGAAGCAATGACGTGGCTAAGGGCTCAGCGCATAATAGAGGATTAGTGAATGCTAGTTCCCTGCCTGTCCTTCGGATTTAACAAGGGGTTCAGGGTTGTTGGTACCCAGGGTTGTTGCCACCAGGTTCACCCAAGTCCACCTCTAGCCTTCTCCCAGGAAGCCCGCTTACCCACCCATGAGGACCGGGTGATCTGCTCTGCCTTAAGATCAGGCATCTGCCCACCTCTGTTCGCTTTGCTGAACAGAGAGACCGGGAGCTTTCTCAGGGTTGCACGGCTGGCCTGGCCGGCCGTGGAGGGGAGCTGAGGGAGGGAGAAGGAGAGGAGATCCCTTTCCTGGGAGCCCTTGGAGGCGCCATCCTCCCATGGTCAGGGAGGGCTGACATCTGCTGGGGAGAGGGACTGTGGGCTGTGTGGGTGGGTGAGCCGGAGAGTGTGGAGTTCAGAAAGAGCTGATGGAAGGGCCAAGTGCAGTGAGGGAGAAGCTGTGATGAATCAGGGAGAAGCTCATTAAGACAGGCTGGTGAGAGCCACCTGGCTGAGTTACCTAAAGCCCCCTCCACTGCCCCTTCCTACCAAAAGGTCTTTCTCAAATACCAGGAGAGTGTTATGTTAATAACAAATAAATGCTTATATCTGTAGAACATTTTACAAACCACAGTGTTCTATTACTTCCATTTTCTTTCTTTTTTTAAAATTTATTCCTCCCCCCGCCCCATCCCCCATTTTCTGCTCTCTGTGTCCATTCGCTGTGTGTTCTTCTGTGTCTGCTTGTATTCTTGTCGGTGGCACCAGGAATCTGAGTCTCTTTTTGTTGTGTCATCTTACCATGTCAGCTCTCTATGTGTGTGGTGCCACTCCTGGGCGGGCTGTGCTTTTTTTGCATGAAGCAGTTCTTCTTGTGGGGCGCGCTACTTGCATGTGGTGCACCTCTACCCCGGGGACACCCCTGCGTGGCACAGCACTCCTTGAGTGCATCAGCACTACATGTGGGCCAGCTCATCACACAGGTCAGGAGGCCCTGGGTTTGAACCCTGGACCTCCTGTATGGTAGACAGATGCTCTATCAGTTGAGCCAAATCTGCTTCCCTATATCCGTTTTCTAATCTCAACTTTTCAAATAAGCAGAAGGGGAGGTAGGATTCCCATTTGACAGGTGAGGAAACTCAGGCCTAAAGGGGCTAAGAAACTTGACCAAGAACACACAGCTATTAACCTGGGACATCAAACCAGCCAAGTCTTCTGGTACCAAGATGTCCACAACAGGGGTTGTCCAGGCAACTAGTCGTTTGGCCAGTAGAGCAATTTAGAACTTCCCCTTTAAAATTTTAAAAAAATACGAGTACTATCTGGCCCTTAACCCTTTTCAGATTCATGAGCTTCCCTTCTGACTTGGGAATGAATCCCTATGTGGGGAAGCTCTCCTGGGTGACAATGCCCCTTGGAGGAAGAACAGAGATGTACACAGTACCCTGCAGCTGGAGGGATTTAGGATAGCCCTGCAGAGGATTTCCAGAGCCTCTTGTTAATAGTTGACTAAGTGAGGTTGCAAAATCATACTGTCTGAATATCAGCTGTCACCAATTGGATTAGAAGCTTCCTGTCCAGCTCGTCTATATGAAACCAACCAACAGTATGAACGTGGGGCCTTGGGAAGGCCACTTGACCTCTCTGGGCCTCAGTTTCCTCATCTGTAAATGAATGGAACTTGTCCTTCAGCAACTCCCACCCTCTACGCCAATGACCTTAATTTGACTTTCCCTGTGCAAACATTGGTGGTGGAGCAAACGTTTCCCAAATTCCTGGAAACCATTCCAACACTCCCATTATTAAATGCTCACCCAGGCCCTGTCCCTCAACTCCTGTGGTTTGTTCCTCATCTCTAAAATGCAGGGGTGGGTCTTTGGGGTCCTTCTAGTTCTAACATTCTCTCCAGAAGCCAGCACTAGGGCTGAGCTAGGACTAGTAAGAAAGGGCAGCTTAGAGACTTGCCTGAGTGGGATGGGTCCACACAAGTTCTGAACAAGGTGACCAGGTGGGTGAGCTGAGGGTCGTAGAAGCCAGTAGAGGGGAAGGGGTCGAGGGACAGGGCCTGGTGGGACAGGTTTAGGAGTTCGGGGATGGTCTAGCCTCTGAAGCCTTCCCTATCCTACAGGGCCATCTCAAAAGAGGTTCCTGGAGAGCAGGTGTAGCTCAGTGGTTGAGCATCTGCTTCCCATGTACGAGGTCCTGGGTTCAATCCCTGGTGCCTCCTAAAAATCAAATAGAAAACAAATAAATGAAAGAACCAACTCTCATTGGGGAGCAGGTGTAGCTCAGTGGTTGAGCACCTGCTTCCCATGTACGAGGTCCTGGGTTCAATCCCTGGTACCTCCTTAAAAAAAATGAGGGTCCTAAGGCCCCAGATTCAGACTGGAATCAGCCATGTGACCCCTACTTAGTGACAACGGACTCCTGGCCTTGTAGGCTGGCCCAGCAAGCTCTCTGCTAAGGCAGGCAGGGAGGCGAGAAAGGCTCCAGTGGGCCTTGCAGAGAAAGCCAGCACAACCGGCCCAGCACGGGGTTAACACTGAGCTCTCTAGGCAAACAGTATCTTTGCTATCTGGTGTTTGGACCTAGCAAGGGGGAAAGGCAGAGCCCATAGGCGGTCCATCAGTTGTATCCAGAGCAGTGGTTGCTCCGTTATCTCAGAGCAGGCCAATTAGTGGGGTGGTGGTGGGGGTGGTGGGGGTGGTGGGAGGAGGCAGGCAGGCCTGCAGACAATGGCCAAACTGCATCTACTCCAGGCTGCTTGGACTCTTTCCTATCAGGGCCACTGACTCTCTTTAATCAAGCTCCAAGGAGTCAGTTCCAATCCCACTGCTTTGGGAGACCTAGAAGCTCATTCCTTCTCTCTTGGACCAGGGTGAGGAGGGGAGGGGTCTTGTGGCTATGGCCTCCTGGCAGATGGTGGGGCCTGCGTTTCGGTTCTCACGACTCATTTCTGCCAAGCCCCTTCTCCCCTCTGTGACTCAGTGTCTGCATCTTTAAAAAAAGGGTCCTTTTGGTTGCCCCTCTCCCTCTGCCTCATGAGGGTATCACAGAGACACATGAGGTCATGTCTGTCACAGAGCTGTGGGTCCTTGGGGAGGCCCTAGGAAAAATACCAGCTGTTGTTAGTTAGTTATGGAGGTTTAGGCACAAGAGGAGCCTGCTGTGCTATTACTTATTAGGTCTGGACTGCCCTGCTGATCCTAGGTGGGCGGTGGTCACCCAGGTCCAGACAGAGCAAGGACCCATACATACTGTCCCTACCCCCCCCCTTTTCTCTTCTTTAGTACAACCTCAGAAACCTGGGATTCTCTGCCCCCTTGCAGTCAGCTGATGCCCCTTGCCCTGCAGCCAGGGTGGAGGTGAGGACATAGGTTTTTGTATCTCGGCCCCTGAATCTTCTTGGGAAATGACAAATGGTTGTCACCAGCCCCATAGGCTCTCACCTGCAAAAAAATGTTAGTGTGGGGCTGTTGGTCCTGAGAGTTGAGTACCCTCTGTGCGGCGAGAGTAAGAGGTGGGAGAGCTGGTGACAGGTCTTTCCTGTCAGCTGAAGACCAGTATCCTAAACTTGGAGTCCAAAGGCAGATTGCAGTACTGCTCCATGTCAGCCATGTTGACCTTTGGCAGGCATGAAAGCTCTCTGTGCCTCAGTTTCCACATCTGTAGCACAATAACGATGCCTTCTCTACAGCGTTGTTGTGAGAGTGGAACAATATCTGGAAGGTTAATGGTCTTGGGATATTTGACACACAGAAGATACTCAGGAAATGCTAAAGAAGGGAGGGAAGATAGAATGTGGGGTCCAGACAAGGGGACAGATTATCCCAGATGACTTTTTCTGACTTCAGGTGACCATGAACTGAAAACAGCTTGGGATGGAGGTCCAGCATAGACCAAATGACACAGCTGGCAGCACTGGTCCAGGGGCGGCTGGCCCAGCACAGCATTCTTTGGATAAACTTGTTTGGATTTAGGAAATAGAGCTTTTAGATTATGAGCAGTTTCCCAGAGGGAGTCTGCCTCAAAGCCTGGAAACAGTTCTCAGCTCTTTAATGCTTCAAACCCCAAAGGCCTTCTAAGTCGGGCG
The DNA here is from genome assembly GCF_030445035.2 of Dasypus novemcinctus. Lineage (NCBI taxonomy): Eukaryota > Metazoa > Chordata > Mammalia > Cingulata > Dasypodidae > Dasypus > Dasypus novemcinctus. The sequence continues at coordinate 41,250,367 of NC_080675.1, forward strand.
TGGGGAGAGAGGACGGGATCTGCAGTAGAACCCAAGGCTGGGCACGGAGACTTCACTGTTCCTGGGAGCTGCCTGTTACATCACCTGGACCACATTTCTTAAGCCTCATCCCTGGGCAAAGGGTGAGGCTGCAGATAGTAGGGCCAGGATCTTGCGTTGCCTGAGCCGCGCGACCTTGGGCATGTCATTGACCTCTCTGCACTTGCTCGTCTTTGCGTTGGGATAATCATTAAACCTCCTTTGGGGAGTGGGTGTGAGAATGCAATGAGGTGATGGCTGAGCTCACCATGTCCATTGTACAGGCCTGGGGGGAGGAAGGGGTAGTTGTCAGGCATCGAGGGCCAGGTAGGGCTACCAGCTTGGAGGGCGAGGCTAACCTGGGAGGAAGGTTCTCTGCTGAGCTCTCCTAATGACTCTTTGGTGCCACCTTAAGAGAAATTGCTTTGGAGCCTCAGCTGATCTGTAAACTGGATAAGTCATAACCCCCTAGAGTGAGAATTAATTAGTAAACGTGGCTGTCAAACATGCGTGATGTCATTATTAACTTAATGTGTTTGCTTTAAAGGGGAGGCAGGCTTGCTCCAGTCGACCACGTGTGAGCTGACAGCCAGCCAGCCAGGTTTGAGGGGAAATCCTGTAGATTGTTTCCACATGGGAGTTTACAACACAAATAATTGGTTGCAGTGATGGAAGGCCTTGGAGGCCGGGGAGGATGGGTGCTGCTGATGGATTTTGCAGTCCTTGGTGTAAAACGCACAGGCGTTCCTTAAGGGGAGGAGCTCTGGTTCCAGGGAGATGATGCTCCAGGGGCTTGGTCTTAGGTCCGCAGCTGGCAGGTAGGCCAACCCAGCTGCCCTTTGCGCTGTCCAGGGGGCTGCACGGCTAGAGGTGGGTGGGGTAGAAGTGGGGAGCGCTGTGCATGGGCCACAGGGCCTAGATAGGGGCCTCAGGCCATGTGCATGCGCTCAGCACGCACGTGCCTGAGAGCCCTTATCCACACTCTTCCATGCTGCTTTGGAAGATAGAAGACGTTCAGCTGACTTACTGCCCGCACCCAGGTACACTGATGTGCTGCTTGGACATCCTCAGCTGGGGTGGGTGGGGTAGAAGGCTGGTGCTGGAAGACTGGCGTGTTATGTACAACCCGAATTGATAAGCAATGTCTCTGCCCTGAATGCCCCTTTAGTGGGCTCTGTGGCTTCGGCCCCAACCACTGCTCATGGTTTCCATATGCTGGGTTCCCACGCTTCCTAATCCTTTCCTGCCAGGCAGTGGAGTGGCTAAGAATATGGGCTCTGGAACTAGGCTACTTGGATTTAAATATTGGCTCTACCACACATTAGCTGTGTGACTTTGGGTGATTTACTCAACCTCTCTTTGTCTCAGTTTCCTCATCTGTAACACGGGGATGATGATACCTTATAGGCTTAGTGTGTGGGTTGAATGAGTGAACACTTGTAAAGCTTTTAGACCGATGCCGAGCACATGGTAAATGCCAGACAGATGTGAGTTAAACAAACAAATCCTGTTGCCCTGAGCCAGTGGCAGAGAGTGGGCTGCTTTAGATGGCCCATATCTCCATGTGCTAGCCTTTCAGCACCCCTTCTAAGAGCAGAACAGTGGGCTTGTTATGCACTTGACATTCCATTTCGTGACTCCCCCTGACCTTCTGTAGCCCCACACAGAAACTGCTCTGCCCTGAGGCCACTATGGCTCTGTGAACCAATTTTCCTCACCTGGGTTCTCAAATCCCATTGGCTGCGTGTTCTTTGTTCATCAAGGAAGGTGAGCCCAGCCCCTACCTGCATAATCCTTGTATGTATCTGCTGCAAATGTTGTCTGTTGCCTTAAATCAAGGGGAGCACTGCTCTTGTGGTGTGAGGGACAGGTATGCAGCGGGGTGCTGCTGGGCTCCTCCTGAGTTCTGGTGAGTACCTTCAGATGCTTGTGGTTATCTGCTGCCCTGATTTTGTCTGGGGTTAGGCCAGCGTCCTTTGTACATCAATAAAGGACATTTATTGACCATCTGCTCATTACTATATGGTGACCCAACTCAATATTTTTCAGAAATAAAGGTAGAATGCTGTTGAAAGAGAGCCAGCTGGGAAATGGATTGTGGGTCAAGCAGTTGGGCTCCCATCTCCCATATAGGAGGTCTGGGGTTCGATGCCCAGGGCTTCCTGGTGAGGCAAGCTGGCCTGCATAACAAGCTGGCCCATGTGGAGTGCCGGTCCATGTGGAAGTGCCACCCCGTGCAAGAGTGCCTGCCAATGTGGAGAGCTGGCACAGCAAGATGACACAACAAGAGGTACAGAGGACAGACAATAAGAGATGTAGTAGAATGGGAGCTCAGGTGATGCAAGAGAATGATCGCCTCTCTCCCACTCCAGAAGGTCCCAGGATTGGTTCCTGGAGCTGCTTAATGAGAATACAAGCAGACACAGAAGAATACACAATGAATGGACACAGAGAGCAGACAATGGGGGGGTCGGCTGGGGGAGGGAAATAAATAAATCTTTAAAAAAAATAAAAGAGAGAGCTGGCAGATAAAAGCTGGTATAACCCGGAAGACAGATAAGTAACGGCAACTGCCTTCTCCCTGACACCTGAGTGGACCATGTACTTCGGTGTATGTGTGTGCTAATCAGGGGTCTGTAAAAGTGTCACACCTTTGAGTTCATAATATCACTTCTGGGACATGCTCCTAAGGAAACATTATAAAATTTGTTAAGTTCTTTCTGCACAAAGATGTTTGTTACACCATTATTTATAAAATAAAAAATTGGAAATAACTGAATTGCCTAGCATTTGGGAAAAGGTTATGTAAAACTATGATTTGACTAGATTTCAGTGGTTTTCAGACTTGCTTGTGTTTATGAATTGCTTGAGAAGCCTATTAAAATGAGGATTCCCAGCCTCCGCTAGTGGAGAGTCTGATTTACTGGGTCTGGGATGAGATCCAGAAATCTGCATTTTTAACATACCCAATATAATTCTGATGCAGATGGTCTGCAGTTCCCATTTGAGAAAATGGATCTATTTGATGGGATATTTTGCAGTAATTTATAATGATGTTTACAGAGAGATTAAAAGAACATGAAGGAATGCTTTATAAATTAAAAAATATGCAAAATTGTGCATATAATTCTGTATCCAATTATGAAATACAACTATGTAAAACAAAGCCAAAATATATTGAAAAATGTACACAGAGGCAGTCTGGGGTAGTAGGGTTATGGTGATTTTCTTTTTTCTACATTTCTGTATTTTCCGAAATTTCTCAAAGTGAGCATTATTTTTATAATAAAAATCTATAAACTCATACTTTTGAAACAGAAGTTGTCCTCAATAGAGCAAGTTAAAGGGTTTCCTACTGGGTATCCTCTTTCCTGGGATTCATATGCTGAGAGGTTTCATTTTATTTTCAAGCAGACTGAAGGGCCCGGAATCAAAGTGACGCTGGTTTCTTACCATCAGTCGGGCCAAATGTATGCCTTGAAAAGCCCTCCACCACCCTGCTTCTCCTGTAGGACATTCGCTAAACCTCTAGAGTCAGGGAAGGTGCATTCTGCCCCTCAGCCATTGGTAAGAGATGCCTAATTCATAGCCTGGACTGGCCCGGCTGATTGCTTTGTGTACCTGGTCCAGCTTAATGTGACTATCTTAAGGATTGTTTTAGACGATAGTGTAATTGGTAGAGGACAGTGAGGTTTTCTTTCAAGAAGCTGGACGTGGGGCACAGATGTAGCTCAGTGGCTGAGGACCATGTACCACTTGCCATGTACGAGGTCCTGGGTTCAATCCCCAGGACCTCCTAAAAAAAAAGCCAGAAGTAAGGAAAACAAAGTTGGTTTCTGAGAGATACATTACAAGGCAACAGAAGGAAGAATTTGGAGTTGTGCAAAGACACTTAGTCTTTAATGTTTTCAGTGGGCCCCTGACACGTAAGACTTAGCTCTTGGAACATATCAGACCTGCAGGAAAATAAACAAGTCAGAGGCAATGGGGGCTGTTTCCATTGAACTCTGATCTGGGACAGCCGCCGGTTCTGGCCCAGAGTTGCCATCTGTCTGGCCTACGGACAGATATGTCTCCTGGTAGCATAGACGGAAAACGCCAAGTTAGTGCTTCTAAGCAGATCCACTGTGGATTCCCTGACTTGCAGTCATGGGGCCCAGGGCAAGCTCAGTAACCCCTCCAAGCCTCCCCTGTGCAAAGGGGAATAAAATTCGAGGCCTGCCCATCTTGCATGCTGTTGTGAGATGAGGTGATGAAGGTATTTTGTAAATTGCCAAGGTTTTACTGTCCCGGTGAAGAGAGAACACTGCACATCCCTTCTCACTTCGTGGCAGGAGCTCCTGAGGCTATCTCTGAAGGCTGCAGCTTAAATCATCCTCCAAGAGCCTAGCACGATGGCACAGGATTATGTGGAACTTGAGACACCATTGGAGGAGCAAGGTGCCAGGGACCCTGGTTGGACACATGTTTGTTGATCAAATACTTTCCATAAGGCCCATTGCCAGAGTGGTTGAGGCCTCCGCATACTCTTAAGAGAGAAAACACTTTGCTATGAAAGTGACATATATTCCTTAGGGAAAGATTTATTTATTTGCTATAGAAAAACAAATAAAAGCCCTCCATTCTCTACCCCTCCATCTCCTTCCCATCACCCAAAGCCCCTCCCTCAAGTGAAGTATCTATTTCTGATGTTTTCTATGTATATCAAATATATATATATTTTTAAAAAAACAATTTGATTCGTACTGTTGGAAAACTTGTTTTTTTCTAACTTAATGTACTATCATGGACTTCTTTCTGTGTCAGTCCATATAGATTAATTTCAATATATTTTTTTGAAGCAATATACCATAAAACAGATATATTCTATGTTTTAAAACTATTTTCACATTAATGGACATGTAGATTATTTCCAGTTTTTAAAATATGAAAAGCAAGGGAAGTGGATTTGGCTCAACAGATACAGCATCGCCTACCACATGGGAAGTCCAGGGTTCAAACCCAGGGCCTTCTGATGCATGTGATGAGCTGGCCCATGAGCATTGCTGATGCACGCAAGGAGTGCTGTGCCATGCAGGGGTGTCCCCTGCAAAGGGGAGCCCCATGTGCAAGGAATGCACCCCGTAAGGAGAGCCACCCAGCACGAAAAAAGTGCAGCCTGCCCAGGAGTGGTGCCACACACACGGAGAGTTGACGCAGCAAGATGATGCAACAAAAAGAGACACAGATTCCTGGTGTCGCTGACAAGAATACAAGCAGACACAGAAGAACACATAGCAAATGACACAGAGAGCAGACAACTGGGAGGGGAGGGATTGGGGAAGGGGAGAGAAATAAAAAATAAATCTTAAAAAAGAAAGATAAACAAGATGCAGTGAATATCCTTGTTCATATATTTCTGAGCATTTGTGTGAATAGATACCTGTAGGATAAATTTCTAGACCAAAGGGGATAGCTATGCATTGAAATTTTTGATAGGTTTTGTCAGTTTTTCTCAAAGAAAAACAGATTGCCTCAATTTACATCCCCTCCAACAATTTATGAAAGTTCCCATTTCCCCACATCCTTGCCAGAATGAAGTATTTTGCCTTTTTTTTTTTTTTTTTTGCCATGCATTCTTTAAGACTTGGAGGAAAATATTGTTTTGAGACTGTGCTCCATCAATGTCTTCCCAGAGATATTTAAAAGCATGATTGTAAGGCCTTTTGGAGTGCCACATCTGGGTCCAAGACAGTCCAACTACAGGAAATTGTCAACAGATTTCCCAAGGAAGCCTCTGAGTGCCGGAAGTTTATTCAGAGGGGACCAGAGTTTTCTGCCTTACCCTGTACATTGCACCAACTCACCAGGAAACTGCATGTCTACCTTTCTTTTCCTGTGATGGGGTAAAAGAATGTTTGGGCATTCAACGAAACACAGTGTCTCGAAATAATTCTCTGGTTTTCTCTCTAGTTATCTCGTGGGTCACATCAATTTTTTTTTGTTCTCAAAATTCCCTGTAAATAGTACTTATAAGGGGCACTCCTGTGAAATGCTTAGAGTCAATCAACTCCCAATTGGGGGCCAGCTGGCTTTGGACATACCTGGCCTTGCCTAATATCCTTCAGCTCTCATCTCCATGAGCCACGGCCCATGCTCGTTGCTGCCTGAGCCAACAGGTCAACCGAGGGCCTCTTTAGGGCACCAGCAAGGCAGGGGTCCCGAAGCAAGGAGAGACATGCGCTTCAATAAAGTTATCCAGAATCTTGTGTTCTGAAACATCTAGAAAGAAGCAATTTTAATTTCAGCATGCATGCAAGTTTGGGGTTTTATTGTTTTGTATTGTTTTATTTTAAATTCTATTGCAGAGGGTCCCACAATCATTGTGTTCAGGATGCCTAAAGGTGTGACGTGGCTCCTCCAGTATCTTCCCCGCCCCCCAAAAAAGTGCTCAGAGGCTCTGGGATCTTCCAGTCCTCCGCTGCAGCCTCACCTGCTGGGATTCTAAAGGGGGCCTCATTTCAGTGACATTTTCAGAATACCCACCTGCAGGGTAGTGGTGGTGATTTTATTGGAATGCACTCAGCATAGTGTTGGTGCTCAAGCAATGTTAATTTCTTCCTCTCATTAGAACCTTCTAAAGTGAAGGATAAGCTGTTGTGTCTGGCCCCTCTAACGACCAAAGAAGAGGCACAATGCTTAGTTGGTCTCTTTGGATTTTGGAGACAACACATTCCACATTTGAGTGTGCTACTCTGGCCCATTTACCAGGTGACCAGAAAAGCTGCTCCTTGTGACTGGGGACCAGAACAAGAAGAGGCTCTGCATCAGGCCCAGGCTGCTGTGCAAGCTGCATTTCCACTGGAGCCATATGATCCAGCAGATCCAATGGTGCTGGAAGTGTCAGTGGGAAAGAGAGATGCTGTCTGGAGCCTTTGGCAGGCCCCTATAGGAGAATCACAATGCAGACCCTTAGGACTTTGGAGCAAAGCCCTGCCATCCTCTGCAGACAACTACTCCCCTTATGAGAAACAGCTTTTGGCCTGCTGCTGGGCCTTAGTGGAGACTGAATGCTTATTGGACCACTTCCACCATGGAAGCAGGAGTGATTTGTTTTACCTAGAATAGGCACATACTCTGGATATGGGTTTGCATTTCCTGCACTCAATGCTTCTTCCAAAACTACCATTCGTGGACTTACCGAATGTCTTATCTACTGCCACGGCATTCCACACAGCATTGCTTTTGATAAGCAAATGATGTGCGGGAACGGGCACATGCCCATGGAATTCACTGGTCTTACCATGTTCCCCCTCACCCTGAAGCAGCTGGATTGATAGAATGGTGGAATGACCTTTTGAAGACTCAATTACAGTGCTAACTAGGTGGCAATACCTTGCAGGGCTGGGGCAATGTTCTCCAGGAGGCTGTGTTTGCATTAAACCAGCATTCACTCTATGGTGCTGTTTCTCCCATAACCAGGATCCATGGGTCCAGGAATCAAGGGGTAGAAATGGGAGTGGCTCCACTCACTATTACCCCTAGTGGCCCACTAGGAAAAGCTTTGCTTCCTGTCCCTGCAACCCCAAACTCTGCTGGTCTACAGGTTTTAGTTCCAAAAGGAGGAATGCTGTCACCAGGGAACACAACAATGATTCCATTGAACTGGAACTTAAAACTGCCACCTGGCCATTTTGGGCTCCTCTTACCTCTGAAGTCAACAGTAAAAGCAGGGGATTACTATACTGGGTGGGATGATTGACCCTGATTATCAAGGTGAAATAGGACTGCATCTACATAATGGGGGTAAAGAAGTTTGCCTGGAATACAGGAGATCCTCTAGGGCATCTCCTAGTACTGCCATTTCCTATGATTAAAGTCAATGGAAAATTGCAACAACCCAGTCCAGGCAGGACTAACAATGGCCCAGAATCTTCAGGAATGAAAGTTTGGGTCACCCCATCAGGCAAAGAATCACGGCCAGCTGAAATGCTTGCTGAGGGTAATGGAAACATGGAATGGATAGTGGAAGAAGGTAGTGATAAATATGAACTTTGACCACGTGACCAGTTACAGAAATGAGGACTATAATGGTCATGAATCTTTCTTCCTTGTTTCATTATGATGATGATTGTGTGTGTACACAGAATGAAATTTGTCTTCTTCCCCAAACTTTTCCCTTATCATATAACAAGTTGTATCAGTTTCATGTCATAATATTTGAGGATGTCAAGTTTGAGAGTGAATATTACCCAAGAACTTGCACTCTATTCTGTATGGAATTAATGAGTTTCAGGTTGTATGCAGGAGAGTTGACCATTGTTAGGCGGAAATATATATATATGCATGTCTGTTATTGTTTTTACTTAGAGACTAAGTATTATTTAAGGTATTGTATAAGGTTGCTGAATTGACAAGGGGTGGACTGTGATGGTTAGGGTATTGTGTCAACTTGGCCAGGTAATTGTGCCCAGTTTGGTCAAGCAAGCACTGGGCTAACTGTAATACAAGGACATTTATGGACTTTAGTCACCATTGACTTTACTGCAGTGGTAAATCATAGATAGCTGATTACAATTACATCAATTAGGGAGATTGCCATCAGCAATGAGTGACACTTAACCCAATCAGTTGAATGCCTTAAAAGGGGAAGTGATTCCAGCATTGAGAGAGAATTTCCCAGCTTGTCTTTGGACAGCCAACATCTCCTAGAACTCATCAAGAACCTTCACTGGACTTTCAGTGGAGCCCATAGTTGCAGCCTGCCTGTGGAACCTGGACTTGTGCATCCCCACGGCTGCATGAGAGACTCTAATAAAATTGCATACTATTGACAGATATCTCTTATTGATTCTGTTTCCCTAGAGAACCCTAATACATATGGAATAATAGGGCAGCACTTGAAAGGCTTTACGAAGTCCTTTATTGCTTTAAATACATAGCACTAGAGAAATCAAAAGAAAGAAGTGTTACATTGGGATTTTGACATCTTTTCCTTAGGCTGGAGCATATAACCCTGCCCATCTTCTACAGATGCTCAGTGAGTCCATTTGAATTCAGTCAAATCATGCTTGTAATTTTTCCCTTTCTGGGTCAAATATGTATAATTCATGATAGGGTAAAACTTTACTCCTTCCTGGAGCTACTTAATTTCTACCATTTTCATTACCTATTGAAAAATTCTTTTCTCTCTTGGAGAGAATGTTCTAAGCATGGTGCCTCATTTTACCTTCCCAACCACACTAGGAATATTATTATTATTTAGCTGAAGAACGAGAGAGGTTCAACAGGTTCTTCCAAGGTCACACTGGCAACAAGTAGCAGAGTCACAATTTGAACCCAGGTCTGCCTGACTCCAAGCCTTGCTCTTGTTTCACTCACTGCCCCCAAGGCATCAGGCCTGCCAGAGTAAGCCCATTGCAGGATGCCAGCTCATTACTGAGTTTCAGATCCGAGGATAAACAGAAATGCCTGATACTGCACCCAAGAGGCTTACTGGAGCTTTGCTCGGCTACAAAATATCAGGTGGCCCTGATGCACCAATCCCTGCTACAGAGACCTGTGTCATCCAGGCCACAGAAGCTGGGCACAGAGAGACAAAGGGGCCTTTGTGGCAGTCATGGGTGATGCGAGTTTTGTAGCCTCCTCCAGGGCCCTGCTCTGCAATGTGTACTGATCGCCAGATCCTCCTACCGTGCATTTCTTAGGAGAAGGTCACACCCTAAATTAAATCCCACATAGCTCATTCAGCCATTCCAGATCCCATTCATTCATATGTTTGTTCATTCTCCCAATGACTGTTTATTGAGATTCCCCTTCCCCACCACCCAATTCTGGATGTTAGTGACAGAGTGGTAAAGAAAGAAGGCGCTGTCCTTGCTTTCCAGAAGCTTACAGGGTAGCAGGCAGGTAGATATCAAGTTAATAGCCAGAGCGCTGATGCATTAGTCACAGTTCTCTAAGTGTGACAAAGGAGAAGGTGCTGCAGAAATCTATAAGCAACACGTACACTTAGGTCTAAGGGGTGAATTGCAGTTGGCCAGGTAAAGAGATGGGGAAGAGCTTTTAATTTAATAAACACTTGGATGCCACTTTCCAGACACTACTTTAGTGCTTTACAAATGTAGAGGTTTTGTCCCCCTAGCATCCTTGTGGGCCGGATACTCTTATCATCCTCATTTTATAGATGAGGAAACTTAGCACAGAGAGGTTAGATAACTTGTTCAAGGTCACCGAGCTAGGAAACGGTGGGGCCAGGATCCCAACTCATCAGCCAGGGGGATGGGGCCACCAGGGGATGAGTGTTGTCAGGGGAGGGGGGGTGGTCCCAGCTTTGTACCCTGGGGCGCTCCCATGATCATGGTGCTCTGACAAGTAAACCGAAAACTGTAGTCAGGAGGGTAGCAGAGAGTCAGAGAGGAGTGCTGGGAGGTGAAAGGTGTTTCTAGAAGGAGGGAGTGATCTGCTGGTCGACTGCAATTGATAGGCTGGGAGGCTGAAGACTGAGAACTGACAAACGGATGTCATTGTGACCCTTGAAACAGAAGCAGGTACAGTGGCATGGTAGGGACAAAAGCCCAGGGGTAAAGAGTTCGAGAGAAAATGGGGGGAGAGGAGGTAGAGACTATGACAATAAATGACTATTTTGAGGAATTTTACTCCAAAAGGGAGTAGAAGAACTGGGTGGGATCTGAGGTGATATGGTGTATTAGTCAGCCAAAAGGGGTGATGGTGTAAAGTACCAGAAATCTGTTGGCTTTTATTAAGGGTATTTATTTGGGGTAGAAGCTTACACTTATTTGGAGTAGAAGCCTAAAGAGTCCAACTTAAGGTACCATAAGAGGTACTTTCTCACCCAGAGTCTGTTGCCATGTGTTAATGCAAGATGGCGGGCAATGTCTGCGAGGGTTTAGCCTTCCTCTTTCTTCTTAAGGTTCCATGGGCCCAGCTTCTTCTGATCTCAGCTGTAGGCTGTTATAAGGCTTGTCTCTCTTCCTCTGGGGCTTGTTTCTTTCCAGGCTTAGCTGCTCTAGTCTCTTCACAAAGTCAGCGGGAAACTATCAGTCTTATCTCTCTTTCCAGGGCCATGGGATCCTCTTGTGTATCTTCTCTGTGTATCTATTTTTCTGTTCTTGACTGAGCATCTGTTTATATAACCCACCAAGGTGGTGGGGATTCAACACTGCATGCTCTAATGATGTGGTCAAATCGAAGACCTAATCTTTTTTAAAGATTAATTTTATTAAATTTATCCTCTTCCCCCTTGTTGTTTGCGCTTGCTGTCTGCTCTCTGTATCTGCTTGTCTTCTTTTTAGGAGGCACTGGGAACCAAACCCGGGATCTCCCATGTGGGAGGGAGATGCCCAATTGCTTGAACTACCTCTGCTCCCTGCTTGTTCTATCTCTCATTGTGTTTCCTAGTTGTATCTCTTCATTGAGTTATCTCATTGAGTCATCTTGTGTCAGCTCGCCACCCATACCAACGCATCGCATCAGCTCACAGTCTTGCTCATCTTCTTTAGGAGGCCCCAGGAACTGAACCTGGGACCTCCCATGTGGTACACAGGCACCCAACTGCTTGAGCCACATCCACTTACCCAAAGCCTTAATCTTAACATAATTTAATCAAAGGCATCTCAGCCGAACTGAATACAATCAAAGGGTATCATGCTCAGAGGAACAGACCAGTTTACAAACATAATCAATACCTCTTTTTGGAATTATAAATAATATCACACTGCCACATGTGGGTAAAATTTAAGATGGGAGATGGTGAGCCATGTTTGTGCACTAAGGTGCATGTTTCAGTAGAGAAGGAGAAACTGATCAGACAGAGAGAGGAGCCAGGGCAGAGGGAAGCCCTCTAGGGGTTGGAACCCAGGTAGAGAGGGCACCCTGAGCGCAGCCTTCCCGAGCCTTCTAATGGCAGGTCCCTGCATGGTGTCTCCTCCAGAGCCGGAGAGTTTGATTTCCCCCTTGCTGTTTTCTGAGCTCTTACCAGAGCCACTAACGGAGGGAGGCAACATTCTTCTTGGGCCAGTGCAAGGCCTGAAGGGTACCTCTGGGCATTCTGTCACCCTGGGAGTCAACAGCCTTTTACTGACTGTGGTGAGAGGAGAGTTTTTGGCAATGGCGGTCAGTCCAGATGTGTTCCTTGGGGCTGTGAGCTCAGGAGGGGAGAGGAGGGTTAGCTCTGACACCTTTCATCTTAGGGGGGGTGTATCTCAAAGGCTTGTTTGGCCCTTGCTTTTCACTCACCTTGGGGACTTGAAGACATGGACCAAGGAAATCCTGCTGGCATGTAAGGGAAGCGTACTATCAGCTTATTTGACAAATTAGGTGATTGTTAACAGAGTCCCAGCAAGTTTCTTAAACTTGCCTTGCAGAATTTCTAAGGCACAAAATAGATCGAGATCTCAAGGTGAACCTGAGAAATGCGACGCCCATGGTAGGCACGCCTATTCAATCCCAGCACGCCAAAGTGCCGCTTCTCAGCCTCGCCTGTTTGATGGATAAATACTCAAACAAAAAGAGGAGAGGAACTAAATTTGGAGAGCTTTGCATGCAAAATCAGGGGATTCCCCTTAGGGAAAAATTCCTCTGGGTAAGATGACCAGCACCCCACAGGCGTGGTTACTTCTTTAACCACTTTCTCATTTAAAAAAAAAAAGCAACACAAAAGGTTAAATATATATATTTATATATATATATATATATATATGTATATATTGACCACCCTCCACTTCAAGAGATTTTCTGTCAATTTCTTTTTTTCCCCCAGTTTATGGCAGGTTTTATTGCAAATTGTTTTCCTACAGAGTAATAAAATGTAAGTGTCAGTTTTAAGGATGCTAACATTTCTGGCTGGTTGAGGGGCCTGCAAGGAGGCTGTGAGAACTGAGTGGGAGGGGAGGCTGGGAAGGGAAAACAAATTCCCCGTTATACCAATTTGAGGAAACTGGAATTTGAAAAATTGTATGATTTGATGTGAGCCGAAGACCATCAGGGGACATCCGAAGGGACTCTATACCTTAACCATCCAGAGGCAAGTCAGCTTAAAAAGCGCCACGAGCAGAGAGCAGCCCCTTAGGGAAGTTTCTCCAGCTACAAAGAAGAGGAGGATGGTGGGCTTCACCTGGAAGGCAGGGACACAGTTCTCTGTCTCGGAGAGACTGAGCTGGAATCCTACTGAAGACCCCCTGAAGAAAGGGGACCTGGAGCCGGTCAAAGTGAAAGCTTGCGGTTCCCGGTGGAGCATTTTGGTCCAGGACCCTCTAGGTTTTGGGAGTGGGAAACCCAGTTGTCCCAGCAGATTGCTGGGAGGACTTCCATGACTTTACTTTCTTCAGACCTAGTTGATAATGGAAATCCGGGGTAAGAGAGGATTCCCTATATAGAAACTTCTTTTTTTTTAAAAGATTTATTGTGGCCCCCCCACCCCCATCGACCATACTCTGTGCCCATTCACTGTGTTCTTCTGTGTCTGTCTGTCTTCTCTTTAGGCAGCACTGGGAACCAATCCTGGGGCCTTCTGGATTGGGAGAGGTGCTCAATCTCTTGCGCCATCTCAGCTCCCTGCTCTGCTGCATCTCTTATTGTCTCTCCTGTGTCTCTTTTTGTGGCATCATCTTGCTGTGCTAGCTTTCTGTGCAGGCCAGCTCTCTGCTCAGGCCAGCTAGCCTTCACCAGGAAGCACCTGACCTCCCATATGGTAGGTGGGAGCCCAAACGCTTGAGCCATGTCTGTTTCCCCAGAAACTTCTTAAAGGCAAATTGGTGTTGTAAAATAGGGAGTGCCTGAAGCTTTGGGGTGGGGATTAATCTGGACAGGCTTCACAAAAGCATGTGTCTTGGACTTTGTATCTCTGAGTAGATCCAACGTTCACAACCCTTTGAAGGAAGTCTGAAACTGGAGTTAGATGCTATAATAGGTAGGACTTTCAGATTTCATGGATAGAGGTACGGAGGGAAGGCAAGGGTGAAGTGGGAGAGAGGCTGGCTGTCCATGATTAGCCACTGAGAGTTTAATTAAATAGCCGGGACCTTCCGCGAGCTTCTGGGAAGGTGATTTGATCCGAAGACGGCTTAAGTAGAAAGGTGGGAGTGAAGGAGTGTCCAGGGAGGGACCCCCCTCTGCCTTCAGCTGAGTGAAGAAGCTTTAAAACAGTTTTAGAATGGTGTTTGCAGAAAGGCTTGTGAGATGAGAAAGGATGGTGGAACTGCATGAAGGAGGAGTTATTAGGTGGGGGAGTTAAATGGGGGAAGGAGGGAGACAGCACCTCGCAAAACCTGGAGGCATCAAAGCAGTGTGAGAAGCCCAAGGTGGGCATCTTTAATCGCCGAGGTGGACAGGGGCTTCTAAGTGCCACCAGCCAGTGGCCTTGGCCTCGCTGTCAAGCCCAGAATCCAGCACATAGTTGACACTCATGAATTATTTGTGAATGAGTAGAGCTAAAAGGTATTGAGCACTTATGGTGTGTTAAAATCTTTCCAGGGAAGCGGACTTGGCCCAATGGATAGGGCGTCCATCTACCACATGGGAGGTCAGTGGTTCAAACCCCGGGCCTCCTTGACCTGTGTGGAGCTGGCCCATGTGCAGTGCTGATGCATGCAAGGAGTGCCCTGCCACACGGTGTCCCCTGCATAGGGGAGCCCCACGCACAAGGAGTGTGCCCCATAAGGAGAGCCACCCAGTGTGAAGGAAAGTGCTGCCTGCCCAGGAATGGTGCCACACACATGGAGAGCTGACACAACAAGATGATGCAACAAAAAGAAACACAGATTTCAGGGGCTGCAGATAAGGATAGAAGCGGTCACAGAAGAACATGCAACGAATGGACAGAGAGAGCTGACAACTGGGGGGGGGGGTGGGGGGGAGAGGGAAGAGAAATAAACAAACAAACAAAAAATCTTTCCAAAGCCCCCATACACTTTAATTCACTTAATCCTCATAAAGAGTCAACTTAGCTACATGGGACTATACAACAGACATTAATATGAAACCATCTCAAACTGTGTAACACCAACCCCCTAGGGTCTGCTGGATAAAAGGGAGGAGTGGGGCAAGATCGTAGGGAAGGCTTCTAGAGCCGTGGCTTCCTAGGAAGGAGTCATTGAGCACTTGCTATGACAGAAAGATCCAAGTACTTAAATAGCAAAAATACGAATGCAGACTCACAACTTGTTAATTGCAAGTCTGAAATCCAAAGATCTCAGAAAAACAAGTGTTCTGTTTTTGTTTTTGTTTTTTTGGTAAAAATTCATTTGGCAGCAAAACCTGACTTGCACCAGAGAGGCCATCTCCAGCCCTTAGTAAAGCCCCCTGCGGGAATGTTGACATGCTTGCTGCAGAGTCATGAGTATGTCTGATTCTGGGGTGCTGTCCAGAGCCCTTTAGGGGAGGTGCCTTAGAAATGGTCTATGCACTCTTTTAACCCCTAAGGTAGGAAAATCTCTGATTTCTGGCCCCAAGGGTTTTGGATAAAGGATTGTTAACCTGCATTCATCACATGATTTGCCATGTGAACTGGGCATTTTGCCAAGTGCTTTACCTACATCACCCCATTTATTCCTCACAGCAACCCTATGAGGCAGGTCCTCTTACTTATCACCATTTTATAGGTGATGAGGTTGAGACCAGAGAAGGTAAATAGCTTGCCTGATCTCAGCAAGTGGTGAGGCCGGGTTTGACTCTAAGGCAGGGGTTCTTAAAAAGGGGTCCGAGGGCTGAAATGAAATAAAATTTTTTTAAAAAGCAGCATTATTCTTGCGGGGACGTGTTGGTGTGGGTATATTTATTAAATAATGCAGGAGTGAACATCATCATCCCAGAATCCTCAGGATTGGGGAACAAACTATGGACTAGAGTAGACGTACCGGTATTCTTCTATAGAGTTACTGTTTTTCATTTTTTAAAGATTTATTTATTTATTCATTTATTTATTTCTCTCCCTTTCCCCTCCCACCCTGGTTGTCTGTTATCTGTGTCTATTTGCTGCATCTTCTTTTGTCCGCTTTTTTTTTTGTCCTGTTGTTGTCAGTGGCACGGGAATCTGTGTTTCTTTTTGTTGCGTCATCTTGTTGTGTCAGTTCTCCGTGTGTGCGGAACCATTCCTGGGCAGGCTGCACTTTCTTTCACGCTGGCCGGCTCTCCTTATGGGGCGCACTCCTTGCACGTGGGGCTCTCCTACGCGGGGACACCCCTGCATGGCAGGGCACTCCTTGCGCGCATCAGCACTGTGCATGGGCCAGCTCCACACAGGACAAGGAGGCCCGGGGTTTGAACCGTGGACCTCCCATGTGGTAGGCGGACGCCCTAACCTAACCATGTGGTAGCCAGGTCTGCCGCCTATAGAGTTATTGTGATGCTAGCAATAGAAGAAATTATATCATTGATGTGGAGGCCGTGGCTGCTGGAGGTTCTGCAGGCAGGGAGAGGGAAAAACAGGTGTAATACGGGGGCATTTTTGGGACTTAGGAATTGCCCAACATTGAATGACATTGCAACGATAGATCTAGTCCATTATATATCTTGCCATAACCTACAGAATTGGGTGGGAGAGAGTGTAAACTACAATGTAAACTTTGATCCACGGTTAGTGGCAATGCTCCAAAATGTGTTCATCAATTGTAATGAATGTACCATACTAATGAGGGATGTTGTTAATGTGGGAAAGTGTGGGAGATGTGGTGAGTGGGGCATATGGGAACCCCCTATATTTTTTATGTAACATTATGTCATCTAAGTATCTTTCAAAAAATAAAAATAAAAAAAAATATGCAGTATAGTATGGACTTAGTAAGGGGTCCGTGGTTTTCACCTGACTGGCAAAGGGGTCCATGGAACAAAAAAGATTAAGAACCCCTGCTCTAAAATCTATCTGTTTGGGCAACAACATCTGTGTTGACCTTGGAGCAGTTTTAGAGTCAAGGTGAAGGTGGAAATCTGAAGGTGGAGGTCCAAGGAGGAAGGAGCTGGAGAGAGAGTGGGACCCCAGGGGTGGTTTACCCATCGGGTATTGACAGAGAGTGGAGGGTGGGTGAGGGCTTGAAGTAACATTTCAGATCAGGTGGGTCCCAATTGGCAGCCAGGGTTGGTGGCTGCAGAGGAGATGGGCCTCTTAGGGGAGCCTGTGATGGGGGGAGCACAGAGTACCTGGGTGCCCAACTTGGCCTGTAACTTTTTATCTACTCCCAGATGTAAATGGCCATGCTCAGGCTGGAGTCATTCCCCTGTTCTATTGAAAGAGGAAGCCACCCAGGAAGGTCCCATGTACTCATTCTCTGTGGTCTGAGGAAGAGGAACCTGGATCTGATTTGGAGTTTTTGAAGAAATCTTGCTTTGATGTGGTCCAATCCAACTTCTCCATTTACTGGTCTTACTGGGACCTGGGTGGCTGTGCTTCAGAGGGGACCAACCCAGGGGTTTCTCTCAGCCAGGGATTCTTGAGGGCAGAGTTTTCCCGGCCCTGGCTGGCTGACGCCTCAGGGTATCTTCAGTTATCTCTTGGTCTACTGTGACATTTTCCAGGCAACATTTAAATATTGAAATAAACTTACTGCAAAAATAAGCCTTCACAAAAGAAAAAAAAAGTATGTTAGCCAGTGCATTTATGGAGATAGGAAAGGAAAAGAGAGCTGTAATTTTTTAAAAAGATGCCAGTTTTTAAAAAATGAGCAATTAGGCAGTATATTGGAGAAGTCCTGGATTTGAGTCTTTTTTTTTTTTTAAGATTTTAAAAAAAAATTTCTCTCCCCTTTCCCCCCCCACCCCCCCGCCCAGTTGTCTGCTCTCTGTGGCCATTTCCTGTGTGTTCTTATGTGACCACTTCTATCCTTATCAGTGGCACCGGGAATCTGTGTTTCTTTTTGTTGTGTCATCTTGTTGTGTCAGCTCTCCGTGTGTGCGGCACCATTCCTGGGCAGGCTGCACTTTCTTTCACGCTGGGCAGCTCTCCTTATGGGGCGCACTCCTTGCACGTGGGGCTCCACTATGCGGAGGACCCTCCTGCGTGGTTGGGCACTCCTTGCGTGCATCAGCACTGAACATGGGCCAGCTCCACACGGGTCAAAGAGGCCCAGGGTTTGAACCTTGGACCTCCCATGTGGTAGGCGGATGTCCTATCCATTGGGCCAAATCTGCTTCCCATGGATTTGAGTCTTGATGCCCTCATTTCCTTACTTTGAGACATGATTTTGGACATGTCTCTTAAAGTCCTAATAAAATGGGGCTAAAACAGGCCTGCCAAGGTTGGTGGGAGGATTAAGTAAGATGGGGTCTATAAACATGTTTTATAAATGATAAAGCACTGAACAACCACAGGAGCATGGATGCTGTCTGATCATCACCCCAGAGCAGAAAATCCTACCATCTTACCTGTTTTGATCTACTTTCCTGGTAGAAGTGAGTATACATAGATATGCATCAATCTGTGTCCTGTCCTAGGAAATACTTACCCTCTCTAGGCATCCATTTCCATATTAGTCAGGCTAGGCTAGGTCATGCTGCAGTAAAAAATAAATCCTCAATTTCAGTGGCTTACACAATCAAGGTTTATTTCTTGCTCTGATGAGGATGGAGAGAACCTCCTCTGTCTTGAAGTCATGCCAACCGGAATGTGGGGCCCACAAGATTCCAGGGCAGGGGATGAGAGGGATGGAAGAGGTACATCATCTCTTAACTGATCAGTCCTGGAAATGACACATGTTGCTTATAGTCCATTGGGCAGAGTTAATCATATGATCCCTACCTAATGTCAAGGAAGACTGGGAAATGCAGTCTTCAATGAGTATGAACTGTCTCTGCCACAGTTTTTTGATCCCTAAAATACAAGGGTTGGACTAGATGACCTTTGAGCAGGCACCACCAAGCTCTGGCCTTCTATAATTATGTAACCAGAAACCTGAGTCTTCAGGGAAGGTGGTAGTGCCCTGAATTATGGCACACAGCTCCTACAAGAAAAACTGTATCCCAAAACAGAACAAAAAAAAGATCAATTTTACTTTCCTCACTCTTTCCCAGACCCATCTCTGAGCTATTTTCCTCTACTACCCCTTCATGACCTCCCAAGTCCCAAATATTTCAGGACTGTGAGGTAAAGGGGCTTCCAAGTGACTCTAGATGAGTGAAAATATTCTGCTTTCTGAAAGAAATGGGGCCTGCCTTGAAGCCAGGTTGCTGGGACATTGGGACCTCCTGGATCCTATCTCCCTTCTAGCATGTCTTGAGAACTCAGTAACAATTCTAAAGGTCTCCTTCCTTTGCTTTCTCCTATTTCCCTCCTGATCTATGTACTTCCTACCCTCTTTCACAGCCTGGTGAGATCCACATTGATCACTGGTGAAATTTCAGCAGAGATAATTAAAGATGGTCTATGAGCATTTAAAAGGCAAAGATGATCACTACAAGCTGACATGGGTTCACCAGGAACAAGCCAAGGCCCCTATCTTTTTTAAATTCAATGTCGGAATCCTTAGACCAGAAATATACTCTAGATGTAGTATTTCTCAATTTCAGCAAGGATATTTAACAAACCCCCATCAGATTTCAGGAGGAGAGATTTAAGGTGCTCCAGCTAAGCCTGTGTGATAGCATCCTGCCACATGCTGCCAGTTGACCACAGACATGCTCTGGTTGTGATAACTGGATGCCTGCCTTTTTCAGGGCACTCACTATCCATGGTGAATCTTTTAGAGAATTCTTATCTTGGTAGCTTGGCCAAGATAAGGACTCCAGTCTCTCTTCTGGAATGTCAGAGGCCTCTCAATATTGCTTGCTCATTGATGTTTTATCACCACTGAGTAGCCTGCCAGCTAGAATATGCGTCCTCTAACTTGGTGGTGGATGCCCAACTCTAAGTGCTTTGGCACCTGGATGGAGACTTCCAATACTGCTGTAGTTCTAAAATTCTTTGATATTCCTTCCATTGAGAGGTAGGATCCCTGTCCCTCCCCTTGAATCTGGGCAGGTGTGTGACTGCTTTGATCAGTAGTGGCAAAAGTGATGCTATGTGACTTCTGAGGCGAGGTCATAAAAGACCAGGCAGCTTCTGCCTGGTCCTCTTGGAATACTCTCTCTGGGAACCCAGCTGCCATGCTATGAGAAGCCCAAACCACATGGCGAGGTCACATGTAGGTGTCCAGGTCAACAGGTCCAGCTGAGGCCAGTCTTTGAATCATCCCAATCCAAATACTAGACATGTGAGTGAAGAAACCTCCAGATGATTCCAGCCCCAACTGTTCAATTCACCCATAGTCATCTACTTTTCCCAGCTGAAACTGTAGAAATAGTGGAGCAGAGAAAAGCCATTCCTGCTATACTCTGTTCAAATTCCCAACTCATAGGAACTGTGAGCATGATAAAATGGTTGGCATTTTATATCACTAAATTTGAGATGGTTTGTTACATAACAATAGGTAGCTAACCAGAAAACACCTGCCCCCTGCCACTGGCATGAAGGTGATGAATCAACGTCAACTTCTTGGAGGGAAGTCTCCAGTAAATTGAGGTAGATAGGCAGGACACAGAGTGATGGATCCTGAAATCTTAACTGGCTAAGATCACCCTCAGTATTATACTTAGGTTTTAAAATTCAAGTATAAACTCAACCACAAAAAGAGAAATGGGGGGCAAAGAGTGAGAAACAACCTGATTTAAAAATGGGCAAAGGATTGTATATCTCCAAAGCAGATATACAAATGGCCAATAAGCACTTGAAAAGATCCATAGCATCTTTAGCCATTAAGAAATCACAACGAGATACCCCTTCACAACCATGAGGATGGCTATTATTAAAAAATGGAAAATAATAAGTGTTGGTGCCAAGGAATAGGAATCTCCTAACATTGTTGGCAGAAATCTAAAATGGTGCAGCTGTCATGGAAAATGGTTTGGCAAAGTCCCTTAAAAAGTTAAACATAGAACTACCATATGACCTGGCAGTCCCATTTCTAGGTATATATCCCAAAGAACTGAAAGCAGGGACTTGAACAGATATTTATACACTGATATTTGTAGCAACATTATTTGCAATAGACAACCCAAATGCCCAGCAACAGATGAAGTGGATAAACAACAACAACAACAACAAAAAGGTATATAATACAATAACATATTATTCAGCTGTAAAAAGGAATGATGTTCTGATACATGTGACGACATGTACGAACCTTGAGAATATGTTAAGTGAAATAGCCCAGACACAAAAGGACAGATTTCATATGATTCCACTTACATGAAATAAGTAGACTATGCAAATTCATTGAGACAGAAAGTAGATACACATTACCGGGGGTGGGGTGGAATGGGGAATTAATACATAATGGGTGTAAGGTTTCTGTTTGGGATGATGGGATAGTTCTGGTAATGGATGGTGGTGAGAATAGCCCAACATTGTGAATGTGATTAAATCCCAGTGAATGGTAAACTTGGGAGTAGTCAAAATGGGAAATTTTATGTTGTATATATGCTACCAAAATTAGAGAGGGAGGAAGAGATAGAGAAAGAGAGAGGAAAGAGACAATGACAAATTAAAGAGACAATTAAATAGAATCATTATTATATGATTCTAGACTGGATATAATAGTGGAGGAGATAATTCCCAAAGGACATTATTGGGACAATTGAAAAAATTGGAGTATAGACTGAAGTTTTATATCAATGTTAAATTTCTTGAATTTGATAAATGTTGTTAGTGTTGTTATATAAGTGAGTACCCTTGTTCTTAGGAAATGGGCATGGAAGTACTAAGTGTTCAAGGGGCATCATGTACACAACCTACTCTCAAATGTTCAGAAAATGTAGATAGATTAGATAGACAGACAGGTATTAATAGAATAATATAACAAATATGGCAAAATGTTAAAAGTTGGTAAATCTGGGTATCCAGGTAGGGAGTACATTTGCTTTTTTTTGGCAAATTTCCTGTAAATTTGAAATTATTTCAAAATAAAACGTTAACAAAATTCAAGTGTGGAAGTAAGGGTTAGGCAGGTGGAGAGAGGGGTTCACTCTGCCAGGGTGAGGGAACATGTGGATGAGGTAGAGGAGCATGGGAACACCCGAGGAGGGGCTCATGTGGGTGGAACACGGGAGCAGAAAGGGAGTGGGACTTAAGATGAGGTGGGCCAGTGGACAGCGTCGTATCAAACAGGGCTCACAGGGAGGTTGCTAAAAGGCTCTGGGTCCCAGGGTCAGTTTACTCTGCTTCCCTGCCCTCAAGAGTTCAGGACTTGAAAGGCTGTGGCCGTTCAGCCCCTTGAGTCAGCAATCTTCCTTGAAGACCCTAAGATGGGGCAGAACTGTTAAGCCGATTCAACTTGGAAGCATACAGCCCAGAACAAAGGACAAAACGGGCTAGTTTTCCCAGGAATTCCTTCGGTTCAGGTCCTTTGGGGCCTCTCCACCATCCAGTCCACCTGCAACCCTGAAGAGGTGAATTCCTGGGGCCCCTGCCTGCGCCTGGCGGGAGATGGCACTGTGGGCACCTCTCTTGGTGGTGCGTCGGGGCTGGGGTGCAGGGCCTTCGGGCGGCTCCGGGACCCAGGGGTCTTGGATGTCAGTGCACCTGACCTTCTCCCCCCACTCAGAGTTGGTCAGGAGGCGAAGCCATAGCCAGCCTGGGTCGTCCTCCAGACCTTGGCCAGAGGCTTCACAGAAAACCAGGAATTCCCCAGCCAAGTGGGCAGTGGCTGAGTGTGGAAAGAGAGCTCCCCTCTGAAACTGCCAGACTGGCGTCCTGTGATTTGTTTTCCCAGGGCTGGGAGGTGAAGGTGCTTTTAGAAACACAACGGAAGGGCGGGAGGACCTGTTCTGTCCTCTGGAATTTAGGAAGAGAAGACGGCACTGAGGCGGCGACTTCCGCCCCCACCGGCTGCCCTTCAGCTGCGGCTGCCACCAGCGGGGGGCCCTTCCAAGCGGCCTGTGCACGGGCTGCCCAAAGCCAGGGAGCTGCTCGTTAAGGGAGATGATCGTGATCATTCTCAGAGCATCTGCCAAAGCCAGACACCGGACGGCGCCTTTAAATAGCATCACCTTGATTTAATCCACACCGTAATCTCCTGCGATAGAGATTATTCCCATTTTGTAGGTAAGGAAACTGAGACAATGGGGGCTAATCAGCTCTGCGGCTTGTTAGGAGCAGAGGCAGGACACAAACCCATGTCCGCTGGACCCGAGCCCAGTGCTCATAAGCGCCGTGTAGCCGCCTCTCAAGGATGTATCTGAAGGGTGGCCTCAGAGCAGCAGAGGGAGGCCACCTGGGAGCCTGAAGCAGCCTGGGTGTCGGTGGCAGGGGTTGTGGGCCTGCAAGGAGAAGGGGCAGGGATGAGCCAGGACCATGGTGCCCGCCCTGCCCTTCCCACCTCCCACCCCTGCCCTGCAGAGCAGCGCGTACGTGGGACAGGCTTTCGGGGCCTGCCCTGAAGGCACTGGGGTTAGTGGAGCTTGAGGGCAGGAACGCCGAAGCACCTCAGTCCTGGGAGGTTTGGGCATTGCAAGGGGACCTGGGAGGTCTTGGACAGAAACCTGAGGAAGGCAGAGCGGGTGAGGGAAAACTGGGTGCTGTATCAGGCTTCGGAACTTTCCCTGCCGTCCAGAGCCCAGCAGTGAGCGGCAGCTCCTGCGGGCGCGGCCGTGGAGCAGGCTCTCTGGCAAGGAAGGGGTGCCCGTTTCTCTGAAATCCCGTGAGGCTGATGAGCCTCTCCCTTTGCAGTGTTAATTTCTTCTCTGTCAAACAGACTGTTAGAAGTTCCTCAGGGACCTTGTTGGATTTGGTGCCTGAATAGGAAATTTTCTGGGATGATAGCAGGGTTTAAGGAGTCTTGAGGCTGGGTGGTAGGTTTGGAAATAGCTCTGTGTTTTGCTGAAAGGATTAGATGGGGATTCAGGGATTGAGAAAACATGTGGAAGCTGCCTGGGAAGAAACTTTGAGGTATTCCAGTCAGGAATGTCTTGGGATTCTAACCCCCCCCAGCTCCCCATCTCTGTGTGTGCTGGAGGATCTCCCTAACTCCTGGTCATTGCTGGCCATCTCCTATTCCGTGCCCACTCCATTTTTGCTAACATTACCGCTGCTTCCTTTACCTGACTTGTTTTTTCTTTCTACTTTAGCCCAATTCCAGCCTGCCTTGCTTAAAACAAAAGCTTTCAAGGCCTAACATCTCCTCTCTGAGGTTTTGCCTGAGTAGATGTAAACACCAATGGCAATAAGTCCTCTTTGTCGCAACCATTTCAAGGGCCAGGACATACACCCTGCACAGGTACAGCTCTCCTGGCGAAGATGAGGCCGATCCTGGCTTCGGCACCCTGCCCCAGTGTTCAGCAGTGTTCCTTTCATTCATTCTTTAGTTGTCTTCAGGGCTTTCTTGAGTCTCCCTCCTCTCCCTGCTGCTCCTTGAACCCGTCATTCTGTGTTCAGTAGACAGGTGGGCGTCCCTCCGCCATCGTCCAACAAATGATCAGGCCCTTGCCAACTTTAAGGTCCTTCAGTTACGTCTTGGTTTTTTCCTCTCCAGACTAAAAAAAGACCCCCAAGGCAAAAATCCTATTCCCATAAGTAATTTTACAACCCAGTCATCGTTATCTCTTTTGAAACCATGCCAAGCATCCCTCTTAACTTTTAGTGTCTCCGTTTTATAACGAGAGGCTAAGTTGTTAGGACGTGGAAACCCACGGAATGATTGCTGCTTGGTTTCTTTGCTTTGCCTCCCAGCTTTGATTCCTGATTAGTAATCATTCAAATCTCTGGTATTTCATTGTTCCTTTCCGTTCATGAAGTCTCACACCCCTTATCTCTATCCATCAAACTTTCGTGATATTATTTCCACTGATTCAGGTGTAGCTTGGCCCACTGTGATCTTTAATTAGACTGTTTTTATTTTACCTGTGGGTAGACCTTGTAAGTGTACCATGGCACAGGTTTATTTGTGGGTTTCCTTTTAAAAGATCAGCGTGAAACAGGAAATGTGACTAAGAAAAAAACCTTCTTCCTCCATGCAGCCTCGCTTCATTAACTGGAAAAAAGCTCCCATCTCCTCTCCCCCAGCACTTACTCATGGCCCCAGCGGACATGTTTCAAGACAGCACATATTTCCCAAAACTTTGAAACATGCCCACTAAGTCTCATGTGATGAGTGAGTGGGTATTCATCAGTGCTTCTCTGTCTGGGGGCCCATCCCCATGCCACCGTGTGCTGCTGTCGCCATTCTTCATAGACGCTGAGAAATGGCAGGGGCCTGAGAGCTCTGGCAAGGCCGCGTGGGTGACCGAGGAGGGGAGTGGCGCGCGGGAACTGGACGCCCTTGGTGATGTTCATGTGGATAAGGCCAGAGCCAGACGGGAATTCAGGTTTCCAGATGCCTAAGCCACATTCTGTCCAATGTAACCACACGTCTACCTCCTTAAGTCTCTGGAGCGGACCCCCGCATCTTTCTTCTTGTGAGACATAAGCCAGGTGATGTTGCAGTCTAGACATGGGGAGTTAATCTAGGGTTTGTGACAGCCGAGTTTCCTGTGGAAGGCAGTAGTTATTGCACTCTGGAGCCTGGTGTCTTGGTGTGCAGGCTTCTTTTCATTTCTCATCCATAAAATAGAAAAATAATAGTACTTAATTTCTGGGGTCATCATAAGAGGAAAATAAATTAATATACATAAAACATTTCAAGGTCTTGGGGTGTGATCACTTCATAAATACTAGTTATTATTGTTCTGGTGGGTTAGTCCTCCTTTTTATTCAAGAAGAATTTGGCATCAACCATGGAATTCCCTGGGACTGTGAAAACGGCCACATTGAAGTGCGATCAAGCCCTGGCCAGTCTTCCAAATGCCATCAGTTTGTCTTAAGTAGGACTGAAAGAAATAATATAGATGATCCAAGGCCAAGTCGACATTTTTGAGGGCGAAGGCCTGGCTCAGCGCTGCACATGGTACCATTCTTCAAAGATTTTGAAAGCGTGGTGTGGGGGACTCAGTGTAGGTTCCAGCTTAATAACCAATGCTGTTATTGAGAGTGTGGATGGAGGGTCAGGAGCTCAGGGCTCCAAGGACACGGACCAAGTGCAGAGCGTAAGCAGAGCTTGAGGGCGCTGAGTGAGTGCCAGCTTGACACATTCTTCTATTGTGGCTCTGATGCTCCAGTGTTCTTGTCTGTATGCTGGGAAATTCCTGGGGGAGAGGTTAAAACCCCAACCCTAAAAAAGCACGTAGATACTGTTCCTCAGTTTTGAATTGCCTCACTCTTCCCAACAGCTTCCTGAAAACGTAGTCTTGCCACACTGAAGGAAGACTGGACCTTCCTCAGGGCGGGACCCCTCATCAGCACGACCCGCTACGGGGTGAGCCAGAGCTGGGTGTGTGAAGAACTTAATAGGGTTTAGAACACTGTTACTCCTCTTGCACATTTCCATACATTACCCGCCAATCTGCATTCTTCCAATGTCGACATGAGCCCTTTGGCTCTGTGTCAGCCAGTCGTTCTGTTCCCCAACTGCCCACATGCCAGGGTCAGGGACCCTCTCCAGGCAGTGAGACAGGACCATCTAAGTGAGAGACACACTTTGCAGACTATCCACAGCCTCTGACACCAGTTAGACCTGAAGGCTTGTGTTCACTTGCGCTGCTGTTGTACACGGGGTGCAGCAGGAGCATTTTCTTTTCTCAAGTATTTTTGACGGGTAGACAAGCAGTTGGTACTTGAATGCATCTGGGTGGGCATTCACCCCAGTTGTTGGCTTGCTGCAAGTGGAGGGTTTGATGATTTCTTAGAAATTTGCTCTTTTCCTTAATTAGATCAAAATAACCCTCAGAGTATTTTTCTATAGATCCCTACCTGGAATCCATCCTATCTAAAAACAAAATGGCAGCAGACCAAGCTTTTCAGTGATGTTTAAGTGATTTGCCAGGAAATGAGATTCCTGAGTTAAAAAAAAATAAGGTTTTGTTTTGTAAGCACTTGAGTGGGATTGCTAGGTGTTCCCCATATATTAAACTACTTACTATTTAAAAGCTTCATGTTTCGATTTTCCTTTTCTTACTTTTTTTGGATTCCCTCACTTTCTTTCCAGAGTTCCTTATGAAGATCTTGGAAGAAACAGCAGGGGGAGAAAGGCAGGAATTATTTTAGGAGTTTGAAATGGGAAAAAGTAGGCATCCCAGCTCCCAGCATCCCTATATCCTACATATCATATAAGCCCCAGAAAATGGCTCTCCCCTGGCTACAAGCAGCTGCTCTGCAGTCTTGAAGCAGGGCTGCTTTCACACAAGGCGTGGGGCTGCAGTTCCAGCCTTAGGAGTGTCCACCCGGCTCCCAGTGCCCTGGGCGTGGGTGGTGTGAAGATGTGTGCAGTGAGGGGTAGGAACCACACGCGCTAATGGGACCTGAGCTAGCCACTCCGTTAGTCTCTCCCAATTAGTTCCCCAAAGGGAACAAAGCCCTATTTCTTTCCACTGTTGGTTCCCAGGCACTGGCTGGGGAGAAACAATCCCTGGCAGCTCAGGGGTTAAAAAGAAAACACAGCGAGGGGGAAAACAAACCAGGCAGCTGCAGCCGCTCCTCAGAGCCCACTCCAGGCTAAACAGAGAGGCCCCAGCAACTCCTTGGAGACTTGAACCCTGTGTGATGGAATTTTCCCTTGCATGGAGGCTATTGTCCTCTGGAAAGGGCCAGAGCCAGAGGAGAACTGGGGAGCCCTTGGCCAGGGAGCTCCTGAGAGCCTAAGGGTTCCATCCCACCCAACTCGGGTTGGGTGAAAAGGCAGCCAGGGTGCAGCCAACCCCACCCTCTCTGAGAAAAAGGGGGGTCTATGGGGGCTTCCAAAGGTCTGGGCACCAGTTATTGCCCCACTCCTCAGCGCCAACCGGCCTGTCCTGGGGATGGAATAAAAGGCTTGGTTCCCTTGGCAACTGCGGGGTCTAAGGTCTTTCACAGAGTACAAGATGGGATTGGGGGAGAGGAGAGTGCTTGGGGTGGGGGTGGAGAGCAGGGAGATTGTGTTTACCACGGCTGTTTGAGGCTCCAGGGAAGCTTCTGTAGGTTCTGGCCTGAGAAATACAGGATACCCTTCGGGTTGGGGGGACCGTAACTGCTTCCCAGTTTTCCAGCACAGCTGGCCGTCCACAGTGGGCCTCAGGCTGACCTTGGGAACAGCTCAGGAAAGTGAAGCAGAGCCTACCTTTCTAGGTAGCTAGGCCCGGCCCTGCTTTATAACTGGAGACCCCGGGAAGTGTTGCTAGATGCTTGAGCCCATAGAGAGCTATTTGTGAAGCAGAGATTAGAATAGCAGGCGCCTGTCTCCGGGTCTGATCGCAATGGACTAGACAAAGCTATTTTTAATATCAAGCAGGAGAGTTGCTGAAATATGGACAAAGTGCAGAATCTAGGCTGACTTGGTCTCAAGTACTAGGCTTTGCGAGAGGAGTTTTAAAATCCGTCCTTACACCAAACAGATGCATTTAGCCGCAGTGAAAACAAATGATAAGGAACAGGGGACCTTGACCCAGGACTTTGGGACGAGAGGTCCCAGCATGTTGTCACTAGCATGGAGGTATGGGGACCTCTTGGTGTAGCCCTCTCTGAGGTTTTAGACGGCTTTTTATGATGTGCTTGAAAGTGCGGCATCTGCCAAATGCAACAAACGAGGCAGGGGCAATCCGTTGATAGGGAAGCTTAAGAAGAGAGGTGAGCAGTATCGCACTCTGTTCAGGAGCCTTAAAATGATTTTTTGAAAAGGAAAACAAACAAACCCTCTCCGGGAAGTTCTTGGGGACATTGAGGACTGGTCGTAGGCTGTTACCTGAGGATCTGGGAGTGAGACGGGTGGGAGTGGAGGGAGATCACAGGGTTTTCCTGAAAGGGCAGCAAGAGCCATCATTGGCGAAGCCCTTCCTCCTGCCAACCAGGGTCAGTTCCTTCAAAGCTCGGCGCAGCGGGTGGGTCTCATCTGCTGTCCCTCTGGAAATAATCCTGAGCCCCCACTGCAGCTGCTTTACAAAAATGACCTATGGGGAAGCAGATGTGTCTCC
Organism: Dasypus novemcinctus; assembly: GCF_030445035.2. Taxonomy (NCBI): domain Eukaryota; kingdom Metazoa; phylum Chordata; class Mammalia; order Cingulata; family Dasypodidae; genus Dasypus; species Dasypus novemcinctus. The sequence goes on from NC_080675.1 coordinate 41,279,380, forward strand.
ACCGATTGGGCTCCTATCTACCTTGTGAAGGCAAACTGGCCCGCGCTGCAGAGAGCTGATGGCTCACACCCACGGAAAGCTGATGGCCCACGGAGAGCTGGTGCAGCAAGATAATGCAACAAAGGGAGACAAGCAGACAGAAGAATGTGCAATGAATGGACATAGAGAGCAGACAGCAAGCAAGCAGCAAGAGGGATGCGGATAAATAAATAAATCTTTGAAAAAAAAATGACCTATGACCAAACAAATGCCATCTACTTTAATAATCATAATTAAATAATAAGAAAAAGATCAAGGAGTCACTTATCACACAGTTAACTCACTGATTGCAGAGAAGCAAGTCTGGGCAATGCAGAATAACAATCCACATGGAAAAAACGCAGAGAATGAATACCCAGAGAAGAAACACTAACCTGAGCTCACCTTCACTGACTACCAGGCCTTCTCTCATAGATATATATTTTCATTTAAATTTTAACAACAATTCAATGGAGTCAGTGTAATTATTATTCCCATTTTATAAATTAGAAAATTGAGGCCTGGGCAGGTTAGCTAACTTGAGCAAGATCACACACTGAAGTTGGGTAGAATTGGATTTTGAGTTCCATCTGATTCTCTTAGCTCTTCTATTTAAAAGTCTACAGTCCACAAAAACACTTTTGGATATGAAATCTCACTTGATTCTCAAAACCACTACTTAAGGCAAAAGATTATTCCCATTTCATTACAGGCATAGAATTTAAATGATTTGTCCAAATGACAAGACAAGTAAATCTACGACAACCCTGGGGCTTTTTCCCCATGCTACTTGGTCTCAACTACCGAAGAAGATTTTAATGTCTGTTGTCTATTTATTCATTCACTAATAGTTACTAATTATCTACCCTGAACAAGGCATCAAGGGGAATAGAAAACAAACGAGATTGTTTAAAAAGTCTCTGGGGGTAAAAAGAGTTTTATAATCTCGCTGTCTTGTATCTGCTCTCACGATGGTCAGTGGAAATTTTCTGGAATCAATGTGCTAATTGATGTGTTTTATTCAATCAGCTGATATGTTTACAATTGGGGAACTAAAACATTAAGAACTACTGAAGCACAAACATTCCTGGGACACCTCACTCCTTAAAATGGATGGAGTAACTCAGCAAGCTCTGGCTGATCTTAAAGTGACACCTGAGTGGACGCCTTCCATACGGGAGGCAGAGGGGAAACAGTTGGGGCCAAGCCTCCCTTTGACTGCTTACATTTGCACAGCCCCTCAAGCTAGCCAACATTCCTATATCCCACGCCCCCCCGCCCCCGCTGGTCCCTGAAGATGCCATTGGGGGGGTCCCCTCCCATGGACAAACTTCCTCCCCATATCTGATTTCATGGCCTAGCTACTTCCTAGACAGGACCTAACTCTTATTGGTTGCCTAAATTCTTATCGGCCAAGGGCAGGGTGAGTTCTGGTCACAAACAGCAGGGCCTATTCTCCCCTCACCCATCTGTGCAGGATTACTTATTAAAGGCGATTTCTCCCACGAAGCTACCATGGGTGAAACCTCAGCCCCAGAGTGATGGAAGTCACCGCAGTATGTCTAGGGAGAAGAGAAGTACTGAAAGACCAGTGGGACGTGGGTTGCCCTTGAAGAGCTTGTAGGGTCAGGCAGGGTGATGACTAAATTTTCCTTTTCTGTTCCTATGTCCTGGCATTAAATTAAGTGGGTTAAGATGCAATTATTCAGTACAGGGCAGTGCAGAGCAGAGGGAAGCGAAGGAAAATGGAGATCATAAAGGAGTGGTGGGGACAGGCTTTTGGAGGGAATGAGCTGATTCACACATTCACTCCATGAATATATGTTGAATGCTTTCTCAGTGACCTGGTCCTGCGCTTGGCCGTGTGGTGCCTGGTGCTCAGTATGGACTGAGGATGGGACTAGGTTGCACAGGCTCTTTCAAAAATGGGGGATGACCTCTGTTATGGATTGGATTGGGTCCCCCTGAAAGAGATGTCAAGTCCTACTTCCAGTACCTCAGAATGTGAGTTTATTTGGAAATAGGGCCGTTAGCTGCAGATGGAATGAGGCAAATGAAAACGAGGGCTTACTGGACTGGGTGGGCCCTTACTGCAATACGACTGGTGTCCTCCTGAGAAGAGGAAATTTGGGCACAGAAAGAGACACTGAGGAGAGAACGCCACATGATGGGCAAGCCAGAGGCCACCATGGATTACCAGCAAGCTGCTCTGGAAGCCTGGAGAGAGGAGTGGGATGGCGTCTTCTCTACTGACCTAGAGGGCCTTCCAGCCCGCAGATCTGTGGGACGGCCCACTGCTGTGGTTTGAAGTCACTCAGTTTGTGGTGCTTTGTCCAGCAGCCCTGGGAAACTAGGGCAGCCTCTGAAAGGCGGAGGGCAGATGGGAAGGCCCAGGAAGAGCCGGGGAGCCTTCGTGCTGGAGTCGACCCACCGCACACAAAAGACTCGCCAGGAGACACCTGGTAGGTGCCTCAGTGTTAGGAAACAATTTAAATTTGAGGAAGGCTTGATTAGGAAACCTTTTACATTCTTGTTTATAAATTAGACCAAAAAAAATTTTTTTTTAACTTTTCACAATTGACTATCACTTTATCACTCACAGTTTCTACCTTTTTTTTTTTTACTTCTCCCCACCACAATAGGGTTACCAGATTTAGCAAATAAAAATACAAGAGTGCCCAGGCAAATTTTAATTTCTGGTAAACAGCATATCCTTTTTCAAATGTAAGTACCTCCCATGCATTCTACGGACATACTTATATTAAAAACTATTTGTTTTTTATCTGAAATTGAAGTTTAATTGGATGTCCTGTATTTTATCGGGCAACCCTACCCCTAAGCTCTTTGCACCCAAACTTCTTTGCATTTATTTTCATTTTCTGCTCGTAGGCAGTACCTCTGAGGGCAGCATTTCAAGGTTTATTATCTTCTGTATGAAACAGTATCATCGCTGGTCTGCACCTCTGTATTTCAGGAAATAGTGTGTTTCTGCTGGGCTCATTTTCTCTTCGGTCCTATGGGGTCCATGCTCAGCATTCGGCTTTCAGACGGAAAAGCGCTGGGCACCTCAGATGATTTGTAAGTGGCTGACTTAGACATCCTTTGCCTCTTTTTGGTTGCTTTTCCCCAGGTCTTCTGATAGAGATTCCTGGAATGAACACATCCAGTACTACCTCGATTCCAGATGCGAAGACCCCAGCTAATTAAATATGGACAGTGTGAGACTCTGAGGTTTTCCCAGTTCCCTTCCTGATAATGTCCAAATTAGTCAAGAATCAAGTGTTTACTGAGCACATAATTCACCAGGTTCATGAGGACCATAAGGTAGCGTAGGTTCGTTTGATAGAATGCTTGATGTCTCTGTATTTTTTCATTTTGTTTTGTGCTTTTGATAGCCTGATAAATCAGTAAAACAATTGAGAGAATGAAGGAGGAAGAGCAGGTGAGAAAGAGCATAATGTGGACTTGATGGTGTTTTTGTTGCAAAAGGACACACATGGAGATAGCAGTTATGGGGAGGGTGGAGTTCTGATGGATATTCTTTGGTCTTTTCTGCTTTCCGAACTTTATGTATTGTAGTCCTCCAACTTAAAAATAAAACAGAAAATTTGGGCCTGCTTAAATTTTTTTTTTTTTTACACAAGTTTTTGCTATTAAAATACCTGCCACTGACTATGGCAGTGGCATTATAACGCTATCATGTCACATAAATACTTAATACATTTTATATTCTATTTTCTGAGTAACTTTCCCATGGTCACATGGCTAGATGGTGGAATAGCTGGCCCTGGAATTTAAGTCTCTTTGGCTTAAAAACTCAGGCCTATAGAGCATGTATAGCTCAGTGGTTGAACATGTACTTCACATGTACAAGGTCCTAGGTTCAATCCCCGGTACCTCCTAAAGCAAACAAACAACAGGAAAACTCAGGCCTTTCCCATTATATCGTAGTAGAAACTTTCCAGTAGGACTGTGCTGGAAAATATCTTTTCAGCACTTCCTACTAAATTATTACTCTATGTGCTGAAATCTAGCATCGCCTACCTATACAATAATTGATTTTCATAACATGAATTCTTCTGCACAAATTCCCTAGAGGCTATGAATGAATCAACAATGAAAAGTCAATTATGATGCTAGCTACTATTTCCTGGATACTGTGTGCCAGGCATGGCAGTGAGGTTTTAACTTGATTTAACTAATTTAATCTTCACAGCAGTTTTATAGATATCAAAATAGAGAGTCAGAGATATTAAGATAACATAGCTAGCAAGTCTGGAGGCTAGGACTCAGACTCAATGGGTCTTGTCAGGTGTCATATGTTTCTTTGCATGCCCATCCTTTAAAAAAATCTCTAATTCCTGCTGAGGGCAGTAACTCTATATATTAGAAAATGAGTGCTAAATTTGAGCTCAACCTCTCTAAACAGGGAACAAACAGTGCCTACTTATCTTTATAAGACCTTTAAAAGAATGAAAAGGAACACTTGTATAGAATTGTCCTCAGAGTTGACTTAGTCCTTTAGATGCCAGCAATTAAACTGTGAGGCAAAGACGAGCAACAAATTCCAGCTTTCTTATGCACCCTGTTAACAGGCCCCTGCTCTTGGAGTCTTTGTGGAAAGCAGACTTTATTGTGATGGTTACAGAAGGAAAACTGCTTCTTCATTTCTTCCCAGGTCTTGGGAGGGTCATTTTCTATATTAGAGGGTCCTACACTGCTGAGCACACCTATCCAACAGACTTGTTTGGACAACCAGGAGGAAAGGGTTAAATGATAACTCTAGAATGGGTTAGGATGGAGTAAATCCTGACCCAGGAGGATCAAGAAAAGCCCTTTCCAAAACCACCGTTTCTGGTTCCCTCTCAAGCTGGGCTTCTCAGAGGGCAGAGCGCATCAAAGGGGAGACACCTGGCTCACTGGCATGGCGGCTTTTGTCACGCTGATGGTGACCACCTAAGGGCCATGCTCCTGGTCAAAGGTTTCTGTATGTGTTTCATTGGATAGGTTGCGCATTTATCGACCATTATTTCCTTTGGTGTTGTAGTTAGAATTCTTTCACTGTCTCAAATTTTGACGCATGATTGTTTTTTATTGTATACTTTGGTTTCAAAATCATGCAATTTCCCCATAGTGTGATCTCTGGGACTGTTAAAAGGAGTTGAGGAGAGGGGTTTCTCCTGGGATTTTTACTCAGAAAACCTTCTTTCCAGAAACCCACTTTGCATTATTTTGGCAGCACTATTTTGAGCATAAGTTATAGATTTCCTTCAAAAAATTAAAAACTACTTATATCTTGGAGGCAGGCCTTACTCCCTTTTTAAGAGATGATGGTAGATATTGCCTAAAACTCAGTGATTGACACCTGCCCACCACTAGAATAGTACTTTTAGCCTTGTGACAGGAATATCTGTACAGATTTATTTGGTAATGATTCTATTCAAAGGTCCAGGTACTGATTAACGCTCTTGGCCACACTGAACAATGGGCGTAACCCGGGCTTGATAAACCAAATAAGACCTTTGTCTTGTTTTGCTGGCTGCTCAAAATTGCCTCTGTCATAAAATCATTCAAGCCTGCAAAGAGAGGCCAGGACCCTTCTTGTAAAGACCTGGTTTTTATTTCCTGCTTATTTAATACAAGAGGCGATGCTGATAGGAAAGGCCTTGAGGATGTGTGTGTTTGTGTGTCTATGTACACACTTGTATCCATGCTCACAAGTTTACTCCTCTGCACTGGGATTTGAGTTGGGGGGGATGGGATGGTGAAGCAGTAGTTTGCTGGCATATCGGGTAAGGTTTGAACATGGATTGTTTGCACCCAGTTCTTGCCCTGAAATCTCCACGGCCTCTATCTCATCTGCACTGGGCTGGGCCTCTTTGCCCAGGTGGATAAAGTACAGGACTAAGGCAGCGCTGGTTGATTTCCTGAAAGAGCACCTCTGCTACCCTCACAGGCACCTGGAAAATACTTAAAGTGGGTTAGGGTCTGCAACTGGGTTAGCACGAACCCACCCCCTCTCCTGGGAAAACTGCTTGGGCTCATTCCAGATTGGGGTTGTCAGTGTCACTTGTATTGCCTAAAAATACCCAAACTTACTAAAAACTTAAAAAAAAATAATACATGCTTTCCGTCCTTCTTCCGCTGAGAGAACTCACAAAGGTGTCGCAGAAGCACTGTCTATAACTTTGGGCAATTCAGGAGAGTCTAGGTACTGTCTCAATCCCTGACGTGGGTCTGGTTTTCAAGAGGAGGGAAAGAGACACTAGAAATACTCCAGACGAATGAATTTGACTAAGTTTTATAATGGATGATTATATATTTGGCAGAATTTGGAATGCTTAGCCTGGGGAAAAAAGACTCAAAGGAAACTGGGCTTACAGGCTTAAAATACTCAAAGGGCTTTCACGGAGAAGAGGAAACAGACTTATTCAAACTACGACTGAAGGGTGGAAGTTTCTGGGAGATGTATTTTGGTTCAACATAAGAACAACTGTCTAGGAATCATTCTTCGGTAAATGGAAAGCTTCCTCAGAGGTACTAAGAAGAGGTCCAGTCTCAGGATTGTTCAAGCAGAGGATGGCAGGGATGTTTTAAACTGAATTCCAGAAGTAGATGCAAGGTTCAACTGATGACCTCCAAGGTTCCTTCCAGCTCTAAGATTATATGATTCCATATCTGTAATTTTCCATTTCCCTATTAAGAAACTTTCCACATTCAAAAATCATTTTATATCTGATAATGTTGTGGGATGCTTTTTGCTCTGTTTATTTTAACATAGGGCTTACTCCTTTGCCCCAGTGGCTTAACAAAACATAAACACTTCAGTATTATATTGGGCAGAGGAGACAGGAGTTTACTGCTGATTGGAAGGTCCTGTTGACAGGGGACCTGCCATGGAGGTGTCGGTAACTATCTTGCTTCACGTCCAGTGTCTGAAATTCCTCTACTCTCTTCCAAAAGACCTGGGACATCTTACCCCAGTCCTGGATAGTGGACACAGCAGAGGAGTTACAGAGCTGACTGTTTTCACCAGTTGCCTTTGTCGTTCTCTTAGCAGCCTCTCAACTCCTTACTACCCCCTATCCTCCATATTTTACTGTCAGAGAGCCCCATATGATAAGAATATACCAAGGGATCTTCTGAAATTCTTAGATCTCATAATACCTCTTGAGAACAGAGTGAGATTTCTTTCAAAATAACTGTCCCTTATTCAAATGCTCCATTATAAAGAATATAAATCTTCTATTTAAAAACAAAGAACAACCTTAACTTAAGCATCCTTTAAATACTAGATTATAACTTCATCTGACTTTAGTGTATAAATGGAAATTTCTTTTGTTTAAGCATAGCCAAATATAATCAAGCATAGCCTTGAGGTTTGACTAGGTGATTTTTTTCCCCTTGAGGTTATTTGGGTTAAGGATACCATGCAAGAAGAGTTCTAGAGTTGTAAGTAAAATACTGATGACATGAAAATTAATAAATAAATAAAACTCGTACCAACTGAATTCATATTAACAGTGTTCATTTCAACTAATAGCAATAGAGAAAGTTAATTATTGACTACCAGGTCCCTTCAGTTAAATTTCAGACTGAAGGGAATAAACACATGCTTAACGTGATTAGTTGCCAGGGAGTGGGTATAGCTCAGAGATTGAGTGCTTGCTTCACAAGTATGATGTCCCAGGTTCAATCCCTGGTACCTCCTAAAAAACAACAACAGCAACAAACAAACAAACAAACAACAAACCATGATTAATTGCCAGAGAAATGCAAATTTCCCTATAATGAGATACCATTACACAGTCATCAGAATAGTTAAAACTTAAAAGACTGACTATATCAAGAGTTGGCAGGATGTGGAACAACATAAAACTCTTATGCACTGCTAGTGGGAGTGTAAATTGGTACAACCACTTTGAAAAACTTGTTGGCAGCATCTACCAAAGCTAAAGCTACTCCATGGTACAATTGTTCCATCTGAGGTATGTATCTAAGAGACATGAGTTCACATTTCTCCAAAAGAAATGTACAAGAATGTTCCTTGTAGTTTTATTCATAATGACCTCAAATGGAAACCAACACAGTATCTATTCATAGGAGAATGGTTAAATAGATGGAATCATATTCATATAATTGAATACTACTTAGAAATTAAAAAAAGAACAAACCCCTGGAATAACTGATAATGCAACGTATTTTGAGTGAAAGGAGTCAGACACAAAAGAATATATACTCAAGGATTCCATTGATATGAAGTTCAAGAACAAGAAAAGTAACCTATAAAGATGTGGAACAGTGATTACCCCGGGTAGAAGGGGGTTAGTGAGTTGGAAGTAGTATTAGGGAACTTTCTGGGTGCTGGAAATGGTGCTGTCACTCCATCCCAGTTGTGGTTTCATGGGTGTATACACATGTAAAAATCCATCAAACTGTTAATTTAAGATTAGTGCATTTCAAAACCAAAATGAGATATGACTTTGAAACCAATAGGATGACTAAAAAATAAAAATAAATAAATAACAAATGTTTCTGAGGATGAGAAGTTGGAGCCCTCATACATGGCTGTGGAAAACAGTTTGGTAGTTCCTTAAACTATTAAACAGAGTTGCCATATGATACAGCAAGTCCAGATATATATCCAAGAGAAATAAAAACATATACTCACACAAAAACCTGTACACAAATGTCCATTGCAGCATTGTTCATGGTAGAAAAAAAGTGGAAAAAATCCAAATGCCCATTAAGTGATGAATGGATAAATAAAACATGATATTCCATACAATGGAATATTGATCAACATAAAAAGGAATGTAGTATTGATACATGCAACGACATGGATGAAACTTGAAAATGTGCTAAACAAAAGAAGCCAATCACTAAGGGCCATGCATTGTATGATTCCATTTCTATGAAATGTCCAGAGTAGGCAAATCCCTAGAGACAGAAAGTAGATTAGTGTAAGGGGCTGAGGGGAGGGGGCAGGACTGATAATGGTTATGGAGTTTCTTTTCAGGGTGATGAAAATATTCTAAAATTAGATAGTGGTGATAGTTACAAAAACTCTGAATATAGTAAAAACCACTGAATTATACACTTTAAAAGGGTGAATTTTATAGTATGTGAATTATATCTAAATAAAGCTATTATTAAACAAGATTAGTATACTTTATTGTATGTATTTTACATCTCAAAAGAGAGAGCGTGAACAATGAAGGTGAATTCTCCAACTGAAAAACAAAACAAAAAACAAAAACCATGGAAGAAGGAGTGGTTTGGGAAGAGCATCTTCTCAAAGGGCCAATAATTTATGTATGTTATTTCATTTCATTGTCACAAGACTCCTGATACATATGCATTCCCAATTTAAGGCGAGGAAACTGTCTTCCTCAGTAATTACCAAGGTTTCCAGCCAGGACTTGGGCTCCAGTGCTGGTGCTTCTCCACCGTGCCACTGGACCCCTCACATGCATTCCCACCCATGGTTAGAGTTGGCCTTGGAGCTGATCTTACCTGGAGTACTCATTTGGAAGAAGAGGACCCTGAGACCCAGACACATGATGTGACTTGTAAAAGTCCCACAGCCGGCTATGGAGCGTTGGGCTAAACCCTGATGTCCCACTCTAGAATTCTTTTGTTAATAGCTGATGAAGTTAACAGCACTAAACCAAACCACCATATTAAGTACATCTGTTTGGTCTAGCCATTTCAGAGAGCAGTCTGTCAGGGCTCAGTGTGAGTTAAGGATACATTCCCCGGGGTCCCCCTCAGAGCAATTCTTGCTTATGTCATCAGGATATTCACGGCAGCCTTCTCTGTGGCAACCAAGCTGTCCATCTCCAAATGAACGGATAAGTTAAATGTGGTGGGCACACACTATGGAATGTTGGAAGCTGTTGGACACATGGAACTAGATGCACATTCCACAACAGGAGCTGGGGATAAAAAAGCAGGAAACCAAATACGATTGGGAGCACACCATTTATACGTTAACCCTCCCCCAATAATACCATATATTTTACAAGTATGTATACATATCTAAGAATATAAACACATTAGTACACTGATTAATTCAGAAGGGAATTCAGTGGGGATGGTGAAATCATGAATCGAATACTATGATTAACTCAACCCTTTACTCCTGGGGCCCAGAAAAAAAAGTTAATTAAAAAATAACACTGTCAGATATTTTACAGGGATGGAAATTTGCCTCCTTTGTCTAACTGACAAAGAATTAAGTAGACCTGAAAGTTCCTTAAGAAGGAAGGAAGGAGAGAGAGAGAGAGAGAGGGAGAGAAAAGGAAGGAAGGAAGGAAGGAAGGAAAGAAGGAAGGAAGGAAGGAAGGAAGGAGGGAGGGAGGGAGGGAGGGAGGAAGGAAGGAAGGTTAGAAGGAAGAAAGGTTAGAAGGAAGGAAGGATCTACTTATAATGAATAAGGAAGCAAAGAGAGAATTCCAAAAGGAGGAAACTTCTGCAGATGCAGCTGGCTTTTCCAGGATAGTTCACAGGGGCTCTTTACTGCTTCTTAGTCTATCCTTGATGTTCATTACACACAAGTCTACCTTAAAGCATAGAACCATGCTGCCTTCTTCAGAAAACCCCTGCTGGCTGGAAATGGGTGAGAAAAATCAAGGCATGATGGGAAAGTGACCTAGCCTAGGCCGGTATGGGAGAGCTGGGATTTAGGCTCACAAGTTTAATTCAGTTCTTTGGTCTTGGGTTCTCCAATTACTGGAGTTACCTAGTAGGTCTCATCTTGGTGAGCGAAGCCCCTGTCACGTTTCCTATTCAAGACACCGCCAACTCTTGAGGGTTGGGAGAACCGAGTAAGGGGAATCTCTGGAAAAGACAAGAAGAATTCTATGAGACCTCCCAATACAGTCCCAACTTCAGGGCAGCAGTTAGGAAGGTGATGAGCAGTCAGCTGACTGACAGGGCTCCCAACATTTATCAGACCCCAGGCGAGAGGAGTCCCCATGTCTCAGGAGAGGCATTCACCTGGAAGCACCTCTCAATTGCCAGTAATTCTTTTTACAAGTGCCACAGACCTGAGTAAATACGTACTTCTCCCTGTGGGCTTTTCTAAAGACTGCTCACTTGAACAAGGCCCATTGTCGTATTTGAGAGCACGACTTCCTTCTGACATCAGAACAGCGATTATTGTTCCTGTATCAAAGAGCTGATGAAGGTCAACAAAGCTCAGGAATGGAGAGCTGGGGAATGCATGCAGTACTGTACACACTAGCAAACTATCCCAAACAGGGTGTGGAGGAAAAAAGGCTACTTCCTATAATTAGTAGTAATATTTTGATGATATTCTTTCATAATTTGTAACAAATGTTTCATAACAATTCAAGGTGTTGGTGGTGAGGTGATGTATGGGAGCCCTGGGTGATGCTATACGTGTTTGGTCAGTTCACAATTTTTAGTATATACTTTTAACTTATGCTCATGTGTGAATGATACACTTCAATAAAAATTTTTTAAAGTGAAAAAAACAAAAAGTCTCCTTCCTATATGCTTGAATTTTGGTGATGCTGAGGCTAAGAAGTGTTCAATGGTTTTATGTAATTCACACTGCTCACGTTCTGGCTTGTCACCAATCTTCTGGGAACCAAGGAGTTTCACTGGTAAAGTTGAGCCAAGATTATGCATGTGTACTGGGGGAAGACCAGGGATTTGGGGTGTATGGGGATGGAGGTAAACATGAAAACTAGGAAAAAGGTATAGTCTGAGTACAATTGGCTCTTCAATGAAATGAAAGGTTTGAGAACCTATTGAAACTTGGGCCCTTTCTCAACCAACACTGACTCCTGAGACCCTTGTTTGGATAAGGCTTTTCTACTGCTCACAGGGAACACCTTTCCATGCTATTACCCTGTTGGTCTCCATCGTGGGCTTAGCAGTTCATGGTCAGCCAAGCCAAATCCCATAGGATTGAGGACAGTCTGGACTTATCTGGACCAAATTTACTTCATTGCTTAGCTGGTCCAGCTGAAGTCCCCGTTGAAGATGGTGCCACAGTGTATCCTGATTTGCCTACTCCCAAGCCATGTTCAAGGAATCATGATGTAGCTGGAACTCAGCAGATGGACCTGGGTTCAAATTCTACGTCTACCACTTACATAGTATGAGACCTTGATGAGCTACTTAATGCTTAATCCTCAATTTTCCCAGCCATAAAATGGGAGAAGAGTTTTGATTCCAAAGAGCTGTTCAGAGGAATAAAGAAATAAAGGGCACATGGTAGGCAGTCAAAAATACTAGTTTTCCTTTCTTCCCCCTGAATATTAGCTGGACAGTTTGGGCCATTCATTCAAACATTTATTGGACAAATATTGATTGAGTGCCTGCTCAGTGCTGGTGAATGGTGCCCTCTGCAGTTGTGCAACATGATGGCTCATATGGAACTTACAGTCAGGTAGATTAGAAACAATGTGGACTCAGTTGTCAGGAAAGTTGTGGCATCATATTTCCTTAGCCTTGTTTGCTGATGTCTCCTTCTCATTTGGCCATGAGGCCAGACATGAACATGATGCTTGAGGGGAATTCTCTTAACTGAACCTTGACTACATGACAATAGTGACTCACAACAGGTTGGTTTCCATCAGCAGCAGATAAAGAACTAGGGAAGAGCTGAGGGAATCAGGCAGCTGTCACAACAATCATCATCATCTTTTTATGTGGGACTCGTCTCCCTTTGCAGACTAAGTGCTTTGTGGACATTATGCAGTGAATTCTCACAGCTTCCTTATGGCACAGGGAGGAGGCAAAGATTATTAGAGATGAGGAAACAGGCACAGCAAAAGATAACTGCCTTGCCTGGGGTCACATAGCCAGCAGAAGCTCTCGACCCAGAAATGGGTTACCTAACTTGGAGCCCATTGGTTCATACTCTGACCAGCAGGGCAATGAGGTCAGGACACTGTGTGTGACTGTGGGAAGCAGGGCTTACTCATGGTAGGAAGGCCTTACAGCTTTTTCTGAATACGTATTCTAATTCTACACTCAATTCTACTTCGCTGTCCTTAAGTATTACTTTTAGGGATAGTCCAGTGTCAGTCCCTTCTCTGTCCTTCAGTGTGGACCTTAGGATGTTAATGTGATGTCCCCTAAGAAGTAATCCAACCCGATCCCCTTGGGTTACAAATGAGGAAATGGAGTTCTAGAGGGATGAAACGACTCATACAAGGTCATACAGATAGGAAGTGTGGCTGAGCAAGGTCTAGAACTCAGCTTTCTCAGCCACTAGCTCAGGATTCTTTCTCCTGCTCCAGGAAGGTTCCTAACAATGGCTCTGTTTTCTCTCCTGACCCTTGCAGTTCCTCTCAGTACCTGCAGGACCTTCCGATGTCCAAGGAGTTCCACGCCGCTGATTCTCCCAATGGTGCACTTTGTTTATAGCCAGCTTTCTGGGCCACCTCTTTGGAATTTCTCTGGAGCCCTGCCTACCTTGGGGGCTGCCAGGAAATGCTAGCTACAAGAGTACCTGGATTCTTGAGGTATGGGAGCCACTCTCTGCTATAGGGGCCATAAGCTGCGCCCATACTTGCTCTCATCTCCAATATAAGCCTTCTAAATGGCCGCTCTTGCTGGAGTGCTCAAGGCACTTAGCATATGTGGGAATATTTTCTGATGACAGGAACTTCTCCACCACAGATTAACATCTGTGTGAGTAAACTCTTTTACTTACCAAGCTCGCCACTTCTTCGACCACATTGTCACACTGCCTCTGAGGCCTCCAGGGCTTCAGTCAAGTGACCAGGTCTTGGTAAGCCATGGACACTGCTCCCTGCCTGACAGCTAACCTCACCTCCCATCATTTCCCTTCTCGAGCCTCATGGACCAGTCAGACAAATCTTGATTTTCTCCTCCCTCCATGGTTCCTGCATTTGAAGTTCCTGATGTGCCTGTGGGTAGATGACCCGAGGTGGGGTTTAGTTAGTTGCTAATGTTTATATCTTGATGTTGAGTTTGTGTTTGTCAGTCTTTTTTTTTTTTAATTGATTTTGTAAAAATATTACTATTAAAAAAAAATATGAGGTCCCATTCAACCCCACCACCCCCACCCCACCACTCCTCGCCCCAGCAACCCTCACTCCCATCTTCATGACACATCCATTGCACCTGGTAAGTACATCTCTGGGCATCTCTGCACCCCATGGTCAACGGTCCACATCAAGTCCCACACTCTCCCCCATTATTTCTCTGTTCCGTGTCTGGGGAGCAGGGAATTTTAATTAAACTCTGTGCTGCTGACAACTTCTGGAAAATGCACCACCCCTTTCTCTGTATTTCTTCCAGTGACCGATCACCACCATCACTAGGAGCTTTCTGTGTAGGCAGCATAGCTCTGATTCACGGAAAGGTTAGGAAGCAGGCAGATCCTAATGCAAGAAATTGCCAATTCTGTTGAAGAAATTATTCCCGGATGGCCAGAGGGTGACACTGCCTAGCAGACCCTTCTCAGTCTCCTCCGTGATGTGCTTGCAGACTGACAGGGACCAACTGTAAATCCACTTTGGGTGCCTGCTTTGGGCACTACCTGCATTGAGTTACCTAGCATCTGCCTTCCCTGATGCCCCAAGCACTTAACCTTTTTCTCACTCATCTGCACACTCTGAGAAGTGAGGAAGAGACAGGTATTATTATCGCTACTGTCCAGATAGAGAAACTGGGCGCAGGGTTGGGTGGGGGGAGCTAGGCTGAGAACACAGCAGCGATCTTGGTTTGCATGATATGCAGTGGCCTGTGGTGTCCACATTCTCACCTAGACCCAAACAGCAGGAAAAAATACGGCTTCAGAAGAAAAATAGGGATGACAAACCCAATATATGTTGACTGTCAAAACTTCAGCTAGTCACCAAATTTGGGATATGGATTACTCTGAAGGCAAGGAAGGGGTGGGTGCAAAGAGATTGGGCTAACTTGGGGGCTTCAAGTGTAATAGTGCTTTGTTGTTGAGTGGTGAGTACATGGGTGTTAAAGTTTTCTTGATTCCCTTTCTGTATATCTTAAATATTGCACACTATAAATTAAAACCATTCAGATAATATAAAAAAAAGCATAATGTTATTGTTCAAAATGAAGGAATTTTAGCAATTATTTCTGTGACACTGGCTGTCAAGGATGGAAAGAATTCATTAAGACAACATCTGGTAAAAAAAAAAACCAATCATGAAATTACTTATTATGATGTTAAAAATTAAACTTGGCATTCAGCAAATATTTAATGAGGACCTACTATCTGCCAAGCTGTGGGCAGTTGTTCTAGGCACTGAAAAATGTAAGAGTCCTGCACTCGTATGGAGCTTTCATCCTAATGAGAGAAAGGTAAATGTAGGTGAATGGTCAAAAAACATCATTGTACAAACTGGGCTTAAGGCAATAGGATGGGGTTTCAATAGACATAGAACGGGAAGAGGAGTCTCCTGGGAGGAGGGGATCCCCAACAGACTCATCTCTTGGTCCCCAAAGGCTTCCTTCTCTGTCTTCTCCCACCGCACAGTTTGGGAAGCCTCCCCTCACACTGGATAATGAGGTGGGGTTTGAGATGAGCACGAGGGAGGCCTGAACGCCTGAGGGCTTGACCAGTCCAGATGCTGGATCCACCCTGGGTGTGCCCAGGGCCTGAGCCTACACTCTAGTGAGGGGTTGGGCCAATGGTGGAGTGTTTGTTCTTTTTTTTTTTTTAATAAGGTGCTATTTTGCATAGATAAATACTATGATTGTGATGTGGGAACCATATGGCAAATCATTATGCAAAAAGTGCTGGCAAAGGTGAGATTATGAAACCAGTTCTGCTTCAAGTCTGCTGCCTGAGCGTGGGAATGAGGAGGTGTTTGATTGTCTGAGTCTCAACCTGGGCCAACTGGATTGAGGCTGCCCTCTCCAGCTCATCTCGTGACAACTGGGCTGGGGCAGCCAACTCTCCTCTTCACCTTGTCCCTAGGATTCAGAGTTCTAGGAAGGGGGAGAGAAAGGGAGAATGCAGGAGCCCCTCCCTCCCTGCTTTCCACACCTGAATGGAGCTGCATCTGCTCTTGGCAGGACCTGATTGTTGTCCAACAAGAGCTGGGGCTTTAGGGGCCATGGAAGATGGGGTCTGGGCCATGGAAGACAGGGTCCAGGCCATCCCACGTGACTTCCCAAGAAGTCTTATGCCTGGGTGGGGGCAGAAACAGGGAGAGGAAGAAGATCTTTGGTTCTGGGTTTACAAACAGAGCTCCACTGGGATGGCTGGGAGGAATTGTCTTGAAGAGAGTTGTTGCTCGGGAAACAGCCCCGGCAGGCTAGCAGGAGATGGAGAAGGCAGCTGAGAAAGAAGAGCCAGGGCTCAGATTTCCAGGCAGAGGACACTCCTATAATCCCTCACTAAGGTGAGACTCTGCGCCTAGAGTGGTCAACCAACCAATGAACTCACTGCACATGGGTCGTGCAGATGTCTGTCCTTCCTCAGGTCTGGGCAATCTGTTGAGAGTGAAGACTGTTGACAGTTTACAAGAGATCACATACAGGAGATAAACAAAGCCAAGGTCGTATTGGCCAGGTGAGACACAGGTGCCTATATCCCAGGAGGTGGCTGCTGCTAAGGTAGTAGTGACAGTGCCCCCTACAGAACACATCAGGGAGAGGCAGCCTGAGCTGCCTGGAACCTGAGGGGTCCTGTGAGGCCAGGCCGAGACCATCCATTCATTTAATCAATCAACAACCATCTGGTGAGCACTGCTATGGTGTGAATATGACAAAGATCCTGCGAAATGAAAGCAAAATCAGAATAACCTCCTTAAAGTATGCGTCTGGAAAGCAGCCAGATGGTTCTTCCTGTTTTCCCCTGGTTTGTCAGGGCACTGCCACAGCATCACCTCTTAACAAGAAGTGAGGCTTGGCTAATGGTCTTCATTACCTCCAGACCTCCACTTGCCACTGGCAGAGCAGGGAGAGAGAGAGCAGGATGGGAACTGGGGAGGTTGGCTCCACCCTTCCCAAGGTCTGAGGATTCAGTGAAACGCCTCTGAATGTCTCACAGGCAGACGTGCTGGGTGGTATGGCAAGGAGCATTGGTGCTGCAACTCAATAATTTGGGCTGTTAATGACCTAAGTGCTGTATCTTTATTATGCATCAAATACTGGAACCATTAAATACTGACAGTGTCTCAGGCCTTCCCAAGACATACTACATTAAAATCAGGATTCTTTCTTGTAAGAAGCTCATAACCCCTATTCATCCAGCTTCTTCAATAACCCAATCTTTAATTGATTTGAACACCCAAATGTGACCCCTTTTCCTAGAACTCTGTGAGAGTGACTGAAAGAAGGATTATGATATTTATGTTTCATGTCACCCAAGAATGGCTTTGGTCCTTCTATACCATATTCTCACCATAGGTAGCCACCACACCACTAATCCAGTCCTGGAAATGAGTTTCAAGGAATTTTTTCAACAATGATCAAAAACTGTATGTTTGTAGCTGTCCACTGCTACCAAAAGTTAGAAACGACTTAGCACATAGAAGATTAAAATATTAGAGGACTGGTTGCACAAAGTATGGCAAATCTGTACATGGTATATTATGTGACCACAATGGCAATATCTTTGCAGAATGATGGAAAAAGTTTCTTACATGGTAGTAAATGGAAAAGAATATAAATAAGCACCTCCATTTTGGCACTCAGTAACCTATGTGCGCATTTTGAAGATTGCAAAAAATAATTGTGTTAGAATTGTGGGATATAGGTCATTTTTTTTTTTTTTTTTGAGGTACTGGGGCTGGAGATTAAACCCAGGACCTTGTATGAGGGAAGCCAGTGCTCAACTACTGAGCCACAGTGGCTTTCCTGAGTTGGTTTTTTCATTTGTTTGCTTGTTGTTTGCTTTTTTGCTCCTAGGAGGCACCGAGGACAGAACCTGGAACCTCCCATGAGGGAAGCAGGTACTCAACGGCTTGAACCACATCTGCTCCCCTACAGGTGATTTTATTGTTTTAAAAAATTAGCGGGCTAAGGTGTGGATCACAGGCCATGGGGTGCAGCGATGCCCAGAGATGTACTCACCAGATGCAATGGATGTGTCATGATGATGGGGGAGAGTGTTACTGTGGGACCTGGGGATCGAACCCTGTGGGGTGGGGGCGGTGGGGGTGAATGGGGACCTCATATTTTTTGAATGTAATATTTTAAAAAAAATGAATAAATTGAGTAGAATTTGAAAAAAAATTACATTTTATAACAAACTGTAAAAAAAATTAGCATTAATGTTAGATATACTTTTTATTTATTATTTTTTATTTTTTAGATTTATTTTATTTCTCTCCCCTTCCCCCTCCCCCCATTGTCTGGGCTCTGTGTCAACTCGCTGGGTGTTCTTCTGTGCCCGCTTGAACCCTCGGTGGCACCAGGAAACTGCGTCTCTTTTTTGTTACATCATCTGGCTGCGTCAGCTCTCCCTGTGTGCGGCGCCACTCCTAGGCGGGCTGCTTTTTTTCATTCAGGGTGGCTCTCCTTGCAGGGCACGCTCCTTGCCCGTGGCAGCACTGCGCACGGGCCAGCTCACCACACGGGTCAAGAGGACCTGGGGATCGAACCCTGGACCCTGCCATATTGTAGGCGGACGCTCTATCAGCTGAGCCGCGTCTGCTCTAAAAAAAGGAAAGAAAAATCCTGCCTTAGAATGTCACAGTAATTCTTCATGACTGGTCGTTTTGCCTTTTACCCCAAAACCAATTCTTAAAGTTAGGTGGAGCGTGCACAGGCCCCTGCGGCAGTATTCAACATGCTGATTTCTGTGTCCTGCCCCCACCGAGAACCAGAATGGCCCAGGGTTGTAATTAAAAAAGTAGCAGTTCAGCCAAGCAAGGATTCTAATACACATCCCTGTTTGAGAACCGCTGTTCTAGAAGAACTCTGAATCCAGCTGTAAACATATGACAACAACAACAATGGAAAAATTGATTTTCTCTCATGAGGAACAGAACGATTCTCTGAAACTCAATACTCAGGAATCAATTCACTAATTCTTTGCATTTACTAATTCTGTCAATTTATCAAAGTCTTGTTTTAAATGGTAATCTCCTGGAATATGTTCAATGGATGTACTCTTCATGAACTTCTGATTGCATTGTGCCCAAATACGTTGGTATCTGTGCACTAAGAATATATGCTTATTCAATTCAATATATTCTTCCTGAATAGATACATTTTTGCAAATATACTAAAAGGAAACTGAAATATTTTCATAGAAAGAATGTTTTGAAAAGAAAAATATATTCATAAGAAGAATATATATGTAAGAAAAATCATTCTATGCCCCTGAGATTTTGACAGTATTCCTTAATTGTCGCTAAGAAAACATATTCATTGAAAATATTCAAGAAATTTTTATGAAATTAGTGAATTGAGTGAATTCAAAGAATTGGCCGTTTAGGCAAATTGCTCCTTTGAGTTGACCTAGAGTCCCCTCAAAAATCTCGAGGTACTCCCTGCTGAGGTCCAGAAGCAATGGAGAGGCCTGGGAGGCCGAGGACGCAGGCCGGCGGTGGGAGTCCCTGGGTGAGCGCC
The DNA here is from genome assembly GCF_030445035.2 of Dasypus novemcinctus. NCBI lineage: Eukaryota > Metazoa > Chordata > Mammalia > Cingulata > Dasypodidae > Dasypus > Dasypus novemcinctus. Next base: position 41,298,958 of record NC_080675.1, read on the forward strand.
TCGCTCTTCCGTGAGGCCCTGAAGCTCTCCCCCGGAGCCCTAAGGAGCTAGTGGTAGATTTTTCCTTCTTTCCACACCCAGGTGGGTCTGGAGCCTCCCAGTTGTTTCATCTCATGGGCAGAACAGCTCTTAGCAGTCTTCTAAAGACACGGGACCAATTCCTTTGGGGGCTTGGACAAGGAGAGCAATGATTTGCAATTTAATTAGAGAAATGGGGGCAGACTGTGTTCTCAGAGGAAGCTGCTGTACATCTTGTTCCACCTCACCTAGAGGTGGGGCTTTCCCACAGAGAACCTCCTTTCTCCCTGGCTGCTTCTGTCATAACTATGTTGCTTGTGCAAATTCACACATCACCACCATTTGGGCTTGACCCTTAGCAGCTAATGAAAGAGTCCTAGAAAGGAGCCTGTGCTGATTCCAGCAGCCACTGACGTCTTGGATAATCACTGTTCATGCCAACTCACGTCTACTGAGCACTTTCCACGTAAAAGTCATCCTTCTGACCACTTTACATGCATTGTCTCATTTAACTCTCCCAGCAGCCCTTTAAAGTAGGTACTAGTATTAGCCCCAATTTACAGAAGGGGAAAGGGAGATCTAGAGAGGTTAAATCGCTTGCTTGAGGCCTCACAGCCAGTAAGTAGTTTTGCCTTCCTTGGTTAGCAAGAAACATTCATGGTTTTATTGTTAAAATCTGTCTGCCATCAGTTCATTCTTGAGGTTGAGGATAGACAAATGTTTAAGGAGAAAATAAGGTAGAAAAGGAAGAGATGTCCTCACAGATGGCCTGGTAGGAGGTTGTTAACAGAGCTCAGGCTGGATCCCTGGCATTTAAATGTGCTCTGGGTTTGGAGGCCAACAGCTGATGGAAGCTGAAAAACATCTGCTGAATGAAAAAGGAATCAATCAGTAATACAGGTACTGAGGAACACTTCTGGGTGTCAGTCCCTGAGGGCGATGGAGACTATCAGACAAGAGCCTACGCTTTCCTTGTAGGAGGACCAGGTAAAATATAGGTCTCCCAATTAAATTTGATTTTCAGATAAACAATGAGTAAATTTAAAAATATGTTCCAAATAGTACACAGGGCATACTTATACCAAAAAGGTATTTGCTGTTTTCTCTGAAATTCAAATTTAACTGGGTGTGCTGTGTTTTTATTTGCTTAAATCTGACAACCGAACCTCTTTGGGGAAATAGCTCACAACCCTGGCAGTGTGATAGTAAGGACAGAATGAGAAGTACAGAAAACCAGGCCTTTGGAGAAGGGAGAAAGTTCTGGATTAACCCCAAGAAGACAACACGTCCTCTTGGATAATGCAGACTTAGTGGAAGGGGCCTAGTGATGCTCAAGCAGAGGTGTTCCCCACACATAGATGGGAAGGGTCTAGAAGGGTAGAGAGGGAGGAAGGCTCAAAGCACATGTGGGGAAAGGAAGCATACAAGGAAATGTCTCAAAGAGGCTTCAGGGCAGGGGGGACCGGAGCTGGAAGATCAGTCTGTAGAGGGACTGGAATTTCCTGCTAGGGATTTTGGACAATGTCTTCTGAAAAGGATGGGAGGCCAATTGAAGCAGTGTTTTAGGAAGGTTAATCTGGCAGTGGCATGTGCTATGGGTTGAATTATACCCCCTGCAAGACATGTTCAAGTTCTCACCCCGTGTCCCATGAATGTGGCCTGCTTGGGAAGTAGGGTCTCTGAAGATGTGATTAGTTAAGATGATGCCAAACTGGATTAGGGTGGGCCCTAATACAACATGGCCCCTGTCTTTATAAGAACAGGGAAAATTGGACACACGACCAGACGGGCACAGGAAAGAACAACGACAGAAGCGGAGATTGAAGTGCTGCTGCTGTGAGCCAAGGAACACCAATGGTTGCTGGCAAACCTCCAGAAGCCAGGAAGAGGCCAGGCAGATTCTCCTCTTCAGGGAGCACCCCTCAGAGGGAGCACAGCCCTGCTGATTCTTTGATTGCTGATTTCGAGCCTCCAGAACTGTGAGACGATGCGTTGCTGTTACTGTAAGCCACCTAGTTTATGGTCACTGGACACAGCAGTCCCCACCTGTGGACGGGGCAAGAGAGGTGTGTGTGTGTTTGGGGATGGGGAGTTGAGCATGAGGTGGTGAGGGTGTGTGGCCATGAGAAAGGAGGGGTGACCTGGAAGACACTGCAAAGGAAAGGCCTCGCCTTTCAGGTAGGGTGTGCAGGGGCCCATCAAGAGGAGAGTGGCATCAAGTGGCTGCTCCTCTCAAGTGACAGGCATGAGCCCTGCTGGATAGGAAGGAGAAGGCAGCTGTGGGCACAGAATCTCAGAGAGAAGCTTTTCACGTTGGGAGCACTCTCAGAGGCTGTCACCATGGGAAGACAGATGAGGAAGGGGCAGTGCCACAGCTTGTTCTATTCCAGGCCCCTCCGTGTGATGCTCAGATGCACACACACACATCCACGGCAACTACTTATTAGGTTTATATTGATTTCCATAGACAGTGAACTCCTGTCTTAACATTAATTTCCATCTCTGGCTTCTGTTGTTTTGCCTTCCTAGGAGCCAGTGCTTTAAGGCATCCATACCCTTGCCAGACCTCTCACTGGCTTGGCATGGGAGCCTAAGCAAAGCATCTTCTTCTCTGGGGAACTCTGGGTCCCTCGGCAGCTGGGCCAATTCTTATTGCTTGTAGAAGGCTTTGAGGGCCTCTAAAGGAACATACATCAGTGGCATGTGAGATTAGTGCAGAATGGCCAGCTCATCCCTGATAGTGGCCCTGGCATCAGGCCAATCCTGAAAAGCCCGCTCAGCTGTTCTAGGTTTTCCCAGCAGAACCACCTGAGCAAGAAAGGAGAGGCCCAGACACGTTGGAAATGCAAACTGTTCCAGCCCTTTCCTGGGACTGGGTAGGACGGGACAGACCCACAGGGGTGGGGTTGGAGAGAGGGAGGCTGAGCCCTGGGTACCCCTATTCCATCTGATCTTCTCCCTACCCTGGGGTGATGCAGGGCTGGGCTTCCAGAATGGCCTGGAGGAGAGGTGTGGCCCCAGTGTCCAGGGCATTGTGAAAAGGGAACAGCCCCCCAGAGGGCTGAACCCCCCAGCCGGCTGATCAGGACTCGCGGTGAACGCGCAGGTGTTCAGACCTGATTTCAAACTCACTATTGAGGGCCTCCTGCCCACCAGGTCTTGAGCGAGGTGACTGTGTCCCTTTTCTCCCCCCGTGCAGGGTGACGGGATCTTAGTGTCTTATTAACCTGTGGAGCTGACCAAGTCCAAGGTGTGCTTGGGCTCAGTTCTTTTGGGGGAACAATGGCTAGCTCACTCACTCCAGGACTGGCTGACCTTGGTGTCACGCTGACCTTGGTGTCACGGTGACCTGAACTTCATTGGTGGGGAGAATTGAGGGGAGGGGAGGCCCTGTGCAAACTGCCCATTCGTCCTCCTTGCTACCAGCCAGCCACTTTCCCTTAGGAACACTTGACAATGGCCACAGACCACCCCTGCACAGACCAGCCCACCTGGACTCCCCACTGCCCAAAGGCGTAACTCTGCTGCCCACCAGAGCTCGTACGCCAGCCCTGCGGCCTACTGGCCCTTCTCTGTCCTTTGGGTGCCCTTTGCCTTTGCATGGACGGTGTGTGCCCTTTTCCTGGAATGTTCTTCCTCCGTTGGCTTGGCTGCCCTGCAGACTCTTCCACATCTGACAAGACTGCTCCACAATCACCTCCCCTGTGAAGCCTTCCAGTTTCCTCCCTTGCCACCTTCTTCTTAGGGCTCTTTCTGTCCCTTTGCTGGAGACCAAGCACTTATCCTCTTGTACCAGAAGCTTTGTGGCCCCAGACCCACATGAGGCTCTGAACTTGGCTCTGTCACCTCCCTGATTCCAGCCCAGGTCCACCGAACACTTGGGGTCTAGCCTGGGCCTGGACTTTTCAGGGGCTGCTGGGAGGCAGGGCCAACTGCTGGGGCTCTGGGCTCCCTTTCAGCTCCCAGCAGCCTCCTCAGAGGTGGGCTGCTGACCAAGCAGAAGGTTCCCAGGCCAGCGCCCACACACAGCCACCTGCTGACCTTGCCTCGGGCCTCCCTTCTACCTTCTCTGGCTCCTTGCTGAGGCTGGATTCCTCCTCTATCCCCCAGCCTCCTCCACTGACCACTCCCTGGCCCAGCCCTGGCCTTTCCTGCCGACTCAGCCTGTCTGCTCTAATTACCTCCAGCTGGGTCAGGCTGCCCTCCCGAGCGGCGGCAGGGGGCTGCCTGGGCTGGGGGGCCCCATCTGGGTGGGTTCGCTGTTGGGGGATTGGTGCTGCTTCCTCCCAATGAATGCTGGAGGAGATGTCCCCGCCAGGCCCGGGGATGGGGGGCGGGGCGAGGGAGGCCCAGGAAAATACAGGGAGATGGGGGACAGAGCCTGGGGCCACTCTACTGCCCGCAGTCTTGCTTTAGAGCAGTGGCTCTTGACGGTGGCCTATTTGCCCCCACAGTGGACGTTTGACGACATCTGGAGACATTTTCGGTGGTGACAACTTGCAGGTGGGGGGGTGGGCGGTGCCACTGACCTCTAGTGGGCAGAGGCCAGGGGTGCTGCCGAACAGCCTACGCTGCGTAGGATGCCCCTGTGACAAAAACTTTCCAGCCCCTAATGGCAATGGTGCTGAAGTTGAGAAGGAAGAAGCTGGGGCCATTTGGGGGAGGATGGGCCCCCTGTATTTGAGAGGTGGGCTCAGTGTGCTCTACGTGTCTGATGTGTCTCAGGACACGGCTGTGGCCTTCTCTGGCCCTTCATGGTCCGCATGTGAAACTGCAGTTCTTCTCCGCCTACCCTGCTCCTTGCCCACCCCACCCCTCACCCACAACGGGGCGGGGGGACAATTTCTGTCGCTAGTGGATATTAGATGCTGAGGAAACATTTTACTTTATTTTTTTCCACGTCAGTCTTCATTTTCAGGTGTCAAGGGGGCTTGTTACCCTTTTATAAGAAATTCTATATTTAAGGAAAGGATTTTTCTTTCAATTCGATTACAATGATATTAGTCACCGGCATATGTTAATGCTCATTCTGAACCAGGAGCTTTCACATAAATTAGAGGATTTAGTTGTCACAACAACCCACAAAATAGGTGTTGTTAATAATCTTTGAAGAAAACCAAAAACCTGAGTTTGCCCAAATCATAGAGCTGAATTTAGAAGCAAGTCTTTGACCCCCAAATCTGTAATGATCAGGCCCCTGTAGAGTTTTCCTTAGAGGAACGGGCAGCGGTTGAAGTGAAAAGGGTCACAGGGGCTCTTGGGTCTGCCTGAACTGTGTGGGTTTGCGCCCAGAGCTCTGGGGCAGGAGCTGAGGGGAGTGAGGCTTCGGGCAGGTGAACACGGGGTGCGGGGCCCCTAGGAACGAAGAGGCTAGTAGAGGGCACAGGCTGATGCTTGTGAGGGGTGACTAATACTACGGTGAAGCACCCTCCTCTCCAAGGCCAAAGTCCCCACCCAGGGAAGTCCCGGCCAGTGCCCCCCGCTCTGAAGTTGAGCAGGCTGCCTGCAGGGCAGGACCACGATGTGCCTTCCAGAGAGCGGTATCCCTCTCTCCCAGGGTGTTAGAAGCGGGCTGGCCCCTTGTTGTCCATGCATCCATCCGGGGAGCTCTTGCTGGGCCGGGCTGCTGCTGAGCTCAAAGGCTGCAGGAGGCAGGCAGTAAACAGGAAATGGTTAAGTAAGAGCAGGTGGAGCATGCCGGGTGCTGCAGCAAGGCAGGAAATAGCTGAGCCGCTGAATGAACTCAAAAGAATGCTTCTGCCCTCCTCCCTGAGGCTCTGGCAAAGGCTCTGGCAAAGGCGCTGTCCACCCACTCCTCCCCAGCCCTGCACAGCAGAGAGGAGCTCAGCTCGGCTGGGGGGTGGGGGTGGGGGAGACGGGGCTGGGGGGACGTGCTGGAAGGACAGGGGCCCAAGGAACCAGGAAGTCACGGACCAGTGGGGCAGGGAGGGAGTGCCTCTCCTTCCAGGGCTGAGTCAGGCTCTACTCCAGGGGCCCAGGGTGTGAAGCGCTGGGGGAGGCAAGCTCTCCAAGAACCAGACAGTGTTTTCCTCTTCCTGGTTTTTTGTTCCCTAGAGAGCCCTTTGTACTGACTGGGACTACAGGAATTTTACGTCCCACCCTGAGTAGAGCTCACAGCCAGGTGTGCGGGCTGCCGTCCTGGAAGGAGGCTGGGTGGACCCAGTGCCCTCCCTGCTCTCCCTTTCCTCCTCCCAGCAGCAGGCACCCTGTCAGGGAGGTGGCACTGTCCTCTAAGGAGAGACGAAGCTCAGGGAAGTCCAGTAACCTACCACAGTCACAGTGACCGGAGAGCTGGGGTGGAACCCCTGGCTTTGGCCTCCACGCCCCTGCCCTGCCCTTCTCTCTGTACCTCCAGGTCCCTCGTGTCCAGATAGTTCTTTTGCCTGAAGCCCTCCACCTTCTCCCCTTCTACTCCAAAATAAAATCAGCAGTGCTCTTGGTACTGTCCACCTCAGGAGGACCTGATCTCAGGGACAAAGCCAGCTCTGCTTCCCAGCACTGAGGAGCACCCAGCCCCTTGCAAGTGGGCTTCCTCCTTGTGGGTCAGATGGTCTGGTCGCTCTGGCCTTGAAGTGCCCACTCTGCATTGCTGCCCAAGGACCCCCCGGGCATCCAGATACGAACTCCCAGCCCAGGCCCCACATGGCAGGGCTTCCCGCCGTGCCTGGTACCTAGGGACATGGAGGCTGAGAAGCCCCTTCCCAGTGCCGCCTGCTGCTTCTGCAGACATGCTGCAGCAGGGGGCTGTGGCCACAGCGCGGCCTCCAGCTGCTCTGATGGCCTTGACTCTTGCCTGAGTGGGGGTAGGGGGGTGACAAGAGGGAGAGGAAGCTGTGCTCACACATCTTGACAGCTGTGGGCTTCAAGGGTGTATCAGTCTCCAATGGTGATAGCCAAAACGTATTGGGTATTTATTATATTTATTTATAGTAAGTATGTATCTAAGTAAGAATGTACATGTATTCATTTATTCATGTATTGACACCTTTAATCCCTACAACAACCTAAACAAGAAATACTTCCTTTATTTGCATTATATAGATGAGGAAACCGAGGCACAGAGATAGGAAGTGACTTGCCCAGGTCACACGGCTAGTAGGTTCAGGCACCGGGATTCCCACCTAGGCTGTCTGGATCCAGGGTCCACACTGTGGCCCAGTGCAACATTGTTTACCTGGAGGGTCTTTGGGGGAGGCCACACGACATCCCCTGGATGTCTCTGGTGAGATCCCTATTCTTAGGAGCTGCTTGGGAGCTGGAATTTCTTCTTCTTTTTAAAATTGTCACTCCTGGTCCTAAAACCATTCCTCCAGGCAGCCCTCCTGGATGCCATGCTAATCTGGTATCAGCCTTCCAGTGGCCCTAGTGGAGATAGACTAGAATTTCCCAGGTACCCTTTCTCTGCCGGCTGAAGCTTGAGGCTCCTGAGGTCTCTGACTTAGCAACCAGAGAAGAAGGGGAAAAAATGGCCAGAACACTCAGGACCTCTCCAGGCTGGACTATGAGCCTGGAGTCTTCCCCCTTCCACCATCACGGGTCCTGAGGAGAGCCGGCCTCTGGTTCTGTTCATTCAAGAGCCGGGTGTTGGCATCACCTTTGCGCCAGGCCCCGGGGGGAGCCGGCTAAAGCAGACACAGTGTGTGAGCCCTGGGGCGCTGACCTGAGGAAGAGCTAGCCGTTCCTGTGCCAGGGCTTGAATGAGGTGCCTGCCTGGAGAGAGGAAAGCCCAGGGGTGAGGAATCCGGGAGCAGGCCGTTGGGGCCCTGGGAAGTCAGGGCAGGCCCTCTGGGGGTGAGCGCACTTTAGCTGGGTCTTAAGTCAGCCAGAAGGAGAGGGGGTGGAGGTGGGGCCAGAGATGGGCCTTCCGGGCAGAGGCACAGTCGAGGGCTTGGAGGCCTAACATTGCTGCATGAAAGCAGAGAACTATCATCGGGTCAGATATAATAGGAGTTAGCTAGAGAGCTTCCCAGCCCAGCACAGAGGCCTGGGGGGCCCTTTTAGGGCCTTGTGTTTTGAAAGGCCTCGGGGAAGAGGAGGGCCTGTAGAAGAGGTCTTTAAAAACAGTGCAAACCTGAGGACCCCTACTACCTAATTTCAAGACTTAGTATAAAGCTGGAGTAATCTAGACAGGGGAATTGGTGAAAGGATAGGCATATATACCGATGGAACAGAGTAGAGAGTGCAGAAATACTCCCACCCATATGTAGTCAATTGATTTTGACAAAGTACGGAGGCAACTCAACGGAGAAAGCCTAGTCTTTTCAAAAAGACTTGGCCCATAACTCAAAATGGGTCATAGAAAAATGTGAAAGTATAAAAGGCAAAACTATAAGAAAAATTATAAAAGAAAATCCTAACAGTATGAAAGAAGAAAACAGGAGAAAATCTTTGTAGCATTGGGTTTGGCACAGATTTCTGAGAAGTGACTCCCAAAGCATAATCCATGGAAGAAAAAGTTGGCAAATTGGACTTCATCAAAATTAACTACTTCTGTTTTTTCGAAAGACAATTGTTAAGAAAATGGAAAGATAAGCCACGGACTGGGAGAAATTAGTTGGGTCCAAAATATATAAAAATCTCTCAAAACTTAATAATAAGAAAATAAACAACCCAATTAAAAAGGGGGCAAAATATTTGATATGCACTTCACTAAAGAAGAAATAGAGATGGCACATAAACAAATGAAAAGATGTTTAATGTTGTTAGATATTAACTAATGAAAGAAGCCAGACTCTAAAGGCAATGTACTGTGTGATTCCATTTATATAACATTTTGGAAGAGGCAAAATTATAGGGACAAAAAAACAAACAAAACCTACCAGGGACTGGGGCTGGGGGAAGGAGGGGGCTTCAAAGGGGCAGGAGGGAATTTTGGGGGTGAGGGAAGTGTTCTGTATCGATGGGGGTGGCAGTGACATGACTGTATGCATTTGTCAAACCTGTGGAACTATGTATTAAAAACGGATTCATCTTACTGTATGCAAATTGCATCTAAAACAACTGACTTAAAAACCACAGTGCATTGAGGTTCTAGGTCATGGTACCGAGAGTTGGGGGAGACCCACCTTGGGCCTAGCTCCTATTGCTACCCTGCCTCTTCCCCCCCGCGGGCCTCGGCAAGCTCCTACAGAACTTGTTCCCTTTGGTTCCCTGTGGGCCAGAGAGTGAACCATTAATGAGCGCCTCGTTTGGGGTGTCAAGGACCTTCTTTTATTAAATGTGAGGCCCCTGGGAGGCCCAATGGCCTCAGTTGAGAGGCCCAGTGGGGAGGGGTGGGGTTGGGGGACCAAAGAGAAGCCTTTGGTTGGGTGAGCAGGGCAGGGTGTCAAGAGCACCTGCGAGGGTAGGAGGAGAGCGCCCCCCAATCCTTGCCTTTGTCTCAGTCTGCAAAGTCCTCCCTCCCCACCTGGCAGACCCTGCTTCCCCACCCAGGTACGTTCCCCAGCACTTTCCTCTTCGGTCTCCTAATTATCCAATTCCAAGTACAAACTGCCGAGACAGGTTTGGGGATATATATATTTTTTAACAAATCAATTTCATCGATACATATTAATAAAGCATTCAATCCATCCAAAGTATGCAATCAATGGTCATTGATATAATCACATAGCTGTGTATTCATCACTTTGATCATTATTAGAGCATTTTCATTTTTTCAATAATAATAATAAACAAAAAACAGACAAAAAAATTCATTACCTCTCAATCTCTTTGTGCTTCCCCTGCTGTACACAGCTGCTATTTCTGGCTATTCTTGCACATTTATTTTTTTAAAGTTCTTTTATTGAGATACATTCACATACCATACAATCTATCCATAGTGTATAATCAATGGCTTTTAGTATAATCACAAAAAAATTTTTAGAACTATTTCATTACTCCAGAAAGAAAATCTCCACACCCCTTAGCAGTCCCCTCTCAATCCCTCTATCCTCCCCCAGCCCTACATAAACACTAATCTAATTTCATTTCTATAAATTGATTTATGTTTAAATTTATATAGACGAAATCATACAATATGTAGTACTTTGTGCCTGGTTTCTTTCACTTAGCATAATGGTTTTTTTGGTCTGATATTAGCGTCTTGTCACATTAACATAGGTTTGTTCAGTTTCAAAGAAAAACGGTCTTATTTATGCAATACTACCCATATTCATATTTCACATGAGGTTTTCCTATGCTATCCAGCCCCATGTTACCTTTTTTAGCTTTCCTTCTAGTAATATACATGACCTTAGACTTTCCTTTCAACCACTGTAATTTTTTATGGTAACTAAACACAAAAGGCCCCAGGATCTTCTCTGTGCATTCGTGTATTTCTTTTTTTATTATTTTTTATTTTTAAAGATTTATTTTTATTTATTTCTCTCCCTGCCCCCCTCCCCCAGCTGTCTGCTGTCTGTGTCCATTCACTGCGTGTTCTTCTGTGACCGCTTCTATCCTTATCAGCAGCACTCGGAATGTGTTTTTTTTGTTGCGTCATCTTGTTGTGTCAGCTCTCCGTGTGTGTGGCGCCATTCTTGGGCAGGCTGCACTTTCTTTCACACTGGGCGGCTCTCCTTACGGGGTGCACTCCTTGCTCGTGGGGCTCCCCTACGCAGGGGACACCCCTGTGTGGCCACGGCACTCCTTGCGCGCATCAGCACTGCGTGTGGGCCAGCTCTACACGGGTCAAGGAGGCCCGGGGTTTGAACCGGGGACCTCCCATGTGGTAGGTGGACGCCCTATCCATTGGGCCAAGTCCACTTCCCATGTGCATTAGTGTATTTCTGCTCCCACAGGCCCTTCAAGATTCAGATCCTTTTAACAATTCTGTCCTCTTGGAAGTTTTCTGGCAAGGATTGAGCAAAAGGCTCTGAGGAGGTATCAAGGGTCCAAGCCTCTGTGCTGTTGTGATGCAAATTATAGAGCAGGAGACATCTCCTCCTTTGCCTCTGTAGCTTATAATTGATTTTTCCCTACAGTATTTCCTTCAAAGGGGAAATGCAGTTTCCCACCACAGGGCCTTTGCACAGGCTGTTCTTTGGGGCTCCTCACATTCTGAAATCCTGTTCAACCACCATTGCCTGTTTAACCACCATTGTTTGGGTACTGAGGATGCAGAGATAAGTAAGACAGGCCTCCTTAAAGACTTTGTGATGGTTGTTAGCCTCGAGAGAATGGGTTGGGAAAGTGGTATTAACAACCACAAGCAACAGCAGCAACAGTGACTGCAGGACCAGTTAGGGGCACTCATTCTGTGCCAGGCATTTACATCTACAATGTCACTCAAAACTCTCAACAGTCCTGCAGAGTGGTCACTGTATTGTTCCCATTTTATAAACGAGGAAGCTGAGGCTCAGAGAAACTAAGGTTAAGTCACTAGCGGACCTGGTACCTGGCAGGGTCAGGCCTTGAGTCCAGACCTCTGAGACTCCCTGGTGGCCACAGCATTATCCCACTACCCCAGAAGAGTCCTACTCTGTCCCATGTGAAGGAATGCAACCGTCCAAATCCCAACTCCAACTTGGCAGGTCCTCAATTTCTGCCATAGAAGGAATGGAAAGCAAAACTAGCATGGGTCCATCCCACAGGCTGCAGGCTGCAGGTACAAGGGCTGGCCTCAGGAGGACCGGGTGGGGTGCTGCTCGCTCCCTGGCCACCCAGCCCTACCTTTCCTAAGGACCCTCCCCATTCATTGCATTCACAGGGACATTTTCCCAAATGTAACGTGCAGGGCTGACTACTCAGGGCATCACGGGCCTCATCCCCCCCAGCGTGGCCAAGAGAACCTACTCCCTGGGGAGGCTTCCTTTTCTTCTTGGTGTCTTCCTTCCTTCACACCTTAGCCCTGACTTTGCGCAGAGTAAGCAAATGCTCAAGATGTGCCACCAAGGAGAAAAAACACAAAGGAGGGGGTGAGGAAGATGGTGCGAGGAAGACCCTGGAGCAGTGCCCAGGGCAGAAGGTGCCAGAAGCCAAGTGGAGAGGCCAAGATCTTGAGGGCCAATGAAAAACAGCGCAGGTCCGAGTGGGAGGCGCCAGGCCATCCACAGTCAATGGTCTTGACATGGTTAGGATGGATGCAGCTTGCTTTATGCAAACCCAAGATCGATGAAAATTATCCAAATTGTATAAAAATTCTGTACCAAGATTGACTGCTAGCTGACAATTACAAGTCCCCCTGAGAATCAAAATTATTGCTCGAATTGCACCATATTCATCTCCAGACGTTTTGGGGGAACATATCTGTTGCACGAAGACTCTCTTAGGGTATGAAATGTGCTGACGGCAGGTTATCTAAGTCCTAGACGAGGTGCACCATAAAATATGAAGGTTCAGGTACCATCAGCTCCCTGCTCTGCCTTTTGGTTTGTCGCCCGTTTCCTTCTGTGGCTTCACCAGTCCTAATGCCCAGCAGAATTTGTTCTGCAGAGACCCTGGACTCCTAGATAACATAGGCTGAAGAAATGGGAGTCGTGCAGGACATGGCTTGCCAAGGCTGGATCCGGTGCTGGGAAGTTTACCACATTCCATCAGGGAGGCTGAAATCCTGCCAGGGTGGACTTCCCTGCTTCGGGGCATCACAAAGTGTAGGCACCAAAAAGGACTTAATCCGCCCCCTCCCAGAGTTCCTTCTAACCCCAAAGGCAGCTTTGTGACTGATGTGGGGTGTGAATAGCATTGCTGTCTGGCTGTGATGTTTGCATTTTCAACTCAAGGCTGCCCCCACGCCCTCCTACCCTCTTGTCTGCTTATATTAGCAGGCCCTGAATAGGCTGCCTTACACTTTTCCTGTCTCTCTTACCAATCTCCAGGGAGAGAGAAGTCTCCACTCATGTGTTCCACCGATCTCCTCAGCCATCCAAGAGGATCGAGAGATGAGTGCTTTCTGCTGCAAGGTCTCTGCAGAAAAGCCTGCCTGGCTCCGTGATTCTCAGTGCAAAGAAGTGGACCTGGAGGGTTAGCAGGGGGCTGTGGGCTAAAATCCAGCATTTGACACACTTTTCTTCCTGCTAACTCCCCAGCCCCCCATCATCATTCCCGGCCTTCTTCTGTACCCCTTTTTTTTTTCCCTTTATTATTGGGGCCAGGGATTGAACCCGGCACCTTGTATGTGGGAAGCCAGTGCTCAACCACCGAGCCACAACAGCTCCCCTTCTGTACCCTCTTTGCATGTGATGTTCTCTGAAGCTCAATCCTAACTTCCAGATTCCTTGGCATGGCAGGTGCAACCTCGTCCCCTCTGCTCAGGCTCACCTCCCAACACCTCCCCCCACCTTCTCGTGGGCCAGAAACACTTACCTGCCTAACACCGGCTCATGAGGTGGCCTTGGGCAGCCATGCCTTTGCACCTGCTTTTCCCATTGCCTGGAATAAGTTTGTTTCCCTGGTAGGTTCCTGCTCATCTTTCAAGCTCAAGCTCAAATAAGATTCCTCTGTCTGGAGCCTTCTCTGGATCCCCACCGAGAGAGTTAGGCAATGTCAGCACGCGTTGCCAGCCTCTTTTTGGGAGAGAAGGCTTATCTCATTGCACTGTAATTGATCTTTGGCCATATTGTCTAATTCCCCTACTCCAGAGTGAACCCTTCATCTTTTCATCACACCCTCACCAGTACCAAGTGCTGGGTCTCTGTGGCAACGCAGTGGGCACACAATAAATGGTCATGTGAATGAATAAATAAATGAACAAGCGAGCGAGCATCAAGGGTGAGAAAGGGCAACGGACATGTGTCCTTTAAGGGGAAACCCATGTGCACGCAGTGTCTCTCAGGTGATTATTCAGGGGATCGGCTTTGTGGCACTGGTGCCCCTCAGTGCTAAGAAGTTCCTCAAGAGTACCCGGCCATCTGTCCTGTCTCTTCCGAGATTTCTTCGCTGGCTTCTCGCTCACAGCTCTCCTGATCAGTGTACGGCAGGACTTGCCAGAGAAAGCCTGGGAATCAGTCTGAGGTACCTCAGAGGAAGAGCCTCACACCTTCAGTGAAATAAGAGTCTGCCCCGGGGGCAGCAAGGACAGATGCTTCCCGGAGAGGAAGGAGGGGTTCCCGGGTTTGGGGAAACGATCCCCTTGGGGAATAACAGGACTACCAGGAATGTGGAGGCTGGGCGGGAGAGGGCCTGGGGACCCCCGGCAGGCCTGGGGGGAGAGGGAAGGAATGTTTGTGTATGGGGTGGGTTTGGGAAGGAAGGGCGTGGGTGAGGTGTCCCTTTGAGGGCAGGAGGGAGAGCTGGAGTACGCCGTGACTCAGCCTGGCCCAGCTCTACAGCAGCTGAACGTTAAGTGCTTGCAAAGGCTTTGCATGGAGAGTACGAGAAAGGAAGTGAACGAGGGACGCTCAGGGGCCGGGACTGTAAGGGAGGGTCAGAGCTGCTAGGGCAGGTTGCAGCCTTGGCTGGGAGGTTGCTCAGCCACAGATTCTGCCCCTGAAAGCCGCCGAGGAAACAGGAAACAGCCAAGGGGCTGGCCGGGAGGTGATGCATGGAAACGCTTCCCAGGAGTAGCTCTGTGCGTTTACTGCCCGGCCCCACCCCCATTCCTCACAACAACAGCTGGGAGAACACAGACCTTCTGGGGACTGAAGCAGGTCCCCGGGTCCCTGGAAAGTCTGAGCCCCTGGCTGCGGAGGAGTGCCCGCCGGCTGGGTCCCCACCTCCCCACTGAGCAGTTTATACACCAAGAGTCCACAGCACCCCAGGAGGGGGTGAGCGGGGAGCCGTTTGTTTTTCCAGAATTTGACCTCTGAGTAAAGCTCGCCCCCAAAACGTGCAGGGGTGGGAGGAGGATGGGGGATGGGGTTAAGTGAAAGCGATAAATCAGTCCCTTTGAAATGCAGAAGCAGCTTGGGGAAGCCCCTTTGATATGCAGCTTGGAAACCCGGCACTTAAAACCTGGGTTAATTCTCCGGCTTTATTGGAGACAGAGAAAGGGAAGAAGAGGAAACTGAGGGTCGGTCATTAAGTCTGGGGGACTTGAAAAGCCTGGGGCCGGGGCCGGGCAGCCGCAAAGGGATCACGGAGGCAAAGTGGCCCTGGGAAAAGCATCCCAGGCCCCGATGAACTTTAATCCCAGTTCCCACCCAGACAGATGAGACGGGGAGAGGGCTGGAGAGGAGGGGGCGGGAAGGACCCAAGAGCGGCTCAGGAGGATGGGGAGGCGGTTGCTATGGAAACGGCGCCGGGAAGGAGAAAGCCAAGGGCTAACTTGGCAATTTCCTGAAAGGAGCGGAGAATTCAAGAGAGTGTGTGTTCCATTCACTGCACAGCTTGTGCTTTCATTGGCCTGGGGGCTGCGGCCCCTTCCTGGGAGCCAGGGCTGTAAGGCTTGCCCATTACCTCCGGGGCCCTGGGCTGGGCTCTTCATTAGAAACATCTGCTTCTCTCCGCACTCCTCATCGCTGGGGGTGGGTAGGATGGGGAAGTGGGGGGCTGAGGGCGCAGAGGAATAATGCTCAAGGGCTCCACGTGATTTTCAGATGGGGGGGTAGAGGTGAGGGGGTGTGGGCTGGGACTCTGAAGATGAAGGCTTTCTCCCCATTCCATTCCCGAAGGGAGGAAAATCTGGGGCTGGGGACATAGGTGGCACATCCTGGGTTTTCCCAGGTGGCTCCCCTGTGAGATATTCTGGCCCACCGTTAACCCCTTGGTCTTGGTCTTGTCAGACAGGATGTTCGAATTTGGTGTCTGGGACAAGACAACCGCAGTAACTGGTGGGAATCCTTGGAGGGGCTGGAGGCAGCTCCTGCAGCTGACGTATGCAGCTACAGCCTCCTCTGTGGGCTGTGGGCAGGTGTGAGGGGGAAGACAGTTTGGTTGCTCCTTGTCTATCCCTGCTCAGTCTCTCTCTCTCTCTTTTTCTTTTTTTTTTAAACGGGGGTTGGGGAGGAGGAGGGTTTGAGAAAGTAAAAATTTGATCCTCTAGAGCTTGGTCCTCCCCATTTCAGACAGGCCAGAGGAGAGGATGGCCAGCTCTTGCCAGCTCCTGCAACCTTCTGACCTTCGGGTGCTGTATTCTGGGCTTGCCTTTTGCCCCACATAGGCCCTGGACAACGTGGGCTCAGTGTGCTCAAGTTTTTTCACACGTGAAATGCACAGATAAGCTTAGCATCCATGACAGAGGCCTGGCTGAGGTCCCTGACGTGCCCTCCCACGCCACCCCTCATCAGTGGGAATCAGAAGCCCAAGTCCATTTGGAGGAGGTTCACTTCCACTTGTGACTCCCAAGTCAGATACCAGCCTACCTTTGCCCAAGCAGGCCTCAGGGGTCTACCAGGACCTCCTGATCCCTTTTCCTGTAGCAGAACAACAAGCTAGCAATTGCTTTCCTTAGCAGGTCTCAGGCCAGGCCTCAAACTAAACAAGTCACAGATATAACTTGCTTAAAATTCCTTCAACTCGGGGCAAATTGAGAGCAAGCCTCCCTGGAAGTCAGGGGCAAAGCAGTTTTCTATCACCCCCTACCTCCCTGGGGGCTGTGCAAGAGGAGGGGCAAAGTCCCTCCAGCAGGGCCCAGCTGCACCCAGAGCTGCTGCCCACCCCACAGGTGGCTCCTGGCCCCTTTGTCCCTTTCCTGCCCTCTGGGCCTGCTTCCTCACACGTCTCTCACCTTCAGTCTTTGATGACTCCCCGGGCATTTCACCAGAGCTCAAGTAGCAGAACCGGGGCAACACGGGCCTCCGCCATGGCCTTTCTAGAAGCCCTGAGCAGAGGCGCCATTTTGTCTCTCCCTCCCTGACTGCAGGGGAGGTGGGGCTTGGGAAAGGGGAGGGCGAGCCAGGCTCACAAAATGCCTGCCTGACAGCAGAAACAAGGGGGATTAAGAGGGGCAGGCAGCCAAACGGAGATGCAGTCAACCAAAGGTTCCAGAGAGGAAGGTAATAGTGGCAGAAAAGGAGGGATAGGTGGGGAGTCTGGAGGGAGAAGGCAGGCCACAGTGGCCAGGGGACTGCCAGGACCCGTCCCGGGTCAAAGCAAGCCAAGGCCAAATTTATATTGCCCGAGGTGCTGGGAAAAGGTCTGAGGAGGCGGGGTGTGTGCGCGCACACGTGAGAACAGGAGCCCACGTGCACACCCACACGCACACTCACACACACGCCGGGGGAGCCCCAAGGTAGGCCTGTGCTGGGACGGCCACACTCCTCCCAACCCCGAAGCCAGCCCTCTGTCCACAATGCTTTCTCATTATTCCCAGGCACATTTTCCTCCCACCACACTCAGCTCTTGTTTCTGTACGCTTGCTGCAGCCTCTTTCTTCCCAACACTCTAAAGCAACTGTAAAAACACCTGCATTTTATTAATGCCGCAAGGACCTGGGCTGGGCTGAGCCCCCCTGCTCTCCCTGCCCCCCTCTCCTCCCTGCGAGGCTCAGTGAGGCAAAGCGGGAGGGTTAACCCTGTGAGGCTGGGTTTCCGTCCTGGAGATCTGGAGAAGTGCAGAAGAGGTGGAGGGGTCGGTCCCCTGGCCAGCTGGACAGGCATCCTGAGAGCTGCCCGGGCACCATGCTCCTTTTGTCCCAATTTGTTGGCCCAGTCGCCTTACCACTGTCCCTCAGTTTCCTCTTCGGAATAGGAGGACACCATTCTGTCTTGAAAGGAATCCTTGGGACATTCTAAGAGAAACTCATAAGGAGGCTGGCCCTTTAAGTGTCTACTCCATCCCTCTGCCTTTAGGAACCACTGGGATTAAACCATTCCAGAAAAATAGCTGCTTTCCTCTTTAAAATATTTTAAATAAGGAGAGTATAAAAATATATATAAATGGTCCATAATCCCATTACCCTGAGAGCCCTGTTAACATTTTTTTCCCAAGGCAATCCATGCACACGGCTAAAAAATGTGTAGGAAGGTATAACGTGAAACTTAAGTTCCCCTCTCCTCAAGTCACAGTTGCTCCTTCCAAAGGTAATGTTAACAGTTTCTTGTGTATTCTTCAGGGAAGGAGTTTGGGCAGATGCTGGCATCTTCTTTTTTTAATGAAAAATAAGTCGAATTCTTGCCCTGTCAGCACATACAGACTCACTCCATTCCCTCTAGCGGCTGCCTCTTAATCTCTGTGTGGCTGTACTGTCGTGCCTGAGACTTCCTGGTGATGGGCACATAGCGTGCCCCAGTTTGTGACTCTTAGAGACGGCAATGAGTCTCTTTGGACACACACCTTGGGTGGACATGTGTGAGCAGATCTGCAGGGAAATTCCTAATAGCACAATTGCTGGGTCAAAGGATATGTGCATTTAACATTTCACCTGCTCCTTACTGAAAAGGGCTGTCCCTTTTCCTTGCATACCTTCTCCCTCTTTTCTACAAGGTGAACTCCATTTCAAGTTTCATCTCCTCTGAGAAGCCGGCTCTGATTGCTCCAGGAACCCCACCGGCTCCCTCTGCCATGCTCCCTTAGCCCCTCCTGCACAGCCTGATTGTAGCTCAGTTTTCTTCAGGGGTCTGTGAGTACACTGACATCCTTTCTCCTCAGGCATGACACTTTCGTCTTTTAAAAAATTATTTGTGTGAAAACATATCATCTCCTAGACTCAAAGTTGCGGGTAAACCATCTCCTTACCTCAGGCAGTGCTGACCCAGCCCAGATTGGTCAAGACTTATCCTATTTTCAGATGTTTCCAGGGAAGGGAGCCCATTACATTATTAGGCAATCTTTTCCAGTGTCTCAAAACCCCAGACATTCTTGGTAACAGACCCTTCCTGCTGCACCTGAAGTTGATTTTCCCTTGGTCAGTAAGTGCTTTGTCAGACCACTAACTCTTCATACGCTTGGAGGCTCTTGCTCTATCGTCCCTCAGCATCAGATCTGATGGCACTGAGTAATCGTCTGGTGAATGGACTCTGGGGGCCCCACGAGACTGGCTCTCATGCTCGTTTCTCATCAGCAAGGATGAAAACACATGTCTGGGCTTTGATTCCCAAGCAGAGCCTGGAGCACACAACCCTGGGGCCCTGGCCGGGGAAGGATCTCTTACCCCACCTCTCACCTCATTTGGAATGGGATTTGTCAGACACTGGAGTTTTGCCCTCTCGGGTCCGTGCCTGCGGCCTTCTGCTGAAGGCTTCTTTCTGGCAAGGTAGAGTTCACCAAAGGCGTAGGTGCAGAGCTAGTGGGCCAGTTCAGCTAGCCCCTTAGACTTTCTCCTTTGCCCAGAAGCCCTGTGACATATTAATCAGCTGCTCGAAGGGTGTATCTGGCAGGCATGCTCCCCCCAGCTGGGAAGATGCTGACCTCGTCAGCTTTGAAACATCAAAGAGTTAAGGGAGAAAAACAATGGGCTGAGAAAGACCTAGTCACCTGGGTGCTCGTCAACCGCAGGCTTGTGAGGCCTAACACATCTGAGATGAGTTGTCTGGAGCTCACAGGAAGTGGAGCCTTCTCTGCTGGGACGACCTTTCCCCAGCCCCGGCTTCTGGGGCACAGGAAGGGGAGGGGGCCAGCCTCATGGTGGCCCCTGTGCTCTGTGACTCAGATGTCACTGCTACCACAAAGGGAAATCCATGTGTGTGTGTGTGGGGGGGGGCATTATGCCCCTCCAGAGAACTTACTCGCCTGTGATTTGGGACATAATACCACCACTCGCGTGCCCAGGTCAGCCCGGAACATTAGTCAATGGGCCGGTGTTGACATTTCTGACTTTAACTCATGGCTCCTATAAAGGACTTGATCTCAAGAAGGGGCTGAGCCCTAAGACAACAGGCCTCAGGTCCTGCACACAATTACAGTAGCCCAGTAATGGGTGTCATGTGAGCTCGGTGATGTGGGGCATTATAAGATGATCTTGGTCCTTCTCATCTCCCAAAGAGCTGCAATGTCTAACAGAATAAATTCCAGGTGCCCTTGTGGAATTTTCATTATGCCAAGGGGACTGTCCTCTATCTGTAAGCGTTTTGGAAGTACTAGTGTTAGCATAGATATTTGGGATCTCTGTGTTTGTTTTTGTTGTATTTGTTCCTAACTCTCCCACCTCTACCCCTTTGCACCTGGCTCATCTGCCCAAAGAGCTGGCTTCAGGTAACTCAAGAAAATACATGCTGCAGAAGGTATGGGAGAAGTTGCCCAGGTCTCACTAGATTGTAAGCCACTGTTTACCGTTGAATTCCCAGCATGTCACACAGTGCAATTGTATAGAGGCTGTCATGAACAGTTGATAAATCTTGAAGAGAAGAAAGACTAGAGAGAATACACTTTAGTTGTCTGAGATTCCATAGCAAATCAGCAATGAGGCCAGAAGGAGGCTCCTGCACTTCCAACTCCCTGGCGAATGTTCCCTGGAGGAAACCACACTGATCTCTTTTTAAGTAGCCTTTGGATGGGTTTAGGTGTCAATGAGCTCTCAGGGGGAAGCAGGGGGCAGGGCAGGCACAGTCTTGAAACTCAGGACTAGTTTTGGGACTGTGCCTCAGACAGGATGGGCAAGACTCAAAGGCATCCAAAAGCTGGTGACATTGGGCTTCCCACAGCAATTGGGAGGGGCCTGGCTGGGTCCTTGGGGCAGTGGAAGGAGTTCCCTTGGTCCAGAATTGCCAAACAGCCAAATGTTAGGATTCGTATCTCTGGAGGCTTTCTTGGAAAGGGGCCTTCTTTCGGCTGCCCCTGTGGAGCTGAGGTAGGTCTAGACCCTATTCCCAGGAGTGACTCCAGAGAGCCTGGCAGCAAAAGGGACATGCATCTCCCTTGTTCCCACTTTGTTCTCTTTCCTTGGAGAAGGATTACTCCTATTTTTTGTCAAATGGGCACAGAGAGCCCCCTTACCCCATGGATAACTCTGCATCAGAATGTTAGAAGGAGGGAAACTGGCTTTCCAAGAAGAGTTCTCCCTTGACTGTCCTTCCCTGGTGTCCATGAGACTGTGGGCATGGAATGAGGGCAGAAACTGAACTGGGCTTTGGAACACCTTTGCTTGCTATACTTTTGTTTCCTCACCAGGATCCTTGCATCCAGGGGTTTTGGAAAGCCAATCTGGGAAACACCTAAGGCAGCTCTGACCAACCAGTCTTTCCATGGACCCCATGTTTCAGACTTCTGTAGAGTCAGAAGTCCTCCCATGCTTCTTGTTCAGATGGAGGCCTAAGCCGCATGGGGCATGGCAGGGCCTGAGACATCAGAAAGGCCTTTGAAGGCTGCTTGGCATCGGCTGGAAGTCCGTGGTCCCCACTGGACACATGGATGTGGTGTGGGCTGTCATGGTTCCTTATGGTACAGTCAACTGGTCCACTCAATGTCCACAACAGGACTAGTTTAATACTCTGGCCTTCTTTCTGTTAATTTTGTCCTTTCCCCTTGGGGCTGCCTTCCTCCCACTCTCTCTACAGCCCCTCCTCTTCTAAGCTCTTGGCACCACATGAGTCCAAGGACTCTGAGACCTGGGACACTCACAGACCCGGCTTTCTTCAAGTCGTGCTCAATCGCTGAGAAGAGTCTGAAGACTTTTTAAAGAAGATAAGTTGGGGAGAGGGTTTTAAAAAAGCTCTGAGAAGTTACGCCTGTTTCTTTTTATTTTCCTTTCCCCCTCTGGGACTGAGAGACCAGATTATTTTCTTTTTTACAGTACATTTTGGCAGGCCCCATTTTTTTCTGACAGAAAAAAATAACAGGCATATTTTGGGCGATTACTCAACTGGGGTCCTTTGTGACAGGATATGCAGCTGCGTGACTAATGGAGTTGGCTTTCTCCTGGCTTCCTTCCCCTTTCAGAGCTCTTGTTTACTGCCCTATACCAAAAAAAAAAAAAAAAAAAGGCTACAGATTTTTATTAAAAAAAAAAAAACCTTGTAAGATTCTCAAAGGCAATAAATCCTTGGGATAGTCCATTTCCAGGGCTGCAAACTGCCCCCCTCCCCTCTTCTTCTTTTCAAATGTTCAAGCTCTTGACTCACGACATGTGAATCTTCTTCTCCCACCCCCACATCCCTGCTTTCTTCTGAACATATGTCCAGCAGATCGTGTGTGCACACGCGCGCATGTGCGCCTGTGTGTGTGTGTGGACGTGTGTTTGGGGTGGGGGCAGGGAGCAGGATGGGAATCATATTTATGGTGCTTAACTCAGCAATTGCTAAAGGAAGGAATAATGACTTCCAGGGGTTCAAGGCCTTTTTTCCAAGGCCTTTGTGTTTCCATGATCTAGGACAATTTTGTGGTATAAGCAAAAATTATTACAAAACATGGAACTAGCTTAATGAGGAAGGATACGTTCTAAATGCGGACGGACTGTCTCTTTATAGATGAAATCCAAATTTGGCTGGCTTTGGAATTCCGACTCCTTGGGCTTCCCAGGGAGCTTGTGTGGCATTCGACAACTGGAGCTGGCCTTTCAGTTTTCCTAGAGATCAAACAGCTTTTTATTTCAAAGGTTTCTGGCCCATGGATGGGAAAAACTGACTTGCTAGTTAGGTTTAAAAGAGATGGATTGGTGTGGATAAGGCACAGGATTTGTGGCCAGGAGATGGGTTTGAGATCCAGTGGTGTGACCTGGAGCAAGTCATTTAACATCTCTACGTCTTAGCTGCTCCAATGTTAAAATTGGGGTGGCACCCTCCCCCTCTCTGGGTTGCTTGCAAGAAAAACCGAGGTGATAGATGTCAGAGGCAGGGCAGCCCCTGTAAAGCGGTAGGCCGTTTCTTCCAAATAGTGGGCTCATGCTCTCAGCAGAGGACAGAGGCTTGTTATATGAGACCACGATGCCTCCTGATGAACAGGAAAGCAGTTATTTATTGAGTGACCCAGCACACGCCCTTCCACGACTGCTGGAATTGTCTCCAAATTTGCCCACACTCTACTCATCTTTTGTGCAGGTCTCAGAATCATATTCCAGAATCATAAATTGGCTCACATCCCTTCTCCATTCAGGAAACTCTCTCATCAAGTCCAGGCAAAAGTCACCACTAACGCCATCTCAGCTGCATTTTCTATTGTAATTTGTCTTCTGCACCCATGCTACATCTTGGAGATCTGAACACAGGACACAACTTAGACTAGTCCCTTACCTAACATTTTCACTAGACATTTCTTGGAGGCCCTCTCTCCTCTTTCATCTTCCTTCTTTTCCTCTTCCTCTCCAACAGATCTGGCTCGACTGTCATTTCTTGGGATTCCACCTATACTTAACTCCTCCCAGAGTCTCCACTGATAAGAATACCTCAAGTGGACACTCCAAACCCTACAGCAAACCCTAGCAACTGTCTTCTTTTGCTCTCTCTGGTTCAAGTCTAATGGAGGAGGCAGGCCCTGTGTAAGAGCCGTTGTGTTGTTTGCCAGAGGGTAAATGGAGGCATCAGGCAGGGCACTAACTGGACAGCGATTACACAGCAAGTGGGTGACACAGACAGGAATAGAAACCCCACATCCTGATCCCAGCTTGCCTGCAGTTTAGAGAGGCGCCTTCCCTTGGATATCCCAGAATAGCTTCTCCCAGCTGACCAGCTGTGAAGTGATGCATTGCAAGGGTTATTTTTTACCTTGGCTTAACTCTTAAAAAAACACCCCAAACTCCTAAAATCAGCCTAAGAAAATCCATTCCTCACAATGTCATCTGCTTGCCAAGTTTAAACCTGGTATATGACATCATGAACGCCTTCAGGCCTTACTTTCCGTACACAACGATGCGCAGGTATCTGAATTCAGTTCAGAAATCACAGTTTATTGAAGGAAACAGATCATTAAGTCACTCCACTGGACTGAAGCTGTTGACATTGCTCATTTGGAGAAGCTGAGCATTGAATAATATTCTCTTGAGTCATGTGGACCAGGACTAGCTAAGGCTATTTAACAAAGGGTGTGGCCATCAGATGGCTGGAGGCCCAGTGGGGCTGGTGTGCTGGAGCTGGCTGACACCAGCTTGTGAGAACTGATTGTTAAATTTTCAGGAATTTTGTGAGCCAGTTGTTAAAATATAGCCATTATTAAAAATTAAGTTATTTAAATTTATAATTAAATAAATTGTATTTAAAAAATGGTCATAACTACTAAAAACTGCTCACCTACTAATTATTTCACTACAGTTCACTGTTATCTATGCCCTTAAGGTATTTGTTTCTATTATTTCCATATGGTAGGACCTCTATAGAGTGATAAGCTGCTGTGCATCCCTTCTCAGTTCTACCTTCAGTAATGTCACATTGGTTTTTTGAAATTGGCCATGATGGGAATGTTTATACCTTGGAAACGGGCAAACCCCACAACTCAGGGTTTGATTTATTGTTTTATTAATTATCTACACTTCAGAAAGAGATGGTGGGAGCAGATGGGCTCAAGTGGTTGAGTGCCTGCTTCCCACATGGGAGGTCCCAGTTTTGGCTGGGACAAATGAAATAAACAACAAGCAAACAAATGAAAAAAACCAACTCAGGGAGCCGATGTAGCTCAGTGGTTGAGTGCTGGCTTCCACATTGGAAGTCTGGGGTTCAATTCCTGGCCCCGGTACCAAGAAACAACAACAACAACAATAAAGTGATGGAGAAAATGTTGATGTAGATTAAATGCAAAAGCGTGCGATGTCTATAGCAATACCATTGTGAATAACAATGTATAAAATCAAGGTAACATTTTTCCAGTATTCAAAAACTATTATCTGATTCAGCAAAGATGTCACTTACATCATGGACAAATGAATGAAGTTCTGAAATACATCTTTGTTTTCTCAGTTTTGTCTTATTTGTTATTATAAGTGAAATCATCAACCAAAGTTCATGTCGGATCTACACTTGGAAAGCCAGTTGTTAAACATTTACCAGCACACTACTGGAAAGGAGTGTGTATGGATTTAAGGGAGGCTTGGAGTCCCAGAAGGAAGGAAATCTTAGAATACCTACAACTCAACAGTTGGGATCATGCCTAGGGGACAGCTGTGGAAAAGGAGAGACTAATTGCTGGGAAGAGAGCAGTTCAGATGATATAATTTAGAGCCAGCAGCCAGAGACCCACCAGAACGAGAAGGTGAAAAATAAACCAGATAGACTAAACTGAAATGTACCACTGGGTACCGACAAGGTTAGGTGGCAGAAAAGCCATCACACTTGTAAATTCAAGGGGGAAGGTTAATACCACATAGTCACACAGTGCCTTGACATTCTAAAGGCCTTTCCTATAAATGAGGCCATGTGGTCCCCACAACAGAACGGAGGTAGACAGATAAGCTGGCTATCAGCGTCATACCCATTTTACAGAGTGAGGTATTGGGAGATCAAGTAGTTGGCCCAAGGTTACTCTTCCTTTTTTTTTTTTTTTTAACATCAACCATTTTCTTAACATACATTCATTCATTTATTTATTTTCTCCCCCTCCCCTGCCCTTCTGTTTTTGTTGTCTGTGTCCATTTGCTGTGTGATCTTCTGTACCTACTTCTCTTTTAGTCTTCTCTTCTCATCTTTCTCCTCTAGGATTCACAGGATTTGATCCTGGGGAGAGAAGTTCCCTGTCAATTGTGCCACCTCAGTTCCTGGTCTCTGCTGCACTTTACCTTGACTCTCCCCTTTGTCTCTCTTTTGTTATGTCATCATCTTGCTGTGTGACTCACTTGTGTGGACACTGGCTCACTGCGTGCGCACTTGGCTTGCCGTGGGGCACTTGGCCACACATGGGAACTGGCTCACTGTGTGGGCGCTGGCTCACTGCGTGGGTCCTGGCTCACTGCGTGGGCGCTGGCTCACTGCGTGGGCGCTGGCTCACTGCGTGGGCGCTGGCTCACCATGCGGACACTCACATGGGCACCGGGCTCACCATGCGGGCGCTCACGCAGGCACCTGGCTCAGCACACAGGCACTTGGCACTCGGCTTGCCGCACAGGCACTGGCTTGCTGCACAGACATGCTTTCTCTTCTTTTTCACCAGGAGGTCCCAGGGATTGAACTCTGGTCCTCCCATATGGTAGGTGGAGGCCTTATCACTTGAGCCACATCCACTTCTCTCCTCTTCCTATATAACTGACTAGGCTGGGATGTGATGGAGAAATGGAAATAGCATGGACCTGAGATAAGACAGACCTGGGTTAGAAGCCCAACCTAGCAATTTATGTAATTTTGGATGAATTGCCTTACATTTTTGAAACTTGATTCATTTGTTGTTTTTTATTTCAGAATGGGGACAATAATGCTCAGGTCACAGATTTGTAGTGAGAATTGGTTTAAATGAGATTATAGATGTAAAGGCCATCAACAAATGTTTATTTCTTTCTCCTTCCCACTATGATGTTTTAAAATTACTTGCGTTTGATTTCTTTTTGTTTATTTATTTCTCCCCCATCCTGTCATATGCACTCACTGTCTGCTCTCTGTGTCTGTTCGTTGTGTGCTCATCTTCTTTTTAGGAGGCACCAGGAACCGAACCCAGGACCTCCCATATGGGAAGGCGGTACCCAATCACTTGAGCCACCTCCACTCCCTGTTTGTTGTGTCTCTCATTGCGTTTCCATGCAGTGTCTGTTGTGTCATCTCATTGTGCCATCTTATTGCGTCAGCTCACCACACCAGCCTGTCACATCAGCTGACTGTCTTGCTTGTCTTCTTTAGGAGGCACCAGGAATCAAATCCGGGACCTCCCATGTGGTAGGTGGGTGCCCAACTGCTTGAGCCACAGCCACTTCCCATAAAAAATTACTTGCATTTGATTTTGAAATGCATTATAAAACCCTTTTGCCTAACATATTTAATTTTCTAATTAGTATTTTTTAGGTTTGAGTAAAATTATTCTGCATGACTTTAGGCCGAAGCAGTTTGAGAGGGTGGGGGCAGGCAGAGGCAGGAGGGAGGAGGTGGGTCGGAAGAGGATTCAACTAGCCTAGGATTCAACTCACGTAGACGGCCTCTTCACCCACCGGTAATCAGAGAGAACCCAACGCACCATCCACGTTGACCAAGGCCATCCCTGTGACTGGAGCTGACTTCCTAGGCTGCGGTCTCCAGGTCCCCACTGCAGAAGGGAGTCCTCTTTTCCTTGCCAACCCCTCACTCTGTGTCCCCTAAGACACCACTACCCTGTCTGGACACCACAGAACCCACCTGCCCAGGAAACTGAGGCCTCTGGCCAATCCTCATCTCCATGGACAGGGCCCGAGGCTGCCCTCCACTCCCACCAGCACTCCCCTTCCACCTTTTTCTTAGCACTTCCCACCAACCGGCGTGCACTGTAATTTACTACTATAAGCTCCATGGGGTCAGGGCTTTTGGTTTGCTTCACTTGGGACCTAAAACAGCACTAGGGACACAAAAGAATCTCAATAAATTGTTGTACAAAGGTGAGAATAAAATGGATCATCCCGTTGTATTTTCCTATTTCAAATAACAATCCCTTCTTTGATGAAGTTCAACACACTCTGATTTGGCTCAGGCCTCACAAGCCTGAACCAAGCCTGTGGAATTTTTTGCCCGAGGCCCGAGGCAGAGCTCAGTTCCAGCAACAGACCCCCGAGGACTGTCCCCAGACAGGCCATGAGGAGAGCAGAACGAGGTGCTGTCACTTGGTGGTAAAGAACACGGAGCTCAAATGCAGGCCCTGCCACTTATTAGCTATGGAACCCTGGGCAAATCACTTTCTCTCTCTGAGTCTTGTTTTCCTTATCTGTAAAATGTGGGTAAAAATATCCACCTGTTAAGGTTGTAGTGTGGATTAATGAGATAAACCCTGGTGAGCGCTTAGCACAGAATCTGCTAAGAGGAAAGGGAGATGGCACTCATTCTGTCATGGAGGTGGTAGAGGTAGAGGTGGTGGTAGAGGTGGAGGAGGTGGTAGAGGTGGAGGAGGTGGTAGAGGTGGAGAGGGAGGTAGAGGTGGAGGAGGTGGTAGAGGTGGTGGTAGAGGTGGAGGTGGTAGAGGTGGAGAAGGTAGAGGTGGAGGAGGCGGTAGAGGTAGAGGAAGTAGAGGTGGAGGAGGTAGTAGAGGTAGAGGCAGTAGAGGCAGAGGAGGTAGTAGAGGTGGAGGAGGTGGTAGAGATGGAGGTGGTAGAGATGGAGGCGGTAGAGGCAGTAGAGGTGGATGCAGTAGAGGTGGAGGAGGTGGTAGAGATGGAGGTGGTAGAGGTGGAGGCGGTAGAGGTGGAGGCGGTAGAGGTGGAGGCGGTAGAGGTGTAGGAGGTGGTAGAGGTGTAGGAGGTAGTTGAGGTGGAGGAGGTGGTAGAGGTAGAGGAGGTGGTAGAGGTGGAAGTGGTAGAGGTGGAGGAGGTGGTAGAGATGGAGGCAGTAGAGGTGGAGGCAGTAGAGGTGGAGGAGGTGGTAGAGGTGGAGGTGGTAGAGGTAGAGGAGGAGGAGGTAGTAGAGGTGGAGGAGGTGGTAGAGGTGGAGGTGGTAGAGGTGGAGGAGGTGATAGAGGTGGAGGAGGTGGTAGAGGGAGAGTTGGTAGAGGTGGAGGCTGTAGAGGTGGAGGAGGTGGAGGTGGAGGAGGTGGTAGAGGTGGAGGAGGTAGAGGTGGAGGTATAGAGGTGGAGGAAGTGGTAGAGGTGGAGGCGGTAAGATGGAGGAGGTGGTAGAGGTGGAGGAGGTAGAGGTGGAGGAGGAGGTAGAGGTGGAGGAGGTGGTAGAAATGGAGGTGTAGAGGTGGAGAAGGTGGTAGAGGTGGAGAAGGTGGGGATTTGGGTGGAAGAGCACAGCTGGGGAGCTGGGGAAAAGGCATGCCTGCGGAAGATCTCCACTTCTGTGGACGAGACACGCCAACTAGTCTGGCATGGGGCGCCGCAAAGGGGCTTTGGAGCAATGTCGTGGATCCAGGAAGACCTGGCTGAGCCTTGGGGGGCGGGGGGTGCGCATCACAGTCTAGCCAGATGTAGGGGCCGTTGCAATGACTGGGAGGAGTTCCTGTGTACATGGTGTCGAACACAACTTTCTCCCCTTGGGCAGGATAACTGCAAATGTACCATAGCCGGTACAGAACCCTTTGAGGGGTCAGACACCCGGGCTGAAGCCATGTCCAAGAGCAAAGGGCACAGGGAATCACATTGAGTTGAGGACCACAGGGTTTAGAAGGAGGGAGGGCAAATGGGAAGGGCAGCATAATTTTCCTTCCAGGAGGACAGATGTGGCTTCGTTAAAGGACGTGGGTTTTCTAGAGGCATTGAAGTGGGAGGGGCCTGGTGAAGGGGCAGGGGAGGCGGCGTCAAGGACAGGAAACGACACGTTTAGAAGTCTAGTACGAAGTAGACTGGGAGGGGGTGCAGCACAATTGGAGGGAGCACAAGGGAGATACAAATCTATACAATAATCCATTCTTTGATCCAGTTCAACAGATGCAGATTTGGCACTTAGGAGGCCATCTATAAGTGTTTATTTCCTCCTCCTTCCCGCTATGATGCCTTCAACTGACTTGCATTTGGTTTTGAAATGCATGATCCAGGGATCATTTGGCAAACAATAGTCTGCCCCAGATACTGAGAGGGTCCCCTGGACTGGATCTCCAGGGCAAGCCTGGTTTAGGCCCCAGATATCTCCGTTCTTTGTGGTCTTTTAAATGAGCGGGGCACTGAAGGCAGTGTGGTACATGAGAAGATAAGCCTGGAACAGGGGCTGGGAGATTTGGTTGGAGGGTCCAGAAATGTCCTGTTCTGGCTTTGACCTTGAGCTTCAGGTTCCTTATCTGTAAAACACACAGGGAGGAGCGTGCTCAGTTAGCTGTGAGTTTTTCATATATGCCCTTTATCTTGTTGAGGAAGTTTCCTTCTGTTCTTAGTCTTCTAAGTCTTTTCACCAAGAAGGGGTGCTGGGTTTTGTCAAATGCCTTTTCTGCACCAAATGAGATGACCCATGGTTTTTCCCTTTGTTCTGTTAATGTGGCACCGCTCCACTGGGTGCTGTCAAGGCTGAAGGAGATAAAGCATTGGAAGGAAATCGTCGAGCTCGCAAAGCAGACTGATAAGACCGGCCAGCGGCCTCTGGCTCTGGGGTCCACACCTGGTGCTCCTACGGACAACTCACTTTACTAAACAGCCCACCCGGCTAGTCAGTGTGGCCCAGGCAAGAAGAGTAGCACGTCCCTGGTGAATTCTGCCCTTCCCTGCATGCAGAGACACAGTCCCTGGGAGCTGGGAGGAGAGGCTCGTCAGCGAGTCCACGCAGCTGAGGCGCTGAGCACTGGGCTCCTTGCTTGAAAGCCCCAAAGCCAGACAAAGGGTGGCTTCCTGCGGCATTCCTCAGCAGGGGGCTCTCGGTGCTGCCTTGCCCCACAAGTGCCTGTGCAGGTGTAGACATGTGCCCCTTCCTGAAATACTGGCTCTACCTGGAGAGTGTACAACACAGATGCAAATTCCACTCTCCTGCAGCTACTTCTGCAACTGCAGGTGAGTCACGTAGCCCTAATCTCTCTGGGACCCAGTTTCCAGAGCTCTGAAGAGAAGCTACAGATGCTCTAAACTCCCTGCCTGCTGGGGCATTTTCTGAAAGCTATCATGGATTGTTTTAGATTCTCTGGGACCTGCTTTCCTCTGCTCCTCAGGGTCTCAGAGATCCTTGAGTCAAAAAGTCAGCGATTGAGGCAGATGGAAACAGAGCAGACCCGAGTTGCACTTTGGAAAGGTGAACAGAGCTGAATGGCCTCAGGGCCCTGCCTGCACCTGGTTCAGTCCCCAGCCACAGCCTACTGTCCTAATCTACACAGCTGCCAGGGGCGTGGGTTCTGGCTTCCACTTCCTAGCTCTGCTTCCCAAACTTCTCTGTGCCTACACTTTTTGATGTCAAAAATGGGATAATAGTGGCGTTTAGCTCTTAGATTGTTACATACACAGTTTTAACTCATATATTTGAGTTAATACGGCATCTGTAAAGTGCTTAGAACAGTGCCTGGCACATAGTAAGAATAATGATAGATAAATACATACTTAAATAAAAATTAGTATTATTAACCATTCTCTTCCCCCAGTAATCATTTTGGAGCCATTTTTCTGACTCTCTCATTGCCTCATGGCCTGGTGCTATCTCTGGCCTAGGTTTGCTTCTACTACAAAACAGTCCAAGATTCATGGAAGCAGAGGGTGAAGGAGAGCTTGTGTGAGGCAGGTCAGGATGGAGGAGTGAGAAGCAGATGAGGTTGGACTCAAGGGCAGAGGAAAAGGTAAAGCCAGGATGAGAGAATGAGGGCAGGGCCTCCCCCTCAGCAGCCGGATGGCCCAGTGCAGCAGTGGAGAGTCTGTGGAATTGTCCACATAACTGGGTTTTCCCAGAACCTACCTTAGTCGCATGGGCACAGCACTGTTGTAGAACTTACTGTATCCTGCAGAGTCTGAGTTCTCTGATGGTGGTGGTGGTGGGGTGTTCATCTTCATATTTCTGGTGTCAGGTGGGAGCTCAATAAATGGTTCTAGAATTGAACTGTATTCAAAAGTTATTGTATTAACCACATGCCTTCTCCCTAGACTTAGAATGGAAGGTTGAGAATAAGTCTGGTTTCTTTGTCCCAGCCCCAGGCCTTTTCTCAGCACTTCCACCAGCCCCTGAGGGAATCAGGAATCCCCTAGACAACCAAGCAGGCAGGGAGAATAGGGATGCCATCTCCTGCCCATATGACTGGACACCCAGCCACTTCCCTCTGTCATTTCTAATCTGCCACAAAGCACCAGATAAATCGGAGTGACCTGAGATTCTCTCAAACCGTATCTCAGAAAAGCTGAGCCCAAACCCAGATGCTTTTACATCCCTCAGATGCTCCCTGGATGTTCCTAACGCTCCAGTCCTCAGGGGATGATGCCACGGGGAGGGAGGAAGGAAAAGCTCCTCTCATCTAACTGTTGTCTTCTTCCTCTCTCTTCTCTGCTTCCCCTCCTGGCACAAAAGGTCCACTTTCCACATTCCCTTCCCATCTGGTGGGAACTGTCCTTAGGTCAAATACTATCTTCTTTGCACTCTGACCTGCAGTAAAATCTCCTTATCAGATGTCCAGATGCTTTTGATATATTAAGGGAAGATTTTTAAAATTTAGCAATCTTCTTTTCACATAGCCCAGCAAGCCAAGAGAAGCTGCTTTGGCCCTCCAGGCTGAGCAGTGACCCATGGTAACCCATTGTCCTGGGTGGGGTCTCCCAGATGCAAGAGGAAGGGAGCACCATGGGCCCATGGCTGGGCAGCCACAGCACGAGATAACTTACAAAGAAAGGAAAACACAGTGGTTTAAGATTTTTAACAGTATTACCCCTGGAGTACTTATAAAATGGAACATGTGTTACAATGTTATTTCTAGATGATTTTACATATCATTTTATATATTGAGTATATATGTATATTTAGAGTAAAACGGAAATGAATGTAAGTGGTCTTTTCTGAATGGTAGGAATTTACGTGATTTTCACCTTTTCTTTTGGCTCATACTTGATTTCTGATTTTCTGTGATTAATATATGTTATCTTAGAATAGAAATAAAAAAACATTAAAATTGATGATGTCTTGCATCTCTTGGTATAAAATTAACTATGTTATATATAATATGTAATAGAATAGAATATTTTAAATTAAAAAGAATTTTATATACCTAATCATTTGTATAATATAATGCTTTAGTCTGCTGGGCTGCTGAAAGCAACATACCAGAAATGGGTTGGCTTTTACAATGGGGATTTATCACCTCACAAGCTTACAGTTCTGAGGCTGTGAAAATGTCCAGATCAAGGCATCATTAGGTGATGCTTCCTCCCTGAAGCCCGGCTACTGGGGATCCGGGACTCCTCTGTCACACGGCAAGGCACATGGTGGCATCTGCTGGCCTCTCCCTTCTCTTCTGGGTTTCGGTGTCTTCAGCTCTGACTTCGGTGGCTTTCTCTCTCTGTCTTTTCATTCTTTTATAAAGGACTCCAGTAAGAGCATTAAGACTCACCCTGGGCCACGCCTTACTGAAGTGACCTAATCAAATGTCCCACTTATGATAGTTTTATATTCGTAGGAATGAATGATCTTTAAGAGAATGGTTTTCTGGGATCCATATATTAGCTTCACACCATCACATAACATATAATACACAATATATATTACATATGGTGTAATACATAATATCTATTATGCATTATTATATAGATTTATTTATGGAAAATACTGGAAGGAAGTATACCAAAATATTATCAGTAGTATTACAGGTATGTATTTTCCAAATTTTTGCATTGAACATTTATTATTTTCATAAATTGGAAGAAAAGCTGTGTATGTGTGTTTCACTCTATGTGCTTCCTTTGGTGAAAACATAAAATTTCAAGTTATTTTCAGATCATTCTTTTTGTTTG
The DNA here is from genome assembly GCF_030445035.2 of Dasypus novemcinctus. NCBI lineage: Eukaryota > Metazoa > Chordata > Mammalia > Cingulata > Dasypodidae > Dasypus > Dasypus novemcinctus. Next base: position 41,332,151 of record NC_080675.1, read on the forward strand.
TTTTCTTGCTACAGATTTTCTTAGTCTAAAATTGGTACAACTTTCCCCCCTGTATTGATAACTTCTAAAAGCTGGACTTAAACCCTAAAATTATGGGATTTGATGCTGTATTTAAGTTTGGCCAGGTTTGACTGGTAGATAGAGCTTATCTCACGATTGGGCAAGCTTTGTGTTAGTATCTAAATTTGTTTGCCAACAGCAAAAACAAAAACAAAAATAAAACACTGTAGAGAATGTTCTGGACCTAAATTCTTTGCATGAATTGCTATGTTTTGAGATTCTACCTTTTTGGGGGGATGCATGGGAAATTAACTCTGTCCATGGTCGGAAGCAGAAAAAGGTAGTGAGTGAAACACCCTCAGAAAGGGGTTGTAAAGCTGCATCCTGGCTGTGCAGGCCCCCCCAGGGAGAAGGACACAGTGATCTCATGGTTCTTTCCCATCCCTTATGATCTATGGGACTTCCCTGATGCTCGTGTGGCTGTTTGTGTAATTTGTTCTTTGGCTAGCACTTTCTAGAGTGCCCTAAGGGAAAACACTGATTTCTCCATTTTATTTTGGAACGTATAAATAGTAACGTTTTGGATTCACACCCCTGTTTATGGATTTGCCTCAGAAAATATTATGCAATATAAAAAAAATGGCCTTAAGAAAAAAAGGAAGTTCTTAAATAGGTGGACCTGGACTCTTCGGACCCCCTGGGCAAAGACCTGTCCATCTGTAAATGAGGACTCACCGTTCCTCTTCCCAGTTCCATGGCCCACAGGGTTCTCTGAGGGTAGAAAGGCCTTCCTCTTTGCTTAAAATTCTGAAATTTTTCTGATGGAAGTTTCAGTGCAATGGCAAACGTCATTTTGAGGCCTTGAATGTTACCCATTTTTCAGAAATCGCCCTTCCACAAAGCAGTTTTTAAATCCTTCCCCAGTATGAGTAAGGCTTGAGAAACAGTGGAAGTTTCATGCCTTTGTCCAAACTGTAGGGAAAGTTCAAGGGCTCCAGGAGGGAAGGGTGTGGGAGGAGAACAAAAACAGAGCCTCAGGGTCTCAGGACAACCAGTTGAAAACCCCAGCCTCTGGGACTCACTACTTCAAACAGTTCACTGAGTCTCTAAATACAATCCTCATCCCAATCACCTGGAGTACTAAAACAGCTTCTCCGGCTTTGCATTGTTAGGATTGTTTGATTGCAGGACTCTGGCCGCCCATCTACTACCTTCCATGGACCTCTGTAGGAGTCTAGGATTGGCAGGGAACTGCCTAGAAAGGAAAATCCATTATACCACTGACCCCAAGAAGGGACACAGGGTGCCACATTCAGGTTCACTTAAATAGCTATAGTTCTTAGTTACGGGTCTTTTTGATCTCTTACAATCCCTTTTTAGATAATCAATCAAATCCATAAGTATTGCCTGAACTCTTACAGTGTTTAGAGCATGGAGCAGGTCCCCTTGGGTCATGTAGAGAATTCTGGGACAAGGCTGGGGGACAATAGACTCATTAGGGAGACAAAGGTCAACATACCAGGAACACAGAACACATATTATTACAATCCTCTTCCATAAAGAAGTAAATTGGTGGCATAGACAGAAAGTGTAGTGAGTGGAGAAGGAGAGACAAAGCGGGCTCCAGGCTTCTCAGCGGTTTGGCTGGCAGTGAATGGGACAGGGCTGAAACTTGACCTCAAAAGACAGGAAAAATCTAGATGGATATTGTCAGCAAAGGGAATAGAATAGGCAAGGACAAAGACCCAGGATAGAACACGCTATGGAGTGGGTTTGCAGGCCTGACTGAAGAGGAGAATTCATGAGCAGGAAGTCATGGTAGAGCAGGCTGGGGAGGTAGGATAGGGCTAGATTATGAATGGCTTTCCAAGCTTCTTTTTCCATCAGTTCCCGTGTGCTCTCAGTTCTAGATAAAGACATGCTGCCAGCAATGACATATTTAAAAATCTGACATTTGCCCTGGACCTCTTCCTCTTGCTTCTTTCCTTACACTGGTCCACTAATAAGACCTAAGCGCATTGGCCAGCCCAGGCTAGGTGGCTTGGATAGTCGAGGATGGCTTCCCCTTGGCAAGGAGTTCCATTTTGCCAACAGATCTGGACTAGGAAGAGGCTGGCTCGAGGGGTGGAGTTGTGTCTCCACAGGTTGCTATCCCCAGGAGGGCCAGAGGAGACGCCAGGAGCTGGCTGACATCAGGGTGCAATCTGGTAGCCACAGAAGAGACTCATGTCCTTGGAGTTTCCATGAGCCCACAGACACCTGTTCAGTTTGACTTGGCTTGGCTTGCCTTCTTGGCTGGTGTCATTTCTGGCAGAGAGGAGTAGGAAATGGATGGGTGGTTGAGAGCTGGCAGGAGTAGGAAAGAAAGGGTCTTCAGTGCTGAAATGAGATACTCTGGGAGCCACTATCTACAAACTGACAGGCTCTGGTCTTACACAACCTTACTGGCAAAACTGCATCAAGTTTTTCCGTTTTTGCCTGAAATGCTCCCATAGAAGACAAGGGTTGAATGGACCTGCCAGTGCCACTCATCAATTGAAAGGGAGAATTAGAAGGAGTAAGTGGCCAAGGGTTCAAGGATGGACTCTGTAGGGAGACAGAGGTATGTGAGGCAAAAAACCCACTGCTGGGGATTTCTGGGGGCTTGGGACTCTCAGAGACGGGAACTGTGGCAGCAGCTCCTGGGCTCTCTCCAGGCCCATGTTCCTGGCCTCCTGCCCTCTACATGGACTCATGAGACCAAGAAGCAAATGTAAGGGAAGACAGGCTTTTTAGCAGAAAATGGCCCCTAAAGAAAGACTGACTGCCATCAGCAGAGCAGCAGCAGGGGGACCATTGCCCCTCCTCCCTGCCTCATAACCATGACTTTCTCACTCAAAGACTGTCCATCTGTCCAGCTGTTCAGCCAAGCCCTGGAGCCCCATGCTGATTTCTTTTGGAAGAGCCCCAGCTCCCGGGGCGACCTCAGCAACAGCAGGGCCCATGGAGGGGGCGGGGGCGGCTCCGATCCCAAACCTTCCCTTCCAAGTAAGGGTCGGCCTGGTCCGTGGAAGTTAAAATAACACAGTGGCTGTTTATGAGCAAGAGCCTTCAATAAAGTCATTGGGATGGTTCTCCAGGCAGCGTGTCTAATCTTTCCTGGCCGCCTTTCTGGGTCCTTGGCTCCTGATCTATTTTTGTCTCTTTCTTGACTCATTCTGGGACTTCTGTGCCATAAATCTGAGCACCCCCAGTGCCTGGTCTCACCAGCAGGCAGACAATTCAGAATTAGCTGTGGTCATGGTTGTCCAAACTGGCAGGCAGGGAAACTGAGGCACAGCAGGCTGCAAGACCTTGCCCTGCCTCCCACAGTGACTTGGAGGCACAGCTGCCAGCAAGGCCCAGGGTTCTGGCTGGAACTCTGGAGCTCTCAGGGATGGCCAGGGACCATGTGAACTGTTACAAAAGTCTTACTAGGCCACACTTGGCTACAAACCCTGGCACTATGTGGCAAATGGGATTATGGTGATGGTGGGAAGTGTGCGGTGTGCATGCATGTGAGTGTGTGCACATGCATGTGTGAGTGAGCATGCATATGTGTGCACACGTACATGTGTGTATGAGGTAGTGACAGGTTGGATGGTAGTGGTCGAAATCCTCCCCGCGTCTGAAATTTGACTTGCTTACGAAAGCACCAGGAAACCCAAAATCATGGAGGTGAGAGGACGAAGAACCTTCCCAAAGCCACGGTTCAAGCTGCGGGCAACACGTCTTCCTGTTTCTCATCCAAAGCCCCTGCCCCAGTCCCAAGGGGCTGGCTGGGCTGGTTTGGCCAGCTGAACGCCTGACTTCACGTCCCCCTCCTGCCCCAGGCCTCTCTGGGTGCAGGCTTGGCCCTCCTGCTCTGGGGAGGGAAAGGGTGGAGGTAGGGAGGCAGTTAGGGTATCACACACTTTCTAGGTGCCTCAGGGGACTTACATATTTCCTATGTAAAGTTCAGTCTGTTTGCAATTAAGCCTCTCTTCTCTGCTTATTTCCGGAGAGATTAAAAATAGCGAAATCAGCTTAATCTGGGACTCTCTGAGATCAACAAGGCCACTGTTTCCAACAGTATGAAAATACCAAGCAGTTGCACCCGTATTCATGGGTCACACAGCACAGCAGGCCTGGTAGGCTTTCTGTAATGAAAGAACTTGAAGTTGCATGATTCTCAACAGTTAAGACACTGCTTTTGGCCTCCAGCAAGGATAGATTCTTTTCCACATCAACTAGAATGGAAGGCATCCAGCACTGTTCAGTGCCTGATATCCTCTCTTTCTTTCCTTCTACAGGAGCTCAAAGCTGTAAAAGCCTTTTCAGGAAATCCCACCTTGGAGCAATTACTTCACCAATTCTAGCTTCTCCTAAGGATCTTGGGCACAGGGTGGCTCCTGTGCAGCTTCAGATACAAGAGTGCAGCCCTTGACCTGTCGTCATCAGAACAGCATGTGTCTGAGGTCATGGTGTCAGAGGTCAGGAGAGATGTCACGGGTCACCATCACGCCTGGGGGAGGAACAGCCTTCATTTGTGAGATGATGGCTGATTGGGCTGAGGGGGACAGGTGTGTCCATGGACCAGAAGAATAATCCTTTTTATGCTCCACATCAGTCAGAATGGGAAAGGCTATGCTACAATAACAAATCAGCCCTTCACATCTCAGTAGCTAAGCCATCTGAAGCAGGTGACTTTAAGAATACTGTAGTTGGGGAAGAGAGAGCTGGAGGGTTGCCTGAGATGCTTTTAAGGGACATTCTGTAAGGGCCTGACTTACTTCTGTCCATATCCCTTTGTCCAGTGTCCAGTCACATGGCCTCAACCTGACTATACAGGAGGCTGGGAATGTAAAGGAGCCTGTAGATTTTTGATGAGTAGTCCTTGTCAGAGGCCTTGACCCAGAGTCAGGAGAACCAACCAGAAACACCAAAGCCTGAAGAACATAGCAAAACTGTGGCCCGACAGAGCCCAGTGATCTGTCCACCTGCCATTCCGTCCTGGCGTAGATGTGCACAGAAATGTGGCTGCTTCAGGGAGAAAGCCTGGAGAGTAATCCTGAGCTCAAGGCCAAAACGGAGCCTATAGCAGGAAGAGGATAAAAGTGAGCACCTGGGGTTGGAGACATTTTCCCCCAGCCAAGGCAGGGTGAGTCCCTTTGGTTGACAGCACAGAGAGTGGTAATCACTTGTTCTTGTTGGGGCCACAACTCAGGTTCCCTTGGAGACCCAGGCCAGTGAAATGTCTTTTTCCTGTCTGCTTTAGACAAGGATCTTGCTCACAGGGGCATCCACGGCTGCCTGACATTGTCAAGGCTCAGCGTAGGGCCAGGGGGCCTGGGGCAAACGCTAACTCCTCCTGGAGGTGCCTGGCCCCACAACCTGGGGCTGGTCTGCCTTTAAATGGAGCAAGCAGATACATTCTCAGCCTTTGAGGGCTTGGAGTGGGGGTAGAACTGAAGTGATTTTCTGAGATGGCGGCTGGAAGGAAATTCTGCAAACTGTGAAGAAGAGAAAAAAAGCAAACATGTGAACTTTAATAAAGAAGAGCAGATTTTCGTACTTAAACATCAACAGAAATAATAAAGCTTTCTTTGTTGCCATCATCATGGATTTTCTTCCTAGCTGAAAGGGGGCTATCAGCTTTCTCAAGGGGGCATTATTTATAGTGACCACGTTGGGAATTGGTCTAAGAATGCAGACCTGAACCCTCACAAATATATGGGAGGAGCAGGTCTGAATATTGGATTAAACCACAGGAAGAGCAGATTAAATTAGAGAAAGTCATTTTCATTTCATGATTAATAGACATTTTTATTAATTCATAGGGAAGGGGAGTAAATTATAGGGAAGTATAAGTTGTGATGGTATAAATAAGGGAGTATCACTCTGGTAATAATAGTTAATATTACATTAAATGCATAATTGAGATGTAACAAAGACTAACCTCAACAGAAATGTTCTGGTCTTTTAGTAACCTCAATTCTAAAAAGGTGATGTTTGCTAGTTGAACTTCCTGTCGGGGTTTTCCCTCGTCCTGTCTGATTACCCCACCTCCTGGTGCAGCTCTCCTCACATTAAGGTGCATGATTGGCCTCAATCTGTGCACCTGAGAAGCAGAGCATGTTTGCAAATTTTAGACCTACTGCTGGCCCTGCCACTTTTCCCCTTGTTCCACTTAAACTATATGGGTACTTTTTAACAACTGTTAAAAGGGCTCTTTGGTTGCCAGGGACAGAAGATCTGCTTCAAACTGCTTTAGCAGGGAAATTTAGTGGCCCATGCAACTGAAAGATCCAGGATTAAGGCTAGCTTTGGATACAGCTGTAGTCAAGGCTAAAACATACGTTTTCAGGTCTTGGTTACTTTCCATCTCTCAACTCTGCTTCCTGCTTTGTTGGCTTCAGATTCAGGTTTCATGTGGCAGCAAAATGGCCGCAGCTCCAGACCCTATACTTCTCACATTTGAGGTACAAGGGTAATGAGTCTCTCAGAGGTCCTAGGAAAAACGTCAAGGTATCTCATTGGCTCTGAGTGATCTGATATCTGTTCCTGAGCCCATGACTCTGCCCAGTAAATGCCATGCACTGTCTGGTTTAGGCCTGGATCGCAGGCTTCACCTTGAGCTGGGGATGAACTGGCTGCACTGGAATCTCATGGATGGAGGGCAGTGGGTGGAGTCAGTGTGCGTTTCTCCAAGAAGAAACTGGAACATGGATTCCAGAAGGGAGGAGATGACTGCTGAATAGTGCAAACAACATTCATAATTTATTCATTTATGGAAAATCACCCTCTGGAGCAGTACCAATTTGAAGTCGGTTCAACTTTTTTTTGACTGCCCCAGTATCCCTTTCCATATGTGCTTTGTACAAGTGCCACTTCCAGGGTGGTACAGGTTCTATTAATTAAGTATTCTTCCCTTGAGTCCCTCTCCCAACACCCAGTGCTATAACCATTGTCTTCCATCCAGAACTTGATTATAGACACAGTTGGGGATGGGATAAGGGAAGTGTACTTCTGCTGATCCCTGACAAAGCAACGTTTCCGTTTCACACATATGACTAATAAGGAACTTGGCCAGGAGCAGCTCTTTATGCAGTTTTAGAAACACTTGTTGAGGCCATAACGCATGGAATGGGGCTCTGTTCCCATACTTTAACTTAAAATTCAGTTTCTATCTCTCCAATATCCTGCCTGAGGAACAGTGTAATAGAAGAGCTGACATTGAGTATCTGATGGTGTCATCCCAATGGGATAGCCTCCAGGCCTGTAGGGAGGTCACCTTCCCATGGCATTGCCCTCAGTAGCAATTGGGGGTCAGTAGAAACTCTGAGCTTGGCCCCTTACACCCTTGTCCTTGCTATCTTGCCAATGTAAGCCTTAAAAGTCATGGAAACATCTCTGGTTTTCTAACTCCAGGGATTCCAGTAAGGGAGGTCAGAGAGTGGAGGGTCAAGTAGGAGTATGTGGAAGGGCAGATATGTCTGGGTAGGGAAATGCTTGCCCTTAGTGCAACCCATGTGCTTATATGAAGAAAAGGGGCTAAAAGGACAGAGGGAGTGCTAGGGGCTTGGGGCTTGTAAGAGAGAAAAACTAGGAGTGAGGGACATTGGCAGAAAAGTCTGGGAAAAAGAAGTTTGTGTAAGTTGAGCACGTAGGACACTTTGCTATGCATTTTCATTAAGATAGACATTCAGAAAACTGCCAAGCTTCTAACACAGGAGGTAGAGGATAATACGGCGTGAGACAGCCCAGAGGACCAGAAGATGAGCGGACAACACTTGTAGTTCACTAGTAAAGGCTGGGGTTGGGGTACCAAATAAGTAGACCAACCCAACATGATCAAATGTAAGGAAGACAGAGTAGGTGGAAGATTCATTGACAGCAAGTGAGATATCCTGGGTTGAAGAAGGAAGGAATTGTTTTCTCTTGTCCACCATGGATATCCATATTCTACCAACTTGGCAGAATTCTCCACTTTCACAGGGGCCAGATCTTTGGGGAACAGCTAAAAATAGTTGGCGGGATGTGGCCGACCAGAGAACCTTTGACCTCTTTTGGATTTAGATTTTGGACAAAGTTAAGAGACTCTTTTCTGAGTCTTATTTTGGTAAGAACTTCATTTGGGAGGAGGATGGGGTGCCGAAAAGATCTGAATAGTCACATTTCTTCAGCTTAAACATGTATGAAGTATATTCTGTAATTGGAAGACTTTAAGATTGTGTTGAAAAGGGGATAGGAAAAGGGTGTCAGGTAGAATGTAAAAAACAGTCTTCTAGAATGTTCTTTGCTTAAAAATTTCTCTTGAAAATAATGGACTTGACTGTGTCTCTAGCTACTAAAATGACACCACTGCCACTAATAATAATTTTCTTTTCCTCATGTAGTGTGTGGGCAGATCACCTGATGCACTTGACCACAAATCCTATGCAATTTATGACTCTACTGTTCTCACTTAACACCTATACTGCCCCCCACACCTGAATGCCATTAGGTATAAGTGTTCAGGGGATGTGATTCGAAATATGAGTGCATCATTCATTAAAGAGAGAGGGAGGGAAAGAAAGTGAAAGAGAGAGAGAGAGAAAGAGAGAGAGAATAAAAAAGATACTGGACTGGATCAATAATGGAGGAGAAAAGTCCTAAAAGGATATTATTGGGACTTACGAAAAATGAGAATATAGACTGTAAGCATTATATCAATATTAAATTTCTTGAACTTGATAACTCTACTTAAGTAAATATCTCTGTTTTTAGGAAATGTACATGGAAGGATTGAGTGTTTAAGGATCATGATATATACAGCCTGCTTTCAAATGTTTATAAGTTGGTTAGCTAGCTAGTTAGCTAGAAGATGAAAGAAAGAAAAAGAAAGGAAGGAAGAAAGAAAGAAAGAAAGGGAAAGAAAGAAAAAATGTGGCAAAATGTTAAAAAGTTGGTGGATCTGGGTAACCATGTTGGGGGGGGGTTGGATTTCTCTGTATTGTATTATTTTTGCCACTGCCCTGTAAGTTTGAAATTATTTCAACATAAGGAGTTAAAATAATATATGAATGTATTAGTCAGGGTCCTAGCAGGAGAGAGATAGCACACTCAGATGGGTGATTCAGGAGAATTAGGCACAGGGCTATTTGTAAGTTTTGGGTGAGATTAAAGGAAACTAGCAAGGCATGGTGAAGCCCCCCAGGGCCAGAAGGAGTGGAAAGTCTGAAGGGTTAGGGGAGGGAAGCAGGACGAAGAATATCTATGGGAGAAGGCCACCAACAAAAGCTGTGTCCCTAGGCAGAGGGACAATAGAGAAACACAGCCAAGTGTGGAACCAGGGGAACCCATCTCCTGTTGGAGTCTCCCATTGACTGAACCCACCTGAAGTCAGGGGCAAGGATCCCCAGTAACGTAGTCTAAAAGATCATCAATTTGGGACACAGAGCAGAGGGAGAAGGATGGAGAGTGGGTCTGGAGAAGCAAATGGATATGCCCAGCATAATGAATGACTAAGTCCACCTGTCTAAGGGCAGCTTCTGCTTTGGGATTTGAGGCCAATAATTTTTATATACAGGCAAAGGAATGACTTCTGAAAACTTAGGAAAGAAAATGGTGATTGTTAGTAATCAGCATGAATTCACGAAGAAAGAAGATGGTCTATCAGTTGTACTTTCTTTGGGAGGAGTTGGGATTCTTAAGCTGGTGGCTTATGGCAAAGCAGTAGGCAGCAGAGCAGAAGATACTTCACAATGCTCTTGAAGACAATAAGGGCTGGAAGACAGCATCACTGGAGCAGCAGGGAATGTGCTTAGTGACTGATCCTAAAGCTCCTGATAAATGGACCAATATTAGCTTGGATGGATGGTACCAATCAGTCCCAACCAGATCCCAGGGCTTGCCCATGGCCTTTCCTCTTCAAAAGTCCAGAACTTTCAGAGGCCAGGCTGGGTAATCACCTGCTGCTAGAAGGAGTAGTTCATACCTGGGATAAAAGAATTAGAATCCTCCAAAATCTCAACAGTTTGACTTAATGATGACTGAATGTAAGAAAATAAAATTTAATAGGGTTAAACAAACATTTAGCTCTTTATTTTAATTTTTGTTTTTAAAGAAGCTTTAGATTACATAAGTGTTACATTGAAAATATAAGGGATTCCCATATACCCATCCTCTCCACCTCCCACACTTTTCACCATTGACAACATCTTTCATTAATGTGGTGAATTTGTTACAAATCATGAACACATATTGAAGCATTGTTACTAACCATGGTCCAGAGTTCACGTTATGGTTTATACTTTGCACTGCACAATTTTATAGGTTTTGATAAAATGTATAATGGCCTGTATCCATCATTGCAATGTCAGTCAAGACAATTACAATGTCCCCCAAATGCCCCATGTTACACCTATTCTTCTCTCTCCCTCCCTTCAGAACCTTTGGTGACTACTGTTTTTATATCAACAAGTTCATTCATTACTAGAATAATAAGTCTACCTTAGTCCATAATTCATTCTCCCCTTATGTTTGTTCATTCCTCAATCATGAGGATTTGAGGATATACATCCAGCTCTGGGGGCCAAATTGTTTGGGCTATCTTTGCCTAGGATGGGGGAGATTTGAAAAGACTTGGAGGTTTATGCTGATGGTAAACTCGACATGAGTAAACATGCAAGAGTACCAAAACAGTTGGTGTAATCTTAAGTGATGTTAATTAAAGAATAAGCTTAGGTGACATTAATTGAAGAAGAAGGTTGAGGACAAGGGAAGTATTTCTCCTGCTGGACTCTTTACTGGTCAGTCTCAACTAGACTACTATGGTATTGTCTTTATTAAAGGAGAGGCGAAAGAAACTGGATCTGCGTTTTGGGGAGAGAGATGGGAATACATTAGGGAGCCTGAATGCTGGTTACATGGGGAACATGTGAAGGAAAAGCAACAGAGACAACCCAGGGAAAATAAAAGAGGCTTTTGAATACCTGAGAGATGCTCATGTCAAAGAGCCTCACTATGTGGCATGGAAAGGAAGCACAAAGAAGAATGGGCAAGGCTAATGGGAGAGCCATTGAAGTTCAACCTGCTGACAGCCAGAGGGGGATGAGAACAAGGTGGTGAGTCTGCTCTTCGTAGTGGTGTTCAGTGAAGGGATGCTGGAGAGGAGATTGAGGCTTTAAGTGAAACGTAGGGCCATTTTGTCTCAAAGGATTTCTGTTGAAGACAAATGCATGATGATATGAGTAACGACTGCAAACTTGGGCTTCCTTCACACTAACAATTCATCAGCTGCGATGACTGATGACAGGGCACACCCAACAACTGTTCTTCAACACTTGGGTCACTGGGCACTCAGAGCAGGGGATTCCCCTTCAAGTGACCGTTGGTAACCTTTGGAACTGCAGTTTGCCCCGGCATAGCGGGAAGAGGACCTGGAACTTCCTTTCAGCTGCTTCTAGCTATGGGACCTCAGACAAGTCACTTGGCGTTTGGCATCTATCAGCTAGCAGGCGCAGATCTATGCTAGCTCCAGGGATTTGGTAGCAGTGAGCAAGCTCTGTTCCTCTTCTCAGGAGCTCACTTCCTTGAATCTATTTCCTCTTCTGCAAAATGGGAATGATTTTCTCTGCCCTGCAGTGTGTTGTGAGGAGTATGTGGAGGAATAGGTGGGAAACTTGGGGTCAACTCAGAGTCAGTTCCCTTTCCATTCTATTCATTTCAAGACACTCAAAGCTGTGGCCATTCCAGGTAACTAAGGGTGACCAGAAACTCTTGAGGGTCCTTGTATGAAATCTGTTACTCTCATGTCTTTTTTAAAATTTAATTTAATTTTTTAAAAAGTTACTTAGATTACATAAATGTTACATAAAACTCTCTTTCCTTTTAAAATGTTGTTGATTATCAGTCTCACCCATAAGTGCCTTCCTAAACAACTGTCCTTCCTCCATGGTTTGCAACTTGGCTCATGTGACTGATTGACTAACTTTTCTGTGGAGAATTTCTAGTTTCAGAATTTGTTATCAGCCTGCAACAAGGGGGCCTTCCTACCTTCTTTTCAAGGTTCAACCCATGTACCACCTCCCCTGGGAAGCATTCCCTAGCTTCTCCCCTTGCCTCAAATATTCTGTGCCATATATATATATATATGTAAATATTAAGAGATTTATTGTAGGAATTAGCTTTCATTTGACCAAGGGGAATGGCAAGTCCAAATTCTGCAGGGCAGGGTACAAGTTGGACACTCTGGTGAAGGTGATGTTGAATTCCCCAGGAGAAGCTGGCTGGCTGAAGTAGAGACAGAAATTCATCTTTCTGGCTGCTGAAATCTTCAGTTCTAACTTTAAGGCCTCCAACTGATTGGATGAGGAGAGTTCTTACATTGCTGAAGGCAATCTCCTTTGTTGATTGTGGCTGTAATCAGCCATAGATGCAATCAAGGGCCATAATGATTTAAATCCATCTATGACCTACTCTCACAGCAACAATCAGGCTAGTGCTTTCTTGACCAAACAACTGACACCATAACCTAGCCAAGTTGATGTATGAAATTAACCATTACACCTGGCACTATCAAGGGTTGTTCTCTAAACATTTCCTGCATCAGTCTCTGTCCCGCAAATCAAAGTATAAATCCTCAAGGGCTGGGACCAGGTCTGTTAAGCTCTGAATCCATCAAAATCTTCAGTTCCATTTTGGATAGACAGTAGGTACCCAATAAAAGCTTGCTGTCTGATTTTTTTTCAGTCCTTCTCTTACAAATCCCTTTGTTAAATGGAAAGCAGGAAGACTAAACACCAAGTTAGCATTCATTCATTCAGCCAAAGTTTTCTAAATGTCTCAAACCCATGATTTATAAACTAAAACCGGTCACAGGCATGCCTCTTGCAGATTTTTTTTTTTTTTTTTAGAAATGATTGCAAATGTTTTTAAAAAAAGAAACAGGAGATTTTATATAAAAATCTGGATTTGGGAGCTTCCTTAAAAAAACAGTTAAAACTGAGCGGTGGCTGCTCCCTTTAGTTGGCCTTTCCTTTTCCAATTTACTGCAGTCCTTACCCATCCCAACTCCTAGGGGTTATTGCCAGCCCATAGGCATTTGAGTTTACAATCATAGCTTATTAGGGTAAAAGATCCCAACACTATAGGAATCCCATAAAACATTGGACTTGGAGATATCTGACTTGTGGGTTTATTCCTTGACCCACTGTAAGACAACCACCTCCAACCCCGTCAGTCCGAGACTCCTGCCCAGATGTCAGCACATCCTGATTCCCAGTGTGGCTGGGGCCTCTCCCATTGGTCTTGCTGACAGCTCTGCTGGCAGCAGCTGGGTGTCCTGCCCCAGGACCCTGCCCGGACTGCAGAGAGAGGTAAGGTGGACAGGTGTGTGCCCCCACAGGGCATAGCTCCCAGTCGAGCCCAGAGATCCTCTGCAGCTGCTCTCCATGTGTTGGTTCCCAAGCAAAGGGAGGCTGTTGGGGGGAGACCACACACCCAAAGGCTGGGCCACTTCTCTAGAGCCTCCTTTCAAAGACACCCCAGGAAGTGACCTGTTGCTCGGCCTGCTGTAGTGACCCGCAGTTGCCCAGGCTCTCAGGACAGGAGGGACCCTGCCGAGGTCCCGTTTCCTGCCCTCTGCAGGCCCAGATTTCAAAGCTGTCCATTCATGCTCCCTTCTCCTCCTGCCTGCCTCCCGCCCTCCTCTCCTCCCCAACATTCTTTGCTTCTTGTTTATATTGCAGAAAACATCTGTGAGAGTAAATGACTGAGATGAAAGATCTTGGCAGAGGACTATTTTTCTTTGCTTGGCTTGCAGGGGAAAAATGAAGACTTCAGCCTCACCCTCGCCTTCCCCAGCATAACTCCCTCCCCCACCTTCCAGAGAGGAGAGAAATGGGATCTGAATGAAGACAGACCAGAAGGTGGCCCAGCCAGCCCCAAGTCCCCAGGCAGGGGAGATTGTTTTTCCAGTGGAATAGGCTTGCCTGGAGGAAAAGGCTACCCGGATGGTGGAGGGAAAGGAGCGCCTCATGTTTCTGCGGCTGGTTCTGCCACCATGTTTTTCTGCCGGCTCTGCAGAGCCGCTCTCCCACAGCTCTTCCCTGCCTGCCCTTGCTCCAGGCAGCACAACCACCAGCGCCAACAGCGGGCTTTTTGTTCTGGGCTCCACTGCCTGTTGCAGAGGGGAAAATGCCCCACCCTCCCTTCAGCCTTTCCTCCCTTTGACAGCCGGGGCTCTACATTCTCTCTCCTGTCTCCAAGGGGCTGTGTGGTTTTGGACAAGTTCCTAACTTCTCTGATCCTCAATTTTCCTGTCTGTAAAATAGGGATAATGATACCCACCTGGCACAGCTGTAGTGACCTGGCACTTAAATCCTTAATAAATGGTGGTGATGATGACAATGTTGAGCTGATGGGGTGTGGGGTGGGAAGAAATGAGAAAGCTAATTCTGAGTCTCTGGGTGACTTGTCTCTCCCATCTTCCTTTCTGAACCTCCACCTTAGCCTTTGTAGATGGAGTTAATTTCTTCTTTCTCTCCTCTTTGTAGAAGGATTATGAAGAAACTTTGAGCAATAAAGCTGGTGCTCCTGAGATGAAGAGGAAATGGGGAAACCCTTGTGACAGCAGGCTGCAGTAAAGCATATAAAGGGGTGGGCAGTCAGTGTCCCTTGTCATTTGTACAAGCACCATGAGGACTGGCCTGTCAGGGCTGGCTGGGGCTGAGTGTCACGGGCTGGGTTCCTGGGTCCCCAGATTCTTGGTCTGGGCAGCCCCCACTGATAAGCTGTGGTAGCACTGGAGGGTTTTTAGGGAAGCTGGCTCGAGCCCCTGCAGTACAAGGCGGAGGACCTGCTGCACTGGGACAGCAGTGTGGGTAGCTCTGCCCCCCATCTCACCTGCTGAGCTGGCCCAGAACCTTCCCCCTTTCCACATCATCCGACACTCCTACCACTGGAGGCCAGCGATGGCCATGGGCTTCTTGGAAAAGGCAGGGCTCTTTGTAGGAGGACAGCCGCACCTGGGACTACGTCAAGGCAGTTGTCACTTGGGACGATGACGTAAAGAGCAGATTCTTACCAGGATGGGACATGAAACCGATAAGTTTTGTTTTTTTTTTTTAAAGGAATGGAGGTTTTTTTTTTATTATTTAAAGATTTATTTATTTATTTATTTCTCTCCCACCCCCCGACCCCCTCCCCAGTTGTCTGTTCTCTGTGTCTATTTGCTGCATGTTCTTTGTCTGCTTCTGTTGTCAGCGGCACGGGAATCTGTGTGTCTTTTTGTTGCGTCATCTTGTTGCATCAGCTCTCCGTGTGTGCGGCGCCATTCCTGGGCAGGCTGCACTTTCTTTCGCGCTGGGCGGCTCTCCTTACTGGGCGCACTCCTTGCGCATGGGGCTCCCCTGCGCGGGGACACCCCTGCGTGGCATGGCACTCCTTGCGCGCATCAGCACTGCGCATGGGCCAGCTCCACACGGGTCAAGGAGGCCCGGGGTTTGAATCACGGACCTCCCATGTGGTAGATGGATGCCCTAACCACTGGGCCAAGTCCGTTTCCCGAAACCGATAAGTTTTGTCTCAGGTATAGAAAAGAAAAGTTGGCACATGGGCACAGCTTAGGAGGGAAGCAGCTGGCAGTCGAGGACGAGGAGGGGAAACTTCTTCCTACTCACATCATCATTCCGCCTGGGCCCACCAGGCTTACCAGCTGAATCCAGAAACATTTGCTCAAGGAGGATCAAGCTCCAGCTTGATGACTTCGCCTGAGCTTCCAGACCTGCCAGGCAAATCTCCTAGGCATGGAGGAGAGGCACCTTTAATTGTGCGCAGACTTCCCTGGTTGGAGAAGTACAGGCTGAGGAAGAGAAAGGCCGGTCTGTTTCCTCCTCCTCAGCTCAGACACCTGAAGCTGCCAGACTTATCTTTGCAGGAAGAGGTGAAGGGGATGCTCCTGTGGACTGTGGATGGGACATCTGGAGCTTGGAACCAGACTACACAGAAGCCAGGCCCCTACTCAGTGCATTATTATTACTTAGCCGTCTACTTACTGAGGGGAAAACTAGGTTCTAAGAGGTTAAGCAGCGGACCCCAGCCTCGCAGTTGTAAGTGCAAGCTACAGAGATGAGATCTGAACCTGAGTCTGTGTGGCTTCAAAGCCTTGTGCTCCCTCCACCAGGCCTGCTCTGTCGAATACGGATTCCACTAGCCACATGTGGCTATTTAAACTTAGAGTGAAATAAAATTAAACATCAGTTCCTCGGTTGCACTGCTGTATTTCAGTGCCCAATCATCCCATGTGGCTAGTGGTTACCATAATAGACATCATAGAAAGATGAACATCTCCGTCTTCACAGAATGTTCTGTTGGACAACATTGCTACAAGACCATACTGACTCTCTATCCCCTTGAAGCCATGCTGTTTAAACCATTGATTCAGCTATAAGCTTGTCTATTCTACATCTTGCACTCTATTCTGTCCTCAACCCCAGAGACAAGATGATAATTATTCACCCTGGTTTGTGAATGGGAGCACTGGAGAGCAGAAAGCACCAACGATCTATGGAGGCATGGAGCCAAGGACTCTTCCCTGTACTCCAGGCCACCGGGCACTTTCCTCACTGCGTCTGTGTCTACACAGGTCCTGGCTGGCTCCATCAGGGCTGGGGGGCCTTAGGGCTCGCTCACTCAGTGAGACAGGCCCAAAGGCCCTGCTGCCGGCCTGCAGTCACCCTTTCTATCACCCAGCCCTCTGAATGGGACCCTGTGAGCCGGCTTTGTGCGAAGGTGCAGGAGAAAGGGGCTCTGTCTGGGAGCCCAGGAGCTGCTCTGAAGTCAGCACACAGAGGCTGGCACTGTACACTCCCCACCCCCAGAGAGGTTGGGGCTGGGGCAGCGAGTGCCTGTGACAAGTCAGGGGGGTCCCTGATCTGACGCTGACTTGTATGGGACGGACCTCAATCCTCTGTTACCCCATCAGGAGAATGGGAGAGGAAAATCAGAATTAGACAACAGCCTTTTAGACTTTGCCAAGGGTTTTCATGCAGCCTTACTTGAGCCTCCCAGCTGCCCTGGGAGGTGGGTAGGACACCTACAGTCGTCCCCTTTGGTGAATGCAGAGGACCATGGCCCACGGAGAAACGTGTCTAGTCACCCCACTAATGGTGGTGGAGGGGGAGCCAGGACAGCGGGTCTCTCAAAGGAACTGAAATGCTCAGATCTGGTTTTGCTCTGTCTGTGGTCCCTTCACACCATTCCTCCACTAAACCGGGTGTCCTGTTCCTTGCTGAAAGCCAGTACCTGGGTGACACCAGCAGGGCCCCAGCAGATGGTAGAGGATGGCTGGATGGGTGGATAGATAGCTGGGGTTGAACGGGAGCAGAACGCAGGGGACGGCAGGGTCATGTGGCTTCCGTCTGTGTGAGCTGGTTACCTGCCTCAGAGAAAAAGGGATGCAGAGACGGGGGAGTGTCGGTTCCAATCCTCCTCCAGCCTTCAGGAACTGAGAGAGGAGACACCCCTGGTTTGGAAGCCTAGGGAACATTCGGTGCTCCCCTGACAGCTCAGACCTGAGGGACAGTCCTGCTCCCTGGCCTGGGTTCTTGGGAGCCCAGGCTTGCTCCAGGGCAGTTCCGGGCAGGCTTGAGTGCCCTTTGGCATCCCCCGCAGGCCCAGGGCCAAGCGAAGATGGTGTAACCGGAGTGAGAGCGGCGTGTCAGAGGGGACAGGGCTGCACACGAAGACCTCAGCCAGGATGAAATAAATCTGCCCACGTCCCCCCCACTCGCCTGCCCTCTCCCCCGACCTGCACAGGTTTGCAATTCACCCACCGTCCTCAGATGCTGTTCCTGCTATCAGATGATGAAAATGGAGATTCGTCTTGAAGAGTGAAAGAAGGCGCGGGCTTACCCCTTCCCGGTCTATTTGAGCTCCCGCCCTCCCCCATCACCATGTGTTCCTGTAACCTGGGGCGGTTCCAAGCCCTAAATGTGCTGGAAAGTATATCCCTGAGCAGCTGTGAACCTGCTCAGGCTGCACTGGCCCCGGGTGAATCAGAAACCGAGAGATAGCCAGGCTAACAATGCAGCCCCTTGTTCCCGTGTTGAGAGAGAGATCACCATCAGCGCAGGGCCCCTGGGAGTGAGGGGCAGGCAGCTCGCACACACACACACTCACACACCCCATTTGCCTCCTGGCGCCGTCCACTGGCCTTGCCCACCCAGAATAAAAGCTGGAGAGAGGTGTTGGGTAGCAGGCCCGGGTGTTAACTGGGAAGGCAGGGAGAGGAGCGGGTGGGGAGGGCTTGTATGAAGCCCAAAGGAGTGGCATGGGCTCAAGGCTTCCTGTTGAGCTGGGGTCCATGAAGGATGGTGGGATGCATGGCCAAAGGAATTTCTTGGAGCCTGAGAAAGTTTGGGGAAGCTGGTTTGCAGGAACCAGACACTGAAGGAAAAAAAAAAAGGCCTCGCAGGCAAGTCTCAGAGCAGGCCTGGTCACAGAGCTGGCAGCCGCTCAAGGCCGCTGTGGAGTCGGGGGCCTTCCCGTCAGGCTGGGTTACAAGCGCTCATGAGCCTCGCCAACTGCAGGCGGCCAGGGCCAAGTGTCCACGGGGGTCTGAGCCACCCACAGAAATGGTTCTTTTCAAACTCACCACCTCCTGGTGAGGTGGAGGCATTCTCTTCCGATTATGGATGGACAAACTGAGGGACGGAGTCACGTGACCACCAGGTGCTGGCAGTGACACAACTAGAAGCTCAGTTTCCTTGACGCACCTCCCAGCCCTGCGGTTTTTTCCACCAGGTGCCTCCCATGAGCCTGATTTAAAGGATAGCGATAGGAGGGGCAAGCTTGGGGGCGCTTAGTCTAAAGGCTCCCTCCTAAGGGTTGAATTGTGCTCCTCAAAAAGATAGGTTCATGCCTAAGCCCCGGTCTCATGCATGTGACCTTTTCAGAGTCTTTGAAAGTGTGATTAGTTATGGTGAAGCCACACTGGTTCAGGATGGGCCTCAATGACTGGCATCCTTATAAGAAGGAGAGAGGAGGCATAGACAGGGAGGAGAAGGCCACATGAAGGTGGAGAGCAGAGGTGGGAGGGCTGTAGCCCCCAGCAGCTAGGGAGAAGCCAGGCAGGATTCTGCCCTCCAGGTTTCAGAGGGCGCCTGACCCTGCTGACACCTTGATTTCAAACTTCCAGCCACCAGAGCTATGAGACAGTATGCTTTTTTTATTTTTAAAGATTTTATTTTATTTATTTATTTCTCCCCAACTCCTCGTTGTTTTGTACTTGCTGTGTCTGTTCATCTGCCTTGTTTCTTTGGGAGGCACCAGGAACTGAACCTGGGACCTCCGATGTGGGAGGGAGGTGCCTAATGGCTTGAGCCACTTCTATTCTCTGCATTGTTGTCTCTTACCGTGTTTTTCTTCTTGGGCTTCTTGTTGCGAGATCTTGCTGCGTCAGCTAGCCGCACCTGCCCTTAGCACCAACTCGCTGTCTTCTTTCGGGAGGCAATGGGAACTGAACCAGGGACCTCCCGTGTGATAGGCAGGAGTCTGTTGCTTGAGCCACATCCACTTACTGACGCTTCTTTTGTTTAAAGTAACCTCATCTGTGGTTTGCTGTTACGGCAGCCGTAGGAAATAAACATACCTCCCAAAATAAATTATCCCCAAAGCTCATGGCACCGGCCTAATCTTCTCACTTACAATGTGGGCACAGCCCAGGCTCCAGAATGTTTCCAAGATAGACAAGGCCTCAAAAACAAGGCTTTTCCAGAAGGACTCTGTCAATTCTGAAGCATGGGGTCATCTTCAACTCCACGCTCTGTCTTGGTCCCCACATCTCATAAGTCTGAGTCCTGCCTGTTTTGTCTCAAAAAGAGCTCTTGGGTTCTTCCCCCTTTGTTTCTTTCCTAAGGACCATTGCCCTAATTCAAGCCCATATCAGCTCTGCCTTGAGTTACCATGATGCTTCTTCCCCACACCAAATCACCATCCAAAAACATAACTGCTCATGATGCTTTCCAGCTTTTAAGCTCCTCTGTCTTCCTGTACCCTCAGGAAAAGTGCACTAGTCTTTGTCACACAAGGCCCTTTATAAACCAGGCCAGCCGGAATCCAGCTCATCTTCTGCTGTTTGTCCCATGCACTCTTCACGTTAGGCCCTTTGAACTGTTCTGTGGTGCCTCTGTGCCTTTGCACATGCTGTTCCCTCTGCTAGAATGTCCTCTCTCCAACACAGTCTCTGCCTGGAAAGCCTGCATCCCTCCCTCAGAACACAGCTCAGAACACAGCTTGACGCCTCCCGACTCCATCCCAGCAGGCACACACAGTCGCGCTCGCACCTCTGTTGAGGGTTTCTTTGAACTGTAGCAGTTGTTTACATATTTGTCTATCTCACTAGGCCAGTGGTTCTCAACCCAGATGATTTTGCTCCCCAGGGAACATTTGGCAATATCTGTAGACATCTTTGGTTGTCACAACTTGGACAGGGAGTGCTCCTGGCATCTAGTAGGTAGAGCCTGGGGGTGCTGTGAAAAACCCTGCACGGCCCCCCACGACAAAGATTTATTTGGCTCAACATGTCAATAATGCTGAGGTTAAGACATGCCTGCACTAGACTGTACATCTCTTGAGGCAAATTCTTATTCGTAACTCCGTCTCCAGTGCCTGGCCTAAAGAAGTGTTCAATAACTGTTTTTTGTTTGTTTTTTTTAAATCAAAGAACAGACTGACTTAATACCTATATACTCTACCTGTAGGATGTGGGTCACTTGGAGACTGCCAAGGTAGAACTTAAGAAAGTTGACGCATACTGAGCGAGCATATTGGAAAGGAGAGAATAAATTATGTTCATAAATCAAAATTTGCTATTTTACGGCAGAAAAGGACCAAGGCCTAGCCAGCACCATTATTTTCACCATTGTTATTGTCTCAGGAGAGCGGCCCTCAAGGTAAGCAAGGACTCACATCCCCATGTGACCGGGGCCTGTGATTCAGAAGCACGGGGCGAGTTCTTCCAACACACTAATGCAGCCGCAGTCAGACTCTTGTCCGGGCAGAGCAGTCAAGGCCGGGCTCCAGGCTCCACAGCCTCCTTGGGATGTGGCTGACGTGGAGCTGGTAGAGGGAGAAGCAGTGGGAATAACTGAAGAGCAAGACCTAATGAAAAAAAGTAAAAGAAAGCGATGTTATTCATTTAACCTCAAGGAAGTGATGGCTGAGATGTGTCCTAACAGCTATTTCCCATCGCACGGAGGTTGCTCAGTGGAGGGAGTGCCCAGCTGCTCTTTGGTGCCCATTCAAGAGGGAGGAACAGATGAGGAGGGATGTCAGTTCGGTGGCTTCTGGGTAAGCAAGTGAGGGGATAGGCCAGAAGTCACGGAAGCTGCCCAGCGTCCCAGGGGACTAGGTCTCTTGCCCCTTTCCAGCCCACATCCCTACCTGTTGCTAGTCTTGTTGGAGGGCCGGGGAGGGGCCTGTCCAGGCTTCAGGCCCTGTCCCGGGACTTTCCTTTGAACCTGGAGGGAAGGAAAGACAGAGTTCTGAGCGCGAGGTAGGTCTATCTGGGAGAGAAAAAAAAAAAAAAAAAGGCGAGAAAGAAGGAAAAGGAAAGCGAAGAGCAAAGAGGCAGCTGAGCAGACATCAGGAAAATGTTGAGGCTGGCTGGCGAGCCCTCAGCATCTGGAAAACAGACCGGGGGCTATATTTAGCCTGCCATGACTTGCAATAATTTGTGCGAGGGGGGAAAAAGGAAAACGTGAAGTTGGCATCGTTTTGGGGAGGGAATGAGTTATAAGAAAGGAACTGCTTGATAGGGGAAAGCAGCACGAGGCCTCAGCCCTCAGCAGTTAGTTACGCACATCGGAACAGCACAGGCCGTCAAGAGTGAGGGACAGTGTGTCCACGGAGCTTAATGCAGCTCACACTCTAACCCAGACGTGCCCTGGGCTCCCCACTCAGACTGCGGGTGCCTCCCCGGGCACGCCAGGCAGCCCATCTACCACTGCACCCCGGCGACTCCGTGAGGCTCCCGAAGCTTTCTGGAGACGCGAGGGCAGAGGCAGGGGTTGTGGGTGGGGACTCAAGGCGACGTGAGCCACACTCTGTAAATTCTAGGAATTTGTATACATTGCTGAGACCGTTCTCCGGCTGGATTATAAATAGAGGATTAGTTTGAAGGAAGGCAGCCTTTTAAAGAGACAGTGCCAAATGAAGACTGCAAACCAAATACAGTAAAACCTCCGTAAACCCCTGCTGGTTTATTCCAGATAGGATCTAAGTCAAAGCAACAGCATTTTCCTAGCTAACAAGGTGACCTAATGCCCTTTAGGAAAAAGTCCAGAGGACTCCAAAGGAGTGATAATAAACCTATTATCATTCTGGATAACTGTGCTTTCCAGTTAGCGAATCGTTAGCCCCAAAATACAGGCAGACCCAGAAAAGAACACACAGCGAATGGACACAGAGAGCAGACAACAGGGTGGTGGTGGGGGAGAAATAAATAAATGAAACAAACCTTTAAAAACTATATATATATATTATTTTGGATGGAAGTCTTTCTAAAAAAAAAGTCACATGGTTTCTGGGTTTTAAAATAGACTATACAGATCTAATTTAACATTTTTGTTCTGCTTAGGGTCAAGTAACTTCAGTTATCATGATTGAATTTGGGTAGTACCAAAACCTTTTGAGATACGTGTGGCTATTTGTCCCAATTTCAAATCGCTTCATTTTGCTGTCTTGTGAGGGTCTTTTCTCTCTTTTCTGTTGCGGCCAGTAGTCACTTCTCGTTCTTGTCAGGAAAGTGCCACTTTACCTGTAGCAACCTCATAACCCCCCTCTCTTTTAGTCTGATTTGCTTTAGTCTGTTCCAGTTTGGGAAACCAGATATGCAAACTTGTCTTGTTCTCCCTCCCTCTCCTAAATTTCTGTTTTCATGTAAAGAACAAATAAATTACTCTTCTCCCTAAAAAAAAAAAACAACCAAAAAACCCTGTGCAAACAAAAAGTAAGTATGAGTGAGGAACCCAGTCTTTCCTATTCCTGTAACAGTCACCCAGTCTTTCTTAAAGGGTAATAGGCCATCCAGCCCTCTGGAGAACGCAGTTGCTTTGAATTATATGCTACTTTAAATAAACCAATATGCACCTATGCAGATAAGTTTGGCGGCTGAGATGTCTCTTAGCTCATCACCAGGCTCTGGCCTGATTCTTGATAGTGTTTTGGGTAGATAAAGACTAATTCTAATTTGAAATCTATGTTCTAAGGCCCTTGTATTTGAACTAACTGTATATGTATATGTGTGTGTATTGCCTGCCTACATTTGAGGCTGGTGGTGTGATTAATCCCAGCACAGGGGAAAAACCGTAAACAATTACCCTACATACTTGTTCACTAATATCTCATTTTCTAGGTCCTAGAAGGTGACGGGAATTTCTGGGCAGGATGCTGAGCACAAGAGTAACACATAGCTTCAAAGAATGGGAGGACAATGACTCAAAGATATTGGGTTGTGAGTTGGTGCAGGAAAGCAGGTAGAAACTGAATATTTAGAATGGATGACCATCCATTCCTATATTTCCTTGGGTTGCTTTTGGCATCTGGCACCTTCTGGTTAGCAGTGAAACTCTCTGTGATTTATCATATTTGGTGCTTTGTAAAGTCCTCAAACAGGTAATCTCCTACCAGCAAATAAAAGACATTGCTTACTGAAGGGGAAATGAGGCTAGAACTGGGTAAATGACTTTATATTCTCATTGAACAATAGGCCAGGAAGTGACTCTTCAGCAGGTCTCGAGGCCAAGGGAGTCCAACATGATTTTGAAGGGTGTCCTGAGAAGTGCTATCACAATTTACTCCTATACAAGAGCTCAGGGTCAGGCTTTTTCTGTTCTCATATTTAGATCAGATTGAGACAGCTGGTCTCTGCTGAAGAGGTCCGTCACCGCCGGTCTACCCACATGCTCTTCAGAGGAAATCTGCCTGTGCTAAATAGCCATGTTCCGGAACACATAGCCCATTGCTGCTCTTCACATATGACCAGACCAGGGGTGGGCATCTGACCCAAGGGTGACCCATCTATTGGCTACCCATTGATGGCCAGTGATTGGTGTGGCCAGGCTCAAAAAGCAGAGCTAGGGTGAATAAATCCTTGAAGGGGAATCTGGAATTGACAGTGGAAAAGACTGGGCTAACTGGCAGAAGGACAGGTGGGGTATGGGGCTGAGATGGTGGGGCCCATCTGTAAGCTGACCTTCCTGTGGAGTGGAAACTGGGCAAGAAAAGGAGAGTGGAGAATGGAGCAGGTATTCAGAGAGAGGGAGAGAGAATACTGCAAGGGAAAGACCACAAAGCTCCCGGCTTGTCAGTTCCTCTGAGGTCTGCTTACATGTGCTCCTGGCTGTAGATTTCAACGGTAGGCTTCAGTAGGTCTTTGCTCCTTGCCACAGAAAGAGCTTCACCTAAGACTGCCACATTCTCTTTACGAGAGTTTCTCAAACACTGGGAGCGTGAAGCTAGATTCATCTTAATATGTCCTTCGCTCGCTGAAGGAATTCCATTTCTTTAACCTTTCCTCTGAGGACCCATTTTCCAAGACTTTAATCCTTATGTTTTCTTTCTCTGATCCCTCCTAAAAATTTCCAAATCCTTCATGTTCCGTGGCTCTGACCGGTGCCAGGGTTGCCCCTGGGGACAGCCAGGATTGATTTTAGTGCACTCTTGGCCATCAATCCTAGGGCAGTGCTGTGCTTGATTTTCTAATAACAGAACTGCCCCGCTGACTGACAGGAAGATCTGCTTCTCCCATAACCTGCTCTTCCCGCAGGGCCATCACCATCACAAGATGTCAGTGCAGGAAGGGGCTTGGCGATCCTCTTACCCAGCCCTGTCATTTTAGACACGAAGAACCTGAATCCCAAAGAGGCTGCATAACTTGCCTAAGGTCAGGCAAAGTTGAAGAACTTGTTTTTCCCTCTTCCTGTGTGTGTGCATTGCCATTCTTGAGCCTTATTCCCCCCACCCTCCCCCAGTTTTAAAATTCTTCTTCAAGCTTCAGAGGGCATTTTGAATTGTTCATATTCAAATTCCCATACATTATTTGTGATCCTACGTGACTCTGGAAAAAACAGGCGTGCAGATGTTCCACAGAACTCTGTATGTTCCAGGGATAGAATGAATCCACAAATAGCTACTCACTCTCTTCTTTTATATGACTGTCTCCAAAATAGGTTGCATGCACCATGATTTATTAGGATAATGGAAAAAATTAGAATACCTATTTTTATCTCATCCTTTTTAAATGTTACGTTTCTGTGTTTTATAATGTATGTAATATAAGAAATATGGATATACTTTATAAACAAAAATGTATATATACACATACAAATATGTAGAAAATACATGCATATATTTGGGGCTGCTCAATTACTTTTATGAATATAAGTATGCAGTCAAGGCTTTAACACTTAATTCAAGGTCAGAGTTGCTGTTCGCAAAAGTTCCATTCATTATAAAATGGTGTGTGGATTGTGCGCTCACCTTAATTCTACCTCATGCAGTCCCACTAAGCTAGTAATGTTTGTACTTCAAAAGGGAAATTTCAGAAAGAAAAAATTACAAAAACCTTAGTGGAATTTAATTAAACTAATCAAGTACTTCTGATGTCTTCTTTTTTAAAACCTCTTAGAAAAATAAGAAAAGGCCATTACTTTCTTTTTTTAAAGATATTTTTTTTATTATTTATTTATTTCTCTCCCCTCCCCCCCCAGTTGTCTGCTCTCTATGTCCATTCTGTGTGTGTTCTTCTGTGACTGCTTCTATTCTTATCAGCGGCACAGGAATCTGTGTTTCTTTTTGTTGCGTCATCTTGTTGTGTCAGCTCTCCGTGTGTGCGGCGCCATTCCTGGGCAGGCTGCACTTTCTTTTGTGCTGGGCTGCTCTCCTTATGGGGCTCACTCCTTGTGCGTGGGGCTCCCCTATGTGGGGACACCCCTGCGTGGCACGGAACGCCTTGCGCGCATCAGCACTGCGCATGGGCCAGCTGCACATGGGTGAAGGAGGCTCGGGGTTTGAACCATGGACCTCCCGTGTGGTAGACAGACACCCTAACCACTGGGCCAAGTCCACTTCCCACCATTACTTTCTTACCATGAAAATTCATTCTCTTAAATCAAAAGCTAAGGCTTTCTCATTAAAAGTAGATAACATAAGGATTTCAACTATTACTTTTACTATATAATTTTAATATATAATAGTAATTTTGAAGTATTCCAGTGCAATCATGCATATTACTTCAATCAGAGGTGAAATTCCCAGAAAGATGATTAAAATTAAGTTAAAAAAATTAAGTTTAGTAAAATAAATAAGACAAATACATAAAAAACCAAGAGGTGAAGCAAATTATGTCAATATCCTCCAATGACCATAAATAATAATAATAGAAGCTACTAGACATTTAGAATTTTAATGCTGGGAGAAATCTTAAATATGTACCTGGCCCACAGAAGAGCCTCAAAAAATAACTTGTTGAATATGTGAGTGAGTTTACAAAATAACCTCATTTTGTAGGTAATATAACTGGGCCCAGAGAAATTAAATCACATAGATAAGGTTACTTTTAAGGAAAATTGATATAAGATTAAAAAGGTACCACAAATCATTGAGAAGGGAATGATTTATTCAGCAAAAGGAGTGAGATAAATGATAGCTGCAGAAAAAAAGTTAATTTAGACACTCATTGTGTGCCATTTTCAAATAAATAACATATGGTATAAAGAGTGAAATGTAAAGGAAGGAAGGAAGGAAGGGAGGGAGGGAGGGAGGAAGGGAGGGAGGGAGGGAGGGAGGATAAATGACATATGGTATAAAGAGTGAAATGTGAAGGAAGGAAGGAAGGAAGGGAGGGAGGGAGGGAGGAAGGAAGGGAGGGAGGGAGGGAGGGAGGAAGGGAAAGAAAGAGGGAGGGAGGGAGAGGGAAGGAGGGGAGAAGAAAAGGAGGGAGGGAGGAAGGAAAGGAGGGAGGGAGGGAGAGAAGGAAAGAGAGATAAATAGAGGAAGGAAGAAAGACCAGAGTAAAGTTTGTGACTCAGTGGATGGGCCTCAAAGTTTGAAATCCTGCCTACAATTCCCTCTGAAGCTCTCGCCAACTTCTGACTTCAAAGTTGACACTAAACTCTGCGATTCCCTCTTTACACAGGTACCCACCTCTACCCCAACACACACATTGCGTCTCTATTTGTTGCTGCTCCCTTGCTCCTGTTGCTCCTTAGTTCTGGAATATTCCAGCCCACCCCTTGACTTGGTGAATTCTTCCTCTCCACTAAGGGTAAGCCCTTACCTCCCCCACCAAACCAGGGCTCAGTCTCCCTCCTCTTTCACTGCATTTACCGTGCTGTATTTTACGGATCTTCTACTGTGTCTGTTGGTCCTACTAGAGTATAAGCTTCTCGCAGGCAGGAATTTTGGCTGGTGCATCTTTGAATCCCCAACACCTAGTAAGGTGTTTGGCCCTCAGTAAGTGCCCACTAAATGTTTGTGGCATGGATTACTCTGTACTGGCACTGAGCTAAGCAGGTGATAAAGCAGATTATTTTTAACTCTCAGAACAAGCTTGAAAAGTAGGCACCAACATTTCCATTTCCTTGGAGAGGTTAAATTCTTGGCTCAAAGTCAAGGTGGCTGTGCCTGGATTCAAACACAGAACTTTTGACTCCAAAGCTCCCAGTAAGTCCTGGAAAGGGGTCTCTTCTGGGGTCCTCTCGGGTGCCTGGAAGTGAAGCTAATGACCTATTGGGGGCCATGCATGCGTAGCTCAGGAACGTGCTTATGGAAAGCCTTGCTGGCTGCTCCTTCCCTGCAAAGCACTGGAAACCTGGCTTCTGCCCCACCTCTCTCCCACAGGCCTGTGGGGACCCGGGGGAGCCAAATTTCACAGCTCTTTCCCAATCCTCACCCTCCTTGAACTCTGCAGCACTGCTCTGTTCTCTCTCATTCCCCTCAAGCTGCCTCCGTTGCTTTCCTCCTCTGATTTTTCTTCCTCTTGATTCCTAAGTGTAGATGCGCTCCCCGCTTCCCTCCCTTTCATTTCTGCTGCCAACACGCCCGTTCAGATCCTCAGTCTCTTCGCCCTGTCCTTGCAGCAAAGGTGACCTCTTGGCTGCCACATTGTCAGATCCTCAGAGAGGCCTCCCCAGCCAGGGCTGACCTCTCCCGGCCCCCTGGCGACTCAGCAAGGCCATGTGACTGGATTCTGGCCAGAGGAGGGCCTGCCTCATAAAAACCTGCTAGGAGATCCTGCACTTTCTCCTGTGCCAGAGTAGAGCTTCCTCAGTAAGTATCCTTAACCGCTCTAAAGCAGAGCCCAATCCCTCAGCCCTGTGCCCAGTGGACTTTACGGAGGCCAGAAATGAAGGTCTATGGTCTGAGGTCCTCGAGCCCTGGGAGTGTTCCAGCAGCTAGCATGACCTTCACTAAGGCAGAACTCACTGGCCTTCACGTGCTCCGGCTCTCCCCACCCCAAGAAGAGCCCCACCCCACTCGACCCCGCTCATTGCCAAATCATGCTTCCTTCAAGCTCTCTTGGCCATGTGGCCACCTTTCCACCCGTGGCTCCCAGACACAAAGACAAGTTTCCTGAGAGGTGGGGAGACCTGGGGCTCCAGCCATCT
The DNA here is from genome assembly GCF_030445035.2 of Dasypus novemcinctus. NCBI lineage: Eukaryota > Metazoa > Chordata > Mammalia > Cingulata > Dasypodidae > Dasypus > Dasypus novemcinctus. The sequence continues at coordinate 41,360,803 of NC_080675.1, forward strand.
CCCTCTCACTCTCCTTCACCTTCTTGTACTTCTGTCAAATCTGACTGCTTAGAGTTGCCCAAATGTACCCTGCCCACTCTTGCCTCTGCTCCTTACTGTTTTCTCTCTATCTCCATTACAATTCTTCCTGACCTTTGGGACCCCTTTCAAAAATCCTGCCTTCTTTAAGGTGGATTTTCTGGTACTCCACCCTTGGATGGCTCCTCCCTAGATGCTCCCAGCCCTCTGCTCCGTTCTGCTATGAGATCTGTCCATCGCATTGCACTACAAGGATGTGTAGACAGGCTCGGCCCTCATTTCCTCTGACAAGACAGTGTGCTCTTTGGGCACAAGTTTGGGTCTTACTTGTTCCCCACTGGGCTGGGCAGAGTATCAGGTACAAAGTGGACACCGGCTCCCCTGCCCCCATCATCCAGGTCTACGCAGCCGTTCTTCCTTGAGGCTAGGGCCAGGGGACTGTGGAGAGTTTTACAACCAGCTCATCTATCTCCCTTTTCCCAGCCCACTCAAATATATAAATATATATATTTTTTCTCCCTCTCCTTCTTCTTTTTCTTCTCTATAAACACAGGGTCCTGGAGCTTGCTCAGAGGCCTGGCCTGGCTGGGAAGAACTTGGCTGCTCAGTTATATTTAGGCTAGCAGAGACATCAATCTAAAGCTCTTTAAAAATAAAGTCCTGTTGTAGCTGGATCCCCAAACATGTCTCCACCCACTCCTAATGAGAAGCTCATTCGCCTCCTCCCAGCCCCCAGTCTCAATTACTAACCCTTCACATGGCCCACACATGTGTGAGTGTGTGAGTTAGGACGTCAGCTCTCTTTGGCCCAGTTCAAAGGAGTCTCTCTTCTTCTAGCCCTTTCTTTGCTGGTGTTTTACTCTCCTTTCTGTCTCAGGGGACCCTGAGACCTTTTTTTGAGGCCTCTTTCCTCCCCTTAGTAGCCTAGCTAGGAGCAAACCTTGTTCCTGGAGCAGATTCTGCCTCCTCCAAAGTCTCTGAGTCCTGCAGCCCCCTTTATCCCACAAGGCTGCCGTCACAGCCACGAAGAAGCGAACAAAAGACAGAGAGCAAAGCCTGAAGCAGAAAGCAGAGTTTGCAGTGTGCTAGGATGATGACGGAGGTCTTTGACTGCATGCTCGTATTGGGGGGTGGCCCTTCCATGTGTGTGTGGGGGGATGTTGGGCGGGGGCAGTGCTCTGAGGGTGTACGAGAGAAAACACACACTAAGGCTGGGGTTGGCCTTTCTTGCTCCTTGACTTGACTACCAGAGCCCTGGTTCTTTTCCATTTCCACTGATGAAACCCTCCTTTATGTCTTATTCACATCCTGTCTTGACTACCACAATTGTCTCCTCGCTGGGCCCACATGTCTCTCATCACCAATGGGATCCAAATGTTGCTGACAAAATAATCTCGCTGCCTTTGTGCTGCAATCACATTCCTCCACTTTTTCAAAATCTTCTCTGTCTCCCATTACAAGAGGAAGCAGAGACACAGAGCCCCATCTCCCTCCGCTTCTTCATACCCCCCTCACTCCACCACACCCATCTCTCCCTGCTGCTCCTCCTGCCGGGTTCTGATCCTCTTGCCATTCCTAAGATCCCAGATCTTTCAGGCCTGCCTAGTATTCCTGGCACAACCTCCTAGCAGCATTTCTTCAGTCAACATATGTCTATTAAGAGTGACAGGCATTCACCTAGGCACTGGGGATGCAGCAAGAAGCAGTTAAGGAACCCCTGTCCTCCTGAAGCTTACATTCTAAGGGGGAAGAGAGACAGCCAGCAAATGAAAATAGAGTCGTATGTCGAGTGAGTGTAAGCGCTATGAAGAAAAGCCAAGTAGAGAGGGGGGAGAGAGGGCAGCACGGGTGCCTCTCACACAGGGCGGTGGAGGGAGACCCCCCCCCCAAGGAGGCCTGGAACCCACTCGCCAGCTTTGCTTCCTGTGGGGCTCAGGGCTGGCATCTGTAACGGCCTCCTGCTTTGCCAGAGGACTCTCTCCCCTCCGCTATCTGCTTGTGTTATGTCTATCTTGATCTTAGGGCCAGGAGAGAGGCGCTGGGCATAGCTCTGCTTCAGCAGGAGGCTTGTTGCACTAACTCCTCAAAGACCCACCGTGGTCAGAAGAGAGCCAGCACTCATGCAAATTACAGAACACAAGCTCAGTTCTCTTCCTCTTCTGTTTCTTTATGCAGAAAACAAACTATCTGACTATGAGTGTCCTAATAATGTCTGAATTATGTCTCCCTTTTTCAGGAATCAGGGAGCCTCTGCTGGCATGGGTGATCCAAGTCTGACTCTGTCTACCCCAGCAAATCTCCCCTCTTCAGACAAAGGGCAGAGGAGCCCATTGCATGATGCCTGATGACTTTTAAACAGCCTACAGGAGAAAGCTTATCCGCTGAGAGGGCCTTCAACGAACAGTGTCATTAGCAGGTAAAATGACTAACATTAAGTTAGGAGCCATAAAAATTGCTACCACATAAAAAAAAAAATTGTTGTGTATGTATCTTTCCCGGCAGGGTAGGGAAGTTGAGGCTGGGAACAGGGCTGTGAATTGCCCACCTTCTCACAGTGGGGTTGGGGCTTTCTCTGGCAGCCTGCTCTGCTCATTGCAGTTTCCCCTGGCCCCAGGTTTCATAACTTGGTCTTTCCAGATCTGTCCATTGGATACGAGTCACTAGCTACAGGTGGCTAGTCAGCTCTTGAAATGTGAAGTACACACTGGAGTTTGAAGACATGACAGAAAAAGAATGTAAACTAGCTCACGAATAATTCTTATATTAATGTTGAAATGTTGAAATGCCATTTTGGAGTCAAGTAAAATATGTTTCTAACCTTAATTTCACCTATTTCTACCTTTTAAATATGGCTATTAGAAAACGTAAGTAGCTTGCATTAGGTATAGGATCAGACCTCTGCTTTTAAAACATATTTAAAAGGCAGTTGTGCTTTTTTCAGTAGAAATCTCACAGAGAACGCCACTCTATGAAGCAGGTAAATGTGGAGCTGCCCAGGTGCAAGAGGCGAATATTTGGAGGTCAAGGAGGTTAGGGGTGTGGGAGGGGGCTGCGAGTGTGGGAGGAGCCCCAGCCCCGCACAGCCTCCTCCCGCTCATCTATTATTGGATTGGATCGCCCATTCATTTGAAATTGCAGGGGAAAATGCTCGGAGCAGGCCCTCATTCAATCACCCTAAGTGGCATCTGATCGTTATCTTGGGATAAACATTCCAAATGGAAGGTGAGTGCTGGGAGATAAGGAGATAAGCGAACCATATGGCCGGGTCGCGGGAGGCGGAGGCGGGAGGCTCCCAGGGCCTAGTTCTCGAAAGGATTTTAAAGAATTCGAAGATCCTCGCGGTTCCTCACGAGAGGCTTTCTTGAGGCGGCTGAAGCCCCCGAGGCCCCCCGAGCCGAGAGGCGGAGAGGACCAGAACTCTGCGCGCCAGGGTTTGCCCCTCGCCTCTCCCTACCCCCTCCCTCACATCGAAGCCCAAAGGGCTGGTGGAAACGGGCTCCCGATTTCCAAGCCGCCCTCCGCAGCCCGGACTTGGGGAGTTTGGGGCTGCATCCCCCGCCCCCTCTCGATCTAGGGTAATCGCCAGACTCCACTTCTTACCCCCTCCCCCCCCCCCCCCCCCCCCCCCCCCCGCGGGCCTTCCCGGGCGGCCTTTTGAGGGTGGGTGCACACAGGGAGAGGCCTATTCTCGGCAGGGGTCAGTGGGCCTGCCCCGGACGAGGCGAGACCCGCCAGCCGCGGGGGAGGGCAGGTAATATGAGCCGGGGAGAAAGGCCTCCAGGGATCCGGGGCAGGGCAGGGGGAGGAGGAGGCGCCCGGGCTTTGGAGCACGTTCTCTGCTCCCTACGTCACGAGGCACCTCATCCTTCATTCCGCTGGCACTCACAGCCCTGCACAGCTGTTCCTTTTACCCACAACTGCAGATCGTCTAATGCCTTTCCGTGTAGGTGCAAAAGCCACACCAACCAGAGCAGCTTCAGGATGGTGTAATAGTACCCACTGATCATAACAGGAGCATACCGCATAGGTCCCTTTGTGCAGCGCTCTACCTGGATGATCTCGAGGAATCCACAGTCGTTCTGTGTGGTTGGTGCTATTTTATCAATGAGGAAACTGAAGCTCAGAGAGGCTAAGTAACTCGCCCAAGGCTGCACAGCTAGGAAGAGCCAGAGCCAGGAGACAAACCCAAGACCACAAGTTTTCGAACATCTTGATGCAGGCAGGCGCCCAGCACAGTATTATTCCTGTGAAACTTCGGCAGCTCTGGTCAGTGACAAGCAGTCAGAGGACAGTTGTCCAGACCCTCCTGGCCCCTTTTAATGTGGACAGTTGTGTGGGGCTGCCAAGCAAGGGCGCCTGAGCTGTGGGCTTTATACCCTGCTTGGTAGAACAGCCCAAGCCCACTGTTGTCCAACAGCCTGGCCAGGAGGAGGCCGCCCCCTAACTCCCACCCCTTAGCAGGGTCCCTTTAAGGGAGATGTGCGAACAACTGGACAATTGGACAGGGAGGTGAGGGCTGGGGGTGGACAGAGCTCCCCACCCCCACCCCCGAAGGCTTCCCGGCCTCAGGCCTGTCCTGGCTGATGGCCTCGGTTTGGGGTTTTTCTGTGCTCTGAGCACATCTAAACATTTGGAGAAAAACAAGAAAGCGAACAATAGGCGCTTGTGGGCTCCTGAGCGGGGCCGACTTCCCCCGGGGACTCGCGCACTGTTCATAAACTGCCCCAGCTGCACTCTCACGGTCGGGATGTCACTGGAGCCTCGCTGAATTACAGCCTTGTCCTCGCTGGGGGCTGGCCCCTGGCTCCTTTTATATATCATTGCGGGAATGCAAATGCTGGCAGGGGAAGCCGGGCTGCTCGAGGGAGGGCACGTTTGCCTGCCTGTCTTTCGGCAAAGCACACAAAAAAGGACGCGTCCGAGCCTGGCATTGTAGCGCTGCCAAGTCAACCCCTGACAGACATGTCGTGATTGCCCCGCAGGAAAAGAATCGGCTTTCTATCAAATGGGTCCTGGGCACAGCCCCAGAGAGCTCTAAGGGGCCCGAAGGACCTGGAGAATAAGTGGCATTAGCTTACACGGAGAGCAGTTTAGCCAGGAGGCGATGGCGCTGGTGCCCGCAAAGAAGGCCCCCGGGTGGGCATGTTGGATGGGGCAGGAGGTAGGTCAATGGTGGGCTTTTCAGAGGGGGCTCTCCATCGTCACAGCCTAGGGGCAGTAGGGGCAGGGTGTGTTAGGTTAAGAAAAAGGCAGTGAGTGGAGGGGTGCGTGCAAAGCTGAGCTCACACCCCATCTTGGTCACGGTGACACCAGCCAAGGTCCAGCTAAGTTCCCCCATCAGTGCTCCCCGCATCTACCTCCCGGCCTCCCCAAGAACTGCGAGGGGCTGAAACTGGAGCGTCCCCATCTGGATGACATCCCTGGAAAACGCTGAAGTGTCTCTAAAGAGGCTGTGCAGACATCACATCACAGTCCCAGACAGCCTGAGCGGTGCTTGCGCTCACTTGGCCACCCTCCCTGAGAAGTGCTTTGGACCAGGCAGCACTTCTGGGGTTGTTTTTGCCTGAGGAAAGTGGTAAGAAGTCGGCGAGGATCCCATGGTTGAAGGATAAGTCAGTGGGTTTACTTACTAAGACTATTAGTAAAGAACCATCCTGGGAATGTGATTTAGAGCGTGAGCCTAAAGACTCTAGTATGGGCAAGAAAGCCGCAGGTGAGGGGAGTTTAGGGGGCAAAGAGAGAGGAATTTAGAAAACAAATGGCTTGGCTTCTGGAGAATGAAGAGAGGGTTTTTTAAAGTGTCTAAGAAGTTCAAAATAGCTGAACTAGGACACACCCCCAAGCACTGCTCCAAAGGGAAAGAAAGATCAATAGTTGTGTTTTGAAGAGGTTTTCCTGCGTGTGTACCATTCCTTTCTTCCCTTGTTGACTTAGTAAACACTTATTGAGGGTGACCAAGCGTGGATACTGAAGATATAAAGGCGAATACGAGAGCTCCCTGCTCTCAAAGCTCTCCGAGGCAAGCCAGGGGTGGTTACCCAGTGTGGCAAGAGTGAGGATAGAGTTGGGCAGAGGGGGGCAGTGGGAGCATAGGAACGGGAGCCTCCCACAGGCAGCCATCTGAGCTGAGCCAAGAGTTAGCAGGCGCTGCCACCCCCCACCCTCACCCCCACCCCAGAGAGCTGGGACAATGGCTGTAAAAGGAGTTGGCACTCAAAGAGGAAAAGGCAAGCCCCATATTCTTTGCTTTTGACTCTTGGGATTTTCTATAAGCAGAGCACATGGGGGTATGAGGACCTCTCTTGAGTCAAGTTTTATCCCTTCCAGCACATTTTAAAAGCCTTGTCCATGGCTTTGGTGTTGCAGGGAACCTCAAGGAGAATGTGTCTGCAGGCCACCTCTTCCTTCCTATCTGATTCTTTCCAGAAAATCAGCTGCTCGACCATGCAAGAGGCAAGCGACCAACTTACATGTTATAGGGGAAGGTTCTGTTTCCAGGAAGCTAAACAATATTATCACAGTATTTTCTTGATTTCCAGTCCCATAGCATCTCCCCCCACCTCAACCCAGCCCTGAAAAACAATTGTTAAATCAATGCACCTTTAGATTTAAGGGAATACGGTAAACCCTTGATTATACTCTGCCATTAGACACATATTTTCATAGCATATTTTCAGAGTTTCACACATGCTCTTTAATTTTATTATTTGTTTCTTCTTCACAATTGAACACACAGTCAGCTGGCTTAAATCCAGTGAGCATTTGATTGAGGCTAAATATTCCCCACTTTTGGCGTGCCTAATGATTTCCATCTTCATCTCATTTATACTAGGTTCATGAGACCTACCCTTATCGCTAGCATCAGCATTTCATTTTTTCCATCTTCTACTCATTTTTATAAAATAAGGTCAGCATGCAATAAAATATTCAAATACTCACACAAACACTGCTGAGCTGTCAAAAGGTGACGCTGTTCAAACTTAACTGTTGGTTGCCAGGCAAGGTTATCATGTGGTGGCTTGAATTGCTAGTTCCTCAGTCAGTCTGGGAGAGCTTGAAATCAGCACTTGGTTCGAGGGGGTCAAGGGAAGGTGGTAGTGGTGGGGTGGTGTAGGTCAGTGAAGAATATATAAAGAAGAAGCGTGTGCCAAAGTCAAAGGTACGAGCTGAAGGCCATCTAGAATGATCCTATCCTTTGAGGCCTAGGGGGGTGGATAGTGTTAGGGGGTATAAATCCTGCCACCCCCTGCCCAGATGGGGAGTCACTGCCGGTAATGGGGTTGTTGGCAAGAGTTTTTCCCAAAGCAGTTATCATTGCTTGGTAGGCATATTCCAGGACACTTTCCAAGTCTCTGAGTCTCATCACAGAGGGAGGTCGAAGTTCTAGGTAACAGCTTCTCATTCAACTCAGTTCTAGGCTGATGTGCCTGGGGGGACAGCGAGGAGGAGAAGGGGTTGCTGCTATCATCTCCAGAGATAGGGGGATTACTGACCCACAGCATGGTGAAGGGACACTTAGTGTTGCTTGAAGAAATTTCTCAGAAGCCTGAAGAGCCCCTGGAAACAGACACCCAGGATTTCCCTGCCACTTAGCAACAGTAGCATGTGACTGGCGTCTCTAAGCGCGTAGCCTTGGAACGTGATTCTTGCCAACTCAGCAGTTCTAGGGCATGGACTAAGACTTCCAATCCTCAAAGCCACCTGAATCCCAAGAATCTTTCCCGAAAGCTTCTTCCTCTTGAGTCACAATCTCTTTTGTGGAAAGGATTTTGTGAGGAAGTGGCAGTGAAAACCTGCTACTGGCTGTTAGAGGGGAAAGAACCTGGTCAGGGGCATGGGAGACCTCCATTCCAGGTGTGCCTCTGCCATGTCTTTCTGAATAGCTCTGAACAAGGCCCCCCATTTGCAAGATAAGAGGCTTAGTTTATAGGGACACCCAGCTCCAACACTCAGGGATTGGTGAAATGAGACAGTACAGGAAATGTGAAAATTATAAAGTATAATTTTAAAATATCTTAGGTATTTACTGTCTTCTCAGCTGAAGAAGGTGACTAGGGCAGTGCAAATATGACCCTGAGATTTATTATAAACTAAGAGAGAGGGAGGACTTTGGGGCACCCAATCTGGCCTAGAACAACCACAAAAAGAACTTCACAGCCACTTGCTTCTGAATGAAACAGTCATAGACTAGTCCTCCTTTCTCACCTGCCTGCCCTGGGTGGAAGTGTCACAATTTCCCTTCAAGATTCTGAGGTGTATTGGGGCTTTGTTCACAAGCTGGGATATAAAAACCTCTTTTTGATTAAACTTAAGACCAGGCACACCTTTGAGTTTTAAGACCCACATTTTAAGGTTTGCTTTGAGTTTTCCAGATCTAGTCTGGAAGGCAGTATTTTTTCCTACCTTTAAAGAAGAAAATGGGAAAGAGAGATGGGTTTTGTGTTTCTAAATTTGAAAACTTCCCTCAAGACAGTGCAAGAACTTCTCCACTGCAACAGCAGGTAAATGCACACCTGAGTTGGAAGGAAAACTGTTCATGTCCGGCAGGCCAAGGGGAGTGGGGAGGGCAAACTCACCAGAGAGCTGAAAGCCCACTTTTGTTTAAGCCACAAGCCAATCTTTTCCAACCCTACCAGGGAAGGTGTGATTTTCTCTAGGGTCCCCTCCTAAAATGAAGCCGGGGCACCACAAGGCATGTGGCAGCTTGCAGAAGTCGGAAGCAATGCGCTTTCTGCAGTGCCTCTTGGGCCTCAAACTTGGAGCAAGAGCTGGTTTGAGCTGGAAAGCCACGCTTTTCAAAGAGTCTGAGTGATTGGCGCTTTCTAAATGTGTACAGCGAGGGACTTACAAGAAACCAAAAGGCGGGCCTCGCACGCAGAGTGGCTTCCTGCTTGCGGCCCTGGGGCAGCGTCCCTTGCGTGCCCGGCCCAGGCCTTACAGACCGGCTTGCGAACAGTTCTGTTGAGTCCTGGGCACCCTATTTGCCAGTTTTTTTTTTACTTCTGGGACTGGAAACAAAAAAGAAAACGAAGATAACACCCCCCCCCCACCACCACTAACTCGAGCAGGGCAGCAGCCCAGGTGACCCAAATGGCTGAGTGTACTTGGCGAAATGGGAGCGTCCCCAACCGGCCACCCCTAGCCCCCTGCACCCCACGCTAGGCCCCACAATGCGCCCTTGTACCGCGCCTGCAGCCAGGCCTGGGGATTTGGCGTAGGAATGAGGGGAATATTCGTCAGATAGTTAAAACAGAGCCGGGAGAACAAAGCGGGCCTTTGTGCACCAAGGCAGCTCGAGAGCCTGGAGCTGCCGGCGGCCCGCGCGGAGGGCGAGGCGAGGCGCATGCGCGCGGCCTGCAGCGCTCGGGTTACCCAGTTTTAGACCCCAGGTACCCGGGCGCTCTGTTAACCCCTTCCCGGCTCGCTCCTCTTGGCAGGCTGAGAGAAGCTGGCTTTCATCTGATGGTCCTTACAAGTTTAATTGAAAAAAGAAATAGTTTTCATGTTTCTATAGGAAGCACAGATCATTAAAATAAAATGATATACCAACTGGGAGCCCAGGTTTTAAACGGCGGGGATTAACAGGACACTTGGGCAATGTAAAAATCAAGGCATTTGGAAAAGACGCCCTCTTCAGACTCTGGAAGTGAAAGCTTTTCAAGGGAATAGGGCTTCTTCTGTCTTATATATGCTGCGCTATGTGGTGACTGGCTGTTTCATTTTCCTGTGTACTGTCACTTGGGACTTGGAAGATATATTGGTTATTTTTAAGGTCCTGGCTTTTGTTTTGGGTCATGGACTGGGGGCTGTTTATTTATCATTAAAAACATCTAAATAACTAAAAAGAAGTGGAGCATGCATGGTACAAAGATGAGCCTGTGTTCATGAACCAAGGAATGTGATTAATCTAATTGCATGCACTGGAGGAAGTACAATTCTGTGTACTTCCTACAGCAAGGAAGGAAAGAAGAAAGGAAGGGAGGAAAGAAAGAAAGAAGAGTAGTCACTAAATACATTTTATTGTTGTTGGAAGAAGAGATCAGAAGAGTCTCTCAAGTGAGGTAGCCTAGGAGTGAATGGGTGAGGGGTGGGATGTGTAAAATACCCCATGCAAATTCTGCTTCATCCTGGCAGTCATAGCCTTGGAATGTGTTAAGGGGGAATGACAGGCAGAGGCTGGGGTAAGCCAACTGCAGACTCCAGGTAAAGGGAGTTACTGTGCTTGAACTTTCCAGATGAATGGGAAGATCAGTCTCGATCCCTCAGATGATTGCACTGACTTCCGAACGAGGTGCCTGGGCCCGAGTCCAGAGACGTTAGCTGGACAGCCCCCTGTCAAACAAGTCAGGGGTTGTGGAAGGAATCAAAGAGAGGACTCAGTGGCTTGAGTGCTAAGGCTCTATATTATCCTCTGCTCTGCCTGTGCACACACATCCGAGGAGGTTATGGCCCCTTCTCTTTCCTTTGTAGCTCAATTACCAGGTGGTCACAAGAAAGCAGAGGGATTTTTCTGTGAGATCATCTTGGCAAGAAGCTCTCTTACCATCCTTGACCTCCAGGTCTCCAGGGCAACGGCTGCTGGGACGTCACTGGCACCAAATCATGTCCCTTAAAGGCCACGCTGCACCAAGGACAGATAAACAATTTTGCAGCAAGAGTCACGTAGCAAACTCATTCTCAAATGTGGGCGGGTTAGTTCAAATGATGTAAGTGTTTTTTTCCACTCTTGTTCATGTTCTGGCTTCAAAATTCTGGGCCTAGGACATAGTCTAAGAATGTATCTTGGGATGTGAGGCCAGAGAACAGCGGGGGGTGAGACTTGGAGGAGAAGTTCCTTCTAGAGTTAAGGACAAATTCTCTTTCCTCTTGGTTTCCCCAGCCTATAGCTTATTTCCTCTCTCTTTCAGCTCAATAAATGAATTTTATCTTTATATAAAGAAAGTTAGAGAAGATAGTCTTCAAGATGGCAGCCCTTCCCTCAGTTCCTTCCCTCCCTGTAAGTTTATGTTGCTTTTCACATCAAGAATCAAATAATTTCACATAGTAAATAAAGGGGATTCCTCTACCCACTGCCCATCTTCCCCTACCAATAACATCCTACATGACTATGGTACATTTGTTACAATTGATGAACAAATATCAAAGCATTGTTACTAACTATAGTCAATGGTTTACATTATGGTTTATATTTTGCACTGTTCAATTTTATAGGTTCTTACAAAATGTATAGTGGCCTGTATCCATCATTGTAAGATCATGCAGAACAATTCCACTGCCCCAAAGAGCCCTATTCTTCACCCCCACCCCTCAGAACCCATGGCAACCATTAAATTAACATTTTGAAGAATATTCATAGTTACAGGCATTAATTTATTAGGCACTGCCTATGTACTCGAGAGATTCTTGCCCCTGTATTTGAGAACGTAGCACCAGACGTTCTGAGGGGAGGGAGAGGGAAGAATAGGTGTAACATGGGGCATTTGGGGGACATTGGAATTGTTCTGTATGACATTGCAATGATGGATACAAGCTGTTATACATTTTGTCAAAGCCTATAAAATTGTGCGGTACGAAGTGTAAACCATAATGTAAACTCTAGACCATGGTTAGTAGCAATGCTTCAATACGTGCTCATCAATTCTAACAAATGTACCACACTAATGAAAGATTCTGCTAATAGGGAAAATTGTGGGAGGGGGAGAGGGTGGGGTATATGGGAGTCCCCTATATTTTCAATGTAACATTTTTGTAATCTAAAGCTTCTTTAAAAAGAAAGAAAGAAAGAAGAATCATATAATTTCCCACCCCCTTGAATCTGAGCTGGCTATAGAGACTTGCTTGACCAATAGAATATAGTGGGAGTGATATAGTGGAACTTTCAAGGCTTGGTTATAAGACGCCTTGTGATATCTGCCAGGGTCTCTTGGAATCCTCATTCTTGGAATACTCTCTGTAGAAGCCTGTTACCATCTTGTAAGAAGTCCAATTCCCCTAGAGAGGCCAGGGATAAGTGCTCCAGTCAAGAAACCCAGCTGAGCCAATAAGAGTCATCATCGGCCAGCCATGTGAATGAGTGAGGTCCATCTTGGATGTCCAGCGCAGGAGACTTCAGATGACTCAAGCCCAGGCACCATCTGACTGCATCCACAAGAGAGACTAGGTGAGAGCTGGCTATCTGAACCAGCCCATAGAGGCATGAGAGCTAATCATAAATTGCTTTAGGCCCCTAAGTTTTATGGTAGTTTGTAGCAATACTGGATGGGGAGTGGAAAGAGAGGAAATGAGCCCCTGCTATCTCAGCCCCTTTGAGGATCTCTGCCTATTTTTGTTTTTTCTGCCCCCCTCACTCCCCATCAATACCATCTTTTTCTCTCTGAGCTGTGCCTGGCACACAGCACCCCACAAACCTTGTACTGTTTAATGTCCGTTCATCTCCTTAAGGGAGGGTAGGGAATGTCTCCCACACCAGCGCTCACAGATTCATCAACCTGTTCTAGTGGATAAGTGGAGAACCACACCTGGAACAGTATCTTCAGGTGTTATCATGGCTTGGCTTCTGCTCTGTGATGTCTGAGGCCTGATATATCACCACTGACTGAGCCCACCCAAGAGCCAGCCACGCCCTGGGGACCTTCGAGGCCCATCAACACTGCGGCCACTCAGGGGAACAAGATCAGGGCCAAGAGGACAATTGCCAGTCTGCTTAGATTTGTCCCTTTGGGGCTTCAGAACCAGAAAGACGACACACACGACAGCCTGGAAACCCAAAGGGAGGTTAAGAATGGGTGGATGGGAGAAAACCCCACAAGGGTGTGAGCGCCCAGGACTGGTTTATGAGCTCACTGGACCAGTGGAGAGACCATCATATGAGAATGACACTCCCACTCATTTATGGCCTCTCCCACCTGCCCATCTATGGACATGTGTGTTTAAGTTATGCCAGGTCACAGTGGGGACACAGGTCAGATTGTGTGGAAGCTGGCGCTTGCTCAGGGGTCCTGCAGAGAGCATTTACAGTGTTCCAGGAGAGGGAGGAGAAAGGCAGGAGAAGAGCAGCTCACGGAGGAATTCTTTCATTCCTTCAACAAAACATTTACTTATGAGCCAGACATGGCATGCAATTGGCATGATAGACAAAGTGTGGCCCTCAGGGAATGCATGCATTTTCTGGGGGAGTGTCATCAATACATCACTCACCTAAATGGGCAGAGCTTAGCTGACAATGGGAGTGAGGGGCTGAGGTCTGCCATCATTATATTTCAGCCTTCCAACTTCTTTCAAGGTCTGGAACTCCTGGTGCTGTGAGGTTGTAATGAGTATGGGCGCAAGAGCCGGGTCACCTGGGTTTGAGCCCTGGCTCCACCACTTATTGGCTGTGTGACCTTGGGCAAGTTAGTTAACCTCTTTGAGCCTCTAGCTCCTCCTGGGCAAAACTGAGGATTGTAATAGTACTTCATCTCAGAGCTATATACGGATTTGACAAGACCCTGCTGGAGAAGTTAGCACTTAGCTCTGTGCCTGGCTCCTGTAGGAGCTCAGGAATTGTTGGCTATTGTCATAAGTGCTTCCCACAAGGCATGGAAATTATCACCAGGTTCTGACCTAGGTTGTAAAATAGGCTTTTCTTAGAAAAACCAAATAGGCAATTGGGGAAGAGCAGGGGCCTCATTTGGGGACCAAAGTCCCCGGGTCCTAGCTGCTCTGCTTCCTGAGATGACCCTGGTGCTCACATCTAACCTGCCACCAAGAACTGCTTGTGGATGCTCTGGATTTCATGTGGCCCTGGGAGCCGAGGCTCCTCTTCCTGAAACTTGGGCTAAGCCTCAGTCTCCCTTGGGCGAGACCAGCGGTTGCTCACAGGCAACTGCCTGGTCCAGGGCCGTTAGAGGACTTGGAGCAATGAGGGCAGGAAACTGAGGTTATGTTCCCCTGAGCCTAAGGCAACATTTCAGTTCCATTCCTTTACCACACTTCAAACCCTGGCCTATGGAAATGCCAGAAGCTTGATAAGAGCTATGAGTCACAGGTCCTGTTCCCTACCCATCAATCTCTTTCCCGTGCGAGGGCTGACCACATCCGTGACCACTTACCTGCACCTGTGAAAGGAACAAAATACTCGGCCTCTTTTGGTTGAGGGAGACTGGGCAGAAGGGCAGACAACAAAATGCTGAGGAAGCATTTCTAAAGGGTTCGGGTTGCCTTTGCCAAATAATCCCACAAGACAAAGCAATCAGCAAGGGGGCCCACCACCATTTCATCTGCATCCATCAAGCATTTGCTAGAATCACAGTCCTTTCTCCAAGCAACACATCCATGTTATACCTCCACTCAGAAGGCACCAAGAGCTCAGTCATTCTGTGTATGGAATGTGTTCTTTGGTGAATAACCTGGACCTCCATGGGCAGGGTAGTTTTCCCGAGAAAATGCCCACCTTGCGCCATCTTTCAGGGTCTGTCGTTGGTGGCAGCGGCCCAGTTCCTGACCAATGGGCTCAAGATAAGGGATGCTAGAGCACAGCATCCAGGAAAGATTCCCAAACCCCCAGTGTTTCCAACACAGAAGGGGTTATATTTATTGTAAGTCCTTATGTTTCTTAAAGTATTTAATCAGAAAGAAGACATTTGGTCCTTAGTATGTCTCATTAGTTTGATTTTCACTGTCATCTGAACTTAGGGAATGGAAAAGTAGTACATAAAGTCCTACTGGTCTTTCTGGTTTATCCATCACAGTCTATTGCTCTCTAAGTATGCCTTGTTAGCATATCTGATCACTGGAGAAACACCTGGTTAGAATATTTAAGTGGTGACAAGGGAAGGATTAGCTTAGTGTCCTCTCCACATGTAATTCTTTGGGCTCTCCACCCAGGGTCACTACTAGCCCATATGGTACGTATGGACATATTAGAAAAAGGCACCCCTTCTTCTGTGTGAGTATAGCCATGCCAGAGAGAACAGCTTGGCCAGCAGAGTCCACACTGGATTTCAACAACCACTTGCCAATCTTGGTGGGATGACCTTGTGCAGTGAATGCCCTGGACAACTGGTCCTGCCTCCATGTATTGGCACAAGTTGTCCTCTTGGAAAGGTACTTGTCATGGGACTGGGAGAGGAGGGAAGAAGATCCTTGTTGTTGTACATTAGAGACAGATTCTTGGAGGAACAAGAGCAACACCTGTGTGTAGGCATGTGTTGAGGCCTGGGAAAGATTCCAAGGCATCACAGCAAGGCCCACTTTCCCCTGGACAGAAAACCATGTCTTTGAATTGAAGAGAGTCCTGGGGGATGGAACAGCTGGTCAGTCTTCCCATAATCCTGCCCAAAAACGTGGCAGACAGCTCTGGATTTGCTCATTTGGATGCTTTAAGGGAATTTCCAAGAACACTTTACCCTTTCTGAGAAAGAGAAGGTAGGTCCATTGTGCTGTTTTCCTCTTGCCTCCTCTTGAGCTTTGGTCTGTGGTTAGGACATCTGGCTGAAGGGAGTTTTAACCCATCTCTGCTTTCAGATCTAAATCCAATCACCTGTCAAGGGACTTGGCTGCTCTGCTTTGATGAATCCATTTAAGGAGTTCTCCATGGTGTGGTCTGGGGGGTGGGCGGCGAGGCTGGAAGACTCCCTTTGGGATCTCAGGGGTATCATCTTTCCAGGCTGTGACCAAGCATACTCACTCCTAAAACAGAATGAACAGCACACAGCACGTCCATAACACAGAGAGGCCTTGTGAGGAATCATGATGTGAGGTTTAGTTAAGTTTTTGTGTATGGAGATGTGAATAGACCCAGCATCAAATCCTCTAACCATGGGCCATTAGGAAATATAGAGATGTTTGTTCATTCCCTCATCTACACAGTCATCAAACATTTGCTGAGTATATACCATGTGCCAGCCCTGTGCTGGGCTGTGGGTGAAGAGGTGAGTGAGAAAAATACACTCCTGACCTCAGCTTAAACATCACTTCCTTGGGAAAGTCCCTGACTGCCTTCTCCCAAGACTTTGGACACCCTTTGTATACTCCCTCTTGGCAAATGGCATCACACTTTAATTCTTGGTCCATTTCTGTCTTTCCTACTAGACTCACCTCCAAGAAGAGAGGGATCATGTACACAATAACCAAAATGAATCTGCCTCAACAAGTCTGCTCCTAGTTATATATCCAAAAGAATTGAAAACAGGGACTCAAACAGATAATTGTACACCAGTGTTCATAGCAGCATCATTTACAGTAGCGAAAAGGTGGAAACAAACCAAGTGTCCACCAGCAGATGAGTGGATCAACAAAATGTGGACTATACATATAATGGAATATTATTCAGGCATCAAAAAGAATGAAGTGCTAATACATGCTACAACATGGATGAATCTTGAAAACCTTATCTAGGTTAAATAAGCCAGACCCAAAAGGACAAATATGCTATGATTCCATTTGTATGAAACATCTACAATAAGCAAATTCATGGAGACAGACAGTAGCTTTGTATTAACAAGGGGTTGAAGGGAAGGAGAAATGGGGAGTTATTGCTTAATGGGTACAGAGTTTCAGTTTTGGTGAAAAGGTTTTGGTAATGGTTAGTGGTGATGGTAGCCTAACATGGTAAATGTAATTAATATTGCTGAATTGTACATTTCAACATGGTTAAATTGGCGAATTTATGTTCATATGTATGTTACCACGGTAAAAAAGAATCCTCACCAAGCATGGTGCAATGTGACCCCAAATAATATGGGTTGATGGAATCAATTTGTTCCCCGGTAGTGTATGAAAGTCAGAATGGCTCTCCGTCCTTGTCACTCCCATGTTTAAGGAATCCCAAATGGATCTAATCCCAATGAGGATTCATCTGGCACTGAGGGTCAGGACCAGATGATTGCCAAGATCCCTCCCACTGAAAGCCAGCCATCCCAGGACAGGCAGAGAGAGCTCTGGAAGGGTAAAGGGTCCCCAGGGCACAGGGAGGAGTTGGGAGGGGGGAGCTATTCAAATTAGAAACAAGCTTGTGAACCCTTCCAAGTGCCCAGGCTCCAGGTCTGCTTCTTCTTTGAGAAAGAAATGATGGTATGAAATGAGAGCACAGCTCTGAAAAGGACTGCTCGATGGACCTAATGTGGACCCAGCCCCTCTGGAAAGGGAAGGCTGACCACAGTGGATTTGCATGAAGCAGCCTGGGAAGGGAAGTGGTGCAGGGACTGCCCAGCGGGCCTGCTGTGCCTTGGAATCTGGGTCCAGCTACACTCATCATCACTGCTTAGAACCCATATCATCACTGGAAGGAGATCAGCTGGGCCCTGGCTGCAGATAGCCATGTTTTATTCGTGCCTGCTCACTGCATCCTGGCTCTGGTGTTCTGATTCCAATAGCAACAGGAAAAAGGCACTTTTCTTCTGTTTTTCCCTGTAGGATGGGCTGTAACCAGCCCAGGGCCCCAGTATGGAGGCCTAATGGCCTGGGGACTCCAGTGAGACCTTGATTCAGACCTAGGTGGCCAGTAAGGAAAAGGCCATGTTAGTGCCACCCCAAGAAAACTGGGGGTGACTGGAGTGACTGGGAGCCACGAGGGGAACTATCAGCTTGTTTAGGATTGGGTTCTGCTGCTCCTCTTTAGCTTTGAGTGGTAATGGAATATCCATCCTGGCTGCCTTGGGTAAGCTTAAGACATAGGAAGTAGAGAAAGACAATGGAGAGGAATAAAATGAGATGAAAAAAGAGAAAGAAGTTAAGAGTAAAAGAGGAAGGGATGGGAGAAAATGGGAAGAAGAGAAATGTATATGTGGAGATGTACAGTGACAGTATCAGCAGCCTTGGGCATCACTTGGGCTATGACCCTTGTGGGCCTGGATGATAAAATAGGTTTTATTTCTGGCAAGGGATTTTGTTTCCCATTGGAAGAAGCTGCCATCATGGGTGGGCGGATGAATGAATGAAAGAATAAATGACTAGGACAAAGTATGGTGGGATGGGGAAGAAAAGAATGGGTGAGAAGTGAGCGACTCCAATGAGGGGGTTGAAACGGAGTAACACCTGCAGTGTTGGTGCCAAGGGGTGGTTTGGGGGTGCCTTGCTCCCTGCCCCAAATCTCAATTGCTTCCCCAAAGGTATCCTAAATAAATACTCAATCTAATCGAAAAATCGAGTGTTTCTATGCCAATAACCTGAAGGAAATTCCTGTAGCCCCTCTATCACCCAGATTCCCCCTACCAGGTCTTCCTTTATACGAACTCCAGAGTTGCCACTGGTCAACTGTAAGGCATTGTGGTTGCTTCCTCCAAATGCCTTCCCAGACCAAGTGAATGCAGGCTGTGGAGAGACAGGTGAGGGCTGAAATATGATTAGTGCAGGCAGGGGGAACAAAGCTTCGGATTAGTTTGAGAATAGAAAGAGTTAAATAGCTTTATGCCTTTTAGTCACTCCCACTCAAGGGATTTGGGGTATTAATTACTCTTAACAATAGCAAACCATTGGATGGATTGTCTCTTCTCTCCCTTTATACCTTTCCCCTTTCCTCAGGAAAAAATGTTAAGTACAGGTTTATTCTCAGGGAGGGCCCAGTGAGTTTTTGGTCAAGGGTTAGGGGTCAAGGGATTGAACCCCCAAGCTTTGCACCAATAGTGTGCATGGCTGGCACAGAGGTGAGCAAGGCTCTTCTTTCATGGAAGGCCTTTTATCAGAAACCAGAGCTGCACAGGGGAACCAGTAAATCTGATTACAATAGCTACCCATGGTGGGGGCAGGTCAGAAGGTGGGTGAGTGGAGACTGATGGGAAGGGGTGTTATTCTTAAGCCCCCAATGCCTCAGGGGCCTGCTGACTCACTTGAGAATCCCAGGACTCCCTGGTAGATCCAGTCCAACAGCTGCCTGGGTGTGTCCTCAGGTAAGTCTGGGTTGCCTTTAACCCTTTAAAGGAAAACATTTGCTTTTTCCCTTAAAGAGATGCATTGACATATTCAAGTCGATTTAAGAGTAAGGGTGAGGAGGTCTGATTCCCAGGAAAGCATTAACTTTACCTGAAATCTTGGAAGGAACCCTGGAGAGAGAGGGGAGAGAAGGGAGAAAGAGAGAACCGTGCCTCTGAAGGATTTAGAATTGAGTCACAACTTGGTTGAGAAAGGGTATTTGAGGTAAGGGTCAGGTGAAGTTCTGGAAACTGTCAACTCTGGAGAATGAATAGTTTTGCCACCTTTGAAGACTCAAAGTTGACCTAAGTATTCCTTTGATAGAACAGAAGACACGAAATGTGCGTTATGCAGAAACAATCTCCTTGAGACAGCAAGTAGGTTAAGGAGAGTTTACAGAACATAGGTTGACTATTTCATCTCCCCTTTCTCAGGACAGGGGTCTGTGAACACTCACCCAAGGTGTTAAATGTCCTTTTTCATGGTCTTCGCCATGGCCTACTATCTTTCAGGGTGATTCCTTGGCTTCCCCTTGTCTTGGATTCCTTCCACCATACTTCTGATTTCTATTTCTAAATCTGTTTCAGCTTCCTCCAGGTATGAAAAAAGTGCTAGGCTTTTACTTGCTTTCTTGATCTTAGGACTAACTTTTAAATAAGACTACCATTTTAAAATTCATGTCTCTTCTCCCTTTGTTATTTAAAATCCTATTCATTTAAGATTTTTCTTAACTCATGCTATTGATCTGTCTTTCTAGTTAAAAAAAAGATTAGCCCTCTCCAGGGACCATGTATCAGGAGGGAAAAATGCTCCTTGTGTGTTGAGCCCTCCTGGCCAGGGCTAAAGGCTGAGTTGCTTGTAGTAACTTGACCTTGACTATGATCTCCAAATTATGGTCAACTCCACATGAGTGGTCTTCATCTGGTCTCTTAGTTCTTGCCAGGTAATATCTGTTGTTAAGAACTGGTTGGAGGGAAGCAGATTTGGCTCAACTGATACAGTGTCCACCTACCATATGGGAGGTCCAGGGTTCAAACCCAGGGCCTGCTGACCTGTGTGGTGATCTGGCCCACAGTGCAGTGCTGATGTGCACAAGGAGTGCCTGCCATGCAGGGGTTTCCCCCGCATAGGGGAGCCCCAGCACAAGGAGTGCCCCTGCATGGAGAGCTGCCCCATGCAAAAAAAGCACAGCCTGTCCAGGAGTGGTGCCACACACATGGAGAGCTGATGCAGCAAGATTACACAACAAAAAGGGACACGCAGATTCCTGGTGCTGCTGACAAGAATGCAAGCAGACTCAGAACACACAGTGAATGGACGCAAAGAACAGACAATTGGGGTTGGGAGGGGAAGGGAGAGAAATAAATAAAAATCTTAAAAAAAAAAAAAGAACTGGTTAGAGGGACTTGGGTTATCCTATGAAGGAGTAAAGCTGAACTAGGTGTTCTAGTTGGGAATAAGGGACAGAAAAAAAAAAGATAAGGATTTGCTAGGGGATACTTCTTGTCCCAAGGCTGCTTCTGTGCTGCTGTGATGAGTTTGAGCTTCTAATTTGTAATGCCCCTAGTCAGGACTAGGATAAGGGAAAACTGAGGCTAGAATCAGTAAAGTGACCTATCTAATTAGTAGACAATAGATAGTGTACACTTAGGGTTCTGGTGGGAAAAAGAGAGAAAAGAATTTAATGAAGGGACTGTATTCAAAGGCATGAGCAAGGTTTAGGGGAACCAACAAGAGATGGTGCCCCAGGTTTATGATATTAGGGAGGCAGTACCATCCTTAAGTTTGAAGGGGTAAGAGGAAGGAATAGATACCAGAGTCAGAGAGAGTACCTGTACAGAGAGGGCTGCCTGACAGCACCTGTAACCTTTGGTAGAAAGATAAGGGTGATCTATTGTGATAATGGCAAGGAAGAGCTGGGAGAAGCAATATTCCAAATTCATAACCCTTCTGCTTTCCAATTTCCTGCCAATACCTCTTTGGCTGAGCACAACTAGAAACCAAAGGGCAAAAGAGCTCCTCGATGCAGTCTAGATAGGCCAGCCATCTGGGGCACAGGGCAGGGTTCATGGTGAAGCATGAATCTGGAGAAGCTAATGGAAGATATATAGCCATCTGGGTACATGTGGTACATGCATTTTAGTAAATGCAACATTTTTTGCTTCCCCCTTCATTATCATACCATTCCTGCATGGCTTACAGGTGCCAGGGTTTTCCTGCTGCCTCCCTATGTCCTGGGACATCCAGCCAGATCATTAGTACCTAGTTCCTTTACCTCCTTTCTCAGCCATCATTTCTTTTCCAAAACAAGTTCTTAAGAGTTCTGCTTCTGGCCATGACAGAGTAACAGAATCCAAATTTATTCTCCCACTGTAAACAACTAGAAAGCTGGACAAAAGTAATATACCAATGGCTTCAGATATTGGATAATAATACCTGATCCTTGTGAGATAAAGAAAATAAATGAGGTGAGTCCTGTGATCACCCCAGCTTTTTAAAAGAGAACAGAAAAAAGAACAAAGAAGAACAGTCTCATTAATCTGTGATGTAATATCAAGTTTTTTAACATATGTGTACTTGGGAATGAGACTGAAGAGGATGACTTAGTTTGCCAGGATACTAAGATAAATGCCACACAGTGGGTTGAATTAAACAACAGCATTTATTAGCTCATGCCTTTTGAGCCTGGAAGTCCAAAATCAAGGCATTGGCAAAACCATACTTTCTAGTATTCTGGTGCTGGTTTCCAACAATCTTTGGGTTCTTTTACTTTCTCATTACATGGCAATGTCTTCTCCTTTCTTCTGCTCTTCTGGCTTTCCCCTGAATCTGACTCTTGGCTCCTTTATAAGACTTCCAGTATTCAGGATTAAGAGCCACTCTTATTTAGTTGGGCCAAAACCTTAAATAAAAATAACTTCTTCAAGAGGTCTTATTTACAATGGGTCTACACCCACAGGAATGTGGATTAACATTAATAACATCTCTAAAGTGGGGTACATAATTCAATCTACCATAGAAGAGAATAAATATTTGAAAAAATGATGGTCAAAAATTTTTTTCAAATTTGATGAAAACAAATACAAAAACCTATAACCTCTACAGATCCAAGAATTACAATGAACCTCAAGCAGGATAGACAAAGAATGCTATACCAAGGTATGTCATAATCAAATGGCTAAAATTCAGTGATAAAGAGAAAATCTTAAAGGAAGCCAGAGGAAATAGGCATAGTTTAGAGGAAAAAAGATAAGAAAAAATGACATTCTTTTGGTCAAAAACTATGCAAGCCAGGAGACAATGGAATATCCTTAATGTGCTGAAAGAAAAAAATGATCAACTTAGAATTTTGTATCTAGTGAAAATATCCTTCAAGAATGGAAAGCAAAATGAAGCCATTTGAGACTAACAAAAAGCAAAAGACTTCATCACCAGCAGTTCTGCTTTACAAGAAATATTAAAGGGCAGAAGGAAAATAATACTTGGATCTACACAAAGGAATGAAGAGTGCTGGGAATAGTAAATATAAGAATAAGTATAAAAAGGTTCTTCTCATTTTAATGCCTTTAAAAGATTAGACACATTTATGTACATTAACATTTATGTAATCTAAATCTTCTTAAAGTTTTTAAAAAAGAAAAGTGATTATGAAAAGCACTGAAAAATAGATTAGACAAAGATAATAACAGTATTGTGGAGTTCATGGCATACGTGGAAGTAAAATATAAAACAACAATAGCACAAAGGACAGGAAGGTACAGCTAATATATCAGTGGTGAAGATAAAATGAAATTGTAAAAAGGAAACTATCCAAAAAATGTCTGTGTAAGATGATGAAAGGAAAAAAGAACAGATGGGACAAACATGCATTTTTAATTAAGTACAGTTGATACACATACCTCAATTAAAAGGCAGAGATCATCAGACTTGATAAAAAAAAGTAAGCTAGATATTTGAAATATAAAAGCACAAAAAGATAAAAGAATGAAATAGATATACCAAGCTAAGCTAATCATAAGAAAGTGGGAGTGATTATACTGATAACAGACAAAGTGACTTTAGCACAAGGAATATTCAGCAATAAAGAGGAATGATTTTATAATAATAAAAAGAACAATTTGTTGAGAAGTCACAACAATCCTAAACGTGTATGTACCCACTAATAGAGCTAGTAATACTAAGAAGTAAAAACTGACAAAATTGAAAGAAGAAATAGACAAATCCATAATTACAGTTTGATATTTCATCACTCCTCTCTCAGAAACTGATAGAAGAAATATGCATACAAATCAGTAAATCAGTAAGGATATAGAAAAGTGAATACCATCAACCAACTTGACCTAATTGACATTTATAGAACACTCTATCTTTTTTTAAATTGTCCATGGAATATTCACTAGATAGACTACCATTTAGGTCATAAAACAAGACCAAATACATTTTATTTTATTTTATTTTTTAAAGATGCTTTTATTTCTTTCTCTTCCCTCCCCCCCCCCCCCCGTTGTCTGTTCTCTGTGTCTATTTGCTGCATCTTCTTCGTTAGCTTCTGTTGCTGTCAGCAGCACAGGAATCTGTGTCTCTTTTTGTTGCATCATCTTGTTGTGTCAGCTCTCTGTGTGGGTGGCGCCATTCTTAGGCAGGCTGCACTTTCTTTTGCACTGGTGGCTCTCCTTATGGGGCACACTCCTATGCAGGGGACACCCCTGCATGGCATGGCACTCCTTGCGCGCATCACCAGCTCCACATGGGTCAAGGAGACCTGGGGTTTGAACCACAGACCTCCCATGTGGTAGATGGACACCCTAACCACTGGGCTAAGTCTGCTTCCCCAAATACATTTTAAAAGATTGCAATCATAGAATATATTCTCTCGTCATAAAATAATTAAATTAGAAATAAATAATAGAGAGATGATTGGGCAATACCCAAAAATTTGGAAATTAAACATTATATTTTAAATAATCCATGGATTAAAGTAGATATTACAAGGAAAAGTTTAAAATATTTTGAAAATGAAAATGAAAACATACTGTATCAAAATTTGTGGGATTCAACTAAAGCAGAGATCAGACAGAATATTATAGCTTTAGATGTTTGTATTAGAAAAAATGAATGACCTGTTTCAACAAGAGTACCGAAACAATTTAATAGGTTGAGAATAATCTTTTCAATAAATGGTCCTAGAACAATTGGTTATCTATATGCACAAGAATGAAATTGGACCCATACATATACATACATATGCAAAAAGTAATCAAGATAGATCAAAGACTTAAATGTAAGAGCTAAACATATAAAACTTTTAGAAGAAACATAGATGTAAATCTTTGTTACACAAAGATTAGGTAAAAGTTTCTTAGCTATGATAGCAAAAACAAGCAACAAAAGAATAAATAGATAAATTGGACTTCATCAAAATTAAAAAAAACCTTTGTGTTTCAAAGGACACTATCAAGAAAGTGAA
The DNA here is from genome assembly GCF_030445035.2 of Dasypus novemcinctus. Taxonomy (NCBI): domain Eukaryota; kingdom Metazoa; phylum Chordata; class Mammalia; order Cingulata; family Dasypodidae; genus Dasypus; species Dasypus novemcinctus. The sequence continues at coordinate 41,385,176 of NC_080675.1, forward strand.
AAGACAACTCACCAAACAGGAGAAAATATTTGCAAATTATTTATCTGATAAGGAACTTGTACTCAGGATATATAGATAATTCTTACAACTCAACAATAAAACACAATATTTAGAAATGGGCAAAGATTTGAATAGACCTGCCTCCAAAGAAGATATATAAGTGGCCAATAAGCACATAAAAAGATGCTCAATATTTGGATAATTCAAATCATAGTCATAATGAAATAGAACTTCACACCCACTAGGATGAATATAATAAAAATGATAATTACAAATGTTGTCAAAGATGCAGAGAAATGGGAATCCTCATGCATTGCTGGTGGGAATGTAAAATGTTGCAGCCATTTTGGAAAACGGCTTGATAGTTCCTCAAAAAAGTTAAACATAGAATTACCATATGACTCAGCAATTCCACTCCTAGGTATACACCCAAAAGAACTGAAAACATATGCCCACCCACACTTGCATATGTGCACATAGCTGTATTATTCATAATAGCCCCAAAGTGGAAACAATAAAGTAATATTACAATATAATATTATTCAGTCATAAAAAGCCATAACTGATATATTCTACAACATGAATGGACTTGGAAACATTAAGTGAAAGAAGCTAGACACAAAAGACCATGTATTGTATGGTTCCATTTATATGAAACCTCCATAATGAGGAAATTCATAGAGATAGCAAGTAGATTAGTGGTTTCCAGGGGCTGGAGGTGGCTGGGGTGGTGGTAGAGAGGTGAGAGGAGAACTGATAGTGACTGCTGATGGGTACAGGATTTCTTACTGGGCTGAAGAAATGTTTTGGAATTAGATAGTGATTATGGTTGCACAAGTTTATGAATTTACTAAAAACTACTGAGTTGTAAACTTTGAAAGAATAAATTTTATGATATGTGAATTATATCTCAATGACCATTTTAAAAGATTAAACTGAGGAGGAGGGGGGGAGGAGGGGAAATGTTCTAAATCAAAGAGCTAAGCCTCTATCCTAGAAGCTAAAAAATCAAGAACAAATTCAATCCAAGGCAGACAAAAAGAAAGACATAATAAAGGTAAGAGCAGAAACCAATGAAATAAAGAAAGAATGAACAACAACAACAAAAGAACAAAAGCTGGTTTTGTTATAAGATCAATGAAGGTGATAAACTTCTAGCATCTAGCAATCTATACTCTAGAAAAAAAAACGGAAATGACACAAATTACCAGGACTGGAAGCAGAAATAGCTCTACTGATCTTTAAAAGAGAATAAGGGATTATTATGAAAAACTTTGCCAATAAATTCAACAACTCAGATGAAATGAATAAATTCATTGAAAGACACAATTTACCAAAAATGATTCCAGAAAAAATCTGAATAGTTCTATATCTCTTAAAGAAAATGAATGTGTAATTAAACACCTTTTCAGAAAGAAAAGTCCTGGCCTAGATCCACTGGTGAATTCCATCAAATATTTAAGGAATGAAAAATACCAGCTATATACAAAATCTTTCAGAAAACAGAGGAGAAGGGACTACTTCTCCCCTTATTCTATGAAGTCAACACTACCCTGATAGCAAAACCAGACAAAGACATTACAAGAAAACAAAACAGCAGAACCTCAGGTACACAGATACGAAAGTCTTTACAAAATATCAAATTGAATCCAGCAGTGTGTAAAAAGGATAATGTATCATGACCAACTGGAATTTATCCCAGGAAAGCAAGGTTGGTTTTACATTCAAAATTACTTAATGTAATTCACAATATTATAGAATAATTGAGAAGAACCAGATCATTGTCTCTATAGATGCAGAGAAAACATTTGATGAAGTCCTGCACCCATTCATGATTAAAATTCTCAGCAAGCTAGGAAGAGAAGGGAGCTCCTCAAACCAATAGAGGCATATACATTGAAACCTTCTTTACTTAATGGTGGAAGGCTGACTGCATTTCCCCTAAGACAGAGAACAAGGCAAGGATGTATACTCTTATCACTTCAATTCAACATTGTACTGGAGCCAGTGCAATTAGATAATAAAATGAAGTAAAAGTCTTACAGATTGGGAAGAAGTAAAACATTTTTATCTGCAGACTACACCATCATATATGTAGAATTTTCCAAAGAATCTACAAAAAGTCTACTAGAACTAATAAGTAGGTTTAGCAAGGTTGCAATATACAAGGCCAATACACAAAAATCCACTGTATTTTTATATACTATCAGTAAGTGATTAATTTAAATTAGACAAATTTTAAAAATTTGCAATAGCATAAAAAATATGACATGATTTAGGCTAAATTTAACAAAATATTTATAATACCTGAACACTGAAAAGTATAAAACATTATAATTATACTATAAAAAATTTAAAGAAGTCCTAAATAAGTGGAGAGATATGCTCATGGATTGGAAGACTCAATATTGTCAAGGTAATAATTTCTCCCCAAAATGATTTATAAAGTTAAGGCAATCTTAATCAAAATCCAAGCAGGATCTTTTGTAGAAACTGACAAACTGATTCTAAAATTTGCGTAGAAATCAAAGGACCTAGAATAGCTAAAGGATTTTTCTTTTTTTAAAATAAATTTTACTGATAACATATTCATACAATCCATCCAATATGTACAATAAATGGTATTTGGTATAATCATATTGTTGTGCATCCATCATTTCAATGATTGTTAGAGCATTTCCATAACTCCACTAATAATAATAATAAAAATAATAAACAAATATCAGACAAACAAAAAAACTCTAACCCATAATAATTGTCTCTCAATCTCTCTATCCTTCCCTTGCTGTACATAGCTGGAATTCTGTTTCTGTGTCTCTAATTTATTTGTATTTATATTTATATTTAGTATAGATGGAATCAAATAATATGTAGTACTTTTTGTCTAGTTTCTTTCACTTACTATACTTCTTTTCTTTTTACCCTTAATGGAAGATTATTAATACATTACTATATACTACTGTTTATAATTTGCTTTGGTTATTTTTTCGCCTGATTTTAACATCTTGTAACATTAATGTATATTTGTTCTGTTCTAAAGAAAAAGTCTTATATATGCAATACTACCCAAATTCATTTTTCACATGAGGTTTTGCTATGCTGTACAGTCCCATGTTACATTTTTAAGCTTTCCTTCTTGTAATATACATGGCCTTAGACTTTCTCTTTTAACCTTTGTCTTACCCATATATTAGCACTGCTAGTTACAAACACTACGATGTGCTTTCACCATTTCTATTCATTTCCAAAGTTTTATGAACAACCTTTTTTTAACCAGTTCTATACAGATTAGCCCTCAGCTTTCCATTCTCTAGCCTCATTCTATTTTCTGGTGACCTATATTCCAGTTATTAACTCCATGAGTTTATACAATATATTTAGTTCATAATAGCACAATCATACAGCGTTTGTCCTGTTGTGTCTGGCTTGCTTTACTTAACATAATGTGCTCCAGGTTCATCCATGTTGTCATATACTTCAGTACTTCATTTCTTCTTACCACTGCCTGATAGTCCATTGTATGCATACACCACAATTTGTTTATCCATTCATCAGTTAATGGACACCTGGGCTGTTTCCATCTTTCAGCATTTGTGAATAATGCCAAAATAGCTAAAGAATTTTGAGAAAGAGGGAAAAAAAGAGTTGAAGGTCCTTCATTATCTAATTTAAGGACATACTATAAAGCTAGAGTAATCAAGATAGGGTAGTTTTGCATAAGACATTTAGATCAAAGGAACAGAATAGAGTCCAGAAATAGACCCACACATATATGCTCAATTGATTTTCCAAAATTGCTAAGATATTTCAATGGGAAAGGATAATCTTTTCAACAAATTGTACTGTATATGTGTATGAAAAAACCCCACAAACAAATGAATATCTTTATGGAAGAAGGGAGCCACAACCCTTATTTCACACCATATGCAAAATTAACTTGATACAGAAAATACACATAAACATAAACGTTAAAACTATAAAACCTCTAGGAGAAAACAGAAGGAACTTTTTTAGGTAGGACACATGAACTATAATAGACAAGATCCATAGATTGTGTGATGGCTTTATATCCACCCAGTCTTTGATACTCCTCCATTTAATAGGTGGCAAGCCTAATTTCCCTTCCCTTGAATATGAGATAAACTCAGTGACTCACTTCTAATGAATAGGAAAAAAAAATGGAAATGACAGTGTGCAACTTTGGAGACCAGGTCACAAAAGGCACCGTGGTCTCCTCCTTGCTCTCTCTCTTGGATCATGCACTTGGAGGGAAGCAAGGTGCCATGGCATGAGGACATGAAGTCATCTCATGGAGAGGACCATAGTCCAAGAAGCTGAGGCCTTCTGCCAATGGCTGGCAAAAAATGATGTCTTCCTGTCTACTGAGAGGTGAGGGAGGCGTCTTGGGAGCCACCTTCTTTCAAGCTTTCCAATGCCTGCAGCCTTGGCTGGCAGCTTGACTATAGCCTTAGGAGACACCCTGAGCCAGAACCCCCCAGCTAAGCTAGCCCCAGATTCCTGACCTTCAGGAACAGTGGGAGGTAATAAATGTTTTTCGTTTTGTTCTGTTTAAAGTTTTAAATATTTCTACTGTTTGAAAGACACGTTAAGAAAAGGAAAAAACATGACACAGATTTAGGAGAAGGCGGTTGACTTGGCCCAGTGGTTAGAGCATCCGTCTACCACATGGAAGTCCGCGGTTCAAACCCCGGCCTCCTTGACCCGTGTGGAGCTGGTCCATGCGCAGTGCTGATGCGCTCAAGGAGTGCCCTGCCACACAGGGGCGTCCCTGCGTAGGGGAGCCCCATGCACAAGGAGTGCGCCCCGTAAGGAGAGCCGCCTAGTGCGAAAGAAAGTGCAGCCTGCCCAGGAATGGTGCCACACATACGGATAGCTGACACAACAAGATGACACAACAAAAAGAAACACAGAGTCCCGTGCCACTGACAACAACAGAAGCGGACAAAGAAGACGCAGCAAATAGACACAGGGAACAAACAACTGGGGTGGGGTGGGGAGGGGAGAGAAATAAATAAATAAATCTTTAAAAAAAAAAAGATTTAGGAGAAAATATTTGCAATATATCTGATAAAACTCTTGCATCCAGAATATATTAAGAATTCTTACAACTTAATAAGAAGACGACACATAGCTAACTAATAAAACAGGCAGAAGATTTGAATAGATGCTTCATCAAAGAAAGTATACAAATGGCCAAAGGTGTATGAAAGAATAGTCAAGATCATAAGTTACCAGGAAGTTGCAAATTAAAATAACACTGACTATACCTGTTCATACACACTAAACTAGCTAAAATTTAAAAACTAACAATGTAAAATTTGGCAGAATATGTAGCAACTAGAGTTTTCATGATTGCTGGAGGGAATATAAAATGGTACAACCACTTAGGAAAATGATTCGTTAGTTTTTTAAAACTAAAAGCTAAGCGTACACTGTCACACAAATCACCAATTCCATGCCTAGAAATTTACACAGTAGACATACAAATTTATGTCCACATGAAGACTTGTATACAAATATTCACAGCACTGTATCTGTAATAACCTCAAACTAGAAATGATCCAAATTAGTGAACTATAGTATATCTGAACAATGGAATACTACTCAGCAATAAAAAGGAAAGATTACTGATATCTGCCACTACATGGATAAAATCACAAAACCATTATGCTGAACAAAAGAAGCCAAACTTGAAAAGAGGAGCTTTTCCATTTACTTGAAACTCTAGAAAAGAAAATTGAATCTATAGCGACAGAAAGCAGATCAGTAGGTGCTGGGGTGCACACAGGGGTGGGAAGTGACTGATTGGGAAAGGGCACAGGGTATTTTTTGGAGTGATGGAACTGTTGTGTAATTTGATTTGTGGTGGTGGTGCTTACATGGGTGTATACATTTGTCAAAACTCATTGAAGGAACTGCACTCTTAAAATGGTCTTATTACATATAAATTATTACTCTATATAATTGGTTAAAAACAAACAAAATAACAACAAGAACAAAAAAATCAGTATTTAAGAACACGCCCTAGAAAGGATCTGACAGAAACATCTTTGTGCCTAGTATTGTTGATTGATAAAGGTTTAATGTGAGGCACTTCTTAGGACTATCTGATTTAACTTGAGCCAAGCCCTTCCCCAGAGGCTACAGAATCTATTTGGTCAAAGAGTCTAGGTCCTAAGACTTTTGATTTTGTTCTCAGGTGTGGTTGCCATTAGGCTGTCTCCAAAGCCTGACAAATCCTATAACAGGCAATGCAGGCTGAATTTTGTATTTTAGCATTGATGCTTACGAGTGTTTTAAAGTCCTTTGTTAACTTGTTCCCATAGCCAGGCCTAACAGAAAGGATGAAAGGTGATAGTGAGGTAATTTACAGTCCACAAAAAGCATTTTCACATTTGCCACTCTTTTAATCTTAGGCAATTGAATTTAAATTGGGCATTCTGACTTGCCCAGGGCCAAACAGGCAGGAAACAGTAGGCTCTGAACTCTAGCCCCGATTTCTCTGACTTCAAAAAATCTAGATTTTCTTAGAATAACTGAAATGTGTTGATGAATAGGTCATGGAGAAAAGGAAACCGTGAAGGCTCTTGGGCATTTAAACAAGAGCTTCCACTGAGGATCTTCATTGGTCTGTATTATGGAGAACAAGCCCCAGGTTAGCCATGGGGAGCACCCAGATATTAAATGGCTTGGTCGTGTCTGCTCACCTCCTTGACCATGTGGTTTGTGTATCCTTTTTTCTCCTGCAGCGCCACACACACACACAAAACACATACACCCACACACAACACACAGGCTTCCTTACAATGGGGGATCAAGTCACCTGCTGCCTTGTCCCGGCAGTACTGTGTCTGGGGCTGAGTTTCCACTTGTATTTCTCGATGGCAAAGGGCCATGTGATTCCCGAGCTGGCCCAGGGACAGGGCATTTGATGTTGCAGCCAGCCCAGGAGAAGCGATAGGAGAGCCTGGTCAGAACCAGCAGGGTGTGCACCACCCCAGCAACATGTGGGCGTTCTTTCTGCTCTTCTGTAAGTAGAGCATGACAAACAGAAGACTTTTCAAGGCCACTACCAAACCCAAGAACACTCCTCCTGTCAGCCTGTCTCCTGGGCCCCACTGAAGACAGTAGAGCTTCCCACACCAGCTAAAGCGCTCAACTGTGAGTGCTCTCTCCCGGGTCAGCCTGCCCCAGCTTACGCTTGAAGGAGAACATAAGCTCTTTAAGAACAATGACTGTTTTCTTCTGTTCCAGTTTGTACAGAATGCAGAGAGGGGTCCTTGCAAAATATCCGTTTCAGCCACTGGTAGCGATGAAAACCATCTATCCCATCTTGGGTTGGCCAGGCAATTGTATTTACTTGGCCTGTTCATAAATACAAGGCAATTGTATTTATGGCAAGGACTTGAGTCTGCCACAGGATCCTTCCAGGGGCTTTTGTGAAGGTGAATGAACCAGTTCCTTATCGCCGAAAATCCTTCATTGCAGACCCTGACCTGGAGTAAGGTCACAGTCTGGAAGCAAGGAGACTGGAAAACTGAAGGTGGATCTAAAGGTTCTGTGATATCCCAGGCTAACTCTGGTGCTAGAAGGCTGGGCAGGTTCTGTGCTGTGTGCACACAGGCACAATGAAGACAGAAACCTTTCCCAAGAGACAAGGGATTCTCCATTTTCCCACTTGAGATTGCTTGTTTGACAAGCTCAGAATGAGCAGTCATACAGATAGGTGGTTTCCTATTTGAGTTTTACAAAACACATGAATTTTTTTTTTTAAGATTTATTTTTATTTTATTCATTTCTCTCTCCTTCCTCCCACCCCGGTTGTCTGTTCTCTGTGTCTATTTTGCTGGGTTTTCTTCTTTGTCCGCTTCTGTTGTTGCCAGCAGCACGGGAATTTTTTTTTTTTTATAATTTTTTTAATTCATTTTGTAAAAATATTACATTCAAAAAATATGAGGTCCCATTCAACTCCACCACCCCCACCCCTACTCCCCCCCCAGCAACACTCTCTCCCATCATCATGACACATCCATTGCATTTGGTAAGTATATCTCTGGGCATCGCTGCACCTCATGGTCAATGGTCCACATCATAGCCCATACTCTCCCACGTTCCATCCAGTGGGCCCTGGGAGGATCTACAATGTCCAATAATTGTTCCTGAAGCACCACCCACGACAACTCCAAGTCTCGAAAACGCCTCCACATCTCATCTCTTCCTCCCATTCCCCGCACCCATCAGCCACCATGGCCACTTTTCCCACACCAATGCCACATTTTCTCTGTGGACATTGGATTGGTTGTGTCCATTGCACATCTATGTCAAGAGGAGGCTTAGATTCCACATGGATACTGGATGCAATCCTCCTGCTTTCAGTTGTAGGCACTCTAAGCTCCATGGTGTGGTGGTTGACATTCTTCAACTTCATGTTAGCTGAGTGGGGTAAGTCCAATAAATCAGAGTGTAGGAGTTGAAGTCTGTTGAGGCTCAGGGCCTGGCTATCATAGTCAGTCCAGAGATTCAAATCCCCTATATATATCTTAAACCCCAGCACCAACTACAATTCCAGTAAAGTAGCATGAAAGCCTTGTGAAAAGAGATCCCATCTGTGTCCAGCTCCATCACGCAGAAACACCAGCTCCAAAGAAGGGCCAACTGACATGGCAGTGAACCCCATCTGCATCTGCCATGACCATAGAACCTGTGAGTCTCTTTAGCCCTCAAAAGAACCAATACCTGGGGTTGTATCTACTTTATCTGTCTCTGAGACTCTGCTCAGGTGTGCATAAGGGCAATTCTTCTGACAACCTTCCTGACTCTTTTTTAGAGACTCATAGCCATATAAACTCATTTGTCCTTTCCATTTCCCCCTTAATTTAGGTCAAACAGCATTTTTAACTCCTGTTATTATATGTAGACAGGGATATTCTGCTGGTCCGCGTTGAACCTTTAATTCAAGGTCATTTTCTAATTGCATCATCAGTTGGTACTTGGTAGTGATCCCTCGGTGCCAGGGAGGCTCATCCCCGGGTGTCATGTCCCACGCTGGGGGGAAGGCATTGCATTTACATGCTGAGTTTGGCTTTGAGACTGACCACATTTGAGTAACATGAAGGCTGTCAGGAGGAAACTCCTAGGCACAGTAGCAGCACGGGAATCTGTATTTCTTTTTGTTGCATCATCTTGTTGTGTCAGCTCTGTGTGTGTGAGGCACCATTCCTGGGCAGGCTGCACTTTCTTTCGCGCTGGGCAGCTCTCCTTACGGGGCGCACTCCTTGCATGTGGGGCTCCCCTACGTGGGGGACAACCCTGCATGGCAGGGCACTCCTTGCACGCATCAGCACTGCACATGGGCCAGCTGCACACGGGTCAAGGAGGCCCAGGGTTTGAACCGCAGACCTCCCATGTGGTAGACGGACGCCCTAACCACTGGGCCAAGTCCGCTGCCAAAACACATGAATTTGCTGATGTGCTTTATTTAAAAAAAAATTTTTTTTAAGGAGGTACCAGGGATTGAATCCAGGAACTTGTGCATGGGAAGCAGGTGCTCAACCACTGAGTTATATCCACTCACCAATGAGAGCTGGTTTTTTCATTTGTTTGTCTTTAGGAGGTACCAGGGATCAGATCCAGGACTTTGTACATGGGAAGCAGGAGCTCAACCACTTGAGCTACATCCGTTCCCCTGATGTGCATTATTTTTATATGGTACATTCCCTCCCAGGAGCTACAAACCTTAACAAGTTCCAGAAATCCTCCAGAAACTAAAGACAATGCTATAAAGAAGGCAGGAGAAGCAACTCCCACCTCCACAGAAGACCCAAGTGGAGGAAATGATATATGTTGTAGGCATTGGAGCTGGAAGGGTGGGAGGAAGACTTAGAGAAGAGGAAAGAAAGATTTTTCACTGGTGAGTGTGACTGTGATCTTTTTTGCTGAAAGAGGCAGGGAAGCTATTTCACTGGGGGTTCAGAGAACAAGATTATGTTTGCTCTTCAGAAGAATATTAGGATTATACTTGAGGGAGGGGGAGGGGCTGAAAATTGGGCTGGGTGACCCCTGGAAGCTCATCCAAGGTGTCTCAGTTCTGATTCTAGTCCACCCAGTTTGCAGGAGAAGGAACAGAAGGGAGAACAGTTAAGTACATCTGTGAAGGGCACGTCTAATCAGACGTTGCGCAACTGAGCCTGGGATTCCTGATTTTTTCAAGTACTAAACCAGGAATCTGGAGCCTGGGGTGGAATGTGATTCTGCCACTGGCTTGCATTCTGACCTGGGACCACTCTGGCCTCAGTTTTATTATCTGTGAAATGGGGAAATAGGACCTGATTCAATGCAACTAACTTTTATGAAACTTGAAAAAACTAGACTGTATGTGTGTGGGTGGATATGAGAGAGAGGGGCAGGGGAGAAAGAGGAGAATGTGAACTTGTAAACCTATACAACTAGGTAGATGAGTCAGGCACACATACATTCAGATGCAGCAGAAATAGGGAACAATCAATATTCTAAGGGAAAATGGGGAAGGGGAGAGAGTGATTCTAACTTTGGACTTACAGGCTTCTTGGAGGAGGTGGTCTGAGTTAGGTAAGGTCCTGACAGGTCTGTGAGTTAGGTAAGGTTAGTTACAAAGAAGAGGATGTGTCTTGGCAGAGAAAACAGTGAACAGAAAGAGGAATCAACAAACTGGGTGAGTGCAGGAGAGGAATGTAGGAGGCCATGACTGGAGCACAGGGTTCACCTCACGTAGTAGGTCCTCAGTAAATATCCTCTGAGCAACGGCGGGAGCAGGAGGACTGGGCTGGAAAGAAGGCAGGGCCTTCTCCCCGGCTGTGGAGTCATAAATGGAAGGCGACCACTCTGAAGGACTCTGGGTGCAAGGAGGAGGCCTCCGTGCCACTGTCAGGGTGGACCATGGAAGGGGAGGCCCAAAGACCCTGAGAAATGGTCCAGGGGAGAGATGACAAGGGCTCGAACTGAGAGCAACAACGGGGGAGGGCTGGGGATTTAAAAGAGAGTGCAGAAGAAGATCCCGCAGGCTTCCGAAGGCTGATCAGACGTGCAGGGAGAGGGAGAAGAAGATGAAGACAACTTTGATGGTTTCAAGCCTGGGCATCAACAGAGACAAATGATGCTCAGTTAGATTTTGTATAGGAAGGTTTTGGGCTGTCTATTGGGAGTCTATGTAGAAATAGCTGGCAGGTAGGGAGATATGTAGAAAATTCATTAGCCAGGGATTTGGGGTTCTTGGACATGGAAGTAATGGTTGAAGATGTGGACATTGATGAGACAGACAGAGGGGGTGTTCTGTGAGAAGAGGCTGGGCCCAGCTAAGGGGCAGGTGAAGAGCCCTGGGATGGACAGAAAAAGTGAGGCCGGCAGGAAGGCAACTAGCAGAACCCAAAGGAGTCCAAGGGGTGGGTGGAGGGCTGAGCAAGTGACAGGAGGAGGCAGTGGGGTCAGCTCCCAGGCCAACGTCGTGAGGAGGGCCCTGACTGCCAGGGCTTGAGGCAAGGAAGTAGAAAAGAAGGTATAAAGACTCTTTAAAGACATTTGTAATAAGAGAACGAGACCAAAATCTGGTGACTTGAGAGAAAACGGGGTGAAGGGCAGCCATTTTAAGGTCAGGAAGATGTGAACGTGCTTTGGGCCAGGGCTTCTCAAATGTAGATGCACGTCTGAATCACTGGAGATCCTGTTAACAGGCAGCTTCTGATTCAGGAAGGAAGAGGGGAGGATGATGTATCAGTGTTAAAGAGACAGGAGCTGCCACCATCAAGGGCCCAGGCAAATAAGTTAGTTTGGCAAAGGAAGCAGGGATATGAGCTGTTCTCAGACTAGAGAGAAGGCAAGAAGGACGGGTGGTAATATAAGGGGCATGAGAGGTGGAGCAAAGGAGGGGTGAGGGGGTCCTTGTGGAAGGACCTGGGCTTCTCAGTAAGGCAGCTGGTGAGTGTTTCTGTGGCAGGGAGAATGAGGAGGGGTCTGGAGGTCTGAGGAGAGTAAAAACTGGCTGCCTGGCTGGCCCTAGTGGTGAGATAGGACCCATCTGAGTTGGCCAGCTTGATTTGTTGGGTCTGCAGTGAGTGTGGTGGCTGTGACTTCCTTCTAGAGGGTCTGGAGCTGCAGAGTGAATGACGTGCTCAGTTGGGGAGGGTCCCACATGGTAGGTCCTGGAAGAGTCGGGAGCTGAGGGGACTGAGGGTACAGATGTGAGTGTGGTTGAAATGGCTGAGATCAGGCTGGTCAGGGAGCCCAGGGAAGCACTTACAGGGCACAGGAGACAGTATGAGAAAGGAGAACAGTAGGGAGAGGAGGAAGCTGTGGTCAGAGTGGACATCAGCAGTGAAGGTCTGGAGGTGAGCTGCTGGAGGTGTCTAAGGAGCCAGGCAGGTAAGTGGTTTAGATAGACCAAGAGGAGGCTGGAGGGACAAGGGTGTCTGGACGGGGGGCCTTCTGCATCCAGAAGGGGAGGGGCAGGGCCAGTGGCAGAGAGCTGATGAGTAGTTGAGGAAGAAGCAATGTCCCAGGGCACCAGAAAGGAAAGAGCCCAGGGTGTCCTTCTCACTCAGGGAACAACAGCATCTGCTTGGCAGCCAGCAGGGCTCCGGAAGGCAAGGAGGGCCTGCCCTGTTCACTTCCACTCCACCCCTTTCCGTGATGCTCTATGAACAAGGTCCTGGCCAAGGTGAGGAGCCACGGGTTTCCGGCCTGGGACTGTGATGCCGAGGGGAGGCCATGGGAGGTGACCCCCTCAGCCCCCGACCCCACGGCCCTGCAGCCTGCTCCAAGGCTCTCCGCCTCCACCCCTGCCACCTGCAGCTGACGGTGAAACCCCATTCAGAAGACAAGCCCTTACGTGCTGAGTTCAGCAGGCTTTGTTTTCCCGGCTCCTGGGACCCCCTCAGGCATGCTGCAATGCCGAGTTTTGAAGTCAGCAAGTGTCTCCTGTGCGCTTTTGAGCCAGGGAACTCACCCTAGGGAAGGAGGACAGGCTATCGGCACTTCCTGTTGTAGAAGGACAAGCCAAAAGCACAGTTGGACTCCCCGCTCTCAATTTGTTAGGCTCAGTTTGATTCTCTCTCTCTCTCTGGTGAGCTTCAGTTTGGAGTTGTTTGCGCTTCATCAGCTGTTTACGGAAGCGGTGGTGTCTGGGAGGGTCGGAGAAGTCAAAGGGAAGGGAAGGGACCCCTCGGGCGCTGCGCTGGGGCTCGGCCTCGCCAGGCCCTCCTGGGCTCCCTCCCCTGAGCCCGGGGTGCTCTGCCGTGTGCGGTGCCCATGCTCAGCCTCCAGGCCTGCCGCCCTTGGCAGACCAGCGCCTCTCTGGGCCCTTTGGAACCGCTGACCTCATCCCCCCACCCCACCTCCAGCCAGAAACTGCCCTGGGCTCCTTCCTGACAAATCAGAGCCTGGCTTGCTTTCTTCCATCTGCGAAGGCCTGGTATTTCTTTGCCTTCCGCCCTATTGAGGCCTTTGCAGGAAGTGGCCAGCTGGTCTTCCTCCGGCCGTGTCCTCCCTGGGTGACCCACAGCCCCTCCTCCCCGTCTGCCGGCCTTGCACTCTCTCCCCCTTCACCACCCGGGACACCCACTGGCCCTCCTCAGCGTGGGCCTCGTGCCTTCCCTGTGCCCTTTTTATCTGTCTGCAGTGGGGGAGGGAAGCACTAAAGGATTTGTGCAAAGACCCTGGGCAGAAGAAGATAGATGGAATTGGCAATAAATCCAGGAGCAAAGTTGTAACTTGACTTAAAAACAAACAAAAGGGCCAGAATTGCACTTAAGCCCAGCAGAAGCTCATCTCCCAGTGTAAACAGAAAAGGGTAGGCGTGGGCCAAGGGGCCTTGCACAGGCCTGGGGCGGCCAGGGAGGGGTCTGGAGCAGGGCTGGCCTCCGACTTCCTCTGGAAGGGACCGCCTGTGAGGACAGGTCTCTGTGACCTCGTTAAAGGAGAAAGAAGAGGCTGGCACTGCTGTTTTTGCACTCAGTTTTCCATGTCTTACCCTTCTGAAAAGGACAAGGTTGGTTGGTCGGGGCAAACACTCTCTTGGCCTGTTTGACTGGGGCCAGGCAGATAAAAGCTTCCACCCAGAACAACCGGAGCGCTGGGCGTGAGCCCCAAGTCCCCTGCCTTCCCCAGGACATTGGGGAGTTTATTTGGGCCCCTGGGCAGGCTCAAAAGGACAGGGGTTCTTCCTTGGGGCAGGGGTCTGCCCAGCAGGACCCTGGAGGGGTCACGCTCAGCCGGAATCACTGTGCCTCTCTTAAAGGTGCTGGGCTATAACTACAATGACTGCGCCTCATCTTGACGTTAAAATGTCACACTGTTCAGTGCAGACCCTCTTACCTGGATCCTTCCAACTGCTCTGTGAGTTGGGTGGAACACACTTTGCACATCATTTTATGGGCAAGAAAACTAACACAGAAAGATAGAGAGACTTATCCAAAGTCACACACAGCAAGCCAGTAGTTGACCTAGGTCAATGCAGTAGAAAATGAGAGTCAAGGGAATTATAGTTTGGGCTCAGTTAGTAACAAATCATGTGATCTGGTGTGGGGCACTTAACCTCTGGGTCCAGGCTTCTGACGATAAGATGAGGTTCCCTCCAAAGGTTAAACAGGTCGGCCATGGCTCCTCTAACACTGTTGCCAGGCTTCTCAAAGTTGGGAACCCTAGGAGTACCTAGCTGTGCAGGGAGTCTACAAAGCCACACGTTAAACATGGCACATTTTTCTGGAGTCCTTGGGATTTTTCAGGAGGAAAAAAAAAAGGCCTTTTAAAAAAAAGTTAAAAAAATAAGATAGGTATAATGGAAGAGGATGCAAAATTCAAAATTCAAAAGTGAAAGAGAAAAACTTCGAGGACATTCTGTGCTTCTGGTAGTCAGCTTCTGGACCCCCAGAGTAGGAAGTCTGCTTGTTCACATCACCTGGGAAATCGGTGGGAAAGCTTGGGAAGTGTTGCCTTGGGGATCCCACCCTGAGACAGGCAGACTTCCTGTACTCTGCCTACCGCCCCTGAGTCGTCTGGAGTAGCCCACGGGTTTGTTGTGATAAAGAGCAGCTCTCCTTTCCAATGGCTGTGCTAAGCGCACCAGGCAGTGACCTGCAGACTCTCATGTTGCTGGGGAATGTGGGGTGGCTGCATTTCCTTTCCCAGAGGGAAAGCTGTTTTCAAAGCATCTGACACAGCTCTTCTTGTACCAGTCTCTATATTAGAATCACCTGATGAGTTCTTAAATTTTTATTTATTTATTTATGTTTTAGAGACGTGAGTTTACAGAAAAATCATGCACAAAATACGGGGTTCTCATCTAACACCTTATTAAAGCCCTGTGTTGGTATGGTACATTTGTTACCATTGATTTAAAAAAAAAACATTTCTATAATTGTACTATTAATTATAGTCCGTGGTTTAACTTAGGTTTGACTGTGTTGTGCAGTTGCATGGATTTTTAAAAAAAATTTGTTCTAGTTACATATATAACCTAGAATTTCCCCTTTTAACCACATTCAAATATGTAATTCAGTGCCATTAATTATGTTCATAATGTTGTGCTACCATCACCACCATCCATACCAAAACTTTCCCATCATTCCAAATAGAAATCCTGTACATTTCAAGCCTTAACTCCCTATTCCCTACCTTCACCTGTTCCCTGGTAACCTATATTCTAGATTCTGACTCTAAGAGTTTGCTTGTTCTAATTATTTCAAACCAGTGAGATCATACAATATTTGTTCTTTTGTGTCTGGCTTATTTCACTTAACCTGATGTCTTCAAGGTTCATCTATGTTGTCACATGTATCCAGGACTTCATTCCTTTTTATGGTTGAACAATAGCCACTGTGTGTATATACCTTATTTTGTTGAGCCATTCTTCAGTGGATGGACACTTGTGTTGCTTCCACCTTTTAGCAATTGTGAATAATGCTGCTATGATCATTGGTGTGCAAATATCTGTTAGAGTCCCTGCTTGCTAAATTCTTTTGGGTATATATCTAGAAGTAGTACTGCTAGGTCATAGGGTAAATCTATGCTTAACTATGTGAGGAACTGCCAAACTGTCTTCCACAGTGGCTGCGGCATTTTATATTCCCATCAGTAATGAATGAGTATTTCTCCACATCCTCTCCAACACTTGTAATTTTCCATCTCATTGTGGTTTTGATTTGCATTTCCCTAATGGTTAATGATGTTAAACATCTTTTCATGTTTTGTCTTTTTTTTTTTTGCCATTTGTGTATCTTCTTTGGAGAAATGTCTGTTCAAGCCTTTTGCCCATTTTTAAACTGGGCTGTTTATCTTTTTGTGGTCAAGTGGAAGGATTCCTTTATATATTCCATATTTTAAACTCTCGTCAGATATGTGGTTTCCATTATGCAGGTTGTCTTTTTACTTTCATGATAAAGTCCTTCTATGTGCAAAAGTTTTGTTTGTTTGTTTTTAGCTACACTGGCTCCTGCAAAAGTTTTTAATTTTGATCAAGTCCTATTTATTTATTTTTGTTGTTGTTGCTTGTACTTTGGGTGTAAAGTCTAAGAAACCAGTACTTAATACAAGATCCTAAAGATGCTTCCTTCCATTTTCTTCTAGAAGTTTCATAGTTCTGGCCCTTAGATTTATGTATTTGATCCATTTGGGGTTGATTTAGTATATGGTGTGAGGTAGGGATCTACCTTCATTTTTTTGCATATGGAGTTCCTGTTTTCCCAGCACCATTTTAAAAAGAGAGTATTTTTCCCCCAACCTAGTAGTCTTTGCCTGCTTGTCAAAAACCAGCTAGAAGCAGATGTGGCTCAATCAGTTGAGTGCCAGCTTCCCACATGGAAGGTCCCAGGTTTGGTTCCCAGGGCCTCTAAAAAAAACAAAAACAGCAAGCAAAACAAATGAAAAAACCAACTCAGAGGAGCCCATGTGACTCAGTGGTTGAGCTCCAGCTTCTCACATATGAGGTCCTGGGTTCAACCCCCAGCCCCCAGTACCTGAAAAAAAAATCAGTTAGCCATAAATGTGAGTGTTGATTTCTGAACTCTCAATTTTATTCCATTGGTCTATATCTACTCATGACAGTACTACACTGATTTGTTTACTACAGTTTTAAAAGCTCCCCAGATGACTCTAATATTCAGCTTGGGCTGAGTACACTGGCCTACATGCCAGAGGGTCTATGTCCAAGGAGGGGAAACAGTGACACAGATAACCCCCTTCCCTCTACCAACCAACAAGACCAGTGGGAAATGAGGCTGCAATCCAGAAGACAATACCTCCAAGTGTAGGAAAAGGGCAGGGGAGGAGGGAAGGCTGGGAGGGGAGATGGAGAACAAGACATGACATTGCAGGGGGACAGGGAGTGTGGCCTTAGTAAAACCTTGCTGTAGATGGTCCCCCCTTTAATACTTGAGAGAGGGACTGTGGCCCCTGCCTCCAGCCACACTGGGTGGGCACCTGAGGAGCTGCAGAGTGTTACTGACTTGTTGCCACCAATTCTGTGAGGCTGGAGGGAAACAAACACTGGTAGGCTCATTTTACTGAAACGCTGAGGGGACAGAGTAGGACATGGTCCATCCAAAGCATCATTCTCTGAGAGTAAAAAGAGAACAAAGGAGTCATTATTTTATCTGTCATTCATTTGCTCACTCAGTACCTATTTATGTGCAAGACCTGGGCCAGCCTGCCCTCAGGGAGCTTGAGCCCCAGGGGTCCACTTTTAAAAAATGAGAAGTTGGGTTAATGAGCACTAAGCTTTTCCCAGCTCTGATATTTGGTGACTTAATGGAAGCAAAGAAGGAGGCCCTGCTGGGGCCCATTCACTGCCACTGGGGCATTTCCTGGGGCCACTGCTATCTTTCTGCCCTGGCAAGCCTGAGGAAGGGTTGCAGGGGGAGCAGTCCATGACATGGAGCTGGTGCTTGCTTTCCTCTGCTGGCCCAGAGGGCTGAAGCGGTCAGGGACAAAAGCTGGCTCCTTTGGGCTGGGCGGCCATTGGCCGTCCACCTTAGGAGGTGAGATGGAACGTGGCTCAACCACTAGACAGAACCGAAAAATCTCCAGAATATTTTCAGCCCATTTGTACTTATCAATTATCACACTGGAAACCCCAGAAATTTGCGTAGGACCCTTTCCAGAATGAGGGGGATTTCACAGATTTGGCCTTGGGCAGGGCGAGTTTCTTAGAATCTCAGCCCGGGAGCCAGCCTGGCCCGCTGGCCCGAGGTTCACCCACCTTCTCACGCTCTGCGCCAACTGCTCTCGGGACACCTGACTGCCCCATCAGAGGCGACTTTCTGGACCGACTCTCCAGCCACGAGATGTCTGTGTTCCTCTGGCTCTTTGGTTTCCCGTTCACATTTTTGGGAGTTACTTGACACTCCGCAGCCAGTGATTCTGGCAGTCTAAGACCTACAAAGTTCGGGCCCGAGGCTGTTGCGGCCTCCGCTGTGGTCTTTCTGAAGCTGCATCTCATCTGGGCTAGAGGTGAGCGCTTCCCCCTCGAGACCCCGGCAGGCTGAGTCTGAAGCAAAGTTCAAGGAACAGTCGCTTCCACCACGGCTGCGTGTTGTTTGTCTGGCACAGAGACGGCCTGACAACATGCTGACGGGCCGTCGGGGCGGGGAGGAGGAGCTGAGGGGCGGGGCAGCCACACCGGGTTCCGTGCGCCGTCCTCGCGCGCTTAGCAACGCCCGCCACCATTAACGCTCCAAATGCTTTTAGGACAAGTTCCACGTTACCTGACACTCGAGATAATTAAAACAGAGCAACCGCTTGCAGGGAACCTTACCTTTTATGACCTCACAGAGTTTTACAAGGAAAGCCTTATTTTCTTTCAGAGGGAGCCAAGAGGTGTGCCGAGGGCCCTAAGAAAGAGCTGAGATGGGAACCCCAAATCTCCTCCTACCATAAATGTATGGATTAAAGAAAACATGGTTACTGGTGTTTTTTTTTTTTCATGATTCTAAAAGTAACACGTGGTCATGGAAGACAATTTGGAGGAAACAGAAAAGTCTGAAAAATAAAGTAGAAACCACCCCTGATCCCACTCCTGGAAACCATTGGCAATGTTCTGGGGGTAGACCCTTCCTGATTATGACATATCTCTTAAAAATCTTAAAAAAAAAAAAAGTAAAAACAGGTTTTTTTTTTTTTTCTTTTGAGGTACCAGAGCCGGGGATTGAACCCGGGACTTTGTATGTGGGATGCCAGTGCTCAATCACTGAGCCACATCAGCTCTCCAGGAAACAGATTTTTAGAATGATAATTCAGAACTTCATAAATGAGGCTCTTATACCTATTCTATTTCAGGTAAATTTGCTATAGGAGTGTGATTAATAAAAAGCACAGAATTGATGAATCAAAAGTCATCGAGGGCCTACTTTGTGTGAGGCACTCAGTTAGGCATAGTGAGGGTTGACAACATCTAAAGCATGATGCCTGGCCTCAAGAAGCAAGGAGAAATGAAGAGCACACAAGAGTGCCTTTGGGGGAAGCAGACTTGGCCCAGTGGTTAGGCCATCCGCCTACCACATGGGAGGTCCGCAGTTCAAACCCTGGGCCTCCTTGACGCGTGTGGAGCTGGCCCATGCGCAGTGCTGATGCGCACAAGGAGTGCCCTGCCACGCAGGGGTGCCCCCACTTAGGGGAGCCCCACGCACAAGAAGTGCAGCCCATAAGGAGAGCTGCCCAGCGCGAAAGGAAGTGCAGCCTGCCCAGGAATGGCGCCGCACACACGGAGAGCTGACACAGCAAGATGACGCAACAAAAAGAAACACAGATTCCCATGCCACTGACAACAACAGAAGTGGACAAAGAAGAACACGCAGCAAATGGACACAAAGAACAGACAACTGGTGGGGGAAGGGGAGAGAAATAAAAATAAATCTTCAAAAAAAAAAAAGCAGCTCAGTCTTCAAAAAAAAAGAGTGGCTTTGGGTACTTGTGTCCTCATCTCTAGCACAGGTATCACTGCGCCCTCCAAATTGGTGGCTGGGTTGGGCTGAGTGGTGCCCGCCTCAAAAGCTATTTGTTGTTCATTCACTCAACAGAGAGGGGCCTGGCACCTTCTGTGTGTCAGTCACCACGCTGGGCACCAGGAATACACATGCCAGGCAGCTGACATGCACCTCCAGGGGCTCGGAGGAAGGAGAGGCCACTCCCCATAGAGGCAGCCAGGAAAGGGGGCTGCATGGCATGGGGAAGGGCCGAAGGCAGGGCCGAGGGGAGAACCTCCGCGAGTGAGGCTGTGGCCACCGCAGAGCTCCGAGCAAATTAGGAGCAGCGAGTCTGGGCAGAGGGTCACGTGGGGAGGCAGGTTGGTGCCAGGGTCCCCAGCGTGCAGGAGCTGCCTCGAGGCAACAAGAATATGAAGGTGTTTAGGTTGGGGAACAGGGAAGCATCATGACGCAAGCGGCATTTTAGGAGACTTATGTGAGCATTGACTTATCTGTGTGTCTGTCTGTGCCTGTGTATATCCAGGCCCATCGGCACGTCCTCGTGTATCTGGATGTTGAGTATGTATGCATATGTCTATTGTGCACCTCTGCATGTGTCTCTTGTGCACCTCTATGTGTTGGTGTGTGCTCATCTACCAGTGTGTGTCTATGTCTTTTTGTGTGGCTGTGTGTGTGTCTGTATGTTTGTGTGTGCGTGTGTGTATGACTGTGTCTCTCTGGATTCCTGTGTATGTCAGTATGTGTGTATATCTACATGCATGTGGACACATGTCTCTGTGTTTGTCTGTCAGGGGGTCCTGGAAAAGGGTGTGTGCTGCTAGATTTTCAGTCTGTCCAGCAAAAGCTTGCAAGCGGGGCCTGGGAAGCCAGTGGGAAGGTGGACAAGCAGGAAAGCAGGTCACATGGAGTATCAAGCAGGAGCAGCCACAGGAAAGGGGCAGGGCCCTGGAGCAGGTTTGGGACAGGATGGCCAGAGGTCAAAGGTGGAGCAGAAAGGTCAGCAGGGCAGTTCAGGGCCGTAAACATGTCACACCTGCCTCAGGTCTGGGAGCTTCACCGACCAGGGACAGAGTGGTTTTGTTTTCTTTTTGATTTGTTTTATGTTTTAGGAGGTACTAGGGATTGAATCCAGGACCTGTACATGGGAAGCAGATGCTCAACCACTGAGCTACATTTGCTCCCCAATGAGAGTTGGTTCTTTTGTTTGTTTATTTGTTTGGCTGGTTTATGTTTGATTTTTAGGAGGTACCGGGGATTGAACCCAGGACCTTGTACATGGGAAAGCAGGTGCTCAAACACTGAGCTACCTCTGCCCCCCAGAGTTTCAAAATGACCTGGCAGGTTAGAGCAATAAGGGTCTGAACAGAGGAGGTGGCCCTGGAGAGGAGGACCTGGACAATGGGTGTCAAGAAAACAGTGCAGAGAAAGAGGGCACTTGGGGTGGGGACTGGTTTCGGGAAGATGATGACTTCAGTCTAGTTGAAGAAATCAGAGAACAAGAAACTGTAAAGGATGCAGAGAGTGTGACCCAGAGTCATGCTTGAGAGAGGATAGGGCAAATGAGGAGTGCGAACAGGCCCAATTAGGGGTGTCTTGGTGCTCTCAGTGGAGGAGATGGAAATTTGGGACAAGGGAGGGGAGGCAGTGGATATGAATGGGAGGAAGGCAACATTTGTTGGATGCCTACTATGATCATATGGAAATGAAAACAAAGAATATTAACAAGTGTGAGCAGCGGAGTTGAGTGATGGAAGGCCTATGCATATTTGAATAAAGAATAAGACTCAATCATCAAAATATTCAGGCCTGATCCCATTAAGGGCTTCCTCTGAGAGTTAGGAAACTGATATCCTTTAATCATGCTTTATATTTATAAAGGCCTTTCTCCAAAGAACTCTAAGTGCTCAATAAACACTAATTAATTCACTTGTGTAGCCCCCTTTAGGGACAAGTTGGTAGAAGGTTATCATCATTATGTCTACAGGCACAGACTGTGGCAGAGATGAGAATGTCTCTGCCAAAGTCACAGAGCTTGTCTGTGGTGGGACGTGCTGTACCTGTAACTGCTAGGCCATTCCTAAATCGCCCACCTCATGCCAGGATCCCTCATTATTGGTGAGACTTGGCTATGAGACCAACTACTGTGCTTAGGGCGTGGCTACAGGATAATCCCAGGGGGATCCTGGGGCCAGGTATGGGGCTTGGGGCATGGATCATTTGTCTGCTCAGTCCTGGACCGTACAGGGACTGAGGCAGCTTACTTCTGCCGAGTCCCAAAGGGGTCATGAGCATATGCTGGGACTGAGAAATCATAGACTTTTCAACCTCAAGAAAGCATGCTGTCATTCAGTTTGTGTTTCATGGGTTACACTTGGAAAAGAACCCTCACATGAGCAAGAAATTCTCCAGTGCCATAAAGTATGGAGATACTCCAACCCTATGTTTCAGATTGTGCAAGACCCAACTAAATGCTCAGAAGCAAAATGCTCACAAAATGAAAAGAATAATCAGGGACATCCCATTGAGAAGATGTTTCGGTCACCTCTGACGGGGAGCTTGGGTTTATTGGACCAAGTAAGGAAGGAAATCCCCAAAATAGAGGTAGAAGCTCGTCCACAAAACTTGCCTAGCTGTGGCCCTAGAGAGTACAGATATACTTCAGCTAGAGACATACCCTAATGGACCCCGTAGCTAGAAGTCAGCATGTACTTCCCAGGATTGGGCCTGTTGATACCTGCTGAGCCCTGTGGGCTGGTGATTCTCAGCCTCTAAGCTAATGAAGAATGGCTCCTACAGGCTCAGCCAAGTGCTACACATTCCCAGTCTAGTGTTTATGCCACTTGGGTGGACCTGGGAAATTCAAGGGGCCACCGGCAAGTTGGCCCATGGCCAGCAGTTTAATTAGACCTTAAATCTCTGGTGATTCCCCAGGGGGGCTGGACCCCCCTGAGTACAGCCAAGGGAGAAACATTCCAAAGAACACTGAATCAGTGTCTCTGAGTCTTCCCCTCACCCCATTGTTGGCCGTGTTATTGCTTGTTGGTGCAAATAATCCCCTCAAAGACACAGCGCCTCGGACAGAAAACAGGGCGCTGCGGGAGCAGTTCAGCTACTGAGGCTCGCAGCACACAGGTCATCTCCCC
Source organism: Dasypus novemcinctus (assembly GCF_030445035.2). Classification (NCBI taxonomy): domain Eukaryota; kingdom Metazoa; phylum Chordata; class Mammalia; order Cingulata; family Dasypodidae; genus Dasypus; species Dasypus novemcinctus. Next base: position 41,408,286 of record NC_080675.1, read on the forward strand.
CACCCATCCACTGTATCCCTTGGAACACGGGGGAAGAGAGGATAGATTGGTGCAACGAAGCTTTCGTTTTTAGGTTTCTGGTGAGGACTCATTGGCGTTTGGTCAGAAATCACCGAAATGTGTTTTTTTTTTTTTCAGGCAATGCAAAAATTAGTGTTGACTGTGTGAGTTGGAAGAACCAGAAGGTCCGCTGTGCAGGGCAGGGAGCACGTATTCCAGGGCATGGGTCCCACAAGCCAAGGCTTACTTTTGTGGGGACCAGCAGACCCCTGGAAGGAAGAGGGTTATCTGAACGCAGGAAGGACCTTGGGCTTTCAGGGAATTTTTGTCTTCTCAATCCTGGCTCCAGGCCCCTTTCCTGATGTCGGAGCAGAGAATTCCAGCTTCTTACAATGAAAGTGAAGGGAGCCAACACAGAACGGGCAACCATGATACAGGCTTGCCTTGTGGTCTGAGCGGCCATGGGTGAAAATCACGTGGCCGCAGCACTGATGAATAAAGGCAGCAGGTAAAAGTTTGAAGTAGATGGGAGACTGTGGAAAGGCAGTGGGAAGTCTTGTCTTTCTCTGACTTTCTTCTTTCATTTGAAGAGAGTAAGGACAAGTCCTCAGGTCTCGGAGCCAGATAGCACGAGTTTGCACTCTGGAAGATACCCTTAGAAATCTGGTCCCATTCCATTTGTGGAACCTACTGACCCCTTGGTTCCTCTACCTGCAAGGAGACCAATAGGTTTCCCACACAGGGCAGGGCCAGGTGTCTACCTCATAGCACCTCCTTTCTGCCCAGCTGGGGAAGTAGCAGGCTAGCCTCCTGGGTGTTTATTAAATGAGTTATGAAATGGAACGTTAGAACGGCAACTGGCCCGGTGTAAGTTCTCTCTATTACTTGTCATCCTCCTCCTCGTTCTCAGCTCTCGCCGTGATTGTGCTTTCTCTGGTTGCCTGTGGAGATGTGCCCACACTGCCACGGCCCCTGGCAGCCTCCCTGCATTCAAAGGGTGTGGGAAGAGGGCTCTGGCCTGTGCCTGATGGTCAGCGTCGCAGTGGGTCATAAAACAGCAGCAAAGGGAGCGGCCCGCTCAGATAGGGCGCAGGAGATGAAAGTCGGCTGTGTTTTCCTTTCCAAAGTGCTGCTGTGTTCCTGAAGGCCTGCAGCTTCCTCTGCCCTGCTGGGCTTTTTTTTTTTTCTTCCCAGTTCCTCTCAGTGATATCTTAAGAGGCAAACTTCCAGCACTAACAGGACGTCTTTTGTTCTCCTTTTCTCTAAGTGGACTTTAACCCAGTTACTAGAGACTGAGTCCCTGTAAAAACAAACAAATAATAATACTCCATTTTCTTAAGGCTCTTCCACGGCTGCTGACAGAGAAGGGGGAAGCTGACACTGTGCTGGGACGGCGGGGCTCTTCTCCGCCCCGGGCTTCTGGAGGCGCAGTGAGGGAGACCCCTCCAGAAAATGCAGGGTCCTGGCACTGCTTCAGCTGGGTTCTGGCTCGTTTAGAATTTCACCTGACTTGGGGTGGGCCATGGGCCTCTGGGAAAAGCCAGGCTCCCAAGGCATTTCCGCAGCAGTCCAGGCCTTGCAGGGTTAACCCCAGATGGAGGAGCGCTCACTGCACTCACAGATCCACCATGAACTAAGTGCCGCCCGGGCCTCTCTTCTCCACACTGTTGCTGCTTTATATGCGAAACAGGAGCATATACTTTTATTGGGAAGGGCTTTGCAATAGTGCCATCTTTCTGCTCTAGTAGATGACTCCAGGGAAAGTGAAGCATAAAGCATGGCCTGCATCCACTCAACTTTCACCAGACCCTGGGGCTGTAGAGATGAGAAACACCTCCCCCCCTCCCCCCCCCCCCCCCCCCCCCCCCCCCCCCCCCCCCCCGCTGAAGGAGACAGGAGTAAATAAGTGAGTGCAGTGATGTCTGATGCCGGTGAGATGGGCATCTGCTGGAGGTGGAGGTGGGGGCAAGGAAGGGGGGTGTGTTGGGAAAGTCTTAGAGGAGACGCATCTGCCTGAGTCTGGAACCCTGAGTGAATGTTCCTTGGGGGCTCTGGGGCCTAGGGAGAGGGAATGGCTGGTGGAGGAAGTGAGGTGCAGAAGCAAAGGATGAGGAACGAAATCGCATGGCAAGCTGGACTGACGCTCGCGGAGGCCCCCTCCAGTCTTCATCCAGGCATTTTTTGTACTTTAGGAGAGCAGGACCCTCCTTGTCCTCAGTAGGAGCGTGGATGACCGTGGCCTAGATTCTGGACTCTGACCTGGGGTGCTTTTCTGTCTACAGCAAATATTAAACCTTGCTTTGGGCCACTAGCTCCTGAGCTCCCTGGCCAAGAGCACAGTGCGAGGCTCTTGATGGGTGTTGTAGTACATGTCCTCCCAAAGCTTGTCACCCACTGTGGCCCTGACTCTGATGCCCCAGTGCCTATAGTGAACCGCACTCACGTCTGCAATGAGAACATCAGTCCAGTCACTGGAAAACTACTCATTCACCAACCCCAGCTGACCGGTCCCCTTTACTGTGGAGCATCCCAGACGCTCTGGGAGTTATCAGTGCTGCTCTTTGTGCTCCCGTGCCTTGTTCTTCCTACTACAGTTTGAGCTCCAACTGAATTCCATTGTAATTTCTCCTTCTGGGCTGTGAGCTGCTAAAGGCAGGATCGTGACTAGTGCATTTTTTAAAAATATGTTTTTTATTTTGAAATAATGTCAAACTTACAGGACAGTTGCAGAAATATACAAAACTCGTGCAGAATATGGACCATAGTTAACAGTGATACTGTAGTATTCTTGCATCAATGCCAAAGGTGCACTGTGCTAGTAACAGGGGGGTGGTTTGTGGCTGCTGGAGGTGTGAGCATCGCTTTTAGGTAGAGGCGTGGGTAGCCACAGCCTCTGGGCTGGAGTGAGCCGTGCTCCCGCTGGAGGCAGGGGAGCCAGTCTGGAGCTATGGCCAGTACAGGGGTAGCAGTTGGACTGACCACTGCTGCTGCAGGGTTTGCAGGCCATTATGTTTTGCAAGCCATGGAGCATATGGAGCCTCAAGTAAAACAAGTTTTTCAAAGTCTTTCAAAATCTGCCTTCAGTGGTGGCTATCACAGAGGTGGGTTTGAGCCCCAAATGACAAAACGGGAGGCAGCATTAATCCTAGGTGGAAGCCCTGCTGCCAATAAAGGAAAAAGTAAGAGATGCCCATTGGCGAATTATGCTCTTAAATCACCCAGACAAGGGAGTATCTCCTTCTTTAGAAGCCAAAATCAATGAAGTTAACGATTTACCAGAAGGTTGAGCTAAGAAATGAAGTAAATCTATGATGAATTTCAAGTTCATATAAATTTAGGTATATGATTACCAACTCTTTATAATAAAGTGCCTCAAAGCTGTAATTTGTAAGAAATTATTTGGTACAGGCGGCAGACTTGGCCCAGTGGTTAGGGCATCCGTCTACCACATGGGAGGTCCGCGGTTCAAACCCTGGACCTCCTTGACCCATGTGGAGCTGACCCATGCACAGTGCTGATGGGTGCAAGGAGTGCCCTGCCACGCAGGGGTGTCCCCCGCGTAGGGGAGCTCCACTCGCAAGGAGTGCGCCCCGTAAGGAGAGCCACCCAGTGCAAAAGAAAGTACAGCCTGCTCAGGAATGCTGCCACACACACGGAGAGCTGACACAACAAGATGATGCAACAAAAAGAAACACTGATTCCTGGTGCCGCTGAAAACAACAGAAGTGGACAAAGACGCCACAGCAAATAGATATGGAGAACAGACAACCAGGGTGGGGGTTGGGGGGGGGGAGGGGAGAGAAATAAATAAATAAATCTTAAAACAAAAAAGAAATTATTTGGTACAAAGCCTTGTTATAATTGTTTAAATTTGAGAATTTTAAATTTTAAATCATACTATAGACTAGGATATTTGGAGGTTATTAATGACAGATAAATGTACTTAGACCATTTGAATAGAAATATTATTTATTACTCATTTAGCTAATAATTTGGCACCTCTGTGTACCAGGCATTCTACAAGAGGAGGTGAGCCAGTCCCTGCACCCACGAGTTCTCAAACTAATGGGAGGCTGAAAAATAGATAATTAAAATGCAGTGTGATGTTATGATGGAATTAGCACAAACTGTTGTAGTAATTCTTACCTCATTGGAAGAACTCATAGAAAACCACTTGGTAAAAAGCAAAGACCCAACTACTTGGAAACTTGTAGCTAAGTGACACAACCTTGATAGAAGAAATTGATCCAAGTATGTATATGTAACTAACAGAACTCTAACATCAAAAACTGTAATAGTATGATAAAAAAATAATAGGGGGGTATGAAAAAAATACGCCAAATGTACACTATGGACCATAGTTAATAGTCTGATGATATAACAAATATTCTGAAACAAATGTTCTATAACAGTGTGGGGTGTTGGTGAAGGAGTGTTGTATGAGAATTCTATACACGTACATGATTGTTTTGTAAGTTTGTAGCTTCTGTAATAAAAATATTTTTTTTTAAGTAGGAAAAAACTCATACTGAGAACTCCAACCTACTCCCACCCAGAAACCAGGTCCACCAACTTTTAACATTTTGCTACATTTGCTGTATCATTTTATCCAATACATTTTTGAATCCTCAATCTTCAGTAAGATGTTTGGTTCATGTGTCCATACCAAGTTTTCGATAGATGTTTATTAAACAACACATGAATGAATGAATGAGTTTTGACTTATTTTGTTTTATATAGTCTATCACAGGAACCAGAAGCTTCACCTTGATCATCTCTGATAAGAAAACTGTAAGGCCTAAGGGTTTCCTATTTGTAGTGCTTCTTCGAACATAAGTAGCTCTCTCTTTCCCAAAGAAACTACTTGCGCTTGAGAATTTAGATTTAAAATTGGATTGAGCCCACCCAGGACTTTTTTTTTTTTAAGATTTATTTATTTATTTATTTCTCTCCCCTTCCTCCCCCCACCCCCCCAACCCTGGTTGTCTGTTCTCTGTGTCTATTTGCTGTGTGTTCTTCTTCTTTGTCTGCTTCTGTTGTTGACAGTGGCATGGGAATCTGTGTTTCTTTCTGTTGCGTCAAATCTCTGTGTATGTGGCACCATTCCTGGGCAGGCTACACTTTCTTTCGCACTGGGTGGCTCTCCTTATGGGGTGCACTCCTTGTGCGTGGGGCTCCCCTATGCGGGACACCCCTGTGTGGCAGGGCACTCCTTGCGCGCATCAGTACTGCGCATGGGTCAGCTCCACATGGGTCAAGGGGGCCCGGGGTTTGAACCGCGGACCTCCCATGTGGTAGACAGATGCTCTAACCACTGGGCCAAGTCCGCTTCCCCAGGAACTCTTGAGTAAAGGGAACCCTAGTCTATTGTTTCTCAAGTAGACTTCCCTGCATTAACTATCCCAGGAGCTGAAATAGAGACCCTCCATAAAATCCATTGGGATTGGGCCCCTGGGATCTGATTCTTCACATCTCTGTGTCAATCATCTGAAAAGTGAACATTCCCCATCTTGCCATCTGGCAAAAATTGGGTAGACTTCCATCCATCAGGGACCATCTTTGTTGTCCCCTCCCTTTTTATCTGAGGAGTCTCATCAAGGATGGGGTGGTGGGGTCTCATTCTCCAGGGAAGCACTCTGCTGGCCCTCCTTTCCCCTCTCTCCATTCTGCCATACCCAGAAGTTCCCAGGCAGCCAGGATATGGACGACACTAAATGATTTCAGTGTTGGGGCTGAGCTGACCACTGTTCCTGCTGGGTATGGATCCCAGACTCAGTGCAAAGTCATCGAGCCTAGCCTCAGGTCATTTCTCAGCTTTGGGAGAATGTTCTCCGTGCCTCAGACCTCCTCTCCTGGGGATTGGATTATGGATTTCAGAGGATGAGTAAAAAATTCCAGGAATAGGTTTGGCCACAACTATAGTAGCTGGTTAATTTCTTCTGAGAAAATGGAAATCTTGGTCTCCTGATGTGCGCAATGACAGCCGTAAGAGGAATTTTCCAATACAATAGGGGAGTGAATTTTCCAAGGTCAGGCTGATTGAGAAAAGCCCCCAATTGATTTCACACCAGAATTAGGTAACATGAACCCCTGGAGTGGCAGAGTTGACCTTCTAGGATGGTGGATCAGGACGACATGCAAGCTTCTCTCTGCCTTCCGAGTCTGTCGCCAAGATCTGCCACTGCCTGGATGAGTCACTGCAGGGTAACGGGAACACTTGCAGTGCTGGTGCCTTGGGTGAGAAGGGAGATGATCGTGACCACTGTGCATTGGAAGGAGTTGGTGAGATGGGTTCTTTAAAATCTGCAACAAAAATGCTGGGCACCAAGGCTTAGCAACTGTTGCCTTCTATGAACTCATTTATTACTTCTTCGGTCCACTCACTGTGCACTACTCTGTGCAGGATGCTGTCCTATGAACTGAAGAAACAAAGCCTAGTTGTCTTAGTCCTTCAATTTATTCTCTTCAATTCCCCTCAACATCCTTCCATAAAAGGAGAAGGGCCATTGTTCTCTCCAGTCTTTTATTCCCCACTGCAGCAGCAGATCTCCAAACCTCTGAGGGATAGGATGCTGTAAAAAGACCTAGGAGAAGGGACAAATCACTCCTATGTTAGAAAACCCACTGAGCAGCTGTCTGGGCTTAGAATTGTCCTCTGTGGACCTCTGGAAACTCGTTTAAGAACACTTGGAGATCTGATCCTTGTCCTCGATTAGAAAAAAACATAGTTTGGGTACATTTAATTCCCAGTGCCAGGTGGAAACAAAATCTTTCCAAAGCTGTTACTGTCAGTGAGAAATTCAACTTGGTCATATTGTTTAGGATGTCAGCTACTCTGTGCTTCTCGCTACTCAAGTATCTGTTGTGGGGAGGACTGGGGAATGTGAATTTCCAAAATAAAATGGAAAATGGATGTGGGATGAGAAACAGGAAACTGATGTCTGGTGGACCCTCAGTTAACCTTTTTTAAATATAATTTTTCCCCTAATTTTGAAATAATATATGTTCATGGAAAAAAATGTGAAAAATAGAGACAAATCCAAGGAAGAAAATAAAAGTCAAGTATCATCTTATTACCCAGATATAGCATTGTCAGCATTTTTATGCTGACAGTTAAAAAAAAGTACATAATACTTTTCTCTTACAAAACTGCCATATTCTATATATACTGTTTTATAATCTGCTTTTACTGTTTCATGATATATTGTGAATATTTTCTCAAGGGATTAGCACATAATTTAAATGATTGTCGAATTCCATAATAAAATGTTTATTTAACTAAATGGTTGGATATTTAGGTTGTGTCCAACTTGTCTATGGTAAATAACATGATAGAGAAATTAGAGAGACTGACTCCAGCTGCTCCATTATTCTGGTCATAAGGTTACTTGGTCCTTCCTCGAAAGTCATTGATCATTTTGTGGGCCAGAAAGACTACATTCTATTTGACTTCAAAACCCTTGCTTAGAACACAAGGATAAACTTAACCTACCAGCAGCCTTGAAAATTGTCTTAATTCCACAAAACCAACCACCAATATAAAAAGTCAGGGGTGCTCAATTCATTTCTTCACAGATGCAGTATTGCCCACAGAATGGGGTCCCCCCACTGGTTGCCCCTTGACCCCGGTCGCTTTATTCTGTATTGTGATAGGAATGGATGCTAAACACCATTGGGCAGGTAAATCTGTAGAGGCAACTCAGAGCATGCATTCCCTAGTGAATCAGCCATCATTCTGAATCATCTGCCAAGTTTAGTATTTTCATTGTCACTGTTCTTCTCCCTTGGGTTAGGAAATCATGAGGGGAATAGAATAAAAGGTCCAAGGCTCCAGCATATCAAGGAGTTTGCTGAAACACTGGTTGGCCTGGGCAAAACGGGCAAGGCATGGGCTCAGAAGCTCCAAGCAAACTCCTGGTTGTGAGGCCAGGGCTAAATCTAAGCTGCCTGCTCCCAGTTCAGAGCAACTCCAAGAAACTCAAGCTGCCATGTGGGGCATGCCTTATTATACCTTGTGTTTCTAGATTCCCTGCCTGGCAGGAAGCCAGAGAGGAAATGTGCTCCGATCTGGGGGTGCTGAATGGTTGGGAAGCTGGGGCTGGATCACCTCCCATTACATTCTCCCCCGCCCCCTTCTCATCCCACTGGCCCCACACACATCTTCAGTGGCTGAGATGAGATCTCTAAGGTAGAAATTCTCGTTCTCAAGGCAAAATCTGGGGTTCATTGCATCTTCTGGCAAGGCTTCCAGAAGAGATAGGTAGAGGAAGACTTCAGGGACAGAGAATGAGTTCAAGGGGAATGGCCCAGGGATGTCCATAATGGCAGAAACGTGCACAGAAGTATGAGAAATTAAAAACATATGGGGGAGGAATTCTGGCGCATGCACAGACACTCGCTCACAATTTAATGGGGTTTCTGGGAGAGGAAGTTGTGGTCTCAAATGAGTATGAAAGGCGACTTGTCCAGGAGTAAGCTCTCAAAAGAGAATGGGGCTGGGGAGCTGGGGAGAGTCACAAGATTACCCTGAGGCGAACGTTTTTGTCCCACCTCCAAAAGGTTGTCTTCTCTTCTCAGTTGGCTGTAATACGTCACCAGATACCCTTGCCCAGCCTGATAGTCCCATGTATACACACAAAGCACCCCAGTGAGCTATTCCTTTCCCAAGCCACCAAGGGGTCTTCTGGGGGTTGGAAAGGATTCTTTTGGAGCTGATCCAGCCATGGCTGATGACCTCGGCTTTTCTAGGAAAGTGGGCAGGGCTTCTAGAAAAGTTTTACTGCGTTGGGACCTGGCTGCCTTCTACCATCTTCCCCTCCCCACCGTGTGCCCTTTCTTTCTTCCAAGCCAGAGACTGAGGTTGGGGAGTTTTTAGAGGAGACCCTGGAAATAGATCAATGTTCCTGTCCTGGGTGATTGAGTTGTTGTGCAACCTCACTGAGTTGTTGAGAGGACAAAATGAGTTAATCCACCAGACGCTCTCTGAAGGGGACCTGGCCCATAGTTGGCATTCTGGGTTGGTTCTCAAGTTCTCATCAACTAAGTTCAAGTTGGCCCTTTATGGGTCCTTTATGCTAAGGGAGGCCACATTGCCCCCTGTGGTATGGAGAAAAAAACTGCAGAAGAAGGAACCAAGTAGGGCCTGGCCCTGTAGGCTTCTAGGGGAGGGAGAGATTAAATCTGATGGGGCAGACAGAGAGTTCATCTCCATGGTGTAGAAGATTGGCAAATGAGTGTGGGGCTCTTCTTTTTTTTTAAATTTTTTTTATGGTCCCTTTCTTTATTTTTTATTTATTTATTTTATTACATTCAGAAAATATGAGGTCCCCATATACCCCCACCCCCCTCACCCCACTCCTTCCCCCATAGCAACAATCTCCTCCATCATCATGAGACATTCATTGTATTTCTCTGAGCACTGCTGCACCTCATGGTCAATGGTCCACATCATAGCCCACACTCTCCCACATTCCATCCAGTGGGCCATGGGAGGACATACAATGTCCAGTAATTGTCCCTGCAGCACCACCCAGGACAACTCCAAGTCCCAAAAACTCCTCCACATCTCATCTCTTCCTCCCATTCCCCACACCCAGCAGCCACCATGGCCACTTTCTCCACACCAATGCCACATTTTCTTCGATTACTAATCACAATAGTTCATGAATAGAATATCACTAAGTCCACTCTAATCCATATTCTATTCCTCCATCCTGTGGCTCTTGGATTGGTTGTGTCCACTCCACATCTATATCAAGAGGGGGCTTAGATTCCACATGGATGCTGGATGCAATCCTCCTGCTTTCAGTTATAGGCACTCTTGGCTCCATGGTGTGGTGGTTGACCTTCTTCAACTCCATGTTGGCTGAGTGGGGTAAGTCCAATAAACCAGAGTGTAGGAGCTGAAGTCTGTTGAGGCTTAGGGCCTGGCTATCATATGGTCAGTCCAGAGATTCAGATCCTCTGGGTATATATTAAACCCCAGCATCAACTGCAGTTCTGGTAAAGGTAACAGGAGAGGCTTGTGAAAAAAGATCACATCTGAGTCCAGCTCCATCACACAGAAACACCAACTCCAAAGAAGGGCCAACTGACATGGCACTGAACTCCATCTGCCATGACCATAGAACCTGTGGGTCTCTGTAGCCCTCAGAAGAACCAATACCCGGGATTGTATCTACTTCATCTGTCTCTGGGACTCTGGTGAGGTGTGCATAAAGGCTACCCCTCTGATAGCCTCCCGGATCTTTTTTGGAGACTCATAGCCATATAAACTCATTTGTCCTTTCCATTTCCCCCTTGATTCAGGTCAAAAAGCATTTTTAACTCCTGGTATGCTCTTGCTTCTTAATTGCCAAGATGCAGGTACCTGGCCCCTGGGCTGGTGGGAGACAGTAATTTCTTGGGGCTGGTATTTCCAGTGGCACCATTGTTGTCCAACTATGGCACCAGCCAGAATGAGGAGAGGAGGGGGTGTCCGCCTGGTCCTTCTCAGGTGGGAATCTCATAAGTACTTCAGGGGTCTTGGCTCAGCCATCCTCCCACTGTCCATTTAGAAATGTCCTTCCATGGTGAGGGTGCTAAAGTTAGGACAGTCCCAAAACTTCACGCACCCCCTGATGGTCAGCATCAAAGGAGATCACGAGAATCTGGAGTTGGTGACAATTAGCTCAACTGTGAAAACCTTGAGAGGGGAGTCTGTATCATCATCCTCTTAGATAGAGCAGCTGCAGAGCCATAGGAAAATTAAGATGGGATGGTTCTAGGGAATGAGTCTTAGTCTAGGCCAGGCAGTCAGGTGGTCCCAGCACCAAGGACTCCAGCTAGATGGCTAGATGTTAATACCCTAGTGAGAGCCCAGAGGGGAAATCCAGGTCCATTCCTCAGTATTGGAGGGCAGGAAAGGGCCTCAGGACCAGGAGCCTTTGATGTAGACAGGCCTAAAGCTGAAGACCTGAAGTCTCCAGGTTTGGTTTCAATTTTTTTTCCTCCTCTGGGAAATGGACTTGTGGAACAGGTTGCCCCAGCCCCTGCAGGGGAGGTGAATGGAAACCTGCTGCCATGCCTATGGCAAGCTGAGTGGAATTACAGGTGTTGATCTGAGGAGGAGCAAGACTGGTTTCAAACATGTGACCTGCCTGTGGAAAACTAGTTCCATTTTTAAACAACTGTCAACTTGGCCCTACCTGAGCCTGGGGAGACTGGCTAGCTGGGCAGAGTCTGAAGAGGTGGGTGGCAATTTCAGCCTCAATTCTCACTCTGTCAATCAGTAGAATCCCTCCTGAACTCACAGAATCTGACACAGAGCTAGGCTGTTGCCATCAGCAGAGGCAGAGGCCAGCACTAGTCTTCAGAATCTGTACCTGGGAGGACACATGGATGGGCTGCCCTGGGATGGCCTAAGGGGGAATAAAATGAATGTATTAAGACAGGGGACAACATGGATGACTCTTGAAGACCTTATGTCGAGTGAAGTAAGTTAGTCACTGAAGGACAAATCTTATATGACCTCACTGATATGACCCAAGCAAGTGGAGCAGACTCACAGAGCTGGAGACTGGAAGACAGGTTATCAGGAGACAGAAAAGGAGTAGAGGGTGGTGAGCTGATGCTCAACATGGGCAAAACTTACGATAATGTGGAAGGGTGTGGTTTGGATGCTGGTGATGGTGGTGCTGGAATGTGAGGGTGAGTAAGGTGGGGGGTTGAGTTGGACTATCCATGGAAATGGTGGGAGGGCTGGAGGAGGGAACAGGTGGGCTCTGGGGATTTGTAGGTCTGTGGTTAAAACTGTAGTGGTGGGAATGTTCTTTTGGCTAATATAACATGGGAGGGTTACTGGTGCAGGGCATCAGAGGGGCAATATGTGGGATAGGGTACATCTGGGGCATGCTTCTATGGAATATGAAAGTGTTCATCTTGTCATAGGGTGTTATCTCAGTGAGTGGAGACCCACATAATAAACAAGAAAATATTAAACTCCCATCCTGGGGAGTCCTGCTATTTCTCAATTAGAGGGGCAAGAATCTCTTGAGAACATAGTCAGTGCCTAATAAAGGAAAACAGACCAATATGTCAAGCCCTCAATATTAATACATGTAACTATGAACCTTATTGTTCAAATATTGAAACTCTGTGGTTACCATAGGTTCTGAGGGAAGAGGGAAGGAAGAAGAGATGGAACATAAGGGCATTTTTAGGGCTTTGGAGTTGTTTTGCATGGTATTGCAATGATGGATACAGGCCATTACTCATTTTGTCAAAACCTATAAAAAGTGTACGGTGCAAAACGTAAACCATAATGTAAACCATTGGCCATGGCTAGTAGCAATGTTTCAATATTTGTTCATCAATTGTAACAAATGTACCATACTCATATATGATGTTATTAATAGGGAAAATTTTGAGATAGGGAGGGTGTAAGTTATATGGGAATTGTCTATATTTACAATGTGACTTTTCTGTGAAAATCTTTGAAATTAAAGTGAAAAAAAATAAGATTTTGGGGGGACATATAGAAGAAATTGTCACTATAAATAAAAGATAAATATCTTACAGTGATGAAAGACACAATGCAAAAATTTTTTCCATTTGGATTTTTTTTTAAATTATTTTTTGGATTTGTTTTTGAGGAGGTTTTGGATTGCAGAAGGATTGCAACTGTGGCAGGGGAGGGTCACTGGTGCAGGGTGTCAGTGGTGGGGGGAGATGTGGGGAGGGATGCACCTGGGACATGTTGGAATATGAATGTTTTCAAAGTGGTCATGGGGTATAGGCTCAGTGGGTGGAGACCCACACAATACCTGAAAGAATATTGAATTCCCATCCTGGATAGTCCTGCTACATTCACTGATAGAGTGGCAAGAATCCTTAGAATACATGGGCAGTGCCTAGCAAAGAAGGACACACCAGTGCACTAGGCCACTGAAATTGATGCTTGTACTTATGAACCTCATTCTTGTGAAATTGAAAATTAGCCTAGTATTATATACTACCTAATAGCTACCTCCTGAAAGCCTCCTTGTTGCTTAAATGTGGCCTCTCTCTAAACCAAACTCAGCATATAAAGTCACTATCTTCTCCCTGGCATAGGACATGACTCCCGAGGATGAGCCTCCTTGGCACCAAAGGATTATTACCAAGCACCAACTAACAAAGCATTTGGAAAAAAGACCTAGATCAAAAGGAGGAAATAGTAAACACAAATGAGTTTTTGTAGCAAGAGATTTCAAAGTGAGTCAGGAGGTCATTCCAGAGGTTATGCCTATGCATGTCTCAGGAGGATCTCACTGTCTACCACAGTAAACAGTGCCTCAAACAGTGGGACTCCTGAGGGCTCTAAAGATATCTAGACACTATAGGTAGGGCAGACAATCCTAGGAATTTGGCACTCTATCAGTGGACCTTATCTTGGAATATATGATAACCTATCCCCCTAATGTAAGGAATTAGACTCATTTATAATTTTCCTACACATGGTTCTTCTGCCCCTTTTATTTGAACTTATAATTAGCACTATACTTGTTAAATATGTGTCCCAGAGACTTAAATCTTCTGGCTTATCATATGATGGGCGAGTCCTGAATCTCAGCAGAGTTGCAGCCAACACCTACACTCCAGTTCACTGAACTCACCCAGGACAACTAACAAAAGAATGATTATAGGCAATGCCCATCCCCCAAAAACAAAGAGTATCTATAACTGCAAGCAAGACAGTTCCATCCATCTGCCCCATGGAATCTAAGCCCTCTCTCAATTGGAAACAGAGTGAACATCACCATTCCAAAATCCTCAAGATTGAGGAGTGAACAAACATAAGGGGGGGATGCAATTATGGACTAAAGTAGACATTATTCTAGTAATGGAAGAACTTATAACATTGATATAAAGGCAGTTGTCATCAGAGGTTCTGAGGGGAGGGAGAGGGAAGAATAGGTGTAAGATTTTGGGGACATTGGAATTGTTCTGCATGACATTGCAATGATGGATACAGCCTATTACACATTTTGTCAAAATCTATAAAATGGTGCAGTGCAAAGTATAAACTATAATGCAAACTACAGACCATGGTTAGCAGCAATGCTTCAATATGTGTTCATCAATTGTAACAAATGTACCACACTAATGAAAGATGTTCATGGGGAAAAGTATTTTGGGGGGGGGCAGGGGATATATGGGAATCCCTTATATTTTCGATGTAATATTTATGTAATCTAATGCTTCTTTAATTAAAGAAAAAGGTGATGGCCTTGAGTAGCGTGGGAGGCAGGGAGGGAGGCTTTGAAATGTGGCTGGGTCTGAAGCAAAAGCAAATGCTTGTGCAATATTAACAAATCTGCACCATGAGCACAAATCTGAATGCATATGAAATTTGTGTGTGTGTGTGTGTCCCTTGAAGAGCAAAGGAAAAGGAAGGAACCGAAAAAGAACAAAATAAAAATCCTGTCTATCCTTGCAGCCATTAGAAAGAAAATGAAGTCCAAATTGCATTCAGGGCTGCTGGGACAGAGGAAGAGAGGCAAGAATGGAAAAAACAGGCCATAAAGATGCCAGGGCTCCTTAAGCAGAAACATCTGTGGAAGTCATAAGACTTGGGGCCTGGTCAGGCTTCTAACAAACCCAGGAAGAGGAGAGTCTGTGCTGGATCAGGACTACCCTCAACGCCCCGTGCAGGGTCCCTGGGGCCAGCCTACGTGCTCCTCCAATGGCCCCCGCCTGCCTTCCAGCAGCAGCGGGAAGGGGGAGGGAGAGACGTCCCCAGGTCGGGAGGAGCCTGCGGCCGAGATGTGACAGCAATTTTGAGCAAGTATTTATTTAAAGCTCTAACTCACTGGGGTTGCCTGATGAGCCATGTCTCAACTCCAGCAGCTGTGGAGAGGAAAAGTGAAGGTGGGGGAGGGGAGGGTCAGTGGGGGCCCCGCGCAGGAGAGGGGAGGCTGTGTGCGCTGTTGGCACATGTCGGGGGGCTGCAGGACGATTTTTCAGCCTAAAACGGTCCAAGGCCTGCCTCATCTAACAATTTTGCAAGAACAGCCACTAACATTCATCCACCCCAGACCGCGTTCTGTACCCTGTGCGTTTTATCACCTCGGTTAATCCTCCAGCAAGCCTGCCATCCCTGGGATGGGTAGAGACTTGCATGGTCCTCTTCAGGGAGGTTCCGCGTTAGCATGCTCATGCGAGAGGAAACCAAGGCTTAGCGAGATTGAAAGCCGCTCCCAAGGAACCCCCGCCAGTACATTCCAAGGAACACCCAGGGGCTCCTCCTCTGCCTTTCCCCCAAAACTAACGCGAAAAGCAGTTTCAGCAAAGCCCCGTGGGGAAAGCAGCTCGTGAAGGCATCCCAGAGAGCAAGGAGACCTCGCGGACCAGCAGGCCCTGGGTAGCGTCCATCCCAGAGTTCTGCTGCCCTTACTTGGGCAAGCAGGGGGGGAACGGCAGCAAAGGAAGTGAGTTAAAACTCCAGCCCACGAAGGCAGCTGAATTCTATGGGCCTCCTTTCTGCCTCTCAAGGAAGGACACGGATGGTAAAAGAAATGAAATCCAGACTCTCTCCTACCTCCTGTGGGTGATGGTGACAGTGACATGTAGAAGGCTTCCTTCCAAGAGTCAGAGGTTGCATCTCCTCTTCCCAGAACCGCCCTCCTCCCGGCCTGACTGACCTGTCCACATCCATCCAGGTTCACCCCCGCAGAGCACTACTCTGCCATGAGACAGCACGGCCCCTTGGAGGGCAAGCATGAGCCTTATTTCACACATGGCAAGTGGAGATGAAAGGCTACCACCGTTGGCTGCAGGGTTCGTGGTGAGGGGACTATAAATCCCCCAGAAAAGTGAAATGGCAAGAAGAGTGGCCAAAGCCCCATCTCCTGGGTAGCCGATTTGGTGGCACAAAGGATATTAACTGACTCTGTGCTGCTGCTGTTTATTAATACTAGGGTAGGAGCCTGCTGGGGCTGCGCTCCGGCTTCATGTCAACCTCTTATGAATGGTTACATCGCTTTTGCTTTAAAGGTGAGGGAAGCAAAGCTCAGACAGGGGGGCTTAACTGACCTAATGCCACACTGTGTGGCAGAGCTGGATTTAGAATCTATGAGATCAGAGTTCTTCTCTGTTGCTCCAGAATCTCAAACCCTAATGTGCAACAAACCCCCTGGGCATCTTGTTAAAGTGCCTGAGATGCTGTGGCTGTAACATGCCCCGGGCGATACCCATGTGCAGGGCCCAGGCCTACCGCTGGAGCAGCAGAATCTTCCACCATCTTATCGGTCCTGCTAATTTTTGCCGGCTGGGCCGGCACTTCTCTGCCTCCTCAAAGCAGCTTTCCCACCAGAACAGATCCCCAAACCGCACCGCGCTGGCCAGTCAGCTCCGCTATGCATCTACTTATTGTTAATTGCCTCACTCCTCACTATTAATTGGCTGACTGTTGAAAATCCAACATCCCATTAAGGTAAGAAGCTGGCAGGGGCCTGTGTAAGCAAGCACAGAAGCGGCCTGCCGAGAAAGACTGCTCTCCAGGGACTGGGATAAGACTTTGATATGATTCTGTATCTCAGGGGGATGGATGTGATGAAATCTCCCCCATATGGTCTGTCCCTCAAGCTGATGGGAATTTCCTGCTCAGACCAGCAGAGGAACTGTGGGTTTGCTCCTCAAGGGCCAATCTCTGGGGGGAAAGTGGAAACAAGAAGCAAGACAGCAAGGGGTTGCTTTCGTCTGAGCCCAAATAACTTGGGTTCCTGGTTCTGCTCCGTTTGTTCTGGGGGGAAGGAAGGCGGTGTGTGGGGGGGTGTTCTTCTCCTCCAGCTTTGACTGCTTTTTAGTCCTAGCCTTGCTAAACAGCCTGGGGTCTGTGTTTCCCCAGGGCTGGCCCAAGGACTCTGAGTACAAATCTTTCGGGAGGGCTGGGGTGATCAGATTCCACAGAGAGGAGGGTTTGGGAGAGGCTCAGGTTCAGATTTGCTCGATGACACAAAGACAGGTGAGCAAGACAACCCAGAAAGGCCAGCACCAGCCCCGCGGCACCGTGACTATCCGGCTCCTTTGACATTGCCGAGGGCCCCCTCTGCACAGAGCAGGATGTCCCGGCTGCTGGCCCCCCGGAGCTCACAGCAGACTTTTAGGTGGATAGCTGGAGTTCCTTGGGGTAACTGCTCAGGAGGGGCGTGGCTGCCGCGCTGGGGTTACAAATCCTGGGTGCACATTCCCCGGCGGCCAGGTCTGTCCAGCAGCCTGGCCCTCTTTAAGAAGCTGACACCCATCACCTCTTTGCAGTGAGGCACTCCCACAGAGCCTTGCACACTGGGGTCTCCTTTTACCTGCTGGCCAGTCGCCACCTCCCCTGACTCCATCCCTTTAGAACACCCTGGACACCTTGGTTAAAACCAGAGACACAAACTGGCCTCCGCGGCAGCGGGCATCTGGAACTTATCAGCACAGTGACCAGCCAGGCCGTTCAGGGGAACTCTGCAAATGTTTGCCTTGGTCAAGAATAAAGGTGTGTGCGGAGGGGAAAGGTCAGGTCAGGGGGACAGGAGCCAAGAGTCAGGGCTGCCAGTGCAAAGCGGAGGAGGAATTGTGGACCTGGAGTGAGGCTGGGGCTTAGCCTGCCTGCTCGGGACTCTTCACTGCCCCTCCTTGAGCGGACCTCAGGGCAAATCACCTCCCTTGGCGCAAGACTGTTGCAGCTCTGTCCCTCCACACCAGCGTTAGAGAGCTGGCATTGTAGTTTTTCTCTTTCTTTTAATTATCTTCTTTCCCAAAGTGGGGGGAATGAGGGAGAATTTTGGAGGAAGACTGATTGGGGCAGATTCAGTATTAAACACAAAGCTTAACGTGCCGCGGATGCTTTGCAGGGGCGCGATGGGATCTGTAGCAGATGAGCTCGTTGCCTTGGTGATGCTAATGAAAAGCAGGCCTCAGAGAGGGCCAAGAACCCCCGGGGACTGAGTTATCTCCCCCCACTGCAGCTCTTCTTGCCTCCCCACCACCAGCCTCCCATCAAACTCCCTGAATATTTATAAAATCTCTACCAGAAACAGAGAAAGTCAGCCGCCCAGCCAGGCGCCTGCCGCGTCCTTCCAGAGCTGCTCGGGTAACACACTCCGACGTGGCTCATTATTCTGTTTTTCTTCCTTGCAGTGAGAAGGACAACCAGAGAGGGAGGGAGGAAAAGAACTCTGCTCTGCCCTATTAGGGGTGAGCTTTCATTGAGGAGTTTACTTGGAACTTAGGGACCTTCTTTTGGGCAGGTCATCCTGTCCCTCACCGTTCCTGACTCTTCTGTCCCAGTTAGACTCCTTCACTCCCGGTACTCCTCGGTTGACTACTTAGCCCCCTTCTTGCCCTAGCCCCCAGCCTCCTACTTGGGGCTGCTCTTGGTCCCTGGGGAGACTTGATAAACTGCGCTCTGTGCCTCCAAGAGGAAAGTGTGAGAACCATGGGGAGCTCCTCCTTTGCAATGGTGGAGCAGAAATTTGGTTTATTACCTCCAGAGAAAAGGGGGTTCCTGAAATTCCCCATGGGCAGAGAGTTGGGGATCAGAGCTGCCCTCAGAAAATCTGAGTGACCCCTGTAATCCCTTTTTCCCTGGTGGTTATTAAAATGGATAGCAGAGAACTAGAAAAAGATGTGGTAAGCAGAGGTGGGATACAGCTCTGGGCTTTGTCCTGCCAATAAATGGGGAGGCATCATTTGCCCATTTGGTTTGCCCTTAATGACCTCCTCATCCTCTGGGCAACACAGACTTCCATGCAGAGAGGCAGCAGCGGGTTATGGGAAAGTCTTGGATTGGGTCAAGAGGTTGAGCGTGATTTGAGTGTAATTCCTAGTTCTGCCAAACCCAGCAGGTCCAGCTTGGGTCAGTTCTGAAAACTTTGTCTCTTGGTTTCCTCATCATCCAAAGATGAGGGTTGGACTAGGTGGTCTTTGAGACCTCTTCCTTATGTGACAATGAGAGAATTATAATACCATGTGGTATAAAGTGCTAACATGAATGTAACTCATGGGCCAAACAGAGGGTCCAGGTGGTAAAAAACACAGGTGATGAAGGAGGAGAAGCATTCATGGAAGTAGGAGAAAAGTCTCATGGAGATGAAACATGAAAGAGGATCTTGAGGGCTGAAAAGGATCTGGACAGAAGTGAGAAGGACAGCTGAGCAGGGAGCAGAATGAGTGGATGAGGGAGGTGGGGAGGAGCGAGTTGGCCAGAGTCAAGGTAGGTGTTGGGAATCAATGCAAGGGAACGGTCAGTAGAGAAGTCTGGCCCAGGAGGAAGGGGAGGGAGAGAAGAAAAGAGGCTTGCTCTAAGATGGGTAATAGTGCCCTCTTTGAAGAGTTAATGAATCTGCTTTGAGTGAATGCCACCAACATCCAGCAATTAGAGGTGAAAGGAAAACAGGTCAGTGCCTGAAGGATGGGACCCTCTGTCATTGGCTTATATGGCCCCAAGATTCTGGCTGAGGGATCTGACTCTCCAGAGACATGTCCTTTTGTCACCTTCCTGCCAAGGAAGGCAGCCAATGGCACAGGCTGGTGGGGATTAGAGTCTGGAGTGTGAGAGGAGGAAAACAATCCCCCTACTGTGTCACTGTGTCGGGGCTCTTGAGACAGTGACTCCTGAAATACCTCTGAGACATGAGTGTCAGTGGAGCTCATGCAAATGCATAGCCAGAGACTGGCGAGGAGCTTGGACATCATGAAGACTTTTCCAGGAGAGTTCCAAAACCTCTTTCCCCCATTTTCAATGGCTAACCTCACTCCCACGTGGCATGCTGTGGTCCACTTGCTAGGGGTCTGTTCTAGCTTTCTTTAGCCACAGCCTAGTTACGGGTGAGGCATGCATGGGTGGGAGGGACATAGCCACCACGATGCCACACACACACTTCACTGTTAGACCTTGCTTTGGGCACTTGGATCCTGGAATTCCCTGCCTAAAGGGTCCTCTGAGAATGATTCCAAGGCCAGTGTGATCTCTATTCTTGGTCTGTCCAATAAGGGTAGACTGTCCACACTGTAGGCCTCAGCAGGTGACCAGGGAGTGGCTTTTGGGGGGATGTAGAAGCTGGCTATGTGGGTGAGGGGCCATGTGCACATGCTCAGGATCCCTCATGGTGCTGGATGGAGCCAGGGGATGGAGTGCTCCATGGTCCAGTGTAGAACTCTGAGGAGTTCATGAATTCTAAATTCAAATTTGGCCTTCAGATTGAGGCCAAATTTGTCCATGCAGGAAGTTGGAACATATATTTAATAGTTTTTTGGCTTGATTTATATCTTTTGACTATTTGGACATAAGGATCTCGACCTCCATTGTACTCTTGCCAGGACTTCCAAATGTTAAGGGCTGGACCCTCATTTCCTAATCTTCCCTCCAACTTACATGAGAGGGAAATCTTCTAAGGGGATGAAAGCCTGGTAGGCTGGTGAGTAGGAGCCTTGGGACCTGGGGCATAGCTGGCACATGGTGATGATTGAGTTAGAGAGGGGCTCTGGGATTGTGAAACAGAGGTGGAAGGTGGACCAAGCAATGTCTAACAAAGTGGATTCCATGATGATGAAAATGCTTGGGTGGGGCAGTGTGGTAGGGAAGGTCCTGGGCAGATGAAGTAAGAGTGCCTTTCCCTAAAGTGCTAAGGGAATGAATGGCTCTGTAGTCAGACAGACCTGGGCTAACTCCTTGGACAAATTACTTAGCCTTGCTATAAATAAGGAGCTTAGCACCATGCCTGGCAAACAACAGGCATGGTAGCGGCTAGTATTGTAATTGTCATTCATGATTTTAGGACAATCTGCTTATGTCCCAACCTAGTCTCACCAACATTGGAGGACAGATTGCAGAAAAAGCAAGGGAAACACATTGTCCTTCTAAGACAAATATCTACTTTCTTCTAGAAATGGTTAATTTTGAAAATAAAACAAAGAGGTGATTTATTTTTACAAGTTGGGGAGTAGTTCCCTTACCAAGTAAAGCATACCATGGAGGAACCTGGCTTATGAAATGTGATTTAGAATACCAATTGACCAGCCCAGGATTTTTTTTTTTTCATTTTAAGTAAAAATCAGATGCACAATGATAATAATTTTACATTTCACCATGGAAGCAACTAGATTAAAGGAGAGAGAGAGAAAGGGTTCATCCTTGGTCACTTTTCAAACTGATTAATGTCATGGACAAGGCTTCAGGACAATGAAGGTCAAGTTGAGTGGCTTTGCTCTAGTTATTCCATGGAGAGGAGTCAGTTCCTTGGGTTTCCATTAACCCAGAACATACAAACCTAGCATGGCTCCCCAGCTCTCTCCCGGCCCCACTGGATCTCTTCTTCAGTCACAGTTATCATGGAGGTCAGTTGGGCTCTTTGACTTTTAGGCTAGAGAGCAAGGCCTGAAAAGACTTGGACCAACCTGAAAATTCTGCTTCCTTTTCCATGACTCTTTGTCAGCGTGTGAGCTTTTTCTGTTTATCCAAGTCATGGAAAGGGAATTGGTCTCTTGAGTTTTGACACAGGACCTGGACTTCCAAGCTTGCTTTCTGGGGAATCTTAGCGAACCACAAACAGAATGGCTCTGGTTATTCCTCCTTTAGCCAGATTTTTTTTTTTCTGAATAAAAGAAAACAACATCTTCTCTTGCTCTTGAGATATATGCACACTGGGATCTGCTGCGGCCGTGCTGAAGCAGCAATGAGCTCAAGAAAAAGCCCTGGACCCTGCATGGGGGCTGAGCAACCAGGCGAAGGCCCACCTTTGACTCCTGGCTCACCTGTCGGCATGCCTCCTGCCCCAAATCATGGCCCAAACTAGGGCTCACTTGCAATCTGTCCAGTGCAGCAGTAGAGTTCAGAGGCTGGTACCGATCTCCTTGGTAAGAGGTAAGGATGTCTCCTACTCTAGAAGCCCTGTAGTGCAAAGGCCTGGGCCTCTCCCTCAGAATTCTTCTGTGTGTCCCTTGGGGCTAGTCACTCCCAGGCTTTAGCGTCTCTATCTCACCAGGTGTCCTGGAAAGGATGCCAAGAGATTTTCCTTAGAATAAAGTTTTAAAGCTTCATGCAGCCTCATCCTTCCAGTGTGGAACTTGACTTCTTCCCCAAAAGCCTTGAGCTCCACTGGGATGGGGGTGGCAGTGCAATGATCCTAAGCACTAATAAAACTAAGGTGCCCTTCTGTGCTTGTCCTTCTCCACTTACCCTCTCCCCTCAGTTCCATTCTCCTTGCTCTGCTGTCCTTTTCTGTGGCCTTTGGGATTGGGTGCTAGGAAATGAATCACCAGTTCCCTTTGCCCTCTGGCTTCCTTTTGGGTTCAGCTAATGCAAAGCACTGACTGGAGGTCAGAGGTTGGAGGGTCTCTCCTCTCCTTGCTTCAGGACCTTGGTTCTGCAGGGGCTGCATCCTTGGGACCACTGCTCCCACCAGGTGGTCTTCTCTATAGTTCCAGCTCCCACCATGGCCCTGCAACGCTTTTACCCTGCTTTGTTCCGTCAGGCCCTGGGGTGGTAACAGCTTCCAGCTGTTGCTAGGTCCTGGGGGCCACAACCCTCCTTGCTGGTTCCCTGAACCCTGCCACCCATCTCTAAGTTGTCTCTTCACTAAATTCTTTTCAGTTAAACCCTTTGAGAGAAATTCTGTTTCTTTACAGAACCCTGACTAATATACCTTCCTATATATAATTTTTCCAAATAAACAGTACACCAAACTCTAAAACATAAGTATGGGGCTTTCTGATGCCCGAAGCATCAGATGAAGCTTTGCAGGTGCCCAAATAGTGTACTTGGCTGCCTACTGAGAATCAGCCTGGGTTCTGGGGCTGCTGCAAGAGAAGTTTCTGGATGCTGACCTTTCACTCCAGGACAGTTCCAGCTCACCAAAGGGGTGTGGATGGAAGGGGAAGAGCTGCATTCTAGAGTCTACCAGGCAAGGCTTTGGCATTCAGTAGTCAAGTTCAATCTACCAACTGGGGCCTGAGACCCAGAAGAGCACAAACTGAGCTCATTTCACTCCAAACCAGCTGGTGTAGACTCTCAGCCTGGGGGAAATAATGCAACCTGGTGATCTCCACTGTATAAGCTTTGGAATCAGACCCCAATTCTTATTATGGCCCCACTATTTAGATCCATATGAATGTAGACAAGTCACGTAATCTCTCAGAGACTTAACTCCTTCATTTACAAATTGGAGGGAAGAAATCCATCCTCTTAGGGCTGCTGAATCAGCATTTTCCTGCAGACTACCCTGGGCCCAGCAGCTCCCACTATGGAGATGCATCTGGACAGCTTGACATAATGCCCAGCACATAGCGGATGCTCAGTCAGCAGTACCAGCCATTATTACACTATTATCCAAACCCAGCTCCATGGTTTCCCAGTAGAGAAAGAGCCACTTTTGAGAAGATTTTTGGAAGCCAAGGTCTTATTAGTCAAGGACTTAGTAAGGCAACCAGAAAACCAGTCAAACACATTTTTTTTTTTCCTTTTCTCTAGCCTCAGAGAAGATTCAGATGAGGGGACTTCCCTCACCCCCTTGCTTCTTTTGTCTCTCTGGCCCATTTCCTCAGTTCCCTTATGACCAGAAATTGGAGACGAAAGTCCTTGCTAAACTGGCAGGCTTTCACCTTGCTCCAGGAAGCTCTTGCAGTGGCCTAATGAGGTTACCACACGTGCTGTCTGGCTGCCAATCATGAAAAAAATAATAAACTACTCTCTGTTGGAGAATGGTGATGGGGGGAACACATGCCCAGAACCTCCTACTGCAGAGGTCTCAAACCTCAGGGCTGTTCCAGTTTCTCTGACCCCAAACCCATTGACCAGCCTGGTGGATTCAAAATGAAGGTCTGAGTGGTCTGGACTTGCTCTGGCCACCCTCTGGGCACCACTTGCATAGGCTGCTGGGCCGTTGGCTGGGATCACAGGAACCATATTTTAGAGAGATCAACAAAGATTTCCCAGTTTTATTACTTTAAATAATGTTCAGTGGGCTGGACAAGTTTATTTTAAAAATTTTTAACTTGATTTTTAAAGAAGTTTTAGATTGCAGAAGAGTTACATAAAAAATATAGGGAGCAGGGAAAACAGAGATTGAGAGGGGAGGAATTTCCTTGTTTGTCTGTTTTTCGTTTATTTTTGTTATCGAAATAATGAAAAATTCTTTAATAATGATTGAAGTGATGAATGCACAATTATGTGATTATACCAAATACCACTAATTGTACATTTTGGATAAATTGTATGCTTTATTAATATGCATCAATAAAATTGATTTGTTTAAAAATAATAGGGTGGGTTGGGGGAAAAATACACCAAATGTAAGATATGAACTACAGTTAGTAGCAATATTTTGATGATGTTCTTGCATAGTTTGTAATAAATGTATTGCAATGATGCAAGGTGTTGGTGGAGGGGTGATGTATGGGACCCCTATATAATGTTATGCATGTTTATCTTCTAAGTTCACAACTTTTACTATACACTTATTGTTTATGTATGCTCATGTAAGAATGCTATACTTCAATTAAAAAAAATATAGGGGAGGGAAGTGAATGTAGCTCAAGTGGTTGGGTGCCTGCTTCCCATGTATGAGGT
The DNA here is from genome assembly GCF_030445035.2 of Dasypus novemcinctus. Lineage (NCBI taxonomy): Eukaryota > Metazoa > Chordata > Mammalia > Cingulata > Dasypodidae > Dasypus > Dasypus novemcinctus. The sequence goes on from NC_080675.1 coordinate 41,432,857, forward strand.
CCCAGATTCTATCCCCCATACCTCCTAAAAACAAACAAGCAAACAAATGAAAAAACCAGCTATCATTAGGGAGCAGATGTAGCTCAGTGATTGAGTGCCTGCTTCCCATGTACAAGGTCCTGAGTTTAATCCCAAGTACCTCCTAAAAATATATATTTATGGGATTCCCCTAGGCCCTACCCTCCCCCCTTCTCACATTTTCCCCCATTAATAACATATTTCATTATCGTTAATAATGTTAATTAATAACATTTCATACTTGTTAGAATCAATGAACAAATTTTGAAGCATTGCTACTAACCATGGTCTATAGTTTACACTGTGGTTTACAGTTTGCATGGTACAATTTTATAAGTTTTGACAAAATGTGTGATGGTCTGTATTTGTCATTGCAATATCATGCAGAACAATTCCAAAGTTCCCCAAATGCCCCATGTTACACTTATTCTTCCCTCCCCTTCCTCTCAGAATCTCTGATGACCACTATCTTTATATCAATGTTACAAGTTCTTCCATTATTAGGATAATAATAACTCTACTTTGGTCCATCGTTTCATTCCCCCCTTATGTTTGTTCATACCTCAGTCTTGAGGATTTGAGGATTGTGATGTCCACTCTGTTTCCAGCTGAGAGGAAGCTTAGATTCCAGGCAGCAGATGGACAGAACTGTCTTGCTTGGAGTTGGAGATACTCTCTGGTTTTTGGGGGGATGGACATTGTCTATGATCATCCTTTTGTTAGTTGTCCTGGGGAAGTCCAATGAGCTGGAGAGTCGGTATTGGCTGCAACTCTGCTGAGATTCAAGGCTCAACCAGCATTTAAGAGCCAGAAGATGTAAGTCTCTGGGACATATATTTAACTGGTGTATAGTGCTAATTATAAGTTCAAATAAACGGAGCAGAAGAACCATGTGTAGGGAAATTATAAATGAGTCTAAGCCTGTTACATTGGGAAAATTGGTTGTCATATATCCCAAGGTAAGGCCCGCCAATAGGGTGTTGATTTCTTGGGGTTGTGTGCCCTGCCTCTGGGGTCCAGCTGTCTCTAGAGCCCTCAGGAATGCTCCTGCTTGAGGTATTGTGTACTGCAAGTCAGTGAGATTCTCCTGAGATGTGCATATGCTTAACCTTTGGAATGACCTCTCAGCTCACTTTGAATTCTTTTAGCCATAAATATTTATTTGTACTTAGTATTTCCTCCTTTTGGTCAAGAACTTTTTCCAATTGCATTGCTAACTGGTGCTTGGTAATAATTCCTCAGTACCAGGGAGGCCTGTCCCTGATAGTCATGTCCCATGCCGGGGGAAAGGCAGTGAGCTTATGTGTTGAGTTTGGCTTAGAGAGAGGCCACATTTGAGTAACAAGGACATTTTCAGGAGGTAACTTTTAGGCAATATATATTACTAGGTTAAATTTCCATTTTATAAGAATAAGGTTCATTAGTACAAGCATTAATATAAAGGACCTGGCATATTGGTCTGTCCTCTTTTAATAGGCACTGCCTATGTAGTCTAGAGATTCTTGCCACTATATTAGAGAATGCAGCAGGACTCCTTTGGATGGGAATTTAATATGTTGTTGGTTACTGTGTGGGTCTCCACCCACTGAGATAACACCCCATGACCACATGAACACATGGACAGGGGTTTGATGACTGAAAGGTAAGACCTGTGTGGTCAAAAATGTTGTTAGTGAACAAGTGACTGCTTCTCACTCTCTGATTTCTAGAATTGGGGTAAATGTGTAGACAGAAGAGCTTTGGACTCCCTTTAACAGGTGAGTTAGCACCAGGAAAAAAAGGCAATCCATGGAAATGGAAAATTGAGCTCAGCTCAGAAATATGTGCTACATGCTCCTGTTTGTCAGGCTTTGTGCTAGGAGGTAAGTGGCCAAATGAAACTGAAGTCTTATTTTGTGAGATGAATGGTAGCTTAGGAACATACATAGTTTGGGACATGGGATCTGGATGTTGGCCTAATGTCTCCCCAGAACCTCAGTTCCTGAGAGGAGTCATGGCCTTCATTCATTCATTCATTCATTCATTCATTCATTCATTCAACAAATATATGCTAAGTACTGTTCAAGGGATGGGAACACAGCAGTGAGCAAAGGCTCTGCCTTCCTGCAGCTTTCTTCCCAGTGAAAGAAGTAGATAACGAACAATAAAAAAAAATCATAACTCATGTATTATTTGGTGATAAACTTATGGAGAAAATTTGGATAAGGGAGTTAGGAAGACTTTCGGTAAGGGTGGCTGACTGGGAGCTTCTTTATAAAAGGGTGTCAGCAAAGACCTCTTTGAGAAGGGAAGGAGCCAGGCAGAATCTAGGGAAAAGAACAGTCCAGGCAGAGAAAATAGCAAATACAAAGATGCTGAAGCAGGGAGGTGGGCAGCTAGAGGAATAGTAAGGAGTCCAGCATGGCTAGAGAGGAGGAGAAAATGAAGGGAGGATAACAGGAGATGAGGACAGAGAAGGAGCAGGGTCAGATCAAGTGGTCCTTGTCAGCCTCTGTGAGACTTCTGGCTTTACTGGAACCACTGAAAGTTTCCAAGCAGAGGTGAAATATGATCTGATTTATGCAGGTCACCCTGGCTACTGGGAGTTGACTGTAAACAGGGTAAAGTGGGAGGTGGGATACTCTAGTAAGTAAGCAGTAATCCAGGTGGGAGATGATGGCACCTATTATGGGTTGAATTGGGCCCCCAAGAAGACATGTTCAAATCCTAACCTTCGAGCCTGTGAATATGACCTTATTTAGAAACAGGGGTCTTTGAAGATGTTATTAGTGAGGATGAGAACAGAGTGGAGTAGGGTGGTTCCTAATTCAACATGACTGGTGTGCTTCTAAGAAGGCGAGAATTGAGCATAGACAGACAGACACAGGGGAAAACACTATGTGATGACTGAGGCAGAGATTGAAGTGCAAGGATTACTAGCAACCCACCAGAAGTATGGACGAGGTAAGAAAGGATCCTCCCCTATGGACCTTGAACTTCTAGCCCCCAAAACTGTCCTAAATTTGACTTTTCTGTTGTTTTAAGCCATCCGTTTTGTAGTACTTTGTTATGGCAGCCCTAGGACACTAAGACAGTGTCTTGAAGCCTCAGTGCCATGATATATCACCTATTTCACCTTGAATAAGTTATTTAATCTCTCTGTTCTTCTGGCTCCTCACCTGTAAAATAGGGTAGTATCCATTCTTCATAGGGTTCTTCATAAAGTTGTGGTGAGGATTAAATAACTTGGTACATGCATAGGGCCTGGTACATGGTAAGAGCTCAATAAACATTAGCTATTATTATGCTGATGGTAATGCTGCAAGTGCAGTGTAGTCCATTTGGAGATAGGAAGTCAAGGTCTACAGGGGAAAAGAAGTATCAAGATTGGGGTCATCATCTGGGAGGCCAGTCATGGAGGAGGTCAGGGTCAGCTCTGCATCAGGGATGAGCGGACAGCCCCGGAATAGGCGGGAGCAGCCTTGGCAGCCCAGTCTGTGGGCAGTCCCTCCAGAGGCCATGTGAGAGTCTGCAGTTGGTGGTGGTGGGGGTCATCTGGGTTGTTATCCTGGTGGCTCACTGAATCAGAAACTCCAGGCAAGGGAACTGGGAAATTAGGAAGTGGGTTCAGGGCAGAGCAGAAAGAAGAGATTCACTGAAGGATCAGTCTGAGGCAAGCAGTTGGTGAGTAGGACCCATCAGCTGAAGTACAGCTCAAGAGAAAATGACCAATGCTCATGTCTTATTTCAGGAGCTTCCATCAGCTGCCTGACGAGCAAGCTTCAGCTTCCAACCAGATAGACAGCAGGGCAGCTCCAGCTCCAGGACACCACGTGAGATGAGAAGTCTGGGAGGCAGCTGGGTGGGGTCCGTGATGCAGGGTTGGGGCTGATGCGTGTAAGAGAGTCTAATATCCACAATCAGTTTAAGAGGCTCTAAGAGACCAATAGACATTGAGCAGAAACCACTACTGTAATTGGATTAGAGATAAAACCTCAAGTGACATTTCAAAATGGATTACAAACATCCCTACATCTAAACCAGAGGATGGGGGACAGAAACTGATGAGTTGTGGCCAACTTTTTTGTTTGGAGTATGAAATAGCTAGCACCAAGCACCTATAAGGGTATGTAAGCTAACAAATTTCCCCAGAATGGCATGTTTTCAAATTCTTGGGATCATGCTTTATATATTTCTTCTAATAAACAATGAGATACAATTGATATTCACTTCTTGTGTCGACCTCTAGTAGCCCCTTCTTGTCTTTAGAGACTGTTCACTGTTATTTTTGCTCCATCTAACTTTTTTTTTAAGACTTTTTTTTTTTAATATCTCCCCCTGCCCCCACCCTCATTGTCTGCTCTCTGTGTCCATTCACTGTGTGTTCTTCTGTGCCTGCTTGCATTCTTATCATGCGGCACCGGGAAACTGTGTCACTTTTTTGTTGTTTTTGCATCATCTTGCTGTGTCAGCTCTCTGTGTGTGCAGTGCCCCTCCTGGGTGGGCTGTGCTTTTTTCACGCAGGGTGGCTTTCCTTGCAGGGCACACTCCTTGTGCATGGGTCACCCCTATGCAGGGGACACCCCTGCATGGCACAGCACTCCTTGCATGCAGCAGCACTGCATGTGGGCCAGCTCCACACGGGTCAGGAGGACCTGGGGATTGAACCCTGGACCCTCCATATAGTAGGTGGATGCTCTATCTGTTGAGTCACAACCGCTTTCCCTTCTAACAAGCTTGATTATCTGACTCATGAGTGAGGAACCCGAGGGGACTTGTCAAAAAACAGGCAATCAACAACCAACCAGGGAAGTGGATTTGGCTCAAATGATAGAGCATCTACCTACCACAGGGGAGGTCCAGGGTTCAAACCCATGGGCCTCCTGACCCATATGGTGAGCTGGCCCATGTGCAGTGCTGCTGCACAGAAGGAGTGCTGTACCATGCAGGGGTGTCCCCTGTGTAGGGGAGCCTCACGCACAAGGAGTGCGCCCCACAAGGAGAGGTGCCCTGCGTGAAAAAAAGAGCAGCCCACCCAGGAGTGGTGCCACACACACAGAGAGCTGACATGGCAAGATGATGCAACAACGGCAACAAAAAGTGACACAGATTCCTGGTGCCGCTGACAGGAATGCAGGCAGACACAGAAGAACACACAATGAATGACACAGAGAGGAGGCAACGGGGGGGGTGGGGGGGTGGGGGTGAGAAATAAATAAAATTAAAAAATAAGTCTTAAAAAAACAACAACCAAGCAACAAACAACAACCAACTGAAAATCAACCAACCAACCAATAAGCAACCCAACCAAACTATATATTCTGCACAGTTCCAGCATGCGTGGCTCTAGCCTGGCTCCCTTGTCTTAGCTTGTGTTGCCTCCTGCCCTGTGTTTCAGCCAATTAAGGAAACTTGCTGTGCCTGCCTCTTGCCTCTGCCAATGCTGGAGGCTTCTCCTGGAAGGGTTGCTATAGTGTTTTACATTTGCCTAGCACTTACTAATTGGTGTGAAATTTAAAAGAAATGATGCACATGTGAGTGTTTTGCAAACTGGACAGCTAACATAAACATGAAGCAGTATGTGATTCTGTGTGTGTGTGTGAGAGGAGGGAGAGGACTCAAAGCCTTAGAGCTTTTCCTCTTGGGGCATTGATCACAGAGTCTTACACTATTGTTTCAGATAATATGTAAATGTTATCCCCTTACTAGATTTGAAGCTCCTTTGAAAGGAGGGTCCTGGACTTAAGTATTTGTCTTGATAACCCCATAGTCAGAAGCTTAGCCAGAGGAAAAAGTGGGGATGGCAAGGGGTAATAAGAAATGGGTCAAAAGGTTACAGTAGGTTCCAAAGCCACTAGCTCCACCACAACCCCCAGACTTAGACCTCATAATGATAGAACCTGGCCTTGCTTTTGTTCCATCATTAAACAGAGCAAGGTGCTCAGTAAACAGTTGTTGGAAACGTATTTCTCTCCGCACTCTCCCCTGTTTTTCTCAAGTTCCACCATCACCTTCTCTACACACCTCCATCGCTGGTTCCCTCTGGCCAATCCCACACAAAGTGTCAAGACTAGTCTCCCCAAAGCCGTGTCTGGTCCCAGACATTCCTTCCTTGAAGTCTGAGGGCCCTGCGAAGCGAGTCTTAATTCTGTGCACGCTCTTACTTCAGGCTCCCCAATAGGTCCTGTCCTGTGCTTTCCTCTGGGCACTCCCTGTTCCCTCAGGTGGGGGGAATGGAGGCAGGACAGGGAGCAGCCGGGCAGAGGGGTCTGGGTACAGGGGCCCGGTGGCCACCAAGGCAGGCTCGTCCTTCTCGTTCTTAGCACAGCCTGTCCTATTACTCTGGGCCACTTTTGGTCAACAGGGGAAAGAAGACAATGTCTGTCGGCTACAAAATGAACTTGCCAGGAAAGGAATGTTATTGTCAAGTGTTCTCAGAGGGCAAGACAAACAAAGAAGGTGAAAACCTGGCTTTAATATCAGGCGCCCTTAAGGAGGGATGCTTTCCACTTGTCCCCACTCACTTTTCCAGGATTAGCTTGGCCTGTTCTCTCAGCGCCTGCATTAGGGTCTCCTGACCGAGGAGCCAGTAGGGGAGCAGAGGCTGCTGGGATTCAGGCTGCCAGGCCTGGCTCCGCGGCAAGCCCGAGCGCCTGTGGCAGTGCTGGCTGCTGGCTGTGCCCATTCAGCAGTGGCATCCCGGTCTCCAAGGAGGCGCACACGTCAACACAGGACCTTCGGCTTCTTGCCCTCTCGGCAGGCAGAAGTGTCCCATAGCAACTGGAGCTGTGATCTGCATATGACAGCACATTGCATCTATTCAGGACTTTTTTTTCCCTTGCTTTCTTTCAAAAGGCTTGCCCTATATCCAAGTTCCCTGTGAGCCACATACAATGAAAACAGCAGTTGACAGGTTCCCTGAAATCCGAGTGCATCCAAGGGGAGAAAGAGAGCGCTCATTACTGAAACACAAAACGAGCCCCTTTCAAGGCGCGGCTAGTCGGTCCTTCAGTTCGCTGCTGCTGACCCCACTGCCCTTTGGAGCACAATGAGCAGAGCGAGGAGAGGGAGAGGGAGGTCTTCGCTCCTTAAGTTGCCAATTGATCACCCTCCTAACCCCTTTGGGGGCTTCTTCGCCCAAACAATTCGAGTGACAGAGGTCAGGGCCCCAGCCCATTTCTCTGGGGAGACCTTACTCTGCCCATGGGGACTTTCCCAGGTAAAACAAAGACAAGCCCTAGAAGCCTTAAACAAACTCCTGCTGATGACGCCGAGGGGAAAGGGAGAAAGTGGAAATTAGAGGTGCCCAGAACCACAACCCTGGGCCTCCCCTTTTATCCAGGCAGACCCCCACACCCTTTACACGCTCTGGGATCAGGCCACGCACTGCTGGAGCCCAGGCAGCTCCAAGCTCCAACATGGCAGCCCGGATCACCTGGCAGCTGGGCTGGGAGGGAAAGTCAAGCAGCAGCGGGAAGCTGCTCTTCTACCTTTGCCCACACAGGTTTAGCTGACGAACCCGGCTTCTCATACCTGAAACATCAGAAGAAGATAAGACTAAAGGAAGAAGAGGAAAAATTCTTATGAGGCAGGGCCAAACAGCGCGCGCTTCAAAGGAACCTGCAGGGAACTGCTGCCCATTCCCAAGGTTGCACGGAGGGAGCTCCCAAGGCTCTGACTACACGGCTTGAATGGAATGTCCCGTTGTGCACAGAGCAACACGGGGTACTGTAGGTGGAAAAACACACCAGGATGCTATGATGTGCCCTCACCCAACCCTCAGAAGATCACGGGAGGGCCAAGTAGGGTGGGGTTCTCTCCTTTCATTTCTGATTCCAGAAGTACTGAGAGCAAGCACACAATCCCATTGGGCCAATGATCTGGTATAAAGTTTTTGGGGGACTACAGACAATCATTTAACCTTTGAGCTTCAGGTTTTATTATCAGGGATCAAACTGTACCTCCTGGAAGTCTCTAAGTATGCCGTACTTTCATTTCCCCCTGCCTTTGCCCACAGCATGTCCTTTTTGCTGTTTTGCCTTCCCCTGACTTGCCTACCTGGCAACTTCAGCTTATCCTTCAGGCTGCATATCAAGTGCCATTCTTTATACATGCTCATATTTTAGCACTTTTCATGTTGAATTATGGTGATCTGTTTACTTATTTTCTATGTCACAAGACTAATTTCTTTGCCAGTAGCATCAGCTATTTTATTTATTTCGGTGTTCCTGGTAATTAACACCTAGTAGCTTTTGAATAATCATCTGAAGAATTAAACTGAGTCACGATAAGGATAATCATTTCTTTTTTGGGTCCTGAATTGGGATGGAATACAATGTGAACTGGGCTCCTGACATTATGCAATATGGCAACCCTGCTTAGGGAACTCTTATCATGTGCTAGGCACAACAGGCGGATCCAAGTACTAGGAGTTTCCACTCTAGTTACAGAGACAGAGCTGACATAGAAGGGGGCTATAAGGACTCAGCCAAGGTAGCCCAGCCTGTGGGTACGGCAGGGAGAGATATGTGTACTTTAGCCACTGGGGAAGGCTTTGTGAAGAAGATGGACCCTGCACTATCCGTGATGACTTGGGTAGAAAATAGAATGATAAAGAGAAGGTTTGAGCCCAAATAGGCTCAAAAGCAAGCATATTGAGAAAGGAGTGACAAGAACACACAGAAGTGACAATACACTACGTGGCCTGACCAGAAATGGCAGAAGGGAGTAAGCATTGAAGAGTCACGAGAAATTAGGTTGGATGAACAAGGTGGGCCAGATAATGAAGAATCTTGAAAACCAAGCAGAGAGGTTGGGACTTGATGTGGGAAGGCACAGGAAGGTCTTGGTTCTGAAGTTAAGAAGTGATATGATGAAAATAGGGGATTTAGAAAAGGAGTCTGATGAATATTCAGAGAAGATTAGGACATGCACCCAGTCAGCAAGGCACCAGGTAAGTTTTTCCCAGCTCTGCAGGTGGATCCTACGATTCCATGACTATCTGTGCACAGAGCCATGGAAGAGGACAGCTGATCTGGCAGCAGTGGGCAAGCACCTACGGTGCTCTAGGAGTAGGAGCCTTCTACAGATGGATCAACATCACATGGTGAGTGAAGTCTGGTATAAGGGGCAAGAAAATAGACATACTCCCATCCCTCATGGGGCTAACATTCTAGTAAGAAACCCTGTGCCATTAGTTTTTCCTCAGGTATAAAGAAGGGTAAGTCCTAGAACTGTTTAATTTGAAGAAGATAGGAAAGAAGGGTGACAAAAGCAATGGAAGCTGTTGTCCAAAATGCAAGCAGTTAGTACCAAGAAGAGGAAGCAAGCTTATTTTGTTCTGGAAGGGCAGTCCTCAAATTTCTATCCCAACATACCCAAGGGATACAGACAGATACACTCCACTCAGAAAGAATGGCTTGTGGCCAGGGTGGTGCTAGGGAGGGATGGGAGAGGTGAAATTCCCCCAGGAAGACACCCCTATATACTCCCCCGTCTGCACCGGGTAACCTGATGGGGTGAGAGACACAGGGAAGCTGCTGGTTCCCCTGAGCACATTCTCCAAAATATAGAATGTTTAAAAAAATATAGAATGCTTGAAAAGAACAATGTTTAACAAAATAATATTTTGACATGAAGATGTTAAGACCATCATGAAAATACACTAAGGAATGAAGAGTGAAAGAAGAGTCAGTTTACCCAATAGGTCATCAAAACATTAGTGATCAGGCCATGGGATGTCAAAAGAATGATGGGGTGTGGGAGGTATCCCCCTTCGTGTTCCTGCTCTACCTGATACTGAAATCTGGCTATACTTCTGCCCAGCTCTTGAGAATTATTGCAAAACTCAGTCAATGGATCAAAATCATAGAGTGGAAAATCCCATCTCAATAGAAGAAAGAAATTCCTAAGGATGATAATTTTCAAAGAGTGGCTCAAGCTTCTTTGCAAAGTAGAGAGCCCCCCATCCCTGAAGCATTCAAACCCCAGGAAGGTCATCTGTTTGAACCTCCTTTAACAGGAGGGATGGTGGACTCCATGACCAATCAACACCCTTCCAATGCTCTGAATCTTAGATTCTTTTAATGAAGGCAGAGATCTAAAGAGTAGGAGAAGGAATCTGAAGATCCTCCCCCATCCAGAACTCAGGGAAAAACCTCAGCAACAAACATGGGATCCCACAGGCTGATTCTTAAAACTGGATCTCCATTACCAGGGGCTTAGCAGTCAGAGGCATTTTAAAGATGGCTGAAACTAAGATGGGAGAAAGTGGGGAGGCCACAAGAGATGGTTGCCTGAGATTAGGCAAAGTTTGCTCTCGAGGGCTGTGCAGAAATTCCAGAACAGAAATGCCTGCCTCTGTGAGAGTCTGATCCCATTTGCCCCAGGGTTATGATGAGACTCCTTGGATTATTGAACAAAGGCTCTAAATCATCTTTTGAATGAGGAAGCATGGCTCCTCCAGGAGGGCCTTAGATGGGCCCTCCATAAGGCAGTGTCCCTCACAGCTGGCCCTGGTGTGAATGCCACTGACTTCAAAGGTGCTTGTTTCCCTTAGATCCACATCAAGGACTGGAATGAGAAAAGGGTCTCTGACCTGACTGTAGTGAGGGTTGGGACCACTTTGTGTTGTGTATGTGGGGGCAAGCGGATTTTTCCTGTCACGACTGTGTTTTCAGAATATCTGAAAGTACCTTTGGAATTAGAGCCCTGAGAGGCTGGAGCCTGGCCCTGGGCAGGGAGAGGTTGTGTTCACCCAGGGGAAACCTGGTGGCCCATGGTTAGGGCACTCACCAGGGTGCAGGGCTGGGCTCTGATTTTCAGAGGCCTGGCTCTAACTGGAAGTGCCTACCGAGCTCTCCCATTGGAAGACATCTACCTGGAGGCCAAAATCTTATTCTCAGACCCATAATCTGCCTTGTTCTCAAGGTTTTCCAGTCTAGCTTCAACCCAAGCTGATAACCTAGACCATTCCCAGCCTGAATCCAGCCTTCTTCTGGTTCTGGGGAGGGTGCCTTGTGGTGGTGGTGAGCCATGTGGGAGACAGGGGGATATCCACCCACCCTTAGGTTAAGGCGGCTGGGTGCTGCTCGTGGGAAGCTGATGAACTCTGTGGCTGTAAATAAAGTTTGGGGAAAGCTCCTCCAACCCGAGCACCCCCCTTGGGCCTAGATCTGGCCATGCCACCGGGAAAGGGGCACACATCACATGCTTGCTCTGGGTTGCATCGCCCAGCTCCAGAGGGCTCTCGTTAGCACAAAGGGCCACAGCAGTGCTAAAGCAGGCCGGCCGTGACCTCTCCTGAAAGGAGCCCGGCCAAGCCTTGGGCCAGTACCCACAGACCGAAAAGGAGACAGGGGGCGTTGACAAGGGAAAAAATGAGACGCACGGAGATTGGAACCAGAGCGATATTGGCTTCAGCGGGCCTTGCTTCAGGCATTCTCAGCCATTCCCTGTAGGTCCTGAGGTTTAGGAACCCCGTGAAGGACAATCGGGCACCACACTGATCACGGCCTAACTTCCCACCAAGGCACGATGGCCCTTTCCTGCCCCTGACACCAGGCAGGGCAAATGCGACAAATTATCCCGGCCTCTCTCCAGTCCACCCAGAGTGTGCAGGGTTGGAGCCTGCTTCCCAGATGCAGCCAGCTGTTCTGAAACAGGTTTGGGAAAGTGATCTTTGGCATGTAATGAAAAGGGGGTATGTGTGTGTGCGTGGGGGGGGGGGCAGCAAGAGTTCTCTATCAGGGCCAATATTATTTTTAATTGCCGAGCGTCGGCCTGCGGCTGTTACTTGAGGCTAAGAGCACAGGTTGGCCAGGGATCGGAAACCAGCTTCCAGGGGAGGCAAGAAAGCGCCGTCCAAGAGCTGTTCATTACCAAGCTGTCGTTTCTCATGGAAAATCAGGTTACGCCTCAGAGTTTATACAGTCCTCTCCCCACCACCTCTCCCTTTCTTCCCCATTTAAAAAGGAAAGAGTGAATTTGAGCAATCTGGGAATTTTGGTTCCTGAGTACCCTCCCCGCTCCAAGCATGACCAATGGCCCATTTTTCAAGCCAAATCTCACCCGTTGCAGGCAGCTGTCAGGAAACCACAGAAGGTGCTTGAAGGAGCACAAGAAATAGCTGGTTCTAATCTGGAGAAAAAAATGAATTAACAAGGCAGCTACTTATGGAAGAATGTTTTCTTTTCTGCAGCCCCAGCCTGCATATTTTCACAGCGTGTGTACTCTGTTACCTTGTCACTTCCTTGTTTTCTTTGGGTAAATAACTGGGCTCTGGACTGAGGGGAAAGAAGAAAGAGAGAGAGAGAGAGAGAAAGAAGAGAAGAAAGAACAAATGAACAAACACACGCAGCTCTCAGGTCTCCCTGGGCAGGCCGGCCTGTGGCCGAGCTGAGAGGAGCACGAGCAGGCACTGAGGGTAAGACAGGTCCAGTTCAAACCAAGCGTGGCCCATTCCGGATGGGGTTTTTCCTTGAACTCTCCCGGTAATGGTGTGGGAGTCAGAGGAGGGAAGGAGAAAACTGCTCGGCTCAGCCTCAGCGTTGGCAGGCCCCGAGACTGGGGGAAATAAAGAACTTTTCTCCTTCGCCAAGTCACATGTGAACCCTTCTCTGAACCTGACAGAGTCAACAAGGCATACTGAGGCCTTTCTTCCCGCCTCTGCCTTCCGACCGGCCAGGGCCAGGGGCCAGAGTGGGGGGGGTCTGGTCTCATGGCGCCCCATTGTGAGGCCGGGTGGGAGCCAGGTCCCTCCCTGGAACTCAGGGGCGGGTCTTCTGCAGGGACACGTGGGCAGCGTTTGGATTTGTAGGCTGTGGTCTCCATCTAGAAAATGCCCAGATGTTCTTTGGGTTACCGTCTTCCAGAAATGTTTCGTTCTTTCTCACATACCTGGCCTTGGAACGCTCGCCTTGTGATACCTGGAGCACAGGGCAGAAACCGACCCTGGTTTCCTTGCCAAGATGCCTTTTCGTTGTGCCCTGTTGATGGGGGTGCAGGGGGGTGAGTAGATTGTGGGTGAACATCTGGTTACCCTGAGAAATCGGGGTCTCTAGCTTAAAGCTACAGCAGCTCTTATTTCCTTTGATTCCTCACAGCGGATCCTTAGAACAGAGCCCCAGTAATAATTTTGACCCCTCTTTGCTCCTAATATTGCCCAGCACGTAAAAGGAGTTGGTTTTCCATGCTCCACGACCACCCATGGATGCCGGTTCCACCTCACGTGGGGAACCTGAGTCAGAGTGTAGTCAGAGGCTATGGCCAGCACAAAAGCCCCATGATCGGCATGGCAGAGGGTTAAGTGGCTCCGCTGGTGCCCGCACATGTGTGCATTTCCTTTCTCCATCTGCTCAGGAGCCTTTGATTCCAACCTTGGATTCCCTATTGCACCTTGTAGATCACACTGCCTTCGTCAGGCAGAGGTTTGGAATTCAAAACTGGAGTTTTTGGTTGCAAAAGTCTGGCCCCCATCTGTTGAGCAGTTCTTTGAGCATCATGGGTGGTGGAAGCCCTCGGAATGGCCAGTCGAGGCTATTGCAAGCATTGCCTCTTCTGAGCTGGCACTCGCAGGGTGTCAGGGGCTTTCTGAGGGAGAAAAGGGGAAAGCAAAAAGCTAGCTAGGAGCTGGAAGACAAGGACATTCATGGACTATCCAACTGTTCACGTAGTTCTAGAAGAGGCAGCTTTGGAATGTGTTCTGGGCAGATGGGAGCAACTGTGAGAATAAAGAGGAACATCGAGCCCCCACTGCTTTCGGGACTGCTTTAAGTCCTCTGCACATGTTATCTCAGTCAGTCCTCTCCATAACCCTCTGAGGTGGGTTCTCTTGTCTTCCTTTCCCAGATGTAGAAACTGAGGCTTAGAGATAGTATGTAGCTTGCTTGAGGTCACCCAGAGAGACGCGCTAAGTTGGGACCCACCACAGGCAGCCTGATTCCAAAGCTGGGATTTGTATTCCCCAAGCTGTGCTGCCTCACAGGGGAAAGCTGGAGGCGTTTGGGAATTAAGGAATTTAATGGCACTCCCTCTCTCTGACTTGATCACTTGTCCCCAGATCTAGGAGAAGGCTTGACTAGCAACCAGACTGGCAGCAGAAGATTCAAACATCTCTGTGACCACCATCACTCATCAGTGTTTCCACATGGACCCCTGCAGCTGCTAGTCCAGGGATTCTAAACAAAGGGTCTGTGAGCTTGAATTTAAACTCAAAACAACATTATTCCTGTGGGGATGTGTTGGTGCGGGTGTGATATATTTATTAAATAATCACAGTGTAGTGTGGACTTAGTAAGGGTACGTGATGTTCACTTGACTGGCAAAGGGGTCTGTGGAACCAAAGAGGTTAAGAACCCCTGTAGCTAGTCCATGAGCTTGACATGTGGACCTTCCCTTCCTCCACCCTCTTCTTCCCCTCCTGGTTTGTATTTGGTCAAGCCTGTACCCTGGCACATCTCGTCTTCAATCCTCCTACATGTCTTAGATAGTGCTTTGCAGAGAAAAGGCCCTCCATAAACCTGCCAGATCAAGATTTAAGCCATACTTCACCAAGGGTGGCTTCTAGAATCAGAATCTCTCTGGGCACCAGAATCTCCTGAGGTGCTTCAAGAAGGCAGATTCTCAAGCTCTGATAGAGAATAACCTGGATAAAATTTTCAGTTTTAATAAGCTCCCCTGGGGATGCTGATGCTCTCTAAAGTTAGGCTTTTATATGAATTAGGATATGTTGAACAAAAAGCTAGGCTTGGTCAAACAGAAATCAGCCAGCCCCCCCCCTGAGCTCTGCCTCTTGCCCCTTGGCGGTTGTGGAGGCGGGCACAGTGCAAACAGCTCTGAGAGCCCTTGGGTCCAGGCACTGGTGGTGTCAAAGGGGGTGAAAAGAGGTGAGGAGCGGCAGAGGGAGGTGTGGGAGGCTGGGCAATATTTCTAGCAGCCCATTTGGAACTCCTACATGGGCAAAGGCCTTGGCAAAAACATTCTCCAGCCAAGGTTCCAAGGTGAATGTTTCCAGGACCCGATTTCAAAAGGCTTTCCTGGATCTGGCCCGTGTCCTGCTGGGAAGCAGTGGCCCTTGTGTTCCCTGCTGGATGATCCCAGCAGGCAGGATGAGAGAAAATTATGTCCTAGGGTTTTCAGATGCGAAAGCAACCAGGCTTGAAAGGTGGGGAGAGCAGGGTGGAGCTGGAGAAGGAGGCAGCCCGGGGTGGAGAAGGAGAGGCGGGTGAGACCCCTTCAGGGGTGAGACAGCCCCTGAAACGCCGCCGAGGCACCCCCGAGGCCCTGGATGATTCATGAAAGATCCCAGGCAGCCCACTCTGTCCAACAAATGAGAACTAAGATTTTGGTCTGCTTGAAGTTCAAGAAATTTTTTTTTTAAATCCTTTCTAAAATTGAAAAAGGAAGGCTTTCCCCCCCCCCCCCCCGCCCTTTTTTTTTTTTTTTAACCTCACCCATAACTCCAAAACAACTGAACACAAAGTACTTTAAACTTGGCTTATGGCAAGACCTCCATGAAAAAGAATTCCTCAGCTCATTTGAAGGGAAAACAGTGCTATTTTCGTGATCACCTATAACATCTGTTCATTTTCAGCAGAAGTAACTAAAAAATCTGATTGTTAGTGGGAAAAGCGGGGCAAGGAGGAAATGGAGAAGGGCAGTGAGGTTGAGTGGAGAGCTTCTTTACTGGAAACATGGAGGTGTGACTTCTACTTCCAGAACTGTCTGTGCTCACAAGGCTTGGGAGAATCCACTTTTTGTCTCCGGCTCGTGGTTTTCTCATCCAGAACAAAGTAGGGATGAACTCTGGGCGCCCGCAGAGTTGCTGCTCTGTGGAGCTGGGAACTCTTGGGGCAAGTACACAGGGCCTCTGTCTATCTGCCTGCTCGTTTTCTGTTGTTTTTTTCTTTTCAGGGGTCCAGCCTGGGGCAAGTTCATGTGTCCCTGGCAAAGACAGACCTTTCCCACAAATCTCTTTGGTGGGAAAACACAGAAAAAGAATTAGGCCAGTTAGGCTAGCCTCTTCCTAGATTGATAAAATTAGGGCATTCCTCAGAATTGCTTCTGTAATTTGCATTTATATGATGTTTCTCAATGTATAGTATTTATACTGGTTATGCAGCCATGGACAATGAGCTTTTGACTTGTGCCCATCACAGAACGGAAGGGAAGCAAAACGTTTATGTCAGAGTCAGGCTTGCAGCTGCCACAGCCCCCAGCTCTTGGTCTCTTTCCCTGACTCCCTCTGTCTCTCTCAACTGCTTCCAACTGAAACCGACTCTTGAAAGGTTACAGAGGCTCCTGTACCCCCCATTCCTCCAGAGTGAAGGCCGTGGGCCGAGGCCGAGCTTGATCACCTGGCAGTGAGGAGCCAAGAGATGACGATGCTTACAGCCTTCTCGCCCCACTCCCTCCCAGCACCCGCATGCACGAGCTGCTTTGAGCTCTCAGAGTGGCATGCATTTAAGGTCAGAATGTTTCTAGATCAGAGGTCCTGCTGCTTTCTTTTCTTTTTTTCTTTTTTTTTACTTTAATGGTACACAAGAGGAATTCTCACCCCCAACCCCCTGGAAACACACATCTTTTAAAAATTTGCACCTTTTTTCAGGCTGGTTTCCTATGGTGAGGGGGAGGCTAGGAAATGCCCAATAAATCATCGCTCTGTCCTCACTCAGTTGAAAGGCAGGAAATGCAGAGAACAATCTCTTTACCTTTTCCACTTTGCATATAACAAGAGCTATCAGGTCTTGTTCCTTTGAAGGGCAGGGCCCTCTGATGGGGCATTAACTCTTCAGGGCCACTGGCCTGTCTAGGGATGGGAGCCATGGCGCAGGCACATTTGGAATATCAGCTGCCACCTCTACCAGCCCCTTGGATGGGCAAGCCAGGGGCTCATGTGCAGGCCATTGCTGTGTGTAGCATAAAAAGAATTGTAATCACCATTTCTTGTCTTTAAGGAGTGTACAATCTAGTTAGGACAGCAGCTAAGTCATGTACTTCAAGATAATGGCCCCATCCAAGGACAGTTTGTGAAAAATGTCCAAGGAGAAGTGAGGTGGTGTGGGAAAGAGCAGAAAACACTTCCTAGTGGCCAGCAAAGCCTTCTTGGGAGAGGAGAAGGAGGCTCTGGGTTGAGGTTTGAAGTCTAGGGTTTTGGAATATAGAAAGAAAGAAGAATGGTGGGGGGCGGGGTGGCAGACAGGAAGGCACCCTGCTTATTCAGGGTACAGTGGAGAAGGTTGGGGGGGCAGAGGGAATCGAGGCTGGAAAGGTAAGTAGGAGCCCTTCTCTGGGAGGCCTTGAGGGAAGTTGATGGTGGTGGAGGATGGACATTGAAATTGTGCCTGGGGAAACGGACTTGGCCCAGTGGTTAGGGCGTCCGTCTACCACATGGGAGGTCCGTGGTTCAAACCCTGGGCCTCCTTGACCCGTGTGCAGCTGGCCCATGTGCAGTGCTGATGCGCGCAAGGAGTGCGCCCCGCAAGTAGAGCTGCCCAGCGCGAAAGAAAGTGCAGCCTGCCCAGGAATGGCGCCGCCCACACTTCCCCTGCAGCTGAAGACAACAGAGGCGGACAAAGAAACAAGATGCAGCAAATAGACACAGAGAACAGACAACCGGGGGAGGGGGGAGAATTAAATAAATAAATAAATCTTTAAAAAAAAAAAAAGAAATTGTGCCTGTAACCTGCAGGAACTGGGCTGGCCCTCCTGAGAGGTGGCTTCCACTGGACTTGCACTCAAAGAAACATGTGCAATTGCAAATGCCTTGCAGCCTAATGTGACCTCTGCTGTGGGTATTTTGAAAGAGGCCATGCAGAGGTTTCCGAAGGTGCATTTCACAGCAAACCTTTCCCTAATCCTCCCTCAGGTTTCATATACTAAAATTATCCTTCCTGCTCTTCCTTTCTCTCAGTCTCTTTCTAGTCACCTCTCCTTCTCAGGTCCCCCCAGTCCTGAGGTCCCTTCCGTGCAGTGCACTCTGCTCTCCCGACCCTCTCTACGTACCCACCACCTCCTTGCACGTGTTGTTCAGGTGATCCTCTCCTCTCAGGCCGCCCTGGTGTGGGCTAGGTGTGCTCTGCTCCACATGACTAGTCCCCTGGGTATCCTGAAGCTCAAATTCTTCTCTTGCTCTGGTTTTTAGGGATAATCTGAGAGGGAGAGTGGGCTGGATCTGCAGGGCGGGAAAGGAAGCTGAAGAGGCTAGAGACAGGAGAGCGGTTAGGAGGCTGTGGGCTCCAGGGAAGGGGCCTGAGCAAGATCCTGGAAGGAAGAGGCTCTACCAGTCAGTCAGGCAGGCATCGGGGTTGCCCGCACGAGGCTGGGTCCGATAATGTCATGTTTGAGCTCTGACTGCCTCACCTGACTGTGGGACACATTTTGTTCAGCACGACCTCTCCGGTGTGTTTGCACGTGGCAGACATTCAATCCAGATTCAGTACTCAGGTACTGAATAAATGAACGTCACGATGAATAAAGGAGCGTGTAAATGCCCCGGCTGAAGAGAAGGGACCCTTCTCAATGCCACAGCAGGTCAATGTCCCAGGAAATACCTGCAGTGCTGCCCACGAGACGGGGACTCCGGCAGGTGGGAGGGAGGCAGCTTGGCTCCAGGTGGGTCCCTCGTGCCTGTCTAGTTTCCTCACATACAGATCCCACTAGGGAGGGACCGTGGACCACAGAGGCAAAGTCCTCAGACGTCCTGAGTACGGTAGCCTTCCCCCAGCTATGTAGACAGGGCACTGTGCCTCCTCCAGCCTGTGACCCACCTGCTTCTCCTCTGGGTCCACATGGTATTTGCTCCCTGCAGTATCTGCTTCGTGGACTGGAGGTTAAGGCTTAATGTATTATCTATGTGTTAAAACTATTCTAATTTTGAAGGATGACTGTGCTGAGAAGATAACATTTAATGCAGGAGAAAGGAAGGAGAGAGAGAGAGAACCAGCACATATCGCCTCCCTTTAGGAACCAGTCACTGTGCTAGCACTCTTAAAAATAATCTTTCTGTTGCAGGGTCAGATGCTGGACTTTAGATATCCTGCCTTAACCTACTGAATGTACTGGGGGAGAGTGTGAACTACAGGGTGAACTATCATCTATGTGGTGCAGCAGTGCTCCAAAAGTGTTCACCAAGTGCGATGAGTGCCACAATGACGGAGGAGGTTGTTGGTGTGGGAGGAGTGGGGTTCAGGGGGTAGGGGGTACATGGGAACCTCTTATATTTTTTAATGTAACATTTTTTGTGTGTGATGTATATATCTTCAAAAAAATTCAATTTGCAAAAATGATGGGTGGGGGGTGGGGAGTGGGGTATATGGGAGCCTCTTATGTTTTTTAAATGTTTTTTAATGTAACATTCTTTGTGATCTATTAACTTTAATTTAAAAAAGTGTAAAAAAAAATCTTTCACTTACTCTGATCCCTACCACCGTTCATTCAACAATTACTTTTTGAGTAATATTTAAAAAAAAAAAAAATTACTTTTTGAGCAGCCACTACGTTTCAGGCGTGTTGTAGGCATGGAGAAGTAGCAGGGAGCAAAACAAACTTCCTGTCTTATCACACATTCTGGTGGAGAAAACAAACAATAAACAGGATAAATGGATAGAGTATGTAATATATTAGAAAGTGATAAATGCTAGGAAGTAAAATAAAGCAGGGAAGAGAGACAGGAAGTTCAAGTCCGGGGCAGGGGGTGTTGGTGGTGGGAGGGCGTCAGGGAAGACATGACTGAGAAGGTGACATTTAAGCAAAGACTTGAAGTTAAGCAATTAGCAATGCCCATACATGGAAGAGAAGATTCCAGGTGTAGGATCCACCCCACAAAGGGAAAGAGACTGCGGTGGGAGCATGCACGGCCTGTCCAAGGAACGGCGAGAAGTCCAGTATGGTACAAAGTACACAGAGTACTCAGACTTGGAGAGGACTTTTCCTGGTGGCTCACATGGTCGCTTGCAAAGGCGGCCAGTTCACAGGTATAGGACGTAGTCGTTCTCCAGCAGAGGTCATCTTACAATGACGGCAGAGATGCTCAGAAGAGAATGGATTCCTGATCACCAGCCTGTCCTTCGAGCCGGGTGGGAGCCAAGTCCACTGCTGACCACCTGTCTGCACGGATACAATTCACCGTCTCTGAGCTTCAGTTTTCTCTTCTGTACAATGGGGGATGCATCTAATAACCCGCACCCCGAGGAAGGGGCTAATGCATTGTGTAAAATACATTGTGTAAAATACGGTGGCATACTATAGAAATGTTTCATTGCTGTTGCTCTTTTACCACAAAGGTGATTTGGGGGTCTGTGTCCAAGTCGCACTGGTCTGTAAAGCCATTTTAGTAGGCACTTATGACTTCTCAGTTCTGTTTGCTAGTTTGCAAGGACTCTTTTTACTTATGTGTTAGAGTTATCTTACTCTTTGGGAAGGGGTTGGGGAGGAAAGATTTCATGAGGCTCTTATCTTTATCTCTGACCTTCAAGCCTGGGGCAATCCCACTACCCCCGACCCCCCACTCACCCCGTCCCCACCTTGCTTGTCTCCTGGCTTCACTGGAGAGTTTCCCGGGCCTGTGCCAATGGCCTCTATTAAACATGACAGGTGACCTAAACAGAGTTCTCAATGCTACCAAGATTTTTTCACCGTTTGGCTAAGCCCTGATTTGCTACCTGTGCGGGGGGCTTCAAACCTCCTCTCACACAAACCGCCTCCCCACACCCCCCACACCCCGCCTCCAAGTCCCCAAGTCCCCAACACAACATCCCTCCCTTTGCTCTCAGCAGGTGCCCTGTCCTCCGCTGCATCGAGGAGAAAGCTGCAGTGTGAGCTCCCTCCCTGCCTGGCAATTCCTTCCCCAGCTCCAGCTACCCTTTGTTCTACCCATTTTTGGTCCAGAGCCAACACCATCTCCCCACTGAAGGACACGATTTCTTCTTGCACTAGCTGCTGTATCATTTTTTATAGAAACTATCGGCATGACCCCAAAAGACTTATGAATCAGGAAGTTGATTGATGCACTGTTTTCGATAGCAAAAAAACGGGAAGCAACCTGTATGTCCAAAAGGGGACTGGTTAAACTGGCTATGGATACCACTATGAGATGGCAAGGACAATTTTATAAGCAGTACCACCTTAGTTTTGTTCAAAAACAAAACCAAACCAGCAAATACATGCATAGGGGAAAAAAGACTGGAAGGAAACAGACAAAAATATAAACTGATTATCTTCAGATGATGAGATTAAGAGTAATGTTTATTTGCTCTCAGTATTTCACCATATTCTAAATATCTGCTGGAACATATAGTTTTTTAGACAATTAGAACAGCAAGCAAAAATGCTATTAACAACATTTCTCTGCAGCAAAGCTGCGTGTAATTCAGATCCTCTCATTATCCCTTTAAATGCAGCTTTTCCCGGGGCGGTGCCTGGTTGACAGCTGCACAGTGACTCTCGTTACATGTAAGGACTAGAAGCAAAGAAAACCCTAACCAATTACCATTACAGCGGGAACCGAGGCATGCAGGATGGAGCAAGACATGTTATTACTAATTTATTTTCCCATCATAGGACAGGTGTTTAGGGGAATGTGCTAAATTTGCCCCAGATAATTTATTTTTTTAAATACTATGATCATTTCATTTCCCTGCCTCGGTTTTCATGGGAATTTTTAACGTGCAGAACCATTCAGTAAAGGATGTTGCTTTCTAAATCTCCTGAGTTTACCTAACAGAGGCCCCGCTTTGGGCCAGCACCGGTACAGGGGATCATCAGCTGGCAGTTCTCCTCTGGGGGCTGATACGGCACCCCTCACCAGAGGCTTTGAAAGTGTTTGAGGTGTTTTGGTTGTCAAAATGACTGGAGGCTGGGTGATACTGACAATTAGCAGGTGGGGGCCAGGGTTGTGAAATACCCTACAATGTGTGGGACAGTCCTGAACTTGACAGTTGAGGGCTGGCAATACAAGCAAATACCCCCAGAGCTACGCAGCTGGATAAGTGAGTAAATTGGGTGGGAGCAGGACAAAGAGAAAGGAATGAGCTGTGGTGAACCTGCTGAAATTCAGGGTTACAGGATCTCCCAGGTTTTCCAGTCATGCTAGAAATCTAGATGATGTGTAAATTTTCCTGATTTTTTAGAACACTGAGTGGGCCACACAAAATATAGCTGTGGGCCAGATTTGGCCCACAGATTGCCAATTTGCAACCCTGTCCTAGGGTAAGAAGCAGTTTCTGTCCTCACAAGAGCCATCAGAGTTCTAGACTCTACAAAGCTGGGTCCAAATCACAGCTCTGTCATTCACTACCTGTGACCTCAGGCAAGGGAAAATCTTCCGAACCTCACTTTCTGACTCCATAAAAAGAAATGAGGGAAGCGAATGTGGCTCAACTGATAGAGCGCCCGCCTACCATATGGAGGGTCCAGGATTGGGTACCCAGGGCCTCCTGACCCGTGTGGGAGCTGGCCCACACACAGTGCTGCCATGTGCAAGGAGTGCTGTGCCACGCAGGGTGACCCCCAGGCAGGGATGCCCCCCACACAAGGAGTACACCCCTCAAGGAGAGCCATCCCACGTGAATAAAGCAGCCACACACATGGAGAACTGTTGCAGCAAGATGACGTAACAAAAAGAGACACAAGATTCCCAGTGCCGCCTGACAAGAATGCAAGTGAACACAGGAGAACACACAGTAAATGGACACAGAGAACAGACAATGGGGCGGTGGGGGGGAGGAGGGGGAGGAGAGGAGGGCCAAGGGGAGAGAAATAAATAAAAATAAATCTTAAAAAAAAAAAAGAAATGAATGAAAGCACTCATTGGGTTGTTATGAAGTTTAATCTATGCCGAATTGCCTAGTTCCTGACACAACGGAATTAATTAGTAAACCAGAGCTATTATTATTATTAAGGATATCACAGTCCAGTACAAGCACCTACTGTATATGGCATGCTGGGTTAGGTGTGGAGAGATTATTAAAAAATAGGAGAGAAAGCCCTTGACCCTGGGGCATTTCATTCTGGCAAGAGAGATGAACCGCAGGGGTACACACTGTGAGCCAGTCAGATGGGGGAATGTGGACATCAGACATTTCCAGAAGACCAGAGGGGCACACTATGTGCAGGTGGTCGGGGTGGGAGAAGGTGTTAGAGCCCAGCCAGGCAGGGAGGGAAGGGGAGGCATTATCACTGGCCAAGAGACGGATTACACAACAACAGCAACATTTAAGTGCCTTACCACAGGCACCTCCTAAGTACTTGATGGGACGGTCAATATGCTCCTTGGCCTTGAACAGACGAAGGACAAGGGGATGAGGCTGGAGAGGCCCCTGGAGCCAGGTCATGAGGGTCCTGACTGCCGGACCACAGCACAATAATGTAATTTGTTGGCAGGGGGTGGAAGCAGGGAAGTAACATATAGGAAGAGTGATGTGGGGTTGAGTATAGAGTGGAGGGGGTATGGAGAGACAGGGGGTAGGCTAACTGGTTAGGAGACCACCCATGGCCTGGGAATGGAGGGGAGAGCTGTGAAGATGCTCTAACAGGCCTTGGAAGTGGCTGAATTTGGATGGGACTGGGGATTATGGGGATTTTATAGCAAAACCATTTTAAACTCTTGTCTTTAACTTT
The DNA here is from genome assembly GCF_030445035.2 of Dasypus novemcinctus. Classification (NCBI taxonomy): domain Eukaryota; kingdom Metazoa; phylum Chordata; class Mammalia; order Cingulata; family Dasypodidae; genus Dasypus; species Dasypus novemcinctus. The sequence continues at coordinate 41,456,470 of NC_080675.1, forward strand.
TTAAAAAAAGATTTATTTTTATTTATCTTCGCTTCTCCGCCCCCCCCCGCCCCCACCGTGTTGTCTGTTCTCTGTGTCCCTTCACTGTGTGTTCTTCTTTGTCCATTTGCATTCTTTGTCAGCGGCACCAGGAATCTGTGTCTCTTTTTTGTTGCGTCATCTTGCTGCATCAGCTCTCGATGTATGTGGTGCCGCTCCTGGACAGGCTGTGCTTTTTTTGCTTGGGGCGGCTCTCCTTGAGGGGTGCACTCCTTGCCTGTGGGGCTCCCCTATGCAGGGGACACCCCTGCAAGGCATGGCACTCCTTGTGCACATCAGCACTGTGCATGGGCCAGCTCCACACGGATCAAGGAGGCCCGGGGTTTGAAGCCTGGACCTCCCATGTGGTAGGCGGATGCTCTATCAGTTGAGCCAAATCTGCTTCCCTTGTCTTTAACTTTAATTTTTAAAGAAGCTTTAGATTACATAAATGTTATATAAATATTATAGGAGATTCCCATATGTCCCACCCCCACTGTCTCCTACAATTTCCCCCATTAACAGCATCTTTCATCACTGTGGTACATTTGTTAGAATTGATGAGCACGTATTGAAGCATTGCTACTAACCATGGTCTAGAGTTTACATTATAGTTTACATTTTGCACTGCACAATTTTATAGGCTTTGACAAAATGTATAATGGCCTGTATCCATCATCATAAAGTCATGCAGGACAATTCCAATGCCCCCAAAATGCACAATGTTGCACCTTTTCTTCCTTTCCCTCTCCTCAGAACCTCTGGTGACCACTGCCTTTCATATCAATGATAAACAAGTACTTCCATTACTAGAATAATAATGTCTGCTTTAGTCCAGAGTTGCATTGCCCTGTTACATTTGTTTATTCCTCAATCTTGAGGATTTGGGAATGGTGATGCCCACTCTATTTCTTATTGAGAAGGGGCTTACATCCCATGGGGCAGATGGGTGGAACCGTCTAGCTTTAAGTTGTAGATACTGTTTTTTGGGGTGGGTATTGTCTATCTTCATCCTTTTTTTAGTTATCCTTGGTGAGTCCCATAGACTGGAGTGTAAGTGTTGCAACTCTACAGAGATTCAGGGCTCTTGAACCACCTCCACGTTCTCCTAGCTTTCCTGCCCCACCTCCCGCTAGCAGGTTCATTTTCCTTATTGAGCAGACCTCATGGTTATAAAGGTCTTCTTCTGAACGATTTTTGAAAATTTTGGAAGCAACGCCTGTCACTAACTTGCTGTTATTTTCAAGTCTCTTCATAAAGCCCCCACCCCCCACTTCTCCAGAACATAGATCGTTGCTAGGTATTGGTGAATAAATTGGATTGGGTACAGCAAAGCTTTCTGAATTTTTGGCCCATCAGGGCTGGCTGGTGTGGAATCCCATACTGCAGATGAAGAAAGAGTATGCTTGGCAAATACTGTGAAGTCCTTTTTTCATGGGGAAATTTTTAATCTACTAAAAGAACAAGCTGTTTCCAAAGTGCTCCAATAACATCATTTACATTCCAACAGGCAACATGATGTTTACAAAAGAGGCTCATCTATTTTTAAACCTAGACCAAGCCACACCTCTTCTAAGGAAGGTGAACAAATTCTGATTTATTTGTACTTTGTAATTCTGATTTATTCTATTCCATGTAGAGTAATAAGACTATTTTGCTGGGGATGTTTCATGACTGAGGTTTGTCAGACTACAACCTGAATTAATCCAAACCAGTGAAGTTTCACTGCAATGCATTTTTAGCATGGAAGTTTTCATAAATAATCACTTTTAAGCTCTCCCCCCCTCCCGCATTCACATACCCCAATAATACATTTATATATATAATAGCTGTATAACAACTGTTGGTGGGGGACACACACACCTGAGGACTGTTACCTCCATTTTCCTGGCATGGAAAAGTGAGTAAAATGCTTCCATGTCCATATTTCCAGGAGGAAAAATAAATAACACAAGTATGTGGCAGCATGGTAGCTTGGGGCCCAGAGGCACGCCTCCTGCAGCTGGTACGCAGGATGGGTGCACTCTTGTGAGCAGATGGAAGCCAGAGTCTGCCTGAAGAGAGGTGTGAAGCTCCCTTCACGCTGCCCACTCCGGAGATAGCCAGACAACCTATTCCCCCCAGAGGGCCCCTCCTCCCACACCCATCCCTCCACTGAAGTGGTTACTGGTGGGCTGCAGGAGAGCCTGAAGAGGCAGAAATGAGTTATTAGACACTGTCTGAGCCAATCAGAGTTTTAATAGGCTGCCTTGTAGATGGCGAGTCTCTTGTCACCTGAGGTGAACGTACATCGACTGAATATCTATAGCAGGGACAGCAGGAGGATTCTGCTGTGGCTTCCTCCAGGACACAATGGCAAAGAAGGACCTATCAGACCCTTCTTTCATTCTTCTAGATACTTTAGGGCATGGACTAAACACCAGATAGGAGCAACAAACCTGTGATTACTTGATACTGCAATTTGGCACAAGTCGCTTCTCATCTGCCAAATGAGTGTTTGGGCCTAAAGAAATCTGAGTTCCCTCCCCTGGGGTTGAACATTCTATGACTTAAACTCGGATGTCTCAACACTAGATGGTGGCTCAAAAACTGGCACGGTCCCAAGTCTGACTCATTCAGGAACTATACGATCAGGCTTGGCCTCCTGAGGAGATGGAAGCATATCTGGTGGCTTTTGAAGGACTTGAGCAGCCTTTGGCTCAAACTCTCTCAACTCCCACCCCGATTCCCAGTTCCTGAAATGGCAGCCGATCATCACTCCCTGAGGATTTGAATCTCTCTCTCAGGGGTCCTGTAATCAAATGCAAATGATGCTTTTCTGTACCAAAGATGTGGGGTGGGGCATTAGTTGACAACCCTGGGAGCTCCTGGCAAAAAGCCCTTGGGAGTGATGGCTCCCCACAGGTGGAGGTCAGCAGAGGAAGGAGAACAGAAAAGGGAGAGTTTAGAAGGGTCATCGGCCTCGGCTGGCCCCCACTTCATTCCTCACGTCACCCTGCACATGGCCCTGGGGTGGGGGCCATCCTGAGCCACCTGCCCTTGGGATAGGGTCAGGACGTCCACCCTGTGCACTGATGGCTGCATTTCTGGCATTTTCAGTGCTACCCTGCAACTCTCCAGACTTAGAGCCCACATCATCCCTCTCCCTCTCCCTTTCTTTTCCCCCAGCCCTGAGAAAGCAGGACAAAATCAAACAGGAGATCTTCGTGGGGCTGCAGCTTCACAGGAGAAGAGGGAGTACAGAGGATGGCAGAGCCAGCTCCAGAACCAGCTCCAACAGTGTAAATCAAACTGCTCTCCTCCCTCGACCCACCCTGCAACCTTCCCAATCAGGGAGTCTAAAATTACCATATTTACAGCATCTGCAGCCAAGCCAAGCACTAAACAAGATGAATAGCCATGACGCACGAGCTGAGTAGAAATATGCAGTCAGGCTGGGCTGGGCTGGGCAGGGCTGGGCTGGGCTGGGCACGGGGGTAAGTGAGCCAAAGGGGGAGAGCGAGGACAGGACAGTCTCTAGGCAGGGGTCCCGAGGGAGAGGATTCACTGAGCTCTAAGGGGCAGATTGGGAAATGATGAAAACTCTATTGTATCAATCCTCTGGTCAACAAGAAAGGGATAGGCCAATCAACACAGAGGGAGAGGATTTGAAATATGAATGCTGGTAACTTTTGAAACTCCCTTCCTCATTCTATCTTCCTCTCCTCTTCGACTTCCCTCCTCTCTGGGAGGAGACCGTTGAGGCCTCTGGGACAGGATTCCTTAATTTGGGTTTGCTTGTATGTGTTTGTGTACGCTGGGGTCAGGACACCAGTGGGATATCGTTTTGGCCTCTCACCTGGGGCACGCCTGTCTTGTGAGTCCCTTTCCCAGAGCAGCCTTTTCCAGGGAAGCTCAGCTCAACCCACACAGGCGAAGTGACTCCATTCACAAAAAAGGGCCTGAAGGTCTGGGAGATTTTGCTCAGGAAGGGGAACAATGGAGAGTGTGTCCTGTGTCAGGGCAACCCAACACTCTTTGTGCCAGCCTAGGCTGTTTGTTCCCTGGGAGGGAAAATGCCCAGGAAAAGAGGGTGGAGACTGAGGATCTCAGAGAACTGCAGAGCTAGGTGGGTCAACATACACCAGAGAGAGGGAAGGAGGCCGGCCTCAGGAATCTAGCTTGTGGACTCTAAGGCCAGTGCTTTTTCTTTTGGGCCAGTGGGGTTCTGGGGATCTGGGGTTCTGAGGAGGGAATGAGACTCCTGGACCCCATCACTCCTCCCTTTAGCCAGAGCATCTCCACTTTCATATCTTTGTGTACTGGGCTGCTCATTCACTTTTCATTTCATTTCAACAAAATTTTCAGTGACTAAAGTAAGTGTCCTGTATCACTGGCCTATAGCAGTAGACAGGAAGTGGTAGATAAAGGGTGGCTAGAAGGAAGGCAGAATGAAGTGTCTGTAGACTTAAGATTGGATGTATCAGGGGACACTGAAAAAAGGGGACAAGAACTCAGGAGACAAGACCAGCACAAACATGTGAGCCAGTCCTCCAAAGAAAATGTCTCTCGAGAGAGAGAACTAGCACCAGCCACCTGCAGTAACCCTACTGGAACCTGACTCCAAAGTGTGGCCATTGATTAAGCAACTATCTAATCTGCACAAGCTATTCTCGGTTGGAGGTAATAAGACACAGGATTTGATGGTAATTGAGCTGCCCACCAAAAAAAAATGTTTCTGAACTGAGGACATCCTCAAATAGGCCTACAGTTCAGCACATGACTGACTCTGGCTCCACCCTCAGGGTATTTTAGAAGGAAAAAGTCCTAATAAAACTAAACAGATATGTTTCTGTATCTTCTTAGTGACCCAGAAGCACCAAGAGCCACCCATTAACATGGTGAGAACTGGATAGAGGTAGTCACCCCAAAACAGCAGTTCCCTCTTAGGTGGAGTCCGTACTTCTCAACAGTATCCAGGAGACCTCCATTCTTCTCCTACCTCTCCACTGACTCCTCTTTCCCACTCTTCCATTAAATGATGTTTCCCACAGAGTTGGGCCTCTGTTTTCTCTTTCAATTCTTTCTGCTCTCCTTGAGTGACCTTGCCCTATGCTGGCTTCATTTGTCACTAAAAACTTGTGACCTCAGCAACCATCTCCCTGAACTGCCTACACACATTTCCCACTGTCTACTGGACATCTCCAGTTGGATATTCTACGGCTGTCTCAAATTGCACATGTCCAAAACTGATCTCATTATCTACGCTCCCCTGCTTCCCACAACAAGCCCCTCCTCTGGCTCCTCCTGCATATTTTCTCTCTCAATGATATCAAGAGTCACTCAGTCAGAAAATGGAATCCTTGAAGTCGCCTCTGACTCTTCCCTCTCCCTCACTGAGGTCTGTTGATGTTAATTCTGATGAGTCCTTTAAATATGTCCTTACCATCTTTTCCACCAATGCGCTGGATTAGGCTTTTAGCATCTCTTATGACCACAAATCACTCCTAGTGGGCCTCCCAGCCTTGGGACTTCCTCTTCACTGTCTAAACTGTGTTTTGATTATTCATTCAGTACATTTTTGCTGAGGGCCCACTTTGTGCCCAGAAATGGGACTACAAATGAGAGTAAGTCTAGTAGCATACCCTGTCCTCATGGAGTTCACATTGCAGTTAGGAAACTAGATGGGAAACAAACACAAGACATACAAATGAATAAAATACTAAGTTGTAACAAGTGCTATGAGAGAAGGCAAGGGTTGAGGTAGATAATATTGGGATGGGGGGATTATCTATGCCATCCACTCTGTAAAGACCTTCAAAGGCTCCTCATTAATTTCAGAATAAGACTCACACTACTTAGCATGGCAAGCAAGGTCCTTCTCAACCTGGCCCAGTCTATTTTTTCAGCCTTCTTCCCCACCACTCCCCCTGTATCCTATGTTCCATGTCCTATCCATCTTTGAATTCCAAACCCTTGTTCTTGGCAAATGATAAGCAGGTAATAAATGTTTTGGGAATTGGTGTGTGGACAAATTGATGGTGATTAGGGTTCCCTTTATAAGATATGCCCTCTCCCATTTCTCATGTCTATTCTTGATGAAGCTTCTTTACCTTGGTTCCTTCCCAAGTCTTCCTAGTATTTCCCACACTGTTCCTGCTCCAGGCATTTGGAACATTTGACTGTCTTTCCCGCTGGACTGCTAAGGCATTAAAGGCAAGGACAATCTTGTTCCGTTCTGAAAAATGCCTGGCACACAGCAGGTACCCAAAACATGCCAGGTAATTTGACTGTGAAGAGCAGGAAGCAAAGGGAAATGATTGTTGTCTATTTTAGACTGTTTTCCTGCTAACGCAGCTCCAGTGGTGAAAATATTTGAGTGGAAAGAAGAAACATGGAGTCATCCATTGCCAAGTGGGCAGCCAAAAGCCCACACTTCTCAAGGAACAGCCTCTAAGAGCCCTTCTTTGTCACTCCGTCTTTGCCTCTGAAAATATTTGTGCATAGCTAAAGCAGAGAACAAAACAACCAGATACATGTTTGAAGAACCTGTTAAAGATCTGTCCTTACCCATCTGAACAAAAACCCCTTTGGGTTGGGAGCTAGTTCTAGGGCTCAAGCTTATCCCTTCAAATGCCCCGTGAAGAACCAGTTCCATTTTCATCCAACAACAGGGTACTTGTTTCCAAGGATTTTAAACAAAACCAAACTTCTCTCTACTTTAGGGAAGAGACCCACTGTTACTCATGATCTCTTTGCTGGGCTCAGCCTTCTTTGTGTTACTTTACCGAACAATAATAGATTCTTAGGAGTCCCCTGTTTCAATACACCATTGTTTCAGCAAGTGTCCTCTTAATTTATGTCATTTTGGATATTCCCCTCAGATTTTCCTGAAATTTTCCAATAGTCATATATATATTTTTTTAGCTCAGTATAGATACACACATTCTAGATATCTCCAAGATGTGCTGCACATGGTCATGCCAGCAAGCGATGGTGGGGTGGGGTGGGAAGAGCAGGACATCATCCAAAAGCTCCAGCTCTGCCATTTAATGGCTCTGTGACCTTAGAGAAGCTACTGAGTCTCAACAAATCTCTGATGAGGATCATACTATTATCCATCTTGTAGTTTTGCTGTAATGAATGAAGACATGCAGTAATATCTGTAAGGTCTATGCCTGGCACATAATAAAGCTTAGTAACATTAGCTACAGTAAATGCTCAGTAAAGGTTACTGATCATAATAGTGCTTTCACCACACTAAGTGTATGCCTCCTGGCCTTCCTGAGTGGTTCTGGCTCCTGGTTACAGTTCTGTCCCTGCTTATAATTGTACCTCTCGGCCTCAGATGAAATTGATCATATAAAACTTATGATGTCAAAACATCCTAGATACAATCTCATCTGAATCTCTTATTTACAGACAAAAACTCAGAAAGCCCATTTTTTCAGCAGCCGGTTACTTAGTGGAAGATCTGGCATTTGAATTTACATTTCCTGACTCAACGTTGGTGGTATTTTCATCTTTTCACTTTACTTTGCTGTCTCCCATGTGAAATGGGCCATCATTCCCTATTGATTTTTGCACACAGTCCAGCTGAGGTTATTCCATCACTCTGTAATTACCCTCAGAGACAGCTGATTGAGAAATCTGCGGCCATCCATTGCAGCCCACTCCTGGCCCAAGGAAGGTGTCTGGCAAGGCCCTGAAAATCCTAGGTGGAAAGTTTCCATTTTTCTCCATACTCCTACATCCTGTTCTAGGAACTTCCTAATCACTAGGTAGTAAGACCAGAATAATTGAAGGAAAGGGTCTGTTGGCCTTTGGCGAATATATTCAGAATCCCTGACTCTTTTGGCAGGATGTGGAGAAAGTGGACAGGGAGCCAACCATAAAAAACTCCAATGGAAAAAATCTGATTAAAGGTAATAATAAAAATGAGAATAGATTTTGTGTATTTTTTTTGTCTTGGTGCCTGCTATCAGAAAGATACTGGGCATATGCTGATCTGCCTGCCTTCTTCAAATCCCCGTTGATGCTTGAATTTCACCCTTGGTCATCTAGGCCGCTTTTCTTTTTTCAATCTCCCCAGAAAGCACTCCACCCCTGACCCAAGTGTTTCATTAGTTCTACCTCCATACGAGTTATTTCAGATTTTTGACAGCCTTTTTCAGTCACTCTGGTTCAATGCCTCCGACTCCACTGTTTTCAGCCAAGCCTCCAAAGGAAATATGATCTGCTTGCTGCGTCAGATCATTTGGAAATAGATACGATTGGCTTGGAGTCACTCCATGCGGGGCTGTAAAATTGTTCTCTCTCCTTCTAAGTGGGTTGGGACAAGCCCAAACTGAGGCGAGAGGTTTCCAAGGAATACAGAGCAGAGGACTGTAGTAAGTGGTGGTGATTCAGCCAGTGGTCCTCTTGCTTCTGAGTCAGTCTTAACCTTCCAGTGGTGGCACGTCTTGCGTAGGCGGCCTTCACGGTCAAACAAAACAGTGAGGTCTTCAGCACTGGGGTTCATGAAATGTTTTATGAGAGTAGCAGGGATGCTGTCTTGGTGTGAATTTCTTCATTCAATCCAAGTTATGGTCTAAATTTTTGTGTTTCCAAGACAAATGGAGGTTAGGTAAACTGATTTCAAGATTCGTGTATCTTGTGTAAAGTTGGCAAGGTGTCTACACTTCCATTGGGCCAACTTCAGTAAAAACCATTGCAATTCAAGCATACATTCATCTCAAGGTCTCCTAGGAATTCAAATGGGATTAATTTATTCTTTCACTTAATTTTGCAGTGTGTCATTTGGTTCTAATTACCTGAGATGCTGTATAATTTAATGAAAATAGCCGAGTTTGGGAATCAAAAGATCTGGACCCAGCTTTATCATCCACTCACTAACTGAGCGGTTCATTTAACATGCCTCAGTTGCCTCATCTACAAAATGGGAATGTGCTACTTGCTTTGAAAATGACAAAGTACCATAAAAAAAAAGACAGGGTTTAGCCTCAGCAGTGGCTGGTGATTTAAATGGAAGTGATTCTCCAAGCCGTGAAAAGCCATAGGCCAAAAACAATGTGAGAAGGAGATAGACATAGGTGGTCTGGTGAGCAGGACATTCCTCTAAGAGAAGGCCTGGTTCCAACTCAAACCAAGTCCTTTAATCTCATTAATTAGGATTTTTATATAATTTCTGTTATAGAACAAGTCTTAAAGGTAAACCAATCTTGTATACAATGGGAGAATTTTTTTCTTCGTTGTTTTCCCTCAGAAGTGTCATGATAATCCTTGATATTCAACAATAAACATTTTTTAAAAATTTTTTATTTTTCCCTTATCCTCCCCCCCACCTCCATTGTCTGCTCTCTGTGTCCATTCACTGTGCGTTCTTCTGTGTCTGTTGTATTCTCATTAGGCAGCTCTGGGAACCCATCCTGGGACCTTCCAAAGTGGGACAGAGGTGATCAATTCTCTTGTTCCACCTCAGCTCCCTAGTTTGCTGTGTTTCATACTGTTTCTTCTCTGTGTCTCTTTTTTGTTTCCTCATTTTGCTGTGTCAGCTCTCTGTGTGGGCAGCTCCACTCCTGGGCAGGCTGCTTTCTTGTACGGGGTTTTACCCCTTGCATGGGGGTCACTTCTTGTGCGGGGGGCACTCCTGTGTGGGGTGACACTCCTTGCACATGGCAGCATTCTGCATGGGCCAGCTTGCCTCATGGGCCAGGAGGTCCTGGGTATTGAACCCTGGACCTCCTATATGGTAGGCAGAAGCTCTATCCATTAAACCATATCCGCTTCCCAACAATAAACATTTATTGAATGACTTCTAGGTCCCCCGCTTATAATTCGTAGGGCTTCAATAAAAATCTTTGATAGTAAGGAATTCAGTACTTGGGAATATGACCTTGTAAATAAAAAACCATGGAGACAAAGTTAGAATTGGGGGGGGGGAGGGCAGTAGAAGAGTAACATCTTCTTTACAGCAGGGGTCTACTGCTTGTTTTTGAAAAAAAAGTTTTATTGGAATACAGCCATGCTCATTTGTTTACTTATTATCTATGGCTACTTTCATGCTACAATGCCATAACTGAGTGGGTGCAGTATGATCTTCAAAGCTTAAAATATTTACTATCTGACCTTTTATAGAAAAAGTTTGTCAACCTCTAGTCTAGGGGACACAGGTCTTTCAGAGCAGGTGATATTTAAGTTGGGTCTTGGTTGAGTAGGAATTAACAAAGTAAAGAACCGGAGAGAGGCATTCCAGTTGCCTGGAATAGCAAGTTCAAAGGAGTAGAGGTGTGAAAGGACAATTTATATTTTAGAAATAATGGGGAGTCTCATTGGTATATGAACATTAGGAGATGAGACCGGAAAGATAGGCTGGAGTTAGATGGTGAGGAACCCCTTAAATCAATGCTAATGTGTTTCAGTTGGGATGCACACCCCAGGGTTGCACAAGACTACCCATTAAGGTTTAGGTAGGAAGTACTAGGACTTCAATTTTATATATATTTTTATCTAAGATATAAGATATTTGGCTTTATAATATTTATTATACACACAGGCAGTGAGATCCTCACTTTGTGGCATATTGTCATGGGTTGTTCATGAGATATGCTGTGGCAAGATTAGGAATTTCACAATGCAGAGGGATCGACAGTGATGCTCTCAGCCCTCACCCTCTTCTGTGCTTTCAACAAAATACTACTAATTACAGTGTACATGTTCTTGGTTCATTGGATTTTGGATATTTTCTAGTTTACCAAGAGAATTAAAAAGATGCCTCTATATCTTTGTTCTCAGGAAATGTACATGGATGTATTAAATGTTCAAGGAGCATGATATATACAACCTACTCTCAAATGTTTATGAGTTGGACAGATAGATAGACAGATAGATAGATAGATAGATCAATGGATGGATGGATGGGCTGATTGATAGATGATAGATAGAATGGATTGACATAGCAAACATGACGAAATGTTAGAAGTTCGTGGATCAAAGTATGTGCATGGGGGTATATTGGAATTCTCTGTATGGGTTTTGTATTATTTTTGCAAATGCCTGTAAGTTTGAAATTAAAAGTAAAAAAAATTTTCTACATAGAAACAACAGATTAAAGATACTATTAACAGTGTAAGCAAAAGCAGAAGAGCAGCACTGCGAATTTCTACCCTTAGAACAACTTCTCTTCAGCCCCATTACAAGCAGTAAACAATGACCAAGCATTAATATGTGATAAGAAGTCAAGCCACCCAAATGAGAAAATTTCAACAGAACTATTTGACATATGGATTTACATCCACCATCATTTACGAACCTCTCCCTGTGTGTTTATTGTGCTTTGAGATATTAGCTCATAAGAGTATGAAACCATCGCAATTAGCAAAATGTTTTAAGCTATTGTTTACTTCATCTTTATTTCAGCCTTTAAAAATTTAAATTTTGTGTATGTTTTATAATGTACATAATATATTAGTAAAGTAATTCATGTGCATAATATGTAAAATAAATGAACAAATAGTGGCAGTACATATTGGAGCATTGTTTACTGATGGGGTCTTCAGTTAAAAAGGTGTGGAGACCATTTCTACAGACATTAAACAACCAATGGAAACCTCGGTAAAGGAAGAGATTATGCTTTTTGTTATTGTTTTTTGCTTTTTTTAAAGAACGGTTCCACAAGGTGTGTGTCTCTGATTGTTTCAGGTCTCCCCAGCTGAAGTGGAGTTTCTTAAGTGGGCCAGGCCAAGTGGAGGATAGACTGGAAAGCGAAATCTTTATGCTAGAGTGGCTAGTACCAGCTGTTCTTAAGTGCTTAGAGATCTTGAAACAAAAGGTATGAGCCCTAAAAAGCTGTTATATAAATTCTACTCAGCCAGTTCTCTTTTCTTTCAGAAAAGAATGGCACCAGGCATCCAAAGCAATGTCCTGAAGAATTGCGCTGACAAATCCTAGCTTTGCGACAAACGGTTAATGGGGTGACGTTAAAGCACAGAGCAGGTTTCAGGGTTGAGGAAGCGTATCCTAGGAACACTGCATGCCATCCCACTCAACTTTCCCTCTGACCTACGTGGGTTTCCAAGGAAAGGACTCTTCAATCCTGAGGGACATAGGTACTATTTCAGCCAGAGAGGCCATCCCCCCTCTTGACAGGCATGATTAATTGATTCTGACAGGCAGACACATTCTATCAAGACTGTGCTTAGAGGATGTGGCTTCTGGGAAGACTGTGGCATTTCTGCTTGGAAGGAGGCCAGGTAGATCATGAACCTATTAGAGCAAGTTCTCCTTAGGCATCTATTCCTTGCCACAAAGAACTGAGTTGCCAAATTTGAAGAACTTAACCGATATCGTGTCAAGTTTCAAGAAAAGAAGAGGCTAAACTGCATTGGGCAGGGTAAGGATCCGAGAAATTCCACTGAGTATACAGCCCAGGCATTCCCTGAGAAGACACCAGTCCTGGTCTTGAACCTAAACCTAGAAAACCTGAAACATCCAAGAGAGAGCCCTTCTCTGAGCTCCAGGGAGGAGGGAAAACCATCTTCTTTTCTGCCTTTCTCTTTAAAGAACTTGGAGGGAAAAAAAGGAAAACAGACACAAAACAATGCAACAAACCCCACTTTTAATGGCCAAAGATGGACTTGATGGGAGGCAGGGGGAGAAAGCTCTGCTTGTTTTTCATAACTCTACATCATCTGACCCTACCTTGCAACCAAATCTCTCTCCCCATATGAAATTGTCATTCCAATAATATCTAGGGCCTTCTCTCAAACACTCCATCCAATTCCATCCTTGGTCTTGGTTGGGATTCTGCTCAACCTTGGCACCCCCTCAAGCTTCCATGTCCTCGATGAGGCTTCCCTCACTGCTCCTAAGCTGCCCCTCTCTTCCTTCTCCAACTCGTGGTCAGCCAGAGGTTCACACTCAATTAGGTACCCCTTTCTCGAATCATTTCAGGTTTAGTTCCCTAGTCTCCCCAGATGAATTCTGAGTTTCTTGGGGGGATGTGTCATTATGTATTTCCACAGCACTAGCACCACGCAAACCCCAACATTTACAAATACTTAACTGTTTGACTGTTGGGCTAACAGAGAAATGAGTGATTGAGCAGAGAATAACCCTCTCATTTCTATGTGAAGAGCAAGATCCTGGGAGGGTGGCAGGTGAATCAAACTGGATAAAGGGGAAATGGATTAATGAATTTCATGGTTCACGGAGGGCAAAACTTGTCTCAACCATCAAGGATTTCTGGCTTGTCAAGAGTTCTGATTACCCTTGCACCATTGTGGTGTCTTCTGCAGCTGAGCCTTGGCTCTGGAGCCCCAAATAGGGTGCAAAGAACTCCGAATTCTTCTCCCACGTTTGCCCTGAGCAGAACATTTGAATTCCCTAGATCTTGTATTTTGAAAAAAGTAGAAACAGAGCAGGCTTCACTCATGACCTGGAAGCACTTGGAAGAGGCTGAGCACAGGCGGGCTGTCCAGTGGATATTTTCTCCCCGGTTGCTTTGGAACAGCTGCTGGGGATGGATGCCAGCACAGACATATTCTTGTGAGGACACGTCCTGCCCGGATTACAGGGCCTAACGGAAACACTGACACAGAAGACCATCTTAATACCCTTTCTTATTGCGTCGATTAAAAACAGTGAACCCAGACAGCTTAGCCAAAAGCAGCCTGGAGGATGTGGGGCCACGCTGGAGGCCACAGTTTAGCATCCTTTCACCCAGATGAGGAAGAAAAGTCCCTCCTTTCTCACCCCTTCCCCCAAATTAAAACAATGAAAATCAGTTCTCATTATCCCAATAATTAAGTCCCATTCAGCCAGCTGACAGCGGCAAAGAATGATTTTTCTGTGCTGCACTGTGAGGCTGCCCTCCACGGCCCCATTCATGGGCCACTGTGCGCATTTAATCACCCTTAGCTGGGCTGAGCTAATGAAATGCTGGGGCCTTGCCCTGCCCTGACCCTATTGCTATTTCTGAGCTCAGCACGCCCCTTGCTTGACAGTTGCAACTGAACAAGCAGATTTTTCTCTCCATCTATGGCGTGTAAAGGGCCTATTTTGGCAGCCTGTGGGGCTGCAGACCCCACTGGAAACCCAGTGAATGCCTCTGGAGGCTAACGTGCAAAGCTGTTTTCCAGATAGAAAGGAGGGGCAGAGGAAGGGGAGAGTGTGGGCGACTGAAGGCGACAAGGGCTGTGGCCTCCGATGCAAAAGGGAGGAAGAGCTGGGGGCTCTTGCCTGGGGCCGAAAGGGAAAATGAGCTTGGAAGAAGTAGGGGGCTGTGTGGTGGGGTGAACTGATCTATCCTGATGCAAACCTGAACAAAAAGCTCTTTGTCAGTTATCAAAAATCTCCCTCTTTCACCCCGGTCAAAGTGAGAAAACCCATCCCCTTTGGTTTCCACTTCACATGGCAGGGTGAAAGAGGGGACCCCTGTAGAGAGACTGCTCTCTTGAAATTCTAGCTGGTGTTTTACTGATTCTCACAGATTCAGAGGTTATGAAGCAAGATGTCAAAACGATAGGCATTTATCCATATTGAAATTTAGGGAATTATACTTGGCTAATGGCTTTCTTGAGGGTAGTTGAAGAGGCGGGAGAAAAAAAAAAAAAAGAAAATTAAATGTGATTAGCATGGTGACTTTATACAGAAAAAACTATCTAGCGAAGGGCTTAAATCAGGGTTAGCAAATTTAAATGTGCCCAGGGGCCAGAAAGGTCACCAAACTGAGTGAAGGGAGACAGGTGGGAACTGTGGCTAATCAGAAAACAACTGTTCCGTCTAGAGAGCCGTTGCTACTTAGCCCCAGCCTGTTTTTGCCATACAGGTATGCGGGCTCTGAATTGTATGATTTTCTGTTTTTGTTTTAAAGAATAACCAGAAATCTGTGTACTTTTAGGAAATCTCCTGGTTTTTAACGTTGGAAACTAAATCAAGATGTTAAGGAAAAAGCAAACAATATGCTAACCGAACAAGCACCATTAACATTTGCAGGGCCTAGGGCAAGAGTACGAATGGAGAGCAGCCATATATCCTATGTCCAAATATTTAAAAGGTATAAGTCAAGCTCACTAGCTGCTAAGGTATGCTCTACGATCCTACAAAGAACACTAGTGACCTAATGATCTGGATGCCAGGTGCAAATTCAGAGTTTTGGGATGCCTTGGAGTCATGGAAATGGGGCAGCTGGTGGAGAGCTGGCTTCTGGCCCCCAGCTCTTCTCATCTCATCCATGTGGACACCTCAACCCACAAGTCCAAGCTCGGTCTAAACTCCCACACTTGCAAACAGCACCGCTTGCCTGCCCCTCAGGCTAAGGGGTGCACACACTGAGGGTCGAGTCTGCCACTGGAGGACAGACCCAGATGGGCTTGGTGACATTTGACAGGAAATTCTAGGGTCCTGTGACCCGAAGTGTGGCCTAGAAGGAGGGGCATGGGCTCTGGGTGGTCACATCTCTTTGGCTCATGGGGTTGGACAAAGCCAGAATGGGACTCTTTAAGTGCAGAATTTGGGAAGCAAATGTGGCTCAAGTGACTGAGCTCCCATCTACCACATAGGAAGTCCATGGTTCTGTTCCTGGTGCCTCCTAAAGAAGACAGTGAGCTGGCACAAAGGGCAGACACGGCAAGCTGGTACAACAAGATGAAGCAATAAGAGACATGAGAAGAAAAACATAATGAGAGTCATAATAGAGCAGGGAGCAGAGGTTTCCAGTGCCTCCTAAAGAAAATGAGCAAGACAGCAAGCTGGTGCAGCAAGCTGACACAACAAGATGCCACAACAAGAGAAACAAGAAGAAAAAACATAATGAGAGACACAACAAAGCAGGGAACAGAGATGGCTCAAGCAATTAGGTGCCTCCCTCCCATATCAGAGATCCCGGGTTCAGTTCCTGGTGCCTCCTAAAGACACAGCACACAGCAAGTGCAAATAATGAGGGGGTGGGGAGAAATAAATAAATAAAATACATCTTAAAAATAAGTAAATAAATAAAGCAAGTGCAGGATCCAAGACAAGGGCCCCCCTTACCTAGATGTAGGCATGGTACTGGCCTCCAGGTACCAACTTGAGATTTCTGAGTCAAAGAAGCAAATGGCTAGAAGTGAAGACATCTTGCTTTTTGGCCTGGTTTTATGACCAACTAGATATGTTGATATAGCCAGTGCATAAATTCAAAGTTGTTTCCAATACAACAATGTAACCTTGGACAAATCACAATCTTTTGATGACTCAGTTTCTACATAATAAAATGGGAATAAAATACGTGCTCTAACCAATTCATTTGAGAAATAAAATGAGATCATGCATGTGAAAATACTTTGGAAAGTAATAACTATTCAGAGAAGTAGAAAAAGGATGATTAAGAAAAGAATAATAACTGTCACAATTTTTATCAACAGCAATATAAATATGAAAATCTTACTCAAAATATATCATTAAAATTCTGTTTTATCCCAAGGTGTGGACAAAGACTAGAAGAACTCAAATAGCAGTACTTCTCTTTGAGAGTTTTCCCTCTTTTCCAACAATCTCTTTGATGGGTCTTCCATCAAACTGGTCTTAAAAGATATTGCAAGGAAGCAGATGTGGCTCAAGTGATAGAGATTCTGCCAACCATACGGGAAGACCTGGGTTCGATCCCTGGGGCCTCCTAGTGAAAAAGAAGAAGAGAAAGCACACCTGCGTGGCGAGCCAGTGCCCGCACGGTGAGCCAGTACCCTGCGCAAGTGAGTCATGCAGCAAGATGATGATGCAACAAAAGAGAGACAATGGGAGAGTCAAGGTGAAGTGCAGCAGAAACCAGGAACTGAGGTGGAGCAAATTGACCTTTCTCCCCATCAGAGGTCTCCAGGATCAAATCCTGGTGAATCCTGGAGGAGAGAAAATGAGAAGAGAGGACAATACAGACAGCAAAAACAGCAGGGTGGGAGAAAGGGAAGGGGAGAAAATAAATAAATACAATCTTAAATTAAAAAAAAAAAAAAAAACAGGTATGGGGACATGAGCCTCTTTGGAAAAAAAAAGGATATTGCAGAGGTAAACAGAACAAAACCATAAAACCTGTGGACTTTGGTGATTTGTGGTTTCTTTTTAAGAATATAGCAACCCCCTTTAATCAACTTTAAGGTAGGATCTCTCCTTAGGGACACATGTGTTATTATTCTGATAGTCATTTTATTAATAGAAATCTTGGGTTCTCACTTTTAATGGAAGAAAACCAACAGGAAAAGTAGCAAAAGGAAAAAAACCATTTCATAAAGGAAGGAAATACTAAGAATTAAAGAAACAAGAACAAAAACCCCAAATCAGTAGCAAGAAAGGAATTTTTAAAAATGTATATATAAGGAGAATTACAATTACAGAGGTAGATAACATTTTGTAAAAGGTAACTTCGGTTACCAGGAAAACTTTATGTGACAGTAAATTTAAGAGTCCCTTCCAAAGAAGCATTATCTGATATAGATAATCCTGTCAAAGCATGCCTGGCCTGGTACTAAAAGATTTATTTCTATTTTGATTAATCCAAGACTGACTCTGAAAGTATGGTCAGAGAGGAGGTATGGCTATTTTCTTAAATGTACAGGGAAGAGCTGGGAATAGCGAACTTTGGTTAAGTTAGAATGCCCAGCATCCATTTCCCCTTCCCAACATCACCCTGATTTTCTTTTTGGGGATTATCTCTTTCCTGTAGGGTATAGTCTATGAAAATAACTGGTGATCAGGAGGTCTTTGAGCCAAGTTAGACCAGGTGCCCAGGCTAGGTCAATCAGGTATTCCCCCAGGGGAAAGTGAATTTTGAGCAAAGGGACAAAGAGAATGAAAGTGGTAGGAATTTCATCCCATTCAAGTGGAGTATCCTGCCAGACTTTTTTGATCCTTGTTGTGGCCTTCACTTTCTGATTCAGGAGCTTACCTCCTTCTTGCCCATCTTTAAGACTTGTTTTGCAGCCTTCTCTCAATGCCACGGGCCTCTTATATCCTTTCTCTGTATTAGCTAGAGGTGTTTCTGTTGCACACAACCCAAGAACCTTAACAGATTCAGCAGCATTGATCCACTAGGGATACTCAGCTTAGGTCCAATTTACCTTCCATGTGCCTTGATGCCAGAGAGCCTATATTACATGGAGGGATGACACAGAGGCTTAATGCGGAAAAAAGTGCCCCTATCCCAGGCTTCCTCCACCCGTTTACACATATTCATTTTATTTCTTGGTTTTCCTGAAAGGTTGGAATATTCATTTATGAATATGTGAATTTTCACTTCACAGTATGAGCTCTTCGTAAAGTGGCCAGCACATCAAAGGGTGCTCCCAGTATGAGTTTGTAGTTGGAATCAGTATGACAGTGAGTCAGCCTGGTTAATCCTAAAGCCTGCTGTACCGTCCATGTGTCAATATCACATGCTTAGAAATTAAGTTCCAATGTGCCTGCCTGCCCCTTGCAAGAAGTTGAGTGGAAAAAGGCTAAGGGTTTTCCAGGTGTCAGAGTGGGAATATGCTGGAAATAACAAAAGAAGGGAGATGTGTAAGCGGTGAGAGAAGAAGATAAGGGAGAAGGAAAAGAAAAGAATCAGGAAGCTGATAGCAGAAAGTGCCCAGGGGTCACAGTCAGAGAGGAACAAAAGTATAGGCTGTCAGGGGATTAGGAAATGCCCTGTATTAGCTTTTGGACTAGCTGTTGAAATAAGTATTAATTTTTTTTTTAACCTCAGTCACCACTAGAGTTCCAGCTTCACCATCACCTGGATTCTTGCGTACTTCTGTACACCCATCAACCAGGGGGAGGCAGGGTAATTTGCTGGTTAAGAATACAGGGGCTCTAGAACCAGACCAGAGCCAGAGTGTGATTGAACTTCAGCTCTACCACTTGCTAGCCTGATCGGCCTAAGACAGGTTATTTAATCTATGTCTCAATATCCTCATCTACTGGGGAATGTCTAAATGCTCATTCTGCCAGAGTGGGTGACACCATGGGGTAGAAACCCAAGTAGTGAGAGTGGGGGTGGACCCACATCCTGGGGAGGACTAATGCCATCAAATAGAGGGAACTGTATCCCTTGAGAGAAAGGGTGGCTCCCAGGGCATTGGGGCAGTTGAGCAAGTTAGGCCCTGAACACTATTCCATCTATCTCTGGATGTGGCTCCTCGGGAAATGGAGGTTGGCTGTCACTGTGGGCACCAAGGTGGAAGGGAAAATGGACGTTAAATGTGTGGAACCAAGGTAAATGGGGGGTAAGAGAGGAGTTTCGTGAGAGTACACAAGGACGGATATAAAACATGTAATATTACACCATAACATATAGGAGATGACAGACTGATAATGTAAACCATAATGTAAAACATAGGATAACTAAGAATTAAAAAACTGTGTATCCTAAAGTATGCACCACAATGTAAGCACAGATGTCACCTTGTTTGAAAACTATTGTCTCAGACTCTGTACATCAATTTAAGTAAATATGATGTGAATAGGGTGTAAGAGTATCGCTGTGGAAGGGAAAAAGTTTTGTGGTGGATGTATGGGAGTGCTGTATATTATATATATGCATTGCTGTGGTCTAGGGCTCCTGTGAAGAGAAGTTCAATAATTAGGGGAAAAAAAAAAAAAAGAAAAAGATAGGATGTAGAATTTTTTCCAAGTCAACACGTATTCTTTATCTAACCTTTAAACCCATCGCTATATGCCATTTCCTAGTAAGGGACTCTGACATTATATTGGGCTTCAAATTTCAGGGAGCTCTGGATCACAGAGTGGTTCAACAATGGCAATGGAGGAATACTGGTATAGGATACCATTGACAGGTGATATATGGCTGACAGGGAGCTGTACAGAACATATGTCCAGGGTGCATGGTAATGTATGGATATACTCATAGTGGCAACAATTAAAAACCACAGCAGGGGGGGTACTGGGTTCCTGGCCAGTGGTGCTCTGTCGTGGTCCCTAGGGGAGCAGTGACAGTCTCCCAGGTGCAGCGGCGGGGACTGGGAGGGAGTGAGGGTTCAACAGTGAACCCCTGACGCTAATGACTATGCTTGTGAGCTGATAAGCCTAAAATAAGAACAAGGCCTAGAGCAGCATTGTGCCTGGGAATTTCCTCCTGTCAGCCTTCATGTTACTCAAATGTGGCCAGTCTCGAAGCCAAACTCAGCATGTAAATGCAATGCCTTCCCCCCAGCGTGGAACATGACACCCGGGGATGAGCCTCCCTGGCACCGAGGGACCACTATCAACTACCAACTGATGATGCAACTGGAAAATGACCTTATACGGAAGGTTCAGTGCGGATCAGCAGAATATCCCTGTCTACATAAAATAACATGACTTTAAAATGCTGTTTGACCTAATGTAAGGGGGAAATGGAAAGGAGAAATGAGTTTATATGGCTACGAGTCTCTAAAAAAGAGTCTGGAGGCTGTCAGAAGGATTGTCCTTACACACAACTGAGCAGAGTCTGAGAGACAGATAAAGCAGATACAACCCCCAGGTATTGGTTCCTTTGAGGGCTAAAGAGACCCATGGGAGTTATGGTCATGGCAGATGGGGTTAACTACCAGGTCAGATGGCCCCTCTTTGGAACTGGTGTTTATGTGTGATGAATCTGGACTCAGATGGGATCTCTCTTCATAAGACTTTCATGCTAATGTGCTGGAGTTGCAGTTAGTGTTGGGGTTTAAGATATATTTAGGGGATTTGAATCTCTGGACTGACAATGTGATAGCCAGGCCCTGAGCCTCAACAGACTCCAGCACCTACAATCTGATTTATTGGACTCACCACACTCAGCTAAGATGGAGTTGAAGAAGGACAACCACCACACCATGGAGCCTAGAGTGATTACAACTGAAAGTGGGAGGATTGCATCCAGCATCCATGTGGAATCTGAGCCTCCTCTTGACATAGATGTGCAATGGACACAACCAATCCAATGTCCACATAGAAAAGGTGGCATTGGATTGGGAAAAGTGGACATGGTGGCTGATGGATAATGGGGAAAGGCAGGAAGAGATGAGAGGTGGAGGCGCTTTGGGACATGGAGCTGCCCTGGATGGTGCTTCAGGGGCAATCACCAGACATTGTAAATCCTCACAGGGCCCACTGGATGGAATGGGGGAGAGTATGGGCCATGATGTTGACCATTGACCATGAGGTGCAGAAGTGCCCAAAGATGTACTTACCAAATGCAATGGATGTGTCATGATGATGGGAATGAGTGTTGCTGGGGGGGGGAGAGGTGGGGTGGGGGGGTGGGGTTGAATGGGACCTCATATATATATATTTTTAATGTAATATTATTACAAAGTCAATAAAAAAAATATCCTCATCTATAAAATGGGGTGATAATAATAGCAATAATGATAACAATAATACCTAGATATAAAACACCTAGTATCCCTGGCATATTAGTACTCAGTAAGTGTTAGCTATTATTATTCCTTTAACAAGTATTTACTGAGGATCCGTAAGGTTCCAGGCACTGTTCCAGTCTTTGGGATATATCAGTGAACATAATAGACAAAGATCTCTACCCTCATGCTGCTTACATTCCAGTAGTGGTGGGGGTTGCAGAAGAAACTATTAATAAACACTGTTGGTGGTGCTCTTATCTGATCCAATTATTATCTGACCCCATATTCACTCACTTGATGGATGTCTTTGGAGCCCCTCTAAATCCTTATTATCATCTTTGAACATTCTGTTCAATTTTTGCACATTAGCTGAAGCCTGGTTGACCTCTGAAGACGTGGTTTTCCCCATAGGGAAAAAGTGGTATCTCTTTTTTCTCTTGTTGTCCACGTAGCCCAGAACCAGGAGAGAGGGAAGTTGGCTTCCTTGCTTCCCACTGCCACTTCCCAACACTTTCTCCTCCTTCATCCTTTAAAAACCACAGCTATTTTGACGCTCATTCCTTCAGACCTTATAACACTTCTCCTATTTTCTTGCTGACATCAGTATTACTCATTTACTGAACTTTCTCTTCTATTTGTCAGTATTTGTGACTTTAACATCCTTGGTCATTCAATTCCTTGATCTCATTTCCACTGATCTGTTAGTCTACTTACCTCAGCTACATTAAAATAACCATAACCTAGACCTTCTCATCACCACCTTTAAAGCCCAGATTTCAACTGTTCTTTGAGCCAGCTACCATTTTAATCCTTCCAGCCAATTTTCTTTAGTAATTCCACTCCAATAATTCTTTGATCTCATCAAGACATAGAATCAATTTACCCTCACCTCTTCAGTTTTTTGTTACTTTCCATCTCCTCTCATGTCTTTGTTTTTCTCTTTCCCTGCCATCAGTTTCACAATTCATTATAATCACCACCTTGCAAACATCCTCAACTTCTTTGTCCCTCTCTCTTTGTGCCCTACTTGCCTTGCTTGCTTAGCAAATTCTCAGTTTGGTTAAATCCAACTATTGCTTTAGGCTGTAATAGCCCTGAGGGAGTTTAAGATTAATGGAGAAAACAATTCAAGTGAGTTGACTGATAACACTTAATTCAAGACTGCAGTCCTCAAATGAGCACTCAGCTTTGCCAAGAAATCCTACATTGCTTCCCTACTAAGTTCGTTCTTCCAGTTTCCAAGTTCTCTATCTATATCTCCTTTTCTCCCCCAAACTTCCAACAAATGTCCCACTCTCTGCTGATGACCTCAACTCAGGTTTCTTCGAGAAAACAGAAGTAATCAGATAGGAACTCCTTCATCTCACCACCATGATATCTGCCGAACATCTGGCGTAGTATCTGTTTTCCCTCCCATTACAATAAAAGAAGGGTCCCTGTTCTTATTAAAGGCAAACTCCTTTGTTTATACTTTGGATCCCATTCCCTCCTGATATCTCAGAAACTTTGTTCCTGAAGTCATCCCCTCTCTTTTCTGTACCATCAGCTTCTTCCATTCTTCTGGATCACTCTCATCAGCATACAAAGTGCCAAATAGAGGAGCAGGCTAAGCGCCTGTTTTCCATGTACAAGGTCCTGGTTTCAATCCCCAGTACATCCTAAAAACAGACAAATGAAAAAACCAACTCTCAATGGGGAGTGAATGTAGCTCTGTGGTTGAGTGCCTACTTACCATGTACGAAGTCCTAGGTTCAATCCCCAGTACCTTAAAAAAAAAAGTGCTTAAGCATCTTCATCTTGAAAATCTTTCCCCTTATACAACATTACCCTCCAGTTACCATCCCATTTCTCTGTTTCTGTTTTAATTAATTTTACCTGATATATAGAGAATGCTGTTGGATTTTGTATATTGCTGTTGTATTTAGCAAACTTGCTAAACTCTCTTATTATTTATAATTTTCCCTGTAAATATTTGAGTTTTCCAATTAAACAATTTTATGTTTAAAGAAAAATAGGTTTGTCTCCTCCCTTTCCA
The DNA here is from genome assembly GCF_030445035.2 of Dasypus novemcinctus. NCBI lineage: Eukaryota > Metazoa > Chordata > Mammalia > Cingulata > Dasypodidae > Dasypus > Dasypus novemcinctus. The sequence goes on from NC_080675.1 coordinate 41,479,855, forward strand.
ATTCTTATACTTTATTTCTCTTTCTTCCCTCATTGCATTGTTAGGACTTCCAGAATTCAGAAAATTGAATAACAGAAGTGATAGTAGGTATCCTTGTCTTTTTTCTGACTTTAATGAGAATACCTTGGAAGTTTTACCATTGAGTGTGATGTTTATAAAGGTATTTGTTAGTCGTCTTTGTCAAGTTAAGGAAGTTCCCTTCTACTCTTAGTTTCCTAACAGTCTTTATAATGAAGGAACTTTGGAATCTATCAAGTAATTTTTCTGTGTGTATAGTAAGATGATCATAAAACATTTTCCTTTAATCTGCCACTGTATTGTAATATATTAAGAGATTTTCTGATGTTGGACCACCTTTCATTTTTCATTTTTTAAATAAATGCCACCAGAAGATTAAAAAAATACAAAACACCTATACATATATACACACTAATGACCTCTAGCAATATTTTACTTAGGAATTTTTCATCTGTGATTCTAATAGATTAGTGTATAAATGTATTGTCTTGCCTATAATTGCTCAGGTTTAGTATCAAGGTGATGCTGGTCTCATAAATTGGGACGCTTTCCCTCTTTTTTCTACATTCCCAAACAGTCTGTATAATAAAGCAGCTAGCTATTCCTTGATGAGTTGGTAAAACATTTCTGGAAAACCATCTTCGCCTGAAGTTTTTGAGTGGAAGATTTTGAAGAGTGATTTAGTTCCTTCATGGGTTATTGTTTGATTTGGATTTTCTAATTAATAATCCTTAATAAAATTTTGAAAATTTGTCTGAAAATTATCAAATTCATCTGTTGGCATTATGTTGTTCATAAAGTTTTTCATCTTTTTTTAAATTTTTTTTCATCCCTACTGTATCTGTAGTTATATTTCCTTTTTATTTTTATTTTATTTTTTATTTTTTTGAGATACGGGGGCTGGGGATTGAAGCCAGCACCTCATATATGGGAAGCTGGCTCTCAATCACTGAGCCACATCGGCTCCCCTGAGTTGGTTTCTTCATTTTGTTCTGCTTATTGTTTTTTTCTTTTTTTTGTTCTAGGATGCATCTAGAACCAAACCTGGGACCTTCCATGTGGGAAGCAGGCACCCAACCACTTGAGCCACTCCCCCTTTTTAATTCTTAATGCCATTTATTGAGAGTTTACTCATTGTTTCTTGAGCAGTCTTGCTAGAATTTTGTGTATTTTACCAGTCATTTCAAATAATCAACTTATGGATTTGTTGATTCTGTTATTTCTTTCCATTGATTTCTGGTTTTTATTATTTCTTTCCTTCTGTTTTCTTTGGGCTTAATATGTTGTTTTCCTTGCTTCTAGATTTAAGCAACTAATTTCTTTATATTCATTCTTTAAAAAGCTTTTTATTAATGAATTTCAAGGTCTCAAGTTTCTGTCTAAGTAATGCTTTAGCTACATCTTTAATATTTATATATTATTCCAGTGTGATTTCTTTTTTAACACTTGAGTTATTTAGGAGTTTAGTTTCCAAACATTTTTAACTATCTTTATTGAATTTTTTCCTTATTTAATTGCACTGTGGCCAGAGAACCTGTCTGTATGTTATCAATTGTTAGAAATTTGTTGAGATTCCCTTTGTCATCTATCATGCCCATTTATGTAACCGTTTAATATATTTTTGAAAAAGAATGTATATCCAGTATTGCTTGATTTTGAATAAAGAGTATATAATTTTGTGGTTATGCTTTTATGTTAATAAACTTCTATAAAAATGAGTTTGAATCTTTTACCATGATTGTATATTTGCCATTCCCTCTATTTTTGCTTTATATATTTCAAAGTTATTTTTCCAGGGACATACATGTTTGTAATTATTGTAAGTCTTCTTTCTGGAAAATTCCTTTTATCATTATATGTCCCTCTTTATCCCCATTGCTAATTTATTGCCTTAAATTCTATTGTCTTCTATTGGTAATGTGACACACCTTTATTTTTGTGAGTATTTCCTGGTATATTTTTACCATCTCTTTGTTCTAAGTTTGTGTGTGATTTGGGCTTGGGTGTGTCTTTTGCAAATATCCTATGGCTGGATAATTTAAAAATCTATTCTAATAATCTTATTTTTAATAAATAAATTTTAATCCACTTACATTTATTGTAGTTACTATTATATTTGACTTATTTCTACGATTTTATTTATTGTTTTCTATTTATTCTCCAACCTTTGCTTCTTTTTTCTCCTCCTTTCCTGCCTTCCTTTAGATTGTAAGTTTTTCTATATTCTATATTTACCCTTTGTTGTTTTGGAAGTTGTAGGTGGAATTTCTTTTCTGTTCATGGTTATCCTAAAGTTTTACCATATACATTAAGCTATAAATGTTTAAAAATCTAAAGATTTTCAGTATCTCAACTGAACACTTGAACAAGGCAAGACTCTTAATACACTTTAACTACCCAAGGATCGCTTCTCTCATCATATTACCTTGACTGATATTTTGATTTAATCTTGGTTTTAAACTCCAAACTTAGTTATTTTTATAGTCATCTGAAGAAGTGCAATTTAATGAATTTGTTTCTGTGCCCCCTATAGCTTCTTTTTTTTGGTCTTTATTTATTTTTTAATGTTACATTAAAAAAATATGAGGTCCCCATATACCCCCCAACCCCCTCCCTATAGCTTCTTGATTCTCATACTCTACCTTGAGGCTAAGTTTTCTTGTTGTTATAATACATACTTTACTAGTTCTTTTAGTGAAGAGCCAAGGCTGATAAACTTAATTCATTTTTAAATTATTTCTGAAAATGCCTTTATTTTTGCCTTATTCTTAAATACTAGGTACAAAATTCTAGATAAACAGGTGTTGTTGTTGTTTTTTTACCCCCTTAGAACTTTGAAGATAGTATACCACTGTCTTCTGGAATCCCTTGTTGTTAATGAGATGGCTATTAATGTAACTGCCATGCTTTTATAAGTAAACTCTCTTTCCTCTCTGGTAATTTTCAATATTATCTTTTTTTTTATCCTTGAGGTTCTGTAGTTTCACTACAAAATATACAGATATGGCTTTGTTTTTATTTATCCTGCTCAGTATCAAAAGTGTATGTTTTTCAGTTAACAGCTCTTAAAATGTTGCTTCTTCATCATTCCCTCAATGTTCTTCCTCCACAACTCCTAATGGACATACATGACAACCTTTCAATCCACCTTCAATGCTCTTAACTCTGATTTTGAATGAATTCCTCAATACTATCTTCCCATTCACCAATCTACTCTTGATCTATGTCCTCTGTAGAGTTTATCCTATCTATATGTTTTACCTTTCTAATTGGTTCTTTTTCATATTTACCAGTTCTAATTTCATTTTTGCCTACTTATTTCATAATTTCCTGTCTTAAGTATATACTATTCCTCTGTGAGCATTTAAATGCACTTATTTTTAAGTTTTTCTGGGTTGTTCTATAATTTTCATTTCTTTTGGGCAAAATTCATCTAAAAAAGGTTGATTTTGTTGTCTGTTTTTCTTAGTGTTAGATCTTTTTGCTTGGGTACTAATTTTGAGTGGGAGGTACTCTTTGTTTCTTTCTCCTCATCTTTACCTGTTCAGAGGTTTTGTAGAGGTCTCTTTAAGTTTTACGCTAGTGGTGTGAGACCTTGCCCCAGCCATGATTTTGATGATCTCTCTTCGATTAGTGAAGGCATCCTGGTTTCTGGTAGGCTGTGTCTAGTAGGCTCTGACTACTTTCTCCTGTTTCCATAAGCCTACAGTTTCATAGTCCCAGGTGGATCATCAGCAGCTGTTCTCAACCTCCTTTTTCTAACGAGAAAGTTCTTACTCAGTGTTTCATTTCAAGCAATGAGCTTAACTCCAGTAATCTACCTCGTTTGGAGCAATTTCAGTCCCTGTTATGCTACAGAAGCCTATTATCCTGCTTCTAGATTTGGATCTCAGCCAACTAATGACTTCAGCATTGTTTGCCATTTCAACATTAATCTACCCAGAGCAATCAATTGTATTTGCTGAAGGAGAATAGGGTTGGGAATGATTTGGAGTTGGACAGACTAGGGGTTCACCCACATTGCTCATCATTTACTAGCTGGGATGAGCAGCTAGTAAATGCCTGTTTGAGTATCAGTTTTTCCATTTGTCAATTAGAGAAGTTAATAATTCCCTCACAGGATTGAGGGGATAAAGCTTAAAATAGTGCCTGGTATTTAGTAGGTTTTCTTGTGGGCATTAGAGTGATTTTAAATAATAGTTTTAAAAGCTAAGGATTTTGTTTCAAACAAATCCATGTTTACATTAAGGATATTTTTCCACTAAATATGGGACCTTTACCCAGTGGGTTCTCCTTCATGTTCTCCACGGCTCCCTCCTGGTCCTGGTCAAGATGTTTAGCAATATGAATTTTAACAGATTGATCATGGGTTCTTGCAAGAGATTAGATAAAGATGCATTTATTTTGCTTATACTTTATAATTTACTTCCAATTTTCAAAAACATACTTGAGGTAGTTTACAATAAAAGAAACATATATAATAAATTGGCTGAATAAGAAAAAGAAATTTAAATCATAGAGGAGGAAGGGAAAGCAATTATGACAGAAATCTGACTAATGGTTACTTTAATTGAGCATTAAATTTGTTCAAGGCTTCCTGGAAGCTAAAGGAAATATGATGGGTGACATAATTCTCAATGGTTGAAACTTTTCTTCCAAGAAGCTGAACAAGGTCATGATGGGTTAGAAATCTTTTGGGAGTTAAGCTCCATTCAGACTGTATGAGGCAGAAGAAGAAGGAATTCTTTACAGGTGGATGGTAGAGTCTTTCCCCATGACTTTAAGAACAGGTCGGATGACTGGTTTTGGACAGCTTAGTGCAAATCTGTCTGGAGCCAGGCAGCTGAGATTGATGACTTTTTAAAAAGTAATGCTTTTGAAACTTCAAGTAATAAAAACACATATTTATTACAGAACATTTGGAAAACACTAGAGTATAAAGAAGAAAAAAAATTCTCATAATTTCCATTGTCCAAAAATAATCATTATTAATGCTTTAATGAATTTCCTTATAGTGTTTTTACCTATTATTACATATATTGGCTGACTTCTTACTGTTTCTTTCTAGTTAGATGACTCTATAACCAAGGTGGTCATTATATGTAATAATAATAATAGCAACTACTTATATGTTGAACACGATGTGCTCTAGATGCTGTATTTGGTGCATTACATAATTCTAGTCCTTCCAATACCAAGAGGTACAAGGCAGTTTTTCCTATTCCAGAGAGGTTAAGTAAATTCTCTAAATTACACAGTGACAAGAACACAAATTTGAATGTCTGGTTTTGCAGCACATTCTCTTTCTCCTACAAAGTGCTGCCTCTCTGAAACACAAGCCCTGCCCGCTCCCCCTCCCCCACACCACCACCACCCCCCGCTCTCCGGTTCCTGCTGTTTATTTGTGAGGCCTGGAAGTAGAGGTGCCTGGATCTGGCATCAGCTCATCTGGCTCATGGGTATCAAATGGCTAGCACAGGAGGCAGAAGGAGCTGGTGCATTTCCTCATTATTTTTCTTCTTTTCTCCCCTTCTTACCATGGAGGTAAAAAAGTTACTAATAAATTGTCTAGGTTCCCAGGCTAGCCCAGGCAGCTGTTCTGATGGTTTTGTTTTGATAAAATACTATAATACAAACCTCTTTTGTGGGGAAGAAGTTAAGAGCACAGTTGAGAACATCAGTTCTGTTGTTTTCAGTTCTAGTGATACCGAAGAGTATGGAGAAAGTTTGCTGTGTTGTTGTCACTGTGGTTTATTGTCGAAACTTTGTGCACATGTAAAGTTCCTCTCCCCTGAGCTCTCTCATCTGCCTAGAAACTTCTCTCTAGGGCAAGTCACAGACTGAAGCGTCCTGTAGCAAACCCCCAATAGCCACTAAGAGCCGGCCTCCGCACTGACCAGGCCTCCGCAGCTGATGCCACACCCAGAAGGGGCAGCCTGTTGTGGATGGCCTTTGTCCAACACAAAGTGTCCCGGGCACCAGAGGAGCCTCCCCCATGAAGATGTGCCAACCTTCCCTCTCTGTCACCACTTTTGGGGCCCTATGAGCTCAATCCTGAAGAACGAGGAGGTCTGAATGTCAGAGGTACCTGGCTGGCCACAGAGGGAGCTGAGATCCCCTAAGTTATCTCGGACAGAGAGTTCTGCAGCAGTCTGGATGAATCAGGGTTGGGTTGCCAGTGGGCGTGACTCAGCAACTGAGATGCCTTCTCCCCACCACACTTGCATAACTCTAAACACAGGGCTTTGTGTTCCCCAACAATCACTCATCTAGCCATGGCATACCAGAGCCTGCTTCCTGAAGATGTTTGTGGGAAATGTTCGTGAGCTTCAACACTGTGCACAGCAGTAATTCATCTCAATCACTAGAAGTATAAAAGGATGGAAAGCCATGTAAAAGGTGGTTTTCCTGATGTGCCCTTGAGGTCTGAGACCCATTTGGTAATAGTAATAACTATAAAAACTACAGCTAACATATATAGTGCTAAATGTATGCCGGGTTGTTCTCTAAGCACTTCACATATATTAACTCACATATTTTCCCCATTTTACAGAAAGGAAAACTGAGGCACAAGGAGGTTAAATCATTTGGCCACTGGCACAGGCCTAGTAAGTGTCTGAGCCAGAAGTCCAGGAATTCTACCTTTTTAATCCAACTCAAAACACTGTGTGGATGTTCATGTGAGTGGAATGGTAGAGGGTTGGGAGAAATCACAAATTTTCCAAAAGATATTTTCTCAAACCCAACAATGACTCAGGCTGGCCCCCAAACCTTGGCACATCAAGGTTCTGCCATGCTACTTCCAAGCTCCCACATTTTAGCTGTGGTGGCACACTACCTAGAAGGGGGAGGGAAATCTCCTGTACTGTCCAGGAGGGTTTGGCATTTTGGGTAAGTATGTAGAGCAGCTGATTCTAATACCATAGGGTGCCTGGACCCCAGCAGGGCAGAGAGATTCTCCAGGTGATCATCAGGAAGATGCTGAAGTGGCCGTCATGGTTTTCAACTACTAAAGGCCAGGTCACAGCACTGGAGAAAGTTCTTGTCTTTTGGGTTGCAAATGCCTGTCAGGCTCTGCATTAGTTTCCTGTTGCTGCTCAAACAAATCACCATATATCTGGTGACATTAACATAAATGTGGAGGACCTACGTCCAAAATGGGTCTCACCGGGCTAAAATCAAGGCGTTAGCAGGGCTGTGTGCCTTCCTGGAGTCTCTAGGAAAGAATACATTTTCTTGCCTTTTCCAGCTTCTAAAGGCTAAATGTGGGAGGGGGAATGCTGGGCATTATTCTGCCTACTGCAGATCCTAGATGGAAAAGCTCAGAACCCCTATCAACCCCTAGGCAGCTGGCAGTCTGCTGAGTGCTGGAGAATGACTGGAGAACCTGTCTCAGAGAAAAGGTGGGGAAATCACATACAAGACTTTTCAAGAGCAATAGACCCGCTCATCTTCTTGGGAAGATTCAATGAAAATTCTAGAGCTGTCATACTTTTTCTCTCCATCAGAACCTAACAAAAGAACTACCCATGGGGTCAAATCAATGGCCCAGCCCACCTGGAATTCTCCTGAAAAATGACCACAAGAGACAGTTTATAGGAAAACATGAGCATTCTCCACAGCTAATGCAGACCTAAAATCTCAAAAGGATATTCCTTAATCATGTGTCTTGGATTTTGGGGGCTCAACTTTATCTACAACCATAACTCCATTAAAACCAGTTTTACCATTTGGGCATGTTTAGCCTGCCTACCTTCTAGGGTAGTATGTTGAGTACTTGCAATGTGCTTCTACTTCTTGGTCTTGAAACAACCCCTTTTGGAGTATATAGGAATGAGGTCCCTGATTCTAAAACTATTTGGTTACCCTCTCCCTGCACTTTACTTTTCGTTCTCTATTCTGGCTGACTCTCAGTTTCAATCTGTATAGGCTGAACAGGTTTATAAAATTTTGAAGCTTTTAACATTTTTTAAATGTCTGTGTGTCTAACTCACTCTGGGGCCATGCCAATAGCTCTCTCTTTTGGTCCATCAAGAGCAGTGCTGACTAGGTGTGTGACCTTGGGCAGGCTGCTTGATCTTTTCCTGTTTCAGTATCCTTGTGGGCAATATGAGGAGAATAATGGCATCTGGTACATAGGGTTGAAGGGAGGATTAAATGAGTGAACCACCCTAAGTTCTCTGAACAGTGCCTGGTACTAAGGCTGAAATGTACCTTTGCTATTATTATTGTTATCAAAAGACAAAATGAGACATGAATCTCCTTTCTTACAGCTACAGAACTGGCCACATTTGTGTTTCAGAACATTGATATTTGCCCCATCTTGAGCGCAGCAGATACTTTCCTAAGCATCGTTCCCTTTTGTTTTGCTCCATAGGATATTATTCCCACAAAGGCCACATCTTCTGGGAGGGGGTAGACATCAAGACATGCTGTCAAGTGGATAAGTGAAAAGTGAATGAATAGCTGGGTACTTAGCCTAGAGCCAGAAGAAATCTTTGCTCCGCTTGGGATAGGGGCATAAATAAGGCAGAGGGGCTCTTTGGTGCCGCCAGTTTACTCTGAACCTATCTCAAACTCAAAGGAGCAACCCACGTCAATGCCATGTTGCGCTGAGAGTCAGCCCAATCCTATTAATTCAAAAGGCCACACAGACAATTCTTCTCAATGACAGATCCAGGCTAAGACCATTCTAACCTGGCCTCAGACATCCAAGCCCAGGTTCCCTGCTCACTCGGCACTTGGTAGCACAGAGCTAAAGGCTATGGACCCCCCTCGGGTTCCATAAAGAAGCATGACCCCTTCGGCTTCTACCCCACCTCGGGGCCACTTGCTGCTCTCTGACCTCATGCATGGTCTTCTGCCTCCCACTCTTACAGCAGTAGTTACCCAGTCTGCCCCAAAATGTCCAGATACCACACCAAGCTGGGAAGAGCAATTCCAAGTGGCACATAGACTACACACATTCCTCAAATATGCACCTCAAAACAAGAGTCTTGAGGATTCAGTTTATCTGACCAGGTTTCAGCTGAGGTAAAAACGTTCTAATGGCATGCAAGGAAAGATGTCAGAGAACTGTTTTGCTCAACATCAAATGCATTCCAAGCCTTATCTAATCAGGGAGGCTTCTTCATAGCTGAGGCATAGGCTGTTCCTGCAAATTGTTCCTGAGCCATGGGAGTGCAGGGAGAGGGGCCTTGATTTCAAATGTTAAATAATGGTTCTTTGGGAACAGGCCAGTTGGTTGGCAGCTGGAGGTTCAGACTGACCTCCGATCCTCTCCCACAGCTCTGCCTGAGTCCCACTGCACAAAACTAAGCCACCCTCAAATCCCAGGCTCTAGTCGGCTCTGGTTTGCTTTGCTTTTCTATTCTCTCCTGAGCTTCAAAAGGCACTTCCATAATTGTCTGAGGCATGAAAAAGGCAGGTTTCAGCTTTCCTAACTGGAATTGGAGGTAATTACTGTCTTCCCCACACGAGTTGGTACATGCTTCACATCAGATGGCTCTGGGTTGTTTTATAAAGTGTAACTGGGCCTCTGTGCCAAGAAAGGATCATGGAACCTTCCAGAAGCCTTATTCTGGAAAGCAAAGAATTCAGAATCTCAGAAACGTTGAGGGGGTCCTCCCTATTCTTCTGCAGTCACCTCAAGCACTGCCCAAGAGGCTTGGCCTGAAAGGCCTGTCTTCAAACTCACCCTGGAAATTTGGGAGACATTTTTCAATTTCCTCTCTCAAGAGACTGAAGCTGACACCCCACACGTAACTCCCACCTTGTTTGTAATCAGCATATGAGCTTGGCCTAGACTTGTCCTGTAAAATCTCAGAACTGGCCTAAACTTAACCATGCCTTGTCAGAGCCCTTTCAAGAGGACCAGAACAGGGATTTGGGTCTTTTGTTTTTGTTTTTGTTTTTTTCAGGAGGTAGTGAGGATTGATTCCAGGACCTTGTCAACGGCAAGTAGGCACTCACCCACTGAGCTACACCCACTCCCCTGGGGTTTGTTTTTGTACTCTTAGAACAGCAAACCCAAACATGGGCAGCGTCAGGTTTACGCCCCACCCACACTGCCCTGAGTGTGGGCTTGGGTGTCAGTCTCTGTGCTGTGTGTCTACAGGAAGCTGTCTAACCTTTCTCATCCTCCTTAACCTCATCTATAAAATGAAAACAGTAGCAAACCTGACCTCACAGGGTCGCTCTCAAGTCTGGATGAGATTAACCCATGTAGAGTGCTTGGAATAGTCTCTGCATATAGTAAGCAGTCAATAAAAGTTGGCTAATTAATAGGTAATATAATTTTCAGAGTCAGGTCTCCTAGGGCCACAGAAACCACTCTGAAAATTTTGGAGGTTTTCAGATTCAGAAAAAGAGGAAGAAATTGCATACATGGAACAGGATATGGAAGCTGGAGGGGGAGCAGAGTGAGAGCCCCCATTGTTAATATTTTCCCTCCCAAGGCATGCCTTAAACATATTTGGCTGCTTGAAATTCCACAGATAGAGAGTTAGTTTGGGTTACTTTCCAGCCTCTTTTCAACAATAAATCTCAATGAGAACTGGTTGGTTAAATCACAGGCATACATCAGCGAGAACTGGTTTACTTGTTTTCTTCCTAACACCTACACATTTAGCAGCTGGGGGGTGGGGGTGGGGGGGTGGTAGCTGGCAGAGGCAGGGGTGGCTGAGAGTGGGTGACGAGAAGCTTGAGGTAGGCATTGAGGAAGGAAAGGGAAATAATAATTTTGGATCATCTAGCATCATCTGGGAGAAGGCCAGCTGGACAAATTCTGAGTTACCGGCTCATGGGAAAAGAAGAGGTAGGAGTCAGATGGGTCCAGGGGCCTTGAACTGCGGCCTTGAACTGCTTTTCTGCTTTTTGTACTTATATTGACCACTCTTGAAAGAGCCATTTCAAATGACTTCCAGGACTCCTCTCTCTGGGAGCTTCTCCTTTGCCAGAGCTCCACCCGTGGGTACAGGCTCAGACCTCCCCTCTCCTTCAAACCAAGGGTTCCCTAAAAGATTTACACTAAGTCATCTCACCCAGGCCCAGGACTTCAGTCAGCCTCTAAGTTGTTGACTCCCAACATGGACAGGCCATTGTCCACTTGACATCTTCCTTCCAAGCATCCCAAACAAAACTCTCGATTTCCCCTTACCCCCACTCTCTACCAACAAAAACAACGAAGATCAAAACTAACCCATGAGTAAGGTCTCTGTTGACCTTTTTCTCTAAACCATGCACTTTTCTTTCACAGCCCCTAAGGCAATGTATAATCACATATTTATTTTTACATGTATTTGTATAATGTCTTTTTTCCCAAAATGGCCACAAATTTCATGAGAATAAGATGAGGTCTGTCTTCTATTCTTCCTGATACCCAGCCCAGTGGCTGACATGTAGTAGGCTCTCACTATATATCTGCTGAATGAATGAATGACCTTAGAACCAAGAGGGTCCTGGGGTCAGGAAGAAAGTTTCTGGGTACAAAACAAAAATGTCATGAAATCTGGTAAAAATATTTGGGACCACATCTTGTTTTCCTGAAATGGGACATTAGATCCCTTCTTCCTCTCATTTGGTAAAGCTTCTGGTTTAACAATAGCCCTGAATAGTCTTAAGTAGTGCATGGGACATGGCCGTGAACTTGCTGCAAGCTTAAATGTCTGATATGCAGAGTGACTGAATTGTATGCATAAACCTGGTTGATTCTGCTCTCCATTCCAGGGGATAATCTAATAGCCAATAATCTAATAGTTTATAATCTAATAGCCTATGATCCTGAACATTTTACATGTGTCTTTAGTTTAGGTTTCTGAATTTGCATTAAGATATAGGGGGGTCTGAGGGTTTAGGAATCCACAGGACTTTGAACTTATGGTCAGGGCCATTGTCCCAGTTGTCTTTTACAGACTTCTCTAAAGACATGCAGAAAAAAATGCTGCATCATGCTAAAGAGGAAAAAGTGGTGGGTTTTTGGTCAGAAGGATTAGGGCCCAAATCCAAGCTTGTCCACCTGCTAACTCTGTTTTCCCATCACCTGGTCTGGTCTTTGTTTCCTCATTTATAAAACGGGGATGTCAATATCTACCTTCCACAGGACTATGAAACACAGTCAAGTTTGGAATCACTGCTTCAGTCTAAAGCAGAGTTGGGACCTCTGCAAACGTTCTCTTTCACATCTGGGAAGAGAATACCTCCCTTGTCTCTTTCTTCTTCTTTTTTTTCTTTCTGCCTCAAAGGGCCTTCTCTTCTAGGCTCGGTGGACTAAAAGGTAAACAATGTCCTGCCTTTACAAATCATGCTTGGTTCTGAAAGCTCCTGAAAAAGTCTATACAGATAGGAAAGAAAACTGCCATCCTGAGCAGCCTATATAGAAAACTGGTGTAGCATCTCCCTGGGCTCCTCGGCCCCACTAGTGGTGGGAACAGTGGTGACTGTCTTCACACCATGCTGACATCTGGGCATTTGCTCACGCTGTCTTGGGCCAAAGTTCCAAGGTTGGAAGTGGAGACATCCTGCAATCCAAGGCAGAACCAATCACATTGTCAGTGGGGGGCTGGGGCGCTTAGGACCCCAGAGGTCTCAACCCCTTCTCCTGTCACGAAGTTTACATATCGAGGGAGAACAGCTGTCCATTCTCAAGCCAGCTGGGACTGAAGCCAGCATTTCCTCCCAGAGGCCAAGAGCCAGACGCACACCCACTCTTCTCTCCCAGTCCCCAAGGCTGAAGTCTCAAATTTTTCTGAGTTTATGAATAATTAATTTATGCATTTTCCTAAGCCCCACCTCCAGAAAATCTGATTTAGTTAGTTCAGTGCCAGGAAATCTGCATTTTAAATGACACCCACCCCACCTTCCTCAGGAAATTTGGGTGTAGTTGGCCTAAGAGTCATACTTCGAACAACAATCTCTGCAGTGGAGGAAATGGTGTGCTGAAAAATGTTTAGTAACTAGCTCTGGAGGGTGGGGGGAGTCTCCTTTGTACATTGCTGATTTCTGTGGTGTAAATACTCCCGCTATGCTCAACTTCAAGCTACCAAGATGACATAACAATTGTGGAATTTGAAAAGGTGCATATAATCAAATCTTATGAGCCTACTCTAATGATGATTGAGGTGATGAAGGCACAGCTATGTGATTATAGCAAATACCATTGATTGTACACTTTGGATGAATTGTGTGCTTTATTAATATGTATCAATAAAATCGATTTGTTTAAAAAAATCTTATGAGCCCTTATAAGCCAGCTCCAGCGAAACACTGGGTATAAGCCTCTAGGAGCCTCCAAATGCTAGTTCCAAGGCTTGGGCACAGCAGGGCCACTGTTTAGTCCAGAATGTCACATCCCCCAGCTTTTTTTCCTAAATCCTTAATTCTTTGAAAGGTTCGTTTTGGTGACTGGTTCCCAAAAATCTCTAGGGGCTCCAAACCGGAAAGAGAGGAAGGGCAGGGAGAAAGAGCTCCAGGAAAGAAAATGCAATTAGTGTAGTGGGGAGGTTGGTCTCAGCCACACTGTCAACCTTGTTCAACCCAGCTTTCAGCAGGAAGGGGGATTTCAAACAACGGCCCCTGCCTGCGTTTGATAAGCTTTCTGGTCAACTCACATAAACCTGATCCTGCTGACCTGGAGAAGGATGAAAAGGCTGAGTGTTGGGGACCTGGGGGGATGAAAGGAGATGGGGGAGGACCACAGGGCGGTCATATGACCTCAGGTCGCCTGTGGCTTAAAGCGTCCCCTTTGTCACCCGGCTCTGGCCCCATGTTGGAAGGTCTTGGTGATTTCCTCCCACCCCTGGCTAGGCGAACAGATGTGGAAAGGTCTCGAGTTCCCAGGGCTCAGGACAGACCCGCTTGTTGTTTCCCGCCTGCACACTGGGGCCTGTGATCACAGACAGAACAGCTACACAATCACTCACCAAGTAGCTCAGTCCAGTCAGGTGCAGCCTTCAAACCTCGTCTGTGTTTCTTTGGTGAAAAGGATGTGTAAGCTAAACTGAAAGAGAAGAAAACAGCTACATCCCTGCCCCGTCTTTCTCTAAGTGCTTTATAGGAATTCTGGGGGACTCTTCAGCTCTTCCACAGTGATCAAATCCTCACGGATGCCATGACCATCTGCACAAAGGCAGCCTTTGGGGCCATGCTGCTCCACTTGTCCCATATTGTGGGTTCTACCAATGCAATAACTCTGCCCACATTTGCTTGGAACTTGAAGGACGTGCCTACTCTGAGAAGGAAGTCTCCCATGGTCCACTGAGCTTTCACAATTCATTGGATGATGGGGAGAGGAGAATGAGAGTTACAAAGGAAGGGATGCTGGTGTTAACTTCCGCATTTACCTTATTTATTCAACACTATTAGTCTGAGGGATTTCTTACAGCCTAGCTTCCTCCATCCACACAGCTTTTACAAGTGGGGCAAGCAAAAGCCTAAAAACTATCCTAATCTCTTCTGAAGATGGCCCCCTCCTAGAGCTTATTGTGGTCACTCTCAAAGTGAGGAGCCTTGGGTAGTTTAAATTGGAATTCGAAGTCAAATCCTACCTCTAGCCTAAGCTCTGTGATCACTTGCATCTCATTTGACCTCTACCTAGTAGACTCAGCAGATTAACTGTGCTCTCCATTCCCTCTTCAAAACCTCCTGACCAATATCCTCAGCATGCTGACCACTCGAGGCGAATGGGCCCTTCAGTCTCTGCATACCAACAGGAGGTAGCTGGGCTTGTTCCAAATCTGTCAATACCAGCTGTTCATCTTTATAATTACATAACGCAATTATTACATAAGTGGCTGAAACAAGTGTGAAAAGAAAGGGCTGGTTCTACAAAAACTGAGCTTGATGCTTCAGAATCATTAAAATTTTTAAAAATTAGATAAAATTATTCTAATCTCTCTTAAATAAAGAACCTTCTCATATCTAGTCCATCCACAAAACAAGCTGATGTCTACTGTTATGTTTTCTAGCTTATGCAAAAATTGATGACCATTACCATTTTATACAAAGACCTGGTCTATGTATGTCTTGGCACATAGCATATTCATCTGTAAATACTACAGTGATGGAGTGGTACCATTTCCCTAAAGCAGAGGTTCTCAAAGTGAGGCCTATGAACTCATGGGGTCCCTGAGACCCTTTCAGGGTGTCTGCAAGGTCAAAATTATTTTCATAATAATACCAAGGTGCTACTTGCCTTTTAGAGTGTGTTGCCGTTTGGGTAGAATTGTTGGTACCATATGGTACCTGCAGACACTTCACCATTGCAGGGAGGGACAAAAGAAGCCAGTTTCATTTAAGAATATCCTCGAAAAAACAGTAAAAATTAGTAGTTTTATTAAATCTCACCCCAAGTGCATGTCTCTTTACTCTTCTGTGTGAAGAAATGGAAAGTAAGCAGAAAATGTTTCTGGTGCGTCCCGAGATGGCTATCTTGGGGAAAAGCACTTGTGCGGTTGGTAGTCTGAGTTGTGAGCTGAACAAGCCACTTCCACAGAACACCATGTTCACTTGAAAGGATAGAAAAACCACGGTTATTCAGATAGGGCTATTTAACAGGCTCTTTCTCAAAAAAGAACAAACAGAGGCTGTCACTTCAAGAAAGATAATGGACAGTATTTATTGCCAAAATATGAGCTGTCAAGCAAAAATTAGGATTTTTGAAAGGTTGTATTTGCCATCGTGAGCTTTATACCTTCCCAATACTTAAGGAAGTTTCTGATGAGCTTGGTGGTGATAGTAACAAAGTGAATTTTCAGTTTTCATCCTGAAATGTATCAAATTAAGAAGATCTGAATAACTTAATGAAATAATATTTTCCATATGAGACATGCATAATATTATAAAACCATGCATGGCTAAAAGACCCATTCAAAGTGCAAGACAGACCAAATGGATTTTAGTGTAACAGAGTACAAAAGTTCATTGATAATAGCTTCAGATCCACATTGCAACTACCTTTAATTAACTAACATTTGTCAAGTTTTGGCATAGTGTCAGGGAAGAATACCTACAATTATCTGAAAAAACTATTAAATAATCCTCTCTTTTTCAACTACATACCTATGTGAGTTTGGATTTCCTTCATATTCTTCAACCCAAACAATATTATCATAGTTGGTTGAATGTAGAGGATATGAGAATCTAGCTGTTTTCCATTAAACCAGACATTAAAGAGATTTGCAAAAATGTAAAACATTGTCACCCTTGTCACTAAATTTTGTTTTTGGAAAACACAATAAAAAATAAAATAAATTGCTACGTATGTTAACATGAAATGGGTTTATTATTGGGGTTTCTAAATGAATTCATAAATATGAAACATTTTCTGTTGTATTTTTTAATGTGATAAATTACTTAATTGTCTACTGCTGCATAACAAAGTACCTCAAAACCTAGAGGCTTAAAGCAACAATAATCATTTTTACCTCTCATCATTTCTGTGGGGCAAGAATTCAGGAACAGCTTGCCTATGCAGCTCTGGCGCAGGAGCTCTCATGAGTTTGTTGTCATCTGAAGGCATGACCAGGACCAGAGGCTCTTCTGTCATGGGGACTCAACTTGCCAGGCAAGTTGGTGCTGGCTGCTGGCAAGGGGCCTCAGTTGCTTTACACTCAAGTCTCTCCCCAGGGCTGCTGGGGTGTACTCAAAACAAGGCAACTGGCTTTCTCCAGAGTAACCAATAGAAGACCAAGAAAGAATCTATATTCCCTTTTCTGACCTAGCCTCAGAATTACATACCATCACTTCTGCCGTTTTCTATTGGTCACAGACAACAGCCCTGATTCAATGTGGAAATACCAAGAAATGAGAGTCAACAGGGACTAGGTTGGAGGCTGGCAACCCCAGGACACAGATGTAACACACATAAAACAAAGGCTCTCTGAGGTCTTCAATAGCTTTTTAGAGCATAAAGGAGTCCGAAGAATGGACCATTTGAGAGATAAAAGCTCAAAGGAAATGACCCATTTCTTAAAACTGACTTTGCTTCTTTTTTTCCCTTCTTTTATTTTTTGGATCTGTTGCTCATAGTTATACCATCAGTTAGGCAACTTTGTGCCTGCTTGCTCTCCACAACTTTGGAGACAGTTCCTTTTAGTGGTGTTTCTTCTGGGCATGAGTTTAATGGTGGACTCCCCACAACCTTGACTTGTTGGATTTATTGCATGGCCATGCATGGGGCTTACTTCAGCTATAGCCATTCTCAGATCAGCTCCCTGAACTGCCATTCTCTTCAAGATGGGATCACAGGCAGGCCAAGTAGGATCACCAGTGGGCAAAGGAGCAAGTGCCTGTAGGCACTGGTAAAACAGCAGTGAACGAAACAGGCCAAGGTCCCTGCTTACATTCTAGAATGGGGAGAGAGAGAAGCAATAAACATCATCAGTAAGCAAGTTATGTAGTATGCCAGAAAGCGATAAGTGCTATGGAAAAGAAGGTAGTGTGGTAAAAATGCAAGGGGGATTAAATGCATGTGGGATTAACTAGAGTGGTCAGGGAAAAGCCTCGTTGAAAAGGAGAAATCTGAGTGAAGACTTGTAGACATGAGGGAGCTGGTCAGAGGGAACAACTGCAGCAAATGTCCTGAGGTGGTCATGTGTCAGGTGTGTTTGGAGAAAGCAAGGAGGGCAGTGTGTGAGGGGGAGAGAAGAGGGAAGGAAGAGCAGAGCAGTACCAGGGGCCAAATCCTTTAGAGCCTCGATGGCCACTGTAAGGCTATGGGCTTTTGACTCTGAATGAATTAGGAGCCATTGTGGGGCTCGGGGCAAAGGGGGCTGTGACCTGGTCTAGCTATTATATTGAGACCATATTGTAGGGCAAGTAAAAGAAGTGGAAGGTGGAAAGAGGAAGACTGTTAGGAAGCTATTAGAGTTGACCAGGGAAGAGACTATGGTGCCTTGGGTCAGGGTATTGGAGTAGAAGCATGAGAATTGGTCTGATCCTGGAGAGATTTTTCTTTTTTTATTATTTATTATTATTTTTTGAGGCACCAGGCCCAGGGATTGAACCCAGGACCTCACATATGGGAAGCTGGTGCTCAAACCACTGAGCCACATCAGCTCCCCTGAGTTGGTTCCTCTGTTTGTTTGCTTGTTTGTTTTTAGGAGGCACCAGAAACCGAACCCAGGACCTCCCATGTGGGCAGCAGGCACCCAACTGCTTGAGCCAATCTGCTCCCTGTGGTTAGATTTTGAAGGTAGAGCCAATACAATTCTCTGGCAACTTGGAAGTGGGGGCATGAGAGAAAGACAGGCCTCAAGGATGACTCCATGGTTTTGGGCCGAAACAGCGAGAAGGCTGGAATTGCCACCATTTGAAGAGAGAAAGCTGCAGGATCAGTAGTTTGAAGAGGGGAGAGATTTAGAAAGTTCTGTTTTAGACATATTGAGTCCAGGCTGTGTGCTTTGTTTTCTGTAAGGCCGCAGTTACAGTGGCCCTCCCCCAGGCCCCAGCCACACCTTCTCAGGAGCAGAGGTTCTAGCAGCTTACACAGGCCTTTCTACTGCCTGCTTTACAGAAGACAATAAAGAAAATTACACACTATGTAATTTTATTTAAAGGAGCTCAAGATGTTGTCCTTGAGCCTCTCACCTTTTCCTTTGTCTCTATTATTGGAAATGAAACAAAACAGTCAGTGGAAATGTGGTCTCAGGTAGAGAAATCCTAGCAGGTAGTTCGAAAGTTGAAAACAAATCTCCCTTGAAATGCATTAAGCAGGTGGAGGGGATTGCAGCTTCAGCTCTTAAACCACACTTTATCCTGGCCTGGCAAATGACTTCCTTTCAGCCCCAGGCAAATCCCAACTTCCACCCACCAAATGCCTGTCGCTAATAAACCTTAAACAACAGCAAAACTCCAAAGACGAAAGAGGAAGACTGATTGGAGGCCAAGATAGCAGAAGGGTTGCCAGGGCCTGAGAGTCTGAGAGCTGCACTCACAGAGCATTTAGGCAGGGAAGGGGCAAGAAGAGGCCTGGGCACAGAGGACCCAAGGCACCGCTCAAAACAGAGTCCTAAGTGCCAATTGCCAACGCCACAAAGACAGAACAATGGACTTCTTTGAGAGCAAGGCAAATATCTGAGTTGGGTCAAAATCATTCTCTTTCTTGATCAGACTTGTCTGCTAGTTTGTTTAGAACCTCATATCGCTAACTCTGACCAAACCCCTTAAAAGTGCTAAAATCCCCAGCATCCTTGACTGAGTGATGATGTAAATCAGTTCCTGTGGCAGGGCTGGAGGGTCTGTGAGGAAGTTCTCATGGGTCCGTGGAGAACTGAGAAAAATAAATATCATGTTATGCTGTGGGGAATGCACATCAGCAGCACTTATTAGTCTCATTTTATATATCAGAAAACCGAGGCTCAGAGAGGTTGAGTGACTGGCCGCACAACTAGCAGAGCAGAGTGAGGTCATTCAAGATGATAAATCATAACAACTGCCATATCAATCATAGCACCCTACTGAGATAGCAAAGCAAACTCCAGGCTTTGTGTGTATCAACATGTTCATTTCCCATAGATGATTCCCTTTTTAAAGAAGTCAAAACTGTCCAGTAGAAGTTCCTGCAATCATGGATATGTACTCGATCTGCTCTGTCCAATATGGTAGCCACAAGTAACGTGTGGCTATTGAGCATTTGAAATGTGGCTAGTGCGACTGAGGAAATGAGTTTTTAATGCTATTTCATCTTAATTAATCTAAATTTAAATAGCCACATGGGGTCAGTGGCTACTGTGTTGGAGTGCATAGCTCCAGGAAGCTTCCAAAAGCTGGTAGGTGATGAGGTGAAGGTTGTCCTGGGCCAAGCTGAGCCCAGGTCCATGTTTTTCCCTTCTCCTCCTCGGTCCCCAGCTAGGTGGCCTGCATTTTACAAAGAGAAGGGCCCTGGGAAGGAAACTGACCAGACAGTATACAATCAGCCAGAAATACAGCCATATCCTTCAAAGACTGGGCCTGTATTTGAGAGAGTCTTCAAGGACCAAAGAGCACAGCTGGGGGCTTGAGATCCTAGACCAGTGACTTCCCAGAACCCACTCAAAGGCCAGTTGGCTGCACAGTCTGTGACTCACAGGTCCTAACTCTGCTATTTAAACAGCAGCATTTCCTTTTTCTGAACTTAAAACTAACTGGTGGAAAGGTGGTGAGCGTCCAAGGCCAGCCTCACCCTGTTGAAACATGCAGCTCTTAAGGGTTTTCACTTAAGGCACTTCCCGTAAGGTGCAGCTACCATCTGCCGTGTGTCTCAATCCAAACATTTAACCCAAGCTTGACAATTATTTGTGTCATCAGCCTCTCTTCGGCCTTCAGATGTTCATCTCTGCCATATCATTCCCCTGCTCCAAAGCCTCCAAAGACATCCCACGATGCTCAGAACAATAGCCAAAGTTATCATTTCCATTCACTGACCCCTGCCCACTTCTCTGATCCTATGTCCTACCTTTGTCCCCATTGTTCATTCTTCTCTGGTCCCTGGCCTCCATGCTCTTCCCTAAATACATCAAACTTGTCCTTTTCCAGGTCTTTGCACTTGCTGTTTCTTCTAACTAGAAAGTTCTCTTTCCCCTTCCCCCAAGGATCTGCACAAGGCTTACTCTTTCTTCATTCATATCTACCCAAATGTCACCTCTTCATAGAGGTCTTCCTGACTCTACTGTGTGTAAAATAGCATACCCCAAGCCCCCATCTCTTTTCCCTGCTTTGTTTTTTCAAGACTCTCATTATTAATTGACATTACATACATATACAGTTTTTTTATTGTTAGTCACCCCCACTGGGATATAAACAGAGTAAAGAGGGACATTGTCTTTTTGTAACTTGTATCTCCAGGGTCTGCAATAGAGCCTGGCGCAGAGACGCTTATTGATTATTTGCAGAATGAATAAATGAATGAATGCATGCCTGACTGCTTACTGCGAGTGCAGGGAGAGTAGCTTTAGGCTTGGCTCACTCTACACAGATCAGTGCTTCCATGTTTTGGATCCTGAACCATGAGAAACAAAGAGATTTGTTGGTTTAATTTCTTTTGCTTTGGGAAAGTTAAAGATCACAGATAATCCAAAACTCAGTGCCAAGTTCTCTGATTTATAATCGAGGAATTATTCACACAGAGGTAAACAAAAGCAAAGGACTGAAACTTGAAGTATAGAAGAAAAATGATGGGAAACAGACTCATACAATACACATGCTTTGGACTGGCTTGGGTTCCCACCAACACTCGTTCAAACTTGGATCCATAGAATCCCCGGTGACTTTCACTCCCAGAGCCCTTTGGGTCCAGCTGCACATGTGGCTGTTGGGAGTGAGGGAGTGACAGCAAGGAGAGGCAGCATAGGTTAGTCCTATCCCCCTGTGCCTGTGAGATTCGGCACCCAGCTGAAAGGTGCCCAGAAGTGCAGGTATTTCTCAAGGATACCCCAGGCTTTCAAGGGTCACCTAAGTTTCCTAAAACTTGGATTTAGGGGGAAGGATTTCCTTTCCTTTTTAATATATTCCAGAAATACATGTCTTTTCTATTCCACCTCTGAAATCACCAAAGAAACAAAATCAGCAGCTCCTAGAATAGTGCCTGACACTTGGGAGGTAGTCGGATAATAGTGAATGAAAGCAAATGTCAACTCAAAAGGGGACTGGTGGCCTAGCAAAGGATGGACTCTCACTCTAGTGGTATAACTTTGGACATACCCAAGGCCTCAGTTTCCCCATCTATAATACAGATTTCCCTCTCAGCTGGCACTCTTGTTCTCTGAACATGCCTTTCCAACCTTCACCATGGCTGAACCCATCCCTGTGTCCTCCAAAAGCAAGGCCTACTGCTCTGGAGTTGGCCCACTGTGCTTAAGCACCAGACGTCATTTAATACGTCTCCCTAAATATTTTTCCATGGCTTCCATGAAAGGAGGTTCAGGAAGGTAACCATCATCAAAATAGGAAGTAAAGTCAGGCTGATATTTCACTTATCAGGTAACTCAGGCTCAACTGAAGTTCCTCTCACCCTGCATGATGAGTCTGGGACCTCGCCCAGGTTCCGGAGGTTTTATATGCAGAGAGGTGAGGAGTCATCTCTGTGGCTTGTGGGATTCAGGGCTGTGGGTGCCAAGCGAAGGCCCCGGTGACCCTTCCCCTGCTCATAGAGCCTGAGCAGAGAGACCCCTCTGCAGGCACCAGCAAGTCCCTGCACTGGCCTCAGTTGGTCCCTGTCCCCTTCAGCATTTCATTTTAAGGTGCCTGTGAATTTGGCCATTTTCTTCCATTGAGAAGTGTCCCAAAGCACCAGTCCAGGAGCATGGGGGCTCCTCTTTCCCAACCCTGTTCAGAGCCTTGATTCCCCAGGAGAAAGAGCACGGACAGAGCTGCTGGGAGCAGGATTCCAGCCTGGCTTTGGCTGGGGGAGCTCCCCAGGTCTCAGTTTCCTCAGATGTGAGATCAGGACCTGGCTCTCGCTGATTGCCTGGCTGTTCCAGCCTTGTAATTCTCAGCACCCAGCCACACAGCCATCCCCTTTCCCATGAGGGAGCAATACTTGTATGATATGAGACTTTTTAAGCAAGGGCTTTTATTTTTCCAGTCTTCTTTTTTAATGTTCCTAGGTATTCTAGGAAGAGAGAAACATTTTTATGACCCCAGTAACCAAACAACAATAATGGAAATCATGACAACCATCAGCATAATAAAACCCATGGCCAAAGCCTCCACATTCTCCAACAAGACTCTGGGAATTCAGAGCTCTCTGAAGCCCTAAGTGGCAAGGGCCTTGCTGAAGGCCTGGGGACGCTGGCTGATGGCTGATGAAAGGATTTTGACGCCCCACTGAAATTTCCAAAATAACCACTTTGAAACCTGTTAATTACAGACACACACCAGCTCCAGCCCCACAACAGGACCCCGGGCTTTTACCAGGGAGAGCTGAGCTCCCAAGGCTGGCTGCTCCCATGGTACTACACATGCTTTGTGTTGGGTGAATTAGCTTCAGGAAGAGAGTCCAAATTAATTAAAACCACATGGCCACTCCCCCCACCCCATACCACCTCCCTCCCCTGGAGACAGAGGCCAGTTCAGTCTAATTTGGTCCAGTGTTTTTGTTTCCTAAAATCTGTCTTGGGCTCTGGGCCATTAATAGGTTGCAGCTGATTTTAATCTACATGAATGAGAGACCTCACTTCTTTAGTTTTAAGGAGATTACAAATTGTGTGTCCCACAAACTGGGAATAGGGGGGGAAAGGCTCTGTGTGGGAAGAGGAGGGGGACAGATCCTGGAAGGCACAAAGCACTCTGCTCTCCATTAAGTGGGCCAGCCTAAATGAGTCTGTGATCTCTCAACCAGGAGGAGCAGAGCTGAGAGGCGGCAAGGGTCTTGGCTGTGACCCAGCAGGAAGACAGAATCTGGTTCTGTGTAAACGAGGTAAAATCAAGGGTCTGGTAGAGCAGAGGCTTCTACTCACCTATCTCAACATATTCTTCTCCAGTTTTTGCTGGGCACCTACCATGGGCTAAAGTAGGGTCATCAAACCATGGTTAGTGGATTAAACCCGGCACTCAGTCTGTTTTTGTAAATAAAGTTTTACTGGAACCCAGCCATGCCGATTTGTTTGTGTATTGTCTATGGCTTCATTTGAACTACAAGGGCAGAGATTAGTAGTTGCAGCAGAGACCCTATGGCCCTTTGCAGAACAAACGTACTGGTCCCTGAGCTCAAGAACTATGTTAATTCTTACTGGGCAGGCATTCCATGTAATGACAACAAAAGGCATTTCAGGATTTGCTCAGTGCCCATGTTATACCACAATTTAGGTCTCTTTAAACATCATCTTTAAGAAAAGTATCTTTATGTTAAAAGTATCTTTATAACCAATGGCAATTAAAAATAACAACAACAACCATACCATTCAGTTAAGGGTTTAAAATACTCGCCCTGACAACCCTACTCTCCCATTTTACAGATAATAGAATGAGTCAATGAGAAAAAGCAACTAACTGAAGGTCACGTGGGAAACTGGCAGCACAGTTAGGAAGGGTTTAGGCTCTGAGTCACAAAACAATCCTCCATTCATCACATGATGAGTAAATTCTCCATCAATGAAGGGAATTGAGATGCTCTCACATAATACTACTCCCTTATGAGTGTAACACTGGTCATTTTACAAAGCTCTTTCACATATGGTTCCTCAAATAATCCAGCAAGGGGGCAAGGTAATATCTCCATTTTTTTAGATAAAGAGAAGTAGCAATGACTGTCAGTGGCGTGAGGATGAGGTTCAGATATACCAGACCACACGTACCCATAGAGAACCACCTGTATCCAAGGTTCAGTGGCTTGGGAAGCAGATTTGGCTCACCTATCACATGGGAGGTCCAGGGTTCAAACCCTGGGCCTCCTGACCCATGTGGTGAGCTGGCTCACGTGCCGTGCTGATGTGTGCAAGGAGTGCCGTGCCATGCAGGGGTGTCCCCCGCATAGGGGGGCTCCATGCACAAGGAATGCACTCTAAGGAGAGCCGCCGTGTGCAAAAAAAGTGCAGCCTGCCCAGGAGTGGCTCTGCACACACTGAGAACTGACACAGCAAGATGATGCAACAAAAAAGAGATGCAGTTTCCCTGTGCCGGTGACAAGAATACAAGCAGACACAGAAGAACACACAGCGAATGGACACAGAGCAGACAATGGGGGGGGGGGGGGGGAGAAATAAATAAATCTTAAAAAAACATGTTGGGTAATTAAAAAAAAAGGTTCAGTGACTTGAGTGGCAGGGGGTAGGTAACTTAGGCCTTTTGGGTCCAAGGTCAGGACCCCAGGCTGCTGCTTCTCCTCTCACAGTGTGCTTCTAAGACAGCCCTTGGCCTTCAGGTGCCTCCCTCCAGGCAGGGGGTGAGTGTGAGAAAGGAGAGGGTAGGACGTCATGGGACAAGAAAGCCCAGAGTTATCGTTGAGTGACAGGCACAGTCATGGAGTGGGGAAGGAGAGTTCTTGGGGGAGGACAAAAGAGGGGAACACTGTTCTTCCCCGTAAACAAGCCCCTTTATAAGGACTCCTGAGTTGCCTCTAGTGCAAAGGCTGCTTGCTGGAAATGCAATCAGGCACACTTCCAAGGCTTTTAGGGCCTCACTAATTCTTGTTGGGATCATCTTGGGGACAAGCAGAGAAGCCTGAGAAATCAGCAGCCTCCCTGGGAGTAGTCTTGGCAGGTAAACGGATGACACCATGCAACTTTGGGCCAGTAAGGGCAAGTGTAGGACACTTCCCACGGAACCTATTCCCTCCTCTGGGGCTTCCAAGTCATGCCAAGCTGGGCTCCAGGTGGACACTCTTCCAGCCAAGTAAGGCAGTCTCCCCAGGCTGAAATCCCAGTGGTCTGGAACACCTGGAGGGTGGTTATGTCTCGGCTTTCAAGAGAATCGCAAATCAACAGAGCGCCACACTAGCTTGCAAACAATGTTGAGTCTATGCAAAGATCTCTAGTTAACGGAGTTGCTGCAAGTTCCTAAAAGGATACATTCTTACCCCACTGCCTCCATCCCCACTGCGCTCCCCAGGTCCCTTTTCCTTGGCAGACTTCTCCTTGAATTTTAGGCAGTACCTTAAAGAAATTTCAGAATTCACTGAGGAGTTGTGGGTCCCAGTCTTTGAGAGTCCTGCTGTCATCCAAAGGTCTCCAAGAGAATAGAGATTGTGAATTGCCTGTGGGGAACAGAAGGATTCTGCCTGAGTAGGGACCAAGTATAAAGCAAACCCTCATCACCAGAAACAGCTGGAGCCCTGCACTGGATCCAGGCAAAACGTGGGAAATGACCCCATCAGCATCTTTGGGTTCCCTGTCAAAGGAACTTAGTGCTCAGAAATACCCTTGAGCACTGCCTACATTCTGACCTGATGGAGGACATGGCATGGCCACCTCTGGCCCCTGCCTACCAGGGAGCCTCCCAGCACAGCCCCTGATAGGTGTTCTTTCTTTCTGACAGTAGCAAGGGACACGGTGCAATCCTCAAACCTCTTGTTTCATCTAGTCTTGGCTTCCTGGTAGGTTTGGGCTCTTCGTTCCCTGGACCCCAACAGCCAGAAATTTTTGCTACTGCTTCCTAAGTCTAGGTAGAGGAAAAGCAGTGGCCTGCAGTTCTTGCTTGGGTGGATAAGGATCCCATGTGGGTGTGCAGGACCCCTGGTTGGTCCTGAGCTGTGTTGGCAATGTGTGTCTCTGGTCATGGCTTCGTGGCTACCGAATGGGGTGGAAGGCGCTGTGGTTAATTAGTAACCACTGACTGCTCTGAGCTGGGTGCCCCATGGAGTAACTAACTGGCAAGACAGACTCTGAAGAAGTCACATGCCAAGGTGTCTGTTTGAAGAGTATATTCTCCCCATACTGGGGCTCTCCAGAAATGTCTGCCCCCGCATGTGCCACTACACTGTCCGACCGAAACCCCCAACTTTACCACGTGGTGCAAGTCTGAGGACCCTGCACGATCTGGAACCCTCACACAAAAACAGAACATTTAAGCCAAGCTCTTCCCTTCTGTACAACCAAACAAAGCCAAGCCAGAATAAAGCAAAGTGAAAAAGCTCATAAACACTTTCTGGGGCTGAGTTCACAAACTAAAGCTCAAAGCAGAGCTCACCAGGCAAGTTTAAACACACGTGAATGCTCGAGCTGCTATTGGCTGAGCAGATTCTGCTCTAAAATGGCTGCAGAGCAATGAAGGATGACAGACCATTAAATTAGAGGTATATTCGCTCTCTTCTCCAAGCATATAGGGCCTGGAATTGTGGGTTCATATTGAAAATAGCTTTCACTTGTTCTTCAAACAAAGCAGGCCAATGAGCCTCCCTGCCTCCACTCTCTTTTCCCTGCTCACCTCTGATAACTAGAGCTTTTGCTATAAATCATAACTCATGTCCTGTGTAAACAAGGGCTCATAACCAGTACAGGAAATGAACCTCACAAGCACTGAATGTGTACCAACCTGTGGTGTGGGGAATTGCCAGATTTTTTCCTAACTGAGAATTTTCACCGAATCTTAAAACTCTCCCTCAGCTTCCCCGTGCACACTTGAATGTGAATACCCACGTGCACACACACCCAAATGCAAAGTTTCCCCTCAGTTTCCCCCAGAACACATGAACAGAGACACTTGCTCATACATAGACACACACCCATTCTCAAATCTTACCCTTTGCTTTTCCCCCAATATATGAATTTGAGCATCTAGGCATGTCCATGCTCTCCTTTCCCCTCTCAGACACACAGAGAACTTTTTACCCCCTCAGCAAACTCCCCCAGCACACAGGAACTCTATGCCAACTATGTTTCTATTCCCATGCGTGTATACATACACGCACGCACACACACAGCCGCATTCCAAGTGGTTCACTCACAGCCGTGACAGGCCTGGGTCTGCTTGCAGTTGTTTTTCATTTGCCTCTAACAGGGCATTCATGTAACTGAGAAGAGGTCACGAGAGGTTTGCCACCCTGTTTGATAGCATTTAGCCCAAGCCTGAGTGATGGGAAGATGGCTTGTGGGTGGCAGGGTGAAAAGCAGGGACAGAGGGCATCCCACCCGATCTCCTGCCTGGGTTTCACTCCCAACGAGCACAGTTCTGTATTGTTAGGAGAATTTATTGTCCTATCAGAAACTGGACTGAGTCGATGGTGGCTCGGCTAAAGAACTTCTGGAAGTCCTGTCTCAGGACCTGCTTTGCCGCCTCTTATTATTCCAATTACTGGGGGCCCAGGCTGCCTGGGGGCAAACTGAGTCCCCTGGAGGTCTGGGCGGGGGCACCAGCCAAACTGGCCTTCTCCACCCCACCTCCAACTGCAGTGACCAACAGTGAGAATTTGATGAGTCTCTCAGCAAAGCGTATGAAAGGGCCCCCGGCTTTGCCTGGACAAGAAGGGCAGGGAATTCTCAAGTTCATTCTCTATTTCCAAGAACCAGATGGACTTAACGCTTCTAAGAAACAAGCAAACCCAGGCTTCTTACCGGATGGACCTGGTCTTGTCCAAGTACATGATCCAATTAAAGAGAGGATTCTTCTACTGCACCATTCATACAGATGTTCACACAGTTCACACCTACATTTCACTCCAGGTGTGCTCACCAGAGCTGCTCACAGCTTTCTCACTGAGCCCCACTGAATGGTGGCAAGGGGCTGGCTAGAAGTGTGCTTACTTTGTTCCCAGCCATTGCTTTAAACTCCTCCCTGTTTTTCTCCCCAAGGGAATCTTTTCTTCAAATAAAATCTTACTAGAAAGCCAGTGCACAAAACTGATCAAAGCAGAGCAGCTCTGGTTGCAGGAGAAGGGGATGAGTTAGGTGTTGGGGTAGGGCAGGGGTAAGAGTCCCATCTGCTCTCTTTCCTGACCCTTCCTCCCTCTATGTGTCAACATTTCAGGGAAGTTACACTTCAGAGAATCTTTGAAGGATTCCTTGGATCCAAGTTTGAAAACGACTGCCACAACACAGGCCCTTCCTTGTAATAATTGTTGAACTTTTAGTACTCAAGAGAATCCAAATGATAAAGAGCTGCTAGAAACTTGATGCTCTTTTAAAATTAGCCTGAATTTTATATACCATTGATGCACGCTGCAGCCCGTGCTTGGTGTGCATCTGGAATTACCAACCCCTTGCTGAAACTCCATGCTCACCCCCTCCACAGGTTTGCAGCTCACAGGTTTGGAATCACTACACAGAAATGAGAGGAGTAGAAAATAAGTCTGGAGTCACAAAGGAAACTACCCCTGCCAAGGACCCGGTGTTCAGTGATTTGTGCTACTTCTGCTTGGCAATGGAGAGCCATCAAAAGGCCATATGCAAGTCTATATTTTTGTGGGTTGATTTGTGTCCATCCAAAAGACATGTTCAAGTCCTAAGCCCTGGTCCTGTGAATGTAAGCCTATTTGGAAAAAGGATCTTTGAGGTCGTGATGAGTCAAGATGAGGCCAAACTGGATTAGGGTGGGCCCTAATGCAATATGACTGGTGTCCTTATAGGAAGAGGGGAATGTGGACACAAAGCCCCAGGCACAGGGAGGAAGGCCGTGGGCTCATGGAGGCAGAGATTGAAGTGCTGCAGGTGCAAGCCAAGGACAGTCAAGAGCTGCTGAAAATCCACCAGAAGCTAGGAAGGAACAAGTAAACCTTACAGGTCCCAGAAGGAGCATGGCGCTGCTACCACCCTGATTTGGGAGGTCTGGCCTCCACAACTGAGGCAATGCATTCCTGTTGTTTGAAGCCACCTGGTTTATGGCACTCCATACATCAGCCCTAGGAAATGGATGTATATGTATAAGCTTTTTAACCAGTAAATGGCATGGCTGGACCTGAACTAGCAAAAGTCAGGTTTACCCCTTTGCATCTCTTGTGTCTACAGACAATCAGGATCAGAGTCCCTTCCCGACCTTCATGGAGAGGCACCAGTTCAGGCATCTTTTTCCAGCGTCATCCTCAAAGGTGCTAATTATCTGCTGTGGAACCACCTCAAGTGAGCAGGCCAATCCACACCTTTGGGCAAACCCACTGAGGCTACACAAATGAACACGCACCAAAATTAAAGAATATGCATGTGGGCAAATGAATGGGGATTTATACTGAGTGCAGTCAAAGGTGGGCCTAATTCCTTGACTCTTCCCATCTTCATTCCTAGACCGTCCTGACTACCTCTCACCCCTCACCCCCAAATCTCTGAACAAAGTACATGGCATCATTTGCCTGGTCAGAAAATAGCCCTGGGTAGCATCCAGCACTGGTTTGGGTGTTGGGGGGCCAGGGCTGTGCTCTGAGCTCCAGCTCTGCTCTCTGTGGGCCTTGGGGAAAATTGTTAAAGTTGTTGGTACCGAATGTGTCACGCCTAAGGCAAGGGTCCTGTTAACCAACTGCAGAAGGGGCTGTGAGGAGGAGGACGTAATTAAAGCCTGTGAAAGCTTTGTGCTTCCTGGATGAAAGACAACACTGTGAAGTTTTATTATCTACCTACTCTGCTTTTTTATTGCTCCAGCTCCCTTCTGTTTTTTCCTTTTTGGGGTCTGCATAAACTTTATTAGGTATTAATTTCAAAAAAAGGCCTCCTCGCACCTCAGAGCAGAATTTTATTTGGTGCCTCAGAGTATTTTTTTCTATAACCCGGACCCTCAAAGGATTCCTCTCAGTCAGGGTGGAAGAAGCCTGCGTGTGTTCAGTTGTTCAATTCAGTTCAATTTAACAAATATTTATGGAGCATTTACAAACATGTGCCTAGCCCTGCAAGGCAGGGCACGACTGGAACGATTAGGAAAGACTATGGACTTTGGAGCCAGGCCACCGAAGGTTGAACTCCAGCTCCATAGCTACATAGTGTGTCCTTGGAGAGATAATCCTGTCCATCTCATGGAGTAATGTAATAAAAAGATATAAATCTCCTAGTAAGTAGTCAGGAGGAACTCAGCAATTCCCTGCTGCCTCCTCTCTCCAGATCCTGCCTCTGGAGAAGGGGTAGGAGACAGAAGCTATCCTCCGTTTTCCCTCCCAAGACCCTCTATTTAGTCCTGGAGGGTTGGTTGTTATCTAATTTGGAAAGAATGTAGGGTAGTTAAACAGGTGGTTCTGGAACATTCTCATCTCAGTTTCCCTCAGGGCTCCTGAGCAACCCACTTCCTCCAAACAGTCCCTCCTTCCCCCAAATACCTCAGAAGGCCTCCACATAATTATCCCCCATCCACTGTCCCTCCAAACCCATTCCCAAGAAGAAAGAAAAAAGAGCCTTCCCCTTCTTGGGGGGGAGGGGTGGGGGGAGCACACCACTTCAGAAAAGAGCAAACTGGACTCAGTGCAGTGAGTCTTCCTACGGGAGCTTGAGGTGGACGTGAGGAGGGGTGAGGCCAGGCAGAGGGGGCTGAGGCCATCACAGAGCGACCAGCACAGGTGCGCTCATCCCCCTGGATCCAGCCTCGAAGATGCTTCTAGAATGTTCCCTGGCAAACACAGCCATCAGGTCTGAGAGAACCATGCTAAAGGCATCTACATCAGACCATGTCTCTCCCTAAATGAGGATTCTTTTTGTCTCTCAGGTTGCCAAGGAGGAGAGTGGATATGTGGAAACCCTTGAATAAGGATCGCAGAGACCAACACACTAAGCTTCTGCTCCTTAGAAGGGGCCATGACTTTGCACACATCCCCTGGTGCAAGGAGCTTTGAGTCGAGCGAGCGAGCGCTCAGTCTGCTTGTTCTTTAGAAGAGTGTCTTGGAGCCAGGAGTTATTTGTTTCCAAAAGGTAGACGCTCTTCAGGTGGGTGGTCTTTGCATTTTCTGTGTGCTTTGATTCCCTTCCTTTTCTTTTCAGGACCACTGAAGGGTTTATTTTCCCCTCTCCCAGCAGTGCTCTGGGGGTTGGCTGCACAGTGCTTCTGTGTTGGGTTTTCCCACAGGCCGATGCAAAAGCAGCCGGGTTGCCTTCAGAAAGCCCTGGGCGGTCCAGTGGGGAGAGTTGGAGCTGCAGCTGTGCACCGACTCCCTTCTGCAACAGGCTTTGATCAGTTTTTGTGGGGGCTGCGTGCAGCCTGACCTCCCATCTTCAGCGTCTCTCAGGTGGAAAGTTCTGTTCAGCCTGTCTGTGGCTTCAAAGGCTCTCCCTCCTTCGGGCAGGGATGGGACTGATAATGGTTCCCATTTTGTTGTTGTGTGATCTCCCAGCAGCCCCCTTCTTTCAAACTGACAGGTTTTGCTTGTTTGGCTGGGCTGCTTTGGCCAGACTCAAATCACCTTTCTGGTTGAGGAAGCACATTGACGTGCTCTCGCATTGAGCCTCTTTGATTGCTCAGACATGGCCTTCCAGCCCAGACAAAGGTGACCAGGCCACTGCGGCCAGGCACCTGGTAGATCAGAATCTGGGCCCTGAGCAGGGCAGATGCCCAGGAGAGGCCAAGCACTCACTCAGCCTGCATGTCAGTCGAGAGGAACACTTAGCTCTGCCCTTCCTACCCCTGGAGTAGGCAGCTTTCTGCTCTAGTTCCTCACAGGAATCCAGCTGTGGTGGCCGATGTAGCACACCGTCCAATACTGTGACTGAATTTGGGCTAAAGGCTAAGCGTAGGAAAAAGCCCAGAGCCCCAAGTGACCACATGTCCCATGAACGTGAGCAATTCACTATCTTGCAAGGTAGGCGCTCAGCCAGCTAAACTAGGCAAGTTCCTTTCTGGCCTATTATTTCCAACAGTCGTGGCACTGCAGCCTCAGTTTTCAGCCCAAGGGAGAAACAATAGTTAACTCGGCCACTCTAGGATCCACCTCTGGGTCCCATCCCAAATGCTACTGACACTGTGCCTGGGCCTTCCAGCCCCTGTGGTCTGGGTGAAAGGAGAAAGGAGCACGACCGAGGCGGGTGCCAAGGAGGCAGCATGGGCAGGAGCTGTGCCTCAACAGAGGCCCGGCCGGGCCTCGCCGCATTTTGCTGCCCCTCACGATGCGGGTGGGGTTAGGCTACATGCTGCCCTTGGGTTTCCTCACATTTAAAATGAGGGTGGCCAAGGGCAACAGGAGCGGTCAGGAGAACATCCTTCTTCCCTCGGCTGATAGCACAGTGCTCTTCCTTCCTTTTGATCCTGCTCAAAACAACTCCTGCCATAGAACAATAAGCCCGGGAGGAGGCCAGAAGAGAATTTATTATGCTGTTGTCCTGAGGCTGAGCCTTGTCTGACTTTATCTTGAGCAGAGGTCTGTAGAAGAGGAAATCTGGCAGGCCCTCAGGTCATCTCCTTGATGCTACTGTCCCCATCCCTGTTCCTGCGCTCCCTCCAGCAGGGAATGCAGGAAGGACAGGGAAGGGGCTGCCATATTAGTCACACCCCAAACTAAGCCACAGCAAGAGGGGCAGCAGATCAGATCGTCCCAAAACTGTGAAAGAAAAGGCGATTCTGTAAAAGGCATCTAAGCAGTGCCCCTTCCCAGACAGGACTTCTTCAAACCCTTTCTCACCAGCAAGTTTTTCCTCTTCTCCGTTCTGGCTGGCGGGTGAGTTATGCTAGGATGTGCTGTTGGTGGAAAAGCACCTACTTGGCAGTGGACTCTCCAGCTCTCACAGCCCACTAGGTTAGGGGTTTCCTCTCTCCTTGAGGAAAGGCCTGCGAGAGGGGAAAAGACCTTGGAGCCGGGAAACGGACTTTGGCCCAGTGGTTAGGGCGTCCGTCTACCATATGGGAGGTCCGCGGTTCAAACCCCGGGCCTCCTTGACCCGTGTGGAGCTGGCCATGCGCAGTGCTGATGCGCACAAGGAGTGCCGTGCCACGCAAGGGTGTCCCCCCGTGGGGGAGCCCCACGCGCAAGGAGTGCGCCCGTGAGGAAAGCCGCCCAGCGTGAAAAGAAAGAGCAGCCTGCCCAGGAATGGCGCCGCCCACACTTCCCGTGCCGCTGACGACAACAGAAGCGGACAGAGAAACAAGACGCAGCAAATAGACACCAAGAACAGACAACAAGGGGAGGGGGGGAAATTAAATAAACAAATAAAATCTTTAAAAAAAAAAAAAAAAAAAGACCTTGGAGCCTTGGGGCTGGGAGGACTTTGACCAGTTCCTGGTCTGAGGAGAGTTGCCTCTGAATACAGATGTCTTGCATTCTACTTGGGGTTAGCAGGGTCTAACCAGGTCCTCCTACCAGCCTTAATCTCAATCTATCCTCGCTGCCAAAAGGAAACTGGAACACCAGCACTGCTAGTATTCAGAAAATGAACGAATCCATTCACATCAGCTGGCCGGGTCTTTTGTGGGGCTTGAGCCTTTGTAACGCCCTGCGCTGAGCATTTGAAGCCTGGCTTTGCCACCATTCACTGAGCCCTGAAGAGGTTCCGAGACCTCTGAAAGACAGGGACAAGAATGCCAACCTCGTAGGGCTGTTTTGAGGATGGAATGAGATCATTCATGTTAACAGACTGAGCACGTGTTAAGCTTTCTACAGAGGGTGTGGCCACTATGATTACCACCATTTCGAATGGGTCTGAGGGCCTGGCCCACTTGCCCACCCTGGGTAGTATCTCTGAGTGAACCATGAGCCCCGCTCTCTGCTGGGAGGAGTAAACAGGTGAGGAACCCACAAGGAAGCAGACCCAATAGTGCAATGTTTACCCAAGTTGACCTGATGCCAGCAGCATATCCAGGGATTGAACTCGGTTTTCTGGACCTCCAGATTCTCTTTCCGAGTCACACCATCTTTCTGCACAACCCCACTCTCTTAGTTTCCTAAGGCTGCCATAATAAATGACCACAAACTGGGTGGCATAAAACATCAGAAACGTGTTCTTTCACAGTTCTGGAGGTCAGCAGGGTCGTGTTCCCTCCAGAGTCTCTAGGGGAGAACCCTTTCTTGTCTCTTCAACTTTTGGGGGCTGCCGGCATTCCTTGACTTTCTCGACTGCATCACTTCAAATTCTGCCTCGATGGCCCTGTCGCTCCTCCTCTGTGTGTCTCATAAAGACACTTGTCCTTGGATTTTAAGGACCACTGGATAATCCAGGATGCTCTCATCTCATGATCCTTAACTTAATTCCATCTGCAAAGATCCTTTTTCCAACCAAGGGCACATTCACAGGTTCCAGGGGTTAGCATGTGGACATGTTTTGGGGGGGGGGGAGGGCATCATTCAATGCACCAGCCCTGCATAATGTCCCACAGGATTATGGTTGAAAAGCCAAAGACAAGAGTGGCAGGTGGGGAGGATCTCTCCTCTCAGGATTGGCATCACCATTTCTCCACTTGGCCCCATGAAGAGAGTGTGAACTGCTACCTTCCAAAGAGAATCTGAGGGAAACAGATGTGGCTCAAGCAGTTGGGCTCCCATTTACCATATGGGAGGTGCAAGTTTCAATGCCCAGGGCCTTCTAGTAAAAGCAAGCTGGCCCACGCGGGGTGCCCCCACCCCCATGCAGGAGTGCCACTCCACACAAGAGTGCCAGCTGGCGTGGAGAGCTGGCCCAGCAAGAAGATGCAACAAGAGACACAGAGGAGACACAACAAGAGACATAGCAGAACAGGGAGCTGAGATGGCATAAGAGAATGATCGCTTCTCTCCCACTCTGAAAAGTTCCAGGATTGGTTCCCAGAGTGGCCTAATGAGAATACAAGCAGACACAGAACACACAGTGAACGGATACAGAGAGCAACAACAGGGGAATAGGGGAAGAGAAATAAATAAATCTTTAAAGAAAAAAAAAAAGATAATCTGGATGCTCATTCTTTGTGTATTGGCAGGGAGTGAAGACAAGATTTTCCCACCCTGGTTAAACAGGTACCCCGTGCAGGCAATGGCAGGGCTCAAGTGGGAGCTGAGTCCAGGGCCTCCTGTTCTTAGCTGAGTACACTGGGGTTTCAAAAATCGTTCTGCCCTTTAGGCCTACAAGTGAGCTGGAAGACCTATGTCCAAACCATGTGGTGAATCTTCTTCCTGCGAAGCCTAAGAAGCAGCACGGATTCACTCGGGGCTCACCTTCTCTGCTCTTTGCCCTCCTCTCAAGGCCCCACACCCACAGAATATGCCTATGGCAGTCTACTCCTCTCCCTTCTCAAAGGCCAACCTTGGCCTTGCTCCCTGACCCCTCTTCTCTCCTTCCTTCTTCAGGCCCTCATTAACCATAAAGAGCATGTCTAAAAGAAAGGACATGTTTCTGGGCATTCCTAAGGCCCCTTTTCAGGAAGCTTCCCCTCTCTCTCCCCCCCTCCACCGCCCAAATTGCTTGTATTTCAGCTCCCAGACTGTGAGCAAAGGAAGATTACAGCACAAAAGTAATTTTTATTCTTCCAGTCAGATGATCGATCCAATATATTACTATCAATTGACCACAGTCCTCAGCTTCTTTTCAAGAAAGAAACTAATTCTCTGCCCTTTCCCCCTGAAGAGCCCAGTTCAGTGGGACTCCTGCAGTGACCTTGCTTTTCTCCTTACCCGTTGCTATTATTAACCATGGGTCTGTGGCTTCCTCTTTAAAGGTGCTCCTCCTGTATCTGGCTTACAGATGTTGACAAGTGGCATGTGTGAGTTTAGCCTTCACACATTTGGGAGCTCTGAACTCCGGATCACATCCCAACAGGGTCCCAGATGTTTACTGGAGCCTGGCTAAGGGTGGGAATGTTGCTAAGACCCAGTCCTGAGAACAGGGTTGTGGTAGAGACTGAAATAAGTGAAAATAAGGCAGTAGACAATGAAACTGTCCCTCTCTCATTTGTTCAACTATGCGCAGCATGGCAAGGAGCCGGGTAAAATCCTTTCACCCATCTCCTGAGGGCTCCACTTTGTTCTGTCCCTGTCCACATGTTTGTGTAGAATTTGCGTTGTTAAATCCAGACTGTGAGTTCTGTGTGTACAGAACTTTAGACCTGGAAGGGGCTTGTAGCACTTTAGAATGTAATTCCCAGAAGGATAAAACCTGACCTGTGTGTTCCGCACACACAACCCAACCCCTGCTCTTGCCCTCACTTCATACTTCCTTCCTGGGCAGGCCTGTGCACCCCATTTTCAGGCCGAGGTACTGAATAGGCTTATGGTACAAATGACTGTTGGGTTTGCTCTTATCCCATTTCTTAGACACACCCTCCACAATGCAATGACTCAAGCTGAGTCTACAGACCAGCAACCAAACATTTCAGCAAAGGACAATGGGTGTGGGTGAGAACACCCTAAGAACCAGGCTATTGTTTCCCAGTATTTTGTTTCCGTGGTGGTAAAGTGGATTCTCTAAGTGAGATTAACCAGTTTTCACATTTCTCTGTTTTTTAAGGATTTCTACAGGTGGCAATGAGCAAAAGAACACAAATGGCAAGGCACCAAGGAGAAGATGTTCAAAGACCTGTATAAAGACCATGGGGGACTTTTTGTTAAACTGTTGCTTGTCAAAAGTATGGGGGAAGAAAGTGAATGTTTCCATTGTACTTGCTCCAACTTCATTTGAGATGTAGAGATTTTTTGGTTTTGTACTTCTAGAATAGAGATGATTCAGGAATTAGAGAAATGTCTATAAGGAGAAGTAGGGTATGTTGACCGTGCCCCATGTTAATTGGGGCAGAAAGTTTAAGTCTGATGGTTGCACAGTCAATTATTCATTCATTCATTTGCTCACTTAACAGGGGCCTGCCATCTGCCACCACAATGGGCTGGGCCACTGGCCAGACACAGAGAAGACACAGCCCCCCTCGCCACTTAAGCAGCTCAGAGAGAAAGTTGCGTAAGCACAAGAAGAGCACCGAGCCACATTTGCAAGTGCTCAGACAGAAAGAGGGCCCTGGGAAAGCCAAGGAGTCTCTGCCTGGGGTGTTGGGAAAGGCCTCCCAGACCTGGTGATGACTGAGCCCAGTGTTGAAGGGTGCTAGGCAGTCTGCCAGATGGAGATGGAGGATGAGCATCACAGGCAAGTGGGCACAGCATCCACATTGGCAAGAAAACACGTGGTGTATCCGGGGAATGTTACATCTGAAAGGCTGGGGAGAGCCTGCAGAAAGGGCTGATAGAAGAGGCTGTCCAGGCTAGTCAGGACCAGGCTGGGAAGAGCCTTGCATCTGACCCAATTCTTTCCACTGACTTTTTTCCTTTTCATAAGAACAGCCAAACATTTATCAGAAATCCTTGCCTTTAGTCCTTTCAATTGTCCCTTTTTACAGATGAAGACAGTGAGGTTCAGAAAGGTTAAGTGATTACCCCAAAGAGGGAGGCAAAGTTTACTAGGCAGAATAAGGCAATGCCTGGATGCATGAGTGGTTACCGCTGGGGGAGGGGAGGAAAAAGGGCAGGATGAGGGAGGACACACAGGGCCTTTTCCTGCCTCCGTGATATTTCATTGCTTAAGCCAGGAGCGGGCAGATATGCTTGGTGTGCCTTTTTGCATATGTAAAAGTTTCATAATGATTTTTAAGCCTCTGGATATCATCTCTGCTGGAAAGCAGGCAGTGTTGAGGCTGAGCACCCCTGGGGGGAGCACAGGATGTGCCCTTTAATGTTCTGATGCCTGCTCAGTCCTCCACTGTGCTGGAGTACAAGCCGGCAGTTTTCTTTTCTCCACCTTGCCAAGGCCTCAGAGGCTACAGAAAAAGTGGGACAGAGAGGTTTGACCCTCCTAGCCACCTTGGGCAGATGGTTCCTGGACTAATGCTGCCTGTCCAAGGATCTATGAGGAGAGAGGAACATGTCTGAGCCCCACTTTGAGTCCTCAGGGACAGTTTATATGCTGCTTGATGGACGGTGCTCTGAGTTCCTTTTCAAGTGAATTTCCCTTCAGTTACACTGTTTGCTTTTCCTGCCAGAGCATCCTGCCTGCTCCAGCCAGCCCTGAGGAGAGACCCACCCCCTGCCTTCCTGGCCTGCAGAGCTTTAAACAAGAGCCCTCTGCCATCGGACATCCTTACCATTTCCAGCTATTGAGTGCAATCAGGTGCGCCAGGATCCAATTTCAAAGCTTAAAACAAAGGGACGCAGAGGAATCCACTCTCTCTGTTGCGCCAGTAGAAGACAAAGGGGACTGAACAAACAGGATGTGCTGAGAACTGCACGGAGCACTGCCCCAACAAGAGGGGCGGGCAGGATGCAGGGCTGGGCTAGATGGCTGGTGAGCTTGGGCGTTGGCATGCAGGATAAACCATGCCCAAGAGAAACAAGAAGCAGGCAAGAACAGATTTCGCAATTCATCCGACAGCTACTCTAGGTGGCTGTTGGTAGAAAGTCATGCTCTTCAAGTGTTATATAATCCCTCCTTCCCCTACTAGAAGACCAAGATTTTGGCGAGACAAAGAATGGGCCACTCACCCTGGACAGAATGTTGATATTTCTAGAAATCAGAGAGATTCCACCAGGCCTTGTATGGCAGGAGAGGAGGAGCACTTGGTTCTATTATCAAGTCAGGACTGTGCAGGAGGATGGAGGTGGAGAAGACCCAACTGGTTGCAGCCCAGTGTTTGGGTACCGGTGAATCCATTTGTTTCTGTCCCTGTTTCTCTCTCTTTCATCCCAAATTCTGATAGTTGGGCTTGGGGTCTACATCTAGTAAATTCTCCCAAATGTTAGCTTGAAAAAGAGTCCAAAGTCATTCCAGAGAAGAGGAGGATAGAGGCACAGGGAAATTTTGTTCAGAATTTCCTTCTCTCCTTCCCATTGCCCACATTTTTATATGGGAGAAAACAGAGATTTAAAAAAAAATGTTCATCAAGAAAAGACTAAAATACCTGGGACTAAATTTAATCAATGAGATAAAAGACTTGTACACTGAAAATTACAAAACATTGCTGAAAGAAATTAAAGAAGACTTAAAGAAATGGAAAGAATACTGTATTCATGGATTGAAAGATTGAATATTAAGCTTCCAATACTAGCCATAAAATACTCATTTGTATTTAATATTTGCTTCTTTTGTCAAGGTCATTTTCCAGATGCATTGCTAGTTGGTGTTTGATAATAATCCCTTGGCCCTAGGGAGGTTTATCCCTGGGAGTCATGTCCCACATGGTGAAGAGGGGAGGAAGTAGTGCATTTATATGCTAAGTTTAGGTTACAGAGAGGCCACATTTGAGCAAAAAGGAGATTTCAGGAGGTAACTCTTAAGCAATATATAATACTAGGCTGAGTTTCAATTTCACAAGAAAAGGTTAATAATACAATCATCAATATCAAGGGCCTGACCTAATGGTCTTTCTTCCTTCACTGGTCCCTGTCCTTGTACTGGGGGATTCTTATGGTTCTATTAGAGAATGTAGCAGGAGTCCCCAGGATGGGAATTCAGTATTCTTGCAGTTATTGTGTGGGTCTCCACCCCCCAAGAGAGTGCCCCATGACCAGAACATATCCGTATGCCTTACAGGCATGACCCAGTTGTACTCCTCCCCACCCATCCCCCATCACCAACATCCCACACCACTGATCCTCCCCTGCCACAGTTGTGACCCTTCTGTGATCCAAAACCTTTCCAAAAATGAAGCCAACAAAATAACCAAATAAAATTAATAAGAAAATGAAATAATAATAGTTTAAAAAGCAACAAATAAAATATAAAAAAATTTTTTTAAATTGAAATAAAAAATATTTAGACATTGTGTCTTTTATCACTGCAAAATCTGTTGTCTTGTATGTACAGCGACGATTTCTTCTGTATATTCCCCAGTGTGAAGAGATTTTAAAGGGAGTTGGCAGCATGTAAATGCATTATCTTCCCCCCAGTGTGGGACATGACTCCCAGGATGAGCCTTCCTGGCACCAAGGGATTAGTACCAATTACTAGCTAGTGATGCAACTAGAAAAAGACATTGAATAAAAGAGGGAAATGGTAAAGACAAATGAGTTTATATGGCTAAAGAGTCTTCAAAAAAAGAGTTGGGAGGTCATCAGAGGGGTCGCAGTTATGCACATCTCAGCAGGATCCCAGAGAGAGCCAAAGTAGATAAAACCCAGGTACTGGTTCTCCTGAGGGCTACAGAGACACACAGGTTCTACAGTCATGGCAGATGGCTCTGGAGTTCAGTGCCTTGTCAGTGGGCCCTACTCAGGAATTTTTTTTCCTGAGTGTAATGGAGTTGGACTCAGACGTGACCTTTCTACACATGCCTCTTCTGTCACTTTTACCGAACCTGTGGTTGGTGCTGAGGTTGGTGTATACTCAGAAGACTTGAATCTCTGAACTGGCCATGTGCCAGCTGGGCCCTAAGCCTCACCAGAGTTGCAACTCCTATTCTCCGGTTCATTGGACTTACCCAGGTCAGCTAACAGGGATGTGAAGATGGTCAACCAACACACCAGGGAACTGAGAGTGCCTACAACTGCAAGCAGGAGAATCACATCCATCAACCATGTGGATCTAAGCCCCCTCTCAATTTAGGAGGTGGAGGTTGAGTGGACATCACCATCCCTGGGTCCATAGGATGGAGGAATAAAATATGGATTAGAGTGGACTTAGTGGTATTCTACTATAGAACAATTGTGACTAGCAATGGAAGAAATGGTAGCACTGATGTGGAGAGAGTGGCCATGGTAGTTGCTGAGGGCAGAGAGAAGGAAGAAGAGATGTGATGTGGGGGCACTTTTG
Organism: Dasypus novemcinctus; assembly: GCF_030445035.2. Taxonomy (NCBI): domain Eukaryota; kingdom Metazoa; phylum Chordata; class Mammalia; order Cingulata; family Dasypodidae; genus Dasypus; species Dasypus novemcinctus. The sequence goes on from NC_080675.1 coordinate 41,520,867, forward strand.
GGACTTGGAGTTGTCCTAAATGATATTGCAGGGACAGATGCTGGACATTATATATTCTGCCATAACCCATTGAATAGTGAGAGTGTAAACTACAATTTAAAAACTGCAATGTAACCTATAATCCATGTGGTGCAGCAGTGCTCCAAAATGTATCCACCAAATGCAATCAATGTGCCACAGTGATGAAAGCGGTTGTTGATGTGGGAGGAGTGGGATGGGGTGTGGGGTATATGGGAACCTCTTACATTTTTCAATGTAACATTTTTTGTGATCTATGTATCTTTAAAAAAAAAAGACAATTAAATTTTAAAATTAAAAAAAATAAAATAAAATAGAGTTGGGAAGTCACTCCAGAGGCTATGTTTATGCACATCTCAGCAGGATCTCATTGACTGCCACAGAAAAGAGTGCCTCAAACAGCCAGGCTCCTAAGGGCTTCTAGAGACATCCAGACAGTGTAAGTAGGGCAGATAAGGTCAGGAATTCTGCACCCTGTCGTTGGGCCTTACTCTGGAATTTATGTTCCCTAGTGTAACAGCGTTAGACTTATTTACAGTTTCCCTACACATGGATCTTCTGCCCCTTTTATTTAACCTATAATTAGCACTATCCTTGTTATATATATGTTCCAGAGACTTAAATCTGTAAATCTGTGGTCCATTTATGTTGGCCATTTGAACCCTGAATCTCAGCAGAGCTGCAAAACCTACTCTCTGGTTCATTGGACTCACCCAGAACAACTAACAAGGAGATGATGATGGACAACACCCATCCCAAGGAACAGAGAGTGTCTGCAACTGCAAGCAAGATGGTTCTACCCATCTACCCCATAGGACCTAAGCCTCCTTTCAATTAGAAACAGAGTAAACATCACCATCCCAAAATCCTCAAGATTGGGGAAGGAACAATGGACTAAAGTAGGCTTATCATTATTCTATTACAGCTTTATTATTATTCTAGCAATGGAAGAACTTTTATCATTGATGTAAAGGCAGTGGCCACCAGAGGTTCTGAGGGGAGGGAACGGGAAGAATAGGTGTAATATGGGGGCATTTTCAGGATAATAGAATTGTCCTGCATAACATCGAGATGACAGATACAGGCCATTATATATTTTGTCATAATCTACAAAATTGTCCGGGATAGAGTGTAAACTATAATGTGAATTATAGTCCACAGTTAGCAGCAATGCTTCAATATGTGTTCACCAATTGTAACAAATGTACCACACTAATGATTTTTTTTAATTGATTTTGTAAAAATATTACATTAAAAAAAATATGAGGTCCCATTCAACCCCACCACCCCCACCCCACCACTCCCCCCCCCCAGCAACACTCACTCCCATCATCATGACACATCCATTGCATTTGGTAAGTACATCTCTGGGCATCTCTGCACCTTATGGTCAATACTCTCCCACATTCCATCCAGTGGGCCCTGGGAGGATTTACAATGTCCGGTGATTGCCCCTGAAGCACCATCCAGGGCAACTCTAAGTCCCAAAGGCGCCTCCACATCTCATCTCTTCCTGCCATTCCCCATACCCATCAGCCACCATGTCCACTTTTCCCACTCCAATGCCACCTTTTCTCTGTGGACCTTGGAATGGTTGTGTCCGTTGCACCTCTATGTCAAGAGGAGGCTCAGATTCCACATGGATACTGGATGTAATCCTCCTGCTTTCAGTTGTAGGCACTCTAGGCTCCATGGTGTGGTGGTTGTCCTTCTTCAACTCCATCTTAGCTGAGTGAGGTGAGTCCAATAAATCAGATTGTAGGAGCTGAAGTCTGTTGAGGCTCAGGGCCTGGCTATCATATTGTCAGTCCATAGATTCAAATCCCCTAAATATATCTTAAACCCCAACACCAACTACAATTCCAGTAAAGTAGCATGAAAGTCTTGTGAAAAGAGATCCCATCTGAGTCCTATTTCATTACGCAGAAACACCAGCTCCAAAGAAGGGCCATCTGACATGGCAGTGAACCCCATCTGCCATGACCATAGAACCCGTGGGTCTCTTTAGCCCTCAAAGGAACGAATACCTGGGGTTGTATCTACTTTATCTGTCTCTTAGACTCTGCTCAGTTGTGCATAAGGGCAATCCTTCTGACAGCCTCCAGACTGAAAGATGTTGTTAATGTGGGAGAGTGTGTGTGTGGGGTGGGGCATATGGGAATCCCATATATATATATATTTAAAGATTTATTTTAAGGGAAACGGACTTTGGCCCAGTGGTTAGGGCGTCCGTCTACCATATGGGAGGTCCGCGGTTCAAACCCCGGGACTCCTCGACCCGTGTGGAGCTGGCCATGCGCAGTGCTGATGCGCGCAAGGAGTGCCGTGCCACGCAAGGGTGTCCCCCGCGTGGGGGAGCCCCCACGCACAAGGAGTGCGCCTGTGAGGAAAGCCGCCCAGCGTGAAAAGAAAGTGCAGCCTGCCCAGGAATGGTGCCGCCCACACTTCCTGTGCCGCTGACGACAACAGAAGCGGACAAAGAAACCAAAGCAGACAAAGAAACAAGACGCAACAAATAGACACCAAGAACAGACAACCAGGGGAGGGGGGGAAATTAAATAAATAAATAAATCTTTAAAAAAAAAAAAGATTTATTTTAATTTATTTATTTCTCTCCAACCCTTATTATTTGCACTTGCTGTCTGCTCATTGTGTCCTTTCTATGTCTGCTCATCTCCTTTTTTGGAGGCACCGGGAACCGAACCCAGGACCTCTCATGTGGGAGGGAGGCACCCAATCACTTGAGCCACATCCATTCCCTGCTTGTTGTGTCTCTCCTTGTGTTTCCTCCTTTTGTCTCCTTTGTTGCGTCACCTTGCTTTGTTGGCTTGCTGTGCTGGCCCACCATGTCAGCTCACTGTCTTGCTCATCTTTAGGAGGCACCAGGAACCTAACTGGTATCTCTTATGTGGTAGGTGGGAGCCCAACTGCTTGAGCCATATCCACTCCCTCCCCCCATATTTTTTATGTAACATTTATGTAATCTAAAGCTTCTTTTAAAAAAATAAAAATAAAAAATAAAACAAATAAACAATGCAAAAAAAATGTCAATACTGCCTAACACAATCTATAAATTTAATGAAATCCCTATCAAAATTCCAGCAGTATTTTTTTTTTCCAGAAATGGAAAAGCTGAACCTCAAACTCATGTGGAATTGTAAGGTAACTTGAATAACCAACACAATCTTGAAAAAGAACAACGTTAGAGGACTCATACTTTCTGATTTCAAAACTTACTACAAAGTTATAGTAATGAAAATAGTCTCGTACTGACATAAAGATAGACATATAGATCAATGGAATAGAATTGAGAGTCAAGAGATAAATCCACACATCTATGGCCAGCTGATTTTCAACAAGGGTTCCAAGTCCATTCAATGGGGAAAGAATATCTTTTCAACAAATGGTGCTGGAACAAATGGAAAACCACATGTGAAAGAATGAATGTGGACCCTCTAAATCACACCATGTATAAAAATTCAAAATGGGTCAATGACCAAATATAGAGCTAATATTATAAAACTCTTATAAGAAAACATAGGTAATTATCCCCAGGACCTTATAGGAGGCAATGGATTTTTAGATTATACACCAAAAGCACAAGTGACAAAAGAAAACATAGATAAAATAGTCTTCACTGAAACTAAACTTTGTGTATCAAAGGACGTTATCAAGAAAGTGAAAAGAAAACCTACAGAATAGGGAAAAAATGTTTTTGGAAACAATGTACCTGATAAGGTTTTAATGTCTAGAATATATAAAGAAATCCTACAATTCAACAACAAAAAGACAAATAACTCATTTAAAAAGTGGGCCAAGGATTTCTCCAGAGAAGATATTCAAATGGCCAATATATATGAAAAGATGGTCAACATTATTAGCTGTTAGAAAAATACTAACTAAAACTACAATGAGATACCACTTCATACCACTAGGGTGATTATTATTTTAAAAACCTGAAAATAAGTGTTGGCAAGGATGTGGAGTAATAGGAACATTTGTACATTGTTGGTGGCAATGTAAAATGGTTCAGTCACTGTGGCAAAAGACTTAACATATGACCAGGCAATTCCACTCCTAGGTATGTAATCAAAGAATTGCAAGCAGGTTCTCAAACAGATGTTTGCACAACAATATTCATCCCAGAATTATTCACAATAGCCAAAAGATAGGAGCAACACAGGCATCTTAAAACAAATGGATAAATGAAATGCAGTATATCCATAAAATGGAATATTATTCAGCCATAAAAAGAAGTGAAGTGATGGTACAACATGGATGAAACTTAAAGACATATTGTTGAGTGAAATAAGCCCAGCAAGTGGGGGCAATGGGGAATTATTGCTAAATGGGAATGAGTTTTGGTTTAGGATGATGAGAATAGTCTGGAAATAGTGCTGAAAGTAATACAGTGTTGTCAATGTACTTAATGTTAAGGAATTGCTCACTTAAAATGGCTAAACTGATGTTTATGTCATGTGTAACTTACCACAATAATAAATAAACAAATAAACAAAGAGAGTAGACGTGAAGGTCACACAGACCATTAAGGGCAACAAAGGTCTGGAGGTACTAAGGCTGAGCCCCTTGCTGATGGTGGAATTTGGTGGGATTTGCCTTCACTTTACTGTCTCTCAGAATGCTTTCAATTAGGGATGCTTGGAAGGTTGCCCATAGGTACTTCTGCCTGCCACAATAACTGGGGGATGCTCCTGGCATTTTGTGGATGTGGCAGGAAGGCCAGATGTCCTCCAGTACCCAGGACAGTTGCGCACAACTGAAGACTAACCCAACCACGAGGATAGCAGAGCAATACTGGTGGACTTGGTCATTTCTGACACTCAACTGAATCCTTATCTTCTCCAACCTAGAATGTGGGGACATGAAACCTCCAGGAAGAATATCTGAGACAGAGAAGAAGATTCTTAAGGCCACTGTTAGTTCTGGATGAAATAAGAAGCATCCAGAAATGAAGATCTTCCTCACTTCTATAGTTTGTTGTTGCCTCTAAGACAACTCTAAAATACTCAAAAGTTTCTTGGAGAAAATTTAACTCAGCACAAAGCATCAGGAGATTTGTGGAGGTGCTTTCTCTCAGGGCTAGAGTTCTGGAAACTGGATTCAGAGGCTGTCTCTCAACTTCCATAAAATAAGCCTGGGGCATACACTAGGTTACTTTGTTCATGTTACAGTGTAAATATCTATCACGCCACATTTCAGCAATGGCTAAGAAATAAAATCCCAGCTAATACTGTGCATATGGAAAACAGGACGAATGTAGTAAATATAAATGATTTCTATCTATGTAAAGTGACAACAGAATTGGGAATTTTCCTCATTGTGGCCAGACTGGAAATTGAGTGTGGGTCCTTGGGGGAATTCTAATTACATTAAATGGACTAACTACAATTATTTCTTTGGAGGGCCATAGGGAGAAACCTTCAGATACCATCCAGATTTTTTTTAAAGAGGCAGACTTGATGAATCCATCATTCTACTCAAGCAAATGATCTTCACGAAGAATTTAAATTCTAGGGAGATTTTGAACACAATGTTGCAATGCCTTTTAGTACTTGATTTATGATACAAGGTGAACCACTGCGAATTCCTGGGTTACCCAATCAGGGAGGGTGGGAAAGGCAGGTCCATTAATCATAAGGTGGCAGGTGACCGCTCCAGGTGAACTAACTGCATGAGGGGAGGAAGTGAGCCCAGGTGGAGTAGAGGTTGCCAGGAGAAAAGAAATATCCCTTTCCTCATGTCCTGGCGTGACAGATGTGGTTAAGGGAATCCCACAGGGATGTTCTAAATGGTTCTCTATCTCAAAACCAGGCTGACTCTGGTTTGAGTAGAATTTAAATTCTGGCTCTGCCACTTACCAGTTGTATGACATTAAGCAAACTACCTAAACTGTTGTCCCTTACTTTAAGATGGGGCCATTTGCTTGTAAGATGAGGATACTACTACCTATCTCAGACGGTTGTTAGGGAAGTAAAGTGAGCATTTATTGAGCACCTAATATATGTCAAGCCTGAGACTAGACAGGCAATGGTGAAAGAACTGACAGTTTGGTGAGGTCACTTATCTAGTGCTCTGGACACACTGTCTACCATACAATAGCTGCTCAATGAACATTAGTTCCCACCTCCTCTCTTATAAGCTGTACCAACTAGAAACCTGCTATGTACAAACAATTCTGCCAGGCCCTTGAGTCTGATATCATGCAGCACTTTATATTTTCAAAACTGGTTTTGCCAGCAGTTTTCAGATTTGCCCATTGGAGAGAGTTATTCTGTGGAAAGCCTGCAGGGATGGTAGAAGAGATTTTGAGCTCATACTTGCCTCTAACTGCAGCAGTTCTTTTAGTGCTTTTCACCCTGGGTCTCTACAAAAGATCAGACCTGTTTAGTTTGTGTCCTTGCCCACCAGAGCTTATGTTGTAGCAGGAAAGACAAACGATGAACAATAAACATAGGGTTATTTATTATGTTGTATGGTGATAAGTAATTTGGGAAAAGAAAAGAGTAGATGGGGGTAAGGAGAGCGAGCTGCAATTTTAAACAGGGTGATCAGGGTAGGTCTCATGGAGAAGATGACATTTTAGCAAAACCTTTGAGGTTAAGAAGGCAGCTGTAGGAATTCCTGGGGGAAGGAGGTGAGACATATGCTCTGCCAATATCTGGGGTTAAGCTGGTGAGGGACTCAGCTGTGCCAGTATCTGAGGGAAAAGCATTCCAACAAATTATTCAGAAATGGAAAGGCTCTGAGGTGAAAGTGTGCCTGATGATACAACAAGGGCTTTGCTTTCACTCTGAGTGAAAGGGAGTCGCTTCAAGGTTTTGAGCAAAGGAATGGTGTTATCTGATTAATGCTTTCAAACTAGAGAATGGGTCATCACAGTAATCCAAGCCCACACCCACAGTGATTTAGCTACACCATCATCCTCAGACCCTTTGGGATGAGGCTAGGGCAGATGATTTCTATTCTCTTTTCACACATTGGGGAAATTGTGCCTTGGGTAGGTTATGGGAGTTCTTCAAGGGCACAGAGCTGGGAGATGATGGGTTGGGGCTTGAATGCAGAGGTCTGCGGCATGGGTTTCCCACAGCTTGCCTGCTTGGTCTAGGGTGGGTTATTTGGCCACTAGGCCAACGTGAGCTTCTTGTGTCCTCAAAGACTGTTTAGGTGCAGAGGAAAAACCATCTGGGGTTATTTTGGTTTTTGAAATTAATATTTTATTTATGAATGTTGCACATTTGAAAATCTAGTTTCCTTTAGATTTTAAAGTTCCCCATACAAACATTTTTATGTTCTACCCATAAATCATAGATGCTAAATAAGAATTTGTGGATGATGCCCTTACATTTCAAAGATCACTCCTTGCCTCATGCGTCAATAATGAACCCTGTATATTCTATCCAGTACATCTCACATCGTGTGTGCCACAGTATACGTAAGGAAGAGCCCTGAAAAGGAAAGAGAGAGCCCTGCTGGGAGCCCTGGGTAGGACTGCAACTGGGCCAGACCCAGACAGGGTGACAGGCCCCACACAGTCTGGGAGGGTGACTTCCTGCCAGGTGCTGTGCCACGAGACAGGGCGCCATGGGTAGAAGATCCTGGAAGCACCTGAAGGAAAGAAGACAGGGACATGTTTTCCTTTTTCCATTCCCTTTTTATCCTTCCTCTGGAGAAAAAATTGTAAGGACTAAGTTGCAGACTGGTTTTGTTTCCACCTTGCTGAGTAGCAGGGGCACGAGGGCAGCTTTGCAGCAAAAGCTTCTTCTCCATGTACCCTCTCCTTCTTCGGTCACTGCCTCCCCTGTTCCAATAGTTTATCTGCCTTTTGCCAACTTTCCCTTCCTCTCCTTTGCCTCTCAGTACTTCAGTCTTTCTTCCTTCTCACTACCCTTCCTGCATTCCTCCCTCCCCTTCCTTCTTTTTGCCTTGGGAGCTCTCTGCCTTTCTCTGCCCCTCCCTCCTGCACACTCTTTGTTGCTGAATTCAAGGTTCTCCATACAATAAAGCTTTGATGATTTGCCCCAGTTGAGGAGGAATGTCAGCTTAAATTAATGAGAAGTCTGAATAATAGAATTTTAAAGCAAAGTTTAGTTGCCTTCACCTTATAAGACTTTCTTTCCAGGGGGGAGCGTTAGCATTTAAATGCACTAACAGCTGATGTTGAGAAATGGGGCAATATGTCAGAGAATCTTTTAAATCCTTTAAAAGAAAAGAACCATTTATAATTAACATACGCTTTCTTTGAACCTGAGAACTTCCTGCTCCTAAAACCTTTCACTTTTAGCATCCAACATTTCTTTTCATCACCATGATTTTTATGGGGCATCTCACAAATTCACAATGGTTTTAATTTTTGAGTTCTTTATGACACAAACATTTCCACATTGGAAGTGCTCTTTAGAAATTTATAAACGTCAATGACATGAGCAAAACATGAATGCATTCTCCTTGCAAAAAGGTAAAACCTTGTATATAATAACATTTCTGTGTCCCAGTTTATGCCACTTTCTTTAAAGTGGTAACAAGCTATCCTGTACAAAAATGTCCTGTCTATAAGAGAACCACCCCCACTTGATTGGGTCTTGCTTTTTTGTTTTCTTTTTTAAAAAAAAATAAGGAGTGGCTGAGGTAGTTAAAGCCCTGCACTTTCCCATTCAGTACCATCATGTCTGGATTCAGCTCGGCTACCTGACCATACCTCTGCCAGGAAAACTTACCAAGAAGAAGCACGTAAGGCAAAATGTTAAAAATTATTAAGTCTAGATAAGAGTATTTGGGTATCCCTTATACTCTTTTCTCTACTTATCTGAATGTTTAAAATTGTCATAATAAATAAAAATCTGTAAGGAAAAAGGTTTAGAAACCCCTTTAGCATTACCTTCTCTGCCATCACAGGCTCCTAAGGAAACTGCAATTTTTGACAGTATGGAAAAGTGTCAGGCATGAGATAGGGTTTTACCAATGATTTAATCAACATCAACAAATTCAGAAAAAGAAAAAAAAAACAACACTAAATTTTAAGAGCAAAGTAGGAAATGGCCCTAGGAATCAAAAAGGACCAGTTCTAGTTACCAGTCTTTTTCCACCTCGGGGATTCCCAGCTGGGCATTGGGAAATGCTGTGCCTTGTTTAGAGCTATAGTAACAACTGCAATGCTACATCCTATTTCCTAGCAATATGCACTCTCAAGTCTTTTTGTACATATCTTCTTTTACCCTCACGACAGTACTTTGGTGGTAGGAAAGACAAGTGTTGTCTCCATTTTACAGAGGTTTTCTGATACTAGCAAACAATAACACTCCCAGGTACTGTTTTTTGACTGAGCAGCAGGCATTGTTCTAGGCACTTCCATGTATTCACTTTATCCTTACAACTCCGAGTTAGGTGCTATTAACATCCTGCTGTACATATGAGGAATTGAGCTCCAGAGAGGTTAAACAACTTGTCCAAAGTTACAAAACTAGTAAGGAGTGGATCTGGAATATGATCCTGGGCAGTCTGCTCATGAGCTTGTGCTCTCAAACACTTACACTGCATGTGGCGACATTACAGATGTCTTTCAAGAGTGGAAATCCGGCAGCCTTCAAGCTGCATTTAGCCTGTAAATGAGTTTATTTGACCCACACAATATTCACAATTTTTGGATTAGTTGCCATCATTTAAAAATGGAAAGATTTCATCTGAAAAGCCAGATTTCTGGTGTCCCTTGAAAAAAATCCAGAAGTTCTGGCAAAACTAGGCCACAAGTAACAATTGGCTGAGGATGTATGCCTGCTGCTCCTTTAGAAGGAGCATGCTCTCTCCAATTTGCCACAGTCCCTATTGCTCTCTCAATAGGAATATATGTGGCCAGGATTCAAACACTGCAACTCTGTTATCTGTCTTTCTGCATCTCTGTTATCTGTGTGGTGCACATAAGCATTCGAGTTTGCAATCACAAAGAAGTAGAATGTAATTTCTGCCCTGGTGTTGTCAACACACTACCAAAACCATTTATTCATCCATCTGTCTGTCCACCCAACCATCCATTCACCTAGCTGGCCAATCATCTTTTCATTCTTCCTGTCTCATGTGCCCCTCTAATTCGCTTAGCAGCTCCCAAACTGACTACACAGTCACGCCCGCCATTTCTTAGCTAATGTCTACTTTTTTCTCTCAGGATTAGAAGGGCAGCATTAGAGAATGGGAGATGATCTGTGGAGGAAAATAATTATGGCAGGGCAATATATTCTATGTGCCCCATAGACATCCCTTTTCCTCTCCACCCCACTTTCCCCTGCACAAGCCATTTGGGTAAGCAACTAAGAGAAGATGTCAGCAATCTCAGTTAAGAAGGTCTATGATTTCTCCAGTGGTGTGAACACTACTACCAGGATGGACTGTGAAGGTGGGGAAAGGGCTGGGAAGGTGCCACTAAAGAATTCTCCCAAGTGGAGGAACTCAGGCCATTTCACCAAAACCCACAGGCCTGCAATGGGGATGTTGAGGTAAAGTTTACAACATAAAGAGATGTTGGAGGTGATATGTAGGCATGGAAAATACTAGCAAAAACCAGGGTGTTTTAAGGAATATTGACTACTATAGGCCCATCCAGTTACTTGGTTGGGTTTAGCAAGTCATTTTGTCCTGACATTCTGAATACAACTTAATCAGAGTGATGGTTGGAATAATTACTGTGGAATTTATTTGTCTTAGGCCTTCCTATGGGTTACCTCCAGGTGTTCTACAGAGGTTTATGTTATTGACACAAAGATAGGTGGTTCTGATTAACCCTGGGAGGGTCCTAGAGAACTGGGAGAAAGCCAAACTGGTTTTTGCTCTGTCTTTGCATCAACTTTCAAACTGTTAGCGTAGTAGTGACTATAGAGTTTGGAGTGAGAGGACGGACAAAGCACAATTTCTCTGAGTTGAAATAGGGTAACATCACATATGGCTTTCTAGTCTTCCAAAAACTTATGAAGATTTGTGATTGTCAGTGGAGAGCTTTGGGTATCTTGGAGAACACAACTGGCAAAGACCTTACCCAAACAAAGGCTCTTTCACTTATATTCCAAACCTTAGTTTGAAAGTAAATAGTTTGGGGTTTGTTATCCAAGAATCCAGGACCTAGGCTCCCTGAGGGCTGGGGAAAGGTAAAAGTCTGAGATGGGGACATAAAATCCTTACAGGGATCAGAGGAGCTCTGGGGGATTTATGGAGATAAGACAGTCTACCTGCTTTGCTGGATCAGGGTTCCTCAATGGGAGTTCCTTCTTGCTTCTGTCAATGTCTGGTTTTGGGGAAAGGGAAATTGCTTCAGAGCTTGGGAGAAGAAGAGGCACCTGGGTCCATGGATTAGCAAGGAACAGGATTTCTTCAGCAAAGGAAAGATTTTCTTTTCATTTCTCCTTCTATACCACACCCTCTCCAATACTTCTTGTAATCATAAATAACTTTTAAAAGCTCTTCCTTCCCACTGACTAATATAGTCCCATATTTGTGACTGGCTACTTCAACGAGGAGAGAAGCAGGATCCAGTGCTAGACGCTGGAGGATGAGCAGTGATGGAGATGGCTTAAACCAGGAGTTCTTAACCTTTTTTGTTTCATGGACCCCTTTGCCAGTCAGGTGAATACCACAGCCCCCTTACTAAGTCCACACTGTATGTATTATTTAATAAATACATCACACTCGCACCAACATGTCCCAACAGGAATGATTTTTTAAAATTTCAATTCAAGCTCACAGACCCTGGTTAAGAACCCCTTGCCTGGACTATCACAGGGTATACAAGTCTAGGTCTACAATGATGAGAAGGGGAAGGAGGAAGTAAGAGAGAAATAGTATCCTTGCAGCAATGCAAAAGGTACAGAGTGCACTAGAGTTCATCGGTGACTTGCCCGCTGACCACCTCTCTAATGGAAGCTGCCTTACCACATCTTCTGCTGCTTAGGCAGCCATGTTTTCAACTACACATTCCTTCCTCAGCCCACAGTTGATTGGCTTGCTCAGCCCACAACTTGATTGACGTGATGATGTGGTCTGAGACTAAACAATAAGATGAGGCTAAGTCAACAAGATTCTGGATTAGAAATTCTAGCTAGGAAATACCAAGAAAAAAGTCAATGGGAACTGAAGGTGAAAGGTTGAGATGTAAAGAGGTGCTAGAGACACCAGCACGAGCCATATGCAAGTAGAAGTTAGGGGTAGGCTGAACTATAGAGCAGGGAAGTCTGCTGGGAGAGAGAGAGTGTAGCCTTGGGCAGACAGGCAGAGAGAAGCAGAGGCAGTAAGGTAAAGGCTGAACAATTCCAGGCCACCTCTGCCCTTAACAACACCTCTCCCCTTTTACCTGTGGTAAGCAAGAACCTTCTTCCCAATGAAAAGATCTCAACTCTAACTGTACAAGTTCTGTATTGGAAACTTGAAAACTGAACTATTATCTGAAGACACCCTGAGGAGAATGCGTAGGCTGGTTCCCTTAACAAACATGGCCTACTACCATTGCTTGCTTGGAAGCATCTTCTATACTTGAGATGAGGCTTTGGGCAGGAAATGGTGTGACCAATTTCTCCCTTTATTCTTATGATGTCAGGGTAGACTGCAAATATGTCTGAGTCCTGAAGAAAAGAAGTCTTGGCAGCTACAAAGAACTGGTTTGGTATGAGAAAGTTAAGTTATTTTTAAGTTACTATGATCCAGGTTTACAAATCTCTCTGAGGAAAGCTTTAGAACCATGACTTTTTACCTCGTTAAAAGGAGCAAAGAGGTGTGGCAGCCATGTTGGTTCACCAGCAAGATTTCCTGAATCATTTCTCATCTCCAATTTCAGGGCTCAGAAGAGCTAAACTGGAAGAAAAACTGAGAGCTGCTCTCGTCGAGACCTCATCTATTATGTCCACAACCTCTTGGAAATGTCCCCCGGCAAGGCTGCCATCAGTACTTGACTGAAAACACATGGAAGCAGCCCACTCAGAGCAGGAATTCATTATTGGAAGAATAATAAGGGAAAGTTTGTTTTTCTCTCTCTCCCTCTGCTGCTGAGAGAGCTGCTTTCTGGAAAAGTCACAAGGCTTAAAGGGATTTTGAATCATGTCTGGTAACAAGGAAAGGAATGGAGGTGGGAAGGCACATTTTCAGAAGCCATTTTACACAAAGCATGATGGTCCTAGGCAACTCAAAGTGAATTGTTCCATCTTAGATGTACTAGTGAAATCAGGTCATGTTCCTTTTAACCCATTCTCCTTCCCCTGAAGGAAGGTCTAAGTATTGAATAGGCCTAACGGTTAATTGGTCTTTCCTGGATATATTCTTTTTTCAGAAAGATTGCTTGTGGGCTAAAGTGGGCTGCAGAACTATTACGTCCCCCTTCCTCAACACTACTCTGTAGATCTTCAATATATGCCAGATACTCTAAGGGATGGGTGTATATAAGGAGTTGATGTGAAAGAAGGAAACACTGCCAGTCCACTGGGTGTTGCATATGCAGCAGACATCACAAGTGTTCACTGATATCCAGTTCCCCTTCCCTTCCAAATACAGAGCAGTTTATACTTCCCCTCTTGAGGTTAGGAGTGGCCATGTAACTGCTTTGGCCATGAGAGCAGAAGTGATGTGCCATCTCTTGGGGAAGCATTTAATTGACATTGTTCAGCCTCTCTCTCTCTTCCTCACTGTGACAATTGTGGAAGTGCATGTTGATAATGAAATGAAATTTTGAGTCATCATATGGTGTAAAGCTTCCCTAGAGAGTACCTCAAACATGTGTAGACTTTAAGTCATTGAGATTTGGGGGACTGTTATACAGCAAAACCAAAACCAAGTCTGTCTTGACTTATACCCAATGATTTATTTATCTTTTCGCCTTCCAGAACTATTGGGAGTTCTATGAAACTGTGTTCTAGTTCAATTCTGTCCTCACTGAAATGCAGAGAAGTAGGCAGCAAAGCTTGGAAAAAATGATGCTCCCAAATATTTCTAAGACCATGGATTGTAGGCCAGAAGTTTTGTACTCCCTCCTGCCCCTCCCCGCCCCCCACTAATTACCTAATCCTCATCCTCTCTCTCCAGAATTCTCAGTGGGCAATCCTGACAAATTACTGCCAACAAATGTTTACAATCCTGTCTCTGAGCAATAACTTTGCTTTGCTCAGAACACACGACATAAAAGAAAACTCTGCATACAGTTCAGTACCTTTGGGTTAACCCAGAAATGTCCACTCTGTGGCTGACAGAGACCACACACTTCTGAATCTTCACCAGGACTATAGCAGATCAACAGAATAGCTAGGAGGCTAACACAATTAGGGAGACAAAGTTGGACTTTGCCATATATATATGTGTGTGTATGTGTGTGTGTGTATACACACATACATACCCCTAAAAAAAAATCAATGAATCACATCCAAGTTCACAAAAGTAACAGTACTGGTACCTCATTAGCATCTCATGGATGGTACTAGTTTGGCAGACTTTCAGTTCATGGAGAAGGAAACCACCCGTGTCCTCTTGCTTGTGAACATTTCTTAGGGCAACTTACCTGTGCATATCTCCTAATTTTTAATAATGATGAAAAGAGAAGAGGCAGTGATGGAGCCTCTACTGTATTATTAGCCTCTCAGTGCCACTGCCCAGGCCTTCTGCTGTCACTGCTTGGACTGGGATCAAACCATTAGTACTGACTCTGGTGGTTCTTTTTATTTGGAAAATATTTACTGAGATCCTATTATGTATACAGTAATGTGCTGAATACTTACTTTGGTGAATAAAGAATGAATAAGAGAGGTTGTAATAGATGTGAATAGAAATACTACATGGGTGAGGGGTGAGAGAGAAGGAGGAAGCAAGATGGCCTGGGTCCAAATCCACATTCTATCACTTAATAGCAAGAGCCTGAGCCTCTCTTGCCTCAGTTCCTCACCTATACAGAAGGAATAAGAAGAAGGCCTACCTATTGTGATTGTCAGGAGGATTGGACAAGTTGGTGCAGGAAAGTGAGTGTCCAACACACAGTAGGTGCTGTGTAAACACAGCTCTTGGGTCTGTTCTAGCAGCACAGTCATGGTGCAAAGCCCTTGTGGGCCTCAGAGCAAGAGTATATGTCTTGATCTGTCACTCACTGGGTACAGAGTGCTGTCTTAGTGTCTCCTGGGTTCAAAAAAAGTATTCTCAAGGAAGAAGGCATTTAATCTTTGACATTTGGGTTGGGGGTATGTCTTCCTTTCACCTTTTTCAGACACTTTTGAGTGCCTGTTTTAATGTGTGGACTATTTAGCTTTCATTTCTTGGTGGATGGTGAAAGAGGAGGGAGAAAAAATTAATAGTTACAGAGAACAAACAACATCTTTCTCAACTTCTCTAACAGTTCCTTTATGTTTGAAATGAGCTAATCTGTGTAATAAGAATTCATAGGAAATGTACATTTAATCAGCTGCAAAAACAGCTTAGTTTTCACAAACATTCCTTTAAAGACCACAAGTTCTCAAACTGTATCACACTCAGAGGGAGACAAATGACCACAGTCTGGAAAATCCACCTCCCCTGCCTCTTCCCTGTCTACTAAAATCCTTCTTGCCCTCCCCTCTGATGCCCAGAGCTCCTGCTCTCCAGGAATAGGGTCCCTGACTCACTCAAGCTGAACACAATAGGCCTCCTTTTGCCCTTGCAGCCTGTGGCTTGGACGTGGGTCTATTACGTCCCTTTATTTTACTCTGCTCTATATTATAGTTAGTAGTGCATCGTCCTTTTCCACTCCTTGTCACACATCTCTTGAAGATTGGGCACATATTCTGCTGTTTTTGAGCTTCATGTTACCACTAGGCATTTAGTAGGTGCTCAAGAAATAGTGAGTTGTTAGAGGACTTTGTCATGCAATTGTTCTTCATCAATTTGTACCTACTATGTACATAGTACTCTGTTGGCACTGGCAGGAGACATAAAAATAGGACAAACCTTGATTACAGCCCCCAGAGTACTTAAAATTTCTAGAAAGGGAGTAGGTACAAAGTAATTCTACAGGGAACAGCTTGAGGTCACTGGCAACTTGGGTAAGAGAGGTCCCAATACTCAAGTCTGGGAAATTGAATGCTTAGCTTTGAAGGAGCCGAAGGCCCCAGTCCTTGTACTGAGCCCAGCCTGATGCTTTGGTCAGAAGCCTCCTGGCTCAGGAGTAGGTTGGCTGGCTGTTCCACTGGAAACACGACTAAATTATGCTATGGGTCACCAATTGATTTATTTGCTAATTGACTAGTCCAGCTTTGGCCTTTGAATCTAAAGAAATCATTTCATCCTTTATTAGATACTGCATGAATCTCACTCTTTGTTCTGCAAGGCTATAGGCAATATAATAGTGAAACTTGAATTTACACCACAATAGTCATGTGGCTAATGACCCTCCAAGTGCTGCTAATACCATACATGCTCTGCTTCTTGGTTTGATCCCAACTTGTTAGTGAATTCTGAGACCATCGACCTCCCTCTGACACAAGAGCAGACCCTCATGTCCAGCCTCCCCCATCTTTCCATGATTTCATTTCTGAATCAGTTACTCTTTGGAGGCCCCAATTCCTTTACACCTACTCTTTTTATTTGGTGGACAATACTTTATTCGGAAATGTTCCCTCCTGTAATTACAAATCCTGTTAGTCATCCTCCTCCTCTCCACAGGGGGATTGTGAGCTTTAATTAATTAATGTGGTTAGACTGCTTTGAGGTGCCTGGTTGAAAGGTGCTATATAAGTGCAAATTATTATTATTATGGCTGCTGACATCCCATGGCGGCAAAGCCTTCAGCCCCACGCATCTAGAAATCTGAACAAAAGCTTCTTCATCTTCACCTTCCCAGCTAGGTCTGAAATCACTGGCTTAATGGTACAGGAGCAAATCTGTTACCATCTCAACAGCAATCAACTAATTAATCCCCATTATGTTGGCTTCCGCTTCCTTCTTTCAAGCAGCATGGTCCTGTTTCATTTCACAAATCATGCCCCCATCAGCTCTAGACAAAGGTCACAGTGTCCTATGGCTTCTGTTGGCCTAAAAGGAAAAAAAAAAAAAGAGAGAGAAACTTTGAAAAAAAATGTTGTCATGAAATGCACTAACTTCTCACCAACAGTCTAAATAAATGAAACTTTTCTTACAGCAGCAATCCTCTTACCTACCTATGATACATGGAGCCAACAGCCTACAAATCAGCGACACCTAGAAACACTGGACAGGTGTGGGTTAAGGTCCCACAACCCCAGCTTGATTATCATTGGCTACCAACAACAGGGGAGTCTGCCTGTGCTGGGACTGAGTGAAAAGAGGTCATCCAGAGAAGCAGGAGCCCCTCTTTGGCTTCCTCCACTACCCCCAAGTTTCCCCTGAGAAAGCCAGCTGCCATCTGTAGCTAGGAAGCTCTCACAAAGGCAGGGGACCATGATTTAGATGTTTTGTACTATACCTAGCACATTACAGCCCTTAACAAATGCCCAATACTTCCACTATGGTGGTAGCCATTGAAAGCAGCCCTGGGGGGGAGACTTGGCCTCTGGTAGGGACACTGCTGACCAAAACGTTCCTTACAAGGTTGCGCCTCAGTCCCTTTGTTAGAGTGGATGTGGGCGAGCCTCAGGGGGTCATGTCTTCATCTGCCTTCATTTATCCTCCCTATTCAAGGGCTCCTTCAGGACATGGGTCAGTCTCTGTGGGAAGTGATTTGGAGAGCAACAAAAGAACTTGGGCCCTTTGAGGGGTCTTCAGAATTCAGTAAACATCTGGACACGGAAGGCCAGGTTCTCAAGCAGTCTAGCTGGGGAGATGTCAAAAAAGAGAAAGAGCTGTGTATGCAATGTAAGCTCTTAGTACTGTGGCAACATTTGTTGTAGAAAGACACAGAAGCCCCAGTAGGTAGGTAGGAAGATTTTCCCAAAGTGCCTCTATTTGTCAGTTTCTGTGAGTGTGGTGACTGCTTGTCAGTTTTCACGGCGTATGTGGGGAAACAGAAGTTTCACATGGCTAGCAGGCAGCGTGTGGAGGTTCTAATTCCGTAATTACTATGAACAACCCAGGGTTAGAAAAGTGCGTCCTGGCAGTTATTGTTAAGCAGTTTCACTATCCTTCAGGTTTGTAAAGCACTTTCTAATCAAGGCAACTGGTGGATTCTCATCATGAGTACATTTTAACTGATGAAAAATTTAAGCACTAAGAGGCTAAGTGATTTGCACTTCATCACACAGTGAAATTCAGGATCTGAACTCTTGACTCTCAATGTTCCCTTATCACCGAGCCAATCCATTTAGAATGCATTAATCCGCATGATTCAACATCGTCACATGGCACTAATCAGCGTTCCTTCGTGTCCCCAAATCTATCCTCAAGCAGCAAAAGAAACCCGCCTGTGTCAGGAGAAAATGGAATGCAGTTTTTGTCAGTATTAAGGAATTGACTGTAAAGTTCCAGTGGCCATGTACTTCCAGGAACCTTCCACATCCTAGTTGCAATGAGTCTACCATCCTATCCGTCCATGTCTCATTGTTTGAAACTTGGTAATAGGAGTCGCAGTTTGCCTTTGAGTAACTTATTTAAGAAAATCCCTCCTAACTAGATATTAAACTCCTGAAAGGAAGGGATCATCTTTCCAAAACTTATATCCCCTGAGCCCTGAGCACCAGAGTTTGCAAACAGTAGATGCTCAAGGAAGGCTGGCTGAACTGAACTCACTGAAATGGAGCTTGAGTCATATTCCAGAAAGAACACCAAGTTCTTTGGAAGAGGTTTTTAAAGAAAATCAATAACCTGAATTGATTTAACATCTTTCTGTATTATTACCTGGTTATGTCACAAATGAAAATTGTTAACATGGCCAAATGGCTTCTTCTAGGATCTAAAAGATGAGTATGGATCCAACCTAACTAAAATCCAGGCTCTGAGTGAAGTTTTTCATTATAATCTTATTCCAAATGACAATGTTCCTTTTTTTTTTTTTTTTTTTAAAGGAGAGACAGGAAAAAATATCTGGAAAAAAAGAAAAGAAAAAAAGGGAAAAGCATTTGGTCTTTGACTTTGGACCCAAGTTCATACCCTGCCTTGTGCTATAACAGCCCTAGTAGTTCTTGCTCTGTTTCTTTTTTTTTTTTTTTAAAGGTATTGGGGGCTGGGAATTGAACCCGGGACTTTGTATGTGGGAAGCCGGTGCTCAACCACTGAGCCACATTGGCTTCCCTGAGTTGGTATTTTTGCTTGTTTTTGCTTGTTGTTTGTTTCTCTTGTTTTTTTTCAGGAGACACTTGGAACTGAACCTGGGATCTCCCATGCGGGAAGCAGCCGCTCAACTGCTTGAGCCACATCTGCTCCCTCTTATTCTGTTTCTTTCTTGCATGCTGCCTAATCTGGAAAACACAAAAATTCCCATCTAAGGGATGTTTCATTTTGGGAGACAAGAGTTTTGGGTGACAGTCCTTGGTGCAGTGACAGACTGTGATGCCCCACTCCTCAGCTCTAGACTCTGGGAACAAAGGGGATCCTGATAACACTTCTAACACACAATATTTATTCGTATTTCAAGAATATAGCTCCATTACTAAATGAACCCAGCCCAAAGGTTTGCACTATTGCACCCAGGGAACTAATCTCTACAACTGGGCTCTTCTTAAAGGGAAGAGAGAGAATATCCATTCTCTCCTTTCTAATAATAATATATCTCCTATATTTTAGTTGGGGATACAGGTATCCAGATTTAAAGACTACATTTCCTAGCCTTTCTTGCCATCTATCTACAGATGGCCAATCTGATATAAACAGAAATAATGCCTGCAACTTCTGGGCAATGTCCCTAAAGGAAAGGGAATGCCTTTCCCTCCCATCATCCTTGCCTTTCCTGCCACGAATCCTGCAATGTACATGGAGGGTATGATGCTGAGCAGCCATTTTGGACCATGACAACACGGGCAACATACTAGATCTGATGGAACAATAACCTGAGAACCTGTGTTCTTGGAGGACCAGGTGGGGCAGAACTGCTGCACCAGCTCTGGACTGCATGCCTCCACAGTGCTACCTGGGAAGACAGTAAACCTCTATTTTGTGTGCTACTGTTAATTCTGGTTGTGATCACCCCCAGCCAAACTTTAACAAAATTACACTCATGGAGTTTCTTGAGGGATCCGTTTTGACTTAGAATGTCAAGATTCAAGATTCAGAATGGATTTGGAGTATCTGGATCCAAGAAGCCTGAGAGATAAGTTGCCATGGGAGCAATGTCATGGGAGGAGGCCAAACTCATTTCTGATTTTGCAAAACCAGAGGAGCCCGGGTTAAGTACTTGGAAAAGGCTCCAAGCCCAATTCTGAGGCAGTGAACATAACTTTTCTTCATCTTTCTGGTCCTCAATTCCCTCACCTGAAAATAAGTGTGTTGGATGAGACAAAAAATTCTCTTTCTGGGAAGTGTATGAAGTCAACTTTAGGGAGAGTGAAGTCATTTTAGTGAATCATCTAAGTTTAGGCACAAAGCACAAGCACTGTGCAGATTCCAGAAGAGGCTGTGGAAAGCTGACACTCCAGTGGCAGAGATGAAGAGGCCTCCAGAAAGCATGCCTGCAAAGATCAACCATAGGAACATGGCAATAAACTCATAGGTATACACAGCTGCACAGAAATTGAGCCATTATCTCCAGAGGGGATATCAACAGGTGGACCTCTTTGGAGTACAATTTGGGACTATATAGTAAAGATGAAAACAAGCATACCCTCTGACCAGCCACTCATTTTTAATACATGCCTAGAGAAACTCTCATACCTGCATAACAAGAAACATGTGCAAAGGAGTCCATTAAGTTAGAAATAATCAAAATTTCCATCAGTAGGGCAATGGATAAAATGGATGCGGATACCTCAATTAAAGTGAAAGAACATGATCTCTGTATATCAACATGGATAGATCACAAAAATTCGATGTTAAATTACAAAAGCAATTTGTGTGAAGTGATGTGTACAATCAACCATTTCTGAAAAATTTTAAAAGCACTCAAAATAAATCATTATCAGGAAGCGATGTGGTTCAAGTGATAGAGCTTCCACCTATCATATAGGAGGACCTGGGTTCTATCCCTGGGGCCTCCTGATGAAAAAGTAGAAGAGAAAGCATGCTTGCACAGTGACCGAGTGCCCACGTGAGTGCCCACATGGTAAGCCAGTGCCCGCACAAGTGCCCGCATGGTGAGCCAGTGCCCCCTGCAAGTGAGTCACGCAGCAAGATGATGATGCATCAAAAGAGAGACAAGGGGAGAGTCAAGGTAAAGCACAGCAGAAACCAGGAACTGAGGCGGCACAGTTGACGGGGAACCTCTCTCCCCATCAGAGGTCTCCAGGATCAAATCCTGGTGAATCCTAGAGGAGAGAAAATGAGAAGAAAAGACAACACAGACAGCAAAAACAGGAGGGCAGGAGGAGGTGAAGGGGGGAAATAAATAAATAAATCTAAAAAAAGAAAAACACAAAAAACAAAACCCAAATCATTATGTTATGTTTGGATTCACATATATGAATGGAGGTGAAGGATATTCACCAAACACGAAGAGCTTCTATTTCTGGGAAGGAGTATGGGGTGGAGAGAGAATAGAATAGGAATAGGTGCAAAGATCTGAAACAAATGTGACAGTATTTTAATATTTGCCAACTCTGGGTGTCAGATACACGGATGTTTGGTTTATTATTTTTCTGTACCATTCTGTCTCAAAAATATTTTTCTGGGAAACAGACTTTGGCCCAGTGGTTAGGGCGTCCGTCTACCACATGGGAGGTCCGCGGTTCAAGCCCCGGGCCTCCTTGACCCGTGTGGAGCTGGCCCATGCGCAGTGCTGATGCGTGCAAGGAGTGCCCTGCCACACAGGGGTGTCCCCCGCGTAGGGGAGCCCCATGCGCAAGGAGTGCACCCATAAGGAGAGCCGCCCAGCGCGAAGGAGGGAGCAGCCTGCCCAGGAATGGCGCCGCCCACACTTCCCGTGCCGCTGACGACAACAGAAGCGGACAAAGAAACAAGACGCAGCAAAAAGACACAGAAAACAGACAACCAGGGGAGGGGAATTAAATAAATAAAAATAAATCTTTTTAAAAAAAATTTTTTTTCTGCATTGAAAACAAAATATCTCTTTGAGGGCTAATACTCAGAATACAAGAAATGAACAAAACAGAGGGTCAGTGTGGGCAGATATCATGGAGGGAGTGTGTGTGAAGTAAATGTTAAAAGAGAAGGAGAAGGAGTGGGTGTAGCTCAGTGGTTGAGTGCTTGCTTTGCACATACAAAGTCCTGAGTTCAATCCCCAGTACTGCCTATTAAAAAAAAAAAAAAAAGGAGAGATCTGGGCTGACTAGGGTCCATCCTCATTTCCCCTGGGAAGTTCCTTGCCAAGCAGGCAGTAGTAGAAAAGGACAATGCTTGGGCCAGGACAAGCTTTCTGGTGCTGCAGTGGCACCTGGCAGACTGGGGACAACGTGATGATGGGCCTACTCTGCCCTCTTCTTTGTGACCCCCGGGGAGAGGAGTTCACTTTCTCTGCTTCATTAAATCCCAGGGCTCCCTGCCCAGGCTACCACAGGAATGCTGGTCTATGCCAGGTGTGTGGGTGGCACTTACCAAGCAGACACTTCTGTACCTGGATAGAAATAGATTGAAAATCTTCTAGGTCACTTTGCGTCCATCAGGCAGAAAACATTTAGATGGGTTACAGATTCAAAATGAAATTTGATGAGCTCAGATGGTGGCGTTGGGGGATGGGGAAAATTTTTCAATAAATTATCCAGTTGGTTCAGTGACTAAGAAAATGGGCTGGAAGAATCAAACCCAAGTTTGTAACAAGGGAACAAATAGAGGAGATTAATGCCTCTTTGGCTATGTTTCAAAAGGCGATCAAACAACCATCCTTGATTGTAAGGGCAAAGTAAGAAAGATGAGGTACACAGCTTTCCAGCTCTAAAAAAAAGAAACAAAAAAAAACCCCACAAAAACCAAACAAACAAAAAAACATTGTTTCTTTGTTCTCTTGTTACTTCTGATCCTCTGTGCTAGGTGGTTGGAGAAACAGGAAACTAGCCTCATTTCCACACATTCTCTGATGTATCTCAGGTGCCCTGGTCTGCAATATTTATGTAGCTTATTCAAATCTAAGCTAGTAGAGCCCAGTGTCAGAAATCTGTATTCGACCTCTCATACCTGATGATGACTTTTAAAAAACAATATAAGAAATACACTTAAGTCTTACTGAGTAACTAGGCCAACATCTGCTGTCTTGTTCAAAACAACCTGACTCTGGTTTTCAAATGCTCCCTAGATTCCTGAGGCAAAGGAGACCGGCCACAGGGCAAAGAAAGCATAAATGACTGAATCAACAACTTTACTTGCCCTGGCCAGCCCCTTCTTTAGGATCTACTTCTTTACCAAGGCCACAGCCCTGTACTTCTCTGAGCTTTTTCAAAGCCAGATCCAAGCCCCAGATCTTCCCTAGGTCTCTTGCAGCATCCGGAAGAGAGCCTTTAGTTAAAGAATCTTTATTCCTGGCCATGACACAAGAGGCTCAGAGTCTCAGCTGTGTTCTGGCTAGCACAGCATTTGGGGTGTGCTGAGGAAACAAAGGACACCACCAGAGATGTGACTTAAATTGGAGCACACCTGTCAACTATTCCCTCCTGCATTGAGGTGCTTCTGTGGGCCCACCCCTTAAAGGTATTTCCCAGACAACTCCTGCTTTTCCCCCTCTGCTAGGTCTCAGCACGCCTTAGCCTCTCTCAGGGCTAGCCAAACCTCTAAGCTTTTTCACTCGGTGGGCACTGGGGCTTGCGTGAACTCTAGGGACAAAAGGAAAAATGGATTAACGGGATCCTTGCTCCACCCCCCTACCTTGCCCACTTCAGTAGCACAAAAGGTCTGAACTCTGCTTCTGCTTGGGACATGGCCCCCTCTGAGTCCAAAAAATCATAATGCTGGTGACTGTGAGCTCCCTCTCCTTTGGAGTCCAAGTATTTCCAGGGTCTTGGGCCCAGCCACAAGGGCCCAGGATCCCGGACAAACACAGAACAGACAAAGACGATGCAAACAGGATGGTATTACCATGTTAATGGCCTGCACCAGGCAGCCTCCTGAAGATGCTGGGAGGGTGGGTTTTCTTTCTTTTACTTTTTCTTTTTTTTGCAAAGGAGAATAGTTCCGCTTTCTATTTTCCTACAACAATAGCATGGACCAGCTCCTTCAAGTGTTTCAAAAAGCAGCCTGAGAAATCTCTAACCACCCTCAGTCTCTCCAGCCGGCCGTTTTATTGTCCCTCCCATGACAGTGAACAAAGGGGAAGGGAGGGTATAAGGCCCCAGTTGCTGGCAGTTCTCAGCATCCTAATCCTTCAGAACCGATGAGGGTAATTGCCTGTGGAGCCAGGAAATCAAATTTTGGCCTCACCTTTTATTCCCTCCCACCTGATTGTGCACTCAGGAGCTCTTCAGGTATTATAAGACCTCCTGGTTAGCAGGTCTGTAGGAATCTTGGGGCATGCTAAGGGGATAAAAGGCACTGAGAGATTGTTCCCACACTTACTAACAGGCACCCCCTCTCCTCCAAGGGCTCGTCTGTTTGGATTGTTCTTTCCCACCACTCCTGGCTGGCTCCATCGCAAAGCCTGAAATGTCAAGCCACAAGTGGCTGTGCAGATTTCTTTTAAGCGATACTATGGGGGCTGCCCCCACTCTTCCAGCCCCATTCCTTCCTGTATCTGTGACCCTCAGACAAATGCCTATCCCACTTGGAAGTCCAGGGACCACCTTCCATACCAACTTGGAGCTATCATGCCAAAGCAACCCCTGATACAGGAAGACTTCTTGGCCTGTTTCTGCTGGTACCTTTCCAAGATCATTACCCAAGGACCAAGGGTTTCTTTGCTTTAAAAACCTGGGGAATTGTGCAGGTGTCTTTTAGCTCAGTCATCTGGTAAGAGTAGGGGGGAAAGCTTTTATGTTCCAGTGTATAGATATCTCAAGGGTACAACTCTACTGAGCTAAGTGAATGCTAAGCACACCATCTCCTAGGAGAATCAGATAAAACTGAAGTGGGAAGGCTGTTAATGATCACCCAGGCTGGTGACTACAACCCAAGTGAGAAAGATATTTTACATTGCAACAGCATACAAACTCATAATTCAAACACACACACAAGTAATACACAACAAATATTTCATGAAACAATACAATATGTGCGACATAATCTGATATTTTCTATTCTCCTCTATTTCATTTTTAAGAGTGCTGGCTGTGGGCCACTAATTTGATTTCATGATCTAGCAAAGAGGTAGAATATTGTTTGAAAAGCACTGAATCAAGGACAACTTATTCATATTCAAAGCTGACAAAACTAGGGTCCCAGACATTTTTTTCTCAAGATCACACCAGAGTTGGAACTGAAATACAAGCGTTCTATCCAATAAAGGAGGGATCCCATTTTTCTGGGAGTCAGAAATGTAGTGTGGTACATTTGTTACAATTGATGAACACACATTGAAGCACTGCTACTAACCATGGGCTACAGTTTACATTATAGTTTACACTCTGTCCTGCACAATTTTGTAAATTATGGCAAAATATACAAATAACTTGTATCTGTCACTGTAATGTCATGCAGGACAAATCCAGTGTCCCCCAAATGCCCCCATATTACACCTATTCTTCCCTCTCCCATCCCTCAGAACCCCTGGTGGTCACTGTCTTTATATCAGTGATAGAGTTCTCCCATTGCTAGACTAATAACAAGTATAGAGTAGAATAATAATAAGTGTACTTTAGTCCATTGTTCATCCCCCAATCTTGAAGATTTTGGGAGAACTTCTTTTCATTTTGCCCAAGTCTTAGGAATATCATAGCAGGAGGGGAGGAGGTCCTGGGAGATTTAGAGTCAGTGACTGCTAATAGAGGGAGAAGGATTCCACTCCCCAGAAAATCTTAAAGACAGAAGATATCACTTAGGAGAGTGAGATAGAAGAAATATTTGGAAAGTAGTCAGGTGAGGTCCTGAGGTCTCATACTCCCCCCTCCCCCTCCCCCACCCTTCCCCCCACCCCCACCCCCACCACCAATTGGGGTTCTTGCATCAAGGACATTTTCCTAAATTTTTCTCTTTCCTGGACACACAACTCCAGGTCAACGTCCTTCAGTAATCTACTTTTTCTGTTTTCCAACTGTCCCTAATAATCATCCCTTGCAGGGTTTTTTAACTTCTACCAGTTCACTGTATTTCTGGTCTCTACTTTCCCTAAAGAATTTCCTTATCCCTGACAAAAGTCACGGTCTTAGCAACGAGCATCGGTGAGGCAAATCTGTGAATCTTGTTCCCACAAATACTATCTGAAAACTGATCCAAATTAGAGGAGGCTTAGAAATGCTATTTACCACAATGCCAGTGATCAAGATACAGGCATCAGCAAGGCTCTCAATACTGTGCTCCAGGACATCTGGGCAGAACTGGTGCTCTTTTCCTCCTGAAGTTGTCCTGTAATCTTCCATAGAATATTTTGAAATCCTCATCTAAATTTGCTAATTATTAGAATTCTAACCTTTTAAGAAAGCCTCTAAAAATGAAGAGCCAAAGCCACTCTGTGCACTAGGTAAATAAAATTCCAGCTTTTGGACTGCTTATTAGCTATCCACCCTCAGAGAGTATGTAACAAAGGGGCCTGCTGTTTGCTTTGCTTAATCTGATCTTAAAATCTCTGTTTCTTTGTCAGAAAACAGTATTTGCAATTGTGAAAAAAAAATATTTACCAAGGAACTTGGATAGCATAAGTCAAAGGCTAAGAGCCAAAGGTCACTAGTTCTTACCCCAAATTTCCCTGGACCTGAGGGTCCCTGCTGAGGAGCTCAGCTCCACCAAATAAACTCACTGCTCTCTCGTCCATTAAGAAGCAGACATTTCAGAAGCAGAAGGAAGGAGGAGGCTGTAGCCTGTTTCTCAGTCAGAAACATGAACTCTGCAGCTTGCCCTATAGAATCCCTACTAGATCTTTGCAATGTGACATGTCTCCTCAGGGATATGCAGAGACACACTGTGTTTCATAAACCTGGGAAAAAGACTCAATTTGATGGGAATATGCTCCCCTGTGGTTCTGGCCAGATGTTCTCCTATGTCTCTCTGTGGGTGAGGCCTTCTGTCCAACAGTGGAGGGGACAGATGTGTATCCTGAATGCCTTTGTGGGGATCAGTAACCACAAAGCGGTTAGATGGACATCTGACCTGTAGGCTGATGCTTCTCAGTGACTTCAACACTATTTGAATTTACCCTTTCAAGTTCATTATTTTCTGGACAGCTCTACAATCAGGCACATTTGCTAACCACCAGAGAATCCAGTTTCTGGGAATGAACCACCACTTGCAGATCAGTGAGCTCCAGGTTGTAGCAAGAACTCAGCTCCTTCCAACTCAGAAGGTATAGGTCAGCAAGGCCTGGTGCCCAGGGGAATGGAATGGAGAGACTTATTCACAAGGCAAGGAAATGGAGTAAACAGGAAGAGGGAGAGGAAGTAGGGCTCTCTAGTTCTGACAAAGTGCTCCACAGGCTGCTAGCCTAGACGGTTCTTTAGCCTGTTAAACAAGATGGCTCTGAGGCAGCGAAGGCTCCTCTACACTGGTGTCAGAGATCCACTGCCCTGTTCCACACTCCACAGGACGTGTCAAGAGGACTGGAATGACAGTCATTCCCAATTTGCTGGGTTTGATGTCACTCTTTTGATGTATCACCCATCTTAATCTTCTGTCAAATTCTTGCCACAATCTCTTTTGTTTCATCATAGAATATCATTGGCCAATTCATTGGGTTTTGATTCTCTTCTGAAGTATCTTAGATCAGGACTACTGCAGCAATTACCACCAGCAGTAGGCAGCACTGATTAACGATCAGTTTAAAGAAATAGCTTAATCCAAAGAGTTTACCTTGAAGAACCAGGCCTTCCTCTTTGATGGTGTAGACAAACGAGGTGAAGGGAGCCAGAGGGGACTTGGCAATGAGAATCTGTGTACAAAGCATATTTTCCCAGGGTTAATATCAAGGATGAGCCTCTATTCATTTCCCCCTCCCACCAAAAACATTGACACAAAGTAGGTAATACATGCTTATAAGCTATCGGTTTATTTATGTTTTTTAATTATTTTAAAACTAAACATTCAAATAAGTATTATCCCTTCAAATTGGTCACCTTGGAAAGCCATACATTTATTCCAAATATTATGCCTTTGAATGCCATAATCTTGTACCCATTCTTCTAGAAGCCAGTCTCATTTCGTCACATGCTTAAGCTGCACCTTTCTGCCAAAAGATAAACCTAGCCTAATTCCCTACTTTTATTCATCAAACTTAGCTGTTTTACTTTTTAAAAAATTTTCAAAGCCACCCTTAAAAGATGAAGATTTTTCATCACTGTAAAATTTCAAAATAACTTGCTAAATGCAATGCCAGACATGATAGGTTGCTTTCTTGGCCTCACTTCTTCACCCTTGTCTATATTCATACCCTTTGCCTTGTGACTGCATTTCCTTTCACTGAAGGGGTAGAATATTCCATAGCTCTTGATTGTGAGTTTGGCCACATAACTTGCTCTGGCTAATACACTGTGCCAGTTCCCAACCTAGGCCTCAAGAAGTCTCACATATTTCCATTTGTTCTCTCATGCTTCTGCCATTGCCATAGAAAATGTATCCAAGCGGGTCTGCTGTCTCAGGAGGAGGCTGAAAGACACCTGGGTCAGGGCTGCCCAGCCAGCCCAGCCTAGACAGTAGACCTCCAGGACACCCACATTCACATGAGTTAAGGGCTTGGTGTTGTACGGCCCTGAGATTTTGTGGTTGTTGTTACTAAGCATTATTGTGGCAAGCATTGACTGATATGCCAGCTGGAACAAAATAGCAAAAATGTTTTGAGCAATAGCATTATCCTAAGAAGATGCTGCCTTTAAAGGGAATGACGGTTATTTGATTATTAAAAAATCAGTTTCATTAACCCATGATCACAGCTCATAGTTACACAGAATCTCCAAGGATCAGTGGGTTATTATATTACAACATTTCTACTGAAGGAAGATGAATATCAGTTTCCTATTTTAAAAATTAAAACATCATCAGGGAAGCGGACTTGGCCCAGTGGTTAGGGCGTCCGTCTACCACATGGGAGGTCGGTGGTTCAAACCCTGGGACTCCTTGAGCCGTGTGGAGCTGGCCCACGCACAGTGCTGATGCGCGCAAGGAGTGCCCTGCCACGCAGGGGTGTCCCCACGTAGGGGAGTGCCCCCCATAAGGAGAGCCGCCCAGCGTGAAAAAAGTGCAGCCTGCCCAAGAATGGCGCCGCACACACAGAGAGCTGATGCAGCAAGATGATGCAACAAAAAAAGACACAGATTCCCGTGCCGCTGACAACAACAGAAGCAGACAAAGAAGAACGTGCAGCAAATAGACCCAGAGAAGAGACAACTGGGGAAGGGTGGAAGGGGAGAGAAATGAATAAAATAAATAAATCTTAAAACAACAACAACAACAACATCATGAAAAATAGTGACAGTTTGGCACTCAGCCACTTACATAGTCGGAGAGGCAAGGGAGAAGGAAGAAATGATTTCAAATAACCAAAAATCTTACCTATAATATTTCTCTCTTAACTCAACAAATATTTACTGACTGTCAACTCTGAAAAGTAGTATAATGTGATGCGGTCACCCCTCGGGCTGAAGTGTGGTTTGCTGGCCTGGCGGGGGAGCGGCCGCGGCAGGCCAAGCCGCTGCCCCCATAATAGGGTGGCTGGTCGGACTCACCGCCACCCCTGAAGGAAGCTCGGCATGGGCGCAGAGTGCCCTCGGGTTTCCCCTTCTCGGCAGCCATGCTTCCGCGGCCGCCCCTCCTCCCGGATAGCGCCACACGATGCCTTATGAGGCAACACCCTTCTTCTTCTTTCTCCCTGAGCAGGCGCAGGGCGGAAAATTCCAGTCTGCCCTTCCCCCCCCCACACACACACAGCAGCAACAGCCAGGCACAAGGCGGGAAACTCAAGTCTGCCCTCTACCCCAGCAACAGCAGCCACCAATCCCTAAACCCTGCCACTTCCCCCGGCAACAGCAACAGCCAATCCCTAATCACCACCCCTCCCCCTTCCAGTACCTCCCACCGACCTTTCTCCCCAGTAACTGCTTGCGGCAACCAATCAGAACATGGCATAAGCTTCGACCAATCAGCCTTCCCCAGCCCCTATAAAACAGTAGCCACTTCCTCAATAAAGTTGGACCTGCGTGTTTACCTCGTCTCCGTGGTACTTCTTCTGCCGTGCGCCCTCCAGTCCTGAGAGCCCCCGACAAGGGCCTGGCCTCCCTTGTCCCCAGTTTGTCGCCTGCTTCTCCGGGCGACCCCTTCGTCACCGGCTTCGCCGGGCGACCCCGTCAGCCGAACCGCACAACCCCTGTGAGACCGACCCCTTGTCTGCTGCCGGACCGACCCCTCGTCCCAAGCTGGACCGACCCCTCGTCCGCAGCCAGACCCCACCACCACCGACAGAGCAAGCCGCCGCAATGTGGTGGAAAGATCACAGGTTTTAGTCTCAGATAAGCCAGGATTTGAATTCAGTCTCTTTCACGAATTAGCTAGGTGCTTACAGCAGGGCCTGCGATATCCATTTCCTCTCCTTCATTTTAGTAATAACTTCCCGTGTTTCAACATTTCTCTGCCTCTTTTGCAGGTAAGTGTGGCCATGTGATCAAGCTTTGGCTAACAGAATGTGAGTAGAAGTGATAGCTAGAACTTAAAGATTGTTTTCATAAGAAAATTGTGTCTTTCACTTTCTCTTTCCCCATTCCCAAGGGCAGGAACCAGTTTCACCCATAGGGATGTGGACAACACCCTGGGGGAGACAAGCAACACAAGAAAGAAGCCCATCATCTCAGAGAGCATCAATGCCTTCCTCCTGGGGTCACCTGTCTATCTCAGGACAAGGCCACTGTCTGAACCATTATATTTTTAGGTGCTTTTGTTCTTTTAGTATAGCCTGAATTCTAACCAATACTGTGACACTAGACAATTTAACCTTTTTGAGTCTCAGTTTCCTCAGATGTAAAATGGTGATAATAATACCTGCCTAATTGGGATTATTATAGGAAATAAGCATATGAAATGCCTGTCACTGTGTCAAACACATAAGTACTTTATAAATGACAGGGCCATTTCCAGTCAACTCATCACGAGTGCCTCTTAACTCTCCACTCACCAAGAACCAATACGCTTTGCTTCTACCAGAAGGAAGAAAGTCTTCAATTGAACCTTAATAATTTTTTACAATTGTTATAAAGTTTTCTGGAGAAACTTGCACATCATTCTCAGAACCAATGACTGGGTGTTATAGCTGGGCATTTACACCTTCATGCCAGGAAAATCTCTTGAAAATTAAGGTAGATCCTTTTTTGATTGAGATAGTTTGACATGGTAGAAAGACAATGACAAGTTAATAAGAATATGAGTCACTTGTGGATGGACCTACGAATCTCTGTATTTCTAGCAAGCTCCCAGGGAATGTGATGCTATGGTCCATAGACCATATTTTGAATGCCAAGGTTCCAGGCAATCAGCCTGATTGCAGAGCCTAAGATGGAAAATCAAGAGACTGAAGACCTGGAGCCAGTTAGAAGGCTATTGCAATAATCAGGGATTAGATGACAAGTTTCTAAACCACTGCTGTGTCAGAAGAAATGGGAGGAAAAGAAATGGATGAGAGAAATATAAACCCTTTTGATCAAATAGTAATAAAAATAAACTAAATCTTCGAAAGCCTGACTTCTTCATTGTCTGCATGTAGCAATTGGACATGAAACCAAATGGGTATAAATAAATAGCAATCAAAATAATATCATACTATATTTTTGAAAATTATATTACATTTTTATTTTTTAGATTGAAGAATTTGATGCCCAGGGAAAAAAAGGATGTGATTTTCTAATGCTACACAATAAATGGCACCACTAAACCTTCTAACTGTGATGTCCCAATTCCATCATCTCTCTGCCCCCCTTCCCGAGGACTAAATGTCCATTCAGTAAACAAGCACTGAGGCAGAGCCATCTCACACCTGGAGGGTAGTCCCTTCAGGGAATCCAGGGATTTGGAGAGGTCTCTGTTTAATGCCCTGTCCTTTCAGAGCAGGGTCTTTAAAAAGGATTAGCAAAAGAATGATTTGTGTGCAGTTAGAAAAAGAAAGTGATTAGTTAAGGCAGGTGACCCTTTTTGCATAGAATTTCCAGATTGATAGATCTGAGGGCTGTACATAGCACAAAATATCTGCTTTCAGTTAAAAAAAAAAATTAACAGACTATTTTAACAGCCTTTTCTGAATAAAGTGAAGATAAATTGGGCTGGATGTTAATATTATTTTTGAGTTTATAAGTGATCAAAAGATCAAGAGCAATCTGGTGAAGGCGTAGCAACTTCTAATTGAATGTATTTGATTCTAGCCTTTTCTGTGTCATGTTCAACACTCTTATCATCGACTAGCATGAGGACACTGATATATTCAACCACACCCATACAACAGATATGGGATATAGCAGAGAATGGAACTGACAAAAATTGCTGCCTTAATGGAGCTTTTATTCTAAAGGAGGCAGAAAGATAATAAAATAAATAAGTAACATATGTGGTATGTTAGATGTTATATACGTTATGGAAAAAAAACAGAGGAAGAATTTAGGGATTATATGGATTGGGGAAGGGAGTAAAAAGGTGACATTTGGACTCATGGATCATTTAAATAATTTCAGGGATGGGATACTGAATTTGATACCAGAAAGCAAACCAATGAACAAAAATTAGAGGAGTTAATATAAATATATTGAATTAGACAATCATGATCTCAATTTGCTTAGGATGCTGGGACAAATTTAACAAATCTTTCAGGATGCAATTTTATTTAAAGAAAGGTAAGGCTTTTTCATTCAGAACAACTATTTATCACAATGTGGAAGATGAGATTCACCATTTAGAAAATGGATTAAGGGTGTTAGTTAACTATAGTTTAATATGAATGAGCTGTGACATGTGGTTCTCAAAAGTCTAGTGTGGTCTCGAGTTACATTATTGGAGACAGTATCTGAATCTAGGGAAGTAAGATCCTGTTCTCATCCTTACTCACCAAACATGGTGAAATGTGTTTGGTTTGGGGTCTAAATTCCAAAAGGGAAACTGACAAACAGGAGAAGAACCATCAAGGTGGTTACACACCCAAAGAAAGCCATGACCACTTTACTTCAGTGCAAACATGAGGTGAAGGTACATACTGCTTTTATTCTGAGTTTTCTGATCTGGAGATTCTTTAGTGTTACATACTAGATAGAGGAAGTGGAAATTAGCCTTCCAGCCTAATAGCCTAATAGATTTCTGGAATTAGCGATGCTTGCCAAGTACGTTTGTGAATACACAGAGATTCTTCCCTTTCTTAGATCTGAATCACTACCCCATGCCCTTGTGTCTTTCAAACTATAAACTATCCCATTATAAAGCACATGTGGTATGTTAGATGTTATATATGGTATGGAAGAGCAGATAGTTTTGGCTGTTCTGTTTCAGATGCTCAGCCAGACTATAAATATGGAGTGTTTTATTCATTGACTGGGCTGTTGTCAAGTGTTATCCTATCTACTGTCCTATATAATATCTCACAGGGAGGGCCTGGCAGCCTAATAAAACTTGGCCCAGTGCAAAATTTTGATCACACTCAATCTGCTTACAGTTGGTGCAGTTGGCTTTGGAATACTCTGAGGGTTCACGGAGATATGTAATTGGGCAAGAATGAGTGGAGGCACAAGGTGTTTCAGAAAGCTTGAGGGAGATGAGTGTGTGGCATTGTGAGTTGTTAACCTCCTGCAAGTAGTCAGATTGTTTTTTCTTGAATGCTTCCTCCATATCACACCATTTCAACTTTAGCTACACTCTAATGAGTATACTTTCTCCTCTCTTCACCTATTCTTGCAAGTAAACTAGTCACCAATATTTTAAAATTCATTCTAGGAACATTTAAGATATATCTACCATGTGCAAGGTGCTGGGCCTCAAATCCCACTACCATTTGGAAGTAATACCCATTAAATGTACTATCTTCTCATAGAAGATGGACATAGAAGATATAAGAAAAGAGAGAAGGCTGCCCAATCATTGCCAAGATTCTCAGTTTGGGCAGGCCCAAAATTAAGTCTTTGGTTTCAGCTTGCTATAGCATCACTTGTTTTTCCTGGCAGATCTCATTTCCAAGAGGCTCAGAAAGTAGAAAAGGAGCCATAGAACAGGAAGTGCTGGGCAAAGGCCTTCTCTGGGATGGTGACACCTTCTAGGGATAGTGTCTATGTCCTCCTTTTAAAGTTTAGACATGGCCATCATCTGGAGCAATGCAGCCCTGCCCTTCTCCTCCACAGGTGGCCAATGTGGCAAAAGCAACACAAAGATGTTAGTAACCTTGGGTACAGGCTATCCTGGAGGTTGCTTTAATAAAGTTCTGGTCCTGGCAGGTTGCATGAGTTCCTACAATGGAGAGCCAACCTTAGGAAAAAGTGAGTTTTGCCCAGGAAAGCAGACCTGAACAGGCAGCCATGTAACGAGAACAATCTGGTACTGATTCTTCCACTTTCTCTTCTCTAATTCCTGTGTTAGGCAGGCTTCCTTTAACACTGACAATGAGTCATTCCTCTCTTTTATTTCCTTCTCCTTCCTACCTACCACCCCAAATTTCACATCAGGTAGGGGTGAAAGGCAGAGTAAAATGAGTTGGCTGAGAGAAAGTATAAGAAGAATTCCTTGCTGTAGGGGGAGGTGGTAGGCCTGGCTTTCTTTCCATCCCTGCCCTCTGCTACAAGAGATAGGGCCCCAAAACAAAATAATGTGTTCAGCCAAGAATAACTGGACTGAGAAGCAACTGGGTATAGATAGCTTAGAAGTATGACTTTGTATCCATCCACAATTTCCCTTTCTGCTAGCTTTTTTTACCCTAAGTCTCCCCACATGATCAGCAAAATTACGTGGTTGTTGAATTTCGCAGCAATGGCCTCATTGAATGCATCTGATACTTCGATCTGCACGCAAGGTTCCTGCTGAGAAGCTAGGGAGGAAACCCAGTGACTCTAAACTGTCCTTCAATAGGGATCCTATTATCTCACTTCAACTGGGTTCCTGGGCTAATAAGACACATTGCTAAGTTAAACAAACTTTTCCTCTAGCTGTGCCAAGGGTCTGCGACAGAAACTCTTCATGCCAGGGTTTTTCCTCCTTGTCTAAGACTTAGAAAAAAGTTGTTTTCTCAGCTGCTTTGAAGCCCAGGAAGAGAGCCAGGGAGGCAAACAAACCAGTCACTCTTGCTTCAGATAATTCAACAGACTTTTGATAACCTCAAGTCTTCTGTCCCTTCCTCAGGTTGAACTGAACTCTCCAAGCCAAGAAACAGAGGGACCGGAAATGCTCCAGACAGGAAGATCTTCGTAGCTGGAATAAAGCCACAGGATCAGGGCCTCTTGAAGTATACCCAGTGCTCTGCAAAGGAATTCTCTAGTCACTGATGAGAAAGCTGGAGGGAAAGATGGCAGAGGTCCAGCTCCCAGCCCGTATCTGGATCTTATACTGATTAGAATCTGCTTCACCACTCAGAAAACCACTCTCCATGGAATACTGAAGCCTCAGCATCAACAGCTTTGCTGGGACAATAAGGCAAGACCAGAGAAAGAGTTTAATTGCATGTAACCATCCGTCTTTGAATAGGGGAGTAATATCTGTAGAAATAATATAGTGCTGGCAAATGGCAGGGTGGAAAAATAAACTGTATTTGAGCAGGCAATGCGGTGCACTTCACAACTTCTCCTATAGAAATTGGGGGATAGAAATTAAGTAATCTAAATTTCTAATGAAATTGAAATACAAGTGTGGACCCAGGGAAGATTCTCTTAGAAAGTTAACCCTGAGACTACAAGACCTGATGCCCATGTAGAGTGTCACTATGCCCTTTTATAATATCTCTCAAGCAGGAGAATTGCATCCATCATCCATGTGGAATCTAAGCCCCTTCTTGATATAGAGGTGGAGTGGACATAACCATCCCAGGGTCCACAGGATGGAGGAATAGAGTATGGATTAAAGTGGACTTACTGATATTCTACTATGGAACTATTGTGATTAGTAAATGGAAGAAATTGTAGGATTAATGTGGAGAAAGTAGCCATGGTAGCTGCTGAGGGTAGGGAGAGGGAAGAAGAGATATGATGTGGGGGCATTTTTAGGGCTTGGAGTTGTCTTGGTGGTACAGCAGGGACAGATGCTGGACATTGTATGTCCTGCCATGACCCACTAGGTGGACTGGGGGAGAGTGTAACCTACAATGTAAACCACTATCCATGTGGTGCAGCAGTGCTCCAAAATGTATTCACCAAATGCAATGAATGTGCCATGATGATGAAAGAGGTTGATGTGGGAGGAGTAGGATGAGGGGGGTGAGGGGTATAGGGGACCTCTTTTATTTTTTGAAAGTAACATTTTAAAAAAATAGAGAAAAAATAAAGTAAAAAACAAAACAAAACAAAATGTTTACCTGTGACATATCAGGTTATAGGTATGTATAGGTATATATATACAGATAAATAACATATTGCCTAGAAAAGAGTTGGTTCTTAAAGAAACATATTAATTTCTTCAGATCAATAGGCTATTAGCAGTAAATTATGGGATAGTAATAGTTCAGGGTCAAAATGGCATTTTGAGCTTACTTTTTCCCTCAACAGTTTATTATGAAAATTTTCAAATCTATAGTAAAGTTGAAAGAATTTTATAGTGAATACCTATATACCTATCAACTAGATTTTACAATTATCATTTAACTTGTTTTTATCACCATCTCCATCTTATTTTTGTTGCATTTTAAAGTAAACTGAGGGAAACGGACTTTGGCCCAGTGGTTAGGGCGTCGTCTACCACATGGGAGGTCCACGGTTCAAACCCCGGGCCTCCTTGACCCATGTGGAGCTGGCCCATGTGCAGTGCTGATGCGTGCAAGGAGTGCCCTGCCACGCAGGGGTGTCCACGCATAGGGGAGTCCCACGTGCAAGGAGTGCACCCATAAGGAGAGCTGCCCAGCGAGAAAGAAAGTGCAGCCTGCCCAGGAATGGCGCCGCCCACACTTCCCGTGCCGCTGACGAAAACAGAAGCGGACAAAGAAACAAGACACAGCAAAAAGACACAGAAAACAGACAATCGGGGGAGGGAAGGGGAATGAAATAAATAAAAATAAATAAATAAATCTTTTAAAAAAAAACAAAACTGAAAACATCAGTGCTCTTCTCCCTAAATACTTTAGTATGCATATAATCAACTGTAAGTTTAATATTTCACTTAAAAAACATTGTACTCAGTAACCTTTACATGTGGTTCCAAATTACTCTAGAATCAGAAAATTCAGTGATTTCACACATTCCCAAATTACACTAGAATCGAAGCAAATTTATACAGGGAGAGAATATGTGTCAATTCTTTTTATAAGTATCAGCTTTATTGAGGTATATCTTACATGTAATAAACCACAGAACTGAAGTATACATTTTTATTAATTTTGACAAATGTATACAATTTAATAACCAATATCACAATCACCACATAGAACATTTCCAAAACTTTTTGTCCTGCTCCCTTGCAGTCAATCTCCTCACCCAACCCCCAGGCTCTGGCAACCACTGTTCTGTTACTGTAGTTTTGTCTTTTCTAGAATTTCACATAAATGAAATCTTAGCTTATGTAGCCCTCTACTTAGCAAAATATTTTGGATTCATCCATGCTGTTGAGTGTATCAGTGGTATATTCCCTTATACTGCTGAGTGTTTTTCACTGTATGGATGTAGCACATCTCGTTTTTCAACCCACAGGGGGATGGACTTTTGGGTTGCTTTGAATCTTTGGCTATCATGAATAAAGTTGCTCTGAATATTTTTGAACAAGTCTTAGTATGATCATATGTTTTTGTTTCTCTTGGTCAAATACCAAGGAATGGGATTGTTGGGGTAAGGGCGTGTTTATAAGAAATTGCAAAACTCTTCCAGTGGGGATGTACATTTTATGTTCTTATCAGCAATGTACGAATGTTTCAATTGTTTCACATACATGCCAACATGTGGTATTGTCCCAGTCATTAGTGTTTTTTAAAAAATTTTTTAAAGATTTATTTATTTTTATTTCTCTCCCCTCCCCCCACAACCCTCCCATTGTCTGCTCTCTGTGTCCATTTGCTGTGTGTTCTTCTTTGTCTGCTTCTGTTGTTGACAACGGCATGGGAATCTGTGTTTCATTTTATTGTGTCATCTTGTGTGTTAGCTCTCCGTGTGTGTGGCACCACTCCTGGGCAGGCTGGACTTTCTTTCACACTGGGGTGGCTCTCCTTACGGGGTGCACTCCTTGCGCATGGGGCTCCCCTACGCGGGTAACACCGCTTGCGCACATCAGGACTGCGCGTGGGCCAGCTCCACATGGGTCAAGGATGCCCAGGGTTTGAACCGCGGACCTCCCATGTGGTAGACGGACACCCTAACCACTGGGCCAAGTCTGCTTCCCAGTCATTAGGTTTTAAATTGCACTTTGATGAGATGCTTGTGGGAAGAAAAGACAGCAGAAAAGACAGATAAAAGAGTGGTCTGGATTCTTGTCCCAGTTCTTCTAACAACAAGCTGTTTTGCCTTGGTGAAGCCACTTGACCTCTCTGGATTTTCATGTGTAAAATGAGGGAGTTGGACTAGTTAATCTTTGAGTTCCCCTCCGGATGCAAATATCTTCAAAAGAGTATCGATAAAAATAGAAAAAAAAAATCAGCTTAAGAATTCATTTATCAGAAAAGAAATTTTGTCATTCTCTTTGAATCTTCTCTCTTGTTTTCTTGGTAAGTCTAGTTAAAGGTTTGTCAATTTTGTTGATCTTTCCAAAGAACCAACTTTGGTTTAATTGATTTTCTTCAATGTTTTTCTATTCTCCATTTCATTTACTTCTGCTCTAATATTTCTTATTTTTTGTCTTCCTTTTGCTTTGAACTCAGTTTGTTCTTCTTTTTCTAGTTTCTTAAGGTGGAAGGATAAGGTACTGATTGGAGATCTTCATTTTAAAAACAGAGGTGTTTAAAGCTATAAATTTTTTTCTAAGTACTACTTTAGTTACACACCACAAGTTCTGATGTTTTTATTTTCATTTTCTCAAAGTATTTTTTAATTTCCTTTGTGATTTCTTCTTTGACTCATTTGTTATTTTAGAGTGCACTCCACATATCTGTGAAGGTCCCAATTTTTCTGTTATTGATTACTAATTTCATTCCATTGTGGTCAGAGATTTTGCATTATTTCAATCCTTTCAATTTATTAAGGTTTGTTTTATAAACTAACATACTGTTGATCTTCTGCCTAGTTATATCTATTATTGAGAATGGGCTACTGAGTCACCAGCTATTATTTGTTGAAGTGTGTCTTAGTGCCAGGGGGCTGCCAATGCAAAGTACCAGAAATGGGTAGGCTTTTATAAAAGGACATTTATTAGGGTAAAAGCTTACAATTCCAAGTCTGCACAAATGTCCAAAGCAAGCTACTGTCATAGGTGCTTCTTCACCAAAGTGAGTTACTGGTGATCCTGATGTCCTGCCATGGGGCAAGGCAAGATGAAGTTGAACTCTGCTGAGGTCTTTGACTTCCGCTTTAGGCTCTCTGTTTCCAGGAGCTCAGCTGTGGACAATCAGGCATATAGTTTATCTCTTTTTGGCCCCCACCTCAGCCTACATTGCTCTGCTTTCTTTCCAAGCCCAACTGTGGGCAATCAAGTATATGCTTCATCTCTTCAGACTTGAGCTGCTCTGTGGGCCAAGCCTGTTGGTGGCTTCATGTATCGGCTTTGGCTGCTAGTGATGCTTGAGTTCTCTCTCTCTCTTGGCCAAGTCACAATGTCAGAGCTCCCTTTTCTGTGTGTGTCTTCTTTCTCTCTGGGTCTCCATTTATATAAGGCTCCAGTAAAACGGCAGAGATCTAACTTGTCATGCCTCACTGATGTAGTCCAATCAAAAGCAATCTAATCAAGTGATTTCATCAAGGTCCCTTAACCAAATCTAATGCAATAAAAGGGTTTCACACCCCCAGGAGTGTATTAGTTCAAAAACAATCTTTTTTGGGATTCACCAAATTCAAACTGTCACAAAGTGTCTATTTCTCCTTTCAATTCTGCCAGTTTTTGCTTCATGTGTTTGGAGCTTTGTTGTTAGTTGCACATATGTTTATAGTTGTTTTGTCTTCCTAAAGGATTGACTCTTTTATCATGATACAACATTTTTTTTGTCTCCAGTAAGTAAGAATTTTGTCTGATATTAATATAGCCATTCCAGCTTTCTTTTGGTCACTGTTTGCATGGTATATCATTTTCCATACTTTTACTTTCAAGCTATTTGTGTCTTTGACTTTAAAGTGTGTCTCTTGTAGACAGCAAATGGTTGGGTCGTGTTTTTTTTAAGATTTATTTTTTTAAATTTATTTCTCTCCCCTTCCCCACCCCCCCAGTTGTCTGCTCTATGTGTCCATTTGCTGTGTGTTCTTCTGTGTCCGCTTCTATCCTTAGCAGCAGCCCTGGGAATCTGTGTTTCTTTTTGTTGCATCATCTTGCTGCATCAGCTCTCCGTGTGTGCAGTGCCATTCCTGGGCAGACTGCACTTTCTTTCACACTGGCCAGCTCTCCTTACAGGGCGCACTCCTTGCACGTGGGGCTCCCCTACACGGGGGCACCACTGCGTGGCAGGGCACTCCTTGTGCACATCAGCACTGTGCATGGGCCAGCTCCACACAGGTCAAGGAGGCCCGGGGTTTGAACCGCGGACCTCCCATGTGGTAGATGGACACCCTATCCACTGGGCCAAGTCCACTTCCCTAAGCTCTTCCTTTTAATTTAGGTATTTAGTCCTCAATTATATTTAATATAATTTCTGATAAAGTAGGATTTATATCTTCCATTTTGCTACTTGTTTTCTTTGTGTCTTATGTCTTTTTTCCCTCTAATTCTTCATCAATATCTTGTTAAATGTATATTTTCTAGCATACCATTTTAACAGCCTTATTCTTATATATTTTTTCTATTATGATTTTTCTCATTAAAAATTCTATTTTAATATATTTACAGTGTATATGATATATTAATACAATAGAAAGTGAGTATGCTTATTAACAACAATACACATATTTGGGGGCATATGCTTTTTTTTTTTTTAAGTGGGATGAAAACCAAAAATAAACAGATAAATAAATAAATAAATAAATCTGGAGATTGTTGCTCCAGGGAATTCACTTTCCAGTTCCTTTGTCCTAGGGAAGAAAGGAGCACATAAATTATCTTCTTTTAGTGATATATATGCATTGAACTCTGCCAAAAAGCAGTGAAATTTTGGAAAGTTGAAATAATTTTTCAAAGCAATCTTACAATCTCTGTTATCCACTTAAATGTAAAATGCACCCAATTTCAGTAGATTGATTGATTGATTGATTTTTCTTTATTAGGGAACTTGTGGGTTTACAGAACAATCATGCATAAAAATACAGGATTCCTATATACCACCCTACTCCCAACACATTGCATTGGTATGGAACATCTATTATAATTGATGATAGCACATTTAAAAAATAAGTCTACTAATAATTAATGCTACACATTTTTTTGTTGTTATTTTCTTGGCCAGAGGTTGCAATTAGCATCTTAAAACAATCTAATTTGAATTGAAACCATCTTAATTCTAATTGTCTTCAAAAATTTTGTTCCAATAGAGCTTCATTCCCTCTCCTCCTTTGTATTATTATTGTCATACAAATTACATTTTTATACGTTATAGCCCTATCAACATAAGTTTATAATAATTGCCTTATGCAGTTGTCTTTTATATCAGATAGGAAAATAAAAGAATTATAAACAAAAATATGTTTTTACTATCTTTTATGTTTACCTATGTATTTATTTTTTTCTGTGCTCTTATTTCTTCATGTGGATTTGAATTACTATCTAATGTCTTCCCTCTCAGACTTAAAGGGAAGTATTTCTTGTAGAGCAGGTCTACTTAGCAACAAATTCTCTGTTTTTGTTTATTTAGGGATGTCTTAATTTCTCCTTTATTTTTTTTCTTTCTCTTTTTTTTTTAAGGACATA
Source organism: Dasypus novemcinctus (assembly GCF_030445035.2). Taxonomy (NCBI): domain Eukaryota; kingdom Metazoa; phylum Chordata; class Mammalia; order Cingulata; family Dasypodidae; genus Dasypus; species Dasypus novemcinctus. The sequence goes on from NC_080675.1 coordinate 41,563,077, forward strand.
CTAGAAGAGAAAGAAGATGACACCACCACGTGCATTGCCATATGACATAAAAACGAATGAACCTCAATGACTGCCAGCCAGCCAGAAGATACCAACCACTGGAAGAAACCAAACTTCTAGCCTCTGAAACCATGAGCCAATAAATTCCTGTTGTTAAGCACCAATTGTATGTTATTTATTTTAGCCGCTCAGAAACTAAAACATAAGGTAAGCTAATTAGAGTGAACCCAGGATTTTTTTTTCAGTAGGTATTGAACCTGGGACCTCATATATGGGAAGCAGCTGCTCAACAACGGAACTACAACCACTTCCTCTTTTTCATTTTTTTTATCCCCCCCTGCAGCTTTTCTTTGGCTTGCTGTCTGCTTTGTGTGTCCATTCACTGTGCATTCTTCTGTGTCTGTATTTATTTTTATTTATTTATTTCTTCCCCCTCCCTTGTAGCTTGCTTGCTGTCTGCTCTGTGTCCATTTGCTGCACATTCTTCTGTGTTTTTGCTTGTCTCCCTTTTTGTTGCGTCACCGTGCTGAGCAGGCACTCCACGGCACTTGTGGGCCAATGGCATTCTGCAGCACCAGGGCTGGCAGCTCTCTGCAGCTTGTGGGTGAGCCTGCCTTCACAAGGAGGCCCCAGGACACGAACCCAGGGCCTTCCATATGGTAGATGGGAGCCCAACTGATTGAGCCACAGCTGCTTCCCCCTCTCCCTCATTTTTTGCTGGTTGACAGTCTTTTGCTTTCAGTACTTTGAAAATGTCATTCCATGATGTATTTAGTGTGGATCTCTTCGAGTTTATTCTAATTGGAGTTCACTGAGCTTCTTGAATGTGAAGATTAATGTTTTTCCATAAAATTTAGAGTGGGTTTGATTATTACTTATTCAAATATTTCTTTTGTCCCATTCTCTCTCTCCTTTCTTTGTGGGACTACCATTAAGTGTACTTGATGGTATGCTTAATGGTGTCCCATAGGTCTTAGAGTCTTTGTTGATTTTCCTTTATTCTTTTTTTATTCTCAGAATAGATCATCTCAATTGACTGTCTTCAAGTTTGCTGATACTTTTTTTCTGCTAATTCTAAGCTGCTTTTGAGGTCTTCTCGTAAAATTTTCATTTCAGTTATTGTACTTTTCAACTCCAGAACTTCAATTTTGCTCCCTTTTTTGTGAATTTCTCTCTCTTTATTGATATTCTTTATTTGATAAGGTAATGTTTTCATACTTTCCTTTAAGTTTTAGACAGAGCTCCCCTTAATTATTGAATATATTTAATGATAATTGATTTAAAGTCTTTGTCTAGTAAATCCAATATCTGGGCTTCTTTGGTGACAATTTCTATTGACAGCTTTTATCATGTTTATGATCCAATCTTTCTTGTTTCTTTGCAGGGGTTTTGTGATTATTTTTGGTTGAGAAGTAGACATTTAAAATAAGATAACATGTCAACTCTGGAAATCAGATACCTGTAGCAGTTTGATATTATTGATAAATTCCAAAAAGAAATATTAGATTATGTTTGTAAACTGATCTTTTCCTCTGGGCATATTAGATTATACTGGATTCATGGCTTTACTTAATTAAGTAATTATGTAAACCACTTGTGCCAGTAGGGTGTTGGCAAATAAAAGGCATGGCAAAGGACAGAATTGAGGATTGTCAATGTTGGAGTTTTGATGTTGGAGTTTGATGCTGAAGTCTTAAGCTGGAGCCCTGGGAAGTAAGCACACAGAGGAAAGAGAAGCAAGGCCTGGAAGAGGGGAACTCTGAGCCAAGAAAGAAGCAAGCCCTGGCAAGAGAGGAACCCAGGGAGCCTGAACCCTGGCAGATGTCAGCAGCCATCTTGCTCCTACACATGGAAATAAACTTTGGTGAGGGAAGTAACTTCTGATTTACAGCTTGGTATCTGTAAGCTCCTACCCCAAATAAATACCATTTATAAAAACCAACCCCTTTGGCTGACTAATATAATACCCCTCCCTGATTTGTTATTGCTGTTGTTTGTTGTTTGGTTGTTTAGTGTCTTTTCTGGAATACTTATGTAAAATCTATATTTTTATCATGTTTAGCCACTGAAGACTCTGCTTGGTTAGCTAAGCTAGTGATTAGCTAATAACAAGACAGAAATTTCCTTAAATGTCTTTTTTTTTTTTCTTAAAGATTTATTTTTTACTTATTTCTCTCCCCTTCCCCCTACCCCTCCATCCTTATCTGCTCTCTGTGTCCATTCGCTGTGTGTTCTTCTGTGACTGCTTCTATCCTAGGGCAGGCTGCACTTTCTTTCGCACTGGGCGGCTCTCCTTACGGGGCTCACTCCTTGTGCATGGGGCTCCCCTACAGGGGGGACACCCCTGCGGGGCAGAGCACTCCTTGCGTGCATCAGCGCTGAGCGTGGGCCAGCTCCACCCGGGTCAAGGAGGCCCAGGGTTTGAACTGCGGACCTTCCCTGTGGTAGGCAGACACCCTATCCATTGGGCCAAGTCCGCTTCCCTCCTTAAATGTCTTGAACCAATAAGTCTTCCAGCCTTTGATGAAGGGCTGCATGTGTGCATGTGTTTGGTATGCCATCCACACTCCAAGAAGGAGTTTAAAATTCTGTCTTATTGCACTTCCTCTTTGGGAAGAGCCTCAAGGTAAGCCAAAGGTGAGTATTTAGGGCCTTTTCAGGTCTTTGGTGGGCAAGAGCACTGTCCTGGGCATGCATGTAGCTTCTATATTACCAGGAATATGTTGGAGTTTTATAAAAGTCCTTGTGGACTTCTCATTTCCCAGTTTTTCCTTTTACGATTTTGGTCAGCCTCTTGCTAGCTCTACTTAGAAATGCAGCCTCAGGGAGCTGCCATGGTAAACAATTGCCACTCACTGTTTTTGACAAATGCCCTAAAGGTAGGGCTGTTCATACAGAGCAAGCTCTGAGTCAGGTCAACTAAAGACAAGTCTTGAGAATGGAGCTCTTCAGCTAGCTGTTAGGTAAAACAGTGACAATTTTCTGGGATGGGGCTTTTGGGTAGCTCTAAACCATTCCATCTTTTCCGGTCATGCTGCTAGCTTTCAAAACTTCTGTAGTAATGACCTGTTGGCTTTCAAGATTATTGCAGAGCTTGGGAGATGGGGGATTGTTTAGGCAAGTTAAATGTAACAAGGCTCACTATTCTTACTGAGATTCAGCCATTTTCTGTTGAATAAACACTCTTCAAATTGCTGCTAGACTTAAGATAATTTGGAAGCCTGAAAAAGTTGATTGTGACAGTTTTTGTCAGTGTTCTTGATGCTTTTATGGAGGGACAAAATTTTGGAGGTACTTTCTTCACCATTCTGGAAATTGCCTCTCCCAAGTAAAAATTTTAAACATCGTGATTCAATATCCATCTTTGTGTGCTACTGCTGCTCAACCCTGTCATCTTTCTGTTTTAGAAGTTTTCGCAGCACTACAGGATTGACTGTTTTGTCTTAAAATCAATGTCATACTCATACATAATTTGAAATAGTAAATAATATCACTGTGATATCTTCCAGCCCTTAAATTGAACCTACACCAGGTATCATACTTTTAATTTCTAAGAGGTCTTTCTTGTCTTCTATTTTTAATTCAGATCATTCTACTCTTATATATGCAATAGTATCTTTATCTCTCTGAGGCTTTTTTTTTTTTTAAGATTTATTTTATCTATTCCTCCCCACCCCACTCCTCCCGTTGTCTGCTGTGTCCATTCGCTGCATACTCTTCTTTGTCTACCTGTATTCTCATTAGGTGGCTCCAGGAACTGATCCTGGGACCTTCTGGAGAGGGAGAGAGGCGATTACTTTCTTGTGCCACCTCTACTCCCTGTTCTGCTATGTCTTCTCATTTTCTCCCCTCTGTGTCTCTTGTTGTGTCATCTTGGTGTGCCAGCTCTCTGTGTCGGCCGGCACTCCTGCGCGGGGCAGCTTTCCTGTGCTGGGAGGCATTCCCATGCAGGGTGGCACTCCTGCGCGGGACAGCATTCCTTTGTGGGCCAGCACTCTGCATGGGCCTGCTTGCCCTCACCAGGAGGCCCTGGGCATCGAACCCTGGACCTCCTGTATGGTAGACAGGAGCCCAATTGGTTGAGCCATATCCACTTCTCTCTCAGGCTATTAATTATAGTTCATTTGAAATTTTCTCCTGAATCCTGTATTATTTCTTATTCTTCAATGTTCTTCTTTTCCTGTTTGCTTTGTTTTCTCTTTAATGAGTGAAGCATTTTCCAAAGTCTGGTGATTCTTAGTTGTTCAATCATGTAATTAGGAGCACTGTGTATATGGATACCATTTATTAATTGGTGGTATCCATTTCAAAGATTTATTTTTATTTATTTATTGCCCCCCCCTTGTTTACACTTGATGTCTACTCTCTGTGTCTGTTCCTCTTCTCTTTTTTTTCTTTTTAGAGGTACTAGGAACTGAACCCAGGACCTCCCACGTGGGAAGGTGATACCCAATCGCTTGAGTCACATCTGCTCCCTGCTTATTGGGTCTCATTATGTTTCCTCCTTGTGTCACCTTGTTGTGTTGTCATGTCATCTCACTGTCTTGCTCATCCTCTCCAGGAAGCACATGGGAACCGAACCTCTGACCTCCCATGTTGCAGGTGAGCACCCAACAACTTGAACCACATCGGCTTCCTGGGATCCACTTTAAAGAGATCAGTGTGAATACATGGAGATACCTCCCAGAGGTTGATTGGTATTCACAGAAAAGATTTCTCCAAACTCTTGTCTGGTTACTAATTCTATAAGCAGAGAAGAGAAAGTAGCTATGAATCCACCATTTAGCAGGTATAATTCCTTATTTTTATGAAATGCCTCCCTTGACCTCTGGTTTAACTTGAGTTCCAAGCCTGGAGTTTTTCCAATGATAAATTTCAACCTTCAACTTGGAGTGGTGGTTGGAATTTGTCACCTGGCTAAAGAGTGAGAAAGAAGACATGGCGTCCAATTGCTTCATACACAATTTTCACACATCCTGCTGTTTTCATCTTCTCTGTCTTCTGTGATACTTGGTACTTCAAATGCTCTACTGTTATACTATTTTGAAGGCACTGTGGTTGTAGATTCTTCTCTTCTGTCTTGGTAATTTTCTATCAGTTCCTGTCTTCCATTATATATATGTTTTTTTGGGTACCAGGGGCTGGGAATTGAACTTGGGACCTTGTATGTGGGAAGCCAGCACTCAACCACTGAGCCACCCACATAGGTTTCCCTGAATTTTTTTCATTTGTTTTGCTTGTTGTTTGTTTATGTTTTTTCAAGAGGCACTGGGAACCAAACCCAGGACTTCCCATGTGGGAGATGGGTGCTCAACTGCTTGAGCCACATCTGCTCCCCCCAGTAATTTTTTTGAAATTGCTGATGTCTCTTTTCTCAATCTCTTGGTCCTTTTGAGTTATTCTTTTTTTTTTATTATACTGTAATCATTTCAGATGGATCATGAGAGTGGAGATAAATATAAGTGGTCAAATCTCCACATTAAGCAGGTGTGTGAACTTTAGTCTATCTTCAGCCAAGTAGTGATTTGGTGGCTTATCATAATACCAGCTTCGGAGGTCAGTTACACATACATATACCATATGTATAAGTACTAAATACACCGAAGAGTTTCTCTCAAGAGTGCTCAATATAACTTTTAGCAACCATCAAATCATTCTTATAGGGGCCTAAAAAGGGTGGCTTGGGTAAGAACAATCATGTTTACTATAAAATGTAAGGTGCTTTAAATTTAGTAAACTTCAAATCTTTGCTGTATGATTTTTGGACATGCTACCCTCTTTTTTTTTTTTTTAAGATTATTTATTTATTTATTTCTCTCCCCTCCCCCCGGTTGTCTGTTCTCTGTGTCTATTTGCTGCGTGTTCTTTGTCTGCTTCTGTTGTTGTCAGCAGCATGGGAATCTGTGTTTCTTTTTGTTGCATCATCTTGTTGGTCAGCTCTCCGTGTAGGTGGCGCCATTCTTAGGCAGGCTGCACTTTCTTTTGCGCTGGGCGGCTCTCTTTACAGGGCACATTCCTTGTGCGTGGGGCTCCCCTATGCAGGGGACACCCCTGCGTGGCACGGCACTCCTTGTGCATGTCAGCACTGCGCGTGGGCCAGCTCCACAAGGGTCAAGGAGGCCCGGGGTTTGAACTACAGACCTCCCATGTGGTAGGCGGATGCCCTAATCACTGGGCCAAGTCCACCGCCCCACGCTAACCTCTTAAAGTCTCACTTTCCTCATCTCTAAAAGGACACCAAAAAATTACCTCATAGGCTTACTATGAGGATTAATAAAATAAATGAAATTAAAGAAAACTTGTGGTACATCAGAAGAACCTAAGAAATGTTAGTTTCTTTCCCCTATGGTTGGGCGGGGGGTAGAAATGGAGGAATGATAACTTTTCCCATTGAAGACTAGAAATTCAGTTCAATGATCTAATTGCTCTTACTTGCTGCCGTTTTACTTTGCCAAAGGGACGCCAATGCAAAGTACCAGAAATGTGTTGGCTTTTATAAAGGGGATTTATTTGGGGTAAAAGCTTACAGTTCCAAGGCCATGAAAAGTCCAAATAGAAGCACCATTAGAGATGCTTTCTCACAACATCAGCTACTGTTGAGCCAGGCATATTGCCATGTGGTGAAGTAAAATGGCCACCGATCTCTATAGAGGTCTCTGCCTTCTCCAGAATCTACCATTCTTGGAGCTCAGCTGTGAGCAACCAGGCATAGTTAGGGCTTGTCTCTTTCTGGGCCTTACTCTTTGAGCCTCACTGGGACTTCTGTTTTCCTGTAGTCTGTTTTCTCATATTGCAGAATCAAATATGCTGGCTTTCTTTTTCTGTGTCTGTCTACCTGTGTGTCCCTTTATATTAGACCCAGCAAGGGGGTAGAGATTCAAGCTGAGCAATCTTATCAAATAATCTAATCAAAAGTCCCCCAACTGAATTTAATTCAATCAAAGGATATCACACCCAGAGAAATAGATTATTTTACAAACATAATCTTTCTCTTTTTGGGATTCATAAAGTAATCTCAAACTGCCACACTGCCCATATGAGTGTGACTGTGTGTAAGGCTAATGTACAACTTCACACACATGCCATAGCTTTGTATGTTTAGGTTTAATGTAAGATTTTTACCAATTACTGAAACTATTAATCTTAATATTTGTTAATGTTTTCATTGGGTGGTGCTAAAAAAAGAAGAAAGAATTGGTTGAATCACTGGTAAATTCACAGCTATCTAGTATTACATTTAAACTTTATTTTGAATGGTTCTTCATCAAAAGTTAATGTAAGTATAACTGATTTTTTTTACATTTCTCAATTAAATGTATTGGGTACACATAATTTTTTTTTTGAGTCAGAGTCATAGTAATGTAATCTTTTAGCATTTGTTCTTTTGTGTCTGGCTTGCTTCGCTCAATGTAATGTCCTCCAGGTTCATCCATGTTGTCATAACTGATTTTAACTTTGAAATAAATATAAACAATTATGTGCTTGTTTCATTGTCATCTGAATTTGAAACTTCAATCTACCTCCAAATAAAGGAAACAAATACTGTCACAGGAAATTTTAATTCCCTTTCTCTACCTTAACTCAGAAGTATAAAAATGACCAGCAAAATACAATGCACAGGAGCTCTGTTCCAGCTATTAATGCTAAGTTCTCTGAACCTCCGACTACCCAGATCTGACTTTCCAGCACCATCGAAAGACCCATATGTAGGAAACACAGCTGGGTCCTCTTCTCCAGGCGGATCAGAATCTCAGCCAAAGAGGCAGCTCTGGCTTTCAAGGTCATAGAAGAAAGGCTGTGGCTGTGTGATTATTATGGTAAAAAGATGCCAGAAACTCAGAGGGTGTGTCTTGAATTCTGAAGCACACATTCCTGTTACATCATGCTTGGGCCACAAGGGAATTTCTTAGTCTCACAGGAACTAATTCAAGGAAAGCAACGTGTTTCTATGCAAATAGGCTGAATTCTGGGTTTGGCATATCCAAAAACAGCTGGTCAAGTGGGAATGGCTTGACCCTGCTCTGATGGGTGGAGGAATCAGTGCTAGTGAGAAATCAACATGCTCGCTCTTCAGAGCATGGTCAAATTATTTCTCCCTGTTAACACAGCATTTTTACTATTTCCCAAAAGTCCTCCTCCCTTAAAAAAAAAAAAAAAAAGGAGGAGGGGAGGACAAAGAAGAAACACAAAATGGTGTTTCAGATGAGTTTAGGGGTGTAACAGAGAGGCACTAGAGTACACTTCCCATCATTTCCTTTAGGGTCTAAGCTAACTCTAGTTTGACATTAAGTTTTGTAACAAGCTCCACAAGATAGAGGGGAGCTGGAATTTTATACAACTCTCCTCAGTATTATTAAGAAATAATTGGGGACCTTTTGCCCAGTCTTTAGTATTTTTAATATTTTTAATGTGACTGTGTAAATATCTTATACTATATGTAAATATAGAATGACTCATTTATCAAATATTGTTGGGGAATTAAGCTATCTTTGATCCAGGGAAAAAGGTTTATAGACTGATATAAGTCAAGAAAAGAGGATCTTCAAAAGGTCTTTAGAGAAAACTTATGTAGAAGAGCTTGATAGCAAAGAGATAGCATTTATAAGGAATTGAAAAACTATCCTATCTCTGTGGGAACCCACCAGATTTCCATTTAGAGGCCAACTTGAAACATTAGGCCTCTTGGCAGACTTGGGATAATAATAGTGATAAGAGGTAACATCTATTAAGCACTTCAGTCTGTGCCAGGTACTGATCTAAGACATGGAAACTTCATATTAATTTTATGAGGTAAATATTATTATTATCCCCATTTTACAGATGAGGAAACTGAGGCATAGATCAAGTAAGTCTACTAATCAATAGAGGGGAGGATCTGGCTGCTCTTGCTTTGTACTTTTATTTCTGGAAGTCTGCGAAGAAGTGGGTCCACCAGGCAACCACCTGTGGGGTCTGAATTAAAGGGTGTCAGAAGATCCCCTAGTTAAAATCTTTCCTCTCCCACTGATTTGCCAGAGTCTGAAATTCTTATTTGAATCATACCTTTGGATTTCACCTATGTCTCCCTGGTTAGCATACACGTTTACCATTAGGCAGAACACATTCTCTAGAATGAATCAGTAGATTTATCTTACCTGAAACACAGGACTCTGAAGCTGAGAGTATAAATGAATATTGACTGTCAGAAAACTCTCCAATATAAGTTGCTCCCTGGGCTGGGAAGTCTGGACAGGGCCCTTTGTGGGGTCTAGCCTGACCTGGCATTGAGCCCCCAAAGGAAGGAGGTAGGGGTGTTAAAGTCTTCCAATTTTGCCACCACGTTAAGGATTAGCTCTCCTCAGACTTCTCTGGGGCCTTTTAAAGTATCATAATCTCACAAGCAATTTGTATTCTTAAAGTTTACTTGACTGCATACGGGAATATTTGCCAGTCCCACCACGTAATTGGTTTTCTCTCTTTTCCTCCTCACACTATGAATGACTTTTTTTCCTGACTATATAAATAACACATGTTCACTATAAACAGTTCAAGTAATATAGAAAGTTATGAAGAATAAAGCAAACCAGGCCTTTCTCAGTGATTCTGAATGAGGGAAATTCTTCCTGTCAGGAACGGTAAAGCAGAAGATGAAGGTCCAAGCTCCCTTCTCTGCCCTATCCATAGGGATTGTAGGATAGGAGTCAAGCCCAGAAGACAGTGTCTCTAAAAGGCCTTTCCACTATCAGCCTCAATCTGTCACCCCTCTGCTCCTGTCCTGCCTGCAGGAATGGCACACAGCATTGGGTTGGACTAATTAAGAGGTGCAGCAATGTGAAAGAGGCTCTCCTTTGTTCCCCTGGGCTACCCATCTTAAATAACAACTTTCAATTTTTTCCCCTCCTTCCCAAGGAGTTAATCATGTTTTAGAAGCAAACTAGAGCTCTGCCTAATTACTGTGGGACAAAAGCTTTTATCACAAAGGCAAGAGCCCACATGAATTTTCTTCAATGCTCAGGCAGAGTTTTTCTAATAGCAATGAAGAAGGCTGAATGAGAGATAACTACCCTAATGACACTGCGGATTCCTATATACACAGCCAGGCAGATTCATCCCCAGGGGAGCTAGTCAGTGCTCTATGGGGAATGAGGTAACAAAGAGGAAAAAGGCGGAGAGAAGAGAGAATGGAAAGTTAAAAAAATAAACAAAGAAGAAAAAATAGGTTCAGCAACACAAGAGACCTTAGCTCTCATCAGGTACAGCTGCAGAATCTCTGCTTTCAGAAGTGAAAGCCCAGGATAAGCAATTGTGATCTTGGGGCAGATTGGGGGATGGGACTAATGGTATCTAAGTGTTCTGAGCTTGGATTTATTTGGAGCAGTTTTCTGAGGCATCTTTCCCTTTAAAATCAGGATCATAAGCAAGAGCCCCAATTAAGGCAGGCTCTATTAAAAATATTTAAAAACAACAATTACATTTATAGATATATTCAGTCAAGACCAGGACACAACTTTTATGGCGTCTTTAGACAAAATCAACAGTGAGTTAATCGGCTATTTTTGAAGTGAAGCTACTCATTCCTACTTCTTTGGTTTGGATCAAAGTTGTTTTTTTGTTGTTCAAAATAATTAAAAAGAAATATTAAGTTTTTCTGATATGAGTCTTTTAAAAATTATGATAACCTATATATAACATAAAATCTGCCATTTTAACCGTTTTTAAATATACATTTCAGTGGAATTAGTTACTTTTACAATGTTGTGCTACCATCACCATCTTCTATTACTAAAACTTTTTCTTACCCAAAATTAAGATTCTTTACCCTTCAAGCAATAACTCCCCATTCCCTCTCTCCTCTGTCCCTAGTAAACTATCATCACTTTTGTCTTTGTGAATTTGCTTATTCTAGATGCTTCATATAAATAGACAATATTTGTTCTTTTGTGTCTGGCTTATTTTATTTAGCATCCATATTGCTGCATGTATCAGAACTTCATTCATTCCCCACCCCCCCCAACATGACTCCTTTGCCCATTTGCTTGTTGTTTCTGCTCATTGTTTTGCTCAATATCTGCTCTTTGTCTGCTCATTGTTTGTCTTCTTTAGGAGGCACCAGGAACCAAACCTGGGACTTCCAATGTGGGAGGTGGGTGCTCAACTGCTCAAGCCACATTAGCTCCCTGCTTGTTTTGTTTCTGCTCATTGTTTGTTCATTGTCTTGCTTGTTGTTTTTTTCTCATTGTCTTCTTTGTTGTTTTTGCTCATTGTTTTTGCTTGAAGTCTACTCGTTATTTGTTTTCTTTAGGAGGCCCCAGGAATCGAACCCAGGACTTCCCACGTGGGAGGCAGGTGCTCAACTGCTTGAGCCACATCCAGTTCTACTTCATTCATTTTTATGGCTGAATAGTATTCCATCATATGTATATATCACATAATGCTTATCCATTCATCATTGATGGGTATTTGGATCGTTTCCAACTTTTGGCTATTGTGAATAAGGCTGCAATGAACACTGGTGTATGTCATCATTCTCCTGACCATATTTCTATATATCCATCCTAAGTAATATTATGCTGCTAAGAAAAAGGATATGTAACTCTGTATTTACATGGCAAGATTATCCATGATGTGTGGATGATTTTAAAACATTATATATAACGAGCACATACATATTTTCATATATACATAGAAAAAGTCTAGCAAATTCTATGTTTTTGGAGGATTTTCTTCCCTACTTTGTATGATTGTATAATGCTTGTTTTTTTCCTACAACAAACATGAATTACTTTTATGTTTTCTACTTAAGAATAAATAAACAAAAGCATCTCCTCCCTCACATAGGTAGGGAAAATCAAGTTAAAGAGAGAGTCAGTGCTCTGCCATACTTGGTCAGCATTCAAGCCAGGATATGTAATTTATTGCTGCCAGGAATTCCCTGTTGGGCAGGCATAGCCTCTAGCTGAGTGCCACTGAAAGCAGATCATACCAGCACTAAAATACAGGACCTAAAAAGGGCAGACACACTTTGCAATTATATAAAACCATATTTATAATAAGTATAAGCAATAGTTACTTAGAACTGAGTGACTTATTTAATGTTATATTAATTCAACAATATTTATTGAGTACCTCCTGTGTTCCAGGTACTGAGCTAGACAGTAGGGAAAACAAAGATGAATACGATTAGCTCCCTGCCCATAAGAAGCTAAATGGCCTGGCTTTGAGGTAACACAGGCTTTAGGAATTGGGAAGATGACATGTGCTGAAAAGCACTCGCTTCCCAGCTCCTTGCCATAGGGTGAACAGTAGCCCAGGGTTTCAGTGCCTTAAATACCTACACTTCTAGCTTTCCCCATTAATCTGATCAATACATGAAAAAGGTTTTCTGATAGTACATACAGATTTTATTCCTCTATAATCTCAACATGAGTTTTCTTTCTCCATCAGACCAGCAAGACCCCTGCATATAACCCCAAAATTCTCACTGTTCAGCTATCACAGTTTTAACTGCTTTGAAAATCTTTCTTGGCTCTCTAATATATACCTTTTTGAACTCTTTAGTATGACATTCAAGTCCTTCCCAATCTGGGCCTACTCATTGTTCCAGCCTCTTTTGCTCTCCCTCGCCTGATCACCCCCAAACCTGACTCTGCTGATTAAACAGTTAGCTGCACCTTTACTTGGGCTTTTCTCTTTCCCCTCAATGCTTAGGCTATCACAGCTTTCCTCAGAACTCAGCTCAAAAGTTTACTTCCTCAACTTTTCCCTCACCCTCACTTCAGGCAGGATTAGTTGTTCCTTTTTCCATTTTGAGGAGGTTCTATTATAGAACTACTTCCAGGCTCTCATTCAGCCTGGCTGTACCAGATCCGCCATTCTAGTGAAAGCACTGAAACACTACTATGCAGCATTTCGTTCCTGAGTTCTGCAGCTGCCCCACCACCCCTGCCAAGAACCCATCTTACACGACCCAACAGGCAAGGAACCCACCTGGAGCTAAGGCCTGGCATCTGTTCTGCCTGGTCCTTTCAAATGCACTCTCCTTCTGCCCATCACCCTTCATTATGGTTAGTGATTCCTAGGTTTACCTATCCATCTAGATTTTGAAAATTACTTTTTATTCATCTTTGCCTTGTCCAGAGCCTAGAATACCATAAAGTAAATGCTCAGTAAATACCAGCTTGCTAAATGACCACATTTCCAAAATTATTACTAAGTTCACACCAGTTACCATTTGATGCCACTTTTGAATTGGAGAGAATATTTTTTAGCCCATCATTAATGATTAAATGAGACTTCCCTAGGAAAAGCTGTATTTTTGTAGTGGAAGAAATGACATCAAGGACTTGAATCAAGCTTAATATATGGCAGAGAAGTCATGGATAAAATGGCTAACTAAAACCCCACAATGATTTCTTAATTGCTTTTAAGCCATTATTTTTATTTTTATTTTTATTTTTTTATTTCTCCTGCCCCTCCATTGTCTGCTTTCTGTAACCATTTGCTGTGTGTTCTTCTGTGTCTGTTGTATTCTCATTAGGTGGCTCCAGGAACCCATCCTGGGACCTTCCGGAGTGAGAGAGAGGCGATCATTCTCTTGCGTCACCTCAGCTCCCTAGTTTACTGTGTCTCATATTGTCTCTTTTCTGTGTCTCTTTTTGTTGCATCATCTTACTGCATCAACTCTCTGTGTGGACGGCACCACTCAGAGGGCTACACTCCTGCACAGGGTGGCACTCCTTGTGCGGGGGGCACCCCTGTGAGGGGCAGTACTCCTTGTCTGTGGCAGCATTCCGTGTGGGCCAGCGCACCACATAGGCCAGGAAGCCCTGTGTATCGAACCCTGGACCTCCTACATGGTAGGTGGAAGCTCTATCCGTTGAGCCATATCTGCTTCCCATTATTTTTTTTTTTCCACTTGCCTCAAGGGGATTACTGATTTCTCTGACAATTTCCTCCTTGACCCACTGATTATTTAAGAAAGTATTGTTTTTGTTTTGTTTTTTAAAGATTTATTTATTTATTTAATTCCCCCCCCCCCCCCCCCCCCCCCCCCCCGTTGTCTGTTCTTTGTGTCTATTTGCTGCGTCTTGTTTCTTTGTCTGCTTCTGTTGTCGTCAGCTGCTCGGGAAATGTGGGCGGCGCCATTCCTGGGCAGGCTGGGCGGCTCTCCTTATGGGGCGCACTCCTTGTGCGTGGGGCTCTCCTACGTGGGGGACACCCCTGCATGGCGTGGCACTCCTTGCGAGCATCAGCACTGTGCATAGGCCAGCTCCACACGGGTCAAGGAGGCCTGGGGTTTGAACCGCGGACCTCCCATGTGGTAGATGGACGCCCTAACCACTGAGCCAAGTCCGTTTCCCAGCTTCCCATTATTTTTAACTTGCTCTTTATTTGAACCTTTGCAAAGAGTCTTTTAAGGCAGACAAGTTGTTTAATGTAAATTTCATCTTTTTTCTCTTTCCTGTGGTGGAGATGAATAATGAAAAGGCCAAAAAGAAAACCAGGAAGAGGAAGGGTAAATGTATAAGGAGGAAAAGGAGACGCAAAGGCATGGAATAATCTAGACACCAGGAAAGTGGACCTGAATAATCAGAACTTGTCTCTACCTAAAAGGAGGATACTGACATCGATTTAATGACCAAGGTTCTCATGATTGAATTTCTTAGCCTCACTTTCTACCTACCTATGAGCATCTAATATGTGTTTTATTCAGAACTCTTTCTGTTGCAATTTGCAGAAATGCAATTGAGACTAAACAGAAGAGGAAATTTGTTGGCTCACATAACTGGAATGTCTAGGACTAACTGACTTTAGGCTCAGTTGGAGACCCAGGGACTCAAATCATGACCTCGAGATCCCCCAACCCCTCCATGGAGCATTCTTTCTTAGAAGTGAATGACTTATTTAATGTTATATTAATTGTTTTTTTCTTCTGGGTTAGCTTCATTTTCATTGGAAATGGGTTCTTTCTATATGGTGGGAGAGATGGCCACCAGGAGCTCCAGACTGACTTTGTACCAATTTAGCAACCCTGATTACTCCATCAAAATCCTGGATTCAGGGGAGTAGGTATAGCTTAGGGTTGAGTGCCTGCTTCCCACTACAAGGTCCCGACTTCATTGCCTACTTAAAAAAAAATAAATCCTGGGTTCACTCTAATTGGCTTACCTTATGTTTTAGTTTCTGAGCTGCGAAAATAAATAACATACAATGGGTACTGAACTACAGGAATTTATTGGCTCATAGTTTCAGAGGCTAGAAGGTTGGCTTCTTCCAGGGGTCGGTATCTTCTGGCTGGCTGGCAGTCATTGGGGTTCATTGGCTTTTACGTCGTATGGCAATGCATGTGGTTGTGCCATCTTCTTTCTATTCCAGGTTCCTTTGACTTCCAGCTCCTGGATGTCCCCTCTGGCTTTTTTCTCCCTGTCCAATTTTCTTTGCCTATAAGGACCAGCCATGCTGGATTAAAGCCCGCCCTCACTGAGTTTGAGGACACTTTAATAACATCTTCAAAGGTCTTATTGGGTTCATAACACAGGACCAGGATTTGAGCATGCCTTTTATGGGGGACATGATTCAATCCACAACATCCTATTACTGCAAACCAGCTTCTGTGGCAAGGGGATGTGGCCCTCACACCAGTCAGGTCTAGAGCCAGTTGGTATAGTCTTCCCTACCTAGAAAACACAGCCTGAAATTTGAAGAGGGATGTTTCCTTACAGGGAAATCAGTCTGCAGGTGTGAGAGATCAAGGCAAAGCAAAAATACTGGCTATCTACCATTCCGTTTTATGAAGCAAGACAATCTAGAGGCTAAAGGTCACTTTACAGTCACACAGACCTGAGTTTGAATCCCTTTTCCACCATTTACTGGTTGTGTAAGCTTCAGAGGATTTCTTAATCTCTCTGGGCCTATTTCCTCATCAGTAAAATCAGTGTAATGCTATTCATTTCACAGTATTATTGTAAGAACCCACCTCACAGTTTGATGTAAAGATGTTTGCATAGCTCTTATCATGTGCCATTACCCAAATGGCAGATATAATACTATTAGCAGGATTCCCTGGGCCATCGGTGGAAAGCACAAAGACTTAATGGAAATGAGTAGGACAGAAGGTGCACCATGGTTTGACAACTAAGTTAGGGCTACGCACAGATGAGGAAATAGGCCCACTTGTTCACCAAATTGATCACTTTCTGTACACCTCTCTGGAGAAGCCCTATCTCCAGTTTTCCCCAAATCAGAATGAAGTAATTTGAAAATGGCTAATGCCTAATTAAAATTTAAGGTGGTTCAGCAATTAAGAATGCTAATTTCAATTCTTTTACTACCTGTGGTCCAGTATTATGGATTGAGGGAAGCAGGGATTGAGGATCGGCAGTTGATTTTAGCATTTATCTGCAGAGTAGTAACTTAGGTTGGTAAATAATCATTAAGAAAACAACTAACAATTACTTAACTTCTTTGTACTTTAGTTTTCTCATTTGTAAAATGGTAATAGTACCTGCCTTGCAAAGATGAGGCAATAAAATCAGTTATGGCTTCTAGAGCACATTACAGAGTCTGGTAATGGTTAAGTATTTGGTAAATGTTAGCTGTTATTACTGTTGCTGTCACCATCACTGTTGCTGTTGTCATGGTCAATGTTATTAAGCATTATTGCAATGGAAACCAGCAAATTGGTGACCTTGCGTGTC
Source organism: Dasypus novemcinctus (assembly GCF_030445035.2). Taxonomy (NCBI): domain Eukaryota; kingdom Metazoa; phylum Chordata; class Mammalia; order Cingulata; family Dasypodidae; genus Dasypus; species Dasypus novemcinctus. Next base: position 41,579,753 of record NC_080675.1, read on the forward strand.
CTTTAACAAATAATAGATCTGAAGGAAGGAAAGTTTAAGAGATTTTGCCAAGCTTAGAGATTCAGAGCCATGGGGAGCTGGGAAGAGAATTCAGCAGTCTTTTCTTTTTATTTATCCCTTTGTTGTAAGCCTTGTGAGTCAGCCCTTTAGAATGCAAGCAGAGTGTGAACGTGGGAAGACATCCTGTATTTCCAGTTTGGTGTTGGCTTTGGGCTCTGTAATGAGGGTCTCTGCCTACCTCTGGACCTCATAAAGAGTCCTGAGAGAAAAAAAAATTGTCAAAGTTCAATTGCATATCAAAGAAAACCACAGAGCCAGATAGCTCCCTGAGAGCTCCCTGAGGACCCACATAGCCACTCTGTCTACTGCCAAGCCATGGCCCTAATGCATGGATACGCCTGTAAGCCAAGAACCAAAGCCACAAAATTCCACCAGTTCATTTAGCCTTGGCATTTCAACGTACTGAGGGATCTGTTATTTGGGTTGTTGTCTCATTGTTAAGGGATAAAAACAGAAACATCCCCGTCATCGGAAAGCTGGTTTACTAAAATCACCACCACTGTCCCCATCTCATCCCTACTCCCTACTGTGAGAACAGCTCCACTGCCTTGTGTGATGAAATGGAGCAAATGGCAGCTCCTCCCACTGGTGATCTCTGATCTCTTTGTGGCCATTCTTTTCCAAGGGGCAGACTTGGATCAACCAGTTCTTGCATCCTAGGGTAGTTGCTGCCCTGAGGTCAATGCCACCAATGCTGAGTCTCACTGTCTATCTCAATTCCCTCCTCTCTAAAATGAGGCTTTCTTGATGGTTTAATTTCTATTTCAATAGTTTTTCAGGTCTTCCCTTGTACCTTTACCCCACTAAAATGCACAAACAAAAGGATTCACAACTCTTTCCACCTCTTAGATTGCTTCCTTCTTCAAATGGTGCTCCCAAATCCAGAGACTACAACTTTTCTCCCTGGAAGCTATGATCTTTTGAGTTCTAAAAATGTTCCCAAATGGAATACTATATAGAGAGATTTACACAAGAGAATTCTGAAGTTACATATAGTAGTTTGTTGTCTTTGGAGGAGTTTCTTTCATTTATGTCAATAAATAGATGTTGGGCATCTACTCTGTGCTGGGCACTGTGTTGGAGGTTTAGTGGGGTGAATGATCGCTGTCTTTTAATCTACTTGAGCTCCTAGCATGGCAAGGAGGCAGGCAGTGGGTATTGAACTTAAAACCACAAGCAATGGGTGCCTAGAGAGAGCCACTTTTTCATGGAGGTTGAGTATAATGTAAAAGAACGGTATTACCAAGGCCAGACCATGAAGGAAAAGTAGAATTTCTTCAGGTGAGGACATTCTGGGCAGGGGATGAGCAAAGGAAGCATGAGCTGGAAAGTTGTAGGTAATATAACACACTGCAAAGTTTTACCAGAAATGTCTAAATTATGAGTAAAGGCACGGTACCTAGCACTGGTAATGTTTATCTGAGAAGTTTGCTTGATGCTCAAAATTCATCTTTCACTAGAAGAAGACCTTTTATTCTTATAAGCACAAAGTTGTTTTGTTTTGTTTTTTAAACAAATGTACATTTTTAGATAGGGAAATACAGTCTTTAGGAGAAGTAGCCTATTAAAGACTGGGTGAAGGTTAATGACCTGACCTCTGCAAGTGGCCATGCTGGAGGCAGATCTCAGAATTTCCATTTCTGGATTAGCATCAGACCACCCGTCTAATAAAGCCAACCCCGTTTCTTGGTTTTGAGCATTTGAAAATGGAAAGAAATGTGACAGGTCAAAATCTCAGATTCCCTTGGCTTTCTGATTTCTTACAAATCCACATAAGGTTCACATATCACTCTTCTTTCATGTTGTAGGCATCTGCATTTGTTTGGTCGTTGTGTGAGTGATAAAATTTAAACGCTATGTTGATATGTACAGCATGTGGAAAACCATTCGAAAGTTCTCTCTGAAAGGACTAGAGGCACATATACACGGTCTTATATACCCAAACAGACCTATTTGTCCACTTGTGCACACACTCAACATCACTAGACATTTGTTTAAAAAAAACTGTGTTTTGTGCTGACTTGATGGGAAGCCACGGGCTAAGTTCTCAGACACTGGCCAAGAAGAGATGGGATCTAACCCATCCCTAGACCACAGGAAAAATACTTTCAACCACAGAGCTGGCTGCAAAATATTCTTTTTGTAGGAAACAAAATGTTTCCAGCCCTGGGATTTTTTTTTTTTTTTTTTTGGGTCCTTTTCACTGTTATTGAGTAGGAAAGGCAAATACTTAAGCAAGAGGCCAAGTAAACATCTAAGGAAACCAAAACTAGGCTCCTTTTCTGAGAGAGTAGAACACAAGAGTGAATGAGTGGCACAAGGAATAAGCCCTGGGCCTTTAGAAGCTTTTGGGGAACAGCAATGCAGGCAATTCTTTATATGTTTATGACCCCAGTTTAATCCCACTCTACTGCAACTTCACTTTTTAATTAAGTGGACCTCAAAAGTTATTTAACTTTTCTGAGACTCAATTTCTTTTTTTTTTTAAGATTTGTTTTATTTATCCCCTGCCCCTACCCCACCTTTGTTGTTTACACGTGCTGTCTGCTCTCTGTTCGTTGTGAGTTCCTCTTCTTTTTAGGAGGCATGGGGAACCAAACTCAGGACCTTCCATGTAGGAGGGAGGTGCCCAATGATTTGAACCACCTCTACCCCCAGACTCAGTTTCTTAAGTGTCAAATGTAAATAATAGTGTTAATGTCATAGGTTATTGTAAAGAATAAATGAGGCATACACAAAAGTAGCACAATGCCCAGCACATAATAGGTCCTCAGGAAATAGAAGTTATTTAGGTAGGATCAGTAACCCTTACAGGTCACTAGAGAAATATTTTCATGGACTGTTAGAACCAAAAGATTCCTGAAAGAGTAATACTCCAGTCTCCATATTTTCTAAATAAGGCAACAAATTTAAAAGAGATGAAATCCTAGCTATGTAATTATACCAAATACCATTGGTTGTAAACTCTGGATGAATTGCATGTTTTATTAATATGTATCAATAAAATTGATTTGTTTGAAACAAAAAAAAAAAAGAGAGAAGTCACCCAGATAATAGTAAGCTCGGGGCTAGGACCCTGCAGACTGGATGTATTACAGAGTACATAATGTACCGTCATTTGGTAGTGGAATCTCAGACTTCAGTGTACCTAGGAATCACCTGGGGAATGTGTGAAAATACAGATTTTTAGGCCAGCGTTCAGAGCTGCTGATTTAGTCCAAGAAGACCCAGGAGTCTGAATTTTTAACAAGCACCCCAGGTGGAGTCCAAGAAGTATTCCTCTGACCATTCTTCATGAAATTCTATAAGAAGAAGCTAACAGTCAAATAAGTAACTGAGCAGAGGTTGTATCCTATGGTTTATCACAAACAATATGGCAAGACCCACCATAAAGAATGAAGAATATTCCCACTGTACAAAATAGTAAATGAGGTATAGCATAGAATTGCTTCTTCTTCATAGAACCAGAAAATGCAATCATCTTTTAGATCAGTTAACTATTTTAAAGAAGAGGAACATATGACTCAGAGTCATTTGCCCAAGATCACATATCTACTTAGGGTCAGAGCTAGAACTTAATTCTAAAATATCTTTTTCAGGGTAGAGAAACTTTATTTCTAGGTACCAAAAGTTGAAGATAGGGGATTTATGTATGTATGTTATATACCAGAATCCATGAGTTACTCTTAATGGCTGAAAGAATTAAAAAATCATCCTAGCTTTTTGATCCACTCAAATATAAAAGCCCTCCATGTTACTTCTAGGGCTATGATTCATTTCATAGGGTTTCCTGCAGGTGGAAAGAAACTTGGTGAGAAAAAAGAACTAGCAGCATCATACAAGGATGAATATTTCAGACACACAAAAATTATGGTACACTAGTGCATATCAACTGTTTCCTTTTCATTAAAATCTTACTCTTCTAAAAGAAAAAAATATACCTGGACCCAAAGTCTGTAAAGTTCTGTGTATCATCAAATAACCATGTTTAAGTGTCCTGGTTAATGTTTATTGTGTTAAAGCAATTGGGGGTTTTCTAGCCCAAATAAATCAATGTGGCACTGGATTCAGAGTCATTCTCAAAAGGATGGCATTTTAGCTGTTCCCTGTATTGATGGAACATGTTGTAGTCTCTTAGCAATTTCTGGGGCTTCACCCCCACACTAGAAATGATCATTATTTTCTACTTCTTGGTCCAATGATGAAGGAAATGAGAAGGTACACAAGTACAGCTCTTCCAGTTCCATTTTTCTTTAATGAATGATTTAACGGAGGCATTGATAATCTCTGTCCATCACTAGAGTCCCTTCTGAAAGTAGCTGTGAAATATGGGTCACATAACAAAGTAAAAGTCATGGCCTTTTGGAAGAAAATCAATTCTGTATTCTGCAGTTGGGTGATCCTTACTTGCCCAAGAATCTAAGGATGTTCCAATTATTTAAGTTGGTAGCAGTGCCCTTGGAAACCATTTATTATGATTTAGGCTAATCTTAACAACTATTATTATTGGCCAAATAAGGCCCAGAGGAGTGGGTTATAGAATTCTCCTTACAGAATCTAAGGTGGAATCTGAATTAAAATTTAAATACCTTGCTGACCACTTAACCATTCTTTCCCTCCTGGAGAGAATTCTGGTCTTTGGAATTTCTCCTGTGTTCCATGTCATCAGTGCATTCAGAGAATGCCAACTTCTCTCCTACGACTCAAGGCCATTAAAGGATGGGAGCTCGCCATGCTTTCAGCAAGAGAGAGGCAGGGTTTGGATGCATGTGTACAGGTCCTGGAACATTTCAACCCACCTCTTTGTAGAGGAGATTCTGTTGGTTTCAAACCCCCATACCCCACGAGACATTATTTCCAGCCATTAAAATGATTCCTAAGCTTAGATACATCTGAAAAGTTTTGGAAAATCCCACTGGAAGGAGACTGGGCCAAGAGAGCTCCTTTTCTCATGCCATTCAGGAAGTACTGCCCAAAATGTTTGCCTTATAAGACAGCCCAGCACAGAAGCCCAACTCTCAGGGTTGGAGAATCACAGTAGACAGAGAAGGCTTTTGGAGAATAGAGTAAAGGGAGAATAGATTTGGAGTTTTATATTAACCATGTGCCAACCAGAGAGCTAAAGAAGACCCAACATTAGTCAAGGTCCATCAGAAAAACAGTACTCACCCAGGTAGTTTAAGAGAGAATTTAATGTCAGAAACTAGTTATAAATGTGTTAGAAGAGCTGAGAGAAAAATTGGGGACAGGGTGGGAACTCAGAGATCAGCAACAGCAAGAAGCCACCACAAAGGAAGAGGTGTTATTACTAGAGCCCAGAGGCTGGAGCTGCCCAACTGGAGCTGGAATCACAAAGGGAGGAGCTAATTGTAGGAAATAGCATGGCTTCTCCCATGCATCTGCTCTTAAGTCCTCTCTCCAGTGCCCAAAACTAAGCAGAATTCATGAAAAGGGAGCCTGGGAAATACAGTGTCAAGCAGAGCAGGGGAAGGGTAGGGAATGGATCAGACCAAATAAGCAATTGACTGAATGCCCACTAAGGCAGGGGCTCTCAATATGTAGGTAGATAGGGGATCTTTTAGAAAATCTTGAAACCTAAACTAGGTAGTTCTCCAAATTAGTTACTGATACCACACCACTGGACTACAAGTTTGCCAGAATTTTCCAGAGAGGGAGGTACAGCTATTTTCAGGGTTTTCTCTTCCTTGAGCTAAGGGACTTCACTGCAAATAGTAAAGCCCCTGTTTGCCCCTACATTTCCCTTTCCCCAGCAAGTGTTCCCAAATTTTCAAATTTCACAAATCCTGATGACTATTGTCTCTTTATAGAACACAGGGTTTTAAAAGAAAGAAATAGCAGTGAGAGTGGAAACAAAGGGATTGATTATGGGCTGGAGGCAGTGGTGGGGGATGGGGAGAAGAAAATTTTGATTCATGATTCTGTGCAGAGTGAGTTGTTCCAGGGCTCTGCACAGTTGTACAGTTGTTCTGTAGTCCCCCTACAGAAGTTTTAAACAACAAACAAGAAATGGCAGAAACATCTTTTTCAAAGTTATAACAAATAGTGAAAGGGTTGCAGTAACAGGTCAAGTAGTGAAGCAAGAAAAAGGCGATTTAAAAACAGTGGGAAATTCTCCTTGTGATGCCCTGGCTGGCCCCTACCCCATCCATTCACAGCCTGATGTGGAGCCAGCCCATGCTCCTAGTGCAGGCCCCTGGTCCCAGATCTGGAGGGGGCAGAGTAACCCTCATGCAAATACTGGGAGCATATATGTCTGTGCCATTCTGTCTGCCGGCAGCCTGAATAACTGAACCAGATTTATTATGGGCTCACCATCCCAGAACATGCCCTGTGAATAGAAAGTAGCTCATAGAGCTCTCCTATAGAGTACCGTAGGAAAACAGTCAAATTGCAGTTGTTTGTGACAAAGGTTTGCTGGCTGTGGACACACAATTCAGTGCCTGGGACTGTGAAGAAGTTCAATATCCTAGGGAAGAGGGAACATTCTTATCTGTATAAAGGGGGGATTTCCTAGGGCCATGTATGCATGCCAAGACAACATGCATGCACAGAAGAGATCACGGAGGATGCTGTAATTGTGCCTTGGGCTCTTCTTTAAACTTATTGTTAAGAAAGCTAAGTCTGAAGGAGTACACTTGCACAGGCTAATTGGCAAAGACTGAGAAAGGTGTTTTTTTTCTTTCTCATTCTTTGTTGTTGTTGTTGTTAGCTCTTGGAATTCAAGGAAATCTGTCATAAGACTAGCTGAACACAAACTTAAGAAACAGATAGAACCTCAGTGTCTAAATTTCAGTAATAATACATTAAAATATTAAAATGTCCAAGTTGTAAAAAAATATTATAAACATACAAATAGGAAATGATGGCACATGCAAAGGAGCAGGACAAAATCATTTAAAAAATGGTCCTAAATATGATTAAAGACCTAAAGGAAAACACGGGCAAAGAACTAGAGGAAATCAGGAAAATAAATGAACACAAAGAGAATGACAATAAAGAGATAGAAAAGGAACCAAAAAGAGTTGAAGATTAGAGAAACAGAAATAAAAACTTCCCTAGAGGAGTTAAATAGCATATTGGAGCTGGCAGAATAAAGAATCAGTGAACCCGAAGATAAGACACTTGAAATTATTCAGTCTGAAGAGCAAAAGGAAAAACGAATGAAGAAAAGTAAACGATCCTGATAGACCAGCGGGACATCATCAAGAATACCAATATGCATACTGTGGGAGCCACAGCAGGAGTAGAGAGAAGAGGGAAGAAAGAATATTCAAAGATATAATGGCTGAAAACTTTCCAAATTTATGAAAGACCTGAGTATATACATTCAAGAAGCTTAATAAGCACCATATAGCCAAATAGATTCACACCAGGACATATAATAAACTGTTGAATGCCAAAGATAAAGGGAAAATGCTGAAAACTGTAAGAGAGAAGCAATGTTTTACATATAAGGAAGCCTCAATAAGATTAAGTTCTGATTTCTCATTACAAATCTTGAAGGCAAGAAGGCTGTGGGCTGACATATTTCAAGTGCTGGAAGCAAAAAAAAAAACCCTGCCAACCAATAATTCTATATCTGGCAAGTGCCTTTCAAAAATGAGGGAGAGTTTAGGACATTTCCAGATAAACAAAAGCTAAGGGAGTTCATCACCACTATACAGGCCTTAGAAGAAATGCTAAAGGGAGTTGTTCAGGTTGAAAGGAAAGGACACTAGATAATAGACTGAAACTACATGAAGAAATAAATATCTCTGGTAAAGATAATGACATGAGTAAATATAAATGCCAGTATTATTGTATTTTTGGTTTACAACTCCACTTTTTACTCCCTATAGGATCTAAAAGGCCAATGCATAACAAGTAATGATAAATCAATGGTTTGGACTTATAATTTATAAATATGAATTTTATGATAAGTACTATATAAAGGTGGGGGGATAGAGGTGTAGAGTATGTATGCCATTGAAATTAAGTTGGTTATCAAATCAAAAAGAGATTTTTATAGATTTAGGATATTAAATTTAAGCCCCACGGTAACCACAAAGAAAATATTGGGGAAATATGCACAAAAAGAAATAAGAGGGGAAACGGACTTGGCCCAGTGGTTAGGGCGTCCGTCTACCACATGGGAGGTCCGCGGTTCAAACCCCGGGCCTCCTTGACCCGTGTGGAGCTGGCCCATGTGCAGTGCTGATGCGCGCAAGGAGTGCCCTGCCACACAGGGGTGTCCCCCGCGTAGGGGAGCCCCACGTGCAAGGAGTGCACCTGTAAGGAGAGCCGCCCAGCATGAAAGAAAGTGCAGCCTGCCCAGGGATGGCGCCGCCCACACTTCCGGTGCTGCTGACGACAACAGAAGGGGACAAAGAAACAAGACGCAGCAAATAGACACAGAGAACAGACAACCAGGGGAGGGGGGGGAATTAAATAAATAAATAAATCTTAAAAAAAAAAGAAGATAGGCTTTAAAAAAAAAAAGAAATAAGAAAGGTTGCTAAGGGGTTCACTGCAAAAACGTGCAAAGGACTTGAGTAGATTTTTGTTCAGAGAGGATGTACAGAGGATCAATGAGCACATGAGAAGAGGTTCAAAATCACTGGTCATTGGGGAAATGTAAAAAATAGCCACAATGAGATACTACTGAAAACACGGAAAGTAACAAGAGCTGACTAGAGTGTAGAAAATGGGAACCTTAGTACATTTTTGGTGGGTATGTGAGATATGTGAAAAGGTACAGCCACTGTGGAAAACAGTTTTGTGGTTCCTCAGGAAGTTGGGCAATCCCACTTCAAAATATATACCCAAAATAATTGAATGTAGAGATTTGGACAGATATTTGTTCACCAATGTTCATAGCAGCATTGTTAACAGTGACCAGGAGGTGGAAGCAACTTAAAGGTCCATCAGTAGATGAATGGATAAACAGAATGTGGTATTGACACATAGTGCAATATTGTTCAGTCCTTGAGAGTAGTGGGATTATGATGCATGTTGCTACATAGATAAACCTCGAAGACATCATTTTGAGTGAAATCAGACACAAAGGGACAGATATTGTATGGTTCCACTTTGATAAAATAGCTGGAATGTGCAAATTCCTAAAGACAGAAAGTCGAGTACAGGATGCCAGGATAAGGAAGGAAGAAAAAGGGGAAGTTCATGCACGGTTTCTGTTTAGTGTGATGGGAAAGTTCTGGTAACAAGAACAGATGGTGGTGAGGACAGCACAGCATGCTGGGTGTGATTAATCCCATTTAATTGTATGTTTGGGTGTGGCTGAGAGGGGAAAGTTCACAATGTATACATTTAAAAAAGAGGGAGGTTAAAAAGATAATAATAGAAACAATACCTGATCCTGGCTGGATCTAATAGAGGGAAAAAATGCCAGGGCATTATAGGGATATAAAAAATTGGAATATAGACAGCAAGCTAATTTATCAATACTAAATTTCTTGAACTTGATAACTGTACTTAAGGTGGTTACAAAACTCAATATCCTTGTTCTTGGGAAATGCACATGTTGAAGGAGAGTGATATATTCAACTTACACTTTAATTTTGGGAAAATAGATAAATAGGCAAATGTGGCTGAATGTTAAAAATTAGTGGATCTGGGATTCTGGGTGGGGGGTATGTTGGAGTTCTCTGTATGGGTTTGTATTAGTTTTGCATTTATGCAAAAATCTTGCAAAAATTTTTGCAAACGGTCCTGTAAATTTGAAATTATTTCAAAAAATAAGCAGTTTTTAAAAAATTAAATTAAAAAATATTTCTCTATAATTACAAGAACTGCTTTCTGGTTTCCAAGCTAATTTCTGATGGTTATCATTGAGATCTAGATGGATGAGTGGAAGGCAGCTTAGAACAAAGCATGTCCCAAGCAGGTCCAGTTATTGTCTTTCCCAGGGCCATTCTCCTGTACTATTTTGGTGAGTGGTCATCCACTTATTTACTTACATTAGATATAACCCATCCTTCCCACACATTTACAAATCTTCTCTCTCTGTGCTTAAATAATCTTGATTCTGCCTCCTTACCATCTCACATCGTTTCCTTCTCCATCTTAATGGCCACTGCTTCAGTTCAAAACTTCATTTCTTTGTATCCTGTTTTAATTCCTTCCAAACCCATGTAGCAAACTCTTGTCTAAGGGAAACTTATAAAATACCAATCTGATATCACAGCCTTACTTAGGACTCTTTCAGTAGGACTTCTGAGAACCTTCAGGATCAGTCTGTTTTGCCCTTCCTTTCTTTGCTTTATCTTTAACTATGGCTCTAGCTCCCACCCTTCCACCCCCACACCATATCCTTCCCTATAGCACTAAAGAAGAGGCATTTGTAGTTCACACCTCAAAGGTCTTTGTTCATATAGCTTCCTCGGCCTCCTACTCCATTTACCTAGGGTATCTACTGATAATTTTTGTGACTTGTCTCAAACATTATACCTTCCTCTGATTTCATGACCATCCCTTCCCTGCTGAGAGTTTGGACCATTCCAATATTGATGCCCATACTGTATGCTGTCACAGTCCCTCAATACCTTCTTGTATTTATTTACATGTCCTTCTCCTTCTACTAGATGGTATAGTTCTTCAGGGTAGGAATATGGACTATATGACTTTATATGCTTAGTATTTGACAAGAAATTATTTATCTAGAAAAGATTTGGAAGACCAAAAGGGAAAGACAGGGGGAAGTTAAGGTGCCCAAGAAAAAGAATACTTAAATGATCTTGTCTAGATAAAAATAAAAGAGTTATGAGATAATCTATGTCTATGATTAGAGAACACACAAAGGACTATTATTACAATTACAGTCTCTAGAATATTTATTGTTAAAGATTTTAAGCTGTAACATATACCTTAACTTAATTGAAGAAAGTATTAGATTTTTAGCAGATGAAATAAAATGTCCAAAACTTCACAGATACTATGGCAGTTGCTCATCCAACATATCTCAGTGGGTTTTCTTTGAAAATACTTGGCCTTTGGACACCATAACATGTAGTAAGCATTCTTAGGCAGGGGGTTCCTAGAAATAAATGAAGCCTTTGGTAGAAATTCCTGCTGTTTAAGTCAAACTGAGATTATAGGTAAGTCCCTGAGGAGGACTGGTTTTCTCAGTCCAATGGGATCAAATGCTGGACAGACCCTTAGCAGAGCCATTACAAGGATCTCAGAACAAGGTCTAAGTGAGATGACGGGGGAGAGGGAATGCAAGGCCAGAGCCAGCATGGAGTTACAAGTAGGAAATGGAGATCAGTCACAAAGAAGAGCCCAATATTCCAATATAGGTCAGAGTGACATATTGAGGCTGGGTGGACACCAGAAGATAATGTCCTTAGAGTTAATCTATTCCTATAGGTGTGAACCTGTAGTAGGTGGGACCTTTTGATTAAATTACTTCGGTTAAGGGCCTTTGATTAGATTACTTCAGCAAGGCATAATCCAGGGTGGAGCTTGATCCTCTTACTGGAGTCCTTTATAAATGGTATGGATATGGAGAGACAGAGCGAAGAGAAAAGACCCAGGAGCTCAGAGAGGAACCTACAGAGGTTGAGAGAGAAAGCCATGAGAGCAGGAAGCTGAAATCAATGGAACCTGGGAAAGAGAAAGGCACAGAAGGAGCAGCCAGAAGCTGAAACCAGTGGAGCCTGGAGGAGAAGGCAGAGACCAGCAGATGCTACCATATGCCTTCTTATCTACAGCTGCAGGCTGGGAAGAAAGCAACTCCTGATGATGCCTTGATTTGGACACTTCCATGGCCTCAGAACTATAAACTTGTAAGTTAATAAATTCCCATTTCTGGTATAAAGCCAACCCATTTCTGGTATATTGCCTTGGTAGACTTGAGTAAATTAAAAGTCAGAATAGGGTAGTATTCCTGGAGAAAACAATGTACAGAATACTACAAAGAAGAGAACAACTTGGTACAAGTATGACTGAAACTGTGTGCTTTAAAGCTGCTCCAGTAAGAAAATATAGAACTGCAGGAGAGTATTTCCAATTTCACTAGACATTGATCTAATTTTTAAAGGGTGCCAGGATAATAATTTCAGAAAACAGACAACTCAGAAAGGATTTAAAAGGTAACCCATGAGACTGATTACTATGTTGGGAGAGTGAGTTTGCAAGGCAAGGGTAAAGGGATATCATATATATGTTATTATGTGTCATTCATGAGGGAAGTGATGTATCTACTGTGTTCACCACTGTACCTTTCATGCCCTGCAGGTTGTCATTGGAAGAGATCACGGATTGGTGGGTCCAGGTATATCCTAACTGTGGGCAAGACCACATAAAGACTCTCTCCTCCTTCTTTGAAAATAAATGGAAGAACATTGAAGCTGAACCTAGAACAAGGCCAGAACTTGGGAGTCAAGAGAGGAAGGGTCTGGTTTTCTCCTCGCTGAATGCAGAGATTCAGAGGGCCATGTCCTTGAGGTTCATTCTTTCTCAAGAGTGTTCTGTTGCCATACAGAGCCACAATAGTTATGGGAAATAAATAATGGTTATTTAACAAACAGATAGAAAAGACTTGAGAAAAGGCTTTCTCAAAGCAATAGATCATTTCACTTTTTGAGGGGAGAATTCCATTTAGCACAACCATTGAAGGTGGGCACACTACAGCGGTTGAATAGAGAAATTTCCTGCAATTAATTCCAAGCTGTGTGAATGAATAATTTTATATTAACACAAAAAGTAGTATAAGATAATGTGTTTTTTTTTTTTTAAAGATTTATTTATTTATTTATTTAATTCCCCCCCCTCCCCTGGTTGTCTGTTCTTGGTGTCTATTTGCTGCGTCTTGTTGCTTTGTCCGCTTCTGTTGTCGTCAGCTGCACGGGAAGTGTGGGCGGCGCCATTCCTGGGCAGGCTGCTCTTTCCTTTCGCGCTGGGCGGCTTTCCTCACGGGCGCACTCCTTGCGCGTGGGGCTCCCCTACGCGGGGGACACCCTTGCGTGGCACGGCACTCCTTGCGCGCATCAGCGCTGCGCATGGCCAGCTCCACACGGGTCAAGGAGGCCCGGGGTTTGAACCGCGGACCTCCCATATGGTAGACGGAGGCCCTAACCACTGGGCCAAAGTCCGTTTCCCAAGATAATGTTTAAGAACCCAGAGATACAGGGGAAGGATTGCATATATGGGGGAGAGAGGGTTGGGGAAATGAAGAGGGCAAGGGAGAGGGGGAATTCTGGCTTTTCCACTTAGAAGCCATGTGATTTAGAGCAATTATTTAAAGCTCCTTAAGCCTCAAGGTATTCCTTTATAAAGTATGCCTAGTAGACCTATCTCAAGGGATTGTTTTGAGGCTTGAAGAAAAAAATGCCCACAAAGCACTGAGCAGAGTAATTGGCATAAAGGAAACTCTCAATAAATGGTTGGGGTAGACAGAGCAAAGCAACCAGAAAGGCAGGGCTGTGGAGGCTTTGGGTGATTTATTTTCTGTCCCTCCAGATATACCAGGGGCCTCAATTCTAATCCCAGCTCTGCCTTTCCAAGGCTTGTAAAGTTGTAACTTTTCCTGGAGGTTTGCCACTTAGAGAATCCCATTACTTAGAGAGTCATGGATCATAACCCAGCTCAATCTCTTATTGCCAATTCTGAGTCAAGGATTCAGTAAGTAGGCATTGAGGTGTAGCCACTGTAGTTTGGCTACCCAAAGTTGTTCTTGAAATCATAGTTTCCTTTGGTAACAATAAAACAAGGGTCCAAGATTCAAGTACATGTGCTCTTTGTCCCAGAATTCTTCGGTTCTGCCAGCAAAGAAGGGAAACTTCTATAAAGAGACCCCTTGTGAAAAAAATCTCTGCTTCAAGCATTTGAACCCTAAGGCAGTTTCCAGGGACCACTGACTGATCTAAAAATTTAGGGAAGGTTGGGGGAAGAGAGAGAGGTAACAGGATAAGAGGAAGGTTGAAGGAAGGAAGGAGTATGTCAACTCTATGGTAACTGAAAACTCCAAATTGTTTAGAGCAACAGAAATCAGGAAAGCTCACTGACTTATATTGGCTTTGACAACCAATCATGCATTGGATAATGTGTAGCATATCATAAAATGTTATGGTAATGTAATCAGACTTACATAAATTCAAACCGAATGCTAGAAACATACCTGATTCACTTTCGCTCACACCTTCATCATGTAAATACTGTCTGTCTCCCAGCCCCTTGCTCCTAATTTTATAAGCTATTAAGGTTTTGGAAGGGCCTGGAGCCTCCCCACCCCACTCCACCCCACTCACTGCCCCAGTCAATGAGCTCAATCAAGGAAAATGCAAACCAAGCAGGTATGGTGCTGCGATCCCCACAGCCACAGTGTCCAGCCAGGAGGGAAGCCACAGGCGCAGGCGGGACACCACCTCACACGAGATGCTCCCTTCCCAACAACAGCAACCAGCTGACGAATTTTCCAAGCAGGACCTGCTTTGGCCTTCAGATCATACACAGACAGGGAAAAGAGTATTTCTGAATCACAGTTATATGCCAAGAGCATTTCTATGTCAAACAATGCAAAGAAAAAGGGCCAAGATCAAGGAACAGATTGTCTCTCCCCTTTAAAGCCCCTGCTCCAGCAGGAGGTGCTCTTCTAATATGTAATTCAGTAAACCTTGGAGGTAAGCTAAATGACATTCTAGTTGTCCTTGGGGAAAAGGCAGAGAAAGAGATTAGAAGGACCTTTCACTATAAAAGCCAAAAGAATCATCTCTGAGTCAGAGCTTCACATTTCAGCAACTCATTTTATTCCTAAATAAAAACTATTTACATCTCATAGAATGTGATATTGCAAAAAGGACTTAGGCTGGTAGTTACAAAACTTGGTTTCAAATCTTGATACTACAGCTAAATACAAGTTGTCGTCTTAGCCCAGCTTTCCTAATAGCAAAATGGAGATGATAATATCTACTCTGAAAGATTGTTATGGGGATTAATGGAAATAAAAGCGTGTAAAAGGGCTGAACACTATGCCTGCAACTTTGTAAGTACTCAATAAAAGCTAACTTTCTTTCGTTCCTAGAATATAAAGAGACTTTTAAACTAATACTGCCTGATGCACCGGAACCATGTTAAGATGCTCCTCACTCCCAAACTGTGGGGCCTTGAGAGGTGAGATGGAAAGATTTTGGTCCCCACATAGACTGCCTCTTGCCACTCTTTGTTCCTCTGCTCTGCTTTGGGTTTTCAAAATTAGACTGAGAGACCTAAGTGTGATAAACACAAAGCTTCTCCCATGCCTCCAAGACCATACAAACAAAAAACGAGAAAACTCCAGTTCTCCCCAGTCATCCCACACCTTTAGCCTATGAATACAGGAAATAGGAAGCTGAGGATTTAAGGGAGACCCTTATGACCATAAATGACCAGTTGATTTGCAGGACACAGGCAGGGTAGCCATCCTTGTTTGCAGGATGTTGTCTGTAAGGAAAGTCAGATGCCTGGGAAGTCCATGTGCAATGTGAAGTTCAAGTTGCAGAAAGCCCACTTACTCACACATCTGGGCCACAAATTTTAAATGTTGCCTTTTATCTTGTAACTCACTGCAATGGGGGATGGGGTGGGAGGTAAAGAGATGGTGTTACTTTTTAATATTTTTCTGAAGCATTCTATAGAACCTTTTTTTTTTAAAGTTCTATTTTTTATTTATTTCTCTCCCCGTCCCCCCCGCTTCTGTGTCCATTTGCTGTGTGTTCTTCTGTGACCGCTTCTATCCTTATCAGCGGCACCAGGAATCTGTGTTTCTTTTTGTTGCGTCATCTTGTTGTGTCAGCTGTCTGTGTGTGTGGCGCCATTCCTGGGCAGGCTGCACTTTGTTTTGTGCTGGGTGGCTCTTCTTACGGGGTGCACTCCTTGCGCATAGGGCTCCCCTATGCAGGAGACACCCCTGCATGGTGGCACTCCTTGCGCGCATCAGCACTACGCATGAGCCAGCTGCACATGGGTCAAGGAGGCCCGGGGTTTGAACTGCAGACCTCCCATGTGGTACGCGGACGCCTATCCATTGGGCCAAGTCTGCTTCCCCTCTATAGAACGTTTCTATGACTCACTGAAAGTCACAGGGTATAAATATCACATCACCAGCAAACCCGGTTATTTGATTGGGTTTGGGACATTTTCTCCCAGTTTTCCTACATAAAAAAATCAGCAAAGGGATACGAAAATAGCAACAGGTAGGAAATGGGAGGATTGAGTTCCAGTTCCATTTCTGCGAGTTACTAGTTGTGTGACTCTAAGTCACGTAACTTCAATTCCTTAACCCCATCTGTAAAATGAAGGATTTAGGATAGAATGTGAATATGAGGATTGCCCACCTGAGAAGCACTGAAAGTGTTCCCTAAAACTTGCAGATCCTAGGCCTGACCCAAACTTCTCTGACTGATTCTTTTTTTTTTTTAAGATTTATTTTTTATTTATTTCTCTCCCTTTCCCTGCCCCCCCCCCCCGTCCCCCTACCCCCACCCCATTGTCTGCTTTCTGTGTCCATTTGCTGTGTGTTTTTCTGTGTCCACTTTTATTTTTGTCAGCGGCACCCGGAATCAGTGCCTCGTTTTGTTGTGTCATCTTGCTGCGTCAGCTCTCCGTGTGTGTGGCACCATTCCTAGGCAGGCTGCACTTTTTTTCGTGCTGGGTGGCTCTTGTAAAGGGGTGCACTCCTTGTGCGTGGGGCTCTCGTATGCAGGGGACACCCCTGTGTGGCATGGCACTCCTTGCGTGCATCAGCACTGAGCATGGGCCAGCTCCACACGGGTCAAGGAGGCCCTGGGTTTGAACCTTGGACCTCCCATGTGTTGGTGGATGCCCTATCCATTGGGCCAAATCCGCTTCCCTCTGACTGATTCTTTTTTTTAATTTTTAAAAAAATTTTTTTATTCATTAAAAAAAATATATTACATTCAAAAAATATGAAGTCCCATTCAACCCCACCGCCCCCACAGCAACACTCTCTCCCATCATCACAACACATCCATTGCACCTGGTAAGTACATCTCTGGGCATTGCTGCACCCCATAGTCAATGGTCCACATCATAGCCCACACTCTCCCACCTTCCATCCAGTGGGCCCTGGGGGGATCTACAATGTCCCGTAATTGTCCGTGAAGCACCACCCAGGACAACTCCAAGTCCCGAAAACGCCTCCCCATCTCATCTCTTCCTCCCATTCCCCGCACCCAGCAGCCACCATGGCCACCCTTCCCACACCAATGCCACATTTTCTCTGTGGACCTTGGATTGGTTGTGTCTCTGACTGATTCTTGAGATCACTGTAGTTGAGAATCACTGGTTAAGATGATCTCTAGAATGCATCTTGGGAAGCGGATGTGCCTTAAGTGATTAAGCTCCTGCCTACCACATGGGAGGCCTGGTTTGGTTCTGGTGCCTCTTTGAGAAGACCAGCAAGACAGCAAGCTGGCACAATGGGCTGGCATGGCAAGCTGACACAACATGATGATGCAACAAAGGAGACACAAAGAGGAAACACAATGAGAGAAACAATAAAGCAGGGAGTGGAGGTGGTTCAAACGATTGAGCACCTTGGTCTCACATTGAAGGTCTGAGGTTTGGTTCACAGTGCCTCCTAAAGAGAAGTTAAGCAGACACAGAGAGCATACAGCAAATGTAAACACAGAGAGCAGACAGTGAAAGCAAACAATGGGGAGGGAATAAATAAAATAAATCTTTAAAAATAGAGTGCATTTCAGATGTGATACTGTCATATGCTAAATGCTTTTGTTCAAGCAAAAGTGCTGATTCACTGGTAAGTTGGTTCATGGTTTATGCAGATATTGAACCCTTCTCTCCTTTGCCTTATGCTTTCCTTAACCAAGGATGTTTCCTATTTTCTTCTCACTCACAGCTAATGAATGAAAGCTAAAATTACAACATCCTGTCCAACGATGATTCTTAAATGAGCCAAATAAATGTCAATGTCCTTGACTCTCCGGTTACTGCCCTATATGAGAGATCTCACATTCGTCTCTTATGCTATCACAACTGAAAAAAAAAAAACACTTTTCTTCCCTAGCCTGACATCAGGGTCTTCAGTTTGGTTTGGAAGGTCTGTGTCTCTTCTACTTCCTGCAATATTTAAGAGATTTATCTAGAAATCTCTTGTCCAGGTATTTGGCCTGGCTTATTTAGAAGTTAGAGCTAAGACAGTCACTGCAAAAAGTATGTATAGAGGGAAGTAGACTTGGCCCAATGGATAGGGCGTTTGCCTACCACATGGGAAGTCCGTGGTTCAAACCCCGGGCCTCCTTGACCTGTGTGGAGCGGGCCCATGCACAGTGCTGGTGCTCGCAAAAGGAGTGCTCTGCCATGCAGGGGTGTCCCCCACGTAGGGGAGCCCCATGCGCAAGGAGTGCACCCCATAAGGAGAGCCGCCCAGTGCAAAAGAAAGTGCAGCCTGCCCAAGAATGGCACCACACACACAGAGCGCTGGCACAACAAGATGATGCAACAAAAAGAAAACACAGATTCCTGGTGCCGCTGATAAGGATAGAAGCGGTCACAGAAGAACACACAGAGAATAGACACAGAGAGCAGACAACTGGGGGGGAGGGGTGGAGAAGAGAGAGAGAAAAAAAAAAGTGTGTGTAGAAATAGAACTAGTCAGAGGTGGAAGCCAGCGAGAGATATGATAAAATACTGGTGAAGCCAGTGGTTCATTAAAGGGGAAATTACCTAAATGTTCTGTGGGTGGATCAGTCGTGTGGCCCCCAATGGCCAGAGATCATGATCTTCAAAAAGAGAAATAAGGACAAGTACTAACAGCTGTTATTCCAACTTTTTGGTTTTAAAGTATCTTTTCCTTTATGAGATGAGGGTCACAATTTGATAACTCTATTTGATAACTCTGTTTGATAAAAAATGAAGTTGAAACCCTATGGTGGGTCACCCTCCTCTTGTTTTGATTTATTTATTTTTTTTTTTTTAAGATTTATTTTTATTTATTTAATTCCCCTCCCCTCCCCCGGTTGTCTGTTTTCTGTGTCTTTTTTTTTTTTGCTGCGTCTTGTTTCTTTGTCCGCTTCTGTTGTCGTCAGCGGCACGGGAAGTGTGGGCGGCGCCATTCCTGGGCAGGCTGCTCCCTCCTTCGCAGCTGGGCGGCTCTCCTTATGGGTGCACTCCTTGCGCGTGGGGCTCCCCTACGCGGGGGACACCCCTGTGTGGCACGGCACTCCTTGCACGCATCAGCACTGCGCATGGGCCAGCTCCACACGGGTCAAGGAGGCCCGGGGCTTGAACCGCGGGCCTCCCATGTGGTAGACTGACGCCCTAACCACTGGGCCAAAGTCCGTTTCCCATGTTTTGATTTATTTTGATTTGATCTCTTTTTAATTTGATCTTTTACTGGTCCCACGTGGTTCAAGATCTCCTAGGAGAAACTGACTCACTCCTTTAGCAAAGGTACATGGTCTATCACAGCAAAAGCATCTGAAAAGAGAACTTCCATCAAAAGCAAGGTACCAATTGTACTGATGTAGGTGTTTTTAGTTTTTTTGAGGTACTGGGGCTAGGGATTGAACCCTGGACCTCATATATGGGAAGCTGGTGCTCAACCACTTCAGCCATATCAACTTCTTTTTTTGTTTTATTTTGTTTTGAAGGAGGCAGTGGGAACCAAACCTGGGACCTCCCATGTGGGAGGCAGGGGCCCAACTGCTTGAGCCTGCTCCCCTGTTGTGCTTTTAATTGGCAATTTCCAGTGGAAAGTCCTTTCTACTTGAGCCCATTCAGAAATAGCGATTTCTTGGGTACATCTATGTACCATGAAGTTTGTTTGCAGGTAGTGAGGAAGATTCTAATATTCTTATATCATACATGGAGATAGAAACAGAAGTGTCGCTTGGGTGTCTATGTTTTCTTTCTCTGATGTAGCTGATCTTTTGCTCTGTGAGTCCTGGCTCACTGTATTCATTGCTGTTGCTGCATATTTTGGGATAGGATTTCCTCAGATCTTCATACATTTGCCGGGTGACTTAAAAAAAGAATCATTTTAAATTCACCATTCTGGGTTCCTCTTTTATTCATCTTTCCAATCTGCTTGCTTCCAGTTAAAGTGCTTCTGATGGAAGAGTGTGGGCAGGGAGTTAGATTTCTTACTTGAGCAAGTATGAAAGGGAAGGAACATTTAAAGCCAAGGCAATGTACTTGGCTGGGATTCCATCCTCTCTTTGCTATTTCTGCAGATATTTGTACTTAAAAAGAAATTTCTCCCATCCCTACAGCACAGCCAAATGTCTTCTTTGGCTGGATCTAGTAAAAAAAAGTCTCCCTGTCTAAAAATGGCAAATAAGTTGTTGGTGTAGAAAATAAAAACAATGATCTGGAACCATTTTAAAAGAGATTCAGTTTTGAATTGGGACATCTAAGCCTGAATTCCTCTTTGGAGGAATCTGGGAATGGAAAGACATAAAATTATGACTTACATCAGGTGAAAGATCATATCCAATGTCTTTCTTTGGGCAAATATCATTTTATGCCTAACATTCTGCCCTAAATCTACCCTTATTTAGGGGGAATGATTTATCTTTTCTTTAGTTATTCAGTCTTCCATTAAGCCTTTCCAAGCACAGTGAAGAAAACTTAAGAGTTGCGGAAGAGGACAACTAGAAAACATTTGTCCCACTAACTGCCTAATACCAAAAATTAGCCAATTAGTAAGTTATTCCTTTTATTTAAAGCACTGTTTTCTATTAAAATGCAGTATTCCTGGGAAAGTAGCATCTAAGCATTACTGGCTGTTGACACCTCAGTATGAATAAATTTATCTCATATTTTCAGAGATCATTTTTCCTCAAGGTCTAATTGCCTGGAAGCCAATTGCCTGGGGATGCTTGATCCTCTCTGTGCCTATAGGGGATGCTGGCCTTCTGGCCAGGAGATGTGAAACCAGGTCCTGTGTCATTGTACCCTGAGTTGGTACAAGAGACCAGTTAATACCATGCCTCTGCAGTAGACATTTGTTATGAATGTAGTCACATGTATCTTTGAACAGCTCTTTCCCACAATGTTTGTCTTGCTTCCCTAAGGTAGAAGCCAGAAAAAGACAAAAACAAAACAAAACGAAACAAAAAACAAGTTTGTGGGCAATGGCAACAGAGGCTTCTTTCCCTAACTCTCAGCCAAAGTCCCCATTTCTGCTTGTTTCCTGAAAGCAGTTGCAGAATCACTCCCTGCACACTGCCAGCATCTGTGTTTAAGGCCTTGGCTTGTTACATAGAATTCCAATTAGGATTTCAAGGGAAGCCTTACTCCACCTTCCCATATCTCCCAATAGGCTGGCTCTACAAAAAGACATTCCTATATTCTGTATTCTTGTAGTATTTCTATATAAGTGTGTGCTTATAAATTGTCAAGGTTTAATGTTAACCTTTTAAACTAACAATTATTAATCTTTTAAAGGAAGTATTAAACTGCAAAATTCAATTTCCATGGGGAAGAGTGATTCTAAATAAGCAGTATATCCTTCTTTCTTAAGACTGGATTCAAGTATAAATACATGTAATTTCTCTTTTTCCCCCTCACTCTTTTTCTTGACATAAATGTTTTGAATATCTAAGAGTAAAGAACAGTCCAAGCCTCTGAGGATACATAAAAAATAAGATTTAGTCACAGCCTTCAAGGAATTCATAATCTGGGGCTCATGAGTGTAAGCAGAGACAAATGCTAGGTGTACCTGTGGGCCCGAGGGAGGAGGGGTTGCTTATGTCTAGGGTAAGGATGGAGTGTCAGGGAAGTCTTCGCAGTGATGGTGCTTGGGTATTTCAAAATGCAAAATGGACAAGGAGAAAAGAATTATATCACCAGAAAGGAAGCACTGGAGACTTCCAAGATGCAAAACAGCCTGGGATCTTGAGAAAAGCCTAAGGATTCAAGTGAGGGTCAGGAGTTTTTATTGGGTAGTTTAGACTCTTCCCTCAAGTGCTCTATAACTTCAGGGTGCCTTCTAAAAAGAAGAGGAAAATATTATGATAAAGTCCATAATAAATAAACTTCCTATATGAGAATGTTGCCTCTTTCCAATTTATTGAAATAAGAGAGCCATAACATTTATTTCATAAAGGGGGTGTGAAGCTTAGTCAGGATCAATTTACTTTATTACTCCTTCTAGGGCACTTAAAAATATATATAATCCCATATGTGGTAGAAACAGACTTTGTAAGGATTTGATGAGAAATAGTAGGAATGTTTCATCACGTTTTTTCATCGTTCTTTCAAGCATATCCACTCTCACTCTCTCTTCTAGCCTGTCCTTACAACATGCCTAGTTACTGTGAGATTTTTCCCACATGAAGGCCTCTGTCAATCCACTCTGCATGCTGCTACCTCACAGAAGCATCCTTTGCTCAAGGGCCCTCCTTCACGTCTGGGGGAAAGGCCAACTGTCTTGCACAGGGTGCTCACACCCAACCCAGGTTTGCCTGAATTGTCCCTCACCATCCAGCATTATTGTCCACTGCTCTGCCAATGTTATCTGATCATACTACTTCCCAGCTTTAAAATCTCCTTGGGCTTTTATCAGTATTAACACTTCCTTTCACTGAGCACCTATAATGAGACAGACTTTGTACTAGAGGTTGCATAGGTTTAGTTCATTAATCCTCACAACATTCTGATGAGATAGGTATCATGACAGCCCATGTGCTATAGAGCTATCTTTGTTATCTTTGTTACTATTTTGGCAGCGGGACCTGCTAACATTTATTGAGCACTTACTGAGATTGGACAAGGCACTTTACACATATTATCTCATTTACCATTATACTAACCATGTGAAGTAGGTATTAATAACTCTATTTTACAGATAAAGAAATTGAGGCCAAAAGGGTTTTAATCGTATTTGCAAAGCACTTAGCTAGTAAATGGTATAGTGGAGATTCAAGCCCAGATTGGTCAGAATTCAGAGCACATGGTCCAGTTCACTGCCCTGGGATGACATTCAGTTGATCTACCTTCACATCTAAGGCCCTTCACATCTAAGGCCCTTCACATCTAAGGCCCTTCACAACTTTGCCCAACCCGTCTCTCCAAGTTCCTTTTATGCCACTCTCTCCTACACACATTACACTCCAAATATCTTGAACTATTCCCTTCGTATATAATCACTTGATGCCTTTGTACACACTATTCTCTTCTAGGCCTACAGTGGCCTCTCTTTGCCATTCTCTTCCTAGAAGACTGCTGGTCAAGTTCAAACATGATGCCCTCTGTCACCCTTTCCTGCTCTCTTAGAGGCAGAGACAGCTACACCATGGTCTCCTCTAAGATTACTTGAGTCATGACACTCTCAGAACATATAGTGTTTATATGTTTATCTATTTCCCTAAGTAGATTATGAACAACTAGACAGAATCAACTATCTTTTATTTACCTTTTGATCTTCTAGCATCTTGTATAGTAACTAGCAGAGAGTAGATGATCAAATGCTTATTTATCAAATGAATGAGTACACAAACCCCCTGCTCCTGTTACAAAGCAAAAGTCAATTTGTGGCTTCCAAACATGTGACATAGCCTCCTGTTTTTCTTCTTTTGCTGTTCACTACCCAACCCCAACATCCTCCCTATTCTTTCTGGCAACCTAATTTTATCTACTGTTTAAGGCAGAGGTTCTCAACCTTGGGGCACATTAGGGGAACTTTACAAATAAAGTCAAATAAATACTCATGCCCAGCCCCCATCAACAAAGATTTTGATTTCCTTGGTCTTGAGTGGGGACCTGCACTGGCCTTTCATAAATGCTCCTGTGCTTAGTCCAATGTGCAGCAAGGTTTGAGAACTACTGATTTAAAGAGATACACAAGTCCCACATACTCCCAAAAAGAGTTAATGTGCCTCTGATGATTTTACCTTCCTTTGGATTCAAAGCAATTACTATTTTTGCCACTCATCAGATAAAACAAGCACTGCCTTGTGGTAGTACTCAGTATTAGTTTGTTGTTTAGCTCCTGCTTTGCACTTTGATTATTCATGAGTGAATATATTATCTTAAACTAGAAGGACCTCAAAGGCACAAACTGAGTCTTCTACCTCTTTGTCTCCCCTGCAATGCACATGACAGGCTAAAGCGTATTTTTGGTGATTAAACAAAACGAAACTAGTAGAGGCTATTTTAATTCTACTTCAAGGACATATCTTTGGTAAAGTTAAAAATGTTGCAAAAAAGGGTGGGGTAGGGTTGAAGCAGAGTGGGAAAAGGGTAAAGGAAAGAAAAGTCAAATGGAAAAAAGCTAAATTAGTCCAAAAGAAAATGTGTCCCAGCTTCTTAAGAGGGTTTCTGAAAACACTGAAGCAGCATAAACAAAAGAATTAACTTGGCTTGTGCCCAGATAAGGAGATTTCTTTCTTGGTTATATAATTTTACAAGTTTCCAGGGTGTAAAGAAAATAATCAGCCAGGGAGCACTCCTTACCCCATCTTGACTATACAATTCAATCCCTGGGTTAATCGGCTTGTGGATATGCTCAGCTTGACCTGACCCCCCTTCCAGTCCTATGATCTCAGGCTAAGCCTCACCCTTGAGAGTCCTGGTGTAGAGCTCAATGCCAGAGAAATGGGATAAAACATAATCCTCATTCCATAACCTTGATCCCTTGGTGTAGTGGATTAAGAAGAAAAAGAAAAAAAAGCTACACTTGGTATATTCTCCAAGTGGCTGGTGTCCAGAGGTTTGCCTAGAATGAACCAGGCATGTCTTCCTACTAAGTAGTGTTAAAAAGAAGTATTATTTGATGCACTCATCTTAAAGGCTAACTCTAAAGTATTGCTTTAGCACATATCCCAGAGAAGTTTATCTTCAGATGGCGTCTATATTTTGGCATGAAGTAAGACCACAGGAAAGGCTCAGTGAATCACTAAGCACACCCTCTGCTAAGGCAAGATAAGGTCATAAGATTTTATCCCAGTTAGTAGGCCACAAATTAGACAAGTGGCCCCAAAAGGCATGCACATTTCTATAGAATAAATGTAAGTTCTTTTGCTTGGGTTGGGCATTTTAACACTGGTCATATTTTACTTTAATTTCTAATTAGTGTTTGAAAACATGATTCAAAGGCATTTAACTCTGCCCTTGTTTGCTTAGTAATAATGATAGTAACAATTTGGCCTTTGTAGATTAAGATAACACCACTGACCACTAATAGGATATGAGTTGATGGACTATCAGTGACCCATTCATGCCTTGCTCATGATTCTTCTCATGACCAGTGGCCAGCATTTGACCTTAAGAGCCAAGAGCTACCAAATCCCTTTAGTCACCAAAGAAGATATAGAATAATAGCATTTGTCCTATTAGCAAAGGGTGACGAAATGGGAATGACTGGCTAATATACTAAAACAAAAGAAAAAGAAAAATGTGTCTCTAGTTTCTTTATTTACTAATAAATTCTAACCATACTTAGTAAAATTAGAATCTGGGAACCTTAAATCCATGACACCTTAGATAATAGAATCAGAAAATCAGTGTATTAGAGTAAGAATGTCATCTAAAATCTAAAATAGAGATAAATTATAGATTTCAAGGAGTGGGGTTAAGGATACATGAAATTGAATGAATCAACATTGATTCACAAGGAATTTTGCTTCCTTAAATAGAGTTTAGGTAGTAGTACTTGACAATCTTGAATGTTATCCTTAATAGCAGCAAACAGGATTTATTTAACATGACTTAATATCTAGGGTATAAACCAAAGGTCATTAGGTTCTCCAGGAATATTTTTGGATATGTTCCACTGAAAAGAGAAGGGATGGATTCATAACTGAGAACAAGTGAATCATCATGGAAAAGGCATCACTGAGGTAATGAACATGCCAGAGCCTGAAAACTCAAAAATGTTTCTCGAAATGAAAATAAGCAGCTCCATCTTCTCAGAACATGGCCAACTCAATCACCAAGCTGGAATGTTATTTACACAGTTCCAAACAAACTAAGAAGAATCATCCTCTGGTCTGTAACCAAGGGCACTTGGAAAGTTATATTTGTAACACGCAAAGGCTCATGTTTCTTTTTGATGATTCTTGACTTCTTGAAGAAGAGCCAATTTATCTAATGCAGGTAATGCAGGCAATAACTCCCCTTTCCTGCCACCTCCCCCAGAAAGGACCCACCAGCATGATATTTCATGCCTCTTTGATAAATGACCTGCACTTGTTATATATTTAGCCAGGTGGGAAAAACTTAGTCCTGAATTCTGCCCCATCCAACAAATCACAATTATAACCCTGTTTTATTCATCCTCTTGCTTGTAGGAGAGATTATGATGGAATCTGGTCCAGACAGCAGGATAAAGTTGAGGTTAGATATTAGAAGAATAAATGTCCTGATTTTGAAACATATTAGCAAAGGGGTTAGACGGCAATATCTCTTTCTTTGGAGTAAGGACAGAAGATTAAGAAAGGGGTAGAATGTAACCTTTCTGGGTTGCAAGGGGGAGAATTCATGCTTGAGGCCAGGATAGAAACCATAAATAGGGAGCTATGAGAAAGCCATCATCCTTTTGGAGATCTCCCTGGCATTATTAAGTACTTTATGCTACTGGCTTAAGAGTTAATGCAAAAGTACCTGGTATCTGAGGAATAGTTTATTCACTTGGCAGGATCTGGCTGGCCTAAGGTTTTCAAAGCACATCAACCTCAAGAATAAGCACTACTGCTATTTAATGCATACACAAATTATTTATTCCTCAACAAATGTTATCTAAGTGAAATGTCTGTTCATTCTTTAGAGATGGAGGATTTAAGATCCCTAGAAGGTGGACCTTGGTCACTTATAAGTTTCTGGCAAATATTATAGGGAATGCTAACTCTCTGGGATCTGTTTTTATAACTTACCCCTGTATGTGACTTGTTTCTCCACCATATTGTAATGGCTGTTGGGGGCAGGAAGCAATAGTGGTTTCTTTATAAACCTCCAGCTAGTGCTGGCCCTGGAATAGATAATGCGGCCAGCACTTTCAGAAGATGATCACTCAGATTCCTAGGTATCTGACCTTGACAGGTTCCCAGTCAAAGAACTCACCTGTTTTCTCTCTGAATCAAGGTACCGGAGAATCAGCCGGGTAGTCACACTGTGACTCCAGGTGTTTCCTAGTGCAGCTGTCACACAGCTGGACCCAGAGGTGCCTGAAATGAAATAGGGAAAAATTGTGTTAATGAATGGCTTTTCTTATGATAGCATTTCACATAGAATCCAGTCATTATTACTTGCTCAGAGAGCACTTCAGGACTCAGTTCATTATCACAGGAGTTGATAAATTAGAGAAGGAGGGGGATTAAGGAATATGAGACTAAAATTAAAAACCACCACCAGTTTCCTTCAGCCTCCGTGAAAGTGGCCACCACTTATATATTGACAAGAGATTGCACTGCAAGGCAGCTTGGAACTATTGCTAATAGAAAATCAAGCCACTCCATATCCATGGCTGAAAGGCATAATCTTAACATCATGGAATAAGAATTGGTTATGAACCAGCCTTAGTTGAATAGAATGGTAAGACTTCTTTAGAGCCTTAAGTAACTTTTCCTTTTCAATATAGAAACAGTGGCATGTGCATATTGAAATCCTTTGTTCCTCCACCCCATGTACACACACACACCGAGAAATCTGGAAGATCTCACCATCTCATGTCTACACTGTTTTAGATATCACTATTACAAGAGAAACATTCCTTTACTTTCTAAAACAGGAGTTCTTAACCTTTTTTGTTTCACAGACCCCTGTGCCAGTCAGGTGAAAACCATGGACTCCTTAGTAAGTCCACACTATACTGTGCATTATTTAATAAAAATATCACATCTGCACCAGCATGTCCCCAGAAGAATAATGTTGTTGTTCTATTTAAATTCAAGCTCATTGACCCCTTGTTAAGAACCCCTGTTCTAAAACTTTCCTAAAAGGGGGAGGATGGAAGTAAGCTTTATCAGAGTCCTTAGGCTACTCTAAATTGCACTTCAGCTGGTATCTTACATCTCCAGAGCTTCACTGATCTCACCTGACATCACCAGGAGAAAAGACTTCTACTCTCCTCTGTACTTTCTCCTTAGAGGCAGGCCTGAACATTCCATCACTTATGAAACTTCACTATCATAACTAGCATGCCCAAAGTCTTCTCCGAATCCTGCCCACTTTGGCCCTGAGCCCTGGGAGGAATCCAGGCATTGGGGAGCACAGTAGGCACCCTCAGGATACCATCTCTTTTCTATGAGGAGACCAAGGTACAGAGAGGTTGAAGACTACTGAATTAGCTAAACCAAAATGAGCCCTTGAATTTATCATTTATTGCCTACGCACTGTATTTTCTGTTTTTTATCCCTTAGTGTGAAGTAGGAATTTGTCCTCTTTTCCAGGCTAGACCTCTTTCAGGGTAGGCTAACAACTTCACATGGCCTTAAGTTCCTGGACACAAGTGCTAGAACTAACAATCAATGTGGTGCAGTGGTTCTCAGCAGTAGATGATTTTGTTGGTATATTTAGCTGCGGGGTGCTACTGGCATTGAGTGGGTAGAAGCTGCTAAACAGCCTACAGTACACAGGACAATCCCCCACAATGAAGAACATCTGGTCCAAAATGTCAGTAGTGTCAAGACTGAGAACCCCTGGGTTAGATAACACCAAACATATTTTCTGCCTGGTGCCAGCAGCCACGGAGATGAACTAAGTAGAAATCAACAACTGGGACATCAACAAACCTGGAGATTTCAGATTGAAGAAGAATTTAGTGTAGGAAGGAATAAAATTTGGGGTGAGCTTGTGCACAAAATTCAAAACATATACAAATTAAGGTGAAAATAAAGAATCTAGACTGGGCCAATCTGATTACATTATTCCCCTCCTTAAAATCCTTCAATATTCCTCTGTGCCTGAGGATAAAATGCTAACTCCTGAATAGTGCATTCTAACTGGGCACCTTGTCATTGGCTTCTGCATCTCTCCCTGGTTTCATCTCTCTGGGCTCTCTTACTGGATGGTCTCCTGGGACCTCCTGACTTTTCTCTCCTTGACTGCTTGTCAGCAATTGATAAAGTTTTTCCTTCCATGGCATTTAGGATACTGGCCTTCTCTGCTGCTCCTTTTACATCACTGCTCACTCGTTTACCTTCTTTACTTTTGTTCTCCTCAGCTCTGGGTGGATCTTAGGGAGTTTGTCATGACCAGATTTTTTCCATTTATACTCAATGCCTTCAGTGGCTAGAAAGGTAACACACATTAATAAAAAGGCCAGGTGTTTGCACATTAACATAGAATTTCTTCACTACCACAAAGAGATGTGCTTGCTTCTATTTTTCTTAAAATACACAGCCCTGTCATTTTCCCTTTTTGATAAAGATACATTTACAGAGAAGTGTTTTCTGCTATAAGAAAAACAATACTACAAGGGAAATAGCAGCTGACTTTTCTTGTATGTGCATTACCAGCTCTGTTGAGATGATTCACATACCCTACGCATCACCCATTTATAATATTCAGTTCAATATAGTATATTCACAGAGTTGCTCAACCATCACTGGAATCAATTTTAGAACATTTGCATCATTTCCCTGCCCCAAAGAAACCTGTACCCTTTAGCTGTCAGCCCCCAAATCCCATCCTCCCTTCCCCAGGCCTAGGCAACTACTAATCTACTTTCTATCTTTACAGATTTGTAGCTGATTTTTAATCTTAAAGGTTAGGAGATGACGGGGAACAGTGGAGAATACAGTGAATTAGAAAATTCTTCTTTAGTCTCAAGGGTTTAGCCTGGGTTTAGCTCCAGCTATTGCTGCCATATGGTAATATTAGTTCAGAGTTAGCCAGATCTTTGATTTTTAAGAGAGAAGTCAGAAATTTTAAGCACAATCTCCTGATTTTAAATTGTTGGCTTAATTTTTAAAAACACACAAGTAAACATACTTGTGAGCCATATATGACTCATTCCCACCAAGCCCGCAATGTCTGCTCCATATGGCACAGCCTCCTGTTGACAAGGACGACGACACCCCATGTGGATGATTTCTAAGTCTTTGTCGCAACTTCCAGCTTGCCTCAGTGTCTGTTCTCCATTTTCAACCACAAGAATTGCAATTCTGACATCATGAATTTTAGCACCATAAATTCATTATCTTCAATTCAAGCTCATATCTTCCCATATAAACTTACTCCTCCTTCCTTGTCTCTTTCTTTGACCTCTCAGTTAATCTGGTTTGATCAGTTCTATTTTTAATCAGTTCCATTTTTTTCTTTTTCTCTTTCTCCCATGTTCCTCACTTCCAATAAATTGTGACGACCTATTGATTTAACTGTAGAATCTCATCTACATCCATTCCCTATCCTCCTTTCCTCCTGCGCCACCTTAGTTCACACCTATATTAGCTTCTCCCTGGGTGCGACTGCTATAGCTTTCTAACTGCTCTCCATGTTGCTTCCAGGTGCTCTTACTAAAACCCATACACTTTTCAGCTGCCTGATCAACCTCTCCCAGTACATATCTAAGTGTGCTTTCCTGTCACTTAGGCCAGCCTGATCAAAACTTTCACTGGCTCCCAAGTGCCTTCAAAGAGTTCCACATTCCTAAGACTGGCATTCAAGACTCTTTCAGCCTGTGTCCTATCTGTCTTTCCATACTTCTTCCCTCCACACCATATAAGCTTTTGCTCCAATTTAATAACTTCTTCCCCATGCCCCCTCCATATCTGTAATACCCCAACATTCACAAATCCAAACTCTACCCTACCTTCAATGTTACTTCCTACATGATGACTTCCCCTGATCATCACAGAAATAATATCTTCCTCCTCTAAACTTCCATAATATTTTATTTCATGCTCTCATGGTTACTGCTGTTTTCTAGCCTATGGTATATTAAGTGTGTGCTTTTCTTATCACTCTTAATATACATCATAAGAGAGCAGAATCCATGTCTGATTTATGCTAGCACAACGTTACAACACAAGGTCTGAGAGAGTGGATGCTTGGTAAACACTGGTTAAATGAATGGTTATTTCTACTAAACTTCAAACCCCACCATATATACTTGTTTTAGCAGCAGATTTACATTCTTGATTATATTTTGCTTAAACTGAAATTAAAAAGCTTACATTTCCAAGAAAACTTAGAAGGTAATTCTTAGATGCCTGCTAAGTGGTAGGATAAGTGAGGATGAACTTTACAGTTTGCAAAGAGAAAAACCACATGTGAACAACTGGAGTTGCTAGTTAGTGAAGCACTCAAAAATTTTTTTTTCTGTAATAAAATTATAGGAGCTTCCCATGTCTAGAGGAAGACAGGATTATATCAGAGGTCAGAACCACATTCAGTTGGTAGAGTCTATTCTTAACAAAATCCATGTCCCTACACCAATGAGAACAGTACACAAAATGCACCATATATTTGGCTGTTTTCTAGACAGGTAAGCTTGGGTCTTTACCAAGGGGCATGAGTAGACTGGAAAAGTTTCCAGTGGAAACCCTGAATAAGCAAGTTTGAGGAGACACATCTTTGGAATGCTTACAAACATTAAATTATCATAAGGGTAATAACAGCAAGACCTTGCAAGTTAATAATAAAAAAAGACAATAATTTTAAAGTACTAATTCTAGGTCCTAGGTAAGCCCTTTATATAGGGAAGGTTTACATCTTTTTTGAACTTTATATCTTTTTTTTTAAAGATTTATTTCTCTCCCCTTCTCGCCGCCCCCCCCCCAGTTGTCTGTTCTATGTGTCCATTTGCTGTGTGTTCTTCTTTGTCCACTTCTGTTGTTGTCAGCGGCATGGAATCTGTGTCTCTTTTTGTTGCGTCATCTTGCCGCGTCAGTTCTCCGTGTGTGTGGTGCCATTCCTGGGCAGGCTGAACTTTCTTTTGCGCTGGGCGGCATTCCTTATGGGGCACACTCCTTGCACGTGGAGGTCCCCTACACAGAGGACACCCCTGCGTGGCAGGGCACTCCTGGCACGCATCAGCACTGCACATGGGCCAGCTCCACACAGGTCAAGGAGGCCTGGGGTTTGAACCGTGGACCTCCCATGTGGTAGACGGATGCCCTATCCACTGGGCCAAGTCTGCTTCCCATGAACTTCATATATTATTTACAACTTTTTTGATCCTCGCAACAACCCTTCGAGATAGATAATATTATCATCCTGACAGACTGAGGCTATGACAAATTGAGTAACTTTCCCAAGATTACAACGTTGGTTAATGACAGAATCAAGGTTCAAAACTAGGCAGACTTAGTATTAACCACTACTCCAGTTAGCCTTCTACAGGCTCATCATGTCTCTGAAGAAAAAAAAAAAAAAAAAATCCCGCTATTTTGGCAGCCTAGAAGAAGCCATTAGGAAGGTCCTGAAAAGCCAAAAGGCCCATATCTGGGAAGACACTGATGGAGGAGTATTGAGGGCTTCTTACCATACTTCTGAACTCTGCATATCACTCAGGTTCCACGCTTGGCTTCCTCTGTTCTGATGTACAGTGATAACCCAGGGCAAGGGGTTTCCAGAAAGACAATGCATGCCCTGCCTTGGCAAGTTTTTAACCTTGCTCAACCAGTCCCGCAGCTGGATTCACACAAATCAGGTGGCCTGAAACTGACCCTCCCTTGTGGAAGGCTTAAAAATCTGGCAAGATTGGAAAACTATTTCCCTTAGTAGGGCCCCAAATAAAACAACTGAAGGGTGGTTATGGTTGGTGCAATCTCCTGAGAGAGAACTGGGAGAAAGGGAGGGCATAAGCTGTCTGTTACTCTAACTTTGTAACTTTATTTTCAACCAGAAAACTCAGTGGTCTCGTGTCTTTTGACTTACAAGTATTCCTATGACAGGGATGGTTTAAATGATCATTGACATTGTTTATGGGAAATTTAAGGTAAGAAGAATCTGCTTACTGGCTTTTCAGAAAAGGTAACTTCTTGCTCAATGACCTAATTAGTCAGGAAGTAGATAAGTGAATCTTCGTTATGCTCATTTTAAGCGGAAGTTTTAAAAATTGGGGCACTCTCTTCCTCTCCCTCCTTTTTGATGACCTTGATACTTAGATCTGCCAAGGAAGCATGACTTCATTGTACAGGAATTTGGCTGATTCTAAAATGAGTTAAATATTAAATGAATGAACTAGGCTTTGAGAATATTTTCATTATCCAGGGATCTTTCTTTGTCACAGGATTGAGCCTGTAGAAGTATCTGGGTAAGCTACATAGAACAAACTAACTTATTTACATTGAAGTCAGGTCTCTCTAAAAAAGATGGGGGGAACATTCATTACCTGCTCTCTCAGAAATGCTTTTAGGTAAGTCAGAATATGTTCTCTTTCTGTAATGATTTACCCATCTGTAAAATACAAAATAATAATTATTGCTTCCCAGCAAACAAAGGTTCTTGGCGACCCTTATAAGATGAAGATACTTGACAGGTACAAATGACAGAAACAATGATGATCAAACACTGAAGGTGAAATTCTAAGAAGAAAATAAGTTTAGATATCATGTTCTACATTTTTTATCTACTAATGATAAGGAAGGTTCAGTTATGGAGTAGTTAAAACAACAGGGTTTGAGATTCTGGAATATCTTTCATGACTTCTATCTTTTGGATCCAATTCCACACTCCTTCAGAGTGGGAGTTGGATATGAAGATAAATTTCTCACAAGGCAAGGGGCGCTTTTCCTGCTCTGGAGATGCAGGGTGTAGCCCTTGTGCAATCAGGCAGGAGGAGATAAACCAGGTTGCTAAGTATCCTTGATTTCCAAAAAGGTAATGGGCCTCTGGTACCAACCAGTGTCAGTATTTAGAAGAGGCCTGTTGGGGAGCCGTAAATGAGAAAGCTCCTGCTTTGAAAACATCCCAGTTTATCACTCCTGTACTAAGCATTTCTGGGAGGTCAAAATGAATCTCCAGTACATAACAGAAACTTGTGAGCCCTGTACCAAAAGGGTCAACTTTAAAAGAATAAACTTTTCCACGTTCAAAAAAAAATTAAGTGAAAACAAAGCAGTGACTTCCAGAGTAGGAGCAGTGGGGAAGGAAAAGTTCATGGCCTAGAGGGACTGGACATTTGGTTTCCACTCACCCTTCAGAAGAAAGGCAATTATTGAGACTAGAAAGAAGAAATTCCTAAAAATTAAAAATTACCAAGCACTAATCAGCAATACATTTGGAAAAAGACCTTGACCCAATGGGGAAAACATTAAATAAAAAAGAGTTTTTATGGCTAAGAGATTTCAAAGTGAGTCAGGAGGTCATTCCGGAGGTTATGCTTATGCAGGTCTCAGGCAGACTTTACTAGCTGCCATAATAAACAAAGCCTCAAACAAGAGTGCTCTTGAGGGCTCTAGGGACACCCAGACACCAGAGGCAAGGCACGCAGTCTCATGAAATCAACACCCCTCTTCAGGCCCTATTTGGGAATATATGATAATCTATTTCCCCAAGATAACATAGTTATACTCATATATAATTCCCCTACTCATGATTCTTCTAATCCTTTTATTTGGACCTATAATTTTCAATATAACCATTAAATATATCTCTTAGAGACTTAAATCTTTAGATTGTTCAGGTTGTGCCCCGAATTCCAGCCAAGTTGTGGCCAACTCCTACTCTCTAGTTCTTCGGGCTTGCCCTGGATAACCGACAAAATGATGATGATGGACCAGTCCCATGCCAAAAAAAACAAGGAGTATCTACAGTGGCAAGCAGAGCAATTCCTTCCTTCTGCCCTGTGATATCTAAGTCCCCTCTCAGCCTGAAGCAGTCAGAGCAGACATCCATCCCAAATCCCTCAAGACTGAAGAATTAGCAAGCATAAGGTGGGAGTGTAACCACAGACCAAAGAAGATTTACTGTTATTGTACTTACTATTTTGTGTTAATGGAAGAACTTATAATATTGATATAAAGATAATGGTCACCAGGGGTTCAGAGGGGGTGGGGGAAGGGTGAGTAGGTGGAACACAGGACAGTTTTAGGGCAGTGAAATGGTTTTGTCTGTTACTACAATGACAGACACATGACATTATACATTTGTCAAAGCTTAAAAAACTGTACAGCACAAAGTGTAAACCACAATGTAAACTATAGACTTCGATTAGTAGTAATGATTCAATATTGGTTCATCAATTGTAGCAAATGTACTATACTAATGTAAGATGTTAATAATAGGGGAAACTATGTGTCTGGGTATCTGTGTGTAGGGGGGAAGAGATTATATGGGAATACTTTCAGTGTAATTTTGGTGTAAACCTAAAACTTCTCTAAAAATAAGGTTTATTATTATATATACATACACAAACTGAATAAAAATACCTACAAATATTTTCAGGATTGAAATAAATTCATGAAAGGAGATGGGCTATTACCATTGAAACGGACATTCTAGTTATCTTTCTTTTCTCTTGTCCTCACGTCCCGAAGCATGTTCTATACAATGCATGATAGCATATGGTCAGCCGCTGGCTGGCAGTCAGGACCTTGGAGTTCTATTTCTCACTTGGTTGTGGGCTTTTAATGAGACCAGGTGGGAGAAGGAGCGTGGTGTAACAAAGAACATCAGAGCAGGCCTCGGTAATAACCATGTGAAACAATTACTTCATCTCTCTGAGCCTCAGTTTCTTCATCCGTGACAAGAAGTGGTTGTTCAAAAACAATCTCAGAAGTTCCTTCCTGTTCTAAAAACTTTGAGTCTATGGTATTTTGATGAAAAGGAATTAGTTCCTCATTCTAGATTTCATTTTTTCCAGGAAGTTTGAGAATGCTCTATTCTACATACTATCTTTAAATTGCTATGCCCTTCCCAGTACCTATTTAAGTCTGAAGAGAATGCAGATGTATGGTCCTTTACCTGATAGCAGTTTTTTCTACAGTCTAGGGATTTTTTCAGTCTATCCTACCCACTAAAACCTTATGGTGGGTAAACATATGCTGATCAGTCCCAGCAAACTCAACTTCATAATAACAACACCTAAAGTTGAGAGTCTGAATGTGGGAGTTGAGATTAGAAGGGGATTATCATCCACTAAATTCAATTTCTCCTGGTTAAAACCAGGCCCATGGAGGTTGCTGAGCTTCAGCATATGTTTTTTTGTTGGGTCATCCATTTAAACAGGGGAAGTGACTGAAAATCTCAGTTATCCCCCACTGCAAGGTGAAGTAGGAGATATGCTTAGATCTGCTTTCTTTTTTTTTTTTCAAGATTTATTTTATTTATTTCTCTCCCCTTCCCCCTCCCCCCATTGTCTGCTCTCTGTGCCCACTCATGGTGTGTTCTTCTGTGTCCGCTTGCACCCTCAGTGGCACCGGGAAACTGTGTCTCTTTTTTGTTATGTCATCTTGCTGTGTCAGCTCTCCATGTGTGCGGCACCACTCCTGGGCGGGCTGTGTTTTTTTCATGGGGGGCGGCTCTCCTTGCAGGGTGCATTCCTTGTGCATGGGGCACCCCCACGTGAGGGCACCTCTGAGTGGCACAGCACTCCTTGCACGCAGCAGCTCTGCGTGTGGGCCAGCTCACCACATGGGTCAGGAGGCCCCGGGGATCGAACCCTGGACCTCCCATGTGGTAGGCAAATGCTCTATCAGTTGAGCCACATCCGCTTCCTAGATCTGCTTTCTCCTAAATTTCCCAGAGTAGCCTAAGTTACATCTGTTGGTGGATCACCAACTCTTGTTCTATTCAATGCAGAAAGTCAGAATATCAGCAACCAAAATTGATGGGGATGAATGGCTTATTACAGAGGGAGGAAGACTGCTTGAGATAGGGTATTTCTAGAATAAGGATTCAAGATGATCTATAAGCTCATGAGATCACAGAGCAAATGTATCATATAAAAGAGATTGGATTAGGCTCAGAAATCTATGCTCCAGCAAAAGTAATTTCTTTGGGGACTTGTGGTTCACTAACTGAACCTACAAACCAGCTGTATTTAGAGTGCACTCTACTTCCTCTGGTCTCTAAAATTGACAGTGGTCTGTATAGGTCAAGTTCTAACGGAAGTGATATTTCAGACCTACCTCTATAAATAGAGCACTGGAAAAAACCCATCAGCTGTGAAAATATTTGGAAACCACATATCCGATAAGGGTTTAATATATAAAATGTATAAAACATCTTTCAGCTCAACAACACAAAGACAAACAACTCAGTTTAAAAATGGGCAAAAGACTTGAATAGACATTCCCCAAAGAAGACATATAAATGGCCAAAAAACACATGAAAGGATGTTCAACATAATTTGCTGTTCGGAAAATGCAAAACAAAATCACAATGAAATATGATTTTACACCCACTAGAGTGGCTACTATTAAAAAAACGGAAAATTACAAGTGTTAGAGAGGATGTAGAAAAATAGGAACACTCATCCAGTGCTGGTGGGAATATAAAATGGTACAGCTGCTGTGGAAGACCGTTTGGCAGTTCCTCAGAAAGCTACATATAGAATTGCCTTATGACCCAGTAATCTCACTTCCAGGTATATACCCCAAAGAATTGAAAGCAGGGTCTTGAGCATATATTTGCACACCAGTGTTCACAGTGGCATTATTCACTGTAGCCAAAAATGGAAGAAACACAAATATCCACCAACTGATGAATGGGTATACAAAATGTGGTATTCATATACAATGGAATATTATTCAACCCTAAAAAGGAATGCAGTCCTGATACATGTGACAACATGAACGAACCTTAAAGAGACCATGTTGAGTGAAATAGGCCAGACACAAAAAGACAAATATTCTATGATTTCAATGATATGAAGTAATTAGAATAAGCAAACCCAATGAAGAATATAGGTTACTAAGGGATGTGGTGCGGGTATGGAACAGAGAGTTAAGGCTTAAAATGTACAGAATTTCTATTTGGGATGATGGAAAAGTTTTGGTAATGGCTGGTGGTGAACTATGAAAATAATTAATGGCACTTTATTATATATTTGAATATGGTTAAAGGAAGAAATTTTAGGTTGGAAATATGTTACCAGAATTTTAAAAATCCATGAAACTGCACGATACAATGAACCCTTGTTAAACTACGGACTATGGTTAATAGTGCAATTATAAAAAAATGTGCTTCCATCAATCATAACAAATGCACCACACCAACGCAAGGTAATAAGCAGTTGGTATGTGGGAACCCTCTATTTTACGCAACTTTTTAAATAACAAAATAATTTTAAAAGCCCATCAGCTGCGAATGATCCAGGGACCACAAGCTATCTATTAAGTAAGTAACCACAGTAATTGTGCTGCCATTTTAGATAAGCAAACAACAACACACCTTTTGTTATTTATAAACTTCTGAGTTCTGAGATTCTCAAAATACTTCAAAGCTATTAATATTCTTCCAGATTTACAAATAAAGGGTCTAAGGCATAAAACCATGCACTAACTGCCTCACCCCAAACCATCTGACCACCAAGGAAGGCAGTTAGCTGATAAAGAGTAAGTCTGATTCACTTTGGCAAAGCAGAAAATTTAATTCCTAATGTCTCTTGGCTAGGGGTGAAGGGGATGAATGCAGTCCAGAGTCTTTATTGGCAGGACACAACTAGGCTGATTCAAGTCTCACTAAAATACGTACTGAGAAAGGAAAGAAATTTGAAGTAGAAGACAAGAAAAGGTGGGGCAATCAGAACTTCTGGAATAGAAGAGATAGGAATGGGTTAATTCTCCAAAGCAGAAAGTAGAAATGGGTTAGCTAATCACTAGGATAAAGACTGCTATGTACCAGCTCAAATCACTCAAACCAACTCCATTGGCTTTCTCATAGGGAGAAAATACAATATCTCTCAGAGTATTATAATAATCACATTATTCAGAATCAGAATAAGGATGCTCACTCTATAAGAAAATGATCAGTCTGGAAACCATTATACTTGCCTACCAAATAGTTCTATAGGGGATACTGCAAAGGGTTTTCTCCGCATGCTGGCAGTGACAGTTATCAAGGTCCTCAAAGATAGCTAGGAAAACAATAGCTGACTTGAGAAGAAAAGAACAAATCTACGGTGTTTGGATAGAAAGAAACAATTTCCACTCACCCAGTTCAGCTACCATCATTCCCCGGGAACATGCTTCTGAGCCCTTTCTCGAATAATACAGCTTTCCTCCTGCCATCTTCTATTTTAAAAACAAAACAAAACCCTGAATGGTAACTTATAACTAGGCCTCCTGATCCTTTGAAAGAATGCCTTAATTAAAAATAAATTCACTCAATAGAGAAAATATATACCACCCTTAAGGAAATAGCAGAAAAATAAAACAAAGAAAACAAAACCCCAACCATTTAAAGAAATTTGAGGCATTTTATTTTGAATTTAGTCTTAATTCCCTATAAAAGCCAGGAAGATGCTTACATGAAATGTTGTTTTCTTTTCCTATCACAGTGTGTTTTATCTGCTTACTGTGATTTCTTCATGCCATACACCATCAGCTGTCTTGGTAGTAGCTTTGCATTTCTGTTTCCATTATAGGATCTGAGACAGCAGGGGATGCCAAAACTGAATTCTCGTGTATTATCTATCAGCTCATTTTCTGAGCAGGTGATGCTGGCAGAAAGAATGCAGCTTCTTACTCTGATCTCAGGTTGTATATAGCTCTGGCTGGTTTAAAAAAACA
Organism: Dasypus novemcinctus; assembly: GCF_030445035.2. NCBI lineage: Eukaryota > Metazoa > Chordata > Mammalia > Cingulata > Dasypodidae > Dasypus > Dasypus novemcinctus. The sequence continues at coordinate 41,619,412 of NC_080675.1, forward strand.
ACAAAAAACCACCAACAACAAAACTCTCAGATTGGTCCGTTCAGCCAACTGTCTCTGGAGAGAGCCAGATGGGCAAAAACTGGCATATCCTTTATTAGTCACTCTTCCTTGGGAAGATTTAAACTGTAGTGAGGTGATATTTGGTAGCATTACTTATTCAAGGACCTTGTCTGGACATCAAGCAGGCCAGGTAATAACCTATTTGACTGAAGGAAAAAGAATGGGGACTTGCTAATGGTTATATGGTTTGCTTTCGGTAAATTGACTCATAAGGAAAATCAGGACAGGAAGACAAGGCTTTTTCAGGCCTTGGTTGATGCAGAATAGGACCTGTGAACCGTTCACTCTTGCTTCAGACTCTCACTGGTTCTTTGCAAGCAGTAAAGACAGAGGGTAAAGATACACTGCTATTTACCAGGAGATATGCTCTTGAAGGATATCAGTGACTTAAAAAAAACAGTAATGCTTGCAACTGTCCTATAAGTTTGAAATTATTTCAAAATGAAAAGTTTAAAATGTGCTGGTGGTGGGGGGGGCGGGGCAGGCAGGGGACAGGACCAAAACCCATTAACGCAAAAAGACATTTCAACTGAATGCGATGCCTCATCCTGGATTGGATCCTGGATCAGAAAATAAAAATTGCTAAAGACAGTATTATTGTGACACCTGGCAAAGTTTGAATATGGCCAGATATTAGATAATAATATTGTATCAGTGCTACATTTCCTGAGTGAGATAATTTTATTGTGGTTATGTAAGAGGACATTTTTGTTGTTAGGAGATAATTTCTGAATATTTGAGGAGGAAGGGACATGATGTCTATTACTTACTGTCAGATGGTTCAGCAAAGATAACAAAATAATAACATTCAAAAGTATTATGAAAAAAGTAAAATTAACAATAATATGAGAGGGATGAAGTAAAGGTGGCAAAATGTTACAATCTAAGTAAAGAGTATGTAGGAGTTCATTGCACTTTTCTTCCAACTTTCTGTAGTCTTGAACTCTTTTCAAAATTAAAATAAAAAGCAAAAAAATATTAGCATGAAGATGTAGGTTGGCACATCCTGAGAGATGACTTATGTCACTTCACTGATAGAACATCAGGCCATGGGCTTGGATCTCTGGGGAAATTATTATGATAGTGTTTCAATGCATCAGAATCAGCTGGTTAGCTTTTTAAAATGCAGAATCCTGGGCTTCACCCCAAACCTACTGAATCAGTATATCTATGGGTAGTGTACAGGAATCTGCATTTTTGAAAAGCTCTCCCAGATGATCCTTACATACACTGAAGTTTGAAAAAAAAAAAATCACGCGTTAAGCCTCTGCTGCTTTGCTTGCAATTGTAGACTCCTCAGACCCCAGGACAGTCCATGTACTGTCCATGTACTCCATGTACTGTCATGGACGTACTTACATTAGAAAATCTCTCCCTAGTACCCAGTGGTGTGGCTCTGCATCCTTTTCATTCTGAAAGCCATCAGTCTGCAGAATACCCTCTGTTCCAGTCTTTTACCCCTATCTGCTGATTTTATACTCCACCCTATTTCCCACAGGGAACAGAGGGGAGAAATACAAATGCTCTTTAGAAATGTCATAATTCATTTGGTTGAGGTTGTCAGAGGAACCACCCCAAACAGTAATTCAGAAAGGTTTGGTGGAGGAGGATGGCTGACAGCCGTGCAGCATGAAGCAGGCCAGGGAGGGTGACTGGCTGCAGGGCTGCGCCCTCTCAGACAGATTCCCTCATTACAGTCCTTCCTCAGGCATGCTCCTTGGTCTGCATTTCTTCTACACACCAAAACATGGCTCAGCTTTCAGAGCCAAGCTTCCTGATGTTTCCTCAGAGGGCACAGGAACAGAGTACAAGCCTAAAGGAGCAAAAAGAGTAAGAGCAGGACAGGAGATAGCAGCTCGGAGGTGTTTTGAATCTCCAGAGTACAGAAGTGCAGCTAATGAATTCAGCTTAAAGCACTTTAATACATATGGCATTCCTTGATCCCATGACCTGGGGTATTATTATTATTATTGTTTTATTGGCCACTGAAACCCATCTAGTCAGAGGTAGAGCTGGAACTTGAGCCCAGGTCTTCTATGACTTTTCACTGTCCCATCAGCCTTCCTTTTGGCATCAGAGAGCACAGCATTGTAGAGAATGCTTTTAATTATCACCTTGCCCATAGTGCAAAGATTTATTGTTATGCTTTCCACCCACCCCATGTCAATCACCCCTTTGGGAAGAAGAATGATCATGATAGGAATCAGGATATTGTCATGAGTGGGAGAGAATGGAATGCTGGCATCACATACAGGTTTGTTGCCCCTGAAGACTGACAAAGGGGTGGGGGAAGAGTAAAATGTTGAACCAGTTCACTGGAGGCAACCCCAGTCTCCTCAGCATCCTGAGTTTTAGGTAAGAATCCTTAGGATTTTCATTTTTCCACACTGGTGAATTCAACTTGGCTGCCGAGTTTCTTCAGGTCAGCTTGTGTTTTTTTGACTTCTGGAACTGGACTTCCAGAGACAAGGCTGGGAGAAGCTGCTGTACTTCTCTGTATTGGGAGTGTGTGCACACACACATACACACACACACAAAAGCGCACGTGCAGGAGGGATATCCCAGAGACCATCCATCATGCCAACATAAGGATCACAACAAATAATGCCACAGGAGGAAGGGAAACTCCTTTTGTAACAGGAATTACAGAGGGTGCTGCAGCTGCCCGATCACAAGTTGAGAAGTCTGAACAATGTGCAGATTGCCAGGGCGTGGAGGAATCTTAGGCAATGCAGATGAACTTGCTTTAACTTCCCCAAGATCCTTCACAAGAGTGTCCCAATCCCTGGAGGTAGTGAAGAACTCTCAGGCAGCCGCCTCATGGTGAGAGAGGGAACTGATGAACAAAATGTGCTGATGCGAACAGTTATTTTAATTGGGGGGAACTGGTTTTGGTGGCAGTCAGTCAGTACAAGTCTGCAAAATACAAATTCTTGAGCAAAGCAGTTTCCTTCTTCCTTGTGGCCCACTGTTTATACAGAAATGCAACAGAACTATGGTTTGCCAAAAATGACCAGCATCAGCAAAGTGATCAAGATCACCAACTTGGAGGAATTTGTGCCATATCTCAGACTTTATTTCAGACCTCAGTTGATATTATGGTAAAGAATTAAGAAGTAATATTTTGGAATAATTAGTATGCTTCAGGCATGAGGCTAAACACCTTTTTGAGGCAGATACTATTATCATACCAGTTTTCCAGAGAAGGAAGTTGAGCTGCAGAGAGAGGAAGTGATTTGCCCAAGGTCACTGACAAGCAGCAGAGCCAAGATCTGAACCCACAGTTTGACTAGTCATTACATTGCTCTTTGTTTCCTTTCAACTATTAAAAAGTAAGTATTTTAAGAAAAAGCACTCATATCCCTCTCTGAGAAGGAAAACTCATGGAATCTTTCCTTACTTTCTAAACTCCCAACTTCTTTTTCTTTTCTCATTAAATTTTAATATTCAATTTCCTATTCAGAGTTATCTGTGCCTTCCTAGAAAAGCAAATTTTAATAATGTCCTCTCCCTATTGTTGGGAAACTCTTGGTCATAAGATAGATTTCTAGAAATTGATACCAAAGAGAAATAAACCTTTAGCTTCTGTAGATTTCTAACTGAAACTATATAAAATAATCCCAGCTGACAAAATCATGATTGGCTTCCCTTTGATGACTATAATCTCCACATCTGGTTCACCTTCTTTGCCAGAAGTGCATGATTATATCTTTTTTTTATATTTTAAGATATTTCTGTACTATATGACATTTCTAAGCAGAATTGCTATGGTAGTCATTACAATTGATAATTATATTATTTCTTTATCAATGTTAACTCTACAGTGAAAAAATGAAGCAGCAGAAGGTAAATGTGATAGAGTCAGAAAAGCTCTGTAGGAAGCCAGTTAGTTCATCCTCTCATCTGTCATGTGGTTATGGGATGGCAAGGGGACAATAATTATTGCTGCTAACATTGAGAGAGTACCTACTATGTGCCAGAAATTGTTCTAAGTGTTTTTTACATGATAAAAATCTCTTAACCATCTCAACAACAATATAAATTAAATACTACCATTGGCCCCATTTCATAGATAGGGAAACTTTACTCATAGTCATATAGCTAGTAAGTGGTGGAGACAGGATTCAAACCCTGGCAGTCTGGCTCCAGAGCCGTGTTTAAGCCTTACTCAAGATCTGACAAGTAGCCAGGGCCAGAAGCCCCGGTTCTAGAGATTTCCATGTCAATAGGTGAGTTGGCCCCTAGCAGTGGATTATTATAACATTCTTAACCAAAGATGGCCTATAAAGTTTTCATGATATTACCATAGACACATCTTGTTTATGAAACAAAATATTGGTGTACAGAGAAGAGTCATGTATTAAGCATTTTTTAAAAAGGTTTATTTATTTATTTAGTCTCCCCTCTCCCCCCATTGTCTGCTGTCTGTGTCTATTTGCTGTGTGTTCTTCTGTGTCTGCTTGTATTCTTATTAGGCAGCTCCAGGAAGTGATCCTGGGACCTTCCAGAGCAGGAGAGAGGCAATCATTCTCTTGGGCCACCTCAGCTCCCTGGTCCGCGGCATCTCTTATTATCTCTCCTCTGTGTCTCTTTTTGTTGCATCATCTTGCTGCTCCAGCTCTCTGCATGGGCTGCACTCCTGTGCAGGGCAGCACTCCTGCATGGGGCAGTACTCCACGTGGGCCAGCACTCTGTGTGAGCCAGCTTGCCTTCACCAGGAAGCCCTCGGCATTGAAACCTGGACCTCCGATATGGTAGACAGGAGCCCAATTGCTTGAGCCATATCCACTTCCCTGTATTAAGCATTTTAAAAGTAAAATATTATTTTATATTTTAGCATCATTGTTCTTAAGGAAAGTGACTTGCCCAAGGTCACACACTTAGTCATGGGTCACTTCTGGTTCAAACACTCCTTTACATATACCCGTTGAGCTGTGGGACCTATTGCCTCACCTAGAAGGCATCATGGGCTCCCTGGCTGAATCCACGAATGTCTTTTCAAGACAGAAGGCATCACTGTACTGCTTCGTAGCTGCCCTATCTCTAAATTTACAGTAACATAACAATGTGGCAGCAGCAACAACAAAAATAATAAAATAAGTGGTGAAAGACTTCTAAGGTATAAAAATTTCCTTAAACAGATCATTTAGAGAAAGAAAAGGAGGCTTCCTTCTTTAAAGAGTAAAGTGTCTTCTAGCAGGAACCTAAAACTCATTACTATTCTGTGTGTATGTTTACGACTGAAAAGTTTTTCTACCTTCTCTATCAAAAGAATACCCCTAGGACAATTACAAACTCTAAAAGTAGCAAACTCACACTTCAAAGAACATTTTGAATTCTAAAACCCATAATAGTTGCAAAACAGCCTTCTATGAAGGAAGGGCAAGTTTGATCTTAGGAGCTAATTTCACAGCGTTGGAAAAGGACAGAGATGGGAGGGGGGAAAGGAGCACAGAAGAAGGGGAGGCGGGAGAGGAGGGGATAAAGGAGGAAGGATCGCTGGCTTTAAAAAGCAACATTGTCCAGAGAGGTGAAAGGGAACAGATGGCCGTGGAGAATGTGGCCCTCAAAGCCCCGAAGAAAGGGGAGACGTTGACAGATCTTGCTGTTTCCCATTGACATCTGAATGTTCTGGTGTGGGGAGCCGAGGCCAGTGCAGGGGACAGAGCTCTGTTCCCAGCAGCTCACTGGGGCACCAGCACTGAGGCTCTCTGAAAAAAAGAGCAGGCAAGGGGTAGGGGCTGTGCGTGGGGGATAGGCAGCGGTGGTCACCAGAGGGAAACAACAGTGAATGTTGGAGGGGCGTATAGGCTTCCATAGCCCTCTCTTCTGTCTGGCCCAGCCCAAGGAAGGTCAGCCCAGTGCTGATCTTTGCCTTGGCGGAGGTGAAGGAAAGGACAGGAGCTGCAGGCCTAAAGTCTCAGCATCCTCCCCGGCAACACACATTGGGGGAAGCATGTCTGGGATAAACAGATGCTTTGGGAGGTAGAAAGAAGAAAATATTCTAAATACTTTTAGAGGATTGAGATGTGCAAATGACAATAAACAAGAAATCGGGGTCTTTGTAAAAGTCCAGAGAATAATGCCAAGTAAATCCTATATTATTTCATGGAGTCACAAGTCAGAGAAGTGATTTGTCTGGCAGACACCATAAGTAGACTCAGACTCAGGAAGGAATCCTGGAATCGATCACAGAGCTCTGAGTCGGCCTCCAAAGAGGTGCAGAATTGAAAGTGGGACTTGCCAGGCACAGCCAGATGAGTGAAGGGGCAGAGGGACATCTCTTGCGTGCAGTGTGTGCATGTGCACAGGTGCTGGGCATGTGGATGGGGACTGCTTGTGGGCTCCTTACATGGAGTGGCACCACACAAATCATCACAAAGCAACATTAGGACAGTAATCTTTGGCCAGCTGATGGATCCCGTTCTTAGGAGGGGAAAGCCAGACAATCATTCCCTGCAGCTGGAGGTCTGGAGAATGGGTGAAGAGGAGGAACCGTTTATGGAAGTAGGGATTACAAAGAGGCTCATAAAGTTTAGGAGACAAAGATACAATCAGCGTAATTTCCTTAATGAAACTTTGATCAGGAAGATTATCATTCCGAATGACCTCTTGACCTTTCCCTATCCCCTTGGGGGACAGATGCTTCTGTCCATTAAGGAATGCCCAATTCTGCTACAGAGAGCTGCATGAGCTCAAAACATTTTTCCAGTTCTGATTTTTCTCTCTTTCCCTGGCCCTGCAAATGAGAGAGACCTGAACTCAGCGCTGAGAGTCTTGGAAAAAGTGGGGCTGGGGTTTGGAGGAACAGATCACTAATCAGAACAATCATTTGGAAACATTCCTACATGTTTTGGCCCCCACAAATATCTCTCATCTAACTCTCTGTAGGAATACAGGAAGTTAAAAGGGGGCTTTAAACATACTTAGTGACCCAGCAAAGTTCACCTTTACCTGGGGCCAGGTCTGCATTTCCTCATGAAAGAAGAATAGCACTATAATGGAATTATAGTGGCAATCAAGTCCCACATTTTGAACTGTACATTTATATGAATTACTGAGAAAATTTCCATGGAGCGGCATAGTAAAAAAGATCAACCATGATAAAGACCTTGCTTTTTATTTCCCAGCTCCATCCAAATTGCTCCCCAGGCACTTTATATTTAGAAGCTCCACTAATCAACCTTATAAACAGCAGCCCAGCCATTGCATAGAAATTACTTTGTATAGCTGCAAAATGAAATTACCCTAAGGGATAGAAGATGCCCAAGGCTTTAACAATCACAACATAACACATCCTCAGTATGAGAATAGAAGACAAGCACACTTTGACATTCCAATTGAAACTCCAGGCTGAATCCAACATAGAGGAATGTAATTACCTTTCATAGTTTGATGGTGCACTAAAGAAATTGGAGAAGTGGAATACCTATTAAGTCCCCACTAATCCTCCTCCTAAATTCAAAGCCTGGCTAGTCCCTATAATTCATTTCTGAGTATTCTTACTCTCCACTATTGTTAAACAGCTCAATTGATAAGTGCTTCCAGCTAATAATGCTTTCTACTGAGCTCACTCCCTCGTCTTTCCCAGAGGCTCAAAGCACTTTACAAATATCATCTCATTATTCTTTACAACACTCAAGTGAGCTGATAGGTGGAAAGGTTCATTATCTTCTTCTTACCAATAGGGGAAATAGACAAAGGAAGAAGTGACTTGTTTAAGCCAACAAAGTAGAGGCAGAACTGGAACTAAAACTTGGACATCCTCCTGACTCCAAATGTGTACATGTCCTACGTCAGCTAGTAAAGCCCTTCTGCTGACAGCAGTCTTTTCTATCTGTGACATGTGTTGTAATCAACAGGTCCATAGAATTGGGGCACTAGGCTGAAGGGGAAAGGGCATGAGCTGAGATGGAAGGTCCCACTCTAAAGACCTTAACTAGTTTAGACCAGTCACTTCATCTCTGAGTCTCAAAGTCCTCCTTGGTAAAGGGAGAAATTTAGATTAGAGGATCTGAAGGACCCTTCCAACTCTTAGATGATTAGTGAAGTGGGAGTTTCAAAGGAGGGGGGTCTGTTTTTCACCAGCTCCTTGTGACCATGTAGGCTTCATTCCTCTTCTGAGACTGAAATAACATCCTTGTCTCTTTATAGAGTGGTCTGTCATCCAATGTCCACAAACGATGGTGAAGATCAAACTGGTCACTGCCAGTTGGGAAGGTAGTCCTGGGGCTACAAGGCCAAGGACTAATAAAGTAGAGAGATGGCAATAGGAAGGCAGTAGGAAGATATAAGACTGGAAGGGTCATAAAAAGAATTGGCAAACAACATTTTGAGCTGTGCCTTGGCCCTATCCAGGAGTGCTATTCCCTATATTCCAAGGAACCTATGGCACAGTCTCCAAAGCATAAGAAGAACCCAAAGAAACAGAGTTTGCTTTGGTTTTTCTAAATACAGGATTGGGTTGCCAACCTGAAATATCCATGTGAACAATGCCCCAATGTACCCTGTGGCGGTGGTTTTCCATTTAAGTAGAATTTTGTTTTAATTAAATAACATTAATTAAAACCGGATTTTACAGGTGGTTTCATAGTTTATAATTTGTGTGACTTGAGCCAGGTGTAGCATGGCCTTTGCCAGATAAGCCTGAGCCTTAAAAACACCCACAAAAACTGCAATATTTTCTCTCTCTGAATTTTTACACTTTTTTTACTAAATGATGCTTTGATAGTCTTCATTTGCTACAAAGAGAGCTGGAGAGGGAGAACACGGAGAAAAATTAACATTTGTTTGCAAGAGAAGCAACCCCCGCAACCAGAATAATGACCTTGGAAAGAGTTTTGGTTGATGGGCCGATTACAGTGACTGGATATAAAGGACTGACTGTGCAGTCGCCAGAAAGAAACACATTTTTGTAATATCTGAGTTGTTTCTCTTGGCCTGATCTTCCTTGCATTCACCATGGGAACTGAGTCAACAAGTTTGCTTGCTTTTCTTTCAGTGATTACAGTGCATTCTTTTTACCCCCACATACAAGGAAAAAGGAATAAAGAACAGATATCTTCTGAAAGTCAAAGACTTGATAGTTTAAAAAAAGAAAGGGAATATTCTTATTATATCCAAGCCAGCTGTAAAGGGGACCAGTTGCAAACTCTATTCCATCTGCTCTCTCTGAGGACCTCAGCCTGACCTTGTGGAACCTTCTTTCTGGGAAGTTAAAGAATTTCCAGGATTAGCTCAAATCCTGAGGTTGCCAACTGTGACAATTTATAAAGCTCTGTTAGGTAATGATTCAGATTCCCTTTCTGCTCAAGGCCAAGATGGGCCCCAATGAATTGGAAATATTCTCATTTCCTGGACCCAGACCATAGGGTGAGTTGAACCTGGAAGAATTTCAGAAGTGCAAGCTCAGCATCTCTGTGTACTAAAGACCCAACAATGGATAAATCTGTGACAACAAAAATGTAACTGAACTTGAAAAGTGGGGATTAAGAGGTCATCACAACTGAGTTTTAAAAAGAATACCAAAAAGAAAAGAAGGAAGGAAGGAAGGAGGAAAACCATCAATTGTTTAATAACAATTGATCTCAACTGCCTGATTCAGGAGGAACGCAAATTCTAAACATCTCCTCAATTTTTGAATTCTCCAGCAGAAGGTCAAGTAAAAGGCTATATTCCTCCCACCATCACAGTCCAAAGTGAAGAAAGGGTAAAAATAAATACTCTCAGTTTATTGACAGGACAATTCACTGGTGGTAGGAATATACCCAGCCTAGGTGGCCTGGAAAACAGTAAGGCCTTGGAACCTATTAGCTGTACTAGTTTAATGGGGTCTAGAGGTCACCCTAATTATTCCTCAGACAATGTCTTTCTATATATTTCCTAAATAGTATAGAATCTGGGTAGTAGATTGAACACCAAAGTAAGCTTCCAAGGTGGCTCTGGATTAAGTTATTCTGTAACTTCCTGAAGCCTCAGTTTTCCCATTTGATAAAAGGGAGTAGGACTAGTGGGACCCTAATGGCTCTTCTAGCTCTGAAATGCCCCACTACTATTGCATCTCTGCATTGATTGGCTCTAGCATTTTTCCCAACTATAGAATATTCTCTACCTTTTAAGTTTCATGCAATACTAGTCCCCAAGGGTCTCTGACAGTTGGTGTTTGATGACCCTCAGGTCATGAATTCAGTTTCATTGGCCAACAGAAATATTTACTTGTCTCAGCCCTTCCGGGTAGAGTTAAGGTGAGAATACTAGTGTTCCAGGTGACTTCATTCAGGAAAACTCACTGGCATATGGCTATAGATACAATAAAAAGGAAATAAGGACAAAGATCTCAAATAGGAAGATTTAGCATTAGACCAATACTACAACAGACTAAGCTCACAGTGTGAACATCTAGGAAATAAATGACCAGTACTTCAAGGCTTAAATTTTCCAACATCCGTGATCTGCAGTCCAGCTCGGCAAATACATCCCTAACAATGGATTTTTGTTATGTTAATTAAGAAAATTTTAAGGACAGTTAGCAACTCCAATGAAATTTTTTCTTTCAAGGGCTCCAAAATGTTATGTAAGTATTAGTTCTTATGATCCCAAACAGATGTGGAGATGAGGCTCTTCATTTGAAAAATAAACATTTTACAGATATCTCAGGTTATAGATTAAGTCAGGACTTGAAAACAGACTCCAATAAGCCTCTTAACTAGGTTCTGAAAGGGTTATGCATTATCAGAATACGGAATTAGTAGAGAGAAATTCAGAAGATTCATTAAGAAATAAGAGGGACCAGGTCTTGAGTTTCAAAGTTCTCTGGCAACTCAGTGGTACATCTGCTTACTACCTTTATTTCAAAGTCCTCTGGAAACCTGGTCAGGCTTGACCAAATCTAGATCTATCAAAATGACAAATATAAATACCAATGTGTGTTCCTAATTTTTTTTAAAACTAAATTTTCAGTTTTCTATATTACCTTGTAGGTCAGTTCAGAATACAGTCTCCTTAAGATAGACCAATATTTAGATTTGGTAGATCTTATATATTAAATAAGAAAGCAAATCATAAAAAATTCACATAAGTATCTATATACTTAAAAAGTAGTTAGAATTGTATATACTGATATTTTACACTTTCTTACTACAATAGGATTATAATTTTTATTTTCCTTTTTGGTTATCTATATTTTCAATTGGTACATATGACAACATGGAGAACATACTGTATGACTCCATTTAAATAAAGTTAAAAAACAGGCAAAGCTAATCTATGGTTGTACAAGTCCAGCTAGTGGTTACCTTTGGGGGCGGTAATGACAGGAGGAGGGAGCTTCTGGGGTATTATTAATGTTATGTTTCTTAACCTAGGTGCTGGTTACACACATGTGTTCATTGAGAAAGTTCATGGAGCTGTAGATGTATGATGTTTATGCACTTCCCTGTTTGTATGTTTTACTTCAGTTGCAAAGTTACTACCTAAAAGCAAACTGAATTCAGAGGTTTCCTCAAAAGTACTGTCAAGAGGTCTGGAGGAGAGATTGGGGGCGGGGGAGGGTAGGAGGATTTTTTTAAACTGCATTTTCAATTGTGTGATTGTCTCCTTGTGTGGTGGCTGTCATGAGAGAATATCTCAGTAGCTCCATCTCTGAGAATGGGGCTGTGGAACCCAGCTCCACGAAAGGGAAGTCAGCAGGAAGAGAAACATGAATTTGCATCAGGGAAGAGTTGTCATTAGTGAATATCAGCATCCTTTATATTTTGGCAACATCCCTACTAATGGGGAGCTCTCGAAATCCAAGCTTTCAGGCTCACTATGAGGGCTGATATTCAGCCTGTCTAGCTGCAGCCACATGGGCAGGTGCACTTCTCACACTGAGGCTACATTCATGAAAACAAGTGAAAAGTGGCCGAGTCTGCCAGAAGAGAAGCTCTGAGAAGGCAGGGACCTTATAGGCCTAGTGACTACTGTGGGGATCGACAGAGAATAGGGGCTCAATAAATATTTTTGAAGTGAGTATATAATTGCTCCAGCTCAAGTAGATGTTATCATGAATGGTAAAGGAAGGAGAAAGAATGGAGTAAGATATATACATTTGATTGATTAATTGTGGTAAGTGTGTTCCTCAAACAAGCTAACTCTAGCTAACCAGGGCCTGGGGAAATGTGTGTTGCTGTAGATGTTTGATAAAACAATCTGGAACTGCTCTATCCAATAGAAATATAATGTGAGCCACACATGCAATTTAAAAATTTCTAGTAGCTACATAAAAAATAAAAAAGCAGGTGAAATAAATTTTTAACAATATATTTTACTAGTGCAATATATCCAATTTCCTGCAAAGATTTATTTATTTATCCCCCTCATCCCCTACCCCCATTGTTTTGCCCTCATTGCCTGCTCCCTGGGTCCATTTTCTGTGTGTTCTTCTATGTCTGTTTGTTTTCCCTTTAGGCAGCCACCAGGAACTGATCCTGGAAACTTCCAGAGTGCTCAATCTCCTGCGCCACCTCAGCTCCCTGTATATCCAAAACATTATCATTCCAACGTGTAATCAGGAGGGAAATGATTAATATGATATTTTACCCTCTTTTTGTCTTTGAAATCTAGTGTTTTATACTTACAGCACATTTCAAGCAACTGTTCAATACCTACATGTAGCTAGTGGCTACTGTATCAGTTATTATAGGCCTAGAAGGTTAAGAAGGATACTCATTTGGTGGCGATTCTTCCAGAAAACTTGAACAGTGTGCATAGGTGTGTGTGTGTAAGAAAGTGTGAGACAGACAGACTGACCTGATGGCATTTAATAACGGTTCCATCTGTTCCTGAAGTCAGATGTGATCAGTCCTTGGTTGCTATATGCCAGTATCTTTATGATAATTTCCATTTTCTGCTTAAGCTACTTTGAATATGGTTTCAGTCACATGCACTCAAAAGAGCCTTAACTAATAGAGTTAGATAGTGAGAAAACATGCCCATGGGTATACCCAGCTTTAAAGGCACAATAACTATCAAATAGCAGATACTAAGTCAGCATTGTTGAATGATTAAATTAATAAATAAAGTTACTAACAAAAATGTACCACCATTTTATCCTGATGTTTTTTATGTCACTTGCTGTAGGTTGCACAATCAATGTGTACATCCCTTTTGAGAACAAATGAACCAAAGTCTAGTTCCAACTTGAAGTATTCCAGGTGCATTTTGGCTGTAAATTCTGAATCAAACAGGAGTTTAATAAGGTGCAGGCGCTATGCGTTACCTGGATACTATCCATCTGAGACTGCTGCAATGTAAAAGAAATGAAAATAACAGCCTTTCTATCAGCCAACATACCTCCTGCTTCATCTCAGGGTTTGTCTTCCTGCCAACACACATTTATTTCTGTGTGCCTTCAGTTAAACATGGAACTGGAGTTTCAGGGGAATTGGTTGGTGGATTAACTTCATGGAGGGAAAAACTTCCAATACCATAACCCAAATCACCTTGTCATTTGAATGCCATCAGTAAGTTTGGTATTTCAGTACTGTTTTTTATTCTGCTGTATTAGATCCGGACCTGCACGGGAGAAGTGATATCAATGAACGGTTTCATCTCGATTCCAGTTTTTCCATGTCACAAACCAGCCTTCAGTTATCCTAAACTGCATATGCTACCTCTTTCATGTTCCTAGGATACCGTCACAGGTGGCTTAACATAAGTTGGAAAAGTAGGACTGAAAAGACACAAACCATCCCCTTCCCATTGCTCAATGGGAAACACCTCCTGGTATTAAGAAAAGGAAGATATTGAGGTCCGTTAAGATGACCTCTTGCTTGGCTTTCAGAACCTTTAATGCTAAAGGCATGTGCAGTCCAGGGGGACTGGAAGAGAGGGAAGGGCCAATGAAGTAGTAGGCAATATCAGGGCAGAGACAGAAAGGACCAAAAAGAGCAAGCTTTTGGTCATCTGCTGTTCAATTTCCTGGAAGGCTCTGAATGCACTGTTTGGAGGAGGGCAAGGGATTTGCAGAATTAGCTATAACTCCTGCCATCCAGAGAGATGTAAGATACTCAGTGGTGCCTCAGAGCAAGAAGAGGAATGGGGAATGGTATGTTATTGCTACATTTGTATGACTCATAGACTTGTAAATGCCTCTATATCCTACAAAGATCATGCAGCATTTGAGTGGGGGAACTTAACCCAATTGCCTTTGGGAACTGTTCCTGATTTGCTCTGGTTGAAAGGGTTAAGAAGGTCAAAGAACACTTGACTTCCATATATTTGAATTTTCTGCTCATCATAATTACTAGCAAGACAGATGCTTAGCAGATGGAGCCCCAAACAGGAAAGCAGGACTCCTGGGTTTTACCAATAGCTTGTGTGTGGGCTTATGGAAGTCCCTGCTTTTATCTCACAGTTTGTACTTATAAGAAAGAGGCAACAGCAACCTCCAAAATGATACTGCCCTAAATGTTCATGAGGTCATGTCTGAAGAACTTGCAAACTCTGGAAAGGGTGCTGGGGAAATAGAGCAGATGGAGTAAGAGACTACCTTAAGTGACCAAAGTAAGTGGTTAAGAGCACAGACTCTGGAGCCAGTCTTTGGGTTTGAATTCTGACTCTGCCACTTATTAGCTATTTGCCTTTGTACAAATTTTGTAACTTCTCAGTGCCTGAGTTTCCTCATCTATAAATTGGAGATGTTTACCTAATAGGTAAATGAGTTAATGTATAATAAGTTAAATGCCTAGAGCACTGTTTAGCACGTATATAAATACTAACAAATCTTACTATCAATAAGCATCGTAGGGAAACGGACTTGGCCCAGTGGTTAGGGCGTCCGTCTACCACATGGGAGGTCCGTGGTTCAAACCCCGGGCCTCCTTGACCCATGTGGAGCTGGCCCATGCGCAATGCTGATACGCGCAAGGAGTGCCGTGCCACGCAGGGGTGTCCCCCGTGTAGGGGAGCCCCACGTGCAAGGAGTGCGCCCCGTAAGGAGAGCCACCCAGCACAAAAGAAAGTGTAGCCTGCCCAGGAATGGCGCCACCCACACGGAGAGCTGACACGACAAGATGACGCAACAAAAAGAGACACAGATTTCCATGCCGCTGACAACAACAGAAACAGACGAAGAAACAAGACGCAGCAAATAGACACAGAGAACAGACAACCGGGGTGGGGGTGGGGGGAGAGAAATAAGTAAATAAATAAATCATTTTTTTAAAAAAAGGAGTTGTATATTTTTATTTATAGAACTGGAAAAGACTTCACAAAATATCTAGACCTTCTCAGCAAACATCCTTTCACAGATGAGGAAACTGAGGGCTAGAGAGGTAAGAATAAATCAATAGACATGATTTGCGTATCTTAGCCAGCTCATCAGCAGAGACAGCTCTGTATAACTATTCTAGAATGTGCCAAAAATTTCATCTTTGGATGTTTTTAAAGCTAGACTAGGATCAGAAGTAAGGCATGTCCATCTGGGTATAGTCCTAGGGAACAAATTAAGCTTTACTTATTGGTTTTTATTTGCCTGCTGGGCTCTTCTTCTGAGAGACACAGAGAGATGTGAAAGCATTTGGCTGTTGTAACACAGTGCTATCAAACTGCCAAGGTGGACAGTCTGACAATTACCAGTTGCCTGGAGGGGGTGCTGGGAGGGAGGAAAGTGCGAAGGAATGAAAGGCCAAAGTCTATCATATTGGCTAGAAGAGGCTTCTGGAAAGAATGAGCTAAATCCAGAGGCTTCCATTTCTGTGAGCCAGGCTGGAGGGAAGCTCCACCTCAATGTGATGCAGGAGGGAAGGGCCTGGCAAGCTTCCCGCTGCAAAATGGCTGCTGCCCAGCTGACAGGAGAGTCAGGCTGAGCAGTCCCACTATTCCCTTGAGATCTGGCTCCAGCTCAGAGCCAGGGGAAGTGGGGATTAACACAATGTGGTGTCCGAGCTAATGAGTTAGCAAAACAGAGACAGATGGTAACTGCAGTAACTTAACTCGCCCATCTCTGTTTGCAATGCACTCCAAAGCTGCTCCTCTGCCCTCATGCTATCTAACTGCTCATCCTCTCCATCGGTCCCAGAAGATCCTTGGCCACAGAGAAACCATCCTGCTTGAAAAGGAGCTATAACACTCCTTTCTAAACATGTTGACTCCCATATTTTGGGTTGTGATGGTGGGGAGGAGGTCTTTCAGACAGCTTTGGAGAGATACTGACCTCTGTTTCTAGGAAAGCAAACTTATTTTTATTGAATTCTTGTTATTTAATGCACTTGAGAGACAGTCCCCCATAATAACTGCATAGAAGGTGGTATACAATTGCACACAAGAATGCTAAAAGAAGTATGACTTACATAACAAGGAGAACGAACTTTTATTCTCACCCTAAAAAAGTATGCTTTAGCAGGATCTATAGACTGTGGAACAGTTTCCTTCCCAGGTGGTAGTGTAATAAGTGATGTGAGTGCAGGCTTAGCCCAGACACACAACCATGCCTCTTTGGGAGGCCAAAGACTGCTTAACAAGTGATCTACCACCCGGTGCCTCTTTTAAGTTCTTTTCAGCTTCTTTCCAATGGTCATTGTTTCCAAGCGGATTACTATGCCAGCTGCCAACAATGAGGCTCCGCTGGCACTGGAGCCAGCCAGGACACAGCCATGTTGGAAAATCCTGCCTGGTACTTTTTAGACTTGGTTTATTTTTGTAATAATCTCCTTAGTAAAAAAAAAAAAAAAAAAAAAAGACAACTATGTAAGAAACAGAAGATTTTCAGGAAGCATAAATTAAAAAGAAAAGTAAAAAGGTTTATTTTTTTCCTTTTTCTACTTAGTTATTTCATTCAGTGAAGTAAGAAGAAACTTTTTAAAAAGTATGAAGTTAAACTTCATTGATAACAATGGGTTTTGCTTTTGCAAAGTGAAAAGCTGTCTCCTGAGGAGAAACTTAAGTGATTATTGAATTATTCAATTGAACTTGTACCTAAATAGAGATACTAAGAAGCTTCTAAGCAGAATGTATACTTCCCACTGCCACCCACATCCCTAAACTTCTCCACCCAGTGACCCTCTCAAGGGCTCAGGGCTCACTTCTGTCCTTTCAGGATGGGGCCTTGGGATTGACAAATAGTTGAGAGTGGGCAGTTGGAAGGATCTACAGCTTACCAGCTGACAGGGTCAGCTTTAGACCAAATAGTGTCCAGGGAAATATTTATATTCTACCCTTGATCCTGTATCTAATAATGAAGGGCAACAAAATGAGTTAGTGGGGACCTAGACCAGTAGGGGCTGAGAGTAACACTCTGAGGAGACCAAATACAACCTTCTGGGAAGCTGAATTTCATTATGGATTTTGTCACTTGCTACTGCTAGGAACGCACATACTTTCCAACCCTAAGGGACAGCTGCCTTTGTGGGAAGTAACTAGTCACAACTTCCTTGCTCAAAGAGGCAATATCCTGAAGAAGTGAAACTGATAAACGATCAGCATAGAGTACAGTTACATTTCCTCCAATGTGTACATCTGTTTTGAGCACCACAGGGTTTCTTAACCTCAGCACACTTGACATTTTAGGCCTGATAATTCTTGGTTGTGGAGAGTGTCCTATGCATTGTAGGATGTTTAGCAGCATCCCTGGACAGATGCCAGTAGCACCCCTCCCCTACATGTGACAACCAAATATGATATCAGACATTGCCAAAATATCTCCTAGGGGGCAAACTCACCCTCAGTTGAGAACCCCTGCTACACTAGTATACGTGGTGGAGCTAAAATGCTGAAAAACTTGGAGGGAGGTTATGATCTTATGGTTGATACTTTAGTTAAATAATTATCTTGTAAAATGGAATTTTACTTCATTTAATACGACTCCAACTCACATGTATCCAAAAAGATCAAAATATCAAAGGCAAATTAGCACCAACTTATAAGAGGCATTGGTTCCTTCTTCTAATGAGAAAATATAAGAGCAAATTAAGAATTAATTGATCTTTTCAATGTGTTGTTTTTTCCTAAAAAGAGGGATTAGAATAAACTATAGGAATACACTGAACGTTAAAAAGCCCATGCATTATCAGAGAAAGAACAATGGTCTGAGTGTGAAGGAGGCTGGACTTAGTTAGGCCAGAAAAACGCATGTGGCACTGTGCTAGTGATTTAACAAGAGGTTTTTATCACTTCTCTCTAAGATTCTTTTCAATTTTCCATGTCATCTTCATATCCCACGATGTTATCAACATAAAATCAGAAGGATATGTCTTTGAAAGTTATTTTGAGAGTAGCCAAGATGAATTTGTATAATGCAACCATGAAATGGCTAGTCTAAGTTGAAGGCAGACAAGGGAATGCAACCTCAAAATGTTGATTTCATTAGTGGGGGAGCAAATCAACTGCACTAAGTAGAATTTAAAGAATATTTTTCAAATTCTAAGTCCTTGTGGAGAGGGACTGTCTTTCTGTTTAGACTTAACATAGTGTCTGACATGGTGTCACCTATAATAGACATTTTTTGAAAGAGTGAACAATTTGCATTTTAGCTTCCATTTGCAATAAATAAGGAATGCTTAGGGTAGGGTCCTCATATTTGAGGTTAAAAGTAGGAAGACCTTTCTACCCTCCCAGAAAATATCTCTTGGTGCTGGTGTCAAAGAAAAAACCTTGAATGAGATAAGTGGATCTCAAACAGGGGTGATTTTGCATCCCTCAGGGGTATTTAGTAATGCCTGGAAACATATTTGATAGTCACAGCTGGGGTGGGGGTATTACTGGTAATTACTTGGGATAGAGGCTAGGGATTCTGCTAAACATTCTACAATGCACAGAATAGCTCTCCTTAACTAAGAATTATCTGGCTCAAAATGTCAATAGCGCCCAGGTTGAAAAACCCAGGGCTAGATAAATCATTGGCTAGAGCTAAGTGAATCGACTTAATCTTAGAATGTGTTTTCTGCTAGTCCTAGTTCTTGTTCTTCCTACATCTTTTCTCTATATACCCATCTCCCTTGAACTTCCTAAACTTAGGTCTTACTTTATATATATTTTGCATCCACTGGCTATAAGTTTTATTGCTTTGAAAACAACCTGCAGATAAATGTAGGATAGAACTGATGGAAACTGATGTCCATGAAGGAGAGGTCTTGAGTAGACAAAAACAGAGCAAAAGCTATTTCTTCCTGAAAAAGAGCAAGTGGAAAGGGTGCTGAGTAGAGACCCAACTGGTTATTTCCATTCTAATCCAGACTGTTTATCATAGCACTGTTATCAACCAATGAAAAGTGGTTTTAGAATACAATGGCAGGGAAGCAGACATGGCTCAAAGCAGTTGGGCGCCCATCTACCACATGGGATGTTCTGGGTTTGGTTTCTGGCGAGGGGCGGGGAGTGGTGAAATAAATAAAATAAATCTTTAAAAAACAAAAAGTATATAATGGTGGGGGAACTTTGTAATCTCTATATATCATTCTATGACTTTTTAACAGAAATTTACCATGATCAGTTTAGGGAAATTGGGAAATAAATCCATAAATGCTTTAAGTGAAGCTCACATTAGTCAAATTCTTCTGAGAAATGGGTAAAAATATATTTCCCTGGGAAAACCACCTAGTGAAGTTGGAAGACTGCAATTCTGTTGAGCCAGATTCTAATTAGTTAACTAGCTGTGTGACTCTGAGATGTTATTACCATCATTGAGACTTGTTTCCTCATCTATAATAAGAGATCACTTCCAACAGCTAAATTTGGTGTTGAACAAGATGAACAAGAAAGACTACTAGAGAAATGGGGAAAAAATGAGCACTTTGGAATAAACAAGAAAATGATTGCGTAGTCTAGATTGATGGCTCTACAGTCTGCCTTTTTAATTTTGAAGCCTATCAATAGATGTTGATTCAACTGTGCTTACTCTATTGATCAGATCTATCTTAAAAGACTGAAATGCCCACCTCTTTCATTTTTACAGACTAAGTCACCATTCTTTCAAACTGAAGCCTTCATTATGTTGGTTTACACAAAGCACGGTCTTGATGAAGGTGGAATTAGAACCGTTTTCCTCCTGCAATCCAAACATTCTAGTTAACACTGAAATAGTGAGAACCCTGAGATTGCAACAAAAGATGTGGGATTACAATTTCACTGAAATGACGCGGGGGTGGGGGGGGGTGGGGGGGGGGGTGGGGAGTGTGTGAGAGGGGTGGTGCCAGCTAGACTTCTGAGTGAGTTATGGCATAAGCATAGCCCAGAGATTTGGCTTTTCACTATTTCTCTTTCAAATAATGACTCCCTGAAACTATAAAAACCTGTGATCCTTACCCCACCCCACTCCTATCCCATCTCTCTGTGGGGAATTATAATATGATTAAATACTTTAATTATACATACACACTGACATCCTAAGGAAGCTGATGAAAACTACCTGGCAAAAAACATAGGTATATATTAACTCTAACCATCTCAGGCCCACTGGGGCACTAACCACAACCGTTGGCTTTTACTCCCCAAGTGAGATGTCATTTGGAGACCATGTGTGTGGTCAGTTAATCATGTGTGTTTCAGTTTGGCTGGGTGAATATGCTCTGCAATTTCATTTTGGTCCCCTTACATTCTTAGCTTTAAAAGATGACCAACAACCCCTGTCAGAGAGGGATAATTGGGAGAGAAAGTAACCTCCTCATTGGCCAAGTGGAGCCAAATAATTCTACATAGTTCCCAGAAGCTACTTAGAAACACACTTTAAGCACAAGAACAGCTTCAGAACACTGGGGCTTTGAGAAAGAGGCAATTTAAGAGAATGACAGCAAAATAAAAGCCTGGAATTTCAGGAAGTGGTTCCAGGAACAATGAATATATAAAAATGAAGTGGAATCATTTTTCCAGACAATCCACTTTCATAGACAATGCAATCATATGACAATAACCAGCTATTTATGAGTATGTGAGTATTTATGAGTCCATGAGCCATCAACAGCAAAAGAGGATGAGTGGATCCCTTTGTGCCCAGCAGCCTCCCTCTTCACCCTGCTATAACTTTACCATACCCAAGGGAACCTAGCTTACCAGACCAACAAAGAATTGCCCTGATTAGATGTGATGTCCCTGGTTACCAACAGTTCTCTTGAAAAGTAAAGGGAAAGTAGCCAAACCACACCATAAGTGGAGCAGACAAAACATCTTTCCCCTTTCCATAAGACATATGCTGACCACGGAAATTGTCCTCCTACCAACTTTTCTGCTCTCTGCTCCAACCTTCTAACTTGGTTTCATTTCTCTGCTGTTCCACTTATTCTTCACACATCTCCATTATACTTCTTTCCTCCCTAAGGCAGGAGTGAGCATTTCAGTCCACTCCAGGCTGACAAAGTGATTTCATTTTCCATATCCATACTGAGGCCTAGGAAACTGATCATAAACAGGAAGGTAGATAAAGCCAGAAAGGGGACTTATTTTGCTGGCTGATCAGTGTACCTCCCTCTCCTAGTAATTCTCTGTTCATTACTCCTGATAGCACTGAGGATATCTTATTGACTTAGAACTTGAAAAAATGTTGACAAATACCTGTGTTACAAAAATTACCTCCAATTTATAACTTTTAATCAGAGGAATTTTTTTTTTTAAGATTTATTCATTCATCCACTCGCCATTCAATATAATTTATTGAATACCTTCTATGTACCAGGAACTGGTCTGGGTGAGATCAGCCAGGTCGTATAGTAAATAATGACATGTGACTTAAATCAGGCCAGACAAGTATGGCAATGCCAATCTGTCCTCGAATAATAAGCTCCACTTACGATTTTCTGGAACAGTACAACATGGCCAATAATAGGTACCCAATATATATTGCTGTTAATGGATGAAAAAGCATTGTTGTGAAGAACAAGCAGATTGAGTCAGAAGGTATAAGGCAACCTCTCTGGGCCTGAGTATCCTTATTTGTAAAATGGAGATCATGCTACCTGATTTATTTGCCCAATGAGACTGCAGTGAGACCTGAAAGCATATATGTATAAGCACATTTTTAACCATAAAAGTGCAATGCATACTTAAACTACGGTTGTGATTATTCAATCTTAAGGTTACTGGTAAGAGTAGTATATCTTTTCACTTCAACCAACACAGAAGCCTTTATAGAGGAAGGTGGTTTCAATTAACCAGGTCAGTAACCAACAAATTAAATCATCTGAGTCTTAAAGGGAAAGGGAAGTAGCTAGTGGGAGAAATACCCTCTTCATAATTTAATACATAGTGAGTAAAATCAGGAAATATTTCAGTTATAGAAACAAAAGAAGCCCATATGTTAAAGGACTTGAATATATTGAGGTGGTCCAAAAGTAATTAGGTCAAGTACGATGAGGATAACAAGTTAGAGCTGATATTTTGTTCTACCTCTATATCCTATTTATGAATATAGGGAAAGAAACAGTTCAGTGTTTCTCAAACTGGAATGATTTGTGACACCCAAAACATATTTAAAAATTTTTGGCGACCTTAGACTGAGGCTAGCTGTCCTTAGACTAAGTTTCTGAATCACCAACTTAAGAAACTTGTTTTTTGCAAATTCCTCTCATTTGCAAAGTATTGTCTTTTAACAGGTTAAAATTTTTTAAAAATCTCCAAAAGAAAAATTAAACATTAAAAAAATCTCCTAGACTTGCAGATCCCAAGAATCCACAGCCTTCAATTTGAGAAATACTGATTGTGTCTTACCTATCCTTTTGTGGATGAAGGAACTAGGGCCTAGGAAGACAAAGTGACTCCCCTAAACACCACAGATGGCTATTAGCAAAGGCCAGTCGTAGGCCCAGGTCACCTGTTTTCTAGGGCAGAGTTTTTTCCTTCTTCAGACAAGGCCTCCTCTGTTTGTGGCAGAGCCCACTATCTGCTTCAGACAGATACTGGTATTGTGTTAGCCCAGAGACAGGGAAGCAGATGGAGGGAAGAAGTTTTGAAAGGGAGGTGATGTGGGTGTGGCTGGTGCAGAACATCATTGCAGCTGGGCCAGCAATTTGTAAAAGAAGTATTTTCAAGGCAGGATTCTTTTGCTCACCATTGAAACAAAGAGACTTTGGGTGGAAAACACAAGCAGTTTTACTAGCAGCAGTATTTCCTCCCAACAAGTTTGCTGCTTGTGCCCAACAAGTTTGGGCAGAAAAGTAGGAAGAATATCATCTTGAGCTAAAAACAGGAGAGGAACTGCAGAAGGCATGAGGTTATAATTCAGGGTGGCCAATTTAATCAGCTCATATTCATTAAACACCCACATACACATGGTGCTTTATAGCAAACCCCTTCCCTCACTCTGAAGCATCCACAAGCCTGTTTTAAAAGGGCCACCCTGTACAAGTTGGGAATCTAGCCAGGGTGTTAAGGCAACTGCTTCCTTTCCTAAGAAAAATAGGGTAGATTTCTAGACAACCACAAGTAAAGGTTAAAGCCTTTAGTTTTACATCCCATCCGAAAGCTGGGAAAAACTTTGAGAATCTGTTTTCCAAGACTCTGTTTATAAAACTCAATAATATATTAAACCCTTCCATTTCAGACCAGTAACATCCTATACTATCATTCTTCCCAGACTTTTACCCTACAATTTCCCTGGGTGCATTCCCTTTTCTTATTGGAGCTGAACTTCAGGCTTTATGAATATTCCCACATAGTGATTAAAGCATTATGACCTCTGAGTTGGGTATAATTAGCCAATCAATGAATTTGGCCATTTCCAGCCTTTCAATAATGAATTCATTGTAACTATAGAGAGCATATTCTTACTACTGCCTGCTTAAACTGCCAAGAACATTTTCAGCCTTCCAAATTTTGATTGCAATTTGATGAGAGGACTGATTAGGTCTGCTCCCCTGGCATTCCCCAGGGAGCTGGGCCCAGTAAGCTTCTGGCACTAGGTGGTCTCTGAACACCAGGAAGCAGTGAAGCACAAGTCAACCCACTTGGGTCCCTGCACAACTATATTGGCAGGTGCTGTGACTTTTCCAAGAAACCTCTGATACTTCCAAAGATTGTGGCCCACATAGGAGGGCAAAGGATCATCAGAAAAGACTGAAAACTGTCTTGACATCAGATCATTCTCTAATAACGTTCTCATTCTTACATGATAATATTCACCAGAAAACCCCCCAAAGTTTAAGACAAGTCTCAAAACATTCTAAGAACTGTTTAGAGTAAAAGTGCACAGTAGGTGCTCAACTAATCATTGTTGGGTGATTGGTTATTATTATTATTTTTTAATTTGGATTATTTTCAAAGTGTGGATTAGGGAAGTCAGATGGGTTCAAGAGATAGAGCACAATTTTATTTTATTTTTTTTTAAGCCTTTTTCGCAGTGGCTCTACATGTCTCCAAAGATGTGAACAAGGAAAAATAGGTATTTCTTAAGGCAGGTAAAATGAACAGTCCTAAGAGCTGTAAGTAATAGGGCTACTTTAATAATACTCTTTCTTTTTACAGAATTCTTAGGTAGTCCAACAGCTTTGCCTTGACTATGCAAACAAGGTAGCTTATTTGGCACATTCCTCTAGTCCAGGAGTAAGTCTGGGACCCTCGGATCCCCAAGAGTCCTACAGCTGAAGAAATAGAAAATTACCAACATTCTGGAATCCTTTTATGTAGTTTCTCCCTAATAGCATCATCTTCTCTCCTATCCAGAGTTAACATTTATTTTAAACTTGGTGATTTTCGTTCAAGCTATTTTTGACCCTTCAAAAGACCTATCAAAAAGCACAGCGGCAGAGGACAAGTCTCCCCAGTCAATATAAGGGACAGATTTTTATTTATTTTTCAGTGGAATTGAATTAGTTAATTCCCTAATTGCTTCTACACACATTTATTGAATGACTACTATGTCTCTAGCAAAGATTTGGGGAAAGAGCCATGAACAAGATAGATGAGACATAGTCCCTGTCCTCGTGGAGCGTACAACCTTGACCAGCAAATAATCATACAAACAGTTATAATTATGAAAACAGCCCTGTGGGTCGGGAGGAAGCTCTAAGGCAGAAGATTCAATATAATGGCAACAGTCATCAATAAGAAGACTAAATCATTATTTAATAATTACAATTTGTGTACTAGGCACAAATCCTCAAAAACCTTAAAAAATATAATTAAAGTTGGAAAGTATAGAAACTACTGCCCTAGAGTGACCCACTAGCCACTGAAGTTGAGACGAGGGAAAGAGAGTGTTAGGAAAAGCCAACTTTATCACCACAGGCAGAGAGATTAAAGAAGATCCTCTCACACTGCTCCGTAAGTGCTATTTCCCGAGATCAAGCAACAGGCGGTTCCCAAGCTTAAATCGGGTAGTGCTAAGCTTCAGTTGCTGAAGCAGTTCCATCTCCACTAACCTTTACAAACCATGACTGTGTCAGTTTTTCCAAGCAAGAGAAATGGATGGAAAGCCAGGCCACATCTTAATAGGGCCCTGGTGAGCTAATGGGTGTGATTATTTCATTGTCTCGGATTCACGCCAGCCCAGACTCATCTGATACAGGCACAGTCCAGGAGAACCATGACCTCACTTTCAATGTGGGACTGCGTGTTCAGATGCCAATAGGAATTTAGTGATCCCTCGGTGCAGGTAAAACTGAGCTCTTTACGGTTCCAGCTAATGAGAAGCATACCAAAATTACCTAAAACAGTAAAGCTAATATTGACATTAACATACTAGATACTGTTAGGGTAAAGGAAAGCCAGGAAAAACTTCTGAGACCATCTGTGCTAAGTGTGTCGCATCCATAATAAGGTATGTATTTAAGATAAACTGCCATCTCTTTAAATGATTAAGTACCAGGTTTATGGAAAGCTATAACCCCACCAGGGCCAGAGGGTTGTTAAGTGGTTAGGGCTGTTAAGGTGAGAATCTCAAGATATCAGTTCTGCCACAAATTGCTGAGTCATTGCAAAGGTAACTTTTGTGCCTCAGTTTTCCCAACAATAGACACGCAATTCTATCACCTACAGTGCACACCTGTGAGAAGAGCAAAAGTTCTACAATCTGAAACACACATACATTAACTCATTTATGCTCAGAACCTTCTCATTGTATAATGTCAACATCTATTGCAAGAGCACTCCAGGAAACACAATACAAGGTTTGATGCATTCTAATTCCAGCTTACAGCACCTGAACCGATTGTTCATTCAATAAATTTTTCTGAACACCTACTATTTGTCAGTCAGTCCCTGTAATAGGCATAAGGGATACAATAATGCCTGAAAACAGATTTGATCCTTGCTCCAGTGGAGCGCAGAGCTGGCTGAGGGACAAGCACCAGGATTGACTCTCTGAGCTCCTTTGTGAGCTGTGTGATATTGGGCAACTTACTGAATTTCTCTGTAAATTTCATTTCCTAATTTGTAACATGAAGATAATATAATCTATCTGGTGAGCAAAAGTGCTAAAATTCATTTGACACATATAGGTATCCAAAAAATGTTGCTTCTCTCCTTCCTCTCTTTCCAAATCACAAAGAACATAATGCTTATGGAGTTTCAGGTCCTCAAATAAAAGAGGCTTCACAAACACAAAGGACTAAGTCATTATTATCATCAACTATACATTAGGCAGTGCAGTATAGTGGAAAGATCTCTGACTTCAGAACCAGAGAGATGGGAGTTAGAATCTCTTGGCCCTCCCACTCATGGGGTATGTAACCTTGAACCGATCATTTAAACATCTCTGGGCCTCCATGTCCTCATCTGTAAAATGGCAATGATACGGGATTTTATGTAAGATTAAATAAAATGAAAAATGGAACATACCGAGGGTAATCATAAGCAGTGGCAAATAACCAAGCAATGGGGACCACACACACACACAAACACACTCATAGACTACTCAGAGGAAACGGCTTGATTTAATTATTATATTGCTATTTGCACTTTTAAAAAAAATGATTTTGATATTTATTCAAATGATCAAATTGGAAGTGTCTGGATGAGTTTTTTTAATTAGAGAGGTTGTAGGTTTACAGAAAAATCATGCCTAAAATACAGAGTTCCCATAAAACACCCTGTTAGTAACACCTTGCATTAGTGTGGTACATTTGCTACAATTTGTTAAAGAACATTTTTATAAATGTACTATTAGCTATAGTCTTTCGTTTACAATAGGGTTCACTATTTGTTTTGTACAGTCCTATGTGGTTTAAAAAATTTTTATTCTAGTAACATATATTCAACCTAAAATTCCCCCCTTTAACCACAATCAGATACATACTTCAAAAAAAAAAGTAAAAAAAAATATATATATATATACACTTCAGTACTGTTAACTATGTTCACAATGTGCTACCAACCCACCATCCATTTGCAGAAATACAAAAGCAAATATCATTACCCCAAGATATTACCTTTCTCTCTTATCCTGAAGAGAAGTGAAAAGGGCCATGAAAAGGTAGTGCCTCCACCTTAAAGACAGAGGGAAGTTCTACTTAGCCCCTGGGTTGCCATTCTTTCAGGGGCTCCAGAAAAAAAAAGAGGATCCCCCTTAATTGCACTGTTTCTTCTCAATATTACCCACAAGTCCAAATTTTCACTTTTTAGTTTCAGAACACCAAGCAAGCACATTAGAGCATCAGAATTTTAATTAACCCCAACAAACTGCCAGTATTTGAGTAGAATCCAAATATATACCAGGGAATATTATATTTAACTATCATCTGGGAAGTCCTCTAGGCAATATCCTCCTTCCCTAGTACTCACTGTTGGGCCTATAGTATATACAGATGTGCGTGTCAAGGGCCCTTTCACAAATATGAAAGAGACATAGTGCAGATGTGGGCTGGTGATTTAGTTAGTTCATTTGGTATGTGTCTCTTAGTAACACAGTAAGGGACAGAATGAGGTGGGTCAGCCTTGCCTCTGGAAGAGGTGGGGATAGGTCATGTCTCAAGCCACATAATTTAGTCAAGTGGGGCATCTTAGAAGGAGGTAAAGGCCCTGATAGCTTCCCTCCATTCATATACTATATTGGGAGGATGTAGACAGGGACAAGGAGTCTTCAGAGTAGGTTCACTTGACATGGCCACCAACATTTCCTCTCAGCTTTATATACCCCACTTCTTCCAGCACAAAGAATTGATAGGCACTTACAGAATCCTATCTTTTTTCTGGGCTATCTATCTGTTGAGTAAATTACCAAGACTAGACTTGAGCTCTATTTAATCATGAAATAATTAAGGAGTCAAAAGCAGAGGTAGCAAATTGTAAAGATTATCTGACTATTTCATATCTTCTCCAATCTCCAACCTTACCCTCCCTTTCTTCACTTTCCACTGACCATCTCATATTTTATTTCAGTAAGAAAAGTGAAGCCATCAGAAAAGAACTACCCAATCCTCACATCACCAGATCTACTGATCTGCTTACCTTTATACTCATGTATGGATCTTTTCTGTTCCAATGGCTCCCATCTCCTTCTCTACCTTCTAGGTCTATGCACCAGTGATTACGCTTTCTCTCTGCCACATTATTACATTTTCACTCTCTACTGTATCATGTACATCAATATAAAAATACAAAATAAAAATATATACCTTAAAAAAGAATAAGTACTCCCTTGACTTCTCCAGTTACCACTCCATTTCTGTTTCTATTTATAGCAAAACCCCTCCAAAGAGTTGCCTCTGTTTTCACTTCCTCATCTCCATTTATCTCCTCAACCTATTCTAGTCAGGCTTATGTTCCCAACGCTCCACTGAAACCATTCTTGCCAATGTCACCATTGACTATCCTGTCAAATACAAGGGTCAATTCTCAGTCCTCACCTTATTTGACTTCTCAGAAGCATTAGGCCTTGCTCCTTCTTCTAAATGTTGGCATACCTCTAGGATCAGCCTCTTCCCATCCCCAACTCTACTCATCCCCCCTGTGCTCCAGGCTGTTCAATCTAGTTGCAGGCCTTGTAAGCAACTTCTTCAAAATTTATCCTGAATCTGACCATTGCTCACCCTTTTTACTGCAACTGCCCAGACCTGTCCACCATCATCTCTTACCTCGATTAGTGTTATGCTTCCAGACTGGCCTCCCAGCTTCCACTCTGGCTCCCTTATAGTCTATGCTCCACACAGCAGGCAGAATGATCTTTTGCAAATGTAAATCAAGTCATGACCATATCTAGCTTTAAACTTTATATCATGCTTAGAAGAAAATCCAAACTCCTAACTGGCTTTACATATCCTAGCCTGTGCTTACTTCTCCAATCAAATTACC
This sequence comes from Dasypus novemcinctus, assembly GCF_030445035.2. Taxonomy (NCBI): domain Eukaryota; kingdom Metazoa; phylum Chordata; class Mammalia; order Cingulata; family Dasypodidae; genus Dasypus; species Dasypus novemcinctus. The sequence continues at coordinate 41,648,662 of NC_080675.1, forward strand.
AGCCTCCCCAGTTGTGAATATAAAACTAGATGTACAAAGGAACTTTAAAATTATTAGGTGCCATAAGTAGATGTTGTTATTGTTGCTACTATTATTATTGGCCCAGTTGCCCTCTGGTGCAGAGTTTTAAATATATCCTCTTAATGTAAACCATAATTTCTGCCAATGGCTGTATATTATAAACAGATTATGTAACAGGCAAATCCTTTTGTTTTTGTTAATAGGGTTCAGTCATTATCTTCCTGATATATATTTAGCTTTGTCTTTTTCCCTTCTGGATGTGGGGTGCCCCTTGCAGGAAAGAGCAGCTGTGCCATTACTCCTGGACATGGTCCAAGGCCATTTCCATATCCTGTGGGAGAACCATCCCCTCAAAGTTTGTTTTTGTAGCACAAAGCAGAAGAAAGATCATTTTTAAAAAATACACATCATATACAGCACTTTCTAAAACAGTCCAGAAGTGACTTCTGTGTAATCTAAAAAGATGACTAGGTTGTGGGCTCCAATTCTGCAACTTATTACAATTGTTCTATTCATCACCTAAATGCACTTGACTCTGGAATGGAACCCATCACCCAGAAATGATGTATAATGGCTTAGAGGGGAAAGTGAAGGGTATGACATGCACTTTAAAGAACAGGAGTAGTTTATGGAAGAGGAATGTCATTGACTGAGTTGCACCAAACTTCCAAAGCTAAGCAGCTCTCCTTTCCTTGAGAAGATCAGAATGCCAGTTTCAAATATTACCCAAGACACAGCAATGGTATGACCAGGAAAAAACCTTAGAGAGGATAGGAATGTTCTATAAACCACTAATACTACTTCCTGAGTGTTCTAAGATTCTTAGGGAGGTTTTCTGCAGCTCGACTCAGTGGACTCAATCTGTGTAAAAGCTGGTACACTGAAGGGTACAGTGCCAAATTCGATACAATGCCAAGAAAATTTTGATGGTGGCTTTCCTAAATGGGTTTCCAAATTTTACAAATAGCCAAACCCATTGGCACTAGGCTATTTGCCTTAAGTGACTTTTATTTTTAGATGAAAAGTCAACAATCACATGAACAGAACAATCTGGGGATTCAAACCATGAACCCAATGGGTGATATCAATATGGAACCATGTCTCATCTCCCAAGAGGGATGAGTCACCTGGCCTCTTCAGGACGAGTAAGTGCTAGCATGCTAGCTGCAGGGAGGAGAGCTGGGTATTGACTACATGGTACAGCCAAGGGACTCAGGAAGGTTGCTGTGTTGTTTTTTTTTTGTTTTGTGGTTGCCATCTCACTGCATACAGAAGCAAAACAAATAAAATAACCTCTAAAAAAAGAGAAAAGAGAAAACAACAAAGATTCCAGCAGCTACCTTGAAAATGAGCCACAAAATCCCAACTTGATTTTGTAGTTGTACTTTAGATATTTGTAGTCTACTTCATTTAGCCTTCTACATGCATTCCTTTTCAAGTCTTGGACTACAAATCTTTTACCAATTCACTGCCCTTTTTCATTTCCTTATGCAGCAGCTAAAGGGTTTCCTACATTGGGAAGTAGGCATGACTTTCTTGTATTAAAATTTTAGATGATTTCTCTCATTTGCCAATTTAGGGGTGAAGAATCAATGCTAAAGTAGCAGTTTTGATGACATATGCAGTACACATACCACTCCCCTCTCCTTCCAAAGAGCCTCTGGTAGCTGCTGCTAAGCAATTACAATATAGCAGTCCAAGCAGCCACTATCGGCCATTTGGGGTTGGATGGAAGAGGAAACCTATTTGCCATCTCTGCCAAGAAGTACCCAGATATGATAGAAAAAATTGAAACAAATCTATTTTATAGGAAGAAAAACATGGCAGTGATAAAAACCAAAACAAGTATAAGTGGATTCAAATATTCTTTTCTCTGGCAGGTGGATATAAGCCTAAAGATGTAGCTGAGATGAGCAAGGGTATGGATAATGGAGAAGACATGGACTTTGCCATGTACTGACTGTAGAGTTCTGAGACATTTACTTACCTCTCTGAGGCTGTTTACTCATATGTGAAAATGCAGAAAAAAAGCCTGTCTCACAGGACTTCTAAAAAAATTATAGGATAAATGAAAATAAATAGTTGGCTAGTGATCAGTATTACTTCCTTCCCCTTTAGCTTTCTGGTTTTCTGGTTCTTAAAAGCAACTTTACCTAGCTGTAGCAATTTTTCCTCAGCAATAAAACACCACTTTTAAATTGAATCAGCAATAAAGAAATGGCAGGATTCTGCTAACTTTTTGACATCCAGGGAGATTTATAGTCATTAAGATAAGAATCAATTCTAGAATGTTCCCCCATGAGCTCTCCTTTTCTATGTGGTTGCATTTCTAAAAAGGTCTTAAAGTGATCATAAGCTTAAAGATACTTTCCAAAACAAAACACTGATTTCAGAAATTTTCCATTATTTCTCCTTTTCTACCCAAGCTGTTATACCGGCAATTTGCCTACATCAGTAATAACCCTGCTTCCTTGGAAGCCAACAGACCTGCCTCTTGATCCTCCTCCCCGTAAAGAGGTATGATGATTTTAGTCTGCATCTTTTACCTATGCCACATTAAGCATCAACTCAGTCTTCATGTATCATCTTATAAGTGCTGTACCCTCTGCCTGGTACACTCCCCTCATTTTCCTGCCTCAGGGACACATCTCTTGTCAACTCCTATAGCCTTCTCTGGACTTTCCATTTCCAAGAAGTAATGGCTTCATTCTCTGTGTTCCTGCAGTAATTATTGACCTATATTTCAAATATCTGTTCGTGGGTCTTGCTCTATTTCATGCTTTTTAATATACTTAGGTCTGGTATATATGGTACCAGGTATATATTCAATAAATGTTGAGTGAGCAAATAATGAATAAAGAAATCAATTAATAAAAAGTTCTCAGCATCTCAGATGGTCCCTTACAACTTACACATTAGCATATGGTCTGCAGTGAGTCTTGCAGTCATCCAATTCAACCCATAAGATATAGGAAGATGGTAAGGTTTCCATTTTACTGATTCAACTAATTTATTTATTTTTTATTGACTTTGTAATAATATTACATTGAAAATATATATGTGAGGTCCCATTCAACCGCACCCCCCCACCCCACCTCTCCCCCCCCCAACAACACTCGTTCCCATCATCATGACACATCCTTTGGATTTGGTAAGTACATCTTTGGGCACCTCTGCACCTCATAGACAATGGTCCACATCATGGCCCATACTCTCCTCCATTCCATCCAGTGGGCCCTGTGAGGATTTACAATGTCCGGTGATTACCTCTGAAGCATCATCCAGGGCAGCTCCATGTCCCAAAGACGCCTCCACCTCTCATCTCTTCCTGCCTTTCCCTATACCCATTGTCCACCATGTCCACTTTTCCCAATCCAATGCCACCTCTTCTATGTGGACATTGGATTGGTTGTGTCCATTGCACCTCTATGTCAAGAGGAGGCTCAGATTCCACCTGGATGCTGGATGCAATCCTCCCACTTTCAGTTGTAATCACTCTAGGCTCCATGGTGTGGTGGTTGTCCTTCTTCAACTCCATCTTAGCTGAGTGTGGTAAGTCCAATAGATCAGATTGTAGGTGCTGGAGTCTGTTGAGGCTCAGGACCTGGCTATCACATTGTCAGTCCAGAGATTCAAATCCCCTAAATATATCTTAAACCCCAACATTAACTGCACCTCCAGCACATTAGCATGAAAGTCTTATGGAGGGAGATCCCATCTGAGTCCAGATTCATCACACATAAACACCATTTCCAAAGAGGGGCCATCTGCCCTGGTAGTTAACCCCATCGGCCATGACCATAACTCCCATGGGTCTCTTTAGCCCTCAAAGGAACCAATATCTGGGGGTTGTATCTGCTTTATCTGTCTCTCTGACTCTGCTCAGTTGTGCATGAGGGCAATCCTTCTGCCAGCCTCCAGACTCTTTTTTAGAAACTCGTAGCCATATAAACTCATTTCTCCTTTCCATTTCCCCCTTATTTTAGGTCAAACAGCATTTTAAAGTCATGTTATTTTATGTAGACATGGATATTCTGCTGATCCGCATTGAACCTTCCGTATAAGGTCATTTTCCAGTTGCATCATCAGTTGGTAGTTGATAGTGGTCCCTCGTTGCCAGGGAGACTCATCCCCGGGTGTCATGTCCCACGCTGGGGGGAAGGCATTGCATTTACATGCTGAGTTTGGCTTCGAGACTGGCCACATTTGAGTAACATGAAGGCTGACAGGAGGAAATTCCCAGGCTCAATGTTGCTCTAGGCCTTGTTCTTATTTTAGGTTTATCAGCTCACAAGCATAGTCATTAGCATCAGGGGTTCACTGTTGAACACTCACTCCCTCCCGGTCCCCGCCGCTGTACCTGGGAGACTGTCGCTGCTCCCCTAGGGACCACGACAGAGCACCACTGGCCAGGAACCCAGTACCCTCCCTGCTGTGGTTTTTAATTGTTGCCACTATGAGTATATCCAAACATTACCATGCACCCTGGACATATGTTCTGTACAGCTCCCTGTCAGCCATATATCACCTGTCATTGGTATCCCATACCAGTATCCCTCCATTGCCATTGTTGAAACACTCTGTGATCCAGAACTCCCCGAAATTTGAAGCCCAATATAATGTCATGGTCCCTTACTAGGGAATGGCATATAGCGATGGGTTTAAAGGATAGATAAAGAACTTGGATAAAGTTAGATAAAGAACTTAGATAAAGAATGTTGACTTGAAAAAATTCCACATCCTATCTTTTTCTTTTTTTTTTTTTTCCCCCCCCCCTAATTATTCAGCTTTTCTTCACAGGAGTCCTAGACCACAGCAATGCATATATATAATATACAGCACTCCCACACATCCACCAGAAAACGTTTTCCCTTCCACAGCGATACTCTTACGCCCTATTCATATCATATTTACTTAAAGTGATGTACAGAGTCTGAGACATTAGCTTTCTAACAAGGTGACATCTGTGCTTACATTATGGTGCATACTTTAGGATACACAGTTCTTTACATTTTTAGTTATCCTATGTTTTACATTATGGTTTACATTATCAGTCTGTCATCTCCTATATGTTATGGTGTAATATTACATGTTTTATATCCATCCTTGTGTACTCTCAAGAAACTACTCTCTTACCCCCCATTTACTTTGGTTCCACACATTTAATGTCCATTATCCCTTCCACCTTGGTGCCCACAGTGACAGCCAACCTCCGTTTCCTGAGGAGCCACTTTCAGAGATAGATGGAATAGTGTTCAGGGCCTAACTTGCTCAACTGCCCCAATGCCCTGGGAGCCACCCTTTCTCTCGAGGGATACAGTTCCCTCTATTTGGTGGCATTAGTCCTCCCCAGGATGTGGGTCCACCCCCACTCTCACTACTTGGGTTTCTACCCCATGGTGTCACCCACTCTGGCAGAATGAGCATTTAGACATTTCCCAGGAGCCCGTCCTGTATCAGACCCTGATTCAACTAATTTAGTCTACTTAATAAGACTGTGGCCAGGGAAGTGAATATCAACTGCAATTTGGAAAAATATTATTGTCTTAATCTTTTTAGTCTCAACAATATATTTTATGAACAGGTTTTTTAAGTGGCAACTTTGCAGAGGCTTTCAGGCTGTCTGCCCCAACTGACTGGACTATACACAATTATAAAGAGTCCATAGCAGTCTGCAGTCCCTTCCTGCATTTTATAAAAAGCACTGCAAAATACTCTGAAAAAATCTGTTTTTAAGCCTTAAAGTTCCTGAGAGTGAAATGTTACAATTGGAAGCTGCCTGAAGCTCATTTAACACTGAAGTTATTAATCCCCTTCTTATATGTTTGATATAAGCCCTAGGGCACTTGGAAGGGTGATCCAATTACCCAATTCAGAGAATTGCCCTTTTCTTTCACCGAAGTTCAGGGCTCTGAATTTTTGTTCCACCAATGACTTTTTGTTTCAGTCAAACAAGGTCATGGAAGAGGCCAATATCTGCCAAGGCCAACAGGGGTTTCATTTACATGCCCACGAATGCCAGCAACATAAGAACCACTTGCGAGCATTAAACTAGGGTGTAGGAAAACAAGCCTGTTATTTATTTACCAGCTCTCAAGGCCAACACTGCCATTTTCTAGTGATTCAACATTTTTGGTTACCATTTTGGATTTAATCTAATCCTTCTCTGTGCATCTGGACAAGGTGGGTGGGATTTGTCAGTAGGCAAAGAACCTCTGGGGATATGTTCAGGTGAGCACCAGGGGAAGGCTGCTTGTGTCCAGGGATATGAGGCAGGCTACCCACAGTCTGTATTTTCTAAAAGTACAAAATTTCAAAAGCTAGCTCATTAATGACTGTAGATCATGGGTTTTCTTTTGCTATTCATCATCTGCCACAGATCTTATGTACATGACTTTTATTTGTGTTGTTAGTGTTGTTTCCTTTACAACAAATAGTAAAGCATAAGTCAGGTTAGGTTTTCCTAAGACTGGAGCACTTCCATCATGGCCAGAGGGGAGATGGTCTGGCCATCTGTAGGAATTGACTGTCATGTGTACTGTCACTTCAGTTGAGGATAAGCATTTAATGGACAGTCCAGAAAAATAAGACAATATGTCAATCCAGTTATTTATACATCTAGGGTTCCCAGTTTAGAATTTGTAAACAATTAGCATGACAATAAGTTTGTTAAAAGAATAGTTACTCTTGGACATGTTTATTAAACTCATTATTTAAAAAATCTGTTTCTCCAATTTACCAAAAAGCGATACTAGTCTTTCAATTTTGGAATATAATAATCAACAGAAACATCTGGAAAAGTCACCTTGCTGCCTGAGTATTTCACAAAAGTATTAAAACCATTATTGAAAAAAAATGTCAGGAAATGGAAAGGTGAGGGGAAGAATATATTCTTCTAGTAACCCAGTCAAAACGACAACAGTCTCTGAATATGATATGTCAAAGAGGTGACAAAATTTTGTAAACAGTTGAAGATATGATCTATAAAAAGTAAAAAAAGATAGTTTTAAAATATAATTTAGATAGCCTATATTTTACACAGAGGAATTTCTCTGTTACGTACAGTTCAGATGAGATAGAAAGTCTTGATTGCCTCTTTTTTGGATGGGAGGGGTGGGCAAGGAGAAGGAATTCATAAATCACACTGATTAGTTAATGATCTGGAAACCGGAGGACCTGAGTTTTAATCTCAGGCCTTGAAATTAATTAATAATGTGTTTTTTGGGAAATACTTTAATCTGTCTAACCTCAGTTTCTTCAGATGAAATATCTAGATTGTATGATACAGCATGATTCACTGAATAGAACACCTTCACAGATATTAATGCTTGCATGTGCAAGCTCTGAAAGTTAAACTAGTTTCAGGGGTTTGAAGACCGAAAATGCTGGAGTGCAATAAGACAAATATGACAGTTCTTGTTTTCTAGTGGTGTTATCAGTGTTTGGATAGAAATAATATTGCATTTTTCCTCATCAGACAGCTGATTAAGACATAGAATTTCTTTTATTCCATATTCCATACACAGGACTTTTTCTTCCTGGCATAATCCCGCTGAAGTTCTGGTGTTAACTCTGATGGCCTATTCTGAGGTGGCCCACAAAGTAGTCTTCCTGTATCCATATCCAGTTTGATATGAACTCCAGCCCTTGATATCCAGTTGCCAAAATATTTGTCCAACCCAGGATAGGATGAGACTTGTACAGGAGCACTAAATCCCTGCTACAGTCCACCAAGAGCTCTCTCACCGAAGTCGAGGGCAATCAGAGGCAAGTACTGAGCCACGCATCTCTCTGTTCCAACACCTGCCAAATGCTGCCTAAAACTATTGAAAGAATGCTAGGGTCCAGGGAATGTGAGTGGGAAAAGGGTAACTGACAGAAGGGAAAAAACAATTCTGGTCTCAAAACAGCAATAAAAATAAAATTAAATGCTTACACACACATACATACACACACACACAGATTCTTAATATCTGTTGAAGTTGCTTGGGTACTTCACACTGGACCTACGTGCAAGAAGATTTTCTGAAAAAACAAACCACACACACAACAGACCTTACTGCTCCCTTGAAGGGGCTTATTTAAGGCAAAACAAGGCCTCCCATCATTACTGTGAGAGATCATTGTCCCCCTTGTTGCCACAGTGCCCTGTGAGGCTGTGGGAAACAAATGACCTCAGAGGCACTGCAGTGTGTGTCACTGTGAAAGAAAAGAGAAGCAATGGGGGTGGGGGAAAAAGGGGGGCTGCTGGCGAGCAGAGCTCTCCACAGCACAGCCATCCTCCAATGATATCCCTCCAGGCACAGCAGGAATGAGGCTTGCAGGCCCCAGGAGTCTCTATCCAACCAGTAACGGGATTAGGCTCCCATTCCCCAGAAGCAAAGCTGTCTTTCTGGATGTCCCGCAGCTTGCCCTGGTCAACCCAGCCTTTAATTGGCCCTCCTCCACAAAGTGCCCAATGACTGCTAGTGTCTGACTCTGTTTAATGGGTGTCTTGAGTCAAAAGAGGGCTCTTCTGAGGCCTGTGAAGAGGGAGTGAATGCAGAGGGAGGGGAGGGGAGAACAGCAATAAGAGAGGAGGGAATGGCTGGGGCCTGGGGACAGGGACAAGGGACAAACAAACATGTACAATCCAGAGAGCAGGGGAAGATGCAGGTGTGAGAGGAGCAAGAGTTGGGATGAGTATGTATGAGGAAGGGAAGATATTTACTTTGCCATAAACTGTGCCAGCACTGGAGAAGAAGTCCAGAGTGACCTTGCTTTCATTCACGACATGTGAGGAAAGACAAGTAGGCAGCCCAAACAGAGGTGTGCTTTCCCAAAGCGTAACTTTCTGTCTTAGACTTTACCATATCACCCATTTCACTTCATCTCCCATAATCTCTGTCAAACAGAGCATTGATAAGATTTCCATCTTATATGCAGGCACCAGATGCACAACAATTGAGGGTAGGATCTGAGTTTTACTAACTTGACACCTCTACCTTCAAAATGCACACCCATACAGCTTGTTTCAGTTTCCAGATCTCCTTGGGGGGTGACAAGGCTGCCAGAAAAGTGGTGCAGCGTCACACTTAATGTTCAGAGATGACACTGGCCTGGGCTCTGGCCCTCTGGTCTGGCCCTAGAGGAACCAGAACTATGGTAACAAAAATGGGGAAGGAGGACACAGTGAACATGGGCAAGGAGGCCTGTCTAGTCCAAAGCCCACACATCTGAAGCTGTTCCTCTTTCCACACTGGGTAAAGTTTAGAGAACACAGATAAGCAAGAAATTACATAATATATATGTAATATATATATATACACACATATATAATATATAGTTTATGTGTAAAATTCCTATGCATGTAATTTCTATGCAAATATGTAGTATGTTTATATATATATATATATTTTTCTTTTTACTGACTAATCTCCTATGTTAATTCACCAAATATTTATTTTCTGAAAATGCAATTCTAATTTCTGAAAATGGAGTTGAAAAATTCAGTGTGAATTTGTTTTAGTCTCTATAAGTAGGGGGAAATGGTGCTTTGCAGTCTTAAGGGTAATAAAAGTTATAGGTTGGCTGAGTACGAGAAATGACTTTATACCAAAAGTCTTTCCTCATGAAAGAGCCTTGGCTGTGGTAATGCAGGTTTTTGTGCCACAATGGCAACTTGGTAATACTGGGTTGGGAGAACCTGGGTTTAGTGCACAAAGTTCTGCTCAGCTTAACAATATGAGGATGTCAGTACTCTTATGAACCAAACCTCATTTTACAGGTTAGTAATTGGAGACACAGAGAGGTTAAGATGGGAAACTTGAATTCAAGTTTCTGATTCCAGAGCCTACACTCTTTCATAATCAACAGAGCAGAAATAAACATAAGAGAAATGTAATATATTTATTTCCTTCTAATTCTTATATCTAACTTATATTTTCATGGTAATGAGTGTTTTTGTGAGAGGCAAGTGCATCTGGTGTTTTTGTACAGCCAGGTAGCACCAGGAGGAGGGAGGCTAACCCGGGGACATTTTTATTTACCAGGAACAAGAATGAGAAAGTCATAAATATATTGTTATGAAAATCAAACAAGATAACATGAAAAATCCTTAAAACAAGGCCAGGCATATAACAACAAATGTTAGCTGTGGTAATAATTATTAATATTAATTAATGGATTTCTTGGCTCACTCCCATTTAGCAATTTTAGCACTCCAGGCAGGGATTAATAAAAAGAATCACGAGAGCTAACATTAGCATTTATTCAGCCCGCGCTCTGTCCCAGGCATTAGTGGTCCTTTATAGGCTTTATATGTATTTAATTCTCACAACAATTCTATAAGGGAGGTTTGCAGGTGTCTCCTTAAGGCCTCTGATAGAGGCACTGTATTAGCTAGAATCATATGAAGTGGCTGACATTCAACCGTTTTTTATCTATAAAAATAGCAACTTCATTTAGTTTCATTCAATATCTTTGCGGTGACTACATAGTCTTTGGGGGAGTAAGGGCCAAATCAAGGAAAGAAGACACATGAGGCAAGGTCTAGGAGGTCCTTTATCCTATTCCTCATGCCCTAGAGCTGATACATGATGGGAAAAGCAGGGGACAAGATGATATCAGGTGTAGAAGAACAGTGACTAAAGCCACTGGGGAAAAAGTTCAGGAAGCAAGTATAAAAGCTGTAACTCTTGAAATCCCTGGCAAGATTTTCCCAGGATAGGAAACGATTTCAGGGCCATTTATTCTTTCAACAGATCCTTATTTGAGTATCTACTAAGTATCTGAAATAGAGTAGACATGAGTAAGACCTGGATTCCAACTTTGGTTTAGCTATTTGTTAGCTATATGTGACTTTCTGAACTTCTAAACTCTACCTTCCTCATGTACAAAATGGAGATAATACCCATCTATGACATGGGGTCACTGGTAGGAGTAGACAAGAAGTGAAAAGCACCTAGCACAGTGCCTTGCACATGGCACACAGTCACTAAAGAGCAGTTATTATTACTGTTACTACTGCTGCTGCCCATACTACTGCTGCTAACACTAAGACGACTGTTACCCTTACTTCCACAAGGCATTGCGCTAGACACCTAAGGTTGGGCCCTGCTTTTAAGGATGTCAGTCAGTGGAAGGAAGAGACATTCACATAACCATGATACAATGTGCCCCATGAGGAAAGCTAAGTTCACTGAGCGCAGCTGTATATGGTCAGGAGGACATCAAGTGAAGGGTGGAGAGAAGGCATTCCAGGAAAGGGAGTGACACCTGGAAAGCTACAGGAAACTGAAAGGAGCACGGTGGACTCTGAACTGGGCAACAACTCAGTCTAGGTAGGTAAAGTTGGGAGAGAGTGAGAAGGAATAAGAGAAGGCCTGGAAGGGCAGCTGGGCCACAGAATGGAGAATAAGCGTGTTCCCCTTGGTTCTTTCCTTTGGCCTTCACCCCAGGATTTCAAGATCAATTAAGACGAGATATGTTTTTAGGAGGAGTTTCCTGTTAACTCTCAAAGATTTTTTCTTTTTCTTTTCTTATTGTTTAAGGATTTTGTTGTCCAAGGCCCAGGATCCCAGCACAGGTTGATAAGACCAAGTTCCCTTGCACCCTGCAAATACTGTGAAAGGTCAAAATTAAACAAGTCCAAACCACCCAAACCAAAAGGAAACCAGAGAGATATTTTTCCTTTTTTCCCCTTCTTTCAGTCTCTGAAAGGACTGGTCTCTAAAGTCTCTATTTCAAACAAAAAGAACAGACAGTTCCAGCTTCTAAATACTGGCAGAGAAGAACAACCACTCTTTTTCGAGAGAGGAAAAAACACACCACCCACCACACACAACTTTCTGTAACATTTTTGCCAGCAGCATTCAAAATGATTCCTTTGAGTTCACCAAGAGGAGCCCTCAAAAGGTGAAAAAATTCGCAGATATGCAGGCTTCTGAGGGAGGTAATTGCCTTTAGGAATTGCTGGGCCCTGCTTAATGGTGGCAGGCTTGGCCTGGTTGTCCAGCCCCTTCGTGTTTTCCCACAGCAGCTGTTTGTGTTTACCACTCACTACCTTGAAGCAAGAAGAGAGGGGACGTGGTTTTCATTCTCCCCCAGTTATCACCATTCTCTTTTCTCCCTAGCTCCCTCCAGCACCCCTCCCCAAACAACAAAACACCCTGCTTGCCCCTGAGCTAAAGGAATCCAGTCACCCAGAAAGGGCGACTTTATGAGCTTTCTGGGGGCCCCTGGCGGATGGAAGAGATTAAAGTGAGGTGTGCTTTATGTCTTTTGTAGTTTACCCTCCTGCAGTCTTATGGAGTAGCCAATTCCCCACCCTCGGACAGGTCTGCTTGTTCCTCTTGGCGAGATCTGTTTTTCTTTCCTCCCCCCTGTGTTTTTTGGTGAGATGGAGGGAGGATGCAGTAAAACTTCATTTCAGACGCATCATAAAACTCAGAGAGTCTGGCCTATAGCAGCTTTCAAGCAGGTGGGGTGTGCTCTGGCACTGGAGTGGCTCCACTAAGGGATGGTGTGAATTTAGAGAGGTTTCCAACAATTCTGTCAACTACTTGCTGGACCCCAGCCAGGGGTACAGCCCAGTCTCACCTTCTTACAGATTGGCGTGTCTCTAGCTAGCGGATGGTGAATTTCTTTTTTTGTTACAGATAACTTCAGCTCTGTGGGTATAGTTAATCATAAAATGTGATATTACAAAAGTATCTTTCTAATGATTTTTTAAAATTCCCTTACTATAGACTTTCATATCATGCAGTCTAACTGAAGAATGATTTATAGTCCAGATTCTGCATGCCATGAACCAACCAGACCATAACCATTCCAGAGTTTTCAGACTGGACCAAATAAACAAGTCACAGTAAAAGAAATACAAATGGGCAATGAACATACAAAAAGATGCTCAATCTCTCTGGTAATAATCAAAGTAAAACAAACAAACCACAATGTAATATCATTTGCACTTTACGGATTTGCAAAGATTAAAAAAAAAATTCCCAGTGTAGACAACAGAATGGGGAACCAAGAATTCACAAGCACTATGATGGACATGGAAACTGATATTTTCCTGACAGGTAATTCAGCAATGCATAACAAAATTTAAACATGCATATGACCCATTACTCATTTTAGAAATGTATCCTAAGGATATAATTTGATAATTTTGGAAAGCTGTATGTAAAAGGATGCTCATTACCATGTTTTTTTAATGATAGAAAAAAATGAAAAAAATCTAAATGATCAGCAGCTGGAATTGCATAAATGGATCATGGTACAGCTATTTACTAGAATATCATATGTAGTCACTATAAATGATAGTATCAGTCTTTATTTATGGACTTGGAGTTGTCTACAACAGACTGTTGAGTGAATTAAAAAGTCACTAACCATAAGTATGATATTATTTTTAAAAAATCGTGCTTGAGAGTACAAGAGCGTATAAGGGATGTCTGGAAAGTTGCTCACCAGAATGTTCTCTCTCTCAGTGGTATGATTTTAAATTGATTTTTACTCTTTTTCTTAATACTTTCAGTATATCTTCTAATTCAGAGATCTACAGTAGCAGTAAGTCTATTTTCCTTTTGGGGGTAAAATCCCAAATTATTAGACTAAGCTGGGCCCTCAAACTGTGACCAACAAGCCCTGTGACTCTTAGTCAATCTGGTTCTGGGAGGCATTTCCCAAAAAGACAAACATGGCCCACATAATTTCAGAAAGAGTTAAGTAATGTCAGGAATAGAACAGCATGGATGAAAACCCCCAGGGGACACGTGGGTGGATCAAACTGAAAGAATCTAGTAGATCCACAAGCCCAAGTTCCACTCTACCTTCTGTTGTTTCCAGAATCGGGCCAAATTCATCTGTTATCTGAGAAAATAATAAATTGACAGAGGGATATAGGAACCTGGTAACAAAAAGAGGAGCTAAACTTTTCAGACAAATAGTTTTGTGGTCGAGATAATATTAAAGTGACTTTTAAAATGCTCAACTTACTTTGCATATATTGAATCTAATCTACCACTCAGGAAAATAGTGTATTATTTTCTTTAAGCAATGCAAAGAGTTAAACAACAAAAAGAGAGTGTCTCCAAAAGTAGGCAATATAAAAAATGGGATGTAAAAACACATTTGCACTAGTCCCACTAGAGCAGGAGTGCCATCTCTACTAATCCTGAGCAGTGTCCATTTGGTGCCTGCCTGCACCCCTCCAATGATGAGACGGGGACCTCGTCACTGTGCATTACGGTCCCCTCCATAGTCAAAGAGCTCACATCACTAGAATTCTTCTTGAATGCCAAAAGCTACTTGAATATGACTCTAATACTGGGATTATCCTCTTGTTTTACAGAAAGGGAAACTGAGTCACATTGCAGCCAACAGGTTTACACACAGGCATTTTACACTTCTGAGCGTAAAATGAACTCCCAATTAAAAATGCAGTTCTGAGTCTACCACTGAATAGTCCTTTTCTTACCTGCATTATGAGTGAGCTTAGAGACTGGCCTACAGCTTCCTGGAGATAGACCTAATGCACCTTCCCCATAAGACAACTTAAGATCTTTGGGCCTTTAAGCTTCTGAGGACCCAGAAGCAATGAACTTCATTTTTCTCTTTTTTTTTTTTTTTAAGATTTATTTATTTATTTATTTAATTCCCCCCCCCTGGTTGTCTGTTTTTCTGTGTCTTTTTGCTGCGTCTTGTTTCTTTGTCCGCTTCTGTTGTCGTCAGCGGCACGGGAAGTGTGGGCGGCGCCATTCCTCGGCAGGCTGCTCCCTCCTTCGCGCTGGGCGGCTCTCCTTATGGGTGCACTCCTTGCGCGTGGGGCTCCCCTACGCGGGGGACACCCCTGTGTAGCACGACACTCCTTGCGCGCATCAGCACTGTGCATGGGCCAGCTCCACACGGGTCAAGGAGGCCCGGGGCTTGAACCGCGAACCTCCCATGTGGTAGACGGACGCCCCAACCACTGGGCCAAAGTCCGTTTCCCCATTTTTCTATATTAAATTGCTATTGTAAGATGCAAATGTGTTCTACCATATAAAGCATGCTCACCATAAATAGAAATGAGTATGGCTCCTTTTTCCTAATGGTCTTTATTACTTTACAAGAAAACACTACTATAGTCAACATTTCTAAGCAGTCTTCTTTTTTGGAAGTGATTATGATAAAGAAACACAAATTTGTTTGACATCACAGGTGGTTCCTATATTGTGTACGTCTGATTTAAATTCATGCTTTAGAGATCCATAGACTTTGGTACCCATGTGGTTATTCCTGAAGGGTGGCCTGAGCTGCTCAGAAAACTCTAGCAGAAGCACAGGTTATGTGGACACATGGAAGGTCTTTCTAGGTCATTACCCGAAAGTGACAACTTTTCAGAAAAATTTCAAGTAAAATGTGAACATTTCTGTGTCCCCTTCCTACTGTAACAACAACTAGCCAACAGCCTATACTTCTTCCCTCCCCACCCACCCCCACCTTCACCTCTGCCTCCAAAGTTTTGCCCTCTCTCTTTTGATTCCATAGCTGCCTGGAAGCCCACCTTCCTCAATCCTGGTTATTAGTCTCATCTTGCGCAAGCGCTAATCTGAGTCTTCAGTGATAGATCTGGTCATGGGAGGGAAGAAGGGATAGGAGAAAAGGTAGGCACACTCTTGTGGCAGCATCCTAGCCCCAAGTCCAGCACTTCACATATGTCCTCCCCTCTACCACCCTGTCTCCTACACCTACATACCCGGTCTTGGAGCTCCTGGCACAAACTGCTGGCTCAGATCGTCTCTCTAAAATGCAGATAAAGATGATTTCAATCCTTTGTGACTCCATCATTACCACCAATGCATTACTTTATCTTTATGAGATTTCAGCATGGTGACCATAATTTATCTTCAAAATTATTTAGAGGAAAAGGGGCTGATATTTGCAAAAATGGCTAGACACCAGGCATAAACCAGACTGTCCTTTGCCTAGGACATTCTTGCTCTAAGGAAAAACAATGTAAAGTTAGGACAAACCTGGGAAGAGGCCCTCAACCTGCTTTCTGACATTGTTAGTAATAAATCTTAGAAACTTCCAATGAGTTATGTGCTTGCTTCAGGAACAAGAAGGATGAGGAAAAGGTTTATGATTATACTCTGTAGGCTAATCAAGGAGAAGAAACAGCACCACCCCATATCCTCCCCATCATGCCTTTCTCCCCTTGGCCCAAAAGAGACAATGGTAGTAAAAGCAAAGGATACAGGCAGGACAATATTTGGAGTCCCCAGAAAAAAAAAAGGGAGTGAGTAGGTTCAGGAACAGACCCAGAAGTGCCTCAGGGAGCTTTTATTGGTAGGTGCCCTAGAAATCCCTGGACCTTCCAACCTGAAACCCTTAAGCCCCTCCCAATGACAAGATGGACAGTGCCTGGAAAGCGGGATGAGAGGAGGATCTTCAGGCCCATGCCCAAGGCATCAGTGAGGGAAATCTGTTCTGGCTTCCCAAGGTACTACTGAACATAATGTCCCCAGAAAGGACTTGGTCATTAAGGTTTATGGTGGCATCAGCCTAGGAACCTATGTACTTCTTTTGGAAAGAGTGTTCTACAAACCACACAACAATTTTCTATGTGAACTTTTAGAGCCTACACAATGGTAAACTGGAAAGGTTAGGGGAGATGTTTCCTGGTGATCCCTTCCCAGGTTCTTGTGATATTTCAGAATGTGTCCACATTAGGCATTACTTTGTTCACTTTGGCCATCTTCACAACTGATCATTAATAGTTATACAAATTACATATATATATATATATATTATATTGCTCTATGTTCTCTCCTCACCCAATCTCATCCATTCATTTATTCTATCATTTACCATTCAGCTAATATTTTTTTACCCACATTCCTGGCTCAGTTGCCACTTATAGGGAGATGACTCTCAAATGTTCATCTCTAGCCCAGATCTCTTCACTGAGCTCCAGACTCCTATATCTTCCTGATAAATCTTCTCAAAGTCACAAAAGTACCTCAGACTCAATATCCCCAAGGCCGAATGCATAACCAACCCTTGAATTCATTCCCTTCTCTTCATCACCACCACCCTTACCCCAGTGCAAATAGTCAGCACATTCCACCTGGACAATCTCATCTGCCTCCTGGAAGGACTCCCTCTTCCCTTCTACACCTCTAATTCATTCTCTACCCTGCAGCCAGAGAATGAATTAGAATGAATGAATAAATTTCAAATCTCATCACTTTACCCTACCCTACATTACCCTACCGTACCCCTTGTTTGAAATAGTTCAATGGCTTCCCTTTGCTCTTAGAATAAAGACAAAACCCCATGCGTCTCCTAACCATCTTGCAGTCTCTTATATGTGATGTTTTCTTCATCCACACAGTCTGTGCACACGCTGACCCCTCTCTTTCTGAAAGAATCTCCTCTAATCAAAGCCTATCCTCCCTTCATGTTGCAGGACAACACCTCTGCTTCAGCAAAGCCCTCTAAGTATATTAGATTCCCCTGTAATGCTGACTCAGTCAGTGTACCCCTCTCCTTTGAGGCAAGGATCATAGCTATAATCTGTCATTTACTTCAGGCTTCTCTGATTTATGGCTGGCACCCTTGTCTTCTGTAAGCTTTGTGTGGGAAGGGGTCATGTCTGTTTGCTTTACCATAGGCATTCATTAAATAATTTTGATAAAGGAAGGGAGGGAGGGAGGAAGGAAGGACAGGAGGGAAGGATGGAGGGAGGCTAAGTGGGAGGGAAGGAGGGAGTTCAGGAGGGAGGGAAAGGACGGAAGGAGTGGTAATTTTGACACTCTCTGAATACATTCTGTACTTTTCTACTTTTGAACTTTTGTGCATGCTGTTCCCTTAGTCTAACAGAATTTTTTTTCCTCCTGCAAGTTAAAACGCTATTTTTCACTCAAGGCTCAGTATAAGTGCCACTACCCTGTGCCTCCCCTTCATTTCTGCCATTTGTTGGGGCTGGTTTTGATTAGGATGATCTATATTCACAGTCACTTTCTGGGCAAGAACATGTCTTATTTTATCTCTATCCTTCTACCCTTACCTCCAACCCCAGGACTTATGACAGTGCCTTACCCAGGTTTACTGAACAGAACTGAATTAAATGGAGCCACTGATAATAAGGCTGCAGTTATAAAGCATTCCTTTTCTAGAGCTGGGGGGCTCGACGTTGAATAGTCACACTGTTGTCCAGTGTCATCCTATTCAAGACTTTATCAAAGCTGTACTGACAGTTCTGCTAGATTCTTCTTACAAAAGAAGTCAAACAGATGCAATTCCTACCTTCTAATATTCCACTACCTAAAATGGAGAACAATAAATACGCTGGATGCTTAAATGTAAACATTGTTGTGTTTCAGTGGGTTTGATGACTGGAGGTGGAGGGAACTAGATATCCTGGGGTAACCAGCACCCCTCCTTCACTAAATCAGAGAATTGGTCTATTTTCACTTAAATTCTATTTACTTAACACTAACCTAAAGAAAACTTGTTTTAGTTTATCCATCTGTCTCATGGTTGCCACAATATAATTTTCAAATGAAATTTCTAAATGCAGACCACACATGATATTTCAAGGGCTCTAATACTGATTTATGCTAAGACTGGGAGAACGGGACACTCTGAAGAAAGATGCTTTGCCAGCAGTTTTCTGCCTGCCTGCCTTTGCTTCCTCCACCATAGTAGCATGCAGATGTAGTTTAGTGTCTCAATTACTTCTAGATTTGGCCCTTTTAAGGGTCCTATAATCTAAGCTATACCAAGTAGACATGAAAGTTGAAACTATGATTTCTAAGACAACCACGGTGATAGAATATAAATTAAAAAGACTTGCTTGCTTAGCTTCCATTCTAAAAATATCAGAATGCAATTTGTTGGACAGATTCTATAATCTGCAGATGAAGGCGGTTATAGGGCTCAAGTTTATCCAACGTTAACAAGCCCTAATAGTCTAGTTCAGCTCAGACATAACAAACGGAAATGGCTTTAAATTATCCCTCCCTAGAGACATGATTTCATAAGAGAACAAACTCTATATGCGCAGAGAGAGATTTCCAATGTAAACATGTGGTGGAAGCTAAAAGCTGCAGCCGGGTTTCAAGCCTGGATATGCCAATAACAGGGTATTTGATTTCAAAGACACCGATTTCCTCCCAGTGCAATAGCATGCATGCCTTTTTTTTTTTTTTTTTTTGCTGACTACACTTTGAACTGCAGAATACACACTAGCGTGCATATATGTGTAATTTTATAGTTTTCTTTCTAGCTAGGATATTAATAGATTTTACTTAGCATTTTCCATGCATAAGTATGACTGGGATTCAGATGTTTAAGGGATAGGGTTCCTCATGGAAAACACAAAGCTCACTCATCACCTTGGCTGCCTGAAATGTACACTAGCCTCTGAGTTTTTGCAAAATGCAAGGTGAGCAACTTGGCTTTTCCATGTTCAACCGAGGTATCAGACCAATTCCACCTGAATGTGACAAGGCCAGGAAAGGAGAATTCCTTTGCACTGTACATCCTAGCTTGCTCCTTTTGGGCTAGACAGTTCTAAAAAGGCTACGACCAAGATTTTGCAATGGCAATCATTAATATCCATTTGGCCCATGGGCCAAATTAGTTCACTGCCTGTTTTTTTATCCCACAAGCTAAGAATATATATATATACCATTTTTAGATAGTTGGAAGAAAGACAAAAGAAAAATAATTACTTCATGACATGAAAATTATATAAAATTCAAATTTCAGTGTTCATAAATACAGTTTTATTTGAATAAGCCATGCTTTTATACTACAATGGCAGAGTTGAGTGGTTATGACAGAGACCACATGACCTGCAAAGTCCAAAATATTTACTCTCTGGCCATTTACAGAAAAAAATTTGTCGATCTCAGGTCTAAACTATGAAACAAAGGCAATGTTAATCTTCAATTGCTTTAAAAGAACAACAACAAACCTATGCATTATGCCTAGGAATTCATGAGTTAAATATCCTTTGGATTTATGCAAGAGTTTCCTTATCCAAAGTTAAAAACCTTTGTTCAATTTCCCCCTAACCATTAAATCAGGAATGAACCATTTAGTCCTGAGATCACAAAGGCAAATGTATATAATAGTCAGACAGAAATCACAAGTAAGAAATCTAAATTCTTATTAAAAATTTCCTGAGTTTGAAAATACTGTATGACTCTGGTCCAGAGAGCACAAATTTACAATCTCTGATTTAGACTATTAGCATACTCTAGAATCCTCACTTGTCAACCATTGGAAACTAACTCCTCCTACTTCCATGGCAGGCCTAAGTATAATATATTGCCTGTGCTTTGCAAAGCATTTTATAATTTTAAATAATTTTTTAAAAATTAAGGCAGTCTACATTTATAATCAGAACCTATCATAGACAGTATAATAGTTTTGGTGACATTTGCAATGTTGGATAGTAAACTCTCTGAAGGAATGTCTTTTTCACTTAAATTTTGTCCATGCTGACTTTACAGGCATTTTTCACTTCTTGCCTTTTTTCTTCCCTGTTGATTTTCAGAGCCTGAAAGGAATTTTGAGCAAATCCATTTTTTTAAAAAAGATTTATTTATTTATTTATTTATTTATTTATTTATTTATTTATTTATTTATTTATTTATCTCCCCTTTCTCCCCCACCACCCCAGTTGTCGGTTCTCTGTGTCTATTTGCTGCGTCTTCTTTGTCCGCTTCTGTTGTTGGCAGTGGAACGGGAATCTGTGTTTCTTTTTGTTGTATCATTTTGCTGTGTCAGCTCTCCGTGTGTGTGGCGTCATTCCTGGGCACGCTGCATTTCTTTCGCACTGGGCGGCTTTCCTTACGGGGCGCACTCTTTGCTCGTGGGGCTCCCCTACGTGGGGGACACCCCTGCGTGGCAGGGCACTCCTTGTGCGCATCAGCACTGCGCGTGGGCTGGGTGCACATGGGTCAAGGAGGCCCGGGGTTTGAACCGCAGACCTCCCATGTGGTAGACGGACGCCCTAACCACTGGGCCCAGTCCGCCACCGGGCAAATTCATTTTTTTTCATCCCTTACCTGGGGCAGATGCATATTTAAACCATTGCAGAAAGATGAAGCTCTCTAAAACTTTTGAGGTCCTCTCTCAATCCAAACAGGTATCTTCTGTCTTGGATTCCTGTACAATCTTTCTGTGTGTGGGTGTTAAGATAAAGACCAAAAGTGACCAATAACCCTCTGTACCTATGAGGAACAAAGACACTAACTTCAGTGGCTGAAATTAATATAGCTAGAGCTTGCTGCTGTTCACAAGCTTGCTTCTTAAAGCCAAAATCTTTGCACTATGGGAGGTCTTCAACCATTTTGTGGAGTCATTAATTCTATTTCCTTGAAGCTACAGGAAGTAAAGGAATATTGCTATCAAAAATCCCTGAACTGCTGCCTTATTCTTTCTCACAAACAAACATGCATTTAGTCAATCAACATTCATGGAAAATTGTTGAAGTATCAGGTACAGTGCTCTATGTTAGAGACAACAAAAGAAGCATGCCTTGGACTTTGTCCCCAAGGATCTATCAGTTTAGTGGAGGCAGATAGCACTGCAAACAATTCATGAAAAAAAAAAAAAGTGTGGTGGACTACAAGGCAAAAAGGGGACACATGGGAGAAAGTGCTTGATTTTTCCTGAGGGTGAGGGTGAGTTGTTGAAAAGGCTTCAGAGAGGAGATGACATTTTGGATGAGTCTTGAAAGCTGAGCCAGCTTGGGAGGGGGGAAAAGGGGAGGGTAGAGATCGCAGTAGGAAGGGATAAATTACAGGCAGAGGATCAGCAAAAGCAACCCCAAAATGTGCAATAGCCTAGACCATAAGAGGTACTCTGAGTAATTCACAATGGCTCTAGTGTCTGTGTGTTGGCAGGGGGAGAAGTGACAGGGAAACAAGGCTGGGAGAGAAACCATTCAGAGAGATATGGCTGCAGAACTCAGCAGCTGCCATATCCTTGAGGTCCCTGTATGGATGCCAAGGAGTTTGGACTAAATCCTAGAGGCAGTAAAAAGACACTAAGGGATTTCAAGTACAAGACTAATACAATCACATTGTCGTGTTGGAAGAACCACAGTGTGGAAGAGGTAATGAAGGGCTATAAAGCAGGACTGCTAGACCAGATCAGGCAAGAGAATTTCAAGGCCTGAACTTAGGGACTGGATGAAGGGCTGGATATGAAAGGTATCAAGGAGGAAGTCTTGGTGGTGAGTGGATATTGCGGGGAAAGGGATGCAAAGAAGAAAATAAGAAGTCTAAGTTGACTCCCAGGTTTTCCATTTGGTGACTGGGTAAGTGGTGGAGTATTCACTATGAGAAGGAATAGATGAGAAGGAATGGGACCTTTTTTGGTTAAAAAATAAAATAAAATCAGCCATTTCTGATTATATTCCAGGCTAGGAAACCATATCAGATGAAGCTGTGCTTCAGGGTGTCTCGGGAAATTCTTTTTCGGTCCTTGTGGCTTTTGAATGCCATAGATTAAATTACCATATCAAAGATGAAGCTGCCTTACATTTGTTTTGGAAAGAGATGAGATACAAATAAATAATATAGAAAATGCCAAAATACATCATTTTAAATCTGTTCTTTGTACTTAAAGGATTATGGTGACATTCTTGTGAAAACTGAGGGGATCATTAAATTACATATCCTTTCCATACCTGAATTCCCATCAAAAGAGACAGAGGAGATGGAGAATGTAACTTTGGTGCTTAGCAAAATTGGGCTTCCATAACTGCACCACTGAATTAGGCAAAGGTCTCCACGCCTCTGTGGCAGGGGAGGGATCATACCTGAATGTGGGAAGAAGTTCCTTCCTTATTCCAGACTCAGAAATCAGATAAGTCATTCCACCTTCCATGGGGAGGAGTGATGAGAAGCAGAGAGAAGCCAAGGATGGGTGGATTTTCTTTCTAATACGCTTGTCCAGTTTATAAACTTTTATTTATTATTTTACAAACTAAAGCAGTATATATATGATAGAATTCAATTCCATTCAATAAGCATCAAGTGGCTTCTGTGTTCTAGGTACTGGAAATAAAGAGATAAAAGACAAAATTCTGGGAAGCAGATGTGGCTTAAGCTGCTAGGCACCCGCCTACCAAATGGGAGGTCCCAGGTTTGGTTCCTGGTGCCTCCTAAAGACAAGCAAGACAGTGAGCTGAAGTAATGGGCTGATGCGGCAAGCTGACACAATGAGATGACGCAGTGAGATGACTCACCGAAGAGACACAATGAAGAAACACAATGAGAGATACAACAAGCAGGGAGTAGAGGTGGATCAAATGAGTGGGTACTCTCCTCCCACATGGGAGGTCCTGGGTTTAGTTCCCAGTGCCTCCTGAAAAAAGATGAACAGAGAGCAGACAGCAAACGTAAATAATGAGGGGCTCAGAAATAATCTTTAAAAAATAATTCCATCTTCAAACGCTCACAACCTATTTCATGGACATGGGCCTGTAGACGGAAGATAATAAAGTGCTCTAGAATAGAGGGGTAAGCAAAATATTTTGGAAGCAAAAAAGAAATAATGATTAGTTGTAATTTTGGGAATTATAATATTAAAAGCACCTTGATTTTTTCCCCCTTCCACTACTTAGAGTATTTCCAGCCATCATTTCTTTTTCATTAGTAAGACTAGTTTTTCTTTTGACACAGGATGTGAAAATGCCTGATGTGCAATTGTGAAATGTATTGCTGGACATCTGTTCCTTCTGCCTGCCCTATATCCTTTCTGGCTTTTTGGGTAACAGAAGTCTTTCTTTCCTTTGGAGAACTACCCAGTCCCACTTTTGGGGTCCTGCTTCCCTGCCACAAGAGTAAGCAAGTGCTCCTTTGGGTCAATGGAACTCTTTTTGGAGGGATTGACTTAAAGGCAGAAAGAAAAGGGACCTCATGCCTTATAAGATCCTAAGTGATAAGGACCAGGAAGCTGTATTGCTACCATGTGGCAAAACCTGCTAAGAATAAAACCAACAGGAGAAAAGCAGAGGAGAGATGGAAAGAGTTATCCAAACAGTGATGACATTGTTGGAAAACCGGTTTGATCCACCTCCTTACACTTCCAAATAAATTCCCTTGGATCTGTCACTTGGAACCAAGAGCTCTGGCTAACAGTATTTATCATAAGCTTGCAAATTACTGTAAACCATTATTTACAGATTGTTTCTACTGTACTTTGGCCTAAATTATTAAATTCAGACTTCCACAAGACTTTATTAAGACACTTACTGCTTTAATGCTATATGTTCTGATAATTGCTGATTACTCCATAAATGACACAGTGTCACTTAACGATGAAGCTTCTCTGACATGGTCTCATTTATCAACTCACTTTTAGCTTTTATTTTTTTCTATTATATAATACTTATAGCTCAACATTCACTAATACATGTTTCTATGATTTATGTTATCCCCATCATGCATTTTTGCACTATAATATACTAAAATACAGTCGCATTGGTTTTTGCTGCCCTTTAAAGAGACCAAGTTCATTTTTACTTCAAAAATTCAGCCATTAACATTGTGCTTTATCTTAATATTCTCTCTACGTAGTTCATCTTAGTGAATATGCAAGGTTAGAACACTGCCAATTGGTAGAAACTGTTGCTTCTCAGAATGTTTCCTGAAGGTGAAAAAATCAGCAAAGTTAGAATTTTAAATTTTAAGTATGACTGGCTCTCTAACTTAGTTTACCCAGCAGTAAGAGACAGTGAATCCTATTTCCTTCTCCTTTACCCATAAGGATGAAAAGGGACAAGTGAAAGCATTGGCAATCTCTAAGCACCAAAGGCAGAGTGCTGTCCTTTGCTTTTGTATTTTACTTCCCCTATCAGATTTTTTTCTGTTAAAGAGCAAAGTATCATGAATGATTCCTTTGGCTAACCTGTATATTAAGATGATAAAAAACAGGAGAGGGTAAAAGTTTATCTACTTTCCTTGTTAACTCATTTCAATGTTTCAAAACCATCTGGAAGTTATTTCAAATAAATATTTCTAAGCAAACATTATTAGTAAAATACTATTGAATACTAAGTATATGCCAGGCACTATGTTACATTCTTCCTAAAAGCATTTCCTCTTTTTATAACCATTGTGTAGACAAAGAAAAAGCAGCAGTTTCTCCGTAAAATATCATTACAGAGTGACTTCTCAGCATTATCTGATAAACTACCTCAATTCCTTTAAATGTTCTTTATTGTGATGATTAAAATTACATACATTATAGAAAATGACTGGGCCATTCATTTGCTATCTTACTCTACTAGTTTTTAACTTTTACTACTTGGGAGAGGCAGATTTCCCAAGGCTCTAATTTTCTCAACATTAGACTGATTGTTATTCATAAAAGGGAGAACTTGGCATAGAGAGAATATTAGTAATAAAGTTATTTGGTATGGATGTTGGGGTAAGAAATGGGGAATAAGAATACAGCAAGTGTAGAGACACATTTTGAGATATCTGAATAGTCTTTAATCCTAATACATACATGGGCAGGCCCTTGGCAGCCAGCCATGTTTGAGCCATGTGATCTGATTGGATTAAAGGCAGATACCTCACCCAGGGTGGGCAGATCAGATCAGATGAGGATTTTAGATTGTGTGATGCTGTCAGCTAGGGCTGGCCAGCTGGCCTGAGGATATATAAACTTTGATACACAAGGGGGGCCAGGTTTGACCACGTGCTCACCAAGCAGTGAAAGTGGTCAGATGGGAGAGAAAGAAGGAAACACACAGGCAAAGAGTAGCAGACATGTGAGCCGACACAACCCCACAAAGAGCAAGGCAGACAGAGAGATATACCTGGGGAGTGAGGCATAGTGGCCTGGGTCCATGTTCCAGTTGCAGGTATGGTTCTTTATGGAGTCCAGTGTGATTTCAAGCCCTAAGTTTCTGTGAGACTCTCCAGATTCCTTAAGACAAATCTCTCTTTTTTGTTAAGATACTTTGAGTGGGTTTCAATAATTTGCAAACAAAAGTTTCTAGCCTAGGCTATGAGACAGTGTTTCTCATTTCTGGCTGAACATTAGAGTGCCCTGAAGAGGTTTGTAAAATCACAAATACCTCTACTCTTGCTCCTAGGGACTGTAATTCAGCAGGTCTTGGATAGATCCCAGGCATGTGAAATTTTAAAAAGTTTTTAACCCAAGAACTACAGCTTGTGGAATGGCAACTAGGAACATAGCAGAGAGCTAGGTATCAGAAGGAAAAAGGACATTTCAGGTCAAAATAACAATGGCAAATAGGGAAATAATAACCATAGGATGCAAGAATGCTCACCACTTCCACAAAGCTGCATGCTGAAAATGACTAATCTTAGCATCTACTTCTACACTGAACAAATTGTGGCCAATGAAGTCATCTATCATGAAAAGAGACTTAAGCTTCCAAGCAGTCAAAGTATTTCAGGTTTGATTCACATATCAATAAACTATTCCCTGCAGCTTTAAATAGAAATCATTTTGGTACCTGGAAGCATTAAGCATTAAAACAAACATTATTTAGATAGACAATTATAAGTTGTGATGTGCACAAATGAAAATAAGGCATGGGTGTGTACAAAAGGGGAGGGGATTTAGTATAGAAGTTTTCTCCTACACAGGAAGAAATTCAGCCCCAAAAGTTGACTGTATTTATCTAATGGAAGAATTAACACCCAAACTGTGGGATAATTTAGTAAGTAAACCTGTAAGTGAAATAACCTTCTTACTACTTTGACAAAGGAATTTGTCTCAGGTTTAGAGACTGGATCCTTTCTGAGAAAGATGCAAAAGCTTACTGTAATATTTGTAAAAAAAAATGTTTAAGCAACCATAAAAAGGAACTTTATAATATTTTAATCTACAGAAAAGCATCTTTTAAGAATTACGTTATTTAGCCTTCCCTCCAGCGTGGGACATGACACCCGGGGATGAGTCTCCCTGGCAACGAGGGACCACTATCAAATACCAACTGATGATGCAACTGGAAAAGGACCTTATATGGAAGGTTCAATGCGGATCAGCAGAATATCCATGTCTACATAAAATAACATGACTTTAAAATGCTGTTTGACCTAAAGTAAGGGGGAAATGGAAAGGAGAAATGAGTTTATATGGCTACGAGTTTCTAAAAAAGAGTCTGGAGGCTGGCAGAAGGATTGCCCTCATGCACAACTGAGCAGAGTCAGAGAGACAGATAAAGCAGATACAACCCCCAGATATTGGTTCCTATGAAGGCTAAAGAGACCCATGAGAGTTATGGTCATGGCCGATGGGGTTTACTACCAGGGCAGATGGCCCCTCTCTGGAAATGGTGTTTATGTGTGATGAATCTGGACTCAGATGGGATCTCCCTTCATAAGACTATCATACTAATCTGCTGGAGGTGCAGTTAACGTTGGGGTTTAAGATATAGTTAGGGGATTTGAATCTCTGGACTGATAATGTGATAGCCAGGTCCTGAGCCTCAACAGATTCCAGCACCTACAATCTGATTTATTGGACTTACCACACTCAGCTAAGATGGAGTTGAAGAAGGACAATCACCACACCATGGAGCCTAGAGTGATTACAACTGAAAATGGGAGGATGGCAGCCAGCATCCATGTGGAATCTGAGCCTCCTCTTGACATAGAGGTGCAATGGACACAACCAATCCAATGTCCACATAGAAGAGGTGGCATTGGATTGGGAAAAGTGGACATGGTGGACGATGGGTATGGGGAAGGGCAGGAAGAGATGAGAGGTGGGGGCGTATTTGGGACGTGGAGCTGCCCTGGATGGCGCCTCGGGGGTGATCACCGGACATCGTGGATCCTCACAGGGCCCACTGGATGGAATGGAGGAGAGTATGGGCCATGATGTGGACCATTGTCTATGAGGTGCAGAGGTGCCCAAAGATGTACTTACCAAATCCAAGGGATGTGTCATGATGATGGGAACGAGTGTTGTTGGGGGGGGAGAAGGGGGGTGGGGGGGTGGGGTTGAATGGGACCTCACATATATATTTTTAATGTAATATTATTACAAAGTCAATAAAAAAAAATCATTTTGGTAAAAAAAAAAAAAAAAAGAATTACGTTATTTAGTTAAGAGGCACTGGGAACAAATGAAGACATGATCAACTGTCTTGAAAACGGTGGGAATGACTTGTCAACCAGTGAATTGGTTGGTGTCTGGATGGCACATCAATTAATATACAATCATATGAGTTCAAGAAATTGATACTGAGAAAGACAATCTGATTTGGGACTTAGAAACCACAACTCCCACCTCAATAATAGATGCAAATTTGGCAGCAAATAGATCTCTACCATCATCTTATGTTAAAGTTCAAGGCACTCTGTCAGAATGACTGTAGGAATTTGGGAGGTATTTCTTTCTTTAAAATGTTAAGAATTTGCTGATGATTGAGCATCATGATAGTAATCTGGACACTGGATGGTAAGACCCTCCAGGACAGCATCCTCTACGTCTTCATTCAAACTCATTGCTTAGTATAACTTCATAGGTACCAAAAGGGATGAATAAGTTTTCAGAGAAATACAATGAAAAGAAAATATAATCACTACCACACATTTATGACATAATTCTGGACAAATTAATGATCTTACCTTTTTGTATTCTGCTTTCTTGAATGGAAAATTGAGACTCGTCCAATTCAAATACAAAGGGAGATATTAATAACAGTTTTTAGAGATAGGTATGTGGTTTAAGGCAAAAGATAGCAGAACCATAATTAAATATTCCATTTTCTCAGTAGTTTGTTGTACAAATAAAGTAACAACAGTAATAATGGCTATCATGTTGAGCACTTATTATACATCAGAGAATACTCTAACATATTACATTATTAACTCTTTTAACCCTCATAATAACTGCTGAAATAGGTACTATTATTAGTATTATTTTCACAGTTAAAGAAACAGTGCTACAGAAAGTTTAAGTGACTTATCCAAAGTAAACCAGCTGGATAATGGCAGCAGCAGGATAAACACCCAGGCAGTCTGGCTTCTGATTAATCTCTTAACCTTTATGCTATAGTGCTTCATAGGACATATTGACCATATAGACTTTTCACTCTTTCCTTTCTTATCTCTCAAAGCACTGCTGGCCTAATGGCCATTTCCCTAATACCAAACCCATGGTGGATGCTTGTTGTCCACACTGAAGGCTACTTAAAGGATCTATAGAAGGCCTCACCATTGGCCCCCACCATTGGTGAAGTAACAAATAACAACTGGGACCCCTCCTCTTGTCATTAGCAAGGGGAGAATAATTAATAGCTTAAAAGGTAACCACACAAACCCAATCTTGCTCTCTCT
Organism: Dasypus novemcinctus; assembly: GCF_030445035.2. Lineage (NCBI taxonomy): Eukaryota > Metazoa > Chordata > Mammalia > Cingulata > Dasypodidae > Dasypus > Dasypus novemcinctus. Next base: position 41,678,004 of record NC_080675.1, read on the forward strand.
GCCTAGAGGAGCCTGCACCAAATTTCAGTGCATATTTCTGCCTTCTCTCTCATTTCTCAGCAAGCTCTGTTCTCTTCCCTATTTCCCAATAAATTCTTTACTGGCCTGAAAAAAAAAAAAAAAAAAAGATCTGTAGGACTTTCATTAATTCCTATATGTCAATGCTTTTGTGACTGGAAAACCAGTGGTCACAAATTCTGGTTCCTATTCAACCTTTAGTTAGCTGGATGGATCTGAGCGAGCCTCTCAAGGCCTCAATTTCCTCATTTAAAGAAAGGAATTATATTAGATGATCCCTAAGGCTATTCTCCAACTCTATGAAATTCTATGATAAAAAGAAAAATATTCTAAGCCTCTTCTACAATTTCCCACATTGTCAGGCTTTATCAGCATCACCTTCACAGAGCTTATAACCAGCTCCAGGCAGGTGAATTAGTCATGGTGAAACCTGTTAATATCAGAAAAGAAAGTAGCCATGCTTTGGTGCTGGAAAGATGCAAAATAGAAAATCACTGAAAGGCCAAAGTATGCTGATTGTACTTAGTCAACCACATGGATGATGTTGGGTTTTGAATTATGTCTCCCACAAAAGATATGTTCAAGTCCCAATTCCTGGACCTGTGAAGGTGAACCCATTTGTAAATAGGACCTTTGAAGATGTTATTAGTTAAGGTATATCCATACTGAATGAGGGTGGCCATTAACCTAATAAGGATGAAGTCCTTATAAGCAAAGGAAATTGGACACACAGAGAGAAGCCATTGTCACCAGAAGGTAGAGGTCAATGGAACCCAAAAGACAAAGGAGAAGATACCACCATGCGTATTGTCATGTGACAAAAAATCCAAGGACCAAGGATCACGGGCAGGCAGCCCCAGAGTGCCACAGTCTTCAGGGAGAAAGCACTGACTTGCTGAAGCCTTGATTTTGGACTTCTCCTCACTTCAAAGCTGTGAGCCATTGTTTAAGCCCACCACCTATTACATAATATATGTTTTAGCAGCTGGGAAACTAAAACAGATAGTTATCTTCTTTTTTAATTTTGCAAAAAATTTGAATACATAAAAGTACAGGGGGAAATGTGATTCTATATTTTGTTTTTCTTCTGTTTTATTTTTGTTTTGCATTTTAAAAAGTGAAATATCAAGCTGAAGTATCCCCAAACAAAGTTCCTACTCCAGGGACAACCACTATCAATAATTTGGTATTTATTATACAAGTCTTTTTTAATAAATATAAAAATTAATATGAATGTAAATGTAAATATATGGTCTTTTTTTGGCATATAATCCTATCTATAAAGCACAGAGTATCTCTGAGACACATATTTAGAATAGTACTTACTAGGTTGCAGGGTTTGAACCTTTTCAGGTTTAACTAGATCAGGGGTTCTCAACCAGGGTCCATGGATCCCTAAGGGGTCCATGAAAAGATTTCAGGGGGTCCATGAGCTTGAATTGAAAAAAATCAACTTATCTTTATTTTCTCTGATCTCTAACCAAAATCTAGCATTTTCTTCACTTATGAATGTATGCAATAAATAAATTATAATAATATTCATTTCACCTGACTGGCAAAAGGGTCCATGGAACAAGTGATAGTACCAATTTATTTTTCCATTAGCATTATGAGTTCCTGTTTCCTCACTTGTTCACCAACATGTTTTTCCCCAAACTGATGGGTAAGAGTGGCATCTCATTTTTGCTTTAATTTTTATTTCCTCAGTGATTTTTAAAACTGAACAGTCATGTTTTTTTCTTTTACAAATTGCCTGCTTATATCCTTTGCCCATTTTTCATTGAATTGTCTTTTTTCCTTATTGATTTGCAAGTATTCCTTACATGTTATGAATATGCCTAACTTCTTAGGCTGGAGATCACAGGTTATAGAATAATTTGGGAGTGCCTGGTTGGCACTGAGTGGGCCAAAGGAACATCGAGTCTACTAGCTGGCTTCATAGCAGAGCCTATGTGCAGCAGCAGAAAAAGTCAAGTCATTTTATTCTGGAACCAGCTAACTGGTTATTTAGTTGAGTTGGTAGGTTGAGAACAGTGTTCTCAGGGTCTCTTTCATTCCTCTAGCCATTGTCCTGGGTATTCTGCTACTCTCCATTTCTATTTCCTAGTCAGTATAAAGGACAATTAACACCATTCTTTTCATTATATCTCATGGAATTATAAAATAAAGGAGACGAAGTCTGGATGCTATTGAGCCCTCTAAAGAAAGGTTTCACATAGATGAGATGATCTTAAAATGATATTTCCCTAAATCTTGTTTTTTTCTTCTGAGAATTGGGGGGAAATATTTTTGTTTTCTCTGCCCTGGGACTAAATAGAGACCGCTTAGAGTTAGAAATACAGCAGATGCAAAATGTTCTCTTCTGTGAGGTGAGTGAATGTATGACATAAGCTCCTTAAAAGACTTGGGTCTTTTAACATGTAGGTCTCCAGGTTGTTTCATGGTGCTGTCCCTGACTTTCTCAGTGGAGAAGGACCATGTACCCTACAGAGGTTTAGAAATAAAACAGTACTATGAAAGGGAGCTTAGTCTCATTGGGTTTCCTTGAAATACTGTTCTCACGTCAAGCCTCGACTATTAAAGTAGATTGTACTTTGATTAATGACCTTTGTTCTGTTAAAAAAAAAAAGACCGAAGTATGTTTATAGATACAGAGATGTATATTATACATATGTGTGTATGTATCTCATTTGTGTTTATGTGTATATACCGAGAGTGAAAGAGCCAGCTGTTTTAGCCTTTTATATTTCAGGAATGGGTGGGTAATACAGTAAGTTCTGTTGAAAGGAAATTATGGGAGAGAATCTGATACTCTGAATCTTTCAACAAGACAGAGTTCAGAGGGCAAATGTGGAAATAAACTTAGAAACCAGTTTCTTGTTTTTAGATCAGTTTTTTAAAACGGCAGATATATAATGTGAAATCTCTTTGAAAGCGAGGTTTTTGTTGTTCTGTTTGGGGGTTTGCTTGCTTGCTTGGTTTTGTTGCTCGGTTGATTTCTCTTGCATAATTCAATTGGGAAGTAAGTATGGGTGGGGCATTGTAAGATTCCTTTCCATCAAAATCACCATCTTTAGCAAACTCTTCCCCAATCCTTTCAACAGAAGGTTGCAAAATTGATATTCTTCTCTCCTGTAACTTGCTCTTGAAAACGAGAAACCTAGAATGGCTTCAGAATAACTGATTGTGGAGGCAGCCAACCTCTGCTTATTAGCAGATGCACTTAAAGGCTGGAAGGACTTCTAGATAAATTACTTTTAAGTGATCATGTGGGCTTCACGAAGGGGAAGTGCTGCTGGTGTGTAACGTGGAAACTGCAGCACCTAAACTATGTGGCCAAGGAAACCACAGAGTCCAATTGTGGATCTAATTAGTTGATATATGGGTGCTTGAAAACTATAGTCAGAGAAGCTTTTACTTGTACAAAGCATCTTGAGTCTCCACATAGAACTTAATTCAATGGCTCAAATTGGATAGAAAACATTTAAATAAACTGCTTAGTGGAGCATATCTTTTTATTTTGTTTTAAATAAGCCTAGATCCACTAAAGCAATAATGCCAAAGCTATTGTTCTTTAACATTGCTTACCCATATATAAAACTAGAACTGTTTTTCTACATAAAATCTATTTTCCTGAGTCTTGGTTTGAAGTTTCTGGATCCCAAATTAAACAAGCCAAGTTACAATAGGAAATATGCCAGGTAACTTAGCTACTAAATCGCCAATAACTGAAATGATATTAAATGCTCCTGACTTAATATGGAACTCATTCACTTAATTCAACACCTCCAAAATTATTGCCACTAATGCAAAGCTAGCCCATGAGATGCCTCATTTATATAGTTAATGCAGAAACGAATTATGAATTATAGTCTGAAAAAGAGCTAAACTAAAAGAGTAGGAAATAGAAATCCTAGATTTTATACTTATTTACCACTACTATTAATCCTTGTCTTATTTTTACTTATTTTTTCTGATGTGCTGTTTGTCCATACACAATATTTGCTTCTTCACAGGCATCCATTAGAGTAATTTGTGGGCAGAAGTGAACGTAATCCAAATTGGTCAATGTTTGTTCATCTTACCTTTGTAAGTGGTTTCACAACCCTTTTGATAAGCAAATCCTCCATCTTCTAATGACAGAATCTTAGTGAAGGGGAATCTTAAAGGTCATTTGTTCCACCTCTCACCAAGTACAAGAATTCTATATGCTTGAAAGTCCTTCTTTTATATAACTGAAATGTCTAGGGCAATTTTTTCTTAGTATATTCAGTGGAGGAGGAAAACATCTGGCCACCTTTTTCTTTGTAAGAGCTCTTTCTATTCTTAAACGCCATTTATTTTGTCCCTCCAATCTTCTTCATTTAGGTTAAATAGCCTACTTTCATCGTTCTTCAGAGATCTAATTTTCCATACTTTTAATCATTTCAGTTTCTTTCCACATCCTCTCAAAGTGCAGAAGCCCAAGCTAGGCATGGTAGCTGAATGATAGCTTTGCTACTAGGGGTGTCATTAATGCTGAATATGGTGACTTAGTGTTTCATGCCAGGCTCCTTTTAACACAGCCTAACATCATAATAAATTTAAAACAGTGCTTCTAAAAAGCAATTTTTAGAATTGATTCTTTACTTTGAACTCTTAAACTCTTATCAAAACTAAAATATTTTTAATATTATCTTGTTTAAAAGTGGAAAATCCTCAAAACTTTTAGAATGGTTTTTTCTAAGTCAAGACCCAGACCCCACAGGGTTTTAACATATTTAATCACAGATTCCACACAGATATTTAATCACAGATGCAACCCATAGATGTTAATATACCCTGTTATCAGCCCCAAGTTTCCTCTTGGGATTTCCAAATTCCATATGTATATCATCATGCTCTCTGGAAGCAAAGAAAAGGAAAAATATTTTCTTTAGTTCTCTGGCACTCTCACTCAAGCTGACCTTAGTATCTTTTTAGTAGCTTGTGGCCTCCATAATGCTCTGGGTCCCAAAATGTGTGAATTTCACATGTGTGGATATTTTACTCAGGGGTACCTGTAATAAGTGACAGAAAGCCAAATCAAAATGGGCATAATGGGCAAAACAATAGCTAGGGCTGGTGCAGATTTGATGACTCACATTACCAAGGTAGCTAGACCCAAGTGCTGAAATTATAATGGGAATCTCTCTTCCTCCATCTTCTGGCTCTGCTTTGTACTCTGTTGGCATCCTCAGGCAGGTTTCTTCCAAGTGGTAAATACAAGTTTACGTTCTATCAGTTTAGTGATCCAGCAGACAGAGGGCTCCTCTTTCTCAGAGCCAGACTCTTGTGGCAGATTCTCATGCACTCACCTTGGGTCATGATTTATTCCTAAATCAATTACTGAAACTCTGTTTTGCTTAGATTCAGGTTCAGAGTCAACCTCTAGAGCTGGAGCATGTGTCAGCCCCATGGAACCACAAAGATGGAGAGTGGGGAGGATGGGGTAGTTCCCCAAAGGATAATTGAGGTACTGTTTCCAAAAGAATAGGGAAGAAAAGTTGGGCAAAGGAAAACACAGCTCTCCTTTATTCATAACCCTTGAGTGTCTCCTCTGACTTTCAAGGAACCCACAAATGGCATAGTCAATGAGATATAGTATGGATTCAGTAATTGTTTGCAGAATGAATCTACTGGCTAGCAGCCCTACCCCACTGTGACCTTGGTCCTTTAATGAGCATAAGATCTCAAACACTTAGAGACGAAATAACAATGCCTGGCAAGACACAGGAGAAAATGTTTCTTGGGTTGGGATGGGATCAGGGGGCAAACGTTGAGAAGATACAGTCTTCTCTGTGTGAGTCCATGGAGGGCAACCCAAAAACTAGAGATATTGCTCCAGAAAATTCACTTAGTATTTCTCTGTTCCTTAGTTCAGTGAAGTTCTGATTAAAAATTTTCAGGGACTTTAGGGCAGCTCAGCTAAATGGGCAGGGTGGCCACAGGCATAAAGGTGTATGAGGCACATGGAAAGGGAGGAAGGGACAGAGGGCTCCTTATGGAAAGGAGTGCCTATGGAGCTCTAGGCAGAGATAGGAGTGCTATCTTTCAAAGGTAATTTCCTAGATATGGAAATCACTACCATTTGAAAGTGATTTAAGTGGTTTCTTGCTGAGTATCACAGTAAAATGCATGCAAATCAGTAAATAATTAGAAGACAAAATCCTATTCTAAAACTTCCAAATACTGTGCTAAAATGTGCCATAATGATGCTTACTTAGGCACAGTGATTAACTTTTAAATTGTACTTAATTTTGCCTTTTATAGTCATATTCTTTTACAATTATAACTTGATTTTTTTTTTTTTTTTTTTTTTTTTAAAGATTTATTTATTTATTTAATTTCCCCCCTTCTCCTGGTTGTCTGTTCTTGGTGTCTATTTGCTGCATCTTGTTTCTTTGTCCGCTTCTGTTGTCGTCAGCGGCACTTGAAGTGTGGGCGGCGCCATTCCTGGGCAGGCTGCACTTTCTTTTCTCGCTGGGCAGCTCTCCTCATGGGCGCACTCCTTGCGCGTGGGGCTCCCCCGCGCGGGACACCCTTGCGTGGCACGGCACTCCTTGCGCGCATCAGCACTGCGCATGGCCAGCTCCACACGGGTCAAGGAGGCCCGGGGTTTGAACCGCGGACCTCCCATATGGTAGACGGACGCCCTAACCACTGGGCCAAAGTCCGTTTCCCTTGATATTTTTAATTTATGACCATTTTATACCATATTTTAAGATTACCTTCTCAAAGATTAATATCCACTCATAGTGGTTAGAACTTGAAATAATTATAGTCTGTTTACCTTTGGTTCCTTGTTGAGTCTTAAGTTAATTATAAAAATATTTGTAAGTAATAAAAAAACCTCATTGGATAATATGGGCATTGGTATTAAAAGCAAAAGGGAACCAGGAAATTCAGTTGGACTCCCAAAGGAGTTTTTGGCTGAGAAAGGTTTGGGAACTACCATGCTAGATGTCTCCAAACCTAATAGACTCTTGGCCTAAGCATAGAAGGAGAAACCAGTGGAGAGGAAAAGAGAGGGGAAATGGAACAACTCTCATTTTATAAAAAGAAAAATCTCTGAAGAACAATATTTTTATTCTCTGCGTACTCTGGAGGAAAACAGGTTAATTTATACACAACCTTCTGTGAAAAAACATGGGCTAAACTATTAAGACACTGAGGAAACTATCAGAGATCATCAAATTGATGGTGTAAGAACTATGCAGAAATACTTTTTTATAACCTATTAAAAACATAGCTTGCCAAAACAGATAAAATCTGAAATATAGCCTTCCCTCTAAAATCCAATAAGAAAACCTGCCTCCTGAATGTCTTTCTGTGCGTCCTTCAACTTTACTCTTTAGGCTCTGGGCTGGGCTATACCTCTTGATGGAAGGTCTTAGATCCTACTAGGTAGTCCTTCCACATAGGTCTTTCTGTCTCCTGCTTCCAGAAACCAGCCCCACCTCTTGCCTTCTCAGGTCTAGGTTTATTAATGGCACCCCACTGTTACTGGCCTGAGAGTACTTCACAATTCCTTGTGGTTTCCTTGCACTCTGTCACTCCACAGAAAGTGCTCCTTTATTAAAGTCTCCTAAATTGTTTTAAGGGTATCATCTCATTCCTGATAGGATTCTGACTGTTACCATATGTAATTGTATTAGGTTGTAGAAAACATTTTAATGGCAACCTGTGCCCCATTTTATTTCTAGTCCTAACAATTACTACTATTTTTTATTGGAGTGGAATGTGAACAAGCCTAGGCAAAAAAATCTTCAGTACTTGTTTTACTTTCTAGGCTGCTCATGCAAATACCATGAAATGGGGTGGGTTAAACAATGGGAATTTATTTGCTTATAGTTTTGAGGCTAAAAGAAAGTCCAAATCAAGGTGCTATCAAGATGATGCTTTCTTCCCAAAGACTGGAGTTCTGGGGCTGGCTGTTGACAATTCTTGGTTCTCAGATTATCACAAGGCAAGGCACATGGTAGAGTCTACTGGACTGACTCTTCTCTTCTGGATTCCATTGATGTCAAGCTTCTGGCTGCTTCCTCCGTGGCTCTCTGTCTGAATTTCACTCCACTTATAAAGGACTCCAGTAACAGGATTAAATGGTATCCTGATTGAGGTAGGCCACACCTTCTTAACGGAAGTAACCTCATCAAAATATGCTGCTTACAATGGGTTCACATTCACAGGAATGGATTAAATTTATGTTTTTCTGGGGTACATACAGCTTTAACCACCACAGAGTACTCTACTTATGATCTAGCTGTAGATACAGAGTGAACTGGAACAAGAACTGTTTGGCTTTCACCACACTGATACATCCCTATTTCTCTCTCCACTTACATCAAAATCTCTACCCTGTCTTTACAACATGTCTCATTTTCTTCTCATTGGGTGGTGTTAGGGCAAAAAAATATTCAAGTGTCTAGGACTTTACTAAGCACACAATAAGTTCAACTGGGGAGACAAGTTTTACATATTAATGAATGTTTACATATTAAATGTATAATAAAATTATTACGTATCACTGTAACTCTGAGCACCTCTGTAAAAGGGATCGTGTCTCATTCATTTTTCTATCCCCAGACCCAGCACAGTGCCTGATACTTAGTAGGGACCCATTGAACTGCTTACTGAAATGAATTAGAGTGCTCAACTCTAAGGTGCAGTAAGATGGTAAGTGCTATGAGTAGCCAGAGTTGTCTGTCTCACGTGTACATTTCTACCATCTGCTGTGTTCTCTCTCACTCTTCTTAATAAAACATCATCAATGTCTCCCTCAGTGATTTCTAACCTATTTGGGTCATGGGCTTTCCATCTGAGAATCTGATGAAAACGATATACTTACTATACTCCACAAAAAAAATATAGGTCGAAGATGAAAGAAAAGGAAGGAAGGAAGGAAGGAAGGGAAGGAGGGAAGGAGGGAAGGAGGGAAGGAGGGAAGGAGGGAAGGAGGGAAGGAAAGAAAGAACTCTAGTCAAGATGCCTTTACAACACTGAAAAGGACAAAGTCCTTATATAGGAACAGGGCAGGGCACAAGGTTCTGCATGAGGAACCTGAAATGGGTATATTGTAGTTCTGACATCATAAAAATATATCCTAAAGGAAATTACTTTCTTTATTCAAACCCCAACTTCTGATGATGAATACTGATGGTGGTGGTGGTGGTTGTTGATGATGATGATGATGATAGCTCTCACTATTGGCCAGGCACTGTTTACAAGGTCTAGATACTTTAGCTCATTTAAGCTTCACAACATTCTTATATAGAGCTACAACTATTATCCTCATTTTAAAAGATGAAGATGAGATACAGGAAGGCTACAGAGATTACCTAAAGTCATAGAAGCAGTTAATGAGGGACCCAGGATTATTCCCATTTAAATGCTTGAGCTCTTAATTAGTTTGCTTTTGCTCCTTCATTAATGAGCTAATATCTGTTTCTAACTACCTCACCTCACTAATGGAATTTTATTCACACATATTCGTTGATCAACTACTAGGGTGCAAGGTTTTGTGTTGGTTGCTATGGGATACTCAGAGAAGTATGAAAAAAGAGTTCTCCTTGAAAAAGTGCTAGGGGAGAAGATAAGGGAGGTTTAATACCTAATTTACATTAATAATACCACATGGCATAGGTGAAAAATAACTGGGGCAGGCCATAAGTGCTACTGAGGTAAAGCACTGAGTGAACAGGTCAAAAGCAGCCTGAGAGATGATATAAAATTTCAGAGGAAAAGGCAACTTGAACAAAGAGTCTGAAAATATAAAGCATAGGAACGAAAATGTGAAGCAGCTGGTAGAAAAGGTAGAGTCACACTCTAGAAAGGGAAAATTATGTTCAATATCAACACACAACATGAAACAAAAGTTTATATCTTAAAGATATCATTAATATAATAAAAAAGGAAAAAAGTCATAGAAGTCTTATTGAAAGCAGGAGAAGTTCAGAATGGAGCATGTGCAAACTGAGAACAATGTCAGCTTGGAAATGTATGAGACCAGTATATCCAAAATGAACCAGTCCCCTGGCTCTCTCTGTGCACCAGGTTCTGTGCCAGATGTTGGGGATAAAGAGAGGAATAGGATAGATACCTACCCTCAAGAAGCACACAATTTATTGCAAAAAATGGCCAACTAAACAGTTTATTATAATTGACTATACAATTTACTGTAAAATGTGATACTCGTGGAAACAGAGGGATGAACAAAGAATACACAGGATGTGGCCTGATAGGTTCATTAAGAGACATCCCTGCCCAGACATGCAAATTGGGAGCAAATGGCTTGTTGAATCTTCCAGGGTTCAGATGTTCCATTCAAACAGTACCTGAGTGGGTTTTAGAACAAAAAGCAAGGGAGTATTTGAGAACCACCAAACAGCACTGTAAATAAACTATATAAAATTCACCGATATGGTGGACACTTCTAAAATGAATTACAGAGTATGTACAACTGTGGGTGTGGTCTTACTTACAATTCTTTAAGAGGTTAAATTCCTCTAGCTACTGGTGGCTGTTTTCTGCTGCCCCTGGCTGTTATTGAGCTTCTAAAGACTCCTGGATATCCTTGTGGTATCTGAATTTCATAATCCAAAGACGGGTTTATACTCTCAGGAAAATTTCTCTAATTCTGTTTCTACTCACTGGCTGTGGAGCATCTATGCATCACTTTCTTTCATGCAGGGCCAAATTTCCCCAGTACTTTTTTCTTTGCACTGCGTCGCCTCTCTGGGAAGCTGCCTCCTCTCTGGCAGCCCTCCAGTTCTCTAAGGAACACCACCCTTAGCTGCCAAGGCCGCAGACTCAATACCCAGTGAGATCATACTTGGGGGCTTAGCCCAGTATCTGGTACATAATAAACATTCAATAAATGTTTGCTGAAGAATGAAGGAAAGAAGGAATGAATGCTCACATCTTTGAGACTCTAAGGGACCCTGCCCTTGGCTGCACTGCCCAGTTGCCACAGACTAACTGTCCAGCCCTTAGCCAGTACCAGTCTCATCCTGAGCATCTAATTCTTCGAATCTGCTTCCATTCCCAGATCATAAAACTTTCTGGGTTTTCCTGTTTGGGTCAGGAAGGCCTATTTATCTTGTCCCTGTGCCCTACTTGGAGGAAAAATAACTTCTGCTCTGAGTGCTGCTGAGAAGATTGCCCCTGAGAAATAAGAGATGCTTTCCTCTGTGGCCTGTTTCTTCTTTTGAAAGTCCTACAGTCGCCATACCTGCTGGTCAAGGTTATTAAAACCATACATCTACAAAAGCTCTCCACAATAGAAAAACACACAGCACTTTTTAATTCTTGCAACTGTCTTCTCCAACTTATCTTCAAAATGTGAGAGTAATGTGGCCATGTAAGTTTCTGAAAATATATTTATGAGTGTGAAGATACACATGCCATTGTGCTGGAATGGCACAATTTACTTTCCGAAAGCAGTTTTCCTATAAAATATTCTATTTATTCACCCACCCAAAATTGCACAGGATAAGAATAATAGCATACTAATGGTATATTCTTAGAAAGTAGCACTAATGTACATGTTAGTTTCTCCAAGCTGTTTTGCTCCAACCTCTGCACTTTTTTAGCAGTGATCCTGTAACTTCTCCAACTCCATGTTTAGTACTTTTACCACTGGGCCTGCAAAGTCAGAAAAATTTTCAAAGGCAGTCCTTTGTACAGTAAAAAGTATATTTTAACTATCACTTTTGAACCAGAATTTCAAAGTGCTAATTAAAAGCATTCCTGGCTATTGCGCAAAGCCAAGGCCTTTAGCTTTCTGCTTGCAGATGCTCTTCCTCTCGTACTACATTTGAATTACAGCACCTTCCCTACACACCCTTAACTGGACTTCACAATGGCTGGCTCTTCCCAGGCCTACACTGGAGGCTCTGAATCATCCTAACTGAAAGCAAGGAGATATTGGCCTGAACATATCTGTGAGGCTTAAAGGCAAGATTCTACTTAGCTGTAGTTCAACACTTTCTCAGCCTCCGAAAGCTCAAATCAGTCAATCAAAACACATTTATAGATTACCACTACATACAAGGCATGGGGAATAATACATAGCATCTGAAACATGGTCCTCACCCTTCAAATGAAGCTTAAAATCTAGAAGAGGAGAAAGGTTTTGTACTTGAATATATATACCTAATAACTCAGGGCCACATATACTGAGAGCCAATGTGTGGTTAAAGGCAGCCAGGACAATGGGAATTCAGAAATGGGAAAAACTTTGATGTAGAGGTGGTCAGGAAAACACTGCTCCTGCTATGAGCTTTAACTGGGATTTGAATGATAGGCTGAATTTGGGTACATGTAGAGTGGATGGGGGAAGAAATAGAAATGGGGAGTTGGAATGGGAAATCAGTCAGTCAATCTAGCCAAAATAAAGGTGTGAAGAGGTAGACAGGACAGATATTCAAAGTCCTTGAGTGAGATTATGGAATGTATTATTTGGTAGCTCTGCCAAGAGTTACCACTTGTATTTATTTTGGACCTTCTAGGTGTCATACAGATGTTGTATATAGTTATTCATGGATCAAAAGAAGGACATTATTATTTCTCGCTTTATTTTATTTATTTATGTAATATAGTTCTAGGTGATTTATAAGTATTAACTCATAGAACCCTCACAGCAATGCTATGAAGAATGAATACTTTGCTCTTATTAGAGTCTAAGTAACTTGCTCAACATCTAAAACTGTGCTATCTTGCTCAAACTTGCTCAATGTCTACACCTTCCTGCTACCAAGGAAGACTAGATTATGGACTGAATGCGTTTGTCTGCTGAGTCTCTGAGAGGCAATGAAGTGCCAAGGGTAGGGACTAATCAGTAGTGTCTTCCCAGAACTTCCTTTGCAATCCCCTATGACCATCCCTTACTAAATTGTTCCTGAAAGTCCCCAAGGTGCCAGTATTCCATCACCCAAAAGGAGGGAAACCAAAAGTTTCACAAGGCTACCATGTGTATATAAAAAGTGGGGCCTGAAGTGCAGAGAGAGCTTGGGAAAGGACAGAGGAATGTGAAAAGGAAGAATAAAGGAGGGGGCCTGGGGCTTCCCAAGTCTTAAAGAATAGAACAAGGTTACTTTTTTTCAGATGTGTAGGGCAAAAGAAGAAGACTGTAACATTATGCCCTTCCATCTACTTTTTCCCCTAGTTTTCCTTTTTTTTTTTTTAATTTCCTTTTAGAAGTAGACAATTTTAAAAACTGTGAAAAGCCAGTAGTTAAAGGAAACAGGAAATAGGAGGAATATAGCACAATGGGGACTAGGAGACACCCAAACTGAGGGTACAGGGAAAGAAAAGAAGAGATCCATTACATGACTACAGTGGGGAAAGAAAGATGAGCCCTGTTTTGAGAGTCAGAGGAGAAAGGGAGGGATAACTTTTTACCAGAATATGTCCGTGTTCTAGTGTGACCCTATGAAAGAAATTCTTCCAGACCCTTGGGTCCATAACCCACAGTTTGTGAAATGCTATTGGGATACTTGGTAGACCACACCCATAGGGGTATTTTTTACACATAACAACCGTGGTTACCACAGATGATGGGAATGGAATGGCTAACTTCATGAACTTTCCCAGCTGGGCAAGTAAAAATTTTTACTTTGATGAGGACATAAAAATGCTGGTGAATATTTTTTTATAACAAGTGAATCCAGAGGAGTGTGTGTTGGTTCAAAAGAAAATGGTGTTGGGCAGTATATTTTTGCTGCTTCTTTACCAAGAGGAAATTTGGAAGGAGGTAGTGGGTGGGAAGGGGAACAAAGCCTTTTCTTTTGCCTTTTGAACTGTTAGCTGAGCACTACAGCAGTTCTGCAGAGTAGAAAGGAGGCCATTTTGGAACAATCATGTGATTCCTATATAAACTGGTCTTGTAGCCATTAACTATTTACAATCTAATGCTTAAAAATCTCATCAGGCTCTTGAAAGATATTAAAATTATGACACACTCTTCTTTCTTCTTTATTTTTATTTTTTAAATAATTTTCTCTCTTTTTATTGTTTTTTAGATTTTTAAATGTTGTCATAAAATTCCTGGATTTTTACCCCCATTTGTTTTGTTTTTGTTTTGTTGAGGTACCAAGGCTGGGGACTGAACCTGGGACCTTGCATGTGAGAAGCTGGTGCTCAATCACTGAGGTACATTGGTTCCCTTGAGTTAGTTTTCTGTTTGTTTGTTTTGCTAGTTGTTGTTTTTTAGGAGGCACTGGGAACCAAACCTGGGACCTCCTATGTGAGAAGCAGGTACCCAACTGCTTGAACCACATCCACTCCTTAATCACTTTTATATAAAATGGGAAGCATCCAAAGTTAACATCTTCAAGTGCCCAGATTTCCTTGATTCTTCTGAGTGACTCACATGGACAAAGACTGTTTAGGGCTAATTTGTGATAGAAAATTCTCCATTGATTTCAGCCATTTAGGAACAAGGAGAGAAACAGATGATTTCAATATCCAGTCAAACTGGGCTTGAAGATAGTGGTGAAGATCAGGCATCTAAAGCCCCACATACCATAGCACAGTGGTTAAGCACAGGGATTTGTGGGCCACACTTAGCCTGAATGCTAATCCAAACTCTGCCTCTCAATAGCTCCGTGACCTGCAACAAATTATTTAACCTCTCAGACTTCATTTACTATTTACGAAATGGAGATAAAAATTCCTATCTCATAGGGTTACTAGGAAGGAATATGAACTAATGTATGAAAACCATTGGCACACGTTAGGCAATCAGTAAGTGATTGCTATTATTATTCTCAGAGACAGGTCTAATCAGACCCCATTTCACTAGGCCAGGTAGGAATATCACAAAAGGCAGAATTCAAGAGGGTCTGGAGCAATCCCAAGGAAGACAAGTACTTTGGATTTTAAAAAGAGCCCCAGTTGTAACCTGATCATCGGAGTTATAGTTGGAATACAGAACCCATTTAGGTAGCCTACCAGGTATGACTCTCAGCTAGTATAGACTTAGTAGTGCCACTTCCAAAAAATGGATCCTGAGAGCTAGCTACCTACAGAACACAGAGGAATGAAAAAGGATTCCCTTCAGTAATCATAAAAGCTCCCGGGTTCCTTGTGCAGCCTTACTATTATAGAGGTAACATAGGTTTGCCATGTTTAGCAAATAAAAATACAGTTACCAGTTAAATTTCAGATAAATAATGACTAATTTTTTTAAATATAAGTATGTCCAAGTACAATATTTGGGATATACTTATATTAAAAAAATTATTTGTTGTTTACATAAAACTTAAATTTAACTTGGCATTTTTATTTTATCTAGCAACCCTAAATTGTGGCCAAAAATGTTCTTTCTAACCTGCAGAATGGAAAGCAAAGCCATCCCCACCCGTAATTAGTACTGCCTGGAAAACTGTTTTTAAAAATCAGTTTTTAGGGCTGTTACTTACTCCTCAGCAAATTTAATACTAAATTCTCAGACTCATTTTTTGTTTGTTTGTTTAAGTACATTTCCCCACACAGGGAGTTTTCTTTTTTAAAATTTTTAAGCCTCTCGGTCTAAAGAAAAAATAACAATGGAAGTGCACATCCCCTCTGATGGCATTTAAATAATCTTTGATAGACTGATATTTAAGATATGGTGCTTTTAAGGTGTACTGACCTCTTGGTTTTTAACTTGCCTAGCAAGGCCAACCGACTAAGTTATTTTCTTCCCAAAGTCCCTCTTCTTTATTCTTCATGAAAAAAAAAATACACATACAGAAATTATATTTCTCCAAATCATGATGCAGCATTTTCTTTGGCAGGTTCAAAGCCACTAAATACTAGGAAGTTAACCTTCAGGGCTTAAAGGGCAATGCCCAACAGTGCTGGCCATTGTCCCTAGCTACCGTTGCAGGCTAGCTATTCACACTGACCCCAGAGAGAGAGGTCGGCCATGTCGTGAACAAGGCCACACAGTAGGTAGACCATCCACACAAACAAACAAATGCAAAACTCTCTCCTCCTTGTTATATCAAAATCAACTGATTTATTTCCTGCCTGATTATAAGCCAACAATACTCCTTCTTTTCCAAAATAACCCAAAACAACCCCAGGTTCAAGTCCTCAGCAATTTAAATTTGGAACTAGATTTACTCTGCAGGACCCTGGGAATTTTAAGCAAATGGTACCATTCTTTTTCTTTTTTCTCAGAACTCCTCACCTGTCCCTCAAGCTACTCAGGTACAAGGGACTACCCTTTCAAAAATTAGCAACCAACATTTCAAGGAGTTTTGTTTTAATCTTCTTTAAAGTATTACATTAAACTACTGGGCCAGATGCAACAGGCCTATGGCCAAGTTGAACTGGACAAACAAATGGAACTGGTTCTATTTTACCAACCTTGTACAAGATATGTGATGGTCAAGAAAGTGCCTTTTAAATTATGGGATAGCACCAGTAAAATCCTCTGGTGCTTTGATGGTGGCACATTGGGTGGTGGCCACAATGTTGAATCACAAAATCTGAAACTAAAAAAGAAAACTAATCTTTATGCTTGGCTTAAAGCATAATGAAGGACAGAGTAGAAATGAACTCCTTCTCTCAGAAGTTTTCCTTGATACAGTCAAATGAAGTCAGAGCTCATGATTCCCTTGATTTCCCTGTTCGTGACAAATATGTAGAAAGAGTTTATACTGAATTACATACATATATAGCAATCCATGTTAGATTACTCACTGTTCCCAGAACACATACCAAACTCTTCTGCCCCTGAGCCCTGACTCTCATTTTTCTCCTGGACCATGTCCCACTCTTATCCATGTCTGCTGAAATCCTATTTACCTATTCTACTTATTTATAAAAATTCAGCTCAAATGCTCTTTTTAAAAGGAAGGCTTGCCTGAATATTTTCTTTTTGCCAAATTCCTGGTGTACTTTGCTTTTTCCACTTTTTTGCAGTTATCACATATAACTGGAATTAGTGATGGGCTTGGGACTTGGGACTTGAATATTTTAATGACTTCTGGGTATCTCTCTTCTACAGCTCAAGATAGCTTCAAAAACTTATTTTCCACTTCAGCATGATCTGCATTCCAGTTATGATCTTATTTGGTATTACCAAAATAAGTCCAACTAGTTCTAAAACTGGATTGTGTTGTTATTGGCATAATTGTATAAACTTACTAAATATCATTGAATTGTATATATACAATGGGTACATTTTATGGTGTGTAAATTATACCTCAATAAATCTGTGGAAAAAAAATTAAGCCAGACTACTTAGTATGAGGGAAAACATCTTATTTTTCATTTCAACCCCCAAGGTCTACCATAGTAACATTTAGCCTAGCTGTTCCTTGTGAGCAAAGAGGTGCATCCACTCTGGCTGGAGCGCTCAGGCAGGTCACCAAATGTAAACAGCTCTGGAGAGGTCATCACAAAGGCGCTGTTGTTCTATCTCATAGCCGAGAAGGAAAGGAGAGTCGCCATGGAATATCTACTCTCGCTTGCATCCTTAATTAGAAACATGTGCAACAGGGCCCACCCACGGGTCAAAACCAGTCAGAACAGCGCCTTTCTTCTGCCCAATGTTGCATGTTGGCTGAAGTAAGAACTCTCCCTGAGCCTGCCACTGGGAATTGTTTCAAGTTATAAAAGCATCCCCAAGGGCCACCATCAAAGCACCAATGGGTTCACTAGTGGCTCCCTACAATTTGAAAAACACTTCTTTGACCAGCACAAACTTTGTGCCAGATTGGTAAACTGGAACCAATTCTATTTGTTTGTCCAGTTCTACCTGGCCATAGGCCTGTTGCCCCCTGGCCCAGAGTTTCACTATTCAGACCCCCCTGGGATAGGTGAAATGCAAAATTTATAAGGCTTAAAGCTCTAGGCAGCACCTTGTCAACACAGACCACCTAAGTGGTCTTATAATCCACCTAAGTTGCACTTAATACCTTGGTTCTTTCCATTTTACAGATGGGGAACATAGCACCAGTACTTAAACTGTCTCAATGAGGTATCAAGAAGATGAATGGGAGATTATATAAACTATTTGAAAATGTTGTATAAGTCTAATGTTATCTTAGAGTTTATGTATAATAACTCTACCCAAAGAGTAATGCTGCTGTTCTCATTCAGAAAAGCCCCAGTTAATATTTACTTTTCTTCAAACTCTGAGAGACACTGACTTGATTGTTTACTAGAAAACTGATATAAAATCAATGCAAGTAAAACCAAAGTTTTACTTTGGGTCTAAAGAACAACAAATGCCAATAGACCTAATTATTTACACACACTAAAATGCTCTTATATTTTCCTTTAAAATAGGGAGCGATTCAGGAAAAGTCTGTTG
The DNA here is from genome assembly GCF_030445035.2 of Dasypus novemcinctus. NCBI lineage: Eukaryota > Metazoa > Chordata > Mammalia > Cingulata > Dasypodidae > Dasypus > Dasypus novemcinctus. Next base: position 41,696,353 of record NC_080675.1, read on the forward strand.
TGCTGTCCTAACATGGGACCTTTTGCAAAGATCAAATGGTCCCCCAGAAAGCCCCCTTTGATCTGACCAAAGGTGGGTATTTAAACTACTGTGTGGAAGAAAGCTACAGTTCTTAGATTACCTGCCGTAGAACTGCTGTGAAGCTGCTGCAAATCTCTCCTTCTAATGTGAAATAAAATGCCCTTTCACTTTAAACCATGTGGTAGAGTCAGCATGTGACAGAGAATATGCATTTCCTCTTCACTCATTTACAGATACATAAAAGGTCAGTGTATCATTCACGTGCACCAGGAACAACGATCTATCATGATGTACTCCATTGTTTCTTCGAAGTTTGCCAGAGGACCAGGGACTAATAATGGGTGATTCTTGGAAAGGAACTATAAAAACCAGAGGGAGTTCAATCTTCATGTGAAGAACCGATCTTCTTGGTTGAGATATACAACTGAAATCAGATAAAATGGAAAAACCTTCTGGTAGAATCCATACAAGTGTCATTAGCTGGTTTTCTACAGAAATTGAGTGGGTTTTTGGCAACTAGATCATAGTGTTAGTGAGTAGGGAGAGGGGGTCACCATTTCAAGCCCATGGTTCCAATTGAATTGGTCACATGTTCTACAGGAAAATTATTACAGTTACTTATGCAAGGGACCAGAGGATCAAAACTTGGACTCAGTAGATGATCCTGAATGAATGACCAACCTTCCCTGGGTCTCTGATGCCCCAAAGATTTAAAAATAAATAATACCCACACACTTTGGTGTGAAATGAGGTTGCATCAGCTTTTTGGCTCCATAACTGAGTCACGACTTATTAATACTACACTGCTCTATAGATCAAGCAAGTGGAAGCTATGGGCTTCTAATATATGCATGAATGACACAGAATAAATGATAAAAGCAGCCAAATGTGAAAACAAATGATTTGAAAAGAGGCAAGCATTTTAAGTCTGCCTTTCAAGGAGCATCAGCAACCTTCCCCCAACCCCCCTAACCCCCAATGAAGGTCTAAAAGGAAGTGATTTAACACCCATTTGGCTGTACTATTTTTGGCTGGCTGATACCCATCTCTACCTCCAAGAGAGGTCTGGGCAGAATGAGGGATCAGAGTGAGTATAGAGAGGCTAGAGGGCTGGAGGGTAAGGACAGGAGAAGATAGTGGAGTGGGAGTGAACTGGGCAGTGGAACTGTCCTTTTATAGAATGCTTCTTTTTCTCTAGGCAGGACAATTTTAGGGAACTTGCTGTTAGCACACTTAAAGTAATCTTTTCAGATGTTTCTCTGAAGATTGAATGGCTCTGAACAAACCCTCTGAAATCATCAGTTGAGGAGGTAAAAGGAGGAATTTACAAAGCTGGTAATGTAGTGAGAATTAGTATAGAGTTCTTAGTAAGGTACTAAATTCACTCCTCTGATACACAGCAATTGCCAGCCCGGCTGCCAGGCCAGGAAAGGCTTCAGCAATCGGGCCATTGGCGTCTTTATGCTCCTTGCTCCTAGATTTCAAAATAGCCATGGGAAAAAAAAACACAAAAAACTGGTTCTAAGAATCCCAGTATTGAACAATCCTAGCTATTGTCACCCTATTTCATATGCCTTCTATCCGTAAAACCGTTTACATCACTCCGGATCTAGCCTCAGTGGCTCCCAATCTCCCTTGACCATTCCTCTACCTATGATGGTTCCAGGGGAATTGCAGGCCAGAGGTGAAGGATTTCTTTGTTTCTTTCTCTATGATAGGATGACATGTGGTTCTGAGTGCCAAGGTACTGAGATAAGAGGGGTGCTCAAAATGTCCAGATGGCTGGAGAATGAAAACCCAGAGAACAGAGCCAAGTTTACACAGCAGACAAGGGCCACTGTGGCCAGGGCTGGAAGTGCAGTCCTTGTAGTCTACGGGTAGCAGCGGAACTAAAGGGAAGCCGTCTCTTGATTCATTTGGTGGGAGTTGGGCAGCTTCCCAGCTGGAAGGGACTCTCAAACACATCCCTGTAAGCTACCCATGAAAGAGAGAGATGCTGTTAAAAACAACAAACAAAAGGAAACGCTAATCAAGAGGAACTTCAGACTTAAGAATGGGATTCAGTCATCCTTCCAGAAAGATGCATGCCTGGGCCAAGACCCAAGAGAATGACATTCAGCTGCTGTACTCCTCTTTGGGGCCCAAGTTTGGAGGCACTGAAAGGAGAAGAGATTCACAAAGGAGGCAGATGGGAAGGCCCCCATGGGCAGGCAGTGTGGTTCCCATGCAGAATATTAGAATTCACCCAGGATAAACAATCGCAATTGTGATTGGCTGCTTGGAACTGAAATAATATTTTGAACCAAAATGACTTCAAAATTCATATCACACTCTTTCCCCTAAACTCTGAACATTATAACCATTTGATGGTTGATGCAGTGCTAGAAATCAGGAACCACAGATCTTTTCCAGGTTCTGGCTCTTTATGACAAGCCATCCAAGGGCTTTTTCTGGGGTTGGTAAAATGAAGGTATTTTGTGTATATAGCCCAAATGGCTTAATTCTTCTCTTTCAAGCTTAATACTTAAAGTAAGCCTACCTTTTGTAAAAAAAAAAAAAAAAAAAAAATGGCTGCACCCTCTATTTCTTTCTTAATATTTTCAATGTCATCCAAATTGCTCTTAGCAACATTTTATCTTCTACTATCCTTCAGATAGGAAGGCTGTGGCTTCACAAGGTGGCCCAAACTGAACAAGATGGTGGAAAAGTGAAACAGTAAAAGCTTGGTAATTATACAGGCAAAATTCATAAACTATGAAAAGGAACTTCTGACAAGATATTCTAGTTAACTGGGCTTTGAGAAATTTTGAGAGCCATTTGAGTGATTTCTGGGGTTGGGCTATTTTCTTTTTCCTGAATGTTCAGCTGCCTTGGTTCAGTAAAAAAGGTGTGTTGGGGTGGGGTGGGGGGAGAGAGCAGGTTCTTGTTGACCTAGCTTTCCTTAGAAGACAACAGATATCTGCATGGTTTGTGAAGACTGATCCTTCCCATCAACCCTGCCTTGATGGCCGCATGGGACACAGGTGAAGCAATAGCGTCTTCTCCCTCTGGACTTGAGTTTGCAGCATGTGTTAAACTGGAAGACAGTAGGGAAGCAGAATAGTGGGTCAGTTCTATAGACTGCTTTACATTTGCGGGTACACAAAACAGCTGAGATGCTCCAGGGAACTGCATTTTGCTCTTCCCACTTATTTAGGTAGTGTCAGTGCAGACTAAGGGAATAAATCTCCATAATCAGAAACAACTGCTTTGTTATAATTTACCCTTGGGTACAACACCTTTCACCAGCACTATTATTTTTTGAAACACCACATTTCTCCTCATGGTTCTATCATTCTGTATGGATCTGGGCCTTTGTTGATGAAGAGTAGTGCTCAGTTACCCGCACAAATGGAAAAATAATATTTATTTGATTTGTACAAGGTATGTTGAAATAACAATGCTGAGCTTCAATGGGTCGATCTGCTGAATTGTAATATGTTTGGGGCCAAGATCCAGTTACCATCTCTTTTCTTCCTGCCCTCCATCCAAATAACATCAACATCTATGGGATGAGTTTTCTGAACAGCACTGGTGCTATTTTGAGTATGATAACAGAGGGAAAAAAGATCTCGAGCTGAGATATCATGAAGATTGCAATAGGAACAGGATACCCTTTGAAAAGAGAATCCAAGCTCTTCAGAGGGGTAAGAATTCAGGATGTTCAAGGTCACTGCTGTGGCACTGTCATTTATCACTGGCTAGAGAAACACAATGATTTCCTGAAAATAAAAAAGGCTTTTCGCCTGAATTTTCTCCTGACATAAACCATTATCCACTTGCAAAAGATGAGAAAAAAAGTCATACATATGTTAACTTCAAGCCTTTAAAATAGCCATTGCCTGCTTCCCAAATGGCCTGCTTACTAAGCCTCATTTTCTTGCAATGATTTCCTCTTCATACTGAGCTGCTTAGGAGTAGTCTCTTAAAACTGATTTTGTTGGTTTTTCTTTCTTTCTTTTTCCTTTCTTTTTTCTACTAGATTATATGTTGGGCTGCAGTTAACAGCGCTGACATGGCACCAATAATATACTCTACATTCCTCACTCATGGAAACCTTCTAGAAAGACTGGGTTTTATCCATACAAAAATGAGGTATACAGGATTCAGAAAAATGGAACATAGGGAGGTAAGAGGTGATGGATGAAAGACCCTCATCTAAACAGGTTCATCTCCAATAAACTATCTTATGATAGTTTAGGAGCTCACTGTTGGGAGAATAACATGGCAGAAGTTCACTCCACAAAGGAGGCTGCACCTTCACTGTAATATCTTGGGAAAAACCTGTGAGAGAAGTAGTAAAATGGTCACAAAGGGGCTAGTGAAAAATAGCAAGAAAAAAGGCTGGAACCTGATTCAAATAACCGTGGCTGCTCTCTGCCCTATATAGTTTAATTTTTTTTTTTTTTTTTTAGACAAACTAGCTTTCTCTAAAGAGAAAGAGGACTGCCCTCTTTCCTCTCACACCAGTCTGATTTGTCCTACCTCAAACACAATACCAATAAGAGTGGTCATGGCACAACCTGGCGTTCTCCCCCAATGATTGTTATGATCATATCTGTCATGTGGTTTGCAGATTTGTTGAGCTTTGTAAAAAGTACAAACACAGAGGATGAAAAAGTGGAACACTTAAAAATTCATCAGGTGATAAGAGGAAATAGGGCCCACAGGCAAAATAGTGCCTGAAGCTTTGATGTGGTCCTTTCTATCCTAGAGTGGTTATCTGATCTTGCTTCTCTCCAATACCATCAGAGACTGAAGATACCAGAGGAAGAGGAATTTTACCTAGGAGAGATACAGGCCTCCTCAGAAGTCTTTACAAATCTCTCCAGGAGTCATCTTTGAGGGAAATGGCTGATTCAAAACTGATTTATTTGTAAGGCCTTGAATTATAGAAAACAGGAATATAGATTTTTAAATTTCCATGCTTACCAATGGGGCTAAGCTAAAATAAAATAACAGAATCAAATAATACCTTACAAACAATCTTACCTAATCATCAAATTATGCTTCCTCCAGACGTCTGGTCAAGTTAATTTTCATATAATACCCTGGTTCGTCTAAGAATATTCTTTATATAATACCATCATACTCTATTGAAATTCCCTAAATATTGCAACTGAAATAACCATTTCCCCATGATTACTGTTTTCTTTGGTTACGAGAACTAACTCTATTACTGTTGAATACCTGTGGCTCTGTATCACTTCACTTGCCATATTTCCAGTGGAGAATTTGACTCTACCAACAGCTGGAAAGTTATAACAACATGGTCATTACATATGCTTCTTTAGAGGGATTTAATGAAAGCAATTAGGGTCTTTATTTGTCAGTATTATTATTCTTCGGAAAATATTGTAGAAGTTTCTAAGAGTAGACTGAGAACTCCATGCTTCTGGTGACCCCCTTCATTTACCCCATGATTTTCATTTCTAAAAATGATAAAAGCTAGATCTAGCAGGAACTATTTGGGTTTATGATCTTGGAAGATTAGTGCTGCTGAATATCTACCTGGATTTCATCTTTTACCCTTGACCTCTCTCTAATTCTCTGGGATTCTCCTTTTTCTCTTTTTGAAAATAAATGGTTTATCTGCCTCCCATTTCTATCCAGGGCTCTGAATTGTGATGTTGCTGATGAGTACTGACCTCTCCATGGCTCTTTTCTCTCCTAATACCAGTGCCATCGACTTGGCTTTTCTTTGATAACTGGAAAGTGGGTAGCAGCTGCCCACACTTGATGAGGCTGATCTGCTGCAAATGCTTTCCATAGAACGGATGAAACAGAACTTCCTTTCTTGGTGGAGAACATGAGCTCTCTTTAAATGCCTTATTAATTAATGAAGGGTCTTGCTGTAGGAAGAATAGCTTTCCCAGTCCATAGCAAGATAACTTATGAAATAATCTGTTTTTGTTTCTAAGAACTAAACATGGCATACTGGTCTTTAAGTGACAGAGGAACATCATAAAACAGAATGGTGATGTATCAAAGATATGTTCATAGGCCTAATCTTGTTTACTAAGAGCCTTCTCTCTCAGTATTATCTACATGCTAAAATCAATGGATGGCATCTTTTCCAATAGAAAATGCATTTGGTGTCAATTCACTTTCCTAACAACAGAGACTACCCTTTAGCAAGATGGAGAACATTAAGCTCCATTGTTCAGGCTGAGGATGACTGACTTGGGTGGCAGGAAGCTGAACAGTATCTTCTCTGGAGAAGAAAATGCCTGAGGGTAGCAATGCTCATTCTCAAACTGCCTTTTTTTCCCCTTCTTCTAATGATAGAGACATAATGACAAGAGAAAAACCAAAGATTGTCTCAAATCATAGAACTGGAAAGGACCTCAAGAAATCACCATCTGACTCAGTCCCCTCTAAGATGCTTTGTTTCTTAAATAATTATATAAACCCCAAAGCATTGTGATTCAATAAGGTCTAAGTGCTCAGCAAAGTATTTTATAAATGATTTTATTATGCTCCTTGTGGAGTCTTATTATTTTAAATAATGAAATTTGGCAATTTTAAGATTTTACAAATTGTTAAATGGAGAAAGTAAGAATAGGATCCAAGTTGTGTTCCTTTGGCAAAAGAAATATTTGTGCCACTGGTCTATGTCTCAAACAACCAGAAACTCACTCTCCATCATTGCGATTATTCAGAAATGCCCTGCCAGTTATATTCCCTTTACTCTCACTGACAGAAAGGAAGACATATTGGATAAGCTGATATAATGGAAGAATCCTGATGCACAAAATGTCCTAAAGTCTTTCAGGGCAAAAAAAAATAGAAAACAACAACACCACCCACATGCATAATTATGTAATTCCACCATTGAGATTATTTAGAAAACAGCAGGGGAGAAATACCATCCACTGTACATTCCTCGAGAACCTCCAATCAAGGGCTCTAGCCATTTAAAAACATGTTTCCTGGCTTCAAACTGGCTATAAATAAATTTAATAAGGGGAAAAAAAAATCACTGCACCATTTACAGTTCTCTCTCAACTCCAGCTGACAAAAATCCAGTCCAGATGTTTGTTTTGCAAGAGTAACAGCAAAAGGGTGAGCCTCAGTCATGAGTATGAAAGCCCCAGAAGAAAAGAATGAGTTAGAAGAGAAAGGGAGAGCAAGGTTAGCAGGGAGGGTGTGGACAAACCTGATTTAATACTGATTAACAGAAACACAATCATTAATTTATTTTGTGCATAAGAAATCCTGCTTATTAGTCTCTCTCCTGCCTCAGCACCCCTTTCAAAGCCACAGGGGCTTGGCTGGTAAAGCCTGAAATGGTTGTTCCATAACCTTTGCTTTTAAATTAAACAAATGACCTCAGATTTTGGAGCAGTTGTTGACTCAGAGGAAAGTATGCCATTAAAAGTGTGCCAGAAACAGATTTAATTGGTACAAGTTCTAAAAAGTGCTCGAAAGAGCATAGGCTTCCTGCATATAGATTTCAGGGAAATTACTCAACGGCCGCACAGCTTTGTCAGAATTTGAGATGTGAAACAAGGCAGCTGAAAGGCTCCGTATCAAAAGAATAAATTCAATTCGGGAGATATTAATCTGATTACCTAAGTAAGGCTGTGAATCGGATATGCTCCATTGTGCGCTCTCGTTCAACCTGGACAGCTGGAGGAGCCAATAATTTCCCTTTCCCTGGCATATAATTAAGTTTTAAGAGACGATCAAGTTACGGATACAAAGTTTTAAGAAATATTTCATTCAGGAGTGGCATTTACAGTGCTCGCCTGATGCAAGAGACATTGTTCGCTTTATTTCCTTGAGCCACGCTGGAGTGTGTGTGGCTCAGGGCCTAGGGACTTGGTGTTTGTGTTTCAGCCTACAGTGAACGCCCTCCGTGCACCTGCCTGGAGGAAAAACCAGTCCAGCCGCCTCCCAAGACAAAAGGGCCCTGTATTAAGTGCTGAAAACCCAGACGTGAATTGACCCTGTCAAATTCCAGCTAGGAAAAAAAAATCAGTTATTTCAACCAATCCAAGAGGAGCTATCATGTAGGTTTTTGGATTTCCTTTCTCATCCCCACTGAGTCTGAACAGAAGTCACTTCCTTTCTCATAGTCTCCATGCCTTTCTAGATTCCTTTGCTGATGGCACAATCTGTTGCCTGACACACCATATTCTGTCCTCCAGTGATAAACACATATTCTCTTGCTCTTTTTCTACCAGATCCTTCCCATCAGAATCTTATGTTGGTCATTAAGAATATGCAAGGACATCCTCCCAAAGAGATATCATTACTAACTTAGGTGTTTTCAAAGATTTCCTGAATGCACACATCACAAATTCCAGGTACACTTAGAATTGTAAGAATGAGGCCAAAGGGTCATTATATTTCCTTCATGTCCATTATAGCTCCCAAAGCCAACTGGACAAAGGCCATACTGGGCCACACATACCAGTTTTAGATGACTTCCCTTGGGAGAACTGTTCTGCTTGGACTTGTTCTAGTTCATATCTAGAATCATACTAGTTTCAGATGATCTGTGTATTCTCATGAAAAGAAATGACTTCTCACAAAATTTAAAACCCAACCGTGTGAAGTTTTATTCTTGAATTTCATCAGAAGCATGGGCAACTTTAAGTCCAGGCCAGAGGAATAAACTGAAAAGGACAGCCTGATTATTCCAATTTAAGAGTGAAAGTTGGTTACAAATTCAAAAAAAGACCTGGGAATTGCAATCTCTTAATTCTCTAGGCCAACCCTAAGTGGAGGTGGAATTAACTAAATAATGATTTTGATAATGATTTAAAACTCCCATAGATAGTAAGCCTTTGGCTACAGAACACTTCTGAGTATATCTGGTGATGAATAGCTAAATTTCAAGGGTTAACAGCTTTCTCGGGGTTGCTCCAACAGCTTTTCCAAACTCTAGCCCTGAGTGGCAGGAAAGCCAGTGAACAGCACAGGAAAGCCAGGTTCCCTAGCATGACTATTCCACCAGAATGTGCTTAATTGTTTGTATCTGGGGAAAGCATAGAAACCAGGCAGCAGTTTATCTGAGTTGGTGCTCATTAAAAGCTGGCCAAGAAAAAGTCACCCACCACAGGTGCTAAGCTACACCGCGCTACCTTGGCTAGCCCAGCGTATGGAGTTCTCAGTGAAACACAGGGCTGCTTTACAGTCTGCCACTCTATGAGTGGGTCTAACACAGTGATTGAGATTACCTGTTGGCTGATATCCAGGGTGCTGCATTCACTGTGATTCAGGACAGACTGATCACAGGAGTCCATCTTAGTTCTGCCCTGATCTCCTAAGATGGTGGCCCAAGCACTGATGACAATGATCTCTCCCTTCCATGAGTACCTCTGACATTAAAAGCATGCCTCTCTCATCCTGCTAATTCCCTAGGTGCTGTGCTGTAATGTGACTTTACCTGTTTCATTTATTTGGGCCTCAGTTTCTGACCTTTCTCTATTGTCTTATCTTCTCTCTTATCCATTATAGTGTAACACATACAGCAAGTTTAGATGTCTGGTTTAGCTTCATGACAGTATGCAAGAATACAAAGGCTCAAACCAGATAAAGTTGACAAAAGCTAGAATTAGCTTTTATGCTCCTAGAGGGCAGGGGCAAACCTGTTAGTTGTTCTTTTTACCCTCTGAACACCCGCAAGCATTTCACATTATACATGTTCCATACTGAATGGATAAATGAATGAAGGAAGCTGATGCTCAAGTTTTGGTTTTGATCCCATTTTTCTTGGGACAGCTCTACAATGAAAACAAGGAGGGGAGAAATCTGAACTTTACCATAGACCTAGAAGATCAATGACAGGATTACACAAGATGACTTATCAAGATGTAGAAAGAAAATAATGGAATCGATCTCGCTTTAAAAAAACAAACATATTTCTGACATGTTTTACATAATTTAATAGTATAGTAGCATCTATATTTTACAGATAGCAACTTTACATATTTTGGGGGAATGTGCTAAAGAATAATGGGTTGTGGGTTTTAAAAATATGAAGAGTACTGCTCTAGAATAGTGACAGTGACAAAGGGATGTGTCAAAATTCTCATAGGAGGGTCTGGCCTGGGGTTTGCCTTAGGAAGATCTTTAAAGGATGAGCAGAGAGGCCTCTCTGAGGATGAAAAGAGAAGCGGGATTTGGCTCAACTGATAGAGCGTCTGCCTACCACATGGGAGGTCGAGGGTTCAAATCCAGGGTCTCCTGGCCCGTGTGGTGAGCTGGCCCATATGTAGTGCTGATTGTATGCAAGGAGTGCTGTACCATGCAGGGGTGTCCTCCGTATAGGGGAGCTCCACACGCAAGGCGTATGCTCTATAAAGAGAGCCACCCCATGCAAAAAAAGCACAGCCTGCCTAGGAGATGCGCTGCTCACGCAGAGAGCTGACGCAGCAAGATGACGCAACAAAAACAGACAGATTCCCAGTGCTGCTGACAAGAATCCAAGTGGACACAGAAGAACACACACAGCAAATGGACCAGAAAGCAGACAACGGGGGTGGGGTGGGAGGAAGGGGAGAGAAATAAAGAAAAAAATAAATCTTAAAAAAAAAAAAAGAATACAACAAGTTGCCCTGCATAAACAGAGAACAAAACAGAAGAAGCAAACTGAAAAAGCCTATAGGCATTGTTTAGTGTAATCCTCTATGTGTATGACAGAGAGAATTGAAGGTCAGAGAAGTTACATGACTTGCTCAAAATAACAATGGTGGCAAAGCTGGTCCTTGAACAAAGTTCTCCTAACTCCAAAATCCAGAGCTTTTCTGTCTAAACACACTGCTTCTCTAATGTCCACATGAAGAGACATCAGAGTACATACAAAGAAACAGCCACTGCAACTTTATTGAACCATAAAATCCTCTCAACTCCAACAATGATAGAAATATGTGACCATAGGTTCTATCTGAAGTAGTTGAATTTTCATCCAGTAGAGCAGAGCATAGACTCTGGAGCCAGGCTTTCTAGGTTTGAACTCTAACAAAACACTAGTTATATGATCATCAGGAAGTCAAGTAAACTCTCTGTGCTTGTTTCTTTGTTTGTAAAATGGTGTAATAATTGAACTCCACAAAGTTGTTGAGATCTACCATGTTGTACAGTGCCTGAAGCATAGTAGGCTCTCGATATTATTGTTGTTGCTATTGTTAGCAAAAAGAACATAGAATATATGTGTTTCCAAAGTGCCCTTTAGTACTTTGTCATTTGCTTATTTCTCTCACCTCCTAGCAAATAATGATAGCCTGATGCTATTGCTAATTATAAGTTGCCCTGATAAATGGAGGTCTCACCTATTATTATTCATCACACATAGTCAGTTTAGGTACATTGTTAAGATTGACAAACTTTGAAGGAATTTTGGAGTATACATGATGTATAGGTGAGAAAAATTATAATAGTTGTCCCATGCTTGTCTTAGGTGAATACAGGTAAAAAGCCTTAAAAATTTTCTTGATTGTCTCCTTTGTAGCTGCAGGTGCCTCATTCATTCATCAAACATGTATTGAGTGACTATTATGCCATAACAAATATCATAGACTGGTTGGCTTAAACCACAGGAATTTATTGTCTCAGTTTTAGAGGCTAGAAGTCCAAAATCAAGGTGTCAGCAGGCTCATACTTTCTCTCAAGTCTGTAGTGCTTTGGTGGTGGCTTGCTGGCAATCTATAATTCAAATAGCTGCCACCATCATGTGGCCATCTGTCTCCTGTCTCCGAATCCTGTTTCCAAGTTTCTTCTGCTTATAAGGACTCCAGTCATATAGGATTAAGGTCCACTCTGATTCAGTTTGGCCTCATCTTAATAAGGTCTTCCAAGATCCTATTTACAAATGAGTCTATATCCACAGGACTGGGGGTTAGAACTTTAGCATATCTTTGGGGGAGACATAATTCGATCCATAAGAGACTTTTAAGATGGGTTTTCTTGCTGGTTAGCCTTAAATTGGTACTATCCAATCGAAGGATATCCAGTTTGGTCCCTGGAGGAGCAAGGCCTTTTCTGGCTGGGCCTGGGATCTACCCCTTGGGCTCTGGCAGCCACTTACTTACTGATGCTTGCCTCCTGGGCTCCACCTTGAAAATTTTCAACTGTTTATTTTATCTCTGGTCTGGAACTCTCTTGGGGGCATGTTCTTCTTGTCATTCAACTCAATCAATTTATTTTTGGCACTTTTCTAGTCTCATTTATCTATATATCATGTTCTAAAACAGAACAAAAGTTGGGCCTCTTAATCCCCTGCCCACTGGGATATCATCATCCATCCTCTATGACTTAGCGTCTTTTATGGGCCTATTAGATAGAAGTGTGGTTAAGAAAATTAACATCATTTCCTAAAAAGACCTTACTGTCTTCTATAAAAAATACTGGAATCAACCCTCCCCCCGCATATATATTTTCATTTAACTCATAAAACTCAAACCCTCTCCTGAAGGTAGGGTGTAGTTTTGCTTCAGCATTTTGTAAATGATAGAGAGGATGTAACTTAGAGATAAAGAGTTCTCCACTGTACATATTTCAGTTATTCGGCTGCCATTTCGGTTTCTCTGACTTGTCTTAAGCAGTTGATAAATGGTGGCTGGCCATGGATATAGGCTCGGCTAATGTGTCTCTGTCATGTGTCACTAATATGAGGTAACATTTATCAAGTTAAGTTTAGTGCTCGTAGCTCACAGGATAATAAGAGTTTAGAATAGATAATGGGTTCTGGATAATGAGGGAGACCTCTCTCTTGCTTGAAGAGAATCCCCAGGGCTGCTTATGGGGATTAAGAAGAGTAGAACAAGAGGAGAAAGATGATTTTCTGGGGCTGGAAAGAAAATGTTTTAAAATGTTTAAAGCAAAGTAAAAGTACATTGGCTTGAAGGCATGGACTGGAAATAGGTAACTAATAACAAAAATTTTATCTGGAAGAAGGAGAGGATGCCAAGATGAATGTGACTGAAAGGATCAACAGTGATACACAGCCCTACTTAGCAAACGTGTAATAATATCTGCTCAGTTGGACAAAGTCCTTTGACTAGATATTATGCTGGGGTACTTGCCTCATGGGTGTACTCTCTACTCCCTTCTAAAGGAATCTGCCCTCCTTATATAACCCCTAATAAAGGGGAAATGTAATTATCTACAAGCAAACGAGGCAGATAATCAACCAATAAATAACTTTATAATTCAAGGTCAGGTAGCAATAAGGACAATGAAGAAAAACAAAGCAGGGTGAGGGGATAATGTTGGGATGGGAATAGGGGTGCTATTTCAGATAGAGGGATGAAGAAAAGACCACTCTGAGAAGATGACACTTAAGCAAGAGTGAATGTAATGAGGGAATAGGCCAAAAGAAGAGCTGAAGGACAAGCAGCAAGAGTATCAAGTGCAAAAACTCTGAGGCAGAAAAAAATTGGCGAGTTTGAGGAATAAGAGCTGTATGGCTAGAACAAATTTGGAGAGGGGAAGAATGATAGGAGTTAAGGCCAGAGAGGTAGACATTTAACTTAATGCATTGGCTCACATTTCCTCATCCTTACTGACCTCTGTCCATCAAAACCCTATCCATCCCACAAGGTCTCTTACATCTTCCCTCTTGGGCTGTTCGGATCCTCTCAGTTGAAAGAGATGTTCCCCACTTCTTAGATCCTGGAGCCTTCAGTGTACACCATGCTTGCCTGGAAGCACATCACACATTCTACCTAACATTATTTTTCTTTAGAATTATTCCCAAACTACACTACAAATATCTTAAGGGTAGGGACTATATCTTGCTCATTTCTGGTCTCCGGTAACACAAATATGGTGTACATAGTAGGGGCTCCACAACTGATGTAATCATTAGGTTAGAAGAAATTTAAAGTCCTCTTCATCCAGAAAAATAAAATAAAAATAAACCACTTTTCTGGAGGGACCATAGATGTATAAGTATGCAAGTACATTCAAGAATACAACCAATGCATAAGAAATGCCAGTATCACGGAAGGTACTACAATTTAGCCCAACTAGTATTTATAGATTAACTTATCAGAAAAATAAAGAAAATTAAAGCCATGAGAGAGATCAGAATCTAGGTCAGAGCTCAACTGGACCATCCTTTAGTCAGATCACCTTGTTGACCTTGATATAATCCTTCCCCAAATTTTAGTAAATATCACGAAATGCATTCTGAAACTATTTCATGGTACATTACAACATAAATTATATTATCCCCTGGAGAAAATTCCTGAAAAGTACCCATTCTTTCCTTCTTTATGATCTCTCTGACTAGAAGTCCCTCACCCTTGGTGGTAAACAAGGATCTCTTCTCAGAGAAATCTTTCCAAACTGGAGGTCGCCAAAATCACACAACTTCTCACAGTCCCATTGTCTCATCACCTCTGTAGTTGAGACAACTGACAGAGAGATGGTTTTGGTGTTCTCATACCCTTCTCCCTTCTTGACACTGAGACTTCAACAGGAACATGTGCTTATCTGGGAAACCAGCCAGTAAATCCTAGATATTCAGGAGGTCTGAGGGTAAGGGAAGGAAGGGAAGAACCATCTAGTCTAGTCCTCCTACAAACTAATCCAAAGACTGCTCCCCAAAGAAAACTCCATGTCTCTCATTTAATTTGATCTTAATGAAATTTATGCTTCAAATGCACCTTTCTTTGGCAAACTATCACTAGCAAAAACAAAGCTCCTGACCAAGAAGTACTTCCTGGAGGTTGACTTTAATGTTCTCTTTCTCCTTTTGATTGCTCAGCCATGGTTCTGTTGCCCCTTGGCCTTCCCATTGAAAATCCTCAACAAGTACCTCTCCCTTTTAGAGATTAACCCTTTTTTAGACATTTGGAGTCTCTGTCCACCTCCTGATAACTCTAGCCATGCCCAAATCACATAATATTTAGGCTTTCTTTAGCCAAATACCATACATATTTGGGGCTTTTAATCTTTTCTATATATTACACCTTTGATGGCATCTGAACAGTTGCTGAAAGTAATATATGCTCAGTCAGGAGCCATGGATTCTTGTACACTGGGGAGAGTTGAATGTGGGTAGATGTATATGTCCTTGTGAGTAGAAACATGCACAGTTACGTGCATTTAATTATATATATCTGTAACTTTGGAATGGAAAATTGAAAGGTCACCAGAACACTTACACATTTTCATCCAAAACTCATTCCTAAGAGGTAGCTGAGTCTGAACCTAGGATTTCACATGAGGGGCTCTGTCTTCTGTTCCTGGCACCACCACCTCTCACTTACCATGTGGCTTCTGAGCAATTCCCTTCTCTCCATCATCCTTTGGTTGCTTGAGGTAAATTAGGAAATTAATCATTTTAAGATATTTTAAAATGCAATGAAATGTTAATATTGACAGTGTTGATCATAGTTCTTGACATTATATTAACTTTGCCTTGCCATTACACAGTGCCATCTTATGTTTGCAAAGCACTAATTAGCCACCCTATACCATTCCCCCAAGAAGTGAATTTTAAAAGCTGCTCCATCCGTGCCCATTTGTACATGGTCCTAGCCAAGCCAGCTAACATTTGAGACTGAACTGTGGAGGTCCTTGGAGCTAAAGTGTGGAGAGTTCTGCTAACTTGAGCAACCCACCCCAAAGTTTGTGGTTAATGGATTACAAATTTGGGTAATGCAGGACAATAAATCACAACTATAATAATAATAAAGCTGAAAGTACACACAATTTAAGCAGAAACACCAGTGTTTTTTATCGGAAATAAAAGAAACCATTGATCATAGCAACTGTCTGAGATTAGCAGGGAGCCACATTTTCAAACATCCTGCAGTAAATCCAGAGCAGATCCAGCTGGAAAGCAAGAGTGGAAATAAAACTTGAAGATTCATACCACACTTTGAAGTCTGTTTCTTTCACAACGATGAGTCCCTGATTCGCCCCAACCATTCTGAACTGCTCTTGCTTGTTGAATTTATTTTAAAAGAGACACAAGCCACGCACTAGCATATAATCTTTCAAATGGACTCCAGCTTTTTGCAGGGATGGCTTGTTAGGGAATATAAATCCCAAAATACTTTCTCTTGCACATGAAATTAGCCATCAATTCCCCTGACTCCAACTGGTATAGAAAGGCTTCCAATAATAAAATTAAAAACCACTCTTGGTTCTAATAAATACTGCTTTCCTCTTGCATTCTTTCTTTGACCATGCATTTTTAATTTTTAGTTTTCATGTGCTATGATCTATCAAGAACTATAAATGCAGATAAAAATTTACTAACATGCCAAGTGCTAGCTATGTCAGGATGGCAACTTAATAATGTCTTTCCTTCCATGAAGCCACGTGGGGTTCTTGGAGTGACCCATGTCAGCACACTGAAGTAATTGCAACCCTGGGAAATCATCAGAGGAAAGACAGGAAGCCAATGGCTTAGGTTAAGCAGAGCTTGAACCTTACGCAGGGCTTGTTATATCAATTTTACCTATTCAACTATTCCCTGGTGGATGGGAACTCAGACAATCCTTCTGCTCAAATCCCAGGTGATTCCAAAAAAGGATACACTATCTTAAGTCAGCTTGACTCTTATATCTTTTCTCTATGGCTCAAAGTCTGGGCACAATCAACTGGGGAAAAAAGATGTTCCCTATGACTAAGGTCCAACATCCCTTGGTATCTTTGATGGCAATAAGGAAGAATTGGAAAGGGCAACAAAGAAACACATCTTTGGCCACTGAATAGTTACTCTAAAATACGCTAGTAGATGCCTGAGTTTCTGCCAAAAAAACAAAAAAACTGAAGAGAAAATACTTTGACAATGTCTGGTCTAGAACAAAGTGGAATACAGAACCAAAAATCCTGATCTCTGTCCCTAGGTTCATATTATAACTTTGGTCCATTTATATAAGTTCAGAAAGTTCCATTTTCCCAACTGAAAGAAATTATGTTTATGAAAGGAAGGTTGCAAATTGACTAGCAAACTGCACCTATGAGGAGTTATTTTAACTAAATAGGGAAAATTCAATTTGCCTTCTCATTCCTTTTCGAGACATCAAGCTTTAGGGCAGGAGCAATATTTGCAAAGTCCTTGGCCTTTGGGGTTCACTTCTCCCTTCTTCGACTCTCCCACTGTGGAGCTAGATAATTAAACAGTGGAATGATACCTCAATGAAGGGAATCAAACCATGGTCCTAAGCAGTGAACATGGATCTACTTAATCCAAGCAACAATGAAGCACAATATAATAAGACCAAAAAAAAAAAAAAAAAACAACCAAAAAACAAAACAAAAAAAAACCCCCAGCTAACTCAAAAACAAAGAACTCTCAACTTTGCAAACACTGGGAGGGCAACAGCTGGTCAGCTGAGATTAAAGGAGCGTGAGAGCCGGCCTCCCCATCTCCTGACTTCTCCTCCCCCATAGATGTCCCTGCAGCCAGCCAGGGCTCGCTTTTACAGCCCTGTGCAGATGACCTTGTTCCAGTAAAGATAGGGGCTCTTTTGATCTCAGCAGGAGGATGCTTTGGGCCTGCAGCTGGCAGATATTAATAGTACAGGATCCGTTGGGGTGGAAGAGATCTCTCACTTGTATTCCCTTCTCTGCGTCAGAGCAGGAACTTCATTTCCCTGAATCAGCCCCTGCTGGGTACTCCTCTCAGGTCAACTCAGATCTTTTTATTGCAGGCTGCTCTTGGCCACTTGTTCTTACCCCACAACTGTTTTCAAGGGAGCACTGCTTAAGCAGTACCCTCTGCTCTGCAGCTGCAATCTATTACAAGATAGGATGGACTCTGGGCTCACCTCATTACCGTGTGACTCTCACTGGTTTGCACTCACTTCTTGTGTCATGTTTGTGTGGGAGAGAAGCAGAGAGCAAGAGAAAGATGAATAAGATCAGAATTGTATACAGAGTGAGACAGAGACAGTAATACCAGGAAGGTTGGCTGTTATAGATATGCCAAAGAATCAATGCTAAGATTTTTGAAGATCTTTTAGTATGTTTTAATCTAGGGCAACATCAGCTCCATGGTCATTATTCTCTATCTGTAAATTAGAATTAAAAACTTTCAAAGAGTAAATGTTTTTAAACTTCAGACCCACGTTATTATCTTACAATTTTAGAGCTGGAAGAGACTCTAGCAATCTATTCATCCAATCTGTCATTTAACAGAAGAAGAAATTGAGGCCCAGTGTGATTGAAAGATCACAGAGAATAACACAAAGCTCTACAACAAATGTTTGAAAGAACAATAGAATTTATACCTATTAACCATAGTAACATTAGTAAGCATTACAATATACTTGGATAAGTATAAGTATTCTAAGAAATTGGTTCATTTTAATCCATTGATAAGGAACCTTATTATAAACTTCAGGAAAATAAATTTCCATGGCATTTTTGGCCTGCTCAGCTATATAAAAGAAAGATCTAGAAAAAGCAATTGCTTCCTTTCTCCTTTGAATATCACTATAAGAAAAAGTTATAAGCTTTTATGTCTGAAAAAATGTTCTGGTAACTTTCCCTTTGACATTACCATTTCTTGGCGTGGTTACCCTGGAGTCACAAAGTTATTTTCCTTGTATCTGTTTTGTTCCACTTCTGTGGATAAGATAGACCAGGAAGCCACAACAAAGAAAAGTATTATTACTTAGTAGTTTTGAAATAAGGAAACAATAATCTCTTCTGGTCTCTTCCTCAGAGCTGAATAAATATACACATGTGAAAGTAATTATAACAACAATATTTAATGATGTTCATAGATAGTTAATATGATTCTCATGGTTACTCTTCTTCAGCATTTATTTACTTCCTACTGTATGCCTAAAACTTTGCTAATCCTAGGATACAATATGGATACAAAGAGAAAAAGACATAGTTTATGTCCTTAAAAATCTGGTAATACAGTCTGGAAAACATGAAAGGTTGAATTAATTTTTCTAGACCTTTTGTTTATATGGTTGAGCAGGTGGAGAGGCCACAGAAAAGAGAGTGAGACTGATGTACACTAGAACAGGCATGGAGACTTCGTGGAAGAGGTGGTATTTAAATAAGCCTCAAAGGACTGGTAGGATTTGGGAAAAAAAGAAGAGCTAGAAGTGAAAGAGAAAATAGGGTGAGCTGTGTTTGCAGAGGTATGAAGATGGCAGCTTCACATAAGGTACTAGCAAGAACCAATGTTGAGCAGAAAGGGAAAGGACAGGCTATGAAGAGTTAAGAAGCATCAACTTTATCTATGCAGTATTTTACTAATCTGGCCCAGCAAAGAGAATTTAAAAACAAAACAAAACAAAAAAAAAACCCTGACTGTTAGCATTTGCTGATTCCCATGATGTAAATACAGGATAGCTGGCTGATTTCAAGCTAGCAAGTCCCAAATTCCTGAATGTACAACAATCAACTTACTGATTTTAGCCCCTTCTCAGAAAAAACAATTCCAAGCTTTCTGAACAGGAGAGAGTGGCACAATAGAGCACAGTAAAAGGAAGCCAGTTTGGAGAAGATCATTTAATAGTGGCAGGCTGAAGATGGGAGAAACTGGAGTTGGGAAGGGCATTTTGGAATTTATTAAATAATACAATTGTGAGTTTAATAAGCCAGCTGATCACAATACACACACACACACACACATACAAACACACAAGGGCACAGGGGAAAGATATCTTTGGAAAGAAGAACCAAGCAGACTTGCTGACTAAAGGAGTGTGAGGAGGAAGGAATACTACATGATTCCGGTTTTCAGCCAAGCTGGTGGGGGCAGGGGAAAATGATAATGCATTGCTGAATATGGAAAGAGGCTACACAGAGCATTTTATAGTTTTAATAAATAAATAAGTAATTTTCATTCTGAAAGACCAAAATGAGAATCAGAGATGGGTGTCTTGCAGTTTCTGGGACCATAAACTGAGGAAGCCCTGTAGAGAACCCCATGGGCAGTCAGGAACCATGCTAGGCCTAGAAGCCTCATAGCCTGAATAAATCTCAGAAAGTGGTATGTGCAGAGGGACGAGGAACAGCTATGAACATTCTATCTGGGTCCACAGGATTTTGCCTTGAAAAAAATTAGAATACAACTAGAAGAACTCAGACAAATGTCAAGTCAGAACTTTCAATAAAACTAGAAACCACCCACTGGCTCAGTAGTGTAATTCCCCTAGCTCCATAAAGCTCACTGACATAACCAGCCTGACCTTTGTTAGCACGGGAGGGTGAAGAACATTTTGCAGATTTACAACATGGACATTTTGGAATCTTTGTATAAAGTTTTGTATAAAGCTGATAGAGAATGCCACATTTCCAGCACATGATACCTGGTGTAAGCTTTCAGCCCAGTCCAAAGGTATCCAGCAAAAATGAAAGACTCAATAGCTATGTGAACACTGATAAAGCCTCTCTTTAAACAGCATCAGTCTCAAAAACAAAGTTACATAGTTCGCCAGCCTTGTGCCGAGGATCTGCAGCAACCACAGAGGAGTCAAGAGTCTCCAGATGGAGATGATGGATGCCTCTGAGGATAACTCAGTTGAGTGGAAAAGGGAGCTCTCACTTATAGAGGATAGGACAAGAGAGTCTCCAAAAATAAGAGCTCAGATGCAAGGAAAGAAGGCCAAACCTTTATCAGGCTACAAGCGGGGTTCCCTGGCCTAGCCTATTAGCCATGTCTCCCAGCTCTCAAAGGGAGGCAGAGAAGCAGGCAGTGGGCTGCATGTCAGTGTCAAGTTTCAGCTTCTCTAGGTCAGATCCCTTACCTTCAGACAGGGACAAATCATCAGCTGGAGACACCAGGTCTGCCTGAGAAGTGAGGGCTCCACTCAGATGGGTTGTAATTTGATTCGTCAAGATAACCTGTGAACAGACATGGAGAAGGTGGAGGGAAGGGAGAAGAGAGAGAGGACCAAATTAATTATTAGGGCTATCAAAAGGCAGACTGTGGTTTTGCAAAAGGCTGATAAGTACACAAGTAGGAAAATCTCAGCTCTGACTTTCAGCACTTTATCTTTAAGCCAGACTATCTGGCAAGGCCTATCTGTCTTTCAAATGCACAAAACTGAAGAAACAGGCTGGTGTTTGTTTTTTTATTTCTGAGCTTAAACTTCTAATCTGTTCCTTCTAAATGCTGAGTAAATTGATACTGATAGGTGTTGTCATATCTGCTAAATACTGTAAGGTTAACCAGAGAATTATACATGTACATGTACACATTTTATTGAACTTAAATTTTAAAAATTATATATACAGCCTAAGATATTGCTGGTTCTTTATATAAGTATTTGGAGCCTGTGGCTCTTGCCTTGTTAACTCAAACATCAAAGTATTACTTCCAAACTTGTGAAACAGGAATAGGATCCATCTTTCAAGGTATAACACTCTTCTTTTAAATATGCTGCTTTCTAACAAAAGAATTCCAAAAGTCTCACTATGTATTTAAATCACAACTCTTAGCATTAAAATCCCCAATTAGGGCCCTAAAATACATAATTTACCTGGTCCACAGCCATGCTGTATTTTCATATTTGCTATTTGGCACAGTCAAGAAATTATTCTTTTCCTTTTTTCATAAAATTTACTTTTTTGTTTAGAAATCTAAAGGAAGAATAAAATACATCTTCTCTTCTGGCAAACTACAACATGATTAACATCATAATCATTTTTCAAGGTTTGGGTGTCCCCATCATGGGTAGAAACTGTGAGCATCTTGGCTACTCAGAGGAAATATCCCTTCTGAAAAGGCACTATGTAATTAGTGCACAAGTCTGTGCCTGAAATACCCAGAAGGACTCTCTTGAGTTTGTTCCAACGGTGTGTTGTGGTATTGTTCCCAATCTGATTTGAATAGAAATGGAAATCATCTCCATTCTTTCTTGCCTGGCTTTTCAGCCACACTTCATTGCTGTCTCCTGGATGGACCAGTAACACGTTATAAATCCTGCACCAATGGCAGCCAAACTGAAGATGGAAGCAGGATGGCAAGGTCAGGTAAAGAAATGAAGTACTCTACTTGCAAACGCAACCTTTCCAAAGTCATAGTATGTTACATAGGCTTGTGAGTCTCTAGCTACTCTGTAGCAGTGATCAGATAATATGGCATTCCACTGAGGATATGCTAATCTTACTCCTCATATTCTTTTTTTGATATATGAAGTCAGTGTATTTGGTCTCAACCAACACTTAAAACTATAGATAAAAGAGAAGAGAAAGTAGAATGTATCAAATGTAATAAATTATTGTTAATTATGTCATTAATTTTACCTTCATCTCTGTCTAATCCATTAAATCCATCCATTGAATTTTAAATTTTGATTACTGTATTTTTTATTTCTAGAAGTGCCACTGGTTCTTTTTAAAAATGTTATGACCCTTTTTATAGTTTCTTATGTTTTGTAGGCATTGTCAAGTTTTTCTTTTACAGTTATTCTCCTTCAATATTGTTCTATATTGTTACTTTTTGTCTGGACTGGTAAGAATCACATATGATGTATCTTCCATTAAGATGACTGGAAATGGGGAAGCAGATTTGGCTCAAATGATAGAGCATTTGCCTACCAGATAGAGGGTCCAGGGTTCAAACCCAGGGCCTCCTGAGACCTGTGTGGTGAGTTGGCCCACGCACAGCACTGATGTGCATAAGGAATGCCCTGCCACGCAGGGGTGTCCCCCATGTAGGGGAGCCCCATGCACAAGGAGTGTGCCCCACAAGAAGAGCCACCCTGCGCAAAAAAGTGCAGCCTGCCCAAGAGTGGCGCTGCACACACAGAGAGCTGATGCAGCGATATGACGCACCAGGGAAGCTGATGTGGCCCAGTGTTTAGGGCGTCCGTCTACCACATGGAAGGTCCGCAGTTCAAACCCCGGACCTCCTTGACTCATGTGGAGCTGGCCCACACGCAGTGTTGATGCGCTCAAGGAGTGCCGTGCCACGCAGGGGTGCCCCCTGCGTATGGGAGCCCCACGTTCAAGGAGTGCGCCCCGTAAGGAGAGCCGCCCAGCACGAAAGAAAGTTCAGCCTGCCCAGGAATGGCGCCGCACACACGGAGAGCTGACACAACAAGATGACGCAACAAAAAGAAACAGATTCCCATGCTGCTGACAAAGGCAGAGGCGGACAAAGAAGAACACACAGCAAATAGAAACAGAGAACAGACAACTGGGGTGGGGATGGGGAAAGGGGAGAGAGATTAAATAAATAAATAAATCTTAAAAAAATAAAAAGATGATGCAACAAAAAGAGACACAGATTCCTGGTGCCACTGACAAGAATACAAGTAGACACAGAAGAACACACAGTGAATAGACACAGAGAGCAGACAACTGGGGAGGGGGAGTGGGGAAGGGGAGGGAAAAAAAAGATGACTAGAAATGGCCAAATAATAGCCTGCTCTTTTATAAAACAAAGATTCATATTTTGGCATTTGAATAAGGAATTGTACGCATTTCTCTCTTTATAACACAGGGGGATAAGCTTTGAAGTTCAATAAAATTGAGTTCGAATTCTGACCCTGACACTGTGTACTTTGGGAAAGTTATTTAAACCTCTGAGTTTCATAGTTAAAATAATTCCTATCTCACAGAATTGTTATGAGATAAATATAAGGTATTTAACATAGTGTCTGTCACATAATAAATACTCAAGAAACGGTAGCTATTGTTGTTACTTTTCGTTTAGAATAGTGAAACCATAAATTAGTATATTTCACATGCGTCAGATAATCAGTTCTAATAAAAGAGCATTAAATTAAAATTTTCAACAACAGGATATATTTCAGTGCCTAATTAGTCCTTCCTAAGTTTTATTTAATTTCAAAGAAATTGTGTAAAAATTTCAGTAAGAAAAAGATATTAACTAAAGCAAAGCAGTAAGATACTAACATTGTAAATTCTCTGAAAATACTATGTGCTTTACTTACCAATGAACAAAACTATACATCTGTCTGTTCTAATAAAAAAAAAAAGTGAAGCTTCTGAGAGATCTAAATATGTAGGCTCTAATTTTTATGGGATTCTTAAAAAAAAAAGGCATGTGAAAATGAATAGAACTCCCATAATATGGCAACAGTGATCGGAAAAAGAAATATTTACCAAATGCCAACTGTGCAAAAATGTCATCTTCTACATGGGGTGAAATTTTCTATATTTTATATTCTAGAGAAATAGAAGTTTCTCTATAAACTTATAATTAAAATGACATGGCACTTACCAAAATATTCAAACCACTTTTTTTCAATTTTATTATGATTTCATTGGTCCTATAATGGAAAATTATACTAAGGTGATGGTTTTACTGCACAGAACTGATGAAATGATAACATGCAAAGCCTAAAATCAAACTGCATATATACCTCAAAAGATATCCACCCTCATTTCCATTTCCGATGGCTAGAGTAAATGAAGAAAAAAATATTTCACTCTCCAATGCCCAGAGAACAAGCTCTTAAAGAGTTTGGCTGATAATCCTCTCCCTTTTTATATATGAATCTTAAAGCCAAATCTCTAATGAGATACATAGAAACAAAACTGAAGTGTTTACTCACCACACTGTCTTACTGAATTGTGGTTTTCAAAATCAGTGATCAGCAAAATGATGGAATGGAAACATTTCCAAATGCATTGATTACAAATAATCACAACTTGGGCAGAAACCTATAGATGCTTTCTCCTCTGAGGCAATCTGGAGACCTGAAAACTTTACTCTTAAAATAACATAGGAAATACTGTAATAAGTTATAAACAGACTCTTAAAACAAGCTGGTTTCTAAATGAGTTCAAACTGACACTTCAGAGGGGCTTTCCTGCTGCATTGCTCCATTGGAAAGAATGGGGCTTCTAATGCTGGGTCCTAAATTTGGGCAAGAGCAGTTTGCACAGTGATTAGGGTGATGGCCTTAGAGTCAGACAGACCTAAATTCAGATTTTGGCCTCTACCACCTACTGGCTATGTGACCTACAGGACAGGTTTGATAACCTCTCTCGATATAATCACAATACTTAAAAGGGCTATGAGAATTAAACTGGATAATGCATAGAAAGTCCTTAGCGCAGTGAGTGGCCTATGGTAAATGCTTCATAAATGTTAGCCCTCATCATTGTCACTAGTTATCCTATGCTGATTTACATCTTGATTGTTTAGATTTAAAAAACAAAAAACAAAAAACAACCCATGCCCGATTCCCTTTCGTGTCAGCATAAAGCCCACTGCTGACAAAGAACAAATACTTGCTGTTTACATGTTGAAAAGCAATAAAAATTTAATTGGAAGCTGAACTGCTAGTCTTGCCATTTCCCTAAAAGTATTTAAAACACACAACACACTCATCCACTACCATCTACAATAATCCCAAAAGCCAGAGCGGGACTCTTGGACTGAGGGGAATATATATATTATTTTTAATGTTCATAAAAATGAACATTAGGTAGGCATACCTAGGTAGGCATACCATCTACCTATTTGGGGCAACAGGAAGCCCTATAAATTGTATAAAGTGATAACTGTCTCCCACTTAGCTTTATATATGGGAGGGACCATTTACTTCTAGGGCTCCTCTGCATTGCTCTGTTGGTTATAGGATGCAGTGCTCTCTTGGTTGAACAGGAAATAGTTCCTCATATAATGTTATAAAGTCCTTGAACCCCACCTAACTTTTAATGCTCCCCTCCCAAGGCAAAATGGGAGGAGATTTATCCCTTTAAAGACCATGCCCCTGGGTTCCAATTTTTCCCCTGCATCATCTAGGTTACCTAAATACATCCATTCTATCCTCCTGTGTATAGTAGTCCAACGCTTATGCTCAGTTTAAGGGAACAATTAAGCTCTCTGAAAAACAACAACAACAAGGAAGTTCAGGGTACAGACTGACAAACTACCCAATAGGTCCTGCTTTTACAGACAGCAGGACTTATGTTACAAAATAGAGAAAAGATATGGGGAGACAGGAACCAGTTAAAAACCAGATGAACTGGTAAGGAAGGTGGCTGGGAAATCAATGTGGCTTTGATAAGAAGGTGGAACATCCTGGAGATGCAAAACCAATATACATAAATAAACAAAAAATTTATGATGTACTTCCTCTAATTATCAAAAAGGTAACTTGTGGCAGAAAATATCTTGAGACACAAGGGCAAGAACAGAATGAGCTGGTCAGAAGAACCATGAGCCCCACAGGTTAGGAGTCTGACAAACTGGAATCCACTGACCAATTAAACTAGACTCTCCACTAGCCTATGTATCCAATGCAGACCACGTGTCTTCAGTTGACCCACCTTTCCTCAGCTATGCTATTACTAGAGTACATCCAGGCTACACCCAAACCCTACTTGAGCTCCTGGACCAAAATACCTTCTGTCTTCAGGGGCTACTCTATATGTCCAGTCCCATCTACCTAATATTGAATTATTAGAAGGATCTTTGTTGGTGTCTCCATCAGTAACCACTTCATGTATTCTAGTCTACCAAGAGTGCTGGAATATAACACATGAAAGAGAAAATGGGGCAGGCATGGAGAAATCAGAGTGGGGGAAGGGCCAGTCTTGAAGGTACAGACTTGGATGGAAGAAACTCCTTTTATTCTATTCTTGAAAGGTGACGGAGAAGGGGGAGTTTATGTTTGGCCAGGGATAGAGCAAGATGAAATGGTCAGCAGAAGACATATGTTCAATTTTTACAAGTTGGACTTTTCTAAGAATCTAAGGATATGGCAAATGCCATTATTCAGCTGTCTCAATTCCTTAAGGGGTAGGTGAGAAAGCAAATTTTGTAATCCTTACCTTCTAAGAACAAACTTGAATCACATGCCTAAGATGAAACTAATGATAAGAGGGATATGCAGGCCTCCATGTTCACTCTCCCTCCTAAGGAATACCAGGTAGAGGAGAGGAGAGAGAGGAACTCTGAGCCCGGGCTCACTGACGGGTGACTTCTCCAACCCTTGATGTCCTGGTCTATAGAATTTAATCTACAAAAATAATGAACAAAGAAATCCAAAGTCCAGAAATACATGAAAAGATTGTCAAAATGCTAAGTTGTAACAAGCCCAACCTTGTAACAAGAGTTCTTTGGTCTCTGACACCAATGAATAACCATGAACTAGGTAGGTAAATAACTTCTTCAAATGTATCAAGCAGATGAGGCAATCCTAGCTGAATTTGGTCAATCTTTTTAGGAGTTTTCAGTGGCTTCAGTGGATGTAGCTTGTTATTTCCAAAGCCCACAGCAGGCTTGACAACTAAATCCCTTCACAGAACTCACATCAATGTACAGCAGAATTCAAGACATAGGCTGGACTAGAGGAATCATGAGACAACCTCAGGTATCTCAGGGGCTTTTCTATGCTCATAAAACTATCCACTTCCTTGTCCCACCTGCTCCCTGCCAGAAACCTGCCACAATCTAAGAACAGAGAAGTTTCAAAATTACTTCAACTACCCTTCTATGGCTAGGTGCAGTGATTGTCCCAATACTTAGAACTCCCAAGGAAACAGTCCGTCCACTGGACACTCTGGTCAGCCAAAGAAAGGGTATCCTCTGAGCACCAAAGAGAGAATGTGGGTGTTGACTCTAATCACAGACTGCCTGGTGTAAATCCAGCGCTCTGAAAATGACAATGTATTGCTCTGAAGGCACAGCTAATATTTTTTCCTTTTCATATTTAAAATGATCTGTCTGCTGAAGGCACAGTTTAGAAAATGTTTCTTTTGGTTTCTAAAATGATCCTAATTGCCAGGCATGATAGCGACCTACCCTTTCTATCCAAACAGAGGCCTTTGATAAGTTAGAAATTTCAAGTTTTAATCCTAGCTCTGTTAAGGGTTGCTGAATGCCTTGCTTTTAAGGAGACAGAGGCTGGAACTTTCCTGTGAGAAACTGTTAAGGTTCATTGAGTCCTTTCATCACTAAGGATTGAGAGAAAGGCCTTGGAGTGGTTTTCACCATACTCTGCTCTGACTGATCTCTTAGCTTCCCGACCATGACGGTGTCTGCCCCAACCCATCTGCTGTCATAGGAGCCGGAGTGAGACAGAAATGTGAGGAAAGAGAAAGAGGAGGGAAGAAGGAAAGCAAGGAAGGGCAAGAGGCTGAGGGGAAGAGACCAGAGGAGTGGGAGGGGAATGCTGGAGGCCATGTGGGAACAGGGTGAGTCCCCTAGAAAAAGCAGGTTTAGAGGGCCACACTTCCTGGCTCCCTCATATCCCCAGCCAACTCCCCATTTCTTTCCCTTCCTGTCCACTTCCAGTATCTGTTGTTAGGAAAAGTCAGACCAAATATTCTGAACATTGAGCACCACAAATAGAAATATGGTTTTACTATTCACTGACTTAGTTTACTAAACTGTGGAAAATTATGAATCATTCCATTATGAAAGAAACAATTTTTCTTCAGCTTCATCCCAGAGAATATCAACTGTCAATTCTAGAATAAAGAACTGATATGGTTTTAGCATCCCAGTCTGCTATTTCTATCCTGAAGGACTACATGATAAAAGTTTTCTGGGAAAATCTGACAAACTATGGGGGATTTTCCTTTCAAAATATTTGTGGTAAAAGGACCAAACTTCGATTTAGCTTGAATAAAATACTGGTGTGGGAAACAGTCAGTCTGGGTTTTATTTCTGCCCTAGTTAGTAATGTGCTGTGCAATTTCGGGAAATTCTCCTAACCCATCTGAACCTAAAAATATTGAGTCCACAAAAGACATGGGGAAAATGAAGGCATTGTTACTGCAAATGGAGCAGGCTACTAAGAAAAATGTTATATATGTTTCAACTCATATTAGTAGTAGGGTTATACTTAAAATTACACCATTATCACTGATTCCCATCATTGCCAACCTTAAGAAATCCATCCTATACAGAACAAATTGGCAGTGGCTAA
Organism: Dasypus novemcinctus; assembly: GCF_030445035.2. NCBI lineage: Eukaryota > Metazoa > Chordata > Mammalia > Cingulata > Dasypodidae > Dasypus > Dasypus novemcinctus. The sequence goes on from NC_080675.1 coordinate 41,725,212, forward strand.
GGAAGAGGGGAGGAAAGAAAAAGAACAAGGGAGGCAACATTAAATAATTTTGTGTTTGTGGTGTGAATACTTTCAATCTTGATAAAATGGATGCCTCTAATTACCGACTCTGAGGTCAAATCCCTTCTGTAGATTTTACTGTGAGACTCATAGGCAACTAGACAAACACTCTGTCTACTAGGGGAGTCCCTGAAGAAGATATTGGCTCAGTATTAGGCTACACAGCTGAGGGAAGAGCAAAGAATTTTCTCAGCTTTGCACAAACACACAATTACAGAGGGAACAATTCTGCTTCCATTCCCCTCCTCTGTTGATAAGTTCAGAGGAAATGCGTTGACGCTAGAACTATGTGTGCTGTTTTGCCGCAGTAAACACACGTGATAACTGAACGGCATTTAGTGCGACTGTGCTCTTGGCCTACTTCTGCTGGGGTGGACATGCAAGAGGGTGCAGTGGAAACCATGGCCCATCAGCTATCTATCATACCATGGACGTAGGCATTGACTCTACTGTCAGCATGCTGTTCCACTGACCCTGATGGGGCTGAGGTTAATACATGTTGGTTCCAGGTCTGACAGTTGTAATGAGGACACAAACAGCAGGCAAGTAGTGTGCCGTTTCCACCTTCAGCCCAACCTCGGTGGCATCCTGTTAGTGAACTTGGGCCTGCTGCAGGAATTCACACTGGCCATTGGTGAACTGCGACAGTGCATTCATAGTGGCTTCAAATGGTGCATAGCCAAATGTATGTAAGTCTGCAGTCAGCATGGGACCAAAAAAGTCTCTGACCCACCAGGGCCTGGAAAAGAACAAGGCCAATTGTCAGATGACGCTGAGCTTCACACGGATGTGGAAGGAACTTTCCTACAGGCCTTCAGCTGCACTGTACATGTTCTGTGGCCAAGGAGCTTTTGTGTGAAGTTTGTTAGGTTGCCTTCACCCACTCTCTCACCACTGCCCACTGAGCCCAAAGAAAGGCAGGGGAGGTGAATTTCCAACAGCCCCCTGAGTTTCTGCTGACCTTTTTAGGTGTTTTTGTTACTTGATGGTGCTTTCTATTCACGTGTGCTCCTGGGCTCTGGGGATTCCCCTCCCTTTGATTTGCAACGAGGATTAGAAAGATTCAGCTTTATGATCAGTCCATCACAGGCTGCTGGTTTTAACTGACTTCCCCTCCTTAGACTCATCTGAGACCAAGAAATGATCTCTGTTGAGTCACTTGCTCCCTGGGGGTCTGAAAATATGGCTCTTGGGGGGAATATAACGTGACGAACACCAACTTTGGCATCTCTAGCCCAGCTACACTGAAGGGTAACTTACAGTAGGGCGGAGCTAAGGCCCAGTGGAGTCTCTGCTCTCTTCCAGCCTCTGAGAAACCTCCAAATGGAGAATGAGCCAACTCAGATGGGACTCCTGGTATCTCTGTGCCACCAAGGATTGCTCAGAATAAAATGGTATCCCGATCACCATCAGTGACTTGATGGGCGCAACTGATTCTCTCTACAGAGTGAATCTATGGCATAAAATGGAACAAAAGGTCACTCATGGTCTGTTCCAAAGTAGGTCAAAAGATCTGTGTAAGAACAAATTCCCAGTCAGCAGTCTCATCAGATATGCTCTTGAACAGAAACTATTTATTTGATGTCTTCAAGGAAGGGATATTACATGAGGTGTTATTTTAAAAAAAAAGGGGGGGGGGTACCCAAGCAATTCTGTCTCTATGCTTAAATAAATGACATAATATAAGACAAACAACAATAACCTACAGTTAAACAGAGTCAACAAAGGAGAGACACAAGAAGAATAGGCCTAGAACAAATACATTAAAATGGCTAAATATTTACACAGTGAATAGGGACTGGCTTCCTTCCATGGCAGTGCCCTTGGAAAGGAGACCTTCCATCATGATCACTAACAAACCAATTCCCAATCACAAGCCACAGATCCATAAAACAGAAGCTCTACCCAAAGATGACCCTCACATTCGAGGCACAAGGATGTTAAATAGGTTTTTAGTCCTCAGTGCCCATTTGGATAGCTTGGTAATGGCCACCTGGGGCACTGCCCCAAGAGGAAATGTTAGCCTGTGTCAGGTTCAGCAGGACAGACTTGCTAGAGGGGACAGTGAGGCACATGTGCTGCACAATGGTTAAACTTGCCCGATATAACTGAATGTGGGTGCTATCCTATAATTTTTTCTCTCTCATTTTCATTTGACTATCATGTTTATGTCCATTTGACATTATTAACAAGAATAACATGGTATTTTACAAGTGCATGGTGCTTTTCAGAGTATGCATCTGGGCTGATACTTGCTACTGTATGAGGGAAGTTGGGAAATAACTGAGGCAGTTATTGTATATCAGGAGAGTGGCCTCGGGAGTCAGAGTGTTTGAGTTTTAATTTCAGCTTGCAACTTACTAAAACTGTGTGATTTTGGGTCAATCATTTAATCTCTCTGTGCCTCAGTTTCTTGAACTGCATAACTAAGGTAACAATAGTACTTGTGAGGCTAAATGAGTTAGTATATAAAGCACTTAAGACAGTTCTTAGCACCTAGTAGGTGCCTGGCAAATATAAGCCATTTATTTATTCTATCCACTTCAATTTTTCTGGTGGGAAAATTGAAGTTTATGACATTCTTGTTCTAATCTCTCTATTTCTCGTGTTCATGGTTCATTCACTCTGGCTCTCATTTCTACCCCAGGTGTCCCAGTCTAAAATGTCTTCCATCGCTGTTCTTCAGGTTTCTATCTCTCAGGGACCAGTTCAAATACCAGCTCTTCCATGAAACCTTCCCTAACTATTCTAGCCCCAAGTGTTCTCAGTTCTTTATGCCCCGACTGTACTTAGAATTAGTATCAAGTACTTTAGTACAATACTATAATTATTTCATATGTGCTATTTTTTCTCTCTACCTGCTGTGTAAATTTCATGAGATCTTATGTGTATATGTCCCTGCCCCCATTCTAAATGAGGGGAGAGGAAACTAACATTTATTGAGCACTTCCTATGTATAAACCCTATACCAAGTGCTTGGCATACATTAGCTCATTTCATCATCATAACTCAGTGAGGTAAATATTATTTTCTAGTTCTCAAGATAAGGAAACTGAGGTTCAGAAAATTTGAGCAATTTTCTGAGACCAAATTGCCAGTGTGTGGGAGAGCCAGATTGACACCAGGTCTGTCTGGCTCTCTAGTCTACGTTGCTTCTACCACATAAAAGGTTCTCATATGAAAACCCACGGCCTTTTAGATATTTATTGATTAATTTCCTCACAGCAAGGCATTTGCTGATATCAAACTGACCAAGTCCCATCTTGCTTCAGGCAAAATCACATGTAAAGAAAAACTGTACAAAATGTTTAAGAATAAAACAAATTTCCAGTAGCATGAAGAAACCATGCTGTTAGACTGTTAGAATTGTTTGCTAGAGTTGGAAATACTGAGTCTTCAGGCCAGGGAGGAACCATGCTCCAGCAGGTATGGCAAGGGAAAGGACACAGACTCCTAGATTCTATTTCTGTTTTGGCCACTAACCACTTTGCTAATGTTTTCACTTCTGCTAAAATGTGATGACAAGAGTTTCAGAAGAAAGGCTGCCACATAAGTACAAAATGAGAAGAGGCAGTTAGCTAGTTAAATGTGGCAGAGACACAAACAACATTAGACTCTGTAATGGGAGTTCCCAGCAGGGTTATATTCTATTTAGGCATTTGTCTTTCCAGCTCCACTTAAACCCATAAAGAGCAGCATTGGGTCTATAGCAATTCTTAAACATAAATGATAATTGTATCTATATTTTTAAACACCCTATAAGGGTTATATTTGGTTTACCTGGGATCCATTTGAAACATTCAAGAAGTTTGTTTTTGTTTTCCTGCTTGAAATGATGTTTATCTTATTTTTCAGACTAAATTATTCTGCGCAACGGTAGAACTAAATAAGAAAAAGCAATAGATTTTTCATATGTTTGGGAACTGATGTATCCTGGTGGACTCCCTGGCCTCATGGTGAAGAACTCAACCGGGATAGAGGCAGTAGGGGCAGAGGTTTGTCTTTTAAGTCATTCAGCCAGGAGCCAAGAAGCCAAGCCTGAAAGGATGGGGGACCGAGGTGGGTTGCAGAATTTACCCGTAGGTCACTTTGGAAAAAAAAGGGGCACAGAACCTGACCATTTCTACAAATCTAAAGTCCCATGGAATTCAGAATCCCGGAGCTGTGAGCATGTCTTATAGAAGACTCCCTGCTCCCATCAAGGTTGGAAAGGGACTGCTGCTGAGGACAGATGTCCAGCTGCTTTGAAATGGGAGGACAAGCAAGTTCTTTTCTGTCTGGTTATTTACAACATACTGTTCCTTCTCATGGACTCCTCCGCCCTCCCCAGGACCACACTGAAACAACTAAATTTGCCTGTCATACCAGTGAATCTAGTCAAATAAATAAGTCAATTCTCTTTAAGTTTGTGGTCTCAACTCCTAGTTGGTTTATTGCAAAATTAAAGGGCACACAGAGTAGAACCATCAATCAGTAACCAGTAGGGAACAAGCTTTTGGTGGAATGTACTGAGAAGCAGGAAAGAGGAAGAAAAAAATGAAAAGAAACCTCATGAAATGGTCATTTGTTAAGAGAATAGAGAAAAAAAAAATCCCCATTTCACATGCAATATCATTTAGGAAAAGCCTTATTAAAGGTTTCCTATCTCACCAGGACAGCAAGCACAGGAACACAAACAAAAATCCCTCAAAATGATCTGCCACTTACTAGTGCTGGTTTCTTGTGGGTTTTGCTATATTTCATAGACAAAGCCAGAGACCATGGGGCCAAGGCTGGAAGAGTGACTCAGCAGGCTTGGGAGCAGGGGAGGAAGTAGAGGGATTACCACTGTTTATCACAAAACAAACAAACAAACATACATACATAACTAGGCCCCTCATTCTTCTATCTCAAACTGACTTTCCTACAGCACCTTCTTATTTAAAGTTTAAAAGCACCAATGCATTTATTTGAAATTTGTAATAAATGCTTTTTGATGAGGGTGAAAATTGAAGAGCAATATGTAATCTAGGGTGAAAAAATAATAATGAGTACCCAGTGGGTGCCAAACACCATGCTAAGTACTTTATTTACATAACCTCCTTTGCTCCTCACTGCAAGCCTATGAAGTAGGTGACATTATTTCTCCACTTTAAGGAAAAATACCTTAGGTAACTTGCCTATCTTGCAGCAAGCAGCAAAATCGGTGACTCCAAAATCAATCCTTTCAACTAGATACACCATGTTCAAATATGGCACTAGGAAAACTATTTTGACATTCTAAACGTCCCTTGAAGAAATGAAATAGGTGGAAATGGAAATAGCAAAATAATAACTTACCAGTCTTATGTCTAAGTTGTACTTTTTCTTTTGACAAACTTCTTCAGGAAAACTACTATTTGTGCCCTTTTCACAGGAGAGAAAGATGAAGTGCCAACAGATGCAGGGATTGTTTGTACTGGGAAGCAATAGAGCCATTAGCCCATAATATGGCTCCAATTCTCAACCATGGCAAAACGTAGCCTTTGAAATAACTTGGTAATGGGGGAAAATTTCTATGTGGCTTTAATGTAATAAAGGTGCTATATATACAATATTATACATACATATGAATATAAAAAATCTCATCTGAAACTCATTATCACCCAGTAATAAGGAGGCATTACATCTCTTTACCCATTGGAGAGGAAAAATGACTTGCCTAAGGTTTACATCACATAAATGGACGTTTGGACCCAAATCCAGGTCTACAGACACAAGATTCCATATTCTTTACACTTCTTTCCCCTGAAGGGAAGTACACATCCCAAAGAGAGGCAGACTGATGGTAAAAGAATAGCTTCCAGGAGAAACCTGAGTGTCAGCATCTATCTGAAACAAGGATGAACTGCTTATGAAGTTGTGATGCCCACTGGAACTGGAACCTGGCTTTACTTTTTCTCCCCCACAATGAACTATCAATAGTGTTAGAACCTCTATGCTTTCTCTGACAGTGATCCTCTGTTACTAAAATGAGGCTCATTATAAGTGCTGATAATGGTTTATCAGAAGTGATCCCCTTCATTAATTCAGCCAAGGAGTTCCCAAGAGAGGACAGAGGAAGCAAGAAATGAGAGAAAGTCATATCTGGGGCTGGATAGGCTGAGGGCAAAATTGCAAGTATTAAAATGAAAAATGTTAATAAAATATTTATTTAATACAAATTATGGGCAAAACAAAGCTAAGATAACTTTGCTGTTAAGAAGGAAAAGTATTTGAACAAACTATGTCAAGGAGCAAATAATCTTTCTCATAAGAGAGGTGAAAGAGAGAGCTATGGAAGTCTAGAAGATGAAAAGAGATGGCTTCTCACTGGAGGACTTAGAGAAAGTATCATTTGAGCTGGACCTTGAGAGCTAGGTACAATTTGACCTTGAACATTATACGGAAGATCATTCCAAATGACAGAAGAGGCCCCAATATTCTAAGATTTAATTTTTAATTATTAAAATATTAATATTATTAAAATATATAATTACATTTATATAGAATCTGGATCTGCAGAATATTTCAGAGGAGGACCTTAAACTCTGGAAACGGGAAGACACTGAAAGGGTCACCAACCATCTTTCTATAATAAGAGACCAGCCATTTATAGCAAGAGTTCATCTGCCTCTGGAAAGAGCTCTTTGAGAAGCACAGAAACACTTCCCCAGACCCCCTGAGCAAAGACACACTGGAGAGGACTCTTCAACCTTTCAGGAAGGAGAAACAAAGTTCTCCATAATCTTCTCCTACCCGTGAAGCTGGTTCCTACAGGACAGATTCTTGCAGTAAAAAGAAAAAAAAAAAGAATAATATCTTAGCTGAGACAGTCAAGGGTGTGTGTGTATGTAAGCTAAGTTTCAAACTGTATTTAGTAGTTAAATTCTGCTAAAACACATCAAAGAACACCCGGCCCCATTACAGAGTGAAGGAAAAACCCCAATTCATATGCAATAGTTTAGGAAAAATCTTTATGAGAGACTTCTCAGCAAACTAGGGGAGCAAAAACTAAAACAAAACAACAACCAAAGAAGTCCTCAAATGACTATGTGTCATCAATGCCCATCCTGGGAGTTTCACTCCAATTCCCTCCACAGGCAGAAGAAATACCATTAACTTCCGATTTTTCCAATCCTGGAGAAAGGAGGCATTGTAAGCCAAAGCAGAGTCCTCTGATTTGTTCCTCTACTCCAAAAATGGCTATTTTTTTTCTTTCTGCCAGTTCCTCTTCAACATGACAAGAAAGCTTTTCACTGTTCTCTTTATGTTTTCAAAGCCAACAGCTAGGCTCAACTAGAGGTTCAAATAAAAATTTCAATCAATTCAACATAAAAGCATATAATTTTCATGTAAATTCAGTCAATTACTAGGTAAGTCATATGGGTCAAAAAGAAGCCCCCCCACCCCCAACTCTCCAACTTAGAACTTGGAAATAAGGAAAATAAGATTGTCTTCTAGAGTTAAACTAGCACTTATTTGCTCAGAGCAGACTTGCACAATGAAAGAACAGAATATGTGCCACAGAAAATCATGGACCTTGGTAATGATCATCAATGAATGTTAAAAACATTAGCTGAAAAGTTGATACAGAATTTAGTAATGGAAGGATTAGGCTGCCACCATCTGAACCTGCTGATCAATTTGAGCATGATATAATCAGACATTATTGCCTCACCAACATGATACAAAAGGAAGTAACACAGCACCACCTATAGAGTATTTTTGTCTAAAAAAAATCTAAACCATCTAATCAAGCCTTAGTTCAGCTTGAGGTCTTCCTACAGGTTTTCCTGTGTTTCCTATGGTTTATAGGAAATATAGGCTATAGAAGAACAAGTTAAATGGCACCATGAGGAAACCATCAGCCAAATCTAGAATGTGGGATATTCTATACCAAATTATTCCAGCAAATCAATGTCATAAATAAAAGAGGGTTGGGGGGACTGATTTAGAATAAGAGAAAGCTGAGATTAAAAAAACCAAGTGCAATGTGTAGAACTTATTTATCTCCTGATTCAAACTAACCAACTGTAAAAGGATATCTCTAAGATAATCAGGGAAATTTAAAAAGGATCTGGATATTAGGGATATTAATGACCTATTAATTTTGTTAGGTGTGGTGATGGCATGGCAGCTATAGTTTGAAAATTCCCTTATCAATTTAAAGATGGGGGGAAGGTTGTTCTAGAGAGAAATTTCAAAATAATATGTACATCTGAAGGATGTGGCGAGAAAGTTTGTCACTGAATAAATTGTATATAAAGGATAGCCAGCAAGGCCAAGAACGGCAGTGCTGATTCCAGACCCAACCAGGGCTGCCAAGTAACCCTGTGTGACAAATGAGCACACAGATCACCTAAAGATCTATGTGAAGATTGATGCTAACAGGGCCTGATACCATAAACATTTCAATCACCTAACTCCACTATTATCAAGTGCACAATTTCCAAGCAACCTCATAATAATTTGATGTATTGTTTAAACTTGCCTTGAAGGGGAAATGTGCTAGGCACACAGGAGTGCTTATACAAGACACAGAACAGCTTTATTTTGTCTTGTAAAGCCAATAATTTGGCATTCCATTTTTATTGTTTAGTTTGTCCTGTGAGCTTTGGGATCAAGAATAGTACCCAGGTCCACTTGAGTGTAACAAGCTCTGGGATACTGGGCCTGAGAGGCCAGTAGTCAGAATCTGGGCCCTAGACCAGATCACCAGGTAAAAACCACTTTGCACAACTTCCTGGCTTCAGCTGGCAGCTCCTCCCCAGGAGTTGCCCTGATCTCAACATCTCCCTACATTTCCTTGAGTACCTCCACAACCTCTGCTATCCCTCTTATTTCCCTACATTACTCTAAATAATTGAGAGGCAATTGCATCTGATAACTTTTAGGAAGACACAGTGGTCACCTGTGAATCTTTTCAAGCAAAGGTTCACATCACCAGGTGCTTTCTGGATCCCATAGGCCACAGTGGGCTGAAGTTTTAGAACTTTCAAATATGAAAGGGTTCATAAACTTAAAACATCATAATACTGTGGCATATAAATTTTTTATAAAGAAAATATAATAATAAACATTATTAATGGAGAATTTCAAAGTGCCCTTTATATATAATATCTCATTTAATCCCCACAACACCCTGTGGTATAGATTCCTTCCTCTCTCTCCTTTCCTCCCTCCCTTTTTTCCTACAAAGGTATAAAATAAGGAACAGCAAGTTTGAATAATTTGGTCAGGGTCACATAGCAAGACGGAGCAAGGATTAAGTCCAGTGAGAGGGTCTTTTCTCAACAAACTGTGAGACACACAGAGCAAATGATGAGCAGAGCTGGGAAGAGGTATCTCTCATTTTTTCACTACAACTGTGTTGCCTCCCTATGGGAAGTAGAAGCCAGTGGAACCCTTGAGACATTACAAGCCCTCCAAATCATAACTATTGGAGCCAATTCCATTAGCTCAGAATGAGCTGACTAAACAACCAAGTTATGTAAGTACATCCCAACGATCATCTGGTGGAGCAGAATATGTATGGCAACTGAATCTAAAAACTAAAAAATAATCCCTAAATCATAACAGAACTCTATGATTATAGGAAAAAGAAAGGAGTATGGCACATAAAAACTCTTTGCTGTTCTGTTTTCAAGTTTGAAAAAAATATCTTACAAAGTTAACCTCAGAAGGAGAAAGGAGACAGCAGAAAGAATGGTAATATCAACTTAGTATATTCCCATAGTTTTAACAAAATTGCTCTCTATTTTTTCAAAGCTACCATTATTGAGCACTTACAAGGTGCCAATAACAGGACTAAGTGCTTACAAATATTATATCACTGTCCTCAAAATAGCTCAAATTAATTGATCCCTTATTACTAGCTAGGCACTCTGCTAAACATTTCGCATAGATTACCTTCTTTAGTCTTGACCAATGTCTTGAGACAGGTCACAGTTATCGTATCCAGTTTACAGGTGACAAAACTGAGCTTAGAGAGATGATAAGAATGGTACAAGGTAAAATGGCAAAGCCAGAACTTGAAAAGCTAAAGCCCAGAATCCAGATCTACTGGAATGTAAAGGCTTCCCTTTTAAGCACCATACTATTTCACCTCTTTATAGATCTCTTTTGATCATTACAGCATACCTACAATATTAGTATTAAAATCCTCATTTTACAGAGAAGAAAGCTGGGGCTCAGAATGGTAAAATGGCTTTCTGAAGATACAGAGCAACTGGTAGGTGGCAAAGCTGGGGTTCAAATCCAGATCGTTTCACTCTACACTCAAGCTCTTCACCACTGCTTGTTATTACCTCTCCTCTCACAGGATGCCAATTTATTCATTTGATGAATATTTATTACCCTAGCACTTAGGGTCCAGTGTGAATAAAACAGAAATTTTTCCTAGTGGCATTTATATTCCAGTATTGACAGTCAGTTAATAATCACAATAAATGAGTAAATGATACAGTATGTTAGAAAGTAACAATTGCTAAGGGAATGGGGGCTTTGTCAGGAAAGGTAGAAACAGGTTGCAATTTTAAAAGAGTGGGCAAGATATGAGAACTGTGCCACTCCAGGGCTGTCACCCAGATCTCAGCCCAAATGTCCTGTCTCAGACATGCCTTCTCTGACCATCCTGTTACTAGCCTCACACCCCATACTGTTCCCTCACATTACTTATCAGATCTGAAGTTGCCTTGCTCATCCCTAGTTTCCTTCTTCATTGGGAATCCCTAACTAGTACACGTGTCATGTGTACTCCCTCCCCAAGGGCAGAGGCTTTATTGGGCTTGTTCTCTGTTGTCACCCCAGAACCTAGAACAAATGCCTATCACACAGTGGGTGCTCAATAATCAATGTGGACTCAGTGAGGAATTGAAGCTGAAGTTATTTATTTCTCTTGGCTTTTCTACGTTGTTTTTTCATAAATTTATTTTACAGAATCTGCACAATCTAGTAGTAGAGTATAGGCCTGGGATCAGGGCCCTGGGTTTACCTGCTTACTTGATCTGAAGCTTCTGGTCATACACATCTGCCAGTTGGAGACAGATATTATAGAACCACTTCTTTTTCCAGGGGTCACCACGTAAATTAATACTAGAAATAAATTTCAAATAATCATGTAATAATTTGCTACCCTTAGACCTGATAATAACTTTCTGATCTTACCTTCCACTACTAAACTAGACAATTCTGCTTCTCTAGTTCCTTTACTTTGTGATTATGCCCTGTGATATAGCCCAATACAGCAGAGGCCCTCAGACCTGCTGATTGCTTTACCCTCAGACCTGGCCAGTGAAATGAGCTTATGAATTAGAAGGGGAAGGTGGTTCACCCAGGGGCCATTCATATAGAGGCCAAGCACCAAAATTCAGTTTATAGCTTTAACTCTTCCTTATTAGAAAGTCTGGAATAGAAGGATGAGTTTTCAGGATCTTTCCTAATAGAGGAATTCTTTTTCATTTGGATTAAGAGATTATCTCTGTAACTTCCCACAGTCATTGTAGGAACTCCCCAATGACCTCTGCAGTGTAAAGAGCTTCCTATTAGATGATCTAGGCTTTGTGTACTCATGGAAAGTATAATGTAGCTTGCCGTGTTGGTTTTTCTGGAGCTATCACTTTTGGGTTACAAAGGTTCAGCCAGCCTTTGGTGCTAGGCAGAGCAGTTTTATGGGAATGGTCATGTTTTTTGTTTTTTTTTCAGGTACAGGGACTGGGGATTGAACCCCAGACCTAATACATGGGAAGCTGGAGCTCAACCACTGAGCCACATTGGCTCCCCTGAGTTTAAACACAAGTTTAAAACATAAGCCAGATTGTGTCAGTCCCTGCTTCACACTCTCCAGTGGTCTCCCACAACCCTTAAAACCAAATCCAAAGCAATTGTGTTGGCCTCCAAGGTGCTGCCTGATGGCCCAGTCCACCTCTCTGACTCCTCTCCTTGCTCACTCACCTCCTTCCCCGTTGACTTTCTTTGGGCTCCAAGAGCTCCCTGTGCTGTTTGCCTTAGAAATTTTAAACTTGTGTTGATCCTGAGGAATTAAAATACCCACATTAATGGCCCCTGTGAAGGTACAGATTTTGTGTTCCTGTGTAATCCACCCAATTTTCATGAGTACTCAATCCCTCTCCAATGGGGAAAAGGAAAGAAAACATCTCCTAAAACTCTTCTTCTTCAGGTTGCCACGAGTTGGGACAGGTGGAGAGGCTGGAACACTCAGTCCTGATGACAAGGCAGTGCAGAGGCAGACGGCCCTGTTATGGGTTTAGACTGGAACCAGGACAGGACAGAGGAGGGGAAATACCCACAGTGGTACACACACGTTTGCAGATATTTAGAGAGAGAGCTAAAACCCAGGTCTGTTGATTCGTTTCATCACTATATAAGGTGGAAGAACCCACAAAGTTCATGGCTTATAATTCTAATTACAATGAGATGTGATCAGACATTCTGCCAGGAATCTGTAACTCTGCTATTAACCCCAAGAAGACAAAGGTCATCCATAAGCAGTCACTTGGCTGAATTCACTTCGGCAGTTTCAGTCTCTTCCAACCCACCAACAATTTCACTTCCCTCTGGGGAAGGTACAAAATGTACATGGGAGGAAGTGAGAATGACCAGTTTGTGATCATTTGTCTGTTTGAAAATGTACAATCTACACAATGGTATATACACACATACACAGAAGCAAATGGCAGCAGTGTGTGTATGTGTACATATATGTATCCTAACAGCTCATCTGAGAAAAACAAGCAAGCCCTAAATATGTCATGTGTGCCCACAGAGTGTCTAAAGTGATATCTCCCAGAGAGGGAAGATAAAATTGCCCTGGATTCTCTGGCTAGCAGGAAATACAATTATTTTCTTGCTGCTCAAGGAGAAATGTTAGAACTCTTTTTGAGCTTCATATTAATCTCCCCTGTCCACTCAATCTCCAATAAAAACGGAATTGAGGTCACTTGCTTAAAACAATAACAATTTATAACAGCTGCTGTACTACATGGAGGTCTCTGGCACATTACTTGACATCTGAAAAGTTCAGTTTTATCTCTGAAAATGGGAACAACAAAACCAACATGCCTCAGAATCAGAACAGTGGAAGCTAGAGCATGAAATAATTGTTCAATAAATTATGATAAAACATTGCAAAAACAGCTGCCACTGTGAGCATTTTTACTTTATGTTCATACCAAAGTGCTATATGATTAATCTTACGTTAACTCAGGTATATCAGGTGAATAGATAATAATCCTCTATTCTTTAGCTGGAGAGAAACAAGACTGAATTCTGGGCCTCTAAGTCAATTATTTCAAAGACAGCTTCTTCTCCATATCATAGGGAGGACTTTAGGGATCTGCATGGGCCCTGTGTGAGTTCTAATACAGAAATTTCTCTATGAAAGGGTTTGTTTCTAGAAGAACTGTTCTTTGATTAACATTAATATTTGCCAAATAATCAATCAAACCTCATGCACTTAATTCTCATCTATTATCTCACTGGATCTTTTACACAGCAACCTGAGATGGATGGAAAAATACTTTCCATTTCTACATATGAGAAAAAGGAGGGCTCAGTGAAGTTACCAGAATTGTTCTTTCCAATGGAAGTAGAATTCTATGCCCAAGTCTTCATGATGTTCAACTACAGCCATTTCTGTTAACAATTAAAAATAAACTTTAGCAAAACTAGTGTCAGAAAGCAAATCAGTGTTTGCCTGAGGTCAGAGGTAGGGAATGGGGATTGACTGCAAAAGAATATGACAGAAATATAGGAATGATGGGAAATATGGTTAGTAGGTTTACTCACTTGCCCAAACTTGCCAAACTATACGCTTTCATAAAACTTTTTAAAAATTCATGAAAGTACATTTTTTAAAAGTTGATGTTCAGGGGAGTGGATGTGGCTCAGGCACATCCCACAAGGGAGGTCCCAGGTTCAGTTCCCAGTGCCTCCTAAAGGAGAAGAAACAAACAACAAGCAGACAAGGGGCAAAAACAACAAGCAAACAGAAAAGGGAGCCAAATGGGGCAAGGGAGTTGATGTGCAATTTTGTTTCACAGAAGCAAGAGAAATTATTGATCTTCTACCTTCTTTGTCCCAGAAGACAAATTCTTTCATATGAATCTCCCGTTGGTAAATATGTTGTCTTTATCATAGTTGCTTTGATAGTAAATGCAATGGTATTAAATTAGGTTTCTGGGTTTGAACAGGGGAATTCTATTTTTCATTTAATACCATGTGTATTTGCCTAACTCTGGTTGCCCAAAATGAGGTAAGTTTTTAATATCAGTGGTTGTCACAGTGTTCCTATTCTTAGGTCAACTCTGGGGATCTGAATCAGTTGGATCATTCATACACAGGGCTCAGAACCAAAAGAGTGAAAATTTCCAAAGAACAAAAAAAAAAGTAATGTCTTTCCTAAGAGCACACTACTCTTCCCCTTTCAAAATTGCCTTTTGCCCAGCTAAAGAACACCACCAGGACATAAGAGGAAATGTCCTGGGGTAGATTTACAAGGTCACTTTTAAGGGTAAAGAACGCCTAATGAGAACTCAAATTTTGGGTCTCTTACTTTGGCATTGATTCAAAATACCAATTTTGTTTTTCCTAGAAGATGGTTCCTATGCCCCTGAAGCTCTTTGCATAATATATAAAATTATATAAATAAGCAGTGTGCTGATGTTTTTAATAAAATAATGGTGTTTACACAGTTTCACAGCACTTTACAAAGTGCTGTCACATTTATTACTGGACTTGAGGCAACAACCTGGTGAGGTTCATACCATCATTATCTTTATTTTACAGTGGTATCAGAACACTGAGAATATATGTAATCTGTCCAAAGACACTCGGCTATTAAGCAGTAGAGTCAGAATGTAATCTCAAATGTTCTGCATCAGAGTCCATCTTTTTTTCACTTATACCACATCAGCTCTGATAAGTTCATATTTATCAAAAAAAATTCCCCTTTCAGAAAAGGAATTACCTAAAGCCTATTTCTAATAGTGCAAACACTGATCATCTTGTCAGACAAGAACTTCCTCATGAGGAAGGAAAAGAATGAAAAGCAAATACGATGAGATCATCCATATATATCCATTTCTTATTTGGTGCTGTGCATTCCCATCACTGTTATATTTACAATTCACATTTGGCTGAGCATAATCATATTCATTCCTTAAAGTGCTAGTCAGTCAATTCCTCCTCTATGAGTTCTTCTCTGATCTTCCAGAGTGAATTATGTTTTCCTCCTTTGTGCTACTTGAGCCATAACAATATAATAGCATTTACTTATATTGCGTAGTCAGTCATTTACACACCAATCTGTCTCACTGGTCTGGAACTACCTTAAAAACAAGAACCAAATTTTATTCATCTTTGTGCCATTGCCACAACACCTGATGCACAGTGGGTCCTGAGGAAATGATTGCTGAATTGAGAAGGATACTCATTTTGGGAACAAATGATTATTTATGATATTCTTAGCTATAAAGGAGTGATAAATCTTGAGACCAAGCTTTACTAAGGTCAAATCACTGTCCCAAAGACACCTTAACTCTGCCATTATAACTCTACCTTCAAGACCAGCTTTACAAATCTATTTTGACCACTGATAAAATTTTCATGGGTCTCTAGTTCATGAAAGTCTATTCACTCCAGACATCAGGGTAATAAGAAGCCCTATAAGTAAAGTGAACTGGATACAGGATAGGAAACTGAAATCCAAGACTATCCTGCTTATTCCACGACATCTGGTCACTTAGCCAGTATTCCATGTAATCTAATCGACCTAGATTATCTAACTTATTTCACAATAAACCTATAGTAAGAATTAAATGCTATTTCAGAGGTATAGTTAAGAGGTAAAGGTATTCAGAATCCATATTCCATGTTTTTTCTACTATACTATGGAGTCTAACCTACACATATCTTTAATTTTGTACAAATAATATCCAGGCAAGGCAATGAGAATAAATGGTAAAGAAGAAGATAAGAATACAGTGCTGGGAAGTGGATGTGGCTCAAGTGATAGAGCTTCTGCCTATCATATGGGAGGAACCGGGTTCAACCCCTGGGCCCTCCTGGTGAAAAAGAAGAAGAGAAAGCATGCCTGAGTGGTGAGCCAGGTCCACATGAGTGTCCGCATGGTAAGCCGGTGAGAGCAAGTGCCTGCGTAGTGAGTGCAAGTGCCCACATGGTGAGCCAGAGCCCACATAAGTGCCTGCACAAGTGCCCGCGTGGTGAACCAGTGCCTGTGCAAGCGACTCACACAGCAAGATGATGCAACAAAAGAGAGACAAGCGGAGAATCAAGGTGAAGCACAGCAGAAACCAGGAACTAAGGTGGTGCACTTGACAAGTAACCTCTCTCCATATTGGGAGTCTCCAGCATCCAATCCTGGTGAATCCTAGAGGAGAGAAAATGAGAACAGAAGACAACAGGGTGGGAGGAGGGGAAGGGGGAAAAATAAGTAAATAAATAAATCTTAAAAAAAAAGAAAAGAATACAATGTTACCCCTCTCCCTTACTCCCTGCCATCCACTTTCTTTGGATCCTGCAAGCTTCTGATAGTTCAGCACTCCTGCAATCTCCCCAAATTAGTTTCCACTAACTTCTTCTCTGAACTGACAATACCTTCCACTGATAACTGTCTAAAGACTCCATAAAAGTCTCAGTGACCGACATATATCCACTTTACTTTTCCTAGTGTCTAAGAAGCTAAATATTCTCTCAGATGCCCCTCGTATTATGGCCTTCCCCATTAATTGCTAAGGTTTCCTTTTGCATCCCAGATATTCCTAAGCATCTCTCACTGGTTCATCCAAAATCTTCTCATAACCCCTGGCCATCCAAAACACTACCTACTCGGAAAACTTTCTCTTCTTTTCCACTCTGGTAAATACTATGACCAAGCATATAGACTTCTGATAATGTCAGGAGTCTGGCTCTATCTCTGCCTGTTAGTCATCCTCTGTCACAGAATTCCTAGAAGAGTGGAACTTTTGGGGTATTCAGATTTCCTTTAGGGTGGTCCCAAATGGGCTAGGCATGTTGACCAATATGACAATCTTATATAGAATTACCAGCAGAGGATAGCTAATCGAAATGGGCAGACAAAATCCTACTAATTTAGGAACCATAGTTCAGGGATAAATACAATCCTCACTGATATCCTAAGCAATGATCTCTATCGATTGTTTTAAGTGAATCCTGATGAAGTGGCAAGAAAGGGCTATGGATCAGAGGGCATCTGGTAAACTTCATGGATGTTCGCAGAGCCATTTTCAAAGTTTGGCAAAGTGGGGCAATCACTCATCCCTGTGTTTTAGGAAGTTTGGCTGTTCCCAGAAGAGAAGTATAGGGAAGTGAGAAGATAAATACCCAAAAGGTGAAATTTATATATAAAATATATTTGCTGTTAACTTCTCTCCAGACACTGCTTTTTGGCAATCCCTTTACCTACTACCCAATTGTTTGTGATTTTTGCATTCTGGTTTCTGATCAGACTGTCATTAGTGTTCATTTAAACCAGATGTTTTCCACAAGTCAGATGAGGGGGAAGGGTTTGGCCCCTTATGAAAGAGTGTAGGCCTTACAATTTTCCTCTTTCTGTAGACTACGCAGATTTGACTCAAGTTTCTGAATTGAAAGCCTGACATATTCTGTTTTGCTTACAGTAAAGTGTAGTTTTGTGTGTCGAAACAAGAACTATCATCAGGGAAAAAAAATCAAGTAATTCTATATATCTAAAAATGTAAAATTAGAATTAAGTATTAAATAATGACTATTATGAAGTAAGATTTAAATTAAGTTTTAAAACCCCGTAAGTTTGTGTTGGAAATATGTCATTTGGCATCACTGGGACTGTCTGCCTTGTGAACCCTCACCCTCTGACCCCATCCCTTCAGCGTGGCCACTCTGCCTCTTTATTCTCTTTTCACTCCTGGCATCTAGGAAACAAGAAATTCTACTTTTTGTTTCAAAGGGTTAGATTTGGGTTTTGTCTCTTGTAATAAAGAGTCTTGACAAAAATGTTGTGTTCTGCATTAGAATTTTCTGGGTTCAAACCCCTCCTAAGGCAATTAATTTTATTGACAATTTGCAACAGTTGCAGAAAAGTGCTTCCAAGGTACCTTGTAACCTTTAATCGGGAAGGCACACCAGTGTGGTAGATACAATTTCTTTGATACAGATGAGGAAACTGAGGTTCAGAGTTGTTAAAAAACTCATAGCTACTAAGAATTGTGGGGAGGGTTCCAGCCCAGGCAAAATGATTCAGAATTCTATTCCCCTCCTAAGGAATCAGGCTAGAGGCCAGGTGAAAATATTAGAGCAAGGGGCGATGAATATTAAATTTCTATTACACTAGGTTAAAAGCTTAAATGGTGTATTTTTCTTTACTACCAAAGTGGAAAGTTTTCTGCATCTGATTACTTAGACTCTGCCTTCAGGGAAAGGGGTGGTGAAAGGGGATAAGGTGGTAAGAGAGTGGTGCTCCTGGGCAGCTTGTGACAGGGGTTGCACACAGAGCCTTGTTTAACTTTCACCCCCACACCACTAACCCCGCACCAGGATCTCAGATCCTCCATATTACACGGTGCCAGCCACAGTACAGTAAAAGGGAGAACTTGCTCCTTTAAACCTCAGCTCCTGAATCCTGGTGTCTCCCTGGCTCCTCTTTCCTGCCACTCTGTCTGCAACATCACAAAGACGAGCACACATGCAGCAGCATTCACATGGAACAATGGCACGATTGTTACAGTTAAAAGGTTAAGGGGAATCTAGAGAAAAGAAACTAATATCCATCCAGCAGGGGTTACTGCTGTTTACAACTGCTCTGTAGAACCCATAGTTAGGATCATTTCCCTGGATTCACTAGAGGAAACAGTCTTACCCAGGAAATACCCCTCAGCTCCCTTCCTTGCCTGCCTTTGGAGTCCCAGGCTGATTTTCTCCTATCTCAGATTCCCTTACTCCTCTCTCTTTCCATTCAAATCTGACAAGTTTTAGGGGAGCGGATGTAGCTCAAGTGACTGGGCGCCTTCTTCCCATGTACAAGGTCCTAGGGCTCAATCTCTGGTACTGCCTAAAAAATAAATAAATTAGACACACTTTTTTCTGTCTTCTTTTTCTTCTCACAACAGTACAAGGCCAACTCTATATTACTGGTTTGGAGGTTAGGGATGAATATGAATCCCAGTTCCACCTACATCTTTCCTTTGGGATAAGCAGAGGTTCAAAAATACCTATATATAGGGGTCAGATTTTACATGTGGGGTGCATTTTAAATTGGCATGTAAGGCAATTTTTGCATAGTCAAAATTACCCTGGAAAATCCCTTTATCTCCAGTACAAAATGAATGGTTTTGTAGTTATAATACTGCACAGTAACATGTGTATACAGTAATATGCATAGCATATAACTAAAAGTGTTAAGTGCATACTGCAGCTCTGTAATATTTTTAATTATATACAAGAAAGAGAGCACATAGTTGAACTTGTGTAAATTATATGGGCTGTTGATGCTACTCCTCAGTATCTTTCCCCCCAACTCCCACAGGCTTTTTGCACACTTCTAAATAGGCTTAAGAGCTCCATTTACATGAAAAGACAGACAGCTCCCCGAACCTTAGAGGCCTTCTCTTAAGATATACAATCACCACAAAAGGAAAAGGGAGAGCATTCTTTCACACAGATCTCTTTTCCTGTTTTGCCTTGTGGCAGGCACAAAAGAAGACTTCTGAAAGAGAAAGCTTGTGAAAACTGCAGGCAATAACTTCCACCAGGTTGTGAAAGATGTCCAGTTTAAAAATGCTCCCATAAGCTGCAACACCCACAGCATACATCTGTGAGGAGCCACGAGGGTTTTCGTGACCAATTGGTCTAAGGTCTCTGAAGAATGTATCAGCCTTAGGAGAGAATTAATTCTAAGAAACCATGCAGAATGAATTAGAAAGGGGCATTCTAGTTGAAATCTGAGGTAAAACAAAGGTAAGATTGGGCACATAAGGATTAATGGAAAATTAACAAATTTTGTGAACTTATTCTCTAAGCATATCTTTAAATATAATATCAGACAATTGTTTTTGTTAGCTTTTGAGTCTCCTTGCAAGTGTGAGAAAATGAGCTTATCTCGTATCACTACCTCCATCCCCCTCCTAAGCACATACATACATCCCTTCAGTCACATTGGCCTTCTTTTTGTTGTGGAATGCACCAAGCTTCCCCTACCCCAGGGCCTTTGCACCGGGAATTTTTTTCTGTGTTGAATATGGTTCCCTCAGTTCTTGCCATGACTGATTCCTTTTCACCAAGTAGATCTGAGTTAAAGGCATCTCCTAAGAGAAATATTCTCTGGTCGCACATTTTATAACAGCCTCCAAGCCCCACCCCCCATTATCACCTATCCTAGTTTTATTTTCCTTGTCACATGTAAACATTTGAAAATTGCTTATATATTTGTTAAATTCTGCTTAATATCTGAATCCCTCTACTGAAATGTAGCTCCTTCTGTCTCATTCACCATTGTCTCTTCAGTGCCTACCACATGCCTGGCCCAGAGTAGGTGCCCAATAAATATTTGATTAAAGAATAAATGAATCTCCTGCTTAGACCACAGTATCATGCCCAAGGTGCCATGTCTAACTGCTACCTGTTACCCTAAGCACTAGGTAAAGGGATAAGGAAAGTAAAGCTTTAATAACTAACTTGCAAACCTAAAGTTATAGACAGAAATTATCATAGAATTGATTGGCTTGAGGTTAGTCCATACACCTTTTCCCCTCTCCCTGTGCTGAAAAGAGGAGAAGGAGATCAGAGGTGCAGACCATTACCAAAGAGGAATATCAAGTATATACATCTCATAGAACTCTAATATAACCATGATCTCATGCCATTAACTAAAACCCAGGTTCCTTCTACCTGGCCTTACCAGCTAAGACCAGAGGTTCTTATCTCAGCATGTTATGGGGGAAGCATAGTTACGGCATAAGCATAAGACTCATGGTGGTTTCTTCTTTTGCCAACAGAATACAGCCTTTTATGTATTCTTCCTTTTATGGTACCCATTGAAATTCAATTTAATTGGTCTTTACTGAGCACATACAGTAAACCAGACATGGAGCAAAGTGCCACAGAGGACACTGAGATAAGAAAGAGCCAGGGACTCAGCCCCAACAACTTAATGGTGGGAGGTATAAGACAAACATAGCAATACACAAGAATGACTAGAAGGGCCAGAAGAAATCAGAAGAGCACTCAAATTTCAAGAACCATTTATGACTATAAAGAATAATACGTTCAGAAGATAATACACAGAAGGCCATGTGAACCAATAATAGTAAATTTATGTGCACTATGTGTCCTTCTGTGCCTTTCATGTGAGCTATGAAAGACACTGGAATAGCTAACTAGAAATCAAGGACAGAGTAGCATGACAGGAACAAATCATGATGGATGGGTAAACAAACAAATGATTTGCCAAGTACCTTCCAATGTGCCAGGCATCATCCTAATTACTTCTGCATGAGCTATTTAATTCTTATAATGATGATGTAAGGTAGAAATTCCATTTTTACCTTTGCTTTTATATATGAAGAGACTGAATTTCTGAGTGTCATGATAAAAGGCACAAAATGGACATGTCAGGATTGGAACCCAAATCTTGAGACTCAGCATCCAGTGCTCATTTTATTTCCCCACAACCATTTCCTTGCCCAAGAAACCACATAACCTATATTTGTGAGACAGAAAACCACACATGTCAAATGAGTTTTCCATGCCTAGTTTTTTTTTAGTGAAGACTACAGAAGCTTACAAAGTAACAATGAAAAAAAGGATCTAACTGTGGAAAGCTATCAATTCCAGAAGGCAATTTCTTTTCCAGAAGTTATAGAAGCAATGATACCAATTTTGGGCTATATCATTTATTTTACAGAAATCTTCAGCAAAAATATCCACCGGAAAATATCTAACTGAAATTTTAAAAAGACTAAAGTAAATGTAATCACTGGCTGCTTGTCAAAATTTCCCAGGATGACTAAGCGTTTATTTTTTAGAACATGTTGTCAGTTTCTTTGAATAGACCTGAGCTAATATAAAAAAATATATTGATGGTACCCTGTGCATGTGTATAGTACAGACCTTTACTTACCCTTGGTCTGCCATCCATCTTGCTTTGCTTGTTTTAAAATCAAATGAATTTATGGTCATTTATAACCATACATGGCAGATTACCAACTGCCATTACATACTTAACCTTGTCCAATTCTTCCGTCTCTTAAGGAAAAGGCAAATGCCTTCTTGTTAAATCACACAAGATGATCCAAGCAACAGTCTTTTAAATACTCTGTCTGTGCTCTGAGAGTTTAAAAATTATCCCCCTCCCCCTTTTTTCCAGTTTGTTCTGTTCTTTCAAAATAGCAAGAGACCGAAAAGACCCAATGGGGAAAAGGTTGAATGGGAAAAAATGGGCATGCTGACCTCACTATACCTTCACAACTTACTGAAATCCTGAAGCTTCCTTTAAATGTGATTCACAATATTCATTCCCAAGCATCTAAAATGAACACACAGATTTCTTCAAGAATTTTTTTAGGGTATTACAACTGTAATATGTTAGGAATGGTGTATATGAAAGAAAACTGAAGGAAAAACCCCATACTTTGAATAAATGCTTTACATTCATTGATGACAGCTCCTCAGAAGATGTTTGTTTATTCCACCACAGTCTCCAGAGAGACTCTGGTATAATTCAATTTAATTCATTTAAAGAATACTGACAGAGCCCCTTCTATGTGACTGGCTTTGTTTCGGATGTTGCGGTTATAGCAATGGCCAAGACAAAGTCCTTACCTTCATGCAGCTTATATTATAATAGGATAGATTGTGTGAGTATTTTAATACTGCATGTCTGCAAATTCTGACACAAATTCCAAAAAGGAGGAGGCTGTGTGGCCTTTTGGGACTACCTCAACAAACAGAATGCAGTGTAAATGATGCTGTGTGACACTGAGGCTAGGCTAAAGAAAGCCACGTAGCTTCTGCTAATTTCTTTTGAGACATTCACTCTGGGCCTCTATATAAGATGTCTGGCTACCCTGAGGCTTCCAGGTGAAGAGATCACATGGGGAGACCACAAGAGAGAGCTGCAGAAGAAGCCCCAGCAGTTTGAGTCTTCTTAGCCCAGGTACCAGACGTGTAAATGAGACGCTTTCGACAAGGTCCCAGCCCCTCCACTAGCTGGCTGCTACTGCATGAGCAACCTCATGCACAAACTAGTTGAGGCTACTCAACTCCCAGATTCTTGAGTTGCATAAATCATTATTATTTATTGTTTTAAACCACTGTTTTGGGATGTTTTGGGATCCAATGATAGATAACATGAACATAGACAAGCAATAAACATATAAATATAATATATAATATCAAATAGTGACAAAAGCTCCCCCACCACCCTGAATAAGTAAATAAACAAAGAAAGAAAGCAGGGAAAAGGAATAAGGTACAGGGATGTCATTTCAGATAGGATGTCATGGAAGGCCTCTTGGACAAAGTGACATTTGAGCAGAGCTGTGAAATAAAGAAATGAGCCCAAAAATGATCTAGGAAATGATTATTTGAAGCAGAGAATAGTGGGATAATGGCTTTGAGGTCGGAAGGTGCCGGCATGTTGGAGGAATGGCAAACAGGCAAATCAGATCAGAAGGAAGGGAGACCATGTAAGACCTTGGAGGCCATGGAGGATTTTGGATTTTATTCCGAGACAGATGAAAGGCCACTGGAACATTTTGAGCAGAGGAGCAATATGACGTGCTTGTTTTAGAAAAACCACCCTGGCTGCAGTATGAAGAATAGATTTCAGAGGGCAAAAGTGGAAACAGGGAAACCAGGTTATTATAACTGATTAGATAATTAATGATGGTGACTTGGGTTAAGGTGGTAGAGGTGGAGATGGAGAGAAAAAGACAGATTCAGGGCATAACTTGAAAGCAGAGATGACAAATTTGCTGATGGAGTTAACATGGGTGTGAGGAAAAAAGAGAATTAAGGATGATTCAGCACTTTTGGTTCAAGCAACTGGGTAAAAGGTATGCCATTAACTGAGATCATGAAGATTATGGAAAGAGTAGGTTTTGGGAGAAATCAATGGCTTTGTTTTGGACAGGTTAAGTTTGAGATGCCTATTGGACATCCAAGAGGCAGTTTCAAAAGGCATTTGGTTATATGAGTCTAGAATTCAGAGAAGAGTTCAGAGCTGGAGGCATTAATTCAGGAATCATCCATGCATATACCTGATATTTAAAGCCAAGGGAAATTGTGTAAGCAAAGATAGAAAAGTGAGGAAATTAAGGCCAAAGACCTGGGATATTCTGAGCTTAGAAGAGGAGGAGGAACCAGCAAAGGAGATATAGACAGAGAAACTATTAAGTAGGACAAACAAACAAAAATGGGATGATGTTCCAGAAGACAAGTTAAAAAAATGTATCAAGAAGGCTCAACTGTGCTAAATGTTATTGAGAAGTCATGTAAGATGTAAATTATTAGAATTAACAAGGTAAAGGTCATTGGTAAGCTTGGCAAGAGTGGTTTCAGTGGGATGGTGAGGAAAAAAACCTGATCAGAGTGGGTTAAGAAGAGAATGGATGGTGAAAAAGTGAAGACAGTGAGGATTTAGACAAGTTCTTTAATTTGTGTAAAACAGATGGTAGTAGCTAGAGAGGGAATGTGAGATCTAGGGTAGATTTATAAGATGAGAACTATTGAAGTATGTTTTAATGCTGATAAAAGTAGAGAGGGAGAAATTAATGGAGGAGAAGGGATAATTGCAGGTAGAAAGTCTACGAGGAGGTGAGATTGGGTAGGACCCAAACTACAAGCAGAGGGTAGGTTTTAGATAGGAAAAAAGCACAGAATGTGGGTATAGAAGGGATTGATAGATCTGTTAGTGGGAAGATGAGAAAGCTTTCTTCTGACCACTTCCATTTTCTCAGTGAAATTAGGAAATCAAAGTCATCAAGGAGGAGAAAGAAAGCTTGGAAAAAGGAGAAGGTGTGCAATAGTTAACAAAGGTAATATTGGAAATGCTGCACAGGACTAGAATGTATTCATATGAGGATTATGAATATAAGACAGAATGTGTTTTTCTTCATGAAGGAACAGAATAGAGAGTTAGGTTTAAGCAGAATAGGGGTTTGCTAAGAAAGTGTGAGGAAAGGAAAGGAAAGGAAGTTGAGGGTACATACAAAGTACTAATTATAGTGATGGACAATAGAATCAGTTGTGGGGAAGGAGGGAATTGAAGATAATTAAAAAGTGGCATAATCCCTAGTTTGTTTATCTTGATGTGGTTAAGATTGTTGGAGTGAGGATATGAGAATTCATGAGCTATAAGAGATGGTGATCAGAGAAAAAGATACTTGAAATCATGACTTTGGAGGTGATGGTGTAATTGGTAATGTCAAGGTGTAAGGTAAGCTCATAGGAGTGGGTTATTGAAGTAGGATGGTGAGAAAGATTCTTGGCAAGTCTTGAGTTGTCATGAGTGGGATTTATGGGTTAGAAAGGAGCAGCATTCATTATTTGACACTACACACTATCTAATATCATGGTCTACATAGATACGTTAGTAAAATTGGGTGTAGAATATCCCACATTCTACATTTAGCTGATGGCTTCCTTGTGGTGTCATTTAACTTGTTCTTCTATAGCCCATATTACCTATAAACCAGTAGGTAATACAGGAAAACCTGTAGGAAAACCTCAAGCTGAACTAAGGCTTGATTAGATGGTTTAGATTTTTTCAGGCAAAAATACAGTACAAGTGATACTGATTGCTTGACTAATCACTGATTGTGGCTTTTGATTAGCAAATTCAGATTGCTGGTTCCTGGCGCTGAGGCAGCTATTGTTTAAACCCAACCCTGACAAAGGCGACAGTAGCCATCGTTACCAGGCAGAGGCTGTGGACATTT
This sequence comes from Dasypus novemcinctus, assembly GCF_030445035.2. NCBI lineage: Eukaryota > Metazoa > Chordata > Mammalia > Cingulata > Dasypodidae > Dasypus > Dasypus novemcinctus. Next base: position 41,751,245 of record NC_080675.1, read on the forward strand.
AAAGGGCTTCTTCACAGGGCTGCAGGGGAAAGTTAGCTGAAGAGCTGCATTTCCTGGGAAGGACAGGAAAGCTCAGCTTTGGGGAGCCATCAGAGAAGTTTTGGGCATCCTTCCTATCCCCCCCCACAGGGTACTTTGGAGCTAATCTGTATCCCCATCATGGGTCCCTGGCCCTGTTTTGGCTGGGAAAAACTGAATTGGAAAAGTTCTCCCCAGGATGGCCTCCTAGAATTCTCTCCAGGCAAAAGCAGCAAGAAGCAATAAAAGGAGTGTAAAAAACCACAGAGGTGGACAGTCTGGAACTAAGGCCTGCCAGCTTCAGATACCTGAGAGAGAGAAGTTTGTCCCCTGGAAAACAGGGGACAGCCAAACTTCTGTAAGTAGGGGAACTCCAAAACAACTAACAAGCAAAAGCCCAGGACAAGAGAGAGGACCAGTAAGACAGGGAAAATCGTGCACAGTACATTCGCCTTGGGCAGACCTTCCTGATAGGAGGGCTTACGCTCAAGAAAATCTCTGTCTTGTCTCCAACTGGTTACAAAACCAAGACACAGACATCCCAGGGACTAAATCACAGAGTTAACATTTTAAAAAATTAAAATGTACAGTATGTAAAAAAAGAGTACAAGACAAAGAAAGAAACAGGAAATAATGGCCCATACAAAGGAAGAGGATAAAAACACAGAAAACACCAATAAAGAAGACCAGAATGTGGATATACTGAACAAAGCCTTAAAAATATATGATCTCAAAAATGCCTAAGGAGATGAAGGAAAATAATGAGATGATAAGATAGGAGGAAAACAATGAATGAACAATATGTGAATCTAAGTAATGAAATGGAAATTTTAAAAAGGAACCAAACAGAACTACTGGAGTGGAAAAGCTCAATAACTGAAATGGAAAATGCCCAAGAGGGTTTCAAGAGAAGATTGGAGGGATCCAGGATGGCATGGTAGGGAATGACAGGCTGCACTCATTCTCTAGAAACTGCAGAAAAGTAGGCAGACTTGCCAGGCATAAGGGAAGCCGGAGTGTCATAGAGTCAATAAGAGAGGGCAACTGGAAAGGGTGGGGTCCTAGCTGGGCAAAAGGGAAAAGCAACCCGGCCAGCCCCAGAGAAGAAGGGAGTGTACCAGCCAGGCCAGGAGGAGAAGAAAATTGTCTAACCAGTCCTCGGGGAGGAAGAGCCCTGCTACCAGCTCTGGGGGAAAGAGGGCTGCTGAGGAGAAATCCCACAGGCAAGCCTCTGACTGTGAAAGAGGGTAGGGGAAAATTGGGCAAGCCACAAGGAAAGCTGAGGAAATTTAGCCAGACGTTTTTTTTGTTTGCTTTTGTTTTGTTTTGTTTTGTTTTTACTTTTTTGTGTGTGGGGGGTGATGAATTGGCCAAAATTGGCAATCTGAGAGACGTTTAGCTGGTCCTGGTGGTCTGAGAGGGAGACAAAAAATTTTGTTTCCTTTTGTTTTGTTTTGCTTGTTTTTTCTTCTTCTCGTCATTACTTTCATTTCCTCTTCTGCTTTTGTTCTTTTCTTTCTTCTCTTCCCATTTTTCTTGTCTTTTATTTTTTCCCTTTTTTCCTCCCTCTTAATCTGTAATTTATTATTTTAACCTTTTTTTTCCTCTTTCCTTCCTCTTTTTATTTTTTCTTTGTTTCATTTTTTTCTCTCCTTTTCTTCCTTTCTGCTTTCTTTTTCCTGTTTTGTCTTTCTTTCTTCTCTTCTCACTTACCTGGCATTTCATTTCATTTTTTCTCCTGTCCCATTTTTTACCTTTTAAAATTTTTATTCCTGTTTACTACTTTCCCTCCTATTATTTATTTTTTCTATCTCTTCTTTTTGTTCTTTTTCCTGCCTTCATTTTTTATATTCTTTTTTCCTTCCTTCATTTTTAATGTTTTTGTTTCTTTTCCTTTTCCTCTTCTTTTCCCCCCCTTTTGTGTGTGTGTGTGTGTGTGTGTGTGTGTGTGTATCTAATATTTTTTCCATTAAACACAGGCAACTACAGGGATTCAGAATAAGTGGAACCAAGTGATAAAGAGGACTACTAACATAAAATTAAACAAAAATTTAAAAAAAAAACAGGCTAGAAAGAGAAACTACCCAACTGAATAAACCCATCAAGATAAACAGATGCCTAGGCATCAGCAAAAAATTACAAGCCATACTAAGAAACAGGAAGTCATGGCCCAGTCTAATGGACAAAATAAGAAGCAGGAGGAGATGCACAAGAATGTCCAAACAAATATCCTAAATCAACTCAATGAAATGAAGGAAGAGATAAAGGATATCAAGAAGACACTGGGGGAATGTACAGAAAGAACTTGTAAACCTATATAAAAATCTAACAGATCTTAGGATGATGAAAGACACAGTTCAAGAAATTAAAAATACACTAGAAGCATATAACAGCAGATTTGAACAGGTAGAGGAAAGAATTAACAGCACAGAAGATAGGACATCTGAAATTGCACAGACAGTAAAACAGATTTAAAAAGTGGAGAAAAATCCACTTTTTTCCACTCAGGGAACTGAATGACAACATGAAACACAAAAACATAGACATTATGGGTATCCCAGAAAGAGAAGGGAAAAGAAAGGGGGCAGTAGGAGTGTTTGAGGAAGTAATGGCCCAAAATTTCCCAACCCTTATGAGGGATATGGGTATACATGACCAGGAAATACAGTGTACCCCAAGCACAATAAATCCTAGCAGTCTTACCCTGAGACACATACTTACCAGATTGTCAAAAGCTCAAAACAAGGACAAAATCCTGAAGGCAGCAAGAGAAAAGAGATCCATCAAATATAAGGGAAGCTCAATAAGATGAAGTGCTGACTTCTCATCTGAAACCATGGAGGCAAGAAAGCAGTGGTATGACAATAGTTAAAATGCTGAAAGAAAAAAACTGCCAGCTAAGAATTCTGTACCCAACAAAACTGTCATTCAAAAATGAGGGAGGGTTCAAAATATTCACAGATAAATAGAAATTGAGGGCATTCAAGAAATACTAAAGGGAGTTCTGCATGATGAAAGGAAAATACAGGTGAGCAAGGACTGGAGGAGAATGTAGAAAGGAGGATTATTGTAAGAGTAACTAAAAGGATAAAAAATAAATAAAAATAAAATATGACATATATACACCTAAAGAAAATAATGACTAAAGTAAGTACTGCCTTTACAGTAATAACATTGAATGTTAATGGATTGAACTCTCCAATAAAAAGACACAGATTGGCAGAATCAATAAGGAACTATGACCCATCTACATGCTGCCTGAAAGAAGCTCACCTTAGACCCAGGGGGACAAACAGGTCACAAGTGAAAGGTTGGAAAATGATTTTAACCAAAAAAGGACAGGAGTAGCTATACTAAAATCAGATGAAATAGACTTTAAATGTAAGAGACAAAGAAGACACTATATATTAATAAAAGCAGTACTCTACCAGGAAGAAAGAACAATCATAAATATTTATGCATCTAATCAGTGAGCCCCAAAATACTTGAGGCAAATACAGGCAAAACTAAGGGGAAAACTAGATGCCTCTACAATCATACTGGGGAATTCAATACTCCATTATCACCATTAAACAGAAAAATCTCAATAGAGGCTCAATAAAGAAACAGAGGCCTTGAATAATATGTTAGAGGAATTAGACCTAATGGACTTACACAGAACATGACACCCCAAAGCAGCAGGATATACATTCTTCTTGAGTAGTCATGGATTATTCTCCAGGATAAACCACATGCTAGGTCATAGAACAAGTCTCAACGAATTTAGAAACACTGAAATTATACAAAGCACTTTCTCTGACCACAAGAGAATGAAGCTAGAAATCAATAAAGGATGGAGAATTGGAATAAGCACAAATGCACAGAAGTTAAGCAATACACTCTTAAACAGTCAGTGGCTCAAGAAGGAAATTGCCAGATAAATCAGTAATCACCTTGTAGCAAATGAAAATGAGAACACAATATATTAAAACTTATGGGATGCAGTCACATCAGTGCTGAGAGGGAAATGTATAGCTCTAAATACCTACTTTAAAAAAGAAGAGCTGGGAAGCGGCTGTGGCTCAATCTGATGAGCTCCCATCGACCATATGGGAGGCCCTTGTTTACATCCCAGGGCCTCCTTGTGAAGGCAGACTTGCTGGCATGCTGCAGAGCACTTCCCAGCCCGCAAACACTGTGGAGTGCCACCTGGTCCTCAGATGCCATGGAGAGCTAACTCAGCAAGGTGACACAACAAAAAGAAGGGAGACAAGCGAGAACACAGAAGAGCCCATAGTGAATGGACACAGAGAGCAGACAGCAAGCAAGCCGCAAGGGGGGAGGGGAAATAAATAAATACACAGAAGAATGTACAGCAAATGGACACAGAGAGCAGACAGCACACACACACAAACAAAAGCTGAAAGGCGGGGAGGGTTTAAAAAAAAAGGATAAAAAAAAAAAAAGATAAAATCAAAGACCTAATTGCACACCTGGAGAAACTAGAAAAAGAACAACAAGTAGAAGAAAGGAAACAAAGATTAGAGCAGAATTAAATGAAACTGAGAATTTAAAAAAATTAGAAATATTAATAAAACCAAAAGCTGGTTCTTTGAGAAGATTAATAAAATTGACAAACCCTTAGCAAGACTAACAAAAGAAAAAGAAGAGAAGATGTAAATAAATAAAATCAGAAATGAGAGAGGGGATAGCACCACAGACCCCACAGAAATAAAGCGTATAATAAGAGGAACTTTGAAAAACTGTATGCCAGAAAGATGGACAATGAAATGGATGAATTTTAAGAAACACAATAGCAACCTACTTTGATGAAAGAAGAAACAGAAGGACTCAACAAACCAATCATAAGTAGTGAGATTGAACTAGTCATCAAGAGCCTCCCAACCAAGAAAAGCCCAGGACTAGATGGCTTCATGGGTTATTTCTACCAATCACTCCAGGAAGAAATAATACTAATCCTGCTCAAACTCTTCCAAAAATTGAATAGGAGGGAACATTACCTAACTCATTCTAAGATGCCAAAATCACCCTAATACCAAAGTCACATAAAGATGTGACAAAAAGAGAAAACTACTGACCAATTTCTTTCATGAACTTAGATGCAAAAATGTTCAATAAAATACTTGTTAATCAAATCCAACAATACATTGGTCAAATTATACGCCATGATCCAGTGGGTTTTATCTCAGGTATGCAAGGATGGTTCAACATAAGAAAACCAATTAATGTAATACACCACATTAACATATTGAAGGAAAAAATGCACATGATAGTCTCTATCAATGCAGAAAAGGCATTCAACAAAATATAGCATCCTTTTTTGATAGAAACACTTCAAAAGATAGGATGAGAAGGAAACTTCCTCAACATGGTAAAGGGCATATATGAAAAACCCACTGATAACATAATACTTAATGGTGAAAGACTAAAGGCTTTACCTCTAAAATCTGGAACAAAACAAGGAAGCCCACTGTCACCACTCTTATTTTACATTGTATTAGAAGTACTTGCCTGAGCACGTAGTTAAGAAAAAGAACTAAAAGGCATCCAAATTTGAAAAAGTAGTAAAATTACACTATTTGAAAATGTCATGATCATATACAGAGAAAATCCCAAAAAATCTACAACAAAGCTTTTAGAGCTGATAAACAAGTTCAGTAAAGTAGCAGGATATCAAAAATTTAGTAGCATATCTGTACACTAATAATGAGCAATCTGGGAAGGAAATCAAGAAAAAAATTCCATTTACAATAGCAAATAAAAGAATCAAATGTCTAGGAATAAACTTAACTAAGGATATAAAGGAATGTACACAAAAAACCACACAAATTGGCTAAAGGAAATCAAAGAAGACCTAAATAAGTAGAAAAATATTCCATGTTTATAAGTGGGAAGACTAAATATCATTAAGATGTCTATCCTACCCAAATTGATTTAGAGATTCACTGCAATCTCAATATAATTCCCTAACAATTTTTTATTGAACTGGAAAAGTCAATTATCAAATTTATTTAGAAGGGTAAGGGGCCCTGAATAGCCAAAAACATCTTGAAAAGGAAAAAAAGAAATCAGAGGAATCATACTGACTTTAAAGCATACTACAAAACTACAGTGGTCAAGACTGCATGGTATCGACACAAGGAGAGACATACTGAAAAACAGAACTGAATTTAAAGTTAAGATATAGACCTGTGCATCTTCAGCCAACTGATATTCCACAAGGCCACCAAGCACACATGACTGGGACAGAATAATATCTTCAACAAATGGTATTTGGGGAACTGGATATCCATATCCAAAAGAATGAAAAAGGATCACCATCTCACACCCTATGCAAAAATTAACTCAGTATGGATCAAAGACCTAAATATAAGAGCCAAGACCATAAAGCTCCTAGAAGATAATGTAGGGAAGCATCTATGAGATCTTGTAGTAGGATATGATTTCATAAACTTTATAACCAAGCACAAGCAATGAAAGAAAAAATAGATAAATGGAACCTCTTCAAAATTCAAAATTAAAATCTTTTGTGCTTCAAAGGAGCCTGTCAAGAACGTGAAAAGGCAGCCTACTCAATGGGAGAAAATATTTTGGAACCACCTATCTGATAAGAATCTAATATCCAGCATATATAAAGAAATCTTATATCTTGAAAATAGAAAGACAACAACCCATTTTTTAAAAAATGGGCAATAGATTTGAATAGAAACTTTTACAAAGAGGAAACACAAATGACTAAAAAGCATGTGAAAAGATGATCAACAGCTCTAGCTCTTCAGGAATGCAAATCAAAACTATAATGAGATATCTTACATCTACTAGACTGGCTGCTATTAGAAAAACTGAAAAGTACAAGTATTGGAGAGGCTGTAGAGGAATAGGAACACTCATCCATGGCCGGTGGGAATGTGGAATGGTGCAGCTACTGTGGGGAACAGGTTGGAAGTTCCTCAGGAAACTAAGTATACAATTGCCATATGATCTGGTAATCCCATTACTAGGAATATACCCAGAAGAATTGAAAGCAGGGACACAAACAGATACATGCACACCAATGTTCATCATGGCATTATTCACAATTGCCAAAATTTGGAAGCAACCCAAGTGTTCATCAAAAATGAATGAATAGGCAGCAGACTTGGCCCAGTGGTTAGGGCATCAGTCTACCACATGGGAGGTCCGTGGTTCAAACCGTGGGCCTCCTTGACCTGTGTGGAGCTGGCCCATACGCAATGCTGATGCGCGCAAGGAGTGCCGTGCCACGCAGGGGTGTCCCCCGCGTCGGGGAGCCCCATGTGCAAGGAGTGTGCCTCATAAGAAGAGCCACCCAGCACGAAAGAAAGTACAGCCTGCCCAGGAATGGTGCCGCACACATGGAGAACTGACACAACAAGATGACGAAACAAAAAGAAACACAGATTCCTGTGCTGCTGACAACAGAAGCAGACAAAGAAGACGCAGCAAATAGACACAGAGAACAGACAACTGGGGTGGAGGGGGAGGGGAGAGAAATAAATAAATAAATATTTTTTAAAAATGAATAAACAAAATGTGGCATATACATACAATGGAGTATTACTCAGCTGTAATAATGATTTGAAGTATTGACACATGCAACAACATGAATGAATCTCTAAGACCTTATATTGAGTGAATAATTCAGTCACTAAAGGACAAATATTACATGATCTCACTGATGTGAATTAAGGATATGAGCAGATTCACAGAGGTAGAGATGTAAGATAGGTTACCAGAAGATAGAAAGGGACTTGAGAGTGGTGAGCCAATGCTCAATCTGGGCAGAATCTATGATAAGGTGGATGGGGGATTTTGGCAGTAGATAGGGGATGATGGTGTAGCAATGTGAATGGGGTCAACAATGCTGGAGTGTGAATGTGAGTGGAGTTGGGCTATCCATAGAGTGAGGGGTAGGACTGGAGAAGGAACAGATGAACTCTGGGGAGGTAAAGGACTGTGGTTGAGAACACAATTGTGGGAGTATTCTTTTGGCAACTATGGCAGAGAGGGTCGCTGGTGCAGGGTGTCTGTCAGTGTGGGGGAATGTGGGGGAAGTGTATCTGGTGCATGCCTTTTTGGAATATGAATATGCTTATGTGGTCATAGGGTGTTATCTCAGTGGGTGGAGACCCTCGCAATAACCAAGAAAATATTAAATTCCAATACTAGGGAGTCCTGCTACATTTGCTAATAGGTCAGTAAGAATCTCTAGAGTAAAAAGCAGTACTGAATAAAAGAAAACAGAGCAGTACTCCACACCCTTGATATTAATGCTTGTACTTAATAACTTTATTCTTGTAAAATTAAAATAGCCTAATAATATCTATTGCCTAGGAGTTGCCTCTAGAAAACCTCCTTGTACTCAAATGTGGCCTCACTCTAAGCCAAACTCAGCAAACAAACTCACTTCCTTCCCCCTGACATGGGATATGACTCCCAGGGATGTGCCTCCCTGGCACCAAGGGAGTACCACCAAGCACCAACAAGTGATGCATTTGGAAAAAGGTCTTGATCAAAAGGAAGAAAATTAAATAGAAAAGAGTTTTTATGGCTAAGAGATTTCAAAGTGAGTTGGGAGGTCATTCCAGAGGTTATGCTTATGCATGTCTCGGGCAGATCTCACTGACTGCCACAGTAAACAAAGTCTTAAATAGGATTGCTCCCCAGGGCTCTAGAGATATATGGGCACTATAGGCAAGGCACACAATGACATGAAATCAGCACCCCATTGGAGGCCTTACATTGGAATATAGGATATCCTATTTCCCCAATGTAACAGATTTATACTCATTTATAATTTCCCTACACATGATTCTTCTACCCCTTTTGTTTGAACCTATAATTAGCACTATACCCATTAAATATATGTCCCAGAGACTTAAATATTTGGTCTGTTCATATGCCAGTTGAGCTCTAAATCTCAGCAGAGTTGTAGCCAACATCTAGTTACCAGTTCATTGGACTTGCCTAGGACAACTAGCAAAATGATGATGATAGACAACCCCCAAAATGCCAAGAGTATATACAACTGCAAGCAAAACAGTTCCTTCCTTCCGCCCCACAAGACCTTAGCCCCCTCTCAATCTGCAGCAGAGTAGGATTTGGGGATCCCTCAAATCCTCAAGACTGATGAAGGAACAAACATGGAGTGGGGGGCGGCGGGGAATGCAATCATGGACCAAAGTAGACATTATTATTGGAGTAATGGAAGAACTTGTGACATTGACACAAAGATAGTGGTTACCAGATGTTCTGAGGGGAGGGGAAGGGAAGAATAAGTGGAACATAGGGAACTTTTAGGGCATTGGAATTGCTCAGCATGATATTGCAATGATGGATCCAGCCAGTATACATTTTGTCAAAATCTATAAAATTGTACAGTGCTAAGTGTAAACCATAATGTAAACTATAGACCATGGTTAGTAGCAATGCTTCAATATGTGTTCATCAATTGTAAAAAATGTACCACATTAAAGTAAGATGTTATTTTTTTTAAAGGTTTATTTTTATTTATTTCTCTCTTTCTCTCCCCCCCTCCAGGTGTCTGCTCTCTGTGTCTATTTGCTGTGTGTTCTTTGTCCACTTCTGTTGTTGTCAGTGGCACAGGAATCTGTGTCTCTTTTTGTTGCGTCATCTTGCTGTATCAGTTCTCTGTGTGTGTGGCGCCATTCCTGGGCAGGCTGAACTTTCTTTCGTGCTGGGCGGCTCTCCCTACGGGGCACACTCCCTGCGCGTGGGGCTCCCCTATGTGGGGGACACCCCTGCATGGCATGGCACTCCTCATGTGCATCAGCACTGCGCGTGGGCCAGCTCCACACGGGTCAAGGAGGCCTAGGGTTTGAACCGTGGACCTCCCATGTGGCAGACGGATGCCCAAGCCATTGGGCCAAGTCCGCTTCCCAGTAAGATGTTATTAATTGGGGAAAATGTGAAAGCAAGAGGGGGTTGGGATATGTGAATCCCCTATACTTTCGATGTAACTTTCTTATAATATAAAACTTCTTTAAAAATAAAATAAAAAATAAATAGTTTAGCTTTCCAAAAAAGAGCAGATTGGAGCTGGCAGAAGAAAGAATCAGTGAAACTTGAAGTCAAGATACTTGAAATAAGTTAGCTGAGGAGCTGAATGAAAAAGAAATATTAAAAGTAAAAAACAGCCTAAGAGAGCTGTGGGACACCATCAAGCACAACAATACACATGTTATGGGAGTCCCAGAAGGAGAAAAAAGAGAGAAACGAACAGAGGGACTAGTTATAGAAATAATGACAGAGAATTTATGAAACTTAGCAAAATACATGAATATGAAAATCCAAGAAGCTCAGAGAAAACCAAAGAGGATAAACACTAACAAAAACATACCTTCCCATATATTAATCATACTATCAAAAGCAAAGAACGAGAGTCTGAAAGCTCCAAAAGAAAAGCAACATGGTACATTCAAGGGAGTCCCAATAAAATTGAGTATTGATTTCTCATCAGAAACCATGGACTCAAGAAGGCAGTGCAAAATATGTAAAGTTCTGAAGGATAACAATTGCCAGCCAAGAATTTTATATCCAATGATTCTCTCTTTCTAAAATAAGGGAGAGATTAAGATTCTCAGATGAACAAAATTTGAGGAAATACTTGCCCTATAAGCAATGCTAAAGGGAGTTCTTCTGATTGAAATGACACTAGACAGTGGTTCAAAGCTGCATAAAGAAATAAAGACCTGTTATACAAGTAACTATTTGGGTAATTTTAAATGCCAGTATTATTGTATTGTATTGCTTGGTATGTAATTTCAGTTCTTACTTCCTGCTAAAATGCAAATGCGTAAAAAATAATGATAAATCTATGTTTTGGACATATAATGTATGAAGATATAAGTGATAACAAGTGCAAAAAAACAGTGGGGGACAGAGGGATATAGGAAAAGTATATATACTTGCTACTGAAGTTAAGTTGGTATCAAACCAAATATGAGTGTTATATATTTAGGATATTAAATTTTAACACCATGGTAAGCACAAGGAAGACAGATGAGAAAACATATCCAGATAGAAATAAGAAGGCATTCTATATTGTTCAAAACAAGAAAACAAATAAATATAAAGATAAGTATTTACAGAAGTCGGGGGGGAGGGGAGAAGCGGACTTGGCCCAGTGGACAGGGTGTCCACCTTCCACATGGGAGGTCTGCGGTTCAAACCCTGGGCCTCCTTGACCCATGTGGAGCTGGCCCATGCACAGTGCTGATGCATGCAAGGAGTGCCATGCCATGCAGGGGTGCCCCCTGCGTAGGAGAGCCCCATGTGCAAGGAGTGTGAGCCATAAGGAGAGCCGCCCAGTGCGAAAGAAAGTGCAGCCTGCCCAGGAATGGCTCCACACACACAGAGAGCTGACACAGCAAGATGACACAACAAAAAGAAACACAGAATCCCATGCTACTGACAACAACAGAAGCGGACAAAAGAACACGCAGCAAATGGACACAGAGAACAGACAACTGGGGCAAAGGGTGGGGGAAGGGGAGAGAAATAGATAAAATAAATCTTTAAAAAAAAAAAGAAGTCGGGGGAAAAAGGTGTAAGACTTACAAAGACTAAATAGCAAAACGGCAAAAGAAAGTCCTGTATTATCAGTAGTGACTTTAAATATAAATGGATTGGGAAGCAGACTTGGCCCAATGGATAGGGCATCCACCTACCACATGGGAGGTCTGCGGTTCAAACCCCAGGCCTCCTTGACCCGTGTGGAGCTGGCCCACGTGCAGCGCTGATGCGCGCAAGGAGTGCCAAGCCACACAGGGGTGTCCACCACATAGGGGAGCCCCACGTGCAAGGAGTGCGCCCCCTAAGGAGAGCCGCCCAGCATGAAAGAAAATGCAGCCTGCTCAAGAATGGTGCCGCACACACGGACAGCTGACACAACAAGATGATGCAACAAAAAGAAACACAGATTCCTGGTGCTGCCGATAAGGATAGAAGTGGTCACAGAAGAACATACAGTGAATGGAAACAGAGAGAAGACAACTTGGGGGGGGAGGGGAGAGAAATTAAAAAAAAATAAAAAATACATATAAATGGATTAAACTATTGAGCCAAAAGACAGAGATTGGCAGATTGGATAAAAAAGCATGATCTAACTGTATGCTGTTTGTGAGGCACTCACATTAAATTCAAAGATACAGTAGGTTGAAGGTGAAAGGAGGGAAAAAATATATACCATGCAAGTATTGACCAAGAAAGAGCTAGGGTGGCTATACTAATACTGGGTAAAATAGACTTTAAGTCAAAAACAGTTACAAGGGACAAAGACAGTCATTACATACTGATAAAGAGAATAAATTAACAAGAAGATATAACAATTATAAATATATATGCACCTAACAATAGAGCCCCAAAATAAAAGAAGCAAATTTTGACAGATTTGAAGTGAGAAATTTATGGTTCTACATTAATAATGGGAGAATTAAATATACCACTCTCAATAATAGGTAGAATTCCTAGTCAAAAGATCAGTAAGGAAGTACAGGGCTGGAATGATATACTAAACCAAATAGACCTAACAGATATATATAGAACACTGCACCCTGTGAAATCAGAATACACGTTCTTCTGGAATGCATATAGATCATTCTGCAGGACAGACCATGTGTTGAGTCACAAAACAAGTCTCAATAAACTTTAAAAATATTGAAATCACACAATGTATATTCTAAGACCACAATGGAATGAAACTAGAAATCAATAACAGAGGGAGAAAGGGAAAATTGATTTTTTAAAAACTGATGGGTTAAAGAAGAACTCAGAAGCAAAATTAGGAAGTATCTTGAGGCAAAGAAAAAATAAAATACAATATATCAAAACTTATGGGATGCAGTGAAGGCAAAGCTGGGGGTGGAATTTATAGGTCTAAATGCCCACATTAAAAAGGAAGATACACTTTAAATCAGAGATGTAACCTCAAAATTGGAAGAACTAGGGAATGAATACGGCTCAAGTGATTGGGCTCTCATCTACCATATGGGAGGCTCCAGGTTCAATTCCCAGGGCCTCCTGGTGAAGGTATCTGGCCTATACAGCGGAGAGTTGACAGCCCGTGCTGTAGAGAACTGACAGCCTGCAGCATGGAGAGGTGTCAGCCCACACTGTGGAGAGTAGGCGCAGCCAGATAACACAACAAAGGGAGGCACAGAGGAGAGATAGTGAGAGGTGCACCAGTCCAGGGAGCTGAGGTGGCTTAAGTGATTGGGTGCCTCTCTCCCATGTTGGAGGTCCCCAGGATCAGTTCTTGGTGCTTCCTAAAGAGAAGACGAGAAGAGAAGACAAGCAGACACAGAAGAACACGCAGCAAATGGATACAGAGAGCAGACATCATGAGCAAATGGCAAGGGGGGCTGGGGAATAAATAAATAAAATAAAATAAATCTTTTTAAAAATTGGAAGAACTAGAGAAAGATGAGCAAACTAAACCCGAAGCAGGGAAGCAGATTTGGCCCAAAGGATAGGGTGTCCCTCTACCAGATGGGAGAAGGTTCAAACCCAGGGCTTCCTGACCCATGTGATGAGCTGGCCCACGCGCAGTGCTGATGTGCACAAGGAGTGCCCTGCTACGCAGGGGTGTCTGCTGCATAGGGGGGCTCCACATGCAAGGTGTGTGCCCTGTAAAGAGAGCTGCCCAGTGCAAAGAAAGTGCAGCCTGCCCAGGAATGGCGCTGCACATACAGAGAGCTGATGCAGCAAGATTATGCAACAAAAAGAGACACAGATCCCGGGTGCCGCTGACAAGTATACAGGCAGACGCAGAAGAACACATAGCAAATGGACACAGAGAGCAGACAATGGGGGCGGGGGAGGGGGGAGAGAAAGAAATCTTTTTTTAAAATTAATGAATATATATAAAGTGAAGATTTTAAAAAGTTTAAATAAATAAATAAACCCAAAGCAAGCAGAAGGAAGGAAATGACAAAGATTAGCATGGAGATAAATGAAACAGAAAACAAAAAATCAATAGAATCAATGAAACCCAAAGTTGGTTCTTTGAAAAGATCAATAAAATCAACAAACCTTTAGCTAGACTGACAAAGAAAAAAAGAGAGGATACAAATAACAAAAATCAGAAATAAAAAGGGAGATATTAATACCAACCCTGATGAAATAAAAAGGACTATTGTATGGCATAAAAAACTGCATGCCAATAAATTAGATAACTTAGATGAAATGGACAAATACTTCGAAATACAGAAACTACCTACATTGACTCAAGAAGAAATAGATCTCAACAAACTGTTACTAGTAAAGAGATTGAATCAGTAATAAAAAACCTCCCAAAAAAGGACCAGATGATTTCACAGGGGAATTCTGCCAAACATTCCAGGAAGAATTAACTCTCATTTTGCCCAAACTCTTCCAAAAAATTGAAGAGGAATAAGCACTCCCTATCTCATTCTATGAGGCCAACATTACCCTCATACCAAAGCCAGATAAAGATACCACATGAAAAGTAAACTACAGACTAAATCTCTTAGGAATATAGATGCAAAAATCCTCAACAAAATACTAGCAAACCAAAAATAACAGCATATTAAAAGAATTATACACCATAATCAAGTGGGATCTATGCAAGGTTGGTTCAACATAAGAAAATCAATTAATGTAATACAGCACGTTAACAGAATAAAGGGGAAAAAAAACACTTGATCATCTCAACTAATGCAGAAAAGGCATCTGACAAAATGCAACACCCTGTCTTGATAAAAACACTTAGAATCCTAGGAACAGGAGGAAACACCCTCAACACGATAAGGGGCATGTATGAAAAGCTGAGAACCAACATTCTTCTTAATGGTGAAAGACTGAAAACTTTCCCTGTAAGTTCAGGAAGAAGACAAGGATGCCCACTGTCACCACTCTTATTTAACGCTGTATTAGAAGTACTTGTTCAATCACTTAGGCAAAAAAAGGAAATAAAAGGGATCCAAATTGGAAAGAAGTACAACTTTCCCTATTTGCAGATGATATGATCCTATATTCAGAAAATTCTGAAAAATCTACAAAAAAGCTCTTTGGGCTAATAAAGGAACTCAGCAAAGTGTACGAGAACAACATTCAAAAATCAGTAGTGTTTCTATACATAAGCAATGAACAATTGGATCAAGAAATTAAGAAAAAAAACTCCATTCACAACTAAAAGAACTAAAAGAATCAAGTATCTAAGAATAAATCTAACCAAGGATGTAAAGAACTTGTATTCAGAAAACTACAAAACATTGCTAAAACAAATTAAAGAAGATATAAATAAATGGAAAAATATTTCATGTTTATGGATTGGAAGACTAAGCTTTGTTAAGATGTCAATACTACCCAAAGCAATTTATAAATTCAATGCAATCCCAATGAAAATTCCATCAACCTTCTTTGAAGAAATGGAAAAGCCAATCATCAAATTTATATGGAATGGTAAGGGACCCCAAGTAGTTAAAACAACCTTGAAAAAAGACTATAGTTGGAGGACTCACTCTTCTAACATTAAAACATTTTAAGAGAGAGAGAGAGAATTTTAAAAACCTTATTCCAAAGTCACAGTACTCAAAACAGCATGGCACCAGTACAAGGAAAGTCATATAGACCAATGGAATAGAACTGATAGCTCAAAAATCAACCCTCACATTTATGGCCAATTGATTTTTGACATGGTGGAAAAGACCCCTCAATTGGGAAAGAATAGTCTCTTCAATAAATGGTACTGGGAAAACTGGATCTCCATTTCCAACAAAAGGAAGGAGAACCCATACCTCACACCATATACAAAAATCAACTCAAAATGGATCAAAGCCCTAAATATAAGAACTAGATCTTTCAAACTCCTAGAAGAAAATGAGGAAAGCATCTTCAGGACCTTGTGTTTGTCAATGGTTTCATAGACTTTACACCCAAAATACGAGAAACAAAAGAAAAAATAGACAAATGGAACCTCATCAAAATAAAAAACTTTGGTACTCAAAGGACTTTTATCATGAAAGTAAAATGACAACCTACATTTGGAAGCCACATATCCAATAAAGGATTAATATCCAGTATATATAAACAAAAAGACAAACAACCCAATTAAAAATTGGGCAAAAGACTTGAACAGCTATCTTGCTAAAGAAAATATACAACTGGCTAGAAAGCACATGACAAAATGCTCAACATCATTAGCCATCAGGGAAATGCAAATCAAAATCACAATGAGGGAATGGACATAGCTCAAGTGGTTGAGCACCTGCTTCCCATACACAAGGTCCTGGGTTCCATCCCCAGTACTGCTTAAAAAAATAATCACAATGAGATACCATTTCATACCCATGAGAATCACTGTTGTTTTTAAAAAATTGAAGAAAGCAAGTGTAGACGATGTGGAGAAATAGGTACACTCATTCATTGCTAGTAGCAATGTAAAATAGTACAGCAGCTGTTGAAGACAATTTGGTGGTTCCTCAGAGCACTAAGTACAAAATTGCTTAATCAGCCAGGGGGGTGCTGATGCAAAATCCCAGAAATCTGTTGGCTTTTATAAAGGGTATTTATTTGGGGTAGAGCTTACAGTTACCAGGCCATAAAGCATAAGTTACTTCCCTCACCAAAGTCTTGTTGCCACATGTTAGAGCAAGATGGCTGTTGACATCTGCCAAGTGTTCAGGCTTTCTGGGTTCCTCTCTTCCTGGGGCTTGTTTCTCTCTGGGCTCTGCTGCTTCTCCACAAATCCAACTGTAGACCTTCAGGCAAATGGCTTGTCTTTTTTCCCAGGGCCTCTGCCATGTCTAATAGAGCCTTCTCTCTGCTCCTCTGTGTGCTTACTTACCGGGCCCCAGCATTAAAACTCCAAACTTCCTTCTCTGTGATGCAGTTTCTTTGTGTGTCCTATTGACATGGCCCAATCAAAGCCTTAATCATTATTTAATCAAGTAAAAGTGAAACCTCTGAATCCAATATAATCTAATATGCCCAAACAAAAAGACCAGTTCACAAACATAATCCAATATTTATTTTTGGAATTCATAAACAATATCAAATTGCCACACTACCACTACCATATGACCCAGCAATCCTACTACTAGGTATATAGCCCAAAGAACTGAAAGCAGACTTGAAAAGGTATTTGCAAACTTATGTTCATATAGGCACTATTCCCAATTGCTAAAAGGTGGAAACAACCTAAGTGTCCATCAGCTGATGCATGGATAAATAAAATGTAGTGTATACACACAATGGAATATTAACTGTAAAATGGAATGAAGTACTGAAGCATATGACAACAGGAATGAACCTTGAAGATATCATGTTTTATGAAATAACCTAGACACTAAAGGACAAATATTGTATGATCTCATTTGATTTGATACAATTAGCATAAACAAACTCAGAGAGACAGAATCTAGAATATAGGTTACCAGGGGACGGACAGGGAATGGAGAATGAGAAGTTAAGCTTAAAATGTACATGGTTCCAATTTGGAATTATGGAAAATTTTGGTAATGAAGGGCGTCATGGCAGCACAACATTTTCAACTCAGTTAACAGCATTGGAATATATATCTGAATATGATTAAAAGGGGAATTGTTGGAATGTATATATGGTAACAAAAATTTTTTAAAAGTCATGTAACTACACTATACAAACAGTGAACCCTAAGTTAAGCCATGGGCTTTAATTAATAGTACAATTATAAAAATGTGTCATCATCAACTGTGACAAATGTTCCACACCAATAAAGGTGTTGGTGGTGGGGTTGTATATGGGAATCCTGTATTTTATGCATAACTGTTTTGTAAACCCACATCTTCTCTAATAAAGAAAAAAGTTTCTTAGAACCATTAAGGGGAAGCAGATGTGGCTCAAGCGATTGAGTTCCCACCTACCACATGGGAGGTCCCAGGTTTGGTTCCTGGTGTCTCCTGGAGAAGATGAGCAAGACAGCGAGCTGGCATGATAGGCTGGCACGGTGAGCTGATGACACAACAAGATGATGCAACAAGGAGACACAAAGAGGAAACACAATGAGAGGGGCAATAAAGCAGGGAGCAGAGGTGGCTCGAAGGATTGAGTCCCACTCTCCCACATAGGAGGTTCCAGGTTCAGGTCCCAGTGCCTCCTAAAGAGAAGACAGGCAGATAGATACAGAGAGCACATAGTGGATGGACACAGAGAGCAGGAGTATGGGGGGAGGGATACATAAACAAAAATAAAATCTAAAAAGAAAACCATTAAGAAGAATGAATGGGGGAGAAAACAATATTAGAGGTGTAATGTGGAAAGAAAGACAAGGAGTCAGGGGCAGAGAATGAGCAGAGAACAGGAAGCTGATCAATAACTCTAGTTTAGAAATTAACATTTCATATGTTTGATTTCTTCCAGTTTAGTTACTGTATTTTTTTCTATCTCTAATTGGAATTTAAGCCTTACCTCTAAGTGAACTCAGAATTGAAATCTGGGTCTAGGTATAGTAAATCATAAAAACAAATCCTATGTGACAAAAATCTGTTCCACATCCCTACACTAAACACTATGTTCTTGGCCTGCCACAATTGTGTCTCCCTTCTGAGAGATTGCCTACCCACAGTCCCTTCTGCCAGTGTTGGTGCAAGGCATGCACCATCCTTCTCCCCTCTCATACTTTGAAACGAATAATAGAAATTTTCTTAGTATTCCATAAATTTTTTTGCAAATGCAGTATCAAGGGGCATCACCCTCCCAACTGCCCTCCCTAAGCAAACAGAGAGCCTCAGCCCTCCTATGTAAAAATCCTAGTGCCTTCACTGTCCACAGACTACATGGTCATTTTTCAAACCAGGGTGACACATACCTGGTCAAAGAGGTTTGGACCAAAGTTAAGCAACTTAGTCAAGAGCAGGAGGGGATTTGCCTGTGGGAGTGGGCGCAAGAGAAACTACTCAGACTATTGCTTATGCCTGTCAATTAGTGAAGCTCTATGAATTCCTTGCTGTTGAAATCCATCTTCTAGTACCAGCCTCCAAGAAGTCCCACCCTATCATAGCTCCTGTTCTTTAATTTCCAGGAGATTTTCTCCCTTGCAGTAAACCTTTTTATTTGAGCTAGCATGAGTGGCTCTTTATTCCTCACAACCCTAAGAGTCTAATTCTAACAGTATCAGTGTTGAAGGATGGAGAATAATACCCTGCAGTAAACTGTCTCATGGGGATGGTGAAGATCTGCCCTGGTGGGAAAGTCTTGAGTGGGAATATGGGTTGGAAAGATAAAGCATTCATTGTTTGACACTATACATGTGCACACACACACACAATCTGACATCATGGTCTACATTGTGGACTCTATTCTAGAAATGATGTGTTTTTATAAAATAAATTATATCTTCAAGTAACTATATACATTGTAATTCTTAATTACATATATATGTACATATGTATACATGTGTATATGTACAGGTATATATGTATGTGTATATACACACATACACACACACATTATTTTATTAATCAGTATATCCAGAGCCCCTAAATTTTTTTGAGACACAAAGTACATAAATTCATAGGAACTTTTCAGTGTCAAAGTAATTTTTTACTGGCTCAAGAGATATGCCTCTGGTGTATGAAAAATAATCCAAACAAAAATAACAAAAACCTGGTTTCAAATCCTACTAATATTGTCTTCTTGCACAACTCACTTATGTTTCTGAATTTCAGTTATTTCATCATTAAAAAGTGAGTAATGGAAGTGGACTTGGCCCAATGGATAGGGCATCCACATACCACATGGGAGGTCTGTGGTTCAAACCCCGGGCCTCCTTGACCCTTGTGGAGCTGGCCCATGCACAGTGCTAATGCACGCAAGGAGTGCCGGGCCAACGCAGGGGTGTCCCCCGCGTAGGGGAGCCCCACGCACAAGGAGGGCACCCCGTAAGGAGAGCCGCCCAGCATGAAAGAAAGTGCAGCCTGCCCAAGAATGGCGCCACACACACGGAGAGCTGACACAACAAGATGACACAACAAAAAGAAACACAGATTCCCTGTGCCGCTGATAAGAATAGAAGCGGTTACAGAAAAACACTCAGCGAATGGACACAGAGAGCAGACAATTTGGGGTGGGGTGGGGTGGGAGAAATAAATAAAAAATAAATCTTTAAAAAAAAAAAAGATGAGTAATAACTTTCTCTAAGGGTTTTGTAAGAATTTAAGTGAAACAAACTATATTAAAGATTTATCACAACGCCTGGCATGTAGTAAGTGTTCAAGAAATCAGTTTCACCCTTTAGGTTGAATATCCTTTTTTTCTTCATAATTAACCAATTCATCCTTTATTCAAAAGCATATATTACCTACTATGTAGCTCTCTATCATTTTAAAGCAAGGGGAACAGAAGAAATAAAGGACATGGACTCAATTTTATAGAATTTATGATTGAGTTAGGATGCCAAGAATAGTCACAGAGAACAATACTTTAAAATGCTAATAATATATTCAAACAATAAATTTTAGAATTTTATAATGTTGTTATGATGGGAATCTTTTAAATAATAAAAGTCCCCAATCCTACCACTTTAACAAATCAACTGTTTTCATTTATCCATGTTCCCTTCTAGTCTTGATCCATATATACATACTTTTACAATTTTTAATTCTGCTTATATTACTTAACATTATGTGAACATTCTCACTAATGCACAATCTTCAACATCATTTAACTTTAAATGCTATAATTAATAAATGTACAAATAGTGTACAAAGTATATAGATCATAGTTTAGTCATTTTCCATTGTTAAATATTGAAGACATTTTAACTTTTATAAATAATGCTGCAATTAATTTGATTATTGGTCATTTTGTAAATGTTGGTTTTATTTTTTATTTTGGATGTTCCTTTTCCTTGTAACCTATTCACTTGGCCACAGAAATTTTTTTTAACTTTTTTCAATTGAAATATATCACTCATACATAAACATACATAAACAATAAATGTGTAATAGTTGTGAACTTAACACAACAAACATATAACATCAAACATATATAACATCTCCTCCTACCACCAATAACTTGCATTATTTTTAAACCTTTTTAACTAATGATTAAAGAGCATTGTCAAAATATTACTACTAAACAAAGTATTTTTCCCCTAACCAATCTGATTATTATTATCTTTATATCATATATGTATGAACATACATAAACAATTAGGTGTATAGTAAAAGTTGTGAACTTACAAAGCAAACATGCATAACATCATACACGGGTCCCATACACCCTCCACCAACACCTTGCATTGTCATGAGATGTTTGTTACAAACTATGAAAGAACACTGTCAAAATCTTACTACTAATCATAGTTCTAATCTTACATTTGGTGTGTTTTTCCCCCAACCCGCTCTATTATTTTTCAAATATATATTTTTTATGACAGAACATGTACACTTATAAACAATCATGCACATGTGCGGAATTCCCAAACAACACCCCTCCATCAACACACCACAATGTGGTGCGTCATTTGCTACAGATAAAATATTATCATCTGATTATTGCCATGTCCATAGCATACATTTAGCTCACTTTTCCCATATTGCCTCAGTAGCAACACAGTACATCTTTTGCATAGATGAAAGAATATTATATTATTACTACTAACCACAGTCCATAGGTCACTCCAGGTCTATTTTTCCCATGCTTCTCCACATTCCCAACACCCTGCAGTAGGGACATACATTTGTTCAAGCTCACAAAGGACACTCTTGCATCAACCACATCCATCAACCACAATTCTCACCCACCTCTTGGTTTACTGTGCTATCCAGTTCCTAGATTATTCTCAAGCATTCTGTCAATTGGTATTTACATAACTAGACTACCATTTTCAGTCACATCCCCATTTATAAACTAGCTGTTACTCACTGTGTGTTACCATCCACTCTATACATTTCCACACTTTTACAGTAAAGCTAATTAAAACTTCTATATAAATTAAACATCAGTAGTCCACTCAGTCCTTCTCTTATCTCCTTTAAGAATCCACCACCTACCACCAGGTCTTGAAGATATTTTCCAATAATTTCTTATAGAAGTTTTATGGTTCTTGCTTTTTAATTTTTTTTTAATCCATTTTGGGTTAATTTTTGGATAAGATGTGAGATAGGGGTCCTCTTTCCTTCTTTCAGCTATGGATGTCCAATTTTTTCAGCACCATTTATTGAATGGATTGTTCTGCCTGAGCTGTATGAGTTTGACAGGCTAGTCAAAAATCACTTGACCGTACCTGTGAGGGTCTGTTTCTGAACCATAAATTTGGTTCCATTGGTCTATGGTATCTGTCTTTATGCCAGTACCATGCTGTTTTTACCACTATAGGTAGGTATTAGGATTTAAAGTCTGGAGATGAGGGTTCACTTTTCCTTTTCTTTTTTTAAAATTTTTTCTTTTTTTTATTTTATTGAAGTATATCATTCATACATGAACACACATAAACAATAAGTGTATAGTAAAGATTGTTAACTTACAAAATAAACATACATAACATCACACAGGGGTCTCATACATCACCCCTCCACCAACTCTTTGCATTGGTGTGAAACATTTGTTACAAACTATACAAGAGCATCATCAAATTTTACTACCAACTATATTCCTTATCTTACATTTGGTGTATTTCCCCCAGAACCCATACTACTTTTTTTAATGTATTTTTGTTACAAATATTGTGAACTTGCAAAACAATCATACAGATGTGTAGATTTCCCATACAACTCCACACCCTGGTGGAACATTTGTTACAGATTATGAGATAATATCATCAGACTATTACCACCAATCATGGTCCATAGCATACATTTGGTACACTTTTTCCATACACCTCCATTATCAACACAGTATAGCTTGGCATTAATGCAAGAATATTATAGTATTGCTGTTAACTATAGTCTATAGGTCACACCAATTGTAGTTTTCCCATGTTTCTCCATATTCCCATCACCCTGCAATAGTGATGTACATCTGCTCTAGCTAACAAAAGGACTCTCTTGCATTTGTACCCTTAACCACAATTCTCAACCACCTCTGGGTTCACTGTGTTATTCAGTCCCTAGATTATTCTTTAGCTTTCTTTCTATTGACATTTACTTACCCAGATTACCTTTTTCAGTCACAATCCCATTTACAAACCAGTTGTTACTCACTATAATGTGTTACTATCAACTCTATCCATCTCCACACTTTTACAGTAAAGATAATTAAAACTTCTACATACATTAAGCATCCATAGTTCTTCTTAACCCTCCTCTTATCTCCTTATAACCTATACTCTAGGTTCTAATTCCATGTGTTTATTATTTGTATTTAGTTCATATTAAGGAGATCATGCAACATTTGTCCTTTCGTGTCTGGCTTACTTCGCTTAGTATAATGTCTTCAAGACTCATCCATGTTATCACATACATCCCAATTTCATTTCTTCTTATTGCAGCATAGTGTTCCATCATACGTATATACCACATTTTGTTTATCCATTCATTGGTGGATGGACACTTGGGTTGTTTCCATCTTTTGGCAATTGTGAACAATGCCACTATGAACATTGGTGTGCAGATGTCTGTTAGTGTCATAGTTTTTAGTTCTTCTGGATATATTCCTAGTAGAGGAATTGTTTGATCATATGGCAGTTCTATCTTAAGCTTCCTGAGGAACTGCCAAACTGTCTTCCACAGAAGCTGCACCATTTTACACTCCCACCAACAGTGAAGGAGTATTCCTGTTTTTTCACCAGCACTTATTGTTGTCTGATTTTTTAATAATGGCCATTTTATGTGGTATTAGATGATATCTCATTGTTGTTTTAATTTGCATTTCCTTAATAGCTAGTGATATGGAACATTTTGGCCATTTGTATTTCCTCTTTGGAGAAATGTCTATTTAAATCTTTTGCCCATTTTTAAATTGGATTGCTTGCTCTTTTATTGTTGAGTTGCATGATCTCTTTATATAGAATGGAAATCAAACCCTTATCGGATAAGTGGTTTCCAAATATTTTCTCCCATTGACTGGGCTGCCTTTTCACCTTCTTGATGAAGTCCTTTGAATCACAGAAATGTTTAAGTTTGAGGAGGTCCCATTTATCCATGCTTTCTTTTGTTGCTCGTGCTTTTGGTGTAGGTTTAAGAATCCATCACCTACCACCAGGTCTTGAAGATGTTTCCCTACATTTTCTTCTAGGAGCTTTACTGTACTTCCTTTTATATTTAGGTGTTTGATTCATTTTGAGTTAATTTTTGTATAAGGTGTGAGGTAGAGGTCTTCTTTCTTTCTTTTGGCTATGGATATCCAGTTCTCCCAACATCATTTGTGGAATAAACTGTTCTGCCCCAACTGGGAAGGTTTGACAGGCTTGTTAAAAATCACTTGGCCATAGATGTGAGGATCTGTTTCTGAAGCATCAGTTAGGTTCCATTGGTCTATGTGTCTATCTTTATGCCAATACCATGCTGTTTTTTTTTTTTTTTTACCACTGTAGCTAGGTAATATGATTTAAAGTCTGGAACTGAGAGTACTCCAACTTGACTTTTCCTTTTTAAGATGCTTCTGGCTATTCAGGGCCTCTTACCGTTCCAGATAAATTTGATAATTAAGTTTTCCCTTTGCTTAAAAAATGCTGGTGGAATTTTTATTGGTTTTGCATTGAATCTGTGTATCAATTTGGGTAGAATTGACAACTTAATGATATTTAGTCTTCCAATCCATGAGCATGGAATGTTCTTCCAATTATTTAGGTCTTTTTTAAAATTTCTTTTAGCAATGCATTATAGTTTTCTGAATACAAGTGCTTTGCATCCTTGGTTAAGTTTGCTCCTAAATATTTGATTCTTTTAGTTGCTATTGTAAATGGAATTTTTTTCCTGACTTCCTCCTCAGATTGTGCATTAATGGTGTATAGAAACACCACTGATTTTTGCATATTGATCTTGTATCCTGACACTCTACTGAAATCATTTATTAGCTCTAGCAGCTTTGTTGTAGATTTCTCAGGATTTTCTATATATACAATTATATCATCTGTGAATAGTGAAAATTTAAATTCTTCCTTTCCAGTTTGGATGCCTTTTATTTCTTTTTCTTGTCTGATTGCTCTAGCTAGAACCTCTAGCACTATACTGAACAACAGTGGTGACAGTGGGCATCCTTTTCTTGTCCCTGATCTCAATGGGGAAACTTCTAAATTTTCACCATTGAGTACAATGTTAGCTGTGGGTTTTTCATATACAGCCTTTATCATGTTGAAAAAATTTCCTTCAATTCCTATTTTTTGTAGTATTTTTATCAAGAAAGGATGCTGTATTTTGTCAAATGCCTTTTCTGCATCAATTGATAAGATCATGTGATTTTTCTTCTTTGATTTATTAATGTGGTGTATTATGCTGATTGATTTTCTTGTGTTGAACCAGCCTTGTAAGTCTGGTATAAAACCCACTTGATTGTGATGGGTAATTCTTTTAATGTGTTCCTAAATTCGATTAGCAAGTATTTTATTGAGAATTTTTGCAACTGTATTCATTAGAGAAATGGGTCTGTAATTTTCTTTTATTGTAATATCTTTATCTGGTTTTGGTAGTAGGGTGATATTGGCTTCATAGAATGTGTTTGGTAGTGTTCCTTCTTGTTGAATTTTTTGGAAGAGCTTGAGTAAGATTAGTATTAAATCTTCTTTGAATGCTTTGTGGAACTCACCTGTGAAACCGTCTGGTCCTGGGCTTTTCATTTTGGGGAGCTATTTGATGACTGTTTCAATTTCTTTACTTGTGATTGGTTTGTTGAGGTCTTCTATTCCTTCTAGTGTCAGTGTAGGTTGTTTGTACATTCCTAAGAAATTTTCCATTTCATCTACATTGCCTAATTTTTTAGCATAAAGTTGTTCATAGTATCTTCTTGTGACCTCCCTTATTTCTGTGGGATCAGTAGTAAGGTTCCCTTTTTCATTTTTTATTTCATTTATTTGTATCTTCTCTCTTTTTTTCTTAGTCAGTCTAGCTAAGAGTTTGTTGATTTTGTTAATCTTCTTGAAGAACCAACTTTTGGTTTTGTTAATTTTCTCTTTTTTTTTTTTTTTTTTGTTCTCAATTTCATTTATTTCTGCTCTGATCTTTGTAATTTCATTCCTTCTACTTGCTTTAGGATTAATTTGCTGTTCTTTTTCTAGTTCCTCCAGCTGTGTAGGTTGGTCATTGATTTTAGCTCTTCCTTCTTTTTTAATGTAAGCATTGAGGGCTATAAATTTTCTTCTCGACACTGCCTTTGCAGCATCCCATAGGTTCTGATATATTGTATTCTCATTGCCATTCATCTCGAGATATTTATTGATTTCTCTTGAAATTTCTTCTTTGACTCACTGATTATGTAAGAGTGTGTTGTTTAATCTCCATATGTATGTGAATTTTCCCTTTATTTGCTGCTTGTTGATTTCCAACTTTACTCTGTTATGATCAGAGAAAGTGCTTTGTATAATTTCAATTTTGTTGAATTTATTGAGATCTGCTTTGTGTCCCAACATATGGTCTATTCTGGAGAAAGATCCATGAGCACTTGAAAAGAATGTATATCCTGCGGTTCTGGGGTGCAGTGTTCTGTGTATGTCTATTAGGTTTAGTCCATTTATCATATAATTCAAGCTCGCACTTTCTTTATTGACCTTCTGCCTAGATGTTCTATTCAATGCTGAGAGTAGTGTATTGAAGTCTCCAACTATTATTGTAGAGATATCTATTTATTCCTTCAGTTTTGCCAGTGATTGTCTCATGTATCTTGGGGCATCCTGGTTAGGTGCATATATATTTATGATTGTTATTTCTTCCTGGTGAATCACCCCTTTTATTACTATGTAATGTACTTCCTTGTCTCTAATAACAATTTTGCTTTTAATGTCTATGTCATCTGATAGAAGTATAGCTACCCCAGCTTTTTTCTGGTTACCGTATGCAAAGAATATCTTTTTTTACCTGTATCCTTGGGTCTAAGGTGAGTCTCTTGGTGACAACATATAGATAGCTTATATTTTCTTATCCATTCTGCCAGTCTGGGTCTTTTGATTGGGGAGTTTAATCCATTAACATTCAATGTTATTACTGTAAAGGCAGTACTTATTTCATCCATTTTGATCTTTGTGTTTTGTCTGTCATTTTATATTTGACACATTTAGTTACTGTTACTGATACAGTTTCATTTCTAGACTCTCTTCCAGGCATCTCTCTCCTGTTTTTTCTTGTCAGGTTGTAACATTCCCTTTAGTATTTCTTGCAAAGCTGGTCTTTTTATTATAAACTCTCTCAGTTTCTGTTTATCTGTAAATATTCTAATCTCACCCTCATTTTTAAAAGATAATCTTGCTGGATACAAAATCCTTGGCTGGCAGTTTTACTATTGCAGTATATTAAATATATCAGACCACTGACTTCTTGTCTCTATGGTTTCTGATGAGAAATCAGCACTTAATCTTATTGGGTATCCTTATATGTTATGTATTGCTTCTCTCTTTGTCTCTGACATTTGACATTCTGATTAGTATGTGTTTCAGAGTTGGTCTATCTGGATTTATTCAGATAGGAGTTCATTGTACTTCTTGGACATGGATATCTATGTCCTTCACTAGGGTTGGGAGATTTTCCACCATTATTTCTTCAAATATTCTTTCTGCCCCTTTTCCCTTCTCTTCTCCTTCTGGGACACCCATGACATGTATGTTTGCACGTCTCTTGCTGTCATTTAGTTCCCTGAGACCTTGTTCAATTTTTTCCATTCTTTTCTTCATTTCTTCTTTTGTTTGTTCACTTTTGGAGGCGATGTCTTCAAGCTCACCAATCCTTTCTTCTGCTTCCTCAAATCTGCTTTAATATGCCTCCACTGTATTTTTAATTTCATTGATTGCACCTTTCATTCCCATAAGATCTGCTATTTTTCTATGTATGCTTTCAAATTCTTCTTTGTGCTCATCCAATGTCTTCTTAATGTCCTTAATCTCTTTAGCCATCTAATTGAATTTATTAAGGAGATTTGTTTGAACATCTAAAATTAGTTGTCTCAACTCCTTTATGTCATCTGCAGGCTTCTCTTGTTCCTTTAACTGGGCCATCTCTTCCTGTTTCTTGGTATGGATTATAATTTTTTGTTGGTGTTTCCAAATCTGGCTTGCTAGATGTATTTATTCTGCATGCAGTTTCCCCCTTTAATTTAGGGATTTCTTATCTTTTCTCCCTTGCCAGTTGTGTAGTAGGAGCCAAGGATGTAGTTGGTGCTGTAATGCATGGAGGCTGAAGCTGCCCACATTGCC
Organism: Dasypus novemcinctus; assembly: GCF_030445035.2. Lineage (NCBI taxonomy): Eukaryota > Metazoa > Chordata > Mammalia > Cingulata > Dasypodidae > Dasypus > Dasypus novemcinctus. Next base: position 41,779,581 of record NC_080675.1, read on the forward strand.
CCAAGAATTGATGAAGTTTCTTCCACCTTTCTCCTTGTTGTCCAGAGAGGCTGTGGAGACACCAAAACCTTATCCTATTGGGGGTGGAGGTAGATTCATAGGCATCCAATAGTCCAGTCCATGCAGGCTGTAGGTGTGCTGTTGCCCAAAAAAGGCTGTGGAAAGATCAGCTCCCTTCTTTCATAGTGGGAGGTGAGGGTGCATACACAAGTGCCCACCAGACCAGGCTGTATGGGCCAAAAGCACCTGCAGTTACTGAAAGAGGCTGGCCAAACACAGTCCGTCTCTTGTCCTATTGGGGATGGAAAAGGAGCCACAGGTGCCCAACAGTCAGACATGGGCAGCCCAAAACTATTGCCCTGAGAGGTTGAGACAACACCAGCCCCCTCCTATCCTGTGGGGGGACAGAGGTAGAGATGGGCTCAAAGGCACTCAACAAATCTGTGTGGGCTGAAAACTCCTGCTATTGCCCGGAGAGGCTGAGGGTACCCAGTTCCTCTCCTACTCTCTTGGGGTGTGGGGAAGCAGCCCCAGGTATCCAATTATTCAGCCTCTGCCAGTGGAGAGCACTTGCAGTTGCCTAGAGAGCCTGGTGCAGATCCTGCCAGCTAACTCTCTGCTGGAGGTGGGGCTGGAGCCTAGGCTAGGGCTACAGTCTGATCTTGGTGGAAAGAAGCCTGTCCCTAACTTTACTGGATTTCAGTCAGCCAGGCTTCCCCTTATGCTGGGGGTGGAGTCAAGATGGCAGCTATCAGACTCTTTCCCACCTGGACAGGCTCACATCCTAGCTGGCTCTAGGATTATATACTTTAGCCAGCTGAGTCCACTATTCAATACCTGAGGTCACTGGACATCTGTTTCTTCCTCCACCTTTTGTGGGAAATGGAGCTTCCAGCTCTAGCCACAGAATAGCTCCTGAGGTAGTTTGCACCCCTAGAGTAGGATGGGCACCAGCCTTTGCAGTGTGGCTTACAGCTTCTCAAAGAGGTTGTGCAGGTCCCTCCAGCTTCCTCCCTGCTGGAGTTGGGAGTGGGGTTTAGGCTAGACCTGCAATCCAACTTGGGTGGAAGGAAGCTGGTCCTTACAAGCACTGATTTTCAGTCAGCGATGCTTCCCCTCCTGCCCAGAGCAGAGTCAGAATGGCAGCCACTGGCTTCTGGACAGGCTCTGGACAGGCTCAAAGTTTAGTTGTTCCTAGGATTCTACTCCAGCCCACCAAATTCACTAATCAGTAGCTGAAGTTGATGTCACACTGTGTTTTCCTCCCGTTTTTTGGGGGGGGAGATGGAACTTCTAACCCCAACCGCAGAACATCTCCTAAGGTGACCTGCATGCCACAGGCACCGACCTCTGTGGCGTGGAGTGCTCTACTCACGATTCCTCTGTGCAGATGGGTAGCCTCCTCCTTTCACACTGTCAAGGATGTTGCAGTATACTCCTCTGGTCTCTTGGGTACTATAAAAGGTGCTTTAGGTAGCTGTAGGTGACCACCAACTGCCCTGTTTCAGGAGCTGTCTCCAGGAGCTCCTTTGATGCCATCTTGGCTCTGCCCCCTCACTTTTCCTTTTTATGATGTTTCTGACTATTCAGGACTCCTTACCCTCCCAAATAAACTTAATGATCGTGTTTTCAATTTTTTCTTTAATGCTGGTGGAATTTTTATTGGGATTGCATTAAATCTGTATATCAATTTGAGTAGAATTGACAGCTTAATGATATTTAGTTTTCCAATCCATGAGCATGGAATGTTCTTCCAGTTATTTAGGGCTTTTTTGATTTGTTTTAACATTGATTTGCAGTTTTCTGAATACAAGTGCTTTACATCATTGGTTAAGTTTATTCCTATTTGAGTTTTATCTGTCATAATCTTATTTTCACCACTCTTTTGACACTTTTAGTTACTTTTATTGATATAATCTTCATTTCTAGACTCTCTTCCAGGCCTCTCTCTCCTGTCTTTTCTTTTCAGGCTCTAACACATCCTTTAGTGTTTCCTGAAATTCTGGTCTCTTGCTTAGAAATTCTCTCAGTTTCTGTTGATCTGTGAATATTCTAATCTCACCCTCTTTTTTGAAAGACAGCCTTGCTGAATGTAAGATTCTTGGCTGGAAGTTTTTCTCTTGTACTATCTTAAATATATCAGACCACTGTCTTCTTGCCTCCATGGTTTCTGGTGAGAAATCAGCACTTAATCTTATTGGATATTCCTTATATGTTATGCATTGCTTTTCTCTCGCTTCTCTCAGAATTCTCTTTGTCTTTGACCTTTGACATGCTGATAAGTATGTGTCTTGGAGTTGGTCTATTTGGATTTTTTTGGATGGGAGTATGTTGTACTTCTTGGACAGGGATATCTATGTCCTTCAATAGGGTTGGGAAATTTTCTACCATTATTTCTTTCTTTTCTTTTCTTTTTTTTTAAAGAATTATTTATTTCTCTCTCCTCCCCCCACCCCGGTTGTCTGTTCTCTGTGTCTATTTGCTGTGTCTTCTTTGTCCACTTCTGTTGTTGTCAGTGGCACGGGAATCTGTGTTCCTTTTTGTTGTGTCAGCTCTCCGTGTGTGCAGCACCATTCCTGGGCAGGCTGCACTTTCTTTTGTGCTGGGCGGCTCTCCTTATGGGGCACACTCCTTGTGCATGGGGCTCCCTTACGTGGGGACACCCCTGTGTGGCACGGCACTCCTTGCGCACATCAGCACTGCGCATGGGTCAGTTCCACATGGGTCAAGAAGGCCCGGGGTTTGAACTGCTGACCTCCCATGTGGCAGACGGATGCCCAAACCACTAGGCCAAGTCCGCCACCTACCATTATTTCTTTAAATATTCTTTCTGCCCCTTTTCCCTTCTCTTCTCCTTCTGGGACACCCATGACACATATGTTTGCATGCATTTTGCTGTTATTTAGTTCTCTGAGACCTTGTTCAATTTTTTCAATTTTTTCCTTCATCTGTTCTTTCATATGTTCACTTTCAGAGGCCATTTCTTCACACTCACCAATCCTTTCTTCTGCCTCCTCAAATTTGCTATTATATGATTCCAATGTTTTTTTAATTTCATTGATTGCACCTTTCATTCCCATAAGATCTGCTATTTTTCTATGTATGCTTTCAAATTCTTCTTTGTGCTCATCCAATGTCTTCTTAATGTCCTTAATCTCTTTGGCCATCTCATTGAATTTATTAAGGAGATTTGTTTGAACATCTATAATTAGTTGTCTCAACTCCTTTATGCCATCTGCAGGCTTCTCTTGTTCCTTTAACTGGGCCATAGCTTCCTGTTTCTTGGTGTGGATTGTAATTTTTGGTTGTTGTCTTCACATCTGGCTTACTAGAGTATTTCTACTGGGTGCAGTTTTTCTCTATAGTTTAGGGCTTCCTATCATTTCTCCCTTGCTGGTTGCACAGTAGGAGCCAAGCATGTAGTTGGTGCTGTACGCTGTGGAGGCTCAAGCTGTCCTCCTTGCAGAGGGACCAATGATGCTTCTAACTTTCTCCTTTGCCAGGGGTAGGGACAGAGTCACAGCTGTGTGGAATAATCCACATGCAGGAACAGACTGTAGTTGCCCAGAGACTGATGAAGCTTCACATCCCTTTCTCCCCTGCCTAGGGCAGGGATGGAGCTGCAGGTGTGGGCAGCAGTCTATGCAGTGCAGGTCCAAGGTGATTGCAGTTGCCCTGGTAGACTTCTGATTTTCAGTCTATGCCAGCCAAAGTTCTCTGCAGTTATCTGTATAGGCTGGTGCAGGATTCCTCAGCCACCTTCCTGCCAGAGGCGGGACTGAAGCCTAGGCTAGAGCTGCAGGCTGATCTGTGTGAAAGAAACTGGTTCCTACAGACACTAAGAGTTTAAGTCAGCCCCGGCTTCCCCTCACGCTGGGGCAGGAGTCAGAATGGTGGCTACTGGCCTCTTTCTGACTTGGGCTGGTTCTCACTCCAGCTGTTCCCAGGGTTATCTCTTAGCCAGCCAAGTCTCCCATTCAGTAGCCAAAATCAGCAGCCAACCATTTCCTCCTCCCTTGTTTCTGGGAAATGGAGCTTCCAATTACCATCAAAGAGTAGCTCCTGGGGCGGCTTGTGCCGCCAGAGTAGGATAATCACCAGCCTCTGCGGCGTGGCCGGTAATTTCCCGGAGAGGCTGGCTCAGGTCCCCGCAGCTTCCTACCTGCTGGAGGTGGCACTGGGGCCTAGGCTAGAGCTGCAATATGATCTGGATGGGATGAAGCCAGTCTCCACCAGAACTGGGATTTTCAGTCTGCCCCGCTTCCCCTCATGCCAGGCACAGAGTTAAGATGGCAGGTCCCAGCCTCTTTCTGACCTGGACAGGCTCAAACCTTAGCTGTTCTCAGGATCATACCATAGCCCACTGAATTTCCTCATCATAGCTGAAATGGGTGCCCAACCATCTCTTCCTCCCCCATCTTGGGGAAGTGGAGCTTTCATTCCAGCCGTGGAACAGCTCCCAAGGTGGCTTGTGCCTCCAGTGGAGAATGGGCACCAGCCTCCATAGCATGGAGCACTCTACTTATGAGTTTTCTCTGCAAATGAGCAGTCTCCTCCTTCCATTCCTTCAAGGATGTTGCTCTTTTGGCCTCCTGGAGCCCCCAAACAGGTGCTTCAGCTAGCTGACTCTAGGAGCTCCTTACTCTGCTGCCATCTTGCTGGTTGGCAACAGAATTTTAAAATATGAACTTTTTTCTTGGAAATAACAATTTCTGTGATCTCTTTAATGCAGCTTAAATAAATAAAATAATATTTTATGTTGAAGACTTTAGTATATATCTGTTCTATTTGATAATGTTAGAGAACATGGTTTCTTACTTCCTGGGCTAAAAGCTCATCTTTTTGTACCAACTATCAGATCCATATAAGTTTAGAAGCAAAAGACACCAGTGAAGGATTAAGACAATTGAAAGGCTAGTGAAGGAGGTGGGATTTGACCCAAGTCTTGGAAGCACAGCAGGATGCCAAACTGTCTTCAGAGAAAAGGGAAACTTGGCCAGGAAGGAGAACAGCATGGGAGAAAATATTTAGGCATAATGACAGAACAGTGTGAATTAAAGGGCCATTTCCCTGAAAGCAGCAAAAGTATTCGTGGGGAATAGTTGGGAAAAGTGTAAATAATAGAAGAAAGAAGACATCATAGAAGAACCTGAAAGCCAGACAAAAAAACTGAGAGTTCCCCAAATGAAATAAATTTAGAGTCATAGTAATCATATCAGATGAAACATTTAATGGGCTTTTTGATAAGTCTTTTTTGGGGATGACTTCAGAAACCCAAATCCACCTGGCAGGATGAAGAGACACTCTTAATTCTTTCTACAAAGACCATTTGACAGGTATCAGCTAGTGAGAAGAATGACAGAAATGGCCAGTGAAGTAGCAATTGACACTGGCATTGGCCCTAGGTAGGTAAAAAAATATGTCTGAGGGCTGTAACTCCAGGAATCAGTCCTGGCATTCAAGGCCCAAATGGAGTAAATCTATATCCACTTGGTCAAATGAGGCACATCACCTGACCAAATCTAGTCAGAGGTAAGGTGCAGCACATATTTCTTCTGTTCACCACAGAACGAAATCCCGGATGCAGATGAACTCTCTTGTGCAGTACTTATTATTCTAATAAACTAAATGGAATGTTTAGAGATGACCGGGGCAATCTGATTGGCAAACGTACAGGGCATTAATTCTTCCAAGGTGACTGGTGCATAAAAAGTAAAACTATAGCACTCATGTAAACAATCCATCTGCCTCATTTCCTCCCCCAGGCACCTCTAATTTTCAGCTTATGTTAACTGTAAGTCGAGCTCATGTTTTTAGTGTAGAAACATGGCATTATCCCATATGTAGAATTTATTTTAAGGGAAAGAGGAAAAAGTCTATAGTCACACAGGAGGTATATGAAGGCATCCATGACTATTGACTAAGATGAGTCACTGGCACATTTCAGCAGATAGGTGAGACCATGGCACAAGCATCTTGGAAACTAAGTACTAATGTATTCCATGCATCAAAAGTTCCATGTACAAAATATATATATAATTTAAAAGTTCCACCTAACATGAGAAAACTGTGTGACAATTTTGTTGATAAATATCTATAATTATGCGCTAATCCCAGAGAAATGACTACAACTCAACAGTATAATCTAATTGTCTCATTTCTTTCAAAGAAGGTCCTTCCTGTAGGTACTTTAAAAAACTAGAGTAAGTGATTGAGATATGAAACAAACCATGTATTAAAGAGTTGGTTAAGTCAAGTATGAAAGTAAGGTTTGGAATTATGGGGCCAGAACCACAATATACAGTCTGTTTCCTGGGGCCAAACAAACTAGGTACAGGTGCCTTCTAACATCAATTCCTAATTATCTCCATGTAACTATCTTACCCTTATCTTCGGTAAATTTTGCTTTCAACTTGCTGTTATTAACTCTTTCAATCAACCCATTTTTGTTTATCCCTATCCTTATATTCATTCTTAGACCAGAAAAAGCAAAGGTTTTGTTTTGTTTTCTTTTGAAATAGTTGAAACAAAAGCTCCTTAAAATACTAATGTTTTTAGGGGATAGAGAGAGAGAAAGGAAGAGAAGGGAGGCGAGGAAGAGCAAAGTGAGGAAGGATGAGAACAAGAAAAATGAAAAAGAGAGAGTGGGAAAGAAAAAGAGATACTAAACGAGGAGGGGAAAAAAGGGAGGATAAAGGGGAAGAAGACAGAAAAGAAGAAAATAAGCAGTTTTATTTAGGATGAAAAGATAATGATTTCAGGAGTGAAAACATCAAGGCATTAGAGAGAGATATGCTGGGCTGTTTTCCAGCTCCTGCCTAACTACCTCTAGATCCAGTACTCCATGAGCCCAACGGTATGTCTGCATTCAAATAGATGGGGCTCTTCACCATGTTTCTGCCATGGATCACTTTGGTGGGTGGTGGAAGACTATGGCCCCTTTCTCAGAAAAATGTTTTTAAATGCATAAAATAAAATATGTGTACTTTCAAAGGAAACCAGCTTTATAGAAATAGTTTTGAAAATATTTTTAAAATATATGAAATATTAATAAGTGTTGCATTAAATAGTAAAATCTAGTGGCAGATCTAACTACTCTTATAATGTCAAAGTAGGAATGAGTATAAAGAATATCTCAAGATACCTGGAAAAACTAAAGTATAATATTAACTTTCTGTGGTTTAAAGCCACAGGTACTTCTAATACTACTGTGGTTTGTTGCCACAGTAGTATTCGAAATTGAAGGAAATGCTAATTTTCAGTTAAAGGTTATTAATAATAGAGATGTCACTTTTTCTCATCCAAGTTCATGGACCCCCTGAAGTCTCTACACATACACCACTTAGGGTGAGGAGGTTAAGATGCTATAAAGAAAACAAACACAATTTGAAAACTTGAAGAGACAGTCCCTCTCATTTTATGGACCTTTTATTCCGGAAACAACATGTGATCCCACAAAATTATGCAGACCAAAGAGGCTGAGGAAACCAAGATCTCTGAGGAAAATAACTAGAAGTGGTACTGGTTTTATAAGGCTCCTTGGAGAAGGGAAGTTCATTCCAAATTCCTAAAGAAGTACTAACATATTAGGGACAAGGACTAAATGAAAAAATTAAATATGTCCCCCCCTCATAACATATATCAAGATAAAACACTGACAAATTAGAATTGGAATAGTAATTAAATCTGTTCAAAACCAAAGAAGATGGGAAGCGGACTTGGCCCAATGGATAGGGCGTCCCCCTACCACATGGAAGGTCCGTGGTTCAGACCCCAGGCCTCCTTGACCCGTGTGGAGCTGGCCCATGCGCAATGCTGTTGCGCACAAGGAGTGCCATGCCATGCAGGGGTGTCCCCGGTGTAGGGGAGCCCCACGCACAAGGAGTGTGCCCCATAAGGAGAGCCGCCCAGTGCGAAAGAAAGTGCAGCCTGCCTAGGAATGGCACTGCACACACGGAGAGCTGACACAACAAAAAGAAACACAGATTCCCGTGCCGCTGACAACAACAGAAGCAGAGAAAGAAAAAGACTGCAGCAAATAGACAGAGAGAACAGACAACTGCGGGGGGGGGGGGGGGGGGGGGGCAGAGAAATAAAATAAATAAATATTTTTAAAAAAACAAGTAAGAAAATATGGCTATTTTTCTTGTTTTTAGTGATTGTTGAGACAGAACAGGATCTAGCATAATACTGGAAGCAAATCAAATGTACTAGTAAAACATACAGCAATATAAAATGGTGGTTAAGAATATGGGCTCACACAAAAGCCACAGTGCCTGGGTTTGAATCTCATTTTTTGCCACTTCTTTCTACGACACTACCTGTTCCTTAATTTCCTCATCTGTGAAACAGAGATGACGTTACCTATTATAGAGTTATCATATATGTTAATACACATAAAATACTTGAAATGGTAACCAACAATTTGTGCTAAAATTTTTTGTCTTTTATTATTATGCCAAAATGATCTTTTTAAAAAGATTCTTGTAAGCCTAAAGTAAGTTATAAAGGAAAATACTGACCTATCTGCTTACACAAAAATCTAAGGGGCTGGTGTTGCACAGTGGCTGAGTTCCTGCTTCCCATATATGAGTACCCAGATTCAATTCCCAGTACCTCCTCAAAAAAATAAATAAAATTTTAAAAATTAAAACTTTTGTATACCACTGATTTTAAAACCTAAATTAAAAGGTAAATAAAAACTGGGGAAAATAATTGAAACAAATCTGACTCTTTTACTATATACAGAGTCTTTATAAATCAATTTGAAATCACTCATTATTAACATTCCAATAGAAAAATGATCAAAAGGCATAATTGGACAACTCACAAAAGACAAAATATTAATTGCAAAAATTTTTTCAAAAGATTTAAGGACATGACAAATGCTTAAAATAATGTTAAGTAGAAAAATATAGGATCAAAACTATATATAACATGACTTCAATTTTGTAAATATTCACACAAACAACTAAAAAAAACTTGGAAGGAAAACCAGAATGTTAGAAGTTTTTCTGGGTAGAGGATAATGAGTAAGTGGTTTTTATTTTCTTCTTTTTATTTTTCTGCCTTTTCAAGTAGAGAATTTAACCATTTTTTATAGAAAAAGAGAGCATAACACTGCAGCATTGCTTGAAGTAGTGAAAAATTAGAAGCTACCCAAAAGTTGATCAATGAAAAAAATGGTTACAAACATACATAATATATATGTGTGTACATAGAAAGAATATATTCAGTATGACTTATTAGGCAGCTGTTAAATAAAAATGAAGTGTTATTTTGCTGCAATATTGTTACATAAAAATAAACAAGAGCCAATCAGTTTATCTGAATATGATCCTATAAAAAAATCATGCTTATTTGAATTTATTTCCAAAGCTAGTAATAGTTATATAACTAGAAAAATCATAAACACAATAGAAAAGGGTAACAGACAAAGATTTGTGAAAGAAGATATGTGTGTGTGAGAGAGAGAAAGATGGAAGGAGGGGTGTTAAAGAAAAAGAAGCGAAATAGATTCAAGGCCTGAGAGAGTATATTAAATTTCTAGAATATAAGATAGGACCATATTTAAATGTAAATTCAAAAGTACATATCCAAGCTAGATTTAAATTATTTTAGGTGGCTACTGCTTCCCTCTCCCCATGCATATAATTTCTCAGGCAGTTGGATAAATAATAAAGACCTATATTTCAGTATCTATACACATTTTCAGGAAAACAAGATCTAATCATCCTCTAAAGCTCAAAATTTTCCACAGCTAAAATTCAATTAAAAAAGTCACCATCTCATTGTTTTCAAAATTTTGGTTGCCTGGCTATGTAAGTATACTCAATTCCTGCAGGCTGTAGGATTAAAAGGGGAATTTGACTGTTTTCTTTTTTGTGAAACCTACAAGAGACCCTTTAGAAATAAGGGACTCAAAAAGGAAGGCTCTTGGCTGCGAGAGACACTCCTTCTAAGTTCTCCATGACTATCAGTTCCTTCTTGAACCTTATAGGTTATGAAGGCTTCCCAAATGTCAGACAGGTCAATCTGTGTATGCATGACTGAGATAATATGGCTGAGTGAGAATTGCATTTGGTCAAAACAGACACTGGTGTTTTTCCTATAACGTTAAACAATGGAGAATTTTTAGATAAATGTATTATATTTTAAAATAACACTATTCTCTCTCACTGACAAAAACAGTATTTTTCATACTTTTATAAGGGCTGGAAAAGTGCAAGACTAAAGTCTGAAAAATTTAGTCGGGCAATGAGTAAAGATGTTGAACCCAGTAGACATGGAGACAACTAAAGTTAGCTTACCTATCTAGGGAAATAGATGTGGTACTTGAGGGGTATGTTGGAAAATAGAGTCCAGCATGGGAAAGGCTCTTTTCTTGACATTATTTCCTTTATTTTCTTTTCCTGAACATTGGAGTCAAAATGACAACTCCTCCACATTCTTTCAAAAGCTTTAACAGGTTTCAAGCTATTTACTAGCATTTAAAATAGAAAAAGGACTGGGACCTCTTCCCCTCTGAAGCTTCACTCCCCTCTAAAAAAACAACACATGTTTGGCTCTTTCACCTTACGCTTTTAAGAAGGAATTTTAATGGGTTGGGGCTCCTCGATGTGCACAGATTTAGAAGGGAGGAGCACATTAGTAAATTATACCTTACAAAGAGTCTGAGCCCATGGCTGCTGCCAATGACTTTAAGTCCATAAACAAAATCTGTTTAAAAAAAAAAACACACAACTCTTCTTGAAAGGTGCAATAGAAGAAGATGAATCACTTCTTTTTCACCAGGTCTGTCATACCAGAATCAAGGACTTGTCAATGACTCCAAACAGCAGGGGCTTGACAACTAGTCAAAGACAAAGTTGTTTCGTCCATCATCTCTCTTTTCTCTGGAAGCATTTTCCTCCCAATTAATATAAGTTATGAGGCTACACTGGAAAGCTCAATAAACTGACACTCAAGCATATTAGCTGGCTCATTTGTGCTGAGAATGATGGTAAACAGATATATTCAGCTGTGTCCATGAGGGTGGAGGTGCCGGAACTTCCGGTGACCCCTCGCTGCAGCACTGCTGCTGCACTGGGGTATTGGGGCTTGGCTCCCAGCTCACCTCTGGCATCTGCTTTTGCCAGTGTTCTTCTCATCTCATCTGTGAGTGCCTCCTAGCCCTCAGTGTCATTCTCCTCTTGCTCTTACACTGAGATCCCAGTCCAAAGGACTCTGGTTTCAAGCTGTCATTTAGATATAGGGATGAGACCTTTAGCGAATAAATACTGGTTGCTCTAGAGCTGTGAGCAGGCTTGGGCAACACGCAAGAGACCTCTTCCCAGAGAATTTGTGTGAGGACTTTGCCTATTTTGGGTATTCTTTTTCTTCCTATGGATAAAAACAATAAAACCACTACCACTGAGTTGTTCATTTGGAAATACCGGTCCAAAGGATTCTGTAATAGCTGGAAATATCTTAGTAAAAAGAATGAACCAAATTTTGGTTGTTTCCCTCAACATTAAATGATATAGCTCTACACCTTAGACATTATCATTAAAAAATTAGGCTTTTTGACTCAGAAATAAATATAGAAACAAGCTGTGACTCATTTTTACCATTGTTCTATTCCAGAGACTTAAAAGTATGGCCTGCCTAGGAAAGATCCACATAAAAATGTACAAGCACATTTGCTGTAGTCCTAATAGGAGAAGATATCAATTAATTTGAGGGGTGTAAGAATAAAGGCAGGCCAACTGGTGGGTGAGAGGGGGGCAGTGAGGGGGAGGAGTGATAAATAACGGCAAAAATATCATAAATAGGTAATCCAGAATGAATGCTAAATACAAAAGAGGAAGCAAAGTCTAGCTATAGTTCAGAGGCTGCATCTAGGGTTATTTTGTGCAACGCATTTATTCACTAAAGCACCAAAACAACTATTAGAGGAAACAATAAAGATGCCCCCTCTTCCTGGAAATTTGAGCCCTGCTTCAGAATTTTTATTACATTTCATTCTTAACAAATAAGTAGCTTTCACAACCCTCTCCTAGCTTCAAAGCTTCTACTTTGGTGGCGGCCTGAGATTGATAGCCTTGGTCTGATTTATATACATTGTTTAAGGCATGCTCAAAAGTCATACAGTTTATTCTTTATGAAAGAAAAGCAGCTCTGGCAGGCAAATAAGGAAACAAACGAAAGCCCCATATCCCTTACCTGGAGTCTTATCACATTTACTGCAACTCATCATTTCAGCAAGGCCATGTTGGGTTACCAGGGTCCTGCCTGTAAAATTAGAACATTACCAGGGTCCCTAGCTAATAACTAAAAAATGCTTTGGGGTTCCCAATTGGAAAGTAGTGTAGGGTGTGGATGTGGGAATGTGTATAAAATACAGTCCAGTTCTTTGTTTCATGCAACAAGTGGGTTCCTGAAAAGTAGAGGTTTAAACACTGCTTTTTAAAAATTTTGTAAATGAGAATCACTTACAGTTCACATCATATACTCACTCACTAATGAAACTCGATTGTGATTCCAGTTGTAAAGAATGCTTTTGTAATTAAAATAAAATCCTTTTGTAAGGTCAATTTTATACATTCAGACTTGATTTTACTTAAGTTCCTTAAAGTAGGCTATATTTAGAGAATTACTACCGGTTGGCATGTGTTGTTTAGTTTTAATGCTATTCTTTTCTTTTTCAGCAAAAATCCAAATAATTATTTCTATACCCCAAGTTCATGCTTTTTACAACATGAAAAGACAAAAGTGGTGCTGCAGCTTTATTTAGCTTAGCGTGCCCTACAGGTATGTGAGGCATCCGGACACATTAGGAGACACCAGCAAATTCATTTGGAAAGAAGCTGGAGGCGATGTCACATGGACTGTGCAGCAAGATTTCCAAACCAGTTAAGAGGTGAACCACAATCAGGCTGCTCTTTATGAACAAAAATCTGTCCTGTAATCCTTCATCAGTGACGACAACATTGTCAAGTGACCTGGTTCAACCACAGCTGACCCTCTGTGCAGGGTAAGAGCTCAGATGCCTTACCCCTGTACCCTCCATGACCTACTGGTACGCAAGGGAAAGAGTGCCAGCGCTAGTGGGCACAGCCTTCCCAATCTGCCATTTCAAAGCAGCTGCCTGCAGGCCATGTCTGCCCTCTGTTAGAGGAGTGCAATGGGGCAGATAAATTAAAATGCAGAGGAGCTGGAAGGTTGGGGGGAAAGAAACCCTAAAGACAGTATCTTGGAAGCATATGTTTTAGACTCTCTACAGCCAGTTCCCTGTCAAAAAAATATTGGCCAGGTTAGTTGGTCCCATCTCATGTAGCTACAGATGGTTTAGCCTCACTGTTCACCTCCCTGCTCTTAGAGTAGCAAGAAACAAAGGATCTCGTGCTTTGTGGTGTAGTTATTCTGCCACCTAGTGTTATATGTGAAAACAAATATGACATCTTTAAAAGTACATGTCGTGTTCAAAAGTGCAGAAAAAGAAATCATGAACTTTGCTAAACTGCAATTCATTTCTTCTAGAAATGAACATTCTTCATTTATACTGGTGGCTTGCCGAGGTATCGCCAGCAATTACAACTGTCCTCATTTAAATGGAAAAGCAGAGAGCATGAGATCTAAAGTTTAGCTTGTGAAAGAGAAAATAGCATAACCTTAAAAACCCATTTTGATGATTTTTAAAAGGACTATTCCCTCTACGTAAGATGAAAATGATGAAAACAATAATACAAACCAAAAAGTAAAAACCACCTGGAAATGGAAAGCATAGCTATTGCAGTTTCACCCTAGAGAGGAGGAGAATAATTAACCACAAGGAAATCAAGGATTGCTTTTTAAGACATTATCACTTCTCTAACTAATGCATCAGGATATAATATGATGTGCTGTGGCCTTGGAGCAAAAATCTGGGTATGAGTCCCAATTCAGTAGCTTTCTAGCAGTGCTGCGTTTGCTAAGTATGTCTTAGCTTCTGAAGTTTTGTTTTCTGGTAAACAACTGTACTTATATCCATTCTTCTTACTGTCACAAAACCCTCATGAGGATCAATTAGAAGATGTATATCAATTAGATGAGGAAAGTATTTTGTAAACTATAAAGCACTAGGGTAAAGTGAAAACCACCCTCCAACTCCTCCCCTACCCCCACCATATTATTTTCTTCCCTGGTTTATGGCTGTCATTTATATATATGTATGTGTGGCCTTCTGTGTAAAGGGCTTCTTTATCGAACTTGTCTCAAAGAGCTAGAGTTCATTTTCAAATCAGTGCTCCTATGGGTAAGAAATATTAAATGAGAAAATGTTCAAATATATCATGCAACATATGGGGGAAAAAACCCACTAGACTAGTACAAAATGAGTACTATAATTTAAAATCAAGGTATTCTGAATGTTTCTCCTTGAAATTGTGTTGCATTGCGAAGGATAAGGTTATCCTAATTAGCTATTTCTATTAAAATTGATATATTCATGCAAGTTCTTAAAGCTACAGAGAATCTGAAGAGAATTTCCTTCTTGTGGGCAGAGCTTACATCGTGATTATAAACCCAGCATAAGGAAACTTAGAGTTTTTCATTTCTGTTTTATCACTAATTAGTTGTGTGAACAGGCGAGTCGCTTAACCCCTCTCAATTTCAGTTTCCAAATGTGCAAAATATAAGTGGTAAACTAAATAACTGCTCACTCTAGTTCTGTGATGGAAAGTTGTTCTGCTGCTGCTGATTTTGAAATTCAAAAAAATTTCAAAGCTCATGGTAGACTAAATATAAAGCAATTTTTCAAAAAAGTCCTAAAAGTCGTGTAAATTTTCAGTCACAGGGTAGAAAGGACAGCCGTAGGAGAGAACCACTGGGTATGGGTGTGTGTCTTCTATTGGAATTTCTTAAAGCTACTCAAAAACCACCCTGGGCTAAAACAAACAGGCTGCAAGAAAATGCTTACCCAGCCGCCTACCTAGGCTTTCAAAATTGCAAAGACTTTACTTTCAGTTAGCTCTGAAAACACCCTTTGCTCTTTTTAGTAATATTTTTAACAATGCCAAGAAAAGAGCTCTTTTTATCAAGACTTCCCTTGTCCTTACAAATGTCAACATTAATTTGGGAGTACAGCAAAAACAGCCTGGAGTTCTCATGATGTGAATGTCAGAATAAAGCCACACTGCAGAGGGATCAAACTTAGAATATGACTGCCAATAAAGAATACAATTTATGCCAGGGGGGAGGAGGGGAGGGCAACAGCCATTGATTTTTGTTTTAGAAATCACAACTACCCAGAGTTTATGAGGTCTTCTTCCCATATGGAGGTTGTCTTAGTTTAAATATCCGAGATTCCCTTTCTCTTAGGCAGATGCCAGTCTAAAACGCTCAGCTTTGCTCATCTCCCTGGCTGCTCTATTTGTATATATCCTGGCACATTTTGGCCCGGAAGATTTAGCTCTTTCCCTTCCCCCATCTACTGGAACTTCCACCTCCTATATCAAAAGGATTTTTTCAAGCCTTTTCAATAATCTGCTGGAGGCCATGGAGACAGATCTAATCAGGGTTCTCATCAATCTTTCCCCACTGGCCAACAGAGCCAGGAGGCTAAATGGAAAGGTGCTGGATTCTTTGTTCTCCTTGAAGACACACTTCTGTCCAGAGAATTAGGGCCTACTGGGTGTCCCTGGGAGCTAACTTTTTCCTGGGGAAAGCTCAGGGATTTCATATTTGCTCCAAACCAAATACACATGAGACTTGAAGTTTAAATTCCACAGAGCCTTTGAAAAGGTGGGGCCTTGCCTCTCCTTGGCTTACAACAACCCTAAAGGCTTGTTGTATCTCATTCCTTTTGGCAGTTTTCCAGAGCAGCTGACAAACTGAAAATAAACACACTGCTGCCCCTCCCCCTACTCCCATACTACCTCTCCCCACATCCTTACAACCACTACTCCTCTCACACACACAGACCCAGAATGTCGGAAAGTATTCTCAAATTAACATGGAGGGGAACACCACCTCTGCCTCAGTGCTCAGAGGTTAACATGATCAGGAACAGTCTTAGTATGAGATTTCAAATGTAAGTTATTGTTGGTCTAAACCAGACTGTAGGATTAGAGCCCTCCTCAATATGTGACAGCAGGAATTCCCCTTTTAAGTGTGTATATATATATATATATATATGTCTAAGGTCATAAATCTACTTCGGAGATATGCCTTCCAAACTGCCTCTGTGTCGCTGTCCCTCTCGATAAGCAACAGGAAAAGAGATACAGGTAACTTTTGTTGCAAAACTTGAATCAAACATTTGAATTAGGCCTCTGCCTGCTTGGGAACTTCTGGTGGAAAGCTGGTTTGGGAGGAAAAGGCAGCAAGAAACATCATGTACAAGTAGATAACGCCAATGCTACACAATCCTAATGATGAGTTCAAAGTAGGAACCTGGGGTCCCTATGTAAGGCACCACGACCACGTGTTACTAATACATCAGCAATCTTATCGATACATAGCTGGAAGTCTACACAACTCAGCATTTAGTAGTAGCTACAGTTCCACTAAATCAATGAGGAGCGATAGGCATCCAGTTTGTAAAGAAATTCCAATAAGAACCACTGTCATTAAAGGATCACTCCAGGTTGCTAGAGCCTACCCCTACTGGGGCTTCTCTAGATCACAATACACAAGTTGGATTTAGACCCCTAGGAGCCTGACAGGGCCTGACTGGCCTGGAGAGGATGGAGCAGACAATGAGGATACAGACCATGGTTTTGCCTAGGTGTTTGTGCCTTGGCGTCAGTCGATACATCTCAGCTATTTTGTGTTAGGACATTCTCTTACTCCCAAAGTCCATGAGCCTTTCAGACCATCCCCATTCATCTACTCAAAGGCTAAGAGACTATTTTCTTTATGAAGTATGCCGATTAATTGCCAAGGCAACACCTGTGCATCCCCTTTTTTGCTATGGGAAGCTATTCTAGGAAATCCATGTACGAGACAGCCAGGAGCTCACCCACCCAGTGACTTGGAATGCAGTGTGACCAAAGGCATTTCCAGAGAGCTCACAGGGTACAATGGCCATGCATGGGTGGATTTACTGGATGGATTAGACAAACCAACCGCAACCTTTCCATCTTTTGTTTCGATTCCTTCCAGTAGATTGGCCTTGTTACCAATACTGATGCCAAGACTAGCAATTGCTTTCAACAAAGAATTGTTGTTAACCCCTACCCCCTGCTTCATTCACTCTAATTATTCTCTAACAATACAATGGCTTCAAAAAGCCTCCAACTGTCCAGCAGACACTATGGGCCCGAGAAATCACTGAACACAAGCAGTCCATCAATAAAAGACAATACTGAAGCAGTTTCTGTGGGTATTTGCTCCAACTTCTCTGAGATAATGAGAGAGCGAGCTCAGGGGAATCAAAAGGGAAGTCCTGCCCTACAGATCTTTTGTTTGTTTGCCAATGCTGTATCTGTTCCAAGTTCTTGGGCACATCCTTCACCACTCCCAAATAGAGGAAAAAGCCTCTAATTCCTAGGAAATGTAGCTTCCATGTTGTTGATGAATTCTCCTTGTACCCAAATCAAACTTCAGTGAGAAGGATTCTGGTTAATATTTTATTTTTCTCCCAAAGCCAAGTCCATCTTATTATGTAGCAGTGAGATGGGGACTAGTGCACTAAGTCATAGCAACAATAACAATGTAAGTAGCCCTTTCCATAAAATTTTAGATGGTACCATAGAACCCACCAATGTACCAGCATTTCTGTTGTGATGGTGGTTCTGAACAGATAATATAGTTGGCAGAGTAAGTGAATAAAAATGTAATAGATTGGAATTAGGCCATCATGAAAGAGGCTTGTTTAATTAAATAGAAATTGACACAATAATCACAGAGGTTTCTAAACTGGGGTAGGGGGTTGGGGGAGGCTATTCAACTGAAAATTAAATGAGAGGAGGTCTCTGTTGATTGCAAATCAACACATAATTAGGGGATGCCCCCATGGTGATGAAACACCAGCAGAAATAAAAGGTCAGTTGTTTTTAATAGCCAATGTGTCCAGCCCTGTGTTTAAGTGGAACAAACCAACATAGTACCCAGAATCTCAAAGATATTCCAGAATTAAGGGGATTTATTATAATCTACTTGAATCATCAAGTATTTGTATCCATATATAAATAGAGCATTGGTCCTGGAATGTGTATAGTGTGTCAATTACTATAGAGTAATTGAAGCAATAAAAACCAAGGCTCCAAATCATGCCCACAGAAGAGCTATAAATAAGTGAACAAAGGGAAGCTGAATTCCCCAAGGAAGGAAAAGCCTGGATCAAAAAATCTGCAAGCTCTAGACCTCAGAAAATAACAAAATAACACTAACCATAACACCTTAATAGTGATGTTACTCAATAATTCTTACATGCTAGATGACTTAACCAAAAAGATAAACTATTAAAACTATGGAACAATACATAGAAAGTTGCTTCCTACCTAAAAGTCTGCATATAAAAAGTTTACATTAGGAAAAATTTGAGTAAGTGTTTTAAAGAAATATAAAAAGAAAACCTTAGTTTACTGGAACTTGCAAAGACTAAAAAAATTAACTTACATTTTGAAGATATGCCATTGACTAGAAAACAGTCAAATAACTGGTAAATTTCCAAAAATTATGATACCAAAAAACTGTGGAAGGGAGAGAGGGAAGAAGGAGAAAAGTCATTGATTATCATATATGAATTAAAGCAATGAGTGACTAGAAAGCAGCAAGTATTGATTTGCTTTAAAAATTCTGGTATATAAAGTCCCAGCTTTCAGATGTAAATTATGAAGACATTTAACATTAATAACAGTAATAGGAATGCATGAGACACATACTACTTATTGTGTTATAGTTATTGTGGTAAATATGAAAAAGTACTACCCAAAGCCCCCTCCAAGGAAGGACTTGTTGCCTAGCTACTGGGAGTATGGCCAGCAGACAGTCTCCAGCATCAGCTTCCTCAGGTTCTGCTTCAGCCTTAAAGGGCCTCCTCACCCATGGTCATGCCCTTTATGAAACAGTTCATATCCAGTAAGAGTTGTGGTAAGTGAAGGTATAAAGGCCCATCCCTCTCAGCTCATGTAGAGTACTATTCACTCTAGTATTTCCCTGAGGGTTGGCTGAGGTTGTGTTGGGGCCACACCACAGTACAATTTCTCCCTCACCCAATCCTGCTCCTTTCCCCTCCTTTCATAAGCCTAGATCTCTAATAACACCTTGCACACCAAAGTCTACCTCAGCATCTACTTTTGCAGAACCCAATCTGAAACAGCGGTTCAATAATTCACCCACTCAATACACAATAAATATTTATTAAGGATCTACATGCCAACCCCTGTCCGTACTCCTGCTGGACCTCAATTCTAGCAGAGGAAAACAGACACTAAACACACAAACAAGTAAATGTAATCAATCTAGACAGTGATAAATGCAGAGAGGAAAATAAAACAGTTTAATTGGCATAAAGCATATCTAGAGGGGGTAAGATATAGGAGTTCTACTTTAGTTGGGGCACTCAGGGAAGCCTCTCGAAAAGATGATTTTCTAGCTAAAATCTGAATGATAAGATGTGCAAGCCATGTGACGATAAGGGATGAGAATGTTCCAAGCAGGTATTTGGGCTGTTCCAGATGCAAAGTTCCTGAGGCAGGAACAAGCCTGGCACACAGAAGGTACAGCAAGAAGGCCAGTGTGGCTGAAGCACAACGTTACAAGATGAGGTCAGAGAAAAAAGCATGGGCCAGTTTGCGTATCTTCTCTATTGGATACTGAGCAACTCAAGGGATAAAATCATGTCTTACTTATATGGATAAAAGCACAGTCTTGGGGGGCAGACAACTTGGGTTTAAATCATTGATGAGCTGAGTGACCTAGGACAAATTACTAACTTCTCTGAGCTATAGCTTACTTAATAGTACATTGATAATAGTTCTCATGTGGTTATTATGAGTATAAGTGAGATAATAAATGAAAAGTAGTTACTAAGCATCTAAGCATGGTGCCAAGCACATAGGAAGAGCTCAATAAACTGTAGCTATAATTATTATTTTTAACCCCAGCAATTAGAAGTTTCTAACATTAGGCACTCAAAACATGTACACTGGTGAAATAAAGCAAAATTCTGACTGCACATACACTGCTACCTTCCTCTGTTTAAACATTACAGAAAACTATTAAATTAAAAATGAGGGAAAAGGTGACAATAAGTAAACATTTATTTGTTCAATAAATATTTATGAAGTGCTGACATGTAAGAAAAACTGGACCACCTATACCTTCAAGGTGCTTACCATTTAGAAGAGGAAACAAGATGTGCAAGGATCTTCTATTTCTAGGCAATCTGTGACAAGTGTCATCTTAGTATAGACTCTTAGTATAGACTCTTGGAAATCAGAGTCATGGCCAATCTCCCCCTAATTCGAATAGCTATTGAGGGCACCCTGAGGGGTAAGGGAACTTTTTATGAGCAAAGACGAAAAAAGAGTTCTGTGGCAGTTTGATATTATTTATGAATTCCAAAAATAGATATTGATTATGTTTGTAAACTGGTCTGTTCTTCTGGGTGTGATATCCCTTTGATTTTATTAAATTCAGAGGTTTCCATTTTACTTTATTAAATCAAGATTAGGGCTTTGATTCCACCACATTATTAGGGCATGCTCGGTTGAGTCACTGTCCCCTTAGTGGGCTAATAAAACAGACTCTCACACAGAAGTAGATACACAGAGAAGATATGCAGAGGATACTGTGGCTCCAGGAAGAGAGATGAGCCTGATAGTTTACAGCTAACTTTGTAAAGAGACCAGAGCAGCTAAGCCTGGAAATAAACGAGCTTAGAGGAAAAGAACTAACCCTATGCCAGCCTATAGCTGAGATCAAAAGAAGCTGGAACCACAGAGCCTTAAGAGGAAAGAGGAAGGCTGAACCCTCATAGACATTGCCCACCATCTTGCTTCAATATGTGGCAACAGACTTTGGATGAGGAAGTAGCTCTTATGAAACCTTGAGTTGGACCTTGTGACTTAAGGTTTTACCCCCAAATAAAAACCCTTTATAAAAGTCAGCAGATTTCTGGTACTTTGCATCAGCATCCCTTTTGGCTAATACAAGTTCATTCTGGGCAAAAAGAATGGATTTGAGCCAAGTGTAAAGTGAAGAAAGCAAACACATGTTTAGGGAATTTGACTAGTTCAGGCTGGCTAAAGGATGGGAGTTTATTCCAGTCTGGCTGGAGGATGGGAGTTTATGCTGGGCAGTAGTAAGAGACAGGTTTGAAAAGGACAGTACAGACTAGCCTGGACGGGCCTCAGATGCAAGGTACAGGAAGTGGAAACCAAAGAAACTTTCAGAGCAGAGAGTGGCCACGCTGAGAGAAAATGACCTGGCAGCTGTGTACAGGGTCGACTCAAGCAAGGGAACCTGGAGACAGGGTGCACATTTAATCCTCATAACAGTCCAATAAGTTTCCTTGGACAGGGAGGCTGAGGCAGTATGCACCCAACATGGCACATCTCAGAAGTATAGGGGTGGGATCAAACTCAGGCAGTGTGGCTCCAGAATTAATGAAAAGAGAGAAATGATTGGATAGTATCTTGTGAATGGTAGGGGATAAAAACAAATAGGCTGGACTGTAGGATGGGGTGGGAGTGGGGAGGAATGGGATGAGAAGAGGAGGGGGAGGTGGGCAGAAACTACAAGTTTTTGAAAAATAAAAGCTGAGACTTCCAGGAAGATGGTAGACTAGGAACACATGGGACTCTTCTCTTCCAGAAAAATAGCTAGAAGACAGGCAGAAACAGCCTGGAAAAAAATCTTCTAGGGTTTAGAAAACCAAGGGAAGGCCAGAACTGCTCAGAAGAGAGACAGACAAAGGAAAAGAATCACAACAGCAAAACCGTGAGTTAAAACCCACAGCTGATGTTGCCAGCACCCTCCTCAATGCAAAAGACACTTACATACTTAGGCCTCTGGGCCGGCAGTTACAGACAAAGAGGGCCCCAGGGATGCACCTCCCCAGGAAAGGGGAGAGAGAAGGACACAGTCTGACCCACAAATTTGGCCTGCTGTGTCCCACAAGCCCGACCATGTTGGGTGGGACTGCACTATTGTTTGCCATAGGAGCCAGCTCAAGACAAAAGAGATACAGGACTAAAGAGATCCAACCCTCTCAATCTTACTCTCTACTAACCAGGACTGATTGTTGAGGATGCAGAGGGGAGTAGATTTATTTCCTACACGAGAAAAGGAAGGAGGCTGCCAGCAAAGGTTAGAGAACAATCTCTGAGAAAGTTTGAATTACAAGGCTCTTAGCCTCAAGGAAGAAACCTCTATCACATTGATCCAGTCTGTGTTGGGTGTGCAGCAAACATACTATGACAAGGCATTGAACTGAGAAGACTGCCAAAGAGCACCTTCTTCTGGCAAACCAAGGAAGTGCATGTGAGGAAAATTAAAAGCAAGTAAGTAAGAGAGGCTTTTTCTAGTTTTTATTGCCTCCCTCTTCAAGGCACTAGGAAGCAGGTCTGCAACCCATTACTGGGTCCAGAGTCCAGTTTTGAGCAAGTAACCAGGACAACCAGAAAGACCCAGGTTGAACCAAGAATCAAAGAACAGCAGTAACACACATCCTCCTGCCACTAAATCCCTACAAAAGAGAGAGAAATTAAGCCTCTGAGTAAACTCACCATCTTAATCAGATGCTTAGACATCATCAAAAAATTATGAGTCATACTAACAAAATGGAAGACATGGCCCAAGAAACGGAATTTATCAAAGCCTGATAAATGACACAGGATTTGAGACAATGAATTAAAGAGATGGACACAAATTTCCAAAATCAAATTAAAAGACAATATGACTAAAAAGACAATATGGCTAAAGAGATAAATGGCATCAAGAAAACATTGAGCAAGCACAAGGAGGAATGTGAAAACCTGAATAGAAAAGTTAAGAGTTCATGAGAATGAAAGACACAATAGGTAAGATCAAAAATACATTAGAGGGAAGTGGACTTGGCCCAGTGGATAGGGCATCTGTCTACCACATGGGAGGTCCGCGGTTCAAACCCCAGGCCTCCTTGACCTGTGTGGAGCTGGCCCATGCACAGTGCTGATGCACGCAAGGAGTGCCTTGTCATGCAGGGGTGGCCCCTGTGTAGGGGAGCCCCACGTGCAAGGAGTGGGCCCCGTAAGGAGAGCTGCCCAGCGCAAAAGAAAGTGCAGCCTGCCCAGGAATGGTGCCACACACACGGAGAGCTGACACAAGATGACGCAACAAAAAGAAACACAGATCCCTGCGCCACAGACAACAACAGAAGTGGACAAAGAAGAAGACGCAGCACACAGACACAGAGAACAGACAACCGGGGTGGGGGGGAGGGGAGAGAAATAAATAAATCTTTAAAACAAACACATTAGAGGCATACAACAGCAGACTGAAAATGATAGAAGAAAGAATAAGTGATACTGAAGATAAAATTGCTGAAAATGAAGAGAGAAAAGAATGGAAAAAAATTCATCAGGGGTTCAGGAAGTTGAATGACAACACAAAATACAACAACATATGTGACATGGGAGTTTCAGAAGTAGAAGAGGCAGGAAAAGGGGAAAAAGGGGTGGAACGTGGGAGAGTGTGGGCTATGATGTGGACCATTGACCATGATGTGCAGCGGTGCTCAAAGATGTATTCACCAAATGCAACGAATGTCTCATGATGATGGAGGAGATTGTTGCTATGGGGGGAGAAGTGAGGTGAGGGGAGTGGGGGTATATGGGGACCTCATATTTTTTTAATGTAATATTAAAAAAATAAAGACAAAAAAAAGGGGGGGGAAAGTATATCTGAGAGAATAATGGCTGAAAACCTCCCAACTCTCATGAAAAAAATGAATTTACATGTCCAAGAAGCACAATGAACCCCTAACAGAATAAATCCAAATAGGCCGAGTCTAAGACATATAAAACTCAGAATGTCAAACATCAAACATAAAGAGAAAATTCTGAGAGCAGCAAGGGAGTAGTAAACCATCACATACAAGGGGTGGCCAGTAAGATTTAGTGCAGATTTCGCACCAGAAACCATCGAGGTGAGAAGACAGTGGAATGATACAATTAGGATATTGAAAGAGAAAAACTGCCAGCTGAGAATTCTTTATCCAGCAAAATTGTACTTCAAATGTGAAGGAGAATATAAAATATTCACAAACAAACAGAAACTAAGAGAGTTTGTAAAAAAGATTCCACCTTTGCAGGAAATATTAATGGAAGCCTTAGAGCCCAAAAGAAAAAGACAGGAGAGAGATACTTGGATGAAAGCAGAGAAGAAAGAATAGCAGAAAGGATAGCCGAAAGAGTAAAAAGCCAGACAAAAATAAAATATGACATATGAAAACCAAAGAATAAAATGGTGGAAGAAAACAATGCATTTACAGTAATATCACTGAAAGTGAATGGATTAAACTCCCCAATCAAAGGATATAGGTTGACAGAATGGATAAAAAAAAATATGAGCCATACATATACTGCATGAAAGAGACTCACCTTAGACCCAGGGATACAAATTGGCTGAAAGTGAAAGGTTGGAAAAAGATACTCCATGCAAAGAGTAACCAAAAAAGAGCAGGGGTAGCCATACTAGTATCAGACAAAACAGACTTTAAATGCAAAAAAGTTCTAAGAGATACAGAAGGCCATTAAATATTAATAAAAGGGACAACCTACCAGGAAGATATAACAGTCATAAATATCTATGTACCTAACCAGAGTGCCCCAAAATATATGAGGCATGTACTTCTAAAAAATTAAAGAAGATGGAAAATTAC
Organism: Dasypus novemcinctus; assembly: GCF_030445035.2. NCBI lineage: Eukaryota > Metazoa > Chordata > Mammalia > Cingulata > Dasypodidae > Dasypus > Dasypus novemcinctus. The sequence continues at coordinate 41,804,413 of NC_080675.1, forward strand.
CCAACACATTTTATGAAGCCAACATCACCCTAATACCAAAGCCAGATAAAGACACTGCAAGTAAAGAAAATTACAGACCAATCTCTAAACAACATAGATGCAAAAATTCTAAACAAAATACTTGTAAATCATGTCCAAAGCTTATCAAAAGACTTACACATCCCAACAAAGTGGGAGTTATTCCTGGTATGCAAGACTAGTTCAACATAAGAAAATCAATCAATGTGATACACCACATTAAAAAACTGAAGAAAAAAAAAAAAACATTATCATCTCAAATGATGCAGAAAAGGCATTAGAAAAATCCAGCATTCTTTTTTGATAAAAAAATAATTTCAAAGATAGGAATAGAAGGAAAATTCCTCAATATGATAAAAAAGCATACATGAAAAACCCACAGCCAACACTGTACTCAAATGGGGAAAGGTTGAAAGCTTTCTCTCTAAGACTGGGAACAAGACAAGGACACCCACTGCCACCATTGTTATTCAACATTGTACTAGAAGTTCTAGCTACAGTAATTAGAAAAAAATAAATAAATAAATAAAGGCATCCAAATAGGAAAAGAGGATGTAAAACTCTCACTACTTGCAGATGACATGATCCTATATTTAGAAAACTCTGAAATGTCTATGACAAAGTTACTTGAACTAATAAATGAGTTCAGCAAAGTGGCAATATACAAGATCAACATGCAAAAATCAATTATGTTTCCATACACTAGTATTGAATAATCTGAGGAGGAAATCAAGGGGAAAATTCCATTACAATAGCAACAAAAAGACTCAAGTACCTAGGAATCAAATTTAACCAAAGAAGTACCAGACCTATATGCAGAAAACTACAAAATAGTGCTAAAAGAAACCAATGAAGACCTAAACAAATGGAAAGTCCTTCCACATTTATGTATTGGAAGATTAAATATCGTGAAGATGGTAATCCTGCCCAAACTGATTTACAGATTCAACGCAATACCAATCAAAATTTCAACAGCCTACTTTACAGAAACAAAAAAGGCAATTACCAAATTTATTTGGAAGGGAAAGTGCACCCACATAGCCAAACGCATTCTAAAAAACAAGAGTGACATGGGAGGAATTTAACTTCCTGATCTTGAAACATATCACAAAGCTACACTGGCCAAAACAGAATGATACTGGCATAAAGAGAAACACATCGATCAGTGGAATAGAATTAAGAGCCCAGAAATAAACCCTCACTTCTATGGCAAACTGGTTTTTGACAAACCTACCAAGTCCATGTTAAAGGGACAAAACTCTTTTCAACAAATGGTACTGGGAGAACTGGATAGTTATAACCAAAAGAAAGAAAGAGGACTCCTATCTCACTCCTTATGCAATAATCAACTCACAATGGATCAAAGACTTAAATATAAAAGCCGGGACCATAAAACTCTTGGAAGAAAATGTAGGGAAACATCTTAAAGATGTAGTAGGTAGTGGTTGCTTGAACCTTACACCTGAAGCACATGAAACAAAAGAAAAAATAGATAAATGGGACCTCCTCGAAATTAAACACTGTTGTACCTCACAGGATTTTGTCAAAAGGGTGAAAAGGAAGCCAACCCAATGGGAAAAATTATTTGGAAATCACATATCTGATAAGGGTTTCTATCCATGATATATAAAGAGACGTTACAAGTCAGCAATAAAAAGACAAGCAATCCAATTTAAAAAATGGGCAAAAGATTTTAATAGACATTTGTCCAAAGAAGAAATACAAAATGAAAAAAAAAAGTTCAACATCATTAACAGGTAGGAAAATGCACATCAAAACTACAATGAGATATCATTTCATACCTACCAGAATGGCCACTTTTAAAAAGAGTATTGGAGAGGATGTGGAGAGACAGGAACACTTATTCACTGTTGGTGGGAATATAGACTGGTATAGTCACTGTGGAGGACTGTTTGGCAGTTTCTATAGAAGTGTTTTTTTTTTTTTTTCATTTTTTAAAAAATATTACATTTAAAAAATATGAAGTCCCATTCAACCCCACTGCCCCCACCCCCCACTATAGAAGTTGAATACAGATTTGCCACATGACCCTGCAATACCAGTACTGGGTATATACACAGAACTTGGTATATACACAGATGACAAAAACAGACATCTGCACACCAATGTTCAGAACAGCATTATTCACAATCACCAAAAGCTGAAAACAACCCAGGTGTCCATCAACTGATGAATGAATAAACAAATTGTGGTGTATTCACACGATGGAATATTATGCAGCTGTAAGAAGAAGTGAAGTCATAAAGCATAAAACAACATTGATGAACCTGGAGGGCATCATGTTGAGTGAAGCAAGCCAGACACAAAAGGACAAATAACGTACAACTGCACTACTTTGAAACAAAGGTATTTTGTAACATATTGTATGATTCCATTTATATAAAATGTAAATATAAATCAATTTATAAAGATGAAATTAGATTAGTGATTTTGTAGTGCTAAGGAAGGTATACTAAAGGGTGTGGAGTTTTTCTTTTTGGAGAATGAAATGGTTCTAAAAATTTTTGTGGTGATAAATGCACAACATTACGATTATAGTAAAAGCCATTGATTATACACTTGGGATAGAGCATATGTTATATGAATATATCTCAATAAAACTGCTTAACAAGTCAATAAATAATTGTGGAAGAACAGCCAGAAATATCAGCTATGTATAGTAGGCAAAACATAGATTGAAAGATGAAGAATTTTCTTGTTTACTTGGTTGTCTGTTTTTTATTTATTGTTATTATTGGAATAATGAAAATGCTCTAATAATGATTGAAGTGATGAATGCACAACTATGTGATTATACCAAGTACCACTGATTGTACACTTTGGATGAATTTTACGCTTTCTTAATATGTACGAATAAAATTGATTTGTTTTAAAAAATAAATATTGAGAACCTAATGAAGAGAATTCAAATGGAAACTATATATATTCACTAGACCTTAAATATTTTATCATAAAACTATGACAGTTTTAAAAGAACAGAAATATGTTTTTCTCACAACAACAAAGTAAGAAAGAAAAAAAAAACAAAAACGAAAGAGGAAAAGAAGGTGATTTGATGCTAGGTTCCTGTATAGTAGCTTACAAGAATGGAGAACATGCACTTTGGATCTGTCAATGAACTAGAGCCACATTTCAGAGAAAGATGTCCTAGAACAGGCACTGGTTGTTGCTCGTCAACAGAACAAATGATAAACTGGCAAAGATGTCAAGTTCACTGCTTTTTTCTGTAGGAATGTCACATATGAATTTGGTTTTGTTTTAATTTAATGAAATAATATATGCAAAGTGCCCAGCACAGTGCCTGGGGCAAAACAAATGCTAGTTTCTTTCCTTTTCTTTCTCAGCTTCTTTCCACCCTATCCAACCACAGGACAAAATAACCTTTCTTTCTCTGAGAGCTTGAGTTGGAAAAACATAAAACAGTCCTTTAATTCTTCAGAAAGAAAAAACATCATGGCAAATTTAGTTGGGTTAAAGTCCTTGAGTTCTGTCATTACCTATGAGTAAGTTGGGATGGGTATGGGAATACAACCTGTTTCTTTGAGAAGTAAATGAATGCATGGATGTGAATAAACTTCAGGCTATGTGAAAACAGGAGGCCTTTTGTGCTCTGGGCACTTTATCTTATTCTATTAGTGACTCACCATAAAGAGCAAGTTGCTGTGCCAATTGAAACCTCAGTTATTCCTTCTTCAGTTAGAGAAATAATCATCCTTTATCACCATTTTATCTCCCAGCAATTGATAAGTAAAGCCCTCTGAGCACTTCTAATGAAAGATTAAGTAGGTAAAACTATTAATTATATATATGCTGTAGAAAAAGCACATTGGTCATCACATAAGCTTTAAGTCACATTGGCCTCAGGTAAAACAGCTTAGGCTGTGATTAGATAGCATCTTCTTTTTTCTCTCTACTCTCCCTGACAGGACAATCGCCAGAAGTTCCTGTTTATTGTCTCTCCTTTCCTAAATGGTTGTATATGGAAGTGTGGAGCTGAGATTCTTAAAGGCTTCCAGATCCTGGGGTGAAAGGTGCTGTTTAAGTCATGCTACTCATTATGGACCTAACAGGCATGGGCCAGACTCCAAATACATACAATGAGGTCTATTTTGAGATGAAAAAACAACTAAATATCTGAGGCAGTCTTTATTATTGTAAATATAACACCCAGGGTATTACGGGTGCCCAATAAAAAAATAAAAGGCTCTGTAGGCTCCTGGACAATCTCACTGTTATGCTTAGTGAAAAGGATTCTCTTCTCTGGATGCCTTCTTGGATGTTCTCATGGCCAAACTGTGGCCTTCTGGGTAGTCTACATTAAAATAAGGAACAATTGTGGGCCAGAACAATGTGGCTAACATAGCTTTTTCACATCCAACCTAAGATCTTTCTGTTTTTATTCAAATATTGAATTACACTTAGAGAGGCCAGATTTTCTAGACTAAAAACCAGGATCCTTGTATACTTAAGGATACAATGGAAGAGAATATTCTAAATAAGATTGTTGGAACATCTTATAATTATATCAGATTTGCTGGACAAGGAGAACTTTGGCTGGTGGTGATTTCAAATGAGGCTCCAGAGTCCCAGAATTGGATCAGTACCATTGGACTGGGCTGTTTGGAATGGGTGGGTGGAACAGAGAGTACAAGAAGAGAGCAGTGAGTTGAATACATATGAAAGCCAGGCACAAGAGTGGAAACTTGGATCTTAGTGGAGAATAAAATTAGCACACTCAGTATTCTTCAGTGTTGGTGAAACTCAACACCACCAAAAGTGGTGCTTGAAGATGTGGTGTTGTTTGTGACACACAGAGTAAAGGAGAGAAGGCCTGGGCTAGGTCAGGAAAGAGATGCATCCACCCACACCTGCCAACAAGCTCCTGGTGAAAGTCATAGAAGAGGTGAGGCATTTTTCTCATCTGACAGCTGTGCCTCATCTGGGGTGAGTCTCTTCCTGGAGACCACAATCCCCACAAACACAAGGGCTACATTAGTCATCTATGTGATCTGAGTGGCCAGCATGGTGCTTGACATATTGTGACTGTTCAAAAAATATTTGTTTCTGTTATTGTTCAGGCACCAAGATTCCTGCAGAATTAGTGTCCTGTAATAGTGGTTCACAGAATGTTACCAGACATCAGAGCTGGAAGGGACCATAGAGATCATCATGCCTAATTCCCTGATGTAGATTCAGAAAGAGACTAAGAGGAATAATATGTCTTGTTCAAGGCCACACTCTTGGTTAGTGGCAGAGCTAAGTAGAGTGCTCTTTCCACTTCCTTCACCGTTTTCAAATTTGACTGTGGCTAAATGGACTATACCAAATTTAAATAGCCTCTGAGCTTGTTTTTAAAAGACAGCTTCCTCAGCTTTATCCCCAGATACTCTGACTCCCAGGGAGGCCCAGGATTCTGAATGCTTAACAAGCATCACACCCACCCCAAGTTGATGGAATCCATTGCAGGTGCTCCACTGACCACAGTCCAAGGATATACTATGTTTAATTATGTAGTCTGGCTTTAAGAGTTGAGACCAAACTAAAAAGTATGGTCACAGTGATGAATAAGGGTTATAATTTATCAGCAACACTTCCTTGTAAAAATTAAAGAATTCTATTTGGTAAAAAACATTTTTGATCAAAACCACAATGAGATTCCATTTCACAACCACTAGGATGGCTATAAAGATAGACAACAACAAGTATTGGTAAAGATGTGGAGAATTTGTAATTCTCAGATATTGCTGGGGGGAATGTAACATGGTGCAACCACTTTGGAAAACAGTTTGGCAGTTCCTCAAAAAGTTAAACATAGAGTTATCCTATAACCCAGCAATTCCAATCCTAGGTATATTCCTAAGAGAAAACAAAACATATGCCCATGTGAAAACATGTTCACGAATGTCCATAGCAGCATTATTCATAGAAGCCAAAAACAGAAATAACCCAAATGTCCATCAATTGAATTAATTTTTAAAATGTGGTTTATCTATATAATGGGATAGTATTCAGCAATAAAAAAAGATGAAGTTTTAATGCATGCTGCAACATGGATTAACCTTGAAAACATTATGCTAAGCAAAAGCAGCCAGTCAGAAAAGACCACATATTGTATAATTCCATTTTATGAAAGTCTGTGAATAGGCAAATCCATAGAGACAGAAAATAGGTTAGTGGTTGCCGAGGGCTGGCCAGGGGTGGGGTTCAGGGGCAGGAAATACAGAATGAGCTCATAGGTATGGGATTTCTTTTTGAGATAATGAAAATGGTATAAAATTAGGAGAGAGTTGCACTAAAACCCACTGAACTGTATACTTTAAATACATGAATTTTATGATATATTATATCTCAATAAAATATTAAAAATGTTTTTGAAGCATCACTCTGATTTTCAAGTATTCTAAATAATTTTGCTGCCAGAGCCTACAAACTCAAAAGCCTACAGAGGCAAGGCACTAAACATTTATGAGTGAGGTAGTTCAGGTGTAAGAAAACTAAAGCATGGTGGGGATTTGGTAAATTGGAGAGGCATGCCCAATCTAAAGGGGGCAGCAGCTAATCAGGTGCAATCAATTGTTGGTATACAAACCCCACAGTTGAGTGTTGCCAGAGTGTCCTATTTTTAAAAGTCAGAAATCTGAGTTTTTCTACAGTAAGTCTTAAGTTTTAAATACCAACGCTGCACTCATTTTTTTTTTTTAGACATCACTGACAGAACCAAGTAAATATGTCTGTGGGCCAGAGGATCCCATGGTTGCCAGCTTGGGACTGTAGATCAATATGTGCACCTTTTTTTTGCAATTAGAAAGTGGATTGCATTAAAGGAGCTCAGAAGCCTTTATATATTAAGTGACCTTCATAACTTGGAACATCCAATCATTCAACAGACCTTAGGGGCAGTGTGAAATAAGAGCATAAGTCATGGTAAGTCAATTACCATCATAAACAGAAATGGCCGCATTTGTGAAGACAGTGGCTCCAACAACCAGCACAAGACAGTTATGCATATGGCACTAAAACCAAGTGTCCTAAGTTCCAGAATTCTGCTGAGCCCCTTCTTGTGATACTTAAAACTGGCACTGAACTCTCTGAGTTGGCTTATTTTTCATTGCTTTAGTGAACAGATTCATAGTTTCTCAGTGTGCTTATGAGCTTCAGTTCAAGATGCAGTTCATTCTTCCAGAGTCAAGAGGGAAAAGACACTTGAATCCAGGTGCTCTATAGGCTGGAAGAGATTTAAACCGCTGAGTTGGCTCCAGAGCAGAAATAATTTTTCCAATAGTCTTCTTCTGAAGAAATTTCCCAGGACAGGGAATTTCGAGGCAGATACATCACTGCTCACATAATTGAAATAGCAGGTGAGCAAAAGGAGGAGGGACTGACTGACTTGATGAAGGGTCATACAGGTGTCCTTGAAAATGGGCAAGTGCTGGGGAATCGATTTGTGCGCTTTCTCAGAGACTTAAGGAACAGATTGTTACAATTAGTTAAGGGCCTGCATACAAATGACACCCCTTTGTGTGGATGTCTGCAAGGCTGTATCAAGTCAGCAGTTGTTTGGAATCCAGGTCAGCAGAAGAAAGCTGAGCAGGGGCACGTGTTTTATGGGGATAAAAGGAATGAAGTGAGTTGCTTCTGAGAGCAACTCCCAACCCCTCCCCCAAGAAGCACACTAAGATAACTGCCTAGAAGTGGTCCTGCTAGCCTTTGACCAGGGCTTCAAACCTTATTTTAAAACAAAACCAAACCAAAAAACTGTAAGTCAAGTATAGGAAAATAACAGAATCCAAAGTGTATTCTGCCATAGAAACAACAAATTTGGTTGCAAAACATGCAATTGGTGATTTCTAAAATACTCTATAGCATAAATTCATTCCTAAATCCAAAATGTGAACAGAATTTGCTCTCTCCTGTCCATGGCCCCGTTCTCCTCTGCCTCACTGATCTAATTGACTGTCCTTGCTTCAAGTATTTCAGGTATCTCTTACCTCAACACTTACTTGAGTTCAAGAAAGTAAGTTCAAATCTCCTACTGGACTTCTCCATCTGAATTTCTCATTGGCAGCTTAATTTAAACTCAACATGCCACAAAGTAACCTCATCCTTCCCCAGCACTGCTTATCCTCTGAATTTCTGGTTGAGGGAAGATCCACCCAGAGACCTGAGACATTAACCCGTGGCATTGTTTTAACACTGACCTCTGAACACTACCAGTCATTCTGGTCAACCCATTTAACTTCTGAAATACATCTCAAATCTACCCCCACTTCCCCTCTTCCTACTACTATCACTTCTTTGTCTTTCATCTATTCTAGACTATGTAACAGCTTTTTAACTGGTCCCTTTGTTACCATTTTCTCTCACCTCATACTACCATCAGAATTCACTTCCTAAAAATGTAAATCAACTGAAGTTATGACTCTCTTAAAAACTTCCATAAGCCCTTCTAGTGCTTGTAGGAAAGTGCCTTATTATGCTATATAAGATCCATCTGGTTCTCTCTGCCTAAAGGAGCCCGCATCAAATCTTGGCGCATATTTCCATCCTTCTCTCCCATTTCTCAGCAAGCTCTGTACTTTGCTTCCATTTTTCAATAAATTCTTTTTACTGGCCTAACTGAAAAAAAAAAGATCTATCGCAATCTTACCCCTAACTTAGCCTATTTAGGTCTCATTTTCTGCCATAATCCCTATACATTTTCCCTCATTCCCCCCTAACATGCTATGCTCTTTCACAGCTCTTTGCATTTACATGTGCTCTTCCCTCTATTGATGATGCTCCTCCCACTCTTGTCCACTTAGAAATGTTCTACATATGCTTGAAGTTCAAACTCAAATGCTTCCTTTCCTCCTTTGAAGAATTATTTGCTACCTCTTCCATGCTTTCCCAAGCATTTTGCTTCTATGTTGCCAAAGCACTAACAAAATTTATAACCTTTTAGATCATAAACTTCAGGACAGAGGTGATGCCTTGTTCACAACTACATTTCCAATGACTGGTAAACTCAGGTGCTTAATAAATATCTATGAAATGAATGATAAACCAGGAAATTAAAGCACAAGAAAAGCAAAAAAAGTGGACTGTCCAATATAACTTAAAAGTATAATAATGAATCTAAAATGAGTATTTCTTCTAAAATAAACTTCATGATGGGGAATATTAGCCCAACAAAATAATGTAATCAATCTATATGGCCTTGGCTCAGACAACCAGAACTGACCTTTCAGTCAGTGAATATGGTCTCATAGGGAAAATACTTAACAGGGATCCTGACAAATAATAAGCACAATATGTGTGTTTGCTGTTATTATTATTGTTAGGGAGTTATGATCTGACCCATAGTCCATCTAAATAGATATAAAAATAAGCTGCCACAATGGAATTCTTCTGTTTAAGTAAGGAGCCTAGAACACCTAACTGTACATAAAGAAACTAAGATAACCACACATGCCTCACTCTTTGCACATGTTTCCTACTGCACATGAAAATATCCTGCTTCAAACACATGAATGAGCCAAAGGCCTTTGGCCATAGCCCACATACTAACATCTGAGAATTGTGCTTAAATACTTTTGACAAAATCTCCTAGTTTTTTTCTACAGACCAACATCAAGCCAATTTATCTGACCTCCTTAATCTACACAGCCCATCCAATACCTACGGCTGTTTTCTAGAGGCCTGAATCAGTCAGAACAAGAAAATGATTAATCAACTTGGAGGGATTTGAAAGCTGGAAGGGAGCCATTCTGTGAGTAAAACCTCAGAGCTGTGGGATTGCAGCAGTTGGAAAGTTAGGGGATTTCCATGGTTGAAAACATTTGGCTGGCTTGCTCTGATCCTCTGACCTTGCAATAAAGACAGAACAGACTGAGTTGGGTGATTTACCTCTGACAATATCCTATGTCTGCTGCCTTTGGCTGTTCACTTTGAGTTGTCAAAACCAAAGTTATTCCCCCTGAGTCTTATGACTTTAAAATTGGCTCAGAAAATCCCCTCTGCTTCTTCCTCCCAATAGATACCATTCTCAAACCTTGGCTTCACTTTTATGTATTGTGAGGCTTAAATTAGAACTGCTATGTAATAAAGCACCTAGCACAGTACTTGGCAAAGAGTAGGTAGGTCTGATTTTTTTTTCAGGCCAGGTTGGTCTCCTAGTACTCATGGTAAATAGCACCATCTTGTTTTACTTTTGTGCCAGTTTTTAACCTGCCAGTACCATTTAAAATAGCTCTTCCCACTTAAGATTTTTATCACTCACCAATGCTCCTTATTTCAGCTATGTGAATTCTTCCAATTTCTTTTATAAAAGTCTTCATTCCCAAAGTTACTTTTTAAAAAATACTATTCTAGTATTATCTAGTTTTTATTTTCCTAAACTGCATCTAAGTAGTATAATTGAATTGATGTGTTTTCCCTTGTTTGTTGTTTAACCTGTAATATTTTATTGATGTGAGGAGAGCTTCCTTGATTTCTGATCTATTTGTTTCTACTACTCATGTCTCTAGTTCTTCCATTTTCTTGCCCTTTCATACTATGTGTACCTCTCTCTTTCCTCTTTCATGTGAAAATATGAATCATTTGGATTTTATCATCTCTTTCCTGGTTCTGCTATCACTGCATCCTTAAAACATTCCTTATGACCGCTATCAATACTGTGTCAGCAGGATATGCTAATGTCTGATTGTTTATTGGTCTCCTGTCTCTGGTTCTCTCTTTAGGATAATCTAGTTTCCTTATATAACTTCGCTTTTTTTTTTTTTCTTACGTAACTTCTTAGGACCTTGTCCATTAACTTAAGGAAGGGATAGATTAGACAAAGCTTCCATTAAAACTTTTATTCTACCAGAAAAGATTCAAGTACCTCTGTATTTAGCAAAGTAATTGCTTAAACACTGTCATTCATCTCATATATACAAGTGAACACAAAAATGAAAACTTTCACTGACAGGGTTCTTATCCATTGACATATGATCTCAAGGAACTTGTTCTTGAACAATGACAGTTGATGCTTTCACTACACTGTCCTGGAGAGAGGATCCTGGGGATTTTGCCTTTGGCACACAAGTCAAGAAACAGTAATTGCTTATTAGCAGTGTAGAGATAAGAAGTGGGGTGGGGGGCTAAAATGTTGGCGGGGAGGAAAAAGGAAGGAAATTTCAGGAAAAGAAATAGAAGGTGTGAACTGAAAGACCAAATAAGGAAAAGTAAGGGGGAGAAGAAATAGAGAAAAGAAGATTAAAAGAGAAAACATAGGATTGGAGGGAGGAAAGTGGAGTGATTAAGGAAAAAAAAAAATCAAGAACAGACACAAAGAGAGAAGAAAAAGGTAGAATATAGTTGGTCATCCACTTGAAAAAGACAGCATGAAAGAAAGAAAATATTTAGGAATAAGTGACTACAGATGAGAAAATATTCAAAATCAATGTGTCATCTTCATTTTAAAATCCCCTTTATTATTATAATCTACTATCTACAACATGTTACAAATCCTTCAGCCTTTAAAAGCAAAAATATCCTTCTGGTTCATTCATTTGAAGTCACTCACTCTAGGCCCTCAAAGACTCAAATCCTGTCAATTCACACAAATCAACAGTGAAAAAATAACTTATTGTGGATGGTCCTGGTGGGACTGTGATTCAAGATGCAGGGCTTTCCCCTGGCCAAGGAGTAGGTTTATAATCCAAGCCAGCCAATCAGATTCTCCTGGGAAGTTCAATGACTCACAGAATGATACAAATAAGAAAATACCTGAAGTAAATTTCATCTTAACAGTGGTACCTTGATGTGACTGTTGACCAGTTTCTGTTTCCTAGATTCCCAGAGCCATCCTGCTTCCTGTTCTTTCTTGAAATGTTTGTAACACTTTTCCTTCGATTCAATGAGCTACTTGATATCCATCCAAAAATTGCCCTTTTATACTTTAAGTTAGCCAGGTTTGGTTTCTGTTGCTTACAGCCAAAAAGTCTTGACTAATACAATCCACATTTTATTGAATCAGAAAGTTGCCTGCTTAAGACTGTCCTAAAAATTTGATACTTTTGTAACCTCTCATATGACCACAGGCCTGGTTTTCTCTGTGCCTTTTCTGTTCTGGATACCCAGTTAGAAAAATCTAACTGATTCTGAGGAACAGGGGCAGGATGAGTGACATGCCAGAAATGATGAAGTTGTCTCAGTCTAGTTTAAGTTGAAAATTTAGTATAAAATTAGGTAGTCTAGCCCATGAAGGCCCCAGAAATTGGTCATCAATATTCTGTGAAACCTGAGCCAATAATTTAGAAATGAGACAGTTTAGAGAGCTGGATGGGGTATAAAGATATAACAGATCTATGGCATAGCTTTGATCCTGCCCTCAAATAGAAAGGTTAGATAACCAAAAAGACATGGCAAGCCCCAAACTTGGGCTGGGTTACTTGCTTTGTTAGTTACAGTTTTCCATACTATCCTCTGTCTGGAGACAGGTGACTGACCAACTGAATGGGAAGCACTGCCCAGTGCATGCCAGGGACCTTGAAGGAATGTAGCTGTGTCAAAGACTGGAAACTGGAGTCAAGTTACTCCTAACACTCTGGAAACTGCCTCTACTCTGATACTGGCTGTAAGTGGAATAGTCCAGATTTTGTTACAGATCTCAACTCCACAGGGGCATTTCTTTTTTACCCTCAATATATGAGACCTTGAAAATGGCAAATTACAGTCACAGTGGTGATGATTAAACCATAGATGTAATTACACTTTTATGTGCAATAAGAATTGTCCATCAATCTAAAAAATGCTTTAATCTTGGTTCTTACCATATAATTCCAAAATGCAATGTTTTGCTCATCTTATCCACAAAGCTCCTCTAGAAAAGAGTTTAATAAACAACCCTAACTGCCAAGAATTCCATAAATGGGCCAAGAATACAATTAGGCCAATAATGACCAGGTTCTCCAGATTCTGGGCATTAAAACGCATTACCTTGGGAGCAGGTGTAGCTCAAGCTTTTGAGCACCTGCTTCCCATGTACGAGGTCCCAGGTTCTATCCCTGGTACCTCCTAAAAATAAACAAACAAACAAATAAACGAAAAGTCCAGCCCTAATTGGGGAGTGGATGTGGCTCAGTGGTTGAATGCCTGCTTCCCATGTACGAGGTTCTGAGTTCAATCCTCTTACCTCCTAAAAACAAACAAACCACCACATCAGCTTGACCAGCAAGACAACTACAAGTACCTATAAAGCATTAAAATTCATACAACTTAATGTAAGAGAGAATATCTACTTCTTTACTGCCTATAGAAGCTTATTTATAAGTGAACTTTCAATTTATGAACTTTGATAAATATAAAGCTATGTCTCAAAATGTTCTTATCAACTTTGCCCGTTACCAAAAGTTGACTTTAGATCTGTCTCTCTTTGGGCTTAGAAAGAAGTAGACTTTTGGAACCTATTTGTAGGTTGAGAAGTTCTGTAATATTTTTAGAGAAAGTTAGGTTCTTTTCTAATATCTGCCAGTTTCTAGGGTACCACATAAGTCACTGAGAAAATCATACTTTATTTCTATGTTCACAGTCTACAGAAAACTATAGAATCTGAGACCTGGAAGGCACCTTAGCAACTATTTAGCAAAAGATAAACAGCATGTGAAGGTCAGTCAAGAATACAGTGACTTGACATGCATCACAAAGTTGGTCTATAGCCAGGCTAAATCTAGAACACAGATTACCAGACTCATATACAGAGCTTGTTTCACAATAACAAGTACTTTAAAATAAACCTGTTTTTTAACAAGTACTAAGTTCTCATTCATTCATTCATCCATTCATTCAACACAAATTATGATCACCTCTGATATGCCAGGAGCTGTTATAGGTATGGACAGAAAATGATGAATAGAACCAACCTCATTTTTAGAAATATAAAAAAAGTTGATTTCTAAGAGTGACCTCTCTAAATGTTTTAGTACAATTTCAGACTAAGCAAGAGAAGTGAGAATTATTGATAAAATAAGGTTGTACAATCCTAGTAATGACATGATTCAACATTAATTAAGTAATACTTGAATTGTTTTGTCAGCAATATAGAACTTTTTCACTAAGCTAATCATACTTCTTTTATGGCCAAAAAACCTCTATGATCTCTATTCCCAAGCCTAAAGGGAACTCCTTTGGTGTTTCTGAGGATGGCAAGAAAGCAGCCACAATGAAAATGACTGTGGCTTTGGACTTTGGAGTCAGAGAGACCTGGCTTTAAATATTGGCCCTGCCATATACTAGATTATGTCCTTGGATGTCCTTAATCTCTTTTTTCCATCTTTGAAACAGGGATGACATCACTTACCTTAGAGAGTTATTAGAAAGATCAGACAAAATATATGCAAATAATATAGCTCAGTGCCTGGCACAGAGTAGGTTTTTAATAAATAATAGCTATCATTTTTATCACTAATAATAATAGTTAATGGCATAATATGACCTGTAGGACATTCTATAGAAATACACCAAAATATAAATGGTCCACACCCTTACTTCAAAGGAAAACAACACATAATCTTTACATAAGGCATGCCTACCATACCTAAAGGAAATTTTCCTCCATTTAAATACTGGAGCCAAAATTTGAAGTTTAGGTTGGTCAGATTACAGAGTCTAAACATGTAAACACTAGGTATATGGTCTGTAAACAGAAATATATCCCAGTTGACCAATCCTGAGGAAGAAAGCACAATTTAACTAAGAGGGCCTGGAACTCCTAAGAACAAGGTTGAAGGAATTATTGCTGAGGAGATAAGAGTAGTGTTTCAATCTTAGAAATAAAAATTGCTAATACCTATTGAGTGCTAACACTTATATTATGTTCTTTATAATAATCATAGCATGTCTTTTTTTATAAATAATTTTTTTATTTTCAAAGAAGCTTTAGATTACACAAATGTTGCATAAAAAATATAGGGGATTTCCATATACCCCACCCCCTCCCCCTCCCACACTTTCCCACAGTAACAACATCCTTCATTAGTGTGGTACATTTGTTACAATTGATGAACCCATACGGAAGCATTGTACTAACCATGGACTACAGTATACATTATAGTTTACACTTTGTCCCACACAATTTTGTAAGTTATAACAAAATATACAAAGGCCTGTATTCGACCCTGCAATGTTATGCAGGACAAATCCAATGTCCCAAAATGCCCCCACACTATATCTATTCTTCCCTCTCCCATCCCTCAGAACCTCTGGTATCCATAATTCTTAAAGCAACCCTCTGAGGTAGATATCAGTATTACCCCTTCTAACATAATGCTTAAGTAGTTTATCTAATAAGGTCATTAGTTGGTAACAGGCAGAGTAGGGATTTAAACCCAAGGAGTCTGCAGGCTGAACAAATGGCCACAGTCCTGGGCCCCAAGGAGAAGGGATGGAAGTAGTACAGTATTGGGGCTTCAAACCCAGTGCTGGTAGTTGGGAAAATTCCACCTATGACCCAGCCATGCTGATACTATATCAGAGGGCCTGGAGTGAAAGAGAGGAGAGAGAAGGAATTGTCTGAAGAGAGGCAGGAGTGTACTACTGCCTTCGTAGACAAAGCCAGAGGAGACCCAAGCCTTGGAGGGTGTGTATCACTATCTAATTATTACTCTACCTCTGGTCACAAACTTGTGAAAAAGAGGGTACTATTGTACCATTAAAGGCATCCATTTACCTGGAAGGATCCAAAAACCTCTTTATCACCAAAACAAAATAGTTTTGCTTTGAATTAAAAATTCTTGTCTATTCCACCAATGTTCCATTCTGTAGGATCAGCACCTAGCACAGTCCCTACCATATAACTGGGCACAATAAACATTTCTGGAATGAATAGGGAAGAGAAGGAAAGAAAAACTAGAAATACTGTATCAGAGCATGATTATCAAATACTTAGCTCTGGAAGAGTCCTGGCCTGGGAGTCAGGATATTTGGGTTCTACCCAGCTCTGAAACTAGCTGTGTAAAAAGCAGGCAACTCATTTAGTCTCTCTGG
This sequence comes from Dasypus novemcinctus, assembly GCF_030445035.2. Classification (NCBI taxonomy): domain Eukaryota; kingdom Metazoa; phylum Chordata; class Mammalia; order Cingulata; family Dasypodidae; genus Dasypus; species Dasypus novemcinctus. The sequence continues at coordinate 41,820,457 of NC_080675.1, forward strand.
TCCTCAGTTTGCTCATCTCTAAAATAGGTTGGATGAAATGATCTAAAAATGAGATAATATGGAAAGAATCTTGCTCAGTGGCTAGCCCAGAGAAGAGTTTAACCTATGTTTTCTGAATGTTATGTGTTCTACCTTTCAAAGTCCATTCTGACTCATACAGCTCAGTTCCCTCGTTCACAGATGAGGAAACTGAAGTCAGTGGCAAGTCTAAGACCACACAAATAATTGTAGTACACCCAAAATGACGATCAAGTTTCCTTAACTCTCAGCCTGAGGCTCTTCTATAATACCCTGCCTCCTGACCTGATTAGTGTTCTTGCTTCTCTTTGCCTTCCATAAAGAAACTTCAAAAATAATAATATCAGGCGGTGGACTTGGCCCAGTGGTTAGGGCATCCGCCTACCACATGGGAGGTCCTCGGTTTAAACCCCAGGCCTCCTTGACCCGTGTGCAGCTGGCCCATGGCACAGTGCTGATGTGGGCAAGGAGTGCCGTGCCACGCAGGGGTGTCCCCCGCGTAGGGGAGCCCCACGCACAAGGAGTGTGCCCTAAGGAGAGCTACCCAGCATGAAAGAAAGTGCAACACGGAGAGCTGACACAAGATGACGCAACAACAAAAAAGAAACACAGATTCCCGTGCCGCTGACAACAGAAGCAGACAAAAGAAGACGCAGCAAATAGACACAGAGAACAGACAACCGGGGTAGGGAGGGGGAAGGGGAGAGAAATAAATAAATAAATAAATCTTTAAAAAAATAATAATAACATCACACAATTTTTTGGATTCTAGGAAGCCATCAAGTCCATACCATTGTCTTTGAGCAAAACTCATCTTAAAACCCCCAAAGAGAAAAGAATATATTTCTTTCAATCTTCAGAGACGAAAATTTCATCTTTCTCAGTAGTCCACACTTATTTTGCTTGTTAGTAGATACTTTCTTATGTCTAGTCAAATCCTTCATACTGCAGTTTAAGTCTTGGGTCACTACATTCTGCTAGGAGTCTTTGTGTACTTAAGATTGCTATGAAATTACCCTTTATCCTCCTTTCTTTCCAAGATGACTAATCCCAGTTTCTTCAAATTCCCTTGTAATTCTAATCTCCCAATCCTTTAATCACCTGTGTGGCTGAACTCTTAGCCACCTCTAGATTCAACCTCTCCCCACTAATTACAAAGCACTAATTGCAATTTCCAACTATGGTTCCAAATGTTGACTAGCAAACTGATTGTATCATGGGTCATACAGGACAGTTCTCTAAATTAGCTTCCCATGATCATGATTTAGTTTGTAGGACTACATCCTACCCCCTTTAAGTAAATTGAAGTGGATTATTTATAGCTGCTCGATAGCAAATTTAAATTTGAACTGGCTATCTCCCAATTCCTAGCATATTTCTAACTACTTCTCCTCCAAGAAATTCAGGAAAATGAATATTAATAAGAACCTAGGTAAAGCATAAGAAAGGAAATCAGCTGAACAGGAATGCTAAAATGTGTATCAAATATCAGTATAAGTAAATTTTGGGTTTTCTCTGTCACTGTTCCTATATTAACACAGGCAATTCAGTGGTATCTAAGAAGCAATGATTCACTTACACACAATTTATTTATCACGTATTGCCCCTATGTTATTTTCTGTTTCTTTACACAATTCATCTAAATTCATATTTTAGGTGTTTGTTTGTTTTACAAATTGTATAATAGTTCATCTAAATCTAAATGTGGGGGGGTGGGGGTGGTGGGGGCGAATGGGGACCTCATATTTTTTTAATGTAATATCTTTTTAAAAAATGAATAAATTGAGTAGAATTTGGAAAAAAAATAAATCTAAATGTGCTGTTGAGGCTTAAAAAGAAAATAATATTCTAAGATGTCTTTTGTTGCTTACATAAAAAATAGGATCATGGTACTGTAAAATTAGCAACAGCCTGGACCAGATATTCACATCAACCTAATCAATATTTCTCAGACACTTAGCAATGCACGCACTACGCACTAGGAGAGCTGGATAAAATATGAATAAAGCATAATGTGAAACTGAAAGCCTTTTCAGAAGAGTTGACATTTAGGTTAGACTTTGAGGAGTAAAAAGAATTTTGACTGGGAAGCGGTTGCGGCTCAACTGATAGAGCATCCACCTACAATATGGAGGGTCCAGGGTTCAGTACCCAGGGCCTCCTGACCCGTGTGGAGCTGGCCCACACACAGTGCTGCTGTGTGCAAGGAGTGCTGTGCCACGCAGGGGTGTTCCGCATAGAGGGGCTCCATGCACAAGGAATGCACCCCGCAAGGAGAGCTGCCCTGCGTGAAAAAAGTTAGCCTACCCAGGAGTGGTGCCACATACACAGGGAGCTGATGCAGCAAGATGACACAACAAAAAAAGCAACACAGTTTCCCAGTGCTGCATGACAAGAATGCAAGCAGAGATACAGAAGAACACACAGCAAATGGACACAGAGAGCAAACAACAGAGGGGTAGGGGAGAGAAATAAATAAAAATAAAATCTTAAAAAAAAAAGAACTTTGATGCTTAAGCTGAAGAAAGAGTTTCTAAATAGAAGTAATGTGGGCAAAAAAGAGCAAAGGAATATTACATACAGCTAGTGAAACATTGGCAGAGGAAGTGATTGGGGAAAAAATAAAACTGAATTCCAAAGAGATGCTATTTTTATAATAATTTCTCCATGAAAAGTTCTTCTTGAGAAGTCATTCAAGTAGTATAAAAGAGTCATACTATTTCAGTGCAATCTCAGGAAGAGAAAACAACTTACTAAAACAACAGGCTTTATGTAGAAGATGGAGACTGCACAAAGTAAGCAGTTCAAAAGTCCTGACAACCTAGGAAACGGACATGGCTCAACTGATACAGTGTCTCCCATATGGAGGGTTCAGGGTTCGATCCCCAGGGCCTCTTGACCCATGTGGTGAGTTGGCCCACCTGCAGTGCTGCTGCACACAAGGAGTGCCATGCCACGCAGGAGCACCTCCACATAGGGGTGCCCCACATGTAAGAAGTGCGCCCCGCAAGGAGAGCTGCCCCACGTGAAAAAAAGCGCAGCCTGCTCAGGAGTGGTGCCACACATACAGACAGCTGACACAGCAAGATGACACAACAAAAAAGAGATGCAGTTTCCCAGTGCTGCAGATAATGCGATTGGATGCAGAAGAACACACAGCGAATGGACACAGAGAGCAGACAATGGGGGTGAAAGGGAGAGAAATAAATAAAATAAATCTTAAAAAAAAAAGTCCTTACAACCTAAGGAAAAAAAGTGATTTGCTTTTTATGGTTTAAATAATTTCAACCTCCAATATTTCATGATTTTTAATTCATTCCACACAAGGATCGTTTGGTCTCACTTGGCAAACATGGGACTTCTTTGTCTGTGCATGTGTGTTTCTCAACAACAACAACAACAAAAATATGTGGCTGAGGTTGATTTGTAATCTTTCACTGTGGCTTTGAATCATGGATGGTATCAGCACATCTAAAGAAATTAGTTTTGTTGGTTAAGTTTCCCTCCCTGCTGGCTAAGAAGCAGAGCATGAAACATAAACCATAAAGAAACAATGGCTGGGATTGGGGATTATTTGTTGTGGTTCTCCATATATATTTTAGTGACCGAAAGGAAAACGAACATCTGGGAACCCAAACTATATTCTCATCAAGTCCAAGATCATTTATTTGGGTAGAATTCACTTTTCTTTCTTTCTTTCCTACTTTTTTATTTTTTTAACACTTGTTAACAAAGGAGAAGGAAAATGGTTGAGAAATGCCTGAGAATGGTTGGCAAAGGGGGGTATGTGGTTTCATTAGCCAGAAGGAATTATGAGTTATCATGGTGGAGTTCTCAATCAACATCCCCTTAACAACTACACATGCTCATAGGCTTATGCCATACAACAATCTCACCAATAAATTGAGGGAGTAAAAGGGTTGGACAGGAGTGGGAGAACTTAGAAGACTCGTGTGAATACTATATGTATGTGTTCATAGGCATATGTATGTGTTCGTGAATGTGTGTGTATGCATGTGTCCTCTAAAAAAAAAAGCTTTAGAAAGAACATCTATTCATTAGACATTTATTAAAAACACACATATCCTGAATCAGGCCTTAGTCTAGGCATAGATACAATTAATGAGACAGGGCTCCAAGCCAGAAGGAGAGAAAGGAATGCAAACATACTGAATTGGATTCAAGTAGTAAAGGAGAAGGAAAGTTTCTATGACCCCCGCTTAACTATGTAGATAAGGATTTGCTATGATCTCCACTTAGGCAACTGTGTAGATAAGGATTTTCCCACTAACAAACATAGGGGAAGTGTGAGCAATGGTCATTTTGAAAATAAAGACATCAGTTCAGACTTGGGCATTCTGAGTTGGAGGTAGTTATACAGTACCTACTAGATTTCCAGCAGACAATTGTACACATGGGTTGGATCTCAGGAGAGTAAATCTCGGCTAGAAGTGGAGATCTGGGACTGGTCAGGGTGTGGGTGGTTATGGTTCTCACAGGCATAAATGCGAGACCCAGGAAGAGTGTATAGTAAGAAGAAGGATGCCTAGAATTCTCTAAAAGGCAATTCAACAAACTCCTCTTGAGGAGCTTCCAGGCATAGAGAGGTAAAGAAAATGGAGTTCCATTCCTAAAGGAGATTATTACTGTCATGGAGATTTAAGTAAAGCAAACATTTCTTTCTCAGGATCAGTGGTATTTCCCTAGAGTCACACCCAATTTACAAAAGTTACATAAGAAAATATTACCTTACACCTTCTATGCCTTCTCAGTAGATTTTCCTAGGTTTAAAAAAAGATTTTTTTAAAAAGTTAGGATTATCAATTGTCAATTTTGTCTCTACCATTAGAATAGTAAGCTCCTTGGGGTCAGGGGACACTCTACCATTTATGCCTTTTTGATGATCCTGCTTCCTAAAAAGCCAGAGCACTTTGTGGTGTGTAACAGATCAAACACGGTGGTCACCATGAACATGCAGGGGCAGACTGCCAGAAGCTTCAGCTCTGGTATGAGAGAAGGTGGTGACCTTGTTTGCTGTGCCCTTTCTCCCCATGGTTAATGGATCTACTGTATGGGGGAAGACTTTGTGCTCTATTGTTTATGCCTTTTTGAAATGCTCAAAACTTCACATGAAAACAATACCACGTATTGAGCAAATGCCAGATATCGTTCTTAAGCACTTCTTAGAAGTGATTTCACATCAACATCACAACAGGTTGCAAGATTGGTATAACTACTCTATTTCATACATCCAGCACTTGGGGTACAACTGCTGGCGAATGGCATAGCTAGGATACAAACTCAAGGCTGTTTCATGTTCATAGTAATAAATCCATGTTCTTCAAAATTTCCTCATGCTCTTGTCTCCATATGTCAATTCTGCTGATCACCATCAGTGACAGGAGGGAAAAGCAGATCACCGTCAGTGACAGGAGGGAGGTTTTGTAATAATTGAAGATCTGCCATCGCACACCCCCATCTACCTCTACCTACTCCCAAGACCACCTTGGGAAACTAGGTAGCATGATTTGAGAGGTAATCCTCCCTAAGACTATTTAGTAAATGCACGAAAATTTGAGGAATGAATGACCTAATGAGTGAGGGAGGTGGCTGTACCCATAACAAACATATCTATGCAGGGAATGTAACAAGCAATGTTCAGTGCAGGTTGGCAGGTTAGCCTCGAGTATTTTCCTATGTTTGTAAATAATGCCAACTTGGGCAGAGAAATTAGGGATTCAAAGGATCATGTTTAATGAAGAATAAAGAATTTAAAAGCTAAACAAGATTCAAATATTCCAATTTGATAGTATATTCCCAGGGGAGGAAGAGAGCAGATTATCTGGCATTAATGTAGTTCTATAGCTAAAAAAATCAAGCAAGAATAAACAAAATGTACTATGTCCATATGATGGAATATTATTTAACCATAAGAAGGAATGAAGTATTGAATCATGCTACAACATGGGATGAATCTCAAAAACATTATGCTAAAGGAAAGACGTTGACACAAAAGGCCACATAATGTATGATTCCTTTTATATGAAATGTCCAGAATAGGCGAATCCATAGATATAGAAAGTATATTAGTGGTTGCTAGGTGCTGGGAAAAGAGAGAATGGACTGTGACAGGTAATGGGTAGAGGGTTTCTTTTTTTAGGATGAAGAAAGTGTTCTACAAGTAGATAGTGGCGGCGGACTTGGCCCAGTGGTTAGGGCATCTGTCCACCACATGGGAGGTCCGTGGTTCAAACCCTGGGCCTCCTTGACCCATGTGGAGCTGGCCCATGTGCAGTGCTGTTGCATGCAAGGAGTGCTGTGTCACACAGGGGTGTCCCCCGAATAGGGGAGCCCCACACGCAAGGAGTGCGCCCCGTAAGGAGAGCTGCCCAGTGCGAAAGAAAGTGCAGCCTGCCCAGGAATGGTGCTGCACACACAGAGAGCTGACACAACAAAATGATGCAACAAAAAGAAACACAGATTCCCGTGCTGCTGACAACAACAGAAGCGGACAAAGAAGACACAGCAAATAGACAAAGAGAACAGACAACCGGGGTGAGTGGGGGGGATAAATAAATAAATCTTTGAAAAAACAAAATAAAATAAAAGTAGGTAGTGGTGACGGTTGCACAAGCTAGCGAATATACTAAAACAACTGAATTGTACACTTTAGGGGGTGAATTTTATGGTAGGTAAATTATATCTCAAGAAAAAATTACAAGTTAAAAAATCTAGCAAGATAATGAAATTCATAAGAAGAAGTGTTTAGGAATGACAGGACAATCTTTTTTAGTATAGAATTGGTCAGGCCTTATGGACTACAACATCAAGTTCTGGGATCTAGATGGTTTTACAGGAGAGCCATAAAGCTGATTAGACTTGGAAAATAAGACTTACAAGGAAACTAAGGAGATGGGAATGATTCTATCTAAGTCAAATGGGGGTGATTTAATAAGTTTCTTCAAGCATAAAGATTCTTAAGTAGAGAAGAATAACCAGCTGCTTTCCATCTTCTCTGAAGATAGAGCAGAAGGTAAAAGGTAATACAAAGAATTTATGGACAGAGACTCATTACAGTGAGAGTTTAACAAAGGACAATATTATTGAAGGAGGCTGTGGACTTGCCACCACTTCTGAAGGTCTCTAAAACAAGGCAAATGCTTCAGGCTGTTAAAAAAATGTTTTCAAAGCCAGATTCGTGAATTTGTAACCAAATTTACTCAAGAAGACACCCTTTCTATTTTAAGATTCAACAAACTTATTGGGATAAAAAGAAAGATGTAGAATGGACAAATTAAGTCCAACAAACTTCATGTCAAATTTCTTTAAAATAATTCCATTTACAATTTTTTTCATAAAGCATTATCATGGGAGAAAAAATTATCAAATTTTCTTGCTCTAAATTAACTGAGAAGCTTTGATATATAAAACTCAGGTGTTCTGTCAACAAGACTCCTATGCAGGGTGTTTCATTTACTTAGAAGTTACCTTTCCCTTTATTAATATTTTCAGGGAAGTGGATGTGGCTCAAGTGATTGAGTTCCCACCTACCACATGGGAGGTCCTGGGTTCAGTTCCCGGTGCCTTCTGAAGAGGATGAATAAGACAGTGAACTTATGTGACTGGCTGGTGTGGCAAGCTGATGCAACAAGATGATGCAACAAGAGACACAAGGAGAAAAACATAATGAAAGACACAATCAAGCAGGAAGCAGAGGTGTCTCAAGTGATTAGGTGCCTCCCTTCCACATTAGAGGTCCTAGCTTTGGTTCCTGGTGCTTCCTTAAAAAAAAAGATGGACACAAACAGTGCAAATGAGGGGGTGGAGAGAAATAAACAAATAAATAAGTCTAAAAGAAAAAAAAACTGGTGGGGAGTGGCTGAAGTTCAGTGGTTAAGTGCCTGCTTCCCATGTACGAGGTCCCAGGTTCAATCCCTAGTACCGCCACACACGCACACAAAAAACAAAACAAGACAAAAAACAGTAAATAAGTCTGGTGAATTTGGAAATGAAAATTTGAAAGTTAAAAAAAATATATTTTCAGTATTTTGTGGTTTTCCCCTAATTATAAGAGTATCTCTGCTGTCAGCCTTATGTCTACCTACCCAGTCTGTGAGACTGTAAGAATTTTTCCATTGCCTTGTCTACAACTCCTGTTACCAGACTTTGTTCTTTACTGAACCACTCCACTTCCCTGCCACTATCCATGACAACTTATATTTTTTACTGCATAATCCATCATGTAAAATAGTAGTAGTCTGCAACATTGTGCCTTGATAAAGTATACATCCCACCATCTAATACCTCATATCCTCATGCTGAAAATTCTACAAATCCAAGATTTGGATTATGATGTAAACTATGTTAGTGATCTACTTTTCCAATATAGAAGTGTCAATTTCCAGATATAGTTGGGGCAATTTTTCACTGCTCTTAACTATGTATTTATGTTTTCATCTTTTAAAAAAACACCAATATACTGAAGTCATAATTACATATTTGAAATTCTGTCTCCTGATTAAATAGGTATACAGTCAATGTTAATGTCCCATCAATAGCACTCACATTTAGGTAATAGCAAAATTAAGTCATCACATAAAAATTAGCATGCTTTCCAATAAGCACATATTACTCTACTGCCCACCCTTAGAGTATCACAAGTATTACTGGAAGCCACATATGCTGTTATAAAACATACTGCCAACTGCTAACAATACTTTTTTAAAAAGTAGACATCTCATCTTACTGAAGCCAGAAGCAAAGTTAGGAAATAAATGAACTAGGCACTATTACAATCTTTTTCCTAACTCTCCTGTACTCCTTTGGAAGTAGGATTGGGGACAACATCAAATAATCTTTACAAGTCAGAACAGAACAGGTCTTAAAATTGTTTTTGGCTTCATTGCCCCTGGGTCAGCTCCCGAAATAGAAGTCAGGCTGCAACTTACAAGCTTAATTAATTTTCCTGGTTTGTAATTTGCTGCTTAATTTTAGTAGCATAGTTTCTACAGACTCTGATTTCTTGTTTTCAGTGTTATATAACATATCTTGTAAGTAAATAGTGTGCAGTTGGTTTAGCTGTACATCATTAAAGTTATAACCCCATTAGGTCTATAACCTAAAGACGTATTACTTAGAGATAAGGAGCAGTTCTGTCTTCCGGTTATAATTGAGAATTACGGCAAAATTCAGAAAGGCCCTCTTACTTGACTGTAACCTTAAACAAGTGGGAAGCAGATGTGGCTTAAGGGATGGGCACCGGTCTACCATATGGAGGGCCCCTGGCTTGATTCCCGGGACCTCTTGGTGAAAAGCAAACTAGCTGTGCGATGTGGAGAGCTGGCTGGCCTGGGTGGCACAGAGAGCTGGTGTAACAAGATGATGTGACAGAAAGAGACACAGAGAAGAGAAAGTGAGAGAAACAACAAACCAGGGAGTTGAGGTGGCTTGGGTGATTGAGTATCTCTCTCCCACGTCAAAAGGTCCCAGGATCGTTTTCCAGTGCCTCCTGAAGAGAAGACAAGCAGACACAGAAGAATGCACAGCAAATGTACAAAGAGAGCAGACAGCAAGTGCAAGTGGGAGGGGGTAGGGGGGTAAAATAATAAATCTTAAAAACAAACCAAAAAAACCTTAAACAAGGAAAGACTTCCTAAATTATACAAGATTACGCTTTCAAAAGTACATAGACAATACTCCAGACCTTGACTCTTCCATGACTTTCTCTGTTTTAGAAAAATATTCTACTATTAATACATGAGTGCCTAATGCTTTGCCTCACATTTTTCAGGTCCCATTCCTCTAAAAAGTCTATAAAAATGAGGCTTATATCAAATGTAATTTGGCCCTTAGCCACACAGCCCTACCAAGGAAAAACTACTAGGGCAGAAATTATATATATTTGATGTTCAGAACAGATCCCAGTAGTATGCTTCAGACAGTGATCTACTCATTAATTCAGCATTCACTGCACCCTGAGTAGGTTAAGGTCCCAACTCTCCATCACCCTGATGGAAGGTGTACCCACTTCCCTGTACCAAAGCACAATGCCATCACATAACACGAACTAAGTAACTAAAATAGCAGTTATATTATGGACCAAGGGGCCATTACTCACCTTCTTTAAAAAGAGTCACAAACTCCAAATTAATCAAATGATATGCCTTTACACTGTACAGGATTAAGTTCTCTGGGAGATATACATAACTGATAACATACAATACAAAGCTGAGGGAATTTAGGGAGAAGGGATGAAGAAGGATTTGAAAGCAGTAATGAGGTACAAGGAGGACACTTACAGCATTTCCAGGCCTAGTGGTAGGAGACTGGATGATAAAATAGCCACCCTTTAAGAGGGCAGCAGGGGGAAGTGGACTTGGCCCAACAGATAGGGTGTCCACCTACCACATGGGAGTCCACGTTTCAAACCCCGGGCCTCCCTGACCCATGTGGAGCTCGCCCATGCCCAGTGCTGATGCGCGCAAGGAGTGCCCTGCCACGCAGGGGTGTCCCCCACGTAGGAGAGCCCCACAAGGAGTGCACCCCGTAAGGAGAGCCGCCCAGCACGAAAGAAAGTGCAGCCTGCCAAAGAATGCGCCGCACACATGGAGAGCTGACACAACAAGAAGACGCAACAAAAACAAAACATAGATTCCTGGTGCCGCTGATAAGGATAGAAGCAGTCACAGAAGAACACACAGCGAATGGACACAGAGAGCAGACAATTGGGGGCGTGGGGGGGACAGAAATAAATACAAAAATAAATCTTAAAAAAAAAAAAGGGGACAGCAGGGGAAATAGTGTGCTCAGGAGAGACCCAAATTTCTGTTAGAGCTAGAAGGTGAAAGGAATGTTCCGAGAAGCAGTTGGGGATATAGGAGATTTTACTGATGATGGATTATAAATTCCAGAAGACACAGGACTTGAGGAGAAGTGGAAGAAGGGGATGGAATAGAAGAATTGGGGTATGGAAGGTAGTGTCTCCTACAAGTCTGGGGCTTCATGTGGTGACTGATGTAAACAGCAATAAAAGGCATAATGAGATTAGAGCTGGGTTGTTCCACGTGGAGAGTGGTGACTGGGCTGAGTGTGTGGGAGTCCAAGAGGGATTACTGCCCATGCTCCCCCTGATCCCTGTGAGGAAGTCCAGGAAAGTGGGGTCTTGCCCCAGTGTATATATTCCTCTTGATCCCTGGTGACGGTGGAGGTGAAATATAACAGAGGAATATAATAACACATTTTGAAATATTTCTTAGTAATTCTAGACTTAATTTTATGACAACAAATCAAAAGGTAATGGAAAAGCATGCTGGGATAATAGATCTCAGATGGGATTCCTTAAGAAGACTTTGACAGGCATAGTTGGGGAGCTTTTGGATGGGAGATTTAGGGATATTTCATGGCTTTGGGGAATCTGAAATAGGCATGTTTGATGCCCTCTTAAGCTTTTCCAAGATGCCATGGTAGAGTCCACTTTGGGAACATTTCAAAATCTGAGATTCAGTTTCCTTATCTGTCAAACGGCAACAATCGTACCTATCCCCTAGGGTTGTCATGAGGATTTAAGGGAGGAAGCTGTGAGCACAGCACCCACCATATAGCGTATGCCCAATAAATGTTTAATTATCTTCTTTCACTTATTCTTTCTATCAAACCCATAGGGCAAGAGTTATCTCCATTTTAAAATGCAGAAATAAGTTTTAGTGAGACTCAGTAACTCATTAAGGTCACTCCTCCAGAAAGAAGCTGAACTGTGATTTTCAACTCTGCTTGGACTGATGCCAAAGCTTGGCCTGAGATCTTTCCACTGACCCTCACTGCTTCTTATCTTTATCTGCTACAGTTAATATCAGAATTTATTTCCGGAAAATTGGTTGAAAACCATATAGTCCAGGGTACTGCCTCTATAAATGCCAAAAGTAGTAAAATAGGTAAGTGTACCTGTCATAGGACTATATGCAAATCTCTATCAGGCAAGAATTGCCTTCATTAACTGCTGCTGCTGGTGACAGTGCTGTGGTGATGAAAAATAAACAGAAAATGAAAAGAACATTAAAGGACATAAAAACCCCCTAAGAGCCTGAGATTCTCTTTGTTACTAAGTGCATTCTCCAATGTTATAAGGGAGAACTTGGCTCCGCTTTCATTTGTTTTTTCCTTTATGTATTGAAATAAGAGTGTTAATGAAAACCAGTAAAGCAGTTGCAGGATATAGTAGAAAATGCACTAAACATTCTAAAGACATAGGTCCTGGCTCTGGCTAGGCCAATGGGCAGCCAAATTTGCCTTGGGCAGGTTCCTAACCTCTCTGCAGTATAATCTAATAATTAAGAGCATGGATTTCAGAATCAGAAAGCCCTTAGTCTGACTCTGGACTACTGTGTGATCTTGAGCAAGTTGCTTTCTGAGCCACGACTTTCCCATCTCAAAATGGGGATAAAAATACCTAACTTGGAGAACAACTAAGAGGATTAAATTAACTATTGCATGGGGAAGCAGATTTGGCTCAACTGATAGAGCATCCACTTACCAGATAGGAGGTCCAGGGTTCAAACCCAGGGCCTCCAGACCTGTGTGGTGAGGTGGCCCACATGCACTGCTGATACGCACAAGGAGTGCCCTGCCACGCAGGGGTGTCCCCCACATAGGGGAGCACCACGCACAAGCAGTGTGCCCACGCAAAAAAAGGGCAGCCTGCCCAGGAGTGGCACCACACACAGGGAAGGCTGATACAGCAAGAAAAAGAGACACAGATTCCTGGTGCCGCTGACAAGAATGCAGGCAGACACAGAAGAACACACAGCGAATGGACACAGAGAATAGACAATGGGGGGGGGGGGAGGGGAGAGAAATAAGTAAAAATAAATAAATAAATCATAAAAAAAATTTATTGCATGTAGTAGACACAGAGTTGGTGTTAAGTAAATATCTGTTATATTCACTACCACTGCCACTCTGAGCTTCATGTTCCCTGTTTCTGAAATGGGCAATAATACCTTGCTACCTCTGCTCTCCCTTCCAAACAGGTATAACTGTGATGATTATTATATATGAAATAAAGCTTTGTAAAAAGTGAAAGACCACATAAGAATGTAAAGTTATTATGATGACAAATCAGGAGACAATTGAATATACTATCTCTGTCATTTGAGGTGACAGAGAAGATGAACGTTCTTGAAATTTTTTGAAAATGATAACCAAATCATAAAGGTCCTAAATATGTAGCTGCAGAAAACAAAATGTTCTTCAGGTTCTCAGAACTCCAAGTTCCCTTTTCCACAAACTAATTGGAACCCCTAAGGATTAATTTAATTCATAGCATAAAGATAAACAACAAGAAAGTTGAAATAAAGGAAAGGCTGGTTTTGCAGATTGCCCACAAAACTGGGAAATTGTTACTATAGCACAATGCAATAAAGAGGCTTACAAATTGAGTCCTGGGGGAAGGCCACAGCTATATTGGTTTCATGTGGATATCAGAGGCCGGAACTTGGCCTCTTTTATTCTTTGTGTAGTGCCATGTGCATAAATTCGTAAACTGTCTTTTTCTTTAACTCAAAACACTGGTGAAGAGTTGGAGCAGAGCCACCTGTAGAACATGACCAGTTGTAACACTCAAAACACTGACCATCTCTCCTTTCTAAACAAACTAAGCCCTTTAAACTACTGACCTGCTTGAGAGTTTTTTAAAAGATTTATTTATTTATTTATTTCTCTCCCCGCCCCCACCCCGCCCAGTTGTCTGCTCTCTGTGTGCATTCGCTGTGTGTTCTTCTGTGACCGCTTCTATCCTTATCAGTGGCACTGGGAATCTTTGTTTCTTTTTGTTACGTCATCTCGTTGTGTCAGCTCTCTGTGTGTGCGGCGCTACTCCTGGGCAGGCTGCACTTTCTTTCGCACTGGGCGGCTCTCCTTACGGAGCGCACTCCTTGCACGTGGGGCTCCCCTACATGCGGGACACCCCTGCGTGGCAGGGCACTCCTTGCATGTATCAGCACTGCGCGTGGGCCAGCTCCACACCGGTCAAGGAGGCCCGGGCTTTGAACCACGGACTAATTGCGAGTTTTCTGTTCACCAGTGCATCTCAGGAGAATCTTAGGGAGAAAAGCTAGCCCACCCCATGCTTCCAATGCTAGAAGAGACTTTTTCACAACATTCTAGACAGACGCTGACCGTTTCCAGGGAAAAGATTGCCCCATTGATTTGGGTGCCACCTGGAGTTACCACTGAAAAATGCCAGGGGTAACAATTCCCCTGCCCTAAAACTTTCATGAGGAACTGGGAATGAGATTTTTGGCTCTCTTAAACATGAGTAGAATCTACTCTCTCGTATCATGACACCTTAATTTTAGAAGGTGTTCTTTATATTCCTCTTTTCCAGGCCTAAAATCTTGAGTTCAATCCTCATTTTAGGATTTAAATCCAGACCTGATTGTAATGGTCAATGATCCTTTGATGAATAACCTGGACTTAGTTCCCTGGAGTATTAGAGTACAAAGGAACTGTTACCACTCCTAATCCATGACACTGCATTTTAAATAATGCATCCTCAGATTCATATTAGTTGTTCTTTTGTTAAGCAGACGTATGACAGTGTAGGCTCAAATTTAGAGTTTCTTATCATATAAAATCCCTAAGACTTTTCCTTATGACTTGCTATCAAGCCAAGCTCCCTCCTCCCTTTTAGGACTTGAAGTAATATTTTGTTAACCTAAGTACAGGACTTTACATTCGCATCTGTAATTCTGACTTGCTGGTTCTAGTAGCATAACACAGTGGTTAAGGTCATGGATGTTGGTCTTAGACAACTGGTTAATATATTAGTGGTGCCCCTTACTCAACTTGGAAGTTGGGTAAATGACTCAACATCTCTGAGCCTCTACATCACCTATAAAATGAGAATATTAATAATGTGTACCTCAGAGGGCCATTTTGAGGGTTAAGTGAGGGAATCCATGTAATGCATTGAACACTCTTATCTGGCATAGTCAATATTCATAAATCCTACCTGGAATTGTCATTAGCAAACTCGCTCTGTCAACCTGTATAGATATTTTTAAATCCTGTCTCTCTTATTGGATGTATTACCCATCTCTTCCAACTTAGAGCCAACCGTATATGGCGTAAGAACACTTTTTGTGCTTTCATCAAAATTTTTAAATGAGAAAACTTGACAGAACAGTAACAGACTTCTGGCATATCATGATGACCTCCTTCCTGATGGACAATAATCTGCCAATCAGCTCAAAATCTCCTGGATACATTTGTTCAACCAACTATGAATCTACCTAATTAGCCCCAACTAGATGAGAAGAATATAAAAAAACTCTGCTAAACTCCTTCCAGAAATGAAAATCTACTCTATGATATGCCCATACCAATAAGAATAACTGTGAAAGAATGAAAAGATACTAGAAATAGGAATGCTTTGTAATCACTTTTTCCTTTTTTAATTGCTTACAATTGTTTCATGACTGTGCTGAAGACTGATGTTCTACAGTTGACTTCCTCCCACATCGTTTTAAAAAATTGGAACATTGTGTGCCCTTTTTCAATCTTCTGCCATTATACCTTATTGCTATCTTTTCTCAGAAATTATGTGATCACATTGACAAGTTCTGTCACTACCATGTGCTGCAGTTTCAATGGAAAGGCCTCAGAAGGCATTAGGGGAGTTTTAAGACACTTCAGCTTGTTGATCACTCAAAAGCCTCATAAGATGGCCTTTACCTTGGAAATAATAATAACAAAAACAAAAACAGCAGCAACAATAATAGAAAGCTATGTGGAAGGATCTCAACCAAATATTTTACATGGATTATCTAATTTTAATCCTCAAAATAACCCTATAAAGCTGGTATTATTATTTCTTCTTTACAGATAAGGAAATAGGCTTAGGTCATACAGCTTGTAAGTGCCCAATCTAGGATTCAAACCCAGGTCAATCAGATTCCAGAGCCCAAATTTCTCCCTTCTATACTAAATAACACCCTATGGTTATATGAACTATACAACTGGGGTCCAGGCACATCCCTGCAGGCCCAGAGTTGACTAGACTTAGACATGATGCCCTGCTCTAAAATATTTGCAATATACTGGTATAGCAAACCAGTATGTCAATTTATTGATCTATGATAGTTATATATCTCCATGACGGTCTGACCAGAGCATTTTTCCCCTTACACAGTTTTACTACAGATAAATTGTAATCATAAGATTTATCAGAATAAAAGGATTTTGTTATAGGACTTGAATGTTAAATTGAGTTTCCAACAATGGAGGACCCTTGCTGATGGAAGGGAAACTTTGAAGACCACCAGCATTCCCATTTCTAAGGACAGTTACTAGGGGAAGGGGCACAGTCAGTTTTCACTTCTCGGTGCTACTGAGGTTAACCAGCACCCTTTCTGACACATTTGTGTTTTATTTGTATGGACAGTGGCCTTTGGACCAAAACACTCTCTTTAGGTGATTTTTCACAGCTCTGCCCCGATCTACTTTCTAATGGTTTTATAAATTAATATATTTCCCAACCAAGTTCTCAAGTAACTCCCAAATCTAGTCTATCCTCTGAAATAAAATTTACTCATTTAAGGCAGATAGAAGCTCTTCTACTGCCCTTTCTATTTTCCTTTTTCACCTCTTTAAGACATCTCTACCATATTCAGTTTGGCGAAGGTAGTACAAAAATAAAGAGTTGAGATGTTCTTTTAACCATTATTTGTTAACATTATTCTATCTTCTCCAAACATTGG
The DNA here is from genome assembly GCF_030445035.2 of Dasypus novemcinctus. Classification (NCBI taxonomy): domain Eukaryota; kingdom Metazoa; phylum Chordata; class Mammalia; order Cingulata; family Dasypodidae; genus Dasypus; species Dasypus novemcinctus. The sequence goes on from NC_080675.1 coordinate 41,837,229, forward strand.
TTTCAATGGGAAGAGGGGACAGAGTGAGGGCAATGTGAGCAGAGAGAAGAGAAAGAAGGGTGCTATATAGTTCGGTATTATTTTATTTCTTATAAAAGGGATGTACTGCTTTTAAGGTAAAAAGATTCCAAAAAAAGCTTTAAAAATAAAATAAAAGTTACCTAGTCCAATAATACAATTTTTTGCTATATTATACTTCGACTGGTTGTCTAGTTTACTTTTAAACACCTCTAATAATGGAAACTCAGGGACTCTTGAGGCAGTTCATTCCATCCTGGGACAACTCTGTTAGAATAATTTTCATTTTATTAAGTAAAAAATTGTCTCCATGTAGCTTCTTCCCATGACCTTAGGTCTATTCATTGGGGTCCCACAGGACACATCTGATCCCACTTTCTCTTAAATACTTAGAGGCCTTATACCAACTCAGCTAGTAAATAAAACATAACCCCACTTGCTTGGCTTTTCTTCTGGGCTAATTATTGTCCAGGGTCTATGAAAAGAATGCTGAAAGGTGACATGAAGCCATACGCCATGCATCTCTTCTAGATGATAATTCCTCAAATTGAGCCAGAACACCTTGGGTCCCCAAGAGTCTGCCTTGCAAAGGTTCACCATCTTGTTATAACACTCACTTACAGAAGGAAGTGGACACTAACAAAGTCTCCAAGCCATAGTACGTGGAAAGAGTCTTGCACACAGAGAGTTAGGGCCAATCAAATCAATCAGAGTCACTAGGCACTGGGCAGGGAGGGTAGATGGAGAAAAGGTCATAATATTCTAAGCTAGGCCACTTGTTGATTTTAGAAATTCTTACCTAGGAAATGCACTGTGAGAAATGCTCTCATTCCGACCACAGAGATCAAGAAAGACAATGCAAATTTTGAAGCATGGGAATACAAAATATACTGATGCTAAACCAGACCTTAAGAACTTGAAAGTGAAAGTGACTGGAAATGAAGTAAAACTGTTTTGTTGCTAAAGAATGGAATGTAAAAATGAAATGAACATTTTACATAGAACACATTTCCCACTACCCTTCATTTTACCCTGTGACTCAAACTGGGAGTTTCTGTAATACATACAGAATTCTATTTGGTAAAGTGACCTACCACTCTCTTCTGATGGCCTTATCATAAGGGAAATATCTCATTCCATGTCAAAAGCACATTTCCTTACTTTTGCAGAGAGTACTGGAGGTTACAGAGCACTTTTCCAAGTATTTTCTCATTTAATCATCCTCATGAAAATTCTGTGAGGTGGGAATTACTGTCCATTTTATTACAGGTAAGGAAATTGCTTTAAGTTCAGTGGTTTTTCCATGACACCATAGCAGCGAATGCTGCTACCACAGGCCACCTGGATTTCACTGAGCCAACCCAGACACATACAGTGATCACTCTATTACCATTAATTAGCCCAAGGCCTAGTCATCCAAACAAGCAAGTCTAGTTTCTGCAATGATTCCTACATGTGTATATATCTACATAGAACACTGTTATCATCCCTAACATCTCCATTGAAATACATCCCACTTGTACTAGAATGTTTTTAAGTTAGTACTATTTGGCCCTGGTGTACTTGGATACTGCAAAGCAAGTACTGATCACCTTTATTTGCCTCAGGCATGCATTAAAAAACTGTTGTTCCATTGTATAGATCCTGGTTATTAGCTGTCTCAACTTTTCTAACTATAAACCTACCTGAAAGATATTCCTAGAGAATGTTTCACTGGAATTAATATAGCCTGATGAAATTCCCATGCCAAATAAGGAAAAACATCATGTGCTACATTCCCTGGAGCTATATTACAGCCTGTCAGAGAGTTTCCTGCAGTGCCCATTTAAAAAGATTAGCAGGAGGAAGAAGGCCAAGGTTACAATCAAAGAATTATCACTAAAAGTTCTCAGAACAATTCCTGTACTTTGAAGCCTAAACATAGCATTTCCTAACATGGTGGTAGTTAAGGCAAATGAATCCAAAGGGCAGTAGATTCCTGATGGTACAAAATAGTTTAAAATCATCCTTCCAAAATAGATTTAAAGGAGATCTTTACATTTTTCAGACGTAAATATTCTCCTTTCTCCTTGTCCTTGCTTCAGCTTTTTCTAATGTTGAAGAAAAATGAGGTGAATAAAGCAAAAAGAAAAATTTTAAATCCTCTTGGAAAAACTCATCTTCTTAAAGGGAATCTTAGTGAAAGGAACAGCTTCCCCAGAGGGAGTATCAGTGAAGTTGTAAAAATACGAAGTCTTGGAGCCCAAGGTGTTACCCAACAAAGGCCACATTGGAGACCGGCAGCTGTGCGCTCCGTCACTGCTGTGAATTTAGGAAGGACAACAAACAACTCTCAAACATCCTTGTTAGGTTCGTGGTACCTAGCATGGTGTCTGGCTCACACAGCATCCTGTACATCTTTGCTGAGTAAAATCAGAAGAAATGGAAGCAAGATACAAATGTTCCAAAGTTTTAGATACTAGAGTATTAGAGTAGAATTGTTCTCTACAGGAAGAAAGGAAAAAGAAATGTCTTCAGGTCTTATAATTTGAAGGATGAGTAAATCCTTCTAGTCCATTAGGGTCCCCAAACAGGGTCATCTTAAACATCATGAAAGAGGAATGGGCTTCTGTAGGGTGGTACAACCTAAAGAACCTCTTAAACTACCCAACAAAACAGGACTTTACCTCAAAACAAGCCTGTTAAATATTTCTACAGATTCTGATCAACGCAGTAGAGATTCTAATTTCAGATTGCCCACAGGGTCAGCTTGTGCATACTGGGTACCAAACTGCCACAGAGCAAATACAACTCTATTATACAGCTTGTCATCACACAGGTTTGATGCATAGCATCTGCAGTATAGTGCATAACCCCAAAGAAGTTTTGCTATTGAGTAGAAACACTATAATGTACAGTATAGCTGCAGGCTTAGGTGGGGGATCAATTGGCCTGAGTTCAAGCTCTACCATTTTCCTTCTGTCAGGCCATGGGTACATTATTAAACCCTTCTGAACTTTGGTGTTTTCATCTGGAATGTGAGAGTCTTGAAGCAGATGACCACGAAGATCCCTTCTAGCTTCTAGCACTCCTAACACTCTATGACTCTGAAGAAAAGCAACTAAAATTAAATCCTTAAATGCTTATGTGTTGGGTCAAAACAGGTTAATGCATCAACAGGTCACACAGTCATGGCTCCTATTAGCAAAAGCTCAGCTATTTCTGTGGCTGAAAGGAATGAGAAGAATATTTTGGCTTTCAGAGTGGGCAAAGATTTGGTTTGGACTTCTCTCCAAAAAGACAGCATGTCTCAGAAGTAGAAATTATGCCAGTAGCCACAGGCTGGGTCACTGCTTTTAGTGAAGCCCAGCATGCACAACACAAATTTCTTAATTACCATTACTATAACCTTTACTGCTCCATGTTTTTCTTGGGGTCTCTTCTGGTCAGGTAATCTGGGTTAGATCCAACCTGATTTATAAAATTTGAGACTTTTTCTACTGTAGGTAAGATTACATGCTATTTTAAGAAACCTCTTGGGGGATGAGGAAATATGTTGCTTTTCTTTTAAATATTATACTGTGTATCGATCCAAATGCTAACCAAGCCTTTAAAGAAAAACATGTGTTCCATGAAAACAGCCTGTCTACCATGCCTCTTAGATTTGGGCACAGAGCATACCTTGCTTAGCATGCAATTACAAAGAAAATAATATTTGGTGAACATATCTAAAAAGTTTTAAAAAACTAAATGTAAACAAACACCCCCAAAATAGTAAACAAACATTAATTAAAAAATTTCAGAGGAACTCCTGAATCCAGTTTTTAAAATCTTTGATAACCAAATATCAAATCCAAAGGTCCCCTGTCAGTCTTCAACTTTCTCTGATCTTTTTGCAGTATTTATTGAAATTCTCACCTATTTTGACTACCATGACTCTACCTAGAATTTGCTTTACTACCTTTTTTACTTCATTTTCTACATCTCTCTTCCTGAACTATTCTTATTTGTCTCCTTCTTCTCCTACCATAAATTCTTAATATATCTCAAAATTCAATGGCTATCCTCCACTCTTCTCTTTTAGTCTCTTTCTCTTAAAGTCTTTCCTTTGGGTTTTGCATACTTTAGTTGTGTTTACCCCTAACTCTGTGTGGCTGACTCCCTAATCTTAATCTCTAAACCAGACCCTCTCATGTGAGTTTAAATTTTCTATCTCTTCCATTCCATTCTGGACATCTCTACCATTTTGCCTTGTCATTATTTCAAACTTGGAACCCACATAAAACTGAACTGAGCAAGAAAGAACTCTGTGGGAATGAACTAAAATTGGAGGGATCAGTGTGAACACACAATTTCTGAAAGATGCATATTTATATCAATGTATATGTATATATATAGGCATATGTGTCTACAGATGGATACATTTACCAGCTCTGTCTACTGCAAGGACCAAGAAGCAAAGACACCCCAATAGCAATGAGAACTCCCATATTCAGATCTTGGTCTCTAATACTATTTCCCATTAAACAGAAAGTGGGGATCCTAGAAGAAATGGGTGATTTGAAGTCTGGGGCAAGGTATGTACAAAATCAGCCTACAATTTATTATGCAAGAAAGTAAGGAAGTGCTTAAAAAATGGTGGGGACGTTCACAAGAACAGAGTGACTATATATCTGGAATAATATGAGCACCAAAATAATTCAGTACAGTTAAGTATTAACCACTAAAAAGAATAAGGATCATGGATCCAAATTGATAAAGGAGGATGGATGGATAGATGGATAAATGGATGGATGGATGGATGGATGGATGGATGGATGGATGGATGGACAGAAAGATAAATGGGGGAGAAGAGAGAATGATCTTACTTACAGAAAACACCAAGTGCCACCAAATGGTAAATGTGGAGGGAATGCTAGAGATGGAAAATCAGGATTTTGGGATATTTCAGTAAAGCTTGTATTATATAAGAATCATCAATGGATGTGAAATCTAGGGGGATAAAGAAAAGCAGGATATTTGCTTGCAAGGGAAATAATAGTAACTGTATAGAGGAAAATTAGTACCTTTACCTGGTGATTAAAATTTATATCACCAGTGAAGAGCAGATGGCCATTATGGACATCCAGGTGTGTTAATCTGAGAGAACAACACATCACTATGTCATATTCCAGCTGTCAAGGCATAACCTGAATTAATCATGAGGAAATATCAGACAAATCTCCAAAAACAGGGAGGAGAGGAACTATATTCTTCAAAAATACCAAAGACATGAATTGTGAAGAAAAGCTGCAGACATGTTCCAGATTAAATGAGACAAAAAAGATATGGCAACTAAATATGACAACAAATTGCAATACCTAATCCTAGACTGGAATCTGTGCTGGAGGGAAAGTTGCTATGAAGGATATTGTTGAGTTAATTGATAAAATTGAAATATGATCAGTAGATTAGAAAAAAGCACTTAATCAAATTTACTGAAGTTAATAACTCTACTATGGATGGTTATATAAGAGAATATCCCTGTTTTTTGTTGGAAGTACACAGTGAAGTATTTGGGGACAAAGGATAATGATGAATGTAACTGACCCTTAAGTGGTTCAGAAAAATGTTATATATATTGTTATGCTTTTGTAGGTAGGTAGGCAGAAAGATGACAGATGATAGATGACATAAATGGATGGAGAGACGATAGGTGGTAGACAGATGATCAGATAGATGGGTAGATAGATAGGTAGATACATAGACACATAGATACATACATAGAGACAGAGGCGGGTAAACGATAAAGCAATTGAGGCAATATATTAGCAATAGATAAATCTGGGTAAAGGCACTTGGGTGTCCTGGGTATTATTTTTATTCTTACAACTTTTATGTAGTTTGAAATTACTTCCAAATAAAAAGTATAAAGTTGACAAAAACAAAACCACATACACACACAAACAAAAACCTGCATTGAAACCCCTTCTCCCAGCTCCCAAGCAAGATGCCTCTATATTTTATTGGTTTTCTTTTCCCAAGCAGGCTTGAAAATATTGCCCTTGTCCTTGAGACTCTTCTCTCTCTCACACCTCTTAGAGCCATTTTCACCACATATTGCCTATTCACCCTTCATAATGTTTCATATCTATCCCTCCTTTTGAATTCCTACTAGTACCATCTTATTTCAAATCTCTATCATTTTGCAAAAAATTATTGCTACAATCTGCAGATGCACTGCTCCAACATTAGAACATTTTACACATACTTATCATATTTGTTTCCCAATCAGAATTTTCATCCTGTCACTTGTCTATGCAAAACTTAACAATGGATTCCATATCGCCTAATAAATGAATGAATAAGTGCCTAACTTAGCCTAACTTAAATTTTTTAATTGCAAAATAATGTACTTTCACAGTAGAAAAAAATTAAAAACACCAAAAAGTCCAAAGAAGAAAATAAAAATAACTCATACTCTCAGAACACAGACATAACTACTACTAACAGTTCAGTATGTGTCCTCCCTGGTTTTTTGCTCTCCATAATTATATTTTACCAAATCAAGATCATACTGTACATTCTGCTTTATAACCTACTTTTAAAAAAAATCTCTCTCCCCTTCCCAGCTCCCCCACCCCAGTTGTCTGTTCTGTGTCTATTTGCTGTGTGTTCTTCTTTGTCGGCTTCTGTTGTTGTCAGCGGCGGGAATCTGTGCTTCTTTTTTTGTTGTGTCATCTTGTTGTGTCAGCTCTCTGTGTGTGTGGCACCATTCCTGGGCAGGATGCACTTTCTTTCATACTGGGCGGCTCTCCTTACAGGGCGCACTCCTTACACATGGGGCTACCCTACACAGGGACACCCCTGCGTGGCACGGCACTCCTTGCGCGCATCAGCACTGTGCGTGGGCTAGCTCCACACGGGTCAAGGAGGCCTGGGGTTTGAACCACGGACCTCCCATGTGGTAGATGGATGCCCTAACCACTGAGCCAAGTCCATTTCCCTATAACCTACTTTTAAATTCCTCCCTATATCACAAATATTTCCCTATTTGAATAAGTATTTTTACACAAGATTTTTTTCATAGTTACAGAGCATTCTATTGTATACTTGATACATATCTTATTTAATCAATCCTCCCAGATTTTCCCACTTTTCATTATTAAAAAAAACAAATGAAAATATGTATGCATACATTTTTGTGTTCATCTGTTCACTATTACCTCAAGATGTAACTGTTTTTTAAAAACTGATATTGAATTGCTTCTTTCACTACTCAGTATGTCTAAAATACTTGATGAACTTTTCTACTCTCATGTTTTTACTCCCTTTCTCATGTTACCTTCATGCCTCCTCTATGCCAATCCAAATCAGAAACTGGCAACAATGCATGTTACATTTATTTGTATCTTAAGCCCTCAAAAATGGTCTTTGGATGACTAATATCCTATGTATTATTCCAGGCCTCACTCAAGTATCCCCTCTTTTCATAAAGCCTTCCCTATAACCTCTACCGGCCATAGTTATCTCTCCTTCCTGTTTATCAGTGATACGAAAATGATTGATATATTTTCTCTCACTGACAAGCAGTTGACTAGTACCTGTGTCTCCACTTGGCAAGTAGAGAAAATCAACACAAAAAGGGTGAATTATTTACCAATTATCTGGTTTTAAGTCTGTGAATAAGTTCTAAAGCCAGTGCCCTAAGTTGAGCTGTAAGAAGTTGTGTGTGTGTGTGTGCACGCGTGTGTGATGTTAAAACTTTCCTGGTGGGGCCCTAAATATCTGATGAAAGCAAGAGTTGACTTGGATAGTCAAACATTAAAATCAATTATATGTATGAGTACTTTAGATTAATGAATTCTCTTTCCCAAAATATCATCAAGATTTAAGAACTTTCCATTTCATTGTTTTCAGGTACACATGTTTACTAGAATTATGCTATTATAAAAAAAGTATAACTGAGAAGAGGCTTTAGAGAACCTGCTTTAATAAACAGATGCAAATGATTGATATTTACAAAATGATAAATTATTTATGAATAGGAACTTCTAAAGTATATGAAGGTACTTGAGAAAAGATTTTCCTCTTAAATAGTTCCAACTTCCTAATATGATAGTGTTTCAAAATAGAATTAATGAGGAATTAGAACAGTAATGAAGAGCCAAAATTCAAGCAAAGCAGTCAGAACTACTTTGGACTCTGGAAGTAAAATCTTAATAACCAGTAACTTCCAGGGTATCCATCTAATAACCTCTATAAATTATAGAGGCAATCACTATTTTATTTTACTGAGTTCTCTTAAAGTAAAATTTTAAGCATTAATTAAGTAAGTAATGGGCAAAGTAATAGCAGAAGATGACTTTGAGGTTCATAAAAAGGAAGGGTCTCTGAGGATATTAAGCTATAAGAGAACAAACTTAAAAAATTAAATTTTGTTTCTCAGCATTTTTTTGGTCTACTTGAGAATTTTCTGTAGTAAAAGTGAATGCACACTTCTGCAATTTTTAATGGGTAACACTTTAAATAAAAGCAATGCCATAGCACACTGCCTAGTGCCTTTTCCAAGATGGCCAAGTTGTACCTTATTAAAGTGAGGTTAGAAGGAAGTGGTTCATATGGTTGCAGTAATCCCCAAATCAAAGCCTCCTTTCGGATGACCTGTGTTCTCAGGCCCCCCAAGCCAGACGCTGAGATTGGTTTCATAGACAAGGAAAGTGCCACAAAAGAAATGATTAAAAACAACTAGAAGATGATTACTTCTTTGTGACTTCTGCCTGAGAGCCTGAAATCTGAGCAGGATTCATCTCAGTTTCTCTAATGAATTCCTCTGCTGCTGTCATGCGGTTAATTCTTCACATTTTATACTACTCTGATTATTAAAAAAAGAAGTAAAAAGGAAAAGGAGCCAGCCAATATAAACATCAAAGGGTACTCCCACTTCTGTGGCCTTCAGATATTTTCCAGAGCTGGACTGTGGGGACAAAAGGGATGGCGGGTAGATGGGAGGGGGAGGTGTATTTCTGTTTCCTCTGGGAAACAATGGGCCAAATCTGCTTGGCCATGCCACAGTTCAAGTAGGTGGCTTGTTTCATATCGCTGAGCAGCAAAGGTTTTCTCAGCGAAGTTGGAATATGTTCCCTGAGCTTAGCCAATGCAGCCCCCAGCTATTACTGAATGGCTGTAGGTGGAGGATGAGAGTGAGCCCTCCCTAAAGAGAGTCTAGTTGCAGATATCCTCCACTGGGCATCAGACCAAAATATCAAAGGGGGTTGGGGGTGGAGGAGGGAAAGAACTTGAGAAACTTAAAACTAGCATAACTTTTCATTTCCTGAACTTAAAGCAAATAACTGTGTTGTGGTATTCACTGGAGCTGGATTTTTTCTTTTGCCAAGCCTGAAGACCCCACAAAAGACTGACTAGAAGATTGGTCTGAAGTTAATCAAATGAGACTGAATGGGAATAAAAGTAAAAATCTATTACATGGATATGTGGAAAAGAACTATTGTGTTTAAAATCAGGATGGGAGAATAACCAGAGCCTGAGCAAGAGTTCATGTGAAAAAGATCTAGGGGTTTTAGTTGACTATGAACATTACATTAGCCAACAATGTGACTTGGCTGCTGAAAAACTCTATGCAATTTAAGGCCAGATTAGCAGAACTATAGTGTTCAGAGCAAGAAAAGAAAGAGTCCCTCTGTGCTCTGGACTGGTCAGGATTCAACTGGGTGCTGCCTCCATTCTGGATGCCAAGTTTTAAAGGATATACAGAAAAACTGGAGTGCATCAAAAGAGTCACATGAACAATAAGTGAAGAAACTAGGATTGATCAGACTCAGAAAAAAGAATGTACTGGGTAGATTAGCTCTCTCCAAATAGCCACAGGGTTGTTATGTGGTAGAGAGAGCAAACTTATCTCCATGTCACTAAGGGGCAAACAAATGGGTAGAAATAAAAAGGAGGCATACTTTAGCTCAATGTAACATAAATGTTTATCACTCAAAGTGTCCAAAACGGAACAGGCTGTTTTGTGGAATAGTTACTACTCCCACATTAGAAGAAGTCAAAGTCTAATGAACACCTGTTAGCAATATTATAATTGAGTTTTCCAAGATTAAGTTATTTCAAATTTTATAATTCTGAGCTTGAGAACTGCACAATGAGACAGAAATAAAATTAAAATTCAAAATGAAAGGGACTATTTATTGGCTTAAATCCTTTATATCAGTGAGAAATTCATTCATTCAACAATACTATCCTAGTTCCTTAAGTTTTTATTATTCAGAAATAAGGAAAACTTCTTTCCAGTTAGATTCTTAAATTTTAAAAATCATTATTTGCAGGAATTCCAGCATTCCAATACACTTTCTAATACATTTATTAACCCATTTTTCCTTTAAATGTCTTGTCTTCCAACATCCAACAAAGAGAATTCATTTACTTTGGACTCCTCAGGCCATGCATAGCGCCTGACACAAAGTAGGTGAACAAAAAGACTGGTTGACCAAAGTAGTCAAGATGGGAAATATGTTGAGAGGTGGGCAGATTGAACACATACCCTGAAGATAGAAATTAGAAAGGACTTGGTGGTTATTGGCATTTACAAGGAAAACGAAAGGGAGATGTCAAGGATGACTCATTATTGGTTTCTAGTACTCAATAACTTGAAAGATGAATGAGTGAGTGATTGAACAAATAAGTGGAGATAGCATAGCAAATCTAGCTAATGTACTTTTCTCCAAATGTGACTATCCGGAAAAATCTATTTACACTATCTAAAATGGTAGGACCTTATTTTTGCCCTTGATCTCTTCAGTCTCCTCATTGCATTAGGAGCATTTTAGAGATAAGGCCAATGTCTTCTTCACCTTGCTATCCCAGTTTCTATCACATGGTCTGCCCACATAGTACATAGTTAGTAATAATGTGCTGAGTGAATAGATAAAGGAATGGTTTAAATGAAAATGGAGAAGTAGTCATTCTTAAGGAAAAATGAAACATTGTATATTTCTTCAAGTGAGGGAAGAGCAAATGAATATATGGTAGGCTTTTCTTATAAATTGCCATTTAATGAACACCTTGGAAAGTCACCATTTTATAAAACTAAGGGAAGAATAAATGTCTTTAGCATTATAACTATCCTATGAAAGCACTCTCACTCCTTTTACTACTGAATACTAATAAATCTTCAAAAGCCCTCTTCTACTACACTGTTATATGTTATTCTCATTCTATGTTTACAGATTTGCAAGAGACTCAAATTTCTAAATTCACCATTCTAAACATTACTCAGATTATTTCTATTTACTTGATAGAGGGCTAGTAAAATCCTCAGTTTAAAAGAAAATAAAATGAGTCCTGAGCATGTTCAAAACCTAGAGCCACCTAACAGTAATCCATTCCTTGTCTTCTGGCTTGTAGTTAGCCATGTGGTACATTGATTCCACCTACCTGACACCATTCTTTTGTTGATTCAGTTACATATGAGTTGTCTATTAATTTTTCACTCCTTCAAGGGCAAATATCATTACTTCTACTATTAGTGTACTGTCCATAATTCTTAGTAAACACCCAAAATTTTTTGACTGGGCTAGAAGTAAGATTAAAACCAAGATCTCCTGACTTAGGATTGTTGAATTAGACTCTGCTGCCTTCATCAAGATGTGCTGGTGTTGCATCCAAATTTTATCTCTAGTCATTCTTGTCTTCCATTACAAAACAGCAATTGCCTCTTTCCAAAATGGAAAACTTCTTCCACTACACTTGCAGCTGTGATGTTGAAATGTTCCTCAAGCAAAGATTTTTATTTTTGCTACAAAGGAGGAAAGTGTAATTCAAAATCTTAATTCTTTAAACAAATCAAATAACTATTCCTGTGGCCCAAGACAATCCTCTTAGTTTGTTTGTTTGTCTTAAAGTCTAGTAAACAGACTCTCTGAGATCTAGTAAATAGATCTAGTAAATAGTCCAGTAGGTATGACTATACATAGGATACGCTATTGCTGGAGTAATAAGTACAATCCCTATTATCTCTAACAGCTAACCTACCATCCCACACAAAAAGAACATTGGAAAGGTGGATATACAAGCAGATATGAAGCCAGGGGTTAAGAGGCTTGAAGGAGGACTAAACAAAGAAGTTCAACCAGAAAAGCTCATTCCCCAGCATTTTTGCTTCCACCTGACTTGGTCAAAATAGACTGGAGGTAGACAGGCGGTGTATTACCTTCTATTACAGCAGACTATCTTAATTTTTAGGTATCTTAGACAAATACTGATTGTTATATATCACATTTGACACTGAAATCTTGAGGTAATCATTTTGAGACTAAAAGTGACAATTTTAAAGAGAATTTTGACTCTGACCAAATGTTTTACTATCAATCTTTTAGCTCTTTCTCATGGCAGTTCTGAGAAGTCAAACTATCATTGTTTCCAAATATTTATGGGAAAACAAGAGATATATGCAAATGGGTACCAAGGCAATCATTTGGGTGCTACTTGAAGGTATAATCATAGTCTTCAGTAAGTTTGCCTCTGATAAAGGGGGTAGATATGTACAGAATTAATTATACACAAGGCACAGCGAACTAAATGCCTCAGTAATGGGTCAAATTTTAAATGCTGGAAGAAGCAGAATTTAGTACAACTAGAAATCAGGGGGAAAGTTTAATGACAGAAGTAGCATTTGAGACTTGTCTTGAAGGATGTCAAGTATTGTAGACAAAGATGAGGAAAGAATCAGGCTGAGGTAATAGCATTATCCAACACATAAAGGTGGGTAAATTCATGTCTTATTCATGGAAACATGTGAAATCTGTGTGGTGGAACATAGTGTCTAAGTGGGATCATCAAGTGTAGAGTAAAAGTTCACATGAATGAAACCCACAAAAAAGTTATAAGCAAAATGTAAATGTGATTTTAAAGTTTGGAAACATTTTGAGAGACTCAGAGAAAAGGGGGCACAACAGCTTTAGTGTTACAAATCCAAATTAGGATGAAGCTGACAAATCAGCAAATCTGAAAACATAACCTATCATTAAATTTATAGATTAAAAAAATTCCATTCAAAGAAAAAAATGTATCCCAAAATTCATTCATAAAATTATCCTATCCAAACTCTTGAATTGCCCCCTTTTAAGAAGGGTAACTCACAAGATGAATTCTCATAAAAAAAGGTGGGATATGAAGAAAAAAAAAGGCTAACATTTAAGGTCTCATCTGTCAGAGGTGCTAATATGGGGAGCCAGTAAAAAGCTGCCTGGAGAGTTCTGGTCTACCTATTTACATTAACATCGGCAGAAACATATGGTTATAGACAATTGAATGCTGGAGAATAAAATCTGTTTTCAGAGAGCCAATATATAACTTAAGATATAATCCAGTTTGGGGCCAATTAAAAGAAATTGTCTAGAGAGCACTGGCTTAGCATTTCTATTTCCATTAGCTGAACATAAAGATTATAATTTGATGATTTAAATTTGGAATAGAAAAATCTGTTTCAGAGAGGCCAATATATAATATGCAATAACTTTTTCAGGCCACATGAAGTCCTCCTCCTTTCACAATAGAAGAGGAAGGAACTTATAAAATGAAGACCTTGTGAGAGGCTCCTTTCAAACAGTGGTTCTTGCTGTGTCCTCTTGATTAAGGGCTCATAAATAAAAGGATACAACAGCTGCAACTTATGATTAGCCAAGGTATAGTATTTCAGACAGTTAATAACATTATAGTTATTGGAACCAACAAAACTCCTTATATTGGTTCAACACATGACCTTGGCTTTGTCTGGCCTGTAGGTGACCTGAATAGAAGAGAGATGCCTGGGTTGAAATTTAACTCAGTGTCTGAAAAGCTGTGTCACATGGCTGGAAAGCCAGTAATGTTGCAATTTCAGGAAGCCCTGCTCCTCTCAATGTGATTGGATGATACAAAAGTGAATCTGAAAAGAGCAGTGAAAAATAAAGGTAATTGGTTGATCCCATACAGCCCTTGAATAATGTCCAAACATTTGCGAATGGTCTGAGTAAACCACTCAGGTTATTTTTACATAACCAAGGTAACTTTATTGCCTGCCATGGGCAAGTGCCCTCTAGATTAAAGAGGTAAACAATTCTCAAGTGATTAATGATATACTCTCTTTCCCTACCCTCTACTTAAGGCAGGACTGTCTTAAGGAGAACAGAAAAAGGCTTCACTCCTTGATCTATAAGCTAAGACCAAAGCAAATTGGGTTTTCTCTGAGAATGAAACATGTCCTTGAGTAAGACTTGGGTGCTCAAAAGGGAAGACCACATAAGACAGAAGGAAAGGGTCTTCCATTATTTACTTCCCTAGGAAGGACACTTTGAGAAATTGCCAATTTCCCCCAAATTTTACCTGGTTTGGGGACCTGATTCTAAGAACTGTTTACTATACCCATAGCAGATGAAAACTAAAAGAAGGGCCTGACTCTTCTCATTTCAATTGGTAAGTAAACCTTTAGTATTTAGTATTTAAATAAAGTTTCTTATCATAGGGCACCAAGATACTTTTTATGGGATTGTCCTATTAAATGGCCTGATCCTATAATGTTTTCAAACTGCTATACAGAAGATCAAGTTCCCATAAAGCAGATGTATGTAGTTTTTAAAACCACAATCAAGGCAATATGCTTAATTTTTATCTGTTTATCATTAGTTCGCATATTAACACTGCAGAAGTTGGGTTTCCAAGTATGAGAATACAAACTTAAGATTTAAAGCAGTCACATTCTATTCATTTCTATTCAGAAATTCTATTTCTATTTACAACAAACCAATATATTTCTCAAAAATTTAACAGCATTTATCAAACACAAATATATATTTTTTGGTATTTACAATATCCTTTAAACTTCTTTTTTTAAAAATGGCCTACAGTCATAGCTTTAATAGTATTTAGACAATTAATATTGGGAACTAAGGTAAGAGGCTTTTGCTTGAATCTCCCATTTCATTATTACTAATGAAATGTATAACATTGACCCCATGAAAAACTTAAAATCCATTAGCTATAATTTGAATCAGTGGTATAAAATACTAGCTCCAAAAATAAAACAAAAAATTAATTACCAAAAAAAAGCTAGCTCCCAGAGATATGGATACTATATTCACACTGTTAAATTTAGGTAAGAAATGAAAACTAATTTTTTAAAAATAGAGAGCCGGGGTAAAACTTTAGTCTGAACTTGTCATCGTGGTATCCCTAGAGTGTATACTATCTTGCACATAACAGCTATTAACAATGACTGACTGTGTGAATGAATGAACTGATTGATTAATTAATGGAAGAAGGGCAGTTGTATAATATAACTAAGATGAGCTGAGAAGATATATATAATGCCATCTAGGCCACTGAGATAAAAGACCAAACATGTCCATTTGGTGCTATTATTTACCTGTTTCCACACACACTTTTCAAAGAAGAGTTTAAAGTCTGAATTAGTACAAAGCAATGATATTTCAGCCTGGATTTTCTAGCACAGAAAAGATAACTGGGCCAGCCTTTTAAATAGGGACATGTGTTCATTTCCTTTGTGGGCCCAATGTAAATTAAAGGAATTGATTTCAAGATCACCTTTCAAGGGAGACTGCTAAACACTCTTGTTGAATCAAATTACTCTTAGCAAGTTTTATAATATCTAGCTTTAAAAATGCATAAATGTAATTTCTTTTAATATGTCAGCAACTCTTAGTGGAAGAACTAATTTTAAAATTAAACACCTTTCCATTCCTAAAGCAATCTGAAAGTAGATTTAGGGATTTCAAGGAAAAGGTAGTTGCTTTTTTCTGTAAGGAATAAGTAGTAAGGGAAAGGCAGTGTGATCCTAACTATATCTCTTTGTTATTTCATACCTCCAGCCTTAAGATTTATAGTTTCTAATAAAACTTCATCAAACAGGTAGAAAAATGGGTGAAATCTGTTTTGTTTTGTTTTGTTTTTTAAGGAGGTACCAGGGATTGAACCTGGCACCTTGTACATGGGAAGCAGGTGCTCAACCACTGAGCGACAGCCACTCCCCTGAAATACGTTTTTATTCATGGATCCATAATTGTCACTAAGGAAACCAAAAACATTTTAAGTTATAGCTCTTAACTTTTGAGTTTAATGTCATGGGAGTTAACAAATAATACTTGGTTTCACAGTCCTGCCAAAACAAAAACAAACAAAAAAGAGATTTAAAAGAACTTGGTGCTCCCTTTCCATAAAGAAAGCATCTAGGGGTCACTCATTCATTCAAGCACTAATTAAGTGCTTAGGCCCTGGGGATACAGAAATGAATAAAATATGGTCCCTATCCTCTGAAGGCTCATAGCCCAGCAACAAATACAGACAGGAACAATTTACCAACTGTATATTTAAGATTTGTGTACTTTATTATATATAAATTTTACCACAATTTTTAAAAAGAAAAGATTAATACAGGTAAGTAACATTATATCAAAACATTAGAACCTCCATAATAATAAGTGGAGAAGAAGGAGTTCCTAACTCCAACTAGGGAGTCTAGCAAAGCCTCACCAAAAAGGTAACAAATACATGAGCTTCACCAAGCACAGCAGCTGGCAAAAAGTGTCTTAGCAGAGCGAAAAGCAGTATAAAAGCACAGAGTTAGGAAAGAGCAAGTTCAGTATGCCTGAAGCCTGGGTATGTAGAATACAGTGCTGGGAGTTGAGGCTAGAGAGGTGGGCCAAGAAAATCTTAAAAAGCTAATGAATTTGGATTCTTTCCTGGAGGGAAGGGGAAGTCAAAAGACGTTTTTAAAGAAGAGAGTAACTGGATCAGATTTGTATTTAGAAGGATAACTCAGTCCATCTTTTCAGAACAGATGAACATCACCCCTAAATTCAGTTAGTCTTCTTAAGCCCTTTGCTAGAAAGAATGTCAGGGTGGGGAAAAATTTGCTTTCCTGGAAGTCATTAATTCATGATTCACACTATTAATACAATAATCACAAATAATGGGTTGGCCAATATGAAATTAGAGTCAAGGCCAAACCTAATACTTTTGCTTATAAACACTGTTTCTAAATGATCATTCTAAAACACTCTTGCCTAAAAAAAATCACCTTCCAGCTCTCTTCTTTTTATCTTTGTAAGGTATGTACTACCCCAATCAGGGTCAAAGGGGCTCTGAAGGAATATGATAACAGTAAGAAGAATGGAATAGAAAATCCCCCTATGAAATATGTCCAAGATGTAGTAAGTGAAAAAAATTTGCAAAACATTATGTAACATATAAACTTATTTTTGTTAAGAATATGATTAGTAAATATATTAATATATGCAATGAAAAAATTGAAGGACCATATGCAAACCTGCTAAAAGCATTTAAGTCTAAGATTATGGGGAAGTTTTCTTCTTCCCCATAAATACATTTCTTAAAGATCTGAATTTTATGAGTATGTATTACTTTACAACAGTAAAACACATTAAGGATAAATTTAATTTAAATAAAATCTTTCAGTGGTCGCTTATAATCACAAAGGTTGTGGAAAGCCAGACATGTAAACTAAGTGCTTCTGTGTAAGATTCCTAAGTGACATTCCTTTGTAATAAACATAACATACCAAAGGAAAGTGTTTTTTTTTTTTTTTTTAAAGAAGAGTTTTTGGATTAGCAAGTAATCTCCATGTACCTGCCTTCTATTCTCTCTCCCAAGTTTACTCAAGAATATCATGGATAGGGCGTCCGCCTACCACATGGGAGGTCTGTGTTTCAAACCCCAGGCCTCCTTGAACCATGTGGAGCTGGCCCTTGCGCAGTGCTGATGCGCGCAAGGAGTGCTGTGCCACGCAGGGGTGACCCCGCATAGGGGAGCCCCACGCGCAAGGAGTGCACCTGTAAGGAGAGCCGTCCAATGCAAAATTAAGTGCAGCCTGCCCAAGAATGGTGCCGCACACACGGAGAGCTGACACAATAAGATGACGCAACAAAAAAAGAAACACAGCTTCTCGGCGCCACTGATAAGGATAGAAGCGGTCACAGAAGAACACATAGCGAATGGACACAGAGAGCTGACAACTGGGGGGGGGAGGGGGGAAGGGGAGAGAAATAAATAAAAAATAAATCTTAAAAAAAAAAAAAGAATACCATGTAATTTCTTGCTAACATTCTTTTCCCTGTGGTCTCTAAAAGGATGATATTAATGCTGATGAATCTGCTGTCAGTCTGTACTAGCAGAACATAATGTTCAGTTTTTTTCTTTGTGAGAAACAAATAAGCATTTTGGATCTGTGAAATTTCTTCCTCTTGGAGAAGCAGCAAACCCAAATGGTCACCAATGAATTCAAAGATATTCAAAATAGTTTCTACTTGCCATTCTACTTGTTCCACACAGAATCTCTGAATTTTTAAGGCTACGTCTAACCTGTCAGTAATAATGCCTTATAATATAGTTCTTCTTTTTTCAAAGTGTATTCTTATAAAATGCTTTATGATTTTCATTGAAATTATGTGAGGTAGTAGGGGCTGGAAATCATCCCCATTCTTTTGTCCTTCAAGATTTTTATGTTTTAAGAGATATTGGGTCTGTGGAGGTGGGGAGGAGTAATACAAAAGGAATGCTTTCCCAGTGCATAAAATTTGGAAAATAGAGTAAAAACAAACAAACCAACAATAACAATAAAACACACAAAAAAACAGAACCAAACTGAACAAAGAATTATTCATAGTACCATCACCAGATACAACATTATTACCATTTTGGTGTATAGGCTTTCAATATAATTTCTTTGTATTTATTAAGTCCATTTAAAGGTAAGAAAATGTTCTCTTGACTAATGAGAGTCAAAGATAGGGCTAAAATACCATGAACTCTTTGTTAATACCAGGAGTTCCCTTACTTTTTAATAAACTGCCCCTTTCAAAAAGCCCACCAAACGTTATAAAGATGAAAGCTTCAGAAATGCAGATTTTGAGATGTTTATGTTTTGTTTCCATGTACTTAGAAAACATCAATGGTCTTTAGAGAGAAAGTATCTGTAGCAAAAAAGGACTATAGAACTCAATGATCTCTAAGAGTTTCCTTAACTCTTAAATTATTTTAATTTTCACTGAATGGAATCATGACCCAAGGGCAGGGTCAGAAATCTGAATCAGTAGGATATTAGATAAGGCCAAATCCCATAAATAAGAAGTTAACCAAACCAGAATCACAACACCAAACCAACTTGAGAAGTTGGAACAAGAATCAATCAAGGAAAGGAAAGGCTGATCACAAAACATGTCTCATCTTCTTCCTAAGTAGACAGCTAGACCACATTTACATTTGTTCTTGAAGTTTACTGTGGGCCATGTGACTGAGTTTTAAGGTAGAAATGATGTAAGATACTTCTAGGCTTGGCACCTAAAAACCTTACATTTGTTCTTCATGCTCTTTTCTCTCCCACAATGACCTTGGAAGTCATTTGTTGAAGATGGCAGAGCTACAAGATGGAAGGAGCCTGGTCTCAGAATTATTTCTTGGAGATGAGCTTCCCACCAATCAAGAACACCTAATTATAGTTTATGTGAGTAAGAAATAAATATGTGTTCATTAAGTCATTCAGATTTGGGAGTTTATCTAGCTAGTGTTATAGGTTCCCCAAAAGGCAATCAAACGGCCAGGCCAAACTCTGACATACTCTTAGATTAACCTGTCTTCATCAGTCTAGGACCATACAGGCTAGTCAGTCTTTGGTAGCCAGATGCCAACAACATGCTGAGCTATTTTTTATCAGTGAACTTGTTTTCTAACAGCATTTTGTGTAAGTTAAGAATATCAAATGATAGATAGGATTTTTCATGTGTTATAAGCAATTCATGAAAAGATTCAGCAAAATCCAAATTCCCCACTCAAGTTTTGAGAAGACATTGACAGTGTTCTATGGATGGAACCATAATGAAAATGAACAAATTTTCAAAATCAGATACGCAAGAAAGAGGGAAGGAAAGAAAAACTAACATTTATTGAAAGTCTACTATATCCCCAAAGCTTTCACATACACAATCTTAGTGAACCTTCATGATAAACCTATGTGGTAGTTACTATCCACATTTTTTAAGAAACTGAAGATCATAGTATTAAGTAATTGACCTAAAGTTACACATCTAGGAAGCGGTGGGGCCAACTTTAAGCTCTGGTCTGTCAAGTTCTTTTCACTATACCCTTGCTACCTTGATATATGCACAAATCTTAAGAGATTTGCAAAAGTTTCCTGGACCCTGATATACATCTTGGATGTTCTCAAAGGTAACTGCCCCATATCTCACCCCTCTAGGTACAGTCACAGGGAGTTAATGCTCCTTAAATCTCTAGAAACAAAGCATGTTTTCAAATGACTCAAAAATTTCCCACGGAGCCAACTTCCTAGAATGTGCTTGGGGAAGGCACCTCGGAACTCATCTCTGTAATACATGTTTCTTCCAGCATCAGGAACATACATGTGTACATATATACACACACTGTTTATCTGCAACTTCAAGTCAGGTCACCCATAATCAGAAACTGACATATATAAAGAGGACTTATGTAAAAGAATCCAAATTGAACGGAATATTAAAAAATTTTAAAAGTTTACACGTTTCCTGTTCAAGCAAATTATATTACCCATTTAACTCTGTAAATACATGTGTCTATAACATTTGGAGATAAAGGTAAAACCAACCTGCTAATCTGAACTAGTGGGCAAAGAATTAAATTCCTATAGTAGTCAAATTGGAAAAAGTAAATCACAGAATTACCTAGTATACTCCATAGCTGTTAACTTAGCCTTGAAAAAAATCTCTTTTAAAGGGGAATGTCTAAATTAGCCACAAGATGTCTTCAATGGTGGCAGCAGTTTGTAAGGGAGGCTAACATCCCATAGTAGCAGAGGGACCACACACCAGGAATAAGGGTTTCTCAAGAACATTTTCATTTCTCCCACTCTCTTATCATGGCAAAATACCTCTAATGCTGTAGGGCTCGAAAATCTTAATCTATAATACACATGTAATTATATTCTTTAGGATGGCATCAGATCTAAATGAAAAATAAATAAATGAAGTGTTTAAAAAAGCCAATTGCTGATGGGTATGGGGAAAGGCAGGAAGAGATGAGAGGTGGAGGCGTCTTTGGGACATGGAGCTGCCCTGGATGGTGCTGCAGGGGCAATCACCGGACATTGTAAATCCTCCCAGGGCCCACTGGATGGAATGGGGGAGAGTATGGGCCATGGTGTGGACCATTGACCATGAGGTGCAGAGGTGCCCAAAGATGTACTTACCAAATGCAATGGATGTGTCATGATGATGGGAATGAGTGTTGCTGGGGGGGGGGGGGGAGAGGTGGGGTGAGGGTGGTGGGGTTGAATGGGACCTCATATATATATATTTTTAATGTAATATTATTACAAAGTCAATAAAAAAAAAGTTCAACCTAAAAAAAATAAAAATAAAAAAAATAAAAAAGCCAATTGCACTTATTAGCCATATAAGATGGAAGAACAGGCTGTCTTTTAGTAAGTTTTCCAGTGACTCACTGTAATTCTGAGGACGCAGCCCTTTTGAACTTTGTTCCTTTGCTCATAACCAGTGAGCTTTAAATTGTGCTCCCTCTCCTTTTTGGAAGCACCCTCTCAAGCTTCTTTTACACTCAGATGAAAGGATCTATAAATGTGGAAAATTGTTGTTTGGTGATTTCCTATATCCCCCTTTCTAGTATTTCAGCTGTTCTCCTTTTACAACTAAGGGATACTAGAGGGAAATCATTGCTATGTACAATCGAAGCCACAGGCTTAAAATTTCACTGTTGAAGCGGCAGGCTGAGGAGGAACAAGTCCAGCTTTAACACCACAAATATCTCCAATTACCAAACGTGGGCAGAAAGAATACGAAAAACAAGGAGACCCTTGGTATTCTTCAAAGCTTCCCTTCTGGGATGAAAGTTCTTCTTTGAGGCTTCCAAGGAAGAGAGCCTGGGCAGGCTGCACACCTGGAGTGCATTAGGAGGCCCTGGATTCGAGGTGAAACAGGCTGAATTTCATCTAGATGCTTCCAACAATCCATTTGCATAAAAGCTCTCAGTAATTCACCAGCTTAGGAACATGGCACAGTGTTCATGGAGCGCTGAATCCAGAATTACCATCCTGGAGAAATCCCACTGCTCATCTATGTAAGCACACTTTCATCTTGATTACCTTGTGCTCAGGTATTTGCTGTGGCTCAGGATCAAGACCAAAACCCACCCTCAAGTTATTCTCAGAACTCTCCCAAGAAGCCTTTCAAAAAGCATGCAAAGGTTGATGTAACTAATTAATGAGTTTTCATATTTGGCCATGTGCTCATCTAATACACCAAAGCCTCTTCTGCTAGCGTCCCTTTCCTCACTTGCTGGCTTCTCTTGTAAGTTCCCTGCTTCAGTGCCCCCAACCTGTAAGGAAGGACATCTCACTATAGTCACCAAGCAAGTGCTAACCTTGCCATGGCTGCCAGCAGGACTGCTCCTGCCCAAAAACCCCATCTCCTTCCTGTACTTTCTGAAGTATAATTCAGCATAGCGCTCGCCCAGCTACTATGATTACTGGATTCTATTATCTGCTTCATCTGTTAGTGGACAGAATGATCCACAAACCACAACCAGTTAGGGCAAACTGAGGCATTTGGAAGCATGCTGTAGGCAAATAAGTTTGTACAAAATAGTACACAAGGGCAAAGTAAAGAGGAATGACATGGGGATCTCAAATAACTCTGTACTCCATCAGATTAAATGATCTCTAAATGCAGGCTGTAGTTTAGAATGTCCCTGAAGTCAGTATATTTTAAAGTGACAAGTGATGGAACTTCTTACCTTGACCATTAAGGTGAGTCACAGAGTTTAGCAATGCTCCAGCCTATACATGTTCTTTAGGATTGAGACTCTTGGTGCCACAGGTCAATCTCTAACCAAAGAATGCCAGGTGGGATAAAGGGAAAAAGGGTGGAATGTGGAGCGTTTCCGCCCCCCTATATATTTTCTACTATTTGTGCAAGAACCAACTGTCTTGAAGTAAGACCTGAACTGACTGGAGTCCTAGTATCTGTAAAACATTTGTGTCTCCCATACTGTGGTGTGATGGCCTGGAGGATGCATCATCTGTTTACAGACTAGCACTCTGACACATGAGCGCTATGACAGTCTTGCTACAATACTAATGTAGCATAACATTTTCCCATTTGTGTACCTTTCAAAACTATATTACTAGAGATGTTCTCTGAAAATAAGTTTCCATGTGCCATATAAATATTATCAATTTCTATTTGTGAAGCATTCCTTTAGACTAAGATCAGAAAAAACCTACCACATAGTAAACGCCAAACATTTATGAGCACCTGCTAAGTACAAGTCTATGTGATACTATATCTTTAATTTTCTGGAATTCAATTTCCATTCTATAGGTCAAGGATAAAATAAATACATTTGCCTCAGAAGAATGATCTCAAGATAATAATAGCTACAAGTACTTTGGACTTTACAGAGGAAAAAAAGGGAATTTAAATATTTTAATTTGCTGCATGAAATCTCTTATCCCCAATCAGACTCTTGCCAAAAAGAAAAAAAAGAAAACAGATTTTCATCTTAAAAACAAAGGAGTCTGAGCTTGAAATCCAGGGATGAAAAATTAAGAATCTCTACCACATTCTAGTGTAGCAAGGAAATCATATACCAATAAACAGTAATTTACCTATAAAAGAAATGCTTAACTCATACTGGAAACAGTAATTTACCTATAAAAGAAATGCTTAACACATACTTTATCTATAAAGGAGAAATATTAATGAAGGCAGAAGGGGTTTTGGAGTAGCAATGATCTCACCTGCTCTATGTCAAAATCACAATATAGAAACACATGACCACAATTCTTCTATACCCAGACACTTGGCATTTGCTGTGATTCAGACCAGGGCAGCAATTTTATCTACACATTTCCTTCAAAGTGTTTCCCATTTCAGCCTCTTCAACAAAACCGAACACTTTGATCTAATTCTGACCTCAAAGAATCCTGTCTTGAGTCTGCCAGAAAAAGTGGTGTACAATTATTTTATTTTACAACCCAAACAACATCAGTTGCCAACCATACAAAACAGGGGCCATGAAATGAATGTGATAAAAGTGTGGGGAAATTTTCATGGTGTTTTACTGAAAATTCTCTTTTCCCTTGCCCCCACATTCTGCCAATTTCCAGTATGTTAGCTACAAGCCAGCACTGGAAAGAAGTCTCAGCCCTCCAGACACAGCCTAAAAATTTCTTTGTTGACTTAAGGAATAGGGGAAATTCAAAAGGCCTGACCTTCAAATTTAACAAAGAAGGATTTGAGAAGGAATGTGATTCAACAGGCTGTATATAGCCTAATTACTTGGATGATGGAAATCTTAATCCAATCTCCAATGCTATTTCCCAGTAAAAATTCAAACAAGTAGCTAACTCCATTTCTTCATTCAGGAGACTAGGGGAAGCAACTACAGGAAAAAAAGTATGCACAGCATACTAAAAATGGGAAGTGGTGTATAACCAAAATAATGATAAAGTACATAAAACAATAAGTCTCTCCCCTATAACTTCAGAAAGAATATTTCAATAAATTGGGTCACCAGAAAACAATAATTATATGCAATTTTGGTAAATGGGTCCAAGGGTTAAATATCTTTAAAAGCTACTTAACAATTTATTCATGCTGTGTCTTTCCTTTGCAAAGAGGTATGGCTTTCAGTTTATACTTGCTATTGTCAAAACAGCCCCAGGGCAGGGAAGGAGGAGAACACCCTGATTTTTGCAAAATAAAGAAAGCAACCTAGTCACCAACTCAATGTTAGAAAAAAGGGCATTATGAAAGGAGTGCCAAGATGACATACTTGGTATTTTACCTACTTGGATGAGCTTCCATCTTTCAGGCAATGCCAAGGTCATGTGCACTGAACTGTTGAAGATACCTGGGTAGGAAAATGTCTTCAGGTAAAATAACTTTCTTCAAAGTGTGCTCAATACCTGGTCGTCTCAAGAGTGGCTCAATGACCGTTAGATAGAACAGGGTGAAAAAGTTAGTCAAAGGCTGGAAAGTTTAAACCACTTGTGGGAAAGTTAAATTCTTTTAACCTTTACTAAGTTTGCTTTCAGTCACATTTCTGTGTTGTCAGAAGCTTAAGCTGATTTTTTAAGCCTTTACTTGGGTGGTTTGTTTGTTTGTTTTTTTAATTTCCATTTCTTCTCTCTCTCTCTCTTTCTTAGTTTAGAGCTGTTGGCCAATTTTCAATGATAATGCCAAAATTAAAACAATTTTATATATTTTCTCCTTATGGGTAAGCTCCATTCTGGGAGAGAGAAGATAGCCACATGTGACTGATTGCATGTTTTAAAGGAAAAGTCTATAGCCAAGTAAATCTACTTAAACTTGAAAAGCAGATTTTGGTAAATGGCAATCAGTAAAGTATACATAATTGGATCACTCTGGACTACCCAACAACAAGGATTATTCTAAAAACACACAAACAAACAAAACACCTAGGTATCTGCATGCCTAGGCAGAGGCAACTGCTGGTATGGTTAGGTGTCTTTCTGGTGTCCAGAAAAAGGTGGTGACTTTAAACATTTTTAGGAGAAACACTACTGAATATGCTTGTGTACAGAACTATGTACTGTTCGTCCTTGGAAATTTATGTGGCATATACACTCTGGCATTCTAGGGTCTGGAAGAAAAACCTTTCACAGAAATAAGTCTTAATCCTCAATATTAGTTTTCTTGGCTCCTCCTGATAGCTATATTCTGGGAATAAAGATCCTTTACTGATTTTGTGATGTGCCTCAACTGTGGATGGCAACCTTGATGATAACATCATGAAGAGAGTGATTTAAAACAGTTCTCCAGTAAAAAAAAAAACAGAGCTCAGTCTTGGCATAGTGCAGTTGATTAATATACTCTGGGGTCATGGAATACATACTCTTGTTGCTAATTGAAGCAGTCCAGAAGCCTTCTCTGGTAGTTACCTGTGTGATATTCCGTTACCCTATCCTCTTTTGGCACTGCTGAAGCTATTTATTTCAAGGTTGGTTACCTTTGAATTCCCAGAATCAAGAAATTCATAGTCTAAAGTTTACCTTTTTGTATTTTTAATGGATGTGCCCAGAAGTTTGCAATAGGAAACGTTAACACTGTATATTCCTACAATGTTCGTTCTCTCTGGAGACCAAAGGAGTTTACAGATTCTTTTTTGCTGGAATTTTTACTGCTTATTCTACCCCTGAGTGACAGACATCATGATCCTCATTTTCCTCCTGGAAAAATCATCCAAGGATGATTGAATTGCCTAAGGTTAAGTCAGTGGTGAAGCTGATAAGTGAATTCTGAATTTCCTGATGCCCAATTTCAGCACTAGATTTTATTATCTCATTTTCTAGAAATGAATGGCTAAGAATTTGAGAGCTAACTTTTGAAAATAACATATTGAATAAGAGTACAGACTGTGGAGTTAGTTGGACCAGGGACAACTATTTACTGTTGTGGGATGTTGGACAAATTACTAAATCTCTCTGTGCCTCACTTTCTACCCATCCATGCAAAACTCTAGAAAAATAGATAGGTGATACTTGATGTGTTTTTCAAGACGCATGCCTAAGAGAGAAAATGGGCCACTTCCTCATTTCCTAGAGATGTGTTAAGGATTTGAGAGATTGGACAGCCAGCATATACATTCTGAGAACCCAGCTAACAGAACATAGCATTCAAACAGAGTCCAAGCTCAACAGGAAGATCCAACCTATTACAGCAAACTCTAGGCCAGGGGTTCTTAGCCTTTCTTGTTCCAAGGACTCCTTTGCCAGTCAGGTGAAAACTACAGACCCCTTACTAAGCCCACACTAGACAGTGTATTATTTAATAAGTATATCACATCTGCACTAACGTGTCCCAAAAAGAATGACGTTTTTTTGAATTTCAAGTCAAGCTCATTGACCCCTTGTTAAGAACCCTTGCTCTAGACGATTTATTTGTGGGTGCAGAAAGGAGACTAATACATCAATTACCACGATATAAGAGTAAGGGGAAGAACACCGGGTAACACTTTGATAATAAATATTGCAAATTCTTTACAATTATTCTAAAAAGTGAATATGTAGTTGAGAGATCTTGAAACCATTTACTTGAACTGCCAGATTTTGCAGTGGAAGAAGTAGAGGACCTAAGAGTTTAACTGGACAGAATTCATAAATTAAGAGGTACAGAAAGCATTGAGCCTGGATTAGGTGATTCACACATTCACCAATAGTCCAAATTGACTAGGAGAAGAGGATCCAATACGTACTTACTGCTAGCTTTTCTCAACAACCTGGAATTTAAACAGACACTGTAATTCCAAAACTTGAACTTGACTTGGGAACTACAAAAGGACCCCAGATCTACTGGTGAGGCACTGGCACACACAGTATCATGTCCAAGCACTGATTTAGAAAGAAAAGTGTCACAAAATGAGTCAGTAATCACTCTTCCCACACAACCATAACTGTTATGGTGTTAATAGTTAAGGTATTCCTTAACTGTTTTCCCATGTAAAGGCTCTCCCCGGCCAGCTATGCTTGCGAGGTATGATGTGGTCACCCCAAATACAGGTGGGAAGGCCAGGGACAAGCACATTTACCAGATCTGTATAAGCCATGCTTAAAAAAACTAAAATGTAAACAATCAGTCAGATACATTTAATACTTAAATTACTCTGCATGACGAATGAAACTCAAATACTATACCTCTTTGGCAGGTTTTATTTGTATTATAAGCACACCAACTTTCTTTAGAGTCAGTAAATGCACCTTGAATTCTTTCCTTTATTGCTGACAGTGCAAGGATAGAAAAAGGAGTTTGAAATTGCATGCTTCAGTTGGGAGGAAAAAAACAAAATATCAGGAAGAAACAAATGAAGTGTGAAAATGTCCTATATCAGTCTACATAAAGATCACTTTTTTTGACTGAATCAATCTATTGCTTTATTTCATTGATAGTTTACCTTCTCAAAGAAATGCTGACTCCCATCCCAAGAGAGATAAAGTACTGCTGGGGAAAGGAAGAGAACATTCTGTTCCTTCCCCATGGGCAATTATTATTAATATTTATATAGAATACCTTTATTTGCAAGGGCATAAAACTGAAAACTTAGATGTGGATTGTACTATTAAGTTTACCACATATAGAGTTAAATTTTCTTACTTAATACACTGCAGTCCCTAAAAAGAAGATTTATCAACATGAGGTTTCAATTAATCCATTCAATTCATTGTAAGTTTAAATAGATGGGTCAGTGTAGGTTTGTAGGCCTTACTGAGGTGATATTTGAGCAGACTTGAAGGGATGAAGGAGTCACTCATGTGGATAACAGGGGAATAGTCTTTCAGTCATTACCCTGGATCCAATCCAATGTTCCCTGGTCTTGGCTCCACTGGAGTCTCATCCACATGTTCTTGGCTTTACTCCAACATTATCCAGTATTCCCAGTGTACCCTACCCTGATACACTGGAAATTGAGTATATATGCCCATATACTCAATTTTAAAGGGCTCAAGGCACTATACATAAGTTGCTCTTATCTTAACTGGGAGACACTGAGGTACGTCAAGATTATTTCCTTGTCTAAGTCAAAATGATGTTGGTCTCTTTCCCATTGCTGTTCTTGGAACCACTTTTATCACTTGACTGTCCTGGATTCTAAAACCTACCAGAAAGTAGAACTTACCACTCCACCATAGGAATCTGAACATGCAAAGTAAAAACTACTGCATGGAGAGTAAGAACAGAAAGCAAGATGTGTTAACATCATTAGGAAGATAAGGCGGAAGTGGAAATTAATAGGCAGCTGTTAATCACATACATAGTCCATGCTAAACTGGAAACATCATGAAGAAATATTCTAAGCCTTGAGCTACTCAGTGCCATAATTACAAAGATGCCCTGAAGAGTAAGCTCCTAGTGACTGAGGTTTCAGTGGCTAGAACTTTCCCCTTCATGGACCAATATGTGGCCACAGATGTCAACATAATGACCAATGTAGAAGTATTTTGTGTATTTTTTCCATCTTAAGACCTCACTCTTTCAAAGCTATGTATTCTTCCTTATGTAAATATTTATCTATGTAGTCTAGTGATTACAGCCCAAGGAAAGAAGCCAGGAATCATGGATACCACCCTATATCTGGCAGCTTCTCTTCAATATAACAATGTAAAAGTTATTTCTCCTCTAAGTTCCCTCTACCGAGAAGCTAAGGTCATCTATGCCCTGGCCTAGAGACTTTTATACGAAATTAGTCATATACCCTAAATCATCCCACAGAAGGTGCCCAGACCCTGGAATCTAAAAATATGTGAAATCACTCTGTTCTTGTAATCTAAATCAATGTGTAATCACTGTGTTCTTGTACCTCTGAAATCCTGATTAGGACATTCTGTTCACATGAAGAAAATTTGCACCCCAATTGGTTAATTCCTCAGTTAGGCCTCACTACACTTACTGACTGCTGTCTTGGAGAACAAGATCTTGGGCTTCAAGCTAGGGTTGGCTCCCACAGACAGTATGGCAAGATAGCAATCAGCTCTGTGCAACGAATGTAAAGAATATCATCCTATCTTTAAGTCTGACCCAGGGTTCAGCAGCAACAGATCAAACAGAAAACTTTATTAACTACAAATGGCTCAAGTTAGCCCAATTTGGTTTTATAACTAAGAACCAAAATCATGCCTCAATGGGTTACACACTCAGCTAAGTATTTAAGAGTAGACCCGTCATCTGAATTCTGCCACTGCCTTGCAGTGGAACTTTTGGCAAGTCAAAACTTCCCTGAATTCAACTTCCTTATCTGTAAGATTGAAAAATGGTATTTTACTAACTAGGTTTTCAGAAGCAATAAGCTTTAAAAAAAAAAAAAAAAACTTTGAAAAATTCCTATTCCTGGAGCTGTATAATCAATCACATCATCTTTCCATGAAAAAAAAGGCCTAACTCCCTACCATCCAGGTGTTCCTACACTGCAATGATAAGAGACCTTGGAGATCTGGCTCAGAAATGAGTAAACAGACTACAGTACAGGAAAGGCAAGCTACAGGGGAAAGAGGCCAATGCAGGTTAATTATTCACAGGATTAAGTATCTTATTTCTTTCATAACATTAAGACTTCAGTAGCTGGAAACATACCCAGCTAAGCATAAAAAGCCTTCAGTGGTTAAAAGGAAATAATTGGATGGGAAAGGAACCATGGTTCAGGTCACACCATTTTAATTCTCTTAAATTCTTTAAGGGTCTTTCTTCACTTGAAATTTGGAAAATATCAGTTCAACCTGGATACAGAGAAATTCAATTACTTTTCATGCTGAAACAATCTCTTCCATATTATATGAATGAGCTCGCACAAATTTATGGATTCTTGTGGAAGAGTTTGGCAAGAGTTCTCAATCCTGCTCTTAGCTTCTTGAGAATGGTTATGTGATTTAGACAAGTCTCTTAATCTAGCTAGGCTTTTTATCCTCCCAAGTTAGAATACAGAAATTATGAATGAAGCACTCGCTAATGAAGGGATAAACCCATTAGTATCTGGATCTCCTTTCCTTAAGTAATATGTTTGTACTTTGCAATGTGATCAGAGGTCAAGTCAGTAAGGACAAGACAAATATACATGTAATAGGTTAAGAATGTAATGACAGAAAAACTTACAGGAACCATATCCTCTTCTCAACAACTCTAGAAGCATTTCCTTTGTCCCTTCTAAATGAGAACTGGGCGATTTAAGGGATAAGGGAAGGTACAAAGTGAAATTTGGAGATATTGTTCAACTGAAGGCCTAACAGAATATAATGGAAAGAAGTACTTTAAAATTGGCTGGTGGCTATACAAATTTAAACATGGCTATGATACAAAGGTGAAAACATCCACCTAAACTAAGAACCTGAAACATGATGATCAAGATCAAAGGTAATCACTCCCTAAAACACAGCATTTAATTTTTTCTTTAGAAAATAATAAAATAAAAAATTCTAGTGAAAAAGATGGTAGACTTTAATCCTTTTCTCCAAATTAGATTTTACCACAGAAATGCCTTATTTCACTTGCATTCTATCATGCTCTAGAATTACAAATATGAGAAAATGATGACGCTCAAAAAAGATAGAGCCTCTTCAAGAAAACAAGAACCTCTTATAAATACATGAATTCAATCAGGCAGAGAACTAGTCCCTCTGTTCACAGAGAAAAGTGAGCGCCTTCTGTTCCTTGCTGGGATGTGGAGGAGGTGATAACCTGAATGTTGGCTTAAAACTCTCCCTGAGGAGGTGGGACTTACCTTTCAGTGATTCCTGATGAAAATTCACTTTGTTCCATCCAAAGGCCAAAACCAGGTCATGAAACTTTAATTTCTGGAGACCCTGGTCTAAACTCAATGAAGGTATTACTCCCCAAACTATTTTATAACATAAGCCTTTTATATGTAAATGATTCATAGCCTTTCCAAAATGCAACTTGCTACTTACAATTGTGAAAAAAACAGATACAACCTAAAAGAACCATTACAGAAAATGTTAAAATTATGAGAAAGATTATTATGCTGCCATTATAAGTCTGTTTACAAAAAGGTTTTAATAGAATGAGAAAATGTTCATAAGTGAAAATACTATATAAAACTGTATGTCAAATATGAGCTAAACTGTACAAAAATTTAAATGTATATGAAACAAGACCAGAAAGAAATAGGACAAAATGCTATTAATGGTAGTTATTCAGTGAGGTAATAGGTAATTGACTTTTTTTATGACAACTTTATTTAGATATAATTCATATCTCATAAAATTCTCTCACTGAAAACAATTCAATGGTTTTTAGTATATTCACAGAGTTGTGCAACTATCACCACAATCAATTTTAGAATATTTTTATCACCTCAAAAAGAAACCCTGTACTCTTTAGCTATAAGTCTGAACTCCCCCATCCCTAAGCAGCTACTAGTCCACTTTCTGTCTCTATAGATACTTTTTCTATACATTTCATATTAATGGAATCATACAGTATGTGGTATTTTCTGACTGGTTTCTTTCACTTAGCATAATGTTTTCAAGGTTCATCCATTTGTAGCATCATTTCTCTTTATTGTCAAATGATATGCCACATTTTGTTCATCCATTCTTCAGTTGATGGACATTTGGGTTGTTTCCACTTTTTGACTGCTTTGAACATTTGTATGTAAGTTGTTTTCAGTAATCTTAGGCATATATACCTGGGACTGGAAGGGTGATTCTTTTTTCAACATTTTTGTGCTCCCCAAATTTCCAAAAAGGAACAATACTTTTATTATTGGAAAAATAGTAATAAAAAAGATACCCTCTTGATTTTAATTCTCCTGTGAGCAGTAGTTCACCTGCCCAACGCTTCATTTTCTCCTAAACCCAAGTCAGACATTTTGCAGCAAAATAATTTGTTTTAAATGAAGGCTTGCTCTGAATTGGACCTTATACTAGTCAGAATTAGAGGACATAGAAGAAATAAGAACTGAAATCTTTGCTTTCAAGTAAGCGGTGCTGTTAACCTTTAGGGAGAATGCTTGGGAAGGAAAATCAGTGGCATTAGCTTAGGAAATATAAGACTATAGCAAGTTCAAGTTGGTGGGCTCCCTCCTGCTCTGGGCAGTGAAATGACCCATCACTTAGCATAAAATCAGAGTTCTATGCTCATCTGCCCATGCTCTAAACAAGAAGTTAGAAAGCTGAATTTCCTGGGGGCAGTTAAGTACCTGCTTCCCATGAACAAGGTCCCATACATCTTTTAAAAAAAAAAGCCAAACTTCCTAATCATTACAACTCTCTGTAAGAAAGTCATTTTCCATGTGAAGAACCTAAAGCAGGGAGATGTTAATTGGTTCTTTCCATCTCTGCTAAGACTCCAAGGAACAGTATTCTTTGCTGTTCTGCATGTGTACATGTGCATGCACACATACATACATACAAAAAAAAACTTGCTTCCATTCAAAAAAGCTGTGTTGGTAGGACAGTATAAGCAAGTGCAGAAATGGCACTACTGTGAGGTGAACTAAGAGTGCATTTGAGACTTCCATTTCAAAATGCAAATGTATCCATCAGTCCAAAATGCAGCCATCAATTCAAAATGCAGTCATCATGGCAAGAATAACCTGCTCTCCTTTGAACGTGTATCACTAATTCCTCTTGAGACCACCTGAGCCACAGAAGATTTCAAACCATTAGGTCTCAGAAATAGCCACACAGAGAGGTGTTTGAGGGTTGGAGTTAGCTTCTTCAATATAATATGTTAAATTTAAAATATACAAAAAGGGTCTGAAGAGTAATATAATAAATACCCACATACTCAGCTTAAGATATTAAAAAAAACATTAATGGGGGAATATATTAAGGAACACATGAATTTAAAAATCAAATTATACAAAGCTAGTGGTCAATAACAGAATAAGAAGATTGTAACTATCAATGAGAGGTCTAAGAGTAGGATAAAATGCTTTGGGAACAGAACATGAGAATCAGGCACTAAGCCAAAAAAATGAAAACAGTCTATATAGGAAAATATAACCTGTCCTGTGTATGATTCTGGCCTGGACGTTCTCTTGTCTCCTGCATGGCAGCCTCCTCTGACACTTTCATGTTGCCAGAGGAATTATCCATTAGAAGAATGAAGAAAGCCTGAGATTAAAAAGAACAGAGGCTAAAATTCATGGAGTTTGGTATATACTCTGGAGTCTTCAGGGAATAGTAGCTATATAAATTGCTGTTATAGTGATTAGGAAAATAACAACAGCTACAATAATCCCTTCAGAAAACTGAAATAGGAGAGGGCCAGGAATAAACTGCATTGGTGGAGGTATGCCCATGTCCTAGGACCTGGAATAAAAGGGGATTTTGAAGAGCAAGTCTGAAATGGACTCACTGAACATGACCTGCCTTGCTAAGCCTGGTTCTTGTCATGGCTATTATGCCCTCAATTTCATGAACATCATGTTCACTTGGAAAGAAAAAACTTGTTTTAGTAGTAATTGCACATCAATACAAGAGTCCTATTATTTCTATTAAGTTAATTAACCTATTTTTGAAAAGTATACAAAATAGGTCACTTAAGTGGGTGTGACCCTACCCAGTGAACTATGCTTTTAAACTGTCTCCCACTATTAAGATTTATATACCCCTTTATCAACATCTTGGTTTGAAAAGGCTGGCTGGGTGAGAGGCATGTAGCACCAGGCAAAAACAGCTTTAGCCCCTATCAATCAGCCTATTATAACTTAATGATATGTAGATGATGTGATTAGATTTTCAAATTGAATGCTGTTTAATCTAAATTCCAGGGTGCTTATGTAATCATGCCACATTCTCAAGGCTCAGGAAAACAGTCTGAAGGAGAGAATTGGTATCTGAGGTCTAGAAAAATAATGTTCCACTTAGATTGATAAGGAAGAAAACTGCCTTATCATGCTATATGTTTATGAGAAAAAAACTACTTCTAAACCATCACCAGTATCATCTTCAAAAGCATAAAAGGTCTCCATGCCAGGCAATGTTTGAAAGTTTTGTCTTGTATTTTGGACCTATTCTAGACGCTATGTCTATTAAATCTAATAAGATTCCATATGCAAAGTGATCATGTCCATAGGACCTCTTCCTATCTGAATTTCTCTGATTTTCTCAGAAATTCTGTTCTTAATGAGCTGACACAGAGAAAGCTATCTGTGCAACCAATATACACTAAGGTATTTAACTGCTAATGGATTAATGTCTCCTCGTAAGACAGAGAGAGGCTAAGGAGGAAAGGATGTCCAATTCAGTGGACCTAGGTTCAAATCCTAGTTTCATCATATATCAATGGAGTGCTCTTAGGCAGATCAGTGAATTGCTTGGGAGTTATATATTTTTTCAACTCTAAAGTAGATATAATAAGAGGACACTTCACAAGTTTGTTTTTAAGATTAAATTAGATAATGCTTGTGGAAAGGCATTGTAACTATAAAGTGCTAAGTGGGAAAATCAATCCTTACAAATGAATCTTCATAGTGAAATTTCAGACTGTCATGAAATTGTTGGGTAGGTATAGGGGTAAAGGGAGCATATCTGTTAGTACTTTAATCATACCAATTAAGTAATGGCCTACTCTACCTATCAAATCTTAATCTGTTTCTTAAAGCCATTTCCACGAAACCCTTTATTTCATCTATCTATCCATGTATCTATCCATCAAATCAAGTCAATCAAGTTCTACCTCTGTGTCAACCATTGAATTGTACACGGAAATACAAAGATGAACAAGACATAACTCCTCATGTAATTAAGTCAGAAAAGTAAAACATAGACAAAACAAGTGCCATTAGTGTCACAGGAACTATGAAAGAAATATGAACAGGTATAATCAGATACAAGAATGGAGTAATCAATTCCATTGGAGTTATAAAAGACTTTATATGGGAATTGATGCTGGCATTGAGTTTTATAAGATAAATAGGTGTTTCCAATTTAAAAAATAGGTGGAGAGAGTAGATAGAGTTTAATATGGCATGCTTAGAAACATAAAAACTTTCAATATGGCTGGAGCATAGATGACAAGAAACAATGTGAAGATTGTTAAGATTTCAATAACCAATTAAGGAGTTTAAACTTTATCCTTTAGGAATAAGGAGGCACTTGAGAATTTTTAAAGTGAGAAGTAACATTTATCATTTGCATTTTAGAAAGGATAATCTGGAAATGGTATAGAGACTAGAATGGAGTGGGGTAAGATTGGTGGCAGGAAGACATTTATAGCAACATGCAACTAAGGCAATAGGGAGATGGAAAGAAGGGGCAGAAGCATTAAGGTAGTGAAATCTACAGACTTTGGGGAGATGGGATGAGGCTTTTCTGACTTGAGAGATGAGGTGCATGGTGATCACATTCACAGAGGGAAGAAATCCAGGAATAGGATACTGATTTTTATACACTGAGCTGGAAATTACTGTAGGATATCCAGGTAGAGAAGGTGACTAGTTAGTTGGATTTATGGGTCTGGAGTTCAGGAAAAAGATCTGAGGTATAAACACAGATTTGGGAATCGTTAGCATTTTGGTGCTTACTGGAACTAAGAATTCATCACTTTCTAATGCTCTCTTCCCCATTACTTTATATAGCCTATGGTACCAGAAAAGTATTCTCAGATCATTTAAAACCAAAAACATTTTGAAGATGCAATTTGATTTAAAGATTTAAAAAATTATTTAATTGAAGAGTGGTGCAGATAAGGAAATGACTCCTTCTGAAAGTCATGCCATAAATTTTACTATACTCTGGGTCTAATTAAAAGAGAAAAACAATTAAATATGGCAAATGATTGGTGAAGGCAAGACTAGCAAATATATTACAAAAATTTTTTTACTCAAAGGCTTATTCTTTTGAACTATATATAAATATTTTGTACCAATTGGTTATAGTACCTTTCATCCTTGGGACCGTAAGAAATTTATAGTTCCTCTCATTATTTCCAACAGCATGCCTGTCAGATAGGCAAATGGACTAGGGCTTTTATCTTCATGGTATAACTGAGATACAAAATGTAAAGAAGAGAAATTATGTGCCTGTAGGTCATTAAAACGAAGCGGAAACAGAATACAGATCTCCAAACTCCTGGTTTGTACTCTTTCCCCTACACTATTATCATCAATCACCATTTAGATGTTACCGCTGGGAACCTAGCACTATATTCATGGCATTGTGCCAGGCCACCCTCTTAGAGAATAAGATATTAATGTAGAAATCATCATAGGGGTATGGATAGGGGTGTGAGTAGGGAATTTTCTCTGAGGCCTTTCAGCCACTCCTCTATTTCTTTTATGTACCATGTTAGCCAATTAGGTAGGTTATTACAGAGCATGCAAAACTAAAAAAAGTTTTATAAAGTACTTACAACCACAAGCATAAAGTCAATGCAAAAGATAATATGTCTTGGTAAAGAGAAGTTTTGATTATTGCTGAAAAAGGAAGTTTAATAAGGAAGACAAGATGATACAGAGAGCTGGCAACAGGTCTTGGGCTGTGCACCAACAAGTCCCCAGAACAAATCTCATTCAGGTTTGGAGTGACTAGAAGTCACTTTGATAAAACAGTGCTTTGTTGGCTACTGGGAAATAATGAGTCTGTTTCATGCCAGTTCTCACAAGACAAGCATCCACATAAATAGTATTTCAGACATTAATAGGATCATTCTGCCTCTCTACCCCGCTCTCCACCATAAAGCTGAACCCCTCTTTCACTGCTCCATCCAACTCAAAAACCTCTCAAAGGCAGTTATCTCAGTATGGCAAACTTTGCATGCCACTTTGCACTTCTCTTTCCTTCTGAGATGAATCACAGAGGTTTTCAGGTTTACACTTTTATGCAAAGTACCCAATAAGTTACAAAGGGGACAAAAAATAAATTTCATTTTAAATTGATTTTCAAATCTTCCTACAATAGGACATCTGAAAGTACTTAAGAAACACATTTATATCCCTAATGGTTGAAAGGAAAAAAAAACCTGTCTTACTCCATAAAGGTTATTGAAAATACCAGGCGATTAATGCTATTTATAGGGCATTGAGCTAAACTCCAAAGGTAACACTTAACCACTCTCTGTTTACCAAGTTAATCTACCAGATTTGTTTACTTTGTCTGATTTACTAAGACAAATACATTGAAAGACTGAAATGTTTTATCTGGCCCTGGGAAAGGAAAACTAAAGGAGTGTTGTGCTTTTATTAATAGATAAGTGCAAACAGGCCCTATCCTATCAAATGAACAGCTAGGACCTTTGGCCACTGTTTACTGAAAATAAAATTAGCCTTGGCTGGCAGGTACTTATCAGATCTGAGAATAATTAACTACCCACATCTGGTACATGTTACTGAAAATGCTAGTGGGAGCCATTAACTTTGGTAAGGGTTATTTTTCCCAAACAGCTAACATCCCCCTAACAACACCATTGGAATGCACTCTTTATTCCTAAACACACTCATGGCAGCACCAAAAGCAGTTCCACAAGCTGTTTCCCTAGTTCAACCCAACAGGAAAATACTGCTAGGAATCTAAAAGAAATTACCAGGACATGGTTGGGTCTCACCACACTTCACAACACTCAGCAACAGGATCACCTGCCCTAGCAAACATTGGGAGCTTTTTTTAAAGTGGAGGCAAGGGGAGAGGTCATTTTAATTTTGTACATTGAGATTTTTTAAAAGGACTTCAAATAACTTTACCAATGTAGACTAAAATGAATATACTTTTCACAATTCAAAAGGAGGACTTAGGAACCAACAACCTTCCCTCTCCCCCACCATTATTAGTCAGTTGAAAAGACAGTATCAAATTCAGGTACATTGTACCTAGTTCATTTCTTGTCTACCCTAACAATGTTTCTCCCAGGTAATAGTCTCATTACTAAAGGAAAGGAAATGCTCTAAGGCATTCATATAAATAAGAATGCAGAATAAATCATTTTATATTCACATCATGTGAGCTAAGAGACAGGAAACTCAAGGGCTCTGTAATTAGCTTGTGAAATTCTAAACAAGTCAAATGATTTGTTTAGTTAAGCTACCTCTCATCTCTCAGCTCTGTAAAACTGGGAATACTAACCTACACCACAAAGCTGTTGAGAAGAGTAAAGTTTTGACAACACCAGGAAAATGCTTGTAAATAGAGAGAGATGAAATTCCTAATATCCAAGATCTTCTCAAAGAAAATAGTAGGACTATATTAATAATGAATTATAACATTTTATCCAGCACCATTTATCAAGGTATTTTTCCATTTTTGTAAATAAATATTATTGATCCTCCTAATGTGACAAAGGAACATGCACTCTAATGACTAAGAATATCATCAGGTGGTCTGAAGACCGCCTTATTCCCAAGTAGTAGTCTTGCCTCAGGGATTCTATTAAAACCAAATAAATGGCCTGTCAGTACACACACAGCATTAAATAGGCTAGGACAGTGGACATCAGAAATGCTAGTAGATGAGGACATGAAATAAGAAATCGGAGGTTTAAGGAAATGGAGCCACTAAGTAGAACTTGGGGAAAAGAAAGAGAAAGGACTAAGCGGCAAGGGGAAAATATAACACAGGGGAGGAAAGAGAAGCCAAAAAAAAAAATAGAAGAAATGGAAAAAGCTCTAAGTATTTCCTGAATTAGGTAGTATGGTCAGCTGAAGAAGTAAAGTCAAGCCAGTAGGGATGACAGGCATAAGCCAGAAGAACTTCAAGTGGTAAGGAGATGTGGGAGGAGGATCATCGATGTGAGATATCAATGCAAGTAGGACTTGGTTGAAAAAAGAGGAAATGTTAATTGACCTGGGTTGGGTCTGATAAGGTTAACAGAACCAGAAGAGAGGAATGGATTCGTAATTCCATGCATGAACAGATCATGAAGCATAAGAAATATAACACTGAAAAATTATTTATGCAAAACTGGCCCCAAAAATCTCCAACTCCAACAATAAATTTGATTTGCTGGATTGTGAAAGATTCTTATATGAATGCCATCTGTGGTATCACTCTAATTATTCAATGATTCTATTGGAATCATATCTGTGGTTTGGCTACAGAAGCACAACTTTCCTAAGATTCATTCAGATTTGCACAATTTAGAAACTACTTGCAGTCTCAAGGAGGTAGACAGTTCAAACTACTTTCATGTCATTAAACAGGTTGATTTTTCTTAAGTGTCAGCAGATATAAACTATAAAATGTACATTCTTCCTTACTTATTCTTCCACAAATACCTGATTATAGAAAGAAAATATCTGTATATTATCTAGTACATTAAATCTCCTATTATTATTAGAATTTTTCAAAATGTTTTGGCTGAGAGTTTTTAAAATAAGTCTTTCCCCTGGCATAGAATCTTCTATTTTTGAAATGTTTAAAAGGGCTTCCAAGATAAACTTTTATAAATTTGTTTTTTTATTTCTTTACTTTTTTATTAAGAACACTTGTTAGGGTTTTTTGGCATTTTACTTTCAGTGTCCATTGGCTCCTTCTGGAAGTATCTGAGAAGGCTCAGTAAATTTAGTGGTGAACAAGTAAAAAAGGGCTGGTA
Organism: Dasypus novemcinctus; assembly: GCF_030445035.2. Classification (NCBI taxonomy): domain Eukaryota; kingdom Metazoa; phylum Chordata; class Mammalia; order Cingulata; family Dasypodidae; genus Dasypus; species Dasypus novemcinctus. Next base: position 41,877,305 of record NC_080675.1, read on the forward strand.
TAGATACTGAAGCCAAAGAAGCTCAGTCTTGCTCTAGTTTTTCCACTCTGAAAATGGAAATTATTCTATAGACAGTGGCTAAAAAGAACAATAAGTTTTTTCTTGCTGACCAGAAGATCGTAGCAGTTCTCTATTTCAGTGTTCCACATGTACACTTCCAGAGTAACCAAAGATAACACCAATATAATGTATGGAAAGGCATAATATAAAAGGCATTGGCGAACCGCCTGAAGCACAGTTCAAAGTGGGAAGAAGTAAAATGCAGCATAAATACTTTTAAATAGATCAGACTTCCCTAACCCATATGCAATCTTCTTTACCAGAAAAGATCAGAGTAGCATCACTAATACCAAGCAGAAAGTGTAATAGATAAATACAATGGTATATGGTGGGTAGACAGCTTCAAGCATACAGTGCATGTGGTAATCTGGACTTGGGTTGTAAAGCATTGTGTACCAATCAGAAAGCATCAATACTCAACATGAACAGATATAAAGACCACCAACTGGGTCACTTACAAGATGACAATAGCTGACATACTGCATTCAAATAAGCTGAGATACGTTGGAAAGTGCACCAGAACTCTCTTTTTCCCCTGAGTACCATTCAGCAAAGAATCAATGTAAAACAAGGGAAAGTATAGCCATATATCCAAGAACAGTCAATCATAAATTTTTGGAGATTCTGTGCAAAGCTGACAATATTTCTGGGCATTTGTTTTCTGTCCTCTTGGACACAAACCACATTCTCCAAATATTTCAGTTGAATCATTTTTAAATAACAGGGTCTTCCCACAATAAACTCCAAGGCATGCTGACTGAATATCGACAGCCACTGGCTGCTCAAAGGCTTCCCTCAAGAACAGGGAAACTCCAGGATCTGCCAACCTAGCCATAGGGCCCACACTCTGGGTTAAATTCATTTTTAAAGCATTATGAATTCTATTTAAACTATCTTTACATTTATATTTTGAGGGTAAATTAAATGGTTTGCTTTAGAATTAAAAATTATATCCAAGAAGTAATCTGAAGTCTGCATTAAAAATAAAAAATAAAAGGAACGTATGTGTTATTTCAAGTTGCCCATTGAATAAGAGAATTCAGTAGTCTAAGGTTGGCTGCTCGGAAAATAAAACAAAGTTTCCCTAAACTGAGAGGTTACTTATTTGTTTGAATTTCTTTCAGTATTGCTCTAAATTACACCTTGTTTCAAAATGTATGTTAATAGTAATAGCCTAGAAATGCAACAACCTATTTTTCAACTTCAGTACTATTAACATTTTGAGCTGGATAATTCTTCCGGGGTGGGGCGGGGGGTTGGGCAGGGAGGGGAAGCCTGTCTTGTGCATTTTTAGATGTCTGGCAGCATCCCTAGCCTCTAACCACTAGATTCCAGTAGCACTCCCTGCTCCCCCACACACACACACACACACAATAGTTGTGATAACGAACAATGTCTCCCAGACATTGCGAAATTTCCTCTGGGGGTAAAATTACCCCTGGTTAAAAACCACTGCTATAAAGGGACAGTAACCATCACAATTTCACATTTAGGAAAAGCAGCATAGTATTCGAGGGACACAACAAGGTGTGGAAGAAAGAAGATCTGCTTCAGAGTTAGGCAGATTTCAGTGAGAATTAGAAGTCTATCACTCATTAACCATGCAGTCTTGTGAAATGGGAATAATAACACTTGAGTGGATATTTGTTTTTGCTTGTCCAGATTTCCTTTTAGGGCAGAGGGGGGCAGTGTTTAAGGAGCCTCTTCTTCCTTTAGGAGAAACATCTCTCCTCCACTCTTGGATCTGTCCCTGTTCTAGGTTGAACCAATGAAATCACTGCATCCCTCAGGCCTTAATGACTGGATCAGGGGTGGGCATGTGACCCACTGAGCCAATTAAAGTCAATTTTAAACTTTTATTGGAGCAATCAGGAAAGATGTATTCCTTTTCTGCTGAGTTTGCTAAGCTATTAGAGCATAAATCTGGAACTACTGTGTGGGAAAAGCACAAATGACAACAAAATCAACTCAGTGGAAAGCAGAGGCAAGAAACAAAGAGACAAAAAGCCCTGATGAAATGATGTTCAATACCAGAAGTCAAACGTACCCTTTATATTATTTGGTTATGTTAGCCAATGAATTCCCTTTTATAACTTAGGTCAGTGTGAGATGCACGTTCTATACAATACAAATATTGTATAGAACAAAAAGAGTTCTATACAATACAAATAGCTACCTCGAACAGTTGTTGAAAGGACCAAGTAAAAATAATGACATATACTTAAGCATACAAAAAGTTTCCTTCCCAAATGCCAGTTTATAGAAATCAAACAAATATAATTATTTAAAAGCCCAAAATAAAAATACAGTGAAGAATCAACAACAGAGCCCACAACTTAGCTTTGAGTTCTTTTCAATAAACTGCTAGACAGTCTAAGAAAGCCTAAATTCATGGAACCAAAAATGATAAGGCTATGTTACCGACATTCAAGCCAACGTGTAAAATTCTAGTTTGTTTTGTTTGCTCCCATCATTTTTAAGTGGCCAAAAGTAAGGGTTTGCTTTGGGTATAAAAGTTCCACAGCTTGATTTTATTTTATTGCTAGAAGGCTGAAAAAAGGGAATTATAGAAAAAAAATGGAACTGCAGGTAGGTGAGTAAGGCATTTACCTCAGGTGCAAAATTAAAGGGGAGGAGGGTACCAACAATCTCAATAATCAAGATAAATAATATTTCAATGCAATATTCTAAATAAATAAAACAATGCCTAAAATCCATGATAAAGAAAATATCAAAAATTTTAAATACAGAATCAGCATTATTTATTTTTCCTTTTGCCTCACACTCCAATATGGCTTGGCATGGCATGGCATTGCAAAATAGAGTAAAATGTCTAAGCTATAAGAACAGAGACAAAGCTAGTATTGACAAACATCAACAACCTAAATGTACTTGACAGGCAACCTAGTTAAGAACTCTAGATTGAAAAGTGGAGAACTCAGGTTCAAGTCCCAGCTCTGCCAGTACTGAGGTATGTAACACTGAGCAAATTATCTGGCCTTATGAAACCATTCAAGTCTACTAGTAAATATAACATAGGTCAGGCATTCTTAACAAGGGGTCTGTGAACTTGAACTGAAATTAAAAAAAAAAAACAACATTCTTCTGGGGACATGTTGGTGCAGGTGTGATGTATTTATTAAATAATACACAGTACAGTGTGAACTTAGTAAGGGGCTTGTAGTTTTCACCTGACTGGCAAAGGGATGCATGGAACAAAAAAGACTAAGAACCCCTGACCTAGATTGAGGGTGATTTTTATTTTTTTTTAAGAGTACTCTCACATGTTTCAAATGCCATCCGAGCATAAGATATTACAAGGGGAGGTTAGCAACTTTCTGTTGTGGGTATAGTGTAGCATGGTTGATCTGCGTCTCTAAAAGCTGAAATAATTTGCATGGCCACCCACTGACAAGTCCATTGAAGCATGAAGTAATCAGGTTAATAAGTGACCACTTATAATTCCCAACAATTTCCAGAAATGGGAAAATGAAAATCTAAAATCAGCAATGACAAAGAAAGGTGACAAGAATCTGGAACAGAAATAAGAAAAAAAACACCTATAATCTATCAATGCTAAGAAATAGCATATTGATTTAAAAACACTGAAAGTAGCAAGTGGTTTAGAAATCACTGGAAATAGAATTTAAAAATTGAAATATGAGAAACTAAAATGTCTGTGTACAGGTCCATGCACACACACAAAAATCTTTTTTTTCAACTTTTTTTGCTGAAAAGTAAAGACTTGTCTAGGCCTGAGAGATGAAGAAGCTCAATGGTTTTGTTTTTTTTTTAAAGACTCCATAAATCAAAACAGGGGATAATCTTTTAAATCAAGGTTACTTTCTAACTTAAAATTTGAAACATACACAAAGTAGACTGGTAAGTATAAAATTATTCTCCATGTACCCCATTGTCAATTTCAGTAATTATTAACTCATGACCAATGCCATTGCATCTATACTCTAATCTCCCCCTAATTCATTAATAGCTATTCATTGTAAGCCCCAAAATAAGCAAATCTCTTGGGGGTTTAGTTTCCTTGTTCATAAAAATGCAAACAATTATGCTAACCTTCTTACCTGCCAATAAAAGTTATGAAAAATAACTTCTAAAACTTACTCTGGTATTTGAATCTAAGAAATAGCAAAACAGAAAATGCAATCGACTTTGGCTTAAACAAGTCTTTAAGCAACTCAAAGTGTTTTGGGAGAATTTATCTTTCATTCTCCCAGCACCTCTGTGTGGCCAATGAAAGTATTATTATCCATGTTTAGCAAACATGGAAATTAAATGAAAAGGAAATGATTCAACCCAGATCACATGATGAATCAATAGTAGAGCCAAAAAGCAATCCAGATTTTCTGACTCCCCATGTTCTGTCATCATAACATGATACTTCTATCATTATTACAACATATGTGGATGAAGCTGTTTTCCCTAAATGAAACAGACTTATACTCTAACTAGTAGGTTGTACATTTAAAAGAGTAGTGCTACATAAAAGTAAGCATTCAAATAAAATGAATCGACTAACTTTAAAGCTCACCTTGTAGATTCATACAAGGACACTCTAGTTGGTTCAGCTTATGAGTAAGCAAAGAAGACCGTAAGAAGAAAAGGAAGGAAAGTAAATACACCTGTGGTTCACTGGAATTGAACAATTATAGCTTGCCATTTCATAGGTTTGAAACCTAAACCATTTACTTGGCAGATGCAAAAACTACTTCATATTACACTGGAGAATTATACAGTTTGGGGCTAGTCCATATTGCCCTCAGGCATGAATGATGCAACTTCCAAGTCAGCTACAGAGTATTTTTATAGTACTTACCAAGTCATTATAACTTCATGTATTTAAGAAATTTTCCTTCCAACTCACACAATTGTTCCTATTCATTGAGTTTAGTCAAAGCAAGTTGGGATGGGGTGGGAGAAGGAAAAAGAAAAAGGACCCGTGAAGGGTGTGGTGAGAACAATCTGCTATGGGCTAGGTCTCCCTGACTGTTGCCTGTTATTCATTCCATAGGACATCAGGGCAAAGCTCTTTCTCAGTTCATGGTCTTAGGAACAGCCAGCTGTGGTCCAAGCAACATCTTCTAGGACCATCAAAGCATAGATCCCAACTACCTAAACACACAAACAAATAGTTTAAAATTTATAGAGGAAGGGGTTTCTCCAATGATTTCTCTCCAACTTTGAAAACAATATTAGAGGTCATGAGCTACCCAAAAGTGGCCCTCTGTGGTTTTCCTACAAAATAAATATAAACAAATAAACCAAATAGGTTTAAATTTATATCTTCAGAGCACCTTCCAGGAGGATGGCATTGAAGTAGGTAGGCAAGGCTCAAATCTCTCACAAAAACAATGAAGGAAGGGTAAGTAAGAGGCTCTCTGAGAGAGAAATGCTTTAGGGATCTGCAGACCAGGAAAGTGCTGCACAACCTCCATGAGGGCAAAGGAATGAGAGATAAAGAAGCCGAAATGAAAACTGTGAGTTACTATCCCCCATAACTGGGATCAGCACCTATCCCCCATCCTCAAGGTGAACAGCCTGCCTAAAACCCATGACTACTCACTGCAGCCAACTGATAGGGGAATGGGCCTCCTCCTCCCTAGGAAAAAGGAGGGTATGGTGGAGAGCAGAGAGTGGTTTCTCTCTGGTGAGTTTGGCCAGTAGAGCCCACTTTGAATGTCAGGTCTGGCCGGACCAGAAACACTGGTAAGTGGAAGTTGAATGAGACACCTCTGTGGAAAGAGTCACCAACAAGCACCATCTGCTGGCCAGCTGGGAAACCACAAGGAGAAGTGGTTTTTTGGAGTCTTTTGTACCAGATTCCTTGGATTGGATATGTACCCCATTTGTGAGTCCCTGGCCCTATTTTGATAACTTAAGCTGGACAATTTTAAAGAGTTAGAATAAGTTGTATCGAAAATCAAAGAAAAGCCATGAAACAAAACCACTAGGCAGGGCCATCATAGTAAATAACCACATATTTAGATGCCTAGACATCAGCAAAAAATTACAGGTCATGCTAAGAATCAGGAAGAGATGGCCCAGGCAAAGGAACAAACCAAAAATCCTGATGAGACACAGGATTTAAGACAACTAATAAATGATAATCATACAAATCTCTTAAATCAATCCAAGGAGTTGAAGGAAAATATGACTAAAGAGATAAAGAATATTAAGAAGACACTGTGAGCATAAAGAACAATTTGAAAGGTTACAAAGAAAAGTAACAGCTTGTAGGAATGAAAGACATGATGAGATTAAAGAATAATAGTTTATTATTGTCAACTCATGTTTTTATTGTACATATAGTGCTCATGTGGTTTATTACTTCTAAAATAAGGCAGGAGAGAATTAGGATATAGCACAAAGAACAGTGAACTGGCTGTCAAGCAACTTGGGTTGTCATCATGTATCTACACTAACAAGTTCTGTTGGGCATTGCTGATATGCTTCAGGATATCATCTGTCAAATGAAACACATGTTCTAAGTGATTTCTAAGATTATTTTTAGTTCTAAAATTCTTTAGACTACCTAATTTTATACCTTTTATTTTATTTGTTCTATGTAGTATCCCTTTTTTTCAGTGTCACCCCTTTCATATAACATGTCTAAATTGCTTAAAAATGTTAATCATTCTTCTATTGATTAGTTTATAGAAAAAGCCTTTAAATCCAAAGCAGAGAAAAAGAAGGACTCACATTAAATGAGTTTTTGATAGCATTCTTTTATGGGCTTAGGTTAAAATAATAGTAATATAGGCTTTTCTTGTTCTCCAAATCCTACCTAATCAGTCAGATTACTTTCTGAGTTCAGAAAGCATTTATAACACAGAGAGTCTGGCCCAGTGTCTGGAACATAGTAAAATTAGATAAATATTTGAATGTTCAATCTCTCCCCGCTTGCTCTCCAACCTTCCCCAACACCACTACCTCTAGTACCAAAAGTAAGGTGCTTTACAAAGTACAATAACCTCTTTAAATCGAAGAGATACTATGGAACCCAGTTGAAGATTCTTAATACTGAAAAAGGGTATATTTTATGCAAAAGAATTGAAAATCTTACTGAGAGGAAAAAAATGTATAAAGTTTCTGTTTACAAACCATCAAGAATAGCCTTGGGTGCTTTTTAATAAAAGGAAATTTGTAAATAAAGGAAAACCATTGTAATTTATTATAGTGCAAACATGTTTTGTTTTTTTTTTTAAAGATTTTATTTATTTATTTATTTAATTCCCCTCCCCTCCCCCGGTTGTCTGTTCTCTGTGTCTATTTGCTGCGTCTTGTTTCTTTGTCCGCTTCTGTTGTCGTTAGCGGCACGGGAAGTGTGGGCGGCGCCATTCCTCAGCAGGCTGCTCCCTCCTTCGCGCTGGGCGGCTCTCCTTATGGGTGCACTCCTTGCGCGTGGGGCTCCCCTACGTGGGGGACACCCCTGTGTGGCACGGCACTCCTTGCGTGCATCAGCACTGCGCATGGGCCAGCTCCACACGGGTCGAGGAGGCCCGGGGCTTGAACCGTGGACCTCCCATGTGGTAGACGGACGCCCTAACCACTGGGCCAAAGTCCGTTTCCCCAAACATGTTTCTATTTTATATTTTCCCAAATACTTCATGAGTAAATAAAACTCAGTATGCAATGAGCCCATTATACTGAAATTAAATATGAGTAAACATAGAACATATAATTTAAAAAGACTATGCTTTCGGTTCATGTTGCATGATACCAGTTGCCAAGCAAAGAGAGATATGTTGTGGGTTTCATAAAGGCTAAGAGTTTTTCTAAAATGTTTTCTTGGCTAGAAAGAGGGGACTCACCTAAAAACATATAACTGCATAAAGGGGAAATCAGTCTTCCCCTACATAAAAAAACTAGGAATAACAATGTGATAGCAAAATATTCTGTAATTTAAAAATTGACATACAAAGGCCTTTCCCTGTAGAGATAAATTCCTTCCATTTTCCAAAGCCTGTGTCAAAATCACCAACCTGAAACACTTGGCTCATACACACACACACAATGTGATGATGCAGGAAATTGTCTGGTAACAAACAAAGAAAAAACATTCTCTCTCTGGAACAAGAGCTACCCTGGCAGAGCAGGTAGAGCAGCCAGCATGTCAACCGTTTCTTTTAAAAGTGTGTTTAAATATTCTATTCCAATACAACAGTCTAAGCCCCTTTTCTAATACATACAAGAAAGAAAAAGTCTTCCAAGATATTATCAAGTTCTTACTTCACCAGTCCCTATTAAAGAAAAACTTATGTGCTAATTAGCCACATAAATTGAGTTAACGAACGCTCCAAATCTCTGTTAAAAGTCAAACTTAGAAGTTTTGTCCTTCTGCTCTGAGGACCTAGTTAATCAGAAATCTACACTAATTGTAAAAACCTTTGTATATTGTATCCTAAAATCACATTTGCATTCTAGTCACTGCTATTTATCCATGAACATTTCTACTTTTCAGACTGAACTATAAAAGGAGAAAGCAAGTTCACCAACTACCTTATCCCAATAAACTTGGTATTTTACAACATCCATTGACTTGACTGACATTACAGAGGCTGTAAGAACGGGGGAGAGATAATCTGCATTTCTCTACCTTCTTTATATATATTTTTTTTCTGCTTCTTTTCTTGCCAAAATTTACTTGACTCTACAGTGAAGCTCAAATAACAAAGCAATACAAACACAAACAAAAACCTTAGCTATTTACTGTTGTAAAACTTTAAAAATAATGCTCTAATATACCAGCCCAGCTCCCTTTGCATCATTTCCTTCTTATATAATGCAATCGATGAAACTTACAATTCCAGTAACTTTTGTACTTTCTTTCTTCTCAAATGCAATAACCTACCTATTGATATGGTAGACAATGTGCACAAGGAATTTCATCATGCAAAATGTTTATGAAGGATGTGAGCGTAAAAAGGAATAGATAGTGGTAATTCTGAGATTAATTCTCTTTCCTAGTTCTCAATTTATGATGAAACATCCTAGATATTTCAGTTAGAGGCTCCCAGTTTTGCTATTGGTTATTTCTACAGCCAACAATGAAAACTTCAAAAAAAGGCCCCTAGAATACTTTTAGTTCTGACCAAGATGGAGTAGCAGGGACTAGATATATCCTACCACTTAAAACAAAAACAGTAACAAACAAATAACAACAAAAAGACAAAACATTTGAAACAACTATTTTTTTCAATACACTGGGTATCAGGCAATGAAGGACTATGATCCTTGAGGGATGAGGATCAAATGAGGACAGCACTATGACTGTTCCAGCTTACTGCCTTGAGAGAATTTCTGGGCTATGGTGCAGGGAGAGGGAACTTAGGTGGAGCCCAGTAGACTCCCTCAGATGAGGAGATGGCTGAGAATTTAGGGAGAACAAGGCAGGAGGGATCTGTGGAGGTCCCCCTCAAGTATTCAGCAGAGTACAGATTATTGCATGCATGTGAGAAAACTACCTGAGGCTGGAGAAAGCAATCTGAGAGGATTAGAAGTAGTGCCTATTCCTACAAACCAGACTGGAAAATGCCATAATTCATAGGGCATTTAGTGAAGTATGCAGGAAGATCTTGCCTTGATAGTGGGGAAAAAATAGGGTTAGACTAAACACTGTTCTAATGGTGCTGCCTAAGCAAACCATAAAAGCAAGATCCAAAAGGATCAAACCATTTCCAAGTAATTTAACTGCATCTCAGAAAAGAGCTCAGGAATATTTATAGAAATACAAAAATATTCAGCACAAAAGAAGGTAAAATTCACAATACCTGGCATCCAATAAAAAATAACCAGGCATACAAAGAAGTAGGAAAATAAGACCCATAATGAGAAAAAAAAAACCAACCAAATAAACTCATAACTGAGACAGATGCTAAAATTAACAGACAAGAACATTAAAATAGTTATTATATCTGGATTTCATATACTTGCAAAGATATATTTTTAAAATCTCAAGTCAAATTTCCAGAGATGAAAACTACAATGCATGAGATGACAAATACACAGAATATTATTAATGGGAGATTAGACTTTCCAGAAGAAATGGTTAATAAACTTGAAGACAAAGTAATAGAAACTATCCAAAATGAAACATAAAAAGAATAAATAAATAAATGAAGGAAAAGAGCATCAGTGAGCTGTGAGATAATTTCAGGTGGCCCCAATATATGTGTAATAGGAGTCCCCAAAGGAGAGGAGATGGAATGGTAAGAAAAAAATATTTGAAAAAATAAGGGCTGAAGTTTTTTCCAAACTTGATGAAAAATACAAATCCACATCAAAGAAACTCAACAAACTCCAAGCATAAAAATAACAAAGAAAACTATACCAAGTCACATCATCATTAAATTGCTCAAAACCAAAAAAAAAAAAAAGAAAAAAAGAAAAGATTAAAAACTACCCATGGAGAAAAGAACAAGTAGACAAAATTAGTAAGATACAGAAGACCTGAAAAACATTTATAGAACACTTTAACCCAAGCTGCTTGCCAAAATAGACAATATTCTTGGCCATAAAACAAGATTCAAACTTATACAAATTCAAGCCAAAGTATATTTTCTGGCCACATGGAATTAAATTAGAAATCAATAACACAATGATATTGAGAAAATCCCCAAGCATCTGAACTAGAGAGCATACCTCTGAATACACCAGGGGTCAAAATAGAAACCAAAATGAAAATTATGAAGTAATTTGAACAGAATGAAAATGAAAATACAATATGTCAAAAATTGTGGGATGCAACTAAAGCAGTAGTTAAAGGGAAATTTAAAGCACTAAATGCACATATTAGGGAAAAAGGTGTCTCGAATTAAGTACCTCAGATTCCACCTTAGGAAGTTAGAAAAAGAAAAGCAAGTTAATCCAAAGTAAACAGAAAAAAGGAAATAATAAAGATCAGAGTGGGAATCCATGAAAGAAAAAACAGCAAAACAATACAGAAAATCAATGACACCAAAAACTTGCTGTTTGAAAAGAGCAATAAAATTGATAAACCTCGAACTAGATGGATCAGGAACAAAGGAAAGAAGACACAGATTATCAATATCAGGAATGACAGAGAAGACATCAAGGCAGATCCTATAAATATTAAAAGGATAAGAAGGTAACAATATGGACAACTTTGTACCAATAAATTTGCCAACTTAGATAAAACAGACAAATTCCTTGAAAGGGACAAACTACCAAAATTCCTTCAATAAGAAAGAGATAACCTGAATAGAAATAGATTAGCCTTATATTTTAAATGAATAGAAACAGATTAGCCTTATATTTTAAATGAATAAAAACAGGAATTTCCAGAAGGAAATTCCAGGTTCAGATGGCTTCATTGTTAAATCCTACAAAATATTTAAAGAAGAAATAACAGCAATTCTACACAATCTCTTCCAGAAAACTAAAGAGGAGAGAATATTTCTCAGTACATCCGGTAAGGTCAGCATTGCTCTGATGTGAAAACCAGGGAAAGACATTATAAGTAAAGAAAATTAAGGACCAATACCCCACATGAACACAAACGCAAAAATTCTAAACAAAATTTTAGCAAATAGCATCCAACACTATATAAAAAGGATAAAATATGACAACAGGGGTTAATACCAGGAATGCAAGGCTAATTTAACATTAAAAATCAATCAATATAATTCACCACACTAACAAACAAACAAAAAAAGGAAAACCATATGATCATCTAAATAGGCATAACAGCATTTAACAAAATCAAACATTCATTCTGTTAAAAAATAAATAAGGAGGGTGGGGCTAGGGCTGAGTCACGTGGCTTGGTTACCTATGTGCTGCTGAGCCATGGGAAGATGGTGGGCAGAAAGTGAGACACTGCTGGGGCTGGGGCTGGGGCTGGGGCTGGGGCTGAGGCTTCGCAGTGGCCGGAGCTGGAGACAGAACCAAGACTGAGTCTATGGCTTGGGGTCATCGCCCCACATCTCCAGTGGCAGGAGCCCTGGGACTGCAGCCATGTTTGTGGCAGTTGGAGACTGAGCTGAAGAGGCAAGAGGTTCCAGAGGTCTCTCTGAACTACTGCCAGAGCTTCTGCCAGGGCACTGGGAACTGAACCTGGGACCTCCCGTGTGGGAAGCAGGCTCTCAACCAATTGAGCCACATCTGCTCCCTTTGACCCAGCAATTCCATTAATAGAACATTATTCTAAGAAATTGGTCATGGTATATGTAAAGAGTTAGCTACAGGGGTGCACATCTCAATGTTAAGTATAATAGTGAAAAGTTGGAAACCATAATGTCCAGGAATAGAGAACTGGGTAATAAATTGTTATATCTGAAAAAGCTATGCAGTCATAAAAATACTGATGTTGAAGAAAAATAAATAAATCTCAGCAAATTATGAATGTGAGTAAAGTGATAAAGTGCACCTAAAAAAAAGAATTACAGCTAACATCATACATAATCGTGAATGAATGAATGCCTTCTTCCTAAAATCAGGAACAAGACAAGAAGGTCCAGTCTATCAATTTTTATATTCAAGAGGTTCTTAATAGTGCAATAAAACAAGATGAAATAAAAGGCATCCAGATAGGAAAGAAAGAAAACTTTTTATTTGCAGACATGGTTGTCTATATAGAACATCTCATTAAATCTACTCAAAGGACACTAGAACTAATAAGTGAGTTTAGTAAGATAACAAGATAAAAGATCAATATAAAACCACCAATTGTATTTCTATTCACTAGCAATGAACAATTGGAAATAGAAATTTGAAAAACAATGCCATTTAAAATAGCATCAAAATATGTACTACTTACAGATAAATCTGACACATGTATGATCTGTTAAAGAAGACCTAAGTAAATGAAGATATATACATTACTCATGGGTTAGAAGACTCAAAATTGTTAAGATGTTGGTTCTCATATATTGATCTATAGGTTCAACACAATGTCAATGGAAACATTTTTTTTTTTTTGGTAGAAAGTGGCAAACTGTTCTTAAAATTCAAAAGAAGAATAAAGTTAGAAGGCTAACACTACCTGATAAGGCTTACTATAAAGTTACAGTAAGCAAGACAGTATTGCCATAAAGAGACAAATAGAGCAATGGAACAGAAAAGAGTCTAGAAATAGATCAATACATATAGGATCGCTGATTTTTGACAAAGGTTTAAAGGCAATGTAATGCAGAAAAGATAGTCTTTTAAAAAAATGGTACCAGAATAACTGAATATATAAAAAGATGAACTTCTATCTATCTCATACCATATATAAAAATAAACTCAAAATGGATCATAGACTTAAATATAAAACTTAATACTATAATACTTCTAGAAGAAAACACAGAAGAAAATCTTTGAGACCTTGGTTTAGGCAAAGATTTCTTAGATATATCACCAAAATGTGACCCATAAAAGAACAAATTGATATATTTTACTCTACTAAAATTAAAATATCTGCTCTTTGAAAGACAATTTTGGGAGAATGAAAAGATAAGCCACATATTGAGAGAAAATATTTGAAAAGCATATATTTTGATAAAGGGTTTGTATCCAGATTATATAAAGAACTCTCAAAACTCAATAATAAAAAAACTCAGTTTTTAAAATAGGCAAAAGAAGATACAGATAAGATACGTGGATACAGAAAAGATACACGGATTGAAAAATGAGCAAATGCTGAAAAGATGTTCAAATCTATAGGAAAATGCAAATTAAAACTACAATAAGATACTACTGCACACTTATTATAATAGCTAAAATGGAAAAGAATAGCCTTACCAAATGTTGGATATGGAGGTAATTTAACTCTCATATACTGCTAGAAAGAAGTAAAATGGTTCCATCACTTTCAAAAACAATTTAATAGTTTCTTAGAAAGTTAACTATACACCAATCCAAGATCTAGCCATTCCACTATTAGGTATTTACCCAAGAGAAAAGAAAATATTTTCAATTATTGAAGTCTAATATTCATAGTGGTTTTACTTGTAATAGCTATAAACTTGAAACAACCCAAAATATCCATCATATGTGATTAAACATATGTATTGTGTATATTTATACAAATACACAAAGGAATACTACTAAGCAATAAAAAGGAATGATACATGCAACAACAAATGAATCTCAAAATAATTGGGTTATGCGAGTTACAAGGCCAAAAAGAGTATGTAATTCAGAAGACATAGGCCATTTTATTGCAATTCACATTACAATGCTTTGAAAATACTGTATTTTTCACAAATTGAAGGTTTATGGTAACATTGTGTCAAGTAAGTCTAGGTCACAATTTTTCCAATAGTAGGTGCTCACTTCATATTTCTGTGCCACATTTTGGTATATTTTTGCAATATTTCAAATTTTAAAATTATTATTAATATTACAACTGTTATGGACACCTGTTATCTGCAATCTTTGATGTTACTATTGTAATTGTTTTGGGGTACCACAAACCACATCTATATTAAGATGGCAAACTTAACTGATAAATGCTCTGACCGTTCCACTGACAGGTCATTCCCAATCTCTCTCCCTCTCCTTAGGCCTTCCTATTCTGTGAGACATAATAATATTGAAATTAGGCCAATTAATAACCCTACAATGGCCTGTAAGTGTTGAGGTGAAAGGAAGAGTCACACCTGTCTCACATTAAATTGAAAGCTAGAAATGGTTAAACTTGGTGAGGAAGGCATGTTAAAAGCCAACATAAGGAGTGTGTCCCATAAGGAGAGCTGCCCAGAGTGAAAGAAAGTGCAGCCTGCCCAAGAATGGTGCCGCACACACAGAGAACTGACACAACAATATGACACAACAAAAAGAAACAGATTCTCGTGCCGCTGACAACAACAGAAGCAGACGAAGAAGACACAGCGAATAGACACAGAGAACAGACAACTGGGGTGGGGCGGGGAAGGGGAGAGAAATAAATAAATCTTAAAAAAAAAAAAAAAAGCCAACATAGGTCAAAAACTAGCTCTCTTGATCCAAACAGGTAGCCAAGTTCTTGAAGGAAATTAAAAGTGCTACTCCAGTGAACACAAGAATGATAAGATAGGCAAACAGCCTTATTGCTGACATGCACAAAGTTTTAGTGGTCTAGAATGATGATCAAACCAGCTACAATGTTCCTATAAGCCAAAGCCTAGTGCAGACAAACGCTCTAATTCTCTTCAGTTCAATGAAGGATGAGAGAGAGGTGAGGAAGCTGAAGAAAAAGTTTGAAGTCAGCAGAGATTGTTTCATGAGGTTTAAGGAAACATCTGTCTCCATAATAAAAAAGTACAAGGTGAAGCAGCAAGTGCTGATATAGAAACCGCAGCAAGTTATCCAGAAGGTTTAGCTAAGATAATAGATGGAGGTGTCTACATGAAACAGATTTTCAATGTAGCAGAAATAGCCTTATATTGGAAAAAGTTGCCACCCAGGACTCTTATAGCTAGAAAGGAGAAGTCAATGCCTGGCTTCAAAGCGTCAAAAGGACAGGCTGACTCTCATTATGGGCTAACGCATCTGGTGATTTTAAGTTGAAGCCAATGCTGATTTACCATTCTGAAAATCCTAGGGCTCTTAAGAATCATGCAAAATCTACTCAGCCTTTGCCTTAAAAATGGAATAACAAAGACTGGATGACAGCATATTTGTTTACAATATGGTTTACTGAACATTTTAAGTCCACTGCTGAGACCTACTGCTCCGAAAAAAAGATTCCATTTAAAATATTACTGCTAATTGACAATGTACCTGGTTACCCAAGAGCTCTGATGGAGATGTACAACGAGATGAATGTTGTTTTCATGCCTTCTAACACAACATCCATTCTGCCCAAGGATCAAGGAGTCATTTTGATTTTCTTTTATTATTATTATTTATTTATTTATTTACTTATTTATTTTCCCATTCCGGCCCTGTTGTTTTTTGCTGTCTGTGTTGTCTTCTCATTTTCTCTCCTCTAGGATTGTATTAGTCAGCCAAAGGGGTGTTGATGCAAAATACCAGAAATCAGTTGGTTTTCATAAAGGGTATTTATTTGGGGTAGGAGCTTACAGATACCAGGCCATAAAGCATAAATTACTTCCCTCACCAAAGTCTATTTTCAAATGTTGGAGCAAGATGGCTGCCGATGTCTGCGAGGGTTCAGGCTTCCTAAGTTCCTGCCTTCCAGGGTCTTCCTTCTCTCTGGGTTCAGGGTTCCTCTCTTCCTGGGGCTTGCTTCTCTTTCCTCTGTGGGCTCACTTCCTGGGGCTCCAGCTTAAGGCTTCAGCATGAAACTCCACCATCAAAGCTCCAACATCAAAAACCCTCAACTCTGTCTTTTGCCATATCTTTTATCTGTGAGTCCCTACCCTTTGATGGGTGGGGACTCAATGCCCTACTGGCCCTACTTAATCAAGTAAGCCTCTGAATCCAATATAACCTAATATGTTCAGAGGAAAATATCAGTTTACAAACATAATCCAATATTTCTTTTTGGAATTCATCAATAATATCAAACTGCTATAAGTATTCACCGGGATTCGATTCTGGAGACCTCTGATGGGGAGAGAGGTTCTCCGTCAATTGCACCACCTCAGTTCCTGGTTTCTGCTGTGCTTCACCTTGACTCTCCCCTTATCTCTCTTTTGATGCGTCAGTCATCTTGCTGTGTGACTCACTTGCACAGGGCACTGGCTCAACACATGGGCACTTGCAAGGACATTCATGTGAGCACTGGTTCACCACATGGGCACTTATGCGGGCACTGGCTTGCAATACGGGCATGCTCTCTCTTCTTCTTTTCACCAGGAGGCCCCAGGGATTGAATCCAGGTCCTCCCACATGGTAGACGGAAGCTCTATCACTTGAGCCATATCCACTTCCCTCATTTTGATTTTCAAGTTTTATTTTTTAAGAAATACATTTTATAAGGCTAAAGCTGCCATAGATAGTGATTCCTCTGATGGATCTGGACAAGGTAAGTGCTTCTGGAAAGGATTCACCATTCTAGATGCCATTAAGCGCATTCTTGATTCACAGGAGGAGGCCAAAATATCAACATTAATAGGAATTTCAAAAATGTTGATTCCAACCCTCATGGAAGACTTTGAAGGGTTCAACACCCCAGTGGAAGAAATACAAGCAGATGTGGTAGAAATAGCAAGAGAACTAGAATTAGAAGTGGAACCTGATAATGTGACTAAATTGCTGTAATCTCATGATAAAATGTTCATGGATGAGAAGCTGCTTCTTATGGATGAGCAAAGAAAGTGGTTTCTTGAGATAGAACCCACTCCTGGTGAAGATGCTGTGAACATTTTTGAAATAACAAGAGAGTATTTAGAATATTACAAAATTTTAGTTGAAAAAGCAGTGGCAGGGTTTGAGAGGATTGCCTCAAATTTTGAAAGACATTCTACTGTAGATAAAATGCTTTCAAACAGCATTGCATATTACAGAGAAATCTTTCAGGAAAGTAAAAGTGAATCAATGCAGCAAACATCACTGTCGCGTTATTTTAAGAAATTGCCATAGTCACCCAACCTTCTGCAACCACCACCCTCATCAGTCAGTATCCATCAACATCAAGGCAAGACCTTCCACCAGCAAAAATATTATGACTTGCTGAAGGCTCAGATGATGGTTAGCACTTTTAGCAATAAAATATTTCTAATTAAGGTCTGTACATTTTATAATCCTAATGCTTTTGCATGCTTAATAGACTATATTATAGTGTAAACATAACTTTTATATACACTTGAAAATCAACTTGTTTTATTGTGATATTCATTTTATTGCAATATAGTCTAGAACTGAACCCACAATATCTCTTAGGTATGCCTGTATATTATTCCATTTATATAAAAATTTAGAAACTGCAAACTGTAGCAACCCAAAACAGATCAGCAGTTGTTTGGGAAATGTAGAGGTAGAGAGGGGTGAGAAAAAGGCATTACATAGTCCAGGTGGAAACTTTAGAGAATGATAGATATGCCCATTATCTTGATTGTGGTGATGATTTCAAGGGAGTATATATGTGATACAATTTAGCATATTGTACTAAATATGTGCTGTTGATTAGATGTCAACTGTGCCCCAAGAAAGCTGTTAAAAATTTTTTAAATTAAAACGCCCTTGCTTTACCTTTATTTTTGAGTCCATGTTTGAAACTTTAGTCACTATTGTTCCTTCTTGCTGTTTTAAGTCTGTCCATAATAGTCACTTGTTTAACATATGAAGAATTACTTCTTTGTTCATCATTGCATAAAAAATATTTACTGAAAACCTAATATGCAAGGCACTAAAGGGGATACAATTGGGCATAAGAGGGATAGATGCTAGATTTTAAGGAATAAATAATATGATGATGATAAAGTACAGGTTGCATGTGTAGTTTACTGTGCTAAAAGGTTCAAGAACTGTTTAAACAAAAAGACAATTTTAGGTTTGTAGAGAGTTCATGTCAAAACTTTCAAAAATATTAATATGTCAGAATTTCAAGTAGAATACAGAAGTTAAGCAAGTTCTTAAAGTTA
This sequence comes from Dasypus novemcinctus, assembly GCF_030445035.2. NCBI lineage: Eukaryota > Metazoa > Chordata > Mammalia > Cingulata > Dasypodidae > Dasypus > Dasypus novemcinctus. Next base: position 41,895,856 of record NC_080675.1, read on the forward strand.
ATTTATTTTATAATCTCATTTATTAAACTGCAAAACTAAATCTCAAGGGGAGGGCATGAGATTAGGGTAGAGTTAATTTTAAAAGTGGATTCTGGGACACATTAATTCATAGTGTCTTCTATATGAAAATTATGGGAGCACACAGTCATCTAACTGAGCTATTTCTCTTGGGTTTATGGGTTTGCAGTAGACTTTATCAACTTTGGTACTCTCCTCTCAAGGACGGGGAACTTCTGAATGTTTTGCCTTAAGTAGAATAAGACTCCTGCAGAAATTCTTTTGCCACCACAACTATTTCAGTGTGGTTTTGAGTGGTGAGTCCAAAGCTTGCCAAATTCCTCTGGTCTGATCCCATTTGGATGGAATACAGCAAAATAGGACCTTCTACTTTCTGGAAATATTTGATTATTCAATATCCCTCCAAAATCATGCCTTCTTTTATCTTAAAAAAAACTGCTGGGCTAGGGCTTTTTATCTAATTTATGACATTAGATTACGTATAAACATGTACAAGGAATATCATTCCAATCCATCAGTGCTACAATCTCTTTCACTTTCACATTACTGAGAAAGCAGTCAAGCAAACCTGAGTGTTTATAGCTTTCACTTGTCTGGTATCAGTTTTTATTCCATGGCAAACCATAGTTATAGACCAATAATATGAGCTTCAAAGATCCTTGCCAACAAAGGGTTCTATAAGGAGTCTCCACTATATGTAAAGCATATAATGCTTCTTTGTAGTTTCATTAAACTTCTGTCTAAAATCTAAGCCAACGTTCTTTTCTCTGAACCCTGTGTTTATAAGGGAAGCAACATACTTTCTGTCTAGTTTCTCAAGGTTCTTTCCTCCACTTCAAGCTTAAGTGCATTCCAATTAGCCAACAGCATTCAGACAATCTGAGAGGCCCTCAAATGAAATTCTTCTGAATCATCTCTTTTCAAGCTTCTTAACTTTTCTTGCTTTTGGCCTTTGCTAATTCAATTTTAGCTTTAGTTTCCTAACTCATTCCTTCTCTTATTATTGGGTTCAACAATGTTGCTCTGCTTCCTTTTAGCAGAACAACCTTGGGTCTCTGTATGTTGAATAGACGATAACTCCTATCTATATCCCAAATAGGTTTATATAATTTTACATTGAAGCTATTCATTATACAGTTCAATGGGTTTCAGAATAATACTAAATATCTCAAACTTCTCAAAAATATGACTATAACATTCTACACAGATTATATTCTAGATTTATAATCTAGTGTTTAGTTAAATGAAAAGCAGGAGCCAAACCCAGCAACACTCCAGATGTCTTCTTTGGGTGAGCTCAACTTTTACAAAAATTCCTGGAGAGAACATACTGTAGCTAAGTACAGATGAAAACCATAAAGAAAAGGGAAATGCATGAATCACAGTCATAGTATAAATAACTTTCAGGAGTTCACTTCCAGACAAGTCACTCCATTCATATATTAACGCTGAGTTAAAAAATCTCCTAGAAAAATACTACTGGATAAGAAAGGTTCAGAATACCAAATTATTTTTAAAAACGATTTCAAATTATTATTTATACATATTATATAATGTTTCCTTATAATCAACCGATTTTTATAATTATTTATTGAAAACTCATGTAGTTTACATGATTTAATCATCACAATAACCCAGAAGCATTATTATTATTACTCCAACATTATCAAGGAAGAAACAGAGTCCACAAAATCTCGAGTTACTTGCCCAATATACCCTGCTGATAGGTGGCAGAACCAGATATTCAAACCCAAATCTGTCTGGTTCCAAAGCCCATACCCTTCCCAAAGAATGCACTCTCTCCCTGTCGAACACCTTATCACCACTCTGGTACTTTGGAAAACTCCTGACACATGGAGCCTAGGTGGTTGGTGAAAAAACACTAGACCAGGGGTCAAAAGACTTGTGAGCCTGGGCTCTGGCAAGCATGTGACCTTGGCCTAATCATGTTGCTTTTGAAGACTTTCTTTTATTCATCTGTGAAAAGAGGAGTTTGTGTAGCAAATATCAAAGGGTCCTTCCCACTCTAATATTTTACCATACTATGATTCAATGAATTATAGACAACGTAAAAAAACATGGAATAGAAGGAAAGAATGAATGCCCGCAAGGGCTAATTAAGCATTAGAACAATATAGCCAAATATGTGAGGAATTGAGAAAACTAGATGAGTAAAGCGAATGAGAAATGGTTTTGTGGTACTACAGCCCCAATACGAATAAAAAGTCTATATAATGCATATAAAGTTAAGCAAGATCCTATCGCTGAAGAACTTTATCAAATAGACTCGCATATTTGAATTTAACATCAGCAATTTACATTTTAATTGTTTTAAATAAAATACAAAATGCATACAGACACGGGAATACATCAGACAAACCCAAACACAAGCATGCTCCAAGCTTTTTTTGTGATAAGGTTCTGAAGACTATGCAGAATTCCTCTTACATAAACAGTAGTGTGGGCTGGAGCTGCGAAGTATAGAGCAAGACAACTGATAGAGTTTCCATTAATAGTGGCAGAGAAGAACAACCCACTGTATCTAGAAATCTTTACTCATCAACAAAAGACAATGCTCTACTACAAAAGACAATGACTGTGTGGGGTTATTGATTTTGTTTTGTTTTCCATATTCAGGCCAATAAGGTTATCTGTGCACAGTGGACCTACTGAGAACCTTCAAAATACTTGGCTTCTTATATTCAGCTAAGATTCTTCTTATTCTGGTTTCCTTATTCTTCCTTGGTTTTCTAAAAGGATGAAACCCAAGTGCCTCTTTACTCAGTTGCCATCACTATGAGCCAACATGAGATGTGTGCAGGCAATCTCCATGAGAATCACAAGCCAGAAGTGAAAGGACACCAAAACCATCTCTCATCCAGCTAGAATTGGACAGACACCAATGGCCAACAGCTCTCTGGACCTTATAGCTTGGGATATAGTGTCAAAGATGAGAAGGGGTAGTATTTCTATACTTGTGAAGGGGTATAGAGGATCTGGTTATCCGTTTTCAGTTCTAACAATAAGTAAATATTGTTTTATGTGGAAAAATAAAATAAGATGAACAGCCTGGCAAGAGAGTCTAAGACAAGTCAAGTCTTCCACAGGATGAGGGATGTAGGGGAAAAAATTTCCCCAAAGGGTAAGGGAGAGGGCAAAATTGAAGCTATCAGTTCTAATGTTTGCCAAGGAAGGAGATTGAGAATGTTATTCAAACTGCTTCTAACCAGGTAAAAGTGACTGCTGTTTCTGATGGAATCCACACACCCTTACAACATCCTGCCACCACTACCACCACTGTCCTCCTTTGAGGACAGCAGCTGCTTCTCAAAGCCCCAGAAAGCACCAGGCAGAATATAGTGACAGCTGGAAGGAAGAGGGTAGGGGGAAGTATTTGGTAGAAATAGAGTATAGCCAAAAGGCACAAATATGAAGGTAAAGAGATAATTTTCCTGTATGGTTTGTATTTGCAGTGGGAGCGGGGGGTGGGAAGGCTGGTTGGGAAGAGTCCAAAATAAGAGTTAGCCAAAGCTCTGGCCTTGATTGCCTGAAGGATTTGGCAGGTTCAGCCTTTCTCATGGCAGGCGAGCCAGGAAATGAAGGTTTCAGCTGTCTCTTTCAATGTTTTGCTCACCATAACCATTTTCATGTTCAGCCCCTGGCCTGTTAGTATTTTCTTCTTCTTTGGGGATTAGCACACAAGTGTGGACACAATCCATTTTGGTTAATCCGAACTGTGCTGCATATCATTTCTCCCACACCGTATTTTTCAAGTAGGGACTTCAGGAACAAGAAATCCTGACAAAGTATAGAACAAACTAAAGAATTTGCTGAGTGGTGAGGGACCTTAGAGGCCATCTAATCCAGCTTCATTTTATAGATGAGGAAACTAAAGCTAAGAAAGATGATTTGCGGACATCACATTAATAGCTAGAGAGTACCAAATTCAGGAAAGTCCTCAGCTCTCCCACTCCCATTTAGCCTGTACCCTGTGCACAACAATTAAGTGTTCCATTAAGACTCATCTCAGATATTGGTCTCCCACCTACATCCCCCTTTTTAATGGAGACTTGACAAGAACTGTGATGCATTCTTATTCTGTTTTCTGATCAAGAAATCACACGTAAGTTTGGTAAATAAGCATCCAAAATGTTTTGTCTCCAGAAAAAGAAACAAACTCAGAGACTTATATAACTAAAACTGCACTCAGAGAAAAGACCCTGTCTAAATTAAAGCTGTATGCATGCCATTTAAAACTAGCTACATAAAATTTAGGTTTTAACTTCCTCTTATTCTATATAATTGACATCACTATTAAATCATGAATGAACTATGAACTATGGCCTCCGTTTATCCTGCCATGTTGATTTACAAAGTTTAGCAGGTTAATTTCAGGCCTTGGAGACATCTTTTACAATAAATTAAGGAAGTGCTAAAAATCTAGTCTTTCTAGCTCAAGGGAAATTTTTAAAAATCAGAAGAGAATTCTTTCCTTTGAAAAAGCATAAGAAAAAAATGAAATGCTATTTATGACAAAACCAAACCTGTATTATAAAAATTCCCAATTTTTCCTTTTTGTCAATGGGAATAATTTCTGATATTGAGAAAAATCACATTCTTAGGAATGGGTGGCCCTTAAAGAGCTTAAGAGATTTATTCTAACTCCAAAAAGGAGTTTGTGAGTACAGAGGTTATAACATGTGTACAAGATTATAACATGCACACATGTAAGGTTATAACAAAGCAATCTATCTTCTCTCAAATTGTGTTTTTTTTTCTATTCAAAAAAGTTTTCAATACTATAGAAACCATGTTATATTACTGAAAAGCCCATCTCATTAACTAGTTAAATTGGCTGACATATCCTTCCCTCTGTACATTCCAATTTAATAGATAGAGATTCTTTCAGTGCTTACCCTTTACCAAACACTACTCAATTTTAGGAATACAGAGATGAAAGACACTGTCTCTGACATAAAGGCCCTCAGAGTTAACTGGGAAAGACCAAAATGTGAATAGAAAAACTCAGACGGGGAAGTCCAGTGATAAAGGATGTTTTGGAGGCACATGGCAAGGACACTGGATGAACCTGGGACTTTTCAGGAAGGCTAAGTGAAGAAGTTGATGGCCAAGAGGAAGGATAAACAAGGATTAACCAGGTTAAATTTTTTTAAAAAGGAAACCTGCTTCTATTATTCTTTATCCTTATCTAACATACATGTTTCATATGAGAATTCAATCTAATCCATAAAACTTTTGAAGGGAATAATTAACTATAGTTATATCAAAATTAGAATATTTAACAAAGAATATGAGAACACCTTAAATAGCAAAAGACAAAGACTTAAACCACATAAAAATATTAATATAGGAACCAAATATCAGAGATAATGGTAACTTTTCAGAGTTGCCACAGGAGCTTTGTTTATATATGCATACACAAGGCATTTTGCTAGGTGCTATAGTAGACGCAATAACAAATAAAAAGTTTGTATCAGAGAATCTATCATCTCACTTTATCTGCATATTCCTTCTTAGGGGAAAATAAAGGTTTAGACTAGCAGTTCTCCAATGTTTTGTATTTGGGACCCCTTTACACTCTTAAAATTACACTCTTAAACTGAGGACCCATAGCGTTTTTATTTATGCTGGTTATATCTCTTGACAGTTACCATATTAGGAATTAAAACCGATGAATTTTTAAAACATTTGCTTGTTAATTCATTTAAAAGTAACAATAATAAACCCATTAAGTACATATTAGCTTAAATAACATATTTTATGAAAATAACAATTTTTTCTCAAACAAAAACATTTAGGGAGAAGAGTGGCATTGTTTTATATTTTCACAAATCTCTTGAATGTCTGGCTTAAAAGATGACAGCTGGATTCTGATATCTGGTTTTGCATGTAACATCTTATGATATCATATTTCACATGTTCTCTGGAAAACTCAACTGTACATTCATGAAAGAATGGGGGTGAAAAAGGCAAATAATATCTTATTATTATGATGAAAATAGTTTGACCTTATAAATTCCTTGAAAGGATCTCAGGGATCCCAGGAACTCCAGACATATTTTAAAAACCATTGGTCTATAGCAATAAAAATAATGTTCAAAACTGGCTGAATTAGAGTATGGTTTCAAGCCTACTTTACCTAGGTTTTACCTTGGAAAAATCTTACAGTAACAGAGTTTATTCTTTAATCTACTAATTCTGAAAGTGGATCGCTTTCTTCTGAGACAACCCACGTTGCATGAATCAGGTCCACTCTCTCTGACATTGTGAAAGTTGTCTCCTCAAGGGGCTTCGTTCGGCTAGGTAGGCCTCTGCACAACGATGACAGTGATCATACACCCATTTTGCCTGTAACAGTCCTGGTTTATTCCTATTGTCCCAGAGTAATTATTAACAGAGTCCCTTCACTCTCAAAAGTATTCTGGTTTGGATGATAAATTATATGGTCACCTTGGCAAAGCCTTATAAGAGCAGTGCTAGCACTCTGCTTCTCCTCACTGTGCAGGCAGGTCTAAAAGAAGGCATGCTGAGTTTGGTTTACATAGTAATAGTCTACCAACCTCTTTCCTAAAAGACAGCCAACCCTGGGAGAAAGTCCTCCTGATCTCTTGGTTTCAATATCTTCTCCGCCTTCTTAAACTACTGACAGCAACAGTTCTTGACAGTTCTACATGACAGCAAGCTTTTCTTGACATGCTCCTAATTCAGGATTTGAACTATAGACTGTCATTTGCCCAATTTTTTTCAAATTAGTTGGAATATAACCTATAGATTGAGAGCTACAAATTAACCAGACTGGGTTATCCACTAGACTAATAAAACACTAGGCAAAACCTAGCACCTAGATTCATCACATCACCAGAAATTGAGGCAACTCAGTAAGACAAGGGACTTCTTTGAAAAGTACTGAATCTGCTAAGCCTAACTCATGAGCAGAGCAGGGGGTATGAAGAGGAGTGGAAAAGAAGTGCTATAAATTCTGATTAGTGAACTTTGAAAGTGACATGAATTTGGCTTCCCATCTCCAAGCAGCAGAGGAACCTCAGCAGTTATCCAACACTTTTAGAGAGTAGGGTAAAGTTATAAGAACATTTTTATGAGTTGTGGCTGGCAAGCCCTAGCCTGTTAAAACTCTTTAAAAACCAATGCCTTGGTGGAAGTAACATTTACTGTTTACTGCAGCTCTGGTTGTTAGGGGTTATTGCTAAGGTCCCAGTTTTCCATGACATCAGCAGCATTCCAAGGGAAGTGTGTGTCAGTGACTTTCAGTAATGACTCCCTTTTCCAAATGTTCAAAGCTTCTGCCAAGCTGCCCTACACCTGCACACCAGCTGAGCTGGAGGAAAAGGAAAAGCAAGATGGATTAAGTGGGATTTCTTTCTGGGCTTTTTAAAAAGACGAAAGGCTTTGCTTCCTTCAGTGTTTGATTTTGTATAATAAATCGATGCCAACCCCTTTAGGAGTGGCATGACTCATCCTTAAATGTTTATTAACCAATCCAATTATCTGTCATAACCTCTCACTGTAATATTCTAGAAGAGCCTTTTGAGAATCTTCTTCTGATAGGAAAAATTTAGGGCTTAGTGAGATGAACAGTATGGCATGCCAATACTCTAAGGGGGCTGCTGAAGGCAGCATCCGCTGCTCCCCAAATTAGCAGGAAACAGAAGTAGTGAAACAGAAGTGCGTGGCCACTTTAAGAATCACCTGGCTTTCAATGTTCCAAACCAGATGTCTACTCTAAAGGCAGCAAAAAACCTCATTCCAGAGCCTGTCCTCACCAAAACGGGGATCTGGTTAACCTAATCAGAAGGTGCCTGGTGCCCACTTAAGAAGCTTGTGACTAGTGTCTGGGCCAATACTAATTTTGCACTTAATAGAAGACCTTTATTCCAAAAGGCTGAAAGCATTTTATCTACATTAACTCATTAGTATTTACAGCAATCCTTTGAGTGGAGAGTGGTAAATATTAGTTCAGGTGGGAGAAACTGGGGGATCGGATTGAGAATTTAGTACTCTGACAAAGAGAAAGGCAGTGGCAAAGCTCTCAGAGTCCCATGCCCCAACCCCATTACCCTGGGATAGCTCACTCCTTTCAGGGTTTGCTTCAATTCTGCCTCGGCTACACTAAACCGCTTTTGTGCCCCAATCAAAGGACTGTGGAAAAAGCAGCACTGTTAATGAGGCAAAGCTTAAAGCTGTAAAAGGCAAAGAATCATTTTATGTGAAGATAGAGACATTTGCCCTCTTGAGGTTTTTTGTTGTTGTTGTTGTTGTTTTCTTTTTATTATCTTTTTTTTTTTAAGGATACATATATCACACAAAATGTTACATTAAAAAATATAAGAGCCAGGCACAAAAGGACAAATATTGCATGGTCCCATTAATATGAACTAAATATAAATAATAAACACATGGAATTAAAACCTAGAGTAGGGAAACGGACTTTGGCCCAGTGGTTAGGGCGTCCGTCTACCACATGGGAGGTCCGCGGTTCAAACCCCGGACCTCCTTGACCCGTGTGGAGCTGGCCATGTGCAGCGCTGATGCGCGCAAGGAGTGCCTTGCCACGCAAGGGTGTCCCCCGCGTGGGGGAGCCCCACGCGCAAGGAGTGCGCCCCGTGAGGAAAGCCGCCCAGCGTGAAAAGAAAGAGCAGCTTGCCCAGGAACGGCGCCGCCCACACTTCCCATGCCGCTGACGACAACAGAAGCGGACAAAGAAACAAGACGCAGCAAATAGACACCAAGAACAGACAACCAGGGGAGGGGGGGACATTAAATAAATAAATAAATCTTAAAAAAAAAAAAAAACTAGAGTAAAGGTTATAGGGAGATAAGAGGAGGGATGAGAAGAACTATGGATGCTTTTATGTATGTGGAAGTTTTAATTAACTTGACTGTAAAAGTGTGAAGATGGATAGAGTTGATAGTAACACATTATAAAGAATAACAACTGGTTTATAAATGGGATTATGACTGAAAAAGGTAGTCTGGGCAAGTAAATGTCAATAGAAAGAAAGCTAAAGAATCATCTAAGGACTGAATAACACAGTGAACCCAAAGGCGGTTGAAAATTGTGGTTAAGGGTACAAATGCAAGAGAGTCCTGTGAGCTAGAGAAGATGTGCATCACCATTGCAGGGTGATGGGAATATGGAGAAACATGGGAAAACTACAATCGGTGTGACCTATAGACTGTGGTTAACAGCGATACTATAATATTCTTGCGTTAATGCCAAGCTATACTGACTTGATAAAAGAGGTATATGGAAAAAGTGTGCCAATTGTATGCTATGGACTCTTAATAAGAATTATTTAAGCATCCAACGTCTGCTTCTATGAATGACACAAGCAGAGGATTCAATCTTTCCATATCTCAGTTTCCTCATCTATAAAAGCTAAAATTGATACCATTTAGGATATCTCCAAGAGATATTTTGAAATTAAGAGATCTTTGACAGAGGATCTCTGGCAGCAGAGCTAAAAGGTGCCCTCTTTTACAGAATATTTAGATCTAGAGAAAATTCCTTTAATTGCTGATACATTTGTTCTTATGAAAAAGTGATAAATTTATATGCCTTTAAGTGATTTTTGGAAAAATAAAAAGTCTTTAAAATTATTAAAAGTTATAATCCTCTTGCAGAAAAAAACATGAGGGGGGAAAAAATCAAAACCGCTGTTATATACCAGCTTCAGAAACCATACTAAAAAAACCAGCAGCATTTCCCAATTTCTCTTAGACTTCATCAAAAAGGATTCAAACATGAAAAATAACTATAAGAATCATTCTCATTCAATCATAGATTGTCTATGGAGACTGGAAAAAAACAGCTCTTGGGTTCAATTCCTGAAATAACCTATAATATCCAGTATAAACTGACATTAAGTCCTGAGCCTCAATTTCCTTGACTAATTCTTAAAGGGAAGGTTTTATAATTATAACTTTTTAGCAAGACCTAACAAGCTGTTACTGATTAGATAACAAGCCTTTCTATAGACTTTCTGGTCACCCTCAGACTAAATTCCACAAATTATTTTTATAAATAAATAAATACATAAATCAGAAAGCAAAAAATATATAAAGAGATGTTTTTATCCAAAATGCTTAAAGCCCAAGAAAAAAGAATTGAAAATAAAAAGTTTCTCTTTTTTGACGATAAAAGGTTTAATGAAGCTACTAATCCCCCCTCAGTAAAGTTCTTCGGGTAATTGCCCTATTCTAATCCACATTAATTTTCTAGGAGACTTTGCTGTTAAAATATGTTGTTTTATTATGGTAAACTACACATCAGAGCAATGTAACAAAATGGCAAAATATGCTTCTGGTTTTGTTCTGTTACTAACCTATACTTAACCAGAAATTTTAACCTCCAAGTGTCTTTTATCTAACACAGACTTCATCTTTCACTACCCACCCTTCCTTCACCACATGAAGTGACATCATTAGGAGTGGAAAACTCTGTGGGAATAAAAATCTGAGCCCTGGAAAAAAATACTAAATGGCAATCTGCTTCCAGCTCTGCAGATTTTCAAACTTGTCCTAGCCTCTTGGGTCTGGAAGCTAGGCTTTTGTGCCCAGAATACTGCCAAGCAAGGAAGGCAGTCTCAGATCACACCCTGAGGGCTAGGGAACAGAACACAAAGTCTACAGTCATTCTGAAGAGGTTTGAGCGCCTGAGCTACAGAAGATTCTTTCTCATTGGTCGTTGGTGATGTCATTCCTGCTTCTCCAGGGCCCAGGAAATGCACCATGACTAAAGGAGTGTCTCATTTGTGAATACACATTCCATCTCAGAGGATCAACAACAGGCAGTTTCAGGGCAACTAAGGCCCAGTTAGAGAACACCATGCACAGAGCCTTCAGTAGTTCTGAAATAGACTGCCCTTGTTCACCGCCTCAGAACACCCACCCTTCAGTAACTGCCTATACGCCTACGCCTGCGGCCTATACTACTGTGGGGTAGTAACACTAAACCTTTTTTTTTTTTCTTTTTTTAATTACTCTCTTTAAAGAGAGAAAAACAATCAATGTAATAGTGAAAGAGGCTAGTAAAACAGGGAATTAATAAACAGATCTGGAACCTGGCAAGAGAGTCCACCTGGACATTGGTAACCCCCAAGGTGGCTGCTGGTGGACCCCACCTCCACAATTCTGCTATCCAGAACAAAGGTTTCCTCCTGGGAACAAGGAAAAGTCCCGGATGTTCTCTAGGAATTTTATCACTGGGTCCTCGCTAAGGTACACTGGGTCCTCACTAAGGGATTGATGGGCGGGGTAATCAATCAAAACAGCAAACAGCTGAAACCCCGTCCCCTGCCATTAGCAAAGGGGTTAAATAATTAATAGTTTAAAAGCCAGGCACAAACCGGAGCACTGGCTCTCTCACCTTACTCTTTTGCCTGCAGACCTGTCCTGCTCTCTGTACGCTGCTGTCACCATTTTTCCTCTGCCATGTGGCCATGCAATTAAATCTGGGATTTATAATCTATTATGGGGAATTATAGCTTGTAAATCAGCCCTCTTCATCCCTCTTCTCCCCCTTCCTCTCTACCTGGAACCCCTACTCTGTTACTTTCTCCCATTTCTCTTCCCTCCCTACCTGAATAAATTACTGGCCTAACTCAACTGTCGTGCTCTTGAAATTCATTTCTGCGGCAAAGCCAAGAACCTAGATAGAATCCAGTAACAGGGAATTGGATTTGGCCCAACGGATAGGGCGTCTGCCTACCACATGGGAGATCCAAGTTTCAAACCCAGGGCTTCCAGACCCATGTGACGAGCTGGCCCATGCACAGTGCTGATGAGTGCAAGGAGTGCCATGCCACGCAGGGGTGTCCCCCAAGCAGGGAGCCCCATGCGCAAGGAGTGCGCCCCGTAAGGAGAGCCGCCCAGTGCGAAAAAAGTGCAGCCTGCCCAGGAATGGTGTCTCACACACAGAGAGCTGATGCAGCAAGATGACGCAACAAAACAAGACACAGATGCTAGGTGCCACTGACAAGAATAGAAGTGGACACAGAAGAACACACAGCGAATGGACACAGAGAGCAGACAACTGGTGGGGCGGGGAGAATAAATTTTTAAAAATTTAAAAAATAAATTAAAAAAAAAAATCCAGTAACAATAAAACATGCATGCTTCCAGATTTCTAATGCTTTAAGGCAGGAGTTAGTAACTTTTTCTGTAAAGGGTCAGAAAATAAACAGTTTAAGCTTTGTGGGCCACATGATACCAGTTGAAACTCCTCATTTTTGCCCTTGTAGCACAAAAGCAGCCATAGGCAATACATAAATGAATAGGCATGACTGTGTTGCAATAAAACTTGGTTTACAAAACCAGGTGGCAGGCTGGATTGGCCCGCAGGCTATGGTTGCCAATTCCGATAAAAGAGTGGACCCATAACTTCCCCTGCCATCTACCTAGGCCAAAGTACTCTCAAATAAAAGCGAGTTACAGGAAAGGATGTGAAGGACTTTCCACAGTAGAACCTAAAGATAATTTACAGAGAGGCAGTCTAGCACCAGCTTCCAGAATGTTAGCTCTCCAGTCAAACAGCTGGGCAAAAATTGTGACTATGCCACCTCTGCATTTAAGGCCTTGGACAATTTACCCTCTGAGCTGTGGTTTCATCATCTGCAAAAATGAAGATCCAAAGAGTTCCTACCCAGTATGGTTAATATGAGGCTTCAAAGAGATAATATATGAACAAAGCTTAGCATAGTGCCTACAATACTGTAGTACTCAATAACTATCTGCTATTATTGCTAGATTTTTTAAAAAGTGATCATAATTATTACCCTTGATTGCAGTAGCCTAAAGCAAACAGGACCAGATCACCATGAATTCTAGTTTAATGTGAACTTCTTTCAAATTCTATTAATATCTATTAACAGAATCATCATCTTTAGTAGCTACAAAGAATTCCATAGTAAGAATTCACCATAATTGAACTAAATTTCTACTGTTGGGCATTAAAGTTGTTTTCTGTCTTTTGACATTATAAACAATATGGTGAACATTCTTAAAGATGCATCTTTGAACAATGTCCAATTTTATTCCTTAGGGCAAAAAAAGTATGCATTTTTAAAGAGTTTATAATTATTTTACCAGTTGGTTTACCAGAAAGGTAATGCCAATTTCTACTTCTACCAACACAAGAGAGGATCTGTATCCTAACATTCTTGACAACATTATAACCACTTTATTTTAACACTGGAAAAACTAAGACCCAAAGAGGTTAATTGATTTGCTCAATTTTAATGAAAAATACCTAGCATTTTCTTTGGCCTACAAATTTATGAAATATTTTATAATTATTTTGATTAGAACCCACATGATTGGTAATTATTATTAATAATGCCATTTTATGGCTGAGAAAGTTGGAGCCCAGAAGTTTACTTAAGATAGTCAAAGTTTTCCAGATAAGGCAAAGGATATAGAGGAACATGATCAAACTAGAAATAAACTACACCCTATTGTTGGGCTATGTTGAGCCAGGCATATTTAATTCAAACAACAGAGAAATACATTGCCATCTAGGAAACTACTTAATTTTTCATTCTTTTGGCAAACAGCAAATGCAAACAGAGCCATTTTATTTTTTTTATATGAAACTAAATAAACATATAAATCAAATGTCCTCCTCCCAGAAGAAACACTTAAGTTCCTTTAGCATTTTTGACAAGTGTAACAGTTTGATATAGTTATGAATTCTAAAAATAGATACTGGATTTTGTTTGTAAACTGGCCTGTACCTGGGTATGATTAAATTATGATTAGGGCTTTGACTGGGCCACATCAGTAGGGTGTTGAGCCCCCATCCCTTTATGGGTAGGGACTCACAGATAAAAGACATGGCAAAGGACAGAGTTGGAGGGTTTTTAATGTTGGAGTTTTGATGTTGGAGTTTGATTCTGAAGTCTTAAGCTGGAGCCCCAGGAAGTAAGCACACAGAGGAAACAGAAGCAAGCCATGGGAAGATAGGAACACTGAGCCCAGAAAGCAGCAAGCCCTGGGAAGAGAGGAACCCTGAGCCCAGAGAGAAGCAAGACCCTGGAAAGAGAGGAACCCAGGAAGCCTGAACCTGGCAGACACCAGCAGTAATCTTGCTCCAACAAATGGAAATAGACTTTGGTGAGGGAAGTAACTTATGATTTATGACCTGGTATCTGTAAGCGTCTACCCTTTAAAAAAGCCAACAGGCTTCTGGTATTTTGCATCAGTACTTCTTTGGCTGACTCAATGTCCTACTGATATAAAAGGTTTACCTGATTACTTAATCAAGTAAACCTCTGAATTCAATATAATCTAATATGCCCAGAGGAAAAGATCAGTTTACAAACATAATCCAATATTTCTTTTTGGAATTCATAACTGTATCAAACTGCTACAGGCAGTATACTGCTAAATTCTCCAACAACTCTTCACCTCAACATGGATCTCAAGTTATCTAGCTACAAAAAAACTTCCACTCAAACATTAGCTAGAAAGTATTGTCTCTCACAGATATTAGCTGGTTAGTTTCTCTCTCCCTCTGTTACTAATCTCTGTGTTGTACACTTTCATCTATGAAATTTAAGTTTAAATTACAATATGTAAAGATACTTTGCAAATAAGGTTTCAATAGTGAAAGCTTTCCTTTTGATGAAGGCAATAAGAATTCAAGCATAGCACTGGAAATTTAAATTTTCTCAGAATTGGAAGGATTTTCAAAGATCATCTAGTTCAAGTTCTTCATTTTACAGATGAGAAAACTGAGACCCATAGAGATAAAGTGACTGAGATAGACTGAAAAATGCCCACCATCTCCCCAAGATATCCATATCCTAATCCCTGGAACCTGTGAAAATGCTACCTTCCATGACAAAAGGAACTTTGCAGACTTGACTAAATTAGGATATTGAGATGATCCTACATTATCCTGTGGGCCCAATGAAATCACAAGTTTCCTTATAAGAGAGAAGCAAGAGCGTCAAAGATAGAAAAAAGAGATGTGATGAATGAACCAGAAGTTGGAGTGATAAATTTTGGAAGATAAAGGAAGGGATTGCAAGCCAAGGAATGCCAGTTGACTTGAAAAGCTAGAAACAGCAAGGAAATGGATTCTCCCCAGAAGCTTTTAGAAAGAGCTGAGCTCTACCAATATCTTTACTTTAAACTTCTAACCTCCAGAACTGTAAGAGAATAAATCCGCATTGTTTTATGTCACTAAGTTAGTGGTAATTTGTCCCGTAGCAATAGGAAACTAATATAGTGACTTTCCCCAAAATTAGCTAGCTTGGACTGGCAATACCAGAACTCATCTTCTGACTCTAAGTACAGGTTTCCCTCTACCAAAAACTTCCACAGATGACTTCCTTTCCCACACTGCTTTCTCAAAGATAGGAAAATCTCAGTTCGATGCCTTTATTATGTTATATGGAGAAATATCTGATTAGTGAAGATATGGCACCCTGGTGTATGGTTAAGATCACAGCCTTTAGAGCCAGATGGCCTGACTTAGAATCCTGGCTCTGCCACTTATTAATTTGTATGACTGTGGGCATTTTACCTAGTCTCTCTGTGCCTCAGTTTCATCATCTATAAAATGGGCCTAATAATATCTCTTTTTAGGTTACTTATGAGGACTTTTTAGTCAATATTTGTAAAGAATACAGACGAGCTCATTACAAACTAATGATATGTGTTTGTTACAATAAGCTTTTAAAAGTATGGCTGATCTATCTGCAATATTTCATATGTAAACTTGCTCACAACAAAACAAAATCTTAAAGGTTATTGGAGAACAAATAATTTAATTCAAATTTAAAATTTCAACTCAATGTTGGTACTTAACTAATTTTTATTTTTACCTAGCACAGGTTAGAACCTATTTTAAGATTTTTCTTCGTTTGGGTATGTGGCAGTTTGATATAGTTTGTGAATTCCAAAAATATATATTGGATTATGTTTGTAAACTGGTCTTTTCCTCTGGGCTAATATTAGAGTATATTGGACTCAGAGGTTTTACTTTTACTTGATTAAATAATGACTAAGGCTTTGATTGGACCACATCAGTAGGATGTTGAATCCCCACCCCCTTGGTGGGCAGGGACTCACAGAGAAAGCATACCTCAGAGAAGGGAAGTTGGAATTTTGATCTGGAGCGTAGGAAGTAAGCACACAGAGAAGCAGAGTGACTGAGCCCAGAGAGAATCTAGCCCTGGGGAGAGAGACAGAGCTGGTACTCAGATAGTCTACAACTGGCCTTGTGGAGAGAGCAGGGTAAACTAAGCCCGGAAAGAACCAAGCTCCAGGGAAAAGAGGAACCCAGGAAGCCTGAACTCTTGGCAGATGTCGACAGCCATCTTGCTCCAACACGTAGCAACACACTTTGGTGAGAGAAGTAACTTACGCTTTATGGCCTGGTAACTGTAAGCTTCTACCCCAAATAAATACCCTTTATAAAAAACAACAGATTTCTGGTATTTTGCATCAGCACCCTTTTTGGCTGACTAATAAGGGCAAGTCACACTAAGCAAGACTAGAGATAGGTCAGCCAGTTTACAGATAGAAAACGTATCTAATTTATGCTGTAGAACTAATATTAATTCACAGAATTTATAAGACCAGGATTGAAAAATATGGAATATGCAAAAAGCATTTGGTTAACTGGATCATTAAAATGGCTGGGCTTCTTTTTACAGAATAAATGGAATGGTGGTCTTTGAGATTGATCTCATATTTAGGGTCTTTGAAAACCCTTGAGGTAACTTTAAGGCTGTGCAAAAAATTTCTCCAATTGGCAAGGAAGTAACTAAATAAGAGGATTTTCCTCCTCATAACAGTTTCTCTTGTACATGCTTGTATTATTTGCTTGGCTTGGTTTTTGTGTTAATGTAATACAACCCCTCCCAAAATATTAAACAGAGTGAGATCTGGACACAGTGCATTTTGGACAATGGGGAAAGATTTTGTAACAGGAGACAGGAAATAAGGGTATTTAACCAAAGCAGTGAAACACTGACAGGCAACACAAGCCTGTAATAATAAGAAATGAGAACTAAACTATAAGCTTCATGAGGGCAGCACCTATGACTGTCCTGTTCCCCCTTATAATCCTGAACTCAGTACAATGCATAGATATGCAGTGTTTACAAATGAACAAATAAGTGAATAAATGGGCTGCCAAAGGAGAAGCCAAAAGACAAATGTACATGAACAAAGCTATGTGGAATATTGCCACACTGTCTTACATTTGGGGATTATGCAGAGAGGAAAGTATCAATATTGTGAGATATCTTTATTACAAAAGTCAGTGGCACAGGGAAGCGGACTTGGCTCAATGGATAGAGCGTATGCCTACCACATGGGAGAGGTCCACGGTTCAAACTCAGGGCCTCCTTGACCCGTGTGGAGCTGGCCCACACACAGTGCTGATGCACGCAAGGAGTGCCATGCCACGCAGGGCTGTCCCCCAAATAGGGGAGCCCCATGCGCAAGGAGTGTGCCCCATAAGGAGAGCCACCCGGTGTGAAAGAAAATTCAGCCTGCCCAGGAGTGGCGCTGCACACACGGAGAGCTGACGCAGCAAGATGACGCAACAAAAAGAGACACAGATTCTCGGTGCCGCTAACAAGAATAGAAGTGGACACAGAAGAATACACAGTGAACACAGTGGACACAGAGAACAGACAACTGGGGCAGGAGGGGGGGGGGGGAGGTGGGAAGGGAGAGAGGAAAAAAAAAAGTCAGTGGCACCGGTAGATGAGATCACATTGACCCCTTCCCAGGCAGTAATTACATCTCACTGAAACTTAAAATGAAATGACCTCCTTAATAGACCAATATTTTCCTTTTCTCCAGTACATAAGACACCACTAAAGGAAAAAACAAAACAGATGTTAGAATGGAAGCAAAAACACAAGCATTCTAGTGTACTTGAATAATCATATATTGAATGATTTCATTCATCTTCAAATGAATAGCACTCATGCTGGTAACATGCCTAAGCTAAAGAAGGTAGATGTGGAGCAGGTGATTTGGCAATTTAGAATTCTTTAGCCAAATTAGGAATATGCAAAATCCATTCCTTCATTCCTTAAAAGAAAACCATCTTCATCAAAACTGAGAATGTTTACTCTGAGAAAACTATTAAGAGGATATAAAAGACAATTTACAAACTGAGAGAAAATATTTGTAAACCCCCATATCTGACATAGGACTTGTATCTAGAATGCATAAAGAACTCTCAAAACTCAACATTAAAAAATATATATACATTTAAAAAATGGGCAAAAAATATGCAAATATATTTCACCAAATAGGATAAACAGATGGCAAATAAGCACATGAAAAGAAGTTTAACATCATTAGCCATTAGAAAAATGCAAATTAAAGGCACAATGAAATATCACTCCACACCTACCAGAATGGTTAAAATAAAAAATAGTGATAACAGCAAATGCTGGATAGGATGCCAAGAAACTGAATCATATATTGCTAGTGGGAATGAAAAAACGGCATAGCCACGCTGGAAAACAGTCTGGAGGTTAATTTTAAAATGAAAAGGGGATTTATTATATGATCCTTGATAGTGCTTTTAGGCATATATCCCAGAGAAATAAAAATTTATTTTCATACAAAAACTTTTACACAAAGTTCACAGCAGCTTTATTCACAATAGCCCCAAACAGAAAACTATTAAAATGTTCATCAATGAGTGAATGGTTAAACAAAATGTGGTACACTAATACTGATACAAGATGTTAACACTGAAGAAGCCTGGGTGAAGAGTGCATGGGAATTCCATGTACCATCCTATGAATCTATAATTATTTCAAAATTAAAAGTTTTAAAAAATCACTAGGACAGGGTCAACCAAGATGGCAGCATAAGACATTCCAGGATTCCATTCCCCCACAGAAACTTTGAACAACTAGCAAAAACTGGCAAAGTTGGGAAATGGACTTGGCCCAGTGATTAGGGCATCCGTCTACCACATGGGAGGTCCACAATTCAAACCCTGGGCCTCCTTGACCCATGTGGAGCAGGCCCACGTGCAGTGCTGATGTACGCAAGGAGTGCCCTGCCAAGCAGGGGTGTCCCCACATAGGGGAGCCCCACGTGCAAGGAGTGCGTCCCATAAGGAGAGGCACCCAGTGCAAAAGTGCAGCCTGCCCAGGAATGGCACCGCACACACGGAGAGCTGACGCAGCAAGACGATGCAACAAAAAGAGACACAGATTCCCGTGCTGCTGACAACAACAGAAGCGGACAAAGAAGAAGATGCAGCAAATAGACACAGAGAACAGACAACTGGGGTGGGGAGGGAAGGGGAGAGAAATAAATAAATAAATAAATCTTAAAAAAAAAAAAAACTCAATGGAGAAAAAATAGTCTCTTCAAAAAATGGTATTGGGAAAACTGAAAATCCATATGCAAAAGAATGAAGGTGGACCCCTACCTCATACCATATACAAACATTAACTCAAATCAGATCAAAGATCTAAACAAAAGAACAAAACTATAAAATCCCTAAGAGAAAACAAAGGGAAACATCTTCAGAACCTCGTATTAGGCAATGGTTTCCTAGGCTTAATACCCAAAGTACAAGCAACAAAAGAAAAAGTAGATAAATGCAACTTCATAAAAATTAAAAACTTTTGTGCAGTAAAGGACATTATCAAGAAAGTAAAAAAGACTACTTACAGAATGGGAGAAAATATTGGGAAACCATATATCCAATGAGGGTTTAATATCCATAGCATATAAAAAAATCCTACAACTCAACAACAAAAAGACAAACAACCCAATTAAAACATGGACAAAAGACTTGAATAGACCTTTCTCCAAAGAATATATACAAATGGCCAATAAACACATGAAAAAATTCTCAACACTATTAGCCATTAGGGAAATGCAGTGAGATATCATTTCATACCCACTAGAATGGCTACCATTTTTTAAAAAATGGAAAATAACAAGGGTTAGAGAGGATGCAGAGAAATAGGATCAGCTGTACATTATTGGTGAGACTGTAAAGTGCTAAAGCCACTACAGAATACAATTTCATGACTCCTTAGAAACTTAAGTATAGAATTGCCATATGACCTAGCCATTTCCCTTGTAGTTATACACCCAAAAGAATTGAAACCAGGGACTCCATCAGATATTTGCATACCAATGTTCATAGCGCATTATTCACAGTTGCCAAAAGTGGAGGCAACCCAAGTATCCACCAACAGATGAATGGATAAACAAAATGTGGTATTTATATACAATGGACTATTATCCAGCCACAAAAAGGAATGATGCTCTGATATATGCTATAACATGGCTGAACCCAGAAGACATGCTGACTGAAATAAGCCAGATACACAAAAGGACAAATATTATATGATCTCATTTGAATGAAATAATAAGATATGGAATTTCATAGAGTCAGACACTAGAATACAGGTTACCAGAGACCTGGATAGGGGTGGGAAGTGGGGAGTTAGCACTTAATAGGTACTGAGTTTCTGTTTGGGGTGTTGGAAAACTTTGGTAATGAATGGTGTTGGTAGCACAACATTGTGACTGTAATTAACATAAATTGTATCATTGAAAGTGGTTAAAATGAGAAATTTTAGGTTGTATATTTTTAACCAGAATAAAAATTTAAGAAAATAACCACAGAGTTGTATTACACAGAGTAAACCCTATTGTAAATTTATGGACTGTAGTTAATAGAATAACTATAATAATATTATTTCATCAGTAGTAACAAAGGTACAACATTAATATAAAACGTTAATAATAGGAAGGGCAGAATATGGGAACCATAAACATTCCAAATAATTTTCTGTAAACCTACAACTGATCTACTTTTTTTTTTATGAAAAAAGAGGACAATGGTAAGAAAAAGAAGGAAAAAAGTCACCAGAATCTTCTTGAAACAAATTTGGTGGTTTGTTACCATACGTTCTTAAAGCTCATCCACTCTTGTGGATGTAAGCCTATTAAAAATAGGACCTTTTCAGAAGATGACTTGAGTTAAGGTATGGTATACAAGGTGGGTCTTAATCCTCTTAATGGAGTCCTTAATAAGAGAATGAAATTCAAAGAGAGTAAAACCCACAGAAGCAGGTAGCTGGAAACAAATAAACAAACAAAAAACCAGAAGAGAAGGGAAAGTCCAGCATATGCCTCCATGTGCCTTGCCATGTGACAGAGGAGTCCAGGATCATCAGTAGCTGGTCTTTGGGAAAAAAGCATTGTCTGATGATGCCTTGATTTACACATTTTTCTCAGCCTCAAAACTGTAAGTTTATAAGTTAATAATCCCATTGTTAAAACCAATGTATTTCGTGGTATCTACTTTGAGCAGCTTAGCAAACTAAAACACAAATCATTCAAATTTAAGAGTGTTCTATCTTTTTGAAGGTAGTGATTTCAAGCCCCTACTTTTGTGTGTGTGTGTTTAAGTACACAGGACTCCCAGTTTCAAATTTTTATTTTTATTTCTCCCACCCTCAAAGTAAAAAGTAGGTAGATAAGGGAAGCAGCTGTGGCTCAATCAATTGGGCTCCCGTCTAATGTATGGGAGGCCCTGGATTCATGTCCTGGGGCCTCCTTGTGAAGGTAAGCTGGCCTGCACACCGCGGAGAGCTGACACAGCAAGATTACGCAACAAAGGAAGACAAGCAGACACAGGAAGAATGCGCAGCGAATGGACACAGAGAGTAGACAGCAAGCAAGCCGCAAGGGGGGCGTGAATATATTTTTTAAAAAAATATGTAGAGAAGTATTCCTCAGTTTCCAATTAGAGTAATCCTGATTACACAGAAAAAGAACATTTCAGATATAATCCAAAACCATTATATGTCTACCTTACTTGCAAAACAGCTGAAATCATAACACCTCCTAGTTGGAAAAAGGAGTCTTCCAGTTCTAATTCCCGTCAATATAAGAATTCTTATAACATCTCTGGTTGATCGAGCCTCTGTTTAAACATAGGTAGGGACAGAGAAGTAGAGAGTATTTTTCCTGCTTACCACATCCCCTCCTGTCAAAAGCATCCCTCTTTCTTCTGTAAATTGCTTTTCTCCAATTGTGTTTCTACCAAGGGCCAGTTTTGCCCCATGCTTCAGATCAATCCAGAGAAAATACTTGAGCCAGACTGAATGTCCTTGGCCTTGGTTGATTTACCCAGAGCTGGACATTTGGCCCAAGCTGGAACAAAGTCTTTTCCCAAAATAACTCTCACTAAATGTGATAGAGAAAGAGAGTCTCTATAATCTCCAGTGTTATGAGATGTGAAATTCGGCACTCTCAGCAACCCATGATGTACATTAGAGTCCACAGAGAGAGAAAATGAAGACAACACTCAGAAAAAAAGAGATGAGAGAAAGAAATAGGGCCAACTGTGTGTAAGTCCTTAGTTCTAGTTATTTCTGAGTCCTGCTCTTCCAACAGTTTGGCTAGTGAATTCTTTATTCACATGAAATATTCCTAGCATCTTTCTAATAATTGTCTTTTTTTTTTTTTACCAAGCTAATTTAAGTTTCTGCCACTTGAAACCAAAAGAATCCTAACTAATATAAATGGGAAGTCTATAACTTTACAATAAAGACTGTTAGTTTGGTTAGGATGTTCTTCCTCACATTGAACTATATTAAACCTCCTTATACATTCAAATCATTGCCCTACATCCTTACCAATTTTCCTCCCTTTTCTAAATATTCAAAGATCATGGCCAACATAGCAAGAGTGGATCCTTGTACTACAAAGAGAACCCCATTAAATAAGTTTGCAAAGCCTGACGTGTATATTCAGAAAGGTGAGTTACTAATTTCCTAAGAGACATTCAGTTGCTTCAGAGACCAAGGAATCAGTCAGATCAGCATACTTTCTCTCTTGAAGGCAGCCTCTACAGACCAGAGAGGGACCTCCAGGAGCTGAAAGTGATCCCTGGCTGAAGGTCAGCAAGAAAACTGGGACTTCAATCCTACAGCTGCAAGAACTGAACTCTGCCAGTAATAGCAATGAATTTGGAAGAGGAGCCTTTGCTCCAGATGATAACACTGCCAGCCAACACCCCGAATTCAGCCTAAACAGAGAATTCAGCCATATTGTCTGAGATTTCTGAACTGTGAGCTAATAAATGGGCATTGTTTTAATCTGCTAAATTTGTGGTAATTACACAGCAGTAGAAAACTAATACACCTATAGAATAGTGAGTCTCAAAATGTAATACCCAGCCAGCATCAGTATCATCTAGGAACTTGTTAGAAATGCAAATTGTTTGGCCATAAGAATAGGGGTAATACCCAGCAATCTGTGTTTTAACAAACCCTCTAGGTAATTATGAAGCACACTAAAGTATGAGAACCACTGCAGTCAGTACACATTGCTTAAATGTGCAAAGCAACTTCACTTTGTGACTCAACTTTGTCTCTTCTCCTTTGGCTGACCAACATCTTTTCAAATACGTTCTTTCTTTGGATATGTTAACACATGCTATTTAGTTTTGCAGTCAAATTTTTATTGCTCTGAGATTATACTCTAATAAAATTGTGATCCATTATTTATTGATATCTAGTTCAACTCTCTAAGGAAAAACCTAATTTCCTTAATTAAATGAGTGGCACATCACTGTTGTCCACATGCAGTGTCTATGTTGTACCCAGGATCTAGCTCTCTAGTTAAAAAGTAATGTAATATAATATATTTATGTCTTCAAGTTTTATCTGTGTGTTGCCAGTCAAAACTCTCAACTCATATAACTCTGACAGTTTTAGCAATCAGTTTTTTGCCTAGAAGTAAGCATCTTGTCTTACTGGATAAAGAAACTAGAAGGCAGAGTAGAAAGAGTCTTGAACACGCCTAAGAGATCTAGGTTTCAGTTTAGGGTCTACAATGGACAAGCCTAGGGCTTTGATTTGGCCACGTCAGTAGAACGTTGAGTCCTTGCCTACAGACTCATAGAGAAAACATCAGGATACAGGAGAGAGTTTTCAGTTTTGATACTGGAGCCCCAGGGAGAGAATCAGGCTGTTGGCCTGATAGTTTATAGCTGGCCTTGTGGAGAGAGCAGAGCTGCTGAGCTCAGAAAGACATAAGCCCTGGGAAGAGAGTTGAGCCTTATGTCAGCCTACAGTTCAGATAGAAAGAAGCTAGACACATGGAGCTTTAACAGGGAAGAAGGAAGGATGAACCCTCACAGACATTGCCTGCCATCTTTTTTCGCACATGGCAAAGGCTTTGGGTGAGGAACTAACTTTGAGGTCGACTCTTTAGGGCCTTGTGACTGTAAGCTTTAACCCCAAATAAATACCCTTTATAAAAGCCAAGAGATTTCTGGTATTTTGCCTCAGCACCCCTTTGGCTGATTAATACAACTACGTATTATAAACTTTCAAAATAGAAGGCTACCCAAACTATCTTGAGAGTTTAAAATTATTCAATATCACTTCAAGAGTATGAAAAAATCGTATTAAAAACTGTGTATTTAATACAGAGTTCAATTCATGTGGGTATGGAGATACAGAGCAATATCTATAGGTCTTTTACTAATGCAACTTGCACTTCTGTCAGATTTGATCTGAGAATTACAGAAAATTTATTGCTGGAAATTAAAAAGAAACTTTACTATGTCATTTAATTAATTTTTCCTTATGTTATATTTTCTGAAGTTTTTTTTTTCTTTCTTTGTTTTCAGGCCACACTCTAAGACAGCAATAGTGAAACCACTTACACTAAACTTCTAAAGAAATGAAGCTTAATCTTCTAAAGAAAGAATGTGTAAACAACCAACACCAGACCCATGTGAACACCACTATTTTCACAAGGCTTCAACATTTCTCTTAAAAGGAAAGTTAAGTGAAAGAATGTTTATAGGTTTTTAAAATTGGACCATACATTCATTTTTACATTTGATTCAAAAGATATTGATCACCTACCATACACTCTAGGTGATCAATGCTAGGAACTAAGGATCAGAGGCTTGGTTCCTGCACAGAGGGAGCTTACATTCCCGGGAACGGTACAGACTAATTAATGGAGTAATTCAATATCAGATAAAGTAAAAACTCAGAAATTCAAGCCTACCTGGCTACAGATCAGAGGGGGAAAAACACAAAAATTAATTCTATTTAACTCTTTGATGGATGATAGATTACTATCTCTGGGTTTGAAAGTCAGAGTTAGTAAGCAATACATCCTTTCTGTCATGATGATATGAAAATAATAAAGCAGAATATTTCATTGGTACTTTTGGTTCTCCAGGAATAAAAAGCATTATAGCATGTATATGTGTCTGTAATGTGCAATTGTTATTTATGCCTTATTATTATTATTCAGTATGGCTAACTTTGGAAAAGGGGTCCCTATCATTCACATTCATATATTCAAGGGTGATTTCCACTCAATAAGTTCAACATTCATTCAATAAAACTTTAATGAATATAGTCTGTGTTCTGGCACTATACTACACCTAGGGAAAATAAGAGATGGAAGGCATTTGCCATCTACTGGGAGAGATATATAAACAAATAATTGGAATAGTGTATGAATAAATAGTGCCTTAAGAGTACATAATCCTAGCAAAGAGGAGAGAGAAAGTGAGTGACCTGCTTAGAAGAGGAAACCAGGTGGATCAGGACAGGGTAGGGGCAGGTGCTTGGTCCATAGCTACACTCAAAGGTCTGGGTTTAGTAGTTGGGGTGAATACAAAAACGTTAAGATAAAATCCCTACCCTGATTACAATAGGGGATAGGGAGAGGCTGAAAAATATAATTCAAGACAGAATGAGACAAGAATTTTATGGAAAGCAGAGCAGGGGATGACTACCTTCTTTTGACAAGGGCACTGAAGAAAATTTCATGAAGGAGGTGGTATTTGAGATGGCTCATTTGCTTATACTCTGGAAGTTTCTGTTTACACCAGGAGATACAAATGACTTCAGATCTGAAGAGTACTTTTAGATGTTTCCTTAGTTACTTTAAAATCTTTCAGAGAAATTGCAATAAGTAATTAAATTTTCTGTTGAAAGAACCGCCTGAACACCTTGACATTCTCATTCCACATATTTCACACATGGCATCTTTTATGTCTGGGAAAGTAGACTAGGAAATAGTTCAAATACCCAAGGGCCCCAAAACATATACATTGGAAAGTGTACCTAATTTCCAAAGAGGTCGAACTGCAGAGAATCAGTTTTGATTGGAAAACAAGCTGCTCACTTCTGGGTAGAGAACAGATGCTGTAGGTTAGGTACTGAGAAATTAAAAAGCATCTCTGTTGTCAAGAGTCAGTCCATAGCTTCTTCTTCAGTCCAGCAGCAATATTATACTGATCAGAGCTGTCACAATATAAAATCCCTTGGCCTTTTTTTTTTTTGATAGTGGAAAGTTACAATTTTATACAGTTGCTCGAAGGAGTAGAACACATCTGACTATTGGTCTAATCTTTGTTGACAATGATTTAGGACCAGAATACTTGAATATAGAATAATTCATAAGGAAGCAATGTAATTTTGCAACTGCCAAGTATGAGACTTTTTTGACATAAATAAGAATCAAATGGCTACCCCAGAAAAATGCCATGTACAACAATAGAACCAAGGCAATGAAAGCAATCAGGAAATAAGGCCACATAAACTAAGAAAAGTGCTAAGTATGAATGTGAGAATTTTTTAAAATGATAAGAAGAAAAATTATTTTTTGTAATATTATGGGGAAAAGTAACATTAACATCAGCTCAAAGAAACAATTGCTGTAAGGCACAGATGGATATAAGCCAATCTCCATTTCATTACCATTATTGCAACCAAGTTATTCATGTCAGATCTAGCACCAGAGAAACTCAGGATGACTTAGAGCCCGTATCAACATAAATACTGATAGTCACTATGAGGATCAGGTATGGGGATGTCTTGCTTTGACTTCATAGGTACCATTTTTGTAACATTTTTACAGACTCTGTTTTCATGTGATCCTATCAGACCCTGATCCCTTAATATATTTATTATACTTCCAAATGATACCATGAGAATGGGACTCAATGGAACTACAGTTCTAAGAGCAGAGCCTACCAGCAAATTTCATGGTGGATTTCATGATATTTAAGATCAACTAATCATCCAAAAAGGATTTACCTTAAACAAATGCATTTCTTAAATAGCTGAATAGTTACAATATTTCCAAAACGTGGCATTTTTCTCTTTTCTCAGCAATATATAATGCTCCTGGCAATCAATCTGTCCAAAGTAAAATTGTGCTGATTATCTCTACAAACCTGGATATGTTAACAGAAGTACACTGTCACTACTTAAAAATACTGAAGTTCAGCTTGTATGCACTCCAATTTACATTCATGATGCCCAGGTTCTAAGAGCAATTAGACTTAAATTCACATTCAGAGGAACACAAGGCTCTGAGAATAACACAGCCAATTACTTACAAATGACTGTGTGTGTTTTTTCCATTGTATCTTTTCTTCCAGTTCTCATGGAAACAAGCACTGTCACAGGCCCTTGATGAGCCAGCAGAGCTCAGTCATCTGGCAACAATGACTGGTCTCTGGAATCTGAGAAGAACATCAACTAAGGAAAATGAGAGGATAAAAAACAGAAGTGAACACAAGATACTTCACTCTCACCCCCTTAAATTTTGCAATTCCACTTGCTTGACTCAGAATTTTGTTTTTAACACTGTGTAATGAATGCTTCAGCCCTATCTAATTTTTAAACCACTTTGTTAGGTGCCTGGTGTAGGGCTCAATAATGTTACTGCCGGTGTGAGTGCTCCATAAAGCATATGACTCATTGATGTAATATTTTAAATAAGGATACATTCCTCATCCAATATGATATTAAGTGGGAATACTTAATTTGTCACCAGTTTGTCATGAGTGCTTGAGAAAGTTACATAATCTCTTTCTACTGTAGCTATGTTATGTCATCTTTAAAATGAGAGTAAGAAAACCTGTTCTTTTTTTTTACTTTTGTTCAAAATAAACAAAAACAATTTGCAAGTGCACTGAAATCAAGGAGGTAATTCATTGTTTACCTTAGGAAAAACTCTTTTATGACCTCAAAGACTAGCGCTGTCACACAAAATACCTGACAAAACTGCAAATTCAAACCAACTTTTATATAAAAGTCCTCTTTGTCTAGATAGAAGTATGAAGCCACCCAAAGTCTCATTACTCTGCTACTCTCTGAATAAGGAAGGCACCAACTCTATTGCTCCCCCACTGGGGACACAAAAGACTTGAGGTAAAATGGGATGAAACTGCTTACTTAGGGTCACCCAGGAGCTCTAAGGTCAGAATGGAAAAATAAGGCTGAACCCACACTGTCGAAAAGGGTTTTGAATTTACAGTTCCTCCTTCCATTTAAGGATATTTCCAAAATGAAGGCTCCAATCTTCATAGGTGTATATTATACAACATGCCACCATTACAAAAAAAATATATTTTCTTTTTAAAAAATGGGGGAAGATTTCCACCCCCAAAACCTCTATTTGCCATGTGTTTTAAACAAGAGCATCATAGGTATCTGACCTATAGACCATTAGTCACAGACTTTGGGGAACTAATGGCTTATTTTGTAATAGTTAGAACCTGCAGAAGTAGAGTCAAATCATAGCTGGACCAATTTGATTTTTCATCCAAGGAAAAATGAAATTCCATGCAGTTTCCTGTGCATAAAGGTCTTTTCAATAAGATATTTGGCATGCGACCAAGAATCTATATCATTTGACTTTTAAAAACAGTAAGTTCCTGACATTAATATGATTCATTTTATTTTTATAGAGCAGGCTAAATCTGGACATGATATAAAATATAAAATATAAAAGGACTTACAGTCAAAGGAAGTCTCTCTGTTTACCCTGTTTCCCAGGCACCAATCCCCTTCCCTGGAAACAATCTATATAGAGCTAAGCTATGCATGTGCAGGTTTGTGTATGTGTGTATAATTTACACAAACAGTAGCATACAGATATAATGTTGTCACTATGCTTTCTTTAGCAATTTATCTTAGATCTTGTTCCATTATAACTAAAGAACTTCCTCATTCTTTTAAAAAATTGCATGGTGTATTCCATGGATGTACCATAATACATTTAATCAGTTCTAAATGTTTCTATTGTTTCCAATCCTCTGCTATTATAAATAATGATATAATAACTACTATGTTTATGTCAGACATTTTTCTCAAGTGAGAGTACAAATGTAGGAAAATTCCTAAAAATGAAGTTGCTTGGTCAACGGATATGTGCATTTAAATTTTTGGTGAGGTTAAATTGTCCTCCACATAGGTTGTATCAATTATCATTCCATCAAAAGTACAAAACCAAATGCTTCCTTAAATTCTTGACAAACTAGCACGTGATCAAATTTATCTTTAGCAATCTGATGGATAAATGTTATTTCATAATTTTAAATTAATTTTCTTTATAAGTAAAGTTGGATCTTTTTTACTTTAAGGTTTAAATGCCATTTGTCTTTACTTTTCTATGATCTGTCTTTCTTTGCCCTTTACCCATATTTCTAGTGTGTTATTGGTCATTTTCTTACTTGTAGATGCTGTTTATACAGTAAAGAAAATAGTCTTGGTCTGTAATGTGTGAAATATTTTTTCCAGATTTTCATTTGTTATTTGGCTTTGCTTATGATGGCTTTTGGGTTAGGCATAAATTTTGTTTTTAAGTATTTAAATTTATCAATCATTTATTTTATGGCATCAGAGTTTTGTATTATAATTAGAAAAGACTTTTTCATGTAGACATTATCTTAAATGGTTTCCAGCATTTTCTAACATTTTTCTGATTTCATTGTTTATATTTAAAGAATTATTCCATCAGGGATCTTTGTTGCAATAAGGCTTAAGGGAGGAATGCAACTTTAGGTCTTTCCAGAAAGACAGCATTTATTGAATACTCTAGCTTTTCTTTTTTTGATATTCAATGCCAAATCACATATGAAATTTCTATATATACTTATCTTACACAAATCCCCACATTTACTTTTGGATGTTCTATTCTTTTCCATTTATCTCTCTATACCAGTACCATAGTCTTTAAATTATTGGAGCTTGATATTTTTTATAACTAGTTTGACTAATTCAACCTCAATAATCTTCTTTCTCAAAAATGTCTGACTATTCTTACATGTTTATTTTTCTTAATGAATTTTATAATCTGCCTATTAAAAGATAAGACTGTTGTTACTTTACATAGCTTATATTTGTATATTAGTTTATGAAGAATTGGCATTTTAATAACCTGAATCTTCCTACACAAAAACACAATAAGTCTTTACATTAATTCAAGAAATCTTTTATGCATTCCAAAAGTATATTTTAAGTCTAATTCAAACATAGCTTATGAATTTCTTGCTAACATTATCTCTAGTATTTTGTCCTTTCTAATGTTAGTATAAATGGGATATTTTGTTCCCTTATATATTGTAACCAGTTGTTTCTATAATGAAAAACTACTCATTTTTGTGTACTTTGTACCACAGTCACATTATGAATTAATCCTCTTCTTTTTTGAATGCTTTTTAATTGAGTCACTAGGTTGTCCAGATATACAATCATAATAATCAGAATGTATGGTTCCTCTCCAAATTTTAGAATTCTAATTTCTTTCTCTTGTGAATTTACTTGGGCTAGTAACTCTGTAACATTATTAAATTGTAGTGGGGATGGAGGTCATCATTGTCTTATTAACTTCAATGGAAATCTATCAAACAATATGTTGGTCTTTTAAATGAGATATATACACTTTTTCTTTTAAGAAATATGTGAAAAAGTATCCCTACATAAAAGGCAATATAGCAAAGTGGTTAAGAGCACAGACTCTTTGGGCAAGTTCCTTAATCTCTCTGTAGTTCTGAAGTTAATAATATTATCACATCATAGGGTTTTCAAATGGACTAGATGAGTTAGAACTCATAAAGTACTTAGAAAAGTAATGTCAATAAAATATCTATTCATTTTTAATTAAAAGTTTTATCAAGAATAGATGGTAGGATGGCCAACTACCACACCAGGGAACCAAGAGAGTCTACAACTGTAAGCAGGAGAATCGCTCCATCACCCATGTGGGATCTAAGCCCTCTCCCCTCTCAATTTAGAGGTGGAGTGGACATCGCCATCCCAGGGACTAAAGGATGGAGGAATAAAATATGGATTAGAGTGGACTTACTGGCATTCTACTATAGAACTATTATGACTCTAGCAAAGGAAGAAATTGTATCATTGATGTGAGATAGTGGCCATGGGAGTTGTTGAGGGGAGGGAGAGGGAAGAAGAGGTATGATATGGGGGCATTTTTGAGACTTAGAGTTGTCCTGAATAATATTGCAGGGACAGATGCAGGACATTATATATCCTGCCATAGCCCACTGAATGGACTGGGGGGGGGGGGGGGAGTGTAAACTACAATGTAAACTATAATCCATGCAGTGTAGGAGTCCTAGGTATAATTCTTATTTAAATAGAAACCCCTGTAGTCACAAAGATAAAGAAAGCAGAGAACTGGGAAATATAGACCTTTTCACTTGTTTCCAAGATTCTGATCATTTAGAACTCTTTGATTTATTGCTTTTCTGAACACTTGCCTTTTAAAGGAAAATTGTGCTGTTATGAATAATCCAACCACTGTCAAAGTCCATGTAGAACAGGAAGAACCTGATTGGCCCAGATTAGTTTTTAGATTAGGTGAAAATATCACTGGCCAGCCTATGGATGGTGATTTTTTAGGTCAAGTTAGTATTCTAGTCTACTCAGTTGAGAAATGGAGGTAGGATCATATGGTGTAAACCATGACTGCTACCCCTCAACATGGTGAAGTAATATTCTTTAGAAGTATATGGGTAGGCAGATGCTATTAAAGATATCTACTACAACTTCTTACTGGCTTAAAACATTGGGAAAGTTTCATAAATACTCTGGCTTTTGTTGCTTCACTTTTAAAACGGGCTAATAAAGCATGGTTGCAAAGCTATTATAATTATGTATATATAAAACTGTATATATAATTCCTGTACAAAGTAGACATTCAATAAGTGTATAACTAGTAGTCTATAGTTTCCATGGATTAAAGAAATAATGAACTCAGAGACCAAACATTCTTATAATTCATTCCTCCACATCAATAATTATACTATACCCCCTTCTAAAGAAATGGTTATAAAGAATTCTACTTCTACTGATATCATAGGAGCCCAGTACAGTATACCTAAAAGTTCTGGTTAAAATGTAAAATATTTCTTAGAGCCTGGTACAACTGGAGATAAAGTTAGAGAAATAACTGGAGCACAGAATCAACTGAAAAAAAATATTTTTCAGAAGGAAAAATGTGGGAGGATTTCCCCCTGATACCAGCTGTCAATCCTTAGTAGAATGGAGTCTGGTTTCTAATGGGCACACTGCCTACTCTCAGCAAGTGAAGGGGCATGGCAGACAAAGCTGGGGCTGAAGCTGGAGTAGAAGTTAGAAGGAGAGACCCCTTCTTAAAACTGGGAATTTCAAGGGGTGCCACTTCAGTAGGGAAATCAGAAAAAGTCAACATTGCAGCAGAAGACCTGTCCTTCATGGCTTCAGGTGGATTGGGGGAAAAATTTGCCCCATTCATTCATCATTCAACAAATATTTACTTTTGAGTGCCTACTCTGTGCCAGACA
Source organism: Dasypus novemcinctus (assembly GCF_030445035.2). NCBI lineage: Eukaryota > Metazoa > Chordata > Mammalia > Cingulata > Dasypodidae > Dasypus > Dasypus novemcinctus. The sequence continues at coordinate 41,928,551 of NC_080675.1, forward strand.
CCATTGTAGGCACTAGGCAACAAAAGACACCTGCCACTGTGAGAATTTCTAATGAGAAGCTGGCTCACAATGTTTAGGGCTAGAAATTTAAACCACTTTTTGGTCTGAAAACCCACAGTTTTAAAATTTGATATAAAGAAGTACTGGTTGGGTCATATCCCTGGATTGGCAGTGTTAGAGCAAATGTGAATATTCCCTTGAAGAACACACTTTAAAACAATGACCCCAAAGATACCTCAAAGATAAAGTTCTAGGAATATATACTTACAATCCAAGTCACTGAATATATGAAGAAATAAGCCATTATAAGTGAGAATCAGGTCAAAGAAGAACACATAATGGGAACTAGAAAATATTTCAAACCAGATATGAATGATTAGAGTACAAATTAAAACTTGGGGATGGAGCTATAATGATACTTAGAAGGAAATTCATTGCCATAGATGCTTACGCTAGGAAGAAAAAACAACTTAAAACTAGTGAGAGAAGTAAGTGTTCAAACAAAGAGCAATGGACTAAATATACACGTAGTAGAAGGAAGGTGAAAATAAAATAAGGAGAATGGAAATGAATGAAATAGAGATGGAGGGCAATACAATAGAGAAGATTAAAAACAAAACAAAACAAAACAAAAACCCAACTTAATTCTCTGAAGAGACTAATAAAATTAACAAAATTCTGGTGAGATTGAGAGTAAAAGAGTACTGATTTTAAAATCTGTATTTTTAAAAGGGAATAACTATGGATGTAACAGAGATTTTAAAAGATAAGAATATATCATGACCAACTTTGTGCAACAAATTTAAAAACTTAGATGAATGGACATATTTGAAGAAAAATTAAATCAGCAGAACTGACTCAGAAAGAAATAGAAAATATGAATGTCCTAAAACCATTAAAGAAATTAAAATGTAGTTATATATCTTCACAAACACACACAAATACCTGGACTAGTTTTACAAGCAAGTTCACCAAAACATTTAAGAAACAAATTGATCCAATCTTACACAACTATTCCAGAAAACAGAAAAAGCAGAAATACCACTAACTCATTCAATAAGGACTGTAAAATTTTTATTCTAAAACCCAAAAAGACAATACAAAAAAAGGGAAATTATAGCCCAACCTGATTAATGAACATAAATACAAAAATCACAACTGTAATATTAACAAATAAAATCCAGCAAATCGTCATGACCAAGTTGGACTTACTACAGATATGCAAAGTTCCTTAAACAATAAGGACTCTGTTAATACAGTTAAAGGAGAAAAATCAAAGAATCATCTCAAAGATTCAGAAAAAGCATTCAAATTTTTAAAAATCAATAAATATTCATAATAAAAATTCTTAGCAGATTAGAAATAGAGGGGGACTTCTTTAACCTGATAAAAATTTCTGGCCAATGAAACGTTGGCAGGTAGTATTTACAGCACTTCCAGGCTCAGTCATAAAACACCCCTAATGATCTTTCATGCTCTATTCTTTTGTTAGCTGCCTGAATGTAGAAGATTCAGCAAAGAAATGAAAGAACAGCCTAGGGCACAGTGAAGTCACAAGACGGAAGTCATTCCTTGGAGAAAAGCTTCCCTGGTTTGCCATCAACCAGGCATATACATATCTGACTTTTTTTTTTTAAGATTTATTTTTATTTCTTTCTCTCCCCTTGCCCCTACCCCCCACCTCCTCATTGTCTGCTCTCTGTGCCCATTTGCTCTGTGTTCTTCTGTATCCGCTTGCATTCTTGTCAGCAGCACTGGGAATCTGTGTCTCTTTTTGCTGCATCATCTTGCTACATCATGTGTGCGGCGCCACTCCTGGGCAGGCTGCAATTTTCTTGCATGGGGTGGCTCTCCTTACAGGGCGCACTCCTTGCGCATTGGGCTCCCCTATGTGGGGACACCCCTGCGTGGCACAGCACTTCTTGCACGCATCAGCACTGCGCATGGGCCAGCTCCACACGGGTCAGGAGGCCCTGGGTTTGAACCCTGGACCTCCCATGTGGTAGGTGGATGCTCTATCAGTTGAGCCAAGTCCGCTTCCTCATATCTAACTTTAAATAAGCAGAAATTTAATTTTATTGTGTTAAAATAGTAAGATTTATAGTTGTTTTTCAGCAACTAGTGTCAGTTACCCTGACTAATACACACCTTAGCCTGGCAAAGCAATTGACAAGTGTTCAATTTCTGTTCTTTCATTTCTTTTGGGACCATGTTGAATTCCAAAGACTGATCAAATACCAGAGAACTGACCTGAGCTGTGTTTTGTTTTGTTCTGTTTTTAATAGAATCTATCCCCCTTTTGTTCTCTATTGGAGGTCTATTGTTTTATTTACACATGCAGATCCTTCCTAGCCAGTCTCCTTCAAAAGATAAATTTGGGCTTGAATAAGTAAAGTTCAGATTTTCCACAATAGCCAGTCTACTTTTTACCCTTTCTACAATAGGCAGAGACATAATGTATATATTTGATCCAGTATTATGACTAGATAAATTGTCTTGATATAACATCACAAAAATGGAAACAGTAGGTACCATCTTAAAAAGCATCTTCTGGAAACTTTACATCTTACCCAACAGTGCAAAATCCTAATGACTATTAATGATTTAGTGTTTATTTGTTTGTTCTAGTGTTCAAAACTTGTTAAAGAACAGTAGGAGTAAGTTTCTAAATGTTAGCCCTTCTAACATACCTAATACAATGCAAATAAAATATAACTGTTGAATTACATAGTAGAGATGAGCTTGCTTTTAAAAGATACAAGTTATTCAATTACTCCTAAGCTGGCCAGTGGAAAGAAGCTGAAATAAAAGATACTTGAGGATGGAACAACTAAGAAGATTGAAAGGGGAGGACATATGTTAGTTAATTAGAATGAAGAAGGCATTTCATACCAGGGAAATAAGCACTGGCATAGATGCAGGAACTTCAACATGACTATATGGTGGGGCAGAATATATATTGGGAAGTTGTAGGAAATAAGATTGCTTACATATTAAAAAGACAAGAAACAGAGCATCATGAAAACTAGTAAACCATAGTAGGATTCTGGAGAAGAGAATTATAAAGACAGTACTTAAAGGAAGTCATTCTGAAATCAATGTTGCAGCTTTTTAAACTTTTCTTCTTCTCCACTGACATCCTTCATAAAATGGTATACTGATTCTTTTCCTACCTTCCTGAGTCTCTACTAGTTCTTCTTCCTCTCCTTGCTTTTTTTTTTTTTTAAAGATTTATTTTATTTATTTATTTAATTCCCTCCCCTCCCCCGGTTGTCTGTTTTCTGTGTCTTTTTGCTGCGTCTTGTTTCTTTGTCTGTTTCTTTGTCCGCTTCTGTTGTCGTCAGCTGCACAGGAAGTGTGGGCGGCGCCATTCCTCGGCAGGCTGCTCCCTCCTTTGCGCTGGGCGGCTCTCCTTATGGGTGCACTCCTTGCGCGTGGGGCTCCCCTACGCGGGGGACACCCCTGTGTAGCACGGCACTCCTTGCACGCATCAGCACTGCGCACGGGCCAGCTCCACACGGGTCAAGGGGGCCCGGGGCTTGAACCGCGGACCTCCCATGTGGTAGACGGACGCCCTAACCACTGGGCCAAAGTCCGTTTCCCTCTCCTTGCTTTTTAACTAGAATAATTCCTCTGGCTTTCCCTTTCCTCTCTTAGATTCAACTATCACTTCTTTAAAAAACTGACTAGTATTATTTTTTAACTTTTTGAGATAATGCTAGATACATATGCATTTGTTAAAAATAAAACTCAGAGATACCCAATGGTAACATCTTGCATTAACTATAGTATAGTATCGCAACCAGGAAATTGATATTGGTACAATCCACTGACTTGACCCAGATTTCACCACTTTTATATGTACTTGCTTATAACTGAGTAGCTTTAAAACTTGCAAAACGTTTTAAAAAATAAATTCCTAAAACTGATAAGATAGTCAACTGAAAAACTTCAGTATTTGAAAAAAACTTTTATAGGAAATCCAAGTAAAAAAGGCCACAGGGAGTGGGTGTTGTATTAGCTCATTGCTGGAAGAATCCTTAATTATAAAAAGCCAGGATGTGTAGACTTTGTCTCTAATGTGCTTTAAAGTTTAATTTTCTTATTACCATAAGGGAGCATGTGAAAAGACTGAGAGTTGAGAACTCACCGAGTTATATTTGTTATTTCCATGGAAGAGTCTTAAATGAGCACTAAAGTAAGTTACTGTCAATTATGCTATTTTCATAGCCCTTTGATCATGCCACACTCAAGAACTTGTTTCAGTAAATTCTTAAAATTTTCCTCTTGCCTTTCTTGCTTGCTCAACTCCACTCTCCATATGAGAGTTGTTGAAAGGAATAAATAGAACATTCCAGGTAGAAAAAGCAGCACATGTGAAGGCTCCAAGGTGGGACAAAACAGGGAATATTTGAAGATTTGAAAGAAATCCAGTGGTTAGAGGGAAAGGGACAACTAGAAGTGGGGCTGGAGAGATAGCTAATGGTCAGATCAAACAAGGCCTAATAGGTCTTGTTCAGTATTTTATAGGATATCCTAAGGACAATGGGAATCCCCTGAAAGGGTTAAGCATAGCATGATGGTATCAGATTTGCATTTTGAAAAGATCACTCTGCCTTTTGAGAATATGAAAGCAGATATGGGTCAACCACTTAAGACACGGTTAGAATAATCCCAGTGGATAACAGAAAGAAGGGAACTACCAAAGTAAGAAATTGGAACTGTATTATGAAATTTAACTTGGAGAGAGCTACAAAAAGTTATTGAATAGAGAGGTGATATACACAAAGAGTTATTTTAGGTAAATTGGAAGGGGGAGGGGAATTACAGCTAAAGAGACCAGTTAGAAAACTATTGTAATTGATAAGGCATGAGATGGAAAGAATTCGAACTAAGGTGATGGCTGAGAGAATGGCAGGGAAGAGACAGATGTAAGAGACTCTGAACATCATGAAAAAATCTGCAGAACTTGACATACTCTTGTACCATGGTTATGGCTAGGTCTATCTTTACACACTATGAGATCCTTTGTGCCCAAGTATATCTTACTCTTCTTTTTATCCCTAGCAACTAATACAAATTTGGCATATGATAGGCTCATAACAAATCAAATAAATGAGAGAAAAAATAGGTCAGTGACAGGGACAGAAATAATTTTGGAGTTACATGGCTCTTTTTTTCACCCTCCCTTCCTCTTCCCTCCCCTCCCTCCCTTCCTTCCTTCCAGCACTTTCTTTTACACATCCTCACTGGGCATTTTCATAGGTTGCAGGAAGCTAAGGAGACATGACTACTAAATGCAATGTGGGATCCTTAGATTGGATCCTGAAGCAGAAAAAAAGGATATTAGTGGGTGTTATGGATTGAATTATTTCCCACAAATAGAAATATTCAAATGCTAACCCCTGGTCCTGTGAAGTGCACCTATTTAGGGAAAGCCCTAATATGACTGGTGTCCTTCCTTATAAGGAGAGGAAATTTGAACACAGAGAGAGAAGCAGAGAGAGAAAGACAGGCATGTAAAAAAAAAGGCAGAGAATGAGTTATGCTACCACAAACCAAGGAGTGCCATGGATTACCAGTCATCCACCAGAATCCAGGGGAGAGGCATGGATCAGACTCTTTCCTTTAAGATGAAGCATAGCCGTGGACAGCTTGATTTCAGACTCAGAGCCTCCAAGGTCACAAAACAGTAAATTTCTATATTTTCAGCCTACTAGTCTGTGGTATGTTGTTAAAGCAGTCCTGGCAATGCTGTACAATTCTAAGACAATGGGGAAACTAGATAAAGTTAAATAATGTCTGTGGATTAGTGAATACTACTGTAGCAATGTTAATTTTCCAGTATTAATAACTGTACAATACTTAAGTTAGATATGAATATTAGGGGAAGCTGGATGAAAGGTATGTGGTAACTCTATGATTTTTGAAAATTTTTTGTAAATCTAAATTATTTACAAATAAAAAGCTAAAAAATATATCTTCATTGATGGCAAATCTTTATTTTTTTAAGAGTACAGCTAATTTTTTTAAAAAGGAAGAAAATGAAAATTAATACAGAGCAAAGACCAGTGAAAAAGCTTACTAATCTATTGGGGTAATAAGTTTCCTGGGGAAGGGGTTTGATTAAAAAGCATGGAGGGACTTTAAGTAAATATGAGAGTGGTTTCTTTTACCGTTTATAAATGACGTCTAAAGGAAATTCAAATGGATGGGTCCTAAAAATATTTTTTGCAATGACAGCATCGTTGGATTAGTGTAAATGGTTGCTTTGATTAAGAATAGCACTCATTTAATCAGTGAACATTATAGTATATTTATTTTTAAAAATCATTCTTCATTACCTTATGGTCACACCTCAGGATGTTAAAGCAGTTTCCGGGTACTCAGTATGTACAAGAAAAGTTAACTGAATTCAGTAATGTGTTGTGTCTCCTGCTTTTTCACATAAAAGTCTGAGTTATTCTTAAACTCTTCACTTCTGGAAAACCATCTCATTTTACTTTCTCGAGGATTGAAGCAAATTTATTACTCTAGCAGAAGTTTGCTATTGCTATGGGTAAAAATAAAATAAAAGTATCAAAGGAAACAAAGAAGAGCAGCCTGCAGGTGACAATGGCCTAGCATGGTCAATTCTCTTGGGTTCCGCAGTAGATTCTATGTTGGCCAAGGCTGAGCATCCATCAGACATATTCACCAATCTGTTGGTCATGACCCCTGCAACATTTCATGGATAATTTATAACTTGGAATCTCATCAGTCTGTTAATAAGCACAGATATTCGTTCATTGCAATTTGTGTTAGAAGGCCTCTGTACCACATAACCCAAAAAATGAAATAATATTTTAAATTATTTAAATAAACAATTACCCAGACAGGCACTATGCCCAAGTCCATAACAAAACAAAAGCAATTTTAATTTCCCTAATTAAGCAGCCTAGCCTAAAATATAGGCCCAAGCTTTAGAACCAATGTCTCACTTTTTCTTCCTTTTTACCACTTAACTTGACTATATTTTGCCTGTCTTGCTTATAAAACAGTTGTAATAACATTGTTACCTTCCAGAGAACTTATATAGATTAATGACTATGCTGTAAAACACTTTGGAAACATGAAGTGCTACATAAATACTTACTAATTCCTTGAATGTGTTCATTATATTGCCTACTTTGAACCTTAATATTTGCTTATAACTCTACACTTGAGATTTCCCCAAGGAAGAAATTCTAACTTTTCTTGCTTAAGGCTTTATAGCCTTTTCTTTATATAGGCGAAGTCCAGTGCAGTAGGAGGTAGAACCAGGAATAAACACAACTAGCCCAAAACCGAGCAGTATTCACCGACACTCTCTAAGCCTGTGAACATACAAACGTACCCTGGTAATAATTACTCACATTCATTCAACATCTCCAGTTAAGGTCTGCATCAGAAATGCAGTGATTTACAGACAGTTAGATAATAAAATTAAAAGTTCATCATATAATCTCATGACTGAAATTCTCAGCTTAAATAGAAGACTCTCTTTCCTCAATAATCAGAGAGCAAAATCCTAAAAAGATGAAAGGAAAACTTTATATCTAAACAAGATTTGAATTATTTAATCTTTTGTTGGATTTGGGTCATTTAGCTTTTCTGTTGCTCTTGTTTTACACATGTTCTCAATGAATAACTACAAATCATTGCTACTCATGCTAGTATGAAACTATTAACCAATTTGAAAACCTCGTTTCATACTAAAAATTACTGAGATGATAAAATGAGCTCCTGCATCAAAAATATTCTGCACAGTACCTGTAATACAGTAAGCACTCAACAAATAGTATCTATATGAAATAATATCTAATGTGAAATAATAAAGAGCTGACAGTTCTGTTGATGCATAACAAAAAATGGAATTACTAAAAACTTAGGGAAATACCAATCTCTACTTAAACATAATGAGAGTAATAAGATAATCTTAACCTTGCTGTAATTATTTTCATATATATTTTTTTAAGATTTATTTTTTTCTCCCCCTCCACCCCCCACCCCCCAACTGTCTGCTCTCTTGTGTCCATTCTCTGTGTGTTCTTCTGTGTCCGCTTGCATTCTCGGTGGCACTGGAAATCTGTGTCTCTTTCTGTTGAGTCATCTTGCTACATCAGCTCTCCATGTGTGCAGCACCACTCCTGGGCAGGCTGAGATTTTTTCACATGGGGTGGCTCTTCTTGCAGAGTGTACTCCTTGAGCATGGGGTTCCCCTATGCGGGGGACACCCCTGTGTGGCACAGCACTCCTTGAGCATGGGCCAGCTTACCACACGGGCCAGGAAGCCCTAGGTTTGAACCCTGGACCTCTCATATGGTAAGTGGACGCTCTATCAGTTGAGCCAAATCTGCTTCCCTCTGCATATCCTTATTTTCATACGCTGACAAATTATAAAATAAAAAACAGAGAGAAGACTTTTGGAGAAGATGTATAGAGTAGGTAGTCCTTCCACCAAAACAACTATTAAGCCGGAAAAAACTGTCTTAAACAACTATTTTGAAACTCTGGAAGCCAGAACACTGTATGGTATCCAGGAAAGAATAGGAAAAAGAGGCTGGTGAATTATGGTAAAGAATAATAAAATGCTTTCTCCATGTGGCAGCTTCCAGCACCCATCCCCCAATCTTTCAGCAGACCATCATGGGGTCCTGTCCCTGGGTAGCTCACTGGTGAGAAAAAGAGAGGTAAAAATCCTCTCACCAAGAACAGGGGTGGGCATGGTCAATCACTGTTCATGGCTTTTGAGTAGAGAATTTGAATTGCTGGGTCCCAGCTCTGAGGGAAGATTTTGTTTCAAAACACCCAGGACAAAGGCAGTGGCAGCCATTGTTTCAAAGGTAGTAGAGAACTTAAAGACACTGTGCTTCCTCAGGACTATGGGATACAGTTAGTTGAAGGGCTATATTTGCTGGGAGGGTCAAGAAAGCTTTGGGGAACAATCACAGAAGTTCTTGGTGCCCTTCCTGATCACCTCTCTAAGGCATGATGGAACCAGTCTGTGCTGCCTTCGTAGATCCTTGGCCATGTTTTGGCTGGGAAAGATTGACTTGGGAAATCCTATCCAGTGTGCCTTTACTCCAAAAATATGTCCTCAAGGCAAAAGCAGTGTGAGACACAAAAAGAGGGTAAAAAACTATACATAGGCAGATATTCTGGGGTAAAAGCCTGCTGTTTTCAAATACCCAGGAGAGGAAGGTCTTCTCTTGGGCAAAAAGGAACAACAAAGGAGGGGATCTTTAAAACAACTAACAAGCAAAAGCCCAGGACAAGACAGGGGCCCAGTAAGACAGGGAAAACCCTGCACACTGCATTTGCTTCAGGCACATCCTCTTCAGAGGAGGGCAAAAGATCAAGAAAATCTCTGTTTCACCAACTGATTATAAAACCAAAAAACAGACATCTTAGAAAAACTCCCAGAATTAACATTTGAAAATACTAAAGTGTACAGTGTGCAACAAAAGAGTGCAAACAGTAAATGATGACTCATCAAAAGGAATATGATAAAAATCCAGAAAACACCAACAAAGAAGACAAGAATGTAGTTATACCAAAGAAAGCCTTTTTAAATATCTCGAAAAATCTCAAGGAGATGAAATACATAGAAAGAACTAAAGAATGGCAGGAAAACAATGAATGAAAAATATGAAAGCTGAAGTAAAGAGATAAAAATTTTAAAAAAGGAACCAAACAGAATTGCTGGAGTTGAAGACCACAATAATTGAAATGAAAATGCTCAGGAAGATCCTAAGAGCAGACTGTAGCTGGCAGAAGACAGAATCAGTGAACTTGAAGACAAGACACTTGAAATGAGAAAAGATGAAAAGCAGAAAGGAGAAAGAAATACTAAAAGCAAAAATAGCCTAAGACCATCTGGAACACCATCAAGCACACCAATATCCTCATTATGGGAGTCCCAGAAGGAGAAGAACGAGAGAAAGGACAGAAGGAGTAGTCAAAGAAATAATGACAGAGAACTCCCCAAACTTAGCAAAAGACATGAATATGTAAATCCAAGAAGCTCAGAGAACATCAAACAGAGCAGGATACATATGCAAACATGCACCGTCATGTATTAATCACATTATCTAAGGCAAAGGACAAGCAGAGAGTTCTCAAAGCTTCAAGAGAAAAGCAACATGTTACATAAAACAACATTCCCAATTAGACTGAATACCAATTTCTCATTGGAAACCATGGAGATAAGAAGGTAGTGGGTTGAACATTTAAAGTGCTGAAAGAAAACAACTGCCAGCCAAGAAATTTATATCCAGTGAGACTCTCTTTCAAAAATGAGGGAAAGATTAAAACACTCTCAGATAAACAAAAGCTAATGGAGTTCATCACCAATAGACCTGCCATACAAACAATGCTAAAGGGAGTTCAAATAAAAGGAAAGGACACTGGACAATGATTCAAAGCAGCATAAAGAAATAAAGACCTGTGGTAAAGGTAAAGACTGGAGTAATTATAAATGCCCAGTGTTACTGCATGGTATTATTTGGTATGTAAGTCTATTCTTTCTTCCTACAGGTGTTAAAATGCAAATTCATAAAAAGTAGTAATAGGGAAACAGATGTGGCTCGAGTGATAGAGCTTCCATCTACCATATGGGAGGACCTGGGTTCGATCCCTGGAGTCTCCTGGTGAAAAAGAAGAAGAGAAAGCATGCCTGCATGGCGATCCAGTGCCTGTGCAAGTGCCTGCGTGGCTAGCCAATGCAAGCATGAGTGCCTGCATGGTAAGCCAGTGCCTGTGTTGAGTGCCCACGCAGTGAGCCAGTGCCTGTGCAAGTGAGTCATGCAGCAAGATGACGACACATCAAAAGAGAGATAAAGAAGAGTCAAGGTGAAGCACAGCAGAAATCAGGAACTGAGGTGGCACAATTGACAGGGAACCTTTCTCCACATAAGGGTCTCTAGGATCGAATCCCAGTGAATCCTAGAGAAGAGAAAATGAAAAAAGAAAACACAGACAGCAAAAACAGCAGGGTGGGAGGAGGGGAAGGGGGTAAAATAAATAAATAAATAAATAAATAAATCTTTTTTTAAAAAGTAATGATAAATCAATGTTTTTGGACATATAATGTACAAAGATATCAGTGGTAACAGGTACAAAAAAATGGTATAGGAAAAGTATATATATGCATGCTATTGAAGTTAGGTTGGTATCAAACCAAATATTGTTATATACCTAGAATGTTGAAAATTTTAACACAATGGTAACCTGAAGGAAAATATATTAAAAAATATATCCAGATAGCAATGAGAAGGCACTCGATTTGGTACAACATAAAAAATCAAATAAATATAAAAATAGACATTAACAGAAGTGAGGTACAAAAAGTTGTAAGACATAAAAAGGCTAAATTATCCTGTATTCAGTAGTGACTTTAAACATAAATAGATTCAATTATCCAGTCAAAAGGCAGAGATTGGCAGAAGGGATTAAAAAATCATGACTCAACCACATGTTGTCTGCAAGAGACTAACCTTAAATTCAAAGATACAAGTAGGTTGAGGGTGAAAGGATTAAAAAAAACGTACCAAGCAAGTAGTAATTAGAAGAGAGCTGGAGTGGCTATCCTAATATCAGAAGAAATAGACTTTAAGTCAAAAACAGTTATGAGGGACAAGATAGTCATTACATACTGATGAAGGGGACAATTCAACCGGAGGATGTAGCAATTATAAATATATATGCACTTAATAGCAGAACTCCAAAATATATGAAGCAAATATCAACAGATTTGAAGGAAGAAATTGATGGTTCTACACTAATAGTAGGAGACTTTAAGATACCATTCTCAATAATGGATAGAATATCTTGCCAGAAAATCAATAAGAAAGTACAGGACTTGAATGATATACTAAACCAACTAGATCTCACAGGAATATATAGAACACTGCACCCAACAAAAACAGAATACACATTCTTCTCAAAAGCACATGGATCATTCTCCAGGATAGATCATACGTTGGGTCACAAAACAAGTCTCAATAAATAAAAAATACTGCAATCATACAATGTGTATTCTAAGACCACAATGGAATAAGGCCAGAAATCAATAACAAAGGAAGAAAGGGAAAATTTACAAATACGTGGAAATTAAAGCACCATACTTTTAAAGAGCCAATAGGTGAAAGAAGAAAATCAGAAGCAAAATTAGGAAATACTTTGAGGTAAAGGAAAATTAAAATACAACCTACTAAAACTTATGGGATGCAGCAAAGGCAATGCTGAGGGGGAAATTTAAAGTTCTAAATGCTTACATTAAGAAAGAAGACAGACTTTAAATCAGAGACCTAACCTCAAAATTGGAAGAACTAGAAAAAGAAGAACAAACTAAACCCAAAGCAAGAAGAGAGGAAATAATAAGATTAGAGTGGAGAAATGAAATCGTAAACAAAACAAAAACAATAGAGAAATTGATGAATGGATAACAAAATGTAGTATATATGAAATAGAATATTATTCAGTCATAGAAATGAAGGAAGTCCTGATACATGCAAAAACACGGATGAACCTGGAAGACATGGTGTTGAGTAAAATTAGCCAGACACAAAAGGACAAATATTAATTATGTCACTGATTTGAAACAATTAGAATAACCAACCTCACAGAGTCAGAACCTATAATACAGGTTATCAGGGTATGGGGTGTATATTAGTTAGGGTTCTCTAGGGAAACAGAATCAACAGGAGTTATCTGCAAATAGTATGAGCTTTTATAAAATTTTCTCACATGACCATGGGGACACACAAGTCCAGATTCCGCAGGCACAAGTCCAGCTTTCGCAGGGGCTCCAATGAAAGTCCGATGAAGGTCCCAGATGAGTTCCTGGGAGATGCTGGCTGTCCAAAGATGAGCTGGGAAATTCTCTCTGAATGCTGAAATCACTTCCCCATTTAAAGCATTCAACTAATTGTATAAAATATCACTCACTGCTGATGGCAATCTTTCTGGTTGATGGTAGATGTAATCACCCATCTATGCAATAAATTCACTGATAGCTAAAGTCCATAAAAGTCCTTGTATTACAATTAACCCAGTGTTTGCTTAACCAAACAACTGGGCACAATTAACCAGGCTGAGCTGACACATTAACCTAACCATCACAGGGTAGGGATGGAGAAGGGGAAGTTAAGGCTTAAAACGTACAGCGTTCCTATTTGGAATGAAGGAAACATTTGGTGATGGTAGGACAACATTGTGAACACAATTACCAGCACTGAAATATATACCTGAATATGATTTAAAGGGGAAATATTTGGTTGTATATATGGTAACAGACTAAATTTTTTTAAAAATCCATGGAAATACACAGCACAAACAGTGAACCTGAAGTTAACCCATGGGACCATAATTAATAGTACAATTATAAAAATGTGCTATCATCATTTATAACAAATGTTCCACACCTTCACAAGCTGTTTGTGGGGTGGTACATAGGAAACCTGTATTTTACGCAAGATTGTTCTATAAACTCACAACTTCTCTAATAAAGAAAAAATAATTTTAAAAAATACACCACAGAAACCATCATAGATAACTTCACAGATTTAATGACAAAATGCTATACATATGCCTCAAAAGCTTCAATTGGAAGACTATCACACAAGATGACAGATAATAAAAGTAATTGTCATTCAATGTTATGACACTCAGATTGCCTATATGATCAATTCTATGGCAAGTCAGAATGCAATCTATACAAATGAGTCAGTGAATATGGTTTTCCAACATTGTAATTTGAAACCAATTCATTTATAGCAAAATAATCCAACTCCACCTTAACAGATATATGACTTGGTGCAAAGCATGTTATTCAATGAGACTGAAGTGCTTACCATGACTCAGGATTCGGAGGCTGTAATTTACAATGATCACAAGTATTTCAGATGAAATAGTAAAATAAGCATGGATGCCATAACCCCCAGGGTATCAGAGTTCACACAGGAAAGAAACCATATATATGTACTGAATGTGGAAAAACTGTACCAAAAGAGTAAGTCTTCTTACATGTCAGAAAATTCATACTGGACAGAAACTGTACTCAATGTGGGAGGACCTTACAGAAGTTAGAATTGATTACTCATTAGAGGAGTCATCCTGAGAGAAATAGTAAAAATTAAATGTTTGTGGAAAATCTTTTGCTAGAAAAACACATCTCCAACTGCATCATTTAATTTGTACAGGAGAGAAACCTACATATTATCTAACAGGTGAAATGTGAAGAAATTCCAGAATGCTCGTATGTAGATGAATGCTATTGATGCAGGGACAGTGTGAAGGGCTTCATCCAGATATCAGTTCTAAGAATGCATTAGAACATTCACACATGAAAGAAAACCTATTCGTTTTTATGAAAGTGAGTTAGATCTAACTCACAGGAGTTAGATCTAATTATAAAGTAGAGAACCCATGCAGCAGAAATCCATATGAATGTGTTGTACCTGGGAAAGCCTTCGACGAGAAGTCATCACTTACTGTATGTGTGAGAAACCATTCCCAAGAATGCACAGTAAGAGGGAACATTTCCTTATTTGCACCAGCCTCATTGAGTATCATACCTTTATCTTCACAGGTTAATGCATTAGGAAAGGTCTTCTTGTAGAATTTATTAAAATTTGCATTTCTTGTATTATATTAGTTATTGGCAAACTGAAGTTCCTCATCTGTGAACTCTCTGTTTAAAACTCTTACCTAATTTTCTTATCATGAGTTGTTTTCTTTAAAACTTTGTAGGCTTCTTGTTATGTGACAGACATTAACTATGATGTTGTTATGCATTGCAAAAATTGTATTTCAGTATTCATCACTGCATCTTTTACAAAAGGTAAAATATTGATTAACCTAAGCTATAAGTAATACTTAAAAAAAAAAAAGCTAACTGTAGCTACTACAAACTCTAGTGACAATTAATAAAATCAGGAAACCAACTAAACGTATTTCAAACATAAATATGTCATTCTACCCAATAGCATCTACAAAATATTTTCAGGCAAAAATTAGACATAAATCAAAATCTTACAAGGATTCAAAGAACTTTTAGACTGCCATCGTTAAGAGCATGTCTTTATAATTTAGTGGAAATATTGACTAGTTATGTAAAGTAAATAGTGCCTTTCTACGTAGCTGTTTATTTAATTTGTGGAGAAGAAAACTATGACATGACCACTAAACATGCATTAATACTTTTTTACTGAAATCACACTTCCTGAGTGTTAATGGCACTAGCTGCAAAAGCATCTCGTAGGTAATGCCTTGGATAACCAAAGAACATATCTCCTGAGGCTGAGGAGCGTGGGCAGCCTGCAGCTACTGTTGCCCTGAATTCAGCTCCATAGAACCAGCTGGGACACAGCTGCAGCCCAGCTGTAAGCTTTGATTTCCCATGGCTGCACTAAAAACAATGAACTCAGCTTGATCACATGGTAATTAAATCTTAAATCTGAATTACTATAACTAAGGCTTACAACAATAAAAATTAAAATTTGTCAAGAACTCAGAAAGACTATCTGCATAAAGAACTGTTTGGGGCTATGTAATCATGGGACTGTGTCATCATGTACCTTCTAAACATATTTTGTTGTTTGATCTAAGGCCAGGCAGACAAAAGGGCTGATATTTTTGAGGAGCAGATAAATACTACCCTTGCTAAATGAGGAAAAGACAAATATATTATGGCCTGTTATTAGCATAAATGCCATTAACAGAAAGTAACCATCACATCAGCACTCAAAAAACATTCCCTCTCTCCCCCCAACTCCCCAGACCATGAGCTCCTCAAGTGCAGGGAGAATGGCTTGCCAATTTTTCTGACATCAGTGTTAGCATAGCACAGTTCCCAGCATATAACAGGTGCTCAATAAATGTTTTTTGAGCAAAGAAGAAAGGAAGATGGGCCAGATATGTAAAGTATTATGCAAATAGCTAAGTCTCCTCTAACTAGGTGACAATAGGACAGAGCTGACGATTTAAATTTTTGTGGGATGCAGAGTAAAGAGATAAATAAGAGGTAGAATATTCCAAATTTCCATAGACTCTATTCCTTATAGCATGACTATCATAGAATGATTGCTCAAGAACTTTCTGATTATAAAGAGCAATATTTTTCTATCAGTTCTGAAGCTTATATGGAAGGAAAGGAGGAAAGGAGTTACCAGAAGCAGTCCCAGAACTAAGCAGATATTCACACCAACAAAATCACTGGTAAGTTCACTGTTTACTTCCAGTAATATACCCTGTGCTTCAGTATATGCTAACTTTTTAAAGGTGGGGACCCTTGCTGATGCCTCTGACCTGGTACCTGCCTCTCCCTTCGAGCTACAAGCAAATGTCTCACTCTGTGGAACTTACTTTAAGTGTAGAACTCATACTGTGATCAGACTCACAGGTAGGAAGGCCACTTACTTTCACCCATAGATTATATGTGAATTACATCAGAGAAGTCAGGAAAGCAATCAAGATATACTTATTTTGCTAGCATTTTTCTCCTGGCCGGAGAAAAGGCTGGCTCTTAATTATCAACTATCGCTACTTTAATCTTTTGTTCTTATTTCCAAATATGGTTTTAGAGATAGGTAACTATGGGATCCCTAGGATGTTCCTATGACTCAACTGGAAAATTTACCCATGTACTTCGATGCAAGACTGGATAGTGGTGCCATTTGCCAGTCTTCTGGAGACCTGACTTAAGATCCTCCAAGAGTGGGTTACAGGATCTACACTGTGATTAGGCAGGCAGAGGAGGGTTGGGAGCTTTAGATAGGCACACATGAATCATATGAATCCTTAATCCCAGTCAAAGAAGAGGCTGTAGATCTGTATTCTGAATCATAAAAAACAAAGAAGGTGCTGAAGAGATAGCAAGCAAGATCTCAAAGGCAGGCAGTTGAGCTTGGGCTTCTATGAATTATGGGAGAACATTTCTGAATGGTGCTGAAAATGTTACAATTCAATATAAAGACAGGTTCCAGTGATTAAGGCTAGATAAGTGCAACCTTATACTAAGGATTCCTAACTTTAAACACTAACTGAATTTCCTGTATAAAGTTATGCTATGGATATGCTTCTATAGTAAAAACCCAAAATGGCTTTTTAAAAATTCCTTTAAGGCAGTTCCATGTACAACATTGTATCTGCTACTGGAGGAGACCCTACTATGAGCCACTCTCCAGCAAGAGGGTTGGAAGGCAACAGAATATAGCTTTTTGGCAAGAGAAGGTTCTTGGGGTAAGTCATAGGAATATAAGCCCAGATAAGGCACAATAAGGTCTTGGGGGGGGGCACAAAGGAGTGTCACACAGGCAACATAACTTGAGTGCCTAGAAAGCGCAAAGTACAATCACAAATCAAAGGTGTAAAACTGTCATAATGCTTATTATCACAGGTGACCATCTGCTCTGAGTCTATTATGGGATGAAATTGTTCCCTTTTGTTGGCAGTCATTTCAGGAGACCCTGGTGGTGCTTCTGGCAACCTGCCCAAGGTGGTCTTTACCCACTTGAATTTTGGCAAGAATGGAGAAGTCCTGGGTAAAGGAAGTTGTTTGGTGAGCTTTACAGGATTTTCAATTTAATCAAAACCAAAGCACTTAAAATGGCATTGTAGTGGAGTAGAGATGTATTTGTTTCTCAGAAAAGAAAGAACTGCTGCACATTTGATATGTGAAATGAAACCTTGAAAGCAGACACTTACTCAACAAGAACAAATAATAATTTACGATGGATGAACTGAAAAGACATGCAACAGCACAACCACATGAGAGCTTTTGCGTATGTAAATTTGCTTGCTTTTTAAACCACTGATATCCTGTTTCTGAAAACTTATTCCTAGCTTCTATTCTTCTCCAACAGAGCCCAATCAGTTTCTGACAGCTCTTTCCCAAACAGCTGTCTTTCATTTAATTTCATTTAGTGTGCAAACCGTTTCAAGTTGCATGCAAAAGCATACTGTGAAGAATTCATTTTCTCTAGTTTCCTGGATACAATAAAAGAATGTAATAATAATTTTTTTAAAAGCTGAACTTTGGCCTGAAATGTTGCTGTCCTGCTGAAATGGTGAATTATACAAGTGGAAGTGATCTAGAGGTTATTTGGTCCACCCCCTAATGTGCAAAAGGCCTAAACAGATCTTTCTATGTAATTATTTTACTTGTCCTTTTAAAATCTTATTTGAGAAACTCCACATTCTCACTAAAAAAATCTGGTCCAGACCTTGATAACTTGAAGAATGAACTTTCACAGGGATAAGTGCAGGAATAGTAGAGAAAAATGAAAGGATGCAGGAATCACAAACTGAACACAAGTCAGAATGTAGAAATAAAAAACAAGTATGAACTGCATGCTAAGTAAAGGAAGTTGAATTCTTGAAGGACAGATACATAGATAGTACTGCAGAGCATGGCTTTAGAATTTACTTCCAATGGATTCAAATTCTACCAATGCCTCTGTAAGGTACAGTTCTTTTATCTACAAAATGGATATCAACAACATTTACTGAACTCTTACTATATTTGAGGCATTAGTCTAAGTGCTTTTTATATATATTAATTTGTAGATAAATGTCTATATAAATACTATTTTGTAGATTAAAATAATGTACTTAAAGTGCTTAACATAATGCTTGTGTTCAATAAATGATAATAATTATTCCAACTTTTGTCCATGAAAACCTAAAGTGACCATCAATAAGGCTTTGGAACTCAAAGACCTAAAAAAAAAGAACCTGAAAGAAGTGATGCCACTTTGTTCCCTACCTACTTCCCTTCAATCCAATATAGAAAACAAACTTGATGTGAGGAAGGAAGGAGATTTTGTTTGGTCCTCTACCTATAACAAAGGTAAGAAGAGGGGATTGTGTGATATCAATAAAGACTTTCCAATTTCTCTTGGCACAGTTAAGAATCATCTCCTCCATCATTTCCTCTCAGAATCTCATGCTTATCATACCATTCCCGTAGTTTCTAACCCATAAAGATATTGAATCCCACAATGCACTTCAAAGAACAGGCTTATTGTCCAATGTAAACAGCTTTGTCACTACCTTTCACTTCCTCCTTTCACAGAAGACACACTAAACTTACCTCTGCAATTTCTCAGTAGCTCCTAAATGTAATGGTCCTTGGAAATGGCAGATGTCTACTTAGGAACTTCAGCTTACTTTGTGCCTGAGAGCGTCTAAACTATTGATAGTATAAAGGGGTCAGCACCACTGCAGATAATAAAACCAGACTTCTCCTTCTGATCCTTCTATGTTCAGGTCAACCACAACTCAAATTCAAGAGATATAATTCAAGGGTGACTATGAAGCCATTGTCCAAGAGATAATTCCCTATTTGGGGGAGAAAAATTAAGTATAGATTGGAGAAGAAAGACTTGTTTCAGACTGAGAGTGAATATATTCAACACCTATTGTATTAGTCAGACAAAGGGATGCTGATGTAAAGTACCAGAAATCTGTTGGCTTTTATAAAGGATATTTATTTGGGGTAGAAGCATACAGTTACCAGGCCATAAAGAGTCCAACTCAAGGTACCATAAGAGGTACTTTCTCACCCAAAGTCTGTTGCCACATGTTGACACAAGATGCTGGGTAATGTCTGTGAGAGTTCAGTCTTCCTTCTAACTCTTAAGTTTCCATGGTCCCAGCTTCTTCTGATCTCAGCTGTAGGCTGGCATAAGGCTCAGCTCTCTCCCCGGGGCTTGTTTCTTTCCAGGCTCAGCTGCTCTGGTCTCTTCACAAGATCAGCTATAGACTATCAGGCTCATTTCTCTTCCCGGGGCTGTGTCTCTGGAGCACTCTCTCTTCCTGAGTATCTGCTTCTGTGTGTGAGTGTCTACCAACCAAGAGGGTGGGGATTCAACATCCTTCCAACATGGCTTAATCTTAATTTAATCAAGTAAAAGTGAAACCTCTGAATTTAATACAATCAAAGGGTATCATGCTCAGAGGAACAAACAAGTTTATAAACATAATCAATACTTCTTTTTGGAATTCATCAATAATATCAAACTGTCACACCTACCTAATAAATTTGTAGAGAAAAATAAATAAGAAAATGGAATCACTCCTGCCAAATAAAGTATTATTCAAGCATGATTTCCCTGACAGCAAAAACAGGTAAATTTTAGAATGAGTTTTCTCTTTCAGAGGTTTTTAAAATTACTTAAGATGATTAATTGCTTATGATGTTTTCAGTTGAAGCATTCTGCTGGGAAATAGAGAGAAGACACAATCTCAAGACTACTTTTAACCCCAAGATCATATGGCAATTAAAATATTTTTCCACCATAAAATCATATTGTTTTTCAGAAACAGATGTAGCTCAAGCAGTTTACTCCTGTTTACTATATAGGAGGTCCAGCGTTCAATGCCCAGGGCCTCCTGGTGAAGGCAAGCTGGCTTACACAGCAAGCTGGCCCACATGGGAGTGCTGGCCCATGCAGGAATGCCAACCCACATGGGAATGGTGCCCCACATGGGAGTGCCTTCCTGTGAAGGAGTGCCAACCTGTGCAGGATTGCTGCCAATGCAGAGAGCTGGCACAGCAAGATGACGCAACAAGAGACAAAGAAGAGAGACAATAAGAGATGTAGCAGAACAGGGAGCCAAGGTGGTGCAAGAGAATGATCACCTCTCTCCCACTCCGGAAGGTCCCAGGATCGGTTCCTGGAGCCGCCTGATGAGAATACAAACAGACTCAGAAGAACACATAGTGAATGGACATGGAGCACAGACCACAGAGAGTGGGGAAGAGAGAAATAAATAATTCTTTTAAAAAACCATATTGTTTTTAGAACCCATAGCCATTACTTAAGATACTGACTTCCATCACATTTAAAAGATGAATAATCTGATAGTTAAAGTAAAACTGTTACTAGGTTCAGCAACACTTTGAAGAGCAAAAAATAAATAAAAATAAAACAAATATACTGTACTATACTATACTATAAATATGCCATTGCCCCACAGGGCTGTTTGGAAGCAACAACTAGAGGGTTAGTCAAGGACTAAAGGGGTTAAATTTAGAGGTTGCTGCTGCTTGAATTGGGCAGAAGACTAAGAAGTGGGGAAGGCTGCTGTTGGGTGGGATTGAATATGAAAGATTTGATTAAAATTAATAACTCAATTTAAGGATGAAGATAGTGATGTATGATGTTCCACAGTACCATATCTCACAGAATCTTTTGGAAAAACTACCCAAACCACCAGAAACATCTTCCTCAAAACTCTGGAAAACAATTGAAGTGTTGCAGTACTTGGAGGAATACCAAATCAAGAAAACTCAGCTTTAAACATGGTAGTAGAAGCTTCAGACACCCTTACTGGCCCCTCCCATACCATTCTGCTGGTGTGGTATGGAGCCAGCGTACATTCTGATTGTGAGTCACTGGCCCTGTTCTGAAGGTAGCAGAATAACCCCTATGTGCATAATGGGGTGTCTGTATGACAGTGTCAGTCTAGGGGGGTGGCACCCTGAAAGACTGAACCAGAAATCTCAACTCTAGCTCTCTCTCACAGAAATTAACATGTGAGCAGAAGCAGCTTTGCAGACAACTAAAGCAGTGTTAAGGAACAATTGAATCAAAATGGCCTGGGTAGGGAAACAAATGTGGCTCAAGTGATTGGGCTCCTGTCTACCATATAGGAGGTCCAGGGTTTCATTCCCGGAGCCTCCTGATGAAAGGATGCTGGCCTGTGTGGCGAGCTGGCCTGAGTGGAGAGCCAGGCCATGCAGAGTGCTGGCCTGCACAGAGAGATAGCTCAGCATGGTGATGCAACAAAAAGAGACACAAAGGAAAGACAATAAGAGACAGCAGCCCAGGGACCTGAGGTGGTGCAAAAGACTGACTGCCTCTCTCCCACTCTGGAAGGTCCCAGGATAAGTTTCCGGTGCCACCTAAAGGTCCTTAAATTGAGCAGACACAGAAGATACACAGAGAGCAGACAGTGAGCACAAAACAATGGGGGGGGGGGGTGATAGACAGACAGATAAAAGTGGCCTGGGTAAAAGATTCCTGCTTTGAATCATAAAATAGAGCACCCAGGAAAAGGTAGGGAGGGCACTGTAATTCCTATAAATGGGGAAATTCTTAAGGTCACTGGCAAGTCCAAGTCCAATTCAAGACACAGCTCACAAAAGAAAGGATGTATCCTGCACTTTGTATTCACACTGGGCTGGCTGATATTCTTAATAGGAAGGCTAAACTCAGAAGGAGAGCACCTACCAAAGCAAAGATAATTTACAAGGACTGTGGAAGGTGTTTTCTGTATTGGCTTGTTAGCTCCTGGCACCCAAGGAAATCTCTGTTATATCACCAGCTGTATGCAAACTTAAGGAACGGACATTTCAGGAACTAAATCCCACAGTGAATACTTTAAAATATTAAAATATACACCATACAGCAAAAGACTACGAAACAATTTTAAAAAAACAGGAAATGAGAGCCAATTCAAAGGAAAAAAAAATCAAGAAATCAATGAAGGGAAGTGGACTTGGCCCAGTGGTTAAGGCGTCCGTCTACCTCATGGAAGGTCTGCAGTTCAAACCCCAGGCCTCCTTGACCCGTGTGGAGCTGCCCACACACAGTGCTGATGCACGCAGGGAGTGCCGTGCGGGTGTCCCCGCGTGGGGGAGCCCCACGCTTAGGGAGTACACCCCATGGGGAGAGCTGCCCAGCGCAAAAGAAAGTTCAGCCTGCCCAGGAATGGTGCCACACACACGGAGAGCTGACACAACAAGATGACGCAACAAAAAGCAACACAGATTGCCATGCCACTAACAACAGATGTGGACAAAGAACACACAGCAAATAGACACAGAGAACAGACAACTGGGGGGGGCGGGGTGGAAGGGGAGAGAAATAAGAGAAAAAAAAAAAAAAGAAATCAATGAAGACCAGAATTTGGACATAACAGACGAACTTTTTTTTTTAATTGGAGAAGTTGTAGGATTTCAGAAATATCATACATAAAATACACAGTTCCCACATATCCCCCTATTATTAATACCTTGCATTAGTGTAGTATATGTATTACAATTGATGAAAGAACATTTTTATAACTGTACTATTAACTGTAATCCATGGTTTACTTTAGGGTTCACTGTTTATACTAGATAACCTATGGATTTTTTTTCTTTAATTTTGATACTAGCAGCATATATACAACCAAAAATTTCCCCCTTTAGCCACATTCAAATATATAATTCAGTGCTGTTAATTACATTCACAATGTTATGCTACCATCACTACCATCCATACCATGATTATCCATTCTTCCAAATAGAAACACTGTACAATCTAAGCATTAACTCCCCATTCCCTCCCCCACCTTGGCACATGGTAACCTTTATTCTAATTATGTATTTGATTATTCTAGTTATTTCATATCAGTGAGATAATAAAATATTTATTCTTTTGTGTCTGTATTATTTCATTGAACATGATTTCTTCAAGATTCACCTACGTTTTCACATGCATCAGTACTTTATTCCTTTTTACAGATGAATAATATTCCATTGTGTATATACCACCTTTTGTTTATCCATTCATCAGTTGATTGACACTTGGGTTGCTTCCATATTTTGGAAATTGTGAATAATGCTGCTATAAACATTGGTGTGCAAATATCTGTTCAAGTCCCTGCTTTCAATTCTTTTGACTATCTACCTAGAAGTGAGATTACTGGGTAATAGGATGATTCTATACTTTCTGAGGAACCACCAAACTGTCGTCCACAGTGGCTGTACCATTCCCACCAACAATGAAGGTGTGTTCCTATTTCTCCAAATCCTCCTCAGCATATGTAATATTCTGTTTTTTTAAATAGTAGCCATTTTAGTGGGTATGAAATAGTAATTGATTGTGGTTTTGATTTGCATTTTCCTTAAAGCTAATGATGTTAAGTATCTTTTCATATGCTTTGTGGCCAGTGGTTATCTTCCTTGGACATATAGCTATTTAAGTCTTTTACCTATTTTTAATTGGGTTGCTTGTTTTTTTTGTAGTCACTTGTAAGATTTCTTTATATATTCTGGATATGAAACCCTTATTGGATATGTGGTTTCCAAATATTTTCTCCAACTGCGTAGGTTGTCAGTTTACTTTTACAACATAATCCTTTAACACAAAAGTTTTAAATTTTGATTAAGTCCTATATATCTACTTTTTGTTGGTGCTGCTTGTGTTTTGGGTGTAAAGTCTAAGAAATCACTGCCAATCAAAATTTTCTATAGATGCTTCCTTATGTTTTCTTCTAGGAATTTTATGGTTCTGAATCATATATTTAGGTCATTGGTCCATTTTGAGTTGATTTGTGTACATGCAGTAAGGTAGGGATCCACCTTTACTCTTCTTCATCCACTTTTCCCAGCACCATTTGTTGAAGAAACTATTCTCTCCCAGTTGAATGGACTTGGTACATTTGTGAAAAATCAATTGGCATAAACGTTAGGGTTGATTTCTGAATTCTTAACTTGATTCCATTGGTCTATATGCCTGTTATTGAGCTAGTAATGTGCTATTCTCATTACTGTGGCTTTGAAATAAGTTTTAATATCAAGAAGTCTAAGTCACTGTATTTGCCAGGTGCAGTGGATGTGCCACAATGATGGAAGAGGTTGTTGATGTGGGAGGGGTGGCATGGGTGGGGTGGGGGGTATATGGGGACCTCATATTTTTTTAATGTAACATTTAAAAGAAAATAGAGTGAGAAAAAAAAAGAAGTCTAAGTCTTCCAATTTTTCTCATCTCTTTCAAGATGGCTATGGCTATTTGAGATCCTTTTGCTTCCATATGAGTTTGAGGATTGGCTTTTACATTTTCTGCAAAGAAGAATATTGGACTTTTGATAGGGAGTGTGTTTACATATTTACTTACTAGCTCATTCATTGTTTTTCCGATATCCTTTAGTTCTTTCTCTATATTTTCCTTCATCTCCTTGAGCAAATGAAGACCAATTCTTATAAAGTATATGTTTGGCTTGTCCATAGTCTAGTCTACTCTGTTGATTATTTCTATGTCATTATCCCCTTCCTTTAAATAGGTCATCTTCTCCTGTTCGTTTGGTCATCTTTTCTTGCACACTGTACATTTCAATATTTCAAAATGTTAACTCTAGGATTTAGCCCCTGAGCTAGCTGTCTCTTGAATTTGTATCAAGCTTGTGATATGAGAGATTTTCTTGATTGTCAGGAGCTAATAATAATTTTAAAACAATACATTTGAGAACCACGGCTCCAAGGACTGGGTGGGCCTGGATGTGGAGCCCTCTCCCCTGCTACCTTCACACCCTGCCTAGGGCTCTGCCAGAGTCTATACAGGGGCACATGCAACTGACTTTTGAATCCCAGGTTTCCAGGATGGGGACAGGCAGAGTGAAAGAACAGCTTCCAGTTAATATCTGCTCAATAAATAAAAGAAGATTGTACATGCAATGACTCAGAATCTACTGTCCATTTTTATGGCTAAATAATATTCCATGGTATGTATACGACACATTTTTTTAATTCATGCATTGATTGGTAGACACTTGGGTTGCTTCTAGCTTTGGACAATTGTGAATAAGGCCACTGCCAACATCAGTGTGCAAATATCTATTAAAAAGTTCTTGCTTTCAGTTCTTTTGGGAAATGTTAGATTGTACATATGGCAACAAATTTTAAAAAATTTTTTAATTCATGGAATTACATTATACAATGAACCCTAAGCTAAAATATGCAATTTAATTAATAGTAAAATTATAAAAAACATACAATTTTTCATTTATACAACTAAAAAATGTGATAACATCATTTGTTAAAAAAATGTTCTATACCAATGCAAGGTGTTGGTGGTGGGGTGGGGTATGGGGCTCCTATATGTTACACATGATTGTTCTGTAAACCCACAAGCTATCTAATAAAGGGGGAAAAAATAAATAGTTTAAAAAAAATACAGAAAACACCCATAGTCTTTGCAAATTGACTTTATGTTGCTTGGTGCTCTTCACAGTTCAGTCTTCCTATCAAGAAGGTCATCCCAAGATGAATGCAAAAGTGCAGAACCCACCCTTTCTTTTGTGAGCCTATGTTTTGACCTGGACTTGTGCTGGCTAGTGGCCTTAGGAGTTGCCCCGTTTACAGGAATTTGAGTGCCCTCTCTACCACACTAGGAAACAGACCTTCTCCATCTCGTGGATGTTCCACCACAGGACTTAAAGCAGGTAAGCCTTTGACACTGGCCACCTAACTCAGCTATTTCTTATACCATTCTAGCTGTCCCAAACTGTTTTTGCCTGGAGGTCAAATTCTGTGGAGGAAGGAGTGAGATGAAGAGGAGTTTCTTTGGTCAATCTTTCCTGGCTGGAAGGGAGTCAGAGACCCACAAAGGGAACTCCAGCTGACTCCAAACTACACTGGGGAAAGAGAGAAGGAAGGACCAGCAAGAGTGCCAGGAGCTTTTCCTATGGCTCTTTGAAGCTGCATTTTCTCAAGTCATTACTGTATTAGTCAGTCAAAGGGGTATGAATGCAAAATATCAGAAATCTGTTGGTTTTATAAAGGATATTTATTTGGGGTAGAAACTTACAGTTACCAGGCCATAAAGCAGAAGTTACTTCCCTCACCAAAGTCTGTTGCCATGTTTTGGAGCAAGATGGCTGCCAACATCTGCAAGATTCAGGCTTCCTTTTCCTCTTACAGCTCCATGGTCCCAGCTTCTTCCAATATCAGCTGCAGGCTGGGGTAAGTCTTCTCTCTGTCCTGGGGCTCATTTCTCTCAGGGCTTAGCTGTTCTGCTCCCTCCACAAGGCTAACCATCCGGTGAACAATTCATCTTTCTTCCCAGAGCCTCTGCTGTGTCTAATGGAGCCTTCTCTCTTTCCTCACTTAACTGCTTCTCTGTGTATTTACTTCCCAGGGCTCCAGCATTAGAACTCTGTCTCCTCTGCCATGTTGTTTTCTCTGTGAATCCCCGCCCCTCGGGGACTCAACATCCTACTGCTATGGCCCAATCAAAACCTTTATCATAATTTAATCAAGCAAAAAATGAAACCTCTGAATCCAATACAATCTAATATACCCAGAGGAACAGACCAGTTAACAAACATAATCCAATATCTATTTTTGGAATTCATAAACAATATCAAACTGAGGCAATTACATACCCAGTAAATGAAGTTCTTTAACTGTTTTCTGTAGTTTTTCAAGAAAGGCACTGTCTTTAAGCCTCCTTTGCCACTTTTACCTGAGGTGATTTGGTACAATGGCCACTCTCAGAGCCAGCTACCAGTGGTCTAATGTAGCTGATCAAACATTTCTGCTAGTGGCCTGCCCACCTCCAAATCTTGAGGAACTAGTTACTTATAGCTCACCCTGGCACCAACTAGTTGCACGAGAAGCCAGGGTTGATAACCTCACTGCTGCCTGCCACAAGGCTGGGGGATAAGCAAGGATAAGCACAACATGTAGAATGGAATTCATCAGTATTTACCACAATTTACCAGCCTCTTTTTCCCACTCTTCCCTGGATTCCAGTAATGAAACATAATTGATTCACACAGTTCCTATATGTTTAATAGTCGTTCTGGTGGAACAACTGGTCCCTGGAACTTCCTACTCTGCTATATTGTTCCTCAATATGCTCAAGGAGATAAAACAAAAACACAGAGAAAGAACTGAGTGAGAAAAAAAGCAATGAATGAACAATATGAGGATCACAGCGAAAAAAGAAATTTTAAAAAAGAACTAAACAGAAATACTACAATTGAAACCACAAACAGTGAAATGAAAATTCCCTAGAAGGTTTCGACAGCAGATTGGAGCTGGCAGAAAAAGAATCAACAAACCCCAAAATAAGATAATTGAAATGATTCAAGCCAAGGAGAAAAAAGTAAAAGGAATTTTTAAAAAGTTACAGAGCCTATGAGACCAATAAGATACCAATCCTCCATCTGATAGACAAAGGATAAAGAATATCAGAAAACAGGGGTTTGGACCAAAAGAGGATCATGTGGGCCATACCCTCCCCAGCTGACCCATGACTGGGTGTTTTGGACTCTGCCAAGGAGATTCTTGGGGAAAGACTTCATGTGACAGAAAAAGTCATATGAAATGAGTTAAACTTTGGAGTTTGAAGCTGACCAGTGTGGGCTTTAAATGTTAGTATTTAAGAGAGACCTAGGCCAAAGTTCAGCTGTTTTGTTTATAAAGAAAAAGTATCTGAAAATACATCCAGGAATTTAGTGGTTAAGATTATTTTATTTTAAAGAAATAGAAGAAATAAGGTTATCTAGAGAGAAATACATACTTACAATCTGTTAACTAAAGTATATACCTAATCTCTATGCTTGCTTCTTATGATTCTTCTAGAAATGTTCCTGGATGTTTTCCAGAGAAGTCTTGAGTTTCTTTTAATGACAAAAGGCCTACAAGATTACCTACAAGGTGGCATTCCAGGAGACATACTCGAGGTAACAGGGGTCCCTGAAATGGTCAGCCCAGGGTGACAGCAAAAACAAGTCCTCAAGATGTCAGCTGCATTTTGTTCTCAGGCAAATTTAAGATATTTCTAGATAAACAAAAATGGAGGGACTTCACCACCACTATACCTACATTATAAGAAATGCTAAAGGGAGTTTTTTAGACTGAAAGAAAAAGACATTTGACAGTAGGCAGAAGCAGTGTAAAGAAATGTGACCTCTGGTAAAGGTAACAAGTGAGTAGTTATAAATGCCAGCATTATTGTATTGTGTATCTTGATGTGTAATATGACTTTTTTACTTACTATACATTCTAAAATGCAAATGTATAAAAAGTAACGATAATTCTATGGTTTTAGGCAAACAATGCATAAAAACTTAATTCGTAACAAGCAACAAGTGTGGGGACAAAATGGGTATGGGAACAGAGTATGTATATCCTACTGAAGTTAAGTTGAAATTTTTAAAAAAATGATTATTAAAGATTTAGGATGTTAAATTTAAGCCCCATGGTAACCTCAAGGAAAATATACAGAGAGAAAAAAAATGAGAAGGGACTCAAAATGGTACAATACAAAAATAAATCAAATAAAAATGAAAGTCAGCATTAATAGAATACTTGAAGGACCAAAAAAGTATAAGACTTACAAAGACCTAACAGCAAAATGGCAAAAGAAAGTTCTGATTATCATTAGTTACTTTAAATGTAAATGAATTAAACTCTTCAGGCAAAGTCAGACTGGATAAAAAAAAAAAAGCATGGCACAGCTATATGCTATATAAAATGACTCACCTTAAATTCAAAGACACAAGTAGGTTGAAAGAGAAAGGATGTAAGAAAAAATACACCATGCAAACAGTATACCAATATCTAATAAAAAGACTTCAAGTAAAAAGAATGTTATGAGGGACAAAGAAGGGCACTATATTCTGATAACTAATTCAAAAAACAGATGTAGCAATTAAAAATATATATGCACATGCCCCAAAACATAAGAAGAAAATATTGACAGATATCAAGGGAGAAATAGACAGCACTACATTAATGGTAATTAATTAATGGTAAGATACTTCAAAACACTATTTTCAGTATTGGATAGAAGATCAACAAGGAAACAGAAGATTTGAACAATACTATAAGCAACAAACCTATTTTGAACATTTTACTCAAAAGTAGCAGAATACAAATTCTTCTGTAGTGCATATGAGTCATTCTCCAGGACAGAATATATGTTAGTTCACAAAATAAGTCTCAATAACTTCAATAATATTGAACTAATACAATGTATCTTCTCCAATCACAACATAAGAATCAATTAACAGAAGGAGAATTGGGAAAATTATAAATAAATGGACATCAAACAACACAATCTTAAACAACAAATGGGTCAAAAAGAAATCAGAGGGGAAAGTAAGAACCATCTTGAGGTAAATTAAAATAAAAAGCACAACATACAAAAACTATGGGATGTAGCAAAGACAGTGATGGAAGGGAAATTTATAGCTTTGAATGCTTACATTAAAAAAGAAGAAAGATCTTAAGTCAGAGATCTAACCTCACTCCTAAGAATCTAAAAAATGAAGAGTAAATTAAACTCAAAGCAACCAGAGAAAGGAAATAAAAATTGGAGCCGAAACAAAGGAAATAGAGGCTTAAAAAAAAAAAACAGTAGAGTCAATGAAATGAAAATCTGACTCTTTGAAAAGATCGAGAAAATTGATAAACCATTAGCTAAACTGACAAAGAGACAACAGGACACAGAATTAAATCAGAAATGAAAAGTGAGACATTACTACCAATCTGACAGAAATAAAAAGGATTATAAGAGGATAATATAAACTAATGTATGTCAACAAACAAGCTGAACAAGATGAAATGGACAAAATTCCGAGAAATTCACAAACTACCTAGTCTAACTCAACTGACCATCACCAACTAAAAAAATTGAATCTGTTAACAAAAACCTTCCAACAAATAAAAGCCCAGGACCAGACTGCTTCACTGGGGAATTTTAACAAATATTCCAAGAATAATGAACACCAACCCTGCTCAAACTCTTTCAAAAATCTGAAAAAGAAGGAACACTTCCTAACTGATTCTATGAGGTCAACATTAACCTCGTACCAAAACCAGAAAAAAAACAAAAAACAAAAAAACCATGAGAAAAGAAAACCACAAATATGAAAACATATGTAGAAATCCTCAAGAAAATACTAGAAAAACTGCATCCACATTCACAGAATTATACACCATGATCAAACGGATTTATCCCTTGCACGCAAGAATGATCCACCATAAGAAAATCTATTAATTATACACTACATTAATATAATAAAGGAAAAAAATTATCATCATTGATGCAGAAAAGGTATTGGACAAAACCAGCACCCTTCTTGATAAAACATTTATAAAACTAGGAATAGAGGAAAACTTACTCAACATAATAAAGGGTGTTTTAATTTTTCCTAGTTGCTAAAACAAATCATACAATGAGTCGGCTTAACAAAAGGAATTTTTTGGCACATGGTTTCAGATGCTAAAAGGCTTGCTTCCTGACTTTTGGATCTTCTGATTGGCTGACAATCTTTAAGGTTCCTTGACTTTTCAGTCCAGCTACTTCTTCTTTCTTTAACTTCCAGCTTCTGGCTGCTCTTTGTGACTTCCCTCTCCATCTGATTTTCACTCTGCTTATAAAGGACTCCATTAATTTGGATTAAAGCACAACTTGATTCAGTGGCACCACACCTTAACTGAGGTAGCAGCTTGACAAGATCTTGTTTACAATGGGTCCACATAGTCTTACAATGGACCAAGACTATGAACATGTCCAAACTGGGGTACACAATTAAATGCACCACAAGAGAATATATGAAAAACCAACAGCTACCATCATATTCAAAGGTGAAAGATGGAAAGCGTTCCCTCTAAGATCGGGAATAAGACAAAGATGCCCACTGACATCATTGCTATTTGACATTGTACTATAAATTTTAACCAGATAAATTAGGCAAGATAATAAATAAAAGACATACAAATGGGAAAAGAAGAAGTAAAACTTTCCCTATTTGCAGATATGATGCTGTATTTATAAAGTTCTGGAAAATCCACAATGAAGATTCTAGAGCTAAAAAAAGAATTCAGCAGAGTAGTGAGTAAGATCAACATGAGGGAAGCGGACTTGGCCCAGTGGTTAGGGCGTCCATCTACCACATGGGAGGTCAGCGGTTCAAACCCCAAGTTTCCTTGACCCGTGTGGAGCTGGCCCATGTGCCGTGCTGATGCACAAGGAGTGCTGTGCCATGCAGGGGTGTCCCCCGCATAGGGGAGCCCCACGTATAAGGAGTGCACCCTGTAAGGAGAACTGCCCAGCGCAAAAGAAAGTGCAGCCTGCCCAGGAATGGCGCCACACACACGGTGAGCTGACACAACAAGATGAGCAACAAAAAGAAACACAGATTTCTGTGCTGCTGACAACAACAGAAATGGACAAAGAAGACGACGCAGCAAATAGACATGGAGAACAGACAACTGGGGTGGGGGGCGGGGGAAGGAGAGAAATAAATAAATCTTTAAAAAAAAAAAAGATCAACATGAAAAATCAGGGAGTGGATGTGGCTCAAACAATTGAGCACCTGCTTCCCACCCACCTGGGAGATCCTGGGTTCCGTTCCTGGTGTCTTCTTAAAAAACAACAACAGGGAAGCTGATTTGGCCCAATGCATAGGGCGTCTGCCTACGACATGGGAGGTGCAAGGTTCAAACCCAGGGCCCTCCTGACCTGTGTGATGAGCTGGCCCATGTGCAGTGCTGATGTGTGCAAGGAGTGCCATGCCATGCGGGGGTGCCCCACGTAGGGGAGCCCCATGTGCAAGGAATGTGCCCCCTAAGGAGAGCTGCCCAGCGTGAAAAAAGTGCAGCCTACCCAAGAATGGTGCCACACACATGGAGAGCTGATGCAGCAAGATGACACAACAAAAACGAGACACAGATTCTGGGTGCCACTGACAAGAGTACAAACGGACGTGGAAGAACACAAGAATGGATACAGAGAGCAGACAACTGGGGGGATGGGGGCAGGGAAGGGGAGGGAAATAAATAATGTTTAACAACAAAAAAACAAACAAAAAAACAACAACAACAAAAATGAAAAAAACTCAGGGGAGCCCAATGTGGCTCAGTGGTTAAGTACCAGCTTCCCACAGATGAGGTCCCAGGTTCAATTCCCCAGCCCCCGGTACTGCCTCCTCAAAACAATCAATAGTCTTTCTATCCACTAGTAATGAACAATCTAAAGAGGCAATCGGGAAAAATATCCATTTACAATAACAAGTAAAAGAATCAAATATTAAGGAATAAATTTAACCATGGAATTAAAAGATTTTTACATGGAAAAATACAAAACATTACTAAAAAGAAATCAAAGAAAACTTAAATGGAAGTACATTCTGTGTTCCCAGATAGGGTGACTAAATATTGTTAAGATGTCAGATCTACCCAAAGCAATTTACAAATTCAGTGTAATCCCAATCAAAATTCCAACAGTCTTATTTGCAGAAATGGGAACGATAACCATCAAATCTATATGGAAGAGAAAGGGTCCCCAGACACCCAGCAAGACGGTGGCACAGTAAGGAGCTCCTAGATTCACCTCCTGCTACAGGGCAGTTAGTAAACACCCAGAGCTCTCTGGAGCTAGCTGAAGCACCTGTTTGGGGGCTTCAGGAGGCCAGAAGAGCATCCTGCCATATCCTGGAAAGAATGGAAGGAGGAGACTGCCAATCTGCAGAGATGACTCGTAAGTAGAGTGCTCCACACCCTGGAGGCTGGTGCCCATCCTCCACTGGAGACACAAGCCGCCTCGGGAGCTATTCCGCAGCTGGAATTGAAAGCTCCACTTCCCTAAAATGGGGGAGGAAGAGACGGTTGGGCACCAACTTTAGCTACTGATGAGTAAATTCAGCGGGCTAAAGTATAATTCTGAGAACAGCTAAAATTTGAGCCTGTCCAAGTCAAAAAGAGGCCAGGCACCACCATCTGAACTCCATGCCTGGCACAAGAGGAAGTGGGGTGGACTGAAAATCACAGTGCTGGTGGGGACTGGCTTCTTTCCATCCAGGTCGGATTGCAGCTCTAGCCTAGGCCCCAGCACCACCTACACCAGGGAGGAGGCTGCAGGTACCTGTGCCAGCCTCTCTGGGAAATTACCAGCCAAGCCGTAGAGGCCGGTGATTGTTTTACTCTGGTGGTGCAAGCCGCCCCAGGAGCTATTCTGTGGCTGGAATTGGATACTCCATGTCCCAAAAACAGGGGAGGAGGAGACAGCTGGCTGCCGATGTTGGCTACTGATTGGTAGACTCAGCTGCCTAAGATATAACCCTAGGAGGAGCTGGGGTGTGAATCTGCCAAGTCAGAAAGAGGTTGGTGCCTGCCATTTTGACTCCCCCCTGACCTGAGGTGAAGCTGGGCTGACTGAAAATCACAGTGATGGTAGGAACCAGTTTCTTTCACCCAGATCAGCCTGCAGCCCTAAGCTAGCCTTTAGCCCCACCTCCAGCAGGGAGGAGACTAGCATGCCCTTCACCACCCTATCCAGGTACCTCTGACTGGCATAAATTGAATAACAGGAAGTATACCAGGTCAACTGCGGTCATCTTGGACTCGTACTGCATAGATTGTTGCCCACACCTGCAGCTCCATCCCCACCCCAGGCAGGGGAGAAAGAGACATGAAGCTTCATCAGTCTCACTGGGCAATCTAGGCCTGCATGACTTGGATTATTCCACACAGCTGTGACTCTGTCCCTACCTCTGGCAAAGGAGAAAGTTGGGAGAAGCTTCATGGGTCCCAGGGGCAATGAGGGTAGCTTGAGCCTCCACAGCTTATAGCACCATTTACATCCTTGGCTCCTATTGCACAACCAGCAAGAGAGAATGGGCAGGAAGCCCTAAACTAAAAGGAAAAACTGCACCTAGAATAAATACTCTAGTAATCCAGATGCCAAAACACCAACAAAAAATTATAACCCACACCAAGAAACAGGAAGATATTGCCAGGTTAATGGAACAAGATAAGTCTCTCAATGACATAAAGGAGTTGAGACAACTAATCATAGATGTTCAAACAAATCTCCTTAACAAATTCAATGAGATGGCTAAAGAGATTAAGGATATTAAGAAGACACTGGATGAGCACAAAGAAGAATTAGAAAGCATACAAAGAAAAATAGCAGATCTTATGGGAATGAAAGGTGCAATAAGTGAAATTTAAAAAACATTGGAATCAAATAATAGCAAATTTGAGGAGGCAGAAGAAAGGATTGGTGAGCTTAAGAAATTGCTTCTGAAAGTGAACATACAAAAGAACAGATGATGAAAAGAATGGAAAAAATTGAACAAGGTCTCAGGGAACTAAATGAAAGCAAAAGGCATGCAAACATATGTGTCATGGATGTCCCAGAAGGAGAAGAGAAAGCAAAAGGGGCAGAAGGAATATTTAAAGAAATAATGGTAGAAAATTTCCCAACCCTATTGAAGGACTTAGATTTCTTTGTCAAAGAAGCACAACATAATCCCATCCGAAAAATATCTGAATAGACCAACTCCGAGACACATACTAATCAGAATGTCAAAGGCCAAAGACAAAGAGAGAATTCTGAGAACAGCAAGAGAAAAGCAATGCATAACATATAAGGGATATCCAATAAGATTAAGTGCTGATTTATCACCAGAAACCATGGAGGCAAGAAGACAGTGGTCTGATATATTTAAGATACTACAAAAGAAAAACTTCCAGCCAAGAATCTTATATTCAGCAAGGCTGTCTTTCAAAAAAGAGGGCAAGATTGGAATATTCACAAATAAACAGAAACTGAGAGATTTTCTAAGCAAGAGACCAGATTTTCAGGAAATACTAAAGGGTGTGCTAGAGCCTAAAAAGAAAGGATAGGAGAGAGAGGCCTGGGAGAAAGTCTAGAAATGAAGATTATATCAATAAAAGTAACTAAAAGTGTCAAAAGAGTGGTGAAAATAAAATATGACAGATAAAACTCAAATAGACTGGAATAAACTTAACCAATGAGGTAAAGCACTTGTATTCAGAAAACTGCAACTCGATGTTAAAAGAAATTTTAAAAGGCCTAAATAAATGGAAGAGCATTCCATACTAATGGATTGAAAGACTAAATATCATTAAGATATCTGTTCTACTCAAATTGATATACAGATTCAATGCAATCCCAATAAAAATTCCAACAGCATTTTTTTTTTAAATTGAAAACAAGATTATTAAATTTATTTGGAAGTGTAAGTGGTCATGAATAGCCAGAAACATCATAAAAAGGAAAAGCGAACCCACATCTCTGGACTTTAAATCATATTACCTGGTAAAAACAGCATGGTACTGTCATAAGACAGACATATAGACCAATGGAACCAAACTGATGGTTCAGAAACAGACCCTCACAGGTACAGTCAAGTGATTTTTGACTAGCCTGTCAAACCCACACAGCTTGGGCAGAACATTCCATTCAACAAAATGGGCTGAAAGAACTGGATATCCATAACCAAAAGAAGGAAAGAGGACCCCTATCTCACATTTTATCCAAAAATAAAATCAAAATGGATTAAAAAACTAAAAATAAAAGCAAGAAACCATAAAACTTCTAGAAGAAACTGTAGGGAAAACATCTTCGAGACTTGGTGGTAGATGGTGATTCTTAAAGGTGATAAGAGGAGGACTGAGGTGGACTACTGATGTTTAATGTATGTACAAGTTTAATAAGTTTTACTATAAAAGTATGGAAATATATAGAGTGGATGGTAACAAATAGTAACAGCTAGTTTATAAATGGGGATGTGGCTGAAAATGGTAGTCTAGGGATATAAATGCCAGTTGACAGAATACTGGAGAATAATCTAGGAACTGAATAGCACAGTAAACCAAGAGGTGGATGAGAATTGTGGTTGATGGTACAGATGCAACAATGTCCTTTATGAACTTGAGCAAACATACATCACTACTGCACGGTATTGGGAATGCATGGGAAAAATACACCTGGAGTGACCTGTGGACTATGGTTAGCAGTAATAATATAATATTCTTGCATGTATGTGAAAAATGTACTATGTTGATAATGAGGGCAGTATGGAAAATGTGAGCCAAATGTACACTATGGATGTGGTAACAATCAGATGATATTATGTTATCTGTAACAAATGTTCCACCAGTGTGGTGTGTTGATAGAGGAATTCTGCCCATGCACATGATTGTTTTCATAAGTTTACAACTTCAGTCATAAAAAAATATACTTAAAAAACAATAATAGGGTGGGTTGGGGGAAAAACACACCAAATATAGGAAAAGGACAATAATTAGTAAAGATTTTGACAATATTCTTTCACAATTTGTAACAAACATCTCATGACAATGCAAGGTGTTGGTGGAGGGTTGATGTATGGGACCCCTGTACGATGTTATGCATGTTTACTTTGTAAGTTCACAACTTTTACTATACACTTAATCATTTATATAAATGATATAGAAATAATAAGAGGGAGGGTTGGGGGAAAAATACTTTGGTTAGTAATATTTTGACAATGCTCCTTAATCATTAGTTAAAAAGGTTTAACATAAACGCAAGGTGTTGGTGGTAGGGTAAATTATGAGGGTCTTGTATGGTATTATATGTGTTTGTTTTGTAAATTCGCAACTATTGCTATGCACTTATTGTTTAAGAGTGTTTGTGTGTGGGTGATATATTTTAATAGATTAATTAAAAAAAAAAGAAAAGAAAAGAGAAAGGGTCCCCAAGTAGCCAAAACCATCTTGAAAAAGAAGAACAAAGTTAGAAGTACTCAAATGTCACAATGTTAAAACTTAATACAAAGCCACAGTAATCAAAGCAGCATGGTATTGTCACAAGGACAGACATATTAACCAATGAAATAAAATTGAGACTTCAGAAATAAACCCTCGCATCTATGGCCAATTGAGTTTTGACAAGGATCCCAAGTCTACTCAATTGGGAAAGAACAGACACTTCAACAAATGGTGTTAGGAAAACCAGATGTCCATGTCCAAAGGATGAACATGAACTCCCTACCTCACGCCATATATAAAAATTATATATACATCTCACAGAGTGTATCAAAGATCTAAATACAAGAATCAGAACTATGAAACTCTTAGAAGAAAACATAGCAAAGCATCTTCAGGACCTTGTGTTTGGCAGTGGTTTCTTACTCCAAAAGCACCAAGCACAAAAGGAAAAAATTGGA
This sequence comes from Dasypus novemcinctus, assembly GCF_030445035.2. Lineage (NCBI taxonomy): Eukaryota > Metazoa > Chordata > Mammalia > Cingulata > Dasypodidae > Dasypus > Dasypus novemcinctus. The sequence goes on from NC_080675.1 coordinate 41,966,318, forward strand.
TAAGATAAATGGGACTTAATAAAACTTTAAAATTTTTGTGCATCAAAGGACTTCATCATATGAAAATAAAAAGACAGCCTTCAGAACAGAAGAAAATATTTGGAAACAATATATTTATTGAGAGTTTAATATCCAAAGCATATAAAGAAATCCTACAATGCAACAAAAAGACAAGTAACTCAATTAAAACTGGACCAAATGGACAAAAGACTTGAATAAACATTTTTCAAAGATCTACAAATGGTCAAAAGCATATGAAAATATCCCAATCACTATTATCCATTAGGGAAATGTAATCAAATCCACAATGAAATACCATTTCACACCCACTATTGAAAGTAGGAAAGAGAAAAAAAGGAAAATAACAAATGTAGGAGAGGATATTTATTACTGGTGGGGATGTAAAATGGTTCAGTTCCATGGTAGAAAACTGTTTGGTGGGTCCTGAGAAAGAATTACCATATGACCCAACCATCTCACTTCTAGATATATAGCAAAAAACATTTAAAAGCAGGAACTTGAACAGATATTCATAGGAGCATTACTTACACCTGCCAATAAGTGAAAGCAACTCAAATGTACATCAATTGATGAGTAGATAAAAATATGATATATGCATACAATTAAATATTACTCAGCTGTAAAAAGGAATGAAATTCTGATACATGCGACAAGATGGATGAATCTTGAAGAGGTCATGTTAAGTGATAAAAACCTGACATACAAGATCAAGTTTTGTATATCACTGATATGAAATAAAAACAATAAGCAAATTAAAGAGGCAGAAACTAGAATACAGGTTAATAGGGGCTGGGGTCAGGAATAGGGAGTTAATGCTTAATTGGTACCAAATTTCTATTTGGGGTGATGGGAAAATTTTGGTAATAGATGGTGATGATGGTAGCACAACACTGAAAATGCAATTAACACCACTGAATTATATATAGTGAGACCTCATTTTACACAGCCAAGATGTTCCAAGACACTTTGCATAAGATGAAAATTGTGCATAATAGTGAACTCCAGTATTTAATAAATATTTTTTATACAAAGATACATATCTTACTTTTTACATAAATAAAACAAATACTCTAGTAACAATAAGTAAACAAAATTAATCATAGAAATATTTTTTAAAATTTTATTTCTCTCTCCTTCTGCCCCTTTTTCTACTGACAATCACTTATACCTGAATTTGCTTGTGTTGGAGTACATGTAAGACGAGGTTCTACTGTATTTCAATGTGGTTAAAGGGGTAAATATTAGGATGTATATATGTTAGTAGAATAAAAATTACGAAAACAACAACCTGTGAATATACAATACAAAGAGTGAACCCTACTGTAAACTTGGACTATAGTTAATCGTATAATTATAATATTATTTAATCAATTGTAACAAAGATACCACACTAAAGCAAAGTGTTAATAATAGCAAAAACTGTGCGCGTGAAGGGGAATATATGGGAACACCATATTTTATGAATGATTTTTCTATAAACCTACAACTTCTCTAAAAAATAGTAATGCAAAAATATTATCAGGCAAAAAATATTATATATGTAATTTTATTATCTATGACAATACCTCCTTCTGAGGATCTGTGAGGATCACATGGTCAAGTGCAGAGAACAATATTCATCTTCACTCTTAATCTTTACAATGTGTGAAAAGTCTTTTTTAACAGTAAAGTGAGTATAAAGAAAAAAAAATTAACAATGCCAATGTAGCTGAAAACAGAATTCTCTGCAGGTATTCCAAAGACTTGGCAGGCATCAGCTGCAGGGATATTTAGCATTCAATTTGACAAGAGGCTAAAATATAATCTCTTTTAAAAGGGAAGACCATAAAGACCATAAATGAAGTTGATGATGCCAGTGTCTTATGTTATCAAGTATTCCTGCCCACTTTTTCCCCTCCAGTTCCATATTTCCATGACTAGCAGGAATGCCTGAGCTGGACACTACATTCAGAACCATGGTTACTTACTGTCTACACCCCAGGCCCCAAATAACTGGTTTCTTTACCCAATTATCCTGAATAAGAGAGAATATTGTGTAGCAACTAAAACAGAAGATCTCAAGGCATATCCCTGAGAAATGTATGTCAATGGAAAGAACCATTATAGATTTAATCTTGTCTTTCTATCATACTAAGCTTCTTATTTCTCTCAGAAAACTCTGCCTCCTGTTACATAATGCTTTGGGTAGGACACTCACACTTCTTACTAGCACCACACCAGAGCAGTCAAGATATAAAGCCTACATACAAATTCATATCATAAGCTGGGCTTACCGCCATATTACAAAATCATATTCAACCTGCCTGCGTTTTATCAAGCTATGTATCATTTCTACATTGACCCACCCAGAACTACTCTGGCCAGGGAGCATTTCAAGTACATAGCCATCAAGTGCCATGAGTAACAGAGAATGGAGCAAAGGCAGTTTCTAAATCAAATCCATACTTCTGAAAATAAACACATTTCCAAATGATGTAATTACAACAAAATTAATTTAACATTAAGGTTTGAAAATTAATTTAACATTAAGGTTTTTAAAAAATGGATCAAGAAGGAAATATAAACAAACATGTATGTGATAAGACTAGCTGGTGTAAAGAAAAGCAATAGATGACATAGATTAAAAATAATAACTATAAAAATAAAGGTTCTCATGGACATTAAAATTCTAGTTACCTTGAACTCAACTGAAGGAACGCAAACACAGAGAATCAAAGTGCAATATCCAAACCCCCAAAGCCAAAATAATAGATGTTTAAAATATATATGTAACCGTTTCATTGAGATATAATTAATATACTATAACATTCATGCTTTTAAGGTACACAGTTCAATGTTTTGTAGTATATTCACAGAGTTGTGCAATCATCACTGCTATCTAATTCCAGAACATTTTCATTGATTCAAAAAAATAAAAACCTTGTACCCATAGCAGTCATTCCCCATTCTCTCCTCCTCCTAGCCTTAGGTAACCACTAATCTACTTTCTATTTCTATGGATTTGTCTATTCTGGACATTTCATATCAATGTGAAATTCAATGACTAACTTATTTCACTTAGCATAATATTTTCAAGGTTCATCTATGTTGTAGAGTGTATCAGTACTTCATTCCTTTTCAGTGCCAAATAATATTAAATATTTCATTTTGTATTTTCATTTATCAGTTTATGGTCATTGCATTGTTTCTATCTTTTGGTTATTAGGTATAATACTGCTGTGAATATTTGTATATAAGTTTTTGTTTAAACATAGGCTTTTTGTTTTCTCAGGTATATACCTAGGAGTGAAATTCCTAGGTCATATGGTTACTCTGTGTTTAACTATTTGAGGAATTGTCAAACTATTTTCCAAAGTAGCTACACCATTTTACATTCCCACCAGCAATGTGTGAGGGTTTCAACTTCTCCACATCCTCACCAGCACTTGTGTTTTTGTTTTTCATTTTTTTATTTTAGCCATTCTAGTAGATGTGAAGTAATATTTCACTGTACTTTTGATTTGTATTTCCCCAGTGATAAATGCCCTTTTTCTAAATTGAGTTGTCTTTTCACTATTATTTACTAAGAGTTCTTTATATTTTCTGAATACAAGTCCTGTATCAGATCAATGATTTTCAATTATTTTCTCTCACTTGGTGGATTGTCTTTTCACTTTCTTCATGGTATCCTTTGAAGCACAAAAGTTTTTAATTTTGATGAAATCTGATTTTTCTATTTTTCCTTTTCTCATTCATGCTTTTGCTAGCGTATCTCAGAAGCCATTGCCTAATCCAAGTTCATGAGAAGTTACACCCATGTTTTCTTCTAAGAGTTTTATGGTTTTAGGTCTTACATTTAGGTTTCTCCTCTATTTGGTATATGGCATGAAGCAGAGGTACAACTTCTTTCTTTTATATGTGGATATCCAGTTGTCTCAGGACCATGTGTTGAAGAGACTACTGTACCGCCATTGAATTGTCTTGGCACCCTTGTAGAAAATCATTGGGCTGTAAATTTAATGATTCACTTCTAGACTATCAATTCTATTCCATTCATCTATAATTTTTATCCTTACAGCAGTACCACACTGTCTGGATTACTACAGCTTTGTAGCAATTTTTTAAATCAGGAAGTATGAGTCCTCCACCTTTGTTCTTTTTAAGATTGTTTGACTTATCTGGGTCCCCTACATTTCCATATGAATTTTAGCATCAGCTGAGATTTTGATAGGGATTACATCGAATCTGTAGATCAATTTAGAAAGTATTTCCATCTTAACAATATTAAGTCTGATCTGCAAAACCGGGATATCTTTCTATTTATTTAGGTCTTCTTTAGTGTAAAAGTCTTGTATTTTTTTTAATTGGTGTTAAACTTATTCCTATGTATTTTTCTTTTTGATGCTCAAAGTATTAGGTTTTAGGGTTTCTTCTAGTGCTCTTGAAGTATCCAGATTAAAAAGAAATAATTACTTATGGATTTAATATCCTATGTTATATCCCTGTCAGTCTAACCACACCCATAGTCAAGCATGTTCAGACCAGTCCTGGACACCAGAATCACTTTTAATGAAGAAGGAAATAGCACTGATCTGTCAATTAGAAAGTAGGATGGAGCAGAGTGCAGAGTAGAATAAAATGTAACAGGTTCAAACTAAAATTTAGCCACTTCAAAGCTGTAGAATTCTGGGAAATATGCTTTCCTTTCCTTGTCTCAGCATTGTCATCTATAAAGGTAAGATTATAATATCTACCTTCATGTAGATTAGAAACAACATATGAAACATAAGCTCCTTAAGGGCCAGAACTTTGTCTTAATCACTATTATATCCCTAATCCCTAGATCAATGCTTGGAGCGTAATAGGTGCTCAATAAATAAGTATTTGCTAAATGAATTACTATAATGTCTAATATATTATCTAGCAAAAGTTAGGGCTAAATAAACAGCAGTAGTTATCATCATCATCATCATCATTAGACTTTAGCACAAATAACCTAATTGTCCAATGATGTGATAAGTAAACTGAATTACAGCAGTACTATAACCTGAACAGAAAGGAGTACAAATAAATTTAGGCAGACATAATGTAAATCTGATAAGAACAAAGGAGAATTTTAACAGCTCCAACGTGGAACAAATATTGCAGTTCAATTTTAAATAAACTTTTTTCTTACTTGCAAGTTGAATAAAGGAAAGACTAGAGAACATTGTGGCAGAAAGGGTAAAATATTCAAGGTTTGACAGAGCAGCTGGAAATAAAAAACCCACCATGTCTATGTTATAATAATATAACTACATTAATAAAGCAAGGAGGAAACTCTAATTTTTAAAAAATAGAAGGAAATATTCCTTAAGTTCTTATTTTTTGTAAAGTTCTGAAGGAGGGAGGGTGGGAGGGAGGGAGGGAAGGAAGGAAGGAAGGAAGGGAGGGAGGGAGGGAGGGAGGATACGAGGGAGGAAGGATGCAAGGGAGGGAGGATGGATAATGCTAGAAAACATCTGGTTTCTAGCTTCTTACAGTTTCTTAAACTTTCATAGAAGCATCTGTAAAAATAGGAGAAATGAACAAAAAAGCTAATGCTTAAACCAAAATCTAAGTCCAATTGCCACATGTAGCCTTTCAAAATGCCTTCTGATGTTTCAGCAAACTGCTTTTTCATTTCCTGTAGAGTTACCTTCTAAAAAGATTAAGAGTGAGCTACTGTTTTGCATTTAAGACAGGGCTCTAAGACTCTGAAACACTGAATAGAGCGCTAGTCAATGCTAATTAATTGATATACAAATTCTTTTTCCCACTGCTATTTCATTTCCATATTTGCAAATCAAAAAACAACAACCCAAGATAGGGTTGTCATAGATAGGACAAAGAAATAAGAAAATCTTTTAGAGTTCCCAGCAAATAAAAACTATGCAATCCTGTACTAAACATTGCTAAACTTTGCTTCTATGCTTTTAAAGGCTGCTTGTTTCGTCACGCAAAAGTGGCTACTTTCATTGATGGACAGGATTTAAAAGACCTTCCTTACTATAATAAAAGCAAAAATCTACTTATAAAACAAATAGTTTAAAGTTAAATAAACTATTTAGAGTGTGAAAAGAAGTTCCAAATATTGTTATCCTGGTATGCATTCTGTAATGATTTGAGAGTCTTCCTTCTGTCCCTTTGTTTACGAAAAAAAATGCCAATTTATTTTTAATTTTTAAACAATGCATAGACTTAGTAAAAAACTATAATAATATGCAAACAAAAGTATAAATACTCTTTCCCTTACCCACAGATGCATAATCCTATTCCCCCAAGGAAACCATTGTAAACTGTTTACCATTAATAACCTGAAGTTTTCCATGCACTGGCAAGTATAACCAAACACATATACACATAAGAAATTTCAATTCTACTATTGACAACTAAAAATCATTTATATTAATACAAAATAAAAGTATGCACATAACCAACTTTTTATTATCAGTTTATGACTACAAAACAGCAATTAGAGAACCTTGGAACTTGAAGTAATTCTGGAGTACATCTACCAACTCCCTTGTTTTATAGTTTAGGAAACTGAAGTTCAATTTACCCATAGTTTGTACCAGAGCTATTCCTAACTATTACCACTTGGAAGCTCTGATTTCTTTTGTTCTTTGCATGATTTTTTAAAGATATTGCTACTTTCTACTAGACCTTCGAATATCTTTCTCAAAAGGAAAAAAAATCCTAAAGTTTAGTTTAAAATGAGTAAGTTCCAAAACTGTTAAAATCTGTCTGTCCCACTGTTTCAACTCTCACCTTAGGTGGGAATTTCACTTAGTCGCATTCAAAACAGTTCTGCCTCCTGGGCAGACTCAACAGTCCTATTCACATCTGTAGTCTTAAGTAAACAAAAATAAAGTATAAACCTTATGAATTTAGCTAACTTCTGTGCAAGTATAAGGAAAATGCTGGATTTGATTTTCTCAGTTGAGCACCTAAGAATTCAGAGAGCTAACAAGCACCAACCTGTAACCTGCATATATTAAGTATCTCATTACGAAGGTCAAGAGGGAAAGTTCTTGGTTCCATCAGAAGCAAATGAAATCTATGTGGATTTCTTATAATCCACTTACAAGAATCACATGGGCCAATATTCACCCAACTGGTATGTGAGCAGAGACATGATGTCAACGGTGTCTAGAGATAACCCTGTTCCAAAGTCATCGTTTAGCGAGACTCTGCAATGCTGAAAAGTACTTCTCTGAATGACTGTTAGTAGAATATGCAATGGAGTGGGCAGGTTAGATAACTAAGTTTTAAGTCACAGAATGTAATTTTGATGTGATTTTTTTTGGTGTGATTTTTGGCCTACTAATAAGGGCTTTGTTTCTTAGTTTACCTGTGTTTTTAATTGGTCACAATGTATTTATTGGTTTTGGGGAAGGGTTTCAAAGACTTTTGACAAAGGAGGCCTTGGCCCAAAAGCATAATGTGCTTTTTGAGTTCTTTAAATTAAAAGTAAAATAAAATTAAATTAAATTAAATAAACCTAGAAGCAGTTGTTTACCTATCCTCATATCTCTGCAATGTTCTATGGAAGCCTGAACCTCTATTATCTATTATATAATCTTTTGCTGATTCTTTAAGCCTTTCAAATTCACATGGAAATAGAAACTGCCCCTTAAGCCTGACCTGGCACTAAGTACTAAAGATCCTGTAGATTGTTAGCAGTAAAAATGCCAAATAAAAATCTCCCGGATACATTCTCTCACTCTGTATGCTGTTACCTTGAGTTTCTGGGATTTGTCTCCAACATAAACAGTACTAGTGTCATACTGAAGGAGGTTACCTCAGCCCTTCTGAAAACTGTGACTGGGTGAGTTCTATTCCCTAAAACAAACAGAGCAGAAGGGTGGGCCAGGCAAGCCACAACCCTCCCCCTGACAAATGCCAACTATTGCTTCTAAGAGGAAGCAAAAAATATGAAACCTGAAAAATCCTCTCAATTTTTAAGGGATTCCTAGTAATTAATTATATTTTTCATAATTAATCCTTCTGTTAAGGACTTATTTGCTCCTAATTTTTTTTAATTAAAAAAAATTTTTTTAATTGTTTGCTCCCTATCTAAAGCAGTCTGTCAGAAGATATGAGTAATATATTTTCCTCTCCTTTGATCTAGTTGGGGCCAAGACTCCTACCTTATCCAGTCTAACCTCTATTGAAATTGAGAGCTGCGTCCCTTCTTCAATGTGTATGACTAACATTTAATTGACTTTCTAGACTAGGAAAAAGAGAGTGAGAAATTACTGGAAATTGTAGAGAAAGAAACATAAGACAGGAACAACGGTCATAGCAACTCACACCATATATAGAGTAATTGTTTAGAATCTCAGTTATTGGCACCAAACAATCTAATACCTTTGGTTTTCCTCTATACATCCTGGTTGCCTGCCTTTGGGTCACTTAATTTTTTTTTTTATCACCATTTTCTCCACAGCAGGAAGAAAAAACACAACCAATTGAAACACAAGTTGGTCATTTATTTCCTGGTGGCTCTCATGAAAGGTTTGATGGAAAAAGAAATTGAAACTATTATGGTGATTCATAGGAGGTTTAGAATTATATAGGGATTCATTTAATTATTTTATTAATTATTCTTTATAAATCAATAAAATAAATTGCTGTTGTTCTCCCCAACACAGGCAATGTTCAACCTAAGCAGCTCAAAAGACATGTTCTGATAGTGGAGAAACTACACTGGGGGTACAGGATCTGGGTGGAGGCTCTGCATATCTATTTGCTATCTGAATGTCCCTAAGCAGGCTGTGTAACCCCTAAGGACTTCAATTTACTCTTTGCGAAATGGCAGGGATAGGCCAAATAATCTCTAAGGCTCTATATATCTATGAAAATAATTACTTTTAGCCAATTAAATAGTCATAGACCCCTTGAGGTAGGTCAAGCTCAAGTAAAAACTATTCATAGAGCAATGATGAAAAAAGGAAGGCACGCTGGCCGGGAGAGGAGGGTAAGAGACCAGGGTTCATACACAGTAAAGAGAGTAGCTAACTACCACCTGACCTCTGACCTCCTGGTGGCTCACTGAACTTTGAAGAGGGGCCATACTGAAAGCAAATAAATCTCTCCTGAAAGAATTACAGACTTTCAAACTTAAACCTTTGTGTAACAGGTCAGAGTTTTTCCACTTTCGACAGTTGAATGAGCATCCAGTATGATTTATAAAATGGTTTCAAAAGCCCAATTGTTTTCTAATAAGAAAATTTGTATTTGATCATGTTTCCTTCTTCACTTGAGGTATATGGGAATACACTTCTGTCTCCCTCCTTTCCCATTAAACTCTCACATGTTTAGATGGCAAACTCTAATCAGAGCATGAAAGAGGTCATAAGGCAGCAGTTTGATCAGGAAGAAAGTTAGAGAAAACCTCCCCCACCCTTTGAAATTTTAACTCCTGTCCAGGCACTCCCTCTCACCCCATACTCCTCTCATAAAATGTGCTATTTATTTATCTTTGATTCTCCTCAAAGGTGCCTGGAGAAGCCTGTTGAGTGAGCTGCCACCTTCCAGATTTAATCGGTTTTCCTCAGTCGTTTGGCAGCTCTAAACTCAGAAACCAAAAACTCTTCCGCTAGAATGGGCTTTCTCAATACAAGAGCTGGCAAAGCCTCACACAAATTTCATCTAAGCGGAACAATAACAATATTAAGTTCCCTCCCATCACAATGGCCCTAGTGTTATTTGGTTGGGTTGTCATCCCACCTGTCAGCTGCCACCAAAGGACAATGAATTTGCAAGTTTACACACTTTTCTTAGGAATGTTCTTTCTCTTTTCTCCTTGGACTCTCCCTTTCTGTAGTTCCTATTCTTCAAGACATGGGGGCTCATTTAAACATAAAGTTTTACGACTTTCTTGAAAGGGTACCCTACTTATAAATGGGTAACTAGGCCATGGAAGGGACTTAACTTTTGCAGTAAACAGGTTACAGAGCAAAGATTGAATCCAAAATTATGATTTCTTGTATTACTGATGCAAAAGTCTGTAAGAAGTTTATATTCCAAGTCATGAGCTAAGGTGGAGGCCCGGAAAAAGAAAATAGATAGTATATACATCTAGTTACATCTATGACCCAGGCCAAACCTCAAAGACAAGTAAACTTAAGACCCATTCACACATTCCTGAGCATCATGATTAACTATTAATAGGTTGGTGATCTGGCCCCTGAACCGGTATTCTCCAGTGTTAGGGGTCTCTAAACAGTAAGAATCTATGGGTTCTCCTTCCACAGAAAAGAACAGGAAGTGATAAGCATTTAGAGAGAACAAAGGAACTTTTCCATGTCAGATTTTTCAATTTCAGAAAACCAAGCAATTAAAGAAAAGCAGGGTTCTGAATGATGATATATAATATTGAAAAAGAACGGACTGCACAGTTCAACAACAGACAATGCTGATGTTTAAAATTCTTGTTCACTGATGTATCCAGAGCCCCTAGAACAGAGCCTGGTACATAACAGGTGCTCAGGAATGCTATTCTCTCTGACAGAACTGCCCCTCCCCAACACCACCACCATGGCTGTATAGATCCTTCCTCAGTTCATTCACATCTCTGCTCAAAGGTGCTCATTAGCCATGCCTTTCCTGACCATATGCTTTCTGACCATTACCCTCATCTTTTGCTACCTTCTTATCCCTCTTAATTTTCCTCTTTACACTTAATGCTGCCCAGTATTAAATGCTTATTTGCTAACTTTTAAATTGTCCGGTTCCCTATATATATATTTCAGGCTAGCTCTAGGTAGGTACTGCATTTTGTTCACTATAGTATCCCCAGCCTCTCAAACAATATCTGGCATATAGCAAGTTTTCAATAAATAGTTATTAAATGAATGAATGGTTAGCCTGGATTATTACCTATAGGCTTATTCTATTCCACATTCCATCAGTCAGCCAATAGACAATTATTGAATATTCACTACCTACCTGCTGGGCACTGTTGGCATAAAAGCACCTGTGTTGATTATGAGAAGGTCCCTAGAGGCAAGCAAAGAATTCATGAAAACAGTTTAATATGAGAAGAGCCATGAGACAGTATATAAAGGAAAATGGGAGCAAGGAGGAGAAGCATCTAAATTGTCAGAGTCTGAAGAGCTCTCCCAGTGCTACTTCCATTACAGAATAAAGAGCATGTGGAAGGAAATGGAGTATGGAGCCATATGATGAATCTGAAGAACAACAAGGTCAGCAGGGAGAAATAGTGGGTGGGATATAAGAACAGAACGATGCAGGGAGACAACATGAAAGGCATGGATTCTAAACTAAACTTAATCCTGGAAGCTGAGAGGAGTCATTCAAAGATTTTAAGCAGAGGAGTGACAAGAGCTGATTCACCTTTTGGGAATATCATCCTGACAACATTGTAGAGCATGGATTAGAGGGGGCTAGGAGAGAGGTAGAAAAATAGGTTTCTGCAATAGTCAGACAGAAGCAATGAAACTAAAACAACCCATCCCTGCATTCATTTATTCATTCATTTGTGCATTTCTTCAGCCAAGAAATCTGAATGGCTACTTAGGCAAAGTTGTATGCAACTTGGAATAGGTAATAGCAGAGGTAATAGAGAATGGCAGCTTTAAAGCTATGAAGAAGGTAAAATATAAAGAACTGGGTGAATGATTAGAGGAGTCTAAGAGATTTGCCACGCATATGATTTGGATGACTAGGTGTAGAGCAATGCCACTCACCAAAATGGGAAATGGAGTTGGAGAAAGGAAGGGGAAAATGATGGGGTGACTTTATTGGGTGGGAGAAAGACGTGTGAAGTGTCAGAAAGTCAAGCTTCCAATTAGAGATGTCCAGTAAGCAACAAAGAATTCATTATCCATAAGAAAACAAGCTGAGAAAGTAATTCCATTCTATAAATACTCTCAAAATCTTCTATAAATGGCATTCCTTTGATGTTTCATATTTCCCCACATATATCCTCAATGAAACCATATTCAAATTAGTTAAAATTTTTAGAGAGGCAAATGTTTTTATAAAAATTAAGTTTATACCTTTACTGAAAATAGAATCTTAGAGAAATACAAATTAAAAGGAGACTGTGTATTAAGAATAACACTTTATGTTGGTACTCAACAATAAAAAGTACCAAGGAAATCCTACTAATACATTAGTCAAGGGAGAAATCAGCAATAAACAATGAAAAGTAAGTAGAAGGTGAAAGAAATGAGGAAAACAAATGAGGAAGATGAAAATATACATACAACATTCCTAGCACAAAAGTGATTTAAATCTCAAATCTGGAAAGCTTAATTTTTTTTACTATAATTACTTATATATTTATATTCAGCACCAAAAATTTTTTGTGGCAGTTTATGAAAATACTCAGTATGAACAGATAAATATTTAAGACAGGTGAGATCCAAGAAAAATATGAATAAGAAAATAATGCTAGGAGTCAGATGAGCACACAAATGCATATCATTTATTCCTCTACAGCTATTTCAGGGAATCTACAATTTGACTCTGATCTTCCAAGTAACTAAAGAAAAATATATACTCAGGTATAAGATGCATAATAACCACAAGATTGAAAAAAAAATTCAAATCAGTGTTTCCTGACCCTGAGATTTGAAAAGAATTTCACTTCCAGGTCCTTTCAAAGATGGTGTGGTATAGCGTACTAGGGGACCATGAATAAAATTTCATAGTAGTAATATGCCATCCATCATGGAAGACCAGTAGTTTAATGCCAGGGAAGGGGAGGAGAGGGGAGGGGAGGGGATGAGATGGAAGGGGAGGAGAGGGAAAAAATAAGACTTGTGCAAGAAGTAAAAGCAGTAGAGTAGTAGTTCTGAGTCAGATTTCACCTAAAGCTAAAATTCAGAGCAATGGATAGAAAGCATGTCATTCATGCACTCTTCCATAAATATTTCTCAGAAACAGGCCTTTGACAATTAGACAGCAGATACTACGAAGTTCTTATCTCTAAAAAGAACCTGAATACAGATTTTCTGTGGTACAACTTAAAGATGTCAACATCCTTCAGCAGAAATGGCTCAAAAGAAGGTAGGGTTAAAGTATTCAAAGAATTAAAGAGTCTAATGAAGACATCACACTCTAAACAGATACAGATTTTGTATAAGATAGCCCATAAAAAATATGGTAAAGACAAGTAAGGTAAGATGGTAAGTTACGTTTGGTTTCAAATCCTGTTCTGTTACTTGTTGATGTAGGGTCCTAGAAAAGCCACCTAACCTTTATGAATCTCCTTCCTTTATCTGAAATACACAGGTTGTAATGAGGAATAACTAAGATAGTAAATGCACAGTGCTAGCATAGTGTCTGGTATGAGGACATAAAATAAATGGGCAGTTGGGGCAAGGATAGTATGGACAGAACTAATTCAGCAAAAGAATAGTATGCATGAAAATATGGGGGAAGAATATGGAATCCATTTCTGGCAAAGGAAGACTTCTCTATGTTGTCATAACTGAGTGTGATACAGAGAGAGAGAGTGCAGCTTCCATTAATGGGAGTATATTGTATTTCTCAAGAGTGTTGGTAGGTTAAAAATCAGTTGACAATATAATTATAGACCAAGACCTTTTTTGCCTTCCTGCAATTGCATGAAATTAGTCAGTGTTCAATGTTTAGTATAACTAGGAAGAACCTACATCTTAAGCAATAACGACCAATGTGGCATTTTGAAGCTAGAACGGACCACTGAAGATCATGTGCTTAGAGCTACTCCATTCCTGTGCATGGAAACCTATTATAGATGGCACCTTTCGATTAAATCACTTCAGTAGAGCATGACCCAAGGTGGGCCTTAATCCTTTTGCTGGAGTCCTTTATAAATAGAGGAATAAAACCTCAGACACAGGAAAAAAGCTGCCAAGACAGAAACCCCAAGAGTCTGAGAGGTTCCAGAGACCAGAGGCTGGAATCAGTGGAGCGGAGAAGCACAGTAAAAACCCCAGAGAAGCTGAAAGAGTCGAGAACTGGAGGAGAATGGCAAGACTAGCCATAAGCCTGATAGCCCACAGCTTAGCTCAGAGAGAAAGTCAGACTGGAGAAGGCAGAGACTGTAGAGCCACCATTAGGCCCTGCCATGTACCTGATCACCCACAGCTGCAACTTGGTGAGACAGCATTTCCAGATGATGCTTTGATTTGGACACTTCCACAGCCTCAGAACTGTAAGCTTTTAACCTAATAAATTCCCATTATAAAAGCCAACCTATTTCTGGTATATTGCTCCCAGCAACTTTTAGCAAACTGAAATAACCAATAAAATTAGTGGTTCATCTAATTTCTAAGTGACCTCCTACATATCGCTTCTGTATATCATCAGATTTAAGATGTAGCCAAAAGAACAACCATGATTAATGACTTAATTAAACTTATACTTGCCAAAAGAAGAATTGTAATTTAACAAGCAACATAAAAAATAGTAAAAACAGTAGTACTTATTTTGTTTCACCAGGTGTAAACATGCATTTGAAAAGAAACATCTGCATTTCTTACAGATATCCTCACCTAAGGGAAAAAAAAGGGAAATTCCTGTTTCTCCCCAAAACGCTTATAAAAGCCAAAAAAGCATGACTAAATATAGTTATTAAGGTACATTTCTCCTCTTTACAGGCATCTTACTTATCAATCAGAACACTAGAAGTGTTTTATTTCAACTTTGTTCCAATTCACCATTTTTGGCTAGTCACTTAACCTTATTTTCTAGTCACCTCTCCTAAATTATATACATCCTTGCCCCTCCACACTCCCTAGACCACTGTATTAATGACACTCCTGAGTCCAAGGTATACTATTATTATTGGTCTACACAAGACCCCTCTCTTGGTTTATTTTATTGCTTTTCCCCCTTTATCCTCATTCCCCATTCTACCCCTAAGCAATTGTTTTGACATCAGTTTTTGGATATGGATTGCTTCTTTGAAAAATAAAGTGTGTTTTTGTGTATATATGTGTTCTAAATTTTCATAATGGTAATGTGCTATGCATAGCCTTCTTTTATTTTGTTTTTCATTAAATATTCTTTTCAAGATGTATCCAGGTTAGAGCATGGCCCTCTCACATTATACTGTGGCATTTTACTCCCAAGTATGAATCTGCTACCAGAAACATGCCACTATATCCAAAGGTGATCTCTAAATGAATTAAAGCCTAAATGTAAAGATGGCTATGATAGACTTCCATATATACCTGCACACAGACATGGTGTTATTCTTAATCCACATTCCTGTGGGTATGAGCCCATTGTAAATAGGACTTCTTAAAGATGTTATTTTTACTTAAGGTATGGCCCAACTGAATGAGAGTGGGTCTTAATTCAGAATACTAGAGGATTATAAAAAGAACAGAGAAGTCACAGAAGCTAGAAAGGAGAGGACATCATGATGTGATGCAGGGATTCAAACCAAGGAACCCCCAGGACTGCTGACCGCCAGCACCAAAACATACAGACTTGATGAGAAGACCTCTTGGCCAATATCTTGATTTTGGACTTCTTCCAGCCTCTAAAAGGTGAGCCAATAAATTCCTATTGTTTAAGTTAAAACTAGTTTGTGGTATTTGTGATAGCAGGTCAGCCACTGGCTAATAGAAAGGATGTCAGAGAAGAATTCTTGGCCCCCAAAGCAGTAAACTCTAAGGTAAAAGAGTGAAGTATTTGACCAAATCGAAAGTACTATCTATATCAATGTGAAGTTGTAAATCAAGTCACAGCAGTAAAAAAACTAACAAACTAATAGTGTCTATAAAATGTGGATTTTCAATGATCCTGCAATCCTACTCCAGAGTACATATTCCAGCAAGTACCAGGATTTTCTTTACACCCTTGTTTGTAGCAACAGAGAAATAGAGACAATCCACTTCTTAATGCAATATAAAATTGTGTAGATGCACTCTATCAATCTATCTACATATTTTATAAAAAATTAAACTTTTTAAAGCAAAGAGCCTATCACATATTTTCTGTAGAAAATTAAGGCACATCTACAAACTTGAAATACATAAAATAAAAGGAATATCCCACATTTGCAAATATATATTATTCTCTCAGAATCAAAAAGAATTTTTCTTGGGAAACGGACTTTGGCCCAGTGGTTAGGGCGTCCGTCTACCACATGGGAGGTCCACGGTTCAAACCCCGGGCCTCCTTGACCCGTGTGGAGCTGGCCATGCGCAGTGCTGATGCGCGCAAGGAGTGCCGTGCCACGCAAGGGTGTCCCCCGCGTGGGGGAGCCCCACGCGCAAGGAGTGCACCCATAAGGAGAGCCGCCCAGCGCGAAGGAGGGAGCAGCCTGCCCAGGAATGGCGCCGCCCACACTTCCCGTGCGGCTGACGACAACAGAAGCGGACAAAGAAACAAGACGCAGCAAAAAGACACAGAAAACAGACAGTGGGGGGAGGGGAGGGGAATTAAATAAATAAAAATAAATCTTTAAAAAAAAAAAAAGAATTTTTCTTAACTGAATACAAATAAAGGCACTAAATATCTCATACAGTGTTATTGTTATTTAAATAAAATAGCAATATACTATAAGATATTAATTAAATTTATTGAAATTTCTAATCTCACTCTGTTGCTGTAACTAGGATGTGATAGGAATCAAAGGGGAAAAGTTGCATTTTCTAAGGTTATACCTCTCCTTCAACAATTAAAGCTCCTATTTTTATTCCTCCGTGCTGCCTTAAAATACTTACAACAATCAATTTCCAAGAACTTAGTTTCATGAGATAGCATTGATACATCACTGAGTGCTCTGAGTATGGTGAGCACTTTGGAGAAAGGTTGGATGGATGCTGTGTTCATGTTAGAGTCACACTTTATTAAAGTTCACACACACGGGTAGCTCTGGAGACTAGGAAAGGTCTTCAGGTGCCTATATTTTAGATAATGCAAAAATTTGGCCACTGTGGAAAAAATGAGGAAAAACAACTTGAATTATGAATGTGCAGTTCAGTTTTTTATAGTATCTCTAGGTTTTCACTTAACTTCCTTAAATTTTAGGTATAAATCTGAAATTATATCACTTGGGTTAAAAAAAAAAAGCCCACCTATATCTGCGGCCTACAACCCTCACAAGAGGAAGTCGTACTTTCCTGAAGTGTGATATAAATACAAAAGATCTTCACCAAAAGTCAGCATTTCATACACACAAAAATATGTACCTGACACAAGCAACCAAAAGAAGCACATTCAGAGGAGGGAAAAGGTGTATGTGTGTGTGTGTGTGTGTGTGTGTTTTACAAAATGCAAGAATAGCTCTTGTAGAGACAGCAATTTGATAGGCCCAGGCGGACTGGGATATATGGCTTTGTTCCATCAAAAGGTCGTTTGAAGCACAGTATTTTCTTTTTATAGTAGGGTATTGAGTTCTGAGGTCTCTGATACACCCCAGGGAATGAGCAAAAGCTAGTCTCAGCACTGTGCCAGGCCCCTGCCGGGTCACTAATAAGCTGGAGAACTCTGAGTGCACCCAAATAAAACACAGGAAAAGGCGAAAAAGGATTCCGAGCTGGGTCCTTTCCTTTTATTCCAGAGGAGCAACCTCTTCTGTACTTAGGGACTAATGAGTCGTGAACGGGAGGTGGGAACAAATCACACAGTGCATTACCAGGAGGGACAACATGATTAGCCTTTGTGTTCAGTAGCCGGTTCAGCTTTCAGAGCAGTTCCCAGCAAGGACCAAAAGCAATTGGAACAAAGGAAACATTGCAGTTAGATACTTGAACTGTCTCCATTAATACTCCAGAGAATTGGGTCCTTCAGAGTTGGAGTAACTGGTGGGGGGTGGGGAGGTGGGGGAGGATATAGGTAAGAGAGTCCAGGGAAATCAAATAAGGTACTTCATCTGAAGAGCTCATAAAAAAAAGTAGAAAACGATGAGAATTTTTACAAAACTTTTGTTCAGACTTGTTATTTTCAAAGTTCTATCCTTCCTAAGGGACATGAACTCAGATCCCTCAGCAGACTTTTAAAGGGAGAACAGAAATAAAGCCTAATAAGGTATTTTTTTCCATCCTCGCCATTTAATTAGAAAGGGCCTTTACTGTGTTCAAGGATTTAATTGCCTCCTCCCCCTCCGCAGCCCCCTTCTTCAGTTACACACATAGAGCAACTAACTGAACCAGAGCCAAACAGACATCTGAAGCCTCTCTCAAGTAGGAAAAAAACACCAGTACCATTACTCTAGACACCATTTCTTTCCCTCCCCCATCTCTCTCCCATTTTCTCTCTCCCTCGGTCCCCCCCCCCCCCATACACACACACACCCCTCATACCCATCCCATGGCACTGCTGGTACACGGAAATTTTTCTTCCTGGCATATCTAATAGCAGCAAATGCTGCTTTTATGAAAAAGTTTCTAATAATCTGAAGAAAAGAAGAGAGGAAAACTGGGAGGAGTTATTAGAGAAAAAGAGGGATTACAGAAGCTAATTCTGCCAAAAAATAATGCCTTCTGATACACTATCACTGAAAATGAGAATTGGCTTTACTTTCATATATCTTAGCCTAGAATTTTACCTCTTTTCTCTTTATTTCCTATGATGACATATAGGCCAATGGAAGTTTCAGTTGGTCCCGGATTATCAAAAGACTTCTGTCTCTCTCAAAATTTAGACCACAGACATCACCATTTATCTTTCTCAGATCCATGGAGAAGTGAGATCCTTGATTTTGATCCGGAATTCTTACAGTAAATTCTGAGTATGTTCGCTAAGAGCCCTGAAATAGTCTAAGTAATTAAAAATGTTATCAGTATTGCCTATTTATTGATCACCAACAATGTGCTGGTAATTTATGCATGGCCTCTTATCCTTATAACCACAATGCAAATTAGGATTTACCAAGAATTAATATAGGGAAGCGGACTTGGCCCAGTGGTTGGGGTGTCCGTCTACCACATGGGAGGTCCGCGGTTCAAACCCCGGGCCTCCTTGACCCGTGTGGAGCTGGCCCATGCGCAGTGCTGATGCGCACAAGGAGTGCCGTGCCACGCAGGGGTGTCCCCCGCAGGAGAAAGTGCAGCCTGCCCAGGAATGGCGCTGCCCACACTTCCTGTGCCGCTGACGACAACAGAAGCGGACAAAGAAACAAGACGCAGCAAATAGACACAGAGAACAGACAACCGGGGGAGGGAGGGAATTAAATAAATAAATAAATCTTAAAAAAAAAAAAAAGAATTAATATAGAGGAGGAAACTGAGGATATTACAGAATGTGACTTGCCCAAGGCCACATAGCTTAGTCAATGACGAAACCAGTATTTGAATCCAGGTTTTTTCTGGCTCCAAAGCCTATCACTTCAGTAAGTGAGCTGTAACGAACTCTTGAACAGTATTGTTTTTTAAACTCAATACTATGATAATCCAGAGTTTTGTACAATCAACAGTGTAGAATATTTATCAGTAATTATGAAGATTCATAATGGGAATGCCATCTTTGCTAATTATGGTGGACTGGCTGCAAGTAATCTCCAGGTTGTACTTTGATACCTGGGGAAGAAGACAAAGGGTCACAGAATACTCTTTTACTTTGATTAATTAGGCTAGGATTGGTCCCCAAGCCCTAACACTTTCCACAACTGATTCAGAGTCTAATTACAGCATATGCTGGCTGACTATAAAAAGAATCATCAAATAAATGGAGCCTCCTGGGGTTCAATGGACCTTAGAGACTTCAGAAATAGTATGAATTGGGCCAAGAGTATTTTAATACTTGTCCCTCTGAACCTTCAGTAAGCCCCAGAAGCACAACCTCTCAAAAGGTCTCAAAGGTTGAAAACTAATATCAGCAGAATATGGACCCTCCCCTTCACAAACAACATCCCTCCAGCTTGATTAATTTCCATCTCCACTGACTCATCACCATCAGCACTCAAACATACTCAAGGCCACAAGCCCTCTCCCAGCCCATACCTCCTTCTCGTAAGATCTTCAGTCTCTTCTTTCTAGCCATAATACATGAAAGCTTGACCTACACCTATAGATTCTACCCACTCACCTCCTATATACTTCTTAACCAAATTTATTGAACTCCTACAACTGCCTGTCTACCAAAAATGTTCTAAAAAAAGTCACTAATGCTTTAATCCAATGTTTTTGTCTCAGTCCTAATGTTACTTAATCTCTTAGCTGAATCCAAAGCCTTTAAACACCCACTTCTTTGTGAAAGTCTCTCTTCCCTTGGCTTCCATAAACCACCCAGTCCTGGTTTTCCTCACACTTCCCCATCCCCTCTTCTTCAGTCCCCTAACTAAACCTCCTAGAATGTCACTATACTAGGCTCTCTTTTACCTTTGGGCACACTTCTTGAACAATTTCATCTGCTGCCTTAATTCCAATCAAACCATCTATATACCCTGAAGAATACCAAATCTATACCTCCAGCCTAAGCCTCTCTTCATATATAGAAATGCAGACATTGTCCAAAGAACTGGGGCTACAAAAAGGAACAAAACAGACATGATCCCTGCATTTCCCAGGGTCACTGTTTAGTCCTCTCGGATGTATTGAAATCAACTCCAATTGAAAATGTCAAAAACTGAAATCAATATCTGCTCCATCCATCCAACCATTCATCCTTTTAGCAAAGCAAGAAACCTGGAAATTATTCTTAACTCCTCTCTTTCTCTAATCAACCACAAAGTCCTAATGTTGTTGTTGTTTCTTCAGGAGGTACTGGGGATTAAATCTGGGGCCTCCTATACAGGAAGCAGGCATTCAACCACTGAGCTACACCTACTTGGCAAGTCCTAATGTTTTTACCTCCTAAATACACGTGTATAAAATCTTGAGAAACCCTGATCTGTAGTTACAAAAACAAGGTATAAACTTAGTAGCATTATCTCAAAATGCCTTAAGATAAGGATGCAACAACAAAACAATAAACCTCTTTTAATTCCTCAGTGAAATGACATATGACTCATTACATTTTCTAGAATAAAAGTTAAGGAGTTTCTCCAATTAAAAAAAAATGGATATAAAATTTAAACAATGACTTAGTGTTCCAATGCTAGGAATTAAAAAGTATAGATATTTATAACAAGTTCTAATAAGATTTATTCATTTCTTTATTGAAGGTTCCATTCTTTTTCAACTTGGTCCTAACAAAAATAAACACAATAACAAAACACTTCCATGCACTCACACACACACTCACACATACACACAGAGTAGTATCATTGCTTCTTTTAGTTTGGGGAAGCAAAAAGATCATTTCTCCCTGATGCCTCCTCTCTATCCTTTCACTCTCTTTATTTAACCAACCATAATATATTTGGGGAGTATGCTTTATTGTCTATTGTACTTGATGGTCTACAATAAAAAGTAAAGAAATGGAATTCTTTACCTTTCTCTCAGAAAACAAAAACAAAAAACCTAAATCAAGGGAAGCGGACGTAGCTCAACTGAGAGCATCCGCCTACTGTATAGGAGGTCAAGGGTTAAAACCCAGGGCCTCCTGGCCCATGTAGTGAGCTGGCCCATTTGCAGTGCTGCCACGCGCAAGGAGTGCCATGCCACGCAGGGGTGTCCCCCATGTAGAGGAGCCCCATGCACAAGGAGTGTGCCCCACCAGGAAAAAAGCACAGCCCACCCAGGAGTGATGCCGCACACACAGAGAGCTGACGCAGCAAGATGACGTAACAAAAAGAGACACATTCCTGGTGCCATCGCAAGTGGACACAGATGAATACACAGCGAATGGACACAAGAGAGCAGACAATGGGCAGGGCTGGGGGGGAAGGGGAAAGAAATAAAATAAAATAAATCTTTAAAAAAAAACAAAACTAAACTAAATAGAGACGTTCCACTCTCATGAATGGCAACTGATTTTTTTGACGATCAAGAAATTCTCCATTTCTATCTTAAACAAGTAACCACCAAACCAAAGCTACTATATAACAATTCTAATAGCTTTTTCCTTATTATCCTTCTTTCCTAGATGTGACATTAAGGAAATGTTGTCTGCCCAAGATCAGAGCTGACAAAGAGAACAAGAGTTATGATTCAATGGGTACAAACTTTGGGGAAATTAAGATTTTTTTTACAAAAAAAAATCCTCCAGTGATTAAATGTCAACATCTCCACTGCTTGCTGTGACAATATTCCTTTTTTATGCTTCATGGGGTATCTTCAAGATTTGCCATAACCTGCAAAGGGTCTACAAAGCTTCTCAATGACTTTATCTGATTACTGCATCTAATTACTACCTTAAGAGTTTTTTAATCATCAAATATACCAGCTTCAGCTATATCCTGAACAGAGCTATCTGAGGTAGGCTGAAAGGTATTTGGAGACCTTGAAATCAGAGGTCTGTACTCACTGATTATCTGTACTCATCTCATTCTGAGAACTTGAATAGTTCCCATTTTCTTTTTTAAAGATTTATTTCTTATTTATTTCTCTCCCCTTTCCCCCCTCTCCCGAGTCGTCTACTCTCTGTGCCCATTCGCTGTGTTCTTCTGTGACCACTTCCATCCTTATCAGCAGCATCGGGAATCTGTGTTTCTTTTTGTTGCGTCATCTTGCTGTCAGCTCTCCGTGTGTGTGGTGCCATTCTTGGGCAGGCTGCGCTTTCTTTCGCACTGGGCAGCTCTCCTTATAGGGTGCGCTCCTTGCATGTGGGGCTCCCCTACGCGGGGGCACCCCTGTGTGGCACCGCACTCCTTGCGTGCATCAGCACTGCACATGGGCCAGCTCCACACAGGTCAAGGAGGCCCAGGGTTTGAACCACGGACCTCCCATGTGGTAGAAGGACGCCCTATCCATTGGGCCAAGTCCGTTTCCAGTTCCCATTTTCTTAAGCGGACTTTATAAAAAATACTGTTTTCATTTTACTATTTGAGTTCTCACGAAATAAGGATTATCTCTTCTAACAGAAAGAAGTAACTGAAATCACAGGATAGTAACTGGAACTCTCTAGTTTGCCAATAGGAGCCATGACCCAGCACTTGTATAGTATAAGGATTCCAATAAATAGGTTTTATTTTGGGTTAGTGCTCTGGGGAAAGACAGTAGAACGAGAGTATTCAGCAGTGTGCCCCTGTACCCAGATGTCTATATAAAACACCCCAGAAGTATCAGAATAGAATAAATACATTTCAGTTCTTGGTACTAATATCTAGGCACTAGAAAATGAACTTAAAATGAAAAATAAACGGAAACCAACACAAATCTTTATTAATGAAAAGAAAACATTGGCAACAACCTATATGTCCCTCAAAAGGAGCATAGTTAAAGAAATTACAACACACTTATACAATAGATACCATGAGGCCACAAGGACGCTTTTTATGTACCAACATGTAATGATACCCAAGATACACAATAAGTGAGAATTTAAATGTGGTATACAGTAGATACGGTATGCAAGCATTTGCATGAAAGCGTAAAATTATTATACACACATCTATATGCATAAAATATTTATGGAAGGAAATGAAAGACACTAGTAACTTAAACTACCTCAAGAATGCTAATAGAGTCACTGGGGGAAAGGAGTAAGCAAAAGACTTCTGATATACTGTTGTGTACTGTGGAATTTTGAACCAGATGACTGTATTTCCTATTCAAAAACAAATAAAGCTGAAATTTTTATAAAAAATCTTATTTACCAAAGCACTGCACGTAATTGTTAAATAAGAATTATTTATCATTCCATAAGTCACTAATTTTATTAATATGTAGGTCAATATGTGTGCCTCAACATTCCATTAATATAATATTAGGGAGTACTCCTAACAGGACAGTAATTAATTTAAAAAACATTCTATGAAAATTCAATGACTTTCTTTTCAAATTGATACAGTACTTATAATGAAAAATAGGCAATATTTAGGTACAATTAGTAATTACAGATACAATTCATTTTCCCTAATTGTGAAAGAGTAAAAAAAAAAAAGATTTTTGCCTACTTTATTTGTCCATCATCAACTACTGATATTTCCCCCTTCCAAAAGGAACTATGATTTCTTTAGAGTTCTCACTCATTGTGACCACAAGGCTCAGAGCAGGTTGAAATAAACTCCCTCCCCAACCAAGATGGCTCCCTCATCTGTTTGCTCATTGTTTTTCTTGTTAGTTGTTTGTGCTCATCATCTGCTCTGGGTTTTTTTGCTCGTTGTCTGCTCATCTTTTCTCATTGTCTGCTCATCGTTTTTGCTTGATGTCTGCTCATTGTTTGTTTGTCTTAAGAGGCACCAGAAACCAAACCCGGAACCTCCCTGTGGTAGGCAGGTGCTCAACTGCTTGAGCCACATCTGTTCCCCTGAAATGAGCTTTTTTCTTTATTGTTCAATGTGTTTGCTATAGATAAATTAAGAAATACATAAAAATACAGAATTAAGTTTTCTATATGGGTAATCCAAACATAAGTGCCATAAAATCAGACTTTGCCCTAGTTCCTCACTTCTTAAATAACTTCAGTATTATTTCATGATGTGATTGCAAGACCTGGGCATATATCCTGCTGCCACAGTTAAAGGGAAGTTGAACATGCTCTTCGGCTCACACATTTGAGTCTTTGGTCACCTCTGACAGAAAAAAAAACAACTCACTATCAGGAATGCCAAGCCAAAACCTGTGATTCTTGGAAGACATACTTCAGTACTCAATAATAAACAATTTGTATTAGTCAGGGTTCTCTAGGGAAACAGAACAGACATAAATTATGAGATTAATTATAGGAATTGGCTCACATGACTGTGGGGACAGGCAAGACCAAATTTCAGAGTGCAGGTCGTAAGCTGGGAATTCCAACAAAGGTTTTCGATATATTCCCCAGGAGAAGCAGTCAAAAAGAAGGAATTCTTCTTTCTGACTGCAGAAATCATCACTTCTCCTTTTAAGACCTTCAACTGATTAGATGAGACTTCTCTCATTTCCAAGGCAATCACCTCCATGGATTGTAGAGGTAATCAATTTTAGATGCAATTAACTTACTAATTGTTTAAATCCATGAAATACCCTCACAGAAGCAAGCAGGCCCAGTGCTTGCTTGACCAAACAACTGGACACCATCACCTGGCCAAGTTATCATATGAATTTTACCATCACATAATTACATCCTTTAGGCACCTCATTATAGGACAATATTAAATAATTCTATGGGAGCCATACTAAAAACAGAGACTGATAATTGTTAAATTCTAACTTTACAATCTTCCAGGACAAGATTATTTCTTCCAGGCTGTGCTACAGAACTTTGAGTCTCTAAGTATTTGCTTTCATTGGACTCCATAAATCAGATCAGTTCCAGGTTTTTGGCACAGTCATATAAATGGTTAGGCATTACTATGGCTCTGACCTTCAGTAAAAGTCTATCAGTGAGTAGTTTGTTTCTAAATTTCAATGCCCTCATTTTTTCTTATGTTGAAACTTAATTACTAATGATTTATCTGAAATTGATGGTAACACCAGATTTTGACTATGAAACTATTTTTCTTTATCTCAATCAGTATTAATGGTTAAGTTACTTGGAATGTTAGGGTCATGGTAAAAATCTATATGTCAAATGAGAAATTAGTGTTATTAGTTAATGCTGTTGAAGAGAACTGTGTACTGATCAAACTCAACTCTCAGACTTAGCATTTTTTCAGAACCGATTATCTGGGTTAAAAGAAAAGAAGGCATCTGAGTAGACCAGTGAGAGGCTTTCAGAAAAAGCTGAAACACCTTGAAAGTGATCTGCATTTCATTTTGGGGGTACTCCTCTTACTATATACTCTTCAATAGTCTGGGGCCTGAGTTTTGATAGATACTCAAAAGCAAACGCAGGTAATCAAACATTTGCCCATATCTGAAGAATATCCTAGGTACTCAAGTGAGTTGTGATGTGTGATTAACATGCTTTGATTTTGAAAAATCCCAGAGAACTAAAAAGGAATATAAATAAAATAATGGAAAAAATATATACACTTGGAAATTATGGAATCAGAAGTATGGACAAAAATAAAATGATACATCTGGCAGAGGAAACACTAGCTCATTCATCCTTAAATTCCCCCATGAAGTAAATGGGAAGCAACTATTTCTATTCTCATTTTGGAAATGGAAAAATCAAGACATGAAGCAGGACAAGTAACGAAGTGAGAAAAAAAAATCAGTTCCATTACAAAAGTAATAATTGAGTAGGAACACTAAGGAACACTAGTCTTAGAGTAGGAACACTAAGTCTCTGATGTCATACTCTGTATCACAAACAAAATATTTTTAACTAGATGTAAAAAATGGTGGAAAAAGGGGGGGAAACATGACTTCTAGGAGTTTTACATAGAAAGAATAAAAGGAGTCACTTTAAGTATTTTGGGGGGAAAGGTGGGATAGTAAAACTAGTTTTAAAATAGAATAGATGGGGAAGTGGATGTGGCTCAACTAGTTGGGCTCCCACCTACCACATGGGAGGTCCCAGGTTTGAGTCCCAGAGCCTCCTAAAGAAGATGAGTAGACACCACACTCACTGCAACAAGTTAGACACTATACCTGCCACAATGAGCTAGATGCCACAAGCCGGCAGATACTGCAATCTCTAGGGAGCAGATGTGGCTCAGGTTGTTGGGCACTTGCCTCTCATGTGGGAGGTCCTGGGTTCAGTTGCCAGTGCCTCCTGGAGAATGTGAGCAACCAATGAGCAGACAGACAAGAGAACCATGATGAAGGAGAGAGGAGATAGGTAGGTAGGTAGATAGGTATAGGTAGGTAGGTAGGTAGGTAGGTAGGTAGGTAGGTAGATAGATAGATAGATAGATAGATAGATAGATAGATAGATAGATAAAATAAATCTTAAAAAAACAGAATAGATGCAGTCTAATATTGTATACAGTGAGAAAAAATACACTTTAAAAAGCTTTTGTCTTTTTGCCTTTGATATTTTTAAGGTACTTTGACTAAATATTCAGATAACACTGGATGCAGCAGCAATAAAATAAAAATCAGCTACAAGATTTAGATTTCATTGAGAAAAGCTCATTCTATCTAATTAAATTGCTAGCTACGTTGCTACAACTACTAAAAAGGGGGAACACTATTATGGTACTTTCAGCTTTCTGGAAAATATCAGGGTTTAGGCAGAATTGAATGGTAAATATTGTTTTCAAGTAGAAATTAAGATCTCTGTAGGATGAAGGTACATTCTTTAAATGAACCCAAACATTATGAAAATCATTACCTTCTAAGATTTTGACCACAGTTGATGTATAATTTGTCAAGACCATATAAAATAAAAGCTACCTGTAGAAGTTCTAATTGAATATAAGCCTTAAATGCTCCTTTCCTGAAGTCAGACTGACAGGGTGGAAAGTTAACAGTATGTGAACAAGGGGAAACAATTTATTAAAAATGTACATTAGACTATTTAAAAAATGTTTATTTTGGAAAAGTAGGCTCTGAGAAATATCCATGGCAAAATTGGTTAGACTTTAAGACCCACAGAGATTTCAAAAACAAGGTGTATGTTAACTCCTTTGTTGCATGAAAACTTGGATAGCCATTCAAAACAAATTCAAGATTTTAAATAGACCATGGTTGCGGTCACCCCTCGGGCTGAAGTGTGGTTTGCTGGCCTGGCAGGGGAGCGGCCGCGGTAGGCCTAATTCCGCTGCCCCCATAATAGGGTGGCTGGTCGGACTCACCGCCACCCCTGAAGGAAGCTCGGCATGGGCGCAGAGTGCCCTCGGGTCTCCCCTTCTCGGCAGCCATGCTTCCGCGGCCACCCCTCCTCCCAGATGGCGCCACCCGATGCCTTGTGGGGCGGCACCCTTCTTCTTCCTTCTCCCTGCGCAGGCGCAGGGCAGAAAATTCCAGTCTGCCCTTTTCCCCTCCCCCGACAGCAGCAACAGCCAGGTGTGGGCGGAAAAATCCAGCCCGCCCTTTTCCCCTCCCCCGACAGCAGCAACAGCCAGGTGTGGGCGGAAAAATCCAGCCCGCCCTTTTCCCTCCCCCCGACAGCAGCAACAGCCAGGCATGGGCGGGAAACTCAAGTCTGCCCTCCACCCCAGCAACAGCAGCCACCAATCCCTAAACCCTGCCCCTTCCCCCAGCAACAGCGACAGCCAATCCCTAACCACCACCCCTCCCCCGTCCAGTACCACCCACTGACCTTTAACCGGCAACCAATCAGAACAGGGCGTGGCTTCGACCAATCAGCCTTCCCCAGCCCCTATAAAACTGTTGCCTCTCCCTCAGTAAAGTGGACTTGCGTGTTTACCTTGTCTCCGCGGTAGTTCTTCTGCCGTGCGCCCTCCAGTCCTGAGAGCCCCCGACAAGGGCCTGGCCTCCCTTGTCCCCAGTTCGTCGCCTGCTTCTCCGGGCGACCCCTTCGTCACCGGCTTCGCCGGGCGACCCCTTCGTCGCCGGCTTCGCCGGGCGACCCCTTCGTCGCCGGCTTCGCCGGGCGACCCCGTCAGCCGAACCGCGCAACCCCTTGTGAGACCGATCCCTCGTCTGCTGCCGGACCGACCCCTCGTCCCAAGTGGGACTGACCCCTCGTCCCAAGCGGGACCGACCCCTCGTCCAGAGCTGGACCGACCCCTCGTCCGCAGCCAGACCCCACCTCTACCGACTGAGCAAGCCGTCGCAGTTGGCGCCCAACGTGGGGCAAGGCAACCCCACCACAGCACAACGTGGGGCAAGGCAACTCCACCACAGCCTCACTCCATAACCTGGCGGCCCCCCCCTCCTCTCTTCTCACCTTGGGACTTCTCTCGTGCAACATTACTGCTACCTGAGCCTTGGCTACCTCATACGATCCACGGCGGTCTGGGAGAAT
The DNA here is from genome assembly GCF_030445035.2 of Dasypus novemcinctus. Classification (NCBI taxonomy): domain Eukaryota; kingdom Metazoa; phylum Chordata; class Mammalia; order Cingulata; family Dasypodidae; genus Dasypus; species Dasypus novemcinctus. Next base: position 41,995,103 of record NC_080675.1, read on the forward strand.
CGCTGGATGGCTTTCTCCTTCCATGTCGGGGGCTTATACCGACCCGCTATGATTAAGAGGAACCTTGGATTTCTCGGGAGCACGTGCTTGCACGTCTGAAGTAACCCTACCATAGCCCTACGCTCTCCTCTCTTCTCACCCCTATCTTTTTGCTCTGCATTGCTGCTCCTGAACCTTGGTGACCTCATATGATCCACGGCGGTCTGGGAGAATCGCTGGATGGCTTTCTCCTTCCATGTCGGGGGCTTATACCGACCCGCTATGATTAAGAGGCGCCAATAAAACTCTCAGGAGCGCGTGCCTGAGCACCTCCACCCCTGCCTTCACCTCTGCCTCCTCCCCTCTGCGCTTGCTCCCCTTTGCCTTGCTCCACTGCTCGTCGTTCCGCCCTCCCCTCGTCGGGGCCTTCTCTTGGCCCGCGACCACCGTCGGAGCCCCACCGGCTCCGACCCCTCGTCTCACCGTGCAGCTCGGCTCCCATCGCCGAGCTCTCAAGGTAAGGGCCCCTTTTCTTATCGGCTCCAAAAGGCCATTAGCAATGGGTAACATCCTATCTGCTAAGCAAGCCCCACAAGTTCGGGCCCTCGCCGGTCTCCTAGACACTCACCGGTGTAAGATCTCTTTCAAACAGCTTCAAGTATATCGGGACCTTCTTCTCCCCTTTAATATTATATATTTCTGTTAATGTGTTGTAATTGTTCTGTGTTTGTCTGTCTGTTCGCTCAATGTCAACATATATTGTGATACCTCCGGATGGTAAATATAAATTACTGGAAATCTTTAAAAGAGCTCTATTCAAATGGCCAAAAATTAAATAAGCACTTATATTAATACTTAAGTTTATTATATTAATACATAAGTTTAAATGTTAATAAGATATCTACAATTTAAAAAAAAAATTGTAAGTCTTAATTAACAAAATTAACTGTACGTCTTCATAAAAAGTTGTTCTTGCCTAGATTAAAATGAATAACTTATTTTTCTTCACAGGATAATATAAAGAATGTAAAACTTATATGAATATTAAAAAGGTTAAAAGTTTGTAAAAATGCTAATGGAAATGTAATAAGTTTTGCAAAAAGACGTATTTTGTCCTAAAGTAAGATGGCTAATTTTTCATAAACTCTTGAAATTTAATTTGCATGCGGCAAGTGTAAAAGGTATTGTGATAACTTTACGTAAGGGATGTGTTCTGTAAAGATAAAATTTATTTTCAGTAGTTTACATTAAGGTATTAAATGGCTAATTCCAAAAGGTCATTCTTAAATATATATATATAAAACTAAATTGATGATAATAATAATAAAAGGTAATTTTATAACAGGAAAGATTAACAGCAACCAAGCTCCCCTGCCAACTTGCTTTTAGGAAATGGTTTCTAATATTGCATGCTACTAAGTATTTAAAGAAAAGTTATTCTTAAGGAAACAGAGGATGATTTTGTCTTTGCAGCCATTGTCTATTTAGCAATACCCCTCGCTATCGGCCTAGCCACTGTTGCGCCAGACGATTGGAACCTTAAACAAAGACTCCTCCTCACTGTCATCTTCCTATCTATCGTTACTATATTTACTGCCCTCATTCTCCTTCGTTTATAAAGCAGTCTCCTACAAACCACAAAGCTTCTGTCTTAAACATACCATTCTCAACCCTATCCTCTAATGATCTTCTCACTTCCCCCACAGCCTTTAATACTTTATTTCTTCCTCGTAACCTTTGCTTTCTTGATAATATTTTCCGCCATCTGTCTAGCCGCTACCGCCTCAGAAGATTGGAACCTCGGCCAACGAATTCTACTCTCCATCGCCTTTCTGTTTATTATCCTCTTTCATGCTTTACTCCTTATCTTCCTCCCATAATGACTTCACCAAGCCTCCTCTTGTCCAAAACCGTCACCCTTCTTTTCCTCACACTCCCCATTGCACTCACCAACCCCAGCCATCAGCCTTTTAATTGGACAGTAAGCCTCTGGCAGGAAAAAGTAATCCTCTCCTACAATGTCTTCGCTGCCAAGGAGAGATCAACTACCTGCAACGCGCTATCATCCTGGACTTTTAACAGCACATGGACCTTATAGCCACCGAGATCAACAAGAATTGGACATTGGCCACCCTTGCTTGCAATGGCAAGATACTGCCCCCCAAATTGTACATTTGTATCCCCGTCATACTCACCTCCCTCTTCAGCCCCACTTCCCTCATTGCTTACTGCCTCTTGGGCCTCGGCTACTTGTTGCTGCTGCCATCCTGGCCCTTATTTGAAAAGAAGGGGGAAATGCGGTCACCCCTCGGGCTGAAGTGTGGTTTGCTGGCCTGGCAGGGGAGCGGCCGCGGTAGGCCTAATTCCGCTGCCCCCATAATAGGGTGGCTGGTCGGACTCACCGCCACCCCTGAAGGAAGCTCGGCATGGGCGCAGAGTGCCCTCGGGTCTCCCCTTCTCGGCAGCCATGCTTCCGCGGCCACCCCTCCTCCCAGATGGCGCCACCCGATGCCTTGTGGGGCGGCACCCTTCTTCTTCCTTCTCCCTGCGCAGGCGCAGGGCAGAAAATTCCAGTCTGCCCTTTTCCCCTCCCCCGACAGCAGCAACAGCCAGGTGTGGGCGGAAAAATCCAGCCCGCCCTTTTCCCCTCCCCCGACAGCAGCAACAGCCAGGTGTGGGCGGAAAAATCCAGCCCGCCCTTTTCCCTCCCCCCGACAGCAGCAACAGCCAGGCATGGGCGGGAAACTCAAGTCTGCCCTCCACCCCAGCAACAGCAGCCACCAATCCCTAAACCCTGCCCCTTCCCCCAGCAACAGCGACAGCCAATCCCTAACCACCACCCCTCCCCTGTCCAGTACCACCCACTGACCTTTAACCGGCAACCAATCAGAACAGGGTGTGGCTTCGACCAATCAGCCTTCCCCAGCCCCTATAAAACTGTTGCCTCTCCCTCAGTAAAGTGGACTTGCGTGTTTACCTTGTCTCCGCGGTAGTTCTTCTGCCGTGCGCCCTCCAGTCCTGAGAGCCCCCGACAAGGGCCTGGCCTCCCTTGTCCCCAGTTCGTCGCCTGCTTCTCCGGGCGACCCCTTCGTCACCGGCTTCGCCGGGCGACCCCTTCGTCGCCGGCTTCGCCGGGCGACCCCTTCGTCGCCGGCTTCGCCGGGCGACCCCGTCAGCCGAACCGCGCAACCCCTTGTGAGACCGATCCCTCGTCTGCTGCCGGACCGACCCCTCGTCCCAAGTGGGACTGACCCCTCGTCCCAAGCGGGACCGACCCCTCGTCCAGAGCTGGACCGACCCCTCGTCCGCAGCCAGACCCCACCTCTACCGACTGAGCAAGCCGTCGCACATGGTATAGTTAAATATAGAGCCTTGATAAAGCCAATGACTTATCCATGTGGAAATGAAATCTCTTGCATCATAGTTAAATTTGGTCTCTTTGGAAACATCTAAACAATTTGCTTAATCAGCTATTAATCATTTTTATAGGGGTTTAGTGTGGTGTTCCTCCTACAACTTTCTTTAGTCTTATTTGGGAAGAAAAGAAGCTAAGGACTTAGAACCTAACATATTTGTCATATTGTTTTTACTATATAATCTGATGATAAACTGTTCCAACAGAAAAAAAGAACAAGAGCTGAATGTAAACCAGAAATAAAATCTTCCAAACACTGCAAACCCAAATTCAGCTTAACCACAGAGACATGAAATAATAAAATATTCTTAGCCATTCAATTGAAATAAGGGTATGTGTGTACACCCTTAAGACAATGAATATAAAGTTTAGATTATATAAACATATAGTGCATATAATATCTTTACATCATGTGCATGTTACATATGTGGTATACTAGGGTATTATGTAGCATATCATGGGTACCTAAAATGTTTATGATCCACCTTATGTATATATAATAATAAGCACACATTTTAATGAGATATATTCCTAGCTATATATGATATACAACTGACAGTTGTTTGTTTTAAGGAGGGATTGAGGTTTTTATGTTTGTTTGTTTATTTGCTGAGTTTATGACAGTCTTTTAAGATTGACTTATGCAAAAGTTATGTATAAATATGTAGAAAAAATCAAATGTCTTTAATAGTTTACTTGAAACTTTTCCAAAAATTTATAATAGTCTTTCTACATTATCATTGGCTAATCCTCCCAAAGTGAAATCCAAGCAGATAATTTATTACATAATGAAAAGTCTACCAGAGAGAGTGACTGAAAATTCCCTGAGGAATTATTTGTTTTATTAATGTAGGAATATATTTCTACATTCTGCCCATCACCCAGCACAGTGCCTTACATATATTAGTTATACAATAAATATTGATTATCTGAAACAGGTTAAAACAGCCCAAATCCTAGCCCTACTTATACCACTGATGTTTTTTTCAGAAATGCAATAAGTATATTTTGGAGTATCAACTTCATGACTCAGTCCTACACTTCTCTGAGAATTGCTGACCATCATCCAAAGGAAAAAGCCCATCCCTAACCTAGTTTAGCCTTATTTCTATTATATGGCCCTTTCTTCTTGGCTATAGTTGATCGGATCAAGAGTACACAGATGACGCAAACTAAGCCAATGAGGGTTTCTCATTTGAGAATTTTAACTTAGAGTTGCACAGACTGGCAGTAGGAAATTCAACACATCAATGGCAGAGCATTAAAATAAAGGTTCACGAACTTCAATAGCTAAGTTTCCCAGAGCTGTCTTAGTTCCTGTCCTTTCTGAGGCCTAGCTGTCCAAATTCTTTTTGAGTTCTGAGATATATCTCACACACTTAAAGAAAAATTTCTCTTTGGGGTAAAAGGAACAGAAATTAGTTAAAACTTTTTAAGCAAGAATCTGGGGCAAGTCAATTCTCTTCACAGCTGTTTTAACACATGAAAACCATTTGTATTCTTCAAGTAATAAAGGTTCTTTTTTTAAAAAGATTTATTTATTTATTTATTTCTCTCCCCTTCTCCCCCATCCTCCTCTACCCTCCCCCACCCTCCCCCACCCTCCCCCATGGGGAGGTTGTCCGTTCGCTGCGTGTTCTTCTTTGTCCGCTTCTGTTGTTGTCAGTGGCATGGGAATCTGTGGGTTTTTTGTTGCGTCATCTTGTTGTATCAGTTCTCTGTGTGTGCGGCACCACTCATGGGCAGGCTGCACTTTCTTTTGCGCTGGGCAGCTCTCCTTACGGGGCGCACTCCTTGAGCATGGGGCTTCCCTACGCGGGGGACACCCTTGCGTGGCATGGCACTCCTTGCGCGCATCAGCACTGCACATGGGCCAGCTGCACACAGGTCAGGGAGGCCCGGGGTTTGAACCACGGACCTCCCATGTGGTAGATGGACGCCCTAACCACTGGGCCAAGTCCACTTCCCCAAGAAAGGTTCTTAAGTTTGTGAATTCAAGCTCTCCCGATGAGAAATGCCTTTAACCACTTTCATATGGAGCGGCTCGTGCTAACTACTCTCCCCTCTCCTTGTGGCTTTTTTGCATTCTGTCTGCTCATTCGCTGTGCATTCTTCTCTGTCTGTCTGTATTTATTTATTTTAAAGATTTTATTTATTTATTTATTTCTCTCCCCTTCCCCCCGCCCCTGCCCCAGTTGTCTGTTCTCTGTGTCCATTTGCTGAGTGTTCTTCTTTGTCTGCTTCTGTTGTAGTCAGCGGCACGGGAATCTGTGTTTCTTTTTGCTGCATCATCTTGTTGTGTCAGCTCTCCATGTGTGCGGCACCATTCCTGGGCAGGCTACACTTTCTTTTGCGCTGGGCAGCTCTCCTTACAGGGCGCACTCCCTGCGCATGGGGCTCCCCTATGTGGGGGACACCCATGCGTGGCAGGGCACTCCTTGCACGCATCAGCACTGCGCCTGGGCCAGCTACACATGTGTCAAGGAGGCCCGGGGTTTGAACCGCAGACCTCCCATGTGGTAGGCGGACGCCCTAACCACTGGGCCAAGTCTGCTTCCCTGTCTGTATTTATTTATTTCCCCTCCCCCCTTGCGGCTTGCTTGCTGTCTGCTCTCTGTGTCCATTTGCTGTGCACTCTTCTGTGTTTTTGTCTGTCTCCCTTTTTTATTGCGTCTCCTTGCTGAGGGGGCTCTCCGCAGTGTGCGGGCGAGCCTGCCTTCACAAGGAGGCCCCAGGACGCAAACCCAGGGTCTCCCATATGGTAGACGGGAGTCCAACTGATGGAGCCACAGTTGCTTCCCTCATGCTAACTACTTTTTTGTGCAGAAGCCAGCTCTAATTGCCACATTTTTTTAGAAAGAGTTAAAATTCTGTCTTTCTATAACTTTGACCCACTCCTGGTTGTAGTATTGATTTCTAGAGAAATGTAAATACATTTCTTCAGCTTTCTATGTGCCAATTTTTTAGCTTTATGAAGGGAGATGCCATATAACCCCAAATATTCATTCTTTTTCAGATTAAACTTCCTCAGCTCATTTTTCCTTCCTATACTCGATAAGGCACTTTTCATGGCTACTGAAATGTAACTACCAGAGAAAACTCTTCTTTTAGCTTCTTCTAGCTAACTCTGTGAAGAAATGGCACAGAGAAAGTGTCTTCAGACCCACAGAAATTTTCTGTAATGAGAAGCACTATTATTCCAGTTAGAGATAAGAAAACTGACACACAGAAGCCCAATTCAAACAAGCAGTAGGAAAGCCTGATACTGTCCTCAAAAATCCCTTCCACAACCTCAGGCCCATTCAGTATATCATGCTGCCCCATGAAATGATTTTCATCTGTCTATAGAGATTGCTCCTAAATATTCTAAGGTATTATGTACCCTGCTCCCAGGCCTAGATAGCTCTGATCAAGTCATATTCCTGCTTAAAAGTCTAAAAAGTAAAGTTCAGACTCAACAACATCTGGCATGGACCCACTCCTTTGCCTGGAATTCACTCCTTTTCCAACTGTGGAAATTAGACCCATTCTTTAAGAGTCCATTCAAGCGCCACCTCTTCCATGAAGCCATTTCTGACCCAGAATTGACATTTTCCCCTTTTCCTTTGAACTTCCAACACATTTGATCATTCTTTTATATTACTTTAAATATATTATCTTTATAGGTTGTTTGTGAATATTTTCCCTATGAAATAGTAGACTCCTTGGTGCCAACAGTTCCTGAGTGCTCAGTACTTTGCTCTGCAGTTACTTTCACAGTGTTTGGTGAATGAGTGACCTCTGCCACACAAGTAAATGAAATATAGTAAATCCGCTTTGTGCAATAAGTCTGATGTGGGGTTTTTTTCCCCATTTTTTTCCTGTCTTATTTTTCTTGTAGGCTTATTCAGTATACTGCTTGAAGAATTAATCACCTGAAATCTCAAATGTTTCACATCAAGTGTGATCACAAAATTCTCTACTTAATATCACTGTTTTTCAGTGGTGCTTTTCCTTTAATTAAAATACTATATGTTCTTTCTAGAAAAATGGGGAAACAGAAATAGTGGAAGGAGTTTTAAAAATTATTTATCATACTACCCATCCAGAAGAAAGACTAACATTTTTCTGTAGTTTCCTCTAGATATATTTTGAGATCTCAATTGCATGTTCAGTTTTATAAATCATCCCCTTAATTATGTATCTTCATATCATTACGAATTTTTTGCAAACATCATATTCTTTTTTATAACATCATATCCTTTTCTATAACTTTTTCTATAACTCTCCTTGTGGGACGCAATCCTTGTGCATGGGGCACCCCTACCTGGGGAACACCCCTGTGTGGCATGGCACTCCTTACATGCAGCAGCAGTGCACGTGGGCCAGCTCACCACATGGGTCAGGAGACCCTGGGTATCAAACGCTGGACCCTCCATATGGTAGGCAGATGCTCTATCAGTTGAGCCATAACCGCTTCCCACTGCTGTACCTCTGATTACTCCTTTGGACTAGATCACAAGTCAATAGATTGATCTGATCAGATCAAAAAGGAGTATTCTTTAGAAAATAACATTCATTAGCTTTTCTTATTATAAAAATTATACATGGCCTATAAATAAAAAATTTTAAATACATAAAATATAAAAGAAAATTCACTTACATCCGTTAGTATATGTCCTTCAAGTCTTCTCCCTTTTCTCTCAAATATGTGAAATCATGTTGTATACAGTCTTATTATCCTGCCTTATTTTATTACTATTACAACATGAGTTTTTTCCCAACAACATTAAAATTGTTTTGTAAACATTTTAATAACTGCCTAATACCAGAATGTATATACAATAATAAATTTAATCATTGTTGAATTTTGCATTGCTTTTTTTAAGATTATAATACCTAATGCTGCAATAAATATCTTTGCATATAAATATTTTTATGTATGTATGATTATTTCTGAGATAGATTTTCTGTTAATAGAATTACCATGTCAAATAAAATATAAGGGTAATTTTAAAGCTCCTGATATCATAACACCAAGTTACATTTGCAGGAAAGTTGTACCATTTTATAATCCCAATCAGAGTTATAAGAGAGTGCCCATCACACACAGAGCATTAGGCATTATCTTAAAAGAAAATAAATAAATTTTGTTTGCCTCTTAAATCTATGATTTTTCACTTTAAATACATTTAAACATTTACAAATCTATTAATCATCCATTGTTCACAAGCTTAGAAAGTTCTTTATTAACTACCATATCAATATTTACTGATATTTTCTTCTAGCATTTTTTAAAATGCTACAAGTGCTACTTAACAGGAAATATATAACAGAGATCCACAATCTATTTTTGAAATATATATGTGCTCAAAAATGGCAAATATAATTAAGCTAGGGTTGAACTGAAATTTGAGGAAATATCAGATGCTTTTCTTGCAGCAATATCAAACCAAAATAAAGTCAATCATCACCTGACTTATAATAACACTTTACACAAAGGAAAATTTCATTGAAGTAAGAAAAGGTAACCTCTGAACAGAAAGGAAAGGGAAAGGAAAAACAAAAGGAATGAAAAAAAAACTTTATAATGTTAAATTTTTAGGGTAATTGGAATGACCTTCATTTTCAGTAGACCTGGAATATAGAATTTCAATCTTATAAGATAAGTAGTGGGGGGAATTAATTTTTTTAAGAGTACTTGAGGCCTGGAACTTAAGGACTATAATATTCTGGTTATTGAGAGGATATCATGCCAGATAGTGGCATCTACTGGCAAAAGATAATATTGTAACCCAATTCTATTAGACATTATAAATATATAGAAAAAGTATGATGATAGTGACAGGGGTGCAAATTCTAGGAAATCTAATTTGTAGAATGTGAATTTCTGGGCATGGGAGAAATTTTTTGTATGTCAGGGATTGTAATGAGCAGGAAAAAGCACAATGGTAGAGGAGCAAAGTGCTGTCACATTGCCAAAAAAAACTATACTGTATGCCTCTGTGATAGATCCCTGCTATATTCCAATTCCTGATATGCCCAAAGAGGCTTGGCATCCCCATCATCCCTTCCTTGTCAAGCCTTTTTCTTCAATTTATTGGGCTTTCTTCCTGTTCAAAAATATTTCTAATTTCATAATGAAAGCCAATGGAAATACAAAATTTGCTCAAATATTTGCTATCTACTATATACTCAGAACTGTCCCAGGCCCAGAGAGGAGTACAGAAGTATAACACATTCTCTACCTAGAAGATGACAAATTCCAAACTGAATGGTAGAAAATGGAACTAAAGGCATTTATACAAACAAGTTTTCTAATCATATAATTTACTTCTCTCAAAATATGTAAATCAACACTACCTTGAAGTTATTGTTGTTCTGGATTAAAGGATAAATATTATGATATTGTTAAAGTAGTTGATTCCAGAAAAATATGTGGGAGAAAATCTTTGCAACAATGGTGTAGGCAAGGATTTCTTTGGCTGTGAAAAGCACTAACCATAAAAAAAACAAAAATAAGAATAAAAAGGGACAAATAGGCCTCATCCAAGTGAAAACCTTCCGTTCTTCAAAATATGCTATCAGGAAAATCAAAACACAAGCCACAGATCAGAGAAAATATTGGAAGTTATACCTAGAATATATAAACAAGTCTAATAGTACAATAAAATTGGGGAAAGATTTGAACACATCATAAAAGAAGATATATGAATAAAAAGATGTTCAACATTATTAGTCGTCAGGAAAATGCAAATAAAAGCCACAGGAAATATCACTTCATACCAACTAGAGTGAATAAAATTAAAAGATTGGCAATACCAAGTGTTGGTGAGGATGTGGAACAACTAGAACTCTCATTAACTGATGGCGGAAATAAAAATGGTATAACTACTTCGGAATATAGATTGTCAGTTTCTTATAAAATTAATTGTATACTTATATATATGACCTAATAATTTTACTCCTAAATAGTCAAACCAGAGAAGTGAAAACATATGTCCATAAAAATACTTCTACACAAATTATACTACCTTTATTCATAACCCCAAAATGGAAACAACCAAAATATCCACCAGCAGATAAAGTAAAGCATCTTTTTTTATAATAGCATACCATTCAGCAATTAAAAAAGGAACAAATTACTGATACATGCCACAACATGGATGAAATTCAAAATCAAATTGCTAAGCAAAAATGCTGGGCACAAAAGAGTATATTCTAGGGAAACAGACTTGGCCCAGTGGATAGGGCGCCCATCTACCACATGGGAGGTCCACAGTTCAAGCCCTGAACCTCCTTGACCCGTGTAGAGCTGGCCCATGCGCAGTGCTGATGCACGCAAGGAGTGTCCTGCCACTCAGGGGTGTCCCTCAGGTAGGGAAGCCCCACGTGCAGGAGTGCGCCCTGTAAGGAGAGCCAAAAGAAAGTGCAGCCTGCCCAGGAATGGCACCACACACACAGAGAGCAGATGCAGCAAGATGACGCAACAACAACAACAACAAAAAGAAACACAGATTCCCATGCTGCTGACAACAGAAGCAGACCAAAAAAAAAGAACACCCAGCAAATGGATAAAGAGAACAGACAACTGTTGGGGGGTGGGGGGCGGGAAGGGGAGAGAAATAAATAAAATAAATCTTAAAAAAAAAAAGAGTATATTCTACATGACTCCATTTTTTTCTAGAACAGACATAACAAATCTACTGTGAAAGAAATCTGATCAGTTGTTATCTAGAGACAGGATATGGATTGCCCATACAGAAGCATAAGGAAATTTCTGGGAAGATGGAAATGTTCTATATCTGAGTGTGTCATTTGTCAAAAGTCACTGACCTGTACAGTGAAGTGTGATCTTTATTATATATAAATTATACCCAAAGAAATTGATCGTTTTTCAAAACTAGGTGGTACAAACATGGTGATGAAAGGAATTGTCTCATTTCTCATCTAACATCCATGTAATTCTACCTGTCAAATTTAGGAATGAGGAAAGTCAGAGGAAGTAATGTTAGGACAAATACTATAGCAGCCATGAAACAATACCAAAAATGAAAGTTCCTTCAAAGTAGTCAATCCTCTTCTGTACTAAATTCCTTAACCTCTCAACTCCTTATTGAGGAATACTATATATCTTCCAGACCCTTGCCCAGAAATTCTTTTTTAATATTCCTATTGGTTTATGCTGAAGTGATTGCAGCCATTAGATAAATTACAATAAAAGTCTACTGAAAAGGATCCTCATAAAACCAAATTAGTTTTCACTCAGGATACTTTATCTCTCAATAGGAAATGTTCATTATATGTGCAATGTGCTTTCATCATAATTTCATTCCCAAACAAACTTTAGAAAGGAGAATTAAGAATAAAAAAAATGAATCAAAAATTGGAAAATTGGAGAGAAATTTCAAGATCTTCTTGTCCAGCTGTTCTTAACTATGTGGTAAGATCAGGTGTCAAAGTCAATTGTAAAGTATAATTTGTTCCCACAAATAACTAAAATACTGTGAATGTTTCAACTGTTTGTATAATTTAAATTAAGTTCAAAGTTATCCCTATAATTACCTCACTCTAATCCACATGCATTCTGGTAAAGGAGTTATGGCTCATGGGGACACAAGAAAGAGGTTTGTATATAACTAGCAGTTCATCTTTTCTTTACTGCATTCTGCAGTCTACCACTGACTGGTACACCAGAAATATTGTGGCAATTACACAATGAAATTAAAATTTTAAGCACTCAATTTTTGCCTTCTATCAAAATCTAAGTATGCTAATGGGAACATATCCACATATACGACCTGCCATGTGTTTTATACAGAAAGTAGGTAAAGAAACATTATTCCTCATTTTAAGAAAAGAGAATAGGTTCAGAGTTTTCTATAACCATAGTTGAAATATGGCAGAAGCACTGTGATTCTTATCTAGATCTGCAATGAATTCCAACACTATATTTTCCTCTGGGTGTCACACTGCTTTTCAAAACATCACTAACTCTGAAAAATAGTTCAAGCTTTAATTTAATTATTCTTTCCTGTATATGCAAAACCCAGACCTTTTAAAACATTCCCAAACCCTTAAAGAGGAGGGAAACTCTAAAATCATTATATAATAAAAACTTTAAAATTTACTAAAAACATGTATCATCTATGGGGTGGACAAGTATACAAAGATGAGTACGATATTGTCTGTGCTCTCAAAGATGTTGGTAATCTACTAAGGGAAACAAAACATTTACAACTAAAATATGTGACAGAATATGTTAAATACTAACAAAATTTCAAAGTAAAATATTATGTAGCACATAGAAAACAGTACTTTGAGCTGGGAAAGCAGGATGTCATAGAAAAGGTACCATATAACTTAAGCTTTAAAGAATGGATAGGATTTCAACCCAGCAAAAATGCAAAGAGACTGTTATGGGCAGATGTAATAATGGTGATAACAATTGTGCAGGGAAATGGAAGACTGTTCAGGAAATCATAAATAGTCTAGAATGACTACAGCTATGGCATGCATGGGGGAGACATGAGAGAGTGAAATGGGAAATAGAATTGGAAACAAAAGGTAAGGTCAGGTCACTATGTCTTAAAGGTCAACCTAAAATATATAGGGTTGGGTGGGAAATAATTTAAAAAGCAAGAAGTTACATAATCAGATCTTATAAAGATAATCACAGCACTTGGGAGAAGGAATTACAGAAGGGATAAATTAAAAACTTGATTAGTTAGTTTTGTAATACTCCAAGAAACATTATGAGGGTCTGAATTATGGCTGTGACAATGGAAATGGAAAGTGAAAAACTAAACACAATGGTGGAATCAAACTGGGACCATGGACAATTGATAAAAAGCAAGCAAGAAAGGCAAAAATAGACATGAACTTTGGGTTTGAAATAGCTGGAGGAGGACATCAGCCACGAGTTATCACAAGCGAGAATAAAAAAAAAATGTTTTAAATAATTAGGAGGGAGGACAGTTGGAGAGGTTACAAGTGATTTTGTTTGGGATAGAATAAACTACTTTGCATTAAGTATTGTATTTTATGCCTGTTATGTGATATAAATTGCTGCTTTTAGAAATATCTTCAGTTGGCAAGTGTGAAAAATATACTGTTAGTAGAAGTATAAATTGGTTCAATGTCTTATAAGGATAAATTCATAAAATCTATCAAAATTTAAAATGCACACAGTTCTTTGACAAACAATTTCATTTCTAGGAATTCATTGCGCAGAAAATCTCACACACTGTGGGGGGACCTAAACGTTCATTAATATGTCTTGTTAAAGAAATGATACTATATAGATACAATAGTATATTATGCAGCCTTAAAAAATGAAGCAATTTTATAAATAAGAAAAACAAGGTGAAAAATAGTATATATGGCAAGCAATTTACTAGATGAAAGAAAAATAAATATGCACACACATGCATATTTATGTGCAGATAGTCTTGGGAAACATACTCAAAATACAGGTATCTAGAGAGGAAGCTAGGGAACTAGGTGGCAAAAAGACTTTTTTTTTGTAAATCATGTGCACAAATTGCCAATTCTACTAACTCAGTTGGAAAGACTATGGATGATTTGTTTTCACGCTCCTTCCTATGGTTGCCCTCTAGTGGAAAAGTCAAATAAAAGCGTCAAAAAGGTAAACATCAGAAAAATGAAAAGGGCACAAAAAAAGTCAGAAAATCGGCAAAATGATTGTGAATATGCCAACAGATTATAGACTTTAAAAGTCATTCCACCCAAACCAAGCATTCTTCAAAAAAGAATCCTTTCCTAAAATACACTACAGATAAAATGGAAGATCATGTAATAAAAAATAGACATGACTTTTTTTTTTAAAGATTTTTTCTTTCTCTCCCCCCACCCAGTTGTCTGCTTTCTGAGTCCATTCACTGTGTGTTCTTCTGTGACTGCTTCTATCCTTATAAGCAGCCCCGGGAAGCTGTGTCTCTTTTTGTTGCATCATCTTGCTGCATCAGCTCTCTGTGTGTGCGGCGCCATTCCTGAGCAGGCTTAACTTTTTTTGCTCAGGGCATCTCTCGTTATGGGGCACATTCCTTGCACGTGGGGCTCCCCTACACGGGAACACCACTGCATGGCAGGGCACTCCTTGTGCACATCAGCGCTGCATGTGGGCCAGCTTCACCACATGGGTCAGGAGGCCCTGGGTTTGAACCCTGGACCTCCCATGTGGTAAGCAGATGCTCTATCCATTAAGCCAAATCTGCTTCCCAAAAACATTTTTAGTTCTGTGCCAACTCTTCGCCTACTTCCCCCTCAATTAAAAGTACTTATTAAAATGTAGAAGAAAACTATAATTTAAAATGTAATTTATTTGACAAGAACTGAGAGGTAACAGAAAACTTTAAGTTGGTAGGGTGGCAGGTTTGAATTTCCTCTCTTTTTTTTTGCTGTTAGCATATTGTTTGTATAATTAAAAAGTTGAAGGAGGAAGAGAAAAAAACATATCAACTATCAATTTTTCTAGAAAATGACAAGAAAGCTATGTAAACCCGTAAGAACCTAAAAAGAATTTTCACATGACATAGACAATATTTTCAAATTCTGTTATTTTCAGATATTTATAAATGAAGTTTAATATTTTTATAATAAATAAAAATTCTGAGAACCTACTTAAGTTTATAATATTAATAAAATCCTGTCTTCAAATCCTGTCTTCTGTATCTAAACTAACTTACAATAGAGTTTTTTCAGAAAGTTCTATACAACTTGGACTTTATTTTGTATATTTTTTTCTTTAGAAATCAGCAAGTGGCATTTAAAAGCACATTTATTAAAGTTTATACTACATACAAACACATTTTAGAAAGCATCAAAGGCAATTCTCATGTTGATAGTAAGAAATACAAAGATCATTTGAAAGAACCATTATATTTTCTCTTTAAAGGTTTTATGTGCCATAAAATAAGAAGTTTAAACATTTTTGATCCAAATCTAGAGTATTCGGAGCAATCATTTCTTTACGCCTACTCTACCTGAACCAATAAATATTTCTTCAGCAAATAACACTGAGCCCTAGTACCAGGCAGAAAGGAAAAAAATGCTTCCCTCCACTCAAAATGCCTCTCTGCTGATACAAGAGGATTATATTATACACTGAGGGCCATCTTAGCAATATTTTAAGGGCACTAAAAGATCATTTCTTAGACTGAAAGCAATCATAGGGACAGACTCTAGTAGCCAGCCTCCAAGATGACTCCCAATGTCCCCAATTTCTCATGTTTGTGCCCGTGTGTAGTCCTCTCCCATACTGAATCAGAGATGATCTATGTGACCAACAGAATATGGCAGAATTAATGGTAAATGACTCCTAAGGCTAAATCTGTTACCTTGCTTGCTCTGTGAAGAGCCAGGACAAACGTGCCAACCATACGGGTGTGCCACCTTGGAAATCCCAGTCATGTCTTCAGATGACTATAGCATCAGCCAGCATTTCACTGCAAGCACATGAGAAACTGGGAAGTGGACTTGGCCCAATGTAAGGGCATCCGCCTACCGCATGGGAGGTCTGCGGTTCAAATCCCGGGCCTCCTTGACCCGTGTGGAACTGGCACATGAGCAGTGCTGATGCATGCAAGGAGTGTCCTGCCATGCAGGGGAGTCCCCCACATAGGGGAGTCCCACGCGCAAGGAGTGCGCCCCGTAAGGAGAGCCGTCCAGCGCAAAAGAAAGTGCACCCTGCCCAGGAATGGCACCACACACACGGAGAGCTGACACCGCAAGATGACGCAACAAAAAGAAATACAGCTTCCTGGGGCTGCTGATAAGGATAGAAGTAGTCACAGAAGAACACACAGCAAATGGACACAGAGAGCAGACAACAGGGGGGTTGAAGGGGAAGGGGGAAGAGAAAAAAAAAAAAAAACACATGAGAAACTAAGCACTAGAAAATGCCAAGTCAGAAACTGTGAGAGCTAATAAATGTAATTTTTTTTTTTTAATTTAATTCCCCTCCCCTCCCCCGGTTATCTGTTTTCTGTGTCTTTTTGCTGCGTCTTGTTTCTTTGTCCGCTTCTGTTGTCGTCAGCGGCACGGGAAGTGTGGGCGGCGCCATTCCTGGGCAGGCTGCTCCCTCCTTCGCGCTGGGCGGCTCTCCTTATGGGTGCACTCCTTGCGCGTGGGGCTCCCCTACGCGGGGGACACCCCTGTGTAGCAGGGCACTCCTTGCGCGCATCAGCACTGTGCATGGGCCAGCTCCACACGGGTCGAGGAGGCCCGGGGCTTGAACCGCAGACCTCCCATGTGGTAGACGGACGCCCTAACCACTGGGCCAAAGTCCGTTTCCCAATAAATGTAATTTTTAAGCCACTGGTTTTTGGGATAACTTGCTACATAGCAATAGATAATCAATATAAAGACAAAAATAAAGATACCTTATCTTACATTATTTAAGCTCCAAGGAGATTTCTATAGCCAACATCACTTATTGATCTTTTACCATTGCTATCACATGGTTATTCTCATTCTCAATATATCCACAGAGGATGAGTGATTATTGGTTTATTTATATATTTATATATGGCATGAGTATCCAAGAACCCTGACAACTCTTGCCAATGTGCAGATGAACAATTTATACTCTTTGCTACATACATTGAGAGAAAAATTCTTGTTATTAGAGATTTTAATAATATCCCATCATGATCTTACGTGGTTCTTAACCACTGACCAAAAACAGCCAATTTCTCTTTGAGTCATCAAAAGCAAAATATTTTCCCTAAAAGTGATTCTGAAAAGAGATTAAAAATATATTCATGTGGGAGGCAGGTGTAGCTCAGTGTCTGCTTTGCATGTATGAGGTCCTGGGTTCAATCCCTAGTGCCTCCTAAAAAATACACACACACACAAATATATTTATGTCTTTAAATTACCTGTATCATCTAAAACACAGATACTTGTTTACTATTAAAGATGGAAAAGGCATTTAAGTTTACCTAATCAATGCCTTCATTTTTACAGATGAAGAAATTAAAGCCTAACACTATAAACAAGAAACTAAAGAGATTAGATACCTACAGAGGGTGGGTGAAAATAATGGATGGAGGCAGGTAAATGGCATAGAAGGAATGAGAACTGATGCTTCTTGAGTATACTTTTTGTGCAGTTCTGACTTTTGGAAACACATACATACTAATAAGGATGGGGAAAAACTCTAAAATGAAATACAAACAGAAGCAAATAAACCAACTTGTATTTCAAATGAGTAACATGGAAGAGAATTGAGAGTTAACCCAAGCTATTCTAAAACACTGTATTTGTACTATCTGCCCTCTAGCTAAAAACTAAAAGCATTCTAAACAAATATTGACCACTAGTTGGTAGGGTTCTTTTATGCAGATGTATGGTTAGCAATTCTGAAACTACTTTCTCTGATATTTTAAGATCAAGAAAGTAAATATATTAAGAATAATGGAACCAGCTTTCTCACATCGGGAAGGGAGCTAAAAACCTGGAAAGGAGTAAGGATAGAATGAACCCTGTGGTGCTGAATTAGAATTGGAGATAACAGTTTAAACTCATGGTTTTTCATTTGAATTGATAAGGACAAATATTTTAAGCAATATTTTAATGCCTCTGTGGTATCCCTGCGTAAAATAAATAAACTGAATCCAATGATAAGGAATCATCAGAAAACCCAAAGTGAACAGCATTTTAAAAAATAACAGGCCTGCATTCATCAAAAGTGTCAATGTCATAAAAGACAGAGAATGACTGAAATATTGTTAGATTAAAGGGTAGTAAAGAGGCATGGCAACTGAATGCAACAAATGACCAGGGATTTTCATTTGCTATAATGGCAATTGTTGGAAAAACTGGAAAATCTAAATATATTATTGTAACATTGTAAATTCCTGATCTTAATAATTGTATCATGGTTATATAAGAGAGTGCCCTTGTTTTTAAATATACATCAAAGCATTTAGGGATAAAGAGTTATCATATCTTCAACTTATTCCCAAATGGTTCAGAAAAAATATGTGTGTGTGTGTGTGTAGTGGGTGTGTGTACAACTGTACTAAAATGTTAACATTTGGAGAACTTACATGAAGGGTATTATCTAGGAATTCTTTGCAATAGTCTTCCTACTTCATGGTAAATGTGAAATTATGTCAAAATGAAAAGCTTGGTCCACAGGATGGAGGAATAGAGTATGGATTAGAGTGGACTTACTGATATTCTACTATGGAACTGTTGTGATTAGTAATAGAAGAAATTGTAGCATTGATGTGGAGAAAGTGGCCACGTAAGTGCTGAGGGTAGGGAGAGGGAAGAAGAGATATGATGTGGGGGCATTTTCAGAACTTGGAGTTGTCCTGGGTGGTACTGCAGGAACAGATGCTGGACATTATATGTTCTGCCATGGACCACTGGGTGGACTGGGGGAGAGTGTATACTACAATGTAAACCATTATCCATGTGGTACAGCGGTGTTCTAAAATGTATTCACCAAATGCAATGAATGTGCCACAATGATAAAAGAGGATGTTGATGTAGGAGGAATGGGTTGAGGGGGGGGTGGGAGGTATATGGGGACCTCTTATATTTTTTTAATATAACATTTTAAAAAATAGAGAAAAAAATATTATTACTTAAAAAAAAAAAAAAGAAAAGTTAGTCCTCTTTACTGCTCAAACCTCAGTGCCTAGAACCTGGCACAAAACTAGTGCTCAATTAAAATTTGTTCAACAAATAAACCCTAACTCTTAAGCAATAAACTCTAAATTCAAGTCAGAAAGAAGAAACAATGGGGAACATCATTAGGAATCCCATGACTCAAGCAGACCAGACACACAGAAGAGTGACCCACAGAAAGGGGAACCATAGCTTCTACTCTACTGAAAAAACAAAACAAAACAAATGAAACAACAGAAAAACACTTCTCCTGCCTTTGATATGTGAATATTTTAAAAAGCTTTCAGCCTAACTACTGATATCTGTCACACACATACATCAGCCTGATCTCAGAGTACAGTGTACTCCAATGGACTTACATCAGTATTTTCAGATACAGTAAATTCTTCGAGGAAACAAAAGATTTAAAATAATCTGAAGGCTCTAAGAACCTTAGCTAGAGTTATTCAAGGTAATACTTATAGGTACTCCTAAGAATTTTAGTAATAAAAGGTGCTTTATCAAGAATCCAAAAGATTCTTTGTTTTTTATCAGAAAAGTCTGAAGTTGACGTACAAGGACTACTGAGGGCACAATCCAGAGGCAAATAAGCATTAGTTGGAGAGAAGCAATCACTTCCAGAACAAACACTGTGTCTTCACACTCTCAGTCTCTCTTATTAATTCAGTCATTCACTCAGTTATTCACCCAAGTATTTTATATTTATGGAGCACTTATTACTCAGCAGGCTTATACTAGCATTCTGGTGACCCAAGAACAAGTCAATGACTAGATACAAGACATATCTCCCAACAGGCAGGTTCTGCTTGATCCTTATGTGCCTTCATTGCAAAGAATAAAGCAAAGACAGCGGTTAACTTATTCATATCAAAAATTCATTCAGGCATTCCTAATAAAACCCCCCCACAGTTCCAACATTTCAAAATAAATTTCTGGAACCCATTCTTTCATACATGAACATAACTCAACCTTTCACAATCATACAAGGAAAAGAGCCTTTAGTTAAAAACAAACAAACAAACAAAACTCTAAAGGTCTAAAATGAAAGCAGTCCTCTGCCTTCCCAATTCTGCAAGGAATATTCTTTAAGCCAACTAGTCAGTATTTAAAAAGTAAAGCCTATACCTCAATTAAACATCAAGTAAATAACTATTCTTTCCAACTAAATGGCAATGGACCTGACCCTGTTTTTCTGCAGATGAAGATCAAGCTTAGGCTACCTGTGATAAGACAGAGAACAAAAAGAGGCAGAACAATAGGGAGACATAGTTTGGTATCTACATAATAGTGAGGCAAGAAAGTTACAGAGAAAAAGACTAGAGCGAACTAAAAATGACTAGCGATGAAGAAGGAGGAGTTAGAAGTAAGAGTAGAGCTGACTAGAGGGAGTGGCTAAGTTTCTAGTAATAAGGCAACTACCAGGATTCTATGTTTTCAATTGATGACTTGGCAAGTTAACTGCTTTTTAATGTTGTTTCTTCATTAGTTTTAAAAAGAAGAAAATATTTAAATACTTCATGCCAGCTACACTGCACAGTATCTGGCACATAGCATATGTTGGATACATGAAATGTTAGTTATTATGACTATTAATTATTAGAAGAGGCTGAAAAAACACATCTGATGTTTTACCCAAGCTGGACCTAAGAAGAGGTTTTAATTTTTTTTAAATTTCTGCTGTAGAATATTCTTGATGTCAACTTACTTCCTCAAAATGTGAGATAGCTAATTACCCTAGAAGCCGAAGCAGAGTCAAAGAAAAAACAGATCTTTCTGTGACGCTCCACAGAGTTGGAGTCTGTAGTTTAGTTATTGCTTAGTATTTGTCTGTTTGTATACCATTTACACCTCAAAATGCCTTAAACCACAAGGAAGTATTCTTATTTTTGAAAGCTAGTGAGCTGACCCCTTTATATTTCTACTAAAACTATTGAATTACCAAAAATGAAATATGTATATATAAATGTCAAATAAATGTGAAAAAAATGTTCAATCTCTTTAGTAAAGAAAGAGATTGCGGTAAAAATGTAAAAATTTATCTAGCAATTTCACTTCTAGGTCTTTATTTTATAAAAACAACCATGAAATGCGAATGAATTTATTCAAAAGTTGTTCCCTATAGTATACTATTCAAGCGAAAAATACTGGAAGCAAACAATCCAATTTCAAATAATAGACTAGTTAAGGAAGTGATAGCATTCATATGTTGAAATACCATGCAGCCATTTAAAGTCAGTCTGTAGAAGAATTTAATATAACAGAAAAAATGTTCAATTTCAATTTTACTTAAATTTTAAAAGTAGACCATGGATAATGGAATTGTGGGTGTTTTTATTTTTTTATTTGGGATTTCTGTGTTTTCCAAATTTTCTATAAGTGGCATATATTAATTTTATAATTAGAAAACAGCTTTGTTATTTTTAAAACCAGCTCAACTAAGCTATTTTTACTTTTTTGTGGTCTTCTTCATCTACTTCTTGTCTAAGCTCCCAGTGACTCACTAATTCTCAAGAGAAAAAAAATATATCCCCAGCTCTACTATTAGACTTAGCACTTAAAACATTATGGGAAATCAAATGATCAAGCAACTCCACAGGTAGGTATATACCCAAGAGAAAAGAAGGCATAATATATCCACAAAAACATTTATACAATGATGTTCATTGTTAATAACGACCAAAAAGTGGAAACAACCCAAATGTCCATCAAATGCTGAATGGTTAAACAAAATGGGGTATATCATACAATGGAATCTTATTCAGCCATAAAAAGAATGAAGTTCTAATACATACTACAACTTGGATGAACCTTGAAAACATTATGCTAAGTGAAATTCTAAAAAGGGAGATCCTTCATCTAAAGAACTTAAACTGGACATCAACATATTTTTATCAGATTTAAGGAATTTTTTCCACAAATTCCATTTTATACTGAAAACCCCAAAATTTGTACATTGCTTTCAAAGTTTTTTGAAAGCAATGCTCTAAAAGGCTACAAAAGGAGCAAGCTATTCCACAGGACTTTTATCTCTACAATGATATTCTACAATTTCCATAGGAGATGGTGGTAGTACTGCTAAAACCTAAGAGAAGAGCAAAGACTCTGTTTCCAGACATGAGGCAAGAATTTAAATATTTATACTTAAAAATATAATAATTTTATGGCCTTAAAAAATCTATAAGACTTCTTTTTTAAGTGCTAGTAAGCAGTTAAATCACCATCTCTGAGGATTTGCATATATTACTTTCTTCTGTCCTACTCTACATTACACTTTGGTCTCCTCTCCCCAAGTCACTAATACTTACTATAGAACAGTAATAAATACAGCACTAAGGTTTTACTATTTCATATACTTACTCATGAGAATGCTTTTTTGCTTGATTTTAATTTCAAATGCAGATGTGCAGACCATTTTATACTTCTCTCTAAAAAATTAACAACTTGTAAAAAAATTAAGTTACTTTTTATTTATAAGATCCTCAATTGGTTTTTGTTTTTGTTAAAGGAGTTTTGACAGAAAATATTGTTCATCATTACTGAATTATATATTAAGATATATAATTAAATAATCTTCCCTCACCTTCAAAAATTAACTGAATTAAAATCAGTAACAATTTTATTCAGTCCCTACTGTTTAAAAGGCACTATGGGAGATAAGAAATATAAAATAGGAGATGCCCTTAAAATAGTCCCTGTTATGCAAACCTAAGGACACCCTCAATAATATAACAAATATTTCAATTTCCATAAAGTAATAATAGTAGAGTCATGAGATCTACCCTTTCTGCTCAACGTCATAAAAATCTTGCCTGCTGGAACACAGACTGCAGTTGGGAAAAAGTGAATTTTACAATGTTCCCATTGGTCATTAAAAGCACCAACTTATAACCAGTAAGAAAGGGAGGAAGGCAGAAAGAGAAGAAAATGAAAAAACAAAAATATAAACAAAAGACAATATCTTTACTAAGTTGTCTGTTTTAAGATAACCAGGACCAAAGTTTAAAAAGAAAAGCATGGAATTTTCTTATACTGAAAGGAATATTTAGAATTACTTTTAAAACTAACGTGGAAAGAATACACTAAATGTAAGATAAGGAATATAGTTGGTAGTATATGGCTATGCTCTTGTATAGTTTGTAACAAATGTTTCACACCAATGCAAAGAGTTGGTGGAGGGGTGATGTATGAAACCCCTGTGTGATGTTATGTATGTTTATTTTGTAAGTTCACAATCTTTACTAAACACTTATTGTTGATGTGTGTTCATGTATGAATGATACACTTCAATAAAAAATAAAAAAATACATGGAAAGTTGGTCAGATATATATAGGCCTAACAAATGTAGATCTCTGAAGGTCACCTAATTCTCTGACTAGCTAAGCCACTGCCTAGGATAAGGTCAAGGATTCAAAACAGATGTTCCTGCTTCTTTGACATTTTAAACAATTGTAGGAACATACGGACTAAGAGAAAGAAGAAAACCATCAACTGGACCAATGGGATGTTTATAACTCCCTCCATCCACTGTTTGAAGAAAATACAAAGTTTAATCATTCCGTACTACGTACACCAGTTTGCGGAATTCAGAATTAGAATTTCCCAATACTCCTACCAACTGCTGTATAGTAATTTGAAGGTGAAGACATTCACATCAATTTGTTTAAAATGCTTTTTCCTTCTGCTAGATGCTTATTTGCACTGTTGTTTTTCTCTAGGAGACAGTGAGAAGTCATTCCATTTGCTGGCATTGCTTTTTTTGGGCCAGTTACAAAAGAGAGGAAGCTAATAGTATGCAAGAAGAAACCTGTTTGTGTCATCATGCTGTGTTGCAACATAATGGGCAATAAGAAGCTGGGTGTCATATTTAGCTATGTCCTTTACTTTTTCTTTAAAAAGTTCAAGGCTTTGTCTTCATTTGTAAAGTCTCAGAATGCTTCCTTCTTTTAAAACCTTTTCTGCATACTATAATGAAAAGCTACCTTATGACACCTCATATAAACTTTAGTCTTCACAGGGTTTTTGCCATTTCTGGTAAGCTGGCTTTAGAATCAAAGATCTACCCTTTTGCTTAGTCTCCTTGGGCTTTTTCTGTCCTTCGTCTTCCAATTCCAATGTACTTCTCCAGAAAAAGGGTTTCTCTCTCTACTTACCTGTTGCAACTTTTTTTTTTAACATTAACTTTCAAATGAAGTATTGGCCCACGGTTGTAGATGTGCTTTGTAAACTTTTCCAAAGATTTGAAGATCAAGCCAGAGAAACAGATCTGGTTTGCTTTCATAAAGAAAGCAATACAGATAAGTTTGAAACTTACTACTTAAAGATTCAAAGTTCCAAATCTTAATGAAAATATGTGGAGCTTGAATTCCATTTTTTTCCTTTTCTAAAAATACACTGAGACTAAAAAACTGTTTTAAAGTTCCTAATATTTCTCAGTCAAATATCTTTTCCAAAATAGCATTCTGATCAGTATAAAGTAAATGAATGACCAACAAAGTCATTAAATTCCACCCAAGATATTTCTAAAAATTCAAAGAAAAGTGTGTGGCAAAATACATTTTAGGATCTGCCAAACCCCAACCATTTGAAAACAAATAGTAATTCTAGGCATTTTTGCCAAACACCAGAAGACAACTGCCCATCCCTCTTTGAGAATGTCTGAATGTTCTGAACACCTAGGCTTCATATTTTAAGTCCTTAAGAGTTAACAATTGAGAACCACCAACTAGAGAATTAATAAAACTGAAGCTCTAGGCAAATAAACTTCAAGTTCCAAAAACTCAGTTGGATATATTCACACGTATTTCATCTGTTGAGAGAAGATTGTTTTCTTCCCATTCAAGAAGCATTTTAGCCTCAGGATTACCTTTCATTCAGCAATGCAGGATCACGTACATTCTGACTCTTGTGGTTATTAGAGCAAATCACAGGGTGTTGAGAACTGGCTTCCTCCATCTTAAAACAGTTCAAGTCTTAGAGGCAGTTAATCCCTGGAAGGCTTTGTGATCCCATCCTCTGACATGTTTGATAAATATGGAAATTGTAAAATGTTCTGGCTTGTTAAAACTTTTTCAGCCTGCTTAACATACTCTTTGGCCTCAACATGCACCTAGTGCTGACTTGGCATGCCCTAGGAGCCTCTGTCACCTTCTCTATTGTCTACACACTGACAACCCCTCAAGCATAAATAAATCACACTTCACAAAGACATGTTTATTCTACACTCTAAGAGGGACTCTCCTTTTCTCCAGGAAATAAAAGTATGGCAAAGAGTAGGGGTAAAGGGCAAACACCAAAAAAAAGGGGGGGAGGGCAGAAAGGAAAAAAACAAAAACAAAACTCAATTCTGAATGACTGCAAAGCTGAAGACCATAAAAAAATTGGGGCTGGGAATAGGTGTGTCTATAGTTGGCTGATTAACACATCTTTCAGAGTCTGAAATTGCTACGGTAACTACTCCTCTTTGTTTCTCACTTCACAAAATATAATGAACAACATAGTTTTCTTTCAATACTTTCTAGAATTCCAATAAGTCAGTTCTTCTTCAACACTATTCAAGTGAAGCAAATGAAATACTATTATGACCTGTTTCTGGCCCACCAGTGAGCAAGGGCACAAACTCTGGCCTCATGAATAGGTCCAATTTCTACTCATCTCAAATAATCATTTTTGAGATTAAATAAACAACTATATAAATACCAAGAAAGAAACCTGTAACTATAAAAACTGGGTGCAGTGTCTAGAAACCTTGCAGTCTCCTCCAGGCATAGGATTCAAAAGGAAACTCT
Organism: Dasypus novemcinctus; assembly: GCF_030445035.2. Lineage (NCBI taxonomy): Eukaryota > Metazoa > Chordata > Mammalia > Cingulata > Dasypodidae > Dasypus > Dasypus novemcinctus. The sequence goes on from NC_080675.1 coordinate 42,020,925, forward strand.
GTAAGGAAACCACGAAGACAATACACTGATGAAATGTTGATGACACACTAGAATACTTCAGAAGGTACATACAGTTACCCTCATAAGTCATAGCCATTACTGATATCCCTATATTCCCAGAAAAATCACCACTCCCATCAGATTTTCTTTATAGGGTGTCCTGAGGCTGTTTCTTATATTAGACTTAAAATTATGAAAGCAACCATAAGAGTGAGAAGCAGAAGGAAGCATGGCAGAATGGAAACAGAGGCCTCATGGATGCAGCAGGAGCAAAGCAAGCACACCTTAGTAAAAAGTAAACCAAACAGTAAAATAGCTGAGTGGCAGGGACTGAGGGAGAATGTAAAGAACCCAAAAATTAGGATGGCATGTTTACACCACCCAGAAATAGCTGAGAATTTGCTATAGCTTTGCACACAGTCCTCTGGGCCTAGATTGAGGGTAGGCTGGAAAATGAAAACCAGACAATTCCAAAAGGAAGAACTGGAATCTGTGGCTGGTGGGGAAGGAAAAAGTGAAAGTGTTGATCTCTCAGACTAGTCTTGTTATTCCAATTAACAAAAAAAGTGGTCCAAATGACAAAGGATGATTTTGGAAGAGAAAATATAATCCAAATGATTCAGAGTATTATCTCCTCCCTTCCCATCAATGCCAAGTTTCTTAAAAGTAGTTGTAGCTCAGACTTTCATAGCATGAAGGAAATGATTCCATATAGAGAAAAAAGAGACCAGTCAAACTAGTGACCAAGTCACCATTTTATCTTATGGAAGACAAAATGCTCAGTAATCTAGATCAGTGCCTCTCAAACTTTAAAGTGCATGTGAATCATCTGGGGATCTTTTTAAAAGCACGTTCATATTCAGTAGGTCCTGAGAGGGACCAGGGCTTTTGAATTTCCAACAAGCTTCCAGGTGATGCTGATGCTTGCTGGGCCATAAACTATACTCTGAGTAGTAAAGGGTAGTATGGATCTTGGGTAGGTAAGTTCTGGTTTTGTTCATGACCTTGGACAAATTACTTAAATTTTTCTCTCTGTTTCCACATTTCTAAAATGGAGATACCAATGCCTACTTCATAAAGTTTATGTGAAAAGTAAACACAAGTGTTTAGCCTAATATCTAATTACTGCCATCACTAGCACATTTCCCAAAGCGTGGTGCACATACCATTGGTGGTACAAGGACAAATTTTCAAAATTTTTAATTGTTAGGCTCTATTTTGATAGGTATTAGAAAAAATATAACTGTCACCTTAAACCAATGATTTTATGGGTATTATCACTAAGAATAAAGCTAAACTTAAAAGAAAATGTCAATTCAAAAAATTCCTAAGTAAATAGAAGTACATGGATATAACAAAAATGATGAGGGTAATACTCACTGACTGAAGTTTGGGAAACATCAGTTAGCACAGGATGATCAAGCTCCTGTGATCACGTCAAGAGCCTGTCTAGATTATCCTGCCCTAAGGAGTAAGGGTGAGATAGAATTCTGACTGTATTTCAATACCTTCTAATCATTCAAGAATTAGAAAGCACACTTTAACCAAATGATATTCTTACCCAAACTTACTTGTGCATATTGCTTAACTATGATATCATAGACCATTAAACTATTCATAAGTTTAAATAAATTATGTTGAATATAGCCATTTTTCCACTTTGATAAATAACCAATCTAAACTACCTCCCAACAGTGAGCTAAATAATAGAAATATGTCTCCATAGAAAGGAAAGTTATGATTTCATAAATCTGGTTTTATGATTTTTCTCATTTCCCACAAAAACTTTTTAACACCATTCTAAGGTAATCTGTGATCAAAGGAAGGATGTGGGTAACTGAACATTTTACAAATTCGTCATACGCTTTAATAACAATCTTTCAAACAAAGAGAGTATGGGGCTATATATGAGTTGGAAAAGAGGCAGCATGGTTTCCAAAAGAAAATATAAAGATTTTCCTTAGGTATTTAGCTGAAATATCAGATATATTTAATATTTGATATTCTTGGAGCAAATATTATTCTTACAATTCTGCCTTAGGTAGTTGACAGCTTTCACTGTGTAATACTGGTATATATTTAACAACTGACTCTCCAGGAAAAATAAAATGTATTCACATATATACATATAAAAGAGTATTAAAAATTTTGCTGATATAAATGATACATAATACACAATTTACAAATAATAAAATATTCAATATTCTTCATGAAAATTTTACATATTTAAATCATTCTCAGTGTATTTGTGGTTTTTGCTGAATAGCCAACCTATGGCTGCAACTGACAAATGAGTATAGGTCCTACATGAATATTGGTTGATATTTTTGTTCAAGTTAGTGAGTAAAAACAAAGTGAAAATAGACATATGCCAGAACTTTGTTCATTTGTCAATAACGTGAGCCACTTCTCTGCTAAACTGGATAATTCTTAACAAATACTGGAAGACTATTTTCTCAATTTTATTTTTACTATTCATAATATAATGGCCATAGACAAGACAATTTTAAGTTTAATCTGCACTATTAACATTTTCTCTACCACTTTCTTACATCTAGACAATAAACATAACAATAATCCAAGTTCTAATTTGTTGCATTTGCCAATTTCCACAGTGTTAATACTCCCACTGTGACTGATTTCAACCTATTGGCATGACGTCCCTGAATACGGAGTTGGGAAAAGTGAAGTAGTATAGGCCATTATGTAATATTTCTAAAAGATACAACAGACATAACCTCAAAAGCATAAATTATAGTAAAATGTAATAAATAACTAGAAGTAATGAGTTTTGAGTATTTATTAACTTTGTTTTTAAAATTATTTAATTGCAAGTTTATACAATTTAATTTTTAATGATAATGGTTCATAAAATTTCTGATAATTTCACAGTTGGTTTTCAGGCTATGGTAGGAGTTTATTCCAGCACAAGGCTGACCAAGAACCACACCCCGAAAATTGCTGATCAGCCACTAGATTTACATATTGATTTTGAGTTTTCTAAGATAAAATCTCCTGAATAAATATGATAAATTTTGCATGTGAAAGGGACAACAGCAACAACAACAAAAATCTATAGACACTGCAATTTGTATGTTTATATAGTTGTTTGTATTAACAATAGAAAACCTATGAAATATGCAGGGCCCAAAGTCTTTAGGAAATCAAGTAATAAAAGCTCCTTTGCACCTTGGGGGTATGGGGGTGGGGGTGGGGGGATATAGGCAACAGATATTTGGGAAAAAAGATATCAAGCTCAGAATGAAGATAGCTGCAATTGATTTTCACAAAATTGATCGAAAGATTTGATTTGCTAAGTGATCCAAAAATAAAAGGAATAGCTGCTTATAAATGAGTCACAAAGATTCTTTCTATGAGGCAAACCACCACAATATAAATGCTTTAGATGCCATCATTACATGTAAATACTAACTTTTTAATTTGTAAAAGATAAAAGGGCAAATTACAAGCAAATTCAAAGCTATTTCACTAATCCCTTGGACCAAAGTAAACCACTCACAGAATTAGAGAACATATTCCATAAAAATGGTCATTTACAATGTTAACTAGCAGTTTTAAGGACTTTCAAAGACCGGTCTATGTTGCTGTGGTAAATCTTTGAAAAAAATGAAAAGCAGTTAAGTTACTCTTAGTCCCAAGGATGAAAATTCAACTACCTTCCTTTTCATGGAGAGTATGCTTGTATAAATGACTTTCCAAAGCCACTAAAGTCTTCAAAGCTGAAGCAAATGTATAGCAAACTTTGTTTATCTCTACAAAATGGAGCATATGGAAAAATTTATAACTGTCAAATATCATTATGCTACAAAACAAACATGTGGGTGAACACAACAGGGATAAATATAGTGAAATTCGTTCACAAATTAGAGATGCTTGAGGCACATGGAAGAGATTACAAAAATTGCAATATTTAAGACATTAGTAGGACAGTGCTGCTAAATTGGGCTTTAAAAGAAGATTGTATGAAATAAATTCAACTGCTCCTTCAAAATAACAATACAAGTTTAGGCATGCACATTAATTTGAGAAGAATCCCTTAAAAAAAAAAAAAAAGGAAAAAAGAAAACATTTCTGTCTTTTGTTAAAAATTTCAAATAAGCTTTATGGCTACTCAAAAAAAAGGAGTAAAACAAATTAAAATAATAAAATAAAATAAAAAGACTATGTCATTTAACTAATCTGTGTTCATCTGTATATTTTTCTAAACACTAGAGGAACAATTGAGTTAGCAGTTGGAATTAGATGCGATATAAGTGCCTGGAAAGAACTTTTTAGGAGTAATGTTTCCATAACTTCTTGAGCTTCTTTTTTATTTTATTTTATTTTACTTTTTAAAATTGAAATAAAGTTATTCTAAAAATCAAAAACAAAACAAAACAAAAAAAAAAAAAAACAGTACTCTGAAGAAAAATTATTTCTAAATCGAGTATAAAGACAGAAAAGTGATCCCTGGCAAATGAATTCTCTGTCCAAAGCTCACATGTACTAAATGCCGAGGCTTAAATATCCTTCCTATTTTCTTCAATTCTCTAGTCATTACTTTAACAGGCAAGGAATAACTAAACAGCAAAACTCTTTGACGGGAACACATAGTTTCCACACACCCTAAATGTCAAAGGCCTGTTTTGAAAAAGGCCAAACAGTCTATTGCTTCTTGGATGTAAGGGCCAACATTAAGAGATGTTTCTGACTAAGGAATTGGTTTCTGCCTCTACCACTGCCTTGTTTTGAAACCTTGATAAAGACATTTATCTGTTTCACACTTGGCTTTAAGATTAAAGATGGAGCAACATAACCTCTACGTAGCTCCCTATAATATTGTTAAGTCTACAATAAATAAGGCCCATAGAAGCTTGATTTCTTCAAGGGGAAAAAAAAAAGGAAAAGAAAAATAATTCTGACATAAGCAGGAGAGGTTTTAGTGTTTCCTGAGAGCCCAATGCTAAGTCAAAGTGGAACACAAGGACAGATGAACTACTGATCACTTGAAAAAGCCTCTTTCCCCCTCTTATTTATTTATTCTTATTTCAAAGACTGTAAAAACAGTCTTTGAAACTCAGTCCATAAACTGCCATCTAGATCATATCCAATTTCTACTTCTATAACATCCACTTATGCCATCACTCCAAAGTATAACTTCTGAGTAAGTAAGACACAACTAGAGTAACTAGACTCATGATTAGAAAAACAGGAAACATCAGGGTACTTGATTTCTAGCCCTGACTCCTCCTACCATTAAAAAAAGAGGAATTAGAGAAGCAGACTTGGCCCAGTGGTTAGGGAGTCTGTCTACCACATGGGAGGTCCGTGGTTCAAACCCCGGGCCTCTTTGACCCGTGTGGAGCCGGCCCACGCGCAGTGCTGATGTGCGCAAGGAGTGCCCTGCAACACAGGGGTGACCCTGCATAGGGGAGCCCCACGTGCAAGGAGTGCGCCCCATAAGGAGAGCCGCCCAGTGCAAAAGAAAGTTCAGCCTGCCCAGGAATGGCACTGCATCCACGGAGAGCTGACACAACAAGATGACACAACAAAAACAGATTCCCATGCCGTTGAACACCGCCGAAGCGGACAAAGAACATGCAACAAAATAGACACAGAGAATAGACAACTTGGGGGGGGTGGGGGAGAGAAATAAATAAATAGATAGATAATCTTTTTTAAAAAAAGAGGAATTAGAAAGATAAGTAGTAAAAAAAAAAAAAAAAAAATAGAATTCAGTCTTCCTGATAGTCCCGTCTGCCCCACCATGAGAAGTCATTAATAAGACTGCCAAGATTTCTTGGTGGGAAAATGATTTTGTAACATGAAACAAAGGCACTTAATTGAACCTCAATTTCTGGGTATATAGCAGTATTTGCATTAAGTTGTTAAGGACTAGGGCACAGTGTTTTCAACTGAATCACCTCAAAAAAGGATCTCCTGTCTCTTGTGCACATAAATTTCTATTTTTTAAAACTATTTGACATATAATGATAGTAATGGCTTACTGCTTTTCTTCCCTATAAGTTTGATTCACAATAGGTACACATTCCAAATGCCAGAGACAGACTTAGGTCATAGACTAATATACTATGTGACAACAGAGCAGCATTTGGAGATTGATGATGTGATATAAAATCACAAAGAGAAGGGAGTAAATTAGTATATAAACAATCTTAGAAAAACTTCTACATCTTGGCATAATCTGTGTTTGTTCCATTGACCATTATCCAGATCTTTAGGGCTTGAAATCTACCATACAACAATTCTTTAATGATTATCTTCTTTTAGGAAAGAGTGGTAGATCATTTTGAACATCTAGCTTAAACTAGTTCTATTTTCTTTAATTGTGTTACAAAGATATCTGAAGATGTTCTTATGTTTTGCCATAACTTTTTAGTCTATTTCATTCATAAGTTGGTATCAAAGTCAATAACAACAGGACAAAAAATAGCCATAGACCCTTGAAGATTATGCTATCTTTCAAAGCTCCATCAGATGACTCAGGTTGTAAGCATAAAAAGTCATTTCTTCTCACCAAATTAATTACTTAACATTTAGTAACATTTTATTGAGCACCATCTAGATCTAACAGTGTGTTTTTGTTTATGTCAGTAAACAAAAAGGCATGGTTCTTTCTTTCAGGTATTTTGGCAGAAGCCAAGAAATTGTAAAGGGTGATGACTGGGTAATAGGAAAGACCATGAGGACACCTAGCCTACAGGATGGCCCACTTGAGGAAGTAAAGTTTAGGTTGAGATCAGAAGGCTACGTAGGAATTACACAAAGAGGGATGTTAAAAGTGCCACAGGAACTCTATGTGCAAAAGCGCAGGGCAAGAGAGCACTGAAAGAAATGGCAAGACATTAAGTCCAATAAGGCTAAGGGGATGGCAAGGAGAACACTGATGCAAGATAAAGCTGAAGAGTTAAGTAGAACTTGCTCAAGAAGGGTTCTGCCCTGAGGACAATAAGAAGTCACTGAAATATTTGAAAGGGGAATAACATTACCAGCTTTGCATTTTTTAGAAGATGCCTCTGACGCTAGTGTTGGTAAGTAATAGTGTGGCACAGGGATAAATGATAGGAAAATAGTACTCTAATCCTGTGAGAGATAATAGTGCCCAGGACTGACATGGTGGCATCCAAAGAAGAAAAGAGATAAAATTTTAAGAAACACAGGAGACAGAATTATCAGAACTGTGCTTACTTATGGACTATAGGGAAGAGGCTATATATAGAGGAAGACTATATATGAAGAGGGAGACTAGGACATTTCCCAGATTTCTGAATTGAGCAACTGGAAGATGAAAGCACTGAAAGCAGAAAAGGCTTGGAAAGGAAAGGTAATAAGCTTAGAATTGGGACTAAAATTTGAAATGCTTGGGAAGCATACTGAAGTGGGTTCCAAAATGAGTAGGAAGTAAAAAGTGGAGAATGGATGTGATGGGTAAGAGAAAACTAGAGAGCTAAAAGGAAATAGGTAGTCGAAGTAGTACAATTTTTTTAAGATGGGAGACACTTAATAAGGTAAGGAGCCAGTAGAAAGAGAGACAATAAAACAAGGACTTTTCTTTTGCATGGTTACTATGTACCAGCCACAATACTCAGGACTTTAAAGAAATATCTTTCAATACTTACAATTACTCTATGACATAATTATACTATCCCCATTTAGCATATGAGGAAACTGAGACTGAAAGAGAGTACATAACTTGCCCAAGATTTGATAGTAAGACTCAAATTGAATCCAAATATGTCTGAATATAAAATTTATGCTTATAATAATCACTAATCTACATAAAGGATTTCGCAGAGTAACAAGATTAGAGAGATCTCAAGATCCCTCTAAGGTAGAAAATGGGATCCAGAAATTTAGGAAAGGAAAGGAAATGTTTTCCTTCATAACAAAAGGGATACAGGAAGATAACCATGTGGGAGGCTTCTTAGTTTCAATGGCAGATGAAACAGTCAAGGGCTGAGTATTAGGACAAAATTGATAAGTAAGATGGAGACAGTGGAAAATAATCGAAATAGTCATTTATTCATTGAAGAAAAAACGTTTTGGTTTTTTTGTTTTAGGAGGTACCAGAGACTGAACCCAGGACCTCAAACATGTGAAGCAGGCACTCAACCACTGAGCTACACCTGCTCCCCAAAAAGAAAAAAAATTTTGAATACATAATATGTGTTGGGTTATATTCTAGGCATTGGGATTGTGGTAACAAAAAAGGAAGATAAGTTTCCTGCTCTCATGACCCTTAAATTTCTATGGGAAAACACCTAAAATACACAAGTAAACAAAATCATTTCACATGTAACACTCCAATGGAGGAAATCAAACAGGGAATTGAAACTGAGTATGTTTGGGAATAACTACTTTATTTAGATAAGTTGCTCAAGGGAAGGCTTATCTGAGGCAATGGACACTTGAGGTAAGATTGGAAAAAGAACCATGTCTTATGGAGAAAGGGGAGGAGGGCTATCTATTGAATAAAACAAGACTGCTGGGTAATACTGGGAGGCCAGCTGAGGTAGGTGCCTATGCATTTATAGTGGCATTAATGTGCATCATTCTATAATTTTCTCCAACTGAGCTCAGCAGCTCAGGAGCAATCACAGAGAAAGCTCAGAGAGTCATCCACAGTTGGGGATTTATCAGCCAAGTATGACTAATAACGGGATGAGAGAGTTTAATATGCTGACAAGAGAAAAGTTAAGAGTTATGGTCCACAGAATCTAAACTGAAGACAAAAGAAAATGAGGAACCCATAGGAATTATAAGTCCCTATAATGCTGAAGATTTGGTGCATAAACTGCAAAGATAAGGAAGTCATGGCCAGAAAGGAAAACATCCAAATTTCAGAGGAGAGGTAAAAGTGAATAGAAAAGTGGCATGAAAGAAAAGGGTATCATATATGTGATTTTAAACAAATGGAGAGACACATATTTTAGAAACAGGGTAATGGGGAAAATGGAGGTACAAGAAGATGGGGAGGTAGCAGCACAGTGAAGAAATGAAAAAGTCTATTTAGCTAGATAGCAAAAGCAAAGAAGCAGTGTGTTTTACAGCAGGTGAAGAAATGATGGCCTAGAAGTGGGAGGGAGGACTTAGGAGGACAATGCCCCTGTGACAGTGAAGGAGGTATAGGAAAATGACTAATATCCTCTCAGAAGGGCTGCAGGGGAAATAGTAGCTCAGGGGCCAGTCAGGCCTCAGGTCAGGAAGGAAACTTTCATGAGACTAGCTTACAAATGCTGAAATTTCAGACACTGTCTGCCATCACTGGCATCTGATCCTTGCATGAAGTAACCATTTCTCAGGGTGTGATGTTCTCTGTCTATGCTTCCCTTTTGTCCTGATTTCTCTAATGTGACATTAACTTAGTTGGGAAGAAATCCAAGAGAACCACTGGTCTGGAATAAACATCCTTCTAGGCAAATTTTAAAAGTTATAAGTAAAAAAAAGCAAAACTGCCATGTTGACATCAGAACAGCAAAGCAGTTTATTTTAGAGAGTCATTTGAACAAGGCAGACACAGTTTGAGAACACAGGGGAGTTTTCAGTTTCCACCATCTGGTTATTTCCCCAGGTCCTCTGCAGAAATTGCAATGCATCATAAAGCTCTCTGTGAATCCACTTAAAAAGGACAGGGTTAACACTCGTTTTTATTTGCTTCAGTATCCCTTACAGTAAAAGGTAGGATGAAATAAATTAGTGGGAAGGAGAACACTCTTCTTGCTCTTCTCTTCTTCCTGCTAGCTGAAATAAAGCAATGTGGGAAGGACAAAGAAGAAATAAAATAGAAGAATCTTTTTTGTTATGTGCAGACAAGCTAATCCTGAAAAAATTACCTTCTAAATTATTTTCCTTCCCAACAAGTCTTATGTTCAGTCCTTTGTCATCAGTGGTTATAAAAAGAAGTAACTGAAACGGGTAAATAATCAAAGATACCAAATCCAATAGCCTTTTCTCTACCTTCTTCCTGCTTAAGTTCTCTATGGAATTTGCCATTGTCAACCATCCCTCCCTTCTGAAACTCTTTTCTCCATTCAATCAACACTTTGCAGGTTTTGCTCCTATCTCTTTGCTGGCTCCTTTTCAATTCCCTTACAAGTCTCCTTTACAATCTGGTGGTGAGTTTCTCTAAACCATTTTGACCAGGATTAAGTTTTTTTGTATATGATTAAAGGTAGTTTCAGTGATCAAAATTTCCCCGAAGCATTCATTCACTCAATTATTACTGATTGCCTAATCAGTAACCACTTCTGGAATGCTTACTATTTGCCAACAACTTTACATATTTCATGTCTAATCCTTTTAGATACCCCACAAGCTAGGGATTACTATATTCATCTCTGAGACCAAAGACCTGAGGCTTTTCAAAGAATAATTACCCAAGGCCCCACAGCTGTTAAGTGGAAGAGTCAGACTTCGAACCCAGGTTTATTGACTCCAAAATTCATTACCTGTTACACCCTATGGCACACGCAAGTTTCTGTCTCAAAGAATTTAGTGTCTTAGACAACACAGACAGAAAGTTAAATAATGCAAAAGTTTAATAATAGCACATTATAAAACACAAAAGAAATAATGAGTACTAGGAGTTCAAGAAATCGTGATCAAGAGCTCTTAGTTAAGAGATCATGGAGTGCTTCAACTTTGCCCCATAAAAATAGAGAGAATTACTTTTAAACCAAATCTTTGCTGAAACCCATTTACACAAAGCAGATAAAGAGGTCAGAGGCATTCCAGCCTTGTAATAAAGGTAAAACTTAATAGAACTTGTTTTGACATCTAAATTAGTACCTGTAAAAAGTCATTAAAAAAAGTATTTTCCTTCTATAAGGTATGCCACAGATGATTTGTTTCACCACAGCTTAATCTTTAGGGGGACAAAAATTTGCACCAGGGGTTCCTAACAAGAGGTCAATGAGCTTGAATGGAAATTCAAACAAACATTATTCTTGGAGGAACATGTTGGTGCAGGTGTGATATCTTTATTAAATAATACATAGTATAGTGTGGACTTGGTAAGGGCTCGGTGGTTTTCACCTGACTGGCAAAGCAGTCTGTGGAACAAAAAAGGTTAAGAGCTCCTAATTTACACAGATGCTTAGATGTTCTAAATTGTCTTCTAAAGTCAACTAGTCATTGACTAAGAAGTGACAGGGAAAAATGGTTAAAATTATTTTCTGGAGTGTGTGAAATTAGATTATCTGCTTGTTTTTGAAAATAATTTGAAAAGGTCTGAGAAATTCCTTCACAAACCAAGAAGAGTTATATATGGTCATATAAAAATTTAACAATGTATAGGTTAGACAGGAATGTGGGATACATGACTCAGACTCAGTTTTGGAACAATATACCCTGAATTGTCTTAAAGTGATAACTTCCTACTTAACTTCTAAAAAGTTAAAATTTACTTTTTTAATGTAGGATACTTTTGTAAAAATCTTTCATGGAAATCTATGATAGCCTGTACATAAAATCGGTGGGCAGGAGGGAAAGAGGAATCCACTGTTGAGCTATAAAAAACAAATTCAATTTGTATATATTCTATTGGTTGTTAGAGGAAAATTAATATCTAAAATAAAAAACATTTATTTTGAGAATGAATTTTAATTCAACAAAAAATTAGAGCAATTACTTTTAGAATTTGTTTTTGTGACTTTAAAATATTTATTTTGGCAAAAATTTGAAAACATTCTAAGTTTCACTATAAATGTAAAATACGCTCATTATAGGTAACTTGGAAAATGAGAAAAGGATAAAGAAAAGAACAAAGCCAGGTCCTCAAAATCTCTAAACACTAACATTTATTCCTTTATTAGCATATTTTTTATATTTCTAAAATATTTTGATCATTCTATATAAATTAGATATTTAGTAGTTTTTCTTTTACTTTGTGCCCTCCCTCCTGCCCCCTTGAACCTTAAGCCAATTTCCCATGTTGTTATAAAGCTTTCAGAGAAGGCACTTTCAATTTCAGGAAACATGTTAGTGAGTTTATTTAACCACAATTCACTTGAAACAATTAGGTTGTTTCCAACTATTTCCTGTTATTAATAATGTTATCATTAATATCTTTGTGCTTTTTCTGATTCACAGATAATTTCCTTAGCATAGATTCTAGAAGTGAAAGTATTAGCCAAAGTCATATAATCAGTAAACAGCAGGGCCAGTACTTATACCTGGGTGAAGAGATATGCTAGAGTTGGCTTGTACTGGTTCACAAGTGCCAATTACTAAGTTTCAGGAATTTTCTAAGCCAGTTATTAAACACAGCTATCATTAAAATTTATAAATGTACAATTAATAAATTATATGAAAACAAAGACAATAAATACTGAAAACTCATCACTTGTTAATTATATTATATATTTTACTATTATCTTTAATTTTGAGGTTATTTACATCTATTCCATCTTCATAGGAGGAATACTATACAACAGTGTGCTACTGTGCATTTCTTCCCAATCCCACACTCAATAACAACTTATCGGTAGCTTGAACACCCATGGTAGCAGTATTCATATAATAGAAACTGGAAAATGCTACAAATTGAGGCTTTTTATCCCCTAATAATCACAGAGAATTACTCTAATTATTCAGTAGATGAGTTATAAATGTATATTGTTTATTTCACCCTCAAGATATCTTTCTATGCCTTTAGAAAGTCCTGAAAAAGATGGAAGCAAAGGGTGACATTTAACTATTTTAATCAGTTTTGCCTCTTAAGTCACTGAGTAAAATGTAAAATGTTATGAAGTATTTTGGATGGGTACTGTATTGAGTGGTTGTCAGCAATATAGAAAGGCAGTCTTCAAGAAAGAGGATTAGGGCCAAGGACTTGACCCAGTGGTTAGGGCGTCTGTCTACCACATGGGAGGTCCGCAATTCAAACCCCAGGCCTCCTTGACCCATGTGGAGCTGGCCCATGCGCAGTGCTGATGCGCACAGGGAGTGCCATGCTACACAGGAGTGTCCCCCGCGTAGGGAGCCCCACGAACAGGGAGTGCGCCCCATAAGGAGAGCCGCCCAGCGCGAAAGAAAGTGCAACCTGCCCAGGAATGGCGCTGCGCACAAGGAGAGCTGACACAACAAGATGACGCAACAAAAAGAAACACAGATTCCTGTGCGGCTGACAACAACAGAAGTGGACAAAGAAGGCGCAATAAATAGAAACAGAGAACAGACAACTGGGGTGGGGGGGAGGGGAGAGAAATAAATAAATAAATCTTTAAAAAATATATTAAAAAAGAGGATTAATCTCAATTAGAAAAAGAATGGGCATCACCATCTCAAAACCCTCAAATTGGGGAATGAACAATGAACTAACATAGACTTATTATGATTCTATTATAGACTTATTATTCTAGCAATAGAAGAACTTGTAACAATGATTTAAAGGCAATAACCACCAGAAATTCTGAGGTGAGGGCATTTTCATGTCATTGGAATTGCCCTGCAAGACACTGCAATGATGGATACAGGCCATTATACATTTTGTCATACCCTATAAAACTGTGCAGGGCAGAGTGTAAACTATAATGTAAACTATAGTCCATAGTTAGTAGCAATGCTTCAATATATGTTCATCAATTTTAACAAATGTACCACACTCATGAAAGATGTTGTTAATGTGGAAAGTATGGGAGGGGGATGAGGTGGGACATAGGGGAATCCCTATTTTTTATGTAACATTTGTAAGCCAAAGCTTCTTTAAAAATTATTTTTTTATTGAAAAAAAAGAGGATTAAGATGTGAACAAACAATGACTTAACAAAATAGAAAATGATAAATGTCATAAGATACAATGGTACAAAGATGGAAAGAAATTATTTCCTGCTGTAGAATTTTTAAAGATCCATAAAAAATATAGCATTTTTAGATGAATAAATGTCATAAAAAGTAAAATGACTATGAAGCAGGCCAGTAAGACAGAGAATCAATAGACAGATCTGGAACCCGGCAAAGTCTACGTGGACATCAATAAAACCCCAAGATAGCTGCTGGAAAACCCCCACCCCCAGGATTCTGCCATTCAGAACACAGACTTCTTCCAGAGGCTGGGAGAAGCCCCAGATATTTCCTAAAGACTTTATCACTGGGCCCTCACAGGGAGTTGATGGGTGGAGTAATCAATCAAAAGAGCAAACAACTGGAACCCCTCCTCTGCCATTAGCGATAGGGTGGAATAATTAATACTTTATGAAGCAGACCACGAGGCCTGAATGCACTTGCTCTCTTGCCTCTGGACCTGTTCCTGCCCTCTACGCGCCACTCTTGCTGTTTTTCCTCAGTTATGTGGCCATGCAAGTAAACCCTGGGGATTATAATCTATTATGGAGAATTATAGCTTGTAAATCAGTCCTCTTTCTTGCTTTTCACCCCCTTCCTCTCTACCTGGGACCCCTGACCTGTTATTTTCTCCCATTTCTCTTCCCTCCCTATGTGAATAAATTACTGGTCTAACTCACCCAGCTTGCTCTTGAAATTCATTTCTGCACATAGCCAAGAACCTAGATAAAGTTCAGTAACAACTGCTTACGGCTTTCAAAAATTCCATCCTCCTTCTTCCATACCACTTTTACATATCTGATTTATGACAAGAATCACTCTTCCCACCCTGTATTGTAATTACTTTTAAATACTTCTGCCTTCCTACACTATACTATAACTATCTCCAGAACAGAGTTTGTATCCCCATCAAGGAGGTATTCAATAAATGTTGTTTATTAAGTGAAAGAATGGATTGATGAAAAAGAGCTCACATTTATTAAAAGCTTGCAATGTGTTAAGCCCTGCTCTAAGCAATCAATTAATTCACATTCAGAGTGGTACAAGTCTGTCTCAGATCCCTAAACTTAAAAAATAAAATAAAATTAGTGAATCCCATATTTAGCAAGTTTTGATCACACAACTTTCTCCATGGATGTCTAACCACATATTGATTTTGAAAGAATACCTCAAATTTTCCAATTAGAAAGAAAAATATAATTTAAAATATTCAAAGAGTATGTTAGTCACTCCAATTTAATTTGATAATCTAACAAAGATACTCTTCTCTATCTTTGAACCTTGTATTTGTTGTATATTTATATGTGTAGAGACAAAGAACCCAAGTGTAACTGCATCACAAATGTACCAGGGTGAAAGTCACTTTGGCCTACACTCAAAATAGCATTACTATACTCAGGGACAAGAAAAGTTTGAAGAGCTTCTAAGTAACTTTGTCAGACACTGATAAGTCTCCAAAGCAAATACATAAATGTGAAGAAACAGAACACATAAATGTAAAGAAACAGGGCTTGAAATATGCCCAACAATCACTCATACAAAGTTCTATTATTCTATCAACTGTAAACGAAAAAAAAAAAAAAAAAAAGGAAGGGAGAGCGGAAAAAGAAGACAGAAAAGAAAAAAAAATAACCTTAAACTTTTCTTTGATCAAATATTTTAAGGAAAATGGAGATTAAAAGATAATCCAAATAACTAATCTTAGCAATAAATTATTCTGAATTCAGTACAAATGGAAGAAAAGAGCCACACCAAAACCATGATATTGTATTTACTTTCATCAAAGGATACAGAATCAATTTTTCAATGAAGTTTGTTAAGTCAGTACAAGATTGTCAAAATATTATTCATAACTCATACATTCCTTTGGGCACTGCTTCATGAGGAAATTCTGATTGCCATACACCAGCTCTAAGAATGTGTAAGGATGGAATCTTGAAGACCTGACCACTGTACTTATTGCTGTGCCTCCCTTAAATCCATTCTAATATGGATTTGCATTTGAAATATTTTAAAATAAATTATACCATTCAATATTTTTTTAAAAATCACAGTAAACTCTTTCTTATCCATCAAGGTCAGGGTAAGTTGTATTCTGGTTAATCCAGTATTCTGATTCACTTTCCTAAGGATTAAATGAATTAATATTTGTAAAATACCTAAAATAGTACCTGGCTTATAGATGAAGTGCTATGTAAGTGACTATTAATTAAAGTAACATAATTATGACAGATTGTATTTTCTGAATACAGTCTTACCCATATTTCTGGTCCCACAGGCTCTTCCAGAACACTGCCACTTCCTACCAAAAGGTAGAGTCAATTTTTCTCCCCTTGAACCTAGGTGGTCTTGTGACTGTTCTGACTAACAGAGTAAGGTAGAAATATTCTCTGACTTCCAAGGCTACATTATAGAAAGGATACCACTTTTGCCTGCCTCTCTTTTTCTGAGATACTTGCTCTGGGGAAACCAGACATTCCATTCAAGGAAGTCAACCATGTGGAGAGATCACATAAGGAGGGTATACAGAAGAGAACTGTGGTCTTCCTACCCAACAGCCAGCAACAATTATCAGACACATGAATGAACCACTCTTTGGATGATTCCAGCTTCTAGCCTTTGAGTTCTCTAGCCTAGATATTGTGGAACAAAGATAAGCAATTCCTGCTGTGCT
Source organism: Dasypus novemcinctus (assembly GCF_030445035.2). NCBI lineage: Eukaryota > Metazoa > Chordata > Mammalia > Cingulata > Dasypodidae > Dasypus > Dasypus novemcinctus. The sequence goes on from NC_080675.1 coordinate 42,037,402, forward strand.
CTGTCAAACACCTGACCCACATAATGTATGAGCATAATATTTGGTTGCTTTATGCGACTAAATCTTGGGATAATTTGTTTACACAGACCTAGGAACAGGAACAATAATATTGACACACTTAAAATTTGTGTTTCAACAAAAATCCAAAAGATTTAAAATTGGATTACAAAATTAAACAATGCAAATAGGACAGAGATGAAACAGAAAAGATACTTACCAAATCACAGTATAAACAACTGGTAGGCATTCAACATATTATAACAATAGCAATAGCTAACGTTTATTATCTCCCATGTGTAAGGAAATGCAATACAGCTGATTTAATGCTTCTAACAATCCTTTAAGGATACTGTTATTATATCTCTACATTATATGTCACATGAAAATAAGAAGTAAAATACTGTAACATTGAAACTATGAAAAACGCATTTTCATCTTATTTTATTGATTTAAATGTCACTTTTGGGATACTAGTAGTAAATTATCATCATGACCATCAGTGATAATCACACAACTCTCCTAATTCACTTCAAAAAATATAAAGAAAATATGACTAAAGAAATAAAGGATATTAAGAAGAGTACTTGGAGTTCTCCTGGGTGGTGCTGCAGAGACAGTTTCTGGACATTTTATGTCCTCCCATGGCCCACTGGGTGGAATGTGGGAGAGTGTGGGCTATGATGTGAACCATTGACCATGAGGTGCAGCGGTGCTCAGAGATGTATTCACCAAATGCAATGAATGTCTCATGATGATGGAGGAGATTGCTATTATGGGGTGAAGGAGGTGGGGGGTATATAGGGATCTCATATTTTTTTAATGTAATATTAAAAATAAATAAATAAAGACAAAAAAATAACTTAAAAATAAATAAATAAAATACATTAGAGGCACAAAGGAGCAGATTTGAATTGCTTAAAGATAGAATTAGTGATTTCAAAGACAGACCATCTGAACTGGAAAAGAAAAGAAGAGAATGGAAAAAATTGGAACAGACACTTAGGGGGTTGAATGACAATGCAAAATGCACAAACATTTGCATTATCAGTGTCCCAAAAGGAGAAGAGAATGGAAAAGGGGCAGAAAGAATATTTGAGGAAATAATGACAAAAAACTTTCCAACCCTTATGAAGGACATAAATATCAATATCCTAGAAGAACAACACACCCCAAACAGAATAAATCTAAACAGACCTATCCCAAGAAACCTACTATTCAGAATGACAAGTATCAGAAATAAAGAAAGGATCCTGAAAGCAGCAAGAGAAAAGCAAAGCATGGCATACTAGGGAAACTCAATCAGATTAAATGCCAATCTCTCATCAGAAACCATGGAGGAGAGAATGATGTATTTAAGGTACTGAAAAAGAAAAACTACTAGTCAAGAATTCTGTATCTGGTAAAGCTGTCCTTCAAAAATGAGGGTGAGTTCGAAGTCTTCACAGACAAAACCTGATAGAATATGTTACCAAAAGACCAGATTTGCAAGAGATACTAAAGGGGGTACTGCAGCCTGAAAGGAAAAGAAAAGGGCGAGAAATTTGAAAAGAATTTAGAAATGAAGATTATTAGGAAGAATAAGAAGACAGACAATAGAATGATATGACAACAGAAAGCCAAAAGACAAAATGGATGAAGAATGCCTTTACAGTAATAACATTGAATGTTAATGGATTGAACTTCCCAATCAAAAGCTCTTATGGAACTTTGGTTAATGTGATTACTTCTGGGAAAGAAGAATGCTCTTTGACTTGATTAATCATAAACAGAATTATGGTTACATTCAATATACATTGCTTACAAATATCAACATTTTGTATTTTAAAGCTGTATTTAAAAATGTTCTGGTTTCAGAGTTAAATGTTGGATTAAAAAAAAAGACATAGATTGATAAAATGGATAAAAAAGTATGAGTTATCTATATGTTATCTACAAGAGATCCCACTTCAGATATAAGGACAGAACTAGGTTAAAAGAGAAAGGTTGGAAAAAGGTATTCAATGCAAATAGTAACCAAAAAAGAGCTGGATTAGACCAGAAAAATGTAAAATGACATTATAGTAGATGAATAATAATTACTCAATGCAACTGGCAAATTGTTTCTATGATCAGTATTCTGTAATTTTCTTCACAAAATTTTAATTGAGGAGGGCTGGAGAACACATATATTTTTCATTACTTCATTTTTCTTTAAACCTTTATTAGTCATACTCTTTAATTAAAACAATTTATCTGGATCAATAATGATTTAGCATGAGTACTGCTAAACAAGATTTTGAGTTTTTCGCCTCATAAAATTAAGAGTTGCCAAATTGTTATCCGCTATAATTCATTCCAATAAGATGTAAAGAATTTCCAAAATGGAATTTGATTATCTAGAAAGAATTGTGATCTACATGGAAATTAAATAACTAAGCCAATAATTTATTTCATTCTTAGAGATTATTATGTCCAGTAGTTAGAGCTGTAATACAAAACATTAGAATTATGCTACAATTAGTTTCTATTATATTTGAATTATTTATATTTATAAATGTTTGTTGCTATGCTATCTACTTTTTATAATTAATTATATTAAATCTAACCTGGCCTTGCACTCTTGTTTAAAATTTGTAATTTCTTTCAATCTATTTTTCTATTTATTTTACAATTTTACAATAAAGGACTTTTTAACAGCTTAAAAAAAAACATTGATTATACACTTTGGATAGATCATGTGGTATAAAATGAATATATCTCAATAAAACTGCTTAATAAACAAATAAATAATTGTGCAAGAATAGCCAGAAATAGCAGCTATGTGCAGCAGAGGAAACAGAGATTGAGAATGAGGAATTTTAATATATTTTTAATATACTAAAAATATATATTTAATGCACCTTTCTAAAGCTCTCTCTAAAATAAAATCCAAACACAGATCATCTCTCACCTATAAATTCATCAGACTCACAGTATCAAACCAAACCTCTCACCCAAATGCTCCTCAACAAAGCAAAGCAAATTTGTTATATAGTCTTAGCAGACTGCTTTCATTATACTATCCTCTTCCTGCTCTGAGAAATGGCTTTGGTGACTTCCAGTGACTTTAGGATCACCCTTTTGCTCCCAAGACAGTAACCTCCCTAAGGCCTCTCATTCTATCCTTTATCTCGCTCTTCTCATCCTGATTCATAACCATTTTAAATAAATGCCCTTTATCCTGATTAAGAGAAAACACCTTGGGAAACGGATGTGGCTCAACCAATTAGGCTCCCATCTACCACATAGAAGGTCCGGGGTTCAAAGCCCAGGGCTTCCTGGTGAGGGCAGCCTGGCCCAAGCGGTGAGCTGGCCCACGGCAGAGTAATGGCCCACGCAGGAATGCCGCCCAGTGCAGGAAAGCCCCCTGCAGAAGAGTGCCGGCCAACGCAGAGAGCTGGTGCAGCAAGATGACACAAGAGAGACAGAGGAGAGAAAGTGCCTTATTGTAAAGGTGATTTGAAGAGATTTTGACCAATAGAGTGAGAAAATCTGGGACTTCATACTGGCTCTACCACCACCTGGTTATATGATATTGGACATGTCAGCCTACACTCTTATTTCTGTAGTCTAAGGCAATAAAGTCAACCTCATGGGGATATTATGGAGATTTATGTGAAGATTTTATAAACTGAGAAGAGCCAGGAAATAAACCTCAAAATATTTCATGGAAATTATTAGAGATCTCTTTTAGGTAAAACCAATTCTTTATCTAATGAGTGAGCAACTAAATAGTTCAGAACCTATATCAGCATTGGCTACCATTCATTTTGGCAAATCAGATCAAATGGGGTGGGGGGGAGGTTAGATGATTTTCAATCTATATCCATTCAATAATATCTGAAGGCTCCTGAACCTTTTGGCTTTGAACTCCTATCCAAGCCAAAAAAACTGAAGCTTTCATCTATTTATAAAAGAAAAAAAAAAAAAAAGCCAGATTAGCTTTTGTAAGCTTGATTGGTTTAGTGTTTTATAACTCTTTGCCCCCACACGCACAAACACACACACACTGCATTTTTATCTTAAAGTACTTGTAGTTTTGGAAATTTTAAGCTCTTCTTTATTCACTATCCCCCACTAGTAAGTATATGACTTGCTACTTTCCTCCTATCTGGTCATGTGATAACAATCTATAATAGTGCTGTCCAAAACAACTCTCTGCAATGATGGATATGTTCCATATCTGTGCCATTCAATATGGTAGCTACTGGCCACCTGTGACTAATGAACACCTGTAATGCAGCTAGTATACCTGAGAAATTAAATTTTTACTTTAATTTAAATTTAAATGGCCAAATGAACAGTTCAGAGCTAGAATCTGTATGCCAGAGACAATCCATTGAGGCTTGTAAAATCTACTGCTGACCATCCTTGACAAGGTTGACAGTCAGACTGTCTATAAAATCCCAGTTAAAAGAATTCTGCTGATGCTTTCCAGAATTAAGAGCTTTTCCACAAATGCACCCATACAACCACAATTCATAACATTGCTCATAGAGTTTAGAATGTTTAGAATGCCTTTCCTCCTACAGTACACCAAGTATACTTTCATTCACCTTTCAAGGTCAATTCAAATGTTACCTTTTCTGTGAAGTCTCCTTTGATTCCTCTGAGAGCAATACAGCAGTGTGAAAAGAGTTGTAGTTCTGGAATAAGACCGATTAAAGTTTGAATCCCAGAGATAGCCCTTACTATCCAGAATTTACCGAATCTTGAGCAAGTAATTTAATCTCTTTGGACCTCAATTTTTTCAACTATAAAATGGTAATGATTTGTTGTCAGAATTAGGACAGCATTATCATAATAGCTAACATTTATTAAGTTCCTTCTTACATTAGGCACCATGGAAACACAACCCTTGGATTTTTTCATTCAATTTTCATTAAGTAATATATTACTTAAAAGTTAAGTAATATTTCTTTACCTATTCACCATATATTCAATATTTTATTCATTTATCTATTCGAAAAAACTTGAGTCTAATGTTCCCAGTGAGGAACTGTGGATAAAGGAGTAAACAAAACAAAGTCCATACACTTATGGCACTTATATTCTAGTGGAAAAGGCAGACAACAAGCAAGAAAAATAGATATATAATATAATGTCAGTAGTGTTAAATGTTATTAAGGAAAATAAAACAGGACAAAATAGAAGAAAAAGAAGGATGCTATTTTATAGAAGAAGTTGTCTTGCAAGGCCTGTCTGTGGAGTTAGTATTTGAAAAGACCTAAATAAAGAATGGGAATGAACGATGTGAATATATGTCAGAATAATGTTCCAGAGAGAAGGAACAGCATTATTGGAAGCTGTTATGTAACATACACTATTCTAGAAGCTAAAAGTAAATGTGAACCAGACAAAGCACTTGTCCTCCAGAATTTTACATTATTGTGAATAAATAAAAATAAAATATCCTGGAGGTGAAAAGTTCTATGAAGCAAAAGAAAAAAAAAAAAAAGACAAGGAAATAGAGAGTGATGGAAGAAGGTGGTATTATTTCTACTTTGCAGATGAGGATATTGAAAGTTAAGTAACAAGACAACACAGACGATAAGTTGTAGAGCAGAGATTTAACGCAAAAAGTCTGCCTCTGTGTTGCTCAAATGTGGCCACTCTCAAAGCCAAACCCAGCATATAGATGCATTGCCTTCCCCCCTAGCATGGGACATGACTCCTGGGGATGAGCCTCCCTGGCACTGAAGGCTTACTACCAAGCACCAGCTCATGATGTAACTACAAAAAGACCATGAACAAAGAGGTCAACTCAGACCGGCAGAATAACTCAGCCTACATGTAATATCAGGTGTTAAAAACTGCTTTATGACTTTGGATAAAAAGGGAGAAATGGAAAGGACAAGTGAGTTTATATGGCTAAGAGTTTCCAAAAAAGAGTCAGGAGGTCATCAGGGAGTGATGCTTATGCATGCCTCAGCAGGGTACCAGAGACAGCCAAGGTAGATGGAAACCCAGGTGCTGGTTCTCCTGCAGTGACCCACATGTTCTATGGTCAGGGTGGATGGCTCTGGAGTCCAGGGCCATCCTGGAGTTTGTGTTCCTGAGTGTGATGAAGTTGGACTCAGATAAAACCTTTCTACACATGCCTCTCCTGTCACTTTTACTGGATCTGTGATTGACATTTGGGTTGGTGTATGCTCAGGAGACCTGGATCTCTGAACTGTCCATGTGATGGCCAGGCCCTGGGGCTCAGCAGACTTGCAGCTCCTATCCTCTGGTTTTTTAGACTTACCCTGGCCAGCTGACAGGGAGGTGAAAAGGGTCAACGACCACACCAGGGAGTCAAGAATGCCTACAGCTTCAACCAGGAGAATTGCATCCATCATCATGTGGAATCTAAACCCCCCTTGATGTAGAGGGGGACTGAACATAGCCATCCCAGGTCCACAAGACAGAGGAATAGAGTATGAATTAGAGTGGACTTGACTGGTGTTCTGCTGGGGAACTGATGTGCTCAGTAAGGGAAGAAATTGTAGTAGTGATGTCGAGAGGGTGGCCATGGTGGCTCCTGATACTTGGGAGAGGGAAGAAGAGATATGGTGTGGGGGCATTTTGAGGATTTGGAGTTGTCCTAGGTGGTGCTGCAGGGATGGATGCTGGATGTTGTGTGTCCTGTCGTGGCCCACTGGGAGGACTGGGCGAGAATGTGGAATACAATGTGGACCACTGTCCATGTGCTGCAGCGGTTCTCCAGAATGTATTTGCCGGGAGCAGTGGATGTGCCACAATGATGGAAGAGTTAGTTGATGGGGGAGGGTTAGGGTGGGTAGTATATGGGAACCTCATATTTTTTTAATGTAACATTTAAAAGAAAACAAAGAAAATTTTTAAAAAAACAAAAACAAAAAGAAAACAAAAAAAAAGTCTGTCTCTGAAGCTCATTCTTTGATGACTTGCCCCACCAGACATACATGATAAAGTCTACACTGGGAATCAGAAAATTGTAGGGATTATAGTTCGTTAGTTGTTATACCTGAAATACCTAGATAATGGCATTCAGTAGATGCAAAATAGGGTTGAATTAACTCAGATACCACTCAAAATATAATATGAAAATTCTATTATAATTCAAGAGACCATGATCTGAAAACTAGGTAGTTGGCTCGCCTTATTTAGAGAAATTCCATTAAAAACAAAAGCTCACGATAAAATGTAACATTTAAGTTATAGATTTTGAAAGATGGTTGGAGTGAGACCGAGCACAACTTATATGGGCCTAGTGTTTATCACTGCCAAGGAAAACAATTTATATATGCTTGGGGAATGGTGATGTGGGGGATTGTAATGAATGGGAGATAACAAAGTTATCATTACACATATGTTAACACCCAAACTGGTGATAAATTAGCACTACATTTTAGGATTTACTGACATGACTTTACCAAGTTTTTTCTTCATTGTAAATCATTAGGATTTAAAATACTTGAAGTTTCAAAGCTGCTTCCTATCACTTAGCAAACTAGTTTACAACTGTCAGCACTTCAACTCATAAACCAAGAGGAGAAATCCCTGGGCCATATAGGAAAAATTCTCATCATGCCATAATAATTTGTTTAATATGTGTGAAAGCATCTTACTCAAAATTATGGCAGTCTTTTATTCTAATTACAAAAGAAATACAAATTCTTTTATTGAAAATCTGGAAAATTCAGGAACATATAAAGGAGAAAATAAAAAATCAACTGTAATTTCACCTTCCAAAGATAACACTGTTAATTTTAACAGGATTAAAATTAATAGTGTTAATTGAACAAATCCTTCCAATCATTTTTTCCCATATGTATATGTGTATGTTGGAAGGTTGCTGGGCAGGTAATTATAATTTTCATAGGATCAGTATTGTACTTTTTACCTAGTTTTACAGATTGCTATTTTTCACTTAATATTAATACTACATGAAGTGTTAAATTCCCAAATTTAAAAATAATTTTACCATTTTAATAATGGTAAAATATTCTATTGTATATAATTAACAATCCCCCTATTGTTGATTCTAAATTTATGCAATTAAACATGATGCTGGGATGAATCATGATTATACTAACCTACATGCAAAATTGTGATTTTTTTCCCAAGATAAATTCCAAAAAGTAAAACTACTGTATCAAATTATATAAATATATCAAATTTGAAAGTGTTGCCAAATGTTCTCCACAAAGATAATGACTATTTAAATTTCCAATATTAAGTTAAGTAAGAGTTTTACTCCATACTAACACATAAAATGCATCTTAATTTTTTTTTAATTTGACAGGCAAAAAATAAAATGTTACTATTTATTTCATTAATGAAATTAAGCATTTTTCTTTTTCTATTGGCCACTTGTATTTCTTCTTCTATTAACCTTTATATTTCTTTATACCCTTTGGCCATTTTCCTATTAGGGATTAGCTTTATTTTCTTCTCTTATTGATTTAAGAGAATACTTTATATGGAGAGAGAAGTGCCCTTTATCAATAGTCATGTCACAAATATTTTTTATCTCTTTATTGTTATCATTTAAAGTTTTTCTGATATAGGAATGTTTGAACTTTTATATAGTCATATTTATTAGCACTTTATTATTTAATTTGATCTGCTAAATTTATGCTGAAAAAGTATTTGATACTTTTCTTTTACAGTTGTGTTAAAGCTACAAAAAAAATTTATAACTGGAAGATCTACTGTGAAATTCCAGCAATTTAGGGGAATTATGTAAAATAGAACTCCCCCAACCATATATATACATCCATGCAAGCAGATATATACTTACTCTCTCCTTTCCAAACACAAAGAAATACCAGATAAAATATAAGTAAGAATTTTGTTTTTAAAACATAGATGAACATGACTACAATATAAAAAAATAAAAATAAAAACAAAAACAAAAAACAAAAAATAAAACAAAGATGAACTTAAAATGAATAAAGAGAGGGAAGCAGATGTGGCTCAAGCAATTGGGCTCCCATCTACCATATAGGAGGTTCAGGGTTCAATACCCTGGGCCTCCTGGTGAAGGCAAGCTGGCCCGTGTGGCGAGGGCTGGCTCATGCAGAGTGCTGGCCCACGCAGAGTGCTGGCCCACACAGAAGTCCTGCCCCATGCAGGAGTGCTGCCCCATGTGGAGAGTTGGAGCAGCAGGATGACGCAACAAAAAGAGACCCAGAGAAGAAATAATAATAAAAGATGCAGCAAGCTGAGGTGGTGCAAGAGAATGATCGTCTCCCACTCTGGAGGGTCCTAGGATCAGTTCCCAGAGCCCTAATGAGAATACAAGCAGACACAGAAGAACAAACAGTGAATGGACACAGAGAGCAGACAACGGAAGGAGGGGGAAGAAATAAATTAAAATCTTTTTAAAAAATGAATAAAGAGAAATTCTCAAATGTCAGAGAATAAAACTGAAATAAAAACTGAACAGTATTATCCCAGGAATGCAAGGTTGGACCAATATATAAATATCAATCAATATAATACAACATATGAATAGAATAAAGGGGAATAAAGCCAATGATCATCTCAACTGATATAGAAAAAGCATTTGACAAAATCCAACATCCTTTCATTACAAAAAACAACAAACTAGAAACAAAAGTAAACTTCTTCAATCTCATAAAGGGCATCTATGAAAATCCAGAGTTAACATCCTAACTTGATGGTGAAAAACTGAAAGCTTTCCCTGAAATAAGAACAAGACAACAATATTCACTCTCACCACATCTATTTAACATTGTAGTAGAGATTCTAGTCACAGCAATTCAGCAAGAAAAACAAATAAAAGGCATACAGATTGGAAAGGAAGAAATAAAATTATCTCTGTGCAGACTACATGAAAACCCTGAAGAATTCACACACAAAAAAACTATTAAAGCTATTAAAACTATTAAAGCTAATCAGTTCTGCAAAGATGCAGAATACAAGATCAACGTGCAAAAATCACTTGTGTTTCTGTACACTAGCAATGTAAAATGATAAAAATGAAATTAAGAAAATAATTCTACTTATATTACCATTAAAAAGAAAAAAAATCTAGGAATAAATTTAACCAAAGAAATGCAAAATGTCTTGTAAGAGCTTCACGGTACTTCTTCCAACAATGAGTCTATTACTGAGAATTCCATAATCATTTCAATAAATCTAAATCACAATAAGTCATTGGAAAACCACATCAGGAATGGAAGCTTAGACAACATCCACATTGCTTCTTATCCTAGAGGGAAAAGAGGGGGTTCCCTGTGGCATGCCAGTCAAACCTATTTGATGGTTTTGTTCAAATTAGTTAGAAACTTGAAGAATATTTTTAGAAATTTTAATCTTAAAGAATTAATCTTGGGAAGCGGACTTGGCCCAATGGATAGGGCATCTGCCTACTGCATGGGAGGCCTGCGGTTCAAACCCCGGGCCTCCTTGACCTGTGTGGAGCTGGCCTATGCGCAGTGCTGATGAGCGCCAAGAGTGCCGTGCCACACAGGGGTGTCCCCGAGTAGGGGAGCCCCACATGCAAGGAGTGTGCCCCATAAGGAGAGCCACCCAGTGCGAAAGAAAGTGCAGCCTGCCCAGGAATGGTGCCGCACACACAGGGAGCTGACACAACAAGATGACGCAACAAAAAAAGAAACACAGATTCTCGGTGCCGCTGACAAGCATAGAAGCGGCCACAGAAGAACACACAGCGAATGGACAGAGAGAGCAGACAACTGAGGGGGTGGGGTGGGGAGAAGGGGAGAGAAATAAATAAAAAAATAGAAAGAATTAATCTAATATCCCCACGCAATGCATTAATACAGTACCTGCATCTGTAGTATTTATAATGTTTAGTTTATGTAGGTAACAGACAATATAATAGCCCCAACCTTAAATAAAGCTGTTGTACTACAGAATATACCTGGCTATGTGACTTTTTTAAAGTAAGATTTGTTTTACTATAAATAAGTGGATTATTTCAATGCAGGCAAAATTGTAAAGTTTTATTGAGAAAGATAGTATGCTTTTCATGAGCAAAGAACCTGTTAGTAATGAACTTTTTAAAAACGTAAATGCTTGTATCTGCTATGTGGGCACTGTTCTATGAAATAAAAAATGTAGTGTGGTCTGTAGCTTAAAGATTGGAAAAACCAACTACAGACAAATATCAACATAAATTATTCACAACATTATAAACAGTTGTGAGTAAATATTTCACGTTTTCAGAGATGTCCAATAAAAAGGTAATGCTTGTATAATGTAATTGCAAACTCTTAATTTATACTATTGCCCTTTTGGTATTTTGTATTAGGGAGGTTTATCTATAATTTGAAAAAAAGATATAAAGTATTTTATAAATAGTACCTCGGTTTAAGGAAAATGAAAAAAAAAAACAGTTCCAATTTCTTGTTTTGTCTTAATATCAAACTATGAGAAATTTATGCTACTTAAACAGAAAAGCCACCAAGATTTGTCAGCTCCTCAATCAAATAGGGCTTGCCATTTCTTCAATTAAGGGGATTTATTTAACTTCTCTAGCCACTTAAAACTGTAACCATCCCTAACAAAACTTTGATGAATTTATCTTAGGACTGTAACAGAAATACAAGCCTGGAAATAATTTAGGAGAGCATTCTGTAGGTATAATTTTACTGTAAACTAGTCTGTCTCTTTTTCACATACCTAAAAACAAAATGTTGACTGCCAAATAACATTGGTTATTGTGTACAAAAAACTGGAAAGAAATATTAACTATCTAGACATATAATCAGAAATAACTTGGAAATTCTCTGAATCCCTGATTTATTTATTATCTTCTCAGATTAAAACAAAACAGTGTCCTCTGATTAGTCAAAATACAATTTTAGGCTGATTTTTTGTTCAAATTGCATCAAGTAACTAAAGGGATTGGTTCCACCTGCAAGCCAGCATGCTGGGAGGTTGGGCACAATCTAAACTTGAAGAGAAAATGTTTTGTGTACTACTTCATTTCTGTGCATTACAAGCATGCTGGAACCTGACACTCTGAGCTTCCTTCCAACAAAATTGATAACTTCTCAGTTAAAAATGAAAAACAGAACACACTCTCTAATACAGCAACAAGAAATTACTCTAAGAGAATGGACTATTTCTGCAATCATGTAGCTGAGCAAAGAGAGCTTCAAAGACTCATTAGCAGTTTATTTCTACTGTAAATGAACACTGAACTGTACAACTCTGCTTTCTGCATTGATGAGACATAACATTCCCATATCGTACCATCTCCTATCAAAGAATGGTTTATTTGGAGGTGTTTCAAGCATTGTGAAAAGAAATCCAAGGTGGCTTAATGTTGCTGTATTTCAAAAGCTGAATATTTTTATTATTTATCTGTGTCCTTTTTGGTGTGTTTTTTGTTTTGGTTTGGTTTTGGTTTTGGGGTTAGTCTTTGGTATCATGTAGTGTTATCTATTCTCCCAAAAGGATGTGTATATAACTTTAAAAAGAGAAATGTACAGTGCTGAAAATAAGATGGCTCCAGGCAATGTAAGGTTGAGCCACTCTGCTCAGGGAGGCCTCCTCTCTGCTTGGTGAAGAGACTATTTTTATATGGCTGTCTGTTAGCGCTGGGAGCCTCCCTGGACCAGCTGGGAATTGTCCCTTGGATCTAATATTTTTTATTAGCAAATCTTGTGGCTCATCACATCTACTGATCGAAATGGATGTCTTAGACTAGGTTACTATTTTTGCCATATGGAATTGAATAAAATGCAGGATGTAATATCCTCTTTAAAAAAGAAATGCAAGATTTATACACTGAAAACTTGTAAGAATTTAAAAATTTAAGTAAATGGAAAGGCATTCTGTGTCCACAGATTCAAAGGATCTACAAATTCAATGGAATCCCTACCAAAATCCCAACAGCCTATTTTATAGAAATGGACACATTAATCCTAAAAATCACATGGAAATGCAAAAGACCCAGAATATCCAAAACAATCATGGGGGAAAAAAAGGAACAAAGTTGGAAGACTCACATTTCCTGATGTCAAAATTTGCTACAGTGCTACAGGAATTAAGTCACTATGGTACAGCAATTCAGTAATAAAAAATTGATATGTTAGAAGGAGTTTGTAAATCAGGAACATGACAAGGCCCTACTATTACTACTTCAATTCAAGAATAAAAAGTATGATGTCTGGAATGGAAGAAACAAAATTGTCACTTGCTTTAGTTTGCTAAAGGCTTCCACTGCAATATAGCAGAAATGGGTTGGCTTTTACAATGGGATTTTTTTTCTTTTAGGAGATACCAGAGATTGAACCCAGGACCTTGTACATGAGAAGCGGGTGCTTAACCACTGAACTACACCCACTCCTAACAATGGGAATTTATTAGGTTAAAAGCTTACAATCCTGAGGCTGTGGAAATGACCAAATCAAGGCATCATCAGAGATGCTGTCTCACTGAAGTTCAGCTGCTGGTGTTCATGGACTCCTGTCACGTGACCAGCTCTGCCAGTCTCTGCCTTCTACTCCAGGCCCAATTTCTCCCCAAGCTCAGCTGTAGTTGATCAAGCACACACCAGGGCACAATGCCAGTCCACTCATTTTTCCCCTCTCCTCCGGGCCTCATCTCCTTAGCTTCAAGCTGCTCCATTTATGCCTTTTCTCTCTAGTAGACTTGTCAACTTCTGGAGACTTCCTTCTGTCTGTGTGGTCTTCTTTATTTGTCTGCAGCTTCTTAGTCCTCCCACAATCTAATCAAAGGCCCTTAACTGAAGTGATGTAATCAAAAGAGTTCTAATTGAGGGGAACAAGTATAGATCAGTGGTTGAATGCGTGCTTCCCATGTACAAAGTCCTGGGTTGGATCCCTAGTACCTCCTTAAAAAAAAGTGTTCTAATCAAATGATCTAATCAAAAATGTTCTAATTAAAAGGTACCTTAACTGAATCTAATCAAAAGGCCCCACCACAATGGGTTTACATGAACAGTAAGGGGTTAGCTTAAGAACACAATTTTCCGGAGTTCACAAAAGACTCAAACTAGTACATATCACCCTCTAGGCTCCAAAATTAATGTTCTTTGCATATGCAAAATATATTCATTCTATCACAATATTTCAAAAATGTTAAGTCATTTCAGTAACAATGCTAAGTACAAAATCTCCTCAAAATCAGTTACAGATATGCAGCCTATCTTAGAGCAAAATTCTACTCTGGCTGTGGACCTATGAAACTTACAAAACAAATTACTTGCTTCCAATATACAAAGGAGGTACAATCATAGAATAAACATTCTCATTACCATAGAGAGAAATTGGAAGGAAAACAGGGGTCACAGGTCCCAAACACTTCCAAAAACCTGTAGAACATACTCCAATTGATTTCAAAGTCTGAGAGTTATCTATAGAATGAGAGTTTCTTCTCCTCGAGACCTCACGGAGCAGCAGTCCCACCCCTTCCAAGGGTTTGTCCAGTGACCATCTTCTCAATTCCACCCTGGGTGGTGGCTGAGCTCTAGGCTTCAATCTCCACCTCAGCACACTGAGGTGACAATCTCCCAGGCACAGGCCCAACCCCCGCAGAACAGTGAAGTCATACCCAAACTCTCCCCAGTGATATCTGATTTTTCTTTTGCCTATTACCCTTCTCATCATTTTCAGAGAAAACACCAATTCTCCAAGAGCCTTATTTCTTCCAAAACAACCAAAGCTGCAGAGATCAAGCTGAACAATCACGATATCGAATAAATACCTAATGGTCAAAATAAAGTTGACCACTGGAGAAATGAAGCCAAATCAATCCAGAAAGCCATCTGATATAACCAAGAATTAAGAATCAAATTTTGTTAAAGAATCACCTTCATTGTTGAAAGTAAAAATACTTTTAAGGTGTAGAGATTCTTGTTCCAGTAAGCATGTGATTATATTAAAGTGGTGGTAGCAGGAAGATAATCTTGATTCCACTGGGAATCTTAGGTTTTCATAAACATATTGTGAAAACCTTAAGTTTCTCTCTAAAAGAAAAAGCATGAAAGAGAAATTGAGGTATTTGTATTTCCTCAAATGCCCATTATTGTATCCCTGAATACTGTGTATCTTACAATGAACAGTGTGGAAGTTGTTCATTTTTCATTCTGAAGTAAAATACTTTCAAGAACAAAAAAAAAAGAGTTTACTATATTAGAAGTTGCATGAGAAGTGCTTGGGAAATGTTATAAAATTGAAGAAATTTTCTAATCTTTTGTTGGTTAAATATGTATAAGTAAAATGTAATTTATATATTTAGAGATTGTAAAAAATTCTTAAAGACAATGGTCTCATTGTCCTACTCTATTCTAATACTTATCTTATCTGCATGTTAATTATAGTTTTAGTTATTCCTAGAAGAATGTTAGATGTTATGAAAATCATAACATCAGTTATACTGTTTTGCTCTGATGCTTCTCTAAAAAGCATGCAATCTTTAACAAAAAGGGACTTTAAAAAGAAGAAAGGCAAATCTATAAGTTATGTCCTACCTGTTGATTAACAAAATCCTGATAAATTGTAATAGTAAAATGAGGCAAAACTTGTATCATCTGCAGTTAAGGATCTCAGTATAAATGAATTTTTTTTTCTCTAGAAGCAGCTTCATTTAAAATACTCCTATGGGAAGCAGACTTGGCCCAATGGATATGGCGTCCACCTACCACATGGGAGGTCTGCAGTTCAAACCCCACGCCTCCTTGACCCGTGTGGAGCTGGCCCATGTGCAGTGCTGATGCGTGCAAGGAGTGCCCTGCCACATAGGGGTGTCCGCCGTGTAGGGGAGCCCCACGCACAAGGAATGCGCCCTGTAAGGAGAGTTGCCGAGCGCAAAAGAAAGTGTAGCCTGCCTAAGAATGGCGCCACACACACGGAGAACTGACACAACAAGATGACACAACAAAAAAGAAACACAGATCCCTGGTGCTGCTGATAAGGATAGAAGCAATCACAGAAGAACACACAGCAAATGGACATAGAGAGCAGACAACTGAGGGGCGGGGGGAGTGGGGGGAGAAGGGGAGAGAAATAAATTTAAAAATTTAAAAAAAAAGAAAGAATCAGACTTCAATTAAAAGATAAATGGGTCAAATCTAGTTAAAGACTAAGGTAAACCAGAATACAAAAAAAAAAGTAATATTGGTATTTTTAAATGTTAATTCCTATAGAGATCAAAAAGAAGAAATTTATTTTGTCAAGACAATTTTTCAAAACTTAATCTGTCTGGTTTATTCATTTGAATAGCCTAGCTAACACAGAATTTAAAATAGGGAATGAGACTGTGATATACTGTACAGAATTGATGTTAATACTCTGATGCAATTAAAAGAGTTTTGGGCATAAGATAGAAAGGTATTTGCAAAGTCCCTTGAGAGAGTAGGGAGAAAGCATAGAGCCATTAAACTTTCCCACCTGGGGAATTCCTACTGTTCTCTTAAGCAATAGGGCCTCCCAATTTGCTGAAACTGTAAAACTCTGCAAGGTAAACCTGTGAAAATAAAACTCTGTAATATATGTGACCTGCCTAATAAAATGAAATATCAGGAAAGCAGATGTGGCTCAGATGACTGAGCTCCTGCCTGTCACATGGGAGGTCCATGGTTCAGTTCCCAGTGCCTCCTAAAGAAGACAGCAAGCTGGCGTGATGGGCAGTACAGCAAGTTGACACAATATGGTGCAACAAGAGACACAAGGAAGATGAGAGACACAACAAAAGCTGGGAGCAGAGATTCCCAGTGTCTCCTACAGAAAAAAAAAAAAAAAAAGCAAGACAGCAGCTGATGCAATGGGCAGGTGCATCAAGCTGACATAACAAAATGTTGCAACAAGAGACACAAGAAGAAAAAACAATGAGAGACACAAAAAGCAGGGAGCAGAGATGGCTCAAGTGATTGGGCACCTCTTCCCACATCAGAGGTCCTGGATTTGGTTTCTGGTACTTCCTAAAGACACAGCACACAGCAAGTTCAAATAACGAAGGGATATGGATAGATAGATAGATAGATAAATAAATAAATATTTTTAAAAAAGAAATATCAGCCCTCAGTCTTTTTTTTTTAAATACAAACAAAAGCTTATTGTACAAAATTAAGGCCTTTGTATTTCACAGCTCTGTATAGCTAATGAAAAACCAGATAATTTTTCAAGTCCTTTACAAAAATTCTGCTTTCATTATACCCCATTCCCAACTATTAAAAATGGCCTGACCAGTATTATGAAAACAAATACTATAAACAAGACCAAGTCCTTTAAAGAAGACTGTCTCAAATGTTTTTTCTTAGCATAGGTGATCTTCATGGCATGGAATGGAGTGATCGTAAATCCTTGTAAAGCATCCCTGGCAGCTCCAGCCTGCCCATCATTTTCAAACTCAACAAAAGCAATGTCATGTCTTCCAGGTACCAAACGGACTTCCTTGAAACCAGGGAACTGATTAAACAGCATGGATAACATCATCTCATTAGTTTCTTCTGGTAAATTATTAAGGAACAAAATATAGTTTGGAGGGTAATCAGGAACCTGAGGATTTGGTATTGTATTTCCTTGGGTGTTAGCTGAATTTGGTGTACCCAGATCAGTCTTTTTGTTTGCAATTATTGCAGCCTGTTCCACGGTTTTGGCTTTTTTTTCTTTTTTCTTTGCTTTGTCAGCAAATGCGCCATGCATTTTAGATATTATATCAGAATCTGTTTTCACATACTGGATTCGCATTGGTTTACCATAAAATGGAAATCCTTGTAACTGCCTTAAGGCATTTGTGGATGAGCCCAGTTCTTTAAATATAACAAAGGCCTGCCCCCTCATCTTCATAGCCTTTAAAACTACAATGTCTACCACATGGCCAAACTGAGAAAACAGGGCACACAGGGATCACTTCAATTCTTCTTTTTTAATTTTGTCATTCATATTGTTGCTATAAATTGTATGATTTGGTCTGATATCCATGTTTTGGGTTAAACTGTCCAAATAATATGAGGCCTACACCGTCTCTCTTCCAGCCCTCAGTCTTGAAGCTTGCACTCATGAAACTTGTTTCCAAAATGATGAAGCTAAGCCTTACTATAATTAATGCCTAAAATTTGCCCCCTTAAAGACCTCTTTGTTGCGCAGATGGCCTCTCTCTAAGCCAAACTCTGTAAATAAGCCCACTACCCTCCCCCTTTACATGGGATATGACTCCTAGAGATAAAATTTTCCCTGGCAATGTGGAGCATGACACAATTCCCAGGAATGAGCTCTGCCCTGGCAACGTGGGATTAGATTGAAAGAGGGAAGAGAAATAAAATAAAAGTTTCAATGGCTAAGAGATTTCAAATAGAGTCAGTAGGTCATTCTGGCGGTTACTCTTATGCAAGTTTCAACCAGACAGTACAAACTGCCACAGTAGGCAAAGCCCTAAGCAACAGTGTTCCTGAAAACCCTAAAGAATACTCTGGGCTCTATCTAAAAAATCTACAAAAATTATTTCTCCAATGTAACATATTTCTACTCCTTTGTTTCTCAAATTACTTATTAAGTTTATCTTTCAGAGACTGAAAGCATCTGAATTGTTCCTATGCCAGTCTTCTCAAGAATGACAACAGTCTCATTCCTCTACCCCACAAGGCTGATGCCCCTTTGCAGCATGAAGAAGTTAGAATGGTTGCTGCCCAAATTATCCCTCAAGATTGAGGAAAAATGAAAAAGAGAGAGGTGTTGTAACTAAAAGTTAAGAATTAACAAGTGATTATGATTACTAAACACTATATAGATGCTTTTTTTTACTTTCTAGTATATTATAGAAAAGCCGAAAGTAATTATCTCAGATTTGCTAAATGAGAATCCAGATGCCTTGATCTCTGATAATGATTTTAAAACTATATAACCTTTATCTTGTGATTGTAAAAACCTTGTGACTCACCCCCATTTTATAGCTACCCTCCTATCCTGTTTTAGAACTTTGAAGTCTTATGACCACTAGATAGTCACTGTTTATTAATGAAAGAAACTGAGCCAGCCCTACCCCAATTACTCAGTAGCATAAACCTACCTATCTTGGATACTATGAAACTATAAGAATGACTGCAGTTTGGGGAGAAAGATTTTAGATCATTAGGCCATCCTTGCTGTGCACTGGCAATAAACTCTTTCTCTCTTTAAAACCCCGATGTGGCAGGAATTGGTCATTATGAAGTGCATCAGGTAAAAGACCGCTTTTGCTCAGTATCACTGATTCTTAACAGACAGTACAGAAAATAATAATTTAAAAGAAAAAAACCTTAATAGGACAAATCCTATCCTCAGCAAAATAAAATGCTTATGTTTAGAATGCCTTCTACCAAAAGTAATATTAGAAAATATATTTTACCAAGCCTTTCACAGTATTCAAACTACACATGAATACAGAAAGACATACCATAAACTCTAAGAAACTTCTTTTTACTACTCCCACATAACTAATCACTTAAGAAAAATTAGACAATCACTTTTTACAGGATGAGAGTTAAAAGAAGAGGAAGTGACCCTAGGAAACAGATAACTAAGAAAAAAACTATTCAGCAAACTCTTGGAAACTTGGGGACATGCTATGAAGTTTAATATTAATTAAGTGATGAGCTTATAAGATCAACTTAAAGCAGCCTAAAATGGTGGTTAAGAGAATATCAGCCCACAGGAATTTTCCACAGGCCTTCCCAAATTTATTAGTCATGGCAGTATATAGGAATGGGCTAAGGAAGTATACTTTTACTATGGGTTAGATTTCGTATTGTTTTTGTTTTTCTTTCTTTTTTTCTTTGCTACTACTAGGATTTTTTCAGATACAAACTGCTTGTCTTAAGGTTCTGGACTTTGTTAACTTCCATAAGTAAGTTTGCAGATTTCCACACCTTTTGCATCTTTGAGTCAGTAATAATGCAGTTTCTTAAAAGTAGAATATACTTGGAACACATCTAGCATATCAAAAAATCTTACTCAACCCTCAAGGCACAATTGAAATGTCATTTCCTCCCTGAAGAATTCCACAGTAATAGTTAACTACTCCTCTGGTCTATATATTTATTCTAAGGGCAAAGAAACTAAATATTAGATGAGCCCTTATTACAGGCCAAGTACTTCATAAAAGAATTTCATTTTAATCTTCACAACAGTATAAAGTAAGAATCCATTTTTGAGAATAGGAACTATGACTGTGAGAGGTGACATACCACACTAAGTCATGGAGTTGGGATTTAAACTAAATCTATCTGATTTTAAAGTGCATGGTCTTTACATAATTCCACTGCCTCTATCATAGACTTTTATCATTGACTGACTTATGATGAGTTGTTTGTATGCCAGTCTTCTCTTATAATTTATGAGATCTTTGAAGGCAAAGGCCCTGTTTTATTTAGATTTAAATCCTCTTGTCCTAGCACAATGTCTAACATGTAGTAGGTACTGCACTCTACTTGTGTAAGAAATAATGTGAAGAAATTAGTACAGTGGTCATTTTCCTCATATAATTAGCTTCCGTGTGACTGAAAATAAGTACCTGGGCTTCCACGCATAATGAAATAACTAAGATCTCCTACCATAAAAGCAAAAATTGGATAAATTATACAAAAAAAAATTATTTTCACACATTGAACCTAAGGCAGTATAGACCTGTGATCCCTAAGAGAAATGAAATGAATGAGGTAAGCCCCCAAAACACCCCTGATGTCTGTCTGGCAGCACCTTCTGAAATTCAACACAGGGAGGGAGAAACTAAGCAGAGCACAGAGGTCTTATTAAATTGAGGTGACAAAGTTCAAAGTTTAAAGAGGAAGAAGGTGATGGAATCTGAAAAACAAACTACTAAGGAGAATGGACCTATGCAGAGAAAAAACTCCAGCTATGAGCATAGGAATCCCCTTGAGATTGTTGATGATCACTGAATTGCATGTGCATGGAGTAAACTCCACAAGGCCAAGGAAAGTACTAGGGAATAGTAAATTGAATACTTCCCAGAACTCACACAAGGCTGACACATTTTGAGCAGCAAAGAAAAGAGACCTCACTGGATACCTATAATATTGCATAGAGACTCCAAAAGAGTCACACCTGGTAGCAAAGTCAAACAAGCCTTAGAGTAATGGTTCTTAAAATTTAGCATACGTTAGAATAATCTAGAAGGCTTATTAAAACAGACTGCTAAGGACCAGCCAGAGAGATTCTACTTCAGTAGTTCTAGAACACAGCTCTAGAATTTGCACTTAATAACAAGTTGTAAGGTGTACTAATGCTGTTGACCTGGTGACCACACTTTGAGAACAACTGCTCTAGAGTAAAGACAACTCTAGGTACACTCTAATGAGTCTCAAACGATTGACTCACAATTAACTCAAAAGATCTGCTAGAACAAAGCCTAACACTCTATAGAAAGACAGTAAAATTCCACATTCAACAACATAACATTCACAATGTTTAGGATCCAATAAAAAATTATTAGACATTCAAATAAGGAAGAGAATGAGACCCAGAATCAGAAGAAAAACTAGAAAATAAAACAAACACGTAAATGACAAAGATAAGGAAACAGGACATAAAGACTTTAAAGAATTATTAAATAAAGCTCATAGTTGTAAAGAAAAATATTAAAATAAGAAGAGAAATGAAAGATACCAAAAAATAAAAATAAAAATCCCCAGAGCTTCCAGAAATGAAAACCTTAAAATATGAAGTAATAAAATCATTGAATGGCTTAATAGCAGATTAGACACAAGAAAGAGCAATGAGTGAAAAAAGAAAATATAATGAACAAAGCTCACTGATCTATGGAACAAATCTATTGGTTTAACACAGGTAGGGGTGAGGGAGGAGTATTTGGAAAACTAATGTCAGAAATTTATAAATTTGCTAGAAAATGTCCAAAAAAAAAAAAACAGATTAAAGCAGCTCAATAAATGACAAAACCAAAATAAATATAAAGAAAACCACACAAAGGCATGTCAAAATTGAAATGCTAAAAATCAGTTACAGGGAAGCAGAGTTGGCCCAATGGATAGTGCCTCTGCCTACCACATGGGAGATCCGCAGCTCAAACCCTGGGCCTCCTTGACCCATGTGGAGCTGGCCCATGCTCAGTGCTGATGCACACAATGAGTGCCCTGCCATGCAGGGGTGTCCCCCGCATAGGAGAGCCCCACGTGCAAGGAGTGTGCCCCATAAGAAGAGTCGCCCAGTGCGAAAGAAAGTGCAGCCTGCCCAAGAATGGTGCTGCACACACGGAGAGCTGACGCAGCAAGATAACACAACAAAAAGAAACACAGATTCTTGTACTGCTGATAAGGATAGAAGCGGTCACAGAAGAACACACAGTGAATGGAAACAGAGAGCAGACAACTGGGGGAGAGGGGGAAGGGGAGAAAAATAAATCTTAAAAAAAAATCAGTTATAAAGAGAAAAGTGTTGGAAACGGACTTGGCCCAGTGGTTAGGGTGTCCGTCTACAACATGGGAGGTCCGCGGTTCAAACCCCGGGCCTCCTTGATCAGTGTGGAGCTGGCCCATGCGCAGTGCTGATGCGCGCAAGGAGTGCCGCGCCACGCAGGGGTGTCCCCCGCGTGGGGGAGCCCTATGCGCAAGGAGTGCACGGGCAAGGAGAGCTGCCCAGCGCAAAGGAAAAGTGCAGCCTGCCCAGGAATGGCACTGCCCACACTTCCCGTGCCGCTGACGACAACAGAAGCGGACAAAGAAACAAGACACAGCAAATAGACACAGAGAACAGACAACCGGGGGAGGGGGGAGAATTAAATAAATAAATCTTTTTTAAAAATAAATAAATAAAAAATAAAGAGAAAAGTGTAAAAGCAATTTTTGAAAATGAAACATTATATACAAAAACAAAACTAAGAATTCCACTGACTGCTCATCAGAAACCAACTGCAAACCAGAATACGACAGAATGACAACTCTAAAGAGCTAAAAGGATAAAACACAAAACATTGTCAACCCAGAATTCTACAGCTTGTAAAAATATCCTTTAAAACTAAAGGTAAGATAAAGACTTTTTTTAAAAAAAGAAAAACAGACAAGTATATCTGCAATACAAAAAATATTTTTAAGAATGTTCTTTAGCAAACTGAAGAAGATGAGCAGTGCCAGATAAAAAGTAAAATCTACACAAAGGAATGAAGAACATCAGAAATGATAAATATGTGGGTAAACGTAAAAGAAATTTTTCATGACTTATTTAATTCCTTTAAAGATAATTAACAGGTTAAGGTAAAATTAATGTGGGGTTAATAATATATAGACAACAATAACACAAAGGATATAAAAGGAAAATGGTAAACCTTTTACATTTTACATGAAGTGGTAATAATATTTTAAGTTAGATGATGAAAGTTTAAAATATATCTGGTTAAGCCCAGAGCAACCACATACACACAAAATCAAAAAGGTAGAGCTAATAAGCTAAAAGTAAGGATCATAAAAATACTTAAATAATTAAAAAGAAGGCAGGAAAAGGGGGGGGGGTATGGGGGACAGACAAAGAACAGATGGAACAAATAGAAACCAAATAGCATAAGCAAATGGCCTAAAAACTCCAATTAAAAGGCAAAAAATGCCACACTGGATTTTGAGAAGCAAGACACAACTATATACTGCCAAGAAGTCCATTTTAAATATTTATTACACAGATGAGATTTTTCCTTTCAGAGTAATGAAAACATTCTAAAATTGACTGAGGTGATGACAGCACAACTATGTGATGAAAATGAGAGCCACTGAGTGTACACTTTGGATGTATTGCCCAAGGCATGGAATCACATAACACAGTGAAAATGGAATGCAGTTAACAGTACAAATATGAGAACATTCTCTCATGAACTATAACAAATAAATGATACTAATACATGGTGCTAACTATAGGGTGGTATGGGGAAAAAATACCAAATGTAAGCTATGGACAATAGCTACCAATAATATTTAATGACATTCTTTTTCCACCATTTGTAAAAACTGTTTCACAACAATGCAAGGTGCTAGTGGTGGGATGATGTGTGGGAACCTCTTGCATGCTATGGATGATTGTTTTACAAACTCACAACTTCTCTAATAAAATTTTTTCAATTAATTAAACTGAAAAAAAAGTAAAAGGATGTAATGTACCATGCCAAAACTAATCATAAGATAGTTAAGATGGCTATTTAAATGTCAGACAATGTAGACTTCAGAATAAGGAATATTAGCAAGATAAAGAGAGATATTCCATAAAGATAAGTTAATGCAAAAAGAAGACAAATTAAACCAAAATGTCTATTCACCCAAAAATAGATCTTCAAAATATGAAAAGGAAATAAATGACAAACTGAAGAAAAAACAAACAAATCCACAATTATAGGTATTTTGCTATTGTAATCATAGTAATCAAGAGAATAAGTAGACAGAAAATCAGTTAGGATATGGAAGACTTAAACAACACTATTGTGCTTGGAGCTATGTACCCTAGAAAAACAGGTTCTTAATCTTAATCCATTCCTGTGAGTGTGAATCCGTTGAAAATAGGAACTTTAGATGAAGTTACTTCAGTTAATGTATGACCCAACTGAATCAGAATAAGTCTTAATCCTATTTTATAAGCAGAATGAAACTGAAAGAGAGCAGTAATAACAAGAGAAAACAAAGTATTTTGAACAGAACGAAACTGAAAACAGAGCAAGCAAAATTTAT
The DNA here is from genome assembly GCF_030445035.2 of Dasypus novemcinctus. NCBI lineage: Eukaryota > Metazoa > Chordata > Mammalia > Cingulata > Dasypodidae > Dasypus > Dasypus novemcinctus. The sequence goes on from NC_080675.1 coordinate 42,062,063, forward strand.
GAAATTCAGTTGAAGGAGCACTTAGAGGAAAATTCATAGCTTTTAATGTTTATGTTAGAAAAGAAGAAACAATATTACCTTCTACCTTAGGGGACTCAAAAGCAATCCAAAATAAGTAGAAAGAAGGAAATAGTAAAGATAAGAACAGAAATTAATGAAATAGAAAACAGAGAAATCAATGAAAGTAAAAGCTGGTTCTTTCAAAAGTTCAATAAAATAGATAATCCTCTAGCTAAACTTACCAAAAAGAGACAGGAGATATGAATTATCAACAACAGGCATGAAAAAAGGTGATATCACTGCAGATCTAACAGAAATTAAAAGGCTAACGAGGGAATATTTTAAATAACTTTGTGCCAATAATTTCAACAACTTAGAAGAAATGGACCAATTCCTAGAAAAACACAATGCACCTGAGATGGTTAAGTTCATGGGTCAACTTAGCCATGCTATGGTATCCAGTTATTTGATTAAGCCAGTACTGGTCTGACTGTTACTGTGAGGATATTTTGTGGATTTAAAATAATCAGTAAGCTGATCACATCGGTTGCTGATTATATCTACAACCAACTGAAGAGATTGCTTCAACAATGAGAGAAGTCTGATCCAATCAGTTGAAAGCTTAAAAATTGAGAAATGATAACTTCAGGAGTCAGAAGAGAGACTTTCCATCTCTACTTCAACCTGCCAGCTTCACCTGAGGAATTCACCAAAAATCTTCATTGGAGTTTCCAGCCTGCAACCTACTCTTCAGATTTTGGACTTGCCCATTCACACAGTCATGTGAGACAATTCTTATTAAAATCTCACAATAGGGAAGCCGACTTCGCCCAGGGGTTAGGGCGTCCGCCTACCACATGGGAGGTCCGCGGTTCAAACCCCAGGCCTCCTTGACCCGTGTGGAGCTGGCCCATGCGTAGTGCTGATGCGCGCAAAGAGTGCCCTGCCATGCAGGGGTGTCCCCCGCATAGGGGAGCCCCACACGCAAGAAGTGCGCCCCGTAAGGAGAGCTGCCCAGTACGAAAGAAAGCGCAGCCTGCCCAGGAATGGTTCCGCACACACGGAGAACTGACACAACAAGATGACACAACAAAAAGAAACACAGATTCCCATGCCACTGACAACAACAGAAGCGGACAAAAGAGCAGGCAATAAACAGACACAGAGAACAGACAACCAGGGTGGGGTGTGGGGGAGGGAGAAAGGGAGAGAAATAATAAATAAAATAAATCTTAAAAAAAAAAAATCTCACAATATTTACATACATCTCCTGTCAGTTCTGTTTCCCTAGAGGACCCTGACTAACACAGTACCAAAACTGACATGATAATAAAAGAAAATATGAATAGTTGTCTATTAAAATAAAACACCATACACATGCATGTTTGTCAAAACAAACTTTAAGTGGGTATAGTTTATTGTAAGTTATACCTTAATAAAATTCATTAAAAAATCACCTAGATATTGGAAACATAAAAACCTGAACATTAAGAACATAAGATTTTTCTTTGGCCAATTTCAGATTAAGCAATTTTTTTATTAATTAATGTTTTTATTTACCAGTTACACTGATTTTAAGAAGAAAGGGTCTTTTGGCTATTCTCTACGCCCCCACACACACACAAAAAAACCCCACTATAAAGAATATCAGCATTGGGAAGCAGATGTGGCTCAAGTGATAGGGTTTCCGCCTACCATATGGGAGGACCCGGGTTTATCTCTGGGGCCTCCTGGTGAAAAAGAAGAAGAGAAAGTATGCCTGTGCAGGGAGCCAGTGCCCACGCGGCAAGCCAAGTGTTCATGTGGTGAGCTGAGCACCTATGTGGATGCCCAAGCAATGAGCCGAGTGATGAGCTGAGTGCCCATGTGAGTGCCCATGTGGTAAGCTGAGTGCCCACGTGGTGAGCTGAGTGCCCGCATGAGTACCCACGTGGTAAGCCAAGGGCCCAAGCAACAAGCCTAGTGCCCACGTGGTGAGCCAGTGCCCACGCAGGTAAGTCACACAGCAAGATGATGACGCAACAAAAGAGAAGCAAAGGGGAGAATCAGGGTGAAGTGCAGTAGAGACCAGCAACTGAGGTGGCACAATTGACAGGGAATCTCTCCACATCAAGGGTCCCCAGGGATCGAATCCCAGTGAATCCTAGAGGAGAAAGATGAGAAGAGAAGACAAAAAGAGAAATAGATACAGAAGATCACACCGCAAATGGATGCAAAGAGCAAAAAAACAGCAGGGGAGGGGAGGATGAGGAGGAAGGGAGAAAAAAGATAAAGATTAGAGCAGAAATTACTTACAATAAATGAAAATAGTAGGATATATTTTTTAAAAAAAGAATATCAGCATTAAAAACCCAGTTTTACAAAGAAATTTAGGCTACAGGAAGCCCACGATTCAACAACTAAATTTATTTGTTCAATTGTCTGGTTTTTAACAAGACATCACCATGTGTCACACATTATGTTAGAGCAGGGGGGGGGGGGGGGGGGGTGTTGTTCTTAACCTTTTTTGTTCCATGGACCCCTTTGCCAGTCAGGTGAAAACCATGGACCCCTTACTAAGTCCACGCTATACTGTATATTATATAATAAATATATCACACCTGCATCAACTCGTCCCCACAAGAATGATGTTTTTTTTGAATTTTAATTCAAATTCACAGACCCTTGTTAAGAAATCCTGTGTTAGAATATGGGAATATAGACGTGAATTAGAAATAATATTTGAGCTCAAGAAGTTTATGAGGGAGACAGGCAGATAATTAACAACAATAAGATGTTATAAAGGAAAAATATGGAATGGGTATGGTAGGGGCAAAGAAATACGTGGTCAGTTCTGTCTGGGGGTGAGAGGAACAAAAAAGTCTTCACCCAAAGGTGATGCCGGAGTTAAATTTTGAAGAATATATAGGATTTTCTTAAGGGAATTTGGGAAGAGAGGAGGCATGTGATAGTATGAGAGTCAGTAAATAATTCAGTAAAGCTAAAACAGAGGCTATAAAAGGAATATAAATGAAACTAGAGAAATAAAAATGGCAGATAAAAATCTAAAACACAACAAGTGGACTTCATAGACAACTGGGATGAATTTTTAATTGCCGAATGATAAGACTAGTTTTGTGTCTGTTTCTTTGTTTGTTATAAAGAAATTTTAATTACTGACAGTGTATAGCGGAGAAATTGGGGACAAAACTAGAAGCAGGGAGACCAGAGGATGCTATCATAACTTAGGAAGCAAGAAGTCTTTTTTATTAAAGATTTTTAAATTTATTTCTGTCCCCTCTTCCCGCCTCCCCCCAGTTGTCTGCTCTCTGTGTCCATTCACTGCATGTTCTTCTGTAACCGCTTCTATCCTTATCAATGACACTGGGAATCTGTGTTGTTGTTTTTTTTTTAAGATTTCTTTTTTATTTATTTCTCTCCCTTTCCCTCCATAGTTGTCTGCTCTCTGTGTCCATTCGCTGTGTGTTCTTCTGTGACTGCTTCTATCCTTATCAGCGGTACCAGGAATCTGTGTTTCTTTTTGTTGCATCATCTTATTGTGTCAGCTCTCCATGTTGGCAGCACCATTCTTGGGCAGACTGCACTTTCTTTCGTGCTGGGCGGCTCTCCTTACGGGGCACACTCCTTGCACGTGGGGCTCCCCTACACGGGGGACACCCCTGTGTGGCAGGTCACTCCTTGCGCGCATCAGCACTGCGCATGGGCCAGCTCCACATGAGTCAAGGAGGCCCAGGGTTTGAACCGTGGACCTCCCATGTGGTAGGCGGATGCCCTATCCATTGGGCCAAGTCCATTTCCCAAGAAGTAAGAAGTCTTAAACTCCTCAGTCACTCACTTTGCTAGCCCTCCAGGACACCACACTCTTGATTTCCCCCTTACTCATTGGTTGCTTTTTCTCAGTCCCCTTTGCTGATGCCTTCTCTTTCCCCACCCCACCCCATCTCTACCCCAGATCTCTTAGTGTTGAAGTGCCCTGGGCTCTGTCCTTGTCCCTCTTCTCTATCTTCTACCTCTCTTTAGGATCTCATCTAGTCTTTGGTTGTAAATACCATATATTTGCATATGACTCCCAAATTCTGAACTCTCATATCTGCCTGCCCATTCAGTACCTCCATTTGAATGCCTAATAGGCATCTCAAAGTTAACAAGGCCAAAAATTCAACTCCAATTCTTTCCCACTGAACCTGTTCTACTCACAGTTTTCCCTACCTCAGTTGATGGGAAATACAGTTAGGAAAAGAAAAAAAGTTTATCTTAACTCTCTTATACCCCGCATCTAATCCATTAAAACATCCTATTGGCTTTTCTTCAAAATATAAAGAATCTATAAAAATTTTTTAAAAATAAATAAATCCAGAATCCAACCTCACTTCACGTTCTCCACTGAACTATGTTCAACCCATGTTCACCTCTTGCCTGAAATATTCTAACAACCTCCTAACTAGTCACTGTTTCAACCTTTGTTCCTAAAATCTATTCTCAACCTAGCAGCCAGAATAAAGATAAATCAGTTGTCTTTTCTCCTTTTAAAATATAAATCAATGTCTTTCTTCCATTCAAATCATTTCACTCAGAGTAAAACCAGAAGTCCATTTAATGCCCTACAAAGACCGTACATTAGCTGACAACTGTTATCTCTCTGACTTCATTTCCCATAGTTCTTCTTCTGGCTTTCTTCATTCTAGATGTATTGGCTTCCTTGATGTTCCTTGAACTCACCAGGCATGATCTCAGCTTAACACCTTTGCACTGGCTGTTACCTTTGTCTGAAAAGTTCTTTCCACAGATATTCTCATGGCTCACTCCCTTACCTCCTTCAGATATTTGCTTAGATTTCATCTTCTCAGCAAGGCTTCTCTGGCCCACCATTTTTTTCTTTTAAGATTTATTTATTTATTTCTCTCCCTTTCCCTTCCCACCCCGGTTGTCTGTTCTCTGTGTATTTGCTGTGTCTTCTTTGTCCTCGACACGGGAATCTGTGTTTCTTTTTGTTGCGTCATCTTGTTGTGTCAGCTCTCCGTGTATGCGGCACCATTCCTGGGAAGGCTGCACTTTCTTTCGCACTGGGTGACTCTCCTTACAGTGTGCACTCTTCGCGCATGGGACTCCCCAATGCAGGGGACACTCCTGCATGGCAGGGCACTCCTTGCGTGCATCAGCACTGTGCATGGGCCAGCTGCACACGGGTCAAGGAGGCCTGGGGTTTGAACCGCGGACCTCCTATGTGGTAGACGGACGCCCTAACCACTGGGCTAAGTCCTCCGCCTCGCCCACCATTTTTTAAACTACAAACTCTCCACCAACCCCTTCCCACCCCTCTGCTGCCAAATCCCCCTATCCTACCCTACTTTCTCTTTTACTGTGGTGTTAACAACTTCTAAAATGCTACATGATTCACTTAACTCTTAGATGTATTTTTTTATTTTGTTTTCTCCACAAGCTTCAGGACAACAGGGATCTTTGTTTTGTTCACTGATGTATTATCACAATCAACTCAAACAAACTCTGGCATATAATATCTACTAAGTATTCCTTGAATGTTAAATTTACTGTGATGTAGAGGCAAATAAGAGAAAGGCAAAGAACATAAAAATCAGCAGGACTGGCAACGATTTTATTTGGAAAGTAAATTTAAAGTAAATTTTGGAAAGTAAAATGTGGGTTGATATCCATATTTCTAATTTAGGTTGGAGGAAGCAAGCAAATTTCTGAGAAAAAGGTCATGAGTGCAGTGTTGAACACATGGAATAAATCACTTAGTTATATCCTTTAGTGAGTTTGTGTCTTACAGCCCAAATCCCAACGGTCAAAGCCATGAACCCTTGAACTGGTAACCAGTCTGTTTTGGTGAAGGGCTGTTTCAGGTTTTGTTTTGTTTGGTTTGGTTTGGTTTGGTTTTCCCCATTTCTCTGCAATCTTGAGATCACTGCTGGGAATGCCAGAGATGACTATGAGTAGGGGATGGTAAGACAGATGGATAAGAGCTAACATCTCCCCAAGAATTCTGAAGAACTTAAAAGAAAGTCAGCATGACAGTAGCATGTCCTGGACATCTATAGACAAAATCAACCAGTGAGGGACCCTTCCTACCTTAAACTCTACTTGCCTATGTCATACATAGGAGCACTGACTTCTCATTTTATATTTCTAATTGAAAAACTAGATACAACTAACCTACCCTATCTGGGGGTGGTGATGATTTATATGCTAACTTTACAGGTATACTGATGAAAGACAATAATCAAATTATATTAAAATAAACTAAAGATAAAACTCGGCCACATAACCAGTGAATACGTTTAACTATTAACTTATCCTGTAGGCAATACCTTTGTTGGCTTAATATTTCAAAAGCTTTCTTTTTTAAGACCATTCTTGTCTAACTAGCAATGATGCACACTGAAATTAAAACTAGCTAAAAATTATTTAGCTAAGAGAGCAAGCATGGCTTTTTTTCTTTCTGAAAAAAAAAAATAGTTGTGTGTACTTTTAAACCCCTTACACAATATTTTATTTTTCCTTTCAAAGAGCAATGTGGAAATTAACAATTCAAAAAAAGAAAAAGAAGAAAATATATAAACAACTCCAAAACTAAGTGAAGAAAACCCTGAAAAACAAAGTTAAAGCTCATTCTCAAAGCAAGTATATAAAGGTATGTACATACATTACTGTATCATATGTACATACAATAATGTACATAAAGGTATGTGTAATTTTTGTATGAATACATATCTACATCTTAGTTAACATACAGAGTTAAAATTAGGATCTTCCAGGGTTTCCTTTATACTTTGAATCATAAAATAAAAACTTATTACTTTAATAAAAATGTTTCTTGGCAGATTATAAGAAACAGCCAATTAACAGATTTTTAGGTAAATGATCAGAGTAATTGTAATATATTATCAACTTTCCAGTACCTAGGAAGGAACCCAGTACTTACCAGGTGGTGAAAAATAATGATGCATGAATGAATGAAAGAACAAATGAATGAGAAAACCAATAAACTTGATTATTCTAATGTTCCTATTTATATTTATTTCATAGCACCATAGCTTCAGTATGATTATTCATTTTGGTACTAACCAAAATACGTCAAATACATAAATAATGCTTCCTAGGGAAACATTATTTTCCTGTCTAAACTCTCATGCTGTGTTTTTAATTTCAGAGAACTATTTTAGAGTGAATAGACAAGGATAAAGCTTCTTGCAAAAGCACAGGTATGTTTTGATAATAACATATACAGATGACTCCTGTTTATCATTTTATGGTTAAAGACATTCTCTGCTTCTTAGCCAAATGACAGGAGATAAGATTAATTGTAAACAAATAGGAACACACCACCAAAATAAATCAGACTGCATCTTCGAAACCAGCTAATTTTACTCTTCTATTACCATATGTCTGGAAGGAGTTCAGCAACACCCTGGAAAATTCCCTACTTGATTCCCAATGTAGTTATTCGTTTTTTTTGGACAGCTCTAAGGATCAGAGTACTCTTCTTTATATGCCGCCAAACTCTCTCTTCATATAACAACTATCCATTGGTTGCAGTTTTGTCTTCAGAAGTGTCACACTCCCATCCAAACCTCCCACCCATAGGACCGCCCATTAAACATTAGAAGATAGTACTATGAATCCCTTTGGGCTAAATGTCCTTTATTTCTTTAGTTTGCTTGTGTGAAAAATCCCCTTATTATTTTAGCCATTTTCTTCAGGGTGCACTTGAAGCTTGTCACTTCTACCTCTACATCTAAGCCATTTATCCACCATTCCATAATATATAGCATTATATATTACATTTTAAAGTTATAAATATTACATTATAAATTTTATTTTGTTGGTCAAGCCCATCACCCCAGTCTGTTAGACCCTTTGGGGCTACTGTCTCTCTCACCTAATAATTTAGTCATCTTTCCCCAACTGTGTATTATCTACATATTTGGTTAGTGTGACAACTATATTTTAACTCTTCATTTATATATTATATAACATGAAACTGAAGAGAGATTCCTGTGGTACCCTAGAATACCCCTTCTGGTACTGGTCCATAAATTCATTAAACAGCACTCTTTTTAAATGGTTATTCAATAAGTTACAAATCAACAAAACTGGATTATCATATCATTCTCAAACCATCTTGCCCACAATGATATCTGATATCAAAAAGCTTCCAAAAATTCAGACACTTGGATGGTGTGATCAACAGCCTAATAACATTCCAGAGAAGAATGAAATTAAATTACTCCAGTATAATTAATTTTTTTCATAAACTCAGGCTGGCTCCTAAAGATCACCATTTTTCCCTTCTGGGTACTTAACCATCTGCTAAATTATCTAACCTGGAATTTTACTGATGATCCACTTTAGGTTCACCAGCTGTAGAATATAAGAACGACAGAGAACCTACAGATGCTAAACATTAGGTCTGGATCTACTCTCTTTTTCCTCCTCATTTTTCTGCCTGAAGGTCCATCTCAAGAGATTCTGACCAAACTGCAGATAGGCAGAGGAAAAAAGACACCAATAATGGGTTTTCTAGATTTAAGTACTCAGTTCCTATTCCCAATTGCCTTTCCCAAGCTCTCTATGCTAATTAAGAGAAGCAATAGTTATCTATTGTTTTGATTTATGTACTACTTCTCTTCTCCATTAGTATATGGTATAAAGTTAACTACCCTGAAATGGTTTATATTAAGGCTTCATCTTTCACCCTCTCTAAAAAGAAACAATGCTAAAATCTTAACACAGCAATAGACAGAAGAGAGTAGCTTGAGATGCAGCTGTAGGAGCATATCTTTCTGGTTTTGCTCTTTACTCTTTCATCTATTTAACAAACGAGACATATTTGTAGGTTTTTCGCTGAAAAGATCCTAAATTAGTTTATACAGACTATAGATATAGATATAAAGATACTGAGATAGAAATAAGGATATACAGATAGGCTCTTTGGTAAACAAACTCAAATCGAAGTACCACTGCTAAATTCTTAAGCAGCAAATAATCATAACCAATAACTGTTTGTGACAGATCAGAATTTAAATGAACCTTATCTTCAACTGAAAATGAGGAAAAAAATATAAATCATATGTTCTGCAAAGATAACTAGCATTTGTTAAGAAGTTTCATAAATTCAAGCTTTAATTCAGTCTTTTAAATACATCTTTCAGGTTTATGTTTGGAAAATATTTCTGAAATTGCAATTCACTTAAGAATTATTTATTAAGTTTCTACAATGGGCCTATCACTGTTACTAAACATGTTTCTAGAAGATTTTACCTATAGTTAGGGGCAGATTCCTTAAAATGGAAGACATCTCTTCAGCAAATCAAGAACTGGTCATATGGCAGAAATAAGCACAAATCAGGATAAAAACACATGAAATATGTTATACTAGTGATACACTGTAAATAGCCACTGGACTTGTAGGATTTTGTTTTTGCTTTTGTTTTTTACTTGATTGTTCCTCTAGGCAAACTGACAACATGTATTAAATGGTTTTAAAAGTCAAATCACTGTATTTGGCTACCATCTGAAAAAAAGGGATCATTTTGTAATGTCCCACAGAACGCTCGGATCAGGTTAAAACTCATCAGGAACTTTCATAGGTGGGGCTCATAACTATCTAAATTAGGAAAAATCCAGAGCTGAGCATGTAAATGCAAGTAAAGCAGACAATTTCAAAACAGGCATCAGACTCCCAAGGCTAAGGTACTGGCATAATACAGAAAATGAAAGTTCTCTCTACAATTGTGGTCTACAGAAGGATTGTCCAACTTCCACTGACCCTCCCCCTCCAAAAAATTTGAAAGTCATTTGTGTATGTTTTTTAAAATTATCTCATTCCCATATCAAAATACAAGGTCAAAAACATTATTCATATGATATTTCTTTTTAAACTTTAGAAAATGTGTCAGGAAATTCTATTGTATTCTGCATTATGTCCATCATGGACATCATATAATAGTAGAATCACAGAATTTCAGAACTGAAAGAAACCCTGGATTACATTTAGTCTAGAGCTTTCATTTTCAAAAGGTTCAAAGAAAAATACTTTGCCTGAAGCCAAGCAGCCAATTAGTGGATAGATCAGGAAACAGTAAGTACACATAATTCTGTTACCTGTGTAAAATAATAGACTAGGTCCTACAGAGGATAGTCATAATCATTATTGTACATTCTTTGCCTGGAAGCTAAATGTTTTACATTGGAAGTGTTTGATAATTCAGAAGACTAATATTTTTCACTTAAAAAAAACACTAAAACATCTATCTCTCTGCAAATTCGTAACTACAGAAAAAATGGTCGTTAAGGTTATTATATACCACAAACTACATTTTAAAAACCACACTATAATAGTCTAAGTGTACAGTAATCAGATGTCAGCACATATAATTAAAGATAAACTCAACATGTCAAAACAGAAGATCAAAGCATTTTTAATACAGCAGGGGCCATCATTTTCAATGGCCTGTTCCTTGTTCATGCTTTTAATTCACACAATTCAGTGAATCACAGTGCCTCTCCCTGCTGTAGAAATAAAAGAAAAACAAAACTAAGACAAATACTGACATACACGTAAAATATTTTTAAGTCTTATCTGTTAAAAATTTAGAGCTTTACCAGTCTTCCAATAAACCTTATCCTGAAAAAACAGACAAGAAGCTGTTTTTCATTCTCTTAAAAGAGATTCTGATCTAAGCATATATTTTCAAGTTACAGGAAGAGTTTGTGGCTTCACACCAGGGCAAGAAAGTAGATAATCTTAATTACCTGGTATTTCCTGTTTTTAATTGTTAGTAGTGTTTTTTGTTTTTGTTTTTGTTTGTTTTACTCGCTCTGGTTTGTTTTGCTTTTAATACCTATCATGGAAATTAAACACTAAATACTACCAAAGCAACTTAATAAGAAAGATCCAAGGATGGTATATCACTTGGCATTATACAAAAACTCCCACTTCAGTTACTTCATTCCACTAAACTTTGGCTGAACTACACTGACTGTTATTTTGCTGAGGAAACGATTGCCAAGTTATCCACAAGCACATACACACAGACAAACCACAATATGGAGAACGTCAGCCGTTACTCCTAAGAATATCTTCACTAAAGTATATGCTGAGTAATGAGGAGTTATTCACTAAGTTCAGATAAATGTAGAGTTAGAATAGGCATTCAGAGATAAATTATCAACTGAAATAATAATTGCCCCAGATGATAGTTATGAAAGCCAGTGCTAAGAAAACCTGTATATCAAATGTTCCTCATTAAAACAAAACAATGTTCTAAGAGTTCCTGAATGTCTACTGGTTTAAAACCCTAAATAATCCTAAATAGTAAATTCAAACTTAGTATGGACCTTTACAAACAAGCGATGAGCTTCAAGAAGTCAGTGCTGCTCCCTTCAAAACAGAAATATTCATACTAGTACTTGCCTTTAAAACTTTGGATGAGTTACTTTCTTATAATTTTGCTTATTTGATAGTAAAAGGATAATTAAGGATAATAAAAGTATTTTTCTTGACAACCCAAGATATTCCCAATCTTGAGACACATGTTTTTTAATATCCAAGATCACTCATTGCCATTTCACTGCCCACTGAAATACCATGGTAAGTGGAAATGCTATTTTGGAACTCTGTGTATGGAAAATGTAGTCAAGCATTACTGCAAAGGGTTTCTTCAGAGGAATGAGAAAAAGAAATAATACAAGTTAATTATTTCATGTAAATTAGTACAGGAAACAGAGTGTTCTGTGAATGCCCCATATTATATCATAATTTGTAGTACCCAGTTTCCTACAAGACTCAATCAAATAAAACATAATGCATTTTTCAACACCATTAATTATTTAGAGTATATTTTAAAGCATCTCCTTAACCTACAGAATATATAAGAACTTTTGATTTATGAATATATTTACTTTTTATTATAGGCAAAGTACTACATGTTTTTGGAAGTGTGGAGAATAAAAATTAAAAATTGGATTAATCATCTTTATCTACAAGGAATTTACAATCTAGTTTGGAAAAGAGGATTCACACATAGACACACACAGGTGCCTGCCTGCACACACACAGAATTAAACTACAACAAAGAAAAATTTCAAGGAGTGGCAGAAACAGACAAACCCTGTAAGATATTCTACAAAATTAAGGACATATCAATGTCATGAAAGACAAGAAAAGCTAAAATACTGGATTAAAGGAAACTAGAAATATGGCAACAAAATTCTGAAACCCCCCACCTCCCAACCCTCCAAACCCAGATTGGGGGAGGGAGAGGGAGTACTATAAAGGTCCTACTGAACAATAGGCAAAACTTGAATATGGACCACATACTAGATAACAATATTATACTGGATTTGATCCTACGGTTATTAAGAGAATGTATTTGTTAAGAGACACATGCTAAGGTATTTAGAGTGAATGGTCACAACCTGTGAAACTTACTAGCAAATGATTAAGAAAAAAAAAAATATATATATATATATGCATATATGCATGTAAGAGAAAGGAGAAAATTTTGGCAAAATGTTGACACTGCATAAATCTATGTGAACGGTATATGGGGGTTCATTATATTTGCAACTTGTCTGTATGCTTGAAATTTTTTCAAAATAAAAATTTTAGCTAAATGAACAATGAAATTTAAAAAGACATTTAAAATTATCCAATCAAATTCTAGATCTAACTTTATAAATGAGGAAAATGAAAGCTCACAGTTGAAGATATATAATAGCATAGACCAGTGATCTCCTAACTTATTGGCATACACCCATCAGTAAAAAACATTTTGAACATGTACTCCCTTGATATGTGTATAATTTTTATCATTTTGTTTACTCTATATGGGTGCTAATTTATCTTGTACATTATAAAACATACATAAAAATAAAAATTAAATAAGATGACATAAAAAATACTTTTAAGGTTGGAATATTTTTTTCCTGTACCACAGTGGAGCATCCTGGGAATACCCTCCTTCCCACATCTTGGAAAGCACTGGCACAGAAAACTCTAAGTAGAAAAGAAGAGTATACATATGTATGGTTAGAATTTCAGGAAAGGTTTCATGGAGATGTAACTTATGTGACATCTGAAGCATTGTAGGGCTTGGATGAATATATAGAGAAAGGGGAGAAAGGCAGAGGGTCTAGGATGAACAAAGATAGATGAAAGGAGAAGAAGTGGAAAAACCATAGAAATTTTGACAATTCATACAGAGGAGCAGTGACACAAGAGGTAAAAAAAAAAAAAATAGCTCGGTAATGTACTGTGAACGGTCTTTAATATAAAACCAAGAAGGAATGACTTATACCATAGGTAATGAGGGACCTTTGAAGGTTTAAGAAGGTGTCTTGAAACCAGCAATGTTTAGAATAATTAATACTTGACGGTGTTTTGCAAAGTTAATTCAGGAAGATAATTATTACTAAATTTCTCATTAAAGATTACAATAACTTCTAAGAACCAAACTAAATATTTTTATAAAAACTTAGTGCTGGAACCCCCCGGGTGCCGGCCCCGGAAGGCTGAGGAGGGGACCCAGACACCTTAGCTGCAGCTCCGAGGCTGCGAGGACCAGTTGTTTGGGGGCCACCCCTCGCCCTCTCCTCCTCAGTGACATTAGACTGAGAGCCGACAGCGATAGTCATAAAGAAGATATCAGCAAACTGCTCTTGAGAGTCTGTGCACCAGCTCTGTTAGGAATTAACGACAAGATGAGTGATAAACCAGACTTGTCTGGAGTGGAGAAGTTCGACAGGTCAAAACTGAAGAAAACTAACACTGAAGAAAAAAATACTCTCCCATCAAAGGAAACTATCCAGCAGGAGAAAGAATGTGTCCAAACATCATAAAATGGGGTCTCCTCACAAGAGCAAATTTCAGCATTACCTGACTGTCTTGGCTATGGGCTTGTTAATTGTAAGTGTATGTGTTTGTAGAGATTTTAGGCATTTTCTTATGTCTTCTCACACATACTCCCTGATTAAGGGGACAGGGGCAGTGAATGCTCCACTATCTTTGTTTTAAAACTTCCCATTGATGTGTCAATTCCAGATAACCAATGCTGAACAATCTTACCACTGATGACATTTGTGTCTTTGCACTCCCTACAGGATAATCCACTTTTAACCTTCTCCAATGGGTACTGCCATTGTTCTCTTATAGTCATGGTGTTGCATGATTTTGTAGTTTTTTTTTTTTTTAATTTTTTTATTTTTTATTGACTTTGTAATAATATTACATTAAAAATATATATGTGAGGTCCCATTCAACCCCACCCCCCCACCCCCCCTCTCCCCCCCCCCCAACAACACTCGTTCCCATCATCATGACACATCCATTGGATTTGGTAAGTACATCTTTGGGCACCTCTGCACCTCATATACATTGGTTCACATCATGGCCCATACTCTCCTCTATTCCATCAAGTGGGCCCTGTGAGGATTTACAATGTCCGGTGATTACCTCTGAAGCACCATCCAGGGCAGCTCCATGTCCCGAAGACGCCTCCACCTCTCATCTCTTCCTGCCTTTCCCCATACCCTTTGTCCATTATGTCCACTTTTCCCAATCCAATGCCACCTCTTCTATGTGGACATTGGATTGGTTGTGTCCATTGCACCTCTCTGTCAAGAGGAGGGTCAGATTCCAGCATGATTTTGTAGTTTATCACAGTTTATTTCCATTTCTAATGTAACAATAAAATACTGGATATAATCATTAAAACAAAACAAAAAAAACACCTAGTACTGCCTAGTTTTTTTTTTTTACTTGCCTAAATTTTATAACTTTAGACCAGGTGGTTTTCCATCAAGAGATATACCTAACAATTTTCAGTACAGACAACTTTTTTTTGCCATTGTTATTTCAGATCCAAATTCCGAGCTGGTCACATTTTTTCCCTAAAAGTATTAAAATCCAAATAACTGATTTGATGTGCTTATTACAATAATTGAGGTTTTTTTTTTAAAACTAAGGACTATTAGCTTTGTAGGCTCATCTCAGACAAAATATTACAGAGCTTTTAAACCAAGTTTAAGTATTTTTTAAACATTATTATTTATAGAAATTAAAAGCAATCTCTATTGTCAGCTATTTAATAATTTGGTGGTAGTTTGAAGTGAGAAAATGCTAACAAATTTGTATAACTTTATACATTGTTACATGTTAACATAGAGCTGTCCAAGGGTGACAATGTACCTCAGCATAAATTCATTTATTTTCCTTTGCTCAAACTGATGTTTATATAAGGAGGCCTACATAGCACTTTTTTTTTTTTTAATAAAGAGACCATTGAAAGCTGAGCTCTCTTTCATAGTGGGTAAATTAAGCATAGCATATAAAATTAAAGAGAATCCTAACACTCTACTTAGCTTAGACCATTATTTTAACCACTATCAAATTGATTCCTCACTTGTGATTGAATGCAAGAATTTCCTTCCCCAAATTAATATTTTATAAATTAACCAATATAGTAGTAGTATTGCCAAATGGTTTCCTATAGCTCCATTCCCTGCTTAGTAATCATTTGATTTAAGAACTGAACACACTAGGAAGAAACAACAGCAGCAAATTATAGGGCTTTATAAAGAAAGTGAAAGAAGAAAAATATCGATATTTAGATAAAAATTGAAATGGTCTACCAGAGTTTTTTTAAAAAGCTTGTTATTATTTATATTATTATTAATTTATCTGGTATAGATCCTCTTTGCAGATACCAGTGTAAATCACTTTCCTTTATAAAATGGTCTTCTCCTTTGAGAAATTCTAATAACTCAAAATGGCAGGTGACATGTGAGATTTTTCAATAATGAACACAGACTAAACTATGTCCCTTTGTAGAATTACTCCCCTAAAACTTCTTTATAATAGTTTTATTTTTAATTAAGATATAACATTTTATTGAGATATAAAAAATTGCACATATTTAAAGCATACAATTTGACCATCTTTAAATTCGGTATACACCTGCAAAACCATCACCACAATTAATATAATGAAAATATCCATCACTTCCAAAGTTTCCTTGTCGCTCTTTGTAATCTCTTCCTTCTCCCTGCCCCCCACCCCTAAACAACCACTGATCTGTTTGCTATAGGTATAGTTCAGTTTTCATTTCCTAGAATGTTATACAAGTGGTCTAGTTTCTTTCACTCAGTATAATTATTATCTTTTTATTTTTTTTTTAGGAGATACTCAGGATTGAAACCAGAACCTCACACATGGGAAGTGGGTGCTCAACAACTGAGCTACATCTGCTCCCCCAGTATAATTCTTTTGAGAGCCATCCATGCTGTTGCATATACCAATAATTAATTCATTTTTATTGCTGAGTAGTACTCCAATGTATGGATATAGTACAGTTTGTTTATCCAATCACCTGTTGATGGACATTTGGGTGATTTCCAGTTTTCAGCTATCACAAATAAGGCTGCTCAGACATTCATGTATTTCTTTGTGTGGGCATATGCTTTATTTTCTCTCAGATAATACCTAAGTGGAATGATTAGATCATATGGTACCCATATGTTTTACTTTTTAAGAAACTTCCAAACTGTTTTCCAAAGTGGTTGCATCATTTTACATTTCCAACAGAAGGGTATGAGACTTCCAGTTCCTCCACATGGTCATACTTGGAATGGCCATTCTTTTTTAATTTTAGCCATATTAATAGGTATGGAATCTCATTGTAGTTTTAAACTGCATTTCCCTAATAATTAATGATGTTGAGCATCTTTTTATGTGCTTATTTGTCAGTGTATCTTCTTTGCTAAAATGACTGTTCAAATCCTTTGCCTCTTTTTTTTTTCAGAAGGAGGCAGGATTGGTTGCTTTCTTATTAATTAGTTTGGGGAGTTCTTTGTATTTTTTGGATACAAGTCCTTTATCAGATATATGTTTTGCAAACACTTTCCCAAGCTGTCATTTGTCTTTTCATTCTCTTTTGAAGAATAAATTTTTGAATTTTGATGAGATCCAATTTATCAATTTTGTTCTTTACAGATCATGCTTCAGAGTTATATATGAGAAATCTTGCCAAATCTGGGTCACAAAGATTTTCTTCTGTGTTTTTCTCTAGGAGTTCTATAGTTTTAGGTTTTATTTTTAAGTCTATGATCCATTTTGAGTTAATTTTTTACGTGATAGGAGAAATGGATCACCTTTTAACATATAGATATCTAATTGTTTTAGCCCTATCTGTTAAAGAGACAGGTCTTTCTTCACCGAATTGCCTTTCTACCTTTGTCAAAACCCAGCTGTCCATATGCATGTGGATCTGTTTTTGGACTCTCCATTCTATCCCAGTAATCTAGTTACCTAATATCTTTACATCACTACTATACTGTCTTGATTGCTGTAGTCTTATAAGTCTTAAAATAAGGTAGTGTTAGTCCTCTAAATTTATTTTCTTTTTCAAAGTTGCTCTTTACAACATTTTTGGTCCAATACGCTATAATGATAGAAATGAAATACAAGACTTTCCAGTTATAACCACATGAACCTCAAACCCATTTCTATTTAAATGACACAACCATCTTTTCTAAAAGCTAAGCAATAAATCTTTAAAGAAGACTAAGTACAGACTTCAGTAGGATTTATTTTATAGTCTCTGCTATATATTAAGCATTGTGAAGGAGCTGTCACTCACCTCCTCTGTTGGATAATTTATGTGATTTAAACAAACACTCACAATTTTTTATTTGATAACTTGCAGTAACAGAGTATATAGTTAACATTTAGTATGTGTTCAGAAGTATATTCAATTCCAGTCAAAAGAAATGAAAGTGTTTTTATCACACCAATATCTACTTGGGAAGAAAAAAAAAAACCACTCGAAACAAAAAACGACTTCAATAAATCAACTTAAAGATAACAAAGTAGGAGCTTGGTTCAAAAGTTCTGTGGAAAAACAAGGTCAGATGAGATGATCAAGAAGACTCCTTAATGGAAATTATAAATCAGTTTTTGAGAGAAATATTGGTGAGATTAAGGTAAATGTAATCAGTTGATAGGAAAAGGTATAATGTTATTAAAGTAAAAATGAGTAATGTCAGGGAGCCAGTGAGAAGACTATTGCTGTAATTCAGACATAAAATGTCAGGTCCTAGACCAGACTAGGGGCTGCTGAAATGCCTTAGGACACACAAAGAACCTAAAACATTTAAAATATTCAAACCTGTTAGAAATCAGAGTTTAATACTATATCTTAACTGCATTTAAATATTTTTAAAATATCTAGATATAGATATAGGTAAAGGTATATACTACAACTTTTGTGAGAGAAAAATATCTATCCACACTCATCCTGAATAGCAGTAAAGCCTCGGGGATACTGGGTTGTTTACAGTGAATTCTGAAGACTGAAACTGCCAAATCTGCCCATATTGTATATGAATGTTTATAAGATAGCTAGCCAGTAAAGTACTTTTTCCCCCCTCCTTTAGTAAAATGAGTAGACTAGCTTTTAGCATATGAAGTATTTTCATATAGCAAGTTCTTGGGTGGGGGGTGGGGGATAATGTTCAAATGCCTTCAAATGAAATGCGCAGTTTTAAATAACGCTGATTACACAAAGTTTCCTATGGCAAAAGCTGTATTCAATAAGTCTTTTTTTTTTCCAAGAAGGGAATGTTCAAATTTGTATAAATATGCATCAGAGTGATCGAGGAAAATGGAGACTAAGTAGAAACCATGAGATGTGGCCTTAAGACATCACTGGAGACTTTAAGAGAAGCAATTTTATTTAAGCATTGAGTCTAGAAATTCAAGTGAATTTGTTTAATTTTTATTGTATACTCCTTTTAAATGTATTAAAGAGATGTCAACTGGAACAAGGTAGAAAAGAGCAGTGGTTGGAAAAGGCAGTAGAGTGCTGTGAAAGCTTCATTCGTACTTCCTTTTTCATGCCTGTCTGCCTCTGCCCCTTCCTCACTCACCTCCTACTTGTTTTTCTCTTTTACCTTTAAATTTGCCTCAGAGTTGCCCACTGGGAAGGGAAGTGGGATATGAGTAGGGATGAGTAAAAGCAAAAAGTAAAAGCTATAAATGTTAGAGCTACTATCACTGGATTGGCTTTTACGAGGAAGCCCTTAGAGGTACAGAGGATTTAGAAGGAATGCAGAGGCGGGATGTAATAATTGAGGTGATCTAGGCAGAATGCAGGTAAGCTCATAATTAATTTTCATTATCTCCTCAAGGAAAGGTATCCAAAAGTTATTAGCTATAAGGATAAACGACAAGGATCAGAGCTTTAACCTTTTCCACTTCCTTAACTTCTCTAATTCAAATATTCCAGTACTAAAGACAGGAATCTTAGCTTAAATACCTTCATACACAAACTGGGGGGAAAAACACATTTAAAAAAATAATACCAGTAATTTAGTCACAAGGAAACCAAAAATGTGCAAATAGTAACCTAAATCACAGAGCTTAAATCATAAATCATCCTGAAACAAAAACCTAAATAGAACTTGAGATGACTGTAATAAAAACTCGAAGGCTCCTCTTATCTAACCATGACCAAACATTCTACCTTTGGCTTTAGAGGGGAAATAAGGAAGAGAAACAAAAAAGTAGAGAAAGAGGGAAGGAGGACAAAAAAATAAGATTCAAGGGACACTGGTAGACACTAATAATATGAATAGAATTATATCTTAGCAAAAGCATAGAACCTAACTTCAAGTTACTGAAAAAAACGAAAGCATTACTTCACAGTGGATCTGAGGGCTCACTCCCTAGGGTTGGTACAAAATATACCAAGAATATTATGAATTAGCCACAGAATTAGCCACAACATTATTTTCAGGTTGTGTGTGTACTTATATATTTATTAATATTTATTACCTGACTTTAACTTTTCTCAGTGAATAATTAGAAGATGCTGGAGCAAAATTATTCACAATTTGTGAATAATTGATTCACAAATTATTGCCCTTTCTTTGTGAATCAAATCCATGAAACTTTCAAGAAAGAGGAGATAAAAATGAATTCTTTTTTCTACTTATCTATGCCAAATGGTTTGGCCAAGCTCATAGCTGAAGCAGGTTAGGACTCAGAGACTTTGAATTGCTGGCGACTTAATATCTGTTCTGTGCCAGGAACTCTGAAATTTTTGCTTTGAAAGTTTAAAGCTAAAAGCCAATTTTAATAGTTTGCCAGAGGAAACATTTCTTTTTTATAATTAATCACTTCATACAGCAATGCTTTCTCAGGAAAATGATGAAATGTAACTCCAATGGTCCTGAAGTCCCAGCTCATCCTCACTTGTGATTCTGGGGGTTAAAATTCACTCGGCAGCATCACAAAGAGATTTTATAGTTGACCTGAAGTTTTCTAATTTTTCAATCAACCAACATGCACATAAAGAACACACTACAATAGAGACACAAGAAATGAAAGGATTTTGCACCCAGAAGTTAAAATCCTTTTTGGAAAGGGAAATTAACTCAGACAAAATTAAAGGTAAAGGAATACGCTATTTGGTACTGAGTATTAGTACAATAAGAATTCAATGATTAAAAACTAAAGTGGGCTGGAAAGTCCAAAGTGACTTTATTAGAAAGATGAAAGGGATGTAATGAGAGAAAGAACCAGTAAGATCTAAACAAAAGAGAAAGGCTTTACAAATGAGGAGGAAAAAAGCAGTGGTGAAGGCAAGAAAGTAAAACTGAACATGGTATGAGAGATGGGAATGGGGATAGTGGTTGGCTTAAGGTGAAAACCAGTTTAAGCAAAGTAGGCGTCTGTTAAGACGGTCAAACATATAAAGTAAGACAGGGTTATGGAAGGCTTCAAATGCCAAAGAGATCAATTTAAACTAGAAGATTAGGCCAAAGAGAGCAACAACTGGTTATCTGAAAGGGAAGCCATGGCATGAATTTCTTCAGAAGGGGTAGTTTAACAGCAGCATTGGGGTAAAGACTAGAAGCCAACAAAAAGCTTGGTAGAGTCCTTTAGGTATGAAGTGATAGGAATCTAAAGTAGAAAAAAAGCATTCATTTATGCAGCAATCAACAATATTTATTGAATGTCTAAATGTCTATCATACACATATGAATAAGATAGATAAGGTATTCCTAACCTACAGAGTGTGAGATGATAAATGTTTGTTGTTTTATGCTGCAAAGTTGTAGGGTAATTTGTGACATAGCAATCGATAACTAATACAGAAGTGAAGGCAACAAAGGGGACACCAAGTAAGGTCAGAAAGGCCAGAGGAGGACTGAAAAAAATATAATACCACTAAAGACAACAACAACAACAAAATAGTTTCAAGTAGTAGATCGTCAATATCAGATAGAAAAGAGGCATTTAAGAAGATGAAATCTTAAAAAAAAAGCATTATTGAACTTGGTAGATTTCACAACAAAGTAAAAAGAGATAATGTACAAGAAAGTCTTTACAATAATTGGTAGTCAAATTGCTACTTTATTCCTTAAGTATAAGAAGAAAAGAAGTGAAGGCAATTGATAGATGCCACAAATTCAAACAATTTATATTCCTAAATCTATGAATCAACCAGTGATTAAATGATAGTGAAAGGTATAAGTCTCACCACAAGTACTTCTGTTTTTATCTAATTTCCTAATTCTAATCCTATACTCACCCCATAACAAAAGAAGAATCTTTGAATTTATTCAAATCTCTGTTACAACACCTACCATATGTGCTATAAATTATTATTGACATGTTTGCTATCCCTATTACAGTGAAAGTTCCTCCAAATCAGGGACCTGTAGCTTATTTATCTTTGAAGTCTCAGGACTAAGAATAATACCTAGCCCAGAGCAGATGTTCAGGTGCTGATTGAAACTTAGTGAATTTGGTGAAAAAACAATGCCTTCTAAACATATTCATTTTTGAGTTATTAGCATTTTTCTTCCATTTCTGTTAGATGATATTTTTTTAACTTTTAATTGTGAAATGTCGTCAAACTTCCAGGACAGTGACAAAAATAACAGGAAGCCCATACAGAAAATTCCAACATAAGTCCCTGGTTAACCAGGGTACCCACTTCCACAATTTTAACATTTTGCCACATTTGAGGTATCATTCTATCTATCCATCTATCTATCAACTCATCTGTCTGTCTTGGGTGGTATTTTTTTTTTTTAAGATTTATTTTAATTTATTTCTCCCCTCCTTTCCCCCTGTTGTCTGCTGTCTATGTCCATTTGCTGTGTGTTCTTCTGTGTCTGCTTGTATTCTCAGTAGGCGGCTCCAGGAACCGATCCTGGGACCTTCCGGAGTGGGAGAGAGGCAATTACTCTCTTGCACCACCTCATCTCCTGTTCTGCTGCATCTTCTTATTTTCTCTCCTCTGTGTCTCTTATTGCGTCATCATGCTGTGCCAGCTCTCCATGTCAGCCGGCACTCCTGCGGGACAGCTTTCCCGTGAGGGGTGGCATTCCTGCGTAGGTAGGCCAGTACTTGTGTAGGGGCGGCACTCTGCGTGGGCCAGCTTGCTCTCACCAGGAGACCCTGGGCATCGAACCCTGGACCTCCTATATGGTAGACAGGAACCCAATTGTTTGAGCCACATCCATTTCCCTTGGGTGGTTTTTTTTTACTTTAATTTTCTAAAACGTAGTATTGGCTCATTTGTCTACCTTAGAAAACTTGTCCTTCTATCATGTATGTTTTCTTCTGCATTTATATTCTGCAGATTTCATCTCTGATATTAAAAAACATATTTAAATTGTCCTTTTCCTATCCAAGTTAGTAATAGTAAATTAAACTGATTAGTTTTCTCAAGAGAGGAAGTCCCTATAAATCAAAATAAGCGGGGAACAGATGTGGCTCAAGCAGTTGAGTGCCTGCTTCCTACATGGGAGGTCCCTGGTTTGGTTCCCAGTGCCTTCTAAAATAAACAACAAGCAAACAAACAAAAAAACAAAAAAACTCAAGGTAGCCAATGTAGCTCAATGGTTGAGCACAGCTTCCTACCGATGAGGACCCAGGTTCAATCCCTGGCCCCAGTATCTCATTAAAAAAATAAAAGGAAAGAGAAAGATGAGTGAACAATGAGTTAGTATCAGTAACTCATACAAGTGGTTCCTGTGTCAGCTTTTACATGACTCTCTTGGGTTTCAGTGTCTGCCTTTCTGTGACTTGATTATAACTCAAACCTTCATCTGAATTATACTGAATTGAGCAATCCTGAATCCACATTCATTCATATCTTTTCTTCAGACCATTACAAATTTTGGTTTAAGAATGTCAAAATTTCTATCTGGCTATATATACAAAAATCTAAAATTCTGTATTACCTTGTCCTTAAATTGGTAGTTGCCTGAATGAAGTAAATCAAGAGTCTATTTTTTAGAAGACACTTAAGTAGAAGCATAAGAAATAAGAAAATGAGGTAAAATTATAAAATATTAACATTTAAAATAAATATTGGATGCTCGATTTTTTTAATTCTAAAGACCTCAACAAATTTCTAATTTTTAAGAGTCCTGGTACACCAAACTAATCTATAAATTGCCAATAAAAATATAATCAGGCTCCTGCCAATCTTTAGGAATTGTAATCAGGACAAATTCTTACATTGAAAATATCTGAGGGCACTCACACATAACAGGTGCCACCCAGGACGACTAAAATAACACAAATTAGATGTAATTGAGTTAAAGGACCACACCAGGTTTGTAATTCAATTTGTCATATGTGGTTTTGGTTTGGTTTTTTTTTTCCCCTCCAGCAAACCACAGTTTGAAAACTTCATCAAATGGGAAGTACAAAGGAATAGGAATATATAATGTAAATGTTTAGCATGAACAATTAACATAAAATCTACTTTAACAGTTTAGACAAAGTTTTTTTAAAAAGTCTGAATGCAGCAAGCACTAGTTTAAAGCTTCTTTTGAGGCTCCTATTCACCAAAACTTCTCATTCTATAACAATTTATCTTAGCTATAAAACTGAGTCTTGTTTTGACCTAGTTTCCTATCTTTGGACACTATTTTCCTAGAAGTACAGAGTAGATTCTAGGATAGAGTCAAGACTACCTGTAGAGTTCAGTCCAAACCCTTAAGGTCATTAATGACAGTCAAGGACAGAGTCAGAATTTTTACCACAGTGGACCTTTCAGCAGCCTTAGCTATGGCTGATTATACACTGCAGACAGATATGCCTACTTGCATTGTCATCATTGTGTGGAAAATTTTGACTTCTATGAGTCTATCCAGCATAGATCTGTCCCTAGGAGATGCCTAGATAACATTTGCTGAAGTCAACTCATACAAGATAATTTGGTCACTGAAAGATTTTTTTTAAGGTAAAGATTTAGGCCTGGAAATTGAGTGTTGCCTCTCACAATGTCCTTTCAATTAGAAGTTAAGGATTTAAAGCAAAATTTCTAGGGAAGAGTTTTCCAAACGAGTATGTTGCACAAGCAGTTCTCAATTCATGCCATGATGATAATTCTACATAAAAACACAGGATCTGATGTATTTAACAGGCTTCATTTCAGAAAATCCTGTTTAAAAGGATTTCTCTACTTACTGCTTAAGCATAACACAGCAAAGGGAATGTGTATCAACTTGAGAAGCAATCAGGAAACAAACTCAACCCTTTTTCCTCCCCCCTCCCCCCTTCCCTCCCCACCGCCAGTTGTCTGCTCTCTGTGTCCATTCGTGCTGTGTTCTTCTGTGACCACTTCTATCCTTTTCAGCAGCACCAGGAATCTGTGTTTCTTTTTGTTGCGTCATCTTGTTGTGTCAGCTCTCCGTGTGTGCGGCACCATTCCTGGGCAGGCTACACTTTCTTTAGCACTGGGCGGCTCTCCTTATGGGGCACACTCCTTGCATGTGGGGCTCTCCTACCCGGGGGACATCCCTGCATGGCACAGCACTCCTTGCGCGCGTCAGCGCTGCGCGTGGGCCAGCTCCACACGGGTCAAGCAGGCTCAGGGTTTGAACCACAGACCTCCCATGTGGTAGGCGGATGCCCTATCCACTAGGCCAAGTCCGCTTCCTTCATCCTCTTTTGATATTGATTACCCATAAAGTAGGACTCTTGCATATAATAAAAAGCGGACTTGGCCCAGTAGTTAGGGCATCCATCTACCACATGGGAGGTCCACAGTTCAAACCCCGGGCCTCCTTGACCCATGTGGAGCTGGACCACGCGCAGTGCTGATGCGCACAAGGAGTGCCGTGCCACACAGGGGTGCCCCCCAGCGTAGGGGAGCCCCACACGCAAGAAGTGTGGCCCGTAAGGAGAGCTGCCCAGAGCAAAAGAAAGTGCAGCCTGCCTAAGAATGGCGCCGCCCACACAGAAAGCTGACACAACAAGATGACGCAACAAAAGAGACACAGATTCCTATGCCGCTAACAACAGAAGCGGACAAAGAAGACGTAGCAAACAGACACAGAACAGACAACCGGGGCGGGGAGGGAAGGGAAGAGAAATAAATAAATAAATAAATAAAATCTTTTTTAAAAAAAGTCATTTTGAGGGAGCAGATGTGGCTCAAGTGGTTGAGTGCCTGCTTTCCACATGGGAGGTCCCAGTTTTAGTTTCTGGTGCCTCCTGAAAATGAACAACAACAAAAAAAGAAACAAGCAAAGAAATAAACCAACTGAGGGAAGCCGAAGTGGTTCAGCGGGAGCACTGGCTTCCCACATACGAGGTTCTGGGTTCAATCCCCAGCCCAGCACTTCAAAAAAAAATAAGCCATTTTGTCCTGAATATAGCAAAACTTTGAGACAAACTCTTATCTCTATAGTTTTTTTAATCTGGCATATACAGACAGCTATTAAAGGCATCTGGCCTAACAACTCTTCCCTAACAGTTTAGAGCCTACCAAAGCCTGTCCCATCTAAAGCCTAGATTCTTCCCATCTTTTCTAAGACTCTAAAACCAGACCCAAAAAGCTTAAGCTTCTTAGATTGTTCAGACATTTGAGTTATCAATGATGTCAAAGGAAGAGAGAAAACAATTTTTAAATCATATATTATTTTAACAATATTGATATCAGGAGACACAATTTTTCTCAATTAAGAGTGCTAGCCATTCAGTCTTCTGCCTACAATCTGACAGCACCTGAGGTATATAAATCTTCCTGAAAGACAAGGCCAAAAAGTACTACTGGCTAATTATAGGGATCTCATGTCTAAACCAGATGCTGAGTAGAAGATTATTAAGATTATTGCCAGTTAGAACATGCATAAGGTACTCGAACAATCTTAAGAGCCTAATCATTACTTTTATGTCAAAAAAAGAAAAAACTAGTTCTATTCTTAACAGTAAAAGAATGAACTAGAATGAACTAGAGGCAATGCTTTTATCTTAAACCCATTCACAGTGGAAGCCATCTCTACAACTTTAAAGGTTTGCCTCCACTGAATTAAATAAATTTCAAATTATATAACCATTATCATTTTATAAATGGGGAAATTAATGCAAAGTAGAGTAATATGACTCATACAAAGTCATATGTTAAGATTACACTGTAGTTAGAAAATAAATATCCAACTCTTTCTACCAAGGCAGGATGATCCAACTAGTCATATAACATACAATAGTCACACAAACCACGGCCAAAAGGCAGTCTAGAATACTTTAAAAATTATATATTATTTAAAATATTGCTCAGATGCTACCCTTTACAATTCATTTCCTTCTTGCCATTTTCCAAATTTTCTACAGTGCTATTAAACTGCCTTTATTTTGATAGTAATTTATTTTTAAGTACAATGCTACAATTCAGTTTAAGTCTGCAGGCAAGAAAAAAAAAAACAGGAAGAAAAATAATAGAAATACAAAACAAGTCAATGGTGTCGTCTCTAATTGCCCTTCTTGGCTACTTGACTGATTTTGAATGCTAAAGTTCCAAAACTAACTCCATGACATCTACAGATAGAAAGAAAACATGTTCTACTGGTATCAGGAATATAACTAATTTAAATTCAGAACTAACCAAACACCAGTCCTATTTTTAAGTTCATATGAAACTAGTGAAACAGACCCTGCCTTACAATATCAATTTAAAATGTCTTGTGTCAACTGAGCCTGGTCTGAAGCATTCCAGAGCAGTTTACCTACGAGTTATAAACACAGTCATTTAATTTCAGAATAGCTTATACTTAAAACAAGTTTCATATGTGTTTATAAATATCTTGATTGTGAACTATATATTTTTAAAATTGCAATCTTTAATATTTTTCACATCTTGACAGAATGGTCCCCAGATGCAAAAAGCAGACAACAAACACTGTTAGACTTCATGCAATCAAGTGTCAGTTTTAGTCATCAGTTGGACATTAAGCTTTGAAAGAATTCTCATATCCCTTGAGGTAACATCAATTCAGAAAGAAGCATAATGAGAAAAGAATGAGTTTCTTTCATCTCTTCCCTCAAATAAATATCTCCTTTTGTCTACAACCATTTTTCCTTTGAAGAAAAAGTTCATTGGTATTTTGCATCAACAAAAAGAACACTGGGTATTTTTCAAGGAGGTTAAAAGTTTCTTACATGTTTTTATAACAAAAAGCAAGCAATCACAAGAAGGTGAGGAGAGGAATTTAGAAAGAGAACCCAGCACAATAACTCTACAGGAAGTATTACAATTCAAGTAATGTGGCAAATTTCATATGATTTTCTATTCCAAGATTATCTAAATAGCAGAACTCATGGAGAATATTTAAACAAACATAAAAATACAAATACACTTCTTTTAAAAAAAACACTAAAAGTTGAGCCACTAGCTTTTCTAAAAGGTACCAGATGACTACAAATATTAGAATTGGAAAGTGTCACATACATCGAGAATTGCCTCCCACAAAGTTACAAAACTTTACTTTTGTATTAGCTTTCATTATTGTTCTACCTAAAATAGAAAACTCTTTATTGGCCTAAGGGAAATAATAAATAAAAACTTTAGATGACATAATCTGGATATTTCTCCTACTTTCAAGAACTTCCTTAAATAATACAAAACCACCCTATCATTGCCATTAGTTTGTATAGAATTCCAACCCAGGAGAACAAAATAACTGTTTTCATGTTACAAACGGAAAAATTTAAGAGCAAGGAATGACCTGCAATCACAAAGTGTGTCAATGATGGTGTGGGACTAATTCCCCAATTTCTGACTCCTAACCCTGTGCTCCTGGCATATGGTGGGTGGTACCTCTTAAATCCCTAAACATTCAAAAGTATATAATAAGTACTTTCTTCCGATACTTTCTCAGAACCTCCCAGTCACTTTCACTCATCTTAAATTCCTTAGCTTTATAGAATTTTTTAAAAAAAAGAATTTAGATACTGATAGTTCAACCTAGTTAAGTCTATAATTTGTTGGTAAAAATAATACTTAACAGTTATCAAATCATTTGAGAGGTTTACTTTGAACATTAAATGACCATTATAGTCTTCAAAGAAAAGTGGCAAATAAGTAGCACAAGTTCCAAGCATTTCAAATATCTTAAATTTATATTTGCAATTAACTACAACCTAAATTAAAACAAAAGTGTAAGTTTAAAAGAATCAAAGTTATTTAAAATTTTAATAGACTCCTAGAGCTTTAAAAGCCCTTAAAAAAAATCATCTAACCCTCATTTTATAGATTTCAAATTTGCTTCTTGAATTAATTTAGGAATTGAAGTTAAGTGCAAAACAGAAGCAATTGAGGAAAGAACACTTAGCATATGGAAAAGGGAAAACCAGATGTATATATACCACAAAGAGCCCTGGTTATATTTAATTTTCAGCTATGCCATAACTGGAGGTGGGGGAGAGGAGCGTGTTGATGCCATTCAGGTCCTTTGAACTGAGTCCAACAGTGTTTCTAAGACAGTCTAATTTTTAAGGAAAACATCCCTCCCCTAGCCAACAATTGCAAGCTTCTTCCATATTTAAGTGTCATCAGAATCAACACTTATAGTAATCTTTACAGTAAGTAAAGTTAATTAATGCTTACAGTAATTTTTTTCTCTTTTACCTTCTAATTGACCACATGAGATTACTCAGAGAAGATGAAAGGGTCGGGCTAGCCCTAAAGATGGTACCATGTAGCAGAAGTTGGAAAGAATGTGAAAAATCATCTGCCTCTTCAAATATGAAAAGATCTCCAAAAGATATTTTTGTGGAGTCAAAAAAGCAAATTTGCAGAATGAGAGGCAAAGTAAGTATAATACTATTTTGGAGGGAAAATACACACACACACACACACACACATATACACAAAGCAATACAAAATGTCTTCTATAAGTCTATTTCTATATCTATTCATCTATCTGTAAGTTGATGCATAGAAAAAGATCTGAAGGGATAGACAATAAATTAACCACAGACACTACTTTTTGGTGTTGGAGGGAAAGAGACTGGGATTGGGGATGATGGTGGGGCTAGAAGAATGTCAAAGCAGGCATAACATATACCCTAATATTATTACTTATATAATAGAAATTTTTAATAAAGAATCCGACATGTAGGAAAAAAGGACAAAAGCTGATGAGAAATATGCAAAGCTTAGGAGAGGCATGCGAAAAGCATGAGAAAGTCCTCTGCATCCTCATTAAGTCTAAGTAAAGTGATGCTGTTTTCCTTCATTCAGTTTATTCCTTAAACTCACCATTTCTGGTTCTATCCTGTGGTTTTTAAAATCCATCAACATGAAAGCTCTTATTTCTGTGTGTTCTCCATTCTTACTCCCTTGGAAAGTGGGACAAGGTAGGAATAGTAAGTCGATGAAGGTAACGGGTTTTCTCTTCATTCTTGACCGTAACTACTTCACCAGTAATCTATCGTGGCCCTTTTACTCTATCCTCCAGCTATAAAAATAAGAGTTGGCTCTTGACCATTTGTAATAATAAGAAGGAGGCATTCATTTAATATAGTTACAACCCTGTTTCATTACAGCTCTGGCTCCAGTGCCTTCTGGAATCAAGTCCTTCCTCCTGGTTTGCCTCAGGAAAAGTAGTATGCAGCTACTAACTTGAAATCTGCTCTAATAGTTGCCTCTCTTGCTTGATTCTATACACAAGGCTTGTTCCTTTTGTCCTATTTTGTCAAGAGTATTCTTCATTAAATCTTAGTTTCCTCAATTCCCCCATACAAGCAGGAAGAATTCATCAATCAGGGAAGAGTATTCTGTGTATATGGGACAAGGAACATCACAATCAAAGACACAAGTAGATAGGAAGTTCAGAGTACTGTGAAGAAGCTGGTGTGGCTAGAGCAAATATAGATATAAGTTTGGCAATGGGAAGTGGGGATGGGGTAAGATTTTGGCAGAAAATGAGACAAAAATAAATAGATTGATGCCAGACTATGAAACCCTTGCCTAACAAGCTAAGGAGTTTAGACTTTATCCCTTAACTATGAGCGGCGCCCATCAAAGGTTTTCAAGTCAGAGAATGATATGATTAGATCTGCCTTTTAAGAATGAGATTTAATAGCAGTATGGAGAATGGGCTGGAAAATGGAAAGACTGAAAGTAGATAAGCAGCTCTCCTAAGAACTGAAATAAAAGATGAAAAGGGCTTAAACCAGGCAGTGGTTATAAGAATGCAGAAAAGGGAATGGACATATTCAAAAGCAATTTTGGAGATAGAAGAGACAGGATTTATCAATAGATTGGTCGCAGAGATTAACAGAACATAAGGACTCAAGATGAATGTGGGTTTCCCAGCTAAGAAGATAAGAAGGTCATATTAATGAAGACAGAGACTACAGGAAAGTGGAGGATGGGTATATGAGGAGATGTAAAAAAAAAAAAGTTTGGGATTTGTTGAACTACTTGGTAGAATATCAACCCTTGGTGAGCTTCAAGAGAATAAGTCCAGCTAATTTTTGCTGGACTGCACATAGATGCAATGCCATGTGCATTTCATTCAATTTTGTGAGAATGATGATAACGCCAACCTACCTCAGGGTAATTGAGACTCGACAATATTTAAGATATCTCTAAAAAGTGGCTGTGTGGAAAGGAAATGTGAGAAAAGGTGGTTTGTTTTATTTTTCTGTCAAATTTCTTCTTTAGCACTTTCTGAAATAAATTTCCAGTAACAATAGGGCTTTTAACAAGAAGGTCTATTACTAAGAGCAGCCTGCAGCACTCCATAGTACCTCAAGACTTTACATTCTACAAATTCCAATACTCAAGTCCCTTCACCTTTAATTCTCCTTCTAGTTCGGGAACCTGTCCTACCACTTAGAATCCTAAGACCTACCATACCTAATAGTCAAACATAATCAGAGCCATTTAAACAATTTGGAAAAAACAAAACTCACTGCTGTTTTATTTGAAAAACATTGGTGGGTATAGAAAAAAAGCATGATTTGTTCTGGTTAATGTTGTTGTGCAGTATTTTCTGTGGTTTGACTGGTAGAAATGTTGAAATCATAACTAAATAAATCAGCTCCGGCAACATACAAAAAACAACATTCTCTTCCCCCTTGGGTGCCTGAAGGAAAAAAGGCATCTTCTCCATGATGTACACACACTTTGGAGCTGTTTTGTTTTTAACCCAAGTCAAGTTTTAGTTTTATTTTAATCTCAGTACCCACATTAAATTCCAAATCTTGGACAAGCAAAAGCTGTCTTCTGTCTTTCTCACTAGAACCCTATTCACTTTCCTTTCTTACTCCTGGATCTTAAGATTTCAGTAATTCCTGCATTGCAGATCTCTTTTCATGATAAAGAAAATAAATATCCTATAAATTGAATATATTTCTTGCCATTTACATATTACTATAAGTGTCAAATAGGTAAGATGTAATTGTCATTTTTTCACCCATCATTTAAAAATATATTTATTTTACATGTACTATAGAGAAAAAACAGCATAGGAAGTCAGGAAATCTGGCCTCAAGCCTCATTCATCTCAGTTGGTTACATGATGTCAGCCAAGCAACTTAAATTTGGTTTCCTTGTATACATAAGCTAGGGAATGAGACTGATGGTTTTTAAAGGCATCTTTCACTTAAAAACTGATTAAGATCATTGCTTTTACCTGATTGTCCTTAACACATGGAAAGCAGTCACCTGCAAAATATTTTTCTAAGAAAAAACTAGTTTTTCGTGGCAAAATGGAATACAACTTAGAAATTACCTAACCTATATATTTCTGAAACTATATTTCATGTGGGTACCTAAACCAAGAGTTATGAATTATTCTATTTATTAGAAGTGTTCCACTGCTTAAAGAAGTAGAACAAACCACTAATCTAGACTAACTCTGTCATTACAGATGAAGAAACTAAAATCAGGATTGAAAGAAGAAAGAAAGCACATCCATAAAATACCATGCAGTTTTTAAAAATGATGGCAATATAATCAGGGTCATGATAAGTGAAAAAAATAATAATAAATGAGGCAATAAAATTATGTGCAAATGTAAATCCACTTTCAGAGTAATAAACTCATTATACCATTTACATTAAAACATTCTCATTATCAAAATTCAAATAATTTATAAAGTACAAAGAAAAATGCAAAAAAAATCACCCCAAATCCCTTCATTGAGAAATTTTCAGTATTAGCATTTAGAGAACATTATTCCAGACATTCAAGATATAGATGGATAGGCAGATGGACAGAAAACATTTCTAGGATAAGATTATACACTTTTAAAAATAAAAAATATCAATTTTAATTTTACTTGAAATTAACAGAGCTAAAGTGAAACTGAAGAAATTTTAAACCTTAAATGCTTCTTGACTCAAGAAACATTAATTTTGAAAAATCCCTCAGTCTAAGAAAAATGATGAAAACCATAAAGAAATAACAGATCAATATTACTTCAATACTACTTTAAATTTTAGACAGTACTGACTGAATTGCTGGTATGAAACATAAGGAGATTAATAATCTCTTACTCCCATTTCCCTTATACATACCTCTCAATTTTTGTTGTATATATTAGCTTTATTTTGTCATGATGTACAATGCTTACATTCTGTTCTGTAGCCAAAGTTTCTACAGTTTCTAAATCTTAGTTTTATATTCAAATGTATTTAATATTCACAACCAGTCTTCATTTCGATTCATCTCTTGGTTGGCTAAATTTTAACAAGTAGTTCTTTCAGAAAGGTCTCATGGATGCTCTTTCTAAATACATTCTCTGGATTCCTTCACATTTCAGAACACATGCCTAATTGCCTTTACCCCTCAACAACAATTTAGCTAGGTATCATAATCTTGTGCCATATTTTCTTTAATTAGAACTTTATTGATGCACTTCTCTAGTATAACACATTGTTGTGGAGAAGACTAATTTTCTCCCTTGTTCATGACTTATGCTTTTGCTTGAATGACTGAAGAAGTCATTTTTTGTTTAGAACAATCAGGATATGACAATGTTTATCTTTCTCTACTGATTTTCAGTCTTCGGTATATATTTTTTTCATCTGCAGATTCGGGTCATTTCAGAGAAATTACTTCACAAAATATTTCTTAGTTCTATTTGCTGGGTCTTTTTCACAGATAACAGTAATCCTTTTGCCAAATCATCTCTGTGTCGTACATATCAGTATTAATCAAATTGCTTTAATCTTTATATTTTCCCCTTGGGTTTTCCATGATTATTTCAAGCTTTTGCTCCAAACCATTAACTCTATTTTCAATCACATCTATTCCTTACTGGTTTTATATAATTTATTAGCTGGCTTTGCAATGGTATTGTTCTAGTTCTCTAGTTCTCAATATATATATGGGTGTGTAAAAATCCAAAAGGCTATACACCAAAATATTAATAGTATTCTAATGGGGGGTATTTTTTTCCTTTTTGCCTATCCAAATTTCCTAATTTTTTTTCCACAATGAACATGTATATTCCTTGTATACTAATATTGATAGACCATACATATATATGTAAATGTTGTGTATTTCTAGAAAAAAAAAGTTACTTCCAGAAAAAATACTGAGAACAGGAGTAGTTAAATAATTAGTGTAAGCAAGTTAGTTGTTAGGACTATTTCCTTAAACTATACTATGCTGTCTTCAAGAGGTTTGCTTCTGAAAGGGTAGCTATAACTTTTAAGGAAATTGAAGTAGCAAACCAAGGATTAAACATCTCTATGTCAGCGTTCCAAAATGTGTACCTTTTCAAGAATAACATTCTCTTTCAAGCTAGGAGTACACTGGCATCTTTGAACAGGAAAGTAATTATGATCACCAGGGAACAATCTGTGCCTGAAATAGAAATACACTGTAGATATGAGTGAAATCTCTCCTACTTTCTTCAAGACTGATTTTGTTCTTCTGTTTCACAGTTTAAGCAAGTAGAGGCCTCAGATAATTTCTCCATCAGAACTGTACTTACAGAAGGAAATTCCTCTCAGAGACTACCAGATTATTGCTATATCTAGGCTCCATCCAGTATTCTTGCAAATATATTTGTCTTAAGTTATTTTTTCTTAGATATATTGTAAATATATAGATGTATCTAGACTCTCTCTGATGGTATCAAATCCCTAAAATCTTGGGACAGAGCCCTAGAACAATCTGTTTTTTTTTCCTAAAGTGAAAGACAAGAACTATAGGCTCATTTTATCTTCAAAGAAGCTTTAATTTACAGAAAAGTGACATACAGAATATAGGGGATTCCCATATACCCAACACTCTTCCCCTTTTTTCTTTTCCCCTTTCCCTTATTAACATTTTACATGTGGGTGGTACATTTGTTATAACTGATGTACAAATATTGAAACACTGTTACTAACCATGGTCAATGATTTACATTATGGTTTACATTTGGAATCATACACTTTTATAAATGTTGACTAAAGTTAACATGGCCTGTATCCATCATTGCAAGATCATGTAAAACAATTCCAATGCCCCCAAAATGTTCCAGATTCCATCTATTCTATTCTTCCCTCCCCATTCCCTCAGGACCCAGGGCAACCACCAAGCTTTACTCTTTGAAGGACAAGATTCATAGTTACTTGCAACAACGTACTGGCCTGTCCTCCTCTATTAGGCACTGCCTAGGCTCTCAAGGGACTCCCACCCCTCTATTTGAGAATATAGCAGGACTCCCCAGGATGGGAGTCCAACGCCTTCCCATTTATTATGTGGGTCTTCACCCACTGATACAACACACTATGACAGGATGAACACTCACACATTCCCTGTAAGCCTGCCCCAGGTGTACCCTGTCCTGCATGCCCCCCACATCCAACATCGTAAACATGTAATCCTCCCCTGCTGTATTTTCCAAAAAAAACATTCTCAACATTGCAGTTGCAACCACATACCCAAAAATCCCCAGAGTTCATCTGCTCCCTTCCTGGACCATCCCCTCAGTTCCATGGAAAGTGCAACCCGCCACACCCTACCCACCTCATGGGCCAGCATCACCCAACCCAATAGCATTGCTGCACCAATGCCATGCCCATCCACTGCACAACTACACCCTTCCACCTTATCATAGATTTTGAAAATGAAAAAAATAAGACATCAGGGGAATAAATGAAAGAAAATGCCATGGTACATACAAGACAACAGATCTTACAGTGATGAAAAACATAATGCCAAAATTTATTTATTTTTATTTTACTTTTTTATCATTTCAAGTTCTTTTTAATTTTTGTATTTTATTTATCACTTTTAAGACTATCATTATTATTTCATTTTCTTATTAATTTTATTTAGTTATTTTGTTGGCTTCACCTAGAAGAAGTTTTGGAACACAGAAGGGTTACAACTGTGGCAGGGGAGGATCATTGGTGTGGGGTATCAGAGACAGGGGATGCATGGGAGGAGGTTCACCTGGGGCATACTTATAAGGTATATGAAAGAATTCAAGTGTTCATGGGGCATTGTCACGGTAGGTGGAGATCCATACAATAACTGAAAGAATATCCAATTCCCATCAAGGGAGTTCTGCCACATTCTCTAATGGGATAGCAAGAATCCCCCAAGTACAGGGGCAGTGACTAGAAGGAGGCTAGACCATTGACAGGCCCTTGATATTGATGACTGTACTTACAAACTTTTTCTTTTGAAATTGAAACTTAGCCTAAGTATTATAGGTTGCCTAAGAGTTACCTCCTGAGAGCCTCCTGTTGCTCAAATGTGACCTCTCTCTAAGCCATATATATGCATTACCTTCCTCCCTGTGTGGGACATGACTCCTGGGAGTGAGCCTCCCTGGCACTGAGGGATTACTACCAAGCACCAACTAGCAATGCAACTGGAAAAAGAGCTTGACCAAAAGGGAGAAATGGTAAACACAAATGAGTTTATATGGCTAAGAGACTTCAGAGTGAGTTGGGAGATCATTCCAGAATTACATTTATGCATGTCTCAGCAGGATCTCATTAACTACCACTTAATATGGCCTATAAATAGTGGTGCTCCTGAGGGTCCTGGGGATATCCAGACACTATAGGCAGCATAGACAGCTCAGGAGTTTGGTGCCCTGCCAGTGGATCCTACTTTGGAATTTATGCTCCCCAGTGCGACAGTTAGACTCAGTTGTGGTTTCCCTACACATGGCTCTTCTGCCCCTTCTATTTGAACCAATAGTTAGTACTAGAGTTGATAGGTATATGTCCAAGAGACTAAATCTTTGGGCTTTCCATGAGCCCTGAATCTCAAAAGAGTTGCAACACCTACTCTCCAGTTCATTGGACTCACCCAGGATAATTAAAAAGGAAATGATGATGGACAACAAACATCCCAAGGAACAGAGAGAGTCTACAACTGCAAGCAAGATAGTCCCATCCATCTGCCCCATTAGATCTAAGCCCCCTCTCAATTAGAGGTGGAGTGGGCATTACCATCCCAGAATCCTCAGGATTGGGGAATGAACGATGGACTAGACTACTGTTATTCTACTATAGATTTCCATTCCATTAGCAATGGAAGAACGTTTATCCTTGATGTGGAAGCAGTAGCCAATGAAGGTTCTGAGGGAAGGGAGGGGGGAAAAATAGGTGTAATATGGAGGCATTTTCAGGACACTAGAACTGTCCTGAATGACGTTGCAATGACAAATACAGGCCATTATATATCTTGCCATAACTTAAAAAATTGTATTGGAAAGAGTGTAAAAATGTAAACTATTACCTGCACTTAGTGGCAATGCTCCCATATGTGTTCACCAATTGTAACACATGTACCACACTAATGAAGGATGTTGTTAATGTGGGAAAGTGTGGGAGGGGTTGGAGTGGGGCATATGGGAATCCCCTACATTATTAAAGTAACATTTATGTTATCTGGGTATCTTTTTAAAATTAATTTTTTTTTAAATTGAAAAACAACAACAACTATTAGCTCTTCTGAAATGTTGAGCTAAAAAAAACAGGAACCTTCACTGATATCTAGGAAAACAAAGATGACTTATAGAAAACAATCATAAAGGATTTGGATTTGTTTTTTTTTTTTTAGGGAGAAATGAAATGATGTGCTAAAAAAAATCAAGTGAAGTGGAATCAAACCATCTCTGATTTTGAGTCTCAGTTCCTGTATGATTTTGAAGAAGCAGTTAACTTCTCTGAACTTGATTCTTCATCTGCTCAATAGGAATAGTATTTATTTCTGTAAAGTACTACATTTAACTACTTAATATAGACTATTAACTTTAAATTTGTATATATTTTTATAGTTTATAATGAATGTCTTATTCTAGGTAGGAACAGGTGAATACATAATTAAGAAAATTCTGGTTGTCAAAATATATACACACTAGAAAGAAGACACAGCATGACAACCTTTCCTTGTTTTATATACTTTAATCATTAATCATTTAATAACAGAGACATCATATTTCTCCATATTAACATAATAATATCCATATTAATATGTTAAATATTTAAAATTTGCTTAACATAAATTTGAAAAGAAAGTATTGACCAAAGGAGCCCACAAGAAACAAATAAAACATTCTGAATGTTCAAAAATCATAACCTAAATTTCAGGGTTGGAAACATTGTAAGTTGATTCCTGATTTACATCTATAGTCTTCAAAAAGTTATGGATAAAACACAAAAATGAAGAATCTAGAAATCGAATAATACAAGAATAACTATCACTTATAAAAGTTTAATTTTAAAAAGAATGATGTGAAAAACTGTCTAGAGTAAAAGATATGGCAAGTAACCCCTAGAAGTTCCTTGAAATAAAATAGAAAAATGCATGATAGATCTAAAAATGGGGTATAAAAGGCTAGTGAGGGGGCAAGAAAGATTTTCAAAGAAATATTAAAAAGCTGCCTTATCAAGCTAGGAAGTTTCTTTTTAATTCTAAAACTTTCCAACAAAGAAAACTAAGCAATAATTGTGTTCACATGAATGACTCTGCATGCCCAATTTTGTAATTTAATGGTACAAATTTTAAAAGATGGATGTTTCGAATAGGTGGATACACTAGTAAAATCTGTTTAGGGTTGGTGAATATTCTCAAAAAAGGATTGAGACCTTATTCACTTGACTCCTATTCCATCTCACCAAATTTACATTCAGTTCTCCAACACTACTCCAGAAGCCTGTCCTAAATGAGAATATGGGTGGAAGTAAAAAGAAATATTTTCTACTCTAGCTTTTATCTGAATTTTCTGTTTATTATATTGTCTTGACTTCATACCATG
This sequence comes from Dasypus novemcinctus, assembly GCF_030445035.2. Lineage (NCBI taxonomy): Eukaryota > Metazoa > Chordata > Mammalia > Cingulata > Dasypodidae > Dasypus > Dasypus novemcinctus. Next base: position 42,100,622 of record NC_080675.1, read on the forward strand.
CTTGTTTGACAAGCACTGGGTGGTAACTTTTCCTTCATACAAATGAACGTGGGTGGCTTCACTCTATTTTTCATCTTTTGCAAAAGGTTGCCTTTTTGTGGTGCCATAAGACATCATATAGCTATGTGAGAAAGTGTGCTGTTCACCCTGACAAGGCATTCAACAGTTAATTCCATTTCTGTGTTCTAATGGATTAATAGAGATTAGAAGATTCAGCCAATCTAAAGACAGGAATGGAAAAAAATTCATAAATAAAGTCATTATCATCAAATAAAAATAAAGCTTCACATACAGAGTCCTATGCTAAGCATTATGCAAAATAAACAGATATGATCCCTGCCTTCCAGCAACCTCCATGCTATTGCAAATGACGCCAAGACAGACATATAAACAGATATTCACAGTGTAGAACAGAGACATGATGGCTGCCAGTGAGGCAGAAATAAATCAACAACAGCTAAATATTTACAAAATTGTGAGAGGTTATTATGTGCAATGTCTTTTGTGCAATACATATAATAATCTCTGGAACTGAGAAGGTTGAGTGAAGATAGAATGATTTATTTCCTGATCCTACTCTATCTCTGACTCATCATGTAACCTTAGGTTTTACTCTGATTATGACTATTTCTTGTCCTACAAAAATGGAATATAGCTTTAATTTCTTCCAGGTTAATACCCTGTAAGTGCATAAACTCATGAAAACAGTCAGTACATACTATTAAGATGTGTATTGCATCACATATCAAAAATATTCTTTCACAATATATTACACTTCATGATACCAAGCCAACCATTCAGGTAAATGATCTTTTGAAACTGTTGATGTTAATCTGGCTGTTATAAATGGTACTGTCATTCCCCATCAAATGTTAACTGTTTTATTTATCTGAACTTTCTCTGGTCATCTTCATCTCTTTGTTCCTTCTTTTCTCAAATTTACTTTCTTTCCATCTTTTCTTGTCCTCCTCTGATTTTGGCATCTACAAATATAAGACAGTTCCCCAAATAATGGGGGGAGCTGGGACCTTTTATCCTCCGATTTTGAAAAAAAGAGACATCCTAAATATTTCAAGTATATCATAAAAACAGACTTTGAATTAAGAGACTTTAGAGATTATTTAGACTTCAATCACAATGAACATTTTCACTTCCTCAAATGTGCCATGTCCTTTCACATCCAGGTATTTTGCACTGCTTGGATCATGCTTTCATTCATTCCGCCGAACTCACCAACACCTACTCACCCAACCTAATACCTACTCACCTTTCCTTAGGAAGCAAACCTTGAAGTAGATTTACAAACTTCCATGGCCTCCTGGATCTCCTCTAGAGTATTATTTTTACCACATTTCATTTTATTTACGTATCCATTTCTCTCTGTTCCCCACCATAATGAAAGATTCATGTGGGCAGGAACTAGGACATTTCTTTATCACCTGGCTCTCACACACCACCTGGCACTTGATGGGCACTTACTGAAGGTTTGTTGAAGGAATGAAGGACTAAGCCAAGTGCCTCAACGAACCAGTTAAAATATGTTCTGTATCTCTATAGCAATACGCCCAATAGAGTTTTCTGTAATAATGAAAATGTTCACTATCTACATTGTCCAATATGATAGCCACTAACCACATGTGGTTATTGAGCACTTGAAATGTAGTTATGCAACTGTGTAATTGAATTTATTTTATTTAATTTAAATAGCCACACATGGCTACTGTTTACCATACTGACAAACACAGCTCTAGAGTCATAATGGGAATAAATAATATTAGGCATGACTTGGTTTGCTTATATTGTTTAATATATTGAACTTTAAAGCATAGGTAATTCAGGGGAAACGGACTTGGCCCAGTGGTTAGGGCGTCCGTCTACCACATGGGAGGTCTGCGGTTCAAACCCCGGGCCTCCCTGACCCATGTGGAGCTGGCCCATGCGCAGTGCTGGTGCGCGGAAGGAGTGCCCTGCCACGCAGGGGTGTCCCCCGCGTAGGGGAGCCCCACGTGCAAGGAGTGCGCCCCATAAGGACAGCCACCCAGCGCGAAAGAAAGTGCAGCCTGCCCAGGAATGGCGCTGCCCACACTTCCCGTGCCGCTGACACAACAGAAGCAGACAAAGAAACAAGACGCAGCAAATAGACACAGAGAACAGACAACTGGGGGAGGGGGGGTATTAAATAAATAAATAAATCTTTTAAAAAAATAAAAAATAAAGCATAGGTAATTCAAATAACTGAAATTTCCTAAGCGAAATTTCTCTTATCAGATTATGAACTTTTTCAGAGCATAAATTCACCATCATCTTACATGAAGTAGATACTTAAAAACAGTTGTTTGGTTAAACTGAATGGAGATATCTACTGCTCAAATTTAAAGAATCTTGTGTCTCTGGGTTTTGTTTCTTTCCAGTTTAAGGGTACAAAGTGAAAACTAAAAAACAGACAACCAAGATTAAAGTAAAACAAAACAAGAAAAGATGTTACATTATCTGGACTGAGTGCCTTCCAGAATATCAAGCAACTACCTAAAGTTTTACTTTCAGAAAAGGAGCCAAGGAAAGATAGTTCAAACTCATTAAATACAATTACTTTTAGCTGCATAGAATTTATATCTTACTTTTCTGAATTATCAGCAATTTACATATATAATGTTTCATTTTTATCATCACAAATTCTGAAAATTAAGACTTCTTGGATTGAGTCAAACATCTTTTATACATTAGACTATTTCATGATTTGGTATATTTCCAAACCTAGAGAAATATCTTACATATGAAACAGAAGAAGTCAGAAATGAGAGGAGTCAGACACTATATCATACAAAACCCTGCCATGAATGACAGAAAAGATATGTTTGGCAAAATCCCAAGCTACATTCCTAGAACAACTCCCTGAAGAGATTTTCTTATAACATTTGAAAGTAACTTCAGAAGATCAAGTCCTAAGTGTATGCTGCTTTTTTTTTTTTCAAGTCTACCATAAGGAGTAACAGTACCATCATCATTTATATTTCTAGGTCCAAGATATATGCACCAGCTAGCTGACAAAAAGATTCTTTCCATTTTTGAATGCAGCTTACCATGGAACTTTCCTCTGATTTTGCAAGAAAAAAAAAAACGAAAACATGAATGCTACTAAAGAAAGATAAAAAATAAACTATCTGTCCTCAATTTGCCCTATCTAAACTTCCACATCTTATTTCATTTTAACCATTTCCCACTGCAACTACTGTGTATCTTTTCTCCTTGCTCCCTTCTCCTCATTCTTAGAAAACAGCTTTATTTTCTTCTTTTAATGATATGCTCAAAGTACCGTGATGTATCCTCTTGCAATATCTGTCCTCTCCACCAGGAAGCTCCCATGTACCTTCAGCCTTATTTTGTCTACTTTACCTGCAAATCTCTAAAGATTACTTCCATAAGTTAATACCTCAAAGTATGTTATTGATCTCATTTTTTCCAGACTCCTCAAAGATCCCTCAGTCAATAATCAACACCCCACTCCCAGAACCTTTTCTCCCTTCTTCTCTAAAGGTTCCTTTAGTTTGGCCTACAAATATGCTTGTTTCCCCCATTTAATAAATAAATTAGTAAATAAATAAACAAACAAATAAATGGAAAACAAGCCTTCTTTGACCTTAGTGTACTGATACCTACTATTTCATCTTTCCCTCTCCTTCATCTCCTAACGCCTTGAAAGAGTAGTCTATAGTAGTTAAATCAATTCCTTACAATGTACTTATTCTGTAACTGCCTGGATTCTTCTATTCACATCATGGTACTAAAATTAACTTCTCAAAGTTCATCAGTAACCTCAAAACCACCAAACCTAGTAGTCTTTTCTTAATCCTCATCTATCTCCTCCTCTGCAGAACATATGGTACTACTGACTAGCATCTCTGTGGAGAGGCTGAAATTATTTTACCACTGGTTTTCCATGTCACATACAAATATGAGGGCCAGCATCTTCCCCTGAAAAATGCCTAAGATCATTTCCTTCACTGACAAGATACAGGAAAAGAAGCAATAGACTTACTGAGTCTGTCACCTGCTTGGGAAGACAGAGTGAGAATCAAGCACATACAATCTAACCAATTAAGTGAACTCACAAATAGTATTTAATCTTGTCACTGGATAATGGAAGACTCTGATTCCTCATATCATTCTCTTGATTAGCGGTCATAACAGCTTCCGTGATGTTTAAATAGAAAAAATAATGGAATTAACTCCAGTTAGAATGCTGCTATAAAAGATTTCCCAGAGATCCTCGAGATTCTTCTTTGGTAGAAGGCTATTCATTGCAGAGTGAAAGTCCTTGAGGAGAGCATTTCCACTGGTCAATATACAAAGACTGGTAAAGGTTTTCCTTTTTTCTCTTTTTTCTGATAGATTCTGGCATTCGATGGAAGGTCTGTCATAGCATTAGCTGCATACAAGGTAAAGGAACAGACACTTCAGAGTCTAAATTCCAGCAATAAGACATTAAAATATCAAAATGTCCAGATATCAAAAAAAGATTACTAAACACACAAACAGGAAGCAACAGTCCAGGCAGGGAAGATTAAAGCATTAGAAACCATCTATGAGGAGGATCAAAACTAGAACATACCAAACACAGATTTTTTAAAAATGGTCTTAAAGATGCTCGAAGCATGAAAGAAAAACATGGACAAATAAGTAAATGAAATCTGGAAAATGATGAGGGAACACAAAAATATATCAATAGAGGGATGGAAATTATGAAAAGAAACCAGAGCTAAAGACAATAGAAATTAAATTCCCTAGGGATGTTGCCTCCACAGGGGAGGACAAATGCTTCATTCCCACAGGACAGACAGAGGAAACCCCACAGCTCTGGGACTACTCAGGCAGCATCCACTGCTTATCTGGATGTGAGTGAAAACCCAGGGGAAGACAGTTGTCAGCTGCATTACTGACAATGTAACCATTGAAGTTAGTGAACTTGGAAGATGTAGTTATAGAATTCACCCAGGAAGAGTAGGCCTTGCTGAACATATCCCAGAGAAAACTGTTCAGACATGTGATGCTGGAAAATATCAGCCATCTGGTCTCAGTGGGACATACATCTGCACATCACATGTACATCCCCAGTTGAAGCAATGAGAGGAACTGTGAAGAGAAGGAATTGGATTTTTCCAAAACCAGAATTCAGGCAGGGAAAGTGGCCTTACAAAATAAGAAATGCTAACCATGCAATATATCTATAGGGAAGATACATCATGCCACTGGTGGCTGAGATTAGAATTTCCTAGTCTCCCTTCTCACCACGCCCAACATTTTATTAGTGGCATTTTTGTGCTGTGATTACTCAAAGATGCATCTCACCTCTTCATACTCCAGAATGAGCTCCTCCTTCCAAAGAAATTTTCCACATCAAACTCCTGCCAAGAAATCTGTCTAAACAAAATATCTGCCAAGAACTAAAAGCATCTTAAAGTGGTTTGCCATTACTACTATCATCTTTATCACCTACACTAACACATCTGCTGTGGCCCCATGGCCTCTAGGTAGTGCTGGTACCTGGGGCCCAAGGAGAAGGTAATCAGAATGGTGAAATGGGATACTAATGTCTGAAGATCTGAGAGGACCCAGGACAACAGAGAGGACATGGCAACCTGCTGGCCACTCACAGGGCACCCAGGAAAGAAGACATACATTCAGAAGAAGGGAGGGTAACTAGGGAAGAGGTTCAGAATGAGCATGATTCTGTGAACTGAAAATGCCATTTTCCATGGGGTCATAGGGGAATAGAAGGGGTGGGGAATAAAAGAACAAGAAGGAGTGGGGAAAGAATTATCATAAAACTCTAAAAACATAAAAGCATGTGACAGTATATCTTATGAGTGATAAATAATCCATGTTCTATATCTTTAGGTATAATATGTATATGAAAATATATATAAAAATGTACACTATTTACGTATGGATCCAAGAGATATAAGTGTATGTTTATGTTAGTGTGAATGTTTGAATTTGTAAATATAGCCTACAATGAATTTGACCCCTGCACTAGCCCCACTGGCCTACATCTAGCCTTGATGAATCAGCTGTCTGAGGCAGAGGTTTGACCTGGAAACCAGGGCATTCAGTGTCATGTGAAAGATGTTTAGGTCTTTTCCCTAATTTAAAAAAGTCAGTTTGCTATTAATTTTTTTATCCATTAAAAAAAAAAAATTCCCTAGAGGGGCTCAACAACAGGTTGGAGATGGAAGAAAGAATTGATGGACTTGAAGATAAGACCATTGAAATTATCAAGGCTGAGGGCAGAAAGAAGAAAGAGTGAAGAAAAGTCAACAGAACCTAAGGGATCTGTGAGATAGCATTAAGCATACAAATATATTAATTGTGTGAGAGTCCCAGAGGGAGAAGAGAGGAAAAAAAAGGCTATATTGGTTTGAGTTTTTTATGTGGACCCCAGAAATTTATGTTCTTAAATTGAACCTCATTGTGAAATTTTGATTAGATTAGATCAGTTATAGGTCATTTGATTAGACTGCTCCAGTACAGTATATCCCTTAACCCTCTGACTGGAGTCCTTTATAATCAGAGGAATAAAAGCCAAAGACACACAGAAAAAAATGCGGCAGAGACAGAGAAATCCCAAGAGGTTGAGAGAGAGATCCCAGGGGCCAGAGGCTGGAATCAGCAGAGGACAGAGGCAGGGAAAGAGGCCCCCAAGGAGGTGAAAGAGACAAGGTCCAGGGGAGAGGGGAGAGGGGAGAGACTAGCCATATGCCTGATAACCCACAGCTGAAATGAGGGAGAAAGTCAGCCTAGAAAAGAAGGCAGAGACCAGCAAAGCCACCATTATGCCCTGCCATGTGCCTGATCACCCATAGCTGCAACTTAGTGAGACAGCATCTCTTCTTGATGCCTGGATTTTAATCTTTCATGGCCCCAGAACTGTAAGCTTTTAACCTAAAAATTCCCATTATAAAAGCCAGCCCATTTCTGGTATATTGCTCCCAGTGTCCTTTAGTAAACTAAAACAGGGACAGAGAGAATATTCAAAGAAATACTGGCTGAAAACTTCCCAAATACAACAAAAGGCAAGAATATACACATCCAAGATGCTCAACAATCTCCAAACAGGATAAATCCAAATGAACCCACAACACAACATATTATAATCAACCTACTGGGTGTCAAAGGTAAAGATAGAGTTGTTTTTTAAGACCAAATATTTGCCTTTCTGCAAAAAGCACCTTAAACTTAAATGTTAGATTGAATTATATCTTGCCCCTCAGGTCATTTGCTTCAAACAAAACAGCCCCTCCCTTTCCAAGAAAGATCCATATTTTAGCCAATAATTCTATGAGAAATTTAATATAGGTCATTGCCTATATGAGTCTCCATTAAGAAATTCTAAATATGAAAACAGCAGCTATTCTTGCAGGCTGAAGGTAGGACAAAGAAGAAGACAGAGACAAATGAAGACAAATATTAAATGGAATACCTACCTTGAGTCAGACACTATAATGATGCAGGGATACGAAAGGAAACAAAACAAAGCAGGCCCTTTCCTTTTGATGCTTACAATCAATTTGACACTATTACTATAGTTTTTTCACATCCAAAAAGCTCTCCATATTACCATCAATCCATCAATGAAAACTAAACATGCCTTGCAGGAATTTTCACCCAACCCCTGGAATAATCTCTTCTAAACAGAAGCCAGAAGCCTAAGCAATTTGACCTTCCCATTACTCTAAGTCTTCAGGTGATTTACTATGTATGCTTTACTCTGTACATTCAGTCTTTCAGATATAAAATAAATACATTATTAATAGTAATGATGATGATACGAGCAATAACTAAATGCTTACTAAGTATTATTAAGTTCCAGTCACCTCACTAAACACTTTAATTATTTAATCTACCTCACCACAATTCTATTTGGTAGGTACTATTATTACATGCAAAAGGGCTAAAAGCTAAATGACCACTATCTAATAAAAAATATTAGATCAAAATATGGGGCTTAAACACATTAAATTCAGAAATCTAACTTTATTCCTAGATTCTTCTTAAGTTAGCAGCTTAATCAGAAAATATCACTGTAAATTTAAATTACAACTTGTATAAGTTAAAGCTTAACTGATACCTTAACTGATGGTTTCTTCAGTAGAGTATATGCAAAGATCAGGGTATGGCAGGTAATAGGGAAGACAAAAGTAGAGAGCATTCCACCCCTGCTTAAACCTGAGTCAAAAAAATAAAAACATATTATCAACTTGTATTGTTAAAGGACTTATACCAAACACTTTTGTCTGATGTAAAGGAACTCTTTTAGACAGCGATAAAATTTTAAATTTCGGAGTTAATTACTTCAATTGTTTATTCTACTGAGGAGATATAGCAATGTTTTTTCCTTTCCTACTCCTTTCTGTTTCATCATCTAAAAATAATCATTCATCTGACTAAAAGGTTGGATTAGAAAGAAGTCTTTTCAAATTCCCCAAAATATATCCTTCAATTCAAAACAGGATATCCCACTGGGAATTAAGAGTTCTTAAACTCCATTGTTAAACACATGCCTTCAAATCCCAAATTCACTCAGGATCTCAGGACTGAAGTTCCTAAAAGAGATCAAAACAGCCTCCCTACCTCATCCCCATCCCTCAGATTCTATTTTGGGGGAAGATAACTCTCTTTTCATGATCCTGAACTGGAGTGAATCTTGAAGATTCCTTTGGGTAAAGTCCTAAGTACAATAACTCTTCACCTCTTAAGGATCCTAGAGCTCTTTGAAAATATTCTGAAGGCTATGGACTTTCTTCCCAGACTAATGCTTCCAAGTACATACACATAAAATTTTATACAATTTTGAAAATTTCTTAGATCTCCTGAAGTCCAGCCATGGACCTCATTATTCATACACCCTTCTATATCACAGAAGCTTGGAATCATATGTGAAAAATAAAGAAGCAAAACTTTTTGAAAAACAACCAATTGAAAGAAAAATATTAAATGTCCCAAAATGAAAGGGTTACTTAGCAAATGGGAAATCACTAAGCTGAACTACATACCAAAAGATTCTCACCAAATGGCACTACTGAAGTCATGTAGAAATACCATGGTCTTAGAGTAGGCTAGAAACATATAAACCACCTTAATCCCTCAGACTTCCACCACTGATGACACCTTTTCACTTCAGACATTTACATATCATTTAATCAGTGTGAAATTCTGACATTCTAGAATAGATAGATTTTCCTTTATTCTTCCTGATTCTTATCTAGAAGACAGTTCAGCTTTTGTTTTTTTATTGTTGATTTTATGGTTTCGCTATCAGAGTTGTTGAGAGAAGGGAGTCCTTGCTTTTCTCTTGCCTAGAATGAGTACACTTAAATAAATATTTTAATGTAATAATACTTTTAAGTTAGATATTATTCTTTCTTTCTCTTTAATGAAAAGGCTCCTTGGCCTATCCAACAATCACAGCGGCTCTGAAACACATCTTTGCACTTCTATGACCTCCTCTGAAATCCAGCAGATTTCAAACAGTCTCTTTCAAGTATCTAATAATCTGCAAGCTCCATAAGGGGGAGGCTCAAGTTAGTTTTGGACACTATATGTCCAGTGCTTAGCATACATGGCACATAGCAGGTGCTCAAAAAATACTAGATGAGGGAAGTGGTTTTGGCTCAACTGATAGAGCATCTGTCTACCCTATGGGAGGTCCAGGGTTCAAACCCAGGACCTCCTGACCCATGTGGCGAGCTGGCCAACGCGCAGTACTGATGCGTGCAAGGAGTGCCGTGGCACACAGGGGTGTCCCCCTCGTAGGGGAGCCCCACCTGCAAGGAGAGCTGCCATGTGCGATAAAAGCACAGACTGCCCAGGAGTGGCATCGCACACATGGAGAGCTGACGTAGCAAGATGGACACAAAAGAAAAAGATAGATTCCCACTGCCACTGACAAGAATGCAAGCAGACACAGAAGAACACACAGTGAATGGACACAGAGAGCAGACAACAAGGGGACAGAGGAAAGGAGAGAGAAATTGAAAAATAACAATAATAATAATAAATCTTAAAAAAAAAATAGATGAATAAACTCTAGAGCACTGATGAAACTCTTTTGCAGCGGCTACTGGTTCAGCTATTAGATGTTTGACCTTGGCAAGTTACTAAACATCTCTGAGACTGTTTATGTGGAAAAGGGAAAAATAACCCTTATAGAGTTGTTACTAGAATTAAATGAGAACAAATACAAAAAGCACAGTATAGTTGAGTCATAAATACTATATCTTTTAACATAGACATATATATATATATGAATATAGCTTAAAAAAAAAGTAAACAGTATTCACATACCATACATTCCATCCAAAATGTATAATCAATGGCTCTCAGTACAATCACAGAGTTGTGCTTTCATAACCAGAATCAATTTTAGAACATTTTCATTACTCCAAAAATAATTTTTAAATGACTAATTATAAATTAATGTGATTCAAATGAACTTTATGACCACACTTTAATAAAATGTATAATAATAATAGAGGGCCAGAAACACTGGGAGCAGAAATATTAAAATACAAAGACAAAGAGTGAGGTGAAAAAAAATCATCATAAATAAGGCAATGTTTTGAAAGAAAATAACTTCCTTATATATTTGTGGCTTAAAACATAACTAATACTTTCCAAGTGACAAACCTGGCAAAAAAGCAACTGGGAGATTTAATTTTGCTAAAATTATTCTTCAGCTCTGTTAGAAAAAATCTCACTACTTAGAGGCACGTACCATAAGATGAACTTGCCTTGGTTATAAAAAAGAAAAAAAAGTTCATTAAAATGAGCTTTAGGGGTTTTTTTTTGCCCCTCTAGGACTGATTTCTTTAAAAACTAAGTCTAAAGCGCCATCTACTGTGTCTGTTAGGATCACATCACTTTTGTTTGTTATATTGCAGTGAGTACTATAGAAATGAGAAGTGTACCAAACTTAGAATTTATCATTTTAACATCCTACCCCAAAGAAATTAAAGAGGGTGTACTTATTTTCCATTATATATTTTATACAGTATATTTAGATGTAAATGACTACCTATAAAAAAACACCCCACATACTTGTATCTGTACAATCATTTTTCCTATTTTCTTTTCATTTTTCTTAAGTATTCCGGAACTCATTATAAGACAAATATCACAATAGGGAGCAAAATGTTCACCTCCTTACATTAGAGAGGGAAGTGATAATAACAGCAAACTTTTATTGAGTGCTTACCACATACCAAATAGTGTTCTAAGTGCTTTTTAGTCAATATCTCCTTTAATTTTCACAATAACCCTTTGTGAAAATTATCAGCTCCATTTTACAGATGAGGAAATTGATACAATGAGAGATTATTACATACTTTCCCCAAGGTTACACAGCTATAAGTGACCACTCTATAATTTAAACCCAGATATTCTGACTCTAACTCCTAACCATGAAATCACCCTTTATATTAATATCAGGTTCAAAATAATTATAATCACAGTTCTGTCACCAGAACTGCACAGGACAAACTCTATATAATACTTTATTTCAGTACATTCTAACATCATTTAACCTTTAGGTTCTTTGTATACACCCATTTTTAGAAAGTATTATTTCATGCAGAGGGGAACGTGTTAAAACACAAATACCTGGCTCTACTTTAGGTAGTCTAATTAAATCTGTCTAAGCTGGAATTTGCAATCTTTGTTTTTAACAAGTGTCCCCCAATAACCCTGATGCAGCCAGTCTGGGGCCTGCATTTAGAACCATGGAACTTTAAGAGATTTTTTTTCCCTTGAGTTATCCATGGCCACTTCACTAGTAAAAGGAAGTTATCTGCTCACAGATTAGAAATTCTTCTGACTTTTCTCTCATTATAAAGCTTTAAATACAGAGCATTGTAGAGGCAAAAAACTCTGTCATAAACTTAAATATGTGAGGGATTTGTGTATTCATACTGACTTTCAAATTAGGGAAACATAGGATTAGTAAATAGAAGTTTTAAATTTTGTTTTAACCATCTCGGAAGGGTAAGGAAGAAATGAAATAAGCCTCCTAAGGGCTTCTGTATACAAACTCTTTTCTAACCCTCTGGATAATTTATCCTTTGTACTAGTGGCTTTCAAAAGTTACTCCAGAGATTCTCATTGATAGGGAGGGGAGAAAGTAGGGATCCTTAGCCAAAAAAAAGCTTGCTGTGCCAGTTTGAGATTACTTTTGTGAATTCCAAAAGGAGAAAGGTTGTTTATAAACTAATCAATTCTTCTGGGTGTAATATCCTTTGATTATATATGGATTCAGTTGAGAAGCCCTTGATTAAATTACCTGTTAAGATTAGGCCTGTTAAGATTAGGCCTGTTAAGATTAGGACCATGTCAGTAAGGCGTGACTAGGGTTGAGTCTGCCCCTTTGGTGGGCTCATATAAATTGACCTTCACTCAAGAAGACACACAGGAATTGAGAGCTCTGTCATTTTTTTTATCCTGGGGCCCCAGGGAGAGATGAGGTATTCACCTGATAGTTTGCAGCTGACCTTGGGAAGAGAACAGGACAGCTGAGACTGATAGAAGACCCAGAAAGGAACACGCCCTATGCCAGGAGAGAGGGGAAGCCCTGAGATACAAGCCCTATGCCACCTGCAGCTGAGAGAGAGGACTGAACCCTCGCAGAGATCAGCGACCATTTTGCTTCAACATGTGGCAAGTGACGTTGGTAAGAAAGCAACCTTTGCTTTGGAGTTGGAGTCTACAGGGCCTTGTAAGCTTTTACCCCAAATAAATACCCTTCATAAAAGCCAACAGATGTCTGGTACTTTGCATCAGCACCCCTTGGCAGACTAATACAATTCCATGAAGTTTGAAAACCCAATTTATCCACTCAGGTTGGTGCAATTGACTGCTAGTTATTTGTTTCACATGAATATACCACCATGAAAATAAAACCAAGCATCTTGAGAGCAGAGGTTATGATTATTTTGAAATGGATGGATGGATGGATGGATGGATGGATGGATGGAAAGAAGGAGAGAGGGAGGGATGAATGGATGTAAATGGACAGCCTACAGTTCCTGTGAGAGTGCCTATATATATTTTTTAACCCACAAGGTCTTTTTCTAACATAGACAAAGGTTTTAACCAGAAAATATCAATGCATTAAGGGACTCTCCAGTTACTAAACAACCTCCTGCTACCTCCTTAAGAGTCCATTTAGGGGACACAGAGAAAAAATTTAAAAGGAATAGGTCACTTAAAACCATGGTGTGTCTATAATATAATAAAATGGGTATTTTAATATGCCCCTAAAACTTACGTATCTAAATGAGTGATGTCTGTGAAATAAATCAACCGAGAAATTATTCTATTACTACTACTATTACACAAAATATATTTGCAATCTCTCATTGGTAATTTCCTTCAGAACCATAAGCTATAAAAGAAAACCAGTTTTACCACTTCATATTTAATTTATATATAAAGTTTATTATTTAGTTTGATCACCCATCTTATTCAGTCTCTAAATGATGGTTGGCTGTTTCAAACATCAAAAATACCCTAAGATGGCACAAAATGGTGGAGTAGGATGTTTCTTGGATAAAAAGACCAAAATAAAAAAATAAAAAGCAAACAAAAAAACAACAAAAAATGAATTTTTGTTTGTTTGTTTGCCAGCTTTAGCCTTCAATCAACACCAGACAGATGCAACTGTGGATAAGTACCAGGAGAAGGCTCTGATTCTGAGGTTGATTTACAACTATAAAATATTCCTGGGGAAGCAAAAGAATATCACAATGTTCAGTTAATATGGGATGAATTTTTAGTGAACACTCAGAAATTTGCAAGTTATATTCAAAGAACAGTGCAGTGAGCTCAAATTAGAAATGCCAAGCATCAGTGTAAAGGGATAGGTGTCAGAGCTGGCAGCTGACCAGGAAACATAGATAGCTTGGAGTAATGTGTGATAAACTAGTTGAATCAGATATCTGCAGCTGCTGAAACCCAACTGAAGAGGATGCTTCATGGTCAAGGCTCTCTAGCTAAAATTGATTTCTGGAGGGAAAGAAATGCAACCCTCAGTGTGCTCCATGAACAAACAAAGCTTCCAAAAGTCAGAAAAGTCTTGGAAGTAATCAAAGAATTAGACTCTATGGGCTACATACAGCAAGTCTTAATGGAATTATTCGCATTCCACCTGGCATCCTCAGACAATGTGCAGTTTCTTTCCATCACAGAGCACCATTTCAAGAACATCACCCATAGATCTGGATTCCACATTGTTCTGGAAACTATCCCCTGCATTATAAATGTGCCTTTAGAATGGTGTGGATCATCTCCAGACACACGAACAAAAGGATGATTCCACTCATGGAGCACATAGCCTGGGAAATTGCCCAAATAGTCTACAAAGCTGTGAATCTGCAGACTTTTTCCAAAGAAAACTGTATGAGTAAGCAGCACAAGTCCTTGGAGTCCAAGGACACCCTTTTGGTGTGGATAAAAGGCCTATTTCAACATGCAGGCCAAGATCAAGACTTTGGGGAGAACAGCTCAATGGGAGTTTGATCAAAAGCAGCTGTTGAAGAGGACAGACTACATGGACGCCATCTGCCAGGACTTCTATGACATTCTACAAGCCATGGAGGAATTTTACAGCATATTTGGTCTAGAACCAAAGGTGGTAACCAGGGATCCTAAGACTATCAGTGAAGAGCAGGAGAGCCTAATTAACCCCATGGAAAACCTAACCTTTGATCCCTTCAACATCAGATACTGGAGGTGTGTGATAAATGACTTTAAATTTGAAGTTCTGCAAATAGCACATCCATCAGTATGATCTTGGAAGCAAATGCCATGTTTTCCCCACATTGTAGGATTATTTAGTTATGCTTAGATTTCTTAAAAATCACCAAAGTTATACCCGCTTATTTATAAAAAGAAAAAAAAACAGTCTAGAAGTACATAAAGATAAAAATGAAGGTTCTTCATTTATCTGCATCCTTTTTCCCACTCCCTGAGCATAATTATAAATTGAGCTTTTATATGAAGTTTGTTTCATATGATTTATGTCTAAGAATGAAGCTAAAATAAATAAAACATGATAAGAGACAAAAATACCCTAATAAATGAGGATCTGCCACCACAGAAAATAGTCAAAAGAATGTACTAGAGATTATTCAAAAAAGGGGAGGGGGGGGCCAGAACATGAGTAAAATGAGTATATAATCTTCTATAACCTTTTCAAGGGAAACAGCATTTATTTGGATGCATTACTGCTGGCATGTAAAAAGTAACTTAGACATGATTTTTTTCTTTTTTTTTTTTTTAGGTACAGGGGGCTGGGGATTGAACCTGGGACCTCATATGTGGGAAGCCAGCACTCAACCACTGAGCCACATCACTTTCCCTATGTTGGTTTTTTGTGGGTTTTTTTTACATTTTTTCGCTTGTTGTTTTTGTTTATTCAGGAGGCACTGGGAACTGTACCTGGGACCTCCCATGTAGGAAGCCAGCACTCAACTGCTTGAGCCACATCCACTCCCCAGACATGATTTTTTATAATCATTACATTTTATAATCCTACTGCCACAATAGTTTTCATTTTCTATATCTCAAAATGCTCTTTGTCCTAAGTCTTCTTTACATGAGAGGAATCAAAGCCAAGTCCTTTATGGAGTATGAAGACTCCAGTTTTCCTCTCAAAAGACTTGGAAGGCTTTAAAATCAACTGACTGACGTTATTCCTGTTACTTCGCATAAACATTCACTTCAAGTTCAGTATGTCTGCCACCACATTGCCCAATTCTTCCACTATTCCAAATATTCTGAAGAAGCTTCCCAGAACTCCTGTTTGGATCAGCAAAAACAATTTGTTGTCATCAGCAAATTTCGCCATTTCCTTTTTGGAATCATGAAAATATTAAACAAGCATGATCTTGGTATCAACCCTTGGGGTTCTTACTATTAACTTCTCTCCAGTTGAAGTGAAGTCATTCTCTTCTACATTGTGAGTCCCATCATAGGAATAGGATATGTTTATTTGCCAAAATTTTAAACTTTGGTGGATATTTTTAACTGAAAGTCGCAAAATGTGTTATGGAAGTAAAGAGGGAAAAAAATCCCAAAGGAAAGGTCAAAGAAACCAGCAAAGAGAAACAGCTCCTGGTTGAGTTGTCTTATCTAAGCACTAAAACTGCCTGATATTCAATGGATTCTATACTTCAACAAACAGGATTTTGACCTCTGCCCTCCAATTATTTATTTTCTCTTATAAACATACAAGAGAACTCATTAAACACATTTAAAATTCTGTATGAATTATAACCAGCAGGTCAATGACTTTATTGTTTTTTTCCCCTTTTTATTGCACTTAAAGGAAAAAAAGCAAAGTCTTTACCCCAAATGTAAAAAAGCAACTTTCTCCCCAAACTGGCCTATACTATTATCAAGAAAATACACTTTTTTATTCAAGAGCAAATCTGTTTGGAGCTTTCCTTCTGCTTTCCTTGCCTGATTTCAGCAGCTGCATAAAAGATGAGACATAGGAACGAAAGGAAACTAGTCTGGGGCCAAAAAGCAATACTGTCCATATGCAAATTCTCTCAAAGAGCAGCAGGACTTTTGTACGTCCCTTTCCAATATTTCAAAAAGACTGCCCCATTTTAGCAGCCCCTAGCCAAAGGGAGGAAGTACTGCACAATACCATCTCCAATCTGTTTAACACAACTTATATGTAATCAGGGGACGGATAAATTTACTAGATCACATTCCACATACATAGCACCTGGAGTGTTGTCAAGGTTGGTCACCAGCTGGAAGCTGGACGGATAGAAGCAGGACCAAGAGACTGAGTAGAGAGACCCTTACAGTCTCTTAAGATGCTTGTGGGGCAGGGGCACAACAGAATGAGCAGAAATCACTTTACCTATCTTACCCTATGCAAAATTCTCCCCCCAAAAAGCGAAATCTGCTGTAGTCTTTCAGGATGCCTGGCAACCCATTGGCCTACATGCATAGGTGTCAGGTAACCTTAAAATTCCAGAAATCTACTCAGGCCAACAGTGAATCACACAATTGAAGATATTTACTCTCTCAAAATCAGACTCCGCTAGAATCAGAAGAGTATTCTCAAAGATTTTTACTGAGATGCCATTATAACTCCATGTTATTTTTAATACTATTCTTTGGACTTTGCCCCACACAGAATTCCCAAGTCACAAGAGGACTATAAACAATGTCCAGATGTATAAAATGCAAAAATACTTCCCTCCTACCTGTGGATGCCAAGGTAAACACCACAAGAAGCACGTGTGACTAAACTCAGAGCTCATTCCAAATTAAATACTGCATCATGTGCACAGTGTAGGACTTAAAAAATAAAACTCCACAAATATTCTACACGGTTCATAAGCCAGACTTGGGTAAGCACATGACCATGGTGAAAGAAGGAAACATGAATTAGAGAGTAGGACCAAAGGGTGAGAAAAGTCTCAGTCATGACCTTTCCCGGAAAATCAGTGCTATTTTCAGGAAACATTGGTGTAATATGGGACATAGATGAAAGAGGAAATTGTATTTTTCTTTGTTTTTTTTTTCCTACCAATGACTAAAACTGCACAGCAAATAGGGAAACCCTACAATGATTTCAAAATACCCAGCTAAGCCATGCACAAACATCATTAAATACAGATACAGATTCACACATACGCATACACACACATATACACACACATTGAGGTAATGAATACTTAAATGTCAGGCTAGTCAGTCCAGACAGAATCCTTTTGACCTACAATCTGGGTTCTGGACACAGTTCATGGAAACTTACTGGACAGGAAAAACAAGACACTCAGTTCCTATGAAAAGACTTCTACAATATCTTTGTTGTGTTTCCAAGAATTAAATAGATGGATGGCTAGATGATAGATAGATAGATAGATAGATAGATAGATAGATAGATAGATAGATAGATAGATAGATGGATAGATAGATAGATGGATAGATGATAGATAGTTTGGCTAACTGGGTAAGTTTAGCTTTTTTTCTCCTCCAGCTTAAATAAAAGCTTTTAAGAAATATAGATTGCTTGAGAAATGTTTAATTGTTGAACCTTGTTTTTTTTGCTACATAACATTTGATAGATACAAATGAATATATACATACAAAAGAGGTTTTGAAAATAAATGATAAACTATACACCCAATTTACAAATTAAAATATTCCCAATCTCAATGAAGTTACACATGAGCCCCTCCCAAAACCCACCTTTCTGCCTCCCTCCCAACTGTCAATACTCTGAATTATGCATTCCACTCTTGTCTTTTTTAAAAATGTTTCTACCACAGCTGATGGTGTTTTCTTTTTAACAAGGAATTTAGCATTCCCCTTATATTGTCAATACTATATATAATATCTAGTTTATGCAAGGATCTATATAAAACATACACAAATTAGCTTCCACCTTTTTAAAGTTTACATCCCAGGGCAAATGACACTTATTACACTTGGATGCACACATGTACCTAAAATGGATTAGGTATTCTTCCTTTGTGATCCTCCCTGCATGTTTCCACATTAGGAAAATAAAATGCTTAACTCAGTGTATCAAAAAAGTTACCTGCCTATATGTCTATATTCATCTAACCACCCCCAAATTTAAGTACCTCAAGATGAGGAACTTACTTGCTCTAATCTTCCAGTACCTAGCAGAGTGCTAGGCCCATAAGTGTCAAATAACTGTTTTTCAACTAATCTCTCAAATTAGAGCCCAAATGCCTTAAATATTTCATAGTCAGAGCTGGTGAACAACAAAAAATATTGCTCTTTGACCCTGCTTTACTTCTATAACAAACTCCTTTCCTCAAGCCCAAGTTTGCCAATTATCTTCCTAGATTGCAGATCAATATAACAGTCACTACATCTCCTCATCACATACTAGATAAAAGTCTTACGTAGCACTGAAATTATAAAATGAGATTATTTCCTCAAGAGTTATACAGATGCTGGCTTCTTAGTCTGGTGAACATATCACACACAAAAGCTTAATTTAATGGTATTTAAGCTATTCTTTACTACAAGATGCCAATATGACATTGAGGGGTCAACTCTTTTAGACTCAAGAACAGCATCATCAACAAATCAAATTATACATGAATTGACAGAGAAGTGCCTGCCATAAGGCAGCAAAGAGTTTCACAATCATCTTAATATTAGGTACTGAACACAAGTCTCCTGGAAGCTGTTTTCTAAAGGATAAGCCTACACCTCAATTATGTTGCCATTATCCAATATGTTTATGCTTACAAATTTGTTCACAAGCCTGGAAGGGCAAAACTGACAGTTAATGCCACTTCAGATTCAAAATTCTTTTGTGACCTCCCCCAAAAGTATTATTGCTAGAAAACTTCTCTGACTCATTTCCTCAGTCTGATCAAAGAACAAGATTAAGATGAAGAAGATTCAAAATATCTTTCTGGGTATAGAGAGGAGTCTGGAGAGAAATTTCCTGATTTAAGCCAGTCACAAGACATTAATGGAAAAGATCTTTCTTAAAGGGCAACTATATTGTTATTCCAAAAGATTTATTCATTATATTTTAGGAACCAAAGTTTACAGAACTGTTCACATAAATCAGTGTTACCTATAGTCTGGAATTAGTGCTTATGTTGTAAAAATAATTAATTAAAAAATTAAAATGCAATGTAGCACATGCCAACCTACTTTACAAACCCACTCTTTATCACATAATACACCTGAGAAGGCTTTACCAAGAAAAGAATATTGATTTTGCCAGGCCATTTCAGGAAAAAAATCTCGAGAAGGTACACATCTTTCTCCAAAAGCTTTTAGAGCTCTATTTCAAACCTCTAATGTTGAACAAACAAACCAAAAAAAAACACTCATCTGTACTAATCACTTGCCAAATATGACCATTTCTTAATTTACCTCCAACAATTTTAAAGATATTCTCATTATTGCCACTGCACTTTGCTCTCAAGCTGAAGGTATGGCAAGGGGACTCACAATGTTCTCAAAAGGACTATTAAAGGAGTCTGGCCAACAAAACCGGCAAGTGATCACAACAATCTCAATGTCACTCCATGTTCGTATCAGCAGGTAACCTACTCAATTACTATTGAAAAGACATCTACATTCAGAATTTGCAAAAGGCTCGTTCCATTTTCCTCACCTACTTCTTCTCCACCCATGAGTTATTACTGTCAACGAGTTACTCGGGGTACTCGGGGTACTCGCACTATATCTGAAGTCAAAGAAAGATAACAGCTGAAGTAGCACTATGATGTTAATCAATTGTGAGGGCACTTCTCTGAAGATGACCTAAGAAGAGCAAAACTAATAAAGGCATTCCTGCTAGAACCAGTCAGTGCTTTATTGTTTGTTAGTTTATTTTTCAGCTATCTCTCTAGGAGTATATCTCACTTGAACCTCTTTTGTCACTATCACAATCCCTAGCATTTCTCTACTAGTTTGTAACTAAGATAACACAATGACAGAAGGAAGAAGGTGTGCTATATGCTAGGGGACATTATGTTTTATCTTAGTAGTCCTTTTCAACTTCCTTTAATTGCATTCTATATTGACTTAGGGCACTGCTCTGAGTTTCCATAAAAAACAATTTCCAATGCCCTGTTTACCCCCCTCCATGGCAATCTAATACAATCAAGCACACATTGCAATATTTCTAACCCACCTTGTTTTATCACATTGTAAGTAATGTACTGATAGATAGAAAGATATAAAAAAAAACTCTGTTTCAAACAACACCATCAAGCAAGTGAAAAGACAGCCCATAATATGGAAGAAAATATTTGTTAATAATATATCTGATAAGGGATTTGTATCCAGAATATAAAACAAATTCTTATAACTCAACAATAAAAAGACAAATAACCCAATTGAAAATAAGAAAAGGATTTGAATAGACATCTCTCCAAAGAAAATATACAAATAGACGATAAGCACATGAAAATACGCTCAACATCATTAGCCATCAGAGATGTGTAAATCAAAACCACAAGATAACACTTCACACCCTCTACAATGGTTATAATTTAAAATAAAAAAAGAACAACAACAAGTGTTGCTGAGGATGTGGAGAAACTGGAATCCTCATTCATTGCTGGATTATAAAATAATAAAGACACTTTGGAAAACAGTTTGGCAGTTCCTCAGAAAGCCAAACATAGAATTACCATATGATCCAGCAATTCCACTCTTGGGTAATCACCCAAAGGTAATGAAAATAGATATCCACACAAAAACTTGTAATCAATGTTCATAGCTGCATTAATCACAATAGCTAAAAAGTGGCAACAAAACAAATGTCCATCAAATGATGCATGGATAAACAAAATATGAATTCTCCATACAATGGAAGATCATTCAATAATAAAATGGAATAAAGTACTGATACATGCTACAATATTAAGAATTGAAAATAAAATTAAAAAAATAAAAAAATAAAAAGAATTGAAAATATATCAAATGAAAGAAATCAGACAAAAAAGGCCACATTTTGTATAATTCAATTTAAATGAAATAACCACAAAAAGTAAATCTATAGAGATGGAAAAGAGATTAGTGGTGGTCAATGGCTGGCAAGGAAGCGAGGGAATGGGGGAATGAATGGAAAGTGACTGCTAATGGATACTGGGTTTCTCTTGGGGTGATGAAAATGTTTTTAGAAATAAATAGCGATGACCATTGTACAATTCTGTGAATATGCTAAAAAAAACACTCACTTATGTACTTTAAAAGGATTAATTTTATGGCATGAATATCTTAATAAAGCTGCTAAAAACATTTCTGCTATTTGAAGACATTTTTGTAATGTGTTCTTAATAAAATAGCAAGCATTTTGAGGTCTGTAATGATACATCCATTTTCTCATATTAATATGTATTCTTGCTTATGTAATTTCTGGCATTCAATAAGCAGATATTGATCTACTGGCACAAACCTCTGATGTGATAGAATTTAACTGCACTGAAATGCCTACTTCTCTCTTCCTGTCTTTTACTCTTCTGCTTGACCTTGACTTAGTTCCAGTGGTCATTTTTGTAAGATGGATTCCCACAGTAGACCCTAGAGCCCGAAGTAGTAAATAATAGGGACTGTATATCTTCATCACTTTAGAAATAAGAAAACTACAACAATTTACCCAAGGAAAGCAACAGAATCCACATTAAAATTTAAGAGTTGTATTTACAGAATCAACAAATCCACCTCTGTCCTAGAACAGAAAGTTACTATATTTTATACTTCAAAGTAATTGCCTATATACTCTCAAATATGTGAGAACTGTTAAAACAAGATCTCTCTGATATATTAAAAAATTAACCCTCTTAGAAAGGATTCCTGTATGAACCTATCTTATATCAAGTACAATAAAGCTAATGAGATTTATTCATTCATTCAACTCAAATTTATTGAGCACCCACCACCTGCCAAACACTCAGGTTACATAAATGAACTAAATTATACACACTGTACCCTAAAAGTATTCATAGTTAAAAAAACCAGAATGCCTTGTAAACAGGTGATTATAGTGGTGGAGCTTTAGTAGAAGAAGTTGCATGGCAGGGCAGGAAAATCTTCAGAGCTGGAAGCATAAATTCTATAAGGAGCTAGGAAGGCTGTAGGCTATAATCAGGATATGCCTTTCTGAGGTTCCCCATCTGATCCTATCCATTCAACCCATTTATGGACACACACACACACACCGCCCATTAATGAGAGCCAGGTATTGAACAACATGCTCTGGATCCCTGAATAAGATACAGTCCCTGTCCTAGAGGGAATTTGCAAAGTATGTCAAAAAGAACACTTAATTTTTTAATTTCAGAAAATATTTTTTCTGATAGGAGAATGAAATAGAGAATATGAAAGAACAAAACTAAAATAATTCTATTCCATGTTATTTAACATACCCTACCAAAGAAGGGGTCAAGATTTAAACTCCCTTTACTTTATAAATTCTCTAAGGGTAGGGACAGCATCTTGTTAACCATGGTATCCTCAGCCCGAGTTTCTGACTCTCATTAAACATGTGTCAAATAAATGAATAAACAAATTCAATAGGTACCACTTTTCTGAGATAATTATTGATAGCTTTTTACTACTTCCTTCACAATTAGCTGGTCTACTTTCTCCTTTTATCTTCTTCTTTTCTCTCTTTTTGTCTTTATCTCTTTCTTTCTTTCTTATTTTAAACTTATGTCTTAAGACTGCCACCAGCTCCTCTTCCTGGCATTGCTTTGCTAAGCAGACCACACTAGCTACTTATCCTAGCAGTATTAATAGCAATGGTGCACTTAAAGTTTTCTAATTTAAAAGCATCATCTAGTGGTTAGCGTTACCTTTATTCAGAAGGTGCCACACAATAAAACTGGGAAACCTTAAAGTTAACCAAGAAACATTAATTAAGTCCAATTCATCTGTTGTGCCAGACTGGTCTTCTGCCAGCATCAGATACACTGGACCCCTGTCTTCTCACATCTACAACCAAGTTATTAGAAATTGCTATTGTTGATAGTCTACCAAAATTCATAGTCACATGTATATTTACTTTGTTTCTTACTCTAAAGCAAGCAAACTGGGTTCCTTAGATTCTGGTAGGATTAATAAAGACACAATTTCATTGATATCTTTTCATTACTCAAATAATACTTTAAACACTATTAAACTCAAATCTGTTAATGTTTTCCTCTACCTGCAATAACATCCCCTAAACTTTCCTAATTGTGAGCTAACAGCACATTAAATGGCATTTGTTCTATTATCCCAAATTCAGTGACTAGGGCCCATAGCTGAGAGTAAGGTGTAATAAATACAGTTTTACTTTTCTAAACTGCTCAAATACCATGAAATGAGAATATATTAACTCATAGTTTCAAGGCTAAAACAAAGTTCAAATCAAGGCATCATCAAGGCACTGATTTCTGCCCCAAAGACTGTGGTATTCTGGGCCAGGTTGCCAACAATCCTTGGCTCCTCTGTCACATGGCAAGGAACATGGCAGCATCTCCTGGTCTCTCCCTTCTCTTCCAGGTTCCATCAAGGTCCAGCCACTTGTTTCCTGTGGCTTTTTCTCCCTGTCTGAATTTCACTCCACTTCTACAGGACTCCAGTAACAGGATTAAGACCCATTCTGATGGCGGTGGACCACATCTTCTTAACTGAAGTAACCTTGTCAAAAAGGTCCTACTTACAATGGGTTCATACCCACAGGAATGGATTAAATTTAAGAAAGATTTTCTAGGGGTTCACACAGCTTGAAACCACCACATACCTCAACCTGGGGGGACCAGCAATTAGGTCCAGCTATCTCCCCCAAAGTTTGCTAAGAAGAAACCCAGCTAGCTGGTGTCATCAAGCATTCTTCCCAAGAAGAATTAAAGGGAGGTAAGGGAAAGCCTGGGAGTCTGGCTCATTAAATAAGTGGGCACTTTTTTTTTAGACTGCAGGGAAGATTTTATTATCACTCCCAGGGAAGCTTGGTCCTGGGTTGGTTGCTATGCTGCTCTACAGAACCTATAAGTACCTGAACACAGAGATGTATGCCACTGAGTATCTGGATATATGGGTTTTTTGAGATTTATTTATTTCTTCCCTGCCCCCCTCGTTGCTTTCACTCACTGTCCAATTGTTATGTGCTCTCTGTGCCTGCTCATCTTCTTTTTAGGAGGCACCAGGAACTAAAACCAGGACATCCCATGTGGGAGGAAGGCGCCTAATTGCTTGAGCCACCACTGCTCCTGAACATTTCTAAAAGCAGTTGACTTGCTAGAGAGTGACCCAAGCCCAAAGCACAAGAGAGGATTGTGGAGTATATAGCTTGCCTGGGAAGGAAAGGACTGGGGCCTTTGGAGGACACATAAGACGGTCTTATCAATTCTAATGCCTCCAAGTAAAGAAACACAAAGTAAAAGAAGGATGGGAAAGGGTATGCCCACAATGCCCACAAGTTTCAGGGCATACCCCACCACGGAGGAATGGACATAAGAACTCTAATTCCCCTATACGAACATAGAAGATCTGGATCTTTAAATGGGAGAAGGAACACAGTATCTCTGACGTAGACCACAAGAAGTCGAAATCACAGCTCTAGCCAACACTGAGAGGTTATAATTCCTAAAATTTTATACTAGCCTAGGATAAGTTTTAATAACAAAATACACATGCATATATTTATATGATATACATATATATGTATGTGTAAATGTGTAGTATTCCATATACCCATATGCACATACACACTCAAAAAATATTATAAAGTTGTGGAATGTGACCCTTTTTTTCATTAAAAGATGCCAAAAGTCTCAGCCTAGAAAATTTATGAAAAAAAAACACTTTTATGCTTATGCCCTAATAAACTGAAATGACTTAATAAATTGGTTACAATAAGAATTACCAGGGCACTTGTTTAAAACACAGATTGCTAGTCCTCCTTTGAAGATTCCGATTTTTCAGATCTGTAATAAAATTTAGGAATCTTTTAGGTTTTTTGTTGTTGTGTTTTTTCCCCAAATTTTCTAAGTAACTCTTATGATTACACAAATTTGGAAAACATCTTTCTGGGAGAAACTGATGAAACCCTCGAGTGTAGCATGCCTGCTCCATGAAATAGCTCTTCTATGTTTCTCCAGCTTTCCCACTTACTCTGTGCTACAACCAAATAGAAATGTTCGTGGTTTCCCAAAAGAGCGTTATATTCTCCATGCATTCCTTCTTGCTATTGCCTTTTCTGGGAATGCTCTTACCTCTCAGTCCATTTGAAAAATACCATCGATAGCACCTTTAACCCTCTATCTGATTACATTTACTTGTTTATATGTCATATCTCTTTCTTTGGGGCTAAAAATTACTACAGAGCAGGAATGGTGTCCTAAGTTGTCTTTGTATTCACAGGACCCAGCACAGAGCCTGATACATAGCAGGTACAGTATCAATGTTTGTTGAGGTTGTAGATTTGGCCCAATGGATAGGGCGTCTGCCTATCACATGGGAGGTCCAAGGTTCAAACCCCAGGCCTCCTGACCCATGTGATGAGCAGGCTTGTGACGCAGGGGTGTCCCCCACATAGAGGAGCCCCACGCACAAGGAGTACACCCTGTAAGGAGAGCTGCCTAGCGTGAAAAAAAGTGCAGCCTGGCCCAGGAGTGGTGTTGCACACGTGGAGAGCTGATGCAGCAAGATGATGCAACAAAGAGACACAGATATTCTGGGTGCTACTGACAAGAATAGAGGCGGACACAGAAGAACACGCAGCGAATGGACACAGAGAGCAGACAACTTGGGGGGGGGGAGAAATAAAATAAAATAAATCTTTTAAATAAAAAACATAAGAGGTTTATATACTATATACCTCACTCCTCACCCCACCCCCGCACAGTCATTGCATTTGGTGAAAACACCCTGGAGCACTGCCACACCACATGGACCACAGTTCACACTAGTTCATTCTCTCCCCGAGTCCATGTATTGGGTTATGGCAGGATATACAATGTCTTGCATCTTTCCCTGCAGTATCATTCAGGACAACTCCAAGTCCCGAAAATGCCCCATATCACATCTCCTCCTCCCTCTTCCAGCCCACAGCAACTGCCATGGCCACCATCTTCATATCAATGATACAATTTCTTCCATTGCTTGAGTCACAACAGTTCTATAGTGGAATACCAACAAGTCCACTCCAATCCATATTATATACCTCCATCTTGTGGACCGTGGGATGGTGATATCCATTCCACCTCTAAATCAAAAAGGGGCTTAGATCCCACATGGCTGATGGATGCAGTTCTCCTGCTTGCAGTTGTAGACACACTCACAGTTCTCTGGTGTGGTGGTTGATCATTCTCACCTCCCCATCAGCTGACCTGGTTATGTCCAATGAACGAGAGAGTAGGTGTTCCAACTGTGCTGAGGCTCAGGGCCTCGCTGGCACATGGGCAGTCCAGAGATTCAAGTCTCCTGAGCATATGCAAACCCCAGCAACTGCAGGTTCAGTAAAAGTGACAGAAGAGGGTGGCGGACTTGGCCCAGTGGTTAGGGCATCCGTCTACCACATGGGAGGTCCACGGTTCAAACCCCAGGCCTCTTGACCCGTATGGAGCTGGCCCATGCACAGTGCTTATGCGCTCAAGGAGTGCCCTTCTACGCAGGGGCATCCCCCGTGTAGGGAAGCCCCAAGCGCAAGGAGTGCACCCCATAAGGAGAGCCGCCCAGCATGAAACAAAGTGCAGCCTGCACAGGAATGGTGCCGCACACATGGAGAGCTGACACAAGATGAAGCAACAAAAAGAAACACAGATTCCCATGCCACTGACAACAACAGAAGCGGACAAAGAAGACGCAGTAAATAGACACAGACAATCGGGGTGTGTGGGGGGGAAGGGTAGAGAAATAAATAAATAAATAAATAAATAAATAAATAAATAAATAAATAAATCTTAAAAAAAAAAAGTGACAGAAGAGGCATGTGTAGAGAGGTCACATCTGAGTCCAACTCCATGACAATCAGCACAAATTCCAAACTAGGGCCCACTGGCAAGGCAATGAACTCCAGAGTCATCTGTCATGACTGTAGAACCTGTGTGTCTCTGTAACCCTCAGGAACACCAGTACCTGGGGTTTTATCTACTTTGGCTGTCTCTGAGCCATGCATAAGTGCAACCCCTCCAATGACCTCCCAACTCATATAAACTAATTTGTCTTTACCATTTCCCCCTTTTATTCAAGGTCTTTTTCTGGTTGCATCCCCACCTGGTGATGGTAGCAATCCCTTGGCGCCAGGGAGGCTCATCCCCGGGAGTCCTGTCCCATGCTGAGGGGAAGGTAAGGCATTTACATGCTAAGTTTGGCTTAGAGAGTGGCCACATTTGAGCAACATGGAGGCTTTCAGGAGGTTACTCTTAGGCAACCTGCAGCTCTAGGCCTAGTTGAAATTTCAAGCACACAGGCTCATAAGCATAGTTATCAATATCAAGGGCCCATCATTGGACCATCTTTCTTCACTGGTCTTTGTTCTTGCACTTGGGGGACTGTTGCTGTTTCACTGGGAAATGCGACAGAGCTCCGCAAGATGGGAACTCAGCATTCCCTCAGTTGTCATGTGTAACTCTGTCCACTATGACAATACCTAATGAACATCCAAACATATCTATATACCCTATATGCATGCCTTGGAGAACTCCCTCCCACCCACGCATCCCCCATCAGGGACACCCCATGCCAGTGCTTCTCCCCTGCCATAGTTGAACCCTTCCGTGATCCAAAACTTCTTCAAAAATGAAGCCTAATATATTGCCAGATTCAATTAGTAGGAAAATGAAACAGTATTGGCAAGTTTAAAGATTAGAAATAGAATACTTAATAATTTAGAAAAACTAAAATAAAGTAAAAAATAAATTGGGGTATTAAAAAATGAACAATATAATAAAACTTTGTTTTTGATGTTTTGCCTTTCATCATCATAATAGGCATTGCCCTATATGCACAGTGGCAAGGCAATCTCCTCCATTCCTTCCTCAGTGTCTACATCCTTTTTTTTTTTTTTTAATTTCATCTTCTAAAAAGTTTTAGATCACAGTAAAGTCACATACACAATATAGAGGATTCTCATATACCAAACATCAAACCATTTTCCCACTTCCACAGCAATGATCTTTTTACACATGGATGTTATATTTGCTACAGCTGATGTACAGATATCGAAACATAGCTATAAAGTATAATGATATTTAACTCAACAAAAAAAACCAGCAGGTTAAGCAAAATTGGAAATTTCTTTGTGCCTTCAATTACAAGCATACCAGACAAACTTTAATATAAGAATCTCTGATCCCTTATAGAATAAGTACTGCTTTCTCCCCCTTTTACGTAGCAAGGCATGTCTTTGAGGTACAAAGTATATGACCATTTCCAGGATTTTCTAATCCTTCTTCCAAAGATTTGCTTTAAACATACACTATTACGTATTTTAACTGGATTATCGAAAAGTTTTTGGCTATTTCCTCTATTCTTATTAAAACATCTAAATTATATATTCCCTTGAAATAAGAGCTAGGGAGGAAAAAGTTTTCAGGCTCCAAAAGAAAATATTACTTCTTTTGTATTGGCAGGCTTTAAAAGTAAGAATAGAGACCTTTTATATCCAGCAACTTTAGACAATACTAACAAATTCCTATATTTAATTTGATATATTTCCTAAGAATGACATATCTTACTCCTAAAGTCAAGGTGAAAACTGGGTCAAGGGCTTTTTTGTGTCTTTGACAGTAAGTCTGGTAGCAGGACTAAAGCTGTACGAAAATAGGACTCTTATGCTTATTTTTTTTCACTCTCACAACTCACCAGATAGCATTTCCTCCAGCACAGACAAAAGAAGTCAATAAGGCTAGAGGAATCCACTGAAAAAATACTAAGTATTGCCAAAGTAGGGAGGGAAGCAAGCAGTCAGAAGTCTATTCCCAAATAATTCAATCAAGCCCTTTTCTTTCTCCATATTACCATAATTTATTTGTTTCACTAATTCAAGTCTATCCAATAAATCTCACTAAGGTAATGCAGTAAACATTTGTGGGTTTTTGGGTTTTTTGTTTTTTGGGTTTTTGTTTGTTTTATTTTGTTTTGCCTGACTGGCATCCAATCTCCCTCCTCCTTCAGGAAAATATACCCCTACTTCTTTTGGGGTAGCATACTTGTAATCCATGTCTTGGATGGTATACTTAGATCTTTTCTTTTTTCTTAATAAACTTTTTTTTTTAAGATTTATTCATTTCTATCCCTGTCCCTTTGTCTGCTCTCTGTATCCATTCACTGTGTGTTCTTCTGTGTCCACTTGCATTCTTGTCATGCAATACTGGGAAACTTGGATGCTTTTTTTGTTGTGTCATCTTGCTGCATCAGCTCTCCATGTGCGCGGCACCACTCCTGGGCAGGCTGTGTTTTTTTCACATGGGGCGGCTCTCCTTGTGGGGCGCACTCCTTGCACGTGGGGGCACCCTTGTGAAACCCCTGCATGGCACGGCACTCCTTGCACAAGACAGCACTGCATGTGGGCCAGCTCACCACACAGGTCAGGAGGTCCTGGGTATTGAACCCTGGACTCTCCATATGGTAGGTGGACTCTCTGTCAGTTGAGCCACAACCGCTTACCTTCACTCCCTTGCCTACCCTAAAAAAACTCAAGGAAATAAACTCTTTACTCCCTTGCCTACCCTGAAAAAAAAAAAAAGAATTCATAGGAGGTGCCATGAATTTTACTATATCCCATTAGGATGTATGTAAAATCTGGTTGTCCCATTTTACTGATGCAAAGCTTGATCAAATCAGTGGGTTCTGAGGAGACAGCCTACTCCCTCCATAGCAGAGTTCCTATTTAACCTTTCATTAGCACTCAGCCATTGATAATTACTGCCTAAATCAACAATGTTTTAAGACACGGTAAAATGATAATGTATTCCTATCATTCATTCCACATTTATTAGCTGGAATTCTTCTCTAAAGGTAATATGATTATTTCCCTGAAATACAGTTAATACAGAAAACAGGATATATGCTTAATTTCTTTCCTTTAAGTTACCAATTTTCAGAGAAGAGAATTACTGCCCTAGTTTTTAAAATGGTTTCCAGTTGAGATATTATTTTTTATTTTTCTTTTATCATTATGATATACATCATTTCATTTTTTTAAGATTTATTTTTATTTACTCCCTCATCCTTGTTTGCACTCAACTTTGTGCTATCTGTGTCCATTTGCTATGTGCTCTCTGTGTCTGCTCATCTTCTCTTTAGGAGGCACCAGGAACTGAACCTAGGACCTCCCATGTGGGAGAGAGGCACTCAATAACTTGAACCACTTCAGCTCCCTGCTCTGTTGTATCTCTCATTGTCTTTTTCTTTGTGTCATCTTATTGTGTCATCTTGTTGCATCATCTTGTGTGTCAGTTCACCGTGCCTGCCATTGTACAAGCTTGCTATCTTGCTCATCTTCTCTAGGAGACACCAGGAACCAGACCCAGGACCTCCCATGTGGTAAGCAGGAACTCAATCGCTTGGCCACATCTGCTTCCCTCATCATTTCATTTTTATATAGTAATTGTGTTTCAGTCAATCATGTTTTTTCTTTTCTTTTTTTTTTTTTTGAGACCCAAATATTCTCAACTTTAGCCAAAGGAAGCCATGCATGTTCTTAAAAGTTGAACTTTGGACATAATGAATTTAAATCACCTAAGAGACAACCAAGGGGACATACCTAGGAGACAAATAGATGGATTCTCAAACTGGATAGAGACAAGAAAACTATAGAAATATAATTCTTATTCCTAAGGCAGTCTTATCATCTTACAGAAGTGCCTTCAAGGATTTTTTAGTATAAATTAAGATTTTAAAATTAATGTATTCACCAAGCATATCATAGGAGAAATTACTATTATAAAAATAGAAATAAGGGATTTTTTGCAGCTGGAGTTATCTTAAAAGAGGTAGTATTTGAGTCAGACAAAGATCTTGATTTTGATAAATAACAGGAAGGAAAGTATGCCAGGGAATTGGAGGAAGGTGGGAAGGGAGGGGAGGGAGCCAGTGCAGGGTGGGGCACATACAGAGTCCTGAAAAGAAAGGAAAATGCAAGGCAATTTGGGAGAAAAGTAAAATAGAGTAGACTACTTATTAAAATAGAACCATTTACAAGAACTTTCTACAATATAGATATGTTCTATATCCGTGCTGTCCAATACAGTAGCCAATAGTCACTTTTGGCTACTGAATACTTGAAATGTAGTCTCTGAGACTAAAAAACTGAATTTTAGTTTAATTTAATTTAAAATTAAAAAGCCACTTGAGACTAGTGGCTACCATATTGGGCAGGTATTAGAATAAAAACTCAGTGGGGACAGGTATTTTTGTCTGAATGAATGAAGGAATGAATGCACACTCAAAAGAATATTCTAAAGGGTATATTAGGAAACTGGAGAAGACAAGATTGGAAAAGTATGTTAGGTCCAGATAAAGATGACTTTGAATGGAAATTCAGAGTTTAGATTTTATTCAGTAGGTAATAAAGAGCCACTTAATAAGAGGAGCATAAAAAATATTTTAGGATAATCAACCAGGTAATAGTGAGTAGCATGTACCAACAGGACAAAAATCTGTAAGAAAAGAGACATGGTGGTTAATTATAATAGCATAGGTCAGAAGTTTCCAAATTTTGGGCCTCAAGAGCCCCTTATACTCTTAAAAAATTTGAGTTCCCATAGAGCTTTTATTTATGTAAGTTACATCTATTGATATTGACCATATTAGAAATTAAAACTAATTGTTTAAACACTTATTTACTAATATATCTTAAGATAACAATAATAAATGCACTACATATTAACATAAAGAAAATATTTTTATGAAAAATAACTATTTTCCAAAAAAATGAATGGAGAAAAGTTGGCACTGTTTTATATTTTTGCAAACCTCAGAAGACAACTAAAAGACAGGTAGAATCTATTATCTACTTCTGCAATCTTTTTCAATATATTTTTTCGGTTGAAGCATCTGATGATAATCTAGCCTTACACAGATAATGTAACAAGAAAAAGAAGTGTTTTGATGGCTTTTTCAGATAACTGTGGATATTCTTCATTGATAGCACACCAAAACTCAACAAATGATAATTTTTTTAAAGATTAGTTACAATATGAAACTACATCAATAAACTACATCAATAAACGTTTAATGCTGTTACATTAAAATACATGGTACACTTTGAATGGATCTCTGCTCATGCATGATTTTATGATATCATATGGAAAATGTTGGTTACATAGATCTAGTGTTAACACATTTCAACCACCCTCAATCTCATCAGAAAAGTCTATACATATTGGGAAGCTGTCAAGTTCATAGTGACAGATACAAGTTTTCTAAGTTCTCATTTTTACTTAAAAGCTTGAATTCTATCATTAACAATAATAAAATTCAGATTGTTCATTTCAGGAAAATTTCTGCCAAACACCAAAGTCTGAATAACTACAGTCTGTCTATTAGTGTTTTGAGTTTTTTTCCAAATAAAAATGCCTCTCAACTTTGATGTGCATCAGAATCATCTCGGACCTCCAACTAATGAATTGGAATTTCTTTGTAATTTGACAAAACTCCATTGGAGTATTCTCAGGTGCACCAAGGGTTGATAATCATTGGCCCAGATAGTAGAGTAAAAGCTAAAACTAGGGTTATAGTAATGTGAATGGATAGTAGGGAAAACTTGGCAAGAAACTCTATTACATAAAAATTAAAAGGCTTTACAGATTGATGAAATGTAAGGACATGAAGAAAATGTAAAAGTCAAAGGTTTTGAATCTGGATTACTGAAAAACTGGTAATGCCCTTAGGAGAAGAAAAATCAAGAAACCTTAAAGGAACTAGAAAAGTAGGAGGGAAGGTGAACTATATTTTCCTGATCCTCCTGGTCAGAATTAATTCCTTCTTCCACTATGTTCTCATTAAGTGTTGTTTGTATCTGTTTTTAAATTTTACTTCATTTTGTATTATATTATATTGAGCTGTTTACATGCCTATCTCCCTCCTAGAAGAATTAAGGGCCTGAATTTGTTTGGGAGTACCAGTTCTGGGTTCTTAACTATGATCTTGGGCATATTACTTAATCTCTCTAGCCTCAATTTTATCACATCTAAAATGGGGAATAAATGATCTACTTTTTAGAGTAACTCTGAAAATTAAAATTCTGGGTAATTCTGAAAAGAATTAGGAATAAATTATTCATAGTAGCTATCATAATGCCTAGCACATAGTAAAAAATCAACAGATAACAATAATAAAATCAATCGGCATAGTTGCACTTCCTTTACAAAGTATTCCTTTTATAGCTAAGATCTTTCTAAGTGAATACAGACCTTTGATAATTCTTACAGTTAAGTATACCACAGACACAGTTCACTTCCAATTAATTATAAAATGATAATCTAATTAGTGAATCAAATCATCCAGTTCATCCTGTCACAGACTCATTAGGCCTCTAGAAAAATGGACAAAAAACCACGATCTTTAGATGTTTTGCTTTTTTTAAATGCTGCATCTAACTCTGCAAAAAGAAGGAGGAAAAAATTTTCCCAAATAAAATTCTTAGATTGCTGGTGGATTTAATTTATTCATACTGTCTCTAACACTCATGTACACAGATAATTTAGAATTCACAGCAGGGAAATTAAATTCTTTTCTTTATTCATGTAGCTCAAACAAACACACATCTGGTCTAAAAGGCAGCAGTCTTAAGAGCTAGTTCCCAGAGATTAAGAGTTCTGGAACAGAGGGACAGTAGAAAACTCTATCCAAATGAACTAGTAACAAAACTAAGGAAAGAATGGGAGAGGGTAATCCTAAGGGACATAAAATGCAACTCTCAAAGCTGGCTTTCAGTCAGTACAACTAAGCTCACATCTCCTGACCTGCCAAAAGTAACATTAGGGTCCTTTTGACCACATGTAGTGAGGACTACAGTTTCAGATTTCATCTAAAAATAACTATTAAAAACAACCAAAACACTATACATCAGCCAATGTGTGATGAGGATTTTTTGAACTATATTATGACACAATAAATACTGTTTCTATTATAATCGGAGATGTTTCCCATCCCCATTATTTCTATATGTCATGAGTCTGGAGGAGGATGTACGTCTTTAGACAAAACTCTATAACATACTACCAGAATGCTTTCAGCTGCAAGTAAATAAAAACCTAGGGAGCAGATGTAGCTCAGTGATCGACCGCCTGCTTCTCATGTACAAGGTCCTGGGTTCAATTCCCAGTACCTCTTAAAAAAGAAAAGAAAAAATTCAAAGTGGCTTCAAATAACATTTATCTAGCATTTTTTGTGCATATGATTCATCTGGGGATCTTGTTAAAATGGAGATTCTGATTCAGTTGGACTGGAGTAGGTCTGAAATTCCTAATTTCCAACAAACTCCCAGATGATGCTGATACTCCCAGTTAATAACCACAATTCCAACACCATAAAGAAATACATAGATTAACATATTTTGAAATCCAGAGTTAAGACAGTTCAAAATGCCATCAAGGGCCTATGGTCTTTCTGCCCTACCATCCACACTGTCACCTTCACCCTAAGGTGGCTTCACCTTCTTGGATATACCAGGGTTGATAATAGCAATCAAAGCTACACAATTGCTTGGCCATGGTCTTGCAGAAAGATAACGAGTGGCTTCCCATGGATCTCTCTTAAGAACTTTCCTAGAAGCTTAAAAGTCTTGCTTTGAATCACATTTGCCAGAACTGGGTCACAAGTTCATCCTTGAATCACTCACTGGCAAGGAAGATTAAGTAAACCCGGGAACTCTCAGGCCTACCCTGAAATGAGGGAGGGATTAGCTTTCTGAAGCACACAGATTACATGGAAGTGGAAAAAAATCCTGAAAAAAAAATCTTGGGCTCATTAGTAATAAAGAAAGAGGAACAGATGTTCTTTAGACTCTAAACAATACCAATATAAATTCTTTTCTCTCTCTGTCCACCAATCCAATGCCATCCTTTAATTTTCAACCCATTGCATCACGTTTTCCTGCTTTGTGAAATATTGGGTCATCTTTAAAATCTTTACTACATTCTTAAAGATGTCTTTCTAATCTCCATCTATCAGAATTCATATTAGGGGAAGTGGATTTGGCTCAATTGATAGAGTATCCATCTACCATATAGAAGGTCCAGGGTTCAAGCCCAAGGCTTCCTGACCCATGCGGTAAGCTGGCCCACACTCAGTGCTGCCGCACACAAGGAGTGCCATGCCACACAGGGGTATCCCATGCGTAGAGGAGCCCCACGCACAAGGAGTGTGCCCTAGAAGGAGAGCTGCCCAGAGTGAAAAAAAAGGGCAGCCTACCCAGGAGTGGCACTGCAGACATGGAGAGCTGATGCAGCAAGATGACACAACAAAAAAGAGACACAGATTCCCAGTGCTGCTGACAAGAATACCAGTGGACATAGAAGGACACACAGCAAATGGACACACACAGAAAGCAGACAGTGGGGGCGGGGGGAAGCAGAGAAAGCGGAGAGGAAAAAAAAAAAGAATTCATATTAGAGTATAATTATAAAAATAATTTCAAAATCTATATCAATATGAAATGGCAAAAAAAAGTTTATTATTTCAGAATATACAAAATTTTAGAATATACAAAAAAATAAGAATAAAAGTACCAGCAAAATATAGAGTAGCCTAACAATAAATTAAGAAATAAATCCATATTGTGGGGTATATAAATTAATAAATTAATAAATGACTAGATGAAGAAATGTGGGCTTTGGTCTTGAATCTATCAGTCATTTCATAGAAGCAAAATTTCCTCTTGGATGAATGTTATGGTATATAAATTATACCTCAATAAATCTGTTTTAAAAAAAATTCCCTCTTATAATACAGAGGAAAAACAGAGAACACACCTAAAAAGGTAAGATCTAGCCACATTTCTCACAATTGCCAAATATGAATTTAGTTCAAAGAAAAATCAGAATCCCATAAACTTCCTCAGAGACCGCTGAAAGCAATATTAAAAATGTAGGCTGTGTGATCTGACCCCCAATGTTGCTCTACCTCACAAAACTCCTAGACTCAGGAAACATAATGATCTCTAGAAGAATCATTCTTTGGTGGTAAATAGAAAGCAAAGGCTGGAATCAACTATAAGAGCACAACACTTGCACAACAGCTGCTCCTAAAAAAACCTTGGCAAATACCTCAGTCATAATTCATTTGCAGACAGAACAATTTAAAAACGATTAATACTAAAAGAATGTGAACATTTTACAGACTAAATTAACTACTTCATGAGGATTTTATCTTTCATTCAGTACTGACATTGTAAAGGAAGAACTATTATTTCAAAATCTGATCTGTGCTGCACAATGCAAATTATTAATCAAGACTATCTTCAGATGTAGGTCTATGCTTTTCAATCTGAAATCAACTGGTACCTATTCCAAGTTACTGCACAATCTGGCACAGCAAAAAACAAGTGAAAGGGGAAAAGTAAAAGGGTATCAACACTGGCCTAACAGTTGAAAGTGAACAATAACAAACTGCAAAGCAGAATTAATAGGAATGAGTTCATTTCCTAAATTGT
This sequence comes from Dasypus novemcinctus, assembly GCF_030445035.2. NCBI lineage: Eukaryota > Metazoa > Chordata > Mammalia > Cingulata > Dasypodidae > Dasypus > Dasypus novemcinctus. The sequence continues at coordinate 42,137,790 of NC_080675.1, forward strand.
TTTTAGAATAGTTAACTTTTACTCTCTCCTCCATGCAACATAATTTTTGTTTAAATATTTATAATTAAAGCAGAAACAAAAGAACTATGGTCAAAAGAAGAATAAATCTCCTCTGGAAATTGCCTTATTACAAGGTACCTTTTAATGTTAATCATACTCATATACATAGTTCCACAATGTCCACTATGGATATCTTGACCTATAATTTCAAAATGGGCCAAAGTTTTAAAAGTGTATAAAAAACTATCATTCCTAAAATTTTTATTTATCAATTGATCTTAAGTTTTATAGAAATAAGTATTTCTAACTATAAAACTTAAACCAAGGTGTGCCAAATGGATAATGGGCAAAATGTTATTATGAAAAAAAAAATGTTATTATGCAATTTTGTGATTTTTAAAAAAGATTTTTTTAACATCATTAATATTCATCTACATCATTACTTTCAGTGGCTATACAGCATTACATTGGATGAATACAGTGAATTATTTAATTAAGCTCCTTAGGCAATTTACAAGTTTTTACTAACACTATAAACAAAACTGCAAAGATACAGTCTTATTTACATCTTTCCATTTTTAGGGTTTGTCAAATAATCCTCCAGAAGGCTGGGACTAATTTACATGTTAACTAGCAGTAACTATTTCTCCACACTCTAATATACATGGGATATTATAACTTTTTTCAGTCTTTCAGTGTCTATTGAATATGTCCCTTCCTCTTCTTTTCATTTGTTATGACTTTAATTTAAGCTCTTAATACTTAAATCACTGTGATAGCCTTTTTTTCCCCATGCATTCTTTTTTCCAATCTATCTTCTAGAACAGTAGTTCTCATATTTTTTTACTTTAGGACTATCTATACCTTTAAAAATTATTGAAGATTCTAAAGAGCTTTCATGTGTGTTATATCTGTGGATATTTATTATATTAAAACTGAGAGGAGTGAATGTGGCTCAAGCAATTGGGCACCAGTCTTCCATATGGGAGGTCCCAGTTTGGGTCCAGTGCTCCAAAAGAAGACAAGCAGATGCCACAACCAGCAGACTCCACAGATGACGCAACCAACAGATGATGCAACCAACAGAAAACACAACCAACAGGGAGCAGAAGTGGCTCAAGCAGTTGGGCACTCACCCCCTACATGGGAGGTCCTGGGTTTGGTTCCTGGTGCCTCCAGAGGAAGACAAGCAGACAAGGAGCATACATGTGAGGGAAGAAGGGAGGAAGGGAGGGAGGGAGGGAAGAATTAATTTAATTCAATACCACCCCTGGAAAGGGGCCTGAAATTAAAAAAAAAAAAAAAAGTGAGAATAATTTTAAAACACAAGAATACACACAATCACATATTTCATTATCTGTCAGGATGATTATGTCATCACATTGCATCAGCCTTTAGAAAAGTCCACTGTATACTCATGAAAGAATAAGAGTGAAAAAAGGAAATAATGTCTTAGCATTATTATGGAAATAGTTTTGACCTAGTTTTCTTGAAAAGGTTTCAGGGTCCCGCACAGGGGTTCTTAAGCCCTACTTAAGAAGTTGCTGCACCAGACTTGGCTCTCTCATTCTTTGATGCAGGATCCGTATCTTACTTATCCATACATTCCCCAGTACTAAGCTCAAAAAATCATAAGTACTCAATAACTGTTTAGTTAATGACTAAATTAACTTTACCACTACCATCACCACATCCTCAATTAATTCTCCTAACAAACTGCCCTGGCCATGTTATTCTATGAAAACTTCTAGCAGTTCCTAATTGCCTACATGAAAAAGAGATGTCTATCTCTGGCCTTCAAAGACCTCTTTAATTTAGTTATTACTTCCCCTTCGACCTAATCTCCCATCCTCAGTAAAAACTCCTGCTTCAAGTAAGCAGATTACTCACAAAATTCCTAAAAACAAAAACAAAAACAAAACAAAACCTTTACATTTTTCTGCTTTTATGTCTTCCTTAAAACATTTGCAATAAGTGGAAATTTTCCAATCCTAACATCCAAATACTACCTATCTATCCCAGATTCCATTTCTCCCTCCAAGGATGACCTTCTTCTCTGAATTCCCAATGCATTGACTGTTCATACTTAAATGCCATGACCAGCAGCAGCATCACATGAAAACTTGTTAGAAATACAAATTCTTGGACCCCAACCCAGACCTAATGAGAAACTCTAGGAGGAGACCAGCAATCTGTTTTAAACAAGTTCTCTAAGCGAATATGAGGCACACTTAAGTTTGACAACAATTAGGTTTGAAGGTGAAATTTAACTACAAATAACCGAAAATCTTACTACAGTAATCGTGGTAGGTAGGATTATGTACCCTAGAAAAACATGCTCTTAATTGTAATCCATTCCTGTGGATTTGAACCCATTGTAAATAGAACCTTTTGGAGATGTTATTTTTAGTTATAGTACAGCCAAAAGAATCAAGTTGGGTTTTGATCTGGATTACTGGAGTCCTTTATAAGGAGAATGAAATTCAGACAGAGAGACGAAGTCCAAAAGAGAAAGGAGAAAACATCACCATGTGCATTGTCATATGACAGAAGAGCCAAAGATCCAAGGATTACCAGCAGCCAGTCCCAGAAAGCCACAATCTTTAGGAAAAAAACATTGCTTTACTAACACCTCAATTTTGGATTTCTACTAGCCTCAAAACTGTGAGCCAATAAATTCCAATTGTTTAAGCCAGCCCACTATATGGCATTTATTTTTCTCATAGAAAAAAAAGTCTGGAAGCAGACAGTCCAGGGCATGTTCAATAATCCAGTGATGTCAATAAGGACTCAGGCTCTTCATAATTATCTCCAACATTCTTAGCATGTTGTTGCAAGATGGTTGCTGCTCTCCAAGGCAGGAAGAAGGGTTAAACAACATAAGACCATGCCAGAAACATTACTTCCCTTTTACCTAAAAAGTAAAAGCTTTCTTAGAATTACTCCCTCCACCCTACCCCACATAGACCTTTCCTTTATTATTGCAAAAAAACTGTATTTTCAAAAGATAGCCACATCAATATATTTACCCATCCCACATGTTCTTCTTACAATGTGATGGACACTCCTCCAACTGGGAAAAGAGGCCATGTTCACTCCCCTTGAATCTGGGAGGGAGCTCATGAAAGTCCCAACCAATGGAGTACAACCAATGGAGTACAGCATAAATGATGTTATGTGATTTCTGAGGCTGGGTCATAGAAAGAATACAGCTTACATCAGGTCCTCTTCCTTGAGAAGTTTGCTCTTAGAATCCTGTGACTGTGTTGGGACCACATGTGAGTGTTCCAGCCAGTAGCCCCAGCTGGGTCCCCAGCAGACACAAGCATCAGTTGCCAGTAAGTTAAATAAGCCTTCAAACGCTTCCAGTCCCCAATCTTTGAGTCTTTTAGCTGAGGCCTCAAGCATTAGGAAACAGAGACAAGCTGTCTCCACTACTCTTTTATGAATTCCTAACCAATAGAAATCATGAGCGATAATAAATGATCATTGTTTTAAGCGACTATTATTTTGGAATAATTTGTTAAACAGCAATAAAGAACTAAAATAGATATCATTGGCCAAAACTGGGTCACTTGGCCACCCTCAGCTGCAGAAGAAGTTGGGAAATTAGGAAACAGGATTGTCACGAACCTATAGTTAAGGCTGGGCACATTGTCACTGAAATGTGATAGAGTTCGATGAATAAGGAGAAGGTGAAAATAAGTGTTGGGTAGGTAACCTGCAGTATCTGCCACAAATGACTTACTTAATGCTTATTATCTATCTGATATCATGTTAGCCTTTTCTTAAATATGTTTCATATCCAATAATAGGATATAAGAGTCTTGAAGGCAAAGACTATTTCATTACCAAATGCTTTAAACAATTCGCTGAGCTATTTAACTTCTAAAAAGAAATATTTAGATTACACTTTAGAAAGGTCTTCTAACCTAATATTTATGTTACACTTTGGAAAGACCTTCAGAAAGATATTCTGAAACAAATTAACAGAAAGGGTTTTCTTTCTTTGTTTTTGGACATGTTTCAGAATAATTTCTCTGGAAAAATGCTGATGCAATTGAACAAGCAAATAAACTTTGAGGATCCCTTACAGTATACAGACAAATATCAACTGACCACAGAGTCATAAGTCCACAGCAAAGGCCCCACCCCTGGAAATCCTGCCCAAAGTCAGCCAAAATAGGTACTTGCTCAGCCCTTTTCATAGAGATAAACATTGATATAGGCTAATTAACAGTTGAGGGGTACTTTGTAAAAATAAAATGCTAAATATTTATTTTTAAATAAACATACCAATTCATCACTAAATGATAAACTTACTCACTTTTAGTGGAGAGGAAATCTCACTGTAGTTCCCAAAAATGAAGGAGCCCCCCAAGTATTCCTGACTGCTCAAATGATTTTTACTGGGTCACTATTGCTATTTATTTTTCTAATAAGATAACAATATGGAAATGAGATGTTATTGCAATTTAATGTTAAAACAAGTTTAACCCTAGTCAGAAAACATACCAAAACTTATTTTAGCTAAACAGAAACTAAGTTAAGTGCATTGCCTGAGTTTAGAAAACTCAGATTCATTGTTCAAACAAATAAAACAGCCAGTTATTCAGGCTTACTTGGTTACAAAAATATCAACTAATATTCATATAATACTTCAGAATTTACAAACTCCATCCATATTTGTAGATAAATATATCCTTAAACACACATATACACATATCCTTATCAAATTACTGCAAATGACATTGCTTTATAAATTGTAAAATCCTCTGCAAAGGTCAGTAATCTATCGATCTATTAATATTATTATCTATTAACATTACAATTATTATTAAAAATATAAAGCCTGATGAGGTAGGAACTTTTATCAATAAGGCTACTGAAGCTCAGAGAGGAGAACTGACAGGATCATGAAGCTACTTGTAAAGCTTGTGGTACTTAAACTCACATATTCTGGCTTGAAATTCTGTGTTCTTTACTGGGTTCATGCTGTCTCTATGAAATGTTTAATCTTTAAATCATGATTCTCACAAATTGAAAGAAAAAACTGAAAGAAAAAGCCTATTAGTGTACAGAGAATTGTCATTTCCAAATCTGTCCTGTTATTGGACACTCTAGTAAAAACTAAGCTAAAGAATCCACAGGAAAAAAAAAAAAAAAAGAATCCACAGAATAACGCAAAAGGGATTCATTAAAATATAGTCTAAAAATGAAACGAACAGGAAGCAGATTTGGCTCAACGGATAGAGCATCCGCCTAGTACGTGGGAGGTCCAGGGTTCAAACCCAGGGCCTCCTGACCCATGTGATAAGCTGGCCCATGCACAGTGCTGATGCGTGCAAGGAAAGCCGTGCCACGCAGGGGTGTCCCCTGCATAGGGGAACCCCACGTGCAAGGAGTGTGCCCCATAAGGAGAGCTGCCCAGTGTGAAAAAAATGCAAGCTGCCCAGGAGTGGTGCCACATACACGGAAAGCTGATGCAGCAAGATGATGCAACAAAAAGAGACACAGATTCCTGGTGCCACTGACAAGAATACAAGCAGACACAGAAGAACACACAGCGAATGGACACAGAGAGCAGATAACTGGGGGCGGGGGGCAGGGAAGGGGAGAGAAAAAAATTAATCTTTTAAAAAAAAAAAGAAACTAACTTTGTAAACTTTAAGCTGGGAACATGAAAAAAATTATCTCATTATAACAATTTCACTATTTCTTTAAAATTATTGGTCCTAATAATAATAACTATTGAGCATCACTTTATTTCAGTTCAGGTCAGAACTATCCCTCTCTCAAATATATATCCCCACTAAAGATGTTTTGAGTCATGAAGCCTATAAAAACTAACTTAAGTTTTAAGTTCCTAGGAACTTTTAATTAAATATGTGAACAGCCAATTTTACTGGATACATCTGGCAATGACATGAAATTAAAATGTCTCATGTCCAGCCTCAGAATGTGTCGAGTCTTTGTTTAATCTCAAAGTAGAATCTTATGAGACTGTTTGTATTTCAGAAGTTCCCAAGAGAGGTCCAAAGTACAAGTACTTAGGAATTATTGTCCTAAAATGGTATATTTATCACAAGACTAAAACTACAAATTTGCAAATTCTGACAAGAGAACACAGAAACTAAACATGTCTTTACAGCATATTCACTAGGAGATAAGAGGTATCAGTTAAACTCTTAACATACAGGTATGATTTATACATAGGTGGAAAAAAAAGCTGTATTTTTCAAACTTGAAATACTGATACTGCTAATAAAGCACCTCTACACTTACAGTTTCAAACAACAATCAAAGAATAAAACAAATGCCAGCATTTCCATTGAAAAAGGCTTAGAAGAAAGAATTCTTAGTATTGAACAGCTTTAAGTATTGGAATAAGAGGCAAGGGAACAGAATAATTTTGACTAATATATTAAGAAGCATAATGAATAAAAATATGTGCACTGAAATCAGATAGATATGGGTTCAATCCCTAGTCCTTCTGAAGCAGGCTAGTAAGATAGAGTCTACTTGCCAACCATGTGATTCTGGGAAAGTTATTTAACCCTTATAAGCCTCAATTTCTACAATAATAAAATAGGAATAACACAACCTACTTCACAAAGTTATTTAAAGGATTAAACAAAAGATGTCTGAAAAGTACTCAGTACAATACCTGAAACAAAAATAAGTACTCAAAAGGGGCAGCTATTTATAAATAACAGCATTTCAAACCTGTAGATTACTTAAACAAACAAATACAGTTACTTACCAGTAAATAATTAAAACAAACTCTAAGGTTTTATGTAAGGACCCTGACCCTAAAAGAGACTTCAAAACCCAAACATTACATCAAAATTTAATTTTAAAATGAGGTTAGGTTTTCAAACCATTAATCGTAAGAACAATAAAAGCTCTTGCTCTCTTTCTGAACACACACGTTTTTCTCCCATATAACCATCAAAATAGACTTAGTATTAAAGAGCTATCATCTGTCTTAAACAGTGTACTTGGAAGAAGACATAGCCTAGCAGAGACTGAAGCAACATTAAGATAATCAAAACAAATAGGGAAAGGTGCAATTGATAAGGTTATTTCTCTTTAAATATTAAGGATAAATAAGGGCAAAAGAGAAGGGGGAACACAAACTGTTCAAATGAGAAATATATAACTGTTAATATCCTCTATTTTAGTTTATCTGAGTTGTACTGGAAGACAGAGAAAACCTTTAAACCATAGCTGTTATATGTTTATATAGGCTCTTAAATGTTTGGAAAGTGTCCAAGAATCTTACAAAATTAATTAAGTGCCTCTTCAATTTTTATACCTCCTTAAAGGAAAAACATTATAACTGGAATAATTAAAGTTGTTTTCTGTTTGTGAACTAAAAATTTACCTAAGACTTCACACTCTATTAAAATAAACTATCAGAGAAATAGATTCACTGATTTAGTAAACTGATGAAAAACAGAAATGAGACTGGAAGTTTCCAAAATGTAAATCAAGGTTACTTAATTACTTACATTAGTTCGGGTCTTCTTTAGGGAAAAAAGAATATGATATGAAAAAAAGGGGGAAAAAAGACAAAGCTTTTAGAAATGCAGAATTAAAATACCAACAACATATGATTGAAAGGAAACTATATTAACTGAATGGACACATTCAAGAAAGACAAAAGACAGTGATTTTTGTCTTTGAAAAAACTGTAAGTAAGGAGATAGAAATTTTTAAAAGGAACCAAAGACAAATATTGGAGTTGAAGACCACGATAATGGAAATGAAAAATTCCCTGAAGAGTTTCAAGAGCAGATCTAAGATAGCAGAAGAATGAATCAGAGGTCTATAAGACAAGACAATTGAAATGATACAGGCTGAGGAGCAGAGAGAGAAAATAATTTTTTTTTTTAAGTGGAAGGATTATGGGAAGATGGCAGAGTAGAAAGCTCCAGGTATCTGTCCCTCCACCAAAACAATTATTTAACTGGCAGGAACTCTCTGAATCAACTATTTTTAAACATGGGAGGAGTTTAGTGGAACACTATGCAGAATTCAGAGAGGAGTGGAAGGAAGATGGTGGTAACTAACAATAAATAAAAATGAGTTTCTCCCTGCAGCAGATACCATCCCTCTTCCCCCAGCCTCAATGCAGACAGCAGTGGGAACTGGAGCTTGGGCTCCTGGCAAAGTTCTGGTATAAGAGTAGATCACAGGGGAAGCGGACTTGGCCCAATGGATAGGGCATCCGCCTACCACATGGGAGGTCCACGGTTCAAACCCTGGGCCTCCTTGGCCCATGTGGAGCTGGCCCACGCGCAGGGCTGATGCGCACAAGGAGTGCCGTGCCATGCTGGGGTGCCCCCCAAGTAGGGGAGTCCCATGCACAAGGAGTGCGCCCCGTAAGGAGAACCGCCCAGCGCGAAATAAAGTTCAGCCTGCCCAAGAATGGCACCCCACACACAGAGAGCTGACACAGCAAGATGACGCAACAAAAAGAAACAGATCCCCATGCCACTGACAACAACAGAATTGGACAAAGAACACAAAGCAAATGGACACAGAGAAAAGACAACTGGGGGGGGGGAGGGAGGATGGGGAGAAAAATAAATAAAAAATAAATCTTAAAAAAAAAAAAGTGGATCATAGGGAAACAGATGTGGCTCAACCAATTCGGCTCCCATATACCATATAGGAGGTCCAGGGTTCAATGCCCAGGGCTTCCTGATGAGGACAAGCTGGCCACATGGAGTGTCAGCCGATGCAAGAATGTGGCCCCACACAGGAGAGCCACCCTGCATGGGAATGCCACCTTACACAGGAAAGCTGCCCCACATAGGAGTGCTGGCCAACGCAGAGAGCTGGCGCAGCTAGATGACGCAACAAGAGACAGAGGAGAGAAAATAAGAAGACATAGTAGAACAGGGGAGCTAAGGTGCACAAGAGCGTAATCGCCTCTCTCCTACTCCAGAAGGTCCCTGGATCAGTTCCTGGGGCTGCCTAATGAGAATACAAGCAGATACAGAAGAACACACAGTGAATGGACACAGAGAGCAGACAAAAGGGGAAACGGGGGGGAGAAGTAAGTAAAATAAATCTTTAAAAAAAAAAACAGTGGATCATAAAGACCTAGTCCTCCAAACACCAGGGATGTGTGGTCTTACTGCAGATCTCTACCTTGGATCAACCTCATCAGATCACTCAGAGGTGGCTCTGAGGGCAGCCATTGTTCTAACCTCACTGAGGCAAAGGTGGAAGAAGAAAACTTAAAGATAGTAACCTTTCTCAAAACTAAAGAAAAAAATAAATAAATAAAGGCTGTATTAATGAGGCAATTGCTGAATCAAGAAAAGACAACCTCAAAAGCCATTGGAGGGGAACGGACTTTGGCCCAGGGGTTAGGGCTTCCGTCTACCACATGGGAGGTCCGCGGTTCAAACCCCGGGCCTCCTTGACCCGTGTGGAGCTGGCCCATGCGCAGTGCTGATGCACGCAAGGAGTGCCGTGCCACACAGGGGTGTCCCCAGCGTAGGGGAGCCCCACGCGCAAGGAGTGCGCCCGTGAGGAAAGCCGCCCAGCACGAAAGAAAGTGCAGCCTGCCCAGGAATGGCGCCGCCCACACTTCCTGTGCTGCTGACGACAACAGAAGTGGACAAAGAAACCAGACGCAGCAAAAAGACACAGAAAACAGACAACCGGGAGAGGGGAGGGGAATTAAATAAATAAAAATAAAATCTTTAAAAAAAAAAAAAGCCATTGGAGAAGTTCCTAGTATCCTTACTAGCCTCTTCGCCAACCCCTCCATAACACAGTATCAAAGCAATTTACACTTCCATTGTAGGTTGGGCTCCTGGCCCTGTTCCAGAGGAAGCAGAATGGTCCCTGTGCACACACTTGAGGTTATTGTATTTCAATGCCAATCTATCAGATGGAAGTCTGAGCAACTCAGTCTCAGAAAGTGTCCTGGGCTCTCACTTGCAGATTTGCCCTGAGGGAAGAAAAGCAGCTTGCAGACAGCTAGGATAGTGAAAAAAGAAATAACTTGAAGCAGCCTGAGGCAAAGGACTACCAGTATTTAGTACTTCAAGAAAGCAACCACACAGAGGAAGTCTATTTCAAAGGGATTACAGAGCGAGCAGAGTATTCACTCAAACTCCTGTAAACTTTAAAGAGGAAATTCCTAAAGCACCAGCAGGCTTCAGGTTTCCAGCTCCAAGCAAGATCAGATAAGACAGAAAGGACCTTGCATTTCTCATTTGCCTCAAGCTGATTTTCTTTTGATACGAGGTATAACCTCTGAAAGACAGCACCAACCAAAATAGTCAGTTTGCAAAGAAATTGAAAGGTGTTTTTTGCTTTGGTTTACCTGTTTTGATTAGTTCCTGGTATTCAAGAAAATCTCATCATATCTAGCTGGACAAAAATATAAGGAACAGATAGCTCAGGGCCTAAATTCTAGAACAAACACTTTAAATCTTAAAATGTATTATATCAATTCTAAGGGACAATAGGGAGGTATAAGAGAGTATGGACTCTTTCTTTTTGGAGTAATAAAAATGTTCTAAAATTGACTGAAGTGATGACAGCACAACTCTGTGATGAAAATGAGAGCAACCAAGTGTATACTTTGAATGGATTGTACAAAGCACAGGGAATTCAGTGGTGGAAGGACTGTAATTAACGGAACAAATATGAGAACATTCTCTCATGAACTATAGCAAATACATAATACTAATATAGGGTGCAAATTATCAGCTGGCTTGGGGAAAAATACACCAAATTTTAAGATATGGGCCTGAGCTAGTAGTAGTATTTTGATGATGCTCTTTCACCGTTTGTAACAAATGTTTTACAACAAAGCAAGGTGTTGGTGGTGGGGTGATATATGGGAGCCCTGTATGATTATGCACGTTTGTTTTATAAACTCACGAATTTCACTATGCACTTAATATTTATGTATATGCGTGTATGTACAATATACTTCAATAAATTTTTTTTTTAATGTACAATGTGCAACAAAAGATTACCAGACAAAGAGACAGGAAATAATAACCCATCCAAAGGAACAAAATAAAAGTACAGAAACCATCAATGAAGAGAACACAACTTTGAATTACTGGACAAAGACTTTTAAAAAATGATTCTCAATATGCTCAAGAAGATCAAAGAAAACACAGAGAAAGAATTAAAGAATTTGAGGTAAACAATCAATGACCAATACGGAAATCTTAGACATATTGGAGTTAAAGAACACAATAATTGAAATGAAAATTCCCCAAACATTTTCAACAGCAGATTGGAGGTGAAAGAAGAAAGAATCAGTGATCTCAAAACTGAAAGGACTAAAAAGAGAAGAAAAACTAAATCCAAAGTGAACAGAAGGAAGGAAATAACAAGGATTAGAGTGGAGAGAGATGAAATTGAGAAGAAAACAAAAAATCAACAAAACAAAAAGTTCTTTGAAAAGATCAGTAAAATTGACAAAACTTTAGCTAAACTGAGGAAAGAAAAAAAAGAGAAACACAAAATAGCTAAAATCAGAAATGAAAAGAGGGACATCACTACTGACCTTGCAAAAATGAAAAGAACTATAAGAGTGCTAAGAACAACAGTGTGCTGGCAAATAAGATAATTTAGATGAAAGGACAAACTCCTAGAAACACACAAACTACCTACACAGGCTCAAAAAGAAACATAAGATCTCAACAAACCAATAACTAGTAGAGACATTAAATCAATAATCAAAACTCACAACAAAGAAAAGTCCAGGATCAAATGGCTCCACAAGTGATTTTATGAAACATTCCAGAAAGAATGAACACCAATCCTGCTCAAACTCTTCCCAAAAAATTGAAGAGGAAGGAACACTCCCTAAATCATTCTCTGAGACTATAATTAACCTCATACCAAAGCCAGATAAAGATACCACAAGAAAAGAAAATCACAGACCAATATACTTTATGAATATTGACATAAAAATCCTCAACAAAATACTTTTAAACCAACTCAAAGCCTACTAAAAGAATTATATACCATATCAAGTGGGATCTATCCTTGGCATAAAATGGCAATTTAATGTAATAAAATCAATTAATATAATATACCACATTTATAGAACAAAAGAGAAACAGCACAGGATCATCTCAATTGATGCAGAAAAGACATATGACAAAATCCAGCACACCCTTTCTTGACAAAAAAACTTAGAAACCTGGGAATAACTTCCTCAACACAATAAAGGGGGAATGTAATAGCAGTAAAAAATCTTCCTGGATATCTCCATCAAACCTATCTATCTTTATTCATATATTGGCTGAGTAATTATTTGCTTTTCACCTAACAAAATCAATATATTAAGAGCATCAGGCTAAAAATAATATATTTCTTTATCATTGCTTCTGTAGGGGTACCTATTACATATTGTAAAATAAATAGTAACTAATTTGAAAACAACTAGCATAGTACAAATTTGCTTCTTCTCATTGCATACCCATATTGAAGCAAATGCTGTTTTTCTATACAATGAAGGAAGTGGATTTCACAAAATACATCTACCTTGTAGGCAGGATTTGGCATCCCATTAATATCACTGGGTTTAAACCTAAATGTTATTCTCCATTAAACTTTTAAAGGACTAGTACATTAAGACCCAAGAAACTACCTAATAATATTTTATTAACTAGTAAAAATAGGCCATGCATCCATTGAAAACTTGTACATGTTTCCATTTTATTTCAAGACAGGAAAATAAACAAATGAAGCTTAAAACATTGAGGGAAGCAAATGTGACTCAAGCAATTGAGCTCCGGCCAACCACATGGGAGGTCCTGGGTTCAGTTTTGGATGCCTCCTAAAGAAGATGAGCAACACAGTGAGTTGGCACAATGGGCTGGCATGGCCAGCTGAAACAACAAGATGACACAACAAGAGACGCAAGGAGGAAAACGTAATGAGAAACAACAAAGCAGGGAACAGAGGGAGCTCAAGCAATTAGGCACCTCCCTCCCACATGGGAGGTCCTGGGTTCAGTTCCCAGTGCTTCCTAAAAAGAAGACAAGCACAAAACGAACAGATACAGTAAATGCAAACAATGAGGAGGAGGGGGTGGGAAGAAACAAATAAATTAAATAAATCTTAAAATATATATAGCAAGTGAGAGAAATATACATTATTAGTGTGCCAACATTAGGAAACTCAACCTAACATTGTACAAATTTTATAAAGAGGAAAGCTGAGTAAGTATTTATTGTGATCAACTGGAAGAAAGAATTAAAAGATAAATTAGCATGATAAAATGTTCTGGGAAAACAACCCTGCATAAGTTTCCTGTGTAGCCATTCCTCACACCCTGATTACCTGAACATTTTAATACTTTGAGAGTAGACTCAGGCCACTATGAGGGCTGAATGTTAAAACAGTAAGAACTGTGGTGGCTCTAAGAGTTCCTGAAATTATTAAGAATTCCCTGTACTACATTAGTAGTACTACTACTACTTCACCTATTAAAAAAAAAAAAAAAAAGAAAGAGGTACTGAGATAGGACAAACCCAAGATGGCAGAGTAACACACTTCAGGATTCTATCCTCTTACAAAAATATAAACATCAAGCAAAAAGTCAGCTTAAAAAAGTAGGAAAACCTTGCAGTGCCATTCTTGGCCCTTCCACCTTCTCCCTGACTTAATGCAGAGTCAGCCCACATTCCCAGTACAGGTCCCTATTCCTCCAGAAGCAGAGTAACCCTTATGTACATACTAGGGAATAAATATTTCTATACTTATCTCTCTGCCGGCAGCCTGAAGCACTGAAACAGGATACTTGCCACATCCCAGAACATGAACAGCACATAGAATCAGCCTGCATGGCAGCTAATATGCTAAGAAATGATCAAATTGTAGCTACCTAGGATAAAGGATTATCAACTATAGGACATACAATAAGATATCTAGTGCTGGTAGGAAAGACTATTTCTTAGGGAAAAGTAGACATTCAGATGTGTGTAAAGGGGAATTCCTAAGGCCATACACTTTTTTCTCAGGCTGTTCCTTGAGACTCATCTGCAGGAAGGAGTGCCAATATGCAATTATTGTGAAAGGAGTTTTTTCTCCCTTTTTAAATTTCTTTTTCTTTCTTTCTTTCTCTCTCTCTCTCTCTTTTTTTTTTTTTTTTTTTTTGCCATTACCCAAATTAAAGAAAATCTCAGTCATAATACTGGCTATACACAAGTTTAAGGAAAAAACACCACAGTGACTGAATTCCAGATATAACACATTAAAATATTAAAATGTCCAGTGTACAACAAAAGACTAAATGCTGGCAAAGAAACAGGAAATAATGGTCCATGCAGAGGAGGGAAAAAAGCATTAGAAACTTTCTATGAGGAAGATCAGACTTTGTATATTCCAAAGACTTTTAAAAATTATTATGATGGGAAGTTAATGCTTAATGGGTGAAGAGTTTCTGATGAAGTGAAGGAAAAGTTTTGGTAATGGACGGTGGTGAGCATTGCACAACTATGTAAATGTGATTAACATCACTGAATTATATACATGAAAGTGGTTAAAATGTGAAAGGTAATTTTTGTATTTATGTTAACGTAATAAAAATGTTTCAATGAAACAAAATCTTCAAACCAAAATTGTCTTAAATGTGCTCAAAGAGCAGAGGAAAACATGGACAAAGCACTGAAGTATATCAGGAAAATGATAGATGAACATAAGGAGAATTTCAATAAAGAGACAGAAATTTTAAAAAAAGGAACCAAGCAAACATATTGGATCTGAAGATCACAGTAGCCAAAATTTAAAATTCCCTAGTGGGAGCAGACATACCTCCCACATAGGAGATCCCAGTTTCAGTTCCTGGTGCCTCCTAAAGAAAACAAGGAGCAGACAATGAGGAAAAAAAAAAAAAAAAAAAGAACAGGGAGCAGATGTGGCTCAAGCAATTGAGTACCCACATCCCACATGGGAGATCCTGGATTCAGTTTCCAGTGCCTCCTAAAGAAAAAACAACAGACAATGAGCAAAAAAAAAAAAAAAAAAATGAGCAGACAACGAGCATAAACAAAAATGAGCAAACAATGAGCAAAAACAACAAGCAAACAGAGGGAGCCAACTTGTGGGGGGGGCATTCCCTAGAGGGGTTCAACAGCATTTTAAGAAGAAAGAATACATGAACTTGAAGATAGGAAAATTGAACTTATTCAATCTGAGGAGCAGAAAGAAAAAAGAATTTCAAAAAATGAACAGAGCCTAAGAGACATGCAAGACACCATCAAGCATTCCAATATATACATCAAGGAAGTCCCAGAAAAGAACAAAGGGCAGAAAAAATATTCAAAGAATAGCTAAAAATTTCCCAAATTTAACAAATCATGAATATATATATCCAATAATCTCAAAGTCAACAGAATAACCTCAGAAACTCACTTCATGATTCATAATCACACGAAGACAAAGACAAAGACTGAAGCCTAAGAGCTACAAAAGACAAGTAATGCAGCATGCACAAGGGCATTCCAATAAGATTAAGTGCCAATTTCTCATCAGAAACTATGGAGGCAAGGAAGTCAGTGGAATGACATATTTAAAATGATGAAAGAAAAAAAATTATCAACCTAGAGTCCTATATACAAAAAAAAAAAACACCAAAACTATCTTTCAAAATTGAGGAAGACATTAAGACATTCACAGGTAAACAAAAGCAGGAAGTTCATCACCACTAGGCCACTACACAAATTATGGAAGGAAGTTCTTCAGGTTAAAAAGAGAAGGAACCAGGCAATAGATCAAAGGCACATGAAGAAATATAGACCTCTGATAAAGGAAACTACCTGTTAAATATAAATGCCAGTACTACTGTATATTTGATTTGTAACTCTAGTTTTTACTTCTTAACAGATCTAAACAGCAAACTGCATTAAAAAGAATGATAAATCTATGGTTTGGGAAATACAAGGTATACAGACATGATTGTGACAAGAACAATGTAAAGGTGTAGAGGACAGAAGGATATAGGAACACAGTTTGTGTACATTACTGAAGTTTGTATCAAAGCAAACTAAATTTTTACAGATTGAGGATATTTAATTTAAGCTCATTGGTAATCAAAAAGAAAAATATGAAAAATACGTACAGAAGGAAATAAGAAGGGATTCGAAAGATTTCATTACAAAGATCGACTAAGTTAAAAAAAGAAAAAAGAAAAAAACAGTACTGGAAGAATTTCAGAACCAAAAGGTAATAAACTTAGAAAAACCAAATAGCCAGATGGCAGAAAAAAGTCCTGCATTATGAGTAGTTACTTTAAAACTAAAAGGGTTAAACTCCGTCCAAAGGTTAAGATTGACAAAATGGATTAAAAATTAGATGACCAAACTATATGCTGCTAACAAGAGACTCACCTGAAATTCAAAGACATAAAGTAGGTAGAAAAAGGAAGAATGAAATAAATATCCCATGTAAATAGTATCCAAAGCAAGGTGGGGGATATATTAATGCCAAACAAAATAAAATTTAAGGAAAAAAAATCGTTAAAAGTGATAAAGACGTAAACTGTATATTGATAAAAAGGTCAATTTATCAAGATACAATGATTATAAACAAATAAGTGCCTAAAAATAGAGGCACAAAATGTGAAGCAAACATTGACAAATTCGAAGGAAGAAACAGATGGTTCTAAATTAATAGTAAGAGACTTCAACGCACCACTTTCACAGAAGATTAATAAGAAAATAGAAAATTTGAACAATAACATAAACCATAAACTAACATACACATATAGAACATTTCATCTAACAACAGCAGTATCCACAAATCGTTCTTTAGTTTAGACCATATATAGGTCACAAAACAGGTATCAATAAAATTTTTTAAACATTGGGATTATCCAAAGTTCTCCTCCAATCACAGTGGATGAAGCTAGAAATCAATAACAGGGGAAAAACTGGAAAATTCACAAATATGTGGAAACTAAGCAATCCAATTCAATGATCAGTGAATCTAAAAGAAAAGCACAGGAAAAGCAGAAAATCTCTCAAGACAAATTAAAACAAAAATACAACAAACCAAAATTTATAGAGGTTACAAAAGTGGTGCTCAGAGGGAATTGTATAGCTATAAATGACTACATTAACAAAAAAGAAAGTTTATGGGTAGAAACTAGAAAAAGAAGAGTAAACTAAACTAAAAGTGAGAAGAAGGAAATAACAAAGATTAGAGTGGCGATAAATGAAATAAATAATAGAAAAACAATAGACAGAACCAATGAAACAAAGAGTTGGTTCTTTGAAAAGATCAATAAAATCAACAAACCTTTAGCTAGACAGAAAAAGAAGAGAGAATGTATAAAACACAAATCAAAAATGAAAGGGGAGATATGATTATGACCCTTACAAAAATAAAAGTAATTATAAGAAGGTACTATGAACAATTGTAGGCTAAAAATTAGACTGACTCAAGAAGAAATATAAGTTCTCAACAGACCAATAACAAGTAAAAAGATTGAATCAGTAATCAAAAAACTCCCAAAAAACAGTAGGCTGGGACCAGATGGCCTCACTTATGAATTTTAACCAACATTCAAAAAAGACTTAATATCAATCCTCCACATACTTTTTAAAAATTGAAGGAGAAGGAACATTTTCTAACTCCCTCTATGAGGCCAGCATCAACAAAGGCAAAATAAGATATCAAGATAAAAGAAAATTATAAATCATTATTGCTTATGAATATATAATCAAAGATCTTCAACAAAATATGAACAAATCAAACACAACAGCACATTGAAAGGATTACAAGGAGGCGGACTTGGCCCAATGGATAGGGCATCCGCCTACCACATGGGAGGTCCGTGGTTCAAACCCCAGGCCTCCTTGGCCTGTGTGGACCTGGCCCATGTGCAGTGCTGATGTGCGCAAGGAGTGCCATGCCATACAGGGGTGTCCCCTGTGTAGGGGAGCCCCACGCACAAGGAGTGCGCCCCATAAGGAGAACAGCCCAGCACGAAACAAAGTGCAGCCTGCCCAGGAATGGCACCGCACACACGGAAAGCTGACACAACAAGATGACGCAACAAAAAGAAACACAGATTCCTGGTGCCGCTGATAAGGATAGAAGTGGTCACAGAAGAACACACAGCGAATGGACACAGAGAGCAAACAACTGGGGGGTGGGGAAGGGGAGAGAAATAAATAAAAATAAATAAATCTTTAAAATTAAAAAAAGGGATTACACACCACAGTCAGGTGGGATTTATACCAGGAATGCAAGGCTGGTTGAACATAAGAAAATCAATTGATATGATACACCACATAAAGGAGGGGGGAAAATCACATGGCTATCTCAGTTTTTTTTTTTTCCAAAGGGAAGAACCACTGGCTGGCTTTTAATCCAGTTTTTTTTTTAACCTTTCAAAGTTGTTAAAGCTTTACCAGAAGGCATGAGTGTATGGAACATCGTTGTCCAATACTTCTCACGTAAATCCAAACCTCAGACTCCTTTTGTGGAGTAAGAAGGCTATTTGCTGTTTGTTTGTTTGTTTGTTTTTTCTTCATTTTCTTTTAAATGTTACATTAAAAAAATATGAAGTCCCCATATACCCCCCACCCCACCCACCCCACCCCTCCCACATCAACAACCTCTTCTTTTTTTTCCAAGATTTATTTATTTATGTATTTCTCTCCCCTTCTCCCCCAACCCAGTTGTCTGTTCTCTGTGTCCATTGGCTGCGCGTTCTTCTTTGTCTGTTTCTGCTATGGGAATCTGTGTTTCTTTCTGTTGTGTCATCTTGTGTCAGCTCTCCGTGTGGGTGGCACCATTCTCAGGCAGGCTGCACTTTCTTTCGCGCTGGGTGGCTCTCCTTACGGGGCACACTCCTTGCGCGTGGGACTCCCCTAAGCAGGGGACACCCCTGAGTGGCACAGCACTCCTTGCGCTCATCAGCACTGTGCATGGGTCAGCTGCACATGGGTCAAGGAGGCCCAGGGTTTGAACCGCGGACCTCCCATGTGGTAGACAGATGCCCTAACCACTGGGCCAAGTCCGCTTCCCAACAACCTCTTCTATCATTGCGGCACATCCACTGCACCTGGGAAATACATTCTGGAGCACTTCTGCACCACATGAATAGTGGTCCACATTGTAGTTCACACTCTCCCCCAGTCCACCCAGTGGGGCCACAGCAGGACACACAACATCCAGCATCCGTCCCTGCAGCACCACCCAGAATAACTCCAAATCCTGAAAATGCCCCCACATCATATCTCTTCTTCCATCTCCCTACCATCAGCAGCCACCATGGCCACCCTCTCCACATCACTACTACAATTTCTTCCCTTCCTAATCACAACAGTTCCCCAGCAGAACACCAATTAAGTCTGCTCTAATCCATACTCTATTCCTCCATCCTGTGGACCCTGGGATGGTTACGTTCAGTCCCCCTCTACATTAAGAGGGGCTTAGATTCTACATGGATGATGGATGCAATTCTCCAGCTTGCAGCTGTAGGCACTCTTGGCTCCCTGGTGTGGTGGTTGACCCTCTTCACCTTCCTGTCAGCTGGAAAGGATAAGTCTAACAAACCAGAGGGTAGGAGCTGCAAGTCTGCTGAGGCCCAGGGCCTGGCTGTCACACGGACAGTTCAGAGATTCAGGTCTCCTGAGTATATACCAACCCAAATGCCAACCACAGGTCTGGCAAAAATAACAGAAGAGGCATGTGTAGAAAAGTCATATCTGAGTCCAACTCCATCACCCTCAGGAACACAAACTCCAAAGTAGGGCTGGTCCTACCAGGACATGGTCCTGAACTCCAGAGCCATCTGCCATGACCATAGAACCTGTGGGTCTCTGAAGCCCTCAGGAGAACTAGCACCTGGGTTTCCATCTACCTTGGCTGTCTCTGGTACCCTGCTGAGGCATGCATAAGCATCACCCCTCTGATGACTTCCCAACTCTTTTTTGGATACTCATAGCAATATAAACTCACTTTTCCTTTCCATTTCCCCCTTTTATCCAAAGTCAAAAAGCAGTTTTAATACCTGATATTACATGTAGGCTGAGATATTCTGCCGGTCTGAGTTGACCCCTTTATTCAAGGTCTTTTTCTAGTTACATCATCAGCTGGTGCTTGGTAATAATCCCTCAGCACCAGGGAGGCTCATCCCTGGGAGTCATGTCCCACACTGGGTGGAAGGCAATGCATCTACATACTGAGTTTGGCTTAAAGAGTGGCCACATTTGAGCAACATGGAGGCTCTTAGGAGGTAACTCTTAGGCATCCCAAAGCTCTAGGTCTAGTTCGTATTTCAGGCACACAGGCTCATAATCAGAGCCATCAGTATCAAGGGCTCATCGTTGGACTATCCATCTTTGTTAGTCTTTGCCATTGCACTTGGGGGATTGTTGCTGTTCCATTGGGGAATGTGATAGAACTCCCCTGGCCAGGAACTCAGCACTCTCTCAGCTGTCATTTCCAACTGAAACCACTACGAAAATATCCAAACCTTTCTATGTACCCTGTATACATGTCCTAGAGAACTCCCTCCCAACCATGTGCTACCCACCAATAACACCCCACACAAGTGCTCCTTCCCCACCATAGATGAACCTCTCTGTAGTCCAAAACTTCTTCAAAAAGGAAGTCCAATATATTGCCAGGTTCCATTAATAGTAAAATGGAATATAGTGATGGGTTTAAAGGTTAGATATAGAATACACAGTAATTTAGAAAAATAAAATAAAGGAAAAATAAATTGGGGTATCAAAAAATAAAAAAATGTAAAAGCTTTGTTTTTGACATTTTGCCTTTCATCACTGGTATAGGTATTGCCCTGTATGTACAGTGGCAAGGAAATTTCTTCCATTTCTTCCTCAGTGTCTACATCCTTTCTTTATTTTTTTTTCCTAATTATTAAGTTTGTCTTCACATAAGTTTTAGATCACAGTAATTCACATATACAACATATGGTACTCCCACATATCCAACATCAAACCCTTTGTCCCTTCCCCAGCAATGATCTTTTTACATGTTCATATTATATTTGCTGCAGCTGATGTACAGATATTGAAACAATAGCTTTCAACATGGTTCTCTTTGGGTTTACGTTATGGTTTATATTTTACACTATACAATTTTCTAAATTTTCAGTTACCTTATGTTTTACATTATGGTTTACATTTTAGCCTACAGACTTCTATACGTTTCTGGTGTAATTTAACATGTCTTATATCCATCATTGCATGATCTTGTGGAACACTTCCATCGCCCCACAGTTACACTGCTTATTTGCTGTTTTTAAGTTCATTTGAGTTGCAAAGATTATTTCCTCTTTCCCATTTTTAGAATTTCCTGGATTCCCCCATTCAATCTTTTTTCTTTTTTTTAAGGATTTATTTTATTTATTCCCTCACCCCACCCCCCACCCCGATGTCTGCTCCCTGTGTCCACTTGCTGTGTGTTCTTCTGTGTCTGCTTGCACCCCCAGTGACACCGGGAAACTGTGTCTCTTTTTTGTTATGTCATCTTGCTGAGTCAGCTTTGTGTGTGTGCAGTGCCAGTCCAGGGCAGGCTGCGCTTTTTTTCACGCAGGGCGGTTCTCCTTGCAGAGCGCACCCTTGCACATGGGCATGGCACTCCTTATGCACAGCAGCACTGCTGTGGGCCAGCCCACCACACGGATTAGGAGGACCTGGGTATCAAACCCTGGACCCTCCCATATGGTAGGCAGACGCTCTATACGTTGAGCTACCTCCATTCAATCTTGGCTGCCATAACCAGACAGACAGAAAGCCCGAGGACTTCTTTTTCTTGCATCTATAGTGGAAATCTTAGCAGCAGACATTAACTGCTCCAGGGCTGTCGGAGTTGCATACTATCTCAGGTGGTGCAGAAGGCATTTGACAAAATCCAGCATCTAAAAGTCTAGAAAACTAGGAATAAAAGGGAACTTCCTCAACATTATAAAGGCACAGGTAGGCAGAATAGATAAAAATAACATGACCCAACTGTATGTTCTTTAGAGACTCAACTTAGACACAAAGACACTAGTAGGTTAAAAATAAAAGAATTGAAAAGATAAACCAAGCATATAGTAACCAAAAAAGAGCTGGGGTGGTGATATAAATATTGAACAAAATAGACTTTAAGTTATAAAAGACAAAGAAGGACACTATATATTAATAAAAAGGTCAATCCAAAAAGAAGGAATAAAATCATAAATATATATGTACCTAACCACCTTACTCTAAAATACATGAGGCAAACACTGTCAAAACTGAAGGGAGATATATAATAGTAGTTGAAATTTCAATACACCTCCCATCAACAGATAGACTATCTAGACAGTAGGTAAGGAAACAGAGAACCTGAATAACATGATAAGTGAACTAGATCCATCAGACATATACAAACTATTGTACCCCAAAACAGCAATCTTTACATTCTTCTCAAGTGCACATGAATCACTCATTCTCCAGGTCAGACCACATGTTGGTTCACAAAGGAAGTCTCAATAAATTTTAAAATATTGAAATTACACAAAGCATCTTATCTGGCCATAATGGAATGAAGCTAGAAAGAAAAGAAAAACAGGAAGAGAACTGGAAAATGCAGAAATACATGAAATTTAAATAATATACTCTAAAACAATCAATAGGTAAAAGAAGAGAACAAGGGAAATTAGTTAATATCTTCAGACAAATAAAAATGAGGACACAACATGTCTAAATTTAAGGGGTGTAGCAAAGGCAGTGTGAAAGAAATTTAGAGCCCTAAATGCTTACATTAAAAAAGAAGAAAGAGCTAAAATAAAAAACCTAATTATTAATACACACCTGGAGGAACTAGGGGAAAAAAAAGCAAACTGAACCCAAAGCAAGAAGAAAAGAAATAACAAATATTAGAGCAGAAATAACTGAAATAAAGAATTAAAAACCAAGAGAGAGCATTAACAAAACCAAAAGTTGATTCTGTAAAAAGATCAATAAAATTGACAAACTATTAGCTAGACAGACAAGGGGAAAAAAAAGAGAAGACAAAAATTGATAAAATCAGAAATGAGATGGAGGACATAACTAATGACCCCACAGAAATAAAAAGGATCAAAACAGGATACTATGAACAACTGTAAGCCAAAAAAATTAGATAACCTAGATGAAATAAATTCCTAGAAAGACACAAGCAACCTACACTGATCCTACAAGAAACTGAAGACCTCAATAGAACAACTCTAAGTAAAGACAGTGGATCAGTCATCAAAATCTTCCCAAAAAAGAAAAGTCCAGGACCAGATGGCTTCACAGGTGAATTTTACCAAACATTCCAAGAGGAATTAATACCAGTCCTGCTCAAACTCTTCCAAAACATTCAATCAGTCTATAAGGCCAACATCATCCTAACACCAAAATCAAAAAAAAAAAAAAAAGGTACTACAAGAAAAGAAAATTACAGACCAATTTCTCTTATGAATATAGATGCATAAATCCTCAAAAAAAAAAAAATACTAGCAAATAGAATCCAACATCACATTAAAAGGATTATACACCATGATCAAGTGGGATTTATCCCTGGTATGCAAGGAGGGTTCAACATTATAAAATCAATTGTTGTAATACAAACACATTAATAAAATAAAAGGAAAAACAAAAACAAAAACACGTGATCATCTCAATGCAGAAAAGGCATTTGAAAACATCCAGCATCCCTTCTTACGCAAATATTAAAAACCCACAGTTAATATCATATTCCAAGGTGAAAGAATAAAAGCTTTCCCTCTAATATCTGGAGCAAGACAAGGATACCTACTGTCACCACTATTATTCAAAATTGTACTCAGAGAAATCAGGTAAGAAAAAGAAATAAAAGGCATCCAAATTAAAAAGGAAAAAGTAAAACTTTCACTCTATGATCCTACATACAGAAAACCCTGAAAAATCTGTAACAAAGCTACTAGAGCTAATAAATCCAGCAAGTGGCAGGGTATAAGATCAACACACAAAAATCAGTAGTGCTTCTATAGATTAGTAATGAGCAATCTTGGGAGGAAAATTTTTAAAAATCCATATACAATAGCAAATAAAAGAATCAAATATCTAGGAATAAATTTAACCAGGGATGTAAAAGACATACATAGAAAACTAAAAACTTTGCTAAAAGAAATCAAAGAAGAGCTAAATAAATGGAAGGATATTCCATGCTCATGGATTAGAAGACTAAATATCTTTAAGAAGTCAATGCTACCCAAAACAGTTTACAGATTCAAAGCAATCCCAATAAAAATTTCAACAGCCTACTTTGCTGAAATAGAAAAGCCGATCATCATATTTATTTGGAAAGGTAAAGGGCTCCAAATAGCCAAAACCATCTTGAAAAAGAAGAACAAAGTTGGAGGACTCAAACTTTCTGGCTTTAAAGCTTATTACAGAGCTACAGTGATTTTAAATTTTTTTTATTTTAAGAAAGTATGGTACTGGCACAAGGATAGATATAGAGACCAATGGAATTGGATTGAGAGTTCAGAAACAGACCCTCATGTGTATAGCCAGTTGATTTTTTTCAAGATGGCAAAGACCACTCAACTGGGAAAAAATAGTATCTTCAACAAATTGTGTTGGGAAAATTGGATCTCAATCTGTAAAAACATGAAGGAAAACCCCTAGACCCCTACCTCATACCATACACAAAAATCAACTCAAAATGGGTCAAAGACCTTAATATAAGAACTAGCCTAGAAAAAAAATTGTAGGGAAGCATCTTCAGGATCTTGTGTCAGGCAATGGTTTCTTAGACTTTACAACCAAACAAAAACAAAAGAAAAAATAGGCAAATGAGATTTCATTAAAACTTCTTGTTCCCCAAAGGGCTTTATCATGAAAGTAAAATGACAACCTACACAATGGAAGAAAATATTTGGAAACCACATATCTTACAAAGAATTAATATCCAGAATATATAAAGAAGGAAGCAGATATGACTTAGACAACTGAGCTCCTGCCTACCACATGGGAGGTCCACGGTTCAGTTCCTAGTGCCTCCTAAAGAATACAATGAACTGGCATGACAGATGGGTGCAGCAAGCTGATACAACAAGCTGATACAACAAGTGACATGGGAAGAAAAACATAATAAGAGACACAACAAAGCAGGGAGCAGAGGTTCCCAGTGCCTCCTAAAAAAAAAGGAGCAAGATAGCGAGCTGTTGTAATAGGCAGGCACAGCAAGCTGATGCAACAAGATGAAGCAACAAAAGACACAAGGAGTAAAAACATAATGAGAGACACAACTAAACAGGAACAGAGGTGGCTCAAGTGATTATGTGCCTCCCTCCCATATCAGAAGTCCTGGGTTCAGTTCCCAGTGCCACCTAAAGATACAGCACATAGGGAAGTGGATGTGGCTCAAGTGATAAGGCTTCTGCCTACCATATGGGAGGATCTGGGTTCAATCCCTGGGGCCTCCTGGTCAAAAAGAAAAAAAAAACAAAACAGAAAGAGTGCCTACACAGCAAGCGTCCACACATCAAGCCAGTGCCTGCACAACTGAGTCATGCAGCAAGATGATGACGCAACAAAAGAGATATGGAGAGAGTCAAGGTAAAGCACAGCAGAAACCAGGAACAGAGGTGGTGCAAGTGACAAGGAATCTTTCTCCACATCAGAGGTCCCCAGGATCAAATCCCGTTGAATCCTAGAGGAGAAAAATGATAAGAGGAGACAGAAAAAGATAAACAGATACAGAAGATCACACAGAGAATGGACACAGACAACAAAATACAGCAGGGCAGGGGAGGCAGAGAGGGAGGGGTGAAAGTAAAAAAAAAGACAGCACTCAG
The DNA here is from genome assembly GCF_030445035.2 of Dasypus novemcinctus. Lineage (NCBI taxonomy): Eukaryota > Metazoa > Chordata > Mammalia > Cingulata > Dasypodidae > Dasypus > Dasypus novemcinctus. Next base: position 42,163,603 of record NC_080675.1, read on the forward strand.
TAAGTGCAAACAATGAGGGGGTGAGGAGAAATAAATAAGTAAATAAAATAAATCTTTAAAACAAAAACAAAACAATATATAAAGAAATCCTTCAAAGTTCACAACAAAAAGACAAACAACCCAATTTAAAAATGGGCAAAAGACTTGAATAGATATGTCTCCAAAAAAGATACACAAATGGCCAGAAAGCACATGAAAAGATGGCCATCAGGAAAATGCAAATCAGAGCCACAATGTGATACCATTTCATGCCCTTTAGCATAGCTGCTACTAGAAAAACAGAAAATAACAGTTGTTGGATAGGATGCAGAGAAATAGGAACACTGCTATCCCACTATTAGGTATATACCCAAAAGAAGTGAAAGCCGGGACTTGAACAGATATTTGCACACTGATGTTCATAGCAGCTTATTCACAATTGCCACAAGTTGGAAGCAACCCAAGAGTCCATCAACAGCTGAATGGATAATAAAATGTGGTATATACATACAATGGAATATTATTCAACTGTAAAAAGGAATTAAGTCCTGACACATGTAACAAAATGGATGAACCTGAAAGACATCATGTTAAGTGAAAAAAGACAGACTTAAAAGGACAATTATTGTATGATCTCACTGATTTGAAACAACTAGAATAAGCAAAATTCATACACCAGAATCTAGAATACAGGTTACCAGGGGACGGGGAAGGGATAGGTAATGAAAAGTAAAGGCTTTAAATATATAGGTTTCCTATTTGGAATGATGGAAACATTTGGTTATGGATGGACATGATGATAGCACAACATTGTGAATACAATTAACAGCACCAAAATATAGAACTGAATGTGACTGAAAGGGAAAATAGTAGAATGTATATATGGTAACAATAAAAAATTTTTAAACTTCCATGGAACTATACTACATAAAGAGGGAACCCTTAGTTGAACCATGGGCTTTAATTAATAGTACAATTACAAAAATTTCCTATCATCAATTATAATGAATGTTCCACAACAATGCAAGTTGTTGGTGGTAGGGTGGTATACAGGAATCCTGTATTTTATTCATAATTGTTCTGTAAACCCACAACTTCTCTAATAAAGAAAAAAAGGGGGGGGGGAAGATACCACCTTACACCCACTAGAATAGCTATTATTAAAAAATGTTTAATGGAAAATAACAAGTGTTGACAAGGATATGGAGAATCACCTTAATATATTATTGGTAGGAATATAAAATGATACAGCCATTGTGGAAAAGTCTAGTGATTCCTCAAAAAGTTAAGTATAGGACTACTAGGTAATTCTGCTTCTAGATATATAAGTCAAAAGAATTGAAAGCAGGGACTCAAAAAGATATTTGTACCCAGTGTTCATTGCAACATTATTCACAATTGTCAAAAGGTAGAAGCAACCCAAGTGTCCATCAACAGCTGAATGAATAAATAAAATGTGGAATATACATATGGAATATTATATTATTGGAATATTATTCAATTGTAAAAAGGAATAAAGTTCAGATAAAATGCAACATGGATGAATCTTGAAGTCATCACCTTGAGTGTAATATGCCACAGACACAGAAGGACGAATATTACCTATATGATTTCACTTATATGAAATACGTAGAATAAGCAAAAAAAATTTCAAAATGAGAGAAAATGGATTTCAAATGACCAGGGGTGGGTTAGGGTGGGAATGGGCTGTTACTGTTTGATGATTCCAGAGTTTCCATTTTATTTTATTTTATTTTTATTTTTATTGTCTTTATTTGATTTTTTAATGTTACATTCAAAAAATATGAGGTCCCCATATACCTCCCACAACCCTCAGCCCACCCCTCCCCCCAATAACAACAACCTCCTCCATCATCATGAGACAGTCATTGCATTTGGTGACTACATCTCTGAACACCGCTGCACCTCATGGTCAATGGTCCACACCATAGCCCACACTCTCTCACAGTCCACCCAGTGGGCCATGGGAGAACATACATTGTCCGGTAACTGTCCCTGCAGTACCACCCAGGACAAGAGTTTCCATTTTAGGTGAAGAAAAAGTTCTGGTAATGAATGATATTGATGGTAGCCCAACATTGTGAATATAATTAATCTCACTGAATTGTATGCTTGGTAGTGGTTACAAAGGGAAATTTTATGTTGAATGAATGTTACCATAATTCTAAAAAAAAGCGGAGAGAGCCGATGTGGTTCAAGTGGTTGAGGACCTGCTTCCCACATGGGAGGTGCCTGATTTGGTCTCTGGTGCTTCCTAAAAACAAAAAAACAAACAACAAGCAAACAAACCTTTCTAGGGGAGCCAAGGTGGCTCAGTGGTTGAGTGCCAGTTTCTCATATATAAGGCCCAGGGTTCAATCCCTGACCCTGGTACAAAGAAGAAGAAGAAGAAAAAAAAAAAAAAGGGAAAGAGAGACTGAAGAGACAATGACAAACAAATGCAATATATGACCCTAGGTTGGATCTAATAATGGAGGAGAAAATAACCAAAGGGACATTGTTGGGACATATGAAAATATTAGAATAAAGACTGTAAGCTTTATATCAATGCTAAATTTCTTAACTTGATAACTGTATTTAAGGTGGTTACATAAGTGTTCAATGAGCATGCTATATATAACCTACACTCAAATGGTTAGAAAATAAAACAGATGACAGACAGATGATGATAGAGAGATACAGATAGATACAAAGAGAGAGATGAAAGAAATTTTGAGAGAAAGGAAGAGGAGAGAAAGGAGGGAGTGAGAGAATGCTACTTCAAGTGTGGTAAATGTTAAAAGTTGGTGAATCTGCATAGCTGGGTGGGGGATATGGTAGAGTTCTATGTACGGATTTTGGATTATTTTTGTAACTCTCTTTTAAGTTTGAAATTATTTCAAAATACAAAGGTTTTTAAAAGTCATTAAAATATGCAATACTTTCTTTATGCCACATTTTCTCTCTTGACTCCTTGCTTGGGTTTATAAATTTCAAGGGCTGCATGATAATTTATACTATTTGCACATAATCTTTTTTTTTTTTTTGCACATATTCTTAATGTTACTAAGATCCAAGCTTTTAATTTTCCAATAACAAATAAAAAAATTATAAAATCATAACAAAATTTTATATCATTTAGGAATTTTATATTCTGTTGAAATGATGCATGGCTAAAATTGAAAAGCTTAACTGTACTAAATGCTAGTGAAGCTGTGGAAGAAAGGGAACTCTCCCACACACTGCTGCTGGGAGTGAAATCAGTCCAACTACTTTGGGAAATTATCTATTATTAAAGCTAAACATATGCATGCATACTCCATGACCCAGCAACTCAACTCCCAGGTATAAATCAAATAGAAATTGAATATATATGTAACAGTATCACTGCAACAGCCAGAAACTGAAAATAATCCAAATGACCATTAGCAAGAAAATGAATATATAATTTGTGGTATAACCATACAATGGAACATTACAAAGCAATAGAAAGGAATGAACAATTGCTACCACAATGACATGAATGAATCTCACAAATATAATGTTGAGTGAAGAAACCAGACACAAAAGAACACATATACTATATGATTCCATATACATAAAGTTCAAAAACATGCAAAATACTTCTATGATGTTAGAAGTCAGGAGAATGGTCAACTTGGGAAGATAGAAATTAGTAACATAAGAGAAGCTACCAGGAATATTGATAATATTCTATTTCTGATCATAGGTGAAGTGTATACCATGTGTTCATCATGTGAAAATTCAGTGAATGATCCACTTAAGACTTACAGTTTACTTTTAAGAATTTCAAGATTTGTGTATAAAAAGTTATATCCGAACATTGTTATTAATATGCATGCCTATCATTTAAGATGCTTTCTGAAGATAAAGTATAGCCATGTATAACTGGTAAAATGATTTTTAAAATTTTATCATAGCACCCAAAAGACAAAAGAATGCATTTAGTATAATCAAAGACTTGCTCTTGAAAACTTATCTTGAATAAAGTAAGTTCCTTTCCTAAATAACAGAAGTCATGATAGAATATTAATTAAATTTAATTGAGCTATATGCAAAAATCTACTTAAAGAAATGTATTAATTAAACGTTTGTAAATGGTAAAACATGCTGAAATTCACTAAATGAACAAATATAATGCTGAATTTAAGTAATCAACTAATGATCTGAAGCCAAAATGAATTCTTCAGATAATAAAAGGCTTAATCCAAATACACATTTATTTCTTGTAGCCTACGCACCACAAACTCTTGTAATATGCCCTCGTCTTCAGATTTCCTGATGACAATTACCACTACAGAAAGGCATACCAACAGTAATTTTTCATGATATTTTTACTGGCACTTGCTTACAATCATTCCAAACATTCATTAAAAGTCAACCTATGGCCATTTGAAGCAAACCAAACCAAATTCTACTGTGTACAAAATATCACTGAACACCAGAATTAAAGTACGTACAGAACTACAAAACAGCAAAAAACACCAGACCTAAACCCAAAATCCTCAGAAAACTTAACAACCATTGTCATAAAAGAAACTGCACAGAAACAGACCTAGGCAAATTCATGGAGTTTTAATACTTAATAGTTATCTCAGTGTGACAAAGTAATATAAAGCATGCATAAAGACTAACCAATGACAGGGAAGAAGAGGAGCAACTATAGGAAATTTTAAAAATCAACCTACAAATCTGTCCTAGGCTCAAATTGTAAAAAGGGTACTAATTTCATCAAATGAACTTTAAGATGGTAATATTTGCTATTAGCTATGTGCTATAGAAATTACACAGTATATATGACCTTTAAAAAGTCATGTTTTTTATTTTCCTATAATATTATTACCTGATACTATAAGTCAATTAATCTAATGTTAAAAAAGAGAAAAGAAAAGAAAGGAAAAAAAGAGAGGAAAAAAACTTACTGGGATTGAAAATTCCTCAGCCAAATACTTCAATGAGGCTGTTTCTCTTGCCAAAAACTTGTTTCTTTCTTTCAGATTTCCTTGAAGTTGTGTATCAAACTCCTTTCTGACCACAGAAGCAACAGAATCAATAATCACAAGTTTGACTCCCTTTGAAATAATTTCTTCTTCCAAAGATTCAATCCTACAGAAGCAGTAAAATATTTAAGATATAATTTAAAACAACAACAACAGGGTACTGGAAAAGTTAATCAAACAAAAATAATAACAAACTGTTCTTCCCTAGGTTACAATAATGATTGCAAGAATTCAATGAATATAACTTCTTTGCAGCTCTTCTATATATACTGCACTCTTTGTGTAATAGACCAAAACATTTTATTTAGTTCATTCCTTGGTTCCCATATGCTAGAGTAAAACTACTTGTGATGGCCGTCTCGAAAACGGCCCATATTGATCCCCACTACCTGGTAATCACATCCTTGTACAGTCCCCTCCAACATTGTATCAGGGTTGAATTATGTGACCAATAGCATATGACAAAATGATAGTACAACATTTCTGAGAGTAGGTTATAAAAAACTATGGCTTCCACCATGGGCATGCTCTCGTTTGCTGGCTTTCTCTCAGATCACCCATTCTGGGGGAAGCAAGTTGCTCCATTGTGAGCTTACCTACAGAGAGGTCCACGTAGTGAAGTAATAGCCATCAAGGAACTGAGGCCTGTCAACAACTATGTGAGTGAGCTTAGAAGTGGATTCTTCAGTCCCAAACTTTGAGAGGTCTGCAGCCCTGGACAACAGTTTGGCTGCAACCTCATAAGCAACCCTGAGCCCAAGCCACCTAGCTAAGCTGCTCCTAGTTCCTAACCCTCAGAAACTACGTGAGATAATATATGTTTGTTGTTTCAAGCTGCTAAACTTTAGTGGTCATTTTCTAATGGAACAATAGATGATTAAAATACCACTTAAGGGAAACGGACTTTGGCCCAGTGGTTAGGGCGTCCGTCTACCATATGGGAGGTCCGTGGTTCAAACCCGGGCCTCCTTGACCCGTGTGGAACTGGCCCATGCGCAGTGCTGATGCGCGCAAGGAGTGCCGTGCCACGCAAGGGTGTCCCCCACGTGGGGGAGCCCCACGCGCAAGGAGTGCGCCCGTGAGGAAAGCCGCCCAGCGTGAAAAGAAAGTGCAGCCTGCCCAGGAATGGCGCCGCCCACACTTCCCGTGCCGCTGACGACAACAGAAGCGGACAAAGAAACAAGACGCAGCAAATAGACACCAAGAACAGACAACCAGGGGAGGGGGGGAAATTAAATAAATAAATAAATCTTTAAAAAAAAAAAAAAAAAAAAAACCACTTAAATAATTAAAGCCAAAACATTTAGTTCACTGAATGTTTTTCATTTTTAAATAAATATTTCAATCAATAGGCTGTAGCAAATGAAGAATGCTGCAGTAATAATCAAGAATTCTAAACTGCAATCCTCAACCTGAGGTCATTCATCTGAATTTAACAAATATTTAACTTGGGCTTATGTGCAAAGCACTGTCACTCAACAGCTCTCTATAGCTATACCAACAAGATGGGGCAAGACTCACCATTTGATAATGATTTTACTGAAAGGACCTTGGAACTTCGCTAAATACACAAAGGGTCAAAGAAAGCATAAATATGTCTTTAGTTTAAAAGCACTTCAAATCTGCTGTACTTAATAGATGTATAAAACTCACTGTAAGTATAAGATAATGTCAATGTTTCAAGGACAAGTTTTTGAAAAAAGACTTTAGATACATTTCATCATACATCTATTGAAAATAATGTTTAAATTGATTGATTTTTTTTTCATGTAAAAACTATATATTATATTTACAAGGAATCAAATTCTGGACATGCAGTAATATTTCTAAAAATCAGGATAAAAAATCTAAGATTAACTAGCTAAAATACTTAGTAAATTGGTGAAAACTGGTACATGGCACACAGCAAATTTACTGGCAAATGAAATCTACACCAAACATATGATACCATAAAATCAAATAACCATACCACAGATAAGTGAATATTCTCATAGTAGGCAGGATAATGTCCCTGCCCCACCCCAAGATATCTATATCCTAATCATAAGAACTTGTGAATATGTTACTTTATGGCAAAAGGTATTATGAGGATGTAATTAAGATAAGAACATTGAGATAAGGAGATTATCCAGCTGGACCCAATCTAATTACCTAGGTCTGTAAAATCAGAGAACCTATTTCATACAGGAGTGAGTAGACTATGAAGAAGAGAGGACAATGTAGAAGCCATTGCATCAGATGCAATGTTGTTGGCCCACAAGCTAAGGTATGTGCATGATCCATAAACTGTAAAAAGAGAAGAAACCAATTCTCCCTAGAGCCTCCATAAAAGAATACTGCCTGCCAACACCTTGATTTTAGTCCAGTGAGACCAATGTGAAACTTCTGACCTACAGTGTAACAATAAATTTGTGTTGTATTAAGCTACCAACTTTGTGACCATTTGTTACAGCAGCAATGGAAAATTAACACAACTAGAAACCAAAATGCAAATCATATGACTAAAAAATTGGCTGAAAACATGTACAAGAAATCTAAATAAATATTTATATCAATTAAAATTGTTATAAATCAAACAGCATTCATTTGAATGAATTCATATACAAGAAGCCACAATACCAATTAACAAATGTTTCATTAAAAACTGGTACAAAGTATATAGCAAAATAAATATCTAAACTAATTTTTGGAAAATTAACCTAAACTAATTTTAATATAATCTGGTTTAACCTTAATAGTACAGTGATGCTTCCATTGCCACGTGAGCCACATCTGCTCCTCCTCCATTGCTTTTGAGGCAAAAAATTTAATAACAATTTATTTATATCTAAAATGTTAGGAAAATAATCCAAACTTAATCTTCAGTCAGCTGAATGCCCTTATACTTGTTAAGAAAACTATCCAAGGGTTTTAAAGCTAGTGGCTTTGCTATGGTTATGGCCTAGGACAAAGAGAAAGATACATCATCTTATCTATCATATATCTCATCTTTGGCTTTACTAACTAACTCTGCACATGGGTATAACTGGATACAAAGTAATCTGTGGATACATTAGTGGAGAAATTACTAATATGGTAGCCAAGAAGAACATGCATCCATGAAATGCAACTAAACATACTGTGTGCATGTACCCTTAATTCCTTCCTATCAGCCCCTACATTCAATTTCTATTGGTTCTACTTCCACAACATTTCTCTAATCCAGTGCAATTTTCTCTACGTCCACTCTATCCTAGTCAACACCCCATTGCCTCTTACCTACCTAAGAGTATTCCTTGTTCATCTAAAACCCAAGCTCCACAGTGAGCCAAATTGATTGTTTTCAAATGAAAATTAGGTAATATAGTACATTCAGCACAGGCACTAAGTTTCCCACTGCACTTGGAATAAAATCCGAACTCCTTCCCAACACTTACAAGGCTTACATGATCTAGTTCTTCTTCCAACCTCAGTTTTATCTATCACCATCTTGCTCCCTTCTCTCCAGTCATACTGGTCTCTTTTCTGGGCCTTTGCATAGCTCTTCCCTCTGTCTAAAATGCTCGTCACTCAACTTTTGGCATAGCTGGCTCATTCTTTGTTCACACATCCCCTTCCCAAAGAGGCTTTCCTGACTGTACATGGAGGGAAAAGATACTTGCTTAAGATCTCATGTGGTTACTCTGAACCTCATCACTGCATGACATCACTTTATCACTTATCACAAAGTTTAATAATTTTATTTATTAATTTTTCTTGTTTATTATCTGTGTTCCCAACTAAAATGTAAACTCCATGAGGGCACATATCTTATATTTTGTTCAATGCTATATTTTCTGTATCTAACATGTAGTAAGATACAGAAGTATCTAACATGTAGTAAGACATAAATAATATTTGTTAGCTCAATGAATCAATGAATCAACGATGGTGGGGTCAAAGAACTCCAGAGAGAATTCATGAAGAAGCAGGATTTGATTTAGAAAAGACAGGATGAGATGTATAAACCATAACTAATTATTTTCCCATAAAATAGGAAATGTATAATTCCAGTATGTAAGGACTTTTTTAAAACTCAGAATCTGGAAACATGAAAAACAAAGAACAAAACCTCAAAGTATTATTAAATACCAAAATCTAAAATAGTATACCTTTGTAGAACTTCATCACAGGTGAGTTCCCGAAAAAGATGAATTTTACTGCTTGTCAAAAGTAGTTTTTCTTCAGCATTAAAATAACTGGGAAAACGGGATTCTGCTATCTGAACCAGTCTGTGTGAGGGAGAAGAAAAATAGCACAAGTGAAAATAGTCAATATTTAAGGCCACATTGCTGAACCTCTAATAAATTTTACTTGGAAAACCCTTAAGCCACAAATAATACTAAACAAAAGCCTTAACAATAGAGCTGGTCTAAGCAAAATGGCTCAATATGCAAGTTTAAAATATAAGCTCTCCTTTTCAAGCACTAACAGTTTAGCAGTCAGAGCATGAGAATAGCAAGGGTTTTTGATCTCATCTAACCTTGAGCAAGCAACAATGTCTCCTAGATTTATTGTTCTGCAAATAAATGCTTTTTATGAATTGTATTTTTACTAGAAGCAATAAGATATATTTAGTAAATAAGCAAAATACATTTTTGAATGAAAGAAATATATTTGAACAAATATATTATAACCCTAATTATCATATATCAGTAAGTCTCTTTGTCCTAGTCCAAAAAAATATATTTTTTTTCAATGAAAACTTTATTTATATATAAATAATGCTATCCAGTAGTTCATTGGTAAACAAACCAAAAAAGTTATATTCTAAACCCTAAATTCTGACCTCAAAACTAGATATAATATATGGTGTAGGACAAGTACAGGAGAGTGACAAGTTGAAACAGATGTAGTTATCTTCATTCATATCACAACACTTGGAGAGAATTACTAGAAATTTCAAGTATTTCTGATTTAAAATGTTAAAAATATATATCTTTGAATATAACTATCTCCTATTTAAAATGATGTTTTATCATCCTTAGTACATAACCATCCAAGGGGAAATAAGAAGAGGAACTATAAACTACAACTATCGTATATTTTAGACCATTTAAAAACATGAAAGTACAACAGAAAAGTGTTTTCATTTCTAAATATTTAGAGAACCAAGAAGAGACTAAGAACCTTAAAAAGATAATCACGGTAAGTTCCTTAAATATGCTATAATCAGAAATGAAAGAGAAAAACCTAAAACAGGAAAGGAGAAGAAAAAAATAAAAGAACTAGCCAACATTTTTTAAAAGCATATTTTGAACAATTTGACAAGAAAAAACATAATTAGGTTGAACAGGAAAAGGAAAAATTACTTCAGGAGTAAGGAATAGCACCAAAAGATGTGTAAAGAGTAGAAAATGGATCAAATGGCCATTTAGGAAAAGTTCTTGTAAAAGGCATGGGGATTGAAATGGAAGAAGGAAATGAGGTAAGTGTCAAAGGCAATAGGAGATGAGAGAGGTGGCATTGGCAAAGGCAAAGCTGGCAAATTCTGAGGGCTAGGGGAAAATATATAAAATTTTTTTTATTAGGGCAAACTGCTGAATTTAGTGCTAGTCAGAGAAGTCAGCTAAAAACCTCTGGCACTTGGAACCCACTGATTTTTAATAGGATAGTTATGGCAACATCTACCAGAACCGTAGAAGTTTTTCAAAACATGGATACCTAGTTGATTAGAAACAAGTTTAGCAGTCAGAGCATGATTCATTGGCAACAACCACTAGTCAGTGGACACAATAACTTTTTAAAGAAACTTTAGATTACATAAATGTTACATCAGAAATATAGGTGGATTCCCATATATCCCACCCTTGTTCCCCCTCTCCCACTTGCCCACATTTAACAACATCTTTCATTAGTGTGGTACACTTGTTACAATTGATGAACACATACTGAAGCATTGCTTGAGTGGAGAAAGGCTCTGGAGCTTATTACTGCTCTCATTCAATTAAGGCCCCTCAGAAGAAATGGTGGTCAATGTGTGGGACATGAGCTAACTTTGTTCACAGTGACCATGCTAAGTAACTGTATCACATGGTTACTTATACATCATGCTACAATTTTCTCTGTGTTCTCAAATGTTTTTTGTTTGTTTGTTTTTGGGGAGAGGGGCGGAATCTGAAAAATATATAAATAAAAAAGCAAATATAAATGTAGTGTTCTATATGCCTCACATTAATCATGGTAATTTATTTTCACAATCTTCATCACAAAGATCTTTTTTGGTTAGGACAAGCAACAGAAAAAATATCCTAACTTTCACTTCCAGGCATTAATTACATAGCGTTTGAAAGCAATGCCATCTAGTGGACATCACTATATAAAGGGTATTACTTTCAGAGGAAGTATTTAAGATTCATTCATGGTGCCAAGCACCATTCTAAGTGCTGAGGATATGGCAATGAACAAAGAAAAATAAAATCTCCTCCTTGATGGAGCTTACATGCTAGTGAGAAAGACAAACAAATAAATATATATTATATATCTGGTAATAAGTGCTCAAAAAAAAAAAGTGAAGCAGGATGAGGTAACAATGTGACAGAGGGAAGCAAGTGCTATTTTATATAGGGTGGCCTGGAAAAGTCTCTTTAATAGGTGACATTTGAACAAATGATTAAGGGAAATGAGATAATGAACCATGTGGCTATCCAGCAGAACAGCCCATGGAATAGAGAACTATATCAAGTATAAAAGCCTAGATATGGCTTGATGTATTTGGGGAATAGCAAGAAGGCTAATGAGGCTGCAATACAAAGAGTAAGAGGGAAAATAATAGGAAATAAGGTCAGAAATCTAGTCAGGGGCTAAGATCACTAAGATCTATAGGTATATGCTATTTGGTTTAGATTTTATTTAGTAAGATGGGAAGCTTAGGAGCAGGACTAATATGATCTAACTTCTTTTTTTAAAGGATCATGCTAGCTGATAAATGGAGACAATACATGGAGCAATGGTAAAATCAAGGAGTAGTCCAGATAAAGAGATTATGGTGATTTGATCTAAAAAGGTAATAGTACAAGTGATTAGACATAACTGAATTTGAGATATAGTTCAAAAGAGGAGTTGAAAGTCTTTCTTAACTAATTGAATGAGCTGCTGGAATTAACATTTATCAAAATGGAGAAGACTAGATTTGGATCAGGTTATTACTGATATGGTTTTATTTTTTCCATGGGAGAATCACAAATGCAGTTGTGGACATAACAAGGCATCTGGGTATATATGCCATCATGAAGGTAAGCATATTAGACATCCATGTCAATAGCCAGTTGGAGGTGAACCTGTAGCTCATAGGAAAGCTCAAAACTCTTATCAATCTAGGAGTCATCAGCATATAAAAGGGTTTTTAAATCATGGGACTAGATGAGAACAGGGGCTGAGAACAGAAATAGTAGAGATAGGGTCCCAGGACTGAGCTCTGGAATTCCCCAAGACTTAGAAGTTGAAAAAATGTATAGGCTCCAGGAAAAGAGACTGAGAGGAGGTGACCAGTGATGTTACGTATAAAATCAAAATCAAAAGAATGGTTCCAGGAAGCCAAGTGAAAAACTGTTCAAGAAAAGGGAGTATGAATTGTTTTAATCCTGCCACAAGTCTGACTATGATAAGAAAGGCAGTTTTGGTTAGGGTAGATAACAACTAAATCCTGAGTGGAATGAATTCAAGAGGGAATGAAAGGAGAGACTTCCACTTCCATCCACAAAGAATTAACTGGTATGAGAACTGTCCTCCTATCAAAAACAACTAGAAAACCAGACAAGATACATGAAACAACAGTTTTCAGACACTGAACACACAGCTCAAAACTGTGATCCTACAGAGAAAGGAAACAAGTGAGGTTAGCCCTATGATTGCCCTAGCTTGCTACTGAAGGCACTTTCCATGCTGCAGCGCAGGAAAGAGAACCCAAACAGAATCCAGTAGGTTCACCGAGTTGAAAATATGGGGATCAGAGTTGGGCAGGCCAAGACAACTAGAATTTTAGGGGCATAGTGGAGGGAGCTGCACACACTGAGTACAGTTAAGATCTACAGAGGGGTCCACTTAGAATACATAGTGCATATGTATGAGGGAAAACTATCTGAGGTTGAGGAAACAATCACCAGAAAGCAGTAAAGTGAACAAATTTTAGAGCTCACACAAGATTGAGAATACTTTGTGTTCTCAGAAGACTGAAGAGACCTCATAACACACCAAGCATTGAGTAGAGTTCTCAGAAGTATTTAACCTTAGTAGTGGAACTAAATTAGTCCCAAAATAAAGATTGTTGAGGACTTGCCATAAAATTTAAAAGATCAAAAGGTCCAATCTAATGGTTAACTTCACATTAAAACAAAATTCAACACTCATGACAGACATTAAAATCCAACTTTCAACAATGTAAAATTCACAATTTCTGACATCCAATTACAAATTTTCAGACATGCAGCAGAGGAGGAAAAGATGAGATGTAACCAGGAAAAAAATATCAATCAATAAAAACAGACCGAAAATTACACAGCTAATGGAATTAGTCAACAAAGACCTTAAAATGGCTATTATTAATGTTATAAATATGCTCAAGGAGGTATGGCAGGGGTTGGCAAACTACAAAACATGGGTCAAATCTAGCCCATTACCTCCTATTGCAAATTAAGTTTTATTTATGGATCAAGAAGACTAAATTATTTACTATCTTGCCCTTTACAAATACATTTGCAACCTGTTGTAAAGGAAAACAATAACATGATGAGTAGAGAAATAGAACATGCAGGGAAACGGACTTTGGTCCAGTGGTTAGGGCATCCGTCTACCACATGGGAGGTCCGCGGTTCAAACCCCGGGCCTCCTTGACCCGTGTGGAGCTGGCCATGCGCAGTGCTGATGCGCGCAAGGAGTGCCATGCCACGCAAGGGTGTCCCCCGTGTGGGGGAGCCCCACGTGCAAGGAGTGCGCCTGTGAGGAAAGCCGCCCAGCGTGAAAAGAAAGAGCAGCCTGCCCAGGAATGGCGCCGCCCACACTTCCCGTGCCGCTGACGACAACAGAAGCGGACAAAGAAACAAGACGCAGCAAATAGACACCAAGAACAGACAACCAGGGGAGGGGGGGGGAAATTAAATAAATAAATCTTTAAAAAAAAAAAAAGAAATAGAACATGCAATAAAGACTCAAAAGCAACTCCTAGAGATGGAAAATACAATATCAAAAATGAAAAATAAGGGTTTAACATCCATGGTATATAAAGAGATCCAACAACTCAATGATAAAAAGACAAACAATACAATTTAAAAATTGGCAAAAAACATGAATAGAAATTTTTCCACATCACTAGCTATTAGGGAAATGCAAATCAAAACTACCATGAGATAATCATTTCATACCTATTAGAATGGCCACTATTTAAAAAACAAAAACAAAAAACAAAAAAACAGAAAACTACAAGTGTTGGAGAGGATGTAGAGAAACAGGAACACTTATTTGTTGGTGGTGGGAATGTAAAATGTTACAGCCAATGGGGAAGACAGTTTGGTAGTTCTTCAGGAAATTAAAAATAGAACTGCTGTATGATCTGGCAATCCAACTCTTAGCTATATACTCAGAAGAACTGAAAGTAGGGACACAAACAGACATTTGCACACTGATGTTAACAGTGGCATTATTTACAATTGCCAAAAGATGGAAACAACCCAGGTGTCCATCAACAGATGAATGGACAAATAAAATGTGGTATATGAATACAATGGGATATTATTCAGCAGTAAGAAGAAATGAAGTCATAAGGCATGTAACAACATGGATGGACCTTGAGGATATGATTTTGAGTGAAACAACCCAGACACAGAAGGATAAAAATTGTATGATCTCACTAATATTAACTAAAAATAATGAGCAAAGTCATGGAGTTAATAGCTAGAAGACTGGTCAGCAGAAGATAGAATGAGAATAGAGAATAGGGAGCAGTGGCTTAATTTGGGCAGAATTGGTAATAAGGTTGATTGTAAATAATTGGAATAGGATAGAGGCAATGATAGCACATTAGAGTGAGCATAATGAGCAGCACCAATTTAGGGGTATGATTGTGATTGAAAGGGAAAGTTTAGGGTTGTATATGTCACTATAAGAAAAGCTACATGGGACTGTACAGCACAGCTGAACCCTGTTGCCAATGATAAGCCTGTTTAATAGTACAAATTTAAGAATGTTCTTCAATGAAGCAGAACAAGTGTACATTACTATGACAAGATGTTAATGATAGAGTGGAATCTGAGCTAAAATGCATGTAAAACAAACTATGGGCTGTAGTGAATAATAATAAATTAATATTTTTGCATCAGTTGTAAAAAAGAGAGCATTATTGTTACAGAAACCAGATGCAAAATACAGCATATTGTTTGCCTCCATTTATATAAATTTTACATTATAGAAAACGCACATATAAATAAATGTATAGAGATGGAATTAGATTAGTGGATATGTGTGGCAGGGGATATATAGAAGGGTTGAAAGGGATTGAAAGCTGGGAAGCAGACTTGGCCCAATGGACAGGGTATCTGCCTACTACATGGGAGGTCCGCAGTTCAAACCCTGGGCGTCCTTGACCCAGATGGAGCTGGCCCATGCGCAGTGCTGATGCATGCAAGAAGTGCTGTGCCACGCATGGGTGTCCCCGCGTAGGGGAGCCCCATGCGCAAGGAGTGTGCCCCGTAAGGAGAGCCTCCCAGTGCGAAAGAAAGTGCAGCCTGCCCAAGAATGGCACTGCACACATGGAGAGCTGACACAATAAGATGAGGCAACAACAACAAAAAAGAAAAACAGATGGAAAGGGATTAGAAAGCTAAGGGGTAGGGGAGGTTTCTTTTTAGAATAATGAAAACGCTGTAATATTGATTGTGGCAATGAATGCACAATGTGATCATACAAAATCCACTGGATGTACACTTTGGATGGGCTGTATGGTATAAAATATATCTCAATAAATTGCTAAAAATGAAAAATACACTGGGTAAGATATATACCAGATTAGAAATTTCAGAAAACAAATTGATGAATCTGAAAACAAAGCAATAGAATCCACCCAAAATGAAGGGCAGAGAAAAAGAGCTTGAAAATAATGAACAGAGACTTGTAATATATGGGATGATATCAGGCAGTTTGACACTGTTGCCATTGGAAGCGTAGTAGAAGAGGAGAGGGAGGGCAAAGATATTTAGTGGGGGGAAGCTAGAAATTTTCTAAATTTAATGAAAATTATAAAACCTATGAATCCAAGAAGCTCAATGAATCCTAAGCAGAAGAAACATAAAGAACATCATGTAAGTGACATTATAATCAAATGGATGAGAACCAGTAAGAAAAAAAAAATCTTAAAAGTAGTCAGAGGGGGAAAAAAGTGCTGAACACAACACATAAGATAAAATAATAGAATGAGGGCAGACTTCTCATCAGAAACCATGCAAGCCAGTAGACAATAGTAGGACATCCTTAAATTGGTGAAAGGGGAAAAACATCAACCTAGAATTCTATACCCAGCAAAAATATCTTTCGAAGAGGATGGAAATAAAAGGACTTTTAGAGACAAACAAACTGAAAGAATTCATACTCAGCCGACTTGTATTATAAGAACTATTAGAAGTTCTTCAGGTGGAATAAAGGATACAAGTAGAAATTTGATCTATTTTAAAGGAATGAAGATATCAAATATGGTAAGTATGGGGGAAATAGAAAAAAAATCTTTTCCCATTTTTGCTTTGCAAGATAACTATTAACAATTTAAATAGTATAGAGTTTATAACATAAGCAAAATTGAAATAGATGAAGTATGAAGTATGAGGGAAATGGAAGTATACTGTTCTAAGATTCTTATATGTAAAATGGTATAATATTATTTGAAGGCAGATTCATAAGTTAAAGATGGATATTGTAATGAGTATCCAGTTGTTACAGAGCAACCACTAAAATTAAATTAAAAGGTAAAGCTAGTGTGCCACCACTAAAATAAAATGGAATCATAAAAATTACCAAATTATTCAAAAAAGGTAGAAGAAGAAAAGAGGGCAAAAACAGGAAGGGAAAAACAAAAAATAAATCCAACCATATTGATAATTACATTAAATGTGAATAACTAAAATTTCAGTTAAAAGTCAAAGATTATCAACTTGAATATAAAAGCAACAATAAACTATATGATATATATAATAAATGCACTTTAAATATAAAAACGTTGTCAGAATAAAAGTAAAAGAGTGAAAAAGGCATATCATGCAAATGCTATCAAAGAAAGCTGAAAAGAAAACAAAGCTGAAATGACTATATTAAATTCAAAGTAGGCTTAAGAAGAAAAAATAACAGGGAAAAAAAAGGGACACTTAATAACAAAAAATGGTTAATTAATCAAGAAGACATAACAATCCTAAATGTATGCAATGAGCAAGAGAGCTTCAAAATACATGAAGTAAAAAAGTAATAAGAAGAAAGCTGAAAGGAGAAATAGAGAAGTCTACAATTATACTTAGAGATTTTAACACTATTTTTTCTGTAAGTGACAGAACAGCTAGCCAAAAAAATCAGTAAAGATACACAAAACCTGAACAACACTATCAACCAACTTGACTTAATTGTCATGTATAGAATACTCAACCCAAAGGCAGCAGAATATAGATCTTCATCAAATACACATGGGATAGACACCAAGATGGGCCACATTCTGGATCATAAAATTAGTTTCAAAAATTTAAGAATACTGAAATCACAGACTATATTCTGTGACCACAATGGAATTAAACTACAAATTAATAATATTAAATATATATATATGAAAAAGCTTCAAATATTTTCAAACTTTAAAAATAACTTCTAACTAAATTTGGGTAAAAGAAAATCACAAGAGAAACTAGAAAATATTTTTAACTAAATGAAAATGAAAACAGCATAGTAAAGTTTTTGGCATGCAGCTAAAGCTGCAATTATATTATGAACATGTACTAGAAAAAAAGAAATCAATAATACAAGCTTCTACCTGTAAAAATAAAAAATAAATAAACAAACCTGTTGTAGACAGAGAAAAAGAAATAATAAAGGAAATAACAAATTCCTAAAATAAAAAAGAGAAAAATTACAGAGAAAATTCAATGATATCAAAAGGTAGTTCTATGAAAAGATAAATAAAATGGATAAAACTCTAGAAAAACTGACCAAGATAAAAAAAGGGAAAACACAAATTATCAAAATCAGAAATGATTCCATTTTATTTTAGTGGTGGCACACTAGCTTTACCTTTTAATTTAATTTTAGTGGTTGCTCTGTAACAACTGGATACTCATTACAATATCCATCTTTAACTTATGAATCTGCCTTCAAATAATATTATACCATTTTACATATAAGAATCTTAGAACAGTATACTTCCATTTCCCTCATACTTCATACTTCATCTATTTCAATTTTGCTTATGTTATAAATTCTATACTTTTTTTTTTAAGATTTTTATTTATTTATTTATTTCTCTCCTACCCCCCCACCCCGGCTGTCTGTTCTCTGTGTCTATTTGCTGTGTCTTGTTTCTTTGTCCACTTCTGTTGTTGTCAGCAGCACAGGAATCTGTGTCTCTTTTTGTTGCGTCATCTTGTTGTGTCAGCTCTCCATGTGGGTGGCGCCATTCTTAAGTAGGCTGCACTTTCTTTCGCGCTGGGCGGCTCTTCTTATGGGGTGCACTCCTTGCACATGGGGTCCCCTATGCGGGGGACACCCATGCATGGCACGGCACTCCTTGCATGCATCAGCAATGCGCATGGGCCAGCTCCACACAGGTCAAGGAGGCCTGGGGTTTGAACCGCAGACCTCCTATGTGGTAGATGGACGCCCTAACCACGGGGCCAAGTCTGTTTCCCTATACTATTTAAATTGTTAATAGTTATCTTGCAAAACCATTAAAAATGGGAAAACATCTTTTTTCTATTTCCCCCATACTTACCATATTTGATGATCTTCATTTCTTTAAAATAGATCAAATTTCCACTTGTATCCTTTATTCCACCTGAAGAATTTCTAATAGTTCTTATAATACAAGTCGGCTGAGTATGAATTCTTTCAGTTTGTTCATCTCTAAAAGTCCTTATATTTCCATCTTCTTTGAAACACATTTACATTTCTAGAGACCCTACACTTTTTAGAAGGATAAGGAACCATTAATGAACAACTTAATGCCACTAAATGACAACATAAATGAAATTAAAAAGTTTCCTTAAAAGATTCAAACTACAAAAGTTCCCTCAAAAAGAATAATCTGAAAATTACATTAAAAATATTAAATTCATTTTTTAAAACATTCACATAAAGAAAATTCCAGGCCTGGATGTCTTCATCGGTGAATTCTATCAAACATTTAAGGAAAAAAAAATTTTTTTTTAAAGATTTATTTTTATTTTTATTTTTTATTTATTTATTTATGTATTTATGTATTTATTTATTTTTTTTTTTCTCTCCTCTTTCCCCCAACCCCCCACCTCGGTTGTCTGTTCTCTGTGTCTATTTGCTGCGTGTTCTTCTTTGTCAGCTTCTGTGTTGTTGTCAGCGGCACGGGAATCTGTTTTTCTTTTTGTTGCATCATCTTGTTGTGTCAGCTCTCTGTGTGTGCAGCACCATTCCTTTTGCGCTGGGTGGCTCTCCATACAGGGCGCACTCCTTGAGCGTGGAACCCCCCTTCACGGACGCACCCCTGTGTGGCATGGCACTCCTTGTACACATCAGCACTGTGCATGGGCCAGCTCCACACGGGTCAAGGAGGCCTGGGGTTTGAACCGCAGACCTCCCATGTGGTAGACGGATGCCCTAACCACTGGGCCAACTCCGCTTTCCTTAAGAAAAAATTAATACCAATCCTAAACAATTCTGTTTCTTCCAGAAACTGAAAAAGAAGGAAACGTTCACAATTCATTTTACAAAGCCAGTCTCACCCTGACACCAAAACCAGACAAAGCATTAAAAGACAACTTCATATCATATACCTCATGAACAGGAACACAAAAAACTTCATAAAAATTTTTATAAAATTTCATTGAAATATATAAAAAAATACATGAATACAGATAAACAATAAGTGTAGAGTAAAAGTTTTGAACTTACAAACATGCATATCATCATACATCAAACCACCTCCCATTGTTGTAAAACATTTGTTATAAATTATGAAAAAGCATAGTCAAAATTGAAAGAGCATCATCAAAATATTACTGATAACTATAGCCCTTATCATACATTTGGTGTATTTCCCCCCCAACCTACCCATTGATTAACACCTTGTATTAATATTACATACTTGTTACATTTCATGAGAGAATATTCTCATATTTGTTCTGTTAACCACAGGTCATCTTCCACTACTGAATTCCCTGTGTTATACAGTCCCATGCTTTGTACAATTCATTCAAAATGTACACTCAGTGGCTCTCGTTTTTATCACAGAGTTGTGCTGTCATCATCTCAATCAATTTTAGAATACTTTCATTCTTATACCCCCCATTGTTTTCCCTTAGAATTGATATAATATCCTCTTTGACACTGCAGCAAATTTATTGCACTATTACTGTTAACTATCATCCACAACTTACATGAAATTTTTTGACATTTTAATTTGAAATACTTGCAAACTTACAGGACAGTTAAAAAATAATACAAACCCAGAAAACTACAACGCATTGCCAAAAGAAATCACAAAAGACCTAAATAAATGGAAGAACATTCTGTGCTCATGGATTGGAAAACTAAGTATCGTTAAGATGTCAATTCTACCCAAATTACAGATTCAATGTAATCCCAATAAAAATTCCACTAACATTTTTTAAAGAAATGGAAAATAAAATTATCAAATTTATTTGGAATGGTAAGGGACCCTGAAGTCCCTTCTTAAAAAGGAAGAGGGAACTTGGAGGACTCTCACTTTCGTACTTTAAATCATATATCCTAGCTACAATGGTAAAAACAGCATGGTACTGGCAAAAAGATAGACACATAGACCAATGAATGAAACTGATGGTTCAGAAATAGACCCTCACATCTATAGTCAAGTGATTTTTGACAAGACTGTCAAACCCACCCAGCTGGAGTAGAACGGCCTATTCATCACATGGTGCTGGGAGAACTGGATATCCATATCAAAAAGAAAGGAAGAGGAACCCTATCTTACACTTTATACGAAAATTAACTCAAAATGGAACAAAGATCTAAATAGAAAAGCTAGAAAGCATAAAGTTCCTAGAAGAAAATATAAGGAAACATCTTCAACACCTGGTGGTAGGTAGTAGATACGTTTATTTTTTTGTATTTTTTTTTATTTTGTATATTTCATAATTGAAAATATAAACAATAATTTAAAAAGAAAAAGAAAACACAGTAGAATAAAAACATACATTTCTCAATTAAATGCTGTGGATACATATAATTTTTTAAATCATAAAATGTTACATAATATATTTGATTTATAGTAACACAATCATACATTATTTGTCCTTTTGTGTCTGGCTAGCTTTGTTCAACATAATGTCCTCCAGGTTCATCCATGTTGTCATATGCTTTATGACTTCATTTCTTTTTATGGTTGCATAATATTCCATTGTTGGAATATACCACAGTCTATCCATTCATTGGTTGATGTACACCTGAGTTGCTTGCAACTTTTTGCAGTCATGAATAATGCTGCTACGAACATCAGTATAAGTGGCATTGCAGGGTCGCGTGGCAAGTCTATATCCAGCTTTTTTAGGAACTGTCATATAGTCATCCCTAGTGGCTGTATCATTCTGTATCCCACCAGAAGTGAATAAGTGTTCCTATCTCTCCACATCCTCTCCAACCCTTGTAGTTCACTGTCTTTTTAATAGTGGCCATTCCGACAGGTGTGAAATTATATTTCATTGTAGTTTTGATTTGCATTTCCCTAATCATTAGTGATGTTGAGCATTTTTTCACCTGTTTGATTTTTGTTTTGTTTTGTTTTTTTGCCATATGTATTTATTTGGACAAATGTCTATTTAAGCCTTTATCCATGTTTAAATTGGATCATTTGTCTTTGTTGTTGAGTTGTAACATCTCTTTATATATTGTGGATATTAAACCCTTATCTGACGTGATTTCCAAATATTATCTCCCATTGAGTCGGCTGCCTTTTCACCCTTTTGACAAAGTCCTATGAGGTGCAAAAGTGTTTAATTTTGAGGAGATCCCATTTATCTATTTTTTTCTTTTGCTATACTTGCTTTGGGTGTGAGGGCCAAGAAACTACCACCTACAACAAGGTCTTTCAGATGTTTCCCTACATTTTCTTCTAGTAGTTTTATGATCCTGGCTTTTATATTTAGGTCTTTGATTCATTTTGAGTTGATTCTTGCATAGAGAGTGAGATAAGGAGACTCTTTCATTCTTTTGGTTATGGATATCCAGTTCTCCCAGCACAATTTGCTGAAGAGACTGTTTAGTCCCATTAACATGAACTTGGTAAGTTTGTGAAAGAACAGTTGGCCCTAGAGGTAAGGGTTTATTTCTGGATTCTCAGTTCTATTCCACTGATCAATGTGTCTGTCTTTAGGCCATTATCACGCAGTTTTGACCACTGTAGCTTTCTAATATGTTTCAAGGTCAGGCAGTGAAATTCCTCACTCTTCTTTTTTAGAATGTTTTTGGCTATTCAGTGCACTTTCCCTTCCAAAGGGATCTGGTAATTGCCTTTTCTAATTCTGTAAAGTAGGCTGTTGGAATTTTGATTGGTATTACATTGAATCTGTAAATCAGTTTCAGTAAGATTGACATCTTCATGATATTTCTACTCCCAATCCATGAACATGGAATGTCTTTCCATTTGTTTAAGTCTTTTTAAATTTCTTTTACAATTGTTTTGCAGTTTTCTGCATATAGGTCCTGTACTTCTTTGGTTAAATTGATTCATAGGTATTTGAGTCTTCTTGTTGCTATTGCAAATGGAATTTCCCCCCTGATTTCCTCTTCAAATTGTTCAGTACCAGTAGACAAATCATTCCTGATTTTTACATGTTGCTCTTATTTCATGCCACTTTGCTGAACTCATTTATTAGGTGAAGTAGCTTTCTAGTGGATACTTCAGAATTTTCTAAATACAGGATCAGTGAGAGTTTTACTTCCTCATTTCCTATTGGATGGCTTTAATTTTTTTTTTTTTGTCTTTTCTAGCTAGAACCTCTAGTACAATATTGAATAACAATGGTGATAGTGGGTATCCTTGTCTTGTTTCTGTTCTTAGAGGGAAAGCTTTCAACGTTTCCCCACTGAGTTTGATGTTGGCTGTGGGTTTTTCATATACGCCTTTTAACAGATTGAGGAATTTTCCTTCTATTCCTATCTTTTGAAGTGTTTTCATAAAAAAAGGATGCTGAATTTTGTTGAATGACTTTTGTGGTATTTTCCTTCAGTTTGTTAATGTGGTGTATTATGTTAATTGATTTTCTTATGTTGAACCAGCCTTGCGTACCAGGAATAAATCCCACTTGGTCATGATGTATAAGGTCTTTTTTTTAAAAAGATTTATTTCTCTCCCCTTCTCCCCCCACCCTCCCCCATTATCTGTTCTCTGTGTCCATTCGCTTTGTGTTCTGTGTCCACTTGTATTCTTGTCAGTGGCACCGGGAATCTGTGTCTCTTTTTGTTGTGTCATCTTGCTGCATCAGCTCTCAGTGTGTGCGGTGCTGCTCCTGGGCAGGTTGCACTTTTTTTTTGCGCAGAGTGACTCTCCTTATGGGGTGCACTCCTTGCACATTGGGCTCCCCTATGCGGGGGACACCCCTGCGTGGCATGGCACTCCTTGAGCACATCAGCACTGCGCATGGGCCAGCTCACCACATGGGTCCAGAGGCCCTGGGTTTGAACCTTGGACCTCCCAAGTGGTAGGCAGATGATCTATCCGTTGAGCCAAATCCACTTCCCTATATAAGTCTTTTTTTTTTAATAAGCTCTTTTTTTTAATGATTTACTTATTTTTATTTCTTTCTCTCCCCTTCTCCCCCTCCCCCGCATTGTCTGCTCTCTGTGTCCATTCGCTGTGTGTTCTTCTGTGTCTGCCTGCATTCTTGTCAGCAGCACTGGGAATCTGTGTCGCTTTTTGTTGCGTCATCTTGCTGTGTCAGCTCTCCGTATGTGCAGCACCACTCCTGGGCAGGCTGTACTTTTTCATGTGGGACGGCTCTCCTTGTGCAGTGTACTCCTTGAGCATGGGGCTCCCCTACATGGGGGACACTCCTGCTTAGCAGGGCATTCCTTGCATGCATCAGCACTGTGCATTGGCCAGCTCACCACACTGGTTAGGAGGCCCTGGATTTGAACCATGGACCTCCCATATGGTAGGCAGATGCTCTATCAGTTGAGCCAAATCTGCTTCCCCCTGTGTAAGTAAGTCTTTTGATATGCGGTTGATTCGATTTGCAAATATTTTGTTGAGAATTTTTGTATCTATGTTCATTAGAGAAATTAGTCTGTAATTGTCTTTTCTTGTATCTTTATCTGGCTTTGGTATTAGGGTGATGCTGGCTTCATAAGGTGTGTTGGGTAATTTTTCCTTTTCCCTCCTCTTCAATTTTTGGAAGAGTTTAAACAGGAATAGCATTAATTCTTTTTGAAATGCTTGATGGAATTCGCCTGTGAAGCCATCTGGTCTTGGAATTTTCTTTGCTGGGAAATTTTCAACAATGGATTCAATCTCTTTAAATGTGATTGGTTGTTAAGTTATTGTATTTCTTGTAGCATCAATGTAGGTTGTTTGCACATTTTTAGGAATTTGTCCATTTCATCTGGGTTGTCGAGTTTGTTAGCATACATTTTCTCATAATATCTTCTTATGATCCTCTTTATTTCTGTGGGGTCAGTCATAACTTCTCCCCTTTCATTTCTGATTGTATTAATTTTCATCTTTTTTTTTTTCTTTGTTAATCTACCTAGGGGTTTGTGATACTTGTTGAACTTCTCAAAGAACCAATTTTTGGTTTTGTTGATTTTTTCTTTTTGTGTTTTGTTGTTGTCATTCTCAAATTCATTTATTTCTGCTCTATTTTTTATTATTTCTTTTTTTTCTGCTTGCTTTGGGATTGGTTTGTTGTTCTTTTTCTAATTTCTGTAGTTGTTCAGTTAAATCTTTCCATTTAGCTCTTTCTTCTTTTTTTAATATAGGCATTTAGGACTATAAATTTCCCTCTCAAGATTATTTTTGCTGTATCCCATAAGTTTTGATAAATTGTTCTTTCATTTTCATTTGTTTCAATATATTTACTGATTTCACTTGCAATTTCTTTAGCTCACTGATTATTTAGGAGTGTGCTGTTCAGTCTCCACACATTTGCATATTTACTTTTTTCCTCTCTATTATTGATTTCCAGTTTCATTCCATTATGATCTGAGAAGGTTCTTTGTATAATTTCAATCTTTTTAGATTTATTGAGAGCTGCACTGAGCCCTAACGTGTGGTTTATCCTCAAGAAAGATCCATGGGTACTTGAGAAGAATGTATAACCCACTGAGTTTCTGATATGTCTGTTAGTTTTAACTCACCTATCACATTGTTCAAGTTCTCTGTTTCCTTGTTGATCTTCTGTCTAGTTATTCTATTGATGTAAGTAGTGTGTTGAAGTCTCCAATGATTATTGTAGAGATATCTATTTCTCCCTTCAGTTTTGCCAGAGTGTCTCTTGTATTTTAGGACACTCTGGTTAGGTGCATAGATGTTTATGACTATTATATCTTCCTGGTGGATTGTCCCTTTCATTAATATATAATGACCTTCTGTATCTCTTATAAATTTTTTGCATTTAAAGTTTGTTTTGTCTGATATTAGTATAGCTATGCCTGCCCTTTTATGGTTACTATTTGCATTGAGTATCTTTTTGTATCCCTGGGTCTAAGGTGAGTTTCTTATAAGCAGTATATGGATGGCTCATGTTTTTTTATCCATTCTATCAGCCTTTATCTTTTGCCTACAGAGTTTAATCCATTCACATTCAATGACATTATTGTAAATGCATTATTTATTTCCACCATTTTATTCTTTGGTTTTCATATGTCATATCATATTTTTGTCTGTCCTTTTACTCTTTTGGTGATCCCTACCTGGCCTGGAAGGGCTCCTAACCCAACAGACCAAATTTGTGAAACAAAAGCTGAGTCAGCCTTGTTTGTGTCCCTCTCTCTTCCCTTTCCTGGGGTGGTGGATCCCTGGAGCCCCCGTTAATCTGTAGCCGAAGGCCCAGAGGCCTGAGGATTCTATTAAATAAAGTGTCTTTACTATGGGAGAGGGTGCCGGCAGAGCAGTAGCTGGTTGGTTTCAACTCACAGCTCTGTTGTCAGATTCCCCTCCTTTGTCCCTTCCTCTACTGGGCAGTGTCCAGCCTATGCCTGGTGTCCTAAACCCTAGAATATCTTCTCCCAGGCTGTTTCAGCCTATCCTCTAGCTATTTTTCTGGAGAAGAAAGTCCCATGTCTTTGTAGTCCACCATCTTCCCAGAAGTCAGTGAATTTTTAAACCTTACACAGAAAGCAAAAGCAAGGAAAGAAAACATGGATAAATGGGATTTCCTCAAACTTAAACACTTTTCTGTGATTCAAAGGACTTTGTCAAGAAAGTGAAAGGGCAGCCCATTCAATGGGAGAAAATATTTGGAAACCACATATCCAATAAGGGTTTGATTTCTAGTCTATATAAAGCGATCATATAACTCAGAAATAAAAGAGCAAGCAATCTAATTTAAAAATGGGTAAATTACTTAAATAGACATTTCTCCAAAGAGGAAATACAAATGGCCAAAAAGCACATGAAAAAACGTTCATTCTCCCTAGCTATTAGGGAAATGTAAATCAAAACGACAATGAGATATCATCTCACACCACATAGAATGTCTGTTTATTTTAAAAAAACAAAACAACAGAAAATTAAGTGCTAGAGAGGATGTGGAAAAATAGGAACATTCCTTCACTATTGGTGGGAATGTAAAATGATGCAATCTTTGTGGAAGACAGTTTGGCGGTTCCTTAGGAAGCTAAATACAGAACTACCACATGATCCAGCAAATCTCTACTAGGAATATATCCAGAAAAACTGAAAACTGTGATGCAAACAGGCATTTGCATGCCAATGTCCACAGTGTTACTATTCACAATTACCCAAGGATGGAAACAAGCCAAGTGTCTATCAACTGATAAATGGATAAACAAAATGTGGTACATACATATGATAGAATAGTATGCTGCAGTAAGAAGAAATGAAATTAGGACACAGATGATAACATGGATGAACCTTGAAAACATTATACTAAGTGAAGTAAGCCAGACACAAAAGGACAAAAAGTGCACTAAATGAACACTTAGCTCATTTATTTTTTTTTTTTAAAGATTTATTTATTTATTTAATTTCCCCCCTCCCCTGGTTATCTGTTCTTGGTGTCTTTTTGCTGCGTCTTGTTTTTGTCCGCTTCTGTTGTCGTCAGTGGCACGGGAAGTGTGGGCGGCGCCATTCCTGAGCAGGCTGCTCTTTCTTTTCACGCTGGGCGGCTTTCCTCACGGGCGCACTCCTTGCGCGTGGGGCTCCCCCACGCGGGGGACACCCTTGCGTGGCACGGCACTCCTTGCGCGCATCAGCGCTGCGCATGGCCAGCTCCACACGGGTCAAGGAGGCCCGGGGTTTGAACCGCGGACCTCCCATATGGTAGACGGACGCCCTAACCACTGGGCCAAAGTCCGTTTCCCCACTTAGCTCATTTAAAATGAACTAAATATGAAGTTAAAACCTACAGTATAGATTATTAGTAGATAGGAGGATAGCTGAGAAGGGGTACCGATGCTTAACACATGTAGAAGTTTTAATTAACATGACTGTAAAAGTGTAGAAATTAATAGAGTTGATAGATATACATTATAGTATGTAAAACTAATGCAGCTGGTTTATAAATGGAAGTGTGACTGAAAGGATAATAATCTAGGGATGTAAATGTCAATTGAAAGAAAGAGAATAATCTAGGGACTAAATAACATAGTGAACCCAGAGGTGGATGAGAATTGTGGTTAATTGTACAAATACAAGAACGTCCTTCTATGAACTAGAACATGTGTACATCACTATTGCAAGGTGGTAAGAATGTGGAGAAGCATGGGAAAAATATAACTAATGTAACCTCTAGACTATAGTTAACAGCAATACTGTACTATTCCTGCATCATGCCAAAGATGTACTGTGCTAATAGGGGGAGTATGGAAAAAAATATATCAAATGTACGTTATAGACCACAGTTAGTGGTGATAGTCTGATAATATTATAATCTGTAACAAATGTTCCACAACAATGTAGTGTATTGTAGTGTACATCTACACATGTACATGATTCTTTTGTAAGTTTACTTCTGTAATAAAAACATTTTTTAAAAATAATAATAATAATGCAAATCTGACAGAGAATTTTAACATACCCCAATCTCTCCAGATACCCAGATCAACCAATTAAAAAAAATTTTTTTTAACTTATTTCAACTTCAAAAAATAAAATAACAGACAAAAGGCAACTTAACAAATTATGGAAGCATTACTTTAAAAAATTCCTGATCAGGCACATTTACCTCATTTAATCCTAAAAGCAAACTCAACTGTTTCTCAGTGTTCAGAAAGATGAATAAATGAGCACAGATTGGTTAAATGATATGACCAAGGTATTCCTTCGCTTGATCGTGTTCATAACTCATAAATTCCATATTCTTTTTTTTATCTTTAGCACTGATAAAGTACTTTTTCTCCCCTTTCCTACAAAAATATTGCAATTTTGCTGTTAACTATACTCTATAATTTACATTAGTTGTAATTTTCCCATGTATCACAATATTCTTAACACCTTGAAATAGAGAAACATTCCTGTACTTGTATTATTAGCCATAATCTTCATCTACCACTGAAATTACTATATTATACAGTCCCTAGATTATCCTCTAGCTATCTTTCAACTAACATTAACCTCCCTAGACTACCCCTTTCAGCCACAATCACATCTATAAATCGGCACTGTTATACTCATTATGTGTTACCATCAACTCTATCCATTTCCACATATTTACAGTCAACCTTATTAAACAGTGTACATACATTCAACATCAATCAATTTTAATATTTTTCTACATTTGCCAAATTATTCTACCTATCCTTCCATCTAACCATCCATCCATCTATCCACCTATCTGTCTGTGTTTGTATTAATCAATCCAAAGTATAGGCTATATACATCATGCTCCATGAACATTCAATACTGCCATGTACATCCCCTAGGAACAAAAATATTCACTTACATAACCACCTTAAGTGCAGTTTATCAAGTTCAAGAAATTTAACATTGTGATATAAATTCAGTCTATATTCCATTTTTCTCATAATACTAGTAATGTCCTTTTAGGCATTTTCTCCTCCCTTAATAGATCCCAGTTAGGGTTATGTGTTGCATTTAACTGTCATTTCTCACTTTAAAATGCTGTTTGACCTAAAGTAAGGGGGAAATGGAAAGGAGAAATGAGTTTATATGGCTACGAGTTTCTAAAAAAGAGTCTGGAGGCTGGCAGAAGGATTGCCCTCATGCACAACTGAGCAGAGTCAGAGAGACAGATAAAGCAGATACAACCCCCAGATATTGGTTCCTTTGAGGGCTAAAGAGACCCATGAGAGTTATGGTCATGGCCGATGGGGTTAACTACCAGGGCAGACGGCCCCTCTTTGGAAATGGTGTTTATGTGTGATGAATCTGGACTCAGATGGGATCTTCCTTCATAAGACTTTCATGCTAATATGCTGGAGGTGCAGTTAATGTTGGGGTTTAAGATATATTTAGGGGATTTGAATCTCTGGACTGACAATGTGATAGCCAGGTCCTGAGCCTCAACAGACTCCAGCACCTACAATCTGATTTATTGGACTTACCACACTCAGCTAAGATGGAGTTGAAGAAGGACAACCACCACACCATGGAGCCTAGAGTGATTACAACTGAAAGTGGGAGGATTGCATCCAGCATCCATGTGGAATCTGAGCCTCCTCTTGACATAGAGGTGCAATGGACACAACCAATCCAATGTCCACATAGAAGAGGTGGCATTGGATTGGGAAAAGTGGACATGGTGGCTGATGGGTATGGGGAAAGGCAGGAAGAGATGAGAGGTGGAGGCGTCTTTGGGACATGGAGCTGCCCTGGATGGTGCTTCAGAGGCAATCACCAGACATTGTAAATCCTCACAGGGCCCACTGGATGGAATGGAGGAGAGTATGGGCCATGATGTGGACCATTGACTATGAGGTGCAGAGGTGCCCAAAGATGTACTTACCAAATCCAATGGATGTGTCATGATGATGGGAACGACTGTTGCTGGGGGGGGGGAGAGGTGGGGTGGGGGGGTGGGGTTGAATGGGACCTCACATATATATTTTTAATGTAATATTATTACAAAGTCAATAAAAAATAAATAAAATTTAAAAAAAAAGAAATAAAAAAAAAAGCATGAGCCAGTTTTATGCAGGTTACAAGAGACTATAATTAGTAGTAAGATTTTGACAATATTCTTCCATAATTTGTAACAACTGTCTCATGACAATGCAAGGTGTTAGTGGAGGTTTGATGTGTGGGACCCCTGTATGATGTTATGAATGTTTGCTTTGTAAGATCACAACTTTTATTATACACTTATGTATATTCACATATAAATTATATAAAGATAATAATAGGGTTGGGGGAAAATACTTTGGTTAGTAGCAATATTTGGACAATTCCCTTGAATCATTTGTTAAAAAGGTTTAACAACAGTGTAAGGTGTTGATGGTAGGGTGAATTATGAGAATCCTATATGATGTTATATACATTTGTTTTGTAAGTTCACCACTATTACTATACACATTGTTTATGTATGTTTGTTTGTGGGTGATATAGTTCAATAAATTAATTTAAATTAAAAAAAAACTGTCATTTCTCTTTAGCTGCTCTTTTTTTTTTTTTTTTTAATGTGGGAATATATATAAAACAAACTTTTCCATCTCTACCACTCCCAAGAATACCATTATTCAGTGGAATTAATAACATTCACAATGTTGCAGTTCACCATCTCCATTACTTAAACTTTTCCATGCCCATTTTGCATTAATTCCCCATTCCACCTATCTCCCATCCCTGGCAACCTGTACTCAACTTTTTGTCTCCATGAGCTTATACAGTCTTTGATTTTTTTTTCTATTTATCATGGGGCTTAAATTTAACATCCTAAATCTATAATACTCTCATTGCTTTGACACCAATTTAATTAGTATACACAAACTATGTTCCTATTTCTCTCCAGCTCCCCACCTTCACGTAGCTCTTGTCAAATTTACATGTTTATACATAATGATTCCGAAACCACTCATTAATCATTACATGTAAATTTGACAAGAGCTACGTACTCATCTTTTAGATTTTGTAGGAAGTAAAAAGTAGAGTTACAAACCAAAAATACAATAATAGTGGCATTTTTTTTACCTATATCATTACCCTCACTGGAAATCTCTATTTCTTCATGAAGTTTCATTCTATTATCTATTGTCCTTTCCTTTCAACCTGCAGAACTCTCTGTCTTTGACATTAATAGTTTGATGAGCCTTACACAAATATTACAAAGTGAAAGATGTTGGTCTGAAAAGGCTACATACTGTATGATCCCAACTCACATACTGTATGACACTGTAAGAAAAGCAAAACTACAGAGACAGATCAGGATCAATGGTTGCCTTGGGCTCAAGGGGCGGGATGGAGGCAGGAATGAATAGGTGACAAACAGGGCATTTTTAGGGCAGTGAAACTATTCCATATGATACCTTAATGGGAGATACAGGACATTACACATTTGTCAAAATCCATAGAACTGTACATGTGGTGGGCGGACGCCCTATCCATTGGGCCAAGTCCGCTTCCCTATAATGGTATCTTATTGTGTTGTTTTAACAATAAACTTTCTTTTCAGGGCAGTTTTAGGTTTACAGGAAAATTGCACAGAAAATACAGACAGTGCCCATACTATCCCCCACTCCCAACCCTACAGACACACACAATTTCTTCTATCATTAACATTTTGCATTGTTGTGGCACATATGTTACAATTGCTGAACTAATATTGATGCATTTATTAGTCAATAAGGTCCATAGTTTATATTAGGGTTCACTCATTGTATGTACAGATTTAGGATGTTAAATTTAAGCCCCATGATAAATAGAAAAAAAATAATCAAACCCTGGGCCTCCTTGACCTGTGTGGAGCTGGCCTATGCACAGTGCTGATGCACACAGGGAGTGCCACGTCACTCAGGGGTGTCCCCTGTGTAGGGGAGCCCCACACACAAGGAGTGCACCCTGTACGGAGAGCCACCCAGCGCAAAGGAAAGTGCAGCCTGCCCAAGAGTGGCACTGTACACACGGAGAGCCGACACAAGGTGATGCAACAAAAAGAAACACAGATTCCAGTGCTGCTGATAAGGATAGAAGCAGTCACAGAAAAACACAGAGTGAATGGACACAGAGAGCAGACAACTGGGGGAGGGAGGAGAAGGAGGAGGTAAGGGGAGAGAAATAAATTTTAAAAATTAAAAAAATAAAATAAATTAAAAGAAAAAAGATACCATTCACATCCACTAGAAGAGTTGAAAGTTTTGGTTCTTTTTTCAACTGACAAAATAAGGATATGGAGCAATACTTACCTATTGCTGGTGGGAATAAAAAATGGTACAGCTACTTTGGAAAACAGTTTGACAGTTTCTTAGAATGTTAAACATGAACACACTACACAACCTAGCAACCCCACTCTCATGTATTCACCCAAGAGAAATGAAAACATATGTCTACATAAAGGCTTGTATGTGAATGTTCATAGTAGTTTTGTTCATAATTGAGAAAAACTAG
Source organism: Dasypus novemcinctus (assembly GCF_030445035.2). Taxonomy (NCBI): domain Eukaryota; kingdom Metazoa; phylum Chordata; class Mammalia; order Cingulata; family Dasypodidae; genus Dasypus; species Dasypus novemcinctus. Next base: position 42,196,543 of record NC_080675.1, read on the forward strand.
AAACAATCTAAACATCATCAACTAATGAATAGAAAAACAAATTGTGGAATATCCATAGAACAGAATATTACCAGCATGTAACATGGATAAATCTCAGAAGCATTTATAAGAAAATAAATAAACAAATAAATGCTAGACCCAAAAGACTAAAATTATATGATTCCATTTATATGAAATTCCAGAAAAAGAAAAACTATAGTGACAGAAAATAGATCAGTGGTAGGCAGAGGCAGAGGAAGGGATTAACTGCAAAGGGACATGAGAATTTTTAGGGGTGAAATGTTCTGTAGCTTGTGGTGATATTAGTGATTATATGACTGTGAATTTGTCAAAATTCAACCACCTATACGATTTAAATTGGAAAATCATACTTCAGTAAAGGTAATTTTAAGAAAAGAGAAAAAGAGAAGAAATAGAAAAAAGTATAGATAACTCTTTTAAATAGTTTTACTATAAAGGACCTGGGGAAATACAGTGGTAGGTGGAGCAGAATGTGGGGATCAAGAGAAGTTTTTAAAAGATGGGCATTATTACAGAATGTTTGTATGCTGATGGCAACAATCTAGTAGAAAAGAAACTTAAGGCGTCCGTCTACCACATGGGAGGCCCGTGGTTCAAACCCCGGGCCTCCTTGACCTGTGTGGAGCTGGCCCATGCACAGTGCTGATGCGTGCAAGGAGTACCCTGCCACGCAGGGGTGTCCCCCGCGTAGGGGAGCCCCACGCGCAAGGAGTGCGCCCCGTAAGGACAGCCACCCAGGGCAAAAGAAAGTGCAGCCTGCCTAAGAATGGCGCCGCCCACACAGAGAGCTGACACAGCAAGATGACGCAACAAAAAGAAACACAGATTCCCGTGCCGCTGACAACAGAAGCGGACAAAGAAGACGCAGCAAATAGACACAAAGAACAGACAACCAGGACTGGGGGGAAGGTGAAAGAAAGAAATAAATAAATCTTAAAAAAAAAAAAAAGAAAGAAAGAAAGAAACTAAGGGCATAGGAGAATCTGGAGAGAATTGTATTTAAGAGAAGCAGTCTGAGTAGGCCAGGAGGGATGGGCGTGTGGTGCACAAGAAGAAAGACTTGCTTAATAGAAGCTTGGATACAGTTTACCCTTCCTAACAGGAGGGAAGCCAGAACATGTAAATATAAATGAGTATTCTAGTAAGTTTGGTGACAGCAACACCTGAATATTTTCAGTGAAATAAAAAGTAAGGTCATCAGTTGAAAGTGAGAAGAGATGGTACAGGATGTTTTGAGGATATAGAAAGGGTATAACTAAAGTCTCAGAGTGACAAAATAAATAGTCAGTATAACATGCTACCTTTCTTTTGAAATGGTTAAAATTTTCACTTTATTCTACTTTCACCACCTAAACTCTGTCAGTCTTTTTTTCTTGTTTTCAGTCACTTACCTAATAATACTATAATTAGTTTCTTCAGAGGTTATGAACCACAGCCATATCAATATGACAGCTGTTATATCCTGACCATCATTTTGAGTAATACTGTCTCCTCCCCAAGCCCATTAACACATACACTGGGGAAATGCTCAATGTCTTTCTCCAATAATTTTTAAGTGTTACTGGCCTGCCCTACAAGTATCCAATACCACCTTCCCTCTATTATATCAAAAACAAAAACAAACAACACTTAGCAAAGAAAAGGCAAATAATGTATAGAAAGAATGAAAATTATTCTATTCTGTAATTGAGACTCTAGAGAGTTGGGATGGGTATTTATTTTCCAATATAATCCATTTTAAATTAAAACACATATCTGATGGGAAGCAAGCACAGCTCAGTGGTTAAGTGCTTGTTTTTCATATAGGAGGTCCCCAGGATCAATCCCCAGTACCACCTAAAAACAAAACAAAACAACAACAACAAAAATACATATCCGTTATTAAAACATAATTTTTTAAAAAAAAATCTATAGTATAATGAAAAACTTGACAGGTCTTTGTCCCCAGTTCCTGGGAAGGTAACCTCCAAATCTTTGGAATTTCCCATGACAGAATTGTCATTTCTTATTCCTGGTGAGCTCAGGACCACACCTGATAGTTGATATGCTAATGATATGACAGTGTATCAGTCTACCAAAGGGGTGCTGATGCAAAGACCCAGAAATCTGTTGGCTTTTATAAAGGGTATTTATTTGGGGTAAAAGCTTATAGTTACAAGACCCTAAAAACTACAACTCAAGGTTGCTTTCTCACCAAAGTCAGTTGCCATGTGTTGAAGCAAGATGTTCGCTGATCTCTGTGAGGTTTCAGCCTTCCCCTCTGGACTTCTACCCCCTTCTCAGCTGTAGCCTGGCACAGGGCTTGTCTCTCAGGGCTTCCTCACTCTCCTAGCATAGGGCTCATGTCTTCCTGGTCTTTCTATATCAGTCTCAGCTCTCTCCCCAAGGTCAGCTATAAACTATCAGATGAATGAATGCCTCATGTCTCCCCAGGACTCCAGAATAAAAATTTCAGAGCTCTCTCTTCCCATGTGTCTCCTTGAGTGAGTGCCCATTTATATCAGTCCACCAAGGGGTAGGGATTCAACCTGAGTCATGCTTACTGACATAGTCAAATCAAAAGCCCTAAATTAATTTTATCAAGTAAACTTATTCAGAGGCTCCTCAGTGAATTAAATACAATCAAAGGATATCACACCCAGAGAAATAGGTTAGTTTATAGACATAATCTTTCTCTTTTGGGGATTCACAAAAATAATCTCAAACTGTCACAATAGGATAGGGCCAATCATACCTACAGTCCTAGGGCTAGGGCTGGCTCCAAAAGAAGATCAAGCACGTAATTAGGGGGTTGGGGATTTAAGCCACATCAGGTCAGCCCAACCTCCCTGACCTCTGTGAGGCAAGGGGCTGCAGATTTAGTTCAATTAAGTGGACAATGCCTACATAACGAGACCCCACATAAACTCAGGGCACCCAAAGCTCTGGTGAGCGTCCATGTTTGAGAAAATACATCTCAGTGCCAGAAGAGTGACGCATTGTGATTCCTCTTGGAGAGAATACAGAAGCCTGTGTTTGAGACCCTCCCAGACCTTGTTCTATGTGTCTCTTCTTTTGGCGTCTTTTTATTTGTACATTTTTACTGTAATAAAGCTATACCTGAAAGTATAGTGCTTTCAGTGAGCTCTGTAAGCCATTTTAGCAAATTATCAAACTTGAAGGGAAGATAGGAACCTTCAGCACTGTAGCCACTTGGTTAGAAGAGCAGGTAACCTGGGCCCCCAAACTTGTAGCTGGTACCTCATGGAGAATCTTGGTAGTGGATTGTCCTTTACCTGTGGAGTCTCGTCTAACTCCAGGTAGTCAGAGTCAGAATTAAATTGAGTTACTGTGGTCTGTGCAGTTGCTTTTTGAACTTTTGTACCCACATAAATGAGATCAGAAGTGGAACTCACTGGAACGACCCTAACTCACTGAAACACGTAGTTTTAAAAGAGAAAAAATAAGAGAGTGGGGGATGAGAAAACTTTTGATTCATGGATGACTATCCAGTCACCCATGGCACAAAACTATAGCTGTGTTGTGATCTGCTACTAAAGGTAAAAGCTGATAATGGAATTTAGAAATGGCAGTAAAGCTAACTCCCAGATAGGTGGTTCACTAGGTAAGTAAGGATATGCCAAGCAATAAGAAAAAAGTGAAATAAAAATACCTTGGTTATTATTATCTCTAATAGCTAAGATGAAAGTAAAAGAGGGACGTGGATATGGTGCAAGCAATTGGGGTCCCGTCTACCATGTAGGAGGTCCAGGGTTCAATACCCAGGGTCTCCCTGTGAAGGCAAGCTGGCCCATGCAGAGTGCTGCCCCATGCAGGAGTGCTGGCCCACATGGATAGCTGGCGCAGCAAGATGACACAACAAAAAGAGACACAGAGAAGAGACAATAAGAGACGCAGCAGACCAGGGAGCTGAGGTGGTGGAAGAGAATGATCACCTCTCTCCCACTCCGGAAGGTCCCAGGATCTTCCCAAAAGGAATGCTGACCTACGCAGGAGTGCTGGCCTGCACAGGAGAACTGGCCCACACTGCAAGCAGGTCTGAGAGGAAAGCTGGCACAGCAAGATAATAGAACAAAAAGAGACACAGAGGAGAGACAATAATAGATGCAGCAGACCAGAAGCTGAGGTGGCACAAGAGATTGAGCACCTCTCTCCCACTCCAGAAGGTCCCAGAATTGGTTCCCAGCACCACCTAAAGAGAAAACAAGCAGACACAGAAGAACGCACAGTGAATGGATATAGAAAGTAGACAGTGAGGAGGCAGGGAATAACTAAATAAATAAATCTTTTTTAAAAATTAAAAATTTGATTGTGAATGCTGCAGAGTAGAAGAACATGTTTGGGTTAACGTAGGACTCTCAGCTTTCTACTGAACAATTACAGATAACTATATGATCTAGCCATGCAGTAGGTCATTCCCAATGGAAAAGCTAGCCTGATGAACTAGATAAAAGCCATTGTAAAGTATGTTTACTTTCAGAAGGGAGATTGTCCTGTTCCTCCTTAGAATGTCAAGTAGAACACACCAGATGAAGCAACTGATATGCTTTATATGCAAGCCATGCTGGATTGGCTTTACAATGATCAAGATATCCATCCACTGAACATGCACCTTATTCAGGTCATGATAAATGTTGAGATTAAGAAGGCCTCTTGGGAAACGGACTTGGCCCAGTGGTTAGGGCGTCCGTCTACCACATAGGAGGTCCGTGGTTCAAACCCCGGGCCTCCTTGATCCGTGTGGAGCTGGCCCATGTGCAGTGCTGATGCGCGCAAGGAGTGCCCCCCCATGCAGGGGTGTCCCCCGCGTAGGGGAGCCCCACGCGCAAGGAGTGGACTCGTAAGGAGAGCCGCCCAGCGCGAAAGAAAAGTGCAGCCTGCCCAAGAATGGCCGCCCACACTTCCTGTGCTGCTGACGACAACGGAAGCGGACAAAGAAACAAGATGCAGCAAACAGACACAGAGAACAGACAACTGGGGGAAAGGGGGAATTAAATAAATAAATAAAAATCTTAAAAAAAAGAAGGCCTCTTTAGCATGGACACCCCAAAGAGCCTTCTTGCTGCAAAACTGAGATAACAGATTTGCTGTCTCAAGCTTCCCCTTATGGGTCTTACAGACACTAAGAAAATTAGAGTTTCTAATTTTTCTAATTCACAAGAAAATAGGAAAAGACAGTGGGGAGAGTCAAGGGACTTGTCCCAACAGTGCAGAAATCTTTAGATGGTTACTAAAAAATGGGATGAATGAGCCAGCCATTGATCAGGTTGAAACTAAGGTCTTAGTGTAGCACTACCATAAGTTGGGGGCCTACTGGTCCCCCCAATATTATAGGCCCCTAAACAAGACTGCTCCATTTACTCCAGTTTGGAGGAAGTTTAAAACCTGGAAGTCAGCTCAGTGGTTGAGCACATGCTTTGTATATACAATGTCCTGGGTTCAATCCCCCGTACATCCTAAAAAAAAAAAAAAAAAGAGAAACCCTGGAATTTTCTGGAGCGGTGAATTCCAGCAAGTTAATCAAAATGAAGACTGACAGAAGGGGGCCAGGGTAAAATGGTCAGAGGGTAGAAAACAATCTTTGGGTCTCCTTGATATGGTAGTCCCACGCACTATGATTCTAAAACACGTTGATTTAAGTCCTAATGAGAGATATGGTACTATGGTTGGGTTGGGAGGATAGAGATCTAACAGTTGATGGCATTTGAACAGGTTTTTATATGAAGTGGTTGTTTTTCCTTTAGCTGAATGTTCTATGGGACTAGTTGTTATGTCTGACTGGAGAACATTTCCCCTACTAACTAGTGAAAACCAAAACCTGTTGGCAAAGTCCTAACAGGAGTCATAATTAGACTGGAAAAATATAGGAAGTTCACAGTTGATGAGATTAGGTTAAAAACTGGGATGTCTGGACAAACTTCATGTGAAGTGGTAGCGTCCCCTTTACCCTAATATATTATGGGGATGGATATTGTATCTGACTGGGGAATATTTCTCTTATCTAGTAATGTAAACAGAAAGCATGCAAATCTGCTCCTATTGCCAATATTAATTGGAAATACTAAACAGGAGCCAGTAACACTGGCCAGGCCAACACAGGTCATTAGTTTCAAATAGTATAGAACAGAGACTAAAATGTACAAATTTTCTGTACAATAGCCCTGCGTAGAGCATAAATGGTGGTTTATGGGAAGAACTGGTGAATGCCTCTAAGCAACAACTGCTGGGACTTTGGATCAGAAAATTTCCAGTTGTGAGACAGTTACTGAGTGGATGTTGAACTTTGATTGAGGTTGCCTTTATACTGAAGGACCTAAGATAATCCTGAAACCTGAAATATCCATAATATCTTCAATGATATTAGAGAAGTGCTCTAATAAGGAAGGTAATACCCATATGAGATTCATAGTTTAATGGATATGGCTTAAACAGGAACTTGCTATGGGAAGAATGCAAGGTTGTATTCATGAGAAGGAAGCCTCTTTTCTCCTAGGACTAGCTCTGGAACCACCTGAGGAACTGCCAGACCCTATTGGCACTTGGGTGGTGCCCTGTAAACAGTTCTCAACTGGCCAACAAAGAGCTGCTTGGTTTATGGCAGTTCCAAGGTAAACAGACAATGTCCTGTTTAGAAGGCAATGGCATTGACGCTGGCAGTTGGAAAGACTGATCCAAGGAGGTAAAAACAAATCAGCTCAGTAAGCTGAATTGCATGCTGTGTGCCTGTGTGTTTGGGTTTTTACTGAGTCATGATCAGTGACCAATGGCCCAGCCATATGGTCAGGCAGAAGGGCAATGGAAAATGGGCCTATTAAAAAGATTACATCCATACGGGACCTGGCCCTGTGAAAATCATGATGGGTATTGGAAGAATGAATTAAAGTAGGATATGTTGATAACCATCAGAAGAACCTCCTTCAGGACCCGAAGATGATTGGGACCTGTGAATGGATATCTTGATGTGTTGACTTAAGGTGGGTCCATGAATGAGTTAACATTGAGGGGCTACAGCAATGCAGAGATAGGCTGAGTCTAGACAAATTCCTCTTGCACTCTATGAGCAAAAAATGTCAATTAAGAACAATTCTCTCTAGCAACCAAAGAGACTAAGACTACAGGTGGGCTAGGGTACAACATCCCTGGGTGGATGCCCTGCATATAGCTGGCATGTCAGACTGAGGCCAGTAGCCACAGGAAACTATAAATGGTTCCTGGCAGGAAAAGACACTTACTTTGTACTGGGCTACAATGACATGATGGTAGATGCAAATGCTCAAAACACTGTAAAAGAACTGGCAGAAGAAACCGCACACTTTAGACTGCCGAGTCACATTCATTCACGCCAAGGAACACACTTTTATCCTCAGAGTAGTAGTTTGATAGAGAATTGGAATGTGCAGTTGAAACACCAGTTGCCTAAACCAGTCCACATCTTCACAAGTGTAAGCTCACACTCATCATGAAGGGAACCAAGGGAGGGTCCCCACTGGATAGACTCTTCTACTTGATGGTGGATGTGGGAAAGAGAAAGTAGGGCAAAAAGATACTGATACTCTGCCCCACATCACTTCAAATCTCTTCTTTTTCTTAATACCACTTCAACTTTCCTTTTCCTACTTGATGCAGTGGTGTCAGGACCAGGGCAGCAACAAGTGCTGGGAGCCTGAATGATTCCTAAGCAAGAATCTGTAACTAGACTTTTAAATTTTAATGTTAGATTTCTTAGGTACCTGACTGGGAGGAGTGGGGGGCAGGTTATGTCTTTACCTCATCTGGAAAAATTGGGATTGACAGTGAATGATACTATATTGCCTAGTGGTCAAGATATCCCACTACTTTTGTACCTATGTAATCCTACCTTATATGAATGAGAGTGGATTTAGGGAGAGGTATTTGCTAGACTAGAACCGTTTCTAGCAATCTGGGCCAATACAGTAGCCGAACCTAAAGTTTTTTCCAAAGGTGCAAAAATATGGGTAAAAATAAATGGCAAATGGAGAAGATTAATAGCTGAGGGTAAAGGGATAAACAAATGGGTTATGAAATCCTATATTATATATATTTTTTATTTTTTAATTGTCTTTTTTTAAGATACATAGATCACAAAAAATGTTATGTTAAAAAATATAAGAGGTTCCCATATACCCCACACTCCACCCCATCCCACTCCTCCCACATCAACAACCTCTTTCATCCCTATGGCACATTCATTGCATTTGGTGACTACATTTTGGAGCACTGCTGCACTGCATGGATTATAGTTTACATTGTAGTTTACACTCTTCCCCAGTCCATTCAGTGGGTAACGGCAGGAAATATAATGTTCAGCATCTGTCCCTGCAATATAATTTAGGACAATTCCAAGTCCTGAAAATGCCCCCACATCACATCTCTTGAGAGAGGCTCAGAGCAAGAGGATAATATTGTCTCTTAGCCTGAAAGGGTAAAGTCATATATTACTGAGACCACTCCTACTTATGGAACCTGACAAGATTGAATGCAAACTTGCAAACCTGAGTGAGCTTCCCTTGGAAAACATTTTGGTCATTCAATATGGTAATTGACTAGACTGACGAGATCACAGAACTATGGCCAAACCATCAAAAAGCAGAGACCAAAGAAGAAATAAGAAACAACTAAAAGTATTTTGAATTGATCCTATTTCCTGCTTTACATGATTCCACTCCTTCCTGGATTTTCTCATTCCTCCAGAAATGTCCCAAAAGCCTTAGGTGCCTTCATAACATTTATTCTATACCTCAAAAGTATCCTTTGTTTGCATCACAAAATCTTCCCCTCTTAAGAGTATGTCAATTTGCCACCCAAACAGGAAAGCAGTAGAACTGGAAAAATAAATTCACATTAACAACTCTAAGAAGCACTAGTATTTTTTTTTTAATGGAAAAATCATGGGTTTTAAACTCAACTCAAATACAAATTCCATAGTAAATTCCAGAATGTGACAGAGTATAAGGCAGATATTCTGGGTTAGATCAAAAATGATGCAATATCATAACATTATATAAGAAGCCAAATTATTTCAAGAAAGAAAATAGTCATGTCTAATAATACTCAATGCCAAACTGCCTTTTTTTTTTAAAAGCTGGATTATCTTGACATAGCATTTGCCCGGTTACAGCCCTTTAGCTGTTTTCTGGAGTTCTGACGAAGATAGCTCTGCCAATTTTTGTCAGTTGTTCAAATATTCTATGAAGGAATGGCACATGGTACCCTTGAGTTTCTTTCTTTATTTTTCTTAGGAAGTACCGGGGATTGAACCCAGGACTTCGTAGGTGCATAGCAGGCACTCAACCACAGAGCTACATCCACTCTGCACCCAGAGTGCCTTATGCCATCTCCTTGGTTGACTACTGATATGGTTTAAAATTCACATATATTTTAATCAAAACAACATATTGCAACAGGTTGAATACAGAAGCAGATATGATAATCAATCTGTCTTTTCTTAAGTTAGACATTAAAGAGATTTGTAAAATGTAAAACAGTGCCACCCATCACATTTTTTTAGTTTTTGAAAATATAGCTATTTTCCATTTTTAAAATACACATGATGGTTGGTTTTATGGGTCAACTTGGCTCAGCTGTATTCCCCAGTAACTCAATTAAACACTAATCTTGGTGTTTCTATGAAGGTATTTTGTAAATATGATCAAAGTCTGTAATCGTCTACTTTACATAAGGAAGATTATTCTAGATATTCTGGGTGGGCCTGATATAATCAGTTGAAAGACCAGAACTGAGGCTTCTCAGAAAAAGAAGAAATTCCACCTGTGAACTGCAGCTTCTGTTCCTGCCCTCCTTGACAGACTGGCTTACAGATTTCAATCTGCTGATATATATATATATATCCACTGTTTCTGTTTCTCTGGTATAACCTTGACTGATGCAATATGCAACATGTAATGAATTTATTATTGTGTTTTTAATGAATTAACCATATTTTTTAAATTTCTCAGCTTATATTTCTAATATGATAAATAACAACCAATATAATCCACCTAACTCACAGAGTTTAGGGGTTCTGAGAATAAAAATTGCCAAACTATAGCTATAAAGGATAAGACTGAAAGATTTGACTATAAAAAAAAACAACTCATATATAACAAAAGATAGCATATCTAAAGTTAAAAAATAAATGACAGAGAAAAACTATATAATGTGTTCCTATAAATCCTTAAGTAAAACACACAAGAGAAAAAATGGGCAAAGTTTATTTGTAGGTAATTTGCCAAAGAAATACGGACAAACAACACATGAAAAGATGTTTGCTCTCAATAGTTAGCAAAATGAGATGTCACTTTTTCCCATAAGCATGACAAAAATTAAAAAGACTGAAAACAAAGTGTTGATGAAGGGGACTTTCAAAACACTTGGTGGGAAATGAAATGTGTACAGTATTTCTGGAGGGGACCATGGCAGTTTATATCAAAATTTAAAATAAATGTGTCCTTGATGGGTTCCTAGTGGATTAAACACATTAACATGAAAGACAAAACTATAAATGTATTAGAAAAAACCTTAGAAGAGAATCTTTGAGACCCAAAGCTGGGGGAAAACTTCTTATTCAAGATCTGAAAACCAGAACAATAAGGCAACAACTTCAAAATTAAGAATTTCTCTTCAACAAAGGACATCATAGATAAAGATGGCAGATTACAGTCTAGAAAAACATATATGTGATGTGTAAAACTGACAGAATTCATATCTAAAAGATATACCAGGAAGCAGATTTGGCCCAATGGATAGGGCGTCCACCTACCACATGGGAGGTCCCAGGCTCAAACCCAGGGCCTCCTGACCCATGCAATGAACTGGCCCATACACAGTGCTGATGTGCAGAAGGAGTACGCAGGGGTGTCCCCCCCATAGGGGTGCCCCACACACAACAAGTGTGTCCCGTAAGGAGAGCCACCCAGCATAAAAAAAAGTGCAACCTGCGGAATGACGCCGCACACATGGAGAGCTGACACAGCAAGATGACGTAACAAAAAGAGACACAGATTCCTGGTGCTGCTGACAAGAATACATGCAGACACAGAAGAACACAAGAACAGGCAGCAAATGGACACAGAGAGCAGACAACGGGGGTGGGGTGGGGTGGAGGGGAGAAATAAAATAAAAAATAAATCTTTTAAAAATAAATAAATAAATGATATACCAAGAACTCCTGCAAATCAAAAAGATAAAGACTGGAAACCCAATGGAAAATGTGGCAAAGCTGAATTCACAAAGTAAAATGCCCAGCTGTTCAGCAGAATAGGTTCTGTGGAATGAATGAATGAATGAATGAAAACACTACTTAGATCTTTTCTCTGAGTTAATCATTTTTTCCAACCATAGTTTAGTGCAAAAAGGACTTAAGTCCACATCTCAGTGCAACTACTTACTGCCATGGGTAGATCACATGATTTCTGAGCCCTAGTTTCCTTATTTCTAAAATGAAAAAATTAATACCTGCCTTACTTACTTTTTTTTAATGTATTCATTTCCACAGTGCTGTTGAGATCAACTAGGATGACTGCCAATTATATCATGCTGAAATGTATCCTAATTAGTAAAATGTAAAGCAAATGTTATTTTTAGCAGTGGCTCGCCACCCTATCAGTTTCAACAACCCTCACATTACAGGACATCCTGCACCACTGGACCCCATCTATTTATCATTGTAAAAATCATTTATTAAACCATTTATTGTTATACACCTCCCTTACAAATTTCTGAAGTGTCCTTTGGGGGGGAAAATCTAACTGCCTCCCTCCCCCTAGAACCACTGATTTATAAGGGCCACACTATAAAATAAGTTACTTTTATAATCTTGGCTCATCTACCCCCAAAACAGTATCCCTGAAAACCACTTACATTTTTCATTTCTAAAATCTCCTCCTCTGTGGATGAATCACTTGCTTAGTAATTGCTATGGGCCTGGCCTGACATAAAACGCTGCCAACTTCCCCTTCCCTGTCATTTTACTTACCGTCCTACACTCAACACCCCTTCATCCACACTCACTGTTCCATTGCCCAGAGCCACTCATTCCTAACACAAATAATACTAGCCATCAATCCTACAATCAAAAAATTTACTATGGAAGAAAGCCCCCCTAGCCAAAGTCTGAAGTGTTCCTCTTTTAAAAGGAGTTCCACGCCACATTTCAGCTTTTTATTCCCCAGCAAATTTCACCTTGAAGGTGACTATGCTTTAATTTGGACCTGAGAGCTACAATTTTTAAAGCACAGTTCTGGAAAGAGTTAACTAGTTATGAATAGACGAACTTCTTTCCAAATCATTCTCAAAGCCAAAAGGTCTATGTCCATTAAGAAGGAAAACCCTGTTTAACATTATTAGTTCCCTCTGACTCCACACCTCTTACATAAAATAAAAGGATATTAAAAGATTTAATTAGCAACCACATGACTTGAAATAAAACTAATGCTTAACATAAAAAAAAACTTTCCCAAAATTCTAATTGAAACATGGCATCATAAACTTCCTGAACTTATAGCTTCTAAAAACTTCTTGTACATATGTAATACTTTCCTGTTCATTCATTCAATATGTATCTACTCCATCACTATTGTATTACTAAATGTAATAATATGAATTATTTAATTCTTTACAGATTCCAGAGAATTCAAATATTCTGTTTTAGTAATAAGTTCTTAATAATGAGATTAATTTCTACTTTCTATCTTAGAAACGCTTCAGGACTTTCCTCCCTACTCACCCCAATTCACCTAGATTCACAAATGATAAGGACTGAGGAAAGCCTATCCATATTCATGAAACCATCTCAAAAAATGGTGAGAGGGGATTTCTATCTCCCCTACTATTTGGCCCCTTGGTCAAAGATTCTGGACTTGCACCAACTGGCATATAGTTTAAAAGGGCCTAATATAACAATGGTATTTATGGCTTTCAGAATCAGTCAATGTCAGGGTGGTCAATACCACTGCATGCCAAGCCTTCATCTTTTTATACTGATTCAGAAAGAACAATTTAAAAATATTTTGGTTGGAATTAGGGGACACTGTCTGTGAGGTACTTGGTGCCCTGAATGTCCAATTCTACCTCCTAAAATTCTAGTCCTAGATCCCACTTACCCAGGTCCATAGTCCCATCTCTTGCTTCCCAATATCCCTCAGTTCTTCTTAAACATGTATCAACCCCCAACTATTTGCAATTCTGAGACCCAGCTTTATTTTCTTTCATCCATTTTATTCCTCCCAAAGTATTATTTCAAAAACCTCTATTCCTCAAGAACTCATACTGTGATGGCTAAGTTCATGTGTCAACTTGGCCAAGTTATGGCGTCCAGTTGTTTGGTCAAGCAAACACTAGCCTGATTGTTATTGTGAGAGCATTTCATGGATATAAATCATTATTAAATTAATTGCATCTATGGTTGAATACATCCACAATCAACAAGGGAGATTGCTTTCAGCAATGAGAAAAGTCTCACCCAGTCAGTTAAAGATCTTAAGTTGAAAACTGATGATTTCAGTAGTCAGAAAGAAGAATTTCTATCTCAGCTTCAGCCAGCCAGCTTCTCGTGGGGAATTCATCAAAACCTTCAAGAGTTCCCAACTTGTGACCTGCCCTACAAAATTCAGACCTGACAATCCCCATGGTCATGAGCCAATTCCTATAATAAATCTCATATTAGTTTCATAAATCTATATCCTATCAATTCTGTTTTTCTGGAAAACCCTAATACACATAATACATTCCTTTTTAATTCCTAACCCCAATTCCACCTTTTTCTAATTATCTCCAATAGGGATAATACATAACTCATTCCATTAAAGTGCACTGAAATTCTCATGGTTGCCAAAATTTCTGTAGACTAGAATATGGGAACAGGCTACTGGATTAATCTATTTATCCTATTTATTCATATTCTCAAGGTATATACAAGCATATGGTATCTAAGATTACATCAGATCTTAAGAAAAAGTTCAATAGGTAAATCAAATAAAAATAGACTTTTTCTGGGGAAGCTGACTTGGCCCAGTGGTTAGGGCGTCCGTCTATCACATGGGAGGTCCGCGGTTCAAACCTCGGGCCTCCTTGACCCGTGTGGAGCTGGCCCATGCGCAGTGCTGATGCGCGCAAGGAGTGCCGAGCCACACAGAGGTGTCCCCCGCGCAGGGGAGCCCCACACGCAACGAGTGTGCCCCATAAGGATAGCTGCCCAGTCCGAAAGAAAGTGCAGCCTGCCCAAGAATAGTGCAGCACACACGGAGAGCTGACACAACAAGATGACACAACAAAAAGAAACACAGATTCCCGTGCTGCTGACAACAACAGAAGCGGACAAAAAAGAAGATGCAGCAAACACAGAGAACAGACAACAGGGGCGGGGGGAGAAGGGTAGAGAGATAAATAAATAAATCTTAAAAAAAAAAAAAAGACTTTTCTGAATCAATCAAAAGAGGATCCAGAACTCAGCCTGCTTAGCTGTCCCCTCTTCCCCAAGGCAGCCCTAAGCATGCATGGGTTTAGAATAATATAATTGCAGGCTATGATGAACAAACATGATTAATATTATTATCTTCTAAAAGAGATGTAAAATATGCTACTTAGTGCACTGCTTTCAAAAATAAAACTATTCTTCCAAAGTGCTTTTAAGTACATCCATCTGCAGGGTTTTCATTTTTTAATGCATTTTAAACTTAAGTAATTTTTACTTACTCCTCTGTTTTCTCTCTCCTTCATGATGAAAAGATATCTAAACATTTATAGACAGCAATTATTTTCAGCTTTTTACCACCTACTCTAAATTCTCTATATGCGAATCCTTTAATTCTCCTACATATAATCCTTCAATTCACTTTATCATTTGTGTTGACCAGACAGCTTGCTATGTAAGTATGAAATGAAGCTAAAACAAACAGAAAGCTAAAGCATATTTCTTTGAGTCTCCTCAAAGCATATTCCTGCTTTACCTCTTTTCTAATTCCTGAAACTCTCCTAGCTGAGGCAGACACTATTAACTGCCTAACCAATATCCATCCCCCAACCTTCCTTGTTATGAGAACCCCAGCAATGTTAACAAGCCCCAGGCAAATAATCATGATTGTTATGACAATCTTTTCTTCTTTTATTCCCATCCTCCCTCACAACTTGGGTGGCCCAATAAGACAGAAGAAGAAATATTCAGGAGGAAGAAGGCAGATATTCTGGGAAATTTTATTCATTCCTGATAAAGGCGACAGATGTTGCTACCCTTCTCCCTTCCCACTGACTTGAACATAGAATGAGTGCAATGCCTGAAAATGTACCAGTCCGAGGTCTCCTGCAGCATCACTGAGCAGGTGTACCAGCACCAAGAAACACCTACATCATATCTTTCTGTTATGTGAGAACAATAAACCTTTTTATTTAAGTAAATGTTCTTCGTATATTCCGTTACACGCACCAGAAACCTTTCCTAACTGATAGACAAACCCTCCCAATAATTCCTAATAGGGGTTAAGCAATCCTGTAATAATACAAATGAAAAGTAACCAAGCACTACAGAACTAGTTCCATTCATGACCCCACCATGACAAATTTCAGAAGGCAGTGTAAAAGTACCATGTCTGACATCAACACAAAAGAGCATGGTACTTTTGGTTCCACCTGACCCTATCAGTAGACCTCAAAGTGCATTCCCATTGGCAGCCAGATGACCACACTTTTCAAGTCTTATGGAGAATGGAAAAGTAAAAACAAAACAAATTTCAACTTCTATCCTCAAATGACTTTCATATTAGTTGCTTGTGCATTATGCAACGTACTTCCAACCAAGTGACTAAAATTCTACTTCCCCACATTTTCCAACTTGCCTGTAATTCAAATGCTAATATGTACATATGCGGGAAAAGATAACTGAGGAAAAAGTAGATATGAAGGTTCCAAAAGGTAGATCATTAAGGCTGTATGCAAAGACAAACACAAACAATAATCCTCACAATTTAATTTGGAAATGCAAACAACTGGTCATCTGTTACTGTGCTTATGCTGGTTTGGGTAAAACTTAATTGGAAATAGATGGATGTCACCCAACTCACTGATAAAGTTTTTAAGCTGCTCTTCACTGTAATACTGAGAACAACGAAATTATGCAACAGTTTACTCCTTAAGAAGATAATCTAAACTCAGGTTTTCATGGGGTACTACAAAGAAAGCAGAAATCTTATTACTGTGAACTGAACTGCTGTTATCAGAATAACCTTAATCCTTGAGTTCATTAAATCCCTCAGGATTTCTATAAGACCTATCTATATATCAGCTATTTAGTATCTAATTGGGTATTTAATAACTATTTAGTTTGATAGTTGAAATTTAGTCACTAACATTTTTAAAAGTACTTTTCAAAAGCAAATGTATAAGATGTAATGATAAATCAGTGGTTTGGACTCATAATGTATAACATCATTTGTGACAAGAACTACAGAAAGATTAGGGGACAATGGAGTATAAGAACAAAGTTTGCGTATACTATTGAAATTAAGTTGGTATAAAAACAAATGAGATAGTTATAGATTTAGGATGTTAAATTTAAGCCCCATGGTAACCACAAAGAAAATATCAGAGAATATACAAGCTCTAGAGACAGAAAATAGAGTACAGGTCACCAGGGCTGGGGGAAAGGAGGAATGGGAAGTTAATGCATAATGGGTATAGAGTTTCTGTTTGGGGAGAGGGAAAGTTTTGGTAATGGAGGGTAGTAAGGGTACCACACCAAGCCACTGAGAATGTGATTAATCCACTAAAAGTTATGCTTGGGAGTAGTTGAGATGGAAACATTTATGTTGTATATATGTTCCCACAATTTAAAAAAAAAGAAAGAACTAAAGGGACAAGGATAACTAAATGTAATACGTGATCCTGGACAGGATCTAATAAGGAAGGAGAAAAGCTCAAAAGGACATTATTAGGACATATAAAAAAAACTGGAATATAGACTACAGGCTTTATATCAATGTTAAATGTCTTGAACTTGGTAACTGCAAAAAAGGTGGTGACATAATTGAATCTCCTTGTCCTTAGGAAATGTACATGGCAGTATTAAGTGTTCAAGGAACATAATGTATACAACCTACATGCATGTGTTCTGAAAATGGATTGATAAATAGACAATAGATGGATTGATTGATAAACAGAATGATACAACAAACGCCACTAAACGTAGAAATTATTGATCTGGTTATCTAATGGGATAGGGTTATATTGGAGTTCTCTGTATGGTGTTTGTGTTATTTTTGTAAGATTGAAAGTAAATGTAAGTACTTTTCACTAGGACAACCTGAGTGAACCGATGTCTTTACCTGCTTGGTACCAAATATGTGGTCAGGTATCAAATTTCCTATGGTCTAAAATATGCTTTTGCTTCCCTTCTTTTTTTTTTTTTTTTTTTTTTAGATTTATTTTACTTATTTCTCTCTCCCTACCTCTCATTTTCACTTGCTGTGTCTGTCCATCTTCTTTGTTTCTTTAAGAGATACCAGGAACCAAACCCAGGACCTCTGATGTGGGAGGGAGGCACCTAATCGCTTAAGCCACCTCTGTTCCCTGCTTTGTCGTGTCTCTCATTATGCTTTTTCTCTTGTGTCTCTTGTTGAATCATCTTGTCACATCAGCTCACAGCGCCTGCCTGTCATACTTGCTATCATGCCAGCTCACTCTCCTGCACTGGGAACTTCTGCTCCCTGCTTTGTTGTGTCTTTACGATTTCCTTCTTGTGTCTCTTGTTGCATCATCTTATGTCAGCTTGCCACACCTACCCATCTCACCAGCTCATTGTCTTTTATAGGAGGCACCAGGAAATGAACCATGGACCTCCCATGTGGTAGACGGGAGTCCAACTGCTTGAGCCATATCTACTTGCTCTTCTTTTTTTTAAAACCATCTACATGCTTAAGTCAAGATCCAAATAAGCTTGTCATATTACAATTAATATGTCTTTTAAGTCTCTTTTAATCTAAAGGTTCCTCTTCCAAATCTTTCTTTTAATCTTACAATTTATTTGCTGAAGAAACCACGTTGTTTGTTCTATAGTTTGTTTGGATTTTGTTGACTGCATCCCAGTGGGGTGGTTGAATGTGTTTCTCCCTTCTCTGTATATGCTTTAAACTAGATGTTGACTCTGGAGGCTTGATTTATTCAAGTTTGACAGTTCTTCCATCAGGAAGTACAGAATAACTGGTTGTTTTTGGTGTCCAATACCAAAAGCCATTAGATTAGTATTTGTAACTTTCTTCAGTTTTTACTGAAATACTTTTATAAAAAGGATGTATTTGATTATTCAGTATTACAGTTCACATAAGAAAGGAGGAACACTTAGTTTCAAAATAATGAGTTGCTTTTTTCAGGATCTCCAGTGGTGACCAATGAGTTCCATTTCATTTCTTTTTTTTGTAACTGTGATTACATGTATTCAATAAAAATTTCCCATTTTAACCACTTTCATATGTACAATTCAGTGATATTATTTACATTCACAATATAGGTGCTACTATCACCACCATTCATTACTTTTCCATCATCCCAAACAAAACTCTGTATCCATTAAGCAATAACTCCCCATTCTCCCTGCCACCAACCCCAGACTCTAGTACCTATAACCTATTTTCTTTTTTTTTTTTTTTTTATTTATTTATTTAATTTCCCCCCCTCCCCTGGTTGTCTGTTCTTGGTGTCTTTTTGCTGCGTCTTGTTTCTTTGTCCGCTTCTGTTGTCGTCAGCGGCACGGGAAGTGTGGGCGGCGCCATTTCTGGGCAGGCTGCTCTTTCTTTTTTTTTCACGCTGGGCGGCTTTCCTCACGGGCGCACTCCTTGCGCGTGGGGCTCCCCTACGCGGGGGTCACCCTTGCGTGGCACGGCACTCCTTGCGCGCATCAGCACTGCGCATGGCCAGCTCCACACGGGTCAAGGAGGCCCGGGGTTTGAACCACGGACCTCCCATATGGTAGACGGACGCCCTAACCACTGGGCCAAAGTCCATTTCCCTATAACCTATTTTCTATCTCTATAAATTTTGTTATTGTAGGTATTTCATATAAATGGAATCACATAATTCTTGTCCTTTGTGACTGAATTATTTCACTCAGCATATTTTCAAGATTTATCCATGTTGAAACATATATCAGCGCTTCCTTCCTTTTCACATTTGAATAATATTCCATTGTCTGTATATATCACATTTTGTTTATCCACTCATCTATTCATGGACATTTGGGTTGCATCTACATTTTGGCTACTATGAATAATGCCACTATGAATACTGGTGTACAAATACCTGCTTAAGTCCCTGATTTCAATTTCACTGTATGAAGTGAAATTGCTGTGTCATTCTATGTTTGACTTTCTGAGGAATGGCCAAATTGTCTTCCACAGCAGCTGTACCATTTTACATTTCTACCAACAATATACAAGGGTGCCTATTTCTCAGCATCCTTGCCAACACTTGGTACTTTGCATTTTTTAATAACACCTATTCTAGTGGTTGTGAAGTAGAACCTCACTATAGTTTTGATATGCATTTCCTTAATGCCTAATGATGTTGAGCATCTTTTCCATGTGCTTATCAACCATTTGTAAATCTTTACCAGAGAAATGTCTATTCAAGTCCTTTGTCCATTTTAAGTTGGGTTGTTCATCGTTTTTGTTGTTGGAGTTGTTCTTTTCATTTCTTAATATCATTATAGAATCATGGATTTAAACAGATTTCATGTGTTTTAATCCATTGCCATTATTTTCTTATTGATGCTCAATTTGTTTCATCTTTGAACAACAGAAGCCTCTTCAGGTTAGCTCCTTAGTCTTTTTTCACTCCTTAAGTAGTTTTAATAGCTTCCTTGCTATCTAATAAAATAATATGTTTCAGACTCAACTTAAAAATTTTCTGCTCCAAACTTAGAATCAGCTATTTCCTCAAGTAATTCTTATTCCTTGAGTAGATATTTTAGTTTCCTCAGCTGCTTAGGCAAATACCATGAAATGGACTGGCTTAAACAATGGGAATTTATTCACTCATAGTTTGAGACTGAGAAAAAGTCCAAATCAAGGCATCATCAAGGGAATGCTTTCTCCCTGAGAACTGTGCCATTCTGGGCTGGATGCCGATGATCCTTGGTTCCTCTGTCACATGGCAAGGCACATGGCAGTTTCTCCCAGTATCTTCCTTCTCTTCCAGGTTCCATTTCAGTTTTCTGCTTCCTGTGGCTTTCTTTTTCTCTGTATTCATTCCGTTTATAAAGGACTACAGTCAGAGGATTAAGACCCATCCTGAATGAGGTATGTCACACCTTAACTGAAAGAGCCTTATCAAAAGATCCTACTTACAATGGGCTCATACCCACAGGAATGGATTAAATTTAAGAACATGTTTTTCTGCAATACATACAGCTTCAAACCACCACTCTCCACCCTCTGGATGACAGAAAGAAATGCTATTTCTACATGCAAAACACATTCATTCCATCACGATACCCCAAAAGCCTTAAGTCATGTTAGTAATAGTATAAGTACAAAGTCTCATCAAAATTGGTTATGGGTGTGGTCTGTCCTGGGGCATAATTCCCCTCTGTCTGTAGATCTGTGAATCCTAGAAAAAAAATTATATGCTTCTGATATATTGTGAAGGGGCAGGCATAGGATAACATCCCAATTCACATAAGGAGAAATTGTAAAGAAAATAGGAGTTACAGGTCCCAAACAATTCCAAAACCTTGCAAGGCATACTGTATTAGATTTCAAGGTCTGAGAGTCATCAATGGAAAGATATTTTGTCCTGTAGACCTGAAGAAGCAGCAGCTCCAACCCTTCCAAATACTTGTGCAGTTGCCATGCTTTCCCCAAACACGGGAGTGAAGACTCCTTCAAGCACCAGGATGGCAACCAGGCTCTCTGCAATCATAATCCCCAGATATAGGCTCCACCCTTGTCCAGCATTCTGGTGGTGGCCAGACTCTCTGCAGTCCCCGAGGCATGGGCTCTATCCTCTGAAAACAATGGGGTTGCAGCTCCCCTCTTAAACAATGGGACAGGAAACGTGCCCTCTCCAAGCACCAGGAAGACTTACCCTTTCCAAATACATGAGATGTCTTCATGCAGACCTCAGCTTCCTTTGTTCTGTCCTTGAAATGATTTTCCCTACAATTTGTCCCTTCCTGTCTCTTTTAATACAGGCTAGCAGTGGTTCCAGTCATACAGTTTACACAAAAAAAAACTTGTCAGTTTTGCATGTGGTACACAGATCCCTTCTGGATAACTGTATCTCCAATCCTGACTTGCACTAAAATAGCTTCCTGGATCCATGTTCAGTCAAACCCTCACACAGAGCATTATTCTCTGGGGACTCACTTTCCAGAAACACAGAATTTCCCAAACCATCAACTTCTGGTTTCTTTGTGCCCAGGAGTTCAGTTCTCAGCTTATACATTTTCTCTCACATTTACCATAAGCTACAAGAAGAAACCAGGCTGCACTTGCCACATTTAGCTTGGAAATATGCTCTGCTAAATATCCAAGCTTGTCACTTTCAAGTTTTGCTTCCATCCAATATCAGTACTCAATTTTACCACTTTCTCTGCCACTTTAAAACAAGGATCACTTTTCCTCCAGTTTCTAATAACACATTCATCATTTCCATCTAAGGCCTCATTTGAAGTATCTTTAGCATACATATTTCTATCAATAGTCTCTTCAAAGCAATCTAAGCTTTTCCTATCAAGTATCTCACAATTCTTCTAGCCTCTACTCACTATTCAATTCAAAAAGTCATTTCCACATTTTGGTATTTGCAATAGCAGCACCTCACTCTTCTGGTACCAAAATCTATTTTAGTTTCCTAGATTGCTTAGGCAAATACCATGAAATGGGTTGGCTTAAACAATGGGAATTTATTAGTTGCAGTTTAAAGGCTGGGGAAAAGTGTGTATTAAGGAATTATCTAGGCAATGCTTTCTTCCTGACGACTGTGGCATTCCGGTCTGGCTGCCGATGACCCTTGGTTCCTCTGTCACATGGCAAGGCACATGGCAGTGCCTCCTGGTCTCTTCATTTCCATGTTCCATTTTAGCTTTTTACTTCCTGAGGCTTTCTCTCTATGTGCTCATTCCATTTATAAAGGGCTACAGCAAATAGGATTAAGACCCATCCTGAATGAGGTGTGTCACACCTTAACTGAAGTAGCCTCATCAAAAGGTCTCACAACAGGTTCACACCCATAGGAATGGATTAAACTTAAGAATGTTTTCCTGGGGTACATACAGTTTCAAACCACCATTGTAAGAAATTATATCTGAATGCCATAATCTGGGAATAACACCTGTTAATTCATCCACTTAGCACATATTAACACTTCCTGAGCACTTAATATGTGTCAGTCACTGGGTTGGCTTTGAAGAAACAAAAATAAAATACAAACTCAGTAAGCTGACACAGCAGTGGTTTACACTCAGAAAGAATGGATAACCAAAAGATGTAGAAAACAAAGCAAGCAATAAGCCGAAGCAAAATAACACAGGTTAGGTGACACACTTTCATCTAAATGGTACTCTCCAGAGAGAAATAAGGGCAATATCACATTGTTAGTGATACAATCAGACAAAGCTTAAAGGACTAAACCTTGACTGAGAGAACAGAGTTGAATCAGTTTCCGAAGTGTAAGAACTTATGAATATCCATGGAGGGGATGGGGTTTATCTTCAGATATAAAGAATTACACAATGACTGAATGTTTCTCTCTTATATAATGTTAGAGCTCCTTATCAAACTAAGGACATTATTTACTTTCCAAAGGTGAATATATATATTAATGTCATTCTTATATTTAATACCATTTCAAAGATTAAAGTGAAATATTTCTTCATCAAAAATGCTTTGTCAGGGAGCAGATGTAGCTCAAGTGGTCAAGCACCTGACTCCCATGTATGAGGTTCAGGTTCAATCTCCAGTACCTCTTTAAAAAAAAAGTTTTGTTTACATTTGAAATTTGCTATTTTCCCATGTACTATTTTACTTCCAACTAGAAATTACTTGAAAAGCAGCTTACTTTTGTCCTTTCTTATTAATTCTTCCTCTTTCTCATTTTCTACTTGCATTCCTCCCACTGTTTCTTGAACATCCCTTTCCAACTTTGTGAAAAATCCAGCTTACCTATAACACCACTTACACCAATAAGAAAGGGATAGAGAAGACAAAAAAAAAATGATAAATCATTAATCTATTTGTAAAATGTTGCAGGTTCACCTGTTTGGGGGCTCCAGGAGACCAGAAGAACATCCTACAACATTTCCTGAAAGAATAGAAGGAGGAGACTGCCCATCTGCAGAGAAGAATCCTTAAGTGGAGCACTCCACACCACGGAGGCCAGTGGCCATCCTCTACTGGAGGCACAAGCCACCTTGAGAGCTAGAATTGGAAGCTCCATTTCCCAAAAACAGGGGAGGAAGAGATGGTTGGTCACCAATTTCATCTAATGATTAGTAAATTTGGCTGGCTGAAATATAACCCTAAGAACAGCTAAAGTTTGAACCTGTCCAAGTCAGAAAGAGACTGGTAGCTGCCATTTTAACTCTGCCCCAGGTATGAGGGGAAGCAGGACTGACTGAAAAATCACAGTGCTGGTAGGAACCAGCTTCTTTCCATCCAGATCGGATTGCAGCTCTTGCCTAAGCCCCAGTCCCACCTCTGACAGAGGGGAATCTAGGGGAACCTGTGCCCACCTCTCCGGGAAAATACAGGCCATGCCACGAAGGCTGGTGATAATTCTACTCTGGTGGCGCAAGCCACCTCAGGAGCTATTCTGTGGCTGGAGTTGGAAGCTCCATTTCCCAAAAACAGGGGAGGGAGAGAAGTTGGTCAACAACTTCAGCTACTGATGAGTAAATTCGGCTGGCTGAAGTATAACCCTAAGAACAGGTAAAGTTTGAACCTGTGTAGATCAGAAAGAGGCTGGAAACGACCATTTTGACTCCACTCCTGGCATGAAGGTAAGTCGGGCTGATTGAAAATCACAGTGATAGTAGGGACTGGCTTCTTTCACCCAGATCAGCTTGTAGCCCTAGCCTAGGCTTCAATCATGCCACTAGCAGGGAGGAGGCTGGCAGGCTGCAGTCATTTTGGCCCTGCATGGCATAGATTGCTGCCCATACCTGCAGCTCTATTCCCACCCAAGGCAGGGGAAGAAGGGGTGTGTATTAGGCAGCCAAAGGGATGCTGATGCAAAATACCAGAAATTGGTTGGTTTTTAAAAGGGTATTTATTTGGGGCAGAAGTTTGCAGTTACCAGACCATAAAGCATAAGTTACTTCCCTCATCAAAGTCTTCTGCCACATGTTGGAGCAAGATGGCTACTCATATCTGCCAGAGTTCAGGCTTCCTGCGTTCTTCTATTCCTAAGGCTTATTTCCCTACAGACTCAGGGTTCCTCTCTTCCCAGGGTTGGCTTCTCTCTGGGCTCAGGTTTCCTCTCTTCCCAGGGTTTGCTTCTCTTTCCTCACAACCAAGCTTGTCTGTGTGCTTACTTCCCGGGGCTTCAGTTCAAGACTCCAGCATCAAAACTCCAACAGCAAAATTTCCAACAGCAAAACTCCAACAGCAAAACTCCAACACTGTCCTATGCCATGTCCTTTATCTGTGAGTCCCCAACAACCAATGGGTGGGGACTCAACACCCCACTGACATGGCCCAGTCAAAGCCCTAATCATAATTTAATCATGCCCAGGTACAGACCAGTATACAAACATAATCCAATATTTCTTTTTGGAATTCATCAATATATCAAACTGCTACAGGGCATGAAGCTTCACCAGTCTTTCTGGGCAACTAGAGTTTAGGCGTGCATGACTTGTATTATTATACATGGCTGTGGTTCTTTCCCTATCCCTGGGGCAAAGGAGAAAGTTGGGAGAAGCATCATTGGTCCCTGCTGCAATGAGGATAGCTTGAGCCTCCACAGTTTACAGCACCAACTACATGCTTGACTCCTACTGAACAACCAGCAAGGGAGAAAGGATAGGAAACCCTTAACTGAAGAGAAAAACTGCACCCAGAAAAAATGCTCTAGTAAGCCAGATGCGAAGACACCAACAAAAAATTACAATCCACACCAAGAAACAGGAAGCTATGGCCCAGTTAAAAGAACAAGATAAGCCTCCAGATGATATCAAGGAGTTGAGACAACTAATTATAGATGTTCAAACAAACCTCCTTAATAAATTCAATGAGATGGCTAAAGAGATTAAGGATATTAAGAAGACAATGGATGGAGCACAAAGAAGAATTTGAAAGCATCCATAGAAAAACAGCCGATCTTATGGGAATGAAAGGCACAATAAATGAATTAAAAATACACTGGAGGGGAAAAAGACTTGGCCAAATGGATAGGGTGTCCGCCTACCACATGGGAGGTCCACGGTTCAAACCCCAGGCCTCCGTGACCCATGTGGAGCTGGCCCATGCACAGTGCTGATGCTCACAGGGAGTGCTGTGTCACGCAGAGGTGTCCCCCGTGTAGGGGAGCCTCATGGGCAAGAAGCGCACCCCGTAAGAAGAGACGCCCAATGCGAAAGAAAGTGCAGCCTGCCCAAGAATGACACCACACACACAGAGAGCTGACACAACAAGATGACGCAACAAAAAGAAACACAGATTCCCAGTGCCACTGATAAGGATAGAAGCAGTTACAGAACACACAGCAAATGGACACAGAGAGCAGACAACTGGGGGGGAGGGGAGTGAAATAAATAAAATTTTTTAAAATATGGAAAAAAAAAAAAACAGAGGGAAGCAGATGTGGCGCAAATGATGGGGTTTCCATCTACCATATGGGAGGACCCGGGTTCGATCACCAGGGCCTCCTGTTAAAGGCACACCCACACCTATATGTCGAGCCACACTGAGCCAGGCCCACAAGGCAAGCGACGCAGCAAGATGAAGACATAAAAAAAGAGAGATGCAGGGAAGAGTCAAGGCGAGACACAACAGGGAAAAAAAACAGGAACTGAGGTGATGCAAACAACAGGGAATCTCTCTTCCACATCAGAGGTCCCCAGGATCAAATTCAAGTGAAGCCTAGAGGAGACAATGAGAAGACAGAAAAAGAGACACAGAAGATCACATAGCAAATGGACAAAGACAGTGAAACAGTGGGCAAAAAAAGAAAGGAAGAATATACACTAGAATCATATATAGCAGATTTTTTCCTAAGATTTATTTATTTATTTCTCTCCTCTCCCCGCCTCACACCCCTGTTGTATGTTCTCTGTGTCTATTTGCTGCGTCGTCTTCTTTGTCCGCTTCTGCTGTTGTCAGCAGCATGGGAATCTGTGCTTCCTTTTGTTGCATCATCTTGTTGCGTCAGCCCTCCGTGTGGTAGGCACCATTCCTGGGCAGGCTGAACCTCCTTTCGTGCTGGACGGCTCTCCTTACGGGGTGCTCCTTGCGCACATCAGCATGGGCCAGCTCCACCCAGGTCAAGGAGGTCCAGAGTTTGAACCGCGGACCTCCCATGTGGTAGACAGATGCCCTAACCACTGGACCAAGTCCGCTTCCCTATAGCAGATTTTAAGAAGTAGAAGAAAGGATTGGTAAGCTTGAAGAAATATCCTCCAAAAGTGAACAGACAAAAGAACTGATCAAGAAAAGAATGGAAAGAATTGAACAAGGTCTCAGGGAACTAAACAACAGCAAGAGATGTACAAACATACGTGTCATGGGTGTTCTAGAAGGAGAAGAGAAGGGAAAAGGGGCAGAAGCAATATTTGAAGAAATAATAGTAGAAAATTTCCCAACACTGTTGAAGGACATGGATATCCATGTCCAAGAAGCATAACGCACTTCCATCTGAATAAATCTGAACAGAACAACTACAAGATACGTACTAATCAGAATGTCAAACGCCAAAGACAAAGAGAGACTTCTGAGAGCAGCAGAGAAAAGTAACGCATAACATATAAGAGATATCCAATAAGAGTAAGTGCTGATTTCTCATCAGAAACCATAGAGGCAAGAAGACAGTGATATGATATATTTAAGATACTGCAAGAGAAAAGCTTCCAGCCAAGAATCTTACAATCAGCAAGACTGTCTTTCAAAAATGAGGGTGAGTTTAGAATATTAACAGATAAACACAAATTGAGAATTTGTAACAAAGAGACCAGCTTTACAGGAAATACAAAAGGGTGTGTTATAGTCTGAAAAGAAAAGACAGTAGAGAGAGGCTTGGAAGAGAATCTAGAAATGAAGATTATATCAGTAAAAGTAACTAAAAGCCTTGAAAGACTGGTGAAAATAAAATATGACAAATAAAACCCAAAGGTCAAAATAGGCGAAATAAAAACTGCCTTTACAGTAATAATATTGAACATTAATGGATTAAATTCCCCAATCAAAAGACAGACTGGTGGAATGGATAAAAAAATATGAGCCATCTATATGCTGTCTACAAGAGATTCTTCTTAGACCCAAGTATACTAATAGATTGAAAGTGAAAGGCAGGAAAAAGATATTCCATGCATTCAGTAACAAAAACAAAACAAAACAAAAAAGCCGAAATATCTATACTTATGTTAGATTGAAATAGATTTTAAAAGACACTAGTAATGTGTAATCTGAGGAGGAAGTCAGGAAAAAAAATTCCCTTTAAAATAATCAAATATTTAGGAATAAACTTAAGCAATGATGTAAAGTACTTGTACTCAGAAAACTAAAACTCATTGTTAAAAGAAATTTTAAAAGACCTAAATAATTGGAAAAACATTCCATGCTCACAGATTGGAAGACTAAATATCATTAAGATGTCAATTCTACCCAAATTGATATACAGATTCAATGCAATCCCAATAAAAACTCCACCAGCATTTTTTAAATAAATGTAAAATGATTATCAAATTTATTTGGAAGGGTAAGGGCTCCTGAATAGCCAGAAACATCTTAAAAAGGAAAAATGAAGTTGGAGAACTCTCACTTCCAGATTTTAAATATATTACCTCACTACCATAGTAAAAACAGCATGGCACTGGCATAAAGACAGACACATAAGGGCAACCCCTCTGCCACTGGTGTGGAGAAAGTGGCCATGGTAGCTGCTGGGGGTAGGGAGTGGGAGGAAGAGATGTGATGTGGGGGCGTTTTTGGGACTTGGAGTTGTCCTGGGTGGTGCCGCAGGGACAGTTGCTGGACATTGTATGTCCTCCCATGGCCCACTGGGTGGACTGTGGGAGAGTGTGGGTTATGATGTAGACCATTGACCATGAGGTGCAGCGGTGCTCAGAGATGTATTCACCAAATAATGAATGTCTCATGATAATGGAGGAGGTTGTTGTTATGGGGGGAAAAGTGGGGTGAGGGTGGTGGGGGGTATATTGGGACCTCATATTTTTTTAATATAACATTAAAAAAATAAATAAAGACCAAAAAAATTATAAAAAATAAATAAATAAATAAATAATAATGAATGGAATCATACAATTAAAAAAAGAAAAAAAAGACAGACACATAGACCAACGGAACCAAACTGATAGTTAAGAAAGAGACCCTCACTTATATGGTCAAGTGAAATTTCACAAGCCTGTCAAACCCACCTAGCTCGGATAGAACATTCCATTCAACAAATGGTGCACAGAGAACCTGATATCTATAGCCATAAGAAGGAAAGAGGACACAAAAATTAACTCAAAATGGATCACAAACCTAAATATAAAAGCAAGAACCATAAAGCTTCTAGAAGAAAATGTAGGAAAATATCTTCAAGACCTGGTGGTAGGTGGTGAATTCTTAAAGGAGATAGGAGGACTGAGATGGACTATGGATGTCTAATGTATAGAGAAGTTTTAATTAACTTTATTGTAAATAAAGTGTTGAAATATATTGAGTTGATGGTAACACATTATAGTGAGTAACAGCTGGTTCATAAATTGGAATGTGGCTGAAAAGGGTGGTCTAGAGATGTAAATGCCAATTGAAAGAAAGCTAGAGAATAATCTAGGGACTGACTAACACAGTAAACCCAGAAGTGAATGAGAATTGTGGTTGATGGTACAGATGCAAGACTGTCTTTTGTAAGCTAGAGCAGATGTACATCACTATTGCAGGGTAGTGTGACTATGGAGAAGCATGGGAAAAATACAATTAGAGTGACCTAGGGACTGTGGTTAACAGTGATAATGTAATAATCACCTATTTAAGTCAAAGATGTACAGTGTTGATAATGGCGGAGTATGGAAAAAGTGTGCCAAATATACGCTATGGACCTGGTAATAGTCTGATGATATTATCTCATAATCTGTAACAAATGCTCCACCACAGTGTGGTGTGTTGATAGAGGGGTGTGGTATGGGAATCCTGCACATGACTGTAGGATGTCATAAAAATATATTTAAAAAATAGTAATAGAGTGGGTTAGGGGAAAATACACCGAATGGATTAAAAGGACTATAGTTAGTAGTAAAATTTGACTATACTCTTTCATCATTTGTAACAAATATCTCAGAACAATGCCAGATGTTGGTAGTAGGTTGATGTGTGGGCCCCATGTATGATGTTATGCACGTCTGCTTTGTAGGTTCTCAACTTTTACTATACACTTATTGTTTATGTATGTTCATATATAAATGATATAAAAATAATAATAGGATGAGTTGAGGGAAAAATACACCAAATATAAGATACTTGGGTTGGTAGTAATATTTTTGAAGGATCCTCTTTAATTATTAGTTAAAAATGCAATGCAAGGTATTTTTGGTAGGATGAGGTATGATGTCCCTTGTATGATGTTATGTATGTTTGTTTTGTAAGTTCACAACTATTACTACACATTTATTGTTTACGTATGTTTATGTATGTGAGATATACTTCAATAAATTTTTTAAATTATTTTTTTGAAAGTAAAGCATTATTATGAAAAGTAGTAATATCTCCTACCTTTCAGCAGTAAATGCTGACTCTGTGTCAATATACACAACAGCTCCTGCTAATCCTCCCATGTTGCTGGGTAATGTAGCCAAAACACTCATCATTATACAAAACTGAGTTTTTCCACAACCTGGTGGACCTGTAATCTTTAAAAAAAGAAAAACGTTATTTGTATAAATGTAACAAGGCAGTCAAAGGAAAATCCATTTTAAAAACACGCCAAATACACAGTTAGTCCAACCAACCAGGGTTTGAGAATTCAGCCCTACAGCATCCACTGTATTTAATGACTTAACATCTTGCACATGCATCTGGATTGTTATTAGTTACATACCATCCTTGGGAGAATTAATAGTTTCTCAAATCATCTTCTGTTCTATAGTTCAGGAATGCTGGTTGAAAAAGGCTAGAATTTGGTATTTCTATATCTTTTCCTCATTAAGATATTTATAATAGGACCTTAAAATATGTAAGAGTCTTTAATAATTGGTTTAGCTTTTGTACAAATTGGCCACTCAAAACAATTGTGAAGGATCAGAGTTGGTCAAGTGAGAAGCTTTAGGGTTCCATTCCCCACAGAAGACTTGAACAACCAGCAAGAACTCACAGAAAAATCTTTCTCAAAACTTCAGAAAACAGTTAAAGGACTGCAGTAACAGGGCAAGCACCTAATCAAGAATAAGGCTACTTAAAAGAGGTAAGCTCACAGGAAATTGAAATATAAAATTAAATTAAATTAAAAATAAAGTAAAAAGTAAAATATATAGTAAAAAGTTAAAAAGTAAAACATATATAAAATAAAATTAGATTAAAAATATAAAATAAAAACATAAAATATGAATAAGTAAAATAATTAAATAAAATATAATATAAAATATAAAATAAAATGAGTTAGGTTCTTGTGTCACCCTGGCTTGCCCCTCTCCCAACCCTCACCAGCTCAGCATAGAGCTATCCTACGTTTCCAGTACAGATTCCTGATCCTAGTTCCAGAGGGAGCAGAGTAACCCTCGCTCACACTAGGAGCATTTATGTCTGGCCCAATCTCTCTGGTAAAGGCCTGAGGGACTTGCTGTCCCACAGCTTACTCAGCATGTCAGAGCAGCTCACACAGCTCTCCTACAGAACACTGTGGGAGAGTAGTCAATAAGATGCCTGGGGTAAGGATTGTGGCTCTGGGACATAGAGTGCAGAACACAGGATCATGATGAAACTAATTCCTAGAGAAGAGAGGACATTCCTAGCAGTGTAAATGGGGGGATTCCTAGGGCCACACACATGCCCAAGGCAAGATGCATGCACAGAAAGGAAGGACAGGGAGGTTCCTACTCATTAGCATCCAACTATTCTCTAAACTCCTTGTATAGATAAGCCCTGAAGGAAGGCAATCAATAGGCCAACCTGAAAAGACTGGGAAAGATATTTTCTTTTATTCATTTTTTTAAAAATCTGTATTAGCTCCTGGTATTAAAGGAAAGCTCTGTCATAATACAAGCTGAATAACAGTTTAAAGAAAAGAGGTCACAAAGTCTAAATTCTAGCAATAACAGATTAAAATAGCAAAAATATCCAAGTTTCAACAAAAGATTACAAAACATTCAAAGAAACAGGAAGTAATGGCTTAGGCAAAGGAGACTATCAAAGCATTAGAAACCTATCAGTGAGGAGGATCAGAACAGGAACATTCCAGACAAAAACTTTTTTAAAAAATAGTTCTAAGTATGCTCAAAGAGTTACAGGTAAACATGGACAAAAAACTAGAGGAAATCAGGAAAATGATAGCTGAACATAAAGAGAATATCAATAGAAAGATGGAAATTATTAAAAGAAACCAGACAGATCTGAAGAGCACAGTAACATAAATTTAAAATTCCCTGGAGGTGTCAACAGCAAATTGGAGATGCAGAAGAAGAATCAGTGAACTTAAAGATAAGACAATTGAAAACATCCAGTTTGGGTGGCAGAAAGAAAAATGAAAAAAAGTGAGCAAAGCCTAAGGAATCTGCAGGGCACCATCAAGTGTACCAATATATACACTGTGGGAATCCCAGAAAGAGAAAAAAGAGAGAAAGAAGCAAAGAGAATATTCAAAGAAATAATGGCTGAAAACTTCCCAAATTTAACAAAAGACATGAATATACACATCCAAGAAATTGAAGAAACTCCAAACAAGATAACCCAAGTAAGCTAACACTGTGCTATTCACAATCAAACAGTCAAATGCCAAAGATAAAGAAAAAATTCTGAAAGCCACAAGAGAAAAACAATGTGCCAGATATAAGGGAGCCTCAATAGGTTAAGGGCCAATTACTCATCAGAAACCATCCAAGCAAGAAAGCAATGTGAATACATATATGAAGTATTGAAAGCAAAAAATTACCAACCAAAAATTGAGTTCCAGGAAGACAGCATCATAACAGGTAGGCAGGGTTCAACTCACTCATGAAAACAATGCCGGGAGGGCAAAAGGCTGTCTAAGGGAGTTGCTTTGGGGATTGTCACTTTGTTAATGGATGCTTTATTTTGGCAGGCCACTTCAGTTACTAAAATTTGCCTTTTCTGGCAGCAGACTTGGCCCAGTGGTTAGGGCGTTTGTCTACCACATAGGAGGTCCCCGGTTCAAACCCCGGGCCTTCTTGACCCGTGTGGAGCTGGCCCTTGCACAGTGCTGATGCGCGCAAGGAGTGCTGTGCCACGCAGGGGTATCCCCTGCGTAGGGGAGCCCCAAGCGCAAGGAGTGTGCCCCGTAAGGAGAGCCGCCCAGCGCCAAAGAAAGTGCAGCCTGCCCAGGAATGGTGCCGCGCACACGGACAAAAAGAAACACAGATTCCCATGCCATTGACAACAACAGAAGCGGATAAAGAAGACGAAGCAAATAGACACAGAGAACAGATAAATGGGGTGGGGGGGGAAGAGGAGAGAAATAAATAAATAAATCTTTAAAAAAAAATTTGCCTTTTCTAGGATTGCATTTCCCAAGTGCTATTCCAATAAGAATTGATACTCACTTTAGGTTCCAAACCTGTTAAGTTTAACTGGTCAAACCAAAGGAAAAATATTGCCAGAGAAAATTAAGGGAAGAGTAAACAGGAAGGAATAATAGCAAAGGAGCACCAAAAAAATTACATATATTCATTGGTAGATATATTTATCTAAATAAAACAACTGGGTGGGCAAGAAAAAAAAATTACATGCTAATAGTATTGCTAAACATCCATGTTGTGGCTTAGTTGCTGAGAAAATGTAAGTTATCGTTCAGTGAACTCTAACCATATTAGTTATCTGGGATTGAAAAGGCTGATGTTATAAATTATTCATGTGTGTTCTCATATTTAGCATTTGCTATATCTTTAAATTTCATTGTTAAATTTCTTACTACTAAGGAGTATCTATATGACTTTGTTGGAGTATCTTGAACCCTATTTTGTAAAAACAAAACTGATGTAGAAGGCTGGGCTTGATGATCATGAGGGCAGTTTATATAACTATGCAACTTATTTTTCCACCAAAGAATTGTAAGTAGCTGCTTGCTTTTCTCTTTGAACCTATCTGTTTTCTTAAAAGGTTTTAATGAGCTTGAGTTAATATTGAATTCTATCGGACTTTCTGATTAAAGTTTTTTAAAAAATAAAACAATTTGGTATGATGTGGGGAAAAATCAATAGCATTTCCATATGCACTACTGATAAGTAATCTGAGGAGGGAGTCAGAAAAAAAAGCCCATTTATAAAACTGACTAAAATAATAAAATATTTAGGAATAAACTTAACCAAGGACATAAAGGAACTGTATTCAGAAAACTACAAAACATTGCTAAAAGAAACTAAAGAAGACCTAAAAAATGGAAGAACATTCCATATTCATGGATTGGAAGACTAAATATTGTTAAGATGTCAATTCGACCAAAACTGATTTACAGATTCTAATGCAAACCTAATAAAAGTACCAACAGCCTTTTTGCAAAAATGGAAAAGCCAATTATCAAATTTATTTGGAAGGGTATGGGACCCCAAATAGCCAAAAATATCTTTAAAAAGAAGAATGAAGTTGAAGAACTCTCACTTCCTGTCTTTAAAGCATATTAGTTAATTACAGGGTAAAAACAGTATGATACAGGCTTAAAACCAGATAGATTGACCAATGGAACTGAATTGAAAACTGAGAAATAGAACCTAATATCTATGGTCAAGTGATATTTGACAAGACTGTCAAGTCCTCCCAGCTGGGCTAGAACAGTCTATTCAACAAATGATGCTGAGAGAACTGGCTATCTATATCCAAAAGAAAGAAAGAAGACCCCTATCTCACACCTTATGCAAAAATTAACTCAGATGGATCAAGGACCTAATATAAAAGCTACAAACATAAAACTCCTAGTAAAAAATGTAGGGAAACATCTTCAAGATTTGTAGTAAGCAGCAGGTTCTTAAACTTTACATCAAAAGCATAAGCAATGCAGGAAAAAATAGATAAATGTGATCTCCTCAAAATTAAACACTTTTGTTCTTCAAAGGACTTTGTCAAGAAAGTAAAAAGGAGATTTTCAGGAAGATGGTGTTGGAATAGGTAGACAACACTCAACTCTTGTATAAAAACAATGGAGAAAGGGTTAAAAAAAAACAAAAACAAACCTGTATGAGGGACTTGCTTTGGGGATATGCAGACCAGGAAGGAGAGGGACAGAAAGACAAAGAAGCCGAAATTAAAACTGTGAGTTAGTCTTCCCCATGGCAAAGAATGGCACCCATCCCCCACTCTCAAGGCAAATAGCCTGGATAAAATCTATGGCTCACTGCAGCCAAAACGAGAGGAGAACAGAGGTCTTCCTTCCTGGGAAGAATGAGGATGCGGTGGAGAGAGGAGAGTGGTTTCTCTTCAGTGAATTTGGCCAACAGAGAATGCTTTGAATCTCAGGTCTGGCCAGATCAGAATCACAGGCAAGTGAAGGTAGAAAGAGTCACCTCCCTAGGTCAGTGAGTACCAACTGCTGGTCAGCCAGGAAACTGTAGGGGAAAAAAATGCTTTTAGGTGTCTCTTGTCCCAAACTCCTGGGAGCAGATGTGCATCCCATTAGTGAGTCCCTGCCCCTATTTTGATAACTTAAGCTGGGCAATTTTAAAGACTTAGAATAAGTAAAACCAAAAATCAAAGAAGAGCCATGAAACAAAACCACTATGCAAGAGATAGAAACTGACTGTCAGAACAAATGCACCAACATATTCAGAGGCCTAGACATCACCAAAAATTACAAAATTCCTAAGAAACAAGAAGATATGGCCAGCCAAAGGATCAAACCAAAAATCCTGGAGAGGCAAGGATTTAAGATAACTAATTGGGGAGCAGATATAGCAATAGTGGTTGAGTGCCTACATCCCATGTACAGGGTCCTGGGTTTGATCTCCGGTACGTACTAAAAACAAAACAAACAAAAAAACCAACTCTCATTGTGGAGTGGATATAGTTCAGTGATTGAGTGCCAGCTTCCTACAGATAAGGTTCTGGGTTTAATCCCCAGTACCTCATTAAAAAAAAAAAGATAACTAATCAATGATAATCACACAAATCTTCTAAACCAACTCAAGAAGTTGATGAAAAAATATGACTAGAGATAAAGGATATAAAGAGGACACAGGGAAACGGACTTTGGCCCAGTGGTTAGGGCGTCCGTCTACCATATGGGAGGTCCGCGGTTCAAACCCCTGGCCTCCTTGACCCGTGTGGAGCTGGCCCATGCGCAGTGCTGATGCGCACAAGGAGTGCCCTGCCACACAGGGGTGTCCCCCGCGTAGGGGAGCCCCACGCGCAAGGAGTGCACCCATAAGGAGAGCCGCCCAGCGCGAAGGAGGGAGCAGCCTGCCGAGGAATGGCGCCGCCCACACTTCCCGTGCCGCTGACTGACAACAGAAGTGGACAAAGAAACAAGACGCAGCAAAAAGACACAGAAAACAGACAACCAGGGGAGGAGAGGGAAATTAAATAAATAAAAATAAATCTTTAAAAAAAAAAAAGAAAAGAAAAAAATAAAGAGGACACAGTGTAGAAAGTAAAGAACAATTTCAAAGCTGGCAAGAAAAGTACCAGACTTTACGGGAATAAAGTATACAGTAGATGAGATTAAAAATACATTAGCAGCATATAACAGCAGATTCAAATTGATGGAGGACAGGATTAGTGAAATTGAGGACAGAATATCCAAACTGGAGAAGACAGGAGAACAAAAAGAGAAAAGAATTGAAAACATGGAACAGAGTCTCAGGGAATTGAATGACAAAGCAAAACCACAAACATTTATGTTATCAGTGTCCTAGAAGGGGAAGAGAAGGCAAAGGGGGCAGAAAGAATATCTGAGGATATAATAATTGAAACTTCCAAACCCTTATGAAAGATATAAATATCAATATCCAAGAAGGACAATGTACCCCAAAAAGAATAAATCTGAACAGACCTACTCCCAAGGCACCCACTATTCAGAATAACAAACACCAGAGATAAAGAGAGGATTCTGAAAGCAGCAAAAGAAAAGCTATGCATCACATACAAGAAATCCTCAAAAAGACCAAATGCCAATCTTTCATTGAAAACAATATAGGTCAGAAGAAAGTGGTATGATGTATTTAAAGTATTGAAAGAGAGAAACTGCCGACCAAGAATTCTGTACCTGGCAAAACTGTCCTTTGGAAATGGGGGTAAGTTTAAAGTCTTCACAAAAACAAAAACTGAGAGAGTATGTGACCAGAATTACAGTAAAGCCCAGAATTACAAGAGATATTAAAGGGAATACTGCAGCCTGAAAAGAAAAGGCAAGAGCTAGAGACTTGGAGAAGAATGTAGAAATGAAGATTATTAGGTGCCTTAAAGTGTAAAAAGACAGGCAATAGTAAGATATGACAATGGAAAGCCAAAGAATAAAATGGATGAAGTAAATAATGTTTTCACAGTAACAACACTGAATGCCAATGGCTTGAACTCCCCAATTAAAAGGCATAGACTGACAGAAAGAATATATGGTGTCTACAAGAGACATGCCTCAGACATAAGGACACAACCAGGATGAAAGTGAAATTTTGGAAAAAGATATTACACACAAATAGCAATCAAAAAAGATTGGAGTACTGATACTAATATCAGACAAAATAGATTTTAAGTGCAAAACTGTTATAAGAGATGATGAAGGTCATTATATATTAATAAAGGAGGCAATTCACCAAGAATAAATGATTATAATAAATATTTATGCACCTAACTGGGGTGACCCAAAATACATGAGGCATACACTGGTATAATTGAAGAGAGATTTAGATATCTCTACAATAATAGTTGGAGACTTCAATACACTGCTCTCAGCACTGGATAGAACATCTTGACAGGGTATAAATAAGGAAAGAAAGAACTTGAATAATATGATAAATGAACTAGACCTCACAGACATTTATAGAACATAACACCCCAAAACAGCAGGATATACATTCTTTTCGAGTTCTCACAGATCCTTCCAAAGGATAGACCATATGTTGGGTCACAGGACAGATCTCAATAAATGTAAAAAGACTGAAATTATACAAAACACTTTCTCTAATCATACTGGAATGAAGCTGGAAATCAATAATGGACAGGAAAAGGGAAATTCACAAATATACGAAGATTAAACAACACACTCTTAAATAATCAGTGGGTCAAAGAAAAATGCAAGAGAGATCTGTAAAAATCTTGAGACAAGTGAAAATGAGAACACAACATATCAAATCCATAGGACATGGCAAAGGTGGTGCTGAGAGGGAAATTTATAGCCCTCAATCCCTACATTAAAAAAGAGCCAAAATCAAAGACCTAACTGCACACCTGGAGGAACTAGAAAAAGAATAGCAAACTAATCCCAAAGGAAAGAAATAATAAAGCTCAAAGCAGAAATAAATGAAACAGAAAAACAACAACAACAAAAAATAGAATCAATAAAACTAAAAATTAGTACTTCAAGTTCATCAAAATCAACAAAATCTTAGCTAGACTGATAAAAGAAGAGAGAAAATGCAAATAAATAAAATCAGAAACGAGCAGGGGCCATTACCACTGATCCTGCAGAAATAAGAGAGATCATAAGAGGACACTATGAACAACATATGGCCAAAAAAGTAGAAAATGTAGATGGAATGGACAAAATTACTAGAAACACTTGAACAACCTACACTGACCATAGAAGAAATAGGCCTCAAAAAACCAATCACGAGTGAAGAGATTGAAACAATCATCAAAAATCTCCTAAAGAAGAATAGCCCAGGACCAGATGACTTCACAGATGAATTCTACCAATCATTCAAAGATTATCTAATACAAGTCTTGCTCAAGCTCTTCCAAAAACTGAACAGGAAGGAACATTACTAAATACATTCTATGAAGAAAACATCACCCTAATACCAAAACCAGATAAAGACACTACGAAAAAAGATCAATATCCTTAATGATACAGATGCAAAAATCCTCAACAAATACTTGCAAACGAATCCAAAACATTAAAAGAATTATACACCACAGTCAAATGGCTTTTAGCCCAGGCCTGGAAGTATAGTTCAAATACAAGAAAATCTAGTTTGGAGTAAACACTCCAAAAGAAAGGAATAGAAGGAAGTCTTCTCAATGTGGTAAGAGCATATATGAAAAACCTTTCAATGGTGAAAGACTGAAAGTTTTCCTGCTGAGATCAGGACGAGACAAGGATACCCACTGTCACCACTGTTATTCAGTATAGTATAGAAGTTTTAGATAGCATAATTAGGCAAGATAAAGAAATCAGAGGCACCCAAATAGGAAAGGAAGAAGTAAAACTGTCACTATTCACTGATATGATCCTATATCTAGGAAATCCTGAAAAATCCACCACAAAGCTATTAGAACTAATAGATAAGTTCAGCAAAGTGGCAGGACACAATATTAATACACAAAAATCAATAGAGATTCTCAGGAAACGGACTTGGCCCAGTGGTTAGGGCGTCCGTCTACCACATAGGAGGTCCGCAGTTCAAACCCTGGGCCTCCTCGTGTGGAGCTGGCCCATGTGCAGTGCTGATGCACGCAAGGAATGCCGCACCACACGGGGTGTCCCCCACGTAACGCTCAAGGAGTGCACCCGTAAGGAGAGCCACGCAGCGCGAAAGAAAGTGCAGCCTGCCCAGGAATGGCGCTGCCCACACTTCCCGTGCCGCTGACGACAACAGAAGCGGACAAAAAAACAAGACGCAGCAAATAGACACAGAGAACAAACAACCAGGGAGGGGGGTAAATAAATAAATAAATCTTAAAAAAAAAAATCAATAGAGATTCTATACACTACTGATGAGCTATCTGAGGAGGAAGTCAGAAAAAAAAACCTCCATTTATAATAATAACTAAAAGAATCAAATATTTGAGAATAAATTTAACCAAGGATATAAAGGACCTGTATTCAGAAAACTATAAAACATTGCTAAAGAAACCAAAGAAGACCTAAACAAATGGAAGGACATTCTGGGTTCATGGATTAGAAGACTAAATACCATTAAGATATCAATTCAATCCAAAGTGATTTACAGACTCAAAGCAATCCCAAAAAAATCCCAACAGCCTTTTTTGCTAGGCCAGAACAGTCTATTTAACAAATGATGCTGGGAGAAATGGATATCCATACCCAAAAGAAAGAAAGAGGAATACTATCTCACAACTTACACAAAAATTAACCCAATAATGGATCAAATAGGGGAGTGGTTGTAGCTCAGTGGCTGAATGCCCTGCCTCCCACGTACTAGGCTCAATACCCAATACTCCTTAAAAAATAATAAAAATAAAAGGCTTGGCTAAAAGCTTTTTTCAAAAATGGATCAAAATATAGTTAACTATAAAAGCTACAACCATAAAACTCCTAGTTAAAAACATTGTCAAAATCTTGTGGTAGGTGGTACTTTCTTAAATCTTACACCCAAAGCATGAGCTTGATCCAGCAATCCTGCTACTAGGATTATATTCAGAAGAACTGAAAGCAAGGACATGAACTGACATTTGCACACTGATGTCCATAGCAGTATTAATCACAATTGCTAAAATATGGAACCAGCCAAAGGGTCCATCAACCAACAAATGGATAAACAAAATTTCGTATATATATACAATTGAATGCTACTTGGTTGTAAGGAAAATGAAATCGGGACACATGTGGCAACAAGGATAAACCTTGAGGACATTATGTTGAGTGAACAAGCCAGACACAAAAGGACAAATACTGTATGACTGCATTACTATGAACTAAATACATATGTAACATATTGCATGATTTTATTTATATAAAAGTATAAATACAAATCAATGTATAACGATGAAATATAATTAATGGTTATGTCAGGCTAGGGAAGGCATGCGAAAAGGTGTGGAGTTTTTCTTTTTGGAGTAAAGTAATAATTCTAAAATTTTTTGTGATAATAAATGTACAACATTGTGATTATACTAAAAGCCATTGATTATACACTTTAGATAGACTGTATGATATGTGAATATTCCCCAATAAAACTGCTTAATAAATAATTGTGTAAGAGTAGAATAATTGTGCAGAAATAGTAGCTATGTACAGCAGGGGAATATAAGAGTTCCCTTCACCATACTGCAATAATCCTTTTGAATAAAATATTTTTTATTTAAGAAAAGGACAAATATTATATGGTCTCACTAATATGAACTAAATATGATGAGTAAACTCGTGGAGGTAAATTCTAGAGTATAGGTTACTAGGACATAGAAGATTGTGGGTTGCAAATGGGAGCTGTTGTTTAAAGTATGTAGAATTTTTAATAAGGTGTTATTATAAAAGTGTAGAAATGAATAGAGTTAATGATAACATGAGTTATATTCACATTAAAGTGAATATAACTAACACTACTGATTTAGAAATATGATTGTGGTGGAAAGGGGTAACCTATGGACATAAATGTCAATTGAAAGAAAGCTAAATAATAATCTAGGGAATATATAACAGTGATTTCAGTGGTAGATGAAGATTGTGTTAATAGTATAAATATAAGAATGTTCTTTTTCAAAGTGTTAAAAATATAGTGATAAATGGGAAGATCTTAACTAATGTAACTATGGAAAACATTTATCAGTAATATTGTAATATTTTCGCAGCAGTAACAAAGTATGTAATATATCAATTCTAAGGGCCAACAATAGGGAGAGTATAAGGGGGTATGGGATTTTTCCTTTTGGAATAATGAAAACATTCTAAAATGACTGAGGTGATGGCAGCACAACTCTGTGATGAAAATGATAGTACTGAGTACATACTTTTTTAATGGACTGTACAAAGCATGGGACCATATAACATAGGGAATCCAGTGATAGAAGATGGACTATAGTTAACAGAACAAAATATGAGAACATTCTCTCATGAACAATAACAAATATATATTACTAATACACAGTGTTAATGATCAGATAGGTTGAGGGGAAAATACACTAACTGTAAACTATAGTTAATAGTAATATGATGTATGGGAGCTCTTGTATGATAATACATGTTTGTTTTGTAAGTTCACAACTTTTACTACATACTTATTGTTTATGTGTGTTCATGTATTAATGATATACTTCAATAAGATTTTATTTTTTAAAAATCACCAACCAAGAATTCTCTATCTGGCAAATCTGTCTTTCAAAAATGAGGTTGGCATTAAGACATTCCCAGAAAAAGGAAAAAGTTGAGGGACTTCATTACCACTGGACCAGCCCTATAAGATATGCTGTAGGGAGTTCTGCAGGTTGGAAGGAAAGCACACTAGATAGTTAACTGAAACCATATGAAGAAATAAAGATAATGACATGAGCAAATATAAATGTCAGTATTGTTATATTTTTGGTTTGTAACTCCATTTTTATTTCCCACAGGATCTAAAGACAAATGCATAAAATTTAATAATAAATCAGTGGTTTGGGATTCATAATGTATAAACATGTAATTTGTGACCAAAAAAATTACATAAAGGTGAGGGGATGGAGGGATACAGGAACATAGTGTGCATATACTATTGAAGTTGGTATCAAAACAAGTGAGACTGTTATAGGTTTAGGATTTTAAATTTAGTCCCCATGGTAGAAATATGCAAGCTCATAGAGATAGAAAGTGAAACGTAGGTCACCAGGAGTAGGGGGCAGGGGCAATAGAGTTCATACAAAATGGGAGTAGAGTTTGTTAGGGGTGAAGGAAAAGTCCTAGTAATGACTAGTGGTAAGGATACTGCAACACTGGAAATGTGATTAATCCCATTGAATAGTATTGCTTGGTATGGTTGGGATGGGAAAATTTATGTTTGTATATATGTCTCCACAATAAAAAAAAATAAAGACATAATGACAATTAAATGCAGTACACAGTACTGCATGGGGTCTAAGAATGGAGTAGAAAAAGATCAAAAGGACATTATTGGGACATAAAAAATTGGAATATATAATGTTCACTGTTTCATCAGTGTTAAATTTCTTGAACTTCATGAACTTCATAACTACCCTTAAGGTGACTACATAAATGAATGTTCCCATTCAGAGGAAATGTACATGGAAGTATTGTGGTCAGGGAATATGATGCGTGTACCCTGCTCTCAGTTGTTCAGAAAACACAAATTAGTTAGAAAAACAGATAAAGCTAGATACTGTATAAGTAGAACAATACTGCAAAGGTGAGAAAAATGCTAAAATTAGTGGACTAGGTATCTGGGGTTGTTGGGGTATGTTGGGATTTTTGTATAGGGTTTGTATTAATTTTGCAACTCTACCATAAGTTTGAAATTATTTCAAAATAAGAAGTTAAAGTGAAAACAACATTTCACTAGTTACATTAAAAGAATTTGATCTGTATTCTTAAGAGTACAGTAATTAGGGATAAAGGTGATATGGTGCAACTTTCAAATGGTTCAGCAAAAAAGTATGTTTGTGTGTGTGAGCATGCAGAAGAGAGAAAGCAAACATAACAAAATTCAACAATTGTTGAATCTAGGTAATTCATACTTTGAAATACGTGATCTGTAATTTTAGTTAGTGGATAGCTATTTGGAGATAGTAAAATTTTAAATCAGGAGGGTATAGATGGGAATGAAGAGGAAATAAATCCTATGTATATCCAAGTCCAACTGTAAAGTTTAAAATTTTTGAAAGTTTTTAAAAAATATCCCCTTTTAAACATAAAATATTTGTCACATTGGCTGTGACATTTAAATTTTAACAATATCCATTTTGTGTAAATAATACTGATGAACCATTTTTCACAATAGAAAAAGAGAAAAGAATAGTAGGGGAAGATGAGAGAAGGAAATCTCAGAGAGAAAGGAAAATAAAAGTCTAAACTAAGACTGAAACATCAGCTATGATATGTTTCGTATACTTTATGAAGTAGTAAGAAGAAAGACAGAATCTAGACCATTTTAGACCAGTGGTTCTCAAATTTGAGCAAGCATTAAAGCCACGGGAGCAGGGAGGGGGTGGAACTTGTCAAGCAGAGTTTCTGAGTCAGTAGGTCTAGGGTGAAGCAGACAAAGAAACAAGACACAGCAAAAAGACACAGAGAACAGACAACCGGGGTGGGGGAGAAGGGACAGAAATAAATAAATAAATAGATAGATAGATAAATAAATAAATAAATAACATTTCTAACAAATTCCCTGGTTCTGCTGATGCTTCTCTATACTTTGAGAACCATGGTTTTAAAATCAGCCTAAAATTAAACTTCACTTATCAAGGTTCAACGTAAGAAAACAAATACACATTTCACAAACTGTGTGCTGATTCATAATCTCTTAAAAAATGACTTAGACTTTAAAGATGAATATTGCTACCAATAATAGTTTGCCAGATCAAAAGTGATGAGTGAAAAAGGGTCTCCAAAATTCTTTGATCACAAACCCTTAACACTTAAAACTATAATAATAATATGCACCTCTAATATATGCATACTTATTATACTATTTTACTAATATCACATAAAATATTAAACATATATGTTTACTGTTCAGTACCATACTATAGCAATCTATCCATCTCTCCATTTCTCTATTCATCCATCAATCCATATGAGATTTTTCATTGTTGTTGTTTGATGCTTTTCCAA
The DNA here is from genome assembly GCF_030445035.2 of Dasypus novemcinctus. Lineage (NCBI taxonomy): Eukaryota > Metazoa > Chordata > Mammalia > Cingulata > Dasypodidae > Dasypus > Dasypus novemcinctus. Next base: position 42,240,601 of record NC_080675.1, read on the forward strand.
GTAAGTTAAGGACAATGATATACTTTACTCTCAGCATGCATATCATTAATGACAATTTCATACCTTACGATCCTTTTTTTTCCTTTTGAGGTAAATTTGATAGATAATGAAATGAACAAATTTAAGTGTACCACTCCATGAGTTCCAGCAAAAGCATAAACTGGGGGGAAATGGCATTGTTGTAGACAGGCACTGCCTAGCTCTTTTATAAAAAACAGCTGGGAAGGGATAAAATCCTACCCGAATGAGCTGTTTGGGGAATCCAGAGAGCAGGAAGTTTCAGGGCATCAGTCTGGAGGGAGCTGGACAAAGAGATAGAGAGCCAAAGGGAAAACTATGAGTTGCTTGCCCCTGTGGCTGGAAAGGGTGGCTAAAAACCACCCTCGAGGCAAATAGCACCTGTGGACCCCTGGCTCTCACCAGCCAGTTAAGTGAGAGGGAGCATTCCCTGCGAGGAAGAGGGGTCTGGTGAAGGGTGGACAGTGGTTTCCTTTCCATGGGTTTGGGTACCTGAGCCCCCTTTGAATCTCGGGGACGATACCAGCCAGCACTGAGGTGGCCCTGGGGAGAGGGGAGAAGGGAACCTACTCAGGAAGGCTACCACACCCAGCCTCCCCGGGAGAGAGGAACTTGCACAAGGAAGCAGGAGAGACAGGCAACTAACCAGCCTAGCCACTGAAAATTATTAAAAGTCCAACTTGCCAAAGGGAAACCGGGGGAAGGAAGAGCCCAAAAAGCTTTCAAAAGCTTGTTCAGTCTACAGAGCTGCTGTAGTGCAGTGGGGGAATTCCTGTCTTGCCTGACGGTTGCCAATTCAAGTCCCATATACCTCCTAAGAGAATGAACCCAAGGAAGGTAAAGGAAGCAAAACGTCTTATGATAGGGAACTTACAGACTGAGTTTATACTGTTTTGTTTTGTGGTGTTTTGGGGGTGTTTTTCCTTTCTCTTTATTTTATTTGCTAAAACTGGATACATCACCTTCAGAGGGCAGATTGCAGGGTGATTAACTGATGAACACCAGCAGCCTAAGAAGGTCTCTAGGGGCCTAAAGAGAAGGCTGTTTTTCCTGAATCACTTCGTTGTTGCTGTTTTGTTTCTTGCCTGATGTTTATCTTTCTTTGCTGCCTCTTTTTCATTTACTTATTTCTTCAACCTACTTTATTTCTCTCCATTCCATCATTTTTCTGTCCTCTGATTTCTATTGCTTTTCTTCCATTTCACCACTTCTTGTTTGATCTTCATTTTTCCTTTTTCTCTTGCTCTCCTTTATTTATTTTTTTTCTTTCCTTCTATTCTCCTGTCATCTGTCTGGCCTTTTAATTCATTTTATTTTTGTTTCTCTCTATTTTGCCTCTTATTTTTTTCTACTCCACCTCTATTTATTCTTATTCCTTCATATTTTTTTTATGGTTTCTCCCTTGTATTACTTAGTTTTATAGCTCTTGCACAGTTCCTGTTCTACCTTTTTCATATTCATTACTATTATTCTTTTACTCTTTACTTTTCTCTGGTACTAATATTTTTTTCAAGGGAACACAAACAACTCAAGGATATAGAATAAGAGGAAGCAAGTATCAAAAATTAACCTTATCATACACAAAGAAATAACAAAATAAAACTCTTGAGTAGAAAGAGAAAACTAACCAACTGGAAAAGCCCACCAAGATAAACAAATGCCCACACACCAACAAAAAATTACAAGCCATACTAAGAAACAGGAAGACATAGCTCAGGCTAACAAACTAATTAAAAACAGGAGAAGATATAGCCTGTGGAACAACTAATCAAGATGTCCAAACAAATTTCATGAATCAACTTAATGAAGTGAAGGAAGAGGTAAAGAATATTAAGAAGACACTGGGAGAACATACTGAAGAAATTGTAAGCATGCATAAAAAGATAATGGATCTTATGGTAATGAATGGCACAATGCAAGAAATCAAAAATACACTGGAAGCACTAATAGCAGATTTGAACAGGGAGAGGAAAGAATCTGTGATGTGGAAGACAGTACATGTGAAATCAAACAGATTGTAGAACAGATAGATAAAAAGACAGAAAAAAACCAGCAGCAACTTAGGGACCTGAATGACAACATGAAATACAAAAACATATACATTATAGGCATCCCAGAGAGGGAAAGGGGGCAGAAGGAGTGTTGGAGGAAATAATGGCTGAAAATTTCCCAACTCTAGTGATAGACATGTACGTACATGCCCAGGAAGCACAGCACACCCTAAACAGTATATATCCTAACAGGCCTACCCCAAGACATATACTTGTCAAATTGTCCAATGCTCAAAACAGAGAGAATATTGAAAGCAGCAAGAGAAAAGAGATCCATCACACACAAGGGAAGTTCAATAAGATTAAGTGCTGATTTCTCATCTGAAACCATAGAGGCAAGAAGACAGTGGTATGATATAGTTAGGGTATTAAAAGAAAAAAACTTCCAGCCAAGATTCTCTATCCAGCAAAGCTGGCACTCAAAAATGAGGGTGAGTTGAAAATATTCACAGATAAACAGAAATTAAGAGAGTTTGTCAATAAGAAACCTGACCTTCAAGAAATACTAAAGGGAGTTTTACAGGTTGAAAGGGGGAAAAAAATGGGAGAAAGAGAGTTGGAGGAGAGTGTAAGACTAACTAAAACAATTATACAAAAGAAATAAAAACAATGTATGTCATACATCAACCTAAAGAAAATAAGACTACCGTAAGTAATTCTTTGAGAGTAATAACATTAAATGTTAATGGATTTTTTTAAAAGATTTATTTTTATTTATTTCTCTCCCCTTTTCCCCCCTCCCACATTGTCTGCTCTGTGTCCATTTGCTGTGTGTTCTTCTGCATCTGTTTGCATTGTCAGGCAGTACTGGGAAACTGTGTCTCTTTTTGTTGTGTCATCTTGCTGCATCAGTTCTCCATGTGTGTGGTGTCACTCCTGGGCAGGCTGCACTTTTTTCACGTGGGGCAGCTCTCCTTGCAGGGTGCACTCCTTGCACTTGGGGCACTCCTATGCAATGGTGCCCCTGCATGACACAGCACTCCTTGCACGTGGCAGTACTGCGCATGGGCCAGCTCACCACACGGGTCAGGAGGCCCTGGGTATTGAACCCTGGACCCTTCATATGGTAGGCAGATGCTCTATCAGTTGAGCCACATCCGCTTCCCTGTGAATTGATTAAACTCTCCAATCAAGAGACAAAGATTGGCAGAATGGATAAGGAAATATGACCTGTCTATATGCTGTCTAGAAGAAACTCATCTTAGACCCAGGGACACAAAGAGGCTGAAAGTAAATGATTAGAAAACAATTTTACATGAAACAATAATCAGAAAAAGGCATGAATAACTATACTAGTACTAAATAAAATAACTTTAAATGAAAAACTATTGTAAGAGATAAAGAAGGACACTATGTATTAATAAAAGGGGTAAATTATCAAAAATAAAGAACAATCATAAGTATTTACACACCTACTCAGGGTGCCTCAAAATACATGAGAGGCAAACATTGGAAAAACTAAATGGAGAAATAGATGCCTTTACAATTGTAGGAGGGGACTTTAATACACCATTATCTCCATTAGACAGAACATCTCAAAAGAGGATCAATTAAAAAATCAGATATCTTGACTAATACGTTAGAGGATCTGGATCTAATAGACATATACAAAACGTTACATCCACATATAATGAGATACGTATTCTTCTTGAGTGCACATACATCATTCTCCAGGAGAGATCACATGCTAGGCCACAGAACAATTCTCAATAAATTTAGAAAGATTGAAATTATACAAAGTAATTCTCTGACTACAATGGAATGAAGATATAAATCAGCAAGGCAGAGAAGCAGATTAGGCACAAAGATATGGAAGTTAAACAACACACTCTTAGACAATCAGTGGGTCAAGGAGGAAATTGCAAAAGAAATTGGTAACTACCATGAGACAAACTAAAATGACAACACAACATATCCTATGGGATGCAGCAAAAGCAGTGCTGAGAGGGAAATTCATTGCCATAAGTGCCTAAGCTAAAAAAGAAAAAAGAGCTAAAATCAAAGACCTAACTGGCACATGTGGAGAATTTAGAAAAAGAACAACAAACTAACCCCAAAGCAAGTAGAAAAAAGGAAATAACAAAGAACAGAGCGGAGCTAAATGAACTGAAAATAAGAAAGCACTAGAAAAAATTAAAAAACCAAAAGCTGGTGTGTCCCCTGTGTAGGGGAGCCCCACGCACAAGGAGTGCACCCTGCAAAGAGAACGCCCCACGCAAAAAAAAAATTAACTCAAGATGGATCAGAGATCTAAATATAAGAGCCAAGACCATAAAGATCTTGGAAGATAATGTAGGGTAGCATCTACAGGATCTTGTATTAGGAAGTGGTTTTGTGAACTTTACATCCAAAGCACAAGCAATGAAAGAAAAAATAGATAAAAGCGACCTCCTCAAAATTAAAAACATTTGCACCTCAAGGGAGTTTGTCAAGAAAGTGAAAATGAAGCCTACTCAATGGGAGAAAACATTTGGTAATAATATATCTGATAGGGGTCTATTATCCAGTATATATAAAGAAATCCTATATATTGGAAATAAAAAGACAAACAACCCATTTTAAAAATGGGTAAGTGATTTGAATAGATACTTCTCCAAAAAAGAAATACAAATGGTTAAAAAGCACATGAAAAGATGCTCAACACTACTACCTATTAGAGAAATGCAAATCAAAACCACAATGAGATATTATCTTACACCCATTAGATTGGTGGCTATTAAAAAAATAGAGGACTACAAGTGTAGGAAAGGATGTGGAGGATTGGGAACCCTTATCCAGTGCTGGTGGGAATGTAGAATGGTACAGCCATCATGGAGGACAGTTTGGTGGTTCCTCAGGAAGCTAAATATAGAACTGCTGTACAATCCAGCAATCCCAGTATATACCCACTGCTGGGTATATACCGAGTAGAATTGAAAGGAGGGAAACAGATACATGTACACCAATGTTCATAACAGCATTATTCACTATTGACAAAAGTTGGAAACAACCCAAATGTCCATCAACAGATGAATGGATAAACAAAATGAGTATATATATACCATGGAATATTGCTCAGCTGTAAGAAGGAATGCAGCATTAACACACAGGATCATATGGATGAATCTTGAAGACCTTATGTTGAGTGAAGCAAGTCAGGCACTAAAGGACAAATATTACATGACCTCACTGATACAAATTAAGCAAATAGGGCAGACTCACAGAGCTAGAGTCTGGAAGATAGGTTTACAGGAGACAGAAAGGGAGACGGTTATAACCAATGCCCGTATGTACAAAATCCATAAGATGAAAGAGTACAGTTGTGCAGTAGATGGGCATGACAGTGGTACAGTGATGCTATTGGGTGGGAGGTGCTGGTTTGTGAGGGGGGCAGGGTGAGGTTATACATGGGACTAGGGGGAAGGCTGGGGGAGGGAACAGGTGAGCTCTGGGGATTTGTGGGTATGTGGTTGAAACTATAACATTGGGAATGTTCTTTTGGAAAATACGGCAGGGAAGGGTTACTGATTTAGGGTTTTAGATGTGGGGGACATATAGGACAGGGTGTACCTGGGGCAAGCCTCTAGGGAGTGTGTGAGTGTTCATCTTGTCATAATGGGTTATATCAGTGGGTGAAGAGCCACATAATGAGCAGGGAGGGGGTGGATTCCCATCCTGGGGAGTCCTGCTATATTCTCAAATAGAGGGGCAGGAGTCTCTTGAGTGCATAAGCAGTGCCTAATAGGGGAGGACAGGCCGTTAGGTCAAGCCCTCAGTGCTGTTGCAAGTAACTATGAATCTTGTTATTTGGTGTGAAGCTTGGTGGTTGCAGTGGATCCTAAGGGGATGGGGAGTGGGGAACAGAATATATGGAACATGGGACATTTTTGGGGCAATGGAATTATACTACATGATCTTGCAATGATGGATACAAGTCATGTTAAATTTCATCAAAATTTATAGAACTATATGGTCCAAAATGTAAACCATAATGTAAATCATTGACCATGGTTAGCAACAATGTTTCAATATTTGTACAGCTGTAACAAATTTACCACCCACATGTAAAGTTTCATTAATAGGGGAAAGGGAAAAATGGGGAGGATGTATATTCTACATGTGACTTTTCTGTAACCTAAAACTTCTTTGGGAAGTGGATTTGTCTCAACAGATAGAGCGCCCGCCTACCACATGGGAGGTCCAGGGTTCAAACCCAGGGCCTCCTGACCCATGTGGTGAGCTGTCCCATGCGTGGTGCTCACGCACACAAGGAATGCCATGCCATGCGGAGGTGTCCCCTGTGTAGAGGAGCCCCACACACAAGGAGTGCATCCTGTAAGGAGAGCTGCCCTGCACGAAAAAAAGAAAGTGTAGCCTACCCAGGAGTGGTGCCACACACATGGTGAGCTGACCCTAGCAAGATAACACAACAAAAAGAGACATAGGGGAAGTGGACTTGGCCGAATGGATAGGGCGTCTGTGTACCACATGGGAGATCCACGATTCAAACACCAGGCCTCCTTGATCCATGTGGAGCTGGCCCATGCGCAGTACCGATGCATGCAAGGAGTGCCGTGACACGCAGGGGTGTCCCCCACGTAGGGGAGCCCCATGCGCAAGGAGTGCGCCCCGTAAGAAGAGCCACCCAGCGCAAAGGATAGTGCAGCCTGCCCAAGGATGGCACCGCACACACAGAGAGCTGACACAACAAGATGACGCAACAAAAAGAAACATAGATTCCCAGTGCCATTGATAAGGATAGAAGTGGTCACAGAAGAACACACAGCGAATGGACACAGAGAGCAGATAAATGGAGGAGGGGAAGGGGAGAGAAATAAATAAAAAATAAATCTTAAAAAAAAAAAGAGACACAGATTCCCAGTGCCACTGACAGCAATACAAGTGGACACAGAAGAATACACAGTGAATGGACACAGAGAGCAGACAACTTGGGGCAGGAAAAGAGGAGAGAAATTTTTAAAATAAATAAATCTTTTTTTTTTAGAATTCTCCAAAATAAATAAATAAATAAAACTTCTTTGGAGACAAAAGGAAAAAACTAGACACTGGGGAAATAAGCGGAAGAAAATGTCACTGTACATACAAGACAACAGATCTTACAATGATGAAAGACATTATGTAAAAAAAAATTTTAATATTTTTTCATTATTTTTTATTATTTCAATTTTTTTTTACTTTTTTTGTATTTTATTTCTTATTTTTAAAATTATCATTATTTCACTTTCTTATTCATTGTATTTGGTTATTTTCTGGGCTTCATTTTTTAAGAAGTTTTGGAGCACAGAAGGGTTACAACTATGATGGGAGAATCATTAGTGCAGGGTGTCAGTGATGGGGGATACATGGGAAGAGGTTCATTTGGGGCATACATGTAAAGCATATAAATATGTTCAAATGTTCATGGGTCATTGTCACAGTAGGTGGAGTTTCATGCAATAACTGCAAGAATATCAAATTCCCATCCTGGGGAGCTCTGCCACATTGTCTAATGGAACAGCAAGAATCCCCCAAGTACAAGAGCAGTGACTAGTGAAGGAGGATGGTCCATTGACAGGCCCATTGACAGGCCCTTGATATTGATGACTGTACTTATGAACCTTCACTTTTTTTTTTAAAGATTTATTTATTTTTTATTTATTTCTCTCTCCTCACTGCACCCCTCCCCAGTTGTCTAATCTCTGCATCCAATCACTGTGTGTTCTTCTGTGTTCGCTTTTATTGCTGTCAGCAGCACCGGGAATCGGTGTCTCTTTTTATTGCATCATCTTGCTGCGTCAGCTCTCCATGTGTGTGGTGCCACTCCTGAGCAGACTGCAAGTTTTTTGTTTTTTTTTTCACATGGGGTGGCTCTCCTTACAGGGCACACTCCTTGTGCATGGACTCCCCTACACAGGGGACACCCCTGCATGGCATGACACTCTTTGCGCACATAAGCACTGTGTGTGGGCCAGCTCACCACACAGGTCAGGAGGCCCTGGGTTTGAAACTTGGACCTCCCATGTGGTAGGCAGATGCTCTATCAGTTGAGCCAAATCCGCTTCCCAAACCTTTACTTTTGAAATTGAAACTTAGCTTAGTATTATAGGGTTCCTAAGAGTTACCTCCTGAGAGCTTCCTTATTGCTCAAATGTGGCCTCTCTCTAAGCCACATTCAGTATATAAATGCATTACCTTCCCCCCAGCATGGGACATGACTCCTGGGGATGAGCCTCCCTGGCACCAAGGGATTACTACCAAGCACTAACTAGCAATGCAACTGGACCAAAAAAAGGAAAAGGTAAAGACAAATGAATTTATGTGGCTAAAAGACTTCAAAGTGAGTTGGGAAGTCATTCCAGAGGTTACACTTATGCACATCTCAGCAGGATCTCATTGACTGCCAAAGTAAATACTACCTCAAATAGTAGGGCTCCTGAGGACTCTGAAGACACTATAGGCAGGGCAGACAGCTCAGGAGTTTGGTGCCCTGCTAATGGGTCCTACTTTGGAATTTATGCTCCCCAGTTGACAGAGTTGGACTCAGTTGTAGTTTCCCTACACATGGCTCTTCTGCCTCTTTATCTGAACCTATAATTAGTACTAGAGTTGATAGGTATACGTCCAAGAGACATATACCTATCTTTGGGCTGCCATGTGCCAGCGGGGTTCTGAATCTCAACAGAGTTGCAACATCTACTCTCCAGTTCATTGGACCCACCCAGGACAACTAACAAGGAGATGATGATGGACAACAGCTATACCAAGGAACAAAGAGTCTGCAACTGAAGCAAGATAGTGTCATCCATCTGCCCTGTGGCATTGAAGCCCCCTCTCAATTAGAGGTGGAATGGACATCACCATCCCAGAATCCTCAGGATTGGGGAATAAATTATGGACTAAATTAGACTTACTGGTATTCTACTATAGACTTACTGTGATTCCAGCAATGGAAGAACTTATATCACAGATGTGGAGGCAGTGGCCACTAGAGGTTCTGAGGGGAAGGGGAGAGGTAAACAGGTGTAATATGAAAGCATTTCTGGGACTTGGGAATTGTCCTGAATGACATCACAATGACAGACACAGGCCATTATATATTTTTCCATAAACAACAAAATTGTGAGGGATACAGTGCAAACTACAATGTAAACTATAATCCATGCTTAGTGGCAATGCTCCAAATTAGTTCATCAATTATAAGGTATGTACCACACTAATGAAGGATGTTGTTATTGTGGTAAAATGTGGGGGAGGGATAGGGAGTGGGGCATATGGGAATCCCCTATTTCAGAGTGCTAACTAAAGGAGGAAATGAGGATTGCCTTTCCATACACAATGTTTATATGCCAAGTTATGTATGTTCTAAGAGTTAAAAACCTAAAACCATTAAATGCTTTGTGATTTTTAATGGAAAGGTTAATATGTGGATAATATTAAGACATTTTTGGGTTGTTTTTTTTTTGGTTTGCATTAGAAATCAAATATTTGACATAACACTTACCATAAAATATAATAACTATTTTCTAATTCTTCAGCAATCTCGGATCCTCTTCATATATATTTTCCTCTCTTCCTAGCCTCAAAAAAATTATATTGCAAACAATTTTTATGGGCTGCCTGAAGTTAAATATCATTATTTTCCAGGTTTACTTAGTGGCTTAAAATATTTCAACATTCATAATTTTTAGTTTCAGATAGTTTAGCTTTGAATTCTAGCACTCAAACCACAAAATTTCAAGCTGTGATTCATTTCCCAGGTTTAGCCCCAATGGTGGTTAGAAAGAGAAAGCATGCCAAACCAGAACAGTCTAAGTTATTTGCTTCTTGGAAACTTAGAGTGAATGAAACAATTTATACACAGAAGAAACCAATAAAATACAATTAGCCTTATATAGTTATAGCCTAAATTTCAATAATCCTGCCTGGGAAATACAAGAGAACTCAAAGAAAATAGCCAATAGTGAGGATCACTCACTATCAGCAAGGACGTAAATATTAATAATGTCTTTGAAGAGGAAAGAGAATTATACCCAAGAAAAGAAAGTCTAGTTATACCAAAATAAAAATAAAGCCTAGACATTTTAATCTCAAATGAGATGAATGGTTGAGATGAAGGTGAAACCCAGATATGTTAGGACCTAAAATATTACAACTTACTCTCCCCACATTAAAGGTGTGCGCAACAGGATGGGACAGTGTGCCAAGTCAGTACTTCTTCGCAGAAATAAACTTAAGAACTGCCTGGCTCTGTTCCAAGACAGTAAAAGCATTAACCCCTCAGCATCTTACTGCTTGACTTCATTTGCTCTACAATCACATAGAAATATGACCTATAGAATTCATTTTAAAAATAATTAACTCCCTCAATTCTGAAGCAAAGCATTTTGCCCTGTGACAGAAACCTTGGTCTTAAATTACTTTACATCAACATGTGGAAGGTTTTATATCTTGGATATTCTCCTTCACTCCTTCTTATTTCAAATTGACAGCTGTTGTTTTTGAAGGAAATGGTGGGGTGGGGGCAGAGAAGGTAGGTAAACAGAGCAGGTAAAAAACAGAACATTTCAAAATGACAAGTATCCCAAATTAACAAAAGTTAACAATTAACAGACATCAAATAAAATCAATGACTATATTCTTTCATATAGCAATATATGAACACATGCCAAATAAAAGACCTTAAGAAACGTTTATGAAGAATTGGGAACAATGATCCAATCAGCCACATATGCAAAAGCCATATATGCAGTCCCAAAGCCTAGTTATCTTGCCTTTCAAATACTAGGCAGGATAAATAAATCTTGTCAGGAGATTATATTCTAGGAATGCCAATTTGAATTCTCTCCCTAGTTTTCCTACTGCTGCTGCTGCATGTGAAGCAAACCTTAGCCTTTCTGCATTCTAAAGGGTACCTCCCTGTTCCACCTGCAGACCCATAAGGGACAGAAAGAAATGTTTGTTGCTGTTGTAAACAGCAAAAACTGACTAATAGAGCATTTTACACCTCATGGTCTTCTGCATTTCTATTACAGGCCTGGGCCTTGTAGGCATTTGAGTTCACAACCCCTGTCCTGTTGGCTGCTATGATCTTGCAGGCCACAGCTAAAACCCTGCCAAAGAGAAAGAAAAAGAACTATAAATATTCCAAGAGAAAATTAAGATGTGTAAATAGGACCTGGCATCCTGCCTCTACTCTTCTGGGACAGTAGGAAAGTCACTTACAAAGAAAAACTGCCCCCTCAAGTAGGACACTTGGTCCCCTTAAATCATAAATAAAACATAGAAATGACTAAGGAAATATGAATTATATAGAAATGTCCTATGTCGCTTTTTATTATTTAGAGCAGGGATCTGTGTCTAATCATCTCTCCTAGTATAAAGATCTAGGGGTGCTTCACAGGTTTACTCATCTAGAGGACCAGTCGTCCAGTCCTGTTATCTCTAGATTACAATACGGAAAATACCTTCTTTGATGATCCCTTTAAACGCAATTTAAATTTTACCTAATCACAGCAGCATATACGGTAGGCATTCTCAACAGGGGTGATATTGACACCAAGGGCAAAAGAGGGTCTTGGGGTATGTAGCAGTTTGATATTATAGACAAATTCCAAAAAGAAATACTGGATTATGTTTGTAATCTGATCTGTACCTGGGCATGATTGAGTTATGATTAGAGTGTTGAGTCCCCACCCACAAAGGGGTAGGGACTCACAGATAAAAGGCATGGCAAAGAAAAAGAGTTGAGGGTTTTCTGATGTTGGAGTATCGATGTTGGAGTTTGATGCTGAAGACTTAAGCTGGAGCCCTTCGAAGTCACCATACAGAGGAAAGGGAGCCAGCACCAGGAAGGAAGGAATCTTGAACCCAGAGAAAAGCAAGCCCCAGGAATGTAGGAACCCAGGAAATCTGAACCCTCACAGACATTGGCAGCCATCTTGCTCCAAATAGACTTTGGTGAGGGAAGTAACTTATGCTTTATGGCCTGGTATCTGTGAGCTCCTACCCCAAATAAATACCCTTCATAATGCCTAGCAGATGTCTGGTATTTTGCATCAGCACCCCTTTGGTTGACTAATACAGGGTGGAATGTGAAAATTTTATTCTTTTCATGTATAAAAAAAAAAATATATATATATATATATACACACACATATACTTCATAAACAGATATATGGTTTATGTGTGGTATTAAAATTTCATAGGGGAAGAGATGGGTAATTTGAAAGTAAATGTTTAAAATGGCTTCTTAGAGAGTGAGGAAAAAAAGAGATTTAGAAACACTGATCTATATTATCTAACATAAAAGTTACCAAATAGTTTGATTCCCATGTAATATATACTTTTAAAGTTTAGACTTCAAAAATATCTAATATAAATATTAATATTTACTTGTAATACATACAGAATTTAATGTTTAAGAAGTGGGACAAAGGTCTATAGTTCATTCCCTTTAGTGATTCAGCAGAGTTGATATCTCTGACTTCTCTTTTCTGCTTCTGCTTTTAGCCTGAGTAACACTTTTCTAATTCCACTTTTAATCTTGGTACTGTAACTGAATATGTAAATACACCCAGATTCAGTGACATTGATATAAATCAAAATTGATGATAAATAAATTAGGGAATTTTGAAGTTAGAGTCGGTCAAGATAATTATAAAAATGACAGTAGAATATTACCAGATTTATTCTCACTCCCTCAATCATTTCCAGACCTAGTCAAAGTTTATTCAACCTGCTGCCATCCCACTCCCACCCCTTACCTTCCTACCCTTCACCTCCAGGTCTAACTTCTACCTGATATCCGGGACTGTAAGTTTGACCTTTTAACCCAAAACAAAAATTGTGCAATTGAATTAATTGGATACCTCCATTGATATGTTTTCATTTTCTATTGCTGCACAACAAATTATCACAGACTTAGCAGCTTAAAACAACACCCATTTATTATCACACAGTTGTATAGTCAGAATTATAGATGGGCTTGACTGAGTTCTCTGCTCAGGATCTCACAAAGCTAAAACCAAGGTGTCAGTTAGGCTGGGATCTGACCTGAAAACTGCAGGGAAGCACCAGCTTCCACACTCATTCAGGTTGTTGGCAGAATCCAGTTCCCTGCTGTTAATAAGCCTAAGGTCCCTGTTTATCTGTTGGCTGTCACCTGGGGGGTCACACACTGCTCCTAGGGACCAATCATATTCCTTTTCTTGGTGGCCCCCACTGTCTTCAAACCAGCAACAGTGCCTCAACTCCTCCTCATGTTCTGAATCTCTCTACTTTCCCCTTCTTCTTCAGCCAGAGTAAGAAAGCTCTCTGCTTTTAAGGGTTCAAGTGATTAGATCAGGTTCACCTGGATAATTTCGTATCTTAAAGTCAACTGTGTCATATAACATATCACAATCACAGGAGAGATAGTGCATCATATTTATAGGTTCCTGGCACTAGGGAAGGTCATCTCTGGAGGAACCGTTTTAGAAGTTCTGCCTATAACTATGTCTCTAAGAAAGGAGAGGTAAAAAAGTCCTTTTAAAATTATATGTGTATGTATACATATATAAACACACATATATTAAGTGCTAGCCAGCCTTTAAGGTTGGACCCAATGATCCACATCTCTTGATATTCATGTACTTCTGTAGCCCCCTCAATTCAGTATCAAGCTTGGCTGTGTGACCAATAGAATACAGCAGAAAGGAAAGTATATAACTTCCAAGCCTAGGTCATAAAAGACATTGCCATTGCCACTTCCATCTTGTTCTCTTGAATCACTCACTCTAGGGAAAGTCTGCTGCCACGTCCTAAAGACATCAAGCAGTCCTATGGAGAAGACCATGTGACAAGAACTGAGGCCTGCTACCCCAAGTAGGAACCAACTTCCCAGTCAAGTAAACGAACTATCTTAAAAGCCCCTAAGCCCCAGGCAAGCCTTCAGATGGCTGCAGTCTTGCTGATATCATAACTGCAATCTAATGAGGGATCCAAAAGAAAAACATCCAGTTAAGCTGGTCCCAAAGTCCTGACTCACAGATACTACATGAGTTAATAAATAATTATTGCTCTTTAAGCCACTAAGCTTTTGGTTGGTTGGTTACACAACAATATGTAACAAAAAATTGTGGATAAACATATAGATAGGTAGATAGATACATAGATAGATAGATAGATAGATAGATAGATAGATAGATAGATAGATAGATAGATAATCAGAAATATACAACTTTAAAAACATGTAATAAAAACTCCAAAAATATAAGAATCACTGATATTTATTAATGAAAAGTCAAGTAAGTAGAAAAATTCTTTAATTTTACTATTTTGATAATTTTTTTTAAATGGCATACAAATGAACATACTCCAAAGTAAAACACCATACCCTGGAATAGCAATAACATTAAAAGTTCCTAAAGCTTGGCCCATCCCCAAATCTAAAGGGTGAGTACAGGAGAGGCAATGGGATCCAAAGTACATGGGACTTTATAAGATACAGGAAAGATTTTGGTTTTTCTCTGATTGAGATAAAAAGCCATTGGATGGTTCTGAGCAAAGAAATGACTAATTTATATTTTAAAAGGATCATTTTGCTCCTATGTGGAGAATGGACTTTTAGGAACAAAGACAGTCAAGGAGTTAAAGTATTCTAAAATGAACACGGTAACATAAGACATCCCCTGGAAAAGTCTCCTCTCAGAATAAGCCAATTAAAGGACAAAACCCTCTTGCTTAGAACTCTCAAAGATGATAGGTAATGGAGGACTCCACAAATGCTGAATCTAAGAAAAAGAAAAATAAACTCAATTTTGGGTAGGATATTTTCTCCCCAGACCCACCAGTGCAGATCCCTTCCCCTCACTCCACTCCAAAAAACTTAGGAGTCATGCAGAGGCAGCATAGCCTGGGTCCATCCTTTTGCAGAGGCAGACCATAGAGGCAATCATAGAAGCTAGTTAGAACCCCGTACATACCCAGGTGCAGGGACCGAAGTCCTCAGAGAGGCAAGATGGAGTACAAGTGGTTGAGGAGTGCTACATACAAAAGTGCCCAGAAGGAGATAAAAAAGAGAGTGATAGAGAAAGAGCAAGAGAGAGAGAAAGTGACCATGTCGTAACTATTGGCAGGAATGCACACACTCAATCCAATCTCTGTTTGCTAGGCCACCTACATGCAAAATGGAGCTTTCTGGATTGACCCCATCTGGCTCCCTAGGGCAGTATACCCTAGTGGGAAGAAACCAGAGACAGAAAAGCCTCAAAGGCAGAAAAGCCTCATATAGGAAAAAAAGGCTGTAAGACAGTATGGGTCCAGAAATGAAAGTAGATGAAAAAGGGGGTGCAAAGTGAGGGAGAAAATTTAAACAAATCATAGAGCTGAGAAGAAAATTCTGCACAAAAACAAACAGAACAGATTAAGGTTCCTGGAGAAGTAACAGAGAAAAGGATGTTTTTTTTCCTGGAGGTGAAACAATTAGACAAAAAGTAAAATCTTAAAATTGTACCATATATCCAAGGCAAGAATCAGGTGAAGAAGAACTGAGAAAATCTGAACAGTTAAACACAGGCTACTATAAAGGTCCAGAATAAGCGGGACTAAGCATCAAAGAAGAGCCTAACACAAAGCCAATCAATAATAAAACCCTGGGCAAGGGGGGAGGAACTGACCTTTAGAGTTAACACATCAAAATAATCAGATGCCCAGACTCAGGAAAAAATTACAAGCCATACTAAGAAGCAGGGAAATACACTCAGTCAAGGGAACATATTACAAATTCAGGGAGACACAGAATTTGGAACAACCAATAAAGAAAATCAAATAAAACTCCTAAATCAATTCAAGTACATGAAGGAAAATACAGATAGTTAAAGAATATTAAAAAGACAATGTGTGAACATAAAGGTGAATTTTAGAGTTTAAAAAGAAGCATAGGGAAGTGGATATGGCTCAACCAGTTCAGTGCCCATCCACCACACGGGAGGTCATGGGTTCAGGTCCCAGTGCCTCAGAAAAGAGGAGCAGTTGCCACACCCACTGCAGTGAGCTCAACATTGCATCTGCCACAACAAGCTAGACGCTGCACCCGTCACAAGCAAGCTAGATGCTGTACCACCACAAACAAGCTAGGTACCACACCTGCCACAATGAGCAAATACCTAAACAAGCAGATGCCACAAGCCAGCAGACACAGCAGCCCATGGGGAGCAGATGTGGCTCAGACTTTTGGGCACTTGCCTCCCATGTGGGAGGTCCTGGGTTCAGTTCCTGGAGAAGGCAAGCAAACAATGAGCAGACAGACAAGAGAGTCATCTGCGGGAAGGGGGAATAAATAAAATTAAAATAAAATAATAAAATAAAGAAACATAACATAAATTGTGTGAATGAAAGACACTATAATGGAAATTAAAAATATACTGGAGGCATATAAAGAAGATTTGAAGAGGCAGAAGAATCAGTAAGATACAAGACAAGACAATTGAAACCATATAGTCAGAAGAACAGATAGAGAAAAGAAGAGAAAAAAATTGAACAGTGTCTCAGAGATTTGAGTGGCAACATGAGCACACAAATACAAACATCACAGGTATCCTAGAAGGAGAAAATAAGGGAAAGGGGACAGAAAGAATATTTGAAGAAATAATGGCTGAAATTTTCCTAACTCTTATGAAAGACATACATGTCCAAGAAGCACAACATACTCCAAACAGAATAAACCCAATAGACCTACTCTGAGACACATACTAGTCACAATGTCAAATGCCAAAGATAAAGACAGAATTCTAAAAACAGCAAGAGAAAATCAATTCATCACATAATTAGGATCCTCAATAAGACTAAGTGTCAAATTTTCATCAGAAATCATGGAGGCAAGAAGGCAGTGGTACAATATATTTAAAGTACTGAAAGAGAAAAACTGCCAACCAGTAATTCTTTACCTGGAAAAACTGTCCTTCAAAAATGAGGGAGAGTTTAAAACATTCACAGATAAACAGAAATTGAGAGAGTTCATCAACAAAAGACCTATTTTATAGGTATTACTAAAGGGAGTTCTGTAGGTTGAAAGGAAAGGACAGGAGATAGTGGCTTGGGAGAAGTGTGAAGAAATGAAGATCTTCAATAAAGGTTACTAAAAGGGTAAATGCAAAACCCAATAATAATGTATCCTCAATATACAATTCTACTCTTAAATTCCTATATGAGTCAGAATACAATTGAGCAAACAAAAGTCTTATTTCCTAATAACAGACAAGCAAAATATAAAATGGTAATACAGGACAAAAACAACAGAAAAAGGGATATGGGAGCAGACAACATATACACCTTTGAAGCTAAGTTGGTATCTTTTCAAATTAGTAAGTTAATAGACGTAGATTGTGTAATACAAACCCCAAGGTAACCAAAAAAGTATTTTAAAAATATAGAGGGAAACAGATGTGGCTCAAGCAGTTCAACACCTGCTTCCCACATGGGAGGTCCTGGGTTCAGTCCCTGATGCCGCCTAAAAAATAAAATAAACAAATAAACAAAAAGCATACAAATCAAAAATCCAAGTCAGGGGAGTCAATGTGGCTCAGTGGCTGAGTGCCAGCTTCCCACATACAAGGTCCTGAGTTCAAGCCCTAGCCCTAGTACCTAAAAAAAAAAAATATATATATATATATATATTCAGAAACAGAAATGATTAAAGGGATCACTCAGAAACATCACAAAAGATTAACTATACAGAAAAGGAGGCTGCAATACAGGAAAATAGAGACCAAAAAAGATACGACATACAAAAACCAAAGGATAAAATGGCTAAAGTAAGTACTACCTTTACAGTAATTATGCTGAGTGTTAATAAATTAAACTCCTCAATCAAAAGACATAGATTGGCAAAATGGATAAAAAAATCATGATCCTACTATATGTTGTTTAGAAGAGGTTCACCTTAGATCCAAAGACACAAATAGATTGAAAGTAAAAAAATGGAAAAAGATAGTCCATGCAAATAGTAACCAAAAAAGATCGGGGGTGGCTATACTAATATGGGACAAAACAGATTTAAGTCAAAAGATGTTTCAAGAGACAATAAAGGACACATACTAATAAAAAGAGCCGAGCTACTAGAAGATGAAATAACAATTATAAATATTTATGCACCAAACCATGGAGCCCCAAATACATGAGGCAAACACTGCCAAAACAAAAGGGAGAAATAGACACCTGTACAATAGTTGGAGATTTTAACATACCACTCTCATCAATACATAGAATATCTAGACAGAAGATCAGTAAGGAAACACACAACTTGAATAATACAACAAATGAACTAGACCTAACAAACATATACAGAACATTGCACCCCAAAACACCAGGCTACACATTCTTCTCAAATGCATGTTTTGTTCTCCAGGATAGCCCACATGTTGGGTCACAAAGCAAACCTCAAGAAATTTTTAAAAACACTGAAATTATACAAAGCATCTTCTTTAACCACAATAGAATAAAGCTGGAAAGCATTAACAATCAGAGAACTGGAAAATTCACAAAAACATGGATTAAACAAACCATGGACCAAAGAAGAAATTACAAAGGAAATCAGTGAATATTTTGAGAAAAATGAAAATAAGAATACAACATACGAAAACTTAAGGGATGCAGTGAAGTCAGTGCTGAGAAGGAAATTTATAGCCCTAAATGCACACATTAAAAAAGAAGAAAAAACTAAAATCAAATACTTAATTGCATACCTGAAGGAACTAGAAATAGAACACCAAACTGAACCCAAAACAAGAAGAAGGAAAAAAAATAAAGATTAGAGCAGAAATAAATGAAATAGAGAATTAAAAATCAATAAAGATAACAGTGGTTAACTTCCAGGAATATGGCAGACTAGAAACACATGGTACTCTCTTCTCTCCCCCCAAAAAACAGCTAAAGAAAAGTTGAAACAGTCTGGAAAAAAGTCTTCTAGGGTTTAGGATACCAGGAAAAGGCTGGACAGCACCCAGAAGGGAGGGACAAAGGAAAAGATTCATGATGGCAAAACTGTGAGTTAAAACTAGCAGCTGCAGGAGAAGATGCGGTTCAAGCAGCTAAGCACCTGCCTTCCACTTGGGAGGTCCCAGGTTTGGTTCTGGGTGCCTCCTAAAAAAACAAAAACAAAAAAGCAAAAACAAAGGATAAAACCAACTCAGGGAAGCAGATCTATCTCAGTGGTTGAGCACTGGCTTCCTACATACACGGTCCCAGGTTCAATTCCCAGCCCCTGGTAACACAAACACACACACACACACACACAAACAGCAGCTGCTACTGCTGGCACCCTTCCCCACACTAAAGACACTCTAGAATTCTCAGGCCTCTGGGCCCGCTACAGACAAAGGGGGCTCCAGGGATCCACTGCCTCAGGAAAGGGGAGAGAGAGGGAAATACTGTAAAGCTGACTCAGCTTTTGACTGTTAAATTTGATCTCCTGTATCCTACCAGCCCCTTCCAGGCTAGGTGGGGCAGACCATTGTTTGCCCTGTAAAGGAGCTCAGGACTAAAGAGATCTGACCCTACCAATCTCCCTTTCTACTAACCCGGACTGATTATTGAGGACTCAGTGGAGAGGAGAATTATTTTCTGCCCAGAAAAGTGAGGGCTGCCAGGGAAGGCTGGGGAACTGTCTCTGAGAAAGTTTGAATTACAAGGCTTTTAGCCTCCAAGCAGGAACCTTTATCACATTGATCCAGTCCATGTTGCAGCAGACACATTAAAACGAGGCATCGAACTGAGAGGGTTTCCAAAGAACACCTTCTTCTGGCAGACCAAGGAAGTGCACATTAGGAAATTAAGTAAGAGAGGCTTTTTCTGGCCTTTATAGCCTCCCTCTCCAAGGCCCTAGGAAGCGGGTCTGCAACCAATTACTGGGTCCAGAGCCCAGTTTTGAGCAACAGGGACAATCCTAACCACCCTGGTCAAACCAAGAATCATAGAGGAGCAGTAACACATAGCCACCCATCACTAAATCCCTTGAAAAAGACAGAAACTCAGTATCTGAGTAAACTATCATCCTAATGAGATGCCTAGACATTAGCAAAAAATTAAGAGCCATACTGAGAAAATGGAAGACATGGTCCAAGAAAAGGAATATATCAAAGCTCCAGAAGGGACACAGGATTTGAAACAACTATTAATGAGATGCACACAAACTTCCAAAATCAAATTAAATTGAAAGACAATATGGCTAAAGAGATATATGACATCAGGAAGACACTGAGTGAGCACAAAGAAGACTTTGAAATCCTGAATAGATAAGTAACAGAATTCAAGGAATGAAAGACATGATCAGTGGAAAAAGTGGCAACAGTAGTTGCTGAGGGCAGGGAGAGAGAAGAGATGTGACATGGGGGCATTTTGGGGATTTTGAGTTGTCCTTAATGATGTTGCAGGGTCAGATGCTAGGCTTTATATATCCTGCCATAACCCACTGAATATACTGAGGAGAGTGCGAACTATAGGGTAAACTACTATCTGTGTAGAGCAGCAGTGCCCCAAAATGTGTTCACCAAGTGTGATGAGTGTGCCACAATAAGGAGGGAGGTTGTTGGTGTGGGAGGAGTGTGGTGGGGGGTGGGGGGTATACAGGAACCTCATATTTTTTAATGTAACTTTTTTGTGTGATGTATATATCGTCAAAAAAATAAAATTTATGAAAATGATGTGGTGGGGTGGGGAGTGGGTTATATGGGAACCTCTTATGTTTTTGTTTTTTATGTTTTTTAATGTAACATTCCTTGTGATCTATTAACTTTAATTTTATATATATACATATATATATACAAAAAAACACACACACATTACAGGGAAGCAGATGTGGCTCAAGTGATAAAGCTTCCGCCTACCATATATATGGGAGGGCCTGGGTTCGATCCCTGAGGCCTCCGGGTGAAAAAGAAGAAGAGAAAGCATGCCAGCACGGTGAGCCAGTGCCCATACAAGTGCCAGCATGGTCAACGCAAGTGCCCATGTGGTGAGCCACTGCCTGCATGAGTGTCCGTGTGGTAAACCAGTGCCTGCACAAGTGAGTCACACAGCAAGAGACAGCAAGATGATGACGCATCAAAAGAGAGGCAAGGGGAGAGTCAAGATGAAGCGTGGCAGAAACCAGGAATTGAGGTGGCGCAATTGACAGGGAACCTCTCTCCACATCAGGGGTCTCTAGGATTGAATCCTGGTGAATCCAGAGGAAAGAAAATGAGAAGAGAAGACAACACAGACAGCAAAAACAGCAGGGTGGGAGGAGGGGTAGGGGGGAAATAAATAAATCTTTAAAAAAAAATTAGAGACATTCAGCAGCAGAACTGAAATGATAGAAGAGTAATGATACAGAAGACAGAGCAGCTGAAATTGAAGAGAGAAATGAGCAGAGAGAAAAAAGAATGGAAAAAATTGAGCAGGGGCTCAGGGAGTTGAATAGCAACACAAAACACAAAAGCATATATGTATTGGAAGTTTCAGAAGGAGAAAAGAAGAGGAAAGGGGCAGAAAGAGTGTTTGAAGAAATAATAGCTGAAAATTTCCCAACTCTCATTGAAGAAATGAACTTACATGTCGAAGTAGCACACAATACTTCAATCAGAATAAATCCAAATAGACCTACTCTAAGATACATAATACTCAAAATGTCGAATGTCAACGATAAAGAGAAAATCTGAGGGCAGCAAGGAAGAAGCAAACCATCACATACAAGGGACAACCAGTAAGACATAGTGTGGATTTCTCATCAGAAACCATAGAAGCAAGAAACCAGTGGTATGATAAAATTAGGACACCGAAAGAAAAAAATTGTCAGCTGAGAATTCTTTATCTAGCAAAATTATCCTTCAAATATAAAGGTAAGTGTATTTGAACAAAACAGAAAAAAACTAAGAGATTTTGTAAAAAAGAATCTACCTTTGCAGGAAATACTAAAGGAAGCCTTAGAGCCTGAAAGAAAAAGACAGGGAAAGAGGCCTGGAGGAAAGTTTAGAAGAAAGAATAACAGAAAGGATAACCAAAAGAGTAAAAAGACAGACAAAAATATGATATTTGAACATCAAAGAATAAAATAGTGGAAATATATAATGCATTTACAATAATATCATTGAATGTCAATGGATTAAACTCCCCAATCAAAAGATACAGACTTGGGAAATGGATGTGGCTCAACAAATTGGGCTCCCATCTACCATATAGAAGGTCCAGGGTTCGATGCCCAGGGCTCCTGGTGAGGGCAAGCTGGCCCACACGGTGAGCTGGCCTACACAGAGTGCCAGCCCATATGGAAATATGGTCCCGCACAGGAGAGTCGCCCTGCATGGGAATGCTGCCTCTCACAGGTAAGCTGCCCGACACAGGATGCCAGCCAACGCGGAGAGCTGGCACAGCAAGATGACACAACAAGAGACACAGAGGAGAGAAAATAAGAAGATAGAGCAGAACAGGGGAGTTGAGATGGCGTAAGACAGTAATCGCCTCTCTCCCACTCCAGAAGGTCCCAGGATCATTTCCCAGAGCTGCTTACTGAGAATACAAGCAGACACAGAAGAACACACAATGAATGGACAAAAAGAGCAGACAATGGGGGGAATACATTTTGAAAAAACAGATATAGATGGGGAAGCAGATGTGACTCTTGCTTCCCAATGGAAGACCCTGGGTTTGGTTCCCAGTGCCTCCTAAAAAAAAAAAAAAAAAAAAAACAAATTAAAAAACCACACAACAAAGAAACAGGGAAAAAAAAAAAAAAACTCAGAGGAGCCAATATGTCTCAGTGGTTGAGTGCTGGCTTCCCACATACAAGGTGCCAGGTTCGCTTCTTAGCCACTGGTATCTCAATAAATAAATAAATAAAATAAAAAGAAATATAAGTTGACAGAATGGATAAAAACATGAGTCATCCATATGCTGCTTACAAGAGATTCACCTTAGATCCAGGGATACAAACTGGCGGAAACTAAAAGGTTGGAAAAAGATACTCCATGAAAACAGTAACTAAAAAAGGGGAGGTGTAGCTATACTAATATCAGACAAAACACACTTCAAATGCAAAAAAAGTTATAAGAGATACAGAAGGTCATTATGTATTAATAAAAAGGGACAGGGAAACGGACTTTGGCCCAGTGGTTAGGGCGTCCGTCTACCATATGGGAGGTCCGCGGTTCAAACCCCGGGCCTCCTTGACCCGTGTGGAGCTGGCCATGCGCAGTGCTGATGCGCGCAAGGAGTGCCGTGCCACGCAAGGGTGTCCCCCGCGTGGGGGAGCCCCACGCGCAAGGAGTGCGCCCGTGAGGAAAGCCGCCCAGCGTGAAAAGAGAGAGCAGCCTGCCCAGGAATGGCGCCGCCCACACTTCCCGTACCGCTGACTGACAACAGAAGCGGACAAAGAAACAAGACGCAGCAAATAGACACCAAGAACAGACAACCAGACAACCAGGGGAGGGGGAGAAATTAAATAAATAAATAAATCTTTAAAAAAAAAAAAAAAAGGGACAGTCCACCAGGAAGATATAATAGTCATAAATATCTATGCACCTAGCCACGGTGTCCTAAAATACGAGACAAACTTTGGCAAAACTGGGACCGCCTCAGAATTCAACACTTTTACACCTCACAGGTAAAAAGGCAGCTGACACAATGGAAGAAAATATTTGGAAATCACATGTTCAATAAGAGTTTAATATCCATAATATATAAAGAGATGTTTCAACTGAACGATAAAAACACAAATGACCCAATTTTAAAAATGGGTGAAAGATTTGAATAGACATTTGTCTGAAGAAATACAAATGGCAAAAATACACGTGAAAAAATGTTCAACATCACTAATGATTAGGGAAATGCAAATCAAAACTACAATGAGATATCATTTCACACCTATCAGAATGACCACTATTATTTAGACAGAGAACTACAAGTGCTGCAGAAGATGTGGAGAGATAGGAATACTTATTCACTGTTGATGGGATGCAGAATGGTACAGTCACTGTGGAGGAATGTTTGACAGTTCCTAAGAAGTTGAATATAGATTTGCCATGTGATCCTGCAATACCACTACTGGGGATATACCCGAAAGAACTGAGAGCAGTGATACAAATAGACATCTACACACCAATGTTCACAGCAGCATTATTCAAGATTTCCCAAAGCTGAAACAACCCAGGTTTCCATCAACCAATGAATGTTTAAACAAACTGTGGTGTATTCACACGATGGAATATTACGCAGCTATAAGAAGAAATGAAGTTGTAAAGCATATGACAATGTGCATGAACCTGGAGAACATTATGTTTAGTGAAGCAAGCCAGAAACTGAGGCCAAATACTATATGATTGCATTACTAGGAACTAAATATTTTGTATAACATATGGTATGATTCCATTTATAAAAAATATAAATATAAATCTGGGAAGCAGATGTGGCTCAACTAGTTGGGTGCCCACCTACCACATGGGAGGTCCCAGGTTTGGGTCCCAGTGCCTCCTAAAGAGGACAGACACTGTACCACCACAACAAGCTAGATGCCGTACCCGCTGCAACAAGTTAGATGCCACACCCACTGCAACAAGCTAGACACAAAGAGTTAGATGCTGCACCCTACACAATTAGCTATACGCTGCCCCTGCCCCAAGGAGCTAGATGCCGCACCCGCCACAACAAGTAGATGCCACAAGCAGATACAGTAGCTTGCAGAGAACAGATGTGACTCAGGCCATTAGGCTCTCGCCTCCCATGTGGGAGGTCCTGGGTTCAGTTCCCGGCACCTCTTGGAGAAGGTAAACAAACAACAAGCAGAAAAATGAGAGCTCCATCTGGGGCAGAGAGGGATAAAATTTAAAAATAAGTAAATAAATAAATCTCTTTTTTAAATGTAAATATAAATCAATGTATAAAGATGAAATTTGATTAATGGTTATGTAGGGCTAGGGAAGGCATGTGGCATTTTTCTTTTTAAGTAATGTAATAATTCTAAAATTTTTTGTGATGATGAATACACAACATTGTGATTATACTAAAAGTCATTAATTACACACTTTAGATAGATTGCATGGTATGTGAATATATCTCAGTAAAACTACTTAAAAAATAAATAAGTAATTGTGCAAGAATAGCCAGAAATAGCAGCTATGTATAGCAGGGGAAACAGAAAGATTGAGAGATGAAGATTTTCTTGTTTCTTTGTCTATTTTTTGTTTTTTATTATTATTGAACTAATGAAAATGCTCTAATAATGACTGAAGTGAAGAATACACAAGTACATGATTATACCAAATACCATTGATTGTACTCAGTGGGAGAAAATATTTGGAAACCACATGTCCAATAAGGGTTTAGTATCCAGAATATATAAAGAAATCCTATAACTCAACAATAAAAAGACAATCCAATTAACAAATTAACAAAGACTTGAACAGACATCTCCTCAAAGAGAAAGATGCTAAAAACCACATTAAAAGATGCTCAACATCATTATTAGGGAAATGCAAATCAAAACCAAACTGAAATAGCATTTCACATCTATTAGAATGGCCACTATAAAAAAGCAGAAAATGACAAGTGTTGGAGAGGATATGGCAAAATAGGACTTTTCATTCATTGTTTGTGGGAATGTAAAATGTTACAGCCACTTGAAAGGCAATTTGGAAGTTTCTCAGAAAGCTAAGTATAGTATTATGATATGACCTGGCAACCCCACTACCATATATACATACCTAAAAGAATTGAAAGCAGAGAACTCAGACAGATATCTGCACACCAATGTTCATAGCAGCATTATTCACAATTGCTAAAACATAGCAGCAAAACAAGTGTCCAAATCTGATAAATGGATTTTAAAAATGTGTTAGGTACATACAATGGAATATTATTCAGCATTAAAAAGGAATGAAGCGAGTGGATGTGGCTCAAGCAAGTTGAGTGCCCGTGTCCCACATGGGAGGTCCCAGGTTCAGTTCCCAGTGCCTCCTGAAAAAATACAAGCAAAACAAACAAAAAAAACAAATGAGCCAGTATGGCTCAGTAGTTGAGCACCAGCTTCCCAATTCCAGGCCACAAGTACCTTAAAAAAAAAAAGGATGACGTTCTGGTTCATGTGACAACATGGATGACCCTTGAACACATTATATTGAATGGCATAAACCAGACACAAAAGGATAAATATTGTATGATCTTGCTGATATGAAATAATCAGAATAAGCAAACTCACAGAGTTAGAATTTAGATTATTAGTTACCGGAGGCTGGGTTAGGTATAGGGAATAGGGAGTTAATGCTTAATTTTACAGAATTTCTGTTTGGGTTGATTGCAAAGTTTTAGAAATGAATGATAATAACAGTAGCAAAATATTGTAACAGCACTGAATTATACACATAAATGTGGTACAAGGGGAAATTTCAGATTGTATATGTGCAACTAGAATAAAAATTAAAATATAAAACATTTTTTAAATACCACTAGGAAATACCACTAAACACCCTGTAGAATGGGAAAAATAAAAAAGATAATACCAATTATCTGTATTTTAAGCATGATTCTTCTGTAAACCTACAGCTTCTCTAATTGAAAAAGACAATACCAAATGTTAGTGAGAACACAGAGAAGCTGCAACCTACATTTATTGCTAGTGGAAATGTAAAATGGTGCATTCATTTTGGAAATCAGTTTGGCAATTTCTTAAAAAGTTAAAACATATACCTATCACATGACCCAACCATTGTCAAAAACATTTACATGAATGTTCATAGTAGTATTAGTCACAATAGCAAAAAACTTAAAGCAATCTTAACATGCATCAACTGATGAGTAGATAAACAAAATGTGGTTCAACATACTATCATTAAGCAGTTAAAATGAACAAACTACTACTAATACATGAAACAATATGGATGAACCTCAAAAACATAATGATATATGAAAGACACAAAACATAAAAGACTACATATTATATGATTCCATTTATAGGAAAAGTTTAGAAAAGGTAATTTACTCAATCTAGATACCCTAGACAAAGGCCAGCTTGTACATGGTTTAGTCTTTGCAGGCAATACCACTTTTGTCCTTGTAGCATGAAAGCAACCACAGACAAAATGTAAACGAATGAGCATAGCTGTATTCAATATGTCTTTATTTACAAAAACAGGTGGCAGGACAGATTTGACCAGTGGGCTGTTGTTTGCCAACTGCTGCCCTAGAAAGACACTTACATATATGATCCAGGAGACATGTACAAGAATTTTCACATGAATTGTTCATATCAGCAGCAAACTGGAAACAAACCATATGTTCACTCATAGTAAAAGGGATAAATTATAGCATCTTTTCAAAATGGAATATGATACAGCAGCAAAAGTGAATTATACTCTTGATGCCTGCAAACATGAATAAATCTTAGAAACAATATTAAATGAAAAACAGTATTTCATAGAAAACATGATTTAACTACACACATGCTCAAAAATAAGCAAAACTAAATAAAATGTAATTATATCTCCTATGTAAATAGCGATATGAAAAACTATAGCTATAGGTAACTATAGGGAAAAACATATAGGAATTATAAAAATTCAGGAGGAAGGTAATCTACCAGCTGAGGATAGATGATAGGCTCAGGGAGAGCCTGTAGATAGTTTCAATCATTTGTATATTGTTCTAGTTGTTGGGTCATAGGCTCATAAGAGTTCATAATTTGCATATGCTGGATATAATTCATCTTATATACATAAAATATATGTTTATCTATATATAATGTTTTTTAATAAAAGGTAAACTGAGGCTTCCTGTCTTCAGCTCAATAAAAAAACAAAATGACTGAACAGCCTACTGTAGCTGAAACAGAAAGCAGAGAACTTGCTACTAATAAGCAGTCAGGGTAATTCTACTCCAAGTCAGCCAAGTAGATCAGGACCAAACCCCTGAAAGGTCTTGTAACTACTGCTTGGTTTCAGAAAGAATGGTTAAAAGCTAAGTGAAAAAGTATAGAAATTTATTTTGAAACTTAAAAAATAAAAAGTAGTTTTTGGTTAATGTTACTTAAGTTCAACTTTTTGCTATTTAGATAAGTTTATAACTCTTAGGATCCTTATTGATATAAACCTATTTGAGCAAAGGCCCAACTAATTCACAAAAAGATTATATAAAAGATACGATCTGGCACCATCTGGTGACAGTTTATGGGAACAGCAGGTTCTTTTTATTTTTACCCTAAGGCTAATTTGAGGTATCTTCATTCACTTGTTCATTCATTTACCAATTCTCTAATGAGTATCTATTATACATGGCACACACACATCTTAAATCTTTTTGGAAGGCTGGAAATAAAATAAGGTAAAGTGTCTCTAAACAAATAAATAATTATAAACACAGGTTCCTATATTCCAGGGGAAAAAATTCAGTTAAATTATGACTACCAATATAAGAAAATCATCTGCTCTTGCTTACAAGTTTGTTTAAAATATCTATGTCCCTAGATCCTTCAGGCAAAAAGTTCCTTAGGAGGGTATTAGTAAACAGTTTACCTATCAAATTATCACATCAGGGCCAGTGAGCACACCCATGCAGGGCAAAAACAGTTGTGGTAGTTAGAAAATATCCTCAAATTATTTGATACTTCTTCCTTCAAAAGAGAGACTAATTTCCCTTTCCTTGAATGTAGGCTGGATTTAATGACTTGCTTCTAAGAAAGAATATGTAGCAGAAGTGATGGTGTGTAACTTTCAAAGCTAGGCCATCAAAGGTTATCACCACCTCCATCTTGCCTTCTTTTGGGTCACCCACCCTGGGGAAAGTTAGACACCGTGTCTTGAGGAGACTCAGCAGCCCATGGAGCACCCATGTGAGGAGGAACCAGCACAACTTGATAAGTCTCATGAGTAAGCCCCCGTGGAAACAGATCCTTCAGGCCAACCAAGCCTGCAAATGAAAGGAGGCCTGGCCAATCTCCCAAATTCCTGACCCATAGAAACTGAGAAATAGTAAACGTTTGTTTTGTTTGTTTTTGTTTTGTTTTATTAAGATTCTAGGGTAGGGATTAAACCTGGGACCTTGGGAAATCATATGTGCAATGCCAGTGCTCAACTACTTGAGCTACACTGTCTCCCTACTATTGTTTTAATCCATTTAGTTTAGGGGTAATCTATTATGCTGCAATATATAACTAATACAAAAATTTTAATTTACTTTCCAGAATCAAATTTTAGATCTATAACCAGAAGTAAAAAGAGCTCGCTTTAATGTAATACCATAATTTGCCCATGTTAATAAAATTTCAAATTTTCCTTCCCAAAATATGAACTAGTGATCCTTTCTTAAGACCCCAAATTATTTCATAATATTCATTACGGTCTAAGTTAATTCAAAGAACAGTAACCTAAAGAGATATCAGTCAGCAAGGATATTTTGTTTTATTTTGTTTAAAAGATTTATTTTATTTATTCCCCCATACACACCCATTCCCTCCATTGTCTGCTCTCTGTATCCACTGACTATGTGTTCTTCTGTGTCTGCTTGTATTCTCATTAGGCAGCTCCGGGAACCGATCCTGGGACCTTCCTGAGCGGGAGAGAGGCGATTACTCTCTTGCGCCACCTCAACTCCCTGTTCTGCCGCGTCTTATTATTTTCTCTCCTCTGTGTCTCTTGTTGCGCCATCTTGCTGCGCCAGCTCTCCGGGTTGGCCGGCACTCCTGCATGGGGTGGCTTTCCCGCACTGGGCGGCATTCCCACCCAGGGTGGCACTCTTACACGGGGCGACATTCCTGCATGGGTCAGCACTTCGCGTGGACGGGTTCACTGTGTTGACCAGCTTGCCCTCACCAGGAGGCCCTGGGTATCGAACCCTGGACCTCCTATATGGTAGACAGGAGCCCAGTTGGTTGAGCCACATCGGTTTCCCAAGCAAGGGTATTTTTGAACAGCTCGTTTTTGCAGAGCAACTATACTAGATACTGATGGGAAAATTTTTTTTTAAAAAGGCTAGAACCCTTGAAGTAGTTATAATTTAACTCAGATTAATATTCATGAAATAATTTCTGTTTTTTAACTACATGTTTTCCTCTGGCTATGAGGATTATAAGTCAATGAAAGAAGGTATGGAAAATTTCTCCTTTACCTCTGTGAGGGATCCACAAGCCACACCACCATGCAGGGCTTCATCCAAAGCAGAAAGAGTAGTAGGTAGGAATGCTGGGAAGAGATCAGCAGACCTTTGTGTCTTTATGCCATAAGCCTGAACAAGAAAAAGTTAGTTCTTTTCAACTGCCATTCTATTAAAAAATATAAACATAAACTAACTCCAAATCTCTGAATTTTAGCATCTATAATCTCCAACCTATTTTTTTCACCTCTTATATTTATTCATTCAACAACTATTTACTCTGTGCCAAGGACTGTGCTACATTATAGGAATATAATATAACAAACAGAGCCCCTATCCTCACAGTACTTATTAATCAAAGAGCAACTATGAAATTAGGACTAGAAAGTGGGCATTAAAATGCAATTATTAAAAGATACGAAGAACAAAAAAAAGATATGGAGATAGGGAAAGATACCTGATCTGGACTCTGTGATCCAGGAAGGTTTTATGAAGTAATGGCTGTCACAGTTAAAATCTGACATAGCTGTTAGACAGTGCAGCAGTTTGGTATTATTTATGAAATCCAAAAACAGATCTTGGATTATGTTTGTAAACTGGTCTGTTCCTCTGGGCATATTAGATTGTATTCAATTCAGAGGTTTCACCTATACTTGATTAAATTAAGATTGGGGTTTTGATTTGGCATGTCAGTAGCCTTTGTGGGTGGACTTTCAGACAGAAAAAGATCACAGCAGAGGAGAGAATTGAGTTTTGATGCTGGAGCCCCAGGGAGAGAACTGAGCCATTTGCCTGATAGTGTATAGCTGGCCCCGTGAGACAGCAGAGCAGCTGAGCCTGGGAAGAAATGAGCCTGGGAAGAGAGATAGCCTTATGCCAGCCTATAGTTGATATTAGAAGAAGCTAGACCCATGGACCCTTAACAGGGAAGAACCCTCGCAGACATCACCCTCCATCTTGTATCAACACATGGCAACAGACTTTGGGCGAGAAAGTACCTCTTTCGGTACCTTGACTTGGACTCTCTAAGGTCTGGTAACTGTAAGCTTCTACCCCAAATAAATACCCTTTATAAAAGCCAAAAGATTCCTGATTATTTTCATCAGCACCCCTTTGGCTAATACAGACAGGCAAAGGAAATGGCAGCAAATTCCTGCCCAAAAGGATAGAATGTACAAAAAAAGTCAAGAAGCAAGAAAGAGAGGAAATGGTAACTACAAAAAAAAAAAAAAAAAGGTTCATTTAGAATGGTTGAAAGATAAAGTATGGCCAGGGTGTGTCAAGAAATAAGGCTAGAGAATTAGGCAGAGGCCAAAACATGAAAAGCCTTGTTGGAGTTTATGTTGAGAGTCACAAGGAGTGACATGATCAAATTATTATTCAAAGAGATACTCGGGTTGGTTTGTGAAGAACTGCTTAAAGGTGAATAATACTGGAAACTGAGAGACCTGTCAGGAGAAAATAGCAATCATCCAGAAGAAAAATAATCATGACCTTAACTAGTAGTGGGGATAAAAACTTAAGGTACTAGTGAATGTATCTAAAGGCAGGCACATAGTATCACCAAGTATGATGAAGATTTTCTGACATAATAAAATTTTGGAATTCTTTTCTTTTATCCTGGGTACTTTTTCACAAGTCACTATGTAAAGAATTTTGGTTATATTATTTATAGGTTTTGATCATTCTGATGTATTTAGAATTTTAAAACTTAATAGCCTAACAGCAAAAAAATTTAACGACTTCCACTCATCTTTTCTGGGATATTAAATTTTTATTTGATTTTTAAAAGATTTTTCTTTTCTAATATCCCTTTCTTCTTTTTGTAGCTTCTGAGACAATTTTCCCTTTTGTAATGGCCTTTTTTACATTTCAGTTAAATTTTGCCTTCTCCTGGGCACAGCACAAACATCCACTACCGAAGGATATGGATCAATTAAAGTCAGGCCCTCTCAGACACTGCTATGATTTGAGACATGGGTTCATTAAATTGTAAGGATGTAGGAAGACCAGTGTGTTACTATATTTGTGGAGTAAGTTGCTATAAGGTGTGTCATGGGAACACTGGCAGAGGTACAACAAATGACCACTTTATTATTTACATACCACAAAGGGTCCAAAAGAGAAGGGGATGAGATCCCATCATGGCTGGTTCCCCAAGGAGACTAACTGCTCAGGTCAGGGTCAGTAGCTTGACACGCCCTGTGTTCGTGTCATAAATGAGGGACATTTGTGCTGCCTGAGTATTGGGTTTACATACACCTGAGGGGGAGGGAGCCTGCCAATGAGCAAAAAAGCATTCATCAAGCAATTTTTGTGCCCTGGCAAATAGCTGGGACTGGCTGAGAGTTAAAGTCTCTCACCCCTTCTGCACTTTGAGGTCTCTTGTGAAATGGAGCATACCAAACACCTACATATGAACAAGCAAAAATGGAAACATACTTAAACGTCTGCTCACAAACAAGAAGGGAAAAGGAAGAGCAGGAGATGGCCACTGAGAGTGTCCATGACTTCCCCAATAGTATTTATGAGCCATATATGTGCCCACTCTTGTCTAATCTCACCAACTGAATTCTTAGATCAGTTAAATCACAGATTACCATATACTTTTTAAAGCTATATTCATACATAAAATACTTGAAAAATCTACAGTAAAAATCATGTAGTTTGCATATGATTTAGAAATATCTGAATATTGTCGACAATCTATCATCAGAAAATATAGGTGAGCATGAAACACTTTATCAAACATGTAAAAGGCAGCCTAATCTGCCAACATTAAATACTTCATTCACAAATATAATTACTAGAACACAGATCTGATGACTCCCAAAAAAGGGATAAAATGAGCAAACAGAATTAGACTTCTGAAATAATGGTATGTACATAATACAAAAGGAACTTTATATGACACAAACATGCATATTATCATAAAGAGCTCCCATACATTACCCCATTACCACCACCTTGCATTGTTGTGAAACATTTGTTACACACCATGAAAGAGCATCGTCAAAATATTACTACTAACGATAGCCTACATCTTATATTCGATATATTTCATATAAGACCTTTTGAAGATGCTATTTTTAGTTAAGGTGTGGCCTGAATTAAAATAGACCTTAATCCTATTACTTGAGGCCTTTGGAGAAGACCACAGAGAAAGAGCCATGGGCAGTAGCCCAAAGTTAGAAGTAAATAGAATCCAGAAGAGAAAGAAGATGCTGCCATGTGCATTGCCATGTAAAAGGTAACAGAAAATCCCAAAGACTGCCAGCCAGCCAGAAAATACCAACCCCCAGAAGATACAAACCCAGGAGGAAGCAAGACTTCTAGCCTCTGAAACCATAAGCCATTATGGTATTTATTTTAGCAGCTAGGAAACTAACCTTTTGAAATATCACTATCAGAAACAAGGAAAAAAGCTTCCTGTTGCTCCGTATTTAGAAATTACCTCCCCTGAACTTATAAGCTATATAAATTTTTCACAAATATTCTCATTAGAGGACTAACACAATGGTGTGAGAGTTGACAGTTTTGAGGGGGTCATCTCTATTTTTGCTTTTACTTCCTCCCCAAAAAGATTTTAAATGAGATAAAGAATCATTTAGTAAAAAAAAAAAAAAAAAATAGTAAAAATAATTTTAAAAAGTACCGTTTGCATCTGTGGAGCACAGGCCCTGCTGACCAAACACAGAAGTTCATGGACACCTCGATAACTAAGGCCAGTCACCTTCATAAGCTCCAGTGGGGAAAGACATAAAAAGTCCTAAAAAAAAGGAAAGAAAATACAAAGAGACTATTTTAAACATATATGGGTAACAAAGATATTGGTATTAAAAGGAAACTTTCAATTGATTCTGTCCACATATAGATAAAAGTGTAATTTATTGCACATCAAAGATCTTTGTGTTCCTTTTTTTTTTTTTTAAAGATTTATTTATTTATTTATTTCTCTCCCCTTCCCCCCCACCCCCCTGCCCCGGTTGTCTGTTCTCTGCATCGATTTGCTGTGTCTTCTTTGTCCACCTCTGTTGTTGTCAGGGGCATGGGAATCTGTGTTTCTTTTTGTTGCATCATCTTGTTGTGTCAGCCCTCCGTGTGGGCAGTGCCATTACTGGGTAGGCTGCACTTTCTTTCACGCTGGGCAGCTCTCCTTACAGGGCACACTCCTTGCAAGTGGGGCTCCCCTATGTGGGGGACAACCCTGCGTGGCACGGCACTCCTTGCACACATCAGCACCGCACATGGGCCAGCTCCACACAGGTCAAGGAGGACCAGGGTTTGAACTACGGACCTCCCATGTGGTAGACGGACGCCCTAACCACTGTGTCAATCCGCTTCCCTCTTTGTGTTCCTTATAGTATTTTCCCATTAAATATGCCTTAACCAAAAGATATGATGATATAGTCTTATCCTCTAATTACCTAATTTAGCTGGCATACACCAAAGAAGTCATATAACATAAAGCACTCAAATTCATTAAATGTTCACTGTTGGAAGACTGAAGAACTTCCTTCAAGTATAAAAGCTAAGTGGCAAATTTCTACTCATCATACATATTGAAATTCTATTAGCCAATGAGGTTAATGCAGAAGTAGTATCATATAGCAATAGCATCCAATCCAGGTTTATATTTGCACTACCCTTGTGCAAGAAGGCGTTTGGGTACAAATATGTGCCCACAAAGTATCATGTTGAAATGAGTTTCCATAAAAGCTAGAAGATGGCTCAGAGAAAGTATCTGATGATTGAAAGATGATAAAACTATGAAATGAAATGTTAAATTTCATACTTTTAAGAGCATTTCAGCATATGAACATGAAGATCATTAAATCCCTAAACACAGGAAACAAAAATACCTTTAACACAAAAAGTAATTCTAGAAATAATGCAGCATGCTCTGCAAATCTGTCTTATTAAGGATAAAATCTTAAAATAAAATCTTAAATCTTATTTAACCTCCAAAGAGAGATTCACTTCACCACTGTGCTTTAAAATGTATTTCCTGTCTCCATCAGAAGGAAAATGATCATTGAAAGTAACCATTTTGAGTCCTATTTCTCACATAACCACACATTTCTTATAAATCAATAAAAGTTCTCTGGAATCCCAAATGAAAGGCACAGGTGTACCTTACCTTACACCATGAGCGTCTCCTCCCAAAATACAAAAATATTGAATTCCAGTAAATCAAATCACATTAGAAAATGCAAGCTAAATAGCTTGTAACTTAAAATTGGCCTATGGAGAAGCACTGTCATTTATCTTTTTTTTTTTTTTGATAAACCAAAGTTTTCATAATTTAGGTATATTTAAGAATAACTGAGATTTTCTTAAAATTAATTTGAACATAAAATTTCTCTTTGAAAAAAGTTAAATAAATTTTACCTGACAGGTAACAATCTGATGTCTGCTCAGACGGTCACACAGTTCTTGTGATAAACCCACTCGTCTTAGTTTCTTGCTACCCATGCTTCCAAATCCAACAAAGAAAAGAATAACCTTGGGGAAAAAAATAAAAAAATAGCATACGATATATTAGATGAGTTATCCAAAACACTACAAAAATTTAAAAATTCTTCAAACTTTCCATGTGCAAAATGAAATGTAGAGTATTAAAATTATTGATACAATCAAGGAAGGCTATAGGATCTTTTTAAGTGCCTTAAACAGGAAAGACAACTGTTTGCCAAACATGACCTTTGGAATGTGCATTTCACACAATAATTCTTTGATACGGATATTAATGCAATAACACTACCTAACATTTGTATGGCATTTCAAATTTTTCAAAATATTTATAAATTTTATTTTGATGTATTTCCAAACAGTACTCCTATAAAGTCTTTACTAACAAATCATCGATCACTGTAACAATAGATAAAATACACTGAGTGCCTACTTTATACAAGACACTTGCATATAGCTTTACATTAATTATCTCATTTAATCTACTCAACAACTTTAAGGAAGGTTGATTATTGGCCCCATTATTATATATAAGAATACTAAATCCTGGAAAGGTTAGCTAGTCCATTGTCACCAGAAAAAGCAAATGGTACATCCAGAATTCAATCCCAAGTAGTCTGACTCTAAGGCCTACCCTTTTAACCATAAGTCCATGATCATGTTTAACCTCTCCTTTTTCTGAGTCAGAACAAACTTCCTGAATCCAATGAATTAGCTCAAGTGTTATTTAAAAACTGCAAGATATGAAATTGTTCTTAATTATACTAGCTGCTCTCATTCCCACATACAATTAAATTTCACTATTGTTGTTGAACCTTGAAAGGGTAAATTTAGGCTCATGAGATATTTGCCTTTTGTGGAAAAATAGTAGAGCTAGAATGGAATCACTGTGTTCCTTTCAATAACGTATGCAAAGGAGAGCCTGTGTATCTCACTGAGATGGCAAAATATCCTCCAGGCAAAGTAGAAACAGGAACTCTTTGTGTTCCCAGGGATAAAACAATATAATTATCAAAGAAAGGTAACGTTTTGGACAAAATTATATATTGAGAATTTAGACATTTATTTCCAATACCATGGCCCAAGTTCCTATTTAACATCTAAGTTCTGTGGGTAGGATTAAGACTCTTCCTCTCCCTCTCTCTGTCTCTTTCTCTGCCTCTCTCTCTCACACACACACACACACCATTCACAAAAAATAAAAATCAACCCCCCTCCTTATTTCTCTCAATGGGAATCTTTTAGTATTGATTTCCGTTTCCCTAACAGAGTTTGCTAAGTGGCATAAACTGTATCATTCATTGCAGAGCAGGGAGTTCTGGGCAATGACACCATTTAAACTGATGATTGAATCAAAAGAGACAACTGTAAACTCCAAACTACCAAGACTTTAAAAATAACCAATTCTGTTATCGCTGCCTAAATAGGGCCACTCCCACCACTTGCCTAGACCATTGTATACTGCCTCTGGTCACCCCCCACCATTCCAAAAGGGGAAAAAATCCATTCTTTCATTTTTCCCTAATTTTTTCATTTCACAAACACTTAAGCATCTACTCTGTGCCCCACACGTAGGTCTAGGATACCAAATTACTAAGCATATTCCCTCTCCTTTTGGAACTTACAGTCAAGAAACTACATCACTACTACCAAGCATTAAGTATTTTAATTGGTATTTTAATGTGTTATGGGGGCAGACAGGAAGAAGCACCAAACTTGACTGCAAAAGTCAGGTCAGGGTCAACATCCTGCCAGAGCTAGCTTCCTAAAACGTGGCTCCCATTTCCTCACGTCCATCCTTTAAAACCTCCAATGCCATCCCCCCCCCCCCCCCCCCGCCCCGAAAGCCACAAGATAAATTCCACTTTCTATGATTGCATAAAGTTCCTTCATAAATTGGTCCCTCACTTCCTCCTTATTCATACATCAGATTGCAAGATTCAGATCCTGACACTTCTGGCAGTTAACCTCACCGCTCCGGGTCTTCATTTCCTCATCTGTATAAAGAAAATAATGCTAGTATCTACTTCATAGGACTTTGGTGAGGATTAAAGAACTTGAGGGGTGCCTGTCAAAACAGTTCTCAAGGTAAGCAATCATTATCTTTATCAATTCATTCAGCACACATCGATTTTGCTGCCTCTCCAACTACCCTGGCATATTGTTAGTTTATGCATGCCCCGTAGTACCTCTGTAACTTTCTTTCTGGCCTCCCAAGTCAGTCTCTTTCTCTCCTATATTCTCATCGCAATTTGTACATATCTCTTATATAATCTTACCAACAGATTATTATGACTTGCATTTGATTCTTCCACTACGGACTGTAAATCCCTGCTATGTAAGTGTGAATGTGTATTGGGGAGAGGGCTGATATTCAACCCTGGAGATGGAACCCTCTCCAACCCTACCAAGAAAAGGAAAAAAAAAAATTTCTCAATACTTTAGATGTTCCATGAAAACTGCTAAGTAGCAATAATAGCTAATATTTATATTTATTACGTGCCAGACATTGTTCCAAGTGTTTCGGAAGTTTTACCCTATTTTACTGATAAGGATAATGAGGCACTGAGTTAAGAAACTTGTGCAACATCAAACAGCGAGCAAATGCTAGAGCCCGCATTGGAATCCAGGCATCTGTCTCCAGATTCTATGCTCTTAAATTTTTTTAAATCTTTTTTTTATTGTCTTTTTTTTTTTTTTAAGATACATACATCACACAAAATGCTACATTAAAAAACATAAGAGGTTCCCATATACCCCAATCCCCACCCCCCTACGCTCTTAACTTATTCAACGCCACCTGAAGGGACTCAGTTCCTAATTTTCCCCTAATGGCAGGCTAGCCTGCCTACACCCTAAACTGCGTGCACTCCCCGGAATCTCCTAAAAAGGGCTTTCTACAGCATCCAAAGTCGAGGAGCAGCTTCCAAGCACCCCCCACAAAAGGCCCGACACCCCCAGATCAGCGGCGATGTGCTCAGTGAAGTTTCCTACCGGCCTAAGGGGATGTGCCCTGCACCCCAGAGAGACGGCCAGCTCCCCCGTTATCAATACCCAAGGGCTAAGGGATGAGAAGGAAATAATGATCGCACCCCAATTCCCCCAAACTGGCCCCCGCCACTTAAACATTTCAGTACCGGGTCTGAGGCAGCCAACTTTCAAAGTTTCCCCCACCCCTCACACAGTTCCCCTTGAAAAGCGCCTCAAAGCAACAACCGAAGTGATGATTGGGCCATCATTCTGTCGATGTTAGCCAATCAGAAGCAGGTTGACTCCGAAGCTAGCTGGGAATTGTAGTTTATATTCTATATCAGTCTGAGGAATACAACCGAGCCAATGTTTCATTATCAAAACCCAAAAGTGTGAAGAAAGGAAAAATATTGCTTGGAACTTTATATTTTTTTCTCTTTTATCATTATATTTTTTAATTGCTTAACGGACCAGAGAGGCATGCTAGTTTTTTTGGGGAAATGAGAATTCACCTATCGTAGAATTTTTGGAAGTAGAGCTTTTTGTTTTTGTTTTGTTTAGTTTTCAGAATTGTGAAATCGTTTGGAAGACGCTGTATTAAATTGCTCAAACCGAAACATGCAAATTGGAGAAATGTTTGAGTCTGTAGTGGAATAAGAACATGAAGAAAAAGAAAAGGGTTGCTTGAAAACAGCTGTGATGAGGAAATCTAATAAACCTGCACTTCAAGACCCACTTTCAGATTTTTATCTTTGCGAAAAGCCTTTGCCCAGTCTTTGCTCTCATTTCCCTTATGCATACCCCTATCTTAAATAAATTAGCCACCCGCATCCTTACTACTGGCCTGCACACCTCACGGGACTGTAGGACACTTGAGGACAGGAACTGCATCTCATTCAGCGCTGTAAGCCCAACTTCTAGGATACAGCCTAGCACAGCGTTCAGTTAACAGCTGTCGGGTGAACAAGCAAATGTATGGAGTGAAGCTGAAGAAAATGAGAATTTACTGCGTAGGGCTTCGGGATGAGAATCCAGGTCTCTTTGCTCTGAGTCTCCCCAGCGCCTGGCGAAACATTGTCACGTGGTTAGCACTCATTAAACGTTGACTTAAAATGCTAGGGAGATAAAGGGCGGAAGAAAAAAATCAAAGGACCAAGCTATTCTCGCTACTTAATCAGCCAAAAGAAGACCTGAATGATTTGAGGGGAGGACCTGTAGTAATTGACAGGGTTAGTGCCAAGTCGAGTGCCTGATTTACCCATTCCAAGATTCCTACCTTTCCCTAGCCCTGAATCGGAGCGTCTAGTGCGCCAAACAAATATGGCGCTTCATTTGCATCTTCCTTCCAGTGAGCCAATAGGAGTAGCAGCTCGCACTTCTCCCTCTTCCCCATCCCCCACCTAAGGGTGGGTTCTGTCACCTGATTCGACTCAAACATGGCTGCGCTGGGATTCCTATTGCTTTGGGCGCCGGGAGCAGGTGAGTGTTAGGCACCCGGGAAAAGGCGGAGGCTGTCTTCACTACCCCTGGAAGAGTCGCTGCACCTCAAACCCCACCGTTGTCCAGTTCTAACACAGATTAGTCTCTTTTTTCAATCCTTTGCTTTAACAGAGGGCTCATACTAGGGGGCTTCTTTCTGAATTTCTGATCCGTGAGAAGGCGACTACCTGGGGATTTGGAGCGGACTGGGCAGAAAGTTCTGGAGGGAAATTGGAAATAGAGTTATGGGTCTGCGCTCATGCTAACCCGCCAAATAATATGAATTAAATATAAGGTGCGCCTGGAGAGATGGGACACACCCCTGGAGAAAGGGAGCAGTTCTCAAAATGAGATAGTAAACTGTGTAATTAAACGTAAAACAATAATTAGGAAAGTAAGTCCCACCTTTCCAAGTCAGGCCAGCAGTTTCTGGTTTGGGTAAATATAATTCCCTGAGTTTCTTCTCACTCTGATGTGTGTTTTTCTAGGAGGTATTCCACGAATGAGAAAATTGAGAATGTGTTTGGCGTAACTCCTCTCTCTCTCTCTTTCCCTGCACTCTGTGCTGGGAAAATGCCTCATCCATTTGGAAAAGAGGAAGCTGCTTCACAGAAGCAACTTTTTGGATTTTTCTGTGAATGCTTGAGGAGGGGAGAATGGGAGCTGGCACAGGCGTGTGTACCTCAGCTACAGGAGGGACAAGGAGACATCCCAAAGAGAGTGGAAGACATCCTTCAGGCGCTGGTGGAGTGTCCAAATCTGCTGAGGTAAGCAATCTCTCTTCCTGTCAGGCAGTCACAGGGATGAAGATGCATTGTTCAATATTTGGGCACTGGTCAATGTGCCCCACTCAACCACCCTCTGAAAAATTCGCAGAGAATGTATTTCACACTCTGTGAACATTTACCTCTCTATATAAGTACAATTAGTTAACACTGGTTTTATATTATCATCTAGAAATGGATTTAAGCCTGGCCTTCAAAGCATGTCCCAAACCACCATTTCTTGTTTATCATCTTTAAAGTAGATGACTGGAACCTGCCCTGAAATGCATTTTCTTTGCCTCCAAAAAAGCAAACCCTTCTCCCATCTTGCTTATGAAACTGAAGATATTGTTGTAGGACTGGAATTGTGTTCACTAAACTTTTTGTTATTAAATAATTATAGACTCATAGGAAGTTGCGAAAATAGTAAAGTCCCCTGTACCCTTCCCCATCCACCCATACCTTCCCCCAATAGTGATAACTTATATAGCTGTAGTAAAATATCAAAACCAGAAAATTCACATTTGTACATTACTGTTAACAAGACTGCAGACCTTATTCAGTCTTCACTATTTTTAAAATCTGTATTCATTTGCTTCTGAGTAATTCTATATAATTTTATCCATGTATAATTGCATGTAACTATCACCACACTCAAGATACAGAACTGTTTCTTCTCCACAAAAGAACTCCCATACTCCCTTGTACCTTAATCTGCTCTCCAGCCTATATTTTTAATGAAGTTCTTCCTAGCAGTGCTATTAACAGCTAGTGGTATAGGAGTCAAATGTACAGTTCAATTTCTCCCTTACTTTGTTATGTTTTACTGTTTATATGCTGTGTATGCATATATAGAGTAGGGAGACTTAGTGATTCTTCCCCTTTATTTTTTCTCTTAAATTTGGGTTCTAGCCAGTTCTATCTAATCAGATCACTAACTTATGAATTCCTTTAACTCTGCTTTAAGTATACAGTTCAAAATAAATTTTTAGCATGTTCCTTTTTTCTTTATGACTATTTGATTCAGTTTCTATGTTCAAGAAAGACAGCTTTAGCTATTTTGGTTTTCTATGTATTATTATTTTGTTTAAAAATAGTAAAAACTAGATAAGAAAGAAGTGGGATTGACTTTTTCCCTTTTTTTTTTAGTGAAAGCTGCTACCTCTATTCCGCTTCTAAATATTTTATTCAACTGTTATATACATTTAAAAATTTCGCATTTGGACAATATCTATTGCCTATTCAGGTTAAAAGTAGACTAAGCAATGAAATCTAAATCTTGGCTCACAAAACAGAAAAGGTCAATAGAAACTTTCTTTTTAGGGGTAACATTCTTTCTTTTCACATTTTTCAGATGTGGGCAGGATATCAACCCTCAAAGATTAGCCTGGATCTGGCTTCTAGTACTAGAGAAGTGGTTGGCCCAAGGAAAGGTAAGTAGGTTAACATCTCAAATTTTCTAGTGAGGTTGGGATTGAGAAGAACTTGGAAGTAGTTATGGAATTTCCCTTTTGTAACTTCCTTTCTTGTAAGTTTTGTCATATTTTCAGTATTGACAGTGAAAATGGCTTGATTTTTATTGTTGTCTCCTTACCCAAATTATTTCATTAGTTCACTAACATACATTTTCATAAAATACCATTTGAGGTGATACCATTTTTGTTGAACATCTCAGTGAATCTTGTGCCTAAAGAGAACTTTGCAGAGCTCAGTGAAAATGAGAAGAAAGTGAATAAAGTATGAACCCATAACTTTTGGACCTGTTCACCACTCTGAGAATGGGCAAATCCAAAATTTGATTTTTCTTTAAAATATCTCATTTTAAGTATCCCAGTGAGGGGAATGAATATGGCTCAAGTGGTTGAGCATCCGCTTCCCACATGGGAGGTCCCTGGTTCAATCCCCAGTGCCTTCTAAAAATAAAAGAAAACAGCAGGCAAACAAATGAAAAAACCAACTCAGGGTAGCCGATGTGGCTCAGTGGTTGAGTGCCACCTTCCTGCATACAAGGTCCTGGGTTCAATCCCCTGTCCTGGTCTCTCAAAGAAAATTAAAAGGGAAGCAGATGTGGCTCAAGCAATTGGGCTCCCATCTGCTGTATGGGAGGCCCAGGGTTTGATTCCCAGGGCCTTCTGGTAAAGGCAAGCTGTCCTACATGATAAGCTGGCCCACGCAGAAAGCTGGCCCATGCAGGAGTACTGTCCCATGCAAGAGTGCTGTCCCATGCAGAGAGCTGGTGCAGTAAGATGATGCAAGAAAAAGAGACATAGAGGAGAGACAATAAGATGCAGCAGACCAGAGAGCTAAGGTGGCGCAAGAGATGTAACACCTCTCTCCCACTCCAGAATGTCCCAGGATCAGTTCCTGGTACCACCTAAAGAGAAGACATGAAGACATAGAAGAACACACAGTGAATGGACACAGAGAGAAGACAGCAAATGCGAAAAAAAAACATGAGATGGGGGGGCGGGGGGACTAAATAAATAAAATAAAATCTTTTTAAAAAGAAAAACAAAAAAATAAAGATAAAAAATAAAAATATAAAAACCTGTCCCAGTGAAATTTTATATTTAAATTTAAACCTCATTAATGAGTAATTTAATAATTTAAATGAGGGAAGCAGATGTGACTCAAACAATTGGGCTCCCAACTACCATATAGGAGGTCCAGGGTTTGATAGCCAGGACCTCCTGGTGAAGGCAAGCTGGCCTGTGTGGCAAGCTGGCACGCACAGAGTGCTGCCCTGCACAGGAGTGCTGGCTTACATGGAGAGCTGATGCAGCAAGATGACGCAACGAAAAGAGACGTAGAGGAGAAACAATAAGAGACACAGCAGACCAGGGAGCCGAGGTGGCACAAGAGAACGATCACCTCTCTCCCACTCTGGAAGGTTCCAGGATCTATTCCCGGAGCTGCCTAATGAAAATACAAGCACATACAGAAGAACACACTGCGAATGGATACAGAGAGCCAACAATGGAGGGAGAGGGGAGCAATAAATAAATCTTTTTAAAAAAATAATTCAAATGAGTTAAATTGAAAGTTACCAAATATTAAAAATCTAGTAAGCAAATTCATAGTGAAAAAAACATGTGAGGAAGTGCTTTTTTCTTTTTATGAAAAACTGCCATTAAAAGCCCTTTGAGGGAAGTGGATATGCTCAAGTGATAGAGCTTTTGCCTACCATATGGGAGGACCTGGGTTCAATCCCTGGAGCCTCCTGATGAAAAAGAAGAAGAGAGAGCATGCCTGCGTGGCAAGCCAGTGCCTACACAAGTGCCCGTGTGGTGAGCCAGTGCCCCGCCCAAGTCACGCGGCCAGATGATGACTCATCAAAAGAGAGACAAGGGGAGAATCAAGGTGAAGCACAGCAAAAACCTGAAACTAAGGTGGCACAATTGACAGGGAACCTCTTTCCCTATCAGAGGTCTCCAAGAGCGAATCCCGGTCAATCCTAGAGGAGAGAATATGAGAAGAGAAGACAACACAGATAGCAAAAACAGCAGGGCAGGAGGAGGGGAAGGGGGAGACTAAA
Organism: Dasypus novemcinctus; assembly: GCF_030445035.2. Taxonomy (NCBI): domain Eukaryota; kingdom Metazoa; phylum Chordata; class Mammalia; order Cingulata; family Dasypodidae; genus Dasypus; species Dasypus novemcinctus. The sequence continues at coordinate 42,284,955 of NC_080675.1, forward strand.
TCAATCAATAAATCTTTTTTTATTTTTTTTAAAGCCCTTTGAGAAGTACATGTTGTCAGATAAAGGAATTTAACTAAGGCAATTTTTTACTGAGCTTCAGGCTTTAAGATTGAAATGAGAAACCTGTGACTTGGAAGAAAATTGATTGGCCCAAAGTCACAGCATGTTAACAGGCAGAACTGGAGTTAAACTCAAGATCTTCTGACTTCCAGTCCTTTCCTTTTTCCACCTCAACATTATTTTGGACTTACAAAGTAAGAAAACCACAGATTCCATTTTTAAAACGTTTATAGTTCAGCCTTATTTTCTTCCTTACTCCCCAAAGTTATCAAAATTAATTTTGTCATTAGTTGTAACTTTGCCTGACACTTATCCTTCTTTACATGGCTGTCGAAAAAGTAACAGAAATAACGTACTGACTTAAAAGTATCTCTTATCCAGATTTTGTCAATTGTCTGACAGAGGAAATGGCGAAAACTTACAGGAGAGTGAAGAAAGAGAAACGAGACCGAAAATTAACCAACCCCAGGATAATTGAGTTGGCTACAAGTTTGAGATTTGGAAGAGAAAACTTGCACTAAAATGTTCAGTAGTATCTTCAGAGAAAAAAAAGAAAAAGAAAAAAAAAAATCTTGCTACTGAGTAAGGTTCTTTCCAGTACAAACACAGAAATTTGTCAACCCAAATGAACTTTCCCCCCAGAGAATGCTATTATTAACTTACTTTATGGCTGATTGGTTGCTTCCTTTCAGAACATTTGCTCAACCAGATCAGGTGGTAGATTTAATGTCCCTGGCTCTTTATTGTAGCAGACTAAGAGTTGTTCTTCTTTGCCCTGGCATTGAATATCATTTGGTCCTTCAAGCTCCAGTGACCCAGTTACTTAAAGAGTTGTGAGAAAGCTTTAGCCCTGTTTCAGTCAGGGTTCCCTAGTGCTTGCTTGACCAAACAACTGCATACAATTACCTGGCCAAGTTGACACATTAACCTAACCATCACAAGCTCCTTGGAAAATTTTAAAACTTTATGCAAGAATCAGATGCATTATTTGAGTAGTTCTGCAAAAACAGTCATGCTCTTGGTGCCTTCATCTTCCAGGGATTTGTCCACGGTCTATCCCTCCTCATATCTCCCCTTCTTCCAAAAGCTTCATTTCTAATCGTTAGTTGAAACAGTGACTGCATTTTCCCTTTGGTCTTCTGTCTTTTATGTTTTAGTGATTTATCTCTACATATATATGCATGTATGCAACAATTTAACTGCAGAGATGTTCACTGCTATGCATAATAGGAAAAAAACTGGAAACAAATCCCATGTCCACAACGTAGGACTGCTTAGTAAATGGAAAATTTGTGCTTATATAAAATAACATGGCACTATTAAAAATGAGGTTGTAGAGAAATTTTCAGTGACAAGAAAGTATGCTCATACTCTACTATGTGAAGAAACAAAAAAGTACATTGGTTTACTTGCTTAGATACATGTGTAGAAAGTGGTCTGAATGTCTTTAGACCATAGTATTAATAGTAGTTCTCTTTCAGTGAGAAGAGTTAGTATATATTTTGCTTAAATTTTGTTTCTTTATTTGGCTATAGTAAAAATATCTGTGCTTAGAAACATTAGAGCAAATTCTTGCCTATTTGGGAAATGTTAATCATTTATGGCCCTGCATATGCTTTGTGGTAGATTGCATTAAGAACATGTCTCAAAAGAACCGTTCTTAATCTTCGTTCCTGTGGGCTTGAATTTATTTGTAAATAGAACCTTGTAAAGAAGTTATTGTTAATAAAGGTGTGGCCAACTGAATCAGGGTAGATCTGAATCTGTATCACTGGAAACCTTATAAAAGAAGGCTGCAAAAGAGTAAGAAGCAAGAAACTGGGAGTCAACAGAAACCAAGAGAGTAGACATGAGAGTTTGTCATTTGATGGGAGGCGGACATGCAAGCCAAGGAATCCCAAGGATTGTGGCAAGCCAGTACCAGAACATCACAGACTTTGGGGAGAAGCATGGCCTTGCTGATGTCTCGATTTTGGATTTCTAGCCTTCTAAACCATAAGCCAAAAAGCCAACCCACTGGTGGTATTTATCATAGCAGATTGGCAAACTCAGACAGTTTGGGTAACAGAAAGTGGGAGACTGCTATTACAAATACCTAAAGATTTGGAAGCAGTTTTGGAATTAGGTAATGTGTAGAGACTAGAAGAATTTTGAGGCATTTGGTAAAATAAGCCTAGATTGCTTCGAACAGCTTTAGTAAAGATGTGGATATTAAAGGTGTTTCTGGTAAGGGCTCAGAAATTAGTGAAAGCTATAGAAAAAGTTTCTCTTGTCTTTAGAATACATAATTCATCATGAGCAGAATGTTGGTAGAAATATGGATGTTAAAGGTGCTTCTGGTGAGCCTTGGAAAGAAATTATGGATGTGTTATTGGAAACTGGAGGACCCGTGATCCTTATTATAAAGTGGCAGAGAATGTGACAAAAGAAGTGAATGTGTATATTTAACAGAGGAGATTTCCAAGCTACGTGTAGAAGGTGCACCCTGGTTTCTCCTTGTTCCATATAGTAAAATGCAAAAGGAAATGGATAAACTGGGGACTGACCTCTTAAGCCCCAACAAACAAACCAAATTGATGATTGGGAAAATTCTCAACCTATCCTGATAGCATGCTCTGTGACTAGGGCCAGAAGCAGCTCTATGAGGGTCCGCCCTGAGTTCCTGGGAGAAGAACCTCCAAAGAAGGTGGCTCTACGCAAGAATTTAGCTGAACCACCCTTTGCTAAGGAGATTAAGCATATGATTTGTGGACTGAGTCAGTCATCTCAAGAAGTCAGGGTTTGACAGGTATGTGTCTAGGAAGGATCTGTAGAAAATCCTTTTGTATGATGGTTTGAACCCCCTTGAACTACATGCAAAACTGACAGAAAAAATCATATGAAATGAGCAAACCTTGGAGGTTGAGGCTGATCAGTGTAGGCTTTAAATGTTAGTATTTAATGGGAAGCAGACTTGGCTCAATGGGTAGAGCATCTGCCTACCACATGGGAGGTCCAGGGTTCAAACCTAGGGCCTCCTGACCCGTGTGTTGAGCTGGCCCATGCTCAGTGCTGATGCATGCAAAGAGTGCCATGCCATGGAGAGGTGTCCCCCGCGTAGGGGAGCCCCACATGCAAGGAGTGCACCCCATAAGGAAAGCCACAGCATGCGAAAGAAAGCCGAGCCTGCCTACGAGTGGCACCGCACACACGGAGAGCTGATGCAGCAAGATGACGCAATAAAAAGAGACAGATTCCCAGTGTCACTGACAAGAATACAAGCGAACACAGAAGAACACACAGAGAGCAGACAACTGGGGGGCGGGGGTGGGGGGGTGAGGGGGAGGGAAGAGAAATAAATCTTTATTAGTGTTTAAGAGAGATCTGGGCCCAAGTTCAGCTGTTTTGTTTATTTAAAAAATCAGTATCTGAAAATAAGAATCATTTATTTTAGAGAAATAGGATAAATAATATTATCCAGAGAGAAATATATACTTATAATCTGTTAATTAAAGCATGTTCCTAATCTCTATGCTTTCTTCTTATGATTTTTGTAGAAGTTGTTCCTCACTGTTTTCCGGAGAAAGCTTGAGTTTCTTTTATTGACAGAAGATCTACAAAGTGACCTACAAGGTGGCATTCCAGGAGATATACTCAAGGTACCAGGGGTCCCTGAAACCGTCAGCCCAGGGTTACAGCAGAAACAAGTCCTCAAGATGTCAGCTGCATTTTGTTCTCAGGCAAAACCAGTTAGACCATATAGAGGCAAGATACGGGCAAATTTAAAGTTTAGGCTAAATTTCTCTGATTTTAGAATTGTAGATTGTCCAAAAGTACTAAGTATAGTTGTAAATTAAAGATTTTTTTTTCATTTCATATGGAAGGAATATATAACTTGGATTTAAACTAGGTGTTTGAATTTTTACTAGATATTGGAGAATGGGAAGGGAGAAACGAACTAGTATTTAATACCTCTTCCATAACAGGTGCACTGAATGTGTTAGTTAATCCTCACAACACTATTCTAGGGCAGATTCAAAAAATAAGTCTTTCCTGCATCCATACAGCATATATCACTTAATACCTAAGTGCCTAAGCTATGCTTTGAGGCTCAATACTTATTTTCTTCATGACCAATTGATTAATGACATTTATAGTAGGATTTAAGTTAGGGACTACCACTCATATTAGGTCAAAGAGACATGGTCCTGATCCATTTCTGCAGCAGTTCATAAAGAGGCATTCCTAAGCATCATCTGCAGGCATGGTGTTAGAGTGTGAAAAATCACATACCTTCCCCACTCCCCTTTTCTCCTTCTACCTACCCTGCAAACAAAGTATAAGCCTTAGAGGTTCTTGCCTTTAAGGAACTTAGAGTCTAGCTGGGGAAGCAAGACTAATATATGCACGAGACGAATGCCTACTAAACTATATGGCACTGATTATAAGTACATTGAAAACCCAGTGAAGAGGGAGAATTGTGTGGGTTGGGGGTGTTGGGGAAGGTTTTGTGGAAGGGTTGGGAATGAGCTGTACCTTAAAGCATGGCTACCCTCTCATTTAGATCAGAAGTTGAAAGCTGATACACACATTCTAAAGAAATTTTAAATTCAAACACCTTTAGCTGAGCATGTCTTATGCCCATTTGTAACCTGCCTGGTCTCTGAATTTGCAGTCCTTGATTTAGATCAACAGTGCGTATTTTGCAGGCAATGGACTGAGACTAGCTTGAGAAGGGAGGCCTAGGGCATTTGAGTTTGTCTCTCTCTGCCTCAGGCTACTCATTTGTAAACTGGGAGTAATAGTAGTGTCTTAAGGTTGTTATAAGGATGAATTTAATTTATCTATGTAAAGGACCTAAAACAGTGCGTGGCACATATTAACTACTCTAAAAGTGTTTGCTGTTGCTACTGTTATATATGTAGGCTGGAAAAAAAGGGAAACTTCAAGGTGTATGAGTGATAACACTCTAGAAAGGCTCACCACCCACCCCTCTCTTCATCCTCCATTTAGGAGCTGTATGAAGTCATGGCACAAGATACAGTAGGCCCTGTGCCTGATGGAAATAGGAGGCAGGAGAGCTGGGTACTTCAACTCAGCTCAGATGCTGTCTCTGTGCTCTGGGATCTGCTGAGACAGGCTCCCCAGCCGGCACAGGCCCTGCTGGAGCTTCTGCTTAGGGAGGATGATGGCCGCAGCCCACGTGATTGGCCTCTGCAGAAGGCACTGGTGGACCTCATTCGAAAGTCCTTGCGGGCTTTACAGGGCCCTGATGCTGGGCCTCCTGGCATAGCAGATGCCATCTATGGAGCCCTGCGGACTCTGCATTGCCCTGCAGAGTCGCTGGGGGTTGAGTTGCGCCTCCTATGTGAAGAGCTGCTGGAGGCCTGCAGGACTGAGGGGAGCCCCCTGCAGGAGGAGCGGCTGCTGGGCTGCCTGCTGCACAAGGCCAGGCGGGGCTTCGTATCCCTGTATGGCCATACCTACGCAGAGAAGGCCACAGAAAAGGCTCCGAGGACCATGGCCTCAGGAAAAGGTGCGTTCCCTTTCCTGCTTCTCCTTGTGCTTAGGATCTGGCATTGGGTTATTCCAACATGCTCAACTTTTCTGAAGTTCCCCTGGGCCAGTATCCTCCATTTGCCCAGGAAATCTAATAGAAGAGGCTGAGTAAAAATGGGTAAAATATTATTTTTCAAAGCATAGATTTTATAGTCTAAGACAGTAGGGATGGGAAAGAAATTAATAAGATCACAGCAATAGAAGGAAAGAGTTTTTAAGCTAGAAGTATGAAAAATCTGGTTTCAGTTTTTAAAAGAGCAAACTCTCACATCATTTGTTTTTTGTTGTTTGTTTGTTTGTTTTGAGATACCAGGGTGAGGACTGAACCCAGGACCTTGTGTGTGGGAAGCTGGGGCTCAACCACTGAGGCACATCAGCTCCCTTGAGTTGGTTTTTTTTTTTTTTCCATTTATTTGCTTGTTGTTTTTTTTGTTGTTGTTGTTATTTTTATTTTTTTAGGAAGCTCTGGGCACAGAACCCAGGACCTCCCATGTGGGAAGCAGGTGCTCAACTTCTTGAGCCACATCCGCTCCCCTCAGTTGGTTTTTTTTTTTTTTTTTCCCCAAAGATTTATTTATTTATTTAATTTCCCCCCCTCCCCTGGTTGTCTGTTCTTGGTGTCTATTTGCTGCGTCTTGTTTCTTTGTCCGCTTCTGTTGTCGTCAGCGGCACGGGAAGTGTGGGCGGCGCCATTCCTGGGCAGGCTGCACTTTCTTTTCACGCTGGGCGCTTTTCCTCACGGGCGCACTCCTTGCGCGTGGGGCTCCCCCACGCGGGGGACACCCTTGCATGGCAAGGCACTCCTTGCGCGCATCAGCACTGCGCATGGCCAGCTCCACACGGGTCAAGGAGGCCCGGGGTTCGAACCGCGGACCTCCCATATGGTAGACGGACGCCCTAACCACTGGGCCAAAGTCCGTTTCCCTCAGTTGGTTTTTAAATGGGCCCTAACTTCAGAAAGAAGAGCTCTTAGTTTCCCAGTAAACCCATCTGGTTTGATTTATAGTCCTGCCCGATCACCTGGATCCTGAGCAAGTGATGCTAGCCCTGTTCTCCAATCCTGAGCCAGCCCAAGCTTGGAAAGTAGCCTATTTCTACTGCCTGAACAACAACAAGCATTTCCTAGAGCAGATCCTGGTAAGTCAAGCTTAGTTATTCTCCATCACAGAATCCAGGGATTCTCTCCAGGCTATTTCCTTCCTCAATTCTGTCCCACTCATTTATCCAATCCAAAGCAGTATAGTTAATGTTGCATCACTTGGTTCTGTCTATCTCACATTTCCAGGTAAAAGAAGACTCAGAACCAGATCATTCATAATTAGAATTGTAGTTGTATATAAGTCATTTGGCAGAAACAAATGTTGGATACATGTGAACTTTATGGAGGTATGAGAAAGAGAAGACAGTAGTAGTAATATATTGCCTAGCTGACAGGAATTTAATTAATATAGACTTTTTCTTCTGGATTGGAACTGAGCTTCAGTTTAATCCAACAAATATGTACTAATCACATCCTATGTGCCAAGTACAACACTAGGGGCTAGGATTACAACAGAAGTTAGTCCTTGCCTTCAAGGAGCTTACAGTCAAATGTTTTCACAAATATTTATTTTACTCAACTGGCTACTTCTGTGATTTTCAGAGATTTCCTGCATACTAAAAAAGCTTTTTACTTCATTGAGCAGCAAGGTGGAACTCATACTTTCTAGTCCACATAGCTACCTATAGCAACCTCCTTTGGCTTACAGATGACAGCACTAGCACTGTTGAAAGAGGAAGACTTCCCAAGTCTTGGCAGCCTGCTAGATAGAGAATTCAGGCCTCTCCGTCGACTGCTTGTGCTGCTGGGCTGGACACACTGCCAGAGCCTAGAGTCAGCCAAGAAGCTGCTCCAAACACTCCACAGGACCCAGGTAACTCGCACTTGGCAACTCAGGCTCCTCCCAAAGTAAGTGCTGTGGGGCTTTGGACCAAAGCCCTTAGGCAGAAGGTTAGGGTCTTGCCATTAGTCACAGTCTCTGACCCCATGTGCCCAAGTCAGCATCACTTTCTTCTTTCATTTCAACACAGGATCAAGGCTGTGATAAGCTCCTCAGGGATGCCTGTGATGGGTTGTGGGCCCACCTGGAGGTTCTGGAGTGGTGTGTACAGCAGAGCAGGTAAGGCCCTGTGCAGCTGCCTCCTTCCAGCCAGTGGGCGTGAGTGAGCCTGTCCTCCTGGGTGTGGCCTTTCAAGATATCTTCCACATAAATCTTTTGGGTTGACATTATTGACTAGCAGCTAATAATTGTTCCAGCCACTAAACCAGGAAAGAAACGTAAGTAATGATTTATCTTCATTGTAGCCATCAGATTATAACTAGAGGAACATCCTCAACAATAACAATAATTGAAAGAGAACAATAGCTGAAGTACTTATTATATAGCAGGCATTATTTTAAACTCTTTTTACGTGAGTGACCTCACTTAAGCCTCACAATCATCCTGTGAGGTAGATACCAATATTATTCTCTTTAGAAGTGGGACAGCTGAAGTCCAGAGATGTTAAATAAGTTACCCAAAGTTACACAGTAAATGGGTCCACATTCTTAATGATATATTGTCCTGGATCACACTTTCATTCAACAAATGCTTATTGACTGTGCACCAGGCTCAGCATTTTTCTGATAACTTTAGCCTTAAGTGTTCCTAAATCTAGTTTCCCATCTTGCTCTTCATCTACCTAACCAGCACTTCTAAGGTAGAATGGGCAGAGGGGGAAGCAGTGAAGGCCCCTTATGCAAAGTAAAATCAGAGAAACATCTTTCCATTCTAAGCTAAGAAGATTATAAAAATTAGGAAGCTTAAAGCACAGGCCTTTTCTAGACCCTCCTGACCAGAAAGGTCCTTTCTAAGTCCTTTCTGGACAAGGAGAGCTGACTTGATGGGTGTGCTTCTATTAGGGTAAATAAGTGTTATACTCTATCTCAGACCAAATAAAATTTAGTGTTTGGGGAAGTATAACTGTAGTGTTATGGGCCAGAAAGAAAGAACAAGAGGACGTGGGCACTGATCTTTTTTTTTAGAGCAATAATATAAACTGCCTCCCCCTCCATTCTTCCAACTTTACCTTTCAGCAACCCCATAGCAAAGAGAGATCTCTTGTATCATTTACATGGTGGAGACAGCCACTCAGTGCTCTACTCTCTCCATCATCTCACAAACCTCCCAGCCCTTAGGGAGGAAGAAGTTCTCAAGCTTTTACAGAAGGTGCCATCCAAGGAGTCCCAGCAAGAGCATGGTGAGTTGGTAATGGAGTGGCTTGGGTAATTTCCCACTGCTAAAACAAATACCATGGAATAGGTTGGCTTAAACAATTGGAATTTATTGGCTCACAGTTTTGAGGCTAGGAGAAGTCCAAAATTGAGGCATCAGCAAGTATCAAAGACTGTAGTGTTCTGGGACCAGCTGCTGGCAATCTTTGGTCTTTGGCTTTTCTGTCACATGGCAGCCTTTTCTGGCTTCACTCTCCATTGGGCTTTCACTCTGCATGCAGAGGACTCCAGTAATCTGCGTTAAAGCCCAATCCGATTCAGTGGGGCCATACCTTAACTGAAGTAACATCTTGAATAGCTCTTATTTACAGTAGGTGTACACCTACTGAAAGGCAGACCAAGACCAAGAACATGTTCAAATTGGCGTACACATACAGTCCACCACAGGCAGTATTCCCTTTTAGGACAACCTTGCAGATGTTTGTTCCAGCTTAAGATTTCTTCATGTGTGATTTCTGGGATCTATAAAGATGGGCTGTCCAGCAGGTGTCCTGTAAATTAGCATTGTTTGCTCCAGTCAAACTATGGGATGTAGGGGCTTTCTTCATTTATTGTAGGAAATCCCGTGAGCATATTTCCACATCTCTTGTCTGCATGGAACCTTTTCAGGATCCACTAACATATCCTCATTCTAGTCAAACAGAATTAGGACCTGTCCCTGCACTCACAGCAGTGTCGTTGTCAGCATTTCTGGAAATTCTTGGTGAGGCCCTCCATACTTTCTTCTTGTGGCACATTTTGTGCCTTCCATCTCTTCCACCCATTGAACAGATAAAACAAGTTTAGAAGAATGACTTGCCTAAAACAGTAGCAAAGCTTTGTTTTAACCTTAGATCTTTGCTTAAAATTCAAGACCCCATTAACAAACTCTATTTTTGTTCTCAAAAATCATATCATAGTATAGTCACAACCTGCTACAAAGGCCGGAGACCCCTGCCTTTGAGAAACAAACTTTTTCATGTGGCAGCAGATGTATCCCAGCCTAGATGTGGGCTTTGTTTTACTTTTTAATAAGACTATTAATTAGAAACCCAGTGTTACTACATTCCACATGTTTTTCTGAAAAGGTAGGCAACTTATTTAGTAGATTTACTAAAGAAACTGTAACTTTCTGGCTTCTACATACAAATACAAAAGCATTCCAAAGATGCATTTTAAATCTGATTCCAGTGACACACCAAGACACTTAGAACTTGAACTTTGAAAACACAAGAGAGGGGCTGTAACAGGGCTGGACTAGGGTAGGCAAGAGAGGTGGAATTTAAGGAGGCATACACTCTCAGAGTCGTGTGAGCACTTGCAAGTCTTGCAAGGGCAGTAATGCCATGTAGCGGTCAGAGTCATAGAACAATATTGACCTCGTTCTGCTTATTACCCCAACCCTGGCAGGACTGAGTTTCCTAGTAGAAACAACCTCTAAGAAGCCTTTTACATGGAAGGGTTTATTGCAACATCATAGTATCAAAGCATCCCTAACTATTCCAATGCCCGGCAATCAGGGAATTTAGTTAATTAAGTAAGCAATGGGATGGAATTTCTGGTGGCTGCATCAGTGGAACTAAATGCAGCCACCAGAAATTTCATTTATGAAGAAATAATCAAGTGTTAATACTAAAATGGACTTCTAAGAAGTAGAAAAATTAAATTGTATATAAAATGTTACTATACTCAAACAATAGTAAAAAATTTAAACAATATAAATAAATAAAGCCATGCTTGAGCAATAAAGCAGAAACAAAAAAAAAATACATTTACAAACAAAAAAGGCCATTATACTTAAGTTAAACACACTTACACTCACACACCACATTCGTGCATATACCAGACTATGGAAGGGGATAAACCAGAATGCAACTATGGTCGTGTTTAGTTGACTGAATTATGAGTGATTTTTTTTCTTCTTTTTGTTTTGGTACATGTAAAGCTTTTTCTTTTATTAGCAGGTAGCACTATTATGGAATAAAGTAGGACCAGATTAAGGCTGTTAGAGACCCTGTGCACTATAAAGATTATGATGCCTTCCCTCCCCACTAAAATTGAAAAAAAATTTTTTTAAAAGAGGGAAATTCCAAATTATAAAACAAATATTTAAGCAGAGCTCTTGTTTTTCCCGTGATGTCTGCTTCAGTGCTTTTTAAGTTTTTTAGGGTCTGCTCTCTTGCTGCATAGTCTAAGCACATTTCGAGCATGCCTTTTGGATAATCACCTAGGTACACTAAACACTTTAAGTTTTAATTTTAAAAAAAAGAAAAGTATTTTAAGAAATATAAGTACTTACTGAATGGGCATCAGACCTATATTGGACAGACAGACAAAAGAGAAGTCAGTGAGGAAAAGGAGATGACAGGGACTGAAAGTTGATGTCGACTACAAGGAAAACACGTGGAAGGAGCCCATCAAACTGACAGAAAGGAAAGAGGTTGAGAGCACTTAGTGGGCCTACAGATTGAGGATCTCATTGATTGAGCCAACTTGCAGTCCATACCTGAAGGAACCAACTCTGAAGTTCTGCCTGTTTCTACAACTCAGATTCAGCTGCTGCCCCAGTCCTTGACCACCTGAGCCAGCATCAGAACCTGACCCTCTACCGAGGCTTCTGTGCCATGAAGTACGCCATCTATGCCCTCTGTGTAAACTCACACCAGCTCTCCCAGTGCCTGGACTGCAAAGAGGGCCCCTCTGAGGGCCTGGTCTCGGCCACAGAGGCAGTGAATGACTCTCCCTCCTCCCCAGGTATGGCCCTGCCACCCTGTCACTGGCATAAGCGCCCTGTTAACTACCTATCCCAGAGAGTTCTTTTTATGGTAACCCCTTTCCACCAGGATTGGGGGTAGGCTTGATTTTATTGCACCCAGGAATAATCTCATCAATTTATCAGCCTCCATGAATCAAAGACTATAAAAAAAACAAGTGATTTGCCCAAGTTCTGTTGGAGTCTGATCACCTAGTACAAGAAAAACCATTGCACATCATGCCCCAGTTTGCCCCTAGATATATCACTTGTGGGTATGTGGGTATGTATGTGTGAATATTTGTGATATTGAAACTGAAACTAAGTTTTAAGAAACAATGCTTACCTTTCTAAATAGAGTACATTCTGGATTATTTTTCTGTTATATTTCATTTATTTTAATGTAACCTTCTAAACTGATTTCATGGGTCACAGCCTACTGTGTGAAAAAATACCAACCTTATGTCCTATCCTCTCTCATTTTTCTTAAAAGCTTGTAATTCCACAACTGGCCTTCTGTGAGTAGTAGTCAGTTATCTTTCCCTTTTAGATTTAGAATATATTGTCATGGCTGAGCATTTCTTGACTAGTGATTATTTCTTAAGAGATCTAGCTAGCCAATTGTATGCTTTAGAGTAACAAAGAGAGAGGTATTGGAATTGAAGAGTGAGAGACTCCATGTTGCCTTCATTTCAGGAACTGAAATTTGAAATACTCGTCAGATGATGAAGAAGAATATAATATTTAAAAAGCAGAGGCAAAATAATGAGGGATCAGTAAGCTGTACTTTTACAAATCACAAAGAAACCTGGCTGAACAATATGCTATACATATTGAGGATTATAGAAGTCTCTTAGGCTTCTAACTCTAACCACAGGTTCCTTAGTCATTAAAGAATAAATAATAAACAAAAGTAGTTAGAATGTTTGAAATATAATGTTCCTAATGTTTGTATTCTCTCTCTTCCCTTCTTTTCTCTTCCCTTCCCTTCTCTGCTCTGCTCTTCTCTTCTGCATGCTTTTTTAGGTGCTTCAAATCTCTTCTCAACTTACCTGGCCAGGTGTCAACAATATCTGTGCAGCATTCCTGACTCTTTGTGCCTGGAGCTTCTAGAAAACATCTTCTCATTGCTCCTCATCACCTCTACCAATCTTCACCCAGAACTTCACCTGCCTGAGGACTATGCTGAGGATGATGACATAGAGGGGAAAGGCCCCTTGGGTTTGAGATCCCCATCAGAGAGCCCTCAGCACATAGCTCAGCCTGAGAGGAAATCAGAACGGAGTTCCCTTGGGGTCCCCAGCAGCCTTGCCCATACACTTCCAAGCTGTCTGAAGGCAGAGCCAAAAGACACTTGCCCAGGGTCTCACAGCCACAGCTTTTTGGACCTAAAGCACTTTACTAGTGGTGTCAGTGGATTCCTGGCTGATGAATTTGCAATGGGGGCTTTCCTCAGGCTTCTCCAGGAGCAGTTGGATAAGATCAGCAGTTCTGGCCCCCCCGAGAAACTGAAGCTGCCAGAAGGCCAGAGCTGCTCAGGAAGCAGAGATGGACAACAGAGCCGCCTGCAGCGATTTTCCAAGATTCTCTCTGAGGCCCAATGGAGATACAAGGTGGTAACAAGCAACCAGGGCTCAGGTGAGGAGAAAGCACCATCCCCAGAGCTGGTGGGTCCAGACAGTGGGGAGGGAACAAATCCTACCAGGAACACGGAAAAAAGCTAGGAGTACAGAGGAGTCCCACCATAACTTAGGGCACATCATCATAGCAACCAGTATGAGAACACTGGGGTATATTGCTCCATGTCCGAGAGCCCAGTCTGAGGCTTCCCTTACCTGTTACTTCAGGAGGAGGATCAAGTCAAAGTTGATCACTCTCCTGTATGACCCCATTGGGTTTGCTGTTTCAGAGGAGCATCTGACACCATCCCAAAGATTCCGGCCCATTGCCACACGACACCCCGGTCTCCGCCGGAGTCGTCGGACAAGAAGGAGTCGGGCAGGTAAGCCAAAGAGCTCTCTCCTCATGCACTACGCAAGTGGTGTATTGCCAAGTATGTGAAATTTTTTTAATGTAAAGCACATGGTCACTACAAACAGACAATTGAGCTGAGATTATCTTAGTCCTACTCTCCCAAGGTAACCATTTCTTATTTATCCTTCCAGAAATTTTCTGGAATGCAATAACAAACATGCATCTATTTATATATATATATATACATATATATCATGCTATACATATTGAGGATTATAACTTGCCTTTTACACATTTATCCATAAAGATATACTATACATTGAGAACCTTTTCACTTATCATTTTAAAGACTGCATAGTATTCCATTGTCATAGATACCTTGTTTATATGGGCTTTTAAGTAGTTTACAGTTTTTACTATTTTAAGCAGTGCTACAGTAAACAACCTTGTACATGTCTGTGCATACTTGTGTGAGTATATCCACACGATAAGTACCTAGCAATTGAATTGCTAGATCAAAGGTATGTGGATATAAAATACAGATAGATATTACCAAAGCACCTAAAAAAGAATGGACCCATTTACATTCCCACCAACTGTGTATGAGTGCCTATTTGTACACACACTTATCAACAATGAGTAGTTTCAGATTTTTAAAACTCTTTGCCTATCAATTAGGTGAAAAATGATGTATCATTGCTTTAATACAGGGATTCTTAACAAGGGGTCCATGAGCTTGAATTGAAATTCAAAAAAACATTTCCTCATGGAGACATGTTGGTGCAGGTGTGATATATTTATTAAAAAATACAAAGTATAGTGTGGCCTTAGTAAGGGGGCTGTGATTTTCACCTGACTGGCAAAGGGATCCATGAAACAAAAAAGGTTAAGAACCCCTGCTTTAATATTAATCTTTTTTGTTTGAGATTAAATATCTTTTCATATATTTATGAATCATTTAAATTTTTCTGAGCTTCCCATTCATGTTCAAGGTCCATTTTCTAGTAGATTTATCTTGCTGAATTTTGAGCCCTTTACATATTAAGGAAACTATTTTTTCGTGGGCTACAATGTTTTTTGTTTTTTCTTCATTTTCACCTTTTGACTCTTCTTATGGGCTTTTCTTTTTTTTTTTTAAGATTTATTTTTGTTTATTTCTTCCCCCTCCCCCAGTTGTCTGTTCTCTCTGTCCATTTGCTGTGTGTTCTTTGTCCACTTCTGTTGTTGTCAGCAGCATGGGAATCTGTTTCTTTTTGTTGCGTCATCTTGCTTTGTCAACTCTCTGTGTGTGTGGTACCATTCTTGAACAAGCTGAAATTTATTTCGCGCTGGGCAGCTCTCCTTACAGGGCGCACTCCTTGCGTGTGGGGTTCCCCTACTCGGGGGGCACCCCTGCATGGCACGGCACTCCTTGCGCACATCAGCCCTGCACGTGGGCCAGCTCCACACAGGTCAAGAAGGCCGGGGTTTGAACTGTGGACCTCCCATGTGGTAGACGGACACCCTGTCCATTGGGCCAAGTCTGCTTCCCTGGGCTCTTCTTAGATGAGTTTAATACAGGAGTATTACATGGAAGTTTTAAATGTTTAGGTAATCGAATTTCCATTTTTGGTGCTGGTCTTTTAAATAATTAACAAGGGATTAATAAAGGTTTCTGATGTGCTCAATAGCAGTAGGTACCTTGAGGGAGATGAATAAGATATAAATCAGGCCCTTGCTTTAAAGGAATTTACAACTTACCTACACAGAATACATTAAAAAATTAAACTGAACTGAGACATTGCCTGAAAAACAAGAAATCTCTTAAAAGGAAATATCAGCTTACAAAAGTCAGGAAAACAGAGTTTGTAGGAGTTGGCTACTGAACTAACCTCAGAAGAGTGAGTAGGATCTAGCTGAGCATGAAAGAAAGGCAAACATAGTGGGAGGGATGGAGGATACCATGAGAGAAACCGGAAAAATCTTCAAGGCTGAGTTGCTGAGGCTCTTAAACTCCTAAGTTAATTAGTTTGGGTCAAAAGGCATAGTGTACATCCTTTAACCTGTCCAGTCCAAGAATGCACAATCTATCATCTCCTTCCCATGAATGTCTGTTCCTTCTAAGGGCAGCCCATTCATAGATGCTGGTGATGGACTCAATTCACCGAACAGTTGAGAGGCTTAGGCTATGATCACACTAAGGAATAATAGCTTCCATTTGTAACTCTTAACACTTCAGGAAAGCAGGTATTGAAAAGAAGCTTTTCCTCCAGGGCTTTGAATATTTGGTCTTTGGCAGGCCAGGTCCTATATATTTGCAAATATCAGGCCTACCTTTGCAAATATCAGGCCATGTCAGCAAATTTTGTGACCTTTCTACTTCCTGGTCATAATAATTGTGCTTTTATTTTTTGGAATATTGAAAGTACTTACTTAGTGAGCAGATAGAGGTCTTTGAGCCACATGGGTTGGAAACCACTGGTATAGGCTACTACCCAAATGAGCATTTGGATCATACTAAGCTCACTCTTTACCTTTTTTATTTATTTATTTATTTTTTTAATGTTACATTAAAAAAATATGATGTCCCCATATATCCCCCACCCCCTCACCCCACTCTTCTCCCCATAACAACAACCTCCTCCATCATCATGAGACATTCATTGCACTTGGTGAATACATCTCTGAACACTACTGCACCTCATGGTCAATGGTCCACACCATAGCCCACACTCTCCCACAGTCCACCCAGTGGGCCATGGGAGGACATACAATGTCCGGAAACTGTCCCTGCAGCACCACCCAGGACAACTCCAACCCCTGAAAATGCCCCCACATCACATCTCTTCCTCCCACTCCCTACCCCCAGCAGCCACCATGGCCACTTTCTCCACACCAATGCCACATTTTCTTTGATTACTAATCAAAATCGTTCATGAATAGCATATCAGTAAATCCACTCTAATCCATACTCTATTCCTCCATCCTGTGGACCTTAGAATGGTTGTGTCCACTCCACATCTATATCAAGAGGGGCCTTAGATTCCACATCGATGCTGGATGCAATTCTCCTGCTTTCAGTCGTAGGCACTCTTGGCTCCCTGGTGTGGTGGTTGACCTTCTTCACCTCCATGTTAGCTGAGTGTCACCCTTTACCTTTGATCTGTAGGATCTCCTGTGATATGGTAGGAGCAACAGCAATAGTAGTTTTCCAGCTTCCTCTTATTCTCTAATGACCCAAATCTTGGATTTCAAGCCACCGATTTTGCACTTTCTACACTTTAAGGAGTTAATGATTGATTTTCTCTCTTCTTCCTGATATCTCTAGATTGCCGGGACAGAGTTTCCAACCCATCCCTGGAAAGTACAAGTAGTGAATTGAGCACAAGTACTTCAGGTATGGGGGTTCCAACCAGTTACCATCTCCAAGCAGCTTTACCCTGACAAAGAGCTGCCATTTACTGTATTGTAAAAATCAAGACTGTATCAGTGCATGCCTGTCTTCAGGAAGGTTGATGTTTAGTAGATGACTAAACAAATTTCAGCTGAGAAAAGGGAAAGGGCTTTTTCACTAACAGTTTAGCTGCTCAGCAGCAGAAAGAAACAGAAGCAATGCCCAAGAAGGTAATTGGTAATTAAGTCTTGTATTCAAAGATGGTAAGTATAGGTTTTTCCTTCAATTCAGGAAAAATCAAGACCCATTTACAGACCTTTTGGAGACGGTGATGAGATAAAAGCTCAGTGGGAGGTGGCAGCAGTATAGGTTTTCCTAAATTTATGTTCCTTCCCTGGCCTCACACATATGTGTCCCAACAGAGGGAAGTCTGAGCACTGTGTCCAGACGGAATGAGCTAGATGGCCAGCTGCAACCCCAACCTCAGAGTTCACTCCTCCCCATGATGTTCTCCCCGCCTGAATCACTGCTAGCCTCTTGCATCCTCCGGGGGAACTTTGCAGAAGCCCATCAGGTGAGAGAGCACTTGTGCATTCAATTTTGGATGCTGATGGTGTGGGAGAGCCTGGGCTGTACCTTGTCATAGTGAAGAATGGTAAATCAGCCCCTAGCTGGCCCACTGGACCTTGGGTGACACTAGATGCCCATCCAACCAGAACCGCTCAGGAGCACTTCAGTGGCCACATCCCAGCAGGAGACACAGGACTGAGTCTCCATGTATCAACACCCAGTCCTCAGCATTGTAGATTTAGAGACTCAGCCTGGACGAGTTGCAAGATGTTGAATTGTTTATTTTCTTAACATAAATGTTGTTTTAACAAGATAAAAGAAAATATTCCACCACAATCCCACCACTACAAAAAAATTGAAATTGTTTTCTTTCTTTCCTGGTACTCCTTCTCCAGAGACATACATATTTTTAATATAGTTAAAAATCATGATGTAGACAATTTTTGGTAAGAATTGAATGTCTGTTCAATATACAAGAAGTGTAGAGGGGAAGTAGACATGGCTCGAGCAGTTGAGCTCCTGCCTACCACAAGAGGTCCCTGGTTCGGGCAGGCGTGGCAAGTTGACAACAAGATGATGCAACAAGAGACACAAGAAGAAAAACATAATGAGATACACAAGAAAGCAGGGAGCAAAGGTTCCCAGTGACTCCTAAAGAAGATAAGCAAGACAGTGAGCTAACACGACAGGCAGGTGCAACAAGCTGACACAACAAGATAATGCAACAAGAGACACAAGAAGAAAAACGTAATGAGAGACACAACAAAGCAGGGAATGGAAGTGGCTCAAGCAATTAGGCACCTCCCTCCCACATTGGAAGTCCTAGGTTCAGTCCCTGTGCCTCCTGAAGAAACAAGGAAGACAAACAGACACAGCAAGTGCAAACAACAGAGGCAGGGGGTGGGAAGAGAGAGGGAGAGAGAGTATAGTGGCTCATGGAGTAGAATAGTCACGTTGTATAAGAAAAATAGCGCTGGAATAGAAATTAGAAAGACTCTTAACCTCTTTATGCTTTAATATCCTCATTTGAAAATTGCAGTTAAATATAATACTTGCTTTACTACCTCATGTTAAGAGGATTATGTAAAAACTCTGTGGAGAAGTGGAATTGGCCCAATGGATAGGGCGTCCGCCTACCGCATGGAAGGTCCGTGGCTCAAACCCCTGGCCTCCTCGACCCATGTGGAGCTGGCCCATGCGCAGTGCTGATGTGTGCAAAGAGTGCCATGCCACACAGGGATGTCCCCCGTGTAGGGGAGTCCCACACACAAGGAGTGCACCCCATAAGGAGAGTCGCCCAGCACGAAAGAAAGTGCAGCCTGCCCAAGAATGGCGCCGCACACATGGAGAACTGGCACAGCAAGATGACGCAACAAAAAGAAACACAGATTCCCAGTGCCACTGATAAGGATAGAAGCGGTCACAGAAGAACACACAGCGAATGGACACAGAGAGCAGACAACTGGAGGGGGGAAGGGGAGAGAAATAAACAAAAAATAAATCTTTAAAAAAAAACTGAATACAAGAATCCTCTGCTATTGCTTAAACTTAATAGAATTAAAGTCTACTATTCTAATTTATAACTCTTGATATATTTTATGACATTTGTGCTATTCCTTAGCATGTAGGTCAGAACTTTTCTTTCTTGTGAGTTTAGTTGTTGAGGAATGAATTTAAGAGAAATCCAAGTGAGGAGATAGTATTTGCTTAATTCTCTCTGATCACTTTAGATCCCATACCTTAATAATGATGATAATTATAATACATTGGGGAAGACAGAAGCCACACCAACCTTTCTAATACTCAGATTCAGAGGGAGTAGGCTGCGAGTCCCCTGATGCTTTAACCCCTAAATGTCCTCTTCTATTCCTTTCACTTGGGCCTTCATCTTTTTTTTTTTTAATAAAATTTTTATTTTTTAACTGGTTGCAGGATAAGTTATGTGTATTATAAGAAAATACCAAAAAAATATAAATAAGAACATAAAATTACTTTTAATCCCATTGTCCAGGACAACCAATATTAAAGATACAGTATTTGTCTGCCAGTAATTTTCCAAGATATGTGATTTTATGTAGTTGAAGTTATTCCAAATTTATTACTTTATATCCTGTCTTTTTTTACATTGTAACACAAGTATTTCCCTTATAACTTTGATTTTAGTGACCATATAATAATCTGATTAAGTAGCTGCCATTAACCCTGTTGATGAACATTTAGATGGTGTTCAGTGTTCCGGTAAATAGTGCCAAGATGGTCACCTTTAGGGATTACACTTTTTAAATTATTTCCTTAAGAAAGTTTCTCATTAAAATTACTGGGCCAAAGGATAAAGACATTTTTAAAGCTTTATAGATTGCCAAATTGCCTTTTTTTAAAAAAAATTTTTAATTGTAGTTATATATATAAAATACAAAACTTTCTAATTTAACCACTTTCATGTGCACCCAAAATGCCTTTTTTAAAATAATTTTATTGCCAGAGTTCATAAACCTCAGATAATTCTAAGTGTACATTTCTTTTTTCAGTATTTTTTTTTTTGCTTGTTGTCTGGTCCATTGTTTTTGCTTGTTTTCTGTTCATCTTTAGGAGGCATCAGGAATCAAACCTGGGACCTCCCATGTGGGAGGGTGCTCACCTGCTTGAGCCACATCTGCTCTCAGCTTTCTAAAAAAGTTGTAGCAATTAACAATTCTACTGCCAACCCCCAAGGATTTATTTTTATACTTAGTTATTGTAACTAGTGCAAAATGGTATTAATGTTACTTAAATTCCTTGGATTACTATAAGGCAAAAAAAATGTTCATCTCTGTCTTCATCATATGCATTTTACTCTTTTAAATTGTCCATATCTTTTGCCCATTTTCTGCTGGTACATTTGTGGTTTTCTTACTGACTTTTATGAGTTGTTTTTATATTTGATCTGTTCTAACATTCAGTGTTCTCCAGTCCCTACTGTCAGATGTCTGTTCTCCAGTCCCTACTGTCAGATGTCATAGTCTTATGATTGGCAAAGATCGCATTTCTGTACACATTCCCCAACTCACTGGGCACACCAGAAGGCCAGCCCACACTCCTCCCTGTCCTTTGACAGGTGGTGTTCATGTTCGACCTGAAGTCTTCACCCAGCTCAGGGGAACTAATGTTCGTGGAGCGCTACCAGGAGGTAATCCAGGAGCTGGCCCGAGTAGAGCACAAGATTGAAAACCAGAACTCAGACGGGGGGAGCAGCACCATCCGGAGAACCGGCAGTGGCCGTTCAACTCTACAGGCCATTGGCAGTGCTGCAGCAGCAGGTCAGGCTTCCTTCTGTCTCTATAGGGAGGATGGGGAGGATATTAGGGAGAAACTTCCCAAATCTGAGGCTCATTGTGAGGGTGAGCAGAAATCTAAAGCAGACACTTGCTTTGAAGAAGAGAACCCTGACACATTCAGAGGATGTTTCTAGCTGTTCCCACCTTCCTTGACCATGGTGTCCACATACCTGGCTCTTGAGTTACCCCTTTAAGCTTGTCCTTGTGAATTCAACTGAAGAGTGTGAATGGTGTTTCCACCATGTGATTTCATGGCCACTATCTTGGGCTTCAGGCAATGGCTAGACATTTATTTCCTTCCTATGTAATTATTCAGAGATAATCATATTATTTTACTTTTCTATAAACTGGTAAGTTTTCTATCAATGTCTATGACCTATTAGCCACAGGTCTCAATTCCCAACCTTGGTTGCACTGCCAGAAAAAAAAAAAGCTCATCCTTTCATTAGCTTTTTTTTAAACAAATCAATTTTATTGATACATATTAATAAACCATAAATTGATCCAAACTGTACAATCAGTGGTACTTGGTATAGTCACATAGTTGTACATTTATCACTTCAATCATTATTCAAGCATTTTCATTATTCCAAAAATAATAAAAACAAAAAACAGACAAACCAAAAAAAAATCTTTACCTCTTAGTCTCTCTGCTTCCCCTACCATGCGTTGCAGCTATTTTGTTTCCATCTCTCTGGTTTATTTGTATCTATATTTTGTAAAAACAGTCTTATATATGCAATATTACCCATATTCATATTTCACATGAGGTTTTACTATGCTATACAGTCCCATGTTCCATTTTTTTAGCTTTCCATCTAGTAATATGTCCTTAGACTTTCCCTTCAACCACTGTCATACCCATATAATAGCTCTGCTAGTTATAAACACTATGATGTGCTTTCACTATTTCTGTTCATTTCCAAAGATTTGCAAATAACTATTATTCCAATTCTGCACAGACTAACCCTCAGCTTTCCATTCTTTACTTTTATTCTATTTCCTGGTGACTTATATTCTAGTTATTAACTCCATGAATTTACACAATATATTTCGTTTATAATGGCACAGTCATGCAGTATTTGTCCTTTTGTGTCTGGCTTGCTTCACTCAACCTAATGTCCTCCAGGTTCATCCATGTTGTCATATGCTTCATGACTTCATTTCTTCTTACAGCTGCATTATATGTATATACACACATATATATACACATATCCATCATGTGTACACACCACAGTTTGTTTACCCATTCATCAGTTGATGGACGCCTGGCTGGTTTCCAGCTTTTGGCTGTTGTAAATAATGCCTCTTCTTAGTGTATCGGTATGCAGATGTCTATTCGTGCCACTGCTCTCAGTTCTTCCAGGTATATACCTAGTAATGGTATTGCCGGGTCGTGTGGTAAGTCTGTATTCAACTTCCTAAGGAACTGCCAAACAGTCCTCCACAGTGACTATATCATTCTACATTCCCATGTGTTGCTATCCCTCTACATCCTTTCCAACACTTGTAGCTTTCTTCTTTTTAATAGTAGCCATTGTAATAGGTGTGAAATCTCTCATTGTACTTTTGATTTGCATTTCCCTAATCATTAGTGATGTTGAGCATTTCTTTATGTGTTTTTTTGCCATTTGTATTTCTTCTTTGGACAGTTGCCTATTCAATTCTTTTGCCCATTTTTTAATTGGGTAGTTTGTCTTTTTATTGTTGAGTTGTATGATCTCTTTTATATATCATGGATGTTAAACCCTTATTATGTATATGATTTCCAAATATTTCCTCACATTGAGTCAACTGCCTTTTCACCCTTCTGACAAAGTCCTTTGAAATACAAAAGTGTATAATTTTGAGGATGTCCCATTTATCTTTTTTTCTTTTGTAGCTCGTGCTTTATTTATAAGGTTTAAGAAACTGTCACCTACCACAAGATCTTGAAGATGTTTTTCTACATTTTCGTCTAGTAGTTTTACGGTCCTAGCTTTTATATTTAAGTCCTTGATCCATTTTAGTTAATTTTTGTACAAGGTACGAGATAGGAGTTCTCTTTCTTTCTTTTGGTTATGGCTATCCAGTTCTCCCAGTACCATTTGTTGAATAGCCTGTTCTGGCCCAGCTGGGAGGGATTGACAGTCTTGTCAAAAATCACTTGACCATAGATGTGAGGGTCTATTTCTGAGTTCTCAGTTCAGTTCCATTGGTCAATTGGACAATTTTGCCAGATACAGAATTCTTGGATGGCAGTTTTTCTCTTTCAGTACCTTAAATATAATACATCATATCACTTTCTTCTCGCCTCCATCCATGGTTTCCAGTGAAATGTTGGAACTTTATCTTATCAAGATAACTTATATGTTATCCTTTTCTCTTGCTGCTTTCAGAAACCTTCTTTAACCCTGATGTTTGTCATTCTGAAGAGTAAGTGTCTCAGAGTAGGTCTATTCAGATTTATTCTGTTTGGGATGTGTTGTCCTTCTTGGATATTGATATCTGTGTCTTGCATAAGGCTTGGAAAGGTTTCGGTCATGATAGCCTCAAAATTCTTTCTGCCCTTTTCCATTCTCTTCTGCTTGTGGGACACCAATAATGCATATGTTTGTGCATTTTTCATTGTCATTCAATTCCCTGAGACCCTGTTCCAATTTTTCTATTATTTTGTCTTTCTCTTCTTGTATCTTTTCCAGTTCAGATGTTCTATCTTTGAAATCACTAATTCTGTCCTCAGGCAATTTAAATATGCTGTTATGTGCTTCTGATGTATTTTTAATCTCATCCATCTTGTCTTTGATTCACATAGACTCTGTTACTTTTCTTTGCGGGCTTTCCATTTGTTCTTTATGCTTACCAGTGTTTTTTTTAATATCCTTTATCTCTTTAGTCATATTTTCCTTCAACTCTTTGAATTGATTTAGGAGATCTGTGTGATTAAGTTGTCTTAAACCTATATCTTGTCAGGATTTTTGTGTTGTTCCTTTGTCTGGGCCATCTCTTCCTGTTTCCTAGTGTGGCTTGTAATTTTTTGCTGATGTCTAGGCATCTGACTATGTTGTGAATTTAATGTTCAGTTTCTCTTGCATGTGTTTTTTTTTCTCTTCACAGCTCCTCTTTGATTTTTGGTTCATCTTATTCTGAGACCTTAAAATTGTCCAGCTTAAGTTATCAGAATAGGACGGGGGGGAGCGGATGTGGCTCAAGCAGTTGAGCTCCCACCTCCCACATGGAAGGTCCCAGGTTCAATTCCTAGTGCCTCCTGAAAAACCAAAAACAAACCGCAAGTAAGGCAAACAAAAAAACCAACTCGGGGAAGCTGATGTGGCTCAGTGGTTGAGTGCCAGCTTCCCACATACAAGGTCCCAGGTCAATCCCTGGGCCCTGTTACCTTTAAAAAAAAAAAAGTAGGGCCAGGGATTCACTATTGGGGTGCAGATTTTCTTCCAGAGGTGGGACTAAAGGGAGACCTAAAAGCAGTTTTCTCCTTACAGTTTTCTGGCCAACCAGCAGATGGTGCTCTCTGGCACACCTTTCCACAGAGGTGTTTTTTTCAACCTCAGCTTTCCTCTGTTTCTGGTCTGTCCAGAGTGAGAGTCAAAGTGGGCTCTGCTGGCCAAATTCACTGAAGAGAAGCCCCCCTACTTCCTTTACCTTTTCCCTTGTAACAAATGGCAAGGAAGAAGACGTCTGTTCCCCTCTCAGTCAGCTGCAATGACCCAGGGGTTTTATCCAAGCTTAATATCTTGAGGGTAGGGGATGGGAGCCTTTCCTTGCCAACCAAGTGGGTTTAGCAATTCACATTTGTTGTTTTGGGTTCTTCGTCTCTCTGTCCCTTGTCTTCCTGGGAGTTGAGGAGCACTGTCCTGGTCTGTTGATCCCCAAAGCAGATCCCTCAGAGAGCTTTTAGCCATTTCTTCTTTGAGAGAGTTGAGCCCTGCCCACCTACTCTGATGTCATCTTCTGAGAACTCCTTATTATCTCTTGAAAGTAGAATCTTATCCCACATTTTTGTATTTCTTACTTGTCTAGGTTCTTTATGTCAAGTTATTATATGTTGCTTCTTCTATACTCTCCCAGAAATTTTCTGTCTATTCTAGAGAATATGTTTTTGTTATTTTGGGGGGCTTTTTGTTTTCGTGTAAATGGGCTTTTACTAAAAATATTGTGTCCCCTTGCTTTTTCAGCAATGTATTTAGAGATCCTTTTCAAGTAGGTATATGGCTCTACCTCATTCTTTCTCAGCCTATCCTTAGATTCCATTTGGAAGCTATCCTTATTCATCTCTACCACCTCGAGTTTCTTTTGGTCTCCCTTTCCACGCAATTGTTTTAACATTATAAGTGTGGTCTGTAATGATGCTACTAACATGCATAAAAGATATCCTGTGCAAAACAACTTCAAACATTTAAAAATGACTACTTTCATAATAAAAGTAGCAATTAGAATCATTTTAACCCCTTGCTTTTTACTCCCCTGCTGGACTTCCAGGGATGGTGTTTTACTCCATCTCAGATGTGACTGACAAGTTACTCGGCACCTCTGGAGACCCCATCCCAACACTTCAGGAGGACTTTTGGATAAGCAGTACCCTGGTGGAGCCCACTGCTCCCGTGAGAGAGGTTCTGGAAGACCTCAGTCCCCCCGCCATGGCTGCATTTGACCTAGCTTGCTCTCAGTGCCAGCTCTGGAAAACCAGCAAACAGCTCTTGGAAACGGCTGAACGACGTCTCAACAGTAGCCTTGAGAGCCGAGGTGAGTGTGCTTCTTTTGCTTTGTCCCTTAATTCTCAAATGAGGAGATGGATTTCCAAGAGGCCTGATAAGCTGTGCAAGAAGAAAATGGTGGGGAAACGGACTTGGCCCAGTGGTTAGGGCGTCCGTCTACCACATGGGAGGTCCGCGGTTCAAACCCCGGGCCTCCTTGACCCGTGTGGAGCTGGCCCATGCACAGTGCTGATGCGCGCAAGGAGTGCCCTGCCACGCAGGGGTGTCCCCCGCGTAGGGGAGCCCCACGCGCAAGGAGTGTGCCCCAGAAGGAGAGCTGCCCAGTGCGAAAGAAAGTGCAGCCTGCCCAGGAATGGCGCCGCCCACACTTCCCGTGCCGCTGACGACAACAGAAGCGAACGAAAGACAAGACGCAGCAAATAGACACAGAGAACAGACAACCGGGGCGGGGGGGGGAATTAAATAAATTAATTAATTTTAAAAAAAAAAGAAAATGGTGATTGGAGGGCAGAGAGGGACAGGGATTAATTAAATTTCTTCATGTCTAATCTGATGGCATAAACATAATGTTGAGAGTCTTGCCTTCTTAGTAGACAGAGCAATCATCAATCAATTGGGGAAATTCATTTCTAGTTAATAGATAAATTCAAGGAATAAATATATATTCAATGTGGTATAAATGGAATTCATACCATTAGACTGCATACCCCTTATGAATGAACTGCACTTAATCTAAAACCTGGAACAGTCTTGAGTTTGTAAGTCAGGTGTAAGGGAAAACAGTGGATCATACCAGGTGAAAGGATGTTACCTTGATAATGTCCGATATGTATTTGGAATTAGAGGAATCAGGGTATGTGAAGATAGAGTTCGGTAAGGTTCTATTTCCCACCCATCATTAATACATGCAGCAAACATTGGAAGGACTCTGACCAATGGGGAGAAAGAAGATTTTCCTGCTTTAGTATGGATGGAGGAATGATGAATAGCTCCCTGTGGCAGGAGTCACTAAGACCAACCCCTGGTTCCATGATTCACTAGGAGGACTCAGCATGCTGTCATACTCATGACCAAGATTTATTACAGCAAAAGAGTACAAAGCAAAGTCAGCAAAGAGAAAAGGCTCGTAGGATAAAGTCTAGAGGAAATTGGGTGCAAGTTTCCAAGAGTTTTCTCCTAGCGAAGTTCCTCAGGATGTGTTTAAATCCTCCAGTAATATGTCATGACAACATGGACCAAGTGTTTTCTACAGGAAAGCTCATTAGAGACTCAATGCCCGAGGTTTTTATTGGGTCTTATCACTTAGGCACCCTTTGTATAGCGTATACCACAATTTCCCCAGGGGAAATCCGATGTTCAGCATAAGCCACATTATTTGAACAAAGAGTTTAGGCACAGTGAGCTGCTCATAATTTAGGGACAGTTTTATATCAGTGCAGGGAACTGTTTACTAGTCAAGTCCCCAGACACCAGCCATGGGCCAATTTTGCACACACGCCTTTCTAAGGATAGCAGTCTTAGGCCTGCTTTGTTAATTCTTCTGCATACCTCTCTAAATCACTTCTGAGCTATTGGTTAAAATGTCCTTTAACATTCACATAGTCCTTCTAAGAAAGTATATGGGGAAGTGGGCATGGCTCAACTGATAGAGCATTCGCCTACCATATGGGAGGGTCCAGGGTTCAATACCCAGGGCCTCTTGATCCGTGTAGTGAGCTGGCCCACACACAGTGCTGCTGCCGCATGCAAGGAGTGCCATGCCATGCAGGGGCGCCCCCACGTGGAGGTGCCCCATACGCAAGGAGTGCGCCTTGCAAGGAGATCTGCCCAGCAGGAAAAAAAAAGCACAGCCCGCCCAGGAGTGGTGTCACGCACACGGGGAGCTGACGCAGCAAGATAATGCAACAAAAAAGAGACACAGTTTCCTGGTGCCGCCAAAGATGCATGCAGACATAGAAGAACACATAACAAGTGGACACAGAGAGCAGACAATGTGGGGGGGGGGGAAGGGGAAATAAATCTTTAAAAGAAAGTGTATGATGACATATGCAATGCTCTTTTAGTCCAACAATTTCCCTTCTCCCTTGCCTAATATTTATATTCTAAAATCAGAGATATTAGTCAAGCTGTTAATAGCTAAAATGGTTTCATGGCAATCACTTAGGAATTTATTTTATACCGAATATGTCTCCAGATTATCCCAAGTAGATGGTGGTACAGGAGAGGTATAAGGCATAATCCCTGTCTAAAAGCGATTATACAAGACAGATATGATTTCAGCTCAAGTCCACCACTGAGGGCAATATACCAGGGCAACGGTGCAAGAAGTGTCCAATTGGCTTGGAAAATAATTCTGAGGTGCCTTGCTGGCGCAGGCCCCAAAACCTCAGATATAAAGTAGACCAAATAGGTTGGTTGTCACCAAAAATAGCAGAGCATATATTTCCTCCTTCAAACCAGAGAAGATAAAATTATACAAGTAAATACAGAACTGAGTTTCATTCTCTGAAAGTACCTCATTTCTTTCTGTGTTCTCTCTTCCTTCTGTTTCCAGGTCGACGGCTAGACCGTATTCTCCTGCACACTGATGGCATTCGAGGCTTTCCAGTCGTTCTTCAGCAAATCAGTAAGATTCTTA
Organism: Dasypus novemcinctus; assembly: GCF_030445035.2. Taxonomy (NCBI): domain Eukaryota; kingdom Metazoa; phylum Chordata; class Mammalia; order Cingulata; family Dasypodidae; genus Dasypus; species Dasypus novemcinctus. The sequence goes on from NC_080675.1 coordinate 42,313,178, forward strand.
ATTATTCGCTTATGTCATCCGGACAAACTAAATCAGGTGAGTTACTTCTCTCCCTTTTTTTCCCCTTCGCTTTATGCTTGAGTACCAGGTCAGCATCAGGCTTCACTTTTGCTCTCTTCTTTGCTTTCTGTAGAGACTGTAGAAGAAAAAGGAGGAGGTCCTCCACGGTGCAGCATCACTGAGCTTCTTCAGACATGCTGGCCCAGCCTGACTGAGGACTGTGTTACGAGCCACGCCACCCTCTCCCAGCAGCTCGAGCAGGCCCTTCAGTTGCTGAGAGAAGCACTAGAGCTGCCAGGTATGGGGCCCAGTCTGAGCAGGTGAGGGATGAACTGGAGAGAGGAAACAGAGAGTAAAGGAACACTTAGGACCCCAGAACTGGGCTCTATCAATCCTCTAATAAGCCAGAGCAGGTCTCATAACTACACATCCGTTTGCCCACCTCTCAAGTGAAAGGATGGTTAACACTCCATTAGCCAATAAATGTTTTTCTTATTCCTTTTTTTTTTAAAGATTTTTTTTCTCTCCCCTCCTCCCCCCCACCCCGGTTGTCTTTTCTCTGTGTCTTCTTTGTCCGCTTCTGTTGTTGTCAGCAGCAAGGGAATCTGTGTTTCTTTTTGTTGCGTCATCTTGCTGCATCTGCTGTCCGTGTGTGCGGCACCATTTCTGGGCAGGCTGCACTTTCTTTCGCTCTGGGCGGCTCTCCTTATGGGGCGCACTCCTTGCGCGTGGTGCTCCCCTACGCGGGGACACCCCTGTGTGGCACCGCACTCCTTTCGTGCATCAGCACTGCACATGGGCCAGCTCCACACTGGTCAAGGAGGCCCAGGGTTTGAACTGCAGACCTCTCATGTGGTAGACAGACGCCCTAACCACTGGGCCAAGTCTACCTAATTAGAAATATACTCTGTAGGTACTCAGTAAATATTGATCAACCCTTCCTCAAAAGACTGATGTGCTCTTCATAAAACTTTTCAGCCGCAGAGACACTGAAGTGAAAGCAAAACTATACACCCTGATTGCTCCAGCCTCTTGCACATGTGACTGTTAAGATTTCAGTCTGCCTTGTAAGTGTAGCACTCACTATAGAATATCCCCCCATGCAGTGTACAGAGGGCTCAGGTCACATGTTATATAGGAAATTGACCCAAAGCTGGAGGCACAGACTGAAGCCTTCATCTTCTCCTGCCCCAAGTCCTCTCAGAGCCCAAGAGCACGCCACTCTTGGCCCTAGTGGAGCAGGCAGCCCAGAAAACTCCTGAAGCAGAGACCCACCCTGTGCACATCCAGACTCAGCTCCTCCAGAAGAGCCTGGACAAACAGACCCCACCAGGCAGCAGACCAACTGATTATATGGGCACCTTCTTCAGTTACTGTAGCACCCTGGCTGCAGTTCTCCTTCGGAGTCTGAGCTCTGAGCCTGGTAAGTAGCACAAAGAAGGAAATCGAGCCATGACTGGCCTACCTATCCTAGGGTCAGTGCGAAGAAGAGGAAAGGTGTTAGACTGTGAGGTTCTGAGCACAGCATTAGTCAACAATGCTAGATTTACAAGGTCCTCTTCTCCTCAGCTGTTTCTGTTTTATTCATCTTTGTTTCCCTAATGCCTGCTACAATTGTACAGAACTTGGAGAGTGCTCAGTAAATCTTGATGGAATTAATGATTACAAAATCTCTCAGACCTTCAACCCATTGTGGATTTAAGGACCCTGCAGAGGATCCTAAAGATTCTTACTTGAGTCCACAGTGTGAGCACTGTATGCATGTCAGTCAGGTTAAAGAGAGCAGGAGTGAGCTAAACCTGCTCACAGAACTTTGTCCCTAGTTGGAAGTCTTTAGAGCAATGGTAAGATGTAGATGAACTTGTGATCAAGGTCATATTACCGAGAATGAATCAACAGATGATCTCTGAAGGTAGTCTTCATTTGTCACTATACTTTTTTTATTAGTTCTAGAAAACAGGACTATGAACTATAGAGATCAGTGATGCAAACAAAGGTCACTTTATCTTTGCAGATCACATGGAGGTCAAGGTAGGAAATCCCTTTGTTCTCCTGCAACAGAGCTCCTCCCAACTGGTGTCACACCTCCTACTTGAGAGACAAGTTCCCCCAGACAGGTAGGAGCTGCTCCTGCCAGGGTCAGCCAGGCGCCTTTAATTGTTCATCAAAGAAACCAAGGCTTCAGTGGGGGTTGCTTGGGTTCAGTTTGGAAAGTGGGGATTTCTTCTAGACTTTGCCCTTAATTTGCATTTACTTTTATACAGCTATGTTAAACTTCAATGTGCCTGGTTTCTTTCATTTGCTTTCTTGCCACCTCTAACTTCTGTGTTGCAAGTATAAAGTTAAGGGGTGATTCTTCACTTATAGATAGACAAAAATCTAAAAATTTGATAAGTTATCGATCTCATAGATTCCTGGTAGGATGTAAATTAGCATAGCCCCTGTGGGAAAGCAATTTTGTCAATATCTATTGAAATGACAAGTTCATATGCTCTCTAAACTAGCAATCCACTTTGGGGAACTTATCCCACAGCTTTACTATACATGTGCAAAATAATGTATGTACAAAGTAATTTCATTACAGCCTTATGTTGTGTAATAGCAAAAGATCAGAAAAACCCATTATCCACTAATAGGGAACTAATAAAATGGGGGACTAACAAAATAGTATGTATATGTTAAAAAAAGAATGAGTGGACAGAGCAGTGTGTAAAATAGGATACCCTCTGTGTTTAGAAAAGGGGGGAGGGAAGCAGATGTGGCTCAGGCAATTGAGCTCCTACCTACCACATGGAGGCCCCGGGTTTGGTTCCCATGCCTCCTATAGAGAAGAGCAGCATACAACAAACAGACACAGCAAATGCAAACAATGAGGGGGAAGGGAGAAATAAATTAATTAATCTTTTTTTTTTAAAAGGGAGGGGGGAAGTGGGGAGAACAGTTAAGAGCCTGCATTTACCTTTGCTGATATAAATACAAAGAAATACTGAGAGGGTACACAAGACTGGGAGATGGTGCCTGTGCACTCAGGCCCTGCATTCCCTCTGCTTCTCTCCCTCCAGACTGGCACTTCTTCTGGCCCAGGAGGGGCTCAGCCTGAGTGTGCCACAGGTCATCATCAACTGCTGCTGCAAGCCCCTTGCACTCTGCTCTGCCCGGCAAAGCCAGCAGACCTCATCCCTTCTTACCCACCTGGGCACCCTGGCCCAGTTGCACAGCTCCCTCTACCTGGATGACCTCCCACTTTCTGCGCTGAGTTCGTCAAGGCCCACTGAGAATCCCATGTTGGAGAGAAAGCCCAGCTCCTCCCCAGGGGATTCATCACCCCCAGCCCTCACCTCTTCTACCTTAGCCTTCCTTAAGTCCCGCTCAAAACTACTGGCAACAGTGGCCTGCCTGAGGGCTTTCCAGGGCTCAAAGCTCCCCAAACCCAGCTTGTCATGGAAGGAGTTTCGTGGCCGCAGGGAGGTGCCTCTGACTGCAGAGCAGGTAGCCCGGGAGTGCGAACACCTCCTGGAACAGTTCCCTCTGCTGGAGGCCTTCCTCCTGGCTGCGTGGGCTCCCCTGCGAGGGTCCTCCGAGCAGGGGCCGAGTCTGCCTGCGAGTCTGTGTGGTCAGGCCAGTCTCTCTACTGTCCTTCTGGGCCTGCATTCTCCTCTTGCCCTGGATGTGCTGACTGAGGCTTTTGAGGAAGCACTGCTGGCCAGAGATTGGCCCCGGGCCCTGCAGCTCACTGAAGTGTACGGGCGAGATGTGGACGAATTAAGCAGCATAAAAGATGCAGTCCTGAGCTGTGCTGCAGCATGCGGTGAGCAGAAAGCCGTGCTTTCCCCTTTCCCTCATGGTAATAATAGTTAGCATTCCCTGAGTGTTTTCCTATGCCAGGCACTCTACATGCTTTACACACATCAGCACCTTTAATCCTTAGAACTCTAGAGAAAGGTGCCACCATAATCTCATGCTACTGAGAGAAGACCAAGGCTCAGAGGTTAGGAAACTTACCTGGGGTAAAGTGGTAGAACAGAGCTTAGATGCCAAGATGATCTGACTTTAGTACTAACCTCATAACCAGTATTCTCAACCCTGCAGATCAGAATCACTGTGAAATTTTAAAACTACAAATATCTGGGTGCTGCTCCCAAAGGCCCAGGATGGGGTTCAAGCAAGTATTTACTTTAAAACGGGTTAGCAAACTTTTTCTGTAAAGAACTTTGTGGGGCCATGTGGTCTCCGTCACAACTACTCAACTCAGCTATTGTAGCATGAAGGCAGCCATAAACAATACGTAAATGAATGAGCATGGCTCTGTTCAGAAAACTTCTTTTTATAAAAACAGGTTGTGGGCCTATTTTTAAAGTCTCCCTGCTTTAAACGTTCCCTGGGAGATTTTTGATGTGCAGCCAGAGAGCTAATGACAACACTCCACTAGGGGGAGCAAGAGTGCACACATGCTGGAGGGAATGGCTTTTGGGTAGGAGGATAGACTGCAATTTGGAATGGAGAAATCCCTCTTTTAGAAGATGGAGGAATCCACTGACTGGCTGTATGATCTTAATTGCTTGGAGTCTTAATTTTCAGATCTGTGAAATGGGTCTGAGAGAGAGAGAGATCTGCTAAGTAATAATGACAGAGGATATTCAGAAAGTGAAACTAGTTTACCTGTAATAACTTTCTAGTGGTTATATGGCATAGAGTGAAAATTTCAGGGAAAGCGAAAAGTTCCTCTAAGTTGAAGCTAAAACAGTCTTGTGTGCAGCATGGCTAAACATGGAGAACTTAATCTTTTCTTCTGTCCTTTCCCTTCTTCCTTCCTGCTTTCCTTCTTCCCTTCATTTTTCAGCCTTTTTTTCCTTCCTTCCCTCTCACTCTTCTGAAATGCCCATAACTATGATTAGGTTTCATAAAGGGAAATGCAAAGGTTTAGTTTTTCTCCTTGTCATCTAATGGTTCCAAGTATAAAAACTAGTTAACATCAGATAGAGCTTAAGGATTCTCCAAGTTCCTGCTTTGTGCTTTTGAACAAAACTCCTCTAGAGAAGAATCTGGGCTCTTGAGCTCTTGGGATGCCAGGCTTACCACCTCCTGGCATCTTTTTGTCTTGTAGACAAAGAAGGATGGCAATACCTGTTTGCCATGAAGAATGCATCTCTGAGAAGTCAGCTGACTCTACAGTTTGTGGACAAGTGGCCCCTGGAGTCATGCCTAGAGATCCTGGCCTACTGCATTTCAGATCCAACTATCCAGGAAGAACTGAAGTGTGAGCTGCAGAGAAAGCTGGTAGAGCTGCGGATGTATCAGAAGGTATGGTCCTTGGCATCTAAAGAAAGGAAGTCAGCTTTGTACTCTATTACCAATTGTAGCCTATCCTTACATGAGGAATTTTTTTTTACATATTTTTATTGTCTTTTTTTTTTAAAGACACATAGACCACACAAAATGTTATATTAAAAAATATAAGAGGTTCCCATATACCCCACTCCCCACCCCATCCCTTATAAGAGGATTTTAAGAAACACAAAACCTAGGGTTGGCTTTTGCTCTGTATCTGGCTTCTGGTCTTTGGTAGACAGTGAGGAAGCCTCCTATCTGTTTCCTGCCTTAAGCCAGCCTTTTGTTTTAACAAAAACTTTTATTTATTCCTATAATTTTAAAATCACATGCATCAAAGATAAAAATAATAGCAAAAAAAATAGTAGTTTAAAGATTGTTTTAAATTTCAGCTAAATTTCAAGAGGCCTTGGATGCATGAAAGTCACAGTTTCAAAAGTGAAAGAATTTTGTAGCATATGTGTTATATTTAAGATCAAGAGGTGTAGGGAGACAGATTTAGGGGGTACGGCCATATAACAAGTGAAAAATTTATGCTATTTTTTTCCATTTTTACTTGGAATAGAATGGAATTCAGAGCCCCATCAAGGAAAATAAAATTGGCTGAGGGAAGTGGATGTAGCTCAAGTGATTGAATGCCTGCTTCCCATACATGAGGTCCCAGATTCAGCAAACAACAACAACAACAAAAAAAAAAACTCTCATTGGGGAGCACCTGTACCTTGGTGGTTGAGTGCCTGCTTCCTATGTACATGGTCCTGGGTTCCATCTCTGGTATCTCCTTAAAAGAAAAAAAAAATGGCAGATGAAAAAAATTTTCTTCTCATCCCTCCTTGGCTCTTCATGCAGAGCTAAAGGGGATCCTACAGAACATTCCGGGCAGAAGAATATCATAAGTAAATTTTTAAGATGGAGGAACTGCATCAGTGACCCAGAGGCTTGAACAAGCTGGGAATCATAGAAGCCTCTGAGCATTGTCTAACAAGTGAAAGGCCCCAATCCTAGCCTCCACTCAGCCTGTACTGCCTGGCTATACTCCAGGATAGGTTGACTTAGGATGGAGGTGAGAGTTCACTCTCCTCTCTGATCTTTGCCCTATTTGCTCTAGTTCATCCCCTTTCCCGAGTTCTGGTCAGAGATGTAGGGATGACCCGTTCCTAGAAACTTCAGTGACTTACTCATGGAAGGAGAAGCTGCAATGTGTTTGATAGATTTTCCTCTTTCCTTAGATTCTAGGTTTGCAGGCTACCCCAGTGTGGTGTGACTGGCAGACTCTAAGGAGCTGTTGTGTTGAGGACCCATCAACTGTCATGAACGTGATTATGGAAGCAAAGGTACCATTTGCCTTGCTGGTATTCTCTTTCATCCTCTTTTCAGAACTACAACTCCTTAGCTCATTTTATAGACCTCCTTTCTACATATCAATGTCTACTTATATTATTTTAATAAGTATACCTTTTTTTAAATTATGAAAGTTACCAGCATACAGACAAGTGTAGAGAATAATGTAATTGACACTTTTGTACTATTACCCAGCTTTTTCACATCTTAACATTATGTAATATTTTTTTTAATTAAAAAAAAAAAAGACTAAATCAGTACTGGCCCCTAGTATACCTCTCCCAAATCTTGTCCTTCTCCTTCCTTCCCCAAATATACTAACCATTATTTAAACTTAGTGTTAATATTCTCATGCAGGTTTGTATACCTAATTCACATATTTACCCCCTAACAGTATATAGTGGTATATTTCAGATTTTCAAACTTGATATTAAAAATATCATTCTGTAGGTAGTCTGTCTGCAACTTGCTTTTTTTTTTACTATACATTTGTCTCTGAGATTTATCCATGTATTTGTGATATATAGTTCTAGCTCATTCATTTCAACTGCTGTATATGGCCATTCATTTTGTAAATATATTACACATTATTTATTCATGCTCTTGTTATAGATATTTAGGTGGTTTTTTGTTTTTTTAAGTGTTACAAAGAGGACTAAAAGAAACTTTTAACACAGTTCCTTATGTTTTTTTGAGATTTTCCTATACTGTAGATACCAGGTACCTAAACCTATATGGGATGCACCTATAATGGAAGCACTTTGTCATCGGGCATGAGCATCCTCAGCTTTCCTGGAATGTTGTCACATTGCTTTTTATGGCTGTCGCAGTTTTACTCCCACCTGCAGTTCCTATTGTTCCATATCCTTGCCAACTTTTTGCCAACAGGATGGTATCTCATTGTTTAAACTTACATTTCCATGATTACTAAGGAATCTGAATACCTTTTTATGTGTTTTTTTTGGTCATTAGAGTGCTAAATAGAATTTTATCTACATTTTAAGGAGCTGATATACCATAGTTCAAAATGTACATACTCATTCAAATGTTTGGTCATTCAGTAAGCATTCCTGAATACCTGTTATTTGCTAGGCCTTGTGTTACATGGTGGCCAAACAAAGATTAGTATGCTTAGACCTTGCCTGTAAATGGCTCACATCGGGCAGAGTGGAGGGGTTTGGGGAACATAAGATGTGAGATCCATCCCTAGGTGATTGCAATATAATATATTAAGTGCCAGAAGGGAGCGTAGAATATGGTAGGAGCACAGGTAGGGCACTTAACATGAGCAACAAGGAAGCTTCCTGAAGAAGGCAGTCCCATGCAGAGCCATGGGGAGGACATTCTAGGTACCGCTGTGTTGGAATATTTGGACAAAACCCTGGGAATTCCTGCCTCTTAAACTTTATGTAATCCAGAGTTCTCAAATTGGGAGGGGGTGAAATCCAACCCCACATATTCTTTGTTTTGACCAGGCAGCTTTGATCTGCAGAAATTTTGTTTTCTACTACTGACTTCATTGCCAACATTTTACAATTGGGAAATTTCACGTGAAAAATTAACAGTCTAGCAACACTGGGCCTGCATACTCATATGGCAACAATCAGAGCTGAGTCAGGGCTATCTTGTTTAGACAGAGTCTTCTCAGTCTTCCCCACCTACTTAGTATCTCTCTAGGACTGATGCCAATTCAATCACCAAATATCATCTCCCTTTCTTTTTCATAATTGAGCTAAGAGGAAAATGATATTATTTACAGTCAGTCTTCTTTGATCTTTTTCATAACATAACTTGCCACTCTCTAGTCCTTTGAATTTATGATACCACTTTAATCCCATAGTGAAGTTCCCATCAGCACTTACCAAACTTTCCCAGGGCTTTAGCAGACTTGAGACTGCACTAAGAAAAAATGAGTCAAAAGCTGGATGAGTAAGAAGGCCAGTCATTTAAAGGGATTGAAGGCATTGCTTTTCCTTCCAGGAGTATGGACTGTGTGAGGAGTGGGGCTGCCTATATGCTATTCCAAGAGAACATTTAATCAGCCTACATCAAAAACACCTTCTCCATCTTCTAGAAAGAGGAGATCCTGAAAAGGCTCTGCAAGTAAGTCTCCGACTCTTTCCATATTTCTTTTGGGGAGGGACAAGGAGGTTAGTTAAACCAGATGGCTTGTTTCATGCTAAACTCCTTATAGAGCATTTGCAATCTCAGATCTCCCTTTTCATGTCATTCAGGAGCCGGTTATAGTCCTCTTGAGTACAAGGTGCCTAGACCAGCTTAAGGTTCCAGGTAGGCACCTGGGTCCAGGATTCTGCTGAACTCTGGCCCTATCAAATCCATGGTACATTTTTGAAACTACCAGAGCGAAAAAAAAGGGTACAGAGACGGGATTAGTCCCAAGTGAATAAACTTAAATGTTTCTTTCTCAAACCAAACAAAGCCCTCCTAGGGGTTCTTCTGCAAGCCTCACCTTCCTCCTCTCCTCTCCTCCTGCAACAGCTCCTGCAAAGAATGCCCGACCCCACCATGTGCCTTGAAGTCACAGAGCAGTCTCTCGACCAGCACCCTAGCCTGGCCACTTCTCACTTCTTGGCCAACTACCTCACCACCCACTTCTATGGAGAACTGACTGCTGCCCGGCACCATGAAATCCAGGCACTGTACGTGGGATCCAAGGTAAGGAGGAAAAGAGGGGACGTGTACCTGAGAGAGAGACAATGGGCCCAGTTCAGAACTTGCCCTTCAGAACTTGCCCTTTTGACAGCTCTCATTCCAGGCCCCTGTCATCCTTGGCCTGGTACTCCTATGCTATGTAAAATCGTGCCCCTAGGAGCCCACCATATACTAGTTGAGTCCCCCTAGGAACTGTCAATTTCTTCCTGCCCTGCCTCCAAAGTGAATTTTACCTGATACCTTTAAGTTCTCTTTATGCTTCCCAAGGCCTTTGCTAGACCAGTGCATCTCAATTCCGGCTACATTTCAGAGTCACCTTGACTTTTCAAAAACACCAGTAGTTGACCTCTACCCAGATCAGTTAAAACTGAATCTCTTGGGTGGGAGCCTGGCTATCTTCCAAAGGGATTCTGATGTGAGAATTAAAAATCTACTGCTTAATAAACTAGTCTGTGCTAATTAGATGAGGTAATAGGTCCTTACCTTTGATGTCTAACCTTGGGGACACTAATATAAGGAATTACAATCTAGAAAAAGTAATCCAGTGAAGGAGAATTTGGGGAGAGATGGGGCCCTCTGGCACTCTCATTCTGACTGGCAGTCATATACACTGCTCCACATATAGAACAGTACTGGAAGCAGCCTGAATATAATCACTGCCCCACTTGCTAAGACTTAAGCTACATAAAATGTTCCTAAAGACACACCTTTTTTTCCCTGCTTTTTGATGCACTGTACTTAAGTGGGGGAATCCTGGAGAACAGTTATTGGCAATAGCAGAGCCAGTGAACATATTTCAGTATAATCTTAATGACCTCTAAAAGGAGTTTAAACTCATCATTTACTTGTAGGTCACTACACGTGTCAAGTTTAGGCAGTCCACTGGCATCACCTTGTATTGCTCATTCTAAGTAAAGCCTCACTTGGACAAAATGGGGGCATTAAGTTACAGGTCAGGCCGAGCTTAACCACATGAAGAGGATCTAGACCAGGTGTCAGCAAACTGTAGCCTATGGGCCAAATCCAGTCCTTAGACTTCTTTTGTAAACCAAGTATTATGGGAACACAGTCATGCCCATTCATTTATTGTCTGTGGCTGCTTTCATGCCACACTGGCACGGCTGAATAGTTGTGACAGAGACTGTATGGTTTGCAAAGCCTAAAATATTTACTCTCTGACCCTTTACAGAAAAAGTTTACCAACCCCTTGTCTAGGTGCCAGTACTTGGAGTACTTTTTCATTACCACCTGGAAGATCTAGATAAGAGTTTAGCCATGTTTTCTAAAAGCTACTGGCCAGTTTCAGTAGTTGGCTATGTACCTGTTGGTCTCTGGCACCCCTCCCCAGTAAGAATCTTAGGTTTCTTTCTGAAATGTGTGTACTATTTTCTTGACTCTGTAGATCTATCCCACAAACAGGTTCTGCTGTCCCTGCCTGAGCAGCACCGGACCAGCTATTCCCACTTGTCCTCTAACCCCCTGCTCATGCTGGAGCAACTGCTTATGAATATGCAAGTGGATTGGGCCACTGTGGCTGTGCAGACTCTGCACCAGCTGCTGGCCAGGCAGGAGATTGGCTTCAACATGGACGAGGTTGACTTGCTGCTTTCCAGATATGCTGGGAAAGCCCTCGATTTCCCATACCCTCTGAGGGAGAAACGATCAGGTAACTGCCAACAAAACCTCTTTTCCTTACATCCTGTATGGGGATTCACATCAGGGAAGGATTTCCATCTTACATTCTAAGTTTTAATTTCCTTCTTTTATCATTTTGAATTGATTGAGAGTGAAGGGAGTGACTTCAGGAAAGAGAGCTCTTTATTATATAGGAGAAATCTTGGTCTTAGGGGAAGTACAGGCTAACCAGAATTAAAGGGTGATAGATAACCACTGTGTGCTTAATAACAAATATTTGGGAAACAGAATATGCTGGAAATGGTCTCCTTCTGACCTCAAAGTAGTGGGTTCTTAAGTGCCATCATTTTATATTAAGAGTATGCTTGCTTCCCAGGGTCACCTCAGATATCACTTGTATGTGAGCTGACTCAGCTTCTTCTAGAATGAAGAATATGAAATAAATATGGGCTGATGTTCCCAGCCAACTCTATTTTCTTATACTCTACCTTCCTGGGGTAACATTTAAATGTCTTCCCTCTGGACATTTTTTAGATTTATTTTGCAAAATCCTTCTGTCTGCTTCATTATCTCATGTGCCTAAACGTGGTTTGTTTTACAAAGAGTTTAGGAAACATGGATGCTACTGGCTTAATTTTGCCAAACTCTTTATACCCAGCAGAATCATTGATTGCTAATCAGCGAAGGCAACAGGGCTTTGAACGAAATGCCTGGCACAGTGAATAAAGATGCCTATGGTAGAACAGTATTTTGTCAGTGTTTTCCCTCTTTACAGATCCTGTGATTCACCTCCAGGAAACTGTCAGTCAGATTTCAGAGCCTGAGACCTTGTCTAGATCACCATCAGCAGAGTTCTCTTCTGCTGCTCCTCCTGGTAAGCACAGGTTCTGAAACTTACCCATTTTGTAGTTCAATATGGCCTCATTCTGACTTTCTAATTATTTTGCTTCTTTTATCATCTCCAGTTTTGTCATTCTTGTTGTCATTTCATGGTTCATTCCATTCCAAGCACATTTAATCCTCATGCTCGTCGTGGCTCCTTTGTCCTTTGTCATCCACTCAGGGTGCATGCTCCTAGAGGGCCTCAGCCTTGTCTTCTCACCCCCAGCCTCCAGCCCCTCACACCATGGCTATACTTAAGAGGTGCCTAGCAAGTGTTTGTTTTGCCAAACAGTCAGGAGAGCAGGATGCCAGAGCAAGGCTCTCCCTGGATCTGCAGCCTTTCATCTGAGTACAGCAAAGAGTCGCTTTGCTTCTCAGTTCTCCTTTTCTGTGACCTGCCAGCTTTGCTAGGTGGCAAGAAATCTCCTTAGATACCATAAATCAAAGACTGTGACATGTCATGGCCTTTTTTGTTTTTTTGTTTTTTGTTTTTTGTTTTTTCGAGAAACAGCCATTGCTTCTTGGATTACCAGCAGATCTGAGGGGAAGGCTCAGCCTTATGAGCAGCTTCATGCATCTGCATAAGACAGCCTGAGCTGCTTGGTTTTGTCTTTGTTTGTTTGGGTTGTTAAAGTTGTTTTTTAGCTTTTTATCATGGCAAATTTCCAACACACAAAAATAGAATGGTGTAATGAAGCCTCACTCACCTGGCTATAAAAATTATCATCTCATGTTGACTATATTCTTTTTTCATCTCTACCCTCATCCTTCACTGGGTTATTTTGAAGTAAATTGTAGTCATCATATCATTTCACCTATAAATATTTTAGTATATATCTCTAAAAGATGACTCATAGAAACAAAACCATAACACCATTATCATACCTAAAAACAATTATAAATTTTTTAAAAATTTAACAATGATTCCTTATTATTACAGAATATCCAGTCAGTATTCATTTTTCCCCAGTTTTCTCATAAAGATCTTTTTACAGTTGGTTTATCCAGGATCAAGATCTAAATAATATCCATACATTGCATTTGGCTGAAATATCTCTTAAGTCCCTCGTTAGCAATTGGTTCCCCATTCTTTTTTATTTGTTGAGGAAACTGGGTCATTTGTCCTACAGAGCTTCCCACATCCTGGATTTTCCTGATTACCTCCCTATGGCAATCCGAGTCTCCAGTCTTTGTAGTCCCAGTAAACCAGTAGTTCAAGCTGGAGGTTTGATTTGGTTCAGGCTTGATATTTTTGATAGGCATATCTTATAGGTGGTAGTGTGTACTTCCTTTAGGAGAGATTCAGTGTCCATTTGTCTCACCTTTTGTGATGCAAACAGCCATTGATCAGTCACCAAATCCAGTGTTTCAGTAAGGGTTTGCAAAATGGTAATAGTTCTGACTCTGTTATTCCTTCTTCATTCATTACTTGGAATATTGATCAGTTTTTACTACTACCTCTGGCTCTGACCCCCAGGTATCTCCATTGTGCATTCCCCAAGCTCAAGAGAGAGGAGTTTACCACAGAATCAGCCCCCACTGGAATTTGTGCCCCCAGCAACACCTCCTGCCAGGCACCAGTGGGTACCTGATGAGACAGAGAACATCTGCATGGTCTGCTGCAGGGAGCATTTCAGCATGGTAAGCAGTGTCTGTCTTCAGCTTCACCTGCAGAAGAAATTAAAGGAAAACTCTTACTCATGAGACTGAGTTCTAGTCACCTTCTGTCCCAAGAGAATATTGATATGTTCAGAGGAACTACCAAACCTAAGACTAGGGGTTTACCTTCAATCTAACCAGAATGTATTTTCTAGATTCTGACAGGTGGTTGACACTCTGAAGTACCTCAAATTCTAAAATCTTTACCAGTTTCATGAAATAACTAAAAAGAGGCAGTGTGTTATAGCAGGAGGAGTCACCAAGCATCAGGAGATCTTGTTTCTAGCTCCCACATTTTTCATGCTAAGACAGGTGGTATGGTAGGGGTTATACACTGGGGCTTTGGAGGCAGACCTGAGTTCAAATCCTGCCTCTGCCTCTTCCTAGCAATGTCATGCTAAACTTTTTCATCTCAAACCCTCACTTATAAACTAGAGATGATATATTATTTGGCTTAAGGAACTGTTGTAATTTCTCTGTGTCTCTTTCCTCCTCATCTGTAAAGGAGGTATAATGCTTCTATCAACCCCGCAGGATGCATATAATGAAATGTGGCAGGTCTTATAAAAGCATTTTGCAAAAAAACACTCTTTCATCATCCTCATCAATATCATATAGAAATGTGATCCTCACTGGCTGAAAAAGTCTCTTATTCCCCTCTCCTTTTTGTTGTCTCTTCATGTGTTGCTTTAGATAGGTAGAACTTCTTCCAGGAGCTATTGTCATCTGCTGAGAGAGATCTTAAAATGTCAGCTTCTTGAGGACAAGAACTGTTGTGTTCTTTTTCATTAGAGTCCCAAACATCTTGTATTTTCTGGTTGCACAATAAGCCACAAGTGGCTAATGCCAAGTAAGGAGAGGCTAATGACAGATTTATTCACAGTTCCTACAGACTCACCCTCTCTTCCTCACTCTTCCTTCTCCTCCTGGCATCACTCCTCAGTTTAACAGGCGTCATCACTGTCGCCGCTGTGGCCGGCTAGTGTGCAGTTCCTGCTCCACTAAGAAAATGGCAGTGGAAGGCTGCAGAGAGAACCCCGCCCGTGTGTGTGACCAGTGCTATAGTTTCTACAACAAAGAGTGAGTGTCCTGCAGTGCAGCTGCTGCTGTTACTGATGCTGCACCCTCCCACAGGTCCTTATGCTTCTGGGAGCCTCACTGGGGAGAGCCTTTCAAATCTAGGATAATTATGAAACCTCCTAATTTAATATATTCATACTGAAATGTCATTAGCTCTACAGTGAAATGTTTGTAGAATGACCTTGGTCAGAGAAACTTTTAAGAGAGGAAGTAGGGGTGAGAGAAAGGTGTTCAAGGCTCTTACCTGTTCTTTCTGAGGTCAGGACACTTAATTCTTCAGCCCTTCCCCTGTTTCAGGCTGTAGATCTAGTTTGCCAACAACCTCACCTGTTTTCCAGCCAGTCTTGTTTCATTGGTCCCAGCTCAGCTCAGTGGGACACATTAGTTCCCGCTGAATGTTTGGGCATCACTTGCACCAACTGCAGTCTGGCCAGTCAACCTGACTTGTGATCTACACAAAGTTTACCTGGTGACAGATTGCAGAACCCTCTGGCAAAAATGATCAAGACTGTGTGCTGGCTCAATGCAATTCAGTTTTTTCCCACAACTTCTAGCAGCAAAGGAAGGCGAGCCACGACTTCTAGTGCATCTAGAAATGTGGTCCAAAGAAGGTACTTAAAAGGAAAATTGCATTGAATTCTCCATGTTTTTCTGAAAGATTTAAATAGATTTTACATTGTGCTCAATAGCATTTTTGTGTTCATTTTAGTATGGACATTTTTGTTATTATGTACCACAATGATTACTAATATCACAGGAAGGCATGCCTTGCTTGTTCTCCAATTTCTATTGTGGGGCATGGGGATTACCCATACATCACACTGCTGAGATTTAAAATGAGCAGTTAGTATTAATAGGGATTCTTTCATTCAACAATCACTCACCAATAATCACTTTGCTCTCAGGTAGCTCCCATTTTAGTGGGAAGACAGCCAACAAACAGACCACAAGTCAGGTAGATAAGTTCAGTGATAGAGACGTGCATGGCTTAGCCTGGGAGAGGTGGGAGGGTTGCCTAGAGGTGGTGGCACCTGATCTGAGCCTTAGAGGGTGGGGAATTAGTAGGAAAAGAAGACAAAAAAGCATGCAAGAAGTGAGAGTAATAACTGCAAAGTTAGAGGTAGGAGAAAATGTGAATCATATGAGAAACTAAATGGGTAGGTAATGGGCTAAGGTTCTAGCTGGCATACCCTAAACTTAGTGGCTGGCAGCTGAGCAGGGAGGACGTAGCCACTGGCACGGAGGCTCCAGGCTTGCTCTTTGGTGGCATGTGCTGGGGCTGACCAGCAAGCTGCTGGTACAGGTGATAGACTTGGGTTCTGGCTTGTAGCATCAGAACTTAGTGCTTGGTGGCACCATCTAATAATGACCAGGGCCAGGGTCAGAGAAGAAGGGACTTAAATATCTGAAGCAGAGGTGATGGGTAGTGGGACGGCCTTGAGAGGTAGCCAGGCCAGGTCATAAAGAGCTTTATCTGCTGAACTGGGAATATAGGATTTTTAAATGGAGGAGCTACTGGAGAATTTCAAGCAGGAACTTACAATGACCAGTTTTGCATTGTAGAAAACTTGCTATAGCTGCAAAGTAGAAAATAGGTTGAAAGAATTAGGGAGACCAAGTGGAAATATTGCAAAGACTCTAGCAATAAATGATAAGACCCTCACTGAGAGATGGGGACATTTGGAAGGGTGTTTAGAAGATGGAATGGACAAGACCTGGTGAGTGATTGGTGGTGACAGGTGAGGGAAAGAAAAGTCTGTGATGCTTCACTGATATCTCACTTGGGTAACAGAGTAAATGTCAAAGCTATACCCTAAGCCAAAATACAAACAGGAGGAGGAGTGATTCAGGCGTTTAATTTCTCACTCTCTGTTTCCAGGATGCCAGAGGAGAGTCTAGGACAATCAGAAGGTAAGGCTGAATTATATTCTCTGTAACTTTAAATCCTCAAGTCGGTGCTATCTTCAGAGTGTCAGCTGCAAATGGTACACCCGATGGCAACTCAACTCAGTGTGTTTGCCAAAGAAAATCTTGGCACTTTTCTCACCCTGTCTCCCCTAAAATACATCACTTTATCCTATCACAGGGAAGCAGACATGGCTCAACTGATAGAGCATCCACCTACCATATAGAGGGTCCAGGGTTCTATACCCAGGGCCTCCTGACCTGTGTGGTAAGCTGACCCACACACAGTGCTGTCACGTGCAAGAAGTGCCATGCCACTCGGGTGCCCCCGCATAGGGGAGCCCCACGTACAAGGAGTGTGCCCTGCAAGAAGAACCACCCTGCGTGAAAAAAGCGCAGCCTATGCAGGAGTGGTGCCACATACACAGAGAGCTGATGCAGCAAGATGACGCAAAAAAAAAAAAAGAGAGAGAGAGAGACAGTTTCCTAGTGCTGCCTGATAATACAAGTGGATGCAGGAGAACACAGAGCGAATGGACACAGAAAGCAGACAATGGGGGGAAGGAGAGAGAAATAAAATGTCTTTAAAAAACAAACAAACAAAAAACTATCACAATGGCCCATTAGCCAACAACCAAAGAATATGGTCCTTAACTTTTAATAGTTTATTTTTTGCTCAACCCTCCATTTGAGAAACATTCCTTCCAGGGTTTCTCATGTGAAGCACCAGGGTGTGACAAACACTATAACACTCATTCCAGGTCTATGCCTGGATAAGAATGTTTGAGGTGCCCAATATGGTCTCCTAAAGGAAACAGAGGGAGGGATCAAGGAGAAAGAAAGGGCCCTAAAATAGCAGGCAAGTATCTGCTTGCAACTCACACCAGCTTGCTGGACTGGATTAGACCAGATTCCTGGCCAGCAAGTGACAGATGAATGGCATTTCTCTTCTCATCCCCAGACAGCCCCAAGAGTGAAAGTCCCCCATACTCAGCTGTGGTGAGAGTCCCCAAAGCAGCTGAGCTGGAATGGACTTTGGATCTGAATGAGGAGGAAAATGAACTGGTCCGGAGTGAATTTTACTATGAGCAGGTAAAAGCAGTAAAATGTCTAGTTAATTGAGTGGCTTTATGCTGTATGGTAGTATGTCAGGAAATGCAGAGATAGGTGAACACAACTTGGCCTTCGCTTGCCTACGATGAATCGAAGGCAAATAAAGCAGAGTAAGGCAGGAAATGAGAAGAATTGTGCAATACAGGAGAGTACCATGGAAATTCAGAGATCAGAAAAGGCTGCGTGAAGTGATCACACTTAAGACGAGCCTTGGAAGAGTGGTAGGATTTTGACAGAGATTTGGGCATTATGAGAGGGGTTGTGACAGGGCAAGGACAAAGAGTGCAGCACTAAAGCATCTGAGCAAAAGCAGTGTCAAAAAAAAAATCACAGCATGATTGGAGAATAAGTTGTTCAATTTGGAGAGAATATAGGAAGTTGATAGAAAAGTGGTAAAAAATGGGGCTGAAAAGAGCTTTATGTATAGGGTCTTAAATTCTGGGGTAAGAAATATATATTTGGTAGATGTCAGGGACCTATGGAAGGTTGCTGAGCAGAGAAACAGTATGATAAAGTAGTGTACTTCAGGAAAATTAATTTAGCAGCAACATCCAGTGACTTGAAGTAGAGACTCCAGGTTGTCAGATGAGCGAAGTGACTGTCATAGTCCAAGCCAACAATAAGTATGGCCTGCAGTAGTGAAACATTATACTAGAAAAAGGAACTGGTGGACATTCTCAAGAAGTAGATGACACATGGACAGAGCCACCTTCTTCCCAGTAAGATGACCAAATCTCACAGCCAGAGCTTTGGCACCACTACTTAAAACAACTGAAATTTGTTTTGTCCCACTTCTATTTGGCCATGGAATTTGGGGCTCCTTCCTGCAGTGTTTTTCAAGCTTTGTGAAATGGGAGGAATAATTGCTGCCACCCAACATCAAGTAAAGAGTTTTCTGGTTCCTGAGCTTATTGCATGTTTCTCTGTCCTTTCACCCTTGCCAGGCCCCCAGCGCCTCCTTGTGCATTGCCATCCTGAATCTGCACCGGGACAGCATTGCGTGTGGCCACCAGCTGATTGAGCACTGTCGCAGGCTGTCCCAGGGCCTCACCAACCCAGAGGTGGATGCAGGGCTGCTCACAGACATCATGAAGCAGCTGCTTTTCAGTGCTAAGATGATGTTCGTCAAGGCTGGCCGGAGCCAGGACTTGGCTCTTTGTGACAGGTATATTAAATTAGTATCAACTTTTACATGGTCATCATTTCTGCCCAGCTTTACTTCCAACTCCACTTTGATTTTTCATCTCACCATCCTCTCCGATGAGATAGGCTGATGTGTTTTGTATCTCAGTTTGATGCTGTTACCTGGTCCCAAGTGGTCTCCCCTCACTCTACCTTGACACCTGTGTCCTTCTCTTTCCCAGAGTGGATCCTCAAAGCAGAGTTTCTCTAGCTATACCTAGTCAAGAGGAAAGTAAATATTGTAACTGGTTAATTTTTAATTAAAATCAATTTAGTGGGGAGCAGATATAGCTCAAGTGGTTGAGCACCTGCTTCCTATATACAAGGTCCCAGGTTCGATCCCTGGTATGTCCTAAAAACAAACAAACAAACAAACAAATGAAAAACCAATTCTCATTGGTGAGTGGATGTAGCTCAGTGGTGGAGCGCCTGCTTCCCATGTACGAGAGTCCTGGGCTCATTTCCCAGTACCTACTTAAAATTTTTTTAAAAATAAAAATCAATTTAGGGCAGTACTTTTAGTCTCTTCTTAGCTTTAAAGAAAATGAGTTCCCCCAGATATCCAATGCTTAACCTTGACCAAAATTCCACCCTAATCTTGACAAAATTCGTACTGTGACCTCAGGGAGTTCTGGATCATACATCTCTAAAAGCACTCGGGGCACTGGCCTCTCCCTGAGTCACAGGTAGGAATATGAATCATAAAGTAGAAGTGTCTACGGTAAAGGTATGATTAGGCCTTATGGTCCTGCACAACCTGCTTGGACTCTGTTTATTAACTTGACAATGAAAACACCAAATTCCCTGTTTATCCACCCAACTGTGTGAATCATGCTGTGTGTTTCTAGCTCTCAGGACTAGCCAGATTTGGAAACAGGGAGTGTAATTTTTTTGGAACATAAAATGCCTCAGACACTTGTTCAGAGTACTTGTTCACAGACTTACCAAACAGCACAGGGTTCACCACTTGTTGTAGTAGCTCTGTAACCCTGGGGCTCGGTTTCCTCATCTAAAGATGGAATGATACTACTTGTCTCATAGGGCTATCATGAGGATAAAATGAGATCATTCACATAAAGGGCTAAGAATTGAGCCTAGTACATACTGTATACTCCAAATATGTTCATTATTTTTGTTATTTTTAAGTAAAGATTTTAAAATAGCTATGAAAACTCAAATTCCACCAAGCTACCATAAAGGGAGGAGAGGAAGGCAAACAACCAGAAAACACTCCATAGAGCAAGAGATAGGAAACAAAACAAACATGAAAAGAGTTTCAAAGCAAAAATAATAAGCAAAAAAGTCTCAAATATCAATATATAAATACAATAAATAGCTATTTATTAAAAGAAAAAGGGAATGGATGTGCTTCGAGCAGTTGATGCCTGCTTCCCACATGGGAGGTCCCAGGTTCGGTCCCCTGGTGCCTCCAAAAAAAAACCAAAAGCAAACAACAAGCGAACAAATGAAAAAACCAATTTAGGGGAGCCAATGTGACTCAGTGGTTGAGTGCCGGCTCCTCACATATGAGGTCCGTGGTTCAATCCTCAGTAACTCAAAAAAAAAAAAAAAGAAAAGAAAAAAATACTCTGATTGGGGGAAAAAACAAATTTAGCATCAAGTCCTGTCCTTCCTTAAAAAATAAATGGAGGAAATACCTGCCTTAGGTTGAGTGCAACAGATATTAAGTAAGCCCTCACTTCAGTAGGATTCTCATCCACCCAAGGTGTCACAGGCTTCTCTGACAAGTTGCAACAGATTTCAAATTGCACATTCTTTCTCCCTCACCCTGGATTCAGTTCTGCCTGTGCCCAGGAGGGCTGGCCCTTGGTAGAGAATTGTTGCCTTGGTGGCCAGTTCGCTAATGAGAATGGACTCATCTCTCATGTGCACTGGTGGGCAAATCAGTCAACACCTGGTTTACAGAGTGTTTTTCTACTGTTTTTAACTCAGATCTTCTGATAGGCAATAAATAAATAAACAGGTAAATAAAAAGTTTTAACAAATAATACTACCTATTTAAAATGTTTTCTTTTTCCAAATGTATGAATATATTATCATACTGAATTTGCTTTTGCACACTGTACTCTCCCATACCCCATCCCAACTAGGTTGATAATCACTGGTATACATCATCCCTTTCCAGAGAATCAGTGGACAAGTCAGATTCCACAGGGCTTTTGCTGAATTATGAGATAAGATTCAGAAATCTAGGGTCTAGGCTTGTTTCTGGCAGCCATCGGACAGAATGATACAGCCCTCTGGGCTCTCTGCCTTTGTAAGAGTTTTGCAGTCATCAGATGTCAGGAGCAAGATCAAAGAAGGTGACCTTAGTGAGCTGAAAGGAGGGCCCAACCTCAGCCCAAGAAGAGACCACCAGGTGCCAGAGACTGCAATCTGAGGGAAGGGCCTGATGCCCCTGCAAAGCATCCAGGGGATGGGGTGATGTGACTTCTGAAACAGAAGGACAGGCCGTGGATACCACCTCTGTGGTCCCCCCAGACAAGCAGGATTCAAAAGGACCAAAAGCAAATGGGTGATTTGTGAGCCCCCAACACTCAGCGTGAAGACCCCAACTCAAATAGACCTGAGCATCCCCACTGCACCTATTAGTGCTGACGTTCAATGGGTGCCTAAAAAGTTCCAGACACTATCCTAAGCCCTTTAACTTGATTTATTTCACTTTATCTTTAAACTCCTTATTATTATATCTGTTTTACAGATGAGTACACAGAGGCACAGAAAGGTTAAGTAACTTGCCCAGGGTCATAGGGCTACTAAGTGATGGAGCCGGGATTCAAAGTAGCTAACTCCAGAGCCTTCACTCTTCATTTATATGCCACGTGCCTCTCAGTTCTCATTATCACATTTCACACTCAAAAATGAAATAGAAAACTTGTAAGCAGCAACTGTTCCTAGTAAGACTCTGTGGAGCCTCATTCCATGCCTTTTTTTCTCCCTGTAGCTATATCAGCAAGGTGGACGTACTGAATATTTTGGTTGCTGCTGCCTATCGCCATGTGCCATCTCTGGATCAGATCTTGCAGCCAGCTGCAGTAACCAGGCTAAGGAACCAGCTTTTGGAAGCTGAGTACTACCAACTGGGTGTCGAGGTGAGGCAAAGATAAAACTAACCTCTTCCCCTATTACAATTAGTTAGGTTTCTTTGCCTATCCTTTCAGACAGGTATTGCCCACTCAATGTCCTTGGCCCTGGGGAAGTATCTAGGGCATAACCCAGTTTTCCCAGTGTGGAAATGATGACAGGTGCGGGGAGCAGAGGTGGTTGGCAGCAAGGGGATAGAATAGGTTTGGGATAGCTCTCAAGCCTGGGTGTAGGTACCTGTCACTAAAAGGAACAGTTTTTCCTCCAGGTCTCCACAAAGACTGGGCTTGATACCACAGGGGCGTGGCATGCTTGGGGCATGGCCTGCCTCAAAGCTGGGGACCTCACCACTGCACGGGAGAAGTTCAGCCGCTGTCTTAAGCCTCCTTTTGACCTCAATCAGCTGAGTCACGGCTCCAGACTCGTACAGGATGTGGTTGAGTACCTGGAGACCACCGTGAGGCCCTTCGTAGCCTTGGTAAGGGCACAGCAAGCAGATTGCTCGCTCAGGGAGGGAGGCCCAGGAACGGTATTGACCTGGGGGCAGGACCAGCTTAAACTGAGCTTGCAGTGTCAGGTCTAGCTCAGAGGCTGCCAGGTGTGTATTTTTTTTTCCTATAACACACAGTTAGGTAAGTAACTCTATATGGTTAAATAAGTAAAGCAAAGTCAAATTTTGAAAAAGGAAACTACAGAAAACTATTTTAAAAAATGTAAAAATCATCTATAATCCCACACCCAGACTTAATTAGTATTAAAGTTTGAGTGAAAGTCCTCCATTTTGTTTTTGAATGAAATTGCAGTTATACAGTATTACAGTGTATAAAATTTTGTATCTTGTGTTTTTCCACCCTTAAAACTGTATTGCTAGCACTTTTCTACAATATTAAATAACCTTTGAAAGCGTGATTTCCAGTGACTGCTGAGTACTCAATTGAGTTCCCTTTTTCCCTTGCACTCTCTCCTTCCCTGTCAGCAAGATGATGATTACTTTGCCACCTTAAGGGAGCTGGAAACTACCCTTCGGACCCAGAGCCTCTCTCTGGAGGTGATTCCTGAGAGGAAGATCATGCACAACACCTACTACCAAGAATGCCTCTTCTACCTCCATAGCTATAGCACCAACCTGGCCATCATCAGCTTCTACGTGAGGCACAGCTGCCTGCGAGAAGCCCTGCTGCACCTCCTCAACAAGGTGGGACACAGGCAGACACAGCTCTCAGGGGCCAGTGCCTGCTCTGCCTCCCTAGCTTGAACCACTCAGAGTAAGGGAACAGATGTGGGAATTTAACCCAACCTTGGGCTGTGGGATCGTCTCTGGCAGTCAGGTCAAAATGAAGCACTATATCTGCACGGTCCTTACTCGGTGGGTGTGCAACAAGTCTTAACATGCTCCCAAATCACCTTTCTAATGGCAATGATGATTTTTATCTCTTTTCCCAAGGCATATAGCAGAATCACGTAGTTAAGAGCTTGGACTCTTTTAAAAAAAAAAAAAAAAAAGAGCTTGGACTCTGGACTGAGACACTTTATTTGTGTGACATTAGACAAACTGCCTTGTCGGAGTCATGTACCCAAAGGGTATCGGGAATGAAAGACAAAGAGAGATTGGAATCAGGGGATCTGAGAGCACTGAAGCCTCAAGCTCATCAGACAAGTTTATTAATCTCAGGGGCTTCTTTATATACTCCAAGCAATCGTGAGAACCAGTAACTATTCTAGCTATTTCCATTACCCCAACCCATGTAACACAATGGATCAAAATCTACGATTATAAATCAAGGTTCAAAATTTCAATATTCTATTATATTGTTGAGAAAACATACCCATAAATCTTGTTGCACAGGTTGTCCCGTTCTACCTAGTCTTTGTTCCATCTAAGCGTACACATCACCTTGCTAGATTTATGACCTGCATGTATCGCTATGGAGGCAGCATCACTCGGTAGTCAAGGAAGTAACTTGCTTCCACTGAAACAACATGCCTTTGTTTCCCACACTGCCTAACCTCTTTTGGCTTCATGTACCTCATCTGTAAATAATTATAGTGCTAATTTCATAGGGTTTAAGATTAAATGAGTTAATATTGTTAGCTTAGAATAGCATGTGCCTCATAGGAAACTCTCCCTGTGTGTTAGCGGTAATTACTTTTAGAGTTATTAGTGCTGACAGGACTTTTTTTAAAGTAAATATTCTTTTTTTTATCTATGAACACCATTATGTCAAACACTTAATGTAATGTCCTAGACAGATCCCTATATGCTTGGTGAGCTGGTAATCTTTAGGAAAGAGATTTGCCTTATCCTGGTGTAATTGACTTTATAAAATTAATGATTTTTATGATCATAAGTTTCCAAGGGCTTCAGTAAAAAGCAAAGTTGTAAATAATATGCAACAAACAAGCAGTATATACCCAGGGTGTACCGTGGTGTATAAATTTCCTTGTGTATTTTGGTAGGTTTGTGGTAGGGAAGGAGTACTTGAACATGGCAATCAGAATGAAGGGATCAAGGAGAAAGCTGGTCTGTCAAGGGAGTGATCATGGGACGTGTGCTAGTAGAGAAAGCAAATGGAGTGGAAATGGAGGTCAGAGGAAGGGGTAGATAGGATGAGGGAAAGGAAGTATGTGGAATCAAGGGAGGATTAGGACCCAGGGACCAAAGGCAAGAAGAGAATTCTTCCTCCTTGGCCTCAGAGTTTCATTTGCCTCCGTATTTGCCCTGGAACTGAGTCCCGCTGTTGACTCAGGTACTCATCCACTCAGAGTTATTACCACAGGGCCAGGAAGCACCAGTAGCAAAGGAGAACATGCTCCACTTTTCCTGCACACATATGTGCCCTCCTCCCTCTGGAGGCAAAGGCACCACTGAAATATACATTATTTCTTTGGAGCTTTTGTTGAGCAAAGTCAGGTCCCTTTTTAATCTGAATGTTCCATGTGAACTTTCTGAGGAATTGGCTGATTTGTACCAAATGTCATATAAAATTAAAGGAGCTCAAGGTATAAGTCAATGTCAGTTTGCCACCCTAAATCAAAATGGCAGCCAAATGAAAGTCTACCAATCCATAGACATATTTCCTAGGATGGTCCAAGTGAGGTCAACAGTTCACAGTATTGTGGTAACCACAATACAGGGCAGTGAAGGGTAATTTTTTTTTCACTATGGCCTTAGCTACTAACTGTATCATAACTATTAACTAGGTTGCAAAAATAAGGTAGGAGTTTTATTATTTAGAGCTTAATTGATGACTTTTTTCTTTTCCTCAGTTTCCAGGTGAACTTTGAGGTGAAGCTTCTTCTCCCAAACACAAATTACCAAGGAAAATCACCCAGTTCTGTTCCCTGTAGCTAATGATTAGCTCAGAGAGTTAAGCAGCTTATTTAATTATCTTGGGATAAGCTGACTACAGCACTACCCCTGCTTTACATTTGCCAGAGCTAGAAAAGAAAGCTTCTCTTTTATCTCCTGTAATTGCAATTACCCTTGAACTGAAATATCTTATCTTTATTCTTAAGCATGATTACACTTCTGGGAGTTTATAACCCTTCTTTACTCACCATTAGTTACTCCTAATCTAAAGTCTAAATGACAAAGTAATTCCTCTCCTTTTTATCACCATAGACTAGGGTTGAATGACTCAAGGTCAATGAATCCCCTGAAATTGTTCACAGTATTTTATTAGTATGTGTGCATTTTTCTGAGGAGTTAGGTCTGTAATGTTTATCATTTTTTCATTCACCCAACAAATATTTATTAATAGCCAGGTTACTGTTCTGAGTACTAGTGATACTGCAGTGAAAAAATAGCAAGACTATCTGCCCTCATAAAACTTACATTATAGTGGGAAAAGAGATAGTAAAGAAGATAAATAATATATACAGAGTTGATGATAAGTAATAAGACAGTAAAGCAAAGTGGGGCAATGGAAGGGAGTGTCAGTTTGTGCAGTTTTTGATCGGATGGCCATGGAAGGTGACACTGAGTAAAGACCAGAAGAAGGTGAGGGAGTGAGTCATGCATATGAATGAGGAAAGCACAATCTGTGAAGGGGCAACAAGTGAAAGGCCAGTGAGGCCCTAGAGGAGTGAACTGGGGAGAGTGCAGTCAGATCAGGTCAGAAAGGCAACAGGGGCCACTTCATGTAGGACATTGTGAGGACTTGGGCTTTTACCCTGTATGAAGAGAAACCACTGGGAGATTTTGAGCAGAAGTGTAACTACATGACCTGACTTAGGTTTTAACATATCACTCAGGTCAGTTGGTTGGCATTAGGTGGGAGGGAGGCAGGAGTGGAAGATGGTAGACCAGGGAGGAGGCTATTGCAATGATCCAGGCAAGTGGTGATGATGGCGTGGGCCAGGAGACAGCAGAGGAGGTGGTAGGAAGTGGTCAGATTCTAGTGTATTTTGATGGTGACACCAATAGTATTTGCTGATGACTTTGATGATGGAGTGTGAGGGGAAAGGATGAGTCTAATATTTTTGACCTGGACAACTAGAAGAATGGAGTTACCATCTACTGAGAAAGGGAATACCACAGAAAGAGTAGGTTTGGGGAAACTGATCAGGAGCTCAGTTTTGAGTGTATCAAACACTCAAGAAAAAATGAGGGGTCAGCAGTTGGATGTAGAGTTGTGGAGTTCAGGAATAAGAAACAGGCTGGAGCTAGAGATTTAAGCATTGTCAGCAAATATCAGATAATATGTAAAGCTATGAGACTAGATGAAATCACTGAGAGAGTGAATATAGTTGGGAAGAGAACAGGTTCCTCCTAAGCCCTGGGGAGATTAGGAGGAATCAGCAAAGGAGATTGAGAAGGAGTAGCAGAGAAAAAGAAAGAAAACCTGGAGTGGGTGATGTCCTGGAAGCCAAATTAAAGAAAGTTTTCAAGGAGGAGGAAGCCATCAGTTGTATTGAAAGGGGCTGATGGATCAGGTGGAATTAGGGCAAAGAATTAACTCTTGGATATAATAGGTTAGAGGTGATTTGCGATTCAGTGGAGTTGCAAGTACAAAGCAAGATTTGGATAGATTCAAGAGAAAAATCACAGGAGAGAATTTGGAGACAGTGATAGTAGATGATAGCTAGTAGCTAAGGTGAGAGGTGGAGGAGTTGCTAGAGTGGGAGTCTCAAAGGGATCCGTGATACACAAAAGTTTAAGACTGCTCTAGGAGGATGCTGGGGAGTGGGAGTATGGTAAGTGAAAGGAAATTAAGTGGATCCCTGACAATGACAGTCTGGAACCAGACTCATGGCTTGTGACTTCTCGCCTTTCCCTTCTCCAGGAGAGTCCTCCAGAAGTCTTCATAGAAGGCATTTTCCAGCCAAGCTATAAAAGTGGAAAGCTACATACTTTGGAAAACTTGCTAGAATCCATCGATCCAACCTTGGAGAGCTGGGGGAAGTACTTGATTGCTGCCTGCCAACATTTACAGAAAAAGAACTACTACCACATTCTGTACGAGCTGCAGCAGTTTATGAAGGTAACAGCAGCCCTGTCCTGCCTTCTACTTCTGTTGCTGACACTGTGCCACCCAGGGGAGACTGTGCAAGATGCAGGAACAAGACTATCATTTGATGCCTGGGCTTGCTATTTAACCAATCCTAGAGTAAATCCATGTTGCTTTCTAACATTCTTAAATATAATTAAGGTTTCCATCCTAAAGAGGCAAACCTTAGTCTTGCCAGTAGTGGCATTCTTCAGAATTCGAGAAATGTGTAAAGGTAAAAATGAGATATGTGGTAGGTTGAGGTGTGCATTCAGAATACAGAAGGAATAATAGAAAACTGAGTATTTTTAAGGGAAGATGCCTGATGGGAGAGGAAACAAGTGTCTCCCATCTGACTGAGGGTTGCCAATACTAAATCACAGAGAAACTGAATTATTCAATGGCAAAGATAGTGTGAAGACAAGAAGTTGAATGGAGAAACTGGTGGAATAATGACCTAGCCAAGAGTTCAGCCAGTTGGTTTGCCTTAGGATCTCTTGGACCTTAGAGTGACTGATATAAAATAGAGATGGTAATGTGAATGGATGCTAGCAACCAGACTTCATAGGTGGAAATCTCATTGGGATTCTCTTCACACTCCATACCCAATGCCCTTGATCTCCTTTGACCAGAATATTTATTTGCCTCTATTAGGACCAGGTCCGAGCTGCCATGACCTGTATTCGGTTCTTCAGTCACAAGGCAAAGACGTATACAGAACTGGGAGAGAAGCTCTCATGGCTGCTCAAGGCCAAGGACCACCTGAAGATCTACCTCCAAGAAACATCCCGCAGCAGTGGAAGGAAGAAAAGCACTTTCTTCCGAAAGAAGATGACTGCAGCAGATGTGTCAAGGTAACTCAAGGTTCAGGGAATCATCAGAGTGGGGCAGAAGGGCTTTAACCCAAGGTTGGTGATAAAGGTCTCCAGGCACAATCCCAGAACCCTCAAGAAAAACATCGAGGGAAACGGACTTTGGCCCAGTGGTTAGGGCGTCCGTCTACCATATGGGAGGTCCGCGGTTCAAACCCCGGGCCTCCTTGACCCGTGTGGAGCTGGCCATGCGCAGTGCTGATGCGCACAAGGAGTGCCGTGCCACGCAAGGGTGTCCCCCGCGTGGGGGGAGCCCCACGCGCAAGGAGTGCGCCCGTGAGGAAAGCCGCCCAGCGTGAAAAGAAAGAGCAGCCTGCCCAGGAATGGCGCCACCCACACTTCCCGTGCCGCTGACGACAACAGAAGCGGACAAAGAAACAAGACGCAGCAAATAGACACCAAGAACAGACAACCAGGGGAGGGGGGGGAATTAAAATAAATAAATAAATCTTTAAAAAAAAAAAAAGAAAGAAAAACATTGAAAAGGAATTGTCCCTGTGTGATGGTGTCTAGTACAAATCTGAAAATGCTACAGAAGAACTTTAAGGAGAAGAGGTGGGGTGAGGGGTAGATTAGAATCACATGTTACAGTCAGACTCAACTCCAGACTTATCACAGTAGGTCAAAAAGTCCTGCATGAATTGGCCGCTACCTACCTCTCTGTCTTTCTCTCATTCTCCTCTCCCTGCCACGCTCCCTGCCACGCTAAGTCACACTGGCCAGCCGAGGGTCCCTTAACTTGTCCTTCCCTCCCTCTTGGCTTTTCTGCTTGCTGAGCCACCACTACCATTCATTGCCTTCAGTGGTCTAATCACGAAGTATTTGCTGGATTCATTTATTACTCATCTCTCCTCTAACCGTAAGCTCTTATAAGGGCAGAATTCATGTCTCTCTTGACCTCTCATGTTTCATTAGCAGCTGCCATGGTGCCTGGCAGAGAGGTGCTCAGCAGATATTGGTTGATGGAATGGCGAGCTCAGCCTGGTCCGCGGCGCACCTTCACCACCCTAAGGCAGTGCAGGGCACTCGTCTTGTCACAACTGCTCAGAGGGAATCTTGGCTCTCTTCTCCCACCACACCATTTCATTTGCCTTTTCTGTTGCCATCATATGACTTCTCAGTCACCCAGCCCTAGTTGCATCGCTCCTGAAGCCCCTCTTGAAGCTAAAGTGTGTGTCTCCCATCACCATAGGCACATGAATACACTTCAGCTGCAGATGGAAGTGACCAGGTTCTTACACCGCTGTGAAAGTGCCGGGACCTCTCAAATCACTACCTTGCCTCTGCCAACCCTGTTTGGAAATAACCACATGAAAATGGATGTTGCCTGCAAGGTATGTTCAGTGCTTCAGACCTCTGACAGACTGTTGTTCAGAACACTTGTCACAATTGTTGGCTGCCTCTCCACTAGATGGTGAGCCACAGAAGGCTGGGAATCAAGTCCATTTTGATCATTCTTATACTCTAGTACCAGGTATTTAGTAAGCTCTCAGCAAATATTTGTTGAACAATTGAATAAATGAGGACCTCTGAGCATCATTCTTTACCGTGGGGCTAATCCAATAATTATTGCTTCTTTAGTCACCAGTTTCCTTCTCCTTCACAGGTCATGCTAGGTGGGAAAAATGTAGAAGATGGTTTTGGAATGGCATTCCGAGTCCTGCAGGTATGACTTGGGTTACTTGGGGTCATGCCGAGAGTGATCAGCATCTGACCACAGTTCAGCAGGAGATTATTCTTCAGAAAATTTTGATCCCAAGGAAAGCAGATTTGCATGTACATCAAGGATAAAATCTAGAATGCGACTATTATAAAACTGGGTCAAATTTAGGACTTAGGCTACAGCCAAAAGCCAGGTAGCCAAGGACAAATTCATCAAAAGCTGTCAGTTGAATATCTTAAACTGGTCCCAGACAGTTCCCCACAGCTGTTTTCCTGCAGAGCCTCTGCTCACCTTCCCAGGGGAGTGTGGCAGGAGGGGGCAGCTGGCAGCAAGCCCCTCCACACTCTGCCTGTAGGGAGCCAGTTCCAGGAGCACATTTCTTGTTGCTTGTGATAGAAGGACACAGGCAAGGCTGTGGCGCTGAGTCAGGGGCAGAGCTGGATGGTAAAACCGCGAGGGCAGAGCCTCTCCAGCCACCCCCACCAGTGCCTGGGTGCCAAGGAGGAGCACCCTGACTGAGGGTGTCCAAGAGCCAGTGGTTTTATAAATGTCTGGTCAGGGCTGGGCACAGCTCTCCATACACACAGGCCCCCCCCATGTGGGCAAACAGAGAGGCAGCTCTCCCCAGGCCCTTTGGCATAAGGGTTGTCCTGGCCGTCTTAGCAAAGGGGTCGTTTGATGAATGAACCTGTTCACAAACACTCAGGCACCTCTCAGCTGAACACCAGCCCCCCAGTCCCCCACCCATCTCCCAGGGCAAAGGGGACTCATTAGAATGAACTCGTCTTGAGAATTTGATTAGTCTCTATTCAGAAAATGACACAGGGAAGTGGACTTGGCCCAGTGGATAGGGCGTCTACCTACCACATGGGAGGTCCAGGGTTCAAACCCCGGGCCTCCTTGACCTGTGTGGAGCTGGCCCACGCACAGGGCTAATGCGCACAAGGAGTGCCATGCCATGCAGGAGTGTCCCCTGCGTAGGGAAGCCCCACACGCAAGGAGTGCGCCCCATAAGGAGAGCTGCCGAGCGCAAAACAAAGTGCAGCCTGCCCAAGAATGGTGCTGGACACACGGAGAGCTGACACAACAAGATGACACAACAGAAAGAAACACAGATTCCCGTGCCGTTGACAACAGAAGCGAACAAAAAGAAGAACACGCAGCAAATGGACATAGAGAACAGGCAACTGGGCGGGAGGGGAGAAATTAATAATAAATCTTTGAAAGAAAAGAAAGTGACACACCAGCAAGTGAGATATTAAGATGAGGAATTTTGTGGGTACTTCCCCAAAATCTGCTTAACTTAAAAATTTTACTTGTTTTCTCCTGTATATTTGTGTTTTCTGTGTTGATTACAATCAATATGGCTTATCCATGCTGAGCCTGGTGGGAGGTTTTTAACTGTGGCCTCCTTTCCCCCTGCTGGTGCCCCCACTGTTCTAAGCCTATCTCCCCATGCTCTGTTCCAGGACTTCCAGCTAGATGCTGCCACAACCTACTGCAGAGCTGCCCGGCAGCTGGTGGAGAGGGAAAAATACAGTGAGATCCGGCAGCTGCTCAAATGTGTCAGTGAGTCAGGCGCGGCAGCCAGAAGTGATGGGGACACCATCCTCCTCAACTGTCTAGAAGCATTCAAGAGAATTCCACCCCAGGTGTGCGCCCTCCCATGCCTCTCGGCTCTGCCTTTCTATTTCAGTGTCTTCACATCCCCCTCCTCATATGTACATTCCCAGTGATTGTCCCTGAAACTCTACAAGATGCCCTTATCTTTCTGAGCCCTCTGCAATAATGACCCCACTCAAATCATCCATTCCCTAAAAAGAAAATTCCTGATAACTGCTACCCCAGGAAGTTGTCCTCTAATTTCCCATCCTGAGAATATCTATGGACCAACTGGAGTTGAGCTTCTGTAATTCTAGAAGAGGTCAGGGGGTGACAGATAACCTTTGATGCATGCTGCCTGTGAAATTGCTCCACTGTGGTTTCTGTGGAGTGAGTAGACTATATCCATCCCTGAAGGCCAGGGATGGGCCTCATGGGAGCTATTCCTTCTCCCCTAACACCCCAGGCTTACAATAATCTGTTAGATTTCCTTTGCTGCTCTTATAGTAGGTGTTGAGTTTTTTAAAACTCAGGCAGGCATCCGCAACCTGGAGTCAGAATGGCTGAGTTGAGACTGGATTGGGTCCTGGCTCCCATGCTGGGCAACTCTTCTCCCCTCACCCCTGCTGTTTTCCCCTCCTGCACAGGAGCTGGAGGGCCTGATCCAGGCAATACACAACGATGACAACAAGGTGAGCTTACTCCCACAACAGTTCCATACAGCCTGTACCTCAGCTTCTTTGTTACCCAGAGGTGGAGCTGAGACTGGGATAGGGGTATGGAAGGGAGGGAATAGATGGGGGAACACCTGAGCATGGACTGCCTGAGCCTTTGCCTTCCCATTTCTTTATCCCCAAGACAAATGTGCCTTAGCTGCTCTTGAATCTCCTTGTTTAGGTTGGCTGGCTGAATGAGAGTCCCAAAGTAGACAGGTACTTCTTTAACCTGGAGGGAAGTGGGTACACTCTACAGTAAGAAAAAGTTCCACCCAACCCCTTGACCAAAAAATGTCCTTTGGTCCTTTCTCTTTGGTGCCTCTTCCCTGAGGCCAATGGCCTGTTGCCTGATTAGTCAGAAATCAGTGACCCTTTTCGTCACATTACCTTTGTGGTGAGTGCCAGGCATAATAAAAGTATTCCCAGCTGTGCCTGTTTGTGGCTCAATACAGGATCAGTCGTTCTGCCATCTGGAGGATGGTCCAAACGCCAGGAGAGACACAGGAAAACCAAGCCAGACTTTGAGCTTCCCTGGCCACCAGTGGTGGAATGATCTGGTAGCTGAGTCCCTCATGAAGAAAACTAAGCTTCTTACATGACCACGGATCTGCTCCCCATGGCTGCACTGCCAATACCCTGGACTGAACTTGCAGGGCATTCTTCAGTTGAGGGAGAGGGCGAGCATGTTCTAAACATTTTGGGTATTTCTATAACATCCTGACAAGATCCTGTGGAAAGGTTAGGATTTTGGCATTCTGAAATGTGGAGAATCGCTTTCCTAGAAGCAGAATGAGAAACTGATGGCCAGGACAGATACCCAGGCCTCCTGAGTCCCAGACTACAGTTCATGTTCAAGCTGTCGCTGAGCCTCACTCTCAATAGGACAAAAGCACTGTCCAGGGGAAAGACATACACTAAAATCTAGACAGTTGTTAACACTTTCAGTTTTTTCTCTCAGCAGCCATTCTAATGTACTTAGGTGATCTCAGGCCATGGGGTCCTGCTGAAAAAACAGCTTCTTTCAGCTCCTCTTCCAGACTCTCTGGTAAAATGTCTTTCTCTTGGTAGGAATTTTGCCCACCAACTTGGGATTGTATGTTTAACACACTTGCAATATATATATATATATTTAACATACATAGGTGCTAGCTGGACCTGCACAGACTAGTGAGCACTAATATCCTAAGGCAGTGAGCAGCTACCCCAAAAAGCAGGACTTGATCACTTTAGTGAGCTCAGAACTGGTTAGACGTCTTCTAGCTGTAGGAGATTATCTAATTGCGCATAGACAGGAAAGAAAGACTTTTAGTGACCCAGACACAAAGAGAGAAGAGTACCTTCCACTAGCCAGGAGGGACCTTCACAGAAAGGCAGCTGCTGGTGGAAGTGCTCTGGCAGTGGGTGAGGACCTCACTGGTCACCAGCCCAGGACACTGGCTAATCAGGCAGCAGTGCTGGTGAGATCAGAGCCAGGGAGGGAAGAGGCTTTGGGCCCCACCGTGCTATGGATGAGAGGGAGAGTGCTGTAATCCAAACCACAAAAGTCATGTCAACCTGGGATTAGGCCTTCATTAGGCCCTTTCTAATTGTGTGTATGCCTTTCCCTCCCCCAGATCTCCTGAAAGGATTTTAAATTCAGCAAGTTGAAAACAAAAAATGGAAAAGAGGAATCTTTGTGCCCATTGTAATGGGGGAAGGGTGATGATTCATTCATTCATTCATTTAAGGCTTATTTGTTGAACACCTACCACATGCCAAATCCTGCGCTAAGCAGCAGGAATACTAGAGGTAGAAAGAGCAGACATTATCCCCGCCCTCCTGAGCTGAAAGTCTAGTCACAGAGACATGGTCAATCAAATAATCCCCCAAATAATATAAGCTCACAACTCAAGGAAAGTGCCAGTGCTGGCTTTGAAGCCAGGAGCAAGCTGGTGCGCCTGGGGAAGTGAGGGAGGGTGAGCAGATGGATTGAACAGAGGCCAGAATCTGCCTGCGTGCCTGCATTTTTCTTTTTGAATTTTTTTATTTTTGATATCTTTTTATCCTATAAAATAGTACAGTACAAAAGTTTAGTGTCCAGAACATTTTGAAGAGTTGCTGTGATACACTTAAAGGCAAGCAACCTAATTATCAGTTTGGTAGGTGATACTGCATCTGCTTTCTGATGCCACTCTTTTTTGGTGATTCGTCGGTGATCCTCTCCTTTCCATCATCTCTTCCATCTGATTGCCAGGTTCGGGCCTATCTGACATGTTGCAAACTGCGTTCTGCCTACTTAATTGCTGTGAAGCAAGAACACTCACGGGCCATGGGCCTCGTCCAGCAGGTGCAGCAGGCCGCCCAGAGCAACGGGGATGCAGTCGTGCAAGATATCTGTGCCCAGTGGCTCCTGACGAGTCACACCCGGGGTGCCCACAGCTCAAGCTCTAGGAAGTAATCCTGCGGGACCAGCATCATGCAGCCTGACCACTGTGCGAGGGGAGTGCTGGCCGTGCGCCCCACCTCTTCCTCCTGCGTAGTGGGACTTCCGCAGCTCCGCCCCAGGTTGGATAAAGCTGGTCTGGCCCCTGCTCACCATCTTGGGCAAGGGCAGGGCCTTTCACGCAAGTGCCATGTTTCTGTAAAGTTCTGGGTGGGGCCTGTGTGTGCTTGTCTGGAGAGGGCCAAGCCTTTCTACCTCAGAGTGAGTGAGTCAGCGCGCACACTCCCGTGCACGCCTGTTTACGCCCGAGCATTTCCAAACAAATGAAACTCTCTTCCTTTGAGAAGAGGCACTTTAGCCTTTTGCCAGTCTGGAAACCTTCCCTGCGTTTTGGTTCTTAACCCGGGTCATCCTGTTTGTACATAGTCCCCTCCATGTGGAGATGCTTCAGCAGCTCCTCTTAACCAGAAGGGTTTTTACAGAAAAATATAAACCAAGAGGATTGTGTCTTTTTCCCTCCTTCCCCTTCCCAAAATGCAGAGATGGCTTTGGGGCCAGTGTTACCTCTTGAATAAAACTGGTTCTTCTCCAAGTGTCTCCTCTCACAAGCACAAGGAATTAACATGAGTCTTTGGGAGGTAGCCTGAGTAGAAGGGTTTTCAAGGTACTGGCATGAGAAAGCTGCAGGTGCAGATGTAAGTGAGCAGGCCTGGGAACCTGAGGCATGGCAGGAGGACACTTGTCACAGCTAGAGGATAGAAAAAGGCAAACCTCTCCAATAGGGATGCAGGCAAGTTGCCCACAGGTACAGAGCTGGCACTTTTAAACATCCCTGCTGTAAAGTCGATGGGTGAGAAAATATGGCTCCCTTTTTGAAAGTCTGAGGAGAGAAAAATGGCAGCCAGGACCTAGGAAGGAATGGCCAGACTTTCCTTATCTGAATTACCCTCCCATTTGTGCCCCTCAATTTGGTTAGGAAACCACTTCCACCTCTCCTGCTTCCCTTCACTCTCTTCAGGACGACAGGATGAAGCCATTGAGAAAACAGTATGCTTCTTTTCTGTGTCTTAACAGAGAGGCAAGGGATCACTTTTGAATTGGGCCTATGGAACAAGAGTCAGAAGGAGGGGACAGAGTAAGTCAAATATACTTGGTCAAATCCACTTGGGAAAACTCATTGAAGGGCTTCTTGTTTTCTTTTTTTTTAATAATTTATTTGACAAAATCTCTTCTGATTCATATAGGTTAAGTAAACTATCTGAAGTGCATCTTTAATGTGCATTAGCTTGAAAAAATCTTTCCTCTTCCTCCCACCCCACTGGACTGGTATCCCCGCCTCCAACTCCCTGTGCTGTTGTCTGCCAGTCGTCCAGGAAAGTTTCTGAGGGCAGGGAACAATGCTTATTCATTGCTATCTATTCAGCATCTAGAATCATGTCTAGCCCGTGGTTGACACTGTAGAATTTATAGAGTAAAGGACTAAATAATGGAAAAAAACAAATTAATTAAAATCTGCACTATCTTGTCTTCTCACCAGAGATGTGACTGTGTTTTAGAAAGGGCCTGTCATACTCAATGACTTCGATTTGCAAATGACGAGCCTAAGGAGAGCACTGCAGCTCTGAGCATCCCACCGACCAGAACTCAGCCTGTTGGTATGACAGTTGATACTAAGGCAAATAGGAACTGGATGCTCTGGTGCTTAGAAGCCCTGTGGATTTCCCTCTGAATCAAGTTTCTATAGTTAAATAAGCAACTATTATGAACATCTGTGATTAAAACTTTTGATCCTGTTAGACTATTTTGAGAGAAGTTTGACAAAAGGCTTTTCCCTCCTTGACTCCAGGAATGCATCTGTCTCCCAGGAAACATCCCCTGGCATTCTGCTTGCTCTTCTGAGTCTTCCCTTTTGCACTGAATGTAAGCACTTTACACAAATGGGCTGTAAATTTTGCAGCCCTTAATTTGGATAAGACCAGATTTTCCTGACCTTTTCTCTATCTAGTTAAACTATAAAATGGCAACCATTGACTAGATTGACAGAAGAAGAGGCTAAAGAACAGTTGTGCATCACGCTATGGTCTCCAGCAAAAAAAATTAAAAATGTTCATAATTAAGGATTAAAGGTTTTGCTATAAGCAAGCCACAATAAAATGTCTATCCTCCAAGTTTCTTGCCTTTGTGCCTTCTTTGTGCTGTCCTGCTCTTAGCCTCCCCATCCTTTTTCCTCATGGTCTGTGCAGAGTGAAGGGGTGAATGGGAAAGGTCAGATGGCCTTCGACTCTTGAACTTTCTCTAAATCAGGGGTTCTTAACAAGGGGTCTGTGAGCTTGACTTTAAATTAAGGAAAAAAAAAACATTCTTGTGGGGACATGTTGGTGCAGGTGTGATATATTTATTAGATAATTCACAGTATAGTGTGGACTTAGTAAGGGGTCCATGGTTTTCACCTGACTGGCACAGGGGTCCATGGAAAAAAAAGGTTAAGAACCACTGCTCTAAATGATTCCCATTATGACCAGTGACCCTTTGGTTAGACTATCTAAAGTTTCCTATGTTTTAAAAATTTTTAGTTCACCCTTCTCCCACCAGATTTTTTTTATCCTTCAGTTGGGGTTGGAGATGGTAATACATTCATCAGGTAATAGAAGGTAAAAAAAAAAGTCCCTTCCATCCCTGTTCCTCAACCACCCAGTCCCCTCCCAGAGGCTACCAATTGTTGCCAGTTTCTAATTATTTATGCATAAACAAGCATTAATGTCTAAAGTATTCTACCCTAAGGATATGCCACAATTATTTAGCCAGTCTATGGCTGGCCATTTTAGGTTGTTGTCATCTATTACCCCTACAAATTGTGCTGCAGTAAATCATCTTGTACAGAATTGCTGGGTAGAGGATATGAGCATTTGGTAAATCTTACCAATTGCCTCCCAAAGAAGTCATTGCAATTAACTCTCCTACTATTAGGGATATAATAAACAAATATAATCCTAAACTTCATAGCAGTACAGTTTGTAACAAAAAAAAATCAAAGGTTTATCAAAAGGGGTTAAAGTATAGATTATATTACATACATAGAATATAATATACTGTAACCATTTAAAAGAATAAAAATTCTTTTACAATTAAAAACCATTGTAAAATTCTTTTATAATTGTTGTTGCAATATTAAAAGATCACCAGGGATATTAGGCAGAAAAAAAGCCAAATGCTTTATTTTTCTCCCTTTTGTGTAAATTCAAACGCAGCCACAGTTTTGGATTTTCTGGAGAGACTCACACGAAAGTGTTCACCATGGTTGCCTTTTGGGAGAAAGATCAGGAGAGTATGGGAGGGAGAGATTCGCTTTGCATTTTGTGCTTGATTTACTTGAGATTTCTGTACCATTTGCATTTTCTGGCCTTGATCATGTACATATTACAATATATGCACTAAAAAGGATATATTGCTAGTTTGTTTTGTGTGTTTACTTCTGTATTCTTCAACATTCTGAAAAAGAAATAAGTGATTGTTGCAAAGAGGAGTTATACACAGTATAGCATAGTGGTTGAGAGTTAAAGCTTGACTGTCTGTACTCAATTGCTGCCCTGCCACTTACTGGCTATGTGACCTTGGACATATTGCTTCATGTCTCTGTGCCTCTATTTCTTCATCTGAAAAGTGAGAATAATAATACATTTTGTAGGGTTAAGTGAGTTAATACATGTAAAGTGCTTAGAGTAATGTCTGGCACTTGGTAAGTCCCAAAGTATGTTAGCTATTAGCATCTTCCTCCTCATCACTATTATTTATATGTATGTGTGTGTGTGTATAAATTCTATCAGTGTTAGTACCCCAAGGCCCATGGCACTTCTACGTGGGAGCTTTTTTTCCCAGCTCCCCACTTCCTCTCACCTCCTTGCTCCTCCCACTAGATGTGAATTCTTACTCCTTTTCCCATATGCATTTGGCTTTTCATGTCTTAAAACCTTCCCTTTTCCAAGAACTTACAGACATTTTCTTCTAATAATTTTATAATTATTTTGCTTTTGGCTTTCTAATCCATCTAATGTTAGTTTTAATGAATGGTATGAGGTAGGGAATCTGTATTTTCATTTGGTTCACTATTTGTCAAACACCATTTTTTGCTATTCCATCTTTTCCTGCTGATTTGAAGTGCCATCTCTTCAGCTGTTACATTCTTACATGATTCTTTCCCCTTTATTCTTAAATCATTCTTAAATCACAACTAAATATTTCACAGTAAATTTGAGACTCAAGCCAGATCTAACTTTTTTTAAATACTAAAAACCATCAGGTGTGAAGTTTTGGGGTTTTCATCAGCCAAGTTTCCTGCCACTTGAAGGAAATTATTCTGAATGGGAGAGAATGAAGTCTGCATTCAGGGATATGCAAGTACAGGAGGAAGAGGATCCTGGTCTTGCTTGAGCCCCCAGTTCTAGTTATTGCTGAGATACATCCCTGTCCTTTCCTTGAGTTCATGAGTGAAATACTCCATTTTAAGGCCTAAGTTTGCTCAAGGTGGGTGTCTACTAATAGCTTGTAATTTGAAAGAGGCCTAATACACAAGGTAGCTCCAGGATTTGGAGGCATGGTGGTGGTGTACACAGATTTCAGTTGGACAAGTGTTGGGTGTCAACCAAGATAATCTGGAAGCTAGTCATCACTTAAGTAATCTGTGCTCTGGAACTTGTTTGGTTTTGACTTGCATATCGTTTCTTCCATTTCCTATTCCTTTAGTTTCCCACATATATTTTATTTTAAGAAATTCAGGCCAGTCTCATATAAGCCAAAGGGAAAGAGGATTTTCTACCTCTAGGCTAAGCTAGCTAAGACCATAAGAGAAACCAGAAATAGGGCAATAGGACTGGACAGTTAGAGAAGCACGTAGGAGAGGAGAAGTCAGGGACAACTGTGATTCCCTGATTCCTTTTCATCCAGGATCTTGTCTCCTATATCAAAGGGGCATTGTGCCAGGCAGGAAACCATAGCCATAGCGCAAATACAGCGGAAGAAAATGGCATGCATGGTTGCAGGAGAATCAAGGAAGCAGAGACAAGAAAGCAGAAGGCTGACTCAATCCTGAGAGTTCCCATTGTTTTAGTTTGGTAAAGGCTGCCCATGCAATATACCAGAAATGATTTGGCTTTTATAATAGGAATTTATTACAGTAAAAGCTTACTGTTCTGAGGCTGTGAAAATGTCCAAACCAAAGCCCCATCAGCAAGTCTCTAGGAACCTGACAAGAGGCCAGGACAGGTATGGGTTTCTTGCCTAGGCTGAATGGGCTAAACAATGCTTTTGGGGTTGGGCAGGAAGCAAGATGTAAGCTTGCCCATGAGATGCAAGCTGTAGCCTGCGCCTAAGGCGGTTCAAAGGAGTAGTGCTGGTGGAGGCTGTGCCGTGTGGGAGCATCTGAATGCCATGAGAAATGTTGGGGTCTGGAATCTCAGCAAAGGGAGCAACCTTGATTTAATATTCCAAAAATGCCAACAACACGTAGCATCAATACCCACACCCATTTTGGGGGGGAGAGTTGGGGGGCGGGGGGTAGGGCATTCTTTGCTCCTCATGTCTCACATATTTGGTGTCACTTACTGTTAGGTATAAATACTTCCAATAATCTGGGATAGGGTAAAAATCTTTAGATTCAAAATATCTTCCCTGGCCAAATAATAGTTCACAAATCTTCTTTCTATGAGAGGCAGCATAGCATTGTGGTTAAGAGTCACCACTCCATCCCAGCACCTGTCTGAGCTTGCCAAGGCTCAACCCCACAGCAATTGACTCCAAGGTCTCTGAGAATCCTAGGGAACATACACAGAGGTTTTGTAAATGTTCAGATTTCAGATATTGGACACAAATCAAGAATAGTATGGCCTTCCTTAAGCCAAGCATACTAGCAAATAGTCTGGCAAAGGAATCAAAGGATTACAAAGACAACATAACCTAAGGATTCCACATATATCAGGGAACAATCTTTTGAACATGTTAGAATTCTTGTTCTCTCTGAAAAGACTTTCTATAGATGATTCTAATTTAATAAAAAGGGTTGTATTTGGGGAAACGGACATGGCTCCACCAACTTGGCTCCCATCCAACATAGGAAGTCCAATGTTCGATGCCCAGGGCCTTCTGATGAGGGCAAGCTGGCCCACGTGGCAAGCTGGTCCACAAGGAGTGCCAGCCCATGCAGGAATGCCACCCAGCGCGGGAAAGCTGCCCTGCACAGGAGTGCCAGCATGGAGAGTAGGCACAGCAAGATGATACAACAAGAGACAAAGGAGAGAAAATAAGAAGATGTAGCAAAACAGGAAGTTGAGGTAGTACAAGAGAGTAATAGCCTCTTTCCCACTCCGGAAGGTCCCAGGATCAGTTCCCAGGGTCACCCTGATGAGAATACAAGCAGACACACAGAAGAACACACAACCAGTGGACTCAGAGAGCAGACAACAGGGGGAATGGGGGAGAAATAAATAAATCTTTAAAAAAGAAAAAATCGTTGTATTTGTGTGAAAGTGAAGGAACCCAAGCCTTGTGTGCGGGTTTGTTCAAGAGCCCCATGCTGCCAATACCAAGTCCCAGCATTTTGCCAGGAAGTGACAGCCAGAGATGCCCCCTTTGCAGCCCAAACATGGCTTTGTTTCTTCTGCCCACCACCACCCCAAGCCTTGCCTCACCACGTCTCCTGCTGATCTCTTAGACCAGCCCACGTGCCTGTGTTGAATCTTAGCTCGCACACCCGTGGCCTACACAGCAGAGCAGCCTAGTATGCTTGCCTTTCACCTTCCAGACTCTTGGTTTTCAGGTTATCCTTGCTTCTCTAGGGTCAGCAAGGCTCTTCACCAGCCCAGTCTCCTACCCACATATTTCCTTTTACTGTTCTTCCTTCCCTTAGCCTGTCACCAGTCTCCACTGGACCCAACAGCCTAGGAGGCAGATTATAGGTCCTAGCAGTAAATCTATACTGGTTGCTTCTGCAGTATTATCCCCCCCCCTTGCCCAGTCACGTTCTAGGGTGTTTTCTTGGGGGACTTTGCAACTTCCTCCCCTGTGGGAAGAGGGAGAGCAAGGCTGTTAAGTGGTCAGGCTTGCTTGAAAATAATTGAAAAAGGTGCTGGGAAGCGGATTTGGCCCAGTGATTAGGGTATCCACCTACCACATGGGAGGTCTGTAGTTCAAACCCCGGGCCTCCTTGACCCGTGTGGAGCTGGCCCATGCACAGTGCTAATGCGCACAAGGAGTGCCGTGCCACACAGGGGTGTTCCCACGTAGGGGAGCCCCACGCACAAGAAGCGCGCCCCATAAGGAGAGCCGCCCAGCGCAAAAGAAAGTGCAGCCTGCCCAGGAATGGCGCCACACACACGGAGAGCTGATGCAACAAGACAAGACACAGATTCTGGGTGCTGCTGACACAAGCGGACACAGAAGAACACACAGCGAATGGACACAGAGAGCAGACAACTGGGGGGGTGGGGAAAGGGAGAGAAATAAATAAATCTTTTTTTTTAAAGGTGCTCAAAAATATGTGTGCTCATACATGTACGTTCGTAGCATTATTCACAAAAGTCAAAAGGAGGAAGGAACTCAGATGCCCATGAACAGATGAATGGATCAACAAAATGTGGTGTGTCAAAAGGCCTGCTACAGTAAATAGAATGAAGAGAGCTTAACAGTATAACAATTTGCAAATTGGGAAACACCAAGTAAAAGCGGGTGTTCCAAAGCAGCCAGGGCATTGGGAATTTATAGTCCTCCCCCCAAAAGCGGGACATGGCGGCTGTCAGGCGACCTCAGTTCTAGCAGCTTATTGGAACATCCAGGCAGAAGGAAACATGTTCCCGAAACTGATTGGGCAGAGTTCAGGCCTCATTCTAGTCCTAGTTCCTCTAAATCTTGTTCTCCAAACTGTCCACCTTGTGTGGCTTCTTTACCAGAGCCATTTTGTAACCCAGGGCCTGAAGGTCAATTTAGAGTTCCTTTAACAGGTGTAAATACAATGGAAACTTAATCAGCTATATAAAGGAATAAACTTCAGATTTATGAAGACATTATGGTAAGAGAAAGACGACAGATACAGATTTATGAAGACATTATGGTAAGAGAAAGAAGATAGATACAAAAGGCCACATAGTGTATGATTCCGTTTTTATGAAATATCCCAAATAAGCAAATATGTAGAGGCAAAATGAAGATTAGTGATTGCCAGGGCTGTGTTGATACTGAGGTAGTATGGAAAATGTGAGCCAAATGTACACTATGGACATAGCAATAATCAGATGGTATTATTTTATTCTGTAGCAAATGACCCACCACATTGTGGTGTGTTGATGGAGGGGTGTTGTTTGGGAATTCTGCCCATGTGCATTATTGTTTTATAAGCTTACAACTTCTATCATAAAAAATATACTTAAAAAATAATAGGATGGGTTGGGGAAAAACACACCAAATATAAGATAAGAACCATGATTAGTAGTAAGATTTTTTTTAAGATTATTTATTTCTCTCCCCTCCTCCCCCCCACCCCAGTTGTCTGTTCTCTGTGTCTCTTTGCTGCATCTTGTTTCTCTGCTTCTGTTGTTGTCAGCGGCATGGGAATCAGTGTCTCTTTTTGTTGAGTCATCTTGTCATCTTGGTGTGTCAGTTCTCTGTGTGGGTGGCACCATTCTTAGGCAGGCTGCACTTTCTTTCACACTGGGCGGCTCTCCTTACGGGGCGCACTCCTTGTGCGTGGGGCTCCCCTACGCGGGGGATACCCCTATATGGCAGGGCACTCCTTGCATGTGTCAGTACTGCGTATGGGCCAGCTCCACACAGGTCAAGGAGGCCCAGGGTTTGAACCACGGACCTCCCATGTGGTAGACGGACGCCCTAACCACTGGGCCAAGTCCGTTTCCCAGTAGTAAGATTTTGACAGTGTTCTTTCATAGTTTGTAACAAGTGTCTCATGACAATGCAAGGTGTTGGTAGAGGGTTGATGTATGGAACCCCTATATGATGTTATGCATGTTTGCTTTGTATGTCACAACTTTTACTATAGACTTAATTGTTTATATATGTTCATATATAAATGATAAAAAGATAATAATAATCGGATTGGTTAGGGGAAAAATACTTTTGTTTAGTAGCAATATTTTGACAATGCTCTTTAATCATTAATTAAAAAGGTTTGAGGTGGGGGCGTATTTGGGATGTGGAGCTGCCCTGGATGGCGCCTCGGGGATGATCACCGGACATCGTGGATCCTCACAGGGCCCACTGGATGGAATGGAGGAGAGTATGGGCCATGATGTGGACCATTGTCTGTGAGGTGCAGAGGTGCCCAAAGATGTACTTACCAAATCCAATGGATGTGTCATGATGATGGGAACGAGTGTTGTTGGGGGGGGAGAGGGGGGGTGGGGGGGGTGGGGTTGAATGGGACCTCACATATATATTTTTAATGTAATATTATTACAAAGTCAATAAAAAAAAAAATAATGTAAGTTATCGGTGGTAGGGTGAGATGTTATATATGTTTGTTTGATGCTATGTATGTTTTGTAAGTTCACAACTATTATACATTTATTGTTTA
The DNA here is from genome assembly GCF_030445035.2 of Dasypus novemcinctus. Classification (NCBI taxonomy): domain Eukaryota; kingdom Metazoa; phylum Chordata; class Mammalia; order Cingulata; family Dasypodidae; genus Dasypus; species Dasypus novemcinctus. The sequence goes on from NC_080675.1 coordinate 42,357,419, forward strand.
TGTATGTTTATGTATGAGTGGTATATTTCAATAAATTAAAACAACAACAACAACAAAGTCCCTTATTTAGAAACACACAGAAAAATATTTATGGATGAAAAATGCGATGTTGGAAATGTGCTTTAAACTATGTGTCACCCCCCCCCCCAGATAAAGTGTAATGGGGAAAATATATAAAGCGAGACTGACAAAATGCTGACAGAGTTGATACTAAATGATCGGTACATGAGAATTCACGATACTATTTTCTCTGCTTTTGTCTATTTGAAAATTTCTATAATATAAAGGAATATTTTTGGTTGTTGTTTTTTTTTTAAGTCCACTTGCTATTGAAGAAAAGGGCTTTCTTTTCCCCCAGAAAGCCTTTTGAATGCTTTAGAACTAGAGCCAATTCACATTGTTTCTTTGGTCAATTGGCTAAAAGAGGGGCATCTGTAGCCTCTTCTAGGTGAATTTCAGCATGTGAGGCCCAGGGCCAGAAGACAGGAGAGAAGGAAGACCAGAAGGGAGAAAAGCTATGAATTTAGGTAAAGGAATTATCAGGGCTTGGTTTTTCTGCATCTACATAGCATGTATTACATCTCAACCTGTATAAGTTAAGTCACTGCTCTCACTTCTTGGATGATGAAATGTTGGAGCTGAAAGAAATTAGAGAAAATAACTAAGTGGACCATATATTATAAGAAGGTTATGGGTGGGCAGGAAAGGTGAGAGACTGCTCACTAAACCAGTTGGCCACCTTCCTTTCTTTCCTCCATTTCTCCCTTGCCACCCTGAGGAAATAAATAAGGCAATAAGAAGAATCCTCCATCTTTATTGTCTCTAAAAATTGAGGTCAAGGAAACTCTTTTGAAAATGGGAAGATCCAGGTTCACAGCAGTGGTGCCAGGATCTGCAGAGGAAGGAATCAAACTCAGCTAGGGTTGAGTGGTCCAGACTCCAAGTGGTCCAGACTCCTGAGTGGTCCAGACTCCAAGGACATGACTAGTATTTCAAAGAAGAAGGAGGTCAGTCAAGAATTTTCATCTCTAGTCTTAGCAAACATGTAATGCTGATGCTTCTATTGCATCCTCAGAGGATGCAAGCTGACCTTTCTGGTAATGGTGAGGGTAGGAACTGACCCAATTTCCCAGGTGCTCCTTCACCCACATGCCTGCCATGGATCTGCCTACACCCTGAAGGCAACCAACCCTCCAGGTCTTGGAGAAGAACACTGTGTGTGAGACTGTCCCAGGCCATAAGCCAGCCTCAAAAGAAGGTTGAGTGTGCAAAGGTTTCCAGATGAATCAGGAGGATCAGAGCAGGGCAGGATTCCCAGCAGCCAGCTGCTAAGTGGGGCAATCCTTCAGAGTTGGCTTCTCGGTGCGGACTGGACCTGAGAAAGCTGTAGCTCCTCCACCTGCTACTCCCACTGTATTCCTAGAAGCTCACAGCTGACATTCCACAGGCGCTCAGCTATTTTGTTATTTCGGGCCCTTGGAGACACCCAAGACCTCTTGCAGTCACTGGAGGGCAAAGAAAGAGGACGAATATGCTGGAGTGAAAACTGAGATAGAGCAACCAGTCCCCAGTCCCAGAGGGCCAGAGACAACGACCTGGAAATTTTTTAAAGTCCATCTTCACCCTGTCTTGTGTTGATCACCCTCTCGGCTCCTTGATGAAAGGAGCAAACCATTACATTCCTTTCTTCCAGGGGTTCTTAACCTGTTTTTGTGGCATGGACCCCTTTGGCAGTATGGAAAAAAGTTTATGGATTTTTTCTCATGATAATAGTTCTAAACGCATTAGATATAATACATTGGCTTAAAAGAAACTGATTGTATTGAAATGCAGCCCTGTGCTATTGTAATACATATGCTTCAAGAAGATCTGGATCTTCTATATCAAGATCCAGCACTGGGTCTAACAACTCCCAAATTTTGAAGTAGTAGTTGGCAGAAATGGCAGTCTGCGAGCAACAACCGCAACATGCTATGGAAATATTTATAATTTTAGTAGTGACAAATGCACAGCTATCACCACTTACTGTGGTTCATTGCCTACAATCAAAATTGAAGGAAAGGCTAAATTTCCGTTGGAGCTTAGTGAATTTAAAGATGAGATGAAATTATTTTCCCATCCGCATTCACAGACCCCTTGAACTCTATCCACTGACCCCCTGTGCTCCATGAACCCCAGACCAAGAACCCCGGCTTTCATTTGTTTGGGGGGAGGGAAGGGGGTCTTAGGTACTAAAGGGCTGCAGGGCTGGTACAGAGCAGTTATAGTGGTTTGTTTTTAATGGCATTGTTTTCTGATTATAAAAGTCTTGTACGACACCTGATTGGAAACAACAGTTAAGTACTGACAAAAGAAGAAGTCTATTATTTAATTGCTTTTCCTTACAGTCTTGTTTGCTTTGTTTGTGTATAAATAGATACATGGTCTTTCTCTCTTTTATACAAAACTGGGATCTAGTTGTACCTAGTTAGGGGAGGATTTTCTTTCTCTCATTAATTTTTTAAATATATAAGCAAAAAATAAATATATGACCTTTAAAAAAGTTTTAATAATAAAGAAATACCTAGGCATTTCCAATGTATAAAGATATGGTTTAGTATTGCAGGTTTTTTCTCACAACATTATATTCCCAACATTTTCCTACTATTTAAACATTATTTGAAAATATATTTAGCTATATAATATTTTATCACATATTTATAGCAGTGAATGTCCTATAGAAATACAATGCAAGCCACAAATAAAATTTTCCAGTAGCCACATTTTTTAAAGTAAAAGGAACCAAGTGAAATTATTAATGAAGATAGTTTACATTCTTTTCTTATACTAAGTCTTCAAAATCCAGTTTGCACTTTATACTTGTAGCCCATCTCAACACGTACTAGCCACATTCCAAGTGCTCAATAGCCACACGTGGCCAGTACCAACCGTACTGTAAGCACAGCTTTAAAGCCAGCCTGCCTGGGTTTCAATCCCAGGTCTACCACTTATAAGCCTGAACGAGTTAATTATTATGTCTATATTCCCTCATCTGTAAAATGGTCATGATAACATTACCCACCTCTTAGATTTGTGATGATTATATGAATTAAAACATGTAAACAACAGTAGAACACATTGTAAAAGAGGTCAAACAATGTGAGCTATTATCATTTCTCCATTCTCCTATTGTTGGACATTAGGCTATTGTCACTGCTTCACACAATAGATGGTACATCAACAAACAGCCTTGAACTAAATTGGACAGAATAGACTTGAGCTGGATCAAATCACAGAACAGGAAAGAGGTTTAATCCTGGGCTTCCCCCTTTTCCCAAACTCTTGATTGCTCACTGAATTTAGGATAAGATTCAACATTGAAATTTCTACTTCTATAGTCTAACAAACAGTACTGATTTAAGCAACTATGGGAGACAGAGTTCACACTGCAAAGAGATGACTTTGCCCCACTGCTTTGTGCTGAGTGGTATTAAGAAGTATTAAAGAATTCATGAATGAAGTAGGCAAAAAACTTCAAGGAGGAGAAAAAGTATCAGAGGGCCTGCTAGTGTCCCCAACAGGGGCAGTCTTCTCTAATAGCTCTCAGAAAGCTACAAAGCTTATAGCAAAACATGGCACACAGGTATGAAGCAGCAAATAGAAAAGCAGCACTTTCCATGTTTCTAATATAATAGTCCTTGGAAAACTGGCAACATTTGGTTTTCAGGCCAACCCAAACCTGGATTCCAACATCAGGCACAAACTCAGCTACAGGGGCTACACAGCCCAGGGCACCCCGTGCCTCCCCCCCCGCCACACACGCTGCCTCCCACACACCTGAAGTACTTGCCGCTCAGGGGCTCCAGACCCTCGGCCAGGGCACAGTGCAGGCTGGTCTGCGCCCCCTCCCGCGCCGACTTGAGGAAGGGGGAGAAGAGCCGCCAGAGCAGGCAGAGCAGGAAGGAGTGTCGGACCAGCTCGGAGCGGACGACGCCAGGGTGCACCACGTAGGTGGTGACCCCTGAACCTATGGCAAAGAGGGCACAGTTAGACTAGGGACACAGCCAAGCCCAGGATCTGAACTCCAGCCCTTGCTCCCTGACTCGGGCAGTGCCAGCTCTGTGGCTCAGCTCACCACATGAACCTCCGCAAATGGCACACAGGAGGAAGCACCCTGCTTTAAAGGCAAAATACATCTGTTCCAGTCCAGACTTCTTCACTTTCCATAAAACCTTGGGCCCACCACTTCTACAGACCTCTGTCCTAACCCAGCCTAAACTAATAATACCTAATTTGCCTGTTACAAAAAGTTCTTGTGCCAACCAAATGAGATAACTGATGTGAGACAAGATAAGGCATCAGAATAAGGTAACTCTATGAGGTTCCTAAACCCTATTCAATTTTAAGCTTCCCAAACGCAAGGACTGTTTTTATTCCATTTACAGCCTCATTCTCAGTGCACAGAGCTACCCCCAGAAATACACGTTTGACAGCCCAACTTCCAAGGATTCTACTAACCTCTAATCTGGACAGAGGACTCTGTTTTTGTTATCTTGCCTCTGGCCCTTTCTAGGGACTCACCTTGGAGCCTCTTGGCCAGTTCACGAGTGAAAAGCACGTTGGCCAGCTTGCTGTGGCAATAGGCAAAACTTCGGCTGTAATACTTCTCACCCTGGAGGTTGTGGAAGCAAATCTTGCCAGCGTGGTGGACTATCGATGACAGGTTCACCACCCGTGCAGGAGCAGACTCCTTCAGCCGCTCCAGGAGCAGGTAGGTGAGAAGGAAGTGGCCTGGGAGGAGAGCCAGCAGGGGAGAGTGAAGGGGGTGAGGCAGCCCCGGGTGGGGGTCTAGTGTTAGCTTACTACCTTCTGGGTGTGAACACATTTTGATGCCAAATAAGGAACTCAGTGCTAATGACGAGTCATTCTGAGTTAGTAGATTCCTAAAGGCGCTGGCCAGAGCTAGACTGTAAGTAAGGTAATAGACCTAATCTAGATTTATTTGTTCCTCTACCCTTATCCCAGTCAGGAGAAATATACACCTGCTAGCTTCTGATTCTCCCTCTGGCCATGGTCAAACAACAGTGGGCCCAGTACGGAAGGAAGAATGAAATAGGGCAAAATAACGTTTGCCGAGAATCAAAGGACATGTTCCATTCTCTCCTCACTCGAGCCATCACCTTGAACTCTGAACCCTAGCCTGTCTCTTCCCTCAGATCCTCAAGGTTTGCCTGCCTCTGTGGACCACACCCTGGGCTGCCTTGGTCCTCAGCTATGGACATGACCTCTCCAGCCAAATCTACACTCCGGCACCCCCAGGCCTGGCCTGGCCTGGCAAGCCTTGCACTGTCATGGTCCCATCCAAGTATGCCATTCTTCCTCGTGGTATCTCCCGGGATGGGGGGTTTCTTAATGATGTGGATAGGAGGCTCTCACTTTTGGAGACTGATCAGGAAAGGGGCAATGAACTACAAGCCACTCCATCCAGTCCATTAGAAAGCTAGGTGCTATGAGGACACTGGGCATTCTGGCACTGGTATAGGGTCATCTCCCTAGTGAGAACGAGGTGGGGTGTGCCTCATTTTCCAGCCACTCATAGGTACTTACCCAGGTGGTTGACACCGAGTTGTGTCTCAAAGCCGTCAGCTGTCCTAGAATATGAGCACATCATCACTCCCGCATTGTTGATGAGGACATGGAGCTGCTTTTCCTCTGTAAAGCACAACCAGAGACCGGGGGATAGCAAGGAGACTGCTGGTTCTTGTCACAGCCCCGAGTTTTTGCCCCTTGTTTTTTTGTTGTTGTTGTTTATTTTTAGCTTCTTATTTTAAAATACGTTCTAACTTACGGGACAGTTACAAAAATAATACAAACCCCATACAGAGAACTTCAACAACCCCTACCCCACCAGATACCCAGATCCCCCAATTTTAACTTTTTTTGGCCACATTTGCTATATCATTGTTTCTTTCCATCTATCAATCCATTTTCTGAACACTTAAGTATAGGTTGTATACATCATGCTCCTTGAGCACTTAATACTGCCATGTCCATTACCCAAGACCAAGGATAGTCACTTATATACCCACCTTAAGTACGGTTATCAAGTTCAGGCAATTTAACATTGATATAAAGCTTCCAGTTAATATTCCAATGTTTTCATATATCCCAAATGGTTTCCCTTTAAGCCTTTTCTCCTCCCTTGCTAGAACCCATCCAGGATCATGCATTGCATTTAATTGTCATTTTCTCTTTAGTTGCTCTTTCTTTCTTTCTTTTTTGTTTGTTGTTTTGTTTTGTTTTTTTAAGATTTATTTATTAGTTTTATTTCTCTCCCCTCCCCCTCCCCCCAACCCCCCCATTGTCTATTCTCTGTGTCCATTTTGCTGCGTGTTCTTCTTTGTCCGAGTCTGTTGTTGTCACCGGCACGGGAATCTGTATTCCTTTTTGTTGCGTCATCTTGTTGTGTCAGCTCTCCCTGTGTGCGGCGCCATTCCTGGGCAGGCTGCACTTTCTTTCGCACTGGGCGTTCTCCTTATGGGGCGCACTACTTGCGTGTGGGGCTCCCCTATGCGGGGACACCCCTGTACTCTTTGCACACATCAGCACTGCGCGTGGGCCAGCTCCACACGGGTCAAGGGGGCCCAGGGTTTGAACTGCAGGTAGATGGACGTCCTTCCAATGGGCCAAGTCCGCTTCCCCTTTCTTTCTTTCTTGATTTAGTTGTGGGAACATATATATAATATAGACTTTCCCATCTCAACCACTACCAAACATAACACTCATCGGGATTCATTATATTCACAACATTGTGTTACCCTAATCACCTCCCATTACTAAACCTTTCCCAAATTCCCAAACGGAAACCTGACCAACATTATTCATTACTTCTCAATTCCTCCTATCCTCTCTCCCCACCCCAGCAACCTGCTCTAATTTCTGTCTCTGTCCCCTTACGTACTCTCTGGTATTTTCTTTGTAAATACTATGAGGCTTAAATTTAACATCCTAAATCTATAAAAAATAATGTTTGTTTTGGTACCAACTTAACTTCAACAATATACACAAACTATATTCCTGTACCCTTCTGACTCCCCACCTTTATATAGTTTCTGTTATAAATAACGTGTTTACACAATAAGAGTTCAAAAACACTGATTTATCATTACATTTTATGCATTTGCCTTTTAGATCTTGCAGAAAGAAAAAAGTAGAGATACACATCAAAAATGCAATAGTACTGGCATTTATATTTACCCCTGTCATTACCCTCACTCGAGATCCTTATTTCTTCACATTGCCAGATCACATGGCAACTCTATATTCAGCTTCCTTAGGAACTGCCCAACAGTCCTCCACAGTGGCTGTACCATTCTGCATTCCCACCAACAGTGAAGGAATGTTCCTCTCCCTCCACATCCTCTCCAACACCTGTAGTTTTCTGACTTTTTAATACTGGCCATTCCAACAGGTATGAAATATCTCTTTGTAGCCTTGACTTGCATTTCCATAATGCAAGTCTAGCGGCGTTGAACATTTTTTCATGTGTTTTATCGCCATTTGTATTTCTTCTCTGGACAAATGTCTGTTCAAGTTTTGCCCATTTTTTAATTAGGTAGTTTGTCTTCTTATTGTCAAGTTGTAGTATCTTTATATATCATGGATATTAAACTGTTATTGGATATTTAATTGTCAAATATTTTCTTTCATTGAGTCCCTCTGAGCATGTTTAGAACACTTATTTTTTTAAGTCTTTGTCTGGAATGTCTCGGGTCCAGTCCTCCTCATTGATGGTTTCTAATGCTTTAATCCTCTCCTTTGCCTGAGTCATAACATCCTGTTTAAACATTTTGTATGTTTTGTAACTTTTTGTTGAAACCTGGACATTTTGATATCTTAATGTGCTGTCACTGAAATCTAGACTCACTTGCCACCAAACAGATTGGGCCAGATATAGATGCTTCTAGTATGTGTACAAGGGTTTCCTGTGGAACTGGGCCCAGAGATCCATACTGTGAACGTGGGCCAATGTTGCACTGACCCAGTGAGGGGATGGAGGGGGTGCCAGCTGGGATATCACATGATCCTACCACCTTTTTTTGGGGGGGGGAGGTACTAGGGCTGGGGATTGAACCTGGGACCACGTATGTGGGAAGTCAGCACTCAACCACTGAGCCACATTGACTCCCTGAGTTGTTTTTTTTTTTGTTTGTTTTGCTTGTTGTTTGTTTTTGTTTTTATAGGAGGCACTGGGAGCCAAACCCAGGACCTCCCACATAGGAGGTGGGAGCTCAACTACTTTAGCCACATCTGCTCCCCCTACTGCTTTTTTATTTTTTTAAATTTATTTATTTATTCCCCCCTCATTGTTTGCACTCACTGTCTGTTCATTGTGTGCTTGTTTTGTTTTTGTTTTATTTAGGAGGCACCAGGAACTGAAGCCAGGACATCCCATGTGGGAGGGAGGCACACAATGTCCTTAGCTACCTCAACTCCCTGCTTATTGCATCTTTCATTATGTTTCCTTGTTGTGTCACCTTGTTGCATCATCTTGTTGCATCAGCTCACTGTGCCAGCCTGTCACATCAGTTCACTGTCTTGCTTGTCTTCTTTTTTTTTTTTTAAAGATTTATTTATTTTCTCCCCTCCCTCTACGCAGGGGACACTCCTGCATGGCAGGGCACTCCTTGTGCACATCAGCACTGCACATGGGCCAGCTCCACACGGGTCAAGGAGGCCCTGGGTTTGAACCATGGACCTCCCATGTGATAGGCAGATGCCCTATCCATTGGTCCAAGTCCATTCCCCTCCTACTGCTTTTAGGTAGCCTTTTTCTTGATTTGGTGATTGCCCTGTCACTGCAGTCATTTAAATGGTTTCTAGAGCTTTGAGAAAGATGTTTCTGCCAGTCCTTGCTGGTTGTTCAAAGTTTCTGTGCAGGGATGGAGCCCTGAAGCATCTCACTCTGACATCTTGATCCTTGCCCCTTGCTTTTGTTCATGAGCTGTTCTTGCTGGGGCAAGGTTGCTTTGATAGGAGTCACTCACTCTGCCTTCAGCACTATCCCCACTTAGACCTTTCTTAGCGATATTCAATAACCATTGTCCCCAGGAACAAACCTGTCAGGTTTCTAATTTTAGTTACTCATATCTTCCTTGACAGCATTCATACATTCCTTCCTTCCTTCATTCTTCAAGTGTGTTCTGAGGACCGATGCTGGGCCAGGTCCACTTCGCTGGGCACTAAGAAGACAGGCATGGTCCCTCTGTTCTGCAGGCAGAAACTGGTCACTTTCTAAGATTCAGATGAACTATAGCCACAACACTACCTCATCTAGTGCCCATGGCTACAGAAGGTTGGTTCTCAGGATGAAAGAAGAGAGTGGCATTAGGGCCACCCCTTGATGCCCAGGTGCAGGTTCAGACAGAGAGCTGACACCTTCAACATTCCCCCTGCTGAGGCAAAAAGAAGAAAGGATCCTGCCCAGCTCATCCACCTGCCATGCCCGTCCTGCTGGTTCGTGTGGCAGAACCTGTCCAGTGGGATCAATGATGGTTTTTATGGAAAGACCGTAGATGGTCCAGGGTGGAGCAGCCAGTCCCACTCATAGCTTCCTGCCTTGCTAGCTATCCACCAGGCCCTTACCTGCCAAAAAGCCCGCAGCAAAGGCCCGGATAGATTTGGTGTCTGATAGGTCCAGTTTCCGTACGAGTACCTGGGAGTTCTTTGTATCTGCTCGAATTTCACTGGCAGCAGACTCCCCCTTCAGTACATCTCGGCAAGCAATGTATACTCGGGCTCCTGGAGCCAAAACAAAGAGAGAGCAATGTTCTCAGATCCTAGGCTGAAAAAGACACACATAAAGTGAGCTTAGGATTAGTGGCCAGAGCCTTCTCCCAACCATCCGTAAAGCAGTGAGTGGTCATATTGCCACTTCAGGATTCTCACAGGTAGTACTGCTCAGTCTTGTGGCTATTAGCTTAACCCCAGGCTGAGAAAACTCATGTTCACACTTTGCCAGAAGCCATTGCTATTTAATGTTGCTTAGTATCCCCTTTGAGAATAACTGACTGGACCAATATTATACATGGACATCATTGTTTTCTTGACTTTATATAGTAGAGAAGGAGCAGGAAGGAATAGTTAAGGTGACAGAGTACGTTGGTGTCACAGCTGGACTTGAATCCCAGGTTCCTGGAATTCCTGGTCAGAGCCTCCCAGCCTCAGAGGAAAGACAAGGATATGTGGGGCAAAGCCACTAGTGGCAAGGGCAGGAGGCACTGCCCTGTGAAGACTGAAGCAGAAGGGCTCACCTCTGCGAGCGAGCTCTCTGGCCGTCTCCTTGCCAATGCCCGTGTTAGCGCCGGTAATCACCACGACCTTCCCAGGAAGCTGCACATTGGTTCTACAAACCCCACCAGCAAAGAACTTCCTACAGACAAGGGTAAAAAGAGCATTCATGCACCATCCTTCCCAGCCCCAGACTGAGCTATTCGTTTAATTCGTAGTCAGGAGACCCGAAGAAGCCAGTCTTCAGAGGACGGCGTTTTTCCACTGGGCAAGGAAGTTTCCTGGTCATCAGTGCAGGTTGAAGATCCTGTACCAAAAAGCTGCAAACGGTCATTGGGGCAAACAAAATAAGTGGTCCTGAGCCAAGAACAATAGAGATCTTCCTTGCCAGATAACAAAGATACCTGGCTCTTATCTCTAGAGATACCCAGAGGTCATTGTCCTCCTCTAATCTATATTCAAAACATATGTGCAGGGAGCTTTAGTGGAATTATTGGTCTTGAGCTCTAGGTCTTCAATAAGCACCATCAGCGAGCAGCTAATGAACAGCACCCTCGAGTGACCCCATGCAGAAACGCCTCTCTCGAGCTGCCTCTGAGATTTTAGAGAGCCAGCAGCTTCAGAGGCTTTCTGCATCATACTAGGGATTCTACTGCCGCCATCAAGGCACAGACTGAAAATCTCCCTTGTTCAGACATCTGTGTATACAATACCCTTTAAACACAGAGTTGACTTGTAAAGTTCCAAAATAGAGGACTGGAAGCAGGCAGAACCAATATGTCCTAAGCATCATCAACGTGCCAGGCACTAGACTAGGCCCTTCACATATGTAATTTTATAAAAAATAATTTATTTTTAATTGTGGTAAAATATATATAACATGAAAATCATTTTAACTATTTTATAACTAGAAAATTATTTGATACTAAGTACATTGACAATACTGTGCAACTTTTACCACGTTTCTGGACTATTTTCATCATCCCAAACAAAACTCATATTCATTTAGCAATAACTCTCCATCCCCATATCCCAACCCTTAGTAACCACTATTCTGCTCTCTATCTCTATAAATTTGCTTCTTATAAATATTTCATGTAAGACAGATCATGGACTATTTGTCCTTTTGTGTCTGGCTCATTCCATTCTTCAAAGTTTATCCATGTTGTCACATGTACTAGCATTTCACTTCTTTTTATGATTGACTAATATTCCATTGTATGACTATACCATATTTTGTTTATCCATTCATTTCTTGATAGACACTCAAGTTGCTTCAACCTTTTGGCTATTGCAAATAATGCTGTGATAAACATTGGTATAGAGATATCTGCCAGAGTTCCTGCTTTCAATTCTCTTGGTTATATACTTAGAAGGGGAATTACTTTCAACCACTCTGTTACTGTCTCCACATTATACAGAAAACTGAGGCTCAAAGAAATTCAAGTCACTTGCTAAAGATGCAGAACTGAAATTTGACCCAAGTCTCTATGCAGGAACCTAGAGTCACCGTCTGTCCCGGATATGTCCTTTAACTGCCTTTATTTTCAGCAATTTTTAAATTCTCCACTCAAAACATGTCTTTGACACCTCCAGAAATCCCAAAGCAAAAGAGCCATCTCAAAATATTAGTTGAAGGTGGTCTCAAGGGAAGAAGAGTTTGTTTCCTTTCCAATGGGCCCTGTGCTCACGAGTCCCTTGCCCATGACCACCCGTGATAACCCACAGGGCCAGAGGAAAAAGGAAGATCTTCGGAGAAGCCCAGGGAAGTAGAGTGAAAGAGCAAGTCCTCCCACCTAATTAATCTGTCAAGTTACTTAGTAAAGTCATCCTTGCGCCAGCATCAGAATTCAAGCCAGTGCCTCCTCCTCCAGCCCCAGGGGCTTCCTTCTCCTTTTCCACCCTGGTATCCATAACCACCACTTCCTTCCTGCTTTTTCTACCCTTTCTCTCCTCCAGGCTCCATCCCTTTCTCTTCTTTCAGAAGCCAAGAACAGGCTCCTGATTCAGAGCTATATAAAACATTTTATGAGTTGCTGAATTAAGACAAACCTGATGGCTGGAGTTGTCATGAACAGGAAAGAAAGGAAGGAGATGAGCAGTCCCAAGATAAGCAGCATCTTTCCAACTTTAGTTGCTGCTGCTCCAGCTCCGTCCCTAACTATGGCTCAGGCTCCAGCTCTTGGTCTGGCTGCAACTCTCCTCTGCTTCTTACTCCTCTCCTCCTGGCGTTCAGCAACAGCCTGACTCTAGGTACATCCCAGAATCCTCTTTAAATCCGAGAGCTGTCAGAGCACAGCCTGCTGGGAGATGTAGTCCACCACCCAGCCCAGCCGGAGGTGATGGAGGAAAGGTTAGAACCTCCCAAATACCAGTAAAGAAAATGTGGGGAACTTCTGTCTCCTAACTCCCACCCTCAATTATCTCTCGTATCTAGGGAATGTGTTCTCCCAACCACCCACACCTCTACTCCTGCAAGGTAGAATATTTTAAGCTTGTGATGTTTGAAATGCAAATATATCTAAAATAGAAGGGTAAGGAAGAAACCCCCAGAATAACGGCTAGAGAATTCCAGAGAGTGGTTACCCTTGGTGGCGAAAGGGTAGTGGCTGGGAGGAGCATGAACTCCTGGGGGCTGGCAGTATTCTGTTCTTCCATATAGGGGCTGATTACACAGGTGAACTCCCTTTGTGAAAATTCATTGAGCTGTATACTTACGATTTGTGCACTTTTATGTGTTTGATCATACTTTGCTGAAGATATGACACAGATGTACGTGCCAAGGAAATGGTATAGTATTTAAGAGCATGAGCTCTAGAGCTGAACTTCCTGGTTCAAATCCCAACTCATCTGCTTATAAGCTCCATGGCCATGGGCAAGTTACTAAACCACCCTGTTAACTCAGTTTGCAGACTTGCAAAATGGGATGATAAAAATATACCCACCCCAGAGTATGTTTGAAGTATGAAATTGTTAAATAGGTAGAGTACTTGAAAGAGAAGCTAGCACATAGAAAATACCATATAAGAATTGACTGTTATGATTAGCTGATAGATTCCTGTCTCTTGTGCTATACCACCTGCTTTACTCAAGGTTTGGTCTCTTTCTGCCTCTCCTGCTCTGGCTCCAGTTTCCTGAAGTAATAATGTCAGCTGCAAAAACCTCAAAGTCCCAAAAGCCCCTGAGGAGAGTTTTTCGAGGCATTGTGCTATGTTGGCCTCTGAGAATATGGTGTCCACTGGGCCAATGCGACCATGATGATTGAGCAGACTCCTTTTCCCCCATACCTGGTGACACTGGGTCTTCCATGTCTCACAGGTTATATGTGAAAACAAGACTTTTGTTGTTTTATTTCAGAGTTCTCCCTATTCCAAGTAATCAGGACTGGATTTAATCAGAGGGACAATGCCATATGATGCAAGGGACAATATATCTAATACCCCCAAATCTGGATACCTTTGTATGAATATGTTCTGGGCTCCCTATGCTACTGATTCAAATCCATGATCCCCCATATTTGTAGAGATGATACTCAATTTATCTTTTTTTTTTTAAATTTTTTTCCTCTCCCCCCACCCCCGGTTGTCTGTTGTCTGTGTCTATTTTGCTGCATGTTCTTCTTTTGTCCACTTCTGTTGTTGTCAGTGGCACAGGACTCTGTGTCTCTTTTTAGTTGCGTCATCTTGCTGCGTCAGCTCTCTGTGTGTGAGGCGCCATTCCTGGGCAGGCTAAACTCTCTTTCACGCTGGGCGGCTCTCCCTATGGGGTGCACTCCTTGCACGTGGGGCTCCCCCATGCAGGGACACCCCTGCCTGGCACGGCACTCACTGCGCACATCAGCACTGCATGTGGGCCAGCTCCACACTGGTCAAGGAGGCCCGGGGTTTGAACCGCGGACCTCCCTTGTGATAGACAGATGCCCTAACCACTGGGCCAAGTCCACTTCCTCAATTTATCTTGACTTTGTCTGACGGGCATCCCTCGTATGTGATGATTTGCTTCTTCCTTGCTGTTCTCAGAATTTTCTCTTTATCTTTGATGTTTGACATTCTATGTAGTATGTGTCTTGGAGTAGGTCTATTCAGATTTATTATCATTGGGGTATGCTGCACATCTTGTACATGTAAATTCATTTCTTTCAATGCTGTTGGCAAATTTTCAGCCATTATTTCCTTAAATATTCTTTCTGCCACTTTTCCCTTCTCTTCTTCTTCTGGAACTCCCATGACACGTATGTTATTGTATTTTGTGTTATCGTTCAACTCCTTGAGCCCTGATCAATTTTTTCCATTCTTTTCTCTCTGTTCTCTCTCTTCAATTTCAGCTGTTCTGTCTTCTGTATCACATATTCTTTCTTCTATAATTTCGAGTCTGCTGTTGTATGCCTCTAATGTGTTTTTGATTCACCTACTGTGTCTTTCATTCTCACAAGCTCTGTTATTATTCTATTCAGGTTTTCAAATTCTTCTTTCTGCTCACTCAGTGTCTTTTTTTTTAATGTTTCCCCCTCCCTCCTCCCCCACCCTGCTGTTTTGCTGTCTGTTTCCATTCACTGTGTGATTTTCTGTATCTATTTCTCTTTTCATTTTTCCTCCTCTAGGATTCACCAAAATTAAATCCTGGGGACTTCTGACGTGGTGAGAGGTTCCCTGCACCTGCGCCACCTCAGTTCCTGGTTTCTGTTGTGCTTCACCTTGACTCTCTCCTTTGTCTCTCTTTTGTTGCATCATCATCTTGCTACATGACTCACTTGCATAGGCACTTGGCTCGCCGCATGGGTACAGGCTCACCTCATGGGCACTCGCACAGGTACTCGGCTCACCATGCAGGCACTGACTCTCCATGCAGACATGCTTTCTCTTTTTCTTTTTTAACAGGAGGACCCAGAGATTGAAAGTGGGTCCTCCCATATGGTAGTTGGGAAGCCCT
Organism: Dasypus novemcinctus; assembly: GCF_030445035.2. Lineage (NCBI taxonomy): Eukaryota > Metazoa > Chordata > Mammalia > Cingulata > Dasypodidae > Dasypus > Dasypus novemcinctus. Next base: position 42,372,617 of record NC_080675.1, read on the forward strand.
ATCATCCGAGCCACATCTGCTTCCCTCGTTGTCTTCTTGATGTCCTTTATCTCTTTAGCCATATTGACTTTCAAGCCATTAATTTGATTTTGGAAATTTGTATGCATCTAATTGATTAGTTGTCTCAAACCCTATGTGTCTTCTGGGGCTTTTATATATTCCTTTTCTTGGACCATTTCTTCCATTTTCTTAATGTGGCTTGTAATTTTTTACTGCTATCTAGGCATCTGATTATGATGGTAAGTTTACTCAGATACTAATCTCTCTCTTTTGGAAGGAATAATGGTGGGGAGCTGTGAGTTACCACTGTTCCTTGATTCTTGGTTCAACATGTCCTGGTTCTTTAGGATTGTCCCTGTTAGTTGCTCAAATCTGGGCCCTGGACCCAGTAATGGGTTGCAAACCCACTTCCATGGGCCTTGGGAAGGGAGGCTATGAAAGCAAAAAAAAAAAAAAAAAAAAAAAAAAATCCATGTATTTAAAAAAAAAAAAAACAAAAAAATTCTGTTCCTTTTAATTTCCTTATGTATTGGAAATTCACCAGCAGAGGGGCTCTTTGGCAGCCCTCACAGTTCAAAGCCTGGTTGGGGTATGTTTGCAACAACACAGACTGAACCAGTGTGATAGAGGATCCTGCCTGGAGGCTAAGAGCCTCTTAATTCAAACTTTACCAGAGGTAGTTCTCCAACTTTTGCTGGCAGCCCCCTCCCTTTTCCTGAATAGAAAATAATTCCACTCCTCTCTGCATCCTCAGCAACCAGTCCCAGGCAGTAGAGAGGGAGATTGAGAGGATTGGATCTCTTTAGTATGGTGCAAGTTTCCAAGGCAAACAATGGTAGGGCCCCACCCAGACTGGAAGGGCTCCTGGGACACAGCAGACCAAATCTGTGGGTGAAAAGCTGAGGCAGCCTTAGGTTGTATCCTTTTCGCTCTCCTTTCCTGGGGAGGTCGATCCCTGTGGTCCCCTTTGTCTGTAGCTGCTGGTCCCAGCACCTGAGAATTCAAAAAGTGTCTTTAGGGAGAGGAGGATGCCAGCAGCTGCAGTTGCATCTTCTAGTTCAGTTTTGCCATCATGATTCTTTTTCTTTGCTTCTTTCTCTTCTGGGTAGTGTTTAGCCTTTCCCTGGTGTCCTAAACCCTAGAACATTTTTTTTCCAGACTATTTCTCCCTGTCCTCTAGCTATTTTTCAGGGAGTAAAGAGAGTCCCAAGTCTTTCTAATCTGCCATCTTCCCAGAAGTTATTATGGTTTTAATTTGCATTTCCCTAAAGACTAATGATATTGAGGATTTTTTCATAAGCTTATTTGCCATCTGTATATCTGTTTTGTGAAATATCTGTTCAAATCACTTGACCATTTTGAAAAATGAATTCTTTTCTTAATCCTGAGTTTTAAGAGTTGATTATATGTTCTGGATATAAGTCCTTTATGAGATATGATTTGCAAATATTTTCTCCCAGACTGTGGTTTCCTTTCATTAATTTAACAATGTTTTTCAAAGAGCAGAAGTTCTTAATTTTGCTGAAGTCTGACTTATCAAACTTTTCTTTCCATGGATCACGACTTTGGTATTATAAGTACCTACTATTTCTTTTTTTTTTTTTTTTTTTTTTTTTGAGGTACTGGGGCTGGGGATTGAACCCAGGACCTCGTATGTGGGAAGCCAGTGCTCAAACACTGAGCCACAATTGCTCCTCTGAGTGGGGTATTTCATTTGTTTGCTTGTTGTTTGTTTTATTTGTTTTTAGGAGGCACCAGAGACCAAACCCTGTGGGAAAAAAGTACTCAACAGCTTGAGCCACATCCACTCCTCACCTACTTCTTATCTTTTTTTTTTAAGATTTATTTTTTTTCTTTCCCCTTCCCTCCCGTTGTCTGCTCTCTTTGTCCATTCACTGTGTGTTCTTCTGCATCCACTTGCATTATCAGGCAGCACTGGGAAATTGTGTCTTTTTTATTGTGTCACCTTGCTGTGTCAGTTCTCCATGCATGCGGCGCCTCTCCTGGGTGGGCTTCACTTTTTTTTTCCACTGGGGCAGCTCTCCTGGCAGGGCTCCCTCATTGCGCATGGGACACTCCTACGAGGGGGCACCCCTGCATGGCATGGCACTCCTTGTGCATGGCAGCACTGCACATGGGCCAGCTTACCACATGGGTCAGGAGGCCCTGGGTATAGAACACTGGACATTCCATATGGCAGGCAGACTTTCTATCAGTTAAGCCAGTCCACTTCCCTACCTCTTTTCTAATTTAAAAGCTTTTTTAAAAATTTATGGAACATATATACAAAATAACCACTTCCAATTATACAATTCAATAATATTAATTATATATGCAATATTGTATGATCATCACGACCTCTCTTACCAAAATTTTCCATCACCCCAAGCAGAAACTATATGCATTAAACATTAACTCTCAATACCCTGCCCAAACCCCTGGTAACCTGTAGTTTACTTTTTTAATTTGTATATTTTGCATATTTCAATTGGCAAAATCATACAATATTTGATTTTTTGTGTCTGACTTATTTAATTCATCATGTCTTCAAAATACCTACCTCTTGAAACACTTTTCTTATGCATTCTATTACAACTCATTCTCTAGGTTTTCTCCCATGCCAGTTATCAATTTATTGCCTCTCCATTCCAGTTATCCTTTCTGCCAATCCTATGAAAATGGAGATGGGCCCTTTGAATATTGTTTTCTTTGCCATCTGGCATGATGTTAAGCTTTGCCAATTTGTGGCGCTGAAGACACACTGAAGGAGGAAAGGGATTTGCTTCCTGGTTTTGGTGTGTTAGCTTGACAGACTTCTGCAGCGTGTTTGGCTTCTCCAGCACAATGCTCCAGTAGCCCATACAGCTTCTCCAGTACTAGCTTCCACAGCACTCAGTAGTCACCAGTTTCTTCCCAGCACTGTCGCCCCCTAGTCAGTTTTGTAGATGAGTGCCTCCAGTAAGACACCTCTGTGTGGGCAACTTTCCCCAGTACCCTAAACAGTGGATTTCCAGGAAGTTCCACATGTACAGCACCACAGCACCTCCTCATTGCACATGCCTGTGCCATCTCCAACAAGATCCAGGCCTCAGCCTGGGATTGGGAGTGGGAACTCTTCCTTGGGAGATCTATCTCAGTCTCAGGTACTGGCTATTATATATTTCTAAAATTTTGTATTGTATTATATTGCATTATATTATATTAATTTTATTACATCTACTATTCTTATCTTTTGAGCTCTCTTTATTTCTTAGTAGCTCGCAGGTTGGCAAACCACTGTCCATGGCAAACCTGGCCCACTGCCTGTTTTTGTAAATAAGGCCTTATTGGAACAAAGTCATGTTCATTTGTTTACATATTGTCTATGGTTGTTTTCACACTACAACAGAAGAGTTGAGCAGTTCCAACAGAGAGTATATGCCCCTAACGCCTAAAATATTTATTTTTCTTTATTTATAAAGTTTGACGATCCCTGTATTAGCCAGTCCCTCATTATTCCAATCCCCTGTTATAATTAATAATTCTATATTAACTATTAATATTAATGCATGGTTTCTCTCTTCTGTTTGGATGTAATCTGATACATCTCTAAACTCTCCAGCCCTTATTTCCCAATCCATTTTCTGGGTCCCCTTCCTCTACCCATCTCTCAATGTCAGCGGTCCCCAAGGCCCTCCTTCTTGCTTTTTGCACCAGCCTCTCTAAGCAACCTCAACTACTCTACCAGCTTCAATTATCTGATTTAATCAATGGTTTTTAATCTGGCTTCTATGGTGGACTCCAATGGGTCTATCTACTGCCTGAAATTACATACAAATTTTGTGTGGATATGAATATGGACATATGTACGTGGAGAAGTTTTCCAGCCTCATCTTTGGGTAATATGGCTCAATCGTTGAGGGTACAGAACCTGGACACAACTTGCTTGGGTTTGAATGCCATTTCTGCCACATGACCTGGGCAAAGTGACTTAATCTCGCTGTGTCTCAGTTTCCTTGTCTGTAAAATAAGGAGAATTATAGTGTCTACCTCATAGAGTTGTTGTGATAATTAAGGGAGTTAATATATGTAAAGAAGTTGGACAGGATCTGGCACCTAATAAATGTTGGTTTTTATTGCCATTTCTAGCATTCCTCCTTACCCTTATATGCCCTAACCAGACCAAACGTTTTCTGTTTCTCTAGTGCACTTTGCTCTTTTTGACGCTGAGCTCTTTCTTCTGCTCTGAGCATTCTTGACTTTATGTTGCCTGCCCACTATATGCTGACCTTCTTCTGGGCATCAGCCAAATGCTATTTCGGCAAAGGAGGCTTTCTTGAACTCTAAACCAGTGGAGGTCTCTCTGCTATAATTTACCAAAGCTTTCTCTATTTCCTGTCTAACCCTAATCATGAGTTATTTACAGAAATCACTTGTTTATAGTCTTCCCGACAGTCCATAAGCTCTGAGAGGGGAGAGGTCATGTCTGCCTGGCTCCCTGCTAGACCTCAGCACAGTGCCTAGTACGCTGCAGGAATGCCAAAAACATCTGTCAAATGAATGGTCAAATAAAGAACAAAACATGTGCAAGGTTTTTATAAAGTTACTCCACCCTATACAAATATTAGGTAACACAATGAGAATATGACAAAATCAGATGATTATTAGATAAATCTAATGTTAAATGTCAGCTATTTTGCTGAAGAAAACCCTCTCCTCTTCAGATGCTATAAAAATATATTGATTCAAGTTGACAAGAACCAGAAAAACGTTACTGTGTGCAGTCAGAGAATCACAGTCAGGTAGGCTCATTAAAATATCCCCCTCTTGGGAGTGAGTGTTGCTGGGGGCGGGGGGGAGTGGTGGGGTGGGGGTGGTGGAGCTGAATGGGACCTCATATATATATATTTTTAATGTAACATTTTTACAAAATCAATTAAAAAAAATAAAGATAAAAAAATAAAATAAAATATCCCCCTCTTCCACCCACAGGAAACCGAATTATAAACCTTTGATGGCAGAGCTGAAAGAAGTGATTCGGCTTGAACTGGGGACCTGCTTATTCCCAGAGAACATTTCCATGGGCTTAATTCAAAACAGGATTAAACACTTTCACAAGTTGGCAAAACCAATTGTGCCAATCTGAGAAATTCATTGCTATCCTGGGAGTTAATATAACTGATCCAAGCCATCAAGAAAACTATATTCTATTATCAATTAACACTCAAACACCAGGAAAATCATGGTAGTTTACAATTATAACTCAAAATAGACACAATAAAGGGATTCGCCTGGAAATGTCTTCAAGGACCGGTTGCTTCTTTTCCATTGGATGAAGCAATCCCTGGGAAGAAGGGCTCACACACACCTCCCCCCACCGTTGCCAACTGTCAGACTCCAACCGTTCCTGTGTAATCGGCCTTAGAGCATTTCCAAACACCAATATTTGATCCTCAGGAGAAACTATGCGGTAACTGCCTAACTATTACTGGGGGGAAATGAACCAGGGTCTGGACTTGGGCACCAACGAATAGAAGAGCCTCTACTGGCGAAGGCCAGGGGACATGTGGTTGGACGATCGCGACGGTCCTAAATCCTGGGCTTGTGCATTTGGGGCAAAGTTTAACGTTTCCGGGCGTCTGGGAACCGCGCTCGTTCCGCGGGTTAGCCGACGCCAAGCTTTGGACTACGTTTCCCAGAGGGCTCTGCTGCCCGGGCGGCTGTACCTTGCACTGGGCGTGTCTAGGCCGAGCAGCCCTAAGGGTGAGAACCGCGGGGGCTTCCGCCCTCGCTGCCGCAGCCGCATCCCTAGTGTCCCCGCCGAGATGGATGCGGTCCTGCTCCTGCTCCTCCCGCTCCCCTTTCTCCTGTATGTTGCTGTGCCCAAAATCAGGTCTGTGCGAATTTATTGCCTTCTCTTGCGGAGTCCTTTGGGGTGGGGGGGCATTAATTCCATTGAAGAAGCTCTTTTCTTCAAAAGAAGGAAGAGGAAACTCCTCCGGGGGACCCCCAGGGTGGCCGAGGCAGGGTCGGGGGGTGGGAGGAGAGGTCCAGCTGCCTGGGGAAGGAGAATCGTGGCTGTACCAGGAGGCGAGTCCTGGAGACCCGAGGCCGTGGGAAGGGGCTGCAGCCCGGCATTTCCTGCTTTGTTTCTCCGGGTCCATTATTTCGTGTCACCAGCCCCTGCTTCCGAGTGCAGGGAAGCCCGAGGGCAAGGCTACGTCTTACCCTCGAGTGTTTCAGCTTTGGGAGTTTCAGATCCTTGAGAGGCATACGGCCCCCGAGACTGTTTAAATGTAAACTCCCACGCCTTCCACCAGCCCTGACTGGCTTCTTGCTCCCAGCCTTTCGGGTACTTTCGGGGTGAGGGTCAACTCTCTGCTCTCTGACGCTGTCCCTGGGCGGGAATCGGGGCATCCGCAGCCCGATCGCTGGCGCTCTGGCTGCTGTTAGATTCGCTCTTTCTCAGCGCAGATGTTGTAAAGGAGAGAAATGAAAGGGGAGAATGTTTCTTCACGAACCTAGGCCTGCCTTCGGATCAGGCCATCGGGGAATCTGGGGGTTAGAAGGGAAGGAGGCCTCTCAACCAGGTGACAGACCTGCCCAAGGCGGGCCCAGTGTCCCTGAGCATCAGCGGTGGGCACACAGCAGGCGGCCTGCTGATTGGTTCTGAGAAGTCACCAGTAGTGACGGTGGACCAGTGACAATAACTCCTTCCCGGGGCGGGCGGGTCAGCGCGCCAATAAAACCCGAAGCACATCAATACTTGATCACACTCTCCCATTTCTAACCGTATTAACCTTCCTTGTCTTTATTTTTCTTCCTTTTATTGTCTTCTTTTTCCCCTGTTTAAATTGTTCACTTCTCTCCTTGGTTCCCCTTTACCAGGTGTGTGTTCTTTTCTCTGAACAATCAGTACTCCCACCTCCAGCCACACATGGGTGCCCATACTGAAATGAAAGTGCTGCTTTTTATCTCTTTTCACCACAGACCCTCTTAATTCCACGTAGAATCTCAATGAAAAGTTGAACCTGAGCTGAGGGTAGTGTGCATACCCTGGAGAGATTTTTCTGAAAACGAGCAGTACTCCAAGGACCCTATTTCTAACCACCTAATTCTGTCATGGGAGCCGGGCCAGAGGCGGACTTTTCCTGGAAAAGAACTTCCTAAGCACAGGCCCCAGGATGTCGGCGCTAAAGCAGAAGGAATGTGGGAACCTGAGCATGGAGACTTATTCTCTGAGGAGGAAGGTGTCGGTTGGTGGGCACCCTCAGTTAGTATGCCTCCTTATCTGCCTGTTTTGCACTAATCAAGTAGCTTCAGTGGCTAGGAGTGTGTACCTTGCAATTCCAAGTTCAGGGAAAAGGCTGAGATGCTCTTTAAGAGTACAAATCCAGGTTACCAGACTCCTTGAGTCCCAAGATTGCAGAGAAGAGAAAAGAACCAGGAATGTTGGTACGTGTTTGTGCATTCGTTCATTTGGAAAGGTAGAAAAGTGGTTAGCTTGAAAGGTTCTGGCTCGGCAAACCAGGACTTGAATCCTGGCTCCCCTCCGTACTTATTTATGTCCTTTCTTTGTCATGTTTTTTAGTGTGTGTAGGGATGGGGTAGGGGAAGTAGTGTTTTGTTTTGTTTTGGGCTTGTTTTGTCAGGTTCACAAATTTTCATAATTTTATATTCATTAGCTGTTTCTTTTTTTTTTTTTGAAGATTTATTTTTTATTTATTTCTCTCCCCTTCCCCGCCCTTCCCCCTGCCCCAGTTGTCTGTTCTCTGTGTCTATTCACTGTGTGTTCTTCTGTGTCCGTTTATATTCTTGTCAGTGGCACTGGAAATTTGTGTCTCTTTTTGTTGCGTCATCTTGCTGCGTCAGCTTTCCATGATTGCGGTGCCACTCCTGGGCAGGCTGCACTTTTTTCATGCTCCGCGGCTCTCCTTATGGGGTGCACTCCTTGCGCGTGGGGCTCCCCTATGTGGGGGACACCCCAGCGTGGCATGGCACTCTTTGCATGCATCAGCACTGCGCATGGGCCAGCTCATCACATGGGTCAGGAGGCCCTGGGTTTGAACCCTGGATCTCCCATGTGGTAGGCGGATGCTCTATCTGCTCTATCTGTTGAGCCAAGTCTGCTTCCCCGTTAGCTGTTTCTTAAGGCCATAAGATGCCAACATACTTCATAAGATGGCATACATACTTCTTCTGGTCTGAATCTTGTGATTTCTTAAGACAAATGTGCTCTACAGGGAGCTCAGAGCCTGAAGCCAGGTGCCTGCTCATCAAATATCTATCTGGTTCTTCTACTGTATGGAGCAGCACTAAGGTTTGCCTTTATAATAAAGTCACTTTCATCCTTGAACAAGAGTAAACAATTTTTTTTTCACTAGAGAAGTTGTGGGCTTACAGAACAATCATTTATAAAATACAGGATTGCTATATACCACCTTATTTTTAACACCTTGCATTGGTATGGTACATTTGTTTCAATTGATGAAAACACATTTTCGTTTGTACTAATAACTATAGCCCATGGTTTGACTTAGGATTCATTGCTTGTGTTGTGCAGTTCCATGGAATTTTAAAAAATTTTTGTTCCAGTAACATATATGTGACTTAAAACTTCCCCTTTAACCACATTCAAATATACAATTGCTGTTAGTTACATTCACAATTTTGTGTTACTATCACCACCATCCATTACGAAAATTTTTCCTTTGTCCTACATAGAAACACTGTACCTTTTAAGCCTTAACTCCCCATTCCCTACCGCAACCCTGTCCCCCATAACGTTATGTTCTAGATTCTGACTCTATAAGTTTGTTTATTCCAATTATTTCATATCAGTGAGATCATACAATATTTGTCTGGCATATTTCATGCAATATGGTATCTTCAGGGTTCATTCATGTAGCAGTAGCAGAACTTCATTCCTTTTTAGGGCTGAATAATATTCCATTGTGTGTATATACCACATTTTGTTGATCCATTCATCGGTTGATAGACATTTGGGTTGTGTATTAGTCGGCCAAAGGGGTGCTGATACAAAATAGCAGAAATTGATTGGTTTTTATAAAGGGTATTTATTTGGGGTAGGAGCTTACAGATATCAGGCCATAAAGCATAAACTACTTCCCTCACCAAAGTCTATTTTCACATGTTGGAGCAATATGGCTGCCGATGTCTGTGAGGGTTCCTGGGTTCCTGGGTTCCTCTGGGCTCAGCTCCTGTATTCTCTACAAATATCTACAAGGTCAACTGTAGGCTATCAGGCAAATGGCTCAGTCTCTTTCTCCAGGTCTCCAGCTTAAGACTTCATCATTAAACTCCAACATCAAAACTCCAACATTAAGAACCCTCCAGGTGGCGGACTTGGCCCAGTGGTTAGGGCGTCCATCTACCAAATGGGAGGTCCACAGTTCAAACCCTGGGCCTCCTTGACCCATGTGGAGCTGGCCCATGCACAGTGCTGATGCGCGCAAGGAGTGCTGTGCCATGCAAGGGTGCCCCCGCATAGGGGAGCCCCACGCGCAAGGAGTGCTCCCCGTAAGGAGAGCCACCCAGCACGAAAGGAAGTGCAGCCTGCCCAGGAATGGCACCACACACACAGAGAGCTGACACAACAAGATGACACAACAACAACAAAAAGAAACACAGATTCCCGTGCCGCTGACAACAACAGAAGCGGACAAAGAAAAACATGCAGCAAATAGGTACAGAGAACAGACAACTGGGGCAGGGTGGGGAGGGGAGATAAATAAATAAATCTTTAAAAAAAAAAAAAGAACCCTTCAACTCTGTCCTTTGCATGCCTTTTATCTGTGAGTCCCCACCCACCAAGGGACAGGGACTCTACACCCTAATGACATGGCCCAATCAAAGCCCTAATCATAACTCAATCACACCTAGGTACAGACCAGATTACAAGTATAATCCAATATCTGTTTTTGGAATTCATAACTACATCAAACTGCTACAGGTTGCTTCTATCTTTTGGCAATTGTGAATAATGCTGCTATGGAATTGATGTGTGAATATCTGTTCAGGTCCCTGCTTCCAATTCTTTTGGGTATATCTAGAAATGAGGTTGCTGGGTCATATGGTAATTCTAGAGATAACTTTCTGAGGAACTGCCAAACTGTCTTCCACAGCAGCTGTACTATTTTCACATTCCCACCAATAATGAATGAGTGTTCTTATTTCTTCACATCCTTTCCAATACTTGTCATTTTCTTTTTTTTTTTTTAATAGGAACACTTGTAGTTTCTGTCCCTTTAATAGTGGCCATTCTAGTGGGTGTGAAATGATATCTCATTGTGGTTTTGTTGTTGCTGTTGTTGTTGTTCGGTCTGTTTGTTTTTAAGGAGGTATCATCAAACCCAGGGACCTTATACATGGGAAGCGGGCACTCAACTACAGAGCTACACCCTCTCCCTCTCATTGTGGTTTTGATTTGCATTTCCCCAATGGCTAATGATGTTGAGCATCTTTTCCTGTGCTTTTTGGCCATATGTACATCTCCTTTGGAAAGATGTCTATTTAAGTTTTTTGCCCATTTTTAATTGGGTTGTCTTTTTGTTGTTGAGTGGAAGGATTTCTTTATATATTCTGGATTCTAAACCATTTTCAGATATATGGTGTATTAATTTGCCAAAGGACTGCTGATGCAAAGTACCAGAAATGTGTTGGCTTTTTTTTTTCAAATGATTTTTATTTCTCTCCCCTTCTCCACACTCCCCCCAGTTGTCTGCTCTCTGTGTCCATTCGCTGTGTGTTCTTCTGTGTCCACTTGTATTCTTGTCAGTGGCACCCTGAATCTGTGTCTTGTTTTGTTGCATCATCTTGCTGATGTCAGTTCTCTGTGTTTGTCGCGCCATTCCTGGGCAGGCTGCACTATTTTTCGGCTCTCCTTACGGGGCACTCTTCTTGCGCTTGGGGCTCCCATATGCAGGGGACACCCCTGCATGGCATGGCACTCCTTGTGCGAATCAGCACTGTGCGTGGGCCAGCGCATCAAATGAGTCGGGAGGCCCTGGGTTTGAACCTTGGGCCTCCCATGTGGTAGGTGGACGCCCTATCCGTTGGGGCAAATCCATATAAAGGGAATTTATTTGGGGTAAAAGCTTACATTTCTGAGGCTGTGAAATATCTAAATCAAGGCGTCAGCAGAGATGCTTTTTCATCAGAGTCAGCTACTGTTGATCCTCCTGTCCTGCCTTGGGCTTTGGTTTAAGCTTTATTTTATTTTTTTATTTTTCAGGAGGTACCAGGGATAGAACCCAGAACCTTGTACATGGGAAGGAGGCACTCAGCCACTTGAGCTATGTTCACTCCCTGTGCTTGAGCTTTGGTTGCTAGCGATCCTCAAGTCCTCTCTCACATGGCAGGATCAATATGGCCACTTCCTTTTTCTCTGCATGTCTCTCTGTCTCCATTTATATCAGAGCCAACAAGGAGGTGGAGACACATGCTGGTTCTTGCCTCACTGACATAGTCCAATCAAAAGGGTCTCACATCCACAGGAATGGATTAGTTCAAGAACATAATATTTGTATTTTTGAGATTCATGAAAGAACTTCAAACTGTTACATATTGTTTCCAAATATTTTCTCCCATTGTGTAGGTTATTTTACTTTCATGATAAAGTCCTTTGATGTACAAAAGTGTTTAATTTTGATAGGTTCCATGTATCTAGTTGTTGTTGTTTCTAGTGCTTTGGGTATAAAATTTAAGAAAACATTACCTAACACAAGCTTTCCTGTGTTTTCTTCTAGGAGTTTTATAGTTCTGGCTCTTATATTTAGGTCTTTGATCCATTTTGAGTTGATTTTTGTATATGTTGTGAGGTAGGGGTCCTTATTTCTTTATTTTTTTCTGCTTTCTCTTTTTCAGATGGAGAAGAAATGTGTATATTGGTATGCTTGATGGAGTCCCAGACGACTCTTAGGCTATTTTCACTTTTTATAATTCTTTTTGCTTCTGCTCCTCAGCCCGACTCATTTCAATTGTCTTGTCTTTGAGTTCACTGATTCTTTCTTCTGCCAGCTCCAGTCTGTTATTGAAGCCCTCCTGAGAATTTTTCATTTCAATCATTGGCGTTTTCAACTCCAGTAGTTCTGTTTGGTTCCTTTTTAAAATTTCTATGTCTTTCTTGAGATTCTTATATTGTTCATTCATCATTTTTCTGATATCCTTTGTTTCCCTGTGTTGCTTTTTTGGTTTTTGTCTTTTTCATCTCCTTGAGCATATTAAAGATCACTTTATAAAAATCTTTGTTTAGAATGTCCACAGTCTGGTCTTCTTTGTCGATGTTTTCTGGATTTTTATCTTCTTCCTTTGAATGGACCATCATTTCCTGTTTCTTTGTCTGTCTTATAATCCTTTGTTGCACACTGTACAACATTAAGTTCTACACTTAAGATTTTTAAGTGGTAACTCTGGGATTTATTCTTGAGTGTGTAGTGAGCTGGTGACACGTCATAGCTTTTCTTGAGTGCCAACCCTCCTATCAGGAAAGACTGCCCAAGGTGAATGCGTAGTGCAAGACCCTCCCTATCTTTTCTTGGCCATGTCTTGTTTTACAGTTGTACTTGCTAGTGGCCTTAGGCGTTCTCTTCTTTACAGGAGTTTGAATGTCCCCTCTAGTTCCCAGGAGAAAGACCTTCTCCCTCTGGCAGGTGTCCCACTGTGGGACTTAAAGCAGGCAAGCCTTTGCCCCAGGCCATCTGCCTTAATTGTTTCTTATATTGCTTTTTTTGTCTCAAAATACTTTTGAGTGGCCGGGCAAATTCTGGGAGGGGTGGGGCACACAGAAAAGGACTTTTCCAAGTCAGTCTTTCCTAGCCAGAACAAGGCCAGGGACCCACAAGGGGAGCACCAGCCAGCTCCAAATTGCCCTGGAGAGGGAATGAGGAAAGGGCCAGGAAAGGCACTGGGAGCTTCTTCCCATGGCTCCCCAAAGTCTTGCTTTCTTAATCTGCCACCCAGCCAATGCAGCCCTTGAACTGTCCTCTGCAGGTCTGAAGAAACAGTGTCTTTAAGTCTACTCTGCTGCCTTTGCCCAAAGATGGGTTGGAACAATGGCCATCTTCAAAGCTGGGCCCCCAAGGATTTGAAGTAGCTAATTCAAAGCCATGATCAGTGATTGGCCTGTGCCAAGCCCAGATCTTGAGGGAATGGATTTTTACGTCCCTTTCTGAAATCAGCAAGCTTTGTCAGGGGCTGGCCCCTACTTCTGCCTGCCATGGGAGTGTGGGCTAGGTGATGGGAACCAAAACATGGAGAGAGCAATTTACTGGTACTTACTGTAGTTACTAGCCTCTTTCTCCCACTCTTCCTGGATACTGTACAGTGCTGTGCTGGACTCCAGAGTTTCAGAATAGTTGGTTTGGACAGTTTAATAGTACTGGTGGGGGGAATGATTCCTGGAACTTCATACTCTGCCATCTTTCCAAAATCCTCTCTCAAGCAAAAAACTTTAAAAAAATGAACCAATTTTATTGATGCATATTAATAGAGCATATAGTTCATTCAAAGAGTACAATCAGTGGTATTTGGTATAATCACATAGTTGTGCATTCAACACTTCAATCATTATTAGAGATTTTCATTATTTCAATAATAAATACCAAAAAAACAGACAAACAAACAAGAAAATTCCTCACCTCTCAAGCTCTCTGTTTCCCAAAAAACTTTTGCCTTTGTTCTTCCAACTTTCTTTGAAACTATAAAAGGATAGCAATGGAAGGAACCAAAGTAAATCTCAGCCTTGGGATCTATACACATGGGCAGACATAGGACCTCCCAACTGAATCTAGGGGAATGAAGAACTAATAAGCTCTCCTCTCTCTACAGGAAAATACTGTCCAGTGGTGTGTGTACATCAACCATCCAGCTTCCTGGGAAGGTAGCTGTGGTTACTGGAGCCAATACAGGCATTGGGAAGGAGACAGCCAAAGAGCTGGCTCAAAGAGGCAAGTTCATCTGCTTCCAGTTCAGTCCTGCTTCTTTCATTTTACCCTGCATGGCAACAGTCCTTCTCATCATTTCCTCTCATTCTGGGAACTCAGGAACTCTTAAGTACCCACTGACAAAGCTGGTCTGAAGCTAATAAATTGCTTCATATAGTGGGCACTTGATGAATATTATTGATTCGTTTTTCTTTCCTGATTTGCTCATCAGCTACTCACTATGTAAAGTAGGGGTACAAATTCCTGTGGTTTAAAAAAAAACAGTTGAAAATAACATTATTCTACTATGGAACTATTGTGATTAGTAATGGAAGAAACTGTAGCATTGATGTGGAGAAAGTGGCCACGGTAGCCGCTGAGGGTAGGAAAGGGAAGAAGAGATATGATGTGGAGGCGTTTTCAGGACTTGGAGTTGTTCTGGGTGGTACTGCAGGGACAGATGCTGGACATTGTATGTCCTGCCATGGCCCACTGGGTGGACTAGGGGAGAGTGTAAACTACAGTGTAAACCATTATGCATGTGGTGCAGCAGTGCTCCAAAATGTATTCACCAAATGGAATGAATATATCATGATGATAAAAGAGGTTGTTGATGTGGGAGGAGTAGGGTAAGGGGGTGGGGTATATATGGGGACTCTTATATTTTTTGAATGTAACATTTTTTTTTAAAATAGAGAAAAAAAAGAAAATAACATTAAACATCAGTATTGAGATGTATAATTTCCAGTCAGAACCAGAACTGACAGTTTGTCTCTTATGTATTCGTTGACAGGAGCCCGGGTATATTTAGCTTGCCGGGATGTGCAAAAAGGGGAATTGGTGGCCAAAGAGATCCAGAACAAGACAGGGAACCAGCAGGTATTGGTGCGGAAACTGGACCTTTCTGATACTAAATCTATTCGAGCCTTTGCTCAGGGTTTTTTAGCAGGTAAGTGTAGAGCTGTGTTGTGGGTCTATGATCAACATGACAGACATAGCCAAAAGCAAAATATTTCCTCTCCCTCTCTAATACATAGAAATGCTGCATAAAATATAACCCAAAACTTCTGATACATAACTGAATTCATTAGTAACAAAGGAAAATCCTCAGGAGGTAGAATCAAAAGGAAATTCAAAGCCATAGCAGTGAGCAAGAGCTGAAGCCAGAAATCTCCTGTGTTTCAGAACTAAAGCTGGGCCTTTGGGTCTGGGGTCTAGGATCTGAACACCCATACAAGGATGGGAGATGAGATCTCCTGCCCTTGAGAATTAAGGTGCTGGATCTGAGGGTCCATATAAGGTTGGGATCCACACAGGACCATCTAGTCCATGGGATAGAGGCTAGTAAAACTGGCCACCAACTTGGGAACATGAGCAAGAATCTCACCATCTCTTCAGGGCATTGATGGACAAAAAGGCATTTCCAAGACATTAGAACCTTAAGCTGGCATGTGTGGGTTTTAAATACCACCAATCAGTGAGAATCTTTAGCTGATAAGTTAACATAAAAAACTGTAGTATCATAGCAGAAGCAAATCCAAGAGCACTTCACAGGATATCTCCTCTTAACCCAGGGATTTTGGCCTCCCAAGAAAAACAGCTTCCACCAATATGAGCTTAGAGTCAGAAATTACAAACCGAATTAGGGTATGAACCCTGAGGAAGAATCAGCAGATGTAACGAAGAGGCGAAACCAGTATTTCTATTGGGACCTGAATCCTGGTGGCAGGGGTAAATACAGAATGTCCTTTATTCTCTGTCTTTGGACTCTTCCCATTGAACTTGGGAAATCTTTCTTTTGGGATAGGTGGGGTAAACACTTCCCAGATGCAGTGAGTAGCTCCTGAATTGGAAGAATTAGAAAGGCCATTTGGTAGTATAAAATGGAATTTTGTCCTATAGTAAAAGGTATGCAGGATTTGACTAAAGTTTTACAATGAAAAACAGTACAAAATAAATAAGAAGGGAAAATGAAGGAAAGATTGAAGTCCCTCATCCCCATATTCAAAGCCTAGGCATGAGGGAGATTTCTAAGATGTAACAGCTGAGGCCATCCACATCTACATTCTGTCTCTTCTTCCTGCAGAGGAAAAGCAGCTCCACATTTTGATCAACAATGCAGGAGTGATGATGTGCTCCTACACCAAGACAGTGGATGGCTTTGAGATGCACATGGGAGTCAACCACTTGGGTAAGAAATCTGGGCTCATCAGAAAGCTAGAGGGAACCTGGAAAATTTAGGGGTGAACTGAGCCTCCTTTGTGATGCTTTGAACCTCAGGACCATAACAGACCATATGTGAGTAATAATATGATCCTGCCTGAAAGTTGAGGGATAAAACTTGAGGACCACTTAAGTTCCTGCCTACTTATTATTTATCCTGCCTACTCTTTAGTCTGTGGTCCACATTCAGTTTACCTTGAACAGCCTGATGGATTGAGGAACATGTTTCCTTTTTTTTTTAATTGAAATATACCATTCATACATGAACATACATAAACAAAATGTATATATTACAAAACAAACATGCATAACATCATACGGGGGTCCCATACATCACCCCACCATCAATACCTTGTATTGTTATGAAACATTTGTTAAGCACTATATAAGAGCATTATCAAAATATTACTACTAACTATAGCCCATATCTTACATTTGGTGTATTTTTCCCCAACCCACCCTAATGTTTTTTAAAATATATTTTTATTAAAGAGGCTATGAACATAAAAAACAATCATGCACAGGTGTAGACTTCCCATACAACACCCCTTCACCAACATACCACACTGTGGTGGAATATTTGATACAGATTATGAGATCATATCATCAGACTATTCTTCAACTATGGTCCATAGTGTACATTTGGCACATTTTTTCCATACTGCCCATTATCAGCACAGTACTTGATGCAAAAATATTACAATATTGCCGCTAACCACAGTCTGTAGGTCATACCAGTTGTATTTCCCATGCTTCTCCACATTTTTACCACCTTGCAATAGTGATGTTCATCTGCTCTAGCTCACAGAAGGACACTCTTTCATCTGTACCATAAACCACAATTCTCATCCACCTCTGGGTTCATTGTATTATTCAGCCCTAGATTATTCACTAGCTTACTTTGAATTGACATTTCATCCCTAGACTATCCTTTTCAGTCACAATCCCATTTTAAACCAGCTGCTACTCACAATAATGTGTTATCATCAACTTTAACCATTTCCACATTTTTACAGCCAGGTTAATTAAAACTTCTACATATGTTAAGTATCAGTAGTCCTTCTCTTATCTCTTTTAAGATTGATTTATTTCTTATCCCCGCCCCCTCCATTGTCTGCTCTCTGTGTCCATTCGCTGTGTGTTCTCCTGTGTTTGCTTGTCTTCTCTTTAGGCAGCACCAGGAACCAATTCTTGGACTTTCCAGAGTGGAGAGAGGTGCTCAATCTCTTGTGCCACCTCAGCTCCCTGGTCTGCTGAGTCTCTTATTGTCTCTCTGCTGTGTCTCTTTTTGTTGCATCATCTTGCTGCACTAGCTCTCTGCTGGGGCCAGCTTGCTGCACTGGCCAGCACTCCATGTGGGCCAGCTTGCCTTCACCAGGAGGCCCTGGGACTCAAACCCTGGACCTCCCATATGGTAGATGGGAGCCCAGTTGCTTGAGCCTCATCCCATTCCCCTCTTACCTCCTAATAACCTATACTCTTGGTTTTAACTCCATGCATTTATTTCATATTAATTAAACCATGCAATATTTGTCCTTTTGTGTCTGGCTTACTTCATTTAGCATAATGTCTTCAAGATTCATTCATGTTTTCATGAGACATTTCAAAAAAATTTTTTTTCTGGTAGCAGGGCCAGGGATTGAACCTGGGACCTCATATGTGGGAAGCCAGAGCTCAGCCACTGAGCCATATTTGTTCCCCTGAGTTGTCATTGTTGCCTATCTGCTTGTTGTTTGTTATTTTGTTTTTGTTTTTAAGAGGCACCGGGAACCAAACCTGGGACCTCCCATGTGGAAAGCAGGCACCCAACTGCCTGAGGCCACATCTGCTCCTGATTTCATTTCTTTTACTGCAGCATAGTATTTCATAGTATGTATATACCACATTTTGTTTATCCATTCATTGGTTGATGGACACTTGGGTTGTTTTCATCTTTTGGCAATTGTGAATAATATCGCTGTGAACATCAGTGTGCAGATGTCCGTTTGTGTCACAGTTTTCAGTTCTTCTGGATATATTTCTAGTAGAGCAGGGGTTCTTAACAAGGGGTCTGTGAGCTTGAATTGAAATTCAAAAAACATTATTCTTGTGGGGATGTGTTGGTGCAGGTGTGATATATTTATTAAATAATACACAGTATAGTGTGGACTTAGTAAGGGGTCTGTGGTTTTCACCTGACTGGCAAAGGGGTCTGTGGAACAAAAAGGGTTAAGAACCCTTGTAGTAGAGGAATTGCTGGATCATATGGCAGTTCTATATTTAGCTTCCTGAGGAACTGCCAAACTGTCTTCCACAGAGGCTGCACCATTTTACCATGTTACCTTTTTAGCAGTGGTCCTTGTGGTCAGCATCAGATAGAGGCCTTAAGCTTTTAAAGAGGGTGATGTTAGCCAAAGTTGGAATAAGACAGGACTTCATATTTACACAATGCAGACCTACCCCGTGTAAGAAGGAATCTCATGTCCTTGGCTGTTCCTGTTTCCTTAAACACTCACTAAACTTCTAGTTGATAATGAAAAGTTAAGGCAAAAGACTTTATTCTGAGCTATCTTCCATAGCTGAGCTATGCTTTTCCCTTTCCTTAACCTTCTCTCTTCCCTCTACCCCTGCCTTTGCCCTGAACTCTGTTAATTCTAGTTTTTCTCACAGGTCATTTCCTCCTGACCCACCTGCTGCTAGAGAAGCTGAAGGAATCAGCCCCATCTAGGGTAGTGAATGTGTCTTCCTTAGCACATCACCTGGGAAGGATCCACTTCCACGACCTGCAGGGTGAGAAATTCTACAGCCGTGGGCTGGCCTACTGCCACAGCAAGTTAGCCAACATCCTCTTCACCCGGGAACTGGCCCGGAGGCTAAAAGGTGGGTTTGAAAGAAATGAGTGTGGAGTGAGAGAGAGCTAGAAACCACACGGATGGAAACTTTTCCAGAGCCCATCACCTGGACAGGACCTGCTTCCATGATTACAGCAGGGTCCACTTTTATTAAGTGGCCTACAGCTGAAGATTGGAAGTGGGCCAACAGGGGTGGGGAGACTGACTTTGTGTCAGAAGACTTGACTACCATTTATCATCTCTGCCACCTATAGCAAATTACTTAATTTGTCAAGGCTTATTTCCTTATATGTGAAAAGGGACCACTTCACAGGTTATTGTTATATTTAATCAGGCCTCAGGAGCAACCCAAGGCTTTCCACTCACAGCAAGATGGGATAGGAGGCAGGGACCTGAACTGGCCCATTGGGATAAGCAGGTACTGTGAGTGTGAAATAGGGGTCTCCCTAAGAGCAAAGGGTCAAATAAGAAGGAAATAGATGCTTGAGGAAAACAGTCTCCTTTCATAATTTAAATGCACAGAGGTCCTAGGAATCCAGGGCCGATGCTTCGGAGTCAAGGCAGGCAGAACTCAGGCTGAAGGAATTAGGCACAGGAACCCCAGTGTCAGAAGAGCATCATCACACTGTGTGGATAACTGTGAGCAGGGAAGGAAGAAAGCTGCCAGTCAGCCCAGTCAGTACCCATACACTACAGCCTTGATCATCTCCTGATGGATGTGAGTGAAAATCATCCAAACGGTTGGTCAGGGAGCTGGGGCTGTCTGGAAGTGGAGAGGTGGGCCCAGCTGTGAGAATTGGCTAGAAGCAGAGTATACACAAGTGAGATAAGCCTGAAAGTTGGAGGCTTTTTTTGTTTTGTTTTAGAGTAAAGTTAAACTTTACAGTAATTTTTTTCTATATACAAAGAATTACAGTACATGTTTATGGGGACTCCTAGAACAGGGCTTCCCTCTTTTCAATTAGGAATTTCACTTGCAGCTGACAATCTTTTGGGAGGGGAGTGATGGATGTGAGGTTTAAGTGGGAAATAGCTGTGGTGAATTGCAGGAATCCTGAGCATGACAGAAGAGTCATTCATTTAGCTATTGGACCAAGATTTATTCAGGGCCTCTGCTGTTTCATTCACTGGGTGAAGGGCGTGGGGATGGGGTGGTGATAAGACAGGTATAGTCTCTTCCCTGACAGAGTTTATATCCAATGGGGGAGAAAGATAATTAACAAGTATTTATACTGCTTTCACATGTAAAATTGGTCTAGTAATACACAGATCATTATCATTGCAAAAAGTTGAAATAATATGAAGTATATAAGGTTAAAGGTGAAAGAACCCCTTCACTTCCCTGCCTCTGTCCCTGTCCCTCTTTACCACCCTCATGTACCCACATGATGTATACACAGCCTGATGTATATGCCTTTCCAGCCATTTTCACATGCATTTACATAAACATATGTCATACACAAAAAAGTGAAATTCTAAAAATCATGCTTTTCTATATAAAACTGTATCTTGGAGATCTTTCTATGTAGTACATACAGAGCTACTTCATTCCTTTTATTGGCAGCATCATATTTCATAGTATAGATGTGCCTTCGTTTATTTATCCATTTCTTTAACAACATCTAGGTGTTCCCTTTTTGGTTGTTATTTAATTATAATCACGATAAATGCTGTAAAAGGGAAGTATAGGACCTATAATGATTTTGGGGGGAGAGGACCTTATTCAGCCTGAGGGATCAGGGAAGTCTTCTCTGAGGAAGTGATTTACAGCCTGAGCCCTGAAGGATCAGTAGAAATTAAATGGGTAAAAGGCATGGAGTGGGATGAGGAGGTTGGAGGAGGCTAAGGAGTACTGCAGGCAGAAGGAAGATATGCGCAAATGTCTGGGCTCAGTTTGAGAAACAGAATAGGCCGCTGTGGTTAGAGTGTAGAAAGCAAGAGGAAGAAAGAGGTCTGAGCTGAGGCAGGACAGGTAGGTAGAACCCAAATCCTTAGAGGCCACAGTCAGGATTTTGTTCTTTATTTTAAGAGCATTGGGGCACTTTTAAAATTAAAATGTTTTTAAAATGGGGGGTGGGGTGGGGGCATGAGTGGATGTGGCAGGCAATTTCAGTAGTTGAGGCAAGAGATGAGGGTCATTTGGGCTAGTGTGGAGAAGGAGGGTAGTGGATGCTCCTAGGAGATGCTTGGGTGTGAAAAACCCAGGGCTTGTGAATTGGATATGCTGGATGAGGAGGGAATTGTCAGGAACTGCTTATGTGCCTGATTGGGGTAGAGGAAACACTGCCTTAAAATTTTGCAGTCAGTTTTGTACTCTAGAACCTACAGTACTCTAAGACATCTAGAGTGGATGCTCAGCTGAAGTAACATAGACCCACAATCCTTTCTCTGCAATTCTGAAATCTTAAAGGGTCTGAAAGTTCAGTTTTCTTACAAGTTTGACACCAAAATTCACATAGCAGCAAAATCTGACCTTTTCCGGGGGTTAAGTAGTAAACCATAAATGTATATGTGTCCATATTACCTTTCTAAGATGAAAAAAATGTGGAAACATTCTGGCGCTAAGGTTTCCAGTGAAGTGCCTGAACCAGCACATGCATAAATTCCTTTTAGCACACTAGTCTAAGCTCTTTTACCCCTATTAACTCACTGAATCCTCCAAGCAACTGTATGACTGTAGGTATTATCCCCATTTTACAGATGAAGAAACTGAGTTACAAAAACAGGTGACACAGCTAATGGGATTTGAGACTGGGTAGTCTGGCTGCAAAGTCTGTGCCCCCCTAGTCAATCTAGAGCTCAGAGGAGCCGTTTGAGCTGTAGACAAAAATGTGCACACCGTAAAGGTATAATGAGGGAGCTTAGTGAGCTATGCAAGCTCCAACATTTAAAGTTTTCGTGAAAGTGGGGACCTGGTTCAGGAACCTGAGACAACGCAGCTGGAAAGGTTAGGTAATGCCGATAAGGTGTGGCGTCATGGAAGTCAGTGATAAAGAAGTCTCTAACCTCTTATAATTTTTAATGTAACTTTGTGTGATCTATGTATCTCTTTAAAAAAAGACAGTTAAATTTGCTAAAAAAAAAGTCTCTGAGAATGGGGTGGTGGGTGATATTAGGAGCTACTGAGAGTTCACATCCTGGCTCTCCTGTGTCCTAACTGAATTGTTAACTCTCTGAACCTTCACATCCTAGTCTGTGAAATAGGGTAGAAATTACTGTGAAGAATGCTTGCGATGTCACCGTGGGCAGGAAGTCCACATGTGGGGGTCACATGTTTACTTACATCCTCTGCTCTCTTTGACTGTTTGGCAAAATCAAGTCCTGTCTTCCCCTCTCTACTTGGCACCCTCCACCAGGCTCTGGCGTGACGACCTATTCTGTACACCCTGGCACGGTCACCTCTGAATTGGTTCGGCACTCGTCTTTCCTGAGATGCATGTGGTGGCTTTTCTCCTCCTTCTTAAAGACGCCTCAGCAGGGAGCCCAGACCAGCCTGTATTGTGCCTTAACAGAAGGCCTTGAGATTCTGAGTGGGAAACATTTCAGGTATGACTGTATCTGTTTTTGAAGGTGGAATTTTATTGCAAATGAAATAATTTGGATTTGTCTGGTATATCATGCCCTTTTTAAAAAGAACATTGCTCAATATCACTCTTGTCTTTTGATGCTAGAGTATTTACCTTTTAATATGGGGATTTGACCCATAGTCACTTTTTGTGTGTGTGTAAATGCTAGATTTGATTTGTTCATGTCTTCTTTTATACTGATGATTATATTTTCTGACAGTTTTTTTTTTTAACATCTCTTATTTATTTCTCTCTCCTTCACCCCTTTCTCCCCTGTTGTCTGCTCTCTGTGTCCATTCGCTGTGTGTTCTTCTGTGTCTGCTTGCATTCTTGTCAGTGGCATCGGGAATCTGTGTCTCTTTTTGTTGTGTCATCTTGCTGCGTCAGCTCTCTGTGTGTGCGGGCTACTCCTAGGCGGGCTGCACTTTTTTTTCATGCAGGGCAGCTCTCCTTGCAGGGCGTACTCCTTGCAAGTGGGGCTCCCCTACGTGTCATGGCACTCCGTGCACACATCAGCACTGCACATGGGCCAGCTCACCACATGGGTCAGCAGGCCCTGGGTTTGAACCCTGGACCTCCAAATGATAAAGGGATGCTCTATCAGTTGAGCCAAATCCGCTTCCTGGTAGTTTTTTTTCTTCCTATCTTTTGCTTTGTCAGACCAATTTTCTTTGTTTTGGGACTCCAAGTTCTATTTTTTTTTTATATGCAAATGAATTTGAATCTGTATTTCTCTATTGCCCTCAGGACTGAAATAGTATCCCTTCTTGAAAAACAGAGCCTTTTTAAACACTTTGTTACAGAGAATTTTGAACATACACAGGAGTAGATTAAATATCATATTGAACCCCCTATACCCATAATTCAACCTCAACAACCATTAACCCATGGCCAATTCTACCCCATCCCCATCCACCACCCGTCCCATATTTTTCTTCTCCCATATTATTATTATTACTATTATTTTGGAAGTTAGTGTAAATCTTTGCATTTTGGGAGAGAGTTAGTTATCATTACTCCAGAGTCTGGTATAGTTTCCATGGTGCCCTGAAGGGAAAGGACTTCCTGTCACAAAGAGCTTCATTCTAGGCCAGTTGTAGCAGTGGATATAAACAGCAAGGAAGGGCGGCGGACTTGGCCGAGTGGTTAGGGCGTCCGTCTACCACATGGGAGGTCCGTGGTTCAAACCCCGGGCCTCCTGACCCGTGTGGAGCTGGCCCATGTGCAGTGCTGATGCGTGCAAGGAGTGCCCTGCCACACAGGGGTGTCCCTGCACAGGGGAGCCCCACATGCAAGGAGCATGCCCCGTAAGGAGAGCCGCCCAGCGTGAAAGAAAGTGCAGCCTGCCCAGGAATGGTGCTGTACACACAGAGAGCTGACACAAGATGACGCAACAAAAAGAAACACAGATTCCCGTGCCGCTGATAAGGATAGAAGCGGACAAAGAAGACGCAGCAAAGATACAGAGAACAGACAACCGGGGTGGGGGGGAAGGGGGAAGAGAGAAATAAATAAATAAACCTTTAAAAAAAAAAAAATAGCAAGGAGGAAGAAATCAGTGTCTGAGAAGTAATTCCTCCAGATTTCATCATGATTCAGCCAGCTTTTGCCAGTAGTTAATTTCAGATTCTCCTTTGCTAGTCTGAACTTAGACCCATAACAAGCTGGGAGCATCTTTTCCAGAAATCTTTAAGCTCAGATGTTAGAGAACAGTAAGGAATCCTGTCCTTTGTCCACAGTGATCATCAGTGCTCGTAGAAGTTCACTGATGGCATCTCACTCCCTAGAGCACATGTGCTTGATGTTGTATGATTGCTGCCATGGATCTAAGGACACATGAGCTTGAGAGCCCACTGCATATACTGACCATGCACTACCATAGACCAGACACACATTCTCATGCAGTGTGGCAATTAGGTGGACAGGAGCTTAGATAATGTATTTTTAGTCTTCCAGAGATGAAAGTAGCCATCAAGAGATACTGCTGCTCATTGCTTGTTCTTGTTGTTGAAGGCCAGAGCCTGGACCTTGCAGTTGTCAGGGTTTGTGTTGTCCTTGGGGATGTCTTTTAAGGCCTTGTGAATGATGTGGGCATGCACATGGACCAGTGACCCATTGTACATAGCATCATTTTTGGTCAGCACATCTTCTCTCACCTCCCAGAGTCCCAAAGAACCATGGCGTGAGTGAGACACTGCCAGAATGCCTCTGATCCATCATCTCCTACACACATGGGATCTAGTGTAGGTTGGCGGAATAGATGACAAGACTGTGGGAGCTGTCTCTTCCAGAGGTTAACAGTGTTCTGGGGGTGTTCAGCTCAATGGCATGGATACTGCAGCCCTGTTGGGTCATCAACCCTCCAGACTCCCAGTCTTTCAGAATGGGGATCTTGGTGATGTGGCTTATCCAGACATCCACTACAAATAACATTTTGAATTTTATGTCACACACCACTTGACTCTGATTCACCCACTCAGATGCAAATCCTTTATCAAGAGTCCCTAGGTGAACCTCTTTCTCCTTCAGGAGACTGGAACGTTGCCATGCTCCATAACCACACAACACTCAGGAATAGTTGGTTTCATTCTGTAGCCTGACTCCCCGAGTCTCCAGGTAGTACACTAAGGACCTCTTCATTGGGGGATGCCTTTGCTTTCTGTGAAGCAAGCAGCCCAGCCAAACTGCAGACTCCAAGTGTAACTCTCAGCTCCTGGTGAGGTACCACTTTCCATTTCCTGTGAGCTGTTTTCTGGGCCATAGAGGGCAGTGCCACTGTGGCCTGTAGCCACCCAGATGGAGGAAGCAAGGGGCAACAGTATGTAGGTCATATACTGGGCTCCAGGGCCGCTTACAATAGGTGCCCAACCTAGAAGGTGGCCCAGACCCAGGGCTGCAGATAGAAAAAGGGGAGGTGGACAGGAGTTAAGGAGAAAGGAGGATTGGGGCCCGAAAAGGGAAAAGGAAAGAAAAGAGGAAGCTGGAACAAGAAGATCCTCCCTTATTATTATTATTACTATTATTTTGTTTTTTTAGGAGGTACTGGGGATTGAATCTAGGACCTCATACATAAGAAGCAGGCACTCAACCATTTGAGCTACATCTGCTCCCCCATAATATTTTGAAGCAAATCCAAGATACCATGTAAGATCAAAATTTTAACATGTTTTTAGCTGCATCTTCAAGATTCTGTTGAAATAAGCTAGCATGTTAGAGAAGATAGCATAGATAGAAATCAGATTGGGAAGAAGGGTAGACGGTCAGATCAAGGAAGGCCTATGGTCTTATGCCAGACTTAAGGAGGACCCATAGAGGATGTTCCAGAAGAGACAGACATAAGCTGCTCTGTGCTTTAGAAAAACATAACCTGGTGACTTGTTTGAAGGAATGAATAATAGCACAAATGAGAGAGTTCCTGATTTAGGATAATGACAATTGGAATAAAAGAATGGTTAAACGAGAAAGGTCCTGAAGAGGCAGAAGTTTTACCACTTAATGACTAATTGAATGAGGGGCTGGGGAGGATTTGGAGACCTGGGTTACAAACCTGATTGACTAGCAGGGTGATGATGACATTAATGGAGACAGCAGACACAGAAAAAGAATGGGTATAACTTGGGATTCTTTGATTCCAAAGCAGAAGAAACAGACTTTGGCTAACTTAAGCAGGAAGGGAATTTAATGAAATATTATACGGGCTGCTCATACAAAGGGCAATCTGAAGAGCCAGGCTTCGAACAAAGTGGCCGTTTGGCTGGCCAGGGTACTGCTGCTGGAGTGAGTGAATGCCAGCCAGCCTCAGTCTTATGGTTTCATGGCTCACCATCCACTTTACAGAGAGGGAGCATTGGGTCCCTTTCTTCCCACTGCATACCCCCACCTTCCACTCTCCCACCCCTGCTCCATTGGCTAGGGGAGGATGGGCATGTGATTAGTGATCTTTCAAAGTGAATCCAGCGGCAAGAGATAATGCCACAAAGAGAAATCTGGTTTGCTTTTGTCCAAAGAAATCAGTATGGATGTTTAGCCCATAAGTACCATTTGTTTACTATATATTATATAAGCCTGGCTCTGCACATGTTACATGTGGGTTATCTGTGAGATACAGGCATAGAAATGAAGAGCAGAGAGTTGGAAAATGTGGACCTGAAATGCAAAAAGAATAAATTAATCTGCTGGCTCCACATAGTTTTTTGTGTTTTTTTTTTTTTTTTATGCTGGGATGATTTTCCAAGAGTGACTGGATTTTTCTTCTGTGGAGATTTTAAGAAAAGAATCTTCATTTGCCTGAGTGGTTTAAAAAAAGGCAGCCTCAAATCCATTGCTCAGGAACTATAGAATACATTTTTGAAGAGTCTTTCAAGTGCCCTGAATACTTAATTTACATTATTGTCAAGATCCAGTAGCCATGGAGATCAGTGTCAAGTAATGAGCATAAAGGTGTGTTCTGAGTGAAGTGTTATCTTGTGGGTTTTGATTTGCTTTTTCCTGATAACCAATGCTATTGTACATCTTTCCATGTGCTTATTGACCATTTGTATAACTTCTTAGGAAAATGTCTATTCCAATCCTTTGCCCATTTTTAATGGGATTACTGTCTTTTTATTGTTGAGTTGTAGTTCTTTATGTATTCTAGAAACAGGTTCCTTTTTTAGATATGTGATTTGCAAATATTTTCTCCTATTCTGAGGGTTGTCTTTTCACTTTTTTTTTTTTTAACGATTTATTTATTTATTTAATTCCCCCCCCCCCCCTCCCCGGTTGTCTAT
This sequence comes from Dasypus novemcinctus, assembly GCF_030445035.2. Taxonomy (NCBI): domain Eukaryota; kingdom Metazoa; phylum Chordata; class Mammalia; order Cingulata; family Dasypodidae; genus Dasypus; species Dasypus novemcinctus. The sequence continues at coordinate 42,399,928 of NC_080675.1, forward strand.
TCTTGGTGTCTATTTGCTGCGTCTTGTTTCTTTGTCCGCTTCTTTTGTCGTCAGCGGCACGGGAAGTGTGGGCGGCGCCATTCCTGGGCAGGCTGCACTTTCTTTTCACGCTGGGTGGCTCTCCTCACGGGCGCACTCCTTGCGCGTGGGGCTCCCCTATGCGGGGGACACCCTTGCGAGGCACGGCACTCCTTGCGTGGCACGGCACTCCTTGCACGCATCAGCACCGTGCATGGGCCAGCTCCACAAGGGTCAAGGAGGCCCGGGGTTTGAACCGCGGACCTCCCATGTGGTAGATGGACGCCCTAACCACTAGGCCAAGTCCGTTTCCCTCTTTTCACTTTCTTGATGGTATCCTTTGAAGCACAAAAATGTTTACTTTTGATGATGCCCAATACATCTATTTCTCCTTTTGTCGCCTGCTTTTGATGTTATATCTAAAAATCCATTGCCTGATCCAAGGTCACAAAGTTTCACTACTGTGTTTTCTTCTAAGAGTTTTATAGTTTTATTTGTTATATTTAGGTTTATGATCCAATTTCAGTTAATTTTTGTATATGGTATGAAGTAGGGGTCCAAATTCTTTTTTTTTTTTTTTTTTTTTTTGCAAGTGAATATCCAGTTGTCCTAGAGCCATTTATTGTAAAGACTGTTCTTTCCTCCCATTGAATTCCCTTGGTAGCCTTGTTAAAAAGCAGTTGACGGGAAACGGACTTGGCCCAGTGGTTAGGGCGTCCGTCTACCACATGGGAGGTCCGCGGTTCAAACCCCGGGCCTCCTTGGCCCGTATGGAGCTGGCCCATGCGCAGTGCTGATGCGCGCAAGGAGTGCCGTGCCACGTAGGGGTGTCCCCCGCGTAGGGGAGCCCCACGCACAAGGAGTGTGCCCGGAAGGAGAGGCGCCCAGCACGAAAAAAGTGCAGCCTGCCCAGGAATGGCGCCACCCACACTTCCCGTGCCACTGACGACAACAGAAGCGGACAAAGAAACAAGACGCAGCAAATAGACACCAAGAACAGACAACCGGGGGAGGGGGGGAATTAAATAAATAAATAAATCTTTAAAAAAAAAAAAAGCAGTTGACTATAAATGTAAGGATTAATTTCTGAACATTCAATCTGTTTCATTGATTTCCATGTCTATCCTTATGCCAGTAGCACACTGTCTTGATTACCATAGTTTTGCAATCAATAACAAATATTTTAATTCACCCAATCTTTTACTTATACTGATTTATACTTTAAAAAGTTCCACTGGAAATATTAGCATTGTGACTGATGGAGAGCATATGCCATAACCACATGTAAGTAGTTCTTACTATAGTATTTGAATAATTCTTACAGCACATCATAGCTTACAAGGCTTCTTCAAGACCGTGATGTCATTTGCTCTTCACTGTAACTTCATGAGGTGTGTAAGGCACAGGGCAGTGGAGGATGCTGAGGTTTACAGAAGCCCGGTCATTTCCACAGGGTATATGTAGCCTTCTGGTTCTCAGGCATAGTCTTTTCACTCAGCAATGGCAGATTGTGGCCAATGATAGTGCTAGGGTAAGGCTTGTTTTATAAATTCAAGGATATTTTCAAGTGGTATTTCTTCAACAACATTAGTGTGTTTAAGAATCACCTGGAGAACTATTTAAAACACAGATTCCTGGGCTTCAACCCTAGACATTCTGATTCAGTAAGTCTGGAATGGGGCCTGAGAATGTGCATTTCTATCAGGCTCCCAAATGTTGGTATTGCTGTGGGTCTATGGCCTGCAGTTTGAGTAGTGCTGGTTCAGTCGTTATAATGTTGTAAGTTTGCTTCATGTGGCTAATTCAGATTTGTCAACTCTCCCTTTCACCTTCAGAATTTGCTTAGCATGTCCAGGAACCCATTTTCTTGAGATGGTATGCTTTTGAAAATTGCTTTTCACATGACTTCAAAGATTATAATCAACTCAATCATTTAAAAATCAAACAAAATCTTCATTGAATACCCTGCTGTGCAGTAGGGGCAGGGGACACAAAAGTGAGAAGACTGTTCTGGATAAAATTTTTAGGTGGAACAGAGTTGAGATACCCCTTTTTGCATTTAATGGGGATTTTCTAAGACAATTGAAACTCTAGCAATAAAGAGAAGGTATGTGTAACACCTGGTACCTTGTTACCAATTTCTTTCTGTTACCTTGTCCTTCTTTAGTTATTTATGAAGCTGGTTTTACTTGTCCTACTAGTCTGAAAATAGTTTTAAACACAGATAGACTAGAAACAAGGAATTTTTCCTCACTCCAAGCATCCATAACCAATGCAAATAGCGGATCTTAGCTCTGTGCTACTGTACAAGGCCAAGGCCCTGTAATATGTACCTTATTTGAATAAGCTGACAGGCACTGATATGAATTAAATACATACATACAAAGGGGAATAAAAAGACTAAATGATATGCACTATATATCAAACAAAGCGTGATCAGAGGTGCCAAAGGAAAAAGTCTAAAAACAGTAATTCTATTTTTTCTGGAATAAAAACTGGAGGATAAAGACATAAGGCAAACTCAGATCCTGTGAAGCACCGCAAAAGCATGTCATCCCTGGGTTGTTTTTCTGTCATATTCCCTTATCCCTGGCAGAGAGCAGACTCAATTTTGAGCCCTGTGCTTTAAGCCCCTCTCTTTCCCTTCTAGTGACTGCCACGTGGCATGGGTCTCTGCCCAGGCTCGTAATGAGACAATAGCAAGGCGGCTGTGGGACGTCAGCTGTGACCTGGTGGGCATCCCAGTGGACTGACAGGTGGTGGCAGCCACACGCAAGAAAAGACTGCAGCAAACTGATCAGCACTCCTACCTAAACTGACTGAAAGGGAGCAAAACCCTCCAGCCTTGCCTGCTTGGTGTTCAGTAAAAGCCCAGGACACTGCCAGATTCATCTAAAGGCCTTTCATTTGTGCAGATCTATTTTGCTCCTGTTTCTGCCAGAGCTACTAGAAACATCTTAGGATTTGAAGACCTTCATATGACCTGCACAGATAATATTTGTACTCCAAAACTCATTACAAAGGAGGATCAAAGCTATGGCAGACTTGATTTACAGGAATTTGGATTAGTGTCTTCCCTCGTTATTCACTGTGTAGTTCCTGCCAGTCAACATTTCTTGACTGCAAGAGGACCACACTTGCAGCCTCACCTAAACTCCAGGAATCACAGTGGCTTGGCTCAAGAGCAGATCTCATCTTTCACCTCTTTAAGAAAACCGTCACAGCACCATTATCTGGATTCTTTCAGAAAACTCCTAACTGAATCTGGGATTTGGCTTGGCCTTATCTTTGACAACTTGGAGTCACTGTTATTAAGATATTTTCCTAGGTCTAGACTACAGAAGAGCTTCCTTTTCTAAGTACTTTGTGAGGTTTGGTTTTAATTTTGGGGGAAAGAGTAGAAATAAAGGTCAAGTTCAAACTGTCATTTTCCTGCTCTTTCTCAGATCAGCAAGTGGGGGAATGAAGGGAGTAGGATGAGAAGAAGGCCACCTAACTTCACTTACTGGCCCCACACTCAGCAAGGCCTCCTTTTTGTCCCCTTAATTTCTCTTAGAAAACCAAAAGAAGGGAAAGGCTATTTGGTTGTTGTCATTGGGTATATCTTCATGTGTTTTCTTGTATATCTCTTCAGTTGGGAATATTTTCACAAAATTCAAAACCGCCACAAAGGAACAATATTAAACTGGACCCTTGTGCAGGGTCCAGATCAGAGACGGAGTAGATAATGTCAATGTTATTCCATCTTTGATGCAAATGGGTAGAGCTGCTAAGGGAAACAGACTGCATATGTTGGTAGACACCCACCAAGAAGCACAAGGATAACAGAGAAGTCCAGAAAAGGGAAGGATCTATGTGATGAAAGAACTAGTTGAAGATTAAAACAAATAAAACAAAAAACAGCTAAAGAACATAAAATCTAGCTATAGAAGAATTGACAGTGAGTACCTGAATTAGCAAGACTGATGAGGCAGTATCTTAAGAGCCAGTCAGCTAAGGTGGCAGGGGAAAAAATGACAAAAACCCCAATTCTTTATTCAGAAAAATTATCTTAAGGACTGACCTTCAGTAGACTTTTTTCTAGGTCATTTCCTTATATTATCTTGACAAGGCTAAAATGTCTACAAAAATCTTATTTTATTTGAGAGCTTTTAACAAAAGTAATGCTACCAGAGGAAGTCAGAGGAATTGGTAATGTTTCATCACTTGTTTAGAGCATGTCATTCTATAAGAGTTTGTGATTTTCTTGGGCTGGCAACTTATATGTAAAACTTTGGTGGGGAAAACAGTTATTGGACCACAATCTTCTTTTCTCATATTTGTAAATAAGTAATCTTTTGTTGAAACTGTTTTGACCATATTTAGAAATGGTCCTATTATGGAAAAATTGGAAATCTTTTGTTTTGATGATAGTGCAGTAGAATAGCTGAATTAATATTTTATTTGATTTATACTGAACTGTCAGTGACAAATAAAAATTCTTTTTGATTATTTGTTTTTAACCTATTTGTTTTAAAAGTGTAAGATATCAACAAAGGTTTAATGATATGGTTAAAAGAAGATAACACTTTTCATTATTACAGTTATGCAGTATTCTCATTCTAAAGGATAATTTGTCCCATAGTCTAACTACAGTCCAATCTCATTTCAAATGCCATTAATTTGGGTTTTGTGATAATTTGATTATTCATTCACCTAAGTCCTGCTTTTATGACACCGATCAAATACCACCTTTTCCCATGTTTCTTGGTCATTTCAGGCGGTGGTATCTTTTTTATACCTGTTCCTTTACTTCCATAACACAATGCTATGGAATTTAGCACAGTTCATTGCCACTAACAACCTCAGACTTTGTTATCTCTCTATGCTCAGTGCCTATTAGTAGCTCAACAAAGGCTTGTTGGATCAATGCCCAATGAATTCAATCTGATAAAAGTAAGGGTCTAGGATATAAATCACCAGAAAGAATATTTATATACTTTTTCATATGTATAGGCAGTTTTAAATATTGGGCTCCCAGCAAACATTTCCATATGGGCTTCTTAGACCAACTGTGAGATCAGTGAAAATAGGAATTTTCTGCCAATTAACCATTATACCCCTTAAGTATTCACACCCACGGAGTGCAGGAAATGACGGCCAACTATTAACATGTCACTTTGGTGGTAGGTAGCCAAGTCCACCTTCTCTACCAGATTATAAATTACCCAGGCGCAGAGAATAAATCTGTTTACTGCACAATGCCTACATCTAACAAGCCCCTTTTGAGTGAACAAATGCACAAGGCAGCCTGGTGCACTAAAGCGAGCCCGACGGCTAGAGGCTAAGAGGGCGGACTTCGCGGGATGACACTTCGGTTTTCACTAATGAAAGCGGATGTGACCCGTGGTCACTTGACCTATCCAATATAAGTGCTTTACTCGTCCAGGGGCAAGTAGGAGCCATACCCGACTATCTTTCGAAGGCTGAAAGCGTCCTAGTTAGGACAGGAACTGAGGGAATCAAGGTGGCCTTGACGGCAGATACCAAACCATTGCCGGTCCCAGGCGGCCGCGGGGCGGGCGGAACCACCCACTCCTGGAACGGCAGGAGTCGCGTCATCCGCCGCGAACTACAACTCCCGGCCTGCACTGCAGCGCGTGCCCTTCGCCAGCCCGCGGGGCCTCGGAGGGAGGCGACCGCGCTGCCAGTGCCGCGGGATCTGTCCGATTCTTCCGCTCTGGCGCTTCCCGCAACTCCGGACCGTGTATTTCTGAGGCTCGGGAGACAGTGGCTCGTCCCCGCGGGGGGCCGCCCCTCCGTTATCCCCCACGGCCGCGCAGACTGTAGGGCTTTTTGTCAGGCGTTTGCGCTCAGCGCTTCCGGGGCGACTAGAGAGTCGGGGGCGTTGGGAGGCATGGGCGTCCGGCTCCGGAGGACCCCGCCTCCGGCCCCGGAAGCGCCTCATTTTGGGCAGCGGTGGCGGCAGTCGCCGTGATGTCTGCGGGGCTGGGCGGCTGACCGCCGAGCTGGGAGCGGCCCCCAGCCCAGAATCTCGGCGACCACTGCTCGAGTGCGGCCTGCGCCATGGCCACCTCCGCCATGTCCTCGGAACGTTTCGAGAAACTGCACGAAATCTTCCGAGGTCTCCTTGAGGATCTACGCGGGGTGCCGGAGCGGCTGCTGGGGACGGCGGGGACAGGTGAGCCGCGGACGGGCGGGGAGGTGGAGAACTGGGCTCCGCGCGCTCGGGAAGAAGAGCCCCATCCTTACCCCCACACCCAGGTTCTTCCCTTTCCGCTCCTTATCCTCAGACGCGCCCCCGGGGCTGGCTAGATCGCGCGTCCCGGATCTCCCCGCTGCCATTTCGTGAGGACTGGGGACTCGGACGCAGGGATGGACGTCGGGGTGTATAGTCTCCTGGGGATCTTCTCTCTTGTTTTTCTCGTGGCCGTCTCAAAATTTTCTTGTCTCACTTTTCACTCTAGCAGAAATAACACCATGGTTCTTAAATCTGCGGTGCTTCGTTTCGGTAGGTTTGGTTTCTTTTGTAGGTCTATTTATTTATTTTGTACATTTAAAAACATCTTCAACCGGGGGTTCTTAACCAGGGGTCCGTGAGCTGGAGTCGATTTTTTCATCTTTGTTTTTCTCTGACCTCTAACCGAAATCTAGCATGTCTTTCACTTATGAATATATGCAATAAATAAATTACAAGAGTATTCATTTTAGCTTTCTGGCAAAGGGGTCCCTTCTCCTCCCCCCCTCCCCTTAGGTCTTCCCAGGGATTTAGTTTCAGAAACAATAATAATTACTATTTATTGAACATTATCTATGCCTGCACTGGAAAGTGCTTCATTATATGTAGCCTCTTTTTCAGCCCTTTAAACAATCTGATAGCATCAATAATATTTTTTCTATTTATTGACGAGAACATTAGCTTAGGGGGATCCAGTGCTGGGAACTCCTATACAGTACAAAACCAAGTGAACTGCTGCTGTCCGCTAATAGAGCATAGGTCAAGAAATGCCACAGTGGGGCACCAAAAGCAAAGTAACCACATATTTTAACTATCCTGGTGAAACCAACATTATTTCCACATTCTTGGGCTGGTAATTCAAGCCACCCGTAAGGAAGAGAGACTGCCCACCTTGCTTGAACATTAAAGGAGGGAGGCTCCCTCTAGCTCTTATCTTTCAGAGCTGCTGCTTCTGTTTTATTCCATATCTAGTATTTGGTGCCACCATCCACCTAGTTTACCAAACCAGACAGAATCAATCTATCTGAATGAGTCTTTCAAACTGAGATTGGTTTGGAAAGGGGTGTGGGTTGGGTGATAAGAGTTGTTTGAAGTGGCTCATTCTTGTTTCTTTTTTAAAAAGATTTATTTATTTCTCTCCCCTTCCCCGCCCCAGCTCTCTGTTCTTTGTGTCCATTTGCGGCGTATTCCTCTTTGTCCACTTCTATTGTTGTTGTCAGTGGCACAGGAATCTGTGTTTCTTTTTGTTGTGTCATCTTGTTGTGTCAGCTCTCCATGTGCAGCGCCATTTCTGGGCAGGCTTCACTTTCTTTCGCACTGGGCAGCTCTCCGTACCGGCGCACTCCTTAGGAGTGGGGCCCACCTACGCGGGGCCCTGCTTGGAAGGGCACTCCTTGCGCGCATCAGCACCGTGCATGGGCCAGCTCCACACGGGTCAAGGAGGCCTGGGGTTTGAACCACGGACCTCCCATGTGGCAGAGGGACACCCTAATCATTGGGCCAAGTCCGCTTCTGTCATTCTTGTTTCTGATAGCCATTCTATTCCGTATGTAGTCCTGCTGTTTTGTATTTCGTTATAACATTAATACTAACTTCCTAAAAACATTTTTTCCTTTATTTAAAAACAGATTTTATAAATTGCTAAAGGTTATATACCCTGAGAGCACAAAAATGACCCTTCAGTTGTTTGCAGTATACATTATTACAGAGGCATTGGATTGGGAGTCAGGAGACTTGAATTCTAAAACTAGTGCTGCCATGCACTTGCTGCTCCTTTGACCCTGGGGAAGGTACTACATTTCTCCAGGCTAGTTTCCTCAGGTGTAAAATAAGAAGGTTGGACTAGATGAGCTCTGAGGTCCATCCCAGCTCTAACACTCATTTGTGTTTCTTGGTTCTGAGACTAAAGCATAAAGAAACAGCAACTGATCCCTCTCAGTTGGGTAGATATTTCATCCTCTCTTGAATCTTTATTTTATTTTTTATTTATATATTTTTTAATTGTATTTTTTGAAGATACATTCTTGAACCTTTAAATACCTGCCCCCTGGCATCATCATTAGAAAGAATAATTTCTTTTTTTTTTTTTAATTAAGTAATTTATTTCTCTTCCCTCCCCTCCCCGCCGCCCCAGTTGTCTGTTTCTCTGTGTCTATTTGCTGCATGTGCTTCTTTGTCCACTTCTGTTGTTGTCAGTGGCACGGGAATCTGTGTTTCTTTTTGTTGTGTCATCTTGCGTCAACTCTCCATGTGTGCGGCGCCATTCCTGGGCAGGCTGCACTTTCATGCTGCGCGGCTCTCCTTACGGGGCGCACTCCTTGCGCGTGCACAGGGACACCTCTTGTGGCACAGCACTCCCTGCGTGCATCAGCACTGCACATGGGCCAGCTTCATAAGGGTCAAGGAGGCCCGGGGTTTGAACCGCAGACCTCCCATGTGGTAGACGGACCCCCTAACCACTGGGCCAAGTCCGCTTCCCAGAAAGAATAATTTCGAGGTTTTTTAATCTTAAGATTCCATAAAACATCTCATAACGTGGTGAAGTTCTTCAAATTGTTGTCACAGGTAGCATATTTCTTTTAAAAATGTATGTGCTGTACTGTGATGAGAGCCACTGAATGTACACTTTGAATGGGTTGTACAAAGCATGGGACTGTAACACAAGGTATCCAGTGGTGGATGATGAACTGTGGTTAACAGGACATATATGAGAACGTTTTCTCATGAATGATAACAGATATATAATACTAATATAGGGCGTTAATAATAGGATGGGTTGGGGGGAAAATGCAACCAAATGTAAGATATGGGCTATAGTTTGTAGTAATATTTTGATGATGCTCTTTCATAGTTTCTAACAAATGTTTCACAACAATGCAGGGTGGTGGTGGTGGTGGTGGAGAGATGTATGGGACTCTTGTATGGTGATATGTTTGTTTTGTAAACTCATAAATTTTACTGTGCACATACTGTTCATGTGTCCATGTGTGAATGATATACATGAATAAAATTTTATTTATATATATGCTGTAGAGCACTTATAGGAGGAAGCATGTGTTTTATGAAATAAGGTAGAGTATTCTAACTCCATAAAGATTAAGAATCACAGAGAGGCAGGAAAGTCAGTGAAAGTTTGATCAAGGTTCTGTAGGCCATCTCTTTCCCTCCATTCTTATTTATGTAGCCACTTTGAATCGTAATGCCTCTTAAGGATGATGATTCTCAAATCATTCAGCAAAGGAAGAGTGAAGGAGGGGAAGCGGATGTGACTCAAGCAATTGAGCTCCTGCCTACCACATGGGAGGTCCTAGGTTCGGTTCCTGGTGCCTTCTAGAGAAGAGAAGCAAGACAGTGAGCTGGTGTGACAGGCTGGTGTGGAGAGATGAGGGAACAAGGAGACACAAAGAGGAAACTCAATGAGCGCTACAACAAAGCAGGGAGCAGAGGTGGCTCAAGCAATTGAGTGCCTCTCTCCCACATGGGAGGTCCCAAGTGTTCAGTTCCTGGTACCTCCTTAAAGAGAAGATAAGCAGACAGAGAGAGCACACAACAAATGGACACAGAGACCAGACAGCAAGCACAAACAGTGGGGGGTGGGGTGGGGTATAAATAAAGAAAAATTAAAAATCTGAAAAAAAAAGTAAAGGAGGAAACTACAACTAAAGCAGTTGTAGGAAAATCTGAGCTAGGAAGAGAATGCACGTATGTATACAATAGTGCTTTATACTTTTTCACTTGGATCAGAAGTGAGCTTGAATTTGGAGGTCTGCTGATTCAGGGAAGTGATGACACCTGACACTTTGGGGATAGCTTATTCCAAAATAATATGATACACTTTCATGTAAATAGCCATTCTTGATTGCAGATATTATTTCACTGTGGGTGGCTAAGAATGCAGCCACCTCAGGAATAGTAACAGCTGCTTTGGTGCTCATTTCACAGTTACATCACAGATGGTCAAGATGCATACCATTTGCATACTGCCTGCCATGACTGAACTTTCCCTTAGTTTTTGTTTTTGTTTTTATAAACAACAAATTGAGCCATGGATTTTGTAGGCAGTGTGGAGTGAAAAATGGTTCACTTGGAGTGCCTTGTGTATAGTAAGGGGTGTCGTGACAGTGAATTAGACATAGTAAAGGGTGTGTTGCCATTTGCCTTTTCAAGCAGTACCAGTATGTAAGGAACACCTTACTAGAAGCTATGGGACATAAAGAAATAGTAAATGTCTCTGTTCTTGGGGACCTTGATCTCAAGTTGAGAATACAGAGTGTATATGTCTAAAATGACCTATAATCATTTAAAAAGTAGCAAAGTAAAATAACTGGCATGCTAGATGCTGTTGCTGAACAAAATAAAAACCCACAGAAAGCAAGACCAGCATTGTGTCTTATATAGGGTTGAGTTCTAAAGTCAGGGATTAAGATAAATCCAGGTAGAAAAAAATCATCCAAGAAGATCTCTTAGGATAGCATGTTGAGTAGTCATGCCTTGTTTATCCTTTGGTCCATTTTAACTGTTTTCTTTGGCCATTGGAAAAGATTTCTCTCTTCAGTTGGGGCTTAAGTTGAAGTGCTGGTCTGTATTTAGGAGTCATGTTGAAAACCCCAGAATTTGAAGATAATTCCAAAAAATAAAGAGTTCATAAAGATTATCAGGGAATGGATGTAATTTAAGCAGTTGAGCGCCCCCTGGTTCATTTCCTAGTGCCTCCTAAAGAACACGAGCAGATGCGACAAGCGGGGAATGGCTGTGGCTCAAGCGATTGGGCACCCACTTCCCACGTGGAAGGTCCTGGGTCTGGTTCCTGATGCCTCCTAAAAGAAGAGTGGACACAATGAGCAGAGGCAGTAAGCAGACACAATGAGCAGATACAACGAGGAGACAACAAGCAGACAGATGAGAGAGCCCTCAGGGGTGGGAGGACAACTCATGGAAGTATAAAATTAAAATGTAAAAAATTATCAGTGGGAATCTTGTGGTAATAAGTAGATTATGAATAGAATTCCATACATTAAAAAAAAGTTCTTCATAAATGGAGCTAAATTTTGAATTGTTGTTTTTTAGATATGAAGATGACCTACATCTTCATTTACAGCCAGGGAAGGAGGTCATGTCCCAAAAAGATGAAAAGAATTACACAATGTTGCATGTTGAGTCAGGCCCAAAGATAGGACAAGAACCCAACCCTCCTGCCATTTTGCCCTCTACAAATGTTCTCCAAATGACAGCATTCCAGTAGCCCCTTCTTAATTTTTGCCATGTACAGGTACTATTTTTACTATCAGTTAATTGTTGTCCTTATAGCACTTTATTTTATGTAATGTTCATTTATTCATAAAATTATTTTTAAAGGAATCTTTTTTTTTATTTCTCTCCCCTGCCCCTCCCCCCCAGTTGTCTGTTCTCTGTGTCTATTTGCTGAATGTTCTTCTTTGTCCACTTCTGTTGTTGTCAGTGGCACGGGAATCTGTGTTTCTTTTTTCGTTGCGTCATCTTGCTGTGTCAGCTCTCCATGTGTGCGGCCCCATTCCTGGGCAGGCTGCACTTTTTTCGTGCTGTGCAGCTCTCCCTACGGGGCGCACTCCTTGCATGTTGGGCTCTCCTACGCAGGGGACACCCCTGCGTGGCAGGGCACTCCTTGCGCGCATCAGCACTGCATGTGGGCCAGCTCCACGCGGGTCAAGGAGGCCCGCCCGGGGTTTGAACTGCGGACCTTCCATGTGGTGGTAGGCGGACGCCCTAACCACTGGGCCAAGTCCGCTTCCCTAAAGGAATCTTGATATCACTACTTCAAATGGAAAACCTGTATGATCTATCTAAATGATTGAAAAAAATACAAAGGCAAATAATACTGTCTTAGTTAAATGTTACAGCTTTGAAGCTGAAGCCTGTTCTTTCTTACTTCAGGAGTGGTTCGTAATTTTCACATATTAAAGACATCCTGGCACCAAAATGGCATAATGGTAAGGGTTGAAAGAGAATTAAAAGGAGAACTTTCTCTCTCTGCAGCTCAGCGGTATTTACATCATTTCCACACCACCTCCTGTGTGTGTGTGTCTGAGAAACACTTTACCTTACCCTGCAGCTCCCCAGTTTGCAAGTGGTGGGTTTTGAATTTGTTTGCAGAACAGTGGATAAGGGTTAATATAGAGAAGTAATTCACAGTGGGGGTAAAGGTGGGGGAAATTTCAGAGAATCAGTTTTGGTAAACTATTTTATTGATGAAAATGTGCTGGTCCTATAGCGGGGTGGGAGAGGGTGAAAGCGATTAACTTAGATCAACAGTGTTTCTTAGTAGGAGCGCTGTTAGCCCATGGGGCCAGATAATTGTTATGTAGGTCCGTCCCAAGCACTGGTACCCTTGTTCCCTGGGCACTAAATGCCAATAGTACCACCACCTCACCACCCCTCCTGTCATTGTTAACAAGCCCTCATACATTTCTAAATGCCAGATGCCTTTTAGGAGTAAGTGCTACTACTCTCACCAGGAAAGAAATATGTGAAGTTTATTCTAAGCAGAGGGAATGGCCTCTAAAAATGTACGGAAGCAGGAATGAGCATTTGAAATTTGTCTCTCTTTTCCAGAAGAGAAGAAGAAGTTGATCAGAGATTTTGATGAAAAGCAACAGGAAGCAAATGAAACGGTGAGAACAGGGAGAAAGTCGTTTCCTTTTCTACCTGGTGTTGGTCTTTGCCAGAAGGAATGCTATGACCTAATCACAGATTAACTGTCCCTTGTCTACTGATCTTGATTTTGACTATTTCTTACTAAATGAGGCCATTCGATGGTATATTAGTCAGCCAAAGGGGTGCTGATACAAAGTACCAGAAATCGGTTGGCTTTTATAAAGGGTATTTATTTAGGGTAGAAACTTAGAGTTACCAGGCCATAAAGCATGTTACTTCCGTCACCAAAGTCTATTGCCACGTGTTGGGCCCGATGGCTGCCAGGGTTTAGGCTTCTTGGGTTCCTCTCTTCCTAGGTCTCCATTTCTCTCCAGGCTCAGCACCTCTGTTTTCTCCACAAGGTCAGCTGTAGATTATGAGGCTCTCTAGGCTTTGCCTCTCTCCACAAGGCCAGTTGTTGACTATCAGGTGACCAGCTCTGTCTCTCTCTGGGCTTGATTCTGTTTGGGCTCAGCTGTTTCTCCTCTGTGTGCTTACTTCCCGGGCTCCAGCTCAAAACTCCAGCATCAAAACTCCAAAAACTCCTCTGCTCTGTTGTGTAGTTTTATCTGTGAGTCCCCGCCAAGGCCAGTCAAAGCCCTAATCGTAATTTAATCACACCCTGGTACAGACCAGTTTACAAACATAATCCAGTATCTGTTTTTGGAATTCATAAACCATATCAAATTGCTACAGATGGGGATGGCATATTGAGGAGGTTTGCCAAACACAAATGGGTAAAGTTTGAAGACTTGAAATATATGAGTTTGTGATAATATATATTCCTGATATGCATGGTAAGGGCATTCTCATATCTTTTTATAATTTTTCTTTTAATTGTTTTTTGAGAGCTGGCCATTAAGTTATGTTATTCTTAAACTTACTTTCAAAGGAAATGTAGCTCATAGGTGGTTTCAAAGAAGATGTAGCTCACAGAGGTCACATTGCCTTCTGTCTAAAAAAAACTGTACAGTAGAGAGACTTGGTACCTTGGGCAAGGCATGCATGGACAGGATGGGATCCCAACCCGGACCCAAACAAAATTTGTTGAGAGTTAGTCCAGGCTGTTGATCAGGTAGCAATCGCTATTCTCTTAATCCATGGCTTTTTAAAATAAAGTTTTGTTCTAACCCTTTGGTAATAAGAATCCTTTTTCCATCTCATTTTACTCTGCTTCATTGTATCTATTCAGGAGATTAAAGGCTAAAATCCAAGACTCTGGTAGTTTTCCACAGAAAGAGTTTCTCCTAGTTTTTACTACCTCAGAGTAGACTGAGAAGAAAAATTCCTTTTAGGCCAGAAAACTTCTTTCTTTCTTATTGAATAACTTCTTCCCTATCCCAATTAAATTCTGAGAAGTTAAGCTTATCTGCATTCTTTTCTGTATTCTGAATATCTTTTAAAAGGACCAAGCCACCAGACTGGAGAATATCTCCTCCATAATGGAAGTCCTAGAAGCTTTTCTTAATACCTGTGTACAGCTGGGCATAAAGACAGTGCTTGGTATATAGCCTGTCCTCTTTTTCAGTTAACATCTTGGTAGCATTTAAAAATCTTTTAGCCAATACTATTTGTTTGGTGCTCAGATACTTTTTTCCCCTGGTCTTAGCAAAATTAACCAATACTACTCTGGCTATCCCAGGCAGATAAAAATAATTTAGGGCCTCTTGTGAACTTGTCTAGGTGTTACTTTTCTTCTTGGTATATATATATTAATTATTTATTTTAAATTGTGCTAAAATACGTATAACAGAAAAATCATTTTAACCATTTTAGGTGGATAATGCTTTGATATTAAGTACATTGACAATACTACGTAACTTTCACCACTATTTCCAGACTACTTGCATCATTGCAAACCAAAACATAGTCATTTAGGGATCACTCCCCATTCCCCCCTCTGCTCATCCCTGGTAACCACTGTTCTGCTTTTTGGCCCTATGAATTTGCTTGTTTTAAATATTTCATATAGGAGAAATCATACTATATTTGTCTTTTTGTGTCTGGCTTATTTCACCCAACACGATGTTTTCAAGGTTCATCCATATCGTTGTATGGTCCAGCACTTCATTTTTTTTATGGCTGGATAATATCCCATTGTATGTATTTACCATGTTTTGTTTATCCTTTTCATCTCTTGGTGGGCACTTGGGTTGCTTCCACCTTTTGGCTGTTGTGAATAATGCTGTGATGAACTTTGGTGTAGAAATATCTGTCTAAGTCCCTGCTTTTAATTCTTTTGCATATGTACCTAGGACTGGAATTGCCAGGTCATATGTTAATTATGATTAACTTTTTGAGGAACTGCCAAACTGTTCTCCATTTTACATTCCCACTAACAGTGAATGAGGGTTTGTTTCTCTGCATCATCACCAACTTCTCTTAAAGTTTTTTTTAGGTTGCCATCTAGTGGATGTGAAGTGGTATCTCACTGTAGTTTTAATTTTTATTCTGTAGTGGTTAATGATGTTTTAGCATGTTTTTATATACCTATTGGCCATTTGAATATATTCTTTGGAGTAATGTCTTTGCCCATTTTTTAATTGGGTTTGTTATTTTACTATTGAATTGTAAAACATCTTTATATATTCTGGATATTAAGTTTTTATCAGATATATGGTTTCCAAATATTTTATTCCATTCTAAAGATTGTCTTTTCTCATTCTTGATAACATCCTTTGCACAAATCTTTTTAGTTTTGATGAAGTCCAGTTTATATAATTTTGTTTTTGTTGCATGCAGTTTTGGTATAAAATTGAAAAATCCTTTGCCTAGTGCAATTCTCTTTTCTTTAAAGAGTGTCATAGTATGAGCTCTTATATTTAGGGCATTGATCCATTTTGAGTTAATTTTTGTATATGGTCAGAGGTTAGGGTCCACATTCTTCTGCATGTGGATTTTCATTTGTTTGTTTGTTTGTTTATTTATTTATTTATTTCTCTCCCCTCCTCCTCCACTCCAGTTGTCTGTTCTCTGTGTCTATTTGCTGCATCTTCTTTGTCCACTTCTGTTGTTGTCAGTGGCACGGGAATCTGTATTTCTTATTGTTGCATCATCTTGTTGTGTCAGCTCTCCGTGTGTGTGGCACCATTCCTGGGCAAGCTGAACTTTCTTTCCCGCTGGGTGGCTCTTCTTACGGGGCTCACTCCTTGCACGTGGGGCTCCCCTACACGGGGGATACCCCTGCGTGGCACCGCACTCCTTGCGCACATCAGCACTGCACATGGGCCAGCTCCGCATGGATGGAGGAGGCCAGGGGTTTGAACCACGGACCTCCCATGTGGTAGATGGATGCCCTAACCACTGGGCCCAGTCCGTCACCTGCATGTGGATTTTCATTGGTCTTAGCCCAATTGTTGAAGAGACTATTCTTCTCCATTGAATGAACTTGAGACCCTTGTCAGAAATCAACTGGCCAGACTTCCAGGGAGATGGCAGATTTGAAAGACTTTCTTCTCTCCCAGAAAAATAGCTAGACGACAGGCAGACACGGCCTGGAAAAAAAATGTTCTGTGGTTGGTACAGGACACCAGGGGAAGGCTGAACATTACCCAGAAGAGAGGGGCACAGGAAAAAAATTCTTGACAAAGTCTGTGAATAGAAGCTGCAGCTGCAGCTGCAACCACTGGTGCCCTCCCTCAACCCTATGAGCAGACAATTTTGAATTCTCCAGCCTTGTAGCCAGTGGCTACAGACAGGACCATAGGCATCCACCTCCCTATGAAACAAGAGAAAGAGGCATGCACCCAAAGGCTGATTCAACTTCTGGCTAACAAATTTGGTCTGCTATGTCCCATGAGCACTTCCAGGCCAAGTAGGGCCATACCACTGTTTGCCTTGGGAGCCAGTAGGGGGACTGAGTAAGGAGATCTGATCCTCTCAGTTGCCCTCTCTACTGACTGGGACTGATTGTTGAGGACACAGAGGAGAGTGGAATTATTTCCCGCCCAGCAAAAAGGGAGGAGACTGCTAGCAAAGGTTGGAGAACAGTCTCTGAGAAAGTTTGAACTGTGGGACTCTGAATAGCCTCAAGGCAGAATCCTCTGTCACATCACTGCTGACCCTGTTGCAGCAAACTCCACCCAGGCTTTGAACTGAAAGGGCTTCCAGAGAGCACCTTCTGCTGGTGGACCAAGGAAGTGTTTGTGAGGAAATTAAAAATAAATAAGGCGGCAGACTTGGCCCAGTGGTTAGGGCGTCCGTCTACTACATGGGAGGTCCACGGTTCAAACCCCGGGTCTCCTTGACCCATGTGCAGCTGGCCCATGCGCAGTGCTGATGTGCGCAAGGAGTGCCCTGCCACGCAGGGGTGTCCCCCGTGTAGGGGAGCCCCATGCGCAAGGAGCACACCCCGTAAGGAGAGCGCCCAGCATGACAGAAAGTGCAGCCTGCCCAGGAGTGGCGCCGTAAACACGGAGAACTGACACAGCACGATGACACAACCAAAAGAAACACACATTCCCGAGCCGCTGACAACAGAAGCGGACCAAGAAGATGCAGCAAATAGACACAGAGAACAGACAACCAGGGTGGGGGGGGGAGGGAGAAAAATAAATAAATAAATAAATCTTTTTAAAAAATAAGTAAGAGAATTTTTCTGGCCTTTATATAGCCTCCCTCACCAAGGCCCTAGGAAGCGAATCTGCAACCCATTACTGAGTCTCTGGGCCAGACTTGAGCAAATAGCAGGGACAATCCTAAAGACCTATGTTAGGTTGAACCAAGAATCAAAGAGTAGCAGTAACACACAGCTTCCTGCCACTAAATCCCTATGAAAGAAAGAAACTGAGCATCAGAGTAAATTTGCCATCATAATCAGGTGCCTAAACAGCAAAAAACTACAAGCCATACTAAGAAAATGGAGGAAATGTCTCAAGCAAAGGAATATGTCAGAGCCCCAGGTGAGACAGGATTTGAGACAACTAATCAACAAATTCATACTAATTTCCAAAATCAAATTAATGAGTAGAAAGACAATATAGCTAGAGTTATTCCATTTGCATACATGTGGTGAGATTAATGCCATAAAACAGATATTTTGTATTAAAAAGAAGAGACTGAGTGAGCACAAAGAAGAATTTGAAAACCTGAATAGAAAAATAACAGCTTATCAAAATAAAAGACATGATAGGTGAGATCAGAAACGCATTAGAGGCATACAACAGCAGACTTGAAATGATAGAAAAAAGAATAAGTGATTACCAAAGACAGAACAGCTGAAATTGAAGAGAGAGAACAACAGAGAGAGGAAAGAATGAAAAGTTGAGCAGGGACTCAGGGAGTTAAATGATAACATGAAGCACAACAATATTCGTGTCATGGGAGTTCCGGAAGGAGATGAGAAGGGAAAAAGGGCAGAAAGAGTATTTGAGGAAATAATAGATGAAAATTCCCCTACTTTCATGAAAAAGATGAATTTACATGTCCAAGAAGTACAGTGTACCTCAGTGAGAATAAATGTAAATAGAGCTACTCCAAGACTACTACTCAAAATGTCAAATGTCAAAAATAAAGAGAAAATTCTAAGAACAGCAAAGGAGAAACAAACCATCACATGCAAGGGATGCCCAATAAGATTTAGGGTGGATTTCTCATCTGAAACCATGGAGGTGGAAAGACAGCGGTATGATAGAATGAGGATACTGAAAGAGAAAAACTGCCAGCCAAAAATTCTTTATCCAGCAAAATTGTCCTTCAGATATGAAGCCAAGCTTAAAATATTCACAGAAAGAAACTAAGTTCCTAAAAAAGAAACCACCATTGCAGGAAATTTTAAGGGAGCTTTACAGACTGAAAGAAAAAGACAGGAGAGAGAGGTTTGGAGAAGAGTATAGAAGACAAGGATAGAAGAAAAGATAACCAAAAGAGTAAAAAGACGGACCAAAATAAGGTATGACATGAAACCTAAGAATAAAAAGGGGGAAGTAAATAATGCATTAACAGTAATATCATTGAGTGTGAAGGGATTAAACACCCCAATCAAAAGATACAGGCTGACAGAATGGATATAAAAACATGAGACATCCATATGCTGCCTAAAAGAAACTTAGACTCTTTTAGACTTAGACTTAGGGATACAAACCGGCTGAAAGTGAGGGATTGGAAGAAGATACTCCATGCAAACAGTATTCAAAAAAGAGCAGGTGTAGGTATATGAATATAAGACAAAACAGACATTAAGTGCAAAAAAAGTTATGAGAGATGCAGAAGGCCATTATATATTAATAAAAGGGAAAATCCACCAGAAGAAATAACAGTCATAAATACTTATGCACTTAACAAGGGTGCCCCAGAATACATGGGGCAAACTCTGGCAAAACTGAAGTGTGAAATAAACATCCATAAAATAATAATGGGAGACTTCAACACACCACTCACATCATTAGATAGAACTAGACAGAAGACAACAAGAAAGAGAGAGTTTGAACATAGGATAAAAGAGCTAGACTTAACAGACTAACAGACATATACTTCGAACATTGTACCCAAATTCAGCAGCTTATACATTCTTCTCAAGTTCTCAAGGATCTTACTTCAGAAAGACCACAGGTTAGGTCACAAGTCAGGTCTCAATAAATATAAAAAGATTGATATTATACAAAGCACCTTCTCTAATCAGTAACCTAGACACAAGAGAGGTATATTCGCAAATGTGCGGAGGCTGAACAACACACTCCTATATAATCAGTGAGTCAAAGAAGAACTTGAAAGGGAAGTGGACTTGGCCCAATGGATAGGGCGTCCGTCTACCACATGGGAGATCTGCAGTTCAAACCCCTTGCCTCCCTGACCTGTCCAATGCTGATGCGCACAAGGAGTGCCCTGCCACACAGGGGTGTCCCCGTGTAGGGGAGCCCCATGCGCAAGGAGTGCGCACTGTAAGGAGAGCCACCCAGCACAAAAGAAAGTTCAGCCTGCCCTGGAATGGCACCGCACGCATGGAGAACCGACGCAACAAGATGACGCAACAAAAAGAAAGACAGATTCCTGGTGCCACTGGTAAGGATAGAAGCAGCCAGAGAAGAACACAGCGAATGGACACAGAGAGCAGACAATTGGGGGGGGGGGGAGAGAAATAAATAAAAAATCTTTTTTAAAAAAATTGGGTAAAAGATTGGAATAGACATTTGCCCAAAGAAGAAATACAAATGGCAAAAAAAAAAAAGAAAAAATGTTCAACATCACTAATAATTAGGGAAATGCAAATCAAAACTACAATGAGATATCATTTTACACCTATCAGAATGGCCACTATTAGAAAGGACAGAATTATAAATTTTGGAGAGGATGTGAAGAGATAGGAACATTTATTCACTGTTGGTGGGAATGTAGAGTGGTACAACTACTGTGGAAGACTGTTTGACAATTCCTAAAGAAATTGAATATAGATTTGCCATGTGATCCTGCAATACAACTACAGGGTATATACCCAGAAGAACTGAGAAGTAACATGAATAGACATCTGTACACTGATATTCATAGGGGCGTTACTCATGATTGCCTAAAGTTGGAAACAGCCCGGGTATCCATCAGTCAATGAACGTATAAACTAACTGGCATATTCACACTATGGAACATTATGTAGCTGTAAGAAGAATTGAAGTCACAAAACATATGATAGCATGGATGAACTTGGAGGACATTATGTTGAGTGAAGCAAGCCAGACACAAATGGACAAATACTGTATGATTGTGCTACTCTGAACTAAATATAGTGTAACATTATTGTATGATTCCATTTATAGAAAATGAAAATATAAATTTTAAAGATGAAATTAGATTAGTGGTTATGTAGTGCTGGGGAAGGCATGCTATGTGTTGTGGAGTTTTTCTTTTTGGAGTAATGAAATGGTTCTAAAAATTTTTTATAGTGATAAATGCACAATATTGTGATTATATGAAGAGCCATTGATGATATACTTTGGATAGATCGTATGGTATATGAATATATCTCAGTAAAACTGCTGAACAAATAAATAATTGTGCAAGAATAGCCAGCTATGTACAGCAGGGGAAATAGATTGAGAAGTGAAGAATTTTCTTGTTTACTTGTCTTTTTAAAGTTATTATTATTGTTGAAATGATGAAAATGCTCTGATGGTGATTGAAGTGATGGATACACAAGTATGTATCGTACCGAATGCCATTGATTGTTCACTTTGGGTAAATAGTATGCTTTATTAAAATGTACCAATAAAATTGATTTGTTAAAAAAAATAGATTTGTTTCTAAAAAACTAATATTCTAGTATATGTAAAAAAGAATGAGTTAGGAAGTAATCCTTCATCTTTTATTTTTTTGGAAGAGTTTAAGAAGGATTCGTGTTAAATCATCTTTAAATGTTTGGTATAATTCAGCAGTGAAACTATGGGTCCTGTACTTTTTTTTGTTGAGAGATTTTTTTTTTATTACAGATTCAGTCCTTAAAGAGGGCTGTTAAGGTTTTGATTTGTTTTGAATCAGTATACGTCCTACTTTCATCCCTTGTAATCTTTTTTTACTTAAAGTCTGTTTTGTCTGACAATAATAGAGCTGTTCCAGCTTTTCTTTAAACTTCCCTTCCCCCTCCCCATGGCTCCCTTGTCTGTCTGCTTGTTGTCTGCCTGTTGTGTCTGCTCATCTTCTTTAGGAGGCACCAACAACTGAACCTGGGACCTCCCATTTGGAGCTCTCTTTTGATTACTGTTTGCATGGAATATCTTTTTCCATATTTTTACTTTCAACTTTTGTGTCTTTGTCCTAAAGTGATTCTTTTGTAGACAGCGTGTAGATGGATCATGCTTTCTCATTCAATCTGCCAATGTCTGCTTTTTAAAAGGGAAGTTTAATCTATTGATATTTAAAGTAATAACCAAGAAGGAAGAATTTACTTCTGCCATTTAGATTCTTTTTAAAGATTTATTTATTTATTTAATTTCCCCCCCTCCCCCGGTTGTCTGTTCTCCGTGTCTATTTGCTGCGTCTTGTTTCTTTGTCCACTTCTGTTGTTGTCAGCGGCACAGGAAGTGTGGGCGGCGCCATTCCTGGGCAGGCTGCTCTTTCTTTTCACGCTGGGCGGCTTTCCTCATGGGCGCACTCCTTGCACGTGGGGCTCCCCCACGCGGGGGACACCCTTGCGTGGCACGGCACTCCTTGCGCGCATCAGCACTGTGCATGGCCAGCTCCACACGGGTCAAGGAGGCCCGGGGTTTGAACCGTGGACCTCCCATATGGTAGACAGACGCCCTAACCACTGGGCCAAAGTCTGTTTCCCTTAAAGATTTATTTATTATTTTCTCCCTTCCCTTCCCCCTCCCCACTGCCCTGCTGTTTTTCCTGTCTGTGTCCATTTGCTGTGTCATCTTCTGTATCTGTTTTTTTCTTTTTTTTTTTTGTCTTCTCATTTTTTCTCCTCTAAGATTCACCGGGATTCGATCCTGGGGACCTCTGATGTGGACAGAGATTCCCTGTCAATTGTACCACCTCAGTTCCTCATTTAGATTCTTGTATTCTGAATGTCTTGTATCATTTTTGTTCCTCAGTTACTTCATTATCCTCCTTTTATATATTTTTTTATAATATCATTTTGATTGCCTTCTTACCTTTTCTCTGTATTTTTTAGTAGCTTAGTAATTACCTTAGTAGTTCAAATTAACATCTTCAACTAATGGCAGCTTAGACTAGTACCAACCTAATTTCAGTAGTTTAGCAACATAGTTTGAGTAGTTTAGCAACTTTACTCCTATGTATCTCTGAGCCTCACACTTTATATTGTTATTGTCAGAGTATATATTTATACATTGTGTGCCTATTAACATGAATTTTATTTTACACATTTCCCTGAAAAGTCATTAACAGTCACTAAGTACAATCATGCAGGATTTTATATTTACCTATGTAGTTACCTTTACTAATGTTCGTTATTCTTCATATGGCTTTGAGTTACTGTCTAGTTTCCTTTTATTTCAGCCTAAAGGACTCCCTTTAACTTTACTTCCAGGACAAGTCTTCTGGTAATAGAATCTTTATTTGTAAATGTTTAATTTCTCCATTTTTGCAAGATAATTTTGTCAGATATAGAATTCTTGATTGAGAGGGTCCGTTCCCCCCCCCCCCCCCCCCCCCCCGCTTTAAATATGCCATCCCGCTGTCTTGTGGCCTCCATGGTTTCTGATGAGAAATGTACAGTTGATCCCTTGTATGTGACAAGTGCTTCACTCTGCTACTTTCAAAAACCTTTGTGATTTTGACAGTTTTGCTATAATGTGTCTTAATTTTAATCTCTTAGAGTCTATCCTGTTTGGAGTTTGTTACACTTCCTGGGTACGTATATTCATGTTTTTCAGATTTGGAAAGTTTTCAGCTATTACTTCTTCAGATAGTTTTTCTACTTTCTCTTTCTTGTTCTTCTGTGGCTACAGTGATACATTCATTGGTATACTTGATGGTATTCCATGGTTCCTCAGGCCCTCTTAATTTTTTATTATTTTATCTTTCTGTTACTTACATTGGATAATTTTAATTCTTTGTCTTTAGGTTTACTGATCCTTCTGTTTGTTCAAATCTGCTATTGAATCCATCTAATAAGTTTTATTTCAGTTACTGAACTTTGCTACACCTGAATTTGATTCCTTTTTTTTAGTTTCCATCACTTTATTTTGTTCAGACATTTTCCTTATTTCCTTTTATTCTTTTTTTTTTCTTAAGATTTATTTTTTTCTCTCCCCTTTTCTCCCACCCCAGTTGTCTGCTCTCTGTGTCCATTCACTGTGTGTTCTTCTGTGCCCACTTGTATTATTGTCAGCGGCACCTAGAATCTATCTCTTTTTGTTGCATCATCTTGCTGCGTTAGCTCTCCGTGTGTGAGGCACCATTCCTGGACAGGCTGCACTTTTTTCGCACTGGGCTGCTCTCCTTGTGGGGCACACTCCTTGTGCATGGGGCTCCCCTATGGGGGACACCCCTGCGTGGCACTGCACTCCTTGCGCACATCAGCACTACGTGTGGGCCAGCTCATCACACGGGTCAGAAGGCTCTGGGTTTGAACCTTGGACCTCCCATGTGGTAGGCGGACCACCCTATCCATTGAGCCAAATCCGCTTCCCCTTTTATTCTTTGTATATGGATTTCTTTAGCTCACTGAACATAATTAAGACAGTTGACTTAAAGTCTTTGCATAGTAGTGCTAATGTATCAAGTTCCTCAGGTATAGTTTCTGGCAAATTCTTTTCTTTTTTCTATAGATGGGCCATACTTTCCTGTTTCTTAGTGTGTTTTGTAATTTTTTGTTGTGAACTGGACATTCTCAGTATTATGTTGTTTTACTCTGAAAATTGAGCTCTTCCACTCCTCTGGGATTGTAATTTTTTGTTGTTTTTGAGGGCTGGAGCCATCAATTTGTGACTTTTCCAGACTTTTTGCTGCCAAATAGGGAATGGAAAATGAAATATAGATATATATATATATATAAACATCCTCTGCCACTTCTGCATGAGGTGGGTGAGGTGGGGTTCAGAACAGTGGCCACCCTCAGAGCTGTACCCACCCCCACCCAGTGATCTGAAGTAGCTGATCAAAAGCAGTGATCACCCCAGATTTTGGGGGCGGGGGGACGGGACTAGGTCCTTACAGCCCATTCTGGTACCAGAAAGCTGCACCAGGGGCCCAGCAGCAGTACCACTACTGCCTGCCACACCGGCTGGAGGATCAGGGTTGGTAGCCACTGCAGCAAGGGTGAAATTTACCAGTGTACTGGCATTTTTGTCCAGTTCTTCTCTGAATGCTGCACAGTGTTCCACAAGACTCCAGAGTTTCAAAAACAGTTGTGACAGTTCCTCCTAGTTCAGTGGTGGTTTTGGTGGAGGGACAGATTGCTGGAGCTTCCTATACCACCTTAGTCCTTCTATGTGTTACATTTTACTTAACCCAGAAAAAATGTAAATATGGTTCCTCAGAGCATGGTGATCCGGGCCTCTGGTTCTCTCACACTAGAATGGACTTAATTGATATTAAAAAAGAAGAGTGAAGGAAGAACCCTGATATAAGACTATCATTTTTAGTACTGTAGACCTCAAAGTACTTCTTACCAGCTTTGTTGAATCCTACTAAGCTAGAAGTGGTGTATTGAAAAGAGCTGAGATTTGAAGATGCTGAGTCCTAACTTCTCTTATTGCATGATCTTAGGCAAATCTCTTTGTCTTAAATATGAAACAGAGATTGTATTTCCTATCTTATTGACTTGTGAGGATTAAATAAAAGAATATAAAATGTTTTATAAGCTATAAGGTCTTGTGTTAGTTTTTTCATTCATTCATTCATCCCATACTTTTTGAATGCTCTATGCTTGATAGGCACTTGGAATAATGAGGTGAACGTGTCAGGCATGATCCCTGCCCTCATGGAGGTTATAGTTTAGTACTTATTTGGGAGAGACTTATCTGTGAGACCAAACAAGTGTCATCTCATAGGCCCAGATGAGGGAGAGAAGAACCAGGCCAGTCTATTCATAATTTTCTATCTTCCCAGTTGGCAGAGATGGAGAAGGAACTACGTTATGCACCCCTATCTTTCCGCAACCCCATGATGTCCAAGCTTCGAACCTACAAGAAGGACCTTGGTAAACTCCATCGGGAGGTGAGAAGCACACCTTTGACAGCCACACCTGGGGGCCGGGGAGATATGAAATACGGCACATATGTGGTGGAGAATGAGCATATGGTGAGTTTTAATTTTTTTTTCCCTTAAGGATTTGTGGTACAAGAATTAATCATATTGTAGAACACAATTCATGCTATTAGTTCATACTAAACTATTCTTAGTTTAAAATCTTTTCCCACTTGCCTACTTTCCTGCATCCCTTCTACCCTTGGGCACCCCCATTTTACTGTATTTAATGCAGGTCTTTCCATACTATAGGCTTATTTATCCTTAAAATATAAATATATATACATATATGTGTATATGATATGTATGTAAAAATAGCAGTTCCGTATGTAGTGCTATATAAATATTACATATTAGTGTGTCTGGGCTCTGTATTTTGTATATGATTTCAGTTTCCTCTTCTTCTTGGACTTGTATTCCTTCATATAAATTTCAGAATCACTTTCTCAAATTTAAAAAGAAAATTCAGTTTTCAATTGAAAATGCATTAAATGTGATAGAATAATCTGGTGAGAAGCCACGTCTTCACCATGTTAAATTGTCCCATTGATGAACATGGTATATCTTGCTATTTATTCCATTTTTTTCATTTGCCTTTTAATAAAAGAAAATTTTTTCTCCCTAAATACCTTGCATATTCTTATTAATTCCTAGACATTTTATAGTTTGGTTTTCCATTATAGTTGGTATTTTATTTTATAATTTCTATTTTGAATGTTGGTTTTTTATACAAGTAAGTTTACTGAACTTACTAGTTCTAAAAATTTGTTGACTGGGTTTTTTTGTTTTTTTGTTTTTTTTTCTTTTAAATGCTACATTCAAAAAATAGGAGGTCCCCATATACCCCTACCCCCCAAACTGGGTTTTTTATTGTCTGCTCTTTAGCTCCTTTGTAGGAGGAAGTAACCTGTGAGAAATTAGTACTGAATGTTTCTGTCCTTGGTATCCTAGGCACTATGCAAGGCATTTGGAATAATGAGTTCCCTGCCTTTGTGGAGCTTATAGTTCAGTGTCTAACGTAAGCTTTGATGAGAGAAAGAGGAACCAGGCCAAACTACAATTATTTCCATCTTCCAAATACACAATTGAATTTAAGATTTATCAGAGTATTGTTACAAAGTTAACCCAAGCTTTCCTTTACATTTATATCAAAATGGTCTAACAAACCAAATATATTTTTTTAAAGATTTATTTATCTCTCCCCTTCCCCTCCCCACCCCAGTTGTCTGTTCTCTGTGTCTATTTGC
The DNA here is from genome assembly GCF_030445035.2 of Dasypus novemcinctus. Classification (NCBI taxonomy): domain Eukaryota; kingdom Metazoa; phylum Chordata; class Mammalia; order Cingulata; family Dasypodidae; genus Dasypus; species Dasypus novemcinctus. The sequence goes on from NC_080675.1 coordinate 42,426,742, forward strand.
TGCGTCGTCTTTTCTGCTTCTGTTGTTGTCAGTGGCATGGGAATCTGTGTTTCTTTTTGTTGCATCATCTTGTGTCAGCTCTCCGTGTAGGCGGTGCCATTTTTAGGCAGGCTGCACTTTCTTTCGCGCTGGGCGGCTCTCCTTACGGGGCGTGCTCCTTGCGCGTAGGGCTTCCCTACGCGAGGGACACTCCTGCGTGGCAGGGCACTCCTTGCGCCCATCAGCACCGCTCATGGGCCAGCTCCACATGGGTCAAGGAGGCCTGGGGTTTGAACCGTGGACCTCCCATGTGGTAAACAGATGCCCTAACCACTGGGCCAAGTCTGCCACCTAACAAACCAAATAAAATAGGAGAATGCAGTATGCTTCTCAAGTATGGGCTTTCTGCCACCTTCATGTATGGAAAAACGTTGTAGTGGAAAGTAAGCAAGATTGACACTCTAGCCCTCAGTAATCTGATGAAATTGGACTGACTGATCAAAATTTGTTATTCTAAATTCTCTAGAAAAGCTAGATAGTTAAAGAAATAAAACAAACCTTCATAAAGATTAAATTCAGTGTGCTGAATTTAGGATCATATTCCACAGTACAGAGTAGAACGACCTGGCAAGTAGCTTAAAAGAAAAATGGAAGGGAGTCCACGAGCAGTCTGATAATATGTCAAAAAGCTAGCAGTGCTGTTTTAAACAAATCCTATTTCATGATTGCATCTTGATTATACTTTGAGATTGATAATGATATTGGTCTGACATTGCTGCTGTCAAAACTATAGTTTTTGAGAATAATGTAAATTTTTCCAGTGGATTGCCACTGATCAGAAGATAACATGACTTATTAAGAGAGACTGGAAAAGGCAGGCAGGAGCTGCTCTTCAAACTGAGTTATAAAAGTGGTCATTTTTGTTACATCACCTACCTACCAAAAAAACCCACAAAACACTGGAGATAAGTCCAGCCAATAATTTTGCTTTAAAATTAGTTTTGCAAATTACTAAAAAAATTATTTAGATAGCCATAACCACCTTCAGTAGAATTATTTTTTCGTATCTGTCTGTATGTGATTGATTTATGCGATTTTCTTGTCTTTTCCTGCCCTTTCCTTTAGCTTGATCAGTGGAAAATTTATATCTCTTGTAACAACTTTTTTTTTTCTGCTTCCTTTAAGCTAAAGTAATGGGTTTATCTGAACCTCTTTTAGGTTTCTTGATCCACTGGCCTATATGCCATTTTACAAAGTAAAAAGGCCTGTTAATTCTGATTTGGGAACTCAACTTCAGGGTGATGCCCTAGTGCTAGTATCACATACTGGGTTTTTCGGGATATACTTTAAATAGCTAAATTATAACTGCACCCAGTTTCCATTGATGGTTGTTAATTTTGGTCTGACAAAGGCTACTTCTGTCCTTTTGTCCTCATGCTATCAGTGTTATGATTATAGGTATAGAGATTTAGAAAATTAGGGCAGCTGGGAAATCTTAGGCCCCAGAAATTAGTTCCCCTGAGAGCAAGTCATCAGTGTGGCAACTTTGAAGTTTTTATATTTTATTTGCTGTGAGGTGAAATTTTTCTTTGGCTTACCAAAGAAAATGTAGCCACATAAGTTTCCCGCAGTGCAGTAGTGTCACTGACTTCTAAATAACTCTTATGTGTGGAAAAAATAGCTTACTCATGACATCTCATTCCTCAGTGCTAGTCAAGTATCTTTAGTGAAGTAGTCTATTTCTAGGTCTAGGGCTGCAGAGTTTAGTTGGTTTGCTTAGTAGCACTAAAAAAATTATATATATCCCTGAACTTTCCAGTAGTTCCTGCACCTGGGTTACTGCCTCTCAGAAGTTTGTTAGTCCAGGAAGCATATGGACCAGTTTGAATTTATCTTAAAACAAATCCTCAGGGAAAGCTCTCATATTTTTAATTGTCCTTCTTTTGCATCACTGAAGTTTAAGTGGAGTGGGGAGGTATTATTGTCCTGTTGATTGAATTCCAGGTTCTGCTCTAGTCTGATCTTGAATAGAATCTTATATTTCATTAGCTGGTAATGAAAATTATGACTTAACCATATCCCTTCTTATACAAGGTCATAAGGAATGTGCTGGCAATGAATTTATAAATGGAAGAAGTCTCAACATTTCCCTTACCTATTCCTGTCAGAATTGGCAACAGTCTCAGAGAGCATTGCTTCTGCAAGGCACTGACAGCTTGAACCGGGCCACCCAGAGTATTGAGCGTTCTCATCGGATTGCCACAGAGACTGACCAGATTGGCTCAGAAATCATAGAGGAACTCGGAGAACAACGAGAACAGTTGGAACGTACCAAGACTAGAGTGAGTCTGGGCAGATGAGGAGAGGGGCAAGAGTGGGAAATTTAGGTGGACTGTCTACACCCCAATACCTTATTAAGGCCAGAAACTACAGTAATTCTGAATTCAGGGAATGACCTTTTAGGTTCTTATACTTTTTCAATTTTAGCTTGAAAAAATGGCTTAGAGGAGATTTTCCTTGGAATTAGTTTCAACCCTAAGATTTAGGGGTCTTGGAACTTTGTTTTAATAAGGGAAGAAAAGACTGTGACAGAACCTGTATTTACTGAAGAATGTCAAATATATTAAATATATATAATAAATTTAAAATAAGCTTGCACTCCATTCTTTTATTCCTATATCATCTCTCTTTAGCAAGAGAATAATCTGTCAAAAGATAATCAGATTGAGTAATCTGAGTTTTTTTTCCTTCATACATCCAATGAAATAGTCTGCTATTATCCACATATAAGACCCTAGCTTTCCTGACATTTAGAACGAAGGCTGATTTTCTCATATCTTGAAATGGCACCATTGACAAGCTTTAATCTTGGGCTTTAATTTTTTACTGTTTCCTAAGAAGCTGGATCATTGTGAGAAGAAAGTGCCCACATGATGACTATATCACTCTAAGAGGCTCTGAAAAACAACTCATTTCTTCCTGCCCTTAAAGGAGTTCATTTGCAAAGGAATTTTTAAAGTAGTACAACTTTGCAATGAAAAGTTAATAGCACAAAGCAAATCCAGACTGAAAGCAGATAATATGGCCAAGACTTGGAAAAATACTAGCTCAGGGTAGGGATTTGAAATTTTCTCATACTTTTTTTTTTCTTAAAGGAGGTAAGGGGGGGTTGAACCCAGGAGCTCATATATGGGAAGCAGGCACTTAACCACTGAGCCTCATCCACTCCCCAGTGAGAATTGGTTTTTTTATTTCTTTTTGTTTTTAGGAGGTACCAGGAATCAAACCTGGGACCTCGTACAAGCTCCCCTCATACATTTTAATAGCTGTAGTTCTCCATACTTAGAAAATCAGAGTGATGCTCTTCCTTCCTCTTTGAAAATTTACAAAAAAGTACTGAATTCAAGGCAAGCTATGGGGAATGCACATTGCTTACAGAATGTACACTTTTTTTTATTTTAATTTTTGAACATGTAAAGTGGATAAATTTAAAAGCCAATTAAAAGCTGAGAGACCTGCATTTACCAAGACACTGAGGAATGGAAACAGATGGCAGGTGGCATCCTTTGAAACACAATCCAGCTATCTAGATTAGTAACAGTCAATTGAAAGGGAAGTGTCCATGGGGGTTAATTCCTTTTACAATTCAATTTAAGTGTCTCCTAAAGGGATCAAAGGAAAAAAAAATCAGATCCCAAAAGTGGTAACCTACTAAAGTCAAAACAAAACAAATACTAATTTAAGAGGCCTTCCTGGAGTTTGGCTGATGAAATTCAAAATCTTAAGTTGCTCAAAGTTGCTTCACAGTCACAAGCTGAGTACATGTGAAACCTTCCTGTTTTGAGTAACCACAGTGAAGGATTAGCTCAGACCCAGAAAATTCCCCACAGCAACCTAAAGATATAATGATTCCTAAGCTTACTTGATAAGTACTAATGCATCTTGTCCTTTCTAGTTTCTTCTACTTATACTCAGAGAACATCATTTAAATAAGTTTGGTTTTTCTGGAGCTCTTCAACATACACCCCTAATGACGCTTCAGTGTAGGAATGTTCAAATTCTACAGGGTGTACTTTTGAAAGAAGGGAACGTAATTGCTATTTTCTCTTCTCAGCTGGTAAGCACAAGTGAAAACTTGAGCAAAAGTCGAAAGATTCTCCGTTCGATGTCCAGAAAGTAAGTTTAAAAATAGTCAAAATTAATTTCCCTTAATTCTTAGTGTTTTTCAGCAAAGAATGCCAAACTTTTTAACTGTGGTTAATGGACCTAAGAAAGCACCTCAGCAATTGCTGCCAATCCCCTTATATGTAATACCACACAGCAAATCAGAGTAAATAAATAGGATGTTGTTTAGTTCAGGATCCCAGGACATAATCCTTTGTTAACAAAGTATACTAGTGAATTTCATCTCTTTTTTAAAATTATATACTGCTCTGAATAAGTCTCCATGGAAAATTTGTCCACTTTTAATCCTAACTTACATAGAGAAGACAGCACATTGGAATAGAGCTTCATATCCTTGAAATATATTTGTAAAAACTTGATTAGAAAACTGTTTCACTGCTACTGCTTAGTACTTGCTTTTGGCTCTGCTTGTCCCTCATTGAGTCAGCCCCTTATCTGGGAATTCTGTTAGCAAGAAATTGACTTTTAAAAAAAATCCCTTAAGGATTGACAGCAACAAAATCAGGGGCAAAAAGGAGGTATTGCGTTGAGGTTGGGGATAAATGGGAAGGTGCAGTAACCTGGGGCACAGGTGGCCTGGCATGTAAACAAAACTACAACTTAGTCATGGAACTAGCAGGAGAGGTAGAATTTTCCTAAACAGTGGTAAATTCCTTGTGGAATAGGGAGAAATCTTCAAGTTAGAGTGAACATGGGAACCACATATCATGAAAGACATTCACACAAATGGGATTCTTTGTATTAAGAAAATAAATTTTTTCAAGCTCGTTTTACCTTTATAATAGAGATAGATGAGTTTGATGGGAAAACAGAAGGAGAAATAGGGGGAAGAGTTAGGATAGTAAACTTACAAGGGTTAAAAGGCACTCTGAAGCTTCTAGCTACTTACCCTAAGGCAGAACCCATCCCTGAGCTGGATTTTAACACTGGAGTCTGCCCCAAACCCTTCTCCCAACTTAGGATCATGGCTGTGATATGTAATTGAAGTGACTCTATATGTTTAGATAATGATATTGTATTTCTTCTGCTTTGAAATAGGATTTGCCCTGATTACAGAAATGGTATACTTTTTCATATGTTTAATATTTTTTCTTTCTAGCCCCTCCTTCTAGAAAAGCTATTAAAGTTTAAGGGAGTAACTACCATTTGAAGTCATTTTAGAATCATTCTGTGAGATATACACAGTATTTTCCCTAAATTACAATTAAATAACCTTATTAGTACTTTCTAAATGGCTATGTGATCCAACAAAAACTATATGCCTCAGTATCCAGCCTTGGCTCCAGGTCAAACCCCATAGAATTAAGAATGGAAAGAAATAAGGTTAGTCAGACTTCTGACTACTCCCCTATTTGCTTCTCTTTGTAGAGTGGTGACCAATAAACTGCTGCTTTCCATCGTCATCTTACTGGAACTAGTCATCCTGGGAGGCCTGGTTTATTACAAATTTTTTCACAAGCGTTGAACTTCCTCGGCATTGGTTTGTGGACCAGAACTTTGAACACATAATAAACACGTCTATGAGCTGGATAGTTCAAGGGTGCACTGTATAACCAGGCTGTGGGAGGAGGGAGGGAAGACAGAAAACCACTTAAATGTGAAGGAACAGCAAGACCACTGTGATATATACCAAGGTAATAAATGCTGTTTATGACATCTTTAAATTTACATATACTCCAACATATTAACCCCCCATGAGCTGCAAAAATCTAAATACATTTACAGTAGTATTATTGGTCACCAAAACGGAGAGGGGAAACTACAATTATGAGAATACAAATGTTTGCATTAAGGCAATATGAACCTAGTCACCCCTTTAGGATCTGTCCCTTCAGATGCCTTGTAGCTCTGGAATGCCCATCTTGAAACACCTGTCATTGTGCAGTGTTTCCTAAATTCTCACACGTTCTTCGCTTTCTGATTCATCTGGTGAACTGGGAGTAGGCAGTTGGTCATAGACAATGTGGCCTCCTTCCCTTGTCTGACCAAAACTTGAAGCAATCACATCCACTGCCAGGCTAGCTGTAGCCTTTGCCTCTTCCTCTGAAGTAGCCACCTGAGGATTGACTTCAACAAGATCCAGTGCTGACAGCAACCCTGGAAGAAGAAAGTATGAGAAAACCTCAGAAAATCTCCTAGCTGCTGTCTTCAGTGAGGGTCTCACATGGACAGAGAAAAAGCCAAGGTAAAAACAAGAGTCATTTTCTTTTATATAGTTATCCACTGTCAGAAAGTCCTTTGCACTTGATCTCTTGGCCATTAAAGTAAGTGAAAACACTGGGATACTAGAATAGGATTGAAAGAGACATTTAAGGTAATGAAATAAATCATCCCTGTTCAACTAACATAAGTATTAGCTGTCAGGCTTTGGAGGGGCAGGGGGCCCAGGTTAAACTTTGGAGAAGTTAAACTTAAGTGGTTATTCTAGGCAAAGTTAATCTACCTCTTCCAGAGTTAGTTGAGCAAACTACTAGTATTCAAGAATACATAAAAGTACCTGAGAATATTTTGAGTGGCCATAAAGTCTGGAAATAAAAGAATGCCTAATGGGTTGATACATTTTAAATGAGTGCATGATTTGTTCAATGCCATTACATCTGTTCAGTGTTTTGTCCCTTTTAGCAATGGATAGGTCAGTGCACTGTGCAAAACTGCAACAAGCAGGCATATTAAGGTACAGTCCCTGCACATGTCTGTGATGCCTGCCTCAGATGATTTATGCCTCTGATTTCCACTGATTAAACCTGATTATGCCTTTAGCGTAGCCCAGAAGTAATAATAATTTTTTAAAATTACCTGTTTCCAAACTATTGCCACCTTACAAATTAGTTGAAGCATATTGCTTTCTGTGTCTAGTTGGCAGTATCATGAAAGACAGTCTTTTGGAATAAAAGAATATTGCAGTGTTGGAGAAAAAGACAAGACAGGACCACTGCCCCATCTAAGTGCTCAAGGTTACCAACCCCTGCTTTTAAGTTGTGTCACAGGGAAGCAAAGTAGAGGATTAAGCAAACTCCCAGAATCTCTGGGCACCAATTCAAAGACTGAGATGATCTTGCCACTGTCAGATCTCATAAGTAAGCATTCCCTTCCTGTACAAGGTTCTGGAATTTCTCAATACCCATTTCTATCCCAGCTACTCAAGTGTTTTCTGTAACCCTGGACCTTTCAATCTGGGATCTCCATGTTTTTGTTCACACCCCAGTCTCATGAGATGGAATGGAAGGTCATTTAAAGTAGACTTAAAACCAGAACCTTTCTGGCAAATGGAAACTTTGCAAACAGAACATGAGTTTGAGGACAATAACCTCTTGTAGTCACCCTTGATAATCTAGCATTCACTTTACTACTCTTTTTGTCAGCCATTCATCTTCCAATATGCCCAGTATTAAAGCTTTTACCAAACAAGCCCAAGTACAAGACTTACCATGTATGAAAGGACCCAAGGTAGTGTTCAACTTTGAAATGGTTTCCAAAGATGAGCTTTAACTCCAAATTCCCAATTCCTGGTGAACTAACCTCTTAACATTAGAATAGGTTATAACTATTGGCCTTGCCTTTTTTTTGGTCTTAATCTGCCCTCAGACAGCACAGACACAAAGAACTGTATCAGTTTGTGTTTAGCAAATGTTTGAGAAGACACAAGTTTTTTTTTTCCCCAGAATTTCCTAAGCATATTTAGGTATAAGCCGGGTCTAAGCATGCCTCTAAATGACTGTATCCCCTGTTAGCCTGGCCACATCACTTTTAGCTTTAATAGTTTGTGCAAAAACAAAGTCTACAATGACATGGAATAGTTTAATAGGATAGATCCCCTGCAGGTAAGAGGCAGCTTCAGCGTATTTACTTATGTAGTTAATAGGCTGCAGCCCTGGTTGCTACATACCTGTATTGTGTATTTCCTCAGTAATATACATGCCTTCTCGGTAGGTCAGTCCCCCTACAACAGGGGTACCTGTGGCTGGAGCAAGCGTAGGGTCAAAGGCATCAATGTCAAAACTCAGGTGGATTGGCCTTTGTCTTCTGGAAAGGAAGAGGTAAGGGATAGGCGTTTTAGTTGTGCTTGGACATTTCATCCTTCCTATGGTTGCAACTCCATGATTTTGTTGCTGTCAGTTCTGGTTCTTTGTTAATATAGTGGATTTCCAGGTGTCCTATTCCTGGAAGTTACTGATTTAGCTTTCTACACCCCACTTCATGATACTACCATTTGTTCTGCCTGTGTCCAACAGATTAATCCCAGTTTATTTATTTTTAAAAATTTATTTTTTATTTATTTCTCCTCCCACCCCCAGTTGTCTGCTCTCTGTGTCCATTTGCTTTGTGTTCTTCTGTGACCACTTCTGTCCTCATCAGTGGCACCAGGAATCTGTGTTTCTTTTTGTTGCGTCATCTTGCTGTGTCAGCTCTCCGTGTGTGCGATGCCATTCTTGGGCAGGCTGCACTTTTTTTCGCGCTGGGCAGCTCTCCTTACTGGGCGCATGGGCGCACTCGTTGCGCTTGGGGCTCCCTTATGTGGGGGACACCCTACTCGGGGGACACCCCTGCATGGCAGGGCACTCCCTGCGCATGGGCCAGCTCCACACGGGTCAAGGAGACCCAGGGTTTGAACCATGGGCCTCCCATGTGGTAGGCGTATGCCCTATCCATTGGGCCAAGTCTACTTCCTTTAATCCCAATTTATATTTCTGACTTAACTCTGAGCATTGGAGGCTCTTAGAGTAACAAATGCCAATAGAGTTCAATTCATATGACATTGGACTCTGATATATTCTAATTTAAGTTGGATTAATCTAGGTTACAAGTGCTGTTATTCTTTCAGCATAAATGAACTTAACTCTGATTTTAGGTCTGCAATCTTACTATCCTCTGATTCTAACTTTAGTTTGGCCCAGGTATCCAGTGGCCAGAGCTAAAATACAATATACCCTTATACCATATAACTCAATTTCTTAACAGTTTACGAAATGTCATAATACCAGATGGCAATTCTGACTATCACCCAGAAATAAAGGCTCAGTATTAGAGAAATTCCCTTAAAACTAGCATTTGATTAACATTGATCTGTCATCTTTCTATACTAGCAAGATTTACTTAATAAAAAACTTTCAGATAAAGCAGTAGTGAGGCTGTGGAAGAATGGGACAGTTGAGATAATGAATGTGTCTCATCTCAAAAGAAAACAAGCACTAAAAATGTAGCTGAAGATAAATTCACAGGAAAGAGGATCTGGGCAATGACTTAAGGAAACCTCCTCCTCACTCCAAAAGAATATGACTTATATTTCATATTATGCCCTTCTGAACTAGTTCAATTTTTTATGTGTAGATTTGCCTTTAAAAAAAAAAAAAAGATAAAATCTATCTTCCTCAAGAGACAGGCTAAAGTGCTGCTCATTGGTGATTTGCCCTTTTCTTTTTGGGATCTAAATGTAGACATCCCTTATAGTTACATACTTGCCAATCAGCAGATCAAATGTCTGTTCCATGACCTTCTGGATACCAAGTCGATCAATATCCCTCATGGAAAAATACTGGATATCATAGTTCTTTAAAATATAACTGTGGTGAGATATAAAGGAAGGAGTCTTTAGTTTAAAAAAGCATTTTTCACAAATGTATGTTAAGGGGGATTTTGCCTTCACAGTGACCTATAACAGGTTATGTTGAGCATTATGTTTCAAATGGCCAAAGCAGGCCCAAAGCATAACTCTAATGCATCAACTTACTGTTCAGGCGGGTCCACATCTCTTAAACCAATATACACGATATCTGGAGAAGAGATACAAGGTTTGATCCAGGAAAACCCTGGGAGTTGTGGTACCTATAAAAAGAGGAATGAAGAGAATTAATCAAGAATTCTTAGTCTTACCAAGATAATCACCATGTGCTCCCCAATGTGTGCTTATTTTCCTCTTCCTCAACTCAAGACACACTTGATCTGTGAAAGAAAACTGATATAAGTAGAAATGTTTCTGAAGGGGAGCTGAAGAGCATAGTACAGCTTTCTCAAGAAAAATAAAATGAAAAATATCTTCTCCTAAAATGGCTTCAGTTTCTCATTAACCTATCTAACAGGAAGACTGATGATTAGCCTTTTTCCATCTCTTGACACATTACTGAGTTGTTTACTGAGTGGTTCTTGAAGTATAACCCAGTTGCCATCTCAAGTTACCAACAACCAGAACATTCCTGCCTAATGAATAACACCTTTGTAATATCCTGGTTTAACTTAGTCTCGCACTGGGGAGAAGGAATACAAGGATTCTAGTCTATGCCTGATAAGGACTCCCATGTCTTCTGAAGAGCTTAGAAAAATAATATCCAAAAATAAAGGTTTTCCTTGTCTTCTAGACCAGTGGGTCTGATAGGGTGGCCTAGGAGCCTTTAATCAAGAAGTCTTCAAACTGTGTGTGTGTATCAATCATTAGAGTTACTACCCATCACTACCTTCCTTTCTTAGCAGATTATGAGTCCCCCTGAGAGCAGGAAACATGTTCTACTCACCTTTATAGCCCTAGCATCTAGGAGACTGCCTGGCCCATAACAGTGTTTGATGAATAAATTAAGGAATGCTTAAGTATTTTTACCATCTGCCACATTCAACCCATACTTCAGAGAAATGTTGAACTAGATACTCAAAGCCCCAGGATAATTCCTGGAAGCCATGTGACTTTCTTTTCATTTTGGCTCACTGACCTTATCCTGCAGTTCTCTGAGGAGAAATGAAACTGGCTGTCCATGGAGATTTCCAGATGAAGTGGTAAGGGGTGTATTGATGTCAGCATGTGCATCAATCCAGATGACACAAAGGTTCGGGCAGTGCCGGGTGTGGCCACTAATGGTACCGATGGCCAGACTGCAAAGAACAAATATAATAATCTTCAAGGCCCTCTGGCAAACATCATCAATAATAAATATCCTCAGCCAACACAGCTCACACTCTGTCCTTGGGGCAAAGTCAGGCCCCAGAGTGAAAGTAGGTTTAGATAAGACAGAGTAACAGGGGTTGTAGTTCCCTAAGACTAATCTTGAGTAAGTTTGGGAGAAATGAAAGCCTTTTAAAATTTAAAGCTGACAACTAGTTATCTGGTAATGTGGCAGATGTTACTGCTGCCCCAAATCCATATAATTTGATCCATTAGCCCTGGCACAGAAAAGGACCACAAATATTTGCTCAGTGAATGAAATCCAGTTAAATGATGTGGTCTATACATAATAACTCAACAAAAACGTGAGTTACATCTCTTAAAGGAGACCTGGGAGATTGAGTTATTTCAAAGTATCAATTATATTAAATTAGAGAAATTGTCGGTTTACAGAAAATCATGCATAAGATACATAGTTCCCATATGCCACCCTATTTTATCTCTTTGAATTAGAGGGATAACATTTGTTAAAATTTATGAAAGAACATCTTTATAATTGTACTATTAACTATTTAGCCCATCGTTTAACTTACAGTTCACTGGGTTGTACAGTCCTATTTTTAAAAAATTTTTATTTCTAGTAACATATTCTACCTAAATTTTCCTTTTTTACCCACATTCAAATAATCTAATTCAGTGGCATTAACTAACATTCACAATGCTACCATCACCACATTCATTACCAAAACTTTATGATCAACCTAAATAGAAACGCTGAACAATTTAAGTATTAACTTCCCATTCCCTGCCCCTACCCCATACCCTGGTAACCTACATTCTAGATTCTGACTCTATATGTTAACTTATTCTAATTAATTCACATGTTAAGTCACAATATTTGTCATTTGTGTCTGGCTTATTTCATTCAACTTGATATCTTCAAGTTTTATCCATGTTGTTGCATGTATCAGAACTTCACTCCTTTTTAGGGCTGAATAATATTCCTTTGCATGTATATACCACATTTTATTTATCCATTCACCAGTTGATAAACACTTGGTTTGTTTCCCATCTTTTGGCAATTGTGGATAATGCTGCTATGAATGTTGATGTGCAAATATCTGTTCAGATCCCTCCTTTCAGTTCTTTGGGGTATACATCTAGAAGTGGAATTGCCAGATTTCGTGGTAATTCTGTACTTTCTGAGGAACTGCCAAACTGTATTCCACAGCAGCTGTATCATACAGTAAATTTTTCACAATAAAAATGAGACCACAATATAACTTTTTAAAAAGATTTTATGTGATACTTCGAAAACTTGAAAAGTCAAACATGTTAAAAACTGACATTAATGTAACAGGACAACCCAATTAAAGATTTTATTAAGCTGACTGAGTAAAACAAGTTTATTTGCATGTTAACTTATAAACATTAGTATGGTGTTCAACTATCCTTATGTTTTCTAATTGCAGCTGTCCTTCCTGATCTGTGCAGTATGACACAGTATTTTACGTTCCATCCCCACATTGGGCCTCTTTGTGGGCTAGCAAAATCTAGGACTAAAAGCAGTTAAGTAAAAATTCTGGGGGTTTAGCCCCAGAAGGGCTGTATGACCTAGAACAGGTCCAATTTCTCTAGATTTCAGTTTCCTTTTACCAGACAGAGATGATAATACTTGGTTTGTGTAAGTCTGAGTGTCTTTGATGATTAATACTGTATATTGTGCTATGAAAATACCTCCTCCTCTAAAATGCTCAATAGCGTTACACACTCATCTCTTCCTTTCTAGAATCTCCCAGATGACATTGGTTTTATTTTATTTTTTAAAATTTATTTTATTTATTCTCCCTACCTCCACCCCAGCTGCCTGTGCTCACTGTCTGCTATCTGTGTGCATTCACTGCATGTTCTTCTGTGTCTGCTTATCTTCTCATCTTCTTAGGAGGCACCAGGAACCGATCTGGGACCTCTGATGTGGGAGAGGGGCATTCAATTGCTTGAGCCACCTCAGCTCCCTGGTTTGTTGTTGTTCTCATCGCCTTTCCTGTATCTCTTTTTTTTGCATTAGCTCACAGTGTGGGCCAGCTCTCCACGGCACAGACTAACTCGCCTTCACACCAGGAGGCCCCAGGAACCAAACACAGTACCCCCCATATGATAGACAGTAGCCTAATCACTTGAGCCACATCTGCCTCCTACATAGGCTTTAGGATTAAACAGGAAAAACGTGAGCAGTGACAGGGCTGCAATATAGATAGCTACAGGCAAAAGAAAAATCAAGGTTGTGGTAATTACATTGATAAAAAGGTCCCTAAATAGTGAGTCTTGACCAAAGACTGAAAAACTGAACTTCCAGAGGCAGCACTGAGCTAGAAGGGGAGAGGAGATCCAACTTCTGGTTCATTTCATTGAAATACAGAAAAGAACCCTTAAATGACCATTTTCTTACTCTACCTGAATTTTTATTCCTAATGAGGAATTGCCCTGCCTCTCCAGATGAGACAAATCAAGATACAACTACCATTAAGTGAAAAACCCTGAACACAGGAGGGAAAGTTGTTAAATTGAATCTGGAAAGAGAAGTTAATTGACAGGAATCACACTGGACTTGAATCTAAGCTCAGCTACTTCCTGGCTCTAGACCTTGGTTATTTAAACTCTGTCCCTCAGCAGTGAGTTAAAGTAAACCATATCTACCTCGTGGCATTGTTAATGAGCATTAACTAAGAATACATATCAAGTGCTTCAGTACTTGTAGTACTTCAATGCCTTTTTTCTTTCTACCAAAAACTTGCAAACAAAACAACAACAACTTGTATTTCTTAGCTCAAGTCATACTCCTCTGTGAAATCTGACTACTCTAGCCCAGGCTGATCTCATCCTTCTCTGAAATTCTGTAAAATTCAATATTTTATTTTTCATTCCACATGTATTTCTTTTATCTAGTCTTAAAAGATCACAAGTTTCCTAAAAACTGGGGCCTTATCTTACTTTATATAACAACAATCCCCAGCACTGCTGAAAACATCAGAATAGTTGTTAATAAAGTACATGCTAATCCATTGATAAATTGTTATTAGTCATCTAGGGTTCATGGTCCATGAAGAAATGTATTCACAAGCCAAATGGGGATCTCTAACAAATCTATTAGCAGAAACGCCAACAAAAATGTCCATTCAGCCCATTGATGAATTCTTCTAAATCTTCAAAATTGCTAAATGAAAGTCATAAGATAGGTTTCTCAAGAAAGTGTTTCAAGAGCCAAGAAGAATGAAACACTGTCCCTAAAATTGTCATTTAGTCTACTTCTGAACTTGCTGTGTCTGAATGTACATATCCTCATACATAAAAAACTGTATGTTCCCCAGCAGCTCATGATCTTAGACATTAAAATGCTATTACAACTGGCCCCAAGACCTCTGCTTCCCGGTGGCCCAGCGCTGACCTTCGGGAGAGCGGTGCAGCCACTGCAGGCCTGGTGTAGTCTCCCTGCTGGACAGAGTGAACAAGGAACAGTGCAGAAGGAACAGCTCAGAAGTACCTTTACATTGGTTTGGCTTTGGCTATGCAGCACTGGTTGCTTCTGGTGGGATCATTGGTTATGCAAAAGCAGGTAATGTCCCATTCCTGGCTGCTGGACTCTTCTTTGGGGGTTTAGCAGGCCTGGGTGCTTATCAGCTATCTCAGGATCCAAGGAACATTTGGGTTTTCCTAGCTACATCTGGAACTTTGGCTGGCATTTTGGGAATGAGATTCTACCACTCTGGAAAATGTATGCCTGCAGGCTTAATTGCAGGTGTCAGTTTGCTGATGGTCACCAAACTTGGAATTAGTATGTTCAATGGACCGCATCAATAATAGTCATATTTCAGCTTGAACTCATAATGAAGAATTAAAAATTGCCAGACTCCCACTCTTTTTAATGTATGTAGTGAAATCAGTGCAGCATTTTTATATGGTCTGACATTTTACTAAAAACCAAACCAAAAATTGACATTGAACTTTGTGGGAGGAAAACAAAACCATTCATCATCATGACAGCCCTACAGAGTTGGCAAGTATGTAACACAAGAGCTAATTACTGTACCCTCATGCAACTTGATTCTTTTATATTGATGTTAGTTTTTCTTTCTGTATCTAGAGGTAAAATCTCAAGGGGTGGAATGTTAGATGTCAATATGGGGGACCTGAAACCCCATGCCTCACTCAGTTGAACAGTGTGAAAACAATGTCTTATGAGATTTAGGATATCTGTTGTTATGCTCATCTTCAAGCAAAACCTAACTTGAAATGTTAAATGAAATATGAATGAAAATAAAGTTTTACTCTAATTTAAAAAATGCTATTACATACACCATACCCTTAAAATCTGTATGGCATTTTTCTCCAGGTTAGGAAACTGAGACAAAAGCAGCTAAATTATTAGCCCAAAGCACCAAGTAAACTAGCCCATCCACTACCCATGTTGCCAGCTCACCTGTGGTCTCCTCCCACTGTAACGCAGCGGTAGCCACTTGACACAGCTCTACTAACCACCTCGGCCAGTTCCTGATTGGCAAGGCCCACTGAGCGAGGATTCACTATTAGGTTATTATAGAGATCATCTTTGGGGACTGGAGTAAAACTCAAATCTCCAAAATCTTTGAGGCTACAACCTGAAAACAAATAAGACAAGATTAAGTGTGTGCTAGTCCAGTTTACAGCTTTCCACCAATAACTTGTGACACCATACTCATTTTATCACAGTAAGATTTAAAATTTCACACAACTATGTGGCAGAATTATCCTCCCAGCATTCCTGTGAGGCAGATCCTATTATGAATACTATTTTACAGAAGAGGAAGCTGGCTTTCAGAAGTGACGCCAAGAGTTGTTAATCTAACAATCACAAAATGGTAGCAATTAGACCTCAGATATCCAAAAAGCTAAAGAAAATTAAGTACTATAATATTAATCTGGGATAGAAATACATGTATAGAAAATATGTTTTAAAATAAAAGACCAATCTGGGGACCTACAGCACCCTAAAAATGAGAGAAATATCTCTAACATTTATAGACTATAAGATCCCGGACACTGTTCTAATTACTCAACACAAATTCCTATTTTAGTCTCACAACAATCCTACGAAGTAACTAAATATGATTGTTAGATGAGGAAACTGAAGTAAAGAAGTAAATTGCCTAAGGCCACGCAGCTGCTAAGAACCAGAACCTGGATTCAAAACCATGCTGGGGGCTTCAAGTTCTTTTTTTTTTTTTTTTTTTTACTACCGTTTGTCTCCCAAAGAATTGCTTGTGATTCCAACACTTATAAGAACAAAGGATGTATTTCGACAGCTCAGAATATTTTCCTACCCAAGTTTCCCATATTCCAGTGAATTATGCATTATTTTTTATTATTTTTAGTGTAAATACTAGTCTTTTCCATTTTTAACTACTTCATAACAATAGGTAGAATGTTAGGGTGAGCACTAAATCTAGCTCTATCAAAACAGAATGTGGGGAAGCGGACTTGGCCAGAGTGGTTAGGGCGTCCATCTACCACATGGGAGGTCCATGGTCCAAACCCCGGGCCTCCCTGGCCTGTGTGGAGCTGGCCCACGTGCAGTGCTGATGAGCGCAAGGAGTGCCATGCCACGCAGGGGTGTCCTCCGTGTAGGGGAGCCCCACGCGCAAGGAGTGCGCCCCGTAAGAAGAGCCGCCCGGTGCAAAAGAAAGTTCAGCCTGCCCAGGAATGGCGCCGCACCACGGAGAGCTGACACAAGATGATACAACAAAAAGAAACACAGATTCCTGTGCTGCTGACAACAGAAGCGGACAAAGAAGAACATGCAGCAAACAGACACAGAGAACAGACAACTGGGGCAGGGGGGGAAGGGGAGAGAAATAAATAAATCTTAAAAGAAAAAAAAATGACTCCTAGAACAAGGAGAGTTTGTACCAACACTATTTTGCTATTCTTTTGTTCTCTTCCTTACTGGCAAATTCTAATTGTAAAACTAATTAGGAAGTATATAACAGTACAAATTCCCAATCTCACTCTCCAGGTTTGACTATTAACTGCTCTATCCTTACAGACCTCTATGCATAAACATAACCCATGATAGTCTTTTTAATAAGATTATTAGTTAGAGAAAGCAAAACTGCCATAACAAACCCTTCAAAATAATGGTTCTAACACATTAGATTTGCTTCTTGTTCATTTAACAGTCCAGGGCAGGTATTCTAGGCCAAAGAAAGCTTTCCTTCATGCAGTGATGCAGGGACCAGACTCCTTGGCTGGTGACTCTGCCTTCCCTAGGGTCTGGCCATCTATGTGGCTAAGGCTAGGTCTCCCCGGGCTTAAGGAGTGAAAGGGGAAGAAAACATTGAGAAGGCACACTTCCTCTTTTAAAGTCTTTGCCCTACAAGAGACATCACTCCTCATTGCATTGGCCAGGAAATGTAGATCTAGCCTTTATCCAGAAGGGGCTGAGAATGGATTTGGGTGGACAGTTGCAATCTGTGCCACTGTATTTTTTTTTTATTCTGCTATAACCTTTAAATGATTAAGACCTCAAAAGCATATGTTGCTCTAGGATTGTCAGCTTATACTATTTTTAACTTCTATTTCATTACAGAGCTGAATCCACTATGCCAACCTCATGTAATCTATTAGAGGCTTTATTCTCTAATACTCATGGAAACAATAGCACTGTAGCAACAGAGGGCAAGCAGAGTAGAACCCAGAACTGGTTTCTAAAAGACGTAAACAAGGGCCTGAAAGAAGAAATGTACATGTCATATCTGGAAACAGTTGAACAATTTAATAGGAATGGAAATTATGAATATTGGAATAATGCAGTATGAGGTTACAGAGCACATGAACTGTAGCCCACAGGTTACAAGTTTTTGAGAGAAGTGGGGAGGCTGATTCATCCCTTTGAAAGAGCAGGATGAATTGGGTAATACTGAAGCTATTACTTTATGAGAGAGCTCTACTTCTTCTACTTCATTGGGCATAAGTAATGGTTGGATTTTTAAAGAATCTCAGGGTAATAGTGAAAAGAGCAAATATTATAATATAGAAGCAGTATCTGCCTGCCATGCTTGAGAGAGCTGTCCTTTCCTCTAACTCTTTGTGCTTCAGGTCAACGCACCTGCAAGTTTAGATTAGGTGAGACCTAGTGTTTCATTGCTCCTTTTTCCTCTCTTTTAAGAAGGTATAAACAGTTCAAGATGAGCCTGAAACTTCAGAGAAGCTTTCATGTGAAAGAGACCAGGAACAAATTTGAAAGGGCTCTCATATTCCATTTGCAGTGGGAAAAAAAATAAAACTCATACATTGGCACAACCTCACTGCTTCTCTCCCCAGTGCTGGTAATAAAAATACACTGAATACTACTCTGATCTTTTAGGCCCAGATATTCCCTTTGGCCTTGATAAATCTTTGGAAGCTCCATCAGAGTGGAAAGGAAAACACAAATGCAACAACAAAATGATGCAACCAGGCAGTGGGGAAGAAATCAGAAGAGCCCTCCCTTATTTGACCTAAGTGTACCTGTGAACAGCACTTCTTTATCAGGGTCCTGATCACTAGTGAGTGAATCCCTGAAAGAGGCCAATGACAGGAAAGAAAGGACATGAAACATAATTGTCTACCTCCACACACCACACTGTGCTAGACTCTTTACAGATACCTGCTAATCCTCACATCTTGTGCTGGTATCATTATCCACACTTTCCAGGAGGAAAAATGTAGCTTATTAGCAAACTGAATAGCTCCAACTGTAATAGATAGCTGTTTTAGAGCAAATCTGAATCACTTTTTAGTTAGAGACTCACATAAGACAATGTTACAAGTAGGTATTTGTCAACAGCATAAACATGCCCCATTCTTCTGACTGTTCTAATTTCCACTTACAGTTGGCTCCAGGTGCTACCAAGTCTCCCAGCACATGGCGAGAGAGGGATTTCAAAGTGGGCTGGCACATGAGAGAGTCTACTGAACCACAGGTAGCCCAGAAAAATGAATTTGTAAAAGAGCTAGGGGCTCTTAGTGTGCAGTTTTTTCAAACTATGAACAGTATAGAAATGTTTATTACTTGTCAGAATAACAAGTCAGTAAAACCTGAAGAAAAACTAAGGCTCTCAGATCTTATTTGGTGCTGACAGGGTATCAATGGTTTTTAGAATTATAGACTCAAATACTCTATTGGCAGATACAAAACCATGTCTTGAGGTATATAGAAATCAGCTCTTTGCTTCCTTACATCCAGTCTCCAAATTAAATTTGGTGCATTAGGGAAAGAAATATCACACACGTAGACATATTTGTTCTTCAGATTCCTGGAGGCGACTGCTTCACTCAGTGCTCTCAACATGTCCTTCCTTCCCACTCTACTCTCCTATTGCCTCTGCAGCAGGTAGGTGTTCTCAAAGGCAGAGAAGATCACAACTGCAGAAGACAGAGAAAGGGATAGTGGCACTGGGGGCTCTAGGATGAAAGGTTACCCCCGATCCAGGCCAGTCACTTCACACCAGTCCACTAGGAAATGTGTTCCAGAATTAAGCTCATGTAAATTCAAGTGATACAAATATGGTGCCTTTGCCTGAATGCCTTTGATGAATTTTATCCTGAAGTTAAAAAAAATCCAAGTACAAAACAAGCTCCAAATTTGGCTAAAAACACAAAACTGAGCCAAGAGATAACTCACATACCAGTTGTATATTTCCTGCTAATTAGTATATTGGCTACATCTGACCTTCTTGCCAAAGGAGACCAGAGGGTACCATCTTCTGAAGATGGGCTTAGTAATGTGTACTCCTCTGAACCAAACTCTGCCAGCCCTCTAAGCATGATCACAGTGAACCAGCTCAGGCTTTCTTGGAGAGACGGTCAGTTAACAGCACCTTAGCAGCCTGGTCCCAGCACAGGCAGGGGTGGAAGTAAGAGGGAGGTATCTCTGGTCCCCAATTCACAGCAACATTTTCCCACATTCAGAACAAGACTGTTGTGTTGAGCTTCTCTGAAAACAAAAGATCTGCTATTGTTCACATGTTTACAAAACTTCAAACTATCCGATATCTAACCAGAAGAGATGGGAACATCCCTTCAGAATAAGTTCTGTTCTGTAAAATGTGTATTTTTGTTCAATTATTCTTTACATTCTACCTTTTTTCAGAAAGGATTTAAAGGGAGACACATTAGGTTGGTGCTACAGCTTCACCAGTTACCAGTACAGATGTGTAGTTCTCTGCCCCAGATCCTGGGCTATGGTGGCGTCCTTTTGAGTCTTCAGAAGGAACCTCAAACCAGACAGACTGCATTCCATACTATTCTAGGCTGAAAATATAGGGTACACACCAGTGGACACAGTGGGCCAAGTGCAAAGGAAAGAATCTGCCTTTTGGCCCCTGACTTCCTGGAAGAGTCAAGCTCTTTAACCAAGTTCAGTCTCTAAGCCTGTCCTACCTCACACAGTGGTGAGGAGGAAACAAGATAGTACATGCTAAGGAGTTCATATTAGTTCAACTAGATGAAGCAACTTGGTGGTATTTCTCCACACCATACCCATTGTTTTTTTTTTTTCTCTTCCTTTCCGTGAAACTGATGATGTAACCTAAGACTTCCCAAAACCTGTTTGTAATAGTACTACGTCAGTTTGACAAAAGCAGAGTTTGTGGTGAAAAGCAGCCAACAAATATAGGCCCCGAAATTTCTTATTGAAATGGCTCCTGAAGAGTCCAGCTCTCACATAAATCTCAAATTTTCTACATTCCCTCTGAAAGAAAGGCAAGGCCAGATAAATCTTAAAATACCAAATCTCTGAAAGTCCTAACCACACCACCACACCTTGCTATGACTGAATTCGTGGATCACACAAAAGGAGTTTTTTACTACTTTTCCTATTAATCAGTTCTCTGTGGAAGGTAAGTGGGACACAGGATGATGAGACACAGGGAAGGTTTTTTTTTTCTCTTTAAATCTAAACATTACCACATTTGTTATATTAATACTCAGTACCCAGAGAATTTGGTCATTAAATAGGGAAGGACAAGTAAATTTATTCAGGAATTAAATTATTTAAACCAGTCATAGTAATCCCTTAGGTTCTGAGCCTCTGAATTGTGCTATTTTGCATAACAAAGAAATAATGCAGCATCTCTCTAAAATAACTAGAGGTTAGTGCTTACTTGAAGAAAGCAGTCAACTTCCTGGTTATCACCTACAAACACTTAGCTTGAAGAAATTTTCCAATTTATTACAAAAGTCAAAAAATATGAGATATATAAGATATATGACAGTTATTATTTGAGTTATACATTCTTAAAAATCTGGGAAACCAAGTAGCTTCTGAATAGCAGGTCATTTTGGGAGGAAGGAAATAGTCACCTGGGAAAATCCCATGGAAACAGATGTGAATGAAGTCACAGAAGAAAGCCATGGTTTGCCTCATTTTCCTTTGTCAAATTAAAAACAAATCCAGGGAAGTGGATGTGGTTCTACTGATAGAGCGTCAACCTACCATATAGGAGGTCCAGAGTTTGAACCCTGGGCCTCCTGGTCCGTGTGATGAGCTGGCCCATGAGCAGTGCTGCCACGTGCAAGGAGTACCATGCTACGCAGGGGTGTCCCTAGCATAGGGGAGCCCCACGTGCAAGGAGTGTGCCCTGCAAGGAGAGCCACCCAACACGAAAAAAGCACAGCCCGCCCAGGAGTGGCACAACACACATGGAGAGCTTACGCAGCAAGATGACACAACCAAAAGAGACACAGGTTCCTGGTGCAGCAGAGAATGCAACCAGACACAGAAGAACATACAGCAAATGGATACGAGAGCAGACAATGGGAGGGGGGGAATCCAGGGGTTTGAGCGTTGGCTTCTTACATACAAGGTCTGGGGTTCAATCCTGGCCCCAGGACCTAAAAAAAATTTTTTTAAATTTAAAAACCATAAGAAGAAAAAATCCCAAATCCAGACTTGGTAAGGTAAGACTTTATTCAAAAGGATTACTAGAAAGGGAGAAAGGGGCTTTTGCAAAAGAAAGAAAAGATGAAGACTATTGCAATAGGGAGAACACTCTGACCATAAGATTAGCAAGCATCTTAAGGGTTAGACTAAAGAGGTTTTTCTTTTTTAGAGAAGAACCAGGTGTAGGGAAGTAGGGTGGAATGTTGGCATGATCAGATAGTAGACTTGAGAGTATTTTCTGTTGAAGCAGCCTATTTGGAGGAGATGAACTTAAGTTCAAGGATCTGGAGGAAGAAAAGACACTTAAGCAAAGTTTGATGAACAAACATTTTGTTCTGATTCATCAGTGGAGACAAGCAGTTCAACTTGTATCAGGCAAAGAATGGGAATTTGGAGAGTCTGTCTGGCCTTGTCATAGGTAAACAAGGAATTGTCAAAAATCATACGGGCAGGGGAGTAGATGTGGCTAAAGCAACTGAGCTCCTGCCCACCACATGGAAAGTCCTGGGTTCAGTTCCTGGTGCCTCCAGGAGAGAAGATGAGCAAGACAGCAAACTAGTGCAAAGGGCAGGTGCGGTGAGCTGACACAACAAGATGACTCAACAGAGAGACACGAACAGGAAAGACAATGAGACACACAAGAAAGCAGGGAGCTGAGGTGGCTCAAGCAATTGAGCACCTCTCTCCCATAAGGGAGGTCCCAGGTTCAGTTCCTAGTGCCTCCTAAAGAGAAGACAAGCACAGAGAGCACACAAGTGGACACAGAGAGCAGACAGCGAGCACAAACAACAAGGGGTGGGGAATAAATAAATCTTTTAAAAAATCGTATGAGAAAGGGTAGTTCTTTGCAGTAAGCCATTTTCTGGAAGACAGAGGGTTGGGAGATTTCTTGAACTTTGCTGTTTTCCAGAAGCACAGGGCTTGGTCACCTTCAAAAAACTGTACTGTGCATTCATTTTGTGCCTGAGACTCTGCTGAGTTATAGTTGCAGCCCTCAAGGAATCTGGTGAAGAGGTAGACAAAGAAATATAGTCCAACACTACCTGCTATGATATAGCTCTGCATGGGGTGTGGTGGGAACAGAGACGAGGTGATGACTCAGACCCGGGAAGAGCCAGGAGGACTTCTTGGAAGAGGTAATATCTGAGTCTTGGAGGTATTCACCAGGAGAAAAACCCATAGTACCATGAGCCCTATGGAATAATTCGATTCCCCTGAGCCCAGGGTGCAGCTGGGAAGACTAGGGCAAGAAGAGGTAGGGTCCTCTGTACAATTACCAGCAGAATTACCAGAATGGGAGCGGGGGGAGAATGAGGGATCGGAGTGTTCTCCCAAAGGTCAGACCCAGCAGCACTGGCTCTACTGCAGGTGACAGTTCCCACCTCACTACATGTAGGTACCTTATAGGCAATGACCACAGTATAACAACCCTTCTGGACAAGAAGTGACAGAGGGTGCTGACAACCAGGGTGCAGGAGAACAAGGCAGACCATATATATATCAGCGTTATAGACCATGTAGCAACAGGGACCCTACTTACCAAACTCAGTCTAGAGAAGATGGCAGTTAAGAGGATAAAGAAAATCAAGGAGATGAGGCTAAGGTGAGTAGCCATTTGAACTATGGTACACCGCAACTTCACTTACTGACACAGACGACAAGAAAACCCTAAACCACAAGATGGCAGACAGCAAAAAGCAGTTGATTAACTAGCTGAGAATTCATCTCCTTCTGAGGCTGGACAGAGTGAGGTGAGTAAATGCCAGCTTACCATCTCTACCATCATCAAGTTAAGTCATCCAACAAGAAAAAATGGGAGGAAGCAGATGTGGCTCAAGAAGTTGGGCACCCACCTACTACATCACTGATTATATACTTTGAATAGACTGTACAAGGCATGGAACTGTATAACACTGTGAACTAAGTGGTGGAAGATGGACTGTGGTTAATACTACAAATATGAGAGTTTCTTCCAATGAACCATAACAAATGTACAATACTAATACATGGTGTTAATAATAGGTGTATGGAAAACATATATGTAAGCTATAGACCATAGTTAGTGGTAATAGTCTGATGATATCCTTTCATAATCTGTAATTAATGTTCCACAACAATGTAAGGTGTTCGTAGAGGGGTGATATATGGGAATTCTGCACATTATGCATGATTGTTTTGAAAGCTCACAACTTCTCTAATAAAAAATACATTAAAAATTAGAAATATGTTAATTTAATCAATTCTAGGCAATAATAAATGGCTAATAACATCACTTTTCTTTTGCTTTTTGTTTTGAAATAATTCAAACTTTCAGGACAGTTACCAAAATAATCCAAATAACAATGCAGAGTACTCTAGTATACCCTCTACCTACATACCCAGATTTACCAACTTTTAGCATTTTGCCACATTTATTCGACCATTCTATTGCTCTATCCATTTTCTAAGCATTTGAGAGGTTTTATATATCATCATCCTTGAACACTTAATACTTCCCTATATATTTCCTAAGAACAAGGATAATCACTTATTTGACTTCATTAAGTACAGTTGGGGGAAGTGGATTTGGCTCAAAGGATAGAGGTCCGCCGACCACATGGGAGGTCCAGGGTTCAAACCCAGGGCCTCCTGACCTGTGTGATGAGCTGGTCTACGCGCAGTGCTGACATGCACAAGAAGTGCCATGTGCCACGCAGGGGTGTCCCCCATGTAGGGGAGCCCCATGCACAAGGAGTGCGCCCCATAAGGAGAGCTGCCCAGCGCGAAAGAAGTGCAGCCTGCCCAGGAGTGGCGCTGTACACATGGAGAGCTGATGCAGCAAGATGACAAGAATATAAGTGGACACAGAAGAACACACAGCGAATAGATATAGAGAGCAGACAACTGGGGGGCGGGGGGAGGGAAGGGAAGAGAAATTTTTTTTAAAAGTACAGTTGGAAAGTTCAAGAAATTTAACATTAATGTAAAGCATAGAGTCTATATTGCATCTGTTTCAACTTTATCAGTAATATCCTTTTGGGCCTTTTCTCCTCCCGTCCCAGGTGTGTGTATTACATTTCATTGTCATTATCTCTTTAGTCTCTTTTTAAAAAAAACTGTAGAAACATCTATAGCATAAACTTTCCCATTTCAACTGCTCTTGAGCATACAATTCAGTGGGATTAATCAATCATGGAAGTTGTTCTGTTCTTACCACAATCCTTTATCAAAACTTTTATATCACCCCAAATAGAAGCCCTGTACCCATTATATATTAACTTCCATTTCCTGTTCTCCCCAACCCCAACCTATAATCTATTTTGTCTCTATGAATTTGCATATTCTAGCTATTTCATATAAGTGGAATCATATAATATGTCCTTTTGCATCTGACTTATTTCACTCAACATGATTTTTCAATCATGACTGAATGATTTTTCAATGATTTTTCAATGTAGCAGCATCTATCAAAAGTTCATTCCTTTTTTGAGGCTGAATAATATCCTATTGTATGTATATACCACATTTTGTTCATTCATCTGTTGGTGATCTCATATATGTATGAGATGAAGCACCTCAGAACAATATTGGAGAAACAGACATGGTCCTATAGAGGAAGGTGAGGGTTGGAGGAAAGAGTTAGGTGGGAATGGATGAGATTCATCACTTGGGGCATCCTCTATAGAAAATGCTAGGGATAGAACACTGGGGACATCTACATATAACTCTCAGAAAGAAGAGGAAAATTCCACAAAGTGGCTGGGATAAACCAGCTGATGGATGTACGAGACACAGCAGTGTGGTTTCTTGGTTAACAGAAGAAAAATTTTGAGAAAAAAGTGGATAAAGGTGAGCCACAGAGCACAGCAAATTAAAGCAGACAAATCGTGAGCTTGCTCAAGGTAGTTTTAGTGTAATGGTAGGATAGAAGCCAGGCTGAAATATCACTGTCATACAATGAAGCTCATGATAGTTAACATTCTGGACAAAATCTAAATGCAAATTCAGATCCCAGAACTCATATATCAATCTGTTCCAAATGAACAGCTGTCACATCTCATCTTTATGCTTAGAAAACTATCTCAGTTCCTCTCTCAGAAGTTTTTCCTGAAGCAGACTAGATTTTTGTGTCTCATCTGGTCTCAAACAAAGCATTCTGACAGAGCACCAAATGGAAAAGGAAGAATAAATGCCCCTAGCCTTGTTGAGGAGAACTAGAATAGCTCCCAACTGGCTTCCTGTACTCCAGGACCCTTGTCCTGGCCACAGTAACAAGTTCATTTAGACAATTGTCCCAGTGGCTGTCACCTCTTTTCAGTTACTATAATTACAAAGATAGAGACCTCAAATGGTTAATCTTAATTTAGAGCTATCTTTATTCACAGAACACTCATTCTACTTCTGAAGAGAAAAAGGCAAACAAATGACCATAGCTATCATAGCTAACCAGAATCAGGAACAGACGCACTGCTCCCAAGCCTTGCCAGGACAATACTCTTTATTTTGCTTATGTCCTCTCTATAGTAAAATAAAGATTACATGAGAGGGGAACCATTAAGTGTCCTTACTAAGCTCAGGAAAAAGGAAAAATCAAGCCCAGACACTGTGTAAGTCAAATATATCCATTCCAGAAAACAGGAAGTTTAAATGATGCCTTGGCAACTTTGGCAGCCTGTGACGTCAGAGAAGCAAGGTACAAAGGAATCTGTGAAAATTACCTTTCCATGGGCCTTCTCTCCCTTGAAGTTTGTCCTGTGCTGCTTATTTACAAATGCTGGAAGGACATGTTATTTTGATACTGTTTAGGAATACAGCAATGGAAACTTCTCTTGGTACTTTTCTCCAGCACATCCCTGGAGATTAACCAAAACCACATGCTGGAAATCTGAGAGCCACAATCTTATTAATATCCAATGAGATTCTATTTCAGATTGCTGGTAATACCAGGCCACCAACCAGCCACAGGGTTAAGGATATAAATTGGAAAACTAAAAATATTTTTAAAAAGTGAAAGGAAAGATCAAATAAACTGAGGCTTCGTCGTCACTTCAGGTTAGGAGTTTAAAGAATTTAAGAGGACGGCTTCCCTCAGAGGGAGTGGAAAAATACCAGGAGCTGTGACAGGAAGGAAGGTCTACAAAGAATGAATAAGAGAAGCTGCTATAAAATGTGCCCCTCCCCCCTCATTCAGCAGCCTCCACTGAGTATTAGAAATGTATCCTGTGTGAGAGCCTGAAGCTGCTGCTTGTCAGGAGTCCCTTAAGGCAGAACTAGGTATAGTATAGCTGTATTTGACCAATGCCTGGCTCAGCCCATCAGACTGGTTGCAGAGGTTTACCCAGTATTAAAAATAATGGTTACCAGAGATTGTCATCTTCAGTGTAAAGTTATTCTTTTAAAAAGACATGTATAGATGGCATTTTTCTTTGGGTCAGATTTACTTCTAATCAGATTCACCTGGGATGCCTGTGAAAATGTACATGTTTGGGTCCCACCCCAGACCCATCTAACTACTCTTCCATGGAGGAGCTTAGGAATCTGTATATTTAACACATAACTCAAGTGATTTTCATAATCAGGAAAATTTGATAATACACTGATCTAAGCCCTGCTTACAGTAATATAAAGCTAGGAACCCTAGACAGGAAATGGATGAGCTAAAAGGAGGAAACTGGTAAGAAAGATGAATCATAAACACCTCATGAATGAATTAGGAAAGCTAGAATTTTAGGGTGAAGGAAAGGTTGACTGTGCAGTTAAGTCACAGCTAGCATTCTTAGCAGTACTTTGCAATCACCAGTAGCTTGTTCCAAGTCGGCCTTATTCCTCTCCTTTGTCTTCCACACACTAATCTCTTTATTGCAATCAGACTTTCAATGAAGACTCATTGGTAGATCTTAAGCTGCAGATGGAATCCAAAGGAGGATGGAAGTCATGGCAGACTGTTCCCAAGTACACAGTTGGTACTGTGCAATCTCTGGATATAAAAGATAAAGACTCAACTGGTCTGTTATCAGCCCTTCAAAAACATCTAAAATCTAATCACTTACCCAAATTGGAGAGCCTTTTCATCAAACCAGCTTCTCTTACTGCAGCTGGACCATATTCCACACCTTTTCTTTTCTGTCACATAAATTAGTTAGATGTGAGGAAAGCAGACTGAAACAAACAACAAAAACACTACTTCCCAAAAACTCTGAAGTCTGCTATACTATACTTAGTTCCCAACAAATTCCTGTGTAAACGTGTGAAAGCCAATATCAGCCCTTCTATTACTCCTGTCTCTAAGAGCTGGTTATTTCATCAAACTCTTGCAGGGAAAGGGGAGACACTAGGAAGGAGTGGGAAACAACTCCATCACTGGGATCTAATCAACCTTCAAACCCACTCGTTGTGGGAAGGACAAGCAGAAGCCAAGACAGATGCGTCTGGTGGGTGGGCGTGTGGCTGGTCGGGGCCGGGCTTCCCGGCCAAAGAGCGCTCCACGCCTGCAGATTTCTTTCACTGACAAGACAACAAAACAGCCCCGACCGTCCTCCCGCCGCTGCGGACACCAGCGCCAATTTCCTTCCAGTCAAAGCTCTGAGAGAAAGGACGCTGAAACCGTAAATCCACGGGCGCTCCCTTTCATCGCCTCTTCTCCGATTTCCCACCGGTGGGCTGCCCGACTTTCCCTCCTCCAACCCCTCCAAGGAATCCTCTTCCTTCCTCCCGCCCCTTTATCCCCAAAGCTGGACCCAGCACTTCCTCGCTCTTTCAGACGAGGCTGCCGAAGCGCGCTAGCCGGCTGTCCGCGTCGCACCAAGGTGCCCTGCGCGCCTCTTCCCGCGGGGACAGGACTCCACGCGCTCTCCGCGCGCCCGCCCGCCCCTCCGCTCTCCGTTTCGCCCCAGCCTCCCCTCCCCCACGCCGCCGCCGAATCTACGGAGCGGGATCTCGCAACAAGGTACGCGGTCCCAGTCCTCACCTGTCCCTGTGAGCACGGGGCTCCTATCACAGCCACAGAATGAACGGATTTCCTCAGGACGGAATGCACTTGAGCCCGAAAAAGACGGGAGAAACCGTGCCTCAGGGACATGATCTGCGGCGCGAGCACCAGACGCGGGAGAAGGTTCTCCCCACAGCCGGCAGCCTCAGTGGAACGCCGCTCACCACCTCGAGCGCTAACCGCCCCGCCCCCTGACGTCACCGCCGCTGGCCCCGCCCCGCCGCCCGCGCACACCTCCCGGCAGGCGAGGCCCCCAGCCGCGCGAGCCCCAGACACGGCTTCGCTGACGTCACCACACCGAGGCCGTGCCTCCCGGGCTCCCCCGTCAGGGGCACGCCCCCGCCGCTGACGCCACAGGCCAAAGTCAGGGTCTGGCCAATGAGAGAGCCGCAATGGGCAGGTGTGTCCCTAAGCTGCAGGAGGCCTGCACCCGTGAGGTTCGCGAGCTTATCGGAAGCGCCAACACTCAACGCTTGCTGATAGCAATTCCCTTGTCATACAAATGCACGTCCGGCAGACGCTCCTGAAGTAGGGCTGGCCGGGCTTCAGGTGAGTGCCCTGCCAAGACAATGCCAGCAACTTTACACTCTATTCCATTTCAAAGCTCGAGGTCTGGGAAACACTTTTGCCTTACTCTTGGGCGTCGAAGGCTATGGATCAAATACATTAGACCGATCTGGTGACAGTGTCGTTCTTGCCTTGTTCCTGATTTAGGGTTGTCCCTAAACTTCAGTCTTTACTGTTGAGTCTGAGGTTAGCTGTGGGTTGGGAGATTAGGATTTGCAAAACAATTACTCTCAGTTAAATTAATTAATTTAGTTAATTTAATTTGCTACCATTAAATAATGGTAGCAAACAAACCACATTGGGATATTTATTAATTTTAGGAGGGCTAAAATGCACAAAATTTAAGAAAAGGAATTTTAAAAAAAGACACTGAAGGGGGGGACAGTTTTGATAAAAGCGATTTTAGTGACCAAAAATGGAAACCAAGCTGCAAGGACTTTGGAGGGAAAAGTGGTGAAAAGGACTAACAGGCAAGCTGAATGCTCTCAAAAAACAATGGAGAAAGAAGCAAAATCTGTCCAAGGCACCTGCTTTGGGGGTCAACACCTGGTCAGTGCTACACAACGCCCAGGAGGGTGAGGGACAAGAGAGGAAGAAGCTGAACCAACAAACGTGAGTTACCAAGCCCCAATGGCAGCCGGGAAGGGCTCCCCTCCCCCACCCCAAGATATTAAGCTGGGGTAAAACTCCTGGCTAACTGCAGCCAAAATGAGAGGAACAGATATCTTCTTTTCTGTCAGCTGTTTAAAGGGAAAAGGGAGGGAAATTCAGGTGCTTTTCTTTAGTGAACTGGGCCAACAGAGCCTGCTTTGAATCTCTGCTCTGGAGATTCAACACAGGAACACAGGAAAGCAGAGACTGAAACACCTCAGTGGAAAGGTGCACTACCTAGTGCCATCTGCTGGCCAGTCTGGAAATGCATGGACAAAAGACTTCATACTCTATATCCAAACCCTGGGAGAAAATCTGTGCCCCACTAGTGAGTCCCTGGTCCAATTTTGAAAACTTAATCTGGGCAATTTTAAAAACTGAGTAAAGTTGAATCAAATATCAAAGAAAAGCTGTGAAAAAAAAAACTATAGGCAAGAGAGAGAAATTGGTCATCAGAGCAAATTCACCAACATACTCAGATACCTACGCATCTGCCAAAAATTACAAGCTATACTAGGAAATAGGAAGAGATAGTCCAGCCAGGAGAACAAACCAAAATCCTGAAGAGATACAGGGTTTAAGACAATCAGTGATAATCACACAACTCTCCTAAATCACTTTGTAGCAGTTTGATGTGGTTATGAATTCCAAATATAGATATTGGATTATGTTTGTAACCTGATCTATACCTGGGCATGATTAATTTATGATTAGGGCTTTGACTGGGCCATGTCATTAGGGTGTTGAGTCCCCACCCCTTGGTGGGTGGGGACTCATAGATAAAAGGCATGGCAAAGGACAGAGTTGAGGGTTTTTGATGTTGGAGTTTGATGCTGAAGCCTTAAGCTGGAGTCCCGGGAAGTAAGCTCACAGAGGAATCAGAAGCAAGATCCTGGAAGAGAGGAACCCAGGAAGCCTGAACCCTCACAGACATTGGCAGCTATTTTGCTCCAACACATGAGAATAGACTTTGGTGAGGGAAGTAACTTATGCTTATGGCTTGGTATCTGTAAGCTCCTACCCCAAATAAATATACTCTATAAAAAACAACCAATTTCTGGTATTTTGCATCAGTACCCCTTTGCCTGACTAATACTCACTTCAAAGAATTTATAGAAAATATGACTAAAGAAGTAAAGGATCTTATGAAGACTCTAGGAGAGCATAAAGAACAATTTGAAAGCCTACAAAGAAAAGTAATAGACCTTATGGGAATGAAAGACACAATGGATGAGATTAAAAATACATTAGAGGCACACTGGAGCAGATTTGAATTGCTTGAATACAGAAGTAGTGACTTTGAAGGCAGAACATCTGAACTAGAAAAGACAGGAGAACAGAAAGAGAAGAGAATGGAAAAAATGGAACAGGGTCACAGAGAATTTAATGACAATGTAAAATGCACAAACATTCATATTACTGATGTCCCAGAAGGAGAAGAGAATGGAAAAGGGGCAGAAAGGATATTTGAGGAAATAATTACTGAAAACTTCCCAACCCTTATGAAGGACATAAATATCACTATCCAAGAAGGACAACACACCCCAAACAGAATAAACATGAATAGATCTACCCTAAGACACCTACAATTCAGAATGACAAATATCAGTGATAAAAAGAGGATCTGAAAGCAGCAAGAGAAAAGCAAAGGGAAAAGGATGTGGCTCAAGTGATAGGGCTTCACTTACCATATGGGAGGACCTGGGTTCAATCCCTGGGGCCTCCTGGTGAAAAGAAGCAGAGAAAGCATGCCTGCGTGGTGAGTCAGTGCCCACGTGGTAAGCTGAGTGTCTGCCTGGTGAGCCGAGTGCTCACACGGTGAGCCAGTGCCTGTGCAAGTGAGTCACGCAGCAAGATGATGACGTAACGAAGGAGAGACAAAGGGGAAAGTCAAGGTGAAGCACAGTAGAACCAGGAGCTGAGATGGCAGATTTGATGGGGAACCTTTCTCCACATCAAAGATCCCCAGGATCAAATCCTGGTGAATCCTAGAGGAGAAAAAGTGAGAAGAAAAGACAAAAAGAGAAATAGATACAGAAGATCACACAGCGAAGGGACACAGACAGCAAAAACAGCAGGGGGGCAGGGAGGGGAAAAATAAGTAAATCTGAAAGAAAAGAAAAGCATCACATACAAGGGAAACTTAATAAGATTAAGCACTGACCTCCCATCAAAAACCATGGAGGAGAGAAAGTATAAGGTACTGAAAGAGATAAACTGCCAGTCAAGAATTCTGTATTTGGCAAAGCAGTCCTTCAAAAACAAGGGTGAATTCAAAGTCTTCACAGACAAACAAAATCTAATAGAATATGTTACCAAAAGACCAGATTTACAAAAGCTACTAAAGGGGTGCTGCAGCCTGAAAGGAAAAAACAAGGGTGAGAGATTTGAGAAGAGTTTAAAAATGAAGATTATTCGGAAGGGTAACCTAAAGTTTAAGAAGACAGACAATAGGATGGTATGATAACAGAGAACCAAAGCACAAAATGAATGAAGTGAGTAATGCCTTTATAGTAATAACACTGAATGTTAATGGATTGAAATCACCAATCAAAAGACATAGATTGATAGAATGGATAAAAAAATATGAACTGTCTGTATGTTGTCTTGAAGAGACCCACCTCAGATGTAAGGACACAATCAGGTTAATAGTGAAAGGTTGGAAAAAGGTATTCCAAGCAAAGAGTAACCACAAAAGAGCTTGAGGAGACCAGATAAATGTAAAATAACAATATTATAGTTAAGGAACAATAATTACTAAGTGCACCTAGCAAATTGTTCCTGTCATCAGTATTCTGTAAGTTTCTTCATGCAAAATAAACACTTGTTTTTAATTGAGGAGAATTGGAAAAGATATATTTTTGGATACTTCATTTTCTTTAACCCTTTCTTATGCATAATAGTTTATTAAAATAGTCCATCTGGGCCAATAATGATTTAGCGTGACTACTGTTGAAAAAGATTTTGGGTCTTTCTGTCTCGTGATATTATGAGTTGGCATATTGTTATCTACTATAATTCATTCCAATAAGGTATGAAGAATTCCCAAATAGGAATTTGATTATCCAGAAAGAATTATGGCCTAAATGGAAATTAAATAACTAAACCAATAATTTATTTCATTCTTAGAGATTATGTCCAAAATTAGAGCTATAATATAAAAATTAGAATTATGTTATAATTAATCTCTATTATATTAGAATTATTATTTACATTTATAAATGTTTGTTGCTATACTATCTATTTCTTATAATTATATTAAATCTAACCTGGCCTTGCACTCTCTTTTAAAATTTGTAATTTCTTTCGATCTATTTTTCCATTTATAATTTTCCATTAAATATCTTTTTAACAGCTAAAAAAAGGCCATTCATTATACCCTTTAGATAGGTCATATGGTATTGTGAATATATCTCAATAAAACTGCTTAATAAACAAATAAATATTGGTGCAAGAACAGCCAGAAATAATAGCCATGTACAGCAAGGGAAACAGATTAGAGGGGAGGAATTTCCTTGTTTGTATGTCTGTTTTTTGTTTATTATTATTATTATTGAAATAATTAAAATGCTCTAATAAGGATTGAAGTGATGAATGCACAAGTATGTGATTATACCAAATACCATTGATTGTACACTTTGGATAAATTTTATGCTTTATTACTATGTATCAATAAAATTGATTTGTAAAAGAAATATTGTGGGTTGGGGGAAAAGTACAACAAATGTAATATATGGACTATAGTTACTATTAATATTTTGATGATGCTCTTGATTAGTTTGTAACCAATGTATCACAACAATGCAAGGTATTGGTGATGTAAGGAATCTCTGTATTATGTTTTATTTTATAAGTTCACAACTCTTACTATACATTTATTATGTATGTTCATGACGAGTGATATACTTCAAAAAGTATTTAAAAAATGCTTTAGTCTTTAGAGCAATTAGGCATAAAGGAAAAGAATGAAGGAGGGATAGCAGGTAACTTGGTGTAGCAGGAGGACTAAGGGAATAGATATGTGTGATACTTGGTTTTTAGACTGGACTGATATAGCCTAGGACAGAAAGCAGATATAATAAAGGGGGAGGAGATATTCCAAGGGGACACAGGAATGGCAGTAAGAGCACAGGTTGCACAACCCTGAAAAGGAAGAGAGAGAATCTGGAGGAAAGGAGGGATGCCAGTGAAGAAATGGAAAAATCCTGAGTGGGGGATGGGGAGTGGGATTCACAGTCACTGATGCTGTCACACTTGTTCAATTCCTTAGAATATCTTGGTATTTTTCTTTTTCTTGCTCATCACCACATCCAACTTTTTTTCCTTACTATATTTTCTAGGTTGATACTGCTACAGATCACCCAGACCCTCCTGAACTAGTACGAAAACCTCTGGTTTCTTGAGTACCTACTATGGTTACCAGATTGAGCTTTCCAAAGTACTACATTAATCCTGTATGTTATTTCCCGTAGTTTTCCACTACCTATAGTTTAGTCAGAGTTCCACATTATTGTATACTGGGGGAGTGAACAGTGAATTGAGTTATATGACTATTATCCTTTAAAATTCAAATTAGGACTTCTTTTTGGTGGAAGGCTTTGAGTTCTAGGCTTCTAGGTCTTGGCTTATGTTGCATAAAAGAACTTAAGGACACACTATACAATAGCCAAGGGAGTAAAGAGTTTATTAAGAAACAAAAAAGTACACAGTCCTAGACATGGGCTGTGGGTGTGCTACAGGATGAGTCGCACATGTGGGGGCCCCATTTTAGGCCTTTTAAGACTTTTATTTCTCCCCCTTCATAATGTTGGGGAGAGGCCTCAACTGTTTGCTGTTCTGGTTGGTTGCCCCACCTGTTAGCTCTCAGAAGGCCAATGGTGAGGCATTTTGTTTGAAGTTATCTGGGGCTTCCCCTTTGTAGCAGTTTGATATGGCTATGAATTCCAAAAATAGATACTGGATTATGTTTGTAAACTACCTGGGCATGATTAGGCCACATCATTAGAGCATGGGACTCACAGATAAAAGACATGGCAAAGGACAGAGTTGAGGGTTTCTGATGTTGGAGTTTTGATATTGGAGTTTGATGCTGAAGTCTTAAGCTGAAGCCCCAGGAAGTCAGCATGCAGAGGAAAGAGAAGCAAGCCCCAAGAAGAGAGGAACTGAGCGAGGAGAAGAACACAGAGGAATAGAGACAGCTCCTTAGATATGGCAGAAACCCCGGGGAGAGAGAGACAGAGCCATTCACCTGATAGTCTACTGCTGACCCTGTGGAGAGAGGCAAAGCCTAGAGAGCCTCATAGTCTACAGCTGACCTTGTGGAGAAAACAGAGGAGCTGAGCCCAGAGGAACCCAGGAAACCTGAACCCTCATAGACATCAGCAGCCATCTTGCTCCAACACGTGAAAATAGACTTTGGTGAGGGAAGTAACTTATGCTTTATGGCCTGGTATCTGTAAATACCCCAAATAAATAATACTCCTTATAAAAACCAGCCAATTTCTGGTATTTTGCATCAGCACCCCTTTGGCTGACTAAAACACCCTTAACCCTGGAAAGATTGCCAAATGCGAGCTTATGGCCAGGGTCTTGTGGAATCTTCATGGCAAGCCTTCCCTTCAGGAGGTTTTCTGGGGGGTCTCACAGCCATGTGGTCTGCCAGGCCAAGCTACCTTCCCACTGTCACTATACTACCCTACCTCATTCTTACGTGTCTTAAATATTTTATAATTCATTTTTAAAACCTCAAAGTTCAAAATGACCTGCTTTTAATTTCAAAATAGGTATTTAAAAAAATATGTGTTTAAAAATAAAATTCCGAAGTCATAAGAGACTAAGTTTTAGAAATTTTCTTTAAAACTTGGATCCTATTATTTCATAGCTCCAAGGACCCTCCTCAGGTCCAAACCAGCTTGATATTTTTTCTTCCTCCTTTATAGAAGGACTAAAGATTCTGTCCCTTTTTAAATTCATGCTCTATCCCTGGAGATGGTTCTCTCCCAAAGAAGGTTGATAGTGGTGGATTGTTTTCTCTATAGTGCTGCCCTCAAAGACAGTCCACTTCATTTTAGTTTTATTCAGTGATGTGCTGGTAAATATTATCAAACGGTTTGCTGAGTGTGGGGGGCTCAGGGGGTGGAGACTGAAGAACTCTTGTGAATCAGAGAAGCAAGAATGCCTGTATAGGTATAGCCTGAGTGTGCAGAGCACAGGGCTATGGTGAATAGAGTCAGGTAGGTAGGCAGGGAGATTGTCTTACCGTAAGCATGGCTATTTCCAATAGACAGGCCTTTGAGGTGGTGAGTCATTGTGAGTGCATAAGCAAGGAACTGTGGGAATATTCCCCAAACCAGTTCAATGTGAGAAGGGGATTAGGGTTATTATAGGAGGAGTAGGGGTTGAGATCATTCCTGCCACATAGGTGATGACTTTCAAGTTGTTTTTTGTTTTGCTTTGTTTTTATTTTTAAAAGATACAGAGATTACACAAAATGTTACATTAAAAAAAATACAGGGGATTCCCATATGCCCCCCTCCCCACACCCCCTACTTTTCCCACATTAACAACTTCGTTTGTTTTTTTTTCACAGGGTCTCCTGAGGGGGGATGTGGGCAAGTTTCTTATGCAAAACTCCTGTTTGATGTCCCAGTTTAGAGCCTTTTATACCAGTGAAGAAACATTTCCTGGGCTATATATAAGGTGCTCCTGGCAATGGTTTTACTGAAATGTTATCCTATTCCTGACTGTCTTTGGAGTAGAACTCGGAAGGTCTGGTTATTGTCCTAACAAGAAGAGCAAAGAGTAAGTACTAAGATTAGGTTAATAGAAAACCAGTTCAACTAGATCTGGGGAAGGCATTTGAATTTTTTCAGAGCTGCTTAAATTTTTAAGAAGCACATTTTCCAGCTATCAATTGTAGAGGCAGCATTGGAGAGCATGAACTTCAGAAGAAGGATTTTTCACATGCAGGCAGGGGGTTAATTGTTCTGAAGCTGTATTAGGGAGTTGGAAATTTTGATAACTCCTTGTTCTGTGATACTGGGGCTGTGAAGAATGAACATAAGCTTCTTAGTTAAGGTAAGGAAACAGAAGATGAATTCTACTGGGGTAAAACATATGGGATCTATTTACCCTGCCATGGGGGTTCCCAAGTTCAGTGGAAAGCCTGGAGCAAGTGGAATACTGGCGAGGGGATCTGAGTAAATGACGGGATGAGCACACAGTTTCTGTCTTGCTTGAGGGAAAAGGTTTGGTGATGATGGTAGCACAACATTGTAAATGTAATTAATACTGCTGAATTGTATATTTCAAAGTGGTTAAAATGGGAAATTTTATGTTGTATATGTTACAATAAACATTAGAGGGGAAAAAAAAAAAGCAAATGACTGGCTTCATTGCCTGCCCAACCCAGTCTTGTGTGGAGGCAGTCGAGGCAGTCACCTGAATCCCTCACACACTCCTCACTCCCCTCCTGCCCCCACCACCATCACAAAGGTTTTTTTTTTTTAAGTTAAAAAAAAATTATGGGCAATGAATGATCAGTGATAGGGTCGTGAAAGGAGAAAACTGCCTGTCCCTAAGTTTCAAAGAAAGAGGTATGAAAGCTATTTTTGTGTTCACGTTTCAAACTGAAAACAAGCCTCAAGTCTTTTGCACCTGACTGTTCTTTCTTTTTGGGATATTTCTCCATCTGCCCCCTCCCCTTCACTTAACTTCCTTTCCTTCAGATACCAGTTTAGATTCACTTACTCCAGGAAGCCTTCCCAAACACTCCAAATTTAAGTTGGATATAATAATAATACTGCCTAACGTTATTGAATGCTTACAACATCCTGCGTACCTACTAAACACTTTACACGTTATTTGAAATAATTCTCACCATAGGGCAATGAGGCGCAGGCAGTCTTATTATCCCCATTTGAGATATGGTAACTTGGGCTTAGAAAGGCTAACTTGTTGAAAGCAGGATCCAAACCAGACAGATCAAGGGGTTAATTACCCCTACCATATCCTCCCTTTCAGAGTTCCCTAATCCTCTGAATTATAATTGCCTATTTAAAGGCTTGTCTACTTCTCAAGACTGCTGATGTACAGTTAAATGCAAATTTTAAAATAAAGGCTTAATTTTCTCTGTTGAACAAAAGGGAAGAGACTTCCTTCTCTCTCCCATCTCTTAGTATTTACTTTAGAAAACCTACACAATGTTACTTCAGTACTTGTCATTAATTAGTTCTGGGATCCCTGATGAGTACCAAACAAGCTTTTCCCATTAGGAATAATGTAAATAAATTTAATGTGTTCCCAAACCAAAGACAATGCATGTTTTTAAAGCAATATGTAGAAAGATAGGGTTGTATATCATTACTTCACATGAGAAATAAACCTAAAAATTAATAAATACTTAGATTAAGTAAAATAAAAACTTAACTTCATTTGTACTGAGAAGGGTCCATAGCCTAATGGGATGGTAGGAGGAGAGGTTACATGGAGCATTGCCTGCCTTTTTTCAACTTGCACCACAGGCTCTGATACATTCTTTGTCACCTTCACTAAAAATGTATTCAATGAGGACTGCTTCTGTCTGCTTTTCAGAATTCCTCAAAAGTGTGAAATTGTTTCATCATTCAATAAATTCACATTTCTGCTTGTCAGAGCTTTGTCCATGTAGCAGTTTGGTATTACTGATAAATACCCAAAAGAAATATTGGGTTATGTTTGTAAACTGGTCTTTTTCTCTGGGTGTATTAGAGTGTATTGGATTCAGAGGTTTTAATTTTACTTTATTAAATAATGATTAAGGCTTTGATTGGGCTACATCAGTATTTCGTGTACCTTGGTGGGTGGGGACTCAAAGAGAAACTGCACCACGGAGAAAGAAGGTTGGAGTCTTGAGCTGGAGTCTGGGGAAGAAGCACACAGAGGAGCTTGGTTGTGAGGAAAGAGAGAAGGCCATGGGAAGAGAAACAAGCCATTCACCTAATAGTCTACAGCTGGCCTTGTGGCAATAACAGAGCAGCTGAGCCTGGAGCAAGGCAAGCCCCAGGGAGAGAGGAACCCAGGAAGCCTGAACCCTCAGAGATGTCGGCAGCCATCTTGCTCCAACACATGAAAATAGACTTTGGTGAGGGAAGTAGCTTATGCTTTATAGCCTGGTATCTGTAAATTTCTACCCCAAATAAATACCCTTTATAAAAGCCAACAGATTTCTGATATTTTGCATCAGCATCCCTTTGGCTGACTAATACAGTCTGGATAGTACTTCTTCACAGAGTTTTGACCTTCTGCCCATTTTGCACACATTTTTTTTATCAAGGAACTGGGGACATCCTCCCTTATCTCCTCTTCACCTGAAGAAATCTCTTCAGCCACTTCTTGCTGCTGCTGCTGCTTCTCTAGTTCCTGCCATTCCTCAGTGCTGAGCTCTTCACGATGTTCCTGCACTAACTCCTCAACATCAGCAGCACTGACCTCCAGACCCATGGATTGACCCAAAGATACAATATCCTGCACAACTGTGCCCTCTGTACCTGCAGGCTTAGGGTCAATCTCCAACACTTCAAAGTCTCCCTGAATCACAGCTTCTGGCCACAAATTCTAACCTGGTAATGCCTTCTCCTCTTTTGTGATGTAGGTTCTACTCAGCATTTTTTTCCCAAAAAAACTCTAGTCTCATCACAGTTAAAAACTTGGTGAGGAATAAAACCTTCAGCCTGTACATATGTAGTCTTGAAATTCACTGACAAATTCATCAGCAGCCTTTTTATTAGCACTCCCTGCCTCACCATGCCTCATGACACCATGGATGCTGGTTTTCTTTTTAAAATCAGCAAACTAGCTGTGGTTGGCCTTAAAAACTTCAACACTCTCATCACTCAGTTTTGGTTTGTTTTGCAAAATATCGACATGCAACACTCACTTTTTCATACATCATAGCTTCTGACACACTGTAACCTGCTAACTGCTTCTCGGTTACCCAAATTAATAACAATTTTTCAGCCTCCTCGAATGTTTGGGAACACTGCTTTAACTCTTTTCTCAATGTCAACCTTTTTAAATCGCTTCTTTATTCTTAATGATGGTGGAGACCGTTGTTCTAGGCATACCGTATTAGCTAGCAAGATCAGTAATGCAAATACCGCTCTCATATTTACCTTTTTCTTTTGCTCATTGGTGGTGCAAAGTAATTTTCTGCTCATTTTCTTAGGACCCATGATGAGGGAAAAAATGCAAAAATATACAAAATGACTAAGAAGCTAAGACTGCAGTGGGACGCATACAGGGCAAGAGCTACTGCATGACCCTTTGTTTCAGCTGGAAAGGATAGTGAGTCACGGGGCAACTGACACCAAAAAGTCTAGTTTTTGCATCAAGTAGCAAAGAAATGATGAGTACTGGGACAAAATTGTCACTTCAAAATGCATCAAATACCAAATTTGAGGAGTTTCAAAGAAGTTGAGTACCAAGGTATGACTGTAATTGTAAATTCTCTCTTTGTCCTTTGAAATTTACGTAAATGTGAAGTGTATGTAAAAGGTAAAATAAGCCTCTAGGGGATTTCATGCCTCAATAATGCCTCCTCAAAGAAGTCCTATTTTTGAAATGCCCCTATCTCCTAGTTTCTTGAGAAAAGGTGAGCATCATTTCAAGGGGACTCCTGGTTCCAAATTATAAACCACTGTGGGGACCCAGGAACACCCAAGTCCTCAGCACATAGCTGCCTGCGTGACCTAGGCATAAGTTAAAGTTTAACAACCCTCCCCAGAGGGGAGAGAATGTGTGGATGGTAGCATAAACTATAATCTTCCCAAAGCAGTCGTTGGTAACCATCCTTCCTACAAACATAGTCAAAAATCACCAAACCCCATGTGCAGCATCATGGAACTCTATTCTCATACCCTATGGGTTGTCCTTGTTACACATTTCCCTATCTCTTTGCAGAGTGCTCTCTTCATTCTCTGAACCACCGCCATCAGAGAGCCTCTCCTGATAGTAAATCCCAATAAAGCTTATGACTAAGTACCAGGTGTGGTCTTTGGTCTAGTGGCCACACCAACTTGTGTCCTTCAGGAGCTGGGTTGTAAAAACCACCTCCCTCAATAAAGATATGAGAAATATCTTGAAAACTTGTATATAATGGGGTTGTATCTTCTTAGCTACATAAAAAACATGAACTCCCTTTCTGTCTTCACAATCTCTTTGTGGATTGCTTGTAATGCGTCACATTCTGGTCAACAATTTTTCAATAATAAAACTTTCTTTTGTGTGGAGAGATTGTCTGGGTTGGGATAAAATTTTTTAAAAGTTATATTTCCCCAACACAAGCTCCTTGAGAGCAGTGTAACTGAGAGTTAAGAATTAACAGATGATTATGATTGTTGAATCATTATATATGTGAAATTGGAATGATAAATGATTTTACTAACTATTGTGATTTGCCTGAGCTTCCATTTTATCCAGAGGATTATTAAAAAATATATATGGAGGTTAACTGAAGCAAGCTGACATACCAACGATCCTTCACAGTACTGATAAAACCCCTGCCCAGAAGGAAGAACTGTGTATTAGTCAGGGTTCTCTAGGGAAACAGAATCAACAAGAGATATCTGTCAATAGTAAGAGATTTTATCAGAGTCTCTCAAGTGACCCTGGGGATGCACAAGTCCAGGTTCTGCAGGCAGGCTGCAACCAAGGGCTCCAATGAAAGTCCAGCGAAGGTCCTTGATAAGTTCTGGGAGATGTTGGCTGTCCAAAGACGAGCTGGGAAATTCTCACTCAATACTGGAATCACTTTCCCTTTTAAGACATTCAACTGATTGGATAAAGTGTCATTCATTGCTGATGGTAATCTCCCTGATTGATGTAACTGGAATCAGCTATTTATGATTTACTACTGCAATAAAGTCAATGGTGACTAAAGTCCATAAATGCCCTTGTATTACAATTAACCCAGTGCTTGCTTGACCAAACAACTGGGCACAGACACATTAGCCTAATCATTACAAACTGTAACAAAGAAATCAGGCTGACACCAGCAAAATCTGCTGACCTTTACCAGATGGCCACAATCTTATACCAATGTGGGAAGCAGATATGGCTCAAGCATTTTGGTGCCTGCCTATCACATGGGAGGTCCAAGGTTTGGTTCCCAGGACCTCCAAGAAAAGACGAGCAAGACGGTAAGCTGGTGGTACAGGCTGGCGTGGTGAACTGACACAAGATAATGCAACAAGGGGACACAAAGAGGAAACACAATGAGAGACAACAAAGCAAGGAACAGAGGTGGCTCGAACAATTGAATGCCTTTTTCCTATATGGGGAGGGTTCGGTTCCTGGTGCCTCCTAAAGGGAAGATGAGCAGACATAAAGAGTGCACAATGAATGGACACAGAAAGCAAACAGTGAGTGCAAACAACGGGCACTAATTAAGGAATTAATTAAGTAAATCTTTTTTTTTCAAAGGGTTTACCCAGCAAATTTTCCCCCCTCCTCCACCCCCACCCTGCTGTTTTTGCTGTCTGTGTCCATTTGCTGTGTGATCTTCTGTTTCCATTTCTCTTTTTTTTGTCTTCTCTTCTCATCTTTCTCCTCTAAGATTTACCAGAATTTGGTCCTAGGGACCTCTGATATGGAGAGAGGTTTCCTATCAATTGCACCACCTCAGTTCCTGGTCTCTGCTGCACTTCACTTTGATTCTCCCCTTTGTCTCTCATTTGTTATGGCATCATCTTGCTGTGTGACTCATTTGTGCAGGCACTGGCTCACTGTGCAGGCCCTGGCTCACCATGCGGGCACTCACGTGGGCACTTGGCTCAGCACGCAGGCACTTGCGTGGGCACTCAGCTCACCATGTGGGCACTGGCTTACCGTGCAGGAATGCTTTCTCTTCTTCTTTTTCACCAGGAGGTCCCAGGGATCAAACCTGGGTCCCCCATATGGTAGGCGGAGGCCTTATCATTTGAACCACATCCGATTCCCTATACAGCAACTTTTATTCTCATATTTTTCATTTTATTCAGTCCCATAACATGTATCTGTAGAGCTTTTTTTAAAATAAAGATTTATTCATTTATTTCTTTCTTTCCTCTCCCCCCCTTCCCCACCCACCTACCCCGTTGTCTGCTTTCTGTGTCCATTCGCTGTGTGTTCTTCTGTATCTGCTTGTATTCTTATTAGGTGGCTCTGGGAACCAATCCTGGGACCTTCTGGAGAGGGAGAGAGGTGATCATTCTCTTGCATCACCTCAGCTCCCTGACCTGCTGCATCTCTTATTGTCTCTGCTTTGTGTCTCTTTTTGTTGTATCATCTTGCTGTGTCAGCTCTCCGCATAAGCCAACACTCCTGTGTGGGGCAGCACTCCTGTGCAGGGCAGTACTCTGTGCAGGCCAGCACTCCACATGGGCTAGCTTGCCACACAGGCCAGCTTGCCCTCACCAGGAGGCCCCAGGCATTGAACCCTGGACCTCCTATCTGGTAGATGGGAGCCCAATTGCTTGAGCCACATCCACTTCCCTGTTGAGCTTATTTTTGACAGACCATCATAGTACTTCATAAGCCATTAGGAAACAATAAAATACTATAATTACAAAGTCACTTATCACAGATATATAATATGAAAACTAAATTTTCAACCCTAAATTATTCAGGAATACATGGATAAGAGACCTTTTCAGTAATGATGGGGAAATTATTAGAGATGTGATATTTGTGTTATTTTTTCCACAGTTAGTGAGTGGGGTATTGAATGGCAGAACTTTTCACACTTCTGCAATGTATTATATATGGTCATCATATCATTCAGTTTCCAAATTATTGTTCTGAAAACTTTTATTTGCATTATATTGGTTATATTTCATTGTGAACTTAAAATCTGCCCATGGGATCTAAGCCCCCTCTCAATCTGAAGCAGAGTGGGCATCACTATCCCCAAATCCTCAGGACTGGGGAATAAGCAATGGAATAAAGTAGACTTACTCTTATACTACTATAGACTTATTGCTATTCTAGCAATGGAAGAACTTGTATCATTATATGAAGGCAGAGGTCACCAAAGGTTCTGAGGGGAGGGAGAAAGAAGAACAGGTGTAGCATGGGGGCATTTTTGGGACATTGGAATTGTCCTGCATGACATTGCAATTACCACGACAGGCCATTATACCTTTTGTCAAAATCTATAAAATTGTGCAGGGCAGAGAGTAAACTATAATGTAAACTATATTCCATGGTTGGTATCAATGCTTTAATCTGTGTTCATCTTTTATAAAAATTGTACCACATTAATGAAAGAGGATGTTAATGTGGGAAAGGGGAGGGGGTAGGGCATATGGGAAACCCCCATATTTTTATTTTAAAATAAAGAAAAAATTTTTAAAAAATTCTTAACTGACTCACTGTTTTTTTCATTTGGATATTTTTGTTTGCTTTCCCCTTTTTGACTTCTTTCATTTATTTATTTTTTAAAAATATATTCTTTAGAGTAGATTTACTGTTATTCTACTATAGACTTATTGTGATTCTAGCAATGGAAGAAAGTATATCATTGATGTAGAGACAGTGGCCACTGGAGGTGCTGAAGGCAGGGAAAGGGAAAACAGGTGTAATATGGGGGTATTTTCTTTTTAAAAAAAAAAAATTATTTTTATTTCTTTCTTTCCCCTTCCCCCACCCCAGTTGTCTGGTCTCTGTGTCCATTTGCTGTGTGTTCTTCTGTGTCTGCTTGTATTCTTGTCAGCGGCAC
This sequence comes from Dasypus novemcinctus, assembly GCF_030445035.2. NCBI lineage: Eukaryota > Metazoa > Chordata > Mammalia > Cingulata > Dasypodidae > Dasypus > Dasypus novemcinctus. The sequence continues at coordinate 42,471,650 of NC_080675.1, forward strand.
CAGGAATCTGAGTCTCTTTTCGTTGCATCATCTTGCCGTGTCAGCTCTCCATGTGTGCGGTGCCACTCCTGGGCAGGCTGCACTGTTTTCGCATGGGGCAGATCTTCTTACAGGGTGCACTCCTTGCACGTGGGGCTTCCCTATGCGGGGGACACCCCTGTATGGCACGGAACTCCTTGCATGCATCAGCACTGCATGTGGGCCAGTTCACCACACAGGTCAGGAGGCCCTGGGGATAGAACCCTGGACCTCCCATGTAGTAGGCAGATGCTCTAGCAGTTGAGCCAAATCCGCTTCCCTGGGGGCATTTTCAGGACTTGGAATTGTCCTGAATTACATTGCAGTGACAAATACAGGTCATTATAATTTTGCCATAACCAACAGAATTGTGTGGGAGAGAGTAAAAACTACAATGTAAACTATAATCCATGCTTAGTGGCAAAGCTCCAAAATGTATTAATTAATTTCAATGAATGTACCACACTAATGAAGTTGTTAATATGGGAAAATGTGGGAGGTGTGGGGAGTGGGGCATATGGGAATCCCTCATATTTTTTGTAACATTTATGTAATCTAAGTATCTTTAAATAATATATATATATATATTTAAATAAATATTTTAAAAAAATCTTACACCAGTGTAAGCAGAACACTCTGAGTTCTGAGCTTCTAGGTTATTAGCTTATGTTGCTGTGACAAAGGAGGTCAAGCCTGGGAAGGTGGACCAAATTCTTTGATATTCCAGAGAAACCACATGGGAGCCCAGCAGTGGTCAGGACTTTATTACTCAGGTAACATAATCTGGTGGTGGCAGGCCGGGAGAAGCTCCACACCCTTACAGGACCCAGTGGTGGCCAGCTGGGAGGTGCAGCCTTGTGCTTTGTGCTTCATGCCAGACTCAGCATTGTCTAAAAGACATGGTTGGACAGAAGTAGAGAGAAACCCATGGAAGCTGAGAGAGGAAGCCATGGAAACTAGGAAGCCAAATTCAACAAAACCCAGAGGAAAAGGGAGAAGACACAATGTGCCTTCACATTTGACAGAGGAGTTCAGGATCCCAGGCAGTTGGTCTTTGGGGAGAGAGCATTGCCTGATGCCTGATTTGGACATTTTCATGGCCTCTGCTGAACTGTAAGCCTGCAATCTAATAAACCCCCTTGTAAAAACCAAAATAAATAAATGAATAAAAGACATAGTTGACTTTTATAACATTACAAAGCAGCAGGACACAAGGGTTACTAGTTAACAATTATCAAACCTCCTGATTATTATAGCAGGTGTTCCTTTGGTGCTTACATCCAATCCTCTGTTTATAAGGATCAGGTGGCTGGCCAGACCACATCCTCCTTTCTGAGCTTAGGGTTCATTCTGCCTTCATTCACCTTACAATCGAGTAGGGAATTTAAGGACATGCCATAGGCTAGGCAAAGTAGTAAAGTGTTTATTAAGAAACAAGATGGGAAGCAGATGTGTCTCAAGTGATAGGGCTCCCACCTACTATATAGGAGGACCCAGGTTCGATCCTGTGAAAAAGAAAAGGAGGAAACATGCCTGCACAGTGAGCCAGTGCCCACACAAGTGAGTCACATAGCAAGATGATGAAGCAACAAAAGAGTGAGGAAGGGGAGAGTCAAAGTGAAGTGCAGCAGAGACCAGGAACTGAGATGGCAGCAGAGACCAGAACTGAGGTGGCGCAGCTGACAGGGAACACATCTGAGGTCCCCAGGATTGAATCTCAGTGAATTCTATTCTTTTTTGTCTTTTTTTTTTTTCTCCCTTTGTCTTTATTTATTTATTTTTAATGTTACATTAAAAAAAATGAGGTCCCCATATACCCCCCACCCCCCTCACCCCACACCTCCCTTGACAACAACCTGCTCCATCATCATGGGACATTCATTGCATTTGGTGAATACATCTCTTGAGTATTGCTGCACCACATGGTCAATGATTCACATTATAGTTTACACTCTCCCCCAGTCCACCCAGTGGGCCATGGGAGGACATAAAATGTCCAGTACCTGTCCCTGCAGTACCACCCAGGACAATTCCAAGTCCTGAAAATGCCCCCACATCACATCTCTTCTTCCCTCTTCCCACCCTCAGCAGCTACCATGGCCACTTTCTCCATCTCAGTGCTACATTTACTTCCATTACTAATCACAATAGTTCCAGAATAGAATATCAATAAGTCCACTCTAATCCATACTCTATTCCTCCATTCTGTGGACCCTGGGATGGTTATGTCCGCTCCACCTCTGTATCAAGTGGATGGATGCAATTTTCCTGTTTGCAGTTGTAGGCACTCTTGGCTCCCTGGTGTGCTGGTTGACCTTTTTCACCTCCCCGTTAGCTGGCTGGGGTAAGTCCAATAAACCAGAGGTAGGAGTTGCAAGTCTGTTGAGGCGCAGGGCCTGGCTACCACATGGACAGTCCAGAGATTCAGTCCCCTGAGTATATACTAAACCCCAGTGCCAATCACAGGTCTGGTAAAAGTGACAGGAGAGGCTTGTGAACAAAGATCACATCTGAGTCCAACTCCATCACACTCAGGAACACAAACTCCAAAGTAGGGCCAACTGACATGGCAATGAAGTCCATCCGCCATGACCATAGAAACTGTGGGTCTCTGTAGCTCTCATAAGAACCAATACCTGGGGGGAAGAACCAAGTCCCGGGGGGACTTGGCCCAGTCGGTAGGGTGTCCGTCTACCACATGGGAGGTCTGTGGTTCAAACCCCGGACCTCCTTGACCCATGTGGAGCTGGCCCATGCACAGTGCTGATGCATGCAAGGAGTGCCGTGCCATGCAGGGGTGTCCCCCATGTAGGGGAGCCCCATGCGGAAGGAGTGCACCCCATAAGGAGAGCCGCCCAGCATGAAAGAAAGTGCAGCCTGCCCAGGAGTGGCGCTGCACACACAGAGAGCTGACGCAGCAAGACTGATGCAATAAAAAAAAGGGACAGTTTCCCAGTCCTGCATGACAAGAATGTAAGCGGACACAGAAGAACACACAGCAAATGGACACAAAGAGCAGACAATGGGGGGGGGGGGGAGGGAAGAGGAAAAAATATATATATATATATTAAGCTATACTACCCTAGAATGCCACAAGATGGGGATGTGACTTCAAGAAAATATCTTTGCTTTCTGTGCTTTATGTTTCTGTCGGTTTCTATTTCTGTATCTCTATTTTTCCTTTTTTCACTAGTTTATTTTTCCTAATGTCATTCTTCATTACCTGAAATGATTATTAGTCATTTTCACTGGATAGGAAAACAATAAGGTGAAAATAAGTATAGTAGATTAACATGATGGTACACTATATAGCTATTTTAAATAGTATTTATAAAGTCTGTAGATATATGAAAAATATTTATAAAAACAATTTTTTAAACTTTTTAAAAAATTGTGGTTTTAGATATATAAACAAAATTTCCCATTTTAACCATTTTTAAGTATATACTTCAGTGGTATTAATTATATTCATAATGTTGTATTACCATCACCACCATCCCTGGCCAAGACTTTTTCATGACCCAAAGAGAAAGTCTTCATCTATTAAACAATAACTTCCTATTCCCCTTTCCCTGGACCTTGGTAACCTCTAATCTACTTTCTGTCTCCATGAATTTGCTCATTCTAGAATCATACAATATCTGGAATCATAAAATATTTGTCCTATTGTGAAAATGGTGTGTACACTATGACTGCAATGATAAAGTACAAAAAACTATGAGGATTGAAAGTACGTGCAAAACTAAAGTTCTAAGAATGTGTGCAATATTTTTCTCTCATTCATAAATGTTCTATATTCATTTTATCTTATGTTCAACAAAATACTATATGCTACTTTCAACAAAAACAAAATGCCCAGAATGTGGTTTAAATGGGAAACTTTGTGCTATATATTTGTTACCACAATTAAATGTTTTAAAAAATCTTTATTTGTTTAGGTGGCAAGATTATAGGTATATTTTATTCTATAAAACTTTTAATTTGAAGTATTTGGGGAAACAAACATCTTATTAAAAAGGGATAGGTAATGAAATTTAAAAATATATACAGTTTACAATTTTTAATAGCATCAAAAAGCATCAAATTGGGAAGCAGATTTGGCTCAATGGATAGAGCATCCACCTGCCACATGGGAGGTCCAGGGTTCAAACCCAGGGCTTCCTGACCCAAGTGATGGCTGGCCCACGCACAGTGCTGATGCGCACAAGGAGTGCCGTGTCATGCAGTGATGTCCCCCGCATACGAGAGTCCCATGTGCAAGGAGTGCACCCTGTAAGGAGAGTCACCCAGCATGAAATAGTGCAGCCTGCCCAGGAGTGGTGCTGCATACATGGAGAGCTGACACAGCAAGATGACACAACAAAAAGAGACACAGATTCCCGGTGCTGCTGACAAGAATACAAGCAGACACAGAAGAAGACACAGCAAATGGACATAGAGAGCAGACAACTGGGGTGGGGGGGGGGGTGTGCAGGGAAGAGGAGAGAAATTTAAAAAAATAATAAATCTTTAAAAAAAACAAAAAAACATCAAATACCTAGGAGTAAATCTAATGAAAGATGTGCCTGGCAACTACAAAACATTACTGAAATAAATTAGAGAAGGCCTGTGGTAGCTTGAGTCTTTTGTGGACCCCAGAAAATTCTGTACTAAAAACCAATCCAGGGAAGCAGATGTGGCTCAAGTGATAGGGCTTCTACCTACTATATGGGAAGACCCGGGTTCAATCCCTGGGGCCTCCTGGTAAAAAAAAAAGAGAGAGAAAGCATGCCTGAGTGGAGAACCAGTGCCCACATGGTGAGCTGAATGCTGCACAGTTAGCCAGTGCCTGCGGCAAGTGAGTCATGCTGCAAGATGATGACACGACAAATAGAGAGACAAAGGAGAGAGTCAAGGTGATGCATAGCAAAAAACCAGGAACTGAGGTGGCGCAGGGAACCTCTCTCCACATCAGTTTCCCAGGACCGAATCCCAGTGAATCCTAGAGGAGAAAAAGAAATGAAAAGAGAAGACAAAAAGAGGAATAGATTTAGAAGATCACACAGCGAATGGACAGACAGCAAAACAGCAGGGCAGGGGTAGGGGAGAGGAGGGGAGAGGAGGAGGAAGGGGGGAGGGGGGAAATGTACCTTGTCAATACTTAATGTTCCGAAATTTGGAAAAAAAAAAAAAAAGAAAGATTCAAGGGAGGGTTACAGGACCAGCTAAGCTACATAATTTTGTTATAAAAAAAAGAGAGAGACAAAAAACTCCCACAAAACCAATCCATTCCTGTGCATGTAAACATATTGTAGATGGGATCTTTTTATTAGATTCAGTTAATGGACCTTCTTTTTGATTAGATCACTTCAGTAGGGCATTTCCTATAGTGTGTCTTAATCCTCTTGCTGGAGTACTTTGTAAACAGAGGAATAAAAAGCCACAGAGACTGAGGAAGGTCTCAGAAGTTAAATCGATGACCTTGATAGAGAGAAAAGCCACAGGTGGAGTAGCCTGGAGTAGAACTAGCATTGAGGGGAGAGATGGGCCAAAGCCACTATCGTGCCCTGCCATGTGCCTGATTGCCCACAGCTGCAGCTTGGGTAAAAGGGTCTTCCAATGATGCCTTGATTTAGATACTTTCACGGCCTCAGAATTGTAAGTTTTTAACCTAATACATTTCCATTTGTAAATGCCAACCCATTTCTGGTATTTTGCTTCCAGCAGCTTTTAGCAAACTAAAACAAGGCCTAAATAAATGGAGAGATAAATATAAACAACAGAATGAAATACAGAGTCTGGGACATACCTACACATGTATAACCACTCAATTTCCAACAAAGGAACCATTGCAATTAGAGGAAAAGGATGATCTTTAAGCCAAAGGTGCTGGGGCAAAAAGGAAACTTGATCCTTACTTCCTATTAAGCAAAAATTAATTCAAAATGGATCAGAGGCCGACATATGAAAGGTAAAACAAGAGAGCTTTTAGAGGAAAAAGGTGTGATGGTTAGGTTAATATGTCAACTCGGTCAGGTAATTGTGCCCAGTTGTTTGGTCAAGCAAGCAATGGGCTAACTGTAATACAAGGACATTTATGGACTTCAGTCATCACTGCATAGATGGCTGATTACATCTACAATCAACCAAGGAGGATTGCCATCAGCAGTGAGTGACATTTTATACAATCAGCTGAATGTCTTAAAAGGGGAAGTGATTTCAGCTTTCAGAGACAACTTCTCACAGCCAGCGTCTCCTGGAACTCATCAAGGACCTTCATTGGACACCTGGTTGGCAGCCTGCCTGCAGAATTTGGACTGATGCATCCCCACAGCCACATAAGAGAATTTTACAAAATCTCATACTATTTACAGATATCACCTGCCAATTCTGTTTCCCTAGAGAACCCTGACTAATATAAAAGGAACAGAATTTTTTCATGATGTTGAAGTAGGCAAAAATTTCTTAAACAGGACATGAAATCATTTCACCTAAAAGAAAAGACTTATAAATTGGATTTTGTTAAAATTAAGACTTCCATTTATCAGAAGACACCATTAAAAGCCACAGACTGCATTTTCCTGCATGATTGATATACATCAATAAAAAAATATTCAAAACTGGACAAATGAGGAGACTTCTGCTTCTGGAAAGATGAAGAGGAATTATTTTCCTCTATTCTTCCTAATAAGAACAGCTAAAATCCCTGGTCATTATAGTTGAAACAATTATAAGAAGACTTTGAAAGGTAGAGAAAACAGACTTAGGGACCTTGGGGCCTGAGGAATGAATACCAGCAGTGAGTTCTGTTGGTTTTGTTTTTGCCTCCTATATCCCAGCCTGGTTCAGAAGAAGCCAGCAAGCCAGAAATATCAATGGGCACAGACAAAAAAAAAAGCCCAAAGGACTTTTTTCTGTAGCAAAAGGACAAAGTAAGAGGCAGTCTTGAAAGACAAAAAACTCTTAGAAAATATCCACTTTACTCTAGCCAAACACCACAGAAAACACTGCCATGTCACTCTCATCCCTGACACCAAAAGCCAAGTGGGAAACTTAGAATTCCACCATTGACAGGCTGTACCAAGATGCCCCAACCCCTATGCTGGGTGTTATCAGAGAAGGCTGAGTGAGGAGCAGGGATGCAAGTCCCTGCTTGATGAGTGGTAATGAACCTGCCTCATCCACACCTGTGGTGTGGTACCTCTGGTGAACACATAAGGAGCCTGGACTTCCATCCCAACCCCCACCCCTCCCCCCAGCAGTTACAAGGAGCACTCACTCCCCCATGTGTAGTTGGGAGCCAAGTGGGGAACCTGGACTTCCACCTCTACCTGGTGGTAATGAGGTGCTGCCTCTCTTCCTCCACTGGAGTGATGACAGAGGAGGGCTGCTATAAAAAAGATTTAACCGAGATCCAGAGACGCATAATATAATATTCAAAATGTCTGGGTTTCACCTGAAAACCACTCATCAGACTAAAAACCAGAAAAATTTCACTTGAATAAGAAAGGATAATCAACAGATGCCAATACCAAGGTGATATTTGCCTTGGAATTATCCGACAAGGATTGTAAAGCAGCCATCATAAAAATGCTTCAACAGAGACTACTGAGCCCCTTCTGTCCGCGCCTTCTTACTCCAGACACAGAACATCCAGGCATGGATAAAAATGAGCTGGTACAGAAGGCCAAACTGGCCGAGCAGGCTGAGCGATATGATGACATGGCAGCCTGTATGAAGTATGTAACTGAGCGAGGAGCTGAATTATCCAACAAGGAGAGGAATCTTCTTTCGGTTGCTTATAAAAATGTTGTAGGAGCTCGTAGGTCATTCTGGAGCGTCGTCTTAGGTATTGAGCAAAAGACAGAAGGTGTGGGAGGCAGATGTGGCTCAGGTGATTGGGCTCCCATCTACCATATGGGAGGCCAGGGTTCGATTCCCGGGGCCTCCTGGTGAAGGCAAACTGGCGCCGCAGTGGAGAGCTAACTGCACAGACAGCGAGTGCAAACAAGTGGGGGTGGGAATTAGCGGGGAGAATAAACAACAAAAAAAAGAAGACAGAAGGTGCTGAGAAAAAACAGCAGCAGCACATGGCTTGAGACTACAGAGAGAAAATAGAGACCTAACAAAGAGATATCTGCAAGGATGTACTGTCTCTGTTGGAAAAGTTCTTGATCCCAATGCTGCATAGCCTTCTATTTGAAAATGAAAGGAGACTACTATTGTTACTTGGCTGAGGTTGCTGCTGGTGATTACAAGAAAGGGATTGCAGCTCAGGCACAACAAACATACTAAGAAACATATGAAATCAGCACAAAGGAAATGCAACCAATGCATCCTACCAGATTGGGTCTGACTTTTCTGTGTTCTATTATGACATTCTGAACTCCTCAGAGAAATCCTGCTCTCTTGCAAAGACAGCTTTTGATGAAGCCACTGCTGAACTTGATACATTAAGTGAAGAGTCATACAAAGACAACATGCTAATAATGCAATTACTGAGAGACAACTTGACATTGTGGACATCGTATACCCACGGAGATGAAGCTGAAGCAGGAGAAGGAGGGGAAAATTAACTGACCTTCCAACTTTACCTCATTCTAAAATTTACACAGTAGACCATTTGTCATCCATGCTGTCCCACAAATAGTTTCTTATTTATAATTTATGACAGGTTTATGTTACTTCTTTTGGAATCTCTGTATTTCCCATGTGGTTTTTATGTTTAAGATTAGGGTAGTAGAGCCAGTTAACATTTAGGGAATTATCTGTTTTCATCTTGAGGTGGCCAATATGGGGATGTGGAAGTTTTTTACAAGTTATAAATGTTTGGCTTAGTACTTTGGGTGTATAGTGGTTTCACAAAGGTCAGTGTTAAAACTGCTTCCATGTCTAAGCAAAGAAAACTGACTATATATTGGCTTGTCCTGGTGGGTGGTAAAAGGGATAATTGGTTCCAGTTGCAATGTAGTTATTGTGGGTATTTTAAGGTTTGTAGCACTTTCAAGGGCTGTGGTAGAAATAGCTGTCCCATGAATATTACATGTTGAACCATGTGTATCTATGGAATGTGCAATCTCAACATGCACACCTTTGACTACAGCTGCAGAATTGTTCCTTTTAGACAAAGCTGTGACCCAATTTACTCTGGAGAAGGGCAGAAACCGTTCACATTCCATTATTTGTTAAATTACCTGCTGTTGCTTTCATTATTTTGCTACACTCATTTTATTTGTATTTATATGTTCTAGGCAACCTAAGAACAAATTGCAAGTGATGATGTAGTAAAAACGAGTTGTTTGATATCCATTACTTGATGTGTATCAAGCACAGCAGTAAAATGAAAAAAACACATGTATTACAATTTTTTAAAAAGTTTTCTGCGTTTTGATTTTTTTAATACTTGCCTAACATGCATGTGCTAGAAAAATAGGTAACAGGGAAATAGCTTGATGAAGGCTAGCTTTGTTTAATGTCTTATGAAATTTTCATGAACAATTCTGCATAATTTAAGAATATATGCGCTAAGTTGATATAAGTGGAATAAAAGTTTTATGAATGGACTTTTCAACTACTTTCTCCACAGCTTTTCATGTAGTCTTTTGGTTCCGAAACTTCCCTAAAGGAAATTGTACATTTTTGGAAATTTATTACTTATTTCCTTTTGGCAGCTAATGGGCTTTTACCAAGTTTAAAAACAAAATGTATCATACTGACAAAAATACTACTCATGTAACTACTGTTCCCAACCATATCCCACTCCTTCTCCGCCCTCCCCCCCAAAAATCCACTTCTATTGGGGGGGTTGTTATGTGGCATTTTTTAACTTAGGATGCCACAAGACACAATGTTCTTGGCCCATCATGATGTTGGGAGGAATTAACTGTAAGTTTTGTGCTTCTACTTTTGGTTTTTAAGAATTTCTTGATACTCTTGCAGCCTGCCTTTGATTTTGATCCTTTATTCTTTCTGCTTGTCAGGTGCACAGGATTACCTTCCTTTTTTTCAGCCTCCTGTCTCGTTAACAACCATTTCTACTTGGTGGCTGTGTACTTGGAAAAAGGCCACTTGATCTTTCTGGCTCCACTCAATGTCTAAGATACTACCTTACTTCCTTTGCTTACATCACACAAACTATTTCCCTCATCTAGTTACTGTAGCAAATCTCTCCTTAGTTGATGAGATTGTGTTTATCTATCTCCCTTTAAGCCCTACTATCTTAAATGGACTGTCATTGTCTGCCTTTAAATCCGTTCTCTTCCTCTAGTCTCTAAATAAAGATGGGGCTAAGTTATACCCAAAGCTCACCCTACAGACTATTTCCTCAATACCTTGCAGAAAACACCAAACAAAAATACCATTTTAAAAGCAGTGTATTTTTTTTCTTTTAGAATGTGAAGTCCTCAAGAGCAGAGACAATATTTTCGGTATGTTCTATTGTGCCTAGTACACTATAGATGCTCAATAAATATTGATGTTGGGATAAAAATGCTTCAACAAGCAATTACAATTATTATTGAAATAAATGAAGCCAAATGGAAAATTTAAAACTCAAAAAACAAACAAAGGAAAACAAAAACTCAAATGGACACATACTTCACACCACATACAAAAATTGACTCAAACTTCCGGGGAAGATGGCAGAGTCGTGAGCTCCAGGACTCAGGCCTTCTACCAAAAGGGTTTTAAGGATCCAGTAGGGGCCCTAAAATATAGTTAACTGAATTCTTGCTTCTACTACTCTAGATTTTTTTTCTTTACTATTCATATTCACAGGCAGTTTCCAAGAGTAACTTCAATAGTAGAAATAATTCTCATCATATGGGATTAATCTTATATATTGTCACGCCAATGCTCAATTTACTCTAAAATATTCCCTGCTTTTGTAGCCAGAACTCCCTGGAGAGTGTGGCAAAGACTGGCTAGTTGTTCAGCAAATCCTTTCTCTTTTTTCACTGGGCACACCATTAGACTACATTTCCCAGCCTCCTTTAACAGTTCAGGATAGCCCTGTTATCTTCATACACAAAGGGATCAATTCACTGCCCACGATGCTGTCTCTGGGCTGAATTATCAAAAGTTGGATAATTTTATTATCCATACCCTCTGTATGTCCCACACCTGCTGCTTACCTCAGCCAGGGCTTGTCAGTGACTCCATATAGTGGTTTGGAAGAAATCCTTAGCAGTGAACTCCATACTCCTTACTAGGGCCTACAAGATCCTCTGGCTGTCACCTACCTACCTCTCCAACTTCCTCTCCAACTGTTTTTCCCATACATCAGCCTCTCTGGCCTTTTTGATTTTTCCAATAAGACAACCTTGTCCCAGCCTCGGTGAATTTGACCCTTGCTGGTCTTTCTGGCAAATCTCTCTTCCAGAGATCCGTCAAATCCGGGTCTGACGTCTCAGCCTTTTTTACCTCCAATGTCCTCTCCACGGAGACCTTTCTTGACTGCCCTATTGAAAGCCCCAGCCCATCCCTGCCGGTCATCACATTATTGTCAACGGCAATTTCTTAAAATATTTCCATATTGTTTCTCCCCTAGGAAGTAAGCTACTTGAGGAAGGAACAAGGTGTCAGTGTTGTTCACTACCGTGTCTTTGGCACCGAAAACTACCAAGCACAGAGTAGGGCCTCATTAAATAGCTGCTGACTGAATCAATGGAATGAACACCTGTGAACTCTCTCCTCGGGGTGTGCTCTGGCTTAGAAACAGAAATCGATTTCTCGGGCAAAAGTAAGTTTATAAACAGTAGTTTTAATTTGTCGCCGAGTTGCCGGCCTCCGGCGGCTTTCTGAAAGCAATAACATAACAAACTCGCCTCCCCCCCGGCGCCGCTACAGCGTTTTGTGGGAAACCGCGGCTGCGCGGACCGTGGCTTGGGAAGTAGCTGACGCCGCTCTCCGGAAGTGTAGAGCCGGCGAGACGGCGCGGAGTGGCGTGCTAGAGCGGTGCGGCCCGGCAGCGAGGGGTTGTGTCGGCCATGGAGGAAGAGCGGAGCTTCTCGGATATCTGTGGCGGCCGCCTGGCTCTGCAGCGCCGCTATTACTCCCCTTCCTGCCGGGAGTTCTGCCTCAGCTGCCCTCGGCTGTCCCTGCGCTCCCTCACCGCTGTCACCTGTACCGTATGGCTGGCGGCCTACGGACTCTTCACCCTCTGCGAGGTAATGGCCGGACAGCCCCTCCCCGCGCTCGGAGTCCGGGACTCAGTTTGCAAGGCCCCTCTGGTCTCATGGTCCAGTAGCGGCCTCTCGCCGGACCCAACTACAGTAATGGGGCGGATGGGCGGGACCTCGCTAGTTTTCAGGATGCCATTCCGCTGCTGGACAGCTCTGTTTCATTCTGTTGAGTGAACTTTGTGCTCCCGTACGTGGGTTCCTGCCCGCTCTGTGAATCCAAACAGCATACATCCAGTCTTGGTACGATGGCCTACAACTTTAACTCCCACGATTCTATATTCATAGAAATTTAATTCCAGGAGTTCAGAAAACTTAAGTGGATCATACTCATCCAAAACTTCCACTCCTTAGAGGCATCACTGTTAACAAAACCTTATAGTCTTCCAGAAACTTTTTACCTCTCCGTGTATGTGTGTGTATTCCTATTTTCTCTGAGCCTGTTTTCACATCGCTAAAATGTAATATCCTTCATGTCAGCCTTACAGTATTGCTGTCGGGGTCAAATACAGTTAAGTTTGTGACAGCCCTGAAATAAAAGAAATTTTCCAAATTGCTCTTCTCAGGATGAGTTCTGGTTTCATAGGTAATTCCCTGCATTGAATGTATTATTCCGTAATTTCTGTATTATTTCCATTACTGCATCCATTAGCTTTTGTTGCTATCAGCTCATTTTTCCGAGCATGGTAATTTAGCATAAATATGTGCAGAATTACAACTGCCCTAATTTGTATCAAGTTGTACCTAAAAGTTTGTGCATGTCAGTTGAAATAGTGCTACAAATGAATGGCCAGAACAGTCCACCAAAAAAAAAAAATTTAATTTATAATATAGTTGAATTACTAGCCTGAGTTTTGGACGTGTGATAAGGGGGAAATATGTTTATTGCATGTCAGGTGCTTCACTGAATGCCAGACTTCAACCTTAGAAGATAACTATGGCTCAGAAAGAGTAATAACCAAGGTCACAAAACTGAAAAGTGGCGGATGTTGGATTCAAACCCAGGGCTGTCCCACTCAGAAATCCTTTTTCATTATACCATGTTGCCTCCCCTATGGAGAAGAGTGATCTTAGATGCATTTTTAAAATAGAAGTTTGTTTTTAGGCCAGCAGCCCTTTGTATTTTTTTCTTTCATCCTGTTGTACCCCACTCCTTCCCCCATCAACTGCTTGACCAGGACTCAGTGACCTCACTCCCTATAAACTGTACTGCACCACTTCTTAAGGGCTCTGTGTACCAAAATTTCTTATCTTCCCTCTTATTAAAAAACTTTTCCTCAGATTAATAAATCCCAGTAGGCATTAAGAGTGAGAAGAAATCTGATTGCAGCAATTCATTCAAACATGTGAGTGACTTATAGTGGCTTTAACCGCAACTCAAATGAATATTGAATCATTGGAATTACAGGCAGAAAAATAAAATGAAGTAGGAAAAAATGCAGGTAGCAGTGAAGTTTTGGGCAGGGTTTACCTTATTGGAAAGCACGGATCAATTTTCCTGAGCATTTACTACTCTTCCTACCTTCTTCCCTTCCTGTTTTTGAATCCAGAGTTATATAAAATTTCCAGGTTTTTACTTTACTTATTCCAATCTAGAATATTCTCCCCCTTCCTTTTCCACTAGTTATATCTGTCAATACGTACCACTACCTACTCTATACCAATTAAATTTTTCTCCCTTGGAATTTTCATGAGATATTCCAGTGTACTTTAATCTCTCTCTTTTTAACCTCCTTTGACACTTACCGTCATTATCATAGTAATCTCTAAAATATTTTATATGTATTAACCTTACCCTGCCTCTAATTAATCTATAAGGGACAGGAATGGGTTTTCTTTACCTCTATTCTTCCATAATTCTTATTGTTCAGATTATGTACAAGACAGTCTACTAGATACTGGGGAGTTAGTTAACTCAAAGTAGGTTTTTCTGAGTCATTACAGACCCAACCACAAATCCTCCATTCATTAGTTAAAAAAAAAAATTATCTACCACAGGGGTCAGCAAACTTTTACTTTACAGGCTTAGACAGTAAATATTTTAGGCCTTGTGGACCTCTAGTTTCTGTCACATATTCTTTCTTTTTTTTAAACAACCCTTTTAAAAAGGTAAAAAAAAAAAAACTTTCTTAGCTTGAGGTGGACCAGACAGAATAGTGTGCAGACCCCTGATGTAGCACTTACTATGTGTTAGATGTGAAGAACTAGAAAGGTACAAAGGATAGAAAGAACTTCCTGCCCTCAATGACATTCGTAAATTACTGAATATCTTTGATTCTAGGTCATCAGTGATTGTTTCATGTGCCATCCTTTTAAATAATTACTTTTTGGAAAAAAGAAAACAGTGCCACCTGAAAGAAGGACACACATCAATTGAAAAACACATTTCAACTTCAGAAATGTTAAAAGATGATAAAAGTGTCTTAGGATCAAGGGAATAAATAATAGCTACCATTTTTGAGCCCTTGTCACTTCAGTTAGCCATAGTCAGCTACAAGTAACAAAACAACTAAAAGAGCCTTAAGTAATGGGGACCTTTATTCATTAACAACAAAAAAGCCCTGAGAGAGGAGGGCTCCAGAGTTGATTACATGAGACTCGATTTGACCCTGGCTCTTTTCAAATTACTGCTTTCTTCCTTGGTATACTCTACTTATCTTCAGCCTAACTCTCCCCATAGTCTGGTAGAGGCCATAGTAATTCCTGGCATCACAACTTCACAATAAAGGAACTTTTTCTTCCTTAGATCTCTAAGATGGATTAAGTTTTCCTGAATCCCCTCCTGCAGACCTCCCCTCACATTTCATTGGCCAGAGTTGTGTCTTCTACCCAATCCTAAACCAGTCATGACTCCAATCAGATTCTGTTAGGCTAAGTAATGAGTTGTATCGGCTACACTGTGCTAAGCACTTTATAAATGTTCAGTCTGTGATTTTGCACTATTCTGAAGGAGTGTGAGAAGAAAAGATCTGGGACCTGAAGCTGCAAGTTTGGAAGACTCTTTGAGATTGAAGTGATGGTGGATATTTTGGTGATGAAGGTTTTCTGCAGGTCTCTCCCTTTGTATCTGTTTTGCTGTATACTTTCATAGTACTTGTAAGCTCAAATAAAAGTGCTTCCCTATTCTACCATGCATGTTCCTTTCATCTGTTCAGCTCACAGCAGAATAAAGTCTTTTGCTTTTTCTTCACCCGTCTCCGGCCTTTTCCCACCTTCTGTTATACAGCAGCTATATGCAGGGGACCACTTGGTAATCTTATCGCCTCTGTCTGGCTCTCTCTCCAGAACAGCATGATCCTCTCTGCTGCCATCTTCATCACCCTCTTAGGCCTGCTTGGTTACCTCCATTTTGTGAAGATCGATCAGGAGACTTTATTAATCATTGATTCCCTTGGCATCCAGATGACTTCTTCCTATGCCTCAGGCAAAGAAAGCACCACTTTCATTGAGATGAGCAAGGTGAAGGATGTTGTCATTAATGAGGCTATTTACATGGTAAGTATTACAGATTTCTGTGGAGGAGGCAGCCCATGGACTGTCTTTGGATTTAAACTGATTCTTAATACCTAAAGTATTTGATGTTACAGAATTAAAGTTAAAGACCATTTTGTTCCAGTATTTGTAGTGTTTTCTTTTTGACTCTATGTCTATAAATCATAAAACGAAACATATTAAAAAGATAAGCGCCTTTACTTTTGGAGAAGCAGCAGTTTTTCATGTATAGGGAATCAGTATTTCAACTTTAGTGTCTAGCCCAGCTTTAAAATCATCTGGGTTTTTTGTTTCTTTTTCATTTAAAGAATGAGAATATACTTCTTCTCCCCCACTTAAAAGGCTATCAGGTATTCTTAGTGACAACCATTGAAGAAAAAGTTTTGAGCTTCCCCATAATGAAAAAGAAAACAAAAATGAGTTTCACTTAGACCTCTGCTATTTGATTGATTTTCTTACAGCAGAAGGTGATATACTACCTCTGCATTTTATTGAAGGATCCGGTGGAACCACAGGGGATATCCCAAGTAGTACCTGTTTTCCAGGTGAGCACAGAACACTTTGATTAAATTTTCTTTCTCCAGAGAAAATCCTCTACCTTTTCCCCCTTTCTGCATATGTACTGCTATTTATGCTCAGTAGGAATATAAACTTTCGTTATTAGAGTATTTGAAGATACCTAATATCTATTTTTAATGAGAATTGGGATTTTAGTCACTTTAAAGTTCCTTTCTGAAGCAAATAAAAATATGAATTCATGCAAATTTTAGAAAAGATCATCAAATATATGGCAACTTTTGCCTGTAACTCACCATTCATCTACTTTGACTCAGTCTACCCAGTATACGATTTTATGTAGGTGTCATTGATCTACATATTACTGTTACATTTTGAGTTTTGCTTTTTAAATCATAATTTAATATACACATTTTCATGTATCTACAAAAGCCATTACTTATAATTTCAAATATTTGTATGCATTCCATCATGTTGAAATATAGTTTATTTAGCTACTCTATTGCAAGCTTTTAAATTGTGTCCAGATTATATTTTATCCTTATAAAAAACCACTTATACAGACATGTAAGTTACTTTATAGGTATATATTTATATATTCATTTAACCCTACGTTGCTGCTTTTCATTTTTCATAGATTTAAGGCAGCTAAACTAAAAAAAATTCATTTGCATTATAGTTTCAAAATTATAATTGTTTTATTAAAGTTTGTGAGTAGTTTTATAGAATTTCATAGTGTTTGAGCTTGGGCTCTAGAGGACAACTTTACCATGCTATTGGAAATTTGTTTTGTTTTTCTACAGCTTGGCTAACAATGGATTTAGGTGGTTTTTAAATTTAATGTGTAGGTAAAGGTGCTTTAAAATTACTAAATTACTGTCTCTTTAAGTGACAAAGAGACTCTTCATATTTTAATTATTTCCTACCAGTATTTCCTCTTGTGGATATTTTCTGTCCATCCTTCTCTATTAGTCAGGTAGAATCTAGATTTTGATTATATGTTGGTAACAATCCTTTGTATATTTTAGAGAGGTGGAGGTAGTAAAGTTTAGACAGAATAAAACACTCTTTTGCACTGCTTCTTCACACAATTCACAGGCTGGCTATGCAACTAGTTTGGGTGCTATGAGGCCTAAACTTCCTGCTTCTCTGAACTCATACCTGTGCCATTTGTACCCTTTAATGTGGGTGAAAGATTGAGTTGCACATGGATGCAGCACCACTCAGCACCCTCTATGTCTATCTTGACTCTGCCTTTCTCCCCTTTGGAATTCAGAGTGCCAAGCCCCGGCTGGACTGCTTAATTGAAGTGTATAGGAGCTGCCAGGAGATCCTGGCACACCAGAAAGCCACATCAACGAGCCCGTGAGTGCCAGCATTTGGAAGGCCAGATTATCTTCCATAGGAGATGACTCCTAAGCCATCGTGGCTGGTTTATTTTCTGTATTCTAGACCATCAGATGGACACAGTCCTAGGACCAGTATGGATGCAGTGGATTTCAGAGCCATAGAGCAGGTGACTGTAAACCTCATTTATTGTATGATGTTGAACAAAGTATTTTTGTGTATTTTAGTGTTCCCTTTGTAAGGTTTTTGCCTACTTTACCAACTGAGAGGAAACCTTAAGAAATGATATCTCAAAAGCAATATCAAAGAACACTTTGTGAAACTCCTAAGCACATTCAGTTTACTTTTTGTTGAAATTTGTCAAGCAAGATAATGGGAATGTCCATCAGATCTCTTGAGAAAGGTATAGTTGTAAATTGCATAGTACCCCTCTATAAAAGCTAAGGAAAAAAAGTCAAGCCCTTAAGGTATTGGTTAGCAGGAAGAAATCTCCTCTAAAGGACTAGTCTCTGTCCACCTAGTTCCTGAGTTCTATACAGAGTTAATTTATAACTAAAGAAACAAATGTCTTCCCAAAACACACACAATAATTGCCTGGTTCACAGCTGCTTTTTATTGACATCATGATCATGGTATTCAGTCATGGGTTTCAGGTACATTAATACTCTTCTGTTACTCAGCATTGTCTATGGTATCAAAAGCTTCTGCTAAGAGGGATGAGAAAAGGCCAGGCAGAAATTTGACTTTGATTTCCAGACACTGGACTCTCATGTTAAAGAAGGATTAACAAGTTAATTATAGAAGCCTTTGTTTAAAGCAGCTTCTTCTGTGTAAAATTAATCAACTAAGGGAGGATGAGGAAAATAGCTTGACCCTCAAATTTGTTATGAAAACAGCTCTGTTCTTGCTTACTCTTGGAATACTAATTTATTTTTTGTTTGTTTTATTTCTTGGGCACATATCCTCATGGCCCCTAGAGATACTCAAGATAATATACAGTCAGAGCTGTAATCTCTGCCTTTTGCACCAGCCTTAGAAAGATTATCCAGGAGCCTCTTGTACATGTGACTTGTCTGAGGTAGCAGTATCTCAGCTAGATCCCCAAATCCTCCAGGGGAGAGGCAGGAATGAAAATGGAGATGCCTGTCTTGCAAAGTCAAATTCATTTGAGAGAAACAGATTCTGATGTGCTTTTTTCATCATGCTGTTCAGTTTAAAGAGTGAACAAGGGTGAGCAATTTAGAGAGTCAGGAGCTAAGGTGTTCAGATAAGCTAGTTCCAGCCTTGCAGTTTGTCATTGTGCAAGAAAACACACAATGTTGGGGTGAAAGGCTTGGTGATAATTGATATTGCTAAACCCATCCTGTTTTCAGCAGTTTACTGACAAATGGCAAGACTGCCTTAGAGCAATGAAATAAAGCTCAGTTTCCCAATTGTTGGAAAATCAAGAGTATGAACTCTTTTCGTTTGTTTTTTCTATTATGGGAGGGTGGAGACAAGATCATTTCTTCTGCTTTCAATTAGAAGTTAGGAGTTGGGTGTATGTGGATATTGGTGCCATCAGAAAGACAAAAGGTAAAAGAAACTTTCCTTTTTTTTTTTTTTTTTTTTTAACTTGATGCTCTTAGGTAGAGCAGATATCACGTGTGCCTTGTGCCGTCAAACTAATTCTCAGCAGCAGTTTGCCAGAAGTCTTGAGGAGCAGATTCCGAGCCACTAGCCTGGAGGGGTCTTCTGTGTTCCTGACTTATCTTTAGTGGCCTCATAGACCAGCAAATAGCTAAGTGCATTTGCTTGGTTTTTTCAAAGAACAGGGAAACAAATGCTAGCCACCTCGTCCTACAGTAGTGAGCTCAGCCTTCACTGAGCCCTATCCAATCATTAAAATCAGGCAGGGAGAGGTAAAATTGGACCCACTCCCTGCCCTTGCTTGTACAGTGTGTGGTACTGAGTTTGGCTTGCAGTCTGGAGTGTGGAAGAACAGTTTTAGTCTTTGCAGGGATAGTGTGTTGTCCTGCAAAGACAGGGGCTGCTGCCTCAGAAAGGGCGCTGCATCTGTCTGTTCATCAGTAAAGGCAAGGGTCAATCTATTCCTTTTTCTCCAGCCCTGCCAGCAATTTAAGCCAACACCTTTCCCACCTGGGAAAGGAGGTCCAGTTTTAGGCTTTTATCAAATGAGTTGTAAAGTTTAGTCCTGTCCTGTTCCAGGATGCTGGGAAAAGAACTTCAAGTATAAATCCCACATAAGGACCATATACAATATAAAAAACATTAGCCTACCTGAGAGTATCAGTGTACAAAGCCCTGCCTTACAGCACTGATGCCCTCAATAACAGTGGCCCATCCCTGTCTATGTCTAGATTCTGGTAGCAACCAGAGCTCAGTATTCTTGTGGAAAAAAGTGAGTTATCACTGGGTTTGGATTTTTAAAAGTCGGGCCCTGAAACATATGGCCCTGAGAATAAAGGCTTCATGGACACTGAAATACTCACACATATCACAGAACAAACCAAGGAGGGGGGTGGTTAGACCCATCACAGTAGTATATAGATACTCCAGGATATGTATATCTCTACTTCCCAGAGGCACCAGGGGTGGTAGGGAAAGGGTAGGAGAAATCTTCACAGTAACGTTGACCCCTTGGTAGCTTGTGGAGCAGTAGCAAAGAACTGTTATCCATCCAGTTTTCACAGTTGGTGGGCAGCAGGTGGGTTGGTGGGTGGGCTCACAGTTGCAGAGCAATGGTTCATGTAGCTGGCCATGACGAAGGAAGCCTCTGCAATCTAAGAAGACAGAAAAGAATGGGACTTGCCTTCCTTTGAATCCTGGCTTTTTCACTTAATAGCTGCTGGATGCCTAACTTTTGGGCTTCAGTTTCTTCATCTCTTAAATACCCACTCTGGGGATAATATCCAAAGAGGATCATTATTGTGGTTTAAAGGACTGGTGAAATGGGTGCCTGCTGGTCTGGAGATCCTCTAAGTTGCACAGTATCCTCCGAGAAAAAAAGAAGCGACCACTCTGCTCTGCTTGTCTCCACAGCCAGGGAAAGGGGCCTTTTTGGAGGAAAGAGTCTGTATATCCTCACCTGTAGCAGGAGTGGTATTAAAAGGATGAGGGGGTTTGTCGTACTCCAACCTTAGTATTAAAAATGGAAAGGGAAAGGGTCTCCAGTTTCTCAGAAGGGAGTCAGAACTATAGACCAGGACTTCTTATATTTCTGAGCCTTTTTAATTGTTATTTTTGCTAGTCAGCATTTCCTGTGCTGAGTAGGAATAAAGCCCTTAAAAAAAAGAGAGGTCTTTGTGCTTATCTTCAATACCACAAGGAAGGGAGAGCATTGTGGAGACTGCCCCATTTTGTGGCTAGTGTTGGGGACACCAGAACCCAACAGGAGAGCTGGTCTGGCCCCTGGATCTGCTGAAAAGAAAAGAGAAAGGGCACCTGACTCAGGCCTAATGGGGTTTCAGAGAATTAAAAAAGATAATAGTTTGTGCCCACCTGAGAACGCCAAAAAAAAAGAAAAAAGATAGTAGTAGCTGGACCAGAGTTAGTTCCTCCACCCGGTAGCTCCACACTGACTACTGAGATGTAACTCTACCTGAACCTTCTGGGTACTCTTTATAGATTGACCAAAAACTTTACTTGGGACAGGGCTCTTCTGTAGAGTGCTATGGTAATCTTAGTTTCCTCTCTAAGCTCCAAGTCCACCATATCCTACAGATCAGAGTAAATGTTTTAGTGGCTGTTAGACCCACCTTGGGAGCAGCCATCTGGAAGATCAACTTCTCAATGTGGCCTTTTCCAGAGCTCTGGTCTGACATGGATCTAATCACAAGCATGAAGTCATCCTGGCAGCCACCAAAGGTCATCACGGAAGAGTAGGGGTAAGTGACATGCACTTGCTGTGGAAAGGAGCCAGTTAGTTCTGGGGAAATTTTCCATCTGCTTCATGACCTAGGAACCAACCATTTCTTGTCTCTTCTGGGCACAGGTAGCCTTAACCAGGAAGGGAGAGCCTTGAAATTGTCAGTTTTGGAGATCTACATCTTGAATGGCTGCCAAGCTGTGTCTAGGCTAGAGGACAGCATTGCTTGGGTAGGGAAACCATGGTCACATAGCTCAGGTCTCTGAGTCCAGAGAAAAGACAAGACAATGCTCAGGAGAAGGAGGCATCAGGGAGCCAGACCTCACCCCTCCATACCATAGTGTCATGGTCCAGGATGCTGACGCCATCCTCATTCACAGCAATCCACACCAGAGTATTTTCTTTGGAAGACAACTGGGCTGGCTGGGGAAACAAAATCCCATCAGACATATCTACAGCCTAGAGATTCTAAACTGCCAGAGCTTTCTGAGGAAGGATGCACATCCAGGGACCAGAGAAGCAGTGATTTCTGACCTTTTACTCGTCTTGGAAAACAGAAAATGGAATTTGTACAGCATACTGGGGTGAACAGATAAGGCTGCTGATGGCAGAAGGCATCTGGCCTTGGGCTCTGGTCACCTACCTAACTACATCTCTTGGTGTTATGATTAATTTCATGTTTCAGCTAAGTGAGGTTATGGTGTCCAGTTGTTTGGTCAAGCACTGGCCTGCTTGCTAATGTGAGGGTATTTTGAGATAGGGTTTGCATCTATAATCAGTTGATTGCATCTACCATCAACAAAGCTTGCCCTCAGCAACATGAAGAATCCCCTCATCCAGTAAATTGGAAATGATAAAAGCCAGAAATGAGGATTTCAGATGTCAGAAGAGGAATTCAGATTGAACTTCAGCATTGGCTCCTGCCAGAATTTCCAACCAGCCAGCTTCCCCTAAGGAATTCAGACTAAGGTCTTCATCATCACCTTTATCAGAGTTTCCATCTTGCAGCCTGCACTATGGAGTTCGTTCAGACTTGCCAGCCCCCATGGTGTGTGAACCAATTCTTTATAATAAATCTAATATATAAAAATATATATTATTGTCAGTTTTGTTGGTTCTTTATTTCTGGAGAAGTTATCCTGCCTTAGTATGCTGGTGGGGAAACTTTATACTGCAAAATAGAAGCCAGTCCTGGCTGCTTTGTGATAGGAATGGGGACCAGGTGTTTTCTCCTAGCCCTCTGAAACTGACAGTATTCTGCTCAGTTTCTCCCAGCTGAAGTACATCTTGCTTCAAACTTTCCCAAGGGCTGTAAAAGAAGTAGGAAAGCAAAAAATGCAATTTTATGGGCCTTAGGCCCTACCAGAGAGAAAAAAGACTTTGGTGGGCATTTTCTGGAATGACTTAATTTTCACTGCCAGGCTGAGAATCCAGAGCTCCTCTCTCCTATCCAAAAGACTGGGAGGAAAATGGATGAGTCACTTTTTCAGAAGGTTTTTCCAACCTTCCAGACTAAGTGGGTCTGTCTCCCTGTTGTTTTTGTCACATCTTTACTTGTCCCTCATAGCACTTTTGACAGTTCATAAAAAAAAATTTAAATAAATTTAAGAATTTTAAAAATATGTGTGTGTATATATGTATATAGAGAGGAAAAAGAGTATGATTGGTTGGTTGGTGTGTATCTCCTCCACTAGATGGGAAGCTCCATTAAGGTAAGGACTTTGATTTGCTAACCTCTTATAATCTCAAAAAACTAGCACAGTGCCCAAGACATATTAGGAGTCAACAACTATTTGTTGAACCAAATGAGTGTTTGTGTTCAGTGGCTGATCTGTGGCCTCAGTGAACAGCATCAGGATCCAGCTTGGAAAAGTGATTATAAGTAAAGTTCATATACACCAGATACTCAGTGAGGAAAGTTCTACCTGAAATTACTGTTGGCCACTTGGTTTTCATGTGGGTGAAATTAACTGTTGCCTGAATAGTTTGATTCCCCTGGATGCCTTGCTAAGCCTTGCTATTTGTTAAGTTATATGTTATTCTGTCTTTTGAATGTGTTTTTTTCCTCCCCAAATGAAAACATTTCTGAGATGGATATCATATCAAGTCTGAACTCTTGTGTATAAATTAGTTGATCCTATCTTTTCTTTCAGGACATTGAGAAAGAAGTCAATAATTGAAAGATGAGGATTACCCAGAAATAATCCTGGCCCAAAAGCAATGAATCACAACTTTGCTCTGGACCATGGAAATCTGGAATATGCCAGAAATATGGAGAGACAGTGACCCCTGGCGGTTGCTAATGTGAAGGCTGGGGCTGCAGACTGGACTGGCTCAAGTGCATAAGGAAGCTTCAGGAGAGACCTGGGACATCCCCGAGGGTGTGGGATACTCCTTCTGGTACTTACCTGAGTAGCAAAGAGCTTAGCACCAAAGAAGGGCCATTTCCGGGCCACCGTCAGGTAGATACGGATGCATTCAGGAGGGGAGCAGCCTTGCAATGCTGCCCACTTTGTGGTCAGCATATCTGCCAGATGCCTGATTTGGATGGATAGAGAGAAACGGTGTCAGTGAAATGCCAATATGTTTTCATCGCAGCTCTGAAGCCTCTCCCAATTTTGTAGCCCATGTCTCCCCACAGGGTCTTGTTGCCTACCTCAGCTGTTCAGGGGGTGCCCCATGTCTGTAGCGCCTTGGGTAGAACCTGTCTAGGACCTGTTGGAGGAGATGCTGAGCCTTGGCAGGGGGTGTGCCCCCAGGACCTGGCAGGTTAGACCTCTCCAAATCCCCATATTCTACCTGTGGTAGAAGTACATGGGAAGACCAGTTAAGAATCTGGAGTTGGATGGGGAGGGGACTGCTAGTAAGGTGAAATAAAACATTACTTCATTACTTTAATGATGGGGTATGAATGGATATGAAAAACACCTATTAAGCAGACCCTTTCAAGTTTCAGATACTAGACAAACAACCTTTAGGGTCCAAGAATATTAGAAATTTACCAGCTCTCATTTTGCAGCTGAGGTTAAATGCCTTATTCAAAGCCATGCACACGGTTAATTAGTGGCAGAAAAGGGAAAAGAATGTGGGAACCATTTGTATCCCAAACATACAAATATGGAATATAGGACTGAAAATAATATAGATCCTGGAGTATAGCAGAGTGCCCCAGGTGTAGCCTTTGGAGTCGGATTCCTGGTTCAAGTCCCAGCTGTGCCATTTATCATCTTTGTGACCCGGATCAAATTACTTAAACTCTCTTTCAGTTTCCTCATACCTGTAATAAAACATGTAAAATGCTTGGCACAGCTCTTCCGTAAAGTATTTTTAAAATGTCTACTATTATAAAGATCAACTATTAATATTTTCCTTCCGACTCCAGCATGTAGGTCCATATTCTTTTTTTTATGAGAACCATGAAGGTGTCCTAAAAACTTCTAAGGACAATAGAGAGAAGACTCAAAAGTCTCAATGTGTGTTCCTCTTCATAATTCTACTTAAAATGAGTTTTATCACATGTTATCTCATTTGATACTTGGAACAACCCTGTCGGGGCAGGCAGAGAGGTATTTTTGTTTTTAATATACAGAGAAAGAAACAAAATCTCATAGCTAGAAGGTGGCTAGGACTCAAACCCAGGTCTCTGGATTCCAGTCTAGTGTTCTGCACTTAGCTTGGATCTGCAGTAAGGAGCCCTGCTGGGTAATGAGTCAGCTTCTCTCCAAAGCCAGGGACCATAAGGCCACCCTCTCTTCGGGCACCATAGGATCTGCAGGATCTCCTGGATTCTAGGCTGCATCGTGCATTCCACCATGGGTCCCAGGGTGGCATCCTGACACTCCTGATTTCTGAAGAGAACCTCACCTGGGCCATCAGGGCAGCCATCTCAAGAGCCAGCTCCTTGTTGACAGGAAACCTCCCTGCCACAAGCTCTCCATTAGTTTGGGAGGCAAGCAGCAGCCGCTCTCGCTCAGTCTCCCCCTTGACTTGACTCCGAAAGTATAACCTATAAGGAAGAGAATGAGAAGAGGCCAGGACTCAGCTGGGAACCTAAGCAGGGATGAGGCTTTCTCTGAATCTGTCTACTTTGATTTTAAAAAGCCAAATTACTCTTACAATTTGTGAGCATATCTTCTATTTGCCTATAAAAAAATTTAACCATGTACAACACAGAGCAGATACAGGGCCATGGAGATTTCATACCAACAGTAGCATGGGATTCATTTTGAAAATACCATTAGACTTATTGAATTAGGTGAAAGGAATCTGATACCTGGAATCAGCTTATTAAGGAATTGGATGAGTTAAGATTCTAAGAGACTAATGGAAATTATTTTCCTGGAGACATATCTGGGATGGAAATTTTTTCTCAAATAGAAAGTCAAAATGTCTATTTCTATCTAGAATTGGTATAGGAGGTATTTATACTTTAGCCTTAAATATTTGGTGTCCACACAACATTTCGCTCTTCTAAAGCAACCCATGAGGTTGATCTGTTTTCCCAGGGAGTGTGTGTGCCTGAGTGCGTGCAGTACAGGGGAGGAATGACAGAGCCCGAGCTGCCCAGTGTCTCCGAGGATCAGAAGCAGAGCCAGCTTGGGCCTGCAGCTAAGAACAATCAAGCAATATTGTGTCTGTGGACCCCTCTGCCTGTCCAGGACAGGCCATCCAGTCGATGAGGGGATGAGCTGACATTCCATGTTTGGCACCGCCCATGGGTAGTGCTCAGGACCTGTTCTTGTACATCAGCTTCACGATGCGTGTGCCACCCTCAGACTTCCCAGGATGCAGCTCCTTCAGGGCTTGTTCCCACTTGGAGATGGCATCACAGATCTTAAGGAGGCAAAAGAGGAAAGAAAAGCCCCTAATGAGGGGAAGCAAGGTCCAGCCAGGGCTGGACTCAGGCAGAGGAGTCCAGCAGAACTGAGGGACTGTCCTCCCCTCAGGAGGCCCTGTGGGGCCTTGCATCCCCAGGACTTGAGTTGCCTGCGATTCCCCCACAGACAGGGTGGTAAAGGTTGCCCAGTAATGCAGATAGGCAGGCCCCAGTCAAAAACATGACTTCCTGTCACTTCACTGACCACTATTCTCCCCTTCAACAGTATACCCAGAGGTCTACTGTATAACAAAGCCTTACCGGGGCTGGGAAAT
Organism: Dasypus novemcinctus; assembly: GCF_030445035.2. Lineage (NCBI taxonomy): Eukaryota > Metazoa > Chordata > Mammalia > Cingulata > Dasypodidae > Dasypus > Dasypus novemcinctus. Next base: position 42,498,200 of record NC_080675.1, read on the forward strand.
TTATAAAGCAGATATGTGGCATCGTTTTTCCAGGCAATGGTAAGAGACTATGGGAGTCTTTGTTCTGTTACCATAAAGAAGTAGAATCTAGAGCTGAAATAACCTCATCAAGTACTACAGCACATTCCCACAAACACTTATCTCCCGTGGCACTAACCTTAGACCACAATATAAGATAGGTCTTTCTTAAATCCCATTCAAGGGCCTTCACTTACAGAGGTACCATAAGGATCTACCTTCTTAAAATGTGGTTGGACCTATAAACATAGCACAAGCCTGTGCAGACGTGGGAAAAGTGAGGCACAGTGTACAGTGTGATTTCTAGTGGATCTAGGCATTTCACTGTCCACCATGAGTATGCATACATAATTGGCAGCAGACTGAGTAGGGGCTACTGCTGCAAAGTACCTCCTTGTCCTTCCTACACAGAGCTAAGGAGCAGCTTTACCCCTGGATGCCTTACTGGACACTGCTGCACAGCCATTCAAGGGAAAAAGGGATGTGGAGATCTTATCTCCAGGGACATGAGCACACATAGCTTTTCTCTGTCTGCACAGGCCCATTTTAGCAGCATAGGCTGCTGAACGGTCAGGCACCTGCCAGGTGGTCAGGAGGGGGTCACTCAGCTTAATGGGGAGCTGTTACCTTGATACTCCCTTGCAGGTAGTGTTCCAGGTCCCTGCCAGAAGGATCATCTGTGAAGAGGGAAAAGCCATTGTGGGATGACTTTCTCATGCCTGTCTCCTGATTCAGCCGCTGGAGGAACTCGTCAACTGTGGAGGAGCCATCAAAACCAACCACCTGAGAAGGAAGAGGTGTTCTGTCCCAGAGTGCCCTTCCAGAGATGAGCTCACTGGGGCAGTGGAGGAGACTGAGCACAGAAGGTGGAAGGGGTGGGTTGAAAAGGGCAAGGGCAAAAGCAAGAGGCCAAAGAAAGCTGGTTACCATATTCATATGAAGAGGGTGAGTGCTTAAGGTATGTGAGTCTGCCCTGTGTAAACTGGAATCAGACAAACTCTGTTCCTCCTGTACCATCTATCGTTTGGATGCCTGTAGTCAAGCCACTTCCTTGGTCAGTGTCTCAAGCTCCCTGTTCATATAAGGAGTTCCAAAGATCTACTTCCAGGGCTTTCAAGAGTGAAGCCCTTTTGTGATTCAAGCTCCTTTCTCCCTATACACTAGCACTAAGCCCACCCCCCAAATCCTTGGCCCATCCCTTTTGCTGGTTTGCCTATTAAAAATCTGCCCAGCCTAAGAAGGCTAAGCACCTACTTGGCCCAACACTCTTCTCTATGGCAGGGGTTTTAACAAGGGGTCCGTGAACTTGAATTGAAATTCAAAAAAACATTCTTGTGCGGATATGTTGGTGCGGGTGTGATATATTTATTAAATAATACACAGTATAGTGTGGACTTAATAAGGGGTCCATGGTTTTCACCTGATTGGCAAAGGGGTCTGTAGAACAAAAAAGATTAAAAACCCCTGCTCTACAGGATAGTGAGATGAGAAGTCTCAGGACAGGGAGCATGCCCAGCCTCCTCACCTGGTAAGTTCCATTGGCAAAGTGCACGGGGATGCTGAAGGGCGAGGAATGGTTGAAGGGGTTACGCAGCAAGATGGACACCACCTCCATGCGTGATGGCCTGGCTTCCCGCTCCCCAGTCTGTAGGGTCCTCTCTACTGCCCGCTGACAATAGGTGGCATACTGGCCAGTCTCATTTCTAAAGACAGGAGAAGAGGAAACTACTAGAGACTTCACCTATTCCCCAGGACCTTGGCACCCTGGGTCCACTACCTAGACCTAGCCAGGACCAAATGTGCAGCCTGGAGCAGGCTGTGAAAAAAGCTATAAAGATTCTGGGGATGTCATTATCATTGAGAGCCTATATGCTACAGACTGCTGGCATGGATGTCTTTCAGACAGCAGGAAATGAAAATTTGTGGGCAAATGGTATCATTTGAAAGCCCCCACAAAACATCTATGGATGTATGGTTTATTGTAAAGAGAAACCTAAGCATGCCTGGAGCTCCACAACCCATCTGAGTATACATTAAGGTTGGGGTCTCCATGTACCACCCAGCAAATCTCAGAGGCTAGGGGCAATCTGAAGGTTTTTCCATTTGGTCTGTCCCCACATCCCTCTTAATCATACCTCAGTTAATAGTACCAGAGTGGCAGAGGAAATGACATTCACTCACCTGGGATCTGCATGGCGCTGGAGCTGCTGTTTGACATACCAAAGGAAGTGATGCTGCGGTAGGAAGAGTGGGGCACACAGAGCCAGGAGCTGCCAGCACTGCCATAGGGGATAGGCACCGTGGAGTGAGTGTGGTTCTGCATCCCATCTGCTCTCTTTGAAGCACTCTCAATGTCCTAACTAGAGCCCCCAATCACTCAGTCAGCCTTTGCTCAGAATGGCAACCACAGAATCTGGTTGTGCATAGGGACCAGGTGGACACAGAGGACACCTGTAGTAAGGCTGTCCACCGGCTAGCTCAACTCGGGGAAGTAAGAGGCTCCAAGGATACCTGTCCAGTCACCTCCTTCCACCTTCCCCACCTCCTGGGCAGCCTTTGCCAATGGCTCCTGTCTGCTATTCCACCCCTGGGGATGCCCACCTGCGTGAGTGAGTACTTCTGAGGTGGGCGGCAGCTAGTCTGCTTCATGAGCTGGCAGTAGATCTCACTCTGCAGCTCTGGGTGAACGAGGCAGACCTGCAGCGCTGTCTGGGCCAAGGACACATGGTAGTCCACGGAGGCAGCTTCCAAAGGCACATTGATGAAGAGCTGGCAGGACTGGGAGGGAAGAGATGGCGGGCATAGGAAGACCGAAGGCCCTTGATTATTTCCTCCATGACAGTGGAATGGTGCCTCAGATTCCAAGGGGAGAGGTGAACAAGCTGAGCCATTCCCCCAGGCCTCAAGGGAGGCTCAAGTTCACTGATAGCCCTTTATAAAGTGGGAGCATTGTTATTGCTTGTGAGTGTCAATGCCTGCTGGAAGGACGTTGCTTTAGGGTAGAATTTTTCCTTCTGTAAAATATTTCTATTGCATAAGCAAGACATGTCCATTTAAAAACAATAGAAAATTCAGACAAAGAGCCTTGTGACAGAGGTTGGAATCTTTTAGATCCAAAAGCAGCATAAACTTGATCTTTCCAGCTTTTAACCAAATGGGAAGGGGAGCTCCTCAAGGGAGAGTTTTCACTGAAGCTTGCCAAGGACTCATGAATAAAGACCCAGAATTTCCTCTCTCCCAGAAGCTCTCCTCCCAATAGGAGGACTATAGTTCCTGCAGCAGGGATTCTGGGGGACTTTTTTTTCCCTTCCTCTTCAGGTCCTTCTGTGGGCCACCCCCTAATAGCATGGGTCATGTGGGTGCCACCTGTCCGTGGGGCTGGGCTATGTGCTCACGTTACCTTGAAGAGTTTGAGGGCTTCCGTCTGCAGGGCTTCAGAGGGCAGGGTGGTGAGGGAGCTGTACAGCCCATCTTTGCTGTAGCACAGCATTGGGTGCTTCCAGAGTGGGGAATCTGCCCAAAGCACAGTACCAGAGAGCAGCAGCAATTACCAGTGAAGAGGGAACTCACCTCCCAGCCCCACTCTAATTTATGGGGAAGACAATGGTTTAACTGTCTGGACACATGAGTGGTACTGGGTTTATCATCCACAGAGAGTAGGGTATGCAATTAGCACACTCATAAGAATGACTATACAGGAAAATAGCTGCCACTTTGCTTGTGGGGCTGCAAGAGGAGTGTGTGTATAAGACTGGGCATCTGTGTGCAAGAATATGTGTGCAAGGGATACCTCTTCCCTGCAGTGTCAGGTCTGGATGAAGGAACCTGAAAGCGACCTTAGGACAGTAGTAAAGAGGTGTATATGGTGTGTACCATTAGTTCTTCAGTGCCCCAAGTATCAGTAGGAAAATAAAGACTCCCAATACTCCAGGCTTAGATTAGCTGGATCCCAATTTAGGCTCCATTTATTGATTAACAAATTATAACTATAGATTAACCAGCTACCTTCTTTTTTCAAAAACCTGTAGCCAAAAAAGCTACAGGTTGAACAGAGTAAAACATTTACTCAGGTCACTAGAAAGTCTGTTTCCTAGATAAACGCTTCCTGATACAAGGTCCTTGGAACTTGGTACAGGAAAGGCCCTCTGTGGCTTAGTCATTGAAAACAGCTTCAGGGTGTACGAGTGCTTTCTTTGGGTTCTTAACCAACAATCACCCAGCACCACCCTCTAACCCCAGCAGTGATGGCCACCCTTGTCTTACCTGGGTCTCCCTCACCATCCATGAGTTTTCCAATGAGCTGCTCATAAGCAGTGCCCACGTTGGCACTGCTTCCACCTGCAGCCACTGTGAGGTGGTAAAGCCACGTATCCTGGAAAGGGATGGAAAGCCATCTGGTGGAGATGGGGTGGGAGGAATGGCAACAGCTCCAAGGAGGTTCCGTGAAGGAGCCCAGCCCGTGGTGGGATTCAGCTAGCTTGGTTTCCTCTCAAGAGGAAAGGCTTTGGATGAGGTGCACATGAACCTAAGTCTCCAACCTTGTGGTCCTATCTCATGGCCCCAATCGAGAGATGTTAATCACTGGGAGTAAATTCAATATAAGGGAATATCCCACTAGGGAATACTAGTTGCCAAAGTGTTCAAGAGGGAAATAAACTTCTCTCTTACCCTAAGCTTCCCAAGGCTCAGGGGTAAGAGAGAAGGGAAGATGGCAATCACAGGTCCAAGTTTTGTCATGGCCCAATCCCCTCCCTTACCTTTTCATGCTTGGTGCCAATAAGGAGGTAGGTGGGGCTGTGCTCTGGGGGGTGGATCACCAGGGTGCAGTGGGAGGAAAGCAACCTCCTGATTCCTCCAGCCTCGTAGTCCTCGTCTGAGTCACAGGATCTATCTACTTCCTCTACGTGTGCATCCCGCATGGGCAGGCAGCCCAGGGGTCGCTGTGGGCAAGAGCCTTTCATGAGTGAGAGAGCCGGGGCTCTGGGTGGACCTCCTCTCTCTGAACTGATAGGCTCTGTAGGGCTGGGAATGATGGAAGTGGAAAGGACGACAGGATGGGGAGGGGGAGGTTGCAGCATCCCAGCTGTATGCATCTGAGCTGCGTACTGTGGAGGGATCCAGCCAGCTGGCATTTGCATTTGTTGGACGGTTAAGTGGAGTCAAATGTAAAGCTGGGGGCTTCCGTGAGGACACGGAGCCACAGCGTGGGGGTTTGGGGGAAGTGAAAGAGAGTTGAAAGGCTTCATCAAACCCAAGGAAGTACCTTGTCCTCGTGGCTCCGATAGTAGTAGAAGGTTTTTCCAACAAGAGCACACCAGACCAGCTTGGAGTGGCCATGCTTTACCTGTAGACAGACATGAACTAGCATTATTAGAACCAAGTGACCCCAAGAATAATCCAGGCCAGGCTAAGAGAAGGGAGACAAATTTCAAAATCCATAGTCGAACTTGGGTCTTTTGTGGAGACACTGCTCAGACTCCCTACTAAAGGAAACCACCTCTTTCACAGAAAGGATGCAGAGTTGTATACCATGTGATACCCACCCATCCTTGGGCTGCTCCATGGCCTATGACCTGCCATTAAATGATAACCATGACTCAGACCAGACAGCGGGAGCTGTTTGGAGACATCCCTGAGTTAGGTGTGCAGCATGGACCACCATCCCCCTCCTGCCCACACCCCAGCTCTCATGTGAACCTCTCTGGCTTTTGACTCTCCATCGTTTCCGAGCGCGGGACCGTTCCCGTGGAGGGGATCAGAATCTGGACTTGAGCAAGAGTGAGAGCAAGGTGAGGGGGTGTCCTGAAGCCCATCAATTAGAATTTTCCCAGGCTCTCTTCTTATAACCCTTTCTAATTACCAAAAAGTGATTAATAAGCACTAATTGTTTGTAATGTAAATATTTATGTTTTTCTTTAATTTGGGTCACCCTGATAATCCTGAGGTCGGAGGAGGATAGGTGGGACATTTAGATAATGGGCTTTTTAAAATATCATTTGAAAAATTGTGATTTCTAGAGGAGAGAGCAAAAAGGAGAGAACGAAGGTTAGAGTTATATATCAAAAAGCTGGAGCTCTTATGTTAAAAATGCAAATGAGGAAAAACAACTGCTATTGGGTGTTTTGGGATTAAGACCAGTATTAATAATGGGAATTTTTTTTATATATATTGTATTTTTTTATATTTAAAAAATTAAAAATTTAAAAATATATAAATTTTGTATTTTAGCCCCTTTATTTATATATACATATATACACACATATACATATATATAAATATATATATATATATAAATTTTTTGTAATTTTAAAAAGTGTTTAAAAGGAGACATTCTACTTGATAGAGCTGACCGGGAGCCAACCTTTTACAGATGATCCTTATCTGAAGTTATATGGCTAAACAGAGTACTTAAAATAATTTGGTGAGTTTCAAAGTCCTAATTAACACTGAAACTAATATTTACTTACTGTAAAATTAGTATTTCTTATAAGCAATTTTATATAAATGCATATAAATTATGACATTCAGGATGATAAATCAATAAATTTTTACATGAAAAAAAAAACAGGCCAATCAGATTTCCTCTGTGAGGAACATGAACAAGGAAGAATGTGGCAGTTGGCAAAGGCCAGAGTTTTAAGGATACTGTGAGGAAGGTAAGGGTCATGACAAGTGGGGGTCCTAGGCAAGTGTCAGTCAAAAGCGAACAGAAACTGCACACAGGCAGAGGAGAATCACAGACACAGAGACGGAATGGAGAAGCACAGATAGAGAACCCTGGAGCACTGAGCACTGAGGGCTTCTGGGTCTAGTTCATATGCATCCTTAACTTCCCTTTCCCTGGGGGAATAACAAGTGCTTCTCTGGTCCTGATCACCAGAAGAGCTCTACCTAAAACATATCTTTAGGGCAGGTCCCTCAGCACCCTGGGATACAGAGTCTTTGAGTGGTCATCACCACCTCGCCTAGGTCTCTACTTCCCATTATTAATACTGAAGCTTTGTGGGACACCAGGAAGAGTGGGGCAACACCCAATGACCTCAAAATGGGCACAAAACATTCCTTTCCCTCCTCTGTCTGGAGAATAGCTCTGATCCCTATTTCCAGGGAATCATGCACCATCATCTTGTGTGTCCAGTCCATATTTGAGGGCCAACCGCTGGGAGGAAGTTCCTGGAGAAAGGAGCTGTGGATGAGGAGGGAACCCACTGGCCCTTACCCTCCCAATCCTGGCCCCCCTGACTCTCAAGAGGCCTGCATTCCTCCGCACTAGCTCCACCCCATACCTTGGTCAGCCAGCCCTTCACGGTGGGTTTAGTGCCTCCCTGAGGCAGGGTTGGAGGCCCAGTGGCTTGGACCTTGAGCAGGCTCTGGAGTACTTGGATCCACTCCTCCAGCAGGCTGGGTGAATCAGCTGTCAGGTGGTAGGTTTTCTTCTCAGAGATGAGCTATGAAGGAGTGAGGGATTGGGGGCCAGAAGCAGGAACACAGGAGGATTAACAGGGACCTGGCTCTGCGGGGATACAAATCTCTAAACCCACTGGGCTCTCCTCCTTCCTATCTTGATATTCTCTCCCTCCTTTTCTTCTCTGTCTTCCCTACCTTCATAGTTTGCCTTCTCATCTTCCTTTCTCAGACTCACAAATTAGGATCATGGCCAAATGTTAATGTAGTGTCCTTCATACATGCTCATTTTGCTCCATCTTTGCCTCAATTATAGCTATATCCAAACCCACACTCCACTTCTGTCTAAAATACTATCAAGAGCCTGCTCACCTGGAATGTCTTTGCACCCTCCCCTTGAACAATTTGGCAACGGGAATTCAGTTCCACTTGACCTTGAGGTTTCCGGATGACATCACTCTGTAAAGAAAGGAGTGGGCAGGAGAGAAGATGGAGTGTGGAACCTTCCCAGAACAGCATCGCTTAATATCATATCTTACTCCAGGTCACAAAGGGAAAGTGATTCCCTTTCTTGGGCTAAGTATGATGGGTAACTTGTTTTGGACCCTGATCCTAGCCAAAAGGATCACTGATTAAGGACCTGAGCTTTTATAAAGATCTTAAATGTTTCCATTGCATTCTTCATAGCAAGCATGATAAATAAGTGCACAGATGTTACAGTTACTCTTTCCAGTGCCCACTGCAGACATTAATCAATCACATCATGCTTTCTAGCTGAGCTCAGATACATCCCCAGTCCTTCTTAACATAATGTTCGAGGCATCCACTACCAATCAACTGGAGCTGCATAAGAGACAAAGCCTTTCTGCCTTCTTTAAAACATTCAAATAGACTCTCGAGAGAGGTCCAGTCAACTAATTTCCAATGTCTAAAGTTCCCTACTTCCAAACACCTCCTTTGGTGGAAGGAGGTGGAGGAGGCAATGGGCTCACTTGTTAGGACAATCCAGATGATGTGTGGCTAGCCTGGGAAGAGTTCTCTTACAGGACCAGGCATTAGAAGAAATTGGCTGCTGAAGGAAGGAAGAATCACCAAGCCAAATGACCTAGAAAATGGCTTCAAAGCTGTGGATGGGCTGAGCTATAATAGTTTCCTCAGTGCCTATTTCATAGTGAGAACTGGTGGCCAGCCTCTGGCTTTTGTCCCCAAGTGTGGCTCAATGCTCAGATGGCCCACCTGCCAGATCTTTGGCCCTCTGACCTTGGGCCACACTTCCGCTCCTCCAGCCCTCTCACACAATTCTGAATTTGGGGTAGGGTCCTTTTAACTACATAGTCCTAGGGGAGGAGGGTCTCACCGGGGACTTGTAGTACATAATCTGTCCCTGTCTCAGGACGAACCAGCGCCTCTTCCAGGTCTTCACCCGGCTCCCCATTTTCAGCAGGTAGCCCGACTTCTCCAGTGACTCCTGTAGGAGTGGAAGGATGTAGGGGAGAAGAGGAGTAGACAGAAAGGAGATCCCTTGGAGCTTTGTCACATAGGCCAAAATGGTCCAGTGGAGTCCCTCCTTTGTCATCAATTTTAAAACAATATATTAAGTATCTACTATGTGTATTTTCAGGACACCACGAAGGGTTCAGAGAGGACCAAGGAAGGTCCTGCTGTGGAAGGGCTCTCGCACTGGGCAAGGAAGAGAACCTCTCACCATGGGAAGATGGCAGATTAGGGGCTGCAAAAGGGAAAGGCTGGCCAGGGAGGCTTCAGGAAAGAGACCTGGCTGGCCTTTAAAGGGGAGGTCAGCCTCAGACAAGCTGAGGGGAGGAAGAAGGCCATTCCAGGTAGCACAGGAGGAGAGGGCAAGGAAGGTTTGGGGGACAGTGGGCACATCAGCCAGGCTGGGGTGCCGAGTTTGTGGGACAGGGGAGATGAAGACAAAGGGGCAGCCCAGTGGTATAGAGCAAGGGCTTAGGAAGGAGATCTGGATTTCCTGCTGGCTCTGGCATGTAGGAGCACAGCCCTGGCCTCAGCCTTCTCATCTGCAGAATGGAGTAATACTCCTCAGGGGATTGTGAGGACAGGAGAGCCAAGGCCTGAAAAGCACTGAGCACTGTGCCTGGCACCAGATAAGAGTGCAATAAATGTTAACTCTCATTAGCATTCCAGGGTCAGTTTTAGAGAAAACAAGGTAAGGTGAGTAAAACTCTTCGTGCACCCTGGTGGGCCAAAGTGGGCTCGTGCCACCTGGCTGCTCCTGGTATGAGGAGGTGCTCGCGAGGCACCCCTCCTTCCTCACAGGTGTGTGACTGCCTCCATCACGCCACAACCCCCAGCCCAGTCCCCATGGCCTCACCTCAATGGCAGTCCCTGGACCCCACCCGCCTTTCTTCACCAAACCTGGGGTTCCCCATATCTGCTGGAGGCCTGTGCCCACCCTGACCCCTTCAGGCTTCATCGGGACTGTGCTGCCAGCTCACCCTGCCTAGGCCCAGCCCGTCAGTGGAGTAGGATGAGGTGCGCTGTAGTTTGTGCTCAGGCTCTGAGTAGTCACTGTCCAGAGAGCAGGCATCCGGGGGGATAGCATAGTCGCTCTCGGAGCTCAGCGAGGACATTGAGACACCTGGCCGTGGGAGAGGAGTCAAGACCCCTGGGTCCCACACCTCCCCCAACCCTCCCATCCCAGGAGCTGCGGAGCCTTCATCACCCAGCCCAGGACCTCTGAGTGGGGGCAGAGGGTAGAGCATCTGCAGAGCGGGCAGGCGGGGGCCTGGGGGCACGACTGCTCAGGGAGGAGGTGCCCGTTGTTGCTCCTGCTCCCCTTCTCTGTACCTCTCTTGATGGCCCGGGGGCTGCCAAGTCCGCTGGTCTTCCGGGACTCCGAGCAGGGAACCGAAGTTCGGAAACTCGCCTGAGAGCTGCAGTCGTCGTCAGACCCGGAGGACTCGTCCACAAAGGGCACGTTGCTGATCTGCAGGGCTTTCTGCAAAACAGGTCCCCTTCCCCACTGCAGCTCCTGCTCCAAGTTCCCAGGCATCGTGGCCTGTCCGGGGCAGCATCAGTGTCCTCACCCCGCCAGGGTGCCGAGCAGACAACCGCTCCAAAGGCTATGGACTCCGGAAGGCCCTACTGGCCTTACTCCTGCTTCCTCATCTCTGTACTTCTCCTTGGGCCTCCCACCCCCCCATACCATCTTCTGTGGTCTCCAAAGGTGCTGCCCCATTCAGGCTGAATAGTCAGCTGCTGTGATTCTTGCTCCCTGCCACAAGGGAGCCAGAAAGTCATGCCATAGGGCAAGTGTGGGAGAGGGGTTTTAAAATGTGTGTAGATGTTGGCAAAAATGTAAAAAGACTGATTATCCTCAATGCTGGTGCGGGTATGGGGAAAAGGAGACAAGCATGATAACGCCTTTTTAGAAGGGAATTGGGCAGGACCTATCAACATTTAAAACATGCATATAATTTGCCCAGAAATCCCACCTCTAGGACTCTACTCTACAGAAATATGTATAAGTGCACGAAGACCTATTTGCACAGTGATGTTCATCACAACAAATAGGGCAACAACTGAACTGTTCATCAGTGCAGCAAATATTAAGGCAGCTATGGTGCCTCTATACCAATGAGTACTAGGCTGCAATTAAGAAGGGGTAGGAAATCGCATGTGCACGTATGGAAGGATGCCCTTGGTGTGCATGTGTATGAAAGAGAGACAGGGAGAGGGAGAGAATACAAACTTGTAAATTTTTCATCAATGAATCAGAGAATCTTGCAGCATACACAGCAGAACATTTATGATAGTTGCCTCTAGAGTTAGGAATTAGGGAAAAGCAATGTGAGAAAATTTCACTTTTGGCTTTTTATTGTTCTATAATTTTTTTTTTTACTGAGTATTACTGTTAAAATTTCAAAAACTAATAAGAAAGAGAAACAAAAATGTCTATGAAAATATCATGTTGCGGGCCCTATCCCAATCAAGATGTGGAGTGAGTTGCTTCAGGGCTCCCTCCCCTCAAGAAGCTTTGAACAATTATCAAGAACTGGCAGAAATATCTTTCTCAAAGCTCCAATAAACAGGTAAAGGACTGCAGTAACATGGAGAATGCTCAAGCTTAAAAGCAGTAGGATCTCATGGTACCCAGGCTGGCTCCTCCCCCATGCGTCACTGGCTCAGTGCAGAGCTGGCCCAAGCCCCCAGTGTGGATCTCTGGTCCTGGTTCCAGGGGGAGCAGAAGGACCCTTGTGCACATACTGGGAGCATGGATGTGTGGGTGGCCCAATCAGTCTAGTGGTGGCCTGAGGGACGTGCCATCCCAGAACTTGCCCTGTGTGGAGAAAGCAGTTAACAGAACTCTCCTACAAAATGTTGTGGGACAGCATTCAAGTGGTTAACTGGGGTAATGGATTGCTGGCTGGAGGCATAAAGTGCAATGCCCAGGACCACCGGGAAATTGTTTCCTAGGGAAGAAGGGATATTGTATCTGTATAATAGGGGATAATCCTAGGGCCATTCACAAATGCCCAGGAAAACATGCATGCTCACAAAGGATCAGGGAGGCCCCTATGCTTTGGCCTGGAGCTATTCACTAAACTCATTGTATGGATAAACCCTGAAATAGAGCAATAAGGCACTTGTACAGGTCAATCTGCAAAGTCTGAGAAAGGTGTTTCTTCTCTTCTCTCTCTCTCTTTTTTTTTTTTGTTAGCTCCTGGCATTCAAGGAAAGCTCTATCACAATACTAGCTGGCTACAAGCTTAAGGAACACTTTTTCCCCCACTCAGACCTAAATCCCAGTGAAAACACAATAAAATATAAAAATGTCCAGGTTTCAACAAAAAGTACCAAACATACAAAGAAATGTGAAGTGATGTCCCATGCCAAGAAGACTGAAGTATTATAAATCATCAAGGAGGAGGACCTGGAACATACTCAGCAAAGACTTTAAAAAGTCATCCTAAATATGCTCAGAGAGCTAAAGGAAAATGTAAATATAGAACTAAAGGAAATCAGGAGAGATGAACACAAAGAAAATATCAATAGACAGTAGGAAATTATGAAAAGGAACGAAACAGAGCTGAAGACCACTGTAGCAGTTAGGCATTGTTTATGAATTCCAAAAATAGTTATTGGAATATGTTTGTAAACTGGTCTATCAGAGGTATCATTTTTAATTGATTAAATTATGATTAGGACTTTGATTGGGCCATGTCAGTAAGGCATTGAGTTCCTGCCCCTTGGTGGGCAGGGACTCACAGAGAAAAGACATGGCAAAGGACAGAGTTGGGAGTTTTAAGCTGGAGCCCAGGAAGCGAACACACAGGAGAAGCACACAAAAGAACAGAGATGGCTCCTCAGACATGGGAGAAGCCCCAGAGAGAGAGACAGAGCCGCTTGCCTGACAGTCTATAGCTGGTCTTGTGGAGAGTGCATAGCAGCTGAGCCCAGAAAGAAATGGAGCCCCAGGAAGAGAGGAACCCAAGAAGTCTGAATTTTTGGCAGACTTCGGCAGCCATCTTGCCCCAACACATAGAAATAGACTTTGATGCGGGAAGTAACTTATGCTTTACGGCCTGTAACTTTAAGCTTCTACCCCAAATAAATATCCTTTATAAAAGTCAACAGATCTCTGGTATTATTTTGCATCAGCACCCCTTTGGCTGACTAATACAACTATGGTAACAAAAACTAAAAATTCCCTAGAGGGGCAGATTGGAGTTGGCAAAAGAATCAGTGAACTTGAAGATAAGACCATTGAAGTCATCCAGTCTGAGAAGCAGAAAGAAGAATGAAGAAAAGTGAGGAACCTGTGGGACATCATCAAACACACCCATATAACTCAGAAGAAGACAGAGAAAAAGGGTCAGATAGAATGTTTTAAAAAAATAATGGCTGAAATCCCAAATTTAACAAAAGACATGAATATACACACCCAAGATGCTCAATGAACTCCAAACAGGATAACCCAAATAGACCCAAAACATAACATATTATAATGAAACTGTTGAATGCCAAAGAGAGAGAATTCTGAAAGCCACAAGAGAGAAGCAATGTGTCACATACAAGGGAGCCTCAATAAGATCAAGTGCCTGTTTCTCATTGGAAAGGCCATAGAGGCAACATGGCAGTGGATGACATATTTAAAGTGCTGAAAGCAAAAAACTGCCAACCAAGGATTCTGTATTTGGCAAAACAGACTTTCAGAAATGAGGGCGAAATTAAGACATTCCCAGATAAACAAAAACTAAGCAACTTTGTTGCCACTAGACCAGGCCTTATAAGAGATGCCAAAGAGAGTTCAGTAGGTTGAAAGGAAAGGACATTAAACAACAGATTGAAGCCACATGAAGAAATAAGGGTCTCCAGTAAGGAGACATGGGTAAATATATAAATGCCAGTACTTTAAATTTTTTGGCTTGTAACTCTACTGTTTTTACTTCCTATAGGATCTAAAAGACAAATGCATAAAAAATAATGATAAATAAGTGGTTTTGGACTCATAATGTATAAATATGCACATAAAAGTGGAGAAACAGCAGGGGACAAGAACATAGTTTGTGTATACCATTAAAGTTAAACTGGTACTGAAGCACACGAGATTATACATTTAGGATGTTAAATTTAAGCCTTATGGTAACTACAAAGAAAATATAGGAGAATATGAAAACTCATAGAGACAGAAAGTTGAGTATAGTTTGCCAGAACAGAGAGATGGGTAGTTAATGCAAAATGGGCAAAGCGCTTCTGTTTGGGGTGATGGGAAAGTTTTAGTAAGGGAAGGTAGTCAGGGTACCACAATGTTGTGAATGTGATTAATCCCACTGAATGGTATGCTCTGGAGTGGCTGAAATGGGAAAATTTGTCGTATATATATTCCCACAATTAAAAAAAAAAGAGCAACTCAATAGATAATGACAATTAAAGCCAATATATGATCCTAGAAGGATCTAAAAAAGGAAGGAAAGAAAGTTTGAAAAAGACATCATTGGGACATATGAAAAAAACTGAAATATATTGGGAAGTGGATGTGGCTCAACAGATAGAGCTACCACATGGAGCATACAGGGTTCGGCTACGTGCAGTGCTGCGGTGTGCAAGGGCATAGGGAGTGCACCCCACAAGGAGAGCCGCCCCGTGTGAAAAAAACACAGCCCACCCAGGAGTGGTGCTGCATACACGGAGAGCTGACACAGTAAGATGATGCAACAAAAAAGAGACACAGTTTCCCAGTGCCACGGGATAATGCAAGCGACGCAGAAGAACACACAGCAAAATGGACACAGAGAGCAGACAATGGGGGAGAAGGGGAGAGAAATAAATTAAATTAAAATCTTAAAAAACAAAACAAAACTGAAATATAGACTGTAGGCTTATATATCAATGTTAAACTTCTTGAAAATTGCACTTTAGGTGGACACCTAAATGAATATCTTTGTTCTTAGGAAATGTCCATGGTATTATTAAATGTTCAAGGAGCATGACGTATATAACCTATATTTACGTGTTCAGAAAATAGATTGGTAAATTGATAGACAGATAGACTGGTAGGTAGAATGGTAAGGCAAATGTGGCAAAATCTTAAAATTGGTAGATCTGAGTATCTGGGGGATAGGGGTATTTTGGAGTTGTCTGCTTGAGGTTTGTGTTGTTTTTGTAACTGTCCTCTAGTTTGAAAGTACTTCAGAATAAAAAAAGAAAAAAAAAAAACCATGTTGTAATACACTATTATTTCTGATTTTTGTTTAAAAAAATGGTAGAGATAGGCATGGAACATATGCATATATATTTTGCATATGTATATGTTTGAACATACAAAAAAAAATTCTGGAAGGAGACCCACTGCCCTCTGGGACCTGAGAAGTGGGGCAGACATGAGGCATGACAGAGAGCAGGGGAGGAACAGGCATAGGTTTAACCTTTAACTTTTTACTTTGCCCACATTTATTTGATTCATAATTTTAAATGTATAACTTTTATAATAAAAATCAAATAAAGATGAAAAAGAAATTAAAATGAAACATGTACGGGCTGAGCTCGTAGAAACAGGGTCACGTGGATGCAGAGGCCTGACCCTGAAGTGCCACCCCAGCCACTGCAAGCAGAGTGGAGGGGACCTCTCCTGATGGGGGTACCCCCTCTTTGGGCAGCAGTTCCTTACCCCCTTCAGGGCTGTGTAGACAGGCACAGTGACCTTCTTGTAGACAAGGCCAGAGAAAGGCCCAGGGGATTCCAGAGCAGGAGGGCTTGAAGCTGGAGGAGAGAAGAGAGAGCTGAGATAAGGCACGTGGGGTTGGCAGGGAACTGAGCAGAGACAGGACAGTCATGCGGGCAGCGTTGCCCTGAAAGCACACCAGGAGAGCAGGTGGGGTGCCAGGTCTCAGGACAGGCGGCCAAGGTTTTCTTCTTCTCTCCTTCCTTTCCATTCCCCTGGGCTTCCTTTGGGGGACCATGATCCCAGAAAGAACCCATTGCAATGGAATCCAAAAGCCTTGCCCTGTAGCTGCTTTACCTCCAGGAGGCTTGCAATGTGTCCTGCTGGACTGTGACTGTGGGGCTCTCACTTCACTGTGGGGATTCTGCAGCGGGGATGGGAGTGGCACCTTCAGGTGGCTCCTCGCATCCAGGCCCCAGGTCTACAGAAGGTTAGCCTGTGCAGTGGGAGGTGGGCTGGAGGACTACCTCGAAGGCCCCTTCCAGCTCTGTGACTGGCTGTAATCCCTTCTGGCTCCCACCAGGCAGGTGATGAGCTGAATATGCATGGCTTCCTTCCTCCCCCAAGCCAGTCCTTGAGCTGTGATTTCACCTGACCTTCACCTTTCAGGAGAGGGAAGTGGTGCCACGTGACCCTGGGCCTGCATCCCCTCCTCCTCCCGTGCCTGCCCTGCCCACCTTTGCTCTCACTCTTTCGACCGCAGCAGGAGGCATTACTTCTGGGAGACACGTCCGAGAGTCGCATGCCCGATGTGGCCACAGCGTAAATCCGGCTTTCCTGGA
The DNA here is from genome assembly GCF_030445035.2 of Dasypus novemcinctus. Classification (NCBI taxonomy): domain Eukaryota; kingdom Metazoa; phylum Chordata; class Mammalia; order Cingulata; family Dasypodidae; genus Dasypus; species Dasypus novemcinctus. The sequence continues at coordinate 42,514,607 of NC_080675.1, forward strand.
ATGAGAGGTCCCAGGGCAGGTCAGGGGATCAGTTAGGGCCCAGGACTGTGTTCACCCCTCGCCGTTCTGGGGAGCAGAGGGAAAATCCTGGCTTTAGAGTCAAGCAGATCTGGTTCCACACCTAGGAACCAGTTGTGGCAGAGGAATCTTAGGCAAGTTACATAGTTTTTGAGCCTCATTTTCCTCTAATCTAAAATGGGGCTAGCAATGCCTACCTTTTAGGACTGTTGTGAGAATCACAATACCTGAAACATATAATCAGTACACAACAGTTACTCATTTTCTTTCTTGCTTTCATTCTTCCCTTGGGCAGAGGATGTTTCAAGAGGAGAGAAGGTCAATAGCCTGTTTCTTGAATTGTACTTATTTTAGAAGCCCTTAGGTGGAAGTGACACTTCAACAGGCTTGAGCAGCTGAGAGGGGTGGTGGGAGGGCACGGGGGTCCAGAAATTGAGGGCGTTGACAATGAGGAGGTCAGAGGCACGTGGAAGCCCACTGGCACCAAGGACAAGTTTTCCCCTACAGTAATATTAGATTATGGTTAGGCTTCAGGGCCAACCCACAAAGCTTATTCAGCCAGAATTTTCCCTCTGGCCCAACCAGAGTCCAGAACTACAGAGGAGAAGATAGGTCCGTGGGAGGATGCCCATTCTCAAGTCTTCGTCCCTACGGGTGGCCCTACAGATGAAGCAGGCCCACACACCTATGGAGGATTTTTCTTGTTAATGGTTTTGATTTCTTCCAGACAACCTACAGGTGCTGTCCCCTATTTCTTTCTCCACTCACCAGAAAGGGAAAACAAAGGCCCACTCAGGCAACTGTCACAAAGTCTGACTAGGGAGCTGGCTGCCTCGGGAGGAGTGCCAGGCTAGCTCAGGAGGCCAGCTGGCATCTTGGCGTGGGGCAGGGCCGGCTGGGCTGGCAGGGGAGCTGGAAGGGAGGTGGCACTGGGCTGGGGGGATTGCCCTAGAAGAGAACAGCAGCACCAGGGCTACTGGGGGAGAGAGGCAGAGATTGGTGAGCAAACGGATGAGATTCTGAGATAGCTGGCAGGATGGGAAGACAGAGGAAGAAAATCCAAGGTGCATTGCTGGGGGAGGGAAATTCCTGTGGTCATCAGGTTATGTTTCAGGCCTTGCTTATGCAGGGCAGATAAACTAGGTCCAAGTGGTAAAATAAAGCATTAAAAAAAAGAGAGAGATCATTCCTGCTAGAAGTGGCCATGGAATTCAACAAAAGACAGGCCTTTAAGTCCACAGAGGAAATGAAACTGAAGCTAGAGGAATTTAGGTTAAACAAAACATAGAACTGTTTTGCAAGCGTTTCTCTAGTGCCTAACCTACAAGGTGCTTTTGAGGATTAACAGATAAAGGGCTCTGCAAACTCTAAATTGATAAATAAATATATCCGATACCCTCAGACTGAGAAATGTCTTCTCTGAATTCTCAGTCTGTCCCCACCTCGCAGGATGGTTAATGCCCAGTTAGTCCTGGCTGAAAGAAGACTTCTCTGACTGCTGTGATCCTGCCTTGGGGACCTTGGGCGGAGCAGGCATTGTACTGTGTTTTCCGTAGGAACAAGTTACAAACATCATTGCAAACATGAGAGAGATTCTCTTCAAACTGGTTTAGCTGATTTCTGGGTCCTGAGGGAGCAGAGAGGGCCTGGGAGAATACCTGACACCCCTCAACACCTCACCCTGGAATTTGGCTGATGTTCACGTGGGGAAAATGTCTTCTGAAGCATTTCATATATTTACTCTCCGCTCCCTCTCCCTGCCTCCCCCCTTCACACGCACTCACCATGGACAGACTGAACACAAGAACCACTATTAGCCATCATGGAAGATGGCTGTATTTTGGCAAAATGGCAGAAGGAAGCAACATTTTTCTCTTATAACACCCGCTGGGCCCTCTTGCAATGTCCTTTGTGTGAATGCTCCCTCACTCCCACCCTTGCTTTAAGACTCCAGAGCATTTTTATTTACAAGACAGCAATGAACAAGAGGGATGGTTCTGACTGAGTTCCAACCCGGCCTGGCCCTTCTGCCATTTTCAGCATCTTCTTCCCCTTTGCCCCACCTTGTCCTCTGCTTCTTTCTCTGCCCACCTGTCGTCCACCTAACACTTGTGCTCTGTGCGGTACTCCCATGATTGTGTTGGCTTTATGGACAAGTCAGTGACCCATGATCTGAAGACTGGCTGGCCTTGGTGATGCTGCACTGCACTTCCCCTGGCCCCCCTGCCCTCCCTCTGGGTACCTACTCCCACACTTGACTGTGCCTCCAGTCTTGTCTTCTAGGTGCCCCCTAGAGCTCTCAGCTGCTGGTCAGCAATCACTGTTAAGAATGCGGCTGAGAAGCCTTGGGCAGTAAGCCTCCCACAGTGCCAGCATTTTCAAAGGAGACCCTGGAAGGTGCTGAAGAAAAGACGGGACCCCAAGTAGTGGTGTGCATTGGTAGAGTGCCATCCTGATGCCTCTCCCCCAGAGTGCCCCGTTCCCTCTGCTGCCAGGAACCTAACACTCAGGAGTCCCTCCAGTGCTGCCTCACACCACTGTGGCATCCACGAGTCAGACCATGAATAAGAGACTGAAGTTCAGGCTGTGACGTTCCCGAAGAGGCAGTACAGCTGGAGGGTTAGAGCTGATCTTTGGGAACAGCTGGGCCCATATATAATGCCTGGCCCCCCCTTGCCAACTGTCATGTGACCCTGGGCAAGTAACTAAGCCCGTGGAAATAGCAGTATATTCATCTGTAAAAGGCAGAAGTAGCACCAAACTCCCAAACTCCTTGTACACATGCTGAGTGCTTCCCACGGGTAGGCCCTGCACTAGGCTCTCGACACTCGTTATCTCACCACTGACCTGTGAAATGTCATTAACCTCTATCCATTTGTTTTCACTTTTTATCATGGAAAATGTCAAACGATGTAAAAGTAGAGAGAAGAGTATTAAAAAAACCTCATACACGCATCATCCAGCTTCTACAAAGATTAATTCATGGCCAGTCTTGTTCCATCTGTATCCCCACCCTAACCCCCTCCCACATGATGATTGATTTTGAAGCCAGTCCACCAGACATCATGAGGCCAGTGTCACCCTGATAGCAAAACCAGATAAAGATATCACAAGAAAAAAAGAAAATTATGGATGAATATCCCTTATGAATGTAGATGCAAAAATCCTGAACAAAATATTAGCAAGCCAAATCCAACGTACATTAAAGAAACGTTAGACCATGATCAAATGGGATTTATCCAGGTAGGCATATCGTACACCACATTAATAGAACAAAGGGGAAGAAAACATATGATCATCTCAGCTGACAAAGAAAAGGCATTTGACAAAATTCAGCACCCCTTCCAGATTAAAAAAAAAACACTCAGAAATAAAAGGCATCCACATACAAAAGGAAGAAGTAAAACTCCCTCTATGTGCAGAGGATGTGATCTTATGCATTGAGGGAATCCTAGAAAAGCCATGACAAAGCTACCAGAGCTAATACATGGATACAGAAAAGTGGTAGAAATCAGCGGTATTTCTATGCACTAGTAAGGAACAATCTAAAGAGGAAATCAAGGAAAAAATTCCACTTACAATAGCAATCAAGAGAATTAAGTTTAATCAAGGATGTACAGGACTTATGCACAGAAAACTACAAAACATTGCTGAAATTAAAATCAACCTAAAATAGGGGCAGCGGACTTGGCCCAGTGGTTACAGCGTCCATCTACCACATGGGAAGTCAGCGGTTCAAACCTCGGACCTCCCTGACCCCTGTGGAGCTGGCTCATGCGCAGTGCTGATGAGCGCAAGGAGTGTCCTGCCACGCAGGGGTGTCCCCCGCGTGGGGGATCCCCATGCGCAAGGAGTGCACCCCGTAAGGAGAGCTGCCCAGCGCGAAAGAAAGTGCAGCCTGCCCAGGAATGGTGCCGCACACACGGAGAGCTGACAGAAGATGATGCAACAAAAAAAGAAACACAGATTCCCATGCCACTGACAACAACAGAGGCAGACAAAGAAGAAGATACAGCAAATAGACATAGAGAACAGACAACCAGGGTGGGGGGGGAAGGGTAGAGAAATAAATAAAATAAATAAATCTTTAAAAAATAAAAATAAAATAAAATCAACCTAAATAAACGGAAGGACATTGGGTGTTCACAGATTGGAAGATTAAATATTGTCAAGATGTCAATTCTACTCAAAGCAATATAAAGATTGAATGCAATTCCAAACAAAATTCCAGCAGCCTTCTTTGCAGAAATGGAAAAGCCAATCATCAAATTTCTATGGAAGGTTAAGGGGTCACAAATAGCCAAAACCATCTTGAAAAAGAAGAACAAAGATAGAGGACCCACACTTCCCAATTTTATAACTTATTACAAAGCTACAATAGTCAAAACACCATGGTACTGTCCCAAGAACAGATATATAAAAGAATGGAATCAAATTAAGAATTCAGAAATAAGCCCTCATACCTTTGACCTGTTGATCTCAAAATTTTAACAAGGGTGCAAAGTGCATTCAATGGGGAAAGATTTGGTGTGATCTATGTATCTTTAAAAAAAAAAAAAAAGGATAACAAAAAAAAAGAAAAAAAATTTGAAAAAAAATAGGGAAAGAATAGTCTCTTGAACAAATGGTACTAGGAAAACTGGATGTCCTTATGTAAAAGAATGAAGGTGGACCCTACTTCACACCATGTACAAATATTAACTCAAATGGATCAAAGACCTAAATATAAGAACTAAGACTCCTAGAAAAAGGCATAGGGAAGCATCTTCAAGACCTTGCGAAGGTTTCTTATTATACTTTATACCAAAAGCATAAGCAACAAAAGAAAAAATAGATAAATTAGACTTCATCAAAATTAAAAACTTCTGTGCAAAGGACATTATCAACAAAGTAAAAAGACAACCTATAGAATGACAGAAAATATTGGAAAACCATAGATCCACTAAGAGTTTAATATAGAATATATAAAGAACCCAAATTAAGTCAACAACAAAAGACAAACAACCCAATTAAAAATGGACAAAAGAATGAACAGACAGGGAAATGGATGTACTCAAGTGATTAGGCTTCTGTCTACCATATGGGAGGACCCAGGTGTGATCCTGGGGGCTCCTGGTAAAGGCGTGCCCGAGTGGCAAGCCGTGCAGCAAGATGGTGATGCAACAAAAGAGGGATGAAGAGGAGAATCAAGGCGAGACGCAACAGAAATCCAGGAACTGAGGTGATGCAAGTAACAGGGAACCTCTCTCCACATTGGAGGTCCCCAGGATCAAATCCTAGCGAATCCTAGAGGAGAGAACAAGAAGAGAAGACAAAAAGAGAAACAGACACAGATCATCACACAGTGAATGGACACAGAGAGCAAAAAGAGCAGGGAGAGGGGAGGAATGAACAGACATTTCTCCAAGGAAAGTATTGTCAAGATGCCAATAAAAACATGAAAAGATGCTCAACACCATTAGTTATTAGGGAAATGCAAATCAAAACCAAAATGAGGGAAGCAGCTGTGACTCAATCAGCTGGGCTCCTGTCTACCATATGGGAGGCCCTGGGTTCACGTTCTGGGGCTTCCTTGTGAAAGCAGGCTCACCCACAAGTGCCACGGAGTGCCGCCTGGCCCCCTGTATGCGCCACAGAGTGCCATCCAGCCCGTAAGTGCTGCAGAGAGCCATCTGGCCTGCAAGCGCCGCAGAGACATACAGAAAAAAGGGAGACATACAGAAGAGCATGTAGCGAATGGACATAGAAAGCAGACAACAAGCAAGCTGCAAAGGGGGGAAGGAAATACATAAAAAAAAAAACAGACACAGAAGAATGCACAGCGAATGGACAGAGAGAGCAGACAGCAAGCAAAAAGACGCAAAGGGGGGAATAAAAAAAAATTAAAAAAACAAAAACAAAATGAGATACTACTTCATACTTTAATAAAATGGCTACTATTTTAAAAATGTAAAATATGTGTTGGAGAGGATGTGGAAAAACAGGAACACTCATTCACTATTGGTGAAAATGTAAAATGGTGCAGACCCTGTGAAAATAGTTCGGTGATTCCTTGAAAAGTTAAAAGTTAAACATAGAACTACTATATGATCTGGCAATCCCACTTCTAGGTATCTGCCCAGAAGAACTGAAAGCAGGGACTCAAACAGATATCCACACACCAGTGTTCATATTAGCATTATTCACAATTGCCAAAGGACGCAAGTAACCCAAGTGTACAGCAACAATAAATGGGTAACCAAATATGGCATAGCCATACAATGGAATATCATTTGACTGTAAAAAGGAATGAGGTTCTCATGGATGAACCTTGAGGACCTATGTTGAGTGAAACGAGCTAGGCATTGGGAAACGGACATGGCCCAGTGGTTAGGGCGTCCGTCTACCACATGGGAGGTCCACAGTTCAAACCCCGGGCCTCCTTGACCCGTGTGAAGCTGGCCCATGCGCAGTGCTGACGCATGCAAGGAGTGCCCTGCCACGCAGGGGTGTCCCCCGCATAGGGGAGCCCAATGCGCAAGGAGTGCGCCCCATAAGGAGAGTCGCCCAGCGCGAAAGAAAGTGCAGCCTACCCAGGAATGGCAATGCCCACACTTCCCGTGCTGCTGGCGACAACAGAAGTGGACAAAGAAACAAGATGCAGCAAACAGACACAGAGAACAGACAACCGAGGGAGGGAGGGGAATTAAATAAATAAATCTTTAAAAACAAAACAAAACAAAACAAAAAAAAGAGCTAGGCATTGAAGGACAAATATTACATGACAGTGATGAAAGGCAAAATGTCAAAAAAGTTTTTCTCTTTAAATATTTTTTCATTATTTTTTATCATTATTTCATTTTCTTAAAAACAAAAAAAGGAATGAAGTTCTGATGCATTTGACAACAGAGATGAACCCTGAAGACATCACATTGAATGAAATAAGCCAGACACAAAAGGACAAATACTGCACGATCTCATGTGAAATAAGCAGAATATGCAAATTCGTAAGTCAGACACTAGAATATAGTTTACCAGGAGCCAGGTAATTACCACCACTAAACTGAATATTTGAAAAGGGGAAAAAAGGAAAATTTTAAATTGTATATAAGTTACTACATGCACACACAAACATAGAACTGCACAAGACAAAAAGTAAACCCTAACATAAACAAAGGGCTAACGTTGATAGCAAAATTACAATTCTGTTTCATCAATTGTAACAAATGTACCACACTACCTAAAATGTTAATAGGGAAAAAGGTATGTGAGAAGGGGGTACATGGGAACTCTACTTTCTGCATGATTTTTTTGGTAAACCTTTAATTTCTCTGATTAAAAAAAAATTTTAATTGAATGAATAAATGAATGCTTGATCTATACTTAGCACAGGGGTTGTCACGAAGCAAAACCTCAATAAATAGTTAACTACGGTTACTAAAAAAAAAGAAAAAAGAAAAAATAGCCAACCCTTATGTCCCACTTACCCTGAATCAGGTAGTTTTATTAAATATTAACACATTTAATCCTCACAACAACCCTTAAAGTAGGCACTATTATCCCCATGGGGAAACTGAGACACAGAGGTTAGTAACTTGTCTATGGGCGTGCAGTCAGCAATGCAACCCTAGCAGTTTGATTCTGGGACCCATACATGTAATCACATTGTAACCCTCCGAAGAGTGATGAAAATTAAATGAGAAAATGTGTGTACAATACCCAGCTTGGTGCATGGCACATGTGAGCATTCAGGAAACGACAGTGGACACCATTTGTGTTATTTCAAATTCCGACTCTGCCCCTCACTAGTTGTGTGGTATGGGCAGCTTCCCAGAGCTGTTGTGAGAACAACAGCCTTGCCTCCTGCTCTGGCGTGGCTGCACCTGGTGAGCAGTGTTCGCCTTGCCAGCTCTGCCCAGCCCCGAGGCTGCCTCTTACCCAGGATGGAAAGCGGTGCAGGGGCGGTGTGGGGGGTTTGCTCCCCAGCTCCACTTCCTCCAGCTCAGCCCTGGCGGCCTTTGGGTTCTCTCGTTCCTCCTTCTTCCCTTTTGCAGGTGGATCCTCCATCTCCATCTTCTCTGGTACGTCTTGGAGCTCAGCCTGGGTATCCACTTGGGAATGGTCAGAGGGGTAGCGGGCTGAGAGGGCTCCAATCTCAACGGTCACCATGTGATCGAAGTGCCCAGGGTGCACCTGGGGCTGGCTATGGTGCCGCTTGGCCAGCTGGACGCCATCCCAATGGGTGCCAGGAGCTCGCACCTTGGGTAAGGTCAGGCTGCTGCCGGGGCCAGAGATCTTTGCCGCAGGGTGCAGCCCACCCTGAGCACTGACCAGGCCCTCACCCCAGGAAGCTGAAGCACATCTGGGAGTGTGAGGCTTTACACACAGTGGGCCAGGAGAGCCCTCTCTTCCCAGGTAAGACGGAGGAGTCCTGGCCTCTCCTGTTTCCCAAGGGTGGACCAACCTGGGGTGGGAGTCCTCCAAGGGGCTTCCTGCTTCACGAACAGAGTCCTTGTCCTGTGGGGCACCTGGAGAAGGTGCTGGCACAGCCACCTTCAAGGCACCCTGAGTTTGGGAACCACTGTCCTGCCCCGTTGACTGGGTTCCTGGCCCAGAAGGGAGAGGATCCTGCTCTGGGGTTTCCTGGGGGGCCACCAGCAGCTTCCCGGAGGGTGCCATCTGAAGAGCTGTGGTTGGGCAAAAAGGGGCATGAGAACGTCAGCGCCATTTGAGGGCTTCCTGGATTCAGCCCACACCGCACCATGCACACATGTACCCGGCCTGCCTACCTTCTAGTGCACTTTGAAGAGCTCCCACCTGGTCTACCAGGCGCTGATTACAACTTTTCAGATGCTGATTCTCCATCTCAAGCTGGGGAAAAAACAACATTTAGAATACTGAACCTACAGCTTCAGAGACAGAATTCAACGTAAGATCAAAAGCCCAAATCTTTGAAAAGCTGGTGCCCCACCATTCCAACGCTGATCCTCTCAGGGTGCCCTGGCCTCCTCTCACTCTGTGCCAACTGATTTTGGTTGAGATACAATTCCATTTAGCAGCCCCTGCACTTTCTTGTCTAATTATTTATAACCTTTCTTATTGTGAAATATAACACATACAGAGAAAAATGCACACCACATTAATGGACAGCTTGACAAGTTACTCTGAAATTAATATTCAGGTGATCACCACCCTGGTTAGGAAATAGAAATTTTCCTGCAACCCAGGCAACCCCCCTTGCCAACCTGTCCCTCCCCAATCACACGCTCCTCCCTCGCCCATAAAGGAACCCACTCTTCTAAGGTTGTGTACTCATTTCTTTTTTTTTTTTTGTATGTGTGCAAGTATCACTGTGGTTTTTTTTAAAGATTTATTTATTTATTTTATTTCTCTCCCCTTCTTCACCCCCCATCCCAGTTGTCTGTTATCTGTGTCTATTTGCTCCGTCTTCTTCTTTGTCTGCTTCTGTTGTTGTCAGTGGCACAGGAATCTGTGTTTCTTTTTGTTGTGTCATCTTATTGTGTCAGCTCTCCGTGTGTGCACCACCATTCCTGGGCAGGCTGCACTTTCTTTCGCGCTGGGTGGCTCTCCTTACGGGGCGCACTCCTTGCGCGTGGGGCTCCCCTACGCGGGGGACACCCCTGCGTGGCACGGCACTCCTTGCGCGCATCAGCACTGCGCATGGGCCAGCTGCACACGGGTTAAGGAGGCCTGGGGTTTGAACCGTGGACCTCCCATGTGGTAGACGGACGCCCTAACCACTGGGCCAAGCCCACTTCCCTGTACTCACTTCTTTGCTCTACCAGCTATGTATGTATCCCTACACATACTGTTTTACTTGAGCCTCCTTTTGAACTATATATAAATGGAATAATTCTGTGTATTCTTCTCTACGTCTGGCTTCTTCTGTATGAGACAAATACTCATTGTTGTACTTTCTTTTAAATAAAATCCAACATACATTTGTGGAGCGCCATCTGGAGCAAGATTTGGGGCTGTGGGACTATGGAAATAAACCGGGCATCAACTCTGCCCCAAAGGATTTGCAGTGCAACAGGGAACTGGAGACAGGGTCCAAAGGAAAGATGAGGCCAGGTGAGCTCAGCGCCTCTTGCACGTGTAAACTAAGAGAAAGTGAAGCCAAGCAGTTCAGCATTTAAATTGAATGAAGGACAAATGGTTCATAAAGTGAGCATCAGTCAAGGCATCACAAACAGAAAGTGTCAGGAAAACTCTGGGGGAGGAGAGCATCCCCAGACACATATCCTTCCAGGCTTCCCATGGTGAGTCACCTCTGCTAACTTTAGTGTCACCCATTCCTTGATCTTCGCAGCCTTCTCTTGAACAACTTTTGCTTCCTCAGCTCTCATCTGCTTCTGCAATAAAGAGGGGGGCGTTAGTTAATCACAGCAATTCCTGGTTGAGTGAAAAACAGGAGGTGGGAAACTCCAAAGAAACACAAAGCAACTAAATATCCATCAATAAAGGGTTGGTTAAATACACATGGCACATCCACAGAATGGAATGCTATGTTTTGAAACACAAGATGTTCACAGTGAATAATGGTTAGAAGTGAGGTGTGGTAATGAAGGGGTGGAGATAGAGGAAAAGATTTACTTGTCATTTTATAGCCTTCTGGTTTTTATTACTTTTTTTTTTAACTACAGTCAAGTATCATGTACCACACATTGGCAGGACACTGAAAAGGCCAGGATGGAAAAGGAAAAGCTCTGTTCACCGAGCACCTACCCCGTGTTTGATACTATACACAACGATCCTAGGAGGTTTCATAGCCCCTGTTTTATGGATGTGTAAAGTAAGAATCAGTGATAAGTAATCTTCCTACTGTCATTGAGCAGTAAGTGCTAGAGGTAGGATTCTCTCTGGGTCCTTTCTCCACTATATCCTCTGCCTGGCTCCTAATGAACAGATGTGAGAGGGAAAGACATTTCCACCAATTAAATCTATGCATAAAAAAAGAACCTCGTGAGGGGAGAGGGAATAAGTTCCCCATCACTGAAAGACTCGAGAAAGTGGGAGACCAATGGAAGAAGATGCTAAAGAAGGGCCTGGCAGCCAGCGGCACTTCAGCGCTCACCTGTGCCTTCAGCTGCGCCTCCAGCTGGCTGATGAGCTCATCTTTGCCCTGCATGGCTTTTAGCAATTCTTGGTTCTTCCGGTGCAGGCTGCCCACTGAGTCCACATTCTTCAGATTGGACAGTTTTACCTTCTCTTCCATGACACCCACCTGAAAAGTACCAGTCGACTCATAGGAGTGGGAATGTGGTGTGAACTGGCCTGACACCCTGACCTAAGAATCCCAGGCACAGCCCTTTCCTGGAGCAGCCTGGACCAATTACTTAAATGACCATTCACTAGTCCCCCATCTGGGCAACAGAAGGAACTGACAAGGAAGGAGCTCATTACTCTGGAAAAACAGTTGGGTCTTGGGCCATTTAACTTTGGGGTCTGCGGTAGGGTAGAGTAGGGCCCTGGAGAGCAACTGTTCCAACCTCACTGTGGCAGAGATAGTCAGTGCTCACTGAATACCCATGCGCTTCCCTGTATTTCCCAATCCACTTGTAGTTAGATGGGGCCATATAACTTGCTCCAGCCAATGGCCTCTGAGTGGAAATGGCCTGTCACCTCTGGGCTGAAGCATTTAAGAGCTGGTACACAAGTGTCCAACTTTCTCTTTCCCTGCCATGGCAACCAAGGAGGCTGAGTATTCCAGATGATCCAGCTACAAGACAGAGGCACCTCCATGAGCCTGGATCCCTGCAGGACACAATCCCTCGCTAACCCTTACAAATGTGCACCATCAGCGACAACCAAATGCAATGAACCACTCAAACTTCAGAATTAATTTGTTACCTCATCATAACGTAGCCTGCTCTAACCCATACATCCACCCACTCACTGCACCAAACTTTACCCAAAGGTTCCTTCCTTCCCGTAGAAAGCACCATGACCCTTAGTGTTTCCAGAAGGTCTGAAAACACAAAGCTTCTGGTTCTCAGTGTTTGTGGAAAGGCCCAGGAAAGGCCAGCGGTCATCTCCCCTGCACACTCCCACCAATCCTCTCCCCGGGTACCTGGGTCTCCGCATCCTCTGCTCTCTGCTCTGCCTCCAACAGCCTCTGCTCCAGCTCCTGCATCTGCTCAACCAGAAAAGAAGGGGGGATGGAGGCATGGAAAGAACAGTGAACACAGCATCAAAGGCAAAATGTGCGAGCGATGCCGACACTGCAAACAGGTCGGTGAGGACTTTCCTGGCAACTCTCGGCATCACAACCATAACTTTTTGGGGCGAGAGAAGAGTCCACGGCTGCTGTCCTCTGTGCTACGTGAGTGAAAGCCGTTTTTCTCCCTCGTGTCCAGGGAGGGGCAGCAGGACTGCTGTCATTCTTCCTGAGGAATTCCAGCCCTCAACCCTGTTTTTGCTCTTCTCTCCCTGAGGCCTCTTTCCTCTCGGTACTGGGTCCCTGGCAGTGCCATGGAACATGCTTTCTCATAGGAGCCCACATCGTGTCAATGTAACAAAATGTTCCTTCCCACCCCAGAATCGCACTGACTGTCAAGGATACTGCTGATGGTAAATGCCATTCACAGGTATCAACTTACTTGATTTCTTCAATGTTAAAGAAACAGAAAGGGGAAGAGAGGTTCAAGACACATTTAAAAAAAAATTATTTTATCTTGCTGCCAATAGAGATGTGTCATCAGGTCTGAGGAACTCAGGAAATCTGTAACCTTCTTCCAAATGGCCCAAGCAAAGAGACCAGAGTTCTTGCACCTGGAGCCTCATCAGGGACGAGATGTGGGCTGAAGCCTAAGCAGCTGCTCATGAGCCTACATGGCATCTCTTTGCAGCTTTGCCAGCTCACAGCTCGGCAAGTGGAGTCGGTGTTGGATTTCAGCTCCCACTCTCCCTCTGGACGGGGCACCACCACATGCTGCCCAAACCCCATACCATCAACTAGACCGTGCAGAAGCAGAATAAATTCACACATCAAACTCCTTATGCCATGGCCCAGTAGGAGTCAGCGGCTTCCTTCTCCACACTGCCTGGCCTTGGGGCAATATTTATGTATTATAAATAAGCCAGAGGCATAGTATCCCAGGCTGGGTCCTCCCTGAGGCTGGGCAGGCTCAGGTCTTGCTTTCCCAGCTCTAGCCCAGCCCTCATGCACCTTATCTCAGCAGATTTGGCTTTTTCTCTGGTAATTGAACCTTCATCCCTTGGCCAGGGCCCTTGCTTGATATTTAGCAGGGAACTGAGCAATTCCTTCTCTCCTTCCCAGTCTTTCACCTTCTCAGCTGAAATTCTACTTTCCTGATTAAAAGGTGGGAGAGAAGGAGCCCGCAGCCTGGTGCTGGGCAGTGCAGGGAGAGGGACACAGGAGAGCTCACGTTTGAGAAGCTGGGTCTCCCCTTTGCTTGGGACAGCCTTCCCTCCCGTGTTCCTTCTGCTTCCTGGGATTGAGAGGCATGACACGGATGCTTTCAGTACACATGCCCTTTGAAAGAGGGTTGGGGTTACATTCATCCCAGGATCCCAAGGAAAATTCAAGATTTACAACCCATGGGACAAAACTGCCCCCGAGGCTCCCACGTGAAAGGACCAACCTTGACAGGCATTCATGAGCTCAGGCCAAGGATGCCAGAATCCCTTCTGCTCCAGGGTTTAATCATTGTGCTCAAACAGTCCCTCCGCTCAAGCCCGAGAGCCTTGTTGGTTCTGTTCCCACTCAGGCATCAAATCAGAGCCAGAAGGCCTTTCCCATATCAAAGAATCCTTGGCCAGTCCTAGAGGAGTCCCTTGATCTTCACACAGTTGCTCTGAGGGAGATAACAGTATAACATAACCCAATATTATGGCTGGGAGGGGGGCTGCCCAGCATAAAAGGAATTCCCCTTGGTGTGTAGGTGTGTGCACCAGGGGGGCTTAAGACATGGGTGGTGGGCCCAGGGATCAGGTCAGTGCTATATAACACTCCAACACCCTTCAACACCCAATTGCGGATGGGCTAATCAGTTCTCTCTCCCCAGGAATCTGGAATCTGGAATTGGGAGACCAGACATGGGAGCCAGGGGGCTACGCCAGAGAAGGCCCTAAAAACCTCTGCCAAAGGGCCCTGCTCCTCGCCTTCCCAAGCTGTGGTGTGGAACGGTTCCTGAGTTCATGAGCTGCCCCAGGAGCCTACCAATAAATTCTGCTTGCTTAAGCTAGCCAGAATTGTTTTTTTTTCCCAGCGTTAGAAAGAACTCTAATGCAATTACTGAACGCGTTTTATTTTTTCAAGAATAAAATACAATGCCAAATGGGAAAGCCTTGGATTCTTGACAAATTTCCCAGATTGACCTTCAGGTGGACCATTTATGCTAATGTTTGGTAGATCAGAAGAAGGCACAGGATTTCCATGGGAAATGATCACGCATGTTCTTGATCTTTTGCAAAAATCATCTGGGATTTTCTAACTTTATCAGATGATAAAAAATATATCATCATATTTGCCAGATGGTGAAACCAACAGAGTATCATGACATGAATAAATCTGGTCCTACCTCTCTGCTGGCCATTTCCATTTAGGTCAAGAGCCAGAAATCACTGTGTCACTGACAACATGGCAAACATTTTTTCCCATGAGATTTTAATGTTATATATTCCTTTAATATAAGCCAGGACCAAAATTAGAATAGGATGGTAGAACACCTTTCAGAGCCTGGGGTTTCCTCCCAACCCTAGGCCAGCCACTCTGATTGCTGCCATGTGGTCCTCACAACTGCCAACCCTCCCCAGTGGCAAGGCCACCTGAGACTCAAAGCATTTTATCTATCTATCTATCTATCTATCTATCTATCTATCTATCTATCTATCTATCTATCTATCTATCTATCTCTCTCTCTCTCTCTCTCTCTCCCCTCCCCCCACCCCGGTTGTCTGTTCTCTGTGTCTATTTGCTGCATCCTTTGTCCGCTTCTGTTGTTGTCAGCAGCACGGGAATCGGTGTCTCTTTTTGTTGCATCATCTTGTGTCAGCTCTCTGTGTGTGCAGCACCATTCTTGGGCAGGCTGCACTTTCTTTCGCGCTGGGCGGCTTTCCTTATGGGGCGCACTCCTTGCGCATGGAGCTCCCCTACGCGGGGGACACCCCTGCGTGGCACTGCACTCCTTGCGCACATCAGCACTGCGCATGGGACAGCTCCACATGGGTCAAGGAGCCCCGGGGTTTGAACTGCGGACCTCCCATGTGGTAGGATGCCCTATCCACTGGGCCAAGTCTGCCGTCTCAAAGCATATTGTACTCACGTTTATGCTGGAGTATTCTTTTGTGAAAAAATTATGGTTTTATACACGCACACACACACACACACACGCAAGATAAAATCTGCCATTTTAACCATTTTTAGTATACTTCAGTGGTATTAATTACATTCACAATGTTGTACAACCATCATCACTATCTAGTTCCAAAATACTCTGCATCCTCATCCCACACAAGCCTCTTCTGTCCCTGGTAACCTCTAATCTACTTTCTGTGTCTATGAATTTGCCTGCTCTAGATATTTCAGACACCATATTTGTCCTTCTGTGTCTGGCTGATTTCAGTCAGCAGTGTCTCCAAGGTTCATTCACATTGTGAATTATCAGCACTTCACTCCTTTTTATGGCTACATACGATTCCTCTGTCAGAACAGACCACGCGTTGCTTATCCATTCATCTCTTGATGGACACAAGTCGCTTCTGCCTTTCAGCTATTGTGAATAATGCTGCTATGAACACTGGGGTATAAGTAACTGAGTTGAAGCATTCTTTTTTCTCTAAAACTAATTTCTGAACATTTTGAACTTCCTGTCAAGGGAGAAAAGTATAATAACCATCCATGTATCCGTTCTCTCACTCCAACAATTAACATTCTGTCAACCTTGTCTGAAGAGACTATTTTAGAAATCACTTTCTCAGTTTTTTGAAAATAAATTTTCTCTATTGAGTACTCCCAGGTGTATCTGTGCTGAAATGTCATATTTAGAGAGTTCAAAGGGCAAACTCTTTTTTTAATCCCACCCTCAACACTTTTCACAACGACAGAGCTTTCGTCTTCACACTTGCTTAAAGAGTGATGCCTGGAGCTCTGAGAAGCTGTAGCTGTGAGTGGGCCACTCCTTACTGGGTCTATGTCTCGTCTCAGAGAGCTCCCTCAGATGGTGTCCTCAGCCGTCCTTTTAGCCAAGACCTCAGTGGCTCTGAGGTAACATACCAGCCACAGAGGTGTCAGGTTTAGGCGGCTGACAGGGATCCTCTTTCACCACCTGAGTCTCACGCTGACTCATAAACTGCCCTAGAACTGGCTGCAGGACCTGATGAAATGTACTTGGCACCAATGCGGTATTTAGTCCCATGTCCGCAGCTCCTTGTTACACTCACTGATGATGTGAAATATCAGCCTCGTGGCAGCAATCAAGGCAGAATGGACTCCCTGCATCCGGGCACAGCCCTGCAGTGCCAGGCAGTGGCCTGAGCTAAGAGCCACACCATTAGGGGTCTTGATGTTTCTTTTGAAAGGGGGGGTTCAACATTCTTACTACTGCCTTTCACCTACTGGAGATAATGGTACAAAGCAGCACACAGACTCTGGAATGAGTCTGGCTCTACCATGATGTGGCTTTAGATAAGGTCTTTAACTTCTCTGTGCCTCAGTTTCCTCATTAGTAAAAAGAGGGTAGGGAAGCAGATGTGGCTTAAGCAGCTGGGCACCTACCTACCATACAGAAGGTTCTGAGTTTGGTTCCTGGTGCCTCCTAAAGAAGAGAGCAAGACAGCAAGCTGATCTGATGGGCTGGTGTGGTAAGCTGACTCAACAGGAAGATGCAATGAAGAAACACAATGAGAGACAAAAAAGCAAGGAGTGGAGGTGGCTCAAGCAATTAAGCACCTGTCTCCCACATGGGAGGTCCTGGGTTCAGTTCCTGGTGCCTCCTAAAAAGAAGACAAGCAGTCAGAGAGATTACAACCAATAGACACAGAAAGCAGTAAGCACAAACAATGAGGCAGGGGATAAATTTAAAAAAAAAAAGAGGGTAATGATATCATCTACCTCCCAAGGTAGCTGTAAAGATTACACGAGACACCTTATATAAAGCACGTGTCCACGATCCGGCATTTATGGAGCACTTATAGATAAGCCACTTGGTTTCTCGCATACAAAGATGGCACTCAAGACTAGGGAGACCAGTTTGCCTGGGACAGTCTGTGTACATCAGTTGTCCCAATCAAATTAGTAATAGAGCTTCCTTTCTCATGCCAAATTGTCCCAGTTTAGATGACAAATTATATGGTCACCCTACTTAAGCTCCATCTACAGAAAAAATGGGTTTGAGCAAGCAGCCACCAACTGTTAGCCTGAAAGACAGTCTTATAAGATTTACAGTGTTATAGAAACTTGGACATTTAGCCTATACATAAATAACAAAACAGGGTCACTTGCTGGTATCTAGCACTGTTTTAAGCACTTTACATGTACTAACTCATTTAATCCTCATAACAATCTTAGGAGGCAGGGACTATTATCATCCCCATCGTACAGATCAGGAAATTGAGCCAGAGAGGTTAAGTGACTTACCTAAGATCACAGAGCTAATAAGGGGCAGAACCAGGATTCCAACTCAGCAGTAGGGCTCTGGAGTTCATGCTCTTAGCCACTGTGCTATGCTACCTCTCACAAAGAAATATCACATGTCACATAAAAATCCACCTCCACACCAAAATTCCCCCCTTTTTTTTTAAAGATTTTATTTTTATTTATTCTCCCCATCCCCCGTTCCCCTTGTTGTCCGCTCTCTGTGTCCATTTGCTGTGTGTTCTTCTATGTCTGCTTGTATTCTCATTAGGCAGCTCCTGGAACTGATCCTGGGACCTTCCGGAGTGGGAGAGAGGCAATTACTCTCCTGCATCGCCTTAACTCCCTGTTCTGCTACATCTTTTTATTTTCTCTCCTCTGTCTCTTGTTGTGTCATCTTGCTGTGCCAGCTCTCCGTGTCGGTCAGCACTCCTGCGCAGGGCAGCTTTCCCGTGCTGGGTGGTGTTCCCACGCAGGGCGGCACTCCTGCATGGTGATATTCCCACGTGGACTGGCACGCCGCGTGGGCCAGCTCACCGCATGGGCCAGCTTGTTCTCACCAGGAGGCCCTGGGCATCGAACCCTGGCCATCCTATATGGTAGATGGGAGCCCAATTGGGTGGGCCACATCCGTTTCCCCAAAATCCCCCTTTTCCAGCGTTTCTTGAAAAACCAGACCTGGCTACACTAGGTCTATGTTTTCCTATGGCAATAACTGGCTTTCCCCGTCAGATGCGGCACGTTCCCTAGCATTCTCCCCACATCTCACCTAAGTTGCCTGTAAGCATTTGAGTTCGCACCCCTAGTTTTAGCTATTAAATGGTTTTAACTCTGGGGAGCAGGTGTGGCACCATGGTTGAGCACTGGCTTCCCACATATGACGCCCTGGTACCTCAAAAAAACATTTTTTAAAAAAATGATTCTAACTCTTGTAATCAAAGATGATGGTTTTTAACCTTGGTGTTTTGTTTTTGTTTTTTTTTTGGCATCAAGAGCTTTTTTCCTATTGAAATCATGAAGTTTTCTATCCAAATATATAAAATTCATGAATGCAGAGCTGCCCAGGTTTCTGACAGAAGAACAGATGCTGAGGAAAGGGTTCTAAGCCTCATCTGTGGGCCCCATCATGCCACCCAGAGCCCCAGAACCTCCTCTGGAACACAAGGGGCTCGGGGCATCCACTAGGACAGCTGTGGGGCCGAGAGGCCAAGGCCGTGACAGACGGGGCAGCAGATCTCAGACGGTCAAGAAACAGGAATCACAGGGGGGGCTTGTTATAGCACCCATCCCTGGGCCGTGCCCACAGAGGCTTTTATCTAGTGAGGCTGAGGTAAGGACCCAGGAACATGCTTTAAAAGAAAATCCCAGGTGATTCTGATGCAGGTGGTCCACAGACTACACTCTGAAAAACACCAGACTGGCTGCGAAGCAAGGCAAAGCTACCCGGCTCCTTCGGGGACGGACTCGGGGCCTGTGGCCCCAGAGCACAGGGATGACACCAAATGGCTTCACAGCAGTACTGAACTCTGTTAACACTCCAGCTCCTAACAAAAGTTAGGGCGGGTAAGAGAAAAACCTTATATGAAATAGGAGGTTAGGAGAAAAACAATAAAACGATTTCTCTAAACACACACACAGGTCTACACAATGCATAAAACTTTCGGAAAGCATCTGCTTCCAAAGCAAATCAGGTCTGTCAGCATAAAGCTCTGCTTAGGCACATTCTCTGATGACTTCATATGACATTAAGCAGATTGCTATGTATTTCCAACTAGTCCTGACAGCCCTTGTATGCTCCTATTATAATACCTGGTTTTTCACAAATTATGAGGTATTTAAGGATATGTTTTCCTGGGCCTTATGCTGTGTCCCTATGTTGGGAAGCTGAATTGCTGGCTCTATAATTCTTGGTCTGAGGAGGGAGGAGCAAGGCTCCATTCTTTTTTTTAAAGGAACTGAACTGAACCATTTAAACATATTTTTAAAAATCCCCTGGGTAATGGATGTAGCTCAGTTGTTGAGCACCTGCTTCCCACGTACAAGATCCCAGGTTCAACCCCTGGTACCACCTTAAAAAAAAAATTCCCAGATTTCAAATATTTGGTATATAAATATAAAATCAAGTTATTCCATTGGTTGGTGAAATGGGTAATGGATGCTGGGAAAAAGGAAGTAAACACTGGCAATGGAACAGGTCTTGGGAAAGGCCATTTCAATTACAAATTTTCAAGCTTAAAAAAAAAAGAGGTTGTATTAATTATTTCTTCTTTCATAAATCCACTCAAATCCTTTTTGAAACCAGATAGGGAGCAAATAAAAAAATAAAGGAGGTCGTATTTGCTCTAATATTAATGCCATGTATTCATCATAACAAAGGCCTTTTGTGGATAGATATTATACCCCCATTTTGTAAAGGGGATGACTGAGGCATAGGTGTAGGAAGAATAAAACAAAAACCCAAGGAAGAATCACATTGTAATATTCATCTGCACAGCCTTTCAAACAGTGTCATTTTTAAACCGATCCTGACTTCTCCAGAAGGCCAAGGAAGAGAGCTCAGGGAAAAGGTCCCCAGTGAGCAGAGCGAGATGTGACTTCCAAGACATTAGCACTCCCTCTGACTTCTCCATGGATGGAAAACAGACCCACGGCTAGATCCACAGCTAGAATGGCATGGCTGTCCCTGACAATAGCATGCCAGGCCTGGAGAGATGTAACCACAAAGACAAGGTCTCCTACCACTTCCTTGCTTCTCCTCACCTTTCATCCAGCTCTCTCACCCATAGGGGACAGATTTTCTGGCAGCCTGGAGGTTTTCTCAAAAAAAAATTTGTTTTTCAAAGCAAGCACCGATTTACTCCATTTCTAGAATGGCAGCTCTAGAAAAGAGGGAGTCAGATACAAACTGTTTCCATGGTGGGGAAGGAAGAAGGGCAGGTCTGGAATTCTTCCTAGCCTTGGCACCCGTCCCAGGCAGGGATGGTCTCCCAGAAACACCCAAGCTTTGCTTGCCCCACACAGTGGCCAGCAGTGAGCGAGTGGCCACATGACCTCCATGGGCAAGCTGCAAGGCAGAGAGGTGGAGAGGCAGGTAGGTGGAGGGCTGGCCAGGGGGGCAACTGACTTGGCTCACCTGGGTTCAAGTGGGGGCTCAATGATGACTAAGAAGTTCTGGGAGGAGCAACAGGGACTGGGCTGGGCCAGGCTTCTGGAGGACTCTCCTGGGAAATTCAAGTCACCTCTTCCTGGGGTCTGAAACCTCCCTTAACTCGCCTGGGGAATAGTCCTCCTGAAATGGTGAACCTAAGATGCTGGTCTAGGGATGACTGCTGGCCACAGGTACTGCCCCACACTGGCAACATGGTGTTTAAGGCCTTGAGGTTTCCTGCGGAGGGAGCTGGTACCGGGTACTCGGCACAGCTCTTTTCTTAAGTCTCCACCCCATGTCCTGGTCCAGATTTATCTCTCTCCTCTCTTCCCTCCCACACCCCCAGTCTTTTCTGTACCCCTCTGTCTGTATCCTTCCTCTTTACCCTCAACTCTACCCAAGCCACACTATGAGCCTCCAACCTTTTATGTGGGAGGGAAATTTGGTTACATGATGATCAAAGGTAGCCTTGAAGAGGAGATACTATGAAGGTTCAACTTATACAGACTCAACAGGCTGCAGAGAAAGAAGGTATTTATGTCTTTAGGACTTTCCAGTTATTCCGTCAACCTTGAGGAATAACGGAGGGAGGCACTTTAAAATAATGTTTGTTCTGAAATATTTCTTTCTTTCCTTTTTTTAAATTTATTTATTTTTAAAAATTACATTAAAAAAATATGAGGTCCCATTCAACCCCACCGCCCCCACCCCCCACTCCCCCCACAGCAACACTCTCTCCCATCATCGTGACACCCCCATTGCACCTGGTAAGTACATCTCTGAGCATCACTGCACCCCATAGTCAATGGTCCACATCATAGCCCACACTCTCCCACGTTCCATCCAGTGGGCCCTGGGGGGATCTACAATGTCCCGTAATTGTCCGTGAAGCACCACCCAGGACATCTCCTCGTCCCGAAAACGCCTCCACATCTCATCTCTTCCTCCCATTCCCCAAACCCAGCAGCCACCATGGCTACCCTTCCCACACCCATTCCACATTTTCTCTGTGGACATTGGATTGGTTGTCTGAAATATTTCAAGCAAACAAAAATGTATAGAGGATAATTTTTTAAAATCTGTGTACTTCTCCTCAGCTTTATTCTATTCCCTATAGTATTTATCGTAGACTTGGTTGAGTTTGTATTTTTACCTCATTTGTATGTGCCTCTAAACAGAGAGTCCTGTTTGGCAGGTTTTAAAACTTTACGTAAATTGTATTGTACTGCATATATCCTCTGACATCATGACAACCTTGGTTGTCGTAATTTATTGATCTACTTGAGTCGTTTTGACTGCCGTGCAGTATTCCATTGTATAAATATATCCAATAAGTTTATCCACTTCCCTGTTGATAGACATTTAGAATATTTCCAATTTTTCATATATTTGACAGTGCTGCAATAAACATTCTTGTACACATATCTCCTTGTAACCAATATTTGGATTTATTTCTAATATTGCATTTTTTGCTTTCTATATATTCCTTTTCCCATGCTTTTTTCCCCTCCTCCCTGACTAGATTTAATAGACTTCCATTTCCTAGCTCTACCAATTTGAAAGTTATATATCCTCTATTTCTATTAGTTGTTATTGCTCCTATTATTCCAGACTAATAGATGCTGGCTGTTCCCCAGCATCCGTTCTCTCTTGTATAAATAGAATACCCAACTTTGAGCTGAGCACATGGCAATCCAGAATAAAGACTACATTTTCCAAACTTCCTTGCAGTTGGGTGTAACCATGTGAATAAGTTTGGGCCAATGGAGTATGAACAGAAGGAATGTCTACAACCTCTGGGTCACACACTGAGAGGGAGAGGGTTCGATATGGGCGCCGGGTGAGCCATCTTCAAACACGTAGAGGGCAGCATCCGAGTGCTTGAATGCTTACGTCTGGAATGTTACATGAGAAACATTCCAGACATAAGATATCTGTCTGGTTTAAGCCACTGTTATTTTGGGTTCCTTCTTACAGCAGCCAGACTGTAACCTAGCTATTACACTAGGCGTGGATTTTTGTTTCTTTTATCCTATTCAGACTCATTTTACTTCCTGAATCTGAAGCTTCACATCTTTCATCAAATTTGGGAACTTTTTAGCCATTATCGCTTCAATTAGTGCTTCTCTTTTATTCTCTTCTTTATTTCTGGAATCTTACTTGCTGTATATAGGACCTTCTCATCCTAGCACCCATGTCTAAGCCTCTAGAGCTTTACCCTTTTGTACTGATTTGGGGTGATCTCCTCACCCAAATGGATGGGGAGATAGAAGGAGTCTATCTTCCCATTCTTTAAGTCTATTTTCAACAGTGCCTAAGTGAAAAAACATTTTTCACTTCTAGAAGTTCTATTTGATTCTTTTTCAAATCTGCCAGGTCTGTTTGAATAGTGTCATATTATTTTCTCATGTTTTCAAATTCTCATGTCTTCAAGAGTTTTAAATTCATTTATTTTATAGTTGCTTGCCAATAATTCTATTTATTTGAAGTTTTTGGAGGATCTAGTTGTCTATTACGCATGTGGACTCTTACTGTAGATTTTTCCATCAAATATTTAGTAATTTTGAACCATACATTCATCTTCATTAAGACTTTTTTCTTGTTTGATCGGCTTGAGGTCTCGTTTCTCCAGAGGGTTTTCTGTTTCTATAAGGTTTCCTGGGGTATCACTGGCCTAGAACTTAGGATTCCCAAACCACACAGGTAGTATAAATTCCAATGTTAAACCCATATTATCTTCAGGTTCTGAGGGAGACTTTCTTTTTCTTTTTTTCTATCCAGACCCTAGACCAAGTCTGAGGAACTTTTCTGTTGTCTCCCTACGCAGAATAAAAATTGGATAATTTTCTTTTCCTTGTCTACTTTTTTATTTTGGGCAAAGCCTTTTAACAGGCCCAACCTTCAAGTGGAAATCTGTTTCAGCTCCAACATTCAAAAGGCCAGACCTCCGTGGATGTTAAAACTCAACCCCAAAGCCTACACTACTAGAGCGAGGCCAACTATGCACCCCACCACACTCAGCTGCCAGAGCCCAGGACCACTTTTCCTTTTCCTTAGTTTTTCCCCTTAGGACATCTCATTCTTTTTTCAGCACTTAGCACTGCATTTAAAAAGTGATTTTAGGGAAGCAGTCTTGGCCCAGTGGTTAGGGTGTCCACCTACCACATGGGAGGTCCACGGTTCAAACCCCAGGCCTCCTTGACCCGTGTGCAGCTGGCCCATGCGCAGCGCTGATGCGCACAAGGAGTGCCCTGCCACGCAGGGGTGTCCCCTGCGTAGGGAAGCTCCACGTGCAAGGAGTGCGCCCCATAAGGAGAGCCGCCCAGCGTGAAAAGAAAGAGCAGCCTGCCCAAGAATGGTGCTGCACACACGGAGAGCTGACACAACAAGATGATGCAACAAAAAGAAACACAGATTCTCAGTGCCTCTGATAAGGATAGAAGCGGTCACAGAAGAACACACAGCAAATGGACACAGAGAGGAGACAACTGGGGGCAGGGGGCAGGGTGAAGGGGAGAGAAACAAATAAAAAATAAATCTTTTTAAAAAAAGCGATTTTAAATATTTAATCCGGTATTTCTAGATGTTTCATAGTGGGGGAAGGGAAGAATGGTTATTTTCTCATCCACAGTACTAGAAACAGAAGTCTTTCCCCCCTGAGGTGTTTTTCACACCAGTTTATTCTTTCCTTCCCTCATACTCCTCCCCCAATACCATACCCTAAGGCAAGGTTCTCAAACTTTATAGAGTGTACAAAACATGTTCACAGATGACTAGCAGCTCCCCAGGAGACCTGGCGCAGGAGGAACTGGGTGGGGCCCAGGAACATCCAGGATAAACAAGTACTCTGGGTCGTTCTGACACAGAACTACATCTTGAGAATATAGTATGTCTAAGGTCTGCTCCCCTTTCCCCGAGGTGGCTGAATTCTTCCCTTTCTAACAGCCATATCTCCAGGCACCCACGTGAACCCTAATGGTCTCTGTTTTACAAAGCCACAACTAGGAGATAGCACCGTCAACAAACCCAAGGTTTATGAGTTCTAGACCAGGCTAGTCCAAGGCCACACTCCCCAGCTATGGAATTGCAGAAGAGATGCCGCATATTTTTGTCTTCCTGGATGCCAGATTGTAGGGCTATCAGTACGACAGATCATTTGTTCATTTGCTAATCAAGAATTTGACAGTATTTGGAGAGGGGTGGGCTAAATATTACTCTTATGCTATGAGAGAAGGGTTTGCTAAGCAGAAGGCTACTATAAACTAAACTACAGAAAGAATAACTGACAGATTTAGTATACACAGAATTTCTGCTAAGTGCAAGTCGCCACTCTCTAAATGATTTATCTAAGTCAGCAGTTGAAATGTATTTTCCCATAGAAACATTATTAAAGGGGGTCAGTTTCCCAGATCAGCACACCAAAGCCTGCACAGATAATAATAGTTCCCATTTATAAATTCATTTCATGCCAAGACCCTTATATGTGTGTGTGATCTCATATAATTCTCAAAATAACTCTGAAAGGTGGACATCTGTGCCCCTGCCTTAGAGATGAAGGAGCTTGCCTCAGGTTACATAGCTACTAAAAGTCAGAGCCAGGTGGGTTTGTTCTTGTCACCAGAAAACCTGCCTGCCCTATAAAGCCCATGAGCTTAACAGAGGGTGGAGATTTCTATTCTTTCCAGTAAAGCATCCTTCCTCCTCACACTGAAGAAGAAATGTTAAGGGACTAACAGAATCTCTTTTGTAACCACAAGCAGCTCCTGTAGCGATGCAGGACCAAAAGCTTTGTGTCATTTCTTTGGTGTGCCATATGGAAAAGGAGAGTGGGAAAGAACGTAAGATGACAGCTGAGTAAACTCCTCTGATTTTGGTCTTTATAAAAAAATGTACGACCTTAGGCTTTACTTTGCGTGTGCAGAAAAGCATCTTACTAAGTCTGCCTTCCTCCACACTCCCTCTCCGGCTCTAGCTTTCTCTAACACAGACCCTCTGCACTGAGGCTGGGCAGCTGCTTACTCTCCGGGACTCACCTTGTCAGCCAGCAGTTCCCTTATCTTGCTGGCCTGTAGGCGGAATCGAAAAAGCTGGGTCTCCAGGGCCAGGCAGCGTTTCTGCCAGTCCACATTGGCCAGCATCTCCACCTTGAGTTCTGCCATGATGGGACCAACTGCTGGATATTCCGAGGATCCCTGAAAGCTAGCACATAGAAAGAGGCAAAGTTAAATAGGTAAGCGTGCAAGGCGTTATGTGGGGAAAGGAGGAGACCAAAGGACAGAGAAAACAGGGTTGGGGAAGGGAAGTTGGTCATTTGTTCACTGCTTTGCACCTGCCCCATTCGCCCCTCTCACAGCTCAGTGTGGCTGATGCCATCAGAAGTTAGCTGGGCAACCTCAGGAATCATGAAACCTGAGTGAGAAGAAACCTTAAGGAGAACCGAGTCTCATTTTTACAGAAGTGACAAGTAGGACTCATATGTTTAGTCTTTCAGTTATCCATTTAATAAATATTTATCCATTCAACAAACATGTATGTGCTAGACACTGTTCCAGGCACTGGAAATATAAAGATGAATAAGAAAGGCCCCTTGTCTTTGAGTTTTTCAAGGAAGTCTTAGGAGAGTCTAATTAGAAAATCAGAATGTAATCATAATTGCTAATAGAGACAGTGAAAAATGGGAGCAGAGAAAGGGGCTGACTGCACTGGGGGTAGGAGGATGGTGTTTGTGAAAGGCTTAACATGGGTATGAGATTTATCCAAGGTCACATAGATAATCAGAAGCACAGCCTTGGTTCCCAGTTTTGTTCTGAGTCTGCTACACCTATACAGATTACAGGCAAGGACACATGGGGAAAAAATGAGACTTTCGAATTTTCTCAACAATTTTTTATTTAGGAGATTTTTGTCAATTGTCCTCATTGAATCACTGTGCTTTAGAACAGATTCTCACCCTTTCCTTTAAGTTATAAAATGCAAACCAGAGAATGATAAGTCGTCAGAAATTCCTCTGTACTAATTCAGAACAAATCAACCAGAAACCCATCATATCCTCAGCCAGGGAGATTTACCACGAGTTGCCTCGTAGATACAAGGAAAATATATTTCAGAGAATAAAAACTGAATTGGCAGTGAGAAAATGAAGGATGAATGAGTGAGAGTGAGCAGAGAGGAAAGAAGGGAGAAAGTCACATATGTCATCAGGAATTTTTAAATCCCCTTTCTAGGTATAAACTTGATCTGGTCCCAAATTATGATATTTGGTCACCCTCATATTAGATGATTTCAAGGGATTATTATTAATTTTTTAGGTTGATAGTATTATGGTTTTTTAAAACATCGTCTGTTAGAGACATATATGATTTATAGGTGAAATTATTTAATGACTGGGATTTTTCTTTAAAATACTCCCTAGTAAGTGGTAAGGAATGTGGGGGAGGTATAGGAATGATATTGATAATATCTGAAGCTGGCTGGTGGGTATTTGGGGGCTCTTTACACTGGTCTCTCTGCATTAGCATATGCCCGGAATCGCCTTTCCCTTCCTCAGGAGCCACGTGGCCTCAGAAAACCAGCCATCTCCCGTGCTGCTGCCCAAACATCACGGGGTTTCTCAGTGAGCCTCTATTTTGCAATCTGATGGGTTAACCGCCAACATGGCTTCCCACCTAACATGCAGCTTTTACAAGTCTCTTTCTCCCCTTACGCTCTACAAATAGCTATCACTTATTGGGCCCTTACTGTCTGCCAGGCACACAAGGCCTCTTTGAGCCTCACATCTATGAGGTAGGTACGGTTGTCCACCCTTTCCCACCAGGACGCCAAGGAATAGAGAGGTCGACTAACTTACAGAGTCACGCAGCCTGCAAGGAGTAGGGCTGGGATCTGGTTCTGAATCCTAGTTCTTAATCACTGTGCTCTTTCCCCAACCAAAACATGGAAAGAATTCTGATTTTACAAAGAGCGAGGTGGACTGTCAGGAATGAAAGAAATCTTTTACAAGACTTTCAGGAGCCTCAGCGCTAGGGTAAACCCTTATCTCAGAGTTTCCAGATCATCCTGGTCTCAAATATTGTGACACTATCATCTCCATTAGCATAGACACTTATCATTTTTCTTTTGAAAAATGGGGTCTGTGGACTTGGGAGAGAAAGATCCAGTGATAAAGCCCCTGTCAGGCCTGGTGACAGAGTCTTTTGATTCTGGGCTCCTCAGAACACTGGATACATGACCTCAGCCCTGCTCTCCGGGAACTGTCACCCCAAACAATCCCCACATTGTGATCTCCTAGCACTCCCCACCTCAAAGGACTGGGACCAACTGGAACCAGCAAGAAGACAAAAGACAAAAACAAAACATGACCTCTGAGCTAAGATCACACTCAAAAACAAAACAAAACTTTGTCGGGCCTGTTTGACTTTCCAGTTCTTTAAGGTGGTTTTGCTTTTCCTCATAGAAATAAAGAAGTGGCAGACCTGAGATTAAGATCTGAGAGTCTTAGCCCAGGGCTAAGAATTAGCAGTAAAAGCCCCCAAGTAAAACCAAAGGGCAGGGAATTTAATCCTTTTGTGTGGCTGAAAGAGTTTGGTTAATCCCCTTTTACTGATAGCCAAAGCTGCTGCTCTCCTTCCACTAGAGAAGAGCGGAAACCCCAATTATCAACATCCCCAGGGGCTGTGGAAATATTGGCCGGTGCCTAGAGCTAAAGTGTGAGGTTACACCTAGACTTTAGGGTGGGCTTTCCTCAATCAAGCATCTTCAAGACCTCACAGGTCTGCCCTGATCAAATGGTCTGGTTAATCCTCTCATGACTTATGGAAGCCAGCAAGTTCCTGAGGGCTCTGGGACTTGGGCTAGGCTTGCCTCGACATGTGAGGAGAACTAAGGTTTCGAAACAGATCTGGAGCTAGGCATCTGCTGCCAAGCCCGAGGCCCAGAGGCTATTCCAATAGAAGCAGGGATAGGAGCAACAACTACAAAAGGAGGGATGTTAAGAGAGGACAGCAGAAAGTTGACCTTCACCTGCTAAGTCACCGTGTACATGTGCCCCCCCATAAAGATGCACAAGGATGAACAGAAATGAATTCCTTACATTTGCAGAATATTTTAAAAAAAATACTTTTCAAAGCATTGATAGATGTGTTATTCTTCTGTTACCCTCTCAGAATCCCAGAGATGGGGAAGGACAAGTAAAATAATTCTCAATGAACAGATGAGAAAACTTACCATACCGGTAACCTGCTTTAAGCCATAAAGCTAAGTTGTAGCAGAGCTGGGCCTAGAATCCTGATCTCCCAGCATCCTCTTTCCACAATGATGCGTCAGCAGTGGTAGCAGATGTTACAAGTTTCCAGGTTAGCCTACACGACTACAACATGAATGACAAAAATGGATGGGGAAATGAGAGCTGGGAACAAAACCCAGCTCAACGCCTTTCATTTTTTCATCTTAGAAAACTAACCCACACAAGAAGTAGGGAGAAGAGTACAATAAATCACGTGTCGTTCCCTGCCCCGCCCCCCAGCTACAATTATTGTCAATTCATGGCCACCCTTGTGGAACTCAGTTCTGTTGATCCCCACTGGTGCCCAGCATGCTAAATTGCTTGGCGGGTGAGAGTCAAATGGTTGCCATGGCCTTGGCACCTGCTTTGGAATTCCCTAAATCCTTCAGTGCCCTGGACTGAAAGGTCCACGAAGTGTGTACACAGGTCAGCAGGGATGTGCCTCTGAGGCAGGGCTGGGTGTAGGGCAGGGAGCAGAAAGGAGGCACACGGAGTCCTTAGGTGATTTCAGAGTCTGGGACTGTGTCAGACCTGGAATCTCTCAGGCATGTGTGGGGATCTGACAAAATGCTGAGATTAAATTTAATTCAACCAACCTTGTTAAGTGATTCCTATGCATAAGGTTAAGGACACAAAGATGAATAAAGATCCTGTGACTTGTGGGGCTCACAGTCTACAGTGACTAACCTGGTATTTCCCTGCAAAGGGAGCTGATCAACACAGGAACCTAAAAGAACTCGTCCCCACGGGTCCCAGAAAACTGTTTCCACCTCCATGAGGGTGCAGGGGGCATCAGAAGGTACCATCTAGGGCTCTCCCGGGCCACCTCCCAATGGGCTACTTCCTGAGTGTGAACACATTTGTGACTTCTGTTTGTTGGTTACCGGCCACCCCCCCTCTCCTTCTAAACATGCTGTTAGACCAGGTGAACTGCCATTGGGAGAGCTTTGTGTTCCTTCCTGGGGTTGGAGCTGGGGGGAGGGAGGACACAGCTCCCTTTGTCATCTGATCAGGCCCACAACCGGCATCTCACCTCTGTATCAGTGGTCAGGGTTTTCCAGAGGAACAGAACCAAAAGGAAATATATATATATATATAAATTCTGCCTTAAGACTACAGCATCAGCTTCTGCCTGAGAGTTTCCAGCCTGTCAGCCTGCCCTTGCAAATATCAGACTTTGCCATTCTCCGTTCCTCCCTCTCTCTTTCTTTCTCTCTCCATGTATGGCAACTTTCTCAGGGAAACGCCAGTTTTGCTCTCAAAGCATTTCAACTGATAGCATGAAGCCCACCCACATTATCAAAAATAATCTCTTTACTTGAAGTCAACTGACTGTAGATGTTAACTACATCTACAAAATACCTCCACAGTAACACTAGATTAGTGTTTGACTGAAGACAAAGACCTGGGTACTACAGCCTAGCCAACTCCATACATAAAACTAATCATCACAACCTCTACTGGGTGCCAAGCATCACTTTTAAAAAAGATACATATATATATTTATTTTGTTGTTGCTGTTGTTAGGGAAGTTGTGAGCTTACAAACCACCAGCATTAATGTGCAGAATCCCCATACATCACCCCTCCCACCAACACTTTACATTATTGTGGGACATTTGTTACAGATTATGAAAGCACATCATCAAAATATCACTACTATGGTCTATAGTACATTTAGTGTATTTTTTTCTGTACACCCCTCTTATTAGTAACACCATGGATTAGCAGTATACATTTGTTATAGTTCATGAAAGAACACTCATATTTGTACTTTTTTAAAAAAAGATTTATTTATTTATTTCTCCCCTGCCCACCCGCCGTCCTGGTTGTCTGTTCTCTGTGTCTATTTGCTGCGTCTTCGTCCTTGTCCGCTTCTGTTGTCAGTGGCACGGGAATCTGTGTTTCTTTTCGTTGCATCATCTTGTATATCAGCTCTCCGTGTGTGCGGTGCCGTTTCTGGGCAGGCTGCAGTTTCTTTCGTGCTAGGTGGCTCTCCTTACGGGGCACACTCCTTGCAGTTGGGGCTCCCCTACACGGGGACACCCCTGCGTGGCACAGCACTCCTTGCGCTCATCAGCACTGTGCATGGGCCAGCTCCACACGGGTCAAGGAGGCCCGGGGTTTGAACCGCGGACCTCCCATGTGGTAGACGGACGCCCTAACCACTGGGCCAAGTCCGCTTCCCTCATGTTTGTACTTTTAACCACAGCCCATCATTCACCACATGGTTCACTGCATGATACA
Organism: Dasypus novemcinctus; assembly: GCF_030445035.2. NCBI lineage: Eukaryota > Metazoa > Chordata > Mammalia > Cingulata > Dasypodidae > Dasypus > Dasypus novemcinctus. The sequence continues at coordinate 42,545,899 of NC_080675.1, forward strand.
GTTCCATGCCTTGTACAATCCATCCAAAGTGTACACTCAGTGGCTCTCAGTTTCATCAGGGTTGTGCAGTCATCATCTCAGTACATTTTTTAACGTTTTCCTTAATCCAAAGGGAAAAAAAATCCCATACCCCCCTATTATTTACTCTTAGCATTGATATAGTACCTTCCCTAATATTCAGCAAACATCACTTTTCACACAATGTTGGGGGAGACAAAGGACAAAGGCATGTCCCAGCCTACAGGGATCTAAATACCAAGGGAAGGGGCTCAGGCAACCACACACAGCATCTGTTCTCATCTGTAGAGAAAACAGAGCTCAGCCCATTAAGATCCCATGCTCAGGTGCCATGCTCAGGTGGGTTTGAATATTGGCTCAGACACGAAGTAATCCTGTGGCCTTGAATAACTTGCTTAACTTCTCTGAGCCTCTGTTCCCTCACCTGAAAATGAGGGCAATCATATCAGGTTGCACTATATGAAACTGCCAACATTTAACCATTTTGGACCTACAAAAACGGCAATTCCATGTGACTCATTCAAAGATCATATCATGCAGGATTATTTGAGAATTAAAAGAGATCTTAGCTGTCATTACTAATTGTTCTCACTATCAACTAACAAAAGACAAACCAACAGTGCCCTGGACATAAGAGGACACTTGGCCTGATAGATGTGCTCACCAACACAGAGTAGTTGAATATTGAACAAAAGGGTTTAAGATGCAAAGAAAGGTTTCCTCGGGAAGCGAGGCTCAACTGATAAGAGCATCCGCCTACCACATGGGAGGTCCAGGGTTCAAACCCAGGGCCTCCTGACCTGTGTGGTGAGCTGGCCCACGTGCAGTGCTGATGTGCGTAAGGAGTTCCCTGTCATGCAGGGGTGTCCCCCGCGTAGGGGAGCCCCATGCGCAGGGAATGCGCCCTGTAAGGAGAGCAGCCCTGCATGAAAAAAAAAAAAAAAAGTGCAGCCTGCCCAGGAGTGGCACCACACACATGGCAAGCTGATGCAGCAAGGTGATATAACAACAACAGAAAAGAGACGCAGTTTCCCAGTGCCGCTGACAAGAATATAAGCGGGCACAGAAGAACACACGGCAAATGGACACAGAGAGCAGACAACTGGCAGGAGGGGGGGGGGAAGGGGAGAGAAATAAATTTTAAAAAAGATACATCTTTTTAAAAAAAGGAAAGGTTCAACCCCTGTATTTCAGCCACAGTTCTCTCCAGGGGCAATCACTGTTACTGAGTTTCTGTGTATTTTTTTTTCCTTCCTCTCCCCCTCCCCCTCCCCCCACCCTGCTGTTTTTGCTGTCTGTGTCTGTGAGATCTTCTGCATCTATTTCTCTTTTTGTCTTCTCATCTTTCTCCTCTAGGATTCACCGTGATTCAATCCTGGGGACCTCTGATGTGGAAAGGTCAAATGTGCCACTACAGTTTCTGGTTTCTGCTGTGCTTCACCTTGACTCTCCCCTCTGTCTATCTTTTGTTGCGTCATCATCTAGCTGCGTGACTCACTTGCACAGGCACTGGCTCACTGCCCGGACACTGGCTCGCCACACTGGCACTGGCTCACCACGCAGGCACTCACACAGGCACTCGACTCACCACGTGGGCACTCAGCTTGCCACATGGGCACCCAGCTCACCATGTAGGCACTTGAGCGGGCACTCAGCTCACCATGCGAGCACCCACATGGATACTTGGCTGGCTGCACAGGCACTCGGTTTACCTCGCAGACACGCTTTCTCTTCTTTTTCACCAGGAGGCCCCAAGAATCAAAGTTGGGTCCTCCCATATGGTAGGTGGAGGACTTATCACTTGAGCCACATCCACTTCCCTGTGTTTTTTAGATATTCAATAAACATACAAGCATTTAAGTATGTATTATATATATACCCCCAGATACAAATAGGACAATACACATCATATTTAATAATATAACCTAGAGATCTTCCTGTATCAATAGACCTATCTATACAATTCCCAAGCTTTTAAACAGCTTTACTGTATTCCATTGTGTCGCTATTACATTATCTTATTTAAGGGTCCCCTTATTACCGATACTTGGGTTGTTTCCAGCCTTCTGCTAAAGTAAACAACGCTGCAGTGAATATTCTTGTACATAAAATTCTTTTGTATACATCAGCATATATGTGAAGGATAAGCTCCTAGAAATGGAATTATGGGGTTAAGTGATGTACATCTTTTCCAGATAGTCCAAATTGCCCTCTTTCTGAGGTCCTACTAATTCATACTCTAGCCAGCAGCAAGTATGCTTCCCCACAAAGGAGGTCAGTTTTGAACTAGCTTGTGAGATGGAAAGAGGGCTCAGGGGCACTCAGAGACAGCAGGACGGTGGCTCAGCAGCCAGCCAGGTGGGAAGGCACCTGGAGCAGGGACAGGGTAATCCAGCACCTAACATCTGCATCTGTCAAGCACCCAGCAACCCATAAAAAGCCCAGAGTGCAGCATACAGATACCCAACCTGGTAAAGAAGGGAATGAGTGAAGAGAAACATGCCACAGGAGAGTAGAGTGAGAGGTACATATTTCTCTCCAGGAGTTGGTGACTTCTGACAAGGGCAGAAGGGGGACCACGTTGTTTCTGCTCAGTTATTAGCTTCTATGAGATTGGGACCACAGGGTGCACCCCCATAAAACCTAGCTTTGAGCAGGCCCCACAGCCTGGTGGGGAGATGGAGGATAGTGCACTAACCCCACTTCTGGAATTTAGGAGAACTGGGTTTCTTGCCTCTTTCACTTCTTAGCTATGTGACCTTGGGGCAAGCCACAACTTTTCTGAGTTCTAGCTTCCTCCTTTGTAAAATGAGGATAATAATATGCAAGGACACTGGAATTCCCATTTTATGAAGTATTAATGATGTTATCAGCACTATATAGTGTCTGGCACACAGACGACAGTCCAAAAAGTTTGATAAAGAACCTAATGGCTCTTTCAGTGAAAGAGACACTAAAATGATCTTAAAAAGCCCAAGTTTAAATCAGCTCTGTTCCACAGAGTTTTATCGGGTGTGTTCCTAGTTAAAGCTTACCGAGGGAGTGTCCTGGCCGAGAGGAATTCAACAAGGAGAGGAGTCTACCCCCAGATGAGAGTCTTCGTTGCCTCTGCCACCTCCACTAAGGCCCCCTGGCCTCTGACCCCTGGTGAGTGATTCCTTTTTAAGGCTCTAGGACACAAAGCTCCTGGTGTCATTCGGCGCCTCACTTGTTTTCTTTTCTGCTTGGCTGATCTGCCTCTAGTAGTCAAGCCTGACCCATAAGGACCTCTAAGAGAACACCCAGAAATCACAGAAGAAATCACCTACGATGAGGTGGGCAGGAGAGCGGGAGGGGTGAAAGCTAAGGAGCACAGACAACACGGGGGTGGCCAACAAGTATGCCCAAGGGCCTTCCCGGGAGCGACTGGACAGAGCCGCCCCGAACTCCACACTCCAGGTGCTCCACCGGAAGGCTACCCCTCGCCTGGCCGAGCGGGTCTCGAGGGGCTACGGGCGCCCTGCAGCCTGCCCCGCGGCGTCCAGGGCTCCCAGCTGCCGGGAGCGCGTCTCCAGGTAGGCAGGCACCTGCTCCGGAACTGCCCTCCGCCGGGACCCAGGGGGTTCCCAGCCAAACGCGGCCACCTCCCGCCCCCCGCGCCAACACCACGCCCCCACCCCCGAACCCTTCCCGGGCCCCGCCGAGCGCGCGGGGCCGCTCACCTCCAGCCGGCTCGCGGGCGTCCCCGCCGCGCATCGGGCACGGAGGCGCCCTCCGCGCGCGGCCGCCACTGACCTTGCGCCGCTCTCGCCCGCGGCCGCCCCCGCCCCACTCCCCGCAGGCAGGGGGCGGGGTGGGCGTGGCGCCGAGAGGCCGGGGCGGGGCGGGCTCCCGCAGGCTCGCGGAACAAAGCCGAGCGGGGCTTCCCTTCGCCCCCGTCCACGCTCTGCGGGGCTCCCTCCTCCCCTCCCGCTCCTTAAAGGCCGAGCGCGGGGCTCGGAGGAGCGTGCAGCTCGCGGAGAGGCACAGGAAATGACCTCAGCAGGCCCCAGCCTCCCACCTCCCCGCAGCGCTCGGCTCGTCCCTGGGGCGGCGGGGAGAGCCGCGGGGTTCCTGGGCAGCGCGGGGTCTCCAGCCTCCGGCCCTGAGTTCTCTACGGAGGCCTCACCAGCTGCCCCCGGGAGTGGCCGTAGCGCCCTGGGGCATCGGCTCAGCTCCCAGCTGGCGTGGGACCCTCGCAGGATGTGGAACAAGACGGGACCTTATTCCCCAGCATTTTTCTGGCGACCTGTATGAACGGTGACGTCCATATATTTGGAACAGAAGTCCTTTTTCCCATTGGTAGACCAAATGTTATGATTTGTAATTTGAGGGGAGAAAATTATAGTCACCACAACCAGAGAGTAAATTGGGCCTTCAAAATTAAAAAGTTAGTTAATTACATTTAAAAGAAGCCGTCCAAATGGGACAGTCATCAGTGTACCCGCTTTCCTCGGAGGTTTGCAGTCCCTCGGTTCACCAAATATAATCCTACACCCAGAGGGGAAAACACTCAACATTTACTTAGGTGGGGATGAGGTAGAGAAGATGAAAATGAAAAATGCTGTAGAGAAGGATCCACATCTCAAAACAGAGCTTTCTTCCCCAAGCCTGTAGGCTCAAAGTCTGAGCAGAGGCAAAACTCCACCAGGGCAATTTTCTCCAGAGCTGCTTTAGAAGAATCATTCCAAGCACAGGTGTAGAATCTCTGGCCCCACCCGAGTTTGAATCAGAATCCCTGAGGGTGGACCTGGGAAACTGCCCCTTTCACAAGTGCCCTAGGCCATTCCCATGCACAATTTTGAGAGCCCAGGCACTTCAGAAAGCTGGTCCTGAGAGGAAAGGTGAAAGTTAAATTAGACCACTGGAACTTGGGAATCTGCAACCAGAGTCTCTGGAAACCAGGCTCTCCCAGGAGCTGAACTTGCAAATAGATTTATAGCTTATGGAAATTGGGATAAATCAGCTCCAGACTGTGGGACACTGTACCTTTATCACTCCCTTCAACACTTTCACAGCTTCCTAAGGGAGTCCAAAAAAAGCAAGTCCTCTAGAGTTTGCTAAGGGAGATTCACTCATTCATTCATTTGTTCACTCACTTGAATAGGTAATAATGCTCGTAGTATAAATTTCAAATAATAAAAAAGAGCTGATGATGAAAAGTAAGTCTTCTGATGCCCTGTTCCTTGTCCCCCAGATCACCCCCCAAACACAACTACAGTTATAAGGTTTTGTATATCATTTGAAGGTATTTCATATGTATATAAATATGTATTCAGGGAATATGTGAATGCTCATTTTGCCATAATGGGTTATATCATTGGATAGAGACCCATATAATGAGAGTGAAGGTATACCCACATCCTGGGGAGGACTGATGCCCTCAAATAGAGGGAATTGTATCTCTCAAGAGAAATGGTGTCTCCCAGTGCATTAGGGCAGTTGAGCATGTCAAGCCGTCAACACTGTTGCAAGTATCTCTGAACATGGCCCTTCAAACAATGAAGATTGACAGTCACTGTGGGCCCTGAGGGGAGGAGGAAAGAGGTATCAAATAGATGGAACCAGTGTAACTGTGTGGACAATAGAAGTGTTCCACAAGAGTATGCAAGGATGGATATAAGACATGTAAAATTACACCAAAAATATATAGGGGCTGATAGGCTAAAATGTAAATCATACTGTAAAACATAAGATAACTAAAAATTTAGAAAATTGTGGAGTCTAAAATATAAACCACAATGTAAACACAAATGTTACCTTGTTTGAAAGCTATTGTCTCAATATCTGTACAACAGTTTCAGTAAATATAGTATGAATATGTAAAAAGATTATTGTTGTGGAAGGGAAAAGGTTTTATGTTGGATATGTGGGAGTACTGGTGTGGGATGTTATTGACAGGGGACAATGGTTGGCAGGGAGTTCTTCAGGGCATATATCCAGGGTACATAAAAATGTTTGGATATTTTCATAGTGGATAAAATTAAAAACAACAACTGAGGGAGTGCTGAGTTCCTAGCCAGGGGAACTCTATCACAGTCCCTAAAGGAACTGCAACAATCCCCCAAGTGCAACGGGAAAGACCAAAAAAGAAGGAAAGTCCAACAATGAGCCCCTATGCTAATGACTGTGCTTGTGAGTCTGTGCACCTGAAATAGGGTGCCTAAGAGTTACCTCCTGAGAGCCTCCGTGTTGCTCAAATGTGGCCAGTCTCGAAGCCAAACTCAGCATGTAAATGCGTTGCTTTCCCCCCAGCGTGGGACATGACTCCTGAGGATGAGCCTCCCTGGTGCCAAGGGATTACTACCAAGTACCAGTTGATGATGTAACTGGCCTTGAATAAAAGGGTCAACTTGGACCAGCAGAATATCTCAATCTACATATAATACCAGGAATTAAAAATGCTTTTTGGCCTGAATCAAGGGGGAAATGGAAAGGACAAATGAGTTTATATGGCTATGAGTCTCCAAAAAGAGCCGGGAGGTTTATCAGAGGGGTTGCTCTTATGCACACCTCAGTAGAGTCCCAGAGACTGAGATAAAGTAGATACAACTCCGGGTATTGGTTCTTCTGAGGGCTACAGAGACCCACAAGTTCTATGGTCATGGCAGATGGAGTTCAGTGCCATGTCAGTTGGCCCTTCTTTGGAGTTTGTGTTTCCCTGTGATGGAGCTGGACTCAGATGTGATCTCTTTTCACAAGCCTCTCCTGTTACTTTTACCAGAACTGTAGTTGGTGCTGGGGTTTAATATATACCCAGGGGATCTGAATCTCTGGACTGACCATATGATAGCCAGGCCCTGAGCCTCAACAGACTTCAGCTCCTACACTCTGGTTTATTAGACTTACCCCACTCAGCTAACATAGAGTTGAAGAAGGTCAACCACCACACCATGGAGCCAAGAGTGCCTACAACTGAAAGCAGGAGGATTGCATCCAGCATCCATGTGGAATCTAAGTCTCCTCTTGATAGAGATGTGGAGTGGATACAACCATTCCAACGCCCACAGGATGGAGGAATAGAATATGGATTAAAGTGGACTTACTTATATTCTATTCATGAACTATTTTCATTAGTAATCAAAGAAAATGTGGCATTGGTGTGGAGAAAGTGGCCATGGTGGCTGCTGGGTGTGGGGAATGGGAGGAAGAGATGAGATGTGGAGGCATTTTCGGGACTTGGAGTTGTCCTGGGTGATGCTGCAGGGACAGTTACCCGACATTGTATGTCCTCCCATGGCTCACTGGGTGGAACGTGGGAGAGTGTGGGCTATGATGTGGACCACTGACCATGAGGTGCAGTGGTGCTCAGAGATGTATTCACCAAATGCAATGAATGTCTCATGATGATGGATGAGAATGTTGCTATGGGGGGAGGAATGGGGTGAGAGGGGTGGAGAGTATATGGGGACCTCATATTTTTTGAATGTAATATTTAAAAAAAAGTAAAGACCAAAAAAAAGCACATGAAAAAATAAATAAATATGTATTCATATCCCCCTTTTAACACTTAGGAAGTATCCTTTGCTTTTTCCTAACCTTACCGTTTGTTAACTGATCCATATTAGCACACCTAAAACTGACTCATTCTTATTTAATAGTTCCCTCCTATTTCTATTGATGGATGTTTAGGATGTTTGCAGTCTTTGGCTATTATACACCTTGCTGCAATGAATAGATTTGCAAATACTTCTTGATCCACGATTGTGACTGTCTTTATGGTTTAATTCTTAGAAGTGGAATTGCTTGTTCTAAGTACATGTGAATTTAAAATTTTGATAGATGTCCCCAAATTGCCACCAACCTACACACTTCTTTCAATATGTAGGAGTACCTCTTTGTTCCCTGCCACCCACATCAATGAGTAACTTATCACATAGTCCAAACCTTTGGAAAGGGAGGATTAAATGAATTAGTAAATCAGGTAATAGAGGTACCGAATTGGGGGCCCAATAATTGCTTAGTAAGTGATAGCTTTTCTTCACCAACCCCCAGCTTTACTCGCTCCCAACTTTTTATTTAGAAAAATTTCAAACCTATAGAAGTTGCAAAAAATAGCATACCTGTATACCTTTTGCCTAGATTTGCGATTGTTGATATTTTGCCACATTTGCTTTATCTCTCTCCCTCTCTCTCACTCACTCCCTCCATGCATATTTTTTTTTCTGGACCATTTGAGAGTTAGTTGTAGACATCAAGACCTTTCACCCCTGATTACTTCAGCATTTAACTCCTAAGTTAAAACAAGGGTGTTCTCCTATCATTATCACACTCAGGAAATTTAACGTTGACATCAGTGCAATACTATCATCTCTACTACACAGGCTGTGTTCACTTTCCCAGTTGTCCCAATAATGTGCTTTATAGCTGGGTTTAGTAGTTCTTCCCACCCTAGTGCTTGTCAGAGTGAATAGATGCCCAGGGGACAATGGGCTGGTCCCCTCCCCCACCCAGGGGTGGCGTGACTCACACAGCCCTGGACCCTGGCAGCTGGTCCCAAGGAAGCTTTTGTTAATCATTCTTCAGGGGCTGTGGGTAATCAACAATGAGACTGCAGGGATGCTGGTGGCAGGAGAACTTCCCCTCTAACGCTGGGGTTGTCCTACCAGCCTTTTTTGTCATCTCCCCTGCCTGACCCCAGCCACCCCACACTGGCAACCTGGGAAGGTTCTGCCCCCGAAGGGCCCTCTAGTTCAGTTTCTGGTGTCTCCTCCACCTTCTCTCTTGGTCTCCAACAAACCATGGTAGTCATCCTTGGAACACTGAGGCCCAGCTCCTGGGGAGGGGGGGAGGTTCTCAACTACAGCCCCCTACTCCACTCTATCCCAGGGATGAGTCCCTGTGGGCCCCGGACTGACCCACCCTTGACTTAACCCTGGCATTAAAAACTGGGTTTCTCAAACTTTGTCATTCTTCCCACAATTTTCTGTCTTAAGGTACTTTTACAAAGCCCTCTGCGGACCCTAGATTTAGTGTCAAACTGTGGCCAATGGCCAATTTCAGACCAAAACGTCAGGTGATGTCCCTTCTTCCCTACTTCCCTTCCTTCCTCCCTCCATTCATAGTAGCAGAATTTTAGGTTGTTCCAGGTGCTTTATGAGGTACCCCTGTCCACTTGGATAAGCACCCCCTTGCTTCTTGCTACAGTTTGTTCTGTGGTAAATGGAGAAACTAGTTCCTAAGTGCACCTGCCATTACAGTCAGAATGTTTGGGGGTTGGATGAAAAGACAAGGTTCTTAGGGAGTCACTACAGCATAGGGGGACTTCACAAAGCTGGGGCAAAGAAAAAGCCATCTTTGAGTACCATTTCTGGGCACCAACTTCGGCTGCTGCTGCAGAGGGAGAGGGAGGGAAGTAGCCAGGGCTGAGATAGGAGCTGAGGGACTCAGAAGCCTACAGGAAAGGCTCTGAGCCCCCAGAGCCCACAAAAGACCCACAGAGAAATAATGCCCACCGCAAATAAAGCTCGTTTCTGTTTGGTGTTAGCTTATTACTGCCAGTGGCCTGCCAGTGGAGTGCGGAGCAGAGAGAGGGGAAGAAAGCACGTACTCTGAGTCTAAAGGTCAGTTAAGGCACTGAAGCTCAGGGCCTCTTTTTATTCTTCTGAGAGGAGGAAGAGGCCTGGATGGGCATCCGTTGTGAATTGATGTAAGACAAATGTCAGGTTCTTGTATTCGCAGGCACTGCTGGAGATTAGAGGTGAGTGGAGGCCGTTTGTCCCCACTCCCATCAGCTCCTACAGGTGGAATATTAAAAATGGCCAAAACCAAATTCTGCCAGATATACAAACATTTATTGGCAAGCGGGTGCAAAACAATTCTACAACCTGCTTCAAAAGAGTTGGACAGTTGGTTCTTACACCTCATTCATGTGAGATCATTTGGGCCCAGATGATCTTTCCAGCTACATCCATATTTTGAAAACCACTCATTTCACCAGTAAAAGACTATTTCTGGGCAGCGGCTGTGGCTCAGTCAGTTGGGCTCCCACCTACCATATGGTGCCGTGGAGTGCCGACTCAGCAAGGTGACACAACAGAAAGGGAGACAAGCAAAAAAAAAACAAACTCAGAAGAACGTGCAGCAAATGGACACAGAGAGCAGACAGCAAGCAAGCTGCAAGGGGGGTGGGATAAATAAATAAAAACAAATACAGACACAGAAGAACACACAGGGAATGGACACAGAAAGCAGACAGCAAGCAAAAAGCCGTGGGGGGGATTTAAAAAAAAAAGACTATTTCTAACATCCCTTAAGAATATGAAACTGCTAGCATAGGTTTCAATGAAATGCCTATGTAACCATCCTCTGGTGTGTGGATTCCTGATTAGAGTACTTCAGCTGCTAAATAACCAGTCTAGGGGTTAGAGGAGAGTTAATTTCTATAACACACCACACAGTTTAGGCTGAAACATTTAAAAAATAAGCTCCTACAGAGTCAATATAACAGCATCCTAGTTTGTGCCTGGGACACACCTGGCTCTCTTCACAGGACAGCCCTATGGGAAAGAATGGGGGTTTTGAAACTGGCCAGACCTTAGTTCCAGTTCCAGCTTTACCATCTATGTGATGATGTGTCCTTGGGGGCAGTTGTGTAAGCTTTCTGTGTTCGTATCTCATTTGTAAACTCAGGATAATAATAATTCTTGCCTTTAAGGGTTGTTGGAAGGATTAAATGAGATAATATAGTATCTGGCTCATAACAAGGAACTCTAAAATGGTAGCTATTGTTATTTGTTCTTTGAACAGATATTCGCTAGAGGGCTAACATTTACCAGTTACTCTGCTAGGTCTTGCAGGGGATACAAAGATGATCAAAACATGCTGTCTGCTTTTAAGGAGCTCTCTCTGTTGCAAGATTTCAAGAGGTAAATGGGATGGCTTGAGAAAGGAGTAACTTGAAGAGAAACTTCGTTTTCCACATAGTCTAACCCCTTCTAGACACCCCACTTCTCAACCCTACCTATGTTGTCTGAGCAGTACTCCAGGCTCCAGAGGCTCTCCTGCTTTGTGCAAACCTTCCCAAATCAGTGTCCCTCCATCTGCCGTCGGGGCCTGGTTCTCAGTGGGAGGGGGAGGGGCGGGCCTCAGACTCCCAGAAGCCTGAGGCTAGTCCAGGTCCAGCCTTCTGCCTCAGGAACCCGGGAGAGCTCGATAGCTCTTCGTTCCCTGACAAGTCAGGAAGCTATTTCTACCTTTGTGTCTCTGGGAAAAGCTGGGGTAACCCGGCCTGCGTCTGAGAGTCTTGGTATCACCGTCAAAATGGGGCTGGGAGGACAGTGAATGGTCATGCAGAGGGGTGCATTCAGGGTAGGAAGGAAATGGGCTGTCCCAGAGGCTGAATTCTTAGGGGGTGGGGGTGAAAAGCTGTGAAAAGTTATCCTAAATTTTAGCCTCAACTCTCATTTATTTTCATTCATTCACTAACAAATATTTATTAAGTGTTTTCCTATTTCCCAGGGTGGCGAACAAAGGGTGGCCAGTATGACCCAATGAACTCAGGGCACAGGTTTTAGAACCAGATCTGCGTGGCATGGAATCCTGGCTCTTCCCAGCAGGGAGCACAGGGTGGAACTGATGCAATTACGACATAAATCAATCGCTGCAAATGATCTGTCCAGGGCAGCTGTGGGCTGTGGAGCCAGAGAGAGACAGGCAGAGGCCAGGGAGGGGAGGGGTAGAGGGAGGGGCTGTCCAGTAACTGCGCACAACTTAACTTCTGAGCTTCAGGCTCTTCGTTCATAAAACAGGAATCAACTCCTTGTGAGCTAGCTACGCCTGGGGTAGCTACCCCTTGCTGGGCAGCCCCACCTGTCCCCAGCTTCTGTGACAGTGACCGTCTCTCCTTGCACATGCTTGCACACAAGTTCCCTGTGTACATACATGTACACATGCACGCACACACGTGTACACCCACACAAACACCATACAACACTCAGGACTCTGGAACTAGCGTGGAGGCTGAAGCCCAGGCCCTGCCTGCTGGCTCCTATCAAGACTGGAACTACCTGTTCCAGGCTCTGTTCCCAGAGTGGGGCAGGGTGCAGCAGGGCTCAAGGACCCTGAGATTCAGCCCCCAGGCTGACAGACAGGCAGAGAGACATGCAAACACCAAATCGAAGCACATGTAATAGACCGCGAATGTTTTAGGGTTGTGCATAAATGGGACAATTCCTCGTCCTCTAGCCCACGCCCTCCCCCTTTGGTTGATTTTCTTCTTTTTCTAAGAATGCCTGGGGGACAAGATGAGGAACAAAAAGAAACATAGATTCCTGTGCCGCTGACAACAACGGAAGCGACACAGAGAACAGACAACCGGGGCCGGGAAGGGGAGAGAAATAAATCTTAAAAAAAAAAAAAATAGAACTTATATCCATGCAGAGTGACCTGTCCAGTGCAGCTATGGGCTCTGGGGCACCAGCGAGCCAGGCAGAGGGGAGGCTCAGCGGGGTGGGGTAGGGGGAGGAAGAGGGGAGAGGAGATGGCGAGGAGAAAGAAACGGGGGGCTTTGAGTTGGGAGCTGATAGAGTTCAGGGGGATGAGGGCCTGGTAAGGCCAGGCATCTACCTAGAATTCTAGATAATTTTAGAACTTGCAGTATCATGGGTTTGAATCAGCTGTCTTAATTCTCCATGTCAACAATATCCAGCTCCAGCTAGGTGGCAGGTACTACATCAGCCTGGGGAGCAGATGTGGCAGGAAACTGGAGTCCTAAGAAGCCAAGGAAATTCAGACCAGTCAGGGAGCTGCTGGTCATAGGCTTTGGCTCCCTTTTAAATTTTAATTTTTAAATATTTTATGAAAAATACTTGTAAATTAAAATGAACAGAAATATTATGCATAATCGTAACTATGTAATTAAGCAGAGTATAAAATTTGCATGAAATTTTTGAATTTTTAAATATTTAAAATTGCTTCAACTATATATACACATGATTTAAAATAAATATATAAACAGAATGATGTATATGCTCTTTGGGTTACAGGAAGCCTTTTTTTTTTCTTGACCATCTGCTCATGTCACACTACACACATAGTAATTCATCCATCTAGTATCTCCCTTTCTAAATTTTTTTCTCTGTTTTTATAGAACTCTTCACAATATTGGCAAAAAAGTCATGAACAATAAACAAAGTCCCTGAACTATTTGAGTATACCTTTTAGTGTTACATATATCTAAACATATATATGTATATTTAAAAAGAGTTATATTCAGCCATGAACATATTAAACAGCACTCTGAATCTTGATTTTCTCCCTCAGCATCATCAAATCAACTTGTTTAGCTCTTACTCATACTTTTTAAAAAAAAGACTTATTTATTTACTCCACCAACTCCACCTTCCCCCACCATTGTCTGCTCTCTGTGTCCATTTACTGTGTGTTCTTCTAGGTCTGCTTATATTCTCATTAGGGACTCTGGGAACTGATCCTGGGACCTTCTGGAGTGGGAGAGAGGCAATCATTCTCTTGCACCACCTCAGCTCCCTGATCTGCCGCATCCCTTACTGTCTCTCCTCTGTGTCTGTGTCTCTTCGTTGTGTCATCTTGCTGCACTAGCTCTCTGTATGGGCCACACTCCTGCGAGGGGCAGCACTCCTGCGCAGGGCAGCACTCTGCACAGGTCAGCACTCCTCATGGGCCAGCTCAGTACACGTGCCAGCTTGCCACACAGGCCAGCTTGCCTTCCCCAGGATATGCCTCTGATATGGTAGATGGGAGGCCAATTGCTAAGCCACATCCACTTCCCTTCATCCTTTTTTAAAAAAAGATTTATTTATTTATTTATTTCTCTTCCCTTCCCGCCCCCCAACCCCAGTTGTCTGTTCTCTGTGTCTATTTGCTGCGTCTTCTTTGTTCACTTCTGTTGTTGTCAGCGGCACAGGAATCTGTGTTTCTTTTTGTTGTGTTATCTTGTTGCGCCAGCTCTCCGTGCGTGCGTGCGGCGCCATTCCTGGGCAGGCCGAACTTTCTTTCGCGCTGGGCGGCTCTCCTTACGGGACGCTCTCCTTGCTCGTGGGGTTCCCCTATGCGGGGAACACCCCTGCGTGGCACGGCACTCCTTGCCAGCATCAGCACTGCGCGTGGACCAGCTCCACACGGGTCAAGGAGGCCCAGGGTTTGAACCGCGGACCTCCCATATGGTAGACGGACGCCCTAACCCCTGGACCAAGGCCACCACCCGCCCCCCTTCATCCTTTTTAATGACTGCATAATATTTCAATAGATCTCATAGTTTGTTCGACCATTTCCCTGGTAATAACTATTCCGTAGGTTTTTGTCAGGATAAACATGCTTACCCTTACATTACTGTATCCTGGTGCTTTTATTTCTATGGATTAGATTACTAAAAGGACAAATGCTGTGTCAAAAGTTATATTTATATTCAGAATCTATAAAAATCTATTAAAAATTGATGTAAAAGGAATACCAAGACAGAGCAGCAGCTGGGAGCCAAGTGAGAGAATTTTCAGTGAGTTGGTATGATCGGCTGTGTCAAATGAGAATTCCGGGGCAAATTTGGCTCTTTCCTACCTTTTTATGCCTAGAAGCTTTTATGATTTTTTCTTTGTCCTTAGAGTTCTGTAACTTTACTAGAATATACCAAGGTACATGCTTTTCTTTATCAAATCAGCCTTAAAACCTGGTTGATTCTTTTTAAAATTCTGGCTCAGGTTTTTTTCAGTCCAGGGAAATTTTCTTCTATCTTAATACAATAGTTCCCATCCTCCATTGGATTTTTTTTCCTTCTCTTTCTGCTACTCCTACTATTCACAAGTCAGGGTTTCAGGATCTGTCCTCCATGCTCCATGGTAACCTTATCCATTTGCTTCAGATATCTTTATCATTGATCTGTGCTCCAAGATATTTCTTCCCTTTGCTTGACCATGATGCTAATTCAGGTCTCCATGGTGATCTCCCTTTCTTTCAAAATCTAATAAAATCCAACTGGAAGGAGGGGGAGCTGCTCCATGCAGTGACTCAGGGGCCGAGGCTGACAGCATCTGCCCTCTTGAACAGCTGAAGCCCAGAGTCTTTTGAAGAGTCGACATCCAGTCAGCAGATATAAGGAAAAATCAAGGCTCTTGTCTGGGAGGCTTTCATGGGACAGTCAGTTCTGAGGCTGTGAAATGTCCCAATTAAGGGACCATCAAAGATGCTTTCACACCAAAGGTTGCTGCTGGCAGATCCTGGAGTCCTGCCACGTGGTAAGAATGGTGGCTGATCTCTGCCATTCCTGAAGTCCTTTCTCTTACATGGCAGGGTAAAAATGGTGGCTTCCTTTCTCTGTGTCTGCTGTGACTCCTTTCCTGCTGCGACATTTGGGTTTTTGAGGTGACAGTGTGTGAACTCTGGAGTTCTACTTCTAGGGTTCAAATCCCAGCTCTGGCACTTCAGCCAGTTCTTGGCTCTAAATCATTACTCAATAGATGCTGGTTGCCATTATCTTTTCAGCTGATGACAGACCCAAGATGGGAGGGAGAAGAATCTTTTTGCTACCCTCACCCCTTTGCCAGAGTCAGTTCTGCCTGAGTTCCCCACTACCTCATCTCAGAGTTGTACTAACTACGTGGGAAGTCTGATAAACCAGAGTTCTGCTCATATATTCAATACACACTTAGTGAATACCTTTTGTGCCAGGATGGGGCCGGGCAGGGGGCCAGGGCAGTTGAAGGTGACTCTGTCCTAGGCATCTGGCCCCATTCTGTGTTCTGCCTTGCAGGACCTCTTATGTCTCTTGGCCTTCCCTCCTCTAACTGGCTGCTTTGCCTGCAGGAAGAGGCAGCCTAAGATCTAGGGAGGGATCCTACACAGGCAGGGCTGTGAGGGGAAGTTCTTGCTCAGTTACTCCTTTGCTCTACGATCTTTGAACAGTCTCAGCCACAACTCATGCCTTTGTTTTTTGTTTTTTTTTAAGATTTATTTTTTATTTAATTCTCTCCCCTTCCCCCTCCAGCCCCCAGTTGTCTGCTCTCTGTGTCCATTCGCTGTTTGTTTTTCTGTGACCTCTTCTATTCTTATCAGCTGCACCGGGAATCTGTTTCTTTTTGTTGCGTCATCTTGTTCTGTCAGCTCTCCGCGTGTGCAGTGCCATTCTTGGGCAGGCTGCACTTTCTTTCGCGCTGGGCAGCTCTCTTTATGCGGGGCGCACTCTTTGTGCGTGGGACTCCCCTACGCGTGGACACCCCTGTGTGGCAGGGCACTCCTTGCATGCATCAGCACTGTGTGTAGGCCAGCTCCACACGGGTCAAGGAGGCCCGGGGTTTGAACCACGGACCTCCCATGTGGTAGGCGGATGCCCTATCCATTGGGCCAAGTCTGCTTCCCTCATGCCTTTGTTTACCCAACTGTAAAAATGAGCAGGACCTTAATGGTTGCTCTCCTTGGCCTAGGGATAGACAGTTGATGGATACTTCACAGGGGCGATGATCTGGGGAGTGGAGGGTTGCCTCAGTACAAAACACTGTCCTGGCTGGGATGAGAAATGCTGGATGGGAATTGAGGAAACTTTCTCACACACATCCGGGAGAAGGTCAGTCATTTCGAGGTACTCACTCTAGTCTCCTAATTGAAAAAAAAAATCAAAACCCATTTAAGCCAATATTTATTGGCTTAAAGCTTACTATGTTCTAGACACCTGTTAACACTTTATAAGTAATTATCTTAATTTATACAGTTCTCTGGGGCTGAAGCTATTTTTATTTCCATTTTATAGATAAGAAAACTGAGGCTCACAGAAGTTATGTGACATGGCCATGGACAGGGAACAAGGAAGTGGTCAAACCAGGACTCAAACCCTGCTCTGCCCTGACTTCAAAGACCATCATTTTAACCACTGCATTCCTGGGGCTTGCCTTGGCTTCAGAAACACCCGCATTCCCCTGTAGGGTGTCTTCCAATCCTAATGGTCACAATAAGAGTGAGCAGACAAGTATCTCAGAATTCACAGAGAAGGGGAAGAAGGGAAATACATGAGAGAATGGGTGGACCCAGCTATGCTGCTCCAGATCCCTTCCTTCCCGGGGGTTTTAGGGTGAAACCAATAGGTCTGTTATCTTCGGGATTTTACGAGAAGTTTCAGGGCTCTCATCTTCTTGGACTCTCACTTTGCTTGTTCCTTTTTTTTTTTCTTTTATTCTCCCCCTTGCTGCTTTTTTGCTTGCTGTCTGCTTCTTTTTGTCCATTTGCTTTTTGCTTGTTTTTTTGTTGGGTCACCTCGCTGAGGTGGCACTCCGAGGCGCTTGCAGGCTGGGCAGCACTCCACAGTGTCTAGGCGAACCTGCCTCACAAGGAGGCCCCAGGACGTGAACCCAGGGCCTCCCATATGGTAGATGGGAACCCAACTACTTGGGCCACAGCCACTTTCCTTTGCTTATTCCTTTTTGTGAAGTGAGGTTAGTCCTGTTGACTTCTGCCTTCTGAAAGTTAGATTTGAGGCTGTTGCTGAGCGCCACCTAGTGGTCAGGATGCTTGTTTGTTTCCTTGAGCTACACTGAGCTCACTGTTGCTACTCATAGCCACCCCTAAGGCCAGATCCTTTCCTTCATGCTTTGGTCACCTTGATAATGTGGTGGTTAATGGGACTTTAAGCTCTGCATAAAGTGGAGACTTTAAGTTCTGTATACTTTGTTCCTGTTCAATTTTGCATAGTTTCAGGCAAGGGAACTGGAAAAGTTAGTGGCAGTAAAAGACAAGGGTGAGCCCACAACTGTTAATGGAAGAGTTGGTATTCAGAATCTCATCTATAGGACTCCAATAGTCATTCTCTTTGTCACTGTTTTGTACTGACTCCATCCTTCATTTACCAGATGGGAAGACAGAGGCCTCACAAAGGGAAGTGATTTAGTGCATTGTGCCCAAGAGCCCTGAAGCAGGTATCCTGACCCCTACCCCAGTCTCTATGCTGTCCTCCAACATGAATGAATGCTGAGAAAAGTGTGAAAGCCAAGATGAAAAAGACTTTTGTACACCCCGATCAGGATGGCAGAGTGAGAAGCTTCAGGGCTCTGTCTTCCCAAAGAGAACTGGCAGAAATCCCTTTCTCAAAGCCCCAGAAAAGAGTTAAAGGATTGCAGCAACAGGGTGAGTACTAAATTAAGAAAAAGGCATCTTAAAAGCAGTAGGATCATGAGGAGCCCTGGTTGGCCTTCCCCCATCTACTCAGCTCAATGCAGAGATGGCCCACATTCCCAGTTCTGGTCCCTGGTCCTGGTTCCAGAGGGAGCAGAGTAACCATCACGCACATCCTGGGAACATGCGTGTCTGGCCAAATCTCTCTGGTGGTGGCCTGAAAGACTAAACCAGGATACTCCTTATCTAAGTTTGCCATCCCAGAACTTACCCGACATGTAGACAGCAGATTACAGAGGGAACATTTCTATCAGAGTAAATGGGGGAATTCCTAGGGTTACATGCACATGCCCAAGAAAAGATGCATGTGCAGAAAGGATCAGGGAGGCCCCTAAGCGTTGGCCTGGAACTATTCTCTAAACTCATGGAATAGATAAGCCTTAAGGAGAAAACTTAAATAGGTCTCTATTCAAACACTCTTCTTCAAGACTTATGTGAAGACTGGCAAAGGTATTTTCTTTTTTTTCTTTTCTATTTCTTTTTTTGTTAGCTCCTGGCATTCATGGAAAATTCTGTCCTAACACTTGCTGGGTATCACCTTAAGGAATAGATACTTCAAAGACTAAATTACAACAACAATACAGTAACATATCAAAATGTCCAGGTTTCATCTTTTTTTTTTTTAAGATTTATTTATTTATTTCTCTCCTCTTCCCCCTACCACCCCAGTTGTCTGTTCTTTGTGTCTATTTTGCTGTGTGTTCTTCTTTGTCTGCTTCTGTTGTTGTTAGTGGCACAAAAATCTGTGTTTCTTTTTGTTGCATCATCTTTTTTTAAAAAAAGATTTATTTATTTATTTATTTATTTATTTATTTCTCTCCCCTCCCCCTGCCCCAGTTGTCTGCTCTCTGTGTCCATTCGCTGTGTGTTTTTCTTTGTCCACTTCTGTTATTGTCAGCAGCTCGGGAATCTGTGTTTCTCTTTGTTGCGTCATCTTGTTGTGTCAGCTCTCCTTGTGTGCGGTGCCATTCCTGGGCAGGCTGCACTTTCTTTTGTGCTGGGCAGCTCTCCTTACGGGGTGCACTCCTTGTGTGGGGGGCTCCCCTACGCATGGACACCCCTGAGTGGCACAGCACTCCTTGTGCGCATCAGCACTGCACGTGGGCCAGCTCCACGTAGGTCAAGGAGGCCCAGGGTTTGAACCATGGACCTCCCATGTGGTAGATGGACGCCCTAACCACTGGGCCAAGTCCGCTTCCCCAGGTTTCATCTTAAGTGTACAAAACATACAGAAAAACAGGAAACAATGGCCCAGACAAAGGAGAAGATTAAAGCATCAGAAACCATATATGAGGAGGACCAGACCTGGAAAACACCAGACAGAGACTTTTAAAATGATCCTAAATATGCTCAAAGAACTAAAGGAAAACATGGAAAAAGAACTAAAGGAAATCAGGAAAACAAATAGGTGAGCACAAAGAGACTATCAATTAGAGAGTTGAAAATTATGAAAAGGAACTAAACAGAGCTGAAGGCTATCATAAAAGAAATTAAAAACTCCCTAAAGGGCTGGTAGAAGAAATAATCAGTGAATTTGAACATTAAACCATTGAAATCATCCCAGCTGAGGAGCAGAAAGAATAAAGAATGAAGAAAAGTAAACAGAGCTTGAGGAATCCATGGGACACCATCAAGTTTACCAACATATCCATTATGAGAATCCCAGAAAGAGACAACACAGAGAACGGAACAGAGAGAATATTCAAAGAAATAATGGCTGAAAAATGCCCAAGTCTAATGAAAAACATGTATGTACACATACAAGATGCTCAACAAACTCCAAGCAAGATAAACCCAAATAGACTCACACCATAACATATCATAATCAAGCTGTCTAAGGTCAAACATAGAGGAGTCTGAAAGATGCAAGAGAAGAGCCATGTGTCACGTACAAGGGAGTCTCAATAAGATTAGGTGCTGATATCTCATCAGAAATCATGGCAGCAAGGTGGCAGTGGATAATACATTTAAAGTGCTGAAAGCAAAAAAATTACCTTCCAAGAAGTCTATACCCATTTTGAAGTCTTTCAAAAATGAGGGAGAGATTAAGACATTCCCAGTTAATACAAAGCTGAAGGAGTTAATATGTAACTTCACTTTTTTTTATTTCCTACAGGATTTAAAAGGAACTTGCATAAAATGTAAAGATTTATCAGTAGTTTTGGACTCATAATATATAAATATGCAATTTGTGACAAGAACTACATAAAAATGGGGGGATGGAGAGGTATAGGAACATAGCTTGTGTATATTATTGAAGTTAAGTTGGTATTAAAGTAAATGAGGCCCACTGGATGGAATGGAGGAGAGTATGGGCCATGATGTGGACCATTGTCTATGAGGTGCAGAGGTGCCCAAAGATGTACTTACCAAATCCAATGGAAGTGTCATGATGATGGGAACGAGTGTTGTTGGGGGGGGGGGAGAGGGGGGATGGGGGGGTGGGGTTGAATGGGACCTCACACATATATTTTTAATGTAATATTATTACAAAGTCAATAAAAAAAAAACAGAAAAAAAAATAAAGTAAATGAGACTTGTTTTAGGTTTAGGATGTTAAATTTAAGCCTCATAGTAACTATAAAGAAAATATGAGAGAATATGCAAAAGCTCATAGAGACAGAAATTAGACTACAGGTTGCTGGAGTGGGGGATGAGGAATAAGGAGTTAATGCATTAAGAGTGTAGGGTTTCTATTTGGGGAAAGGGGAATGTTTTAGTAATGAAAGGTACCACAACTTTGTGAATGTGATTAATTCCACTAAATGGTAAGCTTGGGAATGTTGAAATGGGAAATTTATGTTATATATATGTTCTCACGCTTTAAAAAAAAGAGCAACATTGTTTAAAGAGACAATGACAATTAAATGCAATATGATTATGGATGAGATCTAATGGAGGAGAAAAGGCTCAAAAGGACATTATTGAGACTTATGAAAAAATTGGAATATAGATGTAAGCTTTATGTTGGTGTTATTTCTTGAACTTATCACTGCCCTTAAGGTGGTTACATAAGTGAATATCCTTGTTCTTAGGAAATACACATGGCAGTGTTAAATGTAGAATGAGCATAATGTATAAAACCTATCCTCAAGTGTTCAGAAAATGGGTTGATAAATAGACAGATGAATTGATAGATGGATAGATATATCTAATCATACAGCAAATGTGGCAAATGTTAAAATTGGTGGATCTGAAAAAAATGATGGATCTAGTACCAGGAGGGATAGGGATATTTGGAGTTCACTGTATGGGTTTATACTATTTTGTAACTTTCCTGTAATTTTGAAAGTATTAAAAAAAAATTAAGACCAGGGTGATGTAGGGAAAGATGGAAAGAATGTTTTTCCCTTCCCAGCTCCAGAAACCTGACTCCAGGCAATGGGGACCTCCTCCTTGGTGCACAGCACAGGACCTTGGGTAGCTCATTCTGGGTATCTTATCCGGACATGCCACGTGGGCCAGGAATAGTTAAGAGACTCTCTGCACAAAGCCAAGCTGTGAAGTAACGATCATCTTTGCTCTACCACAGATGAAATGATGGGACACAGAGCTGGGACCAGACTGCTCAAATTACAGCAACAAAGGAATCCATGTATTGGGAACTTTGCTCTGTGAAAGTGAGCTTTGGAGTTATCACAGAGGTGGTATGGGCAGTGCACCTTTCCAAAAAGGAATTCTTCATTTCCTGATTCTGAATTTCTTGGTCCAGGCACAGAATAGGGAATATTAGTGCTTTTTACTTTACAAAGTGGGCTCAAAAGTTTGTAGACTTGAATTGGACCCACCGAAAGGAATAGAGATGATAGACATTTCTCATACATAAGAAGAGAGGTCAGTGGTGGGGCAGACCAGGCAGATTCCTAGGATTGGAAACAGACAGGCATTGCTCTGGGAATTATGCATGACTACTGCTTCTTCTAGACACTGCATGTTGCCCCATTAGCCATTGGGAAAACTGTCAAATGGCTTCTGGAGTGAACTGATCCTGAGAGCAGGAATTTCTTGGGAATAGGCAATCAAGCTTGTACATCAACAAAAGAACAAAAGATCCTCCTGGGAAGAACATGGTTCTTTTGGGAAACAAAATTTTAGTGTTCAAATAATCCATTAGGATGTTTCTGAAAATAGTAATCTGTATAATTTTGGAAGTCATTTATAGTTGTAGTGATCACTAAGAAATTTCTTACAATACCTTATAGGAGAAGGCTGAGGGGGGCTTAAAAGGATTGTATTGCCCCTAATATTTATAGCAAAATAAAAGGAAAAGAAGGATACAATCTACATCTCCATAATTTGGGACTTATATAAAATAAATAAATTATGACTATGATTCATTTAGAAAATAAAATACTATTTAGCCATTAAAATTTATGAAGAATTATATTTATGGACAAGGAAAATGTTCATTACTTAATGTTGAGTGAAACAATTTCCAGAATAGTATGTATAAAATGATATATTTTATGCAAATCTGTGTATATATAACAATATGTATATCTATACATACAAATATATGTGGATGATTTTTTCCCCCAAACATTAACAGGGATTATATTTGGGCATAGAAATTTGGTATAATGTTTTTACTTTCTGCTTTCTTGTTTTCTATATTATGTGAACATTTTCCAATGAGTATGAATCATTTTTCTAATAAAGCTATTTAAATGTTTTAAAAGTATCGATCTCATTTGTAAGGTAGAAAGCTGAGATTCAGGGAAATTGAGAACTAACTCAATAAAACCACAGCCTGCCAGTCAAAGAGCCAGGATTTGCCCTCATATCTTCCCATGCCTCAAGTTTAATATCAACCCTTGAGTCATTGTCTCCAACTGGCCTAGATACTGAGATACTGGGAGAGATATACTGGCAAGTAGGGGCCTGTTTGGGTGTTTTGAGTATCAATGTTCAAATCAGAGGAGACTCACATGCTTTTGATAGTGCCTGGATCCCTGTTACCTCTTCAAAGCAATTAAGCTATGACCACAACAGCATTACTGGATTTCTATTATACAGCATGTTCTTGTGGTCTGGCATTTGTCCTGGTGTTGAGGGAGCAGCACAAGACTGGGGACAGAGTTAAGTTGGGCTAGTTCTAATCCAAGCCTGTATCCCCACAAAAGAAGTCCTTATCCCTGGTATCTGCGAATGTGACCTTATTTGGAAATAGGGTCTTTGCAGATGGAATCAAGTTAAAATACGGTCATCTTGGATTAGGACGGATCCCAAATCCAAGGACTAATGGGTTTATAAGAGAAAGGAGAGGGAGATTTGGTTACAGAGACATGGAGGAGATACACAGGGAAGAAAGCCATGTGACAACGGAGGCAGAGATTAGACTGCCGGGAACCAGCAGAAGCTAAGAAGATGCAAGGAAGGGTTGTCCCCTAGAGCCTTCAGAGGGACCATGGCCTTGGAGACTTCCAGCCTCCAGAATTGAGAGAGAATAAATCTCTGTTGTTTTAAACCATTACGTTTGTTATATTTTGTTACAGCAGTCCTAGGAAACCAATACAAAGCCCATTTCATATCCTGCAAGGAAAATGACGTTTTCAGCCATTTTCCCTCTTGAGGAAAGGTGGAACACAAAGCCGGTTGGGTGCAGTCCAGAGGCCTCACTGCCTAAGGTTCTGGGCAGGAGCAGCACGGCGAATGATTTTAAGAATGAAGTCCTGAGCTTCTTCCTTCCCAATACCCTTCTGCACTCCTGAGATCCAGCCACATTGGTCCACACCCCCTAAATGCAGCACCAGAGACCCTGATGGCCCTCAGCATTCTTAGAGCCCAGGGTGTCACCTGGCTCCAGTCAGCCTGGTGAAAAAGTGACAGTCAGGACAGGTTCCAATGTCTTCCTAGAAGATGAACTTGAATTTAAATGTTAAAAGCTCAAGGACATGATATGGTATTAACCTCCCATCATACACTACAGGGCCAAGAAGAGGTCCCTGAGCCACTGGTTCCCTTTGGAGCCATTCTGAACACAGACATATTAGTTCCAGAGCACAGGACTCATCCCCAACTTGTTCTTCTTTTGTGTCATTGAAAAGCCTCCTATTCTTCCCTCGCTGTCCTTAGAGCCCTCTACTGTATTCTCTGGGGTGGTCACAGTGCAACATGCCTGACATTACTGGGCAAGGCAGGGAAAAGTTCCACTGAAGATGGAATTCCCAAATCTGTATCCTTGCTGAAGAACGTAAGAGAAAGCAGACCTGGACTTAAGCTGTGGGAAAGAAAAAGGGGGAAAGAGCCTTTTGACAGAAAGAAGAGTGTAAGTTTGCAAATGCCAGTCAATATTGAGGCAAAGCTAGAGAGTTGACTTGACAAATTAAGAGTGGTGGAGATATAGGAAGTGGATATGGCTCAACTGATGGGGCATCTGCCTACCATGTGGGAGGTCCAGGGTTCAAACCCAGGGCCTCCTGGCCCATGTGTCGAGCTGGTCTATGTGCAGGGCTGCCACACGCAAGGAATGCCATGCCATGCAGGGGTGTTGTCTGCGTAGGGGAGCCCCACACACAAGGAGTGCATGCCGCAGGGAGAGCCGCCCAGCACGAAAAAGCACAGCTTGCCCAGGAGTTGTGCCGCACACATGGAGAGCTGATGCAGCAAGATGAGGCAACAAAGAAGAAACACAGATTCCCAGTGCCGAAGAGAATGAAAGCGGACACAGAAGAAAACACAGCAAATGGACACAAGAGAGCAGACAATGACGGGGTGGGGGGGGAGGAGGGGGGTAGGGGAGAGATAAATCTTAAAAAAAAAAAAAAGTGGTGGAGATAAAGCCTTCCCTTGGAAAAAGTTCCAAATTAGAACACAAATAATCACAGCTCTTCTTCTACACAGCAGGTGAGAATTTAAAGCAGTCACTCACTTGGAGCATAGGGTAATGCTTTGTTATGAACCATCTTGTATTGTTCTCTTATTCCGTTATGTATAAGTCTCAGTCTTTGTTACCTGTGTGACCCTAATTCCTTAGCATGGAATATTCATGGTTGTTGAATTGAGTAACAAGTTCCTTGAAGTCAGGAGTCCAGTGGTAGGCAAGAGAGACACTAAATACATATTTATTAATTCATTAGCATCTGAGCCTAGTAGGACCACCTCAACTGAACTAATTCCCCAGACAAGAAAAGGCATCAGCAATTCCTCAGGCTTAAGCGGTCTCTCCTGAAGGTGGCAGAGTTGTCCTAGAAGGTCCAGAACAAGGATGGTAAAAAGAGTAGAGATAGATTTTACCCTGCTTTCTTTGATGCCCTCCAGTCTCCATTCCCATGCTCCCACGCTGGCTGCCTCTCACCCATCTCCCGTGGGAGAAACCTTTTGCCTCAGAGCTGTATCTACAAAAAGAAAGCTTTTCCCACTCCTCCCAACCAATGACCTAGTAAGGCCAGACCTTAGGACTTGCATGAGATATTGTGAAATTCTTACCCTATTAAGGTTGCCAAGTCCCAAGTTATAGCTTCTGCAATCACTGTGACTGGCTGAAATTTCTCTTTGAACTGATACAGTGAAGTTGGGACAGGCACATAGTGTCCCCCCGGAGGGAAAGGCGTAGATAGCAGCATAAAAGCTTTTAGTTGCAAAGCCTTCTCATAACCAGGCTTGCCTTAACAATACCCTTTTGTCCCTCCTCAGAAGACTAAACTCCTTGCAAACTGGCAAAAGGAGGCATGAAGGGGTGGTGGCCAGCTTGGAGTTTAGTTTCTAATCTCCAGGACAGAAATTCTTTTAAATGTGCCCCCAGCACCTGGGCTGAGTGCTGAGTCGGAAATGAGAGCAGGTGGGGTGGAGGAATGGGATGTTGCGGGTGTCTCCCCTTGATTCCCAAATTTCGTAATCGTCTCTGTCCCCCATAAGATTCACAACCTTCATAATTAGCTACATACTAATACGTATGTTGTGAATAGTTTCCATTTGTGTTCATATTTTCACTTTTCTTCTCACATTGGCCTTTCCCCCACCTTAATTTACGGCTAGTCTTATGAACCTGCACTAATTTTCAGAGCTGTCTTAATGCACATACATTAAGGTCTTAATGATTTACGGATGGATTCACATTATCACAGAATCATGAGTTCTTCATTTTCAGGCTCAAGGTGTTCATGAATTCTGCATAGTTCTTATCCATTGCTTTTTCTTTTTGGTGACTGAAAATAGAGATAGGCCATGACTTTTAAATACCCCCAAAGTAGGAAGACACAAATTATTCTGAGAGCTCTGTGAAAATACACATCCCTCTCCTACCCAGAAATATGTAAAAGAAGCCTGATAAACCTGCAGTCAAGCTGACAGTTTTCCTGGGACCAAATGCCTCGTCTTCCTTACTAGCATCCTTTTCCACCCTGCAGTGGTATATTGTCAACACCCAAGGACATCTTTAATAACCTTTTGCACTTGTTTCCACTATCACAATTCACCCATTCCTAAACATAACTCATGGCTGGGCGAAATCTACAAGAAGTCTGCCTGTCTCCAGCTCTGTACCTACCCCAGCCAGAGAAATTATATTATTCAGCAAATTATGCCTCCGTGTCCCACTACCTCCTGCTGCTTTCTCAAGGCTTATCTGTTTCTCTCTTCACCTTTTAACATAGTTGAGAACCTTATAGGGATACTGGCTCAGGTACAAATTCCCTGTGCTACTTGCTTACCCCATGTGATGGACATTTGCTGTTTGTGGGCTGCTTAGCATCTTTCCCACCCTTTTGTAACAGCACCTTGAATTCCCTCTCCCTGCTTACCTCTCACTTGTGATTAGTGGTACTAGTACGGCTCTATATCAGGGAGTCCTGCTGGATCTCTCCTGGCCAAAGGGTGGGTGCTTGGCTCAACTTCTGCAAATTTGACTTATACACTTGAGCAGGAGTAATAACAAGATAGAAGCTTAGTTGCTCTGGGAGCAGAACCCTGAGGGAGACTTTCAATTACTTCCCATTCCTTGGTTGCCCACTGTCCTGGTCCTAACCGCTTCAAATCTGGTTTGCCAGGATTTCCTTCAAATATGTGAGCCACCTGATCATATCTTCCAATAAATTCCTTTAAATTTTAAAAAATGGAGTTTTAATTTTTTTAAAAAACACTTTAATTTTTTTTTTAAGATTTATTTTTTATTTATTTCTCCTCCCTCCCGCCCCCAGTTGTCTGCTCTCTGTGTCCATTCGCTGTATGTTCTTCTGCGACAGCTTCTATCCTTATCAGTGGCACGGGAATCTGTGTTTTTTTTTGTTGTGTCATCTTGTTGTGTCAGCTCTCCATGTGTGCAGCGCCATTCTTGGGCAGGCTGCACTTTCATGCTGGGCGGCTCTCCTTATGGGGCGCACTCCTTGCGCATGGGGCTCCCTTATGTGGGGGACACCCCTGCATGGCACGGCACTCCTTGCGCACATCAGCACTGCGCATGGGCCAGCTCCACACGGGTCAAGGAGGCCCGGGGTTTGAACCACAGACCTCCCATGTGGTAGGTGGACGCCCTATATGTTAGGCCAAGTCCACTTCCCTTAAAAAACACTTTAGATTACATAAATGTTACATCAAAAATATAGAGGGACTCCCATATACTCCAACCCCTCCCCCTCCCACATTTTCTCCATCAGCATCTTTCATTAGTGTGGTACATTTGCTACAATTTTTTTTTTTAAGAATTTATTTATTTATTTATCCCCCCCTCCCCCCCGTTGTTTGTTCTCTGTGTCTATTTGCTGCATCTTGTTTCTTTGTCCGCTTCTGTTGTCGTCAGCAGTACGGGAAGTGTGGGCGGCGCCATTCCTCGGCAGGCTGCACTTCCTTTCCCGCTGGGCGGCTCTCCCTACGGGGCACACTCCTTGTGCGTGGGGCTCCTCTACGCTGGGGACACCCCTGCGTGGCGTGGCACTCCTTGCACACATCAGCACTGCGCATGGGCCACCTCCACACGGGTCAAGGAGGCCCGGGGTTTGAACCGCGGACCTCCCATGTGGTAGACGGACGCCCTAACCACTGGGCCAAGTCCGTTTCCCCATTTGCTACAATTGATAAACACATATTGAAGCATTACTACTGAGCATGGCTGGTCTCTAGTTCACATTATAGTTTATACTTTGCACCACACAATTTTATAGGTTTTGACAAAATGTATAAAGTCCTGTATCTGTCATTGCAATATCATGTAGAATAATTCCAATATACCCCCCAAATGCCCCATGTTGCACCTATTCTTCCCTCTCCCTCCCCTCAGAACCTCTGGTGGTCACTGCTTTATATCAATGTTATAAGTTCTTCCATTGTTAGAATAATAATAAGTTTACTTTAGTCCATAGTTGCATTCTCCCCTTATGTTTGTTCATTCCTCAATCTTGAGGATTTTGGGATGGTGATGCCCACTCTGTTTCTGATTGAGAGGGGGCTTATGTCCCATGGAGCGGATAGATGGAAATCCATCCATTGTTTGCAGTTGTAGATACTCTCTGTTTATTGGGATGGGCATTGTCCATCATCATCCTTTTGTTAGTTATCCTGTGTGAGTCCGGTGAACTGGAAAGTAAGTGTTGCAGCTCTGTTGAGATTCAGGGCTAAACCGGCACATGAACAGACTGAAGATTTAAGTCTCTGGGACATATATTTAATAAGTATAGTGCTAATTATAGGTTCAAATAAATAAAAATGGCATAAGAGCCATGTGTCGGGAAGTCATAAATGAGTCTAACTCTGTTACATTGGGGAACATCTGTTCCAAGGTAAGATCCACTGACAGGGTGCCACATTCCTGAGATTGTCTGCTTGACCTTTAGTGTCTAGATGTCTCTAGATGTCTCTAGATGTCTAGATGTCTCTAGAGCCCTCAGGAACCCCACTGCTTGGGGCACTGTTTACTGTGGCAGTCAGTGAGAGCCTCCTGAGAGAGTACAACCTCTGGAATGATCTCCCGACTCACATTGAAATCTCTTAGCCATAAACACTCATTTGTATTTAATATTTACCCCTTTTGGTCAAGATGTTTTTCCAAATGCATCACTAGTTGGTGCTTGGCAATAATCCCTTGGTGCCTGGGAGGCTAATCCCCAGGAGTCATGTCCCATGCTGGGGGGAAGCTAGTGAGTTCATATACTGAGTTTGGCTTGGAGAGAGGTCACATTTGAACAACAAGGAGGCTTTCAGGAGCACTTAGGCAATATATAATACTAGGCTAAGTTTCAGTATCACAAGAATAAGGTTTATAAGTACAACCATAAGTATAATCAAGAACCTGGTATAGTGGTCTGTCTTCCTTCTCTAGGGACTGCCCACATTCTTTAGGCAGAGGGATTCTGGCTACTCTATTAAAGAATGTAGCAGGACTTCCCAGGATGGGAATTCAGTATGTTTTCAGTTATCGTGTGGGTCTCCACTCACTGAGACAACACCCTGTGATCGCTTGAACATATTCATATTTTATAGAGGCATGCCCCAGGTGCACAGCTACCCACACATCTTCCCATCACCAACACCCTACACGAGTGATCCTCCCCTGCCACAGTTGCCACCTTTCTGTAACCCAAAATCTTCCCCAAAACAAAGACAAAAATAAACAAGTAACAAATAAAATACAAAAATAAAAAAATAAGTAATTTTTTCTTTGTGGCTTTCATCGTCATAAGATATATACAGTGACAATTTCTTCTATATGTTCCCAAAGTGTCTCATTTTTTTTCGCTTTATTTTCAAAGAAGCTTTAGGTTACAGAAAAGTCATATGTAGCAAATATAGTGAATTCCTATTCTCCCTTTAGATTTAAGATAGCTAAAGTCAGTTTCTGTTGCTTGCAATCAAAGAATCCTGATGATACAGGTTTATACTCCTTTCCTTGGTCTCTATGCCCCTTCCTTTCCTATTTCAAAAAGGAACCATTATAAGGAGATTCTGCCAGTTTTCAAATTCCAGTGTGTTATCTTGACCTCCTCTTTTCCTGACAAGACCAGGCATATGCACCCCACCCCTATTTAACCAGTTCTCTCATATCCAGCTTGTTTTCCTATAAAGAAGGTCCAAATATTTCAAAGTCAGTATTGCATTTGATTTCAATGTTTCCTCTGTTTTCACCTTTTCTCTTTCTTACCACAGCATCTGGAATAGGTTACATGTGGTCTTCTCTTGGACTCCAATTTCCATTCTCAGCTTGCCTCCCAGAGCCCTCCTGATCTGGCTGCAGGCCCAGTCCCCCCGCTGAAATCATCCTTTTGAGCCACATCTCTCCTGACTTGTGATCAGAGGGCAACCCCCAGGGAACCAGTCCTAACATGTATAAAGAAATCTTTCTGATTCCCTTTAAAGATTTATTTTTTATTTATTTCTCTCCTCCCCCCCACCCCCACCCCAGTTGTCTGCTCTCTGTCCATTCGTTGTGTGTTCTTCTGTGTCTGTTTGTGGCACCTGGAATCTGTGTCTCGTTTTGTTGCGTCATCTTGCTGGGTCAGCTCTCCGTGTGGGTGGCGCCATCCTGGGCAGGCTGCACTTTCTTTCATGCTGTGCGGCTCTCTTTACAGGGCGCACTCCTTGCACGTGGGGCTCCCCTATGCGGGGGACACCCCTGCGTGGCAGGGCACTCCTTGCGCACATCAGCACTAAGCATGGGCGGGCTCCACACGGGTCAAGGAGGACCAGGGTTTGAACCTTGGACCTCCCATGTGGTTGGCAGATGCCCTATGCATTGGGCCAAATCGGCTTCCCTCTGATTCCCTTTAAAAGTCATCGAGAGAATTACTTATGGGAAACGGACTTTGGCCCAGTGGTTAGGGCGTCCGTCTACCACATGGGAGGCCCGCGGTTCAAGCCCCGGGCCTCCTTGACCCGTGTGGAGCTGGCCCATGCGCAGTGCTGATGCGCGCAAGGAGTGCCGCGCCACGCAGGGTGTCCTCCGCGTAGGGGAGCCCCACGCGCAGGGAGTGCACCCATAAGGAGAGCCGCCCAGCGCGAAGGAGGGAGCAGCCTGCCGAGGAATGGCGCCGCCCACACTTCCCGTGCCGCTGACGACAACAGAAGCGGACAAAGAAACAAGAAACAAGACGCAGCAAAAAGACACAGAAAACAGACAACCGGGGGAGGGGAGGGGAATTAAATAAAAATAAAATAAATCTTAAAAAAAAAAAAAGAGAATTACTTATGGTGGACAAGAGCGACCCTCTGATGGATGGTTTGTTTTGGAGGAAGGACAGAAAAGTTCTTGTCTTTCAGAAAATATATATAGGAACCTAACATGTTCGATGCACTTCAGAGACTACAAAGATACCTGAAAGCATCTCCTTTTCCTGTCTGGTGGTAGAAAGGAGATGTAAAGAGAACTAACATTAACTTTCTACTGTGGCAGGGACTTGACATGACAGTGCTGAGCTGCTGCCAATTATTAACTATTTCCTATGTACCTGGCACTATGCTAAACACTTTCCATGCACCATCTTATTGATTCTTACAACAACCCTGGGGGTTGGGTATTATTGCTATTGCCATTTTGCAGATGAGGAAATAGGTTCAGAAAGGTGAAGAACTGCTTTAAGATATCCAGGTGGGACATGGAGTCTGAACTCAAACCTAGGTCTGCCTGTGGTCCATGTTTGGCCCATTCCACCTAGTTGCTCTACTTGCTTCAATGAGACAAGAAGGCAAAGGAGGGCTGGAACCTTCTGTGTGTGTCAGAGCAGTGGTTTGTCCCATGGAATCTCCATCTTGAATCTGTACTTGAGACACCAGAACTACTATTTCTTTGGAGTAAAATCCTGGGGACCACTCATTGCTGCAGATGCTATTTTTAGGTCTGCACGTGCAGCAGACTGCTCTGCTCTGTATACACCTGATCTCTGTCAGAGTCGCGGACCCAAAGGGTATCGGGAATGAAAGACAAAGAGAGATTGGGATCAGGGGATCTGAGAGCATTGAAGCCTCAGGCTCATCAGACAAGTTTATTAATCTCAGGGGCTTCTTTATATACCCCAAGCAATCATGAGAACCAGCAACTATCCTAGCTAACTATTCCCATTACCTCAACCTGTGTAACACAATGGATCAAATGCTATGATTATAATTCAAAGTACAAAATTTCAATGTTCTATTATATTATTGAGAAAATATACCCATAAATCTTGTTGCCCAGGTTGTCCCATTCTACCTAGTCCTCATTCCACCTGAATGTACACATCTCCTTGCTATATTTATGACCTGCACGTATAGCTATGCAGACAGCATGACTCAGTGGTCAAGGAAGTAACTTGCTTCTATGGAAACAGCATGCCTTTGTTTCCCACAGATCTTTTTTGACATCTTGGTGCAGATGGAAAGGACCCTGGGTGGAGTACCAGAAGACCTGAGTTTGAACTTCACTTTCCCTTTATTAGCAATGTAACCTTGACCAAAGCACACAACCTCTCTGAACTTGGTTTCTTCATTTACAAAATGTGGTAAAAATAGCTGCCCTACTGAAAGAGAAAAGATATTCTAACTGTAAGGTACTATATAAATAAAAAATTTTATTTTTTATTAGAATAGTTGTAGGCTTATGAAATATCATGCAGGGAGTAAAAAGACTATATAAATTTTTGTTAGGAAAAATTATCCCTGATTTAAGAAGGCGTGAAAACATTCTCCCAGACCATGGAGTTAAGTCTGTGGGAAAGCTGTGTAAGAAAGAGACTGTTGATGCCAACCTTGTTTCCTGGTTCCTAACCCTTCTTTCTGAGTCTGTAACTGGCAACTTGGCTTCTATACTAGGGCTTAAAGCCGCCCTTCTACCCCTAGAAGGATTTTGGATCTGAGCATATAGGCCAGAATCCTCAAACTGGGTTTAAGAGTAATGTACCCAGAGACCCTTGCTCTTGACCTATGCCTCTTGCCTTGATTCATCTTTAAGGGGCAAGGTTTCCATGGTAACCAGGGTTGCTGTTCTGTGGCTGCCTGAGGACCATGGGACTATCAAGGTCACAGTTCTGTCACTATAAAACTAGCCCCTGGAAATGATTCAGGTCACCCCACTCTTTGTATGGTTAAGGAAGTTGAGGTGGGGGTGGGGGTGACACAGTTAGGGCAGGGCTGGGTTGAGAATTCAGCCAGGGCTGCATCAGGATTTCCAGGCCTATAGGCACTTATATCTTGGTGGGCCCCTTCCTCCATTAAAAACAAACAAATATGATATTTTACTAATGTGTTGGTATAGGACAGATACATTAATATTATATATGAAAACATTTTCTTCTACTTCAAAATTCATTTTTTCCCTCTGATTTTAAGAGCAATTAAAACATTTTTGCAGGCCCCTAAAAGAGTGTAGTGTGACTCCTGTGCCTAATTGGAGAAGTCCGCCCTGAATTTAGCTCTCCTGCTTTTACTCATTATGCTTTCCTCTGTGCAATGCTGCCTCCCACAGCCCGGAGACAGCCGAGCCCACTGCCAGCCACAGCTGGAGAAACGGAGCAGAACTGAGCCCCTGCGGCAAGGGGGCACAGAGGAGGTCCCTCTCTATCAGGTGGGCTTTGCTACCAGGCTCACCAAAGTGTCCTTGAGAGGACCATCGGCTGCCTCTCTGACAGTGTCCTAGGGACAGCCCACGTGCCCACCCACCTCCCTCAGTCGTCTCCCTTCTCCCTGCCTTACCCCCAGCAGGAAAGTTTCCTGTTATTGAAAGCCTACTGTGTGCTGGGTACTTCATGTCATCACAATGTACTTATAAGTAGGTGATATCATCACCATTTTACAGAGGAGGAAACTGAAACTCCAGGAAGCTAAGGCTCTTGCCTCCGACACCACATGGCTGTGTACTTCCTCTACCGCGCTGAGGAACCCAACCTAACTCCAGTCAGTCAGCCCCAGTGCTTTTCTTCTGAGAAGACTGGCTTGACTCTGGGAATGGGCTTAGAACTCCCTGTCGGCATTTCCCACCCCCAGTTTGGGATGCATCTTTGTTGATCTTTGAATATCCTGGCCAGGGACACAGGAGGTTGATAAGAAGACCCATGACCCCTTTAGGCAACCAGTGGAAGATACAGGATCAGATTAAGTTCAGATGCAGGAAAGCAACCCAGCTTCTTCCTCAGAGTGGGGCAAGGTCAGCTGAATAAACCTCAGGTTCCTTTTCAGGCTCTGCACTGCTTTGGACCTCTGAGTACTTTTTGTCATTGTGGTATGTCATAAAAAGGGGGAGAAGGCTGCAGACCTCCCCCCACCTTTCCCTCTCTCTTCAGGTTGGGAAACAGCCATCAGACCCCTCAGATTACACTTGGGCACAGATAAGGTCTGTGACTATTAGAAAAGGGTGCCTCATCTGATGGATTTTTTTTTTACAAAAGGACACATTCAGGAAGCCTATAAATTAAAAAGATGCCATTTCCTCTCACCGGGGATCTCGTGCCAGGGCCCAGGCTT
Source organism: Dasypus novemcinctus (assembly GCF_030445035.2). Lineage (NCBI taxonomy): Eukaryota > Metazoa > Chordata > Mammalia > Cingulata > Dasypodidae > Dasypus > Dasypus novemcinctus. The sequence continues at coordinate 42,580,426 of NC_080675.1, forward strand.
GGTGTGAGTGTGGAGGCTGGCTTTCACTCCTGCTCCACGCTCAGCTTTCTGCAGGGCCTGGATGAGGGGCCCGTAACACAGCTCCCCACACTACATATCCCAGAATCTCCAGGCTTTCCAGATGACACCCATTATTTTCCACCTCCCCAAAGAAAAATCTAGATTGACTTCAAAAAGAAGGTATTTTGTTTAATTTTTGCATTATTAACCAAGGTGGTGGAGCTTGGAAGATCAGGCCTTGCCTCAGGCAAATTCCTTAGGCCTCAGTTCCTCGGTAGAGGTCGTGGGACAGTTAACAAACGCCTTTGCATGAGGATGGCTGCTTCAGTGAGTGCACAGCTTGGGCGCACTGCTGCCACATAGTGGGTCTTCAACACCATGTGGCCCTGGCTCTAAGGAAGCCGGTGCCTCCATAATACCCACGGTGGATGTGGTACACGCGGTACCCAGAAAACCTATAATCACCGAGGCGGTGGTCCGGGATAGTGCTCTCCATCCGGCTTCTGCGGACACTTCAAACGCAGGCGGGGAGCGGGTGAGGGGCAGAAGGGGGAGCAGGAAGGGTCGAGGAGCCCAGCGCCGCAGCCATCTGCGTCGCGGCTCCGGCCGCAGGCGCGCTTCCAGGAGCCCGGAGCGGGTCGGAACCCCGGGCTGCGGGAGGCGGCGGGGACGCGGGCCAGGCGAGCGAGCGGGCGAGCAAGGAGTTAAGCCGGGCCAGGGGCAGAGCGACTGTCAGACGCGAGCATGTGCAGTCTGCACCGCATCCGTACTATGGGTGAGTGCCGCCGCCGCCGGGGGCTCGGTTCCGCCGGGGCAGCGGCGGCTGCAGCCCCCCGGCCGCCGGGCCGCCGCGGCGGGCGCCGGCACACAATGCGGGACTAGGCGCGGCGCGGGAGGGCCGGGCGGCGCGGGGGAGGCTCGGCCGGCTACCCGGCGCGGGGGGAGCCCGAACGCCGGCGCGTGGGGGCGGGGAGCAGGCGGCGCAGGAGAGCGCCCCGAGTCCCGGCGCGGGAGGAGGAGCGGGAGCGGGAGCGAGCCGAGCACACGGCGCTCCTGGCGGCACCTGCGCCCGGCTGGCGGCCGGCCCTGCCCTGCCCCTGCCCGCGGCCCCGGCCCCGCACGGGTAGGTGCCTCCAATGCCCGCAGAGAGGCCTTTCCGCGGTCTGGAGAGGTGGCCGTGCCCGGCGGGCAGCCCCGAGCGCGGGGGAGCGGGCGATGGAGGAGGGGATGGGGAGACGGGGCGACCCGGCTGGGGGGCTCTGCCTCATCCCGCTTCCTCTTTGCTTTCGGTTTCGTAGCGGCGCCCCGGCGCGGGAGCGAGCCGCAGATTAGATTGTGCTCCCGGACTTGGATTCCCTACGGGGGATGGGCGCCCAGGGGGGCGTGTTGGGGAAGGGGGTGCACCTTGGCAACTTTCCCCGCCCGAAACAAAGGGGCATCGGGGAGAGGCGAGGGAAGGGACCAGCCGGAGGTTTCGGGCAGCGGAAGGTTGCCACCCCCCTCTTCCTTCCTCCGGGCGGTGAGCACCCCGGAGGCCGCCTCGAGAGGGCAGAGGGGGGCGTTAGTCCGGATTGGACCTGGGGAGCCTGGGCTTGGGCGTGAGAACCACAGACCTTCCTGAGTTTGGGCTGAGGACTTTTCCTGCAGGGGAGGGAACTGTGCCAAAACGACCCCTGCTGCAGCCTCCCCAGAGGGCACGGGAAAACTGGGTGATGATGGACAGTACACCTAGGTGGCTTCTCATCCCCGGGTCGGGGCCCAAGGGCCCAGCCCCATTTCCCTGACCGCCGGCTCGTCATCTGCTCTCCCTGAGCCCTGATCCTCTGTGGAAGATGCAGGGTTGGGATGGGGACCGTCACAGCCCTGTTCCTGGCAAGGACAGGGAGGTGTTGGCCTCTTTCCCAGGTGCCTTCCTTTCCCTCTTTCTAAGCCCAGTCAGAAACTGACCCCCTTCACTTCTTTCCCTCCCTTTCCTGGACTTCCTTGGGGGTACCTTGGTTGCCTCAGGTATGGAGCTTGGGGTGGCAGTTGTAGCTTCCCGCCCTCCCAGGAGGAAAAGAGCAGGACCCCAGGGAGTTTTAGTGCCAGTGTAACCTTGGGGGCTTTGCTCACCAATTCTGTGTTTGCAAGCTCCCTAGTAACTGGTACTCTGGCCTTCAGGCTTGGGTCATCTGGAGGCCTGGATTTCTCTTTGCTATTCCAGGAAGAGGGGTCAAGGGGAGGGTGGAGTGGCCTGTCCTGCGGGTGGTACATTGCCCTTCTCTCTAGGAAACAAATACCCCAGGTTCCAAGTCCTTGGCCCTTGACCTTGTGTCTCCAGGAATGAGGCTCCTCCAGCCCCCAGATGGAAGCATGTGACCGCTGGTTCCCATCCTGTGGCAGGACTGCCCCCTTGCCTTTCTTAAAGGGCAGCCCTGCAGGAGCCCAGTTTTGTTTCCCTGACTGCAAGGCAGGGCTACATCTACTTGGTTGTGGAGACAGAAGACACGGGAGGCAGTGTCTCTCCTTCCTGCTCCTGTGAATGAACTAATGATGTGAGTGACTGGGCTGGAGGGTGATCCTGCCAGGACTCCTTCCTCTAGAGGCATGGGGAATGGGGGAGGGTGGGTTGAGATGAGGCTTAGCCCCCAGGCTTGATATTTGGGGGGACAGAGATGGGCACATGGGGGAGACAACTGGGGCTGGACCAGCTTGTCCTCAGAGGGAAATGAGTTGATTCAGCATTAACTTTGATCACTTAAGGCACAGGAATAGGGGAAGTTCCAGGACCGGAAGGGGTAGCAGGACAAATGAAGTCCCCTGAGCTATAGATCTGTCACCCTAGAACTTGTGGCTGAAGTCAGATGTAGGGCCAGATCAGAGATCACCGGCAGACCAGCTTCTAGGGATCTTTCTCTTCTAAATGGGCCACATTGATTATGGCACAATCCCCCACTGGGTTATCCCAAGCTCTTTATTCAGAGCTGAGGATAATGATGTGAAGACCTGACCTCTCCACTCCCAGTGGTGAGAGAAGGGGCTTTACCATGAACTCTTCATCAAATGTACTGATTGTAAGATAGGAAAATGGTACTCCCCTGACTCCCTCTTTCAAAGTGATGAGGCATGAATTTTTACATTTATAAAGTGATTTAAGAGCCTCAGGTCCTTGGATGAAAGATGCTAAGTAAGTTCGAGAGCATTATACGGTGCTTATTTCAGTTGTGTCAAATTTGCATATTGCTTCTAAAGGGATAGGTGTCATTTTACAAGAAAGGACTAAATTACAGCTTTTGTGATAGAGAAGCTCAATGTTGGTTTTAAAAGTGTAATTATTATCAGAAAAGCACTTGCTGCAGCACTTCAGCACCAAGTGTTTTTCTGTCTGTCTCTGCTCTTCGGGCATCTTGGACCTCCCTTCCTGGTAGGATTTTTCCTAGTAGATGGTATCTGGTCTTGGACATTGGTGACGGCCGCCTGTTCCAAGCTCTGAGGAGGGTCTCCAGTGATCTTGGGGACTCCAGTGTCACAGATCTAGACCTGTGTAAGGACAGTAAGGTGAGGCAGCTTGGTCTTAGCAGCCACCGTATCAGATCTGGCTGTCCTTGAGTGAAGGAAAATCTAACCCTCCCTCAGCTGGCTGTTTTCAAATTAATATCCCTTTCCTCTCCTCCCTTGCCTCTGAGAACTTACATACAAGGTGGCTTGAGTTTTATATTTTCTTGTAGGAATATTCCTTTTAAGGCGTGGATAATTTCTGAGTTGGCAGACTCTCAGCTCCTGTTGTGGCAACACCTGGCTGAGGAGGGAGTATTGGAAGGGATTCTGATATTCTGAGCAGAAAGGAGCTCAGCCTTTCTGGTCAGGTCTTCTGCTTAGTCTACCACTTTTCAGAAATCAGAGGCTTTGTGTTTGAAAAGTAAAGCTGATTCCTGGGGAAGGGGTAGGAGGAGGCACCTGTGGTTACAGTGTCCTCTGAAGGAAACGGAGTCACATTGAGAGTTAGGACAGTGGCTGTGGTATGTGTGAATGTGTGTTGGGGAAGTTCTTCTTTTCTGGGATTTAAAAGCGTTTAGAATCAGGTGCAGAGGAGAACGTTAGGTTATTCTTTTTCATTATGAGATAAAGATGCTCTGTTAGAACTTAGGTTTCCACATGAAGAGGACTGGAGCTTGTGTTTGGTTCAAGATGTCCGCTGCCTCAGATTTTGAGATGTGGGATACTCATCTGTGATTCAAGGAAGGGGAAGTGGATTTAAACCCTGGTTACATGTTTGTAGCTGGAACCGAGACTGAGTAAGTAACCCATCACAATACCAGAATAAAAAGGAGGGCCTTTTCCTGTCACTTTGCATATGTCCGTCAGACCACAGGTGTGGACTTTTCTGCTCTCCTCCTCTTTAAGGCTGTGTCTGTGCAGTGCTCATTTTAGCACCAATTCTGCTATGATTTCAGTTCCATGCCTCTTCAAAGGATGGTTCTGAATGCAACCTTTCATTCTTCTCCTATGCTGGCTGGGGCTTCTACTTCTGGGCTGAGTCACTTACCAATCCAACAACTTGAGGTGAATCCAAAGTCATCACCAATTCCATTTTCACAACATCCAGCTCCCCGCTATCCTTGATCCAGATATAAAGGCAGACTGAAATCTTTTCAGGGCCCTTGCTTCTCAGTGTGGCTGGTATTGTCAAAGGAGTGGCATCCTTGAAATTAGTGCAAGCATTCTTCGTGGGCAGGACTCCAGCCTCCGATTGCTCCTTCCTGCTGCTCCATCCTCTAGAGGCATGGCAGTTAAAAAAAAAACAACCAAAAGCCTTGTCCTGTCCATTCCTGACTTCCTGTCACGTGCTCTAGTAGATATGAGGGTGTAATCAGAGAGAGCCTTTTCTGCTGCTCCTTTCCTCTTTCTAGGCCCAGCATTCAGGAATCCTGCATTAGCCTCTTCTGACTACTTTTACCATTGGACTGGAATGCCTTCTAGCTCCTACATTCATTCATTGTTTCATTTTAGTTTTTACGAGCACCCCTATCATATGAGTTTCTAGAATGTTCCATTTCCATGAGAAAGTCACTCAACCTGACTTTAGTAAGGGCTTGACACCAGCCCCGAGGAGCTAGGGATTGCAGCCAAGAAGGAGGTTGAAGGGCCACAAAGAACGGATTCTTTTCTTAACTTCTGAGGGTGATTCATGCCTCAAGATGAAATGTGCTTCTTGGGACTCCATGGTTTCGTCACTTGTACAGCCACGGCAGGGCTAGGCCTTCTTGTAGGGAGAAGCCCACCTCTCAGATTAGTAACTGCCATTTTTGGGAACGCTGATGGGGACCTGTTTGTAGCCCTTTGGCAATGCCCATCTCCTTTTTCACAGCTGTCCTTGGCCAGGCTCCATACTAGTACCTAGATCTGCCCTCCACCCCCAATCAAAAAGTCTTTCCAAAGCCAGAAGGAAGGTGGGCCGACATTGGCCTTATTTTCTCCTACCTTATTAAAACAAAGATGGACAAGAAATATTGTCACCCACTGGGCAACACCAGCAGCATCTCCAGATTTCTGCCATCAGCAATGATGTGACCTTATACTGACCTGTAGATGCCCTAACGCTTTCAAGAAGCCTGCACAATTTCTAGCACATGGGGAGTACTTATTCCGTCATCAGCTGTGCTACTTGGATGTGATCAGATACCCAGATTTCTAGGTCATTGGATAATGATGGTGTTCTTGTGGGAGCTGGTGGTTGGCAAAATCTTTACGAACCAGGAAATCTGGGGTCCCTTCCTAACAGACTCACTTATGTGACCTTTGACAGCCCATTTTCATCCTTTGAGGCTTACTTCCACAAATGGAGCTTTAGCTGCCTTCAGTGATAATAGCAATAACAATGATAACCTCCCTCTATTGAATATTTACTATATATGCCAAGCATTGGGCTAAGCACTTTACATATTATATTAGTCAGCCAAAGGGGCGCTGATGCAAAGTACCAGAAATCTGTTGGCTTTTATAATGGGTATTTATTTAGGGTAAAAGCTTACAGTTACAAGGCCCTGAAGAGTCCAGCTCAAGGTACCATAAGAGGTACTTCCTCACCCAAAGTCTGTTGCCACGTTTTGAAGTATATGGTCGGTGATTGTCTGTGAGGGTTCAGCCCTCCTTTTTCCTCTTAAGGCTCTGTGATCCCAGCTTCTTCTCATCTCAGCTGTAGGCTGGCATAGGGCTTGTCTCTCTTCCTCTGGGGCTCGTTTCTTTCTGGGCTCAGCTGCCCTGGTCTCTTCACCAGGTCAGCTGTGAACATCAGGCGAATGGTTCAACTCTCTTCCCAGGGCCTCTGCTGTGTCTATGGAGTTGTCTTTCTTCCTCTGTGTCTCTTCTCTGTGTATCTACTTCTGTGTGTCTCCTTGATTCAGTGTCCATTTATAAAGCCCATGAAGGGAGCAGGGACTCAAACTGAGTAACATTCTACTGATGTGGTTAAATCAAAGCCCTAACCTTAACATAATCTAATCAAAGATGTCTCAGCCGAGTCTAATACAATCAAAGGTGTAATACGCCCAGAGGAACAGACTAGTTTACAAACATAATATCTCTTTTTGGCACTCATAAATAATATCAAACTGCCACATGTATGTTCTCTTTTTCTCATAGCAGTGCGAGAGCTACTATTAATTATCCCTATTTTAGACAGTTGGGAAAACTGAGGCTCTGAAAGATAAAGCAATTGCACATGTCACGCAGCTAGTGTCAAACTGGAGTTTGGACTGAAATCTGTCTGATACTGTTGTGTGTTAATTGGATCTGGTGATGGAACAAGTGGTAAAATGGGAGGGGGTAAAATGGAGGTAGTGTTACAGTTAAGATGTGAGAAGGAGAGCTGATGTGGATTAAAGACTACCAGTTAAAAGGCGATGGAAGTACAAAGTCTTACTTGAAAAACAGCAGTTTGATGAATGTTCTGGAAGGTGAGAGAAGTCTCTATACTTCTGCACAATTTCCCAGGAAAATAGACCTGGGAGTTACTATAAGAACAAGCTTTCTGCTTGGCCTAGGAATGTATCTCATTAACCCCATGTCATTTTGATGCCTAACTATTCCTCTCACTTAACAGGCTCTTTGGGCAGCATTTTTCTTTGTCACCCTATTGGTCTTTAGTCAGAGCAGCTTATCTTTGCAGATTACTGACTTCAGTACTCATCCTCCAACCCCTCTCCTAATTTCTGGTTCTTTCCCTGCTTGTCTTTAGAGTCCAGCTGTGGTGAGCTGATTATAACTTTGGGGTCCCAGGTAAATTCTGCCCTGTATAGCAAGCATTACACTATCCTGTTCTTTTGAGAAAATATTTGTGGCAACTGATTACTCTATTCAGAACTGACTAACTAGTTTCACTGAGATGATTCCCATGTCTTTCATCCTCATTTGTTCCAGGCCAGTTAACTCTAACCTCTTCTACCATTTTGAGGTATTTGTGGAGGAGGAATGAGGGTTGATGTGGTGGCTTGGGAGCGATTAGCTGACCCCTCATTGAGAGTTAGCATGATGCTATATAATCGAGTAAAGAAACAAAGAGCAAGGAAACTTGGGTTCTTGTCTGAGGTGATTGACTGCGCAAATAACCTAAGTTCTTTGACCTTCAGTTTCCTTATCTGTAAAATGTTGGGAGAGATATTCTCTAACATCTCTTCCAGGACTAGTGTTGGATGATTCTGAGATATGTCCTTTCTCAGGGAATGATTCAATTGCTCTAGAACTCTAGGAAGTCAGAGCTGGGAGAACAGTGATGGTGTTGAAGGAGAAAGAAGCCTAGTTGTAATTTCAGGCGTAAAATCTGAGCTGGAATTAGTCCCTTCTTGTGAAGGAGTACTGGGCCAGGCCATTCCTCCTTGTCTGTGTAAATGGGGCAGTTGGGAGGTACAGCTATTCACTCTTGTCCTCCCTGTTGTATAAGCTGTAAGAAGCATCTCTTGTATCTTTTCTTAGAATTTAAACTTCAACCTACCTCTCTCCCCCAATTCTCTGACCGTCCCTGATGGAAGAGCCCCTAAGTGAAGACAGCAGTGAAAGTGTGCATTTGGTGTATGTTTCACATTCTGCACTTGGATTTGGCAAACTCCAGGGCCTGGTTCAGCTTAAGATCCCCACCACGTCTCCAAGGCCTGATTTGACTGATACCTTCTGGGTGAGTTGTTGTCAATGAGAACATGCCTCCTCCTTGCCACCCTAATATCTGAAAGAGAATGGCCAAACCGTAAGTTCAGCCTAGGAGTTCAGGGCAGTCACACCATCTTTTCTGGTTGCAGAATTGGGCCGTCTTGATTTCCCTTTGCACAAAGCCATTTGTTCAGGGACTCTTGGGTTCTTCAATTCATAGGTACATCTATTTTCATTGTGTCATATTCAAAGTTGAGGAGCAAATGATCCCACCAACGAATACTCAGATCTTTTCTGTTCCTGCCTGTCGTAGTTAGCTAGGGCTACCATAACAAAATACCACAAACTGCATGGCTTAAAACAACAGATGTTTATTGTCTCACAGTTTTGGAGGCCAGAAACCCAAAATCAGTGGGCTAGGAGGGTCATATTTCCTCTGAAGCATATATGGTCCTGGCTGTGGCTTGCCAGCCATCAGAGTCATAACTCAATGCCTGTCTCTGTCACATGGCCATCTTCCCACTGATCTGTCTCCTAATGACTATCCAAATTTCCTTTCCTTCTAAGGACAGCAGTCATACTGGATTAGGACCCACCCTAATTCGGTTTGGCCTTATTTTAACTAATAGTGTCTTAAAGATCCTATTTCCAAATAGGATTACAGTCATGGGAGCAGGGGTTAGGCCTTGACTATATCTTTTTTGGGAGCACAATTCAAACCATAACACTGTCTTACATTTTTCTTATGGATCCTCATTGCCCTGTACCAGTTATTTCCAGTGATGGATACCATACCACTAAGAGATAATTTTGGGTAGTACTGGGACAGACATTTTTTTTCCCCCAACAGATGACTTTTATTGCATCTTGAAAATATCACAGATAGGTCTGGCATCTTGTTGTTTCCATAGCTGGACAACTCTTAGATCTTATTCGTCACTCTGCTGAGCTGTTTCTTTTTCAGAGGCATTACCATCCAAAACTTTTCAGATATCCTTGTTTTTAACTGCTGTGGCTTGCCGAATCAAAGCAGCTGTATTTGACACAAGTTCAATGTCATTTCCTTCAAGAATTAACTCATCCTTCTGGGCTTGAGATACTGAACAAGCAATGTCTGGCCTCATCTGAACCCTGAGGATATATTTTTCACCCAAGAAATTTCAGATTTCAACCAGAAACCCATTCTCCTGAACAATGACATTGATTGGGAAGTGAGCCGACACAGACCTCATCTTGTAACGGAAGCCCAGAGAGACCCCCTTGATCGTGTTCTGTACACAACTACAGATAGTGTGAACCATAGCCAGTTCCTTTCTAGTTCCCCTCCATTTGTCAACCTGAAGCTTCTTCTTTTTCTTTCCAAGGAGTTCTGAAGTCCCTCCACAGGGTTCTCTGGGGCCCTTCACAATAACAGTGCATCTCTTTAGTGTAGTGTCAACATTTTCTGGATTGTCGACAGCGTGATTGCTGAGAATGGTTGGCAAAGAGAGCGACATTTCATTCTAATAGCTATGTTTCTAATGAGTGTAAAGAAACATGACTCATTGGGATGTACTTATAAAGCAATCTAATTTTGTCTTCTACTGTCCCTTTATGTTTATTTGGCGGGACTAGTTCTCCCACCATGGGATGAAAAGTCAGTTATGCCTTGTAATGTTTCTGGTCATTCTTAGGCAATAGGCGGTCCTGTGGTCATGTTCAGTTGCAAGCATGGTCTCGATTTAGTACTTACAACATCTACCCTTTGTGACTGGATTGGAGGGACAGAGAAGTGCTCCCTTGGCCAGGACCATCATCCGCCAACTACTTCCTGGGGCTGGCAGGTATTTACTGCCGATTCTCTTTTGTGAGCATGTTCAGGGGTTTCTCAGAATTTTCAGAGACACCCCCTCCCGCCAGTTGCTGGGATCTCTCACTTCCAGGCATCTTAAAAAGAGCACAAGAACAAATTATTTTCTATTTTAGGTCCCTGCCTGGGGCTCCTTCCTCAGCCCCTAAAATCCAGTGAATCACCTCCAGCTTTTTTTGGCTAAGGTCCTGCAGGCCATCCAGGTGTCCCCTTGGACAAGACCCCTCTGACCTCACACCAGCCCTCCGTTACATGTGGCCCACATGCAAACAATCACACGTCTATGTCCCAGTGCATCCTGGGATTGCAGGCCTACCCCAGTTCAGCCGTCTCCCCTTGCATCCTCTGACAGCAGATGGCCCTCTGGCTCTCCTCCTTGGTTATCTCAGGTGGCGGTCAGAGGCAGGAGACACAAACATCAAGTTTCCTGAGTGGTCTTCAGCTTCTTTCACCAGCTTAATCTTACCCTGTACGGGTAGGATGAGATCACTGCACACCAAAGCTCCCCCAAGATTCTTCTGCAAAGATTGCCCTCCAATCTCTGGCCATTCTGACCTGTTTATACCCTCAGTGTGAGGGAGGGATTCTTGTCTCTCTCTTTTGAATATGTATATTCTTCTCTGGTGCCATGCTTGGGAGTATCATGCCTATTGTATCTTGGTGCCTACATTAAGACTTGATTTAACATCTTGTTATATGTATGTCATCAAAACCATACTTGTCACAATAAGTCCATGATTTCATGGATATTGCTTAGGACAAGGCTCCAGGACATACTTAACTTAAAAAAGGGCTTAAATAAAAAGGTTAATAATAGCAACTAACACTTTTTGAGTATTTAAGGTGCCAGGGCCTGTTTTCAGTGCAGTGAAAATGCTCTCTCAATCCTCACCTGGTCTCTCAGGAGGGACGTACTTGTATTATCTGTTTTACACATGAATTTACTGAGAAGAGAGAAGTTAAGCCTCTCGTCTTAGGTCACACAGTTGACATCAGAACTGGGATTGGAATGGAAGGAATCTGACTCCAGAGTCTGCATGTGTAAACCACTATACTTTGTGGCTTCCCAAAAGGATAGTGGGCAGCATGATGGTGGGATGCAAATGATTGGGAAATGCAGCCTTTGGGGAGAGAATCCTGTACTTCCCTCTGGCATTCACCCTCTACAAGATTACCATTACCTGTTTTTCCAGACTTATCGCTCTTCTCTACCACTCCCCTACAACTCCTCTGTGCCCCTTACCAGAGCCTAATGGACCCACAGACTAACCTACCCTGCCAGCTCCATGCCTCATGGCCTTCCTCTGCCAGCAACCCGAATCATAGTCCTTTTTAAAGTCAGCTCATCTTTTCCGCAAAGGTCTACTTGACCTGCTTCTGCTTCTGCTGGGATTTTTCAGCTCCTCTCTTAATTTCATCCCAAAGTTGGCAATTATTATATGCTTTTCTGCAAAGAGCCTTGCAAAGAGGCTTTGCAAAGGCCGTTAAGAAATGCAGATTCTGGGAAACGGACTTTGGCCCAGTGGTTAGGGCGTCTGTCTACCACATGGGAGGTCCGCGGTTCAAATCCCAGGCCTCCTTGACCCGTGTGGAGCTGGCCATGTGCAGCGCTGATGCGCGCAAGGAGTGCCGTGCCACGCAAGGGTGTCCCCCGCGTGGGGAAGCCCCACGCGCAAGGAGTGCGCCCGTGAGGAAAGCCGCCCAGCGTGAAAAGAGAGAGCAGCCTGCCCAGGAATGGCGCCGCCCACACTTCCCGAGCCGCTGACGACAACAGAAGTGGACAAAGAAACAAGACACAGCAAATAAACACCAAGAACAGACAACCAGGGGAGGGGGGGAAATTAAATAAATAAATAAATCTTTAAAAAAAAAAAAAAAAAAAAAAGAAATGCAGATTCTGATTATTCTGCCTACTAATTGTCTTTTGCTAATATATGCAAGGCCCTTGACTTCTCTGAACCTTGGCTTCGTGATCTTTAAAGCATAGATGTGGACTGCATCACAGCATTTTCACTCTTCTATGGTTTTATGTTTATTTTATTGCCCTTACCAAATTATAAGCTCCTGAAGGTTGGAACTTTGTCTTGTATATCTTAGTATATCTCATGACTCTTTGTGTAAGGTTTTATATACAGAAGGTATTTAATAGTTTTAATTGGTAGGTCTTTAGAAATCACCTTGTTCTGGGTGATCACTGGTGGTAGCTTTGCATTTTTTCTCTTTTCAGCATAAGTTTATAACAAAAATTTGTGATCCAATCTACTACCTTTTCCCTTTACAGATCTAGTATAATGGTATTAAAGCCCATAATACCTTATCTGCAATTTTGAAGTCCAAACCGCTCTAAAAACTGAAAGCTTTTCTTGAACTCATAGGATGGCAAAGCCTGACCTCAACTAATATGAAGCCACTGATGGTCTAGTTCTGTCACTGTGTGTGAGTGTCCGTAGATTTCAATGCAGAAATGTTAACGTGCTTCCCCTGACCCTGCTGTGGATATTATGTAATTGGTGATATGTGCTCTGCATTACCTTGTTAAAATCGAATGTCTCAATTCTAGGGGTTTTGGATAAGGGATTGTGGTACTGCATTGTGCTTCTCAGCCGAGGTGCCATTGGCACTGGGGGTGGGACAGATCTTTTTTATATGGGACTGTTCTAACCTCATACCTCCCTGATTACTACCCACTAAATGCCATTGTAACAACCAAACTCTCTCCCCTTATTTCCAGATGTCCCCCAAAAGAGGAATTTTATCCTCTTTTGAAATTAGAATTAGACCTTGTGTGTCCTGTTTACCAATAAAACTGCACAGCTCAGCAGTAGTCTTTTGGAAATTCTGCCCAGGGGGTGCTCAGTGTGGGAATTTGCCTGGCCTGGGGCAGGAATTTAGGGTGAGGCTATTGAGGTACTCCTATTAGTGCAAAACTTCAAGGGCACCAAAAAACTCAGTAATCAAGATAAATCTTTTTTTTAAGAGAAATTTTAGGTTAACAGAAAAATCATGCAGAAAGTACAGAGTTCCTATATACTATCCCCTATCCCCGGTTTCCCCTATTATTAAAACCTTGCATTAGTAAGGTACTTTTGTTACAATGGATGAAAGAATATTATTATAACTGTATTATTAACTATGGTCCATGGTTTACATTAAAGCTCACTGTATGTTGTACAGCCCTATAATGTTTTTTTTTAAAAAAAATTTTTATTCTAGTAACATATATACAACCTAAATTTTCCCTATTAAGCCCAATATTTAGCCTTCCAATCAATAAATATGTAATGTCCTTCCATATATTTAGGTTTTCTTTAATTTCTTTCAGCAATGTTTTGTAGTTTTCCTTGTACAAGTCCCTGAGATCCTTGATTACATTTATTCCTAAATATTTTCTTCTCTCGGTTGCTATTGTAAATGGGTTTTTTCCCTCGATTTCCTTTTCAGATTGTTTATTACTAGTGTATAGAACACCACTGGTTTCAGATTGTTCATTACTAGTGTATAGAACACCACTGGTTTCAGATTGTTCATTACTAGTGTATAGAACACCACTGGTTTTCGCACCTTAATCTTGCACCCTCCATTTTGCTGAATTCCTTTATCAGCTCTGGTAGGTTTGTTGTGGATTTTTTTTCAGGATTCTTTATGTGTGGGATTATGCCATCTGCAAATAGGAGAAATTTTACTTCTTCCTCATCTATTTGGATGCCTTTTATTTCTTTTTCTTGACTATTTGCCCTGGCTAGAGCTTCTGATATAATGTTGAATAATGGGGGCAACAGTGGGTATCCTTGTCTTGTTCTTGATCTTACAGGGAAAGCTTTTAGTCTTTCACCATTGAGTGATGTTAGCTGTGGGTTTTTCATATGTGCCCCTTTTCATGTTGAGAATGTTTCCTTCTATTCCTAGTTTTCTGAGTGTTTTTATCGAGATGGGGTACTGGTTGCGTCAACTGAGATGATCATGTGTTTTTTTTCTCTTCATTCTGTTAATGTGGTGTATTACATTAATGGATTTTATTATGTTCAACAACTCTGTATTCCTGGGTTAAATCCCACTTGATCTTGATCATGATTGTAATTCTTTTAATGTACTGTTGGATTAGGTTTAAGAGTATTTTATTACACTATATTCATATGAGATATTAGTCAGTCTTTCAGGCTGCCCCCATAGATTGGCACCTAAATAACCATCACCTCAGTATGCACATAGGGGTTACTCTGCTCCTTTGGCAACAGGGCCAGAGACCCAAAATGGGACTGCAGCCTGGCTCCACACTATGCAGGAGAGATAATAATAATATCTCTCAAGATAAATATTTTAGTGCAGTATTTTAAAACATCAAAATTAATGCAAACACATCCATGTGGAACGAAATATCAAAGTTTTAAATAAATGCAAAATCTAACCCTACACTTGCACGACTGCTTCACTGGCCTCAGCTGAATTCAGACTCTAGTTTCAATACAGCTACCATCTGCAGTCATAATGTACAGATTTGATTCTTTTAAATGTTGCATTTCAATATTATTGATCTTAGTTATACTGTTTTTTGGCGGCCTCTTAAATTTTGTGCCTGGTGTGAGTGCCTCGTTGGTCTCACCCAAGTCCTAGCCCTGTCTGGTTCATAGACTAATTCCTGTATGACTCCTGAACTAAGAAGGCTTTTCCTTTTCCCGTGGCCTTTGCTCAGGGCTAAAGGTAACTTCCAGGCATTTGTGTTTCAGCGTAACATGGGTGGGAAGTCAGCTCCTGCAGAGAGACTTGTAAATTTGTTCCTGGAGGTTTTTCTTTATCTGGATGTTTCTTTGGAACCCAAATGAGCCTTTTTCCTCTACTTTCACTTGGGAAGTGATGCAGCTACTAGTTGGAGAATCAACTTGCTCATTAATTCCTGCAGTTGCTTTTACTTGGCTTTCAATATTTGCTTTTTAGATTTAAAATATATATAAACTCTCACAGAAAAACATGGGAACAACACAGAAATGGGCAATGGTGAAAATCTAAAATGCTCTGTTATGTTTTATTTATTTTTGAATTGCATCATTTTTTAAAAAGATTTATTTTATTCTTCCACCCCCCACCCCCCACCCCAGCCCCTGTTGTTTGCGATGCTGTCTGCTCCCTGTGTCTATTTGTTGTATGTTCGTCTTCTTTTTTAAGGAGGCCCTGGGAACCAAACCCAGGACCTCCTCCCATGTAGGAGAGAGGCTCCCAGTCACTTGAGCCAGCTCCACTCCCTGCTTGTGTTTCCTTGTTGCGCCTCTTCATTGCATCATCTCAATGCGTCAGCTCACTGTGCCAGCCTGTTGCATCAGCTCACTGTCTTGCATGTCTTCCCATGTGGTAGGTGGGCGCCCAACTACCTGAGCCACATCTGCTTCCCTGTATCATTTTTTGATGAGGAAACAAAGGAAATTCAGAGTTGTGTGAGTTGGTAGAAGAGCCAGACTAAGAATGGCAAAGCCCTGTGTTTCTCTACCTTCCATTAGTGCCCTGTAATCTCTTCCTTTGTTCCCAGGCCCCCAGTCCCCAAGAGTCCTCAGAATGTAGACACATGAATCAGTTAGCTCTCCCTTCTTGATTGAAGGGCACATCTCTCTCTCTCTTTTACCCTTTGTCCCTGTTTGGCATTGATGGTCATGCCTGTAGGAATTTAGGTTGCCTCCCCCCCATCATCAAATAAACAGCACCTTTCAAAGTCTGAACCATAAGTATTTCTGGCTCTGCCTTTTTATCCTATTGGAGGTCCACTGGGATCATTTCTCTAGCTCCATTCCTGTCCAAAATTCCTCTTGATATAGCATTTTCCATAAATATACTTTAGCATCCTCTTGCATAATGTTTACTCATCTTCTTATGCATTAAGAAAGATATTCCCCAGATCAAACCTGTCACCTATTTCTTTGATTTCTCTAAATATTTCTTTGCTTCCAAATATTGAAACATTTATCATTTCCCTGGCCCTCCAGATGACTTGTAGTCTTTTACCTATTGTAATTATGCTGGAAACTGCTGAGATATAGTATAATTTGAACTAATCAGGAAAATAAAATTTCCCAAAGGTGCCCAATTAGATAGTGTTCTTAAGCCCTGTAGGCTAACCACATTGTTTGTGAACCCATCATTCAGAAACTTCATGTTGGTATCATGAATATACTTGGTATATCACGGAATATGCTTGGTGGGATTGATTGATTGATTCTGCTTACCCTCCCATCCCTGCTCAGCATTGCAGTTTCCCTTGCTTCTAGGGGCACACCATCTGGAATGCTGCATCTCCTGTGCCCCTCTTTTATTTAACAAATATTTGTCATGCTTCCTAATTACCCTAAATAAAATCCATAGATGATATAACCTACCTATGCATAAAATTTTAAAAAATCAATATAATACCTTAACTGTAATATAAAAGAGAAATAAAGGGAAAGTTAGTTATAATATATTAGCATATATTTTAATATGTAAATGCTTGGGCAAGACCACACAGAAGACAGAAGGAAGCAGTCAGATGCCTGGACCTGTACATAGAATCACTGAGAATATAACAACCACAAATACCTACAGATCCAGGTGTGTTGTGTGGGTGACTCAAATGCCAGGAGAGGTGTTGCTGGGGTTGACATGATTTTCCAAAATGATGAACAGCTCTTGATAAAGTTCCAAAGAACAAAAAGTACAATATCCCCTCGATTTATAATCTGATGGCATTCCTGGGAAAACTGAGTATACAAGAAAACCATGCAAAAATCTTCTTTGTTTGTTTCAGAAAGGGAGTTAGGTTTGTTAAAAGAAGAAAGGTCATCAGCATAATTACAGCTGCTGTTTTTTTGAAGGAGAAATTGCTCAAGCAGGGAGATCTCAAACTGGGAGAACTGGAGTGACAGTCCCAGTAGCCATCTGGTCCCAGCTGCTTATAAAGGCATTTAGGGAATTTCCAAGTGAGGGATTGCAATGACTACCTAACATTAAAGTTTCTTATTACAAAGTGGGGAGCAGATTTAAACTGATAAGTACGGTACTTTTGTCCATTCTGATGAGCTCTCTCTACTGGACTGAAACTGGCTTATCACCAACCAGGTGCTGCCTACCTGCAATTCTGTAGGGTGATTTCCATTGTACCAGTGTCTGAGAGAGACCTTTCAGGTCAATAAACGGGTCCCTCCCAGCAATACCCAAACAGGGGGCTATTTTATTTTACTTAGGTTACAGAGGCAGATAATAGAAATGGGCTTTACCCTTCAGTGAATGTCCAAAGGCATTCTAAAGGCACGTGGGAGAGTTCTTTCTGTTACCGGATGGGTTCTGGGCTTCTAGGTTCTTGGTTTATGTCACATAAAAGAATTTAAGGACAAAGCCATAGGGTAGGCAAGGGAGTAAAGGGTATATTAAGAAACAAGGAAATGGGAGAAGTACACAGCCAGAGGCATGAACTGTGGACATGCTGCCGAATGAGAGGCATGTGGCACCCCAGAGCAAGCCTTTAAAAGTCTTTCCTCCTCCCCCTTCATAATGTTGGGAGAGGGGCCACAACTGTTTTTTGTTCTGATTGGTTGCCCTACATGTCAGTCCTCAAGGGGGCCAATGGTGAGGCCTTTTGAGAGTTATCTGGGGCTTTCCCTTGACCCTGAATGGGATTCTCGGTCCAAATGAGATTCTCATGGGCAGGGTCTCACGCTCATGTGGTCTGTCAGCCATGTTGTCTCCCTGGCCTCAGCCGCCTTCCCCCTTTCACTATACTAGCCTGCCTCATTTAGTGGGCTCTTGTGAGTATTGCAAGACCTGGAACATTGCAGGCCCCCACCCATTAAATGCCACTCCCCCACCACCAATGTGCTGACAGCTCTCCCACCCCCCGGGAGTGGCCCTGTCGAGAACTGCTGGTCTGGAAGAAGGGACCAGAACCAGCAACCAGCACACCTGTGTTCTAGCCTGACCCACAGGACTGGGTATTTGTGTGATCTTAGGTAGGTTACGTGTAACCTCATCACTCTGTCAAAGGGATTAAAATGGCCCACATGTCCTACCTGCCTTCAGGATTGTGGTTCTCTGTGCTCCCCTCCTATGACCTTGGGACAACCCAGGGTGTCTGTGTGTGCTCTGCAGCATATGTCCCATATACAAGTCCTCTCTTGCTGTGGTTTTTTTCTTTGCATTTAAACATCCTTAGATCTCTCTTACCTTTAAAAAAGAAAAGAGGCAGGAGGAAAGACACCCCCTCATCTCTACTTCTCCTCCAACAGCTCTTCTTTCCTTCACAAGCCAATTTTTCAAGAGTCATCTGTGCACATGGTCTCTGTTAATTCCCATTGCAGGCATTCTCCATTCTTACCTGGCCACCAGTGACCACTATGCTGCTAGCTGTTTTTAATCCCTGCCTGACTTGCCTGAGTTGGCCATGGCCTCTGATGCTCTCCTGCCTCTACTTCCCCAACAGCCTTCTTTCCTGGGTTCCTCCTGCCTCCCTGGTGCTTCCTCAGGCTCCGTCACAGCACTGCAACCTCTGCCAGCCCCCGCAAATTCTACCCAGCATTCTCCTCTGCAGTGCTCCAGCTGGGTCCCAAACATGTTTCTAGCGAGAGCGGGCAGTTCCTGTGTGTCCTACAGACACCTCAGACTTAGAGCATCTGGAATGCAGGTTTGTGCCTCACTCTTTTCAGGGAGTGACCAACGTGGCCTAATTCAGAAGTGTGGTAGGCGGGCACCCAGCTGCTTGAGTCACATCCACCTCCCAATTTTATAGATTTTGACAAAATGTATTGTGTCCTGTATCCATCACTGTAAAATGTCATGCAGAACAATTCCAATGTCCACAAAATGCCCCATGTTACACCTATTCTTCCCTCTCCCTCCCCTCAGAAGCTCTGGTGACCACTGCCTTTATATCAATGTTACAAGTTCTTCCATTGCTAGAATAATAATACGTCTACTTTAGTCCATAGTTGCATTCCCTACTTATGTTTGTTCACTCCTCAGTCTTGAGGATTTTGGGATGGTGATGCTCACTCTGCTTCCGACTGAGAGGGGGCTTAGATCCCATGGGGCAGATGGAGAGAACTGTCTTGCTTGGCAGTTGTAGATTCTCTCTGTTTTTTGGGGATTGTTGGTGTCTATCATCATCCTTTTGTTAGTTGTCCTGAGTGAGTCTAGTGAACTGGAGAGTAGGTGTTGACTGCAACTCTGCTGAGATTCAGAGCTCAACCAGCATATGAACAGCCAGAAGATTTAAGTCTCTGGGGCATATATTTAATGGGTATAGTGCTAATTATGGGTTCAAATAAATGAACAGAATAACAGAAATAAACGGAAGAACCATGTGTAGTAAAATTATAAATGAGGAGATGGTTATCATATATTACATGATAAGGTCTGCTGACAGGGTGCTGATTTCCTGGGGTTGTCTGCCCTGCCTATAGTGTCCAGATGTCTCTAGAGCCTTCAGGAGGACCCCTTTTGGAGGCAGTGTTTCCAAGTGATGTCCATTCTGCTTCCAATTGAGAGGGGACTTAGATCCCATGGGACAAACAGATGAAACTGGACAGTGACATTTTTGAAGAATACATCCTCTCTTCCCTCCTTTAAAAAAAAGTGGTATGTTCTTCCTTTTGGATTTGTTTTATTTTGCTCACCCCTGTCCTTTGGCTCATGAGTTATGCATTCCTGGCAGGGATATACTTGAGTGATGGCGCGTCCTTTTCAGTATATCACATCAAGACACTTAATGTTCCCCTGCCCCTGATGTGTGATGGTTAGTCATCCAGTCAAGTTGTTCTCCAATTTCTTCACTGTATATTTACTGTTCTTTCCCATGCTACTAATAAGCAATCTGTGGGGAGATGGTTTAAGACCACATAAATATCCTACTTATCAAAATTTCCCTCTAGATTCACTAGCTAGCCCCTCTGGATTTGCAAGTGTTTCTGGATCCCAGCCTAACTGGTGGGAATTCAGAGCTCTCCAGGACCAGATAGCCCATTTTGGGGGGCATCCTCCCTATGGGAGGGCTTGGTTGGGTTGGGTCCTGCCCTGTTGAGTAACCACGTTTCCACAGGCTATTTGCCTCTCCCCACTCCCACCAGGAACAGAAGCTCATTTGTCATTCACCCACCTAACATAGGAATGTTATTGCAAAAGCTGCTTAACTTGATCTGGGCACAATGGAATATAAAAGGAAGTTTAGAGCCCTGTATGTGTCTTTAAGAGTTTACGATCAAGTTGGAGAAACAAGACCTGGACTCACTGATCGGTAAAGGGAATACAAGTTATCAATATGGTGCTACCACAGGACAGCTCGACATCCTCCGGTCCTGGAGGATTAGGTGCCTTAAGAAGTTGGGGAGGAGGGATTGTGGCGGGTTAGTTAGGATGCAGAGGCACTTCATCAGCAATGGTAATCTTTGAGGGGCATTGAAAGATAGACAAATGTGGGAAACAGAAAGGAGAGGTAAGGGCATGCCGATGTGATGTGGATGTGTGATGTGAGCAGAAAACAGAGGTGTGGGCTGATTGGGGGACAGTGAGTTATGGACCAGCCTGTATAGTTCAGGAGACAGGATCTACCTCCTTTTGTTTTGCAAAGTGGTTCATTCAACAAAATTTTATTGAGCTTCTCCCTTGTACCAGGCATTTTAAAAAATAACTTCTAATTCTGGAAGTAATACATGTCCACTATAGGAAGTTTTTAAAAAACGGAAGTATGTAAAAGAAATATATAAAGAAAAGTTTAATAAGGTCATTTACTCTTTCATGCAGAGATAGCCATTGTTAAACATGGTGTATTTCCTTCATTTCTAAGATCTTTACCCTTTTTTTTTTGGATAACAACCTTTTTCTGTTTCATGGATTCAGTAGCCCATCCTATCCTTCAGAAGATATTTATTCATACTTTTAAAAACATCTCATTCTGTTGACTCTATTAATTTTGTTTTCTAGCTAGAACTTCTGTTTTAAAATTTGGTGCCTCTTTCATGGTATTGGTTTTCCACAAATGTTTGGTGTGTCTTGGTTGATTGCTCCTCTCTTTGTATTTTGATGTTCTTCAGTCACCTCTCTGTGAATACTAATTCTGTGTACCTGAACCAGCTACCGCTGATTGTGGACGGAATGGGGATGTACCTGTTGGGGAATGTCTGGAGCTGGTCTGTGTGTCTGTCACCAGCTACCTGGGCCTCTCCACCCCAGTGTCCGTGCAGGCCCACTGCTTGGCACAGCATGGGTGGAGAGATGGGGAGGGGCCAACCTGCGTGGTGGCTCTAAATCTAAAAACCAACCACTCAGGCCTCAGATCTGCTGGCTACAAATTTGGAACCCGCCAGAGCTGTTCCTCTGATAGCATAGAATCCCCAGCCACACAGCTTGAGTTCAATCCTAGCCTTCACACTAATATACACTGTAACTTTGGGGAAGCTATGTAACCTCTTTGGGTCTTATTTATAAAGTAGGGATTATTCTCAATGGATTATTGTGAGGGTTAAATGAGATAATATATGCCAAAGTACTTAGAACAGTGTCCGGCATGTAATATGTGCTGTATGAGTGTCATCTGGTAGTAGTAGTATTTTATGATTTATTAGTTTTTGGTTGTGGCTTCATCAGTTTATTCCCATCTGCCTTCTGTCTTCAGGGAGTCCATATTATTGCTAGACCACTAATGGCATGTCTTCTTGTTTTTTTGGTACTGTAATGGATTTGTTCTTATTTATTTATTAAGATTTATTTATTTATTTATGTATGTATGTATTTCTCTCCCCTCCCCCTCCAGTTGTCTGTTCTCTGTGTCTATTTGCTGCGTCTTCTTTGTCCGCTTCTGTTGTTGTCAGCGGCGCGGGAATCTGTGTTTCTTTTTGTTGCGTCATCTTGTTGTGTCAGCTCAGCTCTCTGTGTGTGCGGCGCCATTCCTGGGCAGGCAGCACTTTCTTTCGCGCTGGACGGCTCTCCTTATGGTGCGCACTCCTTGTGCGTGGGGCTCCCCTACGCGGGGTCACCCCTGCGTGGCAGGGCACTCCTTGTGCGCATCAGCACTGCGCATGGGCCCGCTGCACACGGGTCAAGGAGGCCCGGGGTTTGAACTGTGGACCTCCCATGTGGTAGACAGACACCCTGACCACTGGGCCAAGTCCACCACCGGATTTGTTCTTAGAAAATGTCTTTTCTGTCATTTCTGGGGTCTTGGAGGAGGCAGGATGGCATGCCCTTGGCTTGCCATCTTGCTACAATCTTTCCATCAATTTTTTTTCTATGCATATGCACGTGTGTTATTCTTTATCATGCATACATACATAGATACGTATGCTGTCATATGCATCAGCTCACCTGTGAGCCTGGCCTTGGGTAGGACTTGCCACCCAGCCTGAGTTACCGGATATTGTCTCATCTCCGTGCAGGCCTGCGAAGTGATGAGTTCTTTTCCCGGCCTTGCACAGGCTGATTTGAGGCTGTCCTAATGAATGTAAAGGATCCTGTTTCCTTTGTCAAAAGGAATGTTAATTATTTTCAGCAGTCTAATTACGTGGCTAATGAGAGGCAGACTGAGATAATATTCCCTGTAATTACTCTTGTGTAAGTGCTGTTTGGGGCCATATTTTGAGCTGTTTGTGAGACTCTGTGCTTTGTAGATGGAGCTGTCCACGGAGAGGCAGAGGGTGGGGCTGAGATTGCTGGGGCTAAAGGCTCTTGGGGCAAGTGTCTGGGGTGGTTGGGGTCAGTGCCCAGCCAAGTTTATGCCGGCCTTTCCCCTGGACCATTACTTGAAGTAAAGAGACAGATCAGATTAAGTCAGGGATAGAGCACAGAGCAAGTGCTGCAGAACGACTCTCCTTCCGCAGTCTTTCCCCCAGTGCAGCCGCCCCTTCCGGCTCCTCCTGGCTGGGATCCTCACTCGTGGAAGACTGGTATCCTGCCTTTTCCCATTCCATAAATGGATATTGAGTCCCCACTGTATGTCTTTTTTTTTAAAAAAGATTTATTTTTTATTCACTTCTCTCTTTCCTCCTGCCCCATTGTCTGCTCTCTGTGTCCGTTCGCTGTATGTTCTTCTGTGTCTGCTTGCATTCTTGTCAGGCGGCACTGGGAATCTGTGTCTCTTTTTGTTGCATCATCTTGCTGTGTCAGCTCTCTGTGTGTGCGGCACCACTCCTGGGCAGGCTGCTCTTTTTTCACACGGGGCGGCTCTCCTTGAGGGGCACACTCTTTGTGCATGGGCCTCCCCTACGTGGGGGAAACCCCTGCATGGCACGGCACTCCTTGCACGCATCAGCACTGCGCTTGGGCCAGCTCACCACATGGGTCACGAGGCCCTGGGTTTGAACCCTCGACCTCCCATGTGGTAGGTGGACAGTCTGTCAGTTGAGCCAAATCCGCTTCTCCAGATGTCTTTCTAAAACAATTTTGACAATTCTCCAACCCTCTTTGCAGGAAAACTGCCACATGCCTATGTTTTGACCCCTACCACCTTCCCAGGTTTATCTTCTGTGCCTCGGTCTTCCTGTGGTTCTGCTGTGGTATCTTTCTAGAATTGGGCCTGGCTGAGCAGGTTCTAAGAAGGGAGTGCTGCCAAGTCCCTTGGTGCATCTGAGCAGGCTGTAAGGGGTGACTCACCTGAGAGTCCCTGCCATGAGAAGCTATTTTCGACTGTAGGTAAATTGCCATAGGTAAATCAAGTGCCCCTAGTTCCTGTCCACACGTTCCCATCTCATGAGTGATGTAGGAGAAACAAGCACTGGTAGAGGCCTTGACCCTTCCACTTTCTAGCTGTGGCCTTAAGCAAGTCGTTTAACCTCTTTAAGCTTCTCTTGCTTCTTGAGTAAATTGGGGTTGATGACTGCCTTATTTGGGGAGGGGACTGAGGAGACAACCACTTGAAAGCTGCTGGACACATAGAAGGCGCTCAATAAATAGCTTAGAGGTTTTAAACACTCCAAGCATCACCCTTAGTATAAGTTCTAGCCAGAGATCCAGGGGCTGACCTCATTCTCCAATAGCCGGGGCCATCTCCTGGCCTCTTGGCTCTAAGTCACTCCTCAGATAGTCAGTAGTACCTTTCCTGGAATAAGGGTTAATTTTCTCCCTCTCACATCTGAGGGAGAGAAGGAGGGCAGAGGTATCTGTTAAGAAGGAAAAAATTTGCAAGAGCAAGGAAGCACAGTCCAGCTTTAGGCCTATGTACTGGGCAGCCTTCTGGGCACCCCTTGATAAGCTCTAGAGCAGTGTTACCCATAGAACTTTCTGTGATGATTTGCACTGTTCAGTGTTGTACACACTAGCCACATGTAGCCATTGAGCACCTGATATGTACCTAGTGCAACTGAGGGGCTGCATTTTTACTTTGAGTTTTAAATTTAAATTTAAATAGCCACATGTAGCTAGTGGCTATCAAATTGGTTAGTTCTGGAGTTTGTAGAAAAAGTAATCTATTTGTGTACTACCTGTTCTTTTTTATTATTATTTTAATTAGAGACATGGGTTTACAGAAGAATCATGATAAAATAGGGGGTTTCCCTATACCACCCTATTATTAACATCTTGCATTAGTGCGGTTCATTGTTTCAATTGATGATGGTGTATGTTATAATTGTACTATTAACTATAGTCCTTGGCCTGTCTTGTGCCTTGTCTCCAGGCCCCTGTGCTCATGCCTCCTGTTTGAGGAAAATAATCAAGGAATGTTAGATTGTTGGCAAAGGTCAGGCCCATCATCCCTGGCCAGTCATTCTCTCTACCTGTCAAGGGGAAGTGACAAAGTCTGGGCAGTTACTGGAAGGAAGATTTGGAGCCCACAGGGTCCTCGCTATTCTGCTGAGCTTGTTCCTCCTTACTAGGAGGCTGACCTTTCTTATTCTCAGTTCTTTCTCTCCTGCCAGGGACAGAACCATTGGTTTTTACAGCAGCAGAGACGGGCAGGATGTGTTCAGATGTGTGATCCTGGTACAATCTAGTTGTCTTCCAGGTAGGGGGTAATCACTCATGTTAGTCAGGCTTTTTTTTTTTTTTTTCAAGATTTATTTTATTTATTTATTCCCCTCCCTGGTTGTTTTGTGCTCGCTGTCTGCTCTCTGTGTCCATTCGTTGTGTACTCACTGTTTCTGCTTGTCGTTTCATCTTATCTTCTCTTTAGGAGGCACCGGGAACTGATCCTGGGACCTCCAATGTGGGAAAGAGGCTCTCAATTGCTTGAGCTATCTCTGCTCCCTGGTTTGTTGTGCCTCTCACTGTCTCTTCTCTTTGTCTCTTTTGTTGTGCCAACTCTTCATGCGGGTCAGCTTTGCTTTACCAGGAGGCCCCAGGAAACGAGCCCAGGATCTCCCATATAGTAGACGGGAGCCCAGCTGAACCACATCGCTAACCAGTCAGGGTTTTCTTGGTTCCAAGTGACAGAAAACCCAACAAACTGACTTAAATAAAAAGAGATTTTACTTGCTCATTGTTTTAGCAATTGCTAAAGGCTGTTGAAAGCAATATATCAAATAGGTAGGCTTTTACAATGGGGATTTATTAGGTAGCAAGCTTACAGTTCTGAAGCTGTGAAAATGTCCAAATCAAGACATCAGGTGATGCTCTCTCCCCGAAGACTGAGTGCAGTGATCCTGGACTTCTCTGTCATTTGGGAAGGCACATGCAGCACCTCACTTCTCCTCCAGGTCTCATCACTTTCAGCTTCCTCCTTCTGAACTCCTGTGCCTTTCTCTCTCTGCATCTCTCTCTGTATTTACCCCAGTTATAAAGGACTCCAGTAAGAGAATTAAGATCCACCCTGGACTATGCCTTACTGAAGTAATCTAATCAAAAGGCCCTTACCTGTATCTAAGTTAAAAAGTTCCACCTACAATAGATTTACACCTACAGGAATGGATTAGCTCTAATGACATGATTTTCTTGGGTCCATCCAGCATCAAACCATCACACTCATGAAACTGAAAAGGCTTGTTTAGAGGTAGTATGCTGGGGTATGGTAAAATTTCTTCAATTCTTTAGTTCACAAGTAGGTAGAAATTCCAGGCTATCAGTCAGAGGATTTCACTTTCTCTTCATTCATTAATAAATGCATTGTCAAACAACAGCTGAATAGGACTCGCACAGTTTTTAGGCTCTGCCTGCAAAAGGAATCTTGAGCTGACTTGCCATATTCACTTTGCCCTGGCTGAGCTGGCACTGTAGGGACTACTGGGTGACTTTTGCAATAAGGGCCAGAGGGTGTCTGCTTTACTCTACCTGGGGCAGAAACTGGGGCTCTGTGATAATATCCAATTATCACTTTCCCTGGACTTATTTGGGGTGCAAAGGGACAAATCTCTCTCTATTTTAATTACAGAGACAGTCATCAAAGGAACAAGTAAGCAGATTCCTAGACAAAGGTGTTGTATGTGCTACTTCCTCACTGCAGGTGTGTAGTCTATCATTTTGGACATAGGTTGGCAGTTACCTTGATTGAGAATAGCAGGCAATGAATAACAGGATTCATTGTGTGTATCCCATTTGCTTCCCCTTAGAGGGAAAACTCATTTCTTGACAGTGCCAGGGGCCTCCAAGCCCCATGTAGGGGGTTTCCTAAGGAGCGTCCCTAACAGCTGGATCCAGGGTTGCTAAGTTTGTTCCTTCCTCAGGGCCTCTTCACTAACCATTCCCTCTGCTGGAATGCCTTTCCCAAAGCACTTGTCCTGGCTTCCTGTCATCTTCCTGATCTATGTCCAAATGCTACTTCCTTAGAGAAGACTCACCCTCCAGTGCCCAGTTTCTTTCTGCTCCCCACAATACCTTCCCTTCTTCATGACATAGTATCAGAAATTACAGTATGCTTTGGCTTGTTTACTTATTGTCCATCTCCCTCACCAGCCTGTGAGCTCTATGGGGGCAGGAGCATGGTTTTTTTTTTGCACCTAGTACAATGCCTGGCCTTCCATGGATACTCAATAAATATTTGCTGACTTCTGGAATTCAACACCTCAGATAAATAAACCAGCTTGTATGGGACTTCTTGGACCAAGTTGCCTGGAATGGCTGGACTGCAGGGCCTTGGGGATCACACTGTTGGAGTGCTCCAGGCTTGTCCTCTGAAAAGACCCACTGGACTTCTTTCTGCCTCCACTGGTGAGACAACGAAGGGGTAGTGTCCCTGCCACTTCTGAAGGCATGGTGAGGCAGGGGAACCTGTGTGACCCCCAAAGGACTTGGCCAGTAATTGGGGGGAACCTGGATAAATTCCCAGTCATCCTGTTAAAGTGGTGAGGCGGCTGCCAGTTCCTTTACAGCTGACAGGAGGCGCCTCGGTGGTCTCATGTGATGAGGATTCCAGGGCTCCTCGGCTGCCGCCTGATGGGATCTGCATGGGGGATTATTGATGTTGGGGAGGTGTGGCAGCTCTTTACAGTAACACATGCCTCGCTCTGGGATGGCAGCCAGGCAGCTAATTAGAGAGCCCAGCAGCTGTCCAGCCTTTCAGACGGTGAGCAGCAGCAACGCAGTGCCAGGGGGTGGGATGGGAGAGAGAGGAAAGGGGGATGGGGTGAGAGACCACCCTCCGAGGGGCAGGGGACATTCAGAGTGGGGCCTTGGGAGGGGCATTTAAGGCTAGAGTGGGCTAGCTGGAGAGGAGGAAGGTGGGAGAGGAAGGTGACAGGCAAGGTGGCCTCTAGGTGGGACAGAAGAAAGGGTGGCAAGATGTCCCACAGGTAGAAAAATCCAGATTCCAAGCACAGAGGCCAGCACTGAGTGGCTTGGCGAGGCCATGTAAGTAGAGTGGCAACTCATCTTCCATCTCCACCCATTTTCTCCATGCCAGTCAGGCCTCAATAGACAAGGCCTCCTTGCTTCCCAAGGAAACTAACCAGGCACAGCCTCTCACCTGGGAAAATTCGGAATACCAATTGCATTTGTAGCTGAGTATAGTAGCTCTTTGATTTGGGAATTTACCAAATCTACTTGTGTTCAGAGCTCGTCTTATGACAGGATAAGTAGAGGCAGTTGTTTCTGGATCACATGGGAAAAACTGGGGGACTTTGAGTAATGAGAGAGCCCCCCAGGGGGTCTTTGGAGCATTTTCTTTCTCTTTTATGGGCATCTGGGTGGGGGTCAAGGAAGAGAAGAGAGGGAGTGAAAAGGGGATTGTTCGCCTAAACCCTGCCTGATTCCAGTCTTAGGCTCCATGGAGATGGAGAGGAGGAATTTTGGTTTTAGATTTTGGTCAGAGAAGTAGAGACTCAATCCTGCAAGCCCAGCTTACCCTAAAGAAGTGCAGGGGAGGAGAGTGAATGATACAGAGGGAATTTCTTGCTAGCCACTGCTGGTTAAACCTCACTGGGAAATGAATCCTATGTGCGTGAAACTGCGTGTGCCTTTTGAAAGTTTAAGCACTTTGTAGAAATAACAGTATAGTTGTTCTCTTACCTGAACCCAAGTTTGGCCCCTTGCCCATGAAGGAGCTCCTGCGGTGTCTCAGGGATGCTGGGATGATGTGTTCCTGCCCCAGTCCTCCTCGTGTGATAATGGACATGTCATCTGCAGTGACCAGACCCAATCCACCCCCCGTCCATCCCCGTTTTCACCTCCTCGTTCATGTGCTGTCTCTTGGAGGTTGGAGAAGGGAATGAGAGTACTGTCCTTTCTTCTCTCCTCTGCAGACAGCCCCACCCATTGTAAACCACCATTTCTGGTACTTTATGGGAGAGCCCTTCCTTGATGGTGGCCTAAAAATTAGAGAAGAACTCCTGACCTTACTCTTTTTTGGTTAACAACAGTCAATGATGTAATCACCCAGGAATTTAACGGGACCCTTTTCCACCTTGTCCATCCACCCAACAGAAATTCCATGACCTCAATGAATTCATAGTGTGGTGGGGGCAGACATAAATAATGTTAAGATGGGACCCCATGTTTCAGTAGGAGGATGTTCCAAGTCCTGTGTGTCCATCAGTGAGGGGCAAACTGTGAAAGTGTCACAAAGGAGTGAGGGTCTAGAACAGGGGTTCTTAATAAGGGGTCCGTGAGCTTGAATTGAAATTCTGAAAAAAACGAAACAAAACATTCTTGTGGGGACGTGTTGGCACGGGTATGATATATTTATTAAATAATACATAGAATGTGTGGACTTGGTAAGGGGTCCATGGTTTTCACCTGACTGGCAAAGGGGTCCGTGGACTATGTAGATTACAGTGAGTGGAAGACACGGGCATGCAGAGGTGAGCCTGAAGAATGCGGGTTAGCTCAGCAGCAGTGAGGAGACCTGCTGGGGTGGGGCTGGGGGAATGACCTGGAGGACCAGGAATTGAATCTGCAGATTTGGCTCAATCTAAACGCGCAGTGTTTTCATCCCTAAAATGGGAGTGATAATTCCTGCCCTCCCTGCCTCACAAGAGACCTGGGAGAATCACGAGAGAGGGTATGCCCATGTTAGTTGTTCTAAGGGCTCTTCACACATTCATATGCCCCCAAAACCTCTGCCCAGCATCAGGTCCTACAGTCCACAGAGGAGCCTCATGTTCCCTGTGGGCTGGGACCTGCTCTTGGGGGCCAGGGCATGCCTGAGGAGCCTTGAGCACTAGGAGGCAGAGGTGGGAGTGGGCTGTCGTGGGGGGAAAGCCTGCAGAGCAGGGCGCAGGTGGTGTCCAGGGAGAGGCTGGCCGAGGAAGGACCCTGTTCCGACTGCTGTGGCTTCACCTGCCCGGACGGTAGTTCAGGCAGGGGTGAGCTTCCAGGGCCACCTGTAGCTGCTGGCAGGCTGTGCTGGCAGGATGTGGTCTTTGCTTTCTGATTCTGTTTTGGTTTTCACTTGGGCTGTTGAAGTGGCTTGCTTAGGGCCTGGGCAAGGGGAAGCACCCGTGGATGGGATTTGACTCCATGGGCCCAGGGCCATGGTGCTGGTGCTGCTGGTGGTGGCAGCGGGTGGTGGCGGGCAGGTCCCATTAAGGCCCTGTCCTCCAGCTGATAGGTACATACCAGGGTGACCCCCGCCTGTCATCAGGCTGACCGGGCCTGAGGCAGGGCTGCCCCCTGATCCTCGTGGGGCAGGCAGCATGGAGATGGAGGAGGATGGACAGGTTGGGGAGCAGTGGTGGCTCCTGTTTGTGGAGGAGCTGGGGAGGGACAGAAGCCAGGCAGAGCTCCACAGCCCACTGCACTTCACACCCACCACCCTTCATGCCTTTCAGTGCAGAGGCTCTGGGGAGACTTGGGCCGGCACCCAGCTCGCAGAGCCAGGCCGCCCCCCAGCCCCCCACCTCTCACAAGCACTCATGCGCACAGTGCATTTGGCTCTCTGGACCCTGCCCTTTCACTTCTCCTCGGCTCCCCTGGTGCCTCACAAGCCTTAGGAAGCAATGGTCTGAGTTTCCCCTGCTCAGAGTGCCTGGGGCAGGGAGAGGGAGGACGGCAGAGGTGGGTGTTGGCACAGGGCCATCCATGGAGGGGCGGGTGCCAGCTTCCACCCCCAGCCACATACTGCTCTCAGTTTTGGAGTGGCTGGTCTGTCCTTTCACAGAGCCCTGCAGGGCCTCAGCTCTATCCTTGCCCATGTGCAGATGGTGCATTTCGAGGAAGCTTCAGCACCTTCATATTAAAATAAAAAATGTTGGAATCACCATCGATGGTGAAGGCTTAAGGATATTATTAAACATGTGTATGTGGCAAAGGACATTATAAAGTAAGATTTTTTTTCAAGATTTATTTTTATTTATTTCTCTCCCTTTCCCCCTGTTGTCTGTTCTTTGTGTCCATTCGTTGTGTGTTCTTCTGTGTCTGATTGCATTCTTGTCATGCGGGACTGGGAAACTGTGTCGCTTTTTTTGTTGTTGTTGTGTTATCTTGCTGCGCCAGCTCTCTGTATGTGCGGTGCCACTCCTGGGCAGGCTGTGGTTTTTTTGTGTGGGGCAGCTCTCCCTGTGGGGCACACTCCTTGTGCATGGCGCACCCCTACGTGGGTGACACCCATGCGTGGCACATCACTCCTTGCGCGTATCAGCACTGCGCATGAGCCAGCTCACCACACGGGTCCGGAGGCCCTGGGTATAGAACCCTGGGCCCCCCATATGGTAGGCGAACGCTCTATCAGTTGAGCCACAACCGTTACCCTAAACTAAGGTTTATATAAGCTTGTAGCCAGTTATCCATGCTAATAGGATATTATTAACAACAATAATAGTAATGAAATAAAATCAGTAAGAATTAGAGTGATGGGGTTGGGCTGGAGGGTTAAGGTCACACCATGATGTTGCTTGTTTTTCTGTGTGCGGTTGTACTCGATTCCCAAAGTGGTAAAACAAATGTCATGTGTTCTCTGATGTCTGTGAGGTTCTTGACCGCCCTTGAGAACAGATGCAGTGACTACAGGGTGAAGGTGAGAGTGTTATTTGAGAATGGAGCTGGATTTGGAAGTAATACCCTCCTCACATTGACAAGTGTGCACACATGCATTTGTGGCACCAGACACCACTTGTGATATGCCCAGGAGCCATCCCAGGCGCTCACTGCTGGATTAACCAGACCATAAACAGGACGGCAGAGAGGAGCGGGCAGGCAAAGGCCCAGGCGGCTGGGGACAATGAGCGCTGGTGCTGAGCCCGGGCCCTGGCTGTGTTGTCTTGCTTCTGTCTCTCTGGCGGGCCTGGTGGCTCTCAGCTGGGGGCAGTTTAGGTTAATGGAGGCCTCCTCTTTTATTCCCAGGCACTCATGGAAGCTGCCGGCCCACCTGCCAAGGATCAGCTGAGCCCTGGGGCTGATACTGGCCCACACTGCTGAGGATGGCACTGAGGCCCAGCCTGGCACCAGGACCAGGTTAACCCAGGACACTCCTGGACAGGGATCCTGATGTCCGTTCTGAGCTGCTCACTCAAGGGTGTCATAAGTGAGTAGGTTATGTCACCCAGGGGATCACTGGCCCCTCTTCCCGTGGCTGGTGCCTCACGCAGCATGGGCATGGGGCTGGCGGTTCTAGTTCTGAGCCTGCTTCCGGTCCACAGGGCCTGGGGGTACAGTTTTGGAATGGAGGGGGGGGAATGTCCAGCAATCTCAGGCCATGCTGCATGTTGGAACCACCTTACAACTTACACGGCCTCCAAAAGTGGGGTGGGACCCAGACTGATGGGCATAAGTGCAGTGAGACACCTGGCACACAGGTGACGACATCTTCCCAAATCCTCTTTCTGATCAGCAGGCTCACAGATCCCTGGGCCTCCAGCCTGCACATCCCTGCAGTGGGATGCACCTCACCCAGGGATTCTGGACTCTGCCCTGATACCATGAGTGGTTCAGGTGGTGCTGGCCCAGAAGGCCTTGGGAAGAGCATCCAGGGCACTGGAAGGTGGGGTTTGTAGAACTTCAGCCACCATGAAATTGGCCCTCGGGGGTCAGGAGGAGCACGTCCTCTGCTGTTGTCACCGCATTTCAGCAGTGTCTCCTCTTCAGTCAAGAGGGTGAGAGGCCTCACATGGCCTTTCTCTCCAGCTTTGGCCTCTGGTGTTTCCTTGATGATGCTTTTTAAAAATGACAGTTGGATGCTTTCCCAAGCCCCAGAGGCCTGTCTCGCCTGAAGGCTGTTATGTCTGGGGGAGCAGACAGTCCAGCTGTGGGATTGGGGAGCAGCAGGAAGGGGGTTCCCCTGCAAGGCAGGTTAGAGGATCTATGGCTTTCTCAGTCCCAGCTGGGTAAAGTTTTAGGAGCCGATGGGCTGGTACACTGGAGTCCTGAGCCTTAGATTCCACACAGGAGTTTGCAGGGAGGGGAGAAATGGTAAACAGGTATTTCTCAGCTTTAGTGAAAACTTGACTCTACTCCCCCTTGTGAGTTTAAAATCAAGGGCCAAAATCTGTTTCTCATTCAGCCTGGGCTTGCAAAATCCGTTATTGGGGGGTCTTCAGGCAGTGTGTTCTTGAGTTATGTAGCCCGGATGGTGCGTGAGACTGGACAGTGGGGGTGTGGCAGGGGATGGGCAGATGTCCTTGGAGTCCACTGT
Source organism: Dasypus novemcinctus (assembly GCF_030445035.2). NCBI lineage: Eukaryota > Metazoa > Chordata > Mammalia > Cingulata > Dasypodidae > Dasypus > Dasypus novemcinctus. Next base: position 42,613,329 of record NC_080675.1, read on the forward strand.
GGGAACATGGTGACTCAGGCAGGAGAAGTCTTCCCCACTTTATACGGAGCTCCCCAGCACAATCTACATCAGCCATAAAACAGTTGTTCCTTTGTATTCAGTGTTTCACTTCTGAAATTATTCATTAAGAACTCCTTCATTAGGAAATAGTCTCAAAGAAGACAAAGGCTGAATTCTTTTGTTGCAGGCATAAAAGATGTTTCTTATGCTGTCATTTGTAATAGCAGAAATGGGAAACAATTATTCTTCCATTGTTGAACATCTAGATTAAGTAAATTACAATTTTTCACTTGGTGGAGTACTATACAGCCATTAAAACAATGAACTATATAACAACTTGGAAAAATGGTCGTGATATAATAAGTGAAAATGTTAGGTTACAGAATAAATGCAATAAGGGAACTTGGAAAATATACGTAGGAGAAAAGATTGCAAGGGGAAATGATAATAGTCATTAATCTGGTGGAATTTTGAACACCTTTTCTAGAATAAATGCAATAAGGGAACTTGGAAAATATACGTAGGAGAAAAGATTGCGAGGGGAAATGATAATAGTCATTAATCTGGTGGAATTTTGAATACCTTTTCTATGTTACATGGATTTACTTCTTTTAAAACTAAACTAATCTGGAAGAATACACAATACACCATTAATAGTAATTTTCTCCAAGAAATGGAATTATGGGGACTTTTGCTTTCTAAATCATTCCTTTCTGTAATGTTTAAATTTCAGCTGTGAGCACATTACTTTTGTAATCAGGGAAAAAGATATTTTTAAATGCTAAAGTTGAAAATATAAAAAGGCAGTACCCCCCAAGAAAGAGGAGGGGAGGAAGGCCAAGTCAGCCAGCTGTATACACCTGCCTTCAGCTGTGCTGAAGGGCCTGGGCCTCTTTGCCCCCACCCACCCCGCCCTCCCTCTTTCTTAGGTATCATTACCAGACAAATAGGAAAATATCAGATCGTGATTACTATGAAGAAAATAAAAGGGGATGACCTGAGTGAAAGGGGGGTTCTTTTGGATTTTTGGATGGGGGGATGAGAGAAGGTCTCTGAGAGGTGACAGCTGAGCTGAGTCCTGAGCAACGAGTATTCCAGGAAATGCAGGGTGCCCAGGCTATGGGCCCCACCTCCAGAGTCCTTTGCTTCCTGAGCCTTGGTGGACCTCGGTTTCAGGGCTGACTCCATTCCCCAAGCCCACTGGCTCAGCTGGGCTTTGCCTAGTGTCCAAGATACCCCTGCCCCTGCCCCTGCCCCAGAGTCTCCCCTGCCTGTCACCATGTGTGGAATGGTTACTTCTGACCTCTGGCTGCCACTGCTTTGGGCACATGGCTCCTCTGGGCAGCCTGCACGCTGGCCACTGCTCTTGGCTGGCATTTCCGTGGCAGGGCTGGACCATCCGAGATCCCTAGCAGCACTGGGAGGGGGCTGGGAGTCAGGAAGGCTCTGGGTGAATTGTGTCCTGGAGGGCGAGGTGGTCTCTGACTGGTACATGCCTTGAGGTGCTTCCTGAGGGTGAGCTTTGGCCCTGGAGGACCTCCTGCAGATCCTGCCTGAACTTGGCCTGGGTGATAGGCTGGGAGCCTTCAGGAGCTCTGACGTTCTGATCTGAACTTCACTGAGCATCCACCTGGAAATTCCCATCCTCCTTGCCTCCTGTCATCTCTCCAGTCTTTTGAAAGCAGAAACTCAGAAAACGGTAGCGCCCCCAGAGGAGCCTGTGGTCAGCCTCAGGGGCAGTGCAGTGTGCTGGTTAGGAGTAAAAGCTCTGGAGCCGGCCTTACTAGTTTTGAATCTCAGCTCTGCCATTTTTAGTTCTAAGAACTTAGGCTAATTATTTAGCCTAACGACCTCACTTTCCCCATCTGTAAAATGGACTCAATAGTAATAGGTCCTCCTTATAAGGTGGCTGTGAGCGTTCTCTGGGTTAATACATGTAAAACTGTGAGAAAAGTGCGTGGTTATGATGATTATTGTGACTTTGGGGGGTGGAGGGAGGACCGCTCCAAGGGGCTTTTCCTGGGGAATGCCCACAGCAAAAGAGGGTGGGACCCTGTGGCACAGTTGTTTCCTCCTCTTGCTTCCCTTCTGACTCTGAAGCAAGCCCCTGGTTTGTTTTCCCTCCCCTGACTTGGTGGCCACAGGGACATTCAGGATGGTTTCAGAACATGCGTTTTGCACCCAGATGTACAACAATCACCCTCCCCTTGTTGACTCCACTCCCTTTCAGCTCGGAGCCTAGCAGAGAACTGGGCTGAGGTCTTTGACGCTGTCCCCCTGTGACCTAGTCCTCAGGGGCCTCCTCTTAGAAGGACTGTGCATCTCCCCAGAGCGTGGCCCTATCGTGACTTGGTGGCTGGGGGTGAGGAAGGAAACACAGGAAATGAATAGGATGAAAGAGCAAGACCTGCCCAGCCCGGCTGTGTGGGAGGGGAATCCCAGTTTTCTACCAAGATGCTTGTCTGTTAGGACAAAACCTCCCAGAGTCCCAGCAACCTTAGCTTCCTGAAATGAGATGGGAATTTTTTGCAAAACCAACAGCTTGCTCTTCCCTCCATGTGGACTCGAAGTATATCCAGTGAGATACTCCTGGAGAGCAGGACTCTGGAAGCCAACCCCTCCCCCCACCACCTGTCCCCTAGGAGCAGCAGTTCTCCCCACTGGCAAGTCACCTGGAGTGCTGGCCTGCTGCCTGGACTGTTCTGTTCCCAGGCCCTTTCATCAAGTATGAGGGTTCTTATATATAAATGCTATTCCCCTAAATCCTGCTTGTGAAATCACCCACTGCTCTCCAGACCCTTATCTCCTTTCAGTCTTGCCCATAGTCTGTTCCTCTTTACTTCACCCTGAATTTTCCTTTCCTGATTGTCCTATCTTCATGTCTGTGTCCTCAGGATGGTTGTGTTTGTCACCAGGAGAAAGAGATCAGTGTCTGGGGGGCTGCTAGTTCTTTCCCAGGGCTCTGATCCCAGGACCAAGCAAGGATGTATCAGAAGAGGCCAGGGGTAGAGGGGGCCGGGGGGAGGGGAAGGCCAGGGCAGGAAGTAGGGTTCAGTCAGACCCAGCAGAGATGGGTGAGCCAGTTCTAGCTCTAACTTTAAACACGGTTCCTGTGATGATTAGAAATGGGTTTGGGACAAGCCAATGTTCTGCCTCTAATCTTAGCATATCTTCCACCAAAGCTGAGCTTCCGCCCAGCTGATGATGATTCCTTTTCCCATCCCCGTCCTCTGCCCCCAGCCAGGTCTTTCAATTTCCCCATTCTCCTTGCCCGGACCAGAGGTGTTCTCCAGGCACAGCCCCTCAGGCACGGTCTGACCTGGTCTAGGGGTGCTTCCCCTCCACTTCCCCTTCACCTCTCTGAGTTCATTCTGCTACTCAGAAAAGGAACCTGGGCTGCGGTTAACCCTGTTCTTCCTCCTGCCCCTGTCTTCCTTTGCCATAGGTTCTTCTCTTCCTTTGGGAGCTACTCCTTTAATCTCCCTTCTGCTAATAGGGTTTCGGGATCCAGCTCTTCCAACTCACCTGCTCCAGGGGTCTGGGGCCTCTGAGTTGTTACCATCTGGGAAGCCATTTTTGTCTGTCTCAGAAAGAGGTGATCAGAGGCAAGGTGAGCAGGGTGTTTAAATTAGCAGTAACGTGGGGAGCACTCCTGAGTGATGAAATCCTCTGCAGCTGAATGGCTGCTGCAGCTTAGCACCCCTGAACAGGAAGCTTCTTTCCCCAGAACCTGTGGATTGGGAGGAGCCGAAGATGACGGTACAGAGCAGGTGCCTGGGTGGGTTCTTTCCTTCCCTCCTTGGTGGGGGGCTCAGGATAAAATGAGGGCATGGAAAGCCGTGCCAGAAACGCTCACCCTTTTATTCCACTCATCTTTTGAAGCCTGACCCTCCCCTTTAATTAAAGCTCTCTGTAGCCACTGGGAAGCTGGAAGCTTGTGTTCATTCTTCCTGGCTGAGTTTCTTTTCTCCCACAGGCTCTATGTGGGATTATTGTTTTCACAGGGCTTCTTGGCTCTGTGAGTGGGGTGGAGTACTAACTTGCTTGGCAGGGAGGACTGCTCAGCAGCTGGCGAGGGCAGGGGTAGATGACCCTGCCTCAGGTAGGAGGTGGCACTCAAAGGGGGAGGGGCTGTCCAGAAAGTGACCACTAGTGCCGGTCTTCAGATGAGTCAAGGCAAAGCCAAGTGCTCTCATCACAGAGGAGTGACTCGGGTACAAGATGGCAGTAGGCTCTGGAGTTAGAGGTGTCTGGGATGTCTTCACAGAGAAGGAGGTATGAGCTGGATCTTGAAGGAGACTTGTGGGTTCACGGGAAAGTGGTAGCACATAGAAAGGGCACCTCAGGAAGCAAAAACACCAAAGTAAAGATCCAGAAGATAGGATCTCAGGGAGTGGTGGGGTGTGAAGGGCTTTGCCAGCCATCCCTAGGGGTTTTAGCTTTACTCTGTAGATGCTGAAGATCTACCAAAGTTTTCTAAGTAGGGAGAAGCATCTTTTTTGCTCTTTAGAAGAACAGCTCTCTATGTACTCTTGTAGTGTGATAAGTGAATTGGAAGGGAGCAGGGCAAGGCAGGGAGACCAGCTTAGGAAACTATTAGAGTCATCCAGGAGAGAGATGATAAGGACTTGAACCAGAGCAGTAGCAATGGCAAGAGAGGACTAAAGAAGAAATGGATTTCAAAGATACTTAAGAGATGGAATGGACAGGGTCACCTTGGTGCTTTGCCATGTGATTTGTTTTGGCCAATGGGATGTTAGTGGGCATGGCTTAACCAGAATCTTGAAAAGCACCTGTGCGGTTTGACTTGCTTGGTTTGTGCCTCTGCCTTGCCAAGAAGAACATGCATTGTCCCCTGGGCCCAGGAGGAGGACAAGTGACAGGTGGCACAGAGACACCCCAGCCAAACTGCCCAGCGAAGCACAGGACAGAACCTGCAGACGACCCACAGTTCCATGATCAAGGCCAGGAAAGATCTACCAACCCAAGCCAACCCACAGACATATGAGCTGTAATAGTAAATAGTAGTTGGTTTTTAGAAGCTGTTTTATTGAGATAGATTCACACTCCATACAATCCATCCAGCTTCATCAATGTTGATGGCTTTCAGTATAATCAGAGTAGTGTATTCATCACCACAATCAGTTTTAGAACATTTAATGATAGTTGATTTAAGTTGCTGAGTTTGGGTATGATTTGTTACATAGCAGTAGCTATTGGATTAAGAAATGTCTTCTTTCTTGTATGGAAAGCTTCCTGCGTGCTGGGCACTAGTCCAGGCATTGCAATACTGGGATACAGTGCTGATCCAGGCAGACAAGATCCTTACTCTCAAGGAGCTCCCGTTTGGGGGTGATGTAGTACAGGAAGCAAGAATGACTCCAGCAGGAGCTGATGTGACTCAGTGGTTGAGTACTGGCTTCCCACATACGAGGTCCTGGTACCTAAAAAAAAAAAAAAAAGACTCCAGGGCTTCGGGCTTCCAGTTGGGTGCATGGTGGTGCCATTAACCAGAATGGCGACATAGGAGAAAAACAGTTTGAGAGGGAAGGATAAGTTTGATTTTAGGAAGGAGTTTGAGGTGCCTGTGGGACATTTAGGAGGAAGAGTCCAGAAAGGGGTAGGATATATAGGTGCAGAAACAAAAAGAGGTCTGGCAAGACACTGGAAGTGATCAACATAATATAACAGAAAATAATCTGTACCAGAGAGAGACAGACAAACTAAATGCTGTGGCAGTTCAGAGGAGGGAGAGGACTTCTGGTTAGGGAGATGAAAAAAGATTTTGTTCTGAAGGTAACCTGTAAGCTGGATTTGTACTTGTGGAGGTGAGAGGAGAAGGACATACCAAACAGAATGGACAGGATCAACAAAGGCAAGGAGGTCAGACAGCAAACGCTGGCTGAGAATAAGGCTGGTAAAGTAGATTGGGGCGAGACCATGAAGAGTCTTGGATGGCAGACCAAGGGTGTTGTAGTTTTTCATTAAGAAATGGGGAGCCATTAGGTGTTTTTGAGCAGGGGAGGGACTGTAGGTATGTATGTAGAGGAGACAGGCAATGTTGTGCGGTAAGATGAGCTTTGAAGTAGAAATCAAAGGGTATGATATCCAGTCTCAGCTCTGCCATTTGCTTGCCCTGGGATTTGGGGCAAGTGACTTGCCCTCTCTGAGCCCCACCTGCCTCACCTAAAACACGGAAGTTAACACTACCTGTCCCTCACAGGAGTCTTCCTTTTGTAAGGTCCAATGACAAAAATGGGAATGTGAGTGCTTGGAAGATCACAGAACAATGCCCAAGGGTGGATGTTGTTCTGACTAGGCCTGCTTTAGCTCAGTGGTGAGGGTGGGATTTCCAGACAGGGAGCAGATGAGATGTCATCTCTTTAACTTCTGTCATCTCTCCCACTTGGAGAGGGGCTTGGCCAAGATGTCCACTGGCTGCTGGCGATTCGTATTCTTCTGCCCTGCCTTCCCGTTCTTGATACAACCCCAGACTCTCTCCCCCTCTGCATAAACTGCATGCGACGTTTAGAGAGCACCTGCTTAGTAGAGGCCTCATGCCAAGGCCACAGAACAGAGGATTGTAAGATATCCCTGCCCTCAAGGAGTTCACGGACTAGCTGGGTCATGAAGGCATGTATCTCAAAATAATAAATAGGGTGGTGTTTGATAAAGGGCCAAATGTGTGGGCCAGACTGTCGCTTGTGGGAGGTTAGGAGAAAGCAGAGCCTGTGGGCTGGGCCACTCTTTGTGGGAGCAGGATGGGAGCTGGACTTTGAAGTTTGGGTAGAGTTTGAAAGCAAACCCGGGGAAGGAAATAACAACTACAGGGGAGGGTTCTCGCCTCTGCCTGCCCACTAATTTCTTCTCAACACTGAAAGTAAACACAAAAACCTCATTTAACGTAGCAGTTAAAGAAAGATGTGGTAGGTTGCTTAGAAAGATCTCAGAACTATAAGTGAGATGGAACTGCTTGAGAAGAAGTGGGGGAAGAAATGGGTCCCCAGTGGACGGGCCTAATGAAGAATTAGCTAGTAGCTCCAAGCTGGGCGTGAGTGGTGGGCCAGGATAGCCCGCTCTTCCACTGCCCATGGGGAACGTAAAGAAGTTATTATAGGGCGTGTAGCATTTGAGTAGAGTTGCTCAGAGGAAGCCAGTGGCATTGTTTATTTCTCTCTCATGCGCACCTACCTAAGATATACATAAAATCCTTTATAGCATAAAATGTGACTATGGAATAAGGTAAAGAAGGTAGTGGGTAACCTGACAGGAAGGAGAAAGGTAGAGACAGGCAGGTTTGAGATGCCCTCCAGCCTGGGCATAACAGACTTGGGCTGGGCGGGGGAAGGCAGAAGCGGGGGCTCCCTCCCTCCCTCATCGGTCTTCTGTGTGTCCCCCGCAGCCGGCCCCGGTCCGCACCATGGCTTCCGCTGAGCCCCTGACGGCGCTGTCCCGCTGGTACCTGTACGCCATCCACGGCTACTTCTGCGAGGTGATGTTCACGGCGGCCTGGGAGTTCGTGGTGAACTTTAACTGGAAGTTCCCGGGGGTCACGAGCGTGTGGGCCCTCTTCATCTACGGCACCTCCATCCTCATCGTGGAGCGCATGTACCTGCGCCTGCGGGGTCGCTGCCCTCTGCTGCTGCGCTGCCTCATCTACACGCTCTGGACCTACCTGTGGGAGTTCACCACCGGCTTCATCCTGCGCCAGTTCAACGCCTGCCCGTGGGACTACTCCCAGTTCGACTTTGACTTCATGGGCCTCATCACCCTGGAGTACGCCGTGCCCTGGTTCTGCGGGGCCCTCATCGTGGAGCAGTTCATCATCCGCAACACCCTCCGCCTCCGCTTTGACAAGAATGCTGAGCCCGGGGAGCCCGGGGGCCCCCTCGCCCTGGCCAATGGCCACGTCAAGACTGATTGAGTCGGGGGCTGGCGGGTGGGGCTCTGGCGTCTCTCATGGAACCCAGGATCAAAGACCAGGCCCCCTTTGTACAGCACAAGTCCTGCCCCCAGCCTCAGCCAGATGGAGCACACCCAGCCTCCATACCCTCCACTCTGGGCTGGTGTTAGGGTGGGGGGCATGGTCAGGTGTTGGGACGGGGTTGGAGGGAGATGTCGAGGCGGCAAAGGAACACTGGGAAGGGTCCGTGGATCTCAGCCCAGCTCAGGGGATGGTGGCCTGTGGCTGGGCAGCAACTGGACTACGTGGTTGACTTTGGAAGCAGCAGGCCTTGTCCTGACTAAGGGACGTTGAGAACGGGGTAGAAGGTGAGAGGCGAGGCCCGAGGAGGCTTTGGGCTGGGGCCAGGTCGCCTCCTGGTGTGGGTTTAGCTGGGCTTTGGCTGGTTCCATTAGGCAATATTCAGGTGCTTGCTTGCAACCAATACCTCCCCGGGGGCCTGCTGAGCTGCAGCCTAAGGAGAGACTGGGCAGCAGTTTTGGTCTGCAAGGGCTGGGAGGCCTTCCCTTGGCTCCTCTCCCCTCCCCCAGGGCCCCACACTGCTCCCTTGGCCTTCTGGGGCCCCCCCTGGTGCTGGATTCCCACCAACCTTGGGCTTTTGCAGGTTTCAATCCCCGTGTGTTCGGTGGCGTTTCCCCCTTTTTCTCTTATGTTCAAGGCCTTTGCCACTAAGCAGCCCATGTATTCTTGTCAGTCACCCCACCCGCCCCTGCCCCGTCCCCAACTTCCTGGTCAACACAGCAGCTGCCCGAGATAGGAGTCGAGACAAGCCTGCCCCTGGCCATCTTTCAGCCGCCCCTCCACTGTGCCTGGGGCCTTCCCATTCTACCCTCCCCACCTGGGTCTGGTGGGCTGTGTCGCTGCCCCTGGTGCTCCTCCCCATGCCCTCTCCCCACAGTGGCCCAGCTGAAAACTCACGATCCCCCTGATGACCAAGACAGGCTCTCCGGGCCCGTCACGGAGGCCCAGAGACAAATCTGTACAGTGGGGTAAAGGCAGAGATCTCGGTCATCTGTGCCCAGATTCGTTTATTTTTAAGCCAGTCCAGAGCAGTCCTACTTTCTAGGGAAGCGGGGAGCAGGTTTCCAGTGTTGGAGACCCATGGAGAATTGAATGAGGAAGAAAATGAGGTGGGCCTTGCAGCCTTGGAAGGTTCTTTGGAGCATCCTTTGTGGAAGGGGTCAGTTGGGGTTTTGCCATCATCCCAGCCCTGTAGCAAACAAACCCTTCTCAGGGCTGCGTTCTCTCCCTTCCTCCCTCCCAGCAAGGCTGCCCTTTTGAGCTTAGTCCCTAAACAGTATTAGCCCTGCCACCCTGGGGGCATCGTCATCTCGGTTGCCCCCCTCCCTCGTGACAGGTCCATTGCTGGCAGTGGACAGGTGAGGTCCTCACTCCAGCCCACTTCTGGCTCTGCCCCCACTCCCTGAGAAAGCAGCCTGTCCCCTCTTTTAGGCAGAAATGAGCATTTCCCTTTTTGTAGCTCATTGAAGAGTCACGATGTGATAGTACACCTGCAGCGACGTCGCCCACTGCTGGCTGTGATCCTGGAGGAGGCAGACGGGCGTCCCTGTCCTGGCTTGTTTTCTGGGCAGGATTGTTTTCTGAGGTTTTGCCAGCCTCTCTTTCCTCAAATCCCGGGATTAACTTCTTTCTGCAGGGGCCAGCCCTGCCTTTGAGTTTATTGTGACCCCATTCCCAGGGCTTTGGGGGTCACAAAGAACCAGGCTTCAGGGAGGGTAGATTGCTTTCCTTCTACAGGTAGAGGAGATCTCAGAGAAAGAATATCGTCTGGCTCCCCTGTTCCCTCCAGACAATTGTTTCCTTGGACACCCCCCCCCCCCGTTTCCTGTTATCTCAGTCTCCTGGACCCCAGCACCCCTCCAGGTGCCCCGGGTGGGCCCCTAGACCACACTACCCACCTTTGCTCCCCCCTCCCGTGACTGACTGTGGGGGCTTCCAGCTTCGGGCCTCTGTGATTCTCAGCCGAGCAAGCCCTTGAATGCCCCGCTCCAGCCGAGCCCGTGGGCATTCCCTGGCGCCACCTTCTCTCTGGGCCCTAGAAGGTCCCAAGGGCAGGGGGTCCAGGAGCAAACCTGCCTGCCTGGAAACATGCAGTGCAGAGCGTTGCTGCTTCATCTAGGTGCCCCACTTCTCATAGGGCACTGAGCCCCCAGCAAAGGGAGGCCCCCGCCCCACGGCCTGGCCACGGGCTCTCTAGGTTCAGATCTCACCAGGGTAGCCCGGTCTTCAACTCTTGCTTTTTGGGGTATCCCTTAGTACCCAGGGACTCAGAGTGTGGGGGTAATCCCAGCCCTGCCAAAGCAGCGGGGGTGCTGGTAGGGAGAGCCTGCTCACGGCTCATGAACCTCTGGGCCTCTCCCCACTGCACATGGCAGCGTCTCTGACGTACAGATAGCGATATGCTGCCCTGCATGGTAGAGCTGCTTCCGATGCCCACTAGGCGTCCCTCTCCCCGTACCCTGTGCCCTCTTTGATGCTGGTGAGTCACAATGGCCTATGCTTATTCACAGCAATAATACGCAGGGAGTGCCCGCGACGTCCTTTGTCCCTCGCTCTGCATGGGTGTCCCGGGGAGGCAGCCGCCGAGCGGGCCAGTTCATGAAAACCTTTATTTATGAAGCTCCGGATTGTGCGGACACCATCATCGGGGTGCAGCAAGGAGAGGCTCCAGCCCCGGAGGAGCTAATGGCTGAGAGTGCCTTCCACCCTGAGGCCACCCAGGCCTGGAGGAGCTGCAGGCCCCCAACTCTGCAAAAGGGCCTGTGAAGTGGGTGGGACTGTCTGCAGGCAGCTCTGCCGAAGGGCACGTGCCCGGTTTGTGACCCATTGCCTGCTCTGTGTCTCCCTCCGTTGGTCTCTGTCTCTTCCTTTTCACATCCGTGCACATAAAATATACTGGTGTTTGTGTTCCAGGGCTGCCTCCGACCTCTCTCTCTTTCTCCTATTTTGGAGCCCCTTTGCCAGCGGCTGCTGCAGGCCAGGCCCCTCGCACCCTGGCGTCATGGGTTCCTGCACCAAGATGGTAGCCAGTGGGCACCCCCCTCCACGTGGGGAGGACAGGGCCACCACCTGGCAATCCTCACTTTCTCTGCTCTGACCCTCTCTGATAACCTGAAACACCCCAGGAAGGTATCATCTGGCTCCAGGCCTTAGCCCCAGGCTGTGTGGCCATATCGGGGCTGACTGCACGTGCCCATGAGACGAGCTCCTCTTGAGTGCCCTGCCCCTGCGGTCTGAGGGAGGAGGCTGAGAGTATCCCCAAGAGCTGGGAGGCCAGAGCCCCCGGCTTCACATTGCTTGGAAGGTCATGCCTTGATTTTTTTTTTTTTTTTAAAGCAAGCTCTGCACTCCTCCCTGGGTCATCTGGGAGGGGTTTACCCGTTCCTACTTGGTGTACCCCTGCTCTACCTAGTGTCCCCTTCCCTTCCTTCCCACGTGCTCCTTCCAGGAAGAGGATGGAAGTTGCTCGGTCAGTTTAGCTGAACGCAGAGAGACCCCTGCCCCAGCTGGACGATAAAACGCTTGCCGGCTTTCCTGTTGGAATAGGCAGCATGATTTCTGAATCACCGGAAAAGCCCTCTTCCCACCCCCCTCCCCCACAGTAACTTGGAGGTATTCATTCTTTAACTGAAATCTTTTCCCCTTATAAAAATGAGCTAGCATAAAGCCCCAACAGTTGTTTACATGCCAGTATAAACAAATCTTTAAGATTGTTCCCTCAAAGCAGGTTTTTTAGAAGGAAAACTGCGAGCATAATGAAATAGCACCTACCTTATGGGCCCAGAGCAAGAAGGCTGAACGCACCTAAAACCCTTCTTAATTGGCTGGTTCTTTTTTTTTCTTTTCTTATTAATGCTTTTCCCCTGCCCCACCCTCACCCAATCCACACACCTTCTCATCAGGTGCATTGAGAGAAATGCCTCAGGGGAATTTGCCTTGTGTTCTGAAATCTGCCCAGCCTTTGCTAAAGCCTAAAGCTTAGTTAAGAAATGCTCAGAACCCTGTTTTGTTTTACAGGGTGCCTATCTCAGCGGGTCATTGTCCACACTGCCCTCAGGTGCATCCAAGGGACAGGCGGATGACTGCCTTCATTTCGGGGGCATGGAAACAGGCACAGGAAAGGGGGATCTGGGTCTTAATTTTAACGGCGATGCTGTTCCTCCAACCACCAGCCTAGAGCCAGGTGCTGTGCTGAGGGCTTTACTGCATCCTGATCTTTTTTCCGACTTGACGTGGGCATCACACGTGGGCATCACACAGAGGAGCTCTGTTAGCAACTAGTCTGCAAGTGGGGGGGATTGCCATCTTTCTCTCCAGATCATTCTTTTGCTTCAATATAAGTGTAAGACCCCTTCGGGGAGGATTTGTGATGAGTCAGGTGCCCCTTTTATTCTTTTTTTTTTTTTTTTTTTTTCAGTTAGGCCAGTAAAAAGAATTTATTTGGGAAATGAGGGGAAGAACAAAGCTTGCTGAGAAATGGGAGAGATGGAAATACCAAGATTTGTTAGGGGCTCTAGGCAGAGAGAGTCGCCCCTTTGTATTCTGATGAGATTCTAGACGTCTTACTCCAGCCCATGAGAAAGCTCTGTCTTCATGGGAGTGGTCAGTTCTTGGAATCAAAGAGAAATGAAAAGTTTGGGAGTAGGTGACAGGGAGGAGAGAGGGGTTATAAAGTAGGTATGGGATACCGTTTTAGCTAAGACTTAAAACAGTTGCAGCAAGGATCCCTCCCAGTGGTGGGAATGTTGTGAGATTTTGGCCTCTGGCAATTCTGGGGTGAGTGTAGTCATCCCCTTCCCCCGCCCCCCTCTCCTCCCCCCCCCCCCCCACAGCCTTATTTTTGCCCTGGGCCTTTTCTCTTTTTTTTTTTTTTTAGATTTTTATTTTTTATTTATTTCTCTCCCCTTTCCCCCACCTCTTGCCCCAGTTGTCTCTTCTCTGTGTTTATTGGCTGCGTGTTCTTTTGTCCGCTTCTGTTGTTGTCAGCGGCACGGAAATCTGGGTTTCTTTTTGTTGTGTCAGCTCTCCGTGTTTGCAGCGCCATTCCTGGGCAGGCTGCACTTTCTTTCGCGCTGGGCGGCTCTCCTTATGGGGTGCACTCCTTGTGCGTGGGGCTCCCCTACGTGTAGGACACCCCTGCATGGCAGGACACCCTTTGCGTGCATCAGCACTGCGCATGGGCCAGCTCCACACGGGTCAAGGAGGCCCAGGGTTTGAACCGCGGACCTCCCATGTGGTAGACGGACGCCCTAACCACTGGGCCAAGTCCGCTTCCTGGCCTTTTCTCTTTAACCCTATTTCCTCCTGTTGGGATTAAGCCTTGTGCCACTGGCTGTAGGTTGTCTTACCAGATGAAATCTTTCTCCTTAGAGCAAGCCAAGAACCTGTGCCAGGTGACTTCTGAAAACCCAGCTGGGCCTGAAAATTGACTTGCTTAGTTCATGAATTCCTTATCAGACACCTATAGTGAACCAGGGACCTGGCTGGTTACTGTGGGGCTTACAATCAGGATAGGTGGGGAGAAAGACTTTGAGGGGATGCTCATGTGGGGAAGTTATATTATTACAACTGTCAATCCTCCAAAGCAGCAGAAGTCTGCAACAGAGTATGCTGATTGTCTAGAGGGACAGACAGATAAAGATTCCTCAGGGAAGGGGTGCTTACACAGACCTGAAGGCTGATTACTAATGCTTTCAGAGCTGGCCTCGATTCTCGCTGTCCAGAAACATTTACTGTGTCCTGGGAGATGTCTGGGACAGTTCAGCGCAGAACAAAGCCAGCAGAGAGTGGGTGCTTTAAGGAACTCTTGATAAATGAAGTCTCACAGCATACCAGCCCCGTGATCCCACCCTAAAGGCCAGGCTGAATGGTTCCAGAATGCCACTGGCTCCTTTGGGACTCCTGTTTGGATAACAACCATCTTTGCCGTATCTGGGCCTCCACCTTAGAGCAATTTGCTGCCCTACTCCCTCTTTTCAAAGCATTTGTTTCACCTGAGTCCTGTCAACATCCCAACTTCACCCTCAGAACTTTGGGACTTGGCCAAAGTCCCACCTCCACTGATGGGTCCATTCTTTCATTCTGTGATGATATGCTTTCTCAGTTTGGGCACTGGTGGACTTTCAGTGCCAAACAGTATAGAGAAGAAGAATCTACTGATGATCTGGTTCAGCCCCTTGTCTCTATCATAATCACACGCTCCCACCAAAGAGGAAGTTTTCTGGTTTATAAGGAAGGGTCTGCTAGATGGTGAAGAAGCCTGAGGTTGTCTCTTCTTAGAGTATTAAGTTGGGGGTTAAGGAAGATTTCTACCAAAGCCCTCTCACCCTGAACCCACACAGTAATTCCATTATGAGTGAAAGCTGGAAGTACAGTGGTGGAGTCATCCAGGAGAGAACTCAAGGATTTGGGCTAAGGATGGAGCTCTGCATCCCAAGCTGCCTTCTGTAGCCATTGCTTTTTCTGTTTAGAGGCAAATCTGACCATCTCATGTGCTACTTAAAACTCTTGATGTTTTCTCATGACTCTTAGGATCAAGCTCATAGCCCTAGCACATTAATGAGGCCTCATTTCTCACTTCCCCATCTCCCTGTGGTTCCCCCTCCCTTCCTCTGGGCCTTCACCCCCTGTGTTCCCACTCCCTAGAACACTCTTACTCCATCTTTCCATCCAACTAGAGACTGATAAGCTCATTTAATGCCAGTAACATGGGTCTTTGTTTACTTTCCATTTCTCCCTAGCCCTAGACTTCAGTTTACTTTGGGAAAGGTCAGGGTAGGGGCTGTATCCCTGGAGACTCCATGCGATAGCCACCAGCATCAGTAGCCGAGTTCTGGTGTCCTTGCAGCAAACTGGTCTGTCCATTCATCAGGCCTGAGGCACAGCAGTGAACAAGACAGCCTCAGACTCTGCCATCAGTGTGCATAGTCAAGTGGGAGAGGCCTTCCCCTGAATCATGGGGTGCTAAGAACTCTGATGGACTGACCATTAGAGGAAGAGGAGATTTGAGGATGTTGAGAAGTATTCCTAGGTCTGATTTAGCTAGGAGAGGGGCAAAATGGGAGGTGAAGAGCAGGCACTTGAGGTAGAAAGAACAACATGTGCAAAAGCCAGGAATTCAAAGCCAATATGTGCACTTGTGGGACTAAAGTAGCTGAGAGTGGCGAATGAAGGAGCCACAGGAAGCCAGGCCCTGATCATGAAGTGTCTGACAAACTAAGTCAGGGAAAGACTGTGATAAAAAAAACTAGTAAACAAACAAGAGAATAGCAGATGGAAATAAATTACAACAGGAGATGTGCAAATGAAAAGAGATCTCTGTTATATTGGGTGGCCCCAAATTAGGACTGTGGGAAAGGGTGATATTTAGGCTGAAAACTGGATAATAAAGATGGTCTGCCATATGAAGATGCGGGAAGAGTATTTCATGCAGAGGAAATATCTAGTACCAAAGCCTGAAAATGGGAATGAACTTGGAAAGTTTGAGGAATAGAAAAAAAGGCCAGTGTGACTGGAGCTCAGCAAGAAATGGGATGAGGGTGAGTATAGGATGCAGGTTAGAAAGAGGCAGGGATAGAAGGTGATGGGGAGGAGAGATAGATGTGAGTGCTCTTAGGGAAGGAGAATTAGGGGGCCAGTCCAGCCTCTCCTAGGGAATCCGTATATTTGGGAAGGCCACAGCAGAGCCAGGGCCCCTCATGCCCTTAGCATCTGTCCTGTCCTCTCAAGGGCCGGGTCATAGGTTACGGTCACGTAATTGAAGGATGTATCTGTTTGGTTCCTTCAAACTCTTCTCTGTAGATGTTACCCAAGCACTCTTACCATGGGTAGATTGAAGCAGGCTGGTTTCTGCAGGGTTGTACAAACTAAACTACTGTCACACACACACACTGTCCCACCCCTGCACCTTGAGGTCCCTGTCCCCTACACAGACTTTGGAGTCTCTGAGACTTTGGCAACGTAGAACAACCCAGAGCAGGGCAAGTCTGTGGGAACAGCACAGAGAGAATAGAATTTAAGACTTTAGCTCTAACCCTCGGTCTGCCCCTTGCTATCCGTATGACATTTGTCAAGACATTGAACTCCTCTGATACTTTTAATTCAATGAATTTAGTTCAGATTTGGTTCCATTTAGGCTACTTCACTGGGAGCACATCCTTACCTCCCCTGAGACTGTGTCTAAGAGTAACTCACTTGAGGGTTTGGAGCAACTAGTGGGGGTATTAGATCCTAGTTCAGCACAGTAAACAACTTAAAATAGAATATTATATATCCCTGTTAACAAAAGGCTTGTAGTCATTCTCGCCATTGGACAATTTTTCACTGGCCCAACTCTGGTCCATCACCCTGTTGGTTTTAGGGTGATCAAGGATCCCAGGTTGCCCAGAACTAGGGATTTCCCAGGAAGTGGGACTTTTAGTGCCCAGACTAGGAAAATCCTGGGTAAACTGAGATGAGTTGGTGACCCTACTTAGTGGAGGCTTTAAAAATCCTCACTATTTGGCTGACAACAACAGAAGTGGACAAAGAAGAACACACAACAAAATGGACACAGAGAACAGACAACTGGGGGCGGGGAAGGGGAGAGAAATAAATAAAAAAATAAATCTTAAAAAAAAACTTCACTATTTGCAATACAATTTAGTTCCTGCTTTGGGGAAAGGCCCCTCTCCCATTGAATGTGGTCTTTTTAAAAAAAGATTTATGTATTTATTTATCTCCCCCCCCACCCCCGCAGTTGTCTGCTCTCTGTGTCCATTCACTGTGTGTTCTTCTGTGACCGCTTCTGTCCTTATCAGTGGCACTGGGAATCTGTGTTTCTTTTTGTTGCGTCATCTTGCTGTATCAGCTCTCTGTGTGTGCGGCACCATTCCTGGGCAGGCTGCACTTTCTTTCGTGCTGGGCGGCTCTCCTTACAGGGCGCAATCCTTGCGCATGGGGCTCCCCTACGCGGGGACACCTCTGCATGGCAGGGCACTCCTTGCACGCATCAGCACTGCACATGGGCCAGCTCCACACGGGTCAAGGAGGCCTGGGGTTTGAACTGTGGACCTTCCATGTGTGGTAGGCGGACGCCCTAACCACTGGGCCAAATTTGCTTCCCTGGATGTGGTCTTGGTCCTTCTCACCCCAGGCCAAGGGCAGACGCCTTACCCAAACAAGGACCTCTCTCTCTCTCTCTTTAATTTGAATCTCAACACAAATTCTGAAGGGGCTGTTCAATAATTCTTACTACCTGGATCCCTGCAGGTGTTTAAGTTTCTGCTGTTTTTAAAGCTTTTTCTTCAGCTTTCCTTCAACTCTCTGAGGTGTCCCTGAGAGGCTTCCAATAAATTCCTTTTTTACTTATGTTAGTTAGTTAGTTCTTTCTGTCTGCTCACCTTCTCCAGCAGGCACCAGGAACCAAACCCAGGACCCCTCACAAGAGATGGGAGTTCTGTTGCTTGCAACCAACCCCTCTCCCCATTCTCCTTCCAGCAATGAGAACCTCCTGTGTGTTGATAATCCAGATCTCTCCTACATACCTTACTTGTTTTTAAACATCACCTGTGATCCACATCTTTAGTCCTCAAGCTCCCCCTCTCTAATCTGCATGAGATGCTGCTCACATCTTGAGCTAATACCGTCTGTCTAATCCCCACCTACCCCCAGGAGACCTACCCTGTTAAAGTCCCTGCTTCCCATCCCTGGCTGTTCATGAGTGTTAGGTTGATGTGGCCGAAAGCTGGAGGAGGCTCCAATATTGGGGTGTCCCAAACTAAGCCCTTGTTTTACAAACTGAAAATCTCCCAGATCTATGCAAATCATCACCTCTCAAATTTTGCTATTCCCCAAGGTTCAGCCCTGACCCATTTGGGATGAATCTGATTGAGGAGTTGTCCTTTTCTGCAGTAGGGTCCCTAGGAATCCTTTAGAGGCAGAGGCAGACAGTTTGCCAAACCTATCTAGATGGAGAGTCAAGGACAACTAGTGCTCAAGGTCTCCCTGGCTTGCTCACTGGCAGCTCCTGGGTCAGTCTGACTGGCTGAAAAGCCAAGGACCAAGGCAAGAAGCAAAACTTTGCCTGGATTTCCTTAACACCAAAGGGCATGCCTTTTCCTTAGACACCTTTAGAAATGAAAACAAACTAACATTAGGTGTTAATTTGCTGACTTTCAGTCAGTCTGTTCCCCCAGGGTCTCAGGCCTGCTGACCAGCAGGACCAGATGGCACCTTTTGCAGAAATGTCTCATTATTTCTGCCTTTGCCTGAGCCCTGTACATCCTAAGAAACAACTTGTCTTCTCCTTATAATTGACATACCTGCTCATCCCTTCTAGTTTTTCATCTGTATTTTTTCCTTCCTCTGACTCCACTGAAAGCACTGGGCACACCACGTCACTTACATTTGATCTCCTCGAAGTGACAGCCGACCTCATCATCCTGAAGGAGAGGGTGAGGGGAAAGGAAGAAGGACCAGGAAATGGAAGGAGCCAGTTTGCTCCACTTTCATAACTGTTTGCAACCAGACCCTTTCTCAGTCTTTCCGGAATGTGGCTGTCTCCATTGCCTGATCCCCTGGGAACTTCTTGATTGCCCAACAAAACACTCAACATCCCAGTCTTCAGAGTCATTAGACCCGAATTTGAATCGTTAGTCCCTGATTCACTCTGGCATGTTATATAACCTGTCCAAGCCTCAGTTTCCTCATTCGAAAATGAATCTAATAATAACATGTACCTCCCAGGGTCATGCGGATTAGATAAGACAGTGCTCGTCAAGTGCTTAGTATGCAATTGATGTCAGATATTAGAAGAAATATTTCCTTCATTAGTCTCACAAGTCAAGGGCAAGTGGGGAAGCGGACTTGGCCCAGTGGTTAGGGCATCCGCCTACCACATGGGAGATCCGCAGTTCAAACCCCGGGCCTCCTTGACTCATGTGGAGCTGGCTCATGCGCAGTGTTGATGCGCACAAGGAGTGCCCTGCCACGCAGGGGTGTCCCCCGTGTAGGGGAGCCCCACGCACAAGGAGTATGCCCCATAAGGAGAGCCGCCCAGCGCAAAAGAAAGTGCAGCCTGCCCAGGAATGGTGCCGCACACACGGAGAGCTGACACAACAAAAAGAAACACAGATTCCCGGTGCCACTGATAAGGATAAAAGCGGTTACAGAAGAACACACAGTGAATGGAGGGCCGGGGGTGGGGGGGGAGAAAAAGGGGAGAGAAATAAATAAAAAATAAATCTTTAAAAAAAAAAAAAGAGCAAGCAGATGCCATCTAGCTAGCAGCTCTGGACTCCGGTTGGTACGGTCATGGTGGCCAAAACGATGGGCTTTGGATGCTGCTAATCTGGTCTTCATCAGATTAATAGGAAGGCAAATCACTTAACCTCTATAAACACATGCCTACTCTATAGGATTATTGTGACAGTTAAGTTAAATGAAATCGGTTTATTGTGCTTAGTATAGATCCATGATCCCTTATCCAAAATTATTGGGATTTTGCAAGATTTTTTAAAATTTCATAAAGGTAATAATGTTTTTATGATGTATATTTTGCAGCTCCCAAGTCAGATGTTGGTCAGCATCCCATAGTCAAACACTTTATTATTTCTACCTGGAAACTGTGAATATTCATACTAAGCAGGGTAAATAAGAGACTAAATGGAAGTCAGGTTGGAGTCAGGTTTTATAGCCAAATGAATCTTTTTTTTTTAAAGATTTATTTATTTTTATTTATTTAATTCCCCTCCCCTCCCCCGTTTGTCTGTTTTCTGTGTCTTTTTGCTGCGTCTTGTTTCTTGTTTCTTTGTCCGCTTCTGTTGTCGTCAGCGGCACGGGAAGTGTGGGCGGCACCATTCCTCGGCAGGCTGCTCCCTCCTTCGCGCTGGGCGGCTCTCCTTATGGGTGCACTCCTTGCGCGTGGGGCTCCCCTACGCGGGGGACACTCTGCATGGCGCGGCACTCCTTGCGCGCATCAGCACTGCGCATGGGCCAGCTCCACACGGGTCAAGGAGGCCCGGGGCTTGAACCGCGGGCCTCCCATGTGGTAGACGGACGCCCTAACCACTGGGCCAAAGTCCGTTTCCCAGCCAAATGAATCTTGACACCAGCCCCCACCCCCCACCCCCCACCAACACTCAGGATCCTCTCCCTGCAAAAAAGAATGTTTGGTTTTTAGGGCCTTGGATCTTGAAATGGTAAATGAGGGTTCTAGCTTAGAGAGTCCCTTGAGAAATGGCAGCTCTTGCATTGTGGGGGTAAAAAGTATAAAAATTATGCC
The DNA here is from genome assembly GCF_030445035.2 of Dasypus novemcinctus. Classification (NCBI taxonomy): domain Eukaryota; kingdom Metazoa; phylum Chordata; class Mammalia; order Cingulata; family Dasypodidae; genus Dasypus; species Dasypus novemcinctus. Next base: position 42,633,575 of record NC_080675.1, read on the forward strand.
CTCAAATTCCCCATGGTTTGCAAAGAGTTCCCATTCATCATCTCATTTGATCCTTACTTTGCAAGACAGCAGGGAAAGTATTATGATTCCCACCTCAGAGATAACAAAACTGAGGCTCTATATTGTGATATATCAAGGTCATATTGCCCATAATTGGCAGAACCAGGATTCCTGGATCATCTGGCCCAGGGACTCTTCCCATCAGAGCACATAGTGTAACTGGCATGACTCTGTTACAACTATTCCCTTTGCTTTGAACTTTACCAAAACCCAAACCAACAACTAATTAAAAAGGAGTGATGAAATCATCAACCTAAGTTTTCTTTTCATCTTTCTTTAAGTGTATCATATGAACATTTCTATATTCTTTTCAGATTCTGATTTTCCCACTTTGGTACCTGGTACACATTTTCCATTTGAAAATAGACAAAATACTTGTCATTTTAAATAACTATAGAATCTTCCAGAATCTTAATATAACCCAGTTAGCTTAGCTATTCCCCTTCTGCTGGGTATTTGTGTGTTTCCAATTTTGCACTGTTCTAAAATGATCCTTCAAAAAAATAATGCTTCAGTCCTTTGCTTTAAAATTTGCCTTGGGGATGAGTAAGCACATTGATCTGAAATCACCTATCCCTTGAGCTCCCGGCTGGCTGGCAGCCTCCAAAAGATTGTCTTTCCAGGCACGTTGATTATGTATTTGTTGTTTCCGATCAGCGAATCAGTTAGGGTTTATTGAACGCCTTGCGGGGAACAGGGTGCTCCTTGGTGCTTGGAGAAGACTTAGAAGCATAAGCTGTGCCTCTGACCCTCAAGAAGCTCATGTGCAACCAGGGAGGCTTTTCAACTTCAAACAAAGCTGAGTTTGCATCCAGCCTCCAAGACCTTCCAATAGGACTTGTCAAGGTGTGCACAAGGGTGTGACATGAGTGGAGAAAGTAAAAATTTAAATAGGTCTCTGATCTATACTATTGCCTATCAAGGGCATTGGTTCTGTTCAGGAAGAAGGTGCTAAAACTGAAATGGTGAGTAGGGAAAACAAGGTCAGGAATACCAAGAAGCCTTCTCTAATTCATTCACGTTTTGCTATCAGTCTCCAATGGTCAGGGTGAACCATTAAAAATCAGCATAAAATACTTCCCTGACTGCTGTTGGTGGGGGCTCAGCAAAAGGACCAAATAAGACCTGGACACTGGTTCTATCTAGCTTCTCCTTAAGCACATTGCTTAACAACTTTCTGTCTCTGCTTACCCATCTGTTAAATGGGAATAACAGTGCACTCACGGGACTCATAGCATTATAAGGACAATCAATTGAGATCCTGACAAGTGCTTTAGAAAGAAAAAAATGCTGGCCAAAGGATCTCGGGTGTGTCCATAAAGGGGCAAGGACTTTGTGTCATCTCATCAAATCTAAGCCTGAGGAGGAGGCTCCTCACCGCCCACCCAGCACCCCCACTCACGTCCATCCTCCCCAGGGCAGTCCCTATCCTGACACTGTCTCCCTTATCCACCCTATGGATCCCTCGTTCAGGGTAGCAAACATTCAAAGCCAAAGGTTCACCCCTGCTTGGGGAGCAGAGGCAAGTGCTGAGCTCAGCCCGACTCCTCAGGTTTCAAGGGCTGCAGGACTTGCTGTCACAACAGATTGTCCATCTCCACCCTCATTTCCAGGTCCTGGCTGTTGAGGCCTGGGACTGTCAGAGCACAGGGGATCATCAGCCGACAGCACCACCCTGACCCACTAGTGGAACACCTGGCATCAGGGAGAAACTGTGCCCTCTGCACCGGCAGCCTAGGCCTTAGGTGATCCTGGGGAATTTGGTCTGCTGCTCAGGGAGTATTCAATAACAGTGACAGCTCCTTAGCCTAGCTAGGGAGATGGGCCCACTGGCTAGGCTCTCAAGGAGATTCTGTGCATTTCTTAAGTCAATGTGAACCCCTACAGAGCAGGACAAACCTCTGAAGGTTCCTTTTGCTGCTGTGGGGCTGTGACAACCAGTCGCTTTCCAGTATGTGATTTCTTTCCTTGTGCATTTACTCATCTCTTTATTATCTGTCTTCTTCATCCACATGTAAGCTCTACAGGGCAGGTCCTATGCCTGACTCTTCTACTGACTTCCATTCCAGAGCTGAGAACTGTGCCTGACCCAAAGCAGGTGCTTAGTTAATATTTGTTGAATGAATGAACAAAGGAACCCTTTTGCAATGTTTTTATATATAGTTTTTATAAATGACAGCTATTTTAAATAATTTTTATTAATAAGTAATTATAAATTACTTTAAAAAGGAAGTAGTAATTTCCATAGTTTCTCAGGATTAATATACAAATTATCCTGCCTTATTAATTCACTATTAATTAATTGATTGATTGATTCAGGTATTCATTTAACAACAGTTTTTTAAATACTTTATTTTGAAATAATTTCAAACATACATATATACATTGAGTCTGAAACCACTGATTTTTCATTACATTTTATGCATTCACCTTTTGGAACTTATAGAAAGTAAAAAGTAGAGTTACAAATTGAAATACAATAGTACTGGTGTTTATATCTACCCTTCTTTTTACCAGAGATCTTTATTTCTTCACATGGCTTCAATCGTCTAATGTCCTTTCCTTTCAACTGGTTGAAATCCCTTCAACATTTCTTGTCAGTCCAGTCTAGTGCTGATGAAATCCCTCAGCATTTTTTTTTAACTGGGAATGTCTTCATCCCTCCTCCAACTCTTCTTTTTTTAAGATTTTAAAATTTCATTTGTTTGTTTATTTATTTATCCCCATCCCCCTGTTTTCCCTTGCTGTGTCTTTTCATCTTTCTTGTTTCTTTAGGAAGCACTGGAAACCAAATCGAGGACCTCAGATATGGGAGGGAAGAGCCTTTCATTGTGTTTTTCTTCCTGTGTCTCTTGTTGCATTATCTTGTTGCGTCAACTTGCCGTGCCTGCCTGTTGTGTCAGCTTGCAATCTTGCTCATCCTCTTTAGGAGACACCAGAAAGCTCTGCTCCCTACTTTGTTGTGTAACTCACCGTATTTTTCTTCCTGTGTCTCTTGTTGTGTCAGCTTGCCGCACCTGCCCATCACACCAGCTCACTGTCTTCTTTAGATTACACAAAATGTTACATTAAAAAACATAACAGGTTCCCATACATCCAATTCCCCACCCCCACCCCTCCTCCTCCCATATCAGCATTCCCTTTCATCAATGAGGCACATTCATTGAATTTGGTGAATACACCCTGGAGCACTGCCATACAGCACGGACCATAGTTTTACATTGTAGTTGACACTCTCCCCGAGTCCATCCAGTATGTTATGGCAGGATATACATCCGTATATATGCATCTGTCCCTGCAGTATCATCAGGTCCTGAAAATGCCCCAAAACACAACTCTTCTTCCCTCTCCCTGCTCTCAGCAACTCCTGTGGCCACCATCTCCACATCAAAGATACAATTTCTTCCATTGTTAGAGTCACAACAGTTCTATAGTAGAATATCAGCAAGTCCACGCCATTCATATTATATTCCTCCATCCTGTGGACTTGGGATGGCAATCGAGAGGGGGCTTAGATTTCACATGACTGATGGATAAGATTCTCCTGCTTGCAATTGTAGACATTCTCAGTTCCCTGGTATGGTGGTTGACCATTCTCACCTCCCCATCAGCTGACCTGGGTAAGTCCAACCAACTGGAGAGTAGGTGTTGCAACTCTGTGAGGTTAAGGGCCCAGCTGGCCCATGGACAGTCCAGAGATTCAAGTCTCCTGAGCAAAAACAAACCCCAGCAACAATCAAAGGTTCAGTAAAAGTGACAGAAGAGGCATGTGTAGAGAGGTCACATCTGAGTCAAACTCCATCACAATCAGGAGTGCAAATTCCAAAGTAGGGCCCACTGACAAGGCAATGAACTCCAGAGCCATCTATCATGACCATAGAACCTGTGTGTCTCTGTAGCCCTAAGGATACCACCACTGGGGTTGTATCTCTACCTTTGGTTGTCTCTGGGATCCTCCTGAGATGTGCATAAGCATAACCCCTCTGATACCCTCCCGGCTCATTTTGAAGTCTCTTACCCATATAAACTCATTTGTCTTTAACATTTCCCCCTTTTATTCAAGGTCTTTTTCTAGTTGCATCACCAGCTGCTACTTGGTAGTAATCCTTCGGTGCCAGGGAGGCTCATCCCTGGAAGTCATGTCCCACACTGGGGAGAAGGTAAGGCATTTACATGCTGAATTTGGCCTAGAGAGAGGCCACATTTGAGCAACATGGAGGCTCTCAGGAGGTAACTCTTAGAAACCCTGCAGCTCTAGGCCTAGTTGAAATTTCAAGCCCACAGGCTCATAAGCATTGTCATCAATGGTCCATCATTGGACGACTCTTCTTCACTGGCCTTTGTCCTTGCACTTGGGGAATTGTTGATGTTCCATTGGGGAATGCAACAAAGCTCCCCAGGATGGGACCTCAGTACTCCCTCAGTTGTCATGTGTAACTCTATCCATTATGACCATACACAACAAACATCTGAACATATATATATACCCTATATGCAGGCCCTGGCGAACTCCCTCCCACCCATGCATCCCCCATCAATGACACCCCACATCAGTGCTCCTCCCCTGCCAAAATTGAACCCCTCTGTGGTCCAAAATTTCTTAAAAAATGAAGCCTAACATATTGCCAAATTCTATTAGTAGGAAAATTATATAGTATTGATAGATTTAAAGATTAGAAATAGAATACATAATAATTTAGAAAAACTAAAATAATGCAAAAAATAGATGGGGTATTAAAAAATGAAAAATATAAAACTTTGTTTTTGACATTTTGCCTTTCATCACAGTAATAGCTGTTGCCCTGCATGAACAGTGGCAAGGCAATCTTTTCCATTCCTTCCTCAGTGTCTACATCCTTTTTTTTTTTAATTTTTAATTTTGTCCTTTAAAAAGTTTTAGATCACAGTAAAATCACATATACAATATAGGGGACTCCCATATACCCAACATCAAACCCTTTTCCCCCTTCCCCAGCAATGATCTTTCTACATGTGGATATTATATTTGCTACAGCTCATATGCAGATATTGAAACATAGCTACTAACCATGATTCCATTATGGCTTACATTATGGTTTGTATTTTAGACTGTACACTTTTCTAAAATTTTGGTTACATTATGTTTTACATTTTAGACTATATATTTTATAAATTTTTGGTGAAATTTAATATGGCTTATATCCATCATTGCACGATCTTGTGGAACCCTTCCATTGCCCCCCAGTTACACCCTCTTGCATCTATTCTCTCTCTCTCTCTCTCCCTCCTCTCAGGGCCCAGAGTGAGAACCAAGCTTCACTGCTTGAAGGACAAGATTCATAGATACTTACAGCAATGCTGAGGGCTTGACACTCTAGTCTGTCCTGCCCCATTGGGAGCCACCGATGCTCTTGAGAGATACACCCTCCCCTGTTTGAAAACATCAGGCCTCCCCAGGATGGAGGTACAACATTTTCCTGCTCATTGTATGTGTTTCCATCCACTGATATATGACAAGATGAGCACTCACACACTCTCTGGAAGCCTGACCCAGGTGCACCCTGTGCCAGATGCCCCCCTCAACACCTTAAACAAGTAACCCTTCCTTATTATATTTTCTAAAGTGTTTTCTCAACATTATAGTTTCAACCATGTACCTGACAATCTCCCTTGTTCACCTGCTCCCTTTAAACCCTCCCCCCAATTTCATGGAGCATCTGACCCGACCTCCCAACCCTAGCCCCCCTCAAGCCTGCAAAGTCCCACCCAATAGTATCCCTATGCCCCCGTCTTATCCCTTCACTGCACAACTACTTACCTCCACTTTATCATAGATTTTGCCCATGTAGGTGTCAGCTCACAACCTTCTTCTCCCCTTTTTTTTCCTGTAAGCATATTGTCTAGTCTCTAGGCCTCTGAGACAGCTTGATTTGCTTAATTCATATCAAAAAGGTCATGTAGTATTTGTCCTTCAATGCCTAGCTTGCTTCACTCAACATCAGGTCCTCAAGATTCATCCATGTTATCCCGTGTGTTAGTACCGTATTCCTTCTTACAGCTGAGTAGTATTCCATTGTATATATACCACATTTTGTTTATCCACTCATCAGTTGATGGGCATTTGGGTTGATTCCAACTTTTGGCAATAGTGAATAATATTGCTATGAACATTGGTGTGCATATATCGGTTTGTGTCCTTATTTTCAGTTCTTCTGGGTATATACCCAGCAGTGGAATTGCTGGGTTATATGGCAAATCTATAGCTAACTTTTTGAGAAACCACCAAACTGTCCTCTAGAATGGCTGGATCCTTCCACATTCCCATCAGCAATGAATGAAGATTCACATTCCTCTACATCCTCTGCAGCACTTGAAGCCCTCTTTTTTTTTTTAATAGTCACCAGTCTAATAGATTTAAGATGGTATCTCATTGTAGTTTTTTTTTTTTTCCATTTCTTTCTTCTTACCCCCCTCCCCCAGTTGCCTGGTCTCTGTGTCCATTCGCTAAGTGTTCTTCTGTGTCCACTTGTATTCTTGCCAGTGGCACCGGGAATCTGTGTCTCTTTGTTGTTGTTGTTGTTGTTGTTGCATCATCTTGCTGCATCAGCTCTCCGTGTGTGTGGTGCCATTCTTGGGCAGCTTGCACTTTTTTTGTGTGGGGTGGCTCTCCTTATAGAGTGCACTCCTTGTGCATGGGACACCGTATGTGAGGAACACCCTTGCATGGCACAGCACTCCTTGCACGCATTAGCACTATGTGTGGGCCAGCTCACCACATGGGTCAGGAGGCCCTGGGTTTGAACCCTGGACTTCCATGTGTTAGGTGGACGATCTATCCGTTGAGCCAAATCCACTTCCCTCATTGTAGTTTTGATTTGCATTTGCCTAATAGCTAGTGATGTTGAGCATCTCTTCATGAGCTTTTAGCCATTTGTATTTCTTCTTTGGAGAAGTGTCTGTTCAAATCTCTTGCCCAATTTTTGAATGGGTTGTTTGTCTTTTTATTTTTGAGATATAGGATTTCTTTATATATGTTGGATATTAGGCTCCTATCAGATAAATGGTTACTAAATATTTTCTCCCATCGGGTAGGCTGTCTTTTCACTTTCTTGATAAACTCCTTTGAGGTGCAAACTGCTGTAATTTTGAAGAGGTCCCGTTTATCTATTTTTTCTTTTGCTGCTTGTGCTTTGGGTGTGAAGTTCATGAAGCCATTTTCTATTACAAGGTCCTGTAGATGCTTCCCTACGTTGTCTTTCAAGGTCTTCATGGTCTTGGCTCTTATATTTAGATCTTTGATCCATCTTGAGTTGATTTTTGTAAAAGGTGTGAGATATTAATCCTCTCTTATTCTTTTGCATATGGATATCCAATTCTCCAAGCACCATTTGTTGAAGAGGCCGTTCTCTCCCAGTTGAGTGGGCTTTGTGGCTTTGTTGACTATCAGATGACTGTACATGTGAGGATCTATATCTAAACTCTCAATTTGGTTCCATTGGTCAGTGTGTCTGTCCTTGTGCCAACACCATGCTGTTTTGACCATTATAGCTTGGTAGTATATTTTTAAGTCAGGTAGTGTTATTCCTCCAATTTCATTTTCTTTTTCAATATGTCTTTGGCTATTCAGAGCCTCTTTCCCTTCAAAATAAATTTCATAGTTAACTTTTCCAGTTCAGTGAAAAATGCTGTGCTGATTTTTTTTAATCCCCCCCGCACCTTGCTACTTTTTGTATGCTGTCTGCTCTCTGTGTCCATTCGCCATGCATTCTTCTGTGTCTGTATTTATTTATTTTATTTCCCCTCCTTCCTTGCAGCTTGCTTGTTTTGCTCTCTATGTCTATTCATTGCATGTTCTTCTGCATTTTTACTTGTCTCCCTTCCTGTTGCATCACCTTGCTGAGTTGGCGCTCCACAGTGCTTGAGGGCTGGGTGGCACTCCGCGACACATGTGGGCTGGGTGGCACTCTGCGGTGGTTGTGGGCTGGCAGCTCTCTGTGGTGTGTGGGCAAGCCTGCCTTCACAAAGAGGCCCCGGGACGCAAACCCAGGGCCTCCCATATGATAGACAGGAGCCCATCTGATTGGGATACAGCCACTTTTGATTTTTATTGGAATTGTATTAAATCTATAGATCAGTTTCAGTAGGATAGACACCTTAATGATATTTAGTCTTCTTATTCATGAACAGGGAATATTTTTCCTTTTATTTAAGTCTTCTTTGACTTCCTTTAAGAGTGTTGTGTAGTTTTCTGTGTATAAGTGTTTTACATCTTTGGTTAAATTTATTCCTAGGTATTTGATTTTTTTATTTACTATTGTAAATGGTATTTTTTTCTTGATTGTTTCCTCAGATTGCTCATTATTGGTATACAGAAATGTGATTTTTGCACATTCATCTTATAACCTGTGACTTTACTGAACTCATTTATAAGCTATAGAAGCTTTGTTGTAGAGTTTTCAGGGTTTTCTATGTATAGGATCATGTTGTATGCAAATAGTGAAATTTTGACTTCTTCCTTTCCAATTTGGATGGCTTTTATATCTGTTTTTAGCCTCAGTGCTCAACAAGTACTTCTAATACAATGTTAAATAGGAGTGGTGATAGTGGGCATTCTTGTCTTGTTCCTGATCTTAGAGGGAAGGATTTTAGGATTTCACCATTGTAAATGATGTTAGCTGTGGGTTTTTTTTATGTATACCCTGATCATGTTCAGGAAGTTTCCTTCTATTCCTATCTTTTGCAGTGCCTTTATCAGGAAAGGGTGCTATATTTTGTCAAATGTTTTTTCTGCATCTATAGATATGATCATGATTTTTTTCTTTCAATCTATTTATGTGGTATTTTACATTGATTGATTTTCTTATGTTAAACCATCCTTGCATACCAGGGATGAAACCCACTTGGTCATGGTGTATGGTTCATTTGATGTGTTGTTGAATATGATTAGTAAGTATTTTGTTGAGGATTTTAGCATCTAAATTCAGTAGTGAGATTGGTCTGTAATTTTCCTTTCTTTTGTTGTCTTTGTTTGGCTTTGGTATTAGGGTAATGTTGGCATCATAGAATGAGTTGGGCAATGCTCCTTCTATTTTGATTTTTTGGAAGAGTTTAACAAAGATTGATGTTAGTTCTTTCCAGAATATTTTGTAGAATTCACCTGTGAATCCATCTGGCCCAGGGCTCTTCTTAGTTGGGAGGTTTTTAATGACTCTATCTTTTTACTTGTGATTGGTTTGTTGAGATCATCAATTTCTTCTTTCATCAGTGTAGGCTGCTTATGTGATTCTAGGAAGTAGTCCATTTCCTCTAAATTGTCCTTCTTGTTGGCAAATAGTTTTTCAAAGTATCCTCTTATGACGGTCTTTATTTCTTTGGGTTCAGTGGTGATATCCCCTTTCTCATTTCCTATTTTGTGTATTTGCATCTTCTCTCTTTTTTTCTTTGTTAGTCTAGCTAAGGGTTTGTCAATTTTATTTATCTTCTCAAAGAACCAGCTCTTTGTTTTCTTTTTTCTTTTTCCTTTCTTTTTTTTTCTTCTTTTTTACTTTCTTTTCTTTTTTTCTTCTTTTTTTTTTCCTTTTTTTTTTCTTTCCAAATGTCAGACTATTAATCATTCAGGTATTCACAGGTCAGAACCCTGAGCAAGTGTAGACACAGCCTTTCTTCTCTCTGCAACCTAATGACACAAATGTGACACAGCAGCCACATCTGCAATGCCTCTGGAGGCATGTTTATTTTTTCTAGTGCTTTCTTATTTTCTATTTCATTTAATTCTGTTCTGATTTTTGTTATTTCTTTCTTTCTTCTTCCTTTGGGGTTAGTTTGTGGTTCTTTTACTAATTCCTCCAATTGTGCAGTTAGGTGTTCAATTTTAGCTCTTTCTTCTTTTTTGATATATGAATTTATGGCTATGAATTTCCCTCTCAGTACAGGTTTTGCTGTATCCCATAAGTTTTGATATGTTGTGTTGTCATTTTCATTAGTTTCAAGGTAGTTACTGATCTTTTTTGAGATTTCCTCCTTGACCCACTGTTTGTCTAAGAGTGTGTTGCTTAACCTCCATATCTTGGGGCCTAATCTGTGTCTCTGGCCCTTGCAGATTTCCAGCTTCATTCCACTGTGGTCAGAGAAATTATTTTGTATGATTTTAATCTTTCTGAATTCATTGAGACTTTCTTTGTGGCCTAGCATTTGGTCTATCTTGGAGAATGATCCATGTGCACTTGAGAAGAATATATATCCTGCTGTATCTGGGTGTAGTGTTCTGTATATGTCTAGTAGGTCCAAATCCTCTAATATATTATTCAAAGTCTTTGTTTCTTTACTGGTTCTCTGTTTCTTTACTGGTTCTGTCTAATGGTGATAATGGTCTATTAAAATCCCCCTCTATATCTGTAGGGCATCTATTCCTCCACTTAGTTTTCCCAGTGTTTACCTTATGTATTTTGAGGCAAAGTCCCCCACTATAACTGTAGAGGCATCTATTCCTCCACTTAGTTTTTCCAGTGCTTGCCTCATGTATTTGAGGTGCCCGATTAGGTGCATAAATGTTTATGATTGTTTTTTCTCCTTGAAAGATTAACCCTTTTACTAATATGTAGTATCTCTCTTTGTCTCTTAAAATAGTTTTGCATTTAAAGTCTATTTTGTCTGATATCAGTATAGCTACTCCTGTCCTTTTTCAATTATTGTTTGCTTGTAAGATTGTTTTCCAGTCATTCACTTTCAACCTCCTGAAATCCCTGGGTCTAAGGTGGGTTTCTTGTAGACAGCATATAAATGGGTCATATTTCCTTATCTGTTCTGCCAATCTGTGTCTCTTGACAGGTGAGTTTATTCAGTGTTATTACTCTTAAGGAATTACTTACATTAGCCTAATTTTCTTTGTATCTGCGTATGTCATATGTTGTTATTTCTATTTTTGTCTTTTTAGTTATTCTTACACTCTTCTCCAACTTTTCTCTCCTGTTTTTTTCATTCCCCCTGCAGAACTCCCTTTAGTATTTCTTGAGGGGCAGGTTTCTTATTGGTATACTCTCTTACTTTCTATTTATCTGTGAATATTTTGGATTCTCCGTCATCTTTGAATGCCAACTTTGCTGGATAGAATATTCTTGGCTAGAAATGTTTTGTTTTAGTACACTGACTATGTCATACCACTGCCTTCTTGCCTCCATGGTTTCAGTTGGGAATTCAGCACTTAATCTTATTGAGCTTCCCTTTTCTCTTACTGCCTTTAGTATTTTCTCTTTGTCTTGAGCATTGGATAATTTGACAAGTATATGTCTTGGGATAGGCTTGTTGGAATTTATACAGTCTGGGGTGCGCTGCACTTCCTGAACATGTACATCCATCTCCTTCAATAGGTTTGGGAAGTTTTCAGCCAATTTTTCCTCCAACACCTCTTCTTTCCCCCTTCCCTTCTCTTCTCCTTCTGGGATGTCTATAATGTGTATGTTTGTGCATTTTTTTGTTGTCATTCAAATTCCTAAGTCCCTGCTGGATTTTTTCTATCTTTTTATCTATCAATTCTACAATCTGATTTCAGATATACTGTCTTCCACATCACTAATTCTTTCCTCTGCTTCTTCAAATCTGCTGTTATTTGCTAAGAGTGTATTTTTGATTTCTTGAATGGTGTCATTCATCACCATCATATCTGTTATCTTTTTGTGTATGTTTACAATTTCTTCAGTATTCTCTCCAAGTGTTTTCTTAATGTCCTTAAGCTCTTCCTTCATTTCATTAAATTGGTCCATGATATTTGGTTGGAGAGCTTTGATTAGTTGTTCAATGTTCTGCTCCTCTTCCTGGTTTTTAATTTGTTCATTGGATTGGGCCATGCTTTCCTGATTATTGGTTTGGTTTTTTATTGCTGTCTGGTCATCATTTTATCTTGGTAGGTTCATTCAGTTGATTAGCTTCTTCCTGTCTTGGGTTTTTTTAGGTGCTGTGTTTGTTGTGTGTTAATTTTTCTCTTTGACACTTTGTTCTTCTTATTCTATTACCTTGTTGTTGTCTAAGTTACCTTGAAGGAAAAAGATTAGGGCCAGGGAAAGCAAAAGAGGTAAGAAAAGAAAAAGTATAATAGTAGTATTGGTAGTAAATGTTAACAGAAGAACCATATAAGACTAGGAGAATAAATATTAAACTCATGCAAGCAGTGTATAGTTCTAGGAATAAGAATGTGGAGTTCCTATAATGAAATGGGAAACTGAATGTGGAGAAAAATATAGAGCAAATTAAAAGGCTAGTGTGATCAAGAAAGAGGGAAAGAGAAATGAAAGGACAATAAGGTAAAGAGTTAATAAAAGATAGAAAACAGAATAGAAGTGTTAGGGAAAAAAGCTAGAAAAACTGGGGACTAAACAAAGAGAGGGAATGGAAGAGCAACAACAGAAGGTGGGATGTAGAAAGAGGTAAGAAGGAAAAGAGAGAGCATTGGTAGCCCAAATCAGTACACACAGAAAAGAAGAGGTTGAGGATGAGGAAGCATAGCAAACAGTAAACAAACCAGAAGCACCTAATTTTAAAAAGGAAAAGAAAGAAAGAAAGAAAGAAAGAAAGAAAGAAAGAAAGAAAGAAAGAAAGAAAGAAAGAAAGAAAGAAAGGAAGGAAGGAAGGAAGGAAGGAAGGAAGGAAGGAAGGAAGGAAGGAAGGAAGGGTGGGGAATAAAGAGGAAGGAAAGATGATAACAAGAAAAAAAATAAACACAAGCAGTAAGGCAAGGAGTCAATCAAACTATAAAAAAAACCAGACTTCCCTCTTAAACTCTTATTTAGGGAAAATAAGAGACCCAAGGGAAGCTAATACAAGTATATTATCTGTGTTTTCCCTGTCTCAAAGTATTAGCTAATATCCCAGTGGGAGCTGTGAACTGAACCAGAGGCCTTGCACATTCAAGGCTGAAACTCCTTGACTGAGCCAATCCCTCCTTCAGGGTCAACCTGCTCCTCAAAAAAGTCCCCTTCCAGGGGCAGGAAAGATTCTTTGCAATTGAATAAACTGATTAGGAATCTGCCGTTCCCCTTTTCTCCCTTTCTCCCTTCCCTCTCTCCCAGGGCAGCAGGAAGCCTGTGGGAGAGCTCCATGTGGAAATTCAAATGGGACCCTGGTGAACCAAATCACCATGGAAAATAATGACCCTCAGTTTCTTTGAGAGAGAGCACCCACTCCTTGCCGGGAACCCTAAATAAGCTCTGGGAAGCCTACCAAGCACTTCCTACTGTCCCCCTCCCTTGGGTGTGTGCACAGGATTAGTTAATTGCTTGGCTCCACCTTCTCCCAGATGTAACCCACAGAGGTTAGGTAAATTGTGCTGCCTCAGCAGATTGGCCTCTCCCCTCTTCCTGGTTTCTTCTCAAGCCAGCTGGTGTGCTCCTCAAAGCTCCAAAAGAGGGGTCCAGACAATTGAACCCACACTCGTAGGACCCCTCTCCACCCTTCACCAGAACCCTCCCACTCTCGGAGTTTTTGTCCTCTGGCTGTGACCTGCGTGAGGTGGGGGGGGGGGGGGGAGGGGGGAGGGGAAGCCGTGGCTTCTTGCCCTGGGGGATGGACAGAAACTCATGGTTTCACCTTGAGCTATCACTCTTCCTGTCACTCTCTCCCAATCGATGTCCAGCAGCCTCCTGCTTTGTGGATTCCCAAAACAGCTCACTGAGGCAGGATTTTGTCCCCACTTAGCTGTTTTTGTGTAGGAGCAATGATATGGGTACTTTTACTCTGATGCCATCTTCCCCCCCTCCCCCACTTATAGGTTTGCCAGGTATAGAATTCTTGGTTGGCAATTTTTTTGCTTTCAACATTTTATATCTTCCTGCTGCCTTCTTGCCTGATGTTTCTGTTGTGATACTGGCACTTAATCTTATTGAGACTCACTTCTATGTGACCTATTGCTTCTCTCTTATGGCTTTCAGGACTCTGCAGAGATGTCCCTTCCCCCAGGAAACTGTCCCCAACCCCTCAGTCTGAGTTAGGGCTTGTATTAGCATTCTCCAGAGAAACAGAACGAATTGGAGTGTGTGTGTGTGTGTGTGTGTGTGTGTGTGTGTAGAGAGAAAGAGAGATTTATTACAGGAATTGGTTCATGCTAACAGGGGATTGGCAAGTCCGAATTCTGCAGAGCAGGGCTGCAAGTTGAAAACGCTATGAGAGGATGTTGAATTCCCCAGAAGTCGCTAAATCAAGAACTCCAATGAAGGTGATGCTGAATTCCCCAGGAGAAGCAGGTTGTGCCAAGGAGGGATAGAAATTTTTCTTTCTGACTGCTGAAATAATCAGTTCTCCCTTTAAAGCCTTCACTTAATTGGATGAGGAGACTTCTCATTGCCCAAGGCAGTCTCTTTTTGTTGATTGTAGCTGTAATCAGCCAGAGATGCAATCAACTGGCCAATAAGTCCATGAAACACCCTCACAGTGAAAATCAGGCCAGTGCTTACTTGACCAAACACCTGAACACCATAACCTAGACACATTGAAACATGAAATTAACCATCACAGGATCCCTCCTTTGTGTTCCCTTGGGACCTTGGGCTTCCTTTTATGGTTGAACTTAACTAGAGTCTATTTTGATGATCTGTTTTCTCACTGTTTGATCTCCCCATCCCTGGGCTCAGAAGAGTAGAGGCCTTGGCTATTCATCCTTACACTAGCAGTGCCTAACTCAGTGCCCAGGCTCTGCTGGGAGCCCCATTAAGGTCTGAGGAAAGAATGGATGCCTCAGATCAGACGGTGCATTGGACAAGTGTTGGGAGGCCTACGTGTTTAGGAAGCCCCCGCTGTGCCCTGGGCTGTAAACAGGCACACTGACAGAGTCTGCTGACCTTTGGAGAAGGAGTCTGAAGCTTGAAAAAGGAATGGTCAGGGCATCCTGTGCATTTAGTGCCACATGAAGAAAAACAGACTTAATGTGCTATCCTTATCGAAAGAAGGGATGACATTTTCAAAGAGGATTTGTTTACCAGACGCTGAAAAGGAATTTTGACGGGTTTATAAGGATGAACAAGAGTGTCAGCTGTGTATTTGAGACTCTACTGTGTTGTGTTCAAAGCACCATTCTAAGTGCTTTTCAAGTATTAAATCATTTAAATCCTCATAACAATTGCAGAAGCATTTAACTATTTCTAATTTTTAAAAAGATTTATTTATTTCTCCCCCTGTACTCCCTCCCCCTCCCCCCCCCCACCCTGTAGTCTGCTCTCTGTCCATTTGCTGTGTGTTCTTCTGTGTCTGCTTGTATTCTCATTAGGAGGCTCCGGGAACCGATCCTGAGACCTTCCAGAGTGGGAGAAAGGCGATTACTCCCTTGCATCACCTCAGGTCCCTGTTTGGCTACATCTTATTTTCTCTCCTGTGTCTTTGTTGCATCATCTTGCTGCACCAGCTCTCTGTGCCAGCTGGCACCGCTGCGTGGGCGGCTTCCTGCACGAGGTGGCATTCCCATGCAGGGCGGCACTCCTGCACAGGGTCACCTTCCTGCATGGGCCGGCACTTGGTGTGGTCCAGCTTGCCTTCACCAGGAGGCTTGGGCATTGAACCCTGGTCCTCCTATCTGGTAGACAGGAGCCCAACTGGTTGAGCCACATCTGTTTCCCTAACTTTTTCTATTTTACAGATGAGGAAACTGAGGACCAGAGATTTGCCTACATCCCCAGCATCATGCAGCAGTAAGTGACAGAGCCAGGCTTTGAACCCAAGTAGCTGGGCCCTGGAAGCCAGGCTCTTACTCTCACCCTGTGTTAACCATCAAGCCAACACTCGCTCTGCTGCTAGCACTAAGAGGGAGGTCTGATTCTCCTCCATTTTGCAAATGAGAGCACTGAGGCTAAAAGAAGTTAGCTTGCTGAAGGTCAGCCAGCTGGTAGACGAGCCAGGATCGACAATTACAGCCACCCTCACTGCTGCCCGGGTCGCTGGCTGCTCCTGGCCGAGCTCTAAGCCCAGGGCACCTGGGTGGCTGCCCCCATCACTCCCTCCCAGCCAAGGGAGCAGATGGCTGTTCCTCGTGCACATTTCTGATTCAGCAGTCCCCCTGACACTCCCCCTCGGCTTCCCATCCCAGCTCTGAACTTCTAACCCACCACAACTGGAGACACAACACTACCCTGACCTGGCACTGGACTAGGAACAGCTCAGTCCATCAGCAACTTTGAGGAGAAAAAATAGGTACAGCTAAAATCTCTACATCCCTGATGGGCAGGAAGGCGATGGCTGACCTAGGGGGAACAACAAGGATTCAGCACGTCAGCATCCCGGGACGTGTGTGGGCTGAGGTGAGGCAGAGACCCTCCCTCTTGCTGCTTGGCGTCAGGATGGTTTCCTGGTTCTGCCCCATCCCTGCTCTCCTGCTCCATCCCTCAGCGGCTTCCTTGCACGGTGACTGACAGAGTCAGGGGTGCCTAAGAGCAAGGAAAGGCACAGTTTGACCAGTCAATCAAACCTCCTTGACCCAGAGCTCTAGCCCCATCAGGATAATCTAAGCAGTTGTTTGGCTTTTACCAAATGGAATTTATTTTTTCAAATGAAAATGCCTTTTTTTTTAAAAGATTTATTTATTTATTTATTTATTTATTTATTTATTTATTTATTTATTTATTTATTTCTTCCCCTGCCTCCTGCCCCAGCTGTCTGTTCTCTGTGTCTGTTTGCTGTGTCTTCTTTGTCCGCTTCAGTTGTTGTTAGCGGCACGGGAATCTGTGTTTCTTTTTGTTGCGTCATCTTGTTGTGTCAGCTCTCCATGTGTGCAGCGCCATTCCTGGGCAGGCTGCACTTGCTTTCGCGCTGGGCAGCTCTCCTTACGGGGCACACTCCTTGCACGTGGGGCTTCCCTACGCGGGGGACACCCCTGCGTGGCACGGCACTCCTTGTGCGCATCAGCACTGCACGTGGGCCAGCTCCACACGGGTCAAGGAGGCCCAGGGTCTGAACTGTGGACCTCCCATGTGGTAGATGGACGCCCTAACCACTGGGTCAAGTCTACCACCTGTAATTTTTTTTTTAAGATTTATTTTATTCGTGTCTCCCTCTGCCCCTTGTTGTTTGCACTCACCGTCTGCTCTCTCTTCATCTTCTTTTTTTAGGAGGCCCCGGGAACTGAACCTGGACCCTTCCCTGTGGGAGGGAGGCACCCAGTCACTTGAGCCACCTCTGCTTTGGGTTTCCTCGCTGTTTCTTTGTTATCTCGCTATATCATCTTGCCGCGTCACCTTGCCGTACCAGCCTGTCAGGTCAGCCCCTCGTGTCAGCTTGCTGTCTTGCTTATCTTCTTTAGGAAGTACCAGGAACTGAACTGGGACCTCCTCTGTGGTAGGTGCGTGCCCAACTGCTTGAGCCACATCCACTTCCCCACCAAATATAGTGGTGCAATGACTCAAAAGACATCTGGCACAGGCTACTCAGTGCTCCTTCCTGGGTGGTGACATGGCATGGTGACTCACTTTCCCCATGTGTGAGGAAGGAAGCTTCTCAAACGTCTAGCACTTACAGTCTTGACCAAGGGAACCATCCCTGAGAGGATGACAGAAAAGATTTCAGTTTGTGGGCTGAGGGAGGCAGCACAGTGAGGGTGGGAGGCAGGAAAAGCTTGCGTTTCAGCATCGGGCAGATCTGGGTTCAAATCCCTTCCTGGCTTTGTCATCCTGAGCAAGTTGCTATCTCTGAGCCTTACAGATATTCACCAAACCCATCCTCAGTACAGCCCTCTGAGTCAGGGGCTATCTCTGATCATATCTTATAGTTGACAAACTGGGCACAGAGAAGAAAATTAACTTGCCCAAGTAGAAGTTGGTACTTCTGATGGTACGTAGAACAGCCAGGATTCAAACCCAGCTGGCCTGGCTCTGGCCTGTGCTCCCAGCCGCTACCTCACACTGCCCCGCTTCCTATAAGATCCTGAATAGCAGAATTCTAATCCTGGTCCTGCCAGTAACTCAAGTTGCACCCACCACTTGGATCTCAGTTTCCCCATCTGTAAAATGAGAGGAAATGACCCCTGGTACTATGCCACACAGTGCATCTTAGCGTCTAGTTGTTTCTACGTTGCCACTGTCCAGCAGCCCAGAAGGTATTGGGACTAGTCCTTCCCCACCCAAACCCTCTCTGCTTTCAAGCACACACATGCCACCATGCCCCGCTTCCTGGTCTTGGATTCAAGGATCAGCAGCAGGAGAACAATGAGAGAGTCTTTCCCAGGGTCTTCTGAGCACTTAACAACCCTCTCCTAAAGTCCGTAGTCTCCCCCACAGGGCTTTGGAGGGCAGAGACTGGTTTCTGGACAATGTGGACACATCTAGGGCAGGTTGTATCCTCCCACACACTGGGCTTTGCTTGGCCTGGGCTGCCGTTAGCTCCTCCTGGATGCTCTCGGCCACCATGGGTGACCAGGTTAAGGTAATTCTTAGGATCTTGATATTGGAGAGGCGTGTGTAGACAGGAAAACCAGTTCAGGAACGCAGGGCTCTCACCTCAGCAGCCCAGCAGAGCCTGCTGGCTTGTTCTCATTACAGTCAGCTCAATCGCTCTTAAGAACGTGGGAACCTTTCCTGGTTGGGCAAAAAGGTCAGTCGTTCTTCTGCAGGTGGACTGCAATCTGTCTCTTCTGTCATGTCCACTTTTTTTTTTTTTTTTAAAGATTTATGTATTTATTTAATTCCCCCCCCTCCCCTGGTTGTCTGTTCTTGGTGTCTATTTGCTGCGTCTTGTTTCTTTGTCCGCTTCTGTTGTCGTCAGCGGCACGGGAAGTGTGGGCGGCGCCATTCCTGGGCAGGCTGCTCTTTCTTTTCACGCTGGGCAGCTTTTCCTCACGGGCGCACTCCTTGCGCGTGGGGCTCCCCCAAGCGGGGGACACCCTTGCGTGGCACGGCACTCCTTGCGCGCATCAGCACTGCGCATGGCCAGCTCCACACAGGTCAAGGAGGCCCGTGGTTTGAACCGCGGACCTCCCATATGGTAGACGGACGCCCTAACCACTGGGCCAAAGTCCGTTTCCCTCATGTCCACTTTTGGGGCCTAGGTTGGCCCTTCGTAGTGTCCCAGGGCCCCGCTCGTGGGCCAGTCCTTTACACACTTGAAGAAGAGAGACCCTGTGCCCCTGCCATGTTTTCTAGATTAAATATCTCTACTTCCTTCAATTCTACCTCAGAGGTCAAGGGTTTTTTAAGCTCCTTTCTCACCACCTGGCTCCCTCTCTTCACGACATGTTCTAATGGTTTGCCAAGAATCCTGACTCAGGATTGCTTTCAAAATACTATGCTCAGAAAAGACAATTAAGCAAATAAATAAAAAACACTATGCTCAGAGCCACCACATTCTTGGGCTCAGTGGACCAACATTATCGTTTCCTGTGCCATCCCAACTCTTCCTTTCCCTTTCCCCACTGGTTCTCAGGTTTTCTTTTGAAAACTGCTCCCCTCACAAACGCCATCCTCCATCCTCGTGGTTCTTGTAGGGGCTGCTGTGCTCATCCATGACTCTGTCCCCAAGGCCAGTTGATGGGAAAAATGTTGGCACGACATTTAAGCTGGTCCAATCAATTCATTTCCTGGGATTTTTGGACTTGAGTGCCTATCTGGTGACTGAAAATTTGAGATGTAAAACTCAGCAGCTATTGGCAGGTATATTGATTGGTATAAAATTGCCATGCCATGGAAATGAATAAATCCTGAAATGTTAATGGTTTAATCCAGTAAAAATGTATGTCTTTCTCATGCAAAGTTTAGAGAGAATCTGGCTCAGGGTCAGGGTAGGAATAATTTGGAGGCAGCTATCCCCTCTAAAGAATTCCTTCACTCAACACTCATTGTTATTCAATGCAATGCGACCCACTTCCCTACCCCACCCCCACCCCTGTGTACTGCATCCTCTAGCAATCTCTGCGGGTGCCTTCCCTGAGTTTACAGACTGCCTTTAGGTCTGGGTGGACCCCAGCAGTTGGGTCCAGTTCCCCTCATTTTACAGATGAGAAAACATAAGTCAAGAGGAGAACCACTTGTCCAAAGGCACAGAAGGCATCTGTGGAAGAGCCAGGCTGGACCCCAGGTCCTGCTTCTTCTTTTCCACATCCTGTTAGCAGAATCATGTTGTGACTTTCGTGGGCCTTCATGGGCAACTTCCTCCCTAAAATATATATATATTAAAAATTATATTTTATGACTATATTGGTATAAAGACAAATATTATCCAGCCTCGATTCATTATTATATATTTATAATGACTACTTTAGTTTCTTCTTCTGATTTTAAAAGCCATGTGGAAAATTTTCATGGGTCCTTTAAAGTATCACGGGTCCCAGGCACTGTGTCTACTCTGCCTGCTAGATAAGCCGGCCCTGAGTGTGAGGGAGTAGATTACACATGTCCTTTCTTCAGTACCCAGGGTCACAGTGAGGGGTCTTAGGTACAGAGGCATTTTGATCTTTAGTGGGGAGGAATGGGGAAGGAGGAGTGCCAGGGCCTTGCAAGACCAACTTTTTTTTTTTTTGCTAAGTAATATGCTTTATTTTTATTTTTATTTTTTTGTCTTTATTTTTTTAATGTTATATTCAAAAAATATAAGGTCCCCATATACCCCCCATCACCCTCACCCCACTCCTCCCATACCTACTTTTTATTTGCTACTGTCACAAACCATCCCTTGCCAAAGATCTCTGGTTTATGCTGAGCCCCCAGGGACAGAGTTCATTTAGCAAGACCTGGAAGAGCAGAGCTTCCTCGAAGTCAGAAGAGCGTGAACTTGGACCCCAGGTCTGGTTACTTGACCCATAGCAACAACCACAACTGGGGAATTTTTTTTTAAAGACTTATTTTTATTTATTTATTTATTTCTCCCCGCCTCGTTGTTTGTACTTGCTATCTGTTGATGTTCTTTTTTTAGGAGGCACCAAGAACATGGGGCCTTCCATGTCGGAGGGAGACACCTAATCACTTGAGCCACCTCCACTCCACTTATTTATTTTTAAATTTATTTTTAGAGCAGTTGGGGGTTTACAGAAAATTCATGCAGAAAATGCACAGTTCCCATATACCCTCTTCCACTACACACAGTTTTTCTCATTATTAACATTTTATACTAGTCTAGTACATTTTTTACAATTGATGAAACAATATTATTATATTATTAACTAAAGTCCATAGCTATATTGGAGTTTACTCTGTGTGTTGTACAGTTCTATTGGTTTTTAAAAAATTACTGTGGTACCATATATACAACATAAAATTTCCCATTTTACTCCCAATACAGTGGTGTTAATTATACTCACAGTGTTGTGCAACCATCACCACCATCCATTACCAAAACTTTCCCATCAGCCCAAACAGAAATTCTGTATCCGTTAAGCAATAACTATCCATTCCTCCTACCCCAGCCCCTGGTAACCTCTAATCTACTTTCTATGGATTTGCATATTCTAATTATTTCATGTGAGGTCATACAATATTTGTCCTTTTTTGTCTGTCTCTGATATCTATTTCCTCAATAGTTAAAATGTTTTCTCCTTGTCACCGTCGAAACACATTTGCTTTTCCATTTCCTTTCTGTGGCTTTTTATGACTCATTTGAAATGTATAGTAGTTCATGGTGAGAAATATGGATGTAAATTCATTCTGACCCATGCTGATGTCCCATGATGTAGAGATATTTGTTAAATAGTGCTGCTCTCCTATAGCATTGTGTTGATGGCTATTCCTCTTGTATCAAGTCCTTAAATAACTTGACTCTTTTTCTGAAGAATCCATTCTATTCCCCTGGTCAATTTTTCTTTTCAATTTTTCTTGTCTCTAACCAGACAAAATGCAGAGATGGCTGTCTGCTTAAGTTCCCCATCAAGCTCCTTTTCCCCCAAAACCATTTGGGGGGGAGGGGAGCATTCTGCCCATTCATAGTCCAGATGAATTTTGCTTTTATTTGTTAAATTTTACAATGCATCTCAGTATGTCTTTTTAATTTACATTCCATTGTAACCTTAACTTCAGATTAGAACTTCAGAACTTCAGAATGTGACTTTATTTGGAAACAGGGTCTTTGCTGATGTAATTATTTAAGTTAAGATGAGATCATCCTCCATTAGGATGGTGCCTAAGGGAAAGGAGAGGACAGTTCAGACACAGACACACAGATACACAGAGGAGACATGGAAGAAGAGACACATGACGACGAAGGCAGAGATGAGCATGATGCAGCTACAGGCTCAAGAATGCCGGGAACCACCTGGAGCTAAGGAGAGCGGCCGGGAGCAGATGCCCCCTCTGCTGTCCCGGACACCGCGATTTCAGACTCCTGGCCTTGGGAACAGAGAGAGAACCCATTTCTGTTGTTTTAAGGCACCTAGTTTGTGGTCATTTGTTGCAGAAGCCCTAGGAAACAAGACACACAGGATCCTAGGTCTTGCCTGAAAGCTCCCCTGTTGACTTTACTTGAAGGACTTTCTAAAACACAGAGGAGAGGTGTCCTTGTAAACCTGCCCCAGAGAGGGAATGAACAGTCCACTCTGGAATGTAAATACTCAAGAAATGATGAGATTTTTCCTATTTCCTGCCTAACCGCAAGTCTCTCTTTGTAAAAGACAAACTATTTATGGCACATTCCAGGTTCTAGGAACCCAGGCTCTTTCGCTAACAGTGGCAGTGTGGTGTGAGTCCAAGGGCTCAGACCATCGGGCTCCAGAGGCACAACTCCGGGCAGGTCGCATAACCTCTTTGAAGTGGACTCCCAATCAGCAAACGGAGGCAATAATAAATTAGGTTCAGCATATCTTAAGGAGTTGTTGCTGGAATCCAATGATAATTTATGGGAAAACATGGTTGAAACTATAAAGTGCTTTTCAGTAGTTGCCTGTGGGGTGAACTGGGTGACTGGACAAAAGAGGTGGGAGGGGAACTGATTTCTCACTAGGTCCCTTTCTGTTCCAATCGTCAGTCCCATGTTATGTATTGAAAATAATGTTGCTGTTGTTTTTAAGTTTAATGTGCAATGTAAGGAATATATAAATAAAGACTGTGTTCTCCAGTTCCGACGGGACCCCAACGGTGGCATCTGAGCGTGAGCACTGCACGCCCTCTGACGGACCGGTCCTCCGTGCCCCCTTAGCTTCCTGATGTGGGGGCCTCTCTTGAGCAACGACCCAGCACAGAACTCCTGGCCCCTTTCTCTCTGCTCTAGTTAGTCCAGAGCTTGGAAACTGGAATTGGGTGTTCCGTGGTGCCATGGATTTCCCATCGTCTGGTTTATCTTTCTGAAATCTAGACAGAATAGGGAGCTTGCCAAGTGTTTGGGGCAGCGATAGGCTTGTGTGCAAAGACAAAGCCACCTTCGGGAAGACATTTTCCCAGAGCACTTCGAGGTCTTATGCTCATATCAAGGCACAGTAAGAAGTGACGTCTTTGATGGCAGAGTTCCCAAGTCAGGATGGGGAGTTGAGCTCTGTGGTCCACGGAATGAGGTTCTCTCTGCCCCGTCGTGGTGAGCAGACCTTCCAAAGCCTCGAGAGCTCCTGGGCCCTTCCCCCTGATTCCAGGCCTTGGGGCTGCTGTTGGCCCTTGCACCAGCCCATTCGCTGCCACGCTCTGCCATCCCCTCCAGACCTCTGTCCCTTGATGCCACCGACTTTGGTCATTACGACACTCCACTCGGGTCACCTCTCTGCCCGGAGAGAAAGGCCTCCGCCTTCTTCCTTCATTGGGCAGGAGGCCTTAGAGCAAAGTCACTTGAGACCCCACTGGGAGACCTCCCTCTGCTTTACTGTTGGGCTCTCTCCTCAGGGCGCGCAGGCCTTCCCGGGGCTGGGTGTGGATCCAGCACACTTAGCCCAGGACGGAGCCTCTTCAGCTCTGCTTTTGAGTACAGGATCCTCCCTGGGGCCTGATGGGATATGGAAGAACCCAAATTGTCCCCAGGGCTCAGGTTCGGGCCCAGGGGGTCCTGAGCCCTGGCCATCCAAGGTGTGTGGTTCTGTCGAGGGTGAGGGGCAGGAATGCTTGCCGGTGGCCTCCCTGTGTGCGCGCCACTGCACCGTGCCTCGGCTCCACCCGAGACATAGCCAGGCTTGCGCTCCTCCCGGGAGAGTTTCTGTAAGGAGCCCGTGGCTCCCTTATAGACACAGTAGTTGAGAGCAGGAACTTTGGTGTCAAAGACATGCGGGGGTTGCCATCTTAGCTCCACAGCTTACAAGCCGTGAGATCTTGAGCAGGTTACTTCATTTCCTGGAATCTCAGTTTCCTCATCTGCAAAGTGAGGATAGGGAGAGACCTAAGTTATAATGCTGTTAAGAGAATTAAATGAGATAATGCACATAAAGGGCTCAGTGCCCGTGCCCGGCATGTAGTAAAGGCTTCATAAATGTGAGATAAGACAATTAGAAAGTCCTCCCTATCGGTTGTGGTGAGGACTAAATGTATATAAAGTACTTAGAGAAGCACCAGGCATACGGCAAGGGCTATGCATGTGCTGGCTGTGATTATGATGATACGGGGCAGCAAGATACAGCTTTGGGCTTGGAGCGCTGAAGGCACCTTTGTGAGGGGTAAAGGGAGGGCGGTCCCTCAGGTCACCCGAAGAGGCGGTCAGAGGCATCTCCATGCTGGCTGTGGAGGTCCGGGGCGTAGGTGGAGGCTGAAAAGACATTCTGAGCTCCTGTAAGACACCCTCTGGCGAGTCTCAGAAATGTGTGCAAAAGTGTTTTGGAGATGGTTCCACAATAGTGGTAGAACATGCCAGAAAAATACGGGTGTCTTACAGTTACCAATAACCCCCGAATGCAGGGGCCTGGGGTTACACATTATTAGGGATCAAATCCCCTCAAGTATGAACGAATATCCGTGGAAGAGCTAAACACTAGATTGTTATCTGTCATTAGCTACTCAACATAAATTTATTTCTTAGCTGACTGACTACTTTTGTAGACCTCCAAGGGAATATGGACTAAAAATAGATGGTTAAGAGATAAGTCCCAGAACCAGAACTGAGCGCTGTGTGGGCAGCAGTGGGTGTGGAGCAGACAGGAAGCTCTGCCTGAGTGTTTTGGGAGCATGGTGGGGATTCCAGAGAGGAAGAGGGAAGCATTAGACAGTGTTCTGCCTCAGCGTTGCCTCAGAGCCCGAGTCAGCCGTTGTCAGAGCCTCAAGGGCCACAGCCCCCTGCTGGCCCTCTGGCTCTCTTGCAGACCACGGTGGAGCTTACCCTGCTGAGGCCCATCATCAGTCACGTGAGGCTTGGCTGCCCTCTAGTGGCTACGGGGCAGAGGTTCTTCTCTTAAGATTGAGGCTATAATGATAATTTTTTTTCTCCCACTGAGTTGGCTCCCTCCTCTTCGCTTGCTTTTTTTTTTTTTTTTTTTTACTTTCCCTCACTGTCTGCTCTTTGTGGGTTTTTTTTCCTTTAGGAGACACCGGAAACCGAACCCAGGACCTCCCATGTAAGGGGCGGGTCTCAACTGCTTGAGCCACACCCACTCCCTAGATGATCGTTTTATTATAATTTGGGGAGTGCTTTACAGTTTATAAGGCACTGTCACAAATATTACACTGTAACCTTCCTACCTCGGATCTCTGAAGTAAGCCTCCCACCTCCCATGGTCACCAGCCCCCTTGAGCATCCCCTTCCCTGACACCCCACAGCTCAATACGCCCCCGTCCTTTCCCCAGCCCCTTCTCCATTCCACCCTTCAGAGTCCTTAGGCTCATCTAGTCTTTCCTAATGGGTCAAAGAAAGACTCCACGGGCCTGGAGAAGTCTAGTGGAGCCCGGGTGAGTCCTGGCTCCTCTGGGCCCTGTTCCTTACTCCAGCCAGCCAGCACCCGCCCCATCGGAGGGCTGGAGGGCGTAGCTGCTGTGCGGAAGGAGAACGTCTCCCCTCTGCTCGCTCTCTCCCCTCTGCACACCGCATCCCTGGCTCCAGACACTTCTAAAGCCCAGCGCTGCTCTGAGTTGCCTTTGCTTCCGAGCTGTAAGCTCCAGGAGCCCGCAGACTTTCAGTTCCTCTTAAAACTGGACATTATCCACCCTAAACCCCAGCGCTGGGAACAGTTTTCCCTTTCTAGGGGTGCTCACCCACGGCCATTTGTGTTTTACGAGGCTTGCTGATTGTCGCTCTCGTGCAGGCGGGTGTGTGGCACCCCACCCACCCACAGTCTTTGACTCCAAACACCAGGCTGAGATCATCATCAAAAACCCCACCGGCGTGGCGCAACCCCACTCCCTACTCAGCAGCTCAGCCGGAAGATCCTATCAGACCCAGCCATGTTCTCTCAGGTGGAGAATTTCCTGGAGACTATTGTTCTGATTCTCCTCAGAGAAAGGTAGTCTGAGAGTCATACTGAATATTCGTAATGTTTCCTGGCTGTATGTTTTGGTTTAGAATGTATAATTTTGAGCAAACCACTTACAGACACTTTGTTTCAGGCATAAGCTGGCCAATAAGGATGTTTTCATTCCCAGTAGTAGTTAAACTTCGTTTCCCCAGGCAAGACGAAGCAGCTGAGCCAGCTCTGATGATTTTCCAAATGGGACGTGGGAAGAATTGAGGCAGTGAGAGGGAAACAGCTCCTCAGGCACTGTCCCCGGGGAGGGTACAGTGGGGAGCATTCTGGGACTGCTGTGATGGACAGGACCTGGGAGGGCCACCAGAGAACCCACCTCCAGGCACAAGGTGGGACCCCCCCCCCTCCCCGTGCCCTGAGAGCCAGCCCCACCCCATTGGCTTGTCCCCCATGGAAGCCTCAGCTAGGACCCTGCTCAGGCCTGTGTGGGCCTGGACAGAGGGGAGACAGGGGTGAGTGCACCCCTTTCCTCCTTTATTACCCACCTCCTAATACTTTAGCTTCCACCCCACACACACACACACCTCTTTAAAAAGTGCTTGGTATAGGGAAGCAGATTTGGCTCAAGGGATAGAGCGTCCACCTACCACATGGGAGGTCCACGGTTCAAACCCCGGGCCTCCTTGACCCGTGTGGAGCTGGCCCACAAGCAGTGCTGACGCACGCAATGAGTGCCCT
Source organism: Dasypus novemcinctus (assembly GCF_030445035.2). Taxonomy (NCBI): domain Eukaryota; kingdom Metazoa; phylum Chordata; class Mammalia; order Cingulata; family Dasypodidae; genus Dasypus; species Dasypus novemcinctus. The sequence continues at coordinate 42,660,600 of NC_080675.1, forward strand.
GCCACGCAGGGGTGTCCCCGTGTAGGGGAGCCCCACGCGCAAGGAGTGTGCCCCGTAAGGAGAGTCACCCTGTGTGAAGAAAGCGCAGACACAGCAAGATGACGCAACAAAAAGAGACACAGATTCCAGGTGCCACTGACAAGAATCCAAGCGGACACCGAAGAACACACAGCGAATGGACACAGAGGGCAGACAACAAGGTGGGGAGAGAGAAACAAATAAAAAATAAATCTTAAAAAAAAATTGCTTGATATTGAGCAATCCCTTTTATCAGAGCAAATGGGTGGGCAAAGGGAGGTGGATTTTATTTTTTATTTGTAATAGATAAAAAAAAATTTTTTTAAAGATACATAGATCATACAAAATGTTACATTAAAAAATATAAGAGGATCTCATATAACCCCATTCCCCACCCCCACTCCTCCCACATCACCAAATTCTTTCATCATTGTGGCACATTCATTGCATTTGATGAATACATTTTGGAGCACGGCTACACACATGGATTATAGTTTACATTGTAGTTTACACTCCCTCCCAGCCCATTCAGTGGGTTATGGCAGGATATATAATGTCCTGCATCTGTTCCTGCAATATCATTTAGGGCAACTCCAAGTCCCGAAAATGCCCCATATCACACCTCTTCTTCCCTCTTCCTGCCCTCAGCAATTCCCGTGGCCACTGTCTCCACATCAGTGATACTATTTCTTCCATTGCCAGTGTCACAATAATCCCATAGTAGAATACCAGCAAGTTCACTCTAATCCATAATTCATTCCTTCATCCTGAAGACTCTGAGATGGTGATGCCCACTCACCCCCAACTTAGATCCCACATGGCTGATGGATGTGATTCTCTTGCTTGCAGTTGTAGACTCTCTTGGTTTCCTGGTGTCGTGGTTGGCCATTCCCACCTCCCTGTTAGCCGACATGGGCCAGTCTAATGAACTGGAGAGTAGGTACTGCAACTCTGCTGAGGCTCAGGGCCCAGCTGGCACATGACAGTCCAAAGATTCAAGTCTCCTGAGTATACACCAACCCCAGCACCAACCACAGTTTCAGTAAAAGTGACAGAAGAGGCATGTGTAGAGAGGTCACATCTGAGTCCAACTCCATCACTCTCAGGAGCACAAATTCCAAAGTAGGGCCCATTGGCAAGACACTGAACTCCAGAGTCATCTGCCATGACTGTAGGACCTGGGTGTGGGAGGTGGCTTTTCAATCCTTTAAGGGAGCAGACGTAGCTCAAGTGGTTGAGTTCCTGCTTCCCATGTACAAAGTCCTGGGTTCAATCCTTGCTACCTCCTGAAAACAAAACAAACGAACAAACAAAAAACCACAGCTCTCATTGGGGAGCAGGTGTAGCTCAGTGGTTGAACACCTGCTTCCCATGTATGAGGTCCTGGGTTCAATCCCTAGTACCTCCTTTAAAAAAATCCTTTAATCCCCCAACTGTTTTAGAAGCTCTCAGCAATATCTACCCAAGTGCTCATTTGCCCTCGGAGGCTTCTGGGTAGGGTGACAGTCACAGACTCACCCTCGATGGAAAGAGGCAGTGCCCACTGAGCTGGAGGAAATGTTACAAGTCCTAAAGGACGCTGCGTTGACACAAGACTTGGGGGCCCACACCCTTCCTTTCTTCTCTGCAGTTCCCTCCAAACTATGCCAGGATTTGCCACAACTCCCCCAGTCTTGTCTCAGACTTACCACTTCCTCTTTCCTGGGCTCCAGGCACCCTGGTGCCCGCTTCCCCTCTGCATTCCCATTTCTGGCCGTGGACTCCCCTCTCCCCTGCCTGCAGCCCCTCCCCGCCTCTCAGTCGGGCTGCGCGGTTTGGGGCTGTTGCTTAGCTTCTCTCAGCCTCATCTGCAAACAAGGTTGTTCTGAGGACTAGAAAGAAAAATATGCAGAAGAAAAATTTTTTAAAAAGCTGTACAAAGAAGAGACAGAGGGAAAAAAATCAACCCTTCTCTTGGGAAAAAAGATCTTAGATAGACTCCAAAAAAGCCAGAGTCAAGTTCTTTGCTGCTCCAAGAAAATCTGCCAGAAAAGCTCCCCAGACTCCCAAGCAGTGTCGTCAACCCCAAGTCAGCGACTTGACAGGCAGGAAACAGCAGGCCTACCTGAAGAGCTTTTCAAAAATGCCCAAGTCCTGGCCCCTATAGCACCCTCCTCCAGCAGCAAGGCCTGGGCTTAAAATATTCCTAAAAGCCTCCACAGGTAATTCTGATGTAAATTCTTAAACGTAGGAATTGGTGCTTTGACATAAAGTCTGTTTTTAATTGCTCTTCTGTTTGCTAATATAATGGGAAAATATACTGCCTTTCTGTGGTCCCTCTCCCTCTCCTGACCCCCCTCTCCCCTCCCCTCCCTTCTTAACCTCCCCCTCCCCTCCCCTCCCCCTCCCTGCTGTTTTTGCTGTCTGTGTCCATTCGCTGGGTGATCTTCTGTATCTAGTCCTCTTTTTGTCTTCTCTTCTCGTTTTTTCTCCTCTAGGATTCACCGGGATTCCGGGATTTGATCCAGGGGACCTGTGATGTGGAGAGAAGTTCCCTGTTACCTGTGCCACCTTAGTTCCTGGTCTCTGCTGCGCTTCACCTTGACTCTCTGCTTGCCACTCTTTTGTTTCATTATCACCTTGCTGTGTGACTCACTTGCGTGGGATCTCAGCTTGCCGTATTGGCACTCAGCTCACTGCGTGGGTGCTCACGCGAGCACAGGCTCGACGCGCAGGCACGCTTTCTTTTTTTTTTTCCTTTTCACCAAGAGGCCAGGGATTGAACCTGCGTCCTCCCATATGGTAGGCAGAAGCCCTATCACTTGAGTCACATCTGCTTCCCTGTGTTTTTTTTTTTCATTATTAAAGTGTAACATTTGCTCCTGAAAAAAAACAAAACAAAAAAACATTTTAGAAAAAGTAAAAATGTGTAGAAGAAGGAAAGAGAGGGATTTATTAAACCTGAGCTAGGGCCCAAGCACAGAGCTAGCACCCTGGAATTATCAGTCCAGCCCCAGCTTCTCATATTTTGCCCTCCATGCCCCCCTCTCCGATCATGGGCCTTGATTTTTCACCTGGAAAGCATGATGATTCCTACAGGTCTGGAGCCGTGTGGTCCAATACGGCAGCCACTTGCTACATGTGGCTACTTAAATTTTAATGAAAATTAAACAAATTTTAAACTTCAGTTCCTTGTACTAGCCCCGTTTTAAGCACTCAGTAGCCATTAGTGGTGTTGGACAGAGAAAAGAGACTATTTCCATCAGCAAAGTGCATTCTGTTGAACAGTGCTGCTCTAGAGAAAGGGCCTGTGTCTAAGCAGGTGATCTATTTCTTTTAATTTTTTTAAGATTTATTTTTATTTCTCCCCCCTCCCCATTGTCTGCTCTCTGTGTCCACTTGCTGTGTGTTCTTCTGTACCTGCTTGCACCCTCGGTGGCACCAGAAAACTGCGTCTCTTTTTGTTGCGTCATCTTGCTTTGTCAGCTCTCTGTGTGTGCCGCGCCACTCCTGGGCAGGCTGCGCTTTTTTTCACATGCGGCAGCTTTCCTTACAGGGCGCACTCCTTGCTCATGGGGCACCCCCACACGGGGGCGCCCCCACCTGGCATGGCACTCCTTGCACGTGGCAGCTCTGCACGTGGGCCAGCTCACCACATGGGTCAGGGGGCCCTGGGTTTGAACCCTGGACCCTCCATATGGTAGGCGGACGCTCTATCAGTTGAGCCACGTCCGCTTCCTGGTCATTTATTTCTTTGACTTGTCACCCCTGACTGGACCAAGACACAGACTGGCACCAACTGGCAGTGAGAGAGGAGCACAGTTTGTGGTGTGCGTGTGTGCATGGGTGTAGGTGCGTGTGCGTGTGTGTGCACACGTGTCTGTGTGTGGGCGGTGGACAGGCCAGGGTCCAGCCATTGAGCGTCTAGATGGGCTCAGCCATGCTCACCTCTTGCAGAGCTGCACCTCATGGGTGACGTCACAGAATGAGAGCCCACCATGGAGGTCCTGAGCCTGCCCCGCCTGTGAGAGAGCAAGGCTGGGGGCAGGGAGGAGGCCCGGCACCCCAGAAATCCAGCCCTGACTCAGAACCCCAGGAGGGGAGGGCCTCCGGCTGTTGCTTCTGAAAGGCCTCTAGAGGCAAGGGTGCAAGCCTCGGGGCAGAGGGACACGCCAGCCCGATTTGCTGCTTTGCCCCAAGGACTAGAAGGACTCTGTGGGTAAAACAAATGGGATTCCTGGGGACTTGGCTCGCCACAAGCCACACACGTAGGAGGGACCGAGCCATCCTAGGCCTGGGCCACCCCAACTCTGCCCTCACTGTGTGCCTCTGGGCTTCATTTCTCAGAAGTCGTTCCTGCTTATGAGGGGAGTGTGGACTGCTCTCCTCCACCAGGTCCGCTTCCCAGACACCAAGGCAAGGTAGCGGACAGACTTCCTACCCAGTTCCACCTCCAGGAGGCTGTGGCCACGAGGAGAAGGACCCCGGGGCCTCCCAGAGCACGTGAGCCCTGCAGGCCCAGGACTGGGCTGCAGAGACGCATGCCTCGGAAACGCCTCCGTCTCCTGCCCATGCATGCAGGGACTCCGTCAGCCAGTCGGACCATCCATCAGTCCTTCACTCCATTCGGAAGTCACTGGAGTGCCTGGCCTCTGGGCTACTCTGCTCCCTGGGAGAATATAATACTCTGTGCCAGGGCACGTCAGAAGAGAAGAGCCCAGAATTTGGAGTCAGCCTGGGTAACCTGGCAAGTTGCATAGCCGGCTTCTTCATCTGCTAAGTGGAAAGGATAAGGGCACCTACCTCACAGGGCCGCTGGGAGGATCACACTGAAGACTCAGCACAGCGTCCCAACTAGAGCAGTTATTTTAATTATTATTATTTAGCTGCGATGACACAGAGGGCTGGGCCACAAATCTGGGGGTCCTGGGGGAGTGTCAGAAAAGGGGCTGCCAAGGTGGGTTTGAGGGGTGAGAAGGTTCTTGCTGGACCAGGAAGTGGGGAGGAACCCTGGGGAGGACAGTGGCCTTGCTTGTAGGGCTACCTGACTGGGCGGGGCCCCAGAGCCTCACCCATCTCTCCACTCCTAGGTCGACCATGAGACACCTTGAGGGGTCAGAATGGGGGTGAGAGGCGGCGGCCGTCATGCCTGCTCTGGTGTGGAGTGGATGTGAATCTAAGAGTTGGTCACTGCCGCATTTCACATCCCTGACCACAGTGTCCCCATCGCTGGGAAAGTGAAATTAGGGGCCGGGTGACCTCTGGAAAGAGAAGGCTCAACCGGCCCTGGGGCATGGATGGATTCCCCTGACTTGCGACAGGAAGTGAGGGGCTGGTCTGCTTCTCAGCATGGCCTCAGAGATTCACTGTCATGATAAAATAGTCATAGTGAGGATGTTAAACCCTGCAAATTTTCTGTTATCAATTTTCTTACTGCTACAGGGATAATTCATTCATGCAGAATTTAATAACTGGCAACTGTGCTCATCTGTGAAAAAAGCGCAGAAACCAGGTGAAAAAAGAAAAGACTGGAGAAACTGAAATACGTGTCACGACGAGAGCACGGATGCCCCTTCAGGAGACTCACAGGAGGGCCTCAGGCAAATGCCATTTCTTCTTATTTCCAGCGCCACTCCAATATCTGAGTTATCTGTCTCAGTCTATTCAGGTTATGAGCAGCTACGGAGGAGCTGCTGGAGATGGGCATCCTGGCAGCCAGGAGAAGTGGCTGCTGGCAAGAAGGGAAGAGAGAGAAACTACGAGAAGCAGACCACGAGCCCGTAGAACACAGCAGCGGGCCTGATTCAGAGGCTGGCGTGTTTGAGGGCATCTCCGCAGGGCCTGCAGAACCCCGGGCTCTCCCTGATGGGCTCAAGATAGACATCTCCAGAAGCCAGCAGATGAGCAATCCAACCTCGAAAGATTCCTGCTCAACACGGCTGGGATTGCTGCCCCAAAGGGCCGTCCTTTGCCCATCCAGAAAGCCCCCCACTCTCCTCAGCATTTTGGAGAGCTAAGGTTTACCTTTACTTTTTGCCCAGTGAGGAGACAGCCCAGAAGGAAGAGCCCTGGCCTGGGGGTCTGCAGGCCTGAAGGTGGGACCTCAAGTCGACCTGTTCATCCAACACTGATTCTCTGAGCCCCTACTGTGTACCAAATGCTGGGCCTCAGTTTCCTCCTGTGTAAAATGAAGGTTGCTCTACTCAAGCTCGCCTGGGGCTGGGCAGATATGACCACTAACATTGTAGCATATACATATGGCTTTGCCATTTTCCCCGCAACCCTTCTAGTTCTTTCCCCTTTAGTCAGCATTGTGTTTCTTGGTAGCTACACAGCAAGCCTTGAGAAATAACTGCTTGTGAGCTCATGACTGATAAAGTATGCTTAGGCTCCTCTCCCAGGAAACTAAGAATGATCTCTTCGGTGAGTTGTTTAACCCCCTCCACATCAATAGAAAGATGTTTGCAGCCTTACTGGCAAACACCGTAAATGCATGCTCGACTTAGTTACTGTGAAAGCGTAACTTCTGCCCTGCTGGGAAACACTGAATGTCCAGTCCTTGGCTCTCCATCCTGAGCGCTGCACTCTTTAGTCATGCTCCCCCTCACGTGTCCTCCCCATCTGCACGTAGACACATAGTATAAAAGAACCCGCTTGCTTTGTGGCAACTACAGCTCAAAACTCGGAAGAGCCACGCTCTCCACCCACTGCCACGGAGAGGATTTAGGCCCTCCCAGGCTGGATCCACCACCGTGTGAAGGGCTTCGCCACGTAAGCCCCCTGTTAAACACTCTTTTGCTCCCCAGCCTGGCCTTGTCTGAGTCTTTCTTTGGTCTGACATATCCCTCTCAGTTTGCTGGGAAGCTGTCATCTTACATGGTCCCCTGCTATACTTGAAACAATTGGCGTAGTTGGCAGGATACATCAGATCGAAGCATGAGCAGGGGCAGGGAATCCATGGGAGGGGATACTCCAGGGTGGCCCCCAGACTCCAGTTGGGGTGGGGTCGCCTGCTGGCTTGACTCTTGCGGAACTCTGCCTGAGTTCAGGGACACCCTGAAAACGCTGATGGGAGTAGAGGGTGTGCTGCAAGAACCGAAGATTACGAAGTTCAGTAAAGATACCAGGCATGCTGCCACGGCAGTCAGCTGGCCATTGCTATGGGTGATACGGTTAGCTACAGTAGATTGTCTAGAAGAGGACAAAAAAATCTGCCATTTGAGGGAAGAGTTACAACTCTGCTTTAGTGACAGGTCTCTTTGAGCAACTAGATTAGAAAGATGAAAACATGGAAATATTGGCCTGTCAATTTTTAAAGTTAAGGCATCACAAAAAAACCCCAAACCTAAGGTATGGGCTATCTTAGCCAAGAAGGATTGGGAATCTAAGATTTGGAAACCCTGGGAAGAAGAAGATAGTGAATTAGCAAATATAGAAGAGAATCTTTAAATCTTAATGTTAAAACGCTTGTGCAAAGGAAAACTAAATCACAGATACAACATCCCGCACAAGCAGGAGTGCTAGATGGGGCACCTGTCAGTGAAATCGTATTTGTCAGAGAATATTCTGCTGGAGAGTTACCTGAGACAGGGAAAACATTATGGCAGCAACTCCACCAAGCCCTTGCCACCTGGACAGGAGGTAGTGGGGCGGGGGCAGGTGGAGTCATGGGATTAGTTTAACTGCTGTAGAAGTGGAAAAACTTAGCAACATTAATGTTCTTGGTTCTGTTTCCATGTTAATTCTGATTGGGCCTGGAAGCCACATTAATAAAATTGGTGCTGTTAAAGTTTCATGACTTTGGAACCAGACAACTTAGAAAAGGGAAAATGCTGGCCACTTTTGTAAGCCTGCAATTCAATCATGGTTTAGCCCTGATAGCAACCAGTGTCTCCTGGCTACTTGCCTCCAGAAAGCTGTTTCAGAAATGTGTCCTTGTAAATGTTTCATATTGTATCTCATGCAAATGCTGATAAAATAGTAAACCGAGGGAAGCATATATTTCTGAAGACCATCCCTACATAAGCTATCAATGTTCTAGTATTGCATACTACAAAGTATTTAAAATGAGAAAAAAAAAAAACAGTTATGTTTGCATATAACCCAGTTGACTCATTACTCTGACAAGTTTAATTTTGATGGTAAATGTATGTTGTAAGAGGTTTGCCTGGAAACAGTTTTCAAAAACATTTTGGTAACAAGTATGCAAGGTATATAGAATGTGTTTTTTCTTTTTATTAAGGAAAAAGAAAGTAATTTTGTCCTAAGATAAAACAACTGGTTAGTAAGAAAGAGGAAAATGTGGGACAAAAGCTGAATGAATACAGAAAATACAGAAGGTTCATGGAAAAAGAATTTTTGTGGTCACAGTTGGGTCTATCTATAAAGTTTTAAAAGCTTAGTATTAAATAATACACTGATGCAAAACTAAAATTTTGTTCTTTTCTCTATTAAAGTGAAAAAGATTCTTAAATCATTAGTCTGTTTTAGTAGAAGGCTACAAAGAGTTTTCTCCCGAATAATCAGTGTACAAAGCAGAAAGTCTGTTTTATCAGAATAGCTTCTTATACTTTAACTGTATCATGTCCTTGGTTGCTTAAGAAAAACAAGTTTTCTTACTTTTAAAAGAACATAATGTTCAAACCTAAAAACTTTTAACATTTTGCTTTTTCAAAGTCAAACCCTAGAAAGTATCTTTTTTAAAAAAATTTCAAACTATTGGAAAAGACTTGTTCTTTCACCTTGTAAAAAGTGAAGTACAAAAAATAAAGTTCTTTTGATATAAGTTGAATGAAAAGTGTTTAGAAAGCATTATAAAAATTAAAAGGGATTTTCTAACCTTTCATTAATCAAAGTTGCATGTGTAAAATGTTCATATAAATGCTTAAAGATTGCATTAAATTCCTAGAGATTTAATAATGTTTTCTGTATAGTATTAGATAATGGTATAATGTTGCTAATCATGGCTTTAATTTTTGTAAAGATGTCACAGAAACAACCTCTCTGCCTGGGAATCAAGAGGCAGGTGCTCTGGCCTACATTTGCATGTCTGTCCCACACCTGCTGAAGAAGCAGCCTTGTGGCCACACAAAAAGAGTGGCCATCAGGGGGTTGTCACAAGGTGGCACGTGGCCAAGGCACTGGTTGTTCCCATAAAGTATTCTTTTTTTTTTTTTTTTAAGATTTATTTATTTATCTCCCCTTCCTCCCCCCCCCTCGCCCTGGTTGTCTGTTCTCTGTATCTATTTCCTGCATCTTCTTTGTATGCTCCTGTTGTTGTCAGCGGCACGGGAATCTGTGTTTCTTTCTTTTTCATTTTTGCGTCATCTTGTTGTGTCAGTTCTCCTTGTGGGTGGCACCATTCCTGGGCAGGCTGCACTTTCTTTTGCACTGGGCGGCTCTCCTTCCGGGGCACACTCCTTGTGTGTGGGGCTCCCCTACGCAGGGGACACCCCTGTGTGGCAGGGCACTCATTATACACATCAGCACTATGCATGGGCCAGCTCCACACGGGTCAAGGAGGCCCGGGGTTTGAACCACGGACCTCCCATGTGGTAGATGGACGCCCTAACCACTGGGCCAAGTCTTCCGCCCCCATAAAGTATTCTGATCTGGTATGTGTCATACAGGATTGTGAGGCCTGTTCTCAACTCTGGCCATGAGCAGTGCTTTATGCACCAGGCATCCACATAAAGCCAACATACGCTTATGGGACTGGCAAACAGGTTACATAGGTCCCTTGCCTCTTAGTTCTGGCAAATGCTATGCACTAACCTGTATAGATACCAATACAGGACTTTTTCAAGCTTTTCCAGTGAAACAAACTACCTAACGAAATACCATTAAAGGTTAAAGTGGCTTAGCAGCATAGGAACACATTTCACCCAGCATGACATACAATAGGCTAGAGACCAAGATACTGATTGGCATTTTCATTTACCTTATAACCCTACAGGGGCAGGATTAATGGAAAGAAAAAGTGGTTTACTAAAGCAGCAGATAAAACAGTTAATTAATAGCCACACATTATAGGGATAGGCTTCATTATGATCAGACTCCATTATGCATTTAAACCAGGCCCTAGCCCCATGCATGGTGCCTCTCCATTAGAGGCCTTGCTTAGGAGGGTCACTGCGACCCCTAAAACAATAAAGGTATCTGCCACACCTCCTGGGCATGCTCCTGAAGTCGATGGAAATTTGTTCCTGCTTCGGACTCCTGCAACTCTGCCAGGCGGCAATGGCTCGGTATCTCTAGACCTACGGTGGACGTTGCCTCCAGACTGGCTCTGCCCGAGAGCGCTGTGCACTAGGCCAGTGGAACCCAGGACCTCCCTGATCTCTCAAGAACCAACAGTGCGGCAGCATGCGGGCGGTGTGGAGGCTCTACCCGGTGGGGCAATGACTGCCAGAGTAATGGGTAGAACCTAAGCAAACACAGCCGGCATTAAGGCCTGCTCCCCTGGATGGTATTGCAAACCTGGAGCTTGCCCACGGCGGCCCCTGTCTCAGGACCTGTGGGAGAAACTTCAGCTGTCATTTTGCTTACTGGAGAAGATACCCCCTTCTGCGTACCCACTAAACCCTTATGTTTGTACCCTAGGCTAACCTTCCTGCTTCGCCTGAGCTCATGTAATGTCTGCCTTGACTGGGCTGTCACCCTGGCAGCTGCACAAAACCAACCAGACTGTCGGATATGCAGACATGTGCCAGCCTCCAGTAGCTCCGGTCTTGCTTGGAATGTTCTTCCCTTATCTCAAACTAAGTGGAGTAATTGGTTACTGACTAGGACACCTAGTGGGGCGGCTACCCCCAGAACCCACAAACTCCTACACTTACTCTGCTTCTTTTAAATATGTCTCTTCTATTGTCAGGGAACATTTCAAGAGAGCCCGCCCCATCCCTCGTGTCAGTATGGGACGGCCTCACCGTGGTGGCAGAACATGGTGGCCCCGGTGCTCAAGCAGCCCTTTGTCTTGAAAGGAGCAATGAATCTGATCAAAGAATCCGCTGTCATATGGGATGGCTGCCGAGTCATCATCATCTGGAAGATTCAATGGACCGGACGGCAAAATATATCCCTACACGCAGGAGCTTAGATACCCCCTTCGGGTGCGGGTTGGTTTATGTGGAACATACTTTTGGCCGTATCTACCCTATAATTGGACAGGAGATGTGCACTAGGGTACCCTTTCCTACCACGAAGCACACCCAAAGTTTTGCCCGGCACCCCCCAAACCTCCCAGCTCTACAAGACCATTTTGCCTTTAAAGTGTCCCTAGCATGGTGGGAGTGGCCGTTTAGTATTTTCCTCACCGGTGCTGGAGCTTTAAATGCTTTAACTTAAGTGACAGCCCTGGCTAATTTCATTGCTCAAACTCTTAGGCTAAACAGATGCTAAACAGAGCATAACCCTCTTGAATGAAGAAACAAATGAAAAAAGTAGTACAGTATTACAAAATCGTATGGCCTTAGCCGTGCTTTCTGCGGCACAGGGGGCACTGGTGCTATGACTGGCACTTCTTTCTGTACCTACACACCTGATGGACATGCTAGTGTTACCAATGCTTTAACTCATTTTCAAAAGCCTATCATATGAAAACCCAAAGCTTGGTGGACTTTTCCCTCCTGGTCACAAACCTACCCACACCTAGGAGTTACTCTTATTGTTTGGTAGTCTCACCGTAGTAGTCACTTGTCTTGCTGTTGCTGATATCGCAGCTGCGCACTAAAGCACAATACCGCGTTTGTAAAACCCCGCTCTACCCTCGGCCTTACGTGGAAGAGGTGGGGAAAAGATTCTAAGAGGGGAAGCGATCTTAGCCCAGTGGTTAGGGCATCTGCCTACCACATGGGAGGTCAGCAGTTCAAACCCCGGGCCTCCTTGACCTGTGTGGAGCTGGCCCATGCGCAGTGCTGATGAGCGCAAGGAGTGCCCTGCCACGCAGGGGTGTCCCCGTGTAGGCGAGCCCCACGTGCAAGGAGTGAGCCCTGTAAGGAGAGCCGCCCAGTGCGAAAGAAAGTGCAGCCTGCCCAGGAATGGCGCTACCCACACGGAGAGCTGACACAACAAGATGACGCAACAAAAAGAAAGATTACCGGATGCTGACAACTGCTGACAACAACTGGGACGGGTGGGGGGGGGGGGTAGATATAAATAAATAAATCTTTGAAAAACAAAAAAGACTCTAAGAGTTGTGGGATGGGGTGAATTGTAGCATATGTATGGCTTTGCAATCTTTCCCGCAACCCTTCCAGTTCTTTCCCCTTTAGTCAGCATTCCTTTTCTTAGTAGCTACACAGCAAGCCTTGAGAAATACCTGCCTGTGAGTTCATGACTGATAAAGTATGCTTAGGCTCCTCTCTCAGGAAACTCTAAGAATAATCTCTTCTGTGAGCTGTTTAACCCCCTTCATGTCAATAGAAAGGTGTCGCTTGAACCTTACTGACAAACACCGTAAATGCTTCCTCTACTCAGTTACTGTGAAAGCGTGACCTCTGCCCTGCTGGGAGACGCTGTGAATGCCCGGTCCTTGGCTCCTGAGCACTGCGCTCTCTAATCATGCCCCCCTCACGTGTCCTCCGCATCCACACGTGGTATAAAAGGTGTGGTCCCGGACCAGCGGTGTCAGCAGAGCTTGTTAGAAATGCCGAACCAGGCCCTGCGCAGCCGCTGCACAGATCTCCAGAATCAGAGGTGCATTTTCACCAGATGCTCTAGAAGCATCCCTGTAACTGGCAGTGATGCAGGAATTCCAACTCCAGAGCCTGTCCTCTCAGTCATTCTTTTTCTGCTATTTTCTTTCATTTCTGCATTTACTGGAAACTTATCCTTAATTCCAGAGGGAAGACCTCAATTTCTGATCTTCAAGGGAGACGGAGACTCAGGCTAGTGGGAGGTGGGAGGCAGGGTGAGGTCAGTAGGAGCCTAGCACGCAAATTTTAAGGAGGCACGCACTCCCGGGCTCTGCCCTTGCGTGCTCCATGCAGAGAGTGGGCGCCTCCTTAAAGTTTTCTCTTGCTCTAGTGCTGGTCCAGGTTGGGCATGGGGTGGGGGGCAATTAGGAGGTGATTCTGACAGCAGATGCAGCGCCCACATACCACCCACACATCTCTTGGTGATTTGGGTCCTAAGAAGCACCATTCTCCAGTCCTGGGACTTCCTGGTTAGAGCAGCTTCTGTGCAGAGAACTCCAGAAAGGGGCATGATTGCTCAGAATCAGACTTCAACCCATCCACCATCTCGTCCCCTTCTTAAGCCCAGGAAGCCAGCAGCGACCACCTAGAGTTCACAGCCTACCTTGGAGACCGTTGGGACAGGTTAATCACCCTAGCCAACCGCTCCACTGGCAACTGGTAGCCTCTCCCATGGGCGGAGCTGGGAGCCTGGGCGCTGGGGTGCTTTGATGCCAGTTCCCACTTGGGAAGCCAGGCTGGAGACTGCCCACCTCCTAACGCAGCCCCAGCCCAGGCCCATCCCCAGGGAAAGGCAGACCCCCAGGGCCAGCGCCTAGTTGGCGCTCTGCACACATCAGCAAAGGACTGTTCCTCAGCTGGCAAACTGGTTGCTGGAGTTGAGAGGGCCCTTCCCGGAGGACAGCTGAGAGCCTCAGAGATTTTTCTGAGCCAGGTTTCTCAGAATGGACTCACCATCAGAACCACCTGGAGAGATTGCTTAAAACAGGAATTCCCCAGCCCTAGTCCAAGCCCGGAATCAGAATTCCCTGGAGATGGACCACGGTCCCTGATGGACCATGTTCAAGCTGAATGAAATAGAAAAAGTTGCCCACTCCGGGCAGAAGTAGCCCTGCTGGTGTGTGGCCTGGCAAGTGGACAGAGCTTCTATGTGGAGAGAAAGCACTGCTTCCTTTGGGAATGCAGCCTCACGCAGGATCGGTGGTATGGACTGTGGAGCGTGGCCTGCACTTCTGCCCCCGTTTGCCCTCCTAGTGGGTCCCCTTGTGCAGGATACAACCAGCATTGCTGTACCTGGTAGCCCTGGGTGGGCTGATAAAAGCCCTCCAGATGATTCTGATGCAGCCAGGTGGGCGCCTCTGGCACTTGGAGAGCAGATGTGACCAGATGTGCTATACCGTGGTCAGCTGTCCCCTGCTGGGGTTCCTCAGACATTCCCAGGTTAAGGTTCTGCTCCCTTTTTTTTTTGTCTTAATTTTTTTAATAGTACATTAAAAAAATATGAGGTCCCCATATAGCCCCCACTCCCTCACCCTACTCCTCCCCCCATAGCAACAATATCCTCCATCATCATGAGACATTCATTGCATTTGGTGAATACATCTCTGAGCACCACTGCACCTCATGGTCAGTGGTCCACATCATAGCCCACACTCTCCCACAGTCCACCCACTGGGCCATGGGAGGACATACAATGTCTGGTAACTGTCCCTGCAGCATCACCCGCGACAACTTCAGGTCCCGAAAAGGCCTCCACATCTCATCTCTTCCTCCCATTCCCCACACCCAGCAGCCACCATGGCCACTTTCTCCACACCAATGCCTCATTTTCTTCGATTACTAATCACAATAGTTCATGAATAGAATATCAGTAAGTCCACTCTAATCCATATTCTATTCCTCCATCCTGTGGACCTTGGAATGGTTATGTCCACTCCACATCTATATCAAGAGGGGGCTTAGATTCCACATGGATGCTGGATGCAATCCTCCTGCTTTCAGTTGTAGGCACTCTTGGCTCCATGGTGTGGTGGTTGACCTTCTTCAACTCCATGTTAGCTGAGTGGGGTAAGTCCAATAAACCAGAACTTAGGAGCTCAAGTCTGTTGAGGCTCAGGGCCTGGCTATCATATGGTCAGTCCAGAGATTCAGGTCCCCTGTGTATATATTAAACCCCAGCACCAACTACAGTTCTGGTAAAAGTAACAGGAGAGGCTTGTGAAAAAAGATCACATCTGAGTCCAGCTCCATCACACAGAAACACAAACTCCAAAGAAGGGCCAATCAACATGGCACTGAACTCCACCTGCCATGTCCATAGAACCTGTGGGTCTCTGTAGCCCTCAGAAGAACCAATACCCAGGGTTGTATCTATTTTATCTGTCTCTGGGACTCTGCTGAGGTGTGCATAAGGGCAACCCCTCTGATAAACCTCCCAGCTCTTTTTGGAGACTCATAGCCATATAAACTCATTTGTCCTTTCCATTTCCCCCTTGATCCAGGTCAAAAAGCATTTTTAACTCCTGGTATTATATGTAGATTGAGATAGTCTGCTGGTCTGAGTTGACCCTTTTATTCAAGGTCATTTTCTAGTTACATCATCAGCTGGTACTTGGTAGTAATCCCTCGACACCAGGGAGGCTCATCCCCAGGAGTCATGTCCCACACTGGGGGGAAGGCAATGCATTTACATGCTGAGTTTGGCTTTGAGACTGGCCACATTTGAACAACATGGAGGCTCTCAGGAGGTAACTCTTAGGCACCCGGTAGCTCTAGGCCTTGTTTTTATTTCAGGTGCACAGGCTTACAAGCATAGTCATTAGTATCAAGGGCTCATTGTTGGACCTTCATTCTTTTTTGGTCTTTGCCGTTGCACTTGGGGGATTGTTGCTGTTCCTTTGGGGACTGTGATAGAGCTCCCCTGGCTAGGAACTCAGCACTCCCTCAGTTGTTGTTTTTAATTGTATCCACTATGAAAATATCCAAACATTTTTATGTACCTTGGATATATGCCCTGGAGAACTCCCTGCCAACCATGTGTCCCCTGTCAATAACATCCCACACCAGTATTCCTCCACTGCCATTGTTGAAACTCTCTGTGATCCAAAACTTCCTGAAAAGTGAAGCCCAATATATTGCCAGGTTCCATTAATAGTAAAATGGAATATAGCAATGAGTTTAAAGGTTAGATATAGAATACATATTAATTTGGAAAAATTATGGTAAAAATAAATTGGGGTATCAAAAAATTAAAAAATGAAAAAGCTTTGTTTTTGATGTTTTGCCTTCCATCACTGCAATAAGTGTTGCCCTGTATGCAAATTGGCAAGGCAACTACTTCCATCTTTTCCTCAGTGTCTACGTCCTATCTTTTTCTTTTCTTTTTTCTAATTATTAAGCTTATTTTCACAAGAGTTTTAGATCACAGTAATTCATATATACAATATACAGTACTCCCACATATCCAACATAAAATCTTTTCCCTTCCATAGCAATAATCTTTTTACATATTCATACTATATTTACTGAAACTAATGTACAGATATTGAGACAATAGCTTTCAAACAAGGTAACATTTGTGTTTACACTGTGGTTTATATTTTAGACTATACAATTTTCTAAAGTTTCAGTTATCTTATGTTTTACATTATGATTTACATTTTAGCCTATCAGCCACCATATATTTTTGGTGCCCCTTTCTTTTTTAACCCATTAAAGATAAACTAGCAGGGAAATCTAACTTCTAGGAATAAAATTCAGGTAAGGGACAGAAAGAAGGAAGAGGAGGGAAGGGGGAGGGGAGGGAGAGGGAGAAAGGGGAGGGGAAAGGAGGGAGGGGCCCCTATCTACAGCAAACAGGCTCAGCCCTGCCAGCTCAGGCAGCTGAGTCACTACCAGGCATCCTGCTCCACCTCCACCCGCACCCCTCCCTTGGCAACTGTCAAGGGGCATTGCTCCTTAGGGCTGGGTTCTGGGGAGCAGGCACTGGAGGGGAAGCAGGGAGACTGGGGCTCTCATCCCTGCCCCCCTAAAGGCTGGCTGGGCACCCCAAAGAGAGTGGCAACCCTCTCAGGGCTCCCCGGAGAAGCAGGGTTAGTATTAATGAGGACACCAACCCCCAGGTCAGGCAGATGTTCCAAGCCATGTAGTCCTTCTGGCATTTCCCTGGAGCATCACGGTGTAAGGGAAGAGCTAGCTGGATGGAGAGGTGAGTATATCAGTCAGCGCTCACTAAGTTACACTGTGGTAACAAACAGCCCCCAAACCTAGTGCTTTACAGCAACAAAGGCTTACCTCTCCCTCACAACCCCTGTCCCGGCCATGCTGGTCTCGTGGCACAGGGAAATGAGCAACAGTGGAGCCAAGCGATGGCACTTAG
Source organism: Dasypus novemcinctus (assembly GCF_030445035.2). Classification (NCBI taxonomy): domain Eukaryota; kingdom Metazoa; phylum Chordata; class Mammalia; order Cingulata; family Dasypodidae; genus Dasypus; species Dasypus novemcinctus. Next base: position 42,677,670 of record NC_080675.1, read on the forward strand.
AGCTTCTGCTAGATGTGTTGCTGACATGCCATTGCCACATGGCTAAGCTTGTGTCAATGATGGGAGATGCATGGTTTTGTTACAAGGACAGAGCAGTGAACAGCGGGAGCGATAATGCAATCTACCCCAGTGGCCCACTGGCTTGGGCTGAGGGGATTCCTTCTCTGGAAGAGAGAAGGCAATTTGGCCAAAGGAGTGGCCAAAGTGTGGAGCAGTGCAAAGCGCCAGGCTTGGGTCAGATAGGTGTAAATTTTAACCTGAATTCTGCCATGTACAAGCTGAATGATGCTGGGCAAGTCATTTAACTTCTCTGACTCTTCATTCCCAAGTCCATGGTGGAAATTTACCCAATTTCGCAGGGCAGTTTTGAGAGAGTATAAGCTAAGTCTTTGGCACATAGTAGGAAAACAGCAAATATGAACTCTTTACTCCATTCTCCCTTATTTTAGCATTTTACCCATAACTCTCATTTTGTCAATACTCTTTCCACTAACCTGACAAGGTTGGGATGAAATGGAATCGAGAGAATTATTGTGCACTCATTGTATGCTAGGCACTGCTGCACTACTCAATCTACTGCCATTATCTCATATATTTTGCCCTATAGGTATATTGGCAAAAATTGGGGTATTAGTCCCATTTTACAGATGAGGAAAAAAAGGATCAGAGAGGTTAAGTAACGTCAAAGGCCACACAGTATCAGAAGTAGGATTTGAACCCATGTTCCAGATTCTAGAACCAACACTCTCGAGCATGGCTCTTCAAGAATGGTCTGACTGTTAGGTACAATTCTATGATGAGATAAGAACAGAAACTGAGAGTAAGTGTTTAGCGACTTTTATAGCAGTCAGGCAATGCCACAACATTCAAGTGTCTGATTGATGGCCTTATTTCACTGAATATAGTCCAGTTCGGGAGGTGTAGAACTCTCTAGTAAGATGCGTGGTGGGAGCTGGGTTAAAGTCACATACAATACAATAGGACCACGCCATGACCCACTACTTAGGGGAAATGAAAAACCCTGGTCCTTCACCCCAGATAGCCCAGAGAAGCACTGCTCTGCACCACTGTGTTGGTGGACTGCCTTCCAGCATTATGCTCCCTGTTAATAGTCATATAATATCTGCTTGCCCTGATGAGTGAGGCTGGGGGAAAGGCCCGTGTGATGCCCATGGCACCTGGTTTGTGCTCTGGGCCCAGGACACATTCAACAGAATCTCCTGCTCCACTGGATGGAGGGATGGAGGGATGGATAAATGAAGCTTCTAGCTGTAACAGGGCAACCTGATGGCTGGCCTTGGGGAAAAACAAAATTTCTCTTTCGTCTTTCCTGTCCACACTCCTAGCTCCCTTACTTCCCCCTTTTTGTCCCCCCACCCCCAAGCCTCTAAGCGCCCTCAGTGTGTTCTCCTGATTGCCAGGGCCCCTAAACTACCTCCTTCTCCCAGTGCCCTGCTCTGAGCCTCTCGCTGTCCCTTCCCCAGCAACCTTCCCTTTCTGAGTCCCTTCTCTGGGGGGCTTCTCGAGCCACTGCCCCTTGTGGAGCTGACCCAGGGCTGACCCTTGGGAACTGGGGCTAACCCTGACAGAAGAGACAATGCACGGGCTAAACAACTGGGGAGGGTCTCTGCCAGTTCTGATAAAATCAGACAAGGTTTCTAAAAATCCTGTACGTGTCCAGGGTGGACATCGTGATCAGCACTCTTTTTTTTTTTAAAGATTTATTTATTTATTTCTCTCCCCTCCCCCCTCACCCCGGTTGTCTGTTCCCTGTATCTATTTGCTGCGTCTTCTTTGTCCGCTTCTGTTGTTGTCAGTGGCCCAGGAATCTGTGTTTCTTTTTGTTGCATCATCTTGTTGTGTCAGCTCTCTGTGCGTGCGGCGCCATTCCTGGGCAGGCTGCTCTTTCTTTCGCGCTGGGCGTCTCTCTTTACGGGGCGCACTCCTTGCGCGTGGGGCTGCCCTACGCGGGGACACCCCTGTGTGGCAGGGCACTCCTTGCGCACATCAGCACTGCACGTGGGCCAGCTCCACACAGGTTAAGGAGGCCCGGGGTTTGAACCGTGGACCTCCCATGTGATAGACGGACGCCCTAACCACTGGGCCAAGTCTGCCGCCCCGTGACCAGCATTCTTATCCTCTGCTGGCAAGCAGGTCACATGGTACATTTCTAGAAAGCATTTTGGCAACATGTAAAAATTTCTAAAATATATACTCTTTAACCTAAAATTATAATTTAGACATTTATCTAAAATAGTCAGAGATGTGACAGTTTTAACTTATAGAAATATTTATAATGTCATTTATACCATGAAAAAGGAAATTCAACCTAAATGGAAATGTCAAATAGATTATAAGTCAAGTATGATCACATATTATGCAGCCATTAAAGCTATGTTTTGAAGAATTTTTAATGATCTGGTAAGATGCACCTTAGCTATTATAAGTTGGGGGGGGAAAGGCAGGGCTTGAACATTTTAAATAAAATTTAATAAAAATATATGTGCATGGAGAGGATGTGGTTCAAGCAGTTGAGTGCCCACCTCCCACATGGAAGGTCATGGGTTCAGTGCTCAGTGCCTCCTAAAGAAGAAAAACAATGAGCAGACATTGAGCAAAACCAACAAGCAGATGAGCAAAAATAAGAGCAGACAACAAGAAATAACAATGAGCAGACAAAGAGCAAAAAAGAAATGAGCAGGGAGCAGATGTGGTTCAAGCAGTTGAGCGCCCACCTCCCACACGGGAGGTCCTGGGTTCAGTTCCCAGTGCCTCCTAAAGAAAAAACAAACAGACAACAAGCAGACAATGAGCAAAACAAAAACAAAAACAGAAAACAATGAGCAGACAATGAGCACAAACAACTAGCAAACTGATGAGAGAGGCATCTTGGGGGTAGGGAAATACGTGCAAATAAAAATAATAGTCATCAGTCTGGGTGATGGGATTTGGGTGGTTTTTATGGGGGGGGTCCTCTTTTTTAGACTTTTTTGGTATTTTCTAAAGTTTCTATAATGAACACAAATTATTTTTTATAGTCAGAAAAAACATGCAAACTATTTTTTTAAGTTGCTTTGTTTCTGTGGATAGAACCCTTTCCTGGCCTTGCAAGTCCTACCCCGTTTCAGGGAGCTGCTGGAGGAAGTGCCCCCATGTTTGCTAGAGCAAGCCTTGAAGGACACAGCTCTGTTTTCTGGTCCTGACTGTGGGATCTTGGACAAGTCATTTTATTTCTCTAGGTCTTGAGAGGTGGGAGTAGGGTGGTCCTTATTTGTAAAAGAAGTGTCTAGATTATATAATCTTTAGAGATTAGAATCTTACTCCATTATTCTCATAAACTCATTGAGTCAAGGTAGTCATTGCAAATAAGGCTCCATGATTTACCATTCTCTTGAAAAGGGGAATTTTATCTAAAGGAATGACTCTCTAATAGTGGAATTTCACATCAGACTGTGAATCACCTGCATACAAACACTGACTTTATAGCTTTCTACAGTTCACACACTCTAAGCATTATTTGGCCCTTCATAACAAAAAGGGGAGCAGGCCTGAGAGGGATGAAGACCCTTCTACATCATCCTTCTGCCTTGAGAGGTACAGATCCTGAAGATCAAGACGAATTCCTGGGTCTGGGACTTCCTTTTTGATCTCCTTTTCCCACTCTCAACTGTTCACTGCTGTCTGCCTCCTATTGTCTCCATCATCCTTCCCCAGCTGAGTTGGGCTTAAGTCAGTGTGGGTGGGTAATTCAGCCACCACAGCCGGGGGATGGAGGAAGTGTGACTCATGCCCCGGGGCCAGTGAGTCAGACTTGGCAGGGGTGGGTGACGGCTGGACCAGGGGCTTCCCTAGGAGGGAAGGCAGGTTTTAGGTGTCCCGAGGCCTTACCGCCCTCTTGGTAGAGGCATCACCAGGATAGAGGACCAACGAGCAGAAACAGATAGTAGTTAGAGCCGAAGAGGGTCAGGACTTCCCAGCTAAACCTCTTGTGCCCTGGGCTTGAGCCCAGCAAGGCTTCAGAGCTGGGATAACTCCCTCCTCTTCCCAGCTTGGGAACTGAGAAGCAGGCACAGGTACTCGTACTCGCACTCTCCTGGATTTAAAGGCCAAGTGCCATCGCTTATTAATTGTGTGACCCTGGGCAAGTTTCAGTTTCCTCGACTGGAAAATGGGACCGTACGTTCACTTTGTGAGGTTGTCATGCATGAAATAAAGCACAGCATCACCCCAGGCCTGGCTTCAGAAAGATGCCCACCTAATGTTGAAAGTCGTGGAAGCCCATTGTGCGTGGACTCCCTGGGGTGTCTAAAGACCAGCCACTGCAGAAGGCTGAACCCTGGGGGCCATACCCAGCAGCCCAGTGCCCCTGCTCCTGCGAGGTCTCCTGGGAACACGCCAGAGCAGCAGTGTGGCCGCAGCCCAGCGCAGGGGCCCAGCACCCTGCAGCCCTGGCACCCAGTGGGGTTTGGAAGTCAGTTCCAGGCTGGTTGTGAAAGTCACAGGTGCCCCGGAGCACCTCTTCCCACTCTGAAGTCTTTTCTTCCCTTTCCCTCTCCTAGGAAAGAGTCCTCACAAAGAAGTGCAAATAAAGAATAAGGGCAACTTACTAGTCAGGATCAGTATTAATACTTTTTCTTTTTGTCCCAGGCTGCCTTATGGCCTGGCAGGGCACGGGTTGCTTGTCCTGTCTTTATTTATTTTTAAAATTTTGATATTTTATTCATTACAGATGTTTTTTTTCATTAACTTAGATTTTATTTTTTAATCTTGCATTAAAACATTAATCTTTCTTTTTTTTTAACCCACAACATTATTTATCTAGATTACTGAGTTTTCTTGGCACCTCTTTAAATTTTGCCCCTAATGATGGAAACTTACGCTCTGGCTTTTTTTTTTTTTTTTTTTTTTTGGTGAAGGTGGGGGTATACTTTGGAGTCTGAGGAATTCTGCAGAAGGTGCCTGCCTCCTTAAACCTGTGACCTTCCAGCTAGTGGGAACTTTTCTCTGCCCTTCAGAGGCCAAGATCAGTACCCAGCCTGGGTCCACCCCACGTACTCTCCCACCTCCACCTCCACTGACCTCATGGATGACTCCAAATCCTTGGAAGGCTTTCAGCTCAGTTTAATTCGGTAAGTGTTCATGCAGGCCTACTAAGTGCCAAGCAGGCACCGTAGGACGGCGGCTAGCGTTAAGGTAGAGGTAAAGAGCTAGATGTCAAGAGAGCCGACCAGGAAGGGACGCGGGGTGCGGAGGGGGCCCCGGGATGGGGCGCCTGGAGGGGGGACCCTGCCCAGTCCGACCCAGGAGGGGCGGGGAAAGCTGCGGAGGAAGCAGCACCGATGGACTCTGTACCTGCAGGACTAGCACCTGGCCTTGAGGCGCCTTCAGTGGAGACGAGCACCTCGCCAAGTCGCGAACCTGGTCTAACTTGCTGCCCGGGAGGCCCCGCGGCTTCAGGCTCTGGACTCGGGCCAGGGAGGCGTCGCCGGGCCCCGTGCGAGTCGCTTCCTGGGCGCAGGGGAGGCAGCGCGGAGCTGCGGGCGGCGCGGGGCACGGCGCGGGGCACGGCGCGGGGCACGGCGCGGGGCACGGCGCGGGGCACGGCGCGGGGCACGGCGCGGGGCACGGCGCGGGGCACGGCGCGGGCCCGGCGCACCTGCGGGCGGGCGGGCGCGGAGGTCCCGGGGCGCCCGCGGCATGGAGGACGGCGGCGGCGGCGTGCTCAAGGAGGGGTTCCTCGTCAAGAGGGTGAGTGCGCGCCCCGAGCCCCCGAGCCCTCCCGCCTCTGCCCAGCTGGGGCCCCGGCCCGGCAGGTCTCATCTTGGTGTCAGGCGCGCAGTGAGGCTGGCTTGCTCCCTTCCCCATCCCCTGCCCCAGGCAGGCTGGCGAGCCCCCTTCCCCACCGCCAGCCCCAGGGGAGGCTGGCGTGCCCCCTTCCCCACCGCCAGCCCCAGGGGCGGGAGGGCGGCCTGGGGGCCGCTGCGCAGGGCGGCGTGCTGATAGGGGCCGCTGGGTGGGTGGGGGTTGGCAGTAGGTACGGGGCACGGCTAGATGAGCTTCATGCTAACGATAGCATAGAGATAGCCAAGTCTCGGGGTGAGCCTTTGGGCTCACCCGCAGAGTTCACAGTTTTGGGGGTTTGGGGGTAGTGATGAGGGTGGCGAGGACTCTCCCTCCCTCCCTTGCCAGCCAGATCAGGCCTTCAGCCCCATGTCCACTGCGTCTGTGTTGTGCACGTTCCAGGGCAGGTGTGCTTATTTAAAACTGTGTAAGTGGGAGGAGCAGAGAAAGGCGGCTGCCAGGAGCAAGGGTCGAACTGGATATACGCCGGAGGCATCAAACTCCGCCCCTGCTGTGTGCCACCGTGGCTACAGTGACAGGCCTGGCCCCTCCCTGTCGGGAGAAGCTGCTGCCCCGCCGAGGAGGGCGCTTCTGTGGTCTCTCCCTTGACTGCCGCTTGTGAAGGGAGAAGGAGAGCGTGAGATGGGCAAGGGGTTTCGGTCAGCACTGCGGGTGGTCGGGATAGCTGGGCCCTGATGAGCAGGACAAAGCCCCTCAGGCTGGCCTCTGTGAGCCTCTCCGCTTCCCTGGGGATTACCCACTGCTGCCACCAGGCAGAGAGTCGGGGCAGGGCTGAAGGGAAAGAGCTCGCTGGCACATGCCGGGAGAAGGGTGCGATCACTTCCGGTGGGCACAGCTCGGAGGACCAAGGTGTGGGACAGTGAGGAGAGTCAACAGGTCTGGCCCCCAGAGCCCATGGAGGAGGCTTGGCCCAAAGACCCAACGCTCATTCCAGCCAAACCCAAAGAGCGGGGTCTGGCACTCGTCCGGAGGCAAGCAGAAGACGCATTCTTTCCTGCACGGTGAGGGCTGTGGCGCCGAGTCACAGAATCCCAGCTGGGGCCTCCAGCCTTTTCTCTCTCCCCCATAACCTCTCCTCCCTGGTGGCAAGAGCAGCCCTACATCCACTGGGGAGAGGCTGTGGATTCCACAGACTTGGGAAGGTTTACAGCCCAGAGGCCCGCAGGGCCCGACAGAGCAGTCATCACAGGCGACTGGGAAGGCGGGAAACAGGCTGGGGCAGGACAGCCTTGGTGCCTAGTCCAGCCCAGGCAAGAGAAAAGGCAAAGCTCCAGGCCACGACGACCCAGGTCACTCACCCAGCCTGGGTGAAGGAAGCACAGGCCGGCGGTGGTTAGGTTTGCTTTTCCTTTAAAAAGAGGCAGAGGCACTTTCAGACTTTGTTGCCGGGTGTGTACATTGGAACAAAACTCTTAGAAAACAGCATTGCAGTTTTTAACATGCTTTGGCCTGGGAATTTATGAACAAAGTGATATTTTTGTAGTGAGAAACTAGAAACCACTTAACTGTCCCCCAAATAAACAAATGATTAAGTAAATTATGGTTATGCAGATGTTAAAAATATTTGCAGTAAAAGATAAAAGGTATGAGTAAAAAAATCATGCATGGAAGAAAAGACCAGAAAGAAGCACATGGAAATGATATGAGGCTGTCTTTGGAAGCTGGAATCTGAAAGACATTTTCCTTTGGCTTTTTGTTTTTCTTAAGTTATCTATATTGAACACATAACCACAGTATATTGTTTTTAGAACGAACAGCTGTGATCTACTCTAAAGAATGGAAGTCTTGGATTTGGGTACTATTTCTGTGTTTTTGGGGTTTGGGGGCCTTGGACAAGACCTTTCTGGGCTTCAGTTTCCTTATCTTTAAAGTTAGGGAGCAGAGTAGGTTTTCTCTCAGGGTTCTTCCAGCTGCAGCACTCAGTGTCTCTTAAGCCCAGCCCTGGAGTTAGCAGACCCGCCTCGCTCCCCCTAAAGCGGCTCTAGGGTCCCAGCCACTCCCCGGCCCCTGCCAGCTGCCTGAAGACAAGGAGGCCTGCGCTCTTTTTAGTTTATGCCAATGCTTCTTTTAGCCGCTGACCCGCTTTGCCTTGGACTTCGGACCAGTCGCTTCTGCCCCTGAGCCTCGTTTGTCTTGCCTGTTGAGTGGGGGTAATGGTGCGCTCCTGCCAGTTTTGGGGTTACTAGAGCAGCCTCCAGCTGAGCTCCCTGCTCCAGTCTTGCCTGCTTCATTCAGCGATTCTGCCACAATCTAATCAGACTTTCAAAAGACGGGAACCTAATCTTGTCATTCTTCAGCTTGAAAGTCTTCAAGGACTCCCCTCTAGAAACAGGATGAAGATCAAATTCTGCAAGGCGGCACCAGAAGCCCTTGCGGACTTGGCCCCTTCCTTCCCCGCCGCTGGCCTCTGAATCCAAGCCACATGGAACTACTTGGAGTTGCCCAGAAGTGGCAGCAGTTTAGGCTCACCCCTTCCCTGCCTTCCTGACCTGGCTAACTTTCAGGAGTTTACAGTTAGGCTGGTGCCCAGGACTGCTAGCATCTGAAGGCTTGTCCAGCCGGAGGATCCACTTCTGAGCCCGCGCACTCGGCTGGAGGCCTTAGTTCCTCGACTTTCCGTAGGTGGCTTTAGGGCATGTGAGGACAGAAGCTGTGGTCTTTTGTAACCTAATCTCAGAAGTGATATGCCATCATTTCTGCTGTATTCTTCTGGTCACATGGACCAGTGTGGGAATAAGTCGTATAGGGTATGAAGAGCAAAAGGCAGGAATCACCCAGAGGCCGCCCTGGAGGCTGGCTACCCAATCATCCTGGTCGTCTGTCCTGGAACTTCTCACGCTGGGTAGGGTAGCTGTCTATCCCCACCCCCACCTGCCCGCCTTGGCCTGGGGCAGTGTCTTGTTCATCCTTGTCCCCCTGGTATCAGCACAGTGCTTGGTGTAGTAGTACTTAGTCATTGATTGATGAATGAATAGAGGAATGATTTCTCTAATCATTTCATTAGGATTTTTGTTTACTTGAACTTAAGTTGGTTTTTCCGTTGAAAAAAGTAGTATGTGCCTATTAAACTAAAACAGTACTCAAGGGTGTGAAATGAAAAGTTTCCATTCCTACCCCCCCGTACTCAGCCATATTCCCTAGAGGTGAGGACCACTGTTAACATATCTGGGGTGTCCTTCCAGAAATGTTTAAAACAATAACTATAGTTATTTTAGGTATTATAGAAAGTAATATAAGTGAAAGTGCTTTGCCCACATCAAAGTCTATCATCACTGCAATTCTGGTGACCCAGGCCCCTGAGACTGGCCTTGCAGTCTCCATCAGTGTTCTCTCCCAACCTCTGTTGGGACCTGAATCCCTCTGCGACAGCCAGGTAGGGCACTGTGTTGTTCTGCATTCAGATTATTTTCCTTTTTTTTTTTTTTTAATCTTACAGACAGTGTCTCAATACAGAAAAACTTTTTCCATATTCTAGATGACTTATTTAACATAGATCCCTGGAAGTGGAATTATTGGGTTAAAGGATAGGAACGTTTTTTTTCTTTTGTGTGTTTTGGTTGTCTTCTTTTCTTTGTGGGTGTGTGCATTTTGTCTTTTTAAAAATTTTAGGATTGGAACATTTTTATGAGAATCACCAGGCTCTTTGAGTTTTCTACCTGCGTAGCAAGCGCTTTCTCATCAGCCTTTCTCCTCAGATCTCTCTCCTTTGCTGTCAGGATTCTTCGTTGCTTGTAGCACATTCCACTGTGGCAGAATGGATTTCATGGATGATGTTGAAGATGAACTAACTCAGGGTTTGGGAGGCTGGAGGACCAGGCTGGGCTGCTGTACAGCCAGGACAGTGTGGCCAGAGGAATCGCCCCACCAACACCAGATTGTTCTAGAGGAACATCGCCGCCATCACCGTTCACCCCTTGTCCTCAAGAGCTCTGGGGACTGGGTGCCAGGAGAACCTGTTCTTCCACCACTGTCCTTGCCAGAAGCTCCCATTTCCCCCCGTTTGGCTTTTACCCCATGTTGTATACTCCCAGGCATGGCAACGGCAGAAACTTGGTCACCCATGCACTCGTCTTAGTAAGAGGTTCTGGGAAGTGTGATGTTTCGTCTGAACATCACACAGTAGGCTAGAAGGGATTTGGAACGGGTATTGAGTGAACCAACTTACAGCATTTCTCAGCTCGACATCTATTGGTTACACTGTTCTCCCTAAACTCTCTATCAGTCCCCTTCTGCCTTGTCCTGTGTTTTAAGGTTTAAGATTATTTTGCTTTCTTTCCTGCGCCACCTCACACCTTCCTCTACACCATCAGCTTAGATTGCCTGCTCCTCTACCTGCAGCTCTGTGTGCTGGCAATTTACCACCTTGAATTTTTCACATCCAGGTGGCCAGGCCAGCTGTGATGGGAGCAGGAGGCCCTGGAGGTGCGGCCAAAGATTCCCTCAGCAGGGGGTCATGGAGGAAAGGACCCATGGCTGGGCCATCTGGAGAGCAGGGAACGCCAGTGGTCGAGGAGTGAGATTCAAGTCCTTTTTGTTTCTTTAAACATATCTGCCTGTGTCAAGGAAAACCATCAACCCTGATACTACAGGTAGATTCTAAGGAAAAAGTGAAGTGAAGAGAGCAAAAATGTAAGCTTCAATTTGCTGTACAAATTGCTATACAGGCCATCTCATGTGAACAGTTTGGTCATCACATAGCATGATCACACTTAGACACATTGACGTGCTTACCAGATGAACCTTGCTGTGAGTCTTCTTAGTCGCCACAGTAGATACGGTGTGTGCGCAGGTTGGTGCTCTGAAAGCACAGCTGGACGCACGGAGAACTTTGGTGCAGACGATTCCTTCTACAACTTACGGTTCCCTGAAAGCCCTCAGTCCATGCTAAGCTCGGAATAGAAGCCTGGCATCAGAGACATGAGAACTGGAAGGCGCTGTTGTTATGAGTAAATGCTGGGTAAGGAGAGCAACAACTTAGGAAAAGGGTCTTTGATTCAGATAAAGCACATCTCTCTTGGTTAGACCCTAACTCTATATCAGGCTCTACTCTGATAAGCCAAGAAGTTGCTTGAGTGAGGACTCCTTCTTTCTGGTTGCTCAGCAGACATTTCCTGATCCCTTGGTCTTTTCTAGAAACCGGCTCTCTGTCTCCACCCAAGTTTCCAGCCCATGGCTCTCGGAGCCACCTGAGAGCCCAGGGACTGCCCTGCCTTTTGGGCTACCCCTCCTGGCCAGACCAGGCCATTATGGTTGTTAGCACTGGGAGGCTATTTGCCATCCCAACTTTAAAAATTACCACCATCCTTCAACTAGTAATATTTTTTCTAGGAATCTATCCTAAGGAAAAAAATCAGAGATGCAGATCAAAATTTAAGTGCAAGAATGTTCAATGCAAAACTGTTTGTAATAGTTGAAAATGGGAACAAGTTCGGTTACAAATAATAGGAGACTAGCAAGTAAATTATGCATCCACATAATGTCATGAAAAAACATGTCTTAAAGAAATTTAAGGCGGCAGACTTGGCCCAGTGGTTAGGGCGTCCGTCTACCACATGGGAGGTCCACGGTTCAAACCCCGGGCCTCCTTGACCCGTGTGGAGCTGGCCCATGTGCAGTGCTAATGTGTGCAAGGAGTGCCGTGCCACACAGGGGTGTCCCCGCATCGGGGAGCCCCAAGTGCAAGGACTGCGCCCCATAGGGAGAGTCGCCCAGTGCAAAAGAAAGTGCAGTCTGCCCAGGAATGGTGCCACACACACGGAGAGCTGACACAAGATGACGCAGCAAAAAAGAAACACAGATTCCTGTGCCGCTGACCACAACAGAAGTGGACAAAGACGATGCAGCAAATAGACACAGAGAACAGACAACCGGGCGGGGGAAGGGGAGAGAAATAAATAAATAAAATCTTTAAAAGACAAAAAAAAAAAGAAATTTAATGTGTGAGAAGATATTCAGCAAAATCAAACCAAACAAGTAAACAAACACACGCATGAAAACCCTAGAAAGAAAAAAACTAAAAAGAGAAAAGACTGGAAAGAAATGTAAAATGTTAGCAATGGCTGAACCAAGTGGTAGTATTATAGGTAATTTTTCTCTTCTTCATACTTTGTAGATTCTTTCAAGATTTATTTCTAGTAAAGAGCCAAATGAGAACTAGATGATCAGTTCCAAAGATTCTTTTTTTTCTTTTTCACTACAAAATTTTATTGAGGGAGTAGGTATAACTCAGTGGTTGAGTGCCTGTTTCCCATGCATGAGGTCCCAGATTCAACTCCTGGTACTTCCTCAAAATTAAAAAAAATTATTGTAGTATATCACTCATACATGAACATATGTAAAAAATAAGTGTATTATAGAAGTTGTGAACATGCCAAACAAACATGTGTAACGTCATACAGGGCTTCCGTACCTCACCCCCCATCAATACATGACATTGTTGTGAAATATTTGTAACAATTTATGAAAGAGCATCCTCAAAGTATTACTACTAACTATAGTCCATATCTTACATTTGTATTTTTTCCCCAACCTACCCTATTATTTTTTTTGTTCATAAAGCATAGTTTATCTGGAGTGTACAATCAATGGCATATGGTATAATTACACAGTTGTGCATTCATCACTTTGATCAATATTAGAGCACTTTCGTAACCAAAAAAAAGAAAAAAACAACAAAAAACAAGACGCTAACATACCCATATGTTAGTGCTACTAATTACAAATTCTATGATGTGCTTTTACCATTTCTATTCATTTCCAAACAACTTATTACCAATTCTGCACAGATTAACCTCAGCTTTCCATTCTCTAACCACATTCTATTCTCTGGTGACTTATATTCTAGCTATTACTTCCATGAGTTTGCTCGTAGTTCATAATAGCTAAATCATACAATATTTGTCCTTTTGTGCCTGGATTGCTTCTCTCAACATAATGTTGTCCAGGTTCATCCACAAAGTCATATGCTTCATGACTTCATTTCTTTTTACAGCTGACTCATATTCCATCGTGTGTGTATACCACAGTTTGTTTATCCATTCATCAGTTGATGGGCACCTGGGTTGTTTACATCTTTGGCAATTGTGAATAGTGTTGCTATGAACATCAGTGTGCGGATGTCTGTTTGGGTAACTGTCCTCAGTTCTTCTAGTTATAAATCTAGTTGTGGTATTGCTGGGTCACATGGCAGATCTATATCCAACTTCCTTAGGAACCACCAAACAGACTTCCACAGTGGCTGTACAATTCTACATTCCCAACAAGAGTGAATAAATGTTCCTATCTCTCCACATCCTCTTCAACACTTGTGGTTTTCTGTTTTGTTGATAGTGGCCATTCTAATAGGGGTGAAATTATATTACTATTGTAGTTTTGATTTGCATTTCTCTAATAGCCAGTGATGTTCAACATTTTTTCTTTTCTTTTTTTTTTATTAGTATTTCTTCTTTAGAAAAATGTCTATTCAGGTCTTTCGCCCATTTTTTTCATTGGGTATTTTTTTGTATTGTTGAGTTGTAGGATCTCTTTATATATCATGGATATTAGACCCTTGTCAGATGTGTGATTTCCAAATATTTTCTCCCATTGAATTGGCTGCCTTTTACCCTCTTCACAAAGCCCTTTGAGGTGCAGAAGTGTTTAATTTTGAGGAGGTCCCATTTAACTATTTTTTCTTTTGTTAGTTGTGTTTCAGGTGTAAGGCTCAAGAGAACCCTACCTGCTACAAGGTCTTGTTGATATTTCCTTACATTATCTTCCAGGGCTTTTTTTGGTTCTGGCTTTTATGTTTAGGTCTTCAATCCATTTTGAGTTGATTCTTGTATGGGGAGTGAGATAAGGGTTCTCTGTCATTCTTTTGGTCATGGATATCCAGATCTCCTAGCACCATTTGTTGAAGAGACCGTTCTGTCCCAGGAAAGTGAACTTGGTAAGCCTATCAAAAAGCAGTTGACCACAGAGGTGAAGGTCTATGTCTGAACTCTCAATTAGATTCCATTGATCATTGTGTCTATCTTTATGCCAATACCATGCTGTTTTGATAACTATAGCTTTATAATACACTTCATAGTCAGGAAGCATGAGTCCTCTAACTTCGCTCTCCTTTTTTAGAATACTTTTGGGTATTTGGGGCTCCTTTCCCTTCCAAATAAATTTGGTAATTGGCTTTTCTATTAATGTAAAGTAGACTGTTGAATTTTGAGTGGTATTACATTGACTCCATAAATCAGTCAGGGTAGAATTGGCATCTTCACAATGTTTAGTCTCCCAATCCATGAACACAGAATGTCCTTCCATTTATTTAGGTCTTCTTTGATTTCTTTTAGCAGTGTTTCATTGTTTTCTGAATACAGATCCTTTACATTCCTGGTTAAATTGATTCCTAGATATTTGAGTCTTTTTGTTGCTTTTTTTTTTTTTTAAGATTTATTTATTTATTTATTTCCCCTTACCTCCCACCCCAGTTGTCTGTTCTCTGTGTCTATTTGCTGTGTCTTCTTTGTCTGCTTCTGTTGTTGTCAGCAGCATGGGAATCTGTGTTTCTTTTCGTTGCGTCATCTTGTGTCAGCTCTCCGTGTGTGTGGCACCATTCCTGGGCAGGCTGCACTTCCTTTCATGCTGGGCAGCTCTCCTTACGGGGTGCACTCCTTGCGTGTGGGGCTCCCCTATGCAGGGGATGCCCCTGCGTGGCAGGGCACTCCTTGTGTGCATCAGCACTGCACATGGGCCAGCTGCACATAGGTCAAGGAGGCCTGGGGTTTGAACCGCGGACCTCCCATGTGGTAGACAGATGCCCTAACCACTGGGCCAAGTCCACCGCCTGTTGCTATTTTAAATGGAATTTATTCCATGATTTCCTCCTTGGCTTCCTCATTACTAGTGTATAGAAACACTACTGATTCCTGCATGTTGATCTTGACCCTGCCACTTTGCTGAATTCATTTATTATCTCTAATAGCTTTATTTTACATGTTTTGGGATTTTCTAAATATAGTACCATGTCATCTGTGTATAGTGAGAATTTATGTCCTCATTTCCAATTTGGATACCTTTTATTTCATTTTCTTGCGTAATTGCTCTTCTAGCATGTGACCATCCTTGTCTTGTTCCTGATCTTAGAGGGAAATACTTTTGACCTTTCCCCATTGTGTGCAAAATTGGCTGTGGGATTTTCATATATGCCCTTTATCATGTTGAGGAACTTCCCTTCTAAACTTTCCTTCTTTTATCAAGAAAGGATGGTGGATTTTATCAAATGTCTTTTCTGCATCAATCGAGAAGATCACATGGTTTTTTTCCTTCACTGTGTTAATATGGTGTATTACATTGATTTTCTTATGTGAAACCACCTTGCATACCAGGAATAAAACCTACTTTATTGTGGTGTTTTTTGGTCTTTTAATATGCTGTTGGATTCTATTCACAAATATTTTATTGAGAACTTTTGCATCTGTGTTCATTAGAGAGATTGGTCTGTGATTTTCTTTTCTCCTAGTATTTTTATCTTGCTTTGGCCTTAGGATGTTGTTGGCCTCATAAAATGTGTTGGGTAATTTCCCTCTTTTTCATTGTTTTGAAGAGTTTAAACAGGATTGGTATTCTTCTCAAAATGTTTGATAGAATTCACCTGTGAAACCATCTGGTCCTGGACTTTTATTTGTTGGAAGATTTTTGATGACTAATTCAATCTCTTTACTTGTGAATGATTTGTTGAGTTCCTGTATTTCTTGTGGAGTCAATGTAAGTTGTTCATGCTTTTCTAGGAATTTGTCCTTTTCATCTAGTTGGTCGAATTTGTTGGCATGTGGTTTCTCATAATATCTTCTTACAATTCTTTTTATTTCTGTGAGGTCAGTCATAATGTCCCCACTTTCGTTACTTATTTTATTTATTTGCATCTTCTCTCTTTTCCTTTGTTAGTCTAGTTAAGGGCTTGTTGATTTTATTGAGCTGCTCAAAGAACCAGCTTTTGGTTTTCCCTATTTTTTTTTTTTTTATGTTCTCAATTTCATTTATTTTTGCTCTAATCTTTGTTATTTCTTTCTTTCTGTTTGCTTTGGGATTGATTTGCACTTTTCTAGTTTCTCCAAGTGTTAGATCTTTGATTTTAGCTTTTTCTTCCTTTTTTAAATATAGCATTTAGGGCTATAAACTTCCCTCTCAGCACTGCCTTCACTGTCTCCCATAAGTTTTGAAAAATTGTGCTCTGGTTTTCATTTGTCTTGAGATATTTACTAATTTCTCTTGCAATTTCTTCTTTGACCCACTGATTATTTAGGAGTGTGTTGTTTAGCCTCCATATATTTGTGGATAGCCCCCCTTTCCCACCTATTATTGATTTCCAGCTTCATTGCATTTTGATCAGAGAAGGTGCTTTGTATAATTTCAGACTTCTTAAATTTATTGAGAGCTGGGTTGTGGCCTGTCATGTGGTCTATCCTGCAGAAAGATCCATGAGCACTTGAGAAAATTTTATAACATACTGATTTGGGGTGCAATGTTCTGTATGTCTGTCAGGTCAAATTTATTTATCTTATTGTTCAAATTCTCTGTTTCCTTGTTGATCTTCTGTCTAGTTCTATCTATCGATGTGAGTGGCAAGTTGAAGTTTCCAACTCTTGTTGTAGAGACATCTATTTCTCCTTTCAGTTTTGCCAGAGTTTTGGGGCACCCTGATTAAGTGCATAGGTATTTATGACTGTTACTCCTTTCTGGTGGATTGTGCCTTTTGTTAATAAATAATGGTGTTCTGCATCTGATCATATTCTTGCATTTAAAGTCTGTTTTGTCTGACACCAGCATAGCTACCCCTGTTCTCTTTTAGTTACTATTTGCATGAAATATCTTTTTCCAACCTTTTGTTTTCAGTCTGTTTGCATCCTTGGATCTAATGCGAGTCTCCTGCAGACACACATGGATGGCTCATGTTTTCTTATCCATTCTGTTAGCTTATGTCTTTTGATTGGGGAGTTTAATCCATTAACATTCAATGTTATTGCTGAAAAGGCACTACTTACTTCAACCACTTCATCCTTTGGCTTTCATATGTCATATCTTATTTTGTCTGTCTTTATTCTTTTGATTACCTTTTCCTCTAGTCTTCTCTTCTACACTCTCCTCCAAGCCTCCCTCTCTCTTTTTTTTTTTTTTGGCTACAGAACTGCCTTTAATGTTTCCTGCAGAGCTGTATTCTTGTTTATAAACTCTCTTAGTTTCTGTTTAACTGCTAATATTTTAAATGCACCATCATATTTGAAAGACAGTTTTGACAGATAAAAAATTCTTGGTTGGCAATTTTTCTCTTTCCATATCTTAATTACATCATGCCACTGACATCTTGCCTCCATAGTTTCTGAAGAGAAATCTGCACTAAGTCTTTTTGGATGTTCCCTGTAGTGATGTTTTGCTTCTCCCTTGCTACTTTCAGAATTTTTTCTTTATCTTTTGCATTTGGTGTTCTGAATATTATATGTCTATTCACATTCATTCTGATTGGGGTATGCTGTGCTTCTTGGACATGTAAGTTCATTTCTTTCATGAGAGTTTTGGAAATTTTCAGCTATTACTTCTTCAAACATTCTTTCTGCCCCCTTTCCCTTCTCTTCTCTTTCTGGAATGCCTATAACATGTATGTTGGTGCAATTCATGCTATCATTCAGCTCTCTGAGCCCCTGCTGAATTTTCCCCACCTTTTCTTTCTCTGTTCTCTCTTTTCAATTTCAGTGGTATGTCCTCTGCATTGCCGATTCTTTCTTCCATGATTTCAAGTCAACTGTTGTATGCCTCTAATGCATTTTTTAAAAGATTTATTTATTTTTTATTTATTTCACTTCTCCCCCAACCCCCCCCATTGTCTTCTCTCTGTGTCCATTTGCTGCATGCGTGTTCTTCTTTGTCTGCTTCTGTTGTTGTCAGTGGCACAGAAATCTGTGTTTCTTTTTGTTGTATCATCTCGTTGTATCAGCTCTCCGTGTGTGCGGCGCCATTTTTGGGCAGGCTGCACTTTCTTTGGCGCTGGGCGGCTCTCCTTATGGGGCGCACTCCTTGTGCATGGGGCTCCCCTATGCGGGGACACCCCTGCATGGCAGGGCACTCCTTGTGCGCATCAGCACTGCACGTGGGCCAGCTCCACACAGGTCAAGGAGGCCCGGGGTTTGAACTGCAGACCTCCCATGTGGTAGATGGACGCCCTATCCACTGGGCCAAGTCCGCTTCCCTAATGCATTTTTTTAAAAAGATTTATTTATGTATTTATTTCTCCCCCCTTCTCGTCCCCCTCCCCCAGTTTTCTGCTCTCTGTGTCCATTTGCTGTGTATTCTTCTGTGTCCGCTTGTATTCTTGTCAGTGGCACCTGGAATCTGTGTCTCTTTTTGTTGCATCATCTTGCCATGTTAGCTCTCTGTGTGTACAGCACCACTCCTGGGCAGGTTGCACTTTTTATGTGCAGGGCGGTGCTCCTTATGGGATGCACTCCTTGCATGTGAGGCTCCCCTACTCAGGGGACACCCCTGCGTGGCACAGTACTCCTTGCGCACATAAGCACTGCACATGGGCCAGCTCACCACATAGGTCAGGAGGCCCTGGGTTTGACCCCTGGACCTCCCATGTGGTAGGCAGATGCTCTATCAGTTGAGCCAAATCTGCTTCCCTCTAATGTGTTTTTAATCTCACTTATTGTATCTTTCATTCCCTGTGTCTTGTCTGGAGCTTTGATTTGTCCCTCGTCTGAGTCACATGTTCCTTTTTCTTAGTATGGCTTATAATTTTTTTTAAATTCCACCCACCCCCCTTGTGGCTTGTTTGCTGTCTGCTCTCTGTGTTCATTATCTGTGTCCTTTTTTGTGTCTTTCTCTCTTTCTCTCTTTCTTTCTTTCCTTTCCCTCCCCCTACCCCCTTGAAGCTTGCTTGTTGTCTGTTCTTTGTGGCTTATAATTTTCTGCTGATGTCTAGACATCTGATTCTGATGCTGAGTTTACTCTGATATTCAGTTTCGCTGTCTTGCCTGGGGATTTACTGTTAAATAATTGTGTGCTACCACTGTTCTTTGCCTCTTGGTTCAACTTGTTCTAGATATTTAGGATTGCCTCTGTTTAACTGCTCAAACCAGGCTAAGGACCCAGTAATGGGATGCAGGCCAATTTCCAAGGTTGTTGGAGACGGGGAAGTAAAGGCACCTGATTGCCTTATTTACTTATTTATTTACTTATTATTTCCCCCTCCTTTTCATGCACTTTTCTGGTCTGTCTGGCCAGCAGGTGGAGCTCTTAGAGAGAGCTTTCAGTTCAGACCCCAGATGCTAAGTAAAATGCATTCAGTGTAACTCCTTGGGCAGGAGGGAGGCACTGAAGCAATGTCCTCAGGGCAGGCCAAGCCTCTCAAACTTTCTCAGAAGCTGTTCTCCTCCCTTGGCCTCAGCAACCAGCCCAGAGCAGTAGGGAGGGTGTTTGAGAAGGTATATTATATTTAAGGGTCCTGGCTCTCAGTACAAACAATGTCACAGTCCCACCTGGGCTGGAAGTGTGAGAACCCCTCCAGTGCAGCAGACCATGGTGGCTGCTGTATTTGCTGTAGGCTGTGTCCCTCCCTCTTCCCTTTCTTGGGGAATAGGACCCCTGTAATCCCCTCAGTCCTCACCACCTGCCGGGGCTAGATGACCCAGTGCTGTTTGCTCATACGGTAGGGGGATGGGTGCCAGCAGCTACTCCTGCAGCTTTACTTATGGGAATTTTCCAGCCAGCTGAGACTCCTTTTCTTTGCACCTCTCTCTTCTGGTGGTGTCTAGTCTTTCCCCAGTATTCTTAGCCCCAGAATAGCCATCAGCCTCTGCCTGTCCTCTAGCTATTTTTCTGGGAGAGAAATGATCCCTCTGTCCTCTAATCTTCCATTTTCTTGAAATCCCAAAGATTTCTGCTACACACTCAAAAGAGATGACAAAAAGATCCAAATAAAAGCAATGCTTCCTCCCTCGTTGGAGAGTTGTTTCCCCTGCTCAGCCTGGTTACCTATGCCATGGGCTCCTCTCTTAGAAGACAATGTCCTCCCCTTTACCAGCTGGCTACAGGGCTGACTGACTCCTGTTTGTCCCTAGGGTCACATTGTCCACAACTGGAAAGTGCGATGGTTCGTCCTTCGGCAGAACACACTGCTGTACTACAAGCTCAAAGGGGGCCGGAAGGAGACCCCTCCTAGGGGCCAGATCCTTCTGGATGGTTGTACTATCACCTGCCCCTGCCTGGAGTATGAAAACAGACCGGTGAGTGAAAGCCCTGCTCCCCTGCTCCTGCCTACCCCACAGCCTTCCCACCTTTGGCCTTATTGGGGTAGGTGATAAGGTTAAGGGGAAGAGTTCAGAGTTATATTTGAGGAAATACTGTCTTCAAATCCTGGCTTCACACACTTGCCAGGTTTGTGACCTTGTGTGAGTAGTTTGACCTTTCTGAGAGTTAGTTTCTCATCCACAAAATACAATAAAATAATTATACAATAAAATAAAATACAATAAAATAAGATGTATAATTATACAATAATAATTATACATCTCACATGGTTGAGATGAGGCTCTGGAAGGTAATGATTTGTGAGAGCATTTTGTACCAAATGAGTTATACACATGGCCAATAAGCACATGCAAAAATGGTCAGCATCATTAGTCATTAGGGAATGGCAAAGCAAAACCTCAGTGAGATACCACTTCACATCCACTAGAATGGCTATTATAAAAAAATAACCTGGAAAATGACAAGTATTGGTGAGGAACTGGAAAAATTGGAACCATATGTGTAGCAGTTTGATTTGGTTATGAATTCCAAAAATAGATATTGAATTATATTTGTAATCTGGTCTGTACCTGGGCATGATTAAGTTATGATTAAGTCTTTGATTGGGCCATATCATTAGGGCACTGAGTCCCACATCTTGGTGGGAAGGGACTCACAGATAAAATCATGGCAAAGAACAGAGTTGAGGGTTTTTGATGTTGGAGTTTTGATGTTGGAGTTTGATGCTAAAGCCTTAAGCTGTAGCCCTGGGAAGTAAGCACACAGAGGAAACAGAAGCAAGCCCCAGGAGGAGAGGAACCCTGACCCAGAAAGAAGCAAGCCATGGGAAGACAGGAACCCTGAACCCAGAGAGAAGCAAGACCCTGGAAGAGAGGAACCCAGGAAATCTGAACCCTCATAGACATCGGCAGCCATCTTGCTCCAACACTGGGAAATAGACTTTGGTGAGGGAAGTAACTTTTGCTTATGGCCTGGTATCTGTCAGCTCCTACCCCAAATAAATACCCTTTATAAAAGCCAACCAGTTTCTGGTATTTTGCATCAGCACTCCTTTGGCTGACTAATGCAATATGCATGGCTCGCGTGAATGTAAAGTGGTAGAGTCATTGTGAAAAACAGTTTGGTGGTTCCTCAAAAAGTTAAACATAGAATTAAAAATTCCACTTATAGGTATATGCCCCAAATAATTGAAAATAGGCACTGAAACAGACAGGTATACACCAGTGCTCAGAGCAGCATTATTCACAACAGCCAAAAGATGGAAACAACCCAACTGATGAATGGATAAACTGTGACACACACACGCACAGTGGAATATTATTGTCAGAAAAAGGAATGTAGTTCTGATACATTACTACAAAATGAATGAACCTTGACAACATTATGCTAAGTGAAATAAGCCAGATGCAAAAGGACAAATGTTGTATGACTTCACTTATACGAAATATCTAGGCTAAGCGAATTCAAAGAGACAGAAAAGAGATAAGTGTAACCGGATTCCTGTAAGTTCTTGGCTATGTTACATAAAAGAATTTAAGAACATGCCAGTTTAGTTAGGTCAGTAATTTATTAAGTAGATGAGAGAAGAGAATAGAAACAGGAGAAAAGTAACAGATTACAAGTCCCCAGCTATACCTGTGGGCTGGTCCGGGCAGAGAAACAGCGCAAGAGCTTATGTAGTTGCTTTTTGAACCATTAATTACTCCTCCCTTGTTAATGTTTGGGAGACAGGTCTCAGCTGTTTGCTGTTTTGACTGGTTATGCCACCCGTCAATCCCCTCCCCCTTGGGGTGGGCAATGACAAGGCCCCTTGAAAATATCCAGGGCTTTTCCTTGGTCCCAGATGAAATCTCGTTGGAGGATTCTTATGAGGTTCTTCCAGCAGCCTTTTGGTGGGATGGGGTCTTTCCCTCAGGTGGGTTCCAGGCAGGTTCCACGGCCACCTGTTTCATGGCCATGTTTTTCTGCCAGGTCTCGGATTTGTCTTCTCATTCCCTAAACTAACCTGCCTTGTAAGTGGTTACCAGGGGCTGGGGGTGGGGGGGGTGGGGGTGGATGGGGAGAGTTAATGCCTGAGGTAGGAAAAGTTTTGGAAATAGTGGTGATGGTTACACAACATTGTGAATGTAATTAATGCCACTGAATTGTACACTTAAAAACGGACAATTTTATGTTAGGTAGACTAGGCGGTACTACACAAGCATGAGTGATTGCTATCTTGGGGTTCAATATGGTGACTTCCATCCCCTGAGGTGTATACGTAGTAGTCACATGTCTTCAGCCCTACCATCAAAAAAGTACATGAGTCAATCAGTTACTGAGGGCCCATTATGTGCTTAGACATTTTCTTTTTCTTTTTTTTTAGATTAAAAAAATAATTCCCCCCTGTCCCCTGCCGCTGTTGTCTACCCTCTTGTGTCCATTCACTGTGTGTTCTTCTGTGTCCGTTTGCATTCTTGTCAGGCAGCACGGGAATCTGTGTCTCTTTTTGTTGTGTCATCTTGCTGCATCAGCTCTCCGTATGTGCAGCACCGCTCCTGGGCAGGTTGCACTTTTCACAAAGGGCAGATCTCCTTGTGGGGCGCACTCCTTGTGCGTAGGGCCCGTCCACCCCTGCATGGCATGGCACTCCTTGTGCACAGCAGCACTGCACGTGGGCCAGCTCACCACATGGGCCAGGAGGCCCTGGGTTTGAACCCTGGACCTCCTATATGGTAGGTGGACACTCTATCAGTTGAGCCACATCCTGCTTCCCCCAAGACATTTTCTAGGCATGGAGAGGTCAAAGAAGAAAGTAGCCACATTTCTTCTTCATGGAACTAATACCCTTATAGGAAAGCATGTGGTTAATTGAAAACATTCAGCATTCCAAATGATAAAGAGGAGCAAGATGCCATTATATACTGGCTGCGCCAGGTGTAGCTTCAGAAGGATGAGAGATTTGGGCAAGGATCAGAAAGAGGAGTGGGGGCAGATATTCTGGGTAGGTGCATCATCTTGAGTAAAGGTGAGGAGAGAAGTGTGTGGCGAGAAATGAGGTATGGCTTCTGGGGATAAGGACCTCCCCTGTGCCCAGGTGGAAGCATGGAGGAACCACTGAAGATTTTGAGTGAGAGAATGGGATGACGAAAACTCCCTTAGGAAGACTGAAATAAGGAACTAAGCTTTGTTTTAAGTTTCAAAGAAAAGAAGAAACAGGTTAATTTTGCAAACTAGGGTCGTGAGTTTCCTTAATTCCATATAAAGTTCTCAAAAGATTGCCATCTGCCTGGTTTATAAGTACTTGAACTAGAAGAGACCAAGAGGAGCCAACACTGGTTCACAAAGAACAAGTCATGAAGTATATATATATAT
Organism: Dasypus novemcinctus; assembly: GCF_030445035.2. NCBI lineage: Eukaryota > Metazoa > Chordata > Mammalia > Cingulata > Dasypodidae > Dasypus > Dasypus novemcinctus. The sequence goes on from NC_080675.1 coordinate 42,701,163, forward strand.
ATTTTAATTAGAGAAGCTATAAAAAGTGTGTGTCTGGATTTCACATGTAATTTTATAGTCCCTCCTGAAAATCTTTTTGTTAAAATGGTGACCTGAGACTGGCAGTACAGGTACAGGTCACTGGTTGAGCAATATGTTCTCCTATGATGCTGATTCATTCATTCAAGAAACAATGATTGAGTGCCTATGAATTAGTGACAACTTGGAGGAACATCTGCATGGCATTTCTTTGGGACTGTGGGCCAGCCATGTCTTACTATTTTTACTATTAGAGGGTATGCAAGGACGTTGGTGAAATATGCGTGCGAGGCAAGTTAGGAGCGAATACATTGGAAAACAGACTCAATATGACACAGAATGCTTCTGTTTTCTAACAGAAGTGATAGACCCAGTATTCTCAGATGGCATTTAGAAGAGTCAGGGTACAGATTCCCACAAATGGCCCAAAAATCCCCAAAGGCATGGTTAGAGGATGGAGGAGATGTGGCCTACACAAAGAAGACTTGGAGGGAAACGGACTTTGGCCCAGTGGTTAGGGCGTCCGTCTACCACATGGGAGGTCCGCGGTTCAAGCCCCGGGCCTCCTTGACCCGTGTGGTGCTGGCCCATGCGCAGTGCTGATGCGCGCAAGGAGTGCCGTGCTACACAGGGGTGTCCCCCGCGTAGGGGAGCCCCACGCGCAAGGAGTGCACCCATAAGGAGAGGCTGCACCCATAAGGAGAGCTGCCCAGCGTGAAGGAGGGAGCAGCCTGCCGAGGAATGGCGCCGCCCACACTTCCCGTGCCGCTGACGACAACAGAAGCGGACAAAGAAACAAGACACAGCAAAAAGACACAGAAAACAGACAACGGGGGGAGGGGAGGGGAATTAAATAAATAAAAATAAATCTTAAAAAAAAAAATGTGTTGGGTAGTTAAAAAAAAAAAAAAGAAGAAGACTTGGAGGACCCACTGCTGACTGCCCTGTAGCTGCTCCACGTGTCAGCCCATGCTATGCTGCACCCCTCAGACTTTTGCTGAAGCAATGTCTTTCTTTTTCTTTCTTCCTGTGGGTCCTAGTTTATAGGTGACGTGTGTTGATCAAATGCAGAACATTTCACAGAGAATGAATGGACTGAGAAGGAGCTTAAACCATAATGTATGAGGAATGTGTGAAAGTCTTAGGGACACTTAGACTCAAGTAGAGAGGATCGAAGGGAGTGTAGCTAACAGTTACAAGAGCCTGCTTTGTATTTTATATATGTGATTCTATTGACTCCTCACAACAGTCCCTTTGAGGTAAGTATTAATATCATTGTATTAGCCAGCCAAAGGGGCACTGATGCAAAATACCAGAAATTGGTTGGTGTTTATAAGGGGTATTTATTTGGGGTAGGAGCTTACAGATACCAGGCCATAAAGCATAAGTTACTTCCCTCACCTAAGTCTATTTCCACGTGTTGGAGCAAGATGGCTGCTGACGTCTGGCAGGGTTCAGGCTTCCTGGGTTCCTCTGACCTCAGCTCCTCTGTTTCCTCCACATGGTCAGCTGTAGACTATGAGGCTCTCTAGGCTTTGCCTCTCTCCACAAGGTCAGCTGTAGACTAGCAGGCGAATGGCTCTGTCTCTTTCCCAGGGGCTCCAGCTTAAGACTTCAGCATCAAACTACAACATTAAGAACCCTCCACTTTCTACTTTGCCATGCCTTTTATCTGTGCTTCTCCACCCACCAAGAGTGGGGGCTCAGTGCCCACCTGCACAAGAGGCTTACCTGATTACTTAATCAAGCAAACCTCTGAATCCAATATAATCTAATATGCCCAGAGGAAAAGATCAGTTTACAAACATAATCCAATATTTCTTTTTGGAATTCATCAATAATATCAAACTGCTACAATCATCATATTACAGATGAAGACACAGGCTCAGGGAGGTTTGGGAATGTGCCCAAGCACTGTAGCTACTAAGTGGCAGAGCTGGGTCCCTCACCCAGATCAGCCTGACTTTAAAGGCCGTGCATTTCCCACGTCAGCACAAGGCCTGTCCTAGAGCTGAGACTGCATCTCTGGGGCTCTAGAAGGCAGACTCAGAACCAAGGGGCTGAAGTGCTCGGGAAGCAGCCCCCATGCTGACAATCAGTCCAAACGGGAAAAGGCTGCCCTGCAAGGTCATGAGCTCCAGTCACTGGAGGCATCCAAGCGACTCTTCAAAGACCACCTGCCGGGATGTGGTCGCGGAATGTGGTCGTGGGATGTGGTCACGGGATGTGGTCGCCGGATGGGGCGTTAAGCAGCGCAGGACTACAGACTCACTTGGGTTCGGGGCGGCCCCCTCATTTTTGCTGCCCAGCACTTCCCTTGCTTGCTCTGCCTCCCGGATGCTGGTCTAACTGGTTCTCTCTTCCCACAGCTCATCATCAAGCTGAAGACTCACACGTCCACCGAGTACTTCCTGGAGGCTTGTTCTCGTGAGGAGAGAGATGCCTGGGCCTTTGAGATCACGGGGGCTATTCACGCCGGGCAGCCGGGGAAGGTCCAGCAGCTCCACGTACTGAAAAACTCCTTCAAGCTGCCGCCTCACATCAGCCTGCAGTGGGTGCCCTGCCCACCCCGTCTCTTTCCCCCTGCCTGGCTTTGCTGCAGCCTCTTCTACCTGAGTGGCGTGAGGAGAGCACGGGCTTCCTCTGAGGGTCCCTGGTGGAGCCGCCCTGGCCTGGCTGTCCCAGCACTGAGCTTCAGGACCTGCAGCTGTAACTGTCCTGTTTACGCTGCTTTTTCTGCCTGGGAACGGCCCTGCCTCCTCTCCCTGCTCCTATACAAACTCCTACGCTGCCCCTGCCCACCTCGGTGACTTGAGACCCCCATTTACTTTGATGCATGAGGCTCAGGGCTGCACCACAGCTCCCCAGAAAGCGCCGCCAACCAAGGCATTGGTATTGTTTGCAGCCTGGTGGCAAAAATGATGTGTTCTGGTAGCAGTTGCCTTTTAGCTCTGTGGGGTTCCTCCTTCATTCATTCAAGAAACACTGAGTGCCTGTTACATGCCACGCACTGTGCTAGATGCTCCAGATGCCGATGGGAATACGCATGGCCTCATCTCAGGGGCCTTCCAGCCTAAGTATACAAACAGAAAATGAGAAAAAAATCTTCCACTGGCAGCAGTAACTGCCCCATAGAAGAGCAGAAAAGCAGGTTGGTGGTGTAGGTAGAACTATCAAGCAGGGATGTAGGAAAGAAATTCACACCATGGAAACATTCCAACAGTCCCCCTGCAGGAAACGCCCTGCCCTTGCAGCTAGGAGAGCTGCTGTGCTCATCACACCTGTGGTCTGAGGCTGTTCCCGGGCTCACAAAAACCTCCAAACTGGGCACTGAAATTTTGGAAATTTTCGCTGTGCACTGTCTGTGAGTCAAGGACCCTGCTGAGCCATGGAGAATTCAGGAAGGAGCAGCAAATAAGGGGGCATTCAAATGACGTTTGGCAGAACTAGCTGGAGGAGTTTGCAGTATATGGTGGCAAACTACTGTGGGTTACTGTGCCCTCTTTTGGGTTAAGTTAAGGGTCACAGCTCTTTTTTTTTCTTTAAAGATTTTGTTTTATTTATTTTTCTCCCCTTCTCCCCTGTTGTCTGCTCTCTTGTGTCTATCTGCTGTGTGTTCTTCCGTGTCTGCTTGCATTTTTGGCGGCACTGAGAATCTGTGTCTCTTTTTTGTTGTGTCATCTTGCTGTGTCAGCTCTCTGTATGTGCAGCGCCACTCCTGGGCAGGCTGTGCCTTCATGTGGGGCAGCTCTCCTTGCGGGGTGCACTCCTTGTGCATGGGGCTTCCCTGCACTTGGGACACCCCTGTGTGACATGGCACTCCTTGCACGTGGCAGCACTGCGTGTGGGCCGGCTCACCACATGGGCCATGAGGCCCTGGGTTTGAACCCTGGACCTCCCATATGGTAGGTGGATGCTCTATCAGTTGAGCCACATCCGCTTCCGAGGTCACAACTCTTTAGCCTGAATACAAAGGCAATGTTCTAATAGGAATATTAGAGCGTTTAGAGGAGCAGGAAGAAAAGGAACCTTCTAAGATCCTACCTCAAATTCTGACGCATACATGAATACACCTCTTTCTTTGCTACTGTTAGCCACTTGCTATATACCCTTAGAGGTGGTTCGTGGCCCCTCCATACCTTCAGTATGACGAGGGTCCCCTCTCTTTTGCCTTCCCTCTGTGTAGCCACATCGTGGACAAGATGCGTGACAACAGCAGCGGAATCCGGCCGAGCCCCAACATGGAGCAGGGAAGCACCTACAAAAAGACCTTCATAGGTGAGCCTGCTCCTTGCCAGACCGGGGCCAGGGCAGTGGAGGCTGGGACGTGGTGATCTGGGCTCAGCCATGGGCCCGACCTGCCTGCTGTGCAGCGGGCTGGCCTGCGATGGCACCGGGGGCCACCCTAGCTCTTGGCACCTGGTGTGGCCTTCGGTCTGCTCTTGGGTAGAGCCCTGAGGCTGCCCGTGAGGTCAAGGTCAATGAGGTCATGGCCATGCACCCCAGGAGGCCAGGGCTGTACCTGTGACCTGACCCTGCTCTCCTTGCCTGGCGCAGGCTCCTCCCTGGTGGACTGGCTCATCTCCAGTGGCTTTGCGGCCAGCCGCCTGGAGGCGGTGACGCTGGCCTCCATGCTCATGGAGGAGAACTTCCTCAGGCCCGTGGGCGCCCGAAGCACCGGGGCCATTCGCTCTGGGGATCTGGTCGAGCAGTTCCTGGATGACTCCACAGCCCTGTACACGTTCGTAAGTGAGGGAGTGGGCTCCTCCCGTGGTTGCTCCCAGAGCTCGGGTCTTTTTGTCACAGAGGCCTCGTCCTCCCCTTCCCACTAGGCTGAAAACTACAAGAAGAGGATAAGCTCCAAGGAAGACATCAGTCTCAGCACCATGGAGTTAAGCGGCACAGTGGTAAAGCAAGGCTATCTGGCCAAGCAGGTACGGCTGCCAGGGTGCAGGGAGGAGAGGGACAGTTCTTACCCTCAGGGGAGGGGCAGAGGCATCTCAGGTGCCAGCTGACCAGAGAGGCTGCTAACGCTGAGCCCAGCACCAGCCACAGGCACACACGTGTGCCCCCCGACCCAACAGCTGCTCAGGGAAAATGACGCTGCCCACCTCCTGGATCGACTCTCTGAACTGAAAATAATTGCCTTCCCCTACTTCAGTAGGTTACAGATCAAAATCGGCAGTGTAAGCTCAGTGTTGACAAAGTGACCGTGGCCACCCCTCCAGCCTTTGCGTGGAATTTATTCTAGGAGCAAAAGCACTGTCCTGGCACGTGAATGTGGGGACGCACCTTTTGCACGGCTCTCAGGCCTGTGCGCTGGTGACATACTGTTACTGTGCGGGTGTGAGCACTGCTCAGCACCCTTGCCACCGCTGCTCTGAGTGTGTGCCGTGGTTGCCATCTGCTTCTTGCACACCGGGACCCCGCACTGCCTGTCTGCCCCATGGGCCCTGCTCCCGCTGGGCCTGACAGGAGGCCTTCATTGGGGGAGGAGCGGTGTGAGCGTGTCCCAGGCTGAATGGCCACCGAGGGTATGTGATCTAGGGGTGAAGCAAAAGAAAGTCACACACACACAATCATCTTATACATTTACATTTTAGTACACAACGTGGATCATTTCTCACTCTTATCAAGGACTCTTAAAGTGGTTTTACTGGGGCTGTGTGTGCACACGTGTGCACATAGATACATGCAGCTGTAGGTTTGCTTTTGGACCAAGTTGTTCCTTAAAAAGTCGGTGCCAGGTGGCGTACTTGGCCCAGTGGTTAGGGCATCTGTCTACCACATGGCAGGTCTGCAGTTCAAACCCCGGGCCTCCTTGACCCGTGTGCAGCGCTGATGCGCACAAGGAGTACTGTGCCACGCAGGGGTGTCCCCATGTGGGGGAGCCCCAGCACAAGGAGTGTGCCCCATAAGGAGAGCTGCCCAGCATGAAAGAAAGTGCAGCCTGCCCAGGAATGGCGCCGCACACACGGAGAGCTGACACAACAAGATGATGCAACAAAAAGCAACTCAGATTCCCGTGCCGCTGACAACAACAGAAGCGGAAGACGCAGCAAATAGACACAGAGAACAGACAACCGGGGTGGGGGTGGGGGTGGGGGGCGAGAAATAAATAAATAAATCTTTGGGGGAAAAAAAAAAGTCAGTGCCTTTGGGTTCAAGTTTGCCTGTGAGCTCCCGGTCCAGTTGACAACTCTTGAGGCCCTGGCCTCCTCCTTGGTGATGTCAGGGAAGTCTGTGATGTGTCATTTTTTTTTTTTTAAAGATTTATTTATTTCTCTCCCCCACCCACCCCCCGCCCCAGTTGTCTGTTCTCTGTGTCCATTTGCTGCATTTTCTTTGTCCGCTTCTGTTGTTGTCAGCGGCACTGGAGTGTGTGCAGCACCATTCCCGGGCAGGCTGCTCCCTCTTTCGTGCTGGGTGGCTCTCCCTACGGGGCGCACCCCCTGCACATGGGGCTCCCCTACGCGGGGGACACCCCTGCGTGGCAGGGCACTCCTTGCCCACATCAGCACTGCGCGTGGCCAGCTCCACACGGGTCAAGGAGGCCCGGGGTTTGAACCGCGGACCTCCCATGTGGTAGACGGACGCCCCAACCACCGGGCCAAGTTCGCTGCCATGTGATGTGTCATTGCGCTCTGCAGTCTCCTGCAGACTGTCTTTAGAATGTAGTGCCGCTGGGCAGCCTGGCTTGTGGGTGGCTTGGCAGGGGATGCGTGGAAGTGGGAAGAAAGGACTTAATGTTGTCACGAGTGTGTCTCGAACCCTTTTTTGGCCTCAGGGGCACAAGAGGAAAAACTGGAAGGTGCGGCGCTTTGTTCTGAGGAAGGAGCCTGCTTTCCTGCACTACTACGACCCTTCCAAAGTGAGTGTGCGGCTTGCTCCCTGGGAGCCGGTGCTGCCCTGCTTCGGGCGCTGCTCTCCTAGCACAGCGGGCTGGCTGGCTGTGCTTCCCTCCTCTCCTCCTTCCTGCCATTGTTCTGCTGCCTTTCCTCCCGCAATGCAGGATACGCAGGTCTATCACTCTTTCCTTCCATTGCCTGTTCTGTGCTTTTTTCTGTCCCTCTGCCCCACCCCTCCTATGGGAGGGGAATTTTGTTGTTTTGAGAGGAAAGCATCTTTTAGTTTCCCCAAAGCCTGCTTTGTGACTAGGGAGAGTGAGGTGGGTTGCTAATGAAACTCCTAACTGGTGCTTTCCAGCCTCTTCACCCTTTTTTATCCAAAGATCCCATTAATTCCCCATCTCAACCTTTTGTTCTGAAAGCTTCTCTTGCCATAGAATAATTAAGCCATGATTTATTTTCTTAGTTTTTAAAAATTTGATCAAAGAATTTCTCTTCTGAATTTTAGATAATAAGCATTACTGTATCCTGAGTTCATCTAAATCCAGTCAAAAGTAAAGAAAAATGACCTTTGAGTCAGGCTGATCAGTTTGTGTAATTTTCATTAGGTTTTTGAAAACTGATGATAGTTTGCAGTTCTTTCCTCATGGGGCTTAAGCCAGGAATCCCTGCCCTAAGCAAAGAGCAGGTGGCCTTTTGGGCCCCCCAGGACCCTGCCAGGCCATGAAGAGGGCTGAGTGCCAGGAAGAGGGGTGGCAGGAGGGGCTGCCTGTGGGGCCAACCACATGGGCCTCCAAAAAGGGCTGACCTCTCCACAGGTCATGGTGGCCTGACCCCAGGATAGAGTTCAAACTCCTCCGTTGTCACCTCAAGTCCTTCTAAAAATGAGGAATACATAATAAAACCCTAGCTTTGCATATAACCCTTGCCACAGTCCAGCCCTTCCACTCCTCAGCCTAGTCAGCATCCTGCAGGTCGCGGGCACTTGATCTGCTCCCTGGCTCTGCCTTCACTCTGCTTCCTGCCTAGGCTGAATGCCCCAGCTCTGGCCGCAGGATCTCACCCTCAAGGCCCAATTCAAGTCCTGTGTCCTTTGCCAAGGCCACCCTTGAACCTTTGATGGGCCATGGTGGGTCTCTTCCTGCTCTGAACTTTCTGCTTTTCTCATTTGGCATTTAATCATGTAAACATCTCCCATATTGTCGTTTAACTGCTCTGTTTTTTGCCCTATCTAGTGCTGGGCCCATCATGCAGTATGTAGTTCTTTAATTGAAAGGATCCTGGGGCACTAGGCACTGTTTAATACCTGGTGTGTAAAAATTGTTTTGTGCCATCCCCGAGATTTTCTTTCACACGGTTTTGTGCCATGCACATACTGAAGACTTGTATATTGGTGTCCAGTGTGCAGGAATCTCCACCAATTTTGCAGAAATAACCATAAGTATATATTTTTTCCTGATTGGTTGATGAGCTACACACAAGGGTTAAGAAGACTAGAGTAAGGTTCGACCAGAGGCTCTGTTTGCTGCGTCAGGAGTGAAAAGCAGATCAGTTTCAAGTGCACCAGACTTGGTAACAGCAGCATTGGTGGGCACTGTGGCTGCTGCCTGTGAAATAAAGAAGCCACGCTTCCTTACTGGTGCTTATGACTTGACCATGCCATGTCCAAATTCAGTCTCATCTATTACAGATGGCTTACACTGACATCTTTAACTGTGTGGGTATAGGGGAGTACCTTTTCCTTTTGCATATTCACAGAATTCCTGATTAGGTCTCCTTTACTCTGCAGGAAGAGAACAGGCCAGTGGGTGGGTTTTCCCTCCGTGGTTCACTCGTGTCTGCTCTGGAGGATAATGGCGTTCCCACAGGTAAGGTGCAACTTCTGCTCCAGCCTGAAGATCTCAGGGGCCTCCCTCTTCCTCTCAATGAAACTCCACTGATGAGATTTGGGGACTAAGAGGGCTTTCTTAATAAGACAAGGAAGGAATTGTGAGTTTTGAGGCCAATTTCAGAATTAAAGAAAAGGGTATGTGGGGTGTTCTAAGTGTTCTAACAATTCAACTAAATAATCCTTATCTTTCCTGTTTCTGTGCTTTTTGGCCCATAAAATAATAGCTACATAGTGCTTTAGGGTTTACAACAGTTTTATCTATTACCTCACCTGATTTCACAATAACCAGCTAAGGTAGCAGATGGTATTATCCCCATTTTATGGATGCAGACAGAGGTTCAAAGAAGTTAATTTGAAGTTAAATCCTAAATTCTGTGCCTGTTTTAAAAGTAAACATACTTTCACTCACTGATTCTTTTTTCTGCCTAGGCGTTAAAGGGAATGTCCAAGGAAATCTCTTCAAAGTGATCACCAAGGATGACACTCATTATTTCATCCAGGCCAGCAGCAAGGCTGAACGAGCCCAGTGGGTTGAAGCTATCAAACGGCTAACATGAATTTTGCAAGGACCCAGGGAATGGGACCAGGATTTCTCCCTCCTGCCAGAGGAAGAGACAAGATTTCTAAGACTTTTGACAAGTTGATCCACAGTGAACTTCCTTGTACATTTTGTAGCACTTTGGAGTAGAGTTCTTAGACTACAGATGGCAGAGGTGCCATTTCCTACCCCATCTTCGTTACCAACCTGGAAAGGCTGGAACAGCCATTAAGTGTCACCATCTTGGTTTTGATCATCCCTGGGCACCAAAGTATGATTCCTGTTGTAACACTAACATTGGACTGTTGTAACACAATGGAATTCTAGTCTCATGGCAGATGTCTGAAATGGTGTCAATGATTCTTAACTTTTTCTTTGTAATTAATAAAAATTGGCATTTGTTTCTAGCTGTGATTAGAATTCTTGTACAAGATTTTGTAGTTTTCAAAGGTTACTCATGCTTAAGGCTATATGATTATTATGCAGGCTGATTATGTAAACACAAGTGAGCACCCTAAAACATGCTTAATCTTAAAATGGAGATAGTGGCAAAACCTTGAATAGAGAATATTATTTTGCTTTGAAAAAGAAAACTGCTTATATTATGCATTGCAGAAAAGAAGTCACAGACTCACTTGGAGATGAGTCACACACAGAAATAGTAAAATTACAGGTATTCTATGAGACATGAGCATTCAGAAAGAGAAGCAGAACAGGAGCTGCTAAATTTAGATGAAAGGACAGAGAAAGATGTAAATGGGAAAACAAAAATCAAGGTATGAAATTTTGGTTTAAAAATGAACATTGACTGAGACAAACAGGTACCAAGAAATTGTACTAGTTAGGAAGTTAATCTGAAGTAGTGAAAAGTCTGTGACATACAGTATTTTTAAGGAACATTTTTATTACTTTCAAGTTTATACAGTATCTGGCACAAACTATTGCCAGCATTTTGGCCAAGAACAAGTGCCTGGATTTTGCTTAATGAGTAATATACAGAACTCATATTTAAGGGGCGTGGTTTCTTCTAAAGTGCTTAAGTAAAAATTTGTCCTCTTGAGTTTGAGCTTTCTCCTTTTAATCTTTAGAATTATCTGACCTGAATGATCAGAAATCCCAAGCTAATGAGGTTTTATTTTATTCTGTACTTTTAAGAGACCATCTTTTAAAGCACCATTTTCCATTTGGCTCTAATGTCCCAAGCTCTAATGTCCCTGGAAAGTCTACTGTTATTTCTTTATTGCTTTTTGAATTTCAACAGGTATTTACCTGAATTAAACAAAAACCAAAAAAACAAAACAAACCCAAAAACTGCATTTGGTTTAATGGCTTTCTGCCTTTAAAGTAGCACAATTGCTTTGTACAGGAGATAAAAGGATCTTCCTGTGCTGAAAAGTAGATGACACTCATCTTGAGCCAAATCAGTAAACAAGTCTTGGCAAGATACTGACACTTGAATTTTTAAAAATCCCTGTTAATTCTTCTTGGTTTAACAGTAGTTAGGCCAAGAATGTTTCTAAGTATGGCAACTGAGTAATAACTATACTGCTTAGCCTGATACAGTGCTTTGCACATCTCTGCATACTCCCACTATGAGTGAACATTATCCACGTATTAGTTTGCCTTGTTTTGTTACAAAACTGTTATGAAAAATGTCTCAAATGTTCAAATGTCCTCCTGGCTACTTAAAAGAATTGTTTTTTCAATTGTTCATACATAAATGAGAGCCAAGCTATAGCTAAATTTTCAGTTGAACTGATAACCACTTGATCTTGATCAAGGACAAAGTAGGTGAAATTGTCAACATTTTTAATGAAGAGGCTTTTTAAGGGGAAAGAGTCCCAAAATTTGGATAAGCTGTTCAATTGTATCAGTATTGCTCCTTAGGTTACTCTGAGCTGATGTTTATCTTGTCTAAACATTTGAAAGTGATACTTTTAGGTCAGCAGGGTATACTTATGCTTTAAGTTTAGTTTATTTTCTCCCTATTATCTCAGTAAGGTTGTTGATCTTTCTCTGGCATGATCTTTGCATGCATCTGCAAAATTGTGGAACTGAGCAAAGGATGCATAGAATAAAAATCACTCACCATGGAGGCCACTGGTATTTTTCAAGGGCAGCTTCTCAAGTAGACAAAAATTCAGTACGAAAAAAAAAAATCAATTCCCTGCCTATAGCAAACATTTAAGGAGCACCTATTATATATTCTGACATTCTTGATACTGTGAGCTTTATAAACTTGTATTTTGATGCCTAAGAAGATAGAAGTGAAAATGTGTTCAAGTTACAGATCACATCTCGCCTATATCAAGACTCTCTTCTAAATATTCCTGATGTAACATGCTAGCTATCTATCAGGGCTCTCCCTTGGAAACCAGCCATTTGAAGTTAGATTTCTGGACTTTACGGGCTGCTTAACTAAACAGAGACAAACTTTCATAAATAGCACAAACTATCTCCTAACATAACTCATATTGCTCTAATATTGAGTTAAATCTAGATCTGGATTTACTAGGGTGGGTTAGATTTAATTTTCTAAATATTTTCACAACTATTCCTAAGGATAATTAATAAAGTTAAATATATGTAGTACTCAAATATCTTGAGATTGAATTCATGAAGGCAAACAGACCAAAGCAACTCAAGATTTTCTATGCTGATTACTGCAGCTGTAACTTCAAACAATGTGTTATAAAACTTATTTTGTACATACATCAATAATTAGTTCTTGAAGATAAAAATGTTAAAAATGTAGAAAAATTGCTCCAACTATTTTTAAAAGGTATTTCTTCTGTTATAAGAAAACAGAAGCTTTTGGTGGCAGCTAGTGGATATTTTAATGGAAAAAAATTCAGAAGTTGGGCGATGAGACTGAATATAATCAAAGCAGTATCTTTTACCACTCTGACTTACAAAATCAAGGCAAATAGCTTAAGTATACCAGTAAGAACCATTGTGATACATTCTCCCTCATACCACATGCCATCAAAAACATAAAAGGCACACAATCAAAGTAATTCTTTAATTGTATTTTAAGGATCCCCCCCCAAGGGCTAACTTTGCTTGCTGTTAAAATTATATTCTCTAAGCTCTCTTTTTGAAAGGACCTGCTGTATAAGATCTTTTGTTCATCTGTTCTTATGTTTCTACTTCCAGACTAAAATGAAGATAATTAGGGTCTTAATATTTCGAATGCTTTAAATGGTGACAAGAAGGAAGAAGCCTACAGTTAAATATCCCAGAAATTTATTTAATTTTTGCTTGAATACATTTTATATAGAAAGATTGGAATTGTTTGCTGTGGGTGCCTCTGGTAAATTGCACAGAGGCACTTGAACTACAAAGGGTGCAAGTTGGAGACATGAGAAATGGAAATCACAGGCCAGATTTTATGACTGTTCTTAGCTTAAAGATTTGTCTCTAGTGAAATCAGGCCACTCCCTTAAAAAGTGCTCAATCTGTTGGAGCTACTGTGTGGAACAGCTGATATTCAGGAGGGCATTTCACTTTAAGGTCTGTCGGAATATTTAAATACTTGGAAATAAAAAATATTCACTTTGAAGTTTTCAATACTGGAAAACTTTCAAGTCTAGGGTTATACAGCCAGGAAGGGCTGCTTTATGTTCTTAAATTGGACTCTGTTTCCCACAAAGTTAATCTTCAGCTTTGACTTCCATTTCTTCTGCATCATCATCTCCATCCACTTCTGCATTTTCTCTCTCAAGCCTCTCCAGTTGTCTTGCAAGTTCGGTTTCATCTGTATCTGTGACCACTTTGGGCTGTGGAAAAAGAGGCATAATTTCAAACTGAAGTAGTTAAATAGTAAACAAATTTAATGTCAATACTATTATTGCCCTGTATTTTAACTTTTAACCACTTTTCTTCCTAACACTGCCATATCTGTTCACTTTTGAGTGTTGGCAGATCTCAAGTAATTTCCATAAGTTAATGGAAGAAAGGTCTGAGAAGACAATACAGAAAAAAGGAAATACATGTGTGTTAAAACAATACTATTTTCTGTCATCTTTACAAGCTGATACTGAAAATATATGAAAATAGTCTCAGTTGCTGTAACTTTCAAGCCCACAGGTAGATAGATGGTCCTATTAAAAAATGCATCTTTTTGGGTCAAAATAAATCGTTCCATTCCTTTTCAAAGAGGGAATCATTTTATACAAACACACACACACACACAGAAATTAGGTTTTTTTCTTACTGCAATGAGGAAAAAAGAGGAGACTCCTTTTGTCTGAGATCAAATTTTAAAAGCATTCCATATTCAAATTCAGACAATAACTACTTATTTTTGTCTGGGTTTTTTTTTTTGGTTTTTGGGGAAAAGACAGACAACATTATCAGTGACCACTGTGCTGAACAATCATCCTATGATATGAACATTCCAGTACTGATAGTTCTTATTTACCTATAGAAAATTCTTTTAGGAACCCTCTGAATCAATGAATACTTTACGCTTTAAAGAGTTAACACTAAAGGTATCTGATGTTTTAAAAGGCAGTTACGGGAAGCGGACTTGGCCCAGTGGTTAGGGCGTCCGTCTATCACATGGGAGGTCCACGGTTTAAACCCCAGGCCTCCTTGACCCTTGTGGAGCTGACTCATGCGCAGTGCTGATGTGCACAGGAAGTGCCCTGCCACACAGGGGTGTCCCTGGCGTAGGGGAGCCCCATGCACAAGGAGTGCGCCCCATAAGGAGAGCTGCCCAGTGCGAAAGAAAGTGCAGCCTGCCTAAGAATGGTGCTGCCCACATGGAGTGCTGACACGAGAAGACGACGCAACAAAAAGAAACACAGATTCCCGTGCTGCTCACAACAATAGAAGCAGACAAAGAAGACAACGCAGCAAACAGACACAGAGAACAGACAACCGGGGCGTGGGGGTAGGGGGTGGGAATGGGAGAGAAATAAATAAATAAATCTCAGGAAAAAAAGGCAGTTACTAGGTATTCAGAATGCAAATCATTTAGAGGACTTAAATTTCTTAAAAACCTTAAGAACAAGGCAAAAAGAAAGTAGTGATCATACCTCCATTTGAACATTGAAGACACCCCTCTTTTCCTCAATCTTTTCTTTGATAACAGCCATAGCTTGATTGAGGACAGAGAGACCTTCCGTTCTCTCCAGGGTTGTTGTAGTCATCACATACCGAGGAGGAGCTATTAGATTAATCTAAGGAAGAAAGGCAAAAATTTATTATGAGGGTATGTACAGAACACACAACTATTAGAATGTTTGAGAACTGTTAATTTGCTGCATTAATATGTCATTCCGAAACTTTACTCCCAATTCTGTAGGTCAGCAATTTGGGGTGGTTTGTTAATGCAGTGAAATCTAAATGGCACAGTGATCTAGTCCAGTAGTAATAACAGTTTACTGTAATACTGTTATGACTTCTGGGTGTCCTATGATGGCCAAACTATAGTCATTATCAGCATAACAGATAATTTGTCTATAAAACAAACAAAATTCCTATTTGGTTCTAAGCTATATTAATTGAAGAAATCCTTCTACGAGATTCTGAATAGCAATCAACCAGTTTATTTTATCACTAATGAAAGTTTCAGACCAAGACCCCTAGAAGTACTGAGTGTGGATGAGAGAATATTACCTGTCTCATGATGCTGTGAGCATTTTAGGGGTAGCAACTCTACCGTATAAGAGGTTTAGCTTCGTTGGCCCTCTGGTGCTAAATGCCATTGGGAATCCCCATCCACTGTGACTGCAGTAGCAGTAACACCAATAACAAGCCTACAGGTAATTGCAAACATCCCCTAGAAATGTCACCAAGAACCACTGTTTCATTTTAAGAGCAAAAGTACCTCTGTTTGGAAACATCATAAAAAACAAACAAGCTTCTGATTTGGTTTGGGTGGATACTTCAGCAGGGAGGGAGGAAACTGACTACTCACCTTGATGGGCATACTTTCTGTGGAACAATTCAAACCTGCTCTCAGGGCTTCTTTTACAGCATCAATGCCTTCATAACCATAACAAGCCACTTCAATATCTAAAATTATAAAAACCCAAAAATCAGAAGTTAAAAGTTGAAAATATAAATCAGAGATGTGACGGATACACTAGTAATCAAATACTTATGAAAGCTTTTATCACCCCCCTTCAATTAGAAAACAATCCCAGTTAATTACTTTCATAATTTAAAAAATCTGAGTATGTTATAAAATTTTATCTTTTCATCTACATCAAGCCACCCAATGATAAAACTACAAAAGACAGAAATTTAACAAATACCTTAAATTGTGGCCATGAAACCCAGCAGAGAGACTGGTGTAGATGGCTTGGGCTAAACTCCCAATTCTAACCTCTCTCTGCCTCAGCCCCTTATTTGTTAAATGGAGATAGCAATCTGAATGAAACAATAACCGCAAATTGTTTAGAACAATTACGGTCTATCCCATCTATTATGTATATCCTGTGATCCAGGAATTCAATTTTACTTTTATGAATTTACCTTATAGAACACTTGTATAAATGAGTTAAATATGTATGTGAAGGGTTTTAATTTGCAGTATTTTTTTCAATAGTGAAAATCACAGCACAACATAAATGTTCATCATTTATGAACAAACAAAGGACTGGTTTATATTAAGGCTCATCTGTTCTATAGAATACTACCCAGCTATTAAATAGAATGAGAGATTCTTATGCTCTGTGGGGTGGGTACCCATGATATGACAGGTTGAAAAAACTAGCTGGTAAAAAATTCTGTGTATGATCCTACCTTCGTAAAAACAAAAAACTTACATGTGAATATATTTACACATATATCCAGCTACAGCTTACGTATATAGGAAAAAATGTCTGAAAGAATGTATTTCAAACTATAAATAGTGGGTATTGGAAAGACATGGGAGGGTACTGCATACTGTTGGAATATTTGGAAACAAAATAACTGCTCCCTTTAAAAAAAAAAAAGGGCTACCTTAATTCACACATGACTGTCTCACTTATGTTAACATATACATTTTATGCTGATTTGGCAGTAGCAAAATAATTTATACTTTACTTGTTATAACAAATAGACACTTAGAAAAATTTACAGATGTTGATAGAAGAGTATATTCTTTAGTAAGCTCCTTATTTAACAGCTTTTTTTGTGCATGCAAAATATTTAAAATATTAATATTTACCTGCTCGAATTTTGACAGCTTGTGGCGTCAAACGCCTATTAATATTGTTAATGAGTACTTCCCGTTCATCTTCATTCAAATCTAAACTATCCAAAATAGATGGGTCTCTAATTTAAAAGAATACAAACAAACCAACAAAAGAGCAAGGTTATATTACTGATAACTGTGAAACCAAACATATTACCACGAAATAATAGCCAAGAGCACGGGCTTTAGGGTCAGAATTAAAGTTCCAATCTGAGCTTTGCACTTGACAAATAGAAAGCACTCAGTTGGTTATTATTAAAAGAAAAATTTGAGAGATATGGCTAACACGAGCAATTTAAAATGCCCCCTAGAGGTTAGCAGATGTGGCTCAAGCAGTTGATTGCCTACTTCCCACATAGGAGGCCCCAGATTTGTTCCCCAGTGCCTCCTAAGAACAAACAACAATCAAACAAAAAGAAAAACCAACTCAGGGGAGCCAATGCGGCTCAGTGGTTGAGAGCTGGCCTCCCACATACAAGGTCCTAGGTTCAATCCCTGATCCCAGTACCTCAAAAAAAAAAACACAAAAAAAACAAAAAAAGCCTCCTAGTACTTCTGACATTCCATTATAATTAAGCATTTTCATGTAAATATCAACCTTTGCTTCAAGAAACTTATAATCTAGCTATAAAAGAACAAAAGCACTGAAAAATTTATAAATGTAAAGTGCATCCATGGGAGTCAGAACAAGAAGGGATCACTTCCAGTTAGTGGAATCAGGAAGGGTTTCTTGGAGAAATGGTTGTTTCATCTGACCCTCCTAAGAGCCTCAGTATTGTTTTGTATTCTCAGCACAGTACAATGCAGTCATGTTTGCTAAACAAACAAACAAAAATGAAATAATGACTAAAAGAATGGCAGAGCATTAACAAGCAAGGGAAGAACTGTTAAAAGAAAGTTATGGGGGTGGCAGACTTGGCCCAGTGGTTAGGGCGTCCATCTACCTCATGGGAGGTACGTGGTTCAAACCCTAGGCCTCCTTGACCCATGTGCAGCTGGCCCATGCACAGTGCTGATGCACGCAAGGAGTGCCCTGCCATGCAGGGGTGTCCCAGCATAGGGGAGCCCCATGTGCAAGGAGTGCGCCCCATAAGGAGAGCCACTCAGCACAAAAGAAAGTGCAGCCTGCCCAGGAATGGTGCCGCACACACGGAAAGCTGACACAACAAGATGACGCAGCAAAAAGAGACACAGATTCCTGTGCCGTGGACAACAACAGAAGCAGACAAAGAAGACGAAGCAAATAGACACAGAGAACAGACAACCGGAGTGGGGGGGGGGGAGGGGAGAGAAAGAAATAAATAATCTTAAAAAAAAAAAAAAGTTATGGGGAAAGCGGACTTGGCCCAATGGATAGGGCATCCACCTACCACATGGGAGGTCCACGGTTCAAACACCGGGCCTCCTTGACACGTGTGGAGCTGGCTCATGCATAGTGCTGACGCGTGCAAGGAGTGCCGTACCAGGCAGGGGCATCCCTTGCATAGGGGGAGATCCCTTGCAAGGAGTGCGCCCCGTAAGCAGAGCCACCCAGCACAAAAGAAAGTGCAGCCGGCCCAAGAATGGCGCCGCACACATGAAGAGCTGATACAAGATGACGCAACAAAAAGAAACACAGATTCCCGGTGCCGCTGATAAGGATAGATGCTGTCACAGAAGAACACACAGCAAGTGGACACAGAAAGCAGACACTGGGGGGGAGTCGGAGGGGGTGGCGCGGGGAAAGGGAGAGAAATAAATCTAAAAAAAAAAAAAAGAAGAAGAAAGTTATGATGTATAAAAAAGGAATGACATGACAGGCTTAAAAAGCATGGGGTCTAGTTAAGGAATGAAGAGTGAAAGAATTTGGATGATGGCAACATTCATTCAATACTGCTTACAAAGCAACAAGAAGACAACCAATAGAAAATGAGCATATTAGATGAACAGATATTTTGTGGAAGTACAGTCAATAAGCATGCAAAAAGTTGTTAACCTTTCACTAATAATAAAAAAAATGCAAATCAAAACAAAATACCATTTCATATCCATCAGATTAGCAAAAGGAAAAAATCTAAGATATATATCAAACGTTGGTGAGGATGTAGGGAAACATGAACAATCATACAATTGCTAGAGGAAGTATAAACTGTAGCACAAATCTGGAGACTAATTTGGCAAAACCAAGTAAATTTAAAGATGCATATAATCCTATGACCCAACAATTCTACTCCTAAGTATACACATATCTTGGAAATTCTCAAAACATATACACACAGAGACATACATGTGATAGTCACCACAGTATTGTTTGAAAAATGAAAGGGAGAAGTTACCTAAATATCTATCAACAGGGAAACATAAATAAGCATGTTCTCACAGTGAAATGCTACATAGAAATGAATATGAAGTGCGTATATATACAGCTATCGGTTTGAAGAAATTCTGCTCAACAACAGCTGAGTGAAAATGCAAGCTATAGGGAGCAGATATGGCTTAAGCAGTTAAGCATCCACCTCCCACAAGGGAGGTCCCTGGTTCGGTTCACAGTGCCTCCTGAAAAAATAAACAAGCAAAACAAACAGAAAAACAAACAAACAAAAAGCAACTCAGGGGAGCTGATGGGGCTCAGTTGTTGAGCACCAGCTTCCCAAATAAGAGGTCTCAGGTTCAATCCCCAGCCCCCAGTACCTCAAAAACAAAACAAAACAAAAAAGCAAGCTACAGTATACAATGAAAATATATTTTAAATGTAAAAAATGCTTGAATGTATACATTATGAATAAACTTATGTAATAAAACCACAAAAACATAAATGATGACACACACTTCAGAACAGTGGTTACCACTGATGAGTGGCTGGGAGAGGTAAAATGTTGTTTTCAACTATCTCAGAAATTTATTTAATTAAAAGAAAAATAACCTATGATGAACATGTGGTAAAGAGCTACATGAGTTAAATCTAGAAAGTGGCTACATGAGTGATGAGGCAAGAAAAGAGGGTTACAGGGAAAGGGAATATATATACCAAAGCTTAGCAATGACAGAGGGGTGCTAGAAATGAAAGGTAGCAATGTATGTGAGAGTGAGATGATGACAGTAAGTTAAGAAATGTACTGACTGAGGAATATGGGACTGAAGTCAGGGAGGGCAGTTAGAAATATAAAGCAGTACTTACTGGCTCTATCATTTACTAGCTCTGTAACCTTGGACACATTATTTAACCTTTCTCTGCCTCAATTTCTACATCTCTAAGATAGGCATAACAATAGTACTCATACCATTGAGTTTTGGTGAAAATTATGACTGTTAGCTATTATTATTGTTGCCACCTTCCCAAATATATATGCATATATATTATAGTCATACAGGGATAAACTGGAAGGGATTCGGAGCTTCAGATGAGGCTGCTTACTGGGAGCTCTGATAGTGCCAGGTCCCATCTGGCCACTCTGAGGGCTGAGGGGGCCACTATCTTGTGGCAGCCCAAGAGTTGGGAAGTAATCTCAATGTAGTGGAGAGGAGACTTGTAAGGCAATAACATTAGAAAAGAATGGGAGATGAAAAGCAGAAAAAGTGAGTGAAGAGAACTGAAGGAGTCTGTTAAAGCAGAGGATATGCTTATTAGAGGGGAAAGTAGATGGAAGATTGAGAAGTCTGTTAGTATAAAGAGGACAAAGTAGAACACTGATGGAATAAAACAATTAAGGGAAAGACTGAAGACCCAAAAGAGGAAGTAAAGTGTGGAAAGAGATCCCTGAACAGTACCCGGGCACAAGTGGGATTCGTTTTAGAGCAGGAGAGGTAAAGGATTCCAGTGTGACAAAAGTGCAGTGGAAAATGATGGGTGGGATGGAGAAAAGTTTGCTGATGGTAGAAGGAAGTAGATGAGGTCTTGTGCAAAGGCTTTTATTTTCTTTATAAAATATGCAGTGAGAGTACCAGCTGGAGAGTGAGGAAGAGGGGTAGAGGGGACATCTCAAAAGAGTGTGGAGAAGCTCTAAAATACCCACTAGAAGAATGGGAGGAAGAAATTACCAGGAACAGAGAGAATGTGGGGCAGCAGTGAAGGTCCAGCTGAATAAGCAGTGGCACCAACCGGTAGGACCGTGACTTTTTCTAGCAGCACTCAGCAGTCTACAAGTGTAGAGAAGGTAGGACTATTGATCGATGGAAGAATGCGAGAGAAGGAAAAACAGGGTAAAAGCTCATGATATTGGCAAGGAAGTTGTTCAAATGATGGACTATAGTCTGTCTATGCTGGACTAAAAAAGAGAAGGCAGGAGAGTGCAAAAGACAGGAAGAAAAAAAGGTTTAAAGTAAGAATTAAGATGACACAGAACAGGACTAACTATGTGAGAGCTGGAAAGACCCGAGTTTATGGCATCTACAATGGTCCTGAAGTTACCTAGGACAATAACAAAACTAGTTGAGAAGGGAAATGTAAGGGAATAGTGTGTGATGAGACATATAGTTCTGGCCATACAGGACTGGACCAGATCATGGCTTTTAAACAGAAATAGCCTAATCTACATTGGTAAGGATTATATAGAAGTTGTGCTACTATCTAGCTCTAAACCTGTGTGCTAGACCCAAAAGCTGTGATATCAAGGTAGAAGCAGAGTCAAAAAGGTGTTCTTACGAGACCGCATGCTTAAATGCATCATAGGCACCGTATCCAGGTCTCTTGTACTTGTCATCGAAGACCCAGGCAGTCCTCTGGAACAGGCTCTCCAGCTGCTCGTCCTTCGTGTATTCTAACACTTCAGCAACATGACGAAGAATGCTGTAAACCTAGAAACAAAATGAATTCAAAGATAAGAGATCTAGTCTGATGATATTATCTAATAATCTATAAGAAATGTTCCACAACAATGTAGTGTCTTGGTGGAGGGGTTCTGTATGTGAATTCCACACACGTGCACGATTGTTTTGTAAAAGTTCACAACCTAATTTAAAAAAAATATATATATATATAAAGAGGTATATAAAAAATAGATATTTACATTTTTATAGTTTATTAAAAAACCCTTTAATTGCATTGATTACAGTAATTCCTTGATAAGGAAAGATCCTAGCAAAAAAATTCTTTCTCTGTGAAGATATTCACTTTCCCATAATTAACACAAGTGGATTAAACAAGTAGCAACAGCACCCAGTTTAGGGTCCGAACACCTGGGTCACGTCCTGACTCTGGGATAAATGAAGCTCTCTGAACTTTCCTCATTTGAAAAGTAATACTAGCATCTCCCCTTATTATAGGGAGCTCATGCAAATATCAAACATATATAACTGCACATTATATATTTATACATATACATAAATGTATTAATTACTCCAGAATTGAGATTTCAAAATTTCTTTTCCTGTTACCATTTAATAATTATCTCTCAATCCTACCTGCAACTTCCCCCCAGTCCCTGCCACTTTTTCTAACCCCCTAAAAATAATCAAGGGCTTAGAGAAGAAAAAGAGTATAAGAGGGGTTTTCATGTTCGTTATACATGAAAATTGAGTGGGGAAAAGTATTAATTTAACATTATTTCATTTTTCAAGTCTCTTCTCCTGATATTTTGACTAGCAAGGTTCTAGAATTTATTAAAAAGCGACTTTTACTGATAGTGTTTTCAAATGTGTAAAGCACACTTCAGTGATATGATATACCAATACAGCAATGGAACAGATTTGGGTAATGGTCTCTTGGCCTTCAGATCTTTATTCTATTACTGGGATTTAGATATATTTTAAAAATCTAATCACTTCAATATTGTTTTCTTGGCATTTAACCTTGAGTACAGGAATACACATAGAAGAAGAGAACAAAAAACAACAGAAAAGGACAAAGAAAACAGAAACAATAGAATTAATGCAATTAATAACCAAGATTCTAGGATTGAAGGATTATTTAAATGGGACCTGAGAGAAGAGAGACACAAGACAGAAGAAAGGTGAAGAAACAGCTGTTATGCTTTATTAGTGCTTATTATGGATGATAAATGGCAGAAAATTATAGAAAAATACTAAGAAAAAGAAGTAACTCAACTTTACAAATTAGTGAAAAAAAAAAAACTAGTAATAGGTCCTGCCCTGTTTCCTGGATTCAAAGACATTTTACAAACCTTCACTCAGTACCTGCTTATTCTTAACATACATATTGATATAGCTTTTACCCCAGAGCAAGGTTGAAAATCAACAGCTACTGTTATGATATCTCACTCAGATATAAGCCAAATCAGCTGTTATCACCAATAAAAAATTAAACTAGGCTTCTCTTCCAGAATAAACAGTAGAGAACAGGCAGAGACTGTCTGCAGGTCTGCTCTGGGGCTCAGGATACCAGGGGAAGGTGAGACACCACTCAGAAGAAAGAGGGTAAAGGAAAGGACTCTCAGCTGGCTGAAAAATCCCACGAGTAACGCTGCAGGAGTAGCTGCTGGCACCCACCCTCCCCCCCTTTGAAGCTGACAGCCTCATGGGGACCGCAGTGGCTATTGACTGAGGGGTTGCTGGGGTCCTCTTCCCGGAGAAAGGGGAGAGGGAGGACACAGCCTACAGCAAATTCAAATTTTGGTCCGTCAACTTGGTCTGCTGCATTGGAGGGGGTCTCACGATTCCAGTCTGGGTGGGGCTGTGACACTGCTTGCCCTGAAAGTCAGCAGGGAGCTAAAGATAATGTGCCTTCTCCAACAGCCTCCCTACTGCCCCTGACTGATGCTGGGGAGAGAGAGGCGAGGAGGTGTGGCTGGCCCACGGAGGAGAAAGCTTCTGAAAAGTTTGTTTGTGAGGCCGGGCCTGCCCTGAAGACACTGCTTCTGCGCCACACAGTTACCCTGAATACTTCCCCCCTAGTACCTGGAGTCTGAGCAGACAGGTCTGCCTGAGTGCAACCTGCTTGCCAGACCAGAAAAGTACAGGAAAAGAAGGGATAAATACATACAAACTCCATACATACATACATAATAAAAAGAAGCCAGGTGCCTTTACTGCCTGCCTCTCCAAAGCACTGGCCTGCAACCCATTACTGGGTCTTTAACACCCTGGTTTAAGCAGTTAAACAGGGGCAATTCTAAATACCTAGAACAAGTTGAACCAAGAGTCAAAGAACAGCTTTTTAACAGTAAATTCCTAGGCAAGAGAGAAACTAAACATCAGAGTAAACTTAGCATCAGAATCATTAAAAAATTCATCATCCGCAAAAAATTGTAAGCCATATTAAGAAAAAGGAAAATATGACTCAGGTAAAGAAAAAAAATCAAAGTTCCTGATGAGACACAGACTTAAAATAACTAATTGGAAAGCGGATGTGGCTCAATTGATAGAGCTTCCGCCTACCATATGGGAGGACCTGGGTTTGATCCCTGGGGCCTCCTGTTGAAAAAGAAGAAGAGAAAGCATGTCTGTGCAGCAAGCCAGTGCCCAGGTGAGAGCCTGCGTGGTGAGCCAGTGCCCCGTGCAAGTGAGTCCTGCAGCAAGATGATGACGCATCAAAAGAGAGACAAAGGGAGAGCCAAGGTGAAGCACAGCGAAACCAGGAACTGAGGTGGCGCAATTGACAGGGAACCTCTCTCCCCATTAGAGGTCTCCAGCATCGAATCTTGGTGAATTCTAGAGGAGAGAAAATGAGAAGAGAAGACAACACAGACAGCAAAAACAGCAGGGCGGGAGGAGGGGAAGGGGGGAAAATAAAAAAATCTTAAAAAAAAAAACAAAACCAACAACTAATCAATGAGGTTTATACAAGGACAACTTGGCTAAAGAAATAAAAGACATTAAGAAGATACTAGGTGAGCACAAAGAAAAATTTGAAATCTTGGATAGAAAAATAACAGAGCTTATGTGAATGAAAGACACAAAAAGTGAGATTAAAAATACAACAGAGGGAAGCAGATTTGGCTCAACTGATAGTGTCCGCCTACCATATGGGAGGTCTGGGGTTCAAATCCAGGGCCTCCTGACCCGTGTGGTGAGCTGGCCCATGCGTAAGGCTGATGCGCTCAAGGAGTGCAGTGCCACATATGAGTGTTCCCAGCCTAGGGAGGGCCCCATGCACAAGGAATGCGCCTGCATGGAGAGCCACCCCATGCGAAAAAAGCACCACCTGCCCAGGATGACACAGCAAGATGACACAACAAAAAGAGACACATATTCCCAGTGCCGCTGACAAGAATGCAAGTGGACACAGGAAGAACACACAGCAAATGGACACAGAGAACAGAAAATGGGGGAGGGGGGGAGGGGGAGGGAGGAAGGGGAAGGGAAGAGAAATAAAAAAAAAATCTTTAAAAAAAAAAAAAAAGAGGCACCCAACAGCAGATACAAACTCATGGAAGAAAAGAACTGAAAATAAAAAGAGAACAGAGAGAGAAAAGAATGGAGAAAATTGAGCGGGGGCTCAGAGAGTTGAATGATAATGTGAAGTACAGCATGTATGTCATGGGAGTTCCAGAAGGAGAAGAGAAAGTAAAAGGGGTAGAAAGCATATTTGAGGAAATAATAGCTGAAAATTTTCCAACTCTTATGAAAGAAATGAATTTATATGTCCATGAAGCCTAGTATACCCCAATCAGAATAAACATGAATACACTTATTCCAAGACACATACTGCTCAGAATGTCAAAAGTCAAAGATAAAAAATTCTGGGAGCAGCAAGGGAGAAACAAACCATCACATAAAGGGACACTAAGTAAGACAGTGTGAATTTCTCATCAGAAACCATGGAGGTGAGAAGGCAGTGGTTTGGTATAATTAGGATACCAAAAGAGAAAAATTGCTAGCTGAGAATTCTTTATTCAGCAAATTGTCCTACAGCCCACTTTACAGAAATGGAAAGGTCAATTATCAGATTTATTTAGAAGGGAAAGAGGTCCCAAATAGCCAGACACATTCTAAAAGGAAAAGTCAGAAGACTCATGCCTCCTGACCTTGAAGCATACTGTAAAACTACAATGCTGTAAAGAGCATGGTATTGGCAAAAAAAGAGACACAATGATCAATGGAATCAAACTGAGAGTCAGCCAAAGACCCTTATCTCTATGGGCAATTGATTTTTGATAAGCCTACCAAGCCTACTTTTCTGAGACAGAAGAGTCTCTTCAACAAATGGTGTCAGGAGAACTGGATATCCATAATAAAAAGAATAAAAGAGGACCCCTATCTCATTCCCTATACAAGAATCAACTCAAAATAGATTAAAGACCTAAAAAAGCCAGGACCATAAAACCTCTAGAAGATAATGTAGGGACACATCTACAAGATGTTGTAGTAGATAGGGATCTTTTAAACCAAAGCATAAAGCAACAAAAGAAATAATAGATTAATGGGACCTTCTCAAAATTAAATACTTCTGCACCTCAAAGGACTGTGAAGAGGGTAAAAGGGCAGCCTACTCATGGAGAAAATATTTGGCAATCACATCCAACAAGGGTCTAATGTCCACGATATATAAAGAGATTCTACAACTCAATAGCAACAAGACAAACGACCTGATTAAAAAACGGATACTGGTTTCAGTTAAAAACGACAACCGAGGGAGTGCTGAGTTCCTAGCCAGGGGAGCTCTATCATATTCCCCAATAGAACAGCAATAATCCCCAAAGTGCAATGGCAAAGACCAATAAAGATGGGATGATCTAACAATGAGCCCTTGATACTGATGGCTACAATTATAAGCTTGTGTGCCTGAAATATGAACTAGGCCTAGAGCTGTAGGGTGCCTAAGAATTACCTCCTGAGAGCCTCCATGGTGCTCAACCATGGCCATTCTCTAAGCCAAACTCAGCATGTAAATGCATTACCTTCCCCCCAGCATGGGACATGACTCTCGGGGATGAGTCTCCCGGGCACCAAGGGATTACTACCAAGCACCAGCTGATGATGTAACCAGAAAAAGACCTTGAATAAAAGGGTCAAATCAGACCAGCAGAATATCTCAGCCTACATGTAATATCAGGTGTTAAAAACTGCTTTTTGACTTTGGATAAAAGGGGGAAATGGAAAGGACAAATGAGTTTATATGGCTATGAGTCTCCAAAAAAGTGTAGGGAGGTCATTGGAGGGGTAATGCTTATGCACACCCCAGCAGGGTACCAGAGACAGCCAAAGTAGATAGAAACCCAAGTACTGGTTCTCCTGAGGGCTAGAGAGACCTACAGGTTCTATGGTCATGGCAGATGACTCGAGTTCAGTGCCATGTAAGTTGGCCCTACTATGGAGTTTGTGTTCCTGAGCGTGATGGAATTGGACTCAGGTATGACCTTCCCACACATGCCTCTTCTGTTACTTTTACCGGACCTGTGGTTGGCATTGGGGTTGGTGTATACTCAGGAGACCTGAATCTTTGGACTGTCCATGTGATAGTCAGGCCCTGAGCCTCAGCAGACTTGCAACTCCTATCCTCCGGTTTATTAGACTTACCCTGGCCAGCTAATAGGGAGGTGAAGAAAGTCAACAACCACACCAAGAAGCCAAGAGTACCTACAACTGCAAGCAGAATTGCATCCATCATCCATGTGGAATCTAAGCCCTATCTTGATGTAGAGGGGGATTGGACATAACCATCCCAGGGTCCACAGGATGGAGGAATAGAATATGGATGAGAGTGGACTTAGTGGTGTTCTGCTGTGGAACTTTTGTGATTAGTAATGGAAGAAATTGTGGCACTGATGTGGAGAAAGTGGCCACGGTAGCTGCTGATGGTAGGGAGAGGGAAGAAGAGAGATATGATGTGGGGGCATTTTCAGGATTTGAAGTTGTCCTGGGTGGTGCTGCAGGGACAGATGCTGAACATTGTGTGTCCTGCCATGGCCCAATGGGTGGACTGGGGGAGAGTGTAGACTACAATGTAGACTACTGCCCATGTGGTGCAGCAGTGCTCCAAAATGTATTCACCAGGTGCAGTTGCCATGATGATGCAAATGGCTGTTGATGTGGGAGGAGTGGGGTGAGGGGAGTAGGGAGTATATGGGGACCTCATATTTTTTTAATGTAACATTTAAAAGAAAATGAAGGAAAAAAACAAAACAAACAAAAATACTGATGTGGATGTGGTTCAAGCAGTTGGGCACCCACCTACTACAAGGCGGTGGGGGTGGGGGTAGGGAGGAGGTCCCAGGTTCAGTTTCCAGTGCCTCTTAAAGACGACGAGCAAGACAGCTAGCCAACACAAGGTGATGCAACGAGATGATGCAAGATGAGACACAACAAGCAGGGAGCAGATGTGCCTTAAGTGATTGGGTGCCTCCTCCACATGGGAGATTCTGGGTTTGGTTCCTGGTACTTCCTAAAAAGAAGTCAAGTAGACACAGAGGGTATACAACAAATAGAAACAGAGAGGGTAAACAACGAGGGGGGCAGAATACATAAATATCATAAATCTTTTATGGGGGAGGGGGGGAAAAACATTTTTCTAAAGAAGAAATACAAATGTCAAAAAAACCACACAACATGAAAAAATGTTCAACATCATTAGTGATCAGGGAAATGCAAACCAAAGCTACAATGAAATATCATTTCATATCCATTAGAATGAGCACTATTAACAAAACAGAAAACAAGTGTTGGAGAGGATGCTGAGAGATAGGAACACTTATTCACTGTTGGTTGGAATGAAGAATGGTATAACCATTGCTGGTTCCTAAGCAAGTTAGATATATATCTGCCATGCGAGCTGGCAATACAACTACTAGGTATATACCAGAAGAACTGAGCAGTGACACAAAGAGACATCTGCACACCAATGTTCACAGTGATGTTATTCATAAATGCCAAAAGATGGAAACAACCCAGGGGTCCATCACTAACAAATGGATAAACAAACTGTGATATATACACATGATGGAATATGACACACTGGAAAAAGAAATGAAGTCATGAACCATAAAGACAATGTGGATGAATCTAGAGGATGTTGAGTGAAGCCAGCCAGGCACAAAAGGACAAATATTGTATGATTTAGCTTTTCTGAACTAAACATAATGAGCAAATTTATGAAGGTAATAGCTAGGATATAAGTCACCAGAGAACAGGATGTGGTTAGAGAATGGACAGCTGAGGTTTAATCTGTGCAGAATTGGTAAAAAGCTGTTTGGAAATGAATAGAAATGGTGACTGCTCATCATAGGATCTGTAATTAGTAACACTAAATATGAGGATGATAGTGGGTATTTTTTTTTTTTTTGAGTAATGAAAATGCTCTAATATTGAAGTGATAAATGCGCAACTTGGTGATTATTCCAAATGCCATTGATTGTACATTTTAGATCAACTGTATAGTTTATGAACAACAACAACAAAAAATATTAAGGTGAGTTGGGGAAAAATACACAAAATTTAAGATACGGACTATAGTTAGTTGTAATACTTTGAAGATTGCGGTCACCCCTCGGGCTGAAGTGTGGTTTGCTGGCCTGGCAGGAGAGCGGCCACGGTAGGCCAAGCTGCTGCCCCCATAATAGGGTGGCTGGTCAAACTCACCGCCACCCCTGAAGGAAGCTCGGCATGGGCGCAGAGTGCCCTCGGGTCTCCCCTTCTCGGCAGCCATGCTTCCGCGGCCGCCCCTCCTCCCGGATGGCGCCACACGATGCCTGTGGGGCGGCACCCTTCTTCTTTCTCCCTGCGCAGGCGCAGGGCGGAAAAATCCAGTCTGCCCTTTTCCCTTCCCCCGACAGCAGCAACAGCCAGGCGTGGGCGGAAAAATCCAGTCTGCCCTTTTCCCTCCCCCCCGACAGCAGCAACAGCCAGGCGTGGGCGGGAAACTCAAGTCTGCCCTCCACCCCAGCAACAGCAGCCACCAGTCCCTAAACCCTGCCCCTTCCCCCAGCAACAGCAACAGCCAATCCCTGATCACCACCCCTCCCCCCTCCAGTACCTCCCACTGACCTTTCGCCGGCAACCAATCAGAACAGGGTGTGGCTTCGACCAATCAGCCTTCCCCAGCCCCTATAAAACTGTTGCCTCTCCCTCAATAAAGTGGACTTGCGTGTTTACCTTGTCTCCGCGGTAGTTCTTCTGCCGTGCGCCCTCCAGTCCTGAGAGCCCCCGACAAGGGCCTGGCCTCCCTTGTCCCCAGTTCGTCGCCTGCTTCTCCGGGCGACCCCTTCGTCGCCGGCTTCGCCGGGCGACCCCGTCAGCCGAACCGCGCAACCCCTTGTGAGACCGATCCCTCGTCTGCTGCCGGACCGACCCCTCGTCCCAGGTGGGACCGACCCCTCGTCCCAAGCGGGACCGACCCCTCGTCCAGAGCTGGACCGACCCCTCGTCCGCAGCCAGACCCCACCTCTACCGACCGAGCAAGCCGCCGCAGAAGATGCTCTTTCATAATTTGTGACAAATGTTCCACAACAATGCAAGGCATCTGTAGTGGGGTGATGTATGGGAGCCTGTATAATGTTAATGCATGTTGGTTTTGTAAATTCACAACTTTACTATATACTCATTGTTTGGGTATGTTCATGTATGAATGACATACTTCAATAAATAGCTTTAGAAATGAAAAAAAAATTAACCTAATATGGCTTTAAAACACTAATTTTCAGTACTGATTTGGGAAAATCAGTATTTCCCCTCATTTGAGAGAGAGTCTTAGAGCACAAATGATGTATCAGGTAGCAGCACCATGAGATTTAAGCACTGCAGTTGTATTTCTTTGAATTAAGTCTTCAAATTATTTTTCCATTTAACACATAATTGGAAATATTTCTAAGAGTTAAAGAAATATTTCTAAGAGTTAAAGAAAACAAGTTTTGTCTTTCAATTTTTTTGCCAGCAAAGATATATACTCATTATTTACTAAACATTCATACTTATATACCAATCTGATTGTAAAAAATCAACTTACAGTTTTGGATTTGGTGAATTTGTCTTCACATTTGATTGCTTCCTCTGGAGAAACTCTTCTTTTTGATAAGTCTATATATCCTGTCACAAGAAAATTTTGAAAACACTAGCATTTATTATTGTGACGAATTTTTATAACCAAATTAAGTGTCTGGCATACCTACAATTATTTTCCCACTAATATAATAGTGACAAAGTATTGCATGAAAAAGATGCAGATGATATTTACTTTTAACAACTTTTTATTTTTAGAGAAGTTTTAGGTTTACAGAAAATCATGGACAAAGAACAGAGTTCCCATACATCTCTACCTGCAGTTTTATCTATTATTAAGTTTTGCATTAGTGTGGCACATTTGCTATAACTGATGAACCAATCTTTTATAACTACACTAATATCTATAGACCACTGTCTATATTAGGGTTCACTTTTAGTGTTGTACAGTTCTATGGTTTTGTTCTGTTTTTTAATTTTTGTGGTAAAATTCACATAAAATTTCCCATTTTAACCACTTTTAACCACAAAATTCAATGATGTTAATTACATTCACAATACTGTGCTACCATCAACAGTAACCATTGCCTAAACTTTTCATCATTCCTAACAGAAACTCCGCACCCAATTAAGTATTAACTCCCCTTTCTCCACTCCTGTCCCAGGTAACCTTTATCAGTTTTGTAGTTTTACAACAGAGATAGGATGTTAATAAAAAAGGATGTTAAAATAAAAACTGGAGATCACTCAGTATAAACATCCAATTTCTGACTATGAATTTGCATGTTTTAACTATTTCATTAAAGTGAGATCAAACAATATATGTCCTTTTGTATCTGGCTTATTTCATTCAAGAGGTCTTCAAGGTTCATCCATGTTGTAGATTGTATCAGCAATTTATTCCTTTTAACGACTTGATTAATCTATCACATGTGTACACATTTAGTTTATCCATTTATCCATTGATGAATACTTGGGTTGCTTCCTTTTGGTAACCGTGGCTAATGTGGCTAAAAACATCAATGGGTAAATAAGAAATTGATTTATTTTCAGAAATTTGTTTGTGAGGGGAACAAATAATTTTTAATTATCCAAATAAAAACTAATCAAATGCCTCTCATTTCCTTACTTCTTCCCTTCCCTGAGCTTTGCTGAATAGAGATGCACTGTTATCTTGATGAAGTTTAAGGAAAGAAATGTTATCCTGGGTCAAAAGAGGTCACAAAACCTTGAACAGACTTAAAAATACTACCCATTGAAGTTCTAGGAAGATGGCGTTAAGAGCAGACAGGCAGAACTTAGCTTTCTTACAAAAACAATGAAAAAAGGGTCAAAAACTGTCCAAAGGACCTGCTTTCAGGGTCAGCAGACCAGGACAATGCTACACAAGCCCCAGGAGGGCAAGGGACAAAGACAAGGAACCCAAAACAATAAAAATGAGTTACCGTACCCCTGTGGCACCCAGGAAGTCCACCCCCAACTCAAGATATTAAGCCTGGATTAAACCCCTAGCTCACTGCGGCTGACTGAGAGGGGAAGAGACATCTTCCTCCCTATCAGCTGTTACACGGGAAGATAGAGGATGCTTTTGAGGGTGGAGAGTGGTTTCTCTTCAGTGAATTTGGCTAGCACAGCCTGCTTTGAATCGCTACTCTGACCTGACCAGAAACACAGAAAAGTGGAGGTTGAAACCTGACCAGCGGGGGAGTGGATGTAGCTCAGGCGGTTAGGCACTCGCCTCCCACACAGGAGGTCCTGGGTTTGGTTCTCAGTGCCTCCTAGAGAAGATGAGCACACACAGCAAGCAGACAATGAGCAGACAGACACGGGAGCCATCTTGGCGTGGCTGTGGCTCAAGCAATTGAGCTCCAGTTTACCACACGGAGGACTCCAGTTTAATCCCTGGGACCTCCTGGTAAAAAAGGAAAAAAGGCATCCCAGTGCTGCATGGAGAGGCCCAGGTCCAGGCACAGTGAGGCAGTGCACCAAAAAGACGATGATGCAACCAGAAAAAGAAAAGTTACACTGGGGAGAGCAGATGTGGCTCAAGCATTTGAGCACATGCTTCCCACATGGGAGGTCCTGGGTTTGCTCCCTGGTGCCTCCTAAAAAACGAACAATAAGCAAACAAATGAAAAAAAAAAACAACTCAGGGGAAGCGGATTTGGCCCAACAGATAAGGCGTCTGCCTACTACATGGGAGGTTCAAGGTTCAAATCCAGGGCCTTGTGACCCATGTGATGAGCTGGCCCATGCACAGAGCTAATGTGCACAGGGAGCGCCATGCCACACAGGGCTGTCCCCTGCGTAGGGGAGTCCCATGCACACGGGTTGCACCCTGTGAGGAGAGCCGCCCAGCGCGAAAAAAAGTGCAGCCTGCCCAAGAATGGCGCCGCACATATGGAGAGCTGATGCAAGACGATGCAACAAAATGAGACACAGATTCTGGGTGCCACCGACAAGAATACAGGTGGACATAGAAGAACACACAGCAAATGAACACAGAGAACAGACAACAGGTGGTGGGGAGGGGGGTGGGGAAGGGGAGAGAAATTTAAAAAAAAAAATTAAAACAACAACAACAACAACAAGCCAACTCAGGGGAGCCAATGTGGCTCAGTGGTTGAGTGCTGGCTTCCCACATGTGAGGTCCTGGGCTCAATCCCTGACCCTGGTACCTTAAAAAAAAAAAAAAAAAAGTAGCATGGGACTGTATAATATACTAAAACCACATATGAAATATGAATATGGGTAAAACTGCACATGTAAGACAATTTTTCTTTAAAACTGAACTAATATATGTTAATATTACAGATGTTAATATCAGACAAAAAAAAATAATGCTAAGTGAAAGAAACCAGACACAAAGTACTACATATTGCATGATTCCATTCATAAAAAACATAAAAATAAACCAATTTACAAAGACAAAAATAGACTAGTGGATATGAAGGATAGGATTGAGAGGTGACTGGTAAGGGTGTGGAGTTTACTTCTTGGAGAAAAATTCTAAAATTTCTTATGGTGATGAATGCATAATATTGTGATTATACTAAAAACCAATGATTATGCACTTTGGATAGATCATATGGTATATGAATATATCTCAATAAACTGCTTAAAAATAAATAAATGTGCACGAATAGCCAGAAGTAGTAGCCATGTATGGCAGGGGAGGCAGAGAGAGGTGAAGAATTCGCTTATTTGCTTTTTGTTTATTATTATTATTGAAGTAATGAAAATGTTATAAAAATGACCAGAGTAATGAATGCACAACTATGTTATTATACGAAATACCAGTGGCTGCACATTTTGGATGAACTGTATGCTTTATTAGTATCTATCAATAAAAACTGATTTGTAAAAAATTGATTTGTTAAAAAAAAAAGGAGCTAAAATTGAAGATCTAACTGCACATCTGGAGGAAAGAGAAAAAGTACAGCAAACTAATTCAAAACCAAGTTGAAGGGAAGAAATAGTAAGGACCATAGCAAAATAAATGAAATCGGGAACAAAAAAACCCAGAGAATTAACAAAAATACCATCTACTTAGTGATTTCCACGTCCAATTTAATGTGTAAGTACTTTACTTAAGCACCTTATTGAACCCTCATAATAATCCTGTATGATAGATTATCTCCCTCCTCCTACATACCCTCCCCTCTTTTTAATGAAGAAACTAAACCCAGGAGGTTAAATAACCTGCCTAGGTCAAATAGCCAGAAAATGGTTGAAACCCACGAACCTGTCTGTGCCTGGTTATAATTTCCAGTATGCTGAATAAAACTGGTGAGAATAAAGATCCTTGCCTTGTTCCCAGTATTGGGGTAAAGTACATTTACAGGTTTTTTTCTAGACACCCTTCATCAGATTAAGGAAATTCCCATCTATTTCTGGTTTGCTAACTTTTAAAAAATTATGAATGGGTGTGCAATTTTGTCAAATGCTTTTTCTGCATCCACTGAAATGATGTTTTTCTCCTGTATTATTAACATACACTGAATTTATTTCATATTCTAAGCTTTTAAAATAAGACAAAGTTCACCTAACATAAAATAAACCATTTTAGAGTATAAAATTGGTAGTATTTAGTGTATTCACAATGTTGTGCAAACACCAGTTCTAATTTCAAAACTTTTTAACCACCCCAATACCCATTAATTAATCACTTCCGACCCCATTCCCTGATTACCTTTAATCTGCTGTCTTCTATGCCTACTCTGCATATATCACATAAAGGAATCATATAGCATGTGACCTTTTTTGTCTTTTTTTTTTATTATGTTTTTTAAGGTTTATCCATGTTTCCCTTTTTATGGCTGAATAATATTCTATTGGATGTTATACCACAATTTAACTATTTGTCTGTTGATGAACATTTAGATGGTTTCCACACCTTTTGCCTAATATGAGTAATGTAGCTATAGACATTTGTGTATATGTTTCTGTGTGGGCATATGTTTTCATTTCTACTGAGAACACACTTGGAGTGGAACTGCTGGGTTGCATGGTAATTCTGTTTAACTTTTTGAGGAACCACCAAACTTTTCCACAGAGGCTACACTATTTTACATTCCCATAAGCAATGTCCAAGGATTTTTATTTCTCCACATCCTTACCAATACTTGCTATTATCTGCCTTTTTGATTATAGTCATCCTCATGGGCATGAAGTATCTCATTTGATTTTGATATGCATTTCTTTAATAACCAGTGATGTTGAACAGCTTTTCAATGTTTGTTGTCCATTTACAGATCTCCTTTGGAGAAATGTCTATTTGAATATTTTGCCTATTTTTAGTTGGGTTCCTTGTGTTTTAGTTGTTGAGCTGCAGAATTCTTTTATATATCCTGGGTATTAAACCCTTAATGGATACGTGATTTGCGAATATTCTCTCTCATTGGGTAGGTTTTCTTTACATTTTTTAATTAAAAAAAAAAAGGTATGATTTACAAAAAGTAAAACTCAGGAATTTTATAAAGTTCTTTTAGTTTTAACTGAATATGGTTGTTTAGTTTGCTAGGCTGCTGAAATGCAATATAACAAAATGCATTGGCTTTAAATGAGGATTTATTAGGTTGCAAGCTTAGTCTTAAGGCTGAGAAAAATGTCCAAGACAAGGCATCATCAGGCGATGCTTTCTCCCCAAAGACCGCCTGCCAGTGATCCTGAATTCCTTTATCACATGGTAAGGCACAATGCAGGATCTGCTAGTCTCACCCTCTTCTCCTGGGTTTGAGTGCTTTTAGCGTCTTTGTTCTGTGGCTTTCACTGTCAGTTCCTTGGGTTTCTCTCTTTGTATTCATCCCCTTTATAAAGGACTTCAGTAAGGGCACAAAGACCTACCCTGGATCATGTCCTACTGAAATAACCATATCAAAAGGTCCTACTTAAAATAAGTTTACACTCAAAGGAATGTTTAAGAAGATGATTTTTTGGGGTCCCCCAGTTTCAAACCATCATAACAGTCATGTAACAACTATTATAATCAAGATACAGAACAGGCGGCGGACTTGGCCCAGTGGTTAGGGCGTCCGTCTATCACACTCCCTACTTGACCCGTGTGGAGCTGGCCCATGTGCAGTGCTGATGCATGCAAGGAGTTCTGTGCCACACAGGGGTGTCCCCACGTAGGGGAGCCCCACACGCAAGGAGTGCGCCCCATAAGGAGAGCCGCCCAGCGCGAAAGAAGGTGCAGCCTGCCCAGGAATGGCGCCACCCACACGGAAAGCTGATTCAACAAGATGACGCAACAAAAAGACACAGATTTCCATGCCGCAGACAACAACAGAAGCGGACAAAGATGACGCAGCAAAAAGACACAGAGAACAGACAACCGGGGTGGGAGTGGGGGGGGAGGGGAGAGAAATAAATAAATAAATCTTAAAAAAAAAAAAAAGATACAGAACAATTCCATAACCCCCCAAACCACTATAGGCATCTTCATACAGGTTTGTGAGCATAAATTTTCATTTCACTTCGGTAAATACCTAGGAATAGGATTGCTGAATGGCATGTTTAACTTTATAAGAAACAGCCAAACTGTTTCCCAAAGTGGCTATACCATTTTGCATTCCCACCCAATGTGAGTTCCAAATGCTCCACATCCATCACTAGCGTATTTCCCCCCAATATAAATCAATCTAATAAGTGTGTAGTGGAGTCTCACACTGTGGCTTTAATTTGCATTTTCCTAATGTGAATTGCATACATCTTTTCATGGGCATATATGTTTGCCATCCATTTATCTTCTTTGGTTAAGTGTCCATTCAAATCTTTCGGATAGGTGATTTAAATATAGGTTTTATAGGCTATTAAATAGTCCTGTTTAAGTGCTCTGAATAGAAGCTCTTTATCAGATGTGTTTACTGCAAGTATCTTCTCCTAGTCTGTGTCTTGTCTTTTTCTTTTATAGTTTATGCTTCAGGTGGTGTTGCTAAGAAATCTTTTCCTAATTCAAAGTCATGAAGATGCACTCCAATGTTTCCTTCTAGAGGTATTATAGTTAAGATTTTACAGGTAGGTTTATGATTTGATTCAATTTAAGTTACTTTTTGTATAAGGTGAGATGAATAAGGTTAGTTTTTTTTGCATATGGACATCCAATTGTCCGAGCACCATTTGTTAAAAAAGATAATTCTCCATCCAACTGCTTTTGTACCTTTGTTGCTAATCAAGTGATCATATATGCGGGGGCACACATATATTAAGTTTTGATTCTTAAATCAACCTGGCATTCCACACTCCCTACTTGGCCACAATTTATTATGAATTATTGCACTTATTCTGCTTATATCTTGTGAAGAACTTCTGTATCTATGGTCATTATAGATTTCATCAGTAATTTTCATTTTTAAAATAACTGTCAGTTTTCATATCAGGCCTATGCTGCTTCATAAAACTATCTGGGAATCCTTACTTTTAAAAGATCTTATGTAAGCCTCAAAAGTATTTCGGTTTTAAATCTTAGATATAATCCAACAATGAAAGCACCTGGGCTTAGTTCTCTTGATGGGAAGATTTTTGACTATAAATTAAATTTACCTACCAGATATAGGGCTATTCAAAATTTCTATTTCATTTTGTGTCAGTTTTGGTTAAGATGTATTTTTCAAGGAATTTGTCCATTTCATCTAACTTGTGGACATTATTGGTATAATGGTAATACTGCCTTACTGAGCCTTTAATGTCTGTAGGATCTGTAGTGATATCTCTCTTTCACTGTTGAAATTGATAATTTGTTCTTTTTTCCCCTTCATCAGTCTAGCTGAGTTTATAAATTTTGTCGATCTTTTTACAAAATCAACATTTTAACTTTTTCCCAGTACTTTATTTCATTTATTCTCTTTATTTCTTCACTTGTACCTTGAATTTACCTTGCTTTCCTCTTTCTATTTTCTTAAAATAAAAGCTTGTTTTTAGACCTTTCTTCCTAATATAAGCACTTAGGCTATAAATCCCCCTGCCTTTTTTTTTTTTGACGTACCAGGGCTGGGGATTGAACCCCGGACCTTGTATATGAGAAGCTGGCACTCAACCACTGAGCTATACCAGCTCTCCCAAGTTGATTTTTTTCATTTTTTCTTTTTTAAAGCACATACCAGGGATTGAACCCTGGAACTGCATACATGGGAAGCAGGTACTCAACCCTTTGAGCAATGTTCATTCTCCTAAGTCCTTTTTTAATACATGAATTATTTGGAAGATCTTGTTTAATTCTGCAAATACTTGCTTTTTCCAAATATAGTGATAGTGAATTCAAGCTTAGTTCCAAGATGATCAGAGAACACACTTTGTACAGTTTTAAACCTTTTAAATATACTGAGTTGCATCATGGCTCGATCATGTCTATCTTGAACATGTCATGCACACTTTAAAAGTGTCAAGCTTTCAGAGGTCATTTAAACTTCCAAACATGATTGTGGCTCTATTTAATTTTTCCTTCACATATTTTGAAGCTGTGTTATTAAGCACATATACATTAAGGATTGCTGTGTTCTTCTAACAAACTGACCCTTTACCTATACAAAATGTCCCTGTTCTACATTGGTAGTACAAGGTCTCTTTAACCTGTTAATAACAGATATCTTAATCTCATGTTATTGCTGGCATGGTATATCTTTTCATATCTGTTTACTTTGAACCAAATGTCTCCTGTAGATAGCACATTGTCAGGTCCTGCTTTTTAATCCATTCTAACAAGCTCTGCCTTTTAACTGGAGTATGTTGTCCATTTACATTTAATGTAATTATTGATGTAATTGGATCTAGGTCTCTATTTTTACCGCTTGTTACTTGTTCACTCTGCTTTCTCTTTTCTGTCTTCTTTTTAGCTTAATTCAATATATTTTGAGCTACTTCTTATCTTTTGACTTAAAAAATTTTTTTATTCCCTCTCCCTTTGTAGCTTGCTTGTTATCTACTCTCTGTCCATTCACTGTGTGTTCTTTTGTGTGTCTGTATTTTAATTTATTCCCCCCCTTGTGGCTTGCTTGTTGTTTGCTCTGTGTCCATTCACTGCACGCTCTTCTGTGTTTTTACTTGTCTCCCTTTCTGTTGTGTCACCTTGCTAAGTAGGCTCTCTGCAGTCTTGCAGGCTGGTGGCACTCTGCGGCATGTGGGTGAGCCTGCCTTCACAAGGGGGCCCTGTGCCACAAACCCAGGGCCTCCCATATGGTAGACATGAGTCCAACTGATTGAGCCACAGTCGCTTCACTCTTTTTGCTTTTTCGGTTATCCCTTTTTGCATTTCTTTAGTAGCAGTTCTAGGGATTACAATATACATCCTTAACTTTATAGTTAGTTAATATTGTGGTACTTCATGTAAAATGTAAAAAGATCTATTTACCTTCCTATTTCCTGCCTTTGCACTTTAGTTGTCAAATGTATTACATTTATATATGCTATATAAGTGTGTGTATATATATATATATTTAAAAAGATTTCTCACCCCAGCTCATTGTTTGTGCTTGGTGTCTGTTCTCTGTCCATTCATTGTGTGCTTCTCCTCTTCTTTTTAGAAGGTACCAGGAACCGAACTTGGGAACTCCTATATGGGAGAGGTGCCTAATCCTTTGAGCCACCTCCACTTCCTGCTTGTTGTGTTTCTTGTTGTGTTCCCTCACTGTGTCTTCATTGTGTCATCTTGTTGCATCTGCTAGCTGCACTAGCCCATCACATCAGCTTGCTGTCTTGCTCATCTTCTTTAGGAAGCACCGGAAACCAAACCTGGGACCTCCCATGGGGTAGGCAGGTGTCCAACTGCTTAAGCCACATCTGCTTCCCTATATATATTTTTGTTTTAAACTGCTTTAAACTTAATTTAAAAAATTAAGGGGGAAAACGTCTTTTATACTTACCCACTATTTACCATTTCTGGGATCATATTTCCTAAACCAGAAGAACTTTCCTTTAGCATTTATTGTAGTGCATATTTATTTGGCAATACATTCTCTTAGTTTCTATTTATCTGCAATGACTTCATTTTTTTCTTCTCTGCTGAAGGATATGTTCTTTAGATATAGAATCCTGGTTTGACAGGTTTTTTCTTTTAGTACTATAGAGATATCCCTCCATGCTCTGGCCTCCATTATTTCCAAGAAGCCCAGTTTTAATCACTCTTCTGTATAATCTTTTTCTGCTCTGACTACTCTCAAGATGTTCTCTATATCTTGCGGTCTTATTAGCATTTATTTTGCCTGAGGTTTGCTGAGCTCCTCCAATTTGTGATTTGACAACTATAGCAACTGGAAAGTGGTGACAGTGGTGGAGATTAGAGAAAGGAAAGAGCCACAGAGTACCCCTAAATCTATATATAAAGTCTACTCAAATCTCTGGCTGATCCCTAACTACAAATACACAGGGTGGACTTCAAATAGCACAACAGGGTAAGAAACTGAAGAGATTCCCCACTTAGGGAGACAGCTCTTATAGTCCAACAAGTTAACTGCCTGTTAAAGTTAGTATTCTTAAGAGAAACAAAAGGGGATCTAGTCTGTGCTATAAATCATTCATGATGTCAGAATA
The DNA here is from genome assembly GCF_030445035.2 of Dasypus novemcinctus. Lineage (NCBI taxonomy): Eukaryota > Metazoa > Chordata > Mammalia > Cingulata > Dasypodidae > Dasypus > Dasypus novemcinctus. The sequence continues at coordinate 42,741,482 of NC_080675.1, forward strand.
CAATAGAAAATTGTTAAACATATGAAGAAATAGGAAAATGTAACCCATATATAAGAAAAGGCTGTTGCTGGAGACTGTCCCAGAGATGACCCAGATGTTAGAACTAGCAGACAAGGATTTTAAAGCAGATGTTAAATATGCTTGTAATGGATGAATAAAATGAAATCTCAAAAGAGAAATGAAAAACTATCACAAATAACCAAATATAAATTCTAGAACTGAGAAACATGTATATATAATGAATTCACTTGTTGGGCTAACAATAGAGTGAAGGTGACAGAAGGGTCAGTGAAATTTGTTTCTCCAGCCAATAAGACTGCAGGTTTCCCCACTAGCATTTTAGCTGCCTTGCTTAAAGCTGACTGCAGCATGCACTCAGGCAAAAAGCTATAAAAAGAGAAAACAGTGTAATTCCCATTTTCCAAACGTTAGCTTGCTTTCAGTTCCTATCTTTTTGGTTGCTCTCCATTTTTTCAGGTAGTTTTTTTTTTTTTTATATTCGTGAGTTGACAGCTGTTATGTTCAAGAGTTTGTCCAAAAGGAATCAATCCTATATTATCAGAAATGGAACTCTTCTATGTTATCTTTTACACTTTGCTTTTTATTTATTCTACGTTGTAGATCTTCCCACAGCAGAATATTCAGAACTTATTGTGCTATAAAATTGCATTACATAAGTATATCATCATTCATTTAACCAATCCTAATTTTGATTGCTGTCTCCTGTTTCTAATTAATACTGTATGAATAATGCTGCTATGGACATATTTTTACATTAATCTATTTTATTTATATAAATGTACCTTTTCTTTCTGAGCTCAAATGAAAATATATTTGATTCCTTTTTTTGTATATATTTTAATCTATAGAGATTTCTGTTGTGATTTAAAAAAAGTGATTGAATAATTTGTTAGCTGAAAATATTTTACACGTTAACTAGTGCCCAGAACCTATCATTCTAAGTCCTTTTTGGGGTGTGATGTGAAGACTTATGCAAGTTTAAGGAATAGTTCCAGTTTCATCAAGTAGGGCAACAGTTTTTTTGGGGGGAGGGGCTACAAGTAATATAAGAACATTGAGAACAATCAATGTGCTATGTAGTCATCACTACTCAAGCAATAATGTAAGACATTCTAAAATTTTATCATCTAATATTATAACTAGAAAAAATTCTAAATGTCAGACATATATAAATTAATCATTTGAAGTAAAAGAGTTATCTGTAATCCAGATGTCTAAAGAGAGTCAGAAAGACAAGTTCAGCAAGGTAACTGATATATAGTCTTTCAAGCATGATGGTAATTAGCTACCTGTAACTAATACCTAACACAGTGAGATGACTGGAAACAATTATCATAATTATCTTAAGCCAGCTAAAGCCATGACCTATTTAATGGCATTGTACACTGTGTTTTGATGCTTTCTCAATGGTTATATAAAATATTCGTAAAACCAATTACTAAAAAAACCCATGTACCTTTGCTCCATTTCCTGTGAAACAATACTCTGATTACTAATTTAGCTTTAAATCAAAGGAGTGTTCAACATATTCAGGCCTACCAATGTATATGAATGAACTAGTATTCTGGTTTACTTATCTGTCTCTTCTAAGTGTGGCTAACATTCTGCATTAATTATCAAGGTCCTGATAACCTGTGGGAATAAAATTTAAGTTTTTCAACCCACAAAGCTAACCCCTGAATGTATGAATTAAACCACTACTAAAAGTAAGAGTTTAAATATAAAAGGAGTTCTATTTTTTTATTGCAGCAATTTATAAAATGTTTTAAAAAATCAATTTTTTAAAATATCAGAAAGTAGAATTATATTTTGGATTTTTTCCTCACTTACCTTTTTCTTTGTCCACCCTAATGACAACCACACATTCATTCCTTCCAATTCGGATGAGTTTGTTTATAGAACGGATACGCCTTCTGGACAACTCACTAAGAAGAATCATGCCTTCAATGTTGTTATATTCCAGCAAGCTGACATAAGCCCCCATTTCAGCAATGGACCTTACATTCACCATCACTACATCTTCCACCTCAGGAAACTTGTGTTGATAAAATCTACAACTTAAACCTGGCATTCTGCAATTTAAAAAAAAAGAATGAAGTAAGTGTTCAGTTAAGGTCAAAGTAAAGAAAAATCAATTTTACACAACTTGCCCCTGAAAGAAAAAAAGATAAAGGAAAATACAGCTAATTAGTCTTTTCATGTCATTAAACTTCTTAAATGATACCAGAAAAAAAATGTTCAAATCAAGAATTCAGGATACCTTTTATCAATTTTCTATAATCTTGGAATGAAGATCAGATATTAATAGGATGTTCACATAATAAAAACTGGAGATTACTCAAAATAAGCATCCAATAGGCCCTGCCAGGAACAAGCTTTAATTTTTAATTTGCTCCACATTTATGTGAGGCATGGGTGATTCTCTGCAATCAGTTTCAGAGAAATCATAAAATAAAAAATAATGACCATCTATAAAGTATCTGAGATCTAAGGATTAAAGGTATACCTCAAAGGTAAAATACTATTTTAATATCACCATTTTAAGGAATGCTAAATGATGGCAAGCGTCATTACTATTTTAAACCTATTAGAAGAACTAAAGCTACCCTTCTCCAAGTCAGCTAAGACTGTACATGCAACCACCCACTCTATGAAGGGAAGAATGTTCTGAATACCTAAACCCTGGCCCTAACCAGATGATTTCTGTATGGTATTAACATTAAAGAAAAGGGCTAGTAAGAAAGAATTCATTTCACAAAGAATCTACATACTGATGAAAGATTTTGAATATATGTCCTTTATGAAATACTAATAATAACGTCAACTTTTTATGTCAGTCAGGAAAAGAGAAACCACACTAGGCATCTATTCAGCCCTTTACCATTTTTTCAAAGCATTATGATTTAACATTATTTTATGTGGTCCTCAACAACAAGCCTCAAGTCAGTCAAGTAGTAAGGTGAACTTTGAGAACAGCCCTAGACCTGGGTTCCAGTGCTTGCTCTCCTATCTATTAGCTGGGTTGCTTGGGAAAGGTGCCTTCTTTGAACTCCAATTTTCTTATTTGTGCCATGAATCTCACAGGTTTGTTGAGGGTCAAATAACATTAAATACATGCAAAAACATTTTGAAAAGTGTAATGTGCTATAAAACATATTAAAAGGCTAAGAAGGTCTTATTTTCATTTTATAATTTAATTAAGCACTTATTTTTGCAATATCTACTATGTACTAAGCACTATTGATACAACAAAGGCTCCTAACTAAGGAATTAAATATAAAATGTGAAACTAGTAAGCAAATTAATTACAATATAAGATACTACAGGGAGTAGATGTGGCTCAATTGGTTGGGCTCCTGTCTCCCAAATGGGAGGTGCTGGGTTTGGTTCCAGGTGCCTCCTGAAAAAACAAAAGCAAGCAAGCAAAACAAATGAAAACAAAACAAACAACAACAACAAAAACCCCCAAACCCCAAAAATCCAACTCAAGGAAGCTGATGTGGCACCTAGATTCAATCCCTGGCCCCTACAGGGAACCCAGACCTGGAAATAGTAAATGACTTCCTCAGACTGCTTAATAAGTTCAAGAACAGGAGTTAAATCCAAGTCTTCTGGCATCAAATCCAGAGCATCACCCACCTTTCAAAACTTTTTTTTTAAAAGATAGATTTATTTATTTATTTCTCTCCCCTCCCCCCCACCCCGGTTGTCTGTTCTCTGTGTCTATTTGCCGCATCTTCTTTTGTCCGTTTCCGTTTTTGTCAGCAGCACAGGAATCTGTGTCTCTTTTTTGCTGCGTCATTTTGTTGTGTCATTTCTCCGTGTGGGCAGCGCCATTCTTAGGCAGGCTGCACTTTCGCGCTGGGCAGCTCTCCTTATTGGGGGCACTCCTTGCGCCTGGGGCTCCCCTACGCGGGGGGCACTCCTGCGTGGCAGGGCACTCCTTGCGTGCATCAGCACTGCGCATGGGCCAGCTCCACACGGGTCAAGGAGGCCCGGGGTTTGAACCGCAGACCTCCCATGTGGTAGACGGACGCCCTAACCACTGGGCCAAGTCCGCCGCCTCAAAACTTATCAACTCCAAGCATTTTTCAAATATCCTGTGTTGTCAGTAATTTTGTCGAATGGTAGGTAGAACTCTCTTAAACCAGTGCATAACTCGCCTTAATGAAAGCAGAAAGTCCACCTTTTCCAAAGTAAAACATTGTATAATGGGGACAACTCTTGTGTTAATTTTAATTCAGCTTTAACACTTATCAGTTATATTCCCTTAATGCTATGTTTTAGTGTATGACTGCTACACAAAACATGGAGTTGAAGTATGAAAATTGCAAACATTACTATGCATCAGGCAACTACATCTTTTGATAATCGTAACTGTCATCGGTATCTAATTAACTGATAACAGGTAGCAAAGGTAAGTATAAATAATTCCCAAACACAGTTACAAGTTTTTGTCTTGAATAACAATTCTGCCGGGAAAAAATTCAAGACTTTTCTGTTACATCTTTTCTCCAAGAAACAATGTTTCGTTGTTTAATGAAAATTAAAGCAGCTGTAAGTTTTGGGGATAATTAAAGGGATCTCCGAGTAAGTATTTACCCCTACAATATTCTCTTATCTTATGCCTTTACTTAGGCTTAACCACCGTGTCTAATTCTACAGTTCTAGTCTTACTGCCAAAATATGGTAAACCGACACTAGGAGTATTCAAAGGGTAACGCATGTTACAGAATACACAACTATAACTATGAGGTAATTAAACTTCGATTTAAAGAAACCAATTAGATGAATAAACTATTCTTGGACCATTGTTAACCTAAAGCATTTCCAGACGTTGACGCTTCCCACCGTTTCATGGGAGAATGTCGGATCTGGTGTCCACTCAGAGGCAGGAGAAATTTTTGATAGTATTACTGGGGCGGAAGGAAAAAGAGGGATGGAATTCTCAGGTCGGAAAAAGCAACAGCGCTCACCGTCCTAGGGCGGGGAGGTGTCGGAGCGTCCTGCCAAGGCCGCCACACCTCAAATCATCCTCACTTTAAGCACACAGGAGTGACTGTACTGTTGACTTGACCCATTTTCCATCACCAGATTCTCCGCTCGTACAATGCCGCCTCTGGAACACTGAAAGACCGACACGGAGCCGGCGAGGAGGCTTGCTACACAGCCGGCAGACGGTGGAAGGGGTGTCCAGTTACTTCCCGCGCAGGGACGGGAAAACGAAGGGGTTTTAGCTCCGGGCCTACCCTCTCTCGACCACCCAGGTCATTGGACACAAACCAACGTGAGTTCTTGGAGAAACCGAGCTGAGGGACTAGTTACCTGAGGTATATGTGCGAATTCCGCACTCAGGTCCCGCGCCGCGATCTTTAACCGGAGAGATCAGACTCTATCCACCCGCACCATCCACCGAGCCTCTTCGGCGTGCGCTTCGCTCGACCCCACAGCGCATGCGGAACCACCTCGCACCACGCAAGCGCTAACAGTAAAGGACCTTCTTCACTGATCATAGAGTCGAGGTCCTCCGAGAATTAGAAAGCATGTGGGTCATAGCAGAACCTGAAAAGTAGTCCTTCTCGTTATCTTTATTATTCACTGAAAATCCTTTAAGGCGCTGGAGAAAGGTAGGCCTCTGACTCCTTGTCCTTGAAGAACGAATCCTTTCTCAAAACTTTAGCTAACCATGAGGTGGCGCTGTGGACAAAGAGGAACGTGAAGGAAGAAAAGGAGTGTTCTCTTCTCTCCTACTCTTTCGCCGGACGGAAGCAGCGCTTTGCGCAGCCGCCGGAAAGCAGAAGGGGGAGGAGCTGTGGAGGCAAACCGGAATCGAGGAGTAGTTCCGCGGCGCGAGAGTTTCAACATCCGGGCATCGCCTCCTTCGCGTCCTCCCTCTCAGGCCCCTGGCCAACAGGAAGCGGAAGTAAAGGGTGCGTACCCCGCTGCCTCTTAGCAACGCGAGGGGTCAAGTGACCCAACCAGCTGACTCCGGTAGTGGCGTTCAGGGACTGGAACTATTGCAGGCACGGTTGCCCGCCTGAGACCGAGGCGAAGAGTTATCTTCAGAATGTCGGGCAAAGACCGAATTGAGATCTTTCCCTCGCGAATGTAAGTAAAAGAATGGATTGAGAGGCATTTATTTATAGGTTCAGGAATACCTGCCCGGAGCGCTATTCCTCCATACCCTGGACCAGCAGCTAGTGCTGGAAAGACATCCCTGAGTTTCTCAGGCACTCCTGTTACCACTGTACCTTGTTAATACTTATGTTAATATCACCCAGCACAATGTGAAGTGATATTTTGTTTACACGTCTTTCTGTCCTACTAGACTGGGGTGTTCTCCAGGTTGAGAGAGTATCTTGATTATTTACCCATAAAAGGTACACAAAAAATGTTCCTTGAACAAATCCTTGCCCTCCTGTCCTGTAGAGATGACTTTCTCCTTGATAGAAGTAACATAGCACCCCAGGTTTTTGACCAGTTTGTAAAGAAAATTTTGAATTTTTTTCTAATGCCCCCAACAAATTGTGGAGAGTGAAAATTGTTTTTACTTTTGCTCTTCTCCTCCTCTCCTTTTTTTCAGTGAGGAAGCAGAAAGTCAGATTTGCTTCTGACATTTAGATTGTTTGATTGTGGTCCTATCCCTTTAGGGATATTCTATTGTTTTTCCTCACCCTGTCTTTTTTCTCCAGGAATCTGAGACTACTTAAAACAGTTATATTCAGGGGAGCAGTGTGACTCAAGTCGTTGAGCACCTGCTTCCCACCTGGGAGGTTCTAGGTTCAGTACCTGTGCCTCCTAAAATCAAACAACAAGCAAACAAATGAAAAACCAACTCAGGGGAGCCGATGTGGATCAGTGGCTGAGCACTGGCTACGTAGGAAGTCCCAGGTTCAGTTGCTGACCTCGTACCTAAAAAAAAAAAGATTTCTGTCTTTGTTACATGGCTCTAGTTCTTAATGAAACGTTTTGTTTGTTTGTTCTTTACCTTCATCTGCTGGCTTACTAATTGTTGTATGTACTAGGTAGGAAGCAAGCTAATTGTGGAGAAAGGCAATGGATGTAAAATAGATAAGAATATTAACATTTCTTGTTTTTATTTTGATTTAGAAGTTTGGGACTAAGAGGTGAGAAAAATGTTTGTGCAGGTGAAATTTGCAATTTGAGAGCATTCAGCTTGCTGATTGAAAGGAAAATCAGGTGCAGGAAGTAATCCTGTCTCTAAATATTTTCCTAAGCCCTGACAGTAGTTATTTTGTCATGTAGTCAGATGTCTTTGATTCAGCTGGAAACGAAGCCATCATCCTAACTGAAAGTCCGATTTTTTTAGAGACCTGGGCTAGAAAATACACTGGTAATTACTGTTACATAGACAGTTCCAATATGGTAAGGATAAGACTGTATTATCTTGTGAAATGCTTCTTACGACCACTTAATGCACAAGAAGAATCAAAACAAGTTTAGAGTGAAATCAAAAGAGGCATGAAGTATTTGGAGTCAACAGAAGTCAGCCAAATCCAGGTTCTACCACATAGTAGCTATAAGTCCCTTTGGGGTAAGAGTGTAAGATCTCTTAGAGTCTCAAGAACTAAAATTTGTCCATTTCAAAGAGATTCTATTACCTAAGAGGAAATTAAAATTAGCATGGAGAATTTAATCTTAATCTATTAAGATTAAGGTATTCATAGTATAAACTTGACGGAACCTTCAGTGCTAGGATTTGACTTAAATTTCATGCAAGTTTTTGAACCCAAATTCTAATGGTTATTGTCGACAATGCAGTATGTTACATGTACACATTGGAGTGGATAGATCCTACTCAAGCTGGAAACTGAACCACCTTCAGTTGGTTAGACCTCTGTGAGGCCAGTTAGTGAAAAGTCAGCTACTGATAACTAGCTCTTTCAAAGACATCTGTTCATCTGAGGTGATTTGTAATCTTTAAGGGGAGGCAGTGTGGCATGTGGTTGCATATGGTGGATCTAGGTTTGAGCCTCATTTTAAGCCTTGGGAAAGTCACTGGAGTCAGAAATCTGTGATTTAAGTTTCTGCCCTGCTTTTTCCTCACTGAGTGACTATGGAAAAGTCTCTTCACCCTTCTGAGCCTCATTTTCCTGATTTTTAATATAATGCCTAAAGTTCCTTTCAGCTATAAAATTGTCTCCATAACTTTAATTCTACTGTAAGAATTTCAGTGTATCAAAGAATTTAGCCAAAAGGTACAATAATTGCTATTTTGTATTGATTATACCACCAGTGATATGATTAATACCTAGGTCATCCAGTCTGTTGAATTTTATTTTCTACTTCTGATTTCATTATTGAGCAGCAAGAACAGAAATGTCAGTTTCTCCTGTTGCTGTCTTGACTATGGTACCGGGGTTTTGAGGTGAAAATATTAATATAAGAAGTTGAGGAGACTTCAGTCTAAGTTTAGCTTTCCACTTCTCAGGAGTCTTATATATGTCATTAATAAATGAATAGTTAATAATATCAAAACACTTTAATGTCATACTTTTAATAGAAGTAGTAATTAATGGTTGTGGTATAAAATTATAAAATAAAAGATACAAAAGAGTATAGAAGTAAAAAGTAATCCCTTTTTACCCTTGCCCCATTTCCCAAAGGTAACTACTGTTACCAGTTTTTGTGAATCCTTTCTAGCACTAGTCTCTCCATCTATAAAAGCAAATTTATCCCTTACTTTGCATAACTGAGAGCACTTCTAAATGCTATTCTATCCCTTGCAATACAATACATAGAAATTGTTCTATATGCACACATTCAGGTCTACATTCTTTTTTTAAAATAACTACATATCATTCCATTGTGTAATATACTATAATTTATTTAACATTTAGCACACTTCCACCCTTTTACTGGTACCAGTAAGACTAGAGTGCTCATCCTTATCCTTATACATTTTTTTTCACACATATGAGGGAGTAAATCTGTAGGATAAATTCCTCAGAGTGGTATTGCTGGTCATGAAGGTAAGTGCATTTCTAATTTTGATATATATATTAATGGGTAGGTTTTTGAAAAATTCTTACACATCTAATGGAAACTGAAACATAAATTCACAAATAGATATTTAAACTATGCTGGCATCATAAAATAGGGCTCCTGATAACTCATTTATGATTTAATAAATATTTAGTCCAGATATTGATTTAAAAAGATGTTTTTATTTTAAACCTCTCATTTATGGGGAGAAACTACAAAATTGAGAAACCAATTGAACTTGTTAGCTCTACGTTCTCATTCTCATGGCATCAAAGAATAAAGCATAATTTTAACACTGTGCTGGGGCAGGTATTTTTATTTCTTTGTTTCTTTTAGACAATGGTAAGAAATATTTTTTGCATCTGTTTATATAGGGCACAGACCATCATGAAGGCTCGGTTAAAAGGAGCACAGACAGGCCGAAACCTCCTGAAGAAAAAATCTGATGCCTTGACTCTTCGATTTCGACAGATCTTAAAGAAGATAATAGAGGTAGAATGAAATTTGCTTAGAACAGTTTATTTTAGAAATACTTAAGGAAAATTCGGCCTGGCCCTTTGGCATTCTTAAGTAATTTTAATTGAAAGTTCTTTCCTTCAAAAGTGAAAAATGCCATTGTAACTGTAACAAGTTTTAGGCAAGTCATTTAATAAAATCCAAACTCTTTATCCTTCCTTGCCCACAAAGACCCACGTGATATGATTTTTGCCCCTGCCTGCCTCTCTGACCTTGTTTTGAGCATTCTTTCCAGTAATCTCCTCTACAGCCTTTGCATATTCCTTCTGTTTGGATTGCTCTGTCTCCAGATCTTCTCATGACTGCTTCTGGTCTCTTCACAGAGGGGCCATCAATGATCACCCAGATTTGGGGTGACCACTATATTTGCTTCTATCAGTTCTGCTTTTATTTTTATCATAGCACTTGCTACCACATGCTATTTTCTAGATTTATTGTTTCCCCTCACTAGAATGTAAACTCTTTGAGGGCACAGACTTTGTCTTTTCAACACTATATTCCCATTGCCTAAAATAGTGCTGGCACATAGCAGGTTTTAATTTTTAGATAAATACGTGAGTACAGAAGTAGACATATTTTTAAAAAGTGAAGATTTCCCATACTTTTCCCCACCCCATCCTTCTCTTATTTCCCAAAAGTATTTCCTCTTGACACTTTGGTTTATAACTGTCCAGTCTTTTTTTTTTTTTTGGTATCATATACCAAGAGTATTACTTTTGTAAAGCATATACTTATACTAAGAGTATTATACATGGATATGTGTGTTGTCTGTATGATAGTTTTTCACTAGAAAAGCATCTTAGAATCTGGATCCAAGGGCATTTTTATTTAAATTTTCAAATTGGGATTATGCTAATATATAGCTTTATCAAATGATGTTTGAGGTGGCCTATTTTCTTAAATTCTTCCTAACTGGTATTAATCTCTTTTTATTTGTTGCCAATCTGTTGGGCTAAAACTGGTATCTGGGAAACGGACTTTGGCCCAATGGTTAGGGCGTCCGTCTACCATATGGGAGGTCCACGGTTCAAACCCCGGGCCTCCTTGACCCGTGTGGAGCTGGCCATGCGCAGCGCTGATGCGCGCAAGGAGTGCCGTGCCACGCAAGGGTGTGCCCCGCGTGGGGGAGCCCCACGCGCAAGGAGTGCGCCCCATAAGGAGAGCCGCCCAGCGTGAAAAGAAAGAGCAGCCTGCCCAGGAATGGCGCCGCCCACACTTCCCGTGCTGCTGACGACAACAGAAGCGGACAAAGAAACAAGACACAGCAAACAGACACCAAGAACAGACAACCAGGGGAGGGGGGAAAATTAAATAAATAAATAAATCTTTAAAAAAAAACAAAAAACTGGTATCTTATGTTAGTTTGCATTGCTTCAATTACATGTGAATTTAAGTATCTTTTCAAAATATTGGTAACTTGATTTTGGTGGATTTCTTCTCTTTGTAGAAGTTCTGTTTACAGTCTGGCTAGTATGTAAAATGCTAAAAATACTCTCTCCAAGTCTTTTGCTTATCTTTTTTTTTTTTTCCTCTATATTTTTAAAGAAGTTTTAGATTATAGAAGTTACATTGAAAATATAGGGGGTTCCCATATACCCTATTCCCTCCCTCTCTCACATTTTCTTATTAGTAACATCTTTCATTAGTGTGGTATATTTGTTAAAATTGGTCAACATATATTGAAGCATTGCTACTTTCTGTGATCTTTAGTTTACATTTGGTTTACACTTTGCACCATACAATTTTATAGGTTTTGGCAAAATGTATAACAGCCTGTATCCATCATTGCAAAATCATGCAAAACAATTCCACTGCCCTAAAAATGCCCTGTGTTTCACTTATTCTTCCCTCCCCTGCCCCTCAGAATCTATGGTAACCACTAAGTTTCAGTTTTTCAAAAATAAGGTTCATAGTTACATGCGTTAGTATTGAGGGCTTGACATACTGGTTTCTTTTCTTTTATTAGGCACTGCCTATGTACTCAAGAGATCCTTGCCCCTCTATTTGAGAATGGAGCAGTACTCCCCAGGATGGGAGTTTAATATTTTGTTGTTTATTGTGTAGATTCCACCCACTGAGATAACACCCTATGACAAGATGAACACTTTCATATTCCATAGAAGCATGCCCCAGGTTTTTGCTTATCTTTTAACATTTAAAAAATATTTATCTTAATTATTGTTTTTAAAATGTTAGACCTAAAAAGTTTAGGAAACATATTCTGATATATTTTCTTTTGTTCTAGTTTTTTTTTTAACCTTTAATGTCTGGAAATGTAACTTTATATCATTTTGCAAATGAATGGTCAGTGAATGATCCCTTTACTGTACTAAATTCTCCTATAGACTGGGGTTGTAGAATCCTCTATTCCATTTCATTGACTAATCTATACCAGAACCAGATGTATTTCCTTATTGTAGCTGTACATTTTTCATACCTGGAAAGGGAACTCTGCATCTACCTGCCCCAGTTTTTGTTCTCTTTAAAAAAAAATTATTGAATATTTTTAGGCAAGAACTGTAGAATCAATATGCCATTAATGTTTTGATTTCAACTCCCAGGGAACTTAGAAATTAATTTGAGCAAATCAACATGTATACCCATTGAGGAATAAGGTAGGTCATTTGGTAAAGCATCTGTTTTTTAATGTGTTTATTCTGATGTTTTAATTATAAAAATCATGGTATTGCGACATTGTTAATGACCATAACCAAAACTGTTCAAGTAAAACTGGAAATGTTCGTTTTATTTTGCCATTATTATTATCAAATTAATATTTACATAAACACCAAGCATAAATTACTGATGATTATTAAAGAAACATAATTATATGATTATTCCTTCTAAAATACTTGGTTGAATATGCTGTTGTTTATGCTTTTCCAGACTAAAATGTTGATGGGCGAAGTGATGAGAGAAGCTGCCTTCTCACTTGCTGAGGCCAAGTTCACAGCGGGGGACTTCAGGTCAGAAGACAACATGGGTGTTTTGAGGAAAAAAAACAACGAAGTGCTTTCTTGTTCATAATTTCATTTAGAAATCACTTTTTAACTTAAAAAAATACACATTAAAGACAAATTATATAGTGATAATAAAAGGGAACTCTTTTAACCTATCACCCTAACCACCAGTGTTTCATTCCTATCCACCTGTATCTTTTACATAGTTGCAGGCACAGGATACTTAGTATCTTATGGTCCATTTTTAAACGTTTTTATCATAAATATTTTCCATGTTTTCACATGGCTACATAATTTTTCTCTAGATGTTCCATAATTAGCCCTTTTTCCTAATACTGGACCTTTGAGTTGATTTTCAGGTTTTTGGAGTATTAGAGACTATGCAGTGAACATCTTCATGCATCTATATTCTTGTTTCTGTTGAATTATTTCCTTAGGATAAATTTCTGAGAATGGAATTGGTTATTTAAAGTCATGAGCTTTATGGCTTCTATCATATCAGTATATGCTTTACAAACCATACGAAATGGTTTACATTATTTTTTAAAAAGGAAATCTGCCAGCTTACATAGATTGTGATTCTTCAGGTCTCCCTTTGTAAGTTAAATGTCTTCCTCAAGGTTTCAAGTTTCTGATTTCAATCATCTTTTCCCAATGACATGGTGCTTCTGTTCTTAGTTTGTAATATCTAAGAGCTTTATCTGGTGGCAGATCCTATAGCCTGAGGGGCTATGGCCCTTTGAAATGGTAGACTTTAATTCTTGGCATTACTGATAGGATAACAACTTGCACTGACTTTTCCAGCAGAAAGAGGGATCAGTAGTGTGTAAGTGGTATGGGACTGTGTTTCAGAAGGTTATGGGGAAATCACCTTATTTTATAACATTAACTGATGATGAGTCATACGAGGTGAGGTGAAAGTCAGGTAGATTTCAGGATAAAGAAATTGAACTTCTCTAATGATTTGAGCAGCAAACCTAGAAGGAGGGGAAGTTAATTCCAAGTTACATTAGGTGAATAAGAATCCCTAAAGTCATATCCATGTACCACATGTATGACTGAAAACTCAAACGTTCCATGACTTTCAGAATCTTTGTTGTTTCCTTAGGACTGTTTTGAATATTGTTCATTTCCTGCTCTCTGAGGCCCTCTTCTGGCAGCAGAGGTTTTTTTCCCTTTTTTTGGAAAAGACAATTATCAAAACTTAATTGTGACATCACACTCTTGGTCTAATTTAATGCTGAAACCTATCCAATAGATTCCTGTAGGATTATTTCTTCCTCTAAAAACACAACTAAAGAAAGACTTTTTGTTTACTGCAGCACCACAGTTATCCAAAATGTGAATAAAGCCCAAGTGAAGATTCGTGCAAAGAAAGATAATGTAGCAGGTAACTTTTCAAATCTTTAGAAGCCTTGGTGGAGAAAAGGTGGCATTTAAAAATTAACCTGTTTATACAACAAGACTTTGATGTCCTAATTTGTCCCATTTATCCAGAACAAGTTGGTTTGCTTTGCATGTTAATATGCTTGTAACAATCAGATTGCTTATCACTCAGGATATTTTGACTTTTGGATAGAAATGAACACTTAAGGCAGGTTCCTAAATTTATTAACTGGAGCTAGTTACAATTCCAGACTTAATCCTTTGATTATTTGATGAATAAGAAACACAGGAAGGGAAGTGAATGTAGCTCAAGTGGTTGAGTGCTTGCTTCCCATATACAGGGTACCAGGTTCGAACCCCGGTACCTCCTTAAAAACAAAGAGACAAGCAAAAAGGCCAACTCTCATTGGGGAGCAGATGTAGCTCAGTGGTTGGGTTCCTGCTTCCCAAGTATGAGCTCCTGGGTTCAATCCCTGGTTCTTCTTAAAGCAACAACAACACAGAAGACAGTAATTAAGAAACTGAATCTGATGTTTTTGTGAATCCATATATGCTTATGTGTTTCACAGGAGTTACCTTGCCAGTGTTCGAACATTATCATGAAGGAACTGACAGTAAGTGTAAACCGTTCTGTGTTAGTGTCTCAGGATTTCCTCCTGATTGCTCTGTAAGTGAATTTTGTTCTAACAAATGGTGTTAGGTTGACCTTAGAGTTCAGTGGTTCTAGTATGAGAAGCCCTCTTATCTGATATAGTCGATTAGTTAATCAGAAAGTTTGTTATGGCAGGGAGCCATAAAACACTCTACATGTCTTTAAGATTTTCAGTCTAGAAATATATAAATGTAGTCATTTATCATTTAAAAAATGATCTTTGATTCAAATCTACTGATTAGACTTCTGTGTTCTTTCTATGTATACTACACACTCAGTTTAGGTTTCTTAAATTTGAATAACATCTTAGACACTGATGCAGTATGAATGCTAAATCATTCTACATTTTTTGTAGCCCCCCTCCCAATTTTTACAATTGTCCCACTCATTCCTAATTTGATAGCATTTTTGGTAGTAGCACATCTCTTTTGAGTCTCTCCAAAGTAATCAACTTTTTTTCCCATAGAGACAGTGCTCTTTCTTGTTGCACTTCTATTTCATTTATGTAATATTTAATTAAATCACGTGGAATAAATACAGGTTGAATAAAGAAGTAGAGCATTTTAAAGAGCTGCTGTTAACAATGTCATTGTACTGGGGGCCTCGGGCAGTATGATTTACCAAGGAAATGAAGGACATTAGTTAATCCAGCAAGGTGGTGAGGTGAAGACTGGTTAAAAGCTTCCCTATACTTACATTTAGAATAGTAGCTTTGTGGAAACTTTATTCAGCAGCATGCTCCTGTAGTGTTTAGGGAGTGAGATGGGCACTTCCTAATGGCATGTAACAGAGATTAGTGAACTGTTCAGCATTCTGAATTATGTTCTTTTTGGGAATTTTTAGAAGATTATTTATTCTAACTACATATGTCTGACTTGCAATTTCAGGTTATGAATTGACTGGTTTAGCCAGAGGTGGGGAACAGCTGGCTAAATTAAAGCGGAATTATGCCAAAGCAGTGGAACTTCTGGTGGAACTAGCTTCACTGCAGGTAAGTAGCAGAAGAGCTTGTTTTATTTTGAGTTTTATTCAGGTCTTGAGTCAGAGCATACTGTAGTTAGTATTTGAAACTGTTTCCATGAACTTATCCTAAGATCCTTTGATTCCTGAAATGGTGGCTTCAGCATCATTGTCCTTACTTGTACAGTTTCACTCTTTGCTAGGGGAGAAAATCAAAAGTTGATATTAGACTTAAATACAAATATAACAAGGTTTTGCACGAAGGCTGTTGGGGGGGATTGGGTCCTTTGTGGTCAGTTAATATAGGTCTGGTTAAAAGTGCATGATTGTTTCCTCTTGTCATCTCTATGTCTTTATTTAAGTCAGTCTGACATAAAGAGTTATAGTACTATGGAAATGATGTGATTTCTATGAAAATCTTAATTTTTTTTTTTTTAAGCATGCAATAAAGTCTTGGTTCCCAGATATTTTCTACAGATATAGTATGAGTGTCAAGGGAACAGATGTGATTGGGAAGACTTTGTGCGTACATTATTAATTTGTCCTCTTAACTTAGACTTCCTTCGTTACGCTGGATGAAGCTATTAAGATAACCAACAGACGTGTAAATGCCATTGAACATGGTGAGTATAGCTGCTGTGGAAGCACTGTCTGTATTTGCTTGTCTGTTCCACCACATGAAATGCAGCTGCTAGGAAGTGGGCACTGTATGAAGCGTTGAAGATTTCAACGTAAATAAGACCATTGTCTCTGCACTCGGTGGGAAAATAGAAGTGTGTCATTAAAAATTATGGAATGTTTTATTATTTTCTGGTTATTCATGCAGTTAGTAATGGCTACAAACTCTTACAAGCTATAGCGTTTTTAGTTCTTTCCAAGGATGGAGAGATACCTTTTGAATACATTAAATATTTAACTCTCTCTCCTTTAGCTCTTTTGTCTTAACTTGTCCTAGTCTTCTTTATTTCTAGAAATAAATTTTCCCATTTTTGATTGATTTTTTCCATCTCTTTTATTTCATTATTTAAAACTATTACTGCTTAGTACTGCGTCTTTTTTTCACAAAACAGTTTTCATTAAAAAAAAAAATTATTCAATAGCCAAGAAATTATTTTGATTGGGGCTCTATTAGTGTTAAAAAAGAAGTTATCTCATTTTTCAAAAACTCAAAACACATTTCTTGAGTGCTTGTTAGTGCCAGACCTTATACATGGAACTGCAAGCAAAACAAAATATGTAATAGTTCCTACCCCCAAGGAGTTCACATTCTAGAAATAGAACAGGCAAATTCTATATAATGTAGAACCTGGTGACTGACATAAAACTCAGCTTACTGTGTTCCTCTTTTTTTATTTTTTATTAGATAAGTTGTAGTTTTACAGAAAAATAATTTAGGAAATGCAGAGTTCCCATATATACCCTCTCACACACAGTTTTCCCTATTAACACTTTGCATTAGTGGGGTACCTTTGTTACAATTGATGAAATATTGTAATGATTATACTATTTACTAACTATAGCCCATAGTTTATATTAGGGCTCACTATTTGTGCTGTACAGTCTCTGCTCCTAAACAGTGAATTGCTGTTATATTTAAATTAACATTTGGTTTCAGTGTTAATATATTCATACATATTCAGTGTATTCAATGTTATATATGTCATGGTCCATTATGTTATCAGTACACAGAATAAACTATAAGGGCATATACAGAAATATTTATAGTGACTGCTTTTAGTTGGATTATACTTCATTTTTTTTTGCCCTGTTTTTGTTTTCCAAGTTTTCTACATTAATTTTACAATGAGAAAAGTAATCATTATACAAATGGACATAGCAATTTGAAAAAATAAAAGGGGGATATTTGAAGTTCTCACATTTATATATTTTTAAAAATTCTAGTCATCATTCCTCGGATTGAACGTACCCTTGCTTATATCATCACAGAGCTGGATGAGAGAGAGCGAGAAGAATTCTATAGGTTTGTTACAATTGGCAGTTAATTGTCACTTTTTGTTTTTCATATTCTAAAAGCTCAGTTTGCTGAGAGACTAAACTGACTTTATGTTCTTTAGAATTAGCACAGCTGATTTTGAGAAGTAAGACAATTCTGATAAATAAGATAATATTGCCAAAGGCTGTGGAGACAACTCTATGTCAAGTTTTGCAAGTACCTAAAACTGGGCATCTCTAAATAGCCTTTCAAAAAAACTAATAAATAGGCTTGATTATTCTTTAAAATGGAACCATAATTTACATCCGATGTTTCCTACATGAAAACTGAGGGAAGTGATTTGGATTAATCAACAAATACTTATTTTATGTTGAACATGTTCCAGGAAAAAGTATGAAGTACTGGAGGCATTAAGTAATAGAATAAATCGTTAACGATTCAGCACAGTAATTTGAAAGAAAAGATATGATGCATGTGCATCACTTAGTGCAAGCAGGAGTAAATAAATATTGTATAAATGGTATGTGGGTCAGTGTGCTAGGTTCAGACATGGGAGATGAAGGCAGGAGTAATCAGGGAATCAGGGAAGACACAGCAGTCGTAGACCTTGAAGAGTAGCATCCGAGTATGAGTAGTAATCTTACCAAAGGTTATTTAGTTTCTGTCCTTTAATGATGTCTGTGGTGTTATTTCAAATTGAGTGATCCAAAATTTAAGTATCTGAATGCTTAAAATCTGGAATTAAAACTAATAGAGCTAAAATTTTGTTCTAGTCTTGAGTGTTTAATTACCCATGTTACAAAATGAGAGATCAGTTTGATTTAGTACTGAAATAAATCTTGTGGCACACAGTGTTCAGAAAACACCCCCCTTTATTTTACAGGTTAAAGAAAATACAGGAGAAGAAAAAGATTCTCAAGGAAAAATCTGAGAAGGATTTGGAGCAACGGAGAGCAGCTGGGGAGGTGATGGAGCCTGCTAATCTTCTGGCTGAAGAGAAGGATGAGGATCTTCTGTTTGAATAATCTTTCCTGCTCTGTTCATTTCAGAAGCCCTAAAATTCAGGCTCCATTTTAATTCATGGTGTATAGGTGTGGTATGTGTAGCTATTTATTTTTTGGCCTAAGAATTTCACTGGTGGTAAAATTTCCCTGGGCATCAGTTTATGGGATTACTTTTACAGTCACATTTCAGCAAACTTTTATCACAGATAAAAGATTTGTAGAACCTGCCCACCCAGGAACCTGTGGGATTTACTACTCGTAGTCACCCTAATCCAATTACAACCGTGTTATAGGTGGTCTGCTTACTGAGCATATTAGGAAATAACCCTTAGGAAGCCTCAGTGGTTGCAGGCCAACTACCACATGTGTACCTTTGTTGCTACTTCCATGTAATCATTGATGCTGTTTTGAGGTTGCTGCAGCAGCCCTGTATTATCGTGGTACTTCTCAAGCATTATGAATACCTTCACTTATTTTTCTTTGCATGACAGGTCTCTATCCTCATCTGTCATGGGAGTTCTGCCAATTTAAATGCGGCTATGGTATAATTAGTAAAACGATTTAAAAATTTGTTCCTTTTCAATTAATTTACTGCTGAAAAGAGTGTTGTTCTTATTCTCAGACCAGTACATGGTCTTGTTCACAAAGAGTTTTCTCTGTAGAAATGTAGGAAGTTGTGAGTAACCTTTTTTCTCCCTCCATATAGCAGTTTTACTAGCAGGCTTACTCTTGCGTTTTGGGGTACTAGTAAGTATATGATTTCCAGTGAGTTAAGAGGGTCATAATACTTCTTTCTTTCCTCATCTGAGAAAAATACTAATTCCCATTTTGGAGTATAATATGGTGACTTTTTAGTGTTTTATAAACAGTAACAACTTGCTATCTTTCACATATGAAGAGGCATTTCAATAGCTGCATCAGGTGACTTTGAGCTTTCTAGTAACTGATTTGGCATGCGTGATCCATTTAGGCTTTCTTGCAACCAGTTCCAGGCATTTTTGACATGACTGGTGATGGGACAGTGTTTTAGTCAGTGACACTGTGACACTAGCCTTATTAGTATTCTATTTTAATCAGTTACTAGCACAGACTTTTTACAGCACTAATTTAGCAAATATTCATATATATTATTCCTATAAAATAATAAAGCTTAGTTTTTAAAGTAGTTATCTTATTTATCACAAAACTGTTTCAATGAGGTACATATTTTAATTCTCCATTTTATAGGAAGACATTTCTAGGCACATAGAGTTTGCATAATTTGTTCTAGGTTAAAAAGCTGTAAAGTGGTAAATCCGAGATTTAAACCCAGGCAGTTTACCTTGAGAGTTTAATTCTTAATTTCTATCCTTTCCACCTTTATTTAGAACTGTGGGTATTTAAAGATAAGACATAGGACCTGTCCCAGAGGTCTGCTTTAAGTGTACCTTGATTTCATTTCAGAGCCTTGGTTCTCAAGTACTGCATGCCACTAAGAGGCAAATATTAGTATGAAGGTGGGGGCAGGAAGCCAGATTTAGTGGTTTTTCATTCAGGTAAACTTAACATTCACTTTAAAGCAGAGTCAAAAGTACCCCAGATTTCTCTTGTGGCTTTTTAGAGCTCTGGTATTTATTTCCTTTGTTTAAAGTACCTAAGAGGGTGAAGAAGATTTTGTGGTTTAGCATACTGTTAAAAAAAGAAATAGTGGATAATTCATCATGTGGGGTTGCGGTGAACTGGTTCACAGGAAGGGGACAGGTAATAGGAATAGAAAGCTAGATTGGGGTAGCAGGTGTCTATGTATGTGAAAAATTTTATTGGTATACGATTTACTTCTTTAGAGTGGAATAAAGGGAAGAAAAAAAATGGAGAAATGAAGTATGCTATGTCCATGCAAACTACCCAGATCCATTTTTAGTGTACTTACATCCATGGCTGTATAGGAGCTAAGTTTGCCTGGGAATTATAATTTCTTCCCTAGAAAACATTCAAGTTCACAGCCTGAAGTTGTCCATCCTTAATGTAGTTTTTTTTTTTCTTTACAAGCAGCAAGAAATGCAGAAGTTCTGATGGTTTTGTGTCTTGCAAACACTTGGAGAGTGGCTGTTTGGTGTGTAGAAAACTTGAGTAGAAGAGAGTATAAACACCAGCAAGGCAAAGTTACTCAGTGGCTTTTTTTACTTGAAATATAATTTTCCTTTTTATTTTTACAATACAGTGTACAGTATGACATAAGAGTGCAGATACAGGATAAGATTGAGTACAAAGGGGGATTAACAAGTCCCAGAAAGGTAACCTTTATTAAGGCTGAATCCCTGGTTTGTGTTTTCCACACACATTCATAAAACTACATTCAAATTATTCCTTATCCTTAGACCAATAGAAAAGAAATCCAGATTTTAGATTTTCATAGAAAGCAAATCTGGATTAGTCTAAATACTAGTTTTCCTGTTTGTTCTGACTTATGTATATTTCATTAGTTACCGGTATCATTTTTCTAGTAAGTGATTAAGACAATTACCTCTGACACATTGGGGTCTTACATCAGGACCACAGCAGGACAGGAAATGGAATTTGGTCAGAGTAGCTAGACAACTAAGACTTTTTTTCCATATTCTTTCCAAGAAGCCAGCAATAACTCAGTTTTCACTTTGCTTAGAGACTGTAATGAATATCAGCACATCCAAATCATTAAGACTGAGAAAAGTTCTGGGCATAAAAATTCTTAGCCCTCTATCATTGCTGATGAGGAAGGAGAGAACAACAGGACTTTGCTGATGCCCAAAACATCCCATCACCTTGAAGACTTCCTAAAAGTACACAATGGCATGGCTTGTGCCTTGATACAAGATCTGCTTGTGAAAAGCCACGTGTGGGCCTTGAGAACACCAAGCCCTATTGCAGTCCCCACTGTCTGCAGATTAACTCGGGGCCTGGCACAACAGCCATTCACTGAGACTACTGACAACTCAGTCTAACTTAAGCTGTCAACATTTTAGGTCTTAGGATTAAACATAGTCCAGTTATGATAAGCAAATCACAAAACTCCATTGTCTACCATAGACTACCTATCATTCCCAAGGAGAAAGTAAACTGGAAAACTGAAGAGATTAAGTGCGAAGTATATTCCTTGGTTTTCAATGCTGAAAATCAGTGTGACATATTCATTTATGGAGTGTTACAGATGAAGAGATAATATGTATGGCATTCCTTCCCTTAACCAAGGAATGTTCCTTGCTTACAAGGAAAATTATCTTAAAAGTATTTCTCCACAAGACAGTCCCCAGCCAACCTAGTGGCCACGTGAATTTGAAACGAAAAAGTCAGAAATATAAACTGTCTTACATTTTTTCAAATAAAATTATGTAGAAGGGAAAAATCAAATATGCATGACAGACAAAACTACTCATTAAAAACAAATGCTTATGTTAAATTAAGAAACAAATGAGTATTATTCCAGTGTTTTGCTTTGGGAACAGGAAATGCTATAGCTAAAGTCATTATAAAAAGAAAACCAAAACATTCACATTTGAGGTTGTTTGTTACACTCCCTAAAAGGCTTGAAAAGACTATACATTTCCATGCCAATTATAGAAGTTACAGTTTTAGCTACAGCTAGAGAGACAGTACAGAAATCTCATTAGCTTAAACTTTTACAATTTAGCAAGCTGCGACATTCTGGTCATAAGCAGCAGACCTTGTTAAGATAACCTGTTTCTAAATGCTTAACTTTTTCCTCTTCCAAGATTTTTTTTCCTATAATGTTAAAATGACTTTCAGGTCTTCCACTCTGATCTCAAAGTCAAATACCCTAGTATTTCTCTAGCATATATATAATTGTATTCCAATGCTGAACAAGTGTTACCAATGATCATTTGTCCATCTGGTAAATATCAGTATATAGCAGCTATATTCAGAAACGGAGTTCCAGTTTATTAGCTATATGAAGCACAGTTATAAGATTATACTATGCTCATATATAAAATGCAGAAACTTTAAATGTGCTTTATTATCCCATGCATTAAAAAAAACTTTGCATGAGGAAATACAGTCAACAATTTATATGAATTTCCACCGCTCAAAAATGTAACTTACACATTCTATTCTACTATGCAGATCATCAGAAAAAGGAAGAGAGGTCATCACGTGAGTTGAGAGGCAATTTAAGAAAGAGAGTTCAGGAAATCATTACATCTTAAATAATATCAGCGTATGTTGTATACCTTTCACTAAATTAGTCTGTTGAGTATGCAATGAAGTCTGATCCACCAAGTTTGAGCTTAAAAACTAAGGCTTTTAATGGAATGTTTGTTTGAGCTCAAGCCCAACAACAGCTTCAGACCAAAGTGGCACCATTTTGTTTTTTCTTTTTTAATTTTTAGGAAAGTATTTCTGATCACTAAACCAATTTCCTAGGCAAATACTGTCTTGCATCGTGCATAGAAGTGCACAGTCCCCAAAAGTTCCCATGAAGTATTTAAGTATTAAGTAACATCAATATTTATAAATGTGAGAGACAGACTTGTGTACACAGAAACAAGTTTTTCATGGAAATAGTAGGCAGAAGAGTTATGTAAAAACAGAATTAAAAGGGTTTTATATGGATAAAATGGAACTGCTCTATTGCAAAGCTCCATTTAGAACTCCCCAAATAAAGCAAGATCCCTGAAAGCTGTGTATAGAGAGTATAGAATGCTGGGCACAGACTGCTTGGGGTGACTTTCTGTTAATTTATGATATCTAAGAACAGGTCTGTAGCTTATACTGCCTGCCACCTTGTACAAAAGTTTCACTGATGTATGGAGGCTGTCTTCATGTTGGCAGTTTGCCAGGTAAGTCCAGTCTTGCCACTGAATGGATGTTTCCTTCACCTCAGCCAAGTGGATGGCACCCACTGAGGTTCAGTATCAAGTTTGTTAATTAACCTAAGTAACTCCTGATAGGATTTATCAAGATCTGAATTCACAATTGCTGTATCAAAGTAGTGGCCATTGTTCTGCTCCATCTCTCTCGTTTTCTCAATGATTTCTCTCAACTCTTCAGGCTGCAATGAGAAGATAAAAACTGTGAGGTAAACTCCATCCCTTACTAAAACAAAGGATGACTCAGAGATGGTTGAAGAACGAGAAGGGATGCTTTATATCACTTAACTTCTATCTTTTAAAATCACTCAGACTTCTGAGACTCACCTTAAGCAGAACTTCCTCTCAGGGGCTCCTCCTCAACCCCACCATGGTCACTGTGATTTATTTTGCTCTGGCATCCATAACACTCTCAACATATCCTGTTTTATACTGCTACTCAGGGCTTTCATATATATTTCTGTCTTATCTCGCCAACAAGATCATGGGCTTCAAGAGCACTTTATTTGAATTTACTGCAAACACTTGTTTCAAACATTTTAAGATGTTATAACTTCTTAAAAACATTTAACAGTGGGCCCTTCTGGTAGGTGAAGAGGTGGCAGGACCCGAAGCCCTAACTACTTTTGGCTTTTATAAAGAGCCTGTACCCTTTGTCGATAGTAGAATTAGATATGGGAAAAGAGAAGGATCAAAAGAATGGGTATCTTTTTCTATGAAAATACTGCTGGCCAGCCCAAGACTTAGTAACCTAATTTGGGGGGGGGGGAGCACAGCTTAATACATTAAATTGCTTCTCTGTTTTCAATACATAAAAGAGGTCTTTGAGATGCAAAAATTATCTTAAGAGATTGTGGGAAACTATTTAGTAGACCACTTTAAAATACTGGATAAAAGAAAGAGTGTTTTCACATAGACAAGTAGGTGGCAAGGCATAACCAGAACTGTCTGATTATCAGGTACAGGTGTTTTAAGTGAAACTGCTCCCAAATCCCACCCCCATTCCTCCCAATGAAGAAAATCATTAAACTCAGGTCAACAAATATCTTACATATAAAAGTTAGTTTGGGGATTAAATCATGTCCTTCCCAAAAACCATGTTTAGGAGCCAACCCCTGGTTCTGTGGGTATAAACCCAATTGTAAACAGGACCTTTGAAGACGTTAATAGTTAAGGGTGGGCCTTAATCTTATTTGGCTGAAGTCCTTATAAACAAAGGAAAATGGACATGGAAGGAGCCAGAAGCTGAAAGTAACAAAACCTGGAAGAGAAAGATGATGATGCCATGTGACAGAAAAGCCAAGGAACCCCAAAGACTGTTGGCCAGCCAGAAGATCCTGACCTGGGAGGAAACAAGCCTCTGAAACCATGAGCCAATAAATTCCTGTTGTTAAGCCAACCCTTTGTATGCTGTTTTAGCAGCTGAGACACTGAAACAGCCAAATATCAATACCATATTGGACCTACAACATGAAAAAAATTAACTACTTGAACTTCTGTGACAGAAGGGAAACATTTAAAAAATGACAGCTCTGGTTTATCCTGAGGCAGTTTCTTGTGTGGCTAATTTTCATTCTGGAATGTTGTGCATCTGGCTATGGTAAATAGAAGCCTTTGTTCCCCAACAGGGACTATACTTCACCATTGTAACTGAACACATTGACATTTTTGCTATGACAGTCTACTCAAAGCTTGGGATTACTGAAAGAACATTCTAGGACTCACAGAATCTAAAGTACAAGGAAATAATTTAAGAGAAGTCAAGAAAATAGAAAACAAAAATCAGCAAAGCCACAATCCTCCAACTTAACTTTGTTTCTCAAGTGTTTCTGGTTATTCCTTTTAATTTCCATACACATTTTAAAATCATCTCAATTTCTACAGAAAGCCTGTGGGGAATTTAAAGTGTGCAATTCAATAGTTTTTAGTATAGTCACAGTGTAGAACCATTACCATAATCAATTTTAGAACATTTTCATTACCCAAAGAGAAACCCTGTACCCTTTAGCAGTCATCCCTCTTCTCCCCCAAACCTCCCACCCCTAGGCAGCCACTAATCTACTTTCTGTCTCTATAGATGTTACTATTCTGGACATTTCAAATAAATGGAGTCATATAATATGTGGTCTCTTGTGACTGACTGCTTTCATTTAGCATGTCTTCAAGGCTCGTATCAGTAATTCATTCTTTTTTCCCCACCCATTCTATTAAAAAAAAAATTGTAATATACAACAAAAAACCCCATTTTAACCACTCCCAAGAATACAATTCAGTGCAATTAATTACAATCACAATATTGTGCACTACCATCATCACCATCTATTACCAAAATTTGCCCATTTTTCAAGACTTATAATAACACTATAGCAGTAAAGATAGTGTAATATTACCATAAATATAGATAAATGGAACAGAATAGAAATAACCCACCCATATCTGATATGTCATTGTTGACAAAGGATTTAAAAAAAAAAAAAAAAAAAAGACCTGAATGTAAAAGCTAAACCTAGAATGCCTTTGGAAAATAAAATTTTTACAGTCTTGTAGGGGACATTTTTTTTTTTAAGGCAGTTTACAAAAATATTACCTTAAAATAAGGTGAGAACTTAAAAATTTTCCAATCTTAAAAAGATTCTGTTAAGGAAATTAAAGTACTCAGAGTTGTAGAAAATTATGTGCAATACATAATCTGGCTAAAGGACAGAATTATTATAACCAATAAATAAAAAAGAGAAGATCTGAGACATTTCTCAAAAGAATGAGCTCAAATGACTACATGAAAAGGTGCAGAATATCATTAGTCATCAGAAAACTGCAGATTAAAATCATAACGAGATATCATTTCACATCTGTTAGTATGGCTTAAAAAATGTTTAAAAAAACCCAAAACCTTACAAAATGAAAAAAAACAAAAAAGAAAACACCAAAAATTGCTAAGGATGTGAGACAACTGGAACCATCATATATTGGTGGTGGGATTATAAAATGGCAATCTGTTTTCAAAAGCATTTATCCAAGAGAAATGTGAAAGAAATGTCATACCAGTTCAAAACTGGAAGCAACACAAATATCAAATGGTAAAAGGATAAACTCTAGTATGTTTATATGATGATATACTACTCAGTACTAAGAAGCATGGTCTAGTCTTAGAAGCAACAAGGTGAATCTTAAAAACAGTATTTTGATCAAAGCCAGGCACAAAATATACTAATGGAATATGTGGTTTCATCTATAAGAACATCTAGACCAGACAAAAGTAATTTATAGAGAAAGCAAGCAGATCTAAGATTGCCTGAGGAAGAAGAGGGGACATTATGGAATGAATAGAAATGTTCTTCATTTTGACTGGAGTGGTAGTTACATAAGGTATACATTTGCCAAAACTCACTAAATTATAATGCATGTGTTTTATGGTATATAAAGTTTACCTCAATTAATGAAAAAAGAATTAGAAAATTATATTTTATTGTAAAACATTTTGGTACTAAGTTCCTGCTTTAAAAACATAATAATCTGTATCTTTTAACCTTGCTCAATTAGGGATGGCCAATTCAATATAAAGTTGATAAAAATCCATGAGAGCACTGCCAGAGACCATTTATGCAAGCAAAAAAAAGTTGCTTAACATGTTTTGGAATAGTATATGATCATTGGTATGATAATGATTCTTGGAGAACAGCCTAAGAAATAAGTGCATATTAGGGAACAGAAAATTAGATTGAACAAGTAGAATGGCATTCCACCCTTGTCCTCAGGGTTGCAACCTTTTCCTTTTGCAACCATGCATTTCAGATCTACAAAAGCAGTTACTGGGCCATAACTTTCATGGAGTAGTACTCTTGTTTCCCTCATTATACTGTGATTGTTCTCAAGAACAGGCAGGAACCATATCTTATATTTCTTCTGTAGTGTTCCAAGTGCTAAGCACAGCAGTTACTCGGACCAATCCTACTTATTTATGAACTTTAAGTGTGCTATAAAAATGAAAAGGGGTGAATCACTGCTTTAACCAACTAGCCTACTTGGCCTAGACAAAGCAACCAAAGTTATCCTCAACATAGTGGGAAAATCCCTGATGTCTATAGTCTAAGACATTTTAACATACTACTTTATATACAGACTGAATAAGAAAAGTGAGTAGACCTAGAATGGAAAAAGGTATCTTGGGGGAGAGAGGGGAGGAAGACTAGGCTGTTGGCTGTGGTGGGCAGTCAAGAATCAAAGGAAAGGAATGTTGTTGTGCTTTTAATGACTACCTGTAAAGAGATTTAGGCATAGGAAATGAAATAAGAAAAATGGAGTGGTTCCTCTCTAAACTAGATATATTTAAGGAATAAACAGCAAAAAACAAGAGTGGTTATGTTATTTTGATATAGCAAGCCATTTGACAGTTTTCATTTCATATATTTAAATAAAAAGTCCATGCTTTCTGATTAATATATCAGCATATTATTTACTTTTTGTATGTTTCATTATATTAATAGGTGTTATAATAGTATAAGGAATTACCTTAGGCACCAACTTAATTTAGAAAGAATGACATTAGTAATAACGTTTAGTATAATATGGGCTACATCCAGTATAGATCTAAAATAACTCTAAACATTTTTCCACTTCAGATCATGAACATAAAATTTCATGGGAAAAAGGAAGAGAAAGGCAGTCAACTTTGGCTCCCTGCAGATGTAGAATATTGCAGAGAAAAGCAGGTGATCTATAAGAGAACGTGGGAGCACATAATCCCCCTGGAAATGCCCATGTGAAGATCAGAGAAGTTTTAAGGAACTTGAAGAGGTTACTGTACATGAGGGGCAGTAACAATAGCTCCCGGCTTGCAAAGCTGCCATAGTCCAACCAGAGGCAACCTGGCAGTTTTTGGGAAAGTGAGGTGGCAGAAAGAATGATCAGCTTGAAAGCTCAAGCTGATATAGCTTTTAAGCACCATGACAGACTAGGCTACAACTGTTCAATGTTTATTTTATTTAAAAAAATTTTTTAATGTTTACTTACAATCATACTATATGGGATAGTACAATATTATAACAGCTTTACCTTTGGATTCTTGCCCTCTTTGGCCAATAATGCCCGAAGTCTTTCTTGTGAAGGGGGCGCAATGAAGATAATATATGGTTTCAAGTCTGAATTTCGTAGTGTCTTCAATGACTAAAAAGAAAGATATTTGGAATTTTAAAAATAATTTCCATCTTTTAGCTATATCCCAGTTATGTACTTGGACTATAATAATGTCATTTTCAAAACACTGCCTATGGGTGTTTTCTGAACATTTTCAAATAACAATTTACGGTATTTTAAGATTATATTGTTCACTGTAAGAATGTACTATGTAGCAATAAATACATAAGTAAATAAGTGTCATGTTGGCTTGGTCCTTTATGTAATGAAATAAAAATGAATGACATTGAAGGATGATAACTATGTCATGCTAAACTATCCTAATAATAAAGTTGCATACATATTAAAATTTTTAACATAATTAAAAATCCATTTTGGAGGAAGTAGAAATGAAGCAGTCACCTTACTATGTTTCAAGCAATAAATGTAAGCAGAATTGGAAAGAAAACCTTCATACACAAATGCAAAAGAAAATTCTGGAAAAGCAGATCTAAAAAAGAATGAGACTATTTGAATTAGAAGCTTGTGGTTTTCATCTTGCCTTTGCCATTGCATAACTGTGTGTCCTTAAATTGAAGCACTCTAAGAAAAAACTGGAGATTATAAGGACATGCATTTTTCTATCTAAAAAATTAAGACAGGGAAGTGGATTTGGCTCAACTGATAAAGCCTCTGCCTACCACATGGGAGGTCCAGGGTTCAAACCCAGGGCCTCCTGGCCTGTGTGATGAGCTGGCCCACGTGCAGCGCTGATGCGCACAAGGACTGCCATGCCACACAGGGGTGTCCCCCGCATAGGGGAGCCCCACGCACAAGGAGTGCATCCCTCCAGGAGAGCCACCCTGCGCGAAAAAAGCGCAGCTTGCCCAGGAATGGCATCGCACACACAGAGAGCTGATGCAGCAAGATGATGCAACAGAGAGACACGGATTCCTTGTGGGGCTGACAAGAATGCAAGTGGACAAAGAAGAACACACAGCGAATGGACACAGAAAGCAGACAATGGGCGGAGGTGGGGAAGGGGAGAAAAATAAATAAAAAATAAAAAAAGATAATCAAGACAATATGTTTTAACTATTTAAAAAGAATTCTAGGGAAGCAGATGTGGCTCAAGTGATAAGGCCTCTGCCTACCACGTGGGAGGACCCAGGTTTGACCCCTGGGACCTCCTGGTGAAAGAGAAGAGAAAGCGTGCCTGTGTGGCAAGCCAGTGGCCATGCGGTGAGCCGAGTGCCCACTTGAGTGCTCGCCTGGTGAGCCAAGTGCTCACCTAAGTGAGTCACGCAGCAAGGTGATGATGCAACGAAAGAGAGACAAAGGGGAGAGTCAAAGTGAAGCGCAGCAGAGACCAGGAACTGAGGTTGCACAATTGGCAGGGAATCTCTCTCTATATTAGAGGTCCCCAGGATCGAATCCCTCTGAATCCTAGAGGAGAAAGATTAGAAGAAAAGACAAAAAGAGAAATAGATACAGAAGATCGTATAGCCAATGGACACAGCAAAAATAGCAGGGCGGAGGCAGGGGCGAGGGAGAGGAAAAAAATCTTAAAAAAATAAAAAATTCTAAAGGAATTTAGTAAAAACACATTTCTCAAATCAAATGTTTATAACTGAAATAACAGAGCCACAGCTCTTTTTCACTAAAACAAACCAAGCAAAACTTAATAAAAATTTAAAATATATATTATTTTAGGGTAGCCATTTTAGAGTCAATTCTTACATGTATCTTTTTAAAAAGAGATTTATTTATTTCCCCCTTTCTCTCCCTCTCCCCTGCTGTTTTCATTGTCTGTGTCCATTTGCTGTGTGATCTGTATCTATTTCTGCTTTTGTTTTTGTTTTTTTTTCTTCTCATTTTTTTCTCCTCTAGGATTCACTGGGATTCAATCCTGGGGACCTCTGATGTGGAGGTTGGTTCTCTGCCAGCTGCGCCACCTCAGTTCCTGGTCTCTGCTGCGCTTCACCTTGACTCTCCCCTTTGTCTCTCTTTTGTTGCGTTGTCATCTTGCTACATGACTCACTTGGGTAGGCACTTGGCTCACCGTGTGGGCACTCAGCTCGCCATGCAGGCACTTGCATGGGCATTTGGCTCATTGCACAGGCACTCGGCTTGCTATGTGGGCACTCACATAGGCACCTGGCTCACCACATAGGCACTGGCTCACACACAGGAATGCTTTCTTCTTTTTCACCAGGAGGTCCCAGGGATCGAACCCAGGTCCTCCCATATGGTAGGCAGAAGCCCTACTATCACTTGAGCCACATCCGCTTCTCTTATGTGTATCTTTTCAATGACCATTGACATGTTGTCTGAATTGACATAAGCAGGAGATTCTACCATATTAATGAAAGTTTTATGTTGAAGCTGTATTATAGTCTAGAAAAAAAATTTTTCCACACTATCTTAAAAACTCTATTTCTAAAATTATTTTATCTTTGTAAATAGAAATCTTAAGAGGTATTTGTTAGTAATTTTTAGTTTAGTCTGCCATATAACAGAGTTTTCATTATTTAAACACAACTAAGCATTCATTATACTTGTTAATACTCAAGCAATTCCATTTAAAACCAAAAACCAATCCTAAATTTTCAAATTTTTTCTCAGATCAGAAAAAGATTATTTTATAACTTCTAACATACTCAAAATCTAGTAGCATGATAGTTATTGTATTTTTTTAAAAAGATTTATTTATTTCTCTCCCCTCCCCCCACCCCCGCCCCGGTTGTCTGTTCTTGTGTCTATTTTGCTGCGTCTTATTCTTTGTCCACTTCTGTTCTTGACAGTGGCACAGAAATCTGTGTTTCTTTATGTTGCGTCATCTTGTGTCAGCTCTCTGCGTGTGCTGCACCATTTCTGTGCATGCTGCACTTGCTTTCGCGCTGGGCGACTCTCCTTACGGGGCGCACTCCTTGCAAGTGGGGCTCCCCTAAGCGGGGACACCCCTGCGTGGCAGGGCACTCCTTGTGCGCATCAGGACTGTGCATAGGCCAGCTGCACACAGGTCAAGGAGGCCTGGGGTTTGAATCGCGGACCTCCCATGTGGTAGACAGATGCCCTAACCACTAGGCCAAGTCTGCTTCTCTAGTTATTGTATTTTAATATCAGAAACATATACATAGGTCTATATATTTAGGTCTGTATATTTTTCTTCCTTAAGGAAATTGAAAGAGATTTAGCAACCTGATATCACATAGTGAGAAAAAACTATTAGAATTTAATTAGGTCCTTTAGTTCCTGGACAAAAAGTTTCTACTAGTTTACTTTGTAACACGTAGTCAAGTTCAGCACACTATACCAAAATTTTAGCTTTACCTGTGTACGAAGACTTAAAAGACATATTTTGCCAGAGTTGATCACTTGCCGTACAGAATCTATGCTGGTTCCATATAAATTTTTCTCAAATTCACCATGCTCAATGAACTTTCCAGATGCTACATCTGCCTCAAATGCTTGCCGTGAAACAAAGTGGTAGTCTCTACCAGCTACTTCATGGTCTCGCCTACTCCGAGTTGTATCTAGGCAAACAAAACCAAGTAAAAATAATGGGTACGGATCAGAGTGAGGATGGAGGATAATTCTGTGAGTCAAATTTTTTTGTACCATGTAATACAGATTATAAAAAAATGAACTGAGGACAATGTTTAAAGCTCATGTGCTTAACATTGTTTTTATTTCTGGATTGAGAAATGAAAAAAAAATTTTTTAGTATCTTACCATTTCAATTACTTTAATAAACATTATGCTCAAACTTTAAATTAGTTCCTTTTGCATTTCAAACACTACCTCTTATCTTTTCCTAAAGTTTATTTCCATAAGGTACTATACCATCTTATAACCACCTCTATTTTCAGTGATTAGGTCTAAGTGTCTATCTTCAGCAACAATATAAACTATCAGGAAGCAGATTCCTTATTGAACAGGAAATTTTAAGGACCCAAACTGAAATTCATTTAGAAAACAATTAGTCTCATACTTTTAAGAAAAAATTAAATTTCTCAACAATGACTGTCCTTAGTAACAAACTGCCAAAAGTTTGGTTAAACTAAAAGTTCCTTCTTTGTTGACAACACTAGTTTGATGAAATTATGAAAATTTCCCTACATCTTTAAGGTTCGCACAACTGAAAGGATAATGACAATCCATCCAAACTTACGAGGAACTGCAGATGCAAAGCGGTCTTTTTCTTTGTTCATGAGCCTCTGACGCAACTCATTCTGGCCACAGTTCTGTGGACCAATCAAGATGATAGGTCTTTTCCTATTTGCTGGTTGATGATAAAGTGACATTTCTTCGTAAGTTAAGATCTCCTCATTGTCATAATCTTTGAAAAGAAAAATTTAAGCCCTTCAGACAGAATTATTGCCATGTAACAAAAATATATTCATACCTATTAACTCCAAAATTGGAAAGCAGCAAAATTTATCATTAAAAATGCTTAATTTTTTGGATCATGCTAGTTATAACTGGGTAATATTATATCCTGAATATTTCCAATGTCATTATATCCTTGCCAGAAAACTATGAAAATTAATCACTGTATTAATCCTTCTAGGAATTGTTATTGCTTCTTGTTTCAAACTTTTTGAATGTCTAACAATACAAATATGCTGATCCTTATGTAAAATAGCTAGTTTGCAGCCAATACTTTGATAGAGGGTGGGGCACCAGGGGATAAGCAAATGAGAATACTCGTCATTTCTGTGAAATGAGGAGTCTAATACTTTTAAGTCTAATACTGTTTAAAGGGATTAGACATATGAATATGCTGAGCATAATACCTGGCATACACCAACATTAATATATATTAGCTATTACTAGTGTTATTAGAGAAAGCTGGAAAACCTTTCTGTAATCGTGTAACTTCAAAACAGGTCATACCTGTGCCATCAACTTTCTGCATTTCATTCACCTTATTCTAGGGTACTACCCTAGAGTCATGACTTAAGAGGACATGTAAATTATGATGGGTGAGGTTACATTCCTAGAGCTCACAATCCAGATGAAACCAAACTGTCACATGCTGAAAGCAAAAGCAGACAACTAGCAGCCTGCTATGCCCTCATGCATTTTATTTCATCTGATTGGAAAGGAGCATCAGCTATGCAGTCAGACTCTCTCTCAGCTATAAATTCCATGAAGGCATGAGACCACCTTAGTTTTTCCAGTGCTTTAGTACAGAGCCTGTCATATAATAGGTGTTCAAAAGTGATTAAATTCCAGCTCAGCCATATATTCTTTAAGAACCTAAGCAGGTCACTTTAATATCTGAACTTGAATTTATTAGTTGGCAATCTCAAGGAATTTACTGTATGAACTAAATGGAAAAGGTATATAAAGCATATAATTACTGCCCCTGGAATAAAAGCAGTTTATTCCAGGAGCAAAACTACCATTTATAAATGGTAGTTACTGACAAAATTATTAATGATGACATCATTATGAACAGCAAATGTAATTCCTTTCTTTCCCAAAATGCTCTGCTTCTAAAAAATCTGCTTTCCTTCTTCTAGCATATATAATCAAACATTGGTAACATTTTGACAGATTAGTTTATACATCTGAAATATTTAGATTTGCCAAGGTTTCTGTATGAGCTCTTAGAGCTGGACAAGTTAATTTTAGTTTATTTCAAAAGAAGAAGAAACAAATATTAATCACTCAAATATAGAGGGTAGGATTAAACTTCAATATATCTTTTTAACTATGAAATCTATCAGCATTCACTGATATTTATTTTTTAATTTATTTAAGTTCACTGATGTGATGAATGCACAACTACGTGATTGTGCCAAATACCACTGATTGTGCACTTTGGATGAATTGTATGCTTGGTTGATATGTATCAATAAAATTGATTTGTTAAAAAAAAAGTTCACTGACTTTCAGGGTTAGTTTTGGATAGGACATATTAATAACATTTCATCTTCATTAGTTTAATTTCTCCAACCTATTTAAAGTTCTTAAGAAAATAAGCCTTATACTCTAGAAGTTAAGGACTACCTTTATTATTTGACTTGTTTCTAACATAAATGAAAGCAGGGCTGACAAATTCAAATGCCCATAGAGACCAAGAAGGTAATGAAAATCAGTAAATCAGGTTGGGCTTATAAAAAACTGGGAGTGGTGGAGACTGTATTCTGGATAGTAATAGTCAGAACTTTCAATTTTAAGAGAAGCTACAACTTCTTTAACTTAATAAAAATAGCAGAACAAAAAACACTTCTGTGTGCCTGACTTAGCCAGCAAGTGGGCTCTGTGGAATGGGTTGCCTCTGAGGTTATTACAGGTGAAGTATTCATTTTTTACTATAAACAAATCTGTGTTTTTAGAAATCATGTATTACTTTTGCAAATAAAGAATTTAAGTAGGAAAAAATTTGAGGAACTACCAATATAACACTAATATGTACTAATTTCTATAGTAGTATATCCTAGAATTCAAACACTGCTAATTACTCAGAGTATCCCAAAAGAAAATCGTTTCTGCTAAATGACTTTCTCAAGTACAAGGGTCAAAACAGGACCAAAAGTAAAACTCCCTAGTATCAGTTTAATTTCTT
Source organism: Dasypus novemcinctus (assembly GCF_030445035.2). NCBI lineage: Eukaryota > Metazoa > Chordata > Mammalia > Cingulata > Dasypodidae > Dasypus > Dasypus novemcinctus. The sequence continues at coordinate 42,776,477 of NC_080675.1, forward strand.
CAAAATGTCAGTTCAGACATATTCAGATATAACTTCAGATGTATCTGAGAGTAGAACTTACCATCATTTTTATTGGCATTATATAAAACCTTTTTCCTCTTCTTTTTATTCTTCTTTGCACACCATAATTTTCCTGTTGAGCAACCATAACTATGAATGTATTTGTTTTCTTGAACAAAGCTACATATTTCATAATTACCTAGCTGTTCTTAATTTATCCCACTACTGTCAATAACATGCTGAGCAGTCAAATTGTTTATAATTTAAATAATTTATAAACACTATTACTTTGTACATAGAAGAACTATTTTTCAGGGAAGTATTTCTAATTTTTCATGAATCTCACAATGTAGATCATCTTTACTACTTAAATCTTGCTTTTTCTTTACAGTCCTAAGAGAATTGGTTTTGCTTTTCACATTACTCCCTGTTGAAACAGATATTTGACAGTTCTAATGAGCAAATTTAAACATGGTTCTAGATGGAGACCCAAGAACTTTCTTCTAACTTCAAATACAAGTGTGAAAAACAAAACAAACTAAACAAAACCCTGTAAGTGTCTAACCTGATTTTTCTGGCTCCTTATCTTCTTCTATGGTTTGTTTCATGGCTTCCCTTTGCTGTTGAAAGCTTTTCCCTTAATAGCAGAAAGAAAATGAAGAAATATTTAAGATATTTAAGGAAGGATATAAAGTTTTTTGTTTTTTAACCAAAAAGAAAACACCAGAATCTTAAAATATTTAAAGGAAGTAATTCTTCATTTATAGTCTCTTTCCCTCCCTGCAAATTCTAATGCCACTAGAGAGTGATGCTTAAAAGCCACCAAATGCTTAAAGTACTAAATTTCTGCCTGCTCTCAAGTGATTCTAAAACATGTATTATTGGAATGCACATCAGCTATTAGAAAAGATAAATAACAAACCAGTGATAGAAAACTTACTAGTTCAATTTTTTAAAAGCTTTTATTGAGCACTTCCTATGTGAAAATTACTAAGCTAGGTTTTACAATGGTTATAATCACTTAGAATTATCTCAAATCAAGTAAATCTATACTAGGACAGGACTTTCCAAAATAATGTGACCATTCATCACACTTTTCAACATATTCCTTTGCATTTATTATTCTCAGTTTCTCTTCTTCTTTAGGTCTTTTTATGTATGTATATGTGTATGTTTGTTAATGATTTTTATCCCCACTTTTAGCAGTGATATAAATAAATAGAAAACAAAATATGCTTTTTCTCACAGGATCAATATTTTAATATATGAGGTTTTTCAAGTTTCTGACCACTGTTATTTTCACACCTTTACTTTAAAATCAAACATATTTTTGCTGAGGAATTAAAGTGTTTTACTTAGAAAATGCTGGTTTATATTAGAGTTCTACTTTTATATCTAATACTTTCAGTTCCAAGCCAAGGATTCTTAAAAATCAACAGCAAATTCCATTCATGTTTGGATAACCTATGAAATGAATCCAGTGAATATCATAAGAGCACAAGCAAAAATACTGAGTTTTATATGTGTAAGAACTATCAAAGGAAACCAGGTTACCTCTAGTAGCTGTATAGACTGCTTTCTTAGTAAAACAACTACCACTAGAGGGAAATTTTTTTTAAAGATTTATTTATTTTTCTTTATTTCTCTCCCCTTCCCCCCCCCCACCCCGGTTGTCTGTTCTCTGTGTCCATTTGCTGCATCTTCTTTGTCCGCTTCTGTTGTTGTCAGCGGCACGGGAATCTGTGTTTCTTTTTTTTTGTTGTTGCGTTATCTTGTTGTGTCAGTTCTCCATGTGTGTGGCACCATTCCTGGGCAGGCTGCACTTTCTTTCACACTGAGTGGCTCTCCTTACGGGGCTCACGCCTTGTGCGTGGGGCTCCCCTACGTGGGGGACACCCCTGTGTGGCATGGCACTCCTTGCGCTCATCAGCACTGCACATGGGCCAGCTCCACATGGGTCAAGGAGGCCCAGGGTTTGAACCACAGACCTCCAATGTGGTAGATGGATGCCCTAACCACTGGGCCAAGTCCGCCGCTGGGAAATTTTTTAAGAGCATTAAAATATTTGATGTTGGGAAGTAGAAGTAGCTCAAGTGGTTGAGTGCCTGCTTTCCATATATGAGGTTCCAGTTCGATCCCTGGTACCTCCTAAAAACAAACAAATGAAAAAGCCAACTCTCACTGGGGAGCAGATGGAGCTCAGTGGTTGGGTGCCTGCTTCCCATGTACAAGGTCCTGGGTTCAATCCCCAGTACCTCATATAGAAAGACAGATATAGATAGAAAGATATAGATATAGATATGTGATATCAACAGGCAAATAAAATCAAGAGTAAAATAATTTTAATTACATTTTAAAAATACTTTCAAACATTACAGTGAGATACTGCTGTGGCACATTTTTTAATAGTAGGAACATATGTAGACTACTGAAATAACAGACATTAATGGGAGATAGATGTGATGACTTCTTAAAAATCTAATTATGACAGAAAACCACTGTCTTTCTGAACTATAATGGATGAATAACCCTATAAACTCAAACTGAGGTGGGTCTATTATTACTCCTATTCAAAGAGTTAGAAATGGTGTCATTGAAATCTCCTTGGCTCATCTATAAGACTTACTATTGAGTTACTTTCAGAAACTCAATGCAATCAATCAATCAATCAATACCAGTCTAAATATTTATGGGTGAGGGCTGGTATGGAGAGAAGATATCAAATTGATATTTGGCTAAAGCACTAGGCAGAACCATGACAGCTGCCGAGGACTCCAGGATTAAAGTGCAATGTCCTGTAACTGCCACTGTGAAGCCCAGAGCCCTTGATACCTCTAGTTCTTTTCATCTAGAGTCCAGGGACAGTGTGGAAGGCAGGAATAGAGAGTTCTGGAGAAAGATACAAAGAAAATAAAATTTTTAAAAAAAGGGAAAAAAGGAAATAGTAAAGAAAAGAAATAAAAAAGAAAAATATCTCACTGGTTTTCTAATACAAAGTTTAAATTTCTCAACTGAACTGGAAAATAACACTAAAAAACTTTAGAAGCCTTTAAAAAAGAATATGGGGTTTGTTTTTGTGAAATACGAATATGATTAAGCATTTTTTCCCCCTTAACACAGAGACCTTGAATGTCATTGAATCTGTATTCATTTGTACATCTTTCTGAACACTGGAGGAACAATTGAGTTTGTTGTTGGAATTACACGAGATAAAAGTGCCTGGACAGACTTTTTAGGAGTAATGCTTTCATAATTTGTTGAAGTTATTAACAGCAATTGTCTGATATTTTATTTTTTGAATATGAAATAAAGTTTGAATTAAAAAACAAAAACAAAAACAAGAATTATAGCATCATCCTCTGAATTCAATATAAGAAATTCATTTCTCCTTGAAATATGAAGTACACACATAATTTACTTCCAGCATATAGAATTTAAAAGCGAAAGATTATGGACATTCCGTAACTTTATGTATATAAAGAATAAATGTAAATTGTATGTTCAAATTTCTTGTCACCAAGAGAAATCTCCTTGTTTCAGATATAGAACCCCTTATATGCTATTGCAAAGTCTTTAGGCAACTTCCCCTGTTCCTATTACCTATTTCTCTAATAGTTGTTTCTTAGTATTGTCATCAACGCCTCTTTTCTACAAAATCTTTTGTCCTCTTTCTTCTAAACCTATTCAATGTAGCCAAAAAGCCACATCTGTTAAGCCTGAGATCTTAAGGTGTGAATTGGAGGGATGATACCTGAAAAATGTTACTGACAAAAGACAGAGCTTGAGAAAGTTACAGAAAGTTTTAGGAAGTAAAACTCAGAAGCACCAGTGCTGGCAGAACTACTTCTCTAAATCATCTTTTATTTATTAATTTAACAGATATTGCCTAGATTTAAAAGAATAAATAAGATATATCCTGCGACCTCAAGAAGTTTATAACTCAGGGCAACTGACACCAGTGAGAAAAGATGGAATATAATACAGAAACAACTACAGACATATACAGACATAATACTTTGGAAGTATAAATTAAGGGATACAGTAAAGAAAAAAATATATAGGCTTTAAAATCACATAGGGAAGAGATGCTTATTCATCTCATTGCTACATACACTGTCTTATACAGTGCAGGTATAACAATATTTACTGAATAAATTGATGAATCACTATCCCTTAATGCTATTCCTTTTTTTTTTTTAATTTCTCCCCCCACCCAGTTGTCTGTTCTCTTTGTCTATTTGCTGTGTGTTCTTCTTCGTCCACTTCTGTTATTGTCAGTGGCATGGGAATCTGTGTTTCTTTTTGTTGCATCATCTTGTTGTGTCAACTCTCCGTGTGTGAGGCGCCATTCCTGGGCAGGCTGCATTTTCTTTCGCGCTGGGTGGCTCTCCTTACAGGGCACACTTCTTGCGCCTGGGGCTCCCCTATACAGGGACACCCTTGAGTGGCACGGCACTCCTTGCATGCATCAGCACTGCGCATGGGCCAGCTCCACATAGGTCAAGGAGGCCCGGGGTTTGAACCGCAGACCTCCTATGTGGTAGATGGATGCCCTAACCACTGGGCCAAGTCTGCTTCCTACTATTCCTATTTTATGTCCTCCCTTGCTTCCTCTAATATCTTATTCTACTTTTGGTTCTGCTCCCCTCACTCTACCCTACATCTCTTCCCTCAGGACTATAGGAACAATTACATCTAAACACTCATTCTATTATATATGTCCACTCTTCTTGAGAAACATGTTTCCTTAATAACCTTAATGTTCAATGTGAGCTAAAGTTTTAGTTTAGTTTACAGGGACAGTTTTCTTCGATAATCAAAAAAATGTTTTTGAATATGAGAATATAATATGTTCACCTTATGATAGCTTTGGAAGATATGAGTTTAGTGGTGCTACTCCCCTGATTCCTTATAAAAATGATGCATCTTAACATATTCTTTCTTAAAAATCAAAAGTTTGGTAGCCCAATTGATGATAATGTCCTCTTGAAGTATAAGGGTTCAATACGAATTTTGTTGTAGTCTTGATATGCTTACAGTGAAAGTAACCTGACTGGCTGATTGGTTGAAGAGGTTATATCACAATTCCATTCAAATCGGTCACATTGCTATTCAAGACACTTATGCTACAGATACAACATTAAAACCCAACCATAAGAAAAATAATTCTCTAAATTTTTAAAAGGCATGAAAAAATGAGTTTATCTTTGCAAAGCCTTTATTTTAAATATTCTTTTACTCATACGCCATTTTCTACTATGCTGTCTTACCTGGAACTAGCCCAGCTAGAGGCTGATTATCTTCATCCCCTTCTCTGTAGGCTTGCCACCAATTTGGATCCTCTTGACTAATCACATGAAGTATATCCCCTTTTTGAAAAGACAGACCTAACTCTCGACATGGAACATATGGGTCATCTGAGGGGTCATAGTCAAAGTGAGCTTTTACGTGGATCTAAAAGTTTAAATAGGTAAAAATAACAGTAAAATGATGAAATGACAACACTAAAATTCAGAATAAATATAATTAAAATACTACTATATTATTACAAAGAAATTATTAGTTGAACAAAGGAAATGTAGTTAAGTAACAGTATTTCCTTTAGGCTTATCTGTTGTCATTAATCTCTGTTAATTATAAACATATACCAGAGTGTCCAAAACACTATACTGTTAGTAGCTAACAAGTTCAGGTACAAAGGTGCCTCAAAGACTTGTGCAAGCAGAAGGGATATAATAGAGAATCCCCTTCATTTCTGACCTGAATAACAAAGACTCTGCAATAAGGTATGCAATTTCTAAAACACTACTACCAGAAAAGGTAGACTTTAAACCTCACCACATCTGCTCATCTAAGCAGGTACGTATGTCATCTTCCTGAGGCTATCTTCCTGGATCTTGACCCCACATAAATGCAATGGTGCCTTAATATCTCTTGGTGTTTATTCTAAAGGGACAAGTTTAGGTTTGTGAAACAGGCACACCCCGAACTGTTAAAATTATATAAATCAAGTTTATAAACCAATTCCTATTTGTGTTCTTTGTAGGTTTTGAAATATTAATGATACAAGTTATCATTATTTTTGCAACTAAATAAATCAAAGAACTATCTTATGCCAGTTACCATTAAAAGTAAGAATTTACTTGAATTTTTCTAGAAAGCTAAGTTATTTCCTTCCTATACCATTATCTTCACTATGCCATTGTAAAATATAACAACATACTTCTAAGAGGGTGTAGCAGTTTGATGTTTATGAATTCCAAAACTAGACACTGGATTATGCTTGTAATCTGGTCCATACCTGGGCATAATTAAGTTATGATTAGGGCTTTGATTGGGCCACGTCATTAGGGCATTGAGTCCCCACCCCTTGGTGGGTGGGGACTCACAGATAAAAGGCTTGGCAAAGGACAGAGTTGAGGATTTCTGATGTTGGAGTTTCATGCTGAAATCTTAAGCTGGAGCACCAGGAAGTAAGCTCACAGAGGAAAGAGAAGCAAGCCCCGGGAAGAGAGGACCTGAGCCAGAAGAAGAACACAGAGGAATAGAGATGCTCCTCAGACATGGCAGAATTCCCAGAGAGAGAGACAGAGCCGTTCATTTGATAGTCTACATCTTACCTTGTGGAGAGAGGCAAAGCCTAGAGAGCCTTACAGTCTACAGCTGACCTTGTGGAGGAAACAGGAGCTGAGCCCAGAGGAACCCAGGAAGCCTGAACCCTCACAGACACCAGCAGCCATCTTGCTCCAACATGTGGAAATAGACTTTGGTGAGGGAAGTAACTCATGCTTTATGGCCTGTTATCTGTAAGCTCCTACCCCAAATAAGTACCCTTTACAAAAATCAACCAATTTCTGGTATTTTGCATCAGCACCCCTTTGGCTGACTAATACAGAGGGTATGAAAGAATTAAAATTCCTTTTAACTTTTCCATCTCTAATTTTTACCTAACTTGGCAAACGACACATGGCATTCCCAAAGTCTATAAGAAATCAAGTAGCATCCAGTAGAATCCAACAACTATCTGCAATGAGTGCTTCTGCCCTATATAGGTTAAACTGCAAGTTTGGGTTCACTGAGCCAAGCAATAGATTGGTAGCCTAAGAATTCTGTAATTCTGGGTCCATTTCTGTAGTCAATGGCTATTTGGCTTTCCCTAGGTCTTTTACCCTCACCATAATTGAGGCTGTATATCATAAAGTTACCAGTCTGCCTCAAAAATCTTTTTATGAATAGGTATTATATTTTTTAAGCTCCTGAAACACTGATAAATTGACTACTGTAAACCAAAGATGATGATGAACTATCGCAACTGAAATCTGATATTAATAAAATGCTTTGTAAGTGAGAAAGACATACATTTAGATGTCCCTCCATTATATGATATAATAATCTAGAACTCTCATAAAAATAACAGCTTCTTTAAGAAATTTACCTTAGGGGTATCATTAAACACGACTTTCTGAAAGCAAAAACCAGCATTTTGTGCTTCAAAAAGTTGTGTTCAAATCATCCACCTGGGATGTTTATTAAAATACTGAATTCTTAGGCCACATCTTATACTTTCAAAATCTACATTTTAGTTAAGTTCCTTGGGTAATTGTTAGGCATACAAATCTTAGAGAATTACCACCCTGGAGGAAATTAGCCAGATGAATGAGAAGGGTATATCTAGGGCTATGACCTTTACCAGAGCCCAACTAAATCTCCCACAGATGCTCTACCATCTTCCCTTGCCTTGTGCTTCAAAAAGTTGTGTTCAAATCATCCACCTGGGATGTTTATTAAAATACTGAATTCTTAGGCCACATCTTATACTTTCAAAATCTACATTTTAGTTAAGTTCCTTGGGTAATTGTTAGGCATACAAATCTTAGAGAATTACCACCCTGGAGGAAATTAGCCAGATGAATGAGAAGGGTATATCTAGGGCTATGACCTTTACCAGAGCCCAACTAAATCTCCCACAGATGCTCTACCATCTTCCCTTGCCTAGGTTGTATCCCTGATCATTCTAATTTAACTGATTTAGAATGGGGCTTTTCTTAGTGTAGGCTTAGAAAAGGCTTGGAGGAGAAGGAAGAGTGAAAAGACGTGCTTTGCTTATATAAAAAGTTTATATAGTGCCATCTAAAATTAAAAGCTCTTTTGGATGCATTTTTCCTAATCAAAGTTTACTTCACATCAGAGAAATTACCCATCTGACCGATTTAAAATCTGGGTACTGCCATGCATGTACTATGGTTACTTCTATCCATATACTCCACTGATCAATTCTTCACTGATCAATTCTCCCCAATTCTAGAAGTTACCTCCACCAAGTCTTTTTCTATCCAGCTGTTGCTGATTTATTTTGTTTTCCATATAAAAGAAAGCAAAGTCCATTTTAAATAGAGAAGAGATATATGGAAACCTATAGGAAAGCTCCAGGGTTGTAATAATACCTATACAGCATATATGATCAAAACAGTGGCTAGATTCTAAACCAAATTAAACTGCTCTGTTTAAATTTAAAATTATAGGATTTTAGACACTATCTTCTTGCCATAAAAAGGCAAGAAATTCTAAGACATGCAACAAAGCCTTGAAGACATCATTCTAAGTGAAATAAGCAGATACGAAAGGACAAATACGTGAAATGATATTCACATCAAATGATACAAAATGATATTTCACTGTTACAAAATAATTAGAATATAGAGTTAGAAATAAGAATAAAGATTACCAGTTATAGAGTTAGAAATTTAGAATTTATAGAGTTAGAAATAAGAATAAAGGTTACCAGGGGCAGAGGTGGAGAATGGGGAGTTAAGGGTTAGTTGTGTACAGAATTTCTGTTTGGGGTGATGAAAAAGTTTTGGAAAGGGATGGTTGTGAAAGAAGCACAACATTGTGAATGTAAATAACACTGCTTAATTGTATATTTGAAAGTGAATAAAATGGGAAATTTTAGGTGATATATATGTGTATCAGTTTTATTATTTATGAATTCCAAAAAGAGAACTGATTATGTGTGTAAACTGGTCTGTTCATCTGGGCATGATAACCACTAATTTAAATTCAAGGGCTTTACATTTACTTGATTAAATGAAGATTAGGATAAGCGGATTTGGCCCAACGGATAGGGCATCCGCTCACACCCAGGGCCTCCTGACCTGTGTGATGAGCTGGCCCACACGCAGTGCTGATGAGTGCAAGGAGTGCCGTGCAAAGCAGGGGTGTCCCCCGCATACAGGAGCCCCACACACAAGGAGCGTGCCTCCATAAGGAGAGCTGGCCAGTGCGAGAAAAGTGCAGCCTGCCCAGGAATGGTGCCGCACACACGGAGAACTGATGCAGCAAGATGACGTAACAAAAAGAGACACAGATTCTGGGTGCCGCTGACAAGAATACAAGTGGACACAGAAGAACACACAGCGAATGGACAGAGAGAGCAGACAACTGGGGGTGGGGCGGGGAAGGGGAGAGACATTTTTTAAAAAAATCAAGATTAAGGCTTTTGTTCCACCATGTAATTAAGGCATGCAGAATTGAGCCCCCGCCCCCTTGATAGGCTATATAAACAGATGCTCAACCACAAAGAACACAGAAGTAGATACACAGAGAAGAACACAGAGAAAGAGAGACAGCTCCACACAAGGGAGAGGCCCCAGGAAGAGAAATGAGCCTGACATTGCAGTTGAAGAGAACAGAGCAGCGGAACCTGGAAAGAAATGCACCCTGGGAAGAGAAATGAGCCTTATGCCAGCCTACAGCTGAGAATGGAAGAAGCTGGGACTATGGAGCCTTAAGAGGAAGAAAGAAGGCTGAACCCTCAGATAACAGCAACCATCTTTGGTGAGAAAGTATCTCTTATGGTACCTTGAGTTGAACTCTTCAGGGCCTATAACTGTAAGCTTCTACTCAAAATAAATACCCTTTATAAAAGCCAACAGATTTCTGGTACTCTGCATCAGCACTCCTTTGGCTGACTAATACATTTCCAGCATAATAAAAACAACAAAAAACACATCACAGAACTGTACAAGGCAGAGGGTGAACCCTAACATAAACTATAGACTATAGTTCATAATATAATTATACAAAGGTACTACAGTAATGAAAAATGTTAATAAAAGGGAAAACTGCATTTGGGAGTGGGGGTTATGTGGGGACCCTGTGCTTTCTGCATGATTTTCCCATAAACGTACAACCTACGACTACTCTTAAAAAAAAAAAAAAAAGTAAAAGGTAAACAGGAACCATGAGACAATAAATAATGAATATACAAACACTTACCACTGTTTCCTTGGCAGGAGGCAGCTTGATCTGTTGACTGGGAATCAGAACAAATGTCAAGGTACCATGCATATCAGACTGTAACAGAAAGATTAAATTATTTTCAAAATTCATTATTCATGAATTCCCTTTTCATGATCTGATTGATATTCCTAAAATGGATTCTACTGGAATCCCTCAGTAGACTTAAAAAGAAATCATTAAAGATGAATGCTGGGAGTAGATGTGGCTCAAGTGGCTCAAGTCTGCTTCCCATATGGGAGGTTCAGGGTTCAGTTCTTGGTGCCTCCCATATCAAAAAACAAACAAGCAAACAAATGAAATAACCAACCCAGGGGAACCAATGTGGCTCAGAGGTTGAGTGCCGGCTTTCCATATATAAGGTTCAGGGTTTAACCCCCAGTCCCAGTACATCACACACACACACAAAAGAATCCCATTTCATCAGGAAGCACAAATTATGCTTTTCATGAATTCCATTATATTATAGCTATCCTAGATCATGGCATTTTGCAGTTCTGGTTCACTGGGGAAAACCACTTAGACCTTAAGCCTTGGGTTTTTGTCTTCCATTTAGTGTAGAGTTAGGAGATTTCCAAGTGAAGGGTCAGAAGATGCCACAGTAATATAATAATTCTAGGTTATCTACTCTGAGAGACCTCAATCTTAATAGAATAGAACCTGAAATAGTTGATTAGGATTAGGAAAGCAATCTACTTATGTAAATATGCAAATATTTTCATTTGCCAGACACCTTCAGTCATTAATTCTATTTTTTAACTGTATAGAACCTTACTGTTCTATCCCTAGGCCTAAACTGTATATAACCTAACTGCTATTCCCAGTACTCCACAGTCTGCCTCCTTCAGACTAGATAGTCATCATCTCAACTTCCTGATAGAATAGGAAGTAATGCTAAATCTAGAGATTTCAGTCCATAAAAGAAGGACTAAAATTAAAACTGACAACCAGTGGTACTTTGCTCTACCAAAGGAGTGAGCTGAGTTGGGTGAAAATAGAGATAAGGATGTTTTCTAGATTCCACAATAGGCATTAGCTGTTCAGGAGAGATTCTACTGTAACAACTGATGTTAAATAAATTAAGAATATAAATATGGTTTGTTCATATGTATGTATGAAGTGATCATAAACTGTCCTCAAAATCTGACTATAAATGACTTCCTGATTATCAGCATTGTCCAACAGAAGTTTCTGCAATAATGGAAATATACTATATCGATGCCACCCAATGTTAGCCATTACCTATATACTGCTCTTGAGCACTTGAAATATGGCTGAGATTGAGGAAATGGATTTTTAATTCTACTTAATTAAAATTTAAATAGTTACATATAGGTAGTGGCTATTATTTTGGATAGCAAAAATCTATGCCACTGCTATTATCTAATATTGTTAGGGAAGCAACAATTTCAGATAAGAAAATAAAATTCACATAAAAATCTTGAGGGCACAACTTTTATTTATTACTGGTTCCCTAGTTGCTAATACATAGTAAACAAGAAATCAATATTTACTGAAAAAATTAGTAAGAGTTATATTATTACTGATTTCAGAGGCAAATAAAACACACATGATAGTAATAAAGTACAAATAAAGTAAAAAATTATTAGTGGAACTTATCCAAAAATAAAAATCTTCTAAAAATGTCTATGGAAACAATTATACCATGTGACAATTCGGCTAGAAATTGTCTAGTGTTCTTAATATTATTAAAAAGTACTTTTAAGGTATTTTCTTCTGGATTCTAATAACAGCAACAACAGCTCTGAAACACATATCAATGATTCTTCTGCCCCTGTCAACTTACCAACAAGTCAAAAACCTCATTGACATCTTTTCCTCGAATTTCAATGCCATTTATCTCCAGAACTTCATCTCCTTCATGTAATAGACCACTTTTCTCTGCAGCGCCTCCTTTCACTATCCGACTGATGATGACAGAATCCATTTCATTACGAACTGTAGCACCCTAAAAAAAGAAACAACCCAATATCTAATTCTAATATTCAACAATACTAGCATCAACTATCTTGAGAAAAAAATTTACATACACAGCTAAAGTAACCATAGTAATCAGATTTGAAAGCTAACCAACCATTATCCCCACAACACTTTCTGCTTAAGAAACACTCTAATCATTAGAATTCTGAAATCAGACTTCTGAAGCATATGACAGGAGAAAAATGCACTGCTCAAAAAAATTTTTGTATATGTTAGATGTTATTCATATGGTTATACTGTATTTAGGTACAATTAGTGAACATGTGTTAACAACTAAAAGATCTCTCTTATTTATTTAAATTCAAAATATGATGGGATGAATACCATCTGGCTGATGATTTAACATGTTGAATTTAGCAAATTTATTATACGAATTGGATATACAACTGAAAAATGTATGATCAAATAATGGAAACATGACAGGAATAAAGCCTGAAAGAAGATATAGTATGAAATTTACTTTTCCTCCTAAAGTTATATTTGAAAATTTTATCTTAACTTTCCCATTTTCCTTTTAACATGGTGGGGGAGGGGAGAAACAGTAATACAAACTGCCTATCAAACAAGGTCCCTACTCCATGTACCACACTATTCAAGGTACAATTGAGACATGAGGACTCAAGGATATGTCTCTGGAAATAAAGGGACAAAAAAGCTAAGGCAGTGAAAGCAGACAGAAGTAGATAAGTAACTGTGTTTCAATACATTGAACTGAATGAAAAGGTCAGAATACCTAAGTATGGTGAATAATCAAGTAAATTACTTATTCCTTCTTTGTTTCCCAGCAAGTATCTCAGAAGCTATTATTTCTTTCATATTACATGTGAGAAAAGATAATGAAAAAACTTTCCTCAACTGAATAAGGGGTTATGAGAAGGAAGATAAAATTACTCCAACAAATCAACCTCAAAAGAGAAAAACCACCTGCAACTTAATGGCGTCTTCAAGTATCTGCTTTACAAAAGATATTTTACACAGAAAGAATCTCAGATTAGAGTAGCAGAATACTTACCAATGGAATATCACGAGCCTTTTCGATACGAACTATTTTTACAGTTTCACCTCCATACTGGCCAATGCTTTCATAAACTCTCTCATCTGTAATGGGCTCTAGCTGCATTTCCTGCTCAGCAACCTTATCGTGAGCCAGTAAAAGTGCCTGTTTCAAAGAAATCCATAAGTAACAGCATAATCCATTTTTGTAGAGCGATTTTAACCTAATCATAGTACACAGTATTCTATACAGTATTCTAATCATTAAATCTTTAAAAGTATGAAATGGTATATCCAATTTAAGTATAGATGCAATCCTAGATCTTTTGCAGCTAATAATAATGATAGGTTAGGTATGCCAGGGCACATTCTAGGATTGCTTATGAAAGTCTAAAACATATTAACTGAAAGACTTAAACAGATAATTATAAATTTATAGGATATATAGTCAAAAAAAGGAGGAATTTTTGTCCTATTTTTAAAGAATTACGAAGTTGATTTAAAAATAACTTGATTGACTGAGGACTGTGAGAAGATTTAGCAGGAAGTACTAGGAATCAGTCCTGTCACCAGAAAAACTACTAAACTGGCAAGAACTATCTGGGGATGTGGCTCAGGCAGTTGGGTGCCCACCTCCCACATGGGAGGTCCTGGGTTCAGTTCCTGGTGCATGTGCTTCTTAAAGAAGACAATGAGCAGACATCAGCAAACACATCAAGCAAATGAGCAAAAACAATGAGCAGACAAATGAGCAGACAGCCAGCCAAAAAACATGAAAAACAAATGAGCAGGGAGTGGGTGTGGATGTGAAGAAGAGGAAGAGATAGAGGAAGAGGAAGAGGAAGAAGCCAGACAAGTTGACAATGAGCAAAAACAATGAGCAGACAATGAGCAAAAAAGAAAAACAAAGAGGAAACAGATGAGGGAGTCATCTAAGGGGGGGAACTATTTGATTCAATGATTTTGGAACTCAAGAATCTACTGGAACATTGTGGTATCCTAGAAAGAGCTGGAGGAAAAGACTGTTAAAATGCAATAAATTCAGGTGAATTTCACCCTCTGTGCAGTGACTACCATCCTCCAGTCATGTGGCAGGCAGCAATGGGGAATGCAGCCTGGGCTCCTGATGCAGCTTGCTGGTGCCAGGATGGGCCATAAGGACTCAATCCTCCAAAAGCCGAGGGGTGTGGTTAGTGTGTGTGGCCTGACAGCTGATCACCACTTTTGTTCAGATACATCAGCTCACTGGAGGACTGGCTATTGTTCCAAGCCCCCCTCAGGCAAAAGGCGCAGAAGTTTTAAAGAAGTAATACCTATTTCCACCCCCTACCCCCCTTTACTCTCTCCATTCCCTATTTGGTAGCGAGCAAGAATAGTTTGGGAAAGCCACAAATTGACAGCTCTAACCCTCAACAACAAAAACAAAATCGAGCAATCCCAAGGGAACAGAACTAGATTTCCAGAGTTATAACCACTCAATACTCAGAATGTCCAGTCCTCAACCAAAAATGACAAAACACAAAGAAACAGGGAAGTATGACCCATTCACAGGAAAAACAAATATACGAGAAACCATCCCTGAGGAAGCTCATACATTTGAACTATTAAAAGACTTTAAAATCAACTGTCCTAAATATGTTCAATAAGCTAAAGAAATCCACATACAAAGAAATAAAGGAACTTGGGAAAAGTCTGAAAAAACTATAGAGGATGAAAATTATAAAAAGACACCAAACAGAATTTTGGAGCTGCAAAGTACAGAAATTGAAATGAAAAACTCATCAGACAGATTCAAGATTAGATCTGAACAGCAGGAGAAGGGATCAGCAAACCTGAAGACAAGACAATTGAAATTATGCAGTGTGAGGGGTAGAAAGAAAAGTTAATGAAGAAAAATGAATAGAGCCTGAGGAACCTGTGGAATACCATCAAACATACCAACATTCATATCACTGGAGTCCTAGAAGGATGAGAGAGAAAGGGACAGAAAAAGTATTTGCAGGAATAATGCCTGAAAATTTTCCAAATCTGAAAAAGACATAAACATACACATCTAGGAAGCGGAATAAGCTCCAAGCAGGATAGACTCTAAGAAATCTACAACAAGACACATTATAGTAAAATTGCCTAAATCCAAAGATGAAGAGAAGATTTTGAAAGCAGAAAGAAAAAAGTGACTGGCCACATACATGGGATTCCCAATAAGATTAATAGTGGATTTCTCACCAGAAACCAAGGAGGTCATGAGACAGAGGGATGGCATACTTAAAAGTCCTTTAAAAAAACCAGTCAACAAAGAATTCTATATCTGGTAAAATTATCTGTCAAAATGAAGATGAAATTAAGACTTTATAGATAAAAAAAAAAGCTGAAAGAGTTTATTACCAGATAACCTACCCAACAAGAAATGTTAAATGGAGTCCTTCAAGTTGAGAAACACTAGACAGTAACTTGAAGTTATTAGAAATATCAGAAATAAACATTATTTCTTTCGGTAACAACATAAGTAAATATAAAAGCCTATATTATTGTACTTTTGGTTTGTAACTGTTTTTCCCCTATGACTTAACAGGCAAATGTGTAAAATTACATTGAAAATTTATGTTAATGGACACACAATGTATAAAGATGTAATATGAGACAACAAAATAATGAGGGAGGGATAAACAGGAGAAGTTTGCATATTACTGAAACTAGGTTGGCAATAGTCAAACTAGGTTGTTATTAGCTTAAGTTAATTGTAATTACAAGGGTAACCACTAAGAAAATAACTAAAAAATACAGAGAAAAGGAAGAAGGAGGAAATCAAAATGGTACAGTACAAAAAGTAACTGCATTTTTTAAAAAAGGTGATAATGGAGTAATTGAGGAACAAAAACATAAAAGACATACAGAAAACAAATAGCTAAATAGCAGAAGTAAAGCCTTCTTTCTCAGTTATTACCTTAAATGTCAATGTAGTATACCCTCCTATTAAAAGGCAGAGATTGGTAGACTGAAAATATGATTCACTTATATGCTGTCTATAAGAGACTTGCTTTAGGTACAAAGTCAAAAAGAAGTTGAAAGTAAGTATAGAAGAAAATATTTCATTAAAACAAATCCCAATTACTGGACTCTCAGGAAGATGGTGGACTAGAAAGACATGGGACTCTCTTCTCTCCCAGAAAAATAGCTTGAAGACAGGAAGAAAGGACATGAAAAAAAATCTTCTAGGGTTTAGGATGCCTGAGGAAGGCTACATACTGCTCAGAGGAAAGAGGGGCAAAGGAAAAAATATTGCAAAGGCAAGTCTGTGAGTTAAAGTTGCAGGTGCAAATGCCAGCACCCTCCCCCACACCACAGACACTTTTGAATTCTCAGGCCTTGGGCTGGCAGCTACACCTCCCCAGTAAAGGGGAGAGAAAGGGATGCAACCTAAGGCTGATTCAGTGTTTGACCCACAATTTGGTCTGCCGTGTCCCACCAACCCTTCTAGGCCTGTCGGGGACATGTTATTGGTTACCTTGGGAGCCAGCAAGGGACTAAAGAGAAACAACCCTTTCAGTCTCCCTCTCTATAAACTGGGACTGGTTCCTGAGGAGGCAGAGGGGAATGGAATTACTGCCTACCTGGGAAAAAGGAGAAGGCTGTCAGCAAAGGTTGGAGAACTGCCTCTGAGAAAGTCTGAATTATGAAGCTTTTAGCCTCCAGGCAAGAATCTCTGTCACACTGATCATTCCAAGTTATACCTAACACACTGACCAGGCACTGAACTGAGAGAGCTCCCAAAGAGCGTCATCGGCTGGCAGACCAAAGAAGTACATGTGAGGAAATTAAAAGCAAATTAGGGAAGCGGACTTGGCCCAGTGGACAGGGCGTCTGTCTACCACATGGGAGGTCCGCGGTTCAAACCCTGGGCCTCCTTGACCCGTGTGGAGCTGGTCCATGCACAGTGCTGATGCGTGCAAGGAGTGCCGTGCCATGCAGGGGTGTCCCCGCGTAGGGGAGCCCCACACACAAGGAGTGCACCCCGTAAGGAGAGCCGCCCAGCGCGAAAGAAAGTGCAGCCTGCACAAGAATGGTGCCACACACATGGAGAGCTGACACAACAAGATGACGCAACAAAAAAGAAACACAGATTCCTGTGCCGCTGACAACAACAGAAGTGGACAAAGAAGAACACACAGCAAATAGACACAGAGAACAGACAACCAGGGCAGGGGGTAAGGGGAGAGAAATAAATGAATCTTAAAAAAAAAAAAAAAGTAAGTGAGAGGGAAGCAGCTCTGGCTCAATCAGATGAGCTCCTGTCTACCATATGGGAGGCCCTCTGTTCATGTCTGAGGGCCTCGTTGTGAAGGCAGGCTCACCCACATGCTGCAGAGTGCCGCCTGGCCCATAGACGCCATGGAGAGCCAACTCAGCAAGGTGACACAACAAAAAAATGAAGCGAGACAGGCAAGAACAAAGAAGAGCCTGCAGCGAATGGACACAGAGGGCAGACAGCAAGCAAGCTGCAAGGGGGAAAGGGAAATAAATAAATACAGACAGAGAAGAATGTACAGTGAATGGACACAGAGAGCAGATAGCACACAAAAAACCGAGGGGGGGAGGGATAAATTTTTAAAAATATCTTTTAAAAAGTAAATGAGAGGCTTTTCCAGGCCTTCACAGCCTCTCTACTTAAGGCCCTAGGACCACAGTCTGCAACCCATAACTGAGCCCAGGACCCAGATTTGAGCATCTAACAGGGACAATTTTAAAGACCTACAACAGGTTTAACCAAGAATCAAAGAACAGCAGTAACATAGTCTACCACCACTAAATCCCTATGAGAGAGAGAAATTGAGCATCTGAGTAAACTCACCTCCCTAATCAGATGCTTAGACATCAGCAAAAATTTATAAGTCATACTAAGAAAATGGAAAAAATTACCTAAGAAAAGGAATACATATCAAAGCCCCAGAAGAGATGCAGGGTTTGAGACAACTAATCAACAAGACATACAAGAACTTCTAAATCAAATTAATAAATGAGTTGAAGGAAGCAGATGTGACTCAAATGACTGGGCTCCTATCTATGATATAGGAAGCCACAGGTTCAATTCTCCAGGCCTCCTGGTGAAGGCAAGCTGGCCTGTGCTGCGGAGAGCTGGCAGAGCAAGACGACACAACAAAGGGAAATAGAGAGCGGAGTCAGTGAGAAATACAGTAGACCAGGGAGCTGAGGTGCTCACACAAATGAGTGCCTCTCTCCTACATGGAAGTCCCAGGATTGGTTCCTGGTGCCTCCTAAAGAGAAAGATGAGAAGAAAAGACAAGCAGACATGGAAAGAACACACAGTGAATGGGCAGAGAGAGAAGAGAGTGAGTGCAAAAAAAAAACAATGGGGGAGAGGAATAAAAATTTTTTAAAAAAATTAATGAGTTGAAAGAGAATATGATTAAAGAGATAGAGGACATTAAGACACTGAGGAGAAGCAGATGTGACTCAGGTGATAGAGCGTCCGCCTACCATATGGGAGGTTCCAGGGTTTGATACCCAGGGCCTCCTGACCCATGTGGTGAGCTCGCCCACATGCAGGGCTACTGCACGCAAGAGTGCTGTGCCACGCATAGGTGCCCCTGCGTAGGGGTGCCCTGCAAGGCGGGCTGCCCCATGTGAAAAAAGCACAGCCCACCCAGGAGCAGCGCTGCACACACGGAGAGCTGATGCAGCAAGATGACGCAGTTTCCCAGTGCCACCGAGGGTGACAGCAGACACAAGAACACACAGCAAGTCGACACAGAGAGCAGATGAGTCGACACAGAGAGCAGACAACAATGAAAAAAACAACTCAGGGGAGTCAATGTGGCTCAGCAGTTGACTGCTGGCTTCCTACCTTCGAGGTCCCAGGTTCAATACCTGGCCCCAGTACTGAAAAAAAAACAAAAGCAAAAACAAACAAACAAATTAGGCATACAATAGCAGACTCGAAATGAAAAATGAAAGAATAAGTGATACCAAAGACAAAACTGCTGAATTGAAGAAAGAAAAGAAGAAAAACAGAAAAGAACAGAAAAAATAGAGAAGGGGCTCAGGGAGTTGAACAATAGCATAAAATGTAACAACATATGTGTAATGGGAGTTCCAGAAAAGGAGAAGGGAAAAGAGGCAGAAAGAGTATTTGAGTATTTTAATAGCTGAAAACTTCCCAACTCTCATGAAAAAAATGAACTTACATGTCCAAGAAGCACAGTGTACCCCAATCAGAAAAAATCCAAACAGATCTACTCCAAGACACATATTACTCAGATTGTCAAACATCAAAGATAAAGAGAAAATTCTGAGAGCAGCAAGGGAGAAGCAAACCACCACATAAAAAGGTTAGTGCAGTTTCTCATCAGAAACCATGGAGGCAAGAAGAAAGTAGTATGATACAATTAGGATAATGACAGGGAAAAACTGTCCATCAAAAATTTTTTTATAGGGAAGCGGACTTGGCCCAATGGATAGGGCATCCGCCTACCACATGGGAGGTCCATGGTTCAAACCCCAAGCCTCCTTGACCCGTGTGGAGCTGGCCCATGGGCAGTGCCGATGCATACAGGGATGTCCCCCGCATAGGGTAGCCCCACGCGCAAGGAATGCTGCCCCGCATGAAAGAAAGTGCAGCCTGCCCAGGAATGGTGACGCACACATAGAGAGCTGACACAACAATATGACGCACAACAAAAAGAAGACAGATTCCCGGTGCCGCTGATAAGGATAGAAGCGGTCACAGAAGAACACACAGTGAGTGGACACAGAGAGCAGATAATGGGGGGGGGGGGGGGGTTGGGGGAAAGGGAAGAGAAAAAAAAATCTTAAAAAACAACAACAACAACAAAAGAATTCTTTATCCACCAAAATTGTCCTTCAAATATGAAGATGAGTTTAAAACATTCATAAAAAACAGAGACTGAGAATTCATAAAAAAGAATCCAACTTTGTAGGAAATATTAAAGGAAAGCTTACAGCCTCTAAGGAAAACACAGGAGAGAGGCCTGGAGGAGACTATAGAAGAAAGAATAGCAGAAAGGGTAACCAAAAGAGTAAAAAAAGCAGACAGTAATAAGATATGACATGAAAACAAAAGAATGAAATGGCAGAAGAAATTAAGCATTTACAGTAATATCACTGAATGTTAATGGATTAAACTGGCCAATCAAATGATACAGGCTGACTGGGAAGTGGATGTGGCTAACGCAGCTGGACACTAGCCTACCACATGGAAGGTCCCAGGTTCAGTTCCCAGGGCTTCATAGGGAGGATGAGCAAGAGAGTGAGCTACCGCAAGAAGATGAAGCAAGGATGTGGTGCAACAAGGAGACACAATGAGGAAATACAATGGGAGACACAAGAAGGAGGGAGCAGAGGTGGCTCAGGGTGGGGAGAGACACAAATAAATAAATCTTAAAAAAAAAAAGATACAGGCTCACAAAATGGATAATAAAAATGAGATATTCATATGGTACATACGAGAGACTCACTTAACACCAAGCGATACAAATCAGTTGAAAGTAAAAGGTGGGAAAAAGATAGTCCATGCAAATAGTAAACAAAAAAGAGCATGGATAACTATGCTAATATTGGACAAAACAGACTTTAAATGCAAAAGAGTTGTAAGAGATACAGAAGGCTATTATATATTAACAAAAGATATAATCCATCAGGAATTGTCATAAATATCAGTCAAAATATCTATTCACCTTCCTAGAGTGCCCCAAAATACATTAGAGAGATTCTGGCAAAACTAAAGGGAGAAAGACATATCTACAATAATCATTAAGAGACTTCAACACACCACTCACATCATTAGATAGAACCACCAGACAGAAGATCAACAAGGGAACAGGGAACTTGAACAACTTGATAAATGAGCTAGACCTAACAGACATATACAGAATATTACATCCATAACTCAGTGAATTATACATTCTTCTCAAGTGTCCATGGATCTTTTTACAGGAGAGACTATAAGTTAGGTCATAATGAAGCCCTCAAATATAATAAGACAGTCTTGAAGGGAAATTTATGACCCTAAACTCCTATATTAAAAAAGAAAGAGATGGAATGAGGATAAAATTCTGCCTGAGTAATGTGGCCAGTCTCGAAGCCAAACTCAGCATGTAAATGCAATGCCTTCCCCCCAGCGTGGGACATGACACCCGGGGATGAGCCTCCCTGGCAACGAGGGACCACTATCAACTACCAACTGATGATGCAACTGGAAAATGACCTTATACGGAAGGTTCAATGCGGATCAGCAGAATATCCATGTCTACATAAAATACCATGACTTTAAAATGCTGTTTGACCTAAAGTAAGGGGGAAATGGAAAGGAGAAATGAGTTTATATGGCTACGAGTTTCTAAAAAAGAGTCTGGAGGCTGGCAGAAGGTTCGCCCTCATGCACAACTGAGTAGAGTTAGAGAGACAGATAAAGCAGATACAACCCCCAGATATTGGTTCCTTTGAGGGCTAAAGAGACCCATGGGAGTTATGGTCATGGCCGATGGGGTTAACTACCAGGGCAGATGGCCCCTCTTTGGAAATGGTGTTTATGTGTGATGAATCTGGACTCAGATGGGATCTCCCTTCATAAGACTTCCATGCTAATGTGCTGGAGGTGCAGTTAATGTTGGGGTTTAAGATATATTTAGGGGATTTGAATCTCTGGACTGACAATGTGATAGCCAGATCCTGAGCCTCAACAGACTCCAGCACCTACAATCTGATTTATTGGACTTACCACACTCAGCTAAGATGGAGGTGAAGAAGGACAACCACCACACCATGGAGCCTAGAGTGATTACAACTGAAAATGGGAGGATTGCATCCAGCATCCAGGTGGAATCTGAGCCTCCTCTTGACATAAAGGTGCAATGGACACAACCAATCCAGTGTCCACATAGAAGAGGTGGCATTGGATTGGGAAAAGGGGACATAATGGACAAAGGGTATGGGGAAAGGCAGGAAGAGATGAGAGGTGGAGGCGTCTTCGGGACATGGAGCTGCCCTGGATGGTGCTTCAGAGGTAATCACCGGACATTGTAAATCCTCACAGGGCCTACTTGATGGAATAGAGGAGAGTATGGGCCATGATGTGAACCAATGTATATGAGGTGCAGAGGTGCCCAAAGATGTACTTACCAAATCCAATGGATATGTCATGATGATGGGAATGAGTGTTGCTGGGGGGGGGGGAGAGGCGGGGTGGGGGGGTGGGGTTGAATGGGACCTCACATATATATTTTTAATGTAATATTATTACAAAGTCAATAAAAAAAAAAAAAAAAAAAAAAAAAAAGAAAAGGCTTTCCACTACATAAAAGGTCTATTTCTGTTATGAGAAAAAATAAATAAATAAAAAAATAAAAAGCCAAAAAAAAAAAAAAAAAAAAAAAAAAATTCTGCCTGAGTGAGATGTTACATGAACCCATGAAGCAGGAGGCTGCTGGACATTGATTCAGAGAGAGCACAACAAGAAGAGTGATCACTCAAGGTAGAATAGCAGGTTAACGCTCCTCCCCCAGGGCAACAAGTCTTGGCTTTCCCCAAATATTGCTGGTCATACAGCTGGAGAAGAAAATCTCCGAGAGTAGGAGGGTTCTGGTGAAGGGTGGAGAGGGGTCCTACGAGTGTGGGTTCAATTGTCTGGACTCCGCTTTTAGAGCTTTGAGGAGCACGCACACCAGCTGGCTTAAGAAACCAGGAAGACTGGAGAGGTGAATCTGCTGAGGCAGCATGATTTACCTAATCTCTGTGGGTTACATCTGGGAGAAGGTGGAGCCAGGCAATTAACTAATCCTGTGCACATACCTAAGGGAGGGGGACAGTAGGAAGGGCTTGGTAGACTTCCAAGAGCATATTTAGGGTTCCCAGCAAGGTGTGGTGGTCTCTCTCAAAGAGACTGAAGTCATTATTTTCCACGGTGATTTGGTTCACCAGGGTTCCATTTGAATTTCAGAGGGGAGCTCACACACAGGGCTTCCTGCTGCCCTGGGAGAGAGGGAAGGGAGAAAGGAAAAAGGGGGAGGGGCAGATTCCTAATCAGTTTATTCAACTGCAAAAGAGTCTATCCAGCCCCTGGAAGGGGACCTTTTTTGGAGGAGGCTGACCCTGAAGGAGGATTTGGCTAAATGGAGGAGTTTGAGACTTGAATGTACAAGATCTCTGGTTCAGTTCACAGCCTCTTAGAGTAGTG
The DNA here is from genome assembly GCF_030445035.2 of Dasypus novemcinctus. Classification (NCBI taxonomy): domain Eukaryota; kingdom Metazoa; phylum Chordata; class Mammalia; order Cingulata; family Dasypodidae; genus Dasypus; species Dasypus novemcinctus. Next base: position 42,799,980 of record NC_080675.1, read on the forward strand.
ACCCACTGGGATATTAGCTGATACTCTGAGAAAGGGAAAACACGGATATATTTGAATTGGCTTCCCTTGGGTCTCTTATTTTCCCTAAATAAGAGTTTAAGAGAGAAGTCTGGTTTTTTAAAATTGTTTGGTTGACTCCTTGCTTGAGGGCTTGTGCTTATTTTCTTGTTATCTTGTCTTTCCTTCCTCTTCATCTCCCCCTTTTCTTTTCTTTTCTTTCTTTTTTTCCTTTTTTTTTTTTTCACTTTTTCACTTAGGGGCTGCTGGCCTGTTTATTGTTTGCTGTGCTTCCTCATCCTCAACTTCTCTTTTCTGTGTGTATTGATTTGGGCTACCAATGCTTTCTCTTTTCCTTTCTACATCCCACCTTCTGTTGTTGCTCTTACATTACCACTCTTTGTTTAGTCCCCAGATTTTCTGACTTTTTATTTCTAACACTTCTATTCTCTTTTCTTCTTTTATTAACTGTTACCTTATTGTCCTTTCTTTTCTCTTTCCCTCTCCCCTGCTCACACTACCCTTTTAACTCATACTATGTTCTTCTCCACTTTCAGTTTCCCATTTCATTATAGGTACTCCACTTTCTTATTTCTAGAACTATACACTGCTTACATGAGTTTAATATTTATTCTCCTAGGTCTTATATGGTTCTTCTGCTAATATTTAAACCAATACTACTATTATACTTTTTCTTTTCTTACCTCTTTTGCTTTCCCTGGCCCTAATCTTTTTCCTTCAAGGTAACTTAGACAACAACAAGGTAAAAGAATAAGAAGAACAAAGTGTCAAAGAAAAATTAACACACACACAAACACAGCACCTAAAAAAACCCATGACTAGAGGGAGAAGCTAATCAACTAAACAAAACCACCAAGATAAAATGATGACCAGACAGCAACAAAAAAGTACAAACCAAACCAATAATCAGGAATACATGGCCCAATCCAACGAACAAATTAAAAATCAGAAAGAGGAGAACATCCAACAACTAATCAAAGCTCTCAAATCAAATATCATGGACCAACTTAATGAAGTGAAGGAAGAGATTAAGGACATTAAGAGAACACTTGGAGACCATAATGAAGAAATTGTAAACATACACAAAAAGATAATGGATATAATGGTGATGAATGACATCATTCAAGAAATCAAAAATACACTCTCAACAAATAACACAAGATTTGAAGAAGCAGAGGAAAGAATTAATGATGTGGACGACAGTACATCTGAAATCAAACAAACTGTAGGACTGACAGATAAAAAGATAGAAAAAAATCCAGCAGGGACTTAGGAATTTGAATGACAACATAAAATGCAAAAACACGTGCATTATAGGCATCCCAGAAGGAGAAGAGAAGGGAAAGGGGACAGGAAGGAGTGATGGAGGAAATAATGGCTGGAAACTTCCTAAACCTACTGAAGGAGATGGATATACATGTCCAGGAAGCACTGCGTACCCCAAACAGTATAAATCCCAACAGGCCTGCCCCAAGACATATACTTATCAAATTATCCAAAGCTCAAGGAAAGAAAAATACTGAAGGCATCAAGAGAAAAGAGAACCATCACATACAAGGGAAGCTCAATAAGATTCAGTGCTGATTTCTCATCTGAAACCACAGAGTCAAGAAGGCAGTGGTATGACATAGTCAAGGTACTAAAAGAAAAAAAATTCTAGCCAAGAATACCCTATCCAGCAAAGCTGGCACTTGAAAATGACGGAGAGTTTGAAATATTCACAGATAAACACAAACTAAGAAAGTATGCCAAAAAGAAACCTGCCCTTCAAGAAATATTAAAGGAAATGCTGCACAAGGAAAGGAAAAAACAGGAGAGACAGAGTTGGAGGAGAGTGTAAGAACAACCAAAAAGACAGAAAGAGAAATAAAAACAACATATGACATACACAAACCCAAAGAAAATATGGCTAATATAAGTAATTTCTTGAGAGTATAACTCTGAATGTTAATGGATTAAACTCACCTGTCAAGAGATGCAGATTGGCAGAATGGATAAAGAAATATGACTCATCTACAAGAAACAGGGATTCGAGGAGGTTGAAAGTGAATGGCTGGAACACAATCTTATAAGCAAATAATAACCAAAGAAGATCAGGAATAGTTATACTAATTAATATCCGACAAAACAGACTTTAAATGCAAAACTATTTTAGGAGACAAAGATGGACACTGCATATTAGTAAAAGGGGCAAGCTTTCAGGAAGAAAGAACAATCATAAACATTTATGCACCTAATCAAGGTGCCTCAAAATACTGACACAAACACTGGAAAAACTAAGCGGAGGAATATTATAGTGGGGGACTTTAATACACCATTATCACCATTAGACAGAATATCTCAACAGAGAATCAATAAATAGAGACTCTGAATAATATATTAGAGGATCTGGACCTAAAAGACATATACATAACACTACACCCAATTACAGCAGAATATACATTCTTCTCAAGCGCACATGGATCATTCTTGAAGATAGACCACATGCTAGGCCAAAGAGAAAGTCTCAATGAATTCAGAAAGACTGAAATCATAAAAAATAATTTCTCTGAACACTGTGGAATGAAGCTGGAAATCTGCAAGGGCCAGAGACCCAGATTAGGCAAGAAGATACGGAAGTAAGCAACACACTCTTAGACAAACAATGAATCAAGGAGGAAATCTCAAAAGAAATCAGTAATTACCTTGAAATGAATGAAAATAACAACACAACTTATCAAAACTTATGGAATGCTGCAAAAGCTGTATCAAGAGGGAAATTCATAGCCATAAATTCATATATCAACAAAGAAGAAAGAGGGAAGACCCATATGGTGAGCTGGCCCATGTGCAGTGCTGCCATGTGCAAGGAATGCACCCTGCAAGGAGAGCTGCCCCATGTGAAAAATCGCAGCCTGCCTGGGAGTGGCGCCACACATGGAGAGCTGATGTAGCAAGATGATGCAACAAAAAAGTGACACAGTTTCCCAGTGCCGCATGACGAGAATGCAAGCAGACACAGAAGAAAACACAGTGAATGGACAAAGAGAGCAACAATGGGGTGGGGGAGAGGTGGGGGGGGAGGAGGGAGCAAGGGAGAGAAATAAATAAATCTTGGGAAAAAAAATAAGAGCTAAAATTGAAGATCTGACTGCACACTTGGAGGAATTAGTGAAAACACAACAAAGTAACCCCAAAGGAAGAAGAAAAAAGATCAGAGCAGAATTAAATGAATTAGAAAATAAGAAAGCAGTAGCAAAAATAAACAAAAAAAAAGAGCTGTTTCTTTGAGAAGATCAATAAAATTGATAAACCCTTAGCTAGACTAACAAAAAAAAAAAAGAGAAGATGCAAATACACAAAATAAGAAACAAGAAAGGGGATATTACCACTAACCCCACAGAAATAAGGAATAACCAAAGATATAAAAGACATATACAGAAAACTACATAACACTGTTAAAGGAAGTCAAAGAAGACTTAAATAAATGGAAGAATATTCCCTGTTCATGGATAGGAAGACTGAATACCGTTAAGATGTCTAACCTACCAAAACTGATCTACAGATTTAATGTAATCTCAATAAAAGCCAACACAGCATTTTTCACTGAACTGGAAAACTATAAAATTTATTTGGAAGGGAAAGAGGTTCCAAATAGCCAAAGACATATTGAAAAAGAAAAATGAAATTAGAGAATCATACTACCTGACTTTAAAACATACTACAAATCCATAGTGGTCAAAAGAGCACGTATTAGCACTAGGATACACACACTGTCCAATGGAACCAAACTGAGAGTTCAGATATAGATCCTTTCATACAAAGTCATCTGATATTTGACAAAGCCACAAAGCCCACTCAACTGGGAGAGAATGGCCTCTTCAACAAATGGTGCTTGGAGAACTGGATATCCATATGGAAAAGAATGAGAGAGGGCTACCATCTCATACCTTATACAAAAATCAACTCAAGATGGAGCAAAGATTTAAATATAAGAGCCAAAACCATAAAGACCTTGGAAGACAATGCAGGGAAGCATCTATAGGAACTTGTAATTGGAAATGGCTTCATGAACTTCATACCCAAGACACAAGCACTGAAAGAAAAATAGATAAATGGGACCTCCTCAAAATTAAAGCCTTTTGCACCTCAAAGTAGTTTATCAAGAAAGTGAAAACACAGCCTACCCAAAGCGAGAAACTATTTGGTAACCATATATCTGATAGGCGCCTAATATGCAACATATATAAAGAAATCCTATATCTTGAAAATAAAAAGACAATCCATTCAAAAAATGGGTATGGGATTTGAACAGACGCTTCTCCAAAGAAGAAATACAAATGGCTAAAAAGCACACAAAAAGATGCTCAACATCATCAGCTATTAGGGAAACGCAAATCAAAACTACAATGAGTAACCATCTTACACCCATTAGACTGGTGGCTACTAAAAAAACAGAGGACTACAAGTGTTGGAGAGGATGTGCAGCAATGGGAACCCTCATACACTGCCAGTGGGAAGGTATAAGGAAGGATCCAGCCGTTCTGGAGGATAGTTTGGTGGTTCCTAAAAAAAAAAGCAGCTATAGATTTACCATATGTTCCAGCAGTGGAACTGCTGGGTATATACCCAGGAGAACTGAAAACAAGGACACGAACTGATATATGCACACCAATTTTCACATTGGCATTAGTCACTATTCCCAAAAGTTAGAATCAACCCAAATGCCCATCAACAACAGATAAATGGCTAAACAAAATGTGGTATATACACACAATGGAACTCTACTCAGCTGTAAGAAGGCATACAGTACTAACACACTGGATAACATGGATGAATCTTAAGGACCTGACGTTGAGTGAAGCAAGCAAGCTTGCTTGAAGAACAAATACTACATGACCTTTTTGATATGAATTAAGCAAATCAAGCTGTCTCAGAGGGCTAGAGACTGGATGATATGCTTACAGGAAATAACAGGGGAGAAGGTTGTGAACTGACACCTATACAGGCGAAATCTATGATAAAGTGGAGGTAAGTAGTTGTTTAGTGAAGGGATAAGACGGGGGTATAGGGATAATATTGGGTTGGCTTTGAAGGCTTAAGGTGTACTAAGGTTGGCAGGATGGGTCAGATGGTCAATGGAATTGGGGGGAAGGTTTGGAGGGAGCAGGTGAATATGGGAGATTGTCAGGTACGTGGTTGAAATTATAATGTTGAGAAAACTCTTTAGAAAATATAATAAGGAAGGGTTACTTGTTTAAGGTGTTTGATGGGGAGCATCTGGCACAGAGTGCACATGGGGCAGGCTTCTAGGAAGTGTGCGAGTGCTCATTTTGTCATATTGTGTTATATCAGTGGATGGAAACACACACAATAAGCAGGAAAGTGTTGTACCCCCATCCTGGGGTGGACTGATGGTCTCAAACAGAGGAGAGGGTGTCTCTCGAGAGCATGGGTGGCTCTCAATGGGACAGGACAGACTAGAGTATCAAGCCCTCAGCATTGTTATAAATATCTATGAATCTTGTCCTTCTGGGCCCTGAGGGGAGGGGGCGAGAGGAATAGAACAGACGCAAGAGGGCGTAACTGGGGGGCAATGGAGTTCCACAAGATCGTGCAATGATGGATATAAGCCATGTTAAATTTCACCAAAAATTTATAAAAGTGCATGGTCTAAAATGGAAACCATAATGTAAGCCATAATGGAACCATGGTTAGTAGCTATGTCTCAATATCTGTACATTAGCTGCAGCAAATATAACATCCACATGTAAAAAGATCATTGCTGGGGAAGAGGGAAAAGGGTTTGATGTTGGGTATATGGGAGTCCCCTATATTGTATATGTGATTTTACTGTGATCTAAAACTTTTTAGAAGACAAAATTTTAAAAAAGAAAAACAGTAGACACTGAGGAAGGAATGGAAGAGACTGCCTTGCAATTGTACATGCAGGGCAATACCTATTACTGTGATGAAAGGCAAAACATCAAAAACAAAGTTTTATGGTATTTTTCATTTTTTAATATCCCAATTTATTTTTTACTTTATTTTAGTTTTTCTAAATTCTTAGGTATTCTAATTCTAATCTTTAAAGCTGTGAATACTATATCACTTTCCTACTAATTGAATTTGGCAATATATTAGGCTTCATTTTTTTAAGAAGTTTTGGATCACAGAGGGGTTCAAGTACAGCAGGGGAGGAGCACTGGTGTGCGGTGTCATTGATGGGGGATGCATGGATGGGAGAGAGTTCTCCAGAACATGCATATAGGGTATATAGACATGTTTGGATGTTCGCTGGGTATTGTCATAGTGGATAGAGTTACACAGGACAGCTGAAGGAGTGCTGAGTTCCAATCCTAGGGAGCTCTGTTGCATTCCCCAATGGAACAACAATTCCCCAAGTGCAAGGACAAAGACCAGTGAAAAAGGACACTCCAATGGTGGGCCCTTGATATTGATGACTCTGTTTATGAGCCTATGTGTTTGAACTTTGAACTAGCTCTAGAGCTGCAGGATGCCTAGGAGTTACTGTTACCTTTTGAGAGCCTCCATGTTGATCAAATGTGGCCACTCTATAAGCCAAACTCAGCATGTAAATGCCTTACCTTCCCCCAGCATGGGACATGACTCCTGGGGATGAGCCTCCCTGGTGTCGAGGGATTATTACCATCACCAGCTGGTGATGCAACTAGAAAAAGACCTTGAATAAAAGGGGAAATGGTAAAGACAAATGAGTTTATATGGCTAAGAGACTTCAAAATAAGTAGGGAGGTCATCAGAGGGGTCACACTTCCACACATCTCAGCAGGAATCCAGACACAGTAAAAGTAGATACAACCCCAGGTACCAGTGCTCCTGAGGGTTACAGAAATATACAGGTTCTACGGTTATGGCAGATGGCTCTGGAGTTCAGTGCCTTGCCAGTGGGCCCTACTTTGGAATTTGTGCTCCTGATTATGATGGAGTTGGGACTCAAATGTGACCTCTCTACATATGCTTCTTCTCACTTTTACTGAACCTGTGATTTGCGCTGGGGTTTGTGTATGCTTCAGAGACTTCAATCGCTGGACTGTTCATGAGCCAGGCGGGCCCTGAGCCTCAGCAGAATTGAAACACCTACTCTCCAGTATTTTGGACTTACCCAGGTCAGCTGACAGGGAGGTGAAAATGGTCAAGCACCATGCCAGGGAACTGAGAGTGTCTACAACTGCAAGCAGGAGAATCGCATCCAAGAGCCAAGTGGGATGTAAGCCCCCTCTCAGTTTAGAGATGGAGTGGAGATCGCCATCCCAGGGTCCAAGGATGGAGGAATATAACATGGATTAGAGTGGACTTACTGGGACTTACTGGTATTCTACTATAGAACTACTGTGACTCTAGCAATGGAAGAAATTGTATCACTGATGTGGAGAGAGTGGCCATAGTTGTTGAGGGCAGGGACAGGGGAGAAGAATTGTGATATGGGGGCATTTTCAGAACTTGGAGTTGTCCTGAATGATACTGCAGGGAAAGATGCAAGACATTGTATATCCTGCCATATACCAATAAATGGACTGGGGGAGAGAATGAACTACAGTGTGAACTATGGTCCATGTGGTGTGGCAGTGCTCCAGGGTGTATTCACCAAATGCAGTAAATATGCCTTACTGATGAGCGGGGATGTTGATGTGGGAGGAGCGGGGGCTGGGGTGGGGAGTGGGGTATATGGGAACCTCTTATGTTTTTTAATGTAAGGTTTTGTGTGATTGATTTATCTTTAAAAAAAAGACAATAAAAAATAAATTTTAAAAAAAGAGATAAAACCAAAGGTCCATCTGAACACCTGGAAAAACTAAAAAACGAACAGGAAACTATTCTCAAAGAAGACAGAAGGAAAGAAATAATAGATTAGGCCAGGAATAAATGAAACTGAGAACAACAACAACAACAACAACAACTACAAGGAAAAAACCAACGGAGAAAATCAGAAAACCAAAAGCTGTTCCTTTGAGACGATCAATAAAATTGACAATCCCCTAGCTAGACTAATAAAGAAAAATGAGAGAAGATATAAATAAATACAATCAGAAATGGAAAGGGAGAGTTATTGATAAAACTGATCCCACAGAAGTAAAAATCATAAGAGGATATTATGAGAAATTGTATGCCAACAAGCTAGACACCCTAGATTAAATGGACAAATTCCCTGAAATGCAGAAACTCCTACACTGACACTATAAGAAATACAGGAACTTAACAAAACAATCACATTTAAAGACATTGAATCAGTCATCAAGAACCTCCAACAAACTATATTTAGCTCCATGTATAATGAGGGAAGTGGATATGGTTCAAGCAGTTGGAAGCCTGCCTACCACAAGGGAGGTCCCGGGTTCAGTTCCCAGTGCCTCCTAAAAAAAAAAAAAATGATGAGGAGACACAGACAGCACACAACAAACAAACAGACACAGTGAGCAGAGAGCGAGTGCAAACAACAAAGGTGGGAGAAATAAATAATAAATCTTAACCCACAAAAAACATGTAACTATGCACTTCCTCATCTCTATTCGCATCAGTCTGTATCTTCACATCCATACCCCACCGCATTCTTACCACTCCAAGCTTAAGCCAGACCCAAGGTAACGTGTATTTTAGGATTAAAGCAAAAACTAATTTTTCCAAACATTGGGAATGTCACCATGATAAATTATTTGGTTTCAGCTGGTATAAAATCTGTGAGAAAAACCCTTAATGGGGAGGCTGATTTGAAATTGTACATATGGTCTCCTGCCAGTAAATAAACCTTTCCCTTACTAAAAACAACAACAAAAAAAACTCCCAACAAATAAAACTCCAGATGGCTTCACAGATGAATTCTACTAGGCATTTTAAGAAGAATTAAAACCAATCCTGTTTAAACTCTTCCAAAAACTGAAGAGGGAAAATTACCCAAAACATTTTATGAAGCCAACATCACCCTAATACCAAAGCCAGATAAAGAAGACACTACAAGAAAAGAAAATTACAGACCAATCTCTCTAATGAATATAGATGCAAAAATTCTCAACAAAATACTTGCAGATCAAATCCAACAGCACAGCAAAAGACTTAAACATCATGATCAAGTGGGATTTGTTCTTGGTATGCAAGGCTGGTTCAACATAAGTAAATAAATCAACATAATATACCACATTAACAAATTGAAGGAAAAAAATACCCATGATCATCTCAATTGATACAGAAAAGGCATTCAACAAAACCCAGCATCCTTTCTTGTTAAAAAACACTTTGTAAGATAAGAATAAAAGGAAAATTCTGGGAAGCGGATCAACTGATATAGTGTCCGCCTACCATATGGAGGGTCCAGGGTTTGATACCCAGGGCTTCCTGACCCATGTGGTAAACTGGCCCATGTGCAGTGCTGCTGTGTGCAAGGAGTGCTGTGTCATGCAGGGGTGTCCCCCATGTAGGGGTGCCCCACGTGCAAGGAGTGCGCCCAGTAAGGAGAGCCGCCCTGCATGAAAAAAGCGCAGCCCACCCAGGAGTGGTGCTGTACACACGGAGAGCTGACACAGCAAGACGACACAACAAAAAATGGACTATTTCCTGGTGCTGCATGACAAGAATGCAAGTGGACACAGAAGAACACACAGCAAATGGACAGAGAGCAGACAACGGGGGGGATGGGGTGAGAAATAAATAAAATAAACCTTTAAAAAAAAAAAAAAGAATAGCCAGAAATAAGCTATGTACAGCAGGGGAAGTATAGAGAGATTGAGAGGTGAAGAATTGGAAAAAAAAAAAAAAAAAAAGGATAATTCCTCAATATGTTAAAAGGCATATATGAAAAACCCACAGCCAACATTGTACTCAATGGGGAAAGGTTGAAAGGTTTCCCTCTAAGATTGGGAACAAGACAAGGATACTGTCACTACTGTTATTCCACATTGTACTAGAAGTTCTAATTAGATCAGACAAGGAAAAAAATAAAAAATAAGAAGCATTCAAATTGGAAAAGAGGAAGTAAAACTATTTGCAGATGACATGATTCCACATTTAGAAAATCCAGAAATGTCTACAGCAAAGCTATTTGAGCTAATAAGTGAGGTCAGCAAAGTGGCAGGATACAAGATCAGTAATGTTTCTGTATACTAGTACTGAACAATCTGAGGAAAAATCAGGGGAAAAAACCATTTACAAGAGCAATAAAAAGACTCTAATACCTAGGAATCAATCTAACCAAAGAAGTACCAGACCTATATGTAGAAAACTATAAGCCAACACTTAAAACAAAAAAAATCAGGGAAGATCTAAGCAAATGAAAAGACATTCCATGTTCATGGACTAGAAGACTAAATATAGTGAAGATGTCAATCTTACCCAAACTGATTTATAGGTTCAATGAAAAACCAATCAAAATCCCAAAAGCCTACTTTACAGAAATGGAAAAGGCAATTACCAAATTCATTTGGAAGGGAAGGTGCACCCAAATAGCCAAAAGCATTCTAAAAAAGAGCAACGTGGGAGGAATTTCACTGCCTGACCTCGAAACATATTACAAAGTGACAGTGGTCAAAACAGTACAGTAGTGGCATAAAAACACACATCAATCAGTGGAATAGAACTGAAAGTCCAGAAATAATCCCTCAACTGACAAACCTACTAAGACCACGTTGAAGGGACAAAACAGTTTCTTCAACAAATGGTGCTGGGAGAACAGGATATCCATAACCAAAAGAATGAAAAGGACCCCTACCTCACTCCCTATATAAGAATCAACTCAAAATGGATCAAAGACCTAAATAGAAAAGTCAGTACCATAAAACTACTACAAGAAAATATAAAGAAACATCTTCAAGACCTTGTGGTAGGTGGTGGTTTTTTGGACTTTACATCCAAAGCATGTACAACAACAAAAAACAATGGGGCCTCCTCAAAATTAAACACTTTTGCACCCCCCAGGACTTTGTCAAAAGGGTGAAAAGGCAGCTGATTTAATGCGAGAAAAAATATTAGGAAATCACATCCAATAAGGGTTTAATATCCACGACAAATAAAGAGATGCTACAACTCAATGATAAAAGCCAAATGACTCAATTTAAAAATGGGCAAAAGACTTGAATAGACATTTGTTGAATGAAGAAATACAGATGGCAAAAAAACACACAAAAAATGTTCAACATCACTAGTGATTAGGGAAATGCAAATCAAAACTACAATAAGTTACTTCATGCCTACGAGAATGGCAACTATTAATTAAAAACAGAACTATAAGTGTTGGAAAGGATAGGATATGGAGAGATAGGAAAGCTTATTCACTGTGGGTGGGAATATAGACTGGTACAGTCACTGTGGAGGCCTTTTTGGCAGTTCCTAAAGAAGCTCAATAGAGATTTGCCACAGGACTTGACAATATCACTACTAGATATATACTCAGAAAAACTGATAGCCGTGACACAAGGAGACATCTGCATGCCAATATTCATAGTGGCATTATTCACTATTGCCAAAAGATGGAAACAACCGAGGTGCCCATCAACCAATGAATGGATAAACAAACTGTGGTATATTCATATGATATGATGCAGCTGTTAAAAGAAATGAAGTCATAAAGCATATGACACACGGATGAACCTGGAGGACACTATGTTGAGTGAAGTAAGCCAGCCACAAAAGGACAAATACTGTATGACTGCGCTACTATGAACTAAATATATTGTGTAATCTCAAGGAGTTACTAACTTGAATATGGGTCACCAGAAAAGAGAATGAGTTTAGAGAATAGAAAGGTGAGGGTTAACTTGTGCAGAATTGGTAAAAAAAGATGTGTGCTAATATTTGTAAATTAAGAGAAAAGATGAAAGCTCAATATAAAGTTTATATCTAGCAATACTATTACGTAGGTATTAAAGTAGTTTAAAGGGAAAGTCTAAGATCATGTATATTACTAAAAGGAAAGCTAAAAAATTGATCATGGAATTGTATAGCACAGTAAAACTGCATGTGAAATATGAATATAAGTAAAATTGTGTTTTATGGGTTAAATTCAGTTTTCCTTTTGAAGTTGAACAAATGTATGCTAATACTATGTAATGTTAAAATCAGACCAGGGAGGCAGACTTGGCCCAATGGATAGGGCGTCCGCCTACCACATGGGAGGTCCATGGTTCAAACCCCGGGCCTCCTTGACCCATGTGGAGTTGGCCCATGCACAGTGTTGATGCGCGCAAGGAGTGCAATGCCACGCAGAAGTGTCCCCCGCGTAGGGGAGCCCCACATGCAAGGAGTGTGCCCCATAAGGAGAGTTGCCCAGTGCGAAAGAAAGTGCAGCCTGCCCAGGAATGGCACCGCACACACGGAAAGCTGACACAGCAAGATGACACCAAAAAGAAACAGATTCTCAGTGCCGCTGATAAGGATAGAAGCAGTCACAGAGGAACACACAGCGAATGGGCACAGAGAGCAGACAACTGGGGGTGGGAGGAAGGGGAGAGAAATGAAAAATAAATCTTAAAAAAAAAAAAGACCAAAAAAAAAAAAAAAAGAAAACAAAAACACTATGCTAAGTGAAAGAAACCAGAAACAAAGTATTACATATTGTATGATTCCATTTATATAAAATGTAAATATAAATCAATTTATAAAGATGAAATTAGATCAGTAGTTATGTAGGGCTGAGGAAAGGCTGTTAAGGGGTGTGGAGTTTTTCTTTTTTTTTTTTTCTTTTTTTTTTAAAGATTTATTTATTTTTATTTAATTCCCGCCCCTCCCCCGGTTGTCTGTTCTCTGTGTCTTATTTGCTGGGTCTTGTTTCTTTGTCCGCTTCTGTTGTCAGCGGCAGGGGAGGTGTGGGCGGCGCCATTCCTGGGCAGGCTGCACTTTCTTTCTCACTGGGTGGCTCTCCTTACGGGCGCACTCCTTGCGCATGGGGCTCCCCCACGGAGGGGTGTCCCCCGCGTGGCAGGGCACTCCTTGCGCATCAGCACTGTGCATGGGCCAGCTCCACACGGGTCAAGGAGGCCCGGGGTTTGAACCGCGGACCTCCCATGTGGTAGATGGACGCCCTAACCACTGGGCCAAGTCTGTTTCCTGAGTTTTTCTTTTTGAAGTTATGATAATTGTTCTAAAATTATTTTGTGATGAATGCACAACATTGTAATTATACTAAAAGCTACTGACTATATACTTTGGATAGACTATTGTATGTGAATATATCTCAGTGAAACTGCTTAATAAATAAATAAATGTGTAAGAATAGCCAAAAATATCAGCTATGTACAGTAAGGGAAACAGAGGTTGAGAGGTGAAGAATTTTCTTGTTTCTTTGTTTTTTATTATTACTGAAATAATGAAAATGCTCTCATAATGATTGAAGTGATGAATGCACAACTGTGTGATTATACCAAATGCCATTGATTTACCCTTTGGATGAACTGTATGCTTTTTATTAATACGTAGCAATAAAATTGATTTGTTTATAACAAAACAAAAAAGCAAAAAAAACAAATCAAAGGATAGCCAGAATGGCTATATTACTGTGAGACAAAATAGAGCTTAAGTAAAAAAAGATTACAACAGATAAAGAAAGATATTATATATTGATCATATGACCCATCAATTCAATCCCTAGGTATATATCCAAAAAATTAAAAGCAGGGACTCAGGCAGATATCTGTACACCAATGTTCACTGAAGCATTATTCACAATAGCCAAAATGTGGAAGCAAAGCAAGTGTCCATCAAAAGAAACATGGATTAACAAAGCGTGGTACTCCCTATAATGGAATATTATTAGGGTGTGTAAATAAGTAACGTGCTGGTACATGCTACAACATGGATAATCCTTGAAGACGTCATGCTGAACTTGAAATAAGCCAGACACAATAGGACAAATATTTCTATTAGATGAAGTACTGAGAATAAGAAAATTCATAAAGACAGAAAGCAGACTAGTGGTTAACATAGGTCGGGGTAGGAGGAAGGGTGAGTTACTGTTAAATGAGCTTCAGTTTGGGATGATGAAAACAATCTGGAAATAGTGGTAAAAGTTACATAGTATTATTAATGTATTAAATGTCAAAGAACTGTTCACTTAAAATGGCTAATATGATTTTTATGTTACATATATTTTACCACAATTAAAAATTAATAGTTATTTTTTAAAATAACACAGTTAATTTAAAATATGAAATACATAAGCCAATAACAATAATAATTTTTTGCAGAGGGTGGTTTCAAGCATCAAAACAGTCTAGATAATTTTTAAGGTCTCTTCCAGATCTATGAATGTTTGATTTTAAAAAATCTCTGTCCATTTTCTACCTGAATATGTGGAGCGTTCAGCAAGGCAGTCAATTCTTGTCCTTCCTTCTGATGGATTGGCTTCAAAACAGTTTGTACCTAAGAATTAAAAATTAAGATTAGTCTTCCTAAATTTTAGGAAATATTAGCAGCACATATATAGGTTAGTTTGTTTTTGGGGTTTTTTTTAGTACAAATAGTAAAAAACAATTACAAAAAGAACAAGCACCAAAAAGAATTAAAAAGAAAACTCCAGAATGTCTTTTTTCCAATTTTTAATCTTATCGTGGTTAATAAGTATTCCTTATAAAAAACACTAGATTTCCGCATTAATGTTCATAAATTATATTGGCCTGCAGGTGGTTGTGGACATACACAATGATTTAAAAACACCATCTGGTCTTAGTGCCTAAGTTATACAATCTTAATATGGTGAGATAGGAAAATTTCTATCTTTATGTTGTAGAATGATTTGTGTAACATAGGAATAACATATTCCTTAATGCTTTATTGTGGTTTTTCCTTAACGTTTTGATATAGCTAGTAAATAAAATCTTTTGGGTTTCTTGTCTTTTGTAAGGGTGGATTTCTGACTTTCTTTTTTATTTAAAACTATTTTGTTTTTGCTACCTCTTAATGTTATTAAATCTACTGATTTCAATTTAATCCCTTTCTTCTGCTCTATTTAATTTCTCTTTGCAATTTCTAATAACCTGAATTTTATACTTAGTGCATTTATTTTCAATCCTCTTTTTTTTTTTTAAAGATTTATTTATTTAATTCCGCCCCCGCCCCCCCCTCCCCGGTTGTCTGTTCTCTGTGTCTGTTTGCTGCGTCTTGTTTCTTTGTCCGCTTCTGTTGCCGTCAGGGGCACGGGAAGTGTGGGCGGCGCCATTCCTGGGCAGGCTGCACTTTCTTTCGCGCTGGGCAGCTCTCCTTACGAGGTGCACTCCTTGCGCGTGGGGCTCCCCTACACGGGGGACACCCCGGCGTGGCAGGGCACTCCTTGCGCGCATCAGCACTGCACATGGGCCAGCTCCACACGGGTCAAGGAGGCCCAGGGTTTGAACCGCGGACCTCCCATGTGGTAGACGGACGCCCTAACCACTGGGCCAAGTCCGTTTCCCTCAATCCTCTTTTAACATAAGCAAATTTTGTTCTCTGGATCAGTTTTCCTAAAAGATTGTGTTGTATGTGCTTCCACTGACAATATCTATGATTTTCTACCCTTTCCTATTCCAAACCCAGGTTCCTCTTTTCCTAATTACGCACCCCTTCAAAGAGTACTTTGCAATAATATAGATAAAAAACAAAACAAACACCATTAATGAGAATGTACAGAAGTAAATCATACATAGAATTTTTTACAACCATAGTCCATGATTGAAACAAGAACCCAGTAATTCTGTCATTTTATTATTATTATTCCCCTATCACAATTAAGAAATGATAATTTTGGAGTTAGCTAATCTGGCCACAACAAGTGAATACAAAGCAATGACAGTACCAAACAGGCCTATTCCGTTTACCTGTGTTTGAAACTAGAAAAACGTGATTCTAACTATAGAGTTCTATATGTATAAACACGATGACATAGTAATTATTATCTGATTATCTTCTTGAAGAATTCCACTAAACTTTTCCTAATGGACAAGGGCAATGATATAATTTCAAAAACATTAGCAACTGATTTTAAAAACAAATCGTTACCTTTCTAAGTTATAAGAGATTCAGGTTAGTTTAAAATTAAATTTTTACTTCCTGATTATATTCTTTACATAGCTGGAAAAGGCAACTCTGAAGGAGAAAATTTTTTATTAAAAATGAACCAAGGAGAAACAGATATGGCTCAAGCAGCTGAGCACCCATCTCCCACACTGGAGGTCCTGGGGTCAGTTTCTAGCGCCTCCTAAAGAAAAAACAAAACAGACAACAAGAAAAAAAGAAAGCAGCAAGCACAAAGCACAAACAACGAGCAAAAAACAAAAACAAAAACCCAATGAGCAAAGAGACAAGGGAGCTATCTCGGGTGTGTGTGAGGGGACTGAGTAACAGTAACAATTTGCCTTTCAAAATGGGAAAAAAGAGATCTGAACAATAATTTCATAAAAGATACAGGAATGATCAATAAACACATGAAAGCATGCAACATCAATAGTCATGGAAATGCAAATTAAAACATTATACAACTGCTAGAATGATAAATTTTAAAAGACTGATAATATCAAATGTTGGTGATGATGTGCAGCAACTGAGCCCACCAAATAGCAGCTTTATTCATTAAAACTTAAAATAAGAAACAACCCAAATATCCATGTAACAGGTAAATGGTAAACAAACTGCATGATATTCATGTAATACTAAATAGCAGGAAGTTACAAAGTACTGATTCACACAACATAGATGAATCTCAGTAGCATTATGCTGAGCAAAAGAAGTCAGATGCAAAAAACTACATATTATCTGATTCCATTTATATGAAATGTCCAGAAAAGGCAAATGTATGAAACAGAAAGCACATCAGTGGATGCATGACTATGCAGTGATGGATGACTATAGGGGTAGATTACACAGGTATACAGTATACATCTGTCAAACTATACTGAAATATACCCATTTAAATTGTATTTGAATTATATATCAATAAAGTTGATTAACCCAAAAAGTACCCATAAACCCTAAACTTTGGAAAATTCTCTATGAACAATTTGGTATATGTACTCTCTCAATCCTTTACCATTATTTTTACCAAAATCATGATACTATTCATACTGTTTCTTAACAGTATTATATAACTATTTTGATTTGCTACTAATTATTAAAATCTGTTTTCTATGTAATTAAATATTCTTTTCAATTCTAAACCACAATATAAACATTCTAGTATTCACTGGCTGTCATTTATGGAATCAAGTTTAAACTCCTTAGAATTTAGTGTAAAACCTTCATCATTTATTTCTTATCTTGTTTCCAGCCTCTTTCCCTGTCTTTCCTCATGCCTTAATTTTTAAAAAAGATTTACCTTATTTTTATCTATCCACCTCCACCCCCCCAGATGGTTCTCTCATTTGTCTGCTCATTGTTTGCTAGCCTTCTCCAGGAAATACTGGGAACTGAACACAAGACCTTCCACATGAGAGGCGAGTGCCCAAAGGCCTCAGCGATATCTGCTCCCTGTGAGCTATGGCATCTGCTGGCTTGTGGTATCTGCTTGTCTTCTTTTAGGAGGCACTAGGACTCAAACCTGGGTAGGGGGGTACCCAACTAGGTGAGCCACATTCACTTCCCCTCATGCCTTAGTTTTTTTAGTCCAGCCTTACATGACTGTTTCCTGCTCACATCATGTTGTATCCCCACTATGACTGTGATTATGCTAGTTGTCCCAAAATTCTGAATTGCCCTTTTCTATTTATCTAGACAGCACTTGCTCATCTTAGAAGATGATCACATCAATTTAAAACTATATCCCCAATACACTGAGGTCACTGAAGACAGAAACTGTATCTTACTCAGCTCTGAATCTTTAGCTAATGGCAGAATGCCCAGCAAACAGTACACAAAGGTTTTCTGAATTAAATAAAAACAAGAGTGTGCAGGAAGTCATCCTTGAAGTCTCTGTTATCTTTATTCATCACCCGGAGATATATGACCTATTACTTTTCTACTTTAAATATTTCTCAACTCCTTGTTCAATTGTTATTCTAAATCTTATATCTGGGTTTTTAAATATATCTGCAGAGATCAATCCTTATTCCACATTCCGCTTAGTTTCCAGGAGTATTCTTTCTTTTGTTCTTGAGAAGAAATCTTATTACTCTGCCTAAATACTAACTGAATTCTAAGGTGTTCTGCGGAGTCCAGAAATGCTTCTTTCCAGGTACCTCCTCTGAGAACTGACACTTCAACTCGTGCCTTTGGCACAAATGTGCAGAACATATCAGGCAGCTGGTAAATAAAAAGGGGAGGGGGGGAGAAGAATAGGGATGTTCGACACTCTCTACTATATTTATTTCTTTTCATTTTAGAACCTCACTTGTTTCAAAACACTGATATATATTTTTAAAAATCATAAAGTTGCTAGAACCAAGAAAGTGCAGCCCTAACAAAAAGGAAGTCTCTGTGCAGAAAACTAAGGCCCCAGTCAGGAAGTTCTTACTTTCTGGTGGGTTGCACACACATGCTGCTCTATGTCACTCTAATACCAACTTATTCCTGTCTTTGAACAGATGCTAACATGTGAAAGACAAACCTAGATACTGAAGGAATGGTCCTTTTGTGGAACACTGACTATGAATCTTTATGATGTCATCTAGGGCAACCCAAGCTTCACTTGGTAGATTTTAACCAAGCAGTTAGAAATTCTGACCATCAACCTTTCATGTTCTTCACTCTCCTTTGCCAAAGAATTTTGGTTTTTTTTAAGATACTGGGGGCCAGGGATTGAATCTGGGACCTCATTCGTATGTGGGAAGCCGACGCCACATCAGCTTCCAAGTTGGCTTTTTATTTGTTTTGCTTGTTTTTTCAGGTATCAGGAACCGAACCCAGGATCTCCCTTGTAGAAGACAGACACTCAACTGCTTGAGCCACATCTGTCCCATTGCCAAAGTTTTTGACAAAACTACAAATTTGTTGATAAAAGATTGGGTTTGCCAATGTCCTTATGCATTTTCTCCTTAAGCCTGGACTTTTTTGAATAGTAAGAGAATGAGTGACAAACATTTATGAAGAACCTAATATGTGTTAAACATTATGCTAGGCACTTAAGTGTTAAACATTTTACATAATTCCAGTGACATTTTCTATATGAGTAGTTCATACTACTTTAAATGTTTTCCAGTATGAAGCATATTAAAAATCTATAATTTTATATTTCATTTAAATTAAAGAGGAAAAGGAAATGTTTATAAATTTTAAACCATGTTGCATATAAGACTAACATGTAAGTGTAGTAAACTAAAATCTCTCAGGAAATGTCAAAGAAATATTTGATTTCTGAAGAAACTTTGACTAAAACATTTACTTTAGAAAGAAATGAAACATTCTTATTCTGTAAAAAAAAATCTTACATATGGGCAATTACAACAGTCTAAATTAATCTGCCTCCAATCTTGACATCATACATCTTCCACAATGTTATCAGTATAACAGTTTAAATTAAATGCCTGTACATACAGAATTCCTACTTAAAATCCTTTAGTAGGTCCAGTCACCTGTAGAATAAATTTCTTGATTTAAACATTTCTTTTGAGTGATTTTCTTAATACATTTGGAAATAAGATACAATCTAAATGAGAAGGTGGTGGACTTGGCCCAATGGATAGGGCGTCCATCTACCACATGGGAGGTCCGCATTTCAAACCCCGGGCCTCCTTGACCCATGCGGAGCTGGCCCATGCGCAGTGCTGATACGCACAAGGAGTTCTGCGCCACGCAGGGGTGTCCCCGTGTAGGGGAGCCACATGCGCAAGGAGTGCGCCCCGTAAGGAGAGCCGCCCAGCGCGAAAGAAAGTGCAGCCTGTCCAAGAATGGAGCCACACACACACGGAGAGCTGACACAAGATGACACAACAAAAAGAGACAACAGATTCCCATGCCGCTGACAACAGAAGTGGACAAAGACGACACAGCAGATAGACACAGAGAACAGACAACCGGGGGGGGGGGGGGGGGGGGGGGGGCGGGGGCGGGGGGGAGGGAAGGAGAGAGAAAGAAAGAAAGAAATCTTAAAAAAAATAAAATAAATGAGAAAATAAAAGTATCTATTTACCTACCACCCAGTGATAATCCTGTTAATTTGTTTCTTGTTAATACCTTTTACATGCATGTTTCAGTGGGATATGTGTAGGTACAAACACTGTATTTTAGCAGTTATCAAGCTGAATGTCAAGTGAATCAAGGTTTTTATTCTTCAAAATAACTAGAGAATCAAATTCATAATTTCTCTGTTCCCCTAGAACTTTATATTTCATCATTTGTTACTGTTTTATTGCACTGGTGAGTACCACCATCAAAATCCTGAATAGCAGTGGCAAGGGACCAGAGATTCTTGGTCTTATTCCAGGCTTAAATGGCAATGTCTTGGGTGTTTCACCTTTAGGTGAGATGCTTCCTATTGGTTTTTACATTTTTTTTTCTACACAAATCAACTTTATTGATACATAATAAAACATATAATCCATCCAAAGTGTATAATTGATGGTATTTAGTATAATCACATAGTTGTACATTTATCAATTCAATCATTATTAGAGCATTTCCATTATTCCAACAACAAAAATAATAAAAACTCATCATCTCTCAATCTCTCTATGCTTCCCCTGCTTTACATAGCTGCTATTCTGTTTCTTTCTAGTTGACTTGTATTCATATTTTGTATAGATGGACTCAAGCAATATCCTATTGGTTCCTGATATTCTTCTTTATCAAGTTAACAGAATGTGCCTGACTTTCTAAGACTTAAAGAAGCCAGTAATTTTTTTCAGATATCATTTTTTGCATCTATCAAATTGACCATATGGTTTTCTCTTTTCATCTATTCACGTATGCTATTTTAAAATATTTACCAAAGATAAACTTATTAATATGGCTTACCTGGCCTTCATGATTCACTTACTCATATTCAGATCATATCCTACACCATATCCATGGTTGAAGAAGAATGCAACACTTTCTCAGTCATTACAAATGCCTTTACTTCTTACTTGGACTTAACAGTAAATTCCCAACCATCCTTCAAGATCCAGCAAATAAATTTTCCACTCTTAAGTTTTCTTCTGTATTACCTCCCTCCCCTAGATCTGAACATAGAATTAGGTACATCTCAATGTGCTCATCACACTATTCCCATACTGCCATCATAGTATCTCTCAGATTACAATTATTTTTTATTCATTGTTCCTCTACAGCAATAGCCTGATTTATCTTTCGCAGGTTGACAGATACCTGGATTATTTCCAGTTTGGGACTATTATTTGGTTGCTATGAACATTTGTGTTCAAGTTTTTGTGTGGACATGTTTTTCATTTCTCTTGGGTATGGAGCATGAGTGGAATTGCTGGGTCACAATATACATGTAAAGTGGTTTTAGAAGGTATTGCCCAACGTTTTTCCAAAGTGGTAGTACCAATTTATACTCCACCAGCAATGTATAAGAGTTGCTCCATAAATTCACCAGTCTTTTAAATTTTAATCATTCTGCTGTCTGTGAAATGGTGTCCCATCTTTTCTTTTTTGCTTTTTTAAAATTAGATTTAATTATATTTAATTTTATTAGAATAGTTGTACGTATACAGAAAAGTTATCCAGAGTACAGAGTTCTCACATACCCCTTAGCATACATACCATTTTCCCAATTATTAACATTTTGCATTACTGTGGTACCTTTGTTAAAATTGATGAACCGATACTATTATAATTATCTTATTAAATATAGTGCATAATTACATTAAGATTCATTCTTTATGCTATATAGTTAGTTGTATGATTTTTTAAAAAGTGTTATTCTGGTAACATATATACAACGCAAAATTTCCCACTTTTAACCACTTTCAAGTATATGATTCAGTGGTACTGATTATATTAATAATGCTAAGTAAGCTACCCTCATTTTTTTTTAAGACTTATTGATTGATTGATTTTTAATTTCTCTCTCCTTCATCCCACCCCCTTACCCCCTGTTGTCTGCTCTCTGTGTCCATTCATTGTGTGTTCTTCTGTGTCTACTTGTATTCTTGTCAGCGGCACCAGGAACCCATGTCTCTTTTTGTTGTGTCATCTTGCTGTGTCAGCTCTCTGTGTGTGCGGCACCATCCTGGGCAGGCTGTGCTTTTTTTTTTCTATACAGGGCAGCTCTCCTTGCAGGGCGCACTCCTTGCGCATGGGGCTCCCCTACACTGAAGACACCCCTGTGTGGCCCAGTACTCCTTGCGCACATCAGTACTGTGTGTGGGTCAGCTCACTACATGGGTCAGGAGGCCCTGGGTTTGAACCTTGGACCTCCCATATAGTAGGTGGATGCTCTATCAGTTTGTTTTAATCTGTATTTCTCTACTGGTTAATGATACTGAACACATTTTCAGGCTTATTAGCTATTTGGATTTTCTTTTTTATCTGCTCAGGTCCTTTGCCCA
Organism: Dasypus novemcinctus; assembly: GCF_030445035.2. Lineage (NCBI taxonomy): Eukaryota > Metazoa > Chordata > Mammalia > Cingulata > Dasypodidae > Dasypus > Dasypus novemcinctus. The sequence continues at coordinate 42,822,392 of NC_080675.1, forward strand.
TTTTTTAAAAATAGAGTAGTCTTTTTCTTATTAATTTGCAGAAGTTCTTTACATATTCTGGACATAAGTTTTTGTTATGTATATATTTATACACACATATACCTCAATATCTCAAAAATCAAATAATCAAACATCATCTCCTGATCTGTTGCTAGCCAAAATTTTCCTCTCTTAAAGGTGTCTTTAGATAAGTAAAAGTTCATTTAATGAAGTTTAAGTTCTCAACATTTTTTTGATAAATTCACCTTAATGACCAAAACTTGTTTTGCATTCTTTAATATCTTCAATCATTACAAATTTAATCTGGATCCCAATATGTGAAGTGTCATAGTCTTTACTATTACATGATATTTAATATTTAACTGATATTTTAAGCTTTAAGAACACTTCTGACACACTTTAACTAAATTCCTTGAGTTTTTTTTTTTAACTTATTCAGATTAAGTTTCCATGTAAAATGATATAACCAAGGCATGAAATAATTTCTTTTTCTTTTTAACACTCTTCATTAAAATCGATTGGGCAGGGAAGCGAATGTGGCTCAAGCGACTGAGTTTCTGCCTACCACATGGGAGGCCCTGAATTTGGTTCCCAGTGCCTCCTAAAGAGAAGATGAGCAGACAGAGAAAGCACACAGCAAATGGACGCAGAAAGCAGACAGCAACTGCGAACAATGAGGTGGGGGATAAATAAATAAAATAAATCTTTAAAAACAAATCAATTAGGCAAAAGGCAAACTGGCAGCCTAGTTATTCTTGTTCTAATCACAAAACCTCATCTGATTCAGAGATATAAAACAGGAGGGTTGGAATAGATGATTGATAAGGTTTTATCCAGCTGTAAAGTAAAGGCTATGAATCTATTTAACCTTTAGAACTTTATAATATTTAACATTCCTTCCCTTTTATGAGCCATTGAGTATGTACTTTAATAACATGTAATATATTGTAAGTCAGGGCTGCATCATAGTTGTGCAAAGCACAACTCAAGGAAAGCCATTCACACTGTACAACCAACACTGTAGCCCTAACCAGTACAGTCATCTTAATTTTAAGACGAGTCTCAGCCCAAGGTACTATCATCCCCCACACCTCACCACAACTGAAGCAATATGTTTCTCAAGTATTACTGAAGATATCACAAGGATGTGAAACACAAAACAAGCTTCCAGAAAATCTCCTTTATACCATATTTTAAAAATTGTTAATCATGTAAATACATTAATTACCCTAAATTAACATTCAAAAATTACTTAAAAATCCTTTCTAAAATCATTTTTTCTCCCCCAAAGTAGTTAGTCTTTCAGTCATTTAGAATTGTCTCTCTCAACTCCTCAAATGCTTTAAAGTCATGTTGCTTCTTATCTACTTTCTTTCTTTCCATTGTCTATCCCCTCTTTTTCTCAATTGGAGCAATTTTGATCTCTCTTGCTCTGTTCATTCTCTTTTCTACCTACTGTTATATTTAGCAAAATAAAAGGCCCAGAAAGCTTACTGTATAAACTTTCCTCCTAAAGATAGGGAAGAGTGAACACAATTATTTATAATTCATTCCTCCTGATCTCACACATTGTCTTGACTATTTGCAGATGTGAACAGGTAATGCTGATTATTTCAAAATTTAAGGAGAGCAATTTTCATAAATATCTTTAAACTATCCCAAGTAAAACTATAGAATTTTAAAAAAAATAAAACATTTTGCATAATTAATTTCAATAAAGGCAAACTCAAGGAATAGGTTTTAAAAAGCTCCTTTTGAACTTTGGTGGACAGAAAATTTTCTCCCTAGAAAAAGTTCCCTAGGCATACTCCCATAGACCCTGGGCAACACTAGACTTCTTTCAATCACTTTTCAATCCTTGAGTGTCTAATTAAGAAGAATACCTGGCACTTTTGGGACCACTCTAGGCTATTCTGAAAAGTGCTCCCTAACCTATTTTATATGTCTGTAGCTCTGGCAACTGGAGGTCTACTCTCATCTGGCCTATTTTCTGTGTTGTGTTTGGGTTTACTGCAATAGATTTACTTGATGAGCTTCCAGAATTATTAGTTTTATAATATTAAAATAATGTGGTTAGAGAATGGAAAGCTGAGAGTTAACTTGTACAGAATTGGTAAAAAGGATGTACGTTAGTTAATCTTTGGAAATGAATAGAAAAGGTGAAAGCCCAATATAATGTTTGTAACTAGCAGGACTATTATATGGGTATGAAAGTGGTTTAAAGGGAAAGGTTAAGGTCAGGTATATTACTAAAAGAAAAGCTAAAAAATGTAACAAGGAACTGTATATACCATAGTAAAACCACATGTGAAATATGAATACAAGTAAGACTGCATGTAAATGACCATTTTTCTTTGAATCTGAACAAACTTTTTTTTGTGTGTCTCCGAGGCCAGAGATTGAACCTGGGACCTTGTACATGGGAAGCCGGTGCTCAACCACTAAGCCAAATCAGTTCCCCTGCACTGGTTTTTTCGTTTGCTTTTTTATTTTTAAGGAGGCACTGGGAACTGAACCCGGGACTTTCCATGTGGGAAGCAGGTGCTCAACTGCTTCAGCCACATCTGCTCCTACAAATGTATGTTAATACTACAAGATGTTAGTATCAGACCAAAAAAGAAAAATCACATTACATTAAGTGAAAGAAATCAGACACAAAGTTACATATTGCATTTATATAAAATGTAAATACAAATAATTTGAAAGACAAAATTAGATTAGTGGTTATGTAGGGCTTGGGAAGGACTGCTAAGGGGTATGGAGTTTTCTTCCTGGAGTAATGAAACTGTTCTAAATTTTTTTGCAGTGATGAATGCAAAACATTGTGATTATACTGAAAGCACTGATTACACACTTTGGCTAGATCAGATGGTATGTGAATATACTCAATAAAACAGCTTAATAAATAAATTGTGCAAGAATAGCCAGAAATTGCAGTTATGTACAGCAGGGGAAGCACAGAGGTCGAGAGATAAAGAATTTATAATATATAATGCTTAATATAAACAAAATCATAATAAAGGCATTTAAAAAATCTGACCCTTTAGTAATTCAGAAAATATTTCCCTTAGTATTCAAATTTATAATCAAGAAACAAAAGTAATTCTCTTCTTTCATGAAACAGAGCTCTGATTCTGAACTAAGCATGTAAGTTTTTTCCAGGATAAATGTGTGGCAAAGTTTTTGATCATAATAAATTATGAACACGTATCAACAGTAATTAGTACAAACAAGACTTGTAAACATGTTTTCCACTAAACTTCCTTACTATCACTATTAATTACCTTGTACAAGTCAATGAGATATTCAGAATACATACCTCTTGTGCAAGATCTTGGGCACTGGAGATAAGAGGAAATGGAGGACTGGCCTTGTTCATGTGTACTGTGACAGCGTTGTGAATCTTAAATGCATTCTGGAAATCTTTATTTTGCACAAGTTGTAAAAGCAGTGAAATATCCTCCTGGCTTTGAGAATCTACCAAAGTATGTTGGATATGTTTAAGCGAAGAAAACAAGTCTTCCACTTCTAGTAGGAGAAGGAAAAGGTATCCAAAAATTAATTCTTTAAGATAAAATTTATTGAATCAGTAACAATTAACAAAACATGCATATTTTGACTGCCACATCACTGTCATTTCACTGATTAAAAAAGACTTAAAAAATTATATGAGAAAAATGTGCCTTTTAAAAAAACATGTTTTAATTATAAAACTAATATATGCTCACTGTAAACAAAACTGAAGTGAGGAAATCAGACACAAACAAAGGAAATTAAAATCACTGATAATCCCATCACTTAAAAACAACTTTTTAGGTCATTTCATTTTCTCACTTAAAAACATAATTGTTTTTCCACATTACCAAGACTTTTAAAACATTATTTATAATGGCCACATGATATTCTATTACATGACTACAATATAATCTAGGTAACCATCACAATAAAGTTCAGCATTTAGGTTGCATCCCATTTTTTGCTATTGTAAGGAATAAGAATTTCAGTATATACTGTTCATCCCTGCATATAAATTTGTCTGAGATTCTGATATTTAAAAAAAAAAATCCTAGAAATAGTATTATTAAATTTAAAAGTCTGACATTTTAAAGGCCAAACAGCTTTCTGGGGAGGTTTTACTAATTTACATATCACTAGCAACTTTCCACCAATATTTAATATTAACAATTCTTAAAATCTGCAAGTTCTTTGATTAATAAGGTCATCAAAGTAATTCACATTTACCAGGCACTTCTTTTGTGGTCCATAAAAGCCTTATGAATATGTAAGTCTCCTAAAATGGTATGGAAAATTGTATGGGTATATGTGCAACTGCCTGTGTGTGCAAACGTGGTACATGCATTTTTCTTGGATAGGTATATAGCCAGTTACCCAGTCTCATCATCCCAAAATGATTAAGAACCACTGGTAGTCTCCCTTATCCCTGCCCCAACAAGTGTGTGTATTCCTGGTCATTTTGATTCAAATATTTTTCCAATTTATCATTTGCCTGTTAATTTTGTGGTAGCTTTTATTATAGAAGTTGTCAACCCACGTTATTTAAAAATGATCCATCTCTGCCTGTGCAATTTCTTTCACTGGTTTTATGATTATAAACTCTCTTCCCCTAGGTCATTAAATAATTAGCTATGCTGCTTCTAGCTTCTTATGGCTTCTATTTCATAATTAACTTTAATCCATCTGGAATTTACTTTGGATAGATTTGAGGGGAAATTTTAACTCCATTTTTTTTCTCTTCTTCCAAATGGTTAATCAATTATTCTGGTACCATTTATGGAATAATCTTTCCTTTCCCATTGATTTATGGTGTCAAATTCTTACATAAATCAGGGTCTATTTCTGTTTCACTGGTCTATCTATCAGAACTACAATATCCTATTATAGCATTATAGTCTTTTTTTCATACTGATATGCTAAGTACCTGCTCATTACTTTTTTCAAAAGCTTCTTGACTATTCAAAATGAGTTATAGAATCATTTAAGATATCCCCATTTCCCTTTTCCCATTCTTCCAGAAAGAAGTTCCTGTTGAGTTTTTGTTGTTGTTTTTTCAAAGGAGGTACCAGGGACTGAACCTGGGACCTTGTACCTGAGAAGGAGGCGCTCCACCACTGAGCTACACACACTCCGCTCTACTGAGATTTTGACTGAAATTAAACTTGTAAATGAGTGTGGAAAAAAACTCACATCAGAGACTCTGTTTATCATAACATGGAAAAATCTCTTCATTAAATTTTTTGTTAGTTTTCTTCATAGAGGGCCCACAGAAAAGTAATGTTCTTATATATTTATCCAGTATAAAACTACTTTACAGAACTCTCATGGATTCTAATAGTTCTTTAATTGCTTCCTGAGGTTTCCTTTTTCCTCCCAAATGAAAATAGCTTTAGTCCTTAGTATAAAATATATGCCTGCTAGTAGTTTAGTAAGGCAAAAATGTTATTAGAATGGCCTAAGAAGTTGTGACCTAGAGCTAGATAAAGCTTGAGAGATAACCTAAAATTTAACCGCTGTGTTAAAATATCTATAAAAGTAGATTGGAAGAAAAAGGAATGCCAGATTCCATCAAAATGAAAGAGGTTATCACAGAATTCCTTAAGAGTTTTAAAGAAGTCAATAGCCTTGAGGTATCTTTAGTGTGCAAAATAGGAAAAACATTTAAATATCTTAGGAAAAAAAAAAGGAATTACAAAACCAATGAAGCAGTTAAGATAACTGCAATCTTCCAGGGAATAAAGACTTCCCTGAATGGATATAAGATGTAGGTAAGGACAGGACTTAAATTCAGGGAAATGAACTATTTGAATAATGAAACTCCTGTTAAAAAACTTGGTAATTTTTTAAAGGGGTCTCCAGTCTGGCTGTCAGGGCATCAAGAAAAATCCCAAGCTTTAGATCTCAACTGTTAATGGAAATAAAAAAGTAATCTTAGCCCAGAAAGTATCGGTCTCCCTACTGGATCTCTTCAACCCCAGGGAGACTTAAATATTTAAAGATAAAGGAGAGTATTTTAATAATCTCTCCTTTATACCAAAGCCATCCACAAAGACTATATACTGACATAAGAAAATCATCTGTAATCCTACCTCTCTCTTTTTTTACTGCTGACACAACCACAAAGATTACATTGTAAATGTCGTTTTGCAGTCTAATTTTTCCAATTATTCCTTAGAATAATAAATACCTAGGATAAAATTCCTGCTCAGTTAATAAAAATATTGAAAACTTTGATAATATATATTGCCAAAATGCTCTCCAGATTTTATACCATCATACTCCTACCAGCAATGAACATGAGTACCTGCTTTTACAAATCTAGGACAAATTAAGGATTATTATTCTTAACTGTGATAATCTGGTAAGGAAAGACATAGTTCTTTGCTTATTAGTGAAGTTGAACATATTTTCACACAAGATCAAGAACCACTTGTATGTCTTTTTTTGTGTGGTTTCTGTTTATCAACTGCCCATTTTTCTACTAGAGTTTTCATTTTTTTTCTCAATGACTGAATTTCAGTGAATGTACTTATGTCCCTGCAGTTTTAAGCAGACCATACTAAATATAATTTCACCTTTTATTTTTATATCAGAAAAGTGTTTTTGGTTTGTTTTGTTGTTTTTTAGTTAAGCCAGTAAAAAGAATTTTTTGGGATATGGGGCAAAGAAAAGAGCTTTTGAGAAATGGGAGAGAAAGATGGAAATACACACCAAGATTTGGTGTGAGATCCTCTAGGCAGAGAGAGTCAGAAAAGTGGTTTTTAATCAAGGATATTTATGAGAATCACTGAAAGAACAATCAAAGACATGTATGTCCTGAAAACACACCTAATGAAAATCTCTAGGGTTTCTTCAATGGTATATATATATATACCTTAAATTGATTATAATGCACCCTTCTAAGAACCAAATACCTAAGGGCATTAGCATCAATTACTGTCAAGTCATAAGAGATGATATACTTGGGCACTATTAAGGTATTTATACCTATTTTCTTCTTTACTAAATAACCCTTGATTACTATATTGAGTTCTACATCTGCTTTTCATGGTAATCTATCTTCACTTTGGCAACTGTTTTGTTTCTCTCTTCTCGCTTCTGTGGAAACATCACATATAATTTTCACAATTAAAACATTCTATTTAATTAGAAATAAGATACGCTAGTCATAAGCCACCCAAAGGAACTAAAGTTGGTTGATGTGTTCACACTGAGGAGAATGAGGTAAAATTCTAGTTTAGAATAGGTAAAGAGAAACAAAATCAATAAAAATGGAACTGTCTTTAGCAGAGAATAACTGAATGTGTGAACACTCTGATAAAATGAACCCAAAAGTGAAAGAGATCAGAAACTTTTAGCATTCTAAAGCCATGAAGACTATCTTGGACAGCCTAAAATCTAGAGAGAGAATCTCAGAGTCAATCTGAAAATGTCTTTCACTCAGTAGGTCAGGGATCAAGGTAAGATACGTAGGAAAAGGAAGGCTACAAAGCAGGTGAATGACACAACTAAGTCCCAAAGAAGCTAATAACCCTCTACCCTTACCTTACTCAAGGTGAAGACCCACTAAGTTCTAGAAATGTCAACAAATTAAACTCAGCTTAAGATTCCTATTTTTTAGATAAGCATCAAATCCAATTTAACCTTATTCCAAATAAATATCATCCTTTACAACTTCACTGAACTCTCATGAAGTGTTATTAGTAGAAATTTCTATCACTGAAATTATCTTTTCCTAGAAGTAATCTCCAGACTCTTTAAATTAATCAATGTTGCCAATCTACACTGGTATCACTTACACTGAAGTACAGCCTTTATAATTAGATATCACGAACTATTATTGAAAAACCTACAATTACATATTTGGTCTTAACTACGTATTAGTCATTACTGAAGAGTCAAATGGAACAATCTCATATTTCTAGGTATATTATTTAATTCTCATCAAAACTTTGAGACACTTGTTCCAGTTTTCTTAACTGAGATATAAGTAAGTCAGATCAAATCTCTACTGATAGAGAATTAGGTGACTTCCCTAAACTCACCCACAAAAATGGCACCGTTTCTTGAGTTTCTAAGGCAGTGCTTTTTTAGCCACACCAGCAAAAACAGCAACGACAAAAGATTTGAAAAGTTTCTTTTGGCAGTTTCTAGGGCATGATGATGACTGTGTAGTTTATCTGATTTTTGAGAAACTATACTGAGAAGTCTTTTGACCAACATATCAACATGTAATGTATGCTCACTAGTACCTAGAAGAGCTTACACATTCTATTTACATTACTATGTTTAAGAGGAATTTCCTTTACTTAACTGTTTGTGCATGTTCACACGTATAATGCACAGATTTGTGTTTTAATTCACCCTCTGAATGCTTTTCTAATATTGTTACATTTACTTCTGATATTTTAACCAAGGGTTTTCTTATATTTTAAATATTTTTTTCAGAGTATTCTGTCATCCCTAATATCGTAATAGAATGTTCTATGTAGTATAATGGAGAAGCTTCAGCAAAAGATACCAAAAAATGCAATTTCTTTAAACACAGAGGTTAAGAACCTTTTGAACAAATGTTGTGAAGCACCTTTGACAGTGTTGCACTAACCTGAGTAAAGCAAGTAGTATGGGGGGATTGGTAACTATGATTTAAGTGGAATAAAAAATAATATTCAGATAAATTTCCTAGCACTTTTATGACTAATTTAGGTGGGAAAGTTTCCAGACAGCATTCTTAAGTAGGAGGGCTGCCCAAAGTACTCTCATCCTTCAGGCTTAAATATGTTTCCATTAAAAACCTTTAATGAACTAGTAGAACAGATTAAGTTACCAGACTCTCAGAAGAGTCCTAAAAACTTCACTAAATACATGTAGCTTGACCAAGAAGAGAAGAACTAAACCATATGTAGGTGAAATGAATATTTAAAAGAAAACCTAAAAGACCAAATGACACAAACCCTAAAGACAAATTATCACATTAGTATCAGAGTAAGTGAAATGAGTTCAATCTTAAATCAGTTGTTCATTGAATGGAATTCTGAGAAAGGGTCTTTTCTTTCACATTAAGTTTGATGTCGTAATGAATAATTATTATTGAATATCAGTTCACTGATTCTCGTTTGGTACATTCTCATATTTTATATTAAAATTTCTATGTGAAAATTTTATTTAAAAATTCTTAATTTCAAAGGTCTGAATATTTGGTTGTAGGTTAAAAAAAAAAAAGCAACAAAAGAACTTTGTTCCTATCTGGTACATTTTTAAAAGTCCTTCACAAATATATATTATTCATGAACAATCTACATTCTACACACAGAAAACATTCCATTCTTTGATAAGACAATTAGGTTATATCTATAAAACAAGAAACAAGAAACTGTCTTTAATAATTTGTACAATGCCAGAGGGAATTTTAATTAAAAACCAATCAGATGCAACTTAATCAGTCCTGGCAGGCATGTACCCTCTTTTGTAATGAAGATGAAGGCACAAAGAAAACAGACAACACAAGAAAGGAGAGAGAACACAGATTCCCCATACACAGATAACAGACACCTACCTTCCCCACTCCATACACAGAGAGACAACAAGCACAAGAAGATTCATACGGACAGAAAAATGAAGAACCACAGGACTAGAGAGAAAGACTGGCAAAAGTAAGGATGGGCAGTGGGCAAGGGAATACTGAGGCAGAGAGTGAACTAAGTCAAATTGAATTTATTAAAAATAATCAGAAGTTTATGAAAGATCATAAACATTATATATTAGTCAATAACAAACTGAGTTAATAAAAAGCATATACCAGACAAGTATATAAGCAAATATAGTTGAGAGACACAGCACAGCAAAAATCTTACCCCTAAATTTGATAAGACAAGGAAAAACTCACTGAAGTGACCATTATTCAGTAGAGTGGAAAGCGTCATGATTATTTTCTGGACAAAAGTGAAGGGAGCTTTGAGAGAAAGGGGAAAATACCCAAATTTGGTGTAAGAATATATGGGTTCTAGTGGTAGTTTGATCTCGTATTAGTTCCATTATATATCACTGGTCAACCCACCTCAAGTCTCTGGGCCTTTTATTTTTTTTTTTTTTTTTTTTTTTTTTTTTTTTTTTTTTAAAGATTTATTTATTTATTTAACTTCCCCCCCTCCCCTGGTTGTCTGTTCTTGGTGTCTATTTGCTGCGTCTTGTTTCTTTGTCCGCTTCTGTTGTCGTCAGCGGCACGGGAAGTGTGGGCGGCGCCATTCCTGGGCAGGCTGCTCTTTCTTTTCACGCTGGGCGGCTTTTCCTCACGGGCGCACTCCTTGCGCGTGGGGCTCCCCCACGCGGGGGACACCCTTGCGTGGCATGGCACTCCTTGCGCGCATCAGCGCTGCACATGGCCGGCTCCACACGGGTCAAGGAGGCCCGGGGTTTGAACCGCGGACCTCCCATGTGGTAGACGGACGCCCTAACCACTGGGCCAAAGTCCGTTTCCCTCTCTGGGCCTTTTAATAAAATAAGGGGATCTGGCTAGCACAGTGTTTCTCAAACATTTTTTATCAGCAATCCATTATAAATATATATATATGCTTTATATCCCAAACCAGTATTCAGAGACCTATTTGAAACAAAAAAAAATCCATGGTTCGCTATAACATTTAATATGCTTTTATTAAAATTTTTTTCTATTCTATTCTAGGTCACAAAAAATTTACTGGTTGATATGACAGCTAGAACAAAAATGACAGATAACAAGTGATAGAGAGCATTTGGAGAAATGGAAGTATCATACATTGCTAAGGGAATATAACAAGGTATACGTGCTGTGAAAAACAGTGGCAAAGAATTACCATATAAAGCCACTAATTCCATTCCTAGGTACATACCCAAAAGAACAGAATAAGGATGTTCAAACAAAAACAAAATGTTCATAGCAGCACTATTCACAATAGCCAAAAGGCAGAAACAACCAAAGTGTCCATCAACTGATAAATGGATAAACAAAATGTGGCATAGCTACGTGACAGAATATTATTTGGCCATAAAAAAGGAATGAAGTACTGAGTCTACAACATGGATGAACCCTGAAAACATGCGAAGCCAACCACAAAAGGCCAAAAAGTAGAGATAAAAAAGTTTTTAGCAAGCAAGAGCCTTACATCCATCTGCCCCATGTGATTTAAGCCCCCTCTCAATCAGAGGCAGAGTAGGCACCACCATCCCAGAATCCTCAAGATTGGGGAATGAACAATGGACCAAAGTAGACTTAATACTATTCTACTATAGACTTGCTGCTATTCTGTCAATGGAAGAACTTTTATCATTGATGTGGAGGCAGTGGCCACTAGAGGTTTGGAGGACAGGGGAGGGAAGAATGGGAATAATATGGGAGCATTTTCAGGACACTGGAATTGTCCTGAATGATGCTGCACTGATGGATACACGCCATTATACATTTGCCATACCTTACAGACTTGTGCGGGACAGTGTAAACTACAGTTTGGGTTATAATCCATGATTGGTGGCAATGCTTTGTATGTGTTCATCAATTGTGGCAAATGTACCATACTAATGAAGGATGTTCTTGATGTGGGAAAGTGTGGGAGGGGGAGGGAGTGGGGCACATGGGAATCCCCTATATAATTTATTAACAAATATTTTATTGCCTTTTTAAATAAATATACATAGATCATACAAAATGTTACATTAAAAAACATAAGAGGTTCCCATTATCCCATTCCCCACCCCCAACCCCACTCTTCCCACATTAACAACCTCTTTCATTAGTATGGCACATTCATTGCATTTGGTGAACACATTTTAGAGCACTGCTACACAGCATGGATTATAGTTTACATTGTAGTTTATACTCTCCCCAATCCATTCGGTGGGTTATGGTAGGATATATAATGTCCTGCATCTGTCCCTGTAATATCATTCAGGACAACTTCAAGTCCCAAAAAGTCCCATATTACACCTCTTCCTCCCTCTCCCTGCCCTCAGCAACTCCCGTGGCCACTGTCTCCACATCAATGATACAATTTCTTCCATTGCTAGAGTCATAACAGTTTTATAGAATACCAGTAAGGTATTTTACTCTAATCCATATTTTATTTCTCAATCCTGTGGACCCTGGGATTGCGATATCCATTCCACCTCTAAATTGAGAGGGAGTTTAGATCCCACATGGCCGATGGATGGGATTCTCCTGCTTGCAGGTACAGACTCTCTCGGTTCCCTGGTATGGTAGTTGACCATCCTAACCTCCCTGTTAGCTGACCTGGGTAAGTCCAATGAACCAGAGAGTACATACTCCAATTCTGCTGAGGCTGAGGGCCCAGCTGGCACATGGACAGTCCAGAGATACAAGTCTCCTTAGCATACACCAACCCCAGCACCAACCACGGGTTCAGTAAAAGTGACAGAAGAGGCATGTGTAGAGAGGTCACATCTGAGTCCAACTCTATCATAAATTTTTTTATATAACATTTATGTAATCTAAAGATTCCTTAAAATAATATTAAAAAAAAATAAAAAAATTTTAAAAATGTATTTAAACTCAGTTCTGGCCCTAACATCCCTGTTCTTTCCATTATGCCATGACATCATGCACTTCTAAACATATCATAACCACAATGAAGCAAGTCTATATAAGAGGGAAAAGTTAAAGGCTGATTATTACTTAATAGGTAGAACTGAGTTTGGATGCAATGTCTCAAAAATTCTTTGGTTGTTAAAAGACTGAATGCTGCAGCAGTTAATTACTTTACAGCAGAATTATGCATATTTTAAAATAAAAAAATTACATGCCTTTACACATCTTCTACTGATTTTTTTAACCTTTAAGTTAGCCTAATTTAGCAATTTGAACAAATCAAAAAAATTTTCAAATGGTCCCTCATTTTAAATAGTATTAATAGTTCCAGGGGAAAAAAAGCCAAAGAATAACTAAAAGTTGGTTTGGAAATTATCTATAGCAGTTGAGCATTATTTAACTTCTCAGTTGAGCATTATTTAACTTCTCAGAAGTGTGCTTAACTAAAGCTCAAGGTTTATTAATTATTAAGCACTGGCATTTTGTTGGATAAAAAGAGAAAAAAATCTGTATTTTAAATGTCAACCTTGAGAAAAGTTTACACCAATTAGGCAAAATTCCAGTATATCCCTGTAAATCAAATGTCAGTTAATGTTACAAAGATGTGCTGAAGTGATAATTTACTTTAAAATGTCAAGTACAGGAATATTCTTTAGACTTAATAGTCTGAATATCCCAAGGACATCTGACAAAAAAAAGTACATACTAATCAAGACTGAAACAACCTATTATAAATATTATGAAATATTTCTTTTTTTGCTTTATTCATCTTAGTTGTCTTCCCACTGGTGTTTTTTGTTTTTTTTTTCATTCACACTAACAGCTTCTGGCGCAGATTAGAAAGCTTAGTCAAGAATTTCAAATCTCAGAGTTGTGTATTCATTACTTCAATCAATATTAGAGCATTTTCCTTACTCTAAAATAACTAAAATAAAAATAAAACAGGAATCTCAAGCCTCCTTATTAAACACAAAACAGCTCACTACAGGTGCATATGTGTCTTTGTATACATGTGCACATGCAAGCTAGGTCTTTTCAAAGATGTAACAAGCAATAATATCTTTGGGCAAATATCATTTAGATACAGTTATACATATATGATAGGTGGCAGCCTTCCCTAGTTTATTCCCTTTAAATATTCTGTTTACTATACTTGTCCAGTTTCTTGGCCTAAAATTACTCAGCTATGAACAAGAAAACAAACAAAAACAGTGAAATCCATAACTTAGACATATGTGAAATTAGAGTACTCTACCTTCTCCTACTCTAACCTACATTCTGTTCTTTTCTCAAGATTTCTCTCACAGTTTGCCTTGCTTATGAAAGAGAATCTTAGATAAGATTCGAACTGCCTTCTAAAGAAGAAAATTCAATTCATTCCTTCTGAGTATCTTCTATCAATTCCATCCCTATACTTTATCACTATACAGGACAAATTTACAAATACTTTCATTAAAATTCACCACCCAGCCAATTAACATCTGTAACCTTTCCAATCGCAATTACAATTCTTAAAAGAGAACTTTGTCTACTCACAGGTAAATAAAGATGTATCGTTCGGAAACTGAAGGATCCCTCTCAGAGAAATAAATCAGAAACTTATCCCTTCCTCATTTAAAATACAGTTGCTGCTTCTGGCAGTGAAAAAGGCTGGGAAGTTGTCTCCTGTCATGTGTGTATTAAACAAAATACTGGCAGGAAGACACATTCAACCTCAGGGGAGTACTGCTGCTAAGCGTTTGATGTGTTAGCAAATTATGACCCAGAAAAAAATTTCATTACAAAACTACTTCACTTCACCTTAAAATGAATATATCCAAAAACTGAGGTTATCACTGACCATAACAACTTTATAACTTAGGTTAACTTTTCAAGTTTCATATAATTAAAAGACATTTGTGTTGAGTGTATTACATTAACTCTACTACCTATAGTCTCAAAATAGTAAATCTTCTCTTATCCAAGAAATATGTTACAAAATACCTGGCACTATATTTAAAATTAATTTAAACTCACATATATAAACACAGCCTTAATTTCAAGGATCACAATTTTTTGAAAACCAAAATAGACTGCTTGTTAGAAGAAAATATAGCTGCCCTTTATAGTTACAAAAATATTAGCCAAGGAACATACAAACAGCAACAGGAAAAGCAAAAAACCTTATGAACAATGTTCTCAAATTTTCCGTGTTTAAGAAAAAAAAAGCCATAAAGTAATCTGGATTAAGCTATATTTATTTACTGTGATTACAAGAATATTACCTATTAGATAAACATTTAAGCAGATTTAGATAAGCAAATTAACAAATACATTAATCTTAAATTTAAATAAAGAAACACACGAATCAGTCCTGGCTTGGGCTGGATATATTACAGTGCAAACTTTCTCCAAGTCACAGAAAATATTTACAGAAAATTTTAAAAAATAATGGAATAGTGGGAGATAAGGGACAGTAAAAGGCAATCAGGAATGACAAAATACTTTGGGTAAAAGAACACAAAATTGTTTCATAAGAATATATTAAAAGCTTATCTAGTCTTTTAGTTTTCACTATCATTTTATCTTCTGAAGGAATTTAGCAAACTTTACTATCACTTAGCACATGTCCATTTCTTAAAACATAGAGAAGTATGCCCATTTGCGTTCTGTCAAGAAATCTGAATTGTTGATGAATTCATAACAAAGATGAGAAGGAGATGAGATCATGTAGTTAGAAACTGCTCCAGACTTGGGAATAAAGGGGTTTAGTGAGTAACAAATCTAGCCTTTCTATGGTACTTTCGGACAAATTAGAAAAAGGTGCTCCATTCTGGGTAGCCAGAGCTCTGGCCTGGTGAGTGAGGTACAAGAGATGTCAGTCCCCACTCAAGTCCTTTGTTTTGAGGATAATCAGATCTGGTCAATTCAAACTTGGTTCTACCACATAATAGCTACATGGCCTTAACAAATAATTTAACTCTCTGAAATTCAATTTCTTGATCTCCAAAATTGAGACTACAGAACCCTGTTAACAAAATCAGAGTGGGTATCAAATATGAGTGGTTTTTGCTAAGGCACCTAGTACAGGGCTCTACAGACACAAGTAAATGGCAAAACAACATCAAAAACTTTCTTCTTCCACAGAAGATGGAAATGTCTCTTTTCACATCTGTAAGCAGTAAACCACAAAGAAATAAAATGCTTCACTTGACTTAGCCTGGTATCAAAGGGAACACAAATTAATGTACAAAACAGCATTTCTCAAACAGAGTTCTCCTAACTCCTGACACTAGTCCAGCAGTCTTGTGCATGTAAAGGAACCAGGTGGGGTGGGGGTGGGCGTGTGGCACATGTGCATTACACATCAACATATCTCTTTTGGAGTCCTATAATATGAAGTTGTTTAGCTTAATTAACCAAGTGATCTAAATTTTATTTGCTTTATAGAGCTCTTTATGGTTTGTATCTATTAATATCTCATGGAACTAACCTTTCCCCACAGAACAGAATTTGGGAATAGGTGATATAGCAAGAGAATTCTGGGCCGTATTCTTTGTGTGTGATGCCATATGACTGAACCAGTCCCTTTTCTTGGTGGTTATAGATTAAAGAAATCAAATAAATTTAAAGACATAGATATTGCTTCTACTACAATATTTTAGAAACTTTAGGAAATCAGAAATTCAAAATATGAAAATCTTTTTCAGTAGAAAAATATGTTGCAGTGACTGAATATGTAAGTCATACACTTTTAGTTCTACTTGGCTCATAGTAAACAATGATAGGCTTATATTGTCTCTTCAAGAAAAAACTGGAATTCAGATTTGTTTTTGCTTACATTCTGTTACACCTCTCTTCCTCCCCATACGCATTTATGTTAAGGCATAAACTAAGGCAAAACATTTTTTATTATTCTGCTGTTTTTACTTACCTAGTATTTTCACAGCATAATGAGGACTTTCTAAGACAATTCCTTCCTCTGTATCAAATATAGGGTTATCTATTCCAGTCTTTGGAGGTATTTGAGCTAGTTTCTTAAGTCTCATGGAAGAATTAAGGTCAAGTTCTTGTTTTTTCCCCTCTTCCTCTCGCCTACGCCTCATGTCCTCCTGTTGTTGCCGAATACGCTCCAACTGTGCACTTCGACGTACTGGCATCATCCTGGTGCCCAAATCTCCCGGGCAGTCAACAGCCATCTCTCGATGCTTCTGATGTTCCTCTGGTGATGCAAGATCAACATTTTTTACTTCGCTGTCTGATTCCTCTGTAACATGCCCATTCATATGGGATGTTGTCATGGTTATCTATAAAAAACCTATACCACTTTCTATAAATCAAAATTTCCTATAAAGCCAATTCTCTTGATTCTGTAGTATAAAATCCATGTTACTTCAAAAAAGAAAAAAAAAAAACTTCTCATATCACATAATAATGCTATGAAAAAGTATCCATGAAGGAAATCTAAGGGGAAAGATGAAGGGGAGGGGAGGGAGAAAAGTATGAGAGTTACAATACAAAAGCAAATTTTACATAGCCTACTTGTAATCGCTACACAATATAGAAAATACCTAATAAATATAAATTCACTTTGCTATATAGAATAAGCACTTTCATTTTACAAATAATATTAAAGAAATTAAAATATTACCCCAAAAGTGTCATCATCTCCCCTTCCCAAGAATTTGGAAGCAAGCAGGAAAATGATATCTGATAAGAGATCAGAAATGATATCTGAAGAAGATGATTCACTTTGGAAGTTTAGCAAAGCAGGAAAGTAAGAAAGCTTTGGGTACTAGACCAGTAGAGAATAGGTCCCTTAAGATATAAAGATGTTTTAATCATCTTACTATAGTTGTCTCAACACAGTACTTTCCACTCAATATATATGTGATTAAAATAAACTTCTGGTTAATTGCTAAAGAAACTAATAAAAAATAACAGACTTAACACAGGAAACTGCCATGCAGGCAGCTCACTTGAGATAAAGACAGTATTTTGGGGGCAATTCATTTTCAGAGTTTGAGATGTAGAAAATACCCAACAAACAAGAAACTTTAATAGCTAAGGTATCAACATAATAAAATTACATTAAGTGAAAAAAAAAAAAAAGAGACTACTTGGATTAACAGGCTCTCTAGTCAGTCCCATGAAAAAGCAATTGGGGTTAACTCTTTTTAGAGAATCCATTTAGACTTCTAAAATGCCATACTATGTAGGAAAAAGAACATATTGGTCTTGGAGGCAAGAAACCTGAAATTTAAGTCTGGCTCTGCCAATTTCTCTACCTTTATGATGTGAGACCAGTTTATTATTGTCTGTGAACCTCAGATTTCTCATTTGGAAAATTTATTCATAGGAATGTTCTGAGTTTTAAATCAGATAATATATGCAAGTTTTAAACTGAAAAGAGACATATATTAATTTTTAGTATTAATGTATGATTCTCTTATTAAAAAATCTTCAACATATTTTAAACAAGAAAAATATTTTCCTTGATGACACTGGCTTTTCATCAAGCCATTTCTCAGTCAAAAAAAGGCAGATTATTTATATATGTGTAAACCCACACATTAAATCTAATTAGTCTTCTTCTGCTCAAGACTTTAAAAATATTTACAATAATAAACTATTTCCTCCTTGAGTTGAGCACCACTTCAGCAAATAGGGTGGGTAGAGAAAAATGCCAACTAAGCAAAAGTTGGCTTTTCAAACAATATTCCTAAAACCAATCTTCTCTCAAACAAACATCACAGGTCACAGTGCAAATAGGGACAGAAGACTAGACTACTAGGAAAACACTAAGCCAACAAGCAGAAAAAGGGATACAAGCTATATAAGTCACGAGAATTACATTGTCACATCAATTTTAGTAGGTTCTCCTGACTTCCAACCATTTTTTAGCTTCTCTATTTTCTAACAATTATCAATTACCCATATATATCTTCTTTACCATTAGATTGCCTTCTTTTCATTAGAATGAGAGCTCTTAGAGTTATTTTAGGCTATTCTTAAATTTTATGTTATTATATCAAAACGCAAATTCAGCTTATTTAATGTTTTCATTACAAGTAAGCAGAAATTTGTGTAGGAGGTACTGTAGTGCTATGTTTACTAGAGTGCTATGTTTAATTTTAATCCAAAAAGTCTAGGAGTGTACATACTTTCAGAAAATTAAAACTCTCAACCTTCTCTATTTACATTTACTAGATACTAAAATCAAGGTTAATAAGAAATAATGTATTTTTTACTTGGTTTGTAAACTAGTCTACTGAAATGAGACTAGGCCAGGTGATCTAGCTTCTCTTGTCTATCTGAATCTAGTCGTCTACTATTTAAAAAAAAAAAAAAAAAGGCGCGATCTGGTATTAATCTGCTTACAATCTCATTTTGGTCCTCTCCCTTGGAATGTTCATCACCCTCTACAGGGAGAGATAGCCAAGAAAATAAATGATTATTCTTCCCCATTTAGTCTTTCCTCAATAAATTCTAAATCATTAAAGACAGAGGTCATGTCTTATTTTTATAACCTTAGCACTTAGCACAATACAAGACATACAGGAAACAATGAATATTTGTTGAACTAAACTTCAAAAAAATGTTACAGATTTACAGAGGTGCACAGAGGATGGAATTTAAAACTTCTTCTGCAGTAAGGAGTCACAGTAAACACTCAAAACATAGAATACATTTCTTAGAGCTGCATTTCAAAGAGCAACTAAAAATTAGCCAGATGAAAAAATTAAAAAATTAGCCCAACAGGAGGATATGTCTCAGGCAGAGGAAATCACATGGCCAATAAGGAGGAGGAATATGAAAGTATGGCACTTTCAGAAAACAGAATAGAATGCAATAAGGCTGGAAGGAAAGATGGCACCATTTACTACATGAATAACAATGAAAGTGGAAAGGGAAGCAGGGAGCCAGACTGAAGAGTTTAATAACAAAAGGCTTCTTCCTTTTTCTTAAAAGCCCTAAGAATCACTAAAGGATTTTAAATAGGGGATAACATGATCATATTTACTTTTAAAGAAAGATCGCTCTAACAGAAGTGTAGAGGATTGAATGAAGGGTGGTGATGAGACCAGTTAAAGGCAACAGTAAGAAAGGGGGCCCTGAACCAAGACAGTTAAGAGTAAATAAAAATTGTATTCATGATATATTTAGTTCAACAGAACTTACTATCTACATTCATACAGCAGAATAAAAAAGGAAGAGAAGGAAGAAGTGGAGGAGGAGGAAGAGCAGCAGGAAGTAATAGTACTAGTTGTCATGGTAGTAGTAGTACTAACAGCTACAACTAATATCTAGAACTCACACTAAGCATGTCTTTATAAGCCAGGCAATATTCCAAATACACGACAGTATTCACTCATTTAATCCTCATTACACCTCTAGAGGTGGGTCCAAATGATTGTTTTAAAGATGAGGAATGTGGATCAAGGTAACCCTTGAAGATAGGACAGAAAAATAAAGGAGCACAATGAACTAAAGACAGGAAGAAAAAAGGTGTGGGAAAGGTACAAATAAGTCTAGTTTAACAAGAGCAATCAGCTTGTACAGTAGAGAAGTGGAAGATATGACTACAAAGTTTGATTGTGTCCAACTTAAAACTCTCTAGGCAGTAAGAGAGCCATTCCCAACTAGGTTAACTAGGGTTATAGATCCTGAAGATCCTTGCCTGTTAGTCTATCTACCTAAATGCCCTAACAGAATCTAGAAATTAATGTGTCCAAAATTAAACTCTTATTTCCCTTTAATCCCCTCACATACACCTCCTTCATCTTCTTCCTCTGTTCTCAAGTTTAATTAATGCAACTACATCCACCCAGTAACCTAAAACAATGTAATGTTTAAGAGAACAGGATCCAGAATCAGATTGCCTAGGATCTAATCCTTGCCTACTTTCCTTTTAAGTCTCAGCTCAAATAAAGCTTCCTCTGGATTTCCATAACTCCCCAAACTGATAGATGCCTCTGGAATATCACAATCCCTGTCACCTCCCTGACCAAAATGAACTATGGCTATTTCTATCTGTTCAGATGCCCCATCAGACTAGAAGCTCCTTAAGGTCATGAACCAGGATGACTCATCTCTGAATCCATGATATTGCCCAGCACAGCACAAGCAGATTTCAGAATATTAACCCAGGAAGTGTGACTCCAGGACCAGTATTCTTAATCACTATCTTGGGGCCACTGGGTGGATGGTAGTGCCATTACCTAAAATGAGGAATATCAGAGAAAGAAAAAAGAAATTAAAGGGAAATATGAGTTTAAGTCTTCGACCCATTAATTTCAAGGGAATACAGGTAAATAATCTAACAGATAGGAATCTGTCTTGTTCATCTCTCTAGCCCTGATACCTTGTAAGACATAAATGCTTAATTAAGTATATGAACAAATCACTCCTCTGTTTACAACCTTTGTAGGTTCTCTTGCTGCCTTGAGAATAAAGTCCAAATTCAGGATAAAACCAAATTTTCTAACTATCTTCTACCACTCTCCAGGATAAGCCTTCTTCTGCTTTGGATAAATGAGCCTCATCTGTGCCTCTCCCATGTCTTTTTTTTCCTGCCCAAATACATTATGAACTAAGAAATATGAACTATTTCTTTCATTTTTTACCTCAAGACCTATCTCAAGTCCCTATTACTTCAAGAAAATCTTTCCAGGCTACTTAAATTAAATAATGATGTCATGGGTACCATACTTCTCCAAAAGACTTTATAATTACCACAAGCTAATTCATGAGGGCCATGAAAGAACTTGAAGCTCATCCAGAATCAAAGAAACATTATATTGTATCTTGTCATTTTAGCATTAAGATTATAATTTGTAAATAGGCAATCTATGAATACTCTGGCTTATATATGTAATCAATACATATCAATAAACAGTGAAGAGAGTCCCAGTCCAAATAATTATACCTTTTCCCTCCAGGAAATAAAACTCTTTGTATGACAATTCAGAAGGTGGTGGATAACTGAACCAGAGAACTACCTACTTCTATGCAAATAATAAGATCCTTTTATGTAGATAATGGAGTTATAAGCTACGAGCCCTAAGAGTATTCCTCTCTTCTCAATTTCCAATTATAAATTGAAAAAAAAAAAAGCCTCAACGGCCCACTTTTCAAATCCTCATCACAATTTCTGTCCACACCCACTCTCACCCCCCCCCCCCACCCCCTGCAAAATAAAATATCTTTACATAGTCCACAAAGGAAGAAACTGAATTTCCAAGTTGGCAAGCCAAAGGGTTTCAGTGATAGTAAGGAAGAAAAGGCTTTATTAGCATGAATTGGCTATGAGAGAAGAGGGTAAAAGGAAGCAAAATAAGCTTCATCTAAAATGTGCAAATGAATGAGGTTGGAGGTGGGGAGAGCCTGAAGTCACATGAGGTATACTAGCCTACAGAGAGCTCAGTATCAAAAAGCAGAAATGTTTCTTAGCAGGAAGACAATTTCCTATATAGTTGCTATCCTGACATTTAGGCAGGGGGCAATGTAAAACATATACTTCATGTGTAAAAGCATGGTCAGTCTACCCTAAGATCCAGAACTCAAGAATTTTTTTCAATTGCTCCTTCCTCCCCTTCTCTCCCAAGTACTGCCTTTTGACCAGCAGCTGGGAAGTCTCACTTTAAGTGATCAGCATTCCTCTGACATTCTAAGAGGTTGGACTATTTGTTTCCATAGAAACAGCTTTGTCAGCTAACATAAGATTCAGGCCAAGAATAGTGAAAAGAACTTACATTATGCAAATTAGAAAGATCGTTGCTACTATCCTCTTAGATTCTCTTTGATTTTTCACAAAACTCAGGTTTTCTTAGTCTGTAAAATACAGAAATGAGACAATTAATCAATTATAAAAGTCTGCAGAGTTTTTAAAGGGTGGAAGGGAGTAGAGAAGGGTTAATTCAACATGATACCCAATTCTGTTTGCAGATAGTTATGATTTCTTAGTAGGAAGTAAAAAGATGTACAAGCACACACACATTCATGCCCCAAGTCTCTAATAGGCATTGCTGAAAACTCAGTGTTAATTATACAAAATTAACGATAAGAGTTAAAACATAATAAAGGGTAATACCCATTAGCAGATTTTTAAAAAATGTCATTTTCTAGGTTAAGGCATAAATATATAGTTTTTGTTTCAACTACAACTTGTGCATCAATTTTAAACACTACAAATAATTTATGGTGTCAAGAAAATGAGACGTTTATGATCCAAAAAGAATTCATAGGAACCAAAGTTAATCCTGAGGATCCTGCCCTAATAGAGAATACATTCTGGTGGGACAAAAGATATTAATAAGTAAACAAGAAATAAGATGACTTCAGATAAAAGATTACAGAGAAAATAAGACAGGGTAGTATAATAGACAGTGATGTTTGGAAGAGGCAAAATTAAATAAGACGGTCAGAGAAGGCCTATTTTAGGAGATGATATTTGAGTTGAGACCTGAATGATAAAAAATGAATCACCCACATGAGGAACCAGAAATAAATGTCCACGTTAAGGGAATAGAAAGTGTATTTATATATGGATATTGCCAGAAAACGCAATTTCAATATATAGTATCCCAAACTGACCTCCAATTCGTCCGTACTGTTTTAATTTTTCCCTCTCCCCCTCCCCCTGCCCTGCTGTTTTTGCTGACAGTGTCCATTCGCTGTGTGACCTTCTGTTATTTATTTCTCTTTGTTTTGTCTTCTCTCCTTCTTTTTCTCCTCTAGGATTCACCAGGATTCGATCCTGGGAACCTGTGATGTGGAGAGAGGTTCCCTGTCACTTGCACCACCTCAGTTCCTGGTTTCTGTTGTGCCTTGCCTTGACTCTCCCTTCGTCTTTCGTTGCATCATCATCTTGCTGTGTGACTCACTTGCAGGGGCACTCGCTTAGACACTAGGCTCACCGCATTGGCACTGGCTCACTGCACAGGCACGCTTTTTTTTTTTTTAACCAGCAGGCCCCAGGGATCGAACCCAGGTTCTCCCATGTGGTAGGTGGAAGCCCAATCACTTGAGCCACATCTGCTTGCCCCTACTATTGTTAATAGTGCCAGTATCTCCAGGACCTTTATCTTCTGCAAATCATTTTGTCCCATTGGTTACCAAGAACTGTTGACTCCACAAGATTTTTAGAATCCATTATCCTACTTTTAAAACATGCTCTTCTCACCAGAATTTTTAAATAATCTTGCTGGTTTTCTGGTTCTATTTCCTCCCTAACAGTCCCTACACTTCCATGTGATTAAAACATACCCAATTTCTTCAAATACCTTGTCAAATGCTACGTTCTCTGAGGTCATCCTTGTTTTAATCAGCAAGGTATCAATTCTCTTTGCTCTGAATTCCCATAATTTGAACCCTAACAGTAGAGGGCAAGGAATGGAATAACAAATGAGAGAGAGCAAAGTAATAACTGGCAAAGCAAGTTTAAATGTCTCAGTCATCACAATAAATATAAATGATTTACTCTTACTACTTAAGACATGCTGTCCAATTGAATTTTTTTAAAAATTCAGGTTTACCATAGATTCACCTAAATCAGAAGGACATGGAAATCTGTCTATTTAAATTGTTTATGAGGGGGAAAAAAAACATTAACAGGGAGAGAGTGATCCATTACATTAAGATAAAAAATACAATTCACCAAGAAAATATGACAATTCTTATTTTTCTCTCTATTTTTTAAAAAATGTTACATTCAAAAAATGTAAGAGGTCCCCATATAACCCCCAACTCCCTCACCCCACTCCTCCCCCATCAACAACCTCTTTCATCATCATGGCACATTCACTGCATTTGGTGAATACATTTTGGAGCACTGCTGCACCACATGGATAATGGTTTACATTGTAATTTACACTCTCTCCCAGTTCACCCAGTGGGCCATGGCAGGACATACAATGTCCAGCATCTGTCCCTGCAGTACCACCTAGGACAACTCCAAGTCCTGAAAATGCCCCCACATCATATCTCTGAATCAGTCTACACTTAAACATCTTAAAACATATAAAGCAAAAATTGATATAATTACAGAAAATAGTTGCCAATTTTATCATCATACTGCTGAGAGATTTCAGTGTACCTTTCTCAATAATTGATAGGTCAAGCTGATAGAAAAGTCAATAAATAAAGTATTCGGACAACGTAATGAATGACAGTGACTTGGCAAAAAAAGAGAACTCTTTATTCAACAATCAGAATAAACATTCTTCTCAAGCATACTTCAAACATATGAAAAACTAATAATACACTAGGCCATAAAGCAAGACTCTAAAAGTCTCCCTTAGTTCATGGTTTAGGCTTCAGATAGGTTTACCTTCACAAATCATCCAGATAACTGCATTCCAGAGAAGTTATTGCTATCCTCATAGCTTTAAAACTAACTTTATTTAAAATACACTATGCCAGATAAATTTCTGGGGAAAAAAAATATGAAGGCAAAATTCCCTTAACTAAAAAATCTTCAAAGTAAAAATCCAATAAGGAAAGATTCCAAAGGGGAGTAGTAGAAATATATATTATAACTCACAGCCACGTAAATCTGCCATCACAAATAGAAAAAAAAAATATGACTCCAAACACTCAGTTCAGTTGGATATCAACAGCACAATATCTAAAGTTTATAAAAGACACGTCTTTCTCAGATGTAAACCTCTCAGCACTTAGCAGCTTTGAACAGTTCTGGCAAAAATTGTATTTAAAACATATACTTGTAACTAAAAGATTAAGTTTATAACTTCCTTCAATTATCCCATGATTCTTGGCCAAACAAGTGCCCTGAAATGAAAAAAAAAAAAAAAAAGTAACACAGCTGGAAAAAAGTTGGAAAAAAAATATCGCTATTTTAAAAATGTGCTATACATTGATTTATACTTTAGATCAGGGATTCTTAACCTTTTTTGTTCCATGGACCCCTTACCAAGCCCACACTATATTGTGTATTATTTAATAAATATATCACACCCACACCAACACGTCCCCACAAGAAAAAACATCTTTTTGAATTTCAATTCAAGTTCACGGACCCCTTGTTAAGAACTCCTGATCGAATCCATCGTTTTTCAAAATAAAAGCAGAAGCTTACTTTTATTTTTCTTTTTAAGGCCCAAGAAAAAATAATCCTACTGACTTAGACGTTG
Organism: Dasypus novemcinctus; assembly: GCF_030445035.2. NCBI lineage: Eukaryota > Metazoa > Chordata > Mammalia > Cingulata > Dasypodidae > Dasypus > Dasypus novemcinctus. Next base: position 42,848,117 of record NC_080675.1, read on the forward strand.
AAAAAACAAAATACCTTATGCATTTTTATTTTACAAATGGCAAAGGAAGTTTCAAAAAATTTAAGTCACTTGCCAAGGTTACACAAATATTTAGTGGCAGAAATCAATAAATCCAGAAATTTAACAAGGTAATGATCATCAACAGAATAGCTGGGGAGTAAATGGATACTACTACTGCTAAATAAATGGACTTATTCTGTATATTGGGACCTGTGGCAGTTTGATATTATTTATGAATTCCAAAAAGAAATATGTTTGTAAACTGGTCTGGTTCCTCTGAGCGTGATAACCCTTTGATTGTATTAGATTCAGCAGGGACATCTGTTAAATTATGTTACGATTAGGGCTTTGATTCAACTACGTCACTAGAGTGCGACTCAGCGTTGAGTCCCCACCCCCTTGTTGGGCTGATAAAACAGATTCTCACAAGGAAGTATATGGAAAAGCAGATATGTGAGGAAAGAGAAGAGGTTCATTAGACATGGCAGAGGCCCTGGGAAGAGAGATGAGCCTGACAGTCTACATGTGACCTTGTGAAGAGAACAGAGCAACTGAATCCAGAAAGAAAGAAGCTCTGGGGGAGAGAGACAAGCCTTATGCCAGCCTAAAGCTGAGATTGAAAGCTGGGACCACAGAGCCTTAAGAGGAAAGAAGGAAGGCTGAACCCTTGCAGACATCACCTAACATCTTGCTTCACCACATGGCCAATGACTTTGGGTGAGAAAGTACCTCTTATGGTCCTTGAGCTGGACTTTTCAGGGTCTTGTGACTGTAAGCTTCTACCCCAAATAAATACCCTTTTTAGGAGCCAACAGATTTCTGATACTTTGTATCAGCGCCCCCTTGGCTAACCTATACTGGAACTGAATGGGAAAGCACACACATTTTTAGTAATATACCTAGCAGATGATAGATACATTTTCCATTATTAACTGCTTAGAATCTTGAAAGAGAAAACAAACATTAATCCTTAAACAACCCTACAAATGTAAGTACTATCGTTATCCCCAATGTCAAACAAGGAGATAGGTTTAAAGAAGCAAAATATTTTGCCCAAAGAATACCTCAAAATAAACATTCAACATGTTTTAACATGTACTCATGTACATCATCTTCCATTCATTCTATCATACAATCCTTACAATATCCTTGAATGGTTATTTAAAAGGAATTCTTACCCCTATTTTACAGAGGAGGAAACCAGGATGGACTGAGTAAGCAGTGATGGTGGCAGAAGAGGTGGAAGAAGAGGAAGAGGAAGGGCAGCAATAACATTACTTGTCAGGCACAGTATGAAGGATTCCACATACATTATCTCATTTAATCCTTACAACTCCACAGTTATCCCCAGTTTACAAAAGAGGAAAACAAGTGTGGAAAGGTTAAGTTACTTCCCAGGGTCATAAACCCAAGTGCCAAATTTGTATGACTCCAGATCAGAGGCTCTTAACTTGTGCCATATTTTAATTCAATGCTAAGAGACAGAAAAACTTCTATTGATATTAAATAGTTAAGTTGTCCATAAAGATTCTCTTTCAAATGAGGAGATTCTATGAGAAAACACATTTGCAGATTCAAATAGCTAACAGACTCTTCTTGCTTTTCTAGGTTTAAAATTTGGGTTTGGCCTAAAGTATATGCCCAGGGATGGATGGGATTGCATATTGACTCATCCTTTTGCATGTTCTTTTACAAATGTGGATACTACCCTGTTATAGTAGTACCTTGAAATAAAGAATTGGGGGAACAAAAAAATCCCCCCCCCTTTTTTTTAATTTCTCTCCCCTTCCTCCCCCCACCCGCCCCAGTTGTCTGCTCTTTGTGTCTATTTGCTGCGTGTTCTTCTTTGACTGCAGTACGGGAATCTGTGTTTCTTTTCGTTGCATCATCTTGTTGTGTAAGCTCTCTGTGTGTGTGGCACCATTCCTGGGCAGGCTGAACTTTCTATTGCGCTGGGCGGCTCTCCTTACAGGGCGCACTCCTTGCACATGGGGCTCCCCTACGCAGGGACACCCCTGCATGGCATGGCGCTCCCCACGCACATCAGCACTGCGTGTGGGCCAGCTCCACATGGGTCAAGAAGGCCCGGGGTCTGAACTGCGGATCTCCCATGTGGTAGACGGACGCCCCAACCACTGGGCCAAGTCCGCTTCCCTTCATTATTTTTTTAAATCAGAAAATCAAGCTCCTTGTGATATAATGTGACATTCCCTAAAGTCGAGTTTTGTTTAAAAATCAATGGAAAATTTCCCATTTGCTTAAATCCAACACAAAGATGAAGGCCTTTGGAGATACTCAAGACTACACACTTAAGGTAGGAATTGGTTATAAGCCAAAGAGTATCAAAGATATCAAATGTTTGGTTACTTGAACTGCCCCATTTTATCACCCTGAACTCCTTAGTAATAAAAGATTAAATGTATCCAAAGGTTAGCCAAGTTCTTGAAAATGGTGAGTACTGGGATAAATAGTAATTTATAATATTTTCAAACTGGCTAGAAATGGATTTTTTTAAAAGACGGGTACAATGACCTGCAACATGGCTGTTCAGTATATTGCTACCAATCAGGAAAATATATGGCCTAGTTGGAGAACAAGAAAGGGTCCAGATAAGGAACAGAGCCAGTGTAAGAGATAGAAGATAAAGCCAGAGCTGACTCTGAATGCTAAATTAAATTGTTTGAATTTTTTCCTGCAGGCAATGGGAAATTATAGGTTTCCGAGTTTAAAAGAGAGAAGAAGAAAAAAATCAAGAACAAAAGGGATTCTTAGAAAGATTACTCTATATTGTAACTAGAGTTGACTGGAAAAAAATATAATCAGAGAGGCCAAATGGGACAATGTTTTAATATTTTACCCACGAGAAGATGAAGGAAATAGTAAGGGAATAAATACAGGTAATTTTAAACAATGGTTATTACAAAGGATGATTTAATAGAATTTGGAGACTAAGAGCCGAATATAATTCCACAAACAGTGAACAAGACAACTGAACTTGTGAGAATTAGGAAACCCTAGAATAGTAAAATTCAGAGAACAAGGTTCCCTCCCTCCTCAAACCCAGGGAGGTGGGGGGTGGGGGGTGGGGGGTGGAGGGTGGGGAGAAGAATTAGAAAGGAGATGGTTATTCCCATTGTAGAAATATTGTATTTAAAGTTGGAGTATTTGCCAGGCTGTGAATTGCTAGACAGGGACTCCAAAGAGCTCAGGCTAGAAATGAAAATTTTTAAGTATAATTCATGTATTCATCTTACATTTGTAAAGCTTTTCCGTTTCTGCAATTTCAAGCACATGATTTAATTTGATCTCCACAACTGCCCTGAAAGGTAGGCAGGCCAGATATCCCCATTTTCTAGAAGATATTATATAAAAGTCTAAACTCTCCTACTATATTTGAAAAGTGAAACTAAACTATTAAAATCCAGTTTCCCAGTGACATAAAACTGTTATTCCCTATTTTATATTGCTTCAGTTTCACTTTCACTATAAAGTGTGCTACATGTCCTAACCTACAAACTAATTTTAATACTAAAATATGAATTTACATCCTACAAATGAATACCCTAAGAATAAATTAGCAATCCCCCTGGGGTGAAATACAAATATTTTAAAAATTGTTACTGCAACATCCCCTAAATATATTTAACTAGTATTATCAATTCTTATCAACTCTACCTCCATAATATCTCAATATACCCCCAACTCTTCCATCATACCACTACCTTATGTTGTATACACATTACTTCTTGCCTGGCTTTCTAGTAGTCAGTCATTTTACACAACTGCCGATTAACTTTCCTTAAACATATCTATTTCTATGACAGTTTCCTTTTTCAGAAGTTTTTGTTGCCTTTTCCTCCTGTTAAGCTACTATTTACTAAGAGTTGTCCTATCCTCATAACAATCTTCCCTGTTCAATTTTGTACACTTGGCTTAGCAAAGATAAGTAACTTGTCCGAACTCAAAAACCAAATGGCACAGCTAAACTACACTCTATTTGACTCTAGGGTACTTTAACAACTATGCAGTAGAACACAGTTCAAATTCCTGGCTCCCCTAGACTTATTCCCTTCTTCTACCTCCAAATCAGGCTACTAGTTACATCTCTCACAAGTCCTGCAGTATCCTACCTCCCATGTGGGAGGTGGGTGTCCAATTGCTTGAGCCACATCTCCTCCCCCTATACTTTGTTTTTAACATTTTCTCTTGGAGCCCAGCAGACTGTTATGCATGTTCCTAACAGAAACTAAATAAATACATGTTGCATTAACTTTGAGTGACTAAAAAAAGAAAATGTATCAACTGCAAGACATCTGACAGCCAAGAGGAGAGAAACTTTGTTCCAGATTCTTTAATGACCGCAATCATAATGTAGTTAAGAAGTGATACAAATCACTAGTATGGTGTTTAAAGCGATAATGTGTTTATAATCATTTCATATAATGGGCCCTTGCATATAACTTTTAAATTAAATGAAATTTTATTCTTATTAAAATAAACATGTAGTATAGTATTTTTAAAGTTAATGTTTCAAAAAACATACTATTAAACAGAACAATTCAATGCTCTATCCCTCTCCACCTTAGCCCTACTGTCTAGAGAGAGCTACTTTCAACTCTTTTAGCTGTTTCTTCTTGAATTTACCTTCACGACTAATAGAACGTTTACCCTGCCATACTCCCAATAGTTTTTCAGTCACAAATATATTCAGCTGGCTCTCTACTATGGAAAATGAGCATTAGGTACCTAACATCTTTCCCTTCCCCATAAGTTATTTTTCACTTTTTAATACATCCCTACACTCTCTGGCAGAAAAATATATTTTCTTTTCCAATATACTTTTTAATGTACACATTTAAACAAATCAGGCATCTCTATTTATTTTTATTTATTTTTAAGACACAACTTTTGAAACTTTTCATCCTCCTACTCTGTGCTGAATGTTTTCTTTTTGTCCAACCAAATCCACTCATCACCCTTCTCCATCTGCTTCCTGTCCTACCTAGACTGACCTCTACAGATTGCCTTACCCTCTGGCCTCCAGTCATTCAACCAGTGAGATGTACCCACAGGGAAGGAGCAGAGAATGGTGAGGTCCTGCATTTCCCCAGCTTCTTCCTGGGGAAATGGCACAGCCACAGTTCCCACCAGGTGGTCCCAACCTACAACTAATAGCTCTTGCAAATTCCCACAATTACTACCTCTCTTGGCCCTTCAAGTTGGTTATAAGTAGGCTTCCTTCTATTGCTAATCCTGGGGAGCTTCACCATCTCTTGTTAGTTCCCTTAACCCCACCCATGCCTTTGTGAACAGTCCTTTCATTAACTCTCTTCCACTACTTAGGCTGATTTTACATTGTCTCCTGCATGGGAACAGACAGAAATATGTTCTAATCTGAACTGTCCAGGGGCACAGCAGAGCCAGCCAGCATACAAGGATCCTCCTGGGAAATTCCTCACCTCTCTCCTTTTTCTTATCTACCCATCTCTTCTCAAGAGTCCTCCAAGAACGGGTATGTGAGGGTAAATATTTGAAACCTATCTTTACTTGGTACCAGAGCAGATCACATACTCTTTCAGGTATTCTTTTGCTTCTCTGGCCCCAACCTGAATTTCTTATAGTTACTTACGAATTCTGCCTTTGCCTTTTTGTTGTTCTTTCCAAGGAAATATTTTATAGTGATACTGACCCTTTTCTTCCAATTAGGGTAGGAAGAAAAAAAAAAAAAAGCATAAATATATAACAATATTTACTTTGGTAAAGGTTTTTGTGTGTCTGCATGAACAACCAAAACCCATTTGGGAAACTACGTAGAGAAACAGACTCCACTGTTGACTCTAGAAATCAGAACAATGTTTTTGGAACACAATTTTGCAACAGCTACCAGAATTTTAAAATATGAATACCTTTTGATCTAATTCCTCCCCTAGAAAATTTACCAACACAAGATATTTCTACAATGATGTCCACTGTAGCATTGTTTGTAAGAGCAAAAGGGGGGGGGGCTTAAATGTCCACCAATAGGAAAGAGTAAGTAAATTACAGTTAATCTATGTAACAGAATGAATGCTCTGCAGCTGTATTGTCCATATAGATACTGAGCATTTGAAATATGACTAGCAAAACTGAGGACCTAAATTATAAATTTTATTTAATTTTGATTAATTTAAATATAAAACCCGATATTTGATTCCATTATTGGAAAATTTTTAGGTATGTCTGAAACAGCTTGGATAAGTGTATCTAGTTTTTCAAGTATAAATTAATAAAAGCTAAATACAGACTGCAGCAGTTTGATATGGTTATGAATTTTAAAAATAGATATTGGATTATGTTTGTAATCTGGTCTATTACTGGGCATGACTGAGTTACGATTAGGGCTTTGACTGGGCCACGTCATTAGGGCATCGAGTCCCACCCCTTGGTAGATGGGGACTCATAGATAAAAGGCATGGCAAAGGATGTTGGATTTTGATACTGAAGCCTTAAGCTGAAGCACCAGGAAGAGAGGAACCCTGAACCCAGAGAGAAGCAAGACCCTGGAAGGAAGGAACCAGGAAGCCTGAACCCTTGCTGCCGTCGGCGGCCATCTTGCTCCAACACATGAAAACAGACTTTGGTGAGGGAACTTATGCCTATGGCCTGGTGTCTGTAAGCGCCTACCACAAATAAATATTCTTTATAGAAACCAACTAATTTCTGGTATTTTGCATCAGCACCCCTTTGGCTGACTAATACACAGATCAAATATTTCCTATGAAAATTTAGCATCCTACTTGAGATGTGCCATCAGTGTAAATTTTACATGAGATAATTTCAAAGACCTAGAAAGAATTTAAAAAATGGATGTAAAGGATCTTATTATTTTTATATTATTATAAGTTGAAATGGTAAGATTTTTATATTTTATACTAAATAAAGGACTACTTAAAATAATTTCACCTGTTCCCTTTCACTTTTTAAAATGTAGCTACTGGAACCTGGAGGTCTAAAGGATTGATAAGGAACAACAGCCAAATGAAAGAAGTTTCAGGACAGTGTTTATATATCATCCCATTTTTGAAAACACACATGAAAGATACTCTATACAATTAGTAACAAAAAACCTGAAAAATATACATCATACTATTTTCTGCTAATATCTCTGAGATATGGACATAACATGGTGGTGCAGTTCCTATTTTCTACTTATACTTAAGTTGCTTTTATAATGTGAATCAAATTAACACAAAAGATATTACTGTTTTGAGAAAATAGATCATTTAAAGTACAACCATCTTCTTGAAGTGTATAAAAATTAGCATCAGCAACAAAACCCTTTCAAGAGCCCTGGAACCTTTAGACAAAGAAAGGAATAAAAAAAAATTAAACCTTAAGCCCTAAGCAATTTAATAAACAATACAACAAAAAATAAGAACTTATAACTAAATCAGTGAAACAATTATTTAGGTCAGAAGTGACTCTTTAGTTGTCAAGGCTTCCTCTAACATACACACAGAAAATAAATATACTAAACCTTTAATTAAAAAATCAAGGAAAAAGGTTTACCAAAAAATAAAAGGATTAATTATCAGAAAAAAAATTCTGAAAAAGAGATCACCAACATTTAAAAATATAAGTCAGGTCCATAGCTTTTATTGCATTGATTCTTTCATCAAACTACTATCTCATAATGACAAACTCTTGAAGAATCCTAATCAACAAGCTCACATGGCAACTGCTGATACCACCACCATTTTAAAATATAAGGTTCATAGTTTTTATTGCATTGATTCTTTTCATCACATTACTATCTCATAATGACAAACTCTCAAAGAATCCTTATCACCAAGCTCACATGTCAATTGCTTGCTCTCTAGATGTTTATTCTTTGTGTATTCCACAAAGGTTTTCTCCATCCCCTCTTGGGTATCAATCTTTTTGACAGTTACTTACCTGAAAACACATGTATCTGAAGTTTTATAATGCCTCTAAATCCATTATAAAAGAGACCAACCTCTGTCCTCAAGTGATTTACAGTTTACTAGAGAAAAAAAATATGCTCCAAAGGTCAGCAAATTAGATGATTACCTCTACTTCAAAGACTTATCAGTATGCAATTCAAAAATGCTGGCCATAAAAAAAAGAAGAGCTTGCCCTGTCACTAAAAATATAGCCAAAAAAAAAAAAAAAATCAGAACAGAAACACAAAGCAAAAATAAAAATTAGCAAATAGAGTCTGTCTATTGCTATCCATAAATCAGTTTGAAGCAGTGACAACAGAGTATTTTCAGAACCAGAAGAGGGCCTATCTCACCAGAATAGGAAAGGAAGACCTCAGAAGGGAAAATTACAAGATTTGACTTAAAAAGACAGTATGAGTAGTACCCTGACTCTGAACAGTAAATCTGAAGAGAAGAAAAACATTTGGGGAATATCATGCAACAAGAAATAAGAACTAAAGGTCAACCTAGAAAATCACTGTACTGTAAAAGCTATAGCTACAAAGGTCACTTAACTACACTTTCATTCAACAATTAAGTGCCCACTCTGCGAAAAGACTCAGAGCCACTGGCAAGGAAAATATTGCTAAGAGTCCTCATCCTTAAGAAACTGAAAATCTAGTATGGGGGGAGGGGATGTGGCTCAAGTGGGCTTACCACATGGGAGGTTCCAGGAAACAAAAACAACAACAAGCAAAACAAATGAAAAAACCAACTCTGGGGAGCTGAGGTGGTTGAAAGGTTCAGCGCTGGGTTCCTACATATGAGGTCCTGGGTTCAATCCCATGCCCCAGTACCAAGTACCAAAAGAAAGAAAGAAAAAATTATAGTATGGGAATCAGAATCAGATAGGTAAATACAAAAATCATAAAACTGCAGGGCCATTTGAAAAGTGCTCTACCAGAAGTGTAGAAAATGTGAGAATGTAGAGGAAGAGCATCCTAAGAGAATGTTTACAAAGGGGTGAGAATATAAGGCTCAAAACAGATATGAAAGATGTCCATTACCCAAAAGAAAAAAGTAAACAAATCATTAACATAAACACTGACACCTGTAAAGTTAAATAACTGCGTTATCCAAACACAAATTTTAAGTCACCGCAGTGAAACTCGATTCTGCAAACTATTAAGCCTATCTAAAAATGTGTAGAGAAAATCTAGTGAAAAACACTACAGTAATGCTTAAGAGTCAATAAGAAAAACTGATAAATCTGAGTATAACCTGATCTCACTACTTGTTTACAGAAGGGCAACAAACTGTTTTCCTGTAGGAAACTGTTAACAGTAGGGCTGTTTATAAATAGGGCAACAAATTGTTTTCTCCCATTGATTTTCACTATTATTTCAGAGAAGGAAAAAGGTAGACCTCTATACAATTAACAAAATATTAATTATTCATTAGTGACTCAGTCCATGACAACTGATTCAAACAACAGCTATAAAATTATTTAATCAATTTGGTAAGTGATCTGATTATATTTAAAATATAGTTGGGAAGCTGGTGTATCTCAGTGGTTGACTGCCTGCTTTGCATGTAACAAGGTCAAAGAGTTCTTTTCTCAGAAAGATTCTAATCTTACCAAAATGGACAATGTTAAACAAAATAAGTCTTAAGGCAGGCTGTAATATAAAGTAAGTGGAAAAACCAAGGGTTTTGGAGTAAAATAAACTGAATTCAAATCCTTGCTACCACTTACAGTATGACCTCTGATAAAACAGTTAATCTCTCAGAGCCTTGGTTTCCCTGTTTGTCAAGGGAAAATACTGGTAAAAATTTTGCAAAGTAGTTATTAAGGATTTAAGAATGTATACATAGGATATTGCATATAGCAGAAGACATTATGAGATAGGGACAGGGATACAGTTGTGAGGCAGGAGTTATGGAAAAGCAAAAAGTACCACTATTTAGCCAAATGAACAATGAGGTATGCTCTAAAAATAAAGCACAAAAGCATAAGGTGTCTAAGTATAAAAGAGTAAGAAATAAATAGAACACTTTCCCTTGAAGATGCCTACCTAGAACTATCTAATTTCCCTTAATAATCTCCTTGGTACCAACTAGTTACCCAAAGTGAGTCATTATTTAAAAAAAAAAAAACATACAGGTCAATTGTATATCCCTAGTTTCAGGAATCAGCAGGATCAGACGTTTAAATCTGGGGTTTTAATGGGGGTTTAATTTCCATGAACACCATGATTCTGCATGCACAACAGGATATTTTTCAGAGGAAGGGTCCAAAGGACCATCAGCTTGATAAAAGATTAATACTAGACAGTTCAATTTGCATATCCATAAAAAGCAGAGTTCCTACGTATTCAATGTGAAGCAATTTGATTTCTAATACCAAGATAAAAGAACCACATCAAAAAATTGGACAAATAGATGAATCTTGACCCATACCTCACACTTTATACAAACCTTAACTCAAAATGGATCAGAGATCTAAATATAAAATATAAAACTTCTAGAAGAAAACATGAGAAAATTTTTGTAAACTTGGGTTAGGAAAAGAGTTCTTAAAATACAATATCAAGAATGAGACCCATAAAAGAAAAGCGATAAACTGGACTTCATCAAAGTTTAAAACTTCTTTACTTCAAAAGACTGTTAATGGGAAGCAGATGTGGCTCAAGTGATAAGACCTCCACCTACCATATGGGAGGAACTGGGTTCGATCTGGGGCCTCCGATGAAAAAGAGGAAGAGAAAGTGTGCCTGCACAGTGAGCCAGTGCCCGCATGGCAAGCCGAGTGCCTGTGTGGTGAACCAAGTGCCCACGCAGTAAGCCAAGTGTCTGCGCAGCAAGCTGAGTACCCATGTGGATGCCTGCACAGCGAGCTGAGTGCCCACGTGGTGAGCCAAGGGCCCACATGAGTGCCCACGTGGGGAGGCGAATGCCCGTGCAAATGAGTCATGCAGCAAGATGATGACACAAGAGAAACAAAGTGGAGAGTCAAGGTGAAGCACAGCAGAGACCAGGAACTGAGATGGTGCAATTGACAGGGAACCTCTCTCCACATCAGAGGTCCCCAGGATCAAATCCCAGTGAATCCTAGAGGAGAAAGATGAGAAGAAAACACAAAAAGGAAATAGATACACAAGATCACACAGCCAATGGACACAGACAGCAAAAACAGTGGGGAGGGGAAGAGGGAAGGGAAGGGGGAAAAAAAATGGTTTGTTAAGTTCTTAAAATATATATTAAAAAAAGACACTGTTGGGAAGCGAACTTGCCCCAATGGATAGGGCGTCTGTCTACAACATAGGCGGTCTGTAGTTCAAACTCCGGGCCTCCTTGACCCATGTGGAGCTGGCCCATGTGCAATGCTGATATGCGCAAGGAGTTTGTAGGGGAGCCCGATACGCAAGGAGTGCGCCCCGTAAGGAGAGCCACCCAGCACGAAAGAAAGTGCAGCCTGCCCAAGAATGGCACCCCTCACAGGGAGAGCTGACACAACAAGATGACGCAACCACAAAAAACAAAACAAAACACAGATTCCCAGTGCCGCTGATAAGGATAGAAGCAGTCACAGAAGTCACACAGAGTGAATGGATACAGAGAGCAGACAACTGGGGGGGGGGGGGTTGGAGAGGGGAGAGAAATAAATAAATAAATAAATAATAAAAGAAGACACTTAAGAAAATGAAAAGGCAAGTCATGGACTAAGAAAAAAATCTTTGCAAATCACTTATCTGACAAAGGACTCATATCTAGAATATATAAAGAACTCTTTAAACAACAGTTTAAAAAAAAACAACACAAATAATCCAATTAGAAAATGCACAAAGGACAAGAGACATTTCACCAAAAAGGATAAACAGATGGCAAAAAAGCATATGAAATGATGTTCAACATCACTAGCCATCAGGAAAATGAAAATCAAGAGCATGATGAGTTTTCACTATACACCTAACAAAAGAGCTAAGAACTTTTTTTAAGTAGTAATACCAAATGCTAATGAGAATGTGGAGAAATTGAATCTCTTGTACATTGCAGGTAGGAATGTTAAATAGTACAACCATTTTGGAAAACAGTTTGGCATAGAAAATACCTTGAACTCAGCAAACACACTCCAAGGCATTCATCCCAGAGAAATGAAAACTTATGTCCATACAAAAACCTATACACAAATGCTAACAGCAGCTTTATGTAGCCCAAATTGAAAATCAATATGTTCTTTAATAGGTCATTTAAACAAGCTATGGTACAGCTACACCATTAGAATATTACTCAGCAGTAAAAAGGAACTGATTACTGCTACTCACAACAACTTGGATCTCAAGGGCTGAGTGCAAAAGCCAACCTCAAAAGTCACATGCTGTATGATTCTACTTGAGACATCCTCAAAATGTCAAAATTAGAGATGGAGAACAGATCAGTGGTTATTAGAGGTTAGGGATGGTAGGTGAATATAAAGCAATAGTACAAGGGAGATTATGGCAGAGAAGAAATCATTTTGTATCTTGTTTGCAGTGATAGTTACAATTGTGATCAAATACCATAGAATTATACACGCACGCGTGCGCATGCACACACACACTGTGCCAATGTCAATGTACTAGGAGATACTGTATTACAGGTATGTAAGATGTAACCATTCTGGGAGACTGGGTGATGGGTTAGTGGAACCTATCTGTAATATCTTTGCAACTTCCTGCTTATCTGTATGTTAAAATAAAAAGTTGAAAAAACAAAATAAAAACCTTACAATACCAAGTGCTGAAAAGAATATGCAAAAAATGAAGCTAAACAGTTTGCTGCTGGTAGTGTATATTAATTAGTAAAATGAATCATGTTAAAAGTTTCACATAATCAACTCATGTCAAACCTATCACCCAGCAGTTTCATTCCTAAATATGAGCTTTGGAATAGTACTGCCAAATAGAACTTTCTGCAATCATGACAATGTTCTATACATGCACTGCGCAGGAAGATAACCACTAGCCATCTACTGAGCATTCAGAACGTGGCTAGAGAATTGATTTTTGGGGGGAGTAAAGAGGCTATTTGTTGTTTTTAAGTTTATTACTGAGTTGCAAAGATTATTTCCCCCTTCCTGTGCTTTTAGTTTCCTGTATTCCCTCATTCAATCTTGGCTGCCACAACCAGACAGACAGAAACTGCAAGGACCTTCTTTTTCTTGCATCTATAATGGAATAGCTTTTAATTTTAATTAATTTTTTTTTTAAGATTTATTTTTTATTTCTCTCCCCTTCCCCACCCCACGCCCCAGCTGTCTGTTCTCTGTGTCCATTTGCTGTGTGTTTTTCTGTGTCCACTTGTATTCTTGTCAGCGGCACCAGGAATCTGTATGTTTTTTCATTGCGTCATCTTGCTGCGTCAGCTCTCCGTGTGTGTGGCACTACTCCTGGGCAAGCTGGACTTTCTTTCACACCGGGCAGTTCTCCTATGCATGGGACACCCCTGTGTGGCTCGGGACTCCTTGAACGCATTAGTACTGCACGTGTTCCAGCTCCACACAGGTCAGGAGGCCCTGGGTTTGAACCCTGGACCTCCCATGCGGTAGGTGGACGCTCTATCCGTAGAGCCAAGTTCACTTTCCAATTTTAGTTTTTTATCTATAGTCATATGTAGCTGGTGGCTACTATACTATGGAGAGCACGGCCTTAGAGAAACACATGTACACCTGGACCATGACAGATATTTGTACAGGAAATTTATGGTAACATTATTCATAATAAGCAAAATCTCACAGGTCAACCAACAGTAATATGGCTAAGTTGTGGCATATTCTCTTCAAAAAAACTATTAAATTAAAAACAGTTATAAATAGGTTTTATAGCATTATAAGTACAATCTTAAAATTCCTTTGTATATCATTTAAGCAATTGTGTGATTGTACCCCATGTTTCAAACAACTAAATTATAAACAAACTCTCTTTAATAAAACCTAATCTCTAAGGGACTGTTCACATACATTTCAAAGCCAGACCTTTGAGGGCAGTGACTTTGTGTAATACTTCTCTGTACCAAAGTCTTGCACATATTTACAATGTGCAATTGTAAGACAATTATATTTGTCTATATTTTTCTATATAGGTAGTTAAGAAATTTGAGAAAGAGAAAACTGCAATGTCATGATTGCTTACATGTAGAACAAAGAAAAATCAATTCCTAACACATGAATATCACACAGATAAAATGATCAACATAAATGAGAATTTCTCCATCTGTTTAAAAATACAAGTTTTTCTTCCACATTGTTTCCACATTGTATTGACAAGTTTTTCTTCCACATTGTTTCCACATTGTATTGACAGCAAGAAAGGCTAAAATTTGCAGTCATTAATAAGCAAGATCCATAGTATGAGAAATCATTAAAGTATAGAAAAGTGCAACAATGCCAAAAAATATTTAAGCGTAACACATTTATATTTAAGGTTCTAACTGTATCTGAACAATAATATAACATTTTCTTAGTAAAATTTGCAAAAGCTTCTGTTTAAGCTCTAGGAGAAAAACAGGCACAGGCAGGACAAGGAAAAACTAGATTTCTGGGAGTCCAGAGGCAGGTAATACCAGAGCTAGCAAATTAGGCAATGGTGCATGAAAAGTGGACTGAATTAGGAATCTAGTGATTGAGATTCAACCCCAGTTCTGCCACTAACCACTAGGATGAGGTTATTCTAATAACTACCTATCTGGCACTTCTGTCTCTGATACGTGAAGGACTCTAGATTTAGGGTGGATGGGAGGAAGAGAAAGGTGGAAATTAAAATCTCTAGTCCAGCTCTATACTGATAGAAATTCAGAGGGAAGAAATACAATTCTTTGAAACTTCATTTATATGCCAAACACAACACAAAAATGAATACCAGAAATGGGTATTAATGAGGTCCAGGGTTTGATCTTGGGTACCTCCTGAAAACAAAACAAAACAAACAAAAAAAAAAACCCAATTCTCATTGGGGAGCAGATGTAGCTTCAGTGGTTGAGCACCTGCTTCCCACGTACCAGGTCCTGGGTTCAATCTCTGGTACCTCAAAAAAAAAAAAAGGGCATTAAGTACAACCAAATCCCAGGACAGTATCTAGACTCAATGAACTCATAAGAGGCATTCAGAAAAAAAAATTTCAAGTCATGTAGTCTTAAAGATATTTCTGAAGCTCACAAGCAATTAAAAATGTAAATAACTCTGGAAACAATGAAAAATAGAAAGCCTACTTCTTAGGTCAAATGAAAGTAGTGCATTTTAAGTGACATTACCAAACTTTTTTTGTGACAATGTAAAATCCTCAAAATATAAAATCATATTTCAACACAAATTCTCAGTGTTTTGTCATTTTTTTATACTACTGTGAACCCAGGCAGTTATATTACCTTATACCTAAAAAATCACAGTTCAAAAGACCACGTAGATGTAAACATAAACATAGAATTATAATTTGGAATATCTGGAATAACTTATTAGATATGCTACCAACTGTAAAAACCCTGACCCTCCTTAATTATCCTAATCTGTCAATTTGTCACAATGCATTGTGTAGCCCTGAAACAAAGAGGAGAAGCAAATACTTAACCATCAAATATGTGTCAGACATTTTGGTAGGTGCCTTCCATACCTCATTTTAACCTTTCAATCATGCCCAGAGATGGCTGCACATTATACATGAAGAAAGTGAGTGCTGACCTAGAATTAAGGCATGGAATAATTCCCCAAGTCTGCAACCTCTAAGCTCTTTCCACTACATTTCTACGATTTTCATTTTTCCTCTGATTTATTTATTATCTATTTATTTTTCCTTAACGCAAGGGTCTACAAACTGAGCCCACAGGCCAAACTGGGCACAGCCTGTTTTTGTAAACCACATTTTATCAGAACACAGATTCATGTGTTAGGCTGCTTTTGCACTACAAGAGCATAGTTGAATACTTACAACTGAAGTGATGTGACAGGCAAAACCTAAAAATATTTGCTGTCTGGCTGTCAACAACTGCCTTAAGAGACCAAAGAAGCCAAGAATCTCTTAAAGCTCTGAAAAGCTCAATGTTTAGGATCTTTGAGATAACTATTAGCCTAAGAAAGAACTTTCAAGGTATGAGACCAACCATCAAAGTACTTGAAAATGTTGAAATCATACGATAAGCCCAAATTTATAAAAATGATAAAATTAAACAGTTTGATTATGAATTTACTGAAGCCTTATTCTTTATAAACTATCTTATGTAGCCAGAATTGATAAAGGAAAAGCTCTCACAATTAAAAATAGAAAAGATAGATTTAATGGGCATTTGTGTTTTTACAATGCATCCATATTTTCCATGAAAGAATGTTTTCAGTACAACACAAAACAAAGTCTGGCTTTTTCTTACAAGTGTTTTACTTTACATTTCACTTCATACTTTTTGATTTCTTTAAAATCAATAAATTCATTTTACTCTGACCAAACTGAACAGTTATGCTAATTAGTCAAGGACTTAAAGTTGATTTTCTGGTGTAGAGATGGTGCCCGAGTTTCTTAAAACTTCCACTGTTTTTATAAGTAAGCACCTCCAAATTAAATTATTTTATCTTCATTCAAAAGTCACTTCACTATCCAAATCCCCTAAAACAACTTTTCTAAATTAACTCAGTGTGAGGGATGTGATATAATAACATCTTTCTTCATTTACTAATTTTAAATAAGAGTCATCCAATTATAAAATAGTCTGCAAACTCCAGTACAGATGAAGAAAATTTAAGTCCTACCAACATACAAAATTTATATAACTGGTAATGAGTATCTTGAAATCCCTAACAAAGCATTTTATTTACAAAAGCTTATATTTAATTTCCATCTTCGTTTTTAAGAATAAGTATTAATGTATTAATGTATACTAGCTAATGAAAAGCAATACAAAACAATTTTTGTTTAAAATAACCCTGAAGTTATTCCCAGAGTACAAGGCTGGTTCAACTTTTGAAACCCATCCAATGTAATTCACTATATTAACAATTAAAGAAGAAAAAAACACATGATCATCTCAACAAATGCAGAAAAATCATTTCATAAAATTCAAACATCTGTTCATGATAAAAACCCTCAGCAACCCAGGAACAGAGGGAAATTTCATTAACCTGATGAATGCAATCTATAAAAAACCCTAAAGCTAACATATTTTAAAAGTGAAAGACTGGATGCTTTCCCTTTAAAAGACTATGAACAAGGCAAGGAAGGATGTTTCCTCTCACCTTGCCTCTTTAATATAATACTCGAAGTCCTAAACAATGCAAAAAGTCAAGAAAAAGAAAAGGCATATGGATTAGAAAGGAAAACATACTCATAGATGACATGACTGTCTACCTAGAAAATTCCAAGAAATCTGGGGGGGGGGGGGGATGGAATTGGGTGGGGGAAGCTCTTAGAACTAGTAAATGAGGACTTAGGATAAAATGTCAATACACTAAAATCCCTTGTATTTCTATATACTGGCAACAAATAATGCTACATACTAGCAATGAAAAATTGAAAAAAAATTTAATTACCATTTAAAAGAGGACCAAAAATTGAATTATTTAGGTAAAAATCTAATAAAATACATGCAAAACCTATATGCTGAAAACTACACAACACTGACAATAGCTATCAAAGACCTAAATAAATGGAGAGAAATGCTGTTTTCATGTATCGTTAGACCCAATAGTGTGAGGATGTCAATTATCCTCAAATTAATCTATAGATTACCATAAACCCAATCAAATTACCAAAAACCCAATCAAGTTCATTTTATGGATATTAGCAAACTAATTCTAAAATTTATATGGAAAGACAAAGGGGAAAAAACACCCAAAACAATTCTGTATAAGAATAAAATTACCCACACTACCTGATTTCAACACTTAGTCTAAAGCTATAGTTATCAAATGATGGTACAGACACACAGACACACAGATAAGTGGACCACAAGAGTGAAGAAAGAGACCCACACAAATAAAGTCAAATGATTTTTGACAGACGCAAAGGTAATTCAATGGAGAAAGAATACTCTTTTCAACAAATGGTCATGAAACAAAATTTAGCCCATACTTGATATAAAAGTTAATTCAAAATGGATTAGAGACCTAAACATAA
Source organism: Dasypus novemcinctus (assembly GCF_030445035.2). Classification (NCBI taxonomy): domain Eukaryota; kingdom Metazoa; phylum Chordata; class Mammalia; order Cingulata; family Dasypodidae; genus Dasypus; species Dasypus novemcinctus. The sequence goes on from NC_080675.1 coordinate 42,866,172, forward strand.
AATATAAAACTATAAAAACTTCTAGAAGAAAACATACGAGAAAACTTGGGTTAGGAAAAGAGTTCCTAGATATAATATCAAAAGTGAGAAAAAAAAAAAAGATAAATTGGACTTAATTAAAATTTAAAACTTCTGTACTTCAGAAGACGCTGTTAGGCCAAGCCACAGAAAGGGAGAAAATCTTTGCAAACCGCCTATCTGACAAAGGACAAAAAGACTATGTAAGTCACAAAATTGACAACAAGAAAACAATCCAATTTTTAAATGGGCAAAAGATTTGCACATTTTACCAAAGAAGCTATACAGATAGCAAACAAGCTCAGGAATAGATGCCCACATCATTAGTCATTAGAGAAATGCAAGTTAAAACTAAAATGAGGTGCTGCTACAAACCTATTAGAATGGTTTGGGGGGAAAAAATTACCCAGTGCTAGGTCTGCGGTTCAAACCCCGGGCCTCCTTGACCCGTATGGAGCTGGCCCATGCGCAGTGCTGATGTGCACAAGGAGTGCCACGCCACGCAGGGGTGCCCCCTGCGTAGGGGAGCCCCATGCACAAGGAGTGTGCCCCAGAAAGAGAGCCGCTCAGCACAAAAGGAAGTGCAGCCTGCCCAGGAATAGTGCCACACACACAGAACTCTGACACAAGATGACGCAACAAAAAAATACAGATTCCCGTGCTGCTGACAACAACAGAAGCAGAACAAAGAAGACGCAGCAAAAAGACACAGAGAACAGACAACCCGGGTGGGCGGGGGGGGGGGGAGAGAAATAAATAAATCTTTAAAAAAAAAAATTACCCAGTGCTGATGAGGATGTGAAGGAACTGGAACTCACCTACATTGCCAGTGGGAGTACAAAGTGCTATACCACTTAAAATAGTCTGACAGCGCATTAGTTTCTTATACTGCCGTAACAAATCCTTACAAATTTAGTGTTTTAAAACAACACAAATCTATTATCTTATAGTTTTGTTGATTAGAAGGTCAACTAGGTCTCATTGGGCTTAAATTTAAGATTATCAGCAGGGCTATATTCCTTTCTGGAGGCTCTGAGAGTGAATCCATTCCCTTGCCTTTCCCAGTTTCTAGAGGTGGCCCACATTCCTAGGCTTCTGGCCTCTTTCCTCCACCTTCAAAGACATCGATGTTGCATCTCCCTGGCTCTGCTTCCTTTGTTGGTACATTGTTAAATTCCTTTTTTCTGACTCTACTCTTCTGCCTGCCTCTTCTTCCTTAAAGAACTCTTGTGATTACATTGGGCCCACTGAGATAACATCTTCCTATCTTAAAGTCATCTGATTAGATTTAATTCCACCTGCAACCTTAATTCCCAATGATACTAACCTAACATAGTCACAAGTTCTGGGGATTAGGACATCTCTAGGGGTCATTAATCTGCCTGCCACAGAGGTTTTTTAAAAATAAAGTTAAACATACACCTACCATGACTCAGTAAGACCACTTCTAGGTGCTTACCCAAGAGGAAAGAAAAGAACTGCTGATACATTCAAGATGAAGAAGAATCTCAAAGGCATCATGCTAATTAAAAGAAGTCAGACTCAAAAGACTACGCTTCACTTTACATTATATTCAAGAAAAAGGCAAAACTATAGGGAAAGACAACAGATCACTGGTTGCCAAGGGATAAGGGTAAGGGGAGGGTTGACTACAAACTGGCAGCACAAGAGAATTTTGGGTGAAGGTACTGTTCTGTATCTTGGTTGTGAGAGTGGTTGCAGAGTTCTAGGCATCTGTCAAAACAATTGTACAGGGAGTGGATGTGGCTCAAGCAACTGGGCACCCAACTCCCCACATGGGAGGTCCCAGGTTCAGTTCCTGGAGCCTCCTAAAACAGACAATGCACAGAGACAATAAGCATAGACAACAAGCAGACAATGTGCAGAAACGACTAGCAGACAAATGAAGGTGCCATCTCAGAGGGGGAACTGTATATCTAAAAGAATTAAATTTCACTTCATGTAAATTAAAAATAAAGTTAGAATCTTTAAAGAAAGGAAACAAATACATCTCATCCACTAGATAGCAGAAATTTTAAATCCTGACAGTGCCAAATATTTGGGCAAAGATGAGAAACCACAGCACTATATACTATTGGCAGGAACGTAGAATTTTACAAGGTAATTTGGCTGTACCTAGTAAAGATGAAAAACGTGTATCAACATATTACACAACAATTTCATTTACAGATAGGTATACATTCTAGGGAAACCTTTACACATCTGCTCAAGGATACATGCACAGAGCTAATAATTAAACATTGTTTGAAACTGAAAAACTCAAAACAACCCTTCAGTAGGGGAATGAATGAACCGTGGTCAGTGATTATTAAAAAGAAAAAAGGGAAGCGGTGTAGCTCAGTGGTTTGAGCACCTGCTTCCCATTTACCAGGTCCCCAGGTTCAATCCCCAGTACCTCACTAAAAAAAAAAAAGGAAAAAAAAACATAAGGAAAAGAAACAATGCTGCCAATTATATATACATGAATTTAAGAAAAGTAACTTACTGGCTAGTTTACTTTACAATAGGATATAATGAAAAGGACACTGGACTTGGAACCTGAAGCCAGGTATTTTAGTGTTTAGTTCCAACTCAGCAAACTGACCAGCAATCAGACTATGGGTTACTTAACTTCCACAAGCCTCACTTTCTTTTTCCTGGAAAGTAAAGAGATTAGGCTATAGAATCACTAAGACTACTTCCAACTCAACAATTCTATGATTCAGTAAGTATGAAATTTAAAAATTATATTCTAAAGCATATATGTATATCAAGAAACTATTTTTATAAACATGGAAATTTAAAAAATAGAGAAATCAAATATCTAAGTATAGTGATACATAAAATGGACCAAATTTCTTGGTAAATCTAGTGAGATTTTTTAATCCAGATCATAATTCAAGAGGAGCATATAAAAATTACAAAACCAAGCTAGCTAAAATCCACCGTACTGACTTGGGTCATCCTCAAACAAGACTTATTTACTCACACTCATTTTAATGTTCTATGACAAGTGCTAATGAGTCCATCTTTACTTGTCAAGTTCATGTCTGGCTAGCCAAAAGATACACAAGTACACAATTAAGATTTATTGAATTGTTTTACAAAGAGAAAATTAATTGCTTTTGGTACTCCTGCCTGTTTCATCTCTAAAGCTTTACCCAATAATTTAATAGCTTCTGCCTCTGCAATAGTTTAGAGAGCACTTTAAAACTTGTAGCATGCTCTGTCCACAGGATTCTAGTAAAAAATAAGTTCACAATCCAACAATGCTTACTTAATTTTCATTACCACCAATACTTGGAATTTTTCAAAAACACCAATAATCAACAAGTCATTTGTTCCTACTGCAGAATTTAATAGGTTATTAGCTTCTGGTATAATTCAGAAGCGTATTTAGGATACACTTCTCTTGGTTAATCAAAAATATTATCACTTTTTACCCTGTTAGTCAAATCAAAATTTCAAAATTCTCCGTCCATAAGCTTTCCAAATCTAAATTCTTAAAAGTCTAAACGCGTGTGGGGACAAAACACATACAACCACTATATACTACTTTTAAAAACCTCCCACCTATCATTTGTTAAATTTTATAGTAACCTACGAAAAAAACCTTTCGAAAGAAACCTAAACTCTGAACACGTTACGGTATGTCAATCAGCTAAACAGATGGTGAGTTATTATGAGGAAGTTACATAATTTACTACGGACTGTTTAAAGCGTCTTTCATTAAAGGTGGAGTTCACCTTGCAATCTTGGAGTAAATTATCGGACACCATTAGCGAAATTAGGCTTAAAAAAAAAAAAAAGAGTGGTCACAAGGAAGCAGGAACTGTTTGTTTGTTTGTTTTAAGAACGCAGTGAGCTGGCGAATACCAGGAGCTGAGTCAGGCAGAAGAACGCTGGCTACATTCAGCCTTTTGAAAGAAGTGGTGGCCCCCCCCCCGCCGCCTCGCCGACCCGTTCCGAGTCCCAGGAGGCCGAACTCCAGAGTGAGGGGCGCGGAAGGCAGGCGACCCCCGGCCGCGCCCCCTGCAACGCGGCGGGCCGGCCCCGGGCCGAAGCGCGTCCCCCGCCGGGGCAGAGAGAGCTGGCACTGCGCACGCAGCGCTCCTCCGAGGGACAAAGGTCGGCTCGCGAGCGGCCGGCGCCGCAGCCCCGGGTCCGCGCGGGCGGAGCCCGGCTGCCCCTCCCCCGCCGCACTCGGGGGACCTGTTGATTCCGACCTCCACGCCGCGCCGCAGCCCGCCCGCCTCTTACCGCCGCGCTACGGCGCCGTCGACTCTCCCGCCCCGGCCGCTCCTCCACCCTGCCCAAGCCACAGCCCTGCGGCGGTCCGTAACACACCGGATAAAGAATCCAGAAACTCCCGATTCCCCACCTCACAATCCGCAGTCCCCGCCTCCGGCCCGCCGCCGGCCTCCTCCGTCGCCGCCGCCGCCAGCGACTCCACCTCGAGACCGCGCGAGACCGGCCCCCGCGGCCGCCGCGAGACCGCGCACGCGCCCCCGGGAGCCTGGCGACGCGGGCGCGCCTATCCCGGCCGCTCCCCGGCGCGCCCCGCCGGCTGCTGGGCAGAGAGGCTGGCGCGCTTCGCCCAACCCCCGACCGGCGGGCAGAGCGCGCGCGCTCATTGGGTCGCTCTGCGGCTCCCGAGCGGCTGGTCGCACGCGCGCGCGCGCCTGAGTATGAAAGACGAACTGTTTCGGGCTCGCAGGCGCTAGTAAGTCTAGCTGGGTTTGAGCCAGGGAGTTGGGTTTGGTTGTGGACCAAAGTTCTATAGCGCCTGGCTCCTTTCCCTGGATGACCTTCGTCAGCTGAAGAAATTCTGATGCCCCTCTGAGGCTACACCTCCTGTCCTATCAAGCGCGTGAGATACTATTTGTTTAAAAAATAAACCATGGCATAATTAAACAATTGCTTATAGTTTCCCCTAGGGGCACACTGTACACAGCCAATCTTTCAAAGCTCTTCTGGTACATCAATCAGCATGTTCTTCCTCATTTCTTCCCACCGTGTTTTCCCATTTCTGTCCCAATATCCCAGCTCATTATTTCCTAGATCTTTTCACCTTCTTCCTCATACTCTGGACACACTATGAGCTGTGGATGTTACAACTGAACTGAGGTGCTCTGAACTAAGCAAAGCGTTGTTCCAGGTAGGCAAGATCTCCTTAAGATCCCTACCCCTCCCAGATTTTTTATCGTCCTCAAATGGGATCAGCATTCCATCCAAGTCTGTATTCAAGTTGTTTATACGTGTTTAATAAGACTGAGCCAAAGACGTAACTCTGCAGCATGCCACTTGGAGACCTTTATTCTCCTGCCGTCAAATATGTATTAGTAGATTTTGAGTACAGACAGACAACCAGCTCCAAATCTATTCTATCTAACCGAACTATCTTCTTGGCCTTTTTCCTCCACAAAGATGCCGTGAGGATGTGTGAAGTGATCAACTGAAATTCGGTTTAACAGTCTCCAGTATTCCCTAGAAACTGTTAACCACACTTAAAAATGAAAAAAAAATTCGTTTGTATGGGTTGGCTTATTTCTTTTTCTAAGTTCCAAAGTATATAAAATAGATAATATAAAGGAGCATTCTCTAGCTCTTTACTGAATTTTTCATCCTCTAGCTAGTTTCTCCACCTAGCACTAGGTTGAGGGAGCACATTTTTTGTAGGATGTTTGGCAGCATTCCAAGCCGATATCCACTAGATACTGGTAGCACCTCCCTCTTCCTCTCAATTGTGATAATCAAAACTGTCTCCAGTTAATACCAACCTCCTCTGGGGGCCAAAACTGCCTCCAGTAAAGAACTACTGATCTAGCTGTTCCAAGAATTGGCCTCTCTAGAAAGATAATCTGTCCTAAACCATATGCTTCCAATTGCCAGGCCCTAATCAGTACGGCAAAACACTCCCATCCAAATGAACCCTCTAGCTCCTTAGCCTTGCTTCGCCTGCTGTTTGGACTCCCAATCACAGAACCCCACCCTGTTAAAGTGAAGATCCTATCAGGGTGAGATGGCTGCTACTGTTCTCAAAATATTTGGGAATTCCTTTATAAAGAGCTGTACAAATGTTAATTATTATTATTATTACCTCTAAAGGTACCATCATTTTAAAAAGAACGCAGACCCTTATGGCAAATAAGTAGTCTGTTCTCTGGTGGATGGAGCCATTCCCAGAATGCCCAAATGACACAAATTATTGGCCTTATGTGTAAAAAAAAAACCGTGAAGAGTAGGTAGAAGAGTGGAAGGTATAGAAACTGGAGGCAAAGTGATTACATTTGAGTTTCAGCTTTGCTGCTAACCAGGTCTGTGATTTAGATGTGTGACAAATTTCCTGGCCATAAGTTTTCTCACCTGTAACATAACGGAGTTAACTATTAACTAGTGGTGTGTTTCTTTTTTCCTAATTTATGAGACAGGTTAGCCATATGGGAAATCTCTACTTTCTGCATGATTTCTATGCAAACCTACAACTTCACTAAAAAAAATTTTTAATTAAAAAAAAATTCTAGTAGCTTCTGCATATAGAGTCTAACATGGAGAGCATAAGAGTTAAGAAAATATATTTATCCCCAAATAGAATGAAATAGGTAATCTGTGGTTTATAAACCCCTGTCAGAACAGTTGTTCAACCTTGGCATAAGGCACTTCACCCACTGAGTCACCCTGGCAAATTTGTAACTAAGTATTATGAGTGAGTAGTGAAAGCCAAGCTGTAAAATCAAGGGTATAGTGGAGAATAACCATGGTAAATACCTTTCCTCCTTCCTCATCGTGGCATCTGATTAATCCATTGCCTGCCAACAACCCCTATTACACATTCATGTAATAAAATGTCATGTTATTTTGTTTCATTAAAGGTTTTGAGAAAACATATTAATATTGCACTTCAGTCATTTGCAACAGGTCTGAAATATCAGTTTTCAAGATTCTACCATTATACTATTACATGTGAAGTCGTGAACTAAGTCTGTTATATCCCTTTGCTTTTTAAAAAAAGATTTATTTCTCTCTCCTCCCCCCACCACAGTTGTCTGTTCTCTGTGTCCTTTTGCTGAGTGTTCTTCCTTTTGTCCACTTCTGTTGTTGTCAGCGGCATGGGAATCTGTGTTTCTTTTTGTTGTTGTTGTTGCGTCATCTTGCTGCGTCCGCTCTCCATGTGTGCGGTGCCATTCCTTGGCAGGCTGCACTTTCTTTCGTGCTGGGCGACTCTCCTTACAGGGCACACTCCTTGCTCGTGGGGCTCCCCTACGTAGGGGACACCCCTGCGTGGCAGGGCACCCCTTGCACACATCAGCACTGCGAATGGGCCAACTTCACACGGGTCAAGGAGGCCCTGGGTTTGAACCACGGACCTCCCATGTGGTAGACGGACGCCCTGTTCACTGGGCCAAATCCTCTTCCCTCCCTTTGCTTTTATTACCTCTAAGAAAAATGCCAGGTTTTCATAACTGAATTAAAATCTTAAAAATTTAATTTAAAAAATTTTTAATTCTTAAAAAGTTAAACAACAAAAAATAGTGGGTATATTATTAATAAATATCTAACTGAAAATAAAAAATTAAACAATTCATAAACGTTTCTAATTTAATTGGGTTTGGTTATTACTATTTGATTTTTTAGTACTACTCCTTAACCTTTCATAAATCTAACTAATAAATTGGGCCTGTAAGCTAAGAACATCATACACCTGTTGCTATGTGGACTAAAAATGTCCCACCATGCGTGTGCAGTCAGCATCAGCGTCATTCAGTACAGGTCAGTATCATTCAACTCAATTGATATTAATAAATAGTCACTCATTAATTAAAAATACTGAGTGTATGTGCATATATATATGTGTACATATACATACATACATACATGCACACTATGCTGGAGAGAATTGAAGCATGAATTACCGTCCCTATCCCAAAGAAGTTTACAGTAAAGTGGAAAAAAGACAAGATGAGACTAGTGAACACATAGCTAAAATACAGGAGGGGAAATAGTAAGTTAAAATAAAGTGTTTTGTGGATTCAGAGAAAAAAAGATTTTATACCAGGAGGAACTTCACTATCTTATGGGAAGTGGAGGGGACAGACAATACACTACTACTAAAGGAATTTCCCAAAAGAAAAACCAACATTTATAGGTAGCTAAAAAAACAAATACACACAAAAGTCTTTATGAAATTGAGTCACTAAACTACACAAAGAAAAGAAGCATGGGGAAGCAGAGTTGGCTCAATGGATAGAGCATCCGCCTACCACATGGGAGGTCCCAGGTTCAAACCCAGGGCTTCCTGACCCATGTGCAGCTGGCCCACGTGCAGTGCTGATGCGCACAAGGAGTGTCGTGCCACGCAGGGGTGTCCCCCGCGTAGGGGAGCCCCACGCGCAAGGAGTGCGCCCCGTAAGGAGAGCCGCCCAACGCAAAAGAAAGTGCAGCCTGCCCAGGAGTGGCACCGCACACATGGAGAGCTGATGCCGCTGACAAGAATACAAGCAAACACACAGGGAATGGACACAGAGAGCAGACAACTGGGGTGGGGAGGGTGGGGAAGGGGAGAGAAATAAATAAAAAATAAATCTTTTTTAAAAAAAAGAAAAGAAACATGGATTTATTACGGGGATGGCAAGTAGTCAAGAATAACTTCAAGGCAAGATATTCAATATTTAGGACATCAGTAATTTATCACATTTTAATTTGCACCTTCCTTGTGTCTAGTCCTGTTCTAGGCTGGGATGTATAGACAAATAAAACATGATTCATGAGAAATTTTATTTTGTAGAGAGGAGTTAGGTAAATTTGGAGCTCAGGAAGTTTTCTATTGAAGACAAAGACTGAATGTCAAGAGAGAGACAATCAAGTTTGTTTTCCTTTAAAAGGGCTCTGTGCTATAAAATTACCCATATTGTTCCTCACCAAACAATGAAACTCCCAATGAAATGTCTACTTTGTGTAACAAATCTCAGCTATTGCTTTGATTCATGCTGGTATGTGAATACCCAAGACTGGGTGTGAGGTGCTCTCTGCGCTAAGCTCCAGAGTTGTCTACTTTTGCTGTTTAATTAATGCATCTTCAATTCTCTCTTGAGATTTTTTTTTACTGTGGTAAAATATACATAACTCAGAATTTTCCATTTTGACCCCTTTCATATGGACTTACAATATTGTGCAACAATCACCACCATCCATTACTAAAATTTTTTATCACCCCAAACAGAAACTCTGTACCTACTAAGCAATAATTCTCCATTCCACACCCCCATCCCTAGCCCCTATAACCAATAATCTACTTTCTATCTCTCTGAATTTGCTTGTTCTAGGTATTTCATATAAGTGAAATCACACAATTTTGTATCTGGCTTATTTCACTCAACATAACATCTTCAAGGTCCAGGCATGTACTGTAGCATGTATCAGAACTTCATTCCTCTTTATGGCTGCATAATATTTCATTGTATGTATTTTGTTTATCCATTCACCTTTTGATGGGCACTTGAGGTTGTATTAGTCAGCCAAAGGGATGCTGATGCAAAGTACCAGAAATCTGCTAGCCTTTATAAAGTGTATTTATTTGGAGTAAAAGCTTACAATTACAAGACCCTAAAGAGTCGAAGTCAAGGTTACTTCCTTACCAAACTATTGCCATGTGTTGAAGCAAGATGGCAAACAATGTCTGTGAGTGTTCACAGTTCCATTTCCCTGTTAAGGCTCTGTGGGTCCAGCTTCTTCTGATCTCAGCTGTAGGCTGGCGTAGGGCTTGTCTCTATTTGCAGGGCTCGTTTCATTCCAGGCTCAGCTGCTCTGCTCACTTCACAAGGTCAGCTGTAAACTATCAGGCAAATGGCTCATCTCTCTTCCCAGGGCCTCTACCATGTCTATGCAGCTGCCGCTCTTCCTCCATGTATCTTCTCTGTGTATCTACTCTATGACCTTGACTGAGTGTCCGTTTATATAGACCTCCATGGGGGCAGGGACTCAACCCCACATGCCCTGAGGATGTGGTTGAATCAAAGCCCTAATCTTGATTTAATCAAGTAAACATAAAGCCTTTGAATTTAAATCATTCAAAGGGTATCATGCCCAAAGGAACAGACGAGTTTACAAACATAATCAATATCTCTTTTTGGAATTCATAAATAATATTAACATGCCACAGTGAATAATGCTTCTCTAAACCATAGTGTACAAATATCTGTACAAGTCCCTGTCCTCAATTCTTTGGGGGGGAGGGGGAAGGATTATACCTAGATATGGGATTGCTGGATCATATGGTAATTCTATGTTTAACTTTTAGAGGAACCACCAAAGTGTTATCCACAACAGCTGCACCATTTTACATGGCCCCCAACAATTTAGGATAGTTCCTATTTCTCTACATTGTAGCTAGCCCTTATTTTCTATTTTAAAATAATAGCCATTGTAGTGAGTATGTAGTGCTAACTCTTTGCAATTTTGATTTTCATTTCATTAAAGGCTAATGGTGTTGAGTATCTCTTTATGTGCTTTTTGGCCACTTATAGAAGTTTGGAGAAATGTCTACTCAAGTCCTTTGCTCATTTAAAAAATTGTTAGTCTTTATGTTATTGAGGTGTAGGAGTTCTTTATAGATTCAGGATATTAAACTCTTATCAGATATATACATTGCAAACGTTTTCTTCCATTTTGTAGGTTTTCTTCTCACTTTCTTTTTTTGTTTGTTTCTTTGGATGGTTGGTTGGTTGGTTCATTGGTTTTGTTTTTTAGGATTGAACTCAGGGGAGGGGGGACCTTGTACATGGGAAGCAGGCACTTGACCACTGAGCCCCACCTGTTCCACCTTGATAATGTCCTTTGATGCAAAAAAGTTTTAAATTTTGACAAAGACCAACTTATCTATTTTTTTCTTTTACTGCTCAAACTTTTGATGTCCTATCTAAGAATTCATTGTCAAATCCAAGGCCATGAAGACTTACCCCTATGTTTTCTTCTGAGAGTCTTATGATTTTAGCTCTTGTGTTAGTTCAGCAAGCCATTTTGAGTTAATTTTTGGTTCTTCTTTATGTGCCTGAATGCTAAAACTTGGAGTTCCAGGATTCTAAACATTAAATATTGTACTTCTTTTTCTGTGTGGGTTTGACTCTCAGCTCTGCAACTTGCTACCTGTTTGATCAAAAGCAAGTTACTTTGTTTTTCTGAGATTCAGTTTCCTCATCTCCAAAGTGAGGATAATAAAAGTAGCTACAGTCTATGGTATTGTTAAAGCTTAGTAAATTGTTATATGTAAAGTGCTTAGACTGGTGCTCACTATGCCTTAACTATTTCATTACTTTTATTATCATTTTCGTCATTGTTTATATGATCTTATCTGGTCTCTTGACTTTAAATTTCATATATACATTGTCGTCTCCCAAATTTATCACTAGCCTGAACCTCTCACATCTCCATTTGAATTTCTAATGAGTATTTTATTTTATTTTTTGAAATATCAGTGTGCATTTATTGGACATATGCCTCGTCCGTTACTTGAAAATAAATTCTCAGCTGTTTTTCTATCTTAGTCTTTTAAAATCCACTTCAATTTATTACTGTAGTGGATTTTCCTCTTTTTTTTCTTTTAAAGATGTATTTATTTATTTATTTAACCCCCCCACACCCCCTTCTCTGTGTCTATTTGCTGCCTCTTGTTTCTTTGCTTCTGTTGTAAGCGGCACAGGAAGTGTGGGCGGCGCCATTCCTGGGCAGGCTGCACTTTCTTCCGCGCCGGGCGGCTCTCCTTACGGGGCGCACTCCTTGCGCATGTGGCTCCCCTACGTGGGGGACACCCCTGCGTGGCACGGCACTCCTTGCGCGCATCAGCACTGCGCATGGGCCAGCTCCACACGGGTCAAGGAGGCCCGGGGTTTGCACCGCGGACCTCCCATGTGGTAGACGGACTCCCTAACCACTGGGCCAAGTCCGTTTACCGGATTTTCTTCTTTTTTAAAATTTTTTAAAAATTAAAGTTAATAGATCACAAGGAATATTACATAAAAAAACATAAAAAACAAGAAACATAAGAGGTTCCCATATAACTCACTCCCCACACCCACCACATCATTTTTGTAAATTGTATTTTTTGAAGATATATACATCACAAAATAATGTTACCCTAAAAAATATAAGAGGTTCCTGTATAACCACCCCCCCACACTCTACTCCTCCCACACCAACAACCTCCCTCATCATTGTGGCACACTCATCGCACTCAGTGAACACATTTTGGGGCACTGCTGCACTACACAGATAATAGTTTACCCTGTAGTTCGCACTTGCCCCCAGTATATTCAGTGGGTTACGGCAGGATATATAAGGTCCAGCATCTGACCCTGCAACATCATTAAGGACAAATCAAAATCCCAAAACTGCCCCCACGTCATATCTCTTCTACCCTCTCCCTGCCCTCAGCAACTACTGTGGCCACTTTTTCTACCTCAATGCTAAAATTTCTTCTATTACTCGTCACAGTAGTTTCATGGTAGAATATCAGTAAGTCCACTCTAGTCCATATTTTATTACTCCCCTCTGTGGACCCTGGGATGGCGATGTCCCCTCCACCTCTAGATCAAGAGGGGGCTTAGATTCCACATGGATGATGGATGCAATTCCTCTGCTTACAGTTGTAGCCCCTCTTGATTCCCTGGTGTGGTGGTTGACCATCTTCACCTCCCTGTTAGCTGACCTGGGTAAGACCAACGAACCAGAGAGTAGGAGTTGCCACTCTGCTGAGGCTGAGGGCTCAAACATGTGGAAACTAAAAATTTAGAAATTTGTACAGTCTAAAATATAAACAATAATCTAATGCGTATTTTAAAGTCAACATATCAGAACTTTTCTGATTGTCACCCAGGATGGTATTTCAGTCTATCGTAATACCATCATTCTAGTTATCGAAGCTTTCTGTCACACTGCACATCCAATCTCTCAGGAAATTCTTTTATTTCTATGTTCAAAATATATCCAGATTTGGGTAGCGGATGTGGCTTAAGCGATGAGCTCCTGCCTACCACATGGGAGGTCCCTGGTTTTGTTTCCGGTGTGTCCTAAAGAAGACAGTGAGCTGGTGTGACAGGCAGGGATGGCGAGCCTTTGCAACAAGAGACACACAAAAAAAACCATAATGAGAGACACAACAAAGCAGGGAGTGGAGGTTCCTAGTGCCTCCTAAAAAGTAGACAAGCAGGACAGTGAGCTGACATGACAGGCAGGTGCAGCAAGCTGACACAACAAGCTGATTCAACAAGAGACAAAAGAAGAAAAACATGATGAGAGACACAACAAAGCAGGGAATGAAGGTGGCTCAAGCAATTAGGCACCTCCCTTCCACATCAGAGGTCCTAGGTTCGGTTCCTGGTGCCTCCTAAAGAAACAAGGAAGACAAACAGATACAGCAAGTGCGAACAATGAGGGGGTAGGGGGAAATAAATAAATAAAAATAAATCTTAAAAAAAAAAGATATATATATATATATATATCCAGAATCTAATCTCTTCTTACCAATGCCACTGCTACCACCCTACTCCAAGCCATCATTATCTTTTGCCTGGAATACTGCAGTCATCTCCTCTCTACACCCTCCTCCTCTCCCTTCTCAGTACAGCAGCCAGAGTGATTCTGTAAAAACAAAAGTGGAGACAAGTCTTTCCTCTACTCAATGGTCTATGGCCCAAAATAATCTTGATCTCCTTAATTAAAAAAAAAAATTAGGGAAGAAGATGTGGCTTAAGCAGTTGGGTATCTGCCTACCACATGGGAGATCCCAGGTTCAGTTCCTGGTACCTCCTAAAGAAGATGAATAAGACAGCAAGCTGGTGCAACGAGATGATGCGATGAAGAGACATAATGAGGAAAACACAATGAGAGATACAACAAGCAGGGAGCAGAGGTGACTCAAGTGATTAGGTGTCTCCCTCCAGCATGGAAGGTCCTCGGTTCAGTTCTGGCTGCCTCCTAAATAAAAAAAGACAAGTATACAATGAACAGAAAGCAAATGCTAACAATGAGGGCAGGGAGGGAAAAAGAAAGAAATAAATCTTTTCTAAAAATAAATTTTATTGATACATATTAATAAAGCATATTGATCTCCATCTATTTTTTCCCTTTCTCTTATCACCCCAACCACACCAACAGCTTTGCTGTTCCTCACACATTCCAACTGCTCTGCCTCACTTTATTTTTTAAATTTCTCTCCCCTTCCCCCACCCCAGTTGTCTGTTCTGTGTCTATTTGCTGCGTGTTTTTTGTCCGCATCTGTTGTTGTCAGCAGCATGGGAATCTGTGTCTCTTTTTGTTGCGTCATCTTGCTGCATCAGCTCTCCGTGTGTGCGGTGCCATTCCTGGGCAGGCTGCACTTTCCTTCACGCTGGGTGGCTCTCCTTATGGGGCACACTCCTTGTGCATGGGGCTCCCCTATGCGGGGACACCACTGCGTGGCACGGCACCCCTTGCGCGAATCAGCACTGCGCATCAGCCAACTCCACCCAGGTCAAGGAGGCCTGGAGTTTGAACTGCAGACTTCCCATGTGGTAGATGGACGCCCTAAACACTGGATCAAGTCCGCTTCCTTCTACTTCACTTTATTTTTTTTAAAGATTTATTTATTTATCTCCCCTTCCCCCCACCCCGTTCTCTGTGTCTATTTGCTGCGTCTTCTTCTTTGTCCATGTCTGTTGTTGTCAGCGGCACAGGAATCTGTGTCTCTTTTTTGTTGTGTCATCTTGTTGTTTCAGCTCTCTATGTGTGTGGTGCCATTCTTGGGCAGGCTGCGCTTTCTTTTGCACTGGGTGGCTCTCCCCACAGGGAGCACTCCTTGCGCGTGGGACTCCCCTACGTGGGGGACACCGCTGCGTGGCAGGGCACTCCTTGCGCGCATCAGCACTGCACATGGGCCAGCTCCACATGGGTCAAGGAGGTCTGGGGTTTGAACCGTGGACCTCCCATGTGATAGATGGGTGCCCTAGCCACTGGGCCAAGTCCGCTTCCCCTCTGCTTCACTTTAGAATCTGCTGTCTTATGCCTGAAAAATCTAATCTTCATCAGGCTATTATCTCACTTTCTTGGTCTCATAGCAAATGTTATCTGTGAAATCTTTCTCTAGGGAGAACAGCAATCTTCCACCTCCCAGATTCACCCTTGATCCAATTTTATCTTTGTATTTATCACCATCTGAAATATTGCATATTTCTTATCTATCTCATTTCCAATCCCCAGCATCTAAAGCACTCTCTGAAACATAACTGGTGCTCAGTGAATATTTGTTGAATGAATGGATGAAAGAGAAATGCGTAGATGGGATATGGATGATGAAAGGATTGAAGACAAATTTCGGCTTTGTCAAACATTTAATCCATTACCAGTTCTGATTTAGGATTAATTTCTACAGATGAATGATTGCTTTTGCTTCCTGCTTTCAGGAGGTAGGAGGGAGAGAAGAGAAGATGGGGTGGCAAATGCAAGGAGAAAAATAAAATGATTTATCTCTTACCTTTATTATCTGCTTCATGGGTTACTCTGGCTATTATAATAATTCCTCATCTAATTAATATAGCTGAATATTAGGTAGCAAAAAGCCCTCTCAAAGTCAAAATAGATATGCCTGGGATCAGATGTGACTTGAGAGGTTGAGTGCCTGCTTCACACTAGGGAGGTCCTGGGTTTGGTTCCTAAAAACAAAAACAAACAACAAGCAAACAAATGAAAAAATCAACTCAGGGGTGCCAATGTGGCCTAGCGCTTGAGCACCAGTTTCCCACTTATGAGGTCTTCAGGTTCAATTCCTGGCCCCAATACCTCAAAACAAAACAAAACAAAAAAAACAAAAAAAAGATATTGTAATCAGATACCTCTAAGTTCTTGGCTATGTTACATAAAAGAATTTAAGAACATGCTGGTTTAGTTAGGCCAGTAGTTTATTAGGGAAATGAGAAAAGAGAAGAAAATAACAGATTACAAGTTCCCAGGTATATTTGTGGGCTGGTCCAGGCAGAAGAAAAGGGATATTTTGCCTTTGCACTTGTTTTTAACTTGTTTACCATTAATTTAATGGTAATTAATTAAACCATTAATTATTCCTCCTCTTGTTAATATTCAGGGGAGGGGTCCCAGCTGTTTGCTGCTTTGATTACCTCATCTATCAATTCCCCCCCCCCCCATGGGGGCTCCCAATGACAAAGTCCCTTTAGAATATCTAGGGCTTTTCCTTGATCCTGGATGACATTTCATTCTAAATGGAGGATTCTCGCAAGGTTCTTCCAGCAGCCTTTTGATGGGGGGATCTTTCCCTCAGGTGGGTTCCAGGCAGGTTCCATGGCCACATGTCCCATGGCCACGGTTTTTTGCCAGGTTCCAGATTCATCTTTTTATTGCAGAAACTAGCCTGCCTCCACTCCCCCATCCGAGGGTTTACACCTTTATTCTTAAGGGGATGCTGAAGGATGGCAGTCATTCTTCTGTAATTACTTCCTGCTCGTTAGGGGTAGTAGGCTCTACCCAACAAAGTGTAAAACCATCTTACTACCCTATCGTGGTTGGGGGAAGATGAATCCGGCACCATGGGTGGAGCTGGATGAAATTCCCGTATGGCTAACAAGGTGTTGATTCTGGAAGAAATAAGCTGTATTATAATTTTGAATATATATGGTCCCTTGTCTTGTTGTTGCCTATACAGTCTTGTGAAGTTTATGTTTAGGGCAGTGCCTCTCCATTCCTCTCCTAGCTGTCCTAAGCATAACCACTGCAGTTGGAACTGGGGTTAGCAGTTTATACCCAAACCCACCAGGTCTACCACACTCTCTCCCGAGAGCTAACCAACAGCATAAAAGAGCTTAAGAAAGAACGCTGTTTCTCATCAACTTTGGGAAAATGCAGCCTTTGGAGGCACCTAGCCTTTCCTACTCTTGTGGTCAGTATCCTTTAAATGGGACCATACATATTATGGCAAACAAAGTAAAGACAGTACTGAAGAGAGCTCTTCTTTTACCTTATAAGCACTTTCATTTACTACTTAGAAAATGAATTAACTTTATCAGTGCTTTTAACATGTTCAGTATCCCTCTGCATATGATCTAGAATATAAAAGATATCAGCATAATCATCAGGCATATAACTAGAATAGGAGAGATAAATATTAATTAATGCACTAAGCAATGCATAAATTTCTCTTTGAGCTGCAGTTAATAGATGAGTTCCAGGTTTGCAATACCACATGTTATCTCTCCATGGGAGCAGGCCATAATGCCATTGTGTTTGTCTAAGTTCTACTCACAGAACGCTGGTAATTGTGGCTCCGCTTGGTATGGCCTTCACACACCCAGCCTACTGCAGCACCATTGGTCCTAGAGAGAGTCTAGGAAGGTAAAGCTCCACTGTTTTACTGGCCTGGTGCATAGCACCCTTTGGCACAATGAAACAGAGCTGGTGTGTGGGCAATATCCATTGTGCATCTGGCCATATCAAGCCTTTGCCGGTTGCTGCAGGAGTCTGAAACAGCAACGTACTCTCCATCTACTTCAGAAGCATGTTCAGAGATGTAGTAGATACGATTGCTTTAGGGGTCAGTGACCAATCTAACCAATAATTCAAACTGAGAGACAAAATGCAGTGTATTGAAGGCCTGATTTGAATGTACAAGAGAGTTTGGTGATACTGAAGTCTATCTCTTTTAATTTTCATACACTTTCTAAATACTTCCAATGTAAGGTATAATATATTAATATCAACTTAGTTTCTAATTAATAATGGCTTCCTGGAATTAGCCATTTACATGCTTCAGTTTAGAAGATGCTTTTACAAACTCCTTATACTTAACCACAACCACATGGACTGGTTACTTTATCATAAAATAAGCTTATTAAATTACAGTGAGCAACCAACCAATAAAATTTACTTTATCCCTTCAAGAGAGGGTAGATCTACATTTCTTTCTATAACTTAATTTCATTAGACATGCACTTACAACTGTCATTATCTTAAAGATTTAATACATATAATGTTAATTTATTTACTTGGTATTCTATAAACCTAGGGATATAGCTCCTAAGGTAAACATAAGTGAAACAGTGAACAGTTTTAAAAGCATACTGACCGCTACGTTCTGGAACAATTATAATTGATTAATTTGTTTTAAAAGATCTTCCCATAGCTCTCAAGGACTTTTTCTTTACGTGTTGAAATTTGGTAATAGGATTATTAACCATCCTTATTTTAAGACTGTTAAAAGGTTTAAATTGGGTAATTACAAGACAAATTATGATTCTTAACTCCTGTAGCAGTTTGATATGGTTATGAATTTCAAAAATAGATATTGGATTGTGTTTGTAATCTGGTCTGTACCTGGGCCTGATTGAGTTATGATTAGGGCTTTGATTGGGCCATGTCATTAGGGTGATAAAAGGCATGACAAAGGACAGAGTTGGAGGGTTCTTAATGTTGGAGTTTTTTTTTTTTTTTTGCTGCTGTCTGCTCTCTGTGTCCATTCACTGTGCGTTCTTCTGTGTTTTTACTTGTCTCCCTTTATTGTTGCTTCACCTTGCTGAGTTGGCTCTCCATGGCACTTGTGGGCCAGCAGCTCTCTGTGACACTTGCGGGCAAGTCTGCCTTCACAAGGAAGCCCTGGGATGTGAACTCAGGGCCTCCCATGTGGAAGATGGGAGCCCAACTGATTGACCCACAGCCACTTCACTTAATGTTGGAGTTTGATGCTGAAGTCTTAAGCTGGAGTCCCGGGGAAAGAGAGACAGAACCATTTGCCTTGATAGTCTACAGCTGACCTTGTGGAGCAAGGCAAAGCCTAGAGACCCTCATGGTCTATAGCTGACCTTGTGGAGAAAACAGAGGCACTGAGCCCAGAGGAACCCAGGAAGCCTGAACCCTCACGGAAGTTGGCAGCGATCTTGCTCCAACACATGGAAATAGACTTTGGTGGGGGAAGTAACTGATGCTTTATGGCTTGGTAATTGTAAGCTCCTACCCCATATAAATACCCTTTATAAAAAACAACCAATTTCTGGTATTTTGCATTAGCACCCCTTTGGTTGACTAACACAATTTGCCAGCCATAAGAGTTTTAATCTGTCACACCTCATCCTTCCCTCACAACTCTTGCAAAGAGAAGGCCTTTGTGGTAGGGTAGATTAAAGGGCTTAGGGGTAAAAATTCCCTTTCCCAATAGTGTCTATATCCAGATTTCTACACAACCCTTCCAACCTGCTCAGCCTAATTTGGGCTCCAGGAATATTTATCCACATATATAACTACATATTTAATTTTTAACAATTTGAGTAGAGCTCTCTTAAGAATTCTCATTTGTTAGTTTGATATTACCATCCCAATGTATAAAGACATACACTGACACAAATAGAGTTAGACACAAAAACACGACTCACAGATGTTACTTATAATTTGCATTCTTTTACACAATAAGTTTAACTATAAAATAACATTTAAAAGATTTCTTTGAAGGCTATTTCTAACTTCTCTAATTTGCACTGTAACCATGCTGATTTGCACAAGAATTTTGCTCTTTTTGATTTTTGGCTTATAACCAAAAATTTCTCAATGCTCCAAAACAGAATTTGCAACATTTTCCTTTACTTCAGAGCTTTGCTTATTTCCCATTTTGACTTTGGCAGACCTTAGATGAAAAACATTAATTCCTGTGTATACTCACTGAGGTCATTGAAACCTCAGGGAAACTGGTTTCTCTCATGAATTGCTGCTTTTAGGAACCTCAGCACTAGAGGTGGGAGGCCTCCCCCACTTCCCAGTACTCAGAGATAACAGGACTCTGGCGGTCGCTGGACTGGAAAAGTGGACATTCAACCCCAAGTTTTGAGAATTCCACCAGGCAGCAGTTTAGTCCACACTGGCTGCCACAAGAGAAAGCAAGGTTACTGGCACAGGAGACAGGGGTGTCTCAAGTTTGCCTTCCCCTGAGCCAGAAGTTGTCATGAAATAGCCATAAGCAAAGGCAAAGGGGTGAGGCTAGACCTGAAGTAACCATAAATAAAGGCAAACTCAGTTTATAATTACCATTACAATAGCTGAAGTCTAGGCTAAATCCACCCAGTTATAGCAATTTCAGATATAATCCTGCTGTTTTATAATATAAAGTCATCTGTATAATGATCTTAACTTTTAATTAGTTTCTAGTAAGTTTATACTTTAAAAACAACTTGGGCACTTTCATTTACTAATTCAGCAACGAACAATTTTATTAGTAACAACTGTGCTAAGTTTTTGTTTTTACAGTAGTTGAACTAATTCCACTTGTGATTTATACATCAAATGCTCTTGCAAAACAGTATGTCATTTAAAGACTCATTTTTAGGTTACCTTTCACCATGATCCAATTTGTAACAGGTAAACCCCAATTTTGATTTCCTAGGCATGAGTGGACTGTCAAACACAGATTTAAAAGTTAACCACAGGGAACCGGACTTGACCCAGTGGTTAGGGCGTCCGTCTACCATATGGGAGGTCCATGGTTCAAACCCCGGGCCTCCTTGACCTGTGTGCAGCTGGCCAATGCGCAGTGCTGATGCATGCAAGGAGTGCCGTGCCACACAGGGGTGTCCCCCACGTAGGGGAGCCCCAGGCGCAAGGAGTGCGCTCTGTAAGGAGAGCCACCCAGTGCAAAAGAAAGTGCAGCCTGACCAGGAATGGTGCCACACACACAGAGAGCTGACACAACAAGATGGCGCAATAAGAAGAAACACAGATTCCCATGCCACTGACAACAACAGAAGCGGACAAAGAAGAAGATGCAGCAAATAGACACAGAGAACAGACAACCAGGGCAGAGGGGAAGGGGAGAGAAATAAATAAATAAATAAATCTTAAAAAAAGAAAGTTAATCACGAAGTTAAGCACAGATTAAAACAGAAGAGAGAATTTTATACCCTGATCATCTTCTAGGAACTTTTTAGTCTTAATTGATGGCATATGAGGAGGTTCCTTATTTAATAGGAGAGAGGTTTAGTAAACAGCCCAGATCTTGACCCCCACTCACTCCCTTTATTAGACACAATTGAGTTTAAAACTGAGAAGGCTGTTTTAAAAGGGAGTTAATGGAAATTTGAGGTGCATTTCCTCATCTCTTTAAGGAGAGATGACCACGAGGTCTCTGGCCCTCAAATCTGCCTGTCTTCTCCTTCTCTTGTACACAGGTTTAACTGGAATTCAGGGTCCCTTACAGAGCCTACTCTCAGCCATACTGGGGCCACATAGACTTTGGTAGGCAAGTTTTCCCAGTTCCTAAGAAGGCACCCCTATGGGGAGTCTGTTGAAACACTAGAGACTGTGCTCATTATTCTAGAAGAAAATAGGTATTTTTATTAACCAAACAACTCAAACAATTTTATTAGTCTGGCATCCCAGAGTCCAAGTCTGACTAAACTTTCACACTTCGAACCAAAGCGCCAGAGCCACTTAAGTCTCAGGGGACCTTTGGAGTTGCTGCTCTGGTTCCCACCATCCTGGGAAGCACAGAGCCCTTGCTGCTAGGCATTCCCAGGGCTGAACTCGGTCTTGGGAAATGCCTGAACCCAGCGTTCAGACCAAAGCACCCAAGCTGGGTTTGTGGGAGACATTGGGAGCAGTTACCCCAAAAAAGCACCCAAGATATGCGATTCTTCTTTTCTCTTTCCCTACTCTTACAGAAGACTTAGGAAGCAGTCTCATTTTATAACTCTTTCTGGGAGTTTCACAGCTAAATAAGACGTTAAGAGCCTATTAAGCATTAAGAGATTAGAGATCAATTGTTTCAGCCTGAAGCAATAACCTCCCCCTGCCGTGAGTGGGACCAAAACTTTCTTAGCAAATGCATTTTCCGTTTCTAAGACAATCTAAAGCATTTCACAAAACCGAAATGAAAAATTCAGTGTTAGAAAGATTAAATGCAGAAAGAATAAATGAGGTGAATTATGGACATAGCCCCTGGTCTGTGACCCCCTGGGAAAGGGAACATGGGCCCCCCAGTGGCACCCACCTCAGCCATGCCCGCCTCTGCTTTCTCACCCCATCCCAGACCTGGGAGCCAGGTGGGGTTGATAGGAAGTTGGGCTGGCAAGATGCAGGGAGGTCGGGCTCCCCAGGAGGGGTACAAGCCCCTGAAGCTAGAAAGACCGGGGCTTTAGAGTGGAGATGCCCCGTCCAAGCCGGAAAGGGCAGCTCTGCTGCACCTGAGCTTGGCCCAGGCCCCCTGTCTTGGCAGGGCACTGATTTGCACCCCACCCTGTGCTCCCACCCTCCTGGTCGGGGTCAGGGCCATAAAGTCTGGGTGCATGATGAGGAGGGGTCCTGTGCCCTGGCTCCCATGCTTGGCTCAGGATTATGTCTTGTGGGGGCTCATGAGAGAACCTGTTTAAAATAGATACCCAAAAGAAGGCATTAAACTGGCTGTAATTCATAGTTAGACTCACCAGCCCTTGCACAGCTCACAAGGACTGAGGAAGATTACCTGCTTCTCCTGGCTGGTTCATCAATATATATGTAACCAGATTCCTCTAGGTTCTTGGCTATGTTACATAAAAGAATTTAAGAACATGCCAGTGTAGTTAGGTCATTATTAAGGAAATGAGAGAATAGGAGGAAAGAACAGATTACAGATTCTCCGGTATACCTGAGGGCTGGTGCAGGCAGAAAAATGGACGATTTTGCCCATGCGCTTGTTTTTAAACCATTAATTACTCCTCCCCTTGTTAGTGTTTGGGGGAGGCGTCCCAGCTGTTTGCTGTTTTGATTGGTTACCCCACCTGCCAATTCCCCCAGGGAGACCCAGTGACAAGGCCCCTTGAGAACATCTGGGGCTTTTCCTTGATCCCAGATGAAATCTCATTCCAAATGGAGGATTCTTGTGAGGTTCTTCCAGCAGCCCTTTGATGGGGGTGGGGGGGGGGGGTGGTGTCTTTCCCTCAGGTGGGTCCCATGTGGGTTCCATGGCCCTGTGTTTCACGACTATGTTTTTCTGCCAGGTCCCAGATTCGTCTTCTCATTCCCTAAACTAGCCTGCCTCACTATGACTAATATATTGAACTTTACCTTTACTCTTGAGTTTACACAAGTATCTGACAAGCTTAGCCATCTTACATATAATAAGTAACAGTTTTTAAGGATTTAGTAGGTATATGACCCTTTAATGGATGTCAGTTCAGAGCATGATGTACCCCAGTCATGACACAGCCTAGTAGAGGAAGGGAGTTTCAGATGGGAGATTATAGATTTGGTACAGGAGGCATTTCTAGGAATTTGCAAAAACTGTCAGTGAAAACAGATTCCTGAGACTTCACAAAGTTCTTTCTCATGGAAAAGCCATAGTCTTAACAGGGGTTAGACTCCAACAGAGTTGAAATAGGTATTTGCCCTCAACCAGGTTTTTAAAAATATGTTGAGGGAAACGGACTTTGGCCCAGTGGTTAGGGCGTCCGTCTACCATATGGGAGGTCCGCAGTTCAAACCCGGGCCTCCTTGACCCGTGTGGAGCTGGCCATGCGCAGCGCTGATGCGCGCAAGGAGTGCCGTGCCACGCAAGGGTGTCCCCCCGTGGGGGAGCCCCACGCGCAAGGAGTGCGCCCGTAAGGAGAGCCGCCCAGCGTGAAAAGAAAGAGCAGCCTGCCGAGGAATGGCGCCGCCCACACTTCCCGTGCCGCTGACGACAACAGAAGCGGACAAAGAAACAAGACGCAGCAAATAGACACCAAGAACAGACAACCAGGGGAGGGGGGGAAATTAAATAAATAAATAAATCTTAAAAAAAAAAAAAATATGTTGGCATTGGATGAACTGTATGCTTTATTAATATGTGTCAATAAAATGAATTTGTTTTAAAAAATGTGTTGGTGGTATGAAAGATCTGAAGGATGAACAGTGGACCCCTCTAGAGCCATTGAGATAAAAGATGCTTTTATCTTTTCCTTTTTCTAGCATAATTTTTTTAAAGTTTTTTTTTTTTGTCTTTGTTTAATTCTTTTCTAGAGTAATTTTTAGAGGACTTTTTCAAACCATATCTAAGAATATCAACTGTTTTAAATCAAGTGAAGGCAAACAACTGGTAGCCAGTCCCAGCCTGTGACTAGACAATAACTGAGACTAAAAGCTTTCAGGTATCTTGGTTTCTGGGTAAAATTGCAAGTAAATGCAGAAGGCAGAACAACAAACCCAGATCCCCCAATTCTTGTGATCTCAGTTTATGATACTAGAGAGACGAGAACTTGGCAACATGAATAAAACTGCACTGACTTTTTCCTTTTGCATTTGGAATGAATGTAGGTGATAAATACACCTGTGACCTTGGAAAAATGTACAAATTAACTTCATTTATTTTATTTTATTTTCTTCAGGAGGTACTGGGGATGGAACCTGAGACCTCACACATGAGAAGCAGGTGCTCAGCCACTGAGCTACACCCACTCCCCTACAGATTAACTTAAAGAAGAAAATGGAGCTGTTTCAAAGTGTTATTAACATATTTCATAAAACATTTGGGAGTTCTCATATTAAATATACCCAGAAGGATAGGGTCTTCTAATAGATAAATTGATGAATAAATGAGATTTGGGAATACAAAAGTGCATGCAAATATAATTTCTCAGTTTCTGAGATCTGGAAACTGGGAACAGCTTAGCTGGGTGGTTCTGGCTCTAGGTCTTTCCTGAGGTTACAGTCCAGATATCAGCCAGAAGGCAGTCATTTGAAGGCGTGACTAGGACTGGAGGAACTTCTTCCAAGAAGTTCACTTACCTGACTGTTAGCTAGATGTCTCAGTTCCTTGACATGTGGACCTCTCCTTAGGATGTGACAGGTGATGTCCCCCAGAGCAAGCGAGCCAAGAGACACGGAGACAGAAACTATGACCTAGTCTCCAAAGCCAAGCACTGTCCCTTCCAGCCTGTACTGAACGGTAGGAGAACTAGGCTTATCTCTTGAAGGGAGGAGGATCAGAGAATTTGTGGACATATTTTTTAAACCACCACACAATCTAATGTTTGATAAGTACTATAGACATCCATAGATTATCTTGGTAACATATTTAGGGCCAAGGAGTATTTTCTTTCATTTTGGAGCCTTTACGTTCCTCTGAGCAGTGACCACTAGAATCAGCTAAATAAAATAAAATCATGTTCAAAGCATAATCACCTTCACTGTAATGATACCTGCCTTACTCCCAACCCCACCCAAAGCCTATCCAGTTTGTGTAGAAAATTTGTTCCTTTCTTGTGAGGAGCATGGGAAATGTCATGCTTCCTCCTCAGGATAGCTTTCTACCCATAGCAAAAACATTTTGGATGTGGCACTTTGTCAAAAGGCATTGAAATTTTGATCAAACTCATACTCCAAAATTCTATGGAGTTGTTCTTGTCTTCATACAAATTTAGTCCTCACTGAATTGTAATAGATTCCTGTGGCATGAGTTTGCCTTTCAGAAACCATGTTGCTTTTCCCCTAGTAGATAGATTGGCCTGTGTGCTCAATGAGCCTCAGACTTCCTACCCTCTGTTCTCTAAATCTGCTTGATATGTTCAAAGGTTTAGGCATCCCCCAAAATAACAGATAAGTAGTAATGACGGCAAGGCTTTAATGACAGTTCCAAACAAACAAATTAACAAACAAAACAAAAAAAAAAACCCAACAACCCTAAATTGACCTACAATGTAGCTCCTACAGAACCTCACCACAAATCTATTGGAAAATGTGTTCCAAGTTGAAAATTAAGATTTTGGGAGTTGACTCCTTCCCTACCCATGTTATCTATCCAGCCACAAAATCTGGGACACTTCTGCTTTCTCCTGGTCCCATGCACCGGTGGCAGCAATGTTTCCAGGAGCAGGGAGGGTGAATGCCGTCTTTGTGGCAGGGGCTTTTGTGGCAGCAGCAGCGACAGAGGAAGAGTATGGACCTCTCAGGTCTTACCCTGTTATAGCTAAGGGCTCTCCTGACTAGTATATTTCTTTTTTATTTATTGAAGTTTATCACTCATACATAAACATATATAAACAATAAGTGTATAGTAACAGTTGTGAACTTACAAAACAAACATACATGCCATCATACAGGGTTCTCATACCTCACCCTACCACCAATACCTTGCATTGTTGTGAAACATTTTAAATTAATGATTAAGAGCATCCTCAAAATATTGCTACTAACCAATGTATCTTGTATTTGGTGTGTTTTCCCCCCAACCCACCTTATCATTATTTTTAAAATATATTTTTATGACAAAAGTCATAAACTTACAAAACAATCACGCACATGTGCAGAATTCCCATACAACACTCCTCTATCAACACAGTACTCCGTAGTAGAACATTTGTTACAGATAATGAGATAATATCATCAGACAATTACCAGGTCCATAGCATACACTTGGCACACTTTTTCCATACTCCCCCACTATCAACCCAGTACAACATTACATTATTACTGTTAACCACAGTCCATAGGTCACTACAGTTGTATTTTTCCTATACTTCTCCAATTTCCACCATCCTGCAATAGTGATGTACATCTGCTCTAGCTCTCAAAGGACACTCTTGTACCTGTACCATCAACCACAATTCTCATCCACCTTTGGGTTTACTGTGTTAGTCAGTCCCTAGATTATTCTTTAGCTTTCTTTCAATTGGCATCTACATCCCTAGACTACCCTTCTCAGCCACATTCCCATTTGTAAACCAGCTGTTATTCACTATAATGTGTTACCATCAACTCTATACATTTCCACACTTTTACAGTAAAGGTAATCAAAGCTTTCACATACATTAAACATCAGTAGTCCCTCTCAGTTATCCTCTTATCTCCTTTAAGAATCCACCACCTACCACCAGGTCTTGAAGATATTTTCCTATATTTTCTTCTAGAATCTTTATGGTCCTTGCTTTTATATTTAGGTTTTTGATCCACTTTGAGTTAATTTTTGTGTAAGGTGTGAGAGGGGTACTTTTTCCTTCTTTTGGCCATTGATATCCAGTTCTCTCAGCACCATTTGTTGAATGGACTGCTCTGCCCAAGCTGGGTGGGTTTGACAGGTTTGTCAAAAACAACTTCACCATAGATGTGAGGAACTGTTTCTGAACCATCAATTTGGTTGCATTGGTCTGTCTTTATACCAGTACCATGCTGTTTTTACTACTGTAGCTAGGTAACATGATTTAAAGTCTGGAAGTGAGAGTCCCCCAACTTCACTTTTCCTTTTGAAGATGTTTCTGGGTATTCAGGACCCTTTACCCTTCCAAATAAACTTGATAATGGTGTTTTCCATTTATTTTTTAAATGCTGGTGGAATTTATCAGGATTACATTGCACATGCATATTAATCTGAGTAGAATTGACATCTTAATAATATTTAGTCTTCCAATTCATAAGCACAGAATGTTCTTCCAATTATTTAGGTCTTTTTAGATTTCTTTTAGCAATGAGCTGTAGTTTTCTGAATGTAAGTGATTACATTGTTGATTAAATTTATTCCAAAATATTTGCATTTTATCTGTCATTTTTTTCCACCACCTTTTAAGATTTTTAGTTATTTTTGCTGATATAATCTTCATTTCTAGACTCTCCTCCAAGCTTCTCTCTTCTGTCTTTTCTTTTCAGACTACAGTACATCCTTTAGTATTTCCTGCAAAGCTGGTCTCTTAGTTACAGACTCTCTCAGTTTCTGTTCATCTGTGAATATTCTAAACTTGCCCTCATTTTTGAAAGACAATTTTGCTGAATATAAGATTCTTGGCTGGAAGTTTTTCTCTTGCAGTATCTTAAATATGTCATACCACTGTCTTCTTGCCTCCATGGTTTCTGATGAGAAATCGACACTATCTTACTGGGTACCCTTATATGTTATGCATTGCTTTTCTCTTGCTGTTCTCAGAATTCTCTCTTTGTCTTTGGCATTTGACATTCTGATTAATATGTATCTCAGAGTTGGTCTTTCAGATTTATTCAGATGGGAGTACATTGTGCTTCTTGAACATGGATTCTATGTCCTTCAATAGGGGTGGGAAATTTTCTACCATTATTCCTTCAAATATTCCTTCTGCCCCTTTTCCCTTCCCTTCTCTTTCTGGGACACCCATGTCAAGTATGTTTGTATATCTCTTGCTTTCATTTAGTTCCCTGAGAACTTGTTCCATTTTTTCCATTCTCTTCTTCATCCATTCTTTTGTATGTTCAAGTTCAGAGGCAATTTCTTCAAGCTTACCAGTCCTTTCTTCTGCCTCCTCAAATATGCTATTATATGATTCCAGTGTATTTTTTATTTCATTTATTGCACCTTTCATTCCCGTAAGATCTGCTATTTTTCTATGTATGCTTGCAAATTCTTCTTTGTGCTTCTTTGTGCTCATCCAATATCTTCTTAATATCTTAATCTCTTTAGCCATATCGTTGAATTTATTACCTAGATTTGTTTGAACATCTATAATTAGTTTTCTCAACTTCTTTAAGTCATTTGGAGATTTATCTTGTTCCTTTAACTGGGTCATATCTTCCTGTTTCTTGGTGTGGATTTAATTTTTTGTTGGTGTCTTGGTATCTGGCTTACTAGATGTGTTTATTCTGAGTGCAGTTTCTCTCTTTAATTTAGGGCTTTCTTGCTCTTTACTCCCTTGCTGGTTGTGTAGTAGGAGCCAAGGATGTATTTGGTGTTGCAAGCCATGGAGGCTCCCACTGCCCTCCTTGCCCCAGGGACCAATGAAACTTCTCCCAACATTCTTCTTTTCCAGGAGTAGGGACAGAGCCACAGCCATGTGTAATAATCCAAGTCATGCAGGCCTAGATTATAGTTGCCCAAAGAGGCTGATAAGCTTCATGTCCCTTTCTCTCCTCCCTGGGGCAGGGATGGGTTTGCAGGTGTGGGCAGCAATCTATGTCATGCGGTTCCAAAATGACCGCAGTTATCCAGGTTGACTTCTGACAATTCAGTCTGTGCCAGCCAAATGTACCTGCAGAGGCTAGTGCAGGGCTCACCAACTTCTTTCCTGCTAGGGGTTGGGCTGAAGTCTAGGCTAGGGCTGCAGGCCAATCTGGGTGAAAGAAGCTGGTCCCTTCCATCACTGTGGTTTTCAGTCAGCCCGGTGTCCCCTCATGCCGGGGGTGGAGTCAAAATGGCAGCTACTGGCCTCTTTCCTATTTGGACAGATTCAAACTGTAGCTGTTCTTAGGGTTATAGTTTAGCCAGCTGAATTGACTAATCAGTAGCTGAAGTTGTTGGCCAACTGTCTCTCCCTCCCCTGTTTTTGTGAAATGGAGCTTCCAATTCCAGCCACAGAATAGCTCCTGAGGCGACTTGTGCCACCAGAGTAGGATGATCACTGGCCTCGGCAGTGTGCCCTGTATTTTCCTGGAGAGGCTGATACAGGTCTCCCCAGCTTTCCCCCTGCTAGAGGTGGGACTGGGGCTTGTGCTAGAGCTGCAATCTGATCTGGATCTACCAGTGCTATGATTTTCAGTCTGCCCCGCTTTCCCTCATGACAAGAGGTAGAGTTAAAATGGTGCTAGGTCTCTTTCTAACTTGGATAGGTTCAAACTTTAGCTGTTCTTAGGATTATACTTTAGCCCACCAAATTTACTAATCAGTAGTTGAAGTTGGTGCCCAACTGTCTCTTACTCCCTGTTTTTTTGGGAAGTGGAACTTTCAATTCCACCTACAGAATAGCTCCTGAGGGGCTTGTGCCACCAGTGGGGGATGGGCACCGGCCTCCGTGACATGGAGTGCTCACTTACGAATCTTCTCTGCAGATGGGCAGTCTCCTCCTTCCATTCTTTCAAGGATGTTTCAGGATGCTCTTCTGTTCTCCTGGAGGCAAATCCTATGCTGTCCTTTCACCATTTCTATTCATTTCAAACATTTATAAACAACTTTTTACCAATTCTGCACAGACTAAAACTCAGCTTTCCATTCTCTAACCACATTCTATTTCAGGCAACATATAGTCTAGCTACTATTTCCATGAGTTTGCTCATTATATTTAATTTGTAATACAATATTTGTCTTTTTGTGTCTGGGTTGCTTCAGTGAACAAAATGTCCTCCAGGTTCATCCATGTTGTCATATGCTTCATGACTTCTTTTCTTCTTAGAGCTGCATCATATTCCGTCATGTGAATATACAACGGTTTGTATATCCATTTGTCAGTTGATAGACATCTGGGTTGTTTCCATCTTTTGGCAATTGTCAATAAGGCTGCTATAAACATCAGTGTGAAGATGTCTGTTAGTATCACTGCTCTCGGCTCTTCTGTGTAAATAACCAGTAGTAGTATTTCTGAGTCACGTGGTAAATATCTTTAGGAACTGCCAAACAGTCCTCCACAGTGGCTGTAAAATTCTTTATTCCCACCAACTGTGAATAAGTGTTCCTGTCTCTTGACATCCTCTCTAATACTTGTAATTTTCTTTTTAAATAGTGGCCATTCTAATAGGGATATGATATCTCATTGTAGTTTTTTTTTTTTAATTTATTTTCATTTATTTCTCCCATCCCCCCCCTTGTCTGCTCTCTTGTGTCCATTTGCTGTATGTTCTTCTGTGTCTGCTTGCATTCTCAACTACACTGGGAATCTGTATTTCTTTTTTTTGTGTTGTGTCATCTTGCTGTATCAGCTCTCTGTGTGTGCGGCGCCACTCCTGGGCAGACTGCACTTTTTTCGCATGGGGCAGCTCTCTTTGCAGGGTGCACTCCTTGCACGTGGGGCTCCTCTACGCGGGGGGCACCCCTGTGTGGCATGGTACTCCTTGCACGCAGCAGCACTGCATGTGGGCCAGCTCACCACATGGGCCAGGAGGCCCTGGGATCGAACCCTGGACCTCCTACATGGTAGGCGAACACTCTCTCAGTTGAGCCACATCTGCTTCCCTCTCACTGTAGTTTTGATTTGCATTTCCATAATTGCTAGTGATGTTGAACATTTTTTCATGGTTTTTTTTTTTTTTGCCATTTGTATTTCTTCTTTGGATAAATGTCTATTCAAGTCTGTTGCCCATTTTAAAATCAGGTCATTTGTTTTTTTATTTTTATTTTTTCCTGTTTAATAGATTTCTTAAAATTTTTTAAAAGATATGTAGATCATACAAAATATTACATTAAGAAATATGAGGATTCCATGTATCTCCACTCCCCACCCACTCCACTCCTCCCACATCACCGAATTCTTTCATCAGTGTAGCACATTCATCGTATTTGATGAATCATTTTAGAGCACTGCTACACAGCATGGAATATAGTTTACATTGTAGTTTATACTCTCCTCCAGTCCATTCAGTGAGTTATGGTAGCATACATGATGCCCTGCATCTGTCCCTGCAATATCATTCAGGACAACTCCAAGTCCCAAAAATGCCCCCATATCACACCTCTTCCTCCTTCCCCCTGCCCCCAGCAACCCTGTGGCCACTGTCTCCACACCAATGATATATTTTCTCCATCACCATAGTCACAATAATTCTATGGTAGAATACCAGCAAGTCCACTCTAATCCATACTCCATTCCTCCATCCCAAGGATCTCAGGATGGTGACGCCCACTCTCTCTCTAACTCGAGAGGGGGCTTAGATCCCACATGGCTGATGGATGGAACTCCCCTGCTTGCAGCTGTAGACTCTCTCGGCTCCCCGTTGTGGTGGTTGACCATCCCCACCCCCACCCCCCTTTTTATTGTTGACTTGTAGCATCTCTCTATATATCATGTATAATAAACCCTTATCAGACATGTGATTTCCAAATATTTTCTCCCATTGAGTCAGCTACCTTTTCAACTTTTTGACAAAGTCCTGTGAGGTACAAAAGTGTTCAGTTTTGAGGAGGTCCTATTTATCTATTTTTTCTTTTGTTGTGTGTGCTTTGGGGGTAAGGTCCAAGAAACCTCCACCTACCACAAGTTCTTTAAGATGTTTCCTTACAATTTTTTTCTAGTGGTTTTATGGTTGCCATTTTTATATTTAGGTTCTTAATCTATTTTTATATGATTCTTACATAGGGAGTAAGAATGGGGTGTTTTTCATTCTTTGGTTATGGATAGCCAGTTCTCCCAGCACCATTTTTTAAAGAGACTGTTTTGTCCCATCAACATGGATTTGTAGATTTGTCAAAAACTAGTTGGATGGGAAGTGCTAGGAGTGCTGTACCATGCAGGTGTGTCCCCTGCGTAGGGATACCCCATGCACCAGGAGTGTGCCCCTCAAGGAGAGCCACCCTGCGTGAAAAAAGTGCAGCCCTCCCGGAAGTGGCACCACACACAGAGAGCTGACGCAGCAAGATCACACACACACACACACAAATGACAGTTTCCCAGTGCTGCATGACAAGAATGCAAGCAGACACAGAAGAACATACAGTGAATGGACACAGAGAGCAGACAACAGGGGGGAGGGGAGAGAAATAAGTAAAATAAAAAAACAAAAAACAAAGCAAAACAAAAACCAGTTGGCCACAGAGCTGAAGGTTTATTTCTGGAGTCTCAATTCTA
This sequence comes from Dasypus novemcinctus, assembly GCF_030445035.2. NCBI lineage: Eukaryota > Metazoa > Chordata > Mammalia > Cingulata > Dasypodidae > Dasypus > Dasypus novemcinctus. The sequence goes on from NC_080675.1 coordinate 42,898,664, forward strand.
GTCCACTGATCAATGTATCTATCTTTATGCCAATACCATGCTATCTTGACCACTGTAGCTTTGTAATATGTTTCAAGGTCAGGCAGTGAATACTTTTGGCTATTTGGTTGCACTTTCCCTTCCAAATGAATTTCTTTTCTATATCTGTAAAGTAGGCTGTTGGAATTTGAATTGGTTTGTGTTAAATCTATAAATCAGTTTGGGTTGAATTGAAGTACTCATGATATTTAGTCTTCCAATCCATGAGCACAGAATGTCTTTCCATTTCTTTAGGTCTTCGTTTATTTCTTTTAGCACTATTTTGTAGTTTCCTGCATATAGGTCCTGTACTTCTCTGGTTAAATTGATTCCTAGGTATTTGAGTCTTTTTGTTGCTATTGTAAATGAATTTTTTCCTCAGATTTCCTCAGATTATTCAGTACTAGTGTATAGCAACATCACTGAATTTTGCAAGTTGATCTTGTGTCCTTCCACTTAGCTGAACTCATTTCAGCTCAAGTAGCTTTGTTATTGGTTCATGTCCTCCTCAAATAATGAAAGTTTTACTTCCTCTTTTCCTATTTGGATGCCTTTTTTTTTCTTGTCTAATTGCTCTAGCTAGAATTTCTAGTAGAATGCTGAGTAACAATGGTGACAGTGGGCATCCTTGTCTTGTTCCCAATCTTAGAGGGAACAAAAATGTTAGCTATGGGTTTTTCACACATGCCCTTTATCATATATATTTTTAAATTATTTTTTTAATTCATTTTTTAAAATATTATATTAAAAAACTATGAGGTCCCCATGTACCCCCCCTTTTTTTAAATCATATTGAGACACTTGCCTTCTATTCCTTTCTTTTGAAGTGTTTTTATGAAGAAAGAATGCTGGATTTTGTTAATGCCTTTTCTGCATTGATGGAGATGATCATGTGATGTTTCTTCCTTCAATTTGTTGATGTGGTTTATTACATTGATTGATTCTCTTATGTTGAACCATCCTTGCATACCAGGAATAAATCCCACTTGGATATGATGTCTAAGTCTTTTGATATGCTGTTGGATTTGAATTGCAAGTATTTTGTTGAGAAATTTTGCATCTATATTCATTAGAAAGATTGGTATGTAACTTTCTTTTCTTGTAGTGTCTTTATTTGGCTTTGGTATTAGGGTGATATTGGCATCATAAAATATTTTGGTTAACTTTTCCCTCTTCAATGTTTTGGAAGAGTATAAACAGGATTGGCGTTAATTTTTCTTGAAGTGCTTGATAGAATTCACCTGTGAAGCCATTTGGTCCTTGGCTTTTGTTTGGAGATTTTTGATGATGGATGCAATCTCTGTAAATGCAATTGGTTTGTTAAGTTTTTGTATTTCTTGTAGTGTCAGTGTCGGTTGTGCATTTCTAAGAATTTGCCCATTTCATCTAGGTTGTATAGTTTGTTGTCCTACTGTTTCTCATAATATCCTCTTATGATCCTTTTTATTTTTGTGGGATCAGTCATAACTTCCCCTCTTTTATTTCCGATTGTATATATTTGCATCTTCTCTTTTTTTTCTTTGTTGGTCTAGGTAGGGGTTTGTCAATTTTATTGATCTTCTCAAAGAACCAGCTATTGGTTTTGTTGATTTTCTGGTTTTTATGTTCTCAAATTCATTTATTTCTGCTCTAATCTTTATTATTTCTTTCCTTCTGCTTGCTTTTGGAATAGTTTGCTGTTCTTTTCCTAGTTTCTCTAGTTGTTCAGTTAGATCTTTAGTTTTAGCTCTTTCTTCTTTTTTAATATAGACTTTTTAGGGATATAAATTTCTCTTTCAAGACTGCCTTCATTGTATCCCACAAGTTTTGGTACATTTTGTTTCATTTTCATTCATCTCAGTATATTTATGGATTTCACTTCCAAATTCTTCTTTGACCCACTGATTATTTAGGAGAGTGCTGTTACTCTCCACACATTTGAAAATTTATATCTTTCCTGTCTATTATTGATTTCCAATTTCATTACATTATGATCTGAGAAGGTGCTTTGTATAACTTCATTCTTTTTATATTTACTGAGAGCTGCATTGTGAGCTAACATGTGTTCTCTCCTGGAGAAAGATTCATGGGCACTTGAGAAGAATGTATAATCAGCTGAATTTGGGTGCAACGTTCTATATATGTTAGGTCTAGCTTGTTTATCATATTCTTCAAGGTGTCTGTTTCTTCATTGTTCTTCTGTGTAGTTGTTCCATGTAATGATGAGAGTGGCGTGTTGAAGTCTCCAACTATTACTGTTGAGATGTCTATTTTTCCCTTCGTTTTTGCCAAAGTTTGTCTCATGTATTTTGGGGCACCCTGGTTAGATGCATAGATATGTATGAGTTTTATTTCTTCCTGGTGGATTGTCCCTTTTATTAATATATAATCAATACTAATTATCTTCTGTATCTCTTATAACTTTTTTGCATTTAAAGTCTGTTTTGTCCGATATTAATATAGTTATCTCTGTTCTCTTTTTGGTTACTATTTGCCTGGAATATCTTTTTCCAGCCTTTCACTTTCATTTGGTTTGTAATCCCTGGGTCTATTGTGAATCTCTTGTAAGCAGCATATAGATGGCTCATGTTTTTTTCTTTTCTTTTATCCATTCTGTCAGCCTATATCTTTTAATTGGGGAGTATAATCCATTCACTTTCAATAATATTACTGCAAATGTCTTATTTACTTCTGCCATTTTATTCTTTGGTTTTCATATGTCATATCTTATTTTTGTCTGTCTTTTTACTCTTTTGGCTACTCTTTCTGCTATTTTTGCCTTCTATATTCTCCTCCAAGCTTCTTTCTCCTGTCTTTATCTTACAGGCTGTAAGACTTGTAAACTGGTCTGTTACTCTGTATGTGATAACCCATTGATTGTATTAGATTAAACTGAGGTGTCCGATTAAATTGTGTTAAGATTAGGTCTTTGATTCATCCTCATCATTAGAGTACAACTCAGTACTGAGTCCCAGCCTCCTTGATGGGTTGATAAAACAGACTCTCACAATGACACACACACACACAGAAGAACACAGGGAAAGAGAGACAGCTCATTAAACATAGCAGAGGCCCTGGGAAGAGAGATAAGACTCATAGTCTCAGGTGACCTGTGAAGAGAACTGAGAAGCTGAGCCCAGAAAGAAACAAACCCTGGGGAGAGAGATAAGCCTTATGCCAGCTTGAAGCTGAGATTGGAAGCTGGGACCATGGAGCCTTAAGAGGAAGACAGAATCCTGAACCTTCCCAGATGACACCTGTCATCTTGCATTAACATGTAGCAACAGACACATGAGAAAGTACCTCTTATGGTACCCTGAGTTGGACTCTTTAGGGCCTTGTGATGTAAGTTTCACCCCAAATAAATACCTTTTATAAAAGTCAATAGATTTCTGGCACTTTGCATGAGCAGCCCTTTGACTGACAAATACAGTTTCTGTTAATATTTCCCACAAAGGTAGATTCTTTTTTATGAACTCTCTTTGTTTATGAATGTTTTAAACCCACCTTCATATTTGAAGAATATTTTGCTGGATAAAGAACTTTCAGCTCACAGATTTTCCCTTTCAGTATTTTAATTGTGTACTGTCTTCTCGCCTCCATGGTTTCTGATGAGAAATCTGCGGTAAGTCTTACTGGGCACAGGACAGCAGTTTATTAAAAACAAAAAAAAAAGATTTGTTTTAAAGTAGAATAATTAGTGAATATATTTTCCTTTATAGCAAGTGTTTTTTTTTTTTTTTTTCTTTTTCAGGTACAAGTGCTGGGGATTAAACCTGGAATTTTGTATGCAGGAATCTGGCATTCAACCATTGAGCTACATCAGCTCTCCTAAGTGCTTTTTTAAGAACATGGGCAATGCAGATATACAACACTTTCATAATCACAGAAATTCTATTGACCAGTTCTGTTCTATGGAATCAATACACCATCCCATGAACTATTTTCACAATAGGCCAATATGAGAGATAAGAAACATTAACAAAATATGAATACATGATTCTAAAAGCTTAGGCAAACTTAAATGGAAAATGTAATATACATGGCTTGTTTATTACATTGCAAAGAATAATGAGTACTGCAGAAAGTTGAAACATAATCTTATTATGGAATATTTATGAATTTTCTTTGGGTACTAAGTCAATTTTAAAGGGAAAAATTCCAGCATATTACTAAAAGAAAGCAGGTTTGTAAAAATTTGGAACTTCATGATAAACTGCCTCAAGGTTTTTTCTTCTATAAAGATATATTATTGCCTTTTTTTTAAAAGATTTATTTATTTTATTTGTTTCTCTCCCCTTCCCCCCCGACCCCGGTTGTCTGTTCTCTGTGTCTATTTGCTGCGTCTTCTTTGTCTGCTTCTGTTGTTGTCAGCGGCACTGGGAATCTGTGTTTCTTTTTGTTGCGTCATCTTTTTTTTTTTTTTTTTTAATTTTTTTATTTTTTATTGACTTTGTAATAATATTACATTAAAAATATATATGTGAGGTCCCATTCAACCCCACCCCCCCACCCCCCCTCTCCCCCCCCCAACAACACTCGTTCCCATCATCATGACACATCCATTGGATTTGGTAAGTACATCTTTGGGCACCTCTGCACCTCATATACATTGGTTCACATCATGGCCCATACTCTCCTCTATTCCATCATGTAGGCCCTGTGAGGATTTACAATGTCCGGTGATTACCTCTGAAGCACCATCCAGGGCAGCTCCATGTCCCGAAGACGCCTCCACCTCTCATCTCTTCCTGCCTTTCCCCATACCCTTTGTCCATTATGTCCACTTTTCCCAATCCAATGCCACCTCTTCTATGTGGACACTGGATTGGTTGTGTCCATTGCACCTTTATGTCAAGAGGAGGCTCAGATTCCACCTGGATGCTGGATGCAATCCTCCCATTTTCAGTTGTAATCACTCTAGGCTCCATGGTGTGGTGGTTGTCCTTCTTCACCTCCATCTTAGCTGAGTGTGGTAAGTCCAATAAATCAGATTGTAGGTGCTGGAGTCTGTTGAGGCTCAGGATCTGGCTATCACATTGTCAGTCCAGAGATTCAAATCCCCTAAATATATCTTAAACCCCAACATTAACTGCACCTCCAGCACATTAGCATGAAAGTCTTATGAAGGGAGATCCCATCTGAGTCCAGATTCATCACACATAAACACCATTTCCAAAGAGGGGCCATCTGCCCTGGTAGTTAACCCCATCGGCCATGACCATAACTCCCATGGGTCTCTTTAGCCCTCAAAGGAACCAATATCTGGGGGTTGTATCTGCTTTATCTGTCTCTCTGACTCTGCTCAGTTGTGCATGAGGGCAAACCTTCTGCCAGCCTCCAGACTCTTTTTTAGAAACTCGTAGCCATATAAACTCATTTCTCCTTTCCATTTCCCCCTTACTTTAGGTCAAACAGCATTTTAAAGTCATGGTATTTTATGTAGACATGGATATTCTGCTGATCCGCATTGAACCTTCCGTATAAGGTCATTTTCCAGTTGCATCATCAGTTGGTAGTTGATAGTGGTCCCTCGTTGCCAGGGAGGCTCATCCCCGGGTGTCATGTCCCACGCTGGGGGGAAGGCATTGCATTTACATGCTGAGTTTGGCTTCGAGACTGGCCACATTTGAGTAACATGAAGGCTGACAGAAGGAAATTCCCAGGCACAAAGTTGCTCTAGGCCTTGTTATTATTTTGGGTTTATCAGCTCACAAGCATAGTCATTAGTATCAGGGGCTCACTGTTGAACCCTCACTCCCTCCCGGTCCCCACCACTGTACCTGGGAGACTGTCGCTGCTCCCCTAGGGACCACGACAGAGCACCACTGGCCAGGAACCCAGTACCCCCCCTACTGTGGTTTTTAATTGTTGCCACTATGAGTATATCCAAACATTACCATGCACCCTGGACATATGTTCTGTACAGCTCCCTGTCAGTCATATATCATCTGTCATTGGTATCCCATACCAGTATCCCTCCATTGCCATTGTTGAAACACTCTGTGATCCAGAACTCCCCGAAATTTGAAGCCCAATATAATGTCATGGTCCCTTACTAGGGAATGGCATATAGCGATGAGTTTAAAGGATAGATAAAGAACTTGGATAAAGTTAGATAAAGAACTTAGATAAAGAATGTTGACTTGAAAAAATTCCACATCCTATTTTTTTCTTTTTTTTTTTTTTTTTTTTTCCCCCCCCCCCCTAATTATTCAGCTTTTCTTCACAGGAGTCCTAGACCACAGCAATGTATATATATAATATACAGCACTCCCACACATCCACCAGAAAACCTTTTCCCTTCCACAGTGATACTCTTACGCCCTATTCATATCATATTTACTTAAAGTGATGTACAGAGTCTGAGACATTAGCTTTCTAACAAGGTGACATCTGTGTTTACATTATGGTGCATACTTTAGGATACACAGTTCTTTACATTTTTAGTTATCCTATGTTTTACATTATGGTTTACATTATCAGTCTGTCATCTCCTATATGTTATGGTGTAATATTACATGTTTTATATCCATCCTTGTGTACTCTCAAGAAACTCCTCTCTTACCCCCCATTTACTTTGGTTCCACACATTTAACGTCCATTTTCCCTTCCACCTTGGTGCCCTCAGTGATAGCCAACCTCCGTTTCCTGAGGAGCCACTTCCAGAGATAGATGGAATAGTGTTCAGGGCCTAACTTGCTCAACTGCCCCAATGCCCTGGGAGCCACCCTTTCTCTCGAGGGATACAGTTCCCTCTATTGGATGGCATTAGTCCTCCCCAGGATGTGGGTCCACCCCCACTCTCACTACTTGGGTTTCTACCCCATGGTGTCACCCACTCTGGCAGAATGAGCATTTAGACATTCCCCAGGAGCCCGTCCTGCATCAGACCCTCCCCTCCGAGCATTCTAAACAGGTAACCCTCTTTATTATATTTTGATATGATTTTCTCCGCATTTTACTCTCCACCAACACCTGACCCTCTCCTGGTTCGTATGCTACCCCTCCCTCCCCCCACTTTTGGGCAACGTTACCCACCCGTCCCTCCCCAGCCACCCTCAAACCCGCAAAGCCCCAAGCAAAGGCAACCCCTTGCCCCCCTTTTATCTCTTCTTTGTGTTCATACTTACCACCATCTCGTCTTAAATTCCACCCCTGCAGACATCGGCTCATATCCTTCCTCCACCCTCCGATTTCCTGCAAGCCTATCGTTCAGTCTCTTGCTATCTAGGGCAGCTTGTTTATTTCATATCATTGAAGTCATGTAGTATTTGTCCTTCAATGTCTGGGTTGCTTCACTCAACATAAGGTTCTCAAGATTCATCCATGTTATCACATGTGTTTGTAGTGTGTTTGTTCTTACAGCCGAGTAGTATTCCATTGTGTGTATATACCACATTTTATTGATCCACTCGTCTGTTGATGGGCATTTGGGTTGATTCCAACTTTTGGCAATAGTGAACAATGCTGCTATGAACATTGGTGTACATATATTGGTTTGTGTTCTTGTTTTCAGTTCTGCTGGGTATATTCCCAGCAGTGGTATTGCTGGGTCATATGGCAAATCTATGGCTAGTTTTTTGAGAAACCGCCATACTGTTCTCCAGAATGGTTGGATCCTTCTGCATTCCCACCAGCAGTGGATGAGTGTTCCCCTTCCTTCACATCCTCTCCAGCACTTGTATTCTTCTGTTTTTTTCATAGCTGCCAATCTTATGGGTGTAAGATGGTATCTCATTGTGGTTTTGATTTGCATTTCCCTGATAGCTAGAGATTTGGAACATTTTTTCATGTGCTTTCTTGCCATTTGTATTTCTTCTTCGGAGAAGTGTCTGTTTAAGTCTTTTTCCCATTTTTTAAATGGATTGTTTATCTTTTTATTTTCAAGATGTAGGAGTTCTTTATATATGCAAGTTATAAGTTTCTTATCAGATATATGATTGCCAAATATTTTCTCCCACTGTGTGGGCTCCCTTTTTACTTTCTTGACAAACTCCTTTGAGGTGCAGAAGGCTTTAATTTTGAGGAAGTCCCATTTATCTATTAGTTCTTTTGCTGCTCGTGCTTTTGGTGAGATATTCATAAATCCATTACCTATTACAAGGTCCTGTAGATGTTTCCCTACACTGCTTTCTAAGGTTTTTATGGTCTTGGCTCTTATATTTAGGTCTTTGATCCATCTTGAGTTGATCTTTGTATAAGGTGTGAGATGGTAATCCTCTTTCATTCTTCTACATATGGCTATCCAGTTCTCCAGACACCATTTGTTGAATAGGCCACTCTCTCCCAGTTGAGAGGGTTTGGTGGCTTTATCGAATATTATGTGGTTGTATATGTGAGGTTCTATATCAGAGCTTTCAATTCGATTCCATTGGTCTATATGTCTCTCCTTATGCCAATACCATGCTGTTTTCACCACCGTAGCTTTATAGTATGTTTTGAAGTCAGGTAGTGTGATTCCTCCAATTTCGTTTTTCTTTTTCAGTATGTCTTTGGCTATTCGGGGTCTCTTTCCTTTCCAAATAAATTTCATAGTTAGTTTTTCTAGTTCCTTAAAGAAGGCTGCATTGATTTTTATTGGGATTGCATTGAATGTGTAGATCAATTTTGGTAGGATAGACATCTTAATAATGTTCAGTCTTCCTATCCATTGTTGCGTCATCTTATTTGTCAGCTCTGTGTGTGCAGCGCCATTCTTGGGCAGGCTGCACTTTCCTTTGGTGCTGGGCAGCGCTCCTTACGAGGCGCACTTCTTGCGCGTGGGGCTCCCCCACGCGGGGACACCCCTGCGTGGCACGGCACTCCCTGCGCACATCAGCACTGTGCATGGGCCAGCTTCACATGGGTCAAGGAGGCCCTGGGTTTGAAACGCTGACCTCCCATGTGGTAGGCGGATACCCTAACCGCTGGGCCCAGTCAGCTTCCTGTATTATTGCCTTTTTAAAAATAAATTTATCAAAGTATAATTTATATGCAATAAAATGTACCCATTTTTAATATTGTTTCTTAAATTACCCAACACATTTTACTTATTTATTTTACTTACTTACTTATTTATGAGGTCTTGGGATCAAACCCAAGACCTCTACGTGGGAAGCAGGTGGAACTACATCTGCTAACCTTTAATATTAAGTTAAGTTTGATAAATGTACACATCAATGTAAACACCACCACAATCAAGATATAGAACATTTCTATCTCCCCAAAAAGTTTCCTCACACCACTTTGCAGTCAATACCCTCCTGTCCACCTCACACTCTGGCAACCACTGATCTTATTTGTCTCTATAAATTAGTTTTACCTTCTAAAGCTTCAAATAAATGGAATCATACATTCTTTTTGTATCTCCCTTCTCTCAGCATAATGTTTCCCAGTTTCACCCTTGTTGAATCTATTAGTAGTGTGTTTCTTTTTTTGCTAAATTATGTATATCACTGTATGAACCTACCTCAATTTGTTTAACTATTCACCTATTGATGGGCATTTGGGTTGATCCCAGTTTGGAGTTTTTATGAATAAAGTTCTTTTTTTTTTTTTTTAAGATTTATTTTTATTTATTTAATTCCCCTCCCCTCCCCCGGTTGTCTGGTTTTCTGTGTCTTTTTTTTTTTTTTTTTAAAGATTTATTTATTTATTTATTTAATCCCCCCCCCCCCCCCCCCGTTGTCTGTTCTCGGTGTCTATTTGCTGCGTCTTGTTTCTTTGTCCGCTTCTGTTGTCGTCAGCGGCACGGGAAGTGTGGGCGGCGCCATTCCTCGGCAGGCTGCTCCCTCCTTCGCGCTGGGCGGCTCTCCTTATGGGTGCACTCCTTGCGCGTGGGGCTCCCCTACGCGGGGGACACCCCTGCGTGGCAGGGCACTCCTTGCGCGCATCAGCACTGCACATGGGCCAGCTCCACACGGGTCAAGGAGGCCCGGGGCTTGAATCGCGGACCTCCCATGTGGTAGACCGACGCCCTAACCACTGGGCCAAAGTCAGTTTCCCTGAATAAAGTTCTTATGACCATTTGTGTATGAGTCTTGTACAGCATTGTTGGGTCATATGGTAAGAATGTTTTAACTTTATATGAAACTTTCAAAACCTTTTTTCTTACCGCCATGTACAAAAGAGCCAGTTGCTTACCTACATTTGGAGTTGTCTGGTATTGCCTTTGAAGGACTGTTACTAGGTAATAATAATCAGTCATAGTTGTGACTTTCTTGCCTAAAGAATCAATTTGTTCCAAATAATTTGTCCTAAAGAAACATTTTCTTTAATGAGACGGCTAGCTCCAAATTAGAAGCTGTTGGTTTATGTGTATGCCTAACTTAAAAATGGCCCTGATGGTAATCTCTTTTTGGTTTCATGGAAAATTTTTTCATTCCTAATTGTGGAAGTGGAAAAGAAATCCCTTCTATCTTTGGAGCAGTCAGGAAAGGGGAAGGAATGTCCTGGGCTGTGGGCCAAGGGGAATGGGTAGAGGATTTCCTCTAGAGCTGTGCTATCTAATAGAAATATAATGTGAGTCACATATGTATTCTTCACATATGTAATTTTAAATTTTCTAGGAGCCACTTACTTTAATTTTAAAGTATTTTTATTCAACTCAATATCTCTAGAATATTACTTTAACACATGATCAATATAAAATTATTAATGAGATACTTTACATTCTTTTTTTCACATGAAGTCTTTGAAGTTGGTGTGTATTTTAACTTTTAGAAGCTACATTTTTAACAGTTGAAGTGAAAAATACCATCCTACAAAAACAAAGTTGTGTTTCATGGGAAAATATTTTACACTGCTTTAGTGTTTAAATGTAAATTTTAATTACTTAAAATTAAGGAGGTTAGAAATTCATTTCCTGGGAAGAGGAAGTGGCTCAAGTGATTGGGTTCCTGTCTACTATATGGGAGGTTCAGTGTGAAGGGGCCTCCTGGTGAAGGCAAACTGGCCCCCGTGGTGAGCTGGTCCGAGTGGAGAGCTGGCCTGTGCAGAATGCTGTCCTGTGTGGAGTGCTGTCCCATGCAGTGAACTAGCATGAGTAGAAAGCTGGCCCGCACGGGAATGCTGGCCCATGTGGAGTGCTGGCCCACACAGAGTGTTGGCCTGTGCTGGAGTGCTGGCCTGTGTAGCAAGCTGACCAGAATGAAGAGCTGGTGCATCAAGATGATGCAACAAAAAGAGACACAGAGGAGAGACAATAAAAGAAGTAGCAGACTAGGGAGCTGAGGAGGCACAAGACATTGAGCACTTCTCTCTGCTCCAGAAGGTCCCAGGAGTGGTTCCCAGTGCTATCCAAAGAGAAGACAAGCAGACACAGAAGAATGCTCAGCAAATGGACACAGAGAGCAGATGGGGAAGGGGGGTGTTAATAAATCTTTTTTAAAAATGTCATTTCCTTAGTCTCACTAGCCACATTTCAAGTGCTCAATAAGCACGTGTGCTCAGTGTCTACCATACTGGACAACAGTTCTAGAAGACTTCTGTGGGACATGAAGAGGGTGAGATTTCCTGTAGCAACTCAATTCACAGAGAAATATCAGTTGTATTTGAGTGAAATTTGAGCTAAATAGTTTTCTATAGACCACTGTAGAACCTTACTATCCTTGTCCCCCATTTAAAATGCAGGAATTCTGAGGTGAATTGCAAATTTGTGCTTAGTTTGGCTGTTGGTCTTGGATTCAAATGCTATCTCCACTATTTTCTAGCTGTGTGACCTTGAACAAGTAACTTAACCTCTCTAAGCTTCTCTCTCACCATTTGTAAAAGAGGGGAAGTAATCATACCTTTTATACTATTGTGAAGATTAAATTAGATAATGCATGCGAAGCATTTAATAGAATGACTGGCAGTATTTAAAAAATAAATTCAGTGGTGGCTTTTAAAAATCTAAACCATTCTTTGCTTGGGACTGTTTTTTATTTTTAAAAGTATACAGTCAATAGATAAATGGATAAACAAAACTTGGTGTATACCAACAATGGAGTATTATCCAGCTCTTAAAAGAAATGAAATTCTGATACAAGAAGCAACAATATGGATGAAATGTGAAGACATCCTGTTGAGTGAAATAAATCAGACACAAAAGGACAGATATTTTATGATTTCATTTATATGAAATAACTAGAATATGCAAATTCATGGAAAGAGAAAGTACATTGAGATTATTAGGGCAGGGTGGGGGGAATGAGAGAACTATTGCTTAACAGTTACAGTGTTTCTGTTTGGGGTGATGGAAAAGTTTATGTAATGGATGGTGGTGACGGTAGCTCAACATTGTGAATGTAGTTGATGCCACAGCATTGTATGCTTGAAGGTGGTTAAAATGGGAAATGTTTAGGGTATATACTTTACTACAATAGAAAGAAGAAAAGAAACCTAACCAAAAAAGAAAAGATGTATTATTCTTTTTTCTTTTTTTTCTTTTAGGAGGCACTGGGGATTGAACCCAGGACGCTCATACATGGGAAGCAGGCACTCAAACCACCGAGCTCCACCTAATCTCCTATGATTCTTTTTAAACCTGTTTGAAAATGGCATTCATTGACTCAATAAACACTGCCTGGTCAGTGCCAGGTACTCAGCTAGAATATAAAGACAGAAAGAACACGGTCCTCACCATCGAGGAACCCACAGTACCCAATGTTAGAAATGACACTGCTCTAGGCTAATCTTTGAATGAGAAAGTCTCAAAGAGAATAATAAATTTATCCAATGCCCCCAAAGAAAAGAGCCCTTTAGATAAAAATTGAGTTTATGAATTGAAAACATTACAGTTTTGCAGTTTTCCAGCTTTCTTTAATATTGTTATCATTAATTAAAATAATTCAGATAAGAAATTAGATAGACACTGATTTAAATGCTTAATGATTAGTATTAGCCTTTATTTCTGGCCACATGGAAGACATTGCTTTGTTTTTCACTTGGGTTGGTGGTGCATTTCCTAAGCTGCGCTTGTCTTTTGGCTTAGTATTTTGCATTTATCTGACAAAAAGAAAAGGAAAGATGGAAAAGTCAGTTCAATTTATTCAAGCAGATGAAATATAGAATGTATTTTAAGTTATTATTGTTAAGTGTAATAAAATAGACAATTGAAGTAAGTAAAATTGCATTTATAACAATTTTCTTCTTAATAAATAAAAATAAAGACCCTTTGGACATATAAAATATCATTTTGTAAATCTAGAAGTGATATTAAAGGAACCTTTAATTTCTTAAAGTTTTGGTTTGTAAAAGCGATTTCTTCCCAAATAAACACCTAACAATTCAGGATATTAATATGAAGATATTATTTTTATTTTTTAAAATTTATTTACATGTCATTCTTTGAATTATTTGCAATTTTTTTAGGAGGCACTAGGGATTGAACCCAGGACCTCATATATGCAAAGCAGGTAGTCAGCCACTGAGCTACACCTACTCTATTTGCAATTTCTTAGTTTGTGCCAAACTGAATTCCTAGGATTCAGTCATAAGCACTTGAGACTTACGTATACCATAATATGCTCAGTGTAAAGAAGGGGCCAAATAATGTTCGCATTATTATAATTGCATTAATATAAAATCTTTATTAGTAACAAACTTTTTTCACTTTTAAAAAAGAATCATCTAGTAACAAATGTACCACACCAATGCAAGTTGTTAATAAGAGGGTACTATGTGGTAATACTGTATTTTATGCATGATTGTTTTGTAAAACCACAACTTCTCTCTTTAAAAAAAAGAATCATCTACCTTCCCCCATTTATCAGCAATTTGCAATTTAAGTATTTGGGAGCCAGTTTTTCAATGTCAAGAGTCAAAATATAAATATGGTATGTAGAAGATCATTTTTGCCATTCTTCGCATTTGCAGCTCTTTTAACGAGACCCCAATGTTTGAAATTTCATTGTTATCCAATCTATCAAACAAGGATGAAATCGTTATAAAATACTAGGTTATCTTTAAAGGAGTTTCTCTTTCTAAATTCTGTGTAATATATTGAGAGATGGAGGGGCTTGGGGCTATCCAGAGGAAGACATAGGAACCAGCACAAGTCATCCTTTGTGTTGTCTACCCCTGCTCTAGAACAAGTAAAAGGGAACATTAGGAGAATGTGTAAGGGGGAAAAGAAGTAACAAAACATCAGGTACAGACTAAGTGTGCATGTAGGCCATTGGATTGTGTGTGGACATTTGTTACTTTTTGGCCAATGGTTTTCCTTCCAGTGCATTCATGATGTCTTATCCCTGGTGTGCATCTTGATGGGGCCCGGCTATGAAACTCTTTGCTCTGCTCTCTATGAGTCAAGAGCTGGACATGGCATTAAAGCCAGGCTAAGCAACCTTTCTCTCATAGGAGAGCAGAGTGACAAAACAACAGAAGCGGACAAAGAAACAAGACACAGCAAATAGACACCAAGAACAGACAACCAGGGGAGGGGGGGAATTTAAATAAATAAATAAAATCTTTAAAAAAAAAAAAAAAGAGTGGCGAGAATGACTGGGGCACCTCCACTCCATCAGTAGAGCTCTGACGAGATGGGCAAGTGGCTCCTGTTGAGGTCACTCTTGTTTCTGTGAACTCACCGCCAAAACACATGCACTCACACACACACAGCATTAACTGTCACGGAGGAGGAAGCCGAGGAGAAGGGCCAGCCCTTTAGCCATGCCATGACACAGTGGCCAAAAGCTGCTCCTGCTTTTGTACTCTTTCTGTGCCTCTAGGTGCTGGGGCCATGGCTGAGAGAAGTTTCCTTCTTAGCATCTCACTGCAAACTGGTATTAAAAGAAACCCAGAACACAGTAGGCCAGGGCCACCTACAGCTGTGAAGGTTACACGGGATACATGGTATGTTTAGGCTACAACATGAGTGGGGCCCCAGCACTGTGCCGGACAGAACCTGCAACTGCACATGGCAGCCCTGGAAATATCTGCACATGTTTGGTATGAAGCAAAGAGGTCTAGGTTGCATTGGCTAAATCTAAGAGAGAAGGTTGGGAAAGAGTAGGAGCAAGCAGAGAGGAAGAGCAGGAATTAGGAGAGGACGCTTTGTAGTAGCAGCAGCGTGGTTTCTCTTCCAGGGCCTCACCTGGAACTCCCTCTCCTCCGCCCTATGCTGATGTTACCTTTTGACCCATACGGGAATCTGAACAGAAACCACAACAAAACCCTCGAGTAACTCCCCTAACAACATTCCACCTCTATACTTGCTGCAGGAAGGCGGCCCCACGGTTACTACAAGTCATAAAATTCAATTTACTGACAACGAAAGTGTCATATCTCTCTTTCAGAGCTAAGGAAACTTAAAATGTAAAAAATTACCTTTAGGTTGTCTTATATGTTTTTTCATCAGTTTTCTTTTACTGTTTTACTTTCCTTTCCTCACATTCATTCCCTCTGAGAAAAGGGGAGGCAGATGAGGCACAAAGTTGAGGAAAGTAGAAGAGGATTTGATGTGAAGAGAGAGAAACAGAGGGAAAAAAGAAAAAAAAAATTGGGGTAAAGTCAAAGAAAAATCATCAGAGTGGGGAAGTGAAAGAAAAAGGAAAAAAGCCAAAAACAGGAGAGAAAAAAGCCACTGAAGATGAGAGAACTTAATTAGAGTCAAACTCAAATGATGTTTGACCTGCCTCACCAGAAATGTCTTTATCCTGTCCAATGGAGCCCACTGTTAAATTTCACTAACAATTTCCCTTTTAGGGTCCTACCACCCATGACTGTTTCATAGACAGAAAATGAACCTGATCTCTTAGAATTCTGAGGAATTTAATTTGTACTCATTAAGAGGAAAGTGGAAAAGGAAGATGGGTGGGGGTGGAAGGAATCTTCCAGGGTTTTGTAAGTGATTTTCTTCTTTCTTTTTTTCCATCTTAGAAAAATACCATAGAATCATAGATAAGTCTAACATTTGGGCTCTCTGTGAAGAAGTCAGAAAAGTTAAGGAGAACAAGGCCTAGAAAGGAAAGAAAATGAAAAGACAAGAAGATTGACTCAGATGTGGAGAGATGATTTAGCCTGGTCCTTGCCTCATAGTCTTTCATAAAAACAGTGCACTTAAAATGCTATGTGACCCATTTTCAGTAATTTGCTGAAACTGCTGAAGGGTTTGAGAGAGGAATCAGAGACAGGGATCCTCAGCTAGCATTGCCCAGGAGCTGGTGACCGTGAACCTGAGCAGCTTCATTGTACCGGGGATTCGTATTACTGCAGTGGGGAGCAGTTATTATTCTGGTTTCTGACTAGAATAGAAATTGAAATTACAGGCTCATTTTCAGTCTGCACTCAGTCTGAATTCAGTGGAACACGGAATTAAAATTCTACTAATCTTTGCTTTTTGGGGGGATTAATTGTGTAACTGTAAGAGAGCATGGAAGGGGAGAAAGAAGTGATTTAAAGGAGAGTGAAAAGAGGGAAAGAAATGCTAATCAGAGGGAAAACTGAAAAACTATACAAGCCTAAGGGAAAAAATTAGAAGATATAGGAGAGAAAAGTGGAAAGAACGAGGAAACAGGTGAAAGAAAACAAACGGAAAATAGTTAATACTTTGTAGAAAACTACATGCCCAATTTGTACTTTGTACCATCGTGGCGATTCAACAAGCTTGGAATGAATGGAATTTTGCTGAACATTTGCTTAGCTCGTTCCCAGAGCCCTATTTCAAACTGCCTGCTCGATTTACAGAGTTGAGCTGCAAGGACCTCAAACACAGCTGGTAGAGTCCTAACAGTGGGAAGGACCATGAGATAGCGGATCATGCCCTCCTCATCCCTTCACCCCAGACGTAGACACACACATTTTATAGCTGAGGGAAATGATGAAATGACATATCCATGTCACAGAGAAACTGCAGAGTAAGGACTCAGAACTCAGGCTTTTGATTCTAAGTTCAGTGTTTAAGACCTGAGATTGTCCTCTCTTCCTTCCAAATTCCCTGCCACTCCTTTTCTCAGCTTGTTTCATGGACTTGTTACCTCCCAGTCATGTGGTCTCTCCAACTCTGTCATCCCCCACTTTTTTTGTCTACGCAGGTTGTCAGTGAATCTTGTGGACTCTGTCTTCAAGCCTTTTTTTCTGTTCTGACTCCTTTTTGCCAGGTCCACATCTTTGGCTTCTCATCTGACTATTAGGGTGGTTTGCAAACTGGCCTTCCTACCTCTCGCCTGCTCTAGCTTTCACCAGACACTTCCTAAAGCATAGCACTGACTTTGCCCTTCCTCTTTCAGTGGCTGCTCTTCACCGACCTCACAGTAATGTACAGATTTCTTAGCATGGCCCAAGACCACCAGTCTGGCTCCTGCCCAGCTTTCCTGTGCATTCTCACTACTCCTAAACTGAACAAGCCCGCCGCTTCCTCATCTCTGGTTTTGCTCACTTCATTCTCCGTATCGAAGACACTCTTGTTTTCCCTTTCCTAACTCAAAGGACTGCTTCCTCCATAGAGTTTTTCATGAGTCCCTTCCCTGAACAAAAAATAGGATCTTGGCTTTTCTCTTAAAGCTCCTAGAACATTATGATTTCTGTTATTTGTGTACATGTCTGAAAGCCAAGTGACATGTCATTTATTTTTTCTCTCTCCTAGAGCTTGCCATGGTGCTTCAGGTATAACAGATAGGCTTCAAATGCTTTTCAATTGAACAAAATTGAGTTTGTCCCGGAAGACAGGTGAAAGGATCAGTCCCATATAGGATAAAGACAATACTCAGTGCTGCACATGAATTTTAAATGTCTATGGCTAAATAAATCAATGCCTCAAAACATACATAGAATTTTACTAATGTATTAATTACAGACAATATTTGTAATAACGCTGCCACTAGATTTAACCTTGCCTTTAGCAAGTAAGAGGCAAATATTTGCTGGTACTAGGCATCTTTGGAACTTCTATAAATTTCATTTGATTTAAAATAAAATCTGGGGTAGAAATTGATAGACAAAAATTTTGTAAGCTGAAAAGGAGATTTTGCATTTTTCTTGTAAACAACGATAGCATTTTCCCTAAAACGTTCTCAGGTACAGTAATGTAGATTGGCATATAGGCAAAACCACATTACCATGAATCTCATCTGGTATTTTTGGGAATTAAAGCCCAGTGAGAAGACCAAAGACAAATCCTATTGATAGAAAACCTATCCAATATCATTTGCTTTTTTGTAGGACTCTTGCAAATGTGCCTCAAAAATGCCTTCAAGTACCCGTGGTTTTTGAAGTGGTACTGTTTTTTTTCTCTCCGAATGAGCCCAGCTAAATATCCCTCTATGTTCTTTTCATACTGTTCTTTCTGTGCATGGCTGGAGCTGAGGCTGAGTCCATCTCCCCGGTTAGAGGAGTGATTTAGAGGCAGTCAGCAGCCAGCAGCAGGAGAACGCCACAGGGCCTATGAGACAACCTCCACATCAAATATTTGCTGTTACAAGTTAAAGATTCTTAGACATAGGAATAGGTAGAGAAAAAAACATAAAACAGTGAATGGTGTCATTTTACAGCAAGGCAGAGGTCAAAGATATAAGCAGGAGAGGGGCTAGTTAATTTTAGATTAAGCAGGAATTTATTCGTGGACCACTGTCCTTTCAAACCAGCAAGGATGGGAGGTCCTATTATTGTCATAATTTGGATTCTGCTTGCAGAGCTAGCCTTGGGGTGGTTCAAACCTGATGAGTTTGATTCAAGGAATCAGGAAACAACTCTACCTGGCACAGGAAAAGAAGCTTGAAGTCACGCCTACCACTCAAGAGAGAGCCTGAGGATGGGCTTTGAGAAAGAGTTTCTCTAATGCAGCACTTCCAGAATGCAGCAAAGGGAGGAAGGGAATGTGTCAAAAAATGTGGCTAGATTCCTTTGCTCTTAACTACTCTCTCCAGGAACCAGAGCTGGTACTGGATACCAGAGTTCACACTGAAACATGTAGTGGAATTTGTTCCATACCTGAAGTGTCTGAAACAGTTCTTGGGCTCCTGTAAAAACAAACAGCACATCTCAACATTTTGCTAGTGTAACTACAAGTATTTAGAAAAGACTTACGAGAGATGAGATAAGCTTTGTGGGTAGTAATGAAAGATGTTTTGCAAGTCTAGTATGTTATTGATCATAAAACGTGGTAGAGTAAAATTACCTAAATTTCTGTAAAACACAAGCTCTCCAAACTGTAAGAGCCGTAAAAGTGGATTGCATGTAATAACACATGATCTATTTTGATTGTCTCTTTCATAGTTTACTCAATGAGACTGCTTCAACTAGGGCAGCCCCAGCCCTGTCGCCTCCCCTGACTTGGAAACTCTTGGTGTTAAGACTCAGGAGAAGCTAACTAGTTCTGCCCAGAGGCTTAAGTATCTAGGTAAATTATTTTGGGGATACCAGCTCTCACAGAAGCCCTGGAGGAAGTTCTGGAATGGATGAATGCCTGGGGTTAAAAGAAGTCACCAGCCTCTGCTAGCTTTTTTACCACCATCTCTGTGGCCTTGCTGGGAATTGTTGCCCTTGCGAATATTGCAGGAAAACAACACACCCAAGTATTTGCTCAAGTGATTATAATTCGTATATTTTAGTGACTAAAGCAGGAGGATAGCAGTTTTTCAGACTATTTCACTTTCAGAAATGTCTTTGCAAGAAGAAATTCATTTTCTGCCTTTTTTTTTTTTTTTTTTTTAAGGTACTAGGGCCAGGGACCTTGTATGTGGGCAGCCAGCACTCAACCACGGAGCCACACCAGCTCCCCTGAGATGATTTTTCATTTGTTTGGGTTTTTTTTGGTTTTTAACTTTAGGAGGCCCTGGGAACCAAACCCAGGACCTTCCGTGTGGGAAGTTGGCGCTCAACCACTTGAGCTACATCTACTCCCCATTTCTGCACTCTTGATTTTAAAAAATAATAGCCATAATTATTTTCTTAACCTCCCTAGCATGCTAAAACATAAACTTAAGTAACCTAATTTTTAGCAAGTCCTTGTTTCTTTTTTTTTTTTTACTGTATTTTTCTTCATTAGCCTTGTAAACTAAATTCTTTAGCATTGACAAAAATATATTTTCTTATGTCTCACTCAAATAGATAATGTGAAACATCATCTATTCCTTCCCACTAATGCTGCCATTAGCTTCTTCTTGAATATATTTCTTAAACACATTTTCAGTAAGTATTTTGGAAGGATTGCTGTTTGGGTTAAGAAAAAGTTTGGAAAGAATACTCTTAGATATTATCTTCTCAGATAAAAGCAAAAGGACGTAATTATGATCCACTATAAGGGGTCTAGTAAATAAATCAGGTTCAAATTCTACAATGGATCTTTCATGAAGTAAATGTTAAATTAGCAATTCTATGAGGAATTTGCAAATAAAGGTTTACATAGCCTTCAGGAAATGGGTCTGGTGATTTAAATGAAATTTGAGCTTAATAAAAGTTTTCAAGAGGCTGAGAAATATCAAGTAAATGCGCTTTTAAAAAAATCAGTGCAAATTAAATAAAGCCTGCTGCTATCCTCTTTACAACAAAGAGGAGAGTCACTCTCAATTATGCAGATATGAGAAGGAATGTAAATGCTTTGTAAAGTAAGTTCTTTGCTTCTAAAGGACCAAAGTGACATTCTAGAAAAGTGTGTTTCTATAGTTTTTCATTCTTCTAGATTTAAATTGCTCAATTTATATGTTAAGGATCAGTCAGTCTGAGTGCAGAATACTCAATAAGGTCATTTGCCCCACCCCCCAAACTATGTGGTTATAAAGTGTCATTGAAATAGTCTTGGAGAAGAAAAATAAAATATAGAATTTATTGACTCTAAGGTATCCTGACTTAAATCCTACAAATGTCCCAGGACTAAGGCATCTGTTCTTAGATAGTGTATCTTTCGTTTATAATTAACATTCTCAAATTAGACTCTAGCTAGTAATTGTGTTCCTGATGCAAATAATCAATGACAAGAGTGATATCCTTGAGCTTAAGAGGCTTACTGGGAACCGACATTTTCTTTTTTCTCCCTCTGCTTACTTAGCTTTTTCCGCAGCAGTGTTAGCAGATACATGGCACAGGAAGCTGAGGACCAGGAGAGGAAGAGCTTGAAGAATTTGGGGTCTGCTAACCCTCACAATACTTTTTATCTTTAAAATTATTATTATTTTTTCCTATTTATATAGGGATTAATTTTCTCATAATTTCTACCAGTGATCATAATAGTGAGACTAACTAAACTTGTGGAGCAATTTTTATCCTAAAAATTCAAGTTATCCTTATTTTGATATTTTAAAAAGCTATTATATTAAGGGCCAATATAAGGCTCGGGAGATTTTATTCAGGAGATGGAACTGCAATGGTGGAGACATATCATACATATCCAAAAACCATAGAACTGAACAACACAAAGAGTTAAGCATAATGTAAGGACTATAGGTTAATACTAATTTATCAATATTGATTCATTGGTTGTAGCAAACCTAACATACTAATGCAAGATGCTAATAGGGGAAATTGTGCAGGAGCTGGTAGTGGTGAGGGGTTTGGAGGCAGGGTGGGATAGAGGTGTGGAACTCTGTTCTATCTACTCAATTATTCTGTAAATCTAAAATTATATTTAAAAACTAAGGCTATTAATTTTTTAAAAAGATTTCAAAAGTCATTAAGAGCTTATCTAATGCATTATATACAAAGGGGCAAGGAAAGAAGTAGAAATAATGTAAACAGCTACCCTTGTAAGATTTTGAATTGTAGCGTTGGACAAGGAAGGGGCAATGGATTTGAGATATATGAACATAATAAAGCAGAAGGAAGACATCAGAATGACCAGACCTGATCAATTACTGCTTAGGACAAATTAATACATTGGATGGATTTATTTTTATCTCTTTCAATTTTTAGAAACCTTAAGTTTTTCTGTTAAAGCCATACTCTTGAATAATAGCTAAAGATACTTCTGCTGAGTGGTACCTACCTCTATATTCTCACATCCCCTTCTCCCTTCCCTTCCTATTTCTGACTGAAGGTTTCCATTTTGATCTCCCTTCCTTCTCCTCCCTCTCTCCTGGTTTTTAGTTTTGGCTTGTTTATCTTTGTTCTTCTTTCTCTCCTAACTCATCGGACTTACCACTAGCCCTCTTGTTATTGTTTAGTTCCACTGGAAAAGCTCAGTGGTTACTGTCAAGAAATAGATTGGGGGAAACAGACATGGTCCAATGGATAGGGCGTCCGCCTACCACATGGGAGGTCCACAGTTCAAACCCCGGGCCTCCTTGACCCATGTGGAGCTGGCCCATGCGCAGTGCTGATGCGCGCAAGGAGTGCCGCCCCACGTGCAAGGAGTGCGCCCCGCAAGGAGTGCGCCCCGCAAGGAGTGCGCCCCGCAAGGAGTGCTCCCGTAAGGAGAGCCGCCCAGCACGATGACGCAACAAAAAGAAACACAGATTCCCAGTGCCGCTGATAAGGATGGAAGCGGTCACAGAGGAACACACTGCAAATGGACACAGAGAGCAGACAACTGGGGGGGGGGAGTGTGGAGGGAAAGGGGAGAGAAATTAAAAAAAAAAAAAGAAAAAAAGAAATAGATTGGCAGTGTTACCAGGAAAATTTCTCTATTTCAGCTACTTCTCTGCCCTCAATCTGAGACAGACAATTTTCTGTGGGAGATAACAGCAATTCCCATTTTGAACCCCCCAACTTAAATAAACCCAAATATCAGATCTCCTAGTCATACAGCAAACATTCCTGGAAGAAGTCTTCCTTGAGTTGGAGCCAATAGTTCTCCCTACGGAATTCGGGAGGAATCCTCGTGGGAGAGGAGTCCTTGCTAAGCTCTCCTCCATTCTTTGGTCTGGCTTCTCATAAAGCAATGCTTCTCAGCCTTGAGCATTCATCAGCATCACCTAGGGCAGAACGCTGGGACTCACCCCTCACTTTAAGATTCAGTAGGATGCAGTAAGGCCCAGGAATTCGCCCTTCTAACAAGTTCCAGGTGATCCTGCTGCTGCTGCTGCTGCTGCTCCATCAGACACACTTTGAGAACCTCTGGTATTAGGAAACCCTAGATATTAAACTTAATGTTTTGCATGAGCAGACAATCGAAAGTATCATAGTCAAGATCCATCAACATTTTGAAGTCTGGGCACTTGGATCTGGAGGCTCTGGAGTTGTGAGAAATGCAGCAGCCTAGGAGCTAATGCCGAGATTACTCTGATTTCTAGGTTTGCCAATCTCTTAAGGATCACCCATATTCCTTCCCTTCGCTTGACTCCTACTTAGCTAGGCAAGAAGGTTAAAAAGAAAGTCAGGGAGCAGATGTGGCTCAAGCAGTTGAGGGCCTGTTTCCCACATGGGAGGCCCTGGGTTGGGTCCTTAGTCCCTCCTTAAGAACAAAGACAACACAACAAGCAAACAAATTTGTCAAATGGCTTAATGTTCACTTTTGAAAAGTATTCATGGACAAAAACTCTACAAACTCTGTAACTCCTGTTTTTTAATCTCTATCTAGTAAATGATATGTATTCATTTTAAAATTTGTTTATTGATTAGTTGATTGCCATATTATTTTACTCTAGAATAAAAGTTTTCATTGTGTTCAGTTAAAACATTTTTACCTCAAATCCACTTTGTAATTGTTTTTAATTTTTTTTCTACTTTTAAAATATTTTCTTTTATCTTTTTTTTTCAAATCCACTTTTAAAATTTAGCCATCTGTGGACTTACAAAGAATTGTTCAATATCTTCTGCATACAGTGGAAGATTAACACTTTCCTCTTCAGATTAAATAGCCTTAATTTTTTTTTTTTTTTTTACTGTATTAAAAAAATAAGTTTAGTGCTTTTTTCTCCAGTTCTTCTCTGGATTCAGTTTATTTGGTAGTATTTTGGACGAATTACCTCAGAGGTCCTTCACGTTGTAGACTCAGTTTTGTACTGTATATTCAATGTGAGTCAAATTTACATTAGATTTATGTTCAGATTTGGTCACATTCTAATCTAGAATCTAAGCTTATCTTTCTCCTCGGACCCTCCCTCCTTCCCTTCCTTTCTTCCTATGTTTTATCTTTCTATTCTATTTTTCTAAGCAATTACTATACACCTGACATTGTGGACTTTTTTTTTAAAGATTTATTTTTTATTTCTTTCTCTCCCCTTCCCTGCCCTTCCCCACCTAGTTGTTCTGTTATCTGTGTCCATTTGCTGTGTCTTTTTCTGTGTCCACTTGTATTCTTGTCAGCGGCACCTGGAATCTGTGTCTCGTTTTGTTGTGTCATCTTGTTGTGTCAGCTCTCTGTGTGTGTGCTGCCACTCTTGGGCAGGCTGCACTTTTTTCGCACTGGGTGGCTCTCCTTATGGGGTGCGTTCCTTGTGCGTGGGGCTCCCCTACACAGGGGACATCCCTGTGTGGCACAGCACTCCTTGCACGCATCAGCACAGCGCATGGGCCAGCTCATCACATGGGTCAGAAGACCCTGGGTTTTGACCCTGGAACTCCCATGTGGTAGGCGGGTGCTCTATCTGTTGAGCCAAATCCGCTTCCCGTGTACTTTTAAATATAAGCTTATTTAATCCTTGTAACATGAGGAAACTAAGATTTGAGAAGTTAAGTACTTTGCCCAAGATCACACAGCTAGTAAGAATAGGGCCAGAATTTGAACACAGGTTTGTCTTACTGCAAAACTCATTCTGTAACTGCTATTAAATGCTCTCCCAATTAATGGCTCTTAGCATCAGTTTGATTTCTAAAATATACATGTAATCAATTGTACAATAAAAGTTTAATAAAAATGTCTCTCAATAGCTAAAACAAATAACAAGATAATCCCTCAATCACCAATTATGCCCAATTTTGTGGTTTCTTCCCTTTCATACCACTGTGTATACATGTTTTACAATTTTACATTTCTTACCTGTAATTCCTTATCATTCACATAGTCTTTTGCATTGAAATTCTTCTAATTGCTTTTCCTAATGTGGATCTGATGTTTCACTAAATTACCATACTATTCCCCAATTAGCTGTTCTCCCACCAGGGATCATTTGGATTGTTTATAGATGTTAACTACAAAACACTACATTCATATTAATGATTTCCTCTTTGAATTATTTCTTTGACATGTGTTCCTGTAAGTCAAAGGATATAATCATTTGTAGTATGAATGGCCAAATCACTCTGTAGAATACTCCCCACCACTTACAGTGGCACCATCAATTTTACTGGCATCCAATGAAAAGCAACTGGCAATTGCTTAATTTATATATCTTTAATTATTAGCGAGGTTGGATCCCTCAGTATTTGTCTTCTGGAATAAATTTTCTATTCATAGTCTTAAACCATTTGTTAATTGGATCCTTTACAAATTTCCACCAGCTACTTATACATGTGGCAGGTAAAACTAGATAATCTATTATTCTTTTTCCATTCTGTTGGTGTGTATTTAAAATGAATTATTTGGAAGATATTTGTAATAGTTGTATAGTCAGTCACTGTGGAGCTCTCTTCTCCCAGAGCTTTGCACTTCCTTCAGGTCCCAACTCAAATGTCTTTTCCTCAGTGAGACTGTCCAGGTCTTCCTGGAATCACTCTTTACAGCACATTTAAGCTGGCAAATATATTATTTGTTTATATTATCTATCTCTCCCCACTAGAATGAAACACTCCATGAGATAAGGACTTGATTATTTTCACTGTTTTATTCCCAATACCTAGCACATAGAAGGTGCTCAGTAAATATTGAATGAATGAATCAAACTTTGCCATTGAAAATTTCTTCTTTTTAATGGACAAGAAATGAGCCCCTCTCTCATCTAAGACAATGATATCATTCCATTCTCTTCTCATTCTTTTTAGCTAGTTTTAGAATATTTTACTCTTTCCCATCTGACATTTTTTTTTGTGGCAAGGCATAAATCTAAATTTACTATGTCCAATATTTTCTGGACTTTTGCTTTGTCCATGCTTCTATTTAATTCATATCAGTTTGAATCTATTTTTGTATCTCTATTTCTATATTCTAAACTCTGCATCAGTAGTTCTGATGGCCATTTAATTATAATATGACTTAAGTTTTTTTATTATTAGAGAAGTTGTGGGTTTATAGAACAATCATGCAGAAGACACAGGATTCCTATAAACCATTCTATAATTAACACCTTGCATTGGTATAGTACATTTGTTACAATTCATGCAAGCACATTTTTCTAATTGTACTATTAACTATAGACCATGGTTTAACCTAGGGCTTACTATTTTTATGTTGTGCAGTTCCATGGTTTGTTTTTTTTTTTAATTTTGACTTAAGATTCTATAGACCCAAATCCCCATCGACAATTTTCATTCCCAGTATTTCCTTAAGATTCTTAACCCAATTTTTTCCACACACTTTTAATAACTTTACAGTAACTTCAAGATATATATGGAGATACTAACTGGTATTATATAAAATCTATAAACTGACTTAAGGGTCTAGTTATTTTTCTAGTCTCAAATCTACCCAACCAGGAAAGTCTATTTTCTCTTATTGAAATCATCCTTTATTTCTGCCATTAACGTTTTGCAATTCCATTTGTATAGATTACTTATTACCCTCTCTAAATATTTGATTTTGTCCTGTTGTTGCTATTGAAAATTATATTTTCTTTTTTCGATGCATTTTTGTTTTATTAACAAACAAAACGAAAACAGATTATTTTTGTGAGTTTACTTTATAATCTGTGACCTTCCTAAACTTGTTTACAAACTAATATTTTTCATGATTCCCAGGTTTTCTAATATTGGTTGCCATTTGCAGAGTAATATTTCACATCTCATATTTATTGTCTGCATTTCTCTCTCCTATTGCAACTGCTAGGCATCTTAGGTTAAAATAAACACAAGTCAACGGGATCATCCTAGCTTTGTTCTATGTTTTAAGTAAAATGCTTCTGGAATTCCTTCACTGAAATGATGCTGTGCCTGGTTTAGAGTAAACATTCTTTATCATGTTAAAGGAAAACTCATCTTTATTTTGTGGGTCTTTATCAAGAAGGAGTATCAAACTTTATCAAATGTGTTCAAAGAATTATGCTTTTTTTACTCTTCTATATTTACATAATGATTTAAATGGACAGTTTTCTTAATTGTATACTAAGCTTGCTTTATTTTGCCTAAATTCTAAGAATTTAGCATTTGTCACATATAAGATTAACCTATAATTTCCTTTTTTATGTTGTTTTTGTCAGTCTTTACAATCCAGACAAGTTATTTGCTTCACAAAATTAGAAAAACCAATGTTTTTTAATAACTCTATTTGGAAAACCTCACATAAAATAGAGACAATTCTTTGAATATCTGAAAACCTGTCCAGTAAAAGTTAGGACTAGGTCCTTTTCTTTTATGGAAGGTTCTTAGATAATTTTTTTCCCTGTTTCTTCATGTCCTCCATTTCTGATTGAGCTAGTTTTGCCTCTTTGTAATTTTTGTTAAAGCCCTTTATTTAATTTAGGTTTTTCAAGTTCTGAAAGCAAAGTTACATATAATCTTTCTCAATATTTTGTCATTTTTTCTATTAGTAGCTGTGTTCTTTTACATTTCTGAAGTTATCTTTTTTAAACAGCTGTCCCAGTAGTTTGCTAGCTTTGCTGTTCTTTTTAAAGACTTACCTAAGCTCTCAGTATTTCAAATTATTTTAAAAATTTCTACTTTCCTTTTTAAGTTTACTTTTTATTTTCCTGTGTTCCTTCTTTTTATGATTTTCTCCGATTTTCATTGTGATAACATACATACAACAACGTAAAATTTCCCATTTCAACCATTTTCAAATATACAATTCAGTGGTGGGAATTACATTCACGTGTTGTGTAACCATCACCATCGCCTGTGTATCTTTTTTATATTTAAAAATATTACACATAATTCATTACAGTCCTTATTTTTGTTCTTGCTAATATACACATTCAGATCTCTGACTTTTCCTCTGGTTTCTTTTTAGGGGCTACTCCACAATGATCAGGTGACTGTTGTCTTTAGAACACTACACTGCTCACTCACATTCAGCTTGCATCAAGCGATGGAAATTATGGAAATTATTTTTTCAGATTATTGAGTCATTAGTTAGAAATGTAAAGAAATATAAAGAATTACAAAAAATACCAATAAAACACCCCTTACTCCAAAATGTGAATGCTGTGACTCTCTTCTATTTTTTAAAGACACAGGATTGACACCAGCCAGGTAACCCAGAATGCCAATTGCCAGCTCAGCCGGGTGAGAAGTTGGTGTGAAAATAAAAATGAGCCACGGTAAGACCTTGGCTAATTGCATGGATAATTAAGAGGTGACTATATGATCATTCCATCACACATACCTGGATTCTTCAGGCTTGACCGCTGTATCTTCTACGTCAGTCTTCCTTTCTTCAGAGGTTTTATCATCTGTCTCCTTGGATAAATTTGTCTCACTTACTTTGGGAGTCAAGGTAGTTCGAAAACATCTTTGGTCTTCACAAGTCAGTTTTACGTTTGAGATGGTGACATGTTTTGAGGATTCTTTTAAGTCATTCTTATCACGTTTAGAATTTCGTAAACACCCAGTCTTCAGTACGTTTTCAAGTTTTTCCTTTGAAAAAAAGAAGCAGCAGCAAATCAGGTATTAGAAGACCAGGATATAGAAATAGATTATGGAGCAGTAGCCAATAAAGTAATCATTCATCTCCTCCTTGTTTCTGAGTATCCAAGAGCAAGTAGGTGCAAGATGGAAGCAGTGAGGCTTGGTGTTGCATGATCATTGGGAACTGCTGAGGCCCGCGCTGGAGGGAGGCAGGCAGGGGCGGGTATTCAAAAGCTTATGTTGTCATGTACACCAGTGTCACCTCAAACAAGAAAATTAGTACTTGCTTCCAGGCTCTTAGTCACTGGTGCAAGGAAGGTTTTCTAGAAAAGTCTTGCCACCTACTCTTCAATCTGAGGTTGCTCTTACTCAAGAGCATTTAATGGGTGGCAGAAAACCCTAAAATTAATACCCCAAACCTTCCCCCTTCTTCCTCATTTCTGCCTGCCTCAGAATCTTTTCAGAGCTCGGAGCAAGACAGTCAGCAAGTCTTAGGGACACCGTCTCTGGAATGTTCCTCACATCTGCCCCTTCTTCCTCCCACTGCCACTACCTACTCCATTACCTCTATTAAATTCCCCTAAATACAATGCAAGAATCTCCTTCTTTAAAAAATAAAACTTAATTTCCCTATCCACCCCCAACAATGACAGCAATACGTATTTTAGAATTTTTGGAAACTCCTGTAAGGTGTAAAGTGAAAGCTAGAAAATTATTGATTGCATAATGCCATGGTTCAGAAACAAGCACTCTATGGTACATTTCACTCTGGTCTTTTTGTCATTTATTTATATCTGTGTGATTTTAGGTTATGATGCAGTTCGATATCCTATCCTTTTCACTAAATGTTTTATTATAAGCATTTTCTTCATGCCATTGAAAACTGTGTCAAACTACTTAAAAATTTTGCAGTTAAAAATTATCTTTATTGTAGGGATCGTCTTCTTCATTTTTCACTCAACCTTATATCATGAGGGTGTTTCCAAGTCAAGGAAGAGTCTTCAAAGTTTTAATAAAGCTTTAATTCATGGAGTATGAATGCATTTAATGAATATCTACTGAATGCCTAGGACCTATCAGGCACTATGGTAGGTTCCGAATACAATGGACTTGGCAGCTGTCCCTCATGGATTTTTATATTTTTAACCATTCCCCTGTGTTGATGTTTATGTTGCTCCCATGTTTATTATTTAATTTTTATGAACCTGGTATAAATGTGGTATGATAAATCTTTGTAGCTAAATCCTCATTCCTGTATCTGATTATTCCTTAGGAAAGAGTCATAGGAATAGAATCTCTGAGTCAAAGTGTATAAACATTTTTAAGGTTCTTGATTAAAAACAATTTCAAGAAAGTGTCTCAATTCTCTTCTGTACTTGAAATCTAAATGAATTCCTTGTTCACTACAACTTAACTAACATGGGCTTTAAAAAATTGGACAGTTTCATAAATCGAATATTTTCTAAATTTGCATTTCTTTGATTGCTAGCAAAGTTAAGCTTTTTTCACTGTATTTATTTGCCGTTTCTTCTATGAAATGTCTGTCCCTGCCCTTTGCCATTGCCCGCTCTGGCCCTGGTGGAGGTTTTTCAGCAGTTGTTTTCCCAGTGGTCTTGCTTCCTAGCATCCATCCTGCCATCAGATTAATCTTTTAAAAACAGACCTCCCTGTTGCTTAATGTATGTAGAATTTTTAATAAGGCTTATTGTAAAAGGGTGGAAATGAGTAGAGTTGATGGCGACACATGATAATGAGCATAACACTGCTGATTTGCAAATGTGATTGTCGCTGAAAGGGGTAGTCTGTGGACGCAAATGTCAATCGAAAGGAAGCCAGAGAATGACGTAGGAACTTTCATAACAGTGATTCTGGTGGTGGGTGATTGTGGTTAATAGTATAAATATAAGAATGTTTCTCTTTTACAAAGTGTTAAGAATATGGTAATACATGGGAAAATTACAACTAATGTAACTTACGGGTGATAACAGTAACATTGTAATGTTTTTGCAGCAATGGCAAAGAACATACTATATAAATTCTAATGGACAACAACAGGGGGGTTTAAGGGGGTATGAGATTTCCTTTTGGAGTAATGAAAACATTCTAAAATTGAAATGATGACAGCACAACTCTGTGATGAAAATGAGAGCCACTGAGTGTACACGCTGAATGGATTGTAGAAAGCATGGGACTGTATAACACAGGGACTCCTGTAGTGGAAGATGGACTGTGATTAATAGAATAAATATGAGAATGTTCTCTCATGAACCTAACAGATATATACTACTAATACAGGGTGGTAATATTTGGGTAGGTTGGGAGAAAAAACACCAAATATGAGATATGGGCTATAGTTAGCAGTAGTATTTTGACGATGCTCTTTCATAGTCTAAAACAAATGTTTCACAACAATATAAGGTGCTGGTGGTGAGGTGATGTATGGGAGCCCTATATATTGATATGCATGTTTGTTTTGGAGATTCCCAACTTTTACTATACACTTATTGTGTATTTATGTTCATGTATGAATGATATACTTCAAAAAATTTTCTTTAAAAAAAATCTCCCTCATTCCTTTGCACAGAAGCTACTTAGTACTTAAGGTCTGAACAAAAGATTAAGTCTAAACTTCTCAACTTGGCATTCAAGGGTGGCAAGCAAATTTCCAATCCTACATTGCTGTAGTTGCCACTTCCTTTATGCTCTATCAAACTTTTTTTCACTTTCTTTTGTTTTCTTTTTTTTTTTTAAAGATTTTATTTGTTTATTTATGCCCCCCCCCTCCTTTGTCTATTCTCGGTGTCTATTTGCTGCGTCTTGTTTCTTTGTCCACTTCTTTTGTTCTCAGCGGCAGGGAAGTGTGGGCGGCGCCATTCCTGGGCAGGCTGCACTTTCTTCCACGCTGGGCGGCTCTCCTTACGGGGCGCACTCCTTGCGCGTGGGGCTCCCCTACGCGGGGGACACCCCTGCGTGGTAGGGCACTCCTTGCGTGCATCAGCACTGCGCATGGCCAGCTCCACACGAGTCAAGGAGGCCCGGGGTTTGAACCGCGGACCTCCCATGTGGTAGACGGACGCCCTAACCACTGGGCCAAGTCCGTTTGCCTCTTTTGTTTTCTAAAGCCACTTACTTATTTTAATTTTTTATTTTCCTACTTCAACAATACCCTGATGTATTGAAATTTCACTCCATCCTTCAATGTACTGGTTACTTTCACAGATATTTAAACCCTAAAATAATGCTTGCCTTGTATTCATATCCTCATTTTAGAGATGAGGAAACTAAGGCTTGTGCAGGTTCTGTGACTTGGTTCACACCACACAACTAATATGCAACAGAAGGATTCTAACCCAGGTCTCCTGGCTCCAACTCCCCAATTCTTTCCATTACACTATTATTGCAACTGGTTTAAGTCTGATGATAAGGATGGCCACTGCCTTTGTCAGGATGTCTCAATTCCTTTATACCAGGATTCTAAGAATCCAGTCTCATTAAAATTTCATTACCTGGGCGTGGTTTCCATGCCATTTTGTTAATCAGTGTCAGCTAAGCAAGAAGCGTGATTTTGGCTATCTCTTTCTTCCTGATTATTAAAGAATGAGCATGTTTCATGTCACTTACCTGTTGCTTGGCCCTTTTTATGTCATCATTTTCAAACACCATTTTGACACTGTCGTATTTTGGGACATCGGGGATGTCTGTGACTTCCGTGACTTCTGTGACAATTCTCACCTCTGGGACTTCCAAGACCTCATTTTCTGGAACATCTGTGACATCAGTGATGTCGGTGACATCTGTGTATTCTGAGAAATCCGTGCTGCCCATGACATGTGTGGGCTCTATACATTCATGCATCTGCTGAGACTGGAGAGCTGCAAACACTGTGCTATCCATGATGTCCCCAGAGCCTGTGATATCTGTGCTATTTGTGATTTCTGAGAGACTTGAGACTTCGGACACTTTGGTAGTTTTGATTTTCTCCTGATTCAAGAGGGCTATGAGTTCTACCCATTGACAGAATAAAGTCTCCTGCTTCTGTGCGGGGGCGCAGAGCTGTAGGTAGTAGGCTCGACCGCTCACCAGCTTTACCTTGAGGCGCATGTTCTCAGCATCATGTACAGACAGATTCACAAACTGCAGAGGAAGAAATCTACAAACACACACATGTAACATCGCCTGGTGACCTAACTGTTAACAATGCCTTTCATTTTCAATTTTAAGGCAAAATGAATGAGATGCAGGACAATGGGCACAGGGTGGGGCCATGCTTGTGGCCACCATGCTCCCACGCCTGGCTCTCAGCTTTTGTGTGTGTGTGGCAACATATTTAAAACATGAAGTTTGCCATTTTAGCCATTTTTAAGTGTATAATGCAATGACATCAATTACTTTTATGCTGTTGTCCTACTATCACCAGCTTTCTTTACTAAAACTTTTTCCTTACCTAAAAAAAGGAACTCTTTCCCCTTAAGCAATAACTCCTCACTCCCCCTCTTCCCAGCATACGTTAGCTTTTGAGGCTCAGAACTTTGGTCTTTAGTATACAGAGAAGTAATCAGGCTTAGGGGACATCTCACCTTAATCATATTCTTAAAATCCTAATGTATTAAAAAGTCAGAAATTGTCCCATTTAGTTAATCCCATGCAGTAGAGATTTAGAGGAGTTAAGTGGTTTGCTCAAGCTCAAACAGCAAGTTAGTGAATGGCTGAGACAAGACGGAACTAGTTCTGATGGAAGTCGGGGCTATGGTAAGGAGAGGGAAATGTTCTAGAAAGGCAGTTTATTATGAGCCTTTGGTTCCTGTTATTTAGGTTTAACCAAAAACAAAATAAACAAAACAAAAAACCTGGGTTAACTGCCAGGTAGTCATAAACTATTTCCCCCAACTCTAAGGATGTAACTCTTCCATCATTTGCAGCCATCGGTTCCTCGGGGGTAAAGCATACTTTTGGTGAGAGCCTTACCTCTTGCTTTTGTAACTCACCTGGTGAGCACCAGTTTCTGTCTGGGAGATGAAAGAAGACTTTTAAACAGGGATTTTTTATCTCTCTGGGTGGTGGGTGTCAGATGTGCCAGCAGCATGACGTTGGGGATCTTGTTGTTGGGACTGGAAGAACAGACACCAACAGTCACCCAGTTGGCTCGGTTATGAATGTAAATGGATTCACCTTTCCTGTTGACCTGAGTGCAGAGAACAGGAAGAGTTTTCTGATAAAGTGCATGTCTGTGGCAACCTTGCCTACCTGAGCAGTGTAAGGGTAGGAAAGGAAATAAAGGAGAAATTAACCATAATGCATTTGTTCATTCACTTGTTCATGCTATTCTTAGAAACATTATAGTGAACAGGCAGATGTTGTTCCTGACTAGGGATCTACCTGGGAAGACAAACAATAAATAATAAGGGGAATTGATATAATTACTGTGGTAAGACATGTTACCAAGTACAAGTTCAGGGTGCTTTGGGAGCATATAACCAGGGATTTGAATTAGAGGGAAACTATAGGCTGATAAATGTTTAACAACTAACTGGCTCTAGGAAGGCACACACACAATTTTAATATGCATTTTATTGACCTAAAAGATGAGTAGCGGGAAGCGGACTTGGCCCAATGGATAGGGCATCCCCCTACCACATGGGAGGTTCACGGTTCAAACCGCGGGCCTCCTCGACCTGTGTGGAGCTGGCCCATACGCAGTGCTGATGCACGCAAGGAGTGCCCTGCCACGCAGGGGTGTCCCCCATGTAGGGGAGCCCCACGCACAGGGAATGAGCCCTGCAAGGAGAGCCGCCCAGCGTGAAAGAAAGTGCAGCCTGCCCAAGAATGGCACTGCACACACGGAGAGCTGACACAAAAGATGACACAACAAAAGGAAACACAGATTCCCGGTGCCGCTGATAAGGATAGAAGTGGTCACAGAAGAACACACAGAGAACGGACACAGAGAGCAGACAACTGGGGGCGGAGGGGGGAAGGGGAGAGAAATAAATAAAAAATAAATTAAAAAAAAAAAAGGCGAGTAGCACACCATTTACAAATAATTACATACACTACTCTCTATTTTAAATTCCATATAGCCAATTGATTCTCATAGAAGACCTCATATTCCAAAACCCTTATTGTATCTATAACTTCAAGAGTATCAATAATAGCAAATAATGGGAATGATGTTTTTAGTAATTATTGCCATTGTTTTGAATATAATTTATTTAATTATTCATTTACATATTTTAATTTTAAATCATGGTTGTGTTTTACAGCTGACTGGCAAACTTTTTGAATACTTAACCACTGACCATATCCTATAGATTTCTGGCCATCAGGTCCTCGAAGTCTCCCTTGAGGAAGGGACATCTAGCTGAGACCTGACAATGAAGGAAATCAACTGGGTGGAGAAGAGAGGTTTCCAGTCAGAGAAATAGTATGTGCAAAACCCTAAAATCAAAGAATCCTGGCCAGTAAAATCTCTGCCAGGTAAGCAGAAGAGGCTGGAAAGTGGGTAAATGATGTGAAAGAAGCCAGGAAAAATGGCTGCCCTTGGTTTCTCTGTTGCACAAAAAGTAACAGAATCCTGATTTTGTCTGGTATCCACCCTGCAGGAATGGTGCTCCAGCTCAGGGCTAATCCTGATTAACCCTAACCAGTCATGCTGCTCCCATCCCACCCCCACAGTGATTGCTTTCAGCAAGGTCATGTGACCACATCTGACCAATGAGCCACAGGGGAAGCCTCCTGGTGGCTTCTGGGAAAGGGTTCCCAGCCCTCACAAAGAGTCACGAGGACGAGGCATCTCTCTGCGACTGGCAGCTGTTGTGGTTCTTCCTGGATGACATGCCATGTAGAGAGCTAGCTTGAGGGTGACAGCAAAAGCTGAGACCCTGTGTTCTCAATGCCTCCTGGAAGTGAGCTCATGCCTTGTGGTTTTTGTCACTCTTTGCAGAGTATTGTTTTTCCTTTTCTTTAAACCTATTGCATCAATAATCTTGCCAATTTGCTGACAAAGACGTCCTGAGAGAAGTTATACACTCCAAGGGAACAACATCAAATTATGTACGGTATGGGGCCAGGTCTTGTCTGCAGGCTGCTAACTGCCTCCTCCCATTTGTGTAATTTCAGTAGAGCATGCAAAGGTAGCTGGAAAAGGGCACAGGAAGAAATGTAACAAAAGATTATTAGTAGCACGGAAGTATGTAGGAGGTGAAGTACATCAAATTATGACTTGTGACATGTTCTGGGGACATCACTTCAACATTGAATGTTTCTTGAGCTTCACCTCTTGCCTTTGACATCCTGGAGATGAAAGTTCTCACCTGTACCCAGGGACCAATGCAGGGAGCATGCCTATGGAAGGTAAGTTTCCTAGCCTTTTGAAGAAGTGTCTCTTGTACTCCCTGTCACCCCACTGGAGAATCAGCTGAGTAGCTGCTTTAATGAGTTTGAAGTAATAGCTCAGTGTTCAGTGCTAAATTTTGTTGTGGCATTTCCATGAAGTTTAGTGGCATGGTCCATGACATTGAACTCATTTCCCCTTTTCTTGAACAGATTTATGTTTAATGTTTAGAGAAAAGTTAGAACTGCTCCCTACTGCTTGAAAGGTAAATTCTTAAGAGAAGGATATTTTTTCTCCCTAATACCATCATACTTTTTATTTTATTATAATATTACACAATATAATATTATACCTTTAAACTAAGAGCTCATATTCATTTAATCCCTAGTTGTATCACAGTATTATTCTTTAAAAGTTGGAGAAAGGGCGGCAGACTTGGCCCAGTGGTTAGGGCGTCCGTCTACCACATGGGAGGTTCATGGTTCAAACCCTGGGCCTCCTTGACCCGTGTGGACCTGGCCCATGCGCAGTGCTGATGCGCACAAGGAGTGCCCTGCCACACAGGGGTGTCCCCTGCGTAGGGGAGCCCCACGCACAAGGAGTGCGCCCTGTAAGGAGAGCCGCCCAGCACGAAAGAAAGTACAGCCTGCCCAGGAATGGTGCTGCACGCACGGAGAGCTGACACAAGATGATGCAATAAAAAGAAACACAGAGTCCCGTGCCGCTGACAACAACAGAAGTGGACAAAAAAGACACAGCAAATAGACACAGAGAACAGACAACCAGGGGGGGGGGGGGGGGAAGTGGAGAGAAAAAAAAATCTTAAAAAAAAAAAATAAAAGCTGGAGAAAGTAGTTAACTGAATGCTTTCTTGTGGCAGCAAATCCTAAAAATCACAACTATATAATGTTAGGAAGATTATGATAGAATGATAGATTATTATGGTAGTGTTGGGACAGAATTCCTTGGCAAATTCCAGTTAGCTGAGAAAATTTGATATGAAATTTCTACTTTAGCATTATAATTCTTTTAGCTTGTTTAAAGTTCCAAACTATTTCCTTTAGTCGTATTGTGCATTCTCTTGCCACATTCAAAACAGTTCTCCTAGTCTTTTCAGTTGTCTTTGAGACACTTAATTCCTGAAGTTACTAGAACTGACCTCAGGGCTCAGGTATTGCTTACCTGGATAAAGTTGCTCTCTAACATGGGAGGAAACAAGGAAAGGGCATACTCTCCTCCATTCAGCATATTTTGAAGTTCACCTGGGCCACCGGAGCATGAGTTGCGAAGGGCACCATGTTCATTGATCTTCGTGGTGGATCTCCTGGGGTTCTTCTTCATTGTGCTGAAAGAAAACATCGGAAAATTGAGGACCAGAAATATAATTAATGGATATATAGAGAATGTAATATAAATAATTGAGTTGTACCATTTACTCATTCACTCAGTAAATTTTATCAACAGCTACCATATGCCAGGCACAGTACCAGACACCGGAGATACATCTAAGTAGGACTAAGATCCATGCCCTCATGCAGCTCACACTCTATGGGAGGGAGACGGTAAGTAAGCAAAAAAAGTGATGTTGGATGATAAGGGCTATAAAGACTAAAACAGATAAAAAAGGAATAAAAGGTGACGGGGGCATGGAACTGGCAACACTAAATATACGAGAGAATGAGCTAAAAGAAAAACATTCAGAAAAAAAGGATGAGCTATAACAAACAAATAAAGAAAAATTGCAACCTAAAACAGAGGATGGGAAATAACAATCAACAACATTTATTTAGTGCTTAATCTGTATCTTAGTTTGCCATGGGGCTGCTGATGCAAAGTACCAGAAATGGTTTGGCTTTTATAATGAGAATTTGATTTAGGGTAAAAGCTTACAGTTCCAAAGCTGTGAAATGTCTCAATAAGGCATCAGCAGAGATGACTTCTTGGAGGTCCTGCGCCTGGGGAAGCAAGATGGCTGCTGATTTCTGCTGAGGTCTCTGCCTTCCCCTCCAGAATCTACCATCGCCCGGAACTCAGCTGTGGTCCACCAGGCATAGGGCTTGTCTCTTATCAGGTCTCTTCTCTTAGTCGAGGCTGCTCCACTTTCTTCCTGAGTTCAGCTGTGAGCTGTCAGGTACATGGCTCATTTCCTCAGCCGTGAGCTGCTCTGAGGGCCCAGCCCCCTGGGGTCCTCTTTCCATGCCTCTGTGCTCTGTGTTCCAGACTCCAGGACCCCTCTCAGCTCTAGGGGCTTCTCCTGCAGTCCTTTCTCACACGGCAGGATCAATACGACAGCTTCCTTTTTCTCTGCGTCTGTCTTTCTCTGTTTCTCTGTTTATATCAGCTCAAGTAAGAGGGTGGAGACGCAACCTGAGTCATGCCCCATGGATGTAGTCCAATCAAAAGGATTTCACACCCACAGCAATGGATTAGTTAAAAAACAATCTTTTTCTTTTTGGGATTCATAAGGAGAACTTCAAAATGCCACAGTATGTGATAGGTATTAAAGGTTTTACATACACTATCTCATTTAATTCTCAAAATACTATGAGGTAGGCACTATTTTTTCATTTAAAAAATTTCTTGAAGTATATCACTCATATATGAACATACATAAACAATAAGTGTATAGTAAAAGTTGTGAAATTACAAAACAAACATGCATAATAACATCATACAGAGCTCCCATACATCATCCTACCACCAACACCTTGCATTGTTGTGAAATATTTGTTAAAGATGATGAAAGAGCATCAACAAAATATTATTACTAACTATAGTCCATATCTTACATTTGGTGTATTTTACTCCAACTCCTCCTATTTTAATACTGTTTATTAGTATAATCTATTTGTTACAGTTCATGAGAGAATGTTCTCTTATTTGTTCTGTTATCCACAGTCCATCTTCTACACAGAATTCCCTGTGTTATACAGTTCCATGCTTTGTACAATCCATGCAGTGTGTGCACTCAGTGGCTCTCATTTTCATCACAGAGTTGCGCTGGCATCACCTCAGTTAATATTTTCATTACTCCAAAAGGAAAAAACCCATATCCCCTTAAGTCCCCTAATTTAGTCCCGCAGAATTGATAATTAACATCTTCTTTGCCATTGCTGCAAAAATATTACAATGTTACTGTTAATTATCACCCATAAGTTACATTAGTTGTAATTTCCCATGTATCAGCATATTCTTAACACTTTGTAAAAGAGAAACATTCTTATATTTATACTAATAACCACAATCTTCATCCACCACTGAAATCACTGTTACACAGTCCCTACATTATTCTTTAGCTTCCTTTCTACTGACATTTACATCCACAGATTACCTCTTTCAGCTACAATCACATTTACAAATTAGTAGTGTTGGTTATACTCACTGTGCTACCATCAACTCTATTCATTTCCACACTTTAAAAATAAATCTTATTAAAAATTCTATATACATTAAGCATCAGCTCCCATTCTCAACCTACATTCTACACCTAATAATATATATGCTACAGTTTACCACTGTGAGTTTACTTGTCATATTTAGCTCATATTAGTGAGACCAATCAATATTTGTCCTTTTCTTAGTCCTCAGGGTTCATCCGTGTTGTCCTTTGCATCCTGATTTCATTTTTTCTTACAGCTGAATAGTATTCCATTGTATGTATATACCACATTTTTAAAAATCCAGTCATCAGTTGATGGCCACTTGGGCTGTTTCCATATTTTAGCAATTGTGAATTATTGAAGTAGGCACTATTACGACACTCACTTTAAAAAACCATCTGTTTTGCATATTTATTGGATCATCTTGACACAGAACCGTTCCAGCAGCATGATATGTCTCTCCTTTACATGGAAATGTCAATAGCAAATAAATTCTTATATAACACATTATACAATTTCAAAATTCTAGAATCACTGCACAGGATTCTGCAATAGATTACATGTTAAAGTGATGGTTTTCATCAAAAAGAAAAGTTAAAATGTCACCAAGGACCATCATCTGTGGAAAGTTCAGTCTCACCTGCAGCTGGCACAGAGTGGGGCTGGGCGGTGGTCCCTGTGCCCTGCTAGAGCCTCTCCTGCTCAGTGGGTCCCGCTGTGAGGAACAATGCTCATTTTATAGTCCATGCAACTGGGGCTTAGTGAGGGGAAGCAATTTAGCTAAGGTCACACAGCTTGTAAATTTTCAAACCAGGAGTCAGACCCTCATAATCTGGCTACAGGAGCATATGCCATTTCCCATTGTTCTGCCTTGTATGCTTGGAAAGATGCGTGTGAGAGTTGGTAAGGCTAAGTGGGTCAGGATAGGTCAGGATGGGCGGGGAAAAGGGAAGAGAGGAGGGGGAGGAAAAGAATCCAGAAGGTGCCACTCTCCATCTTTCTATTCCCTTCCCTTCCTGAACAATCTGTCTTCCTACATTCATTAGATGGGACACAGAGAGGGAGGCATCTGTGCTAGGGAGACGTGGGAAGCCACAGCTCAGAAGTCAAGGGAGGTAAAGGGCACCGATTGTGGAGGAGAGGGATGAACTCACTCTTTGCATTTAGTGATATGACTGAATAACATGTGCTTTACTTTTGAAAACTCACATTGTATGCATGCCAGAGTAGGGAATCAGAGTCCAAGTGGGGTACACAGGACCCAGGATGGTGGAAGAGATGGGGATTGGTTACATACTGAGGAACTGACCAAACAACATAAGAAACCATGAGAATCTGACATGTATAAATGAATAAACTGAAAGCTTTATGAGGAGCAGAATTGTATATAGTTTAACATATCTCCCACCAGCATACTTATTAATTTCAAAGGGGAAAAAAGTAACTTTACAGTGAAGAAGCAGGGCATATATCATCCTAATGAAGTTATGGAAGTGAATGCTATAAGTAATGGGACTAATCAAAATCATGCACCATCACATCAATCATTCTTATTAATAAAATGCAATGAAAAGCACAGTGTATTGCTTCTTTGATATTCCAAAGAAGGATATGTGTCCTGAATTCAGTCATTAGGAAACATCAGATGAATCCAAATTAAGTCATTGTACAAAATAACTGACCTGTAATCTTAAATGTGTCAACATGATGAAAGTCCAAGAAAAACTGAGGAACTGTTCCAGACTGGGGAAAACCAAAGACATATAATTAAATATAAAACATGATTCTGAACAGATCCTTTTGTTACATAGGCCCTTACTGGGCCATTTTGCAAAATTTGAATGGGGTCTCAGGATAGCATGGTGGTAATAAGCATTTTTCATTACCTAATTTTTTTTTTTTTTTTGTGGGAGGTACCAGGAATGGAACCTGGGACCTCATATATGGGAAGCAGGCACTCAACCACTTGAGCTACCTCCACTCCCCTAATACCTAATTTTGATGGTTGTATTTTGGTTATGTAAGAGAATGTCCTTGATTGTAAAACACAGACTATTTAGAGAAGACAGGACATCAAATTGGCAAATTACACTCAATGAATCAGGAAAAAAAGTTCTTTGTACTGAACTTGTAATTTTCCTGAAGTTTGTGATTGTTTAAAAAATTGGTAGGAATAACAAGGAAAAAGAAGGTAAAAGAAGGTTTAGAGAAGACTAGTAAGGAAAGGGCAATAGATGAGTTCTGAAGTTTAGACAGAGTGAAAAGGCTATATTTATCTACTTCAGGTTTCCAAGAAGCATGCTTTGCAACAAAAGCATAAGAATCCTCCACAGCGATTGCAAAGTTAGGGAAAAAAAAGAGCACAGAGTAATGCCATTGTCATCTATGTTTTCTTTACTTTGTGAAAGAAAGCAGTTTGGTATATTTATGAATTCCAAAAATTCATAAATATAGTAGCAGTTTGGTATTATTTATGAATTCCAATAATAGATATTGGGTTATGTTTTTAAACTGGGCTGTTCCTCTGGGTGTATTTGATTGTATTATCTTTAGGGGTTTTCTTTTACTTGATTAAATTATGATTAAGGCTTTGATTGGGCCACGTCAGTAGGATGTTGAGTCTCTGCCCCCTTGGTGGGTGGAGACTCACAGAGAAAGCAGCAGGGCAGAGGAGAGAGTTACAGTTGTTTTTTTGTTTTGTTTTGTTTTGAGAGTTAGAGTTTTAATGCTGGAGCCTGGGAAGTAAATACACAGAGAAACATATACATACAGAAAGAGAGAAGCCTTCATTAGACACGGCAGAGGCCCAGGGATGAGAGATAGGCCATTTGCCTGATAGCTTACAGCTGACCTTGTGTAGAGAGCTGAGTAGCTGAGCCTAGAGAGAAACAAGCCCTGGGAGAGAGAAGAGACTTATTCCAGCCTACAACTGATACTGGAAGAAACTGGGACCTTGAAGACTTAAGAGGAAGAGGAAGGCTGAACCCTTGCAGTTGTTGGCCGCCATCTTGCTCCAACATGTGGTGGCAGACTTTGGTGAGGGAAGTAATTTATGCTTTATGGCCTGGTAACTGTAAGCTTCTACCCCAAATAAATACCCTTTATAAAAGCCAACAAATTTCTGGTATTTTGCATCAGCACCCCTTTGGCTGACTAATACTGTGACATAACCAGTAGGAAAAGGTATTCCATTATCACTTGGTAGTTGAGAGGCAGCCATCTTATAGAAGCTGCCTTATAGAACCAGTGGACATAGCAAGTGCTCAAAATGTCGGTTGGATTCCTTGGGGTCTAAATATATGAAGACTTTATGTAATATGAGAATAATTCAAAAAAGGCATTTTTTAGATGAGAGCAAGGTATGATGTAGGAAGGAAAGCAAAGATCAGCAAGATTTGGCTCAGGCGTACTGGGCAGGGCCAAGCAATATCATTGCCACTGTTTATTCAACTTTCCAGAATGGTCATGATTTCTTACATGTTTGCCACTTTCAGTTCAGACTCCCTTCCATCAGTTCACATGTCTCCTATTGACATCTAGAAAAGTTGATCACTGTAGGTAGTATCCTTGCTACACTAAGTTCCCAGGAGAGAGAAAGAGGAAAGGAAAACTTGGAAATTATGTGAGAAGAAGGGGAAGAGAGCAAGAAAGGGAGAAAGGGAGAAAAAGGGAAGGATGGGTTATGATGATGTAGCTACATGTACTATCAATTCTTACCTCAACTCAGGGCCAAGCCACAATTCTTTCTTGCAGAGAAAGTTTCAGATTCACTTCAATTTGGGCTTCCTCCTTTTCATGATGAAGCCTTTTGTGAAAGAAGAATAAACAGAGAAAATGAAGTTTATAGAAAGGAACCTAATTTCAATATTAGCCTTTACTCTTATTTCAAATGAGGTCTCTGCCTTAGAGTTTTTCTAACTAAAGGAGGTAGGAGAAGGGTAGTCACAGGGCTGTCTTGTATATTTGGGCGGAGCTGTTGGTGATGATCCTAATCGTGGTCTTTTGCTGGGTAAAACCAGACAAGTCATCATGAAGTCATTGCTCATTGTGGGCCTGAAACTGCCAGGCAGTTTCCTATAGCCAACATGGATATTTGATAATGTGACCAAGGAAGTAATATAGACTCAACCTGTGTGCATTGAGGGGCATAAGAAGCCTGAGAGTTATTTCCTTCCCATTAAAAGCCAGAGTAGTCTATACAACTTTCTATCT
The DNA here is from genome assembly GCF_030445035.2 of Dasypus novemcinctus. Lineage (NCBI taxonomy): Eukaryota > Metazoa > Chordata > Mammalia > Cingulata > Dasypodidae > Dasypus > Dasypus novemcinctus. The sequence continues at coordinate 42,942,074 of NC_080675.1, forward strand.
TCTCAGCTGGTCATTGTTGGTCTACATGTACATACTTACATATGCTTATACTTACTATTTTGTCTCTTGTTTATAGTTATCACAGTCTAATATAGTTGCAATCACTTTAAACAATCTTTTTTTGCCCTCTATAAGGATTTGAGTTAAGTAATACCTTCAGGAATATCTGAACCAGGTGAGTCACAACTGATATTTGCTAATAGAACTCATAAAGGGAGCTGGTATAGTGGGAACATAATGGGTCTTTGGAGTTAGACATACCCAGATTTATATTTGGGCTCTGTTACCTGCTATTTTTGTGGCCATGAGCAAGTTACTTAACATCTCTGAGTTCACTCTCCTCATCTATAAAACGAGATAACATTACCCACCTCAAGACAGTGTTGGGGTGATTAAATGCACTGATGAATAAAAGACACAGCACATGGTGCTATCATGTAGTGGGTACCAGCATGGTATCTAAATAGGGCCACTGCTTGTATAGTTATGCCACACCTTACCTTGTATTGGAACGTATAATCTACCCAGTAAATGCTGAGCTGGGTTAATTCTTGATCACTGCTAGTTTCATATTTCCCAAATTTCATTCATTCTAAGCTTAACTCTGAAATGGATGTGCTTGCAATCATGCTCAGCCAGGGGGCAATTGTTTTGTGGTTGCACATGAATGAACTTATGTACACTGATGAACTACATGTGTTGCATTTAATTATCATTTAAAATGTGTTCTTATTTATTACCTGAAAACCTTTTGTTGACAACTGCTGGTAGGATTAAAAAAGTTCCAGTACAAAACTTGTAGAATGCATGCCAGAGACTTTGAAGGAAGTCCCAGAGATGAAAATAGAGCACTCTTTTAAGAAACACACAGAGAATGATGCCAGAGAGGGCAATAGAAATTGCATGGGCAAATTCTAAGTAATAAAGAATTGAGTTACATAATTAGCAGCATTTATTTTCTTTTTTAGTGACACATCAGATAGTATATTTTACCACAGATAGATCTTAGATTTGATGAAATGTAGCAGTCAAAGTTTGCTCATCCAAAGATGGGTGATAGTGTGCACAGTTTTGAAAACAAAATCACTCTAAGAAAGCAAAAACATGCACATATTGGAGAGTGCGTCTACTGTTTACAGATACATGCTAATCAATAGATGCCACATGGACACTGGAACTAGGGAATGCCCCCTGTCAGTGCAGTCGCTTTGTGGCCTCCTGAATTCCCTTGCTCTGAGAACAACACCTTCAGAGGACAATCAGTGGATGGTCTCCAAGGGTAGCCGGTATAGCTTTGCATTCATGGCCTCAGAGCCAGTAGCGAGGGAGGAGGAACGAGAGGAAGGGAAGGGATACAGTGGGGCTTGCAGCCATGACTAGGTCTTTACCCCTCTAGGTCTCTTTTGAATTCTTGAAACAAAGATGAGGTCAGTTAAGGAACAGAAAATGGAACAGACTCTTATCAAGAAATTGATGTGATATTTTCTGTCTTTAAACATTTGTTCTGGAATTATTTTGTCAATTTTGGATTATGTATATAGGTGGTAAATGTGTGCTGAATTTTGACCGGTTTTGTTGTAACCATGTGTAGCAATTTGGCATTATTTATGAATTCCAAAAATAGATATTGGATTATGTTTGTAAACTGGTCTGCTCCTCTAGGCATATTAGATTGTATTAGATTCAGAGGTTTCAATTTTATTTGATTAAATTATGGTAAAGGCTTTGATTCTGTGACATCAGTAGGATGTTGAGTCCCCACCTCCTTTGTGGGCAGAGACTCACAGAGAAAACAACAGGGCAGAGGAGAGAGTTGGAATTTTGATGCTGGAGCCCCAGGAAGTAAACACATAGAGAAGCAGATATGTGAGGAAGGAGAGAAGGCTCCATTAGACATGGTAGAGGCCCTGGGAAGAGAATGAACCTGATAGTCTACAGCTGCAGCTGAGCCTGGAGCGAAACAAGCTCCAGGAGAGAGATGAGCCTTATGCCAGCCTGCGGCTGCGATTGGAAGAAACTGGAATCATGGAGACTTCAGAGGAATAAGAAAGATGAACCCTCACAGACATCGCCCACCATCTTGCTCAACACATGGCAAATGACTTTGGGTGAGAAAATACCTCTTATGGTACCTTGAGTTGGGCTCTTTAGGGCCTGGTATCTGTAAGCTTCTACCCCAAATAAATACCTTTTATAAAACCCAACTGAGTTCTGGTGCTTTGCATCAGCATCCCTTTGGCTGACTAATACACCATGATTTGATATTATCTGTTCTTCCCCAGCCTTAACCTCTCCAATTACCCCAGTTAAAGGGTCGAGACTGCACTCTTCTTAAGACATCTGAATTGTTCTGTGAAGCTTTATTTGGCTACACACATACACACATCACAAACTTTGTCAGTGGTCCAAAGCAGTATTAGCATTTTGTCTGTATAAATGTGCTTTTTTAAAAAAATTATTTTTCATAGCTGTTTTACATTTACAGAAAAATTGCACAGAAAACATAGAGAGTTCCCATATACTTCCAACACCTTTGCACAGTTTCCACTATTGTTAAAACCTTGCATTAGTGTGGTATATTTGTTAAACTTCAGGAGCTAACATTAATACATTATTATTAACCAAAGTCTATAGTTTACATTAGGGTTAACTCTCTGTATTGTACATGTCTATGGGTTTGACAGATGCATAATGTCCTGTATCCACCACTACAGTGTAATAGAGAATAGTTTCACTGTCCTAAAATGCCCAGTGCTCCACCTATTCATCCCTTCCCTCGCTCCCTAACCCCCGGCAACCACCGATCTTTTTATTGTGTCTATAGTTTATCCTTTTGCAGAATGTCATATAGTTGAAATCATACAGTATGTAGCCTTTTCAAACAGGATTCTGACCCGTGTGGAGCTGGCCATGCGCAGTGCTGATGCGCGCAAGGAGTGCGGTGCCACGCAAGGGTGTCCCCGGCGTGGGGAAGCCCCACGGGCAAGGAGTGCGCCCGTGAGGAAAGCCGCCCAGCGCGAAAAGAAAGTGCAGCCTGCCCAGGAATGGCGCCGCCCACACTTCCCGAGCCGCTGATGACAACAGAAGCGGACAAAGAAACAAAAGCAGACAAAGAAACAAGACGCAGCAAATAGACACCAAGAACAGACAACCAGGGGAGGGGGGGAAAGTAAATAAATAAATAAATCTTTAAAAAAAAAAGAATGCATTTAAGGTACTTCCATGTCTTTTTGTGTCTTGATATCTCCTTTCTTTTTATTGCTGAATAATATTCCATTGTATGGAAGTATTATAGTTTATTCACTTATTACGATTATCTTGGTTGCTTTTGGCATTTTTTGGCAATTACGAATAAAGCTGCTATAAACATTTGTGTGCCGGTTTTTGTATGGACGTAAGTTTTCAACTCATTTGGATTAATACATGGGAGCATTATTGCTGGGTCAAATGGTAAGGCTGTGTTTAGCTTTGTAGGAAACTGCCAACTGTCTTCCAAAGATAATGTGCTGTTTTGCATTCTCATCGGCATTTTGCATTCCCGTCTCAAGCATACCATTCAGTGGGATTGATCGCATTCACAATGTTGTAGCAGCCACATTACCATCCATTATTAGGACTCGATGAGTTGGCATATTCCCTGATGTTTTCTTTATTGTTACTGTGGGGCTTGCCTTTAACATGCTGAATCTATAACAATCTCATTTGCTTTGATACCAATTTAACTTCAGTAGTAAACCCAAACAGTAGTAAATCCTATACTTCTCTGTCCTCCCACTTTAAGTAGTTCTTGTCAAAAATTACATATATATATATACACACACACACACTAGGGGTACAAAAGCATGATTTTATCATTACATTTTGTGCATTTGCCTTTTAGATCCTTTAGGAAGTAAAAAGTGGAGTTACAAATGAAAAATACAATAGTACTGGTATTTATATCCACCCTTGTCATTATCTTTGTCAAAGATCTTTATTTCTTCAAGTGGCTTCAGTTAATTAGTTTAGTTTCCTGGACTGCTCAAGAAAACACTAATGTAATGGTCAGCTTAAACAACAGGAATTTATTTTCTCCTGGTTTTGAGGCTGGGAAAATGTCCAAATCAAGGTATCGTCAAATGATGCTTTCTCCTCAAAGACTGGCATGCTGGGGCTGGCTGCTGGCGATCCTTGATTCCTCTGTCGCACGGCATGGCATATGGCGGTGTCTCCTACTTCTCTTCTAGTTCCTGTTTCAGCTTCTTGCTTCCTGTGGCTTTCTCTCATGTCTAAATTCAATCTGCTTGAAAAGAACTCCAGTAATAGGATGAAGACCCATCCATTGGGTTGGACCAAACACACATTAACTGAAGTAACACCATCAGAAGTGTTCACACCTACAGGAGTGGACTAGATTTAAGAACATATTTTTCTGGGGGTACATACAACTTCAAAGCACCACAATTGTCTTTTGTCCTTTCCATTCAACCTGCAGAATGCCCTTTAGCGTTTCTTATAGGGCTAGTCTAGTGGTTGCAAAGTTCTTCACCTTTTGTTTATCTGGGAAATTCTTAATTCCTTCCTCATTTTTTCTTTTCTTTTCCTTTTTTAAAATTTTTATTTTAGTGACATATCTAGAACCTAAACTTTCCCCCTTTAACCATATTCAGATATATACTTCATTGGTGTTAATTTTGTGCAATTATCACCATCATCCATTACCACATCTTTTTCATTACCCCCCACAGAAATTCTGTACCAATTTTTGAAAGATAATTTGGCCAGATACAGAATTCTTGGATGGCAATTTTTGCTCTCTACACTTTAAATATGTCTTCTCACTGCTTTCTTGCATCCATGGTTTTCGATTTGAAATCAACTTTTAATCTTTCTTTTTTAAAGATTTATTTATTTATTCCTCCTCCCACCCCATTGTTTCGCACTCACTGTCTGCTCTCTGTGTCCATTCTCTGTGTGTTTTCTGTGTCTGCTTGTCTTCTCATCAGGTGGAACCAGGAATCAATCCTGGGACCTTCCAGAGTGGGAGAGAGGCTCTCAATCTCTTGTACCCCTTCAGCTCCCAGGTCTGCTGTGTCTCTTATGGTCTCTCCTCTGTGTCTTCTTTTGTTGTGTCATCTTGCTGTGCCATCTCTCCACACGGGCCAGCGCTCTGCTCCAGACAGCACTCTGTGCATGGGCCAGCTCTCCACCTGGGACAGCTCACAGCACAGGCCAGCTTGCCTTCACCAGGAGGGCCTAGAAATCGAACTCTGGACCTCCTGTATGTAGATGGTAACCTGACTGCTTGAGCTACATCTGCTTCCCTCAGCATTTAATCTGATTGATGCTCCCTTGTATGTGACAGGTTTCTTGCTCATGGTTTTCAGAATTATCTCTGTCTTTGGCATTTGACAGATTAGAACATGGCATGGTGTGGGTCTATTTTGGATTATCCTGTTTGGAGTTCATTGCACATCTTGAATGCATATATTCATGTCTTTCATTAAATTTGTGAAGTTTTCAGCCATTATTTCTTTGGATATCTCTGCCCCTTTCTCTCTTCTCCTTTTGGGACTCCCACAGTGCATTTATTGGTATGCCCTGATTGTGTTCCACAGGTTTCTCAGGCTCTGCTCACTTTTCTTCATTCTTTCCTCTTTCTCCTCCTTAGTGTAGATGATTTCAATCATTTTATCTTTATTTATTTATTTATTTTTTTAAAGATTTATTTATTTATTTAATTTCCCCCCCTCCCCTGGTTGTCTGTTCTTGGTGTCTATTTGCTGCGTCTTGTTTCTTTGTCTGCTTTTGTTTCTTTGTCCGCTTCTGTTGTCGTCAGCGGCACAGGAAGTGTGGGCGGCGCCATTCCTGGGCAGGCTGCACTTTCTTTTCACGCTGGGCGGCTTTCCTCACGGGCGCACTCCTTGCGCGTGGGGGCTCCCGCACGCGGGGGACACCCTTGCGTGGCACGGCACTCCTTGCGCGCATCAGCACTGCGCATGGCCAGCTCCACACGGGTCAAGGAGGCCCGGGGTTTGAACCGCGGACCTCCCATATGGTAGACGGACGCCCTAACCACTGGGCCAAAGTCTGTTTCCCCATTTTATCTTTAAATTCATTTTCTTCTGCTAGCCGCTAATCTGCCGTTGAACCCCTCTATGGAACTTTTAATTTGTTACTGTGATCTTCAGCTCTGTTTCTTTTTCTTAATTTCTGCCTCTCTATTGATATTCTCTTTGTGTTCACCTATCCTTTTTCTAATTTCTTATAGTTCTTTGTTTGTGTTTTCCTTTAGCTCTTTGAGTATATTAGGACCATTTAAGAAAGTCTTTATCTGGACTGTCCCAGGTCCTGATCCTCCTCATTCACGGTTTCTAACACTTTAATCTTCTCCTTTGCTTAGGCCATCACTTTGTTTTGTAATCTTTTGTTGAAACCTAGACCATTTGATATTTTAGTGTGTTATCACTAGAATTTAGACTGTGAGGCTAGTGTTATGAGAGAGCTTTCCTTGAGTGCAGAGCTAAAAAAAAAAAAGGACCTTTCCCAGTCTTTGAATTCTGACCTGTGTGAGTCTCTCCTTCAGGGCTTAGCCATACAATGACCTTGGAGAATAGCTCCAGGCCAAAGTATAGGGCCTCCCTGGTCCTTTCTGCGCATGCCTCTTGTATTGCATGCAGTGCTAGAAATCCTGCCCCCCCCAGCCCCCCCATTTACAAGGATATGAATGTCCCCTCTTCTTTAGGAACTAATACCCAATACAGTGTCAATAAGGCACTGTACTGTAATCCCTAACCCCAGGCAGCCACTTGACTGCTCTCCCACAGTGTTCTCAATGAATTCCTCAAGTCACCACCAGACGGAGGGGTCCAAGTGCACTTGCTCTCTGTTACGTGCACGGGGGTAACCCTGCTCCCTGTGGAACCGGGTCCACCAGGATCCACACTGGGAGTGTGGGTGGTTGGTGCTAAGACCAGAAGGGGCAGTGGAGGGGTCACTATGGGCACAAGGAGATTTTGCAGCATTTAAGTGGCCTTTTTCTTGATTTTGGGCTTGCCTGGATACTGCAATCCTTAAACTGTTTTTTGGAGCTTTGAGATGTTTCTGCCTGTTCTTGCTGGTAGTTCAAAATTTCTGTGGGGGACAGAGGCCTGAAGCTTCTCCCTATACCATCTTGATCCGGGTGGAAGGGTTAGCTTTTTGTTTCATTTTATTGTTTTTTGAGATAACAGGGGCATGGATTGAACCCGGGACCTCAAATGTGGCATGATGGTGCTTGACCACTGAGCCACATCAGCTTCCTTGAGTTGATTTTTTCATTTGGTGTTTTTTTTTTTTTTTTTCAGGAGGCACCTGGAAATAAACCTGGGAGCTCAAAGGCTTGGGCCACATCTGCTCCCAGGGTTAGCTTTTTTTTTTTTTTTCCTCTCCCCTTTCCCCCTGCCCCGCACCCCAGTTTTTTGTTCTCTGTGTACTTTTGCTGCATGTTCTTCTTTTTGTCTGCTTCTGTTGTTGTCAGCAGCACGGGAATCTGTGTTTCTTTTTGTTGCGACATCTTGTTGTTGTGTCAGCTCTCTGTGTGTGTGGCACCATTCCTGGGCAGGCTGTACGTTCTTTCGCACTGGGCAGCTCTCCTTACTGGGTGCACTCCTTGCACTTGAGGCTCCCCTATGTGAGGGGGCTCCCCTACGAGGGGGGCACCCCTGCGTGGCACGGCACTCCTTGCGCGCATCAGCACTGCTCGTGGGCCAGTTCCACACGGGTCAAGGAGGCCTGGGGTTTGAACCGCGGACCTCCCATTTGGTAGACGGACGCCCTAACCACTGGGCCAAGTCCGCTTCCAGGATTAGCTTTTAATATAAGGAGACAGTATTAGAGTTTTGGCATATATCCTTCCATCTTTACAAATTGCTTTTTTACTTAAATATATGTATGTATAATATGTATATATATTAATATTTTCCTGTAACATTAAATATTTTTTATAACAGCAATTGCCAATCATGGTGAGGAGCCATTTGGAACATTAAAATCTCATGTGAGATGTACCAAAATTAATTGTGTTCAACAGGCAAACATGTTTGAGAAATGATTATCCTTTTGATTAACAAATCATAGATGAATTCAAGGGTCTCACTCTGATAAGTCTTGCTCTCTGCTGTATACTTTGACTGCAGGGGTGAGGCACAGAAAAAAGGACAGTCTGACAGTCAGGGCACAACCCCTAATCCCCCTTATCCTGTGAGTAACCCTGGCTGAATATTAATTTTGGTGATTCAAAATAATTTTAATTTGTGTGTATGCTGGAATTTTATAGACTGTTCTGTTTTCCTATTAATTTTATCCATGGATAAGTTTTCTTAATATCTTTATTGAGATATAATTTACATACCATAAATTTCCCTAATGTAAAGAGTACAATTCAATGATTTTTAATATATTTACAGAGTTGTGTAACCATTACCATAATCTAATTTTAGAACATTTTCATCATTATCCATGGATAAATTTAAAAGAAATTTTATTGTGGTGAATTTGCATAACCATCACTACTATTAAAAAAAAGGTTTCATTATTCTAGATGGAAGCTCTGTATTCATTAAGTAGTAAGTCCCCATTCCCTCTGCCTTGCAGGCCCTATTAACCTCTAATTTAATGTCTCTATGAATTTTCTTATTATAGATATTTCATATAAATGGAATCATACAATATTTTTCTTTTGTAATTGGCTTATTTCACTTAAAAGAATGTTTTCAAGGCTCATTCATGTTGGAGCATGAATCAGAACTTCATTTGTGTGGCTGAATAATATTCCATTACATAATGCCACATTTTGTTCTTCTGTTCTTCTATGGATCAACACTTGAGTTTTGTTTTTACCTTTTGGCTATTGTGAGCATTGATACACACGTATTTATTCAATTCCCTGCTTTCAGTTCTCTTGGGTATTGTATTAGTAAGCCAAAGGGATGCTGATACAAAGTACCAGAACTCTTTTGGCTTTTATAAAGGGTATTTATTTGGAGTAGAAGCTTACAGTTACAAGGCCCTAAAGAGTCCAACTCAAGGTCCCATAAGAGGTACTTTCTCACCCAAAGTCATTTGCCATGTGTTGGAGCAAGATGCCAGGCGATGTCTGTGAGAGTTCAGCCTTCCTTCTTTCTTTTAAGGCCCCATGGTCCCAGCTTCTTCCTACCTCAGCTGTAGGCTGGCATAAGGTTCAGCTCTTTCCCTGGGGCTCATTTCTTTCTGGGCTCAGCGGCTCTCTTCTCTTCACTAGGTCAGTTGTAAGCTATCAGGCTCATCTTTCTTCCCAGGGCCTGTGTGTGTCTATCAAGCCGTCTCTCTTCCTCTGTTATTCTCCTCTGTGTACCTACTTCCATGTAAGAGTCTGTTTTATCAGCCTACCAAAGGGGGCAGGGACTCAACCCTGCACACCCTAATGATGTGGTGGAATCAAAGCCCTAATCATAATATATTTAATCAAAGCCATCTCAGGTGAATCCAATACAACCAAAGGGTTATCACACCCAGAGGAACAGACCAGTTTACAAAGATAATCTGTATTTCTTTTTGGAATTTCCAGGTCATATGATAATTATATTTTTAACTTTTTCAGGAACCACCAACTGTTTTCCATAGTGATTGCCTCATTTTACATTCTCACCAACACATTTTCTCCACATCCTTACCCACAGTTTTTCTTTTTTTTTTTTAAGTTATAGCATTCTATTGGGTGTGAAGTGGTATCCATTGTGGTTTGATTTTCATTTCCCTGATGACTAATGATGTCGAGCATCTTTGCATTTTCTTATTGGCCATTTGTATATCTTCTTTGGAGAAATGTCTGTTCAAGTCCTTTGCATATTTTTAAAAATTGAGTTGTCTTTTTTGCTGTTGAGTTGTAGGAATTCTTTATATTCTGGAAATTAAACCTTTATTAGACATATGATTTCCAAATATATTTCACATTCTGTATGGTCTTTTTACTTTCTTGATAATGTCCTTGATTCACAAAAGATTTTAAAATTTTGATCAAGTCCAATGTATCTATTTTTTTTTCTTTTTGCTCATGCTTTCAGTGTCATATCTAAGAAGTTATTGTCAAATCCAAGATCATGGGATTTACCCTTGTGTTTTCTTCTAAGAGTTTTATGATTTTAGTTCATATATCTAGCTTATTCATCCATTAAAAAAAAAAACTATTTCAAAATAATTTGAAACCTACAGGATAGTTGCAAAAGTAATTAAAAACCCACAGAGAACTCTAACATACTCCCCATCCAGATACCCAGATACACCAAATTTTAACATTTTGACTCATTTGTCTTCCCTCCCTCCCTCCCTCCTTTCCTTCCTTCTATCTATCTATCTATCTATCTATCTATCTATCTATCTATCTATTCATTTATTGATCCATTTTGAGTTACTTTTGTATATGATGTGAGGTAGGGGTCCGGCTTGATACTGTTACATGTGGAAATTCGGTTGTCTCAGCACCATTTGTTGAAGGAACTATTCTTTCCCCACTCGATGGACTTGGCACCCTTATTGAAAAGCACTTGGCCGTAGATGTATGAGTTTATTTCTGGGCCTGCATAAGTTTTTTATAAGGATAAATGTCAAGCATGAATAGTGCATCTATCTCTATCTTGCCTCATCATGAACCACTATATGTCGTAGAGAATGATATGACTTATAGCCTTTATATTGAGATGTCAAGCATAGAGATGATGTAAATGAAATTTACAGTAACGTTATTCACATTAATCAGTTGAATATTTTTATATTCTAGATAAATATTGTAAATGATAAAGCAAGGCTTATTAATGCAAATTCTTTATGAAAGCCCATTCTATCATGTGTTATTGATATTTCATGTGTAGTAGAGGTCTAGAACATAAAACTCTTAAATAAAGAGTAAATTTTAGTGTAAAAATAGATTAATAATATTAAAGGGCCAAAGAATGCATATATTATAGAATTACAATAAATATATGCTGAATGAATTTGTAAACCAAAGCAGAGAAGCAAAGCAGGGTTGCAACAGGACATTGTAGGAACACAATGAATTTTCCTTCCATAGATATACAAGATCTTTTGTTATACTTTGTTCTACCAGGATTGTGTATTCATATTCATAATCAGAGTTTATATTTTTTTCAATAATTTATGCCTTTTGCTAGGCCTATTAAATGTCCTATACATATAGTTAAGCAAGCAAGATAGAGGGCCCTGATATAGATAAGGGTTTTAACTGTGTTGCAGAGCAAAGACAGAATAAAGGAATCAAACATTTGAGATGGACTTCAGATCATCCTATCACTAGCAGAGCCTTTGTTATTTATTTTGAATTATTGTTCTTTTCCTCTTAATCTTTGTCTTGCTTTGTTTTCCAATTGAGTGGAGATTAATTGAGTAGGTTGCATTTTTTTCTGCAGAATTATGGTATTATTCTCATTTGAGAAAGTGTTTTACCTACTTTTAGTAAAGGAAAAGGTTGACAGATTCCATATTAAATTTGATTACAGGCCAGAAGCCAACACCAATCATTTAATGGGGAAACCAAACACAGCGAAGCAATGAACCGTATCTATTTCTGTGATGGAGCTACTTGCTTTGCTCTAAACTTCCCTTGATGTTACCAGGATTTTTGATCTGTGTAATGTTTCATTACACAAGGCTCCATTAAGGCTGAGAACAGTTTCACCTTGCAGTAGTAATGGTAGTGTTGTTAATTTCTCAGGAATAAATGAATTCAATAAATTCAATAGATGAGTCTTCATTGCAGTCATCTGGAATTTTTAGGAAACATAATAGCTTAAATGTAAGAAGCCAGCATCAGAGTGTTTTGGTTGGCTTTTCAGACTGCCTAACTCAGAGAGATGTCTATAAATACCCCTAAAATGTTGTTTATAAGCATTTGCGATTTATCATTTCCATATGGTCTTTTTCCCACAAATTTTAGTATAAATTTTTTCAAGCCTAAGGCAAAGTTGACAGAATTTTATAGTGAACCCCAATATCTACACCACCTATAATTTTATGTGGTTTCTTTCTTTTTATTGTGCTTTTTCTTATTTATAATTATAAGATGACTCTTAAATGATGTTTATCTCATTAAAGCTGTTCTCTGTGATACCTGATGCATTGAGGTTAATTCTTTACAGCATGTTGAAGCCTAGAATTTACCTAGGTGACTTTTTCTAAGTCTTAACACACTAATAAATATATTTTTAGGATGGGCCCATCTACCAATTTTGGCTCTCTCTCTCTCTCTGCTGTGGCACTCTCTTGACATTGGTACCCCAGTTAATCTTTCAGCTCTGAATAGAAAGTCATGTGTCCTGGATCTTCTCTCCCATTTGAATCACTAATAATGATCTTTCTACAAATTCAATTCTCAAACACTTATGGAAGAAAATTGGGTGACAATTGGAAAAATAGCAATGTTTAAATAATCCAAGAAACTTTTCCTTTCAAACTCAAATACTTAGTGAAATTATTAAGAAAAAGAAATTCAGTAACCAAGTGTTAATTCTCTGAACTTTCCTGCTTATTCTGGTTGAGGTTCAAGAAATGAAATTAGAGGAAAGATAAGGAAAGAATAGACACACTCTGCTCTTAAATTTTTAAAATTAATTGAAGAACTATCCATTTTCTTCCCCCTCATGTTCCCATCAAAGTTGCAGTAACTAGACAGCCACTTACATTAGAGGCGAGGCTGAAATAGATCTCTGGAGATCTCCTGGATTTCACTAGACTGATCTCTAAACAGCACGTTTCTATTCTTTTCACATTTCTTTAGCAGAAGGTGTTTCTGTCTACCAGGCAGGCAGCTAACCATGTAGTAAAAGAAGCACAGGTCAGGCTGCTTTAGGCATTGTTCTATTGCTCCTGCGTCACAATGTGCTGACATCATCTCTGAAGTAAGAGAGGACGGACCACCTAAAGGACAACCAATCGAGATTCAGTGTTGCAGCATTGCTGTAGAACCCAGGCAGCTCAGGAGAGGTAGTTCTGGTTATGGTGTGAAGTTTTTGGAGGCTTTCTTGGAAAGAAAAGTCAATTTAGTCAAAGTAGCAATGGTATAATCTTGGAAGAAATATGCTACTGAGAAATCTGAAAATACATAATTTAATCTCCCTGTACTATAATTCCCACTTAAAACATATTCAAGTCACTTTAAGACTCTGAGAAAAGCTTAAAAAAAGAAGGAAGCATTCTTAGAGGCCAGAGACTGCTTCTTCTTTATCTTCATATCTCCAGCATCTAGTGTATTTTAGACACATGCTGTAGGAGACACTCAATTATTTGTTGAAGGAACGAACAGATATAAATATATGGTGGCCTCTCCCTCATAGTATCTTCTCTTTTGAGGATATGCAACTAGGTTAATTTTCTCTTTGCCTTTCTGTGTGGTTAGGAGATTTTCTGCATATTACTGAATAGACTTTCCCCTGGCAGGCTTAGAGGTTTCCACTATTACCTTTGCCCCAAGTGCTCCTGTTGCCGTGTTCAATGCCAAGTGCCCCTTGTTGGGTGGACAAACTTCCTCTAGTCATATGAGTTCTGTTGACTGGGTTCCTAGTCATGCATTTCCTCATTTAACATATTTAGTGCATGATCACCATTTACCAAGCTCCTGTTCTTCCTACCTCAGGCCCAGAATCATTTTTCCATATTTCTGAACTCATCTCTTCAGTGTTGATGTTATTAATTCTGAGGTACCTTGCTAAGACTCTTTGGTATCATTCCACTTCCATTTTTTTGAAGCTGCTGGTGTATTAAAAAGTGAAGAAATACCAAAAGAGGATTATAAAAATCATGAATATACTTAAAGTAGTCACCATTAAAACATTAGTGCTTTTTAACATGCTCAGAATAGGAAATAGGCATATTTGGGGATAATGTTCTAAGTCTGAACTCGAGACTCTTTGTCAAAGTGAGGTCCATGACTAATCAGTCCTTCACTTGGCTATGAAAGACCAAGTAGTCTCAGTGCCCAGCATGTAGCACAGAGCCTGGCAGATAGTTGGAATTTAATAAATGCTTGTTAAACCATTGAATTATTACAAAAGATTACAGATGAAATATTGGCAACTGAACAAACAAAATGGCCAGAATCAAGCAATTCTTCAATCTTCTAATTCTAGTCCAAGTTATTCTGTGTTCCTAGTACTGATGAACTCTGTAACCATGTAACTTTCTATTACAGAGAAACAAGGGTGACACTTTTTATAAGTTGGTTAGAATGCAATGCATCATTTAACCTATATCTATCATCATTGGAATAATAAGATAGGTTATTTGCTTTGAATTCTGTACTTATACAAATCTCCACTTTCCAAAATTGGGAATGATAATGACTTGCCTTGGTAGGATTTCATGAAGATCAAGAGTTGGTAATAGGGCAGTTCTGAGAAGATGGTACCAGAGTAGACAGGCAGGTCTCACCTTTCTCACAAAAACAGCAAAGAAAGAGACAAAAGCTATCCAAGGGACCTGCTTTGGGGGTCATCAGACAAAGACACTGAGGCACAACCCCCAGGGGGGTGAGGGCCAGAGAGACGAAAAACCCAAAACAACAAACACGAGTTACTGAGTCCCCACAGTGGCTGGGAAGGGACCCATCCCCCAACCTTAAGACATTAAGCCTGGATAAAACCCCTGTCTCACTGCAGCCAATGGAGAGGGGAACAGACATCTTCCTCCCTGTCAATTATAAGGGAAGAGGGAGGGGCCATTGGCGGGCAGAGAGTAGTGAACCTGGAATGGCTCACCAATGAGTGCCATCTGCTGACCTGCCAGGAAATTGCAAGGAGAAAAGCAGCATTTATGTTTCTCTTTAGCTTCAATTCCTGAGAGAAAATCTGTACCCCATCAGTAAGTCCCTAGCCCAATTTTGGTAACTTAGGGTGGGCAGATTTAAAGACTCAGAATAAGTTGAACCAAAAAATAATGAAAGAGCTGTGAAAAAAAACAACAACCAAACACTAGGCAGGAGACAGAAGCTGACCATCAGAGTAACTTAATCAACATATTCAGATGCCTAGACATCAGCATAAAATTATAAGCCATACTAGGAAACAGGAAGAGATGGCCCAGGCAGAGGAACAAATTTAAGACAACTGATCAATGATAATCACACAAATATCCTAAATCAATTCAAAGAATTGAAGGAAAATATGACTAGGGAGATAAAGGATATTAAGAAGACATTGGGGGAAGCAGATTTGGCCCAATGGATAGGGCATCTGCCTACCACATGGGAGGTCCAAGGTTCAAACCCAGGGCCTCCTGACCCATGTGGTGAGCTGGCCCATGCACAAGAAGTGCTGATGTGCACAAGGAGTGCCACACAGGGGTGTCCCCTGTGTAGGGAAGCCCCACACACAAGAAGTGTGCCCCCATAAGGAGGGCTACCCAGTGCAAAAAAAGTGCAGCCTGCCCAGGAGTGGCACCGCACACACGGAGAGCTGACACAGCAAGATGATGCAACAAAATGAGACACAGAATACAAGTGGACACAGAAGAACACATAGCAAATGGGCACAGTGAGCAGACAGCTAGGGCAGGGAAGGGGAGAGAAATAAATAAAAAAAATTTTAAAAAAAGAGAAGACATTGGGTGAGCATAAAGAACAACTTGAAAGCCTGCAAAAAAAAAAAAATGTAACAGAGCTTATGGAGATGAAAGACATAATGGATAAGATTAAAAATACATTAGAAGCTGTATTAGTCAGTCAGAGAGGTGCTGAAGCAAAGTACCAGAAATCTGTTGGGTTTTATAAAGGGTATTTATTGGGGGTAGAAGCTTACAGCTACCAGGCCCCAAAGAGTCCAACTCAAGGTACCATAAGAGGTACTTTCTCACCCGAAGTTATTTTCCACATGTTGAGCAAGATGGCAGGCGATGTGTGTGAGGGTTCAGACTTCCTTTTCCTCTTAAAGCCCCATGGTACCAGCTTTTTCTGATATCAACTGTAGGCTGGGATAATTCTTGTCTCTCTCCTGGGGCTTATTTCTTTCTGGGCTCAGCTGCTCTGTTCTTTTCATTAGGTCAGTTGTAAACTAGCAGACAAACAGCTTGGCTCTCTCCCCATGGCTCCAGTGTCTAAAACTAAGTTCTCTCCTCTGTATTTTTCTGTGTTTTCCTTCTCTGTGTATTTACTTCCTGGGACTCCAGCATCAAAACTCAAAGTCTCTTCTCTGCATGTCATTTCTTCTGTTGTCCCTGCCCACCAAGGGGGTGGAGACTCAACATTCTACTGACATGGCCAAATCAAAGCCCCAATCTTAATTTAATCAAGTAAAAGTGAAACCTCTGAATCTAACACAATCTAAGATGCCCAGAGGAACAGAACAGTTTACAAACATAATCCAATATCTATTTTTGGAATTCATAAATAATGTCAAACTGCCACACTCCACCCTCTGAATTCCAAAAAGACATTACAATATTTTTAAAAAACAACAATCTTAAATCATTAACAATGCTAAATATAAAATCATATCACAATCAGTTTAAAGAAATACAATCTGTCTTGGGGCAAAGTCCAGTCTGGCTATAGACCCTTGAAACTTACAAAACCATTTATTTGTTTCCAATATACAAATGGACAAAGGATAAACATTTGCATTATCATAAGGAGAAATTGGGAGGGAAACGTGAGTCACAGGTCTAGAACAGTTTTGAAAACCTGCAGGGCATTCTTCATTAGATTTCAATGTCTGAAAGTAATTTTCAAGATGATGATTTCTTCTCCCTGGAGCCTCATGGGGATCAACCCTTTCCACAGGCTTGTGTAATGACCATTTTCTTGATTCCCTCCTCATCAAGCATCTGGGTGGCAACCGAGCTCCAGACCTCACCTTCCAAGTACATTGGGGTGATGATCACACCTTTCTTAATTTCTGTGGTAAAGTCTTAACCCCCAGTACAGTGAGGTGAAGGCAACATCCTCCTTAAACTCTGTCATACAGGCCCAACCCTCTCAGAGAAAGAAACTGGCGACCTGGCCTTCCCTAATCCATGGGGGCAAGCCCCCCCCTCAGACCTTTGGGGTGTTGGCCTTACCCTCCCTAACCCTTGGGGAATATGCTCCACCCTCCTTGTACCCTGGGGTGGCAAACTCTCCCTGAACATCTGGCTGGAATATCCACCCTCTTCAAATGCCAGTGCAAATACAGCCTCTCCATACATGAGTTGGGTTTTTCTCTTGGTACAGAAGATGTCTAAATTCCTGTCCTCACCTACTATGGTTTTCCTCTTGAAGCTGTTTCTCCATCTCTTCCCTCAATGTCCCTTTTAGTCTAGGATGACAGTGGGTTTGTTCATACAGCTCTCTCAAAAAGCTTGTTGGTTTAGCATGCAGGAAGCAGGGGTCCAAGTCATAAGACAGTAAGACTTTCACAAGTCTTTCCTAGATAACTGCATTTTCAATCCTCATTTACAAGTTCCAAGTTTAGTTAATTCCTCAAATGGGGGAATATCAGCTGGGGGCTTGATTTCCAGAGGCTTGGAATTTCCAGAATCAGTTTCTGTTTTCTTTGTGCCCAACAATTCAGTTCTCGGCTTATCTCTTTCATCTAGCATTTTGCTATAAGCTGCAGGGAGAAGCCAAACCACATTCACCAAGTTTACTTTGGAAAGTTCTTCAGTTACATGCCCAGCCTTGTCATTTTCAAATTCTGCCTTCCATAAAACACCAGGAGTTAATCTTGCTAAGTTCTCTGTGACTTTAAAACATGGATTGCCTTTCCTCCAATTTCCAATAATATTTCATCATTTACTTCTTATATATATATATATATATATACACACACACACACACACACTTCGTTTACATAAAATGTTACATTCATCATTTACTGTTAAGGCCACATAAAAAGTCTCTTTAGCATCCATATTCCCATCAACAGTCTCTTCAGAGCAATCTAGGTATTTCCCATCAAGCATCTCCCAATTCCTCCAAAAAATACCCCTTACCCATCTATAAAACCATTCCAGCATTTTGGTAATTGCAAAAGCATGACTCTACTCTCCAGTACCAAATTCTGTATTAGTCAGCCAAAGGGGTGCTGATGCAAAGTATCAGAAATCTGTTGGGTTTTATAAAGGGTATTTATTGAGGGTAGAAGCTTACAGCTACCAGCCTCTAAAGAGTCCAACTTTCTCACCCAAAGTCATTTGCCATGTGTTGAGCAAGATGGCAGGCAATGCCTGCAAGGATTCAGCCTTCCTCTTCCTCTTAAGGCTCTGTGGTCCCAGCTTCTTCCGATATCAGCTGTAAGGCTGGGATGAGTCTTGTCTCTGTGCTGGGGCTCATTTCTCTCTGGGCTCAGCTGCTCTGCTCTCTTCACTAGGTCAGCTGTAAACTATCAGGCGAACAGCTTGGCTCTCTCCCCGGGGTTCCAGTGTCCAAAACTAAGTTCTCTCCTCTGTGTCCTTCTCCTGTGTATTTACTTCCTGGAACTCCAGCATCAAAAGTCAAACTCTCTTTTCTGTGTGTCATTTTCTCTGTGAGTCCCTGCCCACCAAGTGGAACCGGGACTCAATATCCAACTGACATGGCTGAATGAAAGCCCCAATCTTTATTTAATCAAGTAAAAGTGAAAGCTCTGAATCTAATGAAATCTAATATGCCCAGAGGAACAGCCCAGTTTACAAACATAATCCAATATCTATTTTTGGAATTCATAAACGATGCCAAACTGCCACAGAAGCACATAACAGCAGATATGAATTGCTCAAAGACAGAATTGGTGATTTCAAAGACAGACCATCCAAACTGGAAAAGATAGGAGAAAAAGAGAAAAGAATGGAAGAAATGGAACAGGCTCCCAGGGAATTGATTGACAACATGAAACAAACAAAAATACATGTTATTGGTGTCCCAGAAGAAGAAGAGTGTGGAAAAGGGGCTGAAAGATTATTTGAGGAAATAATGACTGAAAACTTCTCAATATTTATGAAAGACATAAATATCAATATCTAAGAAGGACAATGCACCCCAAACAAAATAAATCTGAATAAAACTACTCCAAGACATCTAGTATTAATAATAACAAATATCAGAGATAAAAGAGTTGATTTTGAATGCAGCAAAAGAAAAGGTAACCAGAATATCATTAAGTGCTGACCTCACATCAGAGGAGAGAAGAAATTGGTATGATGTATTCAAGGTCCTAAAATAGAAAAATTGCCAACTAAGATTTCTGTGTTCAGCAAAACAGCCCTTCAAAGATGAGGGTGAGTTTAAAGTCTTCAAAGACAAACAAAATGGACAGAGTATGTTACCAAAAGACCAGAATTACAAGAGATAATAAAGGCAGTGCTGCACCTGAAAGAAAAAAACAAGGGTGAGAGACTTTGAGGAGAGTGCAGAAACGAAGATTATTAGGAAGGGTAAAAAGACAGAAAAGTGTAAGATATGACAACAGAAATCTAAAAGATAAAATGGACGAAATAAGGAAAGCGTTTACAGTAATAAAATAGAATGTTAATGGCTTGAAATCCACAATCAAAGGACATAGACTGATAGAATGGATACAAATATATGAACCATCTATATGTTGTCTACAACAGACTCACCTCAGATGTAAGGACACAACCGGGTTGAAAGTAAAAGGCTGAAATAAGATATTCCATGCAAATAGTAAACAAAAATCAGGCAGAGTAGTGATACTAATATTGGGCAGAAGAGATTTTAAGTGCAATATATTATAGGGGATGAAAAAGTTCATTTATATTAATAAAAGGGGCAATTCACCAAGAAGAAATAACTATAATAAATATTTATCCATCTAACTTCCGTGCCCCAAGATATATGGGACACACCCTGGCAAAACTGAGGGGGAAAATAGATGGGATCTACAATAATAGTTCGAAACTTCAATACACTACTCTTAGTATTGGATTGAACATCTGGACAGAGAATGAAAAACAGATCTTGAATAATATGATAAATACACTAGACCTTAACAGACATTTATAGAGCATTACACCCCAAACAGTAGGATATATATTCTTTTCGAGCACTCATGGATCCTTCTTCAAAATCGACCATATGTTGGGACATAAACAAGAATCAATAAATTTTAAAAGATTGAAATTATACAAAACAATTTCTCTGATCATAGTGGAATGAAGCTGGAAATCAAAAATGGATGGAAACAGAAAATTCATAAAACTATGGAGATAAAACAGCACACTCTTAAATAATAAGTGTGCCAAAGAAGAAATTGCAAGGAATTCAGTAACTGTCTTGAGACAAATGAAAACAAGAAAGCAACATATCAAAACATATGGGGCACCACAAAGGAAGTGCAGAGCAGGAAATGTATAACCCTCAATGCTTATATTTTTTTAAAAAGTTAAAATTGAAGATCTAACTGCACACCTGGAAGAAATACAAAAAGAACAATATACTAATCCCAAATCAAGCAAAATGAAAGAAATAGTAAAGTTCAGAGCAAAAATCAAGAGAACAACAACAAAAGACAATAGACAGAATCAACAAACCAAAAGTTGGTTCTTTGAGAATATCAACAAAATTGACAAACCCTTAGCTAGACTGACAGAGAAAAAAAGAGAGAAGATGCAAATAAAATCAGAAATGAAAGGGGGTTATTACTACTGATCCTGCAGAAATAAGAAAGATCAAAAGAGGATAGTACAAACACATGCTAAAAAACTACACAATATAACAAAATGGACAAATTTCTTAGAAACACACAAACAACCTACCCAGAGCCTAGAAGAAATAGAAGACCTCAACAATCCAATAACAAGTGAAGAAATTGAAGCAATCATCTGAAACCTCTCAAAGATGAAATGCCCAGGATCAGATGGTTTCACAGGCAAATTCCATCAATCCATTCAAAGACACTCTAAAACCAATCTTGCTTTTCCAAAAAACTGAACAGGAAAGAATGCAATCAAACTCATTCTATGAAGCCAACATCATCTTAATACCAAAACCAGATAAAGATACTATGAAAAAAGAAAATTACAGACCAATATCTCTAATGAATATGATGAAAAAATCCTCAATAAAATACTTGGAAACTGAATCCAAAAGCACATTAAAAGAATTATATACCATGATTAAGTGGGTTTTATCCCAGTTAGGCAAGGGTGGTTCAACAAAAGAAAATCAATTAGTGCAATATACCATATTGATAAATTGAAGAAGAAAATTCACATGATCCTCTTGATTGGTACAGAAAAGGCAATTGACAAAATACAGCATCCTTTCTTGATAAAAATAGTCCAAAATGTAGGACTGGAAGGAAGCTTTCTTGATACAGTAAAGTGCATATATGAAAAACCTACAGCTAGCATTGTACTCAATGGTGAAAGACTGAAAGCTTTCCTGCTGAGATCAGGAACGAGACAAGGATGCCCACTGTCACCACTGTCATTCAATGTTGTGGAAGAAGTTCTAGCTAGAGCAATTAGGCTACATAAAGAAATAAAGGGCATCTTAATAGGAAAGGGGGGAGTAAAACTTTCACTATTTGCTGATGATGTGATCCTATGCCTAGAAAATCCTGAAAAATCTATAACAAAGCTACTAGACAAATTCAGCAAAGTGGTGGGATACAAGATTAATATACAAAAATCAATAGCATTTCTATACACTACTGCTGTGCAATCTGAGGAAGAAATCAGAAAAAAAACTTTACAGTAGCAACTTAAAGAAGTAGATGTTTAGGAATAACTTAACTAAGGAAACAAACTATCTGTATTCAGAAAACTACAAAACATTGCTAAAAGAAACCAAAGAAGACATAAATAAATGAAAGGACATTCCATTTTCATGGATTGGAAGACTAAATATCATTAAGATGTCAATTCTACCCAAACCAATTTACAGATTCAATGCAATCCCATTAAAAAAAATCCCAACAACCTTTTTTGCAGAAATGCAAAAGCCAATTATCAATTTTTTTGGAAGGGTAAGGGGCCCTGAACAGCCAAAAATGTCTTTAAAAAGAAGAAAGAAATTGGAGGACTCTCACTTCTTGACTTGAAAGCATATTACTTAGTTATGGTGGTGAAAACAGCATGGTACTAGCTTAAAGATAGACAGATTGACCAATGGCACTGACCTGAGGACTCAGAATTAGACCCTCATATCTTCAATTAAGTGATTTTTGACAAGGATGTCAAGCCTTCAGCTGGGCCAGTACAGTCTATTCAACAAATGGTGTTGGGAGAACCTGGATATCCATATCCAAAAGAAAGAGGAACCTCCTCTCACACCTTATACAAAAATTAACTCAAAATGGATCAAGGACCTGAATATAAAAATGACAACCATCAAACTCTTATAAGAAAATGCAGGAAAACATCTTCAAGATCTTGTGGTAGGCAATAGTTTCTTAAACCTTACACCTAAAGCATGAGCAACAAAAGAAAAAAGAGATAAATGGGACCTCCTCAAAATTAAACACTATTAAAATACGTAAAAAACGGTTTTTCTCACAACAAACACTTTGCACCTCAAGGACTTTGTCAAAAGGTTGAAAAGTTAGTTGACTCAATGGGAGAAAATATTGGGAAATACAAATCTGGTAAGGGCTTAATATCCATGATACATAAAGAGATACTCTCTCAATAAAAAGAAAAACTATCTGATTAAAAAATGGGCAAAAGATTTGAAAAGACAATTGTCTAAAGAAGAAATACAAATGGGAAAAAAACACATGAAAAGATGTTCAACATGATTAGCGATCAGGGAAATTAAAATCAAAACTACAATGAGATGTCATTTCACACCTATTAGAACGGACACTATTAAAAAGTTAGAAAACTACAAGAGTTGGAGGGATGTGGAGATATAGGAATGCTTATTCACTGTTGGTGGGAACGTAGAATGGTACAGCCACTGTGGAGAACTTTTTGGCAGTTCCTAAACAAGTTGAATATAGACTTGCCATGTGACCCAGCAATTCCATTACTAGATATGTACCCAGAAGAATTGAGAGCAGTGACATGAAAAGACATCTGCACACTGATACTCATAGCAGTGTTATCCACGATTGCTAAAAGATAGAAATAACCCAGGTGTCCATCAACCAATGAATGGATAAACAAATTTGTGGTATATATACACGATGGAATATTATGCAGCTGTAAGAAGAAATGAAGTTGTGAAGCATATGACAACATGGATGAACCTGGAGGACATTATGTTGAGTGAAGCAAGCCAGGCACAAAAGGACAAATATCAGGGTTTGGTTCCTGGTGCCTCCTAAAGAAAAACTGTGCGGACTGTTGTCTACTTGTTGTGTCAGATCGTATTCTTTAGGAGGCACCAGGAAGTGAACTTGGGACCTTCCATGTGGGAGGCTGGTGCCCAACTGCTTGAGACACATCCACTCCCCTTTAGTCTTTTATTTAAGTACCAACTAGTAAGGCAAAGAGGCATTGTAATAACTCATATTTGCTTAATTCTTAAATGATTCTGGTCAAATACATGCAAATAGATCAAATGGCATTGACTTGCACAGTGTCGAAGGAGAACCATTTATTTTAAACTTAACTTTAAAAATTTCCCCTGTCCTTCTCAAATGTGTTCATATCTACTTTCTTTACTTTCTTTTCTAATACAGAAGGAAAGATGATCCTTTTCTTCTCAGGATAATTGGACCACCAGGGTCCTTAAGTCTAGCTCTCCTTCCTCTTCTTTCTTATCTGGGACCTAACTCTTGCATCTTTAATATCCCACCACTGTTGTTTCTCCTGTCACAAAACACATAAACAAAAATCTCCCCTTTATCTTATTATCAGGTTCAAGCTAGCATTCTGTATCTTTCTTTTCTCACTTTTTTCATGCATAAGTTCTGAAGAACTCATATTCAAAGTCTCTATTTTTCAATCTGGCTTTTGCTTTCAACTCACTGTTTTTATTTTTTTAATTTTTTTGTTTTTTGTTTTTGTCTTCATTTTTTTAATGTTACACTAAAAATATATGAGGTCCCCATATACTCCCCACCCCCTTCCCCCCATTCCTCCCCCCATAACAACAACCTCCTCCATCATCATGAGACATTCATTGCATTTGGTGACTACATCTCTGAGCACCACTGTACCTCAGGGTCAGTGGTCCACATCATAGCCCACACTCTCCCACAGTCCACCCAGTGGGCCATGGAAGAACATACAATGTCCGGTAACTGTCCCTGCAGCACCACCCAGGACAACTCCAAGTCCCCAAAACACCCCACATCACATCTCTTCCTCCCACTCCCTACCCCCAGCAGCCACCATGGCCACTTTCTCCATACCAATGCCACATTTTCTTTGATTACTAATCACAATAATTCATAAATAGAATATCAGTAAGTCCACTCTAATCCATACTCTATTCCTCCATCCTGTGGACCTTAGAATGGTTGTGTCCACTCCACATCTTTATCAGGAGGGGGCTTAGATTCCACATGTATGCTGGATGCAATCCTCCTGCTTTCAGTTGTAGGCACTCTTGGCTCCCTGGTGTGGTGGTTGACCTTCTTCACCTCCATGTTAGCTGAGTGGGGTTAAGTCCAATAAACCAGAGGGTAGGAGTTGCGAGTCTTCAACTCACTATTGAAATTTGCTCTTGTAGCTCACAAATAATTGCCTAATCAACAAATCTTTTTCTACCTTCATGCTTCTTGACATTTCTTTTCCATTTGACAGTTGATTATCCTTTCTTCTAGAAATTCTTTTCTCTTTGGTTTTTGGGATGTTGCACTACCCTGCTCATTCTTTTCTATAAATGGCTCTTCCCCTCATTGCATTCATGTCTGTTACCTCCAACACCTCTGAATAAGGTATTATCCAAGGTCCTATCCTCTTCTCTTGGCAAGTCCTTCCTAGACAATTTTTTCTGTCCACCCTTACATTTTAAATACTACCTTTATGTGAATGACTGCTACAGTTATGTTCAGTCAATATATATATTTTTTGGTGAACTCTTAACCTATACTTTCAAATGGCAACAGGAACTGTCTATTTTAATACTCCTCTGATACCTCAAACACGTGTCTAAACTCATCAGCTCCTACACAAAATCCATTTTTTTCTGACATTCTTTTTTTCATTTATTATTTAACATTTTTTCAGTCAGCCAAGATAGCAGACTTTGAATTATCTTTAACCCCCTAACTTACTTTCTAAAGCTTGAAATCAGCCATAAAATTCTTTCCATTCATCTATCCCTACATTCCCCACACCATTGCCTCCAGCACCCTGGTTAAGGCTGCCATAACCCATCTGAACCACCATTACAACTTCTTGACTGCAGTTTCTCTCTCCAGTTTCTCCCCAGTCCAGTCTATTCTACTCAACACTGCCAGAGCATTTTCCCTAAAAGAATAGCTGTGAATCATGACTTACTTCTAATCAAGAATCTCAAACGGTTTTTTTTCTCTAGGATAAATCCAAACTCCTTAACCTCGCATTCAACAACTTCATAGTTTGGGCCTCAAACATGTGCTTTTTCAGCCTTATAAATGTATCAATTTTTGTTTCTATAGCATAGCTATAGTATGGACTCTGGATCTGCATTGCTAGGTTTGAATCCTGAATCTTCCTTTTACTATCTTGACTATGGACAAGTCTTAGTGCCTCAGCTTCCTCATATTTAATATAGGAATAATCATCCTTATAGGATTGTTGTGAAAATTAAACATTAAAAATGTGTTTAGAACAGTATCTGGGCTTAGTAAGCTCTAGACAATGTGTTTTAGTGAACAAAAACTTACTGATGTCTGCCATGTACAGGTACTCTTCTAAGGACTTGGGGATAGTATCAGTGAACAAAGCAAATAAAAATTCATAATTTTGTAGAGTTTACATTCTAAAGTAAAAATAATTATTATAGGTTGTTACAAATTCTGTTTCTGGAATGCCCTTATTTTTGCACCATCATCTTCAAAATTCTACCCTTTCTTCAAGACCCATTAGAATGTCATATTACCCCTTGAAATCTTACCTTTTAGGAAGTTCTCATTTGAACTCCCCCAGTCCTTTATATCTGTATTATGGATTTATCACATTCTACACACTCTATCATGCATTATTAAATATTAAATATATCAAACATTATGGTTACTTGCACATGTGGTTATCCCTCTTAATGGAATGGAATGCTAGCTACTATGCTCTATTCATTTCCTCCCTTTTTAGGAGGTACTGGGGATTGAACCCAGGACCTTGTACATGTGAGGCAGGTTCTCAACCATCAGACCACACCCACTTCCCCCTATTAATTTTTGTAAATAGTAGCATGTGCCAAGCACATAATAGATGCTTAATACTTTTTGAATGGATGTAGGAGCAGAACTCTGCATGCTTGTTCATTTGACCTCAGTTAACTAAACTTATCTTCTTCAATTGTAAATACAAAAGAAAATTTAAAATAGAACATTTTATTGTCAACTCTGGAAATATCAAATATCAATATCAAATGTTTGTTGTTTACCACTGGCTTCATTTATTACCATAATTGTAAATATAAAAGAAAAGTTAAAGCAGAACATTTTATTGTTAACTCTGGAAATATCAAATATCAATAGCAAATATTTGTTGTTTACCACTGGCTTCATTTACTACCATAATTTGGTAACTCAGTTATCAGTCGGACAATTTTAGTAGTTTGCTTTACTAAATATATACTCCATGGCAGGGGTTCTTTTTATTTTTATTTATTTTTATTTATTTATTTCTCTTCTCTTCCCTTCCCACCCCAGTTGACTGCTCTCTGTGTCCATTTGCTGCGTGTTCTTCAGTGTTCGTTTCTATTCTTGTCAGCGGCCCGGGAATCTGTGTCTTTTTGTTGTGTCATCTTGCTGTGTCAGCTCTCCATGTGTGCGGCGCCATTCCTGGGTAGCCTGCACTTTTATTAATGCTGGGCGGCTCTCCTTACGGGGTGCACTCCTTGTGCATGGGGTTCCCCTACACGGGAGACACCCCTACGTGGTACGGCACTCCTTGCACGCATCAGCACTGCGCATGGGCCAGCTCATCACATGGGTCAGGAGGCCCTGGGTTTGAACCTTGGACCTCCCACAGGTGGGTGCTTTATCTGTTGAGCCAAGTTCGCTTCCCTTGGCAGGGGTTCTTAACAAGGGGTTTGAGAGCTTGAATTTAAATTAAAAAAAAAGTTATTTGTGTGGACATGTTGGCGGGTGTGATAGATTTATTAAATAATACACTGTATAGTGTGGACTTAGAAAGGAGTCCTTGGTTTTCACCTGACTGGCAAAGGGGTCTGTGGGACAAAAAAGATTAAGAACCCCTGCTCTGTGGCATATTTGATGGCCCCCTGTTGGCACCATTTGAAAAATGCCTCTAAGTTTTTATTAAAGGAGGCACTGTGGATAGAGTAAAATTTCATTTGTTGTAATTACTATGGTTGGCACAAACTTGTCCCACTTCTCACTTCCTTTCTAATGTGAAAAAAAAATCCTGGTACTCATCTATAATATTTCTGGCTCATTTATTTTTTCTCCATTCCAAAGAGCTGTAGATTTTCAAAATTTGCTTTTATGGCATCTAAAAGGAGAATTTGTTTTTTAAAAATCATCAAGTATCTTGCCTCTAAATTTGCTATGTATTTTTCAGCTATGACCAAGAAAGACCAGATTAAGTGTTCCCTCTTACTTTCTAATCCGTATTTTCTGGATCACAATGTTATTTTCTCAGAACATGATAGTAAAATATACAGTTATATTACACAACATTTTAAATATCCTTTATACCATTTAACTTTGTTAGTATCTTAACTATTTCTTTTTTCCAAGCAGAACTCTATCAGAATGGCATGACAATCTTTCCTTTTTTAATAACAAGGCCAACACAAAAAATTTTTAAATAATGACCAAGGTTTTTTTTTTTATTCATTAAGTTTCAGTATCATTACAGAAAATGTTATGGTACAGAGTTGTTTAACATTATTTTTTCCTTTGCTCTTAATTTCCACATGAATGCTGGTAACACTAATATCTGTACAAGATCAGTCTTTGATTTTATTTTTTGTTCTGTACAATTTTAAATGTATTGGTTAAAAAGGCTGTCAGCACTTAAGGAAGCATTTCCCCCCACCCCAATGTTCAAATAAAAGGTATCCAGTTACTGCCCAAGACTACTGTGCCGTGAGGCTGCTAGGGTGAGAAACCTCCCTAGGTGCTCTGCAGGGTGGTTCTCCTTGAGGTGAGGCAGGGCCTCCACCCAGTCACTCTTCTTTTGGCACTGTACACATAAACACGAGATACATGATAAAGAACAAGCGAAAGCTCTCTGTAAAGCGGTTATGAAGCATACTAAGAAGGGAAATCCAAGTGTTGCCTATGCTAGTATAAATAAGCAGACAGCCTTGATTTAAGAGCATAAGTAGTTGTATTTTAAAGATGAGAAAAACACAAGTTCTGCAGGCACCTACTGTTGTCTATTAAAAGCTATCGCTATCAGACCTAGCATTGAACACACAAAGCAATTTGCAAGAAAGGAAAAATTTGCTTTGATATAATCAGAGTAGAGCTGTCTGTTAAGATTAATTTTTAGGTGATTTTTCTTTAAAAGGTATTTAAATTCTTTTGAAATATAGTTCAAGATGTTGACTATACAGATCAACTTTTATCCAAATCAGAAAAACTAGCTGTGCCGTTGCATATTACAGGATACAGTCAATGATATGTGGACATGCATCAAAGCTTTCTCCCGCTGCTAACCATCATAGCCGCCCAATGACCATGACATCCACCACCTCGCCCTTGTGGAGCTCCACGTACTGCTCTGTCTTTGGAGGTAGCATCAACAATCCATTGGCACTGCGCATGCTCATCAAACGGCTGCTCATCTGATTACCTATAAAGAAATACTGTCATTACAGCAGCCTGGGCATCACAGAGCATACTTTTGGAGTCTTTTTCAAAATGAAAACTAATATAAATGTAGGTAGGTCTTCTAGAGGAAGAGAGATGATCAGACTTCCCAGTACCTTTCACAAGTGGCCATGCTACTGTATCCTACCCACCTGCTCACTAAAACTTTAAAAATAAACATTAGAAACTATTGCTTAAAAGTGTAATATGAGAATTTTATTGCACGATGCAAAATACTACAGAATTTTCTTAATGTGTGTCTATAAAGAGAGTCCTTTTAAAAACATTAAAATAATGATAATAGTAGCTATCATTTATCAGTATTTATTAAGGGCCAGATGTGGTGCAAGGCACTTTTATTAATTATCTTATTTGATTCTCACAAGATTCAAAAGAGGCTAGGTAACTTGCCTAGAGTCCTACTAACTAGTTGGTGGCTACTTCAGTGTAGGTCTCTGTGATGGCAAAGCTCATGCACTTAGTATGTTAGCTTATGTTTGTACTTGATAGCACCTTGCTTGAAGGGTAATACAATTTTTTTTTTGGAGTTACATGTCAAGGTAGGCAGTATATGACTAGAGAAGTTGGGAATAAAAGTTTAAAGACCAGAGTAGGTACCTCTGGAACTATGAATTTTCAATATGCTCTTAAAATTTACCAATATCTAGGGTATAGCAGAGGTTACAGAAAATGACACTATATTCAAAATTGGTCTTTAAGTTCACATTTCAGGCTAGCCACAGTCTTCTCCTTTTCCTACAACCAAAGTTATGTTCAGAACTCACTGGTTGAACTAGCAGATTAAAATGGTCTTCTATAATTCTAGACTTGTAATTTAAATGTCTATCTAGAAAATATGGCTCAACAAAACAACTAAAGTTTTATTTAATTTTTTTTTGCCTTTGTCATTCTATGCTGTAATGTTTAGGAATAACTTAACTCATCTAACCTTTCAAAGAAATATGAACAATAACTACAAAATTAGGTATATCTAAGGCGGGAGATTATATATAAATTTGTGTTTTAACAGGATGGGTGCACAGTGATGGGATACCTGCAGGTGTGAAGACTAACCTGTACTCTGTGCCCAAGGCAGTGGTTCTTGGTGATGCCAAGTCAGTATACACCGGTGGTATTCTGGGCGAGGATCCAGTTTTACATCGCATGATAACTACAGAATAGAGAAAAAGAAAACAAACTTAATCATCTTATCATCTTTCAAAACTACAGGATGATGGTGGTTGTGAGAAGAATATAGTGGACATGGAAAACATTCTTGCCATTCTATATTAAATGTCTGCTGCATTCTATGTTTCCACCACTGTTACCTAATGTTCTTAATATGGGAGGTCCGAGGGTTGGGTTGCTCTGTGGGAAGAGAAAAGACGGCTGAGAAGCTGGTGTTCATAATGAGAAAAGGGTTGATGAAAAAGTTAAGGTCTGTTTTTGAAAATTATTTTTATGGGTTAAAAGGACAGATACCTCTCTATATGAACTGAGAAATCAAAGTAGGTATTCAATAAAGGAAAATAAAGGAAATAGACCTAAACAAGCAAACAGACTCAATAACCATCTGTTTGTCCTTCTGTCCCTGTGCCCATCCATCCATCCATCCATGCATTCATCCATCCATCCAGTAAATATTTCCTGAGGACTTAAGTTATGCTAGGCACTTATTTAGCTATCCATTCATCATCTCTCATCAACATAAAAGGAATAGATACATTCTTTTTCTCTAGAATATTCCCCTAATAAACCAATCTGATATATAATCTCATGAAGGCAAGTATAAGTAGTTCCTACTAATGGATATACCATTGTGATCTAGCCATATCACTGGTGTTAATTAAAAGAGGTCCCCTGGATGACTCTTTGCTATGGAATGGCAAAGGTTAAAATCCTTTTTCTAACATAGCAACTTTAGTTCACACACATATAGAATGACCAATCAACCTTAGGCTATTTTTCATGTATGTCATTACATTATTTGAACAAGTTTAGGCAGTATATAGTTATGGATTATAACCTATCAAAATCAAAGATTAGTTCAATGTTAGTGAAAATAAGACTTGTTCCAGTATATGAGAATTAACATTTTCCATTAGCAAAATAATCATTAAAGTTATTCTACCTTAAAATGGTCTAGATAATCTCTTATTTTAAAATATATTGCTTAAATAATGATATATTTAAAACTCAAATATACTGGAAATTTTTACTCAAGTACATCTATTTCCAATCTATTCCAGCTACCATGTTTTTTAAATAAAGATTTATTTACTTTCCCCCTCTTCCTCCCCTTACCCCTCGCCCCACCCTGTTGTTTTTGCTGTCTGTGTCCATTCTCTGTGTGGTCTTCTGTATTGAAATATTTCTCTTTTTGTCTTCTCATTTTTTCTCCTCTAGGATTCAACAGGATTTGGTCCTGGGACCTCTGATGTGGAGAGAGGTTCTCTGTTAGCTGCGCCACCTCAGTTCCTGGTTTCTGCTGTGTTTGACGTTGACTCTCCCCTTCATCTCTCTTTTGTTGTGTCATCATCTTGCTGCGTGACTCACTTGCGCGGGCACTGGCTCACCATGCAGGCATGTTTTCTCTTCTTCTTTTTCACCAGGAGGCTCCAGGGATCAAACCAACCCTGGGTCCTCTCATATGGTAGGTGGAAGCCCTATCACTTGAACCACATTTGCTTCCTTACCACATTTATAAAAATTCCAAATTTCATTCTGACAATCTGTGCTTTTCCTCTGGAACCTAGCATAAAACTCAATTCTAGAATGCTTTTTATTATTTTATTTTATTTAAATAATTTTTTTTTTATTTTTAAAGAAGCTTTAATTACATAAATGTTACATCAAAAATATAGAGGATTCCCATTTACCCCACCCTTCCCCTCTCCCACACTTTCCCACATTAACAATATCTTTCATTAGTGTGGTACATTTGTTATAGTAGCTGAACACATATTGAATCATTGTACTAGCCAAGGACTACAGTTTACATTATAGTTTACACTATGCCCCACAAAATTTTATAGGTTTTGACAAAATGTTTAATGGCCTGTATCTGTCATTACAATATCATGCAGGACAATTCCAATGTCTCAAAAATGCCCCTATGTTGAATTTATTCTTTCTTCTCCCTCCTGTTTTTCCTTGATTAAATCACACTCAGCTCTTATACCTTATATTGTTTATGTTTAAATCCTGTTTTATATCTACTGATGGGGTAAATTCCATTATTCCTAAATTATGTTGCATTTCTCTTAGGACAAAAATCTTTCTCCCTTTCTCTTTCTCTCTCTCTCTGGATCTGTGTTCTCCAGTACTAAACTACAAAAGTTATTCACATGACTACGTTTGTGAGTGGTTAAGCAACATTTTTCCATGAGCAATATCAGATACCTAGTTTTTACACTCAGTTTTTATTGCTAATTGGTTGTATTGTATTAACATGTTATTTTGCTTTCCTATACTTGTTTGCTCATCTACAAAAAGGGGTATAGCGTCTTCAAGCTTTATGATTCTAAACATTTTCAAATTATTTTTAAGCTAACAAAAAATTATTTTGTTTTAAAAGAAGATATTTTGTGAACTTAAGAAACAAGAATTAATTGTATATGTTGTATATGTGTTACCCCAATAAAAAATAAAGGAATCAGAGGCATCATATTGAAGTTAATGATTATTTTTCATAGCTATGTCACAAATAGCTCTTCCTTTTGTGGCTAGAGTTGAAATTTTTAGATTTTTATGGAATTTCACTGAACTGCAAAAGAATACTTTACTAACCAATATATCCATTTGTACTGACATTACAGTTCTATTATATTACATTGCTTAGTTTAAGTAAGTACATAATTACTATGACCTTCAATATTGAAAAAACATACATTTGTGTGTGTGTGTGTGAAAAAGTGTTGCAGATGGTTGATATTTCACTTCTGATGACTTTTCCTACTCATTCAAAACTGGGCAGTCACTAGGCACTAGGCACTAGGTCCTGTTTCTTTGAATACTGCCTGGAACATAACAGTCATTCAAGAGATAAAATTGTATTATTTTGTATAGTAATATAGAAAATGGTCTACATGTAAATATTTAAGGGAGAGAATTAGGGGAGAAAAGGAGAACATTCTATCCCTCCTCTTTGTCCTGACCATCTTGCAGAGAAATGACCTCAAGGAATTGAGTGCAATAGGGCAAACAATTAGTTGCAAATATAGTATAATAGTGTTACCACAGATCTATTTATATGGTATGAAAGCACAAAGAATGGGAGCAACCAACCCTTCTTAGGGAACCTGAGAAAGGCTTTACAGGGGATGTAATATCTAAGTCTTATGGGATGAATAAGGAATTTTCCAGGCAGTGAAAGGAGATGGTGGTGGCGAGGGGTGGGCCTTTCAGGAGTGGAAGAATCAGGCACAGGCAGGGATCTCATTTACATTCTGGAAGCAGCAAATAGCTGGTATTGTCAAAGAGCAGGATAGGAAACAAATGGAGCTGGGGAGGAAAATTGAGGCCTTGGGATGCAGGGATGTCTATACCCTCTTGAGGTGCTTGAAAGTGTCCCTACAGTAATGGGAAATACTGAAGGATTTTAATTGGAAACACTGACATGACTGGAGTTAGAAAAGGGATTAAAGAGGAAGCAAGATTGGATGAAGAGAAATCATTAAATATGCCAAAGGTTAAAAAACTAGTAAATGTTGGAGCCATCATTCAAACCCAGGTTTATTTGGCTACAAATAAGAAGATCAAATACAGAACAATCCTGAGGAGACTGATATTTTGGAATACTGCAGTGAGAAATGGAAGAAGCTGACCATATATAAAAGACCTGCCAAGGGGAATTTTGGTCCCTGCTAAGATTGGGGATTTGTAAATTGAAACTGATAATTCAAATAGCTGTATACACTTGTCTAGTTGTGCTTAGCAGCCCAGGAATAAAAGTGAAGAAATAAGGGACGATGACACTAGGTGGTACTGGAAGCCTACATTCTGTTGAAGCCTGGTCAAAACTTCCAAAGAGTGGTTAAAGGAGCTTCATTAAAGTAACTTCTTTAATAAATGCGATAAAAGTTATGAGGTACTGTTTTCATTAGTATACAAGAAAGGTCCTTAAGCATATTCACCCTGTAAATTATATAAAATGTATAATGTAACTTTAAAATCTGTGCACATGCTGGTATGGGTCAGTTTCAAATTCAAGTTTCCAAAGTTTCTATAATCTAGCTATATTTTTCATTTCCTAATGAGACGTTTAAAATAATGTATAATAAGTCATTGAGAGTTCTATCATTTAAAATATCTATTTTCTAATCCACAGGCCACTAATATTCTCACATAATAGGCATCCAATAAGTTTTGAAGATCAAAGACTCATCTTAGCACAATAAACCAGTCTATTACTCTTTACATTTGCAAATACTTTAGTAATTCTCAAACAATATAAACATGTTGTTGAAATGCTTTGTATTTTACTGCTTTAATATATCAGTTAGAAAGCATTCATTAAGTGCTTACAATATCTAGGACAGTAATGCTCAAGAGAAGAGGGAAGGCAGACAAATTAAAATAGTCTGGTCGAGTTCCAGCATGCTCACACTCTCCCACGACATGCTGATCTGGTCCCATGGGAGATAGAGGTGTTTTTCCCTTTCCTCTCTCCCAATCACTGCTTGAGTTAGTCTGTTAATAATATTGGGAGTTATCTTAGATGCATTTAGAGAGAAAAAGTTTGAGGACAAGGGCAATATAGGGGACTTCGATGAATTGTTAAGGAAATACATGACAAGATATTCTTTTATGGAAACACTAGGCCAAAAATTATTTTTGATGAATTGCGAGAGTTGTGTTTCTGATTGTCTACCAAAAATCAAAAATATTTCTACTTCAACAATAATTGACCAAGGAAAGAAGGCAAATGTTTATTCTGAATTGATGTTCTTTAGAATGCTTTGATATAAAAGGATGACATTTTCTGTGCTGACCTTTTAAAATATTGCAGTATCACCCCACTCTACAGGATGGCGACACTAGATTCCAGCAGTGTGAGTTACCAAAACCAGCATTCGGAGTAGCAAGAACTGGTAGAGGCATTGACTAGGGCAAACATATTGGCTGACCTGCTAATGGAGAATGGTAACAAGCTGGTAAGCTGCATTTGGTATGGTCAGAAAATAGAGACAATAAGCTTTATCATGTTTCAAGAAAGTGAATAGAGTTATGCTCTAAAGTTGCAGTTGTGTGTCACTGAAGGTATGGGGATAATTTGGGGAGCTACAAAAAAAAAAGAAAAAAAAAAGAAAAGAGGAAAGCAGCCAAGCATATTTATGAGCCACAGTTTGTCAGCCTGGGTAACATTGCTATATGGAAGAAAAGAGTTTGCCTGGTTTTTGGACCAGTTCTCAATTCTGTGAGCTGGTAGGAAATGGGTAGTATCATGAACAATATACTGAACATCAGTTTGATTACTGACTACCATCTTTTCATTGTTGTCAGAATGATGGCTGCCATGATGCCAGTTTGAAAAAAGAGATGTTAAAATGAGAAATAAATGAAAGAATCCAATTGAGCTCTGCAAAGTCAGAGAAGAGCTAAGACCTCCTCTCTCTTATAAAAGTAGATTTTTCTTATTTCCTAAATTTAGCAAACATGAAAACAGTAAATTCAGTATTACTGGTTTGAATACCCAAAATATAAACCATATAGCTCTGATCTTCCAACTTGATCAGAATATTTTTTATTCTTTTATTCTTAATTTTTCTTCTTCCACCTAATTTCAAATAAGACCACCACTGTGACTACCGGAAAAAATATTTTCAGAAGTTTCTACTTGAATTTTTATTAAAACTTTAAGAAAAGGAGAAGATATTTTCACATACTAGTGCACAAAGTCTTAGTATTTAGAAGGTCAACATTAAGAATATCTATAGCCTAGGTTTTTAAAAAAAAATTTTTATCCTATGGGTTCCTAGAGAAATATTTTATTACTATTTTTTTTCTTTTCTGTGTTTTATGTTCTTCCTGTCGATTAATCAACATTCTGTCATTATCTGTCATATCTGAATTTAAGAGCTCTTAAAAAGTAATGCTTTGGGATTATAGTTTATATTGCCCAGAAAGTTGTTCTAGTAAAGCAGAGTGTGTAATATAATTAGTTGAATAGTAGTAAATCAAATGAAGTTCATGCTGGTGGAGGAGACTGTAATTTTCAAATGAGTCTTATGGTAGGTATAACTCCCCAGCCTTAGGATTCCTTGATATGATATGGTCACCCTTTCCTCATGAATCACCAGGGTTTCTTTTCCAGCCTTTTGATTGACTTTTCCTGCATTGTTTAAAATTTATCAATGAAGTCACAGAATAAGTGAGCAGGTTAATTGTTGCCCTTTGTGAGTTTACAAAGGGGAATTTTATACAGGTATAGTGTGTAGGGTGATGTTGGCCACATTCTATTGACTATTTTGCCCTTACGTATGCACTCAAATTTTTAAGCTTTCTCTCTGGATTCCCACATGGACTTCTGGCTAGATAAAATGATTTGTTCTAGAAGTAGCAGGGGGATAAGACGGAATTTCCCCCTGTTTTCTTTTATGAAGGGGAATATATAACTGCATTTTTTCTAAAAACTAATATAAAATTCTAGATGTTTGCTTTGGGCAGTTAGGAAATCATATCCTTAATAGTTATCAATATTCAATTTTGGTTTCTTATCATTAGAAAACATTACCCTGGCTTTGATGATGGTTGGTCGAGGATCCAAGATACCTTGCATCTTTCTCAGTGCAGGCACAACAAAGAGATTGCAGGTGACCACGGCTGACACTGGATTCCCTGAAAGCCAATCAAGCAGTTATTTATAGTACAAACATTAAAAATGTGCCAAATAATATGTCTATCTATCCTCCCTTCAGGTTTCAGAGAGTGACAGAAGTGACTAACCACTAGTCTTCCTCTTCTGAAGTACCCTGAATTCAAAAGAATGACTGAACATAGCTATAGTCAATCAAATGCCACAGTGTATAAATATTCGGGTATACTGGTGAATTCTGATGCCCCAACAGTGTTTAACACCATTACAACAGAAATAAAAATATATTTCTGCATTCCTGAGAGCCACATGATGAAAGCGATTACTAATCTTGCTAGGTTTTGAAGCTGTTCCATTTTGTGCATCTACTTGTTATTTTTAAATGTTTTTAAATTATCATAATAATACTTGCTCAGTACCAAAAATTACAAAATACAGATAAGCACAAAGAAATTTATCCATAATCCCTTGTACCAAGGAATTTCTTTAAAATTTCAAAATAAAACCAAATGATTTAAGAGGTGAAGGACTTGAAGATTAACACCAAGTTCTTCTAAAGTTATAAAAGGAATCTGAGGAATCTGCATGTATGTCTCCAAGAAGAAATCTGGGTGTGTCATGTATTTCAAAGACAGGAAGAATGGGCTGTGAAAAAAAGACTGGGCTGGGAATAACAGATTTGGTTACTTCAGTGACATCATTAACTAACCAAGGGGCATGACATCGTTGTAAGTTTCAAACCTTTCTGAGTCTAATTTTAACTCATCCCCGAAATAAAAGGTTTGGACTACATGATTCTCAAGATCCCTTCTAGATCTAAAACTTTAATTTTATTAATAATTTTATACAGTTGTAAGGAAGTATGTATGTATATACTGGAATTGGGTAATGGGCTATCAGGTATTTGGGTTCTCTTGACCTGGCTAGTAATGCTAATAGTACCATCAAAGTAAAAGGCAATGGTCAGTTTGGCCTATTGTTAGTGAAACCAGACCTTTAATCCTTTCCTACCCACAAAAATAGACAAGTTTCTTTTTCTTTTTAGTTGCAAAAAGTTATTAGTGATAACTAATTGTTTCAATGAAAAAATGAATTGTCCAACAGAACAGTAGACTCTTAGTGGGAATCAATTATTCTCCCTTTTCCCTCGAAATATAAGCAAATGGAAAATTTTCTGGAACAGCTAAAAAAAAAAAAAGGTTACTGATCCATTGTTCAACAGTGATTACAGAATTCCTGTAATACTACAGCTTTATAAAATTATTCTATAAAAAATGAATTTGGGAGCAGATGTGGCTCAGGCAGTTGAGCACCTGTTTCCCACACGGGAGGTTCTGGGTTTGGTTTCCAGTGCCTCCTAAAATCAAACAACAAGCAAACAAACAAACAAAAAACAACCCAGGGAAGCTGATGTTGCTCAGTGCTTGAGTGCTGGCTTCCCACATATGAGGTCCTGCTTCAATCCCCAGCCCTGGTACCTCAAAAAAAAAGAAAAGAAAAAGAAAAATTAAAAAAGAATTACTCTGTTTAAGAAAAAGGAGAGAATGATAGATACCAAAAAGTTGCAAATAGTGGTTATTTTTAAGTAGGAGGGGATGCAGGATATCTTTTTTTAAAGCTTATCTGTATTTCATAATCTTTTTGTGCTGAGCATGTATTGGCTATCGTTTGTTTGTTTACTTGTTTGTACCCGGGATTGAATCTGGGACCTCACATATGAGAAGCAGACACTCAACCACTGAGTTACACTGGTTCCCTCTATTTTTAAAAAGTTAAAAAAAAATAGCAAATATATACACAAATTGCTGTAAAAATTATGAAGATTAGAAATGGCTGCCAAGGAAGCAGAAATAAAAGTTTGAATTTGAAAATCCTTGTAAATTGAACCATGTTGCTTTTTCTACAATCTGAACAATGAGTTATTGCTGCCCTCTTTTGGTTATTTGGGCTGAGCAGAGAAAATTTTAAATTAGAGTAACAATTTGAAAATAGGTTATTTAATTGTAATTTCTTTGGCAGATCAGCAACACTTCATTAGTAGTGGCAAATAGGTTTCCAGTATAAAATTCTTTGTTATAATATTAACTGATGGCCTGTAGGATTGAGTTATATCTTTTGCAGACAAAATAAACAGTCTCTTCTAGGCAAAACAAAGCTAGGAAGAGGAGCAAATTTTTTTATGTAATAGTTCTCAGAATAACCAAAAAAATATTAAAGGCCACAGGGAGCTCCATACAACAGATATATTTTGAAGACTACTTTACCGTACATGTCCTATCTCTTATTATTTTCTCGATGATAGAAATCCAGTTTCTTTTATGCTTATAGATAGGGCTTTTAAAAATGCTTTAAAGTTCTAATCTTCCGCCTTTCTTTCTTTATATCTCTATTTTGAGATTTGTTATTAATATAAAAGCAAATAAATATCACAAAATCACTTGACTTGTGAATCTAAGAGATGTAAGTAGGATATTTTCTGAAGGAATCTGTGCCAAATAACAGGGAATGGGAAATTGCTACAGATCACAGGGTAATTTAAAAAACAAACAAACAAAAATAGCCAAGTAAATCCATGAAACATTTATCAAGAGCCAAGTAAATCCATGAAACATTTATCAAGATTAGTAATTGCTTTCTTTTTTTTTTTAAAGATTTATTTTTATTTATTTTTCTCACCCTCCCCCCCCCCCCCCCATTGTCTGCTCTCTTATGTCCATGTGCTGTGTGTTCTTCTGTATCTGCTTGCATTCTCATCAGGCAGCACGGGAATCTGTGTCTGTTTTTGTTGCATCATCTTGCAGCACCCAGCGCCACTCCTGGGTGGGCTGTGCTTTTCATGTGGGGTAGCTCTCCTTGAGGGGCGCGCTCCTTGCACATGGGGCTCCCCTACATGGGGGACACCCCGGCATGGCATGGCACTCTTGGCGCTTGGCAGCACTGCGCATGGGCCAGCTCACCACATGGGTCAGGAGGCCCTGGGTTTGAACCCTGGACCTCCTATATGGTAAGTGGACACTCTATCAGTTGAGCCACATCTGCTTCCCAGTAATGTATGGCGCTCAGGAAAGAAGAAATAAAATTGTGAAATTGAAAATTCTTATAAACTGAACCTCTTTGTTTTCTTCTACAATCTGAACATATGAGTTGCTCCTCACATGGGAAGGGGGTGAGTTGTGAAGGTAGTGGGAATAAGATGGGATGATGGGGCAGCAGACTTGGTCCAGTGGTTAGGGTGTCCGTCTACCACATGGGAGGTCCACGGTTCAAACCCTGGGCCTCCTTGACCCATGTGGAGCTGGCCCATGCACAGTGCTGATGCGTGCAAGGAGTGCAGTGCCATGCAGGGGTGTCTCCCGTGTAGGGGAGCCCCATGCGTAAGGAGTGCACCCTGTAAGGAGAGCCGCCCAGTGTGAAAGAAAGTGCAGCCTGCCCAGGAACGGTGCCGCACACACAGAAAACTGACACAGCAAGATGATGCAACAAAAAGAAACACAGATTCCCATGCCACTGACAACAACAGAAGCGGACAAAGAAGACACAGCACATAGACACAGAGAACAGACAACTGGGGATGGGGCGGGGAGGGAGAGAAATAAATAAATAAATCTTTAAAAAAAGAAAAAAGATGGGGTGATGGTGATGTTAGACTGATGCTGAATGGGATTTGGCTGACAGCATCAGTATTAGTATTATCTCCCACCCTGCATACTCCAGCCCAAATCTGGCAAGGATGAAGGGCAGCTTTGTATTTTTTGCTTTAATACTTGGCGATGACTCAAGGCCCTTTGAAATCTTGAGCATAATATTTCTCATTGTGAGAGGTGATTGGCTGTTAACTTAGACCAATTTCCTGTAATTAAAAGGCAGATGCTCCTGAAAGTCCTCGTGATAGCTAACATTGAATATCATCTTAGGGTTTGGAAAGAACTTTGAAAGATACCATCTAATTTAAATTTCACACCAACCTTATGATGGGAATATTAATGATTTCCATTTAATACATAAAAAAATAAGTTCAGAAAGGCTAAGTGATTTGTCCAAGTTCATTCAGTTAACAGGGGGAAACATTGAGACTTAACGTCTTTCAGGTTCCAAATCAAGTTCGCTGATAGGGGACTGGTCATTTGGAAAGTCCAAAATGATTTGATCATTTTTACAGAAAAACAAAATAAATTATTTCAATTATTCTTACCTGGTAGTGCAAAGATTATTTTTCTCACACCATCAATATCCAAAGTTGCAAACGTCGTTGGCAGGCTAAAGAAAAAAAGAGGTTAGTGTAAGTGCTAAGTAATATGACAAGTAAATTAACTATTCCAGTTTTCTTATTAGGTGATTATCCATAAAGATTATTTATCATATAAAATCATATAATACACTTTTCTGTTGAATCTCCTTTAAACCTTGTTACCCTGAATTGTTTCAAGAGCATTTAACTTGTTTTCAAATAACCAAACTTCCTAGTTTCTGTAGCTTTTTATTCTTCCTGCCAGTGCACTAGAAATATACTCCAAACTGTAGCATTTCCCCACTCCTCTAGTTAACAATGTCTACACTATTTTTGCTGGAGATTCTTAACAATCGTCCTTATTATCAGAAGGCTGCTTGATAATACATATCTATCAGATAACTGCCTATTGTTCAAGATGGGTATTTTTCAACATTTATAAATTATTCTCAAGAGCTAATACCATAAAACTCTTACAGGAAAATATATAGAAATATCTTCAGGTCCTTGTAGTAGGCAATGAAACTTTAGATTTTATACCAAAAGTACAAGGAACGAAAGAAAAACTCATAAAATGGACTTTATCAAAATTAAAAACCTTCTGTGCCTCAGTACATTATAAAGAAAGTGAGAAGATAACCTACAGAATGGGAGAAAACATTTGGAAACCATATATCTGGTAAGGCTTTAATATGCAGTATATAAAAAGAATTCCTACAACTTAATAACAAAAAAACAAACAAAACTCAATTTAAAAATCAGCAAAGGATTTGAATAGATATTTCTCCAAAGAAGATACACAAATGCCCAATAAGCACATTAAAAGATGTTAAACCTCATTAGCCATTAGAGAAATGCAAATTAAAACTACAATGAGATATCACTTCACACCCACTAGGATTGGCCATCATTTAAAATAAA
Source organism: Dasypus novemcinctus (assembly GCF_030445035.2). NCBI lineage: Eukaryota > Metazoa > Chordata > Mammalia > Cingulata > Dasypodidae > Dasypus > Dasypus novemcinctus. Next base: position 42,983,898 of record NC_080675.1, read on the forward strand.
CCCTGAAAATAACAGGTGTTGGCAAGATGTGGAGAAATAGGAAGCTTCATACATGTTGATGGTAATGTAAAATGGTGTAGCCACTGAGGAAAACAGTTTTGTAGTTCCTCAGAAAGTTAGATATAGAATTACCATATGAACCAACAATTGCACCTGTAGGTATATACCCAAAAGAACAGAAAGCAGGGACTTGGAGAGATATTTGTAAACAGAGGTTCATTACAGCGCTGTTCACAATAGCCAAAAGGTGGGATCAACCCAAGTGTCCATGGACAGCTGAATGGATAAAGAAAATGTGGAATATCCATACAATGGAATATTATTTAGCTGTAAAAAGAAGTAAAGTGCTACAACATGGGTGAACTTTGAAGACATCATGCTGAGTAAAATAAGCCAGGCACAAAAGGACAAACATTGTAAGGCTTCTCTTATATGAAATACCTAGAATAAACAAATTCATAGAGATAGAAAGCAGAATAGTGGTTACCAGGAATGGGGAGAGGAAGATTGGGGCGTTATTGCTAAATGAGAAATGAATTTTGGCTTGGAATGATGAAAATAGGCTGGAAATAGATAGTGGTAAAAGTTACACACTACTGTCAATGTACTTAATGCCAAAGAATTGTCTACTTAAAATGGTTAAAATGATTTTTATGTTATTTTACCAAATTAAAAATAAATACATTATTTAAAAAACTATTCTCTGCAATAAACATAAAATTCTCCTTCCCTCCTAGAAGGGTTTTTTTTGAAATGTCAAAAAATGACATGTTGTGACTAGAACAAAATTAAAGCAATAGTAATTAAAAAAATATTCTCAAATTATACTTCCTCAAAATTCTCACAAGGACCTTTATTGGGAGTATGGGAAAGGATGAGCGGCATAGAGGGGGCAGGCATTTGAGAACAGATCATTTTTTTTCCTATTGACTACCCTTCATACAGAACATCCAGTAAAAACTTCATTATTTTAATGAAGCTTGAGCCATGCAGAATCTTTAGGGAATTCTGAAATTCCCATTTAGCTGAAAAATTATCTTTTTAAGTGCCCAAATTGTTTTTATTTTTATTACTTTTACAGGTTGATTTTTAAAAGATGGCTTATTTAGTCATTACTTTTTGCAATAATATGGTGGTGACTAACATTTTTTGATGATTCACAGCCATCATTATGAACTTAAATTCTACTCAGCTATAGTACAGTAATGTGAGGTCACTAGGGTATTATGGGTTGTTTTTACCAAAAACCATATAACCTTACGCTGCTGTTTCTACAGTTCTTGTTTCTGCTTTTTTTCCTTAAAAAAACTTTTTTTTCTGCCATTCCCTTTAATGCTAGACTGCCATAATTCCCCCCTCTCCCTGTAAAGCTGGCTTTAGATTTGGGAACCAGATAGGAGTAGAAATAGTACTATTTTAATGAAAATTATAATAAAAGTAATAATAGAAACTATTATTTTAAAAGTAACAATTATGCATTACATCCATTATTTCACTTAATTCTCACAACAAACCCACTAGGAGACAATTATTATCCTATTTTTATAGATCAAGAAACTGATATGAAGCTATTTGGTCAAAATCACGCAGCCTTCTAAGAGGGGGAAACAAAGATTTGAACCAAGGTTTTTCTAACTTTGTGTTTTATATTTGGTTAAGGCTTTCAGAGTGTGTGATGTAAATATTAATATATGAACTTTTTAACATTATTTTGGCTCATTTGAGACCTTTTTGCTTACATCCTGATTCTTTGCTGTGTTTTAGAAAAATGAGATTATCATGTAGGTTTACTGATAGGTTATCTAGCAATGATTGTTATTGTATGATGAAAATAATTTCAAAGACACATTTTTGATAATAGCTATGTTCATTAAAAATGACCCAGAAAAAAATAGTGATTGGTAGATCTGGTTGATATTACTCTAAATGCTTTTTCTAGTATATCTGTATCTAAAATGAAAGAAGTTAATTGCATTTTGAATACACTATATGTGGGAAGAGGAAAGCTAAATTATACTTGAGCTTTTTATATTTCTTTTTGTTCTACCATTAAGTACCAATTACCTTTAAGTTCTTACATTTGGAAAAGTATAAAATTCTGGCCAATTAAACGAAATGCTTTTAAACTTCTAAAACATTTTATTATAGCAAACTAACACAGAGATAAGAGGAGTATTGTAGAGCCAATTTAAATCATAAGGCTGGGCATCCTTTGCATCTTCCAGGCAGGTAATGTGATTTCTTTAAAGGTATTCATTTAAACAAGATTTCAATACGACAAAACATTTTATTATTATGCACTGCCGTCATGAATGTTCTATTGCTAGACTATGAAGCTTTTATTTAATCTCTGGAATGTCTTTTCCTTGGAACTCAACACCTATTGTTCATTCTCTTCTTCAGAGCAGAATGTAACAGCATTTATGCAGTGACTGAAGTCACAGAGTGTTATGACTTTAAGGGAGGAGAATAAACATTAGGAGCTGATGAACTCCTGAAGTTGAAGCAAGTCGTAAATAAGACTGATAAAGAGTATTGAAATTATATATCATAAATGCTGGGATTACTTTAAATCATAGATATTACTGACATTATTCTTCTCTAGTGATGAGGGCAAAAAAAATGTCGTTTCCTTCCCGTTGCAAAGGGAACAATGAATTTAATTTTCAAGGTTAGTGAGCAGCTCACTGACATGCTTTTGGAATGTCCTCTGTATTATAATCCAATTAGCATTGTCCATAAGGAGAAAACAGAAAGCTTCTGCACCTATAGTATAATAATATTTGCTTAAGAAAAAGAATATTATTCTTAATATGAGTGATCAAAATCCAACAGATTCAATAATAAAAGGACCTTAGCAGTAGCAGCCATATTGGGGCAAAATGAACAGGCAACTACAGAAACATAATGCCAAGAATTCTATCAAATGTGGAGAATACTTTAGGGATAACGTAAACTTTATACTTAAATGGCCAAATCATGGAGGTAAATCCTGATCTCTGTCCTTAAACTGACAGCAGTTATTCAATAAACCAGGGATATTAGGAGGACTCTCTTCACATGTACAAAGCTTCTGGAATTTGTTAACGGTTCCGGTAGTTCTTATAACAACCGTGAAGCTTCCACTCTTCTCTCCTGGTAGCACCCAACAGTGTAAAATTTTGAACTAAAGCATCATTACTATTGTCCCTGAGAGCATGGAGGTATGCCGGAATGCTCACCGTAAACCGAGGCCTTTGAACAGGGCAAAGCTTCATAAAATAGCAGGGGTCTGCACAGGCAGACTGTTGCTTAAAGACATGGCTACACACATTTCACCAACTCCAATGTTTGGCATTCTTTCAGGATTTACAACTGATTGTAGAACTTCTGTCAGCCCTTCCTTAGGGGGTTATTAGTTTTTAGGAGATATGCAAGATCTTGGTTATGTGGTTATTTTCTTTCCTCTTGGGAGGTAGTAAGAAGCAGTGTGAAACATGACTTATGAAGTATTCTTACAAAGGAAAACAAAATTGAATCTGAATTGAATCAAGCCTATAGATCTTACTTCCAGTTTATAGGACATACTGGAGATAGAGGAACAAGTTAAATACTACCATTAGGAAGCAATCAGCCAAATCCATTCTTCAGGACAAGTGACCCCTAAGTCAATGACTTAAAAAAAAAAAGGGAGGGGGAGTAAATGTTCTTATATTATAGAGACTTAACCAAATATAATGAATGAGTGGATCTTACTTGAATTATAAATGACATTCTTTTTCTTGACATTTGGGGAAATTTGAATTTGGTAAGGATATTAGATGATATTAAGATATGATTCATCTTGTTAAATGAGATATCATTGTGATTATTTAAGAGAATGCCATTATTATTATTATTATTTCAGATGTATATCAAAATGACAGGATGTCCAGAATTTGATTTAAAAACAATCCAGCCTGGGGGCAGGAGGGTTGATAAAACACGTATGGAAAAATGTTGGTATTTATTGAAGCTGGATGATAGGTACATGGGGAGTCATTATACTTCCTACTTTTGTGTGTGTTTGAGAATTTTCATACAAAAATGTTAATTTAAAAGAGAGAGAGGGGAAGCAGATTTGGCTCAACTGATAAGAGTGCCCGCCTACCATATGGGAGGTCCAGGGTTCAAACTCAGGGCCTCCTGACCTGTGTGTGTGAGCTCCCTGTGTAGGGGAGCCCAATGTGCAGAAGAGTGCACCCCTGAAGGAGAGCCGCCCTGCGCAAAAAAAGTACAGCCTGCCCAGGAGTGGTGCCACACACACAGAGAGTTGACAAAGCAAAATGATGCAACAAAAAGAGACACAGATTCCTGGTGCCACTGACAAGAATGCAAGTGGACTCAGAAGAACACACAGTGAATGGACACAGAGAGCAGACGGGGGGGGGGGGGGGGGGGGCGAGGAAGGGGAGAGAAATAAATGTTAAAAACATTTAAAAATTAAAATAAATAAATCACCATAAGCCCACTATCTTAAAAAATAAATAAATAAAAATGAATTACTAGACATGGAACTAGACATGGGAATTAAGAGGGAGGAAGGGTTTGGAAATAGCTTTGTTTATACCAGACCCTGTGATTCATGAGGAAGATGAATTCCATCATTTCAGGTAGGAGCTGTATTTTTAAAAAGAATTCTAATACTACAATTTCTCTTTTTATTAGAATATATAATACATAATAGAAAATACAAAAAGAAAGCATTTAAAACTTTGTTGGTAAAAGCAAACTAAACCACCCCCAAATATGAGATAAGATTATTTTCATACCCTGGTTTCATAAAAACCCTGCCAAAATGGATCTGAGCATGAAGATCAATGTCCAGCACCTGCTTGAGATAATCCTGTAAATATGAAAAACAATCACTTTACTTTCAAACATTTTAATATCATTTTTAAAATGAAATGAAATAAATATTAGAATTTCATTTTTAAATGAAAATAAAATGAATGTGTAAGATTGAAATGAAAAGAAACACCTTTCTTATTTCAATGAAGTTGGTTTGCTTAAGACTAAAATTCCTTCCTTCATTTAGGCATTCATTCATTCATTCCAATATTTACTGAGCACCTGCTATATGCTGAATACCATTCTGGGTGCTTGGGAATATAATCTTGAACAAAAGAGATGGTGTCTCTTATCTCACAGATAGTACATTCTAGTAGGGGGAGTTAGATAATAAATCAAATAACTACTTTAACATATATAAGTATTACCTGATGGGCTTTGTTTCTGTTTTGAGATGAAATTTTAGGTCTGGGAAGGGAGGTTAACAAATGTGTTAAGAAGGTGAGTTTGGGCAAAGAAGCTACATGTATACTGTTCTGCTTAATGGATGTAAGATTATATACATTCCTTGAATAGAGACTGGGACATTTGCCCACAAGCTACCAAATCTAAAACAGTCAACTAAAATGAAAAATGTTTTTATTCAGGGTGAGAGCCCTAAAACAGTCAAGGGAGTTTAATTGCTACAATTTTATATTCTGCCAGCAATAACAAGACAAATCTATGGTTATGACCAACTCAGAGTGATTCGACAAACGCTGATCTTTGGAAATAAAGGTAACACTGCCTCGAAGTTGGTTTTGCAGACATTAAAAAAATGCAGGCAAAATTTCTCCAAAGTAACATGGCCTCTAGGTCTATTACTAAATTCTTTATTCGCTAATCTAAGAGTGAACCTAGTAAACTACCAAAAATTTGAAAACTTCATAAGCTGCGAGGCACTTTATTTTCTGAATGGCTTCTCTTCTGTCTCCATATTGTTAGCTAACATCATCTCTTACCTGGATTGCTGATATCGGTCTCCCTGCCAGTAGTCCTGCCCTCCTCTAATTCATTCTCCGCACAGTGTAAGAGAGATCTTCTGAAAACAAATCTGATCAAGTCACTATATAATACTTTAAAAACTTTCTGGTTTTCAGGAAAGTCTCTTTTTAATATTGTATCTAAGGTCCTTATATTTTCTAGTTCCCTTTTACAAATCATTATTCTCATCAATCAACCCTCTTCCCTACCAGCCCCACTTCTTTCTCTCAGTCTCTCCCTCTTTCTGCTTTCCAGCAAAACTAACTTGTTCCCAGGCCTTTGAAAATGTTCTTGTTTTCGCTTGGAGTGTACTTTCTTTCTACCTTCTTCATAGCAGAAGCAGGTATCTCCAGAATTTTCTTATGTTCTTTTATAGCATTATGTGCTTCCAACATCACACATGTAGGTTATACTGAAATTGCCTAATAATTGATGTGTATCCTTTAATTGACCATAAACTTTATGAGAACAGGAATCGTGTCTTTTTCTTTATTTTTAATTAACATTGAATTCCAAGTCAACAGCACATGCCTTTCATTCATTTGTTAGTTCAACAATATTTTTGAGTGCTTACAATGTATTAGGAATTCTGTATGTGCTGGGGATTCAAGGGTAAACAAGACAGACATGGTCCCTGACACAAAGATGCCCTGTTATATTCTACTGGAGGGACAGTCTAAAATAAACAAACAAGTAGAATCATTACAAATTATGGTACATGTTATGAAGGAGATAAACAGGTACTGGAATAGAGAATAATGGTGGGAGAATAAGGAAAAGCCATTTAAAAAGAGGTGGTGATATATTAGCTAAGCCCTGAAGGATGAGAAGGATTCAGTCATATGAAGTGTGGAGGAAGAGAATTACAAGGAGAGAGAAGTATATACAAAAGCTTCTGAAGGAGTGAAAAGTGTGTATAAAACTGAAAAGGCAATGGAAGGTAATGAATGAGAGGGAGAGGGGCACAAGCTGAGATTGGGGAGATTGGCAGAGGCCAAAATTTGCCAGGTCTTGAAGGTTATAATAAAGAGTTTGGAAAGTAGATGTTTATGATATATTTGTTAAATGAATGAAAGTACTTTACTTTTCTTGTTAAACATGTCCTTTTTAATTCTTTATAAACATGAAGGACAACTTCCTAGCTAATGGGATATCCTTGTGACAGAGGAATGCTTGTACTAGACATAGCTATAAAGACTGAGAATCATCATTGTTCTAAAGTTTTTGTCTACTTAGAGAAGCAGCAAGGATCTTTGATGTTCTGAAATCTAAGACAAGATAGGAAGAACAACAAATGGATGAAGGAGCAAAGTCTTTCCTTCACTTCAGGATAGGACAAATACCAGTGTCTGAAAAATTGTGAAAGACATGGAAATGGGCAAAAAAGACTACTGATTGTCCAGTGTATTTGGGTATTTGTGCCTTTTATAGAGTTTGTGCTTTTCTACAACAATATAATTTGTAGAAAACTGATAGTAATGCACATGACTTTTCTCCACAGATATGCAAATGAATCTTGTTTTATGAGATGCAATTGATTTCTATGTGGTTATAGAACAGTTTTGCATCTATTAGCAAATTTATTTCAGCATTCCAGATTTCCTGTATGTGTGTTCTTTTGAATCCTCCTTTGAACTGGTTGTAATATCTTACCTGGTCCCTCATTAATTAATGAGTTAAATAAAATCTCTGATGTGTTCATTTTAATAATTATGAGATTCATAACTTTATCCTAAAACTATTATACTTTAGGATAAGTTTTGGGTCATGTATGTTACTAGAAGGAAACATATGATATGGGATTGTAGAACACAGTGAACCCTGATGTGGATGATGGGTTGTGGTTAATAGTACAAACATAAGAATGTTCTTGAGCCTCTCGAGACCCAGTGGAGTGTTCAGGAGCTGTGACCCGAGAGGGCCAGGCCCCTGGTTTCTTACTGGATCTTCAGACTAAGTGTAGAACCGAGGTGACTTGGTCATGGGTGGAAGAGCAGGACTTAAGGCAGTGGGGACTGACAGGTCAGGGGGCCCCGGGAGAACTTCCGCCCAGGTGGGCAAACTCATTGGCATTCGCCTTTCCCAGGCCCAGAAGCGATGCGCCATGACAATCCTGCAGGTGCCTCAGGTTGTCGCCTGAACTTACTTTATCTGCTGGATCCTTTTTGCCTCAGTGATGGGAGAGGACAGCTGTGCGTGGGACTGATGACCCAGCAGTGAATGATTCAGGGTGGGGAGCGAGGCCTGGCTGGTGTCCCCGGGTACCAGGTATACCGGCCTGTGGGAGGGCAACTTCCTAAAACCAGCGAGAAGTGCAGGCTCTTTAAAAGGAAGACATTCAGGCATCCCGAGATGTGGGTTTAAATCCCTTTCCTGCTCAGTTTGGCGGCCTGGTCTGGGGTTTTCCGTTAGTTGTTTCCGTGAAACTATCAAACTTGTCTCCGTGCTTCAGTTTGCGTTCTTGGTTCACTAGGCACGCGCAGTTCTTTGATAATTCCATATTGATTAATTCTCCCCCAATGCTGTGTTTTGAAATGTACAGCAAAAAAATATTTGCTCTTTACCACACGTAATAGTCTGTTTTATTTATACTAGCTCTTCCCTAGAGTCTGAAAGGAGAAACTTGCATTTCCCTTGATCTCTGCAGGTCCTAAGTCTGACCCTTTTTTCTGTTTTTCTGGAGATCAAACTATTCCCGGGTCTGGACTTGACTCACCACTTGGCCTCTCTGAACCTCATTTTTTAAGTAAACAACTGACCTTTTTTCTCCCTTTCTGATTACAAAAGTAGTACATGTTCTCTGTAGAACATTTAGGGGAATATCATATACATAAAGAAAAACATTTGCCGTCTCCGTAATTTGATTACTTTAACACACTGTAATATATCCAGCCAGTCTTTGGTCTATGCATGCAAATGTGTGTATATAATGTCCTTTTATTCTTTTTATTCTTTGGAGTGGTGAGACAAAAATGGAGTTTCATGTACAAACTTTTTGGGCAATTCCCCCCCTTCCCCTAACATTTGGTTTTCTTCAATATTAGTTTTAATGCTTGTGGAGTATTTTAATGTTTTGATGTACTATAATTCCTTTTGGGTATTTATCTTCTTACTTTTTTGCACATATGAATAATAATAATAAATGTCCTTGTTACCAAAAAGAAAAAAAGGAGAATGCTCTTTCATGAATATATAACAAGTGTATAGCACTATTACAAGGTATTAATAATAGAGGGGAGGGCTAGAGAGACACCCAGGTCCTATGGTCAAGGCAGATGGCTCCAGAGTTCAGTGCCTTGCCAGTGGGCCCTACTTTGGAATTTGTGCTCCTGAGTGTAATGGAGTTGGACTCAGATGTGCCCTCTACACATGTCTCTTCTGTCACTTTTACTGAACCTAGGGTTGGTGTATGCTCAGGAGACTTGAATCTCTGGACTGTCCATGTGCCAGCTGGGCCCTAAGCCTCAGCAGAGTTGCAACACCTACTCTCTGGTTCATTGTACTTACCCAGGTCAGCTATCAGAGGTGAGGATGGTCAACCACCACACCATGGAACCGAGAGAGTCTGCAGCTGCATGCAGAAGAATCCCATCCATCAGCCATGTGGGATCTAAGCCCCCTCAATTTCGAGGTGGCCATCCATCAGCCATGTGGGATCCAAGCCCCCTCAATTTAGAGGTGGAGTGGATATCACCATCCAGGGTCCTCAGGATGGAGGAATAAAATATGGATTGAAGTGCACTTACTGGTATTCTACTATAGAATTTTTTTGATTCTAGCAATGGGAAAAAACTGTGTCATTGATGTGGAGACAGTGGCCATGGGAGTTGCTGAGGCAGGGAGAGAGAAGAGGTGTGATATGGGGACATTTTTGGGACTTACAGTTGAATGATATTGCAGGGACAGATGCAGGACATTATATATCCTGCCATAACCCACTGAATGGACTGGGGAAGAGTGGAAACTACAATGTAAACTATAATCCATGCTGTGTTATAGTGCTCCAAAATGTATTCATCAAATGCAATGAATGTGCCACACTGATGAAAGAGGTTGTTGATGTGGGAGGAGTGGGGGTAGGTGGGGAGTGGGGTATATGGGAACCACTTATATTTTTTAATGTAACATTTTTTGTGATCTATGTCTTTAAAAAAAAAAAGACAATAAAAATATTTTAAAAACTAATAGAGGGGTATGATGAAAGAAGTTGTTGATGTGGGAGGAGTGGGGGTGGGTGGGAAGTGGTGTATATGGGAACCTCATATTTTTTAATGTAACATTTTGTGTAACCTATGTATCTTTTTAAAAAAAAGACAATAAAAACATTAAAAAAACTAATAGAGGGGTATATGGGAAAATGTAAACTATGGACTATAGTTAATAGTAATATTTTAATATTCTTCATCAACTGTAACAAAGGTCCCACATTAATGAAAAGTGTCATATACGGGAATGTTGTATATTTTATAGGACTTCTCTGTAAACTGATAACTTCTCTGATTAAAAAAGTTACAATCATTTAAAAGCACATTAGGGAAATGGATGTGGCTCAAGCAATTGGGCTCCAGTCTACCATATAGGAGGTCCAGAGTTTGATGCCCAGGGCCTCCTGGTGAAGGCAAGTTGGCCTGTGTGGTGAGTTGGCCCATGTGGAGTGCTGGCCTGCGTGGAGTACTGCCCCATGCAGGAGTGCTGCCCTGTGCAGGGAGTGCTGGCCCATGTGGAAAGTTGGTGCAGCAAGATGATGCAACAAAAAGAGACAAAGAGGAAAAACAATAAGAGACACAGCAGATCAGGGAGCTGAGGTGGTACAAGAGAATGATCGCCTCTCTCCCACTCTGGAAGATCCCAGGATCGGTTCCCAGAGCCACCTAATGAGAGTACAAGCAGACACAGAAGAATACACTGTGAATGGACACAGAAAGCAGACAATGGTGGAGGGGGGCTGGAAATGGGGAGAAATAAATAAAAATAAAACTTTTTTTTAAAAAAAGCACATTATGTTAAGTGAAAGAAACCAGACACAAAGTACTACATATTGTTTAATTCCATTTACATAAAATATAAATTTTATAGAGATGGAAATTTATTAGTGGTTATGTATGATTGGGAAAGGATAGAGGAACTGAGAGGTGACAAGGGGTAGGGGATTTTTCTTTTTGGAGTAAATGAAATGTTCTAAAATTGCTTATACTAAAGGTCACTGATTGTGCACTTTGGATGGATTGTAAGGTATGTGACTATATCTCAATACAACTGCCTTAAAAAAAAAACCCTTTATACTTAACAGTTCTGAAGGCTCCATTGAGATGCCAATTGATTTACCTGACGGAGCCAGATAAATTTCATTGCCAGAGAAGACCATCTTATGAGTGGCTTAATCATGGGCATATCTTTCTTTGGTTCTTAGAGTGAGTCTCAAGTAGCAATAAAATTTTCTGCTTATCTATTTTTCTCCCTCTCTATTGATTTTGGTTCTGTTTTTGTTTCTGTGCATAGCCGATAAGTAATTCTCTTTTGGTGGTAGCAATAATTAGGCATTTAGTTTTATGGTCCAACCATTTGGTGATATCTGTAAATGGTTGATAAAAATCTATTCTCCTTTGGGTAAAAGGAGAGAATTTTTTCCCTTAAATTTCAGTTTTCAAAATTATTGGTCTCAGGAGCCCTTTACATGATCTTAAATGAAAATTTATTGAGGATACCAAGCAGTTTTTGTTTGGGTGAGTTATAGCTGTTAATATTTATTATAATAGAAATTAAAACTAAGAAGTTAAAAAAAAATTTATTGGCTCATTTGAAAATAGAAATGATGAAATTTTCATGTTAACATAACATAAATAACTTGTTTTTCATGCCTTGTTTTATAATTTTGAAAATCTCTTTAATGTCTGGCTGAATAGACATCTGCTGGATTCTCAGATCTGCTTCTGCATTTAATCTCTTGAGATATCACACAAATAACTGTTGGAAAACTCCATGACACTCTCATGAGAGGAGAATAAAAAGGCAAAAAGCATCTTAATATTAAAATTATTATGAAAATAGTTTTGCCCTTGCAGGTCCACTTAAAGGGTCTTTGACCTCTATAGGTCACAAGACCACTCTTTTATCCTAAAGTTAAATAAAATGTCTGTTTGTTCCAGAATGTAAAATAGCATAATAAAGGATAAAGCTTTGAAAGTGAGTTTTTTGTTGGTTTATAAACCTGTGTCTGAAATGAAGCTGTGAAATATATTAAAATTTTAATAAGTCCCCTCAGTTTTGATGAGCTTATTTCCATGGGTTACTGATTAATATCTTCACTATAATATGAAAGGTTCTTCTTTACTTTTTGTGTAATTTGCCTTTTTGTGCTTTATGTTGACTTTATTTTGTCTTGGATTAGTTAAGGAAATTAAAAAGCAAAGAACAAAGGTTTCTCATTTATTAATGAGTCAAGGGTATTTGCAATATTATATTCTATGTTAACTTTCAAATGTTTTATTGTCGCTTTGAAATATTAAGTAAACAAGTACTATTTTTCAGGTACCCATTATCCATTTCCAAGTGCTCAATTCTTTTTTTAATAACTCTTTTGACTTTGCCTTCTAAAGATCAGACCCTAAATTTAGAAAAAAAATGTTTCCCCCAGTATAACTTTTATATCAAAAAACTATCTTTGAGGGAGCAGATGTGGATCAAGCAGTTGACACCTGCTTCCCACATGGGAGGTCCTAGGTTTGGTTCCTGGGGCCTCCTAAACAAACAAACAACAAGCAAAAGCAAATGGAAAAATCAACTCAGGGGAGCCAATGTAGCTCAGCGGCTGAACGCTGGCTTCCCACATAAGAGGTCCTGGGTTCAATATCCCCCCCCCAGTACCTAAAAACAAAGCAAAACAAAACACAAGAAAAGAAAAGAAAAAAATCCTATCTTTGAAATCACAAAGACTTATTCTTTTATCTTATAAAAAGAGATATGAGAAATAACTAGGTATGATGTGTTACTATTTTAAGAGTTTCATAGGAGGGGTTGTGATATCAGAAGAGATGCCCAGTCTGCCTTGGGTTAGATTCGTAGAGGTATAATGTCATTATTATAAATATTTCATAAATTATAAACTTTATGGGAAGTAACTTAAGATTTGAATATGCTCTTGCTATCCATAAACATTTTTACCCTCAACTGGTCAAAATTTTTATGAAATGTTTATATACTGTAACCTAAGAGAGAATTTTACTTATCTTCTATTCTGATATTATTACAGTTACAATAATAAATTAAGCACAGCCATTAAATATCTGTCATCTACAGAAAGTTTTTGTTTTACTCTGATGCTTGTCTGAAGGTTCTACTATACGTTACAGTCAAGTGTTTATGTGTACAACAAAGACAAGATTCAGAGCACTATGGAAAAGGACCATAGGCAGTACATTAAATTGTTAGCACTTTGAAAAATAGCCTCTTGGGTGCAGGATTCTAAAGTGAGGTAGTTTAGACTGCTGTAATATCACTCTAGTGGATTGAGTCAGGATTTCTAGTACTCTTTTTAGTCTGGAAGTTGATGGCTTCATGAAAGCAGATTGCTAACCCAAGATCTAGCAGAAAAAGAATTATATCCAACTGAATGAATTGATAAGGGAAATTTTATTGTGGTTATTTGTTTGGAATATTGTTGATAAGTTTTAATGTTCTATTGCTTCGAGTGCTCTAGATTTGCAAAACAAACTCATAGGCACTTATATGGTTAATTAGCAGCTAAATAATCAGATTAAACCTAGTGAGACCAGCTGTCCCTGGGGAAACACCGTCAGGAAGAATTGAAAGACTTTGAAATGGGGGAAAAAGATTACTGGGAGTCCAATCTAGTGCATCCTTCTTTTGTTATCTTTACCTTTCATGGTCTTTGAGCTATTTTACAATTCTCTAGGTTGTAGAAAACTTAAAGTAACACATATGGTTCTTTAGTGTTTTTTTTTTGTTTTGTTTTTGTTTTGGAAAAAGCAGATACTATTTAACTTCAACTTTCAGTGTTTTGTAAAAATGAAAACTCTGAAAAGAGTATGTGGAGCAGGGTGAGGTGGAGGTGGGGAGAGATTTTGAGGGGAGCAACTGTGAAAGAGGTGTTTCTCCTTAGACTGGGAAGGAGGATAGAGAGGTCTGCGGTTCCCACAAGCAGCAGGGTCTCTTCCTTCACTCTGCTTATTAGGCAAAATGTTGGGGAGGTGGCCAGACTTCAGAGAGGATGGCTGTGAAATATGCCCAAGGAGACTGGCTGATAGACCCTGAGGCTCCCAGCCTCCCCATGATACCAGTGTGACTAGCCAATATGAGATCTAAAGGTACTACAAGGATATTCCAGAAGTATCAAGTGGGGACTGCTGACCAGATTGGTTTCCTTGAATTTTTGGTACAACTTAAGGTCTCCCCACCCCTACCCCACCCCCAGTTCCTTGGCATAATCTTGGAGGGAATCAGCCCCAGTAATGGCTTAAATAAAATTTCTTCCCAGGCTAGTAGCATAGGTGTTCAGAGTAGCATAGGTGCTCAGAGTTGAATCAAATAAATAAAATTTCTTGCTTACCTGAGTTTCTGCACTTAAGATTCATGCCTTTTATATAATGCTTCTGGATTTTTCCTTGACCTCCCTGTCTTTTCACTGACTGGCTTTCTGGTTTAGTCCTTGGGCTGAAGTAGAGATTCTATCCTTTATGCCTTTCTTTTTTTCTCTGAGGTACACTGAAATTCTTTCTGGACAAGAACGTGCATGTTTGTAGGAGTCTGCTGCATTTATGCTTTATTTCTTTCTTCCTGGTCAATTTTTCGTCTCATTCCCACTCAAGGAGGTATGAAGGACAATCATGACAACCATTAGCTCCGAGGGGATACATTAGGATGCTTAGTTCCTAAAATCCCTTTCCTAGTGGATTAAAGGGTTAGTCTAAGTACCTTACCACACTTAGAGAAAAAAAAAAACCCAAACAATATTCTTTTCTATTGGCTTTATTTGTGAGCAAATCTCTAAGATAACTGATACCATTTTTAGCACTAATAAAGAAGGTTAAGTTTGAGAAGTATTCTGTTCTTACCAAAGCTGAGCCACTACTGCCAAATCTGTGTATGCTTTAAGCTTGTTGTCTCTCTAGACCAGGGGTTCCTAAATTTTTTTGTTCCACGGATCCCTTTGCCAGTCAAGTGAAAACCATGAACCCCTACTAAGTCCACACTATACTGTGTATTATTTAATAAATATATCACACCCACACTAACACGTTCCCAGAAGAATAATGTTTTTTTGAATTTCAATTCAAGCTCATTGACCCCTTGTTAAGAACCCTTGCTCTAGACTACTGGAAAAGATCATCTTTAAGTCTGCCAAATAGGTATTGTTCCACAGTTAAGCTCATTAGGAATCAAGATAAATTATACATGAAACACTCCCTAGAAATTACAAATTTAATATTTAATATCCCTAAATTCAATGTTTGCTCTTGTGATATTAAGAGCATTACAGCTAGATTGATGGTAACAAAAGCAGACATGTTAGAAATTCTTTCTTTGTGTTCAACTACACTACAGTACACAGCTCAGCCTGTTGCCTTTGTGATCCCAGGAGAATTCTGCAGCAACCTGCTCTACCTGGGGCCAAATGACTTCTTAGAGGCTTTGAGGGAAGAATAACCCAGCAATCTGTCTGTTACATGGATAACACCTACTCATACTTTGACAGTTTTACTCTTAGAATACTTTCCGATAGTTGACCTGGTCTGAGATTTCCTCCTTTTCTTCTACAATTTTTGGTAGCTGAAGTGCTACTTTAAAACATTCTAAAACTTAAGTTTGTGAATGGAAGGCAGGCATTCTTTGTTCAGGCTACTGAATTCTAATATTTACTTTCACAGCAAAATAGAATTCACTCTCCAAAGAGGTTATACATTTGGGCAGTTTTATAGCCAGAGAGGACAGGGACCAAGAAAAACCATACCTATAAGATCTGGCATAAAATAAATCAACTCTTGGAAAACATGAATTTTAGTAAAAACTGCTATTTTGACAATATTGTTAAATTTTTTCAGTTTACTCATTAATATGAGATGAAAGTAAACATGGAAAGGGATTAAAGACTGGTGAAACATTTTGCGATATGAAATAACTGAGCCAAAATATAAGGTTAGTTATAGTAGAAAAGTATATTTTGCTTTTATAACTTATTAATCAATGGACCCAATACTTATCATGAACCAACACAATTTATTAAGATATATAAACTTAAGGATACTGAGATATTCAAAATGAAATTTTTATAGGACTAAGCATATATCATATGCAAATATACTTAATTTTATAAGATCTTATATATGTGTGTTTATTTTATTTTCAGTAATTTTTTTGGTCAAGAGGGGCAAAGGGAATGCCTAACCTTCTGTTTCTTCCCTGTGTGTAAGGGGAGCTAAGGGTTCTTGGTAGGATTTGGATTATGTGGTAGGACAGTTGGTCTGCTCTGGGAGGTCATGTTTAAATTTAAAGATAAGCAAGGAGCTTTCCCTTGGCAAAAATATCATGGATAAGAGAAGTCCTAATGTGTAAGGAGCAGCCAGAGTCTCCAGAAGAACATCAAAACTGTTCTGAAAGTTGAAGGATTCTCCATGTTACCCTGAGGTAAGCCCCCTGACTTCTTATGCTGCATCCCTTTCAGAGTGTCCAGTAATTTCTAAAGCACCATGGATTTTCAGCTTTGTAGGGGCCTAGTTATAGACACCAAACATCTACCAGACCATGGCTAATCAACCATATGCAAAGACATTATAGTGGACTAAATTTTCATGGGCCCTATTTTTTTCATACCTTTTCCCCCATCGATACACCCCCTGATGTGATGATGACATCAGCACGACTGATACCCTCATTCAAGGCATTGAGTAAGTCATCTGGGCTGGAAAAAAATAAAGACAAATAAATTAACACATAGGAACAGCTTTTCGATATAGTGCCAGTTTAAAACTAAGCCACCTTATTCACCAAGTAAGCATTAACATGAGTATAGTGCTATATTCTGTATGAAGTAGGAATCAAAAGGATCCCTATTCAACAGGAGCATAACTCTTATTGTGGAGAAAGAACCCTGTAAGTACTAAAATAATGATTACTGGTGTTTTCACAGGGTGGTAGTGAGGTGGTCGTAGGCAATCCAATCATCCTGGTTTGGCTAGCAATGTCCTGATTACAAGACTGAAATTCACATGTCCAGGGAAATTTTGTGTAAACCAGGAGTGCTGGTCACCTAAAATATTGGGGAGATCACAAAGGACTCTTTAGAAGGGAGAGGACCTAACTTAGATCCAGAGAAATGGGCTGAATTTCGACAGGTGGAAAGGAACGAGAAAGGGCCTTGCAAGCAAGGGGATCTGCACTAGCAAAGGCCTGGAACAGTGATTAAACCTGTAGAGTTTCTAGAGCCATATGGAAAATAACCTTTCTAGAGTGAAGGACTTGACTCTGAAAGACTAGAAATAGGTCTTAACATGGTTTTGAAGGGTCCTCAAGCTCAAGAATTTGGACCTCATCTATATGAGTATAATTAAAATGTCATTGAAGTGAGTGTAAATGGGGTTGAAAGGGGAAGGTTGGACAATCTATGATGCTAGAAGGAAAGCTGGAGGGTAAAATGGATGACTGTACAACTCTGTGAATTCTGGGGTAGCCAAGGCTTGTGGTTAAGAATACACTTTTAAGAATGTTCTTTCAGGATCTATAACAAAGGCACATTTCTAAGACAGGCAATAGTAGGGGGAATGAATGGGGGGAAATGCACCTAAAGCATACTTCTATGGGATATAAATGTATTTGTGTTGCCATAGGTATGTTTTCTTGATAGACAGAGGCCCACACAATAGTCAACAAAATATTAAACTCCCATCCTGGGGATTCCTGCTACTTTCTCAAATAAAATAGAAAAAATCTCTGGAATATATAAACAGTGTCTAATAAAAGAAAACAGGACAATAAACTAGCCCTTGATCTTAATGCTTGCATTTATGAACCTTATTCCTATAAAAATGAAACTTAGCCTAATTCTATTTAATGCCTAAGAGTTACCTCCTGAAAACCTCCTTGTTACTTAAATGTGGTCTCTCTCTAAGCCAAATTCAGTAAATAAACTTACTACCTTCCCCGGTTGTGGGATATGACTTCCATGGATAAGCCTCCCTGGCACCAAGAGATTATTACCAAGCACCAACCAGCAATGCATTTGGGAAAAGAACTTGACCAAAAGGGGAAAACATTAAATAAAAAAGAGTTTTTATGGCTGAGATTTCAAAGTGAGTTGGGAGGTCATTCTAAAGGTTATGCTTATGAGGCAGTAAACAAAGCCTCAAACAAATTACTCCTGAGTGCTCTAGAGGGTTGTCCTGACACAATAGGCAAGGCACACGGCCTCATGAAATCAATAATCCCTTGGCAGGCCCTATTTGGGAATATATGGTAATCTATTTCCCCAATATAACAGAGTTAGAAGCATTTAAATTTTCCTATTCATGATTCTTCTACCTTTTTATTTGAGCCTATAATTATCACTATACCTGTTAAATATATGTCTCAGAGACTTAATCTTCAAACTGTTCATATGCCAGTTGAGCCCTGAATCCCAGCAGAGTTGTCGTCAACACCTTCTCTCCAGTTTTTTGGACTTGTCTCATCCCCCCAAACAAGGAGTATCTATAACTGCAAGCAAACACTTCCTTCCATCTGCCCCATAATATCTAAGTCCCCTCTCAATCTGAAGTAGTTGGCACAGACATTATCCCAAATTCCTCAAGACTGAGGAATATAAAGGGGGAGTGTAACCATGGGTCAAAGTAGATTTGATATTGTAGTTGTTATTATGTGGTAACAGAAGAACTTGTAATGTTGATATATAGTGGTTACCAGAGGTTCAGAGGGTAGGGGGAAGGATGAACTGGTTGAACACATGGCACTTTTAGAATATTGGAATTGACTGCAATGATGGATACATGACATTCTATGTTTGTCAAAGCCTATAAAACTAAACAGTGCAAAATGTAAACCACAATATAAACTACAGACCTTGTTTAGTAGCAATGCTTCAATGTTAGTCCATAAATTGTAACAAATGTACCACACTAATATAAGATGTTAATAATGGGAGAAAATGTGTGTATGGGTGGGGAGGTGGTTATATGGGAATCCCCTATAATTTTGATGTAATTTTTTTGTAATCTGAAACTTCTTTAAAAACAAAGTTATTATTATTATAAAAAAAAGAATTTGGACTTCATCTAATAGGAAATAGAGGGGGAAGTCCCTAGAAATATGAAGAGCCAGTGGGTGCTATTTTGGAAAAGAAAGGGTAGGAAAAGAAAGGACAAGGAAGGCAGAGACTCCTTGAAAATATTCTGAAAGGGCAAAGCGACAGGATTGAAATGAGGCAGATTTCTGACAGTCAACGGAAAGGGCAAATTCACATATCAAAGGCCTGGGAAGAAGAATCAGAGCAAAAGCAAGGGTCTTATCTTATGGATGTTAGAAGGGTTCCAAAGGCTTAATGAGATTAATCAAGTAGGAATAAACAAAATGCCAGGGGTCAGTGCTTATGGAGGAACAAGATGGCAGGGAGTAGCTGAAAGGGACTGTTTAATTAGTACTTTAAGTCCATGCAAACCTACTGGGCAATGTACACTGTATTTGTGTCTTCCTTCAACTGTTACAGTATCACCCTTGTTTTCTGAGAACTTACTACTCTGTATGGGTGTTCTTTTTATGCTATCTGATTCTTCCTTTCCCTTTCTTCCCCAGCACATCTAACATGGACATGTAAAAGGGTACAATCCTGGTTTCTGATGTCCTAGGTCCTGCTTTTAGTCTTTCTTGAAGCCCATCTGCTCTTAGGTTGCATGAGATAACCCTGTATTCTTCCCCAAAATCACTTCTTTACATAAGCTATCCTCAGCTGGTTTTCGTTAACTTGAAACCAAATTGTCTATTCATAAAACCAAATATATTCTTCCAGATCTTTCATGGTAGTGAAGTTTATTCATGTCACTTTACCTTAATGTACTACTTGATGAGAGAGGAAGAAAGTCAGAGACTCCAGGTCACAGAGGTATGGAGAGGAACTCGAGATCTACTATAGGTGCTACCTTGCTAGTTGGGAGGGTAGGAGACACAGAGATTGAATGTGAGCTCTGGGGTCAGACTACCTGAGTTTAAATTCTGGCTCTACTACTAGCTAGATGATAACCCTGGGCCAATTCCTTAACTTTTCCTTGTAAAGTTTTCCACTTGTAAAGTAGAGATCATAGGTTATTATGGTTAATTAATGGATTAAATGACATAAGATATTTAAAACTTGGAACAGTACCTGGGACAAACTAAGTTTTCAAGAAAGATTGATCGTTGTTGTTATTATTATTTTATTACTGCTGTATTGACAACATATTTATCATACAAACATACCTAACAATCTAGCAAAGTTCAACTTTAGTATGCTTGGCAGTTTTTTTTTCTTCAGGAGAATATGTATGGCTAACACAAAAGAAAATCACGGATCAGGACTCAAATATATACACAGAGCTATATGTGAAAAGCTCAAATGGTTTGATAGCAAGGTAGGCCTGGTTACAGTTTGAATACTTTCATCTCTTGCTGGATCTTGGTAGAATTCTGCTCCTCAAGTACTGGGTTCTTCACGAGTGTGTGTGTGTGTGTTGGGTGGGGGGGTAGGCAGGAGAGGGAGGGACTTCCAAGGAGGGACAAAAGAACAAGATTGAAAAATGGCTCATAGAAGGTTCACACTACCAACTCAGGGGGTTCTTTAAAGTCATCCAATTCATTATTTATGCAACCAAAAAAGTACCCAGGTATTCACGAAGGCAGGAGCTAAGTGTGCAACATTAAAAAAAAAAAAAAAAATCCTTGACATGGATTTTGAGGCTAAACTGGATGGGCAAACATTTTAGAAGGATTATATTCCATAATGGGTATAAAGTATTTTAGAAGTAAGTATTTTGAACAGATTTCTCATCAATCTTTTCATTTTGCTTTAGGGAAAAAGACAGCAAATTATTCTGCTGTATTGAAAAACTACAAGTTATAGATGGATATGATGGGTTCCTGATCAGTGGATGCCCAGAGCTCTGGCCCTTTTGTCTTGCTGAATCATATTATCATTAAGCTGAGCCAAATGGCTGACCTCTGGACTAAGTAGGAAAAACATCACAAACACAACACCATGTGGAATGTGGTTGAGGTGAATCGATAATGAATATCATAATCAAAATACAATTCCCTGTTAGTACATGGCGATATTAACTAGTTTCACCAACCTTACAACAAGCAATTTATAACATATAATAATATACAGGATTATCCTAAAGCCATTGGAAGCAAAAAGCAGCAATGACATGCATATCATCATGGTATTAGTCTTTTTAAGTGGATAAAGATCCTGCGACAGGCTGGGTGATGACTGCAAATAAACACAATTTTCAGTGATTTTTTTTTCTTATTCATTGTTTCCATTATTACCTGGGAAAGGATTTTCTTCCAATTTTGCAAAAGTATACATTTTCCAATTTTCAGAAATAAATTAAAAGAGATTTTTCCCAAATCCTTACTGTAACTTATTATGTTTCAAAGAACACTCTCAATGCTGCTTTCTACTCTGTGGCTAATGGATTCACAAAATCCTTGCATCTCAAATTTGGAAAGGTTGTTGGAGGGCATCTTGTCCAATATCACAGTTCAGCCCATTATTTGGATCCTGCCCTTCTCCATGTCCCCTTTCCCCTCTCTCTGATCTTTTTTTCTGTTTTATACTTCTGGTGTCTAGGATTTGGTCAGAGATTGTCTTATTAGAGGGAGAGGTACCAATGCATGACAATAGTCAGAGGATATACAACTTACTTTATGTTGCATGCTATATAACTCAATTAATTACCTTCATTTCTACTTCATAATAAATTGGTGAGGTTGATTGAATAGGTGTTATTATGCCCGTTTTACAGAAAAGGAAAGTGATATTCAGAGAAGTAAATTAACATATTAAAGGCTAGATAGTGCAGTAAGCAGCAGAACCAGGTACAGAACCTCTGGCTTCTCATTAAGTGTTTCGACCACATTTTCTAATCAGAAGAGACTGTCTAGTTTATTTCAGGCATATATATATATATAACATGTTATACAAGGAAAATCCTTGTGCTAAAACATAAAAAATAGAGGAGGCTAAGGCAGTAGATGGGGGTCTGTCTGGGATGACCGGCATAAGAGTACATGTGAATATGTTAGTAGAGTTCTAGGGAATGAAACGAACATGATTCTGAATCATATATTTGGATAGAAATGAATTAAAATTTTGATTAAACCTAAGTTTAGGGTTTGTTCACAAGTCATAAAGTTGTGTCTTTTTATGGTTCATGTAATACCTTAAATTATAAAATATTTCCAACATAAAATAATAGTGCAACATATACCTATACATTCACCTCAGATTTGACAAACGCCAATATTCTTCCGTATTTACTTCAGGTACCCGCACCCCCCACCATTTTTTTTAAGAACCAGAACCTGAGTTTGTTTTTTAAGTCTAAGAGATTCCTCTGAAAAATGAGAAGGGGAAGTAGGTATCAAGGATTATAAACACAGATAATGTAGTAGAAAGAAAACAAGTCATGATTTCTCAGTTTTGTTAAATGTTAAGAGCAGAGTATATTAATTTTCTCAAGGATAGGAGAGTAAAACTGCAAAACAATATTACCTTACATTTAAGATTTTACTTTCTATACATAAGATCAGTTGATATTTAAGAGATATAATTAATGACAATCATACCCATGTTTTAAAAGAACAATATTCTTTCACATCCATATGTGAATTTCACAACTCTGTGAGGAAGGCAAGGCAAGAGAGGAAACATGTTCAAGGAGGCAGTGAGAAGTTCAAGGTCATTCTGTGCTGTTTCAACTATTCTTCTAAACTACAGTTATATTCTCATTGTGAAAGATACTTTGCTATAAATAATGGAACTTCAGAAAAAGTTATTTATCATTTATTTATCTGAATACACAAATCTTGTTTGTGTATGCCAAATACTGATGATGATAGAAAACCCTGTACTTATTTTTATTTATCTCACCATTGACACTAACGGGGATGATGGATTAAGCAGATTAAGCTTTCTGGATATATAACAGCAGCTTCCCTTTTCTTAAAGAGCCACAGATTTTTTTTTTTTTTTGAGGCCAAAAATAGATCTATTGAAAGACTGGGAGGAAAACCTAGGGAGAAAGTTGCTTTGAGGAATGTCTTTGTAAAACATCAGATATATAACAGAGAAACTACGAAGACACATGCATGTGCCAGGCAGGACACATGTTCAGAAAAGACATGAGAACACCCTAAGTTTTCTCATTTTGCTAAACTACAGGCTCAAAACACAGGAAATAAAAATGAAGGCAATTAAAAAAATATTTAATTTTCATATTGCCACACCAATATCTCTTGTTCAGGATGCAACATAAATTTTTATCAACCCATATCCTTTCAGGCTTTGCATCTTTACCTTTAAATTATGTCACCTGTAGACAAAATATAGTTTTTTTAAAGATACATAGATCACATTAAAAAATATAAGATGTTCCCATATACCCCCACCCGCTCCCCACTGCTCCTGCACTCCCACATCAACAACCTCTTTCATCAGTGTGGCACATTCATAGCATTTGATGAATACATTTTGGAGCACTGTGACACAGCATGGACTATAGTTTACATTGTAGTTTACACTCTCTCCCAGTCCATTCAGTGGGTTATGGCAGGATATATATGGCAGGATATATAACGTCCTGCATCTATTCCTGCAATATCATTCAGGACAACTATAAGTCCCGAAAATGCCCCCATATCACATCTCTTCTTCTCTCTCCCTGCCTCAGCAACTCCCATGGCCACTGTCTCCACATCAATGATACAGTTTTTCCCATTGCTAGAGTCACAATAATTCTATAGTAGAATACCAGTAAGTCCACTCTAATCCATATTTTATTCCTCCATCCTGAGGACCCTGGATGGCGATGTCCAATCCACCTCTAAATCGAGAGGGGGCTTAGAGCCCACATGGCTGATGGATGGGATTCTCCTGCTTGTAGTTGTAGACTCTCTTGGTTCCCTGGTGTGGTGGTTGACCATCCTCACCTCCCTGTTAGCTGACCTGGGTAGGTCCAATGAACCAGAGAGTAGGTGTTACAACTCTGCTGAGGCTTAGGGCCCAGCTGGTACATGGACAGTCCAGAGAGTCAAGTCTCCTGAGCATACACCAACCCCAGTACCAACCACAGATTCAGTAAAAGTGACAGAAGAGGCATGTGTAGAGAGGTCACATCTGAGTCCAACTCCATTACACTCAGAAGCACAAATTCCAAAGTAGGGCCCACTGACAAGGCAATGAACTCCAGAGCCATCTGTCATGACTGAAGGACCTGGGTGTTTCTGTAGCCCTCAGGAGCACCACTACCTGGGGTTGTATCTACTTTGACTTTCTCTGAGATCCTGCTAAGATGAGCGTGTGACCATGCCGATGATGTCCCAACTAATTTTGAAGTCTCTTAGCCATGTAAACTTATTTGCCTTTACCATTTCCCCCTTTTATTCAAGGTCTTTTTCTAGTTGCATCATCAGCTGGTACTTGGTAGTAATCCCCCAGTGCCAGGGAGGTTCATCCCCGGGAGTCATGTCCCATGTTGAGGGGAAGGTACTGCATTTACATGCTGAGTTTGGCTTAGAGAGTGGCCACATTTGAGCAACATGGAGGCTCTCAGGAGGTAACTCTTAGGCACCCTGCAGTTCTAGGCCTAGTTGAAATTTCAAGCACACAGGCTCATAAGCATAGTCATCAGTATCAAGGGTCCATCGTTGGACCACCCTTTTTCACTGGTCTTTGCCCTTGCACTTGGGGATTGTTGCTGCTCGACTGGGGAATGCAAAAGAATCCCCAGAATGGGAACTCAGCACTCCCTCAGTTGTCATGTGAAACTCTACCCACTATGTCAATACCCAGCGAACATCTGAACATATCTATATACCTTATATGAATGCCCTGGAGAACTCCCTCCCACCCGTGCATCCCCCACAAATGACAGCCCACATCAGTGCTCCTCCCTTGCCACAGTTGAACCCTTCTGTGATCCAAAACAAAAATGAAGTCTAATATGTTGCCAAATTCAATTAGTAGGAAAATGAAATAGTAATGATAGGATTAAAGATTAGAAATAGAATACATAATAATTTAGAAAAACTAAAATAAAGTAAAAAATAAATTGGGGTATAAAAAATGAAAAATATCATAAAAATTTTTTTTGACATTTTGCCTTTAATCTCTGTAATAGGTGTTGCTTTGTATGTACAGTGGCAAGGCAATCTTTTCCAATTTTTCCTCAGTGTCTACAACCTTTTTTTTTTTTTTAATTATTTCTTAAAAAAAGTTTTAGGTCATAGTAAAGTCACATATAGAATATAGTGGACTCCCATATATCCAACATCAAACACTTTTCCCCCTTTCCCAGCAAAGATCTTTTTACACGTGGATGTACATTTGCTACAACTGATGTACAGATACTGAAACACAGCTACTAACCATGTGTCCATTATGGTTTACATTATGCTTTACATTTTAGACTGTACACTTTCATAAAATTTTGGTTACATTATGGTTTATATTTCAGACTATACACTTCTTTTTTTTAAAGATCTATTTTGTTATTTCTCCGCCCCTCCCCCCACCTTGTTGTCTGCTTTCTCTGTTCATTTGCTGTGTGTTCTGTGTCTGCTTATATTCTCATTAGGCAGCTCTGCGAACTGATCCTGGGACCTTCCGGAGTGGGAGAGAGGCAATCATTCTCTTGCCCCACCTCAGCTCCCTGATCTGCTGTGTCTCTTATTGTCTCTCCTCTGTGTCTCTTTTGGCTGTGTCATCTTGCTGTGCCAGCTCTCCACGTGGGCCAGCACTCCTGCACAGGGCAGCACTCCTGCATGGGACAGCATTCCTATGTGGGGCAGTACTCTGCGCAGGCCAGCACTCTAAGTGGGCCAGCTCACCACACAGGCCAGCTTGCCTACACCAGGAGGCCATGGGCATCGAACCCTGGACCTCCGATACATTAGATGGGAACCCAATTGCTTGAGCCACATCCGCTTCCCTAAACGATACACTTTTATAAATTTTTGGTGAAATTTAATATGGCCTGTATCCATCTGATACATTAGATGGGAGCCCAATTGCTTGAGCCACATCTGCTTCCCTAGATGATACGCTTTTATAAATTTTTGGTGAAATTTCATATGGCCTGTATCCATCATTGCAGGATCATGCAGAACACTTTCATTGCCCCCCCCCACTTACCCCCTCTTCCATCTATTCTATTCCTCTTTCCCCCACCCTTTGGGGCCCACAGTGACAACCAAGCTTCACTGCTTGAAGGACAAGATTCATAGATACTTGCAACAATGCTGAGGGCTTGACACACTAGTCCATCCTCCCCCATTAGGAGCCACCCATGCTCTTGATAGACACCCTCCCCTCTGTTTGAGAACATTGGGCCTCCCCAGGATGGGGGTATAAACCTTCCCACTCATTGTATGTGTCTCCACCCACTGATATAACACAATATGACAAGATGAGCACTCACACACTCCCTAGAAGCCTGCCCCAGGTGCACCCTATGTCAGATGTCCCCTGTCAAACACTTTAGACAAGTAACCCTTCCTTATTATATTTTCTAAAGAGTTTTCTCAACATTTTAGCTTCAACCACATACTTGAAAATCTCCCATGTTCACCTGCTCCCCCTAATTCCTTGGACCATCTGACCCATCTTCCCAATCCTAGCCCTGCTCAAGCCTGCAAAGCCCAACCAAATAGTATTCCTATGTTCCTGTCTTATCCCTTCACTGCGCAACTACTTACCTCCACTTTATCATAGATTTCGCCCATGTGGATTTTTAGAGCCACAGATCTTAAAGGGATAATGTGATGTTATTTAATTCTTCCTTCATTAAAAACTGCAGTTTTAATTAACTGCATTTGGACTATAACTAACCATTTATATTAGCATCAGTCTTGATTTACTAATACTTTCTATTCATTTTTCACTTGAATAATTAAGTACCTACCCATTGTTCTCTTAGAGGACCATTATTATCTGAAAGCATTCTATAAGACAGTTGATTTAGTATAAAATGCCAAGAAGGTAATTACTAGGTGACAGAAGATAGAGTCATAAATTGAAAGCCTGAGTGTCACAAGGTCCAGAATTAAGTTTTGTCTATACTGCTAACTACCCAGATGACCCTGAAAAGAGAACTCATTTATTTTATTTTATTTTATTTTCCTTATTTTTAAAATGAGAGCATTTGGACTAGGACCTTTCCTTCTCTAACATTAACTGATTCTGAGCACTTGAGGCTGGTTGGGATCTAGTTCAAGCACAAAGGTATCATTTTTAAGTTGACTCAGGGATTATTTTAAAAATACTGACTGCCCTATTTTTAAAAGCTGGGAAGGCCAAACCTTTACAGCTAAATGATCCAAGAAGCACAGAGGCTTTTATTTTTTATTCTGCAGTACTTCAATAGAGAACTGGCAGTTTGCCATTGGTGCTTTGCCAGTTCAGAAGTTGAGACTTTAGTCACTTGGGATAATTTTTCTCACTCCAATTGCATTGCCATTAGGTTGCAGGAATCCTAGTAGCTTCCTGATCCCTCAGGGTGAATCAAAATCTCAGTAGGTAAAGGAAAAACCCTAGTAACTTAAGGAGCCAGCAACTAGAGAGTGGAAAATAAGTACAATATTCTGGTCAGCTACCAGTGAAACAGACCTGCTAGAAGAAATATTTAATTTTAACAACAACAACAACAACAAACAATTAAAGCACTAATGGAGAACCAATTACAACATCAAGAGAGTGTTCAGGAACAAAAACATTATTTTCAAATTTTAAAATTCAGTGACAAAGGTGAGAATAGTAATGATGAAAACTCACTTAGTGTCCTGCAAGTTCAAGTGGTAGAAATATCTTAAAACAGTGTACAGGCGGTGGCCTTGGCCCAGTGGTTAGGGTGTCCGTCTACCACATCAGAGGTCCGCGGTTCAAACCCGGGGCCTCCTTGACCAGTGTGGAGCTGGCCCACGCGCGGTGCTGATGCGCACAAGGAGGGCCCTGTCACGCAGGGGTGTCCCCTGCATAGGGGAGCCCCACGCGCAAGGAGTGCACCCCATAAGAAGAGCTGCCCAGCGCGAAAGAAAGTGCAGCCTGCCCAGGAATGGTGCCGCACACACGGAGAGCTGACACAAGATGATGCAACAACACAAAAAATAAACACAGATTCTCGTGCCACTGACAACAACAGAAGCAGACAAAGAAGATGTAGCAAACAGACACAGAGAACAGACAATTGGGGGGGGGGAGTGGAGAGAAATAAATAAATAAATCTTTAAAAAAAAAGGTTGTAAAAAAATTATACAAAAATATACAGCTATAGAAGGCATGTAGGAAATAATAAGAAACTTAGAAGACAGAGCAAGAGACTGACATATTACCAATAGGGATTCCATTGGCAAAAAAGGGACCAGATTAAAGTTAGTATATAGAGGAATTTTTCATTTATTTGAAAAGATTTGAGCTTGGAGATCAAAAAGGCTTACTGAGTTTCTGGGAAGACTGGTTATATAACATACACCTAAGCATGCCCTAGTAAAATTTCAATTTCAAGGACAAAGAGAAAGTCAAAGAAAAAGAATATTGGCTTTGGACTACTTACCTACAATACCAGAAACTGAAGACAGTAGATTAACATCACCAAATTATTGAGAGAAAGGGCCTGCAACCCCCAAATCCTATACCCAGTCAGACATAACTTACTTCTCAGGATGGAAGAATATTTGTGATTTATCACACTAATGAAGGATGTTGTTAATGTGGGAAAATATGGGAGGGGTAGGGAGTAGGGCATATGGGAATCCTGTATATTTTTTATGCAACATTTATGCAACCTAAGGGTCTTTAAAAAAATAAAAGAAGTATAAAAAAAGAATATTTGTGAAAATGCAAGATTCAGATAAATATAAATATGTAAATATTTATTTATAGAAATTGACAGTTAAATCTCAATGGATAATAATTGAATAAACTGGTTAATTATAATATAGAACTAAATATGTATTCTTGAAGTAGTAGAAACATACTGTTAAAAAAAGTCTAGGATCAAAAGCACAATATTACCAATACCTAAAAGTTTAAGGGAGGAGAAGGGGAAGTAAAAGCATTCTAAAGATTTCATCTTATTATTGTAGGGGATAACTGGGCAAATAGGGATGCCTTATTGGCATAACAGTAGAGAAATGTATATTTGATTATGAGAATAAGAAATTGGAAGGAAAGTATGATGGGAATGGTGTAGTATAGCATAACTTACAAAATAATAAGGGGGTAAACAGAACAAATAGTACTTTTCAAGTACCAATTACAAGGAAAAGGAGGAGGAAGAAATAACAAAGTTGCATAAATAGAAATATAAATTAAGATGAAGGAAAAAATCAAGGGAAACATTTAGTTATGCTAAATGTGAGTAGCTGCATTTCCCTATTTATAGTCACATACAAGATTCAGCTAAAAAACAAATCTCATTAGAATGTTATTTACCAAAGGACAAACTTGGATGAAAGATTGGAAATAGAGTAGGCAAAATACCCTAGGCATTTGGTTGACTGGAATGACAGTGAAACACTCCAGGGTACTGTTCTCCAATAGAATCTTTGAACAACTAGCAAAACCTGGCAGAACCATCATTCCCAGAGCTATGGAAAATAAGTAAAGTGTTACAGGAACTAGGCAAGCATTGAATGAAGAAAAACGCTATTTGAAAACACTAGGATTTGTGGTGCCCTTGCTGGCCTACCCCTACCTCTTTTCGTTTGGTGTGGAGCCAGCTTGCACTCTCATTGTGGGTTCCTGGTCCCTGATCTGGAGGGAGCAGAGTAACCCTTGCACACAGTAACCCTTATGCACATGTCTGTGCCAGTCTAATTGGTAGCATCCTGAAGGACTAAACTAGGACACTTGTCTCTGACTTGCCATGCCAGAACTTACCCTATATAGAGAAGCAGCTTGCAGACAGCTAAATCACTTTAAGAAAAAATCATATCATAGAGGTCTGGGGCAAAGGATTATAGACTTTAAGACATACAATACAGTACACAAGACTGGAAGGAAAGACCATTTCACACGGAGAAGTGAGGGTATTTGGATTCCTATAAAAGGAGAATTCCTAAGGCAATATGTGCATGTCCAGGACAAGATACATATATATGATGCCCCGTTAACCATACCAACATAGGCATTATGGGAATCCTAGAAGGAGAAGAAAGAGAGAAAGGAGCAGAAGAACTACTGAAAGAAATAATGGCTGAAAATATACTAAATTTAACAAAAGACATGAATATACATATCCAAGAGGCCCAACAAATCCCAAACAGGATAAACTTGAAGGGATTGTGTCTAGGCACATGACAATCAAATTATCAAATGCCAAATAAAAGAGAGAATCCTGAAAACTGCAAGAGAGAAGCAATGTGTCATATACAAGGGAGCCTCAATAAGATAAACTGCTGATTTCTCCTCTGAAATAATGGAAGCAAGAGGCAGTGGGATGAAACACTTAAAGTCCTGACAAAAAAGAACTGCCAACCAAGAAGTCTATAACGGGTGAAACTGTTTTCAAAAATAAGGAGAGATTAAGACATTCCCAGATAAACAAAAACTGAGGGAATTCATTACCATTAGCTTTGTCCTACAACAATGCAAAGGGTATTCTTCAGACTGAAAGGAAGGACACTAGACAGTAGAGAAAACCAGCAAAAGGGAATAGAGGTCTCTGGTGAAGGTATCTATATGGGTAATTATAAATGGCAGTACTATTGAATTTTGGGTTTGTAATTCCACTTTTTATTTCTTACAGTATCTAAAACGCAAATGCATAAAAAGTAATGCTAGGGAAATGGATGTGGCTCAAGTGATTGGGCTCCCATCTACTACATGGGAGGTCCCTGTTTTGGTTTCTGGTGCCTCCTAAAGAAGACAGCAAGCTGGCTTGATAGGCAGGTGCAGCAAGCTGATGCAACAAAAGACACAAGAAGAAAAACAATAAGAGACACAACAAAGCAGGGAATGGAGGTTCCTGGTGCCTCCTAAAGAAGATGAGTAAGACAGTAAGCTGATGTGATGGGCAGGTGTAGTGAGCTGATGCAACAAGCTGACACAACAAGAGGCACAAAAAAAATACATTATGTGAGACACAGTGGAGCAGGGAATGGAGGTGGCTCAAGTGATTGGGCACCTGACTCCCATATCAGAAGTCCCGGGTTTGGTTTCTGGTGCCTCCTAAAGAAACAAGGAAGATGAACAGACGCAACAAATGCAAACAATGAGGGGGTGGGGAGAAAAAAATGAATAAAAATTAATCTTAAAAAAAAGTAGATATGGTTTTGAATACACAATGCATAAGGATGTAACTGGTGACAAAGACAACACAAAAGTGGGGCAATGGAGGAGTTTAGAAACATAGTTTGTGTATGCCACTGAAGATAAGTTGGTATCAAATCAAACAGGGTTGTGACAGGATTAGGCTATTAAATTTAAGCCCCATGATAACCACAAAGAAAATATACAAAATATGCACAGAAGAAAGTGAGAAGGGTCTCAAAATGATTCACTACAAAAGAGCAATTAATTACAAAAGCAGGCAGTGAGGAAAAAGAGAGGGATAAAAAGGTATAATGTTTACAAAAACCAAAACAATAAAATGGTAGCAGAAATCCTGAATTATCAGTAGTTACTTTGAATGTAAATGGATTAAACTCTCCATTCAAAAGGCAGGAATTGGCAGAATTCCAACTATATGCTAGTTACAAGAGACTACACTAAATCCAAACACACAAGGTTGGATGTGAAAGAATGGGAAAAAATATTCCAAGCAAATAGTAACCAAAAGAGAACTATACTAATATCAGATAAAACAGAATTTAAATAAAAAACTGGTATGAGACAATGGGCACTATATATTGACAAAATATTCAATTCATCAAGAAGATATAATAAATATAAATATGTATGCTGAACCCCAGATATATAAAGGAAATAGTCACAGATTTGAAGGGAGAAACAGATGGTTGATATTAATAGTTGGGAATTTCAATATACCATTTTCAGTAATCGATAGGTGATCTAGAAGATCAATAAAAAAAAGAAGATTTGAACAATACTATAAACCAACTAAACCAAATAATTAATTCACCTAACAACAGTAGAATACACTTTCTTTCCTAGTGCACATAGATCATTCTCTAGGATAGAGGATATGTTAGGTCACAAAACAAGTATCAATAAATTTTAAAAGCTTGAAATTATATAATACATCCTCTCTGACCACAATGTAATGAAGCTAGAAATCAATAATGGAGGGAGAACTCACAAACACATGAAAATTAAATAATACACACTTAGACAACCAATGGACCGGGGTGGCGGACTTGGCCCAGTGGTTAGGGCGTCCGTCTACCACATGGGAGGTCCGTGGTTCAAACTCCAGGCCTCCTTGACCCGTGAGGAGCTGGCCCACGTGCAGTGCTGATGCGTGCAAGGAGTGCCGTGCCATGCAGGGGTGTCCCCCGTGTAGGGGAGTCCCACGTGCAAGGAGTGTGCCCCGTAAGGAGAGCCACCCAGAGCGAAAGAAAGTGTAGTCTGCCCAGGAATGGTGCCGCACACATGGAGAGCTGACACAACAAGATGAAGCAACAAAAAGAAACACAGATTCCCATGCTGCTGACAACAACAGAAGTGGACAAAGAAGAACACACAAAAAATAGATACAGAGAACAGATAACCGGGGGGAGGGGGGAGGAAAGGGGAGAGAAATAAATAAATAAATAAATCTTAAAAACAAAAACAAAAACAAAACAACCAATGGACCAAAGAAGAAATCACAAAGGAAATCAGGAAATATCTTGAGGTGAATGAAAATAAAAATATAACATATTAAAACTTATGGGATGCAGCAAAGGCAGTGCTGAGAGAGAAGTTTATACCTCTCAGTGGTTACATTACATAAAAAGAAAGATCTCAAATCAGTAACCTAAACTCATACATAGAAGAATTAGAAAAAGAAAACAAACTAAACCCAAAGACAGGAGAAGGAAAGGAAGTCAGAAAGATTAGAGTGGATATAAATGAAACAGATACTAGAAAAATGAGAAAATCAACAAAGCCAAAAGTTAGCTCTTTTAAAAGATTAATAAAATTGACAACCTTTAGTTAAACTGACAAATTAAAGAGAGGAAGGAAATAACTAAAATCAGAAACAAAGATGGGGACATTACTACTGACCCCACCACATAAATAACAAAGATTAAGAGGATATTATGAACAACTGTATACCAACAAATTAGATAACCTAGATGAAATGGACAAATTCTTAGAAATACACAAATTGCCTAAACTGAATGGTGAATCAGAAGATCTCAACTCAAAAACAGGTAAAGAGATTGAATCAGTAATCAAAAATCTCTCAATGAATAAAAGGTCAGGATTAGATGGCTTCAGTGGAGAATTTTAGCAAACATTCAAAGAAGAATTAACAACAATCTTGCTCAAACTCTTCCAAAAAATTGATGAGGTGGAAACATTTCCTAACTTACCCAATGAGGTGAGCATCATCCTAATAACAAAACCAGATAAAGATATCATAAGAAAAGAAAATTACAGACCTATATCCCTTATGAATATCAATGCAAAATCCTCCACAAAATATTAGGAAAGCTAATACAACAGCACATTAAAATGATACACAGCATGGATTGTGGCTGAAAGGGGTAGTCTAGGGATATAAACATCAATTGAAAGAAAGCTAGAGAATAATCTAGGAATAATGAGTAACATAGTGAACCCAGAGGTGGATTAGGATTGTAGTTAATAGTACAGATAAAGAATGTTCTTCTATTAACTAGAACAAATGTACATACCATTACAAGATGGTAAGAATATGGAGATGAATGGGAAAAATACAATTAATGTAACTTACGGACTATAGTTAACAACAATATTATAATATTCTTGCATCATTGTCAAAGAAGGTACTGTGTTTATAATGGGGGTATGAAAAAATACACCAGATGTACATTGTAGACCATAGTTAGTGGCAATAATCTGATGACATTCTTTTATAATCTCTAACAAACATTCCATAACAATGTTAGGTGTTGGTGGAAGGGTGTGGTATGGGAATTCTGTACATTGTGCATGATCATTTTGTAAGTTCACAACTTCTCTAATAAAAAAACATATACACACACACATATATATTTTTAAAAGCACCCCTGGTTGACTGGACTAGAGTTAAAGTTACATAACTCTGTATATTAGGAAAACGACTTATGAAGATTTCCCCCTTTAAGCTGTGGATGAGCAAATCAATAAAGATTATCTGAAGTTTCACCAGAAGAAAAAAGATTATACGCCATGATCAAATGGGAATTATCCCAGGAATGAAAGTGTGGTTCAAAATAAGAAACCCAATGAATGTAATATACCACATTAATAGAATGAAGAAAAAAATATGATTATCTAGTTGATGCAGAAAAGGTATCTGACAAACTCCAGAAAGTTTTCGTGATTAAAAAAAAAGCGCAGAAAACTAGGAATAGAAGAAAACTTCTTCAACATGATAAAGGGCAAAAACAAGAAACCTACAGCTAACATCACACTCAATAGGGAAAGACTGAGAGCTTTTCTCTTAAGATCAAGAACAAGACATGGATCTCATTCCTGTTATTCAACATTGTACTGGAAGTTCTAGCCAAAGCAATTAGGCAAGAAAAAGAAAAAAAAAGACATCTATATTGGAATGGAAGAAGTAAAACTTTCACTATTTTCAGATGAGATGATCCTATATACAGAAAATTCTGAAAAATCTACAACAAAGTTACTAGAGCTAATAAATGAATTTCAGCAAAGTGGCAGGGTATAAGATCAACACACACACACAGTGGTGTTTCCATACACAAGTAATGAAAAATGTGAAAGAGAAAAAAATTCCATTTACAATAGCAACTAAAAGAGTAAAAAATCTAGGAATAAATTTAAGCAAGGATGTAAAGGGCTTATATATGGAAAACTACAAAACATTGCTGAAAGAAATTAAAGAAAACCTAAATATATGGAAGGACATTCTGTGTTCATGGGTTAGAAGACTAAATATTGTTGATGTCAATTCTACTCAAAGAAGACTAAATATTGTTGATGTCAATTCTACCCAAAGCAATTTACAGATTCAACACAATCTCAATCAAGATTACAACAGCTTTCTTTGCAGAAGTGGAAAAGTTAATCATCAAATTCATATGAAAGGGTAAGGAGCCCTGAATAGACAACCCTTCTGAAAAATATGAGCCAAGTTGAAGGACTCACATTTTCTGATTTTCAAAACTCATTACAAAGTTACTATCAAAACAGTGTTATATTGGCTCAAGGACAGACATTCAGACCAATGGAATAGAATTGAGAGTTCAGAAATAAATCCTCACTTTTATGGTCAATTAATTTTTTCACAAAGGTTCCAAGTTCACTCAATGGGGGAATAAATAGTCTCTTCAACAAATGGTGCTGGAAAACTGGATATCCACATGCAAAAGAATGAAAGTGGACCCCTAAACTTCATATCCTATACAAAAATTAACTAAAAATAGATCAATGACCTAAATATAAGAACTAAATCTATGAAACTTCTAGAAGGAAACATAGGGAAACATCTTTAAGACCTTGTGTTAAAAAATGGATTTTTAGACTTAACACCATAAGCATGAGCAGCAAAAGATAAAATAGATAAATAGGATGCCATCAAAATAAAAAATGTCTGTGTGTCAGGATATTATCAAGGAAGTGAAAAGACAACCTACAGAATGAGAGAAAATATTTGGGAACCATATATCTGATAAACATTTAATATCCAGAATATATAAAGAACTCTTACAACTCAACAACAAAAAGACAAACAACCTAACATAAAAATGGGCAAAGGACTTGAATAGACTTTCTCCAAAGAAGATCTACAAATGGCCAATATGCGCAGGAAAAGATGCTCCACATCATTAGCCATTAGGGAAAGGCAAATCAAAACCACAAGGTACCACTTCACACTTACTAGAATAGCTACTATTAAAAAAAAACAAAACCCAAGTGCAATGGCAAAGATCAACAAGGAAGGATGGTCCAATAAGGAGCCCTTGATACTGATGACTATGCTTAGGAGCCTGTGTTCCTGAAATATGAACTAGGTCTAGTGCTGTAGGGTGCCTGAGAGTTACCTCCTGAGAGCCTCCATGTTGCTCAAATGTGGCCACTCTCTAAGCCAAACTCAGTATGTAAATGCATTACCTTCCCCCCAATGTGGGACATGACTCCTGGGGATGAGCCTCCCCAGGGCCGAGGGATTACTACCAATCACTAACTGAAGAAGTAATTAGAAAGAGACCTCAAATAAAAGGGTCAACTCAGATCAGCAGAATATCTCAGCCTACATGTTGGATCAAGTGTTAAAAACTGCTCTTTGACCTTGAATAAAGGGGGGAAATGGCAAAGACAAATGAGTTGATATGGCTAAGAGTCTTCCAAAAAGAGTCGGGGGTTCATCAGAGGGGTCATGCTTATGCACACCTCAGCAGGACCCCAGAAAAAGGCAAAGTAGATACAACCCTAGGTACTGGTTCTCCTGAAGGCTATGGAGATCCATAGGGTATATAGTCATGGCAGATGGATTTGGAGTTCTGTGCCATGTCAGAGGGCCCTGCTTTGGAATTTGTGCTCCTGAGTATGATGGAGCTGGACTCAGATGTGACTTTTCTACACATGCCTCTTCTGTCACTTTTACTGAACCTGTGGTTGGTGCTAGGGATGGTCCGTACTCAGGAGACTTGAATCTCTGGACTGCCCATGTGCCAGCTGGGCCCTGAGCAGAGTGGCAACTCCTACTCTCTGGTTTGTTGGTCTTACCCAGGTCAGCTAATAGGGAGGTGAAGATGGTCAACCACCAAACCAGGGAATCAAGAGTGCCTACAACTGTAAGCAGAGGAACTGCATTCATCAACCATGTGGAATCTAAGCCCCCTCTTGATGTAGAGGTGGAGGGGATATCACCATCCCAGGGTCCATAGAGTGGAGGAATAAAATATAGACTAGAGTGGCCTTATTACTGATATTCTACCATAAAACTACTGTGACGAGTAATAGAAGAAATTTTAGCATTGAGGTGGAGAAAGTGGCCACAGTAGTTGCCGAGGGCAGGGAAAAGGTAGAAGAGATGTGATGTGGGAGCACTTTTGGGATTTTGAGTTGTCCTTAATGATATTGCAGGGTCAGATGCTGGACTTTATATATCCAGCCATAATCCACTGAATGTACTGGGGGCAAGTGCAAACTACAGGGTAAACTATTATCTGTGTAGTGCAGCAGTGCCCCAAAATGTGTTCACTGAGTATGATGAGTGTGCCACAATGATGAGGGAGGTTGTTGGTGCAGGAGGAGTGGGATGGGGAGTGAGGGGTATACAGGAACCTCTTATATTTTTTAGTATAACTTTTTTGTGTTATGTATAAATCTTCAAAAAAATACAATTTACAAAAATGATGTGGTGGGGGTGGGGAGTGGGTTATATTGGAACCTCTTATGTTTCTTGTTTTTTTATGTTTTTTAATGTAACATTCCTTGTAATCTATTAACTTTAATTAAAAAAAAAAACAAACAAAAAACAAAACAAGAAAAATCCCACGGAAGCTGATTTGGCACCCCTGATTGAGTGTCCGCCTACCACATGGGAGGTCCAGGGTTCAAACCCAGGGCCTCCTGATCTGTGTGGAGCTGGCCCAGACACAGTGCTGATGCACACAAGGAATGCTGTGCCATGCAGGGGTGTCCCCCACATAGGGGAGCCCCACATGCAAGGAGTGCACCCTGTAAGGAGAGCCGCCCAACGCGAAAAAAGTGCAGCCTGCCCAGGAGTGGCACCGCACACACGGAGAGCTAATGCAGCAAGATGATGGAACAAAAAAGAGAAGCAATTTCCCAGGGCCACTAACAAGAATACAAGCGGACACAGAAGAACACACAGCGAATGGACACAGAGAGCAGACAACTGGTGGTGGTGGGGGGGGGCGGTGAAGGGAAGAGAAATAAATAAAAATAAATCTTAAAAATAAAAAAATAAAAAAGACCCCAGAAAATAAACAAACATTTACAAGGATGTGGAGAAACAGGAAGCCTTGGACACTCTTGGTGGAAATAAATAATGATGCAGTTATTGTGGAAAACAGTTTGGCAGTTCTTCAGAAAGTTAAGTGTAGAAATACCATATGATTGGCAATCTTACTTTTAGGTCTATACCCAAAGAATTGAATTAACAGATACTTATACACTGATGTTTATAGCAGCATTATTCACAACAGCCAAAAGGTAGTAGCAAACCAAGTGTCCAACAGATGAATGCATAAACCAAATATGGTATATACATAAACATACACACATCATGTTGAGTAAAATAAGTCAGTCACAAAAGGACAAATATTGTATGATCCCACTTATATGACATAATTAGAATATGCAAATTCATAGTCAGAAATTAGAATACAGTTTACCAGGGGCAGGGCTGGAGGTGGGAAATGGGAAGTTAATGCTTAATTAATAAAAGTTTTTGTTTGGGATGATGGAAAAGATTTTGTAATGGATAGTGTTGATGGTAGCACAGCATTGTGAATGTAATTAACAACACTGAATTGTATACTTTAAAGTAATTAAAATAGGAAATTATGGGCTGTATATATGTCAGCACGATTAAAAAAAAAAAAACA
Source organism: Dasypus novemcinctus (assembly GCF_030445035.2). Lineage (NCBI taxonomy): Eukaryota > Metazoa > Chordata > Mammalia > Cingulata > Dasypodidae > Dasypus > Dasypus novemcinctus. The sequence continues at coordinate 43,022,670 of NC_080675.1, forward strand.
ACCCAGACAAATATAAGCAAGCAAATAAGCAGGAGTGGCATATTAAAGTTAAAGTGGAATTTAAAGCTAAAATAAGTTAAAAGGATAAAAAGAGATCACAAATTATGATAAAAGGAAAATTCATAAATATTATATAATAATATATGACTGTCTCCCAAGACAGAATCTCATTACATCTAGGCCTCGTGATTGCCCTCCTAAATTGCTGCACATTTCAGATAAAAAAAAAATGAATGGAATGTACCCTGGTTTCAATTTAATATCTCCACAGTGGCTTTGGGTATGAACAGTGCTTAAATATTAGAATATAATGATATGGGAAAATAATATTATGTGGGGTTGGAAAAGAAAATGCTACTTAACATTTATATAAATATAAATAGTGCTTTCTTGAGAAGGGATTAAGATGAACAGGATTGAAAAATCAAATATCTGAAAGACTATGTAGGAGTCAACTTATTCATTGTTCTGCCCTCCAGAGGGCAGACTAGGACTAATGCATGGAAGAAGGAGGGTGGCAGACTGGCTCAGTGTAATGGAAAACTATCTTTATGATAAAGTCATCCAACAATAGAGGCAAAACTCTTTCTCACTAAAAGCATTCAAACAAAAATCTTATGCCTAGTTGTTAGAGATTCTCCTTAACACTTCCATTAGGTGAAATAGAGGAATAGCTAACTCCAAAAGAAGTTCCTTTCAATTTTAAGATATTATTACTGTGGAAACACTGAATACTACACATAAACACAATGAGATTTTCTGTTCACATACAGACTGAAGCACAGAGAAAGAAACTGACTGCAGCCAGTAATCATCTTACAGATCATACTTTTCTCTCTCTTACTTTTTAAATAAAAAGTGAAAAAAAATAAAAGCACCTCTTTCTCATAAAAGCCATGAAATTTTCAACTTGGGAGATGGCTTGCCAATAATACTACTTTCCCCAGAGTTTTAACTTATTCAGATGTCAAAGAAGCTTAAACTTAATAGAGAGGTAGAAAAAAGAAGAGAGAAAGAAATATGAAAATAAACTCATTAGAGAATGAATATGGCTTTCTGAAAACTATATGCACTAGTCAGGTTCTTTGAAGGAAGTGTGTTTCTAGAGGGTATGATATCTCCTGAATGTTATATCTTTTTAGATTTCAATCTGATTGCTGTGGGTGCCCACTTTCAGTTCAGACTCTCGCTTTTTAAAAATCTGTGTCTGCCTTAAGTTATTGTAACACTCATTTTGGCATAAAGTTCTTTTTGTTTTACCATGGAGTCTGCTATAAAATTCAAAACCAAGACAGTCTTTACCCAAGTTTTGATTTTATAGATTTCAGGCAGAGTATTCAGAATGCAAACACAGTTTTATTTTAAAATATTTAATATAAACACACAGACGGACAACAGCTGCTAATTAGTTCTCTGTTTCATCTGTTACACCAACTGCAAGTTGCATCATTTTAAGATGAGTGAAGATGACAGGATAGTGAGAAAAGTTCTAGTAATAGGAGATTAAGAAATAATGGTGCTGTGATTATTCTTAGAAAGAATAATCTTGGTTAACCATTAGAAAATGAGAAATTCTGTTGATATATGATCAGAAGATAAATCTATGATGTTGACTCAAAAATGAAAACTTTGCATTTTGAGCAGAAAATTCCATAAGGGAAATAGGCAGTTTATAAAGACAACAAGAAACAATAAATTCAGATCTAAACTCTCCCTGATAACCAGAGATTCTTACTTTAGGAAGCTAGGTAGTGTTTGGTTTCCAAACTGGAAGACAGAAGAAACCAGGTGCTGTCCAAATAATCACTGTACTGTTAAACCTATCTTAATAATTCCCGCTAAATGTGCCAGTTTTATAAGAACCCAATTTGCTATTTCAGTACTTGTTCCTCTTCTGCTTCATGCTTTAATGTCTTAGGCAGCTTCACAAATTGGCAGCAGCAGGAGCAGGCAATTCAAATCCAAAGCACCAATCTATAACAGAGCCAAGCAAACCTACCATGACTGAGTATGGTAGGCTCCTGTGATGGCAATTTTCCAGAAGAGGGGACCCTTTTCTTAATTATGGGAATTTCCCAGCCCATCAGGCTTTGAAAGTCTAGAAGGTCCAAGCCAACAGTTTGGAAGCTATATTACTGAGCTCAAAGCTGGCAGAAATATAAACATTTAGTTCAAGAGTTAAAATAGGTTTTAGGAATGACATAAACTCAATTAATGCTGAACTTTATTAAAAAATTTTTTTCCAAGTGGATTTTCTGTATTTGCATCTAGAATACTGCTTGTTATAGTCAAGAGGTAAATATACATGATTATATATTTAAATATGAAGGAACAGCTCCCTGACTTTTAAAAATAAAAACTTTCTAAATTCATTTGTAATTTTTCTTTCACCATGTTTTCCTTCATAAATAAAAAGTGAATCATCCTAGCCACAGAGCTCTACACTGTGCATTTTTTTTGGGGGGGAGGGGAATGTGTGTTGGTTGCTAATGCAATTCTGCTGTTGTGCCGTACTTTCTGGCTTGCTGCTACGGTCAAGGTGTTTAGAAAGGGCGTTATAAGATTCCTCTGGGAATTTGCACAGTTTAAGTTTCTAGGTTTCATGAAAAGAGGGGATAACGTAAGAAATGCTGGCAGGGCTGTCTAATTTAGAAACGTAGCTCTACTAAGTGCGTGGCCACAGTGGTGACTAAGACACAACCTGTCCTGGCCTTCATAAAATTTACAGTCAGGTGGGAAAGAAAAAAACCCTTGCCCAATATGAACAAATCCTTTTATCACCCTGTTTAGTCCATACAAGGCAGCAATTTCTCCAAGAAAAATTTCTAAGAGCTATAGAAAAGAAAAAAACAAAAATAAGTGCAAATGTGCCCAAACAACCAATATCCTGCCACAAATGTCTTGGCTGGCACTTAAGCACTTACCTATCCAAACTTTCTCATTGTCTTTGACTCCTGCCCCACAAAAGGGAAACAGTACCTCATGCTGTCTAGGAAGACTAAAGGTTATTAAATCAGCCATGGGGAGAAGAAAACTAGGACATCTAATTGTTCCCAATTCAAGGTAGAAATGTGATGGAGTTTAAAAGTGGTTATCCCGATTACACATGTCTGTGCCACTTTGAAACCTCGAGGCTTGACTAGTTTCATTTTTGGGCAGACTAAATGTTTCCCTCTTTCCCTTTCTGTTTCTTCCAGCATTTATTGAGTAGCTACCATGTGCTGGGTACTATTTTAATTGCTGAAGATAAAACCATGAACGACTTGTTTACATGTCTATCAGCACTTGAGGGCAGGGACTATATTTTAATTATCATTTTGTCCTCACCATCAACATAGCTTTGCATATGGAAAGTATTCAACAAATGGCCATAAAAAATATAAATTTTTAAACATTTTCAAATAATTGTGGATATGTGTCAAGATTTAGTTATATAGATGTTCATCGTTTACTTACAATTGAGAAGGATTAGAAGCAACCTAATGTCTGACAACAAAAGAGTGTTTTTAAAAATCAGGTTATATTTTAAGTTGTCTGTATATAGAATTGTTTAGAATCTGGATGACATTTCCTATAAAAACAATAGATTAAATGGTGGGCAAGATTCCAGGGTAGTTAAAAAAAAAAAAGCCCTTACTCATAATGTTGCTAGTATATTGCTGAGTTACTCTTTAGTACTAAACTGAATTGTGGAAGTAAGATGGAGGAGTGAAGCAAGAATGTTGAAATGAAAAACATTATTTATGGTATCCTCCCACCTACCTTTCTGTAGTCCTTTCTTGCTGTCAAATGCCCTTCTTTCCAGGCCCCCAGTTTCTTGCTATGCTAAGATTCTGATGTGGACCTGCTTAGGGTTTGCTCTGTGCTTCAAAGAATACCAGGTTCTCTAAATGATTTACCCCTGTTCACCTAGGACAGCGGATTCACCCAGATGTCAGAAGTCTGGTTTGAACTAATTCATATTAATAGTTGAACAACTCTCTCTTAGGTAGTTGTGCTTTTAAAAAGAGAATTCTTGTAAACATAAATGGATCTCTAAATATTAGATATCAGGAAATACAGCAAAATGAAAATATTTAGCCAGTGGAGAGAATATTCATGTTCATTAAAACACCTCTCCTAAGTAGTATGGACCTTGAGGGGCAGGAGTCAAGGAGATTAACTGTTCCTCTAAGTTGTTCTTGGTGTCCATGGTTTTCCCCCCACTTCTACTTCTCAAAAAGCTTTCTCTCGTCTCTATTCTCTTAAAGTAATAACAGAGGAACTTAGATGCTTAGGAGGAAAAAGGCAAAAGTGAATTTGGGCATCTGGGTTATTTGTAAGTTAAAAGGAGGTCTGACTACCAAATTAACCACATATTCACACTGCATGCTCTCTTTCTCCCTTTTTCTCATCTTGCTTGGAGAAGGTATTATGAACTTGGTATAACAAATTACCCAAAATGCTGCAAAAGTAGCCCTAGGAGTTGTGGGAGGGAGAGTAAAGAAAGAGCTTATAAAGGCGCTTTTCTCTCCTTAGAAGGGAGAGGTGTCTACTTTATAATGAATAAGAAGAAACTTAATTTAGGGGCCCAGGAAGTAAACTTCCTATAGTAATAAATCTATCTGCCACTTTTTTCTACTTCTATATAATCTTAAGATCTAGGATTCTGCAATGCAGACCCTTATTATTAATCTCTATACATTGTCAATATTTAATTAAAAATTAAATTTAAATTTCCTTCTCTGGCTTTCGAAATATTCACAGCTAAAACTTCCTTAGTAGTTTTATTCTAGACAATTACTATGAATATTAATGGGTATAGCCTATTAGGTTGACTAACCTTAATGTTAATGAATTGGAGGTGCTGATTCCTGTTAAAAGGGCAACATAGTACAGCAAAAAGAGAAAGGGAATTAGACAAATCTGGGTTGGATTCCTTAATTTGCCTTCTATTAGTTGCATCATCCTGGACAGGTAATTTGATTTTTTTGTTATTATTATTTCTACATTTATTCCATTGCAATATAAAATAATACTACCATAACTATAAGAGAAAAAAAGAAGGAAGTCATTCACAATTTCATTACTCTAATAGAACTCAGGATTATCCTTTAGTCTCTGTTGGTATCTACAATTCATTTTATTTTTTAACAAATTATTTTTATTGATACATATTAATAAAGTATAAATCCATCCAAAGTACATAATCAGGGAAGTGGGTGTGGCTCAACTGATAGAGCATCCGCCTACCATATGGGAGGTCCAGGGTTCAAACCCAGGGCCCTCCTGGCTTGTGTGGTGAGCTGGCCCACGTGCAGTGCTGATGTGCGCAAGGAGTGCCATGCCACCCAGGGATGTCTCGCGCATAGGGGATCCCCCTGAGCAAGGAGTGGGCCCCGCATTGAGCCACCCCATGCAAGAAAAAAAGAAAAAAAGGGCAGCTGGGTCAGGAGTGGTGCTGCACACATGGAGAGCTGACGCAGCAAGATCACACAACGAAAAAGAGACACAGATTCCTGGTGCTGCTTAGAATGCAAGTGGACACAGAAGAACGCACAGTGAATGGACACAAGAGAGCAGACAATGGGGTGGGGGGAAGGGGAGAGAAATAAATAAAATAATTTTTTAAAACAAACAAAACCCCCCAAAAACAAAGTATATAATCAATGGTATTGGTATTAACAAATAGTTGTGCATTCATCACTTCAGTCATTTTTAAAGCTGTTCATTATCCCAATAATAATAATTAACAAAAAAAAAAATGTCATCACCGCTCCATCTCTCTATGCTTCCTCTGTTCTACATAGCTGCTATTCTCTAGTTTATTCTTATTTATATTTTGTAAAAACATATATATACAATATCACCCATATTTGTATTTTACATGAGGTTTCACTATGTTATACAGTCTCATGTTACACTTTTTAGCTTTCCTTCTGGTAATATACATGACCTTAGACTTACTCTTTCAACCACAGTCATAGCCATATAATAGCTTTGCTAGTTACAAACATTATGAAGTGATTTCACCATTTCTCTTCATTTCCAAAGATTTACAAACAATGTTTTTACCAGTTCTGCACAGATTAATCCTCTGCTTTCCATTCTCCACCCTGATTCAATTTTCTGGTGACTTATATTCTAATTATTAACTCCATAAGTTTAGACAATATACTTAGTTCATAAGAGCTCAATCACACAGTATTTGTCCTTTTGTGTCTGGCTTGCTTCACTCAACATAATGTCCTCCAGGTTCATCCATGTTGTCATATGCTTCATAACCTCATTTCTTTTTACAGCTGCATAATATTCCACTGTGTGTATATACCACAATTTGTTCATCCATTCATTGGTTGATGGAAACCTGGGTTGTTTCTATCTTTTAGGAATTGTGAATAACACTGCTATGAACATTAGCGTGCAGCATGTGTTCATGTCGCTGTTCTCAGTTCTTCTGGGTATATATCTAGTAATGGAATTGCTGGGTCACATAGCAGGTCTATATTCAACTTCCTTAGGAAGTGGCAAACAGTCCTTCACAGTGGCTGTACCATTTTACATTCCCACCAACAATGAATAAGCATTCCTATTTCTCCATATCCTCTCCAACATTTGTAGTTTTCCAACTTTTTAACAGTGGCCATTCTAATAGGTGTGAAATGATATCTCATTGTAGTTTTGATCCTGCAGTTCCCTAATCTCTAGTGATATTGAACATCTTCTCATGGTTTTTTTTTTTTGCCATTTGTATTTCTTTTTTGGACAATTGTGTTTTCAATTCTTCTGCCCTTTTTAAATTGGGTCGTTTGTTTTTTATTGTTGAGTTCTAACATCTCTTTATATATCATGGATGTTAGACCCTTGTCAGACATGTGATATCTCCCACTGAGTTGACTGCCTTTTCACCCTTTTCACAAAGTCCTTTGTGGTGTAAAAGTGCTTCATTTTGAGGAGGTCACTTTTATCTATTCTTTTGGTGCTTGTGCTTTGGATATAAGGTTTAAGACACTACTTTCTATCACAAGATCTTGAAGACATTCCCTACATTTTCTTCTAAGAGTTTGATAGTTCTTGCTTTTATATTTAGGTCCTTGATGCATTTTGAGCTAATTTTTGTAAAAGGGGTCACAATAGGGGTCCTCTTACTTTCTTTTGGATATGGATATCCAGTTCTCCCAGCACCATCTGTTGAATAGACTGTACTGGCCCAGCTTAGAGGGCTTGACAGCCTTGTCAAAAATCACTTGACTATAGATGTGAGGGTCTAATTCTTGAGTTCTCTATTCAGTTCCATTGATCAATTTATCTTTATACCATTACCATGCTGCTTTTAACCACTGTAGCTAAATAATCTGCTTTATTCAGGAAGTGAGAGTCCTTCAACTTTGTTCTTCTTTTTAAAGATGTTTTTGGCTTTTTGGGGCTCCTCACCCTTCCAAATAAATTTGATAACTGGCTATTGCATTTCTGCAAAAAAGGTCATTGAGATTTTTTAATGGGATTGCATTGAATCTGTAAATTGGTTTGGGTAGAATTGACATCTTAATGATATTTAGTCTTCCAATCCATGAACACGGAATGTTCTTTCATTTATTTATGTCTTCTTTGGTTTCTTTTAGCAATGTTTTGTAGTTTTCTGAATATAGGTTCTTTATGTCCTTGGTTAAATTTAATCTCTAAATATTTGATTCTTTTAGTTGCTATTGTAAATGGAATTTTTTTTCTGATTTCCTCCTCAGATTGCACATTAGCAGTGTATAGAAATGCTATTGATTTTTGCGTATTAATCTTGTAACCCACCACTTTGCTGAACTCATCTATTGGTTCTAGTAGGTTTGTTGTGGATTTTTCAGGATTTTCTAGATAAAGGATCATATCATCAGTAGATTATGAAAATTTTACTTCCTCCTTTCCTATTTGGGTGCCTTTTATTTTTTTATCTAGCTAGAATTTCTAGCGAAAAATTTGCACAATATTAAATAACAGTGGTGACAGTGGGCATTCTTGAATTGTTCCTGATCTCAACAGGAAAGCTATCAGTCTTTCACCATTGAGTACAATGCTAGCTGTAGGTTTTTCATATATGCACTTTACCATATTGAAGGCTTCCTTCTATTCCTACATTTTGGAGTTTTTATCAAGGATGCTTTATTTATTTTGTCCAATGTCTTTTCTGCAACAATAAAGAGGATCATGTGATTTTTCTTCTTCAATTTATCAATGTGGTTTATCACACTAATTAATTTTCTTGTGTTGAACCACCCTTGCATACCTGGGATAAAACCCACTTGATGGTGGTACATATTTTTAAATGTTCTTTTGGATTCAGTTTGTAAGTATTTTGTTGAGGGTTTTTGCATCTATATTAGGGATATTGTTCTATAATTTTCTTTTTTCGTAGTATCTTTACCTGGTTTGTGTATTAGGGTGATGTTGGCTTCATAGAATGACTGTGGTAGTGTTCTTTCCTGTTCAATTTTTTGGAAGAGCTTAAGTAAGATTGGTATTAGGGTGTCTTTGAATGACTGGTAGAATTCACCGGTGATGCCATCTGGTCCTGGGCTTTCCATCTTTCGGAAGTTTTTGATGACTGTTCCAGTCTCTTCACTTGCAATTGGTTTGTCAAGGCCTTCTATTTCTTCTAGGGTCAGTAAGGTGGTTTGTGTGCTTCTAGAAATTTGTCCATCTTGTCTACATTGTCTATTTTTTTGATGTACAGTTGTTCATAGTATTCTGTTATGATCTCTTATTTTGCGAGGCCAGTGGTAATATTCCCTTATCATTTCTGATCTCTCTTATTTGTGTCTTCTCTCTTTTTTCTTTCTCTGTCTAGTTAAGGATTTGTTGATTTTGTTGATCTTCTCAAAGAACCAAATTTTTGTTTTGTTGATTCTCTCTATTGTTTTGTTTTTGTTGTTGTTCTCAGTTTCATTTATTTTTGCTCTGACCTTTATTATTTCCTTCTTCTGGCTTGGTTTGGGATTAGTTTGCTCTTCTATTTTTAGTTGCTTCAGGTATGCAGTCAGATCTTCAATTTTATCTCTTTCTTCTTGTTGTTTTCTCATTTTCATTCATCCCAATACATTTACTGAATTATCTTGCAATTTCTTCTTTGACTCACTGATTATTTAAGAATGTGTTGTTTAATCTCCATAGATTTGTGAATTTTCCCTTTTTCTGTCCATTATTGATTTCTAGCTTCATTCCATTATGATCAGGGAAATAATTTTGTATAATTTCAAACTTTTTAAATTTATTGAGTCTTGTCTTGTGACCCAATGTATGGTCTCTCCTGGAAAAGGATATATGCATGCTTGAAAAGAATGTATTTCCTGCTGCTTTGGGGTGTAATGCTCTATAAATGTCTGTTAGGTCTAGTTCATTTATATTATTCAAGCTCTCTGTTTCTTTATTCATCCTCTACCCAGCAGTTCTCTCCAATACTGAGAGTAGTGTATTGAAGTCTCCAAATATTATTATAGAGACGACTATTTCTCCCCTCAGTTTTGCCATTGTGTGTCTCATATATCTTGGCATACTCATGTTAGGTGCATAAATATTTATTATAGTTATTTCTTCTTGGCGAACTTCCCCTTTTATTTAAATATAATGACCTTCTTCATCCCTTATAACAGTTTTGCATTTAAAATCTATTTTGCCCCATATTAGCATTGCTATTTCAGCTCTTTTTTGGTTACTATTTGTGTGGAATATCTTTTTCCAGCCTTTCACTTTCAACTCGGTTGTGTCCTATAGTCTAAGGTGAGTCTCTTGTAGATAGTATATAGGTGGTTCATATATTTTTATACATTCTATAAGTCTAAGTCTTTTGATTGGGGAGTTCAAGCCATAAACATTCAATGTTATTATTCTAAAGGCTTTACATACTTCATCCATTTTGTCCTTTGGCTTTTGTCAGATCTTACTATTGTCTGCCTTTTTACCCTTTAATTTACCCTTCCTAATAATCTTCATTTCTATACTCTTCTCCAAGTCTCTTGCCCTTGTTTATTCATTTTAGGCTGCAGCACTCCCTTTAGTATCTCTTGTAATTCTGGTCTTTTGGTAACATACTCTATCAGTTTTTGTTTGTGAAGACTTTCACATTTTTGAAGGGCAGTTTTGCTGGATACAGCAATCTTGACTGGCAGTTTTCCTCTTTCAGTACCTTAAATACATCATACCACTTCCTTCTTGCCTCCTTCGTTTCTGGTGAGAGATCTGCACTTAATGTTATTGAGGTTGCTTTGCACATGCTGTTTTGCTTTTCTCTTGCTGCTTTCAGAATCCAATCTTTATCTCTGGTATTTTTCATTCTGAATAGTAGGTGTCTCGGAGTAAGTCTATTCAGATTTAATCTGTTTTGGGTACATCGTCCTTCTTAGATATTGATATTTATGTTTTCAGACATTATTTTCTCAAAGATTCTTTCTGCCCCTTTTCCATTCTCTTCTCCTTCTGGGACACAGAAAATGCACACATCTGTGTGTTTTTCAGTGCCATTCAATTCTCTAAGACCCTGTTCCATTTTTTCCATTCTCTTCTCTTTCTGTTCTCTTGTCTTTTCCAGTTTAGATGCTCTATCTTCAAAATCACTATTCTGTCTTCAAGCAATTCAAATCTGCTCTTGTCCTAGTATGGCTTGTAATTAATTTTTCTGCTGTCTAGGCAGCTGAATATATTGGTGAATTTACTCTGATGGCCAATTTCTCTCTCTTGCCTTGGCCCCCCTGCCCCCGCCTCAGCTCTTCTTTGATATTTGGTTCAACTTATTTTGCATCTTTAAAATTGCCTAGCTTAAGTTATTAAAAATGGGCCAGAGACTCACTAATAGGGTGTAGATTTTCTCTCAGGAGTGGGGTAAAGAGAGACCCAAAAGCAGCTTTTCTCTGTGTAGTTTCCAGACAGCCCAGCAACTGGCACTCATCAGAAAACTTTTCCTCAAAGGTGTTTATTTCAGTCTCCACTTTCCTGTGTTTCTGGTCTGGTGAGAGCCAAAATTTAAAGTGGGCTATGCTGGCTGATATCACTGAAGAGAAACCCTTTGTTTCCTGCCCCCTTTCCCCCTTGTAACAGCTGACAGAGAGGAAGATGTCTCTTCTCCTCTCAGCCAGTTGCAGTTAGCCAGGGGTTTTATCATGGCTTAAGGTCTTGGGGTGGGAGATCGGAACTCTTCCCAGCCACCACGGGTGTTTGGTATCACATTTGTTGTTTCAGGTTCTTCATCTCTTTGTCCCTCAACCTCTTAGGAGTTGTGTAGCACTGTCCTGGTCTGATGACCCCTAAAGAAGGTTCCTCATTGAGCTTTTGGCCCTTTCTCTGTTGTTTCTGTGAGAAAGTTGAGCCCTGCCTGTCTACTCTGATGTCATCTTCCCAGAACTCAGGTTATTTGTTTTTTTGAGCTTCAGTATTAGTATGTATAAAATGGAGATAAAAGATACTTATCTGACTCTTGTTTAATGAGGTTTAAAGAAGATATATAAGTGAGAGGACAAAGTATAATACCATAAGTATAGTAGGTACTCAATAAAGATGAGTGCCCCTTCCCAGTTCAAGACTGATATATTTGGGTTGAAGAGACTAGAGGAAATGGATGGGAATAGAGTGGGGAGGAAAGAGAGGAGTGGAACAGAATTGAAAACTTCTTCCTAGTTCTTACTAATAACAGTCTTATTCACCTCTATAATACCAAAAGTTAGCACAGCATTACCCTTCATAAAACTTTGTTGAATTATTAGAGTATGTAAATTCATATATAACAATCCCAAATTCTGTCAAAGATATATAATATGAATTTTAGAAAGACCATATTGGTAGCAGATGAGAAGCTGAGTTAGAGGGGAACAAGACCTGAGGCAGGGAGACAATTAATAGGATATTGCCATATATTTAGACAAAAAATAAATGAAGCATTGAACTAAGCTTCCCAGGATAGTAGGGAAGAAGAGATGGGAATGTTGAGAAGAAATATTGAGGAGGTAAAATCTCCAGGACTTTAATATAGGAGTGAGTAAAAGAGAGATAGCTAGGATGACTTCCATTCAAGTTGCTTCTGGTTTGGCTGACTTGCTGGATGGTGGTGGCAGTAACTGAGTTAGATGATACTAAAAGAAATGGAACAGATGGTGGTAGGGAAAGGCAGTGGACAAGATGGGAGGAGGATGAATTTAGTTTTGGACATGTGGAACTTTTATTGTCCTTTGGACTTAAAGAAGATCTATTGAGTAGTCAGGTGCATCTACAGGTGTTTTTCCCGAGACAGAGATCTAGGGTGGGGATATAGATTTTTGAATAATTAACATAAAGTATTAGAAGGACAAAAGTGAAAAGGAGAGCCATAGGGAAAACCTCCTTTTAGAGACTGAGCATAAGAAGAACAGTGTAGGAGAAAGGAGAGTCTAATAAGAGAGAGGGAACAAAAATTGGAAGAGCTACAAAAGCCAAGAAAGGACAGATTGCCAATGGAGGATAAAGATGTAGAAATGGTGTGTTGCTAGAGGGGGATGTAAAATTGTGATAGAGAGGACTAATAGCTGTATTCTGCAAGCATTTTACTTGTGTTTAGCTACATAAACATATTATTTAAAAGAGGATGAAGATAAAGGAACACTGACACTTTTCTGTTCTAAGTTATACCCTTCAAAATTTATCTTGATATCTTTTTCTTTTAAATCTCCATCCAAATCTGAGCTGAAGCTCCAGAACTTTCTAAAATATTTTTACTAGTAGGCTATAACTTCCTCCAGAGTGGACTCTATATTTCAGCTTTGTATCTTTAACAGCCATTGGCTTAAAATTCATAGCAGATGCATGATTAAATTTACTACTTCCTTGCTACTTGAGTGATCCATGGAGCAGGAGTACTGATTCATCTGGGAACTTGTTAGAAATGCAAAATTTTTACCCATCCCAGATTTACTGAATCAGAATTTGCATTTTTAACAAGATCTCCAGGTGATTCATGTTAAGTACACAATCAATACATTCTGACTTATGGAACTGACAAAGAAATAGGGAAGCAGACTTGGCCCAGTGGTTAGGGCATCAGTCTACAACATGGGAGGTCCGCGGTTCAAACCCCGGGCCTCCATGACCCTTGTGGAGCTGGCCCATGCGCAGTGCTGATGCATGCAAGGAGTGCTGTGCCACGCAGGGGTGTCCCCCACGTAGGGGAACCCCACGCGCAAGGAGTGCACCCTGTAAGGAGAGCCGCCCAGTGCGAAAGAAAGTGCAGCCTGCCCAGGAATGGTGCCGCACACACGGAGAGCTGACACAACAAGATGACGCAACAAAAAGAAACACAGATTCCCGTGCCGCTGACAACAAAAGAAGCGGACAAAGAACATGCAGCAAACAGACACAGAGAACAGACAACTGGGGGGGGAGGGGGGAAGGGGAGAGAAATAAATAAATAAATCTTAAAAAAAAAAAAGATTCTCCAACTTCATCCCAAGTGATACATCTCCATGAATTCATTCTAAAACAATGGTTTATAATGTCAATTCTTTTTCTTAAAAAAGGCTTAAATTTAGTTGAATTGGGTAATTTTGCCTGGATTGCAAAGCTTCTGAAAATCTGTCCTCAAGTTTCAACCAAACTTACCTGCATTACCTTTCTATGTGACTCTCCTATTCTAATCAATCAGGCCTGGTGTGAGGAGCTGTTCATTTCTACACCTCTAGTTTTGTTCATTCCATGCTCCCCACTTGGAAGTACAAACCTTCTCTGTCCATTCCAGCCCATACTGATGCTCTCTCTTCTGACATATTTATATTTGTTATTGTGTCTTCATAGTGAGAGAGGAGAATTGTGGATTGTTAATCTCAAGAGCCCTAGATTCCATTCCCACCTCTGTATAGTTGTTTAGTGTTAGGCAAGTCACTTAAGATCTCTAGGTTTCAAAACCTATCTTTTTAAAGAAATAGACTAGGAACTCCAGTAGTAGTGTGTCTCACACAGTGTGAGAAAATATGTCTTATGGAATGTATTTTAATATAAACATAATATTTATAAATAGATGCTTTTCAAATATAGTTGTTAATTTTCAGGTATCTGAAATATCCCACTTGTAAACTTCACTGTATTTATCCTCTTTTAAAATAAAAGGTAGAGTAAGCAAAGGCAGCTTACTTTTTGTTGAGCTTTAGCTCAGCTTAATTCAAATAGTTACAAAGTCTACTCTTTTAGTTTACATTAAATGTCAAAATTATGGTAGGTGGTAAGAATAAGAGCTGAGGAGTAGAATCATACAGAATTTAAAAACCAGACTCAAACCTTTTTTTAATGACAAGGATAGAGCTCTTACTTTCCACCCCTCTCTGTCCTAGCTTACTTAGGTTTCTGTGCTCACTGAATTCTTGAGCTAGTACTTTCCCTGGTTTAAACGTACGGTAGAGTTACCCCCATGACCCTGTTTGTTTCCCTACAGAGCTTCTCATAGAGGGTTCTGTATAACAACATTTGTTTTCAATAGTGAGCGGCTGCATAGGAAGGAGAAAAAGGTAGAAGGAGGCAACCTCACAGAATATCAACAGGCCATAGATTAAATGTAGCTTGTTTCCTTTGCTAAACTCCCAGCACAGATTTTCATTACAACAGTTATAAATTCCCTACTTCCACCTTTCATTTCTGCATTTTAAACAGTTCACTTAGGTCCTCTTCAATACAGTACTCCAAGGCTGAGAACATACTATCATATGCACCTTTCAATGGTGTATCAGCCTTTATAAGTAAGGTCATGGTAATATATAAGTGCATCAGGTAAACTTTTTTTTTTATTACAAAAGTACAGGAGGAGGGAGAATGGACATAAATATAGTCTAGAAAAATGTAGGGTTAAAAGGATTAAAAAGCTCCTTTACCTTGTAATATTTCTTAGAGTTCATTAATGTACTTGGAGGCAGGCACACAGCCAAAGCTGGGTGGGAAACAAACCCTAACAAATCTCGTATATTTGTTCCCTGAAGTTTTAGACCTGCTTCCTTTAGGGATCACATTTCTGTACTTTAAAAACCCTTGGAGTCATCCTTTCTTTTCTCAGGTGACTTCTGTCTTCTTTAAAGCCTGATCTGCATAGAATAGTTTTTAGGTGCTTGATGTTTATATGAAAGGCTAGCATATTGGCCAAGTCTAAATTCAAATAACCAGTTTTTTTTCTTTCTCCCCAGTGGATTCTTTCCTGACTTCCTAGGGCTAGGGAGCCAGGGCAGGGTTACACTAGGTAACCTGCGACACTGGTTTCATCAGCACAGGCTCTAAAA
Organism: Dasypus novemcinctus; assembly: GCF_030445035.2. Classification (NCBI taxonomy): domain Eukaryota; kingdom Metazoa; phylum Chordata; class Mammalia; order Cingulata; family Dasypodidae; genus Dasypus; species Dasypus novemcinctus. The sequence goes on from NC_080675.1 coordinate 43,037,912, forward strand.
TGGCTTGTTACTTAACTATGGACTTCTCTAGGACTAAACATCCAGGTAAGTACAAATACTGCTCAGTGTCTATTCCAAAAGTTCTCAGAGAAAGAAAATAAAATCAGAAGAGGAAAAAAGAGCTGTATAAGGTAGATGACATAAAAACCCCTCCCTTTCAGGTTACCAGCAAGATGCTGTGTCTGAGGATCTCAGTTTGAATCTAGACTGACGTTCTTATGTGTCAGAGCATATCTTGTGAAATGGTAGGTCAGAGACCTTCAAAAGCATATTTGGGACCTGGGAAAGCACTTAGTTCTGGCCCCCTGCTCATTGTTTTTGCTCATTGCCTGCCTGTTGTTTTTGCTTGTTGTCTGTTTTTCTTTTAGAAGGCACCAGGAAGCGAACCCAGGATCTCCCATGTGGGAGGTGGGCACTCAAATTCTTAAGCCACATCCACTCCCCAGCACTCATTTTAAGGGAAGAAATATCCAAGCAAAATGAGCTTTTACTCAGTGACAAGGTGGCCATCAGAAAGAAAGTTGTCATTCTGGGTGACAGATATACCATGGTATACACACTTAGATTTGTCTCCACCAGGCTAATGTTCGCGTTTTACTAAGAGCAGGCACATCTCTAGTGAATTACAAATAGTGCCTGATGAAAGATGGCAGAGCAGCTGTGCTGTGTGACAATCAGATGCTCAGGAAGAGCAGACTTGCTTTTGATCACATGTGAGACACCTCTGGAGAGTCACAGAATATATGGAGTATTTAGAAGAGAGATTATTTAATTTAGCAGATGGGGGCATGATGCTCTTAAAGATGGGTAATTATAGTCCACGTGTCTCTCTCTCTTTTTTTTAAAGATTTGTTTTTTATTTATTTCTCCCCCCCCCCACCAGTTATCTGCTCTCTGTGTCCATTCACTGTGTGTTTTTCTGTGTCCGCTTGTATTCTTGTCAGCGGCACCCAGAATCTCTCTCTCTCTTTTTGTTGCGTAATCTTGCTGCGTCAGCTCTCCTTCTGTGCCGCGCTATTCTTGGGCAGGCTGCACTTTCTTTCGCGCTGGGCAGCTCTCCTTATGGGGCACGCTCCTTGCGCGTGGGGCTCCCCCACGTGGGGGACACCCCTGCATGGCACGGCACTCCTTGCACACATCAGCACTGCACATGGGCCAGCTCATCACACAGGTCAGGAGGTCCTGCGTTTGAACCTTGGACTTCCCATGTGGTAGGCAGATGCCCTATTCTTTGGGCCAAATCTGCTTCCCATGTGTGTCTCTTTTATGTACTTACAAGTGGGTGAAGCCTGAAGAAACTTGGGTTACATGAGGATACAAAAATAATATAAAAGTCCTAGAAAATGACTTTACTTAAACTTCAAAGAATCAGGTACTGCTAATTTGACATTCTCTTACTCTTCTCACCATGTTTTTCCTATCTTTCTTAAAACAATAATGGTGTGAATAGGAATAACACCATCACCATTAGTTCCACTAGGATAAAGCCAACTCTATCAAAAAAAGATCTCTGTGAACCTGATACAAACACAAAGGAAAGCAAAATATTTCTCCTGTTCTAACAGGCATTTTAGGAAAATGTTCATCTCTAAAGGCTATAAATGTCACATAATTTTTTTGCTTTTGAACAATGGAGATAACTGAAACTTACAGTATCATATTTCTGCCTCTTTAGTACAAAATAACTTTTCAAAATAAAATCCAATACTTACTTGTCTCCCACAATGCCCAAGTTGATTGTGGGGTAACCATGTTCCTGAATTGTTGCCAGAAGGGTTGAACGATTGCTGTCTCGAATCTTTCCTGGTAAGAGGTCATCTTCGGGATTTAGCAGCTACAAAACCAAAAAAATACCAAAATTATTCTCAGGATAATGTTGCCTATCACTACTGAAAAAAAAAAAAGGATCTAGTAAACAGTTTAGCATATCTAATGCCTACAACAGTATCTGGCACATACTCAAAAGTTCTTTGAATACTATCGAAAATATAAAAGGAAGAGAAAATACGTAGAAATTTAAATGGTGATTGAACAGTGGCCAAGTATCATACTAGCTTTGGCTACAATTTGAAAATAATGATCTGGAGATACTGGCCTTGCCAGTAATTGGTTATGGGGACAAACTAAATAAAATGATTCTCTTGTTCCCTCCCATTATTCTTTTCCAGTTTGTCTTTCACTGAGAACATTTGAGGTAGACACTGTGTGACATATTCTCAAGTCTGAAGAGAATGATTGTTCATCTTTTCTTTCAAGATTTTTGACCTCTCTTGTCTGAAGTGGGAGCAACAATACCAACTAGGTTACACTTATCTAAAGGAGAAGGAGATAGATGCTTTGTCTGTGACTAGCAAACTTAAATGAATACTTAGCTACACATAGCCACAATGACCCTGAACTGAATCATCTTTTAGAAATTAATACCTACTATTATACCTATGAAGAAAATTATAAGAAACATTCTGAGGCAGTGTGGTAGAGTAGAAAGAACTTGGGATTCAGGCATTGTTCATATTTAATTCAGTCACACTCTTTATGCCTTAGTTTTGTTATTTAATAAAGTAATAGTAACTACCTTGCAGGATAGTTCTTAGGATTAACTGAGTTAATAGGCACTCAGTTAACACAGATAAATAAATATATAATAAATGTGATTCTCTTGTCTTTCTTTATGATATATAATATTGAAAGAATACCTACTTTTCCCCCAATAGTTTTTATACTGTTATTCCTAGATGCTAGTGCAAATGGAATTAGTTTATATAATGTGACCATTAGATTATTAGATTATAAAATACTTAAGAGTAGGGGTCCTTAACACACACAGGCACAAACAACATACAACTTTTATACATTTATATATTGTCTTAAGTTGTACTTTGGTTTCAGAAATATTATAAAGTGAAAAAAAGTACATTTTAAAATTGGAAAAATCTGGAATATTATTGTAGGAGGTTGAAGGCATTTCAGATGCTTAGATATTAATATATATAGACAATAGCCAGGGCTTAATCTCTCAGTTTCCCAACCAATAACTGTAACCAAGGTTTAAAAATTAACAAATAATTATATTATAAAATAGCAAAAGGTTAATACTTGAAATTACTGAAGCTAGCTAGAGTGGTTTTACCCCTGTTGATGGTTACTCTAGACTTAATCTCCCTCTTGTGTATTCTTACCTTTGTGATGGTAATTTGAGATTGACTTTACCCTTGTTTACTATTGTGATGGTAATTCTGGATTGAATTTACTCTTGTTTATGGATTAGGCCTATCCTTGAGTATGCTTTAATATCCATATGAAAGACCTTGTAACTGACCTTTGTTCTTTGTACTCCATCCCAAATCCTTGTGACTGACCCTGGTTTGCAACTGTATCCAGTCTTTCCTATTCAGCCCCTTAATGTTTATTAATGAAGGAACCTGTGTCCAGCCCTGCTCTAATTATTCATTAGCACTCAGATGTTATAAAATATTAGAATTTCTGCAGACCAGGGAGGCAGTTTTGGGTTATGAGGCCTACTGTGTTCCTTTGCTTGTACAACCAAATAAACCCTTTCTCTCTTTGAAACCCCAATGTCTCAGGAATTGGCTTATTGACTTATCGGGAGAAAAGAATCCATTTTTTTCAGTATCATAATCTCAAATCCTTTCAATCTTCCTTCTGACACTTCAGGGATACTGAAGCTGGCTAGTAAGATAGGGAATCAATAGATGGATCTGGAACCTGGGAGGAAGTCCCTGTGGACATCAATAACCCCAAGATTGCTGCTGGAAGACCCTCCCCAAGATTCATTTCGAACAAGAGTCCCTCCAGAAGCCAGGAGAAGCCCTTGATATTTCTCAAGGACTTTATAATTGGGCCCTCCTAGGGGATTGATGGGTGGGGTAATCAATCAAAACATCAAACAGCTGGAACTCCTGCCCTGCCATTAGCAAATGGGTAGAATAATTAACAGTTCAAAAAGCAGGTGCAAGTTGTGAGCACTCTCTCACCTTTGGACTCCAGTTTCTACCTTCTCTGTACTGCTATTGTAGTGCTAATATGGAATTAATTTTTGATTTTAACACATGACCATTAAAGTCATTATAATTTTATAAAGGTTAAGGCTTACAATTCTTTAATTCCATTACTCATACAAATTGCTTCAGAAAGAAAACTGCGTGGTTATATCACTGTTTTTCACAGCAGGTTGCTGACCACCAACTACGTAAGAGTCCCCTGGGTATTAGGGTGTTTTGTCATTCATACTACTCTCTATTATTTTGCAGCGCACAGTTTCAGAAGTAACAGAACAATTAGAGATCATTGGAGAACCATTATTTCTCTGTAAAAGTGACATAATGAAATAATAGCCACTTAAATGAAAGTGTGGGATTTATTGTGCATTTAAGTATTTTCAAGGAAAACATATAGAATAAGGCTAACTATGCTAGAATAGACTCACAATTTTCCTCTTTAGATCTGAATCTTATCTTCTAGTATCTTATACCTCCAGTCATCTCTGGAACATTTTAATTGGATCCTGAAATTTACTAGAGTTAAAATATAAAAGAAAAAAATACAAAACCAAAACAAAATGTAACCCATTATCTCCATACCTTTTTACTTTCTTATCTAGCACATACTAAATTTCAATTTTCTGTTTTTTTGTCAATAGCATCATCATCCTTCCAGTTTTCAAACATTTAACTTTTGATGTTTTATTTCTTTGTAGTCCATTCTCTTTCCAAAGATCTGAATAAAGAACTTCCTAATCCTCTCTTCTTTGACCCTATGCTATTTACATGGAGGGGGGACAACCCCCTCCCCCAATTAAAGCCATTTATCTTATGCGTGAATTTCTGCAAAAGCCTTATAATTGGTTGTCTTGCCTCAAAACTCTTTCTTTCTGAGAAGTAAAATAGAGACAACAACTTGCAAAACTGTATTATTACTTGCATAATAGTAAATTGTACCACATTATTACATGCTGCACAAAGTATCTGAAGTCAAATTATTTTAACACAAGCTATTCAGATCTATATCCTCCAAGATATGACCATGGACAGTTTGATTGAACAGTAACTACACATGAACTCATGTGTTCCAAAGATATGACTGTTCCAGCAACTCATATGTTTTACATTTTCTGACCAATCTCTGGCCAGACCTTGCTTACGAACTTCTCTTCAAAACCCTATAAACACCTTTCTGTAATGCCTCTCTTTTGAGACACTAATGAGATTCTGTTGATATATTATTTTTCCTTGCCCAAAAACTTTAATATATTGTTAGAGATTCCCCCTCACTAGGATTGCAATCATTAACAAGCTGTGACTCAATTCCTCCTGACACGCACTGAGGAAAGACAAGCCCCCCACCCCCATAAGCCTACGTGCCTAAAAGCACGGCACTTCCCCTAAAGGCTAAACAAAGAAACCATGTGGAAAAGGGAGAAAAGTGAGGTAGAGACTATTACCCCTTCCAGAATAAAGCACATCTGCTCCTCAGTATTCCAAGAAAACATAACTCCCCAGTCCACTATTCTCTAGCCATAAAAGAGAAAATTTTTGCCTCTAGGTTTTCCTATTGGCCCTTGCACCTCACTCGGACCCTTGGCCCCCTCCCAATGATTATCATTTCCCTGCCTAGGAATGTACTGTATAAATTCAAATCCCCCCTTTCCAGGGGTGGGCTGAGTCTATTCTTCAGACCCACTCCATTGGGAGAGCTTCTCAATAAACTTCCTGCCTGCAATCATCAGTCTCCATGTCCCAGTGAGCACCCTTTCTCTAAAATTTGGTGCCAAAAACCTGGGACTGGGGTCATGTTGAGACTGGCTGACTGGTGAGGAATCTCACCCTGCCCATCCAACAATGGACATTAAATCTCAGCTGGGTGAGTTAAGGATTTCTCCACCAGAGGATCCTCTCTCTCTCCTTTATCTGTTGTCTAGGACAACCTGTTGAAAAACTCCTAGCGCTAGGCCAGTGATCCTCACTGTCCCCAAGGGCCATGGCGGGTGGAAGGCCTGCATCCTCATGGAAGGAAACCCCTTGACTCGGAGTTGTCTGGTTCCAAGTGTGGTTTCTTTTTTCCATGGAGATTTCTGACTGATCTGGGGATGCCTCTCTCACTCAGAATCTCCCCTGTCCTAGAGATCCTTAGTCTCTCCCAAGCCTACCTAAAATGGGGAATTCAGTATTGGCCCCCACAAAAACCACACCTTTGGGCTGTCTCTTTCATAATCTTAAAACTCTATTCCTAGAAGGAGACATCAGACCTAAAAAGCTCATTTTCTATTCAACCTCTGTGTGGCTGCAATACAAATTGGACAATGAAAGTCAATGGCTGGAGAACAGCACTTTTGATTTCCAGGTTCTCCAAGACTTAGAGAACTTTATCCAGTGCAACAGCAGATGGCCAGAGATCCCTTACATTCAGGCCTTTTTCTATCTTCACAATCACCCCTCCCTCTGCCAATCCTGTTCTTGCTACCGAATTCTTCTTTTACACCAGAAATCTCCTCAGAGATCTTCTTCCTCATCATTTCCACCTCCTAAGACTTCTGAACACTCTGACTTTGATCCCTTAGATCATGCCACCCCTCCCCCCATATACCTCCTCTATATAATCCTCTGGTGTTATCTCCGAACTCACCCTCCTCCCCTTCCTCCTCCCCCCCCTTTGTCACCACTGCCTTCTACCTCCCCCCTTCTCTCTTCTGCACACTCCCCCTCCTCCTACGCTGCAGTCCTCCACCTCCGCCAGCGTGCACACTCCTAACCCCACACAGATGCCAGCTTCTCTCTTACCCCTTCAGGAAGTAGCAGGAGCTGAAGGAATAGTCAGAGTTCATATTCCTTTCTCATTCTCAGATTTAAGCCAGATAGGAGATGGGTTAGGTTCTTTCTCTGAAAATCCCATTACATACATTAAAGAATTTCAAAACCTCACTCATTCATATGACCCCACCTATGAGGACACTAATGCTATCATTACCTCCTCCACAACTCCAGAGGGAAAACAACATATTTGGGCTGCAGCTACCACTTTTGCAGATTCCTTCCATATCCAAAATTCCAATAGGCATCCAGCAGGCCCACTGCAGTTCAAACCACTAACCCACTCTGGGATTACCAACCAGGCTCCACTGACCTTGCTCATATGGACCATTTCTTAACCTGCATAAGAGAAGGCATGAAAAAGGCTCTCTTTAAGGTAGTTAATTATGATAAAACTCCTTAAGGTAGTTAATTATGATAAAACTAACAGAAATCTGGTGAAAATCCAGCTGTCTTCATGAGTAGATTAAACAAGTCTCTCCTTAAATGTACTAATTTACATCCTGACTCAGATTCTGGTCAACTGTACTTACATACCCACTTCATCACTCAATTTCATCCTGATATTAGAATGAAACTACAGAAGTTAGAGGATGGCCCTCTAACCCCTCAGAAAGGCCCAATGAAAGCAGCCTTCAAGATCTTTAACAATGCAGAAGAGGAAGCCAACTTGTAAAAGCATAAGTGAGATCAGGTTAAAGCCTCCCTCCTTCTGCTACACTCAGGGCTGATTCTCAAAAACCCCATCCCTCTTCATCCCTTTGGCTACAACCCAGACCCTGCTTTAAATGTAGAAAGGAAGGGCACTAGGCATGTCCCCACCTTGATCCAAGGTCCCCATCAGGGCCTTGCCCGTGTGTAGGTGCAAAGGTCATTGGAAGTCAGACTGTTCTGAAAATCCTATCTCCAGGAAAGTTCCTCCAGCACACCCTACAGATCTGGAGCTGAAATCTTCCTTTCCAGCCTTGTTGGACTGATGAAAGATGACTGACACTGGGTTTGGAACGGCCCCACATCTTCTTCAGTAAGTCTGAACCAAGGGTTATGATCAAGGTTGGAGGTAAGCTGACTTCCTTTTTAATTAATACAGGACCACATATTCAGTCTTCCTAGAACATTCAGGATCTTTATTTACTTCCTCGATCTCTATTGTGGGAGTTGATAACATCCCTTTTTCTCCTTTAATTACCAAGCCACTCATGTGCTCAAAAGAAAATCACACATTTCTCCCACCAATTCCTCATAATCCCTACATGACCCTCCCTGCTCCTAGGTCAATATACTGTCTAAACTTCACTCCTCTATTTCCTTTACACTCCCTTCCTCCCACGCTAACTTCCTTTTCCTCCTATCTACCACATCCACCCCCTCCCTGATCCCTACTGACATTCCCCCCGTATTGCAGACAGGAGTTTGTCCCCAGGTCTGGGATATCAGTTCTCCTTCAGCTGAATTACACCATTCCCCTGTCAGAATAGTCTTAAGGAAACCCTCCTCTTTCACAAATATTCCTCAGTATCCCCTGTTCATTTCTGCCCAATGAGGCTTGAAACCCACCACTGACAAACTCTGTACTGCTGGCCTTCTGTGTTCAACTAACTCAGCCTTTGATACTCCAATTCTAGCAGTGAAGAAGCCCAACAGAAGCTATAATCTTGTGCAGGACCTTAGAACTACTAATGAAGCCATACAGCCTATTGTTCCTCTAGTTCCTAACTCATACAGTCTTCTGTCCCACATACCCTCTCAAACTACACATTATACCATACTGACCTCAAGGACACCTTTTTCACTATTCCCCTAGACAAGACTTTCCAAGACATTTTTGCCTTTATGTGGACAGACCCTGAAGGCCCCCTAAATCCCCAACAAGTAACATGGACAGTTCTTCCTCAGGGCTTTAGAGATAGTCCCCACATTTTTGGACAGGCCCTACACCGAGACCTCTCTGACCTTCAACTCCTCTCCAGTACTCTTCTCCAATATGTCCATGACCTCCTCCTTTACAACCCCTCCTTACAAACCTCCATAACCCACTCTATCACTTTCTCAGTGATAAGGGATATTGTGTTTCCCCAAGCAAAGGACATTTTAAAAAATCTGAAGTAACCTATCTGGGGCTCCACCTTTCCCCCTCACATAAGCATCTAACTGTAGACCAAATCCAGCTCATCAACAGCTATCCCCTCCCACAGACTAAAACAGACCTCCTTTCTTTCCTAGGGTTTATCAACTTTTTTCTGTATCTGGATTTCAAAAATCAGACATATATCTAAACCTCTCTACGAAGCTGCTTCTGGCAACTTACACGAGCCACTTGATCACCCCCTGTAGCTCAAACTTCCCTTCAATCAGCTTAAAGAAGTCCTGTTAATTGCATCTGTTTTAGCTTTCCCCAATCCATCTAAACCTTTCTCTCTCTATATAGATGCCCAACACGAAAATGCCCTAGGAATCTTACTGCAGCCACATTGGCCCTGATAACTGAATTATTGCCTACTTCTCCAAACAGTTAGATCCCATGATTCTCGGTTGGCCTACCTGCCTCAAAGTCCTCGCTGCTGCTTCCCTCCTAGTCCAAGAAAGTTTTTAAACTGTTTCCAATAAGTCATCTCAATGTTTTTTCCTCACATTCCCTATCTCCTCTTTTAACTCACAAAGCTATTGTGTCTATCTCCTCTACCCATCTTCAAACCCTTCATGCAACTCTTCTACAAAATCCTGGTATCTTCTTATACTGCTGTCCTCCTTGCAATCCTGCCACCCTCCTCCCCGCTGATCCCAATCCATCCCTGGAAACACCTGACACAGATTACACTCATGATTGTGGTGATATACATGATCTTGCTAAACCTCTTCCCAATATTTTAGATACTCCTTTTCCTAATTCTACTCACACATGGTTTATGGATGGCAGCTCCATTAAATGTAACAATTCCACTCAGGCTGGATATGCTGTTACCTTAACTGACACTGTTGAACTGGGTCCTCTCCCACCCGGTACAACCTCACAAGGTGAGCTCATAGCCCTCACCAGAGCACTAGTCAGAGGCAAGGGGCAAGCCATAAACATCTACACTGACTCCAAATACACATATCACATCTTACACTCACATGCCCCCATCTGACATGAGAGAGGGTTCCTGACTTCTAGTGGATCCTCCGTTATTAACAAAGATCTCATCCCACAACTACTCCAAGTGGCATCACTTCCCACCCAAGCTGCTATAATTTACTGCAAAGGGCACCAAAATTCGAATTTCCCCATATCTGTTGGCAATAACTGAACTGATGCTGAAGCCAATGTGCAGGCAGGTATCAACCATACCCAGGTTCACATTCCACTGTCACACCCATTCTCCTAGCACTTCCATATTCTGCCCCCTTAATACCTGAGGAAACAAAAACTTCCCCTTGTGGGAGCAAAGTGAGTCAAGGGATGATTCATGAAGGATGGAAAAATCCTTTTACTCGAATTGCAAAAATATAACATTCACACTTCTTTACACAATCACTACCACATAGGACACAAACCACTCTCACTACTCCTATCTAACTCTATACATTGTCCCAATCTCTCAAAACATTTAAAGACGATCACAAGAGACTGTTCTATTTGCCAACAAACTAATGTCCACGGGAATCCTACTTCTCTTTCTTTAAAACACACCAGTATAGAGGCTCCAAACCAGGACAAGATTGGCAGTTAGACTTCATCCACATGTGACCAGTGAAAAAGATTAAGTATCTCTTAGTCCTCACAGACACCTTTTCTGGGTGAGTTAAAGCATTCTTGGCAACCTCAGAATGGGCAGAAGTTGTTGTTAAAATCCTATTACAGAAATAATTTCCAGATTTGGCCTTCTCTCTTCCCTGTAGTCAGACAATGGAATGGCTTTTACTTCATAAATCACCCAAGGTATCTGTAGTCCCCTAGGAATAACTTGGAGGTTACATATCTATTCTCTACAGGTCCCAATCTTCCATAAAGGTTGAGCATATGAGTAGAATCTTAAAACAATATTTAACCAAATTAGCAATGCAGATACAAGCACCTCCATCCAAACTCCTACCCTTAGCTCTCATGAGAATCCAAACTCTTCCTTGAAAACCATATTTCCTTGGCCCCTTTGAAATCATGTATGGATACCCCTTCACCTTCATTGACATTTCTTCTCAGTTATCAGATTTTGAGAGGAACCTACTTGGCTTAACTCAAACGTGGACCCTCCTCCATCAGCTAACTGACTCTATGCTTCCTGCACTGGAACCCTCTGCTCCCTCACTTCCTATTCACCCAGATGACTGGGTATACCTGAAAACCTTACAACCTAAACCCTTTGCCCAAAATGGATGGGTCGTTTTCTTGTTCTCCTAACCACTCCCACTACAGCAAAACTTTTAAACTTCCAACGTGGATACACTTTTCAAGTTTGAAACCTGCCCTATGACCTCTTATGAACAGTAGAACACCAGATCCTGAAACTGCAGAGAAGTACAACCCTGAGACTTCAGATAAGTACACCTGTGAAGCTCTTGGAGATCTGCAACTGAAACTCACAAAAGACAGAGGTGACAAAACCCCAAATCAGACGTCTCACACCAACCCACATGATACACAGAGCCAATACTTTTGTAGTATTCTCTCTGTGCACTTGACTGACTTTGTCATCCCCTCTACCCTTTCAATATCTAGACATCATTTGGAACCTGTGGTTGCAGGGAGACTTCTCTGATTTTTTACCCTGAAGAAATCCTTTTCTTTTCCTTTGCTACTCTCTTCCTTTTATTCGCTGATTAGAGTTGCAATGACCAGCCTATATTTTACGCTTTCGCTCTTCCTCATACTAATTGCCCCAAGTACTCCCTACCATCCCCTCACTGAGACCATTCAGACCATAGCAACTGCAGTCAATCATGCCAATTGCTGGATATGCCTGGAATCTACCCACTCTGAAACTCTATCCCTACTTGCCTTTCCAGTAAGTGCAGAAACCCTCCTGTGTCTCCATCCACAATACACTGGTTTCGGTGGTTGGTGTGTTGTAGAACTGTTGCCCCTCCCCCCCACAATCTTGCCCAAGTATGAAGATGTACTTATTCTCCATCAAACCTTAAGTGAATTAGAAGACTCTCAGCTGGTAGAGAATTGAGAATTCAAACTCCACTGGCATAGTCACAGTCTTCATGGACAAACCCTTTCTGCGTTTTAAACACCTGTCCTCATGAGATAACACAGCCATTTTAGGGCATATACCCACTACATCCTACAACCATACTTTGCTCTTTGACACTACACTGCGATGGCACACAAACTTAGAAGTACCAAATAAACAGCTCAATTCAACCCTCATTTGGAATGATTCAGACATTAACCAAATGCTTTCTACACACATACGTAGCAAAAATTATAGTGAAAATATTCTGTGCTTTAACAGTTCCTATAGACAAACTGAGTTATCTGGCCTAGGAACTCAATCAGGACAAGTACACAACCAAACTAAAACTTAGAAAAAAAGGCAAAGAATCTCTTTACTTTTTCTCTTTTGAAATCTTCTTTGCCAGAGCCATTTAACCTATGACCCTTCCAGCCCTCATTAATCCCCATCCTTGCACAAATGCGGTGTATGGAAGACCCAGACATTTAATCTTTCTAGCCATTTGCATTAATATTTTCTTCCCTCTGGGCCCTCAACAGCACTAACACTTGCAGACACTGGTTTTTATTTTTTATGCAGTAACATGGAATACCTAGTACTTTCCTGCATGTGGACAGGAACTTGTACTATAGTATATATCATCCCAAACACCACTATCCTAAAATCCTAAGAAATGGCCTCTTCTGGACAGATACCTAATCTAGGTTCCTTTCTTGAAACCTCACTCCAACCTCAAAAATGAAATGAAGGCAAGACAAGACATTTCTTAGAAGGCCCAGAATTTGAATATCATGACCATGACAATGCAATCTTAGAAAAACCTGGTATAGGGGACACAATCTTCCGCAGCCTGTCTGGTGTGCAGGAATACCACTATTAGATGATCAATTTTAAACATTTCACTCCAACTACGACTATCCTGGAATGCAAACCATGCAGGCCATAGACAATCAACAGTTAGAAATAAATAGTCTAGCATCAATTCTCCTGCAAAAATAGAAGATCAGTGGATGTTCTCACAGCAGTCGTAGGAGGCACCTAAGCAATCATAAATGAAACTTGTTGTTTTTATATTAACAGAACTGGACAGGTAGAAGAGAATCTTAAAGCCTTGAAAGAAAACAGAGAAACTGTTCAAATAGCCTGAGGTAATAACTATGGGAATCAATCATGGCTATCCTCATTCCTCTCTTATTTTTCTTCACCCCAAAATTAATCCTTTTACACATTATAACACTATTACTGTTATAACACACACACATACATACATACATATATATGTGTATATATATATTTATTTAGATATATATATATACACACACACACACAGTTAGGAATGTTAGAGGTTCCCCCTCACTAGGTTTGCAATCATTACCAAGCTGTGACTGAATTCCCCCTGACATGCATTGTAGAAAGACAAGTCCCCCCCGACCCCCATAAGCCTACGTGCCTAAAATCATGCCACTTCCCCTAATGGTTAAACAAAGAAACCATGTGGAAAAGGGAGTAAAGTGAAATAGAGAACCTCAGCATTCCTAGAAAATATAATGCTTCTTCAGCATTCCAAGAAAACATTAACTCCCTATCCCACTACCCTCTAGCCATAAAAGAGAAAATTTTTGCCTCTAGGGTTTCCTATTGGCCCCTGCACCTCACTTGGACCCTCGACCCCCTCCCACCGACTATCGTTTCCCTGCCTAGGAATGTACTGCATAAATGCAAATCCGTCCTTTCCAGGGGCAGGCTGAAGTCTATCCTTCAGATCCCCTCTGTTGGGAAAGTTTCGCAATAAACTTCCTGCCTGCTATCATCAGTCTCCATGTCCCAGTGAGCGCCTTTTCTCTAACAATTATAAAATTATACTTTTATATGATAAATTTATATTTATATAAAAATATATTAATATAATTAATATATTAAAAGGTCAGTTTCCCTAATGGTCTTTGTATTAGGACTTTGATAGTCATGGAGGTCTCACCAAGACTTAGGCAAGAGCCCGTGCCACCAGTATTCTTATCTTGGTTACCCTGTAGTTCCTTGAGGTTTTGAGCCATTTTGCTGGGGAGGGATTCCTTGTCTATGATGATGAGATAAGTCCAGCACTTATTTGGGCTTTCATTTTTTTTTTTGTTCCCATTTTCATTTTGTTTGTCCTAGAAATAAGGTTCCCAGGACTTTTAGGTTATTTGATTAGATTTGTACTAATTTTTGTTTTCCTTGGTGAAGATCTGCTAAAGCATTGATTTTATACTAACCATCCTACCTGTCTTGTCAATTGGCTATACTGTTGTGTGTCTATAAGAACTTTTCTTAGTTTAGTCTGTATGTAATGAAGGATTAAGAATTAAGAAATAATTATGATTACTGAATTATACAGATGTCCTTTTACTTCCAGTAAATTATAAAATAGCCAAAAGTTAGTATTTGAAATTATTGAAACTGGGTAGAGTGACCTCACTATTTGGATACAGCCATTTCCAACTAAGACATGCCTTTGCGATGATTATTCCAGACAGATCTTACCCTGGAAAATGGTCACTTCTACCTGCTATTATGATGATTATACCAGATGGATCTTACCTTGGTATACAAACATTTCTATTGAAAGGGTAATCATTCTACCCTCCTCTCTTTAATATCCTTTTACCTTGTAACTGATATTTGTTTTCAATATCCCCCTCCATCAGATGCCTTGATCTTGATAATGATTATAACTTTGTGACTCACCTTGGTTTGGTACCTACTCCCATCCTGTTCAGCCCCTTAATGTTTATTAATGAAGGAACCTATGCCCAGCTGTACCCCAATTATTCATTAGCATCCTGATGTTATAAAATATTAGAATTTCTACAGATTCACGAGGCAGTTTTGGGGGCCACAAGACCAATGACTTTAGCTTACATAACAAATAAACTCTTTCTCTCTTTGAAACCCTGGTGTCTCAGAAATTGATCTTCAAGGTGCATCAGGAAAAGGAACCTGCATTTGCTCAGTAACAATTGTTTGAGAAATTTGCTTTGGAAAAGTTCTCCTTTCTACCCATTCTAGCTTATTAAATTTTAGGGTCAGCAATCAGACATTCAATTTAGATGTTGAGAATTTTAGACACAGTATATAAGCAATAATTTCCCTTTTCACTAACCTTTAGCTAATGAATTCATGGATTCATTTACTAATAAACTTGTGCTACTTCTTGGCATAACTCTGGCTTCTGTTTTCTCTTTTTATTTTTCATTTATTTTTCTAAAAAGCATACATTCCTTACTTGCAATTGCAGTGGCCATTTTGGAGTACTTTAGACAGGACAAGAATCATTCATTTGAAAGGCAATTTTAGAATAAAAAGGAAATTCAATTCTGAATATTCAATGGTTAGCATTTTTTGTTATTCAGTTTCAAATGAAATTTGAATAAATGTAAAAACACTAATTTCTTTTTATTCTTTTGTTAAACCCTCATAAGGGGATTCTCTTCCTTATTTGTCTAAAAGAGAAATGACCTAATTTATTTTAAGAGACCTCCTCATTCATTTCTTCTTGCCAGAGATTTAATCACAGCGTCGTGACAGAATTGTCATGTACCTAAGACACTGTTTGAACTGGTTGTTGTGACTCACTTTCTCTCTTTTTGCATACTGAAATGGGTTTTCCTGCATCTAAGACTTGCCCTACTTTGTAAAGGGAAGATGATGATACTTTTACAGTGGTCAGTAACTCTTTCTATATCCATTGCCATCAGCTTCTTTATACTTCCCCACTCTTCTTTCTCCGTCGTCTGAAAATTTAACTTAATAACTGAACAAAAAACCAATTCTGGGCATTAGGTACATACCCTAGAAATACCCAGATAGTTCAGATAAATAGATCAAATACAAAAAGAGGGTGGGATATAATTGTGTAAGATCTAATGGAGCATGTTCATGTTCCAAATGACATTTTTTTGGTATTATGTTTAATGAGCTGAATAACTCCATAGTGTAACTTTTTTAAAAAAAAGTTTTATTTTATTAACATATTGTATTAGTCTGCCAAAAGGTGCTGATACAAAGGAGCAGAAATCTATTGGCTTTTAAAAAAAAATTTATATCTCCCCCCACCTGTGGCTTTTTATGTGCTGTCTGCTGTGTCCATTAGCTGTGCATTCTTCTGTGTCTATATTTATTTGTTTTATTTCCCCCTCCCCTTGCAGCTTGCTTGCTGTCTGCACTCTGTGTCCATTCGCTGTGCTTTCTTCTATGTCTGTATTTATTTAATTTCCCCTCCCCCCTTGCCTATTGTCTGCTCTCTGTGTCCATCTGCAGTGTGCTCTTCTGTGTTTTTGCTTGTCTCCCTTTTTTGTTGTGTCACCTTGCTGAGTTGGCTCTCTGTGGCACTTGCAGGCCGGGTGGCGCTTCACGGCACTTGTGGGTGAACCCGCCTTCACAAGGAGGGACCAGGATGCAAATCTATTGGCTTTCAAAAAAGGGTATTTATTTGGGGCAAAAGCTTACCGTTACAAGACCATAAAGAGTCCAACTCAAGGCTGCTTTCTGACCAAAGTTAGTTGCCATGTGTTGAAGCAAGATGGCTGCTGATCTCTGCCTGGTCTCTCCTTTCCTTCCGGGCTTCTAGTCCTCCAGTCCTCTCTCTCCTGGTTAGGGCTCATCTCTCAGGGCTTCCTACATCAATCTTGGCTCTCTTCCCAAGGTCAGATATAAGCTATCAGGCCAATGGTACATCTCTTCCTGGGGCTCCAGCTGTTTGAGCCTCCTCCTTTCTATCACATGGCAGGATCAAAAATGACAAAGTTCTCTCCTCTTCCCATGTGTCTTCTTGAGTAAGCGTCCATTTATATTGATCCATGAACGGGGTGGGGACTCAACCTTAGTCACACCTTACTGATGTGGTTGAATCAAAAGCCCTAAATTGATTTTATCAAGTAAACTTAATCAGAGGCCCCTTACTGAATTTTATGCAGTCAAAGGGTATTACACACTAAAGAACAGATTTATTTATAGACATAATCTTTCTCTTTTTGGGATTCACAAAAATAATCTCAAACTGTCACACACACAGCTAACAATTTCCCATTTTATCCACTTATAAGTATACAGTTCAGTGATAATTACATTCAAAATATTGTGCTACCATTACCAACATCTACTACCCCAAATTTTTCATCATCTCAAACCAAACTCTGTAACCATTAAGCAATAAATCCAGGAAAAATTTTTACCTGGTTAAGCTAACTGTCTTGGTTACTAGGTTACAAGATAAGAAGAAAAGAGGAAAATTCTGAGCTTTTAAAGATAATTTAAAGTCTTTAAGCAGATGTGGCACAAGCAATTGAGCTCCCACCTACCACATGGGAGGTCTCTGGTTTGGTTTCTAGTGTCTCCTAGAGAAGATGAGAAAGATAGCAAGCTGGTGTGACGGGTTGGCATGGTGAGCTGATGCAACAAGATGATGCAAAAAGATGATACAAAGAGGAAAGACAATGAAAGACAAAACAAAGCAGGGAGTGGATGTGGCTTAAGAGACTGAGCAACTCTCTCCCATATGGGAGGTCTCATGTTCAGTTCCTGGTGCGTCCTAAAGAAAAGATGAGTAGACACAGAAAGCACACAGAGAGCGGACAGTGAGCACAAAACAATGGGGGGAGGGGAATAAAAAAAATAGAGCCTTTAAGAATTTGGTTTATAAATACAAACACTTTTAAACTGTATTAGAAAAAAGTTCACATAATATTTCTTAATTATTAAGAAATTAAGATGACTCTTTGGACAAATAGGCTGATTTAATAATTATGGTTTAAACATTGTCCTGTTTTCTTCTTGGCTTTATCACCACATGAAAAAATTATATTAGAATAATATTCTAGTTATGCAGGTCTTGGATTTATTTTCTCATAAAAAATCCTAATTTGAATCTCATAAATTTCCTTTACTGGTTTTGTTGCACATTAGCAAAATTTGTGTTCATCTAAATTGAATGATAATAGGGAAGTTCTCTGTGAAAAAGATGGATTCTTACACAGCTTCAATTACATCATTAGATTTTATTCTTTATTTTTTTAAAGATTTATTTTATCTCTCCCTGCACCCTCATTGTTTGTACTTGCTGTGTTGGTTCATCTTCTTTTGTTTCTTTAGGAGCACTGAGAACTGAACCCAGGACCTCCAATGTGGGAGGGAGGTGCCTAATCGCTTGAGCCACCTCCATTCCCTGCTTTGTTGTGTCTCTCTTGTTGTTTCCCCTCACCTTGTTGTGCCAGCTCGCCATCCTGCTTGTCCTCTTTAGGGGGCACCAGGAAACTCTGCTCCCTGCTTTGTTGGGTCTCTCATTATATTTTTCTTCTTGTGTCTTTTGTTGCATCATCTTGTTGTGTCAACTTCCTTAGCTTGACCGTTGTGTCAGCTCACTTTCTTCTTTAGGAGGCACCAGGAACCAAACCATGGACCTCCCATGTGGTAGGTGGGATTTCAATTGCTTGAGTGACATCTGCTTCCCATCATTAAATTTTATAAAAATTAAATAATAATTTCCAAATCCTTACTTAACTATAAGACTTTGAACTAATATTAATTTGAGCAATCAATTAATAATCCTGGTTATATGGACAATATAATATTTAATATACCAGTGCTCTTGTAAAATACATAATAAAATAACCATTTGTAGCATTTTGGTATTATTTATGAATTCCAAAAATAGATATTAGATTATGTTTGTAGACTGGGGAGAGAAATAAATAAATTAAAAAAAATCTTAAAAAAAAAAATGGGCAAGTTAATTTGTACCCAGATACAAAGGTATCTCTTTATACCCCAAAATTCTGTATACCCTATTTATGGCATATTCTTAAGTCACTTTAAACAAAAGTTTCTAATAATGCTTAATGCTGTTTTAAAAAAAGTTCTGCCAGTAAATATTTCTTGCCTTTACTTAAGTTAATATCTTGTCACCTCTGCAACTCGTCTTCATTTTGCCTTTCCTAAATTTAGGATAATAAAATTGTTAAGATGTCTTTTATACCTAAGCTGCCTTTAAGTTTCCTGGATGGCTACTAGGTAATACAAAGTTTTACTCCTTTCTCCTTACAAAAGGAGGAATACTAAAATATTTGACATTCTTTAAATTTTGATTAACTTTAAACTACTGAGTTAATTTACTTAGTTAATGCAGGGTTAAGTATAATTGCATGACTGTATACTTCTCAGATTACAATAAATTTACTCATGCTCATATATAAAGTCTGGTAGGATAAGTTGTCTACACAATTTTTTTAAAGTTTCAATGCACTTGTTAATTGGTGAAATTTAAAATACACTTTATCAGATAAATTATAGATCCCACAGATTTGTTAATGGCCCCATTGTCCATAATATTATCCATAATATATTCTTAGTCTCAGCATAACCACTGACAGAATCTTTACACACTAATTGTGTGTTATAACTCAATAGAGGATTCCACTGTTCTCCATTCTGAAAACGTTGGTTAATGTAAAAATTGACCAGAGCTGTTCAGGTTTCTCACCAACTGGTATGGACCAACTACCTGATAATCTTCTCCATAACTTTAGATCAGGAGATTAGATATTTTAGAAACATCATTGCAGAAAGACTATATTTAAACCTTGTTGAAAGAACCTTCTTTGATACTATTAACAAGTAGCAGATATTGTCTTCTCTCTAAGGACCAAAGTTAAAAAAAATTACACCTAGTGGAAATCTTAAGGTGTGATTCTCTAGGACAGCATTGTATAACAGAACTTTCTGCACTGATGGAAATGTTCTATATCTGCTCTGTTATATATAGTAGCCAAGAGCCATATATGGCTATTGAGTACTTGGAATGTGGCTAGTGTTCTGGGTAACTGAGTTTTTATTTGTATTTAATTTTTCTTGTATATTAGGTTGATAACTTTTATTTATCGTTATACATTCTTTTACTTGTTATTTCATGACATTTCTTACTAGCTTTATGCTTTTATTTTTATTTTTTTAACTAAAACAGTTTATTAAGATATATTAACATACCATACAATCCACCCAAAGTGTACAGTCAATGGTTCTTAGTATACTCACAGAATTATGCATTTATCACCACAAGCAATTTTAGAACATTTTCATTGCTCCAAAAAGAAAAAACCCATACCCTCTATACCCAACCCCCCATTTTATCCTCTCTTATAAAACAGGAAATTCCAGGGATTGAACCTGGGACCTTGTACATGTGAAGCAGGCACTCATCCACTGAGCTACACCCACTCCCCAAACCCTCCTTTTTAAAAAAGATTTATTTCTTTCTCCTTCCACCTTATTGTTTGTTTTTCTTTTTCTTTTTTTATTTCTTTCCCCTTTCCCTCTCCCCACCCCCATCATCTGCTCTGTGTCCATTCGCTGTTTGTTCTTCGTTTGCTTGCATTCTTGTCAGTGGCGCCGGGAATCTGTGTCTCTTTTTGTTGTGTCATTGGGCTGCATCAGCTCTCCGTGTGTGCGGCGCCACTCCTGGGCAGGCTGTGCTTTTTTCATGTGGGGTGGCTCTCCTTGAGTGGTGCACTCCTTGAGCGTGGGGCTCCCCTACGTGGGGGACACCCCTGTGTGGCACAGCACTCCTTGCACGCATCAGCACTGCACATGGGACAGCTCATCACATGGGTCAGGAGGCCCTGGGTTTGAACCCTGGACCTCCTATGTGGTAGGCAGACACTCTATCAGTTGAGCCAAATCTGCTTCCCACACCTCACTGTTTTTTGTGCTTGCTGTCTGCTCTCTGTGTCTATGCGGTGTGTGTTCTTCCGTGTCTGCTTGTCTTCTCTTTAGGCAGCACTGGGAACTGATCCTGGGACCTTCTGGAATGGGAGAGAGGCATTCAATCTCTTGTGCCACCTCAGCTCCCTGGTCTGCTCTATCTCTAATTGCCTCTCCTGTGTCTCTTTCTGTTGTGTCATCTTACTGCGCCAGTTTTCCAGGTGGACCAACACTCCATGTGGGCCAAAACTCCTGTACAGGCCAGCACTCCAAGCAGGTCAGCTCACCACATGGGTTAGCTTGCTTTCACCAGGAGGCCCTGAGAACCCTAGACCTCCTATATGGTAGATGGGAGTCCAATCGCTTGAGTCACATCTCCTTCTCCCCAATCCCCTTATATTGACACTTGACCTTGGTGTGGTACCTTTGGTACAAGTATCAAAGAATATTAAAATATTACTGTTAACTAGAGTCTATAGTTTGCATTAGGTGTATTTTTTCCCATATACCACTCCTATTATTAACACCTTGAAATAGGGATGTCAAGTGGTCTAGTTCATGGAAAAATGTACTTATATTTGTACCATTAACCACAGTCATCATCCACAGTAGGGTTCACTATGTTACACAGTCCCATGTTTTATCCTCTAGCTTTCTTTCTATTGACATATACAAATCTAAATTTCCCCTTTCACCCACAATCACACCCATAATTCAGTACTGTTAATCACACACACAATAATGTGCTACCCAACTGATTGAACCACAGCTGCTTCCCTGTCTCCTCACTTTTGTGAGAAAGACTTTAATGCGCAAAATTATTTAATTTTGAGGAGGTCCCATTTATTCATTTTTTCTTTTGTTGCTTGTGCTTTGGGTATAAGGTCTAAGAAACCATTGCCTAACACAAGATCTTGATAGTGCTTCCCTACTATCCATTCATTGGTTTGGATGAATGGCCCTGCTCTTATATTTAGGTCTTTGATACATTTTGAGTTAGTTTTTGTATAAGGAGTGAGATAGGGGTCTTCTTTCATTCTTTTGGATGTGAATATCCAGTTCTCCCAGCATGATTTGTTGAAGAGACTGTTCTGTCCCAGTTGAGTTGACTTGGCAGCCTTGTCAAAAATCAATTGAGGGAAGCCACTGTGGCTCAATCAGTTGGGCTCCCATCTACGATATGGGATGGCCTGGGTTCATGTCCCGGAGCCTCCTTGTGAAAGCAGGCTTGCCTGCACACTGCGGAGAGATGCCCGGCCTGCAGGTGCCATGGAGCGCTGCCCGGCCTGCAAGCGCCATGGAGAGCCAACTCAGCAAGGTGATGCAACAGAAAAGGGAGACAAGCAAAAACACAGAAGAGCACACAGCGAATGGACACAGAGAGCAGACAGGTAGCAAGCCACAAGGAGGAAGGGGAAATAAAATAAATAAATACAGACACAGAAGAATGCACAGCAAGTGGACACAGAGAGCAGACAGCACGCAAAAAAAAAAAAAAAAAAAAAAGCCATGGGGGTGGGGCAGGTCTATTCCTAAACTCTCCATTTGATTCCATTGGTCAATATAGCTACTTTTATGTGAGTACCATGCTGTTTTGAACACTGTAGCTTTGTAATATGCTTTAACATTAGGATGTATGATTCTTCCAACTTCATTCTTCTTTTTAAGATGTTTTTGGATATTTGGGGCCTCTTACCCTTCCATATAAATTTGATAATTGGCTTTTCCATTTTTGCAAAATAGGCTGTTGGGATTTTTTTTTCATTTTAAAAACAATTTATTGAAGTATATCATTCATACATGAATATATATAAACAATAAGTGTATAGTAAAAGTTGTGAACTTACAAAACAAACATGCATAATATCAGACAGAGCTCCCATATATCACCCCACCACAAATACCTTGCATTGTTGTGAAACACTGTAACAAGTTATCGAAGAGCATTGTCAAAGTATTACTACTAACTATAGTCTGTATCTTAAATATGGTGTATTTTCTTCCCCAAAATTGTGTAGTTTTGGTAAAATCACTGAGTAATGCGTCCATCACTTCAATCAACAGCTGTTGGAATTTTGATTGGGATTGTGCTGAATCTGTAAATCAATTTGGGTAGAAATGACACCCTAATGATATTTAGTCTTCCAATCCATGAAAACAAAATGTCCTTCTATGTATTAAGGTCTACTTTGATTTCTTTAGCATTATTATCTAGTTTTCTTTTTACAGGTTCTTAATGTCCTTGATTAAATTTATTCCTAGCTATTAGATATTTTTAGATGATATTGTAAATGGCATTTTTTCCCCTTCAATTCCTCCTCAGATTGCTCATTACTAGAAACACTACTGATTTATGCACATTGATCTGGTATCCTGCCACTTTGCTGAATTTATTTATTAGTTTTAGTAGCTTAGTTGTAGACTTTTCTGGACTTTCTATATATATTTATTAATATGATCATGTCATCTATAAATAGTGAAATTTTTCCTTCTTCCTCTCCAATTTGGATGCTTTTTCTTTTTCTTGCCTTACTGCTCTAGCTAGAATTTCTAGCACAATGTTGAATAACAGTGGTGACAGTGGGCATGTTTGTCTTGTTCCTTTTCTGAGAGGGAAATTTTTTAGTTTTTGACGATTGTGTACAATGTTAGCTATGGGTTTTTCATATATGCCTTGTTTCATGTTGAGAAAGTTTCCTTCTATCCCTAACTTTCAAAGTGCTTTTATCAAGAAAGGATGCTGGATTTTGCCAAATGCTTTTTCTGTGTCATTCAAGATA
This sequence comes from Dasypus novemcinctus, assembly GCF_030445035.2. Lineage (NCBI taxonomy): Eukaryota > Metazoa > Chordata > Mammalia > Cingulata > Dasypodidae > Dasypus > Dasypus novemcinctus. The sequence continues at coordinate 43,061,411 of NC_080675.1, forward strand.
TCATGTGTTTTTTTCCCTACAGTTTGTTAATGTGATGTATCACATTATTTTCTTGTGTTGAACTACTCTTGTATATCAGGAATAAAACCACTTGATCATGGTGTATAATTCTTTTAAGGAACTGTTGGATTTGATTTGCAAGTATTTTGTTGAGGATTTTTGCATCTATATTCATTAAAGAAATTGGTCTGTAATGTTCTTTTCTTATAGTATCTTTATCTAGCTTTGGTATTAATTTTAGGTTGATTTTGGCTTCATAGAATGAGTTAGGTAGTGTTCCCTCCCCTTCAATTTTATGGACGTATTTGAGCAGGATAGGTATTAATTCATCTTTGAATGACTGGTAGAATTCACCTGTGAAGCTGAGGCAGGTTAGTACAGGGAAATGAGGAAAAGACGAGCCACAACTTGGCTGACAGACAACATGGTCGTGAGACCCAGCTGAGAGCTTGTCCTTCACGTTGAGGTCCCAGTTGGGAATCTTTCCAAGGCAAAGGGGAGACTCCAGATATTCCAAACAGGCCTCACCACTGGTCCCCACCATTGGTGGGTTAACAGCTGGGGTTCCTCCCCTTAGCATTAGCGAGGGGATGAATAATTAATAGCTTAAAAGGTGACCACGATAGACAAAACCTGCTCTCTCAGCCTAGAGGAGCCCACATCAAATCTCGGTGCGTATTTCTGTCCTTCTCTCCCAATTCTCAGCAAGCTCTGTTCTTTCCTCAATAAATTCTTTTTACTGGCCTAACTAAACCAGCGTGTTCTTAAATTTTTATGTGACATAGCCAAGAACCTAGAGGAATCCAACACTTACCCACTTTCAAAGCCATCTGGTCCTGGGAGCTGTCTGTTGGGAGGATTTTGCTGAGAAATTAATCTCTTTACTTGTAAATTGGTCTGCTGAGATCTTCTCTTTCCTTTAGAGTCAGTGTAGTTTGCACTTTAAGAATTTGTCCTTTTCATCTCAGTTGACTGATTTTTTGGGATACAGTTGTTCATAGTATCCTCTTATTAATTTTTTTATTTCTGTGGTGTTGGAAGTAATGCCTGCACTCTCATTTCTGATTTTACATATTTGCATCTTCTTTGTTTCTTTGCCATTCTAACTAGGGGTTTTTCAATTTTATTGATCTCAAAGAATCTATTTTTGGTTTTGATGATTTTCTCTATTGTTTTTTATTCTCAATTTAATTTATTACTGCTCTAATCTTTGTTATTTCTTTCCTTCTGCTAGCTTTAGGATAATTTTGCTGTTCTTTTTCTAGTTCCTCCAGGTGTGCAGTTATGTCTTTGATTTTAGCTTTCTTCTTTTTTAATGTAGGTGTTTAGGATTATAAATTTCCCTCTCAGCACGGCCTTTGCTGCATCCCATAAGTTCTGATTTGTTGTGTTCTCCTTTTCCTTAATCTCAAGATATTTAGTGACTTGTCTTGCTACTTCTTCTTTGACCCAGAGTATGTTGTTCAACCTTAATATATCTGTGAATTTTTCAGTTCTTCACCTGTTATTGATTTCCAGCTTCATTCCATTATGGTTAAGGGAAGTGCTTTGCATAGCTTCAATCTATTTATACTTATTTAGACTTGTTTTGTGACCCAACATGTGGTCTATCCCAGAGATGGATCCATGTGCAGTTGAGAAGAATGTTTTGGGGTGCAGTGTTCTGTCTATGTTCTCTTCTGTCTAGTTCATTTATCATATTATTCAAGTTTTCTGTTTCCTTACTGATCCTTTGTCTAGATATTTTATCTATTGATAAGAATGGTGTATTGAAGTCTCCAACTATTACTGTAGAGACATCTATTTCTCCCTTCACTTTTGCCAGTGTTTGTCTCATGTATTTTGGGGCATCCTGGTTAGATTCATAAATATTCATGATTGCCATTTCTTCTTGGTGGAATAACCCTTTAATAAAAATATAAAATATATTAATAAAATATATTTTTGTCTCTTATCTTTTATAACAGTTTTGCATTTAAAGTCTATTTTGTCCATTATTAATATAGATACCTTTGGCCATTTTTTGGTTACTGCTTGCATGGAATATCTTTCTTCCTATCTTTCACTTTCAACCTATTTGTGTCATTGGGTCTAAGGTGAGTCTCTTGAAGACAATACAGATGGGTCATACTTAAAAAAAAATCCATTCTACCAATTCGTGTCTTTTGATTGGGGAGTTTAATCCATTAACATTCAATGATATTACTGTTTAGGCAGTACTTACTTCAACCACTTTATCCTTTATTTTTAAAATGTCATATTTTATTTTTGTCTCTCTTTATAACCTTATAGTTGCCCTTACTGATAATCTTCATTTTGACACTCTCCTCAGCCTCTTTCTCTTGTGTTTTCCTTTCAGCCTGCAGAACTCCCTTTAGTATTTCTTGTAGGAGGGATCTTGTTGATGAACTTTCTCCGTTTCTGTTTACCTGTGAATATTTTAAACTCTCCCTCATTTTTAAGGACAGTTTTGCCAGGTAAAGAATTTTTGGCTTGCTGGTTTTCTCTTTCAGTATCTTTTTAAAAAAAATTACCTTTCTTTTTTAAAGATTTATTTATTTATATTTATTTCCCCCCCTTCCCCTCCTCCTGCTCTGCTGTTTTTGCTGTTTGTGTTGTCTTCTCTTCTCATTTTCTCTCCTCTAGGATTCAACAGGATTTGATCCTGGAGACCCCTGATGTGGAGAGGTTCCCATAGTATCCTTAATAAGAGGATACTATGAACAACTGCATCCCAATTGTGCCACCTCAGTTCCTCATTTCTGCTACACTTCCCCTTGACTCTCCCCTTGTCTCTCTTTTGATGTGTCATTATTTTGCTGTGTGACTCACTAGCACAGGCACTGGCTCACCACGCAGGCACTCACACAGGCACTTGCGCTCATTAGACCGGCACTTGCACAGACACAGGCTTGCTGCGCAGGCATGCTTTCTCCTCTTCTTTTTCACCAGGAGGCCCCAGGGATTGAACCCAGGTCCTCTCATATGGTAGGCAGAAGCTCTATCACTTCAGTCACATCCATTTCCCTCAGTATCTTAAATATATCACACCTCTGCCTTCTTGCCTCCATGGTTTCTGATGAGAAATTGTCACTTAGCCTTAACATGTTTTCCATTATGTGATGAATAACTTTTCTCTTGGTGCATTCAGGATTTTAAATTTATCATTGACATTTAACATTCTGAGTAGTTTGTGTTTTAGGATAAATTTATTAGGATTTATTTTGTTTGGAGACTATTGTACTTCTTGGACATGTATATTTATCTCCTTCATAAGAGTTGAAAAGTGTTTGGCCTTTATTTTCTCAAATATTCTTTCTGCCCCTTTTCCCTTCTCTTTTCTTTCTGGCATACCCCTATATGTATGTTTTGCTCTATCTGTTCTACTGTACATAAAATTTCAACTATCATATTTTGTAGCTCATTGATTTTTCCTTCTGTCTCTCAAATCTGCTATTGCATGCCTCTATTGTACTTTATTATTTTTTTTAAAGATTTATTTTTTATTTATTTCTCTCCCTTCCCCACCCCCTCCAGTTGTCTGCTCTCTGTGTCCATTTGCCATGTGTTCTTCTGTGACTGCTTCCATCCTTCTCAGTGGCACTGGGAATCTGTGTTTCTTTTTGTTGTGTCATTTTGCTGTTATCAGTGCTCCATGTGTGCCGTGTCTTTCTTGGGCAGGCTGCACTTTATTTCGCGCTGGGTGGCTCTCCTTATGGGGTGCACTCCGTGCGCATGGGGCTCCCCTATGCGGGAGACACCCCTGCATGGCATGGCACTCTTTGTGTGCATCAGCACTGCCCATGGGCCAGCTCCACATGGGTCAAAGAGGCCCGGGATTTGAACTGCGGAACTCCCATGTGGTAGGTGGATGCCCTATCCATTGGGCCAAGTTTGCTTCCCCCTCTTTTGTACTTTAATTTACTCTATTGTGTCTTTCATTCCCATCATTTGTTATATTTCTTTTTATATTTTTAAATTTTTCTTTGTGCTCATATAATGTTTTCTTGATATCCTTTATCTGTTTAGCCATATTTTCCTTCATTTTCTTGATTGATTTAGGAGATGTGTTTGAACATTTCAGATCAGGTGTTCCAAATTCTGTGTCTCCTCTGGAGTTCAATTTGGTCTTCTGCCTGGGCCATATCTTGCAGTTTCTTAGTATGGCTTTTAATTTTTGCTGGTGTCTGGGCATCTGATTATCTTGATGGATTTACTCTGGAGGTCAGTTTCTCTCTCTTGCCTAGGGATTTTTTTGTTGATTAGCTTTGTGCTAATGCTCTTCTCTGACACTTGGTTCAACTTATTCTAGACCTTTAGAATAGCCTGTGTTTGACCAGATCTTCTCATCTCTTCTTCATTTGATTCTTGCCTTGAACACATGGTACAATTTTTGAGATTTCACCCCAAGGAGAAAGTCTCCTTTCCCCCTCTTCTTTCTTTGGGAATGATGATCTGTTCTGTTTTTTATTTGCCTGCATAGTTTTTAAAACGCACTTTTCATTGTTTCTAGCTGCTTTTGCTTGGAGGGCAAATTCTGGGAAGAGGGTCACCCCTGAGAAGATGTTCCCAAGTCAGTATTTCCCACTCAAAACAAGGGTAAGGGACCATGAAGGAGGTGTATATAGGTTCCAAGGTGCCCTGGGGAGGAGACCAGGGAGGACGCCAAACTTCTCTCTAATGGCTCTCTGAGCCTGTGCTTTCCAGGACTGCTCGGCAGATAGTGATCTTTAGCAAACTGTTCCCTGCAGTCCTAAGGTGGTACTGTGCCATAAGTCTCAATAACTCTGCCCCTATTGGGGATGTGGTTGGTGAAAAAGAGGCTGCCCACTACTTTTGTTTGGGGTGTGTTGAAATCATAGCTTAGAGCTGGGACTCAGTGATCTAAATTTGCTAATCAAAAGTGGGCAACTGGTGTTTGGCTTTTCCCCCTTCCCCTCCATTCTTGGGAAAGAGCCACCTTTCTACAAACTGTTCCCTGAAGCCCCAATAAAGCACTGTGTTTTACCTGTCAGGGGTGGGGTTGAAACAGAGGTTGTTGGCTGCTTTTTGTCCTGGGCTGGTTGAAACTGTCTCTGTCCTCAGAGCTGGAACCCAGTGATCCAAATTCACTAAAAAGCCATAACTGGTGCTGAGCTGTGCCCCTATCCATTCTTTGGGGAGGAGCTGCCTTTCAGCAAACTGTTTCCCACAACCCCAAGAAGGCACTGTGACTCTTAATTACTCCCTTTCACACACCTGTTGGGGATGGGGTTGAAACAGAGGTTGCCAGTTTTTTTTAGTCCTGGGCAGGTTGAAATTATTGCTGCCTCAGAGTCCTGACCCAGCAATCTGAGTTTGCTAAATAAAAGCTGTGATCAGCGTTTGGCTGTGCCCCTCCCTTTTCATGGGGAAGAGAACTTTTATTTCCAGCCAGGGACTGGATCCCAAGACAGCCTGCTGCGAGATGGGGGATGGGCACCAGCCTCAGCAGTGTGGAGAGTTCTACTCATAGTTCATCATCACAGTTTATCAGTCTCTTCCTTCTTCTACTCTTCTGTGGATAGTGTACAGTGGTCTTCTGGCCTCTGGAGTCCCCAAACAGTTGTTTCAGACAGTTCCTGACTTTTTACTAGCTGCCCTGGAGTGCAACCTGAGACTTGGAGCTCCCTACTCTGCCATTTTACCTCCTGTCATTTCTAATTGTATTTAATTCTAATTAACTTAAGTTTAAATAGTTAAATGTGTGATACAGTGAAACTGTGGCTGTAGAGAATTGCCAGAAGCAGATAATCATCAAACAAGGGACTAGTTCTGCAGACTGTAGGAAAGTTGAACAATTTATATACAAATTAAGGGGAAAATCTACTTATAGTTATTCAGATAGACCTGTATTTATTATAGAGCACATTTTCATGTCCAGATTTGGAAGTCTAGAACCATGGCTTTGAAGTACTTTACAAACTTTGATGATAAATTTGTTTTAGTGTTTGTCTGTATAGCAGTGGCCAAATGTATAATCTCCAGAGCCTTAAATGCTGCTGCTCATCTGCTGTTATGCTATGTGGTTCAACAAATCATCATCCAATAAAAAAAAAACATTAAGACATGATGCTTGTAGAGATTAAAATGACTACCACAGAAAATCTGTAATGCAATGATGACACATTACAAATCAGTACAATATTGGAAGGTAATTTTCTAATTTAGACTGTAGAGTGACCAGAAATGGAGGAATTGAGAAATGTAACTGAAATCATAACTTGTAAAACTGTAAAGACTTGCAAAACTGATAAATTGTGCCAAACAATGACATAACATAAAACATCTTAGATTACATTGTTTTAAAACCAGCCTAGTCAAAACTATATGTTCTAAGATAAGACTATGAAAAAATTTATTTAATAGTAACTCCACATAGACTCATGTGTTCCAAAGATAAGACCAATGGGACTATTCCAGCTACTTTCCTAGATTACATATTCTGATCAAGTCCTAAACATATCTCCCTTTCTTACTGCCCTAAAATCACCTATGACTAACACTAGCACACCCAATACCCTACATGTAACCTTTTGTAACTTCCTCCTTTTGGGACAGTGTTAAGGTGGTACTCTACTTTGCTCTGCAAATTTAATATACAGTTTGCTTTTTTATGACAATTAGGTTTCCCTAGTGCTCTGTATATGTTTTGATACTTCTGTAGTTTGGTAGCCAACATCTACTAAGATATCTTTCTCAAACATCAATAGCCACATATCACCTTCTTTTTTCATTTATTCAGTGCTGTCTCCCATTTTGCCAATCTATGGCTATTTTTAATTTTACTTAAGTATTACATCAAAGCCTCAAAATTCACCTCCTTTAAGAAGTCTGCCATTAAAAATTTTATCCCTTGAGGCTGTCTTCTCAAACTTTGTATACATTTAATACTATTATTCTATTAAATTATTATTAGTAGCTTTTCCTCTAGCTTTTATATATTCTTATCATTTTTAAGCACTTTTTATTTTAATATAATTATAGGTTTACAGGAAGTTGCAAAAACAGTACAGAGAGGTTCTGTGTTCTCTTCACTCAGTTTCCTCCAATGATGACATTTTACACAACTATAGTACAACACAAAACCAAGAAACTGACATTGATACAATGTGTATGCATAGTTCCATGCCATTTCATCACATGTGTAAGCTCATGTAACCACTAATTCAACCAAGATACAGAACTATTACATCACCACAAAAATATCCCCCATGCCAACCCTTTATAGTCCTACTCTCCCCACTCCAACCCCTGGTAACCACTAATATTTTCAAATATTTATGTTTTTGTCCTTTCAAAATGTTATATAAATGGAATCATATAGTATGTAACCTTTTGAGATAGGCTTTTTTTCACTCAGCCTAATTTCCTTGATATTCATGTAAATCGCTGCATACAGCAATGGGTCATTTCTTTCATTGCCGTTTCCAGTTTTTGCCTACTAGAAATAAAGTAGGCCATACATATTTAATGTAGTTATTGATACGTTAGGACTTACGGCTACCACATTATTTTATTCTTCTAACTTTTTATTAAGAAACAATTTTGAACTTACAGGGAAGTTAAAAAAATAATAAAAACTTATATAGAGAACTCCAACATACCCCTACCCCCACAGATACCCAGATCCACCAATTTAACATTTTGCCACTTTGGCCATATCATTATATCTATCAATCTACTTTTCTATCCATCCATCCATCTGTTGATCTATTCATCCATCCATTTTCTGAAAGAAAAGATGTTTCTGCCAGTTCTTGCTGTTGTTGAAAGCTTCTGTCAGGAGATGGAGCCATCTTGATTGGGATGGGGCTCTGCCATTTTATTTTTCATTTTTCATTTTCTGGTTGTTTCCTCTGTATTTTTATTTGGTGTTTCTTTTTTCTTGCCTTCCTGAGGATTACCGGAACATCTGAAGAGTTCCATTTTGATTTATACATATATATATTTTATGGATTTTTATGGATATCTTTTATGGATTTTTAAAGTGGTTGATCTAGATATTACATTATATGTACATAATTCATCAACTAGATTATAAGCTTTCCAGTATAATTTTTTCTGTCCTTCTAAAATTTCCTACATTGCTCATAGTATGCAGATGACAGCTAATCTATAAATCTATACATAAAATATTAAGCCCAAGGTACAGTTTCTAAGTGTAAGAACAAAGCAGGAGAACCTTTTTTCACTCACCTTTGAGAGAAAATGGTGGAGAATAGACCAGAAGTTTTAAGAGGCAGGGTTTTTTGAGATACTGCCACTGATGGCTTGCCACCTCATGTTAGCTTCTTGATCCCTACTATGCTTTGACTCCTTGGGCTACAAACCCAGTAGTCAGCACTCATATATACTTCTGGGGAGTAAATACCAAATTTATTATTGTTATACTAGGAAGAAGCGTAATAACACTTGTCACCTACATACCTTAGAGGGCTATAGCAAAAATTAATGGGATATTAATCCAAGCACTGTTCAATTCCTATATAAATACATGCTAAAAAATAAATGCTGTTGTTGTTTTGTGCAAATGACTAAAACATCCTTTTGGTATCATCTTCAAGCACTCTTATCATAAAAGAAATAAGAACTCTAAGTGTAGATTAATTGAAGCTATTCTCTCTTATTATAGGATAAATTAAATGAAATTTAATACATAATATCAATTCAATATAAATTTTATGCTCCATATATAAGATTACTGTCATAATCAGAAATTTACACAATTAGTTTAAGGATTAAAAAAGGCTATCTTTTCAGTTTTGGAAACATACAGATAAATGAAACAGGTGGCATAAGTGGGTGTGCCACTAGTTGCTTAATCACCAGAAAACATACTATGAATTGTGGTGGACTCAAAGTGGTAAAAGAGGGAAACGGACTTTGGCCCAGTGGTTAGGGCGTCCGTCTACCACATGGAAGGCCCGCGGTTCAAGCCCTGGGCCTCCTTGACCCGTGCGGAGCTGGCCCATGCGCAGTGCTGATGCGCGCAAGGAGTGCCGTGCCACACAGGGGTGTCCCCCGCGTAGGGGAGCCCCACGCGCGCAAGGAGTGCACCCATAAGGAGAGCCGCCCAGCGCGAAGGAGGGAGCAGCCTGATGAGGAATGGCGCCGCCCACACTTCCCGTGCCGCTGACGACAGGAAGCGGACAAAGAAACAAGACGCAGCAAAAAGACACAGAAAACAGACAACCGGGGGGAGGGGAGGGAATTAAATAAATAAATAAATAATAAATCTTTTTAAAAAAAAAATAAATAAAAACAAAGTGGTAAAAGAGCACTAAATTAGTTTACCTCAGTACTTTGAGCATTGGGAAGGAAAAATAAGAGATAAATTGGAAAATGGAGGGACATTTATGAGGACAGTGGGTGGGAAAAAGTAGAACTTTTGAGGAAGTAAAGTGAGAGGAAGGGTTGGGGCTAAGAAAGGGATGGATAGTTGGGTGGAAAGAGACCTAAGATGTATGCCCAGAAAGGCTATTCCCCATTCCCCCCATTTTTTTCTCTTTAAGCACAGCAATAGGACAACCCGACTCTTTTGGCATGTGTGTGTGTCTATGTATGTGTGTTTGACCCACAATGTGTTCTCCATGTGTAAGAAATGAAGAAGGATATAAAAAAGGAAGGAGAAGTATACCTGTGTACATAATAGAATACTATGTAGCAAATATTAATAAAATAATGTTTAAGGAGACAAGATACTAAGAAAGATATATTAAAGTTTTATAGCATATAAAGATATATATCACAAATATATCACACACACACATATATATATATAAAAGGAAGGAAACTATGTAAAAACAAAACAATATAAACTTACACCCATGGAGGAAAAATGGAAAAAAAACAATTGTTAATAAATTTCAATTAAATCATGGTGGGATTATATACGACTTTCCCCCTTTTCTCTATTTCAAAAATATCATAGATAATTAAAAAGTAATCTTAAAAGGTATACATATGATGACAGTACAAGCAGTATATAATAAATTCCATGTGATTGATCCAAATAATGGTTATGACAGGTATTCAAAACAGGGAGAGAACATACTTGGTTACAGTGTTAATGGATGGCCTTAAATAGGAAGAACCATCCAAATGGGGTTTTCTCAGAATTGTAAGCTTTTAACCTAATAAATTCCCATTGTAAAAGTCAACCCATTTCTGACATAGTGCTCTAGCAGCTTTTAGCAAACTACAACACTCTTACTTTGGGTAATTATTAATAGATAACAAGCACACATGCTTTATTTCCTGAAGATAATGACCACTGGCTGTCTGATGTCCAGTCTAAAGACCTGATAGGTCATTATCTAAAGCTTCAAGGGGATCAGCATGTGTAGCAGTTTGATATGGTGATGAATTCCAAAAATAGATATTGGATTATGTTTGTAATCTGGTCTGTACCTGGGTGTGATTAAGTTATGGTTAGGGCTTTGATTGGGCCACATCATTAGGGTCTTGAGTCCCCCACCACTTTGTGGGTGAGGACTCAGAGATAAAAGACATGGCAAAGGACAGAGCTGAGGGTTTTTGATATTAGAGTTTTGATGTTGGAGTTTGATGCTGAGGCCTTAAATTGGAGCCCCGGGAAGTAAGCTCACAGAGCAAAGAGAAACAAGCCACAGAACGAGAGGAACCCTGAGCCTGGGAAGAAGCAAGCCTTGGGAAGAGAGGAACACTCAACCCTGAAAGAAGCAAGACCCTGGAAGGAAGGAACCCAGGAAACCTGAACACTCACAGATGTTGGTAGCCTCTTGCTCTGAAATAGACTTTGGTGAGGGAAGTAATTTATACTTTATGGCTTGGTATCTATAAGCTCCTACCCCAAATAAATACGCTTTATAAAAACCAACCAACTTTTGGTATTTTGCATCAGCAACCCATTGGCTGACTAATATAGCATGTATTGTATGAATAGAGAGATAATGTCATCAAGAGTCAAAATTAGAAAATAAAACTGGGAATAAAGGCCAGAGGAAAAAAAAGGAAGATACCCCTGTCACTAAGTGTAAAACTTAGATCTCCTGCCTTTTGCTGATATTCATTCCTGAGGTGATAGACCCAGTGTTACCGGAACTGTAGTTGGTGCTGGGGTTTAATGTATACCCAGGGGACCTGAATCTCTGGACTGACTATGTGACAGCCTGGCCCTGAGCCTCAACAGACTTGCAACCCCTACACTCTGGTTTCTTGGACTTACCCCACACAGCTAACATGGAGGTGAAGTGTCAACCACCACACCAGGGAGCCAAGAGTGCCTATAACTGAAAGCAGGAGAATTGCATCCAGCATCCATGTGGAATCTAAGCCCCCTCTTGATATAGATGTGGAGTGGACACAACCATTCTAAGGTCCACAGGATGGAAGAATAGAGTATGGATTAGAGTGGACTTATTGATATTCTATTCATGAACTATTGTGATTAGTAATTGAAGAAAATGTGGCATTGGTGTGGAGAAAGTGGCCATGGTGGCTGCTGGGGGTAGGGAGTGGGAGGAAGAAATGTGATGTGGGGGTGTTTTCGGGACTTGGAGTTGTCCTGGGTGGTACTGCAGGAACTGTTACTGGACATTGTATGTCCTCCCATGGCCCACTGGATGGACTGTGGGAGAGTGTGAGCTATGATGTGGACCATTGACCATGAGGTGCAGCAGTGCTCAGAGATGTATTCACGAAATGCAATGAATGTCTCATGATGATTGAGGAGGTTGTTGTTATGGGGGGAGGAGTGGGGTGAGGGGCATGGGGGTATATGGGTACCTCATATTTTCTGAATGTAACATTAAAAAAATAAATAAAGACAAAAAATAGCAAAAAAAAAAAAATAAATTAAAATACCCTACTGTGGCAGTTTAAGATTATTTTTGTGAGTCCCAAAAAAGAGAAGGATTATATTTGTAAACTGATCTGTTCCTCTGGGTGTGATACCCTTTGACTGTATTAAGTTCAAAGGTTTTAAATTTATTTGATTAAATCAATTTAGGACTTTTGAATTAATCACATCAGTAAGTTCTGACTCAGGTTTAGTCCCTGCCCCCTTGGTGGGCTGATACAAATGGACACTCACTCAAGAATACACATGGAAGAGGACAGAACTTGGTCATTTTGGTCCTGTCATGTGACAGAAAGGAGAAGGCTCAAACAGCTAAAGTCCCAGGAGGAGAGATAAGCCATTTGCTTGACAGTATACAGCCGAAGAAAACAGAGAAGCTGAGCAGCTGAGAAGGCCCAAGAGACCAGGCAGAAATCACCTGCCATCTTTGCTTCAACATGTGGCAACAGACTTTGGGTGAAAAAGCAGCCTTGAACTGAACTCTTTAGGGCGTTGTAACTGTAAGCTTCTACCCAAATAAATACTCTCTATAAGAGCCAACAGATTTCTAGTACTTTGCATCAGTGCCCCTTTGGTTGATTAATACATCTGCATATGCTGGTAACTTCCAAATGTCTTAGCCTTTTCTTTTCCCTTAAACTCCAGAATAATACGTTCTATTGCGTACTTAATATTTTTACTAGGATTTCTAAAGGTATTTCAAATTTAACATGTTCAAAATAGAATCCCTGACTTTTACTCCTTAGTCTTATCTACCCCTTAGACCAAAACCTGGGTGTTCTTCATCTTTTTTTTTTTAAGATTTATTTTATTTATTTATCCCACACCCCTCTTTTATGTTCGTTTGTTTGTTTTTGAGGTACTGGGGCCAGGGATTGAACCTAGGACTTTATATGTGGGAAGCTGGCGCTCAACCACTGAGCCACATCACTCCCCTTGTTCTTCATCTTTAAAAAAATTTTTAAATATTACTGGGTTAACATATATACCGTAAAATTTGTCATTTTATCCTCCTTTTTTATACCAACAAATCAAACTGGTGCAAAATTTATTAATCATCTCAAATATATTTAAAGCATTTCATTTGAAGGAACAAAGCATAGAAAGCTTAACAAAAGCATATTTCTCAAGTATATTCTCTAAACAAGCTCTCAGATGATTACTTAAAAACATATATAAATAATTTTCAGTGTTCAGCAGAGTGCATATTTTATATTTTGATCTTCCTCTTTATTCCTATGTTGCTAGTATTGCACTTGAAGTGTCACCTGTTATTAAACTATGCTAATAAGCTTGAACTTTACAGGTAGTTAATTTGCATTTATTTTTCCATTTCCTATTCTAGATAGTTCATGTAAGTAGAATCATATCATATTTGCCCTTTTGTGACTGGCTTATATCACCTAGTCATAATGTTTTCAAGATTTATCCATGCTATAGGATGTACCAGAACTCCATTCCTTTCTTCTGAAGGTAATTATTTTACAATTTTATTTGATAATCAACTTTAATTGCATCCATATTGACTGTCTATAGGTTTTTGAAAGTGGTGATAAGTACATAGGTAATGTATGTATGGATTTTGATGTGTCTTCATTCTTATTACATTTTCTGGACAATCAAATTCATACAATATGGGATATTCCTTATTCCTTTGGCCCAGACAGCTTTGTTAAGCCTGGTGTCAATGTGCACATCTGGTGTTACCATTTCCTTATGGCAAATTTTCAGATCTCTTCAAATGCCCAAGAGGAATGCTTCTTGGAGCCCACTCCATGGATGCACTTCTGAATGCTGGTAGTTATAATAGTTTGATATTGTTTACGAATTCCAAAAATAGATATTAGATTATGTCTGTAAACTGGTCTGCTCCTCTGGGCATATTAGATTATAATGGATTCAGAGGTTTCACTTTTACTTGATTAAATAATGATTAAGGCTTTGATTGGACCATGTCAATAGGATGTTGAGAAACCACACTATAGAGAAGGGAGGTTGGAGTTTTGAGCTCGTGCCCGGGAAGTAAACACATGGGAGAGAGCTGAGCAGCTGAGCCTAGAGAGAAACGAGCCCTGGGAAAAAGACAAGATTTACCCCAGACTACAGCTGAAAATGGAAGAAGCTGGGACCATGGAACCTTAAGAGAAAGAGGGAAGCTGAACATTGGCAGCCATCTTGCTCCAACATGTGGCAACAGACTTTGGTGAAGGAAGTAACTTATGCTTTATCGCCTGGTAACTGTAAGCTTCTATCCCAAATAAATACCTTTATAAAAGCCAAAAGATTTCTGGGATTTACATCAGCACCCATTTGGCTGACTAAATCAATAGTGCACTTCCTGGTCACCACCTTGTTGAAGGCAGAATGGCCCTTCTTCCCACTATCCTTCTTTTGGGAGTCATTCTGCCAGGACTAGGTTGGAAAGGAAGCTTCATTCCTTTTTAGGGCTGGATAATAGTCCATTATATGCATATATCACCTTTTGATTATCCATTCATTTATTGATCAACACCTTAGCATTCATCTTGATTCCTAACTTTCTCTTATACTCTGTTTTCAATTCCTTAGCAAATCCTGTTGACTGTACATGTCACTATCTCCACTATTACCACTCAGGTCCAAATCTCTTGATAAAATATAGTGATAGTTTTATAATTACTCTTCCGGCTTTCTCCCTTGTGCCTCCTGTACTTCATTCCAGAGTGAACATTTGAAATTTTAAGACATTTTATGTTATACCTTCTTCATAACTGGTCTTTTAGAGTAAGATGTTCTAGCTGTGGTTACTTCTCCACCCTCATCTCCTTTTACTTTACTCTTTGCCCTCTATATTTTAGCCACATTTACCTCATTGCCATTTCTTAAATGTGACAAACATGCACCCTACCTCAGGGCTTTTCCATTTGTTGATCCTTTGGTCTGGAACATGCTTCTTCCCTCACGGCATATACCCTCACTACCTTCAGATTTCCACACAAATGTCACCTCATAAGTGAGGTCTGATTACCCTATAACAGAATACTCTGTCAAAACAACAACAAAACCACCACAACGGAAACTCCTCTAGGTATTTCAAACAGAGGAGGGCAGGAAAGGAGAGGATTTGATACAGGTACACGGTTACAAATGTGTTGGAAGGATTGGAGGAACAAAATGAGAAAAGTGTGGTAGCGAAGATCAATAACTGCAGGGGGCCAACAGAGGAAAGTGAGGTTACAAAGAGTTGAGGGGCCTGCACTTCTGCTAGTACATCTACCTTCTTGCTACCTTCTAATATCATATGAAAGCACCTCAGTGGCAAAACCTAACTGGACCATAGCTGGCAAGAGTCTGGGAAATTCAGTTTTCAGGCTTCCAGTCTTACTGGTATAGGGAAGAGGATACAAGAGCAGATGTGGGTTAAATTTCAACAGACAATATATGGCATATACCTCCTCTATCAGCACTTGGTTATTTATTGACTATTTCTCCATTAGAACATAAATTTTATAAGAGCTGGGAGTTTGTCTGCCTTGCATGCTGCCATATACCAATGATGCCAGGTACCTTTCCCTGCAACTAGTGAATAGTTGTAATAGCATGTAAAGGGTACCTTAAAAAATAGAACCAAAGTACTTTGGGGGGGGGATAACTGAGTATATTAGTCCAGCTCAACAAAAGCATTAGAGAAAATATAAGCAACATAGTTTAAACAAAGTTTCTAAATAAATAACAGAAAAAGATTTTGCTCATTTTGCTTAGTTTTCCCAAATCAACCATGGATTCACTTAGATGCACAAAGCATCTAACCCGTTTCTGTGAATGAGCCATATTTGTATATAGAATCTTTGAAGATGTTAGTTAAAATGAGGCCAATATAACTGGTATCTTTATAAGCAGAGGAAATCTGGATATAGTTAGTAAGAGACAGGCAAAGAGAGATGGCCAAGTGACAGAGACAGAGATTGAGGTATGCCATAAACGAAGGAAAATCATGGGCTGCTAGTAACCTACCAGAAGTCAGGGGAGAAGTATGGAATAGATTCTGCTCTTTATGAGGAAATTTGTCAGAATTCTAGCCTCAAAACTGTGAAATAACAAATTTTTGTTCTTTAAACAAACTAGTGTCAGAAAACTGTTAAAGCAGCTCTGGCATAGCAAGACAGGGAATGACTGGTGCA
The DNA here is from genome assembly GCF_030445035.2 of Dasypus novemcinctus. Taxonomy (NCBI): domain Eukaryota; kingdom Metazoa; phylum Chordata; class Mammalia; order Cingulata; family Dasypodidae; genus Dasypus; species Dasypus novemcinctus. Next base: position 43,077,431 of record NC_080675.1, read on the forward strand.
CCTATACTGGAAAGTAAGGACATAGGGAATGTTGATTTTTCTCTCCATTAGCAAAACAATAGAAAACATTACGTTCTTTTATATACATATTTTTGTCCAAATCAAAAGAACTATAAGGGTCCTTTAAATGTTTTCATTCCCAAGACTTTAAGAAATTAAAAATAACAGTAATAAAGGACTTATTTTCAGAACAAAGTAAGAGATTAAACAAAAAGAGAAATCCTCTTTATCTTTTCCTTAATAGGTCTAAAGGAATTATTTAAAAAAAAATCTTAATAGTTTCTGATTCTGCTATAAAACTTTGAATTTCCAGTAGATTAATTTTTTAATATTTCCAGTTGAGTTTAGTGTCTCTGACTGAAGTTTTGTACAACCTAATCAAAACAGGGAATAGGAAGATTTTTTGAGTCCTTAGAAAACCATTGACTTAATTCCCCTTCTTCCATTAGGACTGAAATAACAACTTGAAATATTCTGAATAGCATGCCACTAGAGATGCTATCTTTTTAGGAAAAACAAAAACAAAACAATGGATTTTCAAACCCCTCCTGGTGATTCCAGATCACATGGAACTTTTAGCAAGAAGGGATAGCCATAGTAACCCCCACCCTCTCATCATCTCTGCAGCAGGTGGGTACAATTTATTGTCCTAATAGAGTAAGTATTGGATTTGTACAGTTAAATATCTATAGCTTAGCTAACATTCTTTGTTTATATGTTCTGAGAGTACAGTGAGGTCATTGGTTTGTAATATTTCATTCTAATAAAAGAAGAGAACATTTCTTAATATGCATTTTCTAGTTCTTCCCTCTTCTCACCTACTTTAGCTATCCTCAAGTCACCTATTACTTATCTGTTACAGGAATATAAACCCATTGGTAAGAACTACAATCCTTAACATTCTATTTACAACACAGAACAGATGTCAGAAACACTATTATTTGAAAGCCCCAAAGCGCTCTCCTCCCCACCCCCACCCCCACCCCCCTTTTTTTTTTACCTCATTCCCTGTTGACATGACTGCAACCACTGGAAACTTATTAACTTCAACCTCTGTGACGCCTACAGTTGCCAGAAGACCAATCTCGGAGGGACCCATGTGGGTTCCTTTGGCCAAAACGCATTCGCCTCTTTTAATGTCATGGCCAATGGGTCTGAAAGTCAAAGTAAAACCATAAGCAGTGTGACTAGGAATAACATATTTTCATTTCAGAGGATAACTTTAGTATCATGGAAGGAAGACACTCAAGGAGAGAAAAATGTTGAGATGAGGCAGGAGCAGGATAATAAAAGGAAGCAATTCTAAAAGTGAAATCATACAACTGAAGACAGAAATAGGATTTGTATCTATTCCTGCTAAATAGGAATATGTTATTTCACATTTGAAAATTATTGTACTTCATTACATTAAAAGCACCAATTGCAAATTTTCTTTGATAAAAGGCAACAATTTATATGAAAATATTTAGTGGCAGTAATAAGACTATATAGCTAGTATAGCTCTGTGTGAGCAGAATGATGGTAATGAGGTTATAGTCATATAGGTAATTTTCACTTGAACCACTTAAACAGGACCTGTTATGTGGCCACAGGGATATACATTCACCTTGGCCCTCTACCATAAGGATGGGAGAGGTATAGTTTTGTTATAAGAGATATTGAGCAAATTAATATTAATGGAATAAGGGCAAATACATTCTATTGTTAAAAAAATAATTTAAAATACATACACTACTAATGGTAAAATGTAGCTTCATCTTTGTATATTAAGTGCAACAGATTATTTTATTACATTGGTATTCAATAGAGGATGGGCTATTAGCTAATTGTGTAAATATTCAATTCTGGAATTATCTGTTTCAATATCAAATTCTGGATTATTTAGGGGTGAGGTTGGGTAATTCTGGATTATGTAGGGGTAAGGTTATACAGGGATGGATTATGCAGGCTTATGATTGTACCTTCTTCTCATGTTGCTTTTGACAATTTCATTTGCCATTAGTATCTTCATTAAAAGGTAGGCAGGGCAGACATAGGATGAAGAATTCAGAAAATCCATTTTGCTACATATTAATAGCTCTGAAAATGAATGGCTCATTGATATTAAGATTTATGTAGATTTATAACAGCCATGCATTCCTGAGTTCATGAACATGTTTTAACAGAAGTTGGCTATACATTGTATATGTTATGAATTTACCTGATATCTTGGCCTGGCCGAGCTTGCACCAAAATTCGCACTTCAAGTTCTTCAGTGCCCTGTAATACGAGCAGGTCATATAATTTGAAAGAGAACAATATAACAGAATTTCTGATTACAATTTATCTACCTAGATGCTTTTATCATTAGATAGGCTCAGAATATAAAAAAATATTGAGAAAATAGAAAACCATTTGTTAACCCTTTTAAAACACTATGAATTTCGGTCACAGATTGCTAAAAAATCAGGTTTCATGCCAAGAAATAACTTAAATATTTTATCTAATTTTCATCCTTTTAAAAAAATGTACCAATTCAAAGATTGAAACATGCTTTGCAAGTAGCATTCTCAAGACAGTATGGCTTCTTTGATGGATAAAATGAGTGTGCAAGGAGATAACCTCTCTCTTCCGTTTCCATGAATCATGGGTTCAATAGTATGTCAAGGTTCCCAAATATATGTAGAAATTTCAGTGAAAGGATTATAGTTTGCTTGGTAGTAGATTTCTGTAAATTAATAGTGATCACCAACTTTACATTTATGGACTGAGAATAATACTCTGACATTGGACCTGTTATCATCTGGAAGAGTTTGTGGAAGCTTGTGTTCTGGATTTCAATACTCTGCTGGTTTTCCTAATGCCAATAAGTTGGCTTGGACAGTTTTAACAGAAGGCAATGTAACCTGTATCCTAAGAATTGAATTGTACAAGCCCTACATGTAGAAAGGTAATTAACAAGAAAATCTCAGAACAAGAAAGCATGGCCAAATTTCACTATATACCCAGCCCAGGAGGATATACTTTTTTCTTTTTTTTTTAAAGGAGGTACCAGGGATTGAACCCAGGCCCTTGAACATGGGAAGCAGGCACTATACCACTAAGCTACATCTGCTCCCTTATATACATTTATTTTTAACATCAACTTAAAAAATATTTCTTTAACCTCTTCACAAAGATAGCCAGTCATTAAAACCTCAATAGAGATGACTCTACTTTGCGTAGTGACTGATGCCTTGGTTTCAGTAAGATGAAGACCTGCTTAGACCCAAAAAGATCTCAGTTCCTTTATTTGAGGCAATAGAGTAAATACATTTACTATCTCCAGGCTGCAATTTGGTTGCACAGATTTTTCTTGAATTGTAGAACATGAGAGCTGAAAGGGCCATAGTTCAAATGCTTGGCTTAGCATAATATTTAAGAACTAGCCTAGTGTTCTTGGTTAAATTCTTTTCCACTTAATTCTGAATTCATCTTTTTTTCAGAAGCTAGCCTCAATGGACAAATCTCCCAGCTAGAAGGCATGTCAACAGTTACTATCTCTGTTCTATTTTGAGGCAGTTTCTTTCCTTGTTTGCATGTGAAATTTCTTGGGTCATACATGGTTTAAATTCTGCAATAATACAAACAATTATCATAAAACCCCTTCCATATCAAAAGAATTTCAAGCCTAAGGCAATTGCTTATTTATTGGAGACCTGTTCACTATGATGTAAGATCCCAACATCACCAAAAAACAAAACAAAACAAAAAACTGGGTTAATCTCAATAAGCATTGTAGAAAATGGACCTGACTTAATAATACTCCACAGGAACAACAGCATGGTAAAACCTGTTGATGACGTACATCATCTGATTCCCTGATAAGTTCAGTATCTTCCACTTGTACAACTGCATCAGCACCGCAGGGAATTGGAGCACCTGTTGTAACCCGCATGACTTGTCCTGGCATTACTGTCTGAGTTGGCTGGAAATACAAACATGTAAAAGAGTTGATTTACTTTACTGCTGCAAAGGAAAAGTCTGCAGGGAACTTAACACTTTTAGAAACAAACCATAAAAGGAAAATCTTCGAGTCATTCATTTTATGCCATTGTAATAAAAGCTACCCACAAACAGATGCATTTATACCAAAGAGGCTTTAATGTGATTTAAGTTGACTTTATATGTTCTTTAAGGTAATAGCAATTAGATCCTTTCTTGGTGCCATATATTCCTTTTGAATAACTGCCACTTATATTTTCCACTATTGTCTCTCACTCAAATAATGTGAATTTTCTTTACATATGTAAAGTGATTTGAGAGTCTGTAAGAAAACAAATGCTAGGCAATATGATGTTATGAAAGACAATTATGATAAACCAACATCTTGGTCATTTACTTAAGTTCTGATGTTTGAGAAATGCTTTACTAACTAAGTGCTTTCTTAACTAAAGTTTTTGATTAAATAAAGGCAAACCAGAAAAATCATTTTTCATTTTATTTTAGTTACTGCTCCTTTTTCTTTTTTAAAAAAATTTTATTTATTTATTTAATTCCCCCCTCTCCCCTGGTTGTCTGTTCTCTGTGTTTATTTGCTGCGTCTTGTTTCTTTGTCCACTTCTGTTGTCGTCAGCGGCACGGGAAGTGTGGGCGGCGCCATTCCTGGGCAGGCTGCACTTTCTTTCGCGCTGGGCAGCTCTCCTTACGGGGTGCACTCCTTGCGCGTGGGGCTCCCCTACGCGGCGGTCACCCCTGCGTGGCACGGCACTCCTTGTGTGCATCAGCACTGCGCATGGGCCAGCTGCACACGGGTCAAGGAGGCCTGGGGTTTGAACTGCAGACCTCCCATGTGGTAGACAGACGCCCTAACCACTGGGCTAAGTCCGTTTCCCTAGTTACTGCTCTTGAAATCTTTTAAATCATATTATCTTAACTTTGAACTAATAATAAAAGTCTAGCAAGTGTAATTAAATCATTTAACAATTATTCTAGTGTTTGTAATGATTTGGATTAAACATCATGCTCAAGATTTTCATTGTTTAAATTCTCATATGATGGTACAGGAAACTGGGTTAAATATGCTCTGATGACAGTACTTTCCCTGCATGTGGAATATTTTCGCAAGATTTATCTGATAGAGGTTTGATCTGGCCTCAGAAGAGTCATTTGTCATGAGTCACAATGTAGGTCAGAGTTCAGAAAAGGAATGCCTTAAATCTCCTCTTAAAGAAAATCCTGAGACAACATTAATTTCTTAGTAAAAAAGCTATCATTCCAAAGATGTTCACCTTATAAATATTTAAAATCTTAGAGAATGGTTAAGGGAGATATCCCACCACTGGAAGTACAAAGTTAAACTGGAAATGTATTATTACAAAAGCTTTTAAAAGTTTATGTCTAGGGAAGCGGACTTGGCCCAGTGGTTAGGGCGTCCGCCTACCACATGGGAGGTCCACGGTTCAAACCTCGGGCCTCCTTGACCCGTGTGGAGCTGGCCCATGTGCAGTGCTGATGCGCGCAAGGAGAGCCCTGCCACGCAGGGGTGTCCCCCGCGTAGGGGAGCCCCATGCGCAAGGAGTGCGCCCCGTAAGGAGAGCCGCCCAGCGCAAAAGAAAGTTCAGCCTGCCTAGGAATGGCGCCGCACACACGGAGAACTGACGCAGCAAGATGACGCAACAAAAGCGACACAGATTCCCATGCCACTGACAACAACAGACGCAGACAAAAGAACATGCAGCAAATGAACACAGAGAGCGGACAACTGGGGGAGCTACATTGCTCCCCTGTGTCATTCTTTTTTGGCTTACAATTCCAATGCTGTCAGTGTTTTTTTCCCACAGGTATTGGAGAAGGATATCCCTAGAATCAGATTCGGCACTGAGCCTTATATACTGCTTGTTCTGTTCTTTGAACAAGGGGAAGAGAAATTAAAAAAAATGTTTATGTCTATAATATTATTGCTGCAAAGAAGACCACCAAGAGCTAATATTTATTAAATCATCAATCTATACTAGGCACAGTGTTAAGTGCATATATATATCTTAGAATGTAAGTCTTAAAAAGATAGCATTTGTTTATCTCCTGTTTGCCTCTCCAATTTATATCACCATTCTCTACTCTGTTTTGTGGCTCAGAAAGCTGGACCTTGTGGACTGTCTCATCCAGGTTGCCATCTCTCTGGCTTTTGATTAGGTTTAGACAATGGGAGGGACCAACAGTAAGACTGGAGGGAGAGAGAGAAAAGTAGGGTTTATTACTCTCCTGGCTCTTTTACCACCAGGATGCAGTTTGACAATGGCGGCATAATCTCTACCACTCAGGGCACAGCTACATCTGGGTAGCCATCTTCCATGGCTATGAATCTCCCTTAGGAACTATTCTCTCTTCATGCCCTTTCAGACCTCAAAAGGTGGTAATGGAGTCTCACTGATGCTAGCACCTGGGTCTTTCACTTTCCTGTGTTGGTCCCTTATACCTGTCTATATCTTAGAAATAGTCCATGCATTATTCTCTCTTTAATCACCCCTTTCCCAGACATATTGCTCTACCATCCCAAGGCCTTGGAAAGTATCTAGCAAAAAGTAGGTACTCAATAAATAATTCTTACAGAATGAATGAATGTGCATCATCTCATTTAATTATCACAATAACTACATGAAGTAGGTGGTTCTATAATTATCACCATTTCATAGATTTGGAACCCGAATCTTAAAGAGATTAATTTGCCCATGTGTACCCACCATTAGTGGTAGCACTGGGACTTAAATTTAGGCTTATCTAATTTCAGAGACAAAGACTCTTAACTACTATATCATACTCTCCTTAATAAATCAACTTTATGTAAATAATGTTATAGTGCCATTTTTTTTACAGAAGAGTGATACTGGGGTCAACAGGCTCATCATATGCCATCCTTTTTAAACTTTTTTAGGAGGTACTGGGGTTTAAACCCAGGACCTGATACATGAGAAGCAGGTGCTCAACCACTTGAGCTACATTGCTCCCCTATGTCATTCTTTTTTGGCTTACAATTCCAATGCTGTCAGTGTTTTTTCCCCCACAGATATTGGAGAAGGATATCCTTAGAATCAGATTCAGCACCGAGCCTTATATACTGCTTGTTCTGTTCTTTGAACAAAAGACATTCCAGGCTTATATTTTAATGTAATGGTTACATTTTAATGTAATTTCTCTTCAAGATAATAATAGAATTTAAAATGAAAATCTCAACACATTAAAAAATTTATTTTTAATTTTCAACTCCAGATACTTCTTACTGTCTGGGACATCTCTTAATCTAATATATATGACCATTTTTCAGTGCAGTAATTTTTGTTGAAAACCTATATGATATATTTATGTTTTAGAGAAGGCATTAATATCAAAACTATCTTCTATGCATGAAAATCAATAACATTTAATATAGGCCTAAAGAGGTTCTTCCTTTGCTGAAAGCATCTTTTTGGCTAATTTGAAAGTGAACATTAAAGTGAATTTCAGGGCAGTGGCTTCTTAAACTGAGATGTGTCAGCATAGAGCCCTTCTTTAATTTAGCTGAGTTCAATGTACTACACTTGCTAAATTTATTTTAAGTTTTACTGACTTATAAAATATCAGTTGGGTATACCAGCCCAGGTTTGACTTTGTAATTTTCTCTACTTCTTGGCTTAAAACAATTCTTAAGATAGGTTTCTGAGTGGTTATTGAATAACAAACTTGCCTCTCTCCAAAACCAGCAATTCTAAGTGGAGTGTGTGGATGATTCACACCAGTTCACATATATTAAACTCAATGTTAAATATATTTTTGGATGTATAAAGATATTTATATATCGACTTAAGAGTAGACACTGCTGGGGAAGTCATGGACATACCTAGCAGCCATCTACTAGTCCTCACCTACTGCCCCTTTTCTATCGCGTGCAGGTGTTTCAATGTTTCCATTCTGCAGCCCTGGGAGATGTTTGGTGGATTGGAATGGCCCGCCCATACCTCAAATCCGAAACCGGGAACAAGCAGCCACAGTTGCTTATCAGGGGAGAACTCTCAGTAGTAGGGCCGCCTCCCCCGGGGTTGGGAAGCTCAGATTTGTCTCTCCTCTCTGATGTGCAGTGGAGTGTACGGAGCTACCATCTACTGACCCAGATCTAAGCAGTTGGTCTCCTCGGGTGACCCACCATGATGGGAACTCTTATCCTGCTCTTTGGACACTTTGTGCTGTATAAGTAATAAAGTAGTCATTTAATGAAAATTTCTGTTGTGCTTGAGCTTGTATTCCCATGATGTAGTGACTTGTTCCACAGACACATAAACTGCAATTGAAATGAACAAACTGTAAAATGGTACACTCTAGTAGTAGGTGAAGAACTTCCTGTAGATTAAGATGAGCAGTTACTCTTCCTTTCTTATTTGTATTACTGTTCCTTATATGTTTCATATAAACAGTTCAAATCTTGACATTTCCTTAACAGAGGTATTAAATTGGATTTTTTTTGAACTTTGCCCAATGATAGTACTTTACAATGACATAAAATTTTCTTTGAACTTGTCCAGAGCTTATCAATGGGTCTAAACTATAAATGATTTAAGTTCAAGTATTTTGATACCTCAAGAAACCATTTTATAAATCACTATCTCAGTGTGTGCAATGGCACTCCAATGTTCATGTGCATATACTTTAAAAAAAGATTTTATTTTATTTATCTTCCCTCTCCCCACGCCCCCGTTATTTTATTCTTGCTGTCTGCTCATCTTCATTTTTTTTTTCTTTTTAGGAGGTACCAGGACCTCCTATGTGAGAAGGAGGTGCCCAATCACTTGAGCCAACTCTGTTTCCCACTTGTTGCATCTCTCATTGTTTCCTTATTGCGTCATTACCTTGTTGCATTATCATGATCGCCGTCTTGCCTGTTGTCTTTTTTTTTAAAGATTTATTTATTTCTATCCCCCTCACCCCATTATTTTTGTGCTTGCTGTCTGCTCTCTGTGTCCATTCACTGTGTGATCTTCTGTGTCTGCTTGTCTTCTCTTTAGGCAGCACCAGAAACCGATCCTGGGACCTTCTGGAATGGGAGAGAGGCACTCAATCTCTTGTGCCACCTCAGCTCCCTGGTCTGCTGCATCTCTTATTGTCTCTCCTCTATGTCTCTTTTTGTTCCATCATCTTGCTGTGCTCTCCGCATGGGCCAGCAGTCTGTGCAGGCCAGCACTCCACATGTGCCAGCTTGCCTTCACCAGGACGCCCCTGGGAATTGAACCCTGGACCATCTATGTGGTAGATAGGAGACCAATTGCTTGAACCATATCAGCTTCCCTTGTTTTCTTACTGAGGCACTGGGAACCAAATGCGAGACCTCCCATGTGGTAGGCAGGTGCCCAAGGGCTTCATCTACATCTGCTTCCCTATACTTTCAATAAGTGATCATTTTGGCTCTTGCAATATTTCTAAGAATGCTGTAAAGTCTTTGTGATAGATCAGTTATAAATACAGTATATCACAGAAAATTTGAAGAAACTCCATTTCTTACATATTTTGATCATATTTTCCCATTAAATTTTTATAGGAATTTATAAGAAGTTAGTAACTTTTGATTTGTTTCATAATTCTTCTCCTGCTTCTTATTTTCTAGTACAGTTGGAGAGGTCTTAACTAATAGTAAACAAGGCTTAAGACGTCTGTAAGACCCTGGAGATCTGCTACTTATTCCTATGTGTAGCAGGCTGTGACTACCACAAACTGTTTGTAGTTTCCTAAGCATTACATGTGATTGTTTTAAAAATCTCTGAGTCTTGATTTAAATACTGTTTTCTCTGCCTTGAATGTTCCTTTCCCATTTCTGCTTTTGCAAAACTCTCTGAGGCCGAGCTCCAATGTCATCTGCCTAACTTTCCCAGCCTGAAATGTTCAATCTCTCCACAGCACTTGACTGATACCATTAGTTTAATATGTCTGTTAGGGACAGAATCATGTCCTGTATAAAGATATAATTAAGTCCTAACTTTTCTCGTCCTGTGAGTGTGAACTTATTTGTAAATAGGATTTTCAAAGACCCTATTAAGATGTGGCCAGATTGAATTAGAGTAGGCCTTAATCCTATTTGGCTAGAGTCCTTATAAGCAAAGAAAATTTGGACATGGAAGTTGAAGCCACAGGAGGAGACCTAAGGAAACAGATTGCCATGTGACAGAGGCAAAGACTGATTGCTGGCAGGCTACCACTAAGGCACTACAAATTTCGGAGAAATCATGACTTGCTAATTTCTTGATTTTGGACTTCTAGCCTCTAAACCTGTGAGATAATAAATTCTTCTTATTTAAGCCAACCAGTTTGTGGTATCTGTTATAGCAGCCCTTGAGAACTAATACCTAATAAACTGTATTATATTTAGTTGTTTATACTCTTTCACTAGCTGAAAACTCCTTAAGATAGTAATCATGTCTTTAATCTTCTTTATATCTCCAGAACTTAGCACAGTGCTTGCTACACACAGTAACTGTGCTCAGTAAGTGTAAATTAGACCCAACTGAAGGTCAGACAAATAAACCTTGAATAATTGCTATCTTATGGCTTTATTATAAGAATGGAGGCCTTAGATGTCCACTGCTGATGCAAATAGGTACCAAGAAGCCAAATAAATTAATAGGTCACAGGGAAAATCCGCACAACTTATTGGACTATCAGATGCTTTCTATTTCCCCTTAAACATAATACAGATGCCCACAGCACACTTTAAGTTTTAGGGTAGTAGATTCTTCTCTTGTATAGTTGTAGAGTTCCAAGAATCAACTGAGTTTGTCCCCAAATATATTTGTGCCAATTTATGACAATAATAGTTACTGAATTTTGTAATTAAAATAAATATTACACAAACTAATAATATATAAATATGAAAAGAGTTACTTTTTTCCTGTAAAATATTTAGTTAAACCTTTGGAAAAACTTGATGAAAGGGATGCTGCTAAAATAATTGCTGTCAAATAAGGTGTGGGTAAGCCAACTGTAAAAGATTGTAAAAACATAATAAAAATCGAGGTGGATTCTGCACTTAGGTGCTTTGTAGTGTCCTTATGTTTTTATTTTTAAAAACATTTTATTTATTTATTTATTTATTTATTTATTTATCTATTTATCTATTTATTTATTTATTTATTTCTCTCCCCTTCCCACCATCCCCCCCCACCCCAGTTGTCTGCTCTCTGTGTCTATTTGCTGTGTGTTCTTCTGTGACTGCTTCTATCCTTATCAGCAGCACCGGGAATCTGTGTTTCTTTTTGTTGCATCATCTTGCTGTGTCAGCTCTCCATGTGTGCGGTGCCTTTCTTGGGCAGGCTGCACTTTCTTTCATGCTGGGTGGCTCTCCTTATAGGGTGCACTCCTTGTGTGTGGGGCTCCCCTGAGCAGGGGACACCCCTGTGTGGCACTCCTTGCGCACATCAGTGCTGCGCATGGGCCAGCTCCACACGGGTCAAGGAGGACCAGGGTTTGAACCACGGACCTCCCATGTGGTAGGCGGATGCCCTATCCATTGGGCCAAGTCCGCTTGCCTCCTTATGTTTTTAATCACTTAAAATAAATCAAATTGGAAATCACAGACAATGCCTTATGAGTGTGATTTATATAAGAAACACAAACAGAAGTTCAAACAGAAGATACTATAAGAAAAGCTTGGCCCTTTATCAAATTAACAAATAATTGTACATTATTTAGTTAAATGTATATTTAAAGTAAACTTTAAAAATATAAAACATTTTGCCATTTTAACTGATTTTCAATTAAATAACCAATTAATCATCTCAAAAGCATCAAATAAGAGGGCTTCTACTATATTTCTATTACAGCCCTTTAATGCTTCATTTCTTAAAAGAAATATATGTATACCTATTCCCTGGCTAGGTCCGTAATAAGAAAAATAAATCTACATGATTAGCTAGAGAGGTTAAGCAATCTACTTTTTCAAAATTACCATAGTTGGACTATAGTTGGGGGAAAGTCTGAGAAGACCACGTAGAAACTGTAGTTCTATTTAGAATATCAATGATTATACATTTAAAAAAGAATCACCCAACCATGAAGCTAGAAAATGCATATGGTTCATGTCTTTCAGGTAGACCAACAACATTGTGACATAATTCATAGTAGGTACTGTTTCTTTAAATTAAGAAATGACTATTTCTTTAGTTCTTTCCATGGAAAACATCCTTTAATATCTTTGATAACCTATCCCTTTCTAAGATTTCTTCTACACTAATAGAAGATGATTAGAATTAGATGCTGAATTGTTCACTATCGCCAAAAGTTGGAATCAACCCAAATGCCCATCAACAGATGAGTGGATCAATAAAATGTGGTATATACATACAATGGAATACTACTCGGCTGTAAGAACAAACACACTACAAACACATGTGATAACATGGATGAATCTTGAGAACCTTATGTTGAGTGAAGCAACCCAGACATTGAAGGACAAATACTACATGACCTCAATGATATGAAATAACCAAGCTGCCCTAGATAGCAAGAGACTGAACGATAGGCTTATAGGAAATCGGAGGGTGGAGGAAGGATGTGAGCCAATGTCTGCAGGGGTGGAATTTAAGACGAGATGGTGGTAAGTATGAACACAAAGAAGAGATAAAATGGGGGCAAGGGGTTGCCTTTGGTTGGGGCTTTGAGGGTGGCTGGGGATGGGCGGATGGGTAACATTGCCCAAAAGTGGGGGGAGGGAGGGGTAGCATACGAACACAGGAGAGTGTCAGGTGTTGGTGGAGAGTAAAATGCCAAGAAAATCATATCAAAATATAATAAAGAGGGTTACCTGTTTAGAATGCTCGGAGGGGAGGGTCTGATGCAGGACGGGCTCCTGGGGAATGTCTAAATGCTCATTCTGCCAGAGTGGGTAACACCATGGGGTAGAAACCCAAGTAGTGAGAGTGGGGGTGGACCCACATCCTGGGGAGGACTAATGCCATCAAATAGAGGGAACTGTATCCCTTGAGAGACAGGGTGGCTCCCAGGGCATTGGGGCAGTTGAGCAAGTTAGGCCCTGAACACTATTCCATCTATCTCTGGAAGTGGCTCCTCGGGAAACGGAGGTTGGCTGTCACTGTGGGCACCAAGGTGGAAGGGAAAATGGACGTTAAATGTGTGGAACCAAGGTAAATGGGGGGTAAGAGAGGAGTTTTGTGAGAGTACACTAGGATGGATATAAAACATGTAACATTACACCATAACATATAGGAGATGACAGTCTGATAATGTAAACCATAATGTAAAACATAGGATAACTAAGAATTTAAAAAACTGTGTATCCTAAAGTATGCACCATAATGTAAGCACAGATGTCATCTTGTTTGAAAGCTATTGTCTCAGACTCTGTACATCACGTTAAGTGAATATGATGTGAATAGGGTGTAAGAGTATCGCTGTGGAAGGGAAAAGGTTTTGTGGTGGATGTATGGGAGTGCTGTATATTATATATATGCATTGCTGTGGTCTAGGGCTCCTGTGAAGAGAAGTTCAATAATTAGGGGAAAAAAAAAGAAAAAGAAAAAGATAGGATGTAGAATTTTTTCCAAGTCAACACGTATTCTTTATCTAACCTTTAAACCCATCGCTATATGCCATTTCCTAGTAAGGGACCCTGACATTATATTGGGCTTCAAACTTCAGGGAGTTCTGGATCACAGAGTGGTTCAACAATGGCAATGGAGGAATACTGGTATAGGATACCATTGGCAGGTGATATATGGCTGACAGGGAGCAGTACAGAACATATGTCCAGGGTGCATGGTAATGTTTGGATATACTCATAGTGGCAACAATTAAAAACCACAGCAGGGGGGGTACTGGGCTCCTAGCCAGTGGTGCTCTGTCGTGGTCCCTAGGGGAGCAGCGACAGTCTCCCAGGTGCAGTGGCGGGGACCGGGAGGGAGTGAGGGTTCAACAGTGAGCCCCTGACACTAATGACTATGCTTGTGAGCTGATAAGCCTAAAATAAGAACAAGGCCTAGAGCAGCATTGTGCCTGGGAATTTCCTCCTGTCAGCCTTCATGTTACTCAAATGTGGCCAGTCTCGAAGCCAAACTCAGCATGTAAATGCAATGCCTTCCCCCCAGCGTGGGACATGACACCCGGGGATGAGCCTCCCTGGCACCGAGGGACCACTATCAACTACCAACTGATGATGCGACTGGAAAATGACCTTATATGGAAGGTTCAATGTGGATCAGCAGAATATCCCTGTCTACATAAAATAACATGACTTTAAAATGCTGTTTGACCTAATGTAAGGGGGAAATGGAAAGGAGAAATGAGTTTATATGGCTACGAGTCTCTAAAAAAGAGTCTGGATGCTGTCAGAAGGATTGCCCTTATGCACAACTGAGCAGAGTCTGGGAGACAGATAAAGCAGATACAACCCCCAGGTATTGGTTCCTTTGAGGGCTAAAGAGACCCATGGGAGTTATGGTCATGGCAGATGGGGTTAACTACCACGTCAGATGGCCCCTCTTTGGAATTGGTGTTTATGTGTGATGAATCTGGACTCAGATGGGATCTCTCTTCATAAGACTTTCATGCTAATGTGCTGGAGTTGCAGTTAGTGTTGGGGTTTAAGATATATTTAGGTGATTTGAATCTCTGGACTGACAATGTGATAGCCAGGTCCTGAGCCTCAACAGACTCCAGCACCTACAATCTGATTTATTGGACTCACCACACTCAGCTAAGATGGAGTTGAAGAAGGACAACCACCACACCATGGAGCCTAGAGTGATTACAACTGAAAGTGGGAGGATTGCATCCAGCATCCATGTGGAATCTGAGCCTCCTCTTGACATAGAGGTGCAATGGACACAACCAATCCAATGTCCACATAGAAAAGGTGGCATTGGATTGGGAAAAGTGGACATGGTGGCTGATGGGTATGGGGAAAGGCAGGAAGAGATGAGAGGTGGAGGCGTCTTTGGGACATGGAGCTGCCCTGGATGGTGTTTCAGGGGCAATCACCGGACATTGTAAATCCTCACAGGGCCCACTGGATGGAATGGGGGAGAGTATGGGCCATGATGTGGACCATTGACCATGAGGTGCAGAGGTGCCCAAAGATGTACTTACCAAATGCAATGGATGTGTCATGATGATGGGAATGAGTGTTGCTGGGGGGGGAGAGGTGGGGTGGGGGTGGTGGGGTTGAATGGGACCTCATATATATATATTTTTAATGTAATATTATTACAAAGTCAATTAAAAAAAAAAAAAGAATTAGATGCTGAAAGTCCATGAAGCTGAATCATTATGCTGGACCTAACACCTATCAGTCTTACCTGTTCACCAGCTTGGGATTCCCCAATGATGAAACGGTCTCCTGGGCCATCAGCAGCTGTGAGATGGAATAGAATCAAGAACAAACCTCAATATGAAGCCATAGAAAAGAGCAAGAACCCAGTATTGGAATTCTAAAATTTGGCTCAAATTATCTGATAAGGCTTCAGAAAAGTGGAATACATTTCTGGTGTCCTAAATTACATAATGGTTTTCTTACTAATAGCTTGATATTTTTATCCAAAACTCATAAAAACCAGTAGAGGTGGTGTTAATTGTGCCCTTTCTTATTGTCACTGGAGACAGGCTTCCTGTCACCTCATAATTTCCAATTTGTCCTTTTCTAATAGGAAGTTCTTTTAGTCTAGGCTTTTAAATAAATACCACCTTATTCGTGTGTATATGTGTGTGATATGTGATATTTTTCCATATTTCTAAAAAATATACATATTTTATAAAAATTTTTAACAGTTTTTTACTACTTTCTTATTTATCACAGTCTGATCTTTAGAATAACCCAATGAGATAGGAAGAACAGATATTCCTTTCTTCATTTGACAGTTTAAGGAAATGAGTTACAGAATGAAGGAACTCAGGCAGAAAAGGAGTAGAGCCAGGAGTAAAACCCAATTTCTTAATTTCCAGAATAGTATATATATTTTTTATAATGGATTGCAATGCATTTTCTGAATCAGAAGATATAGGCAGCACCGCAACACATTTTCTACCAGCTAGTTATTTATTTTTAAATTGGAAGAAACACTTTCAGAATTGGGGCGGAAAACTTTTAATCCAATCTTTTTTCTTCTACATACAATATACTAATGGCTGGATGACAAAATATTCCAGGAGATAAATGTATTCAAAAGGGTTTTCTTGAGGTATGATGTGTCTTTCAGACCAATACTAGGCAAGGCAATCTCTATATGACGAGTTTCATAATCATGACCATTATCTCCATGTCATGAGAATACAGCAAGGTTTGGGCCACATAACAAAAAAGGTAGTACGTTCTTTTCTCATTGATGAAAACTGGGATAACCATACCTTCAAAGTAATATCTTTTTTTAGGTACTGGGACTGGGAATTGAACCTGGGACTTTGTATGTGGGAGGCTGGCACTCAACCACTGAACCACATTGGCAACCTGGTCTGTTTCGCTCATTGTTTGCTCATCTTTTTTTGAAGGAGGCACTGGAAACTGAACCTGGGACCCCCACGTGGGAGGCAGGCACTCAACTTCTTGAACCACATCAGCTCCCCCTAAAATAACTTTTAAAACAACTATGATTGTTATGCCCCACCTATCATACTAAGTGCTGGGGAAAGAGGACAGAGTAAAAACATGATGGTTTCTATTTTAATGCACTGTCACTTTGTTGCAATACTTTTCAAATACTATCACAAAATGAAGGTGGGTTGTAAAATTAATGTATAAATAATTTATTAAATGAAAAAGAGTAGAAAATATATTTATAACAAGATATTTCATGAAACTTGCTTTGTTTGTATATGTGTCTATATGTATGTATATTTATATAATTGGCTTGAATGTATAATGTTTTAGTATGTTTCTTACCATAGTTAAAACAAAACTCTTAAAGCCACTAATGTAGTGGAAGAGACCAGATTTTAAACAAATAATCACATTAATGAATGTATAGTTACATTAAGAAAACTGTTGTAAAGGAAAGGAATATATTTTTATGAGAGCATACAATTACAGCACCTGAGCTACACTGTAGAGTTAGAGAAAATTTCTCTGATAAAAGAATTCCTTATCTGAAGGATGAATATGAGGTAAGTAGCTAAGGGGAGGGGGGGGCAGAGAGAGCGAGAGAGCGAGAGAGCGAGAGAGAGATTGAGAAAGAGGGAGAGGGGGCAAGGGCAGGTAAAGGCCTGTGGTCTATGTCCTTATATCTTATACTTCAGTTATTTTCAACTTCTAGTACTGTAGTTCCCTGAGAACACAAAGAAGATGATTCCATGACATGTTACTTCCACTGCTTGGAGTGTACTTCCTTATCTCTGCCTTCTGCCCTCTGATTAAAGACTTCTCAGCTTTTAAGACTCAGCTCATGGAACCTTCTTTATGATGTCATATCTGACTCCTCTCCCCTCAAAAGTCACCTATTTTCTCTTTTGTTTCCCCAGTGTACCCTGATATGATTCTAAGTATAGCTTACTAATGTATTTGCAGTTATTTGTTTGTCTCATGGGAATCCCTAGCACTTGCTGTATAACAGGTACTCAATAAATTTTCAATGTTAATATGTTCAACAAATGAATGAGTATGGCTCCTAAGAATCTTTTTAGAAAGATGCAGGTATGAATGAATAAATAATAATTTGTTCCTCTTATTTTCCAACACAAAACATTATATTTCGAATGTCATTCATTTTCTGCTGGTTAATGTATATCTTTTTCTTGAAAACTTGAATCAACCTTCACCACCTTTAGAATGTTTAGAAAGATGCTGTGATCAATTCTACATAAGTTAGACTACACTGTTATTCTGTCTAGCACAGTACACAGTTCCTAGTAGATAGCCAATAAATGTTTTTTAAAAGAAAAAAGGGGGAGCAGATGTATCTCAAGTAGTTGAACACCTGCTTTCCATGTATGAGGTCTTGGGTTCGATCCCTGGTACCTCCTAAAAACAAACAAACAAATGAAAAAAACAGTTTTCATTGGGGAGCGGATGTAGCTCAAGTGGCTGAACACTTGCTTCCCATGTATGAGGTCCTGGGTTCAATCTCTGGTACCTCCAAAAAAAAAAGAATAAATTAATTAGGCATTCTTGCAATACTTAGGAAAAGTTTGCAAAATGAGGTATGTAATAATTAGTATTGTACTTTTAAATTTATTAAATCATTTCATAAATGTGTATATTTTATCTCTTCAGCTAGATTTTGAGCTCCTTAGAAGGAGAGACCACTTCCTTTATATCTTTTTTGAAATCCTCTTCTCCTCACTTTTATCCTTTCTCCTATTCTCCCATACATGCACACGCATACACACTGAAAATGTTTAAATCAATGTTTTGCACAAATATCACTGAATAATGAGTGACTGGAGATTATGTGGGGTAGTATAGTGACAAGTCTGGTATAAAGTCTCAGGGAGGCCAATATCTGAATGAGCACTTAAGTGCTTCTAAGAAGCAAGATCCTTTGTTATCTGGGAAGGTGCACTGACTAGGGAGAGGATATGTGCTCACATGAACTACATTCACCTTACTGTGAATCTTTCTACCAGTTAACTATGCCTCTACTTTGCTGGCTAAAGGAAGGTTCAGTCAATAAACAATATATTAATAGAAGATTACTGGTACCAACAGAGGAGTCATTTTTATTACTTCCCTTACAACACTGCTTCTCAAACTTTAATGCACACACAAATCAAATGGGTATCTTGTTAAAATACAGATTCTCACTTAGTAGGTCTGGGATAGGGCTTGAAATTCTACATTTCTAACATGCTTCTGTGCAGCTGGTCTCTGAACTACTCTTTCTGAGGAGCAAAGCACTCAGATCAAAATTAATATGGAAAAATTCAGACAAAAGAAAACTTACAGAATAAAAACTTAGTGAGCTACCACAGTTCTTGATTTTACCCCTTTAATAGCAAGGTATGTTTATATATATTTTAAAGACAGAGAAATAATTATCACTTTGTATCTAACTTATTGATACTGACTTTAAAATATGTATTAGAGACAGCTTTAAAAAAGGTGCCATATTCAAGATGAATTCTATAAGCTTGGGTAGGAAAAGGTGAAGTTGGAGGTATGGTGGCAGATGAAACTAAAGCTTGGGAAGAAATAAACTAAGTAAGCCATAGTGTAACATTAGAAAAGATGGGTAGACTCAAGATTTCTGTAAAGGTTTAGAATCTCCCCTCCCCTCCCCCCCAATTTTGATTTATCTGTTAATGAGTTTCTTTTCTGTTTTCTAACTGTAGTTTAATTTGAAGGAAGTGTAAAAGCAATATAAACCAAACCTTAACAGAATTCATAATGCTTACTGCTAGACTCTGAAGCTGTTCCTATTTTTTCCCTCTTTTTACTTTTTTTTTTTTAAGGTGGTACAGGAGATTGAACTTGGGACCTTATACATGGGAAGCAGGCATTCAACCACTGAGCTACACCTGCTTCCCATCCCTCTTTTGTTTAATGTCCAGAAAAACACTTTTAATCTTGCTCACCTGTCATTTGAAGATTCCTGGTTATATCATTTGATATAAAATTGATACTATTAGATAACTATTCATTATTGCTTTGTTTTCTCACTTACAGGAATGAACTTTTACAAGAGAATGATTGTTCCAAACCATCTGCCACAGAACTGTTCTACATTTTCCTTTTCTGGCCATATGTGACCACTCTTAAGCTCCTAAAAATTTATAGCTATTTATTTATTTTCAGTAATAAAGAGTCTCATAATTTCCATGTTAGGGCTGAATAAACTGTGGCCTGTAGAGAGAGTGTGACTTTCCAAAGATCCTAGGAAATATTCTTGACAAAGAAAAAGGCAGAGGAATTATGAATTTGTCTATTCTGATTATAGAACTACATTGCCTAAATCAGATGACAGGCACACGGCAATGGATTTCTGCATATACCAAAATAAATATTATAGGAGGGGTTGGGGTGGGGGAGGGCAAGGGAAGGTGACAAGGCTGGAATAAGAAGACTGATAGCTGCAATTATACTGAGGGATTAAATAAAGTGAGTCACTTGTGATTTTAAATTTGCTGCCTTTTTTTATGGAAAGCAGGGAACTGGGTATAGGATAGATGAGTGAGAAGGCATTTTATATTCTTTACCATCATCTTCCAGAGGAAATGCCCATTTATTGTTAGTATTGGAAAAGGAGATATTACTTTTCCTTAAATACAGTATTTTAAGCTTTTTGGAATTAACTAAATTAATTATTCATATTATCTACCTGCTCACAGGAATAATATTCCCTTATCATAAGGCCCTGTACTTCATCCAAAGTATCCTTTGGGAGAAGGCTGTCAAATGAGTTGGAGATCCAGCTGTGGCCAAAGAGGACTAAATGGACGAAATAGAAACCCTGGAACATGACTTCTGTGAAAGAATAAGAACTCTAAATTTAAAAGGCTGTAGATGGCATCTACTGAAATTTGGTATTCACTTTAACCCACTAGAAGGAAGTACAACAAAATGTTAACTGTGGCCAAGCAGTGAGATAATGGGTAATTTGAAAATGTTCTATGTAGTCTAAAAGCATGTATTTTAATTCAGATGTAAAAAAGAAAAAAAAAAACCAAAACTTTAAACATTCACTTTAACCAAATGTCAAGGATTTCTTACTATATCCTTACAGAATTGTATGTTATACATGGTTATCAAAATAATTCCTGGCATGCTTGAAATACTCCCTTTTTCTAAATGATCCCAAAGTAAGTTTTGAAGGGATAAATCTTTCAGATTGAATCTTTCCATGAAAGTTGAACTTGAGTTTGTGAGATAATTTTGCCTTTATTAACACCTAAGAAGAGACTTTGTGAAACAAAGGGCTCCCACATTTCCATAGAAGGGTATGAGGAGATGAGCTTTTCAGTGTGAAGGGAGAAACATATCTTCAAAACATGAAGAATAAACAAATTGTACTGATTCTAATTGGTGAAATTCCACTTTAATCTTTTCTCTGCTTTTATTTCTCTCAAATTTACTCCCTCCTGAATGCATTTTTATGTTTATTAGGTTATATGCCATCTTATTAGTATAGCATCACCACTTGATTTCTGCTTTTTTTACATTCTTATTCTTTCTTATTCTCTCTCTTTTTAAAAGCTGTTCCTACATATTTCTTATTTCCTTAGTCACTTTATTACTGTCTTGATTTTTCAACCCACATACCTTAAAGCAAGTGATCCTCCAACTGGTTTGGAGTTTTATCCCACATGTTTCTGAAGGATACTGGCTAATGCTTAGTGATCCAGAGCAAGTTAGCAACCTCTTTACACCTACAGTGTTAGCAATGCTCACAGGTGCCACTGGTTATTACTGGAAGGCCTAAGGCAAAGGCAGAGGAGAAGAAAAAAAGGGAGAATAAAGGGAGCTGGAGAAAGGAACAGGAGTAAAGGAAGAAAGGGATGGAGAGAAGGAAGTACACAAAGTAGAGAGTGGTAGAGAGCCACAATTGCCTCAAGGATATTCTTTACCAAAACAGTGCCTGGGAGTGGTAGTACAACATTGCAAATGTAATTAAGAACACTGAAATATATAACTGAATGTGGTTAAAACGGGAAATGTTAGGTTGTATATATGGTAATAGAATAAAAAAATATATGAAATTGCACTACACAGTGAACCCTAAGTTAAATCATGGACTACAGTTAATAGTACAGTTACAAATATGGGCTTTCATCAATTGTAACAAACATACTACACCAATGCAGGATATTAATAACAGTGTAGTAGATGGGAATTCTGTACTTAATGCATAATTGTTCTGTAAACCCACAATTTATCTAATAACAAACAATATCACTAACAGCACACATACTACCTGGGTGGTATTACAACACAAAAGAGATTAATGTTGAAGAGCCAGGTTAAAATTCAGCAAGGTTATAAGACTAAATGTTACTTTTCGTAAAAGCCTCATTGTCCACTGATCCTTCTGCTGCCTCAACTATGATGTCTCTCTCTCTCTTTCTATATATATACATACAGACTTATCAGCCATTCCTGCTTTGAGATTTGACCATATCTATAAAGGTTATCTGATGTATGTTGTATCTCTTTGTTCTATAGCTTAGGGAACTAGTAACACTTCACAAGAAAGAAATAATGTAGATCAGGGCATGGTAGATAATCTCTTGAACTTTTTATACTGTAAGATGTCATTTTAGATATTTTTGTGTGAAATAACTAGAAGCAACACCACTCTAAAACTAAAGAATAAATAAGACACTGTACAGTAATTTTACATAAAAGTTTCTTTGATAGATTCTACAGTAGCAGAAAGCCCCTTTTATTGCTCATGTGGCCTAATTGTTCTTTTTGGCAACGAGAAAAGCTCAGAGCAATAGTTCCTTTTCATGCAAAATCATAGAACAACATTCTATTTGAGAATAGTTCTGCCTCAAATAACTTATTTTTTACTCCTATTTTATATTACTGAGAATGTAAAAAAAAATGGACTTTCTAATCTATTTCACCTCCAGAAATCAGTTATTTGTTCTAGTCTGGAAGTAAGAATTCTCTGTCATTTTATGATAATTCCATATGGATACAGATTTAAAGATCAAAGGAGAAATTACTTTTAAAATGGGAGTAAGAAACAAGAAGAGCCAATGAGGTTATCAAGAAAAGAAAATAATTTTCTTTCTGGACAATATTCATTATAGTAAACACTGTAGGATGAATAAATTTGGAAGAACAAAATAAGGGAGCCACTGGGAAATTGTTATTTTGCTTTGGCTTTGCCAATTTCAGAAGTATTCTAATCTAGTGAGGTCAAGTTATTTAACAAGTGAGGCTCATTCAAGATAGTCTTCTTGAGAAAGAATATACTAGTGGGAATTAAAATATAAGGTCAATTTCCCTACCATTTTATTTACACAGAGAGCAACAATTCAGAGGTCAAAGTAAATGCATTTATATTAATAATAATAGTGATAATTGTTACTACTATGTAACATTAAAAAACACAGTTATGGAGTGCTCCTTTTTTTGTTTCAGGTACTTTACTAAGACTTTCCATGGCATCATTTACACCTTATAACAATCTGTTGTGGTAAGTACTGTTATAATTACCAATATTTTACAGATGAGGAAACTGAGGCTTAAAAAGTTCAAGTGATTTATTCAAAATTACACTAGAACTCAGATCATTCTGACTTTATTCAAAGCTCATAACTATAACCATTTATTATATGGCATCCAGCATAAAAAGATACTGCTAAGTGGTGATGACTGAAGGAGGAGATTAATGAATGTACATAATTGCAAGAAGGGAATTATTTTAATTGCTAGAATAATTAAAAAAATAAAACAGTTAAAGATACCATAACTAATTATTAAAATGGAACTGACCTTCTTTAATAGCTCTGATAAACGGGAAAATTTTGGGATATTTCTTCAACTGTATCTGCCCTGAATAGATAACTACCAATTTCTAAGCAAGTCAGTTGCATTTTTGTCTTAGGGTTCTTGGATTGGACTTTAGGCAGGCAAATGCTATTTAGTATTTGTTTTTAAGCTTTATACAATCTTGAGCTCCTCTGATATCTTCAATTGCCAGTACTAGCTGGGGCTCCAGAATTTTAAAGGATGGTATCTTCTAGGGAATTAAAGGTTTCCTGCATGCTTTCTGTTCATGAAGCCCTGTTTTGATATATGAATATAAAGAAGGAAAACAGGCCAGCCCACTTTATCCTAGTTGAGAATCTCTGATAATCTTTCTGACTATATAGATGCTTCGACTAGAAAACATTTGGAAAACTTCCAGGCCAAGATGGCCTGCTTCCTGGCATGTTTAGGGGCTACAAGGAATAATTTATGGTATAGTGTTTTTATTCAATTCCTACATATATATTTGTAAGCAAGAATTTTCTTGTTACCGGAGTACTTTCATTGACAAATGTTTTTTTTTTTTAAATCAAGATTGTGTCAGAAAATACATAGGTGCAGATTAATGTGGTTATCTCTGAATAAGTTCTTTTGATACCCATGGGGGAACTGATGCTACAGTTGTTGAATGTGTGGGATGAGTCAAAGTCTGAAAAAATGTGAGTTCGATGATACTCAGGAAAACCAAAATATTTACCTCGGACAGCATAGCCATCTTTCACTGATGCTGGGAAGGGGGGTAGGTTGTCTTTTGCATACACATCTTGAGCAAGAACTCGCCCCATTCCATCTGAAAGAAGAGAGAGAAAGAAAAAAGAAAAATGTTGACTTTGAGAAAATGGTATAAGCAGGCAGCCATAAACAAGATGGGCATGTGTACTTGCCTAACACAGCTTTAAATGGGTTTCGTCAGACATCTGATTACTGTTCTAAGGAATATAGCACAGAAAAGATGCAGCCCGGTGCTTGAAATAAAAGACTAGATCCAATAAGTTCAGAGAACTGTTTTTAGAGCTTATCTGAATATGCCTAGCTACCTGGTCATGAAAGATTTGTTCAAGTTATTGTGTCATTACTACTTTAACAACCCAAATATGACTTCCTTTAAAAGGAAAGCTAGGTGGTGGACTTGGCCCAGTGGTTAGGGCGTCCCTCTACCACATGGGGGGTCCGTGTTTCAAACCCTGGGCCTCCTTGACCCGTGTGGAGCTGGCCCATGTGCAGTGCTGATGAGCACAAGGAGTGCCGTGCCATGCAGGGATATCCCCCGAGTAGGGGAGCCCCACGGGTGGCAAGGAGTGCACCCTGTAAGGAAGGCCACCCAGCACAAAATAAAGTGCAGCCTGCCCAGGAATGGTGCCACACACACGGAAAGCTGACATAACAAGATGACGCAACAAAAAGATTCCCATGCCGCTGACAACAACAGAGTGGACAAAGAAGACACAGCAAATAGACATAGAGAACAGACAACTGGGGTTGCGAGGGGGGGGGGGGAGGGAGAGAAATAAATAAATAAATATTAAAAAAAAAAGGAAAGCTAATTCTTAAATATTTTCATATCTCTTGACCCAGGTAAATTCACTTCTAGAAAGATATTCTAAGAAAATGGATAAATATTTGTGCACATGTTTATTTTAGAGTTGCTTACATGAGTGAAAATTGGAAAGAAACCAAAAGGTCAAAAAGAATTTAAATAAACTATGATCTATCTTTATGATAAAATATTATGCAGATTAAAGTTTATGAAGAATAGTAATTTATAGAGGAAAATTCTTATGACACATGCTTAAAAGCCACAAAATTTCAAAATAGTATATAAGCTTAACTGTATTACTAAATATGCATATATATCTATAAAAAGACAGGAAGGACATACATGAACATATAAAGCATTTATTATTTCAGTGAGTAAGGATTATTTGTGATTTTATTCCCTTGGCTATATTCCAATATTTCTACAATGATCACATAGTATTTTAATAATCAGAAAACTTTTTTTTCCTTAAAAAGAAAAAAGTGAAGAAAAAGAAGGAGCTTTTCAATCATTCTATTTGAATTTTAGCTGTTGATTTTGGCTTTATTTAAGTGAATTAGTGACTATAAGAGGAGGACCAAGTAACCTAGCCTATTGTCTATTCAAACCATTCTGGGTGATAATTTTTGGCTAGAGCTCTGGAAATTTGAACCAATGCTAGTGAGAGTAACAGTTTCAAGAGTCATGACCAATTCCTTAAATCTCCCGGTAAGAACCTGTCTTTATTATTATTTTAAAGGAAATAAAAGAAAAGAAAATAGGAGGCAGAGAAGGAAGAAAAAGAGGAGGAAAAGAAATCAAGCTTCTCTCTAAAGACAATAAGTAATATAGGACTTGATTTAAATGAAGTGTTTGTATTATTTAGAATATTCCATTGTTTCTAGAGCTGTTCTTTTGGCTTTGCCCTTTCAAGTGACATACAACCTCTGGTTTCCAGATCTCTGGGCCTAGAAATAAATTTGAGATTATTATTTATATACTTCAATCCATAGAAGTACTCATTTTTACTCTATTTAGGGAAGTGCCGTCTGAATTGGAAGGGAGAACTTCTTAATAGATCCTAGCTTCAGATACTCCCAGGAGGTGGAAAGCTATCCTGGAGGTCTGGATTATGTTTTGTAAGGGAAGGGAGGTGGTCGGACCAGAGGGTCTGGTTTGTATTCACACATACAACATTAACTCCCAAATAGACTTAAGGCTATACGGTAGATCCTGGTAGTGGGTCCCATGACATTTGCCCGGGATCACAATAAACCTCCTGGAGTGGCTCCTTATCTGGAACTAATCTGGCCTGTAGTGGTAGGTGAAGATGAAAGCTCTACAACAGCTCACATCATACCTTTCTAAGAGAATGACTTTGCTGCGATTTTGAACACCCCAGTAATAATGGTTAATAAAGATAGCACCAGGGTTGAGATTTGCTGGCAGCTGGCCCAGTTAATCCTTATATAGCATTTTATGAATTACTAAGTAATATCATATATATACATAATCTCATTCAATCTGCACAGTATAGTAAATCATCATTACCTTCATTTTACAGATGAAGAAAGGAAGGGTTATTCTGTGCAAGTCAGTTAAATTTGAAAGACTGTGGATACTGACAATTATAGAGTTTATAGTGGCTTAAAATGTAAACGACTGAGTTAACATAATGGTCTGAGAGTACAAGAATATTGATTATCTTCTGCTTTTGCAAGATTTGGAAGCAAGAAGTATATCTAAGTGACCAAGGTCTCACTGACAGCCAATTTAGAGAATTATCAGCGGACTTAATTTCTCACTTTAATGCCTGAGTTACTCATATATCTTATTGTGCATTTTCATTCTGGATGGTTTTCCTATGGTATAGAATCTGCTCAATCAAAATTTGATAAAATTTGATTCTGGAAGCTAAAGTAAAGTAAAAACTTTGTTCTGGCAGTGAGTAATAATAATTAAACCCATTCATCCCAAGATAGGCATAAACACTAAAAAGTAGTTCTCAAATTTCGGAGGAGGCTCAAGTAATAACTTTGGCATGAAAATGTATGTATGTATGCCAAGAAATAACCAAATTATTTAAATGTTACAACCCATCCAAATTGTTTTCAGCTAGAAAATAATAAACATATACTATTACAAAAATTCTGCAATGCTAGTTTAAGACTCTCCTAGCACAATGTGGAAAATGTTTATACTAGTTTGAACTTCATTTCTAAAAAGTGTACAGTTTCTGATACAAAGTATGATTTGTCACATCTTAAACATGCCAGACTTTTTCTACACTCTGTCCTTTGCAGATAATGTTGCTTTGGAAAGGAATGCCTTTTTTTTTTTCTTTCTCCACGTAAACCTTGTACATCTTTCAAGGTTCAGCTCAGATGTCACCTCTCCTGTTTTCTATCTCTTACTGAGTCAGATTAGTTCATTTACTGATGTACTTATTCATTCATCAAACACTGGGAACCTACTATATGCCAAACACTGGGGACAATATTAATAGTAAGATCTAGTATTATCTATTTATGTCCTCAGGGAATTCCAATGACCAGTGAAGTAGGGAAGATGGAGAAATAGTGTGATGTGACAATGACAGAGATTATGCACAGGGTGATACAGAAGGCATATAATAAATCATCTAACCATGAATTTGTATAATAGCAAGAAAATTTTCCTAGATGAAATGACACCTGAGCTAAGTCTAAAAGGATAAGAAAGAACTAGGTAGGAGAAGGGGCACATTTTAGACAGATAGAGTAGGATCAAGGTGAATATTACTAGGAAAGGGACAGGAGAGAGGTGTTACTAAGAAAGTATATTAAGGGAATTTCAACTTAATCTTTTTTTCTTTTTTTTTAAAGATTTATTATTTATTTATTTCTCTCCCCTTCCACGCACCTCCTCCCCACCGCCCCGGTTGTCTGTTCTCTGTGTCTATTCGCCGCACGTTCTTCTTTGTCCACTTCTGTTGTTGTCAGCGGCATGGGACTCTTGTGTTTTTTTCTGTTGCATCATCTTGTGTCAGCTCTCCATGTGTGTGGTGCCATTCTTGGGCAGGCTGCACTTCCTTTTGTGCTGGGCAGCTCTCCTTATGGGGCACTCCTTGCACGTGGGGCTCCCCTACGCGGGGGACATCCCTGCATGGAACGGCACTCTTTGCACGCATCAGCACTGCACATGGGCCAGCTCCACACAGGTCAAGGAGGCCCAGCGTTTGAACTGCAGACCTCCCGTGTGGTAGACGGAAGCCCTAACCACTGGGCCAAGTCTGCTTTCCTCAACTTAATCTTGTGAACAGTGAGAATCCAATGAAGATTTGTAAGTAGAGTAATCACTTCTTCAGATCTGCCTTTTTGGAACTTACTGTTGATAAGATAGAGAATGGTTTGGAGGAACTGTACCTAACTCTTCTACTATATTGTCATTATATTTGTATCTACCTGCTATTCTACATTTTCACATTGTATTATGGTTATTTCTGAAAATGTCTTAAGTTCTGCATCAGGCTGATCTCACTCATCTTTGTATCCCAGTATCAAGAAGTGCCTGATACCTAAAAAGGCACCCAGCATCTTTTTGCAAAATTGATGTGCAACAGTTCTCGTGTATGTGTGTACATGTGTGAGAAAATGTGTTTTGTGCCTCAAGCCTCTGAAGAAAGAGAACTGTATTTTTATTTCCCTTGTATCTAATTCCAAATACAAGTATAGGTCATGTTTGGCCTTTTATTAGCCTGCTCTTCCAGAGGAATCCTTACTGTTACTTAAATTCAGCTATTAAAAGGCAAGGACAGGAAAGAGGATGTAGCTCAGTGGTTGAGTGACTGCTTTGCATGTATGAGGTCCTGGGTTCAATCCCCAGTGCCTCCTAAAAAAAAGAAAGAAAAAAGGCAAGGACATAAGTCCACCAAAAACTTGTACATGAATGTTTATAGCAGCATTATTCATAATAGACCAAAACTAGAAACTATCGAAATGACTATCAACTTACGAATGGATAAATAAAATGTGGTATATCCATTCAATGGAATATTATTTGGCCATAAAAAGGAATGAAGTTCTGAAACATGCTACAACATGGATGAATCTTGAAAACATTATGCTAAGTGAAAGAAGCCAGTCACACTATATTAAATGAAATGTCTGGAGTAGTCAAATCTACAGAGACAGAAAGTAGGTCAGTGGAGGTGGATAGGACTATGATAGCTAAGGTACAGGGTGGTTTCTTTTTGAAGTGATGAAAAAATTTTTTAAAGATACAATTTATATTCAGTACGCTGGTGAGAAAAACTTGTAGTCAAAATGTTGAATGAGCTATTAGTAAGAGTAAACTTTGTCCCAATCTATGTTAGGCATCCAACAGAAATTTTAAATAAAGTAAAAAACTAACATTTCAGCTATAAATTAGGGTAAATAACTATAAATAATTCTTCATAAATGGAAATTCACTTTTACTTACAAGTATTTGCATTGATAAAAGCTTTTTGATTTTTAAAAATACTATAGCAATACATACTGAGTAAACTTGGATAGTATAGAAAAGAAAGAAAGCAAATAGGTCACATATAGTCTTATCACCCAAACAAAATATTTGATAAATTTTTAGCATATTTTTTTTTCTTTTAAGTTTGCTTAGTTTATTTTTTTAGGGCAATTTCTAGTATTTTTTCTTTTTTTCAAAGAAACTTTAGATTACATAAAAAAATATAGGGGATTCCCATATGCCCCACTCTCTCTCCCTCCCACACTTTACCACATTAACAACATCCTTCATTAATGTGGTACATTTGTTACAACTGATGAACACATATTGAAGCACTGAAATTAACTGTGGATTATAGTTTACATTAGAGTTTACACTCTGTTCTGCGCAATGTTATAAGTTATGACAAAATATATAATGGCCTGTATCTGTCATTGCAACATCATGCAGGACAATTCCAACGTCCTGAAAATGCCCCCATATTACACCTACACCTATTTTTCCCTCTCCCTCCCTTCACTGACTATGGTAAACAAAGTAGATTTATTATTACTTTAGTAATGGAAGAACTTTTAACTTTGTTATAAAGACAGTGATCACTTGAGATTCGGAGGGGAGGGAGAGGGAAGAGTAGGTGTAACATGGGGCATTTCTGGTACAATGGAGTTGTTCTGCATGATATTGCAATGATGGATACAAACCATTATACATTTTGTCAAAATCTATAAAATTGTGCAGTGCAAAGTATAAACCATAATGTAAACTCTAGACCACGGTTAGTGGCAATGCTTCAACATGTGTTCATCAATTGTAATTTCCTTAGTACCACACTAAGGAAAGATGTTGTCAATGTGGGAAAGTGTGGGAGAGGGAGGGGTTAGGGTATATGGGAATCCCCCATATATTTATTTTTTCCATTTCTCAATTAAATTTATTGGATACATATAAATTTTTTTTGAATCATACGATATGTTACACTGTTGCAGCAAAGCCAGGAGTTCTGAACTGCAGAAAGACCCAAAACCGGCACTCAAGTGGAGGAACAGATTTATTACATGTGGGCCCAGAGGAGAGTCAATCTCCAAATTTTGAGCCCCGTTTTTCAGTTTTCATAGGTTTATACAGGATTTCAGGTGGGATCAGCGTAACTTTTGCTCATTGGCTAACACTTTGCTAGGCGAAATTCTGCAAGTGGGGCTACAGGAGCAGAATGCAGTTGCAAGGTTGCGGGCTGATTTACAGAAGCGGGGGAGGGGGTCACTCATTTGATATCTTTCTGCTAGGTCATGTTTTCACAGGCTGATTTGCAGATACAGGGGGCAGGAGTTATTTACTTGATATTCTCCTGTAGGCCAATCCACAGAAGCAGAGGCAGGAGTGACTTGTTAGATATTTTTGCAAGGTTATGCTTTTTATTTCTTAACAATTCCCCCCTTTAACGACCTTAGCCTTTTTATAGGGCATTACTCAAGGTAAGTGGAAAAACAACTTAAGGTAGTAAAGCACCTCACAAGACACAAGTACATTATTAAGATTAGTGTACTGTCAGCTATACTCCAGTTTCTGGGAGCTGTAACTGCCAGTCCAGTTCCAAACAGCAAGTCATGCTGTCCAAAGAGGAGTAGGAAATAAAAGGAACAGGAGCCCATCTAGTCAGGTGATGGTGATTCTCACTGGGTCTAGGCAACTCGGATTTTCAAGTGACAGTCAGGTACGAGGTGAGTTGTTCAGTTGTTTTGTTTCTCATTGGAGTGTGCCCTTTTAACTCTAGTATGATGAATCCAAGAGCAAATACCTGAAACTCCAGTTTATCATAGACTTCATCCATGTAGGTGTCAGCTTGCAACCTTCCTCTCCCCCTCAAATTCCTTTAAGGCTATCTTTCAGTCTCTAGCTCTCTGAGACAGCTTGGTTTGCTTGTTTCATATCAGAGAGGTCATGTAGTATTTGTCCTTCAATGCCTGGCTTGCTTCACTCAACATAAGGGCCTCAAGATTCATCCATGTTATTACATGTGTTTGTACTGTATTCCTTCTTATAGCTGAGTAGTATTCCTTTGTATGTATATACCACATTTTGTTTATCCATTCATCTGTTGATGGGCTTTGGGTTGATTCCAACTTTTGGCAATAGTGAATAATGCTGCTATGAACACTGGAGTGCATATATCAGTTTGTGTCCTTATTTTCAGTTCTTCTGGGTCTATACCCAGCAGTGGAATTGCTGGGTTATATGGTAAATCTATAGCTAACTTTTGAGAAACCACCAAACTGTCCTCCAGAATGGCTGGATCCTTCTGCATTCCCACCAGCAGTGGATGAGTGTTCCCATTCCTCCACATCCTCTCCAGTACTTGTAGTCTTCTGTTTTTTTGATAGCTGCCAGTCTTATGGGAGTAAGATGGTCTCTCATGGCAGTTTTGATTTGCATTTCCCTAACAGCTAGTGATTTTGAGCATTTTTTCATGTGCTTTTTAGCTGTTTGTATTGCTTCTTTGGAGAAGCATCTGTTCAAATCTTTTTCACATTTTTGAAATGGGTTGTCTTTTTATTTTCGAGATATAGGAGTTCTTTATATATGCAGGATATAAGTCTCCTATCAGATACATGGTTACCAAATATTTTCTCCCATTGGGTAGGCTCTCTTTTCACTTTCTTTACAAACTCCTTTGAGGTGCAAAAGGCTTTAATTTTGAGGAAGTCCCATTTATCTATTTGTTCTTTTGCTGTTCGTGCTTTGGGTGTGAAGTTCATGAAGCCATTTCATATTACAAGGTCCTGTAGATGCTTCCTTACATTGTCTTCCAAGGTCTTGATGGTCTTGGCTCTTATATTTAGATATTTGATCCATCTTGAGTTGATTTTTGTATAAGGTGTGAGATGGTAATCCTCTTTCCTTCTTTTGCATATGGATATCCAATTCTCTAGGCACCATCTGTTGAAGAGGCCATTCTCTCCTAGTTGAGTGGGCTTGGTGGCCTTGTTGAATATCAGATGAGTGTATGTATGAGGATCTATATCAGAACTCTCAATTCAGGTTCATTGGTCAAGGTGTCTATCCTTGTGCCAATACCATGCCACTTTCACCACTGTAGCTTTGTAGTATGTTTTGAAGTCAGATAGTGTGATTCCTCCAATTTCATTTTTCTTTTTCAGTATGTCTTTGGCTATTCTGGGCTGCTTTCCTTTCCAAATAAATTTCATAGTTGGTTTTTCTAGTTCATTAAAAATGCTGTGTTGACTTTTATTGGTATTGCATTGAATCTGTAGATCAGTTTTGGTAGGATAAACATCTTAATAATATTTAGTCTTCCTATCCATGAACAGGAAATATTCTTCCATTTATTTAGGTCTCTGATTTTCTTGAACAGTGTTGTGTAGTTTTCTATGTATAAGTCTTTTACATCTTTAGTTAAATTTATTCCTAGGTATTTGATTTTTTAAATTTACTATTGTAAATGGTATTTGCTTCTCGATTTCCTCCTCAGATTGCTCATCATCAATGTACAAAATGCTACTGATTTTTGTGCATTGACCATATAACCTGCGACTTTACTGAACTCATTTATGAGATCTAGAAGCTTTGTTGTAGACTTCTCAGGGCTTTCTATGTATAGGATCATGTCATCTGCAAATAGTGAAATTTTGACTTCTTCCTTTCCTATTTGGATCCCTTTTATATCTGGTTCTTGCCTCAGTGCTCAAGCAAGTACTTCTAACACAATGTTAAATAGAAGGGAAGATAGGGGGCATCCCTGTCTTGTTCCTGATCTTAGAGGGAAGGATTTTAGGATTTCACCATTGTAAATGATGTTAGCTGTGGGTTTTTCATATATACCCTTTATCATGTTCAGAAAATTTCCTTGTATTCCGATCTTTTGCAGTATTTTTATCAAGAAAGGGTGTTGTATTTTGTTAAATGCTTTTTCTGCATGTATAGATATGATCATGTGATTTTTTTCCCTTCAATCTGTTTATGTGATGTATTACATTAATTGATTTTCTTATGTTGAACCATCCTTGCATACCAGGAACGAAACCCACTTGGTCATGGTGTATTATTCGTTTAATGTGTTGTTGAATATGATTAGCAAGTATTTTGTTGAGGACTTTTGCATCTAGGTTCATTAGAAAGATTGATCTGTAAATTTCCTTTCTTGTGGTGTCATTTTTTGGCTTTCATATTAGGGTAATGTTGGCATCATAAAATGAGTTAGGCAATGTTCCTTCTATTTTGATTTTTTGAAAAGTTTAAGCAAGATTCATGTTAGTGCTTTCCACAATGTTTGGTAGAATTCACCTGTGAAGCCGTCTGGCCCTGGGCCCTTCTTAGTTGGGAGGTTTTTAATGACTGATTCTATCTCTTTACTTGGGATTCGTTTCTTGAGATCATCAGTTTCTTCTTTTGTCAATGCAGGCTGTTTATGTGTTTGTAGGAATTTGTCCATTTCCTCTAAATTGTCTTTCTCGTTGGAATACAGTTTTTCAAAGTATCCTCTTATGATAGTTTTTATTTCAGTGGGGTCAGTGGTGGTCACCCTTCTCATTTCTTATTTTGTGTATCTGCATCTTCTCTCTTTCCTCTTTGTTAGTCTAGCTAAGGGTTTGTCAATTTTATTGATCTTCTCAAAGAACCAGCTCTTTATTTTTTCGAGTGCTCTCCTATTTTCTATTTCATTTAGTTCTGCTCTGATCTTTGTTATTTCTTTCTTTCTTCTTTCTTTGGGGTTAGTTTGCTGTTTTTTTACTAATTCCTCCAATTGTGCAGTTAGTTCTTCAATTTTAATTCTTCTTTTTTGATGCATGAATTTATGGCTGTGAATTTCCCTCTCAGTACAGCTTTTGCTGCATCCCAAAAGTTTTGATATATTGTTATTATTTTCCTTAGTTTCAAGGTAGTTATTGATCTGTTGAGATTTCCTCCTTGACCCACTGTTTTTCTAAGAGTGTGTTGTTTAACTTCCATATCTTTGTGCCAAATCTGGGTCTCTGATCCTTGCAGATTTCCAGCTTCATTCCACTGTGGTCAGAGAAATTATTTTGTATGATTTCAATCTTTCTGAATTCTTTGAGACTTTCTTTGTGGCCTTGCATGTGGTCTGTCTTGGTGAATGGTCCATGCACACTTGAGAAGAATGTATATCCTGCTGTATTTGGGCGTAATGTTCTGAATATGTCTATTAGGTCCAGATCCTCTAATATATTGTTTAAATCTTTGTTTCTTTATTGACTCTCTTTCAAGATGTTCTGCCCAATGGTGATAGTGGTGTGTTAAAGTCCCCCACTATAATTGTAGAGGCATCTATTCCTTCCCTTAGTTTCTCCAGTGTTTGCCTCATGTATTTGGAGGTGCCCTTGTTAGGGGCATAAATGTTTATGACTGTTCTTTCTTCTTGAAAGATTATCCTTTTCACTAATATGTAGTGTACATCTTTGTCTCTCACAATAGTTTTGCATTTAAAGTCTATTTTGTCTTATATTACTATAAGTATTTCTGCCCATTTTTGGTTATTATTTGCCTGTAAGATTGTTTTCCAGCCAGTCACTTTCAATCTCTTTGAATCCCTGGGTCTAAAGATGTGTTTCTTGTAGACAGCATATAGATGGGTCATATTTCTTTATCCAATCTTCCAATCTGCGTCTCTTAACAGGTGAGTTTTATCCATTGACATTCAGTGTTATTACTTTCAAGGAATTACTTATATTAGCCATATTTTCTTTGGATTTGTGTTTGTCATATGCTATTTGATTTTTTCCCCTCTTTTTGTCATTTTAGTTGTTCTTACACTCTCCTCCAATTCTGTCTCTCTTGTTTTTGTCTTTCCTCCTGCAGAACTTCCTTTAGTATTTCTTAAAGGGCAGATTTCTTGTTGGTACACTCTCTTAGTTTCTTTTTATCTGTGAATATTTTGAACTCTCCATCATTTTTGAATGCTAGCTTTGCTGAATAGAGTATTCTTGGTTGGAAATTATTTTCTTTTAGTACCTTGACTATGTCATACCACTGCCTTCTTACCTCCATGGTTTAAGATGAGAGAGCAGCACTTAATCTTATGGAGCCTCCTTTGTATGTGATGGTTCTCTTTTCTCTTGTTGCTTTTAGTATTTTCTCATTGTCTTGCCCATTGGATAATTTGACAAGTATATCTCTTGGGGTAGGCCTGTTGAGATTTATGCTGTTTGGGGTGCACTTTGCTTCCTGGACATGTACATCCATCTCCCTCAATAGGTTTGGGAAGTTTTCAGCCATTATTTCCTCCAACACCCCTTCTGTCCCCTTTCCCTTCTCTTCTCCTTCCGTGATGCCTTTAATGCATATGTTGTGCATTTTGTGTTGTCATTCAGGTCCCTAAGTCCCTGCTGGCTTTTTTCTATCTTTTTATCGATCAATTCTACTATCTTTTTGATTTCAGATGTGTTGTCTTCCACATCATTAGTTCTTTCCTCTGCCTCCTCAAATCTGCTGTTATTTGCTGAGAGTGTATTTTTGATTTCTTAAATTGTGCTGTTGATCCCCATCATATCTGTTTTCTTTCTGGGTATGATTGCAATTTCTTCTGTATGCTCTCCAAGTGTTTTCTTAATATGCTTAATCTCTTCCTTCACTTCATTAAATTGGTCCATGATACATGTTTTGAGAGCTTTAATTAGTTGTTCGAGGTTCCACTCCTCTTCCTGGTTTTTAGTTTGGTCATTGGATTGGGTAATGTTTTCCTGATTATTGGTATGGTTTGTAGTTTTTTGTTGCTGTCTGGTTATCATTTTATCTTGTTGGGTTTATTCAGTTGATTAGGTTCTTCCTCTTGGGTTTAATTAATTGTTTTTGTATTCATGTTAAGTCTTCTCTTTGTTACTTTGTTCTTACTCTATTTCCTTGTTGTTGGCTAAGTTCCTTGAGCAAGCACTAATTTTGTTGCAGTCTCTCCAAATCAAGTCCAGACACCTCCTGCTTTGTAGGTTCCTGAAACAGCCTGCTCCAGCAGGATTCTATCACCATTCATCCAGTCCCTTGCAGGACAGATGATGATGGTGTACTAACTCGGACTCCATTTTGCCTTGCCTACCCCTCTATTTTTGAAGTAACATTTATGTAATCTAAAGCTTCTTTAAAAATAAAAAAATTACCAAAAAAAAAAATTTTTTTTGACTGTGGTAATGGTTCCACCTATCTGGATATATTAAAAATCCTTCAAGTGTATATTTTAAATGGGTGAATTTTATGATGTGTGAATCATTTAACTCAAGCTGTCATTTTAAAAAGGATGAGATCTTTTAATTAAAGAAGGAATTTCTCTTATCTTAATATGCAACAATTTAGAGAAGTCAAGAAAAGTCATATTTGTGGCACAGATACACCATCTTAACTTTATAGATATTCAAATATGATGGAATGGACAATACTTCACTTGGAAAAAATAAACTGCTTCATACTTAGTTAAGATTATTAATATAAAGTTAACATAAATAACTGGATAGCTCTTATTTTGAACTCATGCTGCCAAGAATATAGGAGCCTCTAGCTTTAAGGCAAATTAGATCCAGATGGGATCAGTTCTGCTTTTCAAGTTGGTAAGCTAACTTACAGCAAAGTTTAAGTCCCTTAAAGGAGAAAAACATGCTTTACCCTAAGTTTTGTTCTAAAAGCCTAAGGTGAGGGAAAAGATATGTTGGGGAGAAATATACAATGACTGAAAAATGTTAAAGGTCCCCAGTTGGCAGCAGATACAAAATAACTGAAGGAATAAATGTCAGATATACCTCCCTATTACACAAGCGAGTAGGTTTTTCTAAAATTTCTAAAAATTTTAAAAATTAAATTTTTTTTTTAAAAAGATACATAGATAACAAAAAATGTTACATTTAAAAAATATAAGAGGTTCCCACATACCCCACAATGGGTTGCTCTTCCAAACAGTTTTAGATCTCATCCATTGTTTGGCCAAATGCCCTTTGGGAACTTATAGGGGATGTAGTAGTTGCAAATTACTTCACCATATGAGACAGTATCTCTCTTGCATACATATAGATACTTACATAGATACTAAATCATACCTTTCCTTTGCCCATAGGTGAAACCTAAGTAATAGTGTCCAATAAACTTGGGACATGTACTTTTAAAAAAGGAGTCTCATCTCAAAACTTAAATAAGAATCAAGCAGCTAACTTCTCAAATGGATATTAGCATTTGGTAGAGAAAAAACAGTGAAAAGCTGAAGCTGTGGGAACTAAAAGACTTACTAAAAAATGTAATTTCAGGAAAACATGAACAAAATTCCTTTTTTCTAGTTGTCCCATTCCAATAAGAGACCAATTTACAATAAGCAAAAATGGTTTCCCCAATACGTAATTAATATGATTAATATGCTTGCTTAGGAACAGTTGGTGGTGGGTGTTTGCAGCTCTCCAGACTGCAAAAACATTCCATTTTGCTGAAAGGCTATGTGCCAAGAAACTAGGATCCTGCTTTCAGAGTGTGAGAAAATAATATCCATTCTGTTCTATTTTCCCATACATGAATTACAAAATCTCTGTGAAATAAAGAATGTCTTCAATTTGAAAAAGATGAAGAACATACAATAAATATTCATATTTCTTTATACTGTGGAGTATCAGAAATCTTACAGGCAGGATATGTATCTTTGGGGATCCTGGACCATATGTACAATTAAGTGATCTTAAAAGCCTGATGAGAAGAAAGGATTGGAAAAGGCTGACTGATGATTTACAATGTTTTGGTGGTACGCTTACTTGTGCTATGAGAAGACCAATGGTAAAAAAAGAATAGCCTTTTTATGTTGTCAGAGGGACACTCATGTAAGATTCATCTTCTCACATGATAACAGTCATTAACAAATTCCCTAATAGCTGGAATGTTACTTTTTTACACTGGTATGACTGGTCTGAAAAATATTTTCAATAAGAATCTTTATATCTTCAAATGGCCACAATGGCTAAACATCTGAGGAAAATCAAGACAGAGAACTATTTTTCAAGTTAAGTATGATTTGTGAGCATTGAACTCAAATGTATTATCTAAAGGGTAACAGGGAAATATTTAATTTGTTTGGTCAAGCATTTATTCTTGCCCAGATGATACTTGCTTCTTGCTGTCTATGTTAAGACAGATGTTAGGAGAACTGAGTGGCTTTCAGAGGGAAAAGCATCTTATAATTTCTTTATTTTATTTATTTTCTTTAATTTTTTGGTGGTATCGGTAACCCAGGACCTCATACATGGGAAGCAGGCTTTCAACTACTACTGAGGTATATCCCCTCTCCAAATTTTGAAGTTTTATTTTTTAGGAGGTACCAGGGATTGAACCGCAGACCTCATATATAGGAGGCAGGTACATCTGCTCTCCTTATAATTTTTTAAAGTCACTTATCAAAATGACTTCACCATTGTAAAGTTCCCTGTATAGTTAGTTCAAGAAGGTTTTGGAGGAAGTCAAGGGAATGCTGTCAGTTTAGTGGTCCAGGACAAAGATTCCTTGTGTTCTTCCACTTTGGCTATCCAAAATACTATCATTTGTATGCATTAGGGATGTAAGAAGAGTGTGGTAGGTAATAGAAAGTTGAAAGGAAAAGATTCTATTCAAGACTTCCTAATATAAACTGCAATATGTCAGTGTGCTACTGATTATACATTTCTTAAAAACTTATTTAGGTCCATTGTGACAGCACTGATAAGCAACATTTAAAAATCAGTATAACTAACACTGATGATGTAAAAATGTGATTGTGGCTGAAAGGGGTAGCCTAGGGACATAAATGTCAATCGAAAGGAAGCTAGAGGATAATGTAGGAACTGTATAATAGTTATTTTAGTGGTGGATGAAGATTGTGGTTAATAGTATAAATATAAGAATGTTCTTCTATTATAAAGTGCTAAGTATATGGTGATATATGGGAAAACTACAACTATTGAACTTATGGACAGGTAGTTAACAGTAATATTGTATTTTTGCAGCAATGGCAAAGAAGATATATATCAATTCTAAGGGTCAACAATAAGGGGGTAAAAGAAGGTATGGGATTTTTCCTTTTGGAGTAATGAAAATGTTCTAAAATTGACTGAGGTGGTAAACAACTCTGTAATAAAGTGAGAGCCAAAGAGTATACACTTCAAATGGATTGTACAAAGCATGGGAATGTATAACACAGTGAATCCCGTGGTGGATGATGGACTGTAGCTAACAGAATAAATACGAGAACATTCTCCCATGAACTATATATAAAAATATATATATAATACTAATACAGGGTGCTAATAATAGAGTGGGTTGGGGGAAAATTCACAAAATTTAAGACGTGTATTATAGTTAGTAGTAATATTTTGATGATTAACTTTCATCATTTGTAACAAATGCTCCAAAACAATGCAAGGTGTTGGTGGTGGGGTGATGTATGGGAGCCTTGTATATTATACGTGTTTGTTTTTTAAGTTCACAACTTTTACCATGTATTATTGTCTATGTATGTTCATGTATGAATGATATACCTCAATAAAAAATTTTAAAATGAAAACAAAATGAAAAAAAAAAAAACAAAATAGGGAAACGGACTTGGCCCAGTCGTTAGGGCATCCATCTACCACATGGGAGGTCCGCGGTTCAAACCCCGGGCCTCCTTGACCCGTGTGGAGCTGGCCCATGCGCAGTGCTGATGCGCGTAAGGAGTGTCGTGCCACGCAGGGGTGTCCCCCACGTAGGGGAGCCCCAAGCGCAAGGAGTGCGCCCCATAAGGAGAGCCGCCCAGCGTGAAGGAAAGTGCAGCCTGCCCAAGAATGGCACCGCACTCATGGAGAGCTGACACAACAAGGTGACACAACAAAAAGAAATACAGATTCCCGGTTCTGCTGATAAGGATAGAAGTGGTCACAGAAGAACACACAGCAAATGGACACAGAGAGCAGACAACTGGGGTGGGGGCAAGGGGAGAGAAATTAAAAAAAAAAAAAACCTTTTAAAAAAAAGGACCAAACAGAAAAATAAAGAGAAAACAGTGAAAACTTCTGTGGAATTAAGTTTTCTAGCAAGACAGGGAGTGCATGCCTGAATGATGTCAATTTGATTACCCAAAATATATATGTAATCCAGAGAAATCCAGAGATTGTTAATACGGTCCAACAAATGGAGCTGAGCCATACTCTTTGTAATTTACAAGGGTTTATCCTAGGGCTATGATCTTAAGATACAGCAGTTTAGTGAAACCTAGATGATTTACATATATTATCTCCCATAACAATATCTAATAAAAATCCTGTTTGGTAGATATTATTTCCATTATAAAGGAAATAAGACCCAGAAATGTTGCCCAAGGTCTCTCAGCTAGTAAGAGGTAGAGTAAGTTAGAGAGTGTGTCTGATGACAGAGCTTCTTCCAGTATACCTTAGCTCCTTTTTCTGTATTTTCTTACAGCCCCTGAATCATCATGAAGAGTTAAAGAACTCTCAGAATGACTTGTGAACCACCTTGGTGGGGATTTCTTGCTGTTTGGAATCAAGAGCTTCTGATTTCTTCTGGAGGGCTGGGAATCTCTGCCTATCTTCAAGCAGTTAATTAACCTAAAAGTCAGACAGAACAGGGCACTTCACTGCTTCAAACTGAATTCTAACAGTAAAGCTTAAAGGTTCCTTGACTAGAATTGCTGAAACTTTTTACATAAAACTAAAGAATCCAAGCCAGAGGTATAAAGTTTTGGTCAGGTTAAACCTAAATAAAGCTTAGAGCTCATAATCTAAAACAAAGATCCCATGAAAGCAGAATCCTTCTATGAAAAGCACATAGTGGGAGTGGACTTGGCCCAGTGGTTAGGGCGTCCGCCTATGACATGGGAGGTCCGAGGTTCAAACCCTGGGCCTCCTTGACCTGTGTGAAGCTGCCCATGCTCAGTGCTGATGCGCGCAAGGAGTGCCGTGCCACACAGCAGTGTCCCCGGGTAGGGGAGCCCCACGCACAACGAGTGCGCCCCATAAGGAGAGCTACCCAGTGCGAAAGAAAGTGCAGCCTGCCCAGGAATGGCACTGCACACACAGAGAGCTGATGCAGCAAGATGATGCAACAAAAAGAGACACAGATTCTCAGTTCTGCTGACAACAGAAGCGGACAAAGGAGAACACACAGCAAATGGACACAGAGAACAGACAAGTGGGGTAATGGGAGAAAGGGAGAGAAATAAATAAAATAAATCTTAAAAAAAAAAAAAGCACATAGTTTTTCCATTGTTAGCCAGAAAAGATTGGGAATTTTAGGGAATGGTACCAGAATATTTTAACCTGCCTTATAGTAGCTAGCATCATACTAAGTGTGATGTAATTTACTATCACCATGGCATTTTACAGGATAAATCTTAAATGGTCATCTCACAAATATTATCATTCATTGTTATGCCCATGTATGCCTCTCCCAAGAAACTATAGGAAAGTTGTTTACAGCCAGTAAAGCACTTCTTTCTTCTTAAAGGCCTTGCCTGCAGATAGGAGCTGAAAATTGTGGGAATATAAGGACAGACCAGAGACAACAGAAAATTCATTTGTAGCCAAAACAGATTAAGCAAACACACAAGCAAAAACCACTTTCCACAAGCATGGACATCTAGGCACTTACTTTAGAAAAATAATTTTCATATTGATTTGAGATGCAATGTGGAAAGAATATCTCTTAATAGGTGTCTGGATTCTAGTTTTTTTTAATCATAAATATTTGTTTAACTTTAAGAAAATTATTATACTTCTTTGGTCCTCAGTTCCCTTGTCTTTAAAATAAGAGAGTATACTTGATTTCCAAGTTATCCTCTTACTATAACATTCTATGAATTTCATGTACTGTACTGTAAAATTTCTACACAGGATTACCCTATGTCTATGACATTTGCAGCAAAAAATCAGCACATCCGTACAGGATTTATCCTTAGTTTTCAGGGACCATTGTTGAACCTTCTAAGACATACAAAAAATCATTTTAGAGATGCTATAGTTCCAAACTGGTTCAGTGGACCTCTCATACAAAACGTGGACTTTTCTCTAGGGGATTCTATAGTTGTAGATGTCAGAGTATTTGCAGAGGCAAAATATTTGGGATTTCAGAGCCTGTGAAGGCCTTTTAGCACAATCCTTATCTCCCAAACACCTTTCTAACTCAATAATTAATGTATGAAATTAAAAAGAGGTGCCTCTAGTTGAAATCAACTGAACTAAGACACTTTGTTTATTAAGATGCAAATATCCTTGATAAAAATAACATTTTAAAGTGCAATGAGAATGAATTTCTAATCCTTTCTCTGGGGAGAATTCCTTCCTCTCAGTAAAAGAACTATGGGCTATTTTTTTCTTATGACAAACAATTATATAGATTCACACTTTGAGCACTCTGCTTTTTTATATCCATGTTATTTATTAGGGCATTCATCTATCAAGAGCAAACACATATGTCAGTCCATTCTGTATCATGAAACATATGAACTAAGTGCAATGGGAACATGGAAGAAGGGTACTTAACCCAGCTAGGGAAAGGAGAAGGTGGACATCGGGAATATCTTCATGGTGGAAAGGCTTCTTAAGTCTGATCTGAAAGAATATATTGGACTTAGCCAAGTAGAGAAGTAGGATAAAGTTGTTCCAAGCAAAATATAGTATAGGCAAAGACTTGGAGGTAAGAGAAAACAAGAGACAGCATGCAGGTTTAGAGAAAAGCAAGTGCTGCTGAGGAGGTAAAGGAAGAAACTGAAAAATATAAGAAGGAACTTGATTACATAGGGTCTTTTTTTTTGGGGGGGGGGGAGGTTTACTAATGACATGTTCTTTTTTTCTTCCCCTCCCCCTTTCCTCTCTCCCACCCTGCTGTTTTTGCTGTCTGTGTCCATTTGTTGTATTATTTTCTGTATTTATTTCCCGAGATTGTCTTCCCGTTTTTCCTCCTCTAGGAATCACCAGGATTTGATCTTGGGGACCTCTGATGTGGAGAGAGGCTTTGTCAATTGCGCCACCTCAGTTCCTGGTCTCTGCTGCACTTCACCTTGACTTTCTCCTTCATCTCTCTTTTGTTGAGTCATCATCTTGCTGTGTGATG
The DNA here is from genome assembly GCF_030445035.2 of Dasypus novemcinctus. Lineage (NCBI taxonomy): Eukaryota > Metazoa > Chordata > Mammalia > Cingulata > Dasypodidae > Dasypus > Dasypus novemcinctus. The sequence goes on from NC_080675.1 coordinate 43,120,894, forward strand.
CACTTGCATGGCCACTGGCTCACCGCGTGGGTACTCAGCTTACTGCACAGGCACTCAGCTCACCACATGGACACTGGTTCACCGTATGGGCACTGGCTCATCACGTGGGCACTGGATCACCATGTGGGCACTTGCATGGGCACTCCGCTCACTGCGTGGGCACTTGGCTCACCACGTGGGTACTTGCGTGGGCACTCGGCTCACCATGTGGGCACTCGGCTTGCTGTGCGGGCACTGGATTGCCACGTGGGCACTCATGCGGGCACCTGGCTCACCATGCAGACACTTGTGCAGGCATGCGATTCACTGCGTGGGCACTTGGCTCACCATTCGGGCACTCAGCTCGCCATGTGGCACTGGCTCACTGTGCAGGCAAGCTTTCTCTTCTTTTTCACCAGGAGGCCCCAGGGATAGAAACCCAGGTTCTCCTATATGGTAGGTGGAGGTCTTTTTGCTTAAGCCACATATGCTTCCCTACAGAGGGTCTTATGTGATGTGTCATGGAGTTTGGATTTTCATCTTGAGGTTATGGGAAGGACAAATGAAGAGCTTGAGGCAAGAAATGTTAACTAAAGTGCCATTTGAACAGATATCTTGGCATTAAATTGTAGAATCAATTGGGAGGATGCTAATTGGGGGTAGGGACACTGTTGTAATAATCCAGGAAATTAATACTAAAGATATAAACTAAAACAATAGCATGGGAATGGAGAACAAAGGGTGGATTCAAGAGGATGTAGAAAAAACACTTTGGATGACCTCATGCATGCCAGTGGTTTCAGGTACTACCTATAACGTTATTTCTAAATCTCTAGCGCTGCCAAGACCTTCCCTGAGCTCTAAACTCATATATCATTGTTTAATATTATATCTCTTTTGCTGGTAAATTTAGCACAACCAATATCAAACTTATTTTCTTTATTTCTATACTACTTGTTTCTTCTACTTGCTCTTAGGCCAAAAACTAAACTCGAAAGTCTACATTCAAGAAATTGACAAAGAAAGGCAATCCGTCACAGGAGCCATGAAAGGAGACAAGTATCACATTGCTGACCTACCTCTCTCCTGCACTAGACAGTGAGATCCATGGGGTTAGTTTTGTTTTATTCATCAATATATATCTAGGACTTAACATAGTACATGATATATCAAAGAAAGTTAATAAATATTTGTAGAACAAACTGAATTTCTAAAATATTTTCTAAACACCTAAATAAAGTGTCAAGCAGGTCTAATTATAACAATTTTTTATTAAAATTGAATTTGCTCCAATTCAAACACCGAATAGAAACTCATTATTATTTGTCATCATTTGTGGAAACATTGACAAAAAAAGTTAACGACCCATTAAGAGTTTGCTAACTTATGAGTAATAAATGATGGATAAATGAAGACAAAATAAGCACATCAAGGGAAAATGAGAATTCATCTGACAGCAACTTTTTTCTAGAGGAAAAATAGAAATGGTAGTTTTCAACTTTTTTTCCTTAAAAGAACTGAAGTTTCCGTCTATATGTGACTTGGAATACACACTGAGATTTTTACAAGACGGCAGGGATGCTTAAATGATTTCTGTAATAGGGAAAGTAGTATTAATTTTTTTTCTAAGTTAAGTTTACATTCATATTTTCTGAAAATGTCTTGGTGTTGATTGATATCAATAAATATCTGGAATATTTTGTGTTTAATAATAGAAGTTTATTTTATTAAAATTGATTTCTGGATTCACATAGTGAATTTCTGATTAATTCCCTACTGCTATGTGAGTTTTCTAATCTATGTAAGAAAAATTTTAAGCCTAATGACATACACATCTAAAGGAATTCAAGTCAAAGATACAGGATCAGTTCAAACCACATAAAGACAATGTCTAAATAGGGTCAGGGATCAAAAAGCTAGAATCTGGCATCTAATATTTTACTAGTGTAGGTCTTTTAATTTTAGATAATATCATTTGATATGTTATATACCATTACTTTTTATATTTAAATACTGGAAGAAGAAGAACAGAAATCTTGAGTCCTTAATCCTATTCCTACTCTGCTCTGAGTCTGAGTTTGTTTACTGGAAAATCAGGGTGTTTATATAGATGCTATGTAATATTCCAATTTGAATATTTTATGATTCTATGAGTAAAATCTTTTATTTATAAAATCAATCCTTCTGAATTTTTCTATCCACATAACAAAACAATTAAGAAGTTATATTTTATTCAGAATGCACTAAATACAACTTCTATGCTGAATTTTTAGAAATGGAAATTGTTGACTAAAACTGAAAACACTGGGAAAAACTACATTTCTGTCTTTCCAAAAGCTGCCCACAACATGCCATTACACTAACACCAGAAAATGCGAAGAGAGATGATGTAGAAAAAGCGAGATCAGCCTGGCTGCTTAGCATAAATTCCATGGGCAAATTGATGTATTTATTATATTTTATATTTTACATACATGTTTTCCACAACAGGAAAATATCATAATAAGACACATAAGTTATCTCCCATTTCTGACAGAAAAGACATCAGACAGACTCAGAGTTAACTATGTTTTTCAATCAGTGCTTACAGACCTTTCTGTAGTTTACGATGTTGATATTTTGATGGACAGCAGCAATATAAATGATCTTTTTCCATTTTTAAGAAAAGGAGGTTCTATGTGTGTTTTACTCTGTATACATTTAAAACTCACCTGAGATTGGAATAGAAATAAAAACCAAAAAGAATGATGATAGTAATTGTGATGATGGTTAATAACCTTTCTATTTCAGGAAACTTATTGTCAATATGAAACATACTTGGAAAGAAATGAAGAAAAGAAAGGACATCAGGCTAATAGAACAGTACCTCTGTAGTTGTTGATTTCTGTCCCAAGCACCGGAGTCATTTCCAGGACTGTGATGAAGGCTTTGTCCATAGATGTCAGAGGAAATGGAGACATGCGGTGCCTTCTAGCCACCTTGGTGATATCGACAGCACTGTGACCTAAACATGAAGAGAATTAACTGAGAATACATGCTAAAACACTGATTTAAAAGTAGGAATTACTTATGAATATCAACTCTCAATATTCAAATGCCCCAAATGAAGGTTACAAGGTGAGAAAATATATCTTCTGTTTCCAAAATGTAGTTGCTCTGACAGATCATTAAATCAAGTTAGTGTGTTGAGTGATATAAGAGATACAAAGGGGAAAATATTGTATGTCTCACTTATATGAAATAATTAGAATATGCAAATTCATGAAATCAGAAACTACAATACAGGTTAACAGGGCCTGGGTGGGTGTGGAGAGTGGGGAGTAATACTTTGTTGGTATGGAGTTTCTGTTTGGAGTGATGGAAATGTTTTGGTAATGGATGGATGATGTTGATGGTGACGCATTGTGAATGTAATAACACCAGTAGATTGTATACTTGAAAGTGGGTAAAATGGGAAATTTAGCTTGTATACATGCTACCAGAATAAAAATGTTAAAAACTCACAGAATATACAATCCTAATGTAAACTATGGACTACAATTAATAGTATAATTAAAATAGTATTCTTTCATCAATTAAAATAAAGATAGCATACTAATGCAAAATGTTAACAATAGGTAAAATTACGTGTTTGTGTGTGTTGATAATTTGGAACTCTGCACTATTATATGATTTTTCTATAAACCAAGAACTGCAATAAAAATAATAATAATATAAAGTTAAATCAAGTTAGCAGTGTTACATCATGTGTCAAAATTTGGCAAAATTTAATAATGATTTTGGCTTATCCTTTTTAGCACTATGTGTCAGATACTCTTCTAAATTAACTCATTAATCTTTACAACAACCTTATAGATAGGACAGTAATTATCCTTATTTATAGATATGGTAATAGAGGCTTAGAAAGACTATATATTTTGACCTAAATCACCCAGCTCTTATTAACAAAAGAGCCAGGATTTGAATGTACATTGATTGTCTGGCTTCTAGAACTATATCCTTATGTACCTATTTTACTAAATTTTGAACAGTTAATGAGCTAGCTAGTAAAATGAAATACATCAAACTTGAATTTACTTAGGATTACATGAGAAAATTTTAAAGAAATAATAGGTGAAAACTTCTCAAATTTAACAAAAGACATAAATATGCACATCTAAGATGCTCAACAAACTCTAAAGGGATAACCCCAAATAGACCAATGCTGTAGCATATTATAATTAAATTATCAAATGCCAAAGAGAGAATTCTGAAAGCCACAAGAGAGAAGCAACATGTTATGTACAAGAGAGCCTCAATAAGATTAAGTGGTGATTTCTAATTGTAAACCATTGTGGCAAGAAGGCAATAAGATGACATATTTATAGTGCTGAAAGCAAAAAGTTGATATCTATATATAGAATTCTATATCTGGCAAAACTATCTTTCAAACATGAGGGAGCAATTAATATAAATGCCAGTACTAATTGGTTTGTAACTTTACTTTTTACCTCCTATGGTGTCTAAGCAGCAAATGCATAAAATATGATAAATCAGTGGGTTTGGACTCGTAATATATAAACATGTAATTATATAGTGATAAGAACTATATAAAGAAGGGTACAGGAACATAATTTGTGTATACTATTGAAGTCAAGTTGGTGTTCAAGAAAATGAGATTATTACAGATTTAGGATGTTAAATTTAAGCCTCATGGTACCTAAAAAGAAAATATTGGAGAATATGCAAGCTCAGAGAGAGATACTGGAGGACAGGTTGTCAAGCACAAGAGGTAGAGAGAATGATGAGTTAATGCAAAATGAGTGTGGGGTTTCTCTTTGGGGGAAGGAGGAAGCTTTAGTAATAGAAGGTGGAGAGAGTATTGCAACACTGTGAATGTGATTAACGCCACTGAATGGTATGCTTGGGAGTGATAAAGATAGGAGAAATGACATATATATGGTCCCGTAATTAAAAAAAAAAAAAGAAAGAGCAACTAAAGAGACGATGAAAATTAAATGAAATTCATGATCCTGAGTGGGATCTTGCAAGGGAGGAGAAAGCTCTAAAGGACATTAACGGGACATAAAAAAAAAATTGGAATAGAAATGGAATATACATAATGTTAAATTTTTTGAATTTGGTTACTATACTCAAGGTGGGTATATGTAAGTACATATCCTTGTTCTCCAGACTTTCGATATGTGAGACAAATAAGCTCCCATCTCTTTAAACAAACCACTTAATAATAGTTGTATATATCCCCCAGTAGTCTGTGAGTTTCTGGTGATTGCATATTATTAAATTGAGTACATTTCACCTACCCGAGCAACTGTCCAGACATGTTCACTGAATTGACTGAAAGACACTGCCTCAAAGATATTTTATTGAAAGATAAATGACATTGCCATAATTACTCATAGAAAAGTGCATATATAGACATTCATACTCTTAATATGACATTTCTTTCTGTGGGCAATCAGAAAATTACAAAATTTTCTAAGCTTGAAGGACCTTTGAGATTATACAGCACTAAATTTGAATAATATTTTCTATTCAAAATTGTAGGTGACCCTTAAAAAAGGATTACATGTGATTTATCATTCGCTTATAATTGAAATGTGAATGTATTTATAACTCACTTTCTCAGAGGTCCTGTCCTACTCATTCAAATGTTAAAACACCTATTTTTAGAACCAGTGTAAATGGAAAGAATGATTGGGATATCCACTTCTGCTTTTTATTCAGGTTTATAGATCTTAGATATGACCTTTTTCTGTGATGTTTTACTTTCTTTATGGTGCAAACTGTATATAATTATTACAAAAGACTTCCCTTTCAAATCTATTTAATTTTTGAGGATAAAACTATTCCACTGAATATGTTTTGTAGTAGAGAGAAAAGTTTTCTTATTAGGTAGCTGCTTGATTACTGGTGATATGCACATACATTCAGTAAATATTTGTTGAGTACATTTATGAAACAGATGTAGAAAGGGACTGGGGACACACAAAGTAAGATATACTCTACCATGAAGAACATTACAGCCCTGGAGAAAGAAAATACATGAAAATAAATAAGTAATAAGAGTGAGAGGGTAGTAAACCACCTGATGGTTCTCTAACAATAGAGACTGGTAGTTTTCTTTGAGTTGTTTGGAAATTGTAGTGTGGATATATACCAGCTTGAAAAATCTTCCTCATCTCTGAAACAATTTTGTATGCTGTTTATACTTCTTTTAGGGCACTTACCACTCTCTATTTTATTTTATAGAGATTTAAATATTTCACCTGACCCTCAAGGGCAGGGACTATAACTTATTAATTTTTGTATCTTTCACCTCTTTTAGAATAATGCCTTCCTTATACTTAGAATAGGTGCTTACTATTAATAAATGCTTGGAGTATAGATGAATAAGCAAAAAAATAGTCCAAAGCTGGGAACAGAAAAGGAAATTAGAGCTTCCGCTTCTGTTTTTGTTTTTCTAAGCCCTTCAATATTTACAGACCTCAAGTGATAAAGTGAAACAAACTTTGATCTAATGGATTAATGTTGCTCCCTGACTAAATTATTTGCCTTTTAAAACATGGGTCTTCTAAATAAGTAATAAGGTAACTGAAAGAAATGTCTCAAAGGAGGAGTATTTTAAATACTCTGGCACATTAGCAGGTATGTGTGTGTATCTGTGTGTTTTCAATGAATATTTACTGAGCACCTTTTATAGGCCCAAAGGCTTTTCATGATCCACTTGAAATTACACAGTAGTAACATTTAGCTATTTCACAAATTAAGAAGGGCAAACTTGATTCTATATATACGAGAAAAAAAAAAAAGATTCAGCTAAAATAAGTTAGAAAACCATTGATCTAGGTGATCTTATACTTGCATTTTCAAACCAAATGAGATAAACAATACTCCAGGGATAGTACCAGGGACATACACAGAGAAGTACTAGAAACTGGAGGCCCAGGCTGAGGATGCACAGCATTCACATATACAGCTCAAGGCCCCTTAGAAAGGCCTCCCAAGGACTGCCCATTTTTAGAAGGCAAGCATTTCCAAATACGTCTGATAAGAAAATAGTTATATTTCCATTTTTTAAAGGAATACATTTTCAACTATTTTCTGATATTGACACCAATGATTTGCAAGGAGCTTCACAAAGAAAACTTCAGAAAACTTAAGAATAGTTATCTTTGACTTCTCTTATTCTGTACATTACAGCCCCAAAGTACTTTGGCTGCCTTGGGCCATTAGAGAACTCAAACAGGTAAGAGGAAGAACCACACATTGTTCTCTCTATACACCATTCCTCTTTTGATTCTGAGGCCAGCATAGAAGTCTAATATAAGAGAAATTAGCAAGGAGAAAAAGCATCCACTTTTGTCTCTTCAAGGCCAGCTGACAGTTTTTATTGTATAGTCCATAAAATCCATTTAGATAGAAGGAAAGGAAGGAGAGAATAATTTTTAAAAAGTTAAGAAGGTTATAATTAAAGGAAGCTTAGTTTAGAGAGAGAGAAAACAGTTTCCTAAAAGCAAAAACTATTTTATGGTCACAAAACATTCTGATAGCTACCTTAGAAATGGATACCAATAGTCATAAAGACCATTCAACTCATTCACACAACAAAACAAAACAAAAACCTGAAAACACACATTGTATTGAGAAGATCATAGTGTTCAATGGACAGTTCTTCTAATTTATGATAGTTAAATTAGCTGGTGAGGTATGATTTTTACTGATAATTTGTAATATAGGCTAACTAGTTTGGCAAAAATAAACTACAAAGTGCTTTAGGATACAAGACGTTTATAAGGGGCTGAGGGTAGGCTCTAGACATCTTCCCCACTAGCAGTTGTCTGAACTGAGCAAATAACAAGTTGGATTATTATAACACCTAAATTGACAGATTTCTCTGAAATGGGTTTAATTTTCTGAAGCAGATTTCTAGGATTAAAGCAATTCTAAAGTTACCACAGATGGATGATCTAGGGGTTTCTCTAATAAATCTGTTTCCATAAGTAAAACTTATTTTATATCTTTTTATATTTTCTTTTTTTTTCCAAAGATTTATTTCATTTATTTCTCTCCCCTTTCCACCCTCCCTGCCCCCACCACCCCAGTTGTCTGTTCTCTGTGTCCATTTGCTGCATGTTCTTTTTTTCCCCTTCCGTTGTCAACAGCACAGGAATCTGTGTTTCTTTTTGTTGCATCATCTTGTTGTGTCAGTGCTCTGTGTGTGCGGCACCATTCTTGGGCAGGCTGCACTTTCTTTGGTGCTGGGCGACTCTCCTTACAGGGTGCACTCCTTGCGCATGGGGCTCCCCTACGCGGGGGACACCCCTGCGTGGCACGGCACTCCTTGGGCACATCAGCACTGCGCATGGGCCAGCTCCACACAGGTCAAGGAGGCCCGGGGTTTGAACCGCGGACCTCCCATGTGGTAGATGGACACCCTATCCAGTGGGCCAAGTCCGCTTCCCTCTTTTATATTTTCTGGTTTATAAGTCCAGACATGGGTTTGATAAAGTTTTATTTCAGAATCTTTGCAGGAAAAATACTCAAATGTAACTGAGATTTCCTTTCTTCCATGCAGCAAGTTATAGTCACTAAAGAACTATATAAGACCCCAGTGCAAAAAGGGTATTGTTGCTCAATCGGTATTGCCACCACCAATAACCTGTTTAAATATTAATAACAAAATGTATGATTTAGAAATCTTTCAAGAGGCACAGTGAGTACATATGGCTTCCTTCCTACTGAGCAAAGGGTAACAAATAAGGATCCTTGTTATGCAGCAGTAACCTTTCTCTTGAAGCATGGCTATCTTTGGAAATGGAGCTGTTTTATACCAATGAAATTATTTTTGCTACTTCAATGCATCCTTTCTTACCTGTCAATTTTTAATATACAATGTTTCATTTTGGTTTGAAAAATCCATTTTTAAAATGAAAAGTAAATGAAGGGAAGCAGATCTGGCTCAGCTGATAGAGGGTCTGCCTACCACATGGGAGGTCCAGGGTTCAAACCCAGGGCCTCCTGACCCATGTGGTGAGCTCGCTCACATGCAGTGCTGATGTGCGCAAGGAGTGCCCTGCCACATAGGGGTGTCCCCCACATAGGGGAGCCCCACATGCAAGGATTATGCCCTGTAAGGAGAGCCACCCAGAGCAAAAAAAGTGCAGCCTGCCCAGGAATGGCGCCACACACACAGAGAACTGATGCAGCAAGATGACGCAACAACAACAAAAAAGAGACACAGATTCCTGGTGCTGCTGACAAGAATACAAGCAGACACAGAAAAACACACAGCAAATGGACATAGAGAGCAGACAACGGGGGTGGGGGCAGGGGGAGAAGAAATAAATAAAAAAATAAATCTTAAAAAAAAGTAAATGAAGATGTATCCATCATTGCAAGATCATGTAAAACAATTCCAAACCCCCAAATGCCCCATGTTGCATCTATTTTATTCCTCCCTCTTCCTCTCCTCAGGACCCATGGCAACCACCTAAGCTTTACTCCTTGAAGAACAAAGTTCATGGTTACTTGCAACAACATTGAGGGCTTGACATACTGGCCTGTCCTCCGCTACTAGGTTCTGCCTATGTTCTCAAGACTCCCACCCCTCAATCTAAGAACATAGCAGGACTCCCCAGGATGGGCCGCTAACACCTTCCCACTCATTGTTTGGGTCTCTACTCACTGATAAACACACTACGGCAGGATGAATACTCACATATTCCCTGGAAGTCTGCCCCAGAATGAACAATGGACTAGAGTAGATTTACTGTTATTCTACTATAGACTTATAGTTATTCTATTAATAGCAATGGAAAAGCTTTTATCATTGATATGGAGGCAGTGGCCACCATGGGTTCTGAGGGCAGGAAGAGGGGAAAAATAGGTGTAAGATGGGGGCATTTTTGGGACATTGAAATTGTCCTGAATGATGTTTGAAGGACAGATATAGGCCATAATATATCTTGTCATAGCTTACAAAATTGTGTGAGAGAGAGTTTAAATTATAATGTAAACTATAATCCACACTTAGTGGCAATGCTCCAAAATGTGTTCAATGGTAACAAATGTACCATATTAATGAAGGATATTGTTAATGTGGGAAAACGTGGGAGAGGAAGGAAGTGGGGCATATAGGAAGCCCCTACATTTTTTCTGTATCACTTATGTAATGTATTTTTTTAAAAAAAGTAAATGAAGAAAAAATACTTTCAGATCATAGACCAGAATACAGTATAAAACAAGATGCTCGCGCAGATTCTTGATTAAACTGAAAAGCCCCAGGAAGAAACTTTATTTTCTAAAGCAATCAGTAGAAGAGTTCCCCAAACTATATAAAGCATAAATCATTGTTCATTCTTTAGATACACTGAAAATCTCAAGAGATTTGTTCTACCTTATTAACATTACTGACTCAATATCCCATGAATTTACAATTTGAATTTATTATATTTATATTTTCTGGACCTTTCTGAAAAGCAGCCCACTTAAGATAATGAAAAACTTTTCTAGGAAACTGAAAGAACATATATGATAGGAATGTATTCAGGTTAAATAGTTAGGGCCTTTGGTAATTCAAAGAATGTTGTAGTACAGATGTACATAAAACATTTAGTCCTTCATAGAAATCACTCCAATTAAGAGAAATTGCGTTTAAAGCTCTAGGGAAACACTGGCAATGGTAGGATTCATAAGCTCAGGAATATAGGGCACTTTATATATCTGAAAATAATCTCTTGTATTATCTTCAATTAATAATTTTATGTGTTTCTACTTGTTTATTCAAGATAATAAACCTTATAGTATTTCTGACAAAACCTGGAAAACATGGCTGAAAGAATGATTATTTTCTCAGGCTGAATAAGAAAAATTAAAGGAAAGCTCTCCTAGAATCAATTTCTGTGCTTCAAGATTATAAAATGGCATTGCTGTCATAAAATGTTTGTTCTATTTTATCAGTGGTTCACTACCACCCAAAGAATGAAATTCAAATTCCTTAGATTAGTATATAAGACTTTTACTTTTACTTGTTTACTCTTTCAGCTGCATCACTCATTACTCCATCACTTAGAAAGCTGACATACTGTGGGTATCAGAATATACTGTACTATTTCGTATTTTCCTGCCTTAGCATACAATATTCTCTCTACCAGGAATAATTTTTATCTCATCTCTTTGTTTTTCTGGCAAATTAATACTCTTCCTTCATAATTACCTTCAGTAAAGACATACAGTACTCAATGATGTGGACAAGTCAAAAGAACCTTGGAGCCAGCTTAAAGAGTTCCTTTTTTGGTGAAACCTCGGACCACTTGAGTATCAAAGTAAATGAGAAGAATGGCAGATTATAATCCATTGAATAAAATAAGAATCCACGAGTATGTAATACAAATAAATGAATAAATAAAACTCTTTCTTATAGTAGAATGCCATAAGAAGAAGGATATAATATCATATTTGAGGTATTCCTACAAAAATGCATAATATGAATCCAATTATCAGGAAACATCAGAAATATCAAACTTTGAGGATATTGTACAAAATAACTAATTTATAACCTTCAAAAATATCAGTCATTTCTGATTCATGATATAACATGGATGAACCTTGAACACATCACATTGAGTGAAATAAGGCAGACACAAAAAAGGGAGTAATGCCGACATAAATGAGATTCTTATGTTCCACAGTCTTATGAAACACACGAATCAGGCTGTTTTAAAGGAAAATTAAAAGACTATTTTATGCTTATAGTTTGACATAAAAACAAAATACTACGTATGATAACACAGAAAAAGGAATAACTAATTCTGATGGGACAAATTGTGTAAGGTTTCAGAGAGGAGGGGACAACTGAGTTGGACTTTAAAATAATGAGAAAAAGGGGAGGAACACTTGAAACTGGAAAAATAGAATAAACCAAATCACAGAGATTTGAAAGTACTATTAGAGAGTGAGGAATTGTCCAATGAGTTTAGAGGTTGTAGGTAGAAAAGATTAAATACATGGCATAAGACTGGTCAATTCAGTTAAGGAAAGATTTTGAAGGGACTTAATACTGCAGGAAATGAAGAACCACTCACGATTTTTTAGCAGAGAAGTGAAACAGGTAATATTTCAACACTTCTAATTCATTCTATGAAGGCAGCATCATTCTAACACCAAAGCCAGCTAAAGACATAATTAAAAAAAAGAAAATCACAGAACAATGTCCCTTAAAAATATAGATGCAAAAATATTCAACAAGGGAGCAGATGTAGTTCAAGTGGTTGAGCGCCTGCTTCCCATGTATGAGGTCCTGGGTTCAATGCCCCCTACCTCCTAAAACAAACAAACAACCCAGCTTTCATTGGGGAGTGCATGTAGCCCAGTGGTTGAGTGCCTGCTTTGTATGTATGAGGACCTCGGTTCAATTCCTGGTACCTCCTAAAAATACAAAATATTCAAAAAAATACTAGCAATCTGAATGCAACAGTACATTAAAAGTATTACACACTATGACGAAGTGGGATTTATCCCAAGAATGTAAAGGTGGTTTCAACAGAAGAAAATCAATGCAATTTACCATATTAATAGAAAGAAGGAAAAAAACCACATGATCACCTCAATTGATTGAGCAAAGTAACTGAAAAAAAAATTGAGAAACCTTTCTTGATAAAAACACTCAGAAAAGTAGGAATAGAAGGAAAATTCCTCAACATGATAAAGGGCATATACGAAAAACCCACAGATAGCATGATAGGCAACAGTGAAAGACTGAAAGCTTTCCTCCTAAGATCAGGTACAAGACAAGTATACTCTCATTCACCACTGCTATTCAACATTATAAAAAAGGCACACAGATTGGTAAGGAAGAAGTAAAACTATTTCTCTTCACAGATGATATGATCCTATTATATAGGAAATGCTGGAAAAAAATCCACAACAAAGCTACTGGAGCTAATAAATGGATTTCACAAAGTTGATCAGCAGTGTACAAGATCAACATGCAAAAATTAGTTGTGTTTCTATATACCAGCAATGAGCAATCTGAAAAGGAAAAAGAAGGTACTTCCATTTACAATAGGCTCTAAAAGAATAAAATATCTAGGAATAAATTTAATTAAGGAGGTAACAGACTTGCACACTGAAAACTACAAAATATTGCTGAAAGAAATGAAAGATCTAAAAAAAGGTATAGACATTTAGGCTCATGGGTTAGAAGACTTAAGATGTTAATATTATTCAATGTGATTTACATTTTCAACACAATTCTGATCAAAATGGACTTGACTGATGGCGGACTGGAAGGGAGAGAGACTAGAGCCAGGAGGAGCAGTTAGTATGCTATTGCAAGGCTAAATGTAAATGATGAAGAAGGCCTGAACGAATGCAGCAGGAATTGGAAAAAGGATATTTAGAAGGTTCTGTGACTGATTGTGCTTTGGAAGGGAGAAGGTAAATACAAAGGTGAGGTTTCAAATTTGGGTATTAGGGTAAGTGGAAGTATCATTAACTTAGAGAGAATATAGGAAGTGAAACAATTTTGGGGGAAGGATACTAAATTTTGTTTCTGCTGGGGGAAATGTGAAATGACAACAGGACATTGGGGGTCATCCAGTATGTTAACAGCAAGTGGAATCTGGACTTTGGGAGAGAAGTTGGTCTAAAATTGAGAGTCATTATTACATACATGGTAAATCTAACCATGAGAACAAATAATTTCAAGTGTTATACCCAAGAAAGTAAAAGGACACATCATAAGGAAGAGACTCAAAGGAAATACATGTCTGTTTCACGAAATAGTTCACGACACATCATTAACTTAATGTTTTTGGCTAAACGAACTATAATGCAGAAGCTAAAAAGATTGTTTACAAGTAATAAATGAGTCACAATTTTTAACATAAAATAAAAACGTGAAGATTTAAGAAAACAAAACAAATAGGATAAAATTTAAATCAAAGGGAAATACTGCTTAAGGAATTATTATTAGCTTTCGCAAATAAAAAGTTAAGAAAAACATTCCAGAATTAGGTAAATAAACCACATGGGGATATATTAAAGAAACAATTTATTTATTTAGAAGATAAAAAGCAGAGAGGCACAGTGTTTTCAAACTTTGTTCCTCAATAAATATTTCTGAGCCACTGTTATTCAATGATGGTACTAAAAGTTCTAGTCAGTAATTAGAAAAGAAAAAGACATATAAAAGGTATTCAAATTGAAAAGGAAGAAGTAAAACTATCTCTATTTGCAGACAACATGATCTTATAGATATATAATTCAAAGGACTCCATAAGGACACTACCAGAATTAATAAATTCAGCAAAGTGGCAGGGTATAAGATAAACATGCAAAAATCAACTGTGTTGAGCTGGCATTCTCATCACCCAGCTCAGCGACCCAGGGGCCTGCTGTTGTAGGAGCACGAGTACTTAAGGACAGATCAGACATACTATAACTGCCTGAAATAAACCCAGCAATCTGATGAACAACAAATTCACCTTCTGGCAGAGATGTGTATTATTATTGATGAAAACTACAATAAGATTGGAGCTGAGATAAAAAAGAATTGTCACTTGAATGAAAACATTGACAAAGAATTATTACTCCTAACTTTTAGTGTCTTCTTGTTTAATACCGAAAATAAGCTCCTTCTACAGCAGAGATAAGATGCTAAAATTATCTTTCCAGGTTGTTTTACCAAGACTTATTGCTGTCATCTATTAAGTAACCCAGGAAAACTGGAAGAAAATTATGCAATTGGAGTAAGATGAGCAGCATAGAAGTGTTTAAAAGATGAATTAGTAATTCCCATGGAAGAGGTTCCTCCAGAAGGAATCAGTTATATAACAAAAATTCACTATAAGGCTCAATATGATGGTACTTGGTGTGAACATGAAATTGATTATATTTTGTTTGTGTGGAAGAGTATAATTTGGACCCAGATCCTAATGAGATTAAAAGCAACTGTTGTGTGTCAAAGGAAAAACTAGAAGAACTTCTGAAAAAAGTAGCCAATGGTGAAATTAAGATATCGCCATGTTTTCAAATTATTGGAGACTTTTCTCTTTAAAGGTGGGATAATTTAAATTATTTGAATCAGTTTACTGAACATGAGAAAATGTACAGAATGTGAAATTGTGGATGAATGATTAGTAAAATACTGAGAATTTCTACATAGTAAACTTAGAAGGATGATTTTAAAAAAAATTTGTTTCTCTAATAGGAAAACTCATTTGGTACACTGATATATTTACATCTAGAATTTGGGTAGAAAAGACTACCAACTTCTTAATTTTATATCATATACCCCATATATGTGTACTGTTCTTTGTAAAGGAAGACATTTATGAGATATTGTAAAATAGAGAGAATACAAATAAATTTAATTGGTTGAAAAACAGACTCATGACAAATCTGAACAAATAAGGGAAGCTTTTCATTTTTAATACTGTGATAAACATTTTCAGAACATGGACAGAGCACTTTGTGCTTTGCCAGATACTTTGCACATCGTTGTTGTTTTATTAAAAATTCATGGTCAAGGGAAGTGGCTGTGGCTCAATCAATTGGGCTCCAGTCTACCACGTGGGAGGCCCTGGGTTCACGTCCCAAGGCCTCCTTGTGAAGGCAAGTTGGCCCACGCCCGCAGAGAGCTGACGACCTGTTCCCGTGGAGAGCTGGTGCAGCAGGGTGACACAACAAAGGGAGACAAGAAGCCACTAAAAAAAGCACAGCAAATGGACAAAGAGAGCAGAAAACAAGAAAGCTGCAAGGAGGAGGGGGGGGAATAAATTTAAAAAAAAATCATGGTCAATAAAATGTGCAAAAAAGCTATTTGCTTAGCTACCTCAAAACAGTGCCATTTAACTTTTAAGCATCAACAAGTAAATTAATAGAGAAGACTCAAGGGAAACTGAATGGTATATATTCTAATCTCTGTCATTCTAAATTGATTTTGTGGTTTAACCATTCTGGAATATCATTTGATATTTAAAATTAATCACTGATTTTGGTAATGAGCAGACATGTATATTGACTAAGTTAAATCTTTTAATCGTCTTGGCAATTAGTAAAGTTAATGATTTCAGGCTTACAGTGGACACAGGAGCTATTCATAAAATGGGATTGTGTTATACTCTATAACAGGGTTCTTAACCCAGCATTATTGACATTTAGGGCCAGATAATTCTTGTTTTGGGGACTGTCCAGTGCATTGTAAAATATTTAGCAGCATCCCTGGCCTCTCCTATTATAAGCTAGTATCACCCTTCTTCCTCGGTTGCAACAAACAAAACGATGTCAGATATTGCCAGATGTCCCCTGAGGGTCAAAGCCACCCCAGTTGAGAACTTATACTCTACAAAGTCAGGCCATATAATTAGGGAAAAAACAAAAACAACAGAGAAAAGGCTAATGTTCCTGTTAAATAGATTCAGGTTATAGAATACATGTATATTAATATTTAAAAGTGTACCAACTAATGCAGTATTTTATATTCTTACCTACAGATTTCTTATCTTGAGCTATCTTTTTTTTAAAGTTTTTTTTTTTGAGGTACCAGGGGCGAGAGATTGAACCCAGGACCTCACATGTGGGAAGCTGGCACTAACCTGAGTCACATTGGCTTCCCAGAATTGGTCTTTTCGACCATTCTGTTTACTGTTTGTTTGTTTTCCTTTGTTTTTTCAGGAACCGAACCTGGGACCTCCCATGTGGGAGGAAGGAACTCAACTGTTTGAGCCGCTCCCTTAAGCCAGCTTTATAAATGTTACATGATAATAAAAAAATTTATATCTTACAAAGCTAAATGGTACATATATTCAATAGAAAAATTCATTCTTAAACCATGTACAGTGTATTTACATTTTCAGGTAGGACTGCTTTACGTAGCAAGTATTTATTTTATTGATAAATAAAAGTAATAAAAACTTATCACATTAAAAAAATCAACTGTTTCCATATAGTAATAATGAACAATATTAAGAGGAAATTAAGAAAACAATTCCATTTACAATAATATCTAAAAGAATTAAATATCTAGGGATAAATTTAACTAAGGATAAACACTGAAAACTATATAACACTGCTGAAAGAAATTAAAGGAGACATAAATAAATAGTAAGATACCCATGCTCATGATTTGGAAAACTTAATATTGTTACTATGTCACTACTATCCAATATGTCAATACATTGTCACCAACTACAGATTCAACACAGACCCTATCAAAATTTTGTGAAAATGCAAAAGTCAATACTTAAATTCAAGGAGCCCCAAACAGCTAAAACAACTTAGAAAAAGAACAAATTCGGAGAACTCACACTTCACAATTTCAAAACGTACTACAAATCTACAGTTACTGAAACAATGTGGTCCTGGCATACAGGCAGACAAATACACCAATGGAAAATAATTGAAAGTTCAGAAATAGACCCACACATCTATGGCCAACTGATATTTGACAAGGGTGCCAAGTACATGCAAGAATAGTCTCTTCAACAAATGGTGTGAGAAAACTGTATACCCACACGCAAAAGAATGAAGTTGGACCTCTACCTCATGCCATATACAAAAATGAACTTAGAACAAATCAAGGACCTAAACATAGCAACTATAAACCATAAAACTCAGAAGATAACAAAGGGGCAAATCATGGGGGAGAGGGGTGTTTAACTGAACTGCTATAAGACTGGATAAGTCCCAGAACTAAAAAGTGTAAGGAAAAGGGGGCACTGAGTGAGGGAGAGAATTTAAACAGATCATAGGAGCTGGGGAGAAAATTCTGCACACGCGCACACACACACACAAATAGAACAGATCAGGATTCCTGGAGAAAGAAAAGAGGAAAGGAAGCTTTTTCCTGGAGGTGAAACAATTGAACAAAAAGAGTAATTTTAAAAAATAGGAATTCCTCAACATGATAAAAGGCATATATGAACAACCCACAGCTAATATAATACTCGGTGGTGAAAGATTGAAAGCTTTCCCTCTAAGACCTGGCTTAAGACAAGGATGCCCAATGTTACCACTATTATTCAGCATTGTACTGGAAGTTCTAGGCAGAGCAGTTAGGTAAGAAAAAGATATAAAAGGCATTCAAAAGAAGTAAAACTTTCACTATTTGCAGAAGACAGGATCCTAATATACAGAATGCCCTGAAAAACTACAAGAAAGTTAGTAGGGCTAATAAACTAAGTCAACAATGTAGCAGGGTACAAGATCAATATGTGAAGATCAGTAGTATTTCTATGCAGTAGTAATGAGCAATCTGAGGAGGAAATCAAGAAAAAAAGTTCCATTTATAATAGCAATTAAAAGAATCAGATATCTATGAATAAATCTAGCCAAGGATATAAAGGACCTATATAGAGAAAACTATAAAAAATTGCTAAAAGAAATCAAAGAGGGAAGTGATCTTGGCTCAATGGATAGAGCGTCTGCCTATACCACATGGGAGGTCTGCGGTTCAAACCCAGGACCTCCTTGACCCGTGTGGAGCTGGCCCACGCACAGTGTGGATGCGCACAAGGAGTGCTGTGCCATGCAGGGGTATCCCCTGTGTAGGGGAGCCCCATATGCAAGGAGTGTGCCCGTAAGGAGAGCCGCCCAGTGAGAAAGAAAGTGCAGCCTGCCCAGGAGTGGCACTGCACACACGGAGAGCTGATTCAGCAAGATGACTCAACAAAAAGAGACACAGATTCCCGGGCTGCTGACAAGAATAGAAGCAGACACAGAAGAACACACAGCGAATGGACACAGAGAGCAGACAACTGTGTGGCGGGGGGAGGGGATAGAAATAAATAAAAAAATCTTTAAAAAAAGAAAAAGACATCAAAGAGGTTTCAAATAAAGGGAAGGATATTCTGCATTTGTGAACTGGAAGAATAAGTATTGTTAAGATGTCAAGAATACCCAAAATGATTTCCAGATTCAATGCAGTCCCAAGGAAAATTCCAACAGCTTACTTTGCAGAAATGGAAAAGCTAAATTATCAAATTTATATGGAAGGATAAGGGGCCCCACATAGCCAAAACATTTTGAAAAAGAACAAAGATGAAAGTCTCACAGTTTCTGGCACTTTAGTGGCACTTTAGCTTATTACATAGCTAGTGGTCAAACTGCACGATACTGGCACAATAATATATATATCAACCAATGGAATCTAATTGAGTTTGGAAACAGATCATCACATCTATGGTCAATTGATTTTTGACAAGATGGCCAAGTCCATGCAATCGGAAAAGAATAGTTTCTTCAACAAATGGTGCTGGGTGAACTGGATATCCACATGAAAAAGAATGAAGGAGGACTCCATCTCACACCATATATAAAAATTAACTCAAAATATAAGAAACTGGATTACTCAACTCCTAGAAGAAAAAATAGGGAACCACCTTCAGGATCTTTTGTTAGGCAATGATTTCTTAGACTTTACACCCAAAACACAAGCAACAACAAAAAAACAGATAAATGGGAACTCTTCAAAATTAAATAGATTTGCATATCCAAGTACTTTGTTATGAAAGTGAAGAGAAAACTTACTAAATGTAAGAAAATATCTGGGAACCACACATATGGTAAAGGTTTAATATCTAGAGTATATAAGGAAACACTACAACTTGTTAATAAAAAGACAAACAACCCAATTAAAAATGGGCAAAAGATATGAATAGACTTTTCCCCAAAGAGGAAATACAAATGGCTAAAATGCACATGAAAAGATGCTCAATATCACTATTAGGGAGATGCAAAGCAAAACCATGAGATACCATTTCACAGGCACTAGAATAGCTACATTAAAACAAACAAACAAACAAACAAACAGAAACTCACAAGAGTTGGAGAGGATGCAGAAAAATCGGAACACTCATTCATTGCTGGTGGGAATGTGAAATGGTGCAGTTGCTGTAGAAGACAGTTTGGCAGTTCCTCAGAAAGCTAAGTACAGAATTACCTTATTATTTAGAAATCTCTCTACTAGGAGTATACCCAGAAGAACAGAAAGCAGGTACTCAAACAGATATTTGCACACTGATTTCACAGTAGCATTATTCACAATTGCCAAAAGATGGAAGCAACTCAAATGTCCATCAACAGATATATACATAAACAAAATGTGGGGAAGCAGATTTGGCTCAACAGACAGAGTGTCTGCCTACCACATGGGGGGTCCAGGATTCAAACCCAGGGCCTCCTGACCCGTGTGGTGAGCTAGCCCACATGCAGTGCTGATGCGGGCAAGGAGTGCTGTGCCACGCAGGGGTGTCCCCCGCGTAGGGGAGCCCCACGTGCAAGGAGTTTGCCCTGTAAGGAAAGCCACCACACATGAAAAAGTGCAGCCTGCCCAGAATGGCGCCGCACACACGGAGAGCTGACTCAGCAAGATGACGCAACAAAAAGAGACAGATTTCCGGTGCTGCTTGCAAGAATATAAGCTGTATTCTTGTCCTGTGTGTTACAGAAGAACACACAGTGAATGGACACAGCAGACAACTGGGAAGGGGAAGGAAATAAATAAAAAATAAATCTTTAAAAAAAAATAAACAAAACGTGGTATATGCATATATGGAATATTATTTAGTTGTAAAAAGGAATGAAGTCCTGATACATGCGACAACATGGATGAACCCTGAAGACATTATGTTGAGTGAAATAAGTCAGATCCAAAAGGACAAATACTGTATGATTTCACTGATATGAAATAATTAGAATAAGCAAATACATAGAGCTAGAATCCATGGTTTGGGCTGTGAGTAGAGAATGCTTAACTGGTATAGAAGTCTATTTAGGTTGCTTGTAAAGTTTGGAAATGGATGGTTGTGATGCTAGCACATTACTGTGAGTGTAATTAACAGCACTGAATTATATACATGAATGTGGTTAAAGGGGGAAATTTTGGGTCACACATGTTACTAGAATAAAAATTAAGAAAATATAGGACTGCATGACACAGTGAAACTTATTATAAATGATGGACTATAGTTAATAGTTCAAATATAAAAACAGACTTTCATGAGTAATAACAAATGTATCACTCTAATACAAGGTGTTGATAATAGTGTTTATGGGAAAAATAGACCAACATAAACTGTAGACTATAGTTATTAACGAAACTTTAATATTCTCTCAACAGTTTTAACAAATGTGCAACACTAATGCAAAGTGTCAACAATAGGGGATATGGGAATGCTGTATTTTTTTGGGGGGAGTGAGGAATATATTTTTTTAATTAAAAAAATTCACACATGAACGTACATAAACAATAAGTGTATAGTAAAGGTTGAGAATTTACAAAACAAACATGCATAACATCATATCATACAGGGCTCCCATACATTATCCCACCACAAATACCTTGCATTGATTGTTGTGAAACATTTGTAACAAATAAGAACATCATCAAAGTATTCCTACTAACTATAGTCAATACCTTACATTTGGTGTATTTTCTCTTGAACCAACCCTATTTTTTTTTGTTCATAAACCATATAATTTATCTGAAGTTTATGATCAGTGGCATTTGGTATAATCACCAAGTTGTACATTCAACATTTCAATCAATATTAGAGCATATTCATTACTAAAAAAAAACAACAAAAAAGCCCCAAACTACTATCATACCCATATGTTAGTGCTATTAATTACAAATCCTACGATATGCTTTCACCATTTCTGTCCATTTCCAAACATTTCCAAACAACTTTTTACCATTTCTGCACAGATTAAACCTCAGCTTTCCGTTCTCTAACCACATTCTATCCTCTGGTGACTTATAGTCTAGCTATTAACTCCATTAGTTTGCTCATTATAATTAGTTCACAACAGCGAAATCATAAAATATTTGTCCTTTCATGCCTGGCTTGCTTCACTCAACACAATGTCCTCCAGGTTCATATGCTCGCATATGCTCCAGGACTTCATTTGTTCTTACAGGTGAATAATATTCCATTGTGTGTATAAGACAATTTGTTTATCCATTTGTCAGTAGATGGATACACGGGTTGTTTCCATTTGTTGGCAAATGTGAATAATGTCACTATGAACATCGGTGTGCAGATGTCTGTTCATGTCACTGTTCTCAGCTCTTCTGGGATATAACTCGGAGCAGTATTGCTGGGTCACATGCTCTATCTAACTTCCTTAGGAACCACCAAACAGACTTTCCCCAGTGGCTGTACTATTCTACATTCTCACCAACAGTGAGAAAGCATTTCTATCTTTCCATATCCTCTCCAACACTTGTAGTTTTCTATTTTAATAGTGGCCATTCTAGTAGATGTGAAATGATATATCACTATAGCTTTGTTTTTTGGGTTTTTTTTAAAGATTTATTTTGTTTATTTCTCTCCCCTTCTTCCACCCCCTCCCTCCCCCCCCCCCCCCCCCCCCCGTTGTCTGTTCTCTTGTGTCCATTCACTGTGTGTTCTTCTGTGTCTGCTTGCATTCTCGGCAACACTGGGAATCTGTCTTTTTTATTGCATCGTCTTGTTGCATCAGCTCTCTGTGTGTGCGGCGCCACTCTTGGGAAGGCTGCGCTCTTTTTGCACAGGGCAGCTCTCCTTGCGGGGCACACTCCTTGCGTGTGGGGCTCCCCCATGCAGGAGACACTCCTGCATGGCATGGCACTCCTTGTGCGCAGCAGCACTGTGCGTGGGCCAGCTCATCACATAGGCCAGGAGGTCCTGGGTTCGAATTCTGGACCTCCTAAATGGTAGGCGGACGCTCTATCAGTTGAGCCACATCCGCTTCCCTCACTGTAGCTTTGATTTGCATTTCCCTAATAGCCCGTGTTGTTGAGTGGTTTTCCATGTGTTTTTTTTTTTTTGCCATTTGTATTTCTTCTTTAGAAAAATGTCTTTTGCCTGTTAAAAAAAATCATTTGTCTTTTTATTGTTGAGTTATAGGATCTCTTTATTTATTATGGATATTAGACCCTTGTTGGATGTGTGAGCTCCAAATATTTTCTCCCATTGAGTAGGCTGCCCTTTTACTCTCTTCACAAAGTCCTTTGAGGTGCAGAACTGTTTAATTTTGAGATGGTCCCATTTATCTGTTTTTTCTTTTGTTGCTCGTGCTTTGGATGTAAGGTTTAAGAGACCCAAACCTATATCTTGTAGATATTTCCCTACATTATCTTCTAGGAGTTTTATGGTTCTGGCTTTTATATTTAGGTCTTTGATCCATTTTGGTTGATTGTTGTACAAGGAGTGAGATTGGTATCCTCTTTCATTCTTTTGGTTATGGATATTCAGTTCTCCCAGCACCACTTGTTGAAAAGACTGTTCTGTCCCACAAATGTGAACTTGGTAAGCTTATCAAAAAGCTTATCATATGGTCCTATAGAGGTGAGAGTCTATGTCTGAACTCTCAATTTGATTCCATTGAACAGTGTGTCTATCTTTATGCCAATACCATGCTGTTTTGACAACTGTAGCTAATAGACTTCAAGGTCAGGAAGCATGAGTCCTGATTTTGCTCTTCTTTTTTAGGATGTTTTTGGCTATTTGGGACTCTTTTCCCTTCCAAATAAATTTGATAATTGACTTTTCTACTAATGTAAAGTAGGTTGTTGGAATTTTGATTGGTATTGCATTGAATTTATAAATCAGTTAGGGTAGAATTGGCATCTTCACAATCTTTAGTCTTCCAATCCATGAACATGAATGTCCTTTAATTTGTTTAGGTATTCTTCGATTTCTTTTAGCAGTGTTTCTTAGTTTTCTGAATACAGATCCTTTACATTCCCGGTTAAATTGATTTCTAGATATTTTAATCTTTTTGTTACTATTGAATATGAAATTTATTTCTTGATTTCCTCCTTGGCATGCTCATTACTAGTGTATAGAAACACTACTCTATTTCCATGTTGATCTTGTATCCTGCAACTTTGCTGAACTCATTTATTATTTCTAATAGCTTTGTTGTAGATATTTTGGGATTTTCTAAATATACTACTACTGTGTCATCTGTGTATAGTGAGAGTTTTACTTCTTCTTTTCCAATTTGGATAACTTTTATTTCATTTTCTTTCCTAATTTCTCTTCTAGCACAATGTGGACATACTTGTCTGGTCCTGTTCTTAGAGGCAAAACTTTCAACCTCTTCCCACTGAGTAAAATGTTGGCTGTGGAATTTTCATATATACCCTTTATTATGTTGAGGAACTTTCCTTCTGTACCTATCTTTTGAAGTGTGTTTATCAAGAAAGGATGCTGGATTTTGTCAAATGTCTTTTCTGCATCGAGATGATCATGTGGTTTTCCCCTTTCCATTTATTAATGTGGTATATTACATTAATTGGTTTCTTTTTATGTTGAACTACTCTTACATACCAGGAAATAAAATACACTTGATTATGATGCATTATTCTTTTCATATGCTGCTAGACTCAATTTGCAACTATTTTCTCAAGAATTTTTGCATCTATGTTCATTAGAGAGATTGGTCTGTAATTTTCTTTTCTTGTAGTATCTTTATCTAGCTTTGATATTAGGGTGATGTTGGCTTCATAAAATGTGTTGTGTAATTTTCTCTCCTTTTCAATTTTTTGGAAGAGTTTAAATAGAACTGGTATTAATTCTTCTAGAAATGTTTGGTAGGATTCACCTGTGAAGTCATATGGTCCTGGACTTTTATTTGTTGGAAGATTTATTATGACTGACTCAATCTTTTTGCTTGTGATTGGTTTGTTGAGTTCCTGTATTTCTTGTAGAGTCAATGCAGGTTTTCCATTTGTAGGAATTTGTCAATTTCACCTAGGTTGTCTAATTTGTTGGCATGTAGTTTCTCATAATATCCTTTTATGATAATTTTTATTTCTGTGGGGTCAGTTGTAATGTCCTCCCCCTTCATTCTTGATTCTTCATTCTTTTTCTTTGTCAGTCTTTAAGGGTTTGTAGATTTTATTGATTTTCTCAAAGAACTAGGTTTCCTTGTGTTGATTTTCACTATTTTTTTTTTCAGTTTCATTTATTTCTGCTCCAATCTTTGCTATTTCTTTCTTTTTGCTTCCTTTGGGATTGGTTTGCTATTCTTCTTCTAGTTCCTCCAGCTGTTCAGTTAGATCTTTGATTTTAGCTCTTTATTCTTTTCTAGTAGAGGCATTTAGGACTATAAATTTCCCTCTCAATATTGCCTTAGCTGTATCTCACAGGTTTTGATAAGTTCTGTCCTTGTTTTCATTCATCTTGAGAAATCTACTAGTTTCTCTTGCAATTTCTTCTTTGACCCAGTGATTGTTTAGGACTGTGTTGTTTAGCCTCCATATATTTGCAAAATCTCGCCATTCCTGCCTATTATTGACTGCCAGTTTCATTCCATCATGATCAGAGGAGGTGCTTTGTATAACTTCAAACTTCTTAAATTTATTGAGAGGTATATTGTGGCCCAATATGCCACTCACACCAATAGATGGAACAACTAGATGGAAGATCAACAAGGAAACAGAGAACTTGAATAATATGATAAATAAGCTGGACCTTACAGACATATAGAGGAGAATGCACCCCTAATGAACAGTTATACATTCTTCTTATTCTTCATTTCTTATTGTAGAGACACCTATTTCTCCTTCCAGTTTTGCTAGAGTTTCTCTTGTGTATTTTGGGGGACCCTGGCTTAAGGGATAGATTTTTATGACTATTACTATTTCCTGGTGTATTGTCCCTTATTATTAATATATAATGGCCTTCTGCATCTCATATCAAATTTTTGCATTAAAGTCCATTTTGCATTTAAAGCCTGTATTGTCTGACACCAGTATTGCTACCCATGTTTTCTTTTGGTTACTATTTGCATAAAATATCTTTTTCCAACCTTTCACTTTCAGTCTATTTGCATCCTTTAGTCTAAGGTGAGTCTTATGCAGACAGTATATGGATTTCTTATCCATTCTATCAGCTTATGCCTTTTGATGAGGGAATTTAATCCATTAACATTCACTGTTATTATTTAAAAGGTGTTATGCACTTCAGCCATTTTATTCTTTGGCTTTCATATGTCATATTTTATTTTTGTCCATTTTTCCCCACCTTTTTAAAGTTAAAAAAAAAAATTATTTTAGGAGGTACCAGGAATTGATCCCAGGACCTAGTACATGTGAAACACGTGGTCAACCACTGAGCTACATTTGCTCCCCTCTTTTTACATTTTTTGGCTAGCTTTTCTGATAGTTTTCTAAGCCTCTCTCTCTTGTGTCTTTCTTTTCTGGCTGTATAACTCCCGTTAGTGTTTCCTGCAGAGCTGGATTCTTATTTATGAACTCTCTTAGATTCTGTTTATCTGTGAATATTTAAAACTCACTGTCATATTTGAAGGACAGTTTTGCTAGATAATTCTTGGTTGGCATTTTTGCTCTTTCCATACCCTAATTACATCATACTACTGCCTTCTCACCTCCATGGTTTCTGAAGAGAAATCTGTATTAAGTCTTATTGAACATTCCTTGTATGTGATCTTTCACTTTTCCCTTGCTGCTTTCAGAATTTCTCTTTATCTTTGGTATTTGGCATTATGTGTCTTGGAGGTATGTCTCTTTGGCTTTATTCTAATTGTAGTATGTTATGCTTCCTGGACATGTATATTCATGTACTTCATGAGAGTTGGGATATTTTTGACCACTATTTCCTCAAATATTCTTTCTGCCTTTTTTCCTTTCTCACTCCCTTCTGGAACTCCCTACAAGTATGTTGGTGCACTTTATGTTATCATTCAACTCTCTGAGCCCTGGCTCATTTTTTCCCCATTCTTTTCTCTCTGTTTGTGTTAGTCAGGGTTCTCTAGGGAAACAGAATCAACAGGAGATATCTGTAAATAGTATGAGGCTTTACAAGAGACTCTCACATTACCTGGGGATGCACAAGTCCAGGTTTCACAGGCAGACTGCAAATCAGGGACTCTGACGAAAAGTCCAATGAAGATCCTTAATGAGTTTCTGGGAGACATTGGCTGTCCAAAGATGAACTGGGAAATTCTTCCTGAATCCTGAAATTACCTCCCCTTTCAAGGCATTCAACTGATTGGATAAATTGGTTTCCCTGGTAGATGTAATCAGCCACATATGCAGTAAACTCACGGATGACTAAAGCCCATAAATGTGCTTGCTTGACCAAACAACTGGGAAAATTAATTGGCTGAGTTGACACAGTAGCCTAACCATCACAGTTGTTCTCTCCTTTCAATTTCAGTTTTTCTTTTCTCTATGCCACTGATTCTTTCTTCCATTATTTCAGATCTTCTGTTGTTTACCTCTATTGTATTTTTATTTTTTTTAAAGGTTGTTTTTATTTATTTATTTATTTTTATTTAATCCCCCCCCCCCGGTTGTCTGTTTTCTGTGTCTTTTTGCTGCATCTTGTTTCTTTGTGCGCTTCTGTTGTCGTCAGCGGCACGGGAAGTGTGGGCGGCGCCATTCCTTGGCAGGCTGCTCCCTCCTTCGTGCTGGGCAGCTCTCCTTATGGGTGCACTCCTTGCGCGTGGGGCTCCCCTACGCGGGGGACACCCCTGCGTGGCACGGCACTCCTTGTGCGCATCAGCACTGCGCATGGACCAGCTCCACACGGGTCAAGGAGGCCCGGGGCTTGAACCGCGGACCTCCCATGTGGTAGACGGATGCCCTAACCACTGGGCCAAAGTCCGTTTCCCTCTATTGTATTTTTAATCTCACTTATTGTGTCTTTAATTCCCATAAGGTCTGTTACTTTTTTATCCAGGCTTTCAATTTTTTCTTTGTGCTCATCCTGTGTCTGCTTACTGCCTTTTATTTCTTTAGTTAAGTTGTCCTTCAATTCCATGATTTGATTTAGGAGACTTGAATGAACCTCAATGATTAACTGTTTCAAGTTCTGTGTCTCATCTGGAGCTTTGATTTGTTCCTTTGCCTAAGTCATATCTTCCTTTTTCTTAGTATGGCTTGTAACTTTTTGCTGATTTCGAGGCATCTGATTCTGTGCTGGGTTTACTCTGATTCTCAGTTTCTCTCTCTTGCCTAGGAATTTACTACCACTGTTCTTTGACTCCTGGCTCAACTTGTTGTAGATATTTAGGATTGTCCCTATTTAATGGCTCAAATCAGAGTGTTAAAGACCCTTTAATGGGTTGCAGGCCAGTTTACACATGTCTTGGAGAGAGGGCCAGTAAAGGCATCTGCTTGCTTCTTTTATTTACTATTTCTCCCTTTTCGTGCACTTTCTGGTCTGGCCAGCAGATGGCATTCTTGGGAAGACTTCTCAGCTAAGACCCCAGGTGCTGGGGGGGAGGGGGAGATGCATTCAGATGACTCCTAGGACTGGCTGGAAGGGCAGAAGCAATGCCCTCAGGGCAGACCAAGCCTCACAAACTTTCTCAGAAGCTGTTCTCCACCATACCCTCCCTCCCTCTGCCTCCTCAGCAACTAGCTGGGGGCAGTAGGGATTGTGTTTGAGAAGGCAAATTATCTTTAGTTCCTTGCTGGCTCTCAGTAAGAAAAATGTCGCAGCCCCACCTGGCCTGGAAGTGTGTGACCCCTCCAATGATCTGGATTTGCTGTAGGCTATGTCCCTCTCTCTCCCTTTTTTGGGGTAGAGGACCCCCACAACCCTTTTAGTCCACAGCAGTGTAGTCCACAGCTGCTGTAGTCTGCAGACTTCCTTCAAATTATGTTACTTGAAATTTTTACCAAGTCTCTGACTTGAAGAGACAGAAGAGGCTAATAGGGAAAAAATATTTATGAGAGTGAATGGCTAATTGTCTTTAGCTACGTAAAGAAAGATTGCCCAAGTGGTGATAAGCAGCTGTTGCTTGATCTAGTAAGTCCCAATCAAAAGGGCAAAGGATTTATATTATAGCAGGAGAGAATTAGGAATTTTTTTTCTAAAAATAAGAGCTATAAGAAATTAGCATACTTCTTTAGGGACTATTTCAAAATTCCCTTTTTCTGGGATCATGGAGAAAAAACTTCGTGTTTCTTAATAGTAATGAGCAAGAAAATTAACTGGAAACCTATCTATCTAGTATAAAAAGGGTATAAAAATAGAACCAAAAAAGTCTAGTAATAATTACTGCAGGCAAGAGTAGTAATAGGTCCTGAACCTGGGTGGCAGTAGTGAGAATGACTAAAGAGAAAAGGATAAGGACTGAGGTGAAAACCTTAAATAATTTGAAGAGAAAGAACAACTAAGAATAATAGTATTGACAACAAGGAGATTAGGGTTTTGGCTAATATTTATTGTTTTCCTTTTCTACTCCAACTGTGGTTTCTTATTCTGGGTATTCTGCCATCCTATGCCTACTCTTCCTGCCTAGGTTCTTCCTCTAATTTAATTGCTCATTTACTCTGCCAACCCATTTATTGAGAGAGAGTCACTGTGCTAGATCCTGGAAATAGCACAGTGAACAAGATAAATGAGGTACTGCAAGGAGCTTAGAATGGACTGGAGGAGACAATGGAGAAGATACAAAAGTACTATACTTTAAACAGATTTGCAATAAAGTAGAAGAAGTACAGGACAATAGAGAACATACAAGAGGCACTTTGCTCAGATTTGAGAGGTGACAGAAAATCTCCTGTAGGAAATGTAGGTTGAGTGGGAGTTATCCAGAAAAAATAGGGGAACAGTGTATTGGGAAAGAGGGAACTGTATGTGCAAACTGAAACTATATGGGTGGAGTACTGAATAGAGTACAATAGAGAACTACTGAAGGGTTTAAAAGCTATTAAAGAAATGTGACAGGTTCAGACTTGCATTTCAGAAAGATTAAAAACAGAAAAAAGCAAGATTAGAGGCAAGGAAATTAATTAGAAAGTAATTGCAGAATTCCAGGAACAAGATGATGGTAGCTTATCCAAAGGGCTTCAGTTAGATAATTTTGGATTTCTAGACAAAGGTGTTCTCTTTGTTGTTATTCTTGAAATTCTATACATGCATTTGTGCATTCTTTTGTATGTATGATGAATTTAATAATTTATAAAGTTATGGGAAAAAGAGATGAAGAAGGATAATGGCAATGAGGACAGAGAAGTCAAAATGGATTGGAGAGATATTTAAGGCATGGAATCCATAGGATTTCAATGACTGAATATACACTGTGAAGAAAAGGGATGAAAAATAGATGTGGATTTTTCATTTAGACAGCTAGGTGGATAGTGATGTCACTCTAAGATATTGTAAGAAGAACAGGTTGAGATTATACATTTAGTTTTGGTCACAATGAGTATGAGATACTTGTGGACAACCATGAAGAAATATATAATAGGCACTTTGAAATATAAGTCTGAAAGTTAGGAAAGAAAAATGGGCTGGAGTTATAGATTTGGCTCTTGTGAGCAGAGGGCCTTGTGCATGCAGAGTACAGAGTGTGAATGCAAGGGCTAGGAGGGAACTCTCAACAACACTGATATTTAATGATGGGACCAAGGGAGAATGAGCTTTAAAAGAATCTAGAAAAAAGCAAACAGGAGAAGGCAATGCCAAGGAAGATAAATGTTTCAAGGAAAAGGGAGTGATTGACGGTGGTACCCAACCTTGACCTGCATTCCTTAGGCCACTCTCCTTTCTTTGGGCTTTCCCTCCCTCTGATTAATAATAGTCCTGTATGCCTCCATTTTCTTAAAATTCAACTCTCATATGTGGTACTAGATTATCTGATAACTTATTTGAGATGTATTCTAAATGTTTAATCAGTTACCTCAATCAGTTAACAGATTTTCAATGAAGCAGTGTTTTTTTTTTTTAATCAATGCCTTTACTCTAAGGAATGAAAGTTAAAAATAACAGTATAATACTACTCTTAAAAACAATAATAGCAGCTAACATTTACTGAGTGCTTATTATGTACCAAGCACTACTATTTAGTCCTTCTAACAACCCAGGAGGTACTCTTATTATCCTGATTTGAACAATGAATAAACAGGTTCAGAGAAACTAAGTACCTGTCCAAGTTCACACAACTAGCTAGTAAGTAGAAAAACGAAGATTTGAAGGTGGGTAGTTTGACTCCAGATCATGTGCCCTTTCATAAGAATAAGCCAGTGAAGGCAGGTGTTTGAAGACGGTAGTTTTTTCATTATCCCTTAGAATATATTAAAAGGCAACTAATTCTGCTTTTGTATAAATCTTAATTTGGGCAGTACAAAAAATTTAGAAGATATAAATTTGTTATATCCACAAACTTTATTTTATTGAAAATGGTTTTGTTGCTTCCTTAAATAAGAATTCAAAATCAGGACCGGTAATATTTTAATTACCAAGGAATTTTAATGGACTGAATCTATGATTACAAGTAATATTCATCAAACCTGATGATAGAAGGGTGATGGACAGATTTTTAAAGATATTTAAAATCAATAACATTAAGGTGACGCTGGCAAAAACTGAATACCTGGCATTTATAAAAAGTATGTGAATAGGAAGATGATACACAGATAAGTGGGATTATAAATACAAAAATTTTCATTATATTATGATTTTAAATTAAATTTCATTTTTAAAACCTTTGCCTGGAATGTTAAGATCATTGGGAGGGGGCTAAAAATCAGAAAGTTCAATGATCAGAATATAAGACTAAGAACTACCTTTTACAACAAGAAGTAGGAAAAGCAAAGCCTCAGAGAAAGTCAGGAACTGCAGTTGAACTACCACACATAAAATTTTTCTTTTAGTAGTTCTGGCAAGAATTTTTCATTTATGGTATTTATCTCATCTGCATCCCATTGAACCCTGTTCCAGTAAATAAGGAATGTTTTCAATAAAACAGCAGTGTCTTCACGTAAACATGCCTTTAAGATAAAATCATTTTTAAATGAAAAAGTCCATTAGAAGGTAGGGATCAACGTTCTAGTCTTTGAGAATTGGCAAAACATTCTGGCAGAGAAGAACGGCTTGAAAATATGGTAATGTTGAGTGATCTTAGAAATAGAGCCATGGGAAATCCCTTCCTTTTGTATCCACCCACTCAGCTGAATCATTATTCTACTTTCTTGCAACTGAAGAAGTAAAATCTTTTAACTTGTTCAAAGGGGAAAGTCTGTTTTATTTTTATATAACGAAAAACCTCAAACTTCTACTTTTTTTTTTCTCAAATAAGAATCAGAAATAAGAATATCCAGTAATTAGCACACAATTTTACACAAAGTTGAATGAAGAAGGATGACTTTTCATAAAGTTAGCGTGAAGATTAATGATTTTGCAATATAGGGATATTTCTGCCTAGATAACTAAGGATGATTATTAGAGTGAGAATTGAAACAGGACTTTATTATTTCACTGTCTTTATCAACGTAAAGTTACTAATTCAGATAAAAGTTGCAAATAATGTTATTCATTTCAGGGATTTGTTGAAAGACCCCTTAGTTTGTAAATAAAGAGCATCAAAGACAGTTTACGCACCAAGACCTTTTTAAACTCTTGCCTCAAAATCCTTACCGTTGCTGCTTCAGGGCTCAAGAGCAGGCCCATATGCCTGATATGGGCATAAGGCCCATATCAGTGTGGGGTCCCAGCCTTGGCTCTTGCCCATGAGGTGGTTTCCCATGGGGTGGCATCCCATGGGACCCACTCAAGGCTTGGTCTGCCTGGTCCTAGGCCCTTGTTGGAGCAATGGGCAGAGGTCGCAGTTAGCAAGGGGTTCCTGGAGTGCTGTGTAGCAGATTGTACTAGTCCCAAGTTTGACATCAGTATACTGATTTCACTTCTGAGGCAAGGAAATACAAGAGACATTTGTGTGATCAAGGTTCCTTTAGAGATGAAATATACAGATTATTTTATGATTGGGAGTGGAACCTCTACCTGACACTTACATGCCATGGTCTACTACATTGTGTAAATATACAAAGATATGAAATGTAAAAGTGAGTTTCACGTTTTGATAGAAGGGAAAATGAATTGGAAGATTTAACATTGTTAAGAAAGCAATATTACCTAAAGCAATGTATAAATTCAATGCAATTTCTGTCACAATTCCCTTGGTCTTTTAGCAGAAATGGAAAAGCCAATCCTCAAATTCATTTGGAACTGCAAGGTGCCCTGAATAGCCAAAACATTATTGAAAAAGAAGAACAAAGGTGAAGGACTAACACTTCCTAATTTCAAAACTTACTACAAAATATAGTAATTAAAACAGCGTGGTACTGGCATAGGGATAGATGCATAGATCCAGAAATAAATCTATCCACATATCTATACCAATTGCCAAATCATTTTCAACAAAGGTATCAAGACCATTCAATAGGGGAAGAATAGTCTTTTCGGAAAATGTTGCTAGAGCAACTGGTTATCCACATGCAAGACTGTAGTTGGACCTTTACCTTACACCATATACAAAAATTATGTCAAAATGGATCAAAGACCTAAATATAAGAGCTAAAATCATAAAACTCTTAGATGAAAACATTGGCGTAATTCCTCATAAACACAGATTTGGCAATGAATTCTTAAATCCCAAAAGCACAGTAACAAAAGAAACAAAAGGTATACTGAACTTCATCAAAATTAAAAAAAATTGTGCATCAAAGGATACCATTAAGAAAGTGAGAGAAGCAGACTTGGCCCAGTTGGATAGTGCATCTGTCTACCACATGGGAGGTCCATGGTTCAAACCCCGGGCCTCCTTGACCCGTGTGGAGCTGGCCCATGTGCAGTGCTGATGTGCTCAAGGAATGTCGTGCCGTGCAGGGGTGTCCCTGTGTAGGGGAGCTCCACGTGCAAGGAGTGCACCCCATAAGGAGAGCCGCCCAGTGCAAAAGAAAGTTCAGCCTGCCCAAGAATGGTGCCGCACACATGGAGAGATGACACAACAAGATGACGCAACAAAAAGAATCACAGATTCTCATGCTGCTGACAACAACAGAAGCAGACAAAAGAACACACAGCAAATGGACACAGAGAACAGACAACTGGGGCGGGGGTTGGGGGAAGGGGAGAGAAATAAATAAAATAAATCTTTAAAAAAAAGGAAAAGAAAGTGAAAAACCTTTAGAATGTGAGAAAATACTTACAAATCACATATCCGATAACTTTTACAACTCAACAGAAAAAAAAGCAATCCAATTTAAAAATGGGCAAAGGTTTGGCATTTCTCTAAAGAAGATATACAAATGTCCAATAAGTACATGAAAAGATGCTCAGCATCATTATTCATCAGGGAAATGCAAATCAAAACCAAGATGAGATATCACTTTGCTCCCAGTAGATGATTATAATAATAATAAAACAAACAACCAAAGAAAAAATGGAAAGTAAGTGTTGGAGAGGATGTGGAGAAATTGGAACCCTTGTACTGTACATTGTTGGTAGGAATGAAAAACAGTGCAGCCATTGTGAAAAACATCATTCCTTAGAAAAGCTAAACACAGAAATACATGACCCAGCAATTCCTCTCCCAGATACATACCCAACAGAATTGAAAAAAAGGTACTTAAACAAATACGTGTACAAACAAGCTTACGATGACTAAAAGGTAGAAACCCAAATGTCCATCAATGAATGAATGGATAAGCCTTCATGTTACTCAAATGTGGCCAGTCTCGAAGCCAAACTCAGCATGTAAATGCAATGCCTTCCCCCCAGCGTGGGACATGACACCCGGGGATGAGCCTCCCTGGCAACGAGGGACCACTATCAACTACCAACTGATGATGCGACTGGAAAATGACCTTATACGGAAGGTTCAATGCGGATCAGCAGAATATCCATGTCTACATAAAATACCATGACTTTAAAATGCTGTTTGACCTAAAGTAAGGGGGAAATGGAAAGGAGAAATGAGTTTATATGGCTACGAGTTTCTAAAAAAGAGTCTGGAGGCTGGCAGAAGGTTTGCCCTCATGCACAACTGAGCAGAGTCAGAGAGACAGATAAAGCAGATACAACCCCCAGATATTGGTTCCTTTGAGGGCTAAAGAGACCCATGGGAGTTATGGTCATGGCCGATGGGGTTAACTACCAGGGCAGATGGCCCCTCTTTGGAAATGGTGTGTATGTGTGATGAATCTGGACTCAGATGGGATCTCCCTTCATAAGACTTTCATGCTAATGTGCTGGAGATGCAGTTAATGTTGGGGTTTAAGATATATTTAGGGGATTTGAATCTCTGGACTGACAATGTGATAGCCAGATCCTGAGCCTCAACAGACTCCAGCACCTACAATCTGATTTATTGGACTTACCACACTCAGCTAAGATGGAGGTGAAGAAGGACAACCACCACACCATGGAGCCTAGAGTGATTACAACTGAAAATGGGAGGATTGCATCCAGCATCCAGGTGGAATCTGAGCCTCCTCTTGACATAAAGGTGCAATGGACACAACCAATCCAGTGTCCACATAGAAGAGGTGGCATTGGATTGGGAAAAGTGGACATAATGGACAAAGGGTATGGGGAAAGGCAGGAAGAGATGAGAGGTGGAGGTGTCTTCGGGACATGGAGCTGCCCTGGATGGTGCTTCAGAGGTAATCACCGGACATTGTAAATCCTCACAGGGCCTACATGATGGAATAGAGGAGAGTATGGGCCATGATGTGAACCAATGTATATGAGGTGCAGAGGTGCCCAAAGATGTACTTACCAAATCCAATGGATGTGTCATGATGATGGGAACGAGTGTTGTTGGGGGGGGGGAGAGGGGGGGTGGGGGGGTGGGGTTGAATGGGACCTCACATATATATTTTTAATGTAATATTATTACAAAGTCAATAAAAAATAAAAAAATTAAAAAAAAAAATGAATGAATGGATAAACAAATTGTGATATGTACATACATTGTAGTATTATTTAGTCACAAAAAATAGAGCACAGATATATGCTACAACATTAGTGAACCTCAAAAACAGTATGCTAAGTGAAAGAAGCCAGTCACAAAAAGCCACTTATATGATTCCATTTATATGAAATGTCCATAATGGCCAAATCCACAGAGAAAGAAAATAGATTAGTGGTTGCCAGGGTCTGGTGTGAGGGGAGAATAGTGAGTGACTGCTTATGGGTATTAGGATTCTTTTTTGGGGCGATGAAAATGTCTGGAATTGGATAGTGATGGTGACTGCACAACATTGTGGATATACTAAATGTCACCGAATTGTCCACTTCAAAATGGTGAATTTTATGTTACATGAATTTCACTTCGATCAAAAAAAAGATGGAAGGAAAAGATGCTAATGATTGGCTTTGTGTGGAGTATGGCACCACAGTGATTCATTTTATGCTTCCAGAAACTGAAGAAACCTACAAATTAGAGATATTATGGACCCTGCATTCTTCTCTGATCAATTAGCTCAGACACCATATTACCTGAAGACTTCATTCTTGGAATAGATGAGACCTAAACCCTGAGTCCAGTGGAGTTCAAGTGTGAATAAAATGATAGAAATTGTTTTAATCGTTTCAAATTGGATTGAGTTGTTTCTCTGAAAATAAAACCTTGTCTCCTTCATGGGCAGTCATGTTGACTGACATGTGAAGATTATAATTAAATGAGCTAACACTTATACCAAATATCAATATGCCAAACCCAAACTTCACTATGTTGTCTTTATTCCTGAGGATCTTAGCAGAATTTCCAGGAATTAGCACTGGTTCCTTTGCCTAACCTGAGCTCTGCTCAAGTTTTAGGTAATTTTGCTTGTTCTTAATCTTATTTTGTAGAGTGGACTGTAGAGTAGAATAGACAAAATTTTAAAAAATAAACATCATATCACCACACAAACACAAAATCCTTGCCTTGCTATGTCCACCAATTCTCAACTATTATATCATTATCTTTACTCATTTTATCAAGCTACTACACTTAAAGACCCAATTTAAACCCAACTTCAAAAATCTCATAAATCCCAACTTTACTCTTTCCACACAGAAACGCTACTAAAACTCTGCCAAGGCGTTCTCCCAAACTGTGGTGACCTATTTTTTGTGGGGTGCCAGCATTCAACAGTCTTGCAAAGTTTGTCAAAACGGAGACCACCTCTCCATGACAGCTCAAGACTTTTGACTAGAAAAGAGTAAGTTCTTCTGAATGCCCCTGCTTGGCTGGGGATGGGGGTGAGTGAGGGGAAGTAAGGGGCTAGGTGTAGGGTGGTGGTGTCTACAGCTGTTAAGGTGAGATAAGTCTCATATTGGATTGAACTCTAATTTCTTTTTTTGGAGCTCTCCAAACACTAAATTAATTTTGTCCCCTAGGAGTAATGAACCCTTTTTAAGACTCCTTTGTTTATCTGGTCAAATTAGAAAAATCTTTTATCCTTGGTGGAAATCTGTCTTATTATTAACAACACTACCATTTGCTTCTGTCTATCCTTGTATCCTTGACAATTTTTTTTTTTTTTTGGTACTTCTTTAAGAGGAAAGTTCATAAGGAAAAAGATGCACATAGGACCCAATAGCTGGCTTTAGAAACTGAGAAATTCAGGTTTCTTCTCAGATGTATCTGTCTAAGTTTGAATAAACTTTTCCCTGGGTCACTCATCAATCTATTAGAACACTCCTTGTTTTTATTTTGTCAGTAGGAGTCTGACAATGGGAGAAAGCTCTCCTTTAAAATTTTCCATTCTCTGGAAATACAAATATTTCACTTTGCAGTTGGATGGCACAACCATTATGTTGGAAAGCCTAATGCATGAGGTGCATATGAAACTTTGGACTGACTGGTCCCAGACACTCAAGTTTGTTTCAGTCTACACCTAAATATATTCCCTTACAAGACTCCTGCCTCTTACATGTATTTATGCTATAACCCAATTTTGTATAATTATCTTTATGAATGGCATAAGTTTGCCATGGATAATTTAGAATTACAGTTGCCAGTTTGGGGAACTTTTGATATGGACAAAATTTTATTTGAGTGGTACTTTATAACAAGAAGGGAACAAACTTTTGAACATCTCATAAGCTGTTTTTTTAAAATTGGTATGAAGAAATAACCAAAAAAATTCAGATCCCAAAATTCTTTCCTTAAAAATTTCCTTGGCCAAGTCAAAAGAAAAACACGAAAATCTTAAAAACTTGAAAATTTCTGTTTCAGATCCTCCAAAATCACATTTTGAAACTAATGTCTTTAATCTACTATTTCTCTTCCTTATTCCATCTACCTCCATTTCCCTCTGCCCCTTCTATCCCTCTGCTTCACTCCCCTCCTTCTGGCCAACCAGACACTTTCAAAACTCAGTTACCTTTTCCCTTTAAGGAAAAGACCCTTATGGCTGATTTTAAGCCTTGTTCCTACTCTGAGCTGAGAACAATTGTCAATGATTTTTCAAAGTATAGAAAGGACAGAGTGAAATTTGCAGAGAACTTTAGAATAGTTTTAAGAACATATAATCCAGGGTTTCTAGATCTATACCAATTATTTCATGTTAGTGGAACCTTCAGACGCAAACATTTGATGAAAAAGGCAGAATGGGAAGACCCTGAGGATGATTTAAAAGCCCCCAAATTGCATAGGAAAACAGAGGGGTTTAGAAAAGCTACAGCTATTGGTCAGACTCTTTTGGAAGCTAGCCCCAAAGTCTTTCCTGTGAAAGTAGATTGGGCTCTGATCCATTCCTATAAGCAAAGAAAGGATAAGAATATTTGAAACTTCAGGGATAGGCACCAAAATCTTTAGACGGTACTCAGGAATAGATCTTAAAGCAGATGTGACCCCCAACTATCTCCTAGCTTGATGTAAATGTTCTAAAGCCAAAAATAGGGGATATGGTATGCAAACAAAACCGGTATGGAAAATAACCCCTTTGCCAGCCCTTTAGCACTTCACTGAACATTTTGAGTTTTAGAACAAAAACAAAATAAGACAGAATAAACTGATGGCCTTACAGATAAAACAAGTAGTGATGTGGGCTATGGGTGAGAGACTCTTTGTCTCTTCAGAGATAACCTAAACTATCTGTGACTTGTGGGTGTGGGATGATAAAAGGCTGCAGTCCTGCCCTTGGTGAGCAGGAAACAGTTTAACAATGCAAGGTCTATAAACTTTAAGTATTCAGGGGAAATGCAAATCAAATATGCTAAAAGCTTATCAAAATGCCTGAGGTCCATGCTAAAAGCTTACCTAAGATGTGGAAATATATGCTAATTCAAGCCTATTGAGAACTGAAACAAAAGGACCATTTGGTCTTTCCTCTCTATATAAAAGGGACTAAAAAATCTTGTTCAGGGCTCGGCATTGAAACAGAAAGTTCCCAAGTCCTGCCGGCTGTCAATAAACCATTTTTCCTTCTCAAAATCATTCCTGAGCCCTGGCCTCTCTATACTCAAATAATTGAACTTCTCTCAAATTCTACAACAGTAGTTTCTCCTACCAATGAGTAAATCTTAAAAGACGGAATCTTTTGAAAAATATACTTGCAGATACTATATAAAGGACAATAGAAAAAGAACTGTTTTGCATTAGCTAAGAAATTAAAGGTGAAAAATTAGTGAGTTATTAATGAAGGTGCTCTAAGGGGGAATCAAATACCCAATTTTAGCTTTATTCTTAAACTACAAGGAAAGATTTCCCTAAATATGAAAGAACAAACTTGCATTAAAAAAAAATCCTATAGGCATACAATATTAACTTTAAATCCTAATCACTGTTACATAATCTCTTCCTTGTAGGAAAAATCTACTCACTGGTGGGCACTTCTAATAATCCCTGTGAGACATATTCCATTTCATTCCTGTCATCCTTGTACCTTTAACCCAGGAACATTCTTTCCTCCTGTGATACCATACCTGGTAAGTTTATGGTGGTGGTGGTGGGGGTGTACTATACAAACGGTAACACCACATTAAATATTTTCCTGATGGCCTATTTGTAATGAAAGCATAACAAATTTGGATATTGACTTACAAGTACTATTGTTTTGAAATCAAGCTCAAATTAAAGACCAGACCTCTTTCATTCTGTGGGCAAAAATTTCTACTAATTCAGGTAGGGTTACTGGAGCTTAATCCATTAAAGTTCAAATCAACCATCTAAACCACTACCCCAAGCACAAAATACCAGAAGCTAAAGAAGCACTAACACTACTAGGAGAAAGTAAATTGAAAAGATTCAACATACTTTGTACAGTCTTTGCAACATTCTTATCCTCTCAATCAAAAAGTCCAATGGGTAAAGATATAGATTTGCTCATTATTCAAACAGAATAGTCATTTCCCATTTCCATGTAGTACTAATCTCCAAACCTAGTTTATCTTCAGAGTTTCCAGAGGCTGTATATCTAACAGTTGTGGATTTATGTTATGCTTACTTTAATGACCCTTTAGGTCAAAATAGTTGATATTTGTTTGTCTTCTCCTGAGAAAATAAAAAAATGCACTTGGGACTATAATGCTCAAGGTATTTACTAAGATACTCCTACTTTTCACAAGTCCTCAATCAGGGTCTGAAGGACTTTAAATTTCACACATTATTCAATATGTGGATAACCTTTTGTTTGTTCTAAAGATGGGGTGAATGCTAAGACTAATTCCATCTATTTACTGTTTTAACACACAAAGAACATAAGGTTTCCAAAGGGAAGGTAAAACAATTTTAAAGTAGAGTTTATTACCTAGAAAACAACTTATCTTAAGGAAGTAAATTTCTTACTCCTAACAGACTACAGGTTTTTTAAACTTCCCCAGGCCAGTAACTAAGAGGTAATTAAGGGGAGTGGAAGTTGCTACATGACTGAGCATCAGCTTCCCACATGGGAAGTTGCAGGTTTAGTTCCTGGGACATAATAAAAACAAAAAACAAGAAGCAAACAAATGAGGGAGCCAACTTAGGGAAGCCCATGTGGCTCAGTGGTTGAGTACTGGCTTCCCACATAAGTGGTCCCTGGGAACCAAATATGAACAGGCCTTTTTTGAGTTAAAATGAATTCTTCAATAACTTCATACTCTGGGCCTATGTAATTATCATAAAACTTCAACCAATGAGTATGATTCCTTGCCAGAGGCAAAATTAGCCTTGATGGGAGAACTCATTGACCTCACCAGATTGTGTTAGTTAACTAGGGGTAAGAAGGCTAACATGTACACTGATGATAGATGTACTTTTGGGCTAGTCCACGATTTTGTGATGCTATAGAAACAAAAAGAGGTTCTTGATTTTTAGCAGGAACCCCAGTTAAGAATGGTTACCAACTTAAAGAACTTCTGAGTGCTCTAATGCTCAAAGAGGTGGCTATTAGAAAGCAGGAACTCATATAAAAGGATATAATATGGAGGCTAAAGGAAATGCATTGACTGGTCATCATGCCAGGCAGGCAGACTGCATTAAGATTATAGCCCTCACAATATCCCAAGAGACTAAATTTTTAGTTTAGAAGTGATTCTAAGTAGTTATTATAAGAATGCCAGTGAACAGCTCCAGAGTCAGAAGAGAGGTACTGGAAGAAATCTGGAGGTAAATTGTACAAGGATAACCTAAGAGTGGCTGTTTAGTAAAACTGAATGACCTCAAATGGAATCTTGCAAAAATTCTACTTGAAATTACCTACCATAGCAAGTATGGTATTGCAAAAAGTAAATATGCTAAAAGCTTATCTAGAATATCTGGAGTTCATGCTAAAAGCTTACCTAAGATGTGGAAGATATATATGCTAATTGAAGCCTATTGAGAACTAAAACAAAGAGACCATTTGGCCTTTCCTCTCTGTATAAAAGACGTTTGAAAATCTTGTTCCGAGCTCGGGATTCAAACAGAAGTTCCCGAGTCCGGCCGGCCGTCAATAAACCATTTTTCCTTCTCAAAATCATTCCTGAGTCCTAGCCTCTCTATACTCAAATAATTGAACTTCTCTCAAATTCTACAATATTTTTGGCGACCCAGATGGGACAACAAAGGAAGGCCAGAGACGGTAGCATTTTGCTGCCCCTTCCA
The DNA here is from genome assembly GCF_030445035.2 of Dasypus novemcinctus. Lineage (NCBI taxonomy): Eukaryota > Metazoa > Chordata > Mammalia > Cingulata > Dasypodidae > Dasypus > Dasypus novemcinctus. The sequence goes on from NC_080675.1 coordinate 43,162,684, forward strand.
AATCCCCGAGGAAGCTGGGAGGACTCAGGTGAACCCCAAATCTGGGCGCCCCTGGATTAAATTTAATCCAGAAAAGATGTGGGCTCCACCAGAATCTTCCTGACAAAAATCGAGGGCAATGGAAGGTCTGAAGAGAAAGATTCTGGGAACGAAAAAGAACTCCGAACATGGAAGAAGGTAAGACTCCCCGGGTGAGCACAGTCTGGAAGGCCCTAGCTTTAATTGCTAGGAAGGGGAGGCTGATCACCTCCCGAGAGAACCCTAGTAGCCCCAGAAGGCTGGGGGGAAGCCGTTCTCTCTAGGCTTGGGAAAAGGAGAAAAACCGGGGAAAAGCCCTGGTGTTTTGGGTTTGTCTAACTGCATGTTAGAATCTGGTACTGGTCTTATATCCACTAAAGGAGTGGAGTCTCGATTTTAATAAGAAGGGCTATTTATAGGTTCAAGTCCTAATGTCCTGGAAATTGGTCTAGATTAAGGAAAACAAAACTTGGTTACAGGAAAATGGATCGGCTTTTCTGGTGGAGCTTGGTCTGGGTGTAAAGTTTAAACAGTGGAAAAGTCTAGCTGAAATCTTTTGTTATGGTGCTAATTTGTGAATGAATTCGCTTTATACCAAATGTTAAGTGTTCTGAGGTTTGTGATGGCTGTGGGGGCAGCCATGGTGAAAATAAATATATAAACTTGTGGGTCAGATTAGTGACCTTTGTGCTTCTGTCTGTGTCAGCTCAATGCTAGTGTTGGAGTTGTGTCCTTATGTAAAGTAGAATTACAGCTGAGCTGGAGCCCTCCCTTGCCATTGGCAAGGGGGTGAAATGATTCTGGGGCAAAAGCTGAGGAGTCTGGATGTTTGCGGAGTCTAGATGTTTGTGCATACTCTGCTGTCTTGTCTCTGGTCTGGCCCTTTGCCGGGGCTTGGAGGCCATCTGTGTCCGCGCCAAGCACCCAAGTTTGTTGAGAATGTCCCAGTCAGGGTGGCTAGGTTCCTGGGAGAGTTGCCAAATTTGAGTAGGTTCTGTCTGCCCATTTTGGCTGCAAGCTGGAAAGTGGCTTGCCCCTTTCCAGTGAGTCCACCCTTCTATTCATAAGCCGCATTCCTGTTTGTTGTGCACCCGACTGCCTGGAAGCAGGAGAAGTGAAGGGGGTGAAAAGCAGAATCAGAATAAATGCAGTAAAGTTCCCTCCTTAGGGTGTCAAAGCCAAAATAGCTTTGCTTTCTGCCCAGGTTCTTAGAAGGTATTGTAGTAACTTTAAGTAAGAGAATGTGTTCTGTGAAGGTAAAATTTGTCTTAAGGGTATAAATAATTATAAAAGTTTTACAAAGCATTGTTTAAATTAAGGTATTTAAATAGCTAATTGAAGAAAGTCATTATTTAACAAAACTGAATTGATAATAATAATAATAAAAGGCAATTTTATAACAAACTTATTCAGCAGCCAATCTCCCCTGCCAACTTGCTTCCAAAAAAACTGTTTCTAGTATTACATGCTACTAAGTATTTAAAGTGAAGAAAAGTTCATTATTTTAACAAGCTTGTTTAGTATTAATGGCAATTATATGTTGTAAGAAGTTTGCCTGGTAACTTAGTATGTGGAATATATGGAGTGTGTTTTTATTGTTAAAGAAACAGAAGATGATTTTGTCCTAAGATAAAATGATTGATTATTAGAAAGAGTAGAGTGTGAGACAGAACCTGAATGAATACTGAAAGTGTAAAAGGTTTGTAGAAGGAAAATTTTTATGATTAAAATTGAGTAAGATCAATATACAAAGAAAATCTTTTATCAATAGCTTCTTGTGCTTTAACCTCATCATTTCCTCAGTGTTTAAAGAAGAGTCTTACCTCTTTTAAAAGAACATTTATGTTCTAGAAATCAAATCCTGAAAAGTAGCTTTTTATTTCAAACTAACTGCAAGAGATTTATTCTTTTACTTTAAAAGAAAAATTAAAGTAGTTAAGTTCATTTAATATGTTATAAGTCGAATAAAAAGTATTTAAAGGTGTTATAAAATTAATAGGTTTTTTAAAAAAATTAATAAAAACTAACTAAGAGTTAAAATCATTTATAAATGCATTTATATTATAAAACAGTAGAAAGACAGTAACTGAAATTATAGCTGAGTGAATTTAGCCTGAAACTATTATTTAAGTGTAAATTCTAAACTAACCTTTCCTTTGTTTATGGTTACTTCAAGCCTAACCTCACCCTTTGCCTTTGCCTATGGTTATTTCATAATTGAGAAGAGCTGGGACATCACTGTCTCCTCTCCTGGTATTAGTAACCCTTTCTCTCATGAATTCAAGTGTAACCTAAATAAATGGCTGCCTGATGGAATAAGGTTAAATGACCACTAGAGTTTTATTATCTCCAAAATCAAAAAGGGGGGTGGAGGGGAAGAAGTCTCCTGCCTTGACGGTCAGTGTTCCTAAGAGTGGCAATTCATGAGAGAAAGCAGTCTGTCTCCCTGAGGCTTCAAATAGCCTCAGTAAATATATATAAAATTAATCTTGTTGCTTATCCAAGATTCTGCTAATTTCAAAGTAAAATATAAAGTTCTAAAACAAAATGGTGCTAAGGCATTGAGAACATTTTAGTTATTACAGTCCATTAAGAAAAAAAATTCTTATGGTAAACTGCATGGTCATAGTGCAAATTAAGAAGAGTTTCAAGAGTCTTTAAAATGTTTACAGTCACACTTGTTTTGTAAAGATTAGAAGTTTAAAGTAATTAAAGTTATGTTTTTGTCTCAAACTATTTATATCTACCTATTTGCTCAAATTGTTGAGGTTAAATATGCAGTTATATAAGTAATATGTATTTCTAGACCCCTAATTAATTAAGCTAAACAGTATATAAAATAATGCAAATTATAAGTAATATCAATGAGTTGTGTTTGTGTCTAACTCTTTGTGTCTGCCCATTTTAAAAAAATGCTCAATATATGTCTTCATACATCAAGATAATATCAAATTAACAAATAAAAATTCTTAAAAGAGGTCTATTCAAATTGTTAAAAATTAAATATGCAGTTATATTTATAAATATTCTTAAAGCCCAAATTAAACTAAGCAGGATGAAAAGGTCATAGAAATCTAATTATAGAAACAATTGAGAAAGGGCCTCCTCTTTGCAAGAGCTTTTAAGGCAAGACTAGGTGTGGCAGATTAAACCTATCTACTAGGCTAGAGAATTAAGAATCAGTTTGCCTGGTAATTTCCCAGTTTAAACCTTTGTTAGCCATAAAATGCAAAAAAAAAAAAAACACAAAGATTAAGTTAATTTTCACATTAAAAAAATGTTGATGTAACCTGGTGGCCTGCTGCCTCAGTCTCCCACTCCCGGGTTGGACAGCAGTAGAGGAGACCAGTTTAGGCCAGTCCTATGTGCAGTGGAAGGATGCCCAAGAAGGAGCTAACTAAGTTAGTGCATTTCAGCACTAAATTCTATTCCTTATTTGACAAAGGGAAGCAAGTAAAAACTAAAATGGTTAGAATGTGATAGAAGAAGCAGTTAAATCAAACTTTTGAGTGAGAAAGTTAAATCTCAGATAAGCTGTAACTTCTGAAGTATCCAATCTATAGAAAAACAGAGAAAAAGCTTGCATGCTAGGCTTAGAAGTATAAATTGTGTCATTTTTCTTTGTTCGTGGCACCAGCCATATCTGGCTCTGCACCCTTTCTTGCAAGATTGAGAATAAATTATTTTCTTCTCCACAATCTGGTGAGCCTTATTTTCTTCCAGAAGATTTCTTTCCAACAAAATAAAAGTAATTAGTAGCTCTATTAACAAATTTCAGTAAGTAAAGTCATAAAAACTATAGAGAAATCTTTCCTGAGTTATGATTTAAAAAAATTAAGTAATTGTGTAATGTGTTTTAAAACCTAGTAGTCAGTATGCATGTGTTTTAAAACCTGGTAGTCAGTATGCTTTTAAATTAATAATTTTCATAACTTAAAGAAAAGAAGTTTTTAGCTTCCTGTAAGGGAAAAAGAGAACATTCCTTGCATAAACTATTATAGTTTCAATTTTATTTAACTTGAGTGTAATCTCCCATAGTTAATTTATAAACTAAATTAACATTATGTACGAAATCTTTAAAGTAATGAAAATTGTAAGTTCACATTAGTGAAATTAAGCTAAAAAAAAAAAGATTGTAGATATGCTCTCTTAAATAAAGAGTAAATTTCTTTCATTAGTAATTGTAATTTAGTAAGTTTATTTAAACATGAAGTGGCTAGTCAATATAGTTATAGTCAATTATAAAGAGTTTGTAAAACATCTTCCAAACTGAAAATATTTAAATAGTTCTAGTTGTAGAAGTCATTGTTAACTAAAAAAACTTAGATTAGTATTGGTAGCAGAAATAACTTCATGATAATAAACCTGTCTGAAGGCCACTGCAAAGTACACATTTAAGTAAATGGTAATAAAAAGTTGTCTTGATTCTATTGGAAATATTCTGTTTTCATTCTAACAATGAAAAATAATATTTTTCCTCTATTACTAAAGTAAAGTACCTACTGTTATCTTCATAGTAAAATTGTGTAAGTAAACAGTCATTTAATATATGTTTTGCATTAAGTTGTTTAAAATATATATAAAAACAAGAAATAAACTTTAACATTGTCAAACTCGTGTGCATTCAAACCAGGCCTTGAATACATTACAGGTGGCCTCTCCATGTGAGTTATTAGCTAAGCTGGTCACTGACCCCTCAATTAAAATATGTGCTATATCAGTCTCTAGTTCTGCTCCTGAAGTTGATGGAAACTATATTGCAGTTTCAAGCTCCTGCAGCAGCCAATAATGACTCGGTACAGCCAAGTGTACAATGGATATCGCCTCCAGACTGGCACTGTTCCATAGTGCCAGAGAGCACTATGCACCAGGCTAGTGAAATACTGGAAAATCTCTCTAAGATGAAAGATGCTGCAACTTGCTCACTGCGTTGAAGAGCATGCTAAGTAGAGCCATGATACCAGGATACTGTAAGTGAAACTTAAACACAATTAACATTATAGCCTGCTCTCATAGAGAGATAACATGTAAAGTATTACAAACCTAAAACTCAAAACTAATAATTGCAACTCTGAATCCTTATGCATTAAGTAATACATTAGTTAATATTAAGTACTGTACTTTTATCCTGTACTAAATATATGCCTAATAATTGTAATGTTATCTTTTCTATTTTAAATCAAGTGCAGAAGTATATTAAACATGTTAAATTCCTAGTAAAATCATTTTCTAAACAATTAATAACATGTCTATAGAATAAAGTGGCAGTCTCAGCCAGTCTCAGTCAACTTCTATATTCTGCTGTACTCTGCTGTGTAGCAAAAGTGAAGCTTGCTTGCTGATAGTGAGTCACCTATTGAACAAGTCAAAATTACTAGAAATTGTACAATAAAAACCAAAGTGTAAAAATCTTTATTCTGTAGTTCTGATCACTCCCACAGGTGAAAACTAAAAGTATTTCCAAATTAGTGTTCTAATCCTGAGTGAAGCCAGTTGCCCAAGGAGTGCCAGTTCACCAGGAACATCTGACAGAGCGAATGAGTGTCAATCATTGAACAGCTTAGAATGTGTCTTCAGACAAAGCTAAGTGTCTGTTGCAATTTATCTCTAAAGATGGATAACTTAAAAATATATATATATGCTGTTCCCACCAGCTTTTAAGGAGTGCCATCTTTATAAGCATCTAACCTTGTCTACCTCTGTAATCCAATATGTCCTCTTTTAAAAACAGGTATTCCAAATTTTTAATTAAGTTTGTTTCTTTCAGAGTGAACATCTTATTAACCATATGAAAACTTCATCCAACTTCGTACAGAATGCCAGATCCATCTTCCTCCAGTTAGAATAAATTAAAGAGTTTTACACCTTATTAGGCAATGACTACAGCCCATGGCCAGCAGGAAGCAGTTACAGAAAAGAGATCGTCTCCCTTCAGCACCCCTTTTAAATTAAAGGTGTAAACTCTTTAAAAGTAAAATAAAAGTAATAGATGGATCTGGAACCTAACTAGAAATCCACATGAGTGCCAGTGGCAGCAGAATAACTGCAGGAGGCCCCTGCCCAAGATTCTGCTGTCCAGAATGAAAAGTTCTAAACTTCTAAAAACAGTCCTGGATGCTGTACTAAAGACTAATAAATAATCAATCAAAACAACAAACAGCCATCCACCTCATAGCTCCAACAATAATTATGCCAAAGCTTAGCAAGTTAAACTTTAGCAAAAGGGGGGGAATAATGTGGGCTATGACTGGAAGGCTCTTTGTCTCTTCAAAGATAACCTAAGCTAAAAGCTGTATGTGTGGAACGGTAAGAGGCTGCAGTCCTGCCCTTAGAAACAATAGCAACAGGCTCCAGTCCCAGGAAACAGTTTAACAATGCAAGGGCTATAAACTTTAAGTATTTAGGGGAAATGCAAAAAGTAAATATGCTAAAAGCTTATCTAGAATATCTGGAGTCCATGCTAAAAGCTTACCTAAGATGTGGAAGATATATATGCTAATTGAAGCCTATTGAGAACTAAAACAAAGAGACCATTTGGCCTTTCCTCTCTGTATAAAAGACGTTTGAAAATCTTGTTCCGAGCTCGGGATTCAAACAGAAGGTCCCGGGTCTGGCCGGCCGTCAATAAACCATTTTTCCTTCTCAAAATCATTCCTGAGTCCTAGCCTCTCTATACTCAAATAATTAAACTTCTCTCAAATTCTACAACAGTATGGCCAGTGTACATAATAATCATTGTTGGGAAAATGTTACTATGTCTCATCTGTCACCAACATAATCCTGGTAAAACAGTAAAGGTGGGACATGGATAAGAGCCTAAACTTTTTTTTGTGTGTGTGACAATTCAGAGCATTTTATTGATTTTTATATATTCTTGCAAAAAACCACTCACATGTAAAAGTTTGACATTCACACTGTAAATTCTTTAACTAGGGGGCAGATAGAATTTTTCATTTCAGCAGGACTTTCACATGATTACAGACACAAATTGGCACATGAAATTAAAAAACTAAATCAAAAAGCTCCTTTGAACACTTCCAAATGGATTTTATCTGACTATCCTCTTCAGTTGTTTTGAGTATGTCTTGCTCATTGTTTGCTTTGAAATGCATATATCTTTTTTCTAATTCCATTTTTTAAAGCACAATTTAAATATAATTTTCTCATTTAGTACACACACGCACACAAAATTCTTGACAGAGAGCTACAGCTCTACCGATAGCAAAAATTACTTCTGTGTTCCCAACCTGGGCACTGTGACCTCTCTCTAATGATATAGGCATTCATTTTACTTGTCCTGTTACTAAAGAGTTTTGCAAACCTTGCCACTTAATCAGAAACTCCACTGTCCATATTGCGCCCAATCTTCAATAAGGGTATAAAGGTCAAACATACTCTGAAACTCAAATAAGAAAATCTCTCAAAGACTCTTGAACTTCCATGGCCTAATGCCACTGGCTTTAATGTTATTGGCTTAATGCCAACTTCCACTGGCTTTAATGCCGATGAGATCCTCTTCTGGGGCGCATCCTCTATCCCAAATGAGTTAGTAACAGGTCAGCAATATCACCTCTGACTTTAAATTCCAGACTGTTGCAAGCAAACACAGCCAATATTGCAAGGCATTCATGTCTTATCATCAACAGATATGAGCAGCCTTTCCTCAACATCTTCTTAAACATCCTTTGCATGACCTAAAACTCAGACATATAAAATCCTATTGGAGAATAGGTGGTGCCACGCTGATGAAAGGTTGTTGATGTGGATGGAGTGGGGAATGGGGTATATGGGAACCTCATATTTTTTAATGTATCATTTTGCGTGATCTATCTACCTTTAAAAAAAAAGACAATAAAAAAAATTGCAAAAAAAAACCTATTGGAAAGGACCTTATCAGGTACTATTAACAAATAGCCCAGCAGTGAAACCCAAAGGTTTGACCCTTGGATTCATGCCTCTCAATTAAAGAGACATTCTTGAATTAATGAAAGATCATCTTAACCGGAAATCTCAGGTGGAGAATTTTTAGGAATACTCTAGATTGGCTTTTCCATTTCTGCAAAAAGGGCTACTAGAATTTTGATAGGAACTGTGTTGAACCTGTAGATTGCTTGGTGTTTTAGTTTGCTAAGCTGCTGAAAGAGATACCATAAAATGGGTTGGCTTTAACAATAGGAATTTATTAGCTTACAAGCTTAGTTTTGAGGCCATGAGAATTAAGTCATCATCAGGACAATGCTTTCTTCCTAAAGACCAGCTGCCAGTGATCCCAGCCTCCTCTGTCACATGTCAAGGCACATGGCAGCATCTATTGGTCTCTCTCCTCTCTTCTGGGTTTTGTTGCTTTCAGCTTCTTGCTTCTGTGGCTTTCTCTGTCTGAATTTCATTCTCTTATAAAGGACTCCAGTAAGAGGATTAAGATCCACCCTGAATGAGGTGGGTCACACCTTAACTGAAACAGCCTTATCCAAAGATCCTATTTAAAATTGGTCCTTACACATAGGAATGGATTGGCTTTAAGAACGTGATTTTCTGGGGGTACCTACAGTTTCAGACCACCACACTTGGGTAGAAATGACATATTGACAATGTTAACTTTTCCAATCCATGAACATAGATGTCTTTCCATTTATATAGGTCTTCTTTCTTTCAGCAGTTTTGTAGTTTTTAATATACAAGTCTTTTGTATCCTTAAAGTTATTTTTAGATATTTTATTGTTTTGGATGCTATAGCAAATGGAATTGCTTTTTTTTGATTGTTCATTGCTGGTGTGTAGGAACACAACTGTTTTTTGCATGTTGATTTTGTACCTTACCACATTGCTGAATTCATTGATTAGCTCAAATAGCTTTCTGGTGGATTTCTTTGGGTTTTCTATATATGTCATCTGCAAAAAGAGGTAGATTCACTTCTTCCTTTCCAATTTGGATATCTTTTATTTATTTTTCTTGCTTAATTGCTCTGGTTAGAAATTTTAATAAGTATTGTGTAGCAGTGGTGAAAGCAGACATCCTTGTCTCATTTCTCAAGGGGAAAGCTTTAGTCTTTTACCATTGAGTATAATGTTAGCTGTGGGTTTTTCATAAATGGCCTTTACCATGCTGAGAAAGTTCCTTTCCATTTCTACTTTTTGGAGTGTTATTACCAAGAAAAGGTGACAGATTTTGTCCGAGGCCTTTTCTGTGAAAGATAATCATACTTTTTTTTTCTTCATTCTCTTCATGCAGTGTATTACATTAATTGATTTTTGTATGATGAACCATCTTTTCATTCCTATCTCCTCACATTTATGTACCAGGGTTCAGATGTGTGATCTTCACAGTCCTAAATGTTTCTGTGCAGCTGCTAGCCAATCAAATGATTCAATAAATGCTCATTCAAAAAAAGAAGAACAGGAAAATTTGACACTTATGGAGGTTGAATCATATATTAAGTATCCCCAAGACACTTGATAGAAAACTGTAATACCTTAAATAGGGATGAAGGTCTGGATTGGTCACATCACCAGATATTAATGGTGTATCTTTTCAGGTTAGATTGAAGAATGATAAAGAGAACAGTGAAAACTAAAAAAAACTATAACTACATAGCTTCCTGCCTTCATTAGGACAATGTTATTATTCCATTGTTTTTTTTTTTTTTTAAAGATTTATTTATTTATTTCTCTCCCTTTCCCCCCACCCCGGTTGTCTGTTCTCTGTGTCTATTTGCTGCGTCTTCTTTGTCCACTTCTGTTGTTGTCAGCGGCACGGGAATCTGTGTTTCTTTCTGTTGCGTCATCTTGTTGTGTCAGCTCTCCATGTGTGCGGCAACATTCCTGGGCAGGATGCACTTTCTTTCGTGCTGGGCGGCTCTCCCTATGGGGCGCACTCCTTGCACGTGGGGCTCCCCTATGCTGGGGACACCCCTGCATGGCAGGGCACTCCTTGAGCGCATCAGCACTGCGCATGGGCCAGCTCCACATGGGTCAAGGAGGCCTGGGGTTTGAACCGTGGACCTCCCATGTGGTAGACAGACGCTGTAACCACTGGGCCAAGTCTGCCGCCCCATTGTCTTTATTAACACAACTTCACTATTTCAGAAAACTTTTCTCTGGAAAGTAAAAGTTCAAATAACTTTACTGTTCATTCTAGCAATTTCTGCAAAGAGCCATTAGCTCTTAATAGAAAATATCAAAAGACAGTTTACATACCAAGATTCTTGGAACCTCTTGCCTCAAAATTCTTGCCTTGCTATGTCCATCAATACTGAATAATTATATCACAATCCTTACCCAATTTTAATCAAGTCCTCACATTAAAGGATCTGCTTTAAACTGCCTTAAAACTCAAAAATATTCCTTCTAAGATTCTGACTCTGAGACTAAGACTTTATCAAGGTAACATTCTCTGTTACCACATGTGATGGTTAGGCTATTGCGTCAACTCGGCCAGTAATTGTGCCCAGGTGCTTGGTCAAACAAGCACTGGGCTAACTGTAATACAAGGGCATTTATGGACTTTAGTCACCATTGACTTTACTGCAGTGGTAAATCATGGATAGCTGGTTATAATTACATCAGTCATGAAGATTGCCATCAGCAATGAGTGACGCTTAACCCAATCAGTTGAATCCCTTAAAAGGGGAAATGATTCCAGCATTGACAGAGAATTTCCCAGTTCATCTGTGGACAGCCAACATCTCCCAGAACTCAAGAATCTTCACTGGACTTTCATTGGAGCTCCTGGTTGCAGCCTGCCTGCAGAACCTGGACTTGTGCATCCCCATGGCTGCGTGAGAGACTCTGGTAATTCTCTTACTATTGACAGATATCCCTTATTGATTCTGTTTCCCTAGGAGAACTCTGACTAATACAATATAGTGAGAATAAACCCATCTTTGTTATCAACAGGTTGTTTGGTGATATTTTTGAGGAGTCAGCATTCAACAAAGGTTACAAATTCCTTGGACAGTCTTAGATAAGTTCTATTAAGTTTTACTTTTCTCCTTTTTCTAGGATCCATTAACCTTTTGCTTTTATTTTTTTATGATATGTTAAAAGGTTTTTTTATGTTCGTTATATAAAGTTAGTTAATGTTTTCTTGAGGACAGTTAATTTTGTAAGCAAATGAAAAATAATTAAAGTAGAAGGAACAGTAGGGGTAACCAAGAAAGGTTAGTCACATTGTCTAGGGGGAATTCATTCACAGAGGAGACTCATACTTGAACTGAGTTGTGAAGGGTAAATTTTCCAGAAAGAACAAGAAGACTGTTATTTTATGCATGGAGAAGAGGAAGGTTTAAAGGAGTAAGCCATTAAGAAAACAGAGAACTGCCAATAGGTTCTAAATCACTGCAATATGGTACTTGTATATCCCCTTGCACATGGCAAGGGAAGCTAAAAGGGAGTTAAAAGTAGTCTAGATAAACAACAGGATATTGATATTAAGAAGCTCAGAGGGGGAAATGGACTTTGGCCCAGCGGTTAGGGCGTCCGTATACCATATGGGAGGTCCGCGGTTCAAACCCCGGGCCTCCTTGACCCGTGTGGAGCTGGCCATGCGCAGTGCTGATGCGCGCAAGGAGTGCCGTGCCACGCAAGGGTGTCCCCCGCGTTGGGGAGCCCCACGCGTAAGGAGTGCGCCTGTGAGGAAAGCCGCCCAGCGTGAAAAGAAAGTGCAGCCTGCCCAGGAATGGCGCCGCCCACACTTCCGTGCCGCTGACGGCAACAGAAGCGGACAAAGAAACAAGACGCAGCAAATAGACACCAAGAACAGACAACCAGGGGAGGGGGGGAAATTAAATAAATAAATAAATCTTTAAAAAAAAAAAAAAAAAAGAAGCTCAGAGGTAGAACAGCTCAGGTAAGGAAAGGGTACTGGGTGTGGCCATAGGCATTACTATGAGTTACTAAAGTGGTGTTAAAAGGAAAGATCATAAATTTACAGAATTATGAGGTTACAGTGTTGAATGGGTTATCTACATGGATCTAAATGACTATACGGATCATCTACACAACTATTTCATCCTAAGAAAATATGATCATTCCCGTGGGACAATGGAGGAGCTGCCCACAGCGCTAGAACTACTTGGGCCCAGTCTGTCCAGCACTAAGACTCAGCACTGAATGCACAATCTAGGTACAGGGTATTTGTCAGGAAATTGGATGTGATTTCACCATTGTAGCAAGGAGATGATTTTTGTAGGGAAGGAAGAGGATTTCTTCAAGTCTAGAGTCTAGGTGAGCTGAGCTTAAGGAACCTGTACTTCAGTATGAGGAGGAGCCTGGCAGGGAAAGAGGCCTTGAACAAGAAATGACATCCATGCAAATTATCTGCAAGAAGGACACATGCACCTTCATGTCAATGGAGGTACCAAGGATTGAACTCAGGACCTCATACATGGGAAGCAGGCACTCAACCACTTGAGTTACACCTGCTCCCCAGATCATTTTTAAAAATCTCCTCAAAGTTACACACTTTATTTGGATAAAAGGCACTAAATAAATAATAGCAAGGAAGAAGAAAGAACCGCCCATGCAGAATGCCCATTTTGTAAGGAGGCACCGGGAACTGAACCTGAGAACTCCCATGTGGGAAACAGGTGCTCAACAGCTTGAATCAAATCCTCTCCACCACAACAACTTTTATTGGGCAGCACTTGGACAGGGATGCATGAAAGGAAAACTTCTCATCAAGAAATCTTCCAGAGTCTGGTTTGAGGTCATCCCCAGAAGAGATGCAGGCAAACGGAAGATCCAGATTTAAGAGGCACAGATGATTCCAACCTCTTTCCTATTGAGCAGACTCAGGTCCTGCATTCCTGGCAGGCGCACTATAGCCTAATCTGTACTTTCGTCAGTGCAATTCATCAGAGGGGACTAGAGGTCCACTCGCCCCATCCATGGTGATGTGAATTTGATAACCAGGTTACAGGACTAGTGACACTATCACCTTCATAAAATAGAGTCCTTCATGAAAATGATCCTATGTCTAGAGTGAGAAAGAAACTCTGGGCACTGGAATGTGGTGAAAGCACCATTAGTATCTGCTTTCCTTGTATGTTTGGTCTGTTTGGATTCTGGAAAAGTATAGTATGTAGAGTAAAATCTATGGCCCTGTGGAAATTGTTGAAGAACTGGAGAGACCAGAATGGATCAAGAGCCTTCTTCTACTCTTGAACATAGAGAGGAGGTAAAGATACAAGAGAGACAATGCATGGATTAGTAAACCTGAAAGATGTAGTTATAGACTTCACTCAGCAAGAATGGGCCTTGCTGTACACAACCCAGAGAAAGCTGCTCAGAGATATGCTGGAGAATATCAGTCATCTGGTCTTAGTAGAAAATCAACAAGCCAAGATTAAAATGGACAAGAAAAGGGGCAGATTGAAGGAAAAATCACTTCAAGGTCAGAGCTTCAGAGGTCTGGACTGAAGACATGTTATCAGGCCAAGAGAGTGGGCCCATCCATTTATGTGGAAGGGCCAGGATATCAGGTCTGCAAATCAGATGTACTTTCCCAGTTGAAGCAAAGACAGGAACTCTGGAGAGAAGGAATTGATTTTTCCAAAGCCAGAATTCAGGCAGGGAAAGTGGTCTTAAAGAACAATTGCTGACCATGCAACACACCTGCAGGAAAGACGTAATATCTTCTTGTCAATGAAGCAGAAATCTCATACTTAAAAGAATGGTATTATAAGTAGCAACTTGCCAGAAGATTTTACTTACATATTCAGAGTGACTCATGTCAACTCACAAGGGAAAGAAACCCCACTTCAGCAATCTATTTGGAAAAGTTCTCAGTGACCAGTCATCTTTTAATCAATAAAAGCAAATTCACCATAGAAGTAAATCATATGAGTGCCATCTAATTGGCAAATTGGTTATTCAAAGCTCTGGCCTTACACATTATAATGGAACTCACAGAGGAGAGAAATCCTATGAATGTCAACTGTGTGGGAAAGCCTTCACTTGGTGTTTTGTCCCGAGACAAAATCAGAGGATTCACACTGGAGAGAAACCTTATGAATGCTATCTATGTGGGAAAGCCTTCACTCATTGTACTAAACTTACATGCCATAGGAGGACTCACAATGGAGAGAAACCCTACAAATGTCATTTATGTAGGAAAGCCTTCATCTGGTGTTCTGTCCTGATACAACATAAGAAAACTCACACTGGAGAGATATTGTAAGATAAGTATCTGTTTGGGGAAATCTTAATTTATTTTTGTAACCTAAGATAACATGACAGAACTGGAACTGGAGAGAAACCCTATGAATGGCATATATGTGAAACACTTTGGTTAATGTTCTGACCTTACATTACATGATAGAACACATACTATATATGTTTTGAATATGGAAGAGAGTTCAGTCCTTGACTTAACCTTTAAACATCCCCAAGAACTTGAACACTGAAGAAACACTGTTTGTAATCAATCTGGCAGAAAATTTAGACATTCTGACTACTTCATCAATTTAAGCCAGTTCATACTGGAGAGAATTGATATAAATATCAACTATGTAGCAAAGCCTATAGTAGATGGTATGCTGATATACAACATTGGAGAACTCATAATATAAATATAATGAAAGTGGAAGAGTCTTCATCCACTGCTCCAACTGATAGAGAAGTCTTCACGTGAGTATAAAGCCCCTTGAGGGAGTGCCAGATAATTCATGCTGGAGATGTTATTCATGAAAAATCACATAAGATCATTTACCCATACAGCAAAAATTGTAGGGCAAGTGAGAATTCACACTGTACCCAACTCTTATTGGTGTTATGAATGAAGGCTTGTCTTCAGTGATCACTCATTCCTTAGCATTAATATTCTTATGCTGCGGATACAAGAATCCTAAAGTTAACTTAGGAAAATCTTTGGCTGGATTTCACATCAGAAAATTCAATGGAAAGTAAAGTACTTTATATGGACCCTTTAGCACACAATTCCGTGAAGAGTCAAGAACTTTGAACAAGTCTTACTACTGAAATTATGTGGGATACCAATATAGAATTATGAAGTGATGCAGGTATACTGAGAGATGATTTTTGTAAGAACTAATATGAAGTGAGAATAATTCAAGAGATCAGTATTTGCATATAAGTAAGCAACAGATCTTGGAGCTGAAAATCTAATATATTGGTTACATTTTAATTTTGTTTTTACATAGTTCTAAGCACAAAGATTTGAATCAATGAGAAAATAACTCTGAATGTTAAACATATGGAGACAAAATTATGACTCAACTATTATCTTAGTTTTATAATATATGCTTATGGCATGGATAAAAACAATTATGGATAAATAAACACTTTAGTAGTAGGAAAAAAAAAAAAAGAAAATAAGATCAGTAAAACCTGGACCATTATGATGCCATTCAAAGTGATTAATAACCAAAAAGCCAGTAAATGAAATAGTCTTTACAACACAAAGATCGATGATAGATGTTAAAGAAGGTGCAAAGGAATATGTTCCCAATAACAAACTATTTTTGTTCCTAATCACCATAATCACTATCAGTTATCCATAGTTATTTCAGGATCAATATAAACAAATTATTAACATAGTAAGGATCATAAAATGTCACTGATTTTTTAAGTTCATTGTCTCTATTGCTTTCTTTTAGTGAACATTCAATCATCACTCCCCTGACCTTTGAGTTTCTCAACATTGGTCTTAGTAAGTGTTGGGATGAGGCATATTCAAGTCACAATCCCTGGTCCGGTGGGAGTTATTCCATTTGTAAATGGGACCTTTCAAAAAGTTATTAGTTAAGGTGTGTCCCAACTGAATGAGGGTAAGCCTTAATCCAATATAGCCTAAGGCCATATAAACAAAGGAAATTGGACACAAAGGGAGAAGCCATGGAGAAACAAGAAGCTGAAGGCAATGGAACCCAGAAGAGAAAGGAGAAGACATGGTCATGTGCATTGCCACGTAATGGAAAAGCAAAGGAACCTCAAAGATTGCCAGAAGATACCAACTCTCGTAGGAAGCAAGCCTTCTAGCCTCTGAAATTGTGAGCCAATAAATTTCTGCTATTAAGCCATCTGATTGTATGATATTTGTTTTGACAGCTAGGAAACAAATAAAGTGAGGGATTACAGGACTTTACATCTCTTATATTGAAGAGTCTCCTTCAGATTCATAAGTCTCTCAAATGCTGTGGAAACTTGTGAAAGTATACAAGTTAAACATGCCTGTTTGCATTTATTTTTAAATTATTTGGTTGCCCATCAGCTCAAGAGTTTCCAGCAAAAGTAACGGATTCACAATATATTAATTGGAAAAATTTACATAAAATAAAACATGTATTTTGACCTCTTTAAAGTTCTCCAATTACTATTTTGATTGTTAAATAATACAGATGTTCTAATGGAAATATAAATCATCCTATTTACTAAAACTCTCAGTGGTGTGGGTATCCAGTAGACCAATTTCACTGTATTCCACCTATGCTTCTTCTCTTGATAAAGGTTAGGAAGAAGATAGAAATATGGATTAAGTGACATAGAACAATAATAAAATAATTAGCCTTTATACAGCACGTTTCTTTTAGGATCCCAAATCTCTATAAGGCATTAAGGCACAATGTTCACTGTTATGTCATTTCAAGAATACAGGTGAGAGAAAAAGCGATTTATAGTTCCTTTTTCATAAGATGGGAAAATGAATAATATGAAAAGTTAATTGACTTCCAACTTAATGCATTTAGTGATCACACCGGGGGGAAAAAAAGCATTCTTCATCTTTTGTTACAGGGCAGTATGTTCTAAAACATGCTGTCTATAAAGGAAGGAATTCATATTCACAAAATGATTATGCTGTACCCTCTTAAGAATCACATATTCTTTTTTGGTTTTTGCTCTTAGACTCCTTTAATGAATTTACATTATTGTTATTTTCAGTTATTCTTTTCCAAATAACTTTTTGACAGTGGGGCAATTAAAAAGGGAATCTCATTTTAGAATCATAGAGGAGCTCATTAATATCCTTCGGAAAGTTCTGTAAAAGTTCTGTTTTTAGCCTATAAAATGTTCAAAATAAGGGAATTATTCATTAATATAATTATACTAATATTTTTAGAAGGCGAAAGTCCTAATATTTATATTCTTGATATTCACTTTCCCCATTGCTCCTCTTCATTCTCCTTCCTGTTATACCACAGGGTCTAATTCAGTAGACCACCTGAAATGATGCAATACTTACTGGCTCTGAGAATATTTTCCTTGCTGCTGCACCTTGACTGGACCTGCAGAGAGAGCATAAACTCAGTAATTTAGAGCTTATGACATGGATAGTCAGATATGTATATTTAGTGGGCAAGCTCCTGAGGTCTAGAAGCAGAGGATTTATATATCTCAGATATTAAAACCTGTTAATCAAGACATTTTATATTTGTCCCATATATTTTTAATTTATCCACTCTCTACTCTAAAGAGCGAGCTAACTGACTTCCAGAAAAAAAAATGGTGGGACGATACTGTAAAATAGACACAGGTAAAAACGAAGGCAATTTTATTGATGTGTATTTGAAATCCACATTTGGAAAATATTTTAAGTTACCACATATTCAGTTGTGAACATATATACTTCATCTTAAGGCACTTATCATATCTCTTGACTGGAACAATAATACAATTCAAACAATAAATTTATAACTAAATATTTCAGTTTAGTAATTTTAAGTATGTATGTTAATGAGAGGAAAACAGAGTAATCCTCTTATATAAATATTTACCACAGATGTCAATAATCATTGTTGTTTATAGATTATAGAATTTATAATAGGTATTTATTATAATTTGTTATATTTATATTATTGGTTGTGAAAAACATTCCTGTTGAATCACTAAATAAATTCTTTTATTTACTAGTTCTTGACTATTAGCAGAAATTCTTGTGCTTTGATTTAAATAGTTGAGGTCAAAGTAGAATATTTTTTTTTTTTTGTAATTTCTTTCATATGTTTCCCCAATGTCTTATATTTTTTTCTTTATTTCCTAGAAGGTTTAGGTTATAGAAAAACCACATAGAAAATATAAGGGATTCCTATATGCCCCACCCCTAGAATATTCTTTTTAATGTTGCATAACTATTGAATTAAAGGACCGTATTGGATGGCATTAACACTGTTGCTGATTTCTAATTTCAGATGAAATTATACTTAGGTTCTACACCTCTTCTTCTCACTCTGCAGCAGCTTGCCCCAAATGGATATATACACAACAAACTAATTTTTATTGCTTAACACAATCTACTTATTGTAATGAAGCAACTTATGGAAGGAATGTTGCAACTTAGAGTGGGTTATGGTTGTCCTTCCCTGCAAAAAACAATTGTTAACATTTAAAGTAAGAACAAAAACAATAAAAAAAATCACAAACATACACACAAGGAAAAAAACATACACACACACACCAAAAATAAAAGGGGGAAAGGGAAGGGAAAAATAATCCTAAATGTTAATCTCTTTTGGCCCAGATTGTTTAATTAGTTTTAAATACACTAGAATGGAGAAGCTAAACTGGAAAATAATATTCTTATATTCTTTTACTCAGAAGTCTTATTGAAGAACAATTCTGGACCAAATGAGAGAGAAATTAATGATTACTTAAATAAAACTACAGTGAAGAAGACATGAGTAGGAGGAAAAGGAAAGGCAAAGAGAGGTTTGAGGGAGTGAACCTAGATGACAGAAAAGAAATATGGGCCTATAGAAGAGGACAGTATGTAAATGCAGAATGTCCTGCTATTTCTTATTGAAAATTCACACCGAGAGTCAGAAAGACTAATGAACTTGCTGCAAAATAAACAAGCAAGTTGGCATACCATGAAATGAAAATGAGTGTAACTATACCACTACAGCCTTAAAGTAGAAAAGAAGCAAACACTAATAGACAAGCTTAAAGAGAGAAACTATGTTTTAAGAAAGTAATTCAAAGAACACAAGAGAAAGCTAGAAAGTAAGAGAGAAATCTGGGAGAGAGAGAAAAGGAAAAGAAAGGGGGAAAACGTTGAACGACAAAAACAGAGTTCAAAGAAGTCAAATGAAGTCAAGAAAATCTTGGGAAACGGACTTTGGCCCAGTGGTTAGGGCGTCCGTCTACCATATGGGAGGTCCGCGGTTCAAACCCCGGGCCTCCTTGACCCGTGTGGAGCTGGCCATGCGCAGTGCTGATGCGCGCAAGGAGTGCCGTGCCACGCAAGGGTGTCCCCCGCGTGGGGGAGCCCCCACGCGCAAGGAGTGCGCCCGTGAGGAGAGCCGCCCAGCGTGAAAAGAAAGAGCAGCCTGCCCAGGAATGGCGCCGCCCACACTTCCTGTGCCGCTGACGACAACAGAAGCGGACAAAGAAACAAGACGCAGCAAATAGACACCAAGAACAGACAACCAGGGGAGGGGGGGGGAAATTAAATAAATAATAAATAAATCTTTAAAAAAAAAAAAAGAAAATCTTCAACAAGATGTATAAACAGAAGGAGCCCAAACCCATAGCGCAAAGCAATGTTTGCGAATGGAAAGCAACTCCTTTGATCAGTAATAGTTACTCTTAAGTCGTAGCCTCTATTCCTCCAGGGTTCATCTTTAAGCCCCTCCAATCTAGAGTGGAGCTAGCGTATGGATAGAAACAAGAGATTTACAATGAACAGAACAGTTCAGATGAGTAGTTCAAATTGTCTCATTAAATGTTCCAACAGATTTATACATTGTCTAAATGAAAATGGTGGTGAAGAATTAACAGGCTTTATCAAAAAAATGAAATGAAACAAAACCAAAAACAAAACACACTCTCCCCCTTCCTTAGGTGGAATAAAAAATTAACAAAAAATTCATTTATAGCATAAATTGAATAAAGAAACTCAAGTGTTGCTTTGTGGCACATCAGTTTAGAAATATATAAATAGCTTTGGAAGAGAAATCTGGATGACGAAAACAATTTGATTCCCAGATCTGAGCATTTGTCAAGGTTCACAAATTGCCAACAACAGTGTAATCAATGTTCTCCCATTTATTTTACATTGGCTATTTGAATCAGATTTGGAAGAAACTGCTTTTGAAATTAAGGAGTATAAGAATTTCTTTACTTTACCTTACGCATTAAAAAAAAACACTGAGGAAAATAATTTTCTAAAATCTTTAATATTTATCCATATAGCAAATGACTCTCTTTCTTGCACCAAGAAATTAGTCATCTTTACATTTACTTTATAAAATCCCAAGATAAAGATTTTACTATATCATCATTCACAATGAAATAGGATTTACTGGAAAGAATAAAGTTGAGAAAAAACTATTCCTCTTGTTCTCACACACATATTCATTTACTAATCAAGATTGCTTTGAGACATCAAATAATTTATTTCAACAGGTGTTTACACATATGATATAATTCTGTTGAAGATCACATTGTTCATTAAGAAATCTTAAGACATGAAACAAAAATGAAAGGAGGGAGGGCACATACTAAATGATAAGAAAAACAAGTGACAATGCCTTTAAAAAGGCATTTTAACAGTCACGATCTTTAGATACAGTTAGAGAAGTGACTTACCTTATGCTTATGTCATAACAAGAATAGCACAGTGTTTAAAGTCAGCTCTTCATTATGGGAGGTACAAGTGAAAGCCGTAGGTTATAATAACATGAACTGGTACACAGAAATGAAGACTTTCTCAGCCCAACATGAAAAGCTAACTCTCATAGGAGAACATTTCAACTCGTTTAATGCAACATGAAGAACAGTTGAAACTGTTAACATCAAAATACATGACTCTCACACCAATAAGTGAGAGAAAGTTCAGTTTTTCAGGAACACAGATTTAATCTGTGACCATAATTTGTGGAACATAAGGGAAGACACATCACTCTAACACTGGAAGATGCATGCATAACGTTACCATCTACTGATTCCCCCACATTCGAAAACACACAAGTCCACTAAGATACGGGGAAAGAATGTAGTGCCAAGCTGTAATGAAAAAAGCAGGACACACGGAAGCACAGCAGTGGTCATGTGATTTGAGAGGTGTTCTTCCCTTAAACCATCCCATCACCATGCTTTTTATAAAGAAGCCAGGAAAAGATCCCTTTTCAATGCTGCAGTAGCTACGAGCCCCCAGCTTGAAGCTAGTGTGTAGAATTTTGGTCACCGTTCCCTGGGATGTCAGGGGCTCTCCAGTGGAAGCCAGATGTGTAACACCAGTTAGTGGGGATACAGATGTGTGAATAACAAACATCCTTTCCCTTCTGTGTTTCACAGAAGTGAGGGAAGAGGAAAAAAATCTCATTTTAAGAATAGATTCATAATAATATACAGATATATAAATATTAAAATGATTACATTTGATTGCAGGTTAACACGACTCAGGTTTCTTAAAAAAAAACTGCCTCTTTTTTGCTGCTCACCAGGCTAAATGCATAGAATAAATCCATGGCTAATATTGAAAAATTCTGAACACTTGGTCAGAAGGGGTCACAGTCAAGAATGGAAGAGGTAATCTTCTTTGATGGAGGTTAAGAAAGATCTGTCTACCCAGTTTTAGTATGGTTTTACTGGCCAGCAGTCACATTTTAAACTTGAAATTAAGATTCCGTATGTCTGCTTACTTATGTAGTCTGAGAAGTTCTATGGCAATGGTGTAGAAAGACCCAATTTAAGTTTTATATCTTTTACATTTTTAAAAAGCAAATAACAAAAAGATAATTAGAAACTGTTACTAAATCTTCTATACACTTTTCTTTACTTGAAACAAAACTTATTTTAATACAAGCTGTTCCTGTCAATAATAGGGTCATACTTGGCTCATTAGAAAAAATGTCAATTTTGCTTTCCTATTATAGATAAGAGTAGTTAACCTCATCTATTTTATTCTTTTTGCATGATGTGAATTTTGATTCATGTGTGTCATCCCAATTTAGATAGCAGATCCATAATTGCTCAAAGGGCTAGGGTCATGTACTTCTAATATATTACCATTTCCCCTTATTCATCTTAGCAGGCAGAATATACTGACCTTCCCTTTAGCACAGCTTTAGTATTTTGGGCTTTGGGCTCTCATAATCTCAATTTACTCACTGGAAAAATAAAGATTCTTGTGAGGCTCAAAGGAGATAATGCATCTATCAGTGCTTTGTAAGTTATAAAGGTCGGAACAAATGTCAATAGTTTTTATGATCAGTAGAGCCACTGACACCTCTGTGACATAACTCTGATTATAAATCCTCCTCATTGTAACTTCCTTATCAGCTATTAAGCTGATAAGGAGGAATGCTTTAAAGCTTTTGATCCAAAGAGGCTAAAAATGAAAATTTAAAAATGCCATGTACAGTAATGTTTTCAATACGGATTGACCAGAATCTTTTAGAAATGTTATGTCCATATAGTCATAATGTACTGTAGGAATATGAGCCATGTGCTCTAAGGCATTCTCTCTGGAATATCTTGTTGCTGATTTTCTGATCCAAATATATTATTCATCCTTTAAGATACAGCCTAAATTGTACCAGTTGCAAAGAATATTTCCCAAGTTCCTCTATCAGAAATAATTTTTTCTTTCCCTAAACTATTTAACAGCATTATTGAGATATGATTTACCTACCACAAAATTAATTCATTTTAAGTGTATAGTTTGATGAGTTTTATAAATATATAGGGCTCTGCAACTATCAACACAAATGAGTTATAAGTTTTCAAAAGTTCTTAAAGCTCCTTATCTGAACCTTTATATAAGATTTATCATAGTTAATCATATTCTGATTATTGATATAGGTCCCTAAGAGACTGTAGATTTTTGAAGGGAAAGGGCTGTGTCTTTTATTATCTTTATATTTCCTACTCTGTCAAATATAGTGCTTTGTACTGTATGAATGTTTGTTAAATCTAAATGTTTATTTCTTAATAATTACTTTTCTGTTCAATCTCAGCAGACCAAACTTGAGTTTTGATATTTTAACTAGGATCATAGGCATTCTTTTACTATGCAAGGCTATTTTATCAGGTTTAAAATGATTTTTACTTATTTGGGTAGTATATATAAAAGACATAATATGAAAAGTATGTGATTTATAGTTAAGAGATATCTGGGTACCCTACAGAATGATCTCAAATATTTAGAAAATACATTACTATTGATATTACTTAAGAGTAAGCAAATGATGACATTTGGAGTCCAAAAAAGGTTTTTCTGTATCAAGAGTTTCAGGTCAAGTTAAGAAGATCCATTATTTTCTAAGAGAGCAGGATGTTCTATATCTCATATGATTAGACCATGAGAACGTCAGAGATGATAGAGATTTCTGAGATATGATAGTCCTTTTTGAGTTTAATTTTTCTACTTTATTAATCTTATTGAAGAGTAATTTGCCTTTGAAAGAACAAACATCTCTGCCTATCATTTACTCATAAAAATAAAATGTAAGAGGATAAAGAAAAAGGACCCTATTGACATTTACTCAGATTATTGGCCTCTTTATGTATATTCAAGAAAAGAAGGAAAGTAAAGGTTGATTTAAAAAGTATTAAGCTAACAACATTACAATCACAGACTCTTAAATTCTATCTCCTCTCACTTCTTATGGCAAAAATGGAGAACTGATCTAGAAAAGACCTCTTCCCTAATTCCATTCATATATCACATTATCTGAATGAATTTGGATTCAATTATTTGGCTCATTTAAACCTAATGACAACTCACTTGTATTCTGTTAGGTCTGACATCACAGTACTTCAATAAAATATAAGCATTGTGATGCCAGAAATCAGAGTGAACACAATTAAAGAACTAAAAGAGATTTGGTTGAT
Source organism: Dasypus novemcinctus (assembly GCF_030445035.2). Lineage (NCBI taxonomy): Eukaryota > Metazoa > Chordata > Mammalia > Cingulata > Dasypodidae > Dasypus > Dasypus novemcinctus. Next base: position 43,186,491 of record NC_080675.1, read on the forward strand.
TTATGACATGATAAAGGGAATTTTCTTTGGAGTCCAATGGTATAGTTTCGATACTGGTTCTTCCTTTTCCTAGCTGTGTGGTCTTGGATATAAGATTTAATATTGTGGAGCTTTAATTTCCTTCATAATATGGGGGAAATTAGGTAGGCAGGATGATGCACGTGAAAGTGAAAGCCATTGTAAATGAAAAAGAAAAATACACATTTAAGTCATTATTGTTATCCCTATCAGATTTCAAGTGACCTGTATTTTAGATAGAATCTAAGGTACAATGAGAATAAGGAATTTATGTATGTGGATGTGTGTATGGAAGCTCACCTTTGTTTGGAATGTTATAAATGTGGTGATCTGTTAAACAATTATTCCATTTAACTAATCATCTACACCAAGGGAATAAGAACAGAATTTTTTAAAATTCTGAGGTTTTTATAACTTAAGTAATCCTGTTCCTTTTTGTTTGTTTGTTTCTTATATGGTCTATTAAAAGGGCAGTTAGCTAATTCAGTATCTAGTTTTATATATTTTTTTCCAAAAAAAGGGGAGATGACTCCTGTATTATATGATTTGATAAAGGGCAGCAGATGGAGGATGGGAAGGTTTCTTAGAACCACAAAATCCTAGAGATAAATGGAAGCTTGAAAATTAGCTAAAGCCGAATGTTTTTTTTAAATGCTTTTTGCATTGGGAACCCTTTTGGTATTCTGGCAAGGTCTACAGACTTATTTTCAGAAAAGTATTTTTATTTTTAAAATAAAATACATAGAATTACAAAGAACACCAATTCAACTGAAATCATTATCTAAATATTTTACAAAACCAATTATAATATAATAAAATGTGCCTCTTTGAAATACATTAACAAAATTTAGCAGTAGATTTGAGATACTGGTAACAATCTTTTAAGATATACATAACTTACAGTAACAGCTAATATTACTGTGGTGTTTTGCCTAAGCTCAAAATGAAAGAAAATGATAAACTTTAGTTAGTGAATATAAAGTTAGTATTTATTTCCTCCATCAGTATCAGTGGAGTCCTGACTTTTATCCATAATTCTCCATAGGGCCCATGGACCCCAGTTAAGAACCTTTGAAAACACCCTCAAAGAATAATTAATTTCAGATACATATACATGTATATATGTATGCGTGTGTAAATGAAACTAATTATTCTTTGAACTCTTTGCTCATGGACTAAAAGCAGAGATGCTATGCTCTCTATTATAAATGAATAACATAAGCCCTTGCACATGGAAAATATATATAAACAATGCAATTAAACTTTTTTCTTCCAAGGGACAATTCTTAAATGTTTTCCCACTGTTATATGAATTATTGTCTTTAATATCACTGAGCTTTTAAAATCTTAAAAATTCTTCTTTTTCAGGATTGACCTCTCCTAAAAGAAGTTGGAACTTTGGTAAATTATCTCACTGGTAAAGTAAATTGTACTTACCATTAAAATTAAAAGCTTATTAATACTCTTTCATAGGGAGCTTGGTGAGTTCCTTATGCACTTTCAAAGAGAACACTATAAACTGTAGAACACATCTAAGAATAGAATTATCATCATGATTCAAGAAATTATGAAATTAGACATCAATGGTGAATCTTCTTAATGTATTTCCTATGTAAAGCTTTAATTCTAAAATAAGCCACTTTGAATGATTGCTGGAAAATTTGAAAATCGCAGGCTTGTCTCCCATTGGTACACAGAACATTTTTTTTATTTTTTTGAGGTACTGGGGATGGGGATTGAATCCTGGACCTTGTATGTGGTAAGCTGGCACTCAACCACTGAGCCATATCAGTGCCTCCTGAGTTGGGTTTTTCATTTATTTGCTTGTTGTTGGGTTTTGTTTTGTTTTTTTGGTTGTTGTTTGTTTTTAGGAGGCACTGGGGACCAAATCTGGAGCCTCCCATGTGGGAAGCAGGCACTCAACCACTTGAGCCACATTCACTCCCCACACAGCACATTTTTGATTTGGTGTTTGTTAGGAGAATTTTAATGTTGATCGTGATGCATGAAGGAAAATATTCTACCCAATTATATAACATATTATGAAATTAAATAAAATCTTTTTTTTTGATACTATTAATAGTTATTTTGGATTATTCACAGCACCATTCCCCAAGCTTCAGATGAGTAATTGATGATATTATAATTTATCTTTATTCTAGTGGTTGGAGGTGGTATTATTACTGGCTTAGGTTACACAGTAAAGTAGTAGTGGAATTTAGTCCTTCTTGATTTCTAAATCCAGTACTCTAGACACTAGTAGATGATCCTATCTTTCTAACCCACCAATGGCAATCATTACATTAATAATCACATCTTGAATTTTAATTGCCCCTTTGTTCTTGGCTATTTGTCTTAGCTATGAGAACCACCAAGAAGAGGAATATGGATGTAAGAGCAAAGGAAAACTAGCATAATGAATGGCATTTGGGGGGATGGTAGTTCGGAGTCATACTGCATGGATTTGAATCTCAGCTCTATCATTATTAGCTGTGTTAACACAGCCAAAGTCATAATGTCTCTATGTCTTCATTTCCTTATGTATAAAATGAAGATAGTAACTGTCTCATAGGGTTCCTTCTAAAGAAAATGGGATAATATATGTAAAGCGCTTGCTTAGAAGAGTACCTGACGGAGAGTAAACAATATATGAGTGCTTGCTATTACTATTTTTTAAAAGATTTATTAATTTATTTATTTCTCTCCCCTTCCCCCGCCCCGCCCCAGTTGTCTGTTCTCTGTGTCTGTTTGCTGAGTGTTTTTCTTTGTCCACTTCTGTTGTTGTCAGTGGCACAGGAATCTGTATTTCTTTTTGTTGCATCATCCTGTTGTGTCAGCTCTCCATGTGTGGGCAGGCTGAACATTCTTTTGTGCTGGGTGGCTCTCCTTACGAGCGCACTCCTTGAGCGTGGGGCTCCCCTACGCGGGGGACACCCCTGCGTGGCACGGCACTCCTTGCGCGCATCAGCACTGTGCGTGGGCCAGCTCCACATGGGTCAAGGAGGCCCGGGGTTTGAACTGTGGACCTCCCATATGGTAGATGGATGCCCTAACCCCTGGGCCAAGTCTGCTTCCTGCTATTACTATTTTTGTTGTAACTATTATTATTGTTTATTTGATGGTATTCTGAACTTGTAATAAAGAATGTTGACTTTTCTTTTGTGATTTTAACAGCTCTCATAAGGGATAAATACTGTCAGTAATACAAAAATCTGGATTCTTGAACATTTGTAATTATTATATATTTTCTGACACCTCTTTAAGTATGAGTTTTAAATTATTGCTTTTCTAATTAGATTTCTAATGTTCCTTGGCTTTCTCTTTTAAATTCACATCCTATTACTTATTCATATCCTTAAAAAACTACTGCTTCTACTGAATATATTATTAATATGTAAGTATGTAGCTGCATTGTTTTCCTTTCTAGTTCAAGAGTGTTATATTTCAGTATTAGTTGATAAAGTTGTGACTTTCATTTCTCTAAATGCTTAACTAGCATTCATGGGCACATGAAATAGTCACAAAGGCAAAGATGTCTCTATTGTATTAGTATACTAGTAATAATTTAGAAAATGCCTAGGAAGTTCCTTTGAGGCCTAGCAATAAGAGGTAAACTTCTGAAGTCTTATATCAAAACCACATGTGGTTTATATTATACTGCTAATCAAGTCTCCCATGATCTAAGTAAAGAGATAACAGATATTACTGTTAGACTCCTGTTTACCACATATCTGCCCTTTCCACGGTCTCTGAATGCTCAAGTTGTGGGTATTTGGCTAAATCAAGTGGAAAAGCAGAAAACCCACTCCCATTAAAACTAAATGTACAGAGAAGGAATGATTGTTACGAGTGAATTTTTTAAAAAAAGGATGTTCCTATGCTATAAAATGAACATGTATCAAATATTTTATCTAAAGTTAATTAATGAGTCAGTATGACACTTCAATTGGTTCAAAAGAGAATTGAAAAATCCACAGATATATTGACCACTAGGAATGTTGAAATGAATTGTTAGGTAGATAAAAATTGGTCAATAATGGTGAAAAAATCAATTGTAATCTCCATATAGACACAATCTGCATTTCTACGAACTAGGATAACTTGCATTAGTATTGGTATACTACATTATACAGTGCTATAAAATAGTTCAGACAATGAAAGGAAGAGATAACCCAGTAGTGTGTCTTATACAGGATAGGTAGAAATCTTTTATGTCCATTTCAGTGTTTCACAATTTTACTTGACAACCTCATGGCCTGGAAAGCACCCAATTTATAGAATTTATGTATGTTAATTGAGTTCCAGTTTAATTTTGAGTTTGTCCCGTAGTGTATACCTTCTATTTTAGGATTCTAACACCTACTATAGTCACTTTGTATGGACTGCAGTGTTTTCTACTGTAATAGTAAAGCAATAATTTATCATATTTAAAAAATGGATTAAATTTATATGAAACACACATTGTTTCTTTTTTTCCCCCCATCTGGTCGCATCATTGTATTTTTCACACACAGGGGTCTTGTGCCTCACTGTGCAGGTCTGGGATGCCTTTTTTCTTTTTCTTCTTTTTTACTAGGAGGTCCCCTGGATCAAACGTGGGTCCTCAAGATGGTAAACAGGAGCTCAATTGCTTGAGCCACAGCTGCTTCTCCATTGTTTTCCTTTAAAACTTGACTTAAATTAAAACTTCCAAGGCTAAAAACACAATAAATGTTTGGTTTTCCCTTCCTCAATTCCAAATGAAAACCTAGTTTGAATACTGATCTTATTTTGGCAAGATTTAATCATGAAAAAGCCCTACGGAAAAGAGATAAACCTATTAAAATCAAGGAATTGCAATGTGAGTCAATATTTTATATTATACCCGTGAAATATATGGTTCTTGGATTACTATATAATTTAGGCAATACTTTTTCTGGATGAAGCTTCATATTTGTCTTTTTTTAAAGAAAATTCTAAATAGTCATGGGTAGGAAAAAGTTTGAAGAAAAAGAGACATTATTTCTTAAAACATTGCTAAATTTAGGTTTATAGGTAAAATGAGTTTATTCAGGTTACTTTAACTACATTGCAAAATTTATATTTTATCCAAATTATTGCTTCTACTAGTGTAAGTTCACATTCATATAACTCATTCCCAGGAATAGGACAGGTAAGAGTATTTTAGATGTATATTAAGTTTATTTTCAATACAGGCCCTATAATGTAGATGCAGGCACTTGAGCTAATTTGATCTGCTTAAACTAGAGACTTGTGTGAATTTAATGACTACGTCTCTAAGCAGATAAAAAGATGAAAGTTATACCAGCTTCAGGACCTTCACTAAATTTTAACTTTTTAAGCACTAATTTGCATATCTACAAAAATAAGAGTAAGATACTGTTCATTTGTTGAACAAATACTTCTTGAGCACATAGTCAATGACAGGTTCTGATGTAGGTGCAGGGAGTAAAACATGAAGATTTGCACATCCCTGCTCCCTTGGAGCTTATGTTCCAATAGAAGTGGATTATTCTACTTCTAAAAAGAAAGTTAGAAGTTTCAGGTAGCAATAAATGCTATATAGAAAATGAAGCACAGGAATGCGATAAAAAAATAATAGGGTATAGCTCTTTTAGAGAGCTGGGATAAGGAAGACTTCTCTGAATAGGTATCCTTTGATTAAAACCTGAGAAAACCAGATGAAGATCAAGAGCAGCTTTCTGGGCTAAGGGAATAGCTAGTAGAGAAAATGCTAAAATGATTTCTTGAATTCCTACCTCATAGGATTGTTATGAGAATTAAATAAACCAATACTAGTAAAGTGTTTGGTACTAGATCTGACATGTAGTAAGGGATAAATATGTCTTACCACTGATGATAATAATGGGGATGAAAATGATGATGGCTATGATAACCATACCAACTACTAAAAGCCAAGTAATGGAACTACCCATCTCACCCTCCACACCAGAGAAAAGGGTTGTAAATTGGTCAGAAGGGCCAAAGAATTATAATAAAAAGAGACACAGTAGGTATTCAGACTTAGCATTCCAATAAAATGAGACATAAAAATGTTTTTTGGAAAGAATTTGATATTTCATAAAAAGTAGTAAAGGTATCTCTGATGAAAGAGAAAACAGTTTTTTAAATGTTTATTGAAGTTTTCCCACAAATAAATTTCTGCTTAAAAAGTTCCTGTGGTTCCATATTGTTATTCATAATAGCTACAACACTTTAGTATTTTCCAGTTGGATCTGTGCTTAGAAGTGTTGAGGAATTTCTAAACTTTATGAAAAATTTTTTTGCATAATTTTGGGATATAATAATGATCAAACTAGTGAAAGTTGAATTATAAAGAATTTCTATCTCCAGCAAACATTAACTCCTATGTCCAAGATACATTAAGCTTTATAGGGAATAATGTTATTAATCACGCCAGGGGGGTGCTTTGGTTTAGGATCAGGACTTTTTGTTTCATTTGTCTTCCTGTTTTGTTCCTTTTGAATATTCTATATATTCCTAGTATAGACAGGTATATGACACGGTGGTTTAGGTGGTATCAACCAGAGCAATTTTTGAGACATCTTGGTTGCTTCTGGCCAGTTCAGTTTATTGCTATCTCAGCACAACAGATAGGAAAATGATCCAATATATATACACGTGTGTAATACACATACACAAATATATTAAATCACCACTATATATATATCTATTCATATATCTATTCATACGCATATATATATCCATACACACATACATACTGTCTGTACTAGCACATGCCAAAAATGCAAAAGTTATACTACCAAGCAAGTAGACTACCTTAAAAATAAATATAAAGTAGAAAGATATCAGAGAGACATAGGAGGAAAAGGGAGCATACGTAGGATTGACATATGCCATATATGTAGAAAGAATATAATTCTAATTTTCTATCATATAATATACTGTTCTTAATATATAATAACAAGTCTATGCAAAGGGATATTGAGCTTTGTCATCATTATTTAATTTCTTAAAAAATCCATTAAAAGATATGAAGAAATTATAATAAATCAACATTTGTTAAATTTAGATGTTCAGCATATGTGTTTTGGTTTAATTTTTTTTTGTTATCTCTATTTGAAATATTTCATTTAAAAAATGAGAACATATTGACTAAAAGACATGAAGTTGCCAATTCTCATAAACCCTTTAGCTTAGATTTCTCCAGTTTAGAAACTGGCATCATCTGGATATTCTTTATTCTAAGGACAATCACAATTGCAAATTTTTAAAATCCTTTGTTTCCAGAGCTTAGTATCATGGGAAGTGGTTGTGGCTCAACTGATAAGAGTGCCCACCTACCATATGGAGGGTCCAGGGTTCAAACCCCAGGCCTCCTTGACCCGTGTGGAGCTGGCCCACATGCAGTGCTGATGCATGCAAGGAGTGCCCTGCCATGCAGGGGTGTCCCCCACGTAGGGGAGCCCCAGGCGCAAGGAGTGTGCCCTGTATGGAGAGCCGCCCAGTGCGAAAGAAAGTGCAGCCTGCCCAAGAATGGTGCCACACACACGGAGAGCTGACACAAGAAGACGACGCAACAAAAAGAAACACAGATTCCCGGTGCCGCTGATAAGGATAGAAGTGGTCACAGAGGAACACAAAGCAAATGGACACAGAGAGCAGACAACTGGGGAGGGGGTGGGGAGAGAAATAAATAAAAAATGAAAAAGAAACTAAAGAAGCAGAAGTAGAAAAGAATTATTGAAGAATTCTCTGTGGAAAAATTTTAAGAACAACTGATACGTAAGAGTTTTTTTTTTTTTTTTTAAATTTCTCCCCCCACTCCCACCCCAGTTGTCTGCTCTCTGTGTCCATTCGCTGTGTGTTCTTCTGTGACCGCTTCTATCCTTATCAGCGGCACCGGGAATCTGTGTTTCTTTTGGTTGCGTCATCTTCTTGTGTCAGCTCTCCGTGTGTGCGGCACCATTCTTGGGCAGGCTGCACTTTTTCGTACTGGGCGGCTCTCCTTACGGGCGCACTCCTTGCGTGTGGGGCTCCCCTACATGGGGACACCCCTGCGTGGCACGGTACTCCTTGCGCACACCAGCAGTGCACATGGGCCAGCTCTACATGGGTCAAGGAGGCCTAGGGTTTGAACTGTGGACCTCCTATGTGGTAGGCGGAGGCCCTATCCATTGGGCCAAATCCACTTCCCTACTTCTTTACTTTCTGTTTACTCTACATTCTCTATAGAATGCCCTACCTTTTCCTCTTTTTTCTCCAGTTCACCTTTTCTTATTATTTCTTTCTGTTAAATTTAATAGCAGTTAACATGGGAGGAATGGGACAAGTTCAAGGGTGATTTTTTTTGCTTCTTTGTGTATATTCTTCACTGAATATGTGATGTACAAGAAAAAGCTATTGAAAGTAAAAGAAATAGAATCTGCTATTGAAAATGAGAAACATTTGATTTTTTTTAAATTATAAAATTAAAACATTTTAGTAAATACTACTAAGCTCTTTGTTCAAATCGGTCTTCCTCAAGTGTTGACAAACTTATTTTGAACCATCAACACATTCTTTCTCAGTCCTTCCCTAGCATACATATCTGTAATAAGACATGTAGGATCAGGTTTAGGTTTTATAGTCACGGAACAGCTATGAAGCTAATTGACTTCACAAATTTGTAATCCTGGACTCATTAGCATAATGTTTTAACTCATCTAAGTTGAAAAAGACAGATATTTTATTTATGAATAGCCTTTAGACAGAGTCACTGTATGACTTGCAATTTTTACAGTTAAAAATATTATACCTAATTATTTATGCTAATATTGTCTATATTATCTTCCTGAATGCCTGTGAGCTAGTTGGCCTAGGATGTAGGCACAGTGGCTGGTCACCATATTGGAACTCTAAAGCAGCAATGTTCATCTCACTCGTGTTCCTTTATAGCAAATGGGACAAACTTACTCATTTTTAACAATTATTAAGGGCCATGCTCTTTCTCAGTTCCTAAAATGGGTTTTTATTCACCAAAAAGGGAAAGGAAGAGAAGAAGCAGCTAGAGATGAGTGATTTCCAGTAAAACATAAGGAAAGAGAAAGGGCACACAGAAAAAAATGATAGAGGAACCTGCAGTGAGAAAGCTGGTGAAGTCAAATCAGATAATAAATAACAGAAAGGGAAATTCTTACAAACATTAATCTCTTATTTACACTTTATACTTCAACCTTCAAAACAATAACATGCCCGATTTGAAATAGTCTTTAAAGTCATTAGGCAATAGCCAAAAGGCATAGGTTATAAACTTTTAAAAGGTGTGTGTGGGCACGCATGTGTGTGCATGTGTAAAAAAATTTCACTTACATCAGGACTAATCTTAAAAGCAGTAGCAACATTTCGCTTTGTGAATGGGATGTTCAAAAGGGAGGCAAAGTGATTTTAGAGAGAGTTAAAGCTGTGACAGTATGATTTACATCTACCAGGATAAATGACTCTGTAAAGTAAAGGCTAGATGGGGATCATTTCATAGAAAAGCCTTGAAATGGAGCTCAGTTATCTACAAAAGTCAGATAACGGCAAGTGAAAGGATAGTGATACAGATGGGCAGAAATAGCAGTACTAATGTGCCCCGAAACACTTAAGAAATGCTACAATCATTACCCTGTAAAAGTGAGAATAGTTACAGGGACCCTTCTTACATGGTGACAGTTGAGGCTGAATAAATAACCCCAAGTTATTTTGATTTGTTCTTTGAATCCTCAAACTGTATACATGGCTCAAAAACAAATGAATTGGGGAGGTTACAAATAAATTTACTATGTGTAAAGAGAAATGAAATAAAGGAAGCCAATTAGATGATTCTGAGTTTCTGTCATAAAATATTTTTCTTGTTTGTTAAACTTAATCAGTCTACATATCAAAGATTAGAGTAACTGTTGTGTGGTTCAATTACAATACTTGCACTAATTTTCTTGGGGGAAAATACTGAGGTATTAGGTAAGCAATACTTAATCTTAATAATCGTGGTCCAGAAAAATGATTTAGGAATATAAAGATTAAGTGCCTAATTTTAGTACCATTCATTTGCTCCGTCTCTTTTTGAGATGAAATGGAAACATGCATGGAAAAAAAGGAAGATACTTTTTTCCATTTGGCAAAATAACATCTGGTTTAATTTATTTCTAGTAACCAAAAAATAAAAAGAAAAGAAAAAATTTAAAAAAGCATATATGAAATAAGATTAATGCTTAATGGGAGTAATGTAGGATGCTGACCATTTGACCATTAAACCAATGCTCCTAATAAACATTTAAAACATTGAAAGTGGAGGCGGGGCAAGATGTCATCTGAGTGAATGCACCTCATAATCTCTCCTGCAAAGAAGTGGCTAAGTAGGGTTGGAGTCCTGCTGGACCAGGCTGTTTTGGGTGCTTGCAGGGCAGGAGGTGTCTGGATGTCAATTTAGTAGGACAGTGACAGAGGAGATTCTTGCAAGAGGTAGAATTTTGGGTCTCTTTCACGGAGGTCAGGGTTGTGGGCGGGACCCTTCCCCCTGGGGCTGGTGGCCGAGCAGCGGGGATTCCTGAAGGCTTTGCTGTGCTGGGTAGTTTCCAAGCCCTACGCAGGCTGTTTTGGGGGCTTGCAGGGTGGGAAGTGTCTGGAAGTTGATTTGGTGAGACAGTGACGGAGGAGATTCTTGCGAGTGGTGGAATTTTGGGTTCTGACACAGAGGTCAGAGGTTCTGGGTGGAGCCCCTCCACCTAGGGCTGGTGGCCCACCCTGCAGTGATCCCTGGGATCTTTGTTGTGTGGGGTGTTTCCAAACACTGAGCGGGCTGTTTTGGGGGACTGCAGGGCAGGAGGTATCTGGATGTCGATTTGGTGAGACAGTGACAGAAGAAATTCTTGTGAGAGGTGGAATTTTGGGTTTCTGACATGGAGGTCAGAGGTTGCAGGCAGGACCCCTCCCCCTAGGGCTGGGGCCCAGCTGCGGGGATCCCTGAAGGCTGTGTTGTGCTGCGGTGCTCCTAGGCCCCCTGTTAACTGGATGCGCGGTTCCCAGGTCTGTGTCCGCTAAACCCTGGTGGCCCACGCGCCAGAGACTCATACACCTTGAGTCTGCAATATCACAGACTTCCCATCCCTGAATCCACCGCACCCTGAGATCCATCTGAGGTCCTTGATTACCCTAGCCCTTGGCATTTGTGTTTTTTTTTTTTGTCTTGGTTGCTAATATTGCATTGTCTCCTGGTCTTTTCTCCCGTTTTATCCTCCAAGGTCCTTTTTCATTTATTTAGTTTTTTTTCTCTTTTTCTTTTTCTTGCTTGTTCCCCCCCCCTTTCTTTGCCCACCCCCTTTTTCTCTTCTTTTTTTTTTTCTTTTCTTTTTTCTCTTTTTCTTCTTATTTTATTTTATTTTCTTTATATAATAGGTGCTGCAGGGAGCGCTTCACCCTTGCTGTGTTTCCTCATCCTCCATTTCCTCTTTTCTGTGTGTATTGATTTTGGCCACCTATACTATCCCCTTACCCCCCACATCTTTCCATCCTCCATCATCTACTATTTCTCTTACATTCCACCTCCCTTTCTTTGGCCCTCAAATTGTCTGACTTTTAATTTCTAATACCTTTGTTCTGTTTTCTGTCTTTTGTCCACTCTTGATATTATTGTCTTTCTTTCACCTTTCCCTCTCTCACGAAAACACTGGCTTTTTAATTCATACTATATTCCTCCCCATATTCAGTTGACTGTCTCATTATAGGTACTCTACTTATGCTATAACTCTACACAACTTACATGAGCCTAAAATCCATTCTCCCAGATCTCACATTGTTGCTCTGTTAACATTTATTACCAATACTACTTTATATATTATCTTTTCTTACTCATTTTGCTTTTCCTGGCCCTAATATTTTCCTTCAAAGTGAACTTAGCCAGCAACAAGAAAATAGAGTAAGAAGAACAAAGTGACAAAGAGAAGACATAACACTTATGCATGGACAACAACTAATTAATCCCCAATACTAGACAAAGAAGCTAAGGAACTGATTAAACCCATCAAGATAAAATGATGACCAGACAGCAACAAAAAACTACAAACCAAACCAATAATCAGGAAAACATGGCTGAATCCAATGAACAAACTAAAAACCAGGAAGGGGAGCAGAACATCAGACAAGTAATTAAAGATCTCAAAACATATATTAGAGACCAACTTAATGAAGTAAAGGAAGAGATTAACAATATGAAGAAAACAATATGGAGAGGAAATTGCAGACATATGCAAAAAGATAACAGATATGATGGTGATGAACACCACAGTTCAAGAAATCAAAAATACACTCTCAGCAAACAGCAGCAGATTAGAAGAGGCAGAAGAGAGAATTAGCAACGTGGAAGACAGCAATTCTAAAATCAAACAGATAGTAGAACTGATCGATAAAAATATAGAAAAAATCCAGCTAGGACTTAGGGACCTGAATGACAATGCAAGATGCACAAACATACGTATTACAGGCATCCCAGAAGGAGAAGAGAAGGGAAAGGGGACAGAAGGGGTGTTGGAGGAAATAATGGCTGAAAACTTCCCAAATCTACTGAGAGAGACGGATGTCCATGTCCATGAAGCATAATGCACCCCAAACACCATAAATCCCAACAGGCCCACCCCAAGACATATACTTGTCAAATTATCCAATGCTCAACACAAAGAGAAAATTCTAAAAGCAGCAAGAGAAAAGAAAACCATCACATACAAGGGAGGCTCCATAAGATTAAGTGCTGATTTTTCATCTGAAACCAGCGAGGCAAGAAGGCAGTGGTATGATATAGACAAGATACTAAAAGAAAAAAGTTTCCAACCAAGAATACTCTACCCAGCTAAACTAGCATTCAAAAATGATGGAGAGTTCAAAATATTCACAGATAAACAGAAACTAAAACAGTATGCCAACAAGAACCCTGCCCTTCAAGAAATACTAAAGGGAGTTGTGCAGGAAGAAAGAAAAAAACAGGAGAGTCAGAGATGAAACAGAGTGTAAGAGCAACAAAAAAGACAAAAAGGGAAGGAAACAAACAAAATATGACAAACACAAGTGCAAACAAAATATGGCTAACATAAATAATTCCTTTAAAGTAATAACACTGAATGTCAATGGACTAAACTCACCTGTCAAAAGATTCAGACTGGGAGATTGGATAAAGAAATATGACCCATCTATATGCTATCTACAAGAAACACATCTTAGACCCAGGGATTCATGGAGGTTGAAAGTGAATGGCTGGAAAACAATCTTACAAGCAAACAATAACCAAAAAAGGGCAGGATTAGCTATATTAATATCAGATAAAATAGACTTTAAATGCGAAACAATTTGGAGAGACAAAGGAGGATACTATATATTAGTGAGAGGGATAATCTTTCAAGAAGAACAAACAATCATAAATATTTATGCTCCTAACAAGGGCACCTCCAAATATGTGAGGCAAACACTGGAAAAACTAAGTGAAAGAATAGATGTCTCTACAATTATAGTGGGAGACTTTAATATACCACAATCAACTTTGGACAGATCATCTCAAAAGAGAATCAACAAAGAAACAAAAACTTTGAACAGTATATTAGAGGAGCTGGACCTAATAGACATATACAGAACATTATACCCAAATACAGCAGGATACACGTTTTTCTCAAGTGCACATGGATCATCCTCCAAGACAGACCATATGCTAGGCCACAAAGAAAGTCTCAATGAATTCAGAAAGATTGAAATCATACAAAATAATTTATCTGACCATAGTAGAGTGAAGCTGGAAATCTGCAAGGGCCAGAGGCCCAGATTTCACACTAAGATATGGAAATTAAACAGCACACTCTTAGAAAAACAGTGGGTCAAAGAGGAAATCTCAAAAGAAATTAATAACTACCTTGAAACGAACAAAAATGATAACACAACATACCAAAACTTATGGGATGCAGCAAAAGCAGTACCGAGAGGGAAATTTATAGCCATAAATTCATACATCAAAAAAGAAGAGCAAAAATTGAAGAACTAACTGCATATTTGGAAGAATTAGTAAAAAACAATAACAAAGTAACCCCACAGGAAGAAGAAAGAAAGAAAGAACAAAGATAAGAGCAGAACTAAATGAAATAGAAAACAAGAAAGCACTTGAAAAGATAAACAAAACCAAGAGCTGGTTCTTTGAGAAGATCAATAAAATTGACAAACCCTTAGCTAGACTAACAAAGAAAAAAAAAGAGAAGATGCAAATACACAAAATAAGAAATGAGAAAGGAGATATCACCACTGACCCTACAGAAAGAAAGACTATCATAAAAGGATACTTTGAAAAACTATATTCCAACAAAAATGACAATTCAGAGGAAATGAACAAATTCCTAGAAACACATAAGCAGCCTATATTGATGAAAGAAGAAATTGATGATCTCGACAAACCAATCCCAAGTAAAGAGATAGGATCAGTCATTAAAAACCTCCCAACTAAGAAGAGCCCAGTGCCAGACGGCTTCACAGGTGAATTCTACAAAACATTCTGGAAAGAACTAACACCAATCCTGCTGAAAATTCCAAAAAATCAAAACAGAAGGAACATTACCTAACTCATTCTATGATGTCAACATTACCCTAGTACCAAAGCCAAACAAAGACACCACAAGAAAGGAAAATTACAGACCAATTTCTCTAATGAACCTAGATGCAAAAATCCTCAACAAAATACTTGCTAACCATATTCAAGAACACATTAAGTGAATTATACACCATGACCAAGTGGGATCATTCCGGGTATGCAAGGATGGTTCAACATAAGAAAGTCAATTAATGTAATACATCATATAAACAGATTGAAGGAAAAAAAAAATCACATGATTATATCTACAGGTGCAGAAAAAGCATTTGACAAAATACAGCACCCTTTCTTGATAAAAACACTGCAAAGATCGGAATACAAGGAAATTTTGTGAACATGATAAAGAGTATATATGAAAAACCCAGAGCCAACATCATTTACAACGGTTAAATCCTAAAATCCTTCCCTCTAAGAGCAGGAACAAGACAAGGATGTCCACTATCACCTCTTCTATTTAACATTGTCTTAGAAGTACTTGCTTGAGCACTGAGGCAAGAACCAGATATAAAAGGCATTCAAATTGGAAAGGAAGAAGTCAAAATTTCATTATTTGCAGATGACATGATCCGATACATAGAAAACCCTGAAAGGTCTACAGCAAAGGTTCTAGAACTCATAAATGAGTTTAGTAAAGTTGCAGGTTATAAAATCAATGTGCAAAAATCAGTAGCATTTCTGTACACCAATAATGAGCATGCTCAGGAGGAAATCAAGAAACAAATACCATTTACAATAGTCAAGAAAAAATACCTAGGAATAAATTTAACTAAAGATGTAAAAAACTTATACACAGAGAACAACACAACACTGTTCAAGGAAATCAAAGAGGACCTAAATAAATGGAAGAATATTCCCTGTTCATGGATAGGAAGACTAAATATTATTAAGATGTCTATCCTACCAAAACTGATCTACTCATTCAATGGATTCCCAATAAAAATCAACACAGCATTCCTTAAGGAACTAGAAAAACTAGCTATGAAATTATTTGGAAAGGAAAGAGGCCCCGAATAGCCAAAGACACATTGAAATAGAAAAACGAAATCAGAGGAATCACACTACCTGACTTCAAAACATACTACAAAGCTACAGTAGTGAAAACAGCATGGTATTGGCACAAGGAGAGACACACAGAACAATGGAACCGAATTGAGAGTTCTGATATAGATCCTCATATATATAGTCATATAATATTCGATAAAGCCACCAGACCTCTCAACTGGGAGAGAATGGCCTATTGAACAAATGGTGCCTGGAGAACTTGATATCCATACGTAAAAGAATGAAAGAGGATTACCATCTCACACCTTATACAAAAATCAACTGAAGATGGATCAAAGACCTAAACATAAGAGTCAAGACCATAAAGACTTTGGAAAGCAGTGTAGGGAAGCATATACAAGACCTCGTAATAGGAAATGGCTTCATGAACTTCACACCAAAAGCACGAGCAGCAAAAGAAGAAATAGATAAATGGGACTTCCTCAAAATTAAAGCCTTGTGCACCTCAAAGGAGTTTGTAAGAAAGTGAAAAGAGAAGCTACATAATGGGAGAAAATATTTGGTAACCATATATCTGACAGGAGACTTATAACCTGCATATATACAGAACTCCTATATCTTGAAAATAAAAAGACAACCCATTTAAAATATGGGAAAAAGATTTAAACAGACACTTCTCCAAAGAAGAAATACAAATGGCTAAAAAGCATATGAAAAAATGCTTCAAATCTCTAGCTATCAGGGAAATGCAAATCAAAACGACAATGAGATACCATCTTACTCCCATAAGATTGGCAGCTATGAAAAAAACAGAAAACACTGGAGACGATGTGGAGGAATGGGAGCACTCATCCACTGCTGGTGGGAATGCAGAAGGATCCAGCCATTCTGAAGGACAGTTTGGTGGTTTCTCAAAAAACTAGCCATAGATTTGCCATATGACCCAGCAATTCCACTGCTGGGTATATACCCAGCAGAACTGAAAACAGGGACACAAACTGATATATGCACACCAATGTTCATAGCAGCATTGTTCACTATTGCCAAATGGAATCAACCCAAATGCCCACCAACAGATGAATGGATAAATAAAATGTGGTATATACATACAATGGAATACTTCTCAGGTTTAAGAACGAATACACTGCAAACACATGTGATAACATGGATGAATCTTGAGAACCTTATGTTGAGTGAAGCAACCCAGGCATTGAAGGACAAATACTACATGGCCTCAATGATATGAAATAAGTAAACCAAGCTGCCTTAGAGAGCTAGAGACTGGATGATAGGCTTAAAGGAAATTGGGGGGTAGAGGAAGGATGTAAGCTGACACCTACAAGGGTGAAATGTATGATAAGCTGGAGGTAAGTATTTGTACAAAGAAGGGATAAAATGCGGGCATAGAGTTACCTCTGGGTGGGGCTTTGCGGGTTTGAGGGGGCTAGGGATGGGAGGATGAGTAATATTGCCCAAGACATTGGGGGGAGGGTGGGGCAACATGGAAACATAGGAGATTGTCAGGTATTTGGTTGTGAGTATAATGCTGAGAAAACTTATTCAAAAATATAATAAGGAAGGTTACCTGTTTAAGATGCTTAAAGGGGATAATCCGATGCAGGACAGGCTGCTAGAGAGTATGTCAATGCTCATTTTGCCATAGTGGGTTATATCATTGGATAGAGACCCATATAATGAGAGTGAAGGTATACCCATATCCTGGGGAGGACTGATGCCCTCAAATAGAGGGAATTGTATCTCTGAAGAGAAATGGTGGCTCCCAGTGCATTAGGGCAGTTGAGCATGTCAAGCCCTCAACACTGCTGCAAGTATCTCTGAACATGGCCCTTCAAGCAATGAAGATGGACTGTAACTGTGGGCCCTAAGGGGAGAGGGAAAGAGGTACTGAATAGATGGAACCAATGTAACTGTGTGGGCAATAGAAGTGTTCCACAAGATTACGCAAGGATGGATATAAGACATGTAAAATTACACCAAAAATATATAGGGGCTGATAGGCTAAAATGTAAATCATAATGTAAAACATAAGATAACTAAAAATTTAGAAAATTGTATAGTCTAAAATATAAACCACAATGCAAACCCAAATGTTACCTTGTTTGAAAGCTATTGTCTCAATATCTGTACATCAGTTTCAGTAAATATAGTATGAATATGTAAAAAGACTATTGCTGTTGCGGAAGGGAAAAGGTTTTATGTTGGATATGTGGGAGTACTGTATATTGTATATATGAATTACTGTGATCTAAAACTTTTGTGAAGATAAGCTTAATAATTAGAAAAAAAGAAAAGAAAAACATAGGACATAGACACTGGGGAAAAGACAGAAGTAGTTGCCTTGCCAATTTGCATACAGGCAACACTTCTTGCAGCGATGGAAGGCAAAACATCAAAAACAAAGCTTTTGCATTTTTAAATTTTATGATATCCCAATTTATTTTTACCTTAATTTTTCTAAATTAATATGTATTCTATATCTAACATTTATACTCATCACTATACTCCATTTTACTATTATCGGAACCTGGCAATATATAGGGCTTCACTTTTCAAGAAGTTTTGGATCATAGACAGGTTCAACAATGGCAGGGGAGGAGTACTGATGTGGGATGTTATTGAGAGGGGACACATGGTTGGCAGGGAGTTCTACAGGGCATATATCTAGGGTACATAAAAATGTTTGGATATTTTCATAGTGGATACAATTAGAAACAACAACTGAGGGAGTGTTGAGTTCCTAGCCAGGGGAGCTCTATCACAGCCCCTAAAGGAACAGCAACAATCTCCCAAGTGCAACGGCAAAGACCAAAAAAGAATGAAGGTCCAACAATGAGCCCTTGATACTAATGACTATGCTTGTGAGCCTGTACACCTAAAATAAGAACAAGGCCTAGAGCTGCAGGGTGCCTAAGAGTTACCTCCTGAGAGCCTCTGTGTTGCTCAAATGTGGCCAGTCTCGAAGCCAAACTCAGCATGTAAATGCATTGCCTTCCCTGAGCATGGGACATGACTCCCGGGGATGAGCCTCCCTGGTGCCAAGGAATTACTACCAAGTACAAGCTGATGATGTAACTAGAAAATGACCTTGAATAAAAGGGTCAACTCGGACCAGCAGAATATCTCAATCTACATATAATACCAGGAGTTAAAAATGCTTTTTGACCTGAATCACAGGGGGAAATGGAAAGAACAAATGAGTTTATATGACTATGAGTCTCCAAAAAGAGCTGGGAGGTTATCAGAGGGGTTGCCCTTATGCACACCTCAGCAGAGTCCCAGAGACAGATAAAGTATATATAACCCTGGGTATTGGTTCTTTTGAGGGCTACAGAGACCCACAGGTTCTATGGTCATGGCAGATGTAGTTCAGTGCCATGTCAGTTGGCCCTACTTTGGAGTTTGTGTTTCTGTGTGATGGAGCTGGACTCAGATGTGATCTTTGTCCACAAGCCTCTCCTGTTACTTTTACCTGATCTGTAGTTGGTGCTGGGGTTTAGTGTATACCCAGGGGACCTGAATCTCTGGACTGACCATGTGATAGCCCAGCCCTGAGCCTCAACAGACTTGCAACTCCTATACTCTGGTTTATTGGACTTACCCTACTCAGCTAACATGGAGGTGAAGAAGGCCAACCACCACACCAGGGAGCCAAGAGTGCCTACAACTGAAAAAAGGAGGATTGCATCCAGCATCCATGTGGAATCTAAGTCCCCTCTTGATATAGATGTGGAGTAGACACAACCATTCCAAGGTACACAGGATGGAGGAATAGAGTGTGGATTAGAGTGGACTTACTGATATTCTATTCATGAACCATTGTGATTAGTAATCGAAGAAACTGTGGCATTGGTGTGGAGAAAGTGGCCATGGTGGCTGCTGGGGGTAGGGAATGGGAGGAAGAGATGAGATAAGGGGGTGTTTTTGGGACTTGGAGTTGTCCTGGGTGGTGCTGCAGGGACAGTTACTGGACATGGTACATCCTCCCATGGTCCACTGGGTGGAACGTGGGAGAGTGTGGGCTATGATGTGGACCATTGACCATGAGCTGCAGCGGTGCTCAGAGATGTATTCACCAAATGCAATGAATGTCTCATGATGATGGAGGAGATTGTTGTTATGGGGGGAGGAGTGGGGTGATGGGTGTGGGGTATATGGGAACCTCATATTTTTTTAATGTAATATTAAAAAAATAAATAAGACAAAATAAAAATAAAAACAAAAACAAAAACAAAAAACAATTCATAATTGTCATGGGTATGAAGGAGCTAAGTCATGTTTTAAGTTGGATAATTAGGCTGTAAAGTCTGATGGACATTAAAATCAGTCTTAGTTTGATCCAAATTACTTACATTTTAGACTCTAGGCCAATTATCTGAGACAGTGTACAAATGAAGATTGACTTAGCATTTCCTCATACAATCTCTTTTAGGTCTCACTGGTATTGTTTCTCTCTCTCTCTTTCTCTCTCTCCCTCCCACCCATGTAGATTCATTGAAGGGGTGCCTACCATTAATGGCGACTAATTTAGCAGCATCTGACTGCAGAAGACCATTCTGGTTTCCTCATTTTTACCTTAGTCCCCCCTTTTTCCTGGGAATGCCCTTCTTTATCAAGCACTGTATAGAAGCTTATCATAAATTACTGCAGCCTCGATATTAAATTCAAAGGGCTACACAACTGAAGGGGTTTTTCTTTCAGTCCAGATATACATACCAGCCTTCTCAAAGAACCATGCATTAGCTTATGCCATGCTTCTCAACAAGAACCTTTAAGCATGGCAACCAAAACAGAATTAGATGTAACTGCTGTATGCTGGGATAGCAGCAAGTTGCAAAGAGAAAAAATAGCAGCAAGATGATACTTATGATTCCAGGCAATACTGAGCGCAGCATGGCATGGTCAAAATTTCAAAAATAGATTCTTCTTTTCTTATCCTAAGGCAGACTTAGAAATAGGACAAGGAAAATTGTTAATATAACTTCAAAATATGGCTATAAAAAGTCCATATGACTCTGAATTTCCACTCAGAGTTTTATAGAACATGAATCCAAAAATATCTTTAAAGTCTTTCTAAATTCACCCTGTTCTATAAGTTGCTGCTTACGTCCTGCAACTATTTCATGTTGGAAAGTCAGAAAAAGTGGCCTATTCCTTAAATAATGAAGCAGAAAAGGGAATGGAAAAGCAGAGCTTCTTTATTTTCTTCCATGTTTCCTTTTCCCTCCCTTTCCTCTCTCATTCTTAATTTTCCTTAAAGTACAAAATATCTGAGTACTGACTTACCTACTTTCCCCCCCTCAATTCCAAGGAGTATATTAGGTATAATCCCCATCTGAGGTCTGTTTTATTATAAAGTAATCATATTATTTTTACCCCAAGCCCTTGCTGTGCTTTGAGATTTTTTCTTTGCTTTCTCAAGTAACAAAGATCACATGGAAATTTAACAAGTCCAAAGCATTTTAAAAAGCATATTCATAAATAATGCAAGCACCACATATATTTCAAAGGATGTATGTGATCTCAATTTATCATCTGTTGTATTGATACTTAATCACAGATACAAAATACACCATTGGAGAACTAAATATAAGTCTGAGTCCCCAAAATATTTAAAGTGAATCACCTCAGCATTAAAAAAATAAAAAGTTTTGGTAATGAATGGTGGTGATAATAGCACAAGACTAGGAACATAATTAAAACACTGGATTATATATTTGAATGTGATTAAAAGGGGAAATTTTATGTTGTATATATGGTTTTAGAATTAAAATTTTTAAAAAAATCCATGGAGTTACACAACACAAACGGTGAACCTTAAGTTAAATTATGGACTATAGTTAATAGTACAATTATAAAAATGTGCTTTCATCAATTGTAACAAATGTACCACACCAATGCAAGTTGTTAACAATAGTGTTATATGGTGGTTTAAAGCTGTATGTACCCTAGAACATGTTCTTAAATTTAATCCATTCCTATGGGTATGAAGCCACTGTAAGTAGAACCTTTTGATGAGGTTATTTCAGTTAAGGTGTGGCTGACCTCAATCAGGATGGGTCTTAATCCTATTATTGGAGTCTTATGTAAGTGGAGTGAAATTCAGACAGACAGAGAGAAAGCCACAGGAAGCAAGAAGATGAACACCAACAGAACCCAAAAGAAAAGGAAGAGATCAGGAGGCCTGTCACGTGCCTTGCCATGTGACAAGCTAAGCACGAAAGATGACCAACAGCCAGTCCCACAATGCCACAGTCTTTAGGAAGAATTGTCTTGATGATTCCTTGATTTGGACTTTTTCCTTACTTTCAAATTGTGAGCAAATAAATTCCCATTGTTTAACCAAACCCATTTCATGAAACATGCTTGAGCAGCCTAAGAAACTAAAACAGATGGCATATGGAAATCCTGTATTTTATGCCTGACTGTTCCTAAAACTACAACTCTCTAATAAAAAATGAGTATACCTATCAAAAACTCTGGCATTATAGACATGTAATTATACAAGCTGGACTTTTCAAATTTAAAGAAAGAGACATTATCATATATTCTTCATTTTTATTTCTAGCTTAGCCTATTGCTCATGATGGAGTAACTTGGAGAAAAACCGTCAACCTTTCTACAGTTCTTAATTTTGTAATTCTTCTTAAAAATAAAAGTGAAAATCCAGTCTCAGAGAGATGTTGCCAAAAGGAAAAAACTCTTGAATAATAGGTGTAGTAAAAACACACAGGGTTAAGACTATAAATATTATATATTAATGTACTTTGGACAATAGTAGCTGCAACTGTCAAACAGGGTAGGAAGCATTTTTAGATAACACAAGACTAGCTGCTGAGTGTAGGGAGAGGGAAGAAGAGATATGATGTGGGGGCATTTTCTGGACTTGGAGTTGTCCTGGGTGGTAACGCAGGGACAGACGCTGGACGCTGTATGTCCTGCCATGGCCCACTATGTGGACTGGGGAAGAGTGTAAACTACAATGTAAACCACCATGTGGTGCAGCAGTGCTCCAAAATGTATTCACCAGGTGCAGTGAATGTGCCACGATGATGGAAGAGGTTGTTGATGTGGGAGGAGTGGGGTGAGGGGGATGGGGTGTATAGGGGACCTCATATTTTTTGAACGTAACATTTAAAAAATAAAGAAATAAAGCCGTAAAAAAAGATACATGGGAAAGACTAGTATGATGAAAATGGTAGATTTCTTAGAACTCAAAAGATGCACTAAATTCAATTGAGTAAACTTAAAAAAAGACTAAATTCCTTTTTATAAATTATATCTCCTGTGCATAAGCCATTCTTTCTGATATATTATGCTAACTGGACCCCTCTCTCTTTCAGGGTCTCCTATACCAAAATGTATTATGCAATTCAGCATAGCAGGGGAGAAGATTCAGTGTGTGACAATTAGCATTCTTCTCCAATTAGTAATATTTATAAAGAGTAAGATCATGCTTTGCCTTTATATATTCTTTCCAAGCAAATTCTTTCTTGGGATTTAAGAACTGTACGTTGGTGAATTTTAAATAACTTCCCCATGTTCATTTTATGAACACAGGACCCTAGAATGATGACTTCCCTACAGACTTTGACTCTAACACTATATAGCTTTAATTTCCAGAGCCAAAGACATTTCCTCTAGTAATATTTCAGAACACCACAGACTATCTAGACTATGATTTTTAAAAAGATATAATTTTCCAAATTGTAAAACTGCAAAAAAATTTATTACATTATTCATTTAATATGATAGTATCTACTCTGTAGATGCCCAGTAAATACCTGTTCATTAGTCATGACCTACTGATAATGTTAGCAAAATGAGTTGCATAAATAACCAAGTAAAAATACAACAATCATATCAATTTCAATTTTTACATTCATTAAGGGTATCAAATCCATAATAGGCTTTTCAAGCTCAGAGTATATTTCCTATCCGTATTTGGAGCCCTGATTGAATTTTCAGGTAAAAAAGTAAGACACATACTGGATAATCAGGATCCAATTCTTTTCAAATTGTAACACTGATATTTTGACTGGATTAAAATCCTGTGTGCTATATTTGTGATCAATTAGCTTTCTCATGAAAATCCCTTCATTTTTTTCTGAAATCTCAATAGAGCAAAACTTGTGAGGGAAAAAAGGTCTAATGCATTACAATTTTAGACATGGGTAAATTGGGGCAAACTGTAATACAATCACAACTCATCATTTCTTAGTAATATTTGAACAGAACTGACAAAATTTCTCATAATTTATAGATACTTATTTGTTTTATTTTGTTTCATTGGTTTAAAGATATATATCTTATTTATAAGCTACTAAGCATACAAAAGATACTTGATAAATAGCTGTTTAATAAATGAAATAAAGAATCAGAAAAATTAGCATTCACTAGGAAGAGGTAGCAAGAAGTATTCCATATAATAACATTACACTACAGAAAGTTTACTGAAATTTAACTATGTAGACATAAACTTTAGATATAAAGACCAAACTAAGAAATTCACTCAACAAATAATTAGGTGAAATTATATGCTATTTCAGTTTATTAAGGGTTACATAAACTTTTGTGCACCAGCCTAGAAATGTGGTCATCATTTATAAAGTTATTTTCATGGGAAACTGCTTTGTCCTGCTTATAGGTTAGTGATTGCCTGTAGACTATGACAAATAATAAAATTCAAGGATAACAATTACAATTTTTTAAAAAGCACTATACTTATTAGTTATAGTCTTCTGAGATGAGGCAGGTACACTAATAATCTAGCCATTAAACATAAAAAGGAGTTTAGAAAAAATAGGAAAGAAACTGAAGAAGATAGTCAACTAGCAGAACGAACAGAAAGACCGATCTTAGATGTTCAGATATTTCATACTCAATATACTTTACAATGATTAAGAAAAATCAGCAAGGCAGGTGACGTATAAAAATGCTGATGGCAAACCCTCTCAACTGGGAGAGAATGGCCTATTCAACAAATGGTGTCTGGAGAACTGGATAGCCATATGTAGAAGAATGAAAGAGGATTACCATCTCACACCTTATACAAAGATCAACACAAGATGGATCAAAGACCTAAATGTAAGAGCCAAGACCATAAAGATCTTGGAAAGCAGTGTAGGGAAACATCTACAGGACCTTGTAATAGGAAATGGCTTCATGAATATCACGCCAAAAGCACGAGCAGCAAAAGAACAAATAGATAAATGGGACTTCCTCAAAATTAAAGCCTTCTGCACCTCAAAGGAGTTTGTCAAGAAAGTAAAAAGGGAACCCACACAATGGGAGAAAATATTTGGCAACCATATATCTGATAAGAGACTTATAACTTGCATATATAAAGAACTCATATATCTTGAAAACAAAAAGATAAACAACCCATTTAAAAAATGGGAAAAAGATTTAAACAGACACTTCTCCAAAGAAGAAATACAAATGGCTAAAAAGCACATGAAAAAATGCTCCAAATCTCTAGCTATCAGGGAAATGCAAATCAAAACGACAATGAGATACCATCTTACTCCCATAAGATTGGCAGCTATGAAAAAAACAGAAGAATACAAATGCTGGAGAGGATGTGAAGAAAGGGGAACACTCATCCACTGCTGGTGGGAATGCAGAAGGATCCAACCATTCTGGAGGACAGTTTGGCGGTTTCTCAAAAACCTAACCATAGATTTGCCATATGACCCAGCAATACCACTGCTGGGTATATACCCATCAGAACTGAAAACAAGGACACAAACCGATATATGTACACCAATGTTCATAGCAGTATTGTTCACTATCGCCAAAAGTTGGAATCAATCCAAATGCCCATCAACAGACGAGTGGATCAATAAAATGTGGTATATACACACAATGGAATACTACTCGGCTGTAAGAACAAATACACTACAATCACACGTGATAACATGGGAATCTTGAGAATCTTATGTTGAGTGAAGCAACCCAGGCATTGAAGGACAAATACTACATGACCTCAATGATATGAAATAAGCAAACTGCCTCAGAGAGCTAGAGTCTGGAAAAGAGGCTTACAGGAAACGGGGGGTGGAGGAAGGATGTGAGTTAACGTCTGCAGGGGTGGAATCTGTGATGAGCTGGCGGTAAGTATGAGCACAAAGAAGGGACAAAATGGGGGCAAGGGGTTGCCTTCGGGTGGGGCTTTGTGGGTTTGAGGGGGGCTGGGGATGGGAAGAGGGGTAATATTGTCCAAAAATTCGGGGGGGGGAGGGGCAACATACAAACATGGGCGAGTGTCAGGTGTCCGTTGAGAACAAAATGTTGAGAAAATCGTATCAAAGTATAAGTAGGAGGGACACCTGGTTAGGATGCTCAGGGGGTATGGTCTGATGCGGGACGGACTCCGGGGGAATAGCTGAAGGCTCATTTTGCCAAGGTGGGTTGTACCATTGGGAAGAGACCCAAGAAGTGAGAGTTGGGGTGGACCCACATCCTGGGGAGGACTAATGCCGTCAAATAGAGAGAACTGTATCTCTCATGAGAAAGGATGGCTCCCAGGGCATTAGGGCAGTTGAGAAAGTCAGGTCCTGAATACTGCTGCAAGTATCTCTGGACATGGCTTCTTGGGAAATGGAGATTGGCTGGCGTTGTGGGCCTCAAGGGGAGGGGGAAAATGGATGTGGAATGGATGGAACCAAGGTAAATATGGGGGCAAGAGAGGAGTTCTGTGAGAGTACACGAGGATGAATATAAAACATGTAATATTACACCAGAAACATATAGGGGACGACAGACTAATAATGTAAACCATAAGGCAAAACATGGGATAACTAAAAAATTTAGAAAACTGTACAATCTAAAGTATGGACCACATAGTAAGCACAGATGTCACCTTGTTTGAAAGCTATTATCCCGGAATCTGTACATCAGTATCAGGAAATATGATATGAATAAGGTAAAAGATTATCGCTGTGGAAGGGAAAAGGTTTTATGGTGGATCTGGGGAAGTACTGTATATTGTATATATGAATTTCGGTGATCTAAGACTCTTGTGAAGCTGACATTATGTTGGGATTCACTTTACAGGAAGTTTTGGATCACAGAGTGGTTCAACAATGGCAGCGGAGGAATACTGATATAGGATGTTATTGACAGGATATATATGGCTGACAGGGAGTTATACAGGGCATATGCCCAGGCTATATAGTAATGTCTAGATATACTCATAGTGGAAACAATTAAAAACAACAGCTGGGGTGGGTACTGGGCGCCTGGCCGGGGGGTCACGGTCACGGACCCTGGGGAGCAGCGGCAGTCCCCCAGGGGCAACGGCAAGAACGAGGAAGGAAGGAGGGCCCAACAGTGGGTTCCTGATACTAATGGCTTTGCTTTTGAGCCTATACATCTGCAATAAGAACAAGGCCTAGAGTAGCACTCTGCCTGGGAGTTTCCTCCTGACAGCCTTCATGTTACTCAAATGTGGCCACTCTCACAGCCAAACTCAGCATGTAGATGCTATGCATTCCCCCCAACGTGGGACATGACACCCGGGGATGAGCCTCCCTGGCACCGAGGGATCACTACCACATACCAGCTGAAGATGCAACTAGAAAATGACCTTGAATTAAAGGTTCAATACGGATCAGCAGAATATCCCTGTCTACCTATAATAACATGACTTCAAAATGCTGTTTGACCTAATATAAGGGAGAAATGGAAAGGAGAAATGAGAATATAAGGCTATGAGTCTCTAAAAAAGAGTCTGGAGGTTGTCAGAAGGAATGCCCTTATGCACAACTGAGCAGAGTAAGAGACAGATAAAGTAGATACAACCCCAGGTATTGGTTCTTTTGAGGGATAAAGAGACCCACGGGTTCTGTGGTCATGGCAGATGGGGTTCACTGCCATGGCAGATGGCCCTTCTTTGGAGCTGGTGTTTCTACATGATGGAATTGGACTTGGAGGGGATCTCTTCCCACAAGACTTGCATGCTACTTTATTGGAATTGTAGTTGGTGCTGGGGTTTAAGATATATTTAGGGGATTTGAATCTCTGGACTGATAATATGACACCCAGGCCCAGAGCCTCAACAGACTTCAGCTCCTACACTTTGATCTATTGGACTGACCCCACTCAGCTAACATGGAGTTGAAGAAAGTCAACCACCACACCATGGAGCCTAGAGTGTCTACAACTGAAAGCAGGAGGAGTGCATCCAGTATCCATGTGGAATCTAAGCCCCCACTTGACATAGATATGCAATGGACACAACCAATCCAATGTCCACAGAGAAAATGTGGAATGGGTGTGGGAAGGGTAGCCATGGTGGCTGCTGGGTTTGGGGAATGGGAGGAAGAGATGAGATGTGGAGGCATTTTCGGGACATGGAGTTGTCCTGGGTGGGGCTTCACGTACAATTACAGGACATTGGAGATCCCCCCAGGGCCCACTGGATGGAACGTGGGAGAGTGTGGGCTATGATGTGGACCACTGACTACGGGGTGCAGTGATGTTCAGAGATGTACTTACTGGGTGCAATGGATGTGTCGTGATGGTGGGGGGGAGTGTTGCGGTGGGGGGAGTGGGGGGTGGGGGCGGTGGGGTTGATTGGGACCTCGTATTTTTTGAATGTAATTTGTAAAAATAAATAATTTTAATTAAAAAAAAAAGATTCAACCCAAATAAATACCCTTTATAAAAGTCAAAAAACCAAATAAAATACAAATTAAAAAAATAAGAATATAAAAAAAATGCTGATGGCAACTTAGTTCACTTCAAGTTGATAGAGAAGCTAATAACTTGATTTTTCAGTTGGAGTGTTGATAATTTTCATATGCGAACATACTTTACTGTGTGACTTAAATAGCAGATAAGCTGTCTGAGTCAGTTAAAACTAAAGTAACTAACTACATTTGGCCCTTTGGCATAGCAATCGATATTGACAATAATAACAGTTAATATTTACTGAGTACTTAGGCATATCAGGCACCATTGCATCAGGAGTATTAAGTTATTCAATCCTTATAGTACCCTAAAGGTATTATTGCCATTTTACCAAAATATGAAGTTCAGAGAGGTCAACTTACCTAAAATTACTAAATTAGTAAAGGCAGGGTTGTGTTTCAAATCCAGTAAGTTTATTTCACTGTGAGAAAACCAATAAAATATTACTGCCAAAGCAGGAACATCTTCAGAATATGGTAAGAAGCTGGCTAAGCTTCTTGGTTCTGCCAGAAAAATGAAGAGCTAACTCAAATAAAACATACCTCTCCCCTGTATGATGCTATGCATGTTTATTTTGTAAGCTCATAACCTTTACTATATACTTACTGTTTACATATGTTCATGTACGATGATATACTTTAATAAATTTTTGAAAAATGACCAAAAAGCAGTGCCTCACATCTTCAAATCCTAACTTCACATGGTAAGCATAAGGCTATTTAGAAACTTTATAGCCCAAAGAATAAGGCAATATGGAGAATTTCCAAAGAAGAAATGTTAACAACAGATTTAAATAGATGGCTTTAAGAAGGATTGAGTTACTTGAAAGCAAAGAAGGGATGACTATAATCATTCTCAACTCTGGGAGAGAATTAAGCCTTAATATTCTACAATATCATTGTAAGTTATGAGTTAACTTCTCTTTTATGGATCGAGAATGGCACTATCCTTACTGGAGGCTTGAGAAAATAGCTACCTAAATAATTTTCTGTGTTCTGTGGTTTAGGTGAGGAACCTTGGTTGAGAAAGGAAATTCTTTTGAAAGGGGAAAAAAGGGTGACCAGAGAAGACTATTTGCTGAAATTTAGACCATGCATTTAATTGTACCCCAAAATATGTTTTTATAAACAAGAAGAAGAAAATTTATATTGCAGACAGTTAGGAAGTTTTAACATCAGGAAGAATCTTTAAAAGTTATACCACGACTTGTGGTAAACCAAATTTGTTTAAAAATCTGTAGGTATGAACCACACAAGAGTCCAGTAAAAGGTACAGCCATGAGCTGATTAGTATTTATTAAACCTCTAGAATTTACAGAAAGCCAAGGCAAGCTGTGCCTTGGCTTTACCTTCCAAATAGAAGAGAAAGTTGGGTTAATTATGAAGGAAGGAGAGAAATGGAGACAAAATGCTGACCTGTGGTGCATTAGAACTCATGAAGGAAAAAATGATTGGTATCCTCCCAGTAAGGAGAAAAAATTTCTTTAATGTTGAGAGTAGTTTTCCCTCAATTTTGGAAAGAGCTGTGAAAAACCATTGGAAGTTTATACATTGATTTTTCTTTTCACTAAAAATGCTCACAAAACTCCTTTTGTGTACTGGTAATAGAGAAGGATGCTTTAGTCAAAGACCTAAATACAACTTATTTATCAATCAAGACTTCAATGTTGTTAAAGATTAACCAAGGAATATTTTCCTACTGGTTTGAAAAATAAGCCTCAGCTTACTATTTCTTTTCTTTTCTTTTTTTTTGGCTTGTGTACCAATTCTTATTCCCAAATTAATTTCCACCTGAATTTATAACAGCATGATTTTTCATAGACTCTAAGAAAACTAAAAGTAGTTATAGTCACATACTTTACTCACAGATTTTTAGTTCCCAAAGTTTTTTAAAAGACTATCAGGGAGACTGAATGGGATCACAGAGAACAATGCTGCACTACTCTGAGGTAAACTTCAGATTTCAACTATAAGGTGAGGAGATGGTCAATTCTACAGTTTGAGATTCTTCCCTCTCATTAAATCAGGATCAATAAGGAATTAGAATAATTGTTTGATATCATTTTAACTCACAATGAAGAAAAATTGGGCCAGTTATACCTGCTCTTGTTATTTATTAATGGAATATCAGAGTATATTATAGGAACAGACAGGCAGTGTAGAATTAATGTTTTAGAAACATTGACAAAGATGAATATATGCTTTGGGGAATTAGAAAAATGCACACAAATTTCAAGGACATTTGATTGTACTATTAGAATGGGATATTTGAGACTAGATTCTAGCTTATGATCCAATGAACACAGGTTTATTAAATGCTTACTCTGTGGTAGGGGAAGGGAATAAAACCCAAAAGAAGCCAAAACAATGTCTCTACCTAGCCCAGGTTTATAATCTAATAACAGAGTGAATACTCTTATAAATAAGGCAATTATGATATAATGAAATGCCATCCACTTAATCATTTATTCTTTCCCTACTTATCGAATACCTATTCTCTACCCCAAACTGATGTAATTGGTGAATTATAGATTTCTTTTTTTTAAAAAGCAGACTTTCATCACAATTAAAAATAAATAAGTATATATTTTTAAAAAGCAGCCCCTGCTCTCCAGGAGCTCACAACACAAAAGGGAAAGTTAGCTAGTAAATATACAATTATAATACAGCATATTAAGTGCTAAGATAAAAGTTAGTACAAATCTCTACAGGGACATGTAAGAGATGCTTGTAACTCAGAGCTGGTGGGGAGAAGGATATATGAGCAGAGTTTAAGGGGAAAATTATAATTTAGTTTAGATGAAGAAAGGGAGGGAAAGTCAGAAAAAAGACAAGTATAATTCACAGATGTGACTGTGGCAATTGAGAAGTTGCAAGAAGTATGGTTGAAGATTTTAGTCATGGTAGGGATTGGTAAAAGGAAAGGTTGATAAAGGATCAAGAGTTTCTTTGTGGGTGATGAAAAAATTTCAGTAATTGAAGGTGATGATGGTACCACAATATCTTAAAAGTAATAAGTGCCACTGAATTTTATCCTTCAAAATGGTTAAAATGGCAAATTTTATGTTATATGTGTGCTAACACACACAAAACGGAAGAGAAGTCAGTGAATAGTTAGGAACCACTTCCTAAGAATCATGGGAGCCATGATTTTAAGTAGGGGAATGGAGTGATTGCATTAACATTTTAACAAGTCCACTCTGGTGAGCAATGTGGAATAAATGATGAGGGTAGCGGAACCTGTTTGGAGGTTAGTCTAGTAACTCAGGTGAGAAACCCCGCTCAATCATTCAATGTAAATCCGGAGAGAAAGATACATTCCAGAGACATAAAGGTATATTTCAGAGATATAAAAGAGGAAGGTATTGACTGATCATGTTGTATGCAGGATAACTAACAGCTTTCCAGTCACAGTAACTGGGTAGTGTCATATATTGAAATAGTGGATGCAGGAACAAATTTGGGGCTGAGTTATGCTTGAGGTGTGTGAACATAATTCCAAAATTATGTACCTCCTAAAAAACATATTCTTAAATTTAGTCCATTCTTGTGGGTATGAACCCATTGTAATTAGAACCTTTTGATGAGGTTACTTCAGTGTGAGTGTGGCCCAAATGACTCAGGATGGGAATTAATCCTACTATAGAAGGCTTAAAGGGAAGGCCACAGAGAAAGAGAAAACCACAGGAGCACAGTATTTGCTTTGGCAGCTAGGAAATGAAAACAAGAGAGAGATGTGGGCTAGAGATAGGAGTTGATGCCGAGGTACCCACTATATGATGTGATGATAATATATGTGCTCTGAGAACAGTCCCTAACAAAGTAGGTGCTATATAAGTAGAAGTAATAATAATGATGATGGTGGTGATCAACATCACCATAGTAATAAAAACAATTGATTATGAGATCATTCCAGAAGTATACAGAGCATTACTGTCCAATAGAACTTTTCATAATGATAAAAATGTTCCATATCTACACTTTCTAATATGGGAGCCACTAGCCACAATGGTTACTGAGCACCTGAAATGTGGCTTTTGCCAATGGAGAAATTTAAATTTAAATTTCATTTCATCTTAATGAATTTAAGTTTAAAAGCCATATATGACTATTATATGGAACAGTACAGATATATAGTGAGAAATGAAATGAAGAAAGCCTGGGAGTGAACCAAGGTGGTCACCAGCATGTAAAGAACAGTAGAGAAATGGCCAGATAGGTAGGAGGAAAAGCACTATAGCATAATACTGTCTACAAGTATAATTGAAATTCTCTTGAGAAGATGATTAATGTAAAGAGAAGTTGTTAGAGGAGATTTTCTAGAGGATGATGGACTTGAGCTATTAAGTGGAAATGTTTCAGGTAAATAGAACAGCACCAATAAAGACTGAGCAGAAAGAAGGAACATAATATAACAATAAGAAGGTTCACCTACTGGAGTTGTTGGTACATGACAGGAGTAGGTGACCAATCTATCCTGGTTTGCCAGGGACTGAGGGGGTTCCTGGATGTAGGACTTTTCTATTTTAAAACCAGGATAGTCCTGGATCCTGAGAATTTCAGTACTAATACCAGAAAAGTACTTGAGAAACTGGGAGGACTTTGTCACTAGAATATAACATTAGATTAACAGTAGCTGGCCAATGTATGAAGACTTTCAAAGAGAAGAAGAGAGGCAGAATTAGGCTACTGCAGCTGTTTTGATTAGATAACTGAGGTGAATTAAAGTAGATTAGGGGGAAGTGGACTTGGCCCAGTGGTTAGGGTGTCCATCTACCACATGGGAGGTCCGCGGTTCAAAACCCGGGCCTCCTTGACCCGTGTGCAGCTGGCCCACGTGCAGTGCTGATGGGTGCAAGGAGTGCCCTACCATGCAGGGGTGTCCCCCCAATAGGGGAGTCCCACATGCAAGGAGTGCGCCTCGTAAGGAGAGCCGCCCAGCGCAAAAGAAAGTGCAGCCTGCCCAGGAATGGTGCCGCACACATGGAGAGCTGACACAAGATGACACAACAAAAGAAACACAGATTCCTGTGCTGCTGACAACAGAAGCGGACAAAGAAGACGACGCAGCAAATAGACACAGAGAACAGACAATCAGGGTGGGGGGGAGGGGGGAGAAATAAATAAATAAGTCTTAAAAAAATAAAAAATAAAGTAGATTAGTTGGAAGGAAGATTAGTTTGAAGGTAAGAACTATAAAAGGAACCAATTACTTAGTTACTGTAGTAAACCAAATATGAGATAAGAAAGATACTTATTTAATGCATACTGTATGTCAGGTACTAAGCCAGATAGTATATGAATGATCAATTTTCCCTAAAATTCAGATACTGAAAATTTAGAAATGCTGACTTATTTGTTTACTCACTCATCATTTCCCAAATATTTTTTTTGAATGCCTCCTATATGATATGCCAAGTTCATTACCTGTCTTACCAGAGTCAGGATTTGAAAGTAGATCTCACTACAAAGCTCACAGCATGTGATAGAGGTAAGAATTAAAAGGAGACAATTCAAAGGAAGAAACAACAAAAATGACAAAATTTAACGACACATTGGATGTCAAAGATAAAATATAAGGAATAGTAAAAATGACTACTAGATTTCTATTCTGGGAAACTTTAATAAGAACATGTCATCTGATAGAAGATATCTGGACAGCAGAATTGGTATGTGTGTGCTATATAAGTTCAAGTTTGGATATACTGAGTTTGAAATCACAAAAAGATATTCAAATAAACAGTTGGAAATACAGATATGAATGCAGGTGAGTCACGTGCTTTTATTATATATTAAAATATACCAATATTTCATTTGGGGTCTAACTTTCCATATCTCCAATTAATCTACTTCATTTGTAAATTCTCTATAGCATAGAAAAAATTATAACATTATGGCAGTATGGTAATCTATACTTGTATAAAACTTAAAATCCACATAAGTACTGTACAGAGTCCCTTCGTTCCTATTACTGGTAAGGAGAAGGATGCAGATATACATATGTGCATGTTCTCTCTCTCTCTTTTTCTCTCTCTCTGTGTCTAAAATATATATATAGCTTGTATCTTAGTTTTAAGACAGCTCAAAAACTTCCTGGACTTGTTATATATGCATTCATATTTTCTCATTTTAAGTTTTAAATTTCATTTATGCCTTATTTTCATTGCTAACCTCTTCTGTATTTCAAATGATTACAGTAAATAAGGCAATGTAGGAAGATAAACAGAAATTCACTAGTGTCAGCTACAATAGTGTGCTTTCAAAAATATTTTTAAAAAGCTTGATTATGGAAATTTAAAAATGTATGCTCAAGTAGACAGAAGTATCCATTACCTTGTTTCAAAAATATCAATTATTTTCTGTTCTTCTCAAAAATGTTTTGATCAGATGGATTTATCAAATATTCCTTCATGCATTTTCCCATTATTCTATAGCAAACTTATGGCTGATCACTTGTTTGAAGGTCAGAGAAGTATGTACTTAAATTTCTTATTTTGGTCAAAATAATTTGTATTCTCGAATTCCCTTCTAAAAATTTAAAAGTGAGGTAGGAGTCAAGAAACTTTCATAACAGCAGTTGTAATATTTTTTAAAATATACTGTTTCTAACAGATTTCTTCATGCTAATAGTTTCTCAACTATTGCAGACAAAAAGAATGAAAAAAATACACACAGGAGCAAAAGAAAAGAGTGGATCATCATAAACAATGATACTGAAACAAACAAACAAATAAATAATAAATCAATTATTAAAGATTTTCTAAGTAAAATGTTGTAAAGTAGAAAATCTGAAGTGATTATCTCACCATGTGGAATCTTAAAAAATGGCCCAATTTTTTCTTTATACATATGAAATGTTACATTGTTTAAGGTATGATTTCCTTCCTTCTTCCTTTCCTTCTTTTAATCCTTGAATATACAGGTGATTGGATCAATGATATGTAATTTAACTGAAACTTCTATTTGTGATTGCTCCAAACTGTCAGTCAAGGTTTGTTTAGATCATAATTTTGTTTAGATCATAAGATAATCTAATTTTATGTTAAGAGTTGAAAGGGCAATTGCTTTGCATGTTTAATTTTAAAATGTCCTCTTTTCTTTTGGCAGCTTAAAGTTCTTAAGTAATTATATAGAGGAATTGTGAAAATACAAGAGTGCTGCTTGCCAAGTCAAAAAACTGATGACTCTTAAAAACTACGGAAAAGCACAAAGCATGGTATTTTAGAAGGAGCAATTTTTTGCCACTCACTTCCCAGCTTTATGAGTTAGGCAAGACAGCTAACCACTTTGAGACTTTGTTTCCTCTTCTATAAAATGAGGATAATAATATCTTCTCCAAATAGCACTGTTTTGAAAACTGAGATAAGATATCAAAAATATCGAACAAAGAGCCTGTAATGTTGTAAGAGAATTGTGCTTTATATAAAGGGCCATCAACTACATAGAGTAATTTTTGCTAAGAAGTATCAGTCAGGTGAGGTTATAAATTATCTTGCTCTTATATAAATCTTGGATAGATTATTTTTAGGCATGGCTTATTATTATTATTTTTTCTCATGAATGCCACAGAAAATAGTGACATGCAATTGGTAAAGCCAATATGCCACATTAGGGTCTGAAGAATTTACTTCTTTGGTAGTAAAGTAGTAAGGAGGTAACTGAATATGAACTGAATATGATGTAATTGTGAGGGAAAGAAGAGATCGAGCCATGGAGAGTTTGGTGACCTTCATAGTGATGCTGTAAAATAAACAGTGTACTTTACTAACAGTCCCATTAAGTGCCTTCCATATGAAATATGAGAACATTCCTTGAAAATCTAATTTTTAAGGCTTATAGACTCAAGTTTTGTGAAACAGACAAGGATTATCATGAATATTAAATTCCTTAAGGAATTCTTCATTTCATTGGTCTTTGCAGCATTACAGATTAAATATAAATATCATCTATGGAGTCCACAGAGATGTGGAATTGGGTGGAATAGAGAAACCCTAACCACAAATGACAAAAAGAGAAAGAAATTTCATGACAAATCAAGAAAACCCATGTATCACAACGAAAGAAACAAACCCAGATGAAGCCAGTGTTCATTTAAGAGCTGAGTGCCACGGAGCAAATGCCACAGCATACACAATCCACCCCTCCATCCCCCCAGAAGCCAATTTCACATTCCAACCTGAGAGCCCTCCTGAATACATGCTGTCACAGAGAAAGTAATACCCTGATGGATGCTGTAGGCGTGATTGGAGATGATGCCAATGGTAGACTTCTTATATACTCTCATGGGGAATGGAGAATTGCCTGGATGAAGCGGCAGAAAGAAATGGGTTATATATTTTTTACACTGGAAAACTGGAAATGATTATCATGGAGAATTAGGAAAAGACATGGAAAATGTGATGGGATATCAACCTTTTAAGAGTCTTTGGTGATAAAAATATAATTCATTTGCTTTTCATTAATTTGTTTTTCCCTACAAATATATTTCAAGAAGAAATTAATTTTCCACAAAATGAGTTTTAAGAGAAAAAAAATCTATGACAGCTACAACTTGCAAAGAAAAAAAAAATTGAAGAAGATGGTTATACTTCTGACTCAAATTTGTGAAGCTATGAGTTTAGTCATGCTATTTCTTTAGAAGCTTTTCCTTAAAATTTAAAGCCAAAAGATGATATTCTATCTTTTGTTCTGCATATACTTCCTGGTATTTTAGGCAGTGACTACTTTCTGTTTCTCACATGACATTCTGAGATAATATTTTTGCAATCAGAACTGAGCTGCCAATACTGACCTGTACATAGTAGCTATAGTGGCAAGCATAAAATAAATATATATAAAAATATGTTATGTCTGCAAACTAAAAAACTAAAATCTTGACATGATAGGCTATTAAAGTCATTTTATTTACTGATTGTATTTTGAGGTATGTATACTTTTTCTTCTCAGTTATTCAACAGTGTCCCTGCTTTGGAAAGTAGACTTAAAGGATATTCAAAGTTTGTTAATATTTCAATGAATCTGTTTTATAGAGACAGCAAAGCCCATTTAGGTCATGGTTTAACACAATATAATTAAAAAATTAAAATCCTAAAAAGACAAAAGACATAGTTCAAATTTCATGGAAAATATTTTGTTAAAAGAATATGAATCTCATGAGTGGTAAATTCTTCTAGATTATAAGAATATTATGAAAATATAAGTATCAAGAAAATTATTTTACTGAGTAGCTTAATCAGTTATTTTTTTTAAATGGGAGTAAATCTTCTATAATAGGGGAATTGCATTAACTTTTCATCTAATATCAATTTTAGATGATTTCATGTACATGTGGCTAATAAGACAGGACCAACACCATTTTAACGCAAGTTTTTAGCTACCAGAAAAAGATATATCCATTAGTAAAAACTGGAATCTCTGCCTTTGATCAATATGAGCTTAATAATCTGGTTGAAAGGAATATTTATGGAATTAAAGTGGTGGTATCGATCAAGTTGACTATTTGGACTTTCTGGGTCCTTGCCATTTTATTATGATAGAGTGATTGTCAAAAAAAAGTTACCCTGTCAAAAGTGCAGTATAAAAATGAAGAAATTTCCCTCTAAAAACAGGTGATTTTCCCCCTTTGGTACTCTCATCCCTTTCAGCCAAGTGCAAAGTGCAAGGCAAAATAAATTAAGGCAAAAGGAAAATAAAATAAAAACGGTGAGGGCGAGCATGTTGATCATGTAAGAAAATACGTGCAAAATATACCTCAGATACACTATAGGTAGATGAACACGAGGGAAGCCGAGCCTGGTTTTGCAGTAGGGAAAAGAAAACACTGTTAAAGAGGAAATGATAGCATAGTAAGGGTCTCAGAAGTTTAAATGGCTCCATTACCAACACATTTGCCAGATAATAAAACAGTCTTATAAGCAGACACTTAGAGTTTGAAAACATCTCAAGGCTCAAGCTATTTGAAGGAGAGCACTGTGAAAAAAAATTTAAAAAAACAAATAAACAACCAACCAAACAAAAAACCTGGCTAAAAAAAAAAAAAAAAGAGTCCACGACAGAGATAACTCTCCTCTGGGCACTCTGGCAGAATCTGATATGATCTTGCTGAAAAGATGCTCATTTGGAGAAAAAGCAGCAAGCTGGATACTTTTTCCTATGGTACCACACTGATCTTCATTGGTTTAACATTAGGAAATCCCATATGAGGTTATTTATAGGATGACTCTTGTATATCTTCCTATTCTCTAAAGAGGGCACCAAAGTCAGCTCAATAGTCTCATTCTGATCTCCTGTTCCTACTATTTTCATTTTCAGTATTACTGAATGTCCACACACATATATGCATGTGTGTGTGTATATATATATATATATATATATATTTTTTTTTTTTTTTCAATAGCAACACCATAAAATTGTTCTCCTATACAGGATAAAAACAACTCAAATACAAAATTTTTCTTACCAGACCTATCTTTTATCTGGAAATTTCATTGCTTTGCTTTAAATGGCTACTTTATCACTGAGTTTTAAAATGTTTACTTTATACTTAAAAATCATGTTTAACCTTTATGACTCCAAATTCATAATTTTCTGGCCTGTTCTTACGTTCTAGGTTGTTACAGTGCTACATTCAATTTTGTGGTCTATTCTTTCATTAGGTTGTTTCATTACCATGTGAACTGAAATTTTTGCCATGTGAACTGAAATTTTAAGTATGAATTATCTAGTTACGCATTCTGCTTGAAGTTCCAAAATGCAAAGTTAGGGTGCAGAAATGAAGGTATAGTAGAAAATGAGAAAGTAGAGGAATCAGAAACGCTCTTATTATCTGATTTACTATTTAATTTTATTTCTGGCACCTAGCATAGTACAATGTAGTATGTGCTCAAAAAGTGTTTACTGAGTGAATATACAAATTCTTTTTCTTCTATCCTGAAAAAACTGAACTGTGTGAAATTATATTCAGAAGTTTTTTTATTTGTATTTTTATTTTTTTAGGAGGTACTGGGGATTGAACCCAGGACCTCATACATGGGAAGGAGGTGCTCAACCACTGAGCTACAAATCCCATTGAGAGTTGTTTTTTTCGTTTGTTTGTTTTTAGGAGGTACCAGGGATTGAACCTGGGATCTTGTATATGGGAAGCAGGAGTTGAATCACTTCACCTATATCCATTCCCCATTCAGAAAGTTTTAAGTTTCTTTAGTTGGTACTTTGATTAGAATCTATATTAAGCAAAATAAAAGCAATCCCAAACAAAGATTTGTGATAAAAAGTATTACTGCCACTTACTGGGTTGCTTTGAGGTAGTTTCTAAAATATGGCCACTTCTTTACATATTAAGAAATTAAACCATTTAATTTTCTTTAGCAAGATGCTAGTTTTAAGAAAATCTTCCTCTGCATATTTGCTCTGTATCTATAACTGCAGTCATAAAACCGAAAATCTTTATCTTTCAAAACAGTTTAGTCTTTTTCCTCAGTTCTCCACTTTCTACTACTAAGGAAATCTACTTGTCAAAGAGTTCTTTTATTAATACCTTATTTTGGTATTAAAGTCACTTCTGAGAAGGGTAATTCTGTGGTGAGCATTAAACAATATGTGCCATTTCTACTCTAAATGATGTTTTAGGCTACTGTAGGTGATTTTATAAGACTTAGATGAGAATATTTTGGTTCTAAGCAGAAGATAAAATAGATTTTTGTTATTTTCCAGTAGTAACAAAAACCTCAGAATTGTATTAATTAAGCTGTCATATTAAGGGAATTCTAATAAAATGAAAAGTAATAAAATTAGCCTGTTTTCCAAAGAGACAATCGTAAAATTAATTACTGTAATCTTCATCATTATTGTAGCCTGGTTAAATTTATAAAATATCATCTCTTAAGATACTGAGGATGCTATATAATTTAAAAGGAAAGAGTAAATAAACGCATATTGTTAACATGAATAAATACAATGTCAAACAAGGACGACTAGGAGACTCAAACAATGTTCTATATACAAGAAATAAAAGGCACTGAATTTTGCCTAAAGAAAGTAGAATTACAGACAAACTGAGACAAGCTATTAAAGTAGAGTCATTTCTATTAGAATGAACACTGATGTTTACTCATTTAAAGGGTAATGCTCCAGTTGTTTTTTACTCAATCAAAGTTGGCTTATTCAATGC
This sequence comes from Dasypus novemcinctus, assembly GCF_030445035.2. NCBI lineage: Eukaryota > Metazoa > Chordata > Mammalia > Cingulata > Dasypodidae > Dasypus > Dasypus novemcinctus. The sequence goes on from NC_080675.1 coordinate 43,227,013, forward strand.
AGATGCCTCTTAGATTTTTAAGGACTGCATTTACTTGATCATGCCAAGGTGTCTTTCCCCATTAAACAAAATTTCCAATAGAAGGTATAATGATTTTAAGTGAGATCAAATAGGAAATTTAGCAGGAAACAAATGGTGATCGGTCTTCAAGGAAAATATCTTTATTATGATGTAATGAAGTAATAAACAGAAAAATGCAATGCATAAAGCAAAAAAAAAAATACTCAATAAACACATTTTTTAAAGAATTTAAGAAAGCAAGAATGGAATTTAGCTTTATACTCTAAATCCCTGTAAGGATCTCTAAAAAGAGAAGAGCAATTTATAATCTATATGATGATAGTTGCACATTTGAAGGGCTTAGTGGTAATTGCTTTCATGGTGGATTTACTCTGTGTGCGGGAAGGGGTGGTGGTGAAGAAAAAGTAGGGAGAGAAAACAGTGTAAAAAGGATAAATAAAAATATAAAGATGGAGGATCCCACGGGATCAACTATGTAAACACATGCTTCCCTGCAGATTGATCTGAACTTATTACCAGAAAAATGAGCAGCTCTCCTTTTCTCAAGATCTAAAATGAAGATAATTTCACAAACTCTATCATAAGCATTTCTATGTAAATATCATTTTGACACACTAATCATTGCAATGATTGGCAAACTTTTCTGTAAAAGGTCAGATAGTAAATATTTTAATCTTTGCAGGGCGTAAGGTCTCTACTGTAATTATTCAATTCTGTTGTAGTGTGAAAGCAACTATAGATTATATGCTAATGAATGGGCATGGCTGTAAGAGGATAAAACTTTATTTTTGGACACTGAAATTTGAATTTCATATAATTTTCACATCACAAAATGTTCTTTTGATTTTTCCCAAACCATTTAAAAGTCGAAAAACCATTTTTTGTAGGCTTATGGGCCTACAAAAAAAACATACCAGAATTTGGCCCATAGGTTGTAGTTTGCCTATCCATGAGGTATAGCATATCTTAATGAATATGAAAGTACAAAAAACCCCAAAAGATTATAGGTACCTATTAATCAAAAATATAAGAAGAGTTAGTTTAGAACTAAGGTTAGAATAAAAACACTGATTTAAAAGCCCTATAAGACCTTTATAGTAACAAAGCACGTACTTAAAGATAATTATTCCTTCTACTTCATCTACTTTCTTAATTTCACTTGTATTCCAATAATGTTCCAGAACAAGTTATCTTTCCTATTGTTGTCTGTCAAAGTCTTAAAAATCATTAATATATTTGATGGTGAAAACTTATCTATATATTTGAGGCTGGAGAGACATTTACTATCTTATTACATAGACTGAGTACTTAGATGAAAATATGAAACTGTGGCTAAGAGGTACTTCTAGCCTTTTCTTTCTCCCTATTTTCATTTTATAAGCATTTATCTACATTTTTTCTGATTAATTTCATATTCAGGTTCTCTTTGGCTCCATTGCTCTTTAATGTCTATTTTGTAAATTGGCCTTGATTTAAATTATCTATAAAAAGTATTACTAGGTATTATCATATCCTATTTTTTTCCAGTTCTTAACATTGTCTGTACTGGTCTTCAATGTTGTGAATTATCTTTTTTTTTTTTTCTTAGTAGGTATCTAGTTATCAGGGATTGAACCTGGGATCTCGTACATGGCAAGCAGGTGTTCAACTACTGAGCTACATCCACTCTCCTTGTGCATTACTATTAATATTCTTCTAACAAGATTTTCGCATTTGATTTCAGGGGTTCTTAATCCTTTTTGTTCCATGGACCCCTTTGCCAGTCAGGTGAAAACCACAGACCCCTTACAAAGTCCACACTTTAATGTGTATTATTTAATAAATATATCATACCTGCATGAACATATCCCCACAAGAATAATGTTTTTTTGAATTTCAATTCAAGCTCATGGACCCCTTGTTAAGATCCCCTTGATTAAATGGAAATTAAAAATTTCCTCCATATGATTCTATTCTTCATTCTTCTCAACACATTATTAGTTTAAGGATTTGTAGTACTTTTTTCAGTCAGTAAATTAACTTTACTCTATTTAAGTACAAGAGGATAGTTTTATTATTACTAACACTAATGATAATCCATTTAGAGTTCAGAATACTTCTGCTTTCTATAATGTACAGAAAAAGATCGTGCATTCTTGAGTTAGAATTCAGGAATCTAATATATTCTGCTTTTGAAATATAAATTTAATGTAATTTAAAGTATATTTTCATAGGAGAAATAAATACAATTTAAAATTATTAAAAATATTACATTTTAACAAAATATTCTTCTTTATATCACTAATTACCCTTAATGAATAAGGAGGGGGAAGCATGCTTTTCTCTCTAAAAAATAATATATACCAGTTGAAGCATTAATGATTTGATTAAATACTTTTCTCAAAGCTGAGTGATTCCTCACTTTCTCTAACTATTAAATAAAATATTTATGTGGCAGCATGGTCCTGAGTATCTTATTTTATTGAAATATTCAGCACTTTTTAAATGAATTGAAAGTGTCCCATAAATTTGCTCTTGTGTATGGACACCTACAATGAGTTTTCACAAAACGGAACACATTACCGTATATTAATATTAATATTAATTTTGGAAACAAAACTGGTTATTTAGTCTCTGGTACTGAGAATAACTTATTTTGCTTTCTGCAATAAATTTTAATATAGAAAGTATATAGTTTAAGGCATAGTGGAGTGAGTAATATGAATTAAAGTGGAGGAGAGAAACTGAATATTTAGTTAAGCACTTGATTTACATTTTTTTTTTTAGCTTATCTCTCCTAAGAAGTTACTGTTTGTTTCTTGATAGTTCTTTTTCTATACTTTGCTAGTTAATGGGATCATTAGAATGGTATACCTCATATTCAGTCTTTCTTTAAAAAGGGCAATCAGAACAAATTGTGCCCTACTGAAATGACACAAAAAATGAAGATATTAAGATCAGTCACTATATATCAGTACAATTACTATAAAATAGAACTGAAAAAGGGAATTGACAAGTGACATTATATATCCCAATTTTCAAAGCACAGAACTTTCAATTTGACCCTAATTTAACACTACGTCCTCAACATGTAGACCTTACTAAACCTCTGTTTTCTAGTTTTAATTTGAATGAAAAAAAAATAAAACGACTTTTCATGATTTCTAGGGGAGAAAATGACACTAAAATATATACATATTATTGTCATTCGAATCATTTTATGGGTTTCTAGTATAATGTTTCAGGTGTTTTTTAGACTAATTTAAATATAAATTTCATAGTAAACTTGTTTATTTTAAAACACTGGAATGGTTTCTGGGGTGACTATGGATGATCTCTCATATTCTATAAGGATTTAGAAGACATAGTCATTGAATAGCTCAAAAGAAAAAGTAGAGAAATGAGACACAGTATTAAGTTCCCTCTCTGTTTATCTATCAGAATTCAATGATTGATACAGATAAAAACTACCTGGATTTTATTAATCAGAAAATTAATATAGGAAATATACATTAAAAATAAGTTGAGAAATCAGAGAATTATATCACTAATATTTATCCTATTTTTTATAACAAACCTATTGCAGCAATATGAATTAAATGTATGGCAATAATTTAAGGATAAGTAAATTAGGAGCTTAATTTCAAAGGAATTTATTTAGAAGCCCCAGGAATTGGAAGTCAGGATTAAACAGAACTTTACTGCAATAATCTACCTTTACTTCTGCCATATTTACACCATATATTATATTAGAGAATTTTCCTTATAGTTTTCTTGAAAAGATATGTTTGGCAGAGGGATCAAACATCCCCAAAGTCTGAATTGTCATCAAAATATTATTGTTAGTATTTCCTATATAATATATGCATGGGAATGAGTGGCTATAATATGTTGTTCTCTTTTAAAGAGTTACCTTGATCACATTAGTTTTTATCTCAAGTGTTTGTAAGATGCTTTATGATGGCGCCCTGGTAAAGATCATTATTGCCTGATTTTCTTATTTTTAAACAAAAAATGATACCTTATAATTATTCCAAAAGAATCTACATTAAGAGAAATCTATTAATTTAGAACAAATGTATCTACTTGTTAGATTACCTACAATGGCACTTCAACATTGATCATTTTCCTTTACAATTGCAATTGAATCATCAAGGACCCACCCCTTGGATCCAGTCCACAATTTATAATCCTGCTGAACATCCAATAAGGTGCACAAGACACAGTCAGTAGAAAAGCTCCAAATGAATTCTTATAAAAAGAGTCTCAGAAAATTATAAAACTGTATAAGAAACACTGATTTTGAAAAAGAAGTTTTTATTTTGCATTGGGGCCAAAATGTTATCAAACCAACTACAATGTTAGTGTGGCATAAAGGTCCTCTGCTCTGCCAATGTAATCTATATTTCATAAATGTGAGCATGAAGCCGCAGCTAGGAAAGAAAGAAAAAGATAGGGGGAAAAGAGACAGAAAGGAAATAAGATGGAAATGAGAGGACAAACCAATCAGATTTGGAATTACCAGTCAGCAGAAGTTTAGGGGGAAAAAATCACCGAGTGAAATCGTACATTTACTCTGAGAGAGTATCCTTTCACATTGCCTTCTAGGTGATCTCTGAGCTCCTCCAGCTTTCGATGGAGCTACATGTAAACATCAGAAAATGAATTGAAAAAGCAACTTGTTTTCTTTTCAGTTTTCCTCTTTTTCCTTTTAAAAATAAGATCATAGCATTATACATTTCTCACTGCCTTTGGCAAACATTTCAAAACATTAAAGATCTTTGAAAAACACAAGAACACATGTTCAATAAGCCTGTGACTTGGAAGCCAACATTTAATTTTGTTTAATTAAAGCGTCGCACCCCCGCAAGCATTAGGGAAAATAAATACTATAACCATCCTTATTATCACCTAGAGATTCAATTAAAATTTTCTGTTTGGTAGAAAATGGAGTAAAATGGAGTAAAGGTATTTAAAGATGATAAAATTTGCCTTTTCTTTCTTAATTTCTGAATTAAATTTCTGAATTTAAAACAGTCTGATGTATCTTTTGTTCTTAAACATATCTATAGGTATATATTCATAATCACACACACTATATATATATATACTTAAAAACAATTAATACACAGTTATAAATTGAAATTCTATATATCCAAAACTGAAAGTAAGATAATTGCACACACATGCCCCCACACACAGTCCAGTTTATAGCAGATGGTGCTGCAGTTATAGATGCCATTTTTCTCTTTATTTCACTACCGGTAATTTTCAAAAAGGTATCTAGCATTACATTGTCTCACTTAAGTCTGAGTTATAATCCATGGTCCAAATGATAATGGATTTCATCTTCCCTTTAAGACAAAGGTAAAATATAATACCTCACAGGTAGACAGCGAGAAATGCTGCTGATATATCATCAGGATACACAAAATCATATTGTCTTAGAGTAATCTCAAAGTGCCTATTTTTTTTTTAAATAGGCATAGAGTCAGCATTTCCCATCCCTTCTGATTATCCTTAGTGAAATAACATTTTAATAAAATAGCTACTCACTATAGAGCAGTGTTAGAGAACAGAGAGGATGGCTTATCTGGAATAAAGGACACAAACATACAAACAAACCTTTTTCCATATGCACACATACATGTGCATACACACAAATAAATAACAATAAAATAGTAAAACAAGGAAGAAAGAAGAGGCAAGGAGAAGAAAGAATCAGAAATTAGTGCTTCATAAATTGCTAAAACGAAATAAATCTGAGGTATGTAAAATTTTGAAATTATGGTATTAGGCCTCAAAGCAGTTAATGAATTTTGGGATATCTTTAGTGTAGTGAATTATCTGGTATTTAGATTAATTTAACTATTTCTATAAGGAAAACAGGATTGAGATTTTTGGGGGGATTTTTTTGCATATATTTTGAATTCTGTAAAATTTCTGTATATTTATGGTAGCAGCATTAAAAGTGATCTTAAAAAGCATTTCTTAAGGGTGCTAATTTCCATTGTGATTAAATGTTAAGAATACTGAGTGCCCAAGATATGTTAACCAAATGTATATTTAGTAACTAGGTAATTGGGCCATCAAATCCAAAATCTCTAAATTGCATATTAGGAGATTATATACACAAATGGACTATATATATGTTTCTGTTGACTGTTAAATCAATTGCTTTAACCTAAAAAAATAAAAGGGAATTAATTACTGTTAGTTACGTGTGGGCTCATTTTATTACCATTATATAAAATTCCTACTCTTTCTAAATCTTAGGATTACATATATAAAATACATACTATTAACTCATAACTATTATTTCTATGGAATGAAGTACAAATGGAAATGGTACTAAAATAACATTTAACTACTCTTTTACAAAAAAAGTATAGGGGGGAGATAATATTATAAAAATAAATGTTAGTTCTCTGTGTAAGAGGAACTTAACACACAGTGACATCAATCAGAGGAACGGTTTACTCTAGGACCCCAAATTATAGGCACCTTTAATGAGGCAGTTGCCTTTTTTCTTGTTTGTGGTGCCTTTTAAAGCTAGTTATTTGGCAGCTTGCCTTCAGCTGGTTGCTCTATGTGTAGCTGAAACAAAGGAAAAAACCAATATGACCCAACAGCCAATAAAAATACTGAAATTAAAAAAAATGGGATGGTGAAAAATGGAAAAAGCCCCCTCCCTCCCACCACCCTCCAAAAGGGAAGAAGTGTAAGGCTATAGACGAATCTTGCCAAAAAATGTTAGAAACATATTTACTTTGAGGGATCCAACTCTACTAGCAACTCCTTTGCTTTCATCCGGCCGTCTAATTTGCTACAATGAGGGAAGATGGGTAAAAAAGACAGAATAAAGAAAAAGTGAACTTAAAAAATTTTCTACACATTAGTAAGTAATACATGCAAAAACATAATTGATTCTTTGAGGTAACTCTTAGGAGGCCTAGGATTTAACGAACACAGAGGATGTATGATATGCTCTGCAAATAGACTGGTCACTAGAATTCAGTCTTTATTTGTTATAGCACTATTCCTGAGATGAGGAAATGGGCACTTACTTTCAGTTATCTTAGGGATTTCTGATGAAGCAGTATCTGGAGTAGTATTACATTTGCACTTGGCTTACAAAAAAACAGAAAGTTACAAACATACCGAGACAGAGAACTTTGTCTCTTTCACTGTTTTAGTGTCTATTCCATTGTAATATCAGAAAACATCAATGATATGCCTGGAAATATGAATGTTCTCCTTGGGAAAGGTCAGTCCTGACAAGCATCATTCTTCATAGGTGACAGAGTGAAGTACCTCTGCTTGCTGACCCAAGCACTGAGGTTGTTCAGCTGTCACTGATATTCCCAATTAAATAATCGTGCTGCCCAACCAGAAAATTTTAATGCCAGACCAGAGTTATAAATATTCATTCCTCAAAGCTTTCTCTTATTTCAGTTGAATTTTCCTCTCTAGCAATATAGGGGAAATGAAAAGTAAAACGGCTATTTTTAAAAGGTTTCACATCACTATATACATGAGGGAAGGATGATTCTTAACACAAGATGTATTATTAGATATATAAACTAGAAATTCTTTTACTTTTTTAATAGAACTCTAATAAGAATTAATATTTTTGGTTAAAGAGAGAGATAAACCAAAGCAAACCAAAACAAACCAATGAACAACAACCAAACAAAAAACAAACAAAAAAACCCCAAACAAACAAACAAAAAACAAGGAAGGAAGCTTCAGAGGAATTGATTTTATACTATGGATTCCTGAACTTGAAAGATGATGGTTTCAATTCAGACCAGCACAAATCAAGATTAGCTGTGCTTATCTTGCTTTGTATTAGGAGACAGTAGAAGCAGTCAGTATCAGTGCTGTACCAAGTTCCCAGTGTTAAAGTCCTCAGGAAATATAAGAAACCCAATCATGTTACAGATTGTCTTACCCCTTTTAGGCCCCTTTTCCAACATCTCTCATAGTATACGGAGACTGCTGAGGAATAATACTGAGAAAACTAAGTTTTTATTAAGAAAAAAGCCATCTTGGTACATAAGAATCAACTTTTGGTTTTATTTGATATGAATAGTTTTTACTAATTCTTCAGAATTAATCAAATATTACGCCCAAAAGATAATCACCGATTCTTACTTTTCTTAATCAAATAGGATTCTCAACCTTAGAAACAATGATTACTGAACAGAACGTCAACAGTCCTTCAGAGATGCCTCCAGATGAAGAGTGAGTTCACAGTATGAAGTCATTCTCGTGTGCTATTTTCTTTGATCTGAGAGCACATCTTCGTATCCAAACTGCTTCCTATCTTAAATGGAGCCTCAGAGTATCTTGATTATAAACAGACTTGGTAGTTTCCTATACAAAATAAGGAATCTAATGCTTCTTGTTGCTTTCTGAAGACCTGCATAAACTGTGAAGACTTTCAGAACTGTTACATAGTAACAAGTGAAACCATTTTCTAAATTGCCTATTATTTCTAGTAGGCATTTCAGGTAAGGATTTTACATATGATAATATCATACTTCTTAGGCAAAGATTACATTAAGTCCAGAAACAAGGTTGCATAGGAAGTTAATGACACATCTACTAATAATACAAAATCCACAGTTTCTGATTTCTAGTTTAAAGTTGTATTCTTTTAATAGATGTGGAAATAAATGGGCTAGAACAAAATTGATGTTTATAAGAGGATGTACATGTATATGTAAAATGTTTTTGTCTGTCTATCTCTAGGGAAAATTTTTTATCGATTACTATATTTACATACATAAGAAATTTTTCCTTTGCAATTTCAATTCAAAATGCAACTCAAATAAAGAAATATAAAGAATGAATTAAAAGGAAAAAAATTCACCACCGAACTTTGAAGGTGAAAAGTAGGCCATAACACAGAGACAGTTTGGGAGAAGACAACTCCTCTTTTGATGGCTGATAATCAATTTTCTGTACACAAATCTGTCTTTGAAAATGTGAAGCTATAGTAAGAGGAAAGCTTTAGAAAATCAATGTTGTTTACAAAGCCAGAAGTTGTTGTAATCAAATTTCATGTACTTCTTTTTTTGTTTGGCTCCTCAAACTGATAATAACACTGAAAATTTCCAGAAGGAATTTGAAAAAAAATTTGTCGACTAAACTAAAAATTTGACAAGTAGGGAAAACTGGAATCAATATTTTAAATTTCTATTTAGTCTAGTTAATCTGTTATTAATTATGATGGAGTAAAACAAATAAAAGAAATTCACAGCTAATCTAAATGCCTAATTATTTTTCTTTGATAAGAACATAAAAGAAATCATAAATGATTAGCAGCTGGACAAGGTGACTTAATTTACTTCTCCTGATAATTATAAGGCATCTCACATTGTTGGCTAATTTTATAGATACTTCCTTTGATATTAATATTCTATATCAGTAATAGATTAAAATGTAAATGTTTTAAATTACATATAGGATCACTGCAATATAAATGAAGTTTGAGAGTTGGATGCAGAGAATTGTGGGGACTATGAGTCATTTGATATTATGAGTTTATTTACACATGATGAAAACTGAAATGTTAGGGGCAAAATAAATAATGTCATCATTAATCATTTTTGACAAATTTCTTCCTTAAGTATTTCAATGAGGTTGTAAGAAATACTAATGAGAGGATAAAAAAACATTTCTATCTATTCATTCTTTCAGTTAGAATATATTTAACAAGATATCCATTAAAAATAGCCTGAAAAAATTACACCATATGATGTCATTTATGACATTTCAAGAATCTCTGGGAATTAATTACTGCGAAATCTATTCTCAGGGATTAATTGCCAAATCAGTGAAATTACTGTGCTATTTGTAGTGATAATGTTGACTTTTACCTAAACATTGAGATCCTGGAAAGCAGTGCAGGTTAATAAATCTCCCACGCTTTGTGTTACTGACCAAGACAGTTTTAACTGCCCCTTAGCTTGACTGAATTTAAGACAGGCTTCTCCAAGACTCTAGGCCCCTGACCTTCCTCACTCTAGCCCTTACAGAATTCAGACAGAATATGTTCCATCTGGCCTTACCAGTAAACTCAGGAGATAATGCAACCTAGTGTTTGATCTAACCCTAACATTCTCTAGTACTTTTCCACTAGCTCACTTCAATTCTGAAAAAGCCTCCTGTCCTTTCCTTCAGTGAAGCTGAATTCAGATTTGGTTTTGGGCTTTCTCCCTTGTTGTAATAGCCTTCTGACCTCTCTCTCTTCCATACTGCATGCATATGGCTTTGAATAAAGTCATCCTTTGCTGTTTAACATGGTGTAGTGCAATTTTTTTTCTTTGATAGCTGTCACCTTTTTACTAAGAGTTCAGGTTCTTGAAATATCATGAAATAAAGAAATTGTCTGGATACTAATCCAGTAGGTGGTGTTTGCTGCCTTTAATTCAGCCCAATTTTACAAATAAACAAACAACCCCCCCCCCCCCCAAAACACCAAAAAACCACAACAAAAAAACCATTTTACATTGTAAAATATTTCCACTGTTAAGATAGGAAGCTACCCAGCCCTATCCTCACACTTTGGCCAATAATAAGTCATTGAAAATGTTATATTATTATTTAAAAATATTTTGGAGAAGAGAGTCAACTTTATATTAATTTTTAAAATAAAATATGACACCTTTAAAGAAATTTTGGGCTTTTGTAAGTCACATTAGGGTAAGTTTACATATTACTGGGGGTATGCATTCACACTTCTCTTTAGTTATAAGAAATGTTCGGTGAAAATTTTTGAGAATTTATTTTTGTGTGTTTAAAAATTTTTTTTATTCATGAGGTAACCGAGGCTTAGAAAGTTTCAGTGACTTTCTGGAGACTTATCAAATAAAAAAAGAGAAAAACCCCAACATAGCTGGCATTAAATTCTCTGGCTCTCAGGTTTTTAAGTTAAACTCATTCTCTTGCCTATGGAATGACTAATATAGATTTCCCCCTTATCCTACTAACAATATATTTTATATTGATTTAGATTAAGATGATATAGGTTAAAAACATTCTGTTTGTCCTAAGGACTGAAGACTGAATTGGTGTTCTGTTTTTGTTTTTTTCCTTTATTTCTTGATATAATTTATTTTCAGAACTATCTGAGAGACAAATATTTTTAACCCTATTGTGTTCATTTCACCATGTCACTGTTGCTGCTACTATTTTTTAATACAGGTGTTAATGAAGAAAAATAAAAAGTTTTCTAATAAATTGTTTATCTTCCAACTGATATCACTCCGGTACCATATAGGTTGTTTCTGGTAGTTATGATCTGGAGGAGTAGGATTTTTTAAGAAAAGTTTTACTTGAGAGGTCAAAATTTAAATAACCTCCGTATAAAAAGGAGTATTTTTAGGGGTTTTCCTTTATATTTCACTTCACTATATATCAGCCCTTTGAAATAAAACTGGTGCCTCATTATAAAACTATTTTATTTTGTGATTTATTAAGGCAAAGGAAAAAGAGGGAAGAAAGAAATGAAAGAAATAATTACTACATAAGTGTTTCATGGAAAAATAAACACTCTAATGTTTTTCTGGAGGGCAAGCAATATGATTATAAAAACTAAACCAATAAAAGGATAGAGAAAATCCAGGAAATAGTTCCAGAGAGTAATGAAGAAATAAACAAACCAAAAAAAAACATATCTTGGGAGTAAGTCACAGATCCTCTGTCCCTTCAAACATTTTAATTTAGGAAATCCTTTATTCTAAAGACACTGAGTTCTCATGTTTATTAAATTTGCAACTAATTATTTTATACTTCTGATTCTTATATTTCTATAGCAGTTTTCATTTCAAGATAACACTATCTATACAAAATTAAACTTCCAAACAAGTTATTTCTTTCCCAATAACTAGAGAATAATTCAATCCACGTTCCTGTTTCCACACTTACATAAGAAATTATGAAGTCCATAGAAGGTATGGTATAAAAGAATTATTAGACACTTCAAATTAGATAACTTTTAAATAGTACATATGTTAATAATTATTTATTGTTTACTTGTGTATGAAACAGAAAAAAAATGTTTATCTTTCATCCCTCATTGAAATATGATCTAATCTTCTACCAAGGTAAGCCATAAAAGATTGGCGTAGCCTGGGTATAAAACTGCTCTGGTTTAAATAAAGCTATAAAAATAAGTACAATGACTTTATGCAGATTTGCTGATACAAATCTGAAAAGTAAACAAAAGACACCCCTGTCATCACCAGGTCCTATCTAAAAAACAGAATACAAAAAAACAAATAAAAATATTTTTCTCGTTTTAAAAAATAATGTTGGTTGTAAAATAATCTATATTTCTACTGCTATGTAGTCTTGATTATTACATTTTTAACTCTTATTTTGAGGGTTTTCCTATGTCATTAAATATATTGAGTTTTAAGGGCAGGTAATCACTCATATTGTACACAAGCTATTTAAATATAGACATTAAGGTTGTTTTTAATTTTTCACTAATATGAATAATGTTATGGTATACCATCTTGTACGTAAGTATTTGGTGGTTTCTCCAATAATTTCTTTTTGATAAGTTTCTGGAAACAATATGATGGGTTAAAATGGAAGAAAAAAATTTGAAGTTTCATATATACAATGTAAAGTTGTTTTCTTGACAGATTATACAAATTTATATTCTTATAGCAAGAAGAGGAATGCTCATGTTATTCTTTATTATTGCACTGATGCTTATTATTTAAAAATAATTATCAACTTGAATGCAAAATGTACAGTTTTCCATATATTTCTTTACTAAATGTATTTCTTTTATAAAATGCCCTTTTCTGTATTTTATCCCCTCTATTTTTTTCCCCACAAAATTTATAAGAGCTCTTTGATGGTGCCAACACTTTATCTGATAGATTTGCAAATACATATTTTTTCACATCAGTTCTGCTATAAGCACCTTGAGGGCAGGATTATTAAGTCTATCCCCAACATCTAGCATAGCATTTGGCACATAATAAGCAATAAGAAATATTCATTAAATGAGTTTCTGAATTAATATGTTTTCTTTTTAGTGAAAGTAAAATTAGTAGCAAGTGCAGATCCTTAAGTTTTGGGTACTAAAATATATGACTGATTTTAGATTTGTATCATTTTACAATATGAGTAGAAAGAGAATACTTTAATTTGAGATATATTAAACTCAGTAAACATATCTTTAAATAAAGTCATGAATGGGACATGGCTAGCTAACTATATAGATTTGAATCATGCCAAAATCTAATCAATTTTGTTGCTTAAGTAATGATGGCACAGGTTATTTTTGTTGGGCTGCTTTTGCACAAAAATGTCATAAGCCATTATAAAGTTTATAAGAATCAAAGCTATTATTGAAAGCTAGTATTCTTAAATTCACTATTATTTGTATTTGTATCTTCCCATAGCTTAAAGAAAACTCTAGTGAATACCAAGAGAAATCAATATTCTATTTGCAGAGACAAGCCTGACCTGAATGAAAAAGGCTTTCAATGAAGTTAGAGCATTTTCAGTTGATAATCTCTAATTTTATATACTAGCATGGAATACGAAAGCTGAAATAACTATAAATCATTCAATATGTATTGGCTATTAATATATATATTAATACCAGAGAGAAGGGCTAAAAACAATGATATTTTTCAGTTAGTATAGAAACTTAAAACAAAGGGATAGAATTTTGGCTTACAAAGGATGTGAAAGGTTATTGAATTGAATACCTTGATTTTTATAAATATGGAAACTGAAATCTACTTGTCCTTACAATGTTATAAAGTAACAGTCTAGGACTCCATATTTAGTGCTTCATAGTACAGTAAGAATTTTACATACTAATTGTAGGTATCCTTTAAAAGAACTTTGGGTCCATAATTTTTAAATATCTGCCAGTAAATCAGTCAAATATAAATGCTAAAAATTCCTTCTTCCGAAATATCATTAAATTGAATTCAAAAAGATGTAAAAATGATCTAGTCCTGGAGTCCATTAAATTATGCGGAATCAGGGGCCTAAAAATCTGCATATACTTTCAACAAAGGTAAGATTAACATAAGGTACAAAATTTGATTAGAAGACTAAAATATTTAACTTTCAGAAGATTACCTACAGCATTGTTTTTAAAACTGAAAATCAGGAAACAACTAAAATATACAAACTGGCGGGATGGTTAAAAAAAACAACTATGCAACATCTATAAATCAGAGTTCTAACAATAGTCAATAACATGTTGTAGAAGATAATTTAAAAACATGTAAAGATATTTATGATGTAGGAAGATGTTCATAAAGTGAACAAGATAGGTCAAAATATAGACAGTAGCTAACATTTAGTTAATTTAATCCTTAAAACAACCTTATGAGGCAAATAGTACTATTATTTTCCACTGTATACATGAAATAAATAAGGTGATAGAAGTAAAGCAAATTTCAGGAAGCTACACAACTCGATAAAGCTGAGATTCATGTTCAGCACTGTCAGACTCTGCAACCTGAGCTCTTAACCACTACCTTCCCATTATGAACAATTTATTTTAAAATTTTATAAAAAATTATTTGAATGCATGGAAAAAATAACAATGATATACAACAAAATGTTGACAGTAGCTATTCATGAGTGGTTGTTATATAAGAACTATTTTTTTACTTATATAAGTTTTCTAAATTTTCCAAAATAATAAAGTAATAAAAAAAGACACCATGCTACTTATACACTGTCTTAGCTATGAAACTTAACTTTATAACTAATCATTTGTCTGTTTTGCTCTATCATCGCAGGCTCACTAATCAATTTCATTTGCAAGTTCAGATTACAGAGTGGTAATTATACACTTCAAATTACTTTTCTTCAATGATGAGAGTAGTTTTATGAACTGAATGTTAAATAACTGGAAAGGGATAGGGAAATTCCACTTTCAACTCTCATTGTCTGTAAAGGCAGAGAGGACAATTAACCAGATGAAATAAAAATTAATGTAAAATCCTGTATACCTAGCAGAATGTCATAGAAAAAAAAACATTTAAAATAAGTTTAAACTCAAAATAGGTGAAATATTATCGTTTCAATTTTATTTAAGTATGAAATAATTCACCATATTGGGTGGTGCCATTCTCATTAGAAAAGAAAGAGAAAAATCTTTTATTTGAAATCTCAAAATTCTGTTTGACAATCAAACTAGAACAACAAAAAAAATGTTATGAAGGAGGAGAAACCAGACCACAATGAACTAGAGCAGAAATCACTTACTTACTCAAATGCCTATAGGAGCAAGGCATTTAATATAAATGATGAAAATAGCCTGAGGATTCCAAAGAATGGCACCCGAGTACTGATATCAGTTAGTTCTGGTTAGCTATTCTGATCTGATTTTTTAGGGCTGAAATTTTGTATTTTATTTTAAATCTCTCAACTTTTAAATGTTCCAGATCATATCTCCAATAAATATTATCTGACAGCCACTAGGTTATTACTTAAAAGAGGGTTCTATGTATACCTATCAGTAGATAGGCCATTATGGGGAAACATTAGATATTATCCAAATATAGAAGTAATAACACATTCAAAGTTAGTAGAATTAGTTGGAAATTACAATTTCTGGTCATGTATTTTCAAAAGACTTCATGAAGTCTTCTCTCATTCTGAATCAGGGAGGAGTCTCAGTTCCCTGCCATATAATTAATATGGATCACAGAGTCAGGGTGAACCACTTAAATGCTTAAGCATGATGGTGGTCAGTCATATAAAATGCATCAGGTGTCTGGACTGAGAATGCCACTGTGACATTGTTGCTAAGGAAAACCATGATTCGATGTACAGAAATTTTTGAGAAACATAGGTCAATTTGCTCATTTGATTACACTAACGGTTCTTTAAGTGTGGTCCACGGACTCATGAGGGTTCCTAAGACCCTTTCAGGGGTCCACAAGGTTATTATCATTATAAATAGCATTAAGACATTATTTGCCTCTTTTGCTATGTTGATATCTATACTGATGGCAAAAAAGCAATGGTGGCTGAAACTGTTGGTGCTTTAGTACAAATCAAGGCAATTGTTTTCTTAACTGTCATGAACTCACAGTTAAAAATAAATTTTTAAAAATCAGCTTCATTTAACATTGTCCCCAATAAAACAGTCACTGTAAGCCTGATGGTTTCCAATATTAAAGACTTTTTTTAAATGAGGTCAGTAGTTAAATTAATGAAGATGATTTTTTGATATAATATAATGAAACATGTCAACATTTGGAAGAACTCAAATTTTCCAGATGACTAAAACATGTGCTCCAAAATCAAGCCTGGGTAAAAGATACATTTAAAATGAAGGCCAGGCTGATGGATTTTAATATAACAAAGTATGGAATGGTACTTGACAGGGTTTTAGATTGCACATTGCAACACTGAAACTAACCTTTAAGAGACTATCAATTTTAAACTTTTGGCGTAGTATCAAAGAGTATCAACAATAATCTGAAAATGCTATTAAAATATTCCTCCCTTTTCCAACTATATATCTCTGAGAGTCTGGATTTGATTCTTCACATTTAACAACAAATTAAAAAAATTTTTTTTAATTTTTTCATTTTAATTTTTGTATTACATTGTCTTTTTTTAAGATACATAAATCACAAAAAATGTTACATTAAAAATACATTAAAAATATATTAAAAAATATAAGAGGTTCCCACATACCCCACCCCGTTGCCCCCCTGACTCCTCCCACATCAACAACCTCTTACATCATTGTGCACATTCATTGCATTTGTAGAATATATTTTGGAGCATTGCTGCACTGCATGGATTATAGTTTACATTGTAGTTTATACTCTCCCTCAGTACATTCAGTGAGTTATGGCAGAATATATAATGTCCAGCATCTGTCCCTGAAATATCATTAAGGACAACACCAAGTCCTGAAAATTTAACAATATAAAGGGGTCCTGAGCTCAGTAAGTTTGAGGACTGCTGGCTTTGGCTCAAATACTATTGCTTACATCTCCTAGATGTTTAGTGTAGACTTACTGATTTTGTTTAGGCTTCTGAAAAAAGTGGAAAATAATTAAGAGGCCCCAGATTCGTGCCTTGATTTAGGCTAGAATTACAGCTACTTCATGGGATTCTCTAGAGCCTTGGGAGCTTTGGGTATAGAATCAACAAACTAGCTAGATAACAAAATCACCTTGGGGTACCCAAAGGAAAATGGAGTCAATCTGAAATAGTTTCTGAAAACTAACATTGCTAGCAGAAAATCTCACAGAGAATATTTTCCTTATATTGCATCAATGATGTCGTTTTTATATATTTAGGAAATCATACTTCCTTTAGACATGCATAATAAACACTATGAGTTGTGGGGCATATGGAAATCCTCTATATTTTTTATGTAGCATTTATGCAATCTAAAGTTTCTTTAAAAAAAACAAGCAAACAAAAACCCACTATGAGTTAAAATAGTTTATTCTATATCCAAAGTATTTTAAATTTTTTGGCTCAAAGGACAATAACAAACTTTACAAATAGTCATAAGTCTATATTCTGTCTGAACATAAGAATAGACATTCATGTATTAAATGAATATATCCTTCATATAAAAATATTTCAATAAATATACTTTTTAATTGATATATAAATTTAGTTCAATTAGATATTATAGTATAGTGTTGAGGGAAAAATTAAATTGCTGTTTAGTTTAGGCACAAAATTTTATTCTAACTTTTGAGGTATTAGGGAATATGTGATATCTGTTATAGAATTATTCTTTCTTACTTTTTGGGGACTATTACCATTTTAGAACTTGAGTTTTCTAGATATTGTCTACTTTTCTTCATAAAGAATCTACATACTATTTGGCTTCTTTGGTTTAAACACTATTTATTTAGGGAAATGAAATTTTAAGTTCCTAAGCTTGTTCTTAAAAGATAATTAAAGGGAGGGAATATCAGTCATCAGTTTTAGTCCGATTTCATCAAAAGAAAATATCTGATATAAAAGAGAAACGACTTTTCTCCACACACAATAAAATGTTCTATCATTTCAGAAAATAAATATTGGTTGGAGACAATGCCATTTTATGGAGAATCGTTTAGGAAAGATGGTCATCTTCATTGGACTGTGATGAGCATCCTCCTCAACCTGCCCCCCAGCCCCCTCCCAAAAAAAGGAAATCAAATCAAGGTACATTTTATATATTTTGTTCTCACTATAGCTGGAGAATCTTAAAGGATAAAAGCATATTCTAGGATATTTTCTTGCAGTATACATATAAAATATGAATGCAAAATAATGTTTAATATAACTGTTGAAATAAGAGAAACAGTGCACATGTGCAAATGGACAGGAAGTTTTTCACCTTAAACACTGCCCAGTAATACAAGGTTACAAAAGAAAAGGTTGAAATTGTTAGTTTCGAAGCATAGTTTGGTTAATTAACCCTTTTGGGTTTTCATAAAGACTAGGGTCAGTGTTTCTGTTGATGATCCCCATAGCATTCTGTACTCCTGCTGATGAATCATAGCACTTATTATTCTTTATTATAATTTGTAGTTGCCTGTTTATAAAAGCTTGGATAATGTCTACCTGCTCACTATCACTTTCTCAGCACCAGGGAAAGACTTATTAATGAATCAATAAACTCTGTTGGGGAGACAGGGATTACCAGTTCTATCATAGACATGAAGTTCAGGAAAGCTGAGCAATTTACTTAATGCAGTTTGGTTACTAAGTACAGAAGCCAGCATTTGTACCCAGATTATCTATTATCAAGTCTAGTACTCTTTCTAGTGCTGATCATTCAAGACTGAATTGTATCTCTGATGAAAGAAAATACATTTACACATCTATTTTTCACATGACAGACTGCACATGTCTGATCTGAAAGCAAATAAGGGGATTTGAGGTGTGAAAAAGTTCTAAGTTCAGTTGAAATTCCTGATGAAGAAACACACTTGAAATTTTTCAGTGATAAAGTCTGCATATTTGTATTTCAAACAATGTAGCTAAACTTCATGTAAATTCTTCCTTTTTCCTCTTTTATGGCTTAGTATCATTTATTCAGTATGAAATCTTTATACTATATGTTCCATGTGTTAGGAATAAATGTACATTATTAAATCTTGGTAAGATGTTTGTGAGGCTTTTTATTTCAAACTATTTGAAAGCTTAATCTTTTGGTGGTAGTGATATGGAAGGGGAAGCTGTTCTTGCAAACCTCTGTTGGTGTGCTCTTGTCTCTGAATGGTGGCATACTGGACCCTATTTTTTCTATACCATATTCCACTTAAAACTTGACAGTATAAGTTTTAAGTTTAAGAAAGCTCTGAGAAGGCAGGAGGGAAATAGGTTACTATGGAGTTTGACTAATAGTAATATGTACTAAGTTATAAATATCAAAAACAAGTTGTAGTAACAATAACAATGTCAAACTCAAATTGTATTTCCAGTTTTGTGCTGGAAATCACTCCTTCGATGTTTCACACATATATCAGATTGAATACATTCAAAACCTCTCCTTTCTTTTACTCCAAAACTAGCTTCTTCTCTTTTATTCCTTAATTAATAACATCACTATGTACCAATAACTCAAACCTGAGTTTCAGCTTAACTGCTCCAAATTTTTATGCTACAAAAGTTTAAAGAAATAACTCCTAGAACAGAGCTAAGTGCAATAATATTTGGCCCTAAAATTTGAGTCAATAGGTAAAGGCAAAACAACAAAAACCAAAAAAATTAAACATAACTATTCATAATTTAAAACAAAACTATTTGAAATTGTATTTTGAAATCACTGAGACTATTCATGTAATAATGAATAGTTTTACCCAGAGTGATATTGATTAGTGACAACTGCCTTTAAAATGGTCATTATTGCTGAATGTAACTCTCATACATCCACCCAGCATAAAAGCTAATGTTTGGCTTCTGTTCATCCTTCATGTCCCAGGGAAATGTTATTATTTATTGAAGCCTTCTCTGACCATACTATCAAAATTAAATTCCCCTCCTATTATTCTCTATCACCACAACTTTTTATTTCTTCTTAGCATTTATTATAATTAATAATTATTAAACTATTAATAAGTTATAATATTAGAATTTATTAAGATTATCTACTATGTATTTTCTATTATCTTCCAACTAAACTATCAATTCTATGAAGGAAGAGATGATATCTGTCACTGATATAAAAGTATTCACAAGGGCATCTTGTTTAGACTCACTTAAACAGGCATAATTTATAAGAAATTATTTTATTAGAAAGAAAGAAATATTATTATAAATTTGAGTTTCTCTACTCCTTTTAAAAAACTATCAATATTTTTCAAACTAGTTTCTTTTATTATATTAGTATTCTAATTTAGCATTAAAGGTTTATTTTTAAAATTCAACAAAGCAATAATTTTATCTTTGAGGTAAAAATTTTGGCAGACAGAAATTATCTAAAAGGAATAAAATTTTATTCCTAGATTAAAATATAGTGTTTTATTTGAATTCACTGTCCATTTGAACATTTAAGTGTTAACTAGAGAAGACCAAGGTACTTGATTTCCTAAAGTTTTGCAGTAGGAAAATTAATTTAATAAATATTAACATTTTAGTGTTAGGGTTTTATTTTGGTGAATTTGGAAGATTGAGTGATTTTTAAAATTGTATTTGATACTCATATAGTAACTAAAATATAACTACAAAGTTTTTAAAAGACCAAGAATTACTATGTGGGTTAAAATATTTTCAAAATATATTTACGTTCATAGTTTTTAGGGAAAAAAATAATGTGCCTTGGATAGGTCTATATTCCCAACATTTAGGTTCTTAGTATTTGCTGAATGAGTAAACATCTTATAGTGGACCTAACTTTTAGTTTTAAATATTTCTGAGATTTTATAAATGAATGTATCTGGTAAAGTTGGGATTTAATGCAGTCAAATCATAAATTATTTTCTTTAAAAAATTTTAAAGAAATGGATGAGATTTTTCTACCCAATTCACATTTTCATTCAATTGAAAATGTAGCTGACTGGCATCCAAATGGCATTAACATGGATTTTTTGTCTAGATTGTTATTACCATTTTTTTTCATTGATGAATTAGGACCCCAATTTTTAAAACTATAAAATTAATATCAGTATATTTTGTCACATGTCCAAAAATAAAGATATGCAACAGGCACACTCTGAAGACTTTGCTTAAAGAGTTGTACAATGGAATGTTAAAAGAAATTGCTACCCACAACAAGAACATTTGAGATTGCTTCTAAACAAATTCAGTTATAAAAACATAAAACTGACAAAAAGTTGGAATTGAGGAAGACAGCTGTGTATGTATGTTCTTAAATTTGATGACAGATAAAAAGCCACAATTTGAAAAATTAATAAATTTAATGTGTGGGCTAATATCTAATACCGTATCTTATTTACTAAGAAGGAATGTTCCATTTGATACACATATTGGATCCATCACAGAGAATTTGAAAGCACAACTGATTAACTTAGCCAGGGAGGAGACATTCTAAGAAAAAACAGTAATGGCCATAATTAAGTTTTCTACTTAATCTATCATATACCAGAAGATGTGAGGCAGCTGATAAGTGCCTAATCTTTTTTCCCCCATAAATGATTCAGAATTTGGGACAGATAATAAAAATAAATAAAGACTAAGAATCCCCGCCCCCAAAGGTTGGCATTAAAACTTTCTTTCTAATTAATTTAGAGTTGTTTCTAAATATTAGGCAGCAACATTCTAAGTTAAATATATTTGAAAAAAATCTGGAATGATACTAGAGCAGGGAGCTACCCCAGCATAGGCAATTTAAAAATCCCTTTGGTGACAGTATTTTATAATGTTAATCTTGTTTATTAGCCTGAAATACATTCATCCTTCACATAAACAAAAAATTTTACATCGGCACTGATGAGTGTGATAAAAAATAACAGGTCTATAATAAACAGGAGCTACAGACAGTTTTAGCTGTGATGTCAGAGTAGAAACTTTGCATGAAATCTCTACTGTCCTACCGTTGGCTTAATATCACAATTTGTAAAAAGAAAAATGGGTGGTAACTATCTTACATTCCATTCATTTTTCATACTATCATCTTGCATGCAATCCAAACTTGACAGTCAAGGGGAAATATTGGTTAGTATTCCCGGAATTACATAGTAGAGCAGGTGTAATATGCCAAGGAACTCTACTTACTTTTGGTGTTGGACAAGAAGCTGTAGAGAGGCGAGAAGTAGCCTGAGCCCGTGGCGATTCGGAAGGAGTAGTGCTGAGGGATGCTGTGTCTCGTGGGAGCACCTGAACACCACGAGAAATGATGGAGTCTGGAATCTGAACAATGGGGAACAACTGTAATTTAATATTCTAAAAATACTACCAACAAGTAAAATCAATACTTACACCTAATTTTTTGGGCATTCTTTGCTGCATTATTTGTTGTCACTTACTGTTAGATAGAAATGTATGCAATATTTAGGACAGGATAGAAATCTTTCAATTAAAAATATTTTCCCTGGCCAAATAATATTTCAAAAAACTTTTTTTATACAAGAGGCAGTATAGCATTGTGGTTGGGATGAACCTAAAGTGCTTGGTATTCATATCCTGGCTCATTTGAGAAATTTAATATTCTGAAATCTTGATTCATTCTCTACCCTTCTTTATCCTCTCTGCTCCAAGCTGACAGCTTCAACAAGCTCTCTTGTACTCTCCGGACTTCAGTTGGGTTAAGCCAATGGGAGCTACTGGCAGGAGAATGACTGGGGGAGAGAAGAGTAAGGTCTGGTATTTATCCCCCCGGCTCCTCCCTACTAGGTCATCACAGGTTAGCTGTGTTCTTCAAACCAAGATCATAGCTCCTATCAGGTGGCCCTTGCTTACAGTTCTTTCTCTGGGTTCAAGGAGCAGCTTCCTATCCTTTCTCACTCTTACTAGTTTTAGGGCACTGCATATCTCATTGTTTTCCTAAACTCTGCCCAAACTTTTGTAAATACTATAGTCCCTTATTAACCTTTCTCCAATTTTCCAGTTTAAGTGTGCATCTTAACTTCTGCTGAATTTATCTTTTGAACATCTGTTTCCTTTATCTGAAAAATGAAGATAATGATAGCATCTGCCTCATGGGATTACTGTAAAGGTTAAGTAAAATAATGCATGTAAATTATTTAGTACCTCAAAGTAGTAAGAACTTAAATGTTGATTACTGTTATTATAGTTATTATTATGTTACACCTGGTACAAACTGATGTAAGTTAGTAGCAGTATTCTAAAAATACACAAAGAAAAATAATACTTTATATTATTTATTATTAAAGTATTGAAATATATATTTCTTATAAAATTAATCATTTTAGGCTAAGCATAATTTATTTAATGTTTCAGTTAGTACTGATGGGAATAGGTCTTCTAATCCTAGAAAGAGAACTTTACAACTTATAAATTTTGTGTAGAATTGAAATACATATGATAAAATAACAATCAATTAACATTTAGTCAACAAATATTACCTACTATGTGAAAAGAAGGAAGCAGCAGTTAGATTTTGGGATGAAAAAGTAATCTCTTTCTCCTAAATGACATAATGCTATTTCCATTGAAGCTCTTTTATTTACTTTCACACCAATATTCTCAATATCTATAGCACTGCCACCATTTCAGAGCTTAACAGCTTGTGATATATGAACAATATCCCCATAACTAGAATGAAAAACAATGGGAATTCTGATAAATATGGCTGCATCTGCTAGTTCATTTGAGAACTGAACTGTGATAAGAAATTCAAGAAATGAAGGAAGATAGTCTAATTTAGAAGAGTTATTTGCTGCCACTTATATCTAATAAAAATAGTCATTTTGGGAAGAGGAAGGAAGTCAAGTGCTCCTATCATATTTCATGTGCCACCATGCCCCATTTATTCATAGCAACACATGTTTATACGTATAATTCTTTGATCAATGTCTATTGCATACTAGAATGCACTGTCATGATGATGGAACTGTGTTTTTGCTACTATTGTATGTCCAGTATCTAACAGAGCATCTGCCTAAAATAGTGTCTGTGCATGTACACTACATCTCTGTGTGACAATGTGAGTGTGTGTGTGTATGTAAATAGAAGAGTAGGATTCTTGAGGGGAAAATAACTTTAAATTTTGGGATATGTATTTTTTGGCTACTAGTCTGGTGATATCCAATGGCTATTAAAATATGAATCTGGAACTCAGGAAAAAGTTAGGCACTGGACATACAATTTGGGAATTGTCATTGAAGATGGTAATTTTAGTCATGCAAATATTTCAGATCACCCAAGAAGAATATGTGAAAGACCAAAATGATGGTTGAAAATTGTAGGTGACGTCATCTAAAATAAGGGGTTAACAGAAGAAAAGGATCTGGGGGAAACAGATCTATAAATGGGATGGCCATACATTACATTTTGCTTTGAACAATCTGGGTCATAATGTATTACTCTGGCTCAATTATTAAATAACACTTCTTTTTCATTTTCAGAACTATTCTGGTTTGGAAAAAAAATTATTTGGATACACTATAAGAAATTATCAGAGATAAAAGGGAAAACCAGGGAAGCGGATGTGGCTCAACTGATAGAGCATCTGCCTACCATATAGGAGGTCCAGGGTTCAAACCCAGGGCCTCCTGGCCCATGTGGTGAGCTGGCCCATACTCAGTGCTACCGCGTGCAAGGAGTGCCATCCCATGCAGGGGTGTACCCCATGTAGGGGAGCCCCATGCACAAGGAGGGTGTCCTGCAAGGAGAGCCACCCCAAGGAAAAAAGCACAGCCTTCCCAGGAGTGGCGCCACACACACGGAGAGCTGACACAGCAAGACGATGCAACAAAAAGAGACACAGCTTCCTGGTGCTATGAGAATGCAATCAGACACAGAACACACAGCGAATGGACACAAGAGAGCAGACATTGGGGCATGGGGGAAGGGGAGAGAAATAAATAAATAAATAAATCTTAAAAAAAGAAAAAGGAAAACCAAGAAAGAGTGAATGAGTATCAAGGAAGGAAAAAGACAAAAACTTTTCAAAGAGATACTTGAAAATTTTGGATATTGGAGAAAATTGGGGTAGGATGAAAGCAGAAAAGAAGCTATTAGATCTGGTAATTGAAGAGGTTATCAGTACAGTTAAAAGAGTAGAAACAGGTTGTGCAATCAAGTGGTATATAATAAAGCAGCTATATGACAGATGTGTGGAAGGTCTACTGAGAAGAATAAGGAGAAATAAAAGTGGGAAAGAGAACTTGAGAAGAATAGTAAAATTAGGGAATTAATGGACTGATGAAAAAGCAGGGAGGATAGCTAAGGATACGGCAAAGGAATTATCAGTCATCATTGAATATCCAGGTAATATTGGAAACATAAATTTGTAATTGCATTACATATCCTGGAAATAATTTCTCCCCATCTCAAAAAAGGAACCTATGTTAGAGATAGTGATTTAGAAATTATTTGCAGAGGCATGGTTGTTAAAGCTAGAGAAGTAGATGAGATTCTTAAGACAAAGACTGCCAAGATGGACCATAGGAGAAAGGGGAAGAAATGGACACTGCAGAACAAAATAGTGGTAGGCATTAATTACCCAAGAGAAAGATATTTCATTATTTGATGAAGATAGACACCTGATTACAAGGAGTTAAAACAGTATTTGGAAGTAAGGAAATGGAAGTAGTGAATATGCATTACTCTGCTAATGGATATTTATATTTTCTTATACATTATGATCAATGCCACTACGAACATTCTTGTTCACGAATCATGATATACACATGATTACATTCCTAGAATACACACACTCAGAAATACAATGACTTGTTATGGGGTATAAATACCTTCCTTTGTTAATTTCCAAACTGGAGGACCACTTTATATGCCTATAAACAGAGAATGGTGACTTCCTCTTACTCAAAAATTGCCAATACTTGGTACTGTCAGTATTTTTAATTTTTTTCAAATCTGGCAGATGTGTAACAATATATTATCATGGTTTTAAGTTGCCATTCCCTGACTGCTAATAAGGGTGAGCACCTATTCATATTATTATCCGTCATCTAGGCTTTCTTTTTAGTGAAGTCCTTGTTTGTTGTCCATTTTTTCCCTACTGGGTTTTTTTCTTACTGAGTTTTTAGATTTCTGCATATTCTAGATAACTAGTCCTTTATCAGATGTATATGGTGTAAATACCTATTCCTACTCTGTACCTTATCTTTTCACTTACTTGATCATGCCTTTTGATGAGCAGATGCTTTTAATTTTAATGCAGTAAAATCTATCAATATTTTCCTTCATAGTTAGTGGCTTTTGTGTTTTAAAAGGAATCCTTACTCAGAGATATCAACAAAAACAGTAGAATAGGGAATACCAAAAGTTTATCTCTCTACTAAAGCAGTGAATAACCTGGCAAAAATGGACAGAATCACCTTTATCAGAACTCTGGAAATGAACAAAGGTTTACAGTACCAGGTAAATGTTTAATCAAGAACCTTGGTAAGACAGATTTGTGGCATTTTAATTTACCCTAACTCCATACCTCTCACCCCACCCCATCTAGTTCAGTGGCAGCCTTGAAGAGAGCAGCCCACATTACTGGCATAGGATCCTAGAACTGGCGGAAGTAGAATGAACTTTATTTTCAAGGAACTGTGGTTGGATGCTTTGACATATCTGGGGTTCCCTGAAGGACACAGTCAAAGGGCTTGCCTTTAGGGAGGTGGACTTGGCCCAGTGGTTAGGGCGTCCGCCTACCACATGGGAGGTCTGCGGTTCAAACCCCGGGCCTCCTTGACCCATGTGGAGCTGGCCCACACGCAGTGCTGATGCGTGCAAGGAGTGCCATGCCACACAGGAGTGTCCCCCGCGTAGGGGAGCCCCACGTGCAAGGAGTGCGCCCCGTAAGGAGAGCCGCCCAGAGCAAAACAAAGTGCAGCCTGCCCAGGAATGGTGCTGCCCACACGGAGAGCTGACACAACAAGATGACCCAACGAAAAGAAACACAGATTCCTGTGCCGCTGACAACAACAGAAGCGGACAAAGAAGACACAGCAAATAGACACAGAGAAGAGACCCTCAGGGTGGTGGTGGGGGGGGGGGGGGGGAAGGGGAAATAAATAAATAAATAAATAAATCTTTAAAAAAAAACATTAAAAAAAAAAAAGGGCTTGCCTTTATATCACTGAACTTGGAATTCCTCCAGGACTGAGGTGGCTAATCAGGGGGTATTTGTTGAAATATTTAAAGGCAACTCTATTAGCAGCTGCCATCTGAGACAAAGGATAACAGTTGGGGCAAACAGCAGACAACCCCCAAAACCTGGGAGTAAAGGGATGAGATACTTTGGAGCATAAGAACTTTGAAAAGCTCCCACATATTTCTGGTAATCTAGAAGGCCATGAGCATGCTCAAGGCTAAAGTCATAAGTTCTTACTTCTGGATGACCTTCAGGCTCTGCGGGAAGTGAAGGCTAAAACATATTTAAACAGCCTGTTTAAGTGCTGAAGGTGTATATCCCAACACTCAAACAGAGCCATCTGTAAGGATTTGGAAGGTTTCTTTTTTTTTTTCTTCTCTTTTTTTGGTTCCAGCTGTTTTAGAATATCTTCATTGAATCACTAGCTGACAATTAAGTTTACAGAACAGAGACATCAGGGTCCACACATGATAAATAATACAGACTTGATGAAATTAGTTCAAAAAAGTCAGCAAACAATAACTACAACAAACAGCAAGAGGAAATCACGGGGAGAGAAAAAAAATCTGATTTCCAGAGTTGCCAATTTAAAATATTTATAATATCCATTTTTCAACAAAAATTATGAGGCATGCAAACAAACAAGAAAGTATGGCACATACAGAAAAGAAAAAGTATATTAATAAAAAGTGTCCCTGGGAAGTGGATATGGCTCAACTGATAGGGCGCTCATCTACCATATAGGAGGTCCAGGGTTTGATACCCAGGGGCTCTGGGCCCATGTGGTGAACTGGCCCATGCACAGGGCTGCACGCATAAAGGAGTGCTGTGCCACACAGGGGTGCCCCCGTGTAGGGGTGCCCCATGTGCAAGGAGTGTGCCCTGCAAGGAGAGATACCCCACACAAAAAGCGAAGTCCGCCCAGGAGTGTCCTCACACATGGACAACTGATGCAGCAAGATGATGCAACAAAAAGAGACACAGATTTCCAGTGCTGCCTGACAAGAATACAAGTGGACACAGAAGAAAGAAATAAAATAAACCTTAAAAAAAAAAAGTGTCCCTGAGGAAGCCCAGATATTGACCTTACTAGACAAAAACTTTAAATTGATATATTTTAAAAATGCACTAAGTTCTAAAGGAAATCATAGACAAAGAATTACAGAAGCATAAAGATGAAGTCTTACCAAATGCAGAATATCAATAAACAAGAGACATTATAAATAGGAGCCAAACAGAAATTCTGGCATTAAAATTACAATAACTGAAATGAAAAATTCACTAGAGGGGCTCATCAGCAGATTTGAAAGGCAAAAGAAAAATCAGCAAACTTGAATATAGGTCAATTGAGATTATGCAGTCTGAGAAGCAAAAAGGAAAAAGAATGAAGAAAAAATGAACAGGGCTTAAAAAACCTGTGGGAAACCATCAAGCATACCAACAAACATTATTGGGAGACTAAGAAGCAGAGGAGAAAAAGGAGCAGAAAGAATAGATGAAGAAATAATGGCCAAAATTTTCCCAAATTTGATGAAAGACATGAATCTATGTTTCTATGAAGCTCAACAACCCTGAGTAGAACAAACTCAAGAAGAAAGACAGACAAAGAGAGAATTCTGGACATGGCAAGAGACTTCTACAAAGGATCCTCAATAAGATTAACAGCTGATTTCTCATCAGCAACAGTGGTGGTTAGAAGGCAGTGGATGACATTTTCCAAGTACTGAAAGGAAATGTCTGCCAACCAAGAATTCTATATCTGGCAAAACTACCCTTCAAAAAATGGATGGGACTCAAAAATAAAAAAAACAGACAATCCATTTAAAAAAGGGCAAACTGGGAGTGGAGTTGGCCCAAAGGATAGGGCATCCGCTTACCACATGGGAGGTCCAAGGTTCAAACCCAGGGCCTCCTGACTCATGTGATGAACTGGCCCACACGCAGTGCTGGTGTGTGCAAGGATTGCCGTGCCACGCAGGGGTGTACCCCACACAGGGGAGCCCCACATGCAAAGAGTGCACCCCGTACGGAGAGTCACACAGTGCAAAAAAGTGCAGCCTGCCCAGGAATGGCACCACACATGGAGAGCTTACGCAGCAAGATGATGCAACAAAAATGAGACACAGATTCTGGGTGCTGCTGACAAGAATACAAGCGGACACAGAAGAACACACAGCGAATGGACACAGAGAGCAGACAACTAGGGGGGAGGAGATGGGGAAGGGAAGAGAAATAAATAAATCTTCTTTTTTTTTTTTTTAAAAAGGGCAAATGATTTGAATAGACACTTCTCCAAAGAAGAAATACAAAGGGTTAAAAAGCACATGAAAAGATGCTCAACATCACTAGCTATTAGGGAATGCAAATCAAAGCTACAATGAGATATCATCTTATACTCATTAGACTGGTGGCTATTAAAAAAACAGAGGACAACAAGTGTTGGAGAGAATGTGGAGGAAAGGGAACACTTATTCACTGCTGGTGGGAATATAGAATGGTGCAGCCTTTGTGGAGGACAGTTTGGTGGTTCCTCAGTAAGCTAACTATAAATCTGCACGTGATCCAGCAATCCCACTGCTGGGCACATATCCAAAAGAATTG
Source organism: Dasypus novemcinctus (assembly GCF_030445035.2). Taxonomy (NCBI): domain Eukaryota; kingdom Metazoa; phylum Chordata; class Mammalia; order Cingulata; family Dasypodidae; genus Dasypus; species Dasypus novemcinctus. The sequence goes on from NC_080675.1 coordinate 43,256,840, forward strand.
AAAGCAGGGACACAAACAGATATATGCACACCAATGTTCATAGTGGCATTATTCACCACTGCCCAAAGTTGGAATCAACCCAAATGTCCGTCAACAGATGAATGGATAAGCAAATTGTGGTATATACATACAATGGACTATTACTCAGCTGTAAAAAGGAATGCAGTATTACACATCTTGAAGATCTTGTGTTTAGTAAAGTAAGTCAGGCACTGAAAGACAAATACTACATGATCTCACTAATATGAATTAAGCAAATTGAGCAAATGTACAGCACTAGAGTCTGGAAGATACGTTACAGAAGACAGAAAGGGAGTAGAGCGCTGTGAGCGAGTGCCCATATGGGCAAAATCTATGATAAGGTGGAAGTGTGTAGCTGGGAAGTGGATGGGCAGGACAGTGATGCAGTGATACTAGTGGGTTGGGCAGTGCTGGTTGGTAAGGAGGGGTAGGGTGGGGAAGGTGGGTTGTATTATCCATGGAAAAGGGGGGAGGGTTGGGGGAAGGAGCAGGTAAACTCTGGGAATTTGCAGGTTTGTGGTTAAAACTACAACATTGGGAATGTTTTTTTTGGGAAATATGGCAGGGGAGGATTAATGGTATAGAGTGTCAGATGCATATGTGTGGGTGCATACAGAACAGGGTGCACCTGGGGCAGGCTTCTTTGGACTACTAAGTGTTCATCCATTCTTAGTGAGTTTTATCAGTGGGTGGAGACATACAACAAATGAGAAAATACTAAACTCCCGTTCTGGGGAGTCGTTCTGTGTTCTCAAATAGAGGGGCAAAAGGATCCCAAGAACATCGGCAATGCCGAATAAAAGAAAACATACCAAAATATCAAGCCCTCAATATTATTGCAAATAACTATGAATCTAATTCTTCACAAAGTGAAACTTAGTGGTTACCATAGGTCTTGAAGGGAGGGGGAGGGAAAAATAGAATAGATGGAATATAGGGCATTAGAATTGTTCTGCATTATCTCGTAATAATGGACACAGGCTATTTTAAATTTCATCAAAATTTATAAAAGTGTATGGCCCAAAATATAAATCATAATATACACCATTGACCATGGTCAGTAGCAATGCTACAATACTTGTACATCAATTATAACAAATGTATTCTCTGTATGTAAAATGTCATTAATAGGCTTAGCAGTTTGATATGGTGAGGAATTCCAAAAATAGATATTGGATTATGTTTGTAATCTGATCTGTACCTGGGCCTGATTGAGTTATGTTTAGGCTTTAATTGGGCCACATCATTAGGGCATTGAGTCCCCGCCCCTTGATGGGTGAGGATTCACAGATAAAAGCCATGGCAAAGGACGGAGTTGCAATTTTCTGATGTTGCAGTTTTGATGTTGGAGTTTGATGCTGAAGTCTTAAGCTGGAGCCCTAGGGAAAGAGACAGAGCCGTTTGCCTGATAGTCTACAGCTGACCTTGAGGAGAGAGGCAAAGCCTAGACAGCCTCATAGTCTATAGGTGACCTTGAGTAGGAAACAGAGGAGCTGAGTCCAGAGGAACCCAGAAAATCTGAACCCTCACAGATGTTGGCAGCCATCTCGCTCCAAATAGATTTTGGTGAGGGAAGTAATTTATGCTTTATGGCCTGGTATCTGTAAGCTCCTACCCCAAATAAATACCCTTTATAAAAACCAACCGATTTCTGGTATTTTGCATCAGCATCCCCTTGGCTGACTAATAAGATAGGTGAGAGGGGAAATAAGGGAGGGTGTTGGGTATATGGGAACCCTCTATATTTTCTATGTGACTTTTCTGTAATCTAAAGCTTCTTTGAAGATAAAATGAAAAAAAAAAAAGAAACTGTGGGACTATACAGAAGAGAATCTCACTTTACATACAAGACAACAGTTCTTACAATGATGAAAGGCACATTGCCTAAAAAAGTTTTTCTGTTATTTAAAATTTTTAATTAAAATTTTCTTTGTACTTTATATATTATTTTTTATAACTATCATTATTATTCCATTCTCTTACTATTTTTATTTGGTTACTTTCTTGGCTTCATCTTTGGAGAGGTTTTACATCATAGAAGGGTCACAACTTTGGCAGGGAAGGAACACTGGTGCACGGTATTGGTGATGGGGGGATGTATGGGAGGGGGTTCATCTGGGGCAAGCCTCTAAGGCATATGAATGTGTTCAAGTGTCCACGGGGCATTGCCATGGTGGGTGGAAATCCACAATATAACTGAAAAAATTTCAAACTACCATTCTGGGGAGTTCTGCTACATTCTCTAATGGGACAAAAAGAATCCCGAGTACAGGGGCAGTGCTTAGTGAAGGAGGATGGACCACTGAACCGAGCAGTGATGACTGTACTTATGAACCTTTTCTTTTGAAATTGAAACTTAGCCTAGTATTATATGTTGTCTAAGGGTTACCTCCTGAGTGCTTCCTTGTTGCTCAAATGTGGTCTCTCTCTAAGTCAAACTTACCATATAAATGCACAACCTTCCCCCTGCCCCCGCCCCTCTTGGCATGGGACATGACTCATGGGGATGAACTGCCCTGGCACAGAGGGACTACTACCAAGTACCAACTAGCAATGTACCTAGAAAAAGACCCTGATCATAAGGGGGAAATGGTAAATACAAATGAGCTTTCATGGCTAAGAGATTTCAAAGTGAGTCAGGAGGTCATTCCAGAAGTTATGCTTATGCACATCTCAGCAGGATCTCATTGACTGCCACAGTAAATACTGCCTCAAATAGCAGGGCTCCTGAGGGCTCTAGAGACGTCCAGACACTATAGGCAGGGCAGACAGCTCAGAAGTTTGGTGCCCTGCCAGTGGGCCTAACCTTGGAACTTATGCTCCCCAGTGTGGCAGAATTAGACTCATTTGTGGTATCCCTACACATTGCTCATCTGCCTCTTCTATGTGAATCTATAGTTAGTACTATATTTGATAAGTGTATGTCTAAGAGACTTAAATCTTTGGTCTGTCCATGTGCCACTTGGGCACTAATCTTAGCAGAGTTCCAACACCTACTTTCCAGTCCACTGGACTTACTCAGGACAACTAACAAGGTGATAATGATGGGCAGTGCCCATTCAAGGAACAAAGAGAGTCTGCAACCTCAAACAAGAGAATTCCATCCAGCTGCCCCATAGGACCTAAGCCCCCTCTCAAATAGAGGCAGAGTGGTCATCACTCTTCCCAAATCCTCAAGATTGGGGAATGAACAATGGACTAAAGTAGACTATTATTCTACTATAGACTTATTTTTATTCTATCAATAGAAGAACCTTTATCAAAGATGTGGAGGCAGGGAAGCGGACTTGGCTCAATGGATAGGGCATCTGCCTATCAAATGGGAGGTCCGTGGTTCAAACCCCAGGCCTCCTTGACCCGTGTGGAGCTGCCCATGCTCAGTGCTGATGCGTGCAAGGAGTGCTGTGCCATGCAGGGGTGTCTCCACGTAGGGGAGCTCCATGCGCAAGGAGTGTGCCCTGTAAGGAGAGCTGCCCAGTGCGAAAGAAAGTGCAGCCTGCCCAAGTATGGCACCACACACATGGAGAGCTGACACAACAAGATGATGCAACCAAAAAAAAAGAAACACAGATTCCTGGTGCCGCTGATAAGGATAGAAGTGGTCACAGAAGAACACACAGTGAATGCACACAGAAGAGCAGACAGCTGGGTGGGGGGAGAAGGGGAGAGAAATATATAAAAATAAATAAATCTTTAAAAAAAAAAGATGCGGAGGCAGTGGCCACCGGTGGTTCTGAGGGGAGGGGGAGGATAAAATAGGTATAATATGGAGACATTTTGAGGACATTGCAATTGTCCTGTATGATACTGCAATGGTGGATATAGGCCATTATATATTTTGGCATAACTTTAAAAAATTGTCGGGAAGCAGACTTGGTCCAGTGGTTAGGGTGTCCGTCTACCACATGGTAGGTCTGCGGTTCAAACCCCGGGCTTCCTTGACCCGTGTGCAGCTGGCCCATGTGCAGTGCTGATGCACGCAAGGAGTGCCGTGCCACGCAGGGGTGCCCCCCGCATAGGGGAGCCCCACGCGCAAGGAGTGCCCCGTAAGGAGAGCTGCCCAGCGTGAAAGAAAGTGCAGCCTGCCCAGAAATGGTGATACACACATGGAGAGCTGACACAACAAGATGACACAGCAAGATGAAACACAGATTCCCGTGCCACTGACAACAACAGAAGCGGACAAAGAAGAACACACAGCAGATGGACACAGAGAACAGACAACTGGGGCAGGGGGTAGGGAGGAAAGGGGAGAGAAATAAAATAAATAAATCTTTAAAAAAAAATTGTGCAGGACAGAATGTAAACTATAATGTAAACTATAGTCCATGGCTAGTGGCAATGTTTCAATATGTGTTCATCAATTGTAAAAAATGTACCACATGAAATGAAGGATGCTGTTAATGTGGGAAATTGTGGAAGGGAGAAGGAGGGGGGCATATGGGAATCCCCTATATTTTTAATGTAGCTTTTATATAATCTAAAGTTTCTTTAAAATAAATAAAATTTTAAAAGTGATTGAGAAATTAAGATATTCCCAGATAAACAAAATCTGAGAGAATTTGTCATTAGTAGATCTGCCTTACAAGAAGTGCTTAAAGGGTACTTCAGGCTGAAATAAAGAGACTCTAAATAGTAACTGTTATCCACATTAAAAAAATAAAGAACACCTATACTCTGTACATATGTATATAGAAGTCAGTATTAATATATTTTTTCATTACAGCTCCTCCTTCTTCCAATATGACTTAAAAGAAAACTACATAAAATGATAAGTTTACTTTAATTGGTGCACTATGTGTAAGGATGAAATGTTTTTATACAGAAACAGAGAACACAGTACTACATAAGAGCTAAGTTTTTGTATATTATTAAAAGTTAAGTTGGCTTTTGAACTAAATTGTTATAAATTAAGATGTTAATCATAATCATCTGAGCAACCACTAGGAAAATGACTAAAAAATACATAGTAAAAGTAACAAAGGAGGAATCAAAATGATGCATTAGAAATTATCTATCTAACAAAAAATAAGGTGGTATTGGAGGAATTAAGGAACAGAAGAGATGTACAGCATGTAGAAAACAAATAACAAAATGGGAAGTAATTATATTAAATGGAAATGGATTAAACCCTCCATCTGAAAGGCAAAGACTGACAATGAATTTTAAAAAAACAAAACATGATCTAACTATATGTTGTCTATAGGAGAAACACATTAGGTTCAAAGAAACAAATAGGTTGAAACTGAAAGGATAGAAAGAGACAGTCCATGTAAACAGTAACAAAAAGAGAGCTGGAATGGCTATAGTAAAGTAAGACAAAAATAGACTTTAAGACAAAAATTGTTATGATATAAACACATATATTATTTAATAATAAAAAGGTCAATCCATCAATAACACATGACAACTACAAACATATGAACCTAAAAACAGAGCCCCAAAATGTATGATGCAAAAACTGACCAAAATTAAGTTGAGAAATAGACAGGTCAACCATAAGGGACTCTCTGACATTCCACTCTCTGTACTGGATAGAACAATTAGACAAAAGATAAACAATTAAATAGAAGATCTTAACAATAGTTTAAACCAACCAACATAAAAGACACGTATAGAACACTCCATCCAACAACAGCAGAATACATATTCTTCTCAAGGAAGTGCACAAGGAAAATTCTAAGGCTCAACCAATTGTTAAGCCACAAAACAAGTCCCAATAAATTCAAGAAGTCTAAAGTCATAAAAGGTATCTTTTCCCAAAATGTAATGAAATTAGAAATTAGTAACAGAAATCTGGGAAATTAACAAATATGTGGGCATTAAAAACAACACACTCTTAAATCAATGGGTCAAAGATGAAATCACAAGGTAAATTAGGAAATATCTTGATGTAAATGAAAATGAGAACACAACATTCTAATATGCACGGGATAAGCAAAAACAGTGAGTAGAGAAGAATTTATAGCTATAAATACCTTTGTAGCAGTTTGGTATTATTTATGAATTCCAAAAACAGGTATTGGATTATGTTTGTAAACGGGTCTGTCCCTCTGGGCATATTAGATTGTATTAAACTCAGAAGTTTCACTTTTATGATTAAATTATGATTAGGGTTTGATTAGGCCATGTCAGTAGGACATTCAGTCTTTGCTCACCAAGGCAGGGCCTCACAGAGAAACAACACAAGAGGGGAGAGTTTGAGTTTTGTTGCTGGAGCCCTGGGAAGTAAATATACAGGGGAAGAACACAGGAATAGAGACAGCTCCACAGACACAGCAGAGGCCCCGGAAGGAGAATGAGCCTGACAGCCTACAGTTGCAGCTGAGCCTGGAGAGAAACAAGCCCGGGGAGAAAGTTGAGACTTATCCTAGCCTACAGCTGATACTGGAAGAAGCTGGGACCACACAGTTTTAAGAGGAAGAGGAAGGCTAAACCCTTGCAGAGTCCAGCAGCCATCTTGCTCCAAAACATGGCAACAGACTTTGGTGAGGGAAATAACTCAGGCTTTATGGCCTTGTGATTGTAAGCTTCTACCCCAAATAAATACCATTTATAAATGCCAATGGATTTCTGGTACTTTGCATCAGCACCCCTTTAGCTGACTAATATAACCAGTATTAGAAAAGAAAAAAGATCTCAAATCAATAACTTTCCATCTAAGCAACTAGAAGAAGAGCAAACTAAACCCAAGGAGAAAAGGCAAAAAATAATAAAGATTAGAATGGAGATAAATAAAATAGGCAATAGAAAATTAATATAAGGAATCAATAAACCAAAATTTGGTTCTTTGTGAAGATCAACAAAATTGAAAAACTTAACCAAAATGAACAAGAAAAATTTAATAAAAGCAGGAATGAAAGTGGAGATACTATCAAGCTTACAGGAATAAAAGCATTATTAGAGAATACTATGAACAGTATATGTAATGTCAACAAATTACATAACCTAGATGAAATGGACAATTTCTTAGAAACACACTAACTACTAAAATAATTCTTGAAGAAACAGAAAATATGAGTAGACCTATAACGAATAAAGAGACTGAAACAGCAACAAAAAAATTCCAACAAAGAAAATCCAAGATCAGACAGCTTCATGGTGAATTCTATCAAATATTTTAAAAAGTAACACCAATCCTCAAATTCTTCCAACAAATCAGAGGAGGTGGAAACACTCTATTTAGTCATGCTATGAGGCCATCATTACTCTGATACTAAAGCCAGACAAAGGTATCACAAGAAAAAAAAATTACAGACCAGTATCTCTCATGAATGTAGATCAAAAATCCTCAAGAAGAATACTAGGAAACAAAATATAGTATTATACTAAAATGATTATAAAGCATGATCACGTGGGATTTATCCCAGGAATGAAGGGTGGTTCAACATATGAAAATTAATCAATGTAATATATCATATAAGAATCTACAGGTTCATCTCAATTGAAGCAGAAAAAGCATTTGAAAAAAATCCAACACCTTGGCATGTAAAATTACTCAACAAAATAGGAATAAAAGGCAAATACCTTAACATGATAAAAGGCCTCTGAAAAATCCACAGCTAGCAGAGTACTTTATATGGAAGACTGAAAATTACCCCTCTAAGATCAGGAACAAGTCAAGGACACCCACTCTCACAACTTCTATGCAACATTGTACTGGAATTTCTACCCAGGGAAATTAGTCAAGAAGAAGAAATAAAAGGCCTCCAAACTGGATAGGAAGAAGTAAAACTATCTCTATTTTCAGATGATATGAATATATATATGTAGCTAAAGAAGCCACAAAAAGCTATTTGAATATTAAAGTTAGAGCTAGTAAACAAATTCAGCAAAACTGCAGATGCAAGAACAATATGCACAAATCAGTTGTACTTCTTTACATTATCAATCAACGATTTGAAAAGGAAATTAAGAATCTTTGCCATAACATGAAAATTAAGAAAGTATTTAGGAATAATTTTATCCAGGGAGGTGTGAGACTTGTCACTGAAAACTACAAAATATTCCTAAAATAATAAGATATAAATAAACAGGAAGTTATCCCATGACCATGGGTTGAAAGACAATATTGTTAAAATGGCAATATTACTCAAAGCAATCCAAAGATTCAGTGCAATCTCTATTAAAATTTCAACTACCCTTTCTGTAGAAATGGACAAGCTGATCTTAAAATTCATTTGGAATTATAAAGGACTCTTAATAGTGAAAAAAAATCTTGAAAAAGAATAAAGTTCAAGTACTCACATTTTCCAATTTCAAAACATACAATAAAGATACAGTAATAAAAACTATATGGTACTTGCATGGGAATAGACATATAGATAAATGGAATAGAACTGAGAGTCCAGTAACAAACACACACATCTATTTTCAATTATTTCTGATGAGGATGCTAGCACCATTCAATGGAGATATAATAGTCTTTTCAACAAATGGTGCTGGGACAACTGGTGCTTGCTTCGGCAGCACATATACTAAAATTGGAACGATACAGAGAAAATTAGCAGGGCCCCAGGGCAAGGATGACATGGAAATTTGTGATGTGTTCCATATCTTTCAGGACATTGGATTTGTCCTGCATGACATTGTAGTGATGGATACAGACCACTGTGTATTTTGTCATAACTTACAAAATCATGCAGGACAAAGTGTAAACTATAATGTAAACCGTAGTCCATGGTCAGTAGCAATGCAATGCTTCAGTATGGGTTCATCAATTGTAACAAATGTACCACACTAATGAAGGATGTTGTTAATGTGGGAAAGTGTGGGAGGGGAAGGAAGGGAGTAGGGCATATGGGAATCCCTTATCTTTTTATATAACATTTATGTAATCTAAAGCTTCTTTAAACATAAAAAGTAATTAAAAAAAAAACAAAACAAAAAATAAAAGAAACAAAAAAAGAATTAGCTTGGGCTCTTACCTCATACCATATAGAAAAAAGGACTTAAAATGGATCCAAGACCAAATATAAAAGCTGGAACTATGTTTCAGAAAAAACATAGGAGAAATCTTTATAATCCTGGATTTGGCAATAGATCTTAGATAAGACACTAAAAACACCAGGAGCAAAAGCAAATATGGATAAATTGGACTTTATCGAAATTAAACACTTTTGCGTATCAAAGAACACTAACAAGAAAGCGAAAAGATGACTTACAAGATGGAAGAAAATATTTGCAAATAATTTATCTAATCAGAGTCTGGCATCCAGAAAATATAAGACTTAACAACTTTACAACAAAAAAATGAACAACACAATTTAAATATGGGCAAAACACTTGAACAGACACTTTTCCAAAGAAGATACATAAATGTCCTGTAAAGATGTTTAACATGATTAGTCATTAGGGAAATGCATTTCAAAATCATAATGAAATTCTACCTTCACATCCACCAGAAATGCTACAAAAAATAAAAATAAAAACAAGTGTTAGAACCCTGGAATATTATTGGTGGGAATGTAGTATGGTGTAGCCACTATGGAAAGCTGTTTGGCAGTTTCTCCAAAGTTAAAGATAGAATTGTCTTATGACCCCACAATTTCAATCTTAGGCTGGGATATGCAAAATAATTGAAATAGGTGTTCAAATAAAACTCACACACATGTTCAGAGAGGATTATTCATAATAGCCAAGAAGTGGAAAGAACCCAAAAGATTAATGGGTAAACAAAATGATGATGCAATATTATGAGCTATAAAATGAAAACATCATGCCCAACAAAAGACACAAAAAGGCATATATTATATGATCACATTTATATGAAAAATCTAGAAAAGGCAAATGTCTGTCAAGGGTAAGTAGCAGGAAAGAATAGGGAGTAACTTTTAAAAGACATGGAGTTTCTCTTTGGAAACAAAAATGTTCTGGGATTAGACAGTGGCGATGGTTGCATTACATTGTGAATATAATAAAAGCCACTTAACTTTACACTTTACAATTGTACACTTATAAAACTGTACACTTAAGATGGTTAAAGTGGTCAATTTTGTGTTACGTGAATTTTACCTCAATTAAACAAAAAAGGAATCCTTCAATTAGTCCTAAATAACAAGGGTATTGTCCTATAAAATCTATAATATAAAAAACTTTAGGGAAGAGGATTTGGATCAACTGATAGAGCATCTGCCTACCACATGGGAGGTCCAGGGTTCAAACCCAGGGCCTCCTGACCCGTGTGGTGAGCTGGCTGATGGGCAGTGCTGATGAGTGCAAGGAGTGCCATGCCATGCAGGGGTGTCCTCTGCATAGAGGAGTCCCACACGCAAGGAGTGCACCCAGTAAGGAGAGATGCCCTGCACAAAAAATAAAAGTGCAGCCTGCCCAGGAGTGGCGCCGCACATATGGAGAGCAGACACAGCAAGAGGACACAACGAAAAAGAGATACAGTTTCCCAGTGCTGCTGACAAGAATACAAGTGGATACAGAAAAACACACAGTGAATGAAAACGGAGAGCAGACAACTAGGGGGTGTGGGAGGGGGAAGAGGAGAGAAATAAATAAAAAATAAATTCTTTAAAAAAAAAATTATAGTTTTACCTTTCTTATTTAGTCTCTAATTCACCTAGAATTGATTTTTATTTATGTTTAAAATAGGGAGACCAATTTAATTTTTAAAATATAGACAGAATGTTATCCTAGCATCATGTATTGAAAAAAAGAAAATTTACACTAGTCTATAGTAAAAACTGTGTCAAATAACTAGTGTTAATATGGTATGGCTTGGGCTTTATATTCTGTTTCATTTGTCTAAGTGTTAATTCTTGCACCAACAATGCATTACTTTAATTATATCTTGACAATAAGTCTCACTGTTTGGTAAAGTAGGTCTTCCCCACTTTGCTCTTTTTCTTTTTCAAGAGTGTCTTGATTATTTTTGGTCCTTAGCATTTCCATATAAATTTTGGAAGCAGCTTGTCAAGTTTCTCTCTCTTACACACACACACACACCCCATTTATAAAGTGTTATTTTATTTACTGTGCTTGTACAGAGAAGTATCGAAAAGTTTAGAATGCTACCCCTCAAGCTGACAAAAGCATTTACCTCTGGGGAAGGGGAAGGGTATGGGCATGGAATGACAAGGTGATTTGAAAAGGATATTAATCTTATTCACATTTCATTTTTATTTTTAAATAAGGACAATGTGTTTCTATATTGCTTGCACAATTAAAACATTTCAGTAATGATAACTATGGGAAGTTATTTAAAAAAATAGGAAATGGTCAGCACTAAACAAGTAGGAAAAAGAAAAAAATGAGCATAATATCTGAAACATTATAAATACTTAATAATAAGAAAAGAGAACAAGCCGCTAATTTTGAGAATTATAAGGTTCCTTTGAAATAGAAGTAATGGAGGAAAGTACTAACTCAGGGAAATATTTTTAAGCAGAAAGGACAGATGTTATCCTTGATGCCATTTAATTTAATAAAACAAGAAGCATGAGAAGGAGACAAGAGTAAAGGTCTGACAATTACAACTGGGCAATGTATACAAGGGAAACAATAAGAGATAAACCAAAGGCTTGACAAGGAGTAGTGAGGGTTTATTTAAAAGTAAGCAGAGGAAGAGGATGTGGCTCAAGTGATAGGGCCTCTGCCTACCATATGGGAGGACCCGTGTTCGATCCTTGGGGCGTCCTGGTAGAAAAGAAGAAGAGAAAGCATGCCTGTGTGGCAAGCCAGTGCCCATGTGGCGAGCCAAGTGCCTGTGCGGTGAGCTGAGCGCCCACATGAGTGCCTGCACAGTGAGCTGAGAGCCTGCATGGTTGCCTTCGTTGGCGAGCTGAGTGCCCGTGTGCTGGGCTGAGTGCCCATGCGAGTGCCCGCGTGGTGAGCCGAGTGCCTGCGTGAGTGCCTTGTGGCGATCCAGTGCCCATGTGGTGAGCCAGTGCCCATGTGGTAAGCTGAGTGCCTGCATGGTGAGCCAGTGCCTGTGCAAGTGAGTCACGTAGCAAGATGATGACATAACAAAAAGAGACAAAGGGGACAGTCAGGGTGAAGCAGAGTAGAGATCAGGAACTGAGGTGGTGTAATTGACAGGGAAACTGTCTCCACATCAGAGGTCCCCAGGATCGAATCCCGGTGAATCCTAGAGGAGAAAGTTGAGGAGACAAAAAGAGAAATAGACAGAAGATCACACAGCGAATGGACACAGACAACAAAAACAGCAGGGTGGGGGAAGGGGGAGAAAAAATAAAAATTTGTCTTCACCTTAAAAAAAAGAAATAAAGTAAGCAGAACTTCCAGTGGGCTCAGTCAGCACAAAGAAGGAAAAATGCCTAAAGTATTTTCACTTTCAAAGGAAATATAGTTTTAGAGAACTAATCTGTATTCCTACTATCTTGTACAACTGATGGCATGGAGAAAACACTTTGTACCAAGTGATCACAAACAATCTGTAGATATGCACTGTAATTTCAACTGTGAATTATTAAACCAACAGTATTTTGTTCATTAAGGGAAATTGTAATGAGAATACATACTTTACTAGGAACTGTGCTAACACTATTTCTGTCTACATTGCTTTTCTGTCTTAAAGCTAATTTGACTGGTTGGGCAAACCTTCTATAAGAAATGCAGCTATATTATCAAAATCAGAATGCATAGCCATGAGATTATCCTTTTTGAACTCTGGAGTCTTTTGAAATGCCAGCATGAATACCAATAAAGTAAACACATATACAAATTTGTGTTTTGATGCCAAGGAAATTAGTAAGTAAACACATATTTACCCTTCCAATCATTATTTTACTAGTAATGTTTCTTTTTATTTATTTTAAAATTTACGGAAAAGATGTAAGACTATCATAATGGAAGATTTCTCTGTTATTTGGAATTAATTTTGAGTAACTAGTGAGCAAATTTATAAAATAACTGCAGTGAGTCTCAAGTACTCATGCATTTAGGAGTACAGCTTTAGTAGACACAATTTGTTAGCTTAAATGGGGATGGCTGTTGGAATTCTGGCCCAGCTTGGTGGCTAGTTCCAATATGTATACTCTTTTCCTAGAAACTTGTTTATAAATCAGGTTGAATTTTCTAAAAAGCACCCTAGACAATCAAGTATGAAGTACAGGACCTGAACTGATAGTGTAAATTGATTATATATTATGTCTAACAGGATTCTTTCAGAAAAAAAAACATCATATATCTTGCCTGAAGTTCTGATACTGATCCTTTAGAGGCTGAAATTAAATGCTATGAAAATTCTACTAAAGAGGAAAACCATCAAGCCACTATATATTTTTTAAAGATTTATTTATTTTATTTATTTCTCTCCCCTTCCCCCCCAACCCAGTTGTCTGTTCTCTGTGTCTATTTTCTGCGTGTTCTTCTTTGTCCGCTTCTGTTGTCAGTGGCATGGGAATCTGTGTTTCTTTTTGTTGAGTCATCTTGTTGTGTCAGCTCTCGGTGTGTGCAGCGCCATTCCTGGGGAGGCTGAACTTTCTTTCACGCTGGGCGGCTCTCCTTACAGGGCGCACTCCTTGTGCATGGGGCTCCCTACGCGGGGACACCCCTGCGTGGCATGGCACTCCTTGTGTGCATCAGCACTGCGCGTGAGCCAGCTCCACACAGTCAAGGAGGCCCGGGGTTTGAACTGCGGATCTCCCATGTAGTAGACGGACGCCCTAACCACTGGGCCAAGTCTGCTTCCCAAGCCACTGTATATTGAGTTCAGTAAGATATTAGAAGTCACTCATAAAATCCTTTTGGACAAGATAGAGAAAATAGGCCTTGATTGACCGGAATAGAAATATATTTTAGCTGGGTAAGCAATAGGGTTTCTTGGTAATATGTGGAATGGTCTTCTAAAAACGAAGCTTTATCAGTGACTTGAATGAAGATATGCTTCTGTGAGAAGCTAGAAAAGACAGTCAATATTTTGGATGGCAGATACAGATGAAAAAAAAAAAAGATCTCCTTAGGCTAGAATAATGAGTTGAATTGTACAAATGAACTTTAACAAGAATAAATGTGAAGACCTGAGTTTAGATTAAAATCAATATGATGTTATGAGAAAAAAACCCCCAGAAGATTTATGGTTTACATTTATAAAGAAAAACCATACTTCATGATTTTTCTTGATAGTGAACATATGAGGTATGACTATAACAAATCTTTTCTCATGCACCTAAAAACTTAAATAATCACGAGTTTGATTTTTTACAAGGAATATTTATACTTACTATTCTTTCAGTACTTATATATATATATATATATTTTGCATTTCTGCTGTTTTTGGTAGTAGTAACTATAATCCTCATTATGATTTGATTTCCCAAATAAAAATTGCCTTCCAGGAAAATAAAAAGGTATATTCTTGTTTATATTTTTATTTTAGTATTAATTTCTGATAGTACATATAAAACATTTAAAATAGTGTATGGCTTATTTCTAGCACTCAAGAAATGATAGCCATCATTTTTATTACGGTCGTTTAATATATTGGCTTACTATAGGGAGAGAAAGTGATGATTACTTGTCTATTTACTAGAAGAGTTCTTAAACATAACTTACTATGGTGATTTGGAGCTATGTACCCCAGAAAAACATGTTCTTAAATTTAATCCACTCCTTTTGGTGTGAATCCATTGTAAGAAGGACCTTTTGATGAAGTTACTTCAGTTAAGGTGTGACCTAACTCAATCAGGATGGGTCTTAATCCTATTACTAGAGTCCTTTTTAAGTGGAGTAAAATTCAGACAAATAGAAAGCCACAGAGGGAGCAGCCAGAAGCCAAAAGTCAACAGAACCTCAAAGAGAAGAGAGACTAGGAAAGGCAGCCATGTACACGGCCATATGACAGAAAAGTTAAGGACTGCTGACAGCCAGCTCCAGAATGCCATAGTTTTCGGGAAGAAAGCATTACCTTCATGATGACTTGATTTGGACTTCTATTAGCTTCAAAGCTTTGAGCTAATAATTACCATTGTTTAAGCCAATGCATTGCATGGTCTTTGCCTAGAAAAGTAGGGAAGAGCCAAGGAAATGAAAACATTTACTAAATGTCTTGGTTTTAAATATCAGTCTTGTGAACATAATTAATGATATCTATTGCTTAGAGATGGAAGATACACATATTGTTGCATGGATTATATTCAACAAATATTTATAGAGCATATACTGTATGCCAACCTGTGTTAGGTGCTATATAGATCATATAAACAAAAGAGATGTGATCCTTGTCTCATGGACCTTACAATCAATATATACAGACAGGCGGCGGACTTGGCCCAGTGGTTAGGGCGTCCGTCTACCACATGGGAGGTCCGCGGTTCAAACCCCGGGCCTCCTTGACCTGTGTGGAGCTGGCCCATACGCAGTGCTGATGCGTGCAAGAAGTACCGTGCCATGCAGGGGCGTCTCCCGTGTAAGGGAGTCCCACGCGCAAGGAGTGTGCCCCGTAAGGAGAACCGCCCAGCGCGAAAGAAAGTGCAGCCTGCCCAGGAATGGTGCCGCACACACAGAGAGCTGACACAACAATATGACGCAACAAAAAGAAACACAGATTCCCATGCCGCTAACAACAACAGAAGCGGACAAAGAAGAACAAGGAGCAAAAAGACACAGAGAACAGACAACTGGGGTGGCAGGGGGGAGGGGAGAGAAATAAATAAATAAATAAATAAATCTTTTAAAAAAATATACAGAAATGAAATAAATATATGAATAAGTCTTTAAAGGTAAATTGTGCTAAGAGCTATAAAGAACAAGATGCTATGAGATTCATAACTGCAGGCATAATTTAGGTTGAAGGGTGATTAGAGAAGTCTTCTATGCCTTAAATTGGGATGTTAAGAACACAAAGGAGTTATACAGGCCAGAAAAAAGCTTGATGAAAGCTTGGTGCATAATGGAGAGAGCACGAGGAAAAGTAAGAGAAAAGAAAGGCAAGAAAAAAGGCCTAGAAAAGTAGGGAAGACCCAGATCATGTGGAGTCTAACACAATATGTCAAGAAGTTTCAATTTATTCTAAATGTAATGAGAATTCATTGAAGGTTTTAAGTAGGAAAGTGATATGATTTATGTTTTAAAAAGCTCGTTCTGGCTGTTAGGTAACTTAAAGGTAGGAAGGGTGGAACTGATCAAATCAACTATAGAAATAATCAAGGTGAAAGATAATGGTAGATTAGATCAGGTTGCTCCCTGGGAATTTATCATGCCAAATGAATCCGAAAGACCCACTGATAAACCATGGGTTTCCTAAAATGGGATTTGGAGAATAGTTTTTTATCTTATGAGTATATTTACAGTTACATAAGCTTATAAAAATGGTTCATTTAATAATATATTTTTTCTTATATTACATTGTGAGTTCCTTGATGGCAGGGTGCAGGTCATACTCAATTGTTTTAAAATTCACAGCATCTAGTACAGTGATATATACCTATTGGAACTTAAATAAATATTTGGTGAATGAATAAAAGCAATGCAAAAGGAAAGTTAAGGGAAGTATAGAATATATTCATGAAAGGCTTTAAGGAGGAGGCTAGACTTTAGTTGGCCTAGGAATTCTTATCTAAGGGATCTTCATAACAACTGTTTTCAAAGTTTGTATGTGTGAGGCATTAGTGAAGGTCCACAACTTTTATCACATTCCCAAAGAAGGTTACCGCCTGTAAAAATGAAGAACTACTGAGCTAGGCTTTAAAGGATGGCTCAAAATTGAATAAGCAGAAGGAAAAAAAAAAAGATTATTCATTTTGGGCAAAGAAAAGTGGTGAAGTGAAGGGAGAAATGTATAAGTAATACCTGAAGGTTAAATTAAGCTTGAATGTAGACTGTATTACTTCACTGGTATCAACCATCAAATATTGAATGCTTACTTTGATCCAAGTACTGTGCAAAGTACTTTTACATCCATATATTATTTGATAGTCATAACTTACTCATGAAATAATAATGCGGTTAAAATTACCTTTATTTCTGTTATGAAGAAGTCTGGGGCTTAAAAATAGGAAGTTTTCACCCAGTATCCTGGAGACAATAACTGACAGAACTGAAACTCTGTGATGCTAAAGCTCATGTTTATTAAAGTGCAAAACATAACTTTCCAGATTTGAAAGATGTCTGTGTAGTTTATTTTAATCTAGTTTCTTATTTACTTTATTGATAGTAATAGTAGGTTTTGTGAAAAATATATGAAAGCATATGTTTATTAGCCTACATCATAATTATGACTAGTTCATCATGCATACATAATCAGTCCACAATATTTCCAAAGGTCAATGCTAGAAAAAAAAAGGCATTCTAACAATTTAACTCATTCTTTAACAACTATAGTAGTGATATAAAACTTCTGGCACCTCTAATTCAAAAATTTTTAGCAGTTTTATTTAGATATATTCACATACCAAACAATACATCGAAAGTGTATAATCAATGGTTTTTGGTATAATCACAGAGTTGTGGATTCACCACCACAGTCAAACCCAGAACATTTTCATGACTCCAAAAAGAAAAACCCTATACAGCCTAGCATTATTTCTCAATTCGTCTATTCTTCCCCAGCTTTATACAATCACCAATGTAATTCTATCTCCATAGATTTATTTATAAATACATTTTTTACAAATGGAATCATACTATATATAGTCCTTTGTGTTATGGTTTCTTTCATTTAGCATAAAAATTTTAAAATTACTGTCATTTTTTAACTTGGAGAAGTAGTAATTTCACATAAAAGTCATGTAAAAAATACAACATTCCCACACACACTCCTGCTGTTGACACTTTATACTGGTGTAGCAGTTTGATATTATTGATGAATTCAAAAAAGAAATATTGGATTATGTTTGTAAACTGATCTCTTCCTCTGGGTGTAATAGATTGTATTGAATTCAGAGGTTTTACTTTTACTTGATTAAATAATGATTAAGGCTTTGATTGGGCCACATCAATAGGGCATTGAGTTCCCGCCCCTTGGTGGGGAGTCACAGATAAAAGACCTGGCAAAGGACAGATTTGGGAGTTTTGAACTGGAGACCAGGAAGTAAACACAGAGGAGCAGAGATGGCTTCTTAGACACAACAGAAGCCCGAGGGAGAGAGACAGACATTCACTCGAAGGTCTACAGCTGGCTTTGTAGAGAAAGCACAGCAGCTGAGCCTGAAGAGAAAGGGAGCCCCAGGAAAAGAGGAACCCAGGAACCCTGAATGCTTGGCAGACCTCGGTAGCCATTTTGTTCCAACATGTGGCAACAGGCTTTGGTTAGGGAAGTAACTTATGTTTTATGGCCTGGTAACTGTAAGCTTATACCCCAATAAATACCCTTTATAAAAGCAAACAGATTTCTGGCATTGTGCATCAGCACCCCTTTGGTTGACTAATACATTGGTGTGTTACCTTTCTTTTAAATGATGAAAGAATACTAAAATATTACTGTTAACTATGGTCAATCATTTGCATTAGGTGTATTTTTCCCATATATAATACCACCCTTTGATTAATATCTTGTAATAGTGACACATATTTGTTATAGTTCTTGAAAGAACATTCTTATATTTGTATTCTTAACCATAGTCATCATCTATCACAGGGTTCACTGTGTTATACAGTTCCTATGTTTTATCCACTAGCTTTCCTTCTAGTATGTACACAACCAAAATCTTCCCCTCAACCACATTTACACACATAATTCAGTGTGGTTAATTATACTCACAATAATGTGCTACCATCACCTGTATTGATTTCCAAACATTTAGCATCAATCTAAATAGAAATTTTGTGCAAATCAAGCATCACTTCCTCATTCTCTATCCCCATTCTATCTCTTGGTAGCCTATATTCTAGATTCTAACTCTATGAGTTTGCTTACTATACTAAGTTCATATCAGTGACATATAATATTTGTCCTTTGTACCTGGCCTGTTTCACTCAATATAATGTCCTCAAGGTTCAACCATGTTGTAACATGCATCAGGACTTCATTCCTTCTTAAAGTTGAATGATTGTATGTATATTACACATTTTGTGGTATACATTCATTGGTTGATGGACCCTTGGGTTGTTTCCTTCTTTTGGCAATTGTGAATAATGCCACTATGAACACTGGTGTGCAAATATCTGTCAACGTCCCTGCTATCAGTTCTTCTGGGTATATACAGTGGTGGGACTGTGGGATCATATGGCAATTCTATTACTTTTCCTTGCAGACATGAAAATTGTTCTTTATACTCACCCAATGTCTTCTTAATATCATTTATCTCTTTAGTCATATTTTCTTTCAATTCTTTAAATTGATTTAGGAGAGCTTTATGATTATCATTGTCTTAAATCCTCTATCTCTTCAGGATATTTGGTTTGCTCTTTTGGCTGTGCCATCTCTTCTTTTTTTGTGGTATGGCCTGTAATTTTTTGCTGATGTCTAGGCATCTGAATATGTTTGTGAATTTACTCTGATGTTCAATTTCTCTCTCTTGCTTACTGTTATGTTTTTTTCCACAGTTCTTCTTTGATATTTGGTTCAACTTTTCCTAAGTCTTTAAAATTGCTTGGCTTAAGTTATCAGAATCATGCCAGGGACTCACTAATGGGGCACAGATTTTCTCCTAGAAATTGGAGAACAGAGAGACCCAAGTACAGTTTTTGTCCATGCAATTTTCAAACTGGCCAGCAGATGGTGCTTGTGGTGCACCTTTCCACTGAGGTGTACCTCAGTTTTCCTTTGTTTTGGTCTGGCTGGAGCTGAGATTCAAATTGGGCTCTGCTGGCTGAATTCATTGAAGTAAAGCCCCCTGACTCCCTCTCCCTTTTCCCTTGTAACAGCTGACAGGGAAGATGATGTATGTTCCCATCACAGTCAGTTGCAGTGAGCTGCACGGGTTCTTAAACACTTTGTTCCATGGACCCCTTTGCCAGTCAGTTGAAAACCATGAACCACTAACAATACTATACTATGTGTTATTTAATAAATATATCACACCCACACCAACATATTCTCACAAGAATAATGTTTTATTGAATTTCAATTCAAGCTCACAGACCCCTAGTTAAGAATCTCTGAGCAGGGGGTTTCACCCCAGCTTAGTATCTTGCAGGTGGTAGAGGGGAGCCCTTCCTGGCAGCTGGGAGATTTAGTTACTCACAGTTTGTAGTTTTGGGTTCTTTGTCTCTCTGTCCCTTACCCGCCTAGGAGTTGTGAAGCACTGTCCTGGTCTGCTGACCCCCAAAGCAGGTCCCATGGGATGCTTTTGGCTCTTTCTCTGTTGTTTTTGTGAGAGAGCCAAGCCTTGTCTGCCTAATCTGACACCATCTTCCAACAATCCTCATATGGCAATCCCATATGCTTCCACAGCAACTGTACCATTTACATTCCCACTAGCAATGAATGAGTGTTCCTATTTCTCCATTTCCCCTCCAACACTTGTAGTTTTCTATTTAACAGTGACCATTCTAGTACTTGTGAAATGATAACTCATTGTGGTTTTCATTTGCATTTTCCTAATAGTAATGTTGAGCATTTTTTCATGTGCTTTATACCATTTGTATTTCCTCTTTGGAAATTTGTCTACTCAAGTATTTTGCCCATTTTAAAATTTTGCCATTTGTCTTTTATTGTTGAGTTGTAGGATTTCTTTAACTATTCTGGATATTAAACACTTATTGGATATGTGGTATCCAAATATTTTCTCCCAGTGAGTAGGCTACCTTTTCATTTTCATGACAAAGTCCTTTAAAGCACAATTTTTTAAATTTGAGGAGGTCCCATTTATCTATTTTTTCTGTTGTTACTTGTGCAACAAAAAAACCATTGTCTATCATAAGATCTTGAAGAGGCTTCCCTACATTTTGTGTCCTAGCTCTTATATTTAAGTCTTTGATGCATTTTGAGTTACTTTTTGTAAAAGGTACCAGATAGGGGTCCTCTGTCATTCTTTCGGGTATCTCCTTCGATTTGTTAATGTGGTATATTACATCAACTTATTTTCTTGTGTTGAGTGTATCAATATGCTGTTGGATTCAATTTGTATTTTTTTGAAGATTTCTGCACCTATAGTTATTAGAGAAACTAGTCTAATTTTCTTTTATTGAAGTATCTTTATCTGGCTTTGGTGTAAGGGTGATGTTGACTTCACAGAATAAGTTACATAGTGTTCTTCTTTTGGAAGAGTTTGAGCAGGATTGTCATAAATTCTTCTTGGAATGATTGGTAGAATTCATCTGTGGAACCACCTGATCCTGGGCTTTTCTTTGTTGGGAGGTTTCTGATGACTGACTCAGTCACTTTACTTGCAACTGGTCTGTTAAAGTCTTCTATTTCTTCTAGAGTCGTTGTAGGTTGTTTCTGTGTTTCTAGGAATTTGTCTATTTCATCTAAGTTGTCTAATTTGTTGGCATGCAGTTGTTATCAGTATTTTGCTATGATCCATTTTATTTCTGTGGGGTCAGTAGTAATGACCCTTTTTTATTTTTTTGTATCTTCTCTCTTTTTTCTCTGTCAGTCTAGCTAAGGGCTTGACAATTTTATTGATTTTCTTAAAGAACCAACTTTCGGTTTTGTTAATTCTATTGTTTTTCTTATATTCAATATAATTTATTTCCTTCTGCTTGCTTTGGGTTTAGTTTGCTGTTCTTTTTCTAATTTCTCCAGGTGTGCAGTTAGGACTTTGATTTTAGCTCTTTCTTCTTTATTAATGTAGGCATTTAAAGCTATACATTTCTCTCTAAGCACAGGTTTTGTTGCATCCTATACATTTTGATATGTTGTGTTCTTATTTCCATTCATCTTGAATTATTTAATTTCTCTTGCATTTTCTTCTTTGACCCACTGATTGTTTAAGAGTATGTTGTTTAACTTTCCTATTTTGAATTTTCCAGTTCTCTACTTATTACTGATTTCCATCTTCATTTCATTATGGTCAGAGAAACTGCTCTGTAGAATTTCAATATTTTTTAATGTATTGAGACTTGTTTGGTGAACCAATATGTGGTCTATCCTGGATGATAACCCATGAGCAATTGAGAAGAATGTATATTCTGCTGTTTTGGGGTACAATGTTCTGTATGTGTCTGTTAGGTCTAGTTCATTTATCATATGATTTAAGTTGCTTCCTTATTAATCCTTGGTCTACATGTTCTATCAGTTGATGATAGTAGTATACTGAAATCTCCAACTATTATTGTACAGACATCTATTTCTCCCTTCAGTTTTGCCAGTGTTTGCCTCACATATTTTGGGACATCATGGTTAGGACATAAATATTTATGATTGTTCTTTCTTCTTGGTAGATTGCCCCTTTTAATAATATATAGTGTCCTTCTTTGTCTCTTATAAAAGCATTTAAAGACTATTTTGCCTGATATTAGTACAACTAAGCTATACCTGTTTTGGTTAGTGGTTGTGTGGATGTCTTTTTCCAACCTTTCACTTTCATCCTATTTATGTTCTTGAGTATAAGGTGAATCTCTTGAAACAGCATTTAGATGGATCATCCTTTCTGTATTTTTTAACCCATTTTGCCAATGTGTCTTTTGATTGGGGAGTTTAATCCATTAATACTCAATGTTATTACTGTAAAAGCAGTACTTACTTCAACCATTTTATCCTTTTTTTTATATGTCATATCTTATTTTGTCTCTCTTTTTACTCTTTCAATTATCATTACTGATAATCTTCATTTCTACACTCTCTTACAACTCTCTCTCTTGTCTTTTCCTTTTGGTCTGCAGAACTCCTTTAGTATTTCTTGTAGGGTAGCTCTCTTGCCGACAAACTCTCAATTTAACTGTGACTATTTTATTTGTCTATTCATTTTCAGGTCAAATCAACTAAGAATTTGGTGTTCTCTGGGAGGAAAAAGAACTTTTTGATATATACATATATATTATTATTTGTGAGTTTTGTGTTTCTGTGTTTACTCAGGACCTGTGGCTGAAGTTGTAGAATCAAAACTATGGACTCTCTGTGTCTGTAACTCAGTAATGATTTACTTTCCTGTGTGAGTGTGAAATGTTTCTCTATCTCTGGAAGGTATTAATAAATCAAACCATATTTTCTATTAAATTAAAGGATCTCTGTTCTAATTGGCTTAAAGAGATAAATAAATACTTAAATAAATAAATTATCCTCCAACCCAAATTCCCCAAAACAAGGAAAATGAATTTCTAATACTTTAAAATGCTAGACTTAAAAAAAAATCTAACAGAAATTAATTCATAAGTGTATTAAGAATGCAAGTTCACATAATTAAGGTAAATCTTTGGCAAACAAGCCTTGTTTAATAATTTCTGTTAAAAAACTGTCTTTTTGTAATTGATCAGTGTTAAATATGAGTATATATTTTGCTCTTCTTAGGTTGTTTCCCTTAAATTTATAAAAGCTTACTGATAGGTTAAGCTAACACTACTCCTTCATAAAATGCTTAAAATTATAAAACATATTTATGCCTGATTAAATTGAATCATTATTCTGACAATCTTTATTTCTACAGTAATTGTGTTTTTTTAATATATTATCTTGGTGATAATTTCCAAAATCTTTAGTAACTTAACTTTGGACTGATATCAGAGTTAATAAATGGGTAATCATAAGATAGCAAGATATTTTAAAAATATGATAAAATTAGGAAACATTGATCATCATTTGAAGCTTGTATATTTTTCTTCCTTATTTGTGTTTACTATATAGATTCTATAGTTTTGGGTCATGTTTCTGAACATGTTCCTTTTGGTTACTTTAATAAGTAGTAAAAGGATTGTATGTGGTTGTAGAATGTCGTATCATATATGTAAATGAGCTTTCCTTGTCTGCTAAAATGCATGCATATCAGACAGTTTTCAACTGTTCAGTCCCAAGTTTTATTGGCAAAATAGAAAGTACTTTTGTTAAAAGTAATAATTAACATGGATGGTTGAGACTACACTAGAAGCCATAGTGGCAGAGAAATACAACTGAGTATGCATGGTTGTATTTTTAAGGAAAAAGGGAAGTTTTGTTCTAAATAAGTGGTTCTTGAACCTTTTCATCTCCAGATCACTTTATACACTTAAACTTATTTAGGACTCCAAAGAGCTTCTGTACATATGGGTTACAACTACCAATATTTACTGAATTAGAAACTAAAACTGACAAAGATTTAAAGTATTTATTGATTTGGGAAGCGGATGTGGCTCAACTGATGGAGCCTCCCTCTGCCTACCATATAGGAAGTCCAGGGTACAAACCCAGGGCCTCCTGGCTTGTGTGGTGAGCTGGCCCATGCACAATGCTGCTGCATGCAAGGAGTGCCATGCCACGCAGGGGTGTCCCCCACATAGGGGAGCCCCATGTGCAAGGAGTGCGCCCGACAAAGAGAGCCGCCCGGCATGGAAAAATTTTAAAAAAGCGCAGTCCGCCCAGGAATGACACCACACACACGGAGAGGTAACACAGCAAGATGATGCAACAAAAAAAGGGACATGGATTCTCGGTGCCACTGAGAATGCAAGGGGACACAGAAGAACACACAGCGAATAGACACAAGAGAGCAGACAATGGGGGTGGAGGGTGGGGTAGGGTGGTGGGGGGAGTGGAGGGGAGAGAAATAAAATAAATTTTAAAAAAATAAAGTATTTATTGATTCATTTGTACACAGCAATGTACACTGAATGTTAACATACATTATGTCATACTATTATTATGAAGATAATTCATTTGTGGATCACTTGAGAAAAATCCATAGTCGGAAAGTAATGTGTCCGTTTTTTCCAGAATACATGAAAGAATATAATGAAGAATAAATCTTGTAAAGTGAATTATATTTGTCTGTATTTATAATACTCGAGTCTGAAAATAAGCTATGAAATGTGTTAAAAATTTCAAGAAAATTCACAATTTTGATAGACTTTCTTCCTTAGTTCAGTGATTAATGCCTTCCCCTATCATTTAATGCGTAAGAATTAAATAAGTTAGCATATATGTAAGGTGTAATCTGCCTAGATAGTAGAGATGCTGTGCCTTACCAGAATAATTTTATATGTTGTATGTTAACTTTATTATATGCTTGAGTATTTAAGGGAATAAAACAAAGAACAACAGTTCCTCACTGATCAAAGAGCTAAGGTCATTAACAATTGGGTTAGTGTCTGTCTATGTTTTTAAAAACTGTTCTACTGTCATTTTCATTAAATAGGCAAATAAAAATCATTTCTCAAGTATCCATGATCCTTTCTTAATCAACTGTCCAAATATCCTTTGATAACTCAAAATTGGATTCTATATATAGAAAAAAATTTTTTAAGAATAGCGTTCACTTTAAACTATATTTGAAATTCCCCAGGAGGCCCCTAGAAATCACAAAGATTTATTCTTTCACTACAGAAAAAGAGAGATGAAAAATATAATTTGATCTGATGTGTTACAACTGTAAATTGCATAGGAAGAATTGTCATATCAGAACTGAAGTCTAGTCTTCCCTAAGTTAAATTTATATAAGTAAAATGTTATTACTATAAATATTTCAGAAATTGTATGCTTTATGGGAACTTCATAGAGAATTATCTTGCCCTCTCTCTCCATAAAGTATTTACTTTCAGGGGAAATGCTGATCAAAACTCTTATGAAATAGTTATGCCCTATGTTCCAATAGAGAATTTTTCATTCTGCTATCATTGGTTACAGTAACAGCCACAGCCTTAACTCTCTGTCAACTACAGACAGGTTTTGATGCTTGCCTGAAGGTTATGCAATATACTATAGGCCAGAGTTTGTGTATTCCACTAAGAAGCACAAAGGACACTCTCAAGAGCCTCATGGAAACAACTATAGCAGATACAGTAGTTGTCAAACTACTGGCAATTTAAAGAGAGAAGGGTACTAATTTCTGAGATAATATTTCTTAGACAACTTTTAGACTATAATGGTGGAATGTGTGAGGATTTCCAAAACTCCTTTTAGTCCAGAAGCAGATAGCTTCTTCAAAGCAGATGGTTAACCTAAGCTGCAGTGGAATGAGAGAGGATTAATTACATACAGTTAAATAAAGTGAAGAAAGTAAAATTTTTCTGGTTGTTTGGAATATTATTGATATTTAAAATGTTCTATTTCTGGATTTGAGGAAGACCTTTTTCTTTGTTCTTAAGGTATGTGTAACCCACATTATTTAGTAGAATCTTATTTTAAGTTAAAATAAAACATTAAAAAATAGATGATTTTCACTGAGACCCACAGAATTCATAAATTCTTACTGACTCATCTAACTTTTCTTGACAATTAACTATTTTGCATGTATTTAATGGGACTATCTTTTCCTTTTTATTAGTTTTTAAGTGGACAAACTGATTATGCAACCAGGCCTTATCCGGAGTGCTGTATTTGAGAATGGGGCTTATTTAATGAGATATGACTGCCACTTTTAAAGAATAAGGATTGACTGCACTTTTGAAACTAATGCCTATAATGCTTTCCCAGGAAATCAAACCTGGAACCTGGAGTAGAAGTTCTCAGCCTTATGCATGGCAAAGGTCACTTATATATGAATGGAATTTTGGTGACCTGGAGAAGAGAGGAACTCATCCATTGAAGCAGACTAGTAAGATAGGGAATCAGTAGATGAATCTGGAACCTGTCAAGAAGTCTACGTGGACATCAATAACCTCAAAAAGGCTGCTGGAAAAACCCAAGATTCTGCCACTTCAGAAGCCTTCCTCTGGAACTAGGGGTAGTCCCAGATATTCCCCCAAGGACTTTATCATTGGGCCCGCCTGGGAGATTGATGGGGGAAATAAGCGATCAAAACAGTAAACAGCTGGAAGTCCTTCCCTGCCATTAGCAAAGGGGTGGGATAATTAACAGTTCAAAAGCCAGGCGCAAGGCCTGAATGAACTCTCTCTTATGCTCCCCGCTCTCTTGCCTCTGGACCCGGACTCCAGCTATGTTCTCCCCGCTTGAATCACCATGTAAGTAAAACCTGGGCATTTATAACCTATAATGGGAAACTGCAGCCTGTAAATCAGCCTCTCTTTATCACTTTTCACCCCCTTTCTCTCTACCTGGGACCCCTGCTTTGTTATTTTCTCCCATTTCTCTTCCCTCTCTACCTGAATAAATTACTGGCCTAATTCACCCAATGTGCTCTTGAAATTCATTTCTCCAGCATAGTCAAAGAACCTCAACAAAATCTGGTAACACCATGACAGGTACTGTTTTAGTTTGCCAGGCTGCTATGACAAATTCCATACAACAGATTGGCTTAAATTTATTGGTTCATGATTTCAGATGCCAGAAATTCAAATCAAGGCATTGGCTAGAAGGCTTGTTTCCTCCTGGGGTAGGTGGTATTTTGGTTTGCTGGCAACTATGGGTCCTCTCACCTTCCCAAAACGTGGCTTTGCCCTCTCTACAGATTCCTGCTAACTTACAGCTTCTGACTCCTCTTTGTGGCTTTCTTTCCAATTTTTTTCTGCTTATAAAGGACTCCAGTAATCCAGATTAAAGGCCAGCCTCATTCAGTTGGGCCACACCTTAACTAAAATATCTTCAAAAGATTCTATTTACAATGGTTTCACACTCTCAGGAATGAGACTCAGAACAAAACTAAATTGAGGTACATACTTCAGTACACCACAGGTATTGCAGGTAAAATACAGTGGAGAGAATTTCTTGGGCTTGGCTTCCTAATCTTGGGATGGCAATAAAAGAGACTTTTAAAAGTAGAATCTGAGATTCTCTATGAAAATTTTCAGACAGAGGTTAATTTTGTGGCCTTACTATTTGCAAAGCAAATGCAAACAGGCCTATATGGTTAATTAATACTCTTGCTGCTCCTATGTAAAAAAAATCAAGCCAAACCTAATGAGATGAGCCATTTTGTTGTGACCAAGAAAAATCTTTGAGATTATTATGATCATAGGAGTAGGGGTAGGTGCACTGTCTGGAAAATATACAAAAAAGATTATCAGAATGTTCTGATTTGTATATCCTTTTGAATTACCTGCACTTTCCATTGTCTTTCATTATTTTTCAACTCAGCAAGTTTTAGAAAACAGATTGTAATGTGTCCATAGAGATGCAAACAAATTGTCCTCAGAAGCAGCAATTGATGATTGCCCTGTGTACATTGCCCAAGTGTTTATTTATATACAAATTCACCCCAGTATTCATGACTGTTGATATATGTGCATGTCCTTTGAAGCCTCCTTTGAGCTGGATATAAAAGTGTATAAAGAGTTTAAATTAAATCTTTAACACAGATTTAGTCTATAAGATTCATGAGTCTACCTTTAAAAAATTATCCTTTAACACATATAATACTATGTTCTCCAAAATACTTTGTTTCAGGGAAACGGACTTTGGCCCAGTGGTTAGGGCGTCCGTCTACCACATGGGAGGTCCGCGGTTCAAGCCCCGGGCCTCCTTGACCCGTGTGGAGCTGGCCCGTGCGCAGTGCTGATGCACGCAAGGAGTGCCGTGCTACACAGGGGTGTCCCCCGCGTAGGGGAACCCCACGCGCAAGGAGTGCACCCATAAGGAGAGCCGCCCAGCGCGAAAGAGGGAGCAGCCTGCCGAGGAATGGCGCCGCCCACACTTCCCGTGCCGCTGACGACAACAGAAGTGGGCAAAGAAACAGACAAAGAAACAAGACGCAGCAAAAAGACACAGAAAAGAGACAACCGAGGGAGCGGAGGGGAATTAAATAAATAAAAATAAATCTTAAAAAAAAAATACTTTGTTTCATGGGGTTATCAAAATATTTTTCTCATTCCAATGTTGCTTACAGTTTAGTGCTCTTTTGCTCAGATCAGAAAACTTCCACAGTAAACACTGTATTTTTTATAATTCTTAGGTTGTTCATTGCAGCTTATCATTCAGGTATTTCAAACCAAGGTCCAAAAATCACAATTCTTATCTCTGAGAATAAGCGTAGCTGGTCACAGCCTAAATCTTTAACCTTTCAATTTTTCTCTTGTACTAAGAAGTCTGTAGCAAACGGCAAGGAGTGCTGATTCAGAAGCCAGACAGCCTGGACTCGAATACCAGTTCAGCCACTAGCTAGTTAATGTCCTTTACTCTTACAGAACTTCAATTGTCTCATAAGTAAAAGGATGATATAAAATGATGATGATGTATATGAAGTGCTCATATATGTTAAATGTGAAATACTGGACCTGTGGTCGCTGGTATCAAAATATACATCTGTGTCCCCATAAAAAACGCGCCATGCCCCTCCTCTTACAACAGGTACAAAAAGTCATAAATATTTACACCCTTGTCACTCTATGCCAACGCGGGGACCCTGAGACCACGTGCCAAGAGGAGCACAGCCTGCGGGGTTTGCCCCAATTCCACGCCCATGGCCGGGCGAGGCGCAGTCACGACTCCGGGCCGCCCTGGGTCTTAGCGTTGGCGGCGGACAAACAGCAAACGCAAAAGCAGAAACAGAACTTTGGTCCACAATTTGCAGTTAGGAAAACCCTGAAAAAGATCTAAGTGCACCGTGTTCTAGGCAGACGGCGTGGGGACCTGCACCCCAATGCCGGCCTGCCGAGCCCCAGGCTGCTCTCGAGAACTTCTGGCTCTAGGACGTCGCGTAGTCACAGGAGGAGACTAACGAGTACAGTATAGGAGGGACACTGTGAAGGCCCAGGTTATACTTAAACCACTTAGCATGGCGCTATAAAAAGGTACTTAAAACTATCTTTTGCATATAAATGGAGAAAGACTAAGATATTTGGTCAACTGTGAATATTGCTAAGCACGCGTCTGCAAGGGCTCTGGGCTGACAGACCATGTGGGGCCCACAGCCAGGGCGGCGGCTGGGGCACCTTGCTGGCCAGGGCACTGGGTCAGGAGAATCATGGTCACTTAACTGGGGCGCCAGCTGTTCGGGGCCCAGGGCGCAGGCCCACGGCTCTTTGCCCAAACCGAGTGCACCTGAAGCTGCGGCCCTCACCCCGGGTTCCCAAAAACGTGCTGCCGCGAAGAAACCCCTAGCCTCCATAATTGACAAGCATCAATAATTGTTACTATTTTCATATACCAAAGCCCTCATGGATATAAAACCATACATATGTTCTACAATTTTCTGACCAAAACTTCATCATATTTCCCTTCTCTTTTGTCATTTATTTTGAGGTGACAGGTAGCTAATAATTAGCATTTTCTCTTTCAAGTTCCAAGTAAATGTCCAGAAAGACAGTCTTTCTGAATGGCCATGTAGATTCAACATATTGTTTTCTCTATATTCTTTACCAAGAGGGAATCACCAACTCTTCTTACTAGGGTATGGTAGGAGCAGATTTTCTTGTATACATTGGAACTTGGGAATCACTGTCAATATTCTGGACTTCTCCAGAAGATTTAATTTCTCTGTCAGAAGAGATTTCCTAGTATGTATCTCCACGAGTATCTTCTGTCTTAAATTCTTCCTCTGCCTATTATTTTGACTTTGATTTTTCAAATTATCAGTTGCTTTGAAGCTACAAAGCACAAGGTGTCATTTCTTTGAATTTAGATCAGTCTCCTTGAAAAGACCTTTAAACTTATTTTGTAACCACAGGCAGGATTTATTTCCTTTTATGTCACATTCCCCCACTCTCTATCCTCTTGAATCAGGATTTATTTCTCATCTAAATATGAAACCTCTTGGCTTCCTATTTGATATATTTTGGTCATTATAAGGAACAGTTTACAAATCTTTGATGAGACAAGTATATATTGATTTGTATTGGTTTAGATACTCTTTGGTTGCAGATAAGAGAATACCCATCTCTAAACAGCTTGAAAATATAAAAGTGATTTATTAGCTCACAATACTGTAAAGTAACAAAGTAGGTGTAGTTTAACAGGGGCTTGAGTGAGTGGTTTGAACAGTATGACCAGGACCCAGTATTTCTCCTTTTCTTCCATTTCCCAGGTTAGCTTCTTTATTGTTAGTTCCATAATTGGCAGGCATTCCTTTCATGGTCCCAAGGTGGCCATTTTAGGGATGTATATTTTCTCATTCATATCTGGCAGGAAACAGAGTCATGTATCCAGTAGTTTGACTAAAATTTAGAAGATAAGATCCACTAACTCTTTAACTAATAATATGACTAGGTGAAAAGGATATGCTGAATATTAAGCCCATTGTATTAGTCAGGGTTCTCTAGGGAAACAGAAACAACAAGAGATATCTGTCAATAGTATGCGATTTTAAAAGAGCCTCTCATGCAGCCATGGGGATGCACAAGTCCAGGTTCCGCACATAGGCCACAACCAGGGTCTCCAATGAAAGCCCAATGAAGGTTGTTTTTTCAAATGTTATATTAAAAAAATGAAAGGTTCTTATATCCCCCCCCCAACACACACACACACACACTCACACTCCTCCCAAATCAACAACCTCTTTTATCATTGTGGCACATTTATTGCATTTGGTTAATACATTTTGGAAACTTTGGAATTTGTGTTCTTAAGTGTGATGGAGTTGGACTCAGATATGACCTTTCTACACCAGTGAAGGTTCTTGATGAGTTCTGGGAAATGTTGGCTGTCTAAAGATGAGCTGGGAAATTCTCTCTCAATGCTGGAATCACTTCCCCTTTTAAGGGATTCAAATGATTGGGTTAAGCATCACTCATTGCTGATGGCTGATGACTGGTATAACTGTAATCAGGTATCTACGATTTACCACTGCAGTAAAGTACGTTTATGACTAAAGTCTATAAATGCCCTTGTATTACAGTTAGCCCAGTGCTTGCTTGATGAAACAATTGGGCACAATTACCTGGCAGAGTTGACACAATAGTCTAACCATCACACCAATCATATCCCACTATGGAGGTTTAGTCAATCCTACTCAAACTACAAGACTGGGAAATATGGTATAATATTAGGAACACGGAAGGAGAATGAGTGCTGGAGAGGTAACTAACAAATGTCCATTACCAGAGGCATTTTTCAAGCCTCTGTCTCCTGAAATAACAAATTGATTAGGTCGGTAATAACTAGTAATCAAATTTCTAGCAACTAACTTGAAAAGTCAGTACATTTTTTTATCACAAGAAGTGGGAAACTGAGTTAGAAAAACACAGAAATATTTCTTAGAAGAAGTAATTACTTTGAGAAGTAAAGAAGAACAACTTCCTAGCTAGCTTGTAAATTCTATATGGGCTGGAACCATCTATTTATTTTTGTCTTCTGAAAACCAAGCACAGCATTAGCAACTTGAAAGAATTCTGTAAATATTTAACTCTAAATTTACAAAGTTTACAAATTCCTCCATATATATTCTCTCAATTGCTACAAATAATAACTTTTGATATATAAGGTAATTATATTATTTACATTTATCTTAAGTAACTTGCCCCAAATATTAAGTGGTAGAGTTAGGATTTTTATCCAGGTCTTCTTATTTTAAGCTGCATACTTTTTACATTTTTCCACATTGCTTTACATGCCTCAAAAAGTGACCAGCTGAGGGAAATTGTGATATTTAAAAATCTTCAATAGGTAACCTGGCCCTCCCTTTCTAAAATGTCCGATTAGTTTGAAAGCCAAAATGACATTATAGCTGTCACAGAGAAAAAATTTTTAGTTTGAAAGCCAAATGACATTATAGTTGTCATAGAGGAGAAAAAAAAGTTCAGCTCATTTTGGAATGTTTATAATTTATAGCAAAGGTATATCTGGAGAATTCACATATTAGCTGTCAATTTAAATTTACTAATAATGTTACTAATCAGTTTTAAATTCTCTAATTGGCCTCTGATTAAAACAAGTTTCTTTCCAACCATGTATGGCTATTGAATATAAAGATTAAAATCTTTTTTTGGTATTTTATCTCCCAAGACACTACTGAGGCTGAGTTGTTTTTGTTTTTTAAATTCTAATGTTTCTTCTTCCTAAGTATTTGAAGCCAAATTTCAATGAATTACTTCTTTTTCTTCTTCTTTTTTTTTCCTTTTATTTTTTATTCATATTAGGGAGTCAGATTAATTTTTTTTCTTTTTTTAGCCATGGCTAAATTATCCCAGTTTACTAATTTATGTTTATCAGTTTAATCTTTTCTAACCTGGGGATTCTTAAGAACTATTATTCAGCCAGTGATTGAAAGAACTAATATGTATCCTTAAAAGTTTCTACCCAAAGATTGCAAATCACAGAATTTACATAAAGACTCAACTCTGACTGACTGTAATGAGAACATAGTGAAGGAAAAAAAAATGAGATGTAAAATTAATGAGAAATAAAAGCAAGGTTAATACAAATTAATTTTAGCTTGACCAATTTGTCTAGATTTTAAGACTCAAAGTGATCATCTTAAGGGATCATCTTATTTAAGCCAGGTAATTTATTTAAAGATATGTGATAAAATTGCTAAGGAAATAAAAAATCCAAAACTTCTGAGCAGTGAATTTCTTGGAAGTCATGTAATGAAAGCTCATTGCCACAAACTACAGAATTTTTAAAGCAGAGTACTTTAGGCATAGGAGAAACTCTATTAAATTAAATTTCTTCAAGGAAAATTCTGTGACAATTACATTTTCACAAAAAAACACTGCAAATGATCCAACAGAATAAAACAATCTTCCAAGATATGCTACAGCTTACCTCCAAGGAAAGGAGGTAGGCTGCATGCTTGCAAAATTAATAATTCAAAAGTCTTGTCTTACCCGTTCATTTGCACTGCCTGTTGCAAGATGGAAATAACAGATGAGACCAGGGATGGGCTGCTCACCGTGTGCCATGACAACAGCAGGACTGGTGTAGAATGGATGCTTCTAATGCACAACACATAACAACTATGAATACAGTGACATGAAAACATGAAACTATACAAGTAAAATGACTGGAAAGAAAAAGGGTGAAAAAAATGGAACAATGAAATGCCATTTTTTTCCCCAACTGTAGGATGACACAATCAGTGTGGCTCTCAAATGCTAGAAGCTTTTTTCTCAAGATTGAAATGGATTATAATTTTTACTCTTTTCATAAAGAGTAAAAGAGAAAGGACACATAATGCTTTAAAAATCAGTTGCATTTAAAAAAAACCCTGAAAACACACAACTTGCAATTTAACTAACCTTAAGAAGGGCTTAAAGGAGCACTGAATGTATTTGGAGACAGAATAATCTGGTCTTTAGTTAAGAATGACCTACTGTTTGCCTGAATGGATAGTTCAAAAGGATTTCTCCATGATCTTACTAATCTGCATATTATCAAAAACAAAACAAAAAAAGCCTCTGACACAATGCCTATAGCCTAAATATCTGGATGATTTATAAAACTCTAGTAATTACTTCACAAGGCAATTACATTTTCAACCTTCATGCTCTCAGTCAATGACCAATCATCATTCCCAGAAGTAATATGCTATTTTTTGAAGAGAATAAGGTCTATAGTGAGTGGTTTATATGCTGGTAATATTATTTATATAATTATGTAAATCATGTTCTGTGACTTTAAGATGACCGGATTTATTGAAATTCTCAATATACTCTAGTTACATCCAGAATTGCCCAAAGACAGACAGTGTAATACTGATACTGTCTCACTAACATTTATTAATTTAGAAATTAAAAGATGCAAATATAGTATATCTATTTCCTCTCTATCCCAGTAGGGTAATTTATTTCATGTAATATTTAAATGCTTCCTTAAGGACATTTCAACAATTATTGAAGAGGTTTGTCATTTAAAAAAAATTTATTAATCTTTCCCAACTCATTTCTTGAATCATCTAACTCTTTTAGCTTCAAGTTTGCCTGTTTGCTGCTCCTTCAAGAATTTGTGAATTCTTAACATATGAACATTGCCAATTTAATATACTGACAAAATGAATTCTCCAAAGAGTTCTTTAACGCCATGTTATCATTGAAGTTTTATTTTAATATGTAATAGCAGTACTTTTACTGCCTCAGAATTTAGAAGAAATCTCAATGCTTTCAAGGACTCTATACAGTGCAGGGAATATGGTGGAAGTCATGGATATCTCAGTTTTTGTTTTTTTTTAGGATACCCTGAAGAGGTATTAAACATACAGAGAGAAAGGATAGAAAAAGGGATGAAATGAGTACATTTATTTACCTGTGGGTCCTTCAGATCTTTGGATCTTTCTCAGCAGGCTTACCTTGGCAGCAATGGCTGCTGCAGTTATATGTGATGAGGAACTGTCCTCTGTTGAAGCAACACCACTGTCTTTCTTTTCTTCTTCCTCTTCCTCACACTGAACCCCTTTGTCTTCTGTCTGTTTATGGGGGCTGGTTGTGGGAGGAGGGGAAAGAGGAGGTGGTGGGGAAGGTAAATCTTCAAGTTCATCATGCACCTCCTTTACTTTTACAATGGCATCACGTAAAAGGTCAATGGCGTGAGGTAGAGCTGGCAGTATGAACTGAAAGCATTCCTGTATGCAAGAGGAAGAGAAAATGAAGATGAACCACTTTTCAAGGAATGTAAAATGGTGGCAATGAGATTTATTTGTGAATCTGGATCTGTGTTTCCCCCTAACTGGCTTCAAGAATGAAGAACCATTTAAGGCATTGTCTTTGCAATGTGAAATATAAAGTAAGGATGGCAAATAGTACAGTATTTTCCATAAGCTGCAGAACTAAAGTACAATCTAAGCATATACTACATTTTTTTTAAAGTAAAATTTCCCCTTTGGAGTTTTAAGATAGATTATGGGAAAGGTGTGAAGAAATTTCACATTTGTAGTTAGAGCAGGGCACCAGAACTAAAATCTAAATGAGGAACAAATTGTTTTATCCAGGGAGATAATAAAATATAGCTAGACAATATTATATAACTTGTAAAAACAGAAGCTTGTACACAGCACTGCATATAAGTCCATACAACTTGTTGCTCAAGTGACTGTCACTTAAATGTCATCAAAAAAGAATAGGTGAGGACTCTAAAATCAAAACATAGAATCAGATATGTTTGGGGAATGGACAGACTTCTTTCTCTTACATTCAATGCAACTTACCTTAAAATACAAGATGCAAAGGAACTATAAGTTTTGGAGGGTTATTGGGATATTTGGGCCTGTATCTCCTGACCTCTCTCTGTAGGGCTCTGTCACTTTATTGTTTAAACGTTGTATAAAGAAGAAATAAATTGCTCAAACAGAGCTCTGGCCTTCCCCTTTGACTCTGGGACGTAATCTTTGAGCCCCTGGAATGTCATACCTGATAGGAAGTTTATATTTTGGGAAATATCCCACGAACAAATGAAGAAGGAAGGATAAAATTGCAACCCTGAGTGAAGAAATGGCCCTCAAATTTTGGGCATCAATGCCTGATAACATCACAAAATGAGAGCCAATCAGACATTATTTGCCTCTTCATGTAAAAATACATTACTACCTAGTAAGTAGCTTTGCTAAATAAAAGAAAAGAGTCAAAAGTAGGTCTGACCAAAATTCCAGATTCAAATGTGAATTTACAGGAATTACAGAGACTAAGGAAAATGTTAACCTATATCATAGGAGATGATTCAGTAAGAACAAAACAATGGGAAACTCTAGAGGACAAACAACCCAGTTTCCTCAACAAATAAATTGCTAGGAAAAACGAGACAGGGAGAGGGATATTGTAAAACAGAGACTTAAAAAGCAATGCGTGGATTTTTTATTTGTATTCTGATTCATACAAACAATAAACAAACAAAACCCCAAATTTTAAGATTTTTTGAGACAGTTGGAAATTTGGACATTAGAAATAGTTAATGATATTAAGGAATTATTGTTAATTTTATATGTGATAATGTAGTAGTTATGGTAAAGTCCTTATTTTTAATCTTTTTAATTTTATCTTATCTTTACTTTACCTTTAGGAATATGCATGGAAATATTTAGATGAAATAATATGATTCTGAAATTTGCTTCAAAATGTATGTATTGGGGAAGTGGTTGTAGCTCAGTGGTTTGAGCACCTGCTTCCAATATATGAGTTCCGGGTTCAATCCCTGGCACCTCCTAAAAAAAAAAAAGGTTTGGTCCTCAGTGGGTGTTTATTGGGTCTAAGTAAGGAGAACAAGGAGCTTCACTATATTAATCTGCGAGCTTTATGGATAAAATTCTTCATAAGAAAAATTTTAAAAATGTTAAAACAACAACATATGTCCAATTCTATGGACAAATAATGTCCAATGTAAAAACGACCAAGAAAACAACTTTTAAAACTTTTTATTCTGTTATTTTGATACTATTTTAATGTAATCTTTTATTTTTAACTACTTAAGTAAGATGTGCATATTTAAAAGGGGGGAATCATTAACTATGGAGGTGTTACAGATATATCATCACAGACAGTCTAAAGAGTTATAAGTCTCTTTAGCTTCTAAGATTTTTGGTATCTTACCTAGTCCTGTTAACAATTATTTGAACTTTATTTTTCTCTTTAATGAGCTCGATAGTCACTTTTAATATGACCATATGGGAACAAAGAAAATAGAACAAAAGATAGTTAAGAAAGCTAAGTACATTTTAGATATGTTCTAAAAGTAGTCCTATGCTGTTTAAGATCATGGAGCCCCACTATGAGGGAAGGACTGAGACTTAAGTAGGTAGAGATTTGTATATGGGTCAGCAGCTCCTTCATAGCTCCTTCTACTTGACTTGTCTGGTTATGTGTTCCAAGGTCAAAAGATGATGTTGTCAGTTGCATCTGTGCCTTGAATTAAGGAGAGATTTCCAGTGGGAATTGCAAACAAATATGCAGAGGGAGAATCAGGATCTATGATTATAAAATTATGATTAAATTTTTAGTTGTCCAGTTCTTGACAGGGAATGAAAACAAAAATAAAATTTTTGATTTCCTCAATTAAATGATTTTTTTAAAAAAAGAAAGGCTGGGAAGCAGCTGTGGCTCAATCAGTTGAGCTCCCATCTACCATATGGGAGGCCTTGAGTTGGTGTCCCAGGGCATCCTTGTGAAGGCAGGCTCGCCCTCATGCTGCAGAGAGCTGCTGGCCCACGAAGCACCACAGAGAGCCAACTCAGCAATGCGATGCAACAAAAGAAAAAAAAAAAAAGGGAGACAAGCAAAAAAAGCCAAAACACAGAAGAATGCACAGCGAATGGACACAGCGAGCAGATGGCAAGCAAGCCGCAAAGGTGGGGAAGGGGAATAAATAAAAATAAATAAATACAGACACAGAAGAACACACAGCAAATGGACACAGAAAGCAGACAGCAAGCAAAAAGCCACAAAGGAGAGGGAGGGGGGGGATAAAAAAAAAAAAGGTTCCCCACACATACACAGTCTTTTCCATGTGAAAATTTAAACTGTCACTTATATAAGTGAATTCATTAGATCAGTGTCTTTTCATTCCCACTGAGTTGGTCAAGTATGAAGTGAGTTCTATACATGGAATAAGGTGAGATCCTCTTCCAGATTCATTATAGTGATCAGGAAGTTGAATTATTTTGATTGAATCCTCTTTTTCGATTATATCTTCTATATAATTCCAATTCTCTGGGGTCCAGAGATATAATCATAGATTACTCATGACAGCATGAATTTGACAAAACCATTTCTAGCCTTTGTAGCTCCGTTATGATTTCTGTCTCTTAAAAGAAAATTCACTTACCATTTCCTCTCCTCCCCCCATTCTCCTAAAATAAAATGAACAACCTACTAAAACACAAAATTAATATCCAGGTCTCCATAGAGCTTAGATTATTAATATCATTCCTGGAAATTGTTTTAAACACTTTTTAAAATCATTTTTTAAATTGACCTTAACACATATATATTTCAGGATTTTCTAATCAACATGTTTTTTTTTTACCTAAGAAACTGAAAATGCTGGTTTTTATTTTAGATTAATTAGTAATTTTATCTCATTTGGAATTTTCTTTTAAAAATACCCTTCAAAGAATAAACTGTATTTTGAAATAGTAGGTTATATTTATCTGTTCAAAAAATAGAAGCTGAAAATTAAAATGTAACAAACATTTCTTTAAATTACATTTATCCTAACATTTTAGATATTTAAAATGCCAATAACATTTGGAAAAGTGTGAACTTTCCAAGGCATGCTTTTTAACAGAAGCATTATATCTAGCAGTAAGCAAGTCTTCCTAATCACTGGCATTTTCCCTCAAGTACATCCAAAAAGCAAATAACCAGCATAAATGGTGAACATTTAATTTCACCTTTAAAATTACTTTGTTATATTCTACAGTAAATGTCAGGCATAAAGATTTTAAAATATTACCTTATGTGTTCCTTTTAGAACAGGGGTTCTTAACCTTTTTTTTCCATGGACCCCTTTGCCATTCAGGTAAGGGAATACTACTGTAATTCATTTATTACATACATTCATAAGTGAAGGAAATGCTAGATTTCAGTTAAAGGTCAGAAAAAAGAAAGATAATCTGATTTTTTTCAATTCAAGCTCACAGGCCCCCTGAAATATTTCCATGGACCCTTGGTTAAGAACACCTGTTTAGGAACTTTGTATTAAATTCCTTTTCTAATATGAGTAAGTTAGGTTTTTTTATCAAGTAAACCAAGAACAATCAATGTGGTAGATTGAATTATGTACCCCAACAAAAGTAATCTTAACCTGCATTCCAGTGGGTATGAACCCATTTGTAAACAGGACCCTTTAAAGATGTATTATCTGTTAAGATGTGGACTCATTTGTGAATAGGATCTTCTAAGGTCCTATTTAGGTGTGAGGCATAGACAAACTGAATGAGGGCAGGTCTTAATGTATATGACTGGGGACCTTATTAAGAGAGGAAATTTGGATACCAGCACAGGGGCCACAAGTCAGAGGAGCAAATACAAGGAGAGAGAGATTGCTATGTGATGGAGGCCTACCATCACCCAAAAAGCTAGAAACTTTGGGGAGAAAACATGGCCTGTTGAGACCTTGATATTGAACTTCTAACCTTCAAAATTGTGAGACATTAAACACTTGGAATTTAAACCAACCCACTGTGTGGTATTTATCATAGCAGCCTGGAAAACTAAGACAGTGAATTAAAAAGAAAGAGTCCAAGATAAGGTTGTGAAAGCCTAAATGTGTGATGAAGAATTAACCTTACCAGAGGAGAGGTCTGGCCTTTACCATAGGTTACTGGGAGATGACTCTTGGAATGTCATGCCTCACAGGAGTTGTCTTTATTTGCCTAGGGACTCTGGCCACCAGATGGTCTAACAATGTGATTTATGATGGGAGTTTTAGACAATGCAGTATCAGTTTTGCATCTAGAAATGACTACAGAGTAAAGGTATCAAGCCCTAATCTGAAGGGTCTGGAGTTTGGAGAGCTAAATCACTAATTAAACTTTAGTCCTCAATAAAAATTCTGGATGCTAACTTTTTTTTTTTTAAGATTTATTTATTTATTTCTCTCTCCTTCCCCACCCAAGGCACCCCTCGCCCCCGTTGTCAGCTCTCTGTGTCCATTTGCTGTGTGTTCTTTTTTGTCCGCTTCTGTTGTTGTCAGTGGCATGGGAATCTGTGTTTCTTTTTGTTGCGTCATCTTGTGTGTCAGCTCTCCATGTGTGTGGCGCCATTCCTGGGCAGGCTGAACTCTCCTTCGTGCTGGGCGGCTCTCCCTATGGGGTGCACTCCTTGCGTGTGGGGCTCCCCTTCATGGGGACACCCCTGTGTGGCACGACACTCCTTGCATGCATCAGCACTGTGCATGGGCCAGCTCCACACGGGTCAAGGAGGCCCGGGGTTTGAACCGCGGACCTCCCATGTGGTAGACGGACGGCCTATCCACTGGGCTAAGTCTGCTTCCCTGGATGCTAACTTAGTTGGCAATATTCTGTGCATATCGTCACATGTAAATATCAGGAGAGTAATGTAACTATAACTCCACAGGGAAAGGATCACAGAAGCTTTGTGTTCGGTACCTCTCCTGGACTCTGGCCTATGTACTTTTTCTCTTAACTGATTTTAACCTGTACTCTTTTCCTGTAATATACTGTAACCATGAGGATAAGAGATTTCGGTGATGTCTATGAGTACTTCTAGCAAATTACTGAACCTAAGAGTGCTTCTGGATATGCCTGAACTTCAGTTGGTGCCAGAAGTAAGGGCAGTTTTGTGGAGTACTCTGACTATGGTGTTGGTTAATTCTCACAGATGGCCAAAACTCTTCACACTAAATCACATAAATCTCAAGGTTGCTTACCTGAGATCCTTTCTTGCTACCTGGCAAGTTAATTATGAGAGTTTTCCCTCTGATTCCACACACAGGCCTGAAAGGAAAGAGAGACTGGATGAATACTAAGTTTCAAGGACTGATTTGTTTAAAAACATTTAACAATAAAGAGCAATGATTGTACCTTACATGTGAAAAACAAACTATTTTAGGAATAAAATTGTTATAAGAGATTCACCAAATGCTATACAAATTAGTA
Organism: Dasypus novemcinctus; assembly: GCF_030445035.2. NCBI lineage: Eukaryota > Metazoa > Chordata > Mammalia > Cingulata > Dasypodidae > Dasypus > Dasypus novemcinctus. Next base: position 43,298,158 of record NC_080675.1, read on the forward strand.
CTCTGGCTGAGGGTTTTACAATAATGGTGAGTTTGGCAGATTGGAAAAGGCACTGAATGTGGAATCAGAATAAATTAGCCACTTTCAAGCTATTTGACCATAAGCAAATAACCTGCTCTATCTTCAGCTTTTTCATACCTCATAGAACTGTAAGATTTCAATGATACAGTGCATAAAAAATGCCAGGAGTATTAATATTTATGTTCAGAAGTCTAACAGATAAGACACTCAAGAGGTAAGTGAGACTGGGAATTGAGTTTTTGTGTCTCAGAAGTTTAGAAATTTGAAAAGTGAAACAAGGTTTTTCACAAACGAATGACAGTGGGGAGAGAATGGAGACCTAACTTACTAACAGATGCATTGATAATCACAGGCAATTTAAACTATAAGGGTCTTTCAGAGATCACTGTCAATTTTCAGGCCACATTTAAACCCATCTGTTGATAAGAAACTTGCCTAGAGAGCATATAAAAATGGAAAAGCACTGGAAGACAGGAGTCAAGAGTCAAAGCCTGGATTTTCATATGAGAATTAGAATCATGCTATATTATTAATTGGAAGTGTTACTGTGATCTAGTTACTACATCTCATTTTCATCATTTGAAAGACAAAGGGATTAGACTAGATTAATCCATTTTTTTAAAATTTATTGAAATATATCACTCATACATAAACAATAAATGCATAATAGTTGTGAACTTACAAAATAAACATACATAACATCAAACATATATAACATCTCACCCTACCACTGATAACTTGCATTGTTTTTAAAACTTTTTAAAGATTAAAGAGCACTGTCAAAATATTACTACTAAACAAAGTATTTTCCTCCTAACCAATCTGATCATTGTTATATCATTTATATATGAACATACATAAACAATTAAGTGTATAGTAAAAGTTGTGAACTTAAAAAGCAAACATGCATAACATCGTATAGGGGTCCCATACATCAACCCTCCACCAACACCTTGCATTGCCATGAGATGTTTGTTACAAACTATGAAAGAACACTGTCAAGATCTTACTACTAATCATAGTCCTTATCTTACATTTGGTGTGTTTTCCCCCAACCCACCCTATTATTTTTTAAATATATTTTTTTATGACAGAAGTTGTAAACTTATAAAACAATCATGCCCATGTGCAGAATTCCCAAACAACACCCTTCATCAACATACCACAATGCAGTATATCATTTGCTACAGATAAAATAATATCATCTAACTATTGCCATGTCCATAGTGGACATTTGGCTCACATTTTCTATACTGCCTCAGTATCAACACAGTACATCTTTTGCACAGATGCAAGAATATTATACTATTACTACTAACCACAGTTCAAAGTCACTCCAGCTGTATTTTTCCCATGCTTCTTCACATTCCCAACATCCTGCAGTAGGGATATACATTTGTTCTAGCTAACAAAGGACACTCTTCCATCTACCATCAACCATAATTCTCACCCACCTCTTGGTTTATGGTGCTATCCAGTTCCTAGATTATTCTCTAGCATTCTGTCAATTGGCATTTACATAACTAGATTACCATTTTCAGTCACATCCCCATTTATAAACTAGCTGTTACTCACTGTGTGTTACCATCCACTCTATACACTTCCAAAATTTTACAGTAAAGCTATTCAAAACTTCTACATACATTAAACATCAGTGGTCCACTCAGTCCTTCTCTTATCTCCTTTAAGAATCCACCACCTACCACCAGGTCTTGAAGATATTTTCCAATAATTTCTTCTAGAAGTTTTATGGTTCTTGCTTTTATTTTTAGTTTTTTGATCCATTTTGAATTAGGTTTTGGATAAGGTGTAAGATAGGGGTTCTCTTTCCTTCCTTCAGCTATAGATGTTCAATTCTTTCAGCACCATTTGTTGAATGGCTTGGTCTGCCTGAGCTGTGTGAGTCTGACAGGCTAGTCAAAAATCACTTGACCACACCTGTGAGGGTCTGTTTCTGAACCATAAATTTGGTTCCATTGGTCCACTGTGTCTGTCTTTAGGCCTCTACCATGTTGTTTTTACCACTATAGATAGGTATTATGATTTAAAGTCTGGAGATGAGGGTTCACTTTTCCTTTTTATGATGTTTCTGGCTATTCAGGACTTCTTACCCTTCCAAATAAATTTAATGATCATGTTTTCAATTTTTTCTTTAATGCTGGTGGAATTTTTATTGGGATTGCATTAAATCTTTATACCAATTTGAGTAGAATTGACAACTTAATGATATTTAGTCTTCTAATCCACAAGCATGGAATGTCCTTCCAGTTATTTAGGGCTTTTTTGATTTAACATTGAGTTGCAGTTTTCTGAATTCAAGAGCTTTATATCAGTGGTTAAGTTTATTCCTGACTATTTGAGTTTTATCTGTCATATTTTATTTTCGCCACTCTTTTGACACTTTTAGTTACTTTTATTGATATAATTTTCATTCTAGACTCTCTTCCAGGCCCATCTCTCCTGTCTTTTCTTTTCAGCCTCTAGCATACCCTTTAGTATTTCCTGAAAATCTGGTTTCTTGCTTAGAAATTCTCTGTTTCTGTTTATCTGTGAATATTCTAATTTTGCCCTCATTTTTGAAAGACAGTCTTGCTGGATATAAGATTCTTGGCTGGAAGTTTTTCTCTTGTAGTATCTTAAATATATCAGACCACTGCCCTCTTGCCTCTGTGAGAAATCAGCACTTAATCTTATTGGATATCCCTTATATGTTATGCATTGCTTTTCTCTTGCTGCTCTCAGAATTTTCTCTCTGTCTTTGGCCTTTGACATTCTGATGAGTATGTGTCTTGGAGTTGCTCTATTTGGATTTTTTCTGAGGGGAATACGTTGTGCTTCTTGGACAGGGATATCTATGTCCTTCAATAGGGTTGGGAAATTTTCTACCATTATTTCTTCAAATATTCCTCCTGCCCTTTTCCCTTCTCTTCTCCTTCAGGGACACCCATGACATGTATGTTTGCATGCCTTTTGGTGTCATTTAGTTCCCTAAGACATTTTTCAATTTTTTCCATTCTTTTCTTCATTTCTTCTTTTGTATGTTCACTTTCAGAGGCCATTTCTTCAAGCTCACCAATCCTTTCCTCTGCCTCCTCAATCTGCTTTTATATGATTCCAATGTTTTTTTAGTTTCATCGATTGCACCTTTCACTCCCATAAGATCTGCCATTTTTCTAGGTATGCTTTCAAATTCTTCTTTGTGCTCATCCGATGTCTTCTTAATATCCTTAATCTCTTTAGCCATCATATTGAATTTATTAAGGAGATTTGTTTGAACTCAATAATTAGTTGTCTCAATTCCTTTACATCATCTGGAGGCTTATCTTGTTCCTTTAACTGGGCCATAGCTTCCTGTTTCTTGGTATAGATTATAATTTTTTGTTGGTGTCTTTGCATCTGGTTTACTAGAGTATTTTTTCTGGGTGCAGTTTTTCTCTCTAGTTTATGGCTTCCTATCATTTCTCCCTTGCTGGTGAGGCAGTAGGAGCCAAGCATGTACTTGGTGCTGTAAGCTGTGGAGGCTCAAGCTAGCCTCATTGCACCAGGGACCAATTAAGCTTCTTTCAACTTTCTCCTTTACCAGGAGTAGAGACAGAGTCACAGCTATGTGGAATAATCCATGTGTAGGCTTAGACTGTAGTTGTCCAGAGAGACTGATGAAGCTTCACTTCCCTTTCTCCCCTACCTGGGGAAGGGATGGAGCTACAGGTGTGGGCAGCAATCTATGCAGACTTCTTATTTTCAGTCTATGCCAGCCAAAGTTCCCTGCAATTATCTGTATAGGTTGGTGCAGGGCTCCTCAGCCTCCTCCCTGTCAGAGGCCTGGCTGAAGCCTAGGCGGGCTGCAGGCTGATCCTCGTGAATGAAACTGTCAGCCAGGCTTCCCCTCAGGCTGGGGGTGGAGTCAGAATGGTGGCTACTGGCCTCTTTCTGACTTGGGCTGGTTCTCACCCCAGCTGTTCCCAGGGTTATATCTTAGTCAGTCAAGTCTCCCAATCAGTACCTGAAATTGACAGCCAACTGTCTCCTCCTTCAGTTTCTGGGAAATGGAGCTTCCAATTCCCATCACAGAACAGCTCCTAGGATGGCTTGTGCTGCCAGAATAGTATAATCACTGGCCTCCGTGGCTTGGCTGGTAATTTCCCGGAGAGGCTGACACAGGTCCCCGCAGCTTCCTCCCTGCTGGAGGTGGCACTGGGGCCTAGGCTAGACCTGCAATATGATCTGGATGGGAAAAAGCCGGTCCCAACCAGCACCGGTATTCTCAGTCTGCCTCACTTCCCCTCATGCCAGGTGAGGAGTTAAGATGGCTGCTCCTGGTCTCTTTCTGACCTGGACAGGCTCAAACCTTAGCTGTTCTCAGGATCATACTGTAGTCCACTGAATTTCCTCATCATAACTGAAATTGGTGCCCAACTATTTCTTCCTCCCCTGTTTTGGGGAGGTGAAGCTTTGGATTTCAGCCGCAGAACAGTTCCTGAGGCAGCTTGTGCCTCCAGTGGAGGATGGGCACCGGCCTCCGTGACATGGCGCCTCTACTTACAACTCTTCTCTTCAGATGGGCAATCTCCTCCTTCCACTCCCCCAAGGACATTGCAGGATGCTCTTCTGGCCTCCTGGAGCCCCCCAAAAAGGTGCTTCAGCTAGCTCTTGAGAGCTCTGGGTGTTTGCTAACTACCGTGTAGAAGGAGCTGACTCTAGGAGCTCCTTACTCCACTGCTATCTTGCTGGTTCTATCAGATTAATCAATTTTAAAAATACTACAACTAAAATTTTTAAGGTCATGTAAGAAAGTTTTTTCAAAACCTCTTCTTATGATTAAGTTTATTATTTAACCACTTTCACTCTCTGAAATAACCTGAAACACTTACATTTTATTTTTCCCTGCTTGTTCTGTTTACAATTTGAAAGAGGTGATACCCATCTCATTTAAACTTTCCATAATCTTATTACCATATTCTTCTTACTGAAATAACTATTGATAGTTTCACTAAAAATTTTAGTGCTATTTTCTAACCTTTAACTTAAATGATATTTCCTCAAGATTTTATTTAGTTCTGCAGTTAGCACTGGATAAAGTACTTTAATCAAGGCCATAACGGTGCAGTGTAATTATGTAGTTCTTAATGTGCTCCTATTTACTTTGAAATTTCGTCTTTCTTCCCCAACTAAAGTGCTACATTATAGCTTTTTGTCAATTTGATAGCTAATTGATTGTAATATCACCAGTAATTGATGGAAAGTCATCAAATTTAAGGTACCCTGGTTCCATGTGACCAATACAGAAATTTATTATATAAGCTTAGAATTTTAACTAAAAGCATAATATTATCTCATAGAGCAGGGGTTCTTAACAAGGCATCCATGAGCTTAAATTTAAATTTAAAAAATTATTCTTGTGGGGATATGTTGATGCAGGTGTGGTATATTTATTAAATAATACACAGAATAGTATAGACTTAGTAAAGGGTCCATGGAACAAAAAAGGTTAAGAATCTCTGTCATAGAGGATAGTGTGCACTATCTCAGGAAATTTGTAGCACCGTTTGCCATAAGTATTAGACATTCATATAATAATTATTGCATGTTATGCTCTCAATATTTCTGTAATGGAAAGGAGAATACAATTATCCACATAATATGGAAAAATACTTCTAGGTATACAGAATTTAATTCCTACATGACTCTGGGATCTTTGTATTTTTACATACCAAGTTCATCCCATCTGTGTAGTTTTCTTCTCCCAGTATAATGGCCATGTGCTTATCCTTACTGACAATGACGTTGCTTCAAAACATATATTTAATTTATCAAGTATTATGGAACTTGGACTCTATTTCTAAGCTGTAATTCCTCACTTGAAAATTTAGGTAATTCTTTTTATTCCAGCTTTATAGTCATCAGGTCCAGTCACGTCTCCATCAATACTTTACTTCCTCTAAGTAGACAACATAATAGCTATGAGTATAAACTTTAGTTGGTTTTTGCACTTACATAATAGTTACACTATTTAGACCACTATATCTGTGTGTGTGATGCAATTAAAATTTTATTATATAGCCAGGAGAGATTACATCTGTTACTTCCCCTCACTCTTTTCGGTCTTTTATTTTGCCAAAAAATTAGATCAGACATTTTTCATTCTTTGTAGTTTCCCTGCTTTCTGAAGTCTTTACAAATTAATTTTGAGATGTACTTTTTCTCTACAGAACTTTATTCATAGTTATTGCATGAAAAAGTACTTTACCTTTCTATAAGCCTTTATGGTTAATAAAGTATTTTCACAAACAGTATTTCATTTAATTATTTAAAAGATACAGGCACCATAGCATATTCCAATATTTATTAAACAACTAAAAATCTATACTAAGTATTATGGGAGAGATTCAACCCAATTCTTAAGGAATTTAAATATGCAATACAGAATGCTAAAGCATATAAACAAATAACTACAAGATAGTAGGTGATGACACAAATTAATACAAAATACAATTTCTGAGGTAAAGTGCCATTTTCACATTATATCAAGGGTCCAACTATCAAAATGTCAAAATATCATTGCAAATATATTGAGTTATATATTTGAATGTGGTTAAAGGGGGGAAATTTTAGGTTGTATTCATGTTAATAGATTAAAACATTTTTTTAAAAAAACTTCACAAGATTATACAACACAAACAGGGAACCCTAATGTAAACCATGTATTATTGTAATGTTATAATAATTATAATAATCATAATAATCTTTCATCAATTGTAATAGATGTACCACAGTAATGCAAGATGTTAATAATGAGAGGCATTGTATATGGGAACTCTATTTTCTGCATGAATTTCTGTAAACCTACAACTTCTTTAATTAAATGATATTGATCATGATCACCCAGCTGAAGTAGTATTTGTCAGGTTTCTCCACAATAAAGTTACTCCCCCTACCTCTTCCCATATTACCATTGGGAAGGAATTTTCTTTGGGCAGCCCTCACCTAAGGAGTGGGGAGTTATTCATTCCTTGATGGCCAATTATCTACATCAATTATTTGGAAATCTACATGGGAGAGTCATCTCTTCCCACCCCATTTACTAATTTAGTCAACCATTTATTTCTATCAGTATGGACTTACAGAAATTTATATACTTTGGGTTATAAGCAAATACAACTATATTCATTTTGTTGCTCAAATTGTGCTGCTTTAGCTGTTGGGAGTTTTGTCAGTTGGTTCCTGTGTTCCTTTGACATATCCCCATCAATGAAGTTTGGTTTTTTTTTTAGCACTTCCTTACTTTCAAGCACCACAAGATGTGGCAGGTTCATCTTATATATGTGCTGCCCCAGTCTTAGAATCAGCTATTAATATTTCTCCAAGAAGCCCTATAATTCCTCTTATTGATAAATCGTATTAGAAACCAAGATCTGGGCACTAGGTGTGATTGTTACTTCTAGGGTATTATTTCTTTTAGTCCGTGTCTGCTGACAAAGAAAATATATATGTGTGTATATTAATTTGAGTATATACACATTTATAAATATTTCTATATTTAACCATCTGTATCTATATTAGGCTAAACTAAGTCCATACTGATGTCTCCAATGCTAATCCATTATTACACAATCACGTGGGTCATTTCCAGTCTCCTCCTCTTGTCTATAAATTTCCATGTCAACAGTGAGAAACCTAGCTCCTATGATTCACCATCCATTTACTTAATTGTTCAACTCCAGTATAATGCATAGCAGTATCTGAATTGTTAACCTGTAACCCTGTGAGAAACAATTGACTGGAGTAAAATGTTTTTGTGTGATATTCTTTGTTTCTAGTTTTACAAACTCTACTCATTTTCAAAGTTACTTAGTTTAGCACCTTTTCCCTCCACGCCACCTCAGTGAGGTTGTTTCATGTATACATCAGATTCTCTTATGACATTCTGCATTCCTTCCTGGTATCTCCCACCAACTAAACGATTTTTTAAACAATTGCATATATTAAACATTCTTTGTGCTTTAAGTACAATGGGTTTTGATAAATGCATAGATCCTGTTTCCACCATTACAGTGTTACGCAGCATAGTATTACTGTCCTAAAACCCCCTATGCACCACCTATTCACCCATCTTCCTCTCCTTCCAAATCCCTGGCATCACTAATTTTACATTCTCTATATTTTTACCTTTTCCAGAATGCTATAAAATTGGACTCAGGTAGTACATATCCTTCAAACTGCCTTCTTTCACTTAGCAATATGCATTTAAAGATCTTCATGCCTTTTTGTGGCTTGAAAGCTCACTTCTTTTATATCATTGAATAATACTCCATTGAATGAATGTACCCAGTTTGTTTATCCATTCACCTCTTGAAAGACATCTTGGTCGCTTAAACAGTTTTTGGAAATTATGCATAAAGCTATTATAAACATTGAGGTGCAGATTTTTGTATGGACATAAAATTTCAAATCAATTTGATATATATTTAGAAGCATGATTGCTGGATCACATGGTAAGGCTACATTTAGCTTTCTAAGAAACTGCCAAACTGTCTTTCAAAGTGGCTATGATGTTTGCATTCCTACCAGCAACAAGTGTGAGTTCCCTTTGCTCTACATCCTCTCTGGCATTTGGTATTGTTGGTTTGGATTTTAGCCATTTAATAGGTCTATAGTGGTATCTTGTTGTTGTAATTTGCAATTTCCTGATGACAAAAGATACTGAACATCTTTCCATAAGCTGGTTTGCAAACTGTTTATTTTTTTTTTGGTGAAGTGCCTGTTAAAATCTTTTGCTCATTTCTTAACTGGATTGTTTGTTTTTTTATTTTTGATTTTTTTCTCCCTTATTTCCCCCGCCCCCCCCCACTCTGTTGTCTGTTCTTTGTGTCCATTTGCTGTGTGTTCTTCTGTGTCTGTTATATTCTCATTAGGTGGTTCCAGAAACTCATCCTGGGACTATCCAGAATGTGAGAGAGGTGATCATTCTTTTGCTCCACATCAGCTCCCAAGTTGTTTCATCTCATATTGTCTCTTCTATGTGTCTCTTTTTTGTTATGTCATCTTGCTGCATCAATTCTCCATTGTGGGCAGCTCTACTCCTGGGCAGTCTGCCCTCCCACGCTGAGCTGCACTCCTTGCACGGGGGCCATTCCTTGCATGGGGGGCACCCCTATGCGGGGTAACACTCCTTGCGCACAGCAGCACTCTGCGTGGGCCAGCTTGCCACATGGGCCAGGAGGCCCTGGGTATCGAACCCTGGGCCTCCTATATGGTAGGTGGAAGCTCTATGCATTGAGTCATATCTGCTTCCCTTTTATTTTTGATTTAAATGGTTCTTTGTATATTTTGAGTCCATGTCCTTTTTCAGATATGTGGTATGCCTTTTCTCTCAGTGGGTGGCTTGTCTTTTGATTTTTATTTATTTTTTTAACTGTCTATTGCATAGTAGAGAATCTACCAAATTTTTTCTTTTGTGGAACATGCTTTTGGTATTGTATCTAAATCTCATCAACAAACCCAGATAACATAGATGTAGCAGTTTTATATTGTATATGAATTCCAAAAATAGATATTGGATTATGTTTGTAAACTGGTCTGCTCCTCTGGGAATATTAGATTATATTGAATTCAGAGATTTTGCTTTTACTTGATTAAGTAATGGTTAAGTCAGTAGGATGAGAAACCATACTGCAGAGAAGGGAGGTTGGAGTTTTGAGCTGGAGCCCGGGAAGTAAACACATGCGAGAGAGCAGAGCAGCTGAGCCTGAAGGGAAATAAGCCCTATCCCAGCTTACAACTAATATTGGAAGAAACTGGGACCACAGAGTCATCAGAGGATGAGGAAGGTAAACATTGGCATCTTGCTCCAACACGTGAACAGATTTTGGTGAGTGAAGTAACGTATACTTTATGGCCTGGTAACTGTAAGCTTCTATCTCTAACGCCCTTTGTAAAAAGCCAACAGATTTCTAGTATTTTGCATGAGCACCCCTTTGGCTGACTAATACAATAGATATTCTCATATATTTTGTTCTAGAAGCACTACAGTATTATGTTTTATGTTTAGATTTATATCCATTTTGAGTTAATTTTTATGAAAGATGTAAGGTCTGTAATTTAAAGTTGTTTTTTTTTAATTGATTGTGTATGTGAGTGTGTTTCCTGGTAGATTATTACCTACTGATTAAACTTTATTAATGGTTATGGTACTAAAGTTGTTGCTTCTTCTTCCTTTTTTAAACAGTGAGAGAGAGATGGAACTCAGTTTTATTTTGTCCTCTTTGAAACTTTCATTTACACATGGTCTTGCCTATCAAAGAAGAAGAGGAAGAAAAAGCCCTACCTTATACAATGGAACTCAAGTATTCATGTACTTGTAAGTTATAAGTGGCAGAATATTTGTTTCTCCAGTTTTTTTGGCTCTAAAAGTTTACACTTTCAGTACAGGTATAGTGAGGAACCACTGGCAAACTGCTGGAAATGTCTTCTGGATTAATCAGTGTACCATTTCATAAAATGCTTCTGAAATTAAAATCTGTAAAGCTGTCAAAAGTGTCCACACTTTTGCAATACAAAGGATAAAAGAATCCCAATGGGTATTTGGCTTGAGTCTTCCCAGTCTCTTTATTGGCACAGCTGCTTTAAACCACCTGGCTGCTTTTCAGGTAGTAGATGGTAATTTGAATTCTCATCTGATGTATCAAAAATAGCCTTCGAAATAGATGTGTTTTCAGAATTCTTATTCTACCAGATTGACTTGGGAAATACATCTTCCAACAAAAAATATTTGTACCCAACTTCAATACCCAAGAGGTCCACATTGAGTTCCCCAATAATAAGGAAAAGCTCATGAGTACCCAGGGCAGAAGAGGGCTTGTGAGTTGAGAAGGCCGAAGAAGTTCATGTGGATTTATGGGTGCCTTTAGATCCACATGTGCAAGCATTATTGTAAAGGTCTGACCCAAGAAAACTAAACTCACAAACAAATCATAAAGGGTCATTAGGAATCCACCAAAAAGGAACAAAAACACAAAGTCTGCTGTTTGACCTTGGAAAGAGCCTTCTTCTGGCATTTGACAGTAATAATATAGAAAAATCATATTAGAATTAAAAATTGAATCCAACTGGCCTAAAGAATAAGAAATTAGTGATTAATCTCCATATTTGAAAGTGTTTAAAGATTGATTCAGGATTGAAGTGTAACTGAAAAGGTGTGATCAATTCTAACTGCACAGTGGTGGTAGTGAGGATGTAGGTGGTGGTATAGGCATGGCTGACTGGTGCAATCTGCAGGTACTCCAGCTGGAGACTCTGGTATGCCACCTTTCCCACCACCACATGCTGCTCTCCAAGTTGTTGCTTCTTGAATCATTACTGCTAAATTATATTTTTTTGGAAATTATCCCTTTTGCTTAGTTTTAAAATTTATTGGCCTTTAAAATTCAATCTTGCAATAATTTCATCTATTTTGCTGCTGTTTATTATTGCTATTTTACTACTACACAGTGTTCTATAAACTTTTTCAGGTTTATTACTAATGTGGTTCAAAATCTCTTATATCTGGGAAGCAGATGTGGCTCAACTGATAGAGCATCTGCCTACCATATAGGAGGTCCAGGGTTCAATACCCAGGGCCTCCTGGCCCATGTGGTGAGCTGGCCCAAGTATAGTGCTGCCATGTGCAATGAGTGCCATGCCATGCAGGGGTGTCCCCCTTATAGGGGCGCCTGACTTGCAAGGAGTGTGCCCTGCAAGGAGAGCTGCCCCATGCCAAAAAAAAAACACAAAAAAACCCAGCCTGCCCAAGAATGGTGCTGCACACATGGACAGCTGATGCAGCAAGATGACGCAAGAAAAAAGAGACACAGATTCCTGGTGCCACCTGACAAGAATACAAGCAACACAGAAGAACACAAAGTGAATGGACACAGAAAGCAGACAACCAGGGGTGGGAGTAGGGAAAGGGGAGAGAATTAAGTAAAAAAATAAATCTTAAAAAAAAAAACTTTAAAAAGGAAAAAAACAAAATCTCTTATATCTTTGCTAATAATTTTTGTGCTTTATATTTCAATTCCTGGGACAGGTGTGTTAAAAATCTCCCACTTTAATATGGGAATTGTCAACTGCTGCTTTTTATATATTTAAACCATATTACTCAAAATATATAGTGCAGAATTATTATTTTCATGAGGAATTCAAAAACTTATCATTACACAAAAGCGCTCATTATCTCTACTGCTGCTTTTTTTTTCACTTAAAGCCTATTTTATCTGTTATTAACACATAAAATGGATCCAGTTTTGGCTATATTTTTTCCCATCCTTTGATACTCAGCATTTCTGTACGTTAATGTTTTAGACCTATCTTTTGTCAACAATATAAAGCTGGGATTTTTGTGTATTTATTCAGTCAGATAATCTTTAATTTGGAGAAAGTAATCAATTTACATTTGTATTCAAGTAATGATATATTATTATAAAGATATACAAGTATGCCATGCTTCAAAGCATTTGAAAATCACATCATCTGTACAAAATCACTAACCAAAAAGGCAAACTGGCTAGGGACCTTGGAATTCTATGAATGACCTTGTTTTCTCACTGCCTCATATATTCCAGACTTAGGGATGGAGAAACTGGCAACCTGGAAATGCCAAAGTGTACAGACCAAAAGCCTGCTTTTTCTAGCCAAAGGCCTAGAAAAGGGACAACCTAGTAAGAGAAAAAACCTTTTGGCTGCTATATTCATGATGGAAAGTACAGGAAAAAACTGAAGCCTCATACATATCCACAACAGCAACAGCCAAGTGGGGAGCCTAGACCTCCACCCTTGTTGGGCTGTAATAAAGAACCCCAACTTCCCCTGAAAGGTCAGTGGCAGAAAATGTGAGAGATGAAACCTTTATCCACAGTCGACTATAATGAGTCCCCTCCTCCAACTTTGTGTCAGTGAAGACCACAGAGTGTGTCTGATATTCCATCACCCCCTGGCAGTAATGAGATGCCCCTTCCCCATACCACTGGTTGATATCAGAACAGGTCTCGTATAGTTAGGGCTTTCACCACTGTGCAGTAGTAATGAGGCCAGTCCCTTCCTACAGTGTCAGTGAAGGCCACTTTTGGGAATAATAATAAGGTCTTCCAGGCAGGTTGGTATCATCAAGTCCTGGTAGGAAGCTGGGGCTTCCATCCTTCCTAGCAATAACGAGTCCCTCTTCCCCTCAGTTTTCAATTGAGGCTGAGAGGAAAACTTGGACTTCTACTCCCAACTGACTGAAATGAGATAGAACTCCTCCACTCAACTGTCACTGACTGAATGGGGTCAGAAGAAGTAGCTAAAACAGAACATTTAGATAAGATCCTGAGTCTTATAGCATAATACTCAAATAGTTCAAGATTCAAATGAAAATCACCCATCATAAAAAGAACCAAGAAAATTGCAATTTGAATGAGAAAAGATAATCAATAAATGCCAAAAACAGGATGATAGAGATGTTAGAATTATCTGACAAAGATTTTAAAACAACCTATCATACAAATGCTTCAAATGTAATTACACTCTTGAAACAACTGGAAAAATATGAAGCCTTAATACAGAAATAGAAGATATAAAGAAGAACCAAATTTTATTTTATTTTATTTTGGGGGGGGTTATCTATATTTTCTTTATTTCTATGGTAACATCTGACAAAGGTTAAACTACTATTTTTTTAAACTTTTTTTATTGAAGTTAATCATTCATATGTGAACATCCATAAACAATAAGTATATAGTATAAGCTGTGAACTTACAAAACAAACACACATATCATCAAAAAAGGCTCCCAGGGAAACGGACTTTGGCCCAGTGGTTAGGGCGTCCGTCTACCACATGGGAGGTCCGCGGTTCAAGCCCCGGGCCTCCTCGACCCGTGTGGAGCTGGCCCATGCGCAGTGCTGATGCGCGCAAGGAGTGCCGTGCTACACAGGGGTGTCCCCCTTGTAGGGGAGCCCCACGCGCAAGGAATGCACCCATAAGGAGAGCCGCCTAGCGCGAAGGAGGGAGCATCCTGCCGAGGAATGGTGCCGCCCACACTTCCCGTGCCGCTGATGACAACAGAAGCGGCCAAAGAAACAAGACACAGCAAAAAGACACAGAAAACAGACAACCGGGGGAGGGGAGGGAAATTAAATAAATAAAAATAAATCTTAAAAAAAAAAAAAAAGGCTCCCATACATTACCCCATCAACACCTTGCATTGTTGTGAAATAAATGTTTCAAACTATGAAAGAGCATTGTTAAAATGTTGTAGAAGTTGGAGAGAGGTCAATTATTTGCGTATAGAAAGGCCAGGACTCAGGCAAGGTTTTGAGAAGGAAAAATGATTTATTGATGGCCGGCTGGACTCAGGAGCTTTCTGTTTCAAACCCGAGCCTCTAACAAGATTTTCAAGTTCCTTTTATACAGGGTAGGGAGTCAGATGGTGCTTTTATCAAAGAAAACTACTTTCTTTGTTAGTTAAGTCTTTGCCTGAGTACCAGATAGATTTTGAATTAACATTATCACCCACATTTCAGGTGAGCTTGAATTAGCATCTTGCCCACATTCTGTCTGGATGCAACCTTGAATACACATTTAGTCTTACATCCTTTCTGAATACTCAAAGCCCATATCACTTAACTGGATTTCTAGAGACTAGGCACACTTGGATACAGAATTAGATGATTTTGAATTTATGCACAGGCTATATTATATCTCCCATTCGAGGCCAAGTCCAAGTTCCCTTAAGTTTCAGCATCACCACCATCAGAGAGTTTTCCCTAGACTGACTGGTATGTATATAAAGTTTGCATTGCTAAATGGCCTCCCGGGACTGGAGTCATTGCCATGGTCACCAAGGGCAGGATTGCAGCCTTCTAAGGTTCCACACTCTCAAGTCAGGATAGACAGCTTAGTTTATCTCTGAAGAGACAAAGAGTCTCCCACCCATAGCCCACATCAATCAGTCTTGTTGAAGCAAGCACTGTCCTAATTGTTATTGTGAGGATATTCTGTGGATTTACATCATTAGTCAGTTGACTGCATTTATGGCTGATTACATCTAAAATCAACAAAAGAAATTGCCTTCAGCTATGAGAGAAATCTCCTTATTTAAACAGTTGAAGGCCTTAAAGGGAGAACTGATGATTTCAGCAGTCAGAAAGAACTTCTCTTACTTCAGACAGCCAGCTTCTCCCAGGGAATACAATGTTGTCTTCCTCAAGTTTCCAAATTGTGTGACGTGCCCTATGGAATTTGGCCTTGACAATCCCCAGGGTTGCATAAGTTAATTCTTGCAATAAATTTCTTACTATTTACATATATTATATATAAATATACTCTTAGTTCATTTTTTCAGAGAACCCCAATATAGAGTTTGGAACCAGGACTGTTTCTTGAGAAAAAGAATCTTAAGGATGAGATTTCTGAGTTGTATCTGGGATTTGTGGAATTGGTTCTTTAATTTGATTAAAGGGCATAATGACTCTTTTCTAGTGATCAGGAGGATCACTCATCACTGATAGTCCATGGCATGCATGGATTGACAATAGATATAAGCAAACTATCACCAGTGGATACTGCTAATCAAATACTTACAAGGCAAGGTTCTGGGTGACAGTGTATTTGAGACCTTTACTGGATTTTTTGTAGTGAAAATGATAAAATGGAGTAATGATATTGAGTGGTTGTTCCAAAATATACTGGATAAAGTTGTTAAAGAAAAGGATGTGCCCAGGGCTTTGAATTCCCAACTTAAGCACAGCAGGCAGAACATGAAACTTTCTGTGTCTGCCTTAAAAAGAAACTTGTAATTCCTGTAGTCACTCATTTGAGATTTCTGAAAACCAGACCTAGAGTCTTATGATGTTAGTGGCTGAATTACAATGTAAATTGAATTCCCAACCCTGTAGGGTGTCTGCTGTTTAAGTGAGGGCACTGATTGGAAGGGAATGGGATCCTGAAAATTGGAATGGGGACATATGGGTTAATAATGACAGTAGGAAGACTGAACCCCTGATTCTGCTGAGTCTTCTTTGCCAGATAAATCTGTAATGGTCTCTCCTGAGGAATCAGCCATCTAACCTCCACCTGAAGAGATTAACCCTGTTGTGCCTGATACCTGGAACTGTCTCCCCTGAGTTAACAGCTCTCTCACATTTCCCTCCAAAGATGAACTCCGTTTCACCAGATGAAATTGTAATGGAATGTCCTGAGGCAGCTGGTTTGCAAGACCCTGCTAATTTCTTTTATGACTTATTCCCACTGCCACTCTTTTCTTCTGATCCTATAACTATACTGAAGTCCCAACAGGTCCCAAAAGGGGAGGTACAAAGAATGACACATGAGGAGGTAATCTATACTCCAAAAGAGATGCACTATTTTTCCAACTTATACAGACAGAATAAGGGGAATATGTAGGAATGGATATTAAGGGTATGGGATAATGGTGGAAGGGACATAAAGTTGTGTCTGGTTGAATTTATTGATGTGAGCCCACTAAGCTGAGATTCTGGATTTACTGTTATAAGTCAAGGGATCAGAAAGAGTTTCAACAGTCCGCTGGGTTGGCTGGCTGAAGCATGGAGCAAAAGGTGGCCTACATGAAATGAAGTGGAAATGCCAAAACTGCCTTGAGGTTGGGAGAGCCAAAAGCTTAGAGAGATTATAATGAGTAGATTTATCATGTATCCTGCTTACCCACCCCAGAAATGTTTGACAGACACAGTTTCACCACAACTGCAAGGAATAAATTTGTGAGAACAGCTCCATGGCCCCTGAAGAGATTTGAGGTGAACCCTCTCTGTACGTCAGATATAAATGTAGATCCCTAAACACAATGGGGATGATTGGATTTCAAGTTGGCAGGAGCCAAATTTTGACACTTAACTGCCAAAGACAAGGTTGAGTGTGACTACCATAATGGACAGCAGAGTCAAAGCAGTAATCAGAATAGTCTGACTTGCAGAGATCTGTGGCATTGGCTAATTGATCTTGGGGTACCTAGAAGTGAAGTAGATAGGCAGTCTACTAAATTCTTATATTATCTGTATAAGCAGAAGAGTTCTAAGTCATGTGAAAAAAAAATCTAACTTGAATCACAAACAGAGAGAGTTATAGCGCCTCAAAAAAGTCCCAGACTTGAAACAGTTTTTAGACCTGGAACCCCTTGAATGAAAGGAAGGACTGGTCTGCTTGGTGAAGGACCCTGCTACATTGCCAAAAATTTATAATTTTAATCTTCTTCCAAGCCTTACCCAAATGGACTTATGACCTTTTACCAGTGACTGCATTGAGAAAAAGGAAATTATAAACATTTTGGAGATTATTAGACACTGATCTCCTGGGGAGGCCAATGGCTTGTGTCAGGGTCAGTGGATGGCAGCTCCACATACCCAACTTCACATTGGAGACAAGAGACAAATCTTTGCTGTTTGAGTGTTGAGCATTTATCCACCCCAGGGGAAAGGGGTCCTGCCCTGATAAGCATCTGTAACTACTTATTTCTCTGGATTTAGACTTAACATCTCTCCGAGGCTTTGGAATGGAAACAGATGGAAACATCCACACACAAAGAAAAGGAAGCCAGGAGTAGGCAAGGATGGGTGATGGCTGCTAAGCATGTTCCTGTCACTTCCCCAGTACATTTCTATTCCAGTTACTCATTCCCAAAATGGGGGAATAACTACAGAATGTGTTTGGTGACCCACTGGACCCACTGTGAGCTGGGATTGAGCTAGTACTCCATTTTTATTACCACTCCTCCATAAGTCCCTACTCTGGATGGATAACAGTGGCTTTGGGGTCTCCTGGAGTTAATGTCAGTTCACAGCCAGTGTCTAATAATCTCCAAAATGTTTCCTTTGGGAATCGCCTCATGAATACCAGGGAGTTGGTTAGCTGGTTCTACCCTAAAATCAGTGAGGTTGGGGCTTCCACCTCCCAGCACACACTCCCCAGGCTCATGGATTCTTATATGTGTTCTTATTCTGGAGACAGGTATACCTGAATCAGGCCATCCAGAATGATCTTGTGGTTAGTATGAGGCCAATATTATTCAGGGGACTATTAAAACAGAAGATGGGAACCCAGAGTTGAAAATGAAAATGAGTTTTTATGGAGAAGGAGATACAGCATGTGAAAGATTGGTATAGATAGAAGTCTAGAGAGGATTTCCTCTCATGGTTTTCCCAGCTTTATGATAAGGGTGCTACTATCACCCTGATCAACCAGTCTGAATTGAGGAGTCTTGGTCACCTTGAGTGCAACCCCATTCTCCAACAAACTCTTAGTTGGATTTAAGGAAGGTGGATGTGGGGGGTGGCAAGGAAACAGCTGACGGTACAGTTACAGATAAGCAGTGGTTGCAGCCTCTGTTTGGATCCTTCAGGGAGTCAAAGCACATCATACTTCGGGTGATCTCCCCCAAATTTTAACTAAACCTTGCAGTAACAAGGAGGAAGCTGTGGTGATGCTGTGACAACTGGGTGCTGGCACACAGACAGCCAGGGATTTAGCCCCTTACCAGATTCCCATTTTGTAATGGGACACTGATGATTTTATTAGAGAGGACCCTCCTAAGTGGGGCAACTAGAGCAAGGGGTCTCAAAGGACACTAGACAGATCTTTGATGGAGAACTCTAAGGAAAATATAAACTAGTAGTAGGGCTACAGGCTCCACAGGGACAATCTATCCCTGCCCAACACCGTCCTTCTAATCCCCAGGTACAGAAATAGAGAAGAAAGATCCCACAGATCCCCTACTTTTCCCTTTGGCCCCAGCAGAGGAGTCTGGCCTCTGGGAGGAACCACTTTACCTAGATTTGACTAAATTGAAAATAGCCTATGGGTGTGGCCAAAGGCCCAATTCATACCCCAGGGACCAAAGAACATATGCCCCAGTGCATGAACAATTTGGGGGCAATGAACAAAACTTTATGACACTTTTAGATACAAGCATCTATGTCACTGTCATTCTGGGAGACGCAGAGGGGAGAGGGTGGGGAATAGTACTGAGAGTTTTGGGGCACCTACACAGGGTATGGAGATAGGAGGTTACTGCTACCCTATGGGTCGATCCCTATGGCCCTTTGGCTGCCCCTATGGTCATGTTTTCCAACAGGGAATGCATTACAGGAATTGATATCCAGCACTGCTGCACATCGCAGTGGCAGCTGCAAGAATATGCTCCCATATCCCAACAAATTCTGGTTATCACCTTTGGGACAGTGACAGACTGTGTACCCCCAGCGTTCCCACCCCCTTGTTGCATTGTCCAGCGCTAGCAACACTCTCTCCCTGGTGGGGAAAAGGACATTACTGAACTCATAAAGGACCTTCTATCTGTGGGTCTTCCACTCTAATATCTCCATCTATAAGAGCCTACTGTGGTCAGTAAAAAAGGCAATGGAAGCTGGCAGCTGACTATAGACAATTAGGGATTGAATGCAGAAGTGCCTCCTTTGGTGGGTGCAGTTCCAGACTTTGTGCTATTCGTATATTCCTCATCTGGGTATCCTCCTGGCACCCCTGTATTGGGTGACATGGAAAACAAGTATTTCCCATTAGGGAACAGAGGAAAAGCAGGCCCTGCAAGAGGTAAAACAGCTGTTTCATTTGCCCTGCCTCTAGGATATTTGTTTGTTTGTTTGTTTGTTTGTTCCCTCTAGGACATTTAGAGCCTGGATCTCAATTCAAGCTAAAGATTTCTTCTACCTGGACCCATGCTGACTGGTCGCTCCGACAGGAGGAAGAAGAAACAGGAATCTACTGACTTCTGGGTGTTTGGACCAAGAAGTTCTCAGATGAAGCCCAGAATTACTCCTCTTCAAGAGGTAACTTCTGGCATGCTTTTGGGGCTTGGTAGAAATGGAAAGGATTACCAAAAGCTCCCAGGTCCTCCTGAGGCCAGAAATCCGCATCATGTCTTAGCTCTTGGGTTATTTACCCAAGCAGTGCCCAAGAACTGTATGACAAGACTGTTTCACATAGAAGTAGTACATTCAGGATCATGCTCTCCTAGGCATCCAGGGAATAACACACTTGCATGAATGTGTGGCAGAGGGCCCCCTCAAAATGATCCTATTGCAACATCAGATGAAGGCCTATCCCTCCCTGCTTTGCAGTCCTGGGGACCCTGATTCAAGGATGCCCCACCAGATGCTCAGTACTGGTTTTGTTTTGTTTTCCCATTGTGCCTTATTAATTAATTAGTTTTTATACTTTTAAAATTAAAGTTAATAGATTACAAGATTACAAAGAATGTCACATTAAAAAACATTTAAAAAATCATAAAAAACATAAGAGGTTCCCATATACCCTGCTCTCCACCCCCCACCCCATCATTTTTGTAAACTGTATTTTTTTGAACATATATACATCACAAAAAATAGTTACATTAAAAAATATAAGAAGTTCCTGTATACCTCCCACACCGCCAACCCCACTCCTCCTACACCAACAACCTCCTCCATCATTGTGGCACTCATTGCACTCGGTGAACACATTCTGGAGCACTGCTGCACCACATAGATAAGAGTTTACCCTGTAGTTTACACTCTCCCCCAGTATATTCAGTAGGTTAAGGCAGGATATATAAAGTCCATAATTTGACCCTGCAATATCATTTAGGACAATTTAAAGTCCTAAAAATGCCCCCACATCCCTCTCCCTGCCCTCAGCATCTACACTGTGCCTTTATTCACCTTAGTCCATTAAAAATAGCACAACAACCCACTAATATGGGATAGAGGTCGCCCCTCTCAGCATGGTGGTTTTTAAAAGCAGTATTTCTTATAGAAATCTTATTGATAACATAGTAGTTTACAAGAATATCGGATATAATGACATATACAATCTAAACAAGACAGGCTGATTGAGAATTTACATAATATGGTAAAAATATACATATTCAAATTTAGAAATGTGGACAGAAGCATCTGGTGGGAGGAGGTGAAAAGGCTGTGGATCCCTTCAAGGCTGTTTAAGAGTGCCACAGGAGTAAGAATGCCACTCCCACTAAGAGATACAGGCAATCCACATACACCTAAATACACAGAAGAAATTGACCTTCAATATATACAATCTAAATTGACACAACTCTGATTGTTCTACGATATTCCCACAAAAAACAGTAAACTCCATGCATGTAGCAGGAAGCATTTAAGTCACTTATTCTAGGTGGAATCTGGAAGATGTTTAATTCTCGACATTAATATTTATATTGTCTTTTTAGCACAGGAAAAAAACCTGTCAGTCTCATAATATGTCTTCTTTTCTACATTTTCTCAACAGTTGACACACATTTAAGAGTAGTGGAATTTTAATGGTTGTTTCACCTAACAGTGATAGTACTCTTAAAAATGTGAGAATTATTTAGTTATCACTTAATAGATATCTATTTAGTTGTCACTTAATAGACAACATGAATCATCTATAGCTTTAAGCCAAAAGGTAGAAGGGAGTACATCTGACTTTTAATGCTTGAGTTTCAGTTTCTACCACTATCCTAAGGAAAGTAATACAACTGCTTGTTTATTTACCAAATCAGTACTAGTTGAAGTTCTCAGAAAATATTCAAAATAGGAAATGCCACTCTTTTTTCTCTCAGTCCTTTTTAGAAGATAGACCAAAATTCTAAGTTATCCAAGATTAATACAAAGCTGTGGTGTTTTTCTACATGTAACTGACTAGCAAATAAACCAAAGTAGCAACTTGGTGTTTTATCAAATTTCCTAATACTGCAGGTCCTGACTTGGTATATGTCCTATTAGGAATAGAGAAGACTGAACAATATTTCAGAGTCAGAATTGCTTTTATACAACCCCATGTACCCTGCTTTATGCCAACTATTATGGCAAAAGATTTTCTGGGGGGTTATCCTTTACAACACAGCTTAAAGGTGTTTTTATGGAGATTTCTCTAGCTGAATGGAAACATTTCTCTAAAAAGTTGGCAAGTTCTGTGTACCTAAAGACAAGACAATGTCTCTCTGAATGCCTTTAAGTTACTGTTCAAATAACAAGTTCCTAATTGGGGAAAAAGTGCATTAAAATAACTTGAAGGTCTCTTTTACTGGCAACTTAAAATCCAAAGTAATTTACTTTAAAATTTCTAAAATTTGAAAACAAGATGCCCTAAATTAAATAATCTAGAGTTCCAGAGCTGAATGTGTTCACTTGGAGCTCAGTTTTTTTCCTGCTTGAAATACAAAAGCCAACTGCCTAAAACTACTAGCTGGGAACACTACTGTTTTGACGACCTGTGATTAGATGACCAATCTCAAATTGTAACATCCTACCTTCACCCTACCCCACCCCCCTTTTTTTTGCCATGGCATCAGGGCTTTAAAAATTCTAGAGTAGATGCAGCTGACAGCCTTACAACAGCAATTTCATTCCAAATGTTTCCTGAAAGGTGTATATCATATACAGAAATCCATTTTCAGCCTTCTTGCTTTCATACACTTCAGAAATTGGTGTAGAACTACTCACCATGCTGTGTCTATTCACCAATAGGAATAAGGCTTGATTAGCATTCAGTTGCAAGAGCCTTATAATTATTTTGATTAGTTCACTCATGTTGACATGGAACAAGGAACTTGGTTTTATACAGTACAGGAAGTTGCTTCTCACCCTTGTATCTTTCTATTATTACTGGGATTTTGGTAGGATGCTGCTCTTGGGTAAGTAGGACATCTCTTAGTCTATTCAAAGGCGTGGTGCTACTTGAAGTCTTCTTGGACCATATGGCATCTCAGGGGGTGTGTGGTGGTGACGCTGGGGGCCCAGCTCTTGAGATGGCAGCTAGCACTGGTTTACTGATGGAACAGCCAGGCTAAAGCCACCTGGTGTCCACTGGGCAGCAGCTACTGTTTCCTGTACTGCAGGCAGACTATATATCATCTCTGGCACTGGTAAAAGTACCCAATGGGCTGAACTGCAAGGAATCCTCTTAGCCCTGGAATACCTGAACCCAAGCACCCCAATGCACCTGTTTAATAACTCATAGGCCATTGCCAATGGCTTAGAGTCTGATCAGGTTCATGAATGGAATGTGATTGAAGAATCAAAGTTTCCTCGGCATATGGAAGGGATCTTTGGAAATAATTGGTGACATGGAAAGGCACCATCTATGTTATTCATGTTGACATGCATGACAGGGGCCCATATCATGATAAACATCACTGGAATGGCATAGCTGATAAAGGGATACACCAGATGCTTTTTGCACCTGATGAGGCTGATGATCTTCCAGGGAAAAAGGCAGAAGATGAGCTCTGTCCGGAGGATGAAGACAGCAAACTTGGCCCTGGTGACATCTGTGAAAGAGCTGGATTTCCCATGGCTGCCTCTGCTGCTGGGTGGATCTAAGCCTAAACTGTACATGGGAATTCTGACATCATGAAATATGGGCCCAGAAACACGAAGTACCTCTCTCATTAAGAGGCCTAGTCTTCCATTCGCCAATGTGAGAGATGTCAACAAGCCAGAGACTGAAAGGGGCACTTAGGAATTATTCCCAGAGAGGCCACACAGAGAAGTAGACTATATCAGCCCTCTCCTGCCATCCCAAGGTATGACCTACATTTTGGTCATAGTAGACACCTATTCAGGCTGTGGCACTGCTTTTTCAATTTGTCATGCAGATGAAATACATACATGGGATACCTTGGAAAAGTGGTGCTGCCACCACTTTGGGTACCCAGATGACATCTCCTCTGACCAATGATCCCACTCTCCTGCAATAATCCACTCAACAATGGGCTAAGACTCACAGAATTAGACGGACTTCCCATGTCACCACCTACTCATAGGCAGCCAGATCTGTAGAAAACTTTGATGGCTGCCTGAAAAAGGAGTCTTGACGTTTACAACCTGAAAACTGTCTTACTGGATGGACTATGTGCCTTACTTAGGCCCTCTGGAAGTTGACCTCAGCAGTTTTCCAGAAGGGAAACATAGCCTTATCCTGCTTCCTAGTGCAGGGAGGGAAAGAGGATGTGGGAGGAACCTACACTTTGCTGCTGCACATCTGCCCTTAAACCCATCAAGACAAGGACTGATCTGGAAAAGGTGACAAAGGACACACAATTTGAGAATCTCTTTTCAGCCACTGTCATGGGAATCATTCTGCTTTTCACCCCTTTATACCTTCCACACAGTTCACAGATGGTGGGAATTTAGGCCCACAAGGTAGAAGGGTGGGATGACAAAGTTTAGCAGTGCTTAACATGCATGGGGTGCAACTGAATGGGCTGTACCCATGAGGCCTGACACAATCGTACTGGAGGTTAATGGTTCATTACTCAGCCAAAGGGTGCTGATGCAAAATACCAGAAATTGGTTGGTTTTTATAAAGGGTATTTATTTGGGGTAGGAACTTACAGGTACCAGGCCATAAAGTATACGTTACTTCCCTCACCAAAGTCTATTTTCACATGTTGGAACACGATGGCTGCCAATGTCTGTGAGGATTCAGGCTTCCTGGGTTCCTCCCTTCCAGGGTCTTGCGTCTCTCTGGGTTCAGGGTTCCTCTCTTCCCAGGGCTTGCTTCTTCCTGGGCTCAGCGTTCCTCTCTTCCTGGGGCTTGCTTCTCTTTCCTCTGTGAGCTTAATTCCCAGGGCTCCAGCTTAAGGCTTCAGCATCAAACTCCAACATCAAAAACTCTCAACTCTGTCTTTTGTCATGCCTTTTATCTGTGAGTCCCCACCCTTAGTGCCCTACTGATGTGCCCCAATCAAAGACCTAATCATAACTTCATCACACCCAGATACAGATCAGATTACAAACATAATCCAGTATCTATTTTTGGAATTCATAACTATATCAAACTGCTACAGTGGACAATACCTAACCCCTGGTTGGGTGACCAGTCCTCTTGGGAATGGTTATTGAACACCTTCAAGGAATCTAGACAACTCATATCTATTAGGAAGAGGTGGAAGTGGGTTGGAAGATATGGGTAAGGCACTCAGATCAGTGGAAAAGGGATAAGGTTATATAGCTCAGGGCAAGGGGTAGACAGATTGGGTGGCCTTAGAGAGAAAACATAAATTATTGCAAATATGCTGAGAAAACTGTCTCCCATTAGAAGAGGTTACATGAATACAGGCAGTATAGTTATTACTTCCCTCTATAGATTTGACCTGGTGGCAACTTGGAAGGAAAAGACCTTTGTCCAGCTGATGCGGGCTGTCATGGCAGCAAAGAATCTGACTGACTTCTGGATCTACCATCTGATCCCTCACTCCTTCTTCCCTCTTTGCTGAGAACAAATTGACACTCAAGGAGCTAATTTTTCCCTGCCTCACTTTTGAACTGACATCAAGAAGGTTTTCATTTATGCCATGTAACAAAGATAATGGCATAGTGCACACATCTCCACAACTCTTGATAATATGTTGGGATGCAACAACTCCTGATGTAATGAAACTGGCAAATGGTTCAGTCATCTTTACAATTTATTATCTTGAGCAAACATGATTTGCCTGAGGTTGGGGATCCATGATTCTAGATTCACCTATTTTGGTAGATCATTCCTGTTCTGGCTGGAAGCACCAATGAACACATGAATCTCTAGACTTACTTCTAGCCAACAAGGAGGCATATGTGCTGTTGCTAATACCTCATGCTATATATGGGTTAATAACTTGGTGGGGGGGTTGGGGGGGAAGGAGAGTGGAACAGGAGGTGACTGAAATCCAACAGCAAGCCTACTGGCTGAAAAGTGTACAAACAGATTCTATGTGGGACCTCTACAGCTGTCTCCAGACATAGAAGAACATGGATGCAACCGTTATTCCAGACAGGCCTGATCAACTTGCTTGTAATGATACCCATAAGCAAAGCCCTCTTAATGTGCTGTAGCAGCTGCTGTTTCCAAATCATTCCTGTTAGCATTACTGGAAGCCATGAGCCAGTGGGCCTGATCCATCTTTACCTTAATGTCCAAGGTGAGGAGGTGGGCTTATGTTGTGGAAGCTAATGTGGAGGAGTAATCTAGGCCTAGTTGAGAATTCTGAGTGATGGACTACTGGGAAAGTCACTGACACATGCTTAGCAGCCATCTTTCATCCCTCATCTACTCCCATCTTCTTTTCTATTGTGTTTGGACATTTCAATCTGTTTCCACTCTGTAGCCCAGGGGAGATATTAGATCTAATGAAAAGGCCTGACAATACCTTAAATTCAGAAATCAGAAATAAGCAGTTCCAGATGCTTATCAGGGCAGGAACTCTCCATGACAGGGTCTCCTTCCCCTGGAGTGGATAAATACTCAAAACTCAAACAGCAAATATTTATGAAATAGGGCATGTGGTGTTGCCATTAACTGACTCTGACCCAAGCAGTTGGCCTCCCTGGGAGATCAGCCATGGTGAGGTCTCTTCCCCTGCTGTTTTGGACCCTTTGTGCTATGTACGTAATCAAGTGGTCATTTGCTGAAAGTTTCTATTGTGCCTGAGCCTGTGTTCTTATGATGCATCACACAGCAACTCACTCCACAACATATTTCTAATGGCAGAATCCCCACATTGGTTCGCTGACCTGTGGAGTGAGGGCTATAGGAAAGTCCAGGTGGAAGCCACTAGGATTAACTACCTAAAAAATAGAAAACCAAAAGCAATATCATGTTACTGAAGGCATTGCAGAGATTAGTGCCACCACCAAGGTCTTGAAGGTGGCAAGGATTCTGATTCCAACTGTATTCCAATTCAGCTCTCCTATTTGGCTGGTAAAGAAAATAGATGGATCCTGGAGGAAGGCAGCAGATTATTGTAAACTTAACGAGAAGATGACTCCAATTGCAGATGCTGCTTCAGAGGTGGTATCATTGCTTGAGCAAATCAACACATACTTTGGTACCTGGTATGTAGCTATTTGATTAAGCAAATGATTTTTTCTCAATACCTCTTAGTAAAGACCACCAGAAAGTTTTTTTTCAAGCTGGCAAGGTCAACAATATCCCTTCACTGTCCTACTTCATGTATGTATCAACTCTCTAGCCCTAGATCATAATCTAATCCACAGAGAACTTGGTCAGTCACCTTTTCATTTCATAATACATCACACTGCCATTATAGCAATGGCATTATGCTGACTGGACCTAGTAAGCAAAGAAGCAGTAACTACTATAGACGTGTTAATAAGGTATGTGCATGGCAGAATATGGGAGATAAATTGAACAGAAGTTCAGGAGCTTCTACTTTAGTAAAATTTCTAGACATCTAGTTGTCTAGATGCATTTGCACCTGTCTCACCTATAATCAAAAAAACAGACCTGATGCCTTATTGCCCTCTTGGAGTTTTTCTTTTAGTTCCTTACTCTTTTTTAAAACATTTTTTATTCCCCTCCCCCTTGTTGTTTACACTTGCTGTCTTCCGTCTGTGTCCATTCACTGTGTGTTCTTCAGCGTCTGTTTGTCTTTCTTCTTGTCTTTCTCTTTAGGAGGCACCGGGAACCAGTCTCAGGACCTCTGGTGTGGGAAAGAGGCACTCAATTGCTTGAGCCACCTCATCTCCCTGGTCTGCTGCATCTCTCACTGTGTCTCCTCTGCATCTCCCTTTGTTGCATCATCTTGCTGCACCAGCTCTCCACGGTGTGGACTGTTGGATCTCCACAGCATGGGCTGTCAGCTTTCTGTAGTGCAGGCTAGCAGGCTTTCACCAGGAGGTCCTGGGAGTTGAACCCAGGGCCTCCCATATGGTAGATGGGAGCCCGATTGCTTGAGCCACATACATTTCCCTATTTCCTTTTTTATAATCTGCTTTTTAATAGAAAAGTTGTAGGTTTACAGAAAAAACTACATGGAAAATACATATTTCACATATAAAGCCCTATTTTTATCAGTTTGCATTAGTGTGTTACCTTTGTTAAAACTAATGAAAGACTGTAATCGTATTATTAACTATAGTTCAATAATGCTTTATAAGTTTCTGTGTACAAGTTCTTTAAATCCTTGGTTTGATTTATTCTTAGATATTTGATTGTTCTAGTTGCTATTATAAATGGAATTTTTTCTTGATTTCCTTTTCAGATTCTTCATTACTAGTGTTTAGAAACACTACTGATTTTTGGTTGTTGAGCTTATTTGCCACCATTTTGCTGAAATTGTTTATTAGCTCTAGTAACTTTTTTTGGTGGAATTTTCAGAATTTTCTAGATAAAGGATCATGTCATTAGAAAAAAGGTGGTTTTACTTCTTCTTTTCCAGTTTTTTTGCCTTGTATTTCTTTTTCTTGCTTAATTTCTCTGGCTAAACTTCCAGTACAATGTTGAGTAACAGAGGTGAAAGTGGGCATCTTTGTCTTTTCACTGATCTTGGGGGAAAACTTTCATTAACTCACCAGTGAGTATGATGTTAGCTGTGGGTTTTTCAAAAATGCCCTTTATCATTTTGAGAATGTTTCCTCTTATTCTTAGTTATCTAAGTGCTTTTCTTTTCTTTTTATTGAGAAGGGGTGCTAGATTTTGTCAAATTACTTTTCTGCACTGATATGATCATGTGATTCTTTTCTGTCATTCTATTAATGGGATATATAAAGTTAACTGCTTTTCTTATGTTGAACTATCCTTGCAAATCTTGGAAAAAATCAAAGTTGCTTATTATGGAACAATTCATTTAATATACTGATGGATCTTGCTTGCTAGAATTTTGCTGAGATTTTTGCATCTGTATTCACAATGGATATTGGTGGGTACTTTTCTTGATGTATTTTTTTTTTTTTTTTTGTCTTTGGTAGTAGGAATATTGGTTCGCAATTTACTTTACTTGAGGTATATTTATCTGGCTTTGGTAGTAGGGAGATGGTCTCATAGAATGAGTTAGGGAGTATTACCTCTTCTTCAATTTTCTGGAAGAGTTTGAACAGGAGTGGTGTTAATTCTTCTTAGAATGCCAAGTAAAATTCACCATTGAATCCATTTAATCCTGGGCTTTTTTTTGTTTGCAGGGTTTTGATTAATGATTCACTCTCTTTATTTGGTATTTGTCTGTTGAGATCGTCTATTTGTTCTTGAATCAGAGTAGGTGGTTTGTACATTTATAGGAATTTATCCATTTCATCTATTTTGTCTAATGTGTTGAGGTACAATTGCTCATAGTATCCTGTCATAGGATACTGCAGGGTCAGAAGTAATGACTTTCCTTCCAGTTCTGGTTTTAGTTATTGATTTCTTCTCTCTCTTTTTTTCATCAGCCTATTTAAAGTTTTGCCAATTTTATTGATCTTTTCAGAGAAACAAGATTTGGTTTTGTTGATTCTCTTTATTGTTTTCTTATTCCCTGTTCATTTATCTCCATTCCAATCATCATTGTTTCCTTTGTTCTGCTTGCTTTATGTTTAGTTTATTATTGTTTTTTTAGATCCTCAAGTTGTGAAGTTAGTTGTCTGATTAGAGAACATTATTCTTTTTTTTAATGTAATCAGTTAGAGGCATATATTTCCCTCTCAGCACTGCCTTTGCTTCATCCCATTTTCCCCCCCTCCCACATATTTTTTAGAATGGTGTGTTTTCATTTGCCTCAAGATATTTCCTAATTTCCTTTGTGATTTCTTCTTTGATCCATCATTGTTTAGGAGTGAGTTGTTTAATTTCCACATATTTATGAATTTTCTAGTTCTTCTATTGATTTCTAGGTTCATTCCATTGTGGTCACAGAAGTTACAGTGTATGATTTCATTGTTTTTGAATTTATTGAGAGTTGTTTTGTGTCCTAATAGATGGTCTATAATGGAGAATGTACTAGAGAAGAATGGATATTCTTCAGCTGTTTGGTGAAATGTTCTCTATATATCTGTTAGGTCTAGTTGATTTACAGTATCATTCATATCTTCTATGCCCTATTGAAGATGTTCTATCCATTAGTGAAACTGATGTACTGAAGTCTCCTCTTAACATAGAAACATCATTTCTCTGTTGTAATCTCTGAATTATTCGCTTTATATGTTTTGGTATTCTACCATTAGATGCATATATATTTAGAATTGATATGTATTCTTATTGAATTGATCCCTTTATGTCCTTCAGAGCAGTTTCTGACAGTTTATTTTATCTGAAATTAGTATAGCTACCCCCAGCTCACTTTTGGTTACTATTTGCATGGTATCATTTTTTTTTATCCTTTCACTTTCAATCTACTTGTGTCTCTAGCTTCAAGTTGAGTCTCTTGAATACAACACATAGTTGAGTCATGCTTTTTAAAATCCATTTTGGCAATCACAGCCTTTTGACTGAAGAGTTTAATTCATTTACATTTAAAGTAACTACTGAAAGGCAGAACTTTTTTCAGCCATTTTTATTTGGTCTTTGTAAGTCATATACCTTTTTACCCCTCAATTCTTCTGTTAATGCCTATATTCATACTTATTTAGTTTTTTTGTATTACATAATTTCAAGTCCATTCTCATTTCCTTCTGCACATATGTTTTGTATATTTTTTTTGTGGTACCACTGGGCTAAAATTTAATATCCTAAGTCTAGAACATTCATGTTTGATTTCATACCAACCTAACCTCAAAAGCATATACATACACTGCTTTATTCCCCTTTATTCTCCTCATTTTTTGTTGTACTTGTTACAAATTATGTTTTTATATATTATATGTCTCAAACCACAGATTTATCCTACTTTTTAACTTTTTATGCATTTGCTTTTGGAACTTGTCAGAAGTAAAAGGTAGCATTACATATATTTTTTTAAAAACACAACAGTACTTACATTTATAATTATTTTCCCAGAAAATATCATGTTCTTGGAATGAATCCATTCCTATGGGACCTTTTGATTGGATTGAATTCAATTGGGCCTTTGACTGGAGTATTTCAGTGAGGCATAACCCAGGGTGAGTCTCAGCCCCCTAACTGGAGTCCCATATAATTGGGAGAAACATGAAAAGACAAACAGAAAGAGAGCTGCCATTTACCCTGCAATGAGAGAGAGGACTCCAGGACTGCCTACAGCCATGAAATGAGAGAACTCCTGAGACAGTGAGAGAGAGGCCAGAGGCTGGGATCAACAGAGCAGCTTGTAGCTGAAGAGACAAGACTCAGGGAGAATTGAGCCATATGCCTGATGGCCCATGGCGGAGATTGAGGAGAAAGTGAGAAAGGGGGAGAAGGCAGAGACTGCCTACCACTTTGCTGTGCCGTGTGGCAGGAGTCAAAGATCTGCCAGCAGATGACTTTTGGTGAGACAGCATCTCTAATGATGCCTTGATCTGGTCACTTCCATAGCCTCAGAACTATAAGACTTTACCCTAATAAACTCCCATAAAAAGCCAACCCATTTCTGATACTTTTGCATTGGCAGACTTTAGCAAATGAAAACAGAAATTGGTACCAAGAACGGGGTACTGCAAATGTGAACCAAAAATGTTGGAATGGCTTTAAAAATTGGTAAAGAAGATTCTGGAGGCATCGTGAAATGCTTGTTAGAAAAGGCCTAGATTGCTTTGAAGAGACTGTAGAAATATAGATATTAAGGTACTTCTGATGAGACCTTAGAAGGAAATGATGAGTGTATCATTGGAAACTTGCTTTAAAGTGGCAGAGAACTTGGTAAAAGTAACTCGTGATGTTAGATGGAAGGCAGAATTTGAAAGTGATAAAGTAAACTTGGATATTTAGCTGAGGAAACTGCCAAACTAAATGTAGAAAATTCAGCCTGGTTTCTCCTTGCATCTTACAGCAAAATGCAAGAGGAAAGGGATAAGCTGAGACCTGAACTCCTGGGCACAAAGAAGTTGATGGTTTCATAAATAAAAAGCTTCCAGAAAGCTACTCCCCAGAGCATAGTGCCCCATATGAGGGCTTAACTACACATGGAAGCTCCCAGCCATTTCCTTGCAAGTTAGATTGGAAATGCAGTTATATAGAAAGGATTTGTGGAAAGTCCTGCTGTCTGATGATTGGTACCCCTGTGAACTGCATGCAAAACCAACAAGTTTTTTTGTGAAATACACGGATGAAACCATTGTCAGTGTGGACTAAAACAGACAAAAAAGGGAGACTGAAGGAAAAATTACTTGAAAGGCAAAACCATGGAAGCTGAGGTCTGGACTTAAGACATCTTCTTGGGCCAAGAGAGGAACCCCACCCATGTGTGCAGAAAGGGTGTGAGTTTGCCTCAGCATCTGAAGAGGGAGGTTGGGCCTTCTGCCCCATTAGTCAGTAAGTGTTCTGCCACTCTATGCTCCAGAGAGGGTGATGCATATTCTCCAGAGATTAAGGAGAGTGTGCTACCACCCCAATATGCTAAGTGAGTTGAGCCTGTGCCCTAGAGATTGGAGAGAGTGTGGCCATCACTCCCATGTTCTTGGAGGGTGAGGTATAGAGCTCAGTTACCATCCAAATGCTTGATGAGGGTAGAGATAAGAAGATGGCTGCTAGGCAAGCTCTTTTCTGTATTTTTGCATTGGTAGCCTTTAGCAAACTAAAACAACTACTCATATGTTTATCTTTACAAGTGGTCTTTATTTCTTTATGTAACTTTGATCCACCATTTGTCTGGCAGGTCTAGTGTGATGAATGTCCTCAGCTTTTGTTTATTTTGTAAAGTCTTAATCTCTCCCTCAATTTTTTAAAACAGTCTTCCAGATACAGAATTCTTGGTTTGCAACTGTTTTCTTTCAGCACTTTAAATTTTTTGTCCGACTGCCTTCTTGCCTGCATGGTTTCTGGTGAGAAATCGACAGTCTTATTGGGACTCCATAACATGTACATAACATGTTACTTTTCTCTTGCAGCTTTCAGAACTCTCTCCCTGTACTTGGCAGGTAACAGTTTCACTACTATGTGTCTAGGCACGATTTTCTTCAAGTTTATCCTGTTTATTGCTCACTGGGCTTCTTTTTTTAAAGGTTTGTTTAATTATTTATTTATTTATTCATTTATTTATTTTTCACCCTTCTCCCTCTCCCTCCACCCTGCTACTTTTGCTGTCTGTGTCCATTCACTGTGCAATCTTTTGTATCTATTTCTCTTTTTTGTCTTCTCATTTTTTTCTCATCTAGGATTCACTGGGATTTGATCCTGGGGACCTCTGATGTGGAGAGAGGTTCCCTGTAAGCTGTGCCACCTCAGTTCCTGGCTTCTGCTGTGCTTCTTCCCTTTGTCTCTCTTTTGTTGCATCATCATCTTGCTATGTGACTCAACTGCATGGGCACTTGGTTCATTGCATGGGTACTCAGCTTGCCATGCAGGCACTCATGTGGGCACTCAGCTCGCTGCACGGGCACTTGGCTCACCATGCAGCCACTGGCTTGCCGTGCAGGCATGCCTATTTTCTTCTTTTTCACCAGGAGGTCCTGGGTTCCTCCCATGTGGTAGGAAGCCCTGCTTCCCTGGGCTTCTTGAATGTACACATTCATGCCTTTCATTAAAGTTTAGAAGTTTTCTGTCATTAATTCTTTGGCTGTTCCTTCTGCCCTTTCTATCTTTCTTCTCTTCCCGTGAATTTCATAGTGCATATATTGGTATACTTGATAGTGTTCCACAGGGCTCTTAGGTGCTGTTTACTTTTTGAAAATTCTTTTTTCTTTTTGCTCCTCGGCCTGAATTATTTCAATTATCTTGTCTTTACATTCACTCTGCTGTTGAACTCCACTAGGGAATTTTTCACTTATTGAGGCCTTCAATTCCAGTATTTCTGTTTGATTCCTTTTTAAAATTTCTATCTTTTCACTAAAATTCTCAAACTGTTCAATAATTGTTTTCCTGATACTCTTTCATTCTTTTTCTGTGTTTTCTTTCACCTCCTTGAGCATAGAGGATCATTTTTCTCAAAGTCTTTGTACAGAACATTCAAAGTCTGGTCTTTGCAGATGGTTTCTGAAATTTTATCTTTTTCCTGTGGATGAGCCATCATTTCTGATTTCCTTTTTTGTTTCAGCCTCTGAGCTTTGTTTTCCTTAAATCTATATCTAAGTAGTGATATGAAAGAGATATTCTTGAGTGCCAGGAACTAACATAAAGAAACAAACCAAGACAAAAACTCCTTTCACAGTCTTTGCAAATTGTATCTGTATTCACCGGCTTTTCCTTGAGTTTCACCCTCCTATCAAAAAGATCAGCCTGAGGCAAATCTACAGTGCAGGGTCCCCTTTTTCTGAGCCTGTGTCTTGTCCTGAACTTATACTTGCTCCTGGTCTCAGAAATTCTCTTGTTTAAAGGAATTTTAATGCCCCCTGTATTTCCTGTGGCACAGACTTTCTCACTGTTCCAGGTGCTCATTGCATGACTTAAAACAGTAATCCTTTACCCCATGCTGGTTTGACTTAATTGTTTATTACTCTGCTTTAGCTGTCTGCAAGCTGATTCTGCCTGCAAGGAAAGTTGTGGAAGGGCAAGCCCAAGATGAGTTTCCTGATTCAGTCTTAAAGGCTGATTGATAGATTGGAATGGACATGCAGACACCCAGTGTGCACAAGTAGTTGTTGTGCTCCTTCTGGTATAGGACCAGGAACCCACTATGGGAGCAAAGACTGGCTCCACATTTGGCTGTGGATAGGCTGGGAGAGGAACTAGCAAGGGTGCTATGAGTTTCTTACCATTTTCAAAGCTGTGTTTTTTTTACTTGAACCTTGCCCAATTACTTCAACCCTTTAACTGTTTTCTGAGATTTTCCAGAAGATGGCTCTGTCAGTGTTTTCTAGTTGTTCAAAGATTCTGTGGGGAATGTTGCCCAGGGTGTTTTATGCTACTACCTTGATGCACTATTCTTTGGATTTTCAAGGTAACATAGTCCTCATTTGGGTTTGCTTTTTCAGCCCATTTAACAAGTGACCTGAAAAGATGGTGGTTGTGGGTGGGTAGCAGAACAAGATGAGGCTCTGCAACAATTCCAGGCTGCCATGCAAGCTTCTCTGCTACTTGGGTCATATGATCCAGCAGTTTCAATGATGCTGGAAATGTCAGTGACAAATAGAAATGCTGTCTGAAGCCTCTGGCAGGATGCTATAGGAGAACCATGGTAGAGACCCTTGCAATTTTGGAGCAAAGCCCTGCCATCCTCAGCAGATAACTACTCTCATTTTGTGAAATACCTTTTGTCTTAGTCCTGGGCTTTAGCAAAAACCAAATGCTTAACCATGGACCATTAATCACCATGAAATCGGAGTTGCCCATCATGAACTGGGTATTGCCTAACCCACGAAGCCATAAAGTTGGGTATATATAGCAGCACTCCATCATCAAGTGGAAGTGGTACATATGAGATTAGGCTTGAGCATGACCTGAAGGTCCAAGTAACTTATACAAGGAAGTGGCTCAAATACCTATTATGACCACTCATGCTCCATTATCTTCTTTCCAGACCTCCCAGCTATGATTTCTTAGGGAGGTCCCTACAATCAATTGACCAAGGAAGCAGAAACTCAGGCCTAGTTTATAGACTGTTTTGCATGTGTATCAGTTTGATATTTTTTATGAATTCCAAAAATAGATATTGGACTGTGTTTTTAAACTGGTCTGTTCGTATGGGTATATTAGATTGTATTAGATTCAGAGGCTTCACTTTTACTTTATTAAATCAAGATTAGGGCTTTTATTTGACCATGTCATTAGGGCATGCAGGGTTGAATCCCTACCCCATTGGTGGGGATAAAACAGATTCTCACATGGAAGTAAATACAAGGAGAAGGGGAACACAGAATGAGACAAGCAGGAAGAGAGAGTGCTCCACAGACACAGCCCTGGGAAAAGAGATGAGCCTGATAGTCTACAGTTCACCTTGTGGAGAGACCAGAGCAGCTGAGCGCAGAAAGAAATGAGCCCCAGGGAGGCTGAGGAGCCTTATGCCAGCCGACAGCTGAGAATGGAAGACGCTGGGACCACGGAGCCTTAATTAGGAAGAAGGAAGGCTGAACCCTTACAGACATCACCCACCATCTTGTGTCAACAGACTTTGGGTGAGAAAGCAGCTTTTATGGTACCAAGAGTCAGACTTTTTAGGGCTTGGTAACTGTAAGCTTCTACCCCAAATAAGTATTCTTCATAAAAGGCAACAGAGTTCTGGTACTCTGCATTAGCACCCCTTTGGCTGACTAATGTACAGGTACGATCTGAAAGTAAAAAACAGCAGTACTACAGCTGCCCTTTTTGGGGGCATCCTTCAAGGACAGTGATGAAGGGAAATCGTTCCAGAGGGCCGAACTTTGAGCAGTGCACCTGGTTGTTCATTTAGCTTAGAAGGAGAAATGGCTAGAAGTGCATTTGTATACTGATTCATGGGGGTATGGCCAATCATTTAGCTGGATGGTTGGGGACTTGGAAGGAACATGATTAGAAAACTGGTGACTAAGAGGTCTGTTAGAGAGGTATGTGGACAGAATTTTCTAAATGGGCAAAAAAATGAAGATATTTGTTTCCCATGTGAATTTTCACAAAAGTGTAACTTCAACAGAGGTGAATTTAAATAATCAAGTGGATAGGATGATATATTAAGTGAATACCAGTTTGCTTCTTTCCCCAGCCATTCCTGTCAGTGTCCTATGGGCTTATGAACAAAGTAGCCATCATGGTAGGGATGGAGGTCACACAAGCTCAGTGACATGGACCTCTATTCACCAAAGTGAACCTGGCTACAGGTATTGTTGAGTGCCCAATATGTCAGCAACAGAGACCAACACACTTGCCAATATGGCACTGTTTCCCAAGGTGATCATCCTGCTACCTAGTGGCAAGTTGATTACATTAACCACTTCCGTCATGGAAGTGACAGCATTTTGTACTTATTGGGAAAAAAACTTGTCCTGGATATAGATTTGCCTTCCTTATACATGAAGCTTTCTACAAAAACTACTGATGTGGGCTATAAGTAAAAAGCTCTTTGTCTCTTCAGAGATAACTAAGTTGTTTGACTTGTGAGTGTAGAACGGTAAAAGGCTGCAGTCCTGCTCTTAAAAACCAGCAGCGGCTCCAGTCCCAAGAAATGTTTAACAATGCGAGGGCTATAAACTTTAAGTATTTAAGAGAAATGCAAAAACCAAATACTCTAAAGGCTTATCTAAAATGTCTAGAGTCCATGCTAAAAGCTTACCTAAGATGTAAAAGATATATGCTAATTAAAGCCTATTGAAAACTGAAACAAAGGGACCATTTAGCCTTTCCTCTCTGTATAAAAGACATTTGAAAATCTTGTTCAGAGCTCGAGATTCAAACTAAAAGCTCCCAAGTCCGGCCGGCCGTCAATAAACCATTTTTCCTTCTCAAAATCATTGCTGAGTCCTAGCCTCTCTATACTCAAATAATTAAACTTCTCTTAAATTCCACAACACTACCATCTGTGGAACTTACAGAATGTCTTATCCACTGTCATGTTATTCCACATAGCACTGCTCCTGATCAAGTAACTCACTTCATAACAAATGAAATGAGGCAATGGGCTCATGCTCATGGAATTTCCTAGTCTTATCATGTTCCTCATTACTGTGAAGCAGCTGGATTGACAGAACAGCTGGATTGACAGAACATAATTTTCAAGGCTCAATTATGTACCAAGTATATGACAATTCCTTGCAGGGCTGGGAAGTGTTTTCCAGGAGGCTGTATATGTTCTAAATCAGTGTCCAAAATGCAGTATCTCCTATAGCCAGGATTCACGGGTCCAGGAATCAAGGGATGGAAATCGGAGTGGAACCATTCACTATTACCCCCAGTGATCCACTTGAAAGTATTTTGCTTCCTGCTGCAATCTTATGCTATGCCTGGTTGGATGTCTTGTTCTAAAAGGAAGAGTCCTACCAGTAGACACAACATTTCTTTTTTTTTTGTATGAGCGGGGACATTAGAACCCTATATTCTGCTGAGACTTTGCCAGATAAACCTGTGATGGCCTGCCTTGTGGAGACTACAAAATGTGAAGCTTGTATCATCTGCCCCAGGGAGTCTGGACCCCCTCCAAGCCCCGAGGCAAGTACCAGTCAAACTCTAGCATACACTGCCCAACCTCTACCCTGCCCTGAGGAATTTGCCTTCCTAACCCCTGCCTGAAGAGATTATTCTCCCCACACGAAAATACAAAGGAATGCCCTGAGGTCAGTAGCTTGGGAGCATTTCTAATCCTTTTTACCACCCCCACACACCTCTTCTCTTCGAGAACTATTACTAGACTAAAATCACAACAAAGTCCCAAAGGTGAAGTACAAGTGTGAACCATGAGGAAGTACGTTATTCTCTTTAAGAACTGCAAGAGTTTTCCAACATATATAGATGGAAATCCAGGAAATGCGTGTGGGAATGGATACTAAGGGTATGAGATAATAGTGGAAGGAATTTAAAGTTGGATCAGGATGAATTTCTTGATATAAGCCCACTAAGCAGAAATTCTGGAGTCAAAGCTGTAGCTTTGAAGCAGGCTAGTAAGACAGGGAATTAATATATAGATCTGGAACCTGGCAGTGTCCACGTGGACATCTGTAACCCTCAGGATGGCTGCTGGAAAAACCCCACCCCCAGGATTCTGCTATTCAGAACAAAAATTTCTGGAAGCAAAGAAAAGCCGGGGATGTTCCCTAAGTACTTTATCATTGGGTCCTCACTGCAACAATGTTTCTATTGACCTAGAAGTTAAGTCTACCACCTGGTCACTTTGGGCTTCTCATACTTCTAAATCAGTAGGCAAAGAAGGGAGTTAATATACTGGCTAGGATGACTGATCCTGATTATCAAGGGGAAATAGGCCTGCTACCACACAATGGAGGTAAAGAAAAGTATGCCTGGAATACAGGTGATCCCTTAGGACATCTTTTAGTACTACCATGCCTGTGATTAATGTAAACTATAACAACTCAATCTGGGTGAGATTACTAATGGTACTATTGAAGGTTTGGGTCACCTGTGATACAAAAAATAACAACAGTTGAGGTGCTTGCTGAGAGTAAAAGGAATACAGAGGGAAGCAGACTTAGCCCAGTGGTTAGGGTGTCCGTCTACCACATGGGAGGTCCATGGTTCAAACCCTGGGCTTCCTTGACTCGTGTGGAGCTGGCACACGTGCAGTGCTGATGCACGCAAGGAGTGTGCCCCATAAGGAGAGCCGCCCAGCGCCAAAGAAAGTGCAGCCTGCCTAAGAATTGCGCCGCCCACACCGAGAGCTGACACAACAAGATGATGCAGCAAAAAGAAACACAGATTCCCGCGGTGCTGACAACAACAGAAGCGGACAAAGAAGACGCAGCAAACAGACAGAGAACAGACAACTGGGGTGGGGAGGGGAAGAGGAGAGAAATAAATAAATAAATAAATCTTTGGGGGAAAAAAGAGCAGCTCTAGAAGAAAGGGCCATGCAGTAGGAAGGGGAACATTAAAAAAAAAAAAAAGGAATACAGAATGGGTAGTGGAAGATGGTAGTTACAAATATGAGCTACAATCATGTGACTAGTTGCAGAAATGAGAAGTAAGATGGTTTTTATGCGTAGTTGCTCTTGTTTTATTCTAAATATATATATACAAAATATCTATAAAGCACATCTCTTTTTTGTCTTCCCTTTCTTATCACATTACCAAATAACATAAGTTGCATTAATTTTAGGTTATAGTATTTAGGTACAGGATACTGAGTTTGTACACTTCATACACGTACACTCAAATATACTATAGTTAAATAAAAATGGAAGTAAAATATTTTAAGTAATCAATAGGAAGGCAGAAAAAAATAAACAAAAAAAATAGTTAAGAAACAAAAGTACAAGGGTGGGCATAAGTCCTAACATATCAGTAATCACATAGATGTAAATGGTCTAAATGCAGACATTAAGACAGAGTTGGCAAAGTGGATTAAAAACATGACCTTTGAGGCTGGTTTGAAGTAGAATTCTTCCAGAGAGAATTCACTTCTGTCCATTTGTGTGGAGACATTTCCAACCTAGGTTCACTTTAAATTAAATTTTTCTGGGCTTGATGTTTTTTAGAGTGCACATATAGTCCAAATCTGAGCCATCTTGTGCTTTGATATGAAGAGATGACAACTGGACTCAAACTCCTCTCCAGAAACAGCAACACCTGGAGAGTTAGATCTGGGTTAAAACTGTTTACTCAAAAATACAGTGAACTGATGCTATATTCTAGATACTATGATCTATACAATGAACTAAAGCTGTGCTAGATTTGCCTATGTTTAGTGCAAAGATTGAAGTTACTGTGAGGAATATTAACCATATGATTCAGATTGTTCATTAAATGAGTTATAGGACCCAGCTATTGCAAATCTCTTTTGGGGCAGTGGTATTTAGCAAAATAGAAAAGCTAATGTGGCAGTTTGATATTGTTTATGAATTCCAAAAACAGATATTGGATCATGTTTGTAAACTGGTCTGTTCTTCTGGGCATATTAGATTATATTGGATTCTGAAGTTTCACTTTTACTTGATTAAACAATGATTACGG
This sequence comes from Dasypus novemcinctus, assembly GCF_030445035.2. NCBI lineage: Eukaryota > Metazoa > Chordata > Mammalia > Cingulata > Dasypodidae > Dasypus > Dasypus novemcinctus. The sequence goes on from NC_080675.1 coordinate 43,338,561, forward strand.
CTTTGGTTGGGCCACGTCAGTAGGACATTGAGTCTCCATCCCCTGGGTGGGTGTGGACTCACAAGAAAACCACACTGCAGAAAAGGGAGGTGAGAGTTTTGATCCTGGAGCCTCAGAAGTAAAGACACAGAGAAGCAGATAAGTGAGTAAGGAGAGAAGGTTCAATTAGACATGGCAGAGGCCCTGGGAAGAGAGACAGCTATTCACCTGATAGTCTACAGATGGCCTTATGGAGCAAGCAGAGAAGATAAGTCCAGAGAGAAATGAGTCCTGGGAAGAGAAGAACCCAGGAATCCTAAACCCTTGCAAACATTGGCAGCCATCTTGCTCCAACATGTGGCAACAGACTTGGGTGAGGGAGGTAGCTTACACTTTATGGCCTGGTAATGTAAGCTTCTACCCTAAATAAATACCGTTTATAAAAACCAACCAATTTCATTAGCAATCCTTTGGCTGACTAATACAGGTAGGGAGATGGGGAAGCAAGGGCAAAGGTAGCAACTTTCCTGTGGTTCCTTACCAATGTCAGTCTCACTTGTCTTTTGAAACCAAGTGCATCTTCTGTGATGTTGAGACCTAGAGGCTGTGCCTGAAACATTGTGGACATGCCCCAAGACAATGTACTTGCTATGTATGCTGTATTTACTGTCCTGTAGCCTTTTATATGCTAAGTAAAGTTCTTGTGTTTAAAAAGCAGAAATCTGCAAGATGGCAATATTGTTGATATTAAATTATTATTTTAAATGACACATGTTGTTTTCACATGATCTAAATAATTCTTCGGGGTAATATGATTCACTGATAAAATGTGGCAAAAATAGATTAGCCCTATTTATTTTGTCCATAAAGCCTGACTAAAGCACTTTATGCCCTACTATTATGGATAATTCTATATAATCTAAAAAATTAAATGAATATTTAAAATGCAATTGAAAGAAGTTATTGAGGATTACAATGACAAATCTCTTTATAAAATGAAAAACTGCTCATCAATTTTTTTTATTAACTTATTCATTTTTTCCCCCATTCTAATCCATATTTTATTTCTCCATCCTGAGGACCCTGGGATGATGATGCCCACTCCACCTCTAAGTTGAGAAAGGGCTTAGATCCCATATGGCTGATGGATGGGACTCTCCTACTTGTAGCCGTAGACTCTCTCAGTTCCTTGGTGTGGTGGTTGACCATCCTCACCTTCTTGTTAGCTGGCCTGGGTAAGTCCAACAAACTGGAGAGTAGGTGTTGCAACTCTGCTGAGGCTCAGGGCCCAGCTGACACATGGACAGTCCAGAGATTCAAGTCTCCAGGGCACACACCAACTCCAGCGCCAACCACAGGTTCAGTAAGAGTGACAGAAGAGGCATGAACTCAGATATTCATTTGTTCTTAGTGAGTAAATCTATATAATAAAGAACCTCATAGCATTTCTATGAGTTAGATAATAACACTAAATAACTAAGTAGAAATCACCATACGAGCTAATTGCAAAATCTAGAATAGAACTGACTCAGATTTCCAGGGCAGTCATAACAATGTAATGCAAACTGGGTGGTTTAGCACCAAACAGTAGCCGGAAAGTTATTATCTCACAGCTCTGGAGACTAAAAATCTGAAATCAAGGTGTCAGCAGAGCCATGCTTCCTCTGAAATCAGTAGGAACTTCTAATCCTTGCCTCTTTCCTGGCTCTGGTGGTAGATTGCCAGCAATCCATGGCATTCTTTGTCTCAATCATCACATTGCATTCACCCTTTGTCTATATGTCTGTGTCCAAATTTCCTCTTTTTATAAAGACACTGATCATATTGGATTAAGGGCTCACCCTACTCCAGTTTTGACCTTATTTTAATAGCCTAATTTTCTGTGTAACACTAATATTAAAAAAAGGTCAGATTCTGAGATACTGGAGGTACTGGAGGATTAGAAATCCCAACATACCTTTTTGGGGGACCCAATTCAATCTGTAACAAAAACCCAAGTAATAATAGACCATAGTGGTTGCTCTATTATTGCTAATGAAATTAACCCTTTCTTTTTTTCAATTAAAAAAAATTGATGGATTGGTCATGTTCAAGAAAACAAAAGAATCTGATTTTTTTAACAAGTCAATGGGGCATAAAATATAGACTCAGGGATATTATATACTACTAATTTGTGAGGGCAGTTCAATTAGGTACTAGGACAGAAAGTGCCAAACCTAGTTAGGTAACTTGCCAAAGTTCACATAGCTAGTAAATGCAAACAAATGCAAGGATATGAACTAAGGTGCCTGATTTCAAAGTTAGAGCTTGTAATCAATGGTGCCAATCAAGATGGATGTACGAACTATAGCATTTCTCTCCTACTGATTCTGGACAGAATTAAAAAGAGTGACTACCTGAGGATGCTGAAAAGTAACCAATAGCAGGCAGACTGGGGACTGAAGTCAAAACTTGAAAAACTGTCCTTACTGGGGCTAGTCTCATTTGCAAACTGCACTTCAAAAAACTTAATCACAATATGTACCAAGTCTCAGACTAACTTGTGAATGGTGTATACGCTGGGCAGATCCAAACAGTATAGCATAAGCAGAGCCACCAACCACTGAAGGTGAGAAAAAATTTTGCTTAATTTAACCAGACTGATCGAACACTAACATAAACAAACTAAAAATCCCACAAAAGATTTTCACATAACCCAGAGTCTCACAATATAATATTCAAAGTGTTCAGGATACAATCCAAAATTACATGACATACAAAGAACCAGGAAAGTTTGAGTTATTCTCATGGAAAAGACAATAGATATTGACCTGAGGTGTCCCAGATATAGGAACTGTCAAAAAATAATTTTACATAATTATGTAACTACTTATTACATAATAACAATTGACCTGTGGGACAGTAACAAAAGATCTATCATTCATATATCATAGGCATTCCAGAAGGAGAGGAGAAAGAGATTGCTGCATAGAAAATATTTGGAAAAATAATGGCTGAACCTTTCCCCAAATTGGTAAAAAACATAAATTTAGGAAACTTAGAAAGCTCAGTGAACACCAAAAGGATAAATGCAAAGAAAAACCACTCCTGGGCACATCATAATCTGGTTTGCTGAAGTCCAAGTTTAAGAAAAAGATCTTCAAAACAGAGAAAAATGATAACATTACACATAAGGGAATAGCATTTGAAGGACTATGTAATTCTCTTTAGGAACCATGGAGACAGAATACAGTGGAATAACCTTTTTTTAAAGTGCTGAATGACGGGAAACGGACTTTGGCCCAGTGGTTAGGGCGTCCGTCTACCACATGGGAGGCCGGCAGTTCAAGCCCCGGGCCTCCTTGACCCGTGTGGAGCTAGCCATGCGCAGTGCTGATGGCGCGCAAGGAGTGCCGTGCCACGCAGGGTGTCCCCCGCGTAGGGGAGCCCCACGCGCAAGGAGTGCACCCATAAGGAGAGCCGCCCAGCGCGAAGGAGGGAGCAGCCTGCCCAGGAATGGCGCCGCCCACACTTCCCGTGCTGCTGACGACAACAGAAGCGGACAAAGAAACAAGAAACAAGACGCAGCAAAAAGACACAGAAAATAGACAACCGGGGGAGGGGAGGGGAATTAAATAAATAAAAATAAATCTTTAAAAAAAAAAAAAAAAAAAAAAAATAAAGTGCTGAATGACAATAACTATTAACATGTAATTCTAGTGAAAATATCCTGCAGGAATGAAGGTAAGGTAAAGATTTTTTTTTCCCCAGCAACTGTTTTATTTTGTTTTATTTTATTTTATTTTATTTTTTATTTTTAGTGATAATATTCTTGTTATATTATCTCATAATTTGTAACAAATGTTCCCCAACAATATAGTAGTGTGTTGGTGGATGGTTGTTGTATGGGAATTCCACACATGTTCATGATTGTTTTGAAATTTCACAACTCTCTAATAAAAATATATTTTAGAACAAGAAGTAAAACTATCTCTTTTCTGAGATGACATGATCTTAGAAGTAGAAAAATCCTATAGCAATCACACAAACACATGTCTATTTACACTTATGCACACACACATCCTACCTATTAGAGCTAATACATAAATGCAGTAAAGTTTCAGGATGAAAGATTAACATGCATAAGTCAATTGTATTTATTTTTATTTATTTTTTTATTTTTTGATAATTAAATGGGTTTTATTATTTTTTTCCATTTCATGCTTTCCATGAAAATCTTTCTTTTTTTGGTCTTTATTTATTTTTTTAATATTACATTAAAAAAATATGAGGTCCCCATATACCCCCCCTCACCCCACTCCTCCGCCCATAACAACCTCCTCCATCATCATGAGATATTCATTGCACTTGGTGAATACATCTCTGAGCACCACTGCACCTCATGGTCATTGGTCCACATCATAGCCCACACTCTCCCACATTCCACCCAGTGGGCCATGGGAGGACATACAATGTCCGGTAACTGTCCCTGCAGCACCACCCAGGACAACTCTAAGTCCTGAAAACGCCCCCACATCTCATCTCTTCCTCCCACTCCCTACCCCCAGCAGCCACCATGGCCACTTTCTCTACATCAATGTCACATTTTCTTCGATTACTAATCACAATAGTTCATGAATAGAATATCAGTAAGTCCACTGTAATCCATACTCTCTTCCTCCATCCTGTGGACCTTAGAATGATTGTGTCCACTCCACATCTATATCAAGAGGGGACTTAGATTTCACATGGATGCAGTTCTCCTGCTTTCAGTTGCAGGCAGTCTTGGCTCCCTGGTGTGATGGTTGACCTTCTTCACCTCCATGTTAGATGAGTGGGGTAAGTTCAATAAACCAGAGTGTAGGAGTTGCAAGTCTGCTGAGGCTCAGGGCCTGACTATCACATGGTCAGTCCAGAGATTCAGGTCCCCTGGGTATACATTAAACCCCAGCACCAACTGCAGTCCAGCAACTGTTTTAAAAACTAGAGCTTTAACTATTGACAACATAACAGTGATATACTAATACAACCCTATAAATCAGGTGTTTAAAACCTTGACATGGACCAATTCACTTAATCAAAAGACAGTGGTACAATAAAAATAGCCTGATTAGCTATATGAGAAAAACAAAACAAAAACGAAATCAGTAAATGATAGAATCAGAATAGAACCCAAGCAGTCTGACCATGTTCTTAACCATTGCAGGCATACCTAATTTCACTGGACTTCATTTTATTGCACTTCATAGATGTGTTTGTGAAAAAATGAAGGTTTGTGACAACTCTGCATCAAGCAAGTTGGGTAAGCACCATTTTTGCAACAGCATGTGCTCATTTCCTGTCTCTGTGTTGTATTTTGTTACCTCTCACAGTATTTCAAAGTTTTTCGTTGTTAGTATATCCATTATGGTGATCATTGATCTGTGAGGTTTCTATTGGGATTGTTTTGGATAATTCTGCATATAAGACGGTGAACTTAATCGATAAATGTTGTGCATGTTCTGGCTGCTCCACTGACAGGCTATATCCCCATCTCTCTCCCTGTCCTCTGACCTCCCTCCTTCCTGAGACACAACAATGCTGAAATTAGGCCTATTAGTAACCTTACAATAGCCTTTAAGAATTCAAGTGAAAGGAAGCCTTGCATGTCTCTCACTTTAAATCAGAAGCTAGAAATGACTAAGCTAGGTGAAGAACACATATCAAAAGCAGACATAGGCCAAAAGTGAGGCCTCTTGCACCAAACAGTAGCCAAGTTGTAAACAGAAAAAAAAAAAAAAAGTCCTGGAAGGAAATTAAAGTGCTACTCCAATTCACATGAATTTACATGTGTTCACATGAATGATAAGAAAGCAAGCAAAAGAGTACATACTGTTGGTAAGGAGAAAGTTTTAGTGGTCTGGATAGAAGCTCAAACCAGCTACAACATTCTCTTAAGCCAAAGCCTACTCCAGAGCAAGGCCCTAACTCTCTTCAGTTCTATGAAAGAGAAGAGAAGTTTGAAGTTAGCTGAGTTTGGTTCATGAGGTTTAAGGATAGAAGCTGTCTCCAAAACATGAAAGTGCAAGGTGAAGCAGCAAGTGTTGCTGTAAAAGCTGCAGCAAGTTATCTAGAAGATCTAGCTAAGGCCATTGATGAAGGTGGCTACACCAAACAACAGATTTTCAATGTAGATGAAATACCCTTCTATTGGAAAAAGATACCATCCAGGACTTTCATAGCTAGAGAGGAGAAGTCAATGTGTGGCTTCCAAGCTTCAAAGGACAACATCTTGTTAGGGGCTAATGCAGCTGATGACTCTAAGTTGAAGCCAATGCTCATTTAGCATTCCAGAAATCCTGGAGAATTATGCTACATCTTCTAAAATCTACTCCTCCTGTATCCTATAAATGGAAGAACAAGGCCTGGATGACAGCATATCTATTTTCAGCATGGTTTACTGAACATTTTAAGCCCACTGTTGAGACCTACTGCTCATAAAAAAAGATTCCTTTCAAAATATTACTGCTTATTGACAATGCATCTGGTCATCCAAGACCTTGATGGAGGTATTCACCAAGATGAATGCTGTTTTCATGCCCGCTAACACAGCATCCATTCTGCAGCTCACCGATCAAGGAGTCATTTTGACTTTGAAGTCTTATACTGAATAAATACATTTTGTTAAGCTATAGCTGCCATAGGCAAGGATTCCTCTGATGGATCTGGGCAAAGTAGATTGAAAACCTTCTGGAAAGGATTCACCATTCTAGATGCCATTAAGAGCATCCATGATGCATGGGAGGAGGTCAAAACATCAACATTAACAGGCATTTGGAAGAAGTTGATTCCAACCCTCATGGATATCTTTGTGAGGTTCAAGACTTCAGTGGAGGAAGTGACTGCGTGTATGGTAGGAACAGCAAGAAAATTAGAATTAGAAGTGGAACCTGAGGCTAGATTTTATAAATTGGTTGATTTTTATAAAGGGCCTTTATTTGGGGTAGGAGCTTACAGATTCCAGGCCATAAAGCATAAGTACTTCCTTCACCAAAGTCTGTTTTCCCATGTTGGAGCGAGATGGCTGCCGACAGCTGCTAGGGTTCAGGCTTCCTGGGTTCCTCCCTTCCAGGGTCTTGCTTCTCTTCACATTCAAGGTTCCTTTCTTCCTAGAGCTTGCTTCTTCCTGGGTTCAGGGTTCCTCTCTTCCTGGGGCTGGCTTCTCTTTCCTCTATGAGCTTAGTTCCCAGGGCTCCAACTTAAGGCTTCAGCATCAAAGTCCAACATCAAAAACCCTCAACTCTGTCCTTAGCCATGTCTTTTATCTGTGAGTCCCCACTCTTAATAATGTGGCCCAATCAATGCCCTAATCATAACTTAATCACCCCAGGTACAGACCAGATTACAAACATAATCCAATATCTATTTTTGGAATTCATAACCATATCAAACTGCTACATCAGATGAGCAGAGAAAGTAGTTTCTAGAGATGAAATCTCCCCCTAGTGAAGGTGCTGTGAACATTGCTGAAATGACAACAAAGGATTTAGAATATTACTTCCACTTTGTTGATAAAACATGAGGACACTGACTCCAATTTTGAAAGAAGTTCTACTATTGGTAAAATGTTATCAAACAGCATCACATTCTACAGAGAAATCTTTCAGGAAAAGGAAGAGTCAATCACTGTCATAGACTTCATTTTTGCCTTATTTTAAGAAATTCCCACAGCCACACCAATGTTCAACAACCGCCACCCTGATCAGTCAGCAGCCAGCCATCAACATCAAGGAAAGACCCTCCACCAGCAAAAAGATTCCAACTCTCTGAGGGCTCAGATAATAGTTAGTATTTTTTAGCAACAAAGTATATTTTAATTAAGGTACGTATATTGTTTCATTAAAAAAATGTTACAGTACACTGAGAGTAAAATAAAGGGCAAAGAACTTTTATATGCAGTGGGATAACCAAAAAATTTTCTTGAATTACTTTGCTGATATATTTGCTTTATTGCTGTGTTCTGGAATTGAACCAGCAATATCTCAGGTATTCTTGTACAACATATTACTGCTCAACTTAACTTGTACAAGAACAACTAGAGTATACTAAGTTAATCAAGTAGACGAAAAACATTTGAAATGTAAGATTTAGTGGTTTTAAAAAATTAATTTTGTTTAAATGCTGTGCTTTAGAGAAAAAAATTGGAAGGCAGTTTAAATAGGAATCAGTTTAATGCAATCTTTACCTTGAAAAATGTTATTAAAACTACAGTAAAACATTGATTTATTAAAAACAGCTATTACAGCAAATATTTTTGAGTACTTACTATGTGCCAGGAGTTGTTTTGGGGGCTGATGATATAAAAATGAGTAAGAGAAAGTTCCTGCTCTTAGGATTTGTATACAAATTAGGTAAGACAGATGAGTAAATAACCAATTGTAATATAGAAGACATGCTATAAAAGAAGGATGTATGAGGTCCAAAGAAAGTACAAGATATAATACAAGGGCTGTAGAAAAGAAGCAATAATCTAATCATGGCAGTTGTTATAAAAATAATTTTTAAAAGAAGGCTTTGAGAAGTATATAAAATGAACATGCATATGTTCTACAGTTCCATTTTCTATAACTACTATAACTAGACTACTCTGTTCCCTATTTGTAAATAAGCTCTCTGGTCAAGCAAGCAATGAGCAAAAAGAAAAGTCAACAGAAGCTAATTACATGCTATGTATGGGTTTTAATTTTCAAAACCTTTAGAAAAAAGAAGATGGATCTATTCCAAAATATTAAGAATCAGCTTCTGCTGATTAATTTTCCACTCACTTAGCAGTACATTGCCTTCTAATTGTGGCAAAACAGAAAGCAGAAAAGGAATTAAGAAAAACCTGTCATTAAGACAAGATATGACATTTCTATCCTGGATCAAGAGAGCTATACTTAATTTAAAGAGTTACCTTAATAGTTGCAAATGAAAATTTCTCTAGTTAACTATGGAATCTTTAAGGTGGGACAGATCTTATTTTTCTCTCTCTCTTTGATATCTCTAATGCTTAGCATAGGGCCTAGTAAATAAGTACAGTATTATGTTTGCTGAACTTATAATCATTATGAAAGAATTAACAAGAGGTGAAGTTTAATTCTTTCTTGACTATATTCCTTATATATTAGAAAAAGTTCTTTTATGTTCAAAAACCACCACTAAATTGTATAGGAAAAATGGGATTAAATGTGAACCTTAACCTCATATGTGTAGATAACATAAATAAGACTTGAAAAAAAGAACAGCACAAAAGGATTAACTTGAGTTCTTTGAAAACCAGCATGCATTTTTAAATTGAAAGTCCATATCATGCTACTCTTTTTTTGCTATTACTAAAATTAAATCTTATAATAAATATGACAGCAAAGATAATACAGAACTAACGAACTGTTCACATTCTCCTGTGGTTATCCTTCAAGTGACTGCCACTAATGGGATGTAAACTTAGTGTAACAGAAAGTACATTATGACTCATATTCCATATAATTAAGTGGAGTTATTTACTTTTATATTCATATTGCACACAAAATACATAAACACACTGCAATTATAACGCAACCATGCATTTTTAGGTTGCTCTGTGATCATGTGCTTTTCAATCAATGGTCACTCAATCAACAGATTCTAAGTTGACACTTCTATTTTTAACTTAAATGATGTATGTTGTCCTCAGCTAGGGCCTTTTAATCTAAGAGTTCCTAAAACAGTAACAAATAAATAACTAAAAAATCAGATTGAGGATAGATGTGTCAACAAAGGCATAGTTTTAAAAACAGTAATTAATATAATTTAAATTTACTGGTGTCAATAACTAAAATATTATACATATTAATTCAACTTTTTCTCATGACCACACATTCCATATGTATATTTACAAATTGGAATTAAAAACTCCTAACTTGTAAGTACGTATTATTTTAATTAACTCTGCTTTTTAGTATTGTTAAATAAGTATTTAGCAACAATTAATGAATATCAAATGATGGACTCTTTTCTGGGTTAAAAGTGACAACTTTTTTTAGCAGTATATAATTTTGGCAGCATAATATTCATTAATATAAATACTCCAAAAGTTTAGGTCATAATATGCAAGAGTAAACAAAAAAGCTCTTGAAGGAAACTATGGCCAAAAATTAGCACAAAAGGTACTAAGACTCCTAACTCTGGAAAATGAAAGGGGGCAAATATAAGTATTCTTAGGTTCTTCAGTCTATTGTAGTGATTACTGGTATGGAATTGATAGTCTTTACAATGTGTTTGTGACTTTCTTACCTAGAGAGCATGCCCAGAGGTGTAACATTAAGTGATCCCATCAGCATTGCCAGGGCCATACCTGGTGCTTCCCGCTCTATTACTTCTTTTGTGGCCTGTAATTAAAGATTAAATAGCAGACTGAGTGAAATTAGGAAAACCAGAAGGAAGAGTAACAAAATTCACTTAAAAAAAAAACCTATAAACTGTGCTTTCAACAAACCATAATTTTCAGTTCCCCAACTTTTTTAAGCATCAGGACTCAGTTCTTAGGGACCACAAAGTAAATGCTGAAGACAAGGAAAATCCAGATAACTTTTATATTAACAGTCCTTTTTTATTCTCTATAGCTTAGAAGTATTTGATAGAAACCCCATCTCGCTTAATAACCTAAACTTAAAAAATGAAGCCTCAGATCTAAAAAAGCTCAATAGCTTTTCAGTGTAAGAAATCTGGGTATTTTCCTTTTTTAAAAAAAATTACTCCTGCAATCATTAATTCCTAAACATCTGATATCATCTTATATGCTCCTAGCTTTACAATTTTATGATATTACTAAAATGAACTCAATAAATCATAAAATCTAGATTTTACCATCTTCTATATCTTCAATATAAATCAGCAATTGTGCTAAACCCTATGTAAACAATATCAAAAAGTAAGTTTCTATTCCTTGTAAATGCCTGGCTTGTCCAGCCAATCGGCTATCTCCAACTCTGCCAGCTAATTTCCTCATTGCTAAGCAACTGCCTGCACTAAGTATATTGGGAAAAGTAGTCTGCATTAACCAATAAAAACTTTCTCCTAATGTACTCCCTTGTTCTGTCTATAATGTACTCCACTGTTCTCTTTGTTAAGTGGAATTCCTCTTCATCTTGTTTTGTGTCTATTGGTATCTCCCCAATTCATGAATTGATTCAATAAAACTCTCTGAGATCTAACCAAATTTTGTGCAAGTTTTAATTTTAACAGTTATTTTGGCAACCATGAAAAGACCTGAAGGAAACTGCAAATAACCTGAATGACAGGTGTGGTGTCTGCTGGAACCTATTGTGTTCACTATTCTTGCTATCCTGTCAGAGTTGTCAGGTAAATTCCTCTCTCTCCGAGCTACACTTTTTTTGTGTTTGAACTCTCTGATCTCACTGATCTCCCTTGTAGGGGTTAACAGGTCAGTTATTCTTGGCAGGTTTGGATGTGTCTATCTGCATTTTTATAGGTTTGGAACTTCGGATTCTCTCTCCATCAGTACTGAATATAGTCGAGAGACTCCAGTAGGATTACTAACACAAGAACATGGTGGGAAACCAAGTCCTGCTGCCTGTTATAGCTTAGAATGAGATGCAGTGGCTTGAGCATGCCCCACCTGTTTAAAAGCAGTAGATACAGCTGTAAAAAATAGCAGAAGCACCTGCAGGAATAACACTGGGCAACAATGTATATTTACAAAATCTTCATACTGTCCAAAGCCTCTTAAAGTCTGAATTTACTTAGCATCTACTCTCCAGAAAATTGACATCCATGTTATCCCTTTACTCTTACCTTCTAATTTTACTCTAAAAGGATACAATACCCTTAAACCCTGCCACCCTATTGCCTTTCCCAGATGATGGAGATCCTCATCACCGTGAGCTGATAACCTCTCAGTTAATGACTGATTCCCAGAAATACCACTGCATAAACCTGACAATATTTTCTTTGTTGCTGGATCCTTTATCTGAGAAATTAATAGAAAATTTCAAGCTCGATATGCAGTCACAACCCAATTCAAACTAACTGAATGAGGTAACTTATCTCAATTTACCTCTGCCCAACAAGCAGAACGAAATACTATTACTAGATAGAGCTTGTATACTGTCATCTAGAAAAACAGTTAACATTTATATTCACAGCTGATATGCTTTTGGAGTTGTCCATGATTTTGGAAATAGAGGGGTTTCCTTACCTCAAATGGATCCCCTATAAAGAATGGACAACTAGTCAGTGACTTAATGTCATCTTAGTTTCTCAATCTATCACTATTATTAAAAGTGAGGTTCATAACAAACAAACAAAACCAGAATACCAATGCTCACAGATTTCCATAAAAAGATAGCTGCACTGGAACTACCTTCAGATGTACTCACTCAATTTTTTTTCTTAGAGGTCAATCCCTAACTTTAATCAAATATGCTTAGAGCACCTAAGGATAAAATAAAAAAAGACATTTTTGGCTTAAACACAAATTTGGCTAGATGAAGGATGCATTTTTAATTTCAGCAAACTTTTATGGGAAAGTAAGGATGGTTGTTTGGTACTTTCTGAATCTTTAAAGGAACTAGTTCTTAAAACTTACACTCCTTCTCTTACCATAGTACCAACAAAATGGCCCAAATACAAAACCAATATTAGTAGGGAAATTTTCATAAGGCTGCTACCTGCATTGGTAATAAATGCATAATTTGTCAACAGTATAGTCTGGGAAAAACCATCCAAGTTGTTAGAGCTTATACACCACCACTTCGGGCCCTGTTAAGTATTTTTAACTAGACTTGATTCAATTGCCACCCAGCATGAGCTATAACTATGTCCTAGACATTATCTTTTTATTCTTAAGAAAGACAGAGGCTTTTCCTTACTGTAAGGTAGATGCTATGACAGTTGCTAAAAAATCTTTCAGAAAATGTATTCCCTGACTGGGGAGTGCCTTTAATCATTTCTAGTGACTGAGGCATTCATTTTATTGGGTAGATCATTAAAGCTCTAATTAAGATTCTATAAACAAGTTGGCATTATCATTGCCCCTATTACCCTCAATCCTCTGGAAAGGTGGAGAGAACAATGAGCATATTAGAAGTTAAACTGTCTAAATTAACTGAGGAAACCAGGTTACCTTGGCCTAAAGTAATTCCATTGGCTCGTACAGCTATTTGAAGAACACCTTTTGGGAAACAAACTTTCTCCCTATGAAATTACCACTGGAAGACCAATGTCAATTTGCCTCCATCTTAACATTAACCCCCTCCTTTTTTTAGCAGGAGATAAAGCAATATTGTAAACTTCTAAGGACTTATGTAAAAGGTTATCTCTAACAGGTGAGAGATGCATTTTCAGATCGAAATCTCCTTCAGCTTCCTCAAACCCTAACTTCCAGTGATTGGGTATACTGGAAGCGATATCAATGCCAACAGCCCTAGAACCAGTTGTCAGGTACCTGTCCAGGAACTCCTTTATCTGTCCAGTCAAATTAGATGGGACTGAACTTTGGGTTCACATCTTACAACTTAAAAGACTTCACATTCCAACAATTGGGCCTGAGACCAAACCAAAGACCTCCAACTAAAATTTACTAGGATAAGAAGTAGATGGAAGCAGACTTGGCCCAATGGATAGGGCATCTGCCTACCACATGGGAGGTCCACGGTTCAAACCCTGGGCCACCTTGACCCGTGTGGATCTGGCCCATGCACAGTGCTGATGCAAGCAAGGGGTGCCCTGCCATGCAGGGGTGTCTCCTGCGTAGGGGAGCCCCACTCGCAAGAAGTGCACCCCGTAAGGAGAGCTGCCCAGCGTGAAAGAAAGTGCAGCCTGCCCAAGAATGGTGCCACATACACAGAGAGCTGACACAAGATGACGCAACAAAAAGAAACACAGATTCCAAGTGCCACTGATAAGGCTAGAAGCGGTCACAGAAGAACACACAGTGAATGGACACAGAGAGCAGATAACTGGTGGGGGGCAGGAGGGAGAGAAATAAATAAATAAATAAATAAGTAAATAAATAAATAAATCTTGGGGAAAAAAAAGAAGTAGATAGCGTCACTAGGTGATCAGTTTTCATCCAAGATCATGGAACAAGACCACATGAACCCCTATGTTCCTGTCATATACCTTATAATATTATTCTTGATAATTATTGTTGCATTTCTATCTACTCCTTTTGCACATCTTTTTCCTACTCCTTAGAAAATTCTACCACCAAAAATATTTAAATTTTTCTTGTTTGTCTCTTGCTTCTTGTCATAGCTTGGGAAGGCAATGCTATCATTTGTTTTTCCCAGGTCACTACAAAAGGCAGGAATGGGGGGTGGGGTGGGAGACATGATTGTTGGATCTGTCATCACAAAGGGATCTTTATATGATGCCATAGACCCAATTGTTTTACTCATGACTAATCAATCTCAGGTCCCAAATGCCAATTTAAAAAGTATCACTTGTCCTTGATCTCTTTTCTCTGTATAAAGTAGAGATCGTACCACAGGAACTGATTTCTCCTGCCTCATGTTTGTTCAAATAACAGGAAAACTTCCATTTATACCATTTCAATCATACCATTAGTTGTCCACCTTCTTCCTACACCCCTGGGCAAACTGGCAAGATGCAACAACTCCTAATATAATGACAATGGCAAATGGCTCACTCATATCTCCAAAGGCATCCCTGAGATGACCTTGACCTCTCTAGGGGTGGGCTGCATCTCTCCAGGGTTTACTTTTCTTTGTGGAAGAAATGAAACCTGTACAGTTGGGCCACTCCCTGCATAGGATGTTGGATAATGACTGGACAATGCACCCTTGGAGGCCTTTTTCCTTTAGAAATTCATAACAAATCTGAAGCTTTACAGGGGACTACCCAACTTAGTTTACATTCCTGAGCCAAACAAGAATTGCCTGGGGGGGGAGGGGGGTATCACTGATGCCAAATGGGGTTCTTTTGTTAGGAGTTAGCCTAGCGCCAATAAAAATATAATTAGAAATTTATCTGTAACAGTGGGAGAAACAGCTGATTCCACTGCAAAGGCCATTGCTATGCAACTAACATCTTTAGGTTCTTTAGCTAGAATTGTTCTGGTTATTAGAATTGTGCTTGATGACTTGTTGTCTGAGCAACAAGGAGTTTGCGTTGTCATCAGTTCCACCTACTGTACTTGGATAAACACTTCTGAGGAAGTCGAAACACAGTTGCATGAAATAGTCAAACAAGTCATATGGCTCAAACAATTAAGTCCTTCCTAAGGATCGTTTTTGTAGGAGAGTCGGTGTAGCTTAGGGGTTAAGCACCTGCTTCTCAGGTAGGAGGGCCCAGGTTCAATCCCTGGTAACCCCTAAACAAGTAAATAATAAAAGGATCATTTTTTGATCTCTTGGATTTCAGCTGGTTTGGGTTCTGGGATCCTTGGCTCAAAAGAAGACTCCAAACACTGGGAATTTTACTGTTTATAGTAATCATGACAGTCTCCCTGGTGGAGGATTGCGAAAAGATGGTGGGGTAGGGAGTTTCAGGACTCAGTCCTTCCACCAAAATAACCATTAAACAGGCAGGAATGAAACTCCAGAAGCCAGAAGAACACTGTACAGTATCCAGGAAAGAGAAGGAGGATGAGATTGATAAAATATGGTACAGAACAGTAAATTGCTTTCTCTGCGCAGTGGATACCAGTACCCACCCTCCATTCTTGCAGCAGGCCACTGAAAGGTCCAGCCCCTGGATAGCTTGCTGGTGACAGAAAGGGACTTAAAAATCCTCTTCCCCCAAAACAGGGATGGACATAAAGGTTAATGATGGATTTGCCCTGCTGGGGACCCAAGCCTAAAGGCAGCCATTGTTTCAACCCTACCAGACAAAGGCTTCAGTGGCAATTGTTTCTACCAACCCAGATAAAGAGAGTGGAGCCATTGTTACAACTCTCAATGGACAGGGGAAGTTGCAGTGAAGACATAAAGATGCTGCGTTTCCTTGGGGGGGAGGAGGCAGTTAGTTGAAGGGCAACATCTGCAGGGCAGGCCAGGAAAGCTCAGCTTAGGAGAGTTGTCAGAAAAGTTCTTGGCACCACATCTGATCCACTCCCAGTCTGCATGCTTTTCATGGGTCCCTGGCCCTGTTGTGGCTGGGAAAAACTGACTTGGAAAAGCTATCATTGGTGTCCTCTGATTCCCAGAATTTACCCACCAGGCAATAGCAACTTGAAACAATGAAAGGAGTATAAGAAATTATAGAGGAGGATAGTCAGGGGCAAAGGCCTGTTGGCTTCAAACACCTGGGAGAGGGATGTCTATCTCCTGAGAAATAGAGGAGATAATGAAACTCCTGTAAACAGGGGAACGCAAAACAACAAACAAACAAAAGCCCAGGACAACAAAGAGGTCTAGAAAGACAGGGGAAACTCTGTACTCTGCATTCCCCTTGGGAAGACCTTCCTGATAGGAGAGCTGAAGCTCAAGAAAATCTGTCTTATCACCAGCTAGTTACAAATCAACAAACAATATTTCAGAGAATAAATCCCAGAGTTAACACTTTAAAATATTAAAGTGTACAGTGTGATACAAAAGAGAATAGGACAAACAAAGAAACAGAAAATGATGGCTGGCCCATCCAAAGGAAGAGGACAAAGATCCAGAAACCACCAGTGAAGAAGATGAGAAAATGGACATATGAAACAAAGCCTTGAAAAAGAAATGATCCTAAAAATGCTCAAGGATATGCAAGAAAATACAGAGAAAAAACTAACAGATATCAGGAAAATAATGAATGAACAATATGAGAATCTTATTAAAGAGACAGAAATTTTAAAAAGGAACTAAACAGAACAACTGGAATTGAAGACAACAATAACTGAAATGAAAAAGTGCCCAATTGGACATGGCAGAAGAAAGAATCAGTAAACATGAAGACAAGATACTTGAAATAAAATGGTGAGTAGCAGAAAGAAAAAAAGATTATTAAAAGCAAAAACAGTTTAAGACACCTCTGGGAAACCATCAAGTGCACCAGTATACATTTAATGGGAATCCCGGAGAAGAGAGAAAAGAACAAAAGGAATATTCAAAATAATGAGAGAGAACTTCCTAAAGTTCGCAACTATGTGAATATGCACACCCAGAAGCTCAGAGACACCAAACAGGGTAAACAAGAAGAAAAATACACCCCATCATATATTGATCATAGTAACCAATGCAAAGGACAAGGAGAGTGCCCTGAAAACTGCAAAAGAAAAGCAATGTATTAAATACAAGGGAGTTTCATTTTAGACTGAGTGTTGATGTCTCATCAGAATCCATGGAGGCAGGAGAAAACAGTGGGCTGAAACACTTCAAGTGCCAAAAGAAAAACCTGCCAGTCCAGAATTCTATATCTGACAAAGTTTTCTTTCAAAAATGAGGGCGAGATTAAGACATTCTCAGATAAACAAAAGCTGAGGGAGTTAATTACCACTAGTCCTGCCCTACAAGAAATACTGACGGGAATTCTTCAGCCTGAAGGGCAGGACACTAGACAGTGGTTCAAAATGCATAAAGAAATAAAGACCTGTGGCAAAGATAAACATTCAAATAATTATAAATGCCAGCATTATTGTACTATATTGTTTGGTATGTAACTCCAAGTCTTACTTTCTACAAGTGCTAAAATGCAAGTGCACAAAAAATAATGATAAATCTATGCTTTTAGACATATAACGTACAAAGATATGAGTGGTAACAATTAAAGCAAAAAAGGGACAGAAGGGTATAGGAAAAGTATATATGGACATGCTATTGAAATCAAGTTGGTATGAAGCCAAAAATGATTGTTATGTATTTAGGATGTTAAACTATAACCCCCAAGGAGAATAAAGTAAAATAAATGAAAAATATATCTAGAGAGAAATGAGAAGACACTCAATATGGTACAACATAAAGTATCAAATAAATATAAAAGTAGTTATTAATGGACATCAAGGACAAAAAAGGTATTTGACATACAACAGCTAAACAGCAAAATGGCAAAAGAAATCCTGTATTGTCAGAAGTGACTTTAAATGTGAATGGTTTAAACACTCCAGTCAAAAAGCAAATGTTGGCAGAATAAAAAAGCATGACTGAAGTATATGCTGCCTGCAAGAAACTCATCTTAAATTCAAAGATACAATTTTAGATAGAAGAAAATATAACATGCAAGTAGTAACCAAAGGAGGGTTGGGAAGTTATAATAATATCAAATAAAATAGACTTTAAGTAAAAAACACTTATGAGGGAAGATCGTCATTATATATCAATAAAGGGAGCAATTAAACAGGAAGATATTATAAATATATATGTATCTAACAGCAGAGCCCCCAAATATATGAAGCTAAAACTGACAGAACTGAAGGGAGAAATTGATGGTTCTACATTAATAGTGGGAGACCTTAATGCACAACTCTCAATAATGGATAGAACATCTAGTCAGAAGATTAATGAGGAAATATGAAACTTGTATGATATTTTAAACCAACTAGACCTAACATATATATAGAACACTTCAACAAAAACAGAATAGACATTCTTCTCAAGTGCACATGGATCATCCTCAAAGATAGACCACGTTAGGTAACAAAACAATTATCAATAACTTCAAAAATACTGAAATCACACAATGTATATTCTCTGAACAGAATGAAGCTAGAAATCAATAACAGAGGGAGAAATGGAAAATTCACAAATATGTGGAAACAAAACAACATACTCTTAAACAACCAATGGGCTAAAGGAATCAGAAGTGAAATTAGGAAATGTCTTGAAGAGACTGAAAATGAAAACAGAACAGAACAACACTTAGGAATGCAGTGAAGGCAGTGCTGAAAGGGAAATTTACAGGTTGAAG
This sequence comes from Dasypus novemcinctus, assembly GCF_030445035.2. Taxonomy (NCBI): domain Eukaryota; kingdom Metazoa; phylum Chordata; class Mammalia; order Cingulata; family Dasypodidae; genus Dasypus; species Dasypus novemcinctus. The sequence goes on from NC_080675.1 coordinate 43,357,389, forward strand.
CACATAATATTAAAAAAGAAGAAAGGCATCAAATCAGAGATCTAACCTCAGAAACTGGAAGAACTAGAAAAGGAAGAGCAAACTAAATGCAAAGCAAGCAGAAGGAAGGAAATAACAAATAACAGAGCAGAAATAAATTAAATAGAAAACAAACAAAATATAATAGAATCAACAAAACCAAAAGTTCATTCTTTGAAACAGTCAATGAAATTGACAAAATGTTAGCTAGACAAAGAAAAAAGAGAGCGGCTACAAACAAGAAAAATCAGAAATGAAGAGGCAGACATTACTGCTGACCATGATGAAACAAAAAGGATTATAGGAAGATACTATGAACAACAATATGTCGATACATTAGATAACGTAGATGAAATGGACAATTCTTAAAAATAAAAAAAACACTTACATTAACTCGAGAAGAAACAAAATATCTCATCAAAGCAATTATGAGTAAAGTGACTGAATCAGTAACCAGGAACAGATGGCTTCATAGGGGAATTCTGCCAAACATTCCAAGAAGATTTTAACTCGAATTCTGCTCAAAATTTTCCAAAAAACTGAAGAGAAGGGAATGTACCCTAATTCATACTAAGAGGCCAGCATCACGCTAATAACAAAGCCAGATAAAGATATCACAAGAAAATACCTCTTTTGAATATAGGTGCAAAAATCCTCAACAAAATACATGCAAAACGAAATTCAACAGCAAATTAAAGAACTATACAGCGTATTAAAGAATTAAATGCCATGATCAAGTATGCAAGGGTGATTCAACATAGGAAAACCAATTAATGTAATACATCACATTAACAGACTGAAGGAGAAAAAACCACATTATCATCCCAATTGATGCAGAAAAGACATTTGACATAATCAAGCTCCTCTTCTTGACAAAACACTTACAATACTAGGAATAGAAGTAAATTTCCTCAATATGACAAAGGGCAAATATGAAAAGCCCATAGTTAATATCTAGGAATATATCCATTCAAGAATGTAAAGGACTTGTATACAGAAAGTTATAAGACATTATTAAACGAATATCTAAATAAATGAAGGACATTCTTGTTCATGGATTGGAAGACTAAATATCATTAAGTTGTCCATCTTAGCAGTTTGATATAATTGATGAATTCCAAAAAGAAATATTGGATTATGCTTGTAATCCTATCTGTACCTGGGCATGATTGAGTTATGATTAGGGCCTTGCGTCCCCACTCCTTGGTGGGTAGGGACTCACAGATAAAAGGTATGGCAAAGAACAGAGTTGGGGATTTCTGATGTTTGAGTTTGATGCTGAAGACCTGAGAAGTCAGCATGCAGAGGAAAAAGAAGCCAGCCCCAGGAAGGAAGGAACCTTGAACCCAGAGAAAAGCAAATCCCAGGAACATAGGAACCCAGGAAGCCTGAACCCTAGCAGATATAGGCAGCCATCTTGCTCCAAATAGACTTTGGTGAGGGAAGTAACTTAGCTTTATGACCTGGTATCTGTAAGCTCCTACCCCAAATAACTACCCTTTATAAAAACCAACCAATTTATGTTATTTTGCATCGGCACGCCTTTGGCTGACTAATACACTACTCAACACAATTTATAGATTTAATGCAACCCCAATCAAAAGTCCAACAACTTTCTTTCCAGAAATTGATAAATCAATCACTAAAGTTTTTGGAAGGATAAGGGGTCCTGAACAGCTAAAGCCATCTTGAAACAGAAGAATGAAGTTGGATGCCTCACATTTCCTGATTTTAAAACTTATTATAAAGCCACAGTAATCAGCAGGTTACTGGCACAGGGACAGGCACACAGAACAAGAGAACTGAAATGAAAGCTCAGAAACCAACCTGCATTTTTATGGCCAACTGATTTTTGAAAGGGTAGCAAAGACCATTCTCTTTAACAAATGGTCCTGGGAAAACTAGATTTCCATTTGCAAAAAATGAGGAGGACCTCTACCTCACACCATATACCAAAATAAACTCAAACTTGATCAATGTACCTATATAACAGCTGGAGCTATCAAAATCATAGAAGAATATGTAGGGAAATATCTTCAGGACCATGAATTAGCCAATGGTTTCTTAGACTTTATATCCAAAGTAAAAGCAACAAAAGAAAAAATAAATAAATAGGACCTCATCGAAAAAGAAAATCTTCTGTTCCACAAAGGACTTTTTATCATGAAAGTAAAAGACAACCTACAGAATGGGAGAAAAGATTTGCAATCCACATGTCTTACAAAGGATTAATATCCAGCATACAGGGAAACGGACTTGGCCCAGTGGTTAGGGCATCCGTCTACCACATGGGAGGTCCACGGTTCAAACCCCTGGCCTCCTTGACCCGTGTGGAGCTGGCCCATGCACAGTGCTGATGCGCGCAAGGAGTGCCCTGCCACGCAGGGGTGTCCCCCGCGTACGGGAGCCCCACGCACGAGGAGTGTGCCCCGTAAGGAGAGCCACCCAGCGTGAGGGAGAGTGCAGTTGCCCAGGAATGGTGCCGCCCACACTTCCCGTGCTGCTGACGACAACAGAAGCGGACAAAGAAACAAGACGCAGCAAATAGACACAGAGAACAGACAAAGGGGGTAGGGTGGGAATTAAATAAATAAATAAATCTCAAAAATAAATAAATAAATAAATAGCGGAATAAATGAAGTTGTTTAAAAAAAAATTTTTTTTAAAAATCCAGCATACATAAAGAAATCATTCAACTTAACAACAGAAAGATAAACCCCATTAAAAATGGTAATAGACTTGGACAGACTTCTTCAAAAGGAGATATATAAATAGCCAGAAAGGACATGAAAAATGCCCAAAAGCATTATCCACAAGGGAAATACAAATCAAAACCACAATGATTTACCGTATCATACACAATAGAATGGCTGCTATTAAAAAATAGAAAATAAAAAGTGTTGGAGAAGATGTGGAGAAACAGGAACACTCATTCATGCTGGTGGCAGTGTAAAATGGTGTGGCTGTTATGTAAGAAAGTTTGGTGCTTCTTAAGAATGCTAAGTATAGAGCTACCACATGACCCGGAAATCCCAGTTCTGGATATATATCCCAAAGTACTGAAAGCACAGACTTAAAAAAATTTTGCACACAATGTTCACAGCAGTATTATTCACAACTGCCAAAAGATGGAAGCAAACAAAGTGTCTATTGACTGATGAATGGATAAATAAAATGTGGTATATATATACCATGGAATATTATTCAGCCATAAAAAGATATGAAATCCTGCAACATGAAAACATAGGTAATCCTTGACATCACATTGAGTGAAATAAGATAGACAGAAAAGGACAAAGATTGTACGATCTTACTGATTTGGAACAATTAGAATAAGTAAATTTATAGAGTCAGAATCTAGAATATAAGTACTAGGGAATGGTATGGGGATAGGGAATGAGAAATTAAGGCTTACAATGTACAGAGTTCCTATCTGGAATGATGGAAAAGTTTTGGTATGGATGGTAGTAATGAGAGCACAACATTGGGAATACAGTGAACACTACAGAGATATACAACTGGACATAAAAAAAAGGGGGGGAAATGTTAGACTGTATATAGAATAATAAAATAAAAATTTTTTAAAAATCATAGAATTATAATACACACAAACACATACATACAACACACAAACACATACATACACAAAACTGTCCCCATGATGTGCTGTATCCTCTCAAAAGTTTGAGATGGTTGAACCCAGTCATCTTTTAAAATGGTATCTGTCTTACTAGAATTACAGAAAAATGAAGAGAACAAAACTGAACCTCTGGACATCTGTAACTTAATCACCTATGACAGCCATCCATAGCCAGCAACAGTAACTGAGAGGGCACCAACACCTTAAAATTTTATCTCAAAAGGAGGGCAATGATAAATCAAATCTAGTAGATTCATACCTAAGAGATATTGTGGGATCAATTCCAAACAACAGAAATGAAGAAAATATAGCAATAAAGAAAATATTGCAATAAAACAAAAATCACGATAAAGTGATTTAAGCAAATTATTTGGTTTCCCACTGCATATAAAAGTTCTTTACCCTTTATTGTACTCTCAGTGTGCTGTAACATTTTCCTAATGAAACAATATACATACCTTAATTAAAATATACTTTGTTGCTAAAAATGCTAACCATCATCTGAGCCCTCAGAGAGCTGAAATCTTATTGCTGGTGGATGGTCTTGCCTTGATGTTGATGGCTGCTCACTGATCAGGGTGGTGGTTGTTGGCCATTGGTGTGGTTGTGGCAATTTCTTAAAATAAGACAGAAATGAGGTTTATGACAGTGATTGACTCTTCCTTTTCATGAAAGATTTCTCTGTAGAATGTGATGCTGTTTGATAGCATTTTACCAACAGTAGAATGTCTTTCAAAACTGGAGTCAATGATCTCATTTTTTATCAACAAAGCTGAAGTAATATTCTAAATCCTTTGTTGTCATTTCAACAATGTTCACAGTATCTTCACCAGGGGTAGATTCCATCTCCAGAAATTATTTTCTCTGCTCATCTGTTAAAATTTTACCATGAGATTGAAGGAATTCAGGCACAGCCTCAGGTTCCACTTCTAATTCTAATTTTCTTGCTTTCCTACCATACACGCAGTCACTTCCTTCACTGAAGTCTTGAACCTCACAAAGTCATCCATGAGGGTTGGAATCAACTTCTTCCAAATGCCTGTTAATGTTGATGTTTTGACCTCCTCCCATGCATCATGGATGTTCTTAATGGCATCAAGAATGGTGAATCCTTTCCAGAAGGTTTTCAATCTACTTTGCCCAGATCCATCAGAGGAATCCTTGCCTATGGCAGCTATAGCTTAACAAAATGTATTTATTCAGTATAAGACTTCAAAGTCAAAATGACTCCTTGATCGGTGAGCTGCAGAATGGGTGCTGTGTTAGCGGGCATGAAAACAGCATTCATCTTGGTGAATACCTCCATCAAGGTCTTGGGTGACCAGATGCATTGTCAATAAGCAGTAATATTTTGAAAGGAATCTTTTTTTATGAGCAGTAGGTCTCAACAGTGGGCTTAAAATGTTCAGTAAACCATACTGAAAATAGATATGCTGTCACCCAGGCCTTGTTCTTCCATTTATAGGGTACAGGAGGAGTAGATTTTAGAAGATGTAGCATAATTCTCCAGGATTTCTAGAATGCTAAATGAGCATTGGCTTCAACTTAAGTGTCATCAGCTGCATTAGCCCCTAATAAGAGTCAGCCTATCCTTTGAAGCTTGGAAGCCACACATTGACTTCTCCTCTCTAGCTATGAAAGTCCTGGATGGCATCTTTTTCCAATAGAAGGCTATTTCATCTACATTGAAAATCTGTTGTTTGGTGTAGCCACCTTCATCAACGGCCTTAGCTAGATCTTCTAGATAACTTGCTGCAGCTTTTACAGCAACACTTGCTGCTTCACCTTGCACTTTCATGTTTTGGAGACAGCTTCTATCCTTAAACCTCATGAACCAAACTCAGCTAACTTCAAACTTCTCTTCTCTTTCATAGAACTGAAGAGAGTTAGGGCCTTGCTCTGGAGTAGGCTTTGGCTTAAGAGAATGTTGTAGCTGGTTTGAGCTTCTATCCAGACCACTAAAACTTTCTCCTTACCAATAGTATGTACTCTTTTGCTTGCTTTCTTATCATTCATGTGTTCATTGGAGTAGCACTTTAATTTCCTTCCAGGACTTTTTTTTTTCTTTTTCTGTTTACAACTTGGCTACTGTTTGGTGCAAGAGGCCTCGCTTTTGGCCTATGTCAGCTTTTGATATGCGTTCTTCACCTAACATAGTCATTTCTAGCTTCTGATTTAAAGTGAGAGACATGCAAGGCTTCCTTTCACTTGAATTCTTAGAGGCTATTGTAAGGTTACTAATAGGCCTAATTTCAGCATTGTTGTGTCTCAGGAAGGAGGGAGGTCAGAGGACAGGGAGAGAGATGGGGATATAGCCTGTCAGTGGAGCAGCCAGAACATGCACAACATTTATCGATTAAGTTCACCGTCTTATATGCGGAATTATCCAAAACAATCCCAATAGAAACCTCACAGATCAATGATCACCATAATGGATATACTAACAATGAAAAACTTTGAAATACTGTGAGAGGTAACAAAATACAACACAGAGACAGGAAGTGGGCATATGCTGTTGCAAAAATGGTGCTTACCCAACTTGCTTGATGCAGGGTTGTCACACACCTTTAATTTGAAATAAACTCAATATCTGTGAAGTGCAATAAAGTGAAGTACAATAAAAGAAGGTATACCTGTTGTCCCAACTAGAGGTGTTAGTTGGCAGTAAGCCTCATGTCAGCAAAACCAAAATCCAATAAGTAAGTTTCTATTTCCTGCAAATGTTAAATTTGTCCAGGAAAGAAAATTTAAAATAGCCAATCAGTTATTGCCAATTCCCTATTCTTAAATCAATTAACCTTCTCATTGATGAACACTTTCTGCAGTAATCATATTAGAAAGTGTAGTGTAATCTGTGAAATTTTCTTCTGAATGTATTCACTTGTTTTATCTACAAAAGCTTATATCTCTCTTTCAGCAGAATTCCTCTCTACCTTGTGACCACTGGAGGCTCCCCAGTTTAATGACTTGATTCAATAAAACTGCGATCTAATAAATATTGCTCAATTTTTATTCCTAAATTAGAGAGTGAGTTACTTTCATTTTAGTACATAGCTTAAAAATGCTAAACTAGCATGATTCAGAACCTCCCCATTTTCCAGATTCATTCTCTCTGATATGATTTTGAAGTTTTCTGAGAATAAAAAGTATTTTTCATGTTATTAGTTACTTACTAAGATTTGTTGAACAAGTTGTTCAAAGAGAGTTTAAAAGCTTAGAGCTCTAACGATCAAGCAAGGGGATGTTACTGAGAACAATCGTAGAGGAGTTATTTGTCCGGGGATAATATTTATTTCATCACTTGTTTGGAAAAGTAACATAAGTAGGAAGCAGATGTGGCCAAAAGATATAGCGCCTGCCCACTATATAGGAGGTCTAAGGACTCGATACCCAGGGCTTTCTCGCCCGTGTGGTGAGCTGGCCCACGTGCAGTGCTGCTGAGCGCAAGGAGTGCTGGCCTATACAGGGATGTCCCCGCATAAAAGTGTCCCCCATGCAAGGAGTGGCCTCTGCGCAAGGAGAGCCACCCTGTGCAAAACTGCAGCCTGCCCAGGAGTGGTGCCACACAACACAGAGATAATGCTGCAAGATGATGCAACAAAAAGAGACACAGATCCCCGTGCTGCCTGACGAGAATACAAGCAGACACAGAAGAATACACAGGAAATGGACAGAGAACAGACAACAGGGGGGGACGGGGGAAGACAGAAATCTTAAAAAAAAAAAAGTAACATAAGCAATGGTTAATATTTAATGAGTTTGGGGTCCATGTAAGATGACATACTGCAAAATATGTACAATAGTATAAATTTATTTAAGGACAAAGGAGGGAAACATTAAAATATGGCTGAGAAAAAAGATTACTTTAAAGCACAAAATGTATTCATTTATACAACAAATATTTATTAAGCATCTATGATATATTAGGTACTATTCTAGGCATTGAGTGTAAAGTAGTGAATAAATTTCTAAAAGTGTATAAACTCACTACCACTCAGTACATGAAAAACTCCACCGGCAAATTCAATATGAGAACTGCCTAAAAGAGATGCAGTTCATTACATTTTTAGATTCCCTAAAATATACCACCGGACTGAGCTAGACCACTGAAGAGTAGTCCACCTAGAATGTCTCATTTTCACTTTTCTTGGAATTTGCTTTTGTGGTATGCAATTGGATCCATTAAACAACTCTGTTGAACTCATATTTACATTAAAGTATTTGGGACCACTGTTCATTACATTGCACTGCAGTCCTCTTAGAATTTCCTACAGGAGAAATTTTCTCTCAGATCTATGAGAAGCATGGATACTTTTCTCTGCAACCAGTTGGTTTTAAAAATTATTATGCTTGTGATCACGTTATCCTTGAGAATAGAGACAAATCTGTGAGTATCTTTTAGTAGGCTTACTGAACACAACCTACTTTCATTTTACTTTTCCTTATTCTATTTTTCAAATTTATCTTTTTAACAATTGTGTGTTTTATGTATCTGGGTAAGCCATTTAAAATGTTTTTTATGGTATAACTAAATTGATGGATAAATCAATGTATGTATTCTTTATATAGAATTCCTCATTTTTTTCCAAACATAATTCAGGGAGACAATTAATTCTATTTGAAGATTTTCTAGAGAATTTGGGCCTATACACACAAATCATGCATAATTTAGAATACAAAAGGAAAATACATATTGAGATGATGCTATTAAAATAAATACTCCTTGTTTATTGTGGTGAGTTGTGGGGAGAGTTAAACTCTCTAGCCACAAAGCAATCTTTTCAATAGGATATTCCTGAATAACCACAAATACAGTCATTCTCCCATCTATGTAAAACATATCATTTCCACAAAATGTTAGAATTCTTCTGTTTCAAGTTATTTTCTCTTCCTCTTAAGCTTTTTTGGTGTTGCAGTAAGCAACACCTCTTAAGCTTGTTTGGTGTTGCAGTAAGATGACCACATTTGAAGTCAGACAATGCCCCTTCACAGTCACGGTTCATGAAAGCAGAGGTCAGGTCTGTTGCAACATGTAGCACAGCTGCCAGAACACAGAACACAGTACTGTTCCCAGAAATATTTTTTTGAGTAAAAGAATGAATAGATAAATGAACCAATCTAAGCTTTATCACTTAGCAGATTTGTGAATTAGAACAACATTTTTCACCTCCTGAGCTTTAGTTTACTTATGAATAAAATGGAGATAATAATAAGACATACCCACATCTAATAAGAGGCCTCTGAGAACTTAATGATGTAAATATATTATCTGTCATATAATTCAACACACGTCAGTTTTCTCTATGATCCTAATAAGGTTTATGACATCTAATAAGAGGACTGTGAAGAACTAAATGATACAAGTATATTATCTGTCATAGTATTCAATATATGTCAGTTTTCTCTGTGACTCTACTTTCTGATTCTCCTTACATCCTTCCAGTTTTTGACCACACAAATATATAGGAATAATACAAATATCAAGAAACCATACCTAGAAATAGTGGTTGTGGACCAAAGAAAAAACAGAAAGTGAATGAAGAGCAAGAACCAATTGAAGAACATTCAGAAGTGGGGAGCAGGAAGCGGAATACTGGAATAGTGGGATTAAATTAGGGAACAAGCAGCCAAATGAGTGGGGCTTAGAAAATGAACATGAAGGCAAGAGCTCAGTATAAAGATATAAAAGCTGTAAATGGAGAGTTACCATCAGATGGCAAAGAATAAGAAAATAAAACTTAATTTAGGATAAAACAAGGGAATAATATCTAAGTTTTAGGAAAATCCAAACAGAAGAATGAATTTAAGAAATGTTGCTTGATCACTTTCAATCACATATACTAGTGCAAAGATAACAAAGGTTTTCTGTGTCTAAATGAGTAGATAATAAGCATTCACTATCAACAGACTGTTATCATGGGCCAAAAGGATGCCATTAGAAGCTTGAAACCATTTTTTCTAAACTAGCATAAAGTTCTTTTTAACATTTCTTATACATTATTAGTTTGATTATCAAATCCTCTTTTTTCTTGAGAGGTAGTAAAAATTTATATCCCTACTTCAGATATCACTTTTTCTGAACGAATAGGGTCCAAAATAACTAGGTTTAATTGAATTTCGCTACTCTCTTTGATAAAATAATTTATCTTTAGCTTCGAAATACTTTCTTAAATTTGTAATTTGTAACTTCCTATGGAAAATTGCATATTGTAAACTTTTTCTTTTATCCTTGACACTCTGAAGATAAAATTAAAGTCAGAAAGACTCTTCAAACACTGCTCAAGTTGAAAAAAGAATGCCATAAACAATGAATCTGGGGAAGCAGACTTGATCCAATGGATAGGGCGTCCGCCTACCACATGGGAGGTCCGTGGTTCAAACCCCAGGCCTCCTTGACCCGTGTGGAACTGGCCCATGTGCAGTGCTGATGCACGCAAGGAGTGCCGAGCCACGCAGGGGTGTCCCCCACGTAGGGGAGCCCCACGCACAAGGAGTGCACCCCGTAAGGAGAGCCGCCCAGTGCAAAAGAAAGTGCAGCCTGCCCAAGAATGGTGCCGCACACATGGAGAGCTGACACAGCAAGATGACACAACAAAAAGAAGCACAGATTCCCAGTGCCACTGATAAGGATAGAAGCAGTCACAGAAGAACACACAGTGAATGGACACAGACAGCAGACAACTGGGGCGGGGGGTAGTGGAAAGAAATAAAAACAAAAACAAAAACAATGAATCTGCAGCCCAGGGAAACTGTCAATGAAATTAAGGTCCCATTCTTTAGTTTCATAGAAAAAAATGACCTTAAAAAATGTTACTGCTAAAAGGTAAAGGTGTTTAAATATGTATAGGACATATGAAAACTAAATATACAAGTTCAAAAATTCCTCTTATGTATGGTAAATTAAAAAAAAATCACTTAGCAAAGAGCTTTTACTTTTTTATAGACATGCTTTTATTAACAGAGCAGAATAATTTGTGCACTACTATTTACATTGTTACTTGAGTAGGTAGATTTAATAAAATTTTCTCCTAATAATTACTGTAGTGCTCTCTACAGATAAAATAATCTTAATAAGAAAGACTCTGACACACCATCTTATGGGTAATGTTGACTTTGTTAAGGTATCAAAGTGGGATATGGTTAGACCAGTGGGTCTCAAACTTTAGTGTGCATCAGAATCTCCTAGAGGCCTTCTTAAAATAGATTGCTGGGTCTTCCAGAAACTCTAATTTAGAAGGTTTTGGTGGGGACTCAAAATATTAATTTCTAACAAGTTTCCAGGTTATGCTGGTCTCAGGACCACACTGCAGATGGAAAGAATGAGGCATATTATTGATAATTTGTACCACTTAGTCTAATTTCCAAGATCTGTTTATTCTTCGACTTTGCAAAGTGGATTTAAATAAATGTAAGGATCCTCAGAGTAAAATACAGATCTAGTGAGGAGATAAGTTAGGCAAAAATAAGCAGTTTAATGTCCGTCAATTAAATTTTCCTGACTCTACCCTTTAAAGGGCAAACATGTTTAATTTATTTTACATTTTTAAAAAAGATTATATTATACTAACAATTCAGAGGATTCTGTATAAGTATCCTATGGTATAGGGAAGCTATTCTGAACATATTTTTTTCCTTGGGGCTATACATAATGAACAACGTTTACATATATGACAAATTCCTATGGATGTACCAAGAGTACCATCTATAAATCTACTTCTTTCTTCTCTCCTTTCAGAAACAGAGCAGAATGTATGAATTCAGTTATTTTTTTAAAGATTTATTTTTTTTATTTCTCTCCCCTTCCCTCCCCGCCCCAGTTGTCTGCTCTCTGTGTCCATTCGCTGTGTGTTCTTCTGTGACCGCTTCTATCCTTATCAGCGGCACCGGGAATCTGTGTTTCTTTTTGTTGCGTCATCCTGTTGTGTCAGCTCTCCGTGTGTGCGGTGCCATTCTTGGGCAGGCTACACTTTCTTTCGTGCTGGGTGGCTCTCCTTACGGGGTGCACTCCTTGCATGTGGGGCTCCCCTATGCGGGGGACACCGCTGTATGGCAGGGCACTCCTTGCCAGCATCAGCACTGCTCATTGGCCAGCTCTGTAGGTGGATACCCTATCCTTTGGGTCAAGTCTGCTTCCTGATTTCAGTTATTATAATGGCAGCTGTAACTTACTGAAATTAATTAAAAACATTCATTTCCAGATTTTGTTACTTTATATACATAAAGTATATTAGTTGAAAAACACATTTCAACTAATCATAACACATCCATGTATCAAAACATGTTAAACAGGAGAAAAGAAAAGTTACAATGTTCACTTAGCTCAAGTCAGTACTCTGATGTTCATGTTAAAAATGGATTGGGGGGAAGGGATCTTATAATAATAATTTAAAATTAACTATGATTATACTTTATAGTAGGAAAACAAACTTTGTAAGAGTCTCTTCATATACAAGAATAGATAAAAAATCGGAGGGTTACAATCAGGAAGAAATATAAAAGGAAGGAGATAATATTATATATTATATGAAACAGGCATAAACTAGATGGATGAAGGAAAACCTTTTACCTTTATTACATTGGGAAAAAAATCTCTTAGAGATTAGAAATTAGAGGCTTCATTTTAAAAAACTGTTTTAAAAAGAGGTTCAGCTCTCCTCTGCCACTGAGAAGATAAAACCACAAGAATGCAGAAAAGAACATAAAATTAAAAAAATATTATTTTGAAAAGTTAAATAAGAGTTCTTTCATTTGCTAATAACTCTTTTTTTTACAGTACCCATACTCCAATTTCAAAGTTTAAAGAAAAATTTTTTTCTACACTCATGAGATTCTTCCAAGGAATAATTTATATGTATGTGTATATTTCTTTTTTATATGGCACCTGCGTCTGATATATCAGAATCAGAATCTATAGTTTAAGTTCTAAAGATCTCAGACCTTATCAGAACATCCAGACCATGATGATGAGAATCAGGTAGCTCACTATCCAAATAAGGTCTATCTAACATTCTAGTTTATACTTAGAAGTTGCCAAAACAAAGTTCATTCCTGAAGGAAAAAAATTATACTTCAAAAAAGTAGGATAATATGTATCCATATTCCAGTTATGGCTATAGGTAACTAAATGGTGGCTTTATTAGGGCAACTGATAGAAGTGGGAAAAAGAAGATGGTTATATCTACTGGTACTAAACAAATCCCATAATCTCGTCAGAACAGATGGAAATGACCATCTCCACTAACACACGTTCACAGGCTTGCATTCCAGAGACTGCTAACCTATAACATTTCTTCCTTCAGTGCTGCCTTGATGTTCATTTTAACCCAATGATACGATCTAGAAATTATAGCCCTAAGAGTGGCTCAGGATATGCAAGAGACAAAATTCAAGAATTAACCAACAAAGAAAATTTTTAAAAATTCATGTTTATAAAACCAACCTGAAAGATAATTATGAACAGATGTTAACTCTGGTCCTAACTTTAATCTTTTCACATAATAAAAATTAAGTTCCAGAGAAGAGGGCACCCACAGCAGGAACAGTAAGTGGCAAAGATGGAAACTGACATTTTGCCTAATCACTGTAATAGGAAGAGTAGGCTTCTTCTATGCCTAACCAGCTTTGCCTCTTGGGAAAGGATAGAAAACAAGGAAAATAAGTAGGGATGTGGAGGATTGTAATACTAGATTCTTTCATGTCCTGGACTCCCAGAGGAGCTTTTTCTTTTTTATTAACACAAGTTGCCCATAAGGTATCATACCTTTTGTAATTTTCTCAGAATAATTTTCACATCCCATAGCTTCTGCAAATTCTATATATTTTTGAGGCTTCTGATACTACAAAATGATGGTCTATGTAAGGAACGATTTTGTTAATATTTCCGACCTATCTTTGACATCAGCAGCAATGACAAAAAAAAAAAACAAATAAAAAAACACCCAAGAGATACAGAAATTGTTTAAACACAGAATCAGAAAAAAAGTAGAAATTATGACATCATATTCATTTCCAGCATTTCAAAACAAGTCTGGTCTACATAAATTAAGGCAGATGTAGGTCTGTTTGTTAAAGTTATTTATAAAAATGTAAATAAAATCTGAGCTATTCTTATATCTTTATTTGAGAGATATGTTAGAAAGCTAAATAAATAGTAATTAATAGAAATCCAAAATATCAGACTGTTAAAAGAAGCAGATTATTTAAATCAAGAGACAAAAGATGATATGGCTCATTATCATAATTGAAAAGTACTATGATATTGCTTACAGCAATAAGAAGAAATACAATGTTTTGAGTCTAATATTCTAATATCCTTGGCATAAACCTATAAAGATAAAAGGGCCCTGTTTTTGGTTAAATTACGGAAAAGTACGACAGTAAGCTAAAAAATGAGCAAGTTGTCTATTCTGGCTTACTAAGGTCATTTTATGAATTGTTCAAGATTTTTCAATTTTTCAGTTAAATGGAACCGCAAAATTATAAGTAAAAGACAAACTACCACATTTGAGAAGCAAAACTTTTAAAATACTATTTTTAAAAAATGTACTATTTTTATTATGTGAAGGAAGATTATTTAAAAATTGTTCCACAAAACATCAGATGAGAAGACAGGAAGCAGTAGAAAAAAATGAAAGTATTAAACACATCAGGAAGAGAAAAGAATAGAATATTTAAGGTATACTTAATTCAGTTTGAAATATTGTAATTATTTTATTTAAATATTAGGAAATAAAGTCAAACGATTAGTTTGAAGTAGCCAAGATACTTATGAACTATCAATTCTTCTCTGCAGTTGAATCAAATACTATCTTCACTTAACAGGAAACGTTTTCTATAACCTTGCACATAAATCACAAATGTAATGGAATCCCAGTCACCAAGGATTTGGTATTATTTTGTTTTGATCTCTGAATATTGTCTAAGTACTCTATATCCTGAATTTTAGAACAAATTTCTTTATTATATCGTGAAACTCAAAACAGGCACTTCACATACATATATTGCAAAATGAAAACCTGTAAAAAATAATTTCAATATAACTTCTATATTTCATCAAAATTACAGGGTTTTTTTTTTTTTTTTTGTCTATGCAGCTCTTCTTGAGATATCAGTGATGAAAGTAGAGCTGAGGAAACTGTTTTTGAGTAATTGTAAAGTTTTTTAACATTACTTTTTTTTGGGGTGGCGGGATATTTCTTTTTATTGCCGACCCGACCCCTGCTCTCCGGGGACTTCAGTTCTGCCCTGGAGGCGGCGCAGGTGGAAGGGCTGTGCTGTCCGCCAGGGACTGGGGAGTAGCCCTTGGCCGGGACGAGGGGCGCCAGCTACTTCCTGGGGCTGGTGGGGGTGGGGGGGAGGTCTAAAAAACGACAGGGCTTCTCGCCAGGCCCGGGGGCGCCTGGGGTACTTTTTTCCCCTAATAATACATAAGCATTGTGAAAAATGGGAAAAATAAGTAGAGCAAAGTTTACCCTTGACCATCCAGAGATAAGTATTATTCTTTCAGAAGTTTTTAACACATATTTAAAGGCACACACAGTTTAACATAAATAGGATTTTACTTATTACACTGTTTTCTTTAGTGTTGTTCTTTTATCTTTTAAAAATATATTTGATACATAAACAGGAATACATTTAACATATATGTAAACTTTAAAGGAAAATCATAAATGAGCCCTTATGTACTCCTTTCCTCATCTGATTCCACTGTCCTTCCATGTAATAACTATCCTCTACTTACCCACCATTTCCTCTTTTTTATAAAAAATTATTTTATCAAATATGTATTTATGCCAAAACAGTATGATGTTTAGTTTTGTTTGCTTCTGAGTTTTATAAAAGCATTATCATACTGGATGTTATCTTCTAAGATTTGCTTTATCACTCAACAGTTTTCTAAAATTTATCCATTTTCTTTCATCTTCTTTGTTGAATAAAACTTCTGTTGTGTGAGTAGATCAGAATTTATTATTATTAACATATCATAGGCAAAATTTGCTTTCTAGTGGATATAAAATGGGTTTCTCATTGTGATCTTACTTTGTAGTTGCTTGATTACTAATGAGGTTGAGCATGTTTTCATATGTGTACTGGTTACACTTGTTTCCTCCTTAGTGATGTTTTCAACACATTTGGACTGTTTATCTTGTTCTGTGGTCTGGACATGATTCCACTATCAGTTACATGGGTCACAATACCATCTCCCACTTTGTGGCTTGTCTTTTCACGTTTTCTATTCTATGTATCTTTTGATGGAATGGAAGTTCTTAATTTTATGATAATCAAGTTTATCAATCTGTGATTTCATGGTAAGCATATTTAGCTTAAAAAAATCCCTCCCTACCTTAAGGTCACAATATTCTCCTGTATTTTCTTTTTAAATTTTGCTTACCGCATTGAAGCATTTTTCCATCTGTCATTGATTTTTATCTATGGTAAAAGGTAGAGATTTAATTTCCTTCTTTTTTAATATAGATAATCAAATGCCTTAGTACATTTATTGAATAGACTATTTTTCTCCATTGAACTGCCATGCCACTTACGTCAAATGTAAAATTCTATGTGCGGGTGGATGTGTCTCCTAATCTGTTCCATTGGTCAAATCTGTCTCTCAATCTCTGCCTTTACACAATTGTTTTAATCTATAACTTTATATTTCAGTGTTGATTTCTGCTAAGGAAATCTCTCCCACCTTCAGGAAAAATCCTTTGAGTTTCCCTATAGTGAGTTGTTAATTTCCATGTAAAACAGTGTTAGTCTGGGATGGGATTATACTGAATCTATAGATCCGTTTGCAAAGAACTGACATTTTAAAAATACTGAATCATCTTATCTATAAACATGGGCTTTCTCTCCATTTATTTAGAATTTAATGTTTTAAATTCAGGTTTTAATGTCCTAAATAAGTTTTATAATTTTCTGCAAAAGTTCTCACTTATTAAAGGTTTACTCCCAGGTGCCGTATGATTTTTGTCACTGTTGTAAAACAGGTTTGTTGCTCATGGTAAGGAAATAAAACTGATTTTTATGTACCATTTTTATACCAGCAACCTTGCTAAATTGTCACTAATTCTAAAATTAAATTCTTTTGGTTATCTGTCTTCAGAGACAGTCTGTAAATAAAAAGTTTTGATTCTTCCTTTTAAATCTTAAAAGCCTTTTATTTAACTTTTCTTATTATCTGGGATAGAACCAGGAAAATTAATAGAAGCTGTGAATAGTGGGTCTGCTGATTTTAATCATACGGTTAAGGAAACTCTTCCAATGCTTTGTTTAGAATGTGTGTGTGTGTGTAAATACTTTAAAGTTTAATAGATTCCTTCTATTCCTGAACGACCAAAAATTTGTGTTTGTGTGTGTAAAAGAAACAGACAGAGAGAAAATAGCTGTTGAATTATATAAATACCTCTTCTGTATTTATGGAGATGATTTTATGATATTTTCTATACAAAAATGTTAATATGGTAAATGATAGTGGATTTTAAATATTGTGTATGGGTGAGATAAACCCAGTTTGGTAATTAATCTTTAAACATTGCTGAATTTAATTTGATATTTTCTTTAGGATGCTTGCATCTCTGTTCCTGAGACTGGTCTAAAATTTTCCTTACTTCCTACTGTCTTTGTCTGGTTTTGGCATAAAGGTTTTATTAGCCTCATAGAGTCCTTCTCATTCCTTTTTTCTGAAAGACCTTGTATAAAATTGGAATTATACCCTTGAAAACTGGGTATATTCCATATGCAAAACTATGTGGGCCAGGTGTTTGTTTTCTTTGTGGAACAATTTATAAATGTTGACATAAACTTGTTCAAGGCATTTATTTTAAAAATCTCTGCAGTATCTGTTATGAGCCCTTTTATTTTTTTCTACTTTTTTGATTAATTTTGCTAGAGGTTTCTATTTTACTAGGTGTTTTGGCATTTTTGAAGCTCCCATTTGTATGTTTTTTTTATTTTATTAATTTCTAGTTTATTTCTAGTTTATCTTTCCTTATATGTTCTTTGGGGTTTGCTCTGCTGTTCTTTTTCTAACTTATTAAGCTGGACTTCAAGATCTTTAATAATTTTTATGTCCTATCTCCAAAGGCTATAAATTTCCTCTTAAATACTATTTTTTGTTGCATGTCATAAGTTTGATACAGTTTTTTCACTCTTGCTCATTTTTAAGTATTGATTATATTATGATTTCTGCTTTCAACCATAAGTTATTTATGAACTGTTTTAAATTTTCCAAGTGTATGAAGATTTTTAAATTTATTTTTTGTTATGTAATTTTAATTTAACCATATGGTACTCAGAGTATGTAGCTGTATGCCACCCACTTTATACTCTACGCAGAGGATGTATGAACTTTTCTACTAGTCCTACAAAAGGTTCAAAACTGTTATATTTACACCTTGAGAATTGAAACTTTTAAAATTATGTAGTGAGCCTTTTTCTTACTAGTATAAGTTTTGTCTTAAAGTCAGTATGTTTTTCTTCTGATTATAGTATTTGCCTGGTATTCTTTTTTTCTATTCTTTTACCTCTGACAATTTTGTATTCTTAAGATTTAGGTAATGGGTCAGCAAACGGTTTTGCAGGTGATATGGTTTCTATCACAACCACTCAAACTGCCTTTGTAACATGAAAGCTGACAGAGTCAAAATGCAATCAAATTAGTGTGGCTGTGTTCCAATAAAACTTTATCTATAAAACCCAGTGATGGGTTAGATTTGGCTTGTAGGCTGTAGTTTGCTGAACCCCTGGCTAAATATTTTTTTTAAGTAATCTGTTCATTTCTGCCTTTTAAGGTGATTTTAGCCATTTACATTTAAAGTGTTTTTTAATGTACTTGCAATTATTTACCCATTTTTTCTTTCTTATTCCAGTCTGTTTTACTTTCTTTATGATTTATTTTCCTCCTTTCTTGCAAGAGTTTTGTTCTTTTTTTATTTTTTATTTTTACTGACTGGAATTTCTACATTTTCTTACTAGTCTTTTTCCTTAACACTTTGTCATGTAAACTTATCTTAAGAAAATCTAAAGTTAAAGCATATATTAACCTCTTTCCTGATCATCCCTCACCAAATAAAATGCCACCCTTACCTAGCATTTTGGTTTTGTCCATTGTTTTAAATTTCCCTAAATTATACATTATTATTTTATACAGCTAATAAGTGTTTATATATATATATATATATATATATATATATATATATATATATATATATATAATTTTTACCACTTTTTAAAATTCATCATTCCTCAAAGCATCTCAGACCATTCTTATGGAATAATTTTCCTTCTTGAAGTACAATATCTAAAAGTTCCTATAGTGGAAGTCTCTTGGTGGAATTAGGCTCTGGTATAGTTTATCTGTAAATGATTTATTTCATCCCTATTCTTAGGAGATATTTTGCTTGGTAAACAATTCTAGTTGTTTTCTCTGAGTGCTTTGAAGGTATTTTTCTACCATCTTTTTATTCCAATGCTATTAAAGAGACTGCAGATGGGAAGTGGATGTGGCTCAACCGACTGGGTCTCTGTCTACCATATGGGAGGTCTTTGTGAAGGCAAGCTGGCCTGTGCCCGTGGAGAGCCTATGGCCCGTGCCGGCGGACAGCTGGCACAGCAAGATGATGCAGCAAAGGGAGACAAGCAGACACAGAAGAACGCGCAGAGAATGGACACAGAGAGCAGACAGCAAGCAAGTGACAAGGGGTGGGGGATAAATAAATAAAATAAATCTTTAAAAAAAAAGACTGCAGTCATTCTTATGTATTAATAAGTGATTTGTTCTTTCTTTCTGGCTATCTTTTTTTTTGGTTCTGAAGCTTATTTCTATGTGTTCAGGTATGGAGTTCTTTTATTTGTACTTCTTGAGATACATTATACCTCCAGGATCTATGGATTCATGTGTTTCATCAGTTGTATAAATTTTACAGCCATTATCTCTTCAAATATTACCTTTCCTCCATACTCTGTTTCCTTTTGAGGCTCTGCTGTAATGTACTTTGGACCTTCTCATTTCATCCTCCATATTTTGTCTCTCTCATATTTTCTGTCAATTCATATCTCTATATGTAATTATTCAGATATGAGGTAATTTCTTCAAATACATATTTAAGTATGTTAATTCCCTCTCTAATCCCCTAATCTCTTATCTATTACACTTTAAAATTTCAACTTACATTAATAGTCACTGGTGACAGTGACCATTTTTCTATTTTTTCCACTTTTAGTAAGAATTCATTCAGTATTTCAGGTTTATTTTATTTGTTGGTTTTGGTGACAAATGGTTTTTATCATGCTTAAGATATTTCTTTAATTCTAGTTAACTATGTGTTTTTATCAGGAAAAAGATATTGAATTTTATATACCTTTATGGCATGTATCAAGATGATTATATCATTTTTTCCTTATTAACCCAATAATGAATTGAATGTAATTAATAGATATCTAAAATTTAGTGTTCTTGAATTATTAAAATAAACCCTTTTCCTGAAAGGTATATATTTAAAAACTTTTTTTTGCAATATCAGATTTGTCTAATAATGTAATACTTCTACATCTATCTTTGTATGTGATAAAGTCTATAGTTTCTTTGTTGTTATCTTTATTCCATTTTGGTATCAAGGTTTTGCTACCTTTTAGAAGGAGTTGGGATGTATCCTTCATCCTACTGATGTTAAGATATAGCTTAAATAAAGAGGAATAAGAATAACCTAATCAGTAAATTTTTGAAGGAAGTCACTCATAACACCCATGCTGCCTTCTTTCTCCTTTTCCACTCATCCTATATTTCTTTCTTTTCCTAAAATTATGGAAATATCTTGTTTATCAACTGACACCTGGAGTCAAGGCATTATCTATTGAAATTTGTTTTCACTTTAATTTGAAGACAAATAAGCCTAGTCTGTATTTTTAGGCTACAAATTCTAAATAATTCTACAAAATTCCTAAAGTTTATTTTGATTTAGAATTATGAATTATTTGAATCGGACAAAAAGATAAGATGAAGTCCAATCAAAATTATGTCCCCACACTTTAAACTTTCATAAGGCAGGCGTTGTTTTTTTAAAAAAAACAAAAACAAAACTAAAAACACCAAAATTATTCTTAAGCAAAGAAGTTGCCTTATATTAGATCTCTTACATGGACTCTCATGTTACACTGCATTCTCTTTATTTTCTAACAAAAAAGTACTGCTTAAAGGAAATCAATAGCCTAAAAGACCTCTCCCACAACACTAGTTGTAGATGATTATAGAGTAGAGCTGTCAGAAATAACTAATAAAAATCAGTTTTGTATGGAGTTATGTTGTAGTATTAGGATGATACAGGATGAAAGAGAAAAAAAAACAACTATACTAATGTTGTTTCAGGGGGTCTGTGAGCTCAAATTGAAAAAATTCAACTTATTATCTTTACTTTCTGTGACCTCTAACTGAAATCTGTCACTCACTTATGAATGTATGTAATTAATAAATTACAGTAGTATTCATTTCACCTGGCTGGCAAAGGGTTCTGTGGAACAAAAAAGTTCAGAACCCCTGCACTAGATAGTTGTTCAAAACAGCATAAAGAAATAAGACCTGCAGTAAAGGTAACCACTTGGGTAATTATACATACCAGTATTATTGTAGTGTATTGTCTGGTATCTGACTCAACTTCTTATTTCCTAAAGGTGCTAAAAAACAAATGCATAAAAGTAATGAAAAATCCATGTTTTTGGACATATAATGTATAAAGGTATAAGTGGCAATGACTACAAAAAAAGGTGGGGAGACAGAAGGGTATAGGATAAGTATATCTGTATGCCACTGATGTTAAGGTGGTATCAAGTGAAGTGTGACTGTTATATATTTATGCCCTAGTAACCAAAAGGAATAGATGAAAAATATATGCAGAATGAACTCAAAATGATACACTACAAAAAATTAAATAACTATAAAGGTAGATAATAATGGAAGCCTTGAGGGACAAAAAGGGTATAAGACAAAGAAAGCCTAAATAGCAAAATGGCAGAAGAAAGTCCTGCATTAAGTAGTGACTTTAAAGTAAATAGATAGTGCTTGGTAATTATTCCTGGGTACCAGGGAGGCTCAAGCCCAGGAGTCATGTCCCATGCCAAGGGGAAGATAGTACATTTATATGTTGAGTTTGCCTTAGAGAGAAGCCACATTTGGGCAAGAAGGAGGCTTTCAGGAGGTAATTATTAGGCAGTATATAATACTAGGCTAAGTTTCAATATCATAAGAAAAGGTTCATAAAGTACAATCATCAATATCAAGGGCCTGGCATAATGGTCTGTCTTCCTTCACTAGACATTATCCTTGCACTTGGGGGAATTCTTCCTGTCCAATTAGAGAATATAGCAGAACTTCCCAGGATGAGAATTCAATATTCTTTTGGTTATTGTGTGGATTTCTACCACCAATGATCACTTGAACATATTCATGTCTTCGAGGCATACCCAAGATGAACCCCTTCTCATGCACCCCACATCACTGATACCCTGCACCACTGATCCTCCCCACCACTGCTGTAATCAAATAAAATTAATAAGAAAATGAAATGATTTTTTAAAAAACCAATAAATTATAAAAAATTTAAAAGAATATGAAATAATAAAAAAATTTAGGATTGTATCTTTCATCATCATAAGATCTGTTGTCTTATATGTACAGTGATGCAAAAGGGAGGAATAGTAAATACAAATGAGTTTTTATAAAGAGATTTCAAAGTCAGTCAGGAGGTCATTCCAGAGGTTATGCTTATGGAAGTCTTAGCAGCATCTCATTGATTGCCACAGTAAACAGTGCTTTAAATAGCAGGGATCCTGAGGGCTCTAGAGATATCCAGAAACTACAAGCAGGGCACCGTCAGTGGGCCTTGCTTTGGAAACTATGCTCCCCAAGTGTAAAAGAGTTAGACTCATTTATAGGTTCTTTACACATGGCTTTTCTGCCCTTTTTATCTGAACCTATAATTAGCACTATACTTGATAAATATATATCCCAGAGACATAAATCTTTGGTCCATCCATGTGCCAGTTGAACTCTGGATTTCAGCACAGTTGCAACACCTACTCTCCAGTTCATTGGACTCAGCCAGGAAAACTAACAAGGAGATGATGATGACGACAAGGTCCATCCCAAGGACTAGAGTGTCTGCAACTGCAAGCAAGATAGCTCCATCCATCTGTCCCACGGGGTCTAGGTCCTATCTCAATTAGAAGCAGAGTGGGTATCACCATCCCCAAATCCTCAAGTCTGAGGAATGAACAATGAACTGAAGTAGACTTCTCATTATTCTATTATTGACTTATTACTTTTCTAGCAATGGGAGAACTCTTATCATTGGTGGCAGTGGCCACAAGTGGTTCTGAGGCATAGGAGAGGGAAAAACAGATGTAATGTGGGGACATTTTTGGGACACTGGATTTGTCCTGCATGACATTGCAGTGATGGATACAGGCCATTGGATTTTGTCATAAACTACAAAACTGAGTATGACAGAGTGTAAACTATAATGTAAACTGTAGTCCATGGTTAGTAGCACTGCTTCAATACTGGTTCATCAATTATAACAAATGTATCACACTAATGAAGGATGTTGTTAATGTGGAAAAGTGTGGGAGGGGCAGGAGTGGGGCATATGGGAATTCCTTATATTTTTTATGTAACATTTATGTAATTTAAAGATTCCTTAAAAATTAAAAAATATTTTAATTAAAAAATGTAAATATATTAAACTCTCCAAAAAGCAGAGGTTGGCAGAATGAATTAAAAAAGAATGACTGAACTGCATACTGTCTGCAAGATGCAGTCTGGCATTGCTCAGAGGGAAAGTTATAACTCTAAATGCTAATATTAAAAAATAAGAAAGACTTCAAATCAAAGAATTGACCTCAGAACTGGAAGAGCTGGAACAGGAAAAGCAAACCAATCCAAAGCAAGCAGAAGGAAGAAAATAACAAAGATTAGAGAAGAAATAACTGAAATAGAAAAATAAAAATAAAAATAAACCCCAAGAGGTAATAACCAACAAAATTAAAAGTTGTTTCTTTGAAATAATCAATAAAATTGATGAAATGTTAGCTAGACAGACAGAAAGAAGAGGGAAAGGATACAAATAACAAAAACTCAGAAATGAATAAGGAGGACTTTATTTCCAACCATGCTGTATAAAAAGGATTATAAGAGTATACTATGAACAACTGTATGCCTATATATTAGATAACCTAAATGAAATGGGCAATTCTTAAAAACAAAAACTACTAAATTGACTTGAGAAGATCTCAACAAACCAAATATAAGTAAAGTGACTGACTCAGTAACCAAAACCTCCTAAAAGAGAAAAGCCCAGGAGCAGAAGGCTTCATAGAGAAATTCTGCCAAACATTCCAAGAACACTAAGCTCCAATTCTGCTCCAACTCTTCCAGAAAACTGAAGAGGAGGGAATATTCCCTAACTCATTCTATCTTGAGGTCAACATCACCCCCATACAAAAGCTGGATAAAAATACCACGAGAAAAGAAAACTACAGGGAAGCAGACTTGGCCCAGTGGATAGGGCATCCATCTACCACATGGGAAGTCTGCGGTTCAAACCCCAGGCCTCCTTGACCCACGTGGAGTTGGCACATGAACAGTGCTGATATGTGCAAAGAGTGCCGTGCCATGCAGGGGTGTCCCCCATGTAGGGGAGCCCCATGCACAAGGAGTGTGTCCCATATGGAATGCTGGCCAGCATGAAAGAAGTTCAGCCTGCCCAGGAATGGCACCACACACATGGAGAGCTGATGCAGCAAGATGATGCAACAACAAAGAGACACAGATTCCTGTGCCACTGATAACAACAGAAGCAGACAAAAAGAAGAACATGCAGCAAATGGACACAGAGAACAGACAACTGGGGCAGGGGAGAGAGGAAAGGGGAGAGAAATACATAAAAATAAATTTTAAAAAATGTAAAAAAGGCAAGAGCTAGAGACTGGGAGAAAATATATATATAAAAAAAGAAAACTACGGACCAATCAGTATTTCTCATGAATATAGATGCAAAAATCCTCAACAAAATACTAGCAAACTGAATTTAACCTATTAAAGAATTATACACCATGATACAGTGGGATTTATCCCTGGTATGCAATGTTGGTTCAAAATAGAAAAATCAACTAATGTAATATACCACATAAATGGAATGAAGGAAAAAAAAATACCTCATGATCATCTCAATTGATGCAGAAAAGACATTTCCTTCTATTTCATCAACATGATAAAGGGAAGACACGATAAACCTACAGCTAACATCCTATTTATTGGTGAAAGACTGAACGCTTTCCCTCTAAGATCAGGAACAAGAAAAGGATGTCTACTCTCACCACTGTTACTCAACATTTTGCTGGAAATTCTTGCCAGAGCAAGTAGGCAAGAAAAAGAAGTAAAAGTCTCCAAACTGGAAAGGAAGAAGTAAAGCCTTCCCTATTTGCAGATGTCCTGATCTTACACACAGAAAATGCTAATAAATGAATTCAGCAACATGGCAGGGTAGAAGATCAACACTCAATATCAGTGGGGTTTATATACACAAGTAATGGCAAGGGGAAGAAGAAATCAAGAAAGAGATTCCAATCACAATAGCAAATAAAAGAATGTAGGAATAACTCTAACCAAGGATGTAAAGAACTTAAACACAGAAAAATATGAAACATTCCAAAAAGAAAGCAAGTAATACCTAAATAAATGGAAGGACATTCCATGTTTATGAATTGGAACACTAAATATCATTGCAATGTCATATCTACCCAAAGCAATTTATATATTCAATGCAATCCCAATCAAAATTCCAACAACCTTCTTTCTAGAAATGGATAAACAAATCATCAAAAAAAATTTTTATGGAAAAGTAAGGAGCCCTGACTAGCTAAAGTCATCTTGAAAAAGGAGAATGAAGTTACTGGATTCAAACTTCTTGATATTAAAACTTATCACACCTTCCTGCAATAAAAAACAAAACAAAACTTATCACAAATTCACAGTAATAAAACAGCCTGTTACTGGCACAAGGATAGCCATATAGACCAGTGCAACTGAATTGCAAGTTCAGTAATCAGCCCTCATATTTCTAGTCAACTGATTTTTGACAAGGCGGCAAAGATCACTCAATTGGGAATGAATAGTCTCTTCAACAAATGATCTTGGGAAAATTGAATCTGCATTTGGAAAAAAAGGGAGGACAACTACCTCACAACCTGCACAAAAATAAACTGAAAGCTGATTAAAGACCTATATATCAGAGAACTATCAAATTCATACAGGAAAACAAAGAAAAGTCTCTTTGGGACATTGTGTTGGGGTACACAATGTTAGACTTTATACTAAAAACACAAGCTACAAAAGGAAAAAGTAATGATAGGACTGCATCAAAATTTAAAAGATTTTGTGCCTTGAAGGACTTCAGCATGAAAATAAAAAGACAATTTACATAATGGTAGAAATTAGTTCGAAAACATATATTTGATAAAAGTTTAATTTCTAGAATATATTAAGAATCCTGGGAAACGGACTTGGCCCAGTGGTTAGGGTGTCCGTCTACCACATGGGAGGTCCGCGGTTCAAACCCCGGGCCTCCTTAACCCATGTGGAGCTGGCCCATGCGCAGTGCTGATGTGCGCAAAGGTGTGCCGTGCCACGCAGGGGTGTCCCCCGCGTAGGGGAGCCCCATGTGCAAGGAGTGCGCCCCGTAAGGAGAGCCGCCCAGCGTGAAAGAAAGTGCAGCCTGTCCAGGAATGGCGCCGCCCACACTTCCCATGCTGCTGACGACAACAGAAGCGGACAAAGAAACAAGACGCAGCAAACAGACACAGAGAACAGACAACCAGGGGAGGGGGGGAATTAAATAAATAAATAAATCTTTAAAAACAAAAAACAAAAAACAATCCTTTACCTTAACAGCAAAACGATAAATAACCCAAATAAAAAATGGGCAAAAACTTACATATAAATCTCTCCAAAGAAGATATACAAATGTCCAGAAAGGACATGGAAAGATGCTCAATATAATTAGCCACCACGGAAATGCAAATGAAATCCACAATGAGATAGCATTGCATACCCATTAGAATCACTGGTATTAGACAAACAGAATATACCAGGTGTTGTTAAGAGGATAGAGAGAGACAGAAACACTCATTTATCACTGGTGGCAATGTAAAATGGTGTAGGTACTATGGAAGACATTTTGGCAGTTCTTCAGAATGCTAAGTACAGAACTATCATAGGACCTGACAATACCAGTATAGGTATTTAATGAATAAGAACAGAAAGCAGGGACTTGAACAGATATTTGCATACCAATGTTCATAGTGGCATTATTCACAATTGCCAAAAGATGGAAGCAATCCAAGTTTACATCAACTGATGAATGGATATATAAAGTGTGGTATATAGAAACAATCAAGTATTAGCTGTAAAAAGGACTCCTGTCCTGATACATGTGACAACATTGATGGTACCTGAAGATATCACGTTGAGTGAAATAATCTCGTTTCAAGAGGAAAAATATTGTATGATCTGAATGATTTCAAAGAATTAGGAAAATCAAACTCAGAGAGTACGAATCTAGTAGATGGGTTATCAGGAAGACAGAGTGGGAATAGGGAATAGGAAGTTAAGATTAAAATGGCCAGGGTTCATATTTGGAAGGGTGGAAATATTTTGTAATAGATGGTGGTGATGAAAGCACAAAATTTGGAATGTAATTAATAGCAATTAAACATATATCTAAAGAGGCGGGGCAAGATGGCATCTGAGTAAGTACATTGTTGTCAGCTCTTTACAAAAGACCGGCTGTGTGGTGATGGAGTCCTACTGGAGCTGGCTCTTGCAGCAACCTACAGGGTGGGAGGTGTCTGGACATTGATCTGGGGAGACTGCAGCAAAATTGGTGTTTGCTCAAGGTAGAACTGTGGGTTTCTAACACTGAATGCAGAAGTTGTGGGAAGATAAATCCCTCCCCCCTAGGGCTAAGAGTTGTGGTGTTCACTGAGAACTGCCGGCTGTGGGGCAGAGTATACAAGCCCCGTGTCCCCCAAACACGTGAACTCCAAGCCTGTGTCCCCTGAACCCCGTGGTCCACGCTAAATACCCCAAGTCCACATTCTCCCGGGGCTGTTTCCCGAGCCCAGCACTACTGGGAATGCGGCATTGCCCCACCGCTCCTGACAAAGACTAAGTCTGGAAGTAGGAGAGTTTAGGTGGGAGGTGCAGAGGGGCCAAGGGATGCGGGTTCAATTTTCTGGTCCCCCCCCCCTTTTATTGAGTTTGGAGGAGATATTAGCTGACTTGGGGAGAGCCCAGGAATAGAGAAGAGGCAAATCTGGTGAGAGAGCCCAATTTACCAAAATACCTGGGATAGGAAACTCGGTCTGGGAGAAGGTGGAGTCGGAAAATTAATCAGTCCCCTTGTAGCAAACCTAGAGGAGAGGGATAGTAGGACGTGCTTTACACTCTTCCAAGAGCATATTTATGGTTCCTGGCAAGGGGTGAGTGCTCTCTCAAGAAATTAAGAGTAGTTATTTTCTCAGGTGAGTTGGTTCACCAGGGACCGATTTGAATTTCCTACAGGAGCCCTTACACAGCCTTCCTGCTGCCTTTGGAGAGAAGGAAGTGAGGAAGGGAGAAAGGGGGAAGGTCAGACTCCTAAGCAGTTTATTCAATTGCAAAGAGGATTCTTTGCCTGAGGCCTTGTCTGGTCTTTTTTGTTGGTCTGTTTTCTTGTTTTTAATTCCTCTTTATCCCCCCCACAGACCTTTTTTTTTTTTTCTTTTTTCTCCCCTCTCTCTGCTTTTTTTTCCTTCTCTCTCTTTCTCCTTCCTCTCCACCCCCGCCCCCTTTTTTTGTATTAGTGCTGCAGGCAAAATTTCTTATTTGCTGTGCTTCCCCATCCTTAATTTTCTGTTTTCTGTGTGTACTGATTTTGGCTACCAACACCATCCCCTTTCCTTTACATCATTCTCTCCTCCATCATTTATTGTTTCTCTTACATTCCACCTCTCTCTATTTAGCCCCCAATATTTCTGACTTTTTATCTCTAATACCTCTAAAATGTTTTCTATCATTTATTCACTCTTTATGTTATTGTCCTCTCTTTTCTTTTTCCCTCTATCCTGACCACACTGACCTTTTAATTCATAGTATATTCCTCCCCATATTCAGTTTAATATCTCATTATAGGTACTCCACTTTTTTATGGCTATAACAATACACAGCTTCCATGAGTTCTATATCCATTCTTCTAGATTTCATATGGTTCTTCTGCTAACACGCACTATCAATACTACTATTACATTTTTCTTTTCTTACCCCTTACACTTTCTCTGTACCTAATATTTTCCTTCAAGGGAAGTTAGCCAATAACAAGGAAATAGAATAAAAATAAAAAAGTGACCAAGAGACGACTTAACACGCACACAAAAACAACAACTAATTAAACCCAAGGCTAGAATAAGAAGATATTCAACAGAATAAACCCAACAAGATAAAATGATAACCAGACAGCAAAAAAAATTACAGACCTACAAATAATCAGGAAAACATGGCCCAGTACAATGAACAAACTAAAAACCAGGAAGAGAAGTAGAACACTGAACAAGTAGAGTTCTCAAAACATGTATCATAGACCAATTAAATGAAGTGAAGGAAGAGATTAAGCATATTAAGAAAAGACTTCGAGAAGAAATTGTGACTATGCACAACAAGATCACAGAAATGATGGGGATCAATAGCACAATCCAAGAAATCAAAAATACACTCTCAGCAAATAACAGCATATTTGAAGAGGCAGAGGAAAGAATTAGTGATGTGGAAGACATTACATCTGAAATCAAACAGATAGTAGAATTAATCGATAAAAAGATAGAAAAAAATCCAGCAGAGACTAAGGGACCTGAATGACAATGCAAAACGCACAAACATATGCAGTATAGGCATCACAGAAAGAGAAGAGAAGGGAAAAGAGAGAGAAGGGGTGTTGGAGGAAATAATGGCTGCAAACTTCCCCAACCTATTGAGGGAGATGGATGTACATGTCCAGGAAGCACAGTGCACCCCAAACAGCATAAGTCCTACCCCCAACAGGCCTACCCCAAGACATATACTTGTCAAATTATCCAATGCACAAGAAAAAGAGAAATACTAAAAGCAGCAAGAGAACCAACACATACAAGGGAGGCTCCATAAGATTAAGTGCTGATCTCTCATCTGAAACCATGGAGGCAAGAAGGCAGTGGTATGACATAGTCAAGGTACTAAAAGAAAATAATTTCCAACCAAGAAGACTCTATCCAGCAAAGCTAGCATTCAAAAATGAAGAGTTCAAAATATTTACAGATAAACAGAAACTAAGTATGCCAACAAGAAACCGACCCTTCAAAAAATACTAAAGGGAGTTCTGCAGGAGGAAAGAAACAAGCAGGAGAGACAGAGTTGGAGGAGAGTGTAAGAACAATTAAAACTACAAGAAGAGAAAAAAAAAATCAAAGAACATAAGACAAATACAAATTCAAAGAAATATGGCTAATATAAGTAATTCCTCTAATATAATAACACTAAATGTCAATGGATTAAACTTACCTGTTAAGAGACACAGATTGGAAGACTGGATAAGGAAATATGACCCATCTATATGTTGTCTACAAGAAATTCATCTTAGATGCAGGGATTCAAGGAGGTTGAAAGGGAATGGCTGAAAAACAATCTTACAAGCAAACAATAACCAAAAAAGGGCAGGAGTAGCTATATTAATATCAGACAAAACAGACTTTAAATGCAAAACAATTGTGAGAGACAAAGATGGACACTACATATTAGTGAAAGGGATAATCTTTCAAGGAGAACAAACAATCATAAACATTTATGCTCCTAACAAGGGCACCTACAAATATGTGAGGCAAACACTGGAAAAACTAAGTGAAAGAATAGATGCCTCTACAATTATAGGGGGGACTTTAATACACCACTATCAACTTTGGACAGAACATCTCAAAAGAGAATCAACAAAGAAACAAAACCTTTGAACAGTATATAAGAGGAGCTGGACCTAATAGACATAAACAGAACATTACACCCGAATACAGCAGGATGTATGTTTTTCTCAAGTGCACATGGATCATTCTCCAAGACAGACCATATGCTAGGCCACAAAGAAAGTCTCAATGAATTCAGAAAGATTGAAATCATACAAAATAATTTCTCTGACCATAGTAGAGTGAAGCTGGAAATCTGCAAGGGCCAGAGGCCCAGATATCACAACAAGATATGGAAATTGAACAGCACATTATTAGAAAAACAGTGGGTCAAGGAGGAAATCTCAAAAGAAATTAATAACTACCTTCAAACTGAGGAAAATAATAACACAACATACCAAAACTTATAGGATGCTGCAAAAGCAGTACTGAGAGGGAAATTTATAGCCATAAATTCATACATCAAAAAAGAAGAGCTAAAATTGAAGAACTAACTGCACACTTGGAAGAATTCATTAAAAAACAACAATGTAACCCCACAGGAAGAAGAAAGAAATAACAAAGATAAGAGCAGAACTAAATGAAATAGAAAATAAGAAAGCACTTGAAAAGATAAACAAAACCAAGAGCTGGTTCTTTGAGATGATCAATAAAATTGACAAACCCTTAGCTAGACTAACAAAAAAAGAGAAAAGATGCAGATACACAAGATAAGAAATGAGAAAGGAGATATCCCCACTGACCCCACAGAAATAAAGATTATCATAAGAGGATACTTTGCAAAACTATATTCCAACAAAGACAATTTAGAGGAAATGGACAAATTCCTAGAAACACATAAACAGCCTACATTGATAAAAGAAGAAATTGAAAATCTCAACAAACCAATAACAAGTAAAGATATAGAATCAATCAATACAAACCTCCCAACAAAGAAGAGCCCTGGGCCAGACAGCTTCACAGGTGAATTTTACAAAACATTCTGGAAAGAACTCATGCCAATCTTACTGAAACTCTTGCAAAAAATCAAAACAAAAGGAACATTACTTAACTCATTCTATGCTGCCAACATACCCTAGTACCAAAGCCAAACAAAGACACCACAAGAAAGGAAAATTACAGACCAATTTCTCTTATGAACCTAGATGCAAAAATCCTCAACAAAATATTTGCTAATTGTATTCAACAACACATAAATGAATTATACACCATGACCAAGTGGGATTGATTTCAGGAATGCAAGGATGGTTCAACATAAAAAAATCGATCAATGTAATATATCATATAAACAGATTGAGGGAAAAAAATCACATGATCATATCTATAGATACGGAAAAAGCATTTGACAAAATACAGCACCCTTTCTTGATAAAAACACTGCAAAGGATTGGAATACAAGGAAATTTTCTGAACATAATAAACAGTATATATGAAAAAACCACAGCCAACATCATTTACAATGGTGAAGTCCTAAAATCTTTCCCTCTAAGGTCAGGAACAAAACAAGGATGCTCACTATCACCCCTTCTATTTAACATTATCTTAGAAGTACTTGCTCAAGCACTGAGGCAAGAACCAGATACAAAAGGCATCCAAATTGGAAAGGAAGAAGTGAAAATTTCATTATTTGCAGATGACATGATCCCATAAATAGAAAACCCTAAGAAGTCTACAAGAAAGCTTCTAGAACTCATAAATGAGTTCAGTACAGTCGCAGGTAATAAAATCAGTGTGCAAAAATCAGTAGTATTTCTGTACACCAATAATAACCAATCTCAGGAGAAAATCAAGAAACAAATACCATTTACAATAGTAATTTAAAAAATCAAATACCTAGGAATAAATTTAACTAAAGATGTAGAAGACTTATACACAGAAAACTACACAACACTGTTCAAGGAAATCAAAGAAGATCTAAATAAATGGAAGAATATTCCCTGTTCATGGATAGGAAGACTAAATATTATTAAGATGTCTATCCTACCAAAACTGATCTACACATTCAATGCAATCCCAATAAAAATCAACACAGCATTCTTTAAGGAACTAGAAAAACTAGCTATGAAATTTATTTGGAAAAGGAAGAGTGCCAAATAGCCAAAGACATATTGAAAAAGAAAAATGAAATTGGAGGAATCACATTCCCTGACTTCAAAACATACTACAAAGCTACAGTAGTGAAAACAGCATGGTACTGGCACAAGGATAGACACACTGACCAATGGAACCGAACTGAGAGTTCCGATATAGATCCTCATATATACAGTCACATAATATTTGATAAGGCCACCAAACCCTCTCAACTAGGAGAGAATGGCCTCTTCAACAAATGGTGCCTGGTGAACTGGATATCCATATATAAAAGAATGAAAGAGGATTACCAACTCACACCTTATACAAAAAACAACTCAAGATGGATCAAAGACCTAAATATAAGAACTAAAACCATACAGACTTTGGAAAGCAATGTAGGGAACGATCTATAGGACCTTGTAATAGGAAATGGCTTCATGAAATTCACACCCAAAGCACAAGCAGCAAAAGAAAAAATAGATAAATGGGACTTCCTCAAAATTAAAGCCCTCTGCACCTCAAAGGAGTCTGTCACGGAAGTGAAAACAGAACCTATGCAATGGGAGAAAATTTTTGGTAACCATATATCTGATAGGAGACTTATATCCTGCATATATAAAGAACTCCTATATCTTGAAAATAAAAAGACAAACAACCCATTTTAAAAATGGGAAAAAAACACAAATGTTACTTTGTTTGAAAGCTACTGTCTCAATATCTGTATATCAGTTTCAGTAAATATGGTATGAATATGTTAAAAGATTATTGCTGTGGAAGGGAAAAGGTTTTATGTTGGATATGTGGGAGTACTGTATATTGTATATATAAATTACTGTGATCTAAAACTCTTGTGAAGATAAGCTTAATAATTAGAAAAAAGAAAAGAAAAAGATAGGATGTAGAATTTTTCCCAATTAGTATGTATTCTATATCTAACCTTTAAACTCAGCGCTATATTCCATTTTACTAATAAGGGAACCTGGCAAAATATTGGGCTTCACTTTCAGGAAGTTTTGGATCACAGAGAGGTTCAACAATGGCAGCGGAGGAATACTGGTGTGGGATGTTATTGACAGGGGACACATGGTTGGCAGGGAGTTCTACATGGCATATATCCAGGGTACATAAAAATATTTGGATATTTTTATAGTGGAAACAATTAAAAACAACAACTGAAGGAGTGCTGAGTTCCTATCCAGGGGAGCTCTATCATAGCCCCTAAAGGAATAGCAACAATCCCCCAAGTGCAACAGCAAAGACCAAAAAAAAGGAAGGACCAACAATGCAGAAAGATCCAGCCATTCTGGAGGACAGTTTGGTGGTTTCTCAAAAAACTAGCCATAGATTTGCCATATGACCCAGCAATTCCACTGCTAGCTATATACCCAGTAGAAGTGAAAACAAGGACACAAACTGATATATGCACACCAATGTTCATAGCAGCATTGTTCACTATTGCCAAAAGTTGGAATCAACCCAAATGCCCACCAAGAGATGAATGGATAAATAAAATGTGGTATATACATAATGGAATACTACTCAGTTTTAAGAATGAATACATTACAAACACATATGATAACATGGACGAATCTTGAGAACCTTAGGTTGAGTGAACCAACCCAGGCATTGAAGGACAAATACTACATGACCTCGATGATATAAGTAAACAAAGCAGGCTCAGAGAGCTAGAGATCGGATGACAGGCTTAAAGGAATTTGGGGGGTAGAGGAAGGTTGCGAGCTGACACCTCCCTGTGTGAAATCTATGATAAGCTGGAGGTAAGTATTTGCACAGGGAAGGGATAAAATGGGGACATAGGGATACCTTTGGGTGGGGCTTTATGGACTTGAGGGGGCTAGGGATGGGAGGATGGGTAATATGGCCCAAGAAATTGGGGGGAGGATGGGGGAACATAAGAACATGGAAGATTGTCAGGTATATGGTTGAGAGTATAATGTTGAGAAAACTTTTTCAAGAATATAATAAAGAAGGTTACCTGTTTAAGATGCTAAAAGGGAAGAGTATGACACAGGACAGGCTTCTAGGGAGCGTGCAAGTGCTCATTTTGTCATAGTGGATTATATCATTGGATGGAGACCCACACAATGAGAGTGAAGGCACACCCACATTCTGGGGAGGACTGATGTTCTCAAATAGAGGGGATTGTATTTCTCGAGAGAAATGGTGGCTCCCAATGCATTAGGGCAGTCGAGCATGTCAAGCCCTCAGCATTGTTGCAAGTATCTCTGAACATGGTCCTTCAAGCAATGAAGAGTGATTGTCACTGTGGGCCCTGAGAGGGGAGGGAAAGAGGTATAGAATAGGTGGAATTAGTGTAACTTTGGGGAAATGGAAGTGTTCCACAAGATCATGCAAGTATGGATATAGGACATGTTAAATTACACCAAAAATGTATAGGGGCCTATAGGCTAAAATATAAATCATAATGTAAAACATAAGATAATTTAAAATTTAGAAAATTGTATAGTCTAAAATATAAACATTGTAAACCCAAGTGTAACCTTGCTTGAAACTATTGTCTCAGTATCTGTACATCAGTTGCAGTAAATAGAGTATGAACATGTAGAAAGATTATTGCTGGGGAAGGGACAAAGTGTCTGATGCTGAATATTGTATATATGAATTACTGTGGTCTAAAACTTTTGTGAAGATAAGCTTAATAATTAGAAAAAAAAAGAAATAGAAAGGATGTAGACACTGAGAAAGAGATGCAAGAAGTTGCCTTGCCAATGTGAATACAGGGCAACACTTATTGCAGTGATGGAAAGCAAAACATCAAAAACAAAGCTTTTTAATTTTTAAAAATTTTGATACCCCAATTTATTTTTACTTTAATTTTTCTTAATTAGTATGTATGCTATATCTAACCTTTAAACCCATCACTATATTCCATTTTACTATTAATGGAAAATGGCAATATACTGGGTTTCATTTTTAGGGAGGTTTTGGACTGCAGAGGGGTTCGATGGTGGTGGGGGAGGAATACTGGTGTGGGGTGTTATTGGTGGGGGTGCATGGTCGGAAGGGAATTCTCCAGGGCATATGTGCACAGTGCATAAAAATGCTTGGGTATTTTCATAGTGTTTACAGTTGGGAACGACGGGTGGGGAAGTGGCTGAATTCCTGGCCAGGGGAGCTCTGTTGCATTCCCTAATGGAACAGCAACACTCCCCCGAGTGCAATGGCTAAGACCAATAAGGAAGGATGGTCCAACAATGAGCCCTTGATGCTAATGACTATGCTTGTGAGCCTATGTGCCTGAAATAAGAACTAGGCCTAGAGCTTCAGGGAGTCTAAGAGTTACCTCCTTGGAGCCATCATGTTGCTCAAATGTGGCCAATCTTGAAGCCAAACTCAGCATATAAATGCATTGCCTTCCCCCCAGCATGGGACATGACTCCCAGGGATGAGCCTCCCTAGCACTGAGGGATTACTACCAAG
Organism: Dasypus novemcinctus; assembly: GCF_030445035.2. NCBI lineage: Eukaryota > Metazoa > Chordata > Mammalia > Cingulata > Dasypodidae > Dasypus > Dasypus novemcinctus. The sequence continues at coordinate 43,393,594 of NC_080675.1, forward strand.
TACCAGTTGATGATGTAACTAGAAAATGACCTTGAATAAAAGGGTCAACTCGGACCAGCAGAATATCTCAGTCTACATATAATACCAGGAGTTAAAAATGCTTTTTGACCTGAATAAAAGGGAGAAATGGAAAGGACAAATGAGTTTATATGGCTATGAGTCTCCAAAAAGAGCCAGGAGGTTATCAGAGGGGTTGCCCTTATGCACACTTGAGTAGAGTCCCAGAGACAGATAAAGTAGATACAACCCCAGGTATTGGTTCTTCTGAGGGCTACAGAGACCCACAAGTTCTATGGTCATGGCAGATAGAGTTCAGTGCCATGTCACTTGGCCCTATTTTGGAGTTTGTGTTCCTGAGTGTGATGGAGTGGGACTCAGATGTGATCTTTGTTCACAAGCGTCTTCTGTTACTTTTACCAGACCTGTGTTTGGTGCTGGGGTTTAGTGTATACTCAGGGACCTGAATCTCTGGACTGTCCACGTGATAGCCAAGCCCTGAGGCTCAACAGACTTGCAACTCCTACCCTCTGGTTTATTGGACTTACCCCAGCCAGCTAAGAGGGAGGTGAAGGAGGTCACCCACCACACCAGGGAGCCAAAAGTGCCTACAAATGCAAACAGGAGAATTGCATCCATCATCCAAGTGGAATCTAGGCACCCTCTCGATATAGAAGTGGAGTGGACATAACAATTCCAGGGTCCACAGAATGGAGGAATAGAGTATGGATTAGAGTAGACTTACTGATATTCTATTCTGGAACTATTGTGATTAGTAATGGAAGTAAATGAAGCATTGAGTTGGAGACACTGGCCATGGTAGCTGCTGAGGGTGGGGAGTAGGAAGAAGAGATGTAATGTGGGGGCATTTTCAGGACTTGGAGTTGTCCTGGTGGTACTGCAGGGACAGTTACTGGACATTGTATGTCCTCCCATGGCCCGCTGGGTGGACTGGGGGAGAGTGTAAACTAGAATGTGAACCATTGACCATATGGTACAGCAGTGCTCATAGATGTATTCACCAAGTGCAATGAATGTCCCATGATGATGGAGGAGGCTGTTGTTATGGGAGGAGTGGGGTGAGGGGGGTGGGGGAGGTGTATGGGAACCTCATATTTTTTTAATGTAACATTAAAAAAAATAGAGACAAAGAAATTAAAAAATATAAATATATATATCTGAATGTGATTAAAAGGGGCAATGTAATATTGTATATATGGTAACAGTAGCAGTTCGATGTTGCTTATGAGTTCCAAAAATAGATATTGGATTGTGTTTATAAACTGGTCTGTTCCTCCGGGTGTATTAGATGGCATTAAATTCAGAGGTTTCACTTTTACTTGATTAAATTAGGATTAGGGCTTTGATTTGGCCATGTCAGTAGGACAGAGAAAAAACACAGCAGAGAAGAGATTTTGAATTTTGATGCTGGAACCCTGGGGAGAGAGCCAAGCTAGTCACCTGACAGCTTGTAGCTGTAAAGACCAGAGCCTTAAACGGCTGAGAAAGCCTAGAAAGAAATGAGTCAGAGGGAGAGAGAGACAAGCCTTATGTTAGCCCACAGCTGAGAATGGAAGGAGCTAGGAACACAGAGCCTTAGGAGGAAGAGGAAAGCTGAACCCTCAGAGAGACCTGCTCCAACACGTGGCAACAGACTTTGATGAGTGAGGTAGCTTATACTTTATGGCCTTGTGCCTGTAAGCTTCTACCCCAAATAAATATCCTTTATAAATACCAACAGATTTCTGGTCCTCTGCATCAGCACCTCTTTTGCTGATGAATACTGTAACAAAATAACTAATTTAAAAAAAAACAAAACCCATGAACCTACACTGTACAATCAGTGAATCCCAAGTTAAACCACAAATACAGTTAATATTGTAATTATAAAAATGTGCTGTCATCAACTGTAACAATGTTCCACACCAATGCAAAGTGTTAATAATAGGTGATACATGGGAAGCCTGAATTTCATTCATGATCTGTAAAACCACAAAATCTATAAAGAGGAAAAAGACATGAACTCGAGCAATGTTAAAGCAATTGATTTATTAATAGAGGTTAAGTGTTTGAATAAAATATTTCATAAAATTTCCATGGAAAAAGTGCAATTGTCTGAAATATTCTCATTTATATGGTTTTCAATTCATATTAAATCAGTGTCTTAAATCGTAAATTAAGTACTTCACTATTTTATGTATATCTCTAAAAGTGGATATATTTAAGATAGCCAATTCTCCCCTTTTGGGATCTTCCTTTTGGGGAAATAGAGGTACCACACTATATTTGGTATCATGTTTCATTCAGACACATACAGTAATAGCTTAGAGAAAAAGGAAATGGAACATTCTTGTCCACCAATTTTTCCGTGGTCAGGATAAATGGAATGTAAACTTAGAAAGAGGTTTGAAGTCTTGGACTAATGACTGAAGAATATTGAGAGGTACCAATAATGATCTTTTGCTATTCCTGTATGAGGAAACGTTTGGACACCAATGATAAGCAAGTATGGATTGATAGGTTATAGGGTCTTTTGAATTAATATCTATAAAAAGAGACTAACTCTTCCACAGCTATTTTTAATTTTGATTATTTCTCATTTATTTAAGACTAGAAAAACCTCACTTATTACAAGATGATGCCAAAACCTTTTAAAAACATCTAAGTTACTGATTTTACAATTTCATTTGGGGAGAATATGAAATTAGAATAATAAGAGATATGACAAAAACTAATAGGCAAAATAGAAATATGTTTTAGTTATCTAAAAGGTGCTCAAGCAGATACCAGGCTGTTGGGGGCGCGCCCGCCATTTTGCGGACCGCCCCACACCAGCAAAAAAAATGGCAGGTGGCATGATTCAGCACTGTTTCCCCCTGCTTCCTGCCCTCTCCCCGCCCCTTTTTCCCCCGGAGCCCTTTCCAAGCCATATAAGGTCTTGTTCCAGCCCTGACCAATCCCCTTGCAACACGAATGCTTAAGACGCTATATAAGCTTGCTCTGTACAAAAAGAATAAACGGAAGAAGACGACACACCATGGTGCGGCTCTGAGTGGTTCTTCCCCGCCATCTGCCCACTCCCTCTCTGGGGTACCCTGTTGTCCTCGTGGTCTCCATACACCCGCTGGCGGGGCAGGAGAGCACACCAGGCAATAGATTGGTTTTTACAATGAGGATTTATTAACATACAAGCTTACATTTCTGAGGCTGAGAAAATGTCCAAATCAGGCCTTCATCAGATAACACTCTTCTCCCCAAAATCTAGCTGCCAGTAATCCTGGACTTGTCTGCATAAAGCAAGGGACATGGCAGTGTCTGCTGGTCTCTCTTCTCTTCTGGGTTTCATTGCTACAGCTTCTAGCTTCCTCTGGATTTCTCTATGCATCTGTGGCTTTCTTTCTCTGCTTCTGTTGGTTTCTCTCTGTATATTTCTCCGTATTCATCCCATTTATAAAAGACTCCAGTAAGAGGATTAAGACACACCCTGGGCCAGGACTTACTGAAATGACCTAATCAAGAGACCCTTAACTGAAGAAACCTGATCAAAAGGTACCACCTTCAATAGGTTCACACCCACAGGAATGAATTAACTCTAAGGACATGATTTTTCTAGGTCCATAAAAGCCTCACTATAATACTCCACCCTCTGGACCCCCAAAAGACATGTTCCTCCCATACGCAAATTTATTCATTCTATTACAACGTCCCAAAGCCTTAAATCCTTTTAATAACAATACTAAGTACAAAATCTCATCCAAAAAGTTAAAGGTGTGGTCTGTCCTGGGGCAAAAGTTCCCACAGGCTGTGGACCTGTGAAACTTAGAAAATAAAGTTGTCTGTTTCCAATATAAAAAGAAGGGGCAGTCGCTGGATAACCATGCCCATTGTCATGGGGTGAAACTGGAAAAGAAGACTGGAGTCACAGATCTCAAACAAATCTGAAACCCTGCAAGACATACTAAATTAGATTTCAAGATATGTGTTCTATAGAAAAATATCTTGTCCTTGGGGCCTGAAGGAATGGCAGCCCCACCCTTTGCAAGGGCTTCTCCAGCTCCTATGCTCATGGCTCCACCATCACCAAATACCTGAGTGGCAGCTGAACTAGAACTTGGGGTGGCAGACAGACTCTCCTCTATCCCCAGGGAATACGCTACACCCTCTCTGAAGCCTGGAGTATCAGAAATCTTCCAGAACACTGGTGTGGAAGGCCTACCATCTGTAAGAGCAGGGGCATACTCACACTTTACACACAAACAGGTGGGCTTACTCTCTTGGCTAGAGAAGATGTCTTCAGTCCAGACCTCAGCCTCCATGGTTCTGCTCTTGAAGTCAATTTTCCTTCCATCAGTCCCTTTTATATCCCTTTTAGTCCAGTCTGGCAGTGTTTCTGTACATACTAAGCTCTCAAAAACCTTGCCAGTATGGATGCAGCACACAGGGGTCCCAATCATCTGACAGTAAGACCTTCCATAGATCATTCCTGGATAACTGCATTTCCAATCCTGACTTACACTGAAATGACTGGCTGGTTTCATGTTCAATTTAATTGTCACATGAGATACTATTCTCTGGGGATATGTTTTTGTAAGCTTAGAATTTTCCAAACCATCACTTTCTGGTTATCTTGTGCCTGTGAGTTCAGTTATCAGCTTTTATCTTTCTTGTTGCATTTTACTGTAAGTGGCAAGAAGCCAGGCTGCACTTTTTCTACATTTAGTTTGGAAATCACCTCAGCTAAATATCCAAGCTCGTCTCTTTCAAATTATGCCCTCCATGTGACACCAGGGATCAATTTTGCCAAATTCTCTGCTACTTTAAGACAAGGTTTGCCTTTCTTCCAATTTGTAATGACACATTCATCAGTTCTGTGTAAGGGCTTATCAGAAGTACCCATAGCATCCATACTTCCACCAACAGTCTCTTGAAAGCAATCTAGGCCTTTTATATCAAGCACCTCACAATTTCTCCCACTTTTACTCATTAGCTAAGTAAGAAGCCTTTTTAGCATTTTGGGTTTTTGTGATAGCAGCACTTCATTCCTGGTACCAAAATCTTTTTTAGTTTGCTAAAAGCTGCTAAAGCAGATACCAAAAAATGGATTGGTTTTTACCATGGGCATTTATTAACTTACAAGCTACTATTATAGTCCTGAGGCTATACAAGTATCTAAATCAAGTCTTCATCAGATGATGCTTTTTCCCCAAAGATCAGTTTCCAGCAATCCTGGACTCCTCTGACATATAGCAAGGTACATTGTGGCACTTGCTAGTCTTCCTTCTCTTCTTGGTTTCATAGCTTCCAGTTCTGGCTTCCTCTGGCTTTCTCTCTGCTCCCATGATTTTCTCTCTCTGCTTTAGTTGGTTTCTTGTTGTCTCTCTCTCCACATATATCCCATTTATAAAGGATTCTAGTAAGAGGATTGAGACCCATTCTGGGCCATTCCTTACTGAAATAATATAATCAACAGCAGCTTAACTGAAGTAACTATTCAAGAGGTCACACCCACAATAGGTTCACACCTACAGGAATCAATTACCTCTAAGGACATGATTTTTCTGGGGTCCATAAAAGCCTTAAACTACCACAAAATATAATTGCTATTTTTACCTAATTGCCAAGCTTTTAACAGTCTTATAAAATCTTTGGTATATATTAAAAACAGAGCAGTGAAATTACAAAATATATATATTTTTTAATTTAAATTTTTAAAATAAAATTTGTTGATGTATATCATTCATAAATGACCATATATAAACAATAAATGTATAGTACAATTTGTGAATTTACAAAACATGCATATCATCATGCATATCATCATACAAGGCTCCCATACACCTTACCACCACCACCTTACATTGTTGTGAAAGTTTTATTGTAAACTAGGCAAGAGCATCATCAAAATATTACTAACTATAGCCCATATCTTTTTTCTTAATATTATTATCATTTTTACAAAAACTTTAGATTATATAAATGTTACATAAAAAATGAGGGGGATTCCTATATATCTTACCCTCATCCCTCCCATACTTTCCTACATTAACTGTATCTTTCATTAGTGTAGTACCTTTGTTACAATTGATGAGCACATATTGAAGCATTGTACTAACCAAAGACTATAGTTTACATTAAAGTTTATACTTTTCTCTGCACAATTTTATAGGTTTTGACAAAATGTATAATTGCTTGTATCCATAATTGTAATTTCATGTAGGACAATTCCAATGTCCCCAGAATGCCCCTATATTGCATCTATTCTTCCCTTTCCCTCCTCTCAGAACCTCTGGTGGCCACTGCCTTTACATCAATGATACAAGTTCTTCTACTGCTTGAATAATAAGTCTACTTTAGTCTATAGTTGCTTTCCCCTCTTATGTTTATTCATTCCTCAATATTGAGGATTTGGGGATGGTGATGCCCACCCCAACTCCAATTGAGAAGTGGCTTAGATCTCGTGGGGCAGATGGATGAAACTGTATTGCTTGCACTTACAGACACTCTCTGTTTCATGGGATAGGCATTGTCTATCATCATCCTTTTGTTAGTTGTCCTGGGTGAATGTAATGAACTGGTGAGAAGATGTTACAATTCTGCTGAGATTCAGGGCTCAACTGGCATATGAAAAGACCAAAGATTTAAGTCTCTGGGACATATACTTAACAAGTAAAGCACTAATCAGTGGTTCAAACAAAAGGGGCAGGAGAGCCAGTGTAGGGAAATTATAAATAAGTTTAACTATTACATTGGGAAGCATATATTCCATGTAAGGCCCACTGACAGGATGTCAAATTCCTGAGATTATCTGCCCTGCCAATAGTGTCTAGATGTTTCTAGAGTCCTCAGAAGCCCTACTGTTTGAGGTACTGGTTACTGTGGCAGTCAATGAGATCCTGCTGAGACGTGTATAAGCATAACATTTGGAATAACCTCCCAACTCACTTTGAAATCTCTTAACCATAAAAATTCATTTGTACTTAATATTTACCCCTTTGGGTCAAGGTCTTTTTCCAGATTCATCGCTAGTCAGTGCTTGGTAGTGATCCCTAGGTGCCAGTGTGACTCATCCCTGGGGGTCATGTCCCACATGGGGGGAAGGTAGTACAATTATATGGAATTTTGCTTAGATAGAGGCTACATTTGAACAACAAGAAGGCTTTCAGAAGGTTATTCGTAGGCAATATATAATACTAGGCTAAATTTCAATTTCACAAGAAAAGGCTCATTAAGTAAAACCTGAGCAGAGTCTCAGAGACAGATCAAGTAGATACAACCCCAGGTATTGGTTCTTTTGAGGGATAAAGAGACCCACGGGTTCTATGGTCATGGCAGATGGGGTTCACTGCCATGTCAGATGGCCCTTCTTTGGAGCTGGTGTTTCTGCGTGATGGAACTGGACTCAGATGGGATCTCTTTTCACAAGTCTTTAATGCTACTTTACTGGAATTGTAGTTGGTGCTGGGGTTTAAGATATATCTAGGGGATTTGAATCTCTGGACTGACAATATGATAGCCAGGCCCTGAGCCTCAACAGACTTCAGCTCCTACACTCTGATTTATTGGACTTACCCCACTCAGCTAACATGGAGTTGAAGAAGGTCAACCACCACACCATGGAGCCTAGAGTGCCTACAACTGAAAGCAGGAGGATTGCATCCAGTATCCATGTGGATTCTAAGCCCCCACTTGACAGAGATGTGCAATGGACACAACCAATCCAATGTCCACAGAGAAAATGTGGCATTGGTGTGGGAAGGGTGGCCGTTGTGGCTACTGGGTGCAGGGAATGGGAGGAAGAGATGAGATGGGGAGGCGTTTTCGGGACGTGGAGTTGTCCTGGGTGGTGCTTCACGGATAACTACGGGACATTGTAAATCCCCCCAGGGCCCACTGGATGGAATGTGGGAGAGTGTGGGCTATGATGTGGACCATTGACTATGGGGTGCAGCGATGCCCAGAGATGTACTTACCAGGTGCAATGGATGTGTCATGATGATGGGGGAGAGTGTTGCTGTGGGGGGAGTGGGGGTGGGGGCGGTGGGGTTGAATGGGAACTCATATTTTTTGAATGTAATATTTTTTTAAAAAATGAATTAAAAAAATAAAATAAAATAAAATAAAATAATTTTAAAAAAATTAAAAAAAGTAAAACCATCAGCCTCAAGCCCCTGGCGTAATGGTCTGTCCTCCCTCACTAGGCATTGCATATGTACTCAGGGGATTCTTGATGCTCTATTACAGAATGTAACAGGACTTCCAACAGTAATTCAATATTCTTTCAATTATTGTATGGGTCTCCACCCACCAAGACAGTGCACCATAACCACTTGAACATATTCATATGATACAGAGACATGCCCCAAGCCCATATCATATAATTGGTACATTTCACCCCAACCCACCTATTATTAATATCCTAAATTAGTACTATATATTTACTATCATCAGAACACATCTCATATTTGTCCTGTTAATCACAGTCCATAATTCACCATAGTATTGACTGTATTATACAGTTCCATGGTTTGTACAGCTCATTCAAATAGTACATCCAATGGCTCTCATTTTCATCACAGAGTTGTGGTGTCATCACCTTGGTCAGTTTTAGAACTTCAAAGGAGCAATTTCATTACTCCAAAAGGAAAATCCCATATCTCTTTATACCACCTGTAACAGTATGATATTGTTTATGAATTCCAAAAATAGATATTCGGTTATGTTTGTAAACTGGCCTGTTCCTCTCGGCATATTTGATTATATTGGATTCAGAGGTTTCACTTTACTTGATTAAGTAATGATTATGGCTTTGACTGGGCCATGCTAGTAGGATGTTGAGATCCACCTCCTTCAAGGGAGGGGACTCACAGAGAAACCATACCATAGGAAAGTGAGATTGGAGTTTTGATCCCAGAGTCCAGGAAGTAAACACACAGAGAAGCAGATATATGAGGAAAGAAAGAAGGCTTGATTAGACATGGCAGAAGCCCAGGGAGAGAGACAGAGCCATTCGCCTGGTAGTATACAGCTGGCCTTGTGGAGAGAGCAGAGCAGCAGGGCCCTGAGAGAAAACCATCCAGGAAGAGAGGAACCCAGGAAGCCTGGACCCGTGGAGATATCAGCAGCCATTTGCTCCAACACATGGCAACAGACTTTGGTGAGGGAAGTAAATTATGCTTTATGGTCTGGTAACTGTAAGCTTCTACCTCCCAAAAAATACCCTTTGTAAAAACCAACTGATTTCTGGTATTTTGCATAAGCACTCCTTTGCCTGACTAATATACCACAGAGCTGTTGTCACTCATTACTGAAAGAATATCTTCTTGCCATTGCTGCAAAATATTAAAATATTACTGTTAACTGTCATCCATAAATTACATTAGGTGCAATTTCCCATGTATTACCACATTCTTAGAACTTTGTAAAAGAAGAGCATTCTTATATTTATACTAATAACCATAATCTTAACCAACCACTGAAATCACTGTTATATATTCCCTAGATTCTTTCCTAGTTTCCTTTCAATTGACAGTTATGTTTACAGATTGCCCCTTTCATTTACAATCGTATTCATCAATCAGCAGTTAGTTATACTCATTATAATGCATTACTCTCAATTCTATTCATTTCCACACTCTTACAGTTAAACCTTATTACAAATGCTACATACATTAAACATCAGTGCCCATTCTCAACCCACATTCTATTTCCAAGTATACCTTCAGGAATTTACTCATCATATTTAGTTCATATTAGTGAGATAATACAATATTTGTTCTTTTGTATCTGGCTTATTTCACTTAACATAATATCATCTAGGTTCATCCATGTTGTCGTATGCATCCGTATTTCATTTCTTCTTACAGCTGGGTAGTATTCCATTGTGTGTATATACCACATTTTGTTTATCCATTCATCTCTTGTGGACACTTGGTCTGGTTCCATATTTTAGCAAATGTGAATAAGGTTGCTGTGAACATTGGTGTGCAAATGTCAGTTTGTGTCCTTGCTTTCAGTTCTTCTAAATATATTCCTAGTAATGAAATAGCTGAATTATATGGCAGTTGTATATTCAGCCTCTTGAGGTACTGCCAAACTGTCTTCCACAGAGGATGAACCTTTCTATATTCTCACCAACAGTGAAGGAGTGTTCCTCCTTTTCCATATCCTGTCAAGCACTTGTAGTTTTCTCTTTTTTTAATAATGGCCATTCTATAAGGTGTGAATGGTATCTCATTGTAGTTTTGATCTGCATTTCCCTAATAGCTAGTAATGATGAGCATTTTTTAAAATACTTTTAGGCCATTTGTATTTCTTCTTTGGAGAAATGTTTATTCAAGTCTTTTGCCCATGTTTTAATAGGGTTGCTTGTGTTTTTATCATTGAGTTGTATGATTTCTTTACATAATACGGACATAAACACTTATTGATATATGGTTTCCAAATACTTTCTCACATTGAGTAGGCTGCCCTTTTACTTTGAGAAAATCTTTTGAAGAACAAAAGGGTTTAATATTGAGGAAGCTCCATTTACCTAGTTTTTCTTTCATTGCTCATGTTTTGGGTGTAAGGTTTAAGAAACTACCACCTACCAAAAGAGTTTGAAGATGTTTTCCTACATTTTCTTCTAGGACTTTTATGGTTGTAGCTTTATATTTAGGTCCTTGATCCTTTTTGAGTTAATTTTTGTATAAGGTATGAGAAAGGGCTCCTCTTACTTTCTTTTGGATATAGATATCCAGTTCTCTCAGCACCATTTGTTGAATAGACTATTCTGGTATGGGATTGACAGCCTTGTCAAAAATCACATGGTCATAGATATGAGGATCTATTTCTGAGTTCTTAGTTCAGTTCTATTGGTCAATGTCTATCTTTATACCAGTACCATGCTGTTTTTACAACTGTAGCTAAGCAATATGCTTTAAAGTAAGGAAGTGGGAGTCCTCAAATTTTATTCTTTTTTTAAATTTCATTTTTCTTTCATTTTTGGGTCTCCATCCAAATATTAAAGTTTCATTTTTTTCCCCATTTTTGGCTACTCAGGGTTCCTTACCCTTCCAAATAAATTTGATAATTGGCTTTTCCATTTCTGCAAAAAAAGGCTATTGGTATTTTATTAGGATTGCAGTGAATCTGTAAACCAGTTTGGGTAGGAGTGACATCCTAACAATATTTAGTCTTTCACTCCATAAACAAAGAATATTATTCCATTTATTAAGTCTTCTTCAGTTTCTTTTCACAATGTTTTATAGTTTTCTGAATGCAAGTCCTGTATCACGTTGGTTAAGTTTACCACTAAATATGTAATTATTTCAGTTGCTTTTTCAAAGGAATTTTTTTTTCTGATTCCCACCTCAGACTGCTCATCAGTAGAAATGTTATATAGAAATGTTATAGAAATGTTATTGATTTTGCATATTAATCTTATTTCCTGTCTGTTGAACTCATTTATTAGTTCTAGTTACTTTGTTGTGGATTTTTCAGAATTTTCTAGATACAGGATTATATCATCAACAAATAAAGTTTTACTTCTTCCTTTCCTATTAGGATGATTTTATTTCTTTATCTACCCTAATTGCTCTAGCTAGAACTTCTAGCACAATACTGAATAACAGTTGTGACAGTGGGAATCCTTGTCTTGTTCCTCATCTCAGGAGGAAATCTTTCAGTCTTTCACAGTTGAGTACAGTGGTAGCTGTAGGTTTTTCATATATGCACTTTACTATGTTGAGAAAGCTTCCTTCTATTCCTTTCTTTTGGGGTGTTTTTATCAAAAAAAGATGTTGTATTTTGTAAAATGTCTTTTCTGCATCAATTGAGAGGTTCATGTGATTTGTCTTCTTCAATTTATTAATGTGGTTTGTTATACTAATTGATTTTCTTGTGTTGAACCATCCTTGCCTATGTGGGACAAAACCCACTTTATTTGGTGTATAATTCTTTTTATGTGCTTTTAGATTAGTTTGCAAGTATTTTGCTGAGGATTTCTGCATCTATATTCATTATAGATATTGGTCTAATTTTCTTTATGTTGCAGTGTTTTATCTGGTTTTAGTAATAAGATTATAATGGCTCCATAGAATGAGTTTGGTAGCATCTTTCCTGTTCAATTTGTTGGAAGAGTTTGAGCAAGATTGGTATTAGGTAACTTTGAATGATTGGTAGAATTCTTTTGTGACACTATCTGGTCCTGGGTTTTTCATCTTGGGAGGGTTTTGATGACTCTTTCAATCTCCTTACTTGTGATTCGTATGTTGAGGCCATCTATTTCTTCTAGGGTCAGTGTAGATTGTTCATATGTTTCTAGGAATTTGCCCATTCTATCTATGTTGTTTAGTGTTTTGGTGTACAATTGTTCACAGTATCTTTTAAGGTTGCTCTTGTTTTTGTGGAGACAGTGGTAATATCATCCCTCTCATTTCTGATTTTATTTATTTGCATATTTTCTCTTTTTCTTTGACAGTCTAGCTAAGGATTTGTCAATTTTGTTGATCTTCTCAAAGAACCAACTTTTGTTTGTTTATTTTCTCTACTCTTTTTTTTGTTATTGTTCTCAATTTCATTTATTTCTGCTCTGATCTTTATTATTTCTTTCCTTCAGCTTGGTTTGGGATTAGATTACTGTTTGTTTTCTAGATCTTCCAGGTATACTGTTAGGTTTTGGATTTTAGCTCTTTCTTTTCTAATGTAAGCATTGGGGGCTATAAATTTCCCTCTCATTGCTGCCTTTGCAGAGTCCCAAGGCTTTGATATGTTCTGTTCTTGTCTCTGTTTCATTCATCTCAAGATATTTATTGAATTCTCTTATAATTTCCTTGACCCACTGATTTGTGCATTATTTAATCTCCATATATTCAGGAATTTGTCCTCTTCCCATCTGTTATTGATTTCCAGCTTCACTGTATTATGTTCAGAGAACGTGTTTGTTATAATTTCAGTCTTTTACAATTTATTTAGACCTGTTTTGTGAACCAAGATATGGTCTATCTTGGAGAAGGACCCATGAGTGCTTGAAAAGAATGTATCTCTTGCTGTTTTGTGTTCAATGCTCTATAAATGTCTGTTAGGTTCAGTTCATTTATCATATTATTCAAACTCTGTTTCTTTATTTATCCTCTGTACACATATTCTATCCACTGCTGAGAGCGGTGTATTGAAGTCTCCAACTGTTATTGTAGAGATGTCTGTTTCTCTCTTCAGTTTTTCCAGTGTGTTCCTTGTGTATCTTGGGGCACCCAGATTAGGTGCATAAATATTTATTATATATATTTCTTCTTGCTGAATCACCCCTTTTTGTAAATATAGAATGGTCTTCTTCATCTCTTGTAACAGTTTTGCATTTAAAATCTATTTTCTCTGATTTTAGTATCTCAACTCCAGGTGTTTTTTCATTACTATTTACATGAAATATCCTTTTCCAATCTTTCACTTTCAACTTAGTTGTGTCCTTATGTTTAAGGTGAGTCTCTTGTAGACAGCATACAGATGGCTCATATTTTAAAAAATCCATTCTATCAGTCTGTGTCTTTTGATTGGGCAGTTCAAGCAATTAACATTCAGCATTACTAGTTGTAATGCTGATTACTTCATCCATTTTGCCCTTTGGTTTTCCTATGTCATATCATACCATTGTCTTTACACCCTAATTTCCCTTCCTAATAATCTTCATTTCTACACTCCTTTCCAAGTCTCTTACCCTTGTTTATTTTTTCCTTTCAGGCTACAGCATTCCCTGGATTATCTCTTAGAGTCCTGGTCTTCTGGTAACATATTCAGTTTTTGTTTTTCCATGAAGACTTTAAACTTGTCCTCATTTTTGAAGGACAGTTTTGCAGATACAGAATTTCTGGCTGGCAGCATTTCTCTTTCAGTACCTTATATACATCATACCACTTTCTTCTCACTTCCATGGTTTTTTATGAGATAAGCACTTAATCTAATCAAAGTGTCCTTGTATATGGTGCTTTGCTTTTCTCTTGCTGCTTTCAGAATCCTCTAATTTCTTATATTTGCTATTCTGAATAGGTGTCAGAATAGGTCTATTGGATTTATTCTGTTTGGGGTGTGTTGTACTTCTTGGATATTAATAATTATATCTTTCATAATGGTTGGGAAGGTTTCAGTCATTTCCTCAAATACTCTTTCTTCCACCTTTTCCATTCTCTTTTCCTTCCATGATACCAATAACATTTATGTTTTGTGGTTTGCTTTTTCATCCAATTCCCCGAGAATTGTTCCACTTTTTCCATTCTTTTCTATTTCTGTTCTCCTGTCTTTTCAAGTTCAGATGTTTGTTGTGTCCTCAATATCATTAATTCTTTATTCTATCAATTCAAATCTGATATTATGAGCCTCTTAAATATTTTAAATCTCATCCCATGTCTTTCATTCCCATAATTTCTGTTGCTTTTCTTTGTAGGTTTTCAAATTGTTCTTTATGCTCAACCAGTGTCTTCTTAGCATGTATTATCTCTTTAGTTATATTTTCCTTCACTCTTTGAATTGATTTAGGAGATCTGGGTGATTATCATTGATTAGTTTTCTTAAATCCTGTATATCATCAGGGTATTTGGTTTGTTCCTTTGGCTGGGCCATCTCTTCCTGTTTCTTAGTACGGCTTGTAATTTTTTGCTGATGTCTAGACATCTGAATATGTTGGTAAACTTACTCTGATGTTCAATTTCTCTCTCTTATCTAGTGTTGTTGTTTTTTTTCTCACAGTTCTTTGATTTTGGTTCAACTTATTCTAAGACTTTAAAATTGCCCAGTTTAAGTTATCAAAATTGGGCCAAGTATTCACTAACAGATTGCATATTTTCTCCCAGGAGTTTGGGTTAAGAGAGACCTAAAAGCAGTTTTTCTCCTTGCAGTTTCCTGATCTATAAGAAGATGGCACTTGTTGGCAAACCTTTCCATGGAGGTGTTTCCTTCAACCTCACATGCCCTTGCTTCTGGTTTGTCCAGAGCCAAGAATCAAAGTGGGCTCTGCTGGCCAACCAAGTTCACTAAAGAGAAATTACTTTTTGTCCTCTGCCACACCCTCCCTTTTCACAGGGAGGAATAACTCTCTTTTCCTCTCAGTCAGCTCCAGTGGGTACAGGTATTATCCATGCTGTGTGCCTTGAAGGTGGAGGATGTGTGCCCTTTCCAATTGCCACAGGAGTATAGTAACTTATGGTTGTCATTTCAGGTTCTTCACCTCTCTGTCCGTCGTCTTCCTGGGGTTGTGCAGTACTGGCCTCGTCTTCTGACCCCTAAAGCAGGTCCCTAAGACAGCTTTTTGCTCTTTCTTCATTGTTTTTGTGAGAGAGTTGGGCCCTGCCTGCCTACTATGACACCATCTTCCTGAAAGTCCCCTTCCCAAAATTTATTTTAGTGTCTCATTTTTTGTTTTTTGTTTTTGCCAGCACAGAATTCTCACCTTTGAATCTATGTTGAAGACCAAGGTTTACTTAATTACATCTAAAAAGGCGAGGTAAGAAATGCAATCAGTACTACATCCTAATAATTAAATAGTAGAGAAGTGCTTTATTTTGCTGGTGTTATAGTACCTTTGTTCTTTTGAAGCTTTTTTTTTTTAATTAGTAAAAAGATAACTCCTTCGCTTGATTTTTAAAATTAAAAGGAAAATTTTAGAATAAAAAAATTGAACCAAGTACAGCTGTTAAAAACAAACAACGTTTAAGACTATGTCTGTGGTTTTTAATTTGTAGCGGGAAGACTCTTGGGTGTCTCAGAGTAATTAGAAGGTATCCTCCAAGGAATGCAAGAAGAACTGGTTATAGTTAGTAACTCATTCATGTTTAGTATGGTTTAAAATAAATATAGTTGTATTTAATAAAGTTCATCAAATATTCCATCTTTAAAATTGAGGGAAGAAGATCAGAAAATAAAATTTAAAATAGGAAAAATTATGAACGGACAAGTCACAAAAAAAGATATATGAAAGGTCCTTAAACATAGAAAGTTGATGAACTTTTCTCATGATTGTACAGATGAAAACTACACTGAGATATTATTTCTCACCTATCAGATCAGCAAATGTTAAAAAAAAAAGTATAAGGACACACTCTATTAGGGAAACTATGGAAACAGAAACCACTATATACTGCTGGTTAGAATATTGTTTGGTACTGATCCTTATGAAGTAGAATTTGGAAATAACTACTGAAAATATTTATGCTTTTACATTTTGATTCAGCATTACCACTCTAGAATTAAGCCAGAAAATGCACCCTTAACAATACAAAAAAACATGGTTATTCATGTGACATTGCTTGTAACTATAAAATATTGGTAACAACATAAATGCCCATAGATGGGAGAATGAGTAGATAAACTGTGATATAGCCACATGATGAAATATATGCAACTGTAAAAAAGGAGGAAGAAGCGCTCATGAACTGATGTAGGGTGATTTTCAGGATACACTGTCATATGAAAAATATAAAGTGCAAAAGAGTTATAAAAAATTTAAAAAATAAAGTACAAATTCACCTAAAAGTCTTATAGAATTGACTGTAAAAACATCATTATGTATTT
Organism: Dasypus novemcinctus; assembly: GCF_030445035.2. Classification (NCBI taxonomy): domain Eukaryota; kingdom Metazoa; phylum Chordata; class Mammalia; order Cingulata; family Dasypodidae; genus Dasypus; species Dasypus novemcinctus. The sequence continues at coordinate 43,410,130 of NC_080675.1, forward strand.
TTTTACTATCAACAAATAAAGTTTGATTACTACTAGAATAAAATTAGATTACTATTACTAACCACTAAGTATTTCTATGTTAAAACGAGTTCTTTTATCCATATGCAGAATGAAAGGGGACCCCTATCTCATGTCATATGCAAAAATTAACTCAAAATGGGAAAAATAAATAAATTTAAGAACCAGGACTATAAAACTACTGGAAGAAAATATAAGGAAGGGTTACATTTCTTAAACCTTGTGTTAGGCAATGATTTCTTAGACTTTACACCCAAAGCACAAGCAATAAAAGAAAATTAAATAAACAGACCTCATCAAGATTAAAAACCTGTGTGTGTCAAAGGTCTTTAACATGAAAGAAAAAAGACTACCTACAAAATGTGAGAAAATATTTGGAAAACACATACCTGATAAATTCTTAATATCCAGAATATATAAAGAAATCCTGCAACTCAACAATAAAAAGATAAGCATTAAAAATATATATATATAATGGAAAAGAGACTTGAATAGACATTTCTTCAAAGAAGATATATAAATGGTCAAAAAACACATGAAAAAAGGCTCATTATCATTAGCCATTTAAGAGAATGCAAGTCAAAACCACAATGAGATATCATTTCACATCCACTAGAATGACTACTATTTGTAAAAAAAGGAAAATAAATGTTGGAGAGGATGTGGAGAAATAGCAACACTTATTCACTGTTGGTGGGAACATAAAATGATACTGCTGCTGTGGAAGACAGTTTAGCAGTTTCTGAGAAAGTTAAATATAAAATTACCATATGAGCCAGCAAACTCACTACTACATATATACCCAAAGGGATTGAAAGCAGGGACTTGAACAGATTTTTGCATACCTATCTTCATAGTGTCATCAATCACAAATGCAAAAAGATGGAAGCAACCCAATCCATTAAATGATGAATGGATAAATAAGATAATGGTATATACATACAATGGAATATTACTCATCTATAAAAAGGAGTTAAGTTCTGATGCATAAAACAACATGGATGAACCTTGAAGACATTATGTTGAGTGAAATAAGCCCGATGCAAGAGAACAAATATTGTATGATCTCATTGATATGAAATACTTAGAATAAGCAAACTCACAGAGTCAGAATCTATACCAATTACTAGAGAATGGAGTGGGGGTAGGGATTGAGGAGTTAATGCTAAAATTGTGCAGTATTTCTATTTGGGTTGTTTGTAAAGTTTTGGTAATAGATGGTGGTGATGGTAGCACAACACTGTGAACATAATTAGCAATACAGAATTAAATATTTAACTGTGCCTAAAAGGGGAAATTTCAAGTTGTATAATATGTTACCAGAACAAAAATTAAAATAAACAAACATAGGATTGTACAATACAGTACCCTATTGTAAATGATGAACTCTAGTTAATAGTACAATTATAAAAATGTTCTTTCATGAATAAATGTGCCACACTAATGCAAGTGTTATTAATAGGGATATATGGGAAGTCAGTATTTTATGCATGATTATTTTGTAAACCTACAACTTCTCCAAAAAAAAAAAAATATACACACACACACACACACACCTCCAAGATGCCATGCAAAGGGATGATTTGAAAATTGATGATATAGAGAAAGTGAAAGACTGGATAACATCCTTTTGCAAGTCAGGTGATTTTAATTCCTTTATCTTTCATCAAAATTAAAGGAAGCCTTAATTGAATTGTCAGCTAATAAATCATTAAAAAGGATTTTTGATGGAGGGGGAAAAAAAAGAGTTTCTTTGTTTTTAAAAACATTGATAGGCAGTTCTGTATTTACCAAAAGCTAATTGCCCTCAAACTCCAGGTCAGAAAGACACAATTAGCTTGACCACTGTTCCAGATAGTAATAAAAATATCTTTGAAGCGATGCTATTGCCTGGTAAATATCGGAAACTTTCTGAATAGCTGCCTTTATTTTCTTTAAGGATGCATACAAAATCAAAATTAAAACAGGCAGTAATCTATCCACCTAGCACTTCATTCACACAGGTACAACATTTTAAGTCCTTTTCTCTTTTCCTCTCAACTCTTGCTTTTAGCTCACAACACTCAGGCACGTATCTCTCTCTCATATGAGCTGAAAACCACCTTAATTATGGCTAAAAATAACAACAGAAAAATGCTCATACAACAAGAAGAGGAAGCCATAAGATTTAAATGAAAATGAAAACAAAGGGAGAGTGCTACCAACCTTCAAGTTTACGGTTACCAGGTTCCCTTTAGATTCTCCATAGAATTCCATCGACTTATTTATTCTCAACTGATAACTGCTTTCCCAGAATTTGAACATTAAAGATATATTTGAAAGTTATTTTAATTACGAATATTGAATTTTATGAATTTTTATCACTGTACACATTTTTTATTTCAGTAACATGGAGGCTTTTGGGGGTTGCCTCAGGAAACTAACCTCTGCAACCTTCATGCCCAGGTAGTCAAAAAGTCTTGTTGATGCTGTCTGGAAAGAGTCATCTGCCTCTTTCTAAGCTCACCTACACTGCCCTAATTTGGGGCCTCGGGTTTTTTGTTGTTTTTTTTTTAACTATTCCAATAACCTCTTAATTGGTGTTATAACTAGGTTTACTCTCATCCAATCCATTCTCCAGTCTGCCGCCAAAGTGTTTTTTCTAAAATGCATATCTCATTATAGTCATCCCCTGTTTAACAGTTTTCAAAAACTTTTCATTTCCTACTAGAAATGCCTTTTATATGACACAGAGATCTTCAATAATATGACCTCCAGCTTCTTCTGTTGTCACTTATCCCTCAAAACCCATTCTCTATTTATACTCACCTACTTGCACACTTACAGTTTTAGCCATTGTGCCTTTACAGTAGACTAGATGAATAAAATATTGGTATAGTCACACTATGGACTTACTTTATGGAAATGAGAGTTAACAAACAACTATACCCAACAATATGAATTACTTTTATAAACATAAAGTTAAGCAAAAGAATCCAGACACAAAAGAGTGCATACATACTGTATGATTCCATTTATAGAAAGTGTAATAAAAATACAAGTAATCTATGATGTTACAAGTGAGGACAGTACTTATTTTTGAGGGTTGGGTTTGACTAGAAGGGGGCACAGGAGATCTTCTGGGATGTTGATAATGTTCTGATTTCTTGATCTGGATGCTGGTTACATATAGGTATGTTCAGCTTCTGAAAATTCACCAAACTGCAACTATACTATTTGTTAGGTTTTATAAGTTTAAATTAAGGTAAACAACAACAAAAATAGCTGCAGTGTCACTTCTTCTTTAAACGTTTCCCAAATTCCCTCATGTAGACTTCATGTTTGTTCCCACTATACATACCAACATACCAGTACTGCATCAATTATCACGTTATAACTTACTTACCTAATTCTTTCTGTTTCCCAATCATAATGTAATATCCATTAGTGCTAAAATCATAATATTCTATTCATTTACCACAGCCCTCAGCATTGTACCTGGCAGTTAATGGGCATGCAATAAAAATTATGTAAATGAGGATTTCTCAATCTCTACACCATTAAGGTTTGGAACAGATAATTATTTGTTGTAAGGGGCTGTCCTGTGCATTGGAGAATGTTTAACAGCATCCCTGGCCTCTCTACCCACTGGATATCAGTAGCACCTCTCCAATTGTGGCAACCAAAAATGTCTCTGGAACTTGTCAAATGTCCTTTTGGGACTGAAATTGCCCCTAGGTGAGAACCACTCATGTAAATGAAAGTTTCCCTGAAAAAATACAAGCCTTGTGCTAAACTATTCACTACCAAAAGACTTCGGGCTTTTAAATGGTTTGTATACTAGGGGCAACTAAAAAAATAGGTTCTCTTAAACAATGAAAGGAAAGTTGAGCTACACGTCAGAAAAAAATTTACCTTAAATATCTATATAATCAAATATAATTCTCATTAGTTTTATGCTAGAATAATGTTTCTTTTGAAATTCCTAAGAACGTGTGGGAGAGAGTTTGCTAAGCAAAGTAACTGTGGAAATAGGATTGGAATAGTGATATATACTTGGCATTAAAAAAAAAAATGACTGCTAAAACTAGCTATGTGTATTCAATGTTCTAATTACAATTATTTTCCAAGGCTTGAATCCATGAATTTAAATCTTGGAAAGTAATTCTAAACTATTTTAATTCTAAATTACTGAGGTGCAATAACTTTCCACCTGTAAAAATTTAACACTGAACACTCCATAAGTAAAGGATAGTTAGAAAATACACTATCATGCATCAGCAATGAAAATAATTACAAAGGGTAACTTTAGCATGTTGGAAAAAGCTGCTGTGGGTGTTTTATTTATTATGCCTTTGATTCAGTGTGTTTATGAGCTTGACCTCTATGGTAAGAGTGAGAGTGATGAAATAATTGAGCAATGTTATGTTATTGGAGTTTGAGGAAAGAGAAAATGAATTGGTTTATATTTATGTTTCATAATGATATAGCTAATACCTCAACCTGTTCCTGCCAGAATTATTTATTGACAAACAATTGCTTAAACTCCTCTTTGTGATTAGAACGAGTCTTCAAAACAGAGTATTGAGTCAAAAGAAAACTGAATAAAGGTCACAGGTAGATTATAAATGAAGAAACAAAATTGAACAAATGTAAGAAAAATGTTTACTCAAATTATTAATCTACAAATGCCAGTTTTTCATTTATCCAATTGGTAAAATTTAAAAAAATGGGCAAACATGCTTATATACTGATAATACAAAAATAACAAATATATATTCTGAGAGCAATTTGGCAATATATATAAGAAATTTCACAATTTTGAGTTACTTTAAAGAAATATTTCTAAAGTGATAATCAGATATATATATATAACAAGTCACATAAGAAAAATATATGTAATAGAAAATAGAAAACAAATGTTCAATGACAGGAAAGGTTAAATTACTCATAGCTTGTTTATACTCTGAAGCTATTGAAAAATCCCATTTTCTGGAGAATAGTTATTAAATGGAGAAAAACTTTCATTATATAGGAAGGAGAGTGGTTAAGAACAAGGGCTCTAGAGTCAAGACTATCTAGTTCAAATTCTAGTTCTATCACTTTAATAGCTCTATGATGTTGATCAATTTATAAATCATTTAATCTTTCTAAACCTAATTTTCTTATTTGTAAAATGAAGACAATAGTACCTGTTTATAGATTTGCTGTGAGGATTAAATAAGATATGACATAAAGTGTGTATTACAATGCCTGGTATGTATAAAATAAATCTTAGTAGCTTTGATAACAATTGGGATGATGTAAGTTAAGAAATTCCAGAAACAAACCTGAATATATGATGTGTTCCAACTTGTGAAAATTAACCAATTAATGTTGGCTAATAATTGTGTACTGAGATAACTGGTAGTTTTTGTTTACTTCATTTTGCTATTCTATATTTTCCAAAATTTTTTTGGTAAAAGCCATATATAACTTCAATAATCAGAAAAAAAATAGTTTTTAAAAAGCTATTAATAAAAGGCAAGATAAATAGTAAAGTATCTTCATCTTTTCCTTCTACTAAACAACCATATAATTTTGAGTTAAAAAATTATATCTTTAATACCTCTGTCACAAAAAAAGGTCACCATTTTATATTCTTATTGAATACCTATAATATGCTAAATGTTAGGCCGCTAATATTCTAATACTAAGCAGGAAGTATAGAAATTTGAAGACATATTTTCTAGTTGATAAAAGAGAAGCATTCGGCAGGTGGTCTTAAGTCTTACTTTTTAATTACTAACCTTCACTAGAAGCAGGATATCAAAACAGGGTTTCCCTTTTAGCCTTCTCACAAAATCTATCTTAATTTTGATCAGAAATCATTTATAAGGATTGTTATAAGGATTTCTTTCAAGATCTTTGCTTAAGGTCTCTATAAGGGGATTTGTGATATTGCAAAGCATATACACATCTACTACTTTATGATTATAAATAAACCAAAGAAAATTTGCTTCTTGGACATCTGACATGTTTTATGCTACTATATGAATATAAAGTACTTTCAATTTCTTCATAACTACTAAATATGACAAGAAATCAAAAAAGAATTCTAAGATGAATAAAAAAAGTTTGGTGATAGTTTGTATTTTATAAATATCTGAACATCTAGTGATTACTTTTCAAGGTACTGATTTTGTTGTTCATGAAATTAGAGACTATCAAATATAAGGAAAGAAGGATTATATCAAATAGTTTCCAGTATCTGATGCAATTTACTTTACCTCATGATTTCATTCTCACTCCATCTGACCTCTTACAACACAGATATAACGAATTAGTTCTAGTCGGCAAGTCTGAAATATCTGAAGTTAGGAGAGGAAAACAGACAAAAAGACTTTGGGGATTTAGGGAGTGGTTATTAGTGGAGGAGTGAATACTACTTCCATAGACTGGTTCATGTAAGGAAGCTAAACCTTTAACAACTCCTCTGCAAAGCCCTGAAAATATGTTACTGTTCTTCATTAGAGAAAAGAGCAAGAAAAGAAAAACTAGATGACGATTTGTTTGTTAGAGATTACTTGCCTACAAAGAATCTCCTCATTGCAAGGAAATCTAGAACGGATATGAAGCCTAATAAGGGTTAGTTAAGATATTGTCTTTTCAGGTTAACTTTCACAGAAAGGAAACATATTATACAACTCTATTTTCAGTTGTGTTTTTCTCAAAATAAACATAGGATTTTAGAGATCACAAGAAAGGAAAAAGTGTATTTTTAAGAAAACAAGTTTAATAAAATGATTTTGTTCTTACAGTTTTCTTTTATCTCAGATATTATACTTTAAAATATCTATGCAATCTTTTTTTGCTTTAAAATATTTTTCAGGTGAATACTAGTAAAATAAAAACTTTTGTTAAATTATTCATTATTGTTAAGAAAACAAGTTGAATTTGGATGTAATTTCTATTTTAGTGTTTTTCTCCTATGGCAAGAACATTGATCTTTTAATAACTGAGCTGTTAAAAAGAATTAACTTCAATAGGACATAAGGAAAAGGGAGGAGAAATAGGTTACTAAAACTTATGCTCAGTGCAGCTTTAAAGGAATCAGTGTGAAGTAGTATGCAATAGGAATGGAAGGTAACTGCTATCAAGCTTCCAGGGACATATAAACACAGGGAGGACAAATAAATTCCTAATACAGATGACTAATAAATGAGATGCATAATAAAAACTAATTAGTATGACTGAACAGTATAACACCAGGAATTCAAGTGAGTTTCAGCTGATAGGCTAAATTAAATTCCCAAACATTTTCAATATTAGTATAGAGTTGTTCCCTAAGGGAAAGAAATTCCTTATTTTGCTTGCAATTACAGTCAAGTATAACCTCCTGGCACTAATTATCTATTACCTCTAAATACACAACAATTCTTTTTTTCTACAAAACTAATAAGCTTGCTTCAGGTAATGCTAGTTTATTAATATCTACCAATGAAATCATTAATCTATAACTGAATGTTTTAGGGTTTAAAACTGAAGAGATTCTTATTGGCATTTAAATGATTGACAGCATTATTCAACTGTTAGTAGGCTTAAATACAGAAGACATTCTTAGGTCTGAATCAGTGACACACTGAAGAGGTGAAAGGATTTCTTTATAGACAAGTAGTCTGTCTTTGAACATTTTCTTCAAAGAATTAGAAGAAAAGAACAAAATTTTGTGTATGGTTTTAGAAATCCAATTTTGGTTTATATGTCTTTCTCCCTTTCCTGGAATGCAAGGTCCCAAAGAGCTAGGCCTTATTTTTGTGTTGCATACTCCTAGCAGACTAATTGATACACAGCAGCCTTTCTCAATAGGTTCTGAGAGAATTATTCATGTAATGAATTAATTTTTCTCCAATGCATACAGAATAACTGGGTTATATACCATCTTTGTGACAACCAAGAAAATAGTCACTCAAATCATTTTCTGTTGGAGGTAGTTTTAGATGAGGAATCTCAGTCAAGAAAGGCTGGATAGCATATGTAAAATCATGAAAAAATTGTTGAAAAATGAATTGAAATGTAATCACCCAATGTATTAAAAGTCTTCATTCCTAAATTCATTATTATTGCGTATTTAAATTTAGTAACCCCAGTTTTAAAACACTTGAAGACAAGGGCCAATTCCTTTTGACTTTTGTAACTCCCATAAGGACTAGCACTATGGTATGGAGTTCAGTTCAACCCACATTGTGTATTACCAGTGGATTAAAATACACATGTGCATACACACTACTAGGCCATGTCCCAATTTACTGATTCAGAATCTATCAGCTGAGAAATCTTTTTAAAAAATCTCTATAGACACAAAGCTGGGTTTCCAGTTTGAGGACCACTGAATTAAATTCCTATGCCTATTGCTTATTCTTCTAAACATGACCTGCTTGCCTCATCTGGAACACATGTCATCATCCTGTCATAAAGTTAATATATTTTTAAAATTCAGTTTTTTTTCAGAACCACTTGTGCTGCCCCTCAAGCATCCAACGTCTATGTCATTTCAACTTCATTCTCCCTTTTATTCTTATAATATTTGCTCTTCTAAATCTTATCACTTGGGCTTCTGTAGCTTTTCTAAAAGTTTATGAATTCTTTGCCCTAATACAATATCCTGGACTTGTCTATCTTTCATGTTCATTATGCATTTTTTCTGATCTTTTTGCTATTAATTTAATTTCCTCTTGGTTAGACAGAAGAAAAGCTAATAAAATTACTTTCTTGACTTTCCTAGAATTGCCTTTTTCTTCACACTTACTAATTTTATCTTTATTAATAAAGGCGGAAAAACTATCTGTCCATATCCATTTTCTCTATTCTCTAAAGTTAGTTTTTTAGGTTTTTTCTTTCCCATTTCCCTCTCTTTTTTAGCAGAAAAAATAAAATTTAATTTGGATACTCAGCATTTTTCACACTTCAAACACAATGATGTGCATATACACACACACAGAATACTTCAAATCAACACATACATACATGTATACACACATACATACCCTACTTTATATTCCCTCCTTAGGTTCTTAAAATTGTTTGCAGATTTCACCAAAATTCTCTGCTTCTTATGTTTTATCTTGCCTTGCATTTATATATAAGTGAATAAGAATACAAGCTGCAGATAATTTTGGATTGCAAGTTCTTTTCATATTGCTAAGTAGTTCGCAAATAATGGGAAAATAATTTTAGGAGTTTATCCATACACAGGAAAAAATATTTTAAAAGGAGGGAAAGATAGATACATAATATGGATCTTGAAAGACTTGGTATTAATAAATTATCAGGAGATTGAAAGATTATACTCTTAAAGGAAAAAATGGTGCAGAGCAGAAAGCTACTTTAATCTTTATTAGGAAGAACTTTAAGATAAATAAAATTATTATATTTAGAGATGTTACGTGTTAGTTTCAAAAATTCTTTTGGTCTTACTAGAAAGGATAAAACTAATAGGACTAATTTATTTTCATGAAGCCTTGGAAAACTTAGGAAAAATAAACCAAGAAATAAATTTAGTATATGAATAATTATAGAAAGATCTTATATACAAGAAACACTTATATTCAATATTTGATGTGAAAAGAAAGTGAAGCAAAGATGAATGATTTAGGAAAAAACCTATTCCTAAATAAGGGATGAATGTGGAGGTGTATAAAAAAGTAGAAAGAGGAGTGGTAGTGAGTTTAAAAATTTGGCTTAATAGTAAACTATACTGGGCTGTTAAATAGTAGAAGATGTGTCTATCTCTAAGATTTGTGTGGACAATAAGTAGGTAAAAGTTTTCTTAAAAATAAAACCTGCGCAGGGTACCAAGACACAGAGGAACAACACCAGTGATTTATCAGATGCAGAGAACTACAAGGAGGCAATATGGGCCAATCACAGCAAGGTGCAAGGTTGAGAACATAGGAGATGAATGCAATGTCCTCAAGTGCATTAACAGGGCAGCCATGTGCAAAAAGTAGGTATAAGAGACAGTGGTCAAGCAAATTCAGTCAGCAGTCTGTGGCACAAGGCACGTAGAGTAGAAGTGCTAAATAATCTTCATCTACTTATAATATTACAGGCATGGGTTGGTTAGGGCAAGAGCAGAGAGCCAGATGACTACCATTTGGTAGATCATGGTCTTGGGGAATGGTAGGAGAGCAGATAGACAATGCTGGACAATATAAAATGCTGAAATAGCAGATGGAGATGGCAGCAGGAGGCCATTTGCTGATGGACAAAGCAGTGAGTGAAGAATGCAAATCATTCAGCAGATGAGTAAAGTGGGGCAAAAAATAGAGACAAAAACCAAAGGCAGTCAAGCAGAAAGCAGAGAAGCAATGACAGATCATCAGAAGCAGTTGGGTAGGGTAGTGACAAGCTGTCAGCAGGTGAATAAAACAGTATTCAGGAAGAGATGAGATTGATACTGAAGCAGTCTGTAATTGAGTGTTTTTCATTTAGGGAAGAGTAATCAATAAAGTGCGTATGAGAATCCACAAAAGAACAGCACACAAATGGAAATAGCAGATGGATCTGAACTATTGCCCAGGGATACAGAATGACCCTAGAACAGAGATATATTAACAATTCACAAGGAAATTAAACAGATGGGAAAAATGGGTCCAAGCATTTTTTATGATGATAAAAGAAACCAAAACACTAAAAATTATTAATCTGGAGATGATTGGCTGCGATTGAAGTCTTCGCTTACCCCTTTCTGGAGCCCACAAAATGGGAATGTTGGGAATTTCTGCAGCAGAAAAACAGAAGAGAAAAGGGATTTCTGACTCCCAGTTTGAGGAAAGTAGGTCAAATTTAGGGCTGTATAAACTGGTTCAGGGAAATAAGAACCAGCCTGAACCTTCTCCTTTCCTCAGAATCAAGCCATTTCTGAGGTCTGGGAAAGGTTTAGAAAGCCCTCGCCCCATCATTTCCCACAACCTCCCCTTTCACACTTACCTCCAGTGCAAATAGTTTCCACAAAGGAGGTACTTGGAAAAATTCACTCCCATGTTTATACCATGCCAAGATTTGAGGATGAAGAGCTAATGGTACTTCCTGTGAAGGTCAGATTTCTGATTTAATGGGATCCCTTCTACCCTTTGCGAGTGAGCATAGGGAATAGATTGCTAGAAACCATCTAACTCTTTGAAATGAATGAGAAAGGTAGCAGGAGAAGTAATACCAATAAATAGTAACACCAATAAATACTTTGGTGATCTCATCCATTGTAATGAATTTAAATTTCATTTATGTGTTGACACCCTAAAAAATATATCTAGCCCAGACATCTCCTCTGAATTCCAGCTGCATATATCTAAATGCCAGCTCAAAATCTCCACTTGGAGTCTAAAGGTAGTTTTAAGTTTCTATGACCATAGTAAAACTCCTGATCTTCCCCCTTGAACCTACTCTTAAAACCTCAAACCTGCAGTCTCCTAATTTCAGTAAATGGTAACTCCATCCTTCCAAATGTCCAAGTCAAAATCCTGGGACTTATATTTGACGTTTCTCTTTTTTTTATCCCATCTGTTACCTCTCCCTTCAACATATATTAATAATCTTATTACTTCTCACTACCTACACCTCAACCATTTGTCTAAGCTGCTATCTTTTTTTTCACCTGGATTATTTCAGTAGCCTCCTGGTTGCCTTGCTGAAACTTAAGATAGATCATGCCATGCCTCTGCTCAAAACTCTCCATTGCATTAAACGTGACCTAAGTCTTACATAATCCTGTCCTGTCCTATACTTATTTTATATATATATATAGTAGGCACTCTGTAAATACTTGAGTCCATGAGGTAAAAATTTCTTGTGGAGATTCTCTCTTCTCTTTCTCAAAATCTCAGTGCATTCTTCTGAAAGATCACATACCATGAGCTTTTGGATTAACAGAGCAGATGCTAGTGCACTATAGTTTAGGAATATCCTAAAACACAATTGGTAAAATATAACCCATGGGCGAAATCCTGTCTGCTGCCTATTTTCGTATAGCCTGAATCTAAGAATGGTCTTTATATTTTTAAATAATTGTAAAAAGACCAAAAGAATATATCATTACATTTGAAAATTATATGAAATTCAAATTTTAGTGTCCATAAATAAAGTTTCATTGGAGTAAACCCAGGTTCATTTATTTGTATCATCTATGACTGCTTTCATGCTACAAGGCTAGAAGCATCAAGTAGTTCTGATAGGAGATAGTATGGTCTACAAAGCCTAAAATATCTACTTTCTGGCCCTTTATACAATGAGCTTGGTGATGCTTGTCCTAAGGCATTCTGTATTTAGAAGAGTAATAGCTAGAGTTTGAGCAACAATAGACCAGAGTCTTATTATAAATATTGTTGCCTGTTGATGCAGCTATGAGGGAAGGTGGATTTTATACTAGGATTTGCTTTCAGTATTATATAAAAACAGACCCCTCATTTTTCTAAATATTATTTAGTACTGATAGTGATGTTCATTTACCTATCTGCTTCTCAGGGCAGCCCTATGTTAAGAGACAGGGTACAAATAGGTAAATCTTGAAAATAGCAAAAAGGGAGGGAAAGAGAGAGGAATATAAGGCTAACAAATAGAATACATACTAAACTATCACATAATTAACCAAACTTCTAAATACCCCATGTTACAATGGTGGGAAACTGGCATGATGGAATCTCCTTTGAACCTCATTCAATGGGTTTGTACTAAAATGACCTCATTATAATGGGGATCTTCCAGGAAATGTAGTCCTAAATCATAACAAGCAAGAGACACATTTTAATAAGACTCCATTATCTTTATCCAATATTCAAAACCAACAGTTATTTCCTCATTGGTTCAAATGCTTAAATTTTGTAGGAAAGTATTTTTAAAATCTATAAAACCCTATTCAAAATCACCTCCTAATCAAAACTGACCTATATTCTCCTTCCCATAAAGTTTCATCCTAAGGAATGATACATGCAAGAATATTATATGCTGAAATTAAATTTATGGAAATGGGTGAAGTTGAGAGGATGACACCTAAATTATCCCAATGATATTCCATCCAACTATAATGTTATCTTCAATCTTCATAGAGAAGTATAATACTTCACTTATACCAATCAGTTCTTCCAGCACAATCAACTACTTCTTCCGCATTGTTGCCTTCAATCTTTGGTCTCTGAATGAAACTAAAAACAGTTCATCTTCAAATTCCATACTTTTAACAAGTTTATTGCTTTATTCTTTCCAGCAACTTTTAAAGGACTTGAATCATTTTTGTAAAATCTCATCTGTGTCATTAATGATTACCTAACATAGTTATCTCCTTAACTGGATATCTGTCCTCCATCCATTTCCTTATCAGTTTTTTTCTTTGTTAGAAAAGTTATGGGTTTACAGAACAGCCATGAATAAAATACAGGACTCCCATAAACTACCCCACCACCAACACCTTGCATTGGTAGGGAAACTGTTACAGTTGGATGACAGCACATTTTCATAATTGTAAAAGTCCATGGTTTAACTTAGGGTTCACTATTTACATAGTTAGTTCCATGGATTTTTTTAAAAATTAGTATTCTGTTACCATATGTACAATCTAATATTTCCCCCTTTAATCATATTCAGATATGATTTCAGTGCTATTGTGTTCACAACGTCATACGACATAACCACCATCCATTTCCAAAATATCTCCATCATTCCAAAAAGGAACCCTGTACATTTTAAACCTTAATGTCCCATTCCTGATCCCCACCCAGTCCTCTGGTAAGCTACATTCTAAATTCTAATTCTATAAGTTTGTTTATTCTAATTGTTATAAATCAGTAGATCATACAGTATTTGTCCTTTTGCATCTGACTTATTTCACTCAACATGATGTCTTCAAGGTTCATTCATACAGCTGCATGTATCAAGATCTCACTCCTTTTTATGCATGACTAATACCCCATAGTATGTATATACCATATTTCATTTATCCATTCATCAGTTCATGAATACTTGGGTTGCTTCCATCTTCTGGAAAATGTGAATAATGGCAGTATGAATACTGAATGCCACTATGAATACTGAATGTCACTATGAATACCTGTTTGAGACCCTGCTTTCAATTCTTTCGAGTAGATATGTAGTAGAGGGATGACTGAGTTATAGGATAGTTCTATACTTAGCTTATTGAGCAACAGCCAAAATGTCTTCCACAGTGACTGTATCATTTTATATTGTTGCCATCAGTGAGGATAAGTGTTCCTATTTCTCCAAATCCTTTATGACACTTATTTTACAGTATTTTTTTAAAATAGCAGCCATTCTAATGGGTGTGCAAAAGTATTTCATTGTGGTTTTGATTTGCATTTCCCTTATGGCTAATGATGTTAAGTGTCTTTTCATGTGCTTCCTGGCCATATGTTATCTTCTTTGCCCATTTTTTCATTGGGTTGTCTTTTTGTTAAGTTGAAGGATTTCTTTATATATACTGGATATTATTCCTTTATCAGATAAGTGATTTCCAAATATTTTCTTCCATTGTGTAGTCTGCCTTTTTACTTTCATGAAAGGTCCTTTGCAGACTCAAAGTTTTTTATTTTGATGAGGTCCAATTTATCCATGTTTTTCTTTTGTTGTTTGTGCTTTAGGGATAAAGTAAAAAAAACCCTTGCCTAACAAAGTCTTGAAAATGCTTCCCTATGACTTCTTCTAGGAATCTGCTAGTTCTGGGTCTTACATTTAAGTGGTTGGTCCAATTTAGTCTATTTTTTTTAATATGGTGTGAGTTAGGGGACCCCTCTCCCCTTTTTTTGTTACAAATGGAGATCCAGTTTTCCCAGAACCATTTGTTGAATAGATTACTGTATCCCAATTCAGTGATCTTGGCAACCTTCTCAAAAATCAGCTGGCTATAAATGTTAAGGGTTGAGTTCTAAGTTCTCAATTCAATTCCATTCATACAAATGTCTGTCCTTGTGCCAATACCATGCTGTTTTTATTACTGTGGCTTTGTAATGAGTTTTAAAATTGGGACATGGGAGTCTTCCAACTTCATTCTTTTTTTTTCAAGATGGCTTAGTTATTTGGGGCTGCTTATCCTGCCACAAAAATTTCAGCAAATAGCTTTTCCTTATCTGTAAAGTTGTTGGAATTTTGATGGGGGTTGCACTGAATCCATAAACTGACATAGGAAAGACTGACATCTTAATAGTGTTTAGTCTTGCAATCTGTAAACAACTAATACCCTTCCATTTATTTAGATCTTCTTTACTTTCTATTAGCAATGTTTTGTAGTTACCTGTACACAAGTCCTTTACATCTTTGGTTAGATTTATTCCTAGATATTTGATTATTTTAGCTGCTATTATAAATGCAATATTTTTCTTGGTTTCTTGGTCCACTGGTTCCTTACCAGTCTATAGAAACATTAATGATTCAGTCACTTTGCTGAATTCATTTATTAGCTCTAGGAGCTTTGCTGTGGATTTTTCAGGCTTTTCTGTATAAAGGATCAGGTCATCAGCAAATAGGGAAAGTTTTACTTACTCCTTTCCAAACTGAATGCCTTTTCTTTTTCTTGCCTAGTTGCTCTATAGTTAGAAAATCAAGCAAAATGTTGAATAACAGTCATAAGAGTGGGCATCTTTGTCTTGTTCTTGATCTTCAAGAGAAAGTTTTCAGTCTTTCGCCACTAAAACAGAATATTAGTTATGGGCTTTTCATATCTGCCCTTTATCACTGAGGATACTTCCTTCTATTCCTACTGTTCTGTTTTATCAAGAAAGGGTATTGCATTTTGTCAAATGCATTGTTTGCATTGATTGAGATGATCACGAACTTTTCCCCTTCTTTTTGTTAATGTGGTATATTGATGGATATACTTACGTTGAACCAACCTTGCATATCAGGGATAAACTCACTTGATCATGGTCAATGTGATTATGGATTCAGCTTGCTAGAATTTTGTTGAGAATTTTTGTATTTTTAGTCATAAGAGATATTGGTCTGTGGTTTTTTCCCCTGTGGCATCTTTATCCAGCATTGGTATGACGGTGATATTGCCTAACAGAATGAGTTAGTAGTGTTCCTGCCTCTTCATTTTTTATGAGTTTATGTAGAATTGGAGTTAATTCTTCTTGAAATTTTGGTAGAGTTCTGAGGCACAGCGTCAGGCAACAGTCTGGCTTGCCTCTCTGGCCGGCTCTGGCGCCAAGTAGGTACCGCTTCCGCTAGGGTAAGGGTGGCTGGTACAGGCGCTCCGCCCTCGGCCTGGTACAGGCGTCACCGCCCTCGGCCCGCCCTTCGGCCCTCCCACCGCACGTCATCTCATGCCCCCCCCTGCTTGCCGAGCCGACCGCCTGACCTTATAAGGGCATTCAGCCCGTCCAGACCAATAGGGAGCCGGGGCCAGCAACAGCCCTCCCCGTGCCGGCCTGCAGCGCCTCAGCTCCCATACCATAGATAGGCAAAAACCCCGTGCTCACCAATCAGCTCTCACCCCACACTAGCCCCACCCCCGTTCCCTCGGGCTTATATTGTCAAACACTTCCTCAATAAATCGGATCTGCGCCATCAGCCAGTCTCCGTGGTCTGTCTCCTCTAGCCGGGCTGCGTCGTCCTCGCCTCCTGCGACCCCACGAAGCCCCGCAGAGGCTTCAGAGTTCCCCTGTGAAGCCATCTGTTTCTGTTTTTTTTCCCCTCTTTTGGAAGGTTTTGGTTACTGATTCAATGTCTTTATTAGTAATTAGTTTGTAGAGATTTATTTCTTCTTGAGTCAATGCAGGCAGTTTGTGTGTTTCTAAGAATTTATCCATTTCATCTAGATTATCTAATTTATTGGCATTTAGTTGTTGATAGTATCAATTTACAGTCCTTTTAATTTCAATGGGGTCAGTAATAATGTCCCCCTCTTTGTTAATGTGTCCTCTCTATTTCTTTGTCAGTCTAGCTAATGTTTTATTGATCTTTTATTGATCTTTTCTAAGAACCAGCTTTTGGTTTTGTTGATTCTATTTAAAAAAAATTTTTTCAACTACATTAATCTCTGCTCTAACCTCAAGATAGAGGTTCTTTCACCTCAAGATACTTCCTAATTTCACTTCTGATTTCCTTTCTAACCTATTTGTTTTTTAAGAGTATGTTGTTTAATTTCCATATGTTTTAATTTTACCTTTCTTCCTCTGTTATTGAGTGCAGTTTCAATCCACTGTAGCTACAGACTATACATTGTATGATTTCCATTATTTTTTAATTTATTGAGACTTGTTTTGTGACATAGCATATAGTCTACCTGGGAGATTGATCCATGTGCACTTGAGAAGAATGTGTATTCTGTTTTTGTTAGGTGAAATGTTCTATATATGTCTGTTAGGTCTAGTTGATTTGGTGTATCATTCAAATCTTATATTTCCTTATTGATCTTCTGACTAGATGCATCTATCCATTATTAAGAGTGATGTGTTAAAGTCTCCCACTCTTAACACAGAACTGACAATTTCTCTCTTCAAATATGTCAGCATTTTATATTTTGAGAATCTGCTGTTAGGTGATATATTTTTAAAATTGTTACATCTTCCTGTTGAACTATCCATTTTATCAGTATGTAATGACCAACTTGTCTCTCATATCTGTTTTTAGACAAGTCTACTTTATCTAATATTAGGACACACAACCACCTCTCTTTCGGTTACTACTTACATGGTATATTTTTCTGCATCCTTTCACCCTCAGCCTACTTGGATATTTGAATTTAAGGTTAGTCCCTTACAGAGAGCATATAGTTGGGTAATGCTTTTTTTAATTCATTCTACCAATCTCCATCTTTGGCTGGATAGTTTAATCCATTTACATTTAAAGTTACTACTGATAATACAGAACTTTCTTCTACCATTCTGCTATTTAAGCTTTGACTTCTGTTAATGTCTACATTTATATTTATTTGCTTTTTGGTGTTGAACTATAGAGTGCCTTCTCATTTCTATCTGGATATATTTTTCATCTATTTTCCTTGTGCTTACCATAATGTTAAAATTTAACATCCTCAGTATGTAACAATTATATTTAGTTTCATATCAACCTATCTTGAAACAATACAATATAATAATTCTAGCATTTGTAATTACCCAAAAGGTTACCTTTACCATAAGACTTTCTTTGTGTTGCTTTGAACCACTGTCTATCTAGTGTTCTTTCCCTGAGCATTGCTTGTAGGGCAGGTCTAGTAGAGATGAACTTCCTCAGCTTTTGTTTATCTGGGAATGTCTTAATATCTTCTTAATTTTTGAAAGAGAGTTGTCAGATTTAAAATTCTTGGATGGTAGTTGTCTTCCTTCAGCACTTTAAGTATTTCAACCCACTGCCTTCCTGCCTCCATGGTTTCGGATGAGAAACTGGCACGCAACTTGTTGTGACTCCCTCTACGTAACACGTTTTTCTCTCACAGCTTTCGGAACTCTCTCTTTGTCTTTTGAATTTGATAGTGTAATCTGTTTATGGTGGAGTATATATATATTTTTTCTTCATATTTGTCTTGTTTGGTGTTCTCTGAGCTTTGTGAATGTGCATATTCATGTATTTGGCTAAGTTTGGGACATTTTCCATCATAATTCTTTTGACTATTCCTTGTGCCCCTTTCTGTATTTCTTATCCTTCTGGGACTCCCATAATGCATATATTGGTTTGATTGATTGTGCCACAACTGTCTTAGGTTATTTTCACTTTTAATAATTCTTTCTTCTTTCAGTTCCTCAGCCTGACTCATTTCAATGGTCTTGTCTTCAAATTCACTGATTCTTTCTTCTTTCAGCTTCAATCTGCTCTTGAAACTCCCCTGGGTATTTTTCATTTTAGTTATTGTTGTCATCAGCTCTAGTAGTTTAGTTTGGTTCCTTTAAAATTTTCCAGCTCTTTACTTAGGCTCTCATATTATTCATTCATTGATCTCCTGATATCTTAGTTCTTTCTCTGTACTTTCCTTCATCTCCTTAAGCACTTTTAAGATCATTTTTTTCAAGGCTTAGTTTGTTATGTCCACATTCTCATCTTCTTCATTTGTGTTTTCTGTATTTTATCCTTTTCCTTTGGGTGGGACATCATTTCCTGTCTCTTTTTCTTTTCTTGCATTCTTTTGTTGCACATAGTACATTTTTTTATTTTGTTTTTTTTAAAGATTTTATTTCTCTCCCCTCCCTCTCTACACCCCCACCTCCCCCCCGTTGTCTGCTCTCTGTGTCAATTCTCTGTGTGTTCTTCTGTGTCCACTTACATTCTTGTCAGGTGGCACCGGGAATCTGTGTTTCTTTTTGTCGCATCATCTTGCTGCATCAGCTCTCCGTGTGTGATGCCACTCCTGGGTGGGCTGCGCTTTTCACAAGAGGTGCACTCCTTGCATGTGGGGCACCCCTACACAGGGGGCACCACTGCAAGGCATGGCACTCCTTGTGTGCGGCAGCACTGCACGTGGGCCAGCTCACCACATGGGCCAGGAGGCCCTGGGTATTGAACCCTGGACTTCCTATATGGTAGGCAGATGCTCTATGAGTTGAGCCACATCTGCTTCCCTACATTGTACATTTTAATATTTTAAAATGCTAACTCTGGGATTTCTTCTTTAAGGGACAAACCTCCCTCTTTCAGGTATCTGAAGTTGGAAGGTCTT
Source organism: Dasypus novemcinctus (assembly GCF_030445035.2). Classification (NCBI taxonomy): domain Eukaryota; kingdom Metazoa; phylum Chordata; class Mammalia; order Cingulata; family Dasypodidae; genus Dasypus; species Dasypus novemcinctus. Next base: position 43,429,763 of record NC_080675.1, read on the forward strand.
TGTCCCAGACTGTCTGCCTCTATAGTTTTTTACACTCCTTTTGCTGTCTCATGCTGCTTTTGCCTACAGGACAAATTCTGGGAGGAGGGTTCCCTTGGGAGTACTTTCCCAATTTGGTCTTTCAAGTCAAAATAGGGCCAAGGAAACATGAAGGGGACAGAGACTGGCTCCAAAGTGCACTATGGAGGGGTTGGGAAGGTCATAAAAAATCTTCTCAGGAAACTCCCCAAAGCTGAGCTTTCTTGGCTTAACCAGCAAATGCAGCCATTTAGCTAACTTTTCCCACAGCTCTGAGGAGGCCCTGCATCTTTAAATCTCCACTGCCTCTGCCTCTATCCAGGGAAGATTGAAACAATGAATGTTGCTGACTTTGTCTGGGGTGGGTTGAAAAAGTAGCTACCCTTAAGAGCCAGGAATCTAAAATCAGAATTTGCTAATCAAAGCCATGATTAGTGATCAGTTGTGCACACCCCTGTTCTTGGAAAAGACGATTTTTATAATTTTACAAAATTACTGTCACTAGCTGTTAGTCAGAGACTGGAACCCACAGCTGCCTGCTGCAAGAGTAGGGGGTGGGCACTGGTAGCCACCAGAGAGAGCAACTGACAGTTCTTTACTGTAATTTATCAGCCTCTTCCTCCCTGGATGCTATACAGTGCCTTTCTGGCCTCTGGAGTTTCAAGTTGTTTCAGACAATTCCTGTTTATTTAATAATTATTTTGGTAGAAGGCCTGAGTGCCGAAGTGCTTCCCTGGAAGTTCTGTTGTCCATTCTTTAATGGCAGCCATGTTCTTTCCAGGTTCCAGTATGAGAACATAATACTGGTAAAATTATTAGAAGCATTCCAAATTGTTTCTTTTGACAACTTAATCTCCTTTCAGACTCCTAATTAGTTTCTGTTTATGGCAGGCAATAAATAAGTTCTAAATACCCTGCTCTTTTAATACAATGATATTGTTCTGAGAAGTTCTAAGTACTTGACAGATATAAATCCATTAGTTGTCATCTCATTAGAGTTTGTAGGGAAACCAAATTAAGACCATTTTATAGATAGAGAACTAATACAGAGACAGATGAGTACAACTTCTTGATTTCAGACAATAATAAAGAAATTAAGTGTCTGAATTCTTTATTCCTGAAACTATGTCTCTAGAGATACATTCTTTTAGCACCTTATATTTCCAAACTATTCAATAATATACTGTTGTCAATGTCTTAGCATGTATTTGGCAAAAGTAAATTGTTCTAGTATGCCAGTATCTGTTTATTTTATAAGAGAGATAACGATATGGGTGAGCTGGAGAGGAGATTTCAAGATTTTACCATGCTGATAAAATCAGTATGTGGCATGCCCTCTCTGATGTTCCTTCTTTTTTTTCCACAGCTACACTATTTTGTACTTTAGGTCCTGTACTGCTTGAGTTTCCCCCAGCAGAGTTCTTTCAACATTTATCTAGCCATTATCTGTTTATTTTCTTAAGCTAACGCTCTTTCAATTTATATTGTAGATAATAATAACAGCAAATATATACATAGCAGTTCACTCTTTTTTGTACTTTACTTCTATAAACTCACATAATATAGGTGTCCTATCAGGTAAGATACATTTTAAACATAAGAAAACTGAGGCATAGGAAGTTAAGTAACTCATGTAAGGTTATAAACTTGTGAGAGGTAGATCAGGGATTTAAATCCAGGAAGTCTGTGCTCTTAAACATTATGGTGTGCTATCTCACAAATTACTTTAGGGCCAACACTACTCTTCCAATAAGACCTATAATTAGACATAGAACTTACCTATGCTTACTTGTATGTTTACTGATATCGTCTATTTTCCCCATAAGGGCCCCTTAAAAGCTGAGTACATATTCTGGTGCAGAGTAGGCATGCAATCAATACATATATTCAAAGGGAAACTAAAGATAAAATTTTATTTATGGCTTCTTCATATGCAGAGTTTTTGTTTTTGCCTAATTCTCAGCATTCAAATTCTGATGTTGAGTTTTCCTTCTTTAGTATTGCTATGTGGAATTGGAAACTTTCAACTTAATAGTTTTAATACGCCAAGTCATATATTGTCCTAATTGCTTTATTTAATAGTTAAATTGTTTACTTGTAACTTTTCTACTGGTACAATCACACTAATGGATTGTTTTTAATGGATAAACAAAATAAGAGAGAATATGTCTTGGGAAAGTCTGCAATGGTGTTTCCACTTTCAGAAAAAAATGCTTACACTTTCCAACAGGAAATAAGGGAAGCCTATAGGGAAAAAGGTTAAATAGGGGAAATTATGGGTGAATCATAGATCTTTAAAGTGCCATAAATGTATGCAGCACCTTGAAAACATTAGGTTTTTGTGGATGACAGAAAATACAAATTCAAGGTACAAAAATTTCAGGTAAGTTATTGTTTTTAAAAAGAATTTGTATTTTCCATGAATACAAAACTAATACAAAAGTAAGTGGACTTAAAAGGGAAAAAAATGATTATCTTCAAATACCAGAAGAAACTGTCATGTAAAAGAGGAATTAACTTTTTTGTATGCATTGCCAAGGGCAGATTAAGACCAGTGGGTAGAAAGTAAAAGGAGACAAGTTTCAGTTTTATATGTTTGGATTTTCAAACAATTAGAATTGTCTATGAAATGAAATTGCAGATGGAAAAGTATGAATGAGATGTGTAGGCAAAGGTAGGGAATGCTGAAAGGGGCATGCTAGGGTTTGAACATTAGGGGGCATTGAATAGTCGTCAAATGTACACTAATGTACAAATAATGGTATAGATAGTCACTATTTTGCAAATTAAATCAGGACTCCTTTTTTTTTTTTCTTTTAAAACCAGATAATAAAAACAATCTCTGAGAAGAATGACGCTAGCCCTATTGGGGATTGTATTGATGTGCATTTTAATACTGCCCATTCTCAAGAGTCTGCTTTTAGAAAGCCTTGATGTTAGGACTTTTCTTTATGTATTAGTTGATTATAGACTTATAAATCATGACTTTGAAGGGATCCCTGAATAATAAGAGTTGCTGTTTCTTATTTCTATAGATTTTTTTTTCTCTAGCTGTTCTAAGAAAGATGTAAAATAACACAGGTCTAGTTTTTTCATCCGTTTTGGTAAAGTGAATCCTTTGCTCTAACCAGGAAGATTTTCTTAAGTTTGTCTTCTTTCATAAGTTTGCCCTTTTTTGAACCTTGTTCATACTTTTTCCCTTTCTTCCTTACCCCCACCAGAAATGTCCTACTCTCTGCTAATCTGAAACCTGTCTTTCCTTTGATTTCAGCTTAAATTCTACTTTACTTATAAAATTTTCATTGAATACTCAGCTCTCTCTTAATCTTTCCCTTTAAAAAAATCTTTTGACCTGAAATGGCTGAACTTTCTAGTACTAGGTTTATATTGAGTTTTCATGTAATTATTTTAGGGGTACATTTGTTTTAGCTTTGAACTCAATAAAGCTTAAGACTTTCAATAAATACTTTTGAATTGAATAAAGATGATAAATGCTAATTTTAGCAAACTGATACACATAAATGTGCCTATGTTCTGAAACATACATTGCTTTTCAGTGGAAAATGCAAAATAATTATAAAAACGAGACATAAAGTGAGCTATTACTAAAAATCTATCCTGATTATCACATGTCTGAGCCATCTGAAGCTAAATTCCAAGAATTAAAAATTACAAAGGAATTGAAGACCTAAATAAAATAAATAGGTTCAGTATGGTGACCATATTCCTAATAAACTTTTCATCCAGTATATCTTCTAGAAGCAGGGTATCAAGAAGTACATAATCCAACTACATCAACAGGAGACTATAGAAGCATCAAATTCTCACAAGCCCTTATTCCTCCTATCATGTAAGCTACAGAAAATCTTATTCCTGTTCCCATGCCTTAAAGTAGTTGTGGGGAAATGCTGGCTTATGTCCTTATTTTTTAGGCATATTCACAAAGTATGTTAGTGGCTAACAGCTACCAGAATGATGGTTAAATAGCAGAAATAACTGGGCCTACCAAATGTAATTAGAGATACAAGTTAAACAAGGATGAAATATTAAATGAGGATGAAAAAATTAAAAAATGAACACTGAACCATCTTCAAAGGTGCCAGGTATTATGCTAAATCCTTTTTTAAATGCATTATTGCTACTTAATAGCTTGGAAAATCTTGGGCAAGTTAATTAACCTATCTTTGTCACATATTCTCTAATTTTAACTTTAAAATTTAACTTTAAAATTTAACTTTAAAATGTACCTGCCTCATATGGTTGTTTTGAAGGTTAAGTGAGTAAGAAAATACTTTAAACACCTCCTGATACTGCAGTTATTTGTAAGAGTTAATATTAATGGCTACTATTAAAATCTCAATTATTAGAAACATCAACCTTGAGAGGTAGGAATTAGCAAATTTAGATTATAAAACTGAGTTTTGAGGATGTTAACTTCATCTAAATTTCATAGTAAGTGGCAGAGCTTAGATGGAAATTCCGGTCTTTGAGTCTATAGTGCAAGCTTTTATCACTACACCATATGGCATACCAACACATTTAGACAAAGATAAGACATAGGAACATATTTCCCATGTCCAGGATTAGCTCATAGAAATTATATGAAAATATGTTTAAAATAGCATTAAATATAACCCAATCTGACCAGAGGTACAGTCTATATAATTTGGTTTAAAATATTTCAAGTATAAGGGTTACTAGCATTCTGCTTTGTAAGTAATTTCATATTACTGAATTTTTCCATTTATTCAAAACAATTTTAAGATACCCAAATCCTAGTTCAGTGTGGTTATTTTTAGCTTCACAAGTATAATATGGTATTTTATTTTAATCAAAATGATCCCAGAACTACTAAACAAATATTCATAAAAAGTTTTATAGTATCAGTGTATGCTATTTTGCCAGTGAAATGTTTCCTTAAGAAAATTGAAAAATAGTTGAAACAATTATATAATTTAAATGACCTATGTTACTGATCACATTTTCTTTCAAAAATTATTAAACATGATGCTTTTGCTATGCTAATGTTATAATAATTTAAGAGCATTTTTCTGATTATTATAAGGTCCAGTGTTGACTTTTAGGTGAAACCACTAAATGTCAAATTTTACTGACTTCCACAGACAAGATAAAATGAAATCATTATCATTTAGTGAGTAGCTCAGGTCAATTTTCTCACCTTCCTATTACTTAACATGCTATTCTTGTTTTTAAAGTATTATAATGTAAAAGAAAGAAAAAAATGGTTATGATGCCTAAAATAATACCTAAGTTATAGTACACACATACCCAAAATTGTGAACTATATGAATTTCAACAAATTTTGAAAATATTTTATAATATATTTTTTCTTTCATTTGTATTACAACATTGGGCATCATAGTCACAGAAAAAGATTCCTAATAACCTATGTGCAAAATATTTATAGAAAAGTTTAGATAGTAATCTGTTGCAAAGAAATAGAAATTTACGAGCAACAAACAAAATATGTCTCCTGGAATTCATAGACTTTTCCTAGAAACTGAGGTTTCCTTTGTATCAGGTTTTCAGAATTCTCTTCCTTTGAGTATTGGTCATTTTGTCAGATACATTTTCACTTTCATACTGAAAATTAAGAATCCTTTTGAATAAGTATCCCTTAATATCAAATTTATAGGGTCCTGAAATTTTTGCTACTTCTGTTGTTTGATTATTCATAATGATCAATTATAGAAGCATACTTTTGTTAGGAGGCATTGGTAATATCATGTGTAACAATTTTTCAGTGATATTTCACTTAATGTATAACAAATTCATTTCTTAATTTTGCTATTTGAAGGTTTAAAATTTTATATTATTCATTTAGAATGAGGAATATTTTATTTTTGTTATGCTGTATTTTCTATTGAGCCAATGGGGCAACACAGTTCAATATGGTAGAAAGTGTTTTATTTCTTCACTCCTTCTAAAACTAAAAATTTAAGAAATGAAATGCACATCATTTCAGATTACTAAAGAACAAAAGGTAAAAATTAGTAAAGTAATTTAAAAATTGTGAGTAAAGATTATTTACTACCATCCAATAGACCAAGGGTTAGCAAACTTTTTCTGCAAAGGGGTCGGATGGTAAATATTTTAGGCATTATAGGCAATACAGTCTTTGTTGCAACTGCTCGACTCTGCCTTTGTAGCTATAGATAGTACATAAATGAATATGGTTGTGTTCCAAGAAAACTTCATTTATGGACACCCAAATTTAAATTTCATATCATTTTCACATGTAACGAAATATTCTTCTTCCCATTTTTCTCCAGTTGTTTAAAAAAAATAAAATCCAAACTTAGTTTGTGGGCAATACAATAAAGGTGACGGGCTGGGTTTGGCCAGAAGAATAATACCTTCTTTGGTATTAACTATGGCCTACAGGCCATAGTTTAACGACTCCTATAATAGATTATGAGTGTCTTTAGGATAGGGATGGTATTTTATGCATTTTTACACTCTAGCAACCAGCATAGCATATGATACACACTGAGGATTAAAAACAAAAAACTTGATGAATAAACGAGTGGATGAAACATAAGGTATAAGCTGGATTTTTATTTAACGTTTTAATTCATGATCTGGATAATATAACAGTGCACAACCCTGATTTCTGGGTATAGGCTAGCACTCTAAAAGTGCTGAGTTATTTTTTCCTTATAAATATTAAACAGCTTAAAATTTTCTAATATACTATAACATATTATCACAAATTTCTTTGTAATTATATTTTTAAAATGCCTCTTAATCTTTTAGTCTTCTAGAATTCATGCATTTATGTCTCAGAGGGCTTTCATTTCATCTTGCCTGTATGTCCTTACCTAAATTTTTGCTATTTAAAAATATAGTCACATATTTTTAAAAATTTAAGTATATTTTATATATACTTACAGAATAATACCTTCTTTGGACATAAATTGCTTTTAAGTGATATTGGGACATGAGGAGATAATACTTTCTATAGCAATGAGTCCTCCTTATGCTTCACAGAATTTTATATTTACTAATATTTCACCATTGCTAAATAATCATCCAGTCTTCATCAGATCAGAGAAAATGCTATTTTTCTTGAAAAATACAGATCATCATATCAAAATAAAAGTCCAAAAAGTTGAGGAATGTGAATTATTATCCTGCTATACATAAGCTTTAATAGTATTTCATATTTGGAGGTAAAGAGAAGACTTGCAGCAGGCATGGGACGATCAGATGAACTACATTCTAAGACACAGGGCCTATAAATAGATGCAATTTCATAATTTAGGAAAATAAATTCTGATAGCTTTATTCTTATAGAATATGTAAGCAGGGTAAATTTTACTAAATTTGCTATTCCATTCTTTATTTAAAAAACCTGGGAAGAGTCAACTTATATGAAATAACTACAATATGCAAATGCATAGGGACAGAAAATTGTGTACAGGTTACCAGGAGGAATAGGGTAGGTGGTATGCAGAGTTATTGCATAATGGGTATACGGTTTCTGTTTGGGGTGACAGGAGAATTCTGATAATGGATGGTGGTGTGGGTAGCACAACATAATGAATATGACTAATCCCACTGAACAGCATGCTTGGGAGTGATTGAGATAGGAAATTTTATATTATATATATGTTTTCACAATTGAAAAATAAGAGCAACTAAAGAGACAATGACAATTAAATGAAATACATGATCCTGGACTGGATATAATAATGGAGAAGAAAAGATCCAAAAGGAATTTATTGGAACATATAAAAATACTGGAATATAGACTGAAAACTTTATCAATATTAAAGTGCTTGAACTTGATAAGTGTATTTAAGGTGGTTACATAAGTGAATATCCCTGTTCTTAGAAAATATACATGGAGGCATTATATGTTCAAGGAGCGTGATGTATATAATATACTCTCCAATGTTTAGAAAATTGATAGATATTCAGTATACAAATAGAGTTGGATTGATAGATAGAATGACACAGCAAATGGGACAAAATGTTAAAATTGGTGGATCTGGGTATCTGCAATGCTATATGTTGCAATTCTCTATATGGGTTTTGTATTATTTTTGCAATTGTCCTGTAGTTTGAAATTATTGCAAAATTAAAAATATTTAAGGAAAAAAAGACTTTGGAAGAAATCTATTAAACTTTTCATTTTCTCTAGGTTCCATACCCATTGATAACAGATATTTTTTTTGCTTTATTTCATGCATTCTTTTTATCATTTTCCTCGTTCATGTTTTTTATGACATATGTATCCCACAAACAACTGTCCTTTATGTTTGTATATCAAACAAATTATTTTATTGAATTAAAAATATTAGTACTACAAGGGAGATGTTTTACATTATTTTATCTTTATTAAATATATACTTGTATTTTCTATCAATAACTTTTTATTTTATTTAAAAATATTTGTAACCCTAACTATATATAGGTAAATGTGGTCTAGAAAGAGTTTCCTCTTTTAGGCACAATTACCTAAGACAAGTTAATGGCAAATAACTATATAATTACAGGTCTATAATTATATTTCTAATTCTTAACTCATATCCTAGTACTATGTTTTAGATTTTATGAGAACTGCACCTATTTAAGGGTATAGAATAAATGCAAATTTAGCAGAGTTATTTTTAGGTGACCCTATAATGTTTTTGTTTATCTTTCAAAGGTTTATAAGTTCTAAGGACTTTTTTAGATATTTATATCCTATCTGTTTGTATATATAAATTATGAAGTATAGTGAACATATTAATATATCAAATTATTCACAAGCAGGTAAATTGTTTTTAAAATAGATTTTTAGAGAAAACTGATTTATATATATTTTAAACTCATAAAAATCTAATGCAACTTTACTCAGGTTGCTATAGCTGTATATGAATAAAAGAGTTCACTGACAGTTTTCAGGTAACTGAAAACCTTTAAGAATAAAGAGTTGTTCAATTTCTGATATAATTAAACATATAGAGCCATGGAAGGGGATAGACCCTTGTCAACAAAAACTTTTTAAGCAAAGGAAATAAAAATAATCAGATTCGAGAATGGCAGAAATTCAAGAGCTCTGTTTATGTTGATGGAAAACATAAAATATGAAATACTCTATCAAAATTAAGAAATAATTTAACAAGATTATGAAGATTACATGGACACACTTTAAATTTAATATAAGAGTCTATTTTTCCATTTGGTAGTTATATATAAAATATACCCTTATATTAAATTATATTAAATTAATCCTTATAAATTATAACCCTTATAAGTAACCTTTATATTGGATTTAATAAAATGCCAGGAATAGTTCTCATTGAATCTTCACAGCCACCTTGGTGGATAGATACTATTATTTCCCCCATTTCATAGGAAACTGATGCACAGAGTGGTTAAGCGGCTAGTCTATGGTCATCCAGCTTTTCTGATAAAAGAAGAAGTACTATTATGAAAATATCAAACATCACACAAAAATTTGTGTGATGGATATATAAATCCAAAGTCATTTACTAAAGACAGTACTCAAACTCCAAAAGTCAATGTCCTCATGTACATAGGCAATTTTCTTAAAACATGAACAAATCTCTGAAGGAGATAGCTTCCCTCCCAACTGTACTTTTTCAGTTAGTCTCACAGTTTTAAAAGAAATTTCAAAATTGGTCAAATAATCATTTCTTCTCAGCACCCAGAAATGAAATAAACTGTATGAAGATCTCCTTTTAGAAGCAGTTGGAATTAAGAATTTCCCAGTACAATTCAATTTTGATTGCTCTTAAAAGCAAAACTATTTTATTATAACCTTAATTAAAATAATGTTTTAAAATTCTGTGTCATGACTTTTATATAGAATAGAAAAATTTTATAACTTGTTCAAAAATGGCATTTTTATATACTAGAGCAGTGGTTCTCAAAGTGTGCAAGTATGGCTGTCACAACATCTGCATTACCTGGAATCTTGTTAGAAATACAAATTCTTTGGCCCCGCTGCAAATTTACTGAACCAGAACCCCTGGAGTTAGGGACAAGCAATTTGTGTTTTAATTAGCCCTTTGATTTATTCTGATACAGGCTAAAGTTTAAAAAGCACTACATTAAAGTAAGAAGGGCAGTGATTATTTAACAGGCATAGAGCAAAAGAACCCTGCTATTAATAAGGCAGTACGCACAATATGGTATTGATTTGAACATAGAAAGAAATCATTAACATTAAGTTGAAATTTAGCAAAGAAACAGTTTTTGGGTGTAGTAAAAGAAATAACGTCACAAGTAGTAGCTTAAGTTTGTGTATAACTGAAGTGATACCCGAAGTTCATGGTTTCTTTAACAACAAGAAAATAAAAGACTTTTTCCCTGTGTCAGTGAGCATTGCTTACTCTTCATTCTTTTCCTAATTTTTCTCCCTGAGCAAGGGTTGAAGGTGATTCTTGCAGTATGAAGCCTAGATATTATTTCTGCCTGTTTGGCTTGAAAATCTAGATATTCATTTTGCCTTTTTGGCTTGTTAAGTTCTGTATTTTAATGCAGTTCACACTTAAGATTATAAAAATAAAAACTTTTATCTTCCAAACTAATGTAAAATTGGTGTAAATATTCTAGTGTGTTGTAAGACCAATGAGAAGAGTATCTCAAGAAAAGGGAAATAAGGTTCAACTCTGAACTGTGTCAACAAAGCAGAATGGACCACAGGCATACTGAGTAAGAGTTCTGCTATCTCTTCCCTTTGGGAAAGTTCCTGAAGCTTAGCTGATACCATAGACCATGGAGCAAATGAAGGATTACATTCTGGAACACTTCAATCTTCCTCATATTATATCATTTCTAGTTTAAATCCAAAGGAAAAAAGTGAAGAAATAACTTTATATAATAACTTTTCACATTCTTAGAACCACAAGTAACTTGTTCTGACTAGCAAAATTACAAACACAATGTAAAAAAGAGTAAAAAGGATTAAAAATAACATTACTCATTGAAAATAGAAAAGGCATGTATTATCTCACCTCTGGAGTGACATCTCGTGGTGCAAACCCTGTTCCTCCAGTTGTTAATATCAAGTTAAGTTCCTTTTCATCACACCAATCTATTAGGGTTTCCTGAAAGAAGACAATAGTATTGTCATATGCCTGCACAAAAGCATCCATGTCCTCAAACAATTCACATATAGTGAGGAAACATATTATTTTCAACAACCAATAAGAAAACTGTAAAGCACAAATCACTGTAAAATTACACTCAACCAAAAAACATTCATGATTCAGTTTTTTTATTCATTACAGAAAAGGAGGATGCAACCAACAAATTCTTGAAAGTAAATGAAACAAGGAAAAATTCCATAAATTGTTTAAAATTCATGTTAATTATATACCTATAGCTGAAGGTCTTTATAGCCATTCATTCATGCAAGCTAAAAAACAATTATTAAAAAATAATTACTACCTATGTATTAATTACATGATCTCATTATTTACTGACTACTAATCATGTCAGGTAAACATTTGTACCTCAATTTTATATATCAGAAAAAACAGTCTCATTCATTTTTTCATAAATAAGTTAGAGAGATTAAGAAACCTGCTTAGAAAGTGGACTTGGCCCAATGGTCCGCAGTTCAAACCCTGGGCCTCCTTGATCCGTGTGGAGCAGGCCCATGCACAGTGCTGATGTGCGCAAGGAGTGCCCTGCCATGCAGGGGTGTCCCCCACGTAGGGGAGCCCCATGCGCAAGGAGTGCACTCTGTGAGGAAAGCCCCCCAGCGCAAAAGAAAGTGCAGCCGGCCCAAGAATGGTGCCGCACACACGGAGAGCTGACACAACAAGATGACGCAACAAAAAGAAACACAGATTCCCCAGTGCCACTGATAAGGATAGAAGAGGTAACAGAAGAACACACAGCAAATGGACACAGAGAGCAGACAACTCGGTGGGGGGGAAGGGGAGAGAAATAAATAAAAAAGAAATCTGCTTATGGACTCACAAGAAAAAGTAAGAACTGGGATTCAAAATAGGTCCACTTCAAATTCAAATTATGTTCTTTCCCCTACACTGAGTCAATATTTTCTGCTCTGTTATTTCCTAAGTTTGCTTAGGAAAGTTTTACATTTTTCAGTGATTTACTGTACATGGTTGTCTTAAAAGCAAGGTGTTTGAATAAAAGATTGCACAAAGTACCTTTTTCAACACCAATGCTATGACAGTTTAAGAAATTAGAGTTATATACCATAAAAATCTAGAGCAAGTAGGAATCTTAGGAGATTTACCTCTTCATTTTCTAGATAAGAAAATTGAAGTATAAAGTGATTAAATGATTCACCCAAAATCAAACAGGTAATTTATGAAAGAAGTGGAACTGGGACCTCCATCTGCTGATTCTTCTATCTACTGCTAATTCTATTCATCTTACCTATATTTTAGCTATTTATTAAAAAAGGGATCTTAAGGGGTCATTTAAATTCATCATATACTTGCTTTGGTATTATGTTGTTTTATTATCCTCTTTCAATTCAGGACCAAAATTTAATAATTAAATCATCTCATATGGTTATTGATAATTAGATGTGAAATACAAATAGCAGGCTGAAACACAGATGTATAATACAATGCCCTCAGCTCTCAAATTAACCAGTGATACAAAATGCAGGATAAATATTAGAAGAATTTTTTCCTTTATTCTCCTATATTTTTGTTTTATCCTGGTGTACTAGTCAGCCAAAGGCATGCTGATGCAAAATACCAGAAATCTGTTGGCTTTTATCAAGAGTATTTATTTGGGGTAGAAGTTTACAGTCACAAGGCCCTGAGGAGTCCAACTCAAGGTACCATAAGTGGTACTTTCTCACACAGAGTCTCTTGCCATGTGTTGACACAAGACGGCAGGCAATGCCTGTGAGAGTTCAGCTTTCCTCCTTCCTCTTAAGACTCCATCTTAAGACTTCCCATCTCAGCTATAGCCTGGCATACGGCTCATCACTGTCCCTGGGGCTCATTTCTCTGTGGGCTTAGCTGTCCTGTTCTCTCTGCAAGTTCAGCTGTAGACTCTCAGGCTCATCTGTCTTCCCAGGGCCGTGTCTATGAAGCACTCTCTCTTCCTGTGTATCTGTTTCTGTGTTCTCCTCTGTGCTTACTTCCTGGTTGCTCCAGCATCAAAACTAAAACTCTCTCTGTCATATTGTTTTCTCTGTGAGTCCCTGCCCACCAAGGGGGTGAGGATTCACTGACATGGCCCAATCAAAGCCTTAATTATAATTTAATCAAGTAAAAGTAAAACCTATGAATTTCATACAATCTAATATGCCCAGAGCAGACCAGTTTACAAACACAATCTATGCTTCCTTTTTTTTTTTTTAAATCATAAATAGCAAACTGTTATAGCTGGCATTATGGGAACAGCACTCAAAGCTCCTAAAAGGGGGGATTTTTCCCTGCTATGATTAATTAATTACAACAAACTATTTTATAAAAAATATTTGTAAATGATAGATTACTGAGAACCTACCTGAAGACTTCCATCCTTGATTTATTTATAACTTTACTCTGAGGAAAGTTCACTAAAAATAATGAGTAATATAATAAGGGTGATTATGAGGGAATTTCACAAGCCAGACTTAAAACTTTGTCTGGTCCTTCTATCTACTTAAAAGTTAAAATGCCAAAATTCTCCTCATTGCAAGTAGTTCATTATTATCTCGGGTATATAAAAAATATAGTTGACAACACAACTCAGTAATGGGCAGATTAACTGACTTGTCTTCTCATGAACAGATCCCAGAACACTTTAGATCTCTTTGTAACATTTCTAAGACTACCATCATGGTACTGGGTGCCTGCGTCATAGCTTTCTTATCACTGACCATACTCCATTTACATCAGGTTGTGATTAAAACTGTTTGAGATTCAAAGCCATAATGATAAAATATCTCAAACACTGAGGAATATATCAAATACGAAATGTCAGAACTGCAAATACTATGTTTAAAACATTTCAAATTTCAAGATGCTGATAAAGATACTCAAAATAGTCCTTTTATACTGATCAAGGATACTGTTTGGCAATAGGAAATACTTTCTTAGAATACATTCATCCACCAATTAAGTAAACATATTGTGTGCTCATCATGCATTTGGTGTTGAATTAAAAAATAAATGAAGGACTGACTGATTTCAGAGTTTACAGTCAAGTAACCTTGGTTACAAACTAAATCATATGTGAGGTTTAAAAACCACTAATGCTCGGGTCCTATCCCAGGACGCAGCTGAGCTCTGGGGTTTTTTAAAGTTTCCCAGGTGATTTCTAAAATGCAGCCAATCACTTGAGAACTACTAGTCTAAAGAAACAATTTGTTCAATTACCTGAGGATGAATTTCACAGTTAACTGAACTTTATGAGCCTACTAAGATGTCAAACAGCTTAAAATCAGTTGTTACCATTACACTGTGTGATGTGGAACAATTTTTCACTCTAAGCACAAATTTTAGTAAGGCTTCTAGATTTTTATAACAAAACAGCAATCCTTTCATTGGTTTCTGAAATATAAGGATAATTCCTCAACCACCAATACAGAATACCAGTATTCCAGGTCCCTAGGAGTCATTCATTTATTGATTCACTAATTCATTTATTTTTTAACACAAAATATTTCAGGGCCACTTTTATTCAGGCACTGCAGTTATATAACAGGAATACAAATATGAATAAGTCCCTTGTCTCAAGAACTCAGTCAAGGTAGAAGCAATCCAAATGTCCATCAACAGATGAATGGATAAATGAAATGTGACATATACCTACAATGGGATATTATTCAGTCATTAAAAGGAATGGTGTTCTGATACAGGTTACACCATGAAAGAACCTTGAAGACATCATGTTGAGTAAAATAACCAGACAACAGAGGACAAACATTATATGATTTCACTTATATGAAATAAATAAAATAAGCAAATTCACAAAGACATAAAGTACATTACAGGTTAGCTGGGGCAGAGGGAAGGGAGAGAATGGGAAATTACTGCTAATGGGTCCAGAGTTTCTTTTTGGGGTAATGAAGTTTCAGTAGTGGAGCTGTTGGAACAATACCGTGAATGTAATTGATAACACTGAATTGTGCAAGTTTAAGTAATTAAAATGAGAAATTGTGTTATATATATGATACCACAATAAAAACTAAAAAAGATTCAGTCAAGTAGAGGAGAGTTATGAATCTATACTTGCCTAGCATTTCTGTCTGAAGACCAGCATCTTTGTTATCACCTGGGAAAATTGTTAGAACTAGAGACTCTCAGGTTCCAAGACTTACTGAATCAGAATCTGAATTTCCAGGAAGTTCCCCAAAATGATATATATACACATTACAATGACTAAACACATTTTCTAACCATTCACCATATTCCAAGTCTTCATTTCCTGTCATATTAGATCACCCAAAAGCAGTGTACCTTACCTTACTTGCTTCTGTACCTGTAAGATAACTTTCATCCAAAATATGCCATAATATTTGGCTGTTTCTCTCAGCTACAATGCCCTTGAAGATTTTTACATGAAAAAATTCCATTGTTACCTGTTGTAAAAATGAGGCCAAGGGCATTGTCTATTTTAATGATTAATTCTCCCTTACATTGAAAATATTTCTGTAAAAATTTACTGCCCTAAGTTTCCAGGTTTGAACAGTAGAATTAAATTGTATCATAGAATATTCCCACTCTAAACATCTTTAAAAGTGACCAAAAAAGAATAACCTCCAAGGGAAAACACACTACTACAAAACATCCAAATAAGATAAAAGATACAGTTTCATGTCACAGATGTCAAAAATTGGATGGTCAACAGCAGAAACAAAAGATTCTGGAGATTTTGGGGACTTGAAGTTGTCCTGAATAATACTGAGGTACCAATGCAGGACATTATATATCCTGCCATAACCCACTGAATGGATTGGGAGAGAGTGTGAACTACAATGTAAACTATAATCCATACTGTGTGGCAGTGCTCCAGAATGTATTCATCAGATGCAATGAACGTGCCATACTGATGAAAGAGTTGTTGATGTGGGAGGAGTGGGGTTGGGGGTGGGGAGTGGGGGTATATGGGAACCTCTTATATTTTTTAATGTAACATTTTGTGTGATCTATGTATCTTTTTTAAAAAAGATTAAAAAATAAATAAAAATATTCTGGAAAGGCATAATGCAGCATGGTAAGGATCCTACTATTACTCTAGACCCTAAAGAAATCATAATGGTAAATTACCAAAATCCTAGAAATTCTTCCTAATACCTCTCA
Organism: Dasypus novemcinctus; assembly: GCF_030445035.2. Classification (NCBI taxonomy): domain Eukaryota; kingdom Metazoa; phylum Chordata; class Mammalia; order Cingulata; family Dasypodidae; genus Dasypus; species Dasypus novemcinctus. Next base: position 43,446,043 of record NC_080675.1, read on the forward strand.
ATTTACAGAGATGCAAACTGAAGGAAGGTAGGTATCTTTTGTTTTGGAAGCAGTTCCTTTGAGAAACAGATGAAACATGGGGCTGACTCCCTTTCTCTCTAATCAAGATCAAGGTTCCAGGAACACATGCACACTGAATTAGGGAACTAATCTGAAACTTGATCACAAGTCCACAAGATCATGAACTAAATCTTTATCTAGGCAACTGACCCTAGTATGGGACATTTAATAAAATCACAGTGTTGTCCAACAAAGATTGCATATTGTCTCTGTTTCTTTCTTCCCCAATTTTTACTGTGTGCAACTCTGTCCAGATCTTCTGATGTAGTTGGGACTGACTTTCTTTCTTTCTACATCTCTGTAATGGTTTATAAAATGAGCTCTAATTTGAGGGATGGGTATTGGTCTTTCAGTTTTTTCACGATATCATATAAAGAACAAAATATAAAGGTGAGAAGACAGAAGGAAATACAGCAGCGCTAATACACTTATCTTTGGTAGCAAAGATTCAATCAATACTAAAGTTTAAAAAGATAGTTAATATGACTGAAACCTATTAATGATTTTCTTAATTTCTTTAGCTTTAGAAGGTTCTTTCAATGGCACATTATATCTCTTGAAATAAAAACCATTTATTTGAAAGTCAATATGCTCTTTCATTCATAATCTTCTGTTTGAATGCAAATAAAATGCTAATCTGTAATAGCATTAGAGAATTATCCTAATTTTCTACAGTTATGTCTTTTAATCAATTAGGCATCCACCCATTCTCCTATCCATATAAAAAGGCACAGAAAGACATTGGAATGCTGGGTAGGTAGATTTGAAGTACATTTTAGTTTTGACTTCCTTTTTACCTTTTTGCATTGTTTGAATTTATTTGTAATTTGCATGTATTACTAAACAATAAATGGATTTTAAAATTTGAATTTTCTGGTATACATCCTTCATTCTGAGAGCTAGTACTGTAATGTATCCTTTTCCCCTTATTTTCAGCAAGCTCAGAAAGAAATTTTGTCCTCAATAACTATACATATGTAACATGGTAGATCAAGGTTACAAATTCTCTGTAACTCTTGCTTTCGAGATGGAGTCTATTTCCACACCCCTTGAATCTGGGCTGGATTTGTGATGTGTTTCCGCCAAAAGAAAGGGCAGAAGTGAAGGTGCCTGAGTTCCAAAGCTAGGTCTCAAAAGGTCTCATAGCTTTGCCTTCACTCTTTTGGCAAACTCTAATTACCATGGACAGAAGCCTCGGCTAAGTAATGGAGTGAAAGACCATGTGGAGGGAGAACAGTCAGGACAGAAGGCCCAGATATGCGAATGAGGCCATGTTATGGTCTCCAGCCACAGCTGAGCTGACAAATTATTTCATCCACATGAATTACCCCAGATGAAAGGAGTATAAGTTACACCCAGCTGAACCCAGCAAACACAACACAGACTTGTGAGAAATAATAAAGCACTGTTCTAAGCCACTACATTTTGTGATTTTTTTTTTTTTTTTTTTTTTTTTTTTGAGGTACCAGGGGCCAGGGATTGAACATACATGGGAAGTTGTTGCTCAACCATTGAGCCACACTGGCTTCCCTGGGTTAGTTTTTTTTCATTTGTTTTGCTTGTTATTTGTTTGTTTTTTCAGGAGGCATTGTGAATCAAACCTGGAACCTCCCATGTGGGAGGAGGGCATGCAACTACCTGAGCCACATCCACTCCATGTGATGATTTCTAATGCAATAATAGAATATAGATATAGTTACCTTCATATATAGCATTTTTGGAAGGCTGCTATGCTCATCACTATGCCATCAATGCTGCCTAGCATAGATGCATTTTTGCATCTTCTTCTTTTTCTGGATGTTTGTAACTTATATTTTATTAGTCATATAAGTTTATAATATATATCCTGTATAATGAACTTCAAAATAGTCCTGAAAGTAAACTTGATGAAAATTATATTTAAATAAATTGGCACAAAATCTCAAGACTGTGATTATTTCATTTAATCATTCAGTTTAAGGAACATTCAAATGCCTAGAATATGACAGGCAGAGAAAGGGATTAAAAAATGGTATGACATATATCCCTGATAAGAGCTCAGAGGGACAAACAAATTAATATAGCATGGTGCATCAATATATAGTTAATGCTATAAAAGAAGTCCGTCCATCTTAAGAAAACTGATTTAGAGATATTGCAAGAATTTATGAATATATAACATTCTCTTTACCAGTACCAGAGTGAAAAATACCACTACAGATATTTTTGACAACATTTCAATCTTGTCCAAGAGTAAAGAATCCAACAAAGAGAAAAATGAGGCAGCAAGAAAACTTAGGGGGAATTGGTTGAGATAAGCCATCATTCTCTATAGCTTCTTGAAGTATCATACTCATTTACTAGAATAGATTTACTCTTTTCTCTAAATTTATAGACAGAAACATGAATCATTGAATTAAGTAGGTCCCATAAATACAACATTGTTTCAGAAAGGACACTTTTTGTGAAGTGGAGGGACTCTATGAAAGAATCCTAATATAACTACTTTACAAATTTCTAACTATCCTTAAAGGCAGAGTTTTAGATTATCACCTCAGTACACCCTCCTTTGACCCTTCCAAGCAATTCATTTCTAAGGTTTCTCCTCCCACATAGTCATACCCTAGGGAACAGCATTTTTCCTATTTTACTGAAATGTTCTTATTTATATGTCTCTGCCTCTCCAGAGTGGTCTCCAAAATTTTGATCATGCATCTCTTTCTATCGGTAAAACAATTTTTGAATGTCATAAACCACTGAATTAAAACAGTTGCATAGCATGCTTAATAAATATTAAAAAGATGAGCTAAAGATGAACAATATTTAAGATAGTACACAACTAAGTGCAAAAAACTTTTCTTTACTAACTTTTTTATTAGAATAACATGGTTGAATATGCTTCATCATTTTACAAAATTTTGGCTTGACATTTTGTAATAAACTATTGCCTAATTAGGTTTTTTTAAAAAGCCAGATAGCGAAGTGGCTGTAGCTCAATCGAATGGGCTCCCATCTACCATGTTTGCCCATGTTTGCACGCTGCAACTCTTCTGAGATTCCGGGCTCAAAAGGCATATGAACACACAGAAGATTTAGGTGTCCATGACATATATTTAATAGGCATAGTACTAATTATAGGCTCAAATAAAAGGTATAGAAGAAATTATAAATGATTCTAACTCTTACATTGGGGAAATAGGTTGTCATATATTCGAAAGTAAGGCCCACCGACAGGGTGCTGATATCAAAGGGTTGTTGTGTCTTGCCTATAGTGTCCAGATGGCTCTAGAGCCGTCAGGAGCACCCCTGTTGAAGGATTTGTTTACAGAGGGAATTAATGAGATCTGTCTGAATCTCTGGAATGACCTCTGGAATGACCAGCCAACTCATTTTGAAATCTCTTCACTGTAAAACATTTTTTGTATTTGATGTTTCCCTCTTTTGATCAAGGCCTTTTTCCAAATAGCTGGCTGATCCTTGGTATTAACCCCTCAGTACCAGCAAGGCTTATTACTGGGAGTTACGTCCCATGCTGGGGGGAAAAGTTGTGCGTTTATTTGCTGCGTTTGGCTTAGAGAGAGGCCACGTTTGAATAAGAAGATTTTCAGGAAGTAACTCAGACAATAGTTATTATTAGACTAAATTTCAATTTTACAAGAATAAGGTCCATAGTCCTATGCATTAATATTGAGGGCTTGGCATATTGGTCTGTTTTCTTTTATTAGGCACTGCCTATGTATTTGAGAGAATCTTTCCCCTCCATTTGAGAATGTAGTGGGATTCCCTAGGGAGTTTAATTTTTTTTTAAGATTTACTTTAATTTTCTTTATTTATGCCCCCTCCCCCAGATGGTTCTCTTGTCTGTCTGCTCATTGTGTGCTTGCCTTCTGCAGGAGACACCAGTAACCCAACCTGAGACCTTCCACATGAGAGGTGAGTGCCCAACATCCTGAGCCACATTCATACCCGGTGGGCTGTGGCACCTGCTGGCTTGTGGCTTCTGCTCATTGCGTGTGGGCGGCATCTAGCTCATTGCAGCAGGGGCAGTGTCTAGCTCATTGCGGTGGGGCATCTGCTTGTCTTCTTTTAAAAAGGTATCAGAACCTGAACCTGGAACCTCCCATGTGGTAGGTAGGTGCCCAAGTGTTGGAGCCACATCTACTTCCCCTGGAGTTTAATATTTTGTTGTTTATTGTGCGGGTCTCCACCACTGAGATAACACCTATGAAAAGATGAACACATTCATATTCCATAGAAACATCCCCAGGTGACCCTTTCCCACACATCTTCCCACCACCGACACTGCACCAGTGACCCTTTCCTGGCATATTTGCCAAAATAACATTCCCACAATTATATTTTCAACTACGGACCTCCATCTCACCAGAGTAAACCTGTTTCTTCTTCTAGTCCTCCCCCTAGTTCCATGGATAACCCAAACCCTGCTTACCCTCACACTCCAGCACCATCAACCCCACTCACAAACCTTCACCACCATTACCCCCATCCACACTCCATCTTCACACTCCAAAACAGTTCATCTTATCTTAGGTTGTGCCCAGATTGAGCATTGGCTCACCACTCTACTCCCTTTCTATCTCCTAATAGCCTATCGTCCAGACTTTATCTCTGTGAGTCTGCCCAATATCCTTAGGTAATATCAGTGAAGTCATGCAAGGTCTTCAAGATTCATCCATGTTGTCATTTGTGTCAATACTTCATTCCTTTTTGCAGCTCAGTAATATTCCATTGTATGTATATACTGCATTTTGCTTGTCTATTCATCTGTTGATGGGCACTTGAGCTGCTTCCAACTTTTGGTAATAGTGAATAATGCCTCTATGAATACTTATGTGGATATATTTGTACGTATCCCTGCTTTCAATTCTTTTGGCTATATACTAGTAGTGGGATTGCTGGATTATATGGCAATTCTATATTTAGTTTCCTGAGGAACTGCCAAATCTTCCTCCACAATGGCTGCACCATTCTACATTCCCACCAGCAGTGGAAAACGTTCCATTCCTCAGCATCCTCTCCAACACCTGTAGTTTTTTTTTTAAATATCAGCCATTCTAATAGGTGCAAATAAGGTATCTCAGTGTACTTTACTAGTGATGCTGAGCATTTTTTTCATGTGCTTTTTAGCAATCTGTATTTGCTCTTTCAGAAAAGTGTCTATTCAAATCTCTTCCCCATTTTTTAAAAGGGTTGTCTTTTTATTTTCAAGATATAGGATTTCTTTATATATGCTGGATATTAGATCCTTATAGGGTAAGTGGTTCCCAAATATTTTCTCCCTATGAGTAGGCTCCCTTTTCAGTTTATTGACAACTCTCTCACAGCACAAATTTTTTTAATTTTGGGGAGACCTGATTTATCTGTTTCTTCTTTCATTGATCTTGCTTTGGGTGTAAAATGTATGAAACCATATCCTACTACAAGATCTAATAGATGCTTCCCTACATTATCTTCTAGGAGCTTTATGGTCTTGGCTCTTATATTTAGGCCTTTGATCCATCTTGAGTTAATTTTTATATAGAGTATGAGATGGTAACCCTCTCTCATTCTTTTGGATATGGATTATCTAGTTCTCCCAGCACCATTTTTATTCTGTACCAGTTGAGTGGGCTTGGTGGTCCTGCTGAATATCCGTCAGCTGTATATGCACAGATCTATATCAAAAGTCTCAGTTCTATTCCATTGATAAGTATGTATATCCTTATAGCCATACCAGGCAGTTTTGACCACTGTAGCTTTGCAGTATGCTTTAAAGTCAGGTAGCATGATTCCCCCAATTTCTTTTTTCTTTTTCAAGAAGTTTTTAGCTATTTAGGGCCCCTTGCCCTTTCATATATAAATTTCATAATTGGTTTTTCCAGTTCAACAAAAAAATACTATTGTAATTTTTATTGGGATTGCATTAAATCTGTAAATCTGTTTGAGTAGCACTCTTTAAATTTAAAAATTATTTTCCTGAGTAAGAATTCTGAATACTTTGATATTCCTTTTATTCTATATATAATTTCCACATTATAGTTCCATTAATAAACAATATCAACTCTTTCCAAGAAGAAGTAACTAGGTATAAATTTTATTGGTTTGAAAGTCAATCCAGCATGGGTTAAAGTTTTGTTTAATAACTGTAGACATTCATGGCATGATGTCATTATAAGCAATCTTAAATAGGCTCATGAGTGACCATGAAATGAAAGATAAAAAGATACCCTCAACTATTATATCTTCCCGTTCTAGAATTTCCATTTAGCTCATTTTAATAATTCCTATCTTTTATTCATTACAACCATTTTTTCCTTTACTCTTTTGAATATGGTTATAATAGCTGCTTTAAAATTATGGTCTGTTAATTCCATTAGGTATAATCTATCAGTAATTATCTTCAGGTTAGTCTCAGTTAATTATCTTTTTTTCTGAAGAATGGGTCACACTGCTGGTTTCTTTTTTATGTTAAATAAACGTGGGCTATATCCTGGACATTCTGAGTAACATTCTAGAGATGCACTTTGTTCTATTATATTCTTCTGAAGAATGTTAACCTGTTTTTTTTCAGTAAGCAGTTAACTTGGGTACACTGAACTTTAAACTCTGTCCTTAACAGGGTCGCAATTCAAATTCAATTCAAATTAGTTCAATTTCTTTAGTCCTAGCTTGGCTTTTTGTTTCTAGAAGCACAAGCAAGTATCACGGGTCAGTCAGAGATCTGGGGAGTTTATTTATAGAAATTGTTGCTCCCTCATTTCCAGGATTTCTCCCCTTCACTTTAAAGCAGTTATGGATTTCCCAAATGCTATTCTTCCAGCCAGGAAGTCTGTGCGTTTTAGCTGCCTAATCCCAGGATAAAGGCCTCAAAAATTGGATTCTCCATCAGCACCATTCCATTTTTCCCAATGTTGACTTCCTTCTAGAATCTGCCTGCATTTGTTTATTCACCAGTGCTTTTAAATAGTTACTTTTGTTTGTTTAGTCCAGAGTCTATAGTTAATATCTGTGAAAGGGTTGGCCTGATAGGAATGACTGTCCTATAATTGAATGTAACATCCATTCAAAGCATTTTAAATGCCCGTTATTTATTTATCAATAAAACTTAGTACCTTAAAAAACATAACAGGTTCCCATATACCCTACTCCCTCCCCCCACCCCACTCCTCCCACATCAACATCCCCTTTCATCAGTAAGGCACATTCATTGCATTTGGTGAGTACATCCTAGAGCACTGCCACATCTCATGGACCATAGCTTACATTGTAGTTCACACTCTCCCCCAGTCCATCTAGTGAGTTATGGCAGGATGTAACATTTTGTGTGACCTATTTATCTTTAAAAAAAAAAAAAAAGTAACTGACATACTACACCCTACTGAATATTAAAATATATGCATATATAAATGCTTTAAAACTTACAAAAGCTCAATTATATTTTTAAGTTTCTTATAAAAACAAACAAAACAACTTAGTACCACCACTATGAACCTGGCATTTCACAGCTATTTCACTCACTGCTGTAGAATAGATAATATAAAAGAATGAGTGGCTATGTGGAACAGGTTTGATTAAATATATTATTTTTTTTTTTTTTAAAGATTTATTTATTTATTTAATTTCCCCCCCTCCCCTGGTTGTCTGTTCTCGGTGTCTATTTGCTGCGTCTTGTTTCTTTGTCCGCTTCTGTTGTCGTCAGCGGCATGGGAAGTGTGGGCGGCGCCATTCCTGGGCAGGCTGCTCTTTCTTTTCACGCTGGGCGGCTTTCCTCACGGGCGCACTCCTTGCGCGTGGGGCTCCCGCACGCGGGGGACACCCTTGCGTGGCAAGGCACTCCTTTGCGCGCATCAGCACTGCGCATGGCCAGCTCCACACGGGTCAAGGAGGCCCGGGGTTTGAACCGCGGACCTCCCATATGGTAGACGGACGCCCTAACCACTGGGCCAAAGTCCGTTTCCCTGATTAAATATATTATGTGTTCTAAAACTATAAATTAGATTTAGAAATGATAGCTATTGAAAAATGAATTGTCTATATTTTAACCTGTTATTTTTTGTCCAAAATGAAAATGGTTTTAGTGATTTTTATGATTCTAAAAATACATGCTTATTAAAAAGACAAAAGAATAATTTAAGCAACATAAAAAAAGTTAGAAGAGATTTAAAACCACCAAAACTGATAACCCATTTCAAACTTTTGGTGCATATTCTTCCAGATAAATTTCTATACATGCATAAATACATACACATAAACACACACAAAGGAACTTTTATCTTTCTTTTTAAATTTCATAAAATATCATTAAGAATCATACGTGGTGCAGCAGTGCTCCAAAAGGTGTTCATCGAGTGCGATAAGTGTGCCAAAATGATGGGGGAGGTTGTTGGTGTGGGAGGAGTGGGGTGCAGGGATGGGGGGTATACGGGAACCTCTTATGATTTTTATAATGTAATCTTTTTTGTGATGTATGTACCTTCAAAAAATACAATTTACAAAAATGATGGGGGTGGGGGAGTGGGGTGTGGGTTATCTGGGAACCTCTTATGTTTTTTTAATGAAGCGTTCTATGTGATCTATTAACTTTAACTTAAAAAGCTTTATTTAAAAAAAGATTAAAAAACCAAAGGAAAATGATACCAGAAAAAAAAAATCATTCTATATCAATAAATACAGTTCACTATACATAAATTTCTGTGCATTTTATTTTCTTAAATCTCAGATATTTAGGCATTTAGTTTTTCACATAAACAACACTGTTTGCTTTACAAGTTTTCTAACTATTAGGCAGTGGGGTAGAAGAAGAGGTAACGGAAAGGGATAAGTTTGGTGGTAAGACAGACTGCTTGCCTGCTCTAGTTTTCTAGTTAACTTTCTAGCTTGTGTCATAGGCAAGTTACTAAAACTCGTTGAAACTTGAACCAGGATGATTGAACGAAATGGGAACATATGAAAGCATCTACTATAATGTTGGGTACATAATAGGCAATCAAAAAATAAGTGCCTGCTCTATATATACATATAAGCCCACACTATAAAACATAAAGGAAGTAAAGATAATATTTGATCAAACCATATTATTTATTACTGACTTTCATATATACCAAAATCTAGTGTGCAACTACATCTTCATGTTGAAATGATACAGTCAGTAGGAAAAACAAATTCTTTTGTAGCTGTACTACTTTTTCCCAAACATCAATGATATTCTTTAGACAAAGTTTCATACATGATGTGGTTTTTCCTTTGAATATTGTGTTCTAGGCTGAATATAGGAAAAATCAAATAATTGGGTATGGATAACATACATTATGTAATTAATTTAACTCTACTTAGAAAACCCCTTAACATAAATCATAGGTAAACACTTTTATTTCACATACTTGTGGAATAAAAAAGGTTTGATTTCAAGTAGCTTTTAATAGTAATCACTACATCCGTGGCTTAGTTTTCCATTAGAATACCAATGGTTCAAAAAAATACTTTTAAGATATTGTAATATACTTTATATGTCTACTAGTAAGGGATACAGAGGAAATTCATTTTAGTAAGGTTAAAGAAAGTATGGTAATCTGATGGAATTCTAGCCAAGACATCTGTGTAAAGATCTTATGCAATAATTAGTAAAAGAAACAATAGAACACTCAATTATCCATAGGCAGGAACACAATAGCAGAGACATAGGCTAAATCTTTTCAAAGAGAGTCAAGAATTGTTCCCTTTACTAGACCAAAATGTTCCAATGTTGAAAGGAAAATTACCTACTCCTCATTACATAATGCTAACAATAAATTCTGATTTAAAGAAATGACTAGAGGTCAAAAATACAATAGGGGGAAAACCCATAGGAAAACCTTTTGAGTATATTTCTTATTTCTTCCATCATTCTTCTGGGATGTTCTTATTCTGAATAGAAGTTAACAAAGGAAAAGAGACTCTCAATTAAGTGAACAGTCCCAGAAGAGAAAAAAAAAGATATGAAAATCATTAACAAACAACAAACCAGAAAAAAAAAGCACTAAATGGGAAGCGGACTTGGCCCAGTGGGTATGGTGTCCGTCTACCACATGGGAAGTCCACGGTTCAAACCCCAGGCCTCCTTGACCCGTGTGGAGCTGGCCCATGCACAGTGCTGATGCACTCAAGGAGTGCCGTGCCATGCAGGGGTGTCCCCGGCATGGGGGAGCCCCACGAGCATGGAGTGCACCCTATAGGGAGAGCCGCCCAGCGTGAAAGAAAGTGCAGCCTGCCTAAGAATGGCGCCGCCCACACGGAGAGCTGACACAACAAGATGACGCAACAAAAAGAAACACAGATTCCCGTGCCGCTGACAACAAAAGAAGCAGACAAAGAAAAAAAAAGACGCAGCAAATAGACACAGAAGAGACAACCGGGGCGGGGGAAGGGGAGAGAAATAAATAAATAAATCTTAAAGGAAAAAAAAAGCACTAAGCTATTTTGTTGGGGAAGTGAATAGATTTCCAGTTGTATATTCTACATGTATGTCCTAAAGATGCCCCCCCCCAAAAAAAACCTCATCTCTCCATATATGCTTCTTTTGAATTCCCTTGATCAGAGTCTGACACCAGCCCTCATTTAGTTGCGTAAGCTAAAAACCTCAAAACTAACTTTTATTTTTTCTATTCCTCATTTTTCAAGTCTACTTGGACCTTATCACTTATTTGTCAGTTAGTATATGTTTATCATGTAGTAGGTACTGGGTTAAAAGAAATTTACAAATATTTACTCCTCACAGCAACAAAATTAAGTAGGTCTTATTATCCATATATTTGGGAAACCTGGAACAGTTAGGATACACATAAGATCACAATCCTACTGAGGGAGAACATGTGTTTTAACCACTGTGACATACTTCCCATACTTTCCATTCCTGTTGCACTGATATAAGCCTTGTCTTTATCACTGTTCGTATAGATTGGTAAAAAGCATCCTAAGTGCCTCTAGGGATCCTTCTAATTCATTTTGATAAGAATAGCAAATCCTCTGAAAAAAATCTGGAAATGTCTTTCATCTGCTTCAAAATCTTTAGAAGTGTCTCCCCTGGCTAAAACATACAATTCCTTTACAACATGACCCTAACCTAACTTTCCAGCCTCAACTCCCGTTAATATTAACAATCCCCTGACTTTAGCCAAACTTGCATGGCTCAAAATCATATATATTCATGCTTAGTGTGTTTGTTTATATTTCCTTTACTTTAATTGTACTTCCTATCATATTCTCAAAGAAGAATTCCATGACCCTCTAGCCAGAGTTAGTCACTGTTTCCTGTGTGCTCCAAAAATATTTCATATATATATTTAGTATAGAACTTATACCTTATAATGAAATATAATCATCTTTTGAAGTGGACATTGAGCTCCCTTGGGGTCATTCATTTAGTCAACCAATAATCACTAAATGTGAATGAAAACACTGACAAATTGACTTACATTAACATTAGAAACTTCTGTTTATTAAAGGCACCTTTAAGAAGATTAAAAAAAACAAGCAACAGACTAGGAGAAGAAATGTGTAATATAGGTAAAATACAAAGTACTTGTATCAAGAATATAGAAGGATATTCTACTAATAAATAAGAAAGACACAGATAACCTAATTTTAAAAGAAGGGGAAAGACATGAATAGGCACTTCACAAAAATGGATATCTAAATGGCTAATAAACTAAAAAATACTCATTATCCTTAGACATCAGGGAAATATAAATTGAAACTATAATGGGGTATCACCAACCATTTCTAGGTCACAGTTATCCTGCCCATTAGGTGGATATCTTATGGAAAGATGTACATATGTGAAATAAAAGACAAATTCAAGACTGTTTATTGCAGCATTATTATAACCCCAAAAGAAACAAGAAAAATGTCCATCAACAAAAAAGAAAAAATTATTGTATATTCAATAAAACAAAAGACAGAGCAATGGTTCCATTAACAGAAAGTTTAAAACAGGTAAATAAAACCCATGGTTTTAGAAATCAAGATATTGATTACCTTTATGGAGAAGGGGGGTACTGTGATTGGAAGGGGTCAAGGGAGATTTCTGGGACGCTGGTAATATTCTATTTTTTTAATATGAGTGATGGTTACACAGATGTATTGACTTTGTTATATTTTATCAAGCATTACACTCATGGTTTGTGTAGTTTTTAAATATGTACAACATGTACAGAATGTTTTACTTCTATAAAAAGTTTATTTTAGGAAACAGAACCCAAATAAAACCTGAGACTGACTGAAATCACTAAGGAAATTTGAACATACGGAAATAATAAAATCTCAATAAATTAATATTAAACAAATCAATAGGTGAATAACAGATTAAAGGAAAACATTCCAATTACAAGAAAAGGGTTTGAGGAATTCTGGGAAGATGGTGGCGGAGTAGGCAGGCAGGGTTCAACTCTCTCACAGAAACAACAGAGAAAGAGCCAAAAGTTATACTAGGGACCTGCTTTCAGGGTCAGCAGACCAGGACAGTTCTGTGCAATTTCCAGAAGGGCGAGGGACAGAGAAATGAAGAAAGTGGAACAACAAACATTAAGTTAATAAACTCCCATGGCAGCTGGAAAGGACTCCCATCCCCCACCTTTAAGACATAAAACCTAGATAAAACCACTGGCTCACTGCAGCTGACTGAGAGGGGAAGATATCTTCCTCCCTGGCAGCTGTTAAAAGGAAAGAGGGAGGGTGAGTAAGAGGCCTTCTCTTCAGTGAATTCGGCCAGCTGAGCCAGCTTTGAATCTTGGCTATGGCCAGACAGAAATACAGGGAAGTGAGGTTGAAAGAAATACCTCCCTGTAAAGGCTCAGCCATGAGCACATACACTGGTCAGCCAGGAAATTTCAGGGAAAAAACTTCTTTTAGGTCTCTCTTAAGCCCAAATTCCTGGGAGAAAATCTGTACCTATTAGTGAGTCCTTGGCCCAATTGTGATAACTTAAGTTGGGAAATTTTAAAGACTTAGAAAAAGTTGAACCAAAAATCAAAGAAGAGCTGTTACCAAAAAAAAAAAAAAAAAAAAACACTAGGCAAGAGAAAGAAATTGACCATAACATTAAATACACCAACATAGTCAGATGCCTAGACATCAGCAAAATTATAAGCAATTTTAGGAAAGAGGAAGAGATTACCCAGCCAAAGGAGAAGACCAAATATCCTGAAGAGGTACAGTATTTAAGACAACTAATCAATGATAATTACACAAATCTCCTAAATCAATTGAAAGAATTGAAGAAAAACATGACTAAAGAGATTAAGGATATTAAGATACTAGGTGAGCATTATGAACAAATTGAGAGCCACAAAGAAAAGTCACAGAACTTATGGGAATGAAAACACAATGTATGTGATTAATAATACATTAGAAAGTGGGAAGTGGATTTGGTTCAACTGCAAGAGCATCCACCTACCACATAGGAGATCCAGGGTTCAAACCCAGGGCCTCCTGACCCATTTGGTGAGCTGGCCCACGCACAGTGCTGATGCACACAAGGAGTGCCATGCAGGGGTGTCCCCTGTGTAAGGGAGCCCCTGAAGGATAGCTGCCCCATGCAAAAAGTGCACCCCTGAAGGATAGCTGCCCCATGCAAAAAAAGCACAGTCTGCCCAGAAGTGGCATCTCACACACAGAGAGCTGACACATCAAGATGCCCCAACAACAAAAAAAGAGACATAGATTCCTGGTGCTGCTGACAAGAATGCAAGCAGACAAAGAAGTACACACAGAAAATGGAGAGAGAGAGCAGACAACAGGGCGGGGGGGGGGGGGAGTGGTGATGGGGAGAGAAATAAATTTTTAAAAAAATTAGAGAACAACTGGCAAGATGGGAGCAGAGTAAGGAGCTCCTGGAGTCAGCTCCTGCTACAGGGAAGTTAGTAAACACCCAAAGCTTTCTGGAGCTAGCTGAAGCACCTGTTTGGGGGCTCAAGGAGACCAGAAGAGCATCCTGCAAAATCCATGAAGGAATGGAAGGAGCAGACTGCCCATCTGCAGAGAATAATCGTAAATAGAGCACTCCATTCCACGGAAGCCAGTGCCCATCCTCCACTGGAGGTACAAGCTGCCTCGGGAGCTGTTCTATAGCTTGAATTGAAATCTCCACTTCCCAAAAATGAAGGAGGAAGAGATGGTTGGGCACGAGCTATAGCTACTGATGAGTAAATACAGCGGGCTAAAGTATAATCCTAGGAATGGCTAAAAATTGAACCTGACCAAGTCAGAAAGAGGCTGGTAGCCTCCATCTTAACTCTAAGCCAGGCACAAGGGGAAGTGGGGTGGACTAAAAAACCCATTGCTGGAAGGGATCAGCTTCTTGCCATCCAAATGAAATCACAGCTCTAGCCTAAGTACCAACCCCACCCCTGGCAGGGAGGAAGCTGGGGGGACCTGCGCCAGACTCTCCAAGAAATTACCAGCCAAGCCTAGGAGACTGGTGATTATCCTACTTTGGCAGCACAAGCTGCCCCAGGAGCTATTCTGTGGCTGGAATTGGAAGCTCCATTTCCCAGAAACAGGGGAGGAGGAGATGGTTGGCCACTGATTTTGTCTAATGATTAGTAGACTCAGCTGGCTAAGGTATAACCCTAGGAACAGCTAGGGTGGGAATGTGTCCAAGTCAGAAAGAGGTCAGTGGCTGCGATTTTTACTCTGTTCCCAGCATGAGGGGAAGCTGGGCTAACCGAAAATCACAGTGATGGTAGGAACCGGTTTCTTTCACCCAGATCAGCCAGCAGCCCTAGGCTAGGCTTCAACCCCACCTCTGGCAGAGATGAGGCTGGTGGGCCCTGCACTAGCCTATCCAAGTAACTGCAGGTACCTTTGGCTGGCACAGACTGAATAATTGGAAGTGTACTGGGGCAAGTGCGGTCATCTTGGACACGCACTGTATAGATTGCTGCCTACACCTGCAGCTCCATCCCCACCCCAGGTGGGGGGAAAGGGACATGAAGCTTCATCAGTCTCTTTGGCAACTACAGTCTAGGCCTGCAGGACTTGGATTATTCCACACAGCTGTGACTCTGTTCCTATCCCTGGCAAAGGAGAAAGTTGGGAGAAACTTCATCGGTCCCTGGGGCAATGAGGGCAGTTTGAGCCTCCACAGCTTATAGCACCAGCTACATCCTTGGTTCCTACTGCACAATCAGAAAGGGAGAAAGGGCAGGAAGCCCTAAAGAGAAAAACTGCACCCAGAATAAATACCCTAGTAAGCCAGATGCCAAGACACCAACAAAAAATTACAATCCACACAAGAAACAGGAAGATATGCCCAGTTAAAGGAAGAAGATAAGCCTCCAGATGACATAAAGGAGTTGAGACAATTAATCATAGATGTTCAAACAAATCTCCTTAATAAATTCAATGAGATGGCTAAAGAGATAAAGGATATTAAGAAGACAATGAATGAGCACAAAGAAGAATTTGAAAGCATACATAGAAGAGTAGCAGATCTTATGGTAATAAAAAGAGAAATAAATGAAATTTTAAAAATAGTGGAATCATATAATAGTAGATTTGAGGAGGCAGAAGAAAGGATTGAAGAGCTTGAAGAAATGGCCTCTGAAAGTGAACATAAAAAGAACAGATGAAGAAAAGAATGGAAGAAATTGATCAAGGTCTCATGGAACTAAATGACAGCAAAAGGAATGCAAACATATGTGTCATGGGTGTTCCAGAAGGAGAAGAGAAGGGGAAAGGGGCAGAAGGAATATTTGAAGAAATAGTGGTAGAAAATTTCCCAACCCTACTGAAGGACATAGACAGCCATGTCCAAGAAGCACAATGTACTCCCATCCGAATAAATGCAAATAGACCAACTCCAAGACACATAAAAATCAGAATGTCAAATGCCACAGACAAAGAGAATTATGAAGGCAGCAAGAGAAAAGCAATGCATAACATATAAGGGATACCAAATAAGATTAAGTGTTGATTTCTCACCAGAAACCATGGAGGCAAGAAGACAGTGGTATGATCTATTTAAGATACTACCAGAGAAAAACTTCCAGCCAAGCATTGTATAATCTGGCAAGAATGTCTTTCAAAAATGAGGGCAAAATTAGAATATTCACAGATAAACAGAAACTGAGAGAATTTCTAACCAAAAGACGGGATTTTCAGGAAACATTAACAGGTATTCTAAAGCCTGAAAAGAAAAGAGAGGAGAGAGAGGCCTGGAAGAGAGTCTAGAAAAGAAGATTATATCAATAAAAGTAACTAAAAATGTCAAAAGTGGTGAAAATAAAGTATGAGAAATAAAACTCAATTAGTAAGGAATAAACTTAACCAACGATATAAAGCACTTGAATTCCAAAAACTGCAACTCAGTGTTAAAAGAATTAAAAAATGGCCCACATAACTGGAAGAACATTCCATGCTCAAGGACTGGAAGACTAAATATCATTAGGATGTCAATTCTACTCAAATTGATATGCAGATTCAATGCAATCCTGATAAAAATTCCACCAGCATTTTTTTAAATTATAAACATGATTATCACATTTATTTGGAAGAGTAAGGGGTCCTGAACAGCCAGAAACATCTTAAAAAGGAAAAGCAAATCCTCGTCTTCAGACTTTAAATCATATTAGCTAGCTATAGTGGTAAAACCAGCATGGTACTAGCATAAAGACATACACATAGACCAATGGAACCAAATTGAGGGTTCAGAAACAGACCGGCACATGAATGATCAAGTGATTTTGTACTAGCCTGACAAACCTACACATCTCAGGCAGAATAGTCCATTCAAGAAATGGTGCTGGAAGAACTGGATATCCACAGTCAAAAGAAGGAAAGAAGACCCGTATTTCACACCTTATCCAAAAATTAACTCAAAATGGATCAAAAAACTGAAAATAAAAGCAAAAGCCATAAAGCTTCTAGAAGAAATTGTAGGAAAGTATCTTCAAATCTGGTGGTAGGAGGTGGATTCTTCAAGGAGATAAGAGGAGGGCTGAGATGGACTACTGATGTTTAATGTATGTACAAGTTTTAATTAGCTTTACTGTAAAAGTATGGAAATGTATAGAGTGGATGGTAACACATAGTGAGTAGCAGCTGTTTATAAATGGGTATGCGGCTGAAAATGGTAGTCTAGGTGTATAAATGCCGAATGAGAGAATGCTAAAGAGTAATCAAGGAACTTAATAGCATGGGTAAATCAAGAGGTGGATGAGACTAGTGGTTGATGGTACAGATGCAAGAGTGTCCTTTGTGACCTAGAGCAAATGTATATCGCTATTGCATGGTGGTGGCAATGTGGAGAAGTATGGGAAAAATACAACTAGAGTGACCTATGGACTGTGGTTATCAGTAATTACATAGTATTCTTGCATCTATGCCAAAGATGTACTGTGTTGATAATGGGTAGTATGGAAAATGTGTGCCAAATGTACAAAGTGGACATGGTAACAAGCAGATGATATTATCTTATCTGTAACAATGTTCCACCATAGTGTGGGTTGTTGATAGAGGGGTTTGTTTGGAAATTCTACATATGTGCATGATTGCTTTATAAGTTTACAACTTCTGTCATAAAAATATATTTAAAAAATAATAGGGTGGGTTGGGGGAAAAAATAAACCAAATGTAAGATAAGGACTATAATTAGTAGTAAGATTTTGACAATATTCTTCCATCATTTATAACAAACATTTCACGACAATGGAAAGCATTGGTGGAGGTTGATGTATGTGATTCCTGTATGATGTTATGCATATTTGCTTTCTAAGTTCACAACTTTATATACTTATTGTTTATGAATGTTCATATATAATAATATAAAAGTAATAAAAAAATAGGGTGGGTTGGGGGAAAATACTTTGGTTAGTAGTAATATTTTGACAATGCTCTTTAATCATAGTTAAAAATGTTTAAAAACAATGCAAGGTATTGGTGGTAGGGTGTGTTATGAGAGTTCTGTATGATGTTATATATGTTTGTTTTGTAAGTTCACAACTTTTATAATACACTTATTGTTTATGTATGTTTATGTATGAGTGATATACTTCAAAAATTTTAAAACTACATTAGAGGCACATAACAGCAGATCTGTATTGTGTGAGGACAGAATTAGTGATGTTAAGGACAGAACATCTGAACTGGAAAAGACTGGAGAACAGAAAGAAATAAGAATGGGAAAAATGGAACAGGGTCTCAGGGAATTGAATGACAATGCAAAATGCAGAAGCATATGTGTTATCAGTGTCCCAGAAGGTGAAGAGAATGGAAAAGGGGCAGAAAGAATATTTGAGGAAATAATGACCAAAAACTTGCCACTCCTTAAGAAAGACATAAATATCATATCTAAGAAGGACAACACACCTAAACAATAAATCTAAATAGACCTATGCCAAGACAGCTACTATTCAAAATGGCAAGTATAAGAGGTAAATAAAGGATTCTGAAAGCAGCAAGAAAAAAGCAAATCAACTATAAGGGATCCTCAATAAGACTCATGTCAACCTCTCATGAGAAACCTTCTAGGTGAGAAGTGATATGATGTATTAAGGTACTGAAAGAGAAAAACTGCTGAGCAAGAATTCTATATCCAGCCAAACCGTCCTTCAAATATGACAGTGAGTTTGTGAAGACTCACGAACAAACAAGAACTGAGAAGGTATGTTACCAAAAAACCAGGATTACAAGAGATACTAAAGAGAGTGCTGCAGACTGAAAGGAAGAAAAAAAAGTGAGACTTCAAGAAGAGTATACATATCAAAATTATTAGGAAGGTTAAATTAAAGGATAAAAAGAGACAAGAGTAAGATATGACAATGGAAAGCCAAAGGACAAAATGGATTAAGTAAGTAATGCCTTTACAGTAATGACATTGAATGTTAATGGCTTAACCCCCAATCAAAAGAGATACACTAACAAAATGGATTTTAAAAAGTGAGCCATCTATATGCTTTTTACAAGAGACTCACCTCAGACTTAAGGGCACAACCAAGTTGAAAGTGAAATGTGGAAGAAAGACATTCCACACAAACAGTAACCAAAAAAGGGCTTGATAGCAATATTAATATTGGACAAAATAGATCTTAAATGCAAGACTGTTATGAAGGTCATTATATATTAATGAAAGGGGCAATTCACCAAGAAAAATAACTATAATAAACAGTTATGCACCTATCCTGGGTGGCCCAAGTTACATGAGACACACACTGGCAAAACTGAAGGGAGAAATAGATTGCCTAAACAATAACTGATGGAGACTTTTAATATATCCAGCTCAGTACTAGACAGAACATCTGGACAGAAGATAAATAAAGAAACTGAGAACCTGAATGATATGATAAATGAACCAGACCTAACAGACATCTATAGAGCACTGTGCCCTAAAACAGAAGGAGATACATTCTTTTCAAGCACTCATGGATCCTTCTCCAGGATGGACAATATGTTTGGTCACAAGACAGGCCTCAATAATTTAAAAAAAGACTGAAAGTGTACAAAACACTCTGATCATAACAGAATGAAGCTCAAAATCAGTAACAGACAGAAAAAAGGGAAAATACATAAATATACAGAGATTAAGCAACACATTCTTAAATAATCAGTGGATCAAAGAAGAACTTGCAAGAGAATTCAGTAAATATCTTGAGATGATGAAAAAAGAACACAATATAAAAACCTATGGGCCCTACAAAGACAGTGCAGAGAGGGAAATTGATGGTCCTCAATGCTTAAAATAAAAAAGAACTAAACTTGAAGATCTAACTGTGCACACCTGGAGGAACTAGGAAAAGAAGAGCATATACCAAATCAAGTTAATGGAAAGAAACAGTAAAGATCATAGCAGAAATAAATGAAACTAAGCACAAAAAAAATTAAATCTACAAAACCAAAAGTTGATTCTTTGAGAAGATCAACAAAATCGACAAACCCTTAGATAGACTGACAGAAAAATAGAAGATGCAAATAAATAAAATCAGAAATGAAGGGAGGACATCACCACTGACCTTGCAGAAATAAGAGATCATAAAAGGCTATAATGAATAACTGTACACCAAAAATGAATAAATAAATAGACAATGTAGACAAGATGGACTAATTCCTAGAAACACACAAACCACCTACACTGACCATAAAAGATACAGAAGACATCAATAAACCAGTCCCAAGTGAAGAGTTTGAAACAGTCATCAAAACCTTCCCAAAGATGAAAAGCCCAAGACCAGATGGCTTCACAAGTGAATTCTATCAATCATTCAAAGACAATCTAATACCAATCTTGCTCAAGCACTTCCAAAAAATTGAACAGGAAAGAATGCTACCAAACTCATTCTATAAATCCAACATCACCCCAATACTAAAACCAGATAAAGATACTACAAAAAAAGAATATTACACACCAATATCTGTAATGAATATAGATGCAAAAATTCTCTACAAAATACTTGCAAACTGAATTCAAAAGCACATCAAAAGAATTATACACTACAATCGAGTAGGTTTTATCCCAGATATACAAAAGTGGTTCAACACAAGAAAACCAATTAGTTCAATAAACCATATTAATTGAAGAAGAAAAATCACATGATCCTCTCGATTGTAATATAAAGGCATTTGACAAAATATAGCATCCTTTCTTGATAAAAACTCCCCCAAAAGACAGAAATAGAAGGACGCTTTCTCAACATGATAAAGTGCATATATGAAAACCTACAAAACCATTGTACTCAACTGTGAAAGACTGAAAGCTTTCCTGCTAAGAGCAGGAACAAGACAATGATGCCCACTGTCACCACTGTTATTCAAAATTGTGCTAGAAGTTCTAGCTAGAGCAACTAGGTTAGAAAAGAAATAAAAGCACCCAAATATTAAAGGAAGAAATAAAACTTTCACTATTGCTGATGATATATGACCCTTAAAATCCTTAAAAAGTCCACAAGAGAGCTACTATAACTAATAGATGAGTTCAACAAAGTGACAGGATACAAGTTTAATATACAATATAATATAAAATCAGTAGCGTTTCTATACACTCTGATGAGCAAACGAGGAGGAAATCAGAAAAAAATTCCATATATAAAAGCAAGCAAAAGAATCAAGTATTTAGGAATAAATTTAACCAAGGACATAAAGGACCTGTATTCAGAATACTAAAATATTGGTAAAAGAAACTAAAGAAGACTTAAATAAATGGAAGGACATTCCCTGTTCATGCACTGGAAGGTTAAATATCATTAAGATGTCAATTCTAACCAAACTGATTTACAGCTTCAACACAATCTGAATAAAAATTCCAAAGCAGCCTTTTTTTCAGAAATGGAAAAACCAATTACCAAATTTATTTGGAAGGGCAAGGGGCCCAAAACAGATGAAAATGACTTTAAAAAGAACAGTGGTAAAAACAACATAGTACTGGCATAAAAACAGACAGATTGACCAATGGAACTGTGGGGACCCAGGCCACCCTAAGTACTCAGCACATAGCCACCTGCATGACATAGACATAAGTTAAAGGATAACAACCCTCCCTGAAGAGGAGAGAATGCATAGATGGTATCATAAACTATAATCTTCCCAAAGGAGTAAGTGTCCTTTATAAACATCCTTCCTGTGGGTATGGGTGAAAACATCACCAAACCCCATGTGTGCCATTATAGGACACTAGCAGGAACTCTGTTCTCACACCCTATGGAATGTTCTTGTTCTGAGACCCTTTAACTCACCCCTCATTTTTTCTTTCTCTCTGTGGAGTACTACCTTTATCTTTTGACTGGCTGCCGTCAAAGATTCTCTCCTATTCATAATTCTCAATAAAGTTTATGCCTGATTAAATGTCAGGGGTTTTCTTTAGTCTTGTGGCTACACCAACTCGTGCCCTTCAGGAGTTGGGTTGTAACAGTTAGCAAGCCATGAGCCAGACCAACTGACCACCAGCAGCAGTGGGCATGAGATCAGGGAAAGGAGAATTCACAGGGGAAATCCTGGGTTGGCTTGCAATATCCACGTGGTCACTGCGCTCCTGGACAAGTGGGGACTGCAGAGAGAAAATGGGGTCACCACTTGCTTGACCATTGTGGAACTCTGTGTGAGTACAGGGATGCCCCCAAAACACTGATGGGAGTACCAGCTAACTAAGATAGGGAAAATATTCCACCAGCAAACTCTGTGAACCACATGCCACCTAGTTGGTGCACCTCTGGGCTAGTGGAGCTAAGAGAATAAGTTTAACTACTGGGGAAGCAGAAAAACTTGGCAACATTAATATTCTCTCTTCTGTTTCCATCTTGACTCTAATTAGATCTGGATAGCAACATTAACAAAATTGGTTCAGTAATTTTGAACTGGACAACTCTTAAAAAAGAAAAGAAAAAAATGCCAGCAGCTTTCGTAAGCCTGTAATTAAAAATATGTTACAAAATTGAAAGGGCATAATACTTGTGTAAACTGTGAAAGAGTTTAAATGGGATGTTATTTTGGCAATGTTTTAAGTTTTAGTCACATTTATTTTGATCAGAATCTTTATCAAGGTGTTAAAATGAGCTTTCAGTTTTGAATCAATAACCTACTCCTTAATTTAGAGTCTAAGTGTACTCCTGAAGAGTAGTAATCCAGAATATATATGTTAAATGACTGCCTGTCTAAACTGCTAAATTAGTGCTTAACTCCATTCATACGGCTCAAATATTCCTAATTGGTTGCTGGTTAATAACTAATAGTGTTTCCAAGAATGAGTTTGCATATTACAGGCAATACTAATTCCAGGGATCTTAAAAACAGTAAAAATCGGAGATGTGAAGTGATGGAGAGTTTGGAGACAGCCAAACCAAAGGAGTAAGAATTATGAGTCAAATTAGTGAGTTTTATGTTTCTCTTGGTGTGTCTAACTCTATTTGTATTTGTCTATATGTTTAGTGTATATTTTCATATCTCTGGATGGTAATATTAAATTAACAAATGAAATTCTTAAAAAATTCTATTTAAATGGCCAAAAATTAAATAAGTGCATATATTGGTAAATAAGTACTCTTGAAGACCAAATTGGAGAAGCCAAACAGGATAAAAAAAATCACATAAAATCTGAATAAAGGAACTATTTAAAGGAAAAAAAACTAAAAAATTTATCCTGAATTTTTCCATAATCTTTCTATAGCCTATACTGTTCCCATGATTTCCTCCTAATCTTCACTGAATTCCAGTAAAAATGGTTTAAGAAAAAGGGAATGGGCTAGGTGTGGAAAGATAGGAGAGATATGAGTTTAGCCTAGAATTCTGTCTACTAGACCTGGAAATTAAATAAAACAAAGGGGATATTATGGAATAAACCTTGCTTTATATAGTCTGTCCTGTAATTACCAAATTAAATTTTAATAGCTTTTGAGATGACAGTAACAATCCAATGGCCAAATTTCAGTAAGCAAAGAAAATGTCCTTGAAAGATATGAAAAGATCTTTTCTAAACTATGATTAAAACAAATTAATTATATTCCAGAACCTGACAGTCAGTATGCTTTTAAGGATATTCAAAATTTTAGAATTTTATTAAAGAAAAAAGAGGTTTTAGCTTCCTGTGAAGGAAGGAAGAAAAAGAACATTTCTTGCATAAACTATAAAGGGTCCAGTTTTATTTAGCTTGGGTGTAATCTCCCTAGGTTTATAGGCTACCTAATAAAATAAATTAGCTTTATATGTATTAAATCTTATGATGATCAAAATTTTAAGTTTTTGGTTAATGAAATTATTACAAACCTCTTTAAAAAATTGGTTTTGAATGCATCTCTGATAGGTCTGGAGCAATTAGTATCTGCTAAGGTTTCCACTACAGATGCAAGAAAAAAAAAAGCCCTCATGTTTTCTATCTGGTTGTGGTAGCCAAGGTCAAATGGGGGAATACAGGAAATTCTAAAAACATAGGCAAGGGGGAAATAATCTTCACTGCAACTTAGAAATAAACTTGCACATAGTGAAAAAAATAGTTTTTGCCTAAATTGATATGAATATATTTTTTCTTCACAGAACATAATAAGAAATATGAGACTTAAATGGATATAGAAAGAAGTAAAAGGTTTGTGGAAGTGAATTCATAGTCAATGCTGACTAAACTTTGATGTTTGTTTAAGGTAATGTGTTTTGTCCTAAGATAAAATGGCTGGTTTTCATAAAATCAGGGTGGACATACCTAAGACAAGGCTTGAATGAATATAGGAAGTTGTAGAAGGTATTGTAGAAGGTAGCATTAAGTAAGGGAATGTGTTTTGCAAAGGTGAAACTTGTCTTGAGATGAAGTAACTACTGTCTATGTGGTTATGGATAGTTATGGGAAATTTATAAAAGAATTTTGTAAACTAAAATATTTAAATGGCTAATTCCAGGAATTCTATTGATATGTCCTCAAGTTCACTTATTCTATCCTACTCTACTCTTGTGCCTAGTCCATGATTGATATATATGGACATTACATTATTTTTCATATTATATTTTTCAGTTTCATAATTTCCATTTGCTTTCATTTTATAACTTCTATTTCTTTGCTGAGATGATCTATTTTTTTAGTTTGTTTCAAAATAATTCATAATTGCTTGTTGAAATATTTTTATGATGGCTGCTTTAAAATGCAAATTTGAAAATTTGAAAATTAGACTCATCTTGTTGTTGGCACCTGTTAATTGTCTCTTCTTATTCAAGTTGTGATATTCCTTATTGTTGGTATGATGTATGATTCTTTAATTGTACCCAGGACGTTTTGGATATTGTATCATGAAATTCTGAAGTTTATTTAATCTTCTTTGTTAGTCACCTGTTGAGGTGCAACATGAGATCAGTGTGGATATGTATGTTCAGCTTCCTGCTGGGTCCCATCATTGCCACGCTGGCAAAAGTGAGACATTGAATCACAGTGCTCCATTGCAGACAGGTAAGATAGAAGTTCAATGCTCCTCTCTGGTACTGTTGAGACCTTCCCATGAAAGCAGAGCACCACCTTGCTCCAAATTGTTGATTCTGGTGGGAGTGGAAGTTCAGCAAACTGCATTTGCTGTCACCAAGGAAGGGAGAAGTAGATGGTTTGACTTATACAAAGAATGGAATACTGACTAGACCTCCTCATTCAGTGTCATTTATGCCAGATGCAGGTAGAGACTCAGCTCCCCACTGGGCCAAATGACATGGGAGAGGGAAGTTTGAAACACAGTGATGACTAGCCCAACTTCTCACTGTCTTAATATTATTGGTGCTAAGTGGGAGTAAATGTCCATCTTATCACTGAACCCCACTGATGCTGCCCAGTTCAAGGAATTGGAGCACAGCCTGTTTCCACCAAGTGGGTGATAGAAGATCAGCTCCCTATTTGGTCCTATCTATAATATCCCAGTAGGTGAACCAGAGTACTGTCTGCTCTGCAAGGTGGGAGATAGAAGATTAGCTCCTTGTTCAGCCATGCCAATACCACCAGGCAAAGTATTTGGAGATTTTCCAACTGCTTCTGTTGGGAGGAATGTGGGAGGGTGTAATGGGGTGAGGTAGATGACCATCTCTCTGATTCGCCCCACTGAATTTTGTGTATTTAGTTTTTTCACTGGTGTTTTCATGGGTTTTGGCAGGTATCTGTTAGGATACCTTTTCCCAGTCCTTTGGCAATGGTTGAACAGGCTTTTCTAGGAGCTTCTTTTTGTCCATGTCTGTTGGCAGTTTTAAGTTAGACTTCTTCAGTACCCAGCCTGAAATATATGGGAGGCATATTATTTCTCAAGT
This sequence comes from Dasypus novemcinctus, assembly GCF_030445035.2. Classification (NCBI taxonomy): domain Eukaryota; kingdom Metazoa; phylum Chordata; class Mammalia; order Cingulata; family Dasypodidae; genus Dasypus; species Dasypus novemcinctus. Next base: position 43,471,804 of record NC_080675.1, read on the forward strand.
TCTTAGGTTGTATACTTTCTACTTTCCTTTTATAATGTCAAGGATATTTTAGTTATAAGTAGAAGGATGTGGGAGGAAAGAGGTTACTTGAACTTAGCTGGAACCAGAAGTCTCCTCAGTAGGAATACTTCTGAAACTTGAAAAACTGTAAGTAAGCATTATCAAGAACAATTAATACATGAGCCAATAGAATAAAAGAAGAAAAATGACACTGGACCTACCCTACCATGCCAAAAAATAGCATGACCAAAATATTACAATGCTGGCAAGGGAAAAGATAAATACATCAATGGAACAAAATTTAAAGAAAAGCCAGATTTATATATGGATGTGTTTATCTAGGCATATAAAAATTTAATATATGGTAAATGAGGCAATTCAAGCCTTTGAGGAAAATATGGAGTTTTCAATAAATTGGGTTGGGAAAATAAAGATATATTTGGAAAACCATGTCAGTTTAGTCAACGCATATTTAAATAAAAATAAATTTATACCAATGTAAGTTTCAGGTAGATTAAAGAATAAAATTTTAGGGAAGTGGATGTGGCTCAAGCAAGTGGGCTCCTATCTACCACATAGGAGGTCCAGGGTTCGATGCCCAGGGCCTCCTGGTGAAGGCAAGCTGGTTCATGTGGGAAGCTGGCCCACATGGAGCGCTAGCCTGCACAGAGTGCTGCCCCATGCAGGAGTACCGGCCCAAGTGGATAGTTGGTGCAGCAAGATGACATAACAAAAAGACACACAGAGAAGAGATAATAAGAGATGCAGCAGATCAGGGAGCTGAGGTGGTGCAAGAGAATAATTGCCTCTCTCCCACTCTGGAAGGTTCCAGGATCGGTTCCTGGAGCTGCCTAAAGAGAATACATGCAAGACACAAAAGAATGCACAGCAAATGGACACAGAGAGCAGATAGTGTGTGTGGGGGGGGAGAAATAAATAAATCTTTTAAAAAAAGAATAAAATTTTAATATATGTATACATTTAAAAATACACCCAGGGTGGTATTGAAAATTGACAATAACTTCTTTGAAAACTAGTTAAATTCATCGAGAAATGTTGAAAATACACACTTTTTAAAATTCAGGAATTTCATTTTTTAGGATAAACCTCAGAGAGAACTCTTACACATGTGTATGTTTTATAAGAATATTTATAGCATCATTTTTCATTTTAGCCCAAATGGAAACAAGTGTCCACTAACATTATGATGTCTCAATGAAATGTGACACAATGGAGTATTTTATAGCAATTAAGAACAAAAACAAAGTAAAATAAAACAACCTAGCTATAGGCACAATACAGCTGAATCTTACAGTGTTGAATGAAAGAAACAGGATACAAAAAAAATGGCATACAGTATGGCTCAATTAATATGAAGTTCAAAAAGAAGTATACATAAATTATCATATTTAGGGATGTATACATAGGCAATAAAACTAAAAAAAGCAAAGAACTGATAATGATAAAAACTCAGGATACTGGTTACATCTGAGGGGATGATGGGCCAGGAATGTTTTTGCTCTTCTTCCCTTATCCTTTGGCCAAGTATCTGTTCACCATTTTGAAGGTAGAAATACTGTAATCAATACAATACTGCTTAATTTTCGCTATATATACACTAAACAATGATTTGTCGAGCTAAAAACATTATGAAAGAGTACCACATTTGGCAAAAAATTGAATTATGTTCAATTATGCATCCAGAGATTACCCAACAAAAATGAGTATTATATCTAGATGTTCACATTTCCTCTGACCAAAATCCAAGATTAAATCTGACGTAAGCTGAAAATTCTATTGAAACTATCAAATGCTGATGAAATGTTTTATAGCAGTTTTTCTCCCAACACTTTTGAAATTAAGAATCAATACCGTATTTTTTATACCTCGGGCCTCAAACCTCTGAAGCTCTTTTGGATATACCAGTAAGTGGTAGTAAAAATACATATTACATGTCATCCATGAATCATGTTTTTTCAAGGAATCCCAAGAGGGATAACTTATTATTCCAGAATTTCAAAAATGCAATGAAAAAACTAGTTCTTTAGAGAAAAGTATTAAAAAACAGCCACATTTCTGTTAATGAAACAACTAATTAAAGGATATATTATTCCTCTGGCTTTTTGGTGGATCCTCCCCAGGGTTATATCTTCAGTACCCTGTTTTTATCTCTTATAACTTTCCTAGGTGATTCTATTCACTAGCATGGCCTGAACAAACTCTTCTGTAATGACAAATCCCAATATCGATTACTAGATATGCTCTTCTGAGTTCCAGGCTTATTTATGTAATGATTTATAAGATATTTGGTTATCTGAGAGGAGCCTAAAATTCATTAAGTCCAAAACTTATCCTCTTTCTTCTCAAACATATTCCTTTTCCTATATATCCTCTTTAAATAAACAGCAACATCATCTACTTATCATCATCCAAGCCAGAAACCCAAGTTCAAATTTCTAACTTTCCCTAAACATCCCATCAATCATGAATAATTGTTGATTCTCCCTTCTTAAAAAATATTTCCCAAATTCTCTTTTTTTCTCCAGCCTCACTGCCATTGCTTTTAGCTTAAATCTTACTCATTTTGTGCCTACATGCCTACAATCTGTTCTTTTTCCTTCTAGTCATAACCTCCTCTTCTCACTGAAATCATTTTTCTCACTTACCATAGAAAGAGTTAAAATTTTTTCCAAATTGATTATGTACTTCTGTCTAAAAATCACTTAATGGTACCCATAGCTTTCAGAATGAAAATACAACCTTCTTAATACAGCATAAAGGCATATCTCCAGCCCTATACCCGACCAATCTTTATCTTACATTCTATGTATCTGGTACCATATTGAGTTTACCACATAGAAAGATTTCACTGTTTACCTTTTATAAATGGTCAGTTGACTTTCCTACGTCTTTTCAGGAAACACTTTGTTTACCTTGATCACTTAAGACTTTGTATCATTGTATTATATAACATATATATCTTAAAGTTCCTAGAGTACAATTTTTTTTCAAAGTCATTATAAAAATTATTTTAAGAAGTAATATACCCATGTTATTCCTTTAACAACATTTGATTGTATTTTAGGGACATAATTTCTGAAACTAAAATAATTAATTTCAACAACTTCACCTGTATTCATATCTATTTCATTTGAAAAACAAAGGATGTGAATTAGAATTAACGTTTCTTCTAGTCAAAGCATTTTATTAATTTATATCAAGTTGGAATGAGTCTTTTTTGATGCTAGAATATAATTACATTAATCCCTGATGTTGATTACACATAAAAACACTTAACATACTGAAACTAATACTATGTCACATAATAAGGATCAACAGGTTTAATTGATTGAAAACTAATACAAACAGATTAAAGAACTATTTACTGATACTTGAATTTATTGAACTTGATATTGAAAGGTTTAAATCAATCAAATTTAATGATTTGGTGAGATCTTTACATGTCATTGTTAACTCAGTATTTATTTATCCATGTCTATTCCTACTTAATTGTTAAATTTTATTTATGGAATAGAGCTCATTCTACTTTGGACAAGGGCAACATATTATGCAAGAATATAAATATTCTCTAGGATTTAATAAAATATTAGAGACATGAGAATGGAGCAGTATCCTAATTTTCAAAGCTTAAGATAATTTTCATTCATTGTAATGAAATATTTTAATTGAAGGCAGCATATTGTATTTTCAAAGGAACAAGGAAATAATTATTAAAGGGGTGATATAATTTACAATTGGCAAAGGCTTAAAAGGAATTACAAGAAGTTAAAAAGATGATCCATTCTGCATGTTCATACTTTCACACAGTGCTTTCTCAATTCGTTTTCAATTAATTTCACAGGAAAGAGTTACTTTTTGATTCTCCTAATATTATTCTCAGAAATGCACTGCTAATGGTAGATGAAATCTGATGGTGGTTATTTGACAAAATTTAAAAATGCCCATAGGAGAACTGTTATTTAAATGATGTCTTAATACACTTAGCTAAATAGTCAATGATATGAAAAAAATCAGTTCTTCCTTCAACTCCCACCAAGAAAGTACATCTTTGTAAAGGTGAAAAATGCCATACTATACCTTGATTTCTTCTATTTCGTCTGGTACTATCTTGTATGCTGATATAGTCCCACCCAACCTGAAATTAGGAGAAGAAAATATTCTTAAAACTGGTAATAATGTATTTTTAAAATATGGAAGATTTATGCCATTTGTATCAGAATGACATCAATAATTACCCAAAGTCCACCCCAGTAAAAAGGGAGGAAAAACACCCATTTTGTGCTTAAGTATTCCATACTTCTGGTAAAAAGTGGTGGATAATGAATGACTACTGAAAGTCAGATTTTTAAACCATAATTAAACTTCTCTTATCAGTGGTTTTAATGACACTGATACTGAAATTATGCTAGATTCAGTTACAACTAACTTGGATCAGATACCAAGAGTAGCCATGATATTTGCTTCTTTTTAAAAATAATTTAAACATTCTTTTTAAAAATAAACAGGGAATCAGTAATGTGTGCATTCAGCACTGTCTAAGGGAAAGAGAATTTGGTGGTTATAGATAATTTGATCCCTAAGATACGGTCTTTGCCTCAAGACAGTGATGTCATTACATGTCATACTTACATGTTTGAAATATTTTTTAAAAAGGAATTAAGATTTATATAACATTCACCATGTTCTAGGCATGTCACATATAATACATAACAATTCTCACAACTTCCTCCATTATATAAATTGAAACATAGAGATTATTAATTTTTTCCATGTAAGCAAAGAAGCTAGTAAGTGAAGGAACTAACTGAGATATACATAAAGTATAAAATACATACCAGATATTGAATACTTAATATGAAAAAGTTTTTATATTAATTACATGTGATATATTGGGTTAAATAAAATATATTATTAAACCTCATTTCTTCTTTTTCCTTTTAAAATGAGACTACTAGTAAATTTTAAGTTACATAATAATTTGTATTTCTGGTTATCCATCATATTTCTATTAGATAGGTGCTTTGCTCTAATTCAGTGCTTGAACAGGACTCTTCTAATTACTTATCTGATTTTATAAGTACCTCATTATCAGAAAAGCAAGTATCATAAATAGGGAACTTAATATTCTGGATATTTTAGGATATCTCTCTTCCCCAATGTAATTTAATAAATGATATTTTGGTTTCTATTAAAAATAAATTAATCCAACCAACAGACTTTGAACAACTCTGTATCTAAACTCTTTTAATATTTGTTTCCATTTATAATTGTTAATGAAATTAATGTTTAGATTATGATTTAAGAATTGTTTCCATAAACTTAAAGTGTCATGCTTGAAAGCTGAAAACACTAATATAATTTTACTTAATTCATATTATGTTAGGCAAAACAGTGGTATGGTAAATAAGATCATATTGAGATAACTAATGAAAGAGCATCAGAGAGGTTACTAAAATGAAATATTATATAATTTTTTGGAGTAAGTTTAAAATAGGCATAAAAGTCTTCATCATCAACTGTTAACATTATTCATTTAGAAGCTGAGATTGTTGGGATATCAATGAAAAGAGAGCAAAATGACTACTGAAAGCTCTAGGACTGAAATTCATTGCCCTGAAAATATTAAGTTCATAATTTTATTTCATTGAGTATGCACTATGTAACAGATGCACTACAGGGCATAAAGATACAAAGAAAATCATGGTCTTGTAAGAAAGTAGAGAATAAACAAATATTTGTATTACAATGTACTAAGTTTCATAAATTATTATAGTGGGGAAAGAAGGCCATTGACTACTTGGGAAGATAAGGGAAAAATTTATCAGGAGACAGGATCATATGAGTAAAAACTTGCCTTGCAAAAACTGGAGTAGAGAGAGGAGGACATTTCATTAAGAGGAAATTATTTGTAAATGCGTGGATACACAGAAATGTGGGGAGCACTTTGAAGAATACAACTACTTTAGTCCAGTTAAAACATAAGGAATAGAGGGGGAAGGGCAAGATGGCTTTGGATTAAGTGTACCCACATCATCTCTCTTACAAAAAACAGCTAAATAGGGGCAAAATCCTGCCTGAGTGAGCTGTTTCGGGAACCCACAAAGCAGGAAGCTTCAGGGCAATGATCTGGAGAGAGCGCCATAAAAAGATTGATTGTTCAAAGTAAAACCATGAGTTTCTGGTGCTTCAGGCTAGAGCTGTGGGATGGCTAAACCTCACCCTCAGGGCAGGAAGCTGCAGTGATCCCCAATTCTAGCCAGTCACCCAGCTGGAGGAGGCATATTCAGAGAGTGGCAGGGCTCTGGTGAAGGGTGGAACGGGGTCTACCCTATATGGGTTTGATTGTCTGAACCCCCTTTTTTGAGCTTTGAGGAGCATACCAGCTGGCTTGAGGAGAAACCAGGAAGAGGGGAGAGGTGAATCTGCTCAGGCAGCCTGATTTACCTAACCATCTGGGATAGGGAAAACTGGCCTGGGAGAAGGTGGAGTCAGCCAATTAACTCCTATGAAACGCCCCTAAGGGAGGGGGACAGTAGGAAGTGCTTAATGAGCTTCCAAGAGCATATTTGGGGTTCCCTGCTAGAAGTGGGTGCTCTTGAAGAGGCTGAGACTCATTTTTTTCTAAGGTAAGTCAAGTCACCAGGGTCCCATTTGAATTTCAAAGGGAATTCTCATTCAGGCTATTGTATCATGCTGCCCAGGGAGAGAAAGCAGTTTGAATAAAAAGGGAAAAGGACAGATTCCTAATCAGCAGTTTATCCAATTACAAAGAGTCAATCCTGCCCTAGCGAAAAGGGACCATAGCTTCCTAAAGAGCCAATCAACCCAACAAGAAAGTTTAGCTTAGTGGAGTTTCCACCTTGAATATGCAAGATCTCTAGTCTGATTCTGGCTCCACTTAGAATAGTGACTCACTGGAATATTTAACATCTAACCGATGCTTTAGAACAGGAAAAACATAGACATTATTCTTGAATTAGCTTCCCTTGGGTCTCTTATTTTTCCTTAAAAAAAAAAAAAAGGTTACTTTTGTTTTATAATTTGACTTAGTTTACTTGCTAAAATCCACTTCAAAATCTTCAGTGAGAAAGCTGCAGGGTAATTGATTGATAAACACTGGCAGCCTGAGAAGGTTCACAGGGGTTTAAGAGGGAAGGCTGTTTTCCCTTAGTATTTGGTTGACTCCTTGCTTGTGCGGTTGTCTGATTTTTTTTTTTTCCTTGTCTTTCTTTCCTCTTTATACCCCTCCTTTTTTTTCTTTTTCTTTTTTGCTTTCTTTTGTTTTTTAATTAGGTGCTGCATGCTTGTTTCCGGTTTTCTGTGTTTCCTCTTTCTTGTGTGTACCAATTTTAGGTGCCAACACTCTCTCTTTTCCTTCCTACATGTTTCTATCTTCCATTTTCTATTGTTGCTCTTATATTCCACCTCTCTTTGGTTAGCCCCCAATTTTTCTGGCTCTTTATTTCTAACTCTTCTATTATGTTTTCTATCTTTTATTAACTTTCTGTTTTTGTTCTTCCATTTTTCTTTCCGTTTCCTCATCACACTGGCCTTTTAATTCATACTATATTCTTCTCCATATTCAGTTTCCCATTTCATTGTAGGTACTCCACTTTCTTATTCCTATAACTCTACACTGCTTACATGAGTTTAATGTTGATTCTCCTAGGTCTTATATGGTTCTTCTGCTAACTTTTACTATATTACTATTAAACTTTTTCTTTTCTTACTTCTTTTGCTTTTCCTGGCCCTAATCTTTTTCCTCCAAGGGAACTTAGACAACAACAAGGAAAGAGAATAAGAAGAAGAAAGTGTCAAAGAGAAAACTAAACACTTAAACAAAAACAGCAACTAAATAAAACCCAAGACTAGAGGGAGAAGCTAATCAACTGAACAAACCCATCAAGACAAAATGATGACCAGAGAGCAACAAAAAAATTACAAGCCATATCAATAATCAGGAAGACATGGCTCTGTCCAAAGAACAAACTAAAAACCAGGAAGAGGAGCAGAACATCAAACAACTAATCAAAGCTATCCAAACAAATATCATGGCCCAAGTTAATGAAGTGAAGGAAGAGATTAAGGATATTAAGAACACAGTTGGAGAGCATACTGGAGAAATTGTAAACATAGCCAAAAAGATAACACATATGATGGTGATGAATGGTACAATCCAAGAAATCAAAATCACACTCTCAGCAAATAACAGCAGATTTGAACAGGCAGAAAGAATTAGTGATGTGGAAGACAGTACATCTGAAATCAAACAGACTGTAGAACTGGTAGATAAAAAGAAAAAATCCATCAGGGACTTAGGGATTTGAATGACAACGCAGAACACACAAACACAAGCATTATAGGCACCACAGAAGGAGAAGGGAAAGGGGACAGAAGGGGTGTTGGAGGAAATAATGTCTGAAAACATTGAGGGAGATGGATGCACATGTCCAGGAAGTGCAGCACACCCCAAACAGTATAAATTCCAATAGGCCTGCCCCAAGACATATGCTTGTCAAATTATCCAATGGTCATGACTATGAGAAAACACTGAAGGCTGCAAGAGAAAAAAGAACCATCACATACAAGGGAAGCTCGATAAGATTAAGTGCTGATTTCATATCTGAAATCATGGAGGCAAGAAGGCAGTGGTATGACATAGTCAAGGTACTAAAAGAAAAAAATTTCCAGCCAAGAATTCTCTATCTAGCAAAGCTGACATTCAAAAATGATGGAGAGTTCAAAATATTCACAGATAAACAGAAACGAAGAGTATGTCAATAAGAAATCTGGCCTTCAAGAAATACTAAAAGGGGAAGTGGATTTGGCTCAATGGATAGAGCATCCATCTACCAAATAGGAGGTCCAGGGTTCTAACGCAGGTTCTCCTGACCCATGTGGTGAGCTGGCCCATGTGCAGTGCTGATGTGCTCGAGAAAGTGCCCTGCGATGCAGGGGTGTTCCCCCCATAGGGGAGCCCAATGCACAAGGAGTGCACCCTGCAAGGAGAGACACCCCATGTGAAAAAAAGCACAGCCTCCCCAAGAGTGGTGCTGCACACACAAAGAGCTGACACAGCAAGATGATGCAACAAAAAGAGACAGAAATTCATAGTGCTGCTGACAAGAATATAAGCAGATACAAAAGAACACACAGCAAATGGACACAGAGAGCAGACAACTGTGGGGGGGGGAGGGCTGGGAAGGGGAGAGAAATAAATAAAAAATAAATGTTTAAAAAAAAAAAAAGAAAAGAAATACTAAAAGGAATTCCGCAGGGGAAAAGAAAAAAACAGGAGAGACAGAGCTGGAGGGAAGTATAAGAACAACTACAAAGACAAAAAGAGAAATGAAAACAACATATGACATTCACAAATTCAAAGAAAATATGGCTAATGTAAGTAATTCCTTGAGAGTAATAACACTGAAATGTAATGGATTAAACTCACCAGTCAAGAGACACATTGGCAGAATGGTTAAGGAAATATGACCCATCTATATGCTGGCTACAAGAAACCCATCTTAGACCCAGGGATTCAAGGAGGTTAAAAATGAATGGCTGAAAATCTTATAAGCAAACAACCAAAAGGGGCGGTAGTAGCTATACTAATGTTGGACAAAATAGATTTTAAATGCAAAACTATTGTGAGAGACAAAGATGGACACTATATATTAGTAAAAGGGGTAAAAGGGGTAATCTTTCAAGAATAAAGAACAATCATAAACATTTATGTACCTAACCAGGGTGCCTCAAAATACATGAGGCAAACACTGGAAAAAATAAGTGGAGGAATAGATGCCTCTGCAAGTATAATGAGGGGATTTAACACACCATTATCACCATTAGGCAGACTCTCGACAGAGAATAAATAAAAAAACAAAGACTTTGAATAATGTATTAGCGGATCTGGACCTAATAGACATATACAGAACATTATACCCAAATACTGCAGAATATACATTCTTCTCAAGAGCACATGGATCATTCTCCAAGAGAGACTACATGCTAGGCCACAGAGAAAGTATTAATGAATTCAGAAATATTAAAATCATACAAAATAATTTCTCTGACCACAATGGAATGAAACTGGAAATCTGCAAGGGACAAAGACCCAGATTAGTCACTGAGATGTGGAAGTTAAGCAACACTCTTAGACAAACAGTGGTTCAAGGAGGAAATCTGAAAACAAGTCAGAAACTACCTTGAAACTAATGACAATGACAACACACCATATCAAAACTTATGGGATGCAGGAAAAGCTGTATTGAGATGGAAACTCATAGCCATAAATTCATATGTCATAAAAGAAGAGCTAAAATTGAAGACCTAACTGCACACTTGGAGGAATTAGTTAAAAAAAACAAGAAACTAACACCAAAGGAAGAAATAAATAACAAAGATCAGAGCAGAACTAAATGAAATAGAAAACAAGAAACTACTAGAAAAAATAAAAAAAAGAACTGATTCTTTGAGAAGACCAATAAAATTGACAAACCCTTAGCTAGACTAACAAGGACAAAAAGAGAGAAGATGCAAAGATACAAAATAAGAAATGAGAAAGAGGATATCACCATGGAGCCCACAGAAATGGAGTATCATAAGAGGATAATTTGAAAAACTATATGCCAAAAAGAAGGACAATTTAGAGGAAATGGACAAATTCCTAGAAACACATAAGCAGCCTACACTGATGAAAGAAGAAATTGATGCTCTCAACAAACCAATCACAAGTAAAGAGAATTAGTCAATAAAAACCTCCCAACTAAGAAGAGCCCTGGGTCAGATGACTTCACAGGTGAATTGTGCCAAACATTCCAGAAAGAACTAACACCAAACTTGCTTAAACTCTTCTAAAAAATTGAAATAGAAGAAACATTGCCTAACTCATTCCATGATTCCAACGTTACCCTAATACCAAAGCCAAACAAAGACACCACAAGAAAGGAAAATTACAGACCAATCTCTCTAATGAACCTAGATGGTAAAATCTTCAACAAAATAATGGCTAATCATATTCAACAACACATCAAATGAAGTATATACCATGACCAAGTGGTTTTCATCCTAGGTATGCAAGGATGGTTCAACATAAGAAAATCAATCAATGTAATATACCACATAAAAGATCGGGAAGGGAAGTGGACTTGGGCCAATGGATAGGGTGTCTACCTACCACATGAGATGTCCACAGTTCAAACTCTGGGCCTCCTAGACCCATGTGGAGCTGGCCCATGTGCAGTGCTGATGCACGCAAGAGTGCTGTGCCATGCAGGGATGTCCCCCACATAGGGGAGCCCCACGCACAAGGAGTGCACCCCAGAAGGAGAGCCACCCAGCACAAAAGAAAGAGCAGCCTGCCCAAGAATGGTGCCACACATAGAGAGAGCTGACACAGCCAAGATGATGAAACAAAGAAACACAGATTCCCAGCGCCACTGGTAAGGATAGAAGCGGTCACAGAAGAACACACAGTGAATGGACACAGAGAGCAGACAACTGGGGCGGGGAGGGAGGGAAGACAAATAATAAAAAATTTTAAAATCTTTAAAAAAAAGATCGGGGGAAAAAAATCACATGATCAAATCTATACAAGCAGGAAAAGCATTTTACAAAATACAGTACCCTTTCCTGATAAAAACACTGCAAAACATAAGAATAGAAGGAAACTTTCTGAATTAGATAAAGAGTATACATAAAAGTCCCACCACTAACTTCATACGCAATGGTGAAATCCTAAACTCTTCCCCTCTAAGATCGGGAACAAGACAAGGATGACCTCTATCAGCCCTCCTATATAACACAGTGCTAGATTTACTTGCTCAGACTGAGGCAAGAAAAAGATATAAAAGGCATCCAAATTGGAAAGGAAGAAGTCAAACTTTCACTATTTGCAGATGATATGATGCTATAGATAGAAAGCCCTGAGAAATCCACAACAAAGCTTCTAGAACATATATATGAGTTCAGTAAAGTTGCAGGTTATAAGATCAAGGCGCAAAAATCTGTAGCATTTCTATACACCGATAATGAGCAATCTGAGGAGGAAATCAAGAAAAAAATACAATTTATAATAGTAAATAAGAAAATCAAATTCCTAGGAATAAATTTAACTAAAGATGTAAATGACTTACACACCAGAAAACTATGCACAACTATTTAAAAAAATCAAGGAAGATTTAAATAAATGAAAGAATATTCCCTGTCCATGGATAGGAATATTAAATATCATTAGGATGTCTATCCTACCCAAACCAACCTACAGATTTAATGCAATCCCAATAAAAATCAACACAGCATTTTTTACTGAACTGGAAAATCTAATTATGAAATTTATTTGGAAGAGAAAGCAACCCCAAATAGCCAAAGACATATGGAAAAAGAAAAATGAAATTGAAAGAATCATACTACCCAACTTTAAAACATACTACCAAGCTACAGTGGTTCAAACAGCATGGTAATGGCACAAGGACACACATAATGACCAATGGAACTGAATGGAGAGTTCTGATATAGATCCTCACATATACAGTCATCTAATATTTAACAAGGCCTCCAAGCCCACTCAACTGGGAGAGAATGGCGTCTTCAACAAATGGTGCTTGGAGAATTGGATATCCATATGCAAAAGAATGAGAGAGAACACCATCTCACATCTTACACAAAAATCAACTTAAGATGGATCAAAGATCTAAATATAAGAGCCATAAAGACCTTGGAAGACAATGTAAGGAAGCATCTACAGGACCTTGTAATAGGAAATGACTTCATGAACTTCACACCCAAAGCATGAGCAGTGAAAGAAAAAATAGATAAATGGGACCTCCTCAAAATTAAAACCTTTTGCACCTCAAAGGAGTTTGTCAGGAAAGTGAAATGACAGCCTACATAATGGGAGAAAATATTTCGCAACCATATATCTGATAGGAGCCTAATAGCCAGTATATATAAAGAAATCTTATATCTCTAAAACATAAAGACAAACAACCCATTTCAAAATTGGGCAAGAGATTTAAATTGTTAAAATAAGCTTTGCTTCTACTTCAACAAATAACTCATTGATTTTCTTTGTTAATAGCTGAATAACAATAACCCAAATACTGCCTTTTCTGGAATCCAATCCTGGGAGGGTAGGAGTAAGATAGGTATCCAGAAAGTTTATATAAAGTATATAATTTATATAAATTTATATAAAAGTATATAATTTAACATATTCCCACTTGGAATATATGACAGACGCACTTTATGTATACTGTATACTTTATGTATACATACATTCTTTATGTAAAAGAATGATTATATGACCAAGTGGTTAAAATCAGAAAAAACTCAGAAGGCCTCCTCATTATACTTAATATATAAAGGGGAAAGGAAAGTAAAACTGACACACCAGTAAAAATTCCAAGAAATAGAAAAAGTACAGAAATAAGTCAACAATTGAATCATATGCTAGGTTAAAAAAAAAAAAAACTATTGAAGAACAAACTGAACTCAACCCATGTAATATCCATCCTTTTTCTACTTCCTGTCCACAACTAAAATAATGTAATTCATCAACCATGAGTTTTGTACTTTGAACAGATTTATGAAAATGATATTTCAATTTTTATGGCATCATTAAGCACAGATAAATTTCAAAGACCCCTATTTGACATGCTGTAAGTATTCCACAGCTACTGTACCCAAAAAGACTGATTCCAAATTACATGATCTTTCCATTAGATAGCATTACCCGTCTTGCTACTGAAGTAAGAACAGACTTAGAAGACAGTTTCTCTAGACAAATACAAAGATGATATTACAATGGTAGTGTTAGTGATACTAATAGTAGTAATATTACTACAGCAGTATATTGAACATTTATTGTGTACCAAGCATTTTGTCATTTATTTCTCATAACCTGTAATAGTTATGTGAAAAACAGGTAATTTTTCAAATGTACTACAACTAGGGGCAGCAGAGAAGGTTCAAGAACTTAGTTCTAAAAATTGACAAGAGATCCTAAAATTCATATGTAAATAAAAGGGACCCAGAATACCAACGAAATCTTGAAAAGAACAAAGTTGGAGGACACCCACTTCCTGATTTAACAACTTGCTACAAAGGTAGAGGAATCAAGACACTGTGGTATTGGCATAAAGATAGACACACAGAACAATAAAATACATTTATGAGTCCAGACATAAACCCACATATTTACGGTCCATTAATTTTTGACAAGAATGCCAAGACAATAAAATGGAAGAAAGAATATAACAACTGGGGCTGGGACAATTGTATATACACATACAAGAGAATGAAGTTGGACCTCTACCTCACACTCTATACAAAACTTACACAAAATAGATCCAAGACCTAAATGTAATTGTTAAGAATATAAAACTCTTACAAGAAAATGTAGGGATAGGGGTGATGTCATCAATATGGTGACATAAGACACCCTTGGTAAATTCTTTCTTCAAAGTCAGTTAACAAAAAGACAAATCCTACTTGCTTGGAACTCTGGAGTATGACAGAAACTGGAGAAGGATTCCACAAACAGTGGATTGAAGAAAAAGAAAAAGAAACACCAAAATCGGGTAGAAGATTTACTTTGTGGACCTGCCAGTCTACAACCCTCCTACTTACTTGATCTAGTGCAGCATGGGAGTTGCACAGAGGCAACACAGCCTGGGTCCCTCCTGCTGCAGAGTAGACCACAGAGCCACTCACAGGAGTAAGTAAGAACCTCACGGCAAGAGGACCAAAATTTGCAGAGCCAGGATGGAACACAAGCAGGTGAGGAATGCCATACAAACAAGAGTGTCTCCTCAGAGAAATAAGATAGCAGAACTGTTGACAAGAGGTGCACACATTTAACCCAGTATCAGTTTGCTGGACCAACTAAATGCAAAATGGACCTTTATGGATGGACCCCACCTGGCTCCCCAGGGCAGGATACCCTAACATGAAAGAAACCAGGGGCAGAAAGGCCTCATGGGAAAAAAAGGGGGGGAGAGGGATGGAGGGACTTAACTGCTGTAAGACAGAATAGGTACAAAAACTGAAAAGTGTGATAAAAAGGAGACAATGAGGAAGGGAGAGAATCTAAAGAAATCATAGGATGTGGGAAGAAAATACTGTATGCAAACAAAACAAAGGTTTCTGGAGAAGGGAGCGAGGAAGAAGTTTTCTCCTGGAGGTAAAATAACTGCATGCAAAAAGCAAATATTAAAAACTGTGCAAAATACAAAGGGCAAGAATTATGTGAAGAAGATCTGAGAAAATCTCAACAATTAGTCTTGGGCTACTCTAAAGGTCTAAAGGTCTAGAATACGTTAAACCAAGGGTCAAAGAAGACCCTTAACCCAAAGCCAATCAACAATAAAGCCCTAGGGAAGAGAAAAAAACTGACCTTCAGAGTAAACACATCAAAATAACCAGATGCCATACATCAGCAAAAAGTTACAAACTATACTCTGAAACAGGAAGCAATGACTCAAGGGAACAAATAAAAATTTCAGAGAAGAAAGAATTTGGAACTAGTCAAAGAAGTTCAAACTAATCTCCTAAATCAGTTCTAGGAGATGAAGGAAAATAGTGATAGAAATAAACTAATGGTGGATATAGAGCTAAATGATATTAAAAAGACAGTAAGTGAGCATAACAAAGATTATGAAAGTTTAAAAGGAAGCATAACAGAAATTATGGGGATGAAAGGCATAATAGAAGATATTAAATATACAGTACAAGCAAACAATAGCATATTTGAACAGGCAGGATTAAGAATCAGGAAAATAGAAGAAAGGATAATAAAAATCATATAGTCAGAAGAAGAACTAGAAAAGAAAAAACTAAGCAGTGTCTCAGGGATATGAATGACATCATATGTACAGACATATGCATCATGGATGTCACAGAAGGAGATGATAAAAGGAGTAGAAAGAATATTTAAGGAAATAATGGCCCCCAATTTCCCAACTATTATGAAAAACATAAATATACATGCCCAAGAAGTAAACACACGCTAAACAGAATAAACCCTAATAGACCTACTCCAAGACACATACTAACCAGAATGTCAAATGCCAAAGATAAAGAGAATTCTGAAATCCACAAGAAAGAAGTTATTTGTCACATATAAGGAATCCTCAATAAGACTAAGTATCAGTTTCTCATTAGAAACCAGAGATGAGAAGGCAGTGGTAAAATATATTTAAGGTACTGAAATAGAAAAACAGCAATGCAAAAATTCTTTATCAGGCAAAACTGTCTTTCAAAAATGAGGGAGGGTTTAAAATACTACAGATAAACAGAAACTGAAAGAGTATGTCAACAAAAAACCTGTTCTAAAAGAACCACTAAAAGAAGTTCTACAGATTGAAAGAAAAAGACATAAGAAAGCACCTTGGAGCAGTGCAAAGAAGTGAAGATCTTCAGTAAAGGCAACTTAAAGGGTAACTACAAAATCCAATAGTGCTGTATTCTCGATATATAATTCTACTCTTTAATTCCAAAAAAAAGTCAGAATACGATTGAATAGGAAAAAGTCATATTTCCTGAAAATAAACATAGAAAATATAAAGAAATGGGACAAAAACAACATAAAGAGGGGAAATGTAGGGATATGGGAGGAGAGAACATATATGCTATCAAAACTAAGTACGTATCAGCTGGTGATGCAAATAGAAAAAGACCTTGAATAAAAGGGGCAAATGGTAAAGACAAATGAATTTACATGGCTAAGAGGCTGCAAAATGAGTTGGGAGGTCATCACACGGGTCATGCTTACGCACGTTTCAGCAGGATCTCAGGGACAGCCAAAGTAGATACAACTCCAGGTAGTGGTGCTCCTGAGGGCTACGGAGACACCCAGGTCCTACAGTCATGGCAGATGGCTCTGGAGTTAGTGCCTTGACAGTGGGCCCTACTTTGGAATTTGTGCTCCCAAGTGTGATGCAGTTGGACTCAGATGTGACTTCTCTACACATGCCTCTTCTGTCACTTTTACTGAACCTGTGATTGGTGCATGCTCAGAAGACTTTAATCTCTCGACAGTCCATGTGTCAGCTGGGCCCTGAGCCTCAGGAGAGTTGCGACACCTACTCTCCAGTTCATTGGACTTACCCAGGTCAGCTAACAAGGAGGTGAGGGTGGTCAACCACCACACCAAGGAACTGAGAGAGTCTACAATTGCAAGCAGGAGAATCTCAGCTATCAGCCATGTAGGATCTAAGGCCCCTCTCAATTGGGAGGTGGAGTGGGCATCGCCACCCTAGGGTCCTCAGGATGGAGGAATAAAATATGAATTAGAGTGGACTTACTGGTAGTCTACTATAGAATTATTGTGACCCTAGAAGTGGAAGAAATTGTATCATTGATGTGGACACAGTAGCCACGGGAGTTGCTGAAGGCAGGGAGAGGGAAAAAGAGGGGTGATATGGGGGCATTTTTAGGACTTGGAATTATCCTGAATGATATTGCAAGGACAGATGCAGGACATTATATATCTTGCCATAACCCACTGAATGGACTGGGAGAGAGTGTAAGTTACAACGTAAACTATAATCCATGCTGTGCAGCAGTGCTTCAAAATGTATTCATCAAATGCAATGAATGTACCACACTAACAAAAGAAGTTGTTGATGTGGAAGGAGTGGGGTGTGCTGGAAGTGGGAAATATGGGAAGCTCACATTTTGTAATTTAACATTTTGTGTGCTCTATGTATCTTTAAAAAAAAAGATAATAAAAAACTGGTAAGAAAAGAAAGTTGGTATATTTTCAAATTAGTAGATTATAGATATGTCATATAATACAAACACCACAGTAACTACAAAGAAAGAATTTAGAAAATATACTGAAACAAAAATGAGAAAGGGATCAGTCAGATACAGCACAAAAGATCAATTATACAGAAAAGGAGGTTTCAAATGGAAAAGAGAAGCAACAACAACAAAAAATACACAACATATAAAAACCAAAGGACAAAATGGCTGAAGTACTGCCTTTACAGTAATCACACTGAATGCTAATTTAATTTTCCAAGCAAAAGACACAGATTAGCAGAATGGATAAAACAAGCACAATCCAAATATGTAATATTTACAAGAAATTCAACCTTGACCCAAAGACGAACTATTGGTTGAAAGTGAAAGGATGGAAAAGATAATTAATGCAAATAATAACCAAAAGCTCAAATAGCTATATTAATATCAGAAAAAAGAGACTTTAAGTCAAAAGCTGTTATGAGAGACAAAAAAGGACACTATATATTAATAAAAGGGCCAACACACCACGAAGATATAACAATCATAAATATTTATACACCTAACCACAGTGCACTAAAACACATGAGGCAAACACTGGCAAAACTGAAGGGAGAAGTATATACATCTACAATAATTGTTGGAGACTTCAATACACCACTGTCATCAATAAATAGAACACCTGAACAGAAGATCAATCAGGAAACAGAGAACAAAGATTAGAGCAGAAATAAATTAAATACAGAAATTAGAAAAACAATAAAGAGCATCATCAAAACCAAAAGATATTATTAGAAAGACAATAAAAATTGATAAAGCTTTAGGTAGGCTGACAAAGAAAAAAAGAAGAGGCAAATACAATCAGAAATGAGAGGGGGGACATTACTACTGACCCCACAGAAATAAGAGAGATTTATTCTAGTAATATAAAACCTAAAATTTCCCCTTTTAAGTATATTCAAATATATAATTCCATGGTGTTAATTACATTACCAAAACTTTTCTATTATCCTAAATGGAAATTTCTATTACCCCAAATGGAAATAGAGTTAAGCATTAACTCCCCATTCTCTATCTCACCTGCACCTAGTAACCTGTATTCTAGTTTCTCACTCTATGAAATGCTTATAATTATTTCACATTATTGATATCATTCAATATTTGTCTTTCTGTGTCTCATTTGACTTGACATGATGGACTCAAGGTTCAATCCATGTTGTCACTGTATCAGAACTTCATTTATTTTCAAAACTGAATAGTATTCCATTGGTGTAGATATCACATATTGTTTATCCAGTCATCTGTAGACGGACACATGGGTTGCTTCCATCTTTTGAGTATTGTGAATTACGCTGCTATGAACATCAATGTGCAAATAACCAAGTCCCTGCTTCCAATTCTTTTGGATCTATTACTAAAAGTAGGATTGTTGGATCATGTGTTTTTCATCATTTTTTATTTTTAAAGAAGCTTTAGATTAGATAAATGTTACATGAAAAAATACAATGGATTCCAATATACCCCACTCCCTCTCCCTCCATACTTTCCCCCAATAGCATCTTTCGTTAGTGTGGTACATTTGTTACAATTGGTGAAAACATACTGAAGCATTTCTACTAACCATGGTCTATAGTATAAATTATAGTTTATACTTTGCACTGCACAATTTTATAGGTTTTGACAAAAGTTTACTATCCTGTATCTGTCATTGCAGTGTCATGCAGGACATTTCCAGTGTCCCAAAAATGCTCATGTTATACTTATTCTTCCCTCTCCCTCACCTCAGAACCTCTGGTGACCACTGCCTTTATATCAATGGCACACATTCTTGCATTGCCAGAATATAATATTAATAAGTCTACTTTATCCACAGTTGCATCCCCCTCCCCCCCCTTATGTTTGTTCACTCCTCAGTCTTGAGGATTTTGGGGTGATGATGCCTACTCTGTTTCTGATTGAGAGGGGGCTTAGATGCCATGGTGCAGATCGATGAAACTGTCTTGCTTGCAATTGTAGATATTCTCTTGTTTTTTGGGATGGGTGTTGTCCATCATCATTCTTTTGATAGTAGCTCTGGGTAAGTTCAATGAAATGGTCAGTAGTTGTTGCAACTCTTTTGAGATTCGGGTTCAACTAGCATATGAACACCAAAGATTTAAGTCTCTGGTTCATAGATTTATTGAGCATTGTGCTAATTATAGGTTCAAATAAAAGGAGCAGAAGAGCCATGTGTAGGGAAATTATAAATGAGTTTAACTTTGTTACATTGGGGAGCATATATTCCAAAGTAAGGCCCACTGACAGGGTCCCAAATTGCTGAGATTGTCTGCCCTTCATACGGTGTCTAAATGTTTCTAGATCCCTCAGGAGCTCGACTGTTGCATCCTTGTTTACTGTGGCAGTCAATGAGATCCTGCTGAGACAGGATCCTGCTATGCCTAGGTATAACCTCTGGAAACACCTCCCAACTTGCTTTGAAATGTCTTAGCCATAAAAACTCATTTGTATTTGATATTTCCTCCTTTTGGTCAAGGTCTTTTTCCAAATGCTTCATGAGTTGGCACTTGGTAATAATCCCCAGATACCAGTGAGGCTCATCCCTGGGGGGAAGGTAGTGTGTTTATATGCTTTGTTTGCCTGAGAGAGAGTCCACATTTGAGCAACAATGAGGCTTTCAGGAGGCAACACAAAGACAATATATAATACTAGGCCAAGTTTCAATTTCACAAGAACAAGGTTCATGAGTACAACCATCAATATCAAGGGCCTGGGTTAATGGTCTGTCGTCCTTCACTTGGCACTGCGCATGTGCTCAGGGAATTCTTGCTGCTCTATTAGAGAATGTTAGCAGGACTTCCCAGGGATCATATGCTTGTAAATTAAGCATATTTTGTATATACACATTCTCGGCAGCATAAAAAGCAGAAGTATCTGTGAAATTTAAAATCTAATTCCAGTTATCATTAAGATCTAAAAATAACCAACACACTATCCTGCTAAGATAACACATTTATTGACTAGTGGGAGTTACTGCTTATTCATATTATCCCAGCTTATGTGGTGACCCTGAAAGAATATTGAGATGTACATATCTAATTAATAATATAATTGATACTTTGCAAGTAAAGAGATGCCTAATTAAGCTAAAGAGGTCCTTTAAAAATTACCTCTTGATAATATTTGACTTTACCTGTTATCATGGAAGTGTGCATTCACAAAAAGGATTAAAAATATGAAAGATCAGCCCAAATCATAAATATTTATAACATATTTCTTTACACATGGAAACTAAGACCTCAATAATTATCTACCAATAGTTATTGGTAGAAAATTTATTTTCCTGACTTTCCTGTAATATTTTAGGTTACTAGTGTTAAAAATACTATATGTAGAGGATGTTTACACAAAAGTCTGAAATTAACAAAAGAAGTAGGAAAAGAACATTTCCTCTGAAACACTGGTTCAACAAACACATCCTTCTATACAGAGATAAAGGAACCGAAAGAGACTATTATGTGTATTTTCCACTTAAGGACTAGGGGTTAAAATATACCTATTTAATATTATTTTATTTTTATGATTTGTGTATGTTAAATGAATCAAAAGAACCAAAAAAGCACTACTGAAGGTATCCCTCTTGTAATGCATTAATCATTTATTTTTTCCCACTTTGTAAGACATAAGAAACATTATTCTTGTTTAGTATAAATACAAAGGTTGTAAATGTCCTAGATAAAATACTTATTAACCAATTTGCATTATTAGTTTTTAAAAAAATAATTATTAATATGTTCTAGCATATGAAACAGTACTTTACAAGTGAGAAAGAGTATTACAGAAAACTTAAAAACCTAAGTCAATTTAACGCATAAAAATATATAGTCTAGCTTAATCTCACAAATTATACTTTCCAAATTCACAGCAACAAAAAGAAAGCATAATCCTTTCATTTTACAAGAATTTTCATTATTTCTCAATATCCACAATGAAGTATTAGTGAAAATCAGAATAAAAATTATATCTACTTTATAAATTTTGGTTATAGTGGCATGTATATTGTTTCTAAATATAAATTTCTGCACATCTTAACATGAATTTTTGTATGCCCAACAAGCCAAGAAGGGAAATAACTTCAAAAAGAATTGGGCAACATCTTCCAGAGTTACATTAGGTTTACTAATAATTATTCTCTAATAATAAGTAAAGATTCAAAAAGAACTATTTTAATGGTGATATTTTTGTTTAAGGGAATAACAGAAAAGATAGTTGAAGACTAATGATACACAACTTTTACATTATTAGATACTAAGGTCTTTGACATTCACGTGATAACACACCTCTTTTCCTTTCTTGAATTGTGAACAAACTGAAAAAATAAGATGAAAGTATAAGCAGATATGGGTCAAAATATCACTTTTGTACATGGTTTATACCACAACTAAGTGGGAAAAATATTTCCAAAATTAAGCAGATATATCCAGATAGTCACAGAATCTTAAATTGGGGCAGGCTTCCCCTCACTGGAGGCTGTGGAGGGAATAGCTGTGTGGGGGGCAGAAGGAAATTTGCCTAAACTTAAAGCAAGGAAGAGCAGGATGCTTGCAGGCAGGCTTACTCATAATAAAATGTTTAGTGTAGTTCTCCCAAACACATCAATCAAGTAATTCCTTCTGTTTTGCTGGTTGATGGATAACAAAATGTCAAATTAGTGGTGTTTTCTACACCTAGAAGTAACCATCAAGATATTGAGGAAGAATTCACCCTAAGAGTTATGATTTTTAACAGTTATGATTTTTAAACCAACATCCCTATATATAAAATATCTTATTATTTTTTCTCCAAAATTTCTTCAATATTTAATTATGAATGAAAAAGGAACAAGGGCAAACTATAAATTTAAAGATAAAAAATGTCACTTGACAATTTAAGACTCATGGTGCTTCATTCTTATAATGAATACCTGATAAAACAGAAAAGCAGAGAAAAAATCTAGCAAAATGTGGTATGCTTGTTGGGAAGAAAAAAAACCCCTCCATATTCTTATTCCATTTTCGTTATATCTTTTAAAGCATTTGCTGCATGTTCAGCTCACTTCCCTGCCATTTTTCACAGATTTCTTCTTTTCAATGGGGTTTTTTTCTCTCAATCACTTTGGCTCATCATCTTTGGAATTCATCACCATTGGAGTGGCAAGATGGTGTATCCAAGCATCAGCTTTTCCTAAGGGCAGTTAATAATCACCCAGAGCTATCTCAAGCACCTGTTTGGGGGCTCAGGAGATCAGAAAAGCATCCTGCAAGATCCTTGAAACAATGTTCCACAGTGAAGATTCATGTCTAGAGGACTTCACGCCGAAGAGGCCAGGGCCCATACTCTACTGGTGGCACAAGCTGTCTCGGTAACTTTTCTGTTGCTGGAATTGTGAGCGCCATGTCCCAAAAATAGGGGAGGAAGAGATGGTATATTCCTAAGAACAGCTAAAGTTTGAACCTGTCCAAACCTGCACCAGCCTCAGAAAGAGGCTGGTAGCCACCATTTTAACCCCATTCCCACCATGAGGGAAAGGAGGACTGATTAAAAATCACAGTGAAGGTAGGGACAAGGCTTCTTTCCACCCAGATAGGACTGCAGCTCTTGCTCAAGCTCCAGCCCCAACTCTGGGCAACTGCAGGTACTTTCAGGCAGCAAAACCAGATAGTCAAGACACCTGGGGCTCCATCCCTGCCCACCCCTCAATAGGATAGGAGGAGAGCTGTGTTTCTTCAATCTCCTGGAGCAACTGCAGGTACTTTTGGCCTGTATAAACGGGACTATTGGGTACCTATGGTCCATATCCACCCCCAATAGAACAAGAGGGAGGCGGTGTCTCCTCAGCCTTTCTGGGCAACTGGAGATACTCACAGTGAATAGTCATTCACCTGTAGCTCCATCCCCACCCCTCAATAGGATAGGAGAGGTGTTGTGTTTCCTCAGCCTCTCTGGGCAACAGTAGGAACATATGGCCTGCACTGACTGGACTTTGGGTGCCTGCAGATCTATCCCTACCACCAATAGGATATGAGGGTAGCAGTGTATCCTCAGCCTCTCTGGGCAAAAGCAGGTACTTTTGCCCCACACAGAATATTCTTCTGGATGCCTGTTATTTCATCCCCATCCCTTAAGGGACAGAAAGGACAGCATTCCCTCTGCCTCTCAGGGCAACTGCAGGTGCTTTTGGCCCACACACATTAGATTGTTGGGCACTCCGGAGGGCACAACCTTATCCCTGGCAGGGGAGAAGTGGGCCTGGTGCTATTTAAGTACCTGGACAACTGTGGTCAGTTTTAACCTGGACAGTTTAGTTTGCTGCCCATACCTGCAGTTCCATCCTCACCCTAGGCAAGGGAGGAAGGGGCATGTGATTTCATTAGTTGTCATTAGTTGTCTCTGGACAACTGCACACAGTCTTGTCCTGCATAACTTGATTAAAACACACAGCTATGAATCCATCCCCACCCCTGGCAGAGAAGAAAGTTGGGAGAAGCTCCAGCCTTTACTGGGGCAAAGCAGGCAACATGAACTTCCAGAGCTTACAGAACCAACACACCCTCAGCTCCAACTATACAATGAGCAAGGGAGAAAAGACAAGAAAGCCCTAAACTAAAGAGAGAAACTGCACCCAGAATAAATGCATCTAGTAATCCAGATTTCAAGACACCAACAAAAATTATAATCCATACAATCTGGAAGATATGGCCCAGTCAGAGGAACAAGAAAAGTCTCCAGATGACATAAAAGAGATGCAATAACTAATTATAGATGTTTAAACAGATCTCCTTAATAAATTCATTGAGATGGCTAAAGAGATTAAGGATATTAAGACACTGGATAAGCACAAAGAATTTGAAAGCATATACAGAAAAATACCAGAGTTCATGGCAATGAAAGACACAATAAATGAAATAAAAAATACACTGGAGGCATATAATAGCAGATTTGAGGAAGCAGAAGAAAGGATCAGTGAGCTTGAAGACATGGTCTCTGAAAGCAAACATACAAAAGAACAGATAAAGAAAAGAATGGGAAAAATTGAACAGGGTCTCAGGTAGCTAAAGGAAGGCAAGAGACATGCAAACAAACATGTCATGGGTGTCACAGAAGGAGAAGATAAGTAAAAAGGTGCAAAGGAATATATGAAGAAATAGTGGTAGAAAATTTCCCAATCCTACTGTAGGACATAAAAATCCACACTCCAAACTGAATAAATTCCTTATATGTTATCCATTCTTTTCTCTTACTGCTCTTAGATTTCTCTCTTTGTCTTTGGCATTTGACATTCTGATTAGCATATGTCTTGGAGTTGGTCTATCAGAATTTTTTTCGGATGGGCACACACTGTATTTCCTGGGCACAGATATCTATGTCCTTCAATAGGGTTTGGAAATTTTCTACCATTATTTCTTCAAATATTCCTTCTGCCCCTTTTCCTTCTTTTCTTCTTCTGGGACACCCATGACATGTATGTTTGCCTGACTCTTGCTGTTGTTTAGTTTCCTGAGATCTTGTACAATTTTACTGATTCTTTTCCTCATCTGTTCTTTTGCATGTTTGCTTTCAGAATTTGAAAATTTTTTTCATGTTTGCAAATTTACTGATCCTTTCTTCTGCCTCCTCAAATCTGCAGTGAATTTATTTCATTTATTGTGCCTTTCATTCTGATAAGAACTGCTATTTTTCTATGTACGCTTTCAAATTCTTCTTTGTGCTCACCCAATGTCTTCTTAATATCCTTAATCACTTTAGCCATCTCATTGAATTTATTAAAGAGATTTGTTCAAATGATTAGTTGTCTCAACTCCTTTATATCATCTGGAGGCTTGTCCTGTTCCTTTAACTGGGCCATATCTTCCTGTTTCTTTGTATGGATTTTAATTTTTTGTTGATGTCTTGGCATCTGGCTTACTAGATGTATTTATACTGGGTGAAGTTTCTCTCTTTAGTTTAGGGCTTTCTTGCCCATTCTCCTTTGCTGGTTTTGTAGTAGGAGCAAAGTTGGTGCTGTAAGCTGCGGAGGCTGAAGTTGCCTGTGTTGCCCCAGGGACCCATGAAGTTTTCCCACCTTTCTCCTTTACCAGAGGTAGGAACAAAGTTATAGCTATGCATAATAATCCAAGTTGTGCAGGCCAAGACCATCTATAGTTGCCTGGAGAGACTGATGAAGCTTCACACCCCTTCCTCCCCTGCCTCGGGTAGGGATGCAGCTGCAGATGTGGGCAGCAATCCCTGCCATGTGAGTCCAAAATGACCACAGTTGCCCACGTAAACTACCACAGCACCACCCCTAATCCCCTGCCAGGGGTGGAGATGGATCCTCTGGACAGCCCAACAATCTAATTTATGTGGGTCAGATGTACCTGCAGTTGCCCTGAGAGGCTGAAGGAGTAGTCCCTTCTCTCCTTTAGGGAGTGGGAATGGAACCCACCTATACCCAACAGTTCAGTCTGTGTAGGCTAAAAGTGCCTGCTGTTGCCCAGAGAGGCTAAGGAAACACCAAGACCAGCCCTCTCCTATCCTATTGGATGGCAGGAGTGGATCCACAGGTACGCACCAGTCCAGGCCATGCAAGTCAAAAGTTCTTGCCATTACCTGGAAAAGCTGAGGAAACACAGTTCCCCTTGTACCTTACTTGGGGGTAGGGCTAGAACCATATGTCCTACTATTCAGTCTATATAGGTTGAAAGCACCTGCAGTTACCCAGAAAGGCTGAGGAAACACAGCTCTCCTCTTATCCTAATGGGGGGACTAGGATGGAACTACAGGAGCCTGAGTATCTACTCTGTGTGGGCTGAAAACACCTGCAGTTTCCCAGAGAGGCTGAAGAAACCCCAGCCCTTTCCTCTCCTATGGGCTTAGAGGGGTGGAGATGGAATTGAAGGCACTCAACAAACCAGTATGTGTGGACTGAAAGTGTCTGCAATTGCCCTGAGAGGTTGAGAAAACACAGCTCCTCTCCTATGTCACTGGGGTGTGTGGATGGAGCCCCAGGTGTCCAACTATTGTTTGTGCCAGTCAAATGTACCTGCAGTTACCTGGAGAGGCGATGTATGTCCCACAAGCTTCTTCTCCTGCCAGAGGTGGGGCCAGAGCTTAGGTGAGGGCTGCAGTCCAACCTGGGTAGAAAGAAACCAGTTTCTACCATCACCGTGATTTTCAATCAGTCCTGTATCCCCTCGTACTGGCAGCCGAGTAAAAATTGTGGCTACTGGCCTCTTTCCAACTTGGACAGGTTCAAACTTTAGCTATTAGGATTATACCTTAGCCAGCCAAATTTACTAATCAATAGATGAGTCAGTGGCCAAACATCTCTTCCACCTCTGTTTTTGGAAAATGGAGCTTCCAATCCAGCCACAGAGTATCTCCTGTGGGAACTTGTGCTGCCAGTGGAGTATGGGCACCAACCTCTGCAGCATGGCCTGTAGTTTCCCAGAGAGGCTGGCACATGTCCCCCAGCTTCCTCCCTGTGGAGCTGGGGTTTAGGCTAGAGCTGCAATCCAATCTTGATGGAAGGAAGCTGGTCTATACCAGTACAGTGATTTTCAGTCAGGCCCACTTCTCCTCATGCCAGGGGTGGCATTAAAATGGTGGCTACCAGCCTCTTTCTGACTTGGAGAGTTTCGAACTTTAGCTGTTGTTAGAATTATACTTTAACCAGTCAAATTTATTAATCAGTAGCTGAAGCTGGTGCCCAACCATCTCTTCCTCACCCGTTTTTGGGAAATGGAGCTTCCAATTCCAGCCACAGAATATTTCCTGAAGTGGCTTGTGCTGTCAGTGGCATATGGGCAACAGCCTTCATGCTGTGGAGTGCTTTACTCATGAATCTTCTCTGCAGATGCATACTCTCCTCCATCCATTCTTTCAAGGATATTGCAGGATGCTCTTCTGGTCTCCTGGAGCCCCAAACAGGTGCTTTAGATAGCTTTGGGTGGGAAGCGGATGTGGCTCAACTGGTTGGGCACCCACATACCACATGGGAGGTACCAAGTTCAGGTCCAGGTACCTCCTAAAGAAGACAAGCAGACACAGCACCTGCCGCAACCCTCCACAATAAGCTAGACGCTGCACCTGCCCAAATGAGCTAGATGCCACAAGTCAGCAGATGCCGCAGCCTGTGGGTAGCATATGTGGCTCAGGCCATTGGCACTCACCTCCCATGTGGGAGTGCCCAGGTTTGATTCCTGGTGCCTTCTGGAGAAGACAGGTAGATGAGGAAACCATGGGATGTGGGGGTATAAATAAAAAATAAATAAATCTTTAAAAAACAAACAAAAAAGATAGTCTACCCCTACAAGCAACTAGACAGAACATTAAAACAATAACTAAAAAAAAATAATAGATAGCTCTGGGTGATTACTAACTGCCCTGTAGCATGAGCTGACCCCAGGAGCTCCTTACTCTGCACCATCTTGCTGGTTGTTCCTACATTCCTTTGTTTTTAAACCATGTGAATGAATGCATTGCTTCAAAAAAATTAAGTTGAAAATGAAAAAATAATATAAACTAAGGAGATAGTTTATATGGTGAAAAAATTTGATTGTCTGCTCCTCTAATGTTTCCCAGTAGTAAGAGTGAATGATTCAGCTAAGCAGAGCTGTAGCTGATCCTTTCATCCTTTTTTTTTAAACCATTACCCTGCAGTTATCTTTCAACACTTCTCTGTTCTCCTCACCTCAAACATGCCTATCCTTTGTTCTCAAATCTAACATTGTAAAATAGCCAGTAGGACTCAACACAACTTTCAGCAAAATAGTTTCTTTTCAAGTTAATTGCAGAGAGGTTAGAGAAATAGCATTGTACTTTCCCTATCTTGCTGAACAGGAACTTGTAGAAAAAGGGGTATATGAATGATGAATGGGGAACCTCCCAATCTCAGAACCATGAGTTGAGTTTTTAACACTGTTGAAAACATAAATAAAGGGGAGTGGATGTGACTCAAGCAGTTGGGAGCCGGCCCCCCATACACGAGATTCTGGGTTCAGTTCCCAGTGCCTCCTAAAGAAGACAAGCAGACACAACAGACAGACACAAAGAACAGACACAATGAGCAGACAATGAGCAGAAAACAAGCAGACAGATGAGGGAGCCATCTGTGGGGAGGGTTTGAATACAAAGATACTCTAATTTTTAGAGAAAGGGCAGAGTAAAGGCAAGATGCCTCAAGTAAAAACTGCTTGGAAAATGGCCATTCCAGGATAAAATCTCCTTTTCCCAGGCTTTTCCTATGCATTGATTATTCTAATTAATTTGTCCTGTTATCACACACACTGCCTTGTTTTGTTACTGTTCTGTTGTGTGTGCATCTTATTTTCACAGTGGATTATAAATTACTTGGAAAGCATGAACAGTTTATTTTTTAAAAGATATTCCACTCAGTGTTTAACATTCTTGTGTGTGTATATATATATGGCATTTTATGTAAGATTGTTGGATAAATAATACGGAAACATTTTGCTTTGAGAAAGACGAACTATGTATGTGCCTTGTTCATTCTATTCTTTAATTTTTCTCTCTTCTGTGTTTTCACTGTTCTCAACTAAATGGTTCATCCAGGGTACTTGCCAAAGCTAATTCAATATTCTGACAATTCACCTTAGACAAAATAAACTACTGAAGGAGTATATTCCTATAGCAGTCTTTGTAGTTCAATCACATGTATTGGTAGGGGCATGAAAATTCAATAAAATACTAAAAGAGAAAAAACAAAGGTTTGCTCAGTAAGATAATCTTAGTTGCCTTATCTACATACTTAAGTTTCTGTTTGAAACAAAAATCTGCCAAAATAATCACAGCAATGGTTATGAACTGACAGTGCTTTTGTTCCCCAGGGGATATTTGACAATATCTGGATAAATTTTTGTTAGTCACAGCCTGTGGGGATGCTACTGATATCTAGTGCAGAAGTTAGGTATGCTTGCAAATGAGAACTCCCCACACCACAGAATTATCTGTCTCAAGATGTTAATACCGCTGAGGTTTAGTAAAAGAATGTAGAAACAAATAATACCAAAAGTGAGAAAACATTTTTTAGAAATATCCACAATATATTTATCTTGGATTCTGACCCAGATTAAAGGTGCAGAGTGCCTAAGAGTTACCTCTTTCTTTTTTTTTTTTTTATTTTTATTTTTTCACCCCTAATTATTCAGCTTCTCTTCACAGGAGCCCTAGACCACAGCAATGCATATATATAATGTACAGCACTCCCATACATCCACCACAAAACCTTTTCCCTTCCACAGTGCTACTCTTACACCCTATTCACATCATATTTACTTAACGAGATGTATAGAGTCTGAGACACTAGCTTTCTAACAAGGTGACATCTTACATTATGGTGCATACTTTAGGATACACAGTTTTTTACATTCTTAGTTATCCTATGTTTTACATTATGGTTTACATTATCAGTCTGTTATCTCCTATATGTTATGGTGTAATATTACATGTTTTATATCCATCCTTGTGTACTCTCAAGAAACTCCTCTCTTACCCCCCATTTACCTTGGTTCCACACATTTAACGTCCATTTTCCCTTCCACCTTGGTGCCCACAGTGACAGCCAACTTCCGTTTCCCGAGGAGCCACTTCCAGATATAGATGGAATAGTGTTCAGGGCCTAACTTGCTCAACTGCCCCAATGCCCTGGGAGCCACCCTTTCTCTCGAGGGATACAGTTCCCTCTATTTGATGGCATTAGTCCTCCCCAGGATGTGGGTCCACCCCCACTAAGAGTTACCTCCATGTTGCTCAAATGTGGCCACTCTCTAAGCCAAACTCAGCATGTAAATGCGTTACCTCCCCCCCAGCATGGGACATGACTCCCAGGGATAAGCCTCCCTGGTGCGGAGGGATTACTACCCAGCACCAGCTGATGATGTAACTAGAAAAAGACCTTGAATAAAAGGGTCAACTCAGACCAGCAGAATATCTCAGCCTACATGTAATATCAGGTGATAAAAACTGCTTTTTGACCTTGAATAAAAGGGGAAATGGAAAGGACAAATCAATGTATATGGCTATGAGTCTCCAAAAGAGTCAGGAGATCATCACAAGGGTAATGCTTACACATGCCTCAGCAGGGTCCCAGAGACAGCCAAAGTAGATAGAAGCCCAGGTACTGGTTCTCCTGAGGGTTACAGAGACCCACAGGTTCTACAGTCATGGCAGAAGGCTCTGGAGTTCAGTGCCATGTCAGTTGGCCCTACTTTGGAGTTTGTGTTCCTGAGTGTGATGGAGCTGGACTCAGATGTGACCTTTCAGCACATGCCTCTTCTGTTACTTTTACCAGACCTGTGGTTGGTGCTGGGGTTGGTGTATTCTCAGGAGACCTGAATCTCTGGACTGTCCATGTGACAACCAGGCTCTGAGCCTCAGCAGACTTGTAACTTCTACCGTCTGGTTTATTGGACTTACCTTGGCCAGCTAACAGGGAGGTGAAGAAGGTCAACCACCACACCAGGGAGCTAAGAGTGCCTACAACTGCAAGCAGGAGAACTGCATCCATTATCTATGTAGAATCTAAACTCCTTCTTGATACAGAGGGGGAGGGGACATAACCATCCCAGGGTCCACAGGCTGGAGGAATAGAGTATGGATTATAGTGGACTTACTGATATTCTACTATAGAACTATTGTGATTAGTAATGGGAGAAATTGTAGCACTGATGTGGAGAAAGTGGCCACAGTAGCTGCTGAGGGTAGGGAGAGGGTAGAAAAGATATGATATTGGGGCATTTTCAGGACTTGGAGTTGTCCTGGGTAGTACTGCAGGGACAGATGCTGGACGCTCTATGTCCTGCCATGGCCCACTGGGTGGACTGGGTGAGAGTGTAAACTACAATGTAAACCACTATCCATGTGGTGCAGCAGTGCTCCAAAATGTATTCACCAAAAGCAATGAATGAGCCATGATGATGAAAGAGGTTGTTAATGGGGGAGGAGTGGGGTAAGGGTGGTGGAGGGTATATGGGGACCTCATATTTTTTAAATGTAACATTAAAAAAAATTAATAAAGAAGGAAAAAAAAAAGTATTACTTAGGCTAGCATTTAATGCCCTCCTTAGTTCTTCCCTACTCTGTTTTACCAACACACTAATTTAACAGTAACAATATAAATGTTTCATTTATGTAATTCAAACAAATATAATGAGTACCTATAAGATGCAAAGTACTAAGCTGTGTACAAATAAAATGTTTAGAACTAAAATGGGCCAAATAGTGAACAACCTGCCTACCTCCTATCTTTGTTCCCAGGAGCAAATAATACATATGAATATATCTTAAATGGTCTAAACACCACAGAAATTGATTACTATTATTCAAATTAAGAAAAAGTTGAAACAGTACTTGAATATTTTGTGTAATGACTACATCTTACTAAGATATGATGATAATCTTATGAATAAGACTTACCAGGAACTAAAATTCTAATTTGTTTTTGTATAAATTTAATTTTCAGTTTATTTTCTCTATTAAGATATTTCAATGGTTATATGATTTTCCAAATTAAAATGATTTTCAATTACATGTATTTCCTTTTATTCTAGTTTATTCTTATTATAGACAAGCAAAACAGGTGATGTGAAAATACTGTACTATAGTGGGAAGAGCACTGAATTAGAAGTCACATCTGCTGGGTTTTATTTCTAGCTAGTTATACGAATTTGGAATGTCTCCTAATCAATTGGAAATAAATGTCCAAAAAAAACCAATTAGTTTTGTATAAATTATTGTGTCTAAGAAATATTTTTAAAGACTAAAATGTTTTTAAAGTCCAATCACTATGAGGAAATAAGATAATATTAATAAAAAAGACAAAATATTAAATTATTCAATAATTCTTTATGTACTATTATGCTGACAAATTTGAAAAGCTAAAGGAAATGAAAGATTTCCTAGGAAAATATGTATTATAAAATTTGATACAGAATGAAGTAAAAGAAAGTAAAATAAGGTAAATAATAAAGAGATTAAAACACATACAAAAATCCACTTCTAAAAATAAGAAGCCAGATGGTTTTTACAGATGAGTATTATAGAACAGTCAATCAACAGATAATGCCTCTTATATAAACAATTCTAGAGCACAGAAAAAGATGGAAACTCTGCAACATATTCTACAAAACTAGCATCAACCTAGTATCAAAACCAGGTTAAATTCTCATTTAAATGTAGGTGCAAAAATCCTAAAGGAATAACAAATTGAATCTAATTTGTAGTCAATAAATAACACTGCATGTCCAAGTAAGATTTATCTCTGCAGTAAAAGGATTCAAGGTAAATTATTAAAAAACATAACCCTGCATAAAAGATACTGAAAAAATCCTTGATAAAATTCTATATTCACTCCTGATTCAAATAAACAAAAATTAAAGCTTCAGGTAAACTAGAAATAGAAAGAAATTTCCTCAACCTGATTAAGGGGATATACCAGGAAATCTAAAGCAGAATTCACACCTAAAAGAGGAATAAGTCATGAAAGCACAGTAACTCTAGTTTTTATTGAATTTCTACTGAAGGGTATTACAGATCAAATATAAATTCAATAGGATGGGTGAAGATGAGATTAACAAACAAAAATCAAACTACCAACAATGACAATTTAAAAATTTAAGGGGAGACAAAAGGGTAACTTTCACCATAGGAAACACACATACATACATACACTCAATGTATCTTTACCTCAGAGTAAACCTGACAAGAAAATTGAAAACTCTGCTTTTTCACCAAAGAAACCTGTATTTGTATGTACTTGCACATATTTGTGAAGGCATTCCTTTCAAGTTTCAGAGTCTTTTTGGACATCTAAAAATTGATCTCCAATGTTAGGGAATGGGTTGCAAATTTATGGCCCATGCTGAATTCAATCTGTTAAGGTAAGTTCTTTGGACATAACTTTTTTCTTTTTCTTTTCCTTCTCTTTCTCCTTTTCTTTGTGTGAATGCCTGTAGACAGGACATGAACTCTCTAGGTTAACACAGTTCCTAAGTCTCCTTATTGCCTTATGCCAGAACATGTCTATAATATCTGATTAGCTAAACTGAAGGCATTTGGGTTTGCAGTTCTAGATTTTACTAAATTTAAATCAATATTGGCTTCTTTAGGATTAAGAAGCATTTTCAGTTTTGACAAAGAAATGCTTTGTTTTACTAAGATTTTTCCCTTTTTGTTTTCTTTTTTAATTTGGGAGGGGAAATAAATACGTGCTGACTTCCAAAAGACCAAATGAGTTGATCTCTAAATAATTTATAGCACAAATTTATTAGGATTTTAAATTCCCAAATATTGTTATTCTCTTGTCTTTCACAGTCAAATTCACCTTGAGGCTTGTGATAGTTAGGTCTATATGTCAACTTTGTGAAGTAACGGTGCCCAGTTGTTTGGTCAAGCAAGACTGGCCTAATTGTTATTGTAAGGACATTTTGTGGGCTTAAATCATTAATAAGTTGATTGTCTCTATGGCTGTTTCCTTCTATAGTCAACTGAGTAGACTGTTTTCAGCAATGAGACAATTTCTCATCCCATCAGTTGAAGGCCTTAAAAAACAGAAGTATTGATTTCATCAGTCAGAAGAGAGAATTTCCATCTCTACTTCGTCAGCCAACTTCTCCTGCAGCAATCATTGAAAACCTTCATGGGTCTTCCTACCTTGCTGCCACCCCATGGAATTTGGACTCATTCATCCCCATAGTTACATGGGACAATTTTATAAAATTTTATAATGTTTACAGGTATCTCCTGTTGGTTCGGTTTCTCTAGAGAATCCTGACTAATGTAAGGTTCTAATGATTTTCTTAATTCTTGCTTATGTTTACATTTCGACCCTTTCTTCTTGTTCTCCCTTCACTTATTACCAAGATTAATTAAATTACAGGTCACTATTGATGCATATAAATATGTATTGTTTAGGCATTTAGCATTATACCACTTAAGTATTTAGAAACATCAGAGATGCAGTAATGGAGTGAGATAAATCTTTTCTCCTACAGAGAATCTTACCTGAAGTTAAATAACAAAGATAGTAAATAACTATGAAGAATTCTAGGACTTCCATGAAAAGGTTTATTCTCCACTAACTCACAATGAAACTGAGACAAGATTACAAATTAGTGATTTTCTGAAATTATGAGTACCTGCATCTTTCTAAACTAAGAAACTACCTGCCTTTTTCTTTCCATGGTCCAGTGTCAGTTGGAAAGTTTATACTGACCAATCAGATAGTCATTTTTGAATGCAGAATAAAATGCAGGATATTCTCCCATATTTTCATTTTGAACAATACTTGAATAGGTTACCTGAAAAAAGTTTGTCTTTTTATGTGCATTCACTAATTCCATTATTCTAAATGTGGCATATTTGTTTTGCCTTCAGTGCTTCATACTTTAAAAATATATACTCACTTTATGATTGGAATTCAATAACATGAGGTAACAAAAATTGTTGAGTTCAGAATCAGTACTTATAGGATCAGTAGGGAAAGGAAGGTGAGAAATATCTGAAGAGCTTGATATGTTTTTTTAAAGTCTACTTATACCATTAACAAAATTTCAATAGTTTATTCACTATAATTTACTATATACTCCTATTTTTTAAATAAGCTGCCATATTGCTAGTAACTCAGCATCATTTTCCCTCTTGCTATTTTCCTGCAAATTACCCTTCTTGAATTGCAAGCAAACATAATCATCCCCATAGGATTCCAGAAGTTCCCTAAACTTCGTAACTTGCTAAAAGGTAGCAACAGGGAAATGGATGTGGCTCAACTGATTGAGCATCTGCCTATCATATTGGAGGTCCAGGGTTTGGTACCCAGGGTCTCCTGACCCATGTGGTGAGCTGGCTGACGCAGTGCTGCCGTGTGCAAGGAGTGCCGTGCCATGCAGGGGTGACCTCCACTTAGGGGAACTCCACGTGCAAGGAGTGCACCCCACAAGGAGAGCCACCCCATGCAAAAAAAGCGCAACCCACCCAGGAGTGGCACCGCACACACGGAGAGCTGATGCAGCAAGATGACACAACAAGAAGAGACACAGATTCCAGGTGCCACCTGACAAGAATGCAAGCAGACACAGTAGAACATACAGCAAATGAACACAGAGATAAAACAACAGAGGGGTGGGGTGGAGGGGAAGGGGAGTGAAATATATAAAAATTAATCTTAGAAAAAAAAAGGTAGCAACAAAACAAAGGTAGCAAAGGTCTTACCTTACATTTATTCCTCTAGCCTTTCAACAAGTCTTGCAAATTACTAATATCCTGCATTAAATCCCTTCCTTCTTGAAAAAGCTAGAAAAACTGAAACCAAGCTAAATTTAACCAAAGTGGTAAAGATAAAGAAAAAAGCAGTAAAAGGGAAAATTATACAAAACATTATCAAAATAGAGGAAATTTAATGTGGAAAATGAAGAATAAATTTCTATAGTTAAAATCATAAAAGAATTCTAAAAACTAAGATTTTTACAAAAACAAAATTTATTAAAGCATAGTGCTTAAGGACCTGTCTCCAAACATTTAAATTATGTAAGACATCAGATAAAGATTTATAATAAGGATTATTTTCCAAATAAGTCTTAGTAAAAAAGAAACAAAAAAAGACCTCATATTTTCACAAGCTTTCTTCATAAAACAAAAACCTGTGATGAAATCATGCAATAACATTACTGTCCCACATCTATTCTCCTCTTTTACTGTTTTAAGGGAGAATAATGGTAACCACCAACCACAATCATGCAACAGCAAAAATAAACCTGCAGCACTCCACCATGACCAGCTGTTCATAATTTAAAGGAAAAGGTGGGTGCTGTCAAATGACAACATTCCTGTGATATAAACATTCTTCTAAATTGTTAGCTTTTAAAAAAAGCCTTTTTATTACATTGATATATAAAAAATTCAAACTTTATCTACTCTTAAGTTGGATTTATACAGTTATGCCGTTTCCTGCTCTAAAAACTAAGTATCAACTAAAGTAAAGGATTTGTAAAGAAATTCTACTTTAAGGTACGCACATAAAATTCATTTCTGAAGGTTTGGTTCTAAAGGCATTGCTGTGCACATGCTGTTGTACTGATTACCTATATACTTATACAGTTAAAGGGATTAAATATTGTGATAGTTTCAGGCTTTTATGGATCCCAGAAAGATCATGTCCTTAGAGTTAAAACATTCCTATGGGTTTGAGCCTATTGTAGGTGGGACCATTTGATTAGATTACTTCAGTAGGGCTTGACCCAGGGTGAGTCTTAATCTTTTTACTGGAATCCTCTATAAACAGGAGGAATAGAAAAACTCTCAGAAGCTGACTGGGAAAAGCCACAAGAACAGAGAGAGAATGCACTAAGGGCAAGGAATTCAAATCAATGGAACCAGGAGACAGGAAACCAGAAAATGAAGCAATGAAACCTGAAAAGAAGAGACACCAGGAGATGCCTCCATGTGCTGGTCTTCAGGAAGAAAGCATTCCTAATGTTGCCTTATTTGGACACTTACATGGCCCCAGAACTGTAAGTTTGCAACTAATAAGTTCCATTATAAAAACCAACCCATTTCTGTCATATGGCTTTCAGCGGCTTTCAGCAAGCTAAAACAGATATATACTTCAAACAAAGATGAAAAAAGAATTTAGGTCAGAGATAGAAATGAATAAAATAATAGCTATATTTAAAACAAGTTAAAAAAAATGGATATACCTTAAATGTTATTTTTTATTATATCAAGTGGACCAGAACAGATATGGAAAAGCATCATAGGTAATATTAAATTGCTAGTAAACAATTTTTTGGTTTTGTTTTTCTTAATTAGAGAAGTTGTAGGTTTCCAGAACAATTATGCAGAAAATACAAGATTCCCATATATGACCCTACCACCAATACCTTGTACTGGTGTGGACCATTTGTTAAAACTGATGAGAGCACATCTCTGTTACTGTAGTATTAACTACAACCCATGGTTTAACTTAGGGTTCACTTTATAACGGTAGTTCCATGGAATTTTAAAATTTTTATTGTTACCATTATACTATCTAACATTTCTCCCTTTTTCAGTCAGATATATGTTTCAGTGCTGTTGATTACATTTACAACGTTGTATTACTATCACCACCATCTATACAAAACATTTCCATCATTTCAAATAGGACCACTGTACATTTAAAGTTATAACTTCCCATTACCTATCCCCAGCCTGTCCCCTGGTAACCTACGTTTGAGATTCTGATTCTACGATTTTGTTTATTCTTAATGTTTCAAATCAGTGGATTAAGCAATATTTGTTCTTTTGTGTCTGGCTTATTTTACTCAACATGATGTCTTCATCCAGGTTGTCACATGTATCAGAACTTCATTCTTTTTTTTGGCTGAATAATACTCCATTGTATGTATATACTACATTTTATTTTTCCACTCATCAGTTGATGGATACTTGCATTGCTTACATCTTTGGGCAATTGTGAATAATGTCACTATGAACATCAAAGTACTCTAATAATGAACTTTAAAAAATAAAATTGTCAGGGCAAATTCAATTTAAGATCATAACAAATAAATTCAAATCAATTTCAGTTTTCTCCCAACATGTAGGAAAGATACTCATTTTTAGGATCATTATTATTCTTAATTTTAATTTTATTTTTGGAATACATAATACATGCACAAGGTAAAGCAAATCTCAAAGTCAGAAAGTACAGTGAGAAGCTGTCCTCTCTTTCCTGCCCTATGAGTGTCTCAAGTATTCCTGTATGCATATGAAAACAACTGATTATAAATCCACCTCTTACTTTTTTAAAAACAAGTATACAAACTATTCTTTATATTTTATGTCAGTCATTTAGATTAGGTTTACTTATGCTTTCAAAATAAATCATTTCATATAATAAGTACATCTGGTTCTTAGATATTCTGTCAGTTTTGGATCAAATAAAATATACTGTTGAGTTTTATTTTTTCATATCCCCAAGGTGTTTCCTGGATTTCCTATCCCACATTTCACATTTGTCCACTCTCAACTAAAATCTATTGTTCTACTTGTTTCCCATCTCCTTTCACTCTCTGTATTATTGCTAACAGCACTGGTTTTATAGAAGTGATAAAAAATTTAATGAGATGAACTTGAGTATTTCTCTATTGTCTTTTATGTGATGTAGACTTAACAGAACCTAGATTTATGCAATTTGATGCCCATTATCAAAAAGCCACTATTATTCTCAGCACATGTGAAATAATCAAAAGTATTCATTTATTTATTCGTATATCTTAGTGATAATTACATGAGTACCTTAATTTTGCTGCCATACCTTGAATAAGGAACTGGGTATATGAAACAAAGTCAAGGTAACCTATACAAGGGACAATTAAAAGAAATGGTTCAGGTGTATGTAACTTCCAGTTGACCAAGATGTTGGCATAAAACACTCCAGGATTATGTTCCTCCACAGAATCCTTGAATTACTAGCAAAAACTGGCAGAAACATCTTCCTAAGAGCTCAAGAAAACAACTAGAGAGTTCCAGTAACAAGATGAGCACCAAATCAAAACACAGCTTTAAAAAGGTAGGAGAAGCTTCTAAGACTTCTAAAATAGAGTTGGGGGATGGCAACTCTCCCACCTCGAACTGGTGTAGTATGGAGCATGCCTGTGTTCTTATTATGGGTACCTGGACTTGTTCTGGAGGAAGCATAGAAATGCCTATTTACATAATGTTGTATCTGTATGTCAGTGCCCATCCACCCAGCGGCAACTCAAATAACTGAACACTAACATTCTTCTCAGGCTTGCCTTCCCAGAACATGCCCTGTGGGCAGAAGCAACTTGCACACAGCTAAAGTAGTGTAAAAAATAATCAAATTGAAGTAGACTGGGGCAAAGATTACCAGTTTCAAAATATATAATACAGCACTAAGGACAGGGGGAAAAGCTATTTGAAAGAGAGGTAGAGGAAAACGTTCCTAACACAGTAAATGAGGGAATGCCAAAGAACAGTGTCATGCCCAGAAAACAAAGCTAACTCAAAAAAGATGAGTATAAAAAGACGTTTTCATTTTTGACCGATCTTCTTGGTAGGAGAGCTAACTGTAAAGCAAAGCACAGATCAATATAGAGCCAATTCACAAAAACAATGAAGTGTGTTCCTACATTGGGCTGTTTGTTCTTCCTAATTCCTGGCACTCAAGAAAATCACTGTCACATCATTAGCTGGATTTTAAGGAATGAACAGCTCAGGGAGTAAATTACAGAGTTAAAACACTAAAATATTAAAATGTAAAGTATAAAACAAAAAGTTACAAAAAAAGAAATGGGAAATGATGGCCAATCTGAAGGAACAAGACAAAACTTTAAAAACCTTCAATAAAGATTATTCCATGGAAATCTCAAAGACTTTTAAAAAATGATCTTAAATATACTCAAAGAGTAAAAGGAAAACACAGAGAAGGAACAGGAAAATGAAAATTTAGCAAAATGACAATCTAAATAAAGAGATAAAAATTATAAAAAGGAACAAAACAGATATACTTATATTGAACACCAAAATAACTGAAATAAAAAATTACTTAGAAGGTTTGAAAAGCAGATTGGAGCTGGCAGAAGGAAGAGCCAGTTAACCCAAACTTAAAGACATATATGCACAATGGGAGACCCAGAAGGAGAAGAGCAATTCAAAGAAATAATGGCTAAAAACTTCACAAAGTTAATGAAAGATATGACTATACATACCCATGAAGTCCAACAAACACCAAACAGACCAACTCAGATGCATGTCTAGACACATTATAATCAAACTTTCAAATGCTAAAAACAAAGAGAGAATTCTGAAAGTTGCAAGAGAGAAAAATGTGTATGCATGAGAGAACCCAAGATTAGTGATAACTTCTCATCAGAAACCATGGAGGCAAGAAAGAAGTGGGATGAAATATTTTAAGTTCAGGAAGATAATAACTGACAACCAAGAATTCTATATCCATTGAAAATGTCTTTCACAACCAAAGAAGTCTTTAAGACATTCCTGGATAAGCAAAAACTAAAGAAACTCATTACCACTTAACCCATAAGGAACGTTAACGGCAGGTCTTCAGATTAGAAGGAAAGGATACTAGATAGTAGGTCAAAGTGACACAAAGAAATAAAATTCTCTAGTAATGGTAACTACATGGGTAACATCATTTTGACTGTATTAAATTTTTGGTATGTACCTACTTCTTAAAGGGTCTAAAATGCAAACATAAAAGCAGTAATGCTAAATCTATGATTTGGATGCAGAATATATAAAGATTTTTTGAAAAGTTCAACAAAAAGGTGCGGGAATAAGGGGTGTAGGAACACAGTTTATGTATTCTACTGAAGCTAAATTAGTACCCAAACAAATGAAATTCTTACAGATTTAGGGTGTTAAATTTAAGCCCCATGGAAACCACAAAGAAAATATATAAAAAACAAACAGATGGAAATGAGAAGGCATTACAAATGGCTCCATACAAAAGATTAATTAAATATAAAAGTAAACAGTAATGGAAGACTTGAGGGACAAAAAAGGCATAAGACACAAAAATAAATACCAATATGGGGAAAAAAAGGAGGGGAGCAGGTGTTGCTCAGTGATTGAGTGCCTGCTTTGCAGGTATAAGATCCCAGGTTCAGGTTCAATACCTGGTATCACCTTAAAAAAATAGCAATATGGCAGAAGAAAGTCCTGCATTATCAGTAATTACTTTAAATGTAAATGGCATACAGAGATTGGCAGACTGAATAAAGTATAACCAAACTATATGCCGTTTAAAAGAAACTTAAATTTAAAGACATAAATTGAACTGAAAGTGAAAATTTTCACTTTCACAATTGAAAGGGAAAGAATGGAAAAAATATTTCATGCAAATAGTAACCAAAAGAGGGTTGAGGTACCTATACTAATATTAAAGTCTATAAGTCTAAAACTTTCACAAGGGAAAAAGAAGGGCACCATATACGACTAAAGTGCTCATTAAGAAGATATAACAATTATAAATATTTATGCATGTAATAGTAGAGCTCCACAATATATGTAATAAATATTGACAGATTTGAAGAGAGAAGAAATGTTAGGCCACTAAACATGTCTCATTAAAGTTAAAATTACTGAAATAATAAAATGTATGTTCTCCAACTATCATGGAATAAGCTAGAAATCAATAACAGAGGAGAACTAGAAAATTCACAAATATGTGGGAATTAAATAATATATGCTTATAAAACCAATGGGTCAAAGAAGAAACCACAAGGGAATTCAGGAAAATTTGTATTTCCTGAATTAAAATGAAAACAAAATACAAAATGAAATGAAATGAAAATTAAAATACAAAATGTGAAAACTTAGGGAAACCTGCAAAGGCAGATCTGACAGGGAAATTTAAAGATCTAAATATTTACATTAAAAAAAGAATGATCTCATATCAGTGATTTAACCTCACAACTGGAGAAACTAGTAAAAGTTCAAATGCAACCCAAAGATGGCAGAAGGAAATAAATATTAGAGTGATGAACAAAATAGGGAATAGTAAAAAAAAGTTAAAAAAACAAAAAATTGGTTCTTTGAAAAGATCAATAAAATTGACAAATCTTTAGCTAGAGGTACAAAGAATAAAAGAGGAAACAATAAAATCAGAAATGAAAGATTGTACATTGCAACTGACACCACAGAAATAAAAATATTAAAAGATGACAGATACTATGAAAAACTGCAAGCCAACAAATTAGATTAGATTAAAAATGGAAAATAACTAATGAGGATACACAGAACTAGGAGCCTTAGAACATTGTTGGAGGTAATGCAAAATGGTGCAGTTGCTCTAGATAATAGATAGTGGTTCTCCAAAACTTAAACATAGACATACCATACCAACTGAAATCTCATTTCTAGGTATACACCCCAAATAATTGAAAACAGGACTTGGAGAGGTATTTGTACACCAAAATGTTCACAGCAGCATTATTCACATTAGCCAAAAAGTAGAAGCAATCCAATTGTCTATTAGTGGATGAATAGACAAATAAATGAGGTAAATAGAGAGAAAGAAACAGAGACAGAGACAGATATAGACATATTGTCACAATGGAATATTATTCAGTTCTAAAAAGAAATGAAGTTCTATTACCTGCTACTATAGGGATCAACCTTGAAGACATCATTCTGAGTAAAATGAGTCAAAAAGAAAGGGACAGATATTGTACAATTCTACTTATCTGAAGTAGTATGAATATGGATATTCACAGTAAGTAGACTACAGGTTATAAGGTATATAGATGTTCTATTTAGAGTGATAGGGAAGTTCTGCTAATGGATAGTGGTGAGGGTGGTACA
The DNA here is from genome assembly GCF_030445035.2 of Dasypus novemcinctus. Taxonomy (NCBI): domain Eukaryota; kingdom Metazoa; phylum Chordata; class Mammalia; order Cingulata; family Dasypodidae; genus Dasypus; species Dasypus novemcinctus. The sequence continues at coordinate 43,514,929 of NC_080675.1, forward strand.
GCAATTTAAATGTGATTAATCCCAATAAATGGTAAGTTTGGGAGTGGATGAGGTGGTAAAGTTTATATTGTACATATCCTTCCACAATTAAAAAGCGAGGGAGATAGCATAACTAAAGAGACAAGAATATTTAAGTGCAGTACATGATCCTAGACTGGATCTAATGATGGAGGAAAAAAGACCCAAAATGACATATGAAAAAACTGAAATATAGGCTGAAAGCTTTATATCAATGTTAGGTTTCTTGAACTTGGTAACTGTACTTAAGGTGGGTAGATAAGTGAATACCCATGTTCTCAGTTAAAGTTTATGGAAGCATTATTCATACAAGAGCATGATAAATAGGACCTATTCTCAAATATTTAGACAACAAATGAATAGAAAGTCAGATGGACAAATAGGCATACATACAGATGGACATGAAGATGGCTGCAACAAGAGAGAGATGGACAGATAGACAGTGATATGGCAAAATGTTCAAAGTTGATGGATCTGGATATGTGGGTATGTGTATGTCAGAGTTCTCTGTATGGGGTTTGTATTATTTTTGTAATTGTCCTGTAAGTTTGAAATTATTTCAAAATAAAAGGTTTTTATTTAAAAAGCAGGGAATATGCAAATTTCAAAAGGCTATTTCACTTTTTAATGGAGAAATTAATTAGTACAGTTTAATTTTTGTGTGGGTATTAAGGAACTTGGGTACAAATAATTACTGAAGAAAATAGAATTCATTAATAGTTTTATATATTAGTAGAAAAATATGTATATCTTATTTATATTATACTCTCTTATTTTTACTATTTTAGAAAATCCTGAGAGGTTTGAAAATAGTATTTTTTAAAAACCTATCTCAACTCATTCTGCAACTGTTGCTTAAGTTTTACATACTAGTCCATGCAAAGGAAGTACACGTAACAAAGTTTTGACGTATCAATTTCAAATTAAGGTCTTACTGATACTGCGTTTTGTGCCTTTGGATCAATTCGAGAAATTCCACAGTGAATAGAAAATCACCTTTAACATTAAGCATATATTATCCTAAATACATTAGAGTACCCATGATCTTCTTATTCTGTATTCAATAACAAATAATTAGTCAGATAAGTCAGATTACGGAATTTCTGAAATATTACAGAAGGAACACACAACCTTGAAAGTTTAAATTATGCTTTTATTAGAGTACCAGTACAAAACAGATGGCAACATTTGAACTGAGTAAGGGAACAGACTTAAATAAAGGTATAGGCTGAGCTTGGAGAAACTACCAAGGAATAGTAGCATAGAGTTAGCTAGCAACAATAGTGAGACAGTATACCTAGGTCTAAAGATACAAGGGGAAGCAGCAAAGAATAAAACCCTGAGGGAATAGCTGTATGGAGAACTGCCTGACAAAAAACCCTGAGGACAGGGCAAGGAGTGAGCTGAAAAACTGTTTCATTTCAAACCCAACGCCAGGTTCCTAGTTCTCAGCTACTAACTACCAAACAAATCCTCTCCAATTTTCTAATGGGAAGAAATGAGGTTCATCTTACTTAAACAATCTATAAATTGTAATTTATACATTCCATAAAAATATACTGTATTTTCTTCAAGTCATTTACTCCTGAACATGCCATACTAACCACAAAATAGACATATATAAAATAGACTAAGTGAGTCTAAATCATGATTAAAAAAAAAAAAATCTAAGAAGCCAAGCTTCATGAATATATAATTTACAAATAGAAGGAAAAACAAACTCTAGTTACAAATAAGAATGCTGTTTTTCTGGCCATATGTTTTAAAACGAAAAACAGTTTATTTCTGATTATATATTTGATATATAGTTATTATCACTGTGTTATGACATTAATATCCCTAAGAGCACAAATTAAATATTTAATATAGTTAAATTACTGTTAGTTTTTCCTCATAAATTGCTGGTGGGAATTGAAAATGGCGCAGTCACTTTGGAAAATAGTTTAACAGTTTTTAAAACTATTGAGCATGGAAGTACCATATGACCCAGCAACAACACTCCTAGCTATATAACAAAGGGAAATGAAAATACGTCATGTATGTTCATAGAAGCATTTTTTATAATTGCTAAAAAGTAGAAACCCAAATGTCCATTAACTGATGAAATGATAAACAAAATGTGGTATATCCATACAATGAGATATTATTCAGCAATAAAAAGGAACTTAAGTATTGATGCAAGCCACAAAATAGGTGAACCTGAGCAATATGCAAAGAGAAAGAAACCAGGCATTAAAAAAAACACATGTTGTATAATTCCATTCATACAAAAAGTCCAGAATAAGCAAATCTTTAGAGACAGAAAGTAGATTGGTGGTTGCCTATTATTTCTCCTATATGTGTAGATTGGCTGAAGAATGTCTACTCCAGGATGGTCTTATCTGGGTTCACTCATGAGTAGATGGCCAACTGGGAAATTATCTGATCCAAGTTTGTCTGAGAGTGGCTCTCTTCCAGGTGTCTCTTACTCTTCCCAAATAAAATGTCACATTATGTTCTTATTGCATAGTAGAGGCATTAAGAGAGTAAGTAGGTATATGGGGCCCCATTCTATTGGCAAAAGCAAGTTAGGCAGTCAAATCCAAAGTCATGAGGCAACAAAGTTGCCCCATCCACAAAAGGAAGGTCTTGCAAAGTCATGTGGCAAAGGGCATTGATAGAGAGGGTGGTAAGAAATTTTTTAAAAAAGGACCATATCTAAATATATTATTAGACACAATGCTGTGAAATTTCAGATCAGAAAAGAAACGAAATAATACTTCAGGTTAGACAATGAATTATTCACTCATAAAGGAAGTTAGTAATGTAGCAACACTAGATTATAGAGAACAATGAAGGTACGCTTTAAAGTTTTGAGAGAAATTTATTTTCAATCTAGAATTCTATATTCAGTCAAACTATCAATAAGAGTTGGAGAATACAGGGAGCGGACTTGGCCCAGTGGATAGAGTGTCCGTCTACCACATGAGAGGTCCATGGTTCAAACCCCGGGCCTCCTTGACCCGTGTGGAGCTGGCCCACGTGCAGTGCTGATACGCGCAAGGAGTGCCGTGCCACACAGGGGTGTCCCCGTGTAGGGGAGCCCCACGCGCAAGGAGTGCACCCCGTAGGGAGAGCTGCCCAGCGTGGAAAATGTGCAGCCTGCAGGAATGGCACCGCGCACACACAGAGAGTTGGAGCAGCAAGATGATGCAACAAAAAGAAGCACAGATTTCCGTGCCATTGACAACAACAGAAGCGGAAAAAGAAAAGAACATGCAGTGAATGGACACAGAGAACAGACAACTGGGGCGGGGAGGAGTGAAAAGGAGAGAAATAAAATAAATCTTTAAAAAAAAAAAGAGTTGGAGAATAAAATAAAACCTTTTTCAAGGACACAGGAATTCAGAAACTCTACCTCTTACATACTTGTATTAAGGATTACCTTAAGGAGATAGTCCAGCAAAACTAAAAATGAATTCAAAAATCAATAGCAGCAGGTTTAGGAGTAAAATGACAATTAAGTCCACAATGACAGCTGTGTAGTAGGCCTAGCACATAAATGGCCTCTGGGAAAGAGTCAGAGTACTCCGGGAAGCATAAATTCAAAGATAAAAACCTAAGCCAAAGGAAGCAGCTGTGGCTCAATTAGTTGGCCTCCCATCTACCATATGGGAAGCTCTGGATTCACATCCCAGGGCCTCCTCGTGAAGGCAAGTTGGCCTGTGCACCACGGAGAGCTGACGCAGCAAGATGACACAGCAAGATGACGCAGCAAAGGGAGACATGCAGATACAGAAAAAAAAGTATAGCAAATGGACACAGAAGAGACAGCAAAGAATGGAACAAGTCTCAAAGCGGGGGGGGGGAGTTGGTGGAATAAATAAAAATAAATAAATCTTAAAAAAAAAAGACCCAAGCCAATCATCAAATTTATATGGATGGATAAGTGACTCCAAAGAGACAAAGTCATCTTGAAAAAGAACAAAATTGGAATTCTTCTGTGTCAAATTCCTGACAGTTTATTTTAAAAATGGTGAAAACTCATCACTACCAACTACCACTTATGACCCTTGATGGAATACTGAATGCCCCCACCAAATCTATAAATAATATTTTGGGAACACTGTAGAGATATAAATATAGACTGTGTAATAGGTGATAATATTCTACCAATGGTAAATTTCCAGCATATGATGATGCTATTAGAAATAATGCCCTTTTTCTTAGGAACACAGGTTAAAGTATTTAGAGGTGAAATGCCATGATGTCTGCATCTATTTTCAAATAGTACAGCAAAAAACAAACAAAAAACCAAAGTGATATACCTATGTACAGATAATGTTACAAAATAGTAACCATCATGAATCTGGATGTAGGGAATAAAGGCGTTCACTCAACTTTTCTGCAAATTTGAAAGATTTCAAAATAAACAATTGGGGGGAAAAAAGACAGGAGGCATAACAATTACCAAAATTAACAATAACAATGTGTAATTAATAAACTCAAAAAAAAAGGAACTTAATGTATTTAAATTATATTTAATGATTTTTGTATCATTTGAGATGTAGAATGTTTTCCATTGGAAAACTTGGTCTTTTCACTCTTTTGTTCTAATTGACCTTCTACAGAATCTGTAGATAGAATCAATTTGATCTAAAGCTTTATCAGCATTGGCCATAGGTATGAAAGTCCTCTACCCCATAAGATTTCATTCAAAAGTCTTTTTTTTTTTTTAAGATTTATTTTTTATTTATTTCTCCCCCCTTCCCCCCATTGTCTGCTCTGTGTCCATTTGCAGTGTGTTCTTCTGTGTTCACTTGTGTTCTTGTCAGCAGCACCGGGAATCTGTGTCTCTTTTGTTGTTGTTGTTGTTGTTGCATCATCTTGCTGCATCAGCCCTCCGTGTGTGAGATGCCACCCTTGGGCAAGCTGGACTTTCTTTCACATCGGGCAGCTCTCCTATGGGGCACACTCATTGAACATGGGGGTCCCCTAGGCAGGGGACCCCTGCATGGCACTCCTTGCACACATCAGCACTGTGCGTGGGCCAACTCCACATGGGTCAAGGAGGCCCTGGGTTTGAACTGTGGACCTCCCATGTGGTATGTGGACACTCTATCCATTGAGCCAAGTCGGCTTCCCATCCAAAAGTCTTCATATCATAATCCCTCATAAGAAATGTTTTCAAAAATTTTTTTTATATTGAATCTTCAACTAGAAATTGCAACTAAAATAACCACTGCTCAAATATGTTTCTGTCTTTCTAGAAGGAATTAATCTACACAGAGTCTAATTTAGAGAGCCAGAGGTTTTGTGAATTGGTCTATAACAACATCCTAATAAAACATTCCTACCCTTTCTGTCAGTAAATTTAATCAATTAATCAACATATGAGATCTGAGTATTCATTCTATGGCTGGCATTAAACCATAAGAAAATTTATGAACACTGTTAAAGGTGTAAAAAAAAATACAAAATAGATCAAATAATTTATTGTTTATTCTAAGTATCAGACTTACATAAATAGGCAGTGCATACATAGTGTAATTTAACGGCTGCCATTAAGATCTAAGTCACGCAAACACATACACCCTGTCCCCCGAAAAACAGTGTGACCTCATTCCTTATTCAAATGCCAAAAATAAATAAATAAATCCTGATCAGATTTTCTTTTCCTAAGAAAAGTTTTAATAAATGGAGCAGGGAGGGATCAAGAAGGCAATGAGGCAGGGTTAGATGATGATGGGGGACAAAGTATATGGGAGGGAACACAGAAGAAAGGGGAAATAAACTTTGTATATTATAGTAACTCAGAGTAGGTTTTGATTCATTCCTCAGTTTACTTAAATGTTATAATTAGGGGTAATGTAACCAAGACAGAAAGCTACAAAACATATACAATTAGATTTGGTATCATCAACCTGTTTTGTATAACTGTTCTAAGTAAAATTTCAAGTTGTATTTTAATGGGATGGCTAAAACATTAATAAGGAGAAAGCGTGGAACCTATTAGAAGGAAAGATAGGAATTAGTAGTGTAAACAGGCAGAATTCTGAGAGTAAGAATTAAACTAAACTGGCTCATTTAAAGTAACATAGTATGGCTATAGTATTAACAATGATTTATCCCTACAGTGGCTTTGCAAATATTAAATCATAAAAATTTTTTCACTTTTGAAAAGACAAGGCAATACCAGAAAAATACAAAAAGATAAAGGAGTCAAGACTTTATCAGCTCTTTTTAAGTAATTAAAGACCTTACAGAGGCATACCACAGAGATAATGCAGGTTCAGATAAAGACCATGGTGCAGCACTTTGAGATTATTTATATATCCCCAAAAGAGAGATTATGTTTGCAAACTTATCTATTCCACTGGGTGTGACAGACTTTGATTATATTAGATTCAGCTGAGATGGCTTTGATTCACTTACGTTAAGATTAGGGCTTTGATTAGACCAGGTAAGGTGAGACTAAGAGTTGAGTGCCTGCCCCCTTAGTGGGCTATGTAAATGGACACTCACTCAGGTAGACACACAGGAAGAGAGTTCCAGTAACATAGGAAGAGAGAGAACTTGGTCCAGTCTTCGTCCTGGAGTCCAGGGAAGAGAGGAGCCATTCACCTGATAGTTTGCAGCTAGAAGAGAACAGAGCAGCTGAACAGATGATAAAGCCTGGAAAGAAATGAGCCCTATGCCAGACTGATACAGGAAACACTGAGAAATGAGCTATACAGCTGAGATTGGAAGAAGCTAGGCCCAGGGAGCCTTAAGAGGAAGAAGGAAGGAGAGACTGGACAGAGATCTCCTGTCCTCTTGCTTCAATACATGGCAACTGACTTTGGTGAGAAAGCAGCCTTGAGTTGGACTCTTTAGGGCCTTGTAACTATAAGCTTTTACCCCAAATACCCTTTATAAAAACCAACAGATTTCTGGCACTTTGCATCATCTGACTAATACACACGGCAATAATGCAAATATCATAATAAAGGAAGACACATGAGATTTTGGTTTCCCAGTACATATTTACAAGTTATTAATACATTTACACTGTAGTATATTAAGTGTGCAATAGCATTTTGTCTTTAAAAAACAATGAATAGACTTTAAAAATACTTTCTTATTAAAAAATAGTAACCATCATCTAAGCCTTCAGCCAGTCATAATATTTTGCTAATAAAGAGTGCCTCTATTTTGAAGGGCTGTTGACTCATCAGGGTGGTGGTTGCTGAAAGCTAAGGTGGCTGTGGTAATTTTAAAAAATAAGACAACAATGAAATTTGCCACATCAACTGACTTTTCCTCTCATGAAAGATTTCTCTGTAGCATGTGAAGCAATTTGATAGCATTTAACACACAGAACTTCCTTCAGAATTGGTCAATCCTCTCAAATCCTGCTGCTGCTTAATCAACTAACTTTATGTAATGTTCTAAATTCTTTGCTGTCAATTCACCAGGAGTAGATTCCATCTCAAGAAACTACTTTCTCTGGTCATTCATAAGAAGCCATTCCTCATCCATTAAAGTTTTATCATGAGATTGCTGCAATTCAGTCATATCTTCAGGCTCCACTTCTAATTCTATTATCTCTTGCTACTTCCACCACATCTGCAGTTACTTCTTCAACTGAAGTCTTAAGCCCCTTGAAGTCAGCCAGAAGGGTTGGAATCAACTTCTTCCAAAATCCTGTTAATGTTGATATTCTTACCTCTTCCCATGAGTATTCTTAAAGGCATCTAGAATGCTGAATCCTTTCCAGACGGTTTTCAATTTACTCTGCTGAGATCCATCAGAAGAACCACTATCTGTGACAGCTACAGCCTTACAAAAGTCAGAGTAACTCCTTGATCTGCTGGCTAAAGAATGGATACTGTGTTAGAAGGCATGAAAATAACATTCAATTTGATGTACATCTGCACCAGAGCCCTTGGGTGACCAGGAGCATGGTCAATGAACAATAATATTTTGAAAGGAATCTTTTTTCCTCAACAGTGGAAAGTATTCACGACGTGGCTTACTATTCAGTAGGCCATGTCGTAAAGAGATGTGCTGACAACCAGGCTTTGTTGCTCCATTTATACAGCACAGGTAGAATAGATTTTAGTAGAGTCAGCTTAATTCTTAAGGACCCTAGAATTTTTGGAATGGTAAATGGGAAGTGATTTAAATTTAAAGTCACAAGCTGCTTTAGCCCCTAACAAGAGAATCAGCCTGTCCTTTGAAGCTTGGAAGTCACACATTAACATCTATCTTGCTATGAAAATTCTAGATGGTATCTTCTTCCAATAGAAGGTTGTTTTGTTTCACGTAGCCACCTTCACAATTCTCTTAGCTAGATCTTCTGGATAACTTGCTGCAACTTCTACATTAGCACTTGCTGTTTCACCATGTACTTTCATGTTACAGAGATGGCTTCATTCCTTAAACCTGATGAATCGACCTCTGCAAGCTTCAAAGTTTTCTTCTGCAGCTTCCTCACCTTTCTCAGACTTCATAGAACTAAAGAGAGGTGGGGCTGGTTTATTCTTCTATCCAGAGCACTATCAGCAAGAAGTCTTTTTCACTTTCTCATCATTCACATGCTCACTGGAGTAGAACTTTAATTTCCTTCCAGAATTTTTTCTTCGCATTCACAGCATGGCTATTTGGTACATGTCAGTTTCTGACATGCCTTCCTCACTAAGCTCAATCATTTCTAGCTCTTGATTTAAAGTGAGATATGTGCAGCTCTTCCTTTCACTTGAACATTTAAGAGGCCATTGTGAAGTTATTAATTGGTCTAATTTCTATCTTGTTTTGTTTCAGAGAATAGGGAGGTCCAAGGAGATGGGGGAAGACAGGAAATGGTTGGTTGGTTGGTGGAGTAGTCAGAACACAAAACATTTATCAATTAAGCTTGCTGTCTTATATGGGTGGAGGTCATGATGTCCCAAAACAACAGTAATGTCAAATACCACACATCACAGAGCACCATAATAGATATAACAATAATGAAAAAGTTGGAAATAGTGAGAATTACCAAAATCTGACACAGAGTCATAAAGAGAGCATATGTTCGAAAAATGGTGCCAATAGACTTGCTTGACACAGGGCTGTCACAAATTTTCAATTTGTAAAAAACACAATATTTGTGAAATGCAATGAAGTGAAGCACAGTAAAAGGAGGTATGCCTGAATATGGATGGATGGGTAAACTTTTTAGGGTGATCTAGTAGAGGGAATTGGAACCTGAAGTGAGACCAATTTGGGCTCAAGATAAAGAGATTTCTAAATAAACTGGGATGATTTAAGAAAAAAGAAAAAGGGAGATGTCTTGAAAAGCAATGAATTTGTCTAAGAGTTTGGAACGATTGGTATTTAACTTGATAGTGGGGGCTCACTGGGACTTTGAAAGAAAACATTAAAAATCAACCAAAAGTACAGTCTGGAGTAATTAAAAAGAAAAGAAAGCTCATTTACATGATATATGTACCAGGGGAAACTTGTTTAGGGATGGGAAATCAAGAGAAACAAGTGCTCCTAGTATATGTTTCACATTTGGTGAACAACTGAAGGAAAATGCAAGGTCCTTCTGATGTGAAGGCTGTGGTGTATAAGTCAGAGCACTTGGTTATAAACAAAAGAATCTAACTCAGCTTTCTTAAACAAAACAGGGTATAAACTAGTAAAATACAGAAGCTTAGAAAACCAACTGAAAGCCAGAAAATGAGGCTTAGAAGATAAACAGATACAAAATCGACTCCAAAGGGAGCACGACAAAAAATAGTATTTGAGTTGAACAAAATGACCTGGACTCTATCAACCTTAGGTCACTAACATGCTGGCTGGAATTGTCACCATTGTTTCCACAAGTGAATTTTAATATGGGGGTGAGATACTAAAGAGCTAAAAAAAAAAAAAAAGTTTCCCTTCAATAAGGGTTATGTAAACTAAGGAGTATATTCAAAATCTTGTCCAAACTGGATGGCATCTCCAAAGCACTAGCAAATCAAATAGCACACATACTAGGGTAAGTGCATAATTATTCTTTAGGGAATAAAATATTATAATTTTGTACTAATTATGAAATTCTTTATAGTTTCTACTTTTATTGTATATGCTTCATAATGATTAACTAGACAAATTCAGCAACACATGTATATAATTAGTATACATCAGAACGTTAAGGCTAAGTGAGGTACTAGATTATCTATGTAGTAACTAAAGAATATGGCTCAAAAACTGTTTCAACACTGTATCAGTCAGCCAAAGGAGCAAAGTACCAGAAATTGGCTGGTTTTTCTAAAGGGTATGTATTTGGGATAGGAGCTTACAGATATCAGGCCACAAAGCATAATTCACTTGCCTCACCAAAATCTGTTTTCACATGTTGGAGCAAGATGGCTGCTGACGTCTATGCGGGATCAGGCTTCCTGGGTTCCTCTGGGTTTAGTTCCTCTGTTTTCTCCATAAGGTCAGCTGTAGACTATGAGGCTCTCTAGACTTTGCCTCTCTCTACAAGGTCAGCTGTAGACTATCAGGTGAATAGTTGTCTCTCTCCCTGGGATTTCTGCGTGTCTAAGGAACCATCTCTGTTCCTCTGTGTTCTCCTCCTAGCTCAGGTCCTCTCTGCTCGGGGCTTGCTTCTCTTTCCTCTGCATGCTGACTTCCTGGGGCTCCAGCTTAAGAATTGAGCATCAAACTCCAACATCCGAAAACCCCCAACTCTGTCCTTCATCATGCCTTTTATCTTTGAGTCTCCACCCACCAAGGGGCGGAGACTCAACACCCTAATGATGTGGCCCAATTAAAGCCCTAATCATAACAATCACACTAAGTTACAGACCAGGTTACAAATATAATCCAGTATCTATTTTTGGAATTCATAGCCATATCAAACTGCTACAGACACTTAGCATCACACCACCATGGAGGACATAACAGTGTTGAAATTGGAAAGGATGGAAAAAGATTTTCTTTTGGATGAAAATTTGTTGGAGGGTGTTTTGATACTTTCTACTGCTCCTAACTGGGACAGGGGGTAAAGGAGGGGCTTTTGGGAATCCATTAGGAAAGTGTGGTATTATTCCATGGAATTATGGGGAAACTTGAGTATAATCTTTGCTTGAAAAGACTCAAAAAGACTGACTAGAACTAGTGAAAACGGTAGGGCAAGGAAAAAGGACAGCAAGGCTGCATTTTAGTCATTTAGTATGGGAAGTATTCATGAGTTTCCCAGGGATCGAATGGCCGCTAACAAAAGTTACTGGGACAAAGCTAATTCAAAGGGACTCATCCTTAGAGGGGAGAGGGCCAGGATAAGGAGACTGCATCAAAAAGAGACTGTAGAATGTGCTTCTGGCAATAGGAGCTACAGGGTATGAGAGGAGAAATATTGTGAGGCCAGCTAGAAAATTTTCATTTTTACTAATACATGCACAAAATTGAAAACTGAAAGAGCAATAAAAGTATTTATAACATCATACAACAGCCCTGACCCACAACTCCATAGCGACTCTTCCCAAAGATAACTTATAACTCTTTCAGCTGTTTCTGATATTCTCTCCTTATAGTCCCTAATCTTTTCTATTAATTGACTTCCTAACATTTACTCACACTGAATAAATCACACTGAAAATGTGTTTGTGTGTATCTCAGGGCAAATTGGAGGAGAGAGGATTGGTTGAGGAAAAGAGAAAAACCAAGTGTGGTAAATATTAACTAATTGGTGAAACGAGTTAAGGGTATATGGGTAATGATGGTCCTCTTAACTTTTGTGTAGGTTAATTTTTCAAAATGTAAGATTAGAGAAAATGTGGCAAGAAGAGAATTTGTAAGGCATTTAAAATCCTGGGTATTTAAAAATTCAAAAATCAAAACAAGTGACAATGATAAAGGAATTCTCGGAAAACAAATGTTTTTGGGAAATTAAAAATATAAAGTAAAATATTTAACAGAATTTTATGAATAATAAATTCAAAGACTTTTTTCATTAATATATTTCCCCTACTATACTCTAAATTCCCTACTAGCAAAGACTAGATTTGATTTCGCATTTATCTCCAACATCTAGTACAATGTGCAGCACGTAACAGAAATAAAATATTTGTACATGAAAACATTTTAAATTATATATTACATTTGAAATGTCTCTGAAAAATAAACAGCTCTAAAATAGAATTGTGCATATGAATTTTAATATATATAGTAAGCCCTCTAATATGCAATGTGCAAGAAATAATTTAGACAAAGAAATGTAGCTTATCAAATGAAAATAATTTTTGAAAAAACCTAAAAGTTCAATAAAATAGGCTTAATATTTCAAAACAATCTTTGAAGATTCAGAAAAATTGCAGGAACTTGCATCATTATTGAGTGAGCAAATGAAGCCCTCCATAATTGCTTATTGCTAAGTTGCAACTCAGTGAGGAATCACAGCTTAAATCTCTAATAATCAATTCAACACATTAAAAATATTCAAGGCATTACTCATAATAAATTTTTGACAATTTCCATTTATGATAAACGCTCATTTTTAAATAACTGGAGATATAGAAGTGCCTAGAGAGGAAATTTTAAATCACCTGCAACACTACTACACAGTAGTAAACTGTATTTCTATATAGTGTATCTCTTTTAAAATTTGATGAAATATATGCTACATACATAAACATAAACAATAAGTGTATGGTAATAGTTGTGAATTTACAAAACAAACATGCCTAACATCATACAAGGTTCATATGCTTCACCCTACCACCAATACCTTGCATTGTTGTGAAACATTTTTAACTAATAATTAAAGAGCACCCTTAAAATATTACTACTATATCAAAGTATCTTACATTTGGGGTTTTCATAAGTATCCTTATAGAAATAAAATATATTAAAATTCATTGCACTTGAGCTCAAACTATATACACAACACTTTTAGAGTAAATATTTCCCTCCTGAAACTAAATATTTATCAAAAACATTATTTGTAATGGCTGCTTTATTTTCCTCTTAATGGATGAACTATAACTTCTCTGATCATCTTCCACTTGTTGAAAATATTTTTTCCATTGTGATCTTTGTATAAAAAACTCTATAGAAGAATGAGCACATTAAATCATTTATTTTTAAGTGTTTTGTGAGATACATCATAAATACATAAAACGACCTGATAAAATAATAAAATTTCTTAACCTCTCTTTCACATTTTCAATAACTATCTCTCTGTGATGCATTGGGTAATTTCCTTCAACCTATTTTGCATTTTACTAATTCTGTCTTCAATTGCACCTGCTGATCATTATATAAGTCCACTTGGTTTTTAATTTAGATTAATATTATTTTCTTCAATAGGACTGGTTTTCCTCAAGTTTTATAAGTCACTTTTAAAATTCCTTATCCCCTACAAATATTTTCCAGCTATCTTTTGTCTTCTAGTTTTATTTTAACTTAGTAAATAAGCATAGTTTTTTTATACTGCATATCCATTAATTCTAGTATCTAATGGCTACACAGTATTGTTTCAGTGGTCTAGTGTTTCTCTTAATTCTTATTCAAAATATCTTGTTTCCTTGTGCCTTTCACATTCACTGGGAAATATTCCGTGGTATTTGGACAAAGGTATAGTTACCAGAGAATATGCATATTTTTTTCTGCCGGGTTCCAGGAACACTATCAAAAACTGACTACCCTAAACTGAATGAAATGAAGGTTTTTTCTACAGTTCAGGTGATGTGAATTTGAATTGAAAATTTCATTCTAATGTCATTTTATGGTTAAAACTTCTTATGAGATTTTCTTTTTTTTTTTTAAATTTTTTTTAAAGAAGCTTTAAATTAGCTAAATTTACATAAAAAATATAGGGAATTCCCATATACATCATCTCACCCCCTCCCACACTTTTCCACATTAATAACATCTTTCATTAGTGAGGTAAATTTGTTACAATTGATGAACACATATTGAAGCACTATAATAACCAAGGACTATAGCTTACATTATAAACTTTGCCCTGCACGGTTTTATAGGTTTTGACAAAATGTATAGTGCCCTGTATCTGCCATTGCAACGTCATGTAGGACAATTCCAATGTCCCCAAAATGCCCCCATGTTGTACCTATCTTCCCTCTCCCTTCCCTCAGAACCTCTGGTGACCAGTGCCTTTATATCAATGGTACAAGTTCTTCCATTGCTAGAATAATCATAAGTCTATTTTAGTGCATAGTTGTTTTCCCCCTTATGTTTGTTCATTTCTCAATCTTTAGATTTTGGGATGGTGATGCTCACCCTGTGTCGGATTGAGAGAGGGCTTAGATCCCATGGGGCAGATGGATGGAACTGTATTGCTAGAAGTTGTAGACACTGTCCACTTCCTGGGATGGGGGCTGTCCATCATCACCCTTTTATTAGTTGTCCTGGGTGAGTCCAATGAACCAGTAAGTAGGTATTGCAACTCTACTGAGATTCAGGGCTCAACTGGCATATGAACAGACCAAAGATTTAAGTCACTGGGACATATATGTAACAAGCAAAGTGCTAATTATAGGTTCAAACAAAAGGGGCAGAAGAGCCATGTGTAGAGAAATCATAATGTTACACTGTGGAGCATATATTCCAAAGTCAGGCCCACTGAAAGAGTGCCAAATTCCTGAGATTGTCTGCCTTGCCTATAGTGTCTACATATCTTTAGAGACCTCAGGATCGACGCTGTTTGAGGCACTGCTTACTGTGGCAGTCAATGAGATCCTGCTGAGATATGTGTAAGCGTAACTTCTGGAATTAAATCTGACTCTCTTTGAAATCTCTTAGCCATAAAAACTTGTTTGTATTTAATACTTTCCCCTTTTGGTCAAGGTCTTTTTCCAGATTTATCACTAACTGGTGCTTGGTAATAATCCCTTGGTGGCAGGGAGGCTCATCCCCAGGAGTCATATCCCATGCCAGGGGGAAAATAGTGTGTTTATATTCTGAATATGGCTTAGAGAGAGGCCACGTTTGAGCAAGGAGGAGGCTTTCAGGAGGTAACTCTTAGGCAATATATAATACTAGGCTAAGTTTCAATTTCACTAGAAAAGATTCCTAAGTACAACCATCAATAGCAAGGGTATGATGTAATGGTCTGTCCTCCTTTGATAGGCAGTACCCATGTACTCAGGAGAGCCTTGCTGCTTTATAAGAGAATGTAGCAGGACTTCCTAGGATGGGAGTTCAATATTCTTTCAGTTATTGTGTGGATTTTCACCCACCAAGGCAATGCTCCATAACCACCTGAACAATATTCACATGCCATAGAGGCATGCCCCAGGCACACCCCTCCCCATACATTCCCCCATCACCAACACCAACAACCTGTGCAGCAGTGATCCTCCCCTGCCAAAGTTATGACTCTTTTGCAATCTAAAACCTCCCTAAAAACAAAGCCAAAAAATAAATAAAAATGGTAAGAAAGTAATTAAAAATAACAAATAAAATAAAATTAAAATTAATAATAAAATTTTTTCATTGTATCTTTCATTACTGTAAGACCTGTTATCGTTTATAGTGACAATTTCTTCCACATGTTTCCCTGTTAACTTTTTTTGATGAGCTTTTTTTAAAAAAGATTTCTTCTTTTAAAAATATTTATTTTACTTCTCTCCCCTCCCCCCATTGTCTGCTCTCTGTGTCCATTTGCTGTATATTCTTCTGTGTCTGCTTGCATTCTTGTCATGCGGCACCAGAAACAGTGTCACTTTTTTGTTGCGTCACCTTGCTGCGTCATCTCTCCGTATTTGCAGGGCCACTCCTGGGGCAGGCTGCACTTCTTTTGCGTGGAGCAGTTCTCCTTGCAGGGCACGCTCCTTGTGCATGGGGCACCCCTATGCAGGGGACACCCCTGCATGGCATGGCACTACTTGTGCATGGCAGCACTGCATGTGGGACAGCTCACCAGGTCAGGAGGCCCTTGGGTATCAAACCCTTGGACTCTCCATATGGTAGGTGGATACTCTTGTCCAATTTGCAACAAAAACTTACAAAATATACCATAAGACAGTAAACTTTAGCAGAGTCTCAGGGAAAAAAAATTACTTTTATGGAAATAATCCAGAGGAAATACAGTCTCTGGAATTACTAATCAAATATTTTACATTAACTCTCTTCAATAGGATAAACAAACTAAAGGAAAACATGAACAAAGAACCAAAGGAAAACAAACTATGAACAAAATGAGAATTTCAATAATGAGATAGAAATTATAGAGAAAAACCAAATGAAAAACTTGGAGCTGAAAGGGCAGTAACTGAAACAAGAAATTGAACAGAAAGGTTCACCAGCAGATTGGAGAAGTCAGAAGAAAGACAATTAAACTTGAAGATAGGAGAACTGATATTGTCTAGTCTAAAGTGCAGGAAAAAAATGAATCGAAAAAAAAAAGAAGAGTTCAAGGAACTCATAGACACTTTCAACTGTATCAATACATGCAATATAGGAGCCCTGGAAAGAGAATTGAGATAAAAGGCCATAAAAAATGAAAAAAATACTTGAAGAAATAATGACTGAAACTTCCCAAATCTAATAAAAGGTACAAACATACAAATCCAAGATGCTCAACAAACACCAAACTGGATGAACCCAAACAGATCTGTACTGAGAAGCATTATAATTAAACTGTCAAATGGCAATGATAAAGATAGAATCTTAAAAACCCCAACAGAGATGTGATGTGTCACATATATAGAATACCTAATATTAACATCTCATTTCTTAGTAGAAACCATGGAGTTCAGGAGTCAGCAGGAGGTCTTTTTTCCACAGAGTATACAATCAATGGCTCTCAGAATTGCAGAGTTGTGCATTCATCTCCAAAATGAATTTTAGAAACACTATACCCTATACCCCTATTACTAACACTAAGAATTGGTGTGCTACAATTGTTTAACATGATGAAAGAATATTAAAATATTACTGTTAAATATAGCCCATAGTTTGCATTAGGTGTATTTTTTTCCCAGATACCACCTCATTATTAACATTTGGTAATAGTGACGTACATTTGTTCTAGTTCATGGAAGGATTCTACCACAGGGTTCACAATATTATACACTTCCATTTTCATCCTGTAGCATTTGTTCTATAGTGACATAACTGACCCTCAACTTCCCTTTACAACCACAATCACTCACATAACTCAGTACTGACAATTACATCAAAATAACGTGCGATGATCACCTCCATCCATTTCCAAACAATTACAATCAACCTTTATTAAACATTCTCCACAAATTCAGCATCAGCTCCCTATTCTCTACTCTGTCATTCTATCTCCTGATAAACTATATTCTAGATATTGACTCCAGGATTTGCTCATTATAGTTAGTTCATATTAATGAGATCATACAATATTTGTCCTTTTTCATCTGGCTTATTTCACTCAACATAATTTCCTCAAGGTTCATCCACATTGTCACATGCAACATGACTTCATTTCTTCTTACAGATGAATAATCTTCCATCATATGTATATACCACATTTTGTTTATCCATTTATAGGTTGATGGACACATGGGATGAACACATCTTTCGGCAATTGTGGATAAGGCCTCTATGAAAAACCATGTGCAAATGTCTGTCCACATCCCTGCTTTCAGTTCTGAGTTTATACTTAGTAGAGGGATTGCCAGCTCATATGGTAGTTCTATACTTAGCTTCCTGAGGATTAAACTGTCTTCCAGAGCAGCTGTACCATTCTACACTTCCATCAGCAGTGAATAAGTATTCTTTTTTCTCCACATCCTCTCCAACAATTATAGTTTACTCTTTTATTAATAGTGGCCAGTCTAGTAGGTGTGAAATGATATCTCATTGTAGTTTTGATTTGCATTACCCTAATAGTTAGTGGCACTGAGCATCTTTTCATGTGTTTTTTAGCCATTGTATTTACTCTTTGGAAAAATGTCATCTTTTGCCCATTTCTTAATTAGGTTTTTGTCTTCTTATTGCAGAGTTGTAGGATTTCTTTATATATTCTGTATAGTAAACCATTATCAGATATACGGTTTCCAAGTATTTTCTTCCACTGAGTAGGCTGCCTTTTCACTTCTTGACAAAGTCCTTTAAAGCACACAAGTATTCATTTTGAGGAAGTCCCCTTGATCTATTTTTTTTCTTTCGTTGTTCATGCTTTTGGTGTAAGTTCTAAGAACCCACCACCTACAATAAGATCTTGAAGATGCTTCCCTACATTTTCTTCTAGGAGTATTAAGGGCCTGGTTCTTCTTTTTAGGTCTTTGATCCATTTTGAGTTAATTTTCATACAGGGTCTAAGACAGAGGTCCTCTTTTATTCTTTTGTATATGGATATCCAGTTTTTCCAGCACCATTTGTTGAAGAGACAGTTCTGTCCCAGTTGAGAGAACTTGGCAGCCATGTCAAAAACCAATCAAATATAGATGCAAGGGTCTATTTCTGAACTTTCTATTTGATTCCATTGATCAGTATGTCTATCTTTATGCCAGTACCATGCTGTTTTGACCAGTGTAGCTTTGTAATATGTTTTACAGTCAGGAAATATGAGTCCTCCAACTTCCTTCTTCCTTTTCAAGATGTTGGGGGGGACATATTAAAATGCTGGAAGGAAAAAAAAATTGTTATCTAAGAATAACTTATCTGTCAAAGCTGTACTTTAAAAGTGAAGGAGAAATTAAGACATTTCTGGACAAACAAAAGCTGAGGGAGTTCATTACAGTGAAATCTGCCTTCCAGTAAATGCTGAAAGGAGTCCTTCATATTGAAAGGAAAGGAAACTAGATAGAACTTGAAGCTTATAAAAAGAAAAAAAGACCTCCAGTGTAGGTAACTATATGGGTAAATATAAATGCCAGTATTCTTACATTTTTCATTAGTAATGCTGTCTTTTATTTTATATATCACTTAAATATCAATTGCTTATAAAAACAAACATAAAGCTTTCTTACTGAGCACACAATGCAAAGATGTAATTTGTGGTAAGAAAAACATAAAAGAAAGGGACATGGGACCATAGAAACAGAGTATGTGTAGACTTTTAAAGTCAAGCTGGTATCAAAAAAATTAAATTGTAATAGATTTAGGATGTTAAATATAATCCCCATGGTAATCATAGAGAAAACATCTTTTAAAAATCTACACAAAAGGAGATGAAAAGTGATTCAAAATGGCTCATTATAAAAGGAAGGTAGTAATAGAAGGAAAGAACAAAAAAAAAGTGTAAAACTTACAGAAATCAATTCATAAAAATGACAGGAGTAAGTCTTGCCTTACAAGTAATTACCTTAAATGTAAATAAACTCACCAATCAAAAGTAAGAGCCCGGCAAAATGGATAAATAAACAAGACTCAACTCTATATGGTTTAGAAGCAACCCATCTGAGGTCCAAAAATACAAATGGTTAAAAGTTAAAAGATGGGGAAAAATTCATGCAAATAATAACAAACAGAGAACTAAGGTGGCTACACTAATATCAGACAAAATATACTTTAGGTCTAAACTATCGCAAGAGACAGAAAAGGACATTATATATTGATAAAAGGGCCAATTCAACAAGAAGAGTTAACAATTATATTTATACCTAACAACATGGTCCCAAAATACATGAAGCAAACATTGACAAAATTGAAGGGAGAAACAGTTCTACAGTAATAGTTGAACATTTCAAAATACCATTTGCAATACTGGACAGAATATCTAGGCAAAAGGAAATAGATTACACAAACACCACTATATATTAACTAGATCTAATAGACACAAAGAAAACTTCCAATAACAACAGAACACACATTCTTTTCAAGTGCATATGACTCATTCTCAGGATAAAACAAATGTTAGGCACAAAAGAAGTCCCAATTAATTTTAAAATACTGAAATCACACAAAGTAATTTCTCTAACAACAATGGAGCAAGGCCAGAAATCAGTTAACAGAAGCAAAAAAAGAAAATTTTCAAATATGTGGAAACTAAAAATCACACTTTTAAGCAACCAATGGGTTAAAGAAGAAACTAAAAGGGGAATTAGAAAATATTTAGAAATAATGAAAACAAAGATACAACCAACCAAAACTTATGGGACACAGTGAAGTCAGTGCTTAGAGGGAAATTTATAGCTATGAATGTGTATATTAAAAATGAAGAACGATTTCAAATCAATAACCTAAGTTCATATCTTGAGGATCTAGAAAAGGTAGAGCAAAATAAACCCAAACTTAGCAGAAGGAAGGAAATAAGATTAGAGTGGAGATAAATAGAAGAACAACTGAAATAATCAATACAACTGGCAGAATTTTTGTGAGACTGACAAAAATAAAAAAGCCACAAATAACTAAAATCAGATATAAAAATGGTGATACCACTACTGACCTTACAAAAGTAAAAGGATTAAAATAGAATACGACAAACACTAACAAGTTAGATAATCTAGACAAAATGGAAAAATTCTTACAAATGCACAAATTTCACTCAAGAAGAAATAGAAAACCTCAACAAAACTATAACAAATACAGTGATTGAATCAATTATCAAAAACCTCCCATCAAAAGCAAATCTAGGATCAGATGGCTTCCCTGGTGAATTCTACCAAACATGTAAAGAAGAATCAATACCAACTCTTCTTAATCTCTTCCAAAGAACTCAAGAGGAGGGAACACTTCCTAATTCATTTTACTGTCAGGTTTCATTCCACAAAGTTTCCTGCATACTCCCACACATCCCATCATTCCCACCCTGCTTTTACATCTCCATCAAAACTTACCTTTCTTTCATAAGATTGTTTTCCTATTAAATTTCACTAAATGGGAGGGTTGATATCTTCTCCTTCACCTTATCTTCCCAAGAGTGTTTGTCATGCTAAATCAGGAGTC
The DNA here is from genome assembly GCF_030445035.2 of Dasypus novemcinctus. Taxonomy (NCBI): domain Eukaryota; kingdom Metazoa; phylum Chordata; class Mammalia; order Cingulata; family Dasypodidae; genus Dasypus; species Dasypus novemcinctus. The sequence goes on from NC_080675.1 coordinate 43,535,770, forward strand.
AACAAGCTTTTTCTGTAAAGGGCCAGATAGTACATGTTTTAGGCTTTGTGGACCATACAGTCTCTGTTGCAACTATTCAACTCAGCCATTGTAGCCAAAAGCAGCCATATGTAAAGTGAATAGCCATGGCTATGTCCAATAAAACTTTATGTACAAAAACAGGCTGCAGCTAAATTTGATCTAAATGGATCTCTAATTATTATCACTTAAGGGTATAATAGAAGGGACTATATATTTGATAAGGGATTTTTCCTTTTCAAACTGCTCTATCTTACCAATAAGGCTAGCCTGAAGTGAAGACCCATATCATTATTCCTGCTGGGAAGAGGAGAATAAGTGCATTGGGTGAAATGAGAACCTATGTCCACTCTACCAAGAGTCTGTGTGCAGCAAAGCTTTTTCAGAATGCTGGGTCATAGATGCCTCAAACACCCATCCCTCAATGTTGGGAATCAGCTTACAGTGCAGTGGCAGTATCTCTGAAGTCACACAGTCCACAGAACTTTGTACATTCTAATCAATTTGTTCTCAATGCTTTCCCATCCCCATTTCTAAACTTCTGCCACTTTCTGGAATCATCCCATTTTCTCCATCCAGAACCCACTTGCACTACTTCCAAACAGATTCTGTCCATAAGCACTTCATATATAGAATTTCTGGAACCCATCAATCTGGGGGGTGTGGATGATTCACCTCAGGTTCCTCTCTTTTCTAAGAGAAGGGGAGGAAGAGTGCCTGGGGGAGGAAAGAAAATCAGGGGTCATAAGAGGGGAGGAAAAAAAAAGAATGAAAAGAAAAAGAATATTAAAACAAGTTGATTTTCATGGATTTTGGAAAAGACTGATAAAAAAATTTTGCCCAATTTCTGAATCAGTCTTCCTCCCTAATCACCTGCAGCATTTAGAGAGCATATAGAAAAGATTTAACTAGTCTAGACAGCTTGCCTAACACAATGCTGAACATAGTAAATACTGAATTTCAATACTGAATTTAAAAATTTGTTGAGTTGAATTGTAACTTTAGGTCTTGTGAATGTTTATCAATCTTACCTTTTACTTTATCTCTTGGAAAATTAAAGTTCTGTATTTACAACTAATCCAAAATGTTCACTGATTTACATAGTCAATATGGATTATAATTTTCATAAAGCATCAATTATCAATTTTATTAATTTATCTGGACACTATGTTACTGTTTGCTGTGTTTATGATCTTGCATTCTAGTTCAGATTTTACTAGGAAAATCAGCCAACTATCCAATTGATAAATATATTTACTGAGTACCTAATTATCAGATTTTTTTCTAGCTCTGGGAAAACAAAGGTAAACAAAATGATGTCACAGCCCTCATAGAGCCCAGGGAGATAAAAATTAAATAAGGAAACAAATAAATTAATAGGATAACTTTAGGCTAATGATATAAAATTATAGGAAGAGTTTACTTTAGGCAAGGCTATTTAAGAAGGCCTCTATGAGGAGGTGACTTGAGTTAACATCCATCAGCAAGCCATGTAAAGAGTTAAAGAAAAGCATTTAGGCAGAGGACTGCAATCAGTGAAAGGGAACAATAGAGAAAAGGGCTTGGTCTGTTCTTACAACAGAAATAGAAGCCAGATGAGCCTGTATGAAGTGAGAGGAAAACTGGTAAATGAGAATGGAAAAGATAGTCAAGAACTAATTACACAGGATCTAGTAGTCCATCCCTAATAGATTGGATTTTATTCTGATTGTTACAGAAAGCCACTAAAAGCTTTTAAGAAAAGAAATGTTGTGATCTGATTTCCTTTTATAAAAAATTTCTCTGGCTGATGTACAGAAAATAGAAGATGGCAGGAGTAGAAATAGAGATATTTAGAAATACTGCAATGTGTAAGTTAAAGATGATTTTGACTTGAACCAGAGTGGTGGCAGAAGAAATGAAATAGACATTTGATAATATTTTGGTGGTAGAGATGACAGGATCTGGTTAACAGACTAGACATGGGACTGCAGGGTATGAAAGGGACCAAAAAAACAAGAATATTTCCTAGGTTTGGGGACTGAAAACCAGTTAGAAAGAGGATATTAGGTTTGGAATAATTATAATAAAAATAATAGCTTTCAATTTCTCATTGCATAATTAATTTATATACGTGATATAACTTAACTACATACATAATTTTATGTGGTCAAACATTTGGTTGCCTATGAGGAAAGACTGCTTTCATACTGTTAATTAAATTATATAGTATATTTTAGGGTTTGTATGCAGTCTGCATTTGATCAAAACACATAATATACAAAAATATCTGCTCTATTTCCTGAGGTACTAATATTTGATTAGGTATCCATAAAACTGTCAAAATATATATACTATCAAAAATATACAATCTACCCTTAAGGGTTTAAAAAAAAAGAGAGGGGGGGACGACGGACCAGTTAGATGGTTGTTACCTTTACTAAAATTTGGTAGAATGATGGAGAGAATGAGATTTGTATAATAACCAGGTAAGACTGATTAAGTAACTAATATTTAATAACATACTATCAAAACAACTCAAAACATGCATCTGGCTACTTAAGTATTATTTAATATTGCTTCATCTTTCTTAAAAACATATTATTTGTTGTTAAAATGATGGTGCTATGTTACGTTTGATAATTTCCATACAAAATACATTCTAAACTTTGTATGTTTTCTGCATGAGAATTTATACACTTTTTCAGTCTTAAAAAAATTTATCCCAAGTTCTGGTATAGTTGCCTTGGTCTGCACTTACAGAGAAATCAGAGTGATTATTTGACTAATATATGCCTTCTCGATTAGTCTATATGTTCCAAGAGATCATGTTAGTATTTGATCTCTAAAGTGCTCAGTTTTTTACTCAATGAGTAAATGAATGAATATTTAGAGTAGGAGTTCTTAACCAGGGGCCTGAATTGAAATTTTCAAAAAACATTATTCTTGTGGGGATGTGTAGATGTGGGTATATTTATTAAATAATGTAAAGTACAGTGTGAACTTAGTAAGGGGTTCATGGTTTTCACCCAACTGGCAAAGGGGTCTGTGAAACAAAAAAGGTTAAGAACCCCTGATTTAAAGAGAGACAAAATAGATAATCAGTAGACTTACAATAACACGAGAGACTAAAATAAGGAATAGACTTAAAGAGTAAGTGAAAATTAGCACTTGTAATCTAAAATTATATAATTTATTAGGTTTATTTAAATAAGCATTAGTTCTGATCTCACCTGAAAATGGCTCTACGTTCATGGAAGGGATACACGTTAGAAATTCTACTGAGAAATGCCAGGTCTCTGATCCTAGAAACATTTCTTTAGCATTATTTATTGAGCATACAATACTTACAAGGAAATATACAGGGTGTTCCTTAAATTAGTAGATAAACCTCTCAAGGAGCTTATAGTTAACTGATAATCAGTGACATTTTGTAAAAGAGCTAAAATGCATTTCTTTCAACAAATCAAGAGTTTCCTGAAATTCGTTTTTTTTAAATTATTTATGGCTATATTTTAATATTACTTTTTTTCCTGTCATTTAAGCTTTGTAGCCTTTCATGTGTTCCAAATAAGTCCTATCATGTTAACTTTTTGTATACCTATACATCACACAGCCTGCAATATTTAAAACAAAACAAAACACTAGAACTTCCACATCTGACCAAGACAAAAGAACAGAGATTGGATTTACTCAATTACCTAAAATAAGAAGTCAGACAAAATATATAAAACTAACATTTTTAAACATTGGAACTCAAGAAGTAAAGGTCATCAATCCCTAGGAGATAGGAAGCAAATGGGTGAGCTATACCCCTACTTTAAAGGCTTGAGAGTTTCCAGGTGGCTGTCGCAAGAGGAGGAACCCAGAGGGAGCCCAGCAGACTACTTGAGTACAGGATATTGAGTACAGGGAGACCGCATTTAAGTACAAATGTAAATCCTGTCAATTCCTAGTGACTCCCTTTTACCAAGATATTCCCACAGTGAGTTCCTCTGGTATACATCTTCTGTTGCTGCAGCAAGTTAAATAAACCTAACTTAGTTTGACTACCAAAATATAGTACTGCTTAACAATATTAAGTTTTTTCCTCCTCAAAGGTAGCAGCAACACAGGGAGGGAGCAAGGAGAAAGTATCCCCTTCCAGCACACTGTCAATGAATGATGCAGCCACTCTGAGACCCATGGAGCCCTCCCATGGCTCCATTGAAAAACTAGCATCTCATTCACAAACAGGTAGTGAGGAGGGCCTGGGAGCAAGGATGCCATCCAGGAGTGGAAGACAGAAGCCCAAAGAAGGGGAGACCAAAAGGAGCAGAGCAAGGTGGAAGGAGGAGACCAAGACGAACCCAGGGAGAGGAAGGAGGAGAAGAGCCTGAAGAGAGGAAGAAGAGAAGAGCACAAAAGGAGGAGGAGAGGAACCCAAGGAGTAGGGGAAGAGAAGGGCCCTGGGTCAAACCTTACTCTTTTCATCACCCTGAAGTGATGAAATACTATAGATTACAATAGCTATCTAATGATTCTTATATTCTTAGTCCAGTCCACAATGGTTTCTTGTCTAAGCCATGGTTAGCAAACTTATTCTGTAAAGTTCCAGACTATAAATCTTTGAGGGACATATGGTCTCTCTCACAACTACACAACTCTGCTGTAAAAGAGTGAAAGCAGCCATAGACAATTCATGAAAAAATGAGCAAGGTTATGTTCCAATAAAACTTTGTTTATAAAAACAGATATTAGTGCATATATGCTCAAAGTTTGCCAACCCTTATTCTAGACCGTAAGTCTAATACAGTCAGTGTCTCTCCAATGTCTAAGAATGAAAGGTCAAATGACATAGAAAGAATCCAGATAACGCAACTGTGATGGTTTGAAACTGGGTAGACTCCAGAAGATCATAAACTAAGCCATTCCTATGGGTGTGAACCAATTGTAGGTGTGACCTCGTGATTAAATCACTTCGGTTAAGGGCCTTTCATTTGATTATTTGAATAGGGTAGGACCCAGGGTGGGTCTTTTATTTTTTTTTTAAGATTTATTTACCTATTTTCCCCTTTCTCTTTCCCTCCCTCTGCCCTGCTGTTTTTGCTTTCTGTGTCCACTTGCTGTGTGATCTTCTGTATCTATTTCTCTTCTCATTTTTTCTCCTCTAGGATTCACCAGGATTCGATCCTAGGGACCTCTGATGTGGAAAGAGGTTCCCTGTCAGCTGCACCACCTCAGATCCTGGTTTCTGCTGTGCTTCACCTTGACTCTCCCTTTCATCTGTCTTTTATTGCATCATCATCTTGCTGCGTGACTCACTTGTACGGGCACTGGTTTCCCGCCTGGCACTCACGTGAGCACTCGGCTCACCATGTGGGCACTGGCTTGCCTGCCGTACAGGCACACGTTCTCTTCTTCTTTTTCAGCAGGAGGCCACAGGGATCAAAACCGGGTCCTCCCATATGCTAAGCAGAAGCCTGATCACTTGAGCCACATCCGCTTCCCTAAGATGGGTCTTAATCTTCTTACTGGAGTCCTTTATAAATGGGATAAATACTGAGAGAGGGAGGCTCAGAGACAGAGAAAAAAGACCCAAAAGCTGAGAGAGAAAGTCGCAGAACAAGAGGCTGAAATCAACTGAACTGAGGAGAGAGAAAGTCAAAGGAGGAGCGGCCAGAATCTGAAAACAACAGAACATCGAGAAGACAAAGACAAGCAGATTGCCATGTGCCTGACTGCCCACAGTTGCAGCTTGGGGAGAAAGCATCACCTGATGATGCCTTGGTTTGGACATTTTTCTTGGCCTCGAAACTGTACGCTTTTAAACTAACAAATCCCCATTATAAAGGCTTACCCATTTCAGGTATATTGCCTTGGCAACTCTTATCAAACTAAAACAGCAACTATACCAGTATCTCCAATTTTCCCTATTTGCTCCTGATGCCATGACTGTACACTTGGGTACACATTATATTGTGTACTTTTAGTAATGAACATCCTTATACATCAGAAATACCCACAATTTCAAGTGATAACAAATTATCCATTTTCAATCGGCATGCTTAGAAAGGATTCTTAAAGAATTTCAAAAAATGTAATGATACTGTAAAGTCATAATTATAGGCCATGCTATATAATTAAGGAAAATCATAAACACTAAGTTATATAGTTGTCATGCAAATATCACTTGACAAAATTTGTAATTAATAATATTGTGTCAGATAACTAGTAACAATTCTCTTCAACTTCCATTTAGGAAGACTAAAAAATGTTTCAGTATTCAGCAAGATATAGTAGTACACAAAGGGTAAGGTAGAGATGTGGATTCCCATAAGAAACAAAAAATAAGAGTAAAGTATACATATCCAGATATAAAATATTAGGATAAATTTTCTATTTATTAATCAACATATCAAATCATTACATGAAGTTACTCTCAAATAATAAAAAAAAGTTAAACATCATTCCAATGAGAAATATACTTATTCATGGTTAATTTAGTTTGTGTGATAACAAATTCACACATTCTTTTAAGAAAAACCAAAGGAATTTCATAGCATCATGAGAGAAAAACAGAAATTTAACCCATTTCAATAGCAAAATTTAAATTACTTCCTCAAAAAATGTTTTCAAGGACTCCCTGGGGTTCCCTAAAACCCTATTAGAGGGTCCAAAGGTCAAAACAACTTTCATAACTTTCATAATATCAAGAAGATATTATTGCTTTTTTCACTCTAATAAGATATGCAATGGTGGGTAAAATTGCTGTGCCTAGCATGAAACAAGATAGAGCCCTCAAACCTTACAAATACTGATAGTATTCTTCACTGCCATACACCCCACCTTTTAAAAAAAGGGCAGTTTCACTTAAAAAGTCCTAAAATAAAAGCAAATATTTAATAAACTTGTATCTGTCACTATACATTTGATACCTTCCCAATACCTAAAGATTTTTCTAAAGAGATCATTGATGTTACAAGAAAAAATTAGTAAATGTGAATTTTTGGTATTATATATTATATATTGTAAATATGCTCAAATATGAAGATCTGCATAAATTAAGTGAAGCAGTATTTTCCAAATGACCAAAAAAATGCAGGAAGATCACTCAAAGAAAAAGGGCAATAAAAATATGAGACTTTTTATTTAGATAATTATAGATAAACATGGGGCTCAAAGAAATAAAACAGAGATCCTGTGGATCCTTAACGCAGCTTCCCATAATGGTAACATTTTGGAAAATGATAATACAATATCACAACCGTAATATTATCACTAATACAGTTAAGACACAGAGCATTTCTATTACCTCAAAGATCCTGAATACTGCCCATTTATAGTCAGACTCACCTCCATCCTGCCCCCACATCCTCATTAAACCCTAACAAGTATTAAATCTGTACTTCATTTCAATAATTTTATCATTTTAAAAATGTCATATAAAAGGAATCATATAGTGTGTAATCTTTTTGGATTTGCTTTTATCATTCAGCATAATTGGAGATCCATTTAGATGACTGAGTTTATCAATAGTTTGTCTCTTTTTATTGCTGAGTTATATTCCATGATATGGATGTACCACAGTTTAACATTCACTTATGAATGATACTGGGTTGCTTCTAGTCTTTGGCAATTATGAAGAAAACTGCCATAAACATAATTTTGGGGACCTAGGCACTTAGCCACCTGTATGACCTAGATACAAGTTAAAGGTTAACAACCCTGCCCAGAGGGAAGAGAATGCATAGATAATGTGGTAAACTATAATTTTCCCAATGCAGTAAACATCCTTGGTAAATGTCCTTCCTATGAGCATAGTAAAAACATCACCACACCCCATATGTATACTTCACATGATGCCAGCAGGAACTCTGTTCTCACACCCTATGGAATGTTCTTGTTCTGAAACCCATTATATATCAACCTCATTTTCTCAACTTTTTATGGTGTGCTAATTTCATTTATTCTTTGACCAGCTGCAATCAAAAGATCTCTCCTGTCTGTAAGTCCCAATAAAGCTTATGATTGACTAAATGTCAGGTATGTTGTTTGGTTTCATGACCTCACCAACTCACGCCCTTTAGGAGTTGGGTTTTAACAATAATATGTACAGGTTTTCTTTTGCGGTGGAGGGCATAAATGCCCTAGAATACAATTGCTAAGTCATATGTCTTTTCAGAGTTCTTTCTATATTCTATATACTAGTCCAGTGTTGGATATGTAATATGAAAATAATTTTTCCCATTCTGTAGCTTGTTTTGTTGCCCTCCAACAGGGTCCTTCACACAGTAAAACTTGAATTTTGATAATTTGTCATTTTTCATTTTATGCCTGTTTTTGTGTCAAATCTATGAATTCTTCACCAAGTCCTCTATCTCAAAGCTTTTCTCCTATTTTTTTTTCTAAAAGCTTTATAGCTTTACATTTAGGTCTGTGATTCATTTTTAGTGAATTTTTGCTTAAGGTATAAGACTGAGGCAGACATTCATTATTTTTTGCCTATGGATGTCCACTTGTTCTATTTGTCTAAAAGACTACCTTTCCTTCAATGAATTGTTTTTGTGCCTTTGTCAAAAATCACCTGGGCATATTTGGGTGGTTCTATTTCTGGGTCCTCTATTGTTTTCCATTGATCTATGTGTTTGTCACCCTGCCAATGCCATACAATACTGATTACTGTATCTATATAATAAACCCTGAAACTGAGAAGAGTGATTACTCAAAGTAAAATCTTCAAGGGAAGCAGATGTAGCTCAAGTGATTGAGCGCCTACTTCCTACATACGAGGTCCTCGGTTTGATTCTTGGTACCTCCTAAAAACAAGACAAACAACAAACAAACAAATGAAAAAACCAACTTGGGGTAACTGGTGTAGCTCATTTGTTGAGTGCTGGCTTTCCATATATTAGATCCTGGGTTCATACCAGGCCCCAGTACTGCAAAAAAAAAAAAAAAAAAACTCTCTTTAAAAAAAATTTGGCCTATTCTATGCCCTTACACTTTTCATAAAAATGTTAGAACAATCTTTTCTATATATACAAAAATCTCTTTCTGGAATTTTGGTAGGAAATATGTTAAAACTTGTGTTATCAATTTGGGAAAAACTGTTATCTTTACTGTGTGGAGTCTTCTGATTTATTATTTTGTAGAATTTTTCAACATAAAATTCCTGTACATGCTTTGTTTTTTTTTTCAGACTTATACCTAAGTATTTTTTTCTTTTTACTTTTGGGCAAATGTAAATGGTATGGTATTTTTAATTACAGTGTTCACAAATTCAGTATTAGCTTATAGAAATACAAATCATTTTTATATGTTAATCTTATATCCTGTGATCTTGCTGAACTCAGTTCTTAGTTCTAGACAGTTTTTGTAGATTTCTTGGGAGTTTCTATGTAGAAAATTATGTCATCTTCATTTCTGATCTGTATGCCTTTTAATTCCTTTTCTTGTCTTGTTGCAATGGCTAGAACTTCCAACATGATGTTGAATACACATGATTACAGCAGACATCCTTGCCCTGGTCCTGATCTTAGAAGGAAATCATATTGTCTTTCACCATTAGGTATGGTGCTAGCTGTAATTTTTAAAAATTTTTTACATGTTTTTAATCAAATGGAGGAAATTCCACTCTATTACTAGTGTTAATGTTTTTTTTTAAGTGAATATGTGTTCATTTTGCCAAATGCCTTTTCTGCAGCAATTGGTATGATCATGTGGTTGTTTTTCTTTAATCTGTTAATAAGATGAATCACACTGACTGATTTTTAAATATTGAAACAGCTTTGAAATCCTGGAATATAACCCACTTAGTGATGTGTTTAATTGTGTATATACAGTCGAATTCTACTTGTTAATATCTTGTAAAGGATTTTGAAGCCTCTATTCATGAGGACTATTGGGCTGTTATTATTCTCTTTTTGTTTTTATCTGTCTGAGATGGTATAAGGGTAATATCAGCTTCATAAAATCAGTTGGAAAGTGTTTGCTCTCTTCTAATTTTTGGAAGAGATGATTTAGAAGTGTAATGATTAGTTTCCCCGTATTCGGAGAATTCCCTGTTATCTTTTCATTACTCATTTTTATATTGATTTCATTTTGTTTGGAGAACATACACTGCATGATTTCAGTATTTTTATTTTGCTCAGGATTGGATTATGGTTCAGACTACTGTCTATCTAGGTGTCTGTTCATGGGCACTGGAAAGGAATGCACACTCTGCTTGGGTTGGGTTTATTCTGTTGTTGCCAATTTGATACTTTCCATTGTGTTGTTGAGTTCTTTTTTATCGTCCTGAGTTTCTGTCTAGTTCTTCTATCAATTTTTCAGAACAGGGTATTGAAGTGTCCAACTCCAATTGTGATTTGTTTTTTATCTCTCCTTTCAATTCTGTTAGTTTCTATTTCACCTATTTTGCAGCTCTGTTGTTTGCTGTATAGACATTTGGCAGACTGACCCAAGGTTCCTAGATGGTCTATGTTCTTCTCTCCATCTTTCAGTTTTCTTATGTTTTACATATAATATTCAGGGTTTTTAGTCGTATTTGTATTTGTAGTTGTATTTAGGAAGAGTTTAAAGGTTATAAAGAGTTATAAAGAAAAGTATGTATACTCCATTTTCTGAGAAATGGAATTCTCTTGACCAATGGCTTTTAAAGTAACACTGTATGTCAAGATCTTTAATATGGCTTCCAATTCAGCAGTTACTTACCTCAAAGAAATTACCTACGGTCTAGCTTTGGCATAATAGCAAAAGATAATATCCATACTCACTTGAAAAGGTTTTTCAAATATCCTCTCTTGTAAACCTGACATTAGAGATTTGCAAAACAATGCCAAAATTTTCACTATTTTTTTGTTTTGAAATACATAGCTCTTTTTCATAAAATTATATTACTTAACATGGAATGAATTTATTGACACTGTAAGGGAATTAATAAATACTTATAATTTTTAATATAGCAAATCCAATAGACATAACCCACATAAACAAAAAGTTCTGGAGGCTTCAATAATTAAGAGTAATGAAGTCATGAGACCGAAAAGTTGGAGAACTAGTAATATATAACTAGCACTGGGAAACAGACTTGGCCCAGTGGTTAGGGCGTCCGTCTACACATGGGAGGTCCGCGGTTCAAACCCCAGGCCTCCTTGACCCGTGTGGAGCTGGCCCATGCGCAGTGCTGATGCGCGCAAGGAGTGCCATGCCACGCAAGGGTGTCCCCCGCGTAGGGGAGCCCCACGCGCAGGGAGTGCACCCGTAAGGAGAGCCGCCCAGCCTGAAAAGAAAGTGCAGCCTGCCCAGGAATGGCGCCACCCACACTTCCCGTGCCGCTGACGACAACAGAATCGGACAAAGAAACAAGACGCAGCAAATAGACACCGAGAACAGACAACCAGGGGAGGCGGGGAAATTAAATAAATAGATAAATTAAAAAAAAAAAAAAAAAATATATATATATATATATATATAACTAGCACTTAAAATAACAATAGAATTCAATAAAGTGCCACATAGCTGCTTCAAAAGAGTGCTACATACAATGTTTTAATTCCAAATATTGCCAAGATTTGACTGGTATGTAATAATATGAACCATGAAATCCAAGTAATCTAATACATCTTTATCCCTTTAATGTGTAATTACAAATATGAACTAACTGTAATTATAAACTGAGAATAAATCAACTTGAAATGACGTTTGTATAGATTTTCTGAGAAAATTTAAAAATAGCATGACTTTTTTTTAAAATAGTCAGTGTTCTTTGCAAAATATATTCAAGATCTTTGGTGTTTTTCAAAAAAATGTAGCTAGCATATTCACATTCAAATAATTCTCTTTTGAAAGTTCAATAATTGTCAGGATTTTCTTTATGGATTGTAAAATAATAGAATGTACCTAATAAATGCACCACATTTATCAAGGAAGATTCACATATTTCTGGAAATGTTGCTCCTTTTCTAAGAATTATCATTTTATTTTGGAACTGATTTGCACCATGTTATTGGGGGTTGTAAACACTTGCAAATCAGTAAAAATAGTTGACGAAATAAATGTTATAGGTAGTAACTTAAGTAGGGAGAAACACTGGGAAACATTTTATAATTTGTCATATTATTAATAAAATTTTTATTCATTATGATTATTTGCTTTTCTATATAACCTTGTGAATTCAGATATTTGCATAAGGAAAACTCAGATAACAAGGATCCCTTGTATTTTATCTTTTTTCCCAATGCATAACATAATGCTTCATAAATTGTAGATATTAAAAATTTCTTGACAGAAAGAATGAAAGAATGATTTGCTATTTCTCCTTATTCTCCAGATTCCCTACTAAAATTCCAAAGAGTATTTCCCAAAAGAGTACTTCAATTCAATCCTGCCCAGTAGGGAATAGAAAAGAAAAACTTTGTCGTTGTCCTCAAAGATTTTACTGTTCAAGAGATGAAAACAAATGTACAGATAAGTTAATATGAAGAAGAAAACAAGACTCTTATAAAACACAGGGTCCAAAGAAAGGGAAGAGAAGGAGTAAATGAGGGAAAGAGATCTTTGGGTAGGGAGAAACAACAGATAGGATTAAAATGAAAAGACTGAAAACTGTGGAGATAGAAGGAAAATGGCAATTGGGAACTAATGGAAGAAATCGGGTCTACCTGGAGAAGGAGGCATGAAAAAAAGGTAGAGAGGCAATTATCTCAAATATCCATTTAAAATGTGTGGCTTGTTAAGAATTGTTGAAAGGACAGTCTCAAGGACATAGAAAGACAACATTCTCCTTGTCCTTGTTCTGATCAACATTTTCATTAATTACTTGGATGAAATAATTGATGACTTACTGACTAAACTAGTAAATTTACCTGACTCAGTACATGTACAAAATCTGATTCCCAAAAGATCTTTAGAAGTCAGCATGATGGGGCTAACTCTAACATAATGAAATTTTGAAAAGAACAAGTAAGATTTGCCCACCTGGTCTAAAACCAATGGAAAAGATAAAAATGGAGAAGACTCATCTTAAACCATCAGCATCTGAAAGAAATGAGATTTTAGGGTGAAGTAAAAATTCCAAGCAGAAGAGAGACACTTCAGGAATGGCAGCATGGGGAACTCCTCAGACACTAATTACAACCATAAATGGTGAAAATTTAAACAAAATAAAGCAAAACAACCATCCAAAGTCTCTGAAAATTATCTTAAGGGCAAAAAGTGAAAAAGCAAATGGAGAAACATTAAGCAAGGAAAAACTACTAGAGCTTGGTAAGTACAATTAGAGTATGTCACATTTTAGCCAAGACCCACTCGCTCAAACTTATCCCCATCCTAAAGGAAGGTCTATTCTTGGCAGGTCCAGGCAATATTACAGGGCTCTTTCCACCTCCCAGATTCTTGTCTAGTGCCAACAGTATATTCCTTGGAAGGACAAGTCACCAGCATTTCTCATGCCCCTCCATCTCTATGCTACAAAAGTTCTCTATTCTAGGGGAGATCTGCTAAGAGGGCTAGGGTTACCTTCCTTCACACATTACATGCTTATAGGGAAATGGTACTTATCACACTCTCATGGGGAAACAGTTCTACTTTTGGCAGGAATAAGCCAAGAATACAGGGTCCCTATTGCCCTTACCCTTGCTCACTTAAAGGACACAGATTCCGCAACAGGAAAGACAAGCCAAGAACACCAGGGGTTCACATCCTCCCAGCAATCTGCTCATAAAGCAAGAGTAAAATTTTAAGAAAAGTGACAATGTCCCCATTCCTCACTCCAAAGTAGTTCTGCCATGGTTTTTCCCAGAGAGAAAGGAAAGATTTTTAAAAGTTCAGAAATTCTTGCTAAAGATTTGGAACTGAGGATGTTAAGTTCAAGCTCAAGGATGCTATCAAAAACAATGGAGAGTCTGGGGACCAAGCAATTAAGAAGACGCTGGTAGCTCCAGGGTATTAACAAGCGAAACCTTCAATGAGCTGTAATATTAACAAAAATAATCAGGGGAAGAGATGCCTTAGAAGAGACCTCCTGGGGTCAGAACAAGCCTCAAATATTAGACTCAAAAACAAACCCTCCAAAAGAGGCTGATTTTAATTGGATTAGACTGTGGAGCAATTTACACTCCAGGAAATTGTTAAAAACAATAGAGCAATAAGCCAAAACTGAGGGGAGGCTAACAGCTGGGTATGATAATAATAGAGAAATGTCAAGTAGAACCTTAACAAAACAGGGAAAGACTCAAAAAAAGCTCTGCTTAACACACTGTTATTCCAGGGTGCTGTGTATATACTTAATCATGAACCCCTGAAGGAACAAAATCAGAGGGAACACACTAGCAAGAAAATAGATAATTGAAATAGTTCAGTCAAGTCACTAAAATATACAAAAAACGAGAAGAAGCCTAGGTGGGGGGAGACATCAGTATCCAGGATGCTATAATGTCTAAACAGTACTATTTTCAAAAAAAAAATTTTTAGGCCTGTAAGGAAACATAAAAGTATGATCCTTAACTCCCTAGAAATGAGCCCAAAAGTCAGACATAGCCAAAAATTCTAGGAAGTTATTATATGTTCAGAGAATTAAAGGAAATCACACTTAAAGAAGTAAATGAAGGTAAAGTACAATTTCTAAAAAAAAAGAGAGAGAATAACAATAAAGAGGTATTGTTTTTTTAATTCAAATGAAATTTTGTAATTAAAAAATACAATAAACAAAAAGAAAATTCACTAGAGGAGCTCAACAATAGATTTAAATTGACAGAATAAAGAATCAGTGAATTCAATGACCAACAGAAATTATGCAGTCGAAAGAACAGAGAGAAAAAAGAAGAAAATGGAACAGATCATACAAGACCTATTGACTGAAAACTTCCCAAATTTGATGGAAAACACTGATCTACAAATCCAAGAGACTCAACTAACTCTAATTAGGATATAAAGAGATCCATACAGAGACATCAAAATTAAAATGTTAAAATAAATATCTTGAAAATTGGAAGAGAGAAATGACTCATCATAATGGAACTACATTAAAATTCACATCTCACTTCTCAGCTGAAATAAGGGAGTTCAGAAGGCAGAAGGAAAACATATTCAGGTTGCTCAAAGGAAAAAAATACTGTCAACAAAGAATCTTATATCATGAAAAATGTATTTTAAAAATGAAGGCAAAATAAAGACATCCACAGATAATAAAAGTTGTCAGAATTTGTTGCTAGTAAACCAACATTACAGGAAATACTAAAAGTTTTCAGTGCAGAAAGCAAGTTATACAAGACAATAAATCAAATATAAACACATACACATAACAAACAAAGAACTCTGGCAAATGTAATTATGTAGGCAATTTGAAAGACAGTAAAATTGCGTATTTTTTTTCCCTTTCTTCCCTTAACTGATTTAAGAAGCAACTGCATAAGCAATATATGTAAGCATAATGTTAAGACTATAACATATAGAAATAAAATATATTTTACGATAACAGCACAATGGATGTGTATAGTAGAAGGCTGTATTTCATAAGGAAATGACATAAGATGGTAAGTCCATTCCACAGGAATAAATGGAGAAAATCAAACCTGATAAATTTAATATAATGATATCTATAAATTCATACATATGTTTTTTTTTCTCTTAGCATGATGTGAAAAGACTAAATTTTATAACATAATCATCATAACAATGTATTTTTTAGTTTGTAAGTACATAAGTGTAGTATGTATAGTAACAAAAGTAACAAAATGGAGGAGAAAGAATAGAGCTTTATAGGTGTCAAGTATCTCTATCTCCCTGGAATTCAGTTATATAAATCTGAAATAATTCTCGTAAGTTGAGATAAATACAGCAAACTATAGAAAAACCCATGAAGAAAGTAACTAAAAAATTAGTTTAAAAAAAGCATCAAAGGAATTAATGTTAAACCTAAAAGATATTCACTTAATGTGAAAGAAAGCAGTAAAGGAATAGAGGAAAAATGAAAGACACAAGACACATAAAAAACAGAAAGTGAGATGGCGTACACCAATGATTTTAGCAGCATTATTCACAATAGACAAAAGGTAGAAGAAACCCAAGTGTCCAAAACAGATGAATGGATAAGCAAGATGTAGAATATATTTACACAATGGAATACTATTCAGTCATAAAAAACAATGATGTTCTGATGCTACATGGATGAACCTTGAAAACATGACGTTGTGTGAAATAAGCCAGGTGTGTGCATGCACACACACACACATATACAGAAAAATATTGTATGGTCTTGCTTAAATTAAATCTCTAGAACAAGCATATTTCTTAGAGATGGATAGATAGTACATTATAGGTTTTGGAGGCTGACCTCCAGTCAGGGTGAGGGAGTTATTATTTAAAGTGTGTAAAAATTCTGTTTGAGGGAAGTGGACTTGGCCCAATGGATAGGGCGTCCGCCTATCATTGGGAGATCCGTGGTTCAAACCCCGGGCCTCCTTGACCCGTGTGGAGCTGGCCCATGTGCAGTGTTGATGTGTGCAAGGGGTGCCCTGCCACACAGGGGTGTCCCCCACATAGGGGAGCCCTAAGCACCAGGAGTGCAGCCCCGTAAGGAGAGCCGCCCAGCGTGAAAGAAAGTACAGCCTGCCCAAAAATGGCACCGCACACATGGAGAGCTGACACACAAGATGATGCAAAAAAAAAAAAAAAAAAAAAAGAAACAGATTCCTGGTGCCACTGATAAGGATAGAAGCAGTCACAGAAGAACACAGAGTGAATGGCCACAGAGGGCAGACAACCGGGGGGGGGGGACGGGGAAGGGGAGAGAAATTTTTAAAAAAATTTGTTTGAGGTGATGAAAAGATGAAAAAGTAGGGGTAATAGAAATTGGTGGTGGTAGAACAATGTTGTGAATGTAATAAATAGTAATTAGCTTTACTTAAAAATGGTTAAAATGGGTAATTTTGAGTTCTATATATGTTACCACAATAAAAAGTTAAAAAGTAAAATAACATTAAAAAATAAAAGTGAAATAACATTAAATGTAAATTCAACCAAAAGCACAGATTGTTAAGACAGGATAAGAAAACACAAAACCCAATTATTAATATATGAAGTATACAGGAGACACATTTTATATTCAGAGATACATAGGTTGAAATTAAGAGGATAGAAAATATACATCATATAAACAGTAACCACAGCAGAGCTGGAGTGACCATATTAATCTCAGACTATATAGACTTCAGGAAAAAACTAGAAATAAAAAGGAATATTTTATAATGATAAAAGGATAATCTATCAGAAATCCATAAAAATTGCAAAGATATAGGTGCCTATTAACAAAGTTCAAAATTGTATTAGGCAAAAGCTAACATAATTGAAAGGAGAAATAGAGAAATCAATGATAATAGTTGGAAATTTTAAAAAACAAATTTCAGGAATGAACAAAACAACTAGTCAGAAGATCAACAGGAAAACAGAAGACTTGAACAACAGTATAAACCAACTAGACCTGCAATATAACTACAGAATATTCCACTCAACAAAAGCATAATGCACATTCTTTTTATGTATACATAGAACATTCTCCAAGATCAAACATATTCTAGGCCAATAAAACAAGGCTCAATAAAATTTAAAGGATTTAAAAATCATATAAAGTATAGTCTCCAACCACAATGGCAGGGAATTAAACATTAGAACAGAAAGAAAACCGAAAGTATTTGTTACTAAAAGGCCCACCTTACAACAAACACTAAAGGAAGGTCATCAGACTGAAAGCATGTGATCACAGACAGTAATTCAAAGTCACACTCCTCCCAAAAAAAGACATTCAGTAAAGGTGATTATAAAAGACAATATACATGCATATTTCTTAACTGACTTAAAAAGCAAGTGTACAAAACAATACATAAATAATTGTTTTCTTGGGCCTATAACACATTGAAATGTAATATATATGACAATAACAATACAATGAAGGTTATTGGTAATACATAACATTAGATGCTATCCTGAATCCACAGGAACTAAACAAGAGAACCAGAAATAAAAAGATTACTACCAAAAACTATATAAATATATATTTGTTCTCCTTCATTTTCTCATTTTCTTTAACAGGCACAAAGTTAGATAAAACAATAATTGTAACAATGCACTGTTGGGTTTGTAACATATATAGATGTAATATGTATAACAATATGGCCCAAAAAGGGAGAAGAGGAAACAGAGTAATATAGGAGTAACGCTTCTATATCCCACAAGAATTGAGTTAATATAAATCTCAAGTAGATTCTGATAACTTAAAATGCATGTTATATAGCCTGCAAGATTGGGCAGGAGAGAGTGTAAACTACAATGTAAACTATAATCCATGTGTACTGGCAATGCACCAGAATATGTTCACCAATTATAGTGAATGTACCACACTAATGAGGGATGTTGTTGATGTGAGAAAATGTGGGAGGTGTAGGGAGCAGGGCATATGGGAATCCCTTTTATATTTTTATGGAACATTTATGTATCTTTTAAAAAAATAGAAAATATATATATTTTTAAAAGATGCACATTATAAGCCCTTTAGTAAATACAGAGAAAATACTCAAACAAGAGAGTGAAAAATTGTTAAAGGAAATAAAACCTTACACTAGAAAATATTTACTAAATGCCATAAATAGCAATAAAGGAAAGACAGGAAAACAAAACAATTAGGAGCTTTATAGGAATAAAAGTAAAATGGCCTACGTAAATTCACTTATATCAATAAGGACATTAAAGTGAATGGACTAAATCAAAATGCACAAACTTTCAAACTGGATAGTGAAACAAGATTTAAGTACACACTGTCTATAGGAGACAAACTTTAGATTCAAAGATACAAATAAGATCAAAGCAAAAGGATGGAAAAAGATACCATACAAACGGCAACCATAAGAAATCCAGAGTGGTTATGTGAATATCAGACAATATAGACCCAAACAAAAAGTATTACTAGAGATGAAGAAGGTAATTTTATAATGATAAAGGGTCAATCCATCAAGAAGATATAATGATTATAAACATAAGGCACCCAACAAAATATTGCCAAACTACACTGAGCAAAACTTGACAGAATAGAAGAACTAATTAGTTCAATAATAAGTAAAGACTTAACTATTCCACTTTCAGTAATGGATGGAATAACCAAGCAGATATTCAACAAGGGTGTAAACACTTAAGACTATAAAGCACCTATAATCAATAAAAATCTTTCAGAACACTCAACTCAACAAAGGCAGAATATACATTCTTAAGCACATGTAACATTCTCCAGGATATAGCATATGCCACACCATAAAATAAGCCTCAATAAATTTTAAAGTATTAAAATCATATAAAGTATGTTCTCCAACTTCAATAGAAAAACACTAGGAATAAATAACATAAAGAAACTCGAAAGATTAATATGTAAAAATTAAAGAACACACTCCTAAACAGCCAAAGGTTCAAAGTAAAATTGCAAGGAAAATTAGAAAACACTTTTGTTACCAGATTTTGTCTAGGTTCTTGACTATGTTACTGAAATGAATTTCAAGAGCACATCAGGTGAGCAGGCCAGTAATTTATTCAGGCAGGGAGGGACAAGAAATGGGAGAAAATAACAGACCATGGGTCCCAGGTGAAGAGGAAGGAGCTGAAAAATGATAAAGAGCCTGATTTACAGACTATAATTTCCTATTATAGATTATAAATCCCCAGGTTTACTTGTGTAGTGATCCAAGCAGGGGGAGAAGGTGGCCTGAATTGGGGTCCAAAGATGAGAAAGAGTTCAGGCCTTGCGCCTGCTTTTTGAACTATTAATTATTCCACCCCTTTGCTAACGGCAGAGAAGGAATTTCAGCTATTTACTGTTTTGATTGATTACCTCCCCATTAATTCCCCATGAGGGCCCAATGATAAAGTCCTTGGGGAATATCTGAGGCTTTTCTTGGCTTCCAGAGGAAGTCCTGTACTGAATGGCAGAATCTTGGGGAGGGTCTTCCAGCAGCCATCTTGGGGGTTATTGATGTCCATGTGGACTCTCTACCAGGCTCTGGATCCATCTATTGATTCCTTATCTTACAAGCCAGATTCACTTTGATATGAATAAAAATAGAAACAAAGCATACCAAAAATTATGGGATATAGCTAAAGTACTGCTAAGAGAGAAGTGTATAGCTGTAAATGTTATATAAAAAAGATCATTAATAACTTCATCTTCAATTTTAAGGCACTGAAAAGCAAAGCAAACAAAACCAAAAGCAAGTAGAAGAAGTACTAAAACTTAGAGCAGAAATTAATGAAATAAAGAAGAAAAAAATCAACAAAACCAAGTTGCTTCCTTGAAAAGATAAAGTTTGACAAACCCATAGGTAGAGCTAGACTGACCACAGAAAATAAAGACTCAAATTTCTAAAATCAAGGATGAAAAAAAGGACATAACTAACAACCTACAGAAATGAAAAGGACCATAAGGGAATATGATAAACAACCTCAGGCTAACTTTAATGAAACAGCAAATTCCTAGAAAGACAAAAACTACCAACACTGACCCAAGAAGAAATAGTAAATCTGAATAGACCCACAAATTAAGAGACTGAATTAGTAATTTACAAACTGCTGAGAAAGGAAAGCCCAGGCCCAGTGGCTTAACTAGTAAATTATACTAAAGGTTTTAAGAAGAATTAATACTAATTTTTCTCAAACTCTTCCAAAAAATGAAAAAAGAAAAAAGGAAAGAAAAAGAAAAAAGAAAAAAAAAAAGAGGAAGCAACTCATTCCAGCTCATCCTGAGGTCAATATTGCCCCAACACCAAAACCAAAGATGTCACAAGAAAACTACAGACCAACATCCTTCATAAATACAGATGTAAATATCTTCAACAAATAACAAGAAACTGAATAAAGCAACATAAAAAAGGACTATAACCCCTTTTATACCTATTAATATGACCAAGTGGAATTCATCCTAGGAAAGTAATATCAGTTTAGCATCCAAAAACCAATTAACATAATATACTATATATCAATGAAATAAAAGACAAAAGCCACGTGATCATCTCAATAGAAGCAGAAAAAAAATCTGATGATATTCAGTAACTATGATTTTTTAAAAACACTCAACAAGCTAGGAACAGATAGGTAATGTCTCAAACATATAAAGGTCATTTATAAAAACTCCACATGTAATATACTTAATGATAGACTGAAAGCTGACCCTCTAAAATCAAGACAAATGCAATGATTTTTGCTTGTTATTTTCATTCAGTAATTACCGGGGCTTGTAGCCAAGGTAAGAAGACAAGAAAAGAAAAGGCATCCTGGTTAAAATGGAAGATATAAAACTATCTGTATTTGCAGACGATATGATCTTGCATATAGAAAACCCAAAGGAATCCATTAAAAAACCATTAGAAGAGGATTAAATAAGGTTAGAAGATACAAGATCAATGTACAAAAGTAAATTGTATTTTTGTTTACTAGCAATGTGCATAAAATTTGAATTGATCCAAAAATAAATTAAGACTACCATTTATAATATCAGTAAATTAGATATAAACTTAACAAAGAATTGCAAAGCTTGTACTGTGAAAACTACAAAACATTATTCATCAAATTAATCTATACATTTGGTACAATTCATATCAAAATCCAAGCTGCTTTTTTGTAGAAATGGACAGGCTGAATCTAAAATTTATATAGAAATTCAAGGGACCCAGAAAAGCTAAAATAATCTTGAAAAAGAACAAAGTTGAAGGACTCAAACCTACCAATTTGAAAACTATTTAAAAATGCACTGCATTAGTGCGGTGCTGTCATAAGGATAGACATATAGATCAATAGAACAGAATTAAGAGTCCAGAAATAAATCCTAACAGTTGGATTCAACTGATTTTTCAAGACAGCTGCCATGACAATTCAGTGAGGAAAGAACTGTCTTCCCAAAAAATGGTGCTAAGACATTTGGATATCCACATGCAAAGGAATGAAATGGGACATTATTACACCACATGCAAAAATCAAGAAGGGATCATAGAACAAATATAAGGTATAAAAGCTTAAAACTCTTAAAATAAAACATGAAGAGGGATCTTCCTGACCTTGAGCTAAGCAATGGTTTCTAAGATATGCCACAACAACTAAAAGCACCAAAAAAAAACCAAAAAACAAAAAAAAAAAACACAGAAGTTGGACATCATTGAAATTAAAAACCTTGTGCTTCAAACAACATCATCAAAACTGTGGAGAGATAATGCATAGAATGGGAGAAAAAATTTGCAAATCATATAGCTGATAAGGGACTTGCATCCAGACTATATAAAGATATGTCACAATCCTTTTATTGAAAAGGACAAATAATGAGCAAAAAAATTTCAACAGACATTTCTCCAAAGAATATATACAAATGGCCAGAAAGCACATGCAAAGACGCAAAACCAAAGTACCATTCTACTTGCTACTGTCTGAAAGTTTTCTTTTCTCATGGATGTATGTCCAGGAGTTATATGGTAACTCTGTGTTTAATATTTTGTGGAAGTGCCAAGCTTTTTCCAAAGGGGCTGAACAATCGAACATTCTCACCAGCAGTGTATAAAGATTCCAGTTTTTCAACATCCTTGTAAAAACTTGTTAATAATACTTTCTATCATTTTGATTGTAGCTGTCTTAACAAGTAGGAAGTAGAATGGTACTGAGGTTTTGCATCTTTGCATGTACATCCATGAGAAAAGAAAACTTTGCAGATGACATGATCCTGCATATAGAAAATCCAAAGGAATCTTTCTGGGAAGCTGCAAGCCAAGCCACAGAGGCTAGTGCCCATCCTACTCTAGGGGAGGAAACCGCCTCAGAAGCTATTCCGTGGCTGGTGTTATAAATTTCATTTCCCATAAACGGTGGAGGAAGAGACAGATGTCCACTGACCTCAGCTCCTGATTAGTGGACTCGGATGGCTGAAGTATAATCTTAGAGTCAGCTAGGGTCTGAATGTGTCCAAGCTGGAAAGAGTCCAGTAGCTGGCATTCTGACTCCGAACCCCAGAATGAGAGGAAGCGTGGCTGACTGAAATTCAGTGAAATTAGGGACGGGCTTCTTTCCACCAAGATCGGACGGCAGCCCTAGCCTAGGCTCCAGCCCCACCTCCAACATCGAGGTAGCTGGCAGGACCTGCAACAGGCTCTCCAGGCAACTACAAGTGCTCTCTGTTGGCACAGGCTGAATAATCGGACACCTGGGGCTGTATTCCCACACCCCAAGAGAATAGGAAAGGAACTTGGTATCCTCGGCCTCTCCGGGCAATGGTAAAGTTTTCAGCCCACACAAACAGGTTTGTTAAGTGCCTTTGAACCCATCTCCACCTCTGTCCCCCAACAGGATAGCAGGGGGCGGGTCTTGCCTCAACCTCTCAGGGCAACAGTTTTGGGCTGCAGAAGCCTGACTGTTGGGCACCTGTGGCTCCACCTCCGTCCCCAATAGGACAAGAGATGGACTGTGTTTGCCTAGCCCCTTTTTGGATAACTGCAGATGCTTTTAGCCCACACAGCCTGGTCTGGCGGGTACTTGTGGACCCACTTTCACCCCACAATAGGAAAGAAGGGGGCCAGGCTTTCCACAGTCTTTTTGGACAACAGAAGACCTTAGGTCCACATGAACTGAACTATTGGATGCCTATGAATCCACCCCCATCCCCAATAGGATAGGAGGGGTCTGGTATTTCCACATCCTCTCTAGACAATGGAGGGTACTTTCAGCCAACAGGGACTGACCTGTCAGGTGCCTGTGGATTCAACCCCATGCCTTAAAAGGATAGAAGGGGGCTGGTGTTTCCTCAGCCTCTCCAGGCAATAGCAGGTATTCTTGGCCTAAAGGGACGACTGTTGAGTGCCCAAAGAACTACCCCCACTACCCAATAGGTTAGGAGGGGGCGGGTGCTTCCTCAGCCTCTCTGGGCAACAGTGGGTACATCCAGCCTACAAGACTGAACTGTTGAGCATTTGTGGTTCTGTATCCACCCCCTAAAGGGCAGAAGGGACAGTACTCCCTCAGTCTCTCCGGACAACAGGAGGCATATTTGGCCCACAGAGATTAGACTGTTGGGCACTCCAAAGGGTCCATTCCCACTCCCAGCAGAGAGAGGGTCTGGTGATACATCAGTTTACGTGAGCAACTGTGGTCATTTTGGACCCACTCAGCATAGAATGCTCACCAAAACCATAGCTCCATCCCTGCCTAAGGTAGGGGAGGAAGGGGTGTGAAACTTCATCAGTGTCTCGGGCAACTACAGACAGTCTTGCACCCAACATAGGTTATTACACATGGCTGCAGCTCTGCCCCTACCCCTGATAGAAGAGAAAGGTGGAAGAAGCTTCATCACTTCCTAGGCCAATGTGGGCAGCTTCAGCCTCCATAGCTTATGGCACCAACTACATCCTTGGCTCCTACTGCACAACCAGCAAGGGAGAAAAGATAAGAAATCCCTAAACTAAAGGGAGAACTGCACCCAGAATAAATACATCTAGCAAGCCAGATGTGGAAATACCAACAAAAAATCACAATCCATACAAAAAAAACAGGACAAGATGGCCCAATTAAAGGAACAAGATAAGCCTACAGATGACATAAAGGAGTTGAGACAACTAATCTTAGAAGTTCAAACAAATCTCCCTAATAAATTCGATGAGATGGCTAAAGAGATTACGGATATTAAGAAGACATTGGATGAGCACAAAGAAGAATTTGAAAGCATACATAGAAAAATAGCAGATCTTATGGGAATGAAAGATGCAATAAATGAAATAAAAAATACACCATAGGCATATAAAGCAGATTTAAGGAAACAGAAGAAAGGATTGGTGAGCTTGAAGACATGGCCTCCAAAAGTGAACAAATAAAAGAACAGATGAAGAAAAGAATGGAAAAAGGTCTTAGGGAACTAAATGAGAGCAAGAGACGTGCAAACATATGTGTCATGGGTGTCCCAGAAGGAGAAGAGAAGGGAAAGGAGGCAGAAAGAACATCTGAAGAAATAATGGTGGAAAATTTCCCAACCCTATTGAAGGACATAGATATCCATGTCCAAGAAGCACAACGTATTCCTATCCAATATACACAAACAGACCAACTCTGAGACACATACTAATTAGAATGTCAAATGCCAGAGACAAAGAGAGAATTCTGAGAGCACCAAGAAAAAAGCAATGCATAACATATAAGGGATACCCAATAAGATTAAGTGCCAATTTCTCATCATAAACCATGGAGGCAAGAAGGCAGTGATATGATATATTTAAGATACTTCAGGAGAAAAACTGCCAACCAAGGATTTTATACCCCACAAGATTATCTTTTAAAAATGAGGGTGAGATTAGAATATTCACAGATAAACAGAAACTGAGAGCATTTATAACAAAAAGACCCACTTTGCATGAAATACTAAAGGACGTGTTACAGCCTAACAAGAAAAGACAGAAGAGAGAGGCCTGGAAGAGAGTCTAGAAATCACAACTATATCAGTTAACAGTAACTAAAAGTGTCAAATATAAAATGACAGATAAAATGCAAAGATCTAAATGGATGAAATAAGAACTGCCTTTACAGTAATAACATTGAATGTTAATGAATTAAACTCCCCAATCCAAAGACACAGACTGGCACAATGGATAAGAAAATATAAGTCATCTACATATTGTCTGCAAGAGACTCACTCACCTTAGACCAAGGATACCAATAAACTGAAAGTGAAAGGTTGGAAAGATACTCCACACATGCAGTACCCAAAAAAAAGCTGGGGTAGATATACTTATATCATATGATATAGACTTTGAAAGCAAAATTATTATTAGAGACAAGGAAGGAAATTATATATTAATAAAAGGGATGATTCACCAGGAAGAAATAACAATCACAAATATATACCCAACTAAAGAGGATGCCCTAAGATACATGAGGCAAACACTGGCAAAACTGAAGGTAGACTTCAATACACCACTCTCAGCATTGGATAGAACATCTGAGAAGACTTCAATACACCACTCTCAGCATTGGATAGAACATCTGAGAAGAAGATCAATACAGAAACAGAGAGCTTGAGTAATACGATAAATGGACTAAACCTAACAGACATATATAGAACACTGCACCCCAAAACAGCAGGATATACAGTCTTTTCAAGTGTTCATGGATCTTTCTCCAGGATAGACCATATGTTGGGACACAAAGCAGATCTCAATAAATCCAACAAAATCGAAATTATGCAAAGCACTTTCTCTGATAATGGAATAAAGCAGGAAATCAACAAGTGGGAAATAAAGGGAAAATTCACATATATATGGAAATTAAACAATACACTCTTAAATAATCAGTGGTTCAAAGAAGAAATTTCAAGAGAAATCAATAAATATCTTGAGACGAATGACAATGAGAATACAACATATCAGAACCTATGGGATGCTGCAAAGGCAGTGTTGAGAGGAAAATTTATAGCCCTCAATGCTTACATTAAAAAGAGCTAAAATCAATTACCTAAATACACAGCTGGAGGAGCTAGGAAAAAAAATATAGCAAGCTAATCCCAAAGCAAGTAGAAGGAATGAAATAACAAAGATCAGAGCAGAGATGAGTGACACTGAGAACAAAATAGCAATAGAGAAAATGAACAAAACCAAAAGTTGGTTCTTCGAGAAGATTAACAAAATCAACAAATCCTTAGCTAGACTGACTAAGAAAAAAAGAGAGAAGATGCAAATAAATGAAATAAAAAATGAAAAGGGGAACCCCACAGAAATAAGAAGAATCATAAGAGGATACTATGAACAATTTTATGCTAAAAACCTAGACAATGTAGTTTCACATAAACAATGATGAAATGAAAAATTCCTAGGAAAGTACAAACAACTTATACTGATGCTAGAAGAAATAGAAGACCTCAACAAACCAATCACAAATAAAGAGATTGAAACAGTCATCGAACAGCTCCCCAAAATGAGAAGTCCAGACTAGATGGTTTCACAGGTGAGTTCTACCAAGCATTCAAAGATTTAATACCAGTCTTACTCAAGCTCTTCCAAAAAATGAACAATAAGGAACACTACCAAACTCATTCTATGAAGCCATAACACCCTAATACCAAAGCCAGATAAAGATATTACAAAAAAGAAAATTACAGACACATTTCTCTAATGAATACAAAAGGCCATATATGAAAAACCCACAGTTAACATTGTACTCAATGGTGAAAAACTAAAAGCTTTCCCATTGAGATCAGGGACAAGACAAGGATGACAACTGTCCCAATTGTTGTTCAATATAGTGCTACAAGTTCTAACTAGAGCAATCAGGCAAGAAAAAGAAATAAAAGGCATCCAAATTGGAAAGGAAGAATTAAACTTTCACTATTCGCAGATGATATGATTGTATATCTAGAAAGTCCCAAAAAAATCTACAACAAAGCTGCTAGAGCTAATAAATGGTTTCAGTAGAGTGTCAGGATACAAGATCAATATGCAAAAATCAGTGTTGTTTCTATATACTAATAATGCACAATGTGAGGAAGAAGTCAGGGAAAAATTCCATTTAAGATAGCAACTAAAAGAAACAAATATTTAGGAATAAACTTAACCAAAGATGCAAAGCACTTGTATTCAGAAAACTACAATGCATTGCTAAAAGAAATAAAAAAAGACCTAAATAATTGGAAGAAGGTTCCTTGCTCATGAATTAGAAGACTAAATGTCATTAAGATATCGGTTCTACCCAAATTGATAAACAGATTCAATGCAATCCCAATAAAAATTCCACCAGCATTTTTTAAGCAAATGGAAAACACAATTATCATATTTATCTGGAAGGGTAAGAGGCCCTGAATAGCCAGAAACATCTTAAAAAGGAAAAGTGAATTTGAAGAACTCTCACTTCCAGATTTTACATCATATTACCTAGCTACAGTGGTAAAAACATGGTATTGGCATAAAGATAGACACATAGACCACTGGAACCAAACTGAAGGTTCAGAAACAGACCCTCACATCTATAGCTAAGTGATTTTTGACAAGCCTGTCAAGCCCTCCCAGTTGGGGCAGAACAGTTTATTCAACAAATGTGCTGGCAGAACTGGATATCCACAGCCAGAAGAAAGAAAGAAGACCCCCTACCTCACACCTTATACAGAAATTAACTCAACATGGATCAAAGACCTACATTTAAAAGGAAGTACAATAAAGCTCCTAGAAGAAAATGTAGGGAAACATCTTCAAGACCTGGTGGTAGATGGTGGATTCTTAAACCTTCAACCAAAAGCATGCAACAAAAGAAAACATGGATAAATGGGACCTCCCCAAATGTAAACATTTCTATGATTCAAAGGACTTCATCAAGAAGGTGAAAAGGCAGCCCAGTCAATGGGAGAAAATACTTGGAAACCACTGATCTAATAAGGGCTTGATTTCCATTCTATATAAAGAGATCATACAACTCAATAATAAAAGAGCAAGCAATCCAATTAAAAACTGAGCAAAAGACTTAAATAGACTTTTCTCCAATAAGGAAATACAAATGGCCAAAAAGCACATGAAAAAATGTTCCATATCACTAGCTATTAGGGAAATGCAAATTGAAACAACAGGATATCATCTAATACTACATGGAATGGCCATTATTAAAAAAAACAAACAACAATAAGTGCTGGAGAGGACGTGGAGAAGTAGGAACACTCCTTCACTGTTGGTGGGAGTGTAAAATGGTGCAGCCTCTGTGGAAGACAGTTTGATGGTTCATCAGGAAGCTAGATATAGAACTGAAAACTATGAAATGAAGAGATATCTGCGCACCAGTTTTCATAGTGGCATTGTGAAAAGATGGAAACAACCCAGTGTCCATCCATCAATGAATGGATAAACAAAATGTGGTATATACATATGATGGAATATTATGCTGCAGTAAGAAAAAATGAAATTGGGATATGTGATAACATGGATGAGTTTTGAAGACGTTATACTAAGTGAAGGAAGCCAGACACAAAAGGACAATATTGCATAGTCACATTAATATGAACTAAATACAAATAATAAACACATGGAATTAAAACTTAGAGTATAGGTTATTAGGAGATGAGAGGAGGGTTGAGAAGAACTATGGATGTTTAATGTATGTAGAATTTTTAAATAACTTGACTGTAAAAGTGTGGAGATGGACAGAGTTGATAGTAACATAGTGAGTAGCAACTCACTATAAATGGGACTGCAACTGAAAAAGGTAGTCTGGGGAAGTAAATGTCAATAGAAAAAAATCTAAAGAATAATCTAGGGACTGAATAACACAGTGAACCCAGAGGTGGTTGAGAACTGTGGTTAAGAGTGCAAATGCAAGAGAGTCCTTTTGTGAGCTAGAGCAGATATACATCACTATTGCAGGATGATGGGAATATGGAGAAACTTGGGAAAACTACAATTAGTGTGACCTACAGCCTATGGTTGACAGCAATACTATAATATTCTTGCATCAATGCCAAAGCTGTACTGTGTTGATAACGGGGGTGTATGGAAAAAGTGTGCCAAATGTATGCTATGTACCATGATCGGTGGTAACAGACCAATGATATTGTCTCATAATCTGTAACAAATGTTCCACCAGGGTGTGGAGTTGTATGGGAAATCTACACATCTGACTGACTGTTTTGCAAGTTCACAATATCTGTAACAAAAATAAATTTAGAAAAAAATAGTATGGGTTGGAGGAAATATACACCAAATGTAAGATAAGGACTATAGGTGGTAGTAATATTTCGATGATGCTCTTGCATAGTTTGTAACAAATGTTTCACAACAATACAAAGAGTTAGTAGAGGGGTGATGTATGAGACACCTGTGTGATGTTATGTATGTTTATTTTGTAAGTTCACAATCTTTACTATACACTTATTTATGCATGTTCATGTATGAATATTTCAATAAAAAATTAAAAATTAAAAAAAAATTTCCCAGTTGGTGGAGGTGATTTAATTATCATCTCCCAAACAACAGTATAGAGAAAAAAATATTATCTCCTAGTTTTTCTTTTGTTATTTCCTTGCTAATTTACAATGACTCCCAAGCAGTTGTTTCTTAGGAAACTCAGTAAGGAAGCATACATATGCACACTTTTGATTAGAAAACATATTTGCATGGCTGGTTATTGTCTTCCCAACCAACAGCCAACAATCTTCCACTGAAAAATCCATAGAGAACTTCATATACAGGATGAAACAACCATTGAGGCTTTCCCTTTATAGCTGTTTAATCTTACTTTCAGTCTTTTAGTATATTTACTAGTAGTACTTTCATACTTTTAGTATGTTTAGTCTCACTCCTCAGATACCAGTATAAACTGAAATAAAAGGAAACAAAATATTCTACTCCTAACAAAAATTGAAATATTTTTTAAAAGTTTATAAGATGAAGATTAAATGGTCAATAATCATATATATATAAACTATACAGAAGCAACATTTTCAAATATTTTAATAACAGTGCTTAGATGGCCAATGCTTATATGTATTCATATTTTTTCCATTTTAAAAACAAGTTATTGAAGTATATCTTTCATAAATGAATATTCATAAACAAAAAGTATATAAGTTGTGAACTTACAAAACAAACATGGATAACATCATACAGAGCTCCCATACATCACCTCACCACAAACACCTTGCACTGTTGTGAAGTACTTGTAACAAATTATGAAAGAGCATCATCAAAGTATTACTACTAATTACAGTCTGTATCTTACATTTAGTGTATTTTTCCCCCAACCCACCCTATATTTTTTTGTTTATAAACCATACAATTTATCTAATGCATACAACCATTGGCATTTGGTATGATCACCAAGTTGTGCAATCATCATCTCAATCAATATTAGAGCATTTTCATAGCTAAAAAAAAAAACAAAAACCTACCACTATCATACCTGTGGCCATTTGATATTCATGAATTTCAAAGAGATATTGGATTGCATTTGTGAACTGATCTGACCCTCCCAGCACATTAGATTGGATAGGATTCAGAGGTTTCATTTTTACTAGATTAAATAATGATTAAGGCTTTGATTGGGCCACATGAGTAGGACACTGAGTCCCCGACCCTTGGTGGGTGGGGACTTGGTAGGCGTAGATACCACAGAGAAGAGAGTTTGGCATTTTGATCCTGGTGCCTGGGTAGTAAACACATAGAGAGGCAGATACATGAAGGAGAAAAGGCTCAAGTGAACACAGCAGAGGCCCTGGAAAGAGAGATGAGCCATTTTCCTAATACTTTACAACTGGCCTTATGGAGAGAGCAGAGACACTGAGCCTGGACAGAAACAAGCCCCAGGAAGAGAGGAACCCAGAAAGCCTGAACTCTTGAAGATGCTGGGCAGCCATCTTGCTCCGACATGTGGCAACAGACTTTGGTGAGGAAGTAACTTATGCTTTATGTCTTGGTAACTGTGGGCTTCTATCCCAAATAAATACCCTTTATAAAGACAACAGATTTCTGGTATCTTGCATCAGCACCTCTTTGGCTGAAAATCCCTGTTAGTGGAACTAACTACAAATCCTATGATGTGCTTTCACCATTTCTATTCCTTTCCAAACATTTACAAACAACTTTTTACCAAATCTTCACAGATTAAACCTCAGCTTTCCATTCTCTAACCACATTCTTTTCTCTGGTGACTTAAATTCTAGCTAACTAATTGAGTTTGGTCATTATATTTAGCTCATAATAGCAAAATTATACAATATGATTGCTTCACTCAACCTAATGTCCTCATTTCACCCACGCTGTCATGTGCTTCAGAATTCTTTTGTTCTTACAGCTGAATAAAATTCCATCATGTGTATATACCACAGTTTGTTTATCCATTTGTAAGTTGATAGACACCTGGGTTGTTTCCATCTTTTGGAAATTGTGATTAATGTCACAATAAACATTGGTGTGTAGATGTCTGTTCATGCCACTACTCTCAGTTTTTCTGATATATACCTAGTAGTCGTATTGCCAGGTCAAATGGTAGATCTTTATCTAAATTTTGTAGGAACCACCAAACAGACTTCCACAGTGATTGTGCCATTCTGTATTCCCACCAGCAATGAATAAAGTGTTCTATGTCTCCACATCCTCTCCAATATGTGTAGTTTTCTCTTTTGTTAATAGTGGCCATTCTAATAGGTGTGAAATGTTATCTCCTTGTAGCATTGATTTGCATTTCCCTAATAGCCAGTGATGCTAAGCATTTTTTCAGTTCTTTTTTCACCATTTGTATTCCTTCTTTAGAAAAACGTCTATTCAGGTCTTTTGTCTATTTTATAATCAAGTCAGTTGTCTTTTTATTATTGAGTTGTAAGATCTCTTTATATATCAAGGGTATTAGAACCTTGTCAAATGGGTGATTTCCAAATATTTTCTCCCATTGAGTATGCAGTCTTTATACTCTCATCACAAAGTCCTTTCAGGTACAGATGTGTTTAATTTTGAGGAGGTCTCATTTATCTATTTTTTTCTTTTGTTGCTTGTGCTTTGGTTTTAAGATTTAAGAGACCCCCACCTACTACAAGATCTTGTAGATGCTTCCCTATATTATCTTCTGGGAGTTTTATGCCCCTGGCTTTTATGTTTAGGTCTTTGATCCATTTTCGCTTGATTCTTGTATTGGAAATGAGATAGGGGTTCTCTTCCATTCTTTTGCTTATGGATATCTAGTTGCATCTCTTTTATGGAAGAGACTGCTCATTCCCAGAAAAGTGGGGTGGTAAATTTAATGAAAACCATAGACCATAGAGGTAAGGGTCTATTTTTGAATTTTCAATACTTTTCCATTGGTAAATATGTCTATCATTATGGCAATAACATGCCATTTTGACCACTGTAGCTTTATAATACACTTCAAGGTCAAGAATGTGAGAACTCTGACTTTGCTCTTCATATTTTAGGATATTTTTGGCTATTCGGGACCCCTTTCCCTTCCAAATAATTTTGGTAACTGATTTTTCTATATCTGTAAAATAAGCTGTTGGAATTTTTATTGGTATTGCATCGAATCTATAAATTTAAGATGTTCAAGATGTTTAGTCTTCCAACCAGTGAGCACATAATGTCCTTCAATTTGTTTAGATTTCTCTGATTTGTTTTACCAGTGCTTTGTAGTTTTCTGAATACAAATCCTTTACAATCCTGGTTAAATTAATTCTGAGATATTTGACTCTTTTTATTGCTATTGTAAATGGAATTTATTTCATTATTTCCTCCTCAGCTTTTTCATTACTAGAGTATAGAAACACTGATTTTTGGGTGTTGATCTTGTATGCTGCCTGCAGCAGTTTGTTATAGTAATGAATTCCAAAAATAGATACTGGGTTATGTTTGTAAATTGGTCTGTACCTGGGTGTGATTAAATTATGATTAGTGCTTTGATTGGGCCATGTTAGTAAGGTGCTGATTTCCCACGCTTTGATGGTTAGGGACTCACAAGATAAAAGACATGGCAAAGGACAGAGTTGGAGTTTTTGATCTTGGAGTTTTGATGCTGTAGTTTTCAGCTGGAGCCCAGAAACTGAACAAACAGAACACAGGAATAGAGCTAGCTCCTTGGATACTGCAGAAGCCCTGGAGAGAAAGACAGAGTTGTTTGTCTGAAAGGCAACAGCTGGCCTTATGGAGATAAGAGAGCAACTGAGCCCAGAAAGAGGCAAGCCCCAGGAAGAGAGGAACCCAAGTAGTCTGAACCCTGGCAGATGTCATCAGCCATCTTGCTTCAACATGTGGCAAAAGACTTTGGTGAGGAAAGTAACTTATGCTTTACAGCTTGGGTAACAGTAAGTTTCTACCTCCAAATAAATACCGTTTATAAAAACCAACTGATTTCTGGTGTTTTGCATCAGCACCCCTTTGGCTGACTAATACAATGCCACTCTGCTCAAACTGTTTATTATCTCAAGCAGTTTTGTTGTAGTTATTTCAGGATTTTATCAATATACAATCATGTCATCTGGGAATAGTGAGAGTTTTAATTCCTCTTTTCCAATTTGGATGCCTTTCAATTTCTTTTTCTTGCCTAACTGCTGTAGCTAGAACTTCTAACACAATGCGGAATAACAAAGGTGACAGTGGGCATCCTTGTCTTATTCCTGATCTTAAAGGGAAAGCTTTCAAGCCCTCCCCATTGAGTACAATGTTGGCTGTGGATTTTCATATGTGCCCTTTATTATGTTGAGGAACTTTCCTTCTATATCTATCTTTGGAAGTATTTTTATCAAGAAAGGATGCTGGATTTTGTCAAATGCCTTTTCTGCATCAATTGAGATGATCATGTGCCTTTTCCCTCAAAACTGTTTTAATCGGGAAGCGGACTTGGCCCAGTGGTTAGGGAGTCCGTCTACCACATGGGAGGTCCGCGGTTCAAACCCTGGGCGTCCTTGACCCACGTCTACCACATGGGAGGTCCGCAGTTCAAACCCTGGGCATCCTTGACCCATGTGGAGCTGGCCCATGCGCAGTGCTGATGCACACAAGGAGTGCCCTGCCACGCAGGGGTGTCCCGCGTAGGGCAGCCCCACACGCAAGGAGTGCACCCTATAAGGAGAGCCGCCCAGTGCAAAAGAAAGTGCAGCCTGCCTAGGGATGGTGCCGCACACAAGGAGAATTGACGCAGCAAGATGATGCAACAAAAAGAGACACAGATTCCCATGCCGCTGACAACAGAAGCGGACAAAGATGAACACGCAGCAAAATGGACACAGAGAACAGACAACTGGGGGGGGAGGGGAGGGAAGGGGAGAGAAATAAAAATAAATCTTTCAAAAAAAAAAAACTGTTTTAATCATTAGTTTCAACTTCCCATGCTCTCATTATTACCATAAATACCATAAAATACAGAGTTTACATTCTTTATTTTAACCTATTCTTTTTTTTCTCTCCCTTCCCCACCCCCCAGTTGTCTTTCTGTGTCCATCTGCCGTGTTTTCTTCTGTGTCTGCTTGTATTCTTGTCAGCAGCACCAGGAATTTGTGTCTCTTTTTGTTGCATGAACTTGCTGCATCAGCTCTCTGTGTGTGCGGCCCCATTGTGCTTTTTTCGCGCAGGGCGGCTCTCCTTACAAGGCACACTCCTTGTGCGTGGGGCTCCCCTACATAGGGGACACCCCTGTATGGCATGGCACTCTTTGCACACATCAGCACTGAGCATGGGTCAGCTTCACCACACAGGTCAGAAGGCCCTGGGTTTGAACCCTGGACCTCCCATGTGGTAGGCGGATGCCCTATCCATTGAGCCAAATCCACTTCCCTTAACCTATTCTTTCTTCCTTCCTTTCTTCCTTCCTTTCTCTCTCTCTCTCTATCCCTCTGTTCCTTTAAAAGAGAAGTTTCATTTCAAGCATCACCACCTCTTGGAAAACTTTATCAGAGCTCCAATTAATCTTTTGTATGTCACTATAATATTCTTCAGTTAAGGCACTATGATGCAATGTGAATGAGAATATCTTATTCCTTTTCATTTTTGGTTTACAGTGCTGAAATTGCTGTTCTAAAGAAAGAAAAGTAGAGAGAAACAGAAAGAACCTATTGTCATACCATCTACTATTATGACAGTTATAATTAAAGTAATAAATTCATCAAAGTGAAGATATTTATGTTTATGTATATCATTTAGTCAATAGTCAGCAAATATGAACTATAATCAATTAATTGAATTATAAGGATCTTTATTTTATTACATATATTACTACAGAAAATTATCTAATAGAATTCCTATGTTGCAGACAGGCAAAATCATCTATTTTAAATTAATAGTAATTATGACAATATATAAGTTCTCCCTTAAATTAACAAGTGAGATGAAAATGAGATAATATAAGATAAAGAGGGCTGAAAACTGCATGGTACTATAGGTTATAAGATCATGTTACAACACAATCATTCACAAATGAATAATCAATATCAAGCATGACAGAAATTGACCTTTTTAACTGACAGATAACTTGTTCTTTGTCATACTTTAAGAAAATGTAAACATCTCAGGAGATTGTGGGAAGATGGTGGAGTAGGGAGTTTCAGGACTCAGTCCTTCCACCAAATCAACTATTACACAGACAGGAAGAGTCTGAAACAGCAATTTTAAAACTTCAGAGACCATAAGAACACTGTACAAAATCACATGAAGAGAGGAAAAGGCTGACGCATTACAGTAAAAAAACCAATAAATTACTTTCCGCACATGGTAGCTACAAGTGACCATCCTCCCTTTCTCACAGCAGACCAGCATGGAATCCAGCTCCCGGCTAGCTTCTAATAATAGAAAGGGACATAAAAATCCTTTTCCGCAAGAACAGAGGTACGTATCTCTGATCATTGATCATGGCTTTTGATCAGTGAATTCTGAATGCTGGGGGCCTAACTCAGAAGGTAGCCATTGTTTCAACCTATCCTGGACAAGGGAGGCAATCACTGTTTAAAACTGATACATTAGGGTGGTGAAGGTGGAAACTTAAAGACACTGTACTTCCTCAAGGATTTTTTTTCCTAGCTCACACAGGATTGGGGGGGGGGGAGATAGGGGTGGGAAGACAAACAACAGAGATGGTGTGAAGGGAGAGAGAAAGACAGGGACAGACAAAAGGAGGAGGGAGAGAAAGGTAGGAAAGAGGGTAAAGAAGTAGAGAGAGAAGGGGGGAGTGTGGGGGAGAAAGGAGAGAGAGGGAAAGGGAGAAGAAGGGGGAAGGGAGAGGGGAAAGGTAGAAAAAGAGAGAGAGAGGTGGAGAGAAGGGAGTTAGAGAGAGAGAGATGGAGGGGAGAAAGAAGGTGGTGAGAGAGAGGAGGAGACAGACAAAGAGAAGGAGGGGAATTAGGGAGAGGTAAAGACAGATGGGCAGAGGGAGGAAGATGAAGAGAAGGGAGACTGAGAAGGGAGAGAAAAGGAAGAAAATTAGTTAAAGTGCACATTTGATGGGAAGGCCAGGAAAGCTCAGCTTTGAATAGTTATCTGAGAAGCTCCTGGAGCCCCTCCTGATCCCCATTCAGGGCACACTATAACCACTCTACGCTACCTTCCTGAGTACCAGGCCTTGTTTTGGCTGGGAAAAACTGACATGGAAATTCCTTTCCCTTGTGCCCATTTCTCAGAATTTGCTCTCCAGGCAAAAGTACCTTGAGATAAAAAAAAGGAATGTAAAAAAAATCATAAAGGCAGTAAGTTTGGGCAAAAACAAGCTGTATTTAAACACCTGAGGAAGGGAGTACTGTCCCCTTGGAAAGAGATGGGACAGCCAGACTCCTGTAAATGGAAACAACTAACAATATGAAGGTAAGCATTAACAGAAACAAAGGACGAAAAAGGTATAAGTCTTACAAAAGCTAAACAGCAAAATGACAAAAGAAAGTCTTGTATTATCAGGAGTGACTTTAAATGTAAATGGATTAAACTCTCCAATCAAAAAGCAGAAATCAGCAGAAAGGATTAAAAAGCATAAACCAACTATATGCTGCTACAAGAGACTAATCATTAAGTAAAAGATACAGATAAGTTGAGGGTAAATGAATGGAAAATAGTATACCATGAAAATAGTAACCAAGAGAGACCTGGAATGGCAAAACTAATATTAGATAACATAGATTTTAAAGCAAAAACAGTTACGACTGACAAAGATGGTCATTATATACTGATAAAGGAGACAATTCAACAGGAAGATGTAACAACTAAAAATATATATGTACCTAACAGCAGAGAAATATAATATATGAAGCAAATACCGACAGCTTTAAAGGGAGAAATTGAGTTCTACATTAATATTAGGAGACTATAATATACAACTCTCAATAATGGATAGAGCATCTAGTGAGAAGACTAATAAGGAAGTACAAGATTGAATGATAATCTAAACCAATTAGACCTAACACACACATACAGAAACAATTCACCCAATAAAAACAGAATACACATTCTTCTCCAGGATAGACCAAATATTGGGCAACAAAACAAGTCTCAATAAATTCAAAAATACTGAAATCATACAAAGCACAGTCTATAATCACAATGAAATTGGGATGCATATGACAACATGGAATTAACCTAGAGGATAGTATGTTGAAGGAAATAAGGCAGACGCAAAAGGACAAAATAACAGAAGAAGTAAAGTAAAATTCAGAAATATATGGAAATAAAACAATATACTCTTGAACAACCAATCAGTTAAAGAGGAAATCAGATGTGAAATTAGGAAATAGCTTGAGACAGATGAAAATGAAAACACAACATACTAAATTAATAGGATGCAGAAAAGGCAATTATAAGAGGGAAACTTACAGATAGCCCTAAATGCTTATATTACAAAAGAAGACTTCCTCAGAAACCAAACCTCAAAACTGGAAAACCTATAAAAAGAAGAGAAAATTAAAACAAAAGTGAACAGAAGGAAGGAAATAACAAAGATGAGAATAGAGATAAATGAAATAGAAAACAAAGCAGTAGAGAGGGAGTTCCAAGAAGATGGTGTCAGAGTAGGCAGGCAGGACTCAGTTCTCTCACAAAACAATTGAGAAATGATCAAAAGCCGTCTGAGGAACCTTCCTTGCAGGTTAGAAGCCCAGGACAGTGCTGCACAACCCTCAGGAAGGCAATGGACAGAGAGACAAAGAAACAGAAATGACAACTGTGACTTACTAAAGACCCAGGATGGCCAGGGAGGGCACCATCCCCCACCTTCAAGGCATACAGCCTGAATAAAGCCCCTGGCCTACTGCAGCTGACTGAGAGGAGAACAGACATTTCCTCCCAAGGTAAAGAGCAGGTGTGGTAGAGAAAGGAGAGTAGTTTTTCTTCAGTGAATTTGACTATGAGCCCACTTTGAACCTTGGTTCTGGTCAGATCCAATAAAGTGGAGGTTGAAAGAAACAGCTCTGTGGAAAGGATTGCCAAAGAATGCCATCTGCTCACTGGCCAGGAAACTGCAAGAAGAAAAACTACTTTTAGGTCTTTCTTAACCCAAACTCTTGGGAGAAAATCTGCACCTCTTTAGAGAATTCCTGGCCCAATTTTGATAACTTAAGCTGGGCAATTTTAAAGACTCACATTAAGCTGAACCAAAAATCAAAGAAGATCCATGAAAAAGAAAAACAAAAACAAACACTAGGCAAGAGAGAGAAATTGACCATCAGCGTAATTTACCAACATAATCAGATGCCAAGATAGCAGCAAAAAATTACAAGCCATAAAAAGAAAAAGGAAGAGATGGACCAGCCAAAGGAACAAAACAAATGTCCTGAAGAGATACAGAATTTAAGACAACTAATCACAGATAATCACACAAATCTCCTAAACCAATTCAAAGAATTGAAAGACAATATGACTAAAGAGATTAAGGATATTAACAAGATACTGGGTGACTAAAAAGAACAATTTGAAAACCTGCAAAGAAAAGTAACAGACCTTATGCAAATTAAAGACATGATAAATGAGATTAAAAATACATTAGAGGCACATAAGAGCAGACTTGAATTGCTCAAAGACAGAATTAGTGATTTCAAAGACAATATATTTGAACTGGAAAAGAGGAGAACAGACAGAAAAAAGAATGGAAAAAATGGAATAGCATCTCAGGAAACTGAACAGCAATGTGAAACGCACAAATGTAGGCATTATTGGTGTCCCAGAAGCAGAAGAGAATGGAAAAGGGACAGAAAGAATATTTGAGGAAATAATGACTGAAAACTTCCCAAACCTTAAGAAAGAAAGAAATATCAATACCCAAGAAGGACAATGCACTCCAAACAGCATAAATCCAAATAGACCTACCCTGAGGCACCAAGTATTCAGAATAACAAATATCAGAGATAGAGGATTTTTCATCTCATTCATTGTTTCTATTTGGAAACCACATATCCAATAAGGGTTTGATATCCATGTTATATAAAGAGATTGTACAGCTCAATGGTAAGAAGACAAGCACCCCAATTTAAAAATGGGCAAAAGACTTGAACAGACATTTCTCCAAATAAGAAATAAAAATGGCCAAAAAGCACATGAAAAAATGCTCAACATCAGTTGCTATTACAGAAATGTAGAGCAAAACTACAATGAGATACCACTTCACACCGTATAGAATTGTCATTATTTAAAAAAACCGAAAACCGAAAGTGCAGGAAACGATGTAGAAAATCAGTAACACTTCTTAACTGTTGGTAAGAATGTACAGTGGTATAGCTTCTATGGAAGACAGTTTGGCAGTACCTAAAAAAGCTGAATATGCATATGATCCAAAAATCCCATTACTAGAAATATATTCAGAAAAAATGCAAGCAAGGACATGAACTGACATTTGCACACCTATGTCCATAGCCGCATTATTCAATATTGCTAAAATATGGAAACAGCCCAAGTGTCCAGAAACTGAAGAAAGAATAACAAAATGTGGTAAATATACACCATGGAATACTAATACTATGAGGAAATGAAATTGGAATGCATATGACAACATGGATTCAACCTAGAAGATACTATTTTGAGGGAAACAAGCCAGACACAAAAAGACAAATATTGTATGATCTAATATGAACCAAATACAATGAGTAAAATCACAGATGTAAATGCTAGAGCATGGGTTCTTAACAAGGGGTCCATGAGCTTGAAATGAAATCGAAAAAAAAAAAACAACATTATTCTTGTGCGGACATGTTGGTGTGGGTGTGATATATTTATTATATATGGTATAGTGTGGACTTACTGAGGGGTCCATGGTTTTCACCTGACTGGCTAAGGGGTCTGTGGAACAAAAATGGTTAAAAACCCATGCTCTAGAGTACAGATTAACTAGGATATATAAGGTGGGTTGAGAATGAGAGATGACGCTTAATGTATACAGCATCGTTAATAAGGTTAATTGTATAAGTGTAGAAATGAATAGAGTTGAGAGTAACACTTTATAATGAGTATAACTAACACTGCTGATTTATAAATATGATTGTGGCTGAAGGGGTAAACTGTAAACATAGCTGTCAATTGAAAGGAGTGTAGAGAATAATCTAAGGCATGCATAACTGTGATTTCGGTGGTGGAAGAAGATTGTGGTTAACAGTAGAAATATAAGAATGTCTTCGGGAAACGGACTTTGGCCCAGTGGTTAGGGCGTCCGTCTACCACATGGGAGGTCCGCGGTTCAAACCCCGGGCCTCCTTGACCCGTGTGGAGCTGGCCATGCGCAGCGCTGATGCGCGCAAGGAGTGCCGTG
Organism: Dasypus novemcinctus; assembly: GCF_030445035.2. Taxonomy (NCBI): domain Eukaryota; kingdom Metazoa; phylum Chordata; class Mammalia; order Cingulata; family Dasypodidae; genus Dasypus; species Dasypus novemcinctus. The sequence continues at coordinate 43,576,963 of NC_080675.1, forward strand.
CCACGCAAGGGTGTCCCCCGCGTGGGGGAGCCCCACGCGCAAGGAGTGCGCCCATGAGGAAAGCCGCCCAGCGTGAAAAGAAAGAGCAGCCTGCCCAGGAATGGCGCCGCCCACACTTCCCGTGCCGCTGACGACAACAGAAGCGGACAAAGAAACAAAAGCAGACAAAGAAACAAGACGCAACAAATAGACACCAAGAACAGACAACCAGGGGAGGGGGGGAAATTAAATAAATAAATAAATCTTTAAAAAAAAAAAAAAAAAAAAAGAATGTCTTCTTTTACAAAGTGCTAAGAATACGGTGATACCTGGGAAAATTACATCTAATGTACCTAATGGATGACAGTTAACAGTAATATTGAATTATTTTGTAGCAATGGTAAGAAGATATTTTTTCAATACTACAGGACAATGAAGGGTATATAAAGGGTATGGGATTTTTTTTTTTTTGAGTAATGAAACATTCTAAAATTTATTGAGGTGATGACAGCCTAACTCTTTGATGAAAATGAAATCCATTGGGTATATACTTTGAATGGATTGTACAAAGCATGGGGCTGTAAAACACAGGGAACCCAGTGGTAGATGGACTGTGGTTAACAGAACAAATGTGAGCCTGTTTTCTCCTAAATATAGCAAATATATAATACTAATATAAGGTGCTAATAACCTGGTGGTTTGGGAGAAAAATATACCAAATGTAAGATATGGGCTATAGTTAATAGCAAAATTTAGACAATGCTCTTTCATAGTTTGTAACAAATGTTTCACAGCAATGTAAGCTGTTGGTAGTGGGGAGATATAAGGGAGCCTTATATGACAATATGCATTTTTGTTTTGCAAACTCAAAAATTTTACTACAAATTGTTTATGTATATTCATGTATGAATGATACACTTCAATAAAATGTTGTTTAAAAAAACAACAGACTCAATAACACCAAAGTTAGTTTTTTGAAAAGATCAATAAAATTGAAAAATCATTAGCTGGACTGTCAAAGGAAAAGAGAGGATACAAATAAATAAAATCAGAAATGAAATGGGGGACATTGCTTCTGACCCAACCAAAATAAAAAGGACTATAAGAGGATACAATGAAAAACTCTATGCCGATATATTAAATAACATAGATGAAATGGACATATTTTTAGAAACATACAAACTACCTATACTGGCTATGGCAGTTTGATATTATTTATGAAGTTCAAAAAGAAGGACTATGTTTGTAAACTTGTCTGTTCCTCTGGGCGTGATACCCTTTGACTGTATTATTTTCAGCGGAGATGTCTTGATTAAATTATGTTAAGATTCGGGTTTTGATTCTACCACATCAGTAAGGCATGACTCAGGGTTGAGTCCCCACCCCTTTGGTGGGTTATAGAAACACACACTCACTCAAGAGGACATACAGAACAAGATACACAGGAAGAGAGAACTTTGTCATGACAGGGAAGAGTAGAGAACTTGTTCATTTTGGTCTTGCGGTGTGAAAGAAAGAAAAAGGCTCAAACAACTAAAGTCCCAGGGAGAGTTGAGCCATTAGCCTGATAGGTTGCAGCTGAAGAGACGAGAGTCCTGAGCAGTTGAGAAGGCCCAGAAAGAAACAAGTCCTCCAGCCAACAGCTAAGATCAGATGAAGCTAGGCCCATGGAGCCTTAAGAGGAAGAAAAAGGCTGAGACCAGGCAGAGGTTACTTGCCATCTTGTTTCAACATGTGGCAACAGACTGTTGAGGAAATAACCTTGATTTGGACTCTTTAGGCTCTTGTAACTATAAGCATTACCCCAAATAAACACCCTTTATAAAAGCCAACAGATTTCTGGTACTTTGAATCAGCATTCCTCTGGCTGACTTATATACTGACTAAAGAAGAAATAAATCTCATCAACCCAGGAACTAGTAAAGAGAATGAATCAGTAATCAAAGAAAATCCCTGAACCAGATGGCATAACATGGGAATTTTACCAAACATTCTGAGAATTCACAGCAATAATGCTCAAGGAGGGAAGTGGATTTGGCTCAATGGATAGAGTGTCTGCCTACCACATGAGAGGTCCAGGGTTCAAACCCAGGCCTCCAAACCCATGTGATGAGCTGGCCCACATGAAGTGCCAATGTGTGCAAGGAGTGCCCTGCCATGAAGGGGTGTCCCCTGCATAGGGGAGCCCCACGCACAAGGACTACGCTCCACAAGGAGAGCCACCCAGTGCAAAAAAAGAGCAGCCTGCCCAGGAGTGGCGCCGCACACACGGAGAGTTGACACAGCAAGATGACCCAACCAAAAGAGACATAGATTCCCGGTGCGGCTGACAAGAATGCAAGCTGACACAGAAGAACACACAGCAAATGGACACAGAGAACAGACAACTGGGGGTGGAGGGTGGGAAAGGGGAGAGAAATAAAAAATAAAAAATAAAAAGGAAAGGATGTTACTTTAAAAATAAATAAATAATGCTCAAGCAATTTCTAATATACCTAAATATAATAAGCCTATTCATCACCTGGGATTCCAATCCTGAGTGTTCATTCAAACAAAAGAAATGATAGCATATGTCCACTGAAGGAATTATACAGAATAAATTTATTTATAATCACTGAAAACTGGGAAAAAGGCATATGTCTACCAACAGGTGATTAGATAAACAATTGTGGTGTATCCATTCAATGGAATTATTTTCAGAAAAATAAAAAGAATAACTAGTGATGCATACAATAACCCAACTGAATGTCAAAACCATTAGGCTAGAAAAAGGAAGTCCAACACAAAAGAGTGCATAATGTACAATTCCATTTATTTAAATACTAGAAGAGGCAAAACTAAGCTATACTGTCAGAAAGCAAGTCAATGCTGCCATTCATGTGGTGCCAGTGTGGGACAGAGTTATGGAATGATACTAATGGCAAAGAAGTGGGAGGAAATATTTTAAGGTAATAAAAATGTTCTAAAAAAAAAATGTTCTAAGTCTTGATGGTGGTGGTGTTTATACAGGTGTGTAAATGTGTCAAAATTCAGTGAATTGTACACCTAAAATGGGTACATTTTATTGTATGTAAGTTTTACACCAATAGAGCACACTAAAGTTCTAATAAGTTCTCATGAAAGATTCTTGGGGCAGACATTGTTATTCATATGTTATATTTGAACAAACTGATGCAGAAAGTTAGATATACCTTTCATATCTCTCACCATATTACAATAGACACCTATTATAATCAGTTGCACTAATGTGAATATATGAACATTTCTTTGTTTTAAAACTCTATTCTTTAGAGTCTACTTTTTTGCCCACTTCAATTACAGTATTCTACCATCCTTGCCACAGGCATTTTTGCCATAGCTGGTAATTCAAAATAGCCAACCTCCCTGGCCACAGTGTTTGGTTGAGATGTGGGCACCTGATAAGAATAATCAGAATTCTTCCACAGGATTTTACTTTTTAGAGCAACTAGAAGTAAAGATAGATGATGAGCAAGAAGGAAGATAGTTTTACTGTCTCAGATTTAGCAGGAATATTGGCAATAGAGTGAAAGGAAAGATCAATATAATGTTCAAAAATGTTTCAATTAGAAATGTATTTCCACACAAAATTTATCTCTAGGCAAAAAAGGGAAAACTTAAAAACTCTTCTATTTTGTTTAATAATATAGGCCCCAAAGATACTCTAAACTTTAAATTTTATAAATAGTCTAAAAAATATTAATTGAATTCATCTACCTAAAAATGCAGTATAAGAACATACTACTCAATGAAAAACAACCATTTGAGAAAACACTGTTCATCCTCTGCTGACTGGCATTTTTAAGAAATTCATTTCACCATAGCAACCTGTCTTAACACCAGAAAATAAGTACAGGCTATACTTAGATATGATTGCTTTCCAGATGGCAGTACTGCTTTCCTTCATATTTAAAGCCATGATCCAAGGGACCAAAATATCATTCAGTCAGGCACCATACTGTAAAGATGGATATACTCTGGAAGATGAAGCTATGTTTCAGAACCACCAAAATGATAAGAGTTTCTAACAAATGTGGTAAAATTCCCAAAGAAGTACATAAAGATAAATAAGAAATTCATAATTAAGAAATATACAATTTGACACAATTATGTTGCTAAATTTTATCTTTGTTTTTAAACATAAAATGTGGTTATAATGATTAATGATCTATTAATATAACATCAAAATAAAATTAAAATAGCATGTTGGGTTTTACTTTATTTTTAAATTTTATTTTATTGTATTATAATTATTTTCCCAAAAATGCAGCCTTTTAGAGATTACATATAAAAAGTAGTAGTAATGCAAAACTACAATGGAAACAGGGAAGATGGGTTGAATAAAATGCTATGGTTACAAAAAATACTATGGACTTAATAGTGCTTTATAATGTCCTTTGTAATGACAGTGAAAGTATCTATTTAACTGGATAACTAACACAGTTTTATACAGTTTACTTCTACTTCACAATAATCAAACACAGGAAACAATTTTTTCCCTTTAGTATTTAGATCAGCTGCATCAAGGCCATTAATAAATATGAGAAGAAGTGAAGTTTAAATAAAAATAGGAAGAACACTGTAGATTAACTGCATCAAAGACATTAATAAGTATGTGAAGAAGTTAAGTTCAAATAAAAATAGGAAGAACACTGAGTCTCCTTTACTGAATCATCCCTCATCTACTTCTGACTACATTAGGTTTAAACATCATTTTATATACAGACTCTTGATACAGATTTATTTATGTACTTTGTCCACAAAAATTCTGTATCTGTTCATTTATCTGATTCAGGTGCACAGTCCACTGCTCTGAGTGTCACTATTAACCAGATTATCCTGGGTTCACCTCGGCCCACATATTTTTTCCTCCATTTTACTTTCTTCCTTTCTAATAGCATTAGTGCTTGAAATAACTGCTTTTATCACTAACTCCTTTCAGCATCCATCAGCAGCTCAGGTAGATGAATCATAATATGAGTCCACCATGTATATTAACAAATAAAATATCTATTCAATTAAAATATCTTGCTATAATAATATAGTTTATTTGGAACTTCTATTGAAATCACACACAGTCACATTTTAACAGTCATTACACTAGTCTGGAGTACTCATAAAATGCCAATGATTTTTAAGGATGGCATTTTTGTAACAGATATTTCTGACATATTTCCTTCTCAAGGTTTCGATTCCATATAGGACAATCTAGTATACATGAATCAATTAACCAATAATAAATATCGATGCCAAGAGTCTTGGACAGTAAAGGGGCAGCCATCTTTTTAAAAAATCGTCATTCATAAACTATACACTAAATGAATATAATTGTTAAAGGAAGGGAAATCAGAATAAAATACAACAGGAAAAAAACACATTTTTTTTCCTCACTGGGCATTTCTTTCCCTAAATAATTTTGTCAAGTAAGAAATATATCTCTATAATATGAATCAGAATCGTTAATAGTATATCTGAGGAAGCAGACTTGGCCCAGTGGTTAGGGCGTCCGCCTACCACATGGGAGGTCCACGGTTCAAACCCCGGGCCACCTTGACCCGTGTGGAGCTGGCCCATGGCAGTGCTGATGCACGCAAGGAGTGCCCTGCCACGCAGGGGTGTCCCCCGCATAGGAGCCCCACGCGCAAGGAGTGTGCCCCATAAGGAGTGCTGCCCAGTGCAAAAGAAAGTGCAGCGTGCCCAGGAGTGATGCCGCACACACGGAGAGCTGACAAACAAGATGACGCAACAAAAAGAAACATAGATTCCTGTGCCGCTGACATCAACAGAAGCGGACAAAGAAGATACAGCAAATAGACACAGAGAACAGACAACCCGGGTGGGAGGGAGGGGAGACAAATAAATAAATAAATAAATCTTTTTTAAAAAAATAGTATATCTGGACATAATAAAGAAAAAGTTATTTCCAAATCCAAGTGGGCAGAATCAAGAACAAATTTTTCCCCTTGAATTCTTATATTCTTACATACTAGATACATTAATGCCAAGAGACTAATACCAAGTTAAGAGAATGATATCAAATTAAGGGATCTGTATGTTTTAAAAGGGAGACTCAGAAATATTTTGTCCTTTCAAAACAGTAGTCTGAGATGAATTTTCCTCAGAATACGAAGATTAAATTTAGGATCTAGTGTTGATGGTATAAAAATATTCTCCATTTGAGAAGTCACAAATTCTCTCAAAACACGACTCATTATTAGATTCTATTATTCAACTGTAATTCTCTACAACTTAAAACCATACGAGTACATTTTCCTCACAAAGATTGAATTAAACAAATCTATAATCCTATTTAACAAAAACATATCTTACAAATAATTTATTTTATTTATTCAAATGGTTGAAGTTTTTCAAAGGAATTGTAACATTTCTTCTCATATCCATAAGAAAAATAGAATTCTTTGCAAATAAGTGTCATTTAATATTCAGTTACCAGATGTATATACATCCACAAAGAATAATTATAATGTATTCTTAATTAAATATTTACAGGACAGAGAAGATAACTAAGTTTTGATAGTAATATGGAGAAAAAAATACTGCAATCCTTTTTAATGTGGAAAAGAGTAATACTGGATAAAGAAAAAAATAAGAGATTTGGGTTTGGAAACTCATTCTGAATTCTTTACATAATAAACTTCAACATTCAATATGTTATCAGATATCTGTTCTCTTGTGACTATATTTTTTAAAAGGAATCATTATGAGGTCAACAGCCTTCAAGTTCAAGACATCCTTGTGTTTTATTCATCACAGATTTTCAATGGTGTACTAGTGAAATTTGGAAGAGGATAGATTACATAGGATCTGGAAAAGACTGATTCCTAGATATAATATATTTTACTGCATGTAGTATACATAATTAAAGAAACCACCTGGCAGCATTCAATTTTTTCTCTGCTGCCCATGCTTAACTAGGCTCGAATATTTATATATACAAAGGCAAACTTACTGGGAAGGCATGTGTATTCATACAGAAGATAGTATACATATTTTCTAGTAAATATAAAACTATAGAAAATAATTAATTAATTTAGGAAACAGAAGTGATATTATAGTATATATGCTGATGAAGTATGGGGATTAACCCATGAGCAAATATATTAATAAATGAAACCTAAAAAAAAAACACTCCAAATGCAGCTTACTAATGTAAAATATATTCAAAATAGCTTAAAACATATGTGAACACATTTAATCTCAAATTTCAAAGCATAAAAATTAATCATTTTCCCTGGCTATTATCTATTGCCATTAGGGCAAGATATCATCAGCCATTAGTACTACTCCTTCAAAGTCAATCATTAATCATAATACCAATCCTTTTTCTAAAATCTCTTATATTCCTTAAAAATACTCGAAATTGTGTTCCATATAGTGGAACACAAAATGTTAGAAAAGCAGAAATTGTTCTACCTTAAAATAGCTACATAACCATTAAATTTTGAATTATACTTAGTTATAATTTAATATAAATATAATTAAAATTAAAAATTTAAATAATACTGAAAACCAAATACTCACAAAGAAGGATCTTGTACCAGGTCTTTGAGATTTATCCCACTGCGATCTTCTGCAAGATTTCTGAAACAACTATCGCTCACTAAACAAGAAAGGAAAAAGAAGATTAATTAGTTTAAAAAAAAAAAAAAAAAACTTTGAGGGGTATGATGTTGTGAATACATATAGGAGAGAAGTGCCTAATTTTAAAACAAGCTATTTTACATACTATAAACTTCTAACTCCCAGTAAGATACTATCCAATGATCTTCAGAAAGTCACTAAATCTCTCCAGACCTCAGATTTCTCAATATAAAAACTATGAAATAAAATTGGATGAAATTAAATATACCATATGTAAGATACAGGCTATAGTTAGTAAAATTTTTACAATGCTCTTTCATAGTTCATAATAAATGTTTCACAAAAGTGTAAGGTATTGGTGGTGGGGAGATGTATGAAGCCTTGTATGATGATATACACATTTCTTTTGTAAATTCACAAATTTTACTATACACTTATTGTTTATGTATGTTCTTATATGAATGATACACTTCAATAAAATTTTATTTTAAAAAATTAAATGCTGGGTTTGAACGAGATAATTTCAAAACTTTTCTTGAAGAAAATATTTGCAAAATGGCCATAATAAATGTTAAAATACCCTTAAAAATTATATGTTTTGCATATAGTATTTTGTGATTTGCATTTTGCTTAAACTTCTACTAACCAAAATGAAGAATGAAATTAAAATTGGCTCTCTGGACAGGGTTTTTCCAAACAATATTGATCAATTTCTAGTCCTGCTAGATTTAGCAACAAATATCAATATTCAATAGCAAGGCAATATTCCAATAATTTAAACAAGTCAATAATTTAAGCCCACAAACTTTATATAAATATAATAAATAGTAAATACGTGGATCCTTCATAGGAACTAAACTTTGTTCTTACTTTTACAAAACTAACTAACCAGTACATAGTGGCAATTTATTGCTCTCACAATGAATAGAAAAAAAAAGATAAATTACCAAAAAATAATTCATAATTTTAAAGATATTGGACAGTAATGGAAATGAAAAGGAGTAAATTAAACTTACAGACAAGTAAAATCTCCTCTTAGTTAAGCTTAGCATGCTGATTGTTTACATTTCTGAGAAAATTTGCATTTAGACACAAGCTAAGGACCAGAAAGAGGTGTACTGCTAGCAAAAAGAAAAGCCAGCAGAACTCTTGATGGTTCATGGGCTGGCATGACAAACTGAAATATAGTGGCACCCCAAATACACAGGCAGTTTTCTTCCAGGAAGATCTGTGAGTGCTAGGATGGCGCAAGAGAATTTGTAAATGGGGGGTTGGGCTGGGTCAGAAATCAAATAAAGGAACAAGGGATAAAGAGAAGGGGTGGTGTGTGTAAAAATAAAAAAGAAAGAAAAAATAAATGAATAAAAAAGGCAAGTATTTTCTGTAGTCTTACAGTAACTGGAAGTCAAAATCACATTACAGAAGGTAGAGAATACAATATTCTGTGCACTATTTCAACAGGTCTCCCCCTCAAGACATGCTTTCAACCAAACCCCTCCCACTCATTCCCCTATTTGCCTTTTGACCAATGAGCATGAATAAAGGGGGAAAACCAGAAACAATAAAATCTCCCTCAATTTCACAGCACATAACTACAAAGTCATACTAGAGAGAAGGACCTGCAACACAAAAGGTCTTGCTCTTAAGACATTTCAAATAAATCAGGGGTTCTTAACAAGGGTCCATGAGCTTGAACTGAAACTCAAAAAAACATGATTCTTATGGGAACATATCAGTGCTGGTGTGATGTATTTATTAAATAATACACAGTATTATAGACTTAGCAAGGGGTCTGTGGTTTGCACCTGACTGGCAAAGGGGTCTGTGGAACAAAAAAGATTAAAACCATGCTATACCAACTAGAGCTAACAAATATGAATATATAACACTATATCCAACAAAAACAGAATACACATTCCTCTTACGTGCACATGGATCATTCTCCAAGATAGACTACAGGTAAGGTGACAAAACAAGTATCAATTAATTAAAAAACATTGAAGTCATACAATGTATGTTCTCTGACCCCAACAGAATGGCACTAGAAATCAAAAACAGAAGGAAAAATGGAAATTTTGCATATATGTGGAAAATTAAATAATATTCTTAAATAACCAATGGGTTAAAGGGAAATCACAAATAAATCAGGAAATTTCTTGAGGCGAATGAAAATGAAAAGACAACATACCAAAGCAGTGAAGGCAGTGCTGACAGGGAAATTTATAGCTCTAAATGCTTATATTAAAAAGGAAGAAAATAGGGAAGGAGATGTAGCTCAAGGGACTAGACTACCATCTACCACATAGGAGGTTCAGGGTTCGATTTCCTGGGCATCCTGGTGAGGGCAAGCTGACTGGTGAGGAGAGCTGGCCCACGTAGGAATGCTGGCACAGCAAGATGATACAACAAAAAGAGACACAGAGGAAAGACAATAAGAGATGAAGCAGACCAGGGAGCTGAGGTGGTGCAAGAGACTGAGCACCTCTCGCCTACTCTGGAAAATCCCAGGATCAGTTCCCAGTGCCACCTACAGAGAAGACAATTAGACACAGATGAACAAACAGCAAATGGACACAAAAAGCAGACAGTGAGTACAAAAATAATGGGGGCAGGAGGGCATAAATAAATAAATCTTTTTTTAAAAAGAAGAAAGACTTCAAATTAGAGACCTAATCTCAAAACTGGAAGACCTAGAAAAAGAAAAGCAAACTTAAACCAAACCTAGCAGAAGGAAGAAAATAATGATAAGAGCAGAAGTGAAATAGAAATTAAAAGAACAGAGAGAATAAACATAACATAAGATCCATAAAATCAGCAAACCTTTAGCTAGACTAAGGAAAAAAAATAAAGATACAAAACTAAAATCAGAAATTAAAAAGAGGACATTACTACCAATCCCACTGAAAGAACAGTGACTACAAGAGAATACAATGAACAACTCTATGCCAATAAATTAAATAACCTAGATGAAATGGATGAACTTGTACAAACATACTAACTGCTCAACTGAAAAAGAATAATCTCTTCAACAAATGGTGCTAGGAAAACTGGATCTCCACTTGCAAAAAAAAACATGAGGACCCCTACCTCACATCATACACAAAATCTATTCATTATGTATCAAAGACCTTCATATAAGAGTTAGAACTATCAAACTCCTAGAATAAAATATAGGAAAGCATATCTAGTACCTTGGGTTAGGCATTGGTTTTTAGAATTTACATTCAAAGCACAAGCAACAGAAGAAAAAAAAAATAGATAAATGGGACCTCTTCAAAATTAAAACTTTTGTTCCTCGAAGAATCTCATCATGAGAGTAAAATGACAACTACACAATGAGAGAAAATATTTGGATACCACATATCCAATAAGGGATTAACATACAGAATATATAAAGAATTTCTTCAACAAAAAAGACAACACAATTTAAAAATGGGCAAAAGACTTAAATAGACATTTCTCCAAAGATATACAAATGGCCAGAAAACACATAAGAAGATGCTCCACATCGTTAGCCATCAGGGAAATGCAAATGAAAACCACAATGAGATACTATTCCGTACCCAAAGATGGAATGCTAATAAAGAAACAGAAAATGAGAGTTGGAGAGGATGTGGAGAAACAGGAACTCTCATTCACTGCTGGTGGCAATATAAAATGGTGATGCTACTGTGGAAGACAGTTTGGCAGGTTCCTCAGAATACCATATAAAACAACTATATGACCCAGTAATCTCACCTCTAAGTATACACCCCAAAAAACTGAAAGCAGGGACTTGAAAAGATATTTGCCCATTTTGACAATTTGAATTTGGTGAATTAAAAAAAAAAAAGATGTTTTTGAACTAATCCATTCCTTTGAGCATAAGACTATCTGACTGCATAAGATTTGATTAAGGAAGCTTAATTAGATCACTTTTGATTGGACTACATCAGTGAGGCATGACTCAGGTTGGGTCTCCTTCCTCTTACTGAAGCCTTAAATAATCTTGAAACACAGAGAGAGAAGATATACAGAAAAAGGAGTTCTGCCATTTTAACCTGGCCATGTGAAAGAAAGGACTCAAGGATAGCTAGTAGTCAAAGTTGAGGGATGAAGTCCCCAAGAGTCTGTGCCCACAGAGCAGCTCAAGACTGAAGAGACAAATATCTAAAGTAGAAGAGATCAACCATAGCCTGTGCTAATGATGACATGGAGGACTAGAAATATCATTTAATTCTGGATAATGTAAAATGGTACAATCACTTTGGAAAACAGTGGGGCAGTTTCTTAAGAAGTTAAACATACCTAGAATATAATCTAGGAACTCCATTCCTAGGTATCCATCCAAGAGAAATGAAAACATATGTTGCACACATACATGTATGTGAAAGTTCATAACAGCTTTGTTTATAACAGCCAAAATCTACAAACTGCCAATCAACCAGAGAATTGATGACCAAATTCCCCTTACAAGAGAATATTACTCAGTAGTAAAAAAGGAATAAGCTACTAATACATGCAACAAAATGGATCAATTTCAAACCATTAGATGAGTGATAAAATCAGACACAAAAGAGTAAATACTGCTTGATTCCATTTACATTAAATTCTCAAATACACAAAACTATTCTATAATGACAGAAAGCAATGGCTGCCTGAGGTCAGCAGTTGGGGGTATGCACTGAATGCAAAAGAGGTCAAGGGAATATGGGAATATTTTAGATGATAGAAATATTCTGTATTTGGATTTTGTTCATAGTTTCATGGATGTATAAATTTGTCAAACCCATCAAATTAAACATTTAAAATTGGTACATATGGTACATTTACAATCAACTCAATAAAGTTACTTAAAAGGGTAGGAGGGGTGACTTGATCACCAAAAAGAATTTGGATCTGAATGTTTTTAAAAATGAAACAGATAAAAATATTTAATCCTTTCTGCAATTAGCTGCAAGTTGAATTTCTAATTAGTGGTCTGCATATCTTGCATCCCAAAAGAGAAAAAAAAAATCAGAAAAAAATTTCAATGAACAGGCTTTTTATATCATAGTAATATAAAAGGAAAAAGGTAAATCTGAACATTACTCATGGCTAAATAACTTCCCAAACTATACTGTAAAAGGTTTCACTTGTTTCTATAATCTTGTCAGCAAAAATATGTATAATTCAATAGGCTCAACCATTATCTTTCATTAGGGCAAATTTTTACTGTAAGCCCAGCAATGATGCTTTTTAAAAGAAAAATTAGATAGCTAAATAGTTAATATTTTAAACTTCAATTAACAAATTAGATTTGTACACTTCAAAGATGATTTGTAAAATGAACCATTCGTTTTATCTTTGGATTCCTTAGACATAAAATAAGTTTTACTTCATATGTAGTGTGTGATTATTGAGCCTTAAGAAAAAAATATCTAATCTATTCATCATACAAGTGGTTGTAATAGTTTCACAAGAGATAGGCTTATTTTTTTAAAAACTATAGCCTACTTTCTTTCTTACTAAATCATTAATTCAACATATAATTTATGATTTAAAAACTATAGCCTACTTTCTTACTAAATCATTAATTCAACATATAATTTATGATTTAAAAACTATAGCCTACTTTCTTACTAAATCATTAATTCAACATATAATTTATGATTAACAAAACAGCACTATAACAAAATATTAATGAATGTATTCTGCTTGTTATTCTTGGACTGCTGAATCATGCCTTATATTTAAACATGCAAAATTATGTTTTCCTATAATTCCTGATTCTGATTTTTGAAAGTCTTAAAAAAGCTACAACACACTCAAAGAATTTGCACAACCAAATTTAAATAAATTCATTTTTATGTCTCCGTATTAGTATCTATCCATCCATCAATCCATATTTGTACTTTAATTTCATCTACATTAGTTCACTTATATGTGAAAATAATATCTTTAGAAAGTTATTTTTACCTATAAATGAACAAAGATAAATTCTGCCAAGATGGACACCAACCACTTACATTTACTAATATTCATGCCCATGTATAGCTCTGAAACAGAATTGGCCCTGTGTGACAAACAGAATACAGTTTGTGACTGCCAAGGTTAGGCATTACAGTTTTGCCTTGGCTCTCTTGAACTGTTTGCTATAGAGGACGCCAATCATCACACACTGAGGATAATCCATCAGAGTAGAACCAAGGCCCCTGGCCAACAGTTAACAGCAATTTGCCAGTGACATGAGTAAGCCGCCTAGGACATACATCCTTCACAGTGACATTACATTAAGGAATCAATTCAGTAATAACAAAGGGCAAGAGAAAGAGAGGAGAATAAAAGAAGCTAAACTACACACACATACACATACAAACACACAAAAGAAGATAAGAGAATGGTAGAAAGAGAAAGAGGAAGGCTCCATGATCCCTGATAGTGGAACAAATGCCCTAGGCTTTAAGTGGAAAAACCATGCCATAGTTACAGACTTCAAAGACAGACTTAAAGCAAGAGGAAGGAGAGGCACCTGGAAAAGACAGCTGAGAACTTATAAACACAGCTGAGTTGACTAGAAATACAAATCATATCAATAAAAATGATAATGCCAACACATACACACACATACACACATTTACACACAGTACAGCAGAGGTGAAATATGCATCAGAACTGTCTCTGGATGCCAAAGTGACAAAGTGGAACCACAGGCATACCACTAGAAAAGCAATGAGAGTTGAATGGGAAGACTAGAGAAAATTCTTTTCCTTTGAAGTCCTAAGGTGGTAAAAGAAAAAAAGGACACAAAAGATGCTTCTAGCAGGTAAATAGCAGGCAATATGGGGGGTGGTGAGATAGGGGTAATGCAAGTCCAGAATTCATCACATTACTATATATGTTACCATAATATCCTTATTTGGTCTGAAGGTATTTGATGCCACAAGAACGCAGGAACCTGAAAACCAATGATCAAACTAAAAAGAAAAATTGTAAAAGAGGATTTTATTGCTGAAAGGATTCTTTGAAGTCATTTTGGTCCAGTCTTTTTGACTAGGTAGCTTTTCCTTTCCTTACAATGACACTGTTAAATTGCAAATTATCACCTAAGGAATGAAAATAAAGTCTTCGTCATAAAAGGAAATGATTATGATAGGAAGGGGAGAGGAGGGAGAGTAGGAGCGAGGGAGGGAGGAAGAAAAGAAAGAAAGAGAGGGGGAGGGAAGCAGAAAGAGAGGGAGGGGGTTATATAATACTCTCTACTAGATGAATAGATACTAGGAAAAACAAATAGAAAATATTTGCAAACCATGTATCAGACACAAGATTGGTATCCAGAATATAGAAAGAATGCCTACAAATACATAACAAAAAGACAAATAACTAAAATAACCAATAAGCCCATGGGGGCAAAAACAAGCTGTGGCACTTTGAGATTATTTTATGAATCCCAAAAAGAGAAATATTATGTTTATACACTAATCTATTAATCTACACTCTTTGATTGCTTATATGCAGTTAACAGGCATTTGATTAGATTATTTGTTAAAATTGATTTAGGGCTTTTGATTCCACAACCTCAGTAAGGTGTGACTCAGGTTGAGTCCCCACCCGTTGCTGGGTCTGCTATAAGCAGACTCACAGAGACAGACAGACACATGGGAAGAGAGAACGCTGTCATTATTTTATCCTGCCATGTGACAGAAAGCAGAAGCCTCAAACAGCTGAGGGCCCTGGGAGAGATGAGCCATTTGCCTGATAGCTTAGAGCTGAATTTGAGAAGAGAAAAGCTGATATAAGAAGACCTAAGAGACAAGCCCTATGCCAGTTTACAGCTGAGATTGGGAAGAAAGCGGAGCAGCTGGGACTAAGGGAGGAGAGACCAGGAAGAGATCACTTGCCATCTTGCTTCAACATGTCACAAGTGACTTTAGTGAGAAAGCACCTCTTATGGTACCTTGACTTGGAATTTTCAAGGCTCTGAGACTGTAAGCTTTTACCCCAAATAAATGCCCGTTATAAAAGCCAACAACAGATCTCTGGTACTTTGCTTCAGCACCCCTTTGGCAGATTAATACACAGACCAATATCATTAGTCATCAGGGAAATGCAAATTAAAACTACAGTTTGTGGGGAGCATATGTGGCTCACCTGGTTGAGTGCCTGCTATAGTTTGATACTACCACAAACCTATAAGAATGGCTAACAGGGAGGAGATGTGGCTCAAACAGTTGAGGGCCTACATCTTACATGGTAGGTCCCAGGTCTGTCCCCTGGTGCCTCCTAAAAACAAAAACAAACAACAAGAAAACAAATAAAAACCAACTCAGGGAAGTGGATGTGGCTCAGTGGTTGAGGTCCAGCTTCCCACATACAAGATCCTGAGCTCAATCCCCAGACCCAGTATCTAAAAAAAGAAGGTTAAAATTAAAAAGAATGATAAGACCAAATTTTGCAAGAGGTTGTGGAGCAAAGAGAACCCTCATACATTCTATCTTGTGGAAGTGATTGGCTCATAATTTCTAATAAAGAAACAAAGTCCTGTCCACTGTCAGTTCACATAGAAGTGAGTCGTGAGACTTATTTTGAAGACAAAAAAAATTCTTACTTTAAGACCTTTCAAGCAATCAGGAGTTTTCTCTAAAAGGCTTTGGAGCCTCAGGAAGAATTCTTACTCCCTCTCTTCTAGAAAACAAATCTCATAGATAATTCACTGTAGAATAAAACAAGAAGATCTCCAAGAAAGATAGCTAATAAGGTGTATATTGTATTTTTAAAATTACAAGAGTTGTATTTGCAATAATCAATTTAATTAACCAAAGTAAAATATGTTTCCCAAACTATGATGGGTATCAGAAACACAGGGATTCTTTCTTTCCTTCCTTTCTTTCTTTTTTAGTACTAGAGCTAGGGAACTTTATCCACAGAATATGATTCAGAAATTGTGAGCTAAGATTTTTGAGAATAGTCAGATTTGAAAATCACTGGTATGATAGAAAGAACAGTAATATTAAAGCCTGAATCCTAGTCAGGTTCTATCAATTACTTGCCTGAATTCTAGTCAGGTTCTATTAATTACTTGCTAAATGAGCATGAGCAAATATCTTAATATCACTGAACTTCAGATACTTCATCTATTTATATAACAGAAATAAGAATGTCTGTACTACATAATTATCAGGGTAGGTGAAAAGAGAAAATGAGTTTACAAAATAATGTTAAAGTATGTTGAAACCTATCAAATGTTATATGAATAAAAAGAATGATTATATTATTAATGTAAAGAGATCAGTAAGGATTGACAAACAATGGGTTTATGGTGATATTCATCAATGAAAGTATTTATGAGCAAATATTATGTTTTTATTAAAAACAGGATCTGCTAGCAGCTGAACTTTGATGAGAAAACATATCCGATGATGCCTTAATTTGGACATTTTTGCAGTCTTGGAACTGTAAACTTTTACTCCAGATAAATTCCCTTTATAAAAGGAAACCCATTTCTGGTATTTCTGCATTGGCAGCCTTTGTCAAACAAACACAGTACATAATTTAATACCAAATTTCTTTTGTTTTTCATTTGCTTAGTGTTTTCAATAGCATCTCTTCCATCTAATGTTTGTTTCTGTATCACTTTTAGGAAGTTCCTAAAAATCCATGGGTTTCTATCAATTTAAGAATTCCATATAGTAGAGGGGGACTGGACATAACCATCCCAGGGTCCACAGGATGGAGGAATAGAGTATGGAGTAGAGTGGACTTAGTGGTGTTCTGCTGTGGAACTACTACTCCACCAATGTGGAGAAAGTGGCCATAGTAGCTGCTGATGGTAGCGCGAGGGAAGAAGAGGTATGATGTGGGGGCATTTTCAGGACTTGGAGTTGTCCTGGGTGGTGCTGCAGGGACAGATACTGGACGTTGTGTGTCCTGCCATGGCCCACTGGGTGGACTGGGGGAAAGTGTGGACTACAATGTGGACCACTGTCCATGTGGTGCAGCCGTGCTCCAAAATATATTCACCAGGGAAACGGACTTTGGCCCAGTGGTTAGGGCGTCCGTCTACGACATGGGAGGTCCGCGGTTCAAACCCCGGGCCTCCTTGACCCGTGTGGAGCTGGCCATGTGCAGTGCTGATGCGCGCAAGGAGTGCCGTGCCACGCAAGGGTGTCCCTCGCGTGGGGGAGCCCCACGCGCAAGGAGTGCGCCGGTGAGGAGAGCCACCTAGCGCGAAAGAAAGAGCAGCCTGCCCAGGAATGGTGCCGCCCACACTTCCCGTGCCGCTGACGACAACAGAAGCGGACAAAGAAACAAGACGCAGCAAATAGACACCAAGAACAGACAACCAGGGGAGGGGGGGAAAATTAAATAAATAAATAAATCTTTAAAAATATATATATATATTCACCAGGTGCAGTGAATGTGCCACGATGATGGAAGAGGTTGTTGATGCGGGAGGAGGGGGGTGAGGGAGGTGGGGGTAGATGGGGACCTCATTCTTCTTTAAATAAAAAAGAAAAAAATTCCATATATACTTAATCACAAAGATATAGATAGATATAGATATAGATGCTCTATAGATAGAGCAATTAAAAAACCAACCATTCTTCCTAAGGTGTGGTAGGTTGAATTAAGTACCTCAATTTACACATCTCTTTTAAAATACTTTATTTTTTAAAAAGCTTTAGGTTACATAAATGTTACATCAAAAATATAGGGGATTCCCATATACTTCACCCCCTCCCCCTCCCACACCTTTCCCCACCAACATCTTTCATTAGTGTGGTACAGTTATTACAATTGATGAACACAAACTCAAGTATTGCTACTAACCATGGTCTATAATTTACATTATGGTTTACACTTGGCACCATACAATTTTATAGGTTTTGACAAAATATATAATGGCCTGTATCTGTCACTGTAATATGCAGAACAATTCCAAGGTCCCCAAAATGCCCCATGTTATATCCACTCTTCCCTCTCCCTCCCCTCAGAACTTCTGGTAACCAATGACTTTATAGCAATGTTACAAGTTCTTCCATTACTAGAATAATAATGTCTACTTTAGTCCACAGTTGCAATTCCCCCTTATGTTTGTTCATTCCACAATCAAGTATTTTGGGATGATGATATCCACTCTGCTTCCGATTGAGAGGGGGCTTAGATCACATGAGGCAGATGGATGGAACTGCCTTGCTTGCACTTGTAGATACTCCCTGTTTTGGGGGGATAGGTATAGTCCATTATCACCCTTTTGTTTTATCCTGGTTGAGTCCGATATACTGGAGAGTAGGTGTTAATTGCAATTCTGCCAAGATTCAGGACTCAACTGACACATGAACAGCTGCGAGATTAAAGTCTCTGGGACAAATATTTAACAGGTATAGTGCTAATTATAGGTTAAAATAAAAGGGGCATAAGAGCCATGTGTAGGAAAATTATAAATGCGTTTAATTCCAATACATTGGGAGGACAGATTATCAAAGTAAAGCCCACTGACAGGGTGCCAAATTCCTGGGGTAGTCTGCCCTGCCTGTAATATCCAGATGTCACCAGGGCCCTTAGGAGTCCCCCTGCTTGAGGCACTATTTACAGCAGCAGTCATTGAGATCCTTCCAAGATAAGCATAAGGGTAACATCTGGAATGTCCTCCAGACTCACTTTGCAATCTCTTAGCCATAAAAACTCATTTGTATTTACTATTTATCTCTTTTGGTCAAGGTCTTTTTCTAAGTGCATCACTAGTTGGCACATGGTAATAATACCTCAGTGCCAGAAAGGATCATCCCCAGGAGTCATGTCCCAAGTCCGGGAGAAGATAGTGAGTTAATATGCTCAGTTTGGCTGAGAGAGAGGCCAAATTTGAGCCACAAAGAGGCTTTCAGGAGGTAACTCTTAGGCAATATATATTAATAGGCTAAGTTTCAATTTTACAAGAACAAGGTTCATAAGTACAAGCATTAGTATCAATGGCCTGGCTTGGTGATCTGGATTTAGAGATGTTCTTCATCTTAATTCAATTCCATGTGGGTTTGAATCCATTGTAAATAGGGCCTTTTGAAGGTGTTATTTTAGGTTAAGCTGTGACAAATTGAAAAGGGGTGAGTTATTGGAGGCCTTAGAAGAAGAAGGCCACGGGGAGAAAGACAAAGACAGTGGAACCAGGAAAAGAAAGGAGAGGACATCATCCTATGACAGGAAAGCCAAGATAACTCAAAGACTGCCAGAAGTCAGCACCAGAACGGTAAAGTCTTCAGGGAAAAAGCAAGTCTTTTACCCTGCAAACTCCCATTGTGTGATTTTTTTTATAGCAGCTCAGGCAAACTAAGGCACAAGGCAGCCCATCAATTACTTTTCCCCATCTTTCAGGAAGAAAAGGTGAACATAGCAAGATGGCCAAACATGACATAAATACGGTAAACAACATTTGCATGCCTTGCTTCAAAATTTAAAATATTTTAAATATGCAACTATAAAAATGTTTACTTAAAAATTAGTTACTACTATTTAAATACAATCATTAGCCTCTTCAAAACAAAGAAAAAATTGTGAAAACTTCTGGTTTATTCACTCAGTGTCTGAATTCAAATTTTTTAAATTTCTGTATCTGTATTTTATTCACATAATGGTTAAGAACACAGACTCTGGAATTAGATGATCTGGATTTGATCCTGGTACATCCATTTAATAGATGTGTATGACCTTCAGCAAGTTAGTTCTCTATTCTTTGACTTTTTTCATGTTTAAAATGAGGTTAACAAAAACATCTCTCTCAGAGTCGTTGCAAGGATTAAATAAGTCAATATACATAAACTGCTTAAAACACCGTCTGACATGAAAATTTTTGCTATTATTTCCATTACTATAATTATTATTGTTTCTGCTTTGGTTTTGTCATACATTCCCATGAAATGCTTTAAAAAAAAGAAAAACATTTTTGGCACAGAGGTTTATCAAATTTCTTCAAGGCAATCAGAAAAGATACTGTTGTAGGCAGAAAATGAAATTAGTCTTAGGAAGCATCATTAGTATCTAAAGAAGTATACCAAACCACTAACCACTAGTATACACTGTAATTTAGATAGACCTAGAGAAATTCTGAAGGATGATATAGCAGTTTGATATTATTTATGAATTCCAAAAATAGATATTGGACTGTGTTTTTAAACTGGTCTATTCCTCTGGTCGTATTAGACTGTATTACATTCAGAGGTTTCACTTTTACTTTATTAAATTAAGATTTGGGCTTTTATTTGACCATGTCATTAGGGCACGAATGATTGAGTTCCCACCCCCTCAAAGGGATAAAACAGACCCTGACACAGAAGTAAACACACAGAGAAGGAGAACACAGAGAGTTTAGTTTTGAGGCTGGAGCCCTGGGGGGAGAACCGAGCCATTCACCTGATAATTTACAACTGGCCTTGTGAAATGAGCAGAGTAACTAAACCGAAAAGAGACCACCCCCAGTAAGAGATGAGCCTTATACCAGCCTACAGCTGAGATTAGAAGAAGCTGGGCCCACAGAGCCTTCAGAGGAAGAAGGAAAGCTGAACCCTTGCAGACATTGCCCACCATCTTGCTGCAACATGTGGCCAATGACTTTGGGTTAGAAAGTACCTCTTATGGTACTTGAGTTGACTCTTTAGGGCCTTGTGACTGTAAGCTTCTACCTCAAATAATTACCCTTTATAAAGGCCAACAGACTTCTGATACTTTGCAACAGCTCTCCTTTGGCTGACTAATATAGATGATATCTGCAAAACACAGAAGATATTTTTTAGAACAATACAATACACTTTAAATTATTTCCTTCCAAACTCACAAATGCAACCCAAGGCTTACTGGGAACTTTTTTAGGAAATAATTATAAATCTAAATGATTAAATAAGGAAATCCAAATGTCAACCAAGAAAGGGAAACTTTTAGATAACTCCAATGAATATATGAGAAGGCAAAAGATTAATTGAAAAAGTAATTTAAAACCCCCACCCCACTCACCCCAAAAAACACTTAAAAAACATCTCAGTTGGCTATCCTTGACAATGCATGTACCTTTTTATCTGCTTGGTACAGGTACAAGGCTCAAGCAAATTTATACATATAATCAGTACTCTAATACTGAAAAATAAAATAAAATAGGAAATTAACTATATTTATTGTATGCAAGAGAAACGGAAAAAAAAAGTTAAAAAGCCAATTCTTCAAATACAAAAACAGATAGAGCTTCAGAAGCAGTAGCTAAATCTTTACTTGAAAAAAAACACAAACTCCTCTCATGCTTTCTTTCAGTCACTACACTTCTACACTATATCCACAACAAGAATCACTATCTAACTTCTAACACTATGTATTAGTTTTGTCTATTTTTTAACTTTATATAAATGAAATTTCACTACAGGCTTTCTTTTTTGTATCTGGTGCCTTTTAACAAACATTAAGAGATTCATCTATATTAAAAATTAAATTTTGTTCATTCTCATTGTGAAATGTAGTATTTCACAGTATGAATATATCACGAATTATTTATCCATTCTACTTCGGTGGACATTTGAATTGTTTCCAATTTATTTTATTACAAATAGTACTGCTATAAGCATTCACACACATCTTTTGGTGCACATAGGCAAACATTTCTGTTGGATATATACCTGTTGTAGTTTCATGTCTGCTCAATCAAATACTATATACAGTGGGTTGGCTTAACAGAATTTACTGGTGGTTACAGACTACAAGGCTTCCTTCTTGCCAGTGTCAGTATCTTCTGCATGGCCAGCAATCTTTGGGGCTCCTTGACTTTTCTGTTACATGGTAATGCACATGACAGCATCTTTTCCTGTCTCTCTCAGGTACCTGACTTTCAGCCCTGGCTGTAACACATAGTTTCTCTTCCCCTGTCCAATTTCTTTTGCTTATAATGAAACTCAGTCCATATTAAAATGCAACCTGATTCAGTCAGGTCACACCTTACCTGAAGTAACATCTTCAAGAGATGCTATTTACAATGTGTCCGTATCTACAGGACAAGGGGTTAGAATCTAAACATGCTCTTCCATGGAGGACAGGGTCCAATCCCCAACACATGACAGCACACATGGCAGTGTTTTTTCCTTTCTCTTCCAGGTTCCACTGACTTCCAGTTTTTTACTGCTTCCTGTGTTGTTGTTGTTTTTTTTCCATTTCCAATTTCCTTTGCTTATAAGGACTTCAGTCATACTAGATTAAGGCCCACCCTCATTCAGATTGTGCACACCTTAACTAATAGTATCTTCAAAGGTCCTTTTTACAAATGGGTTCACCCCCACAGGAACATGGATTGGGACCTGAACATGACTTATGTGGGGCACATGATTCACTCTCCAACAATACTGATGCCTGAAATTCATGAGTCATAAGAAATATGCATATTCAGCTTTAGTAAACGCTGAGAGGTTTCCAAAATGACAGAACTAATTTGTTTCTGAGATATCTGACAGCACAACTTCCTCACTAACACTTGAAAGCATCATCTTTTAGTTCAGTCATTTTGGTGGATGTATTTTTCATTGTGGTTTTATTATGTATATTTCATTGTGCTTTCAGTTTGCATTTCTCTAATAATTATTGATGCTAAGTAACTTTTCTTGTTCATATTGTCCATATCCTGTTTTCTCCCTTAAACTTATTTTGAAATACTTTCAAACACACAGGACAGTTACATAATTAAAAAAAGAGAGAGAGAGAGAACTCCAACATATCCCTACTTCTCCAGATACCCAGGTACACCAATTTTAACATTTTCCCACATTTGTTGTATCATTCTAATCTATCCATAAATCTATCAGTCCATCTATCTATCCATCTTTCTATTTATCAATCCTTTTTCTGAACACTTGAGTTTAGGGTGTATATACTAGTTTCCTTGAACAATTCTGTATTAGTCAGCCGAAAGGGGTCCTGATGCAAAATACCAGAAATCTGTTGGCTTTTATAAAGGGTATTATTTGGGGTAGAAGCTTATAGTCACAAAGCCAGAAAGAATCCAACTCAAGGTATAATAAGAAGTACCTTCTCACCCAAAGATATATGCCAAATGTTGAAGCAAGATGGTGGGCAATGTCTGCAAGGGTTCAGACTTCCTTCTTCATCAATAATGCTCTGTGTACCAGCTTCTTCCAATCTCAGCTGTAGGCTGGCATAACGCTCATCTCTCACTGCTACTCAGCTACTCTGTTCTCTTCAGCTGCAAACTATCAGGCTCGTCTTTCTTCCTCTGCTGTGTCTATGGAGCTATCTCTCTTCCTCTGTTTTCTTCTCTATGTATCCGCTTCCGAGTTCTGGACTGAGTGTCCATTTATATAGCCCATCAAGGGGGCAGGGACTCAAACTGAGTCACCCTAATGATGTGGTTAAATCAAAGCCCTAATCTTAACACAATTTAATCAAAGGCATCTCAGTTGAATCTAATACAACAAAGGGTATCACAACCAGAGGAAGAAACCAGTTTACAAACATAATCTATTAATCTATATCTCTTTTTGGAATTCATAAGTAATACCAAACTGCCAAAACATATTAACGTCATGTACATTTCCAAAGAACAAGGATACTCATTTATGTATAAACCTTAATTGCAGTAATCAAGCTAAAAAAATTTAACATTGATATAAAGCTTTCGGTCTATATTTCAATTTTTTCCTATGTCCTCAAATGTCCTTTTTTCCTCCCTTATTAGATCCTATCCAGGATCTTGTATTACACTCAATTGTCACTGTCTCTTTAGTTGTTTGTTCCTTTTTTTTTTTAATTGCAAGAATCAATGTACAACAGAAACTTTCCCATCTGAACCACTCCCAAGCATGCCATTCAGTGAGATTACTCATTTATACTATTATGGTAATCTTGCCACCTACCAAAATTACTAAAATTTTCCCATCTCCCCCAAAACAGAAATTCTATACCCATTATGCAATAACTATTTCCCATATTTCCAAACCCTGACCACCTGTGCTCTAATTTCGATCTCCATGAGCTTGCATATTCAGTATTTTCTTTTTGTTACCATGGGGCTTAAATTTAACATCCTAAATCTATAAAACACTTGTTTGCTTAGATATCAACTTAGTTCCATGGTATACACAAATTATATGTATACTCCTCTGACCCCCACATTTATGTAGTTTTTATAATTACATGTTTACCCATTGAGACCAAACCCACTTTTTCTCGTTAGATTTTATGCATTTGCCTTTTAGATCCTGTAGGAAGTAAAAAGTGGAGTTACAAAACAAAAACAAAATAGTATTTATATAAATAAATATAGAAATAAAATAAAAATATTTTCTCATATCTTTTTCCTTACTAGAGATTTTTATTTCTTCATTTGGCTTCAATCTATTTTCTAGTATCCTTTCCTTTTAACCTGCAGAACTCCCTTTAGCATTTCTTGTAGGGCCAGCCTAGCAATGACAAAGTCCCTCAGCTTTTGTTTATCTGGGAATGCCTTAATCTCTCCCTCATTAAGAAAGACAGTTTTGCTGGATACAGAATTCTTGGTTGACAAATTTTTTGCTTTCAGCACTTTAAATATGTCTTCCCACTGCGTTTCTGCCATTCTAGTTTCTGATGAGAAACCAGTATTTAATCTTGAGGATCCCTCTTTATGACAAGTTGCTTCCCTCTTTTTAGCTTTCAGAATTCTATCCTTATCTTTGGCATTCAAGAGTTTCATCATAATATGATGTAGACAGAGTAGGTCTATTTGGGTTTATCCTGTTTGGCATTTGTTGAGTATCTTGGATATGTATATTTATACGTTTCATTAAATTTGGGGATTTTTCAGCCATTATTTTTTCAAATATTCTCTCTGCTCTTTTCACTCTCTCTTCTCCTTCTGGGATTCCTACAATCATGTATTGGTATGTTTGATGGTCTCTCACAGGTTCCTCAGGCTCTGTTCACTTTCTTTTGTTCTCTCTTCCTTCTGCTCCTCAGACTTGTCTTACTTCAAGTCTTATCTCAAATGGTCTTACCTTCAAGTTCACTGATTCTTTTTTCAGCTCCAATCTGCTTTTGATCCCCTCAAAAGACTTTTTTTTATTTCTATTCCTGTGGTCTTCAAGTTCTGTATGGTTCCATTCATAATTTCTATTTTTCTAATGACACTCTCTCTGCATTAACCTATCGTTTTCCAGATTTCCTTTAGTTCTTTGTCCAGGTTTTCCTACAGCTCTTTTTACATATTCAGGACTATTTTCTTAAAAGACTTTGTCAGGAATATCATAGGTCTGGTCCTCTTCTTTAACAGTGTCTAATACTTTAATATTTTCTTTTATCTGGACAATCATCTCCTGAATCTTGGTATGTTTTGTAATCATTTGTTTAAACCTGGACATTTTGATATTTTAATGTGTTACCACAGGAATTTCGACTCTGAAGCATCTGTTCCTTAAGCTTACATCCAGCTAGTGCTATGACAGAGATTTCCTTAAATGACAGGAGCTAACAAAGGGAAAGAAGGAAACACATTTCCCAGTCCTTATAGACTGACCTGTTCAAGTGTTCTCTTTCAGGCCTAATCCATACAATGAGTTTGAAGAATAGCTCCAGGCCAAAGCATAGGGGCCTTACTGAGGCTTTCTTGTTTGTCTATTGTCTTGAGTATGTGTATGTGGTCCCAGGGATACAAATGTTCCCTCTTCCCTAGAAAAGTTTCCTCATAGTCCCTGGCACTGTACTTTATATCCTACAACCAGCAAACCCCTGCTCCAGGCATCTACTGGGAAAGCCACTCTCTCTACATAGCTCTATGATCTGACTTCAACAAGGAAGGCAAGTTCTGAGGTGGTGAGTCTCTCAGGCTACCATCAGACAGAATGGGCCAAACATACATATTCCATCATGTACATGAAGGTTACTCTATTCTCTCTGGAACTGGGTCCAAGGATTGACACTGGAAGTGTGACTTGGGGCTGCACTGAGCCAGTGGGGGGGTGGAAGGGTTGGTCAAGCCAGGGCACCATGAGATCCTACTGCTTTTTTTTTTTAAAGATTTTTTATTTACTTTTTTCCCTCACCCCCGCCCCAGTTGTCTTCTCTCTGTGTCCATTTGCTGTGTGTTCTCCTGGGACCGCTTCTATCCTTATCAGCAGCACTGGGAACCTGTGTTTCTTTTTGTTGCGTCATCTTGTTGTGTCAGCTTTCTGTATGTGCAGCACCATTCTTGGGCAGGCTGCACTTTCTTTCGCGCTGGGCGGCTCTCCTTACGGGGCTGCACTCCTTGCGTGTGGGGCTCCCCTACACGGGGGACACCCCTGCATGGCAGGGCACTCCTTGCGCGCATCAGCACTGCACGTGGGTCAGCTCCACACGAGTCAAGGACGCCCGGGATTCGAACCGCGGACCTCCCATGTGACAGGCAGACGCCCTATCACAATGGGCCAAGTCCGCTTCCCACTACAGCTTTTAAACAGCCTTTTTCTGGATTCAGCACTTGTCTTGTTACTACAGTCCTTTAACTGTTTCCTAGTGCTTTAATAAAGTTGTTACTGCCAGTTCTTGTTGGCTACTCAAAGTTTCCTTGGGGCTTTGGAGCCTTAAAGCTTACCCAATAAAGCAATACAGTAATCAGAAGATTAGAATAATTCTATATTTTAAAAAAAGCAAATTTCTTAATTTCCTCTTGTAAGACCTCTAAGAAAAAAAAATCATAAAATGCCAATCTTTACAAATTGTTAGAACTACTCAAAAAAGAAACTTAAAACTAAAACATGGTCCAATGAACCCTGATGGTATACAGAGTCAAATGCCACTAACTTCCTATGATTTTCCTAAATAGCCAATAACAAAATTAATCCCACACTTATCAATGTTTCCATGGTATTTTATACACACCTTTAGTAACCCACCCATTACATTCCAATATACACATTTATGTTTGATTCTTCTGCTATAAGGTATTTCTAGAATTTGGGACAGTACCTTCACCAAAAAGTGTTGGCTGAAGTAAAACTTGCTTATAAACTGCAATACTATCTTATGAAATAAAGGAACCAGTTCAATTTCCTTAAACTCAAACACGGATGAGGTAACCTCTAGTACTTGTTATTTTACAAATAGAAAGTAAAATTTAGCTATAATCTAGGTCATTGTCTAATATTTATCTTACTGGTTGCTATTACTCTAAACTATACTTCCTGATGGGATCAAATTTTAATCATATCACCTTAAAAAAAAGACTGATTCCCTGAATCTATTAATGTTTTATGTTTGTCATATTAAGGTGGAAAGATATGACAAATTGGAAAGATAAATTGGGATTTAAAAATATGGCAAGGATTTTGTACTTTATCCTAAATGCAATCAAATATCATTACAGAGTTTCAAGCACAGCCAAGTATAACCTATCAGTTATAAGGCCTACCTTCTAAAGGCCGAAATCTTAATGTAAATATCTAATGAACTGAAGAACCCAGCAAGATAAGATAAAATAACAGTATAATCCAACTTCACTCTCCAATTTTTTGAAAACCATGTATGCCAGGGGCTGCTGCAAAAAAGTCATTAAGGCAAATGATTACAAATACAGTTAGATCTGATAAAAAGAAATCACGATTTTCATTCATAACCATCCTATTTACTATTCTAAGAGTACTATTTTGTAAACTTTTCCATAAATATAACTATAAAGAGATATCTGACTGAAAATAGTTTAAGCCAACATAATAGGAAAGTCAGATTATTTATTCTTTGGACCATTTCAGTTTGCCATTTTAAGACTCAATTATCATGTTGTTGTTGTTGCTGTTTTTAAGATCCTTATTATGCAACCTATGTACCAGCCTGCTTGTTGTTTACTTTTCCAGACACTTTGCTGAAATCAATATTGAAAGTATCATGATTTCTGCAGGAGTCTTACAAATGTGACTTTTTAATACAACTTTTTGTGATCTGAATTCTCTGAAATGCATATGAGCACTTATCATGGGGCCCTACAAATAGTCACCATCAAATAAAGATGTTCTGACATGAATTCAGAAATTTTTTTAAAATCTTGGCTGAAGTTAAATTTCAGTCAGTAAAATATAATAATTTTAGTTTTCTGTTTTTATTTTTCCTCTTTGAGACACAGCCAAACAGAAAAATCTACTCATTGATATAAATTAGCTGTTTTTTGTAATTTGTATTAACTTTCAGGTCATATGGTATAATTACATGGGCAGTTTGAGAAAATTCTGCCCAATATTTTAAGTATTTTTTATGGCTAACAATTATAGGTACCAGAGCTGGCAGATAAAATGGGAAATTCAGAGACAAGTTTCTTCCTGGCAGCTAAAATAAAGGAAGCACGTAAATGATTACCTGTCCATATGACCCATCTGAGCCAATAATGGGCCCCAATACGGTACCTAATATTTATTAAATACAACTCTAAAGGGCTATTTAGCTATGCAAAATGAACCTACATAGAGGTAGCAGTGTATACTATAGGGATAAACTAACCAGTAAAAAAGTAAAATATGAACAGATACATATTTAACAAGTCTTTGAAAAGACTTAAATATCATGTTTCTTTTAAGAATAAAATAGTCTGAAAATCCACATAAATGTTACATGCTTTGAACATAGGCTAAAACACAAAAGCCTTGAAAACTGACATTCTGAATATCATTGGATTGGGGATAACTTATTCCAATACTTCTTTCACTGATAGGATAGAGAAAAAGGAGTTTGGCTTTTTTGTGGGTTTTTTCTTTTCCTAATGGTGAATATTAGAATTACACCCATTTAAATGCTTTCCTTCTGAATCTTTCTTCTGCATAGAAAGACAGCAGTGTGGGTTTTTAGTCACACAGTTTCACTCAAAAAGGCAGCTCAAGAATGGAATAGAAACTCATCACTTTAAATCTGGGATCTCCCCTTGTTCTGAACTCTGTGAGCGATAGCAGTGGAGTTAAAACATTTGAAGACTATTAGTAGTCTTCCAAAGTTTCAAAGTTAGTTTCAAAATTTTAAGGGAAGTTTCAAATTAGGTAAATTGTATTTCTAAAGATGGCCTCAATATTACTTACCATCCCACATGCTCTTCTTCAGTATGACCTTGCTATACCCAAACTTAGAGATAATGTCTATTTCCCTACCTCTTAAGTCTAGGTTGCCTCTCTGACATGCATTGACTAACAGACTGTGGCAGTATAAAATCTGAGGATGTGTCTTAAGAGAAATGCAACTGCTTAAGGACCATTTTGAACACTTCTGTTTCAGATCCAGCTGCCATTCAGTGAGGAAGCCCAAACAGCTATATGAACCGGTCCATGGGCAAGAGAACAAGTATACATGGCCAACAGCTCTAGCTGCTCTAGCTGTTCTAGCTTCCAGCTAGAAGCCAACACCAACTACTAAACATGTAAGTAAGACGATTTTTGACCTTGCAGCTATCCTAGCAGAAGCACATATGAAAGATGGATAAGAACCACCCAGTCAACCTATATAACTATGAGAAACAATAAATTACTGTTATTTAAACCACTATTATTACACAGCAATAGATACCAGAAACAAACAGCATAGCCAACTCATCAAGATCTGTAATAATGATGGTCAATCAGCAGCCATGAAAAAAGGTCACATAGCTTAAGAGTCTCTTAACATTTAAATGGAAAAAGCAGCTCTGTTCAGGAAAGTACTAAGCTTCATTTCTCTCTGCTGAAATTTAGGAGGTGAGAGGAATGTGATATGAAGTATAAGAGCTAAAGCAGGGTGAGAAAGAAATTCTCACGGAGGAAGTGGGGCACCCTGTTTTGGAGCTTGTGTTATATGAGGAAGATATCCAACAAGGGGATTGGCTTTGCACAGGGTATCAAAGCTCAGGTGGGTGAGGGGAATATCTACGCAGGGATGAAAAGTGGTGCTTGGTATAGTATATTAAAGTTCAATGGGATGAGGACGGCATTCAACCAGAGATGGAGCCCAGCTTGGGGATCAGGAGCCCAAGGAAGGTGAGAAAAGGATCTATGTGGGCCAAAGGATCATTGCAAGGTGGGAGAGTTCAATGGGCTAAAGAGAATCACCCTGCAGGAGGGTGACCGCATACAGAGTATAAGAACCCAGAGCCAAAGCAGGGTGAGAAGGCCATCTACTGTGGGAGCAAGCCCCAGTATACGGTGTCAAATCCCAAGCAGGGTGAAATCCCAGTGCAGGGTATCAGAGCCAAAGCGGAATGAGAAGGGCATCCTCACGGGGGCATAACCTGCCTTGGGAAGGCAAGAGGTTAATGGAGGTAAGAAGGATATTGCAGTGGCAGACTACCTGGCATAGGGTATCAGAGCCTGAGTGGGACAAAGAAGTTTTGCACCATAGCCTGGCATGAAATGTTAAAGTCAAACAAAAGTAAGGTGGGCATCTACACAAAAAGGGGAGCTCGAATGGGGTGAGAAGGGCATCTACCCAGGATGGGAGGTATTCATTCTTCCTGCAGGAGAACTAATCAAATAAGTTAAAATGGTAACAACATGAGCCAGGTTATATAAAAAGGGGGTTACAAATATGGAAAGGGAGGGAATTAAAATGAACCTTGTGGGTGTTTGATTGGAATTGGAGGTATCTACAGGAATTCATGATTTAGATAGACATATAAACAGATATATACAGAAATAAATATATATGTGTATATGTATGTAAATGAATTTGAATGTGAGTATAAAATTCATATCCATGCATAAGTTGTCTAGTGTTGTCACCCTAAAGGACCTGAAAGCAGTAATACCTCAACAGCAACAAGCATACCTACCACCCAGATCTTGGTTTCTAAACAACAGGGTTCCTTGAGAAATGGTTGATTCCATTTCTGGGGAAAGGAAAGTACAAGAAGAGACTTGATCTTGTACCAGAAAGTAACAAAGTGCTAAAAAAAAAAAAATTATGAGACATGTCAAAAGTAAAGAGGCTATCCTGATATAACTTCTGTGGGCTAAATCTGGGACAATTTGAGCACTAAAATAAGTGATAATGAATTATAATTCACTGAATAAAATAAGAATTCATATGTCCATACTAATATAAATAAATTGAAAGTTCAATAAACTATCCCCACAAACACTTATTAATTATGAAAGAAAAAAAGAATAAAATTACAATGGAGAAATCTAGCACAAACACCACCCTAATCAAGTGATCAAATTAAGCATAATTAGTGACGAGACAAATCAAAATTATGAGGTACCTTATAGGATACAATGAGAAGAAATAGCATCACTTCTGTGATATTCTGGACCAAGCTGCTCTTACTTTATGATCCAGCAAGTCCACCCCCAGGTACTTACACAAAAGAAATGAAAACAGTTACCCAAAAATACTTATACAAGAATCACTGCAGCTTTATTCATAATGGCAAAAACTATACTAATCCAAACGTTCCTCCTTAGGAGACTGGATTAAAAAATTTTTAAGTAAAATATTCATATAATGAAATACCAGGCAGCAATTAAAAAAAAAAAAAAAAAAAAAAGGTACTGACATACACCACAATACTGATAAATCTCAAAAACAAAAGAAGGCCAAACATTATATTGCAAGATTCCATTTACATGGAATTTAAAGAACTGGCAAAACTAATTTATTGTGATAGTTAAAAAAAAGCTTGCCCACCACTGAATGAGTCTTTGTTGATCCCTTAATAAAGTACTATTTTCATTCATTCTAATTTTGAAAATAAATTTCAAACTCAAACTGTGCTAATCTCTCCTAGGAAGTTGAAGATACTCACAAAGAAGAATAAAATGCTTTCAAAGAATAAAAAGTAGAAAGGAATTTATAATCTAGAAGAGGAAATAGCCTAATCAGGAAATATAAAAAAACAACAGATAACAATAACATAAGAGCTATAATACAGCAATGTATGATTAAAGTTAGTACCAATGGAATTAATAATGTAATATGATATGGCAGTATTCAATTAAGTTGCAAATAAGGACTGGAGATATTGTGCATTTCAGATGAAGCTGTGGAAAGGGAATGACCTGAGCAAGAGCCCAGAAGAGTGGCTGGAACGGAAGTTTCTACTAAGTGAAGGACAAGG
This sequence comes from Dasypus novemcinctus, assembly GCF_030445035.2. Classification (NCBI taxonomy): domain Eukaryota; kingdom Metazoa; phylum Chordata; class Mammalia; order Cingulata; family Dasypodidae; genus Dasypus; species Dasypus novemcinctus. Next base: position 43,609,574 of record NC_080675.1, read on the forward strand.
AAATAGGGTACAGTCGAATTTCTTTTATTTTTCCTTTTGCAGAAGCATGTAATGAAGAATGTGGAATATTAGAAAAAATCATCTGAATGAGATAGAAAAGATTATAGAGAAGGAAAGTCTGGAGACAAAAAAAATCTGTAAGGAATACAGCCTTTATATCCAGTTAGGGCCTGGATCAAGAGTTTGGCTAAGGCAATAGAATAAAATGGAAAATATGTAAACATTACAATGCAGGGATTATCGAAATTACATGAAAAAAAGAGTAGGAGAGGAAAAGCATCATAGATAATTATGAGGGTTGAACCTGGGTACTTATGGGGAAACTATCATTTGTTAAGAAATAGGCACCATGCAAGTGCTTTAAATGTATTATCTAATTTCATCTAACTCTACCACCAATTTTATGAAACAATTTTCTCCCCTCTTTACAGATAAGAGAATGGAGCTTGGAGAGGTTAACTAATTTCCAAAAATCTCAAAGCTAGCCAGAATTCAAAGTCAGGCCTGTATAATTAAAAATAACAAGAAACAGACTTGGCCCAGTGGTTAGGGCGTCCATCTACCACATGGGAGGTCCGCGGTTCAAACCCCGGGCCTCCTTGACCCGTGTGGAGCTGGCCCATGTGCAGTGCTGATGCATGCAAGGAGAGCCCTGCCACACAGGGGTGTCCCCCATATAGGGGAGCCCCACGCACAAGGAGTGCGCCCCTTAAGGAGAGGTGCCCAGCGCAAAAGAAAGTGCAGCCTGTCCAGGAATGGCGCCGCCCACACTTCCCATGCCGCTGACGACAACAGAAGCGGACAAAGAAACAAGACGCAGCAAATAGACACAGAGAACAGACAACCGGGGGAGGGGGGGGATTAAATAAATAAATAAATAAAATCTTAAAAAAAAAAAAACAAAAAAAAACCAAATCTGTCACTACTCTTTAAAAAAAAAAAAACTATTTTCCTGACAAGGAGAATGATGATATTAGTGATACAAATAGAAAATTTAAATGGGATTATCTGAGTTGGGAGCTAGGTAGCAAAAGAGAAGGATAATAAATAGAGTTCAGATAATTTGACGTAATGACAAGCATTAAAAAAGAAGAATGTTTAGCAGGGAATGAGAGATATGAAACTGGTCAGAGCTAGAAAGAAATTTGGAAATCACATAAATGTTAAAGATGATTCTTGAAAATGGAGAATTTCTTGAATATAGTGAATATAGGGTAGAACTATAAGCCATATTAACTTCTAATGTAATTAATTCATTAAAAAATAAAAAATATTTTGCACAATGAGACTTAATATGAAAAGGAATTCTCCGACATACCTAGTCTAGCAGTTGCCAAACTGTACTTTAAAAATTACTTCACTATGTCAATACTGTCTTCTGTAAAAACAAGTTAGCTTTCCATCTATGAGACAGTATTATGTACATACTCACAAGAAGATGCTATCCTATTTTAATTATAAAAAACAAAAGGCTTTGTAGGACTCATAGGTACTTATCTAAATAAGTAACACTTGCAAAGAAAGACCTACTGAGGAAAAAATTTAATTTCCATGAAATTATCCAGCAACAATAAACTAATGAAAATTTAATTTTTTTCACATTTTTTGCTTTATTAGAGAAGTTTTAGCAGTTTGAGATTATTTGTGACTTCCAAAAAAGAGAGATTATGTTTGTAAACATACGGGGTCTGTTCCTCTGGGTATGATAGCCATTGATTGTTTTAGATTCAGTTGAGATGTCTTTGATTAAATTATTTACGATTAGGGCTTTGATTTGACCATGTCAGTAGGGCATGACTCAGGTCCCTCAATAGGCAATATAAATGGACACTCACTCAAGAAGACACACAGAAGAAGATACAGAAGAAAAAGATACGGAAGAGGAGAGAACTTAAGTCATTTCAATTCTGCCACGTGACAGAAAGGAAAAGGCTGAAACAGCTAAAGACCAGGGAAGAGTGAGAATTCCTATGCCAGGCTATAAGTGTGATCAGAAGAAGCTGGGTCCATGGAGCCTTAAGATGAAGGAGAACAGCTTGCATTGGTGTGGAATATTTGTTAGAATTGATGACAGTACATTTTAATAATTGTACTATTAATCATAGTCCATAGTTTAACTTACGGTTCACTGTTTGTGCAGTCTAGTTCCATGGATTTGTTAATTTTTTTCTCTTACATACACAATGTAACATTTCCCCATTTAATCATGTTCAGATATTGAGGCACAGCGTCAGGCAACAGTCTGGCTTGCCTCTCTGGCCAGCTCTGGCGCGAAGTAGGTACTGCTTCCGCTAGGGTAAGGATGGCTGGTATGGGCGCTCCGCCCTCGGCCTGGTACCATCTCATGCCCCCCCCTCCCGGCTTGCCGAGCCGACTGCCTGACCTTATAAGGGCATTCAGCCCGCCCGGACCAATAGGGAGCCGGGGCCAGCAACAGCCCTCCCCCAGCCGGCCTGCAGCGCCTCAGCTCCCATACCATAGATAGGCAAAAACCCCGTGCTCACCAATCAGCTCTCACCCCGCACTAGCCCCACCCCCGTTCCCTCGGGCTTATATTGTCAAACACTTCCTCAATAAATCGGATCTGCGCCATCAGCCAGTCTCCGTGGTCTGTCTCCTCCAGCCGGGCCGCGTCGTCCTCGCCTCCTGCGACCCCACGAAGCCCCGCAGAGGCTTCAAGATATGTATTTCAGCACTGCTAATTATGTTAACAATGTTTTCAACCATCACAATTTAAATTTGCATATAAGGGTAGCAAGGATAATAACTAAATTTATTTTGAACAAAGGCACTTAAAATTTTTCTAAAGAAAAAAATTCTATTATCTTGACAGTCTACTAAAATTGAACAAGAGGGGATAATGTAAACACTCTGACTAGATTTATTTTTAATTAACCCATTGTAAAAATAAAATTATTTGCTAATGACAGGCTGACAGAGTCAATATAATAAAGCCCAGAGAGAATATGTGTAATTCTTTGGAATGACAAGAAAACCTATTTATTGTTGACTCTCTTTTAAATTAATTTTTAATTTTTAAAGAATCTTTAGATTACATAAATGTTACATAAAAATATAAGGGATTCCCATATGCTCCACTCCCTCCCCCTCCCACACTTTCCTACACTAACAGCATACTTGATTAGTGTAGTACATTTGTTACAAATGATGAACACATATTGAAGTACTGCTACTAAGCATGAAGTACTGCTACTAAGCATTATCGTTTATACTCCCACACAATTTTATAAGTTATGATAAAATATACAGTGGCCAGTATCCATCACTGCATTGTCATGCAGGACAACTCCCATGTCCCAAAAATGCCCCCATATTAAACCTATTCTTCCCTCTCCCATCCCTCAGAACTTCTGATGGCCACTGCTTCTATATCAATGATAAGGGTTCCTCCATTGCTAGAAAAACAATAATAATGTCTATAGTAGAAAAATAAGTCTACTTTAGTCCATTGTTCATCCCCCAATCTTGAGGATTCTGGAATGGAGATGTCCACTCTGCTTCTAATTGAGAGGGAGTTTAGATCCCATGGAGCAAATGAATGGAACTATATTGCTTGCAGTTGTAGACACTCTCTGTTCCTTGGTATTGCCGTTGTCCATTATCATCTCCTTGTTAGTTGTCCTGGGTGAGTCCAATAAACTAGAGAATAGGTTTTGCAACTTTGCTCAGCGGGCACAAGGACAGACCAAAGATTTAAGTCTGAGGCATATTTACCAAATATAGTCCTAATATAGGTTCAAATAAAAGAGGCAGAAGAGCCATGGTAGAGACCTATAAATGAGTATAACTCTGTTACACTGGGGATCATAATTTCCAAAGTAAGGCCCACTGACAGGGTGCCAAATTACTTAGCTGTCTGCCCTGCTTGTAGTTTCTGGATGTCTCTAGAGCCCCCAGGAGCTCCACTATTTGAGGCACTATTTACTGAGGCAGTCAAGGAGATCCTGCTGTGACTTGCATAGGCATAACTTCTGGAATGATCTCCTGACACACTCTGAAATCACTTAGCTATAAAAATTTACAGGAAACAGAGGGGTCTCAAGGCATTGGACACCTCCTTCCCACATGGGAGGCCCCAGTTTGGTTCCCAATGCCTCCTAAAATAAAAGAAGACAACCAAACAGAAACAGAGAGCAAACAGTAAGTGCAAACAACAAAGGGGGTGGGAGGAATAAATAAATAAAATAAATCTTTAAAAAAAAAATTCATTGGAAGTACCTAGGAAAAGAAGATAGACCATTATGCCAGGCCCTTGATATTAATGATTGTACTTATAAACCCTCTTATATACTGCCTAAGAGCTACTTTCTGAAAGTTCCTTGTTGCTTAAATGTTGTCTCTCTCTAAGTCAAACTTAAGCATATAAATACACTGCCTTCCCCTCCAGTGTGGGACATGACCCCAAGGAATAAGCCCCACTGGCACTGAGGGATTATGACCAAGCATCAACTAGCACTTCATGTGGAAAAATATCTTGGCCAAAAAGGAGAAATGGTAAATATAAATGAGTTTTCATGGCTATTTACTGTTGATTCTTGTTATTCATAGTAATTATGTCCTATAAGGTCATTGCAAACACAGAATTAGTGATAATCAATCACTGCTCATAGGGGAAAAGCCTATGGTCTGAGCATTTTCATCAACCAATCAATGTATTACATTATGTTTCATTTAAAGACACCTTATTTAATGTATATTGTTGATTCGTCAACATTGAATTCACAGTCAACAGCACTATAACACACATAAGCTTAACACACATATTTTCTTCATAAGGCACATCACAGCCTACTTGTGGTTAAATACACTAGACAGTACTTTGAGCACTATACATGGAACCTATTTTAAACAGCAAAATCACCAACAAAACTCACAGAAATGTGAAAAACATGGCACTAAATGTATCTTGAAAAGGATACTTGCTTACAGTATGGAAGCTGAAACAAGACAGAGTAAAGCCTTTTCTCCCTTTTAACTGTGAAAGTGCACATTGGGCAATCAAAATTTTCACCACTCTGCACATGTCCACACATTTCAGAAAGTACCATGAATACTGACCTTGGAGTTACAAATGAATTTTATCAAGTAGGTTAATTTTCAAGTATGGATATCACAAGTAATGAGGAACAAGTGAATATAAATTAGGATAGGATTCCAAATCATCAATAAAAACATCAATGAACCTGCCGTTCTTTATCTCTTACAATTTCTCCTTCTTGGCACTTATTTCTATCTCCCTTGGAGTTTTAATCAAGTCACTAACAAAATATAGGCAGACTTTAATTCATGATAGGTCTAGAGTGTGACTAAACACCTCACAAAATTAGAAACCAGTGAAAAGTACCTAAAGGATTAAAAAAAATTAATTTCCTTAAGTTTGTCAACAAAACACCTACCACAGCCTCTTTCAGCATCTCTTGTCTTAACCCCTTCCTTTCTTCCCCTGTGATGGTTAGGCTAAAGTGTCAACTTGGCCAGGTAATTGTGCCCAGTTGTTTGGTCATGCAAGCACTGGACTAATATAAGGACATTTATAGACTTTAGTCACCAGTGACTTTATTGCATAGTTAGCTGATTACATTTACATCAGTCGGGGAGATTGCCATCAGCAATGAGTGATGCTTCATCCAATCAGTTGAACGCCTTAAAAGGAGAAGTGATTCCAGCATTCAGGAACAATTTCCCAGCTCCTGTTTCCACAGGCAAAGTCTCCCAGAAACTCATCAAGGACCTTCACTGGACTTTCACTGGAGCCCCCACTTTGCAGCCTGCCTGTGAAATCTGGACTTGTGTATCCCACAGTCACATGAGAGACTTACAAAATCTCTTACTATTGACAGATATCTCATGTTGACTCTGTTTCCCTAGAGAACCCTAATACATCCCCATTTCCATCTCTACTCTTGTTCTTTTCCACTCTCCCCCTATGTTATCTAGCTATCCAAGAGGTTCCACTAGAAACATCCCTCTGCTGAAGTATCCTAGACTGTTCCCTTTATCAATCAATATTTAACCATCTCTTGTTAAATTTAATAAACCAACTTGATTAAATTAACCTGCTAATGTCACAGTTAATTCCATGAAGGTATAAGCATAGGAAAAAAATAATCAATCCTCTTAAGAATCAATTAAATCAGAGAAAAAGGCAGAGTATATAATTCCGAATTACCTTAAAATTCCAAGACCTAGAAGGGAAAGAACAGAGTAGAATTGTAGTATAAAGATAATATACACTAGTACTGTACTTTGTGATAAGACAATGTTTCCATCACTCTATTCATGTTTCACTGCTGTTAGTAATTGAATTTTCTACAATTTGGAACCCTCATTTTCACTCCCTCATTATTTCATTCTCTTACACCTAGTCAACAGGTTCAAATCTTTCCCTCTTCCTAAAGATAACTCATTTAGAGCAAAGACAGACACAAACTTTCAGTTTTTCATTTAGTTGCTCATCAAAAATATAACCAAAAGAACTTTATGTAATATGTAATTTATCTGGAGGTGAGTAGAGAGGCTCTAGAAAAATAAAAATACAAACCAGTAAGAAAATGACCTAGGTAATTAGAAGTACATCACTATAATAAGCAAAAACAGAAAAAGAAAATCAGCAAAGGATTTGCTCTTCATTAAAAAAAAATCATTCTTAATAATAGATGATCCAGAAAATACAAAATAACTCAATTTACATCATCAGACTGGCATAAATTTAAAGCCAGCATACCAGTTTCAGTGAAAGTATAAGTTGACATGGACACTTTAGAGAACAATTTGAGAAACTTCAGTAAAAAGGAAAAAATTTATGTGTGATACACCTAGGTATATACCCCAAGGAAATTCTTGCATATATATACATATATGTATATATGCATGTGTAAGAGCATTTCACTGTTGGCAATAGTGAAAATTCTGAAACAATCACCAACAGAAGAATGAACAGAATATATTTTCTCAATAAAGTATTTTTCAGCAGAATATATGTATATCCCAGATATGAGAAGTATAAACATGTAAAAATAAGCATGGTTGTGATGGTTAAGCTGCATCAGCTTGGCCAAGTAATGGTGCCCAGTTGTCTGGTCAATCAAGCACTGGACTAAATGTAATACAAAGGCTTTTCATGGAGTTTAATTATCAGTGAGATGATTGCATCTATGGCTGATTACATCTACAGTCAACTAAGGAGACTGCCTTCAGCAATGAATATCATTTCATCCTTGCTGAATATCATTTCATCCAACCAGTTGAAGGCCTTAAAATGAGAAGTGTAAAATCATAGAGAGAATTCCCATCTCCACATTAGACAGCCAGCGTCTCCATGGAAATTTATCTAGGAGCTCCTGGTCTGCACTGTAGCTTCTGGTTTGCAGTCTGCCCTACGGAATTTAGACTCATGCATTCCCACAGTCACAAGACAATTTTATAAAAATCTCATACTATTTACAGATATATCCTGTCAGTTCTCTTTCCCTAGAGAACCCTGACTAATACTCATGGGAATAAAAACCACCAACATCCTAATAATAGATAATGGTTCCCTCTAGGGAAGGAAAAATGAACCAGAATAATATAGGTAAGAGACTCACAGGAGACTTTATTTTTGTAAGTAATGTGTTATTTCTTAAGTTCAACAGTGATAACCTGGGTATTCATTAGATTTATGGCACTTTTCAAAAAAAAATTATTGTGGCAAAATACATATAGCAAAAAATTTGCCATTTTAACTATGTTAAAAGATTAAGAGCTCTTTCAAAATTCACATATTGCTATTTATCCTCTATCCTCTCAAACAGGGATAATGTATGCAAAAGATTTACAGTAGAAGACATATAATTTTTCCAACATGAAAAATGTATAACATATTGTATGAGAATACCAGAGAAGATAAGAGAGAGAAAGGAGCAGAAGAAATATCTGAAGTTACAATGGCTGAAAATTTTCCGAAATTAATGACAGACAAAAACCACTGATCCAAGAAGCACAGTAAACACAAAACAGGATGAAATCCAAAACATCTACAGCAAGGCATATCATATTCAAAGGCAGAAAAAATTTTTTAAAGAACAGACATTTCTTCAAAGAAGATATTCAAATGGCTAACAAGCACATCAAAAGATGTTCAACATCAATAATCATTAGAGAAATGCAAATCAAAACCACAATGATATAACACTTCATACATCCACTAAGATAGCTATTAAAAAAGAAAAACAAAATAACAGGTATTGATGAGGATATATAGAAATTGAAACCCTGTACATTGCTGATGAGAATATAAAATATTTCAGCTGCTATGGGAAACAGTTTGGTGGTTCCTCAAAAAATTAAATATGTAATCAACACTTGATTCAATAATTCCATTCCTATGTATATATCCAAAAGAATTGCAAATAGGAATGCAAATAGAAACTTTTACAGGAATGTTTGTAGCAGTGCTACTCTCAATAGCCAAAACGTGGAAACAATCCAAATGTCCACTGACAGACGGAGAAACAAACTGTGGTACATCCATACAATGTAATATTATTCAGCCATAAAAATGAATGAAATATGGAAGCATGCTATAATGTGGATGAGCCTTAAAAACATTATGCTAAGTCAAAGAAGCGTCACAGAATGTCATATATTGTATGATTTTCTTTATATGAAATATCCAGAAGAGAAGAATCCGTAGAGACAGAATGCAGATTGGTGGATGCCAAGGGCTGGGGATATTAGAATATAGAGAACAACTGCTTAATTGGTAAGGAGTTTTGAGAAAATAAAAATGGTTTGTAACTAGACAGAGGTTAGACAAGATTGTGAATGCACTAAATGTCACTGAATTGTTTGCTTTAAACTGGTTAATTTTATGTTATACCAACTTCATCTCAAAAAAAAAATTTTTTTTAAAGAGTCATTATATAATGATAACAGTGTCAATTCTCCAGAAAGACATTGCAATCCTAATTGAGTACATGTCTAGCAATATAGCATCAAAATACAGGAGGCAAAAACTTAAAGAACTGAAAGGCAAAACAGACAAATTCACAATTATAACTGGAGACTTCAATACAACTCTACCAGTAACTGACAGAGGTAGCAGGCAGATGAGCAGTAAGAAAATATTTGAACTGAACATCACAATCAATTAATGAATTTACTGCCATTTATTGAATACTTTCTCAAGTGCACATGTACATACACCATATTATAGTCCACAAAACACATCTGAACAAATTTAAAAGTACAGAAATCACACAATGTATACTGTCAGACCACAATGAGATTAAACTAAAAATTGATAATAGAAAAGATAGCTGGAAAACCTCAAATATTTAGAGATTAAGCAACTCACTTCTAAATAACAAATGTGTCAAAGAAAGCCTGAAGAAAAATTTAATAATATTTTGAACTGAATGAACATGAAAATATAACTTACCAAAATTTGTGGAATATAGCAAAAGGCAAAGCTTATAGAGAAATTTATTGCATTGAACATGCATATTAGAGAAAAAAGATCTAAAAAATCAACAATGTAAGCTTTCACCTTAGGGAATTAGAGAAAGGAAAGAAAAATAAATGTGAAGCAAGCAGAGAAGGGAAGAAATAATACAAATTAGACGAGAAATGAAAGAAATTGAAAACAGGAAAATAGGGAAAATCAACAAAACCAAAAGATGGTTCTTCGAAAGTAATCAATAAAATTAGGGAAACGGACTTGGCCCAGTGGTTAGGGCGTCCGTCTACCATATGGGAGGTCCGCGGTTCAAACCCCGGGCCTCCTTGACCCGTGTGGAGCTGGCCATGCGCAGTGCTGATGCGCGCAAGGAGTGCCTTGCCACGCAAGGGTGTCCCCCGCATGGGGGAGCCCCACGCGCAAGGAGTGCGCCCGTAAGGAAAGCCACCCAGCGTGAAAAGAAAGTGCAGCCTGCCCAGGAATGGCGCCGCCCACACTTCCCGTGCCGCTGACGACAACAGAAGCGGACAAAGAAATAAGACGCAGCAAATAGACACCAAGAACAGACAACCAGGGGAGGGGGGGAAATTAAATAAATAAATAAATCTTTAAAAATAAATAAATAAAATTAAATTAAATTAAACATGCTAAGAAGGAAAAAAACAGAGAAGACAAGGGGTAGGGAGTGGCACATTTGGGAACCCCTATTTTTTTATGTAGCATTTATGTAATCTAAGTATCTTTTTAAAAATTTAAAAAGTATATTTAAAAAAGAGAGAAGACATAAATTACTAATATCATAAAAGAAAAAGGGGCTATCACTACTGTTCCCACACACATTAAAAGGATAATAAACACCATACCCACAAATACGATGGCTTAGATGAAAGATGTCAATTGCTTGAAAGACACACTTTTCTAAAACTAACTTAAGGAAAAATAGATAAAATGAATAGGCCTGTACCTATTCAAGAAATTGGACCAATAATTAAAAACCTCCCGAAATAGAAGCACAAGGACCGGATAATTTCACTCGTGAATTCTACCAAACATTTAAGGAAAAAATGATGCCAATTCTCTGAAATCTCAAGAATTTAAATAGAAGCAAAGGAACACTTTCTAACTTATTCTATGAAGCAAGCATTACTCCAATATCAAAACTAGAAAAAGACATTAAAGAAAGGAAAACTATAGCCCAATATCAGTCACAAAAATAGGTGCAAAAATCCTAAAAGAAATATTGGCAAATAAAATTCAACACCTTATGAAAAGATTTATATACCACAACTAAGTGGACTTCATGCCAGATATACAAGGCTGGCTCAATATTAAAAAATCAATTAATGTAATCCATCAGATCAACAGGCTAAAGAAGGAAAATTATATGATCATGTCAACAGATGCAGAAAAAGCGTTTGACAAAATCCAACATCCATTCGTGACAAAAAACTCTTAGCATACTACGTATAGAAAGAACTTCCTCAACATTATAAAGGACATTTAGAAAAACTGAGAGATAGCATCACACTTAATGGTGCACAACTAGATGCATAAGATAAGGACAAATGCAAGATGTTCCCTCTCCTATTCAACAGCATATTGGAAGTCCTACCTAATGCAATAAGACAAGAAAAAGAAGTAGAAGGTATACAGATTGGAAAGAAATAAAACTGTCTTTGTTTGCATATGACATAATTGTCAATATAGAAAATTCCAGAGAATCAACAAAAATATCCTAGAACTAATAAGCAAATGAAGTAAGGTTGCAAGGTACAAGGATAACATACAAAGGCGATTGCTTTCCTATATATTAGCAATAAGAACTTGGAATTTGAAATTTTAAAACATACCATTAGCATTGGGAAAAAAAGTATAAATCCAACAAATTTTGTATTAGAGCTATTAGAGGAAATCTTCAAAACTATGAGGAAAGAAAGATGATCTAAATAAATGGAGCAATTTAGATATTCACAGATAGGAAGACACAATATTATTGAAGTGTTAGTTCTCTACAATTTGATCTGCAGATTCAGTACAATCCCAATCCAGATCAAAATCCTAATAAATTGAGGAGTGGATATGCCTCAAGAGGTTGAGTGCTGGCTTCCCATGTATGAGGTCCCACATTCAATCCCAGGCCCCAACACCTTTTAAAAAAAACCCTAATAAGTTATTGTGTGGGTGCTGGGGAAATCACTGACATGTTCAGTGGTCACCTCTCAGCCCTCACCTATCCCCCTCCTTTCTCCCTCTTATTTATTTGCATGAAAATGTTTCTATATGTTCCCATTTTGCAATCCAGGGGAGACATTAGGTGTCAACCTGAAAAAAACAAACTACCCAAGAAAGGAATGGCCTAACGATCTGTTACCCTGAACTCAAACCAGTAACATGCAGCCCCAGCTGCTTTGCCAGAATGGTAATTCTGCACAAAGATTGCTTGATACATGCTTTTCACTCAGGGGCAGGGTCCTCTTCCCCTGGGGAATACAAAGACCCAGACCATGGGCAGCACAGGGTCCTTAGGCTCCAATACAGCAAGTTGTGTGGCGCCACCATCCACTGACCCTGAACCAAGCAGTTGGCCTCCCCAGGTAACTGCCACAGTGGGACCTCATCCCCTGTCCCTTTGAAATATTTGCGCTATAAAAATACTAAAGCGTTCATTTGCTCAAAGTTTCTGTTGTGCCTCAGCCTGTATTCCCACAATTCATAGGTAGCAACTCATACCACAGCGGATATTAGCAAAAGAATACAGATCAACAGAACAGAAGAGAAAGCCCAGTAAAAGATCCCCCCAAAAAGAATCAATTCATCTTTGACAAAGGAACAAAGACAGTTCAATGGAAAAAGGTTAGTCTTTTCAGAAGTATACTGGAACAAATGAGTGTCCAGATGTAAAAAAAATAAAAGCCCATCTGGGGAAATGACTATGGCTCAAGTTATAGGGCTTCTGTCTACCATATGGGAGGACCCATATTAAAAAAAAAAAAAATCACAGAATGAGGAGGTAAAAAAATGTGAACTAAAGAAAATGAAAGAAGAGAGTAGCTGTTTTCATTTTTGGCTGAACAGCGGCAGCAGAATTAGGATAAGAAAAAAACAAAGGAAATAATCAATGAAGATTTAAAGGTAAAGTATGGGCTGTCACATTAGCTAGAATCCCTAACACTCCAGCTACAAAGAAAGTCTGTAATCGCCAGTTAACTTCCACCCACAAGATGTACAAACCAGTTGGCTGCTATTAAAAGATTGAAGCATCATGCCCAGGAATGGCCAGGGAGTATGCTGAATTTTCAAAACAGGTGTATTTAGTCTCTTACCCTTTAGAAGTCAAAAAGAAATGATCCCTTTCTGAGGATGGTCATGTTTAGTGATGAACTGCCTTACTAAGGCATATGTATGAGGAGGAAGGTGGAGTGTTAGAGTGAGAAGTCTTTTTCAAATCGATGGTTGAGAAGGCCAATCTAGTTGTTAGCAATACTAGATGCTTGCAGACAGTATGAAAAGAAAAAAAAAAAAAAAGAATTGGATATACTTTTGACTATTGGCCCTTTGGGACAAAAGGCTCACGACTTTCAGATTATAAACAGTTCAGAAGGCTGAAAATATGAAAACAATAGTTCCAAGGGTCACATGGTATGACCAGAGACAAGTGACCTGACCAGATACCACTACTACAATCTGAAAGAGTGTCAACAACAGTGAGACACCGTGAGTAAAACTGATCAACTTTTATTAGAAGTAACAAGTTTGGAAGGCAGTGATGGCTTCTCCATCAGAAACAGAGCTTTGTTTTTAGCCCAATCTATGATGGTGCATATGTTGCCACATCAGATCGCAATGGTGGCAATCTGGGCAGTGAGCTTGATCAGCAACTTGATTCTAGTCAGCTCATCACAATACAAGCCCTTCCTTGAGACATCAACATGAGTGACACAGACTTTCCACCTGGCAGCTATCATTTGTTTCTACAATTTGTGATCTCAAAAATGAGTTTATCTTTAATCTGCTAGCCTGTGATCTTACTTAAGTGAAATACTAGCAGGCTAGGCCATTGGCAATAGCCCTAGAGTCAAGAAATACAAAACATACTTGATCCTCAGGCCTACTACTATCTAAGGCAGGGGTTGGAAAACATTTTTCTGAAAAAGGCACTTAAATGTTTCAAGTTTATGAGCCATATACAGACTCTGGTGGTGGTGGTGGTGCTGCTGCTGCTACTGCTGTTCTTATCATCATCTCCTCCTCTTTCGCCTCCTTCTCCTCCTTCTCCTCCTCATCCTTCTCAGAGTTCAGTGCCTTGCCAGTGGGCCCTACTTTGGAATTTGTGCTCCTGAGGGTGATGGAGTTGGACTCAGATGTGACTTCTCTATACATGCCTCTTCTGTCACTTTTACTCAACCTGTGGTTTGCACTGAGGTTGGTGTATGCTCAGGAGACTTGAATCTCTGGACTGTCCATGTGCCAGCTGGGCCCTGAACCTCAGCAAAATTGCAACACTTACTCTCAAGTTCATTGGACTTACCCAGGTCAGCTAACAAAGAGGTGAGGATGGTCAACCACCACACCAAGGAACTGAGAGTCTACAACTGCAAGCAGGAGAATGCCATCCATTAGCCAACTGGTATCTAAGCCCCCTCTTGATTCAGAGGTGGAGTGGACATTGCCATCCCAGGGTCCTCAGGATGAAGGAATAAAATACGGATTAGAGTGGACTTACTGGTATTCTACTATAGAATTATTGTGGCTCTAGCAATAATTTTATAGCGATTATATCATTGACGTGGACACAGTGGCCACGGGAGTTGTGGAAGGCAGAGAGAGGGAAAATGATGTGTGATATGGGGGCATTTTCGAAACTTGGGAGTTGTCCTGAATGATATTGCAGGGACAGATACAGGATATTATATATCCTGCCATAACCCACTGAATGGACTGGAGAGAGTGTAAACTACAGTGTAAATTATAATCCATGCTGTGTAGCACTGCTCCAAAATGTATTCATCAAATGCAATGATAGTACACACGTACATATACATACACACATATAAAGATGAAAACCATTTCTAGCTCAAGAGCAATACAAAAGTAGACTGTAGACCAGATATAGCACACAGGCCAACCACTGGTCTAAAGGAAAGAACTTCAATTCAGCCTGTTATGCTAATCCACCCTTACCAATTGAGCTTCAAGAGTTTTAGAGCTTGAGAATGGCTGCCACCTAGTGGACATAATAAGCATTTTGCCTAGCTGAACCATCAGTGAGCCAGGCCAGGATTTAGGTTGACCTCTAAATGGAATCAGTCCAAAGACTTTATCCACAAGAGCACTTTAATGTCATCTCCCGACTGTGAACTTTGTTCAAACCTGTCAGGTGAATTCAAGTATTTTTCTCCCAACCAGAACAAGAACCAAGTAGTGTACAGGCACATGTCAGGTGTTACAATGATAGCCAGAAATATTTCCAGGCCAGGAATGTGAAAACTGTAGAGGAGCACAGAGAAAAGGGACAGTGTGACACTAAGAGCAGTGGAGATATTTTTTCTTTCTTTTGGAGGGTTGGTGCCCAAGCACCTGAGTTGCTTCTCCCTCATTTTGATTCTGGCATCTGGAAAGGGCCCCAGCTCACTGGGCCTTTCTTTCTACCACTGTAGCTAAAATTACAGCTCTTCCCCTCAATCTTCAGTACAACCCCTGCACCTAGTTTTCCTTCCCAACATGGGACCAGGAAGATACAGATGACTTGAACACCTATATCTATAACCTATAACCTCTTTCAGTGTTTTCCAGGACACTTAGTTTTTTCTTGAAGCAACTAAGGCCAGGGAAGATGGGGAAGGACGGTTAAGAGACAATAGATTGAGAAAGTAGTATATGCCAGTAAGCAAGCCTTTGCATTTACTTTGAGTTCTGAGTAGCCCCTCACAAAATTCAACCAAACCAATTTATAATGTTGATTCACCCAAAGGTGTAAGTCCTCACTGTTGATTCATTTATTTCTACTTGGGGGGGGGGGCGGTGGGAGAGGGGATCTCTGACTCATCAGTCACAACAATATTGACCCTTGATGAGAGCAACAGCGTTTACCACCACATTGACAGGATAACATCCCATCTTTCTGCCATACAAGAGAGAATGAAAAACAACCAAAACACCAGCTGTTTTCAATTCTCAGATTCACCTAACCTCTAAACATTCACTAATACGCGTAAATGGGGAAATTCCCTCTCCCTTTTCTCTTCATGCCCAGTACTTGGGCTAAGTGCTTGGGCTATCAGATCCCAGGAATTCTCTTATTTCTTAACCTGGCCCATAGGGGCTCTTATCCTCCTTCCATGAAGTCATGTCTCTATCAGCACCCCATCCTCTCAACAAAGCTATTATGTTGATGCAAAAGGAACTGTGGTTTCAGACTGTGAATTTTAAATCATTATAACTAGGCTCAAACATATCTTTACTAATCAAAACAGGAACCATAACAATCAATACATTTTTGCCAATGAGAAATAAGTTTGTTTATTCCTGTAGTGTAAAAATCTGTACTTTGGGATTCAACGAACTCTTGGAAAGCATTTTCTGCATTTGCTAGTTGTGGAAGCGTTTCCCTGCAAAAATTTGTCGAGATGCTGGAAGAAGTGGTAGTCAGTTGGCAAGAGGTCAGATGACTACAGCAGATGAGGCAAAACTTCATAGCCCAATTCATTCAACTTTTGAAGCGTTGGTTGTGTGATGTGCAGTAGGGTGCTGTTGTGGAGGACTGTCATATAAAATGCTTTCTGTTCACCAAAGCCAGCTGCATGCATTGCAGTTTTCGGCACATCTCATCGCCAGGTCCTGCTCTGAATCCTGGTTTTATAGTGGATCAGACTGGCAGCAGACCACCAAATAGTGACCATGACCTTTTTCTGGTGCCGAGTTTGGCTTTGGGAAAGTGCTTTGGAGCTTCTTTTCAGTCCAACTATTGAGCTGGTTGTCACCAGTTGTCATATAAAATCTACTTTTCATCACATGTCACAATCTGATCGAAAAATGGTTCATTATTGTTGCGTAGAACAAAAGACAACACTTGAACACGATTTATTATATTTTCGATCAGGTCATGAGGCACGCACTTATGGAGCTTTTTCAGCTTTCCAATTTGCTTCAAATACCAAACAACTGTAGAATGGTTGACATTGAGTTCTTCTGCAACTTCTCGTGTAGTTGTAAGAGGATCAGCTTCAATGATTGCTCTCAGTTGGTCACTGTCAACTTCCAATGGCCAGTCACTATGCTTCTCAACTTTAAGGGTCTTGTCTCCTTTTCAAAACTTCTTGACCCATCACTGCGTTGTACGTTCGTTAGCAGTTCCTGGACCAAATGCGTTATTGATGTTACGAGTTGTCTCTGCTGTTTTACAACCCATTTTGAACTCTAATAAGAAAATCCTTCGGATTTGCTTTTTGTCTAACATCATTTCCATTGTCTAAAATAAATATAAAATAAACAGCAAGTAATAAGTCATTAGTGAAAATACATAAAGTGAGAAATGCATGTTAAGATGATGTATGACATCACCATATTTACTTAAGAATGTACGCCAGTATCAAACAGCAAATTTCAACAATGCAAAACCACAGTTACTTTTGCACCAACCTAAAGCAAAAAAGGTATAAGAACTAATAAGTCAGTTTAGCAAGGTTGCAGAATCCAAGGTCAATATGAAAACAATTAATTTTCTTTCTATACAATAGCAATGAACAATTACAAAACGAAATGAAAAATTTTTAAGTATCAATTAAAATAGTATCAAAAAATATGGAAAAGGGAGTGGATGTGGCTCATGTGGTTGAGCACCTGCTTCCCATATGGGAGGTCCCAGGTTCAGTACCCAGTGCCTCCTAAAAACAAACAAAAACAACAAGCAAGCAAATACAAAAACCAACTCAGGGGAGCCTATATAGGTCAGTGGTTGAGCACTAGCTTCCCACATAAAAGATCTGGGGTCAATCCCTGGCCCCAGTACCGCAAAAAAAAAGTAAAAGATTACAGCCAAATATTACAACAGATGTGAAAGACCTGTACAGTGAAACTAAACAACATTTCTGAGAAAATTAAAATAGAGACTATATTTTGTTCCTAGGTCAAAAGACTCAATATTGTTAACCTGTCAATTCCAGTAAAAAATGTAAGCAGACTTTATTGTTAAATTTGATAAAGTGATTCTAAAATTCATATGGAAATACAGAGGCTCTAAAATAGCAAAACAAAAACAAAACCTTGGGAAAGAACAAAATTGGAGTATTAATAGTACATGATTTCAATATTTATTATAAAAGAACAGTAATCAAAACAGTGTGGTATTGGTATAAAAATAAATAGATCAAGGAAAGAGAAAAAAGAAACCAGAAATCCGTGTGTATGTGGAAAATTTATTTTTGACAAAAGTACAGAAGCAATTCAGTAGGGAAATGTTAGTCTTTTCATCAAATGGTGCTTGAACAACTGGACAGACATATGGAAAAAAATAAATTTCAATCCAAACTTCACACCACATGCAAAAATTAACTCACAATGGATTACAGGGGAGCGGATGTGGCTCAAGCAGCTGAGCATCTGCCTCCCACATGGAAGGTCCTGGGTTCAGTTCCCCATGCCTCCTGAAAAAATTTTTTAAAAAAACAACAACAAGCAAAACAAACAAAAAACCCAACTCACGGAAGCCAATGCAGCTTACTGAGCACTAGCTTCCCACATATGAGATCCCAGGTTGATTTCCTAGCTCCTGGTACCTCAAAAAAGGGGAGGATTATAGATGTAAATTTAAAACCCAAAGGTGTAAAACTTCTTCAAAAAAATAGAAGAAAATCTCTGATTTTTAGGTAATTTTTTAGAATTGAACCAAAACCAAAATCCAAGAAAGAACATATAGATAAATTGAACTTCATCATAATTTACCTTATTTTGAAATAATTATAAACTCACAGGAAGTTGCAAAAATACTACAAAGAATCTATATACTCTCCACCCAGCCTCTCACAGTGGTGATACAATAAATATTTTTAGTACAATATCAAAGCCAGGAAAATTGACATTGTTATGTAACTAAACTACAAACTATTCCATTTTCGCTAATTTTTTAAAATGCATTAATTTATGTGTTTGCATAGTTAGCTCTAAGCAACTTTATGCCATGTATAGATTTGTTTAACCATCACAATCAAGATGCAGAACAGTTAGACAAAACAACTCACTTACGACCTCTTTATTATTCACACTCGCCACCCAAGATGCTCCCACCCTGTCCCCCAGGCAGGGAAAGAAAACATAAGTTTCTATTTCCTTTTGCCCAAGAGTGATTGTTGGGTCAAACAGGATGTACATACAATTTTATAAGAAACCATCACATATTTATCATGGTACATTATCATCAGCAAGGTAGGGGGATCAAATTCTTCCACATCCCTGCCAGCATTTGGCATAATCACTATTTTTCATTTCAATTGTTCTTTTTTTTTTTTTAATAACTTTATTTCAAATTCAAAAAATAAAATAACAGCAAAAGGCAACTCAACAAGTTATGGAAACATTACTCCTAAAAAGTTCTGGGCAGCCACTTTCATCTCATCTAATTCCAACTAACTCCACTGTTAAGAAAGATACACAGATATCTTCTAATAGGTTTGTAAGCAATATCTTACTGTGGTCTTACTTTGCTTTTCCCTAACGTTAATAACGCTAAAAATCTTTTTATGTGCTTATTTGCCATCTAATTCTCCTCCTTGATGAAATATCTGTTCTGTTCACATCTTTTGCCCATTTTATAATTGGTTTGACTGATTTTTTTCATGTTGAATATAAATATACCAACAATTCTACTTCTAAGAATTTACCCAAAAGAAATGAAAATACATGTATACCCAAACACTTGCCTACAGATGTTCCCAGAAGCTTTATTCATAATAGTCAAAGATTAGAACCAACCTAAATATTCATCAACAAGTAAATTGGTAAACACATTATTATGTACTCCCACAATGTAATACCACTCAGCAATAAAAGGCACAGATGCATTCTACTACTCATGCATGCTACAGCAAGAATGAATCTCAAAAACATTACACTAAGTAAAAGAAAGCACAAAAGAGTACATACTACATGATTCCATATATATGAAGCTCTAGAACAGGCAAAACGAATTTATAATATTAGAAATCAGAGCAGTAGTTTATCTCTGAACGGCATTAACAACAAAGGGGCAGAGGCAAGTTTCTGGGATGATGGATATATTCTTTATTTTCATTGAGACATGGTTATATAGGCATATACATATATCAAAATTCATAGAACCATACCTTAAAGTTGTATACACTAAATCTATAGGCATAAGATGCTGTAGGTTTCCATTCCCCCACAACCTCTTTGAATGTCTAGCAAAAACTGGCAGAGCCATCTTCCTTCCTCAGAGCTCTGGAAAACAGTTAATGGGCTGTAGTAACTGGTAAAGTGCAGAATAGAGAGAGCACAACTTGAAAATGATAGAGTAGAAGTTTCTGCTTCACTTGCTGGCCTTACCCTCAACTTCTCCATAGCACTCTACGGAACAGGCCTGCACATTCATTGTGGGAACCGGACCTACTTCCAGAGGAGCAGAGTAGCTCCCATGCACATATTACAGTGCCTGTATGTCAATGCCAATCTGCTGGGTAGAAGTCTGAAAGACTGAACCAGGACACTCATCTCTAGCTTCATTTGTCCCAGAACTTTTCCTGCACTCAGAAGCACCTTGCAGGCATTTAAAACGGTATAAGAAATAATCAGAACAAAACAGCCTGGGGCAAAGGATAAGAGAGAGAATATTCATATCGCTATAAACTGAGTAAGTCCTAAGACCTTATTGCATGCCCAGGACAAGATGCATACTCAGAAAAGACACAAAGGACCCCACACTTTCACCTCGGGCTGATCTGCTTAGAAAGAGGTCTAAACTCTAAAGAAATAATGACAACCAACATAGAGCCAATTCGTTAGACTGTGAAAGGCATTTTTTAGTTGGTTTGTTTGGTTTTGCTAGCTACTGTACTCAGGGTGTATTCTATTATATCGCTTACTAGATACAAATTTAAGGAATAGACAGCTCAGGAACTAAACTCAAGACATAGCACATAAAAAAATTAAAATATACAGTGTGCAACAAACGATGACAAGACAAAGAAACTGGGAATGATGATCATATCACAGGAATAAGATAAAACTTCAGAACCTATCAACAAAGAATACTGGACTTTGGATATACCAGATACAGATGTTTAAAAAATGATAATCTATATACTCAAAGAGCTAAAGGAAAACAAAGAAAAAGAAAACTAAGGAACTACAGAACTCTCCTGAAGAGATTTTAAGTTCAGTACTAAAATTGATCAAAATAAGATACTGAGGCCAGCTATATTAATTAATTGTCCCCAGATAACTTGCTCATGCATTATGTGAGTCCCAGAAGAAAAAGGAGAGAAAGGGGGCAAAAAGAATATTCCAAGAAATAATGGCAGAAAACTTCTCAAATTTAATGATGACATGAACATTCAAGAAGCCCAAATACAATGCAGAATAAACTCAACGAGAACCACACCAAGAAACATTATAACCAAACCATCAAATGCCAAAGACGGAAATAATTCTGAAGGATGTTAGAAAAGCAATGTGTCATGTACAAGGGAGTTCCAATAATATTAAGTGCTGATTTCTCATTAGAAACCATGGAGTCAAGAAGGTAGTGGGATGATATATTTATAGAGCTGAAATAAAATAGCTGCCAATAAAGAATTTTAAATCAGAAGAGACTGTCTCTCAAAAATAAGGGAGAGGTTAACACATTCCCACATAAACAAAAGCTGGGGGAGGATATCACCCCATCACCTGCCCTATACGTAATGCTAAAGGTAGTTCTTCAGATTGAGAGGAAAAGACACAAGACAGTAGATCGAAGCAGCATAAAGAAATAAAAATTCAGGTAAAGGTCACCACACAAGTAAATGCAAATGTCAGTACTATTGCTTGTATTTTCAGTGTGTAACTCCACTTTTGACTTATTACCAGTTCTAAAATGCAAATGCATAAAAAGCATGATAAATCTATGGGTTTGACAGGCAATACAGTAAACAAAATGGTAGGAAGAGAGGCAGAGAAACATAGTTTGTGTTTATTATTGAATTAAGTTGATATAAAATCAAACATGATTTTAACAGATTTATAATGATAAATTTAAGCCCCAAATTAGAATATTTTAAATATACATGCAAAAGAAAATAAAAGGGTACTCAAAAAGGTTCAAGTAGGCGGCAATGGAATAAATAAGGGACAAAAAGGTATAAGCCTCACAAAAAACAAATAACAAAATGTGGGAAGAAAGTCCTACGCTATCAGCAGTTACTTTAAATGTAATTAAATAAAAATCTCCAGTTAAATGGCAGAGGGATAGAGATTGACATATCGGATTTTAAAAAAGGGAAAAAAAAAGAAAGCATGGTCCAACTATATGGAGTTTACAATAGTTTCACTAAAAATTAAAAGACATAAGTGGTTGAGAGTAAAAGGATGGGGAAAATGTTCCATGCAAATAGGAATCGAAAGAGAGCTGGGATAGATTTCAGAGAAAATACACTGTAAGTCAAAAACTATTACATGGGTAAATCGGTCAACTTAACAAGAAGGCACAGCAATTATTAATATGTATGCACCTAACAGTAGAGGCACAAAATATATGAAGAAAATATTGACAGATTAAAAGGGAGAAAAGAAGGTTCTACATTAATAGCTTCAATGTACTACTTTCAATAATGAATAGTTAGACAGAAGACCAGTAAGGAAATAAAAGATTTAAATGATATAAACCAACTAGAACTAATAGGCATATATAGAACACTTCACCCAACAACAGACTACAAATTCTTCTCTACTATACATGGGTCAGCTACAGGATAGATAACAGAATTAATCTTAATAAATTTTTAAATAATGAAATCTTCTCTGACAATAAAAATATCTTTTCTGACAACAGTAAAATGCAGCTAGAAATTAATAACAGAGGGAAAACTGGAAACTAACAAATATGTAGAAATGAAACAATAGTCAAACAACCAAAGTTTCTAGACCTAATAAACAAGGTCAACAAAGTGGCAGCATACAAGATCAATAAACAAAAATCAGTAGTGTTTTTATACACTAGTAATGAACAATCTGGGAAGGAAATCAAGAAAAAAATTCCTTTTACTATAACAGCAAAAAGAATCTAATATCTAGAAATTAATTTAACCAGGGATGTAAAAGACCTCCACTCAAAAAACTACAAAACAGGGGGAAACCGACTTTGGCCCAGTGGTTAGGGTGTCGGTCTACCACATGGGAGGTCTGCGGTTCAAGCCCTGGGCCTCCTTGATCCGTGTGGAGCTGGCCCATGCGCATTGCTGATGCGTGCAAGGAGTGCCCTGCCACACAGGGGTGTCCCCCGCATAGGGGAGCCCCAGGCACAAGGAGGGAGTGCACCCGTAAAGAGAGCCGCCCAGCGTGAAAGAAAGTGCAGCCTGCCCAGGAATGGCACCGCCCACACTTCCTGTGCCGCTGAGGACAACAGAAGCGGACAAAGAAACAAGACGCAGCAAAAAGACACAGAAAAAAACAGATAACCGGGGGAGGGGAGGGGAATTAAATAAATAAAAATAAATCTGTAAAAAAAAAAAAAACACTACAAAACAGTGCCAAAAGAACTCAAAGAAGACCTAAACAAATGGAAGGACATTCTGTGTTCATGGATTGGAAGACTGAATATTGTTAAGATGTCAGTTCTACCCAAACTGATCCACAGAGTCCATGTAATCCCAATAAAAATTCTAAAAACCTACTAATTCCAAAAACCTACAGAAATAGAAAAGTCAATTACCAAATTTATTTGGAAGGGAAAGGTGCCCCCAAACAGCTAAAAACATCCTTAAAAATAAATGTGAAATCTGATCACTCAAGTTTCCTGACCTTAAAGCATATTACAAAGCTAGAGTGGTCAAAACAGCATGGTATTTACATAAAGATAAGCACATTGATCAAAGGAATCGAACTAAAAGTTCGGAAATAGACTCTACCCCTACAGTCAACTGTTTTTTGACAAGCCTACCAAGTTCATTTTATTGGGACAGAACAGTCTCTTCAATAAATAGTGCTGGGGAAACTGGACATACTTATGCAAAACAATGACGGAGAACACCTATCTCATCTCCTATATAAAACTCAACTCCAAATCAATGAAAGACCCAAACATAAAGCTGTGACAATAAAACTCCTAGAAAATAATATAGGAAAGCATCTTCAAGATTTGGTGGTAGGAGATGGGTTCTTAAACCTCACACATAAAGTATGCACAAGTAAGAAAAAATAAGATATATGGGACTTCCTCAAAATTAAACACTTTTCCAGTTCAAAAGACTTTGTCAAGAGGGTAAAAAGACAACCTACACAATGGGAGAAAATATTTGGAAATCACATATTCAATGAGGTTCTAATATCCATGACATATAAAGAAATCCTACAACTTAATAAGAAAAAGACAAACAACCTTATTTAAAAATGGGCAAAAGAACTGAATAGAAGGAAGTGGACTTGGCCCAATGGAAAGGGCATCCACCTACCACATAGCAGGTCCGCAGTTCAAACCCCGAGCCTCCTTGACCCATATGGAGCTGGCCCATGTGCAGTGCAGATTCGCGCAAAGAGTGCCATGCCACGCAGGGGTGTCCCCCGTGCAGGGGAGCCCCACACGCAAGGAGTGCACCCCATAAGGAAAGCCGCCCAGTACAAAAGAAAGTGCAGCCTGCCCAAGAATGGTGCCGCACACATGGAGAGCTGACACAGCAAGATGATGCAACAAAAAGAAACACAGATTCCCGGTGCTGCTGATAAGGATAGAAGCTGTCACAGAAGAACACACAGCAAATGGACACAGAGAGCAGACAACTAGGGGTTTGGGGGAAGGGGGAGAAATAAATTTTTTTAA
The DNA here is from genome assembly GCF_030445035.2 of Dasypus novemcinctus. Taxonomy (NCBI): domain Eukaryota; kingdom Metazoa; phylum Chordata; class Mammalia; order Cingulata; family Dasypodidae; genus Dasypus; species Dasypus novemcinctus. Next base: position 43,634,056 of record NC_080675.1, read on the forward strand.
AAAATAATAAATCTTCAAAAAAATTTTTTTTAATTTAAAAAAAGAACTGAATAGACATCAAAGAGGAAATACAAATAGTGAAAAAAAATATGAAAAGGTGCTCAACAGCACTAGTTATTAGGGAAATGCAAATCAGCACTACAGTGAAAGATCATTTCATACCTATAAGAATGACCACTGCTAAAAAAAAAAAAAAAAAAACCCAACAGAAAACTAGAAGTGTTGCAGAGGATGTGGAGAAATAGGAATGTTTATCCACTGTTGGTGGGAATGTAGAGTGATACGGCTGTTGTGGAAGTCTGTTTGGTGATTCCTAAAAAAGTTAAATATAGATCTGTGATGTGACTTCGCAATATCACTACTGGGTATATACTCAGAAGAACTGAGAGCAGGGAAACAGACATCTGCACACTGATGTTCATAGTGTAATTATTCACAACTACCAAAAGATGGAAACAACCCAGTGTCCATCAACCACTGAATGGATAAACAAATTATGGTTACACATACAATGGAATATTAGTTGTAGGAAAAAAATGGAGTTGTGAAGCATATGGCAACATGAATGAATATTGAGGGAATTATGTTGAGTGAAGTAAGCCAGACATAAAAAACAAATATTCTATGACTTCACTACTATGAACTAAATACAATGTGCAAACTCATAGAATTAATAGCTAGACTAAAAGTCACCAGAAGATAGAATGAGGGAAGAGGTGCTTAGCTTAGACAGAATTTGTAATAAGGTTGACTGTAAATGTTTTGAAATGGATAGAGGTGAGGGTAGCACATTATAATTAGTGTAATTAACAGCAGTGATATGTGGGTGTGATTGTGGGTGAAAGGGGGAGTGTATGTTACTAGAAGGAAAGCTAGAGGATAAAGATGGGATTGTGAACCTGTGTAGATGAGTGTGCTCAATAGTACAAATAGAAGAATATTATTCCATAAATTAGAACAAATGTACATTACTATTACACGATATAAAGAGTAGGTGGTACAACTCTGTGATAAAAATGACAGCCACTGAGTGTACACTTTGAATGGGCTATATAATACTGGGAATCCAGTGGTAGAAGATGGACTGTGGTTAACAGGACAAATATGAGAACATTCTTTCATGAAGGCATAGTACTAATACAAGGTGTTAATAATTGGGTGGATTGGGGGGAAAATACACCAAAAGTAAATAAGATATGAGATATAGTTAGTAGTAATATTTTGTTGATGATATTATATAGATTGTAAAAAAAGTATCACAACAATGCAAGGTGGTGGTGGTGGGGTGATATATGGGAGAATAATGTGATACTATGCATGTTTGTTTTGTAAATTCACAACGTTTACTATATACTCTTATTGTTTACGCATGTTCATGTATGAATGATATACTTCAGCAAAATTTTATTTAAAAAATAAAATAAAAAGACAAAAAATAAGGGGAAAAAATATACCTAAAGCAAACGATGGACCACAGTGAATAGTAATAAATTAATATTTTCCCATCAATTGTAAAATATGCTAAGTGAAAGAAACCAGACACAAAGTACTAGATGAAAAGTAAATTTAGGGAAGTGGACTTGGCCCAATGGATAGGGCATCCATCTACCACATGGGAGGTCCACGGTTCAAACCCCAGGCCTCCTTGACCCGTGTGGAGATGGCCCATGCGCAGTGCTGATGCGTACAAGGAGTGCCATGCCATACAGTGGTGTCCCCCGTGTAGGGGAACCCCACGCGCAAGGAGTGAGCCCCATAAGGAGAGCCGCCCAGCACGAAAGAAAGTGCAGCCTGCCCAAGAGTGGTGCCGCACACATGGAGAGCTGACGCAGCAAGATGATGCAACAAAAAAAGGCACAGATTCTGGGTGCTGCTGATAAGGACAGAAGCGGTCACAGAAGAACACACAGAGAATGGACACAGAGAGTAGACAACTGGGGGGAGGGTGGAAGGGGAGAGAAATAAAAAAAATAATAAATCTTTTTTAAAAAAGTAAATTTAAATAAATTTACAGTCATAAAATTGCTTGCAAGGATGAATGCACAACTCAGTGATTATACCAAAAGCCACTGAAAGTATACTTTAGATGGATTGTATGGTATGTGAATATATCTCAATAAAATTTTTTTAAGAAATTATTTGGGGCTCCACCAAAAAAAAAAAAAAATTTTAGAACATTTAAAAATCCTGTTTTAGTTTTTATCCCCATAAAAATTTATTTCCAAGGAAGCAGATGTGGCTCAAATGATAAGACCTCCTCCTACGGGAGGACCCAGGTTCGATCCCGGGGGTCTCCTGGTGAAAAAGAAGATAAAGTGTGCCTACACAGCAAGCCAGTGCCCACATGGCAAGCCGAGTGCACCTGGGTGAGCCGAGTGCCCACTAAGTGTCCAAATGGCAAGCCAAGGGCCCGCATGGTGAGCTGAGTGCCTGTATAGTAAGCCGACTCCACACATGTGCCTATGTGGCAAGTTGAGTGCCTACGGGAGTGCGTGCATGGTATGCCAAGGGCCCGTGTAAGTGCCCAAATGTGAACCAAGTCCCTGCATGGTAAGCCAAGTGTCCTTATGAGTACCCATGTGTTGAGTCAGTGCCCACAGTAATGGAGAAAGATGACAACACAACAAAAGATAGACAAAGGGGAGAGCCAAGGTGAAACACAGCAGAGACCAGGAACTGAGGTGGTACAATTGACAGGGAATCTCTCTCCACATCAAAGGTCCCCAGGATCAAATCCCAGTGAATCCTAGAAGAGAAAGAAAAGAAAAAAGAGAAAGAGATACAGAAGATCACACAGACAGCAAACACAGCAGGGTGGGAAAGGGTAAGAAAAGTTAATTGTTTTTAAAAAATTTAATTCCATTAGGACTTCATAGACCATGAGATTTGCAATGTGATCTTGTGCTTAAGAAAACCATTTTTCGGGAAACGGACTTTGGCCCAGTGGTTAGGGCGTCCGTCTACCACATGGGAGGTCCGCGGTTCCAGCCCCGGGCCTCCTTGACCCGTGTGGAGCTGGCCCATGCGGTAGTGCTGATGCGCGCAAGGAGTGCTGTGCTACACAGGGGTGTCCCCCATGTAGGGGAGCCCCACGCGCAAAGAGTGCACCCATAAGGAGAGCCGCCCAGTGCGAAGGAGGGAGCAGCCTGCCAAGGAATGGCGCCGCCCACACTTCCCCTGCCGCTGACGACAACAGAAGCGGACAAAGAAACAAGATGCAGCAAAAAGACACAGAAAACAGACAACCAGGGGAGGGGAATTAAATAAATAAAAATAAATCTTTAAAAAAAAAAAAACAAACCATTTTTCAGGAAGTGGATGTGGCTCAACTGATAAAGAGTACCTACCAACCATATGGGAGGTCCAGGGTTTGATCCCCAGGGCCTCCTGGCCCATGTGGTGAGCTAGCCCATGTGCAGTGCTGCCGCGTGCAAGGAGTGCCATGCTACAGAGGGGTGCCCCCAACGAAGGGGTGCCCCACGCACAAGGAATACACCACGCAAGGAGAGCCGCCCCATGCAAAAAACATAGCCCACCCAGGGGTAGTACAGCACACACGGAGAGTTGATGCAGCAAGATGACACAACAAAAAGACACAGATTCCCAGTGCCACCTGACAAGAATGCAAGCAGACACAGAAGAACACAGAAGCAGATGTGGCTTCTGTGAATTGACAGAGAGAGTGGACAATGGGGAAAGGGGAGGGAGAGGGAATGGGAGAGAAATAAATCTTTTAAAAACAATTTTTCAGTTTTCTTTGATGAAATACATGTTCAATGACCCCCTTCTCAGCCTCAAAGTGTACTGTGTATAATGGAGAGAAATAAAAGTGAACTCTGTTTAAAAACTTTAAAATTTTAAAAACCATTTCTTGGGGGGAAAACACTAGACCAAAAAGTTAAGTATAACTAATCTATAACTCTTATATCACAATGTTCAATAATTCATGGCACAGATATGACTCTATTGCCTTTAGTTGATATCTACATGATCCTTAAATTTTGCCTCCCACTCCTCTCTCCCCATAATATGTAAATCAAAAAAGCTTGGGAGTCATATTGAAATGTTCTGTTCTCTTTACTTTGATAGAAATTGAGTTTTTCACTTTGACTTTTCCCTATTGTCTACATCAAATAGTTTAATCAGAAATAAACGTTTATTGCCATAGGCATTAAAAGCTCCTTCCAAATTCGAGATATAATGACTAAGGAACTGATATAAAATTGAACCCCTTAATACGCAGAAGGAAGACTAGGATTCACCTTCCTAATTTTACGTGTCAAAGCAATAGTGCTGATACAGAATAGTTTATTTTCTAAAATCATATCACTGAGGTATTCATTGCAGTAATGAGGAAACATTCTTGAGAAAGTTATGCCGGAAAATGATTACATGCATCTATACACAAAAAAACCGACCATGAAAAGAAAGATGCAAATGGCAAAGAAAAGGAAAAAAAGATCTGTGAATTAGTATGGCAATTTCTGATTATAAAGCTAAATATGGGGACGTATTTTTCGCAATACATTTTAATCACTCTCCCAGTATTACAGCATTGGGCATTAGTGATGCAAAAGATGAAAAGTCACAATTTGTGCCCTCAAATACCTTATACTCCAGTAAACTTATATTATACATATGCCACCGATTATATATCAACCTAATTATAAGAAAATCAACTCTAAGAATATAAACATAATCTTGTCTATTAAAACTAGAATATTTGCTTTAAAGTAGAGCCTAAAAAATTCTCCTGTTAACTTTATGGTATTTATGATGCAGATATATTAAAAGAATATAGTTAATGAGAGGTAGCTGAAAAATATGAATATATTACAAAAGTACTTGTATTAGTCAGCCAAAGGGGTGCTGATGCAAAATACCTGAAATCTGCTGGGCGTTTTAAAGGGTATTTATTTGAGGTAGGAGTTTATAGATACCAGGCCAAAAAGCGTAAGTTACTTCCCTCACCAAAGTCTGCTTGGAGCAAGATGACTGCCGACATCTGCGAGGTTCAGGCTTCCTGGGTTCCTACGTTCCTGGGGCTTGCTTTTCTCTGGGTTCAAGGTTCCTTCCTTCCTGGGGCTGGCTTCTCTTTCCTCTGCGAGCTTACTTCCCAGAGCTCCAGCTTAAGTCTTCAGCATCAAACTCCAACATCAAATCTTCAATATCAGAAATGCCCCAACTCTGTTCTTTGCCATGCCTTTTATCTGTGAGTCCCTACCCCTTGGTGGTGGGTGGGGACTGAACGAGCTAATCATAACTCAATCATGCCCAGGTACAGATCAGATTACAAGCATAACCCAATATTTCTTTTTGGAATTCATCAATTATATCAAACTGCTACAGTACTATAGGGGAAAACAGGTTTTTTTTTTTTAAACTGTATTTTAACAGTTCTTCAAAATTACTTGAAATTTTCTCTGCCACATATATCCATTTTTTGCTCTCCTACTGCAGAACAGACAGTTGATTTCAGCTGGTATTCCTCCTTGTACAATAATGTGAAATTCATGCATTTACATTAAAACATTGTCATGTCCCTCTTGAAGACTTCTCATTAACGGTGCTACTGCCTTATTCTCTAATAATACTACAGAAGCAGAAGAAAATAAAAGACTTGGCAACTAAAAATTGATCAGAGTGGTAATGTTGAATCCTGAAAACTCAAGAAGGTTGCCCACCTACCCCTCTACCACCACTCCTATTTCCAATAAAAATAGGACAGCAATTACACCAAAACTGAAAATGTTCTTGATTAATTGATCTTCCATCCTTAGAAATCTACTTAAAGAAATCTTACTGATTCTTTGAGGTTCATCTTAGTTACCATCCCCTACATAAAGCCCTTCCATGGTCCCTGAAATCACCTTTATTCTGAATATCTATTATACTTTGGTGGTATTATCCCTGCCCCCTATAGGCAGCTTATCGCAAATTACCTTAAATTTAGTATTATGGGCAATACACCTTATTAGCCCTTTTAGAAAGAAAGGGCCCCTGAAGGCAAGAACTTGGTATTAGTCACATTCTTTTACCAGTATCCTAATTCCAACACTCACTATTGGGTAACACTGAACAAGGTACTTACTGGCCACTCTGTGGCACAGTATGCTTTATATATTATAATAATACCATCCTCATAGGATTGTCATGATGAATAAAGAATCAATACATTATGAATAGTTGGAAGTACTTAGAACACTGCCAGATACACAGTAAGAGCTCAGTAACTACTCATTACATTACCATTGTATAGTTATTTAACACATAATAGGTACTCAAACTTGAATTACTACCTGAATAAAATGAAAATAAGGTCCAGTTAGAAAAAGAAAAAATATTTCCGAATTATTTCTATAAAGCAGGTTTGATCCCAAAACATGACAAAGACTGCACACTTCCCGTAAACATAAATCTAAAACTTCTCTAAAAATAAAGTTTAAAAAAAAGAAAACAACAGATCACACTTAGGAATAGAGATGCAAAATAAGATACTAGCCAAAAGAATCCAAAACATGCCCATATACAAAAAAACACACAAAAAACCATGAGTGGAGTATATCCCAGATCATCCATTAGTAAATCATTAATAAAGTTCATTAATAAAATCCATCATATTAACAGTGCCAAGAGGAAACATTATATTTTCATATTCATAACTACTGAAAATGCAAGTGACAAAATTCACCATTCCTGTTAAGAAAAAAACAAAAAATCTTAAAATAGAAAGTAAGGGATACTTCCTTAACCTGATTGTGTATATAGGGGTGTGTGTGTGTGTGTGTGTGTGTGTGTGTGCACATAAGTGTAACTCAGTCCAAATAGCCAGCATCTAAATAGGAAATTCATACTAAAATACGGAATATGACAAAGACGTCCATTATCACCACTATTTTTTTTAACATTAATAGGTTATCAATATTTGGCAACACAGAAAAGAGAAATTTGTAAAGGGAAAAAAAGAACAATTTAAAAAAGAAAAAAATCAAGTAAAGCATTCTTTATATGTGGAAATACAATGTTAATATATCTGGAAAACCCAAAAGAATCAAATAATTAACAACAAACCACAAAATAATTAGTAACTAAGAAAGATATAACTCTAGCTTAATGAAAATATAACTAAAATACCAAGGTATAAACATAGAGAAATATGTGAAATCAGAGTAAAGGGGACAAGAGAGTTGTAAAACCTAAGATCAACAACAACAAAGGGGGAAACGGACTTGGCCCAGTGGTTAGGGCATCCGTCTACCACATGGGAGGTCCGCGGTTCAAACCCCGGGCCTCCTTGACCCGTGTGGAGCTGGCCCACGCGCAGTGCTGATGCGCGCAAGGAGTGCCCTGCCACGCAGGGGTGTCCCCCGCATAGGGGAGCCCCACGTGCAAGGAGTGCGCCCCGTAAGGAGAGCCGCCCAGAGCGAAAGAAAGAGTAGCCTGCCCAGGAATGGCGCCACACACACTTCCCGTGCCGCTGACGACAACAGAAGCGGACAAAGAAACAAGACGCAGCAAATAGACACAGAGAACAGACAACCGGGGGGGGGGGGGGGGGGATTAAAATAAATAAATAAATCTTTAAAAAAAAAAAACAACAACAAAGGTAAGTGTGGAGTTTGAAGCTATTTTCTATGCCCCAGAAAAATAAGTTTGTAAATGCAATCCAGCTCTATGAATATAAACCCATTGTAAGTAGGACCTTTTGATTCAGGTACTTCAATTAAGGTGTGACCCACCTCAATCAGGAAGGGTCTTAATACTATTACTGGAGTCCTTACAAATAGAATGAAATTCAGACACAGAGAGAAAGACAGGGAGGCAACAAGCTGAAATCAGTGAAACCTGGAAGAAAAGGGAAAGACCAGCAGGTGGCATCATGTACCTTGTCATGTGACAGAGAGGCCAAGAATCTCCAGCAGCTGGTCTCTGGGAAGAAAGCATTGCCTTGATGATGCCTTGAATGGCTCATGGCTCAAAACCATGAGCGAACAAATTCCCATTGTTTAACCTGACCCAGTTTATGGGTTAGCATAGGAAACTAAATACAGTAAGACTAAACAGCTCAATATTTCAATTTCTTTATTTTGCTTTTGGGCCTTTAGGGGTACAGCTAGGAGAGGAGGACACTGTATACTTTAGTTAAGAACATTCAACGAAAGTATGACTGTTGGGTTCAAATATTTACTCACTAGATATGTAACCACAGACAAATTGATTAATGTCTCTCTCAAACCCTCAGTTTTCTTATATGTAAAAGTGGGCAGTTTTAAGAACTAAATGGGACAACGCATGTATGGCAGTTTGATATTATTTATGAATTCCAAAAAGAGATATTGGGCATAATACCCTTTGACTGCATTAAATTCAGAGGTTTCACTTTTACTTTATTAAATCAAGATTAGGGCTTTAATTCAACCACAGCATTGGGGCATGTAGGGTTGAGTTCCCGCCCCCTTGGTAGGTTATACAAACTGTTGTTAAATCAAGAACATGGAAGGAGATACACAGAAATAGACTCGGCAGAGGCCCAGGGAATCTACAAATACAGGAAGGGCATATAATCATGATGGTAAGTAAAAAGAAATCCATAGATATGTTATACTGAAACTACTATACTCAGACAAAAAGATCTTAACTTCCAATTAGATTCAAAAGGATATCCCAATAGTTTAAATGAAGCTAGAAGACAGCAGAATAACAACTTTGAAATGTTAAAAGAAACTAACAACCCAGAATGATAAGGAAGTACTCACAGAGCAAGGGCAAAACAAAAACATTTCCTGATAAACAATAAATGAGTTTTTCATTCTTTCAAAAAGAATTCCTCAGTAAAGTCACCAAACAGAAGGAATATGATTCCATAAGGAAGCTGTAAGTTGTAAGAGGAAATGGTGAGCAAAAAATGGGTTAATAAGTAGGCAAAGTTAAACAGAGAATAAAACAATAATAATGTCAAATGTAGAGAAAATATAAATGGACTTTAAAAATCAGGCAACAGGAAATTAGTAGAATCCTAAAATAGTGCCTGTTCCTTAGTATTCAAAAAAAAAAGGGAATGAAAGAATGAAATATTTAAGAAAGCTGAAGCTGAAAAGAGATTTTTTTTAAATGTAACCAGTATCAGCTCTAATGTAAACTAATGTACAACACATTCATAGAATGAAGAGTAAAAACCACATAATCATTTCAATTGATGTAGAAAAGGCATTTGATAGAAAGAGGATTGTGGGAAAATGGTAGAGTAGGGAGCTTCAGGACTCAGTCCTTCCACCAAATTACTAAATAAAATAGTTCAAAGAACTATTTTGAAATGCTGGAAGGCAGAAGAACAGCATCAAGAGAAAAGCAGGAGGTAGAAGCCAATAAGTTAAGGTAATGAACAGGGATCCAGCTCCCGACTACCTCACTGGTGACAAAAGGGATATAAAAATTCTATTCCCCAAGAATGGGTTAGGCACAGCTGATCACTGATCATGACTTTTGATAATCAACTTCAGATCACTGGAAGCCTGGCTCTAAGGGTAGCTATTGTTTGAACCCTTCACAGATAAAGGCAGTGGCAGCTATAGTTTCAACCCATCCCAGACAAGAGCTAAGGCAGTAGAGAAATGAGACTTAAATACTGTTTCTTCAGGGCTATGGGGAACAGTTAACTGACGGGCTGAATTTGCTGGACAGACCAGGAAAGTTCAGCTTTGGGGAGCTGTTAGAGAAGCTCTTGGCACCCTTCCTGATACCCTCTTAGGGTCACTGTGGAGCAGGGATGCATCTCCTTTATAGGTCCCCAACCCTGATTTGCCTGGGAAAGAATGACTTGGGGGAAACCCAAACTTGGGTGCTCCCCCTCCTATAATTTGTCTTCCAGGCAAATTATTTGGGACAGCAAAAGGTGTGGGAAAAAGCACAGAAACAACAGCCTAGGGTAAAGATCTGCCAGCTCCAAACACCCAGGATAGGGGTGGTCTTTTTCCTGGTGAACAAAGGGGAAAAACTCCTATAAATAGGGGAATCCCAAATTAACTAACAAACAAAAGCCCAGGACAAGAAACAGGCCTACAAAGACAGGGAAAACCCTGCACACTCAATTCACATTGGGCAGAACTTCCTGATAAGAGGGCTCAAGAATAAGAAAGTCTCTGTCTTATCACCAGCTGCTTACAAAATCAGAGGGAATAAATCCCGAAGTTAACATTTTACAATATAACAATGTACAGTGTGCAACAAGAGTACAAGACAAAAAAAAAAAAAAAAAAAAATGAGGGCCCTGGCAAAGGAGGAGGGAAAAAATCCAGAGAACACCATCAAAGAAGATAAGTATGTGGACATACCAAAGACATTTAAAAATGTATCTTAAAATGCTCAGGAGATGAAGGAAAATACAAAAAAAAGAACTGAAGAATATAAGGAAACAATGAATGAGCTATATGAGAGCCTTAGTAAAGAGAAAGACATTTTTAAAAAGAACAACTAGAGTTGAAGACAACAAAAAAATGAAATAAAAAATTCCCAGGAGGGATTCAAAATCAGATTGGAGTTGGGAGAAGACAGACAAGACACTTGAAATGATGCTGAGGAACAAAAGGAAAAAGGAATTATTAAAGGCAAAAATAGCCTAACACACATCTGGGACACCATAAAGCACACAATATATGTATTATTGGAATCCCATTGGAGAATAGAGAAAGAGGCAGAAAGAATATACAAAGAAATAATATGGATGCAAATACTGGCTGTGGTTCTACTCTGTGGGGGAATCTTCTTCCAATATGATTAGTGTACAGTTTATGTCAAATATTTGCTGAATAATAAATGGATGACATCTTCAAGCATTAAAAATAATAACAATGACAGAGAAATTCTCAAACTTAGCAAAATACATAAATATGCATATCCAAGAAGTCTAGAGAACACCAAACAGGATGAGAATGAAGGAAAAAACACCACATCATATACTGATCACACTACTGAACGCAAAGGCCGAGAACAGAGTTCTGAAAGCTGCAAGAGAAAAGCAACATGTTATGGACAAGAGTCTTAATTATACTAATTATATTGAGTGCTAATTTCTCATCAGAAACCAGGGATGCAAAAGGCAGTGACTAAAATACTAAAAATGCTGAAAACACTGCCAGCAAGCATTTCTTTCTGGTATGTCTTTCTTTCAAAAGGGAGAGAGATTAAGACACTCTTGGATAAAAAAGAGCCAGGGGAGTTCATTGAAATTAGACCTGCCCTACACATAAAGCTAATGAAGTTCTTCAACCTGAAATGAAAGGACACTAGACAGTGGTTCAGAGCACAATGAAATAAAGAACTGCAGTAAAGGTAACCATTTGGATAGTTACAAATGCCACTTTTATAGTATTGTATTGTTTGGTATGTAACTCCACTTCTTAGTTCCCAAAGATGCTAAAGTGCAAATGAATAAAAAGTAATGAAAATCGATGTTATAAGTAGCATCAAGTACAAAAAAAAAAAAGGTTGGTGGACATAGGAGTATACGAAAAGTACCTAGGCATGCAATTGAAGTTAAGTTGGTATCAAACCAAATATAATTGTTATATACTTAGGATGTTGTATTTTAGCCCATGGTAATCATGAGGAATACATAAGAAAAATATATCTAGGCAGAAAAGAGAAGGCACTCAATATGGTACAAGACAGAAAAGCAAATAAATATAAAAGTAGGCATTAACAGAAGTGTAGAATAAAAAAGGTATAAGACTTAAAAGGCCAAACAGATAAATGACAAGAAAGCTGCCTATTTCCAGTACTGACTCTGAATGTAAATGAATTAAAATTCTCCAGCCAAAAGGCAAAGACTGGCAGGATAGATTGAAAAAGCATGGCCCAACAATATCCTCTCTGCAAGAGATTCAGCTTAAAGTCAAAGGTTCAAGTGGGTTGAGAGTGTAAGGATAGAAAAAATATATACCATGCCAGTAGCAACCAAAAGAGAGCTATGGATACAGATGCAAAAATCTTCAACTAAATACTGGCAAACTGAATCCAACAGCATATTAAAAGAATTTTAGGGAACGGACATAGCTCAAGTAGTTGCACAACTGCCTCCCACACAGGAGGTCCTGGGTTCAATTTCTGGTGCCTCCTAATGAAAAAAAACAGGCAACAAGCAAAAAAACAATGAATAGACAGCGAGAAAAAATAACAAGCACACAATGAGCACAGACAATGAACACGAACAATGAGCAAACAGACAAGGGAGACATCTTGGGGGCAGGGGGTGGGAAGAATTTTACAACATGACCAAGTGGAACTTATACCAGATAGGCAAGGCTGGTTCAACATAAGAAAATCAATTAATGTAATATACCACATTAACAGAATGAAGGAGGAAAAAAAACAAAACACATGATCACCTCAACTGAAACAAAAGAGGCATTTGATAAAATCAGCACCCCTTCCTGATAAAAACACAACAGGAATAGAAGGAAACTTCTTTGACATGATTAAGGGCATATATGAAAAGCTCACAACTTTGGGAGTGGGTATAGCTCAGTAGTTAAGTGCCTGCTTCAGGGTCCTGGATTCAATCCCCAGTACCTCCCTGCCCACCCCCCCCCAAAAAAAGTTCACAGCTAACATCCTACTTAATGGTGAAAGACTGAAAGCTTTCCCTTTAAGATCAGGGACAAGACAAGGATGTTTACTCTCACCACTGTTATTACATTATACGAGAAGTTCTAGCCAGAGCAATTAGCCAAGAAAAAGAAATAAAAGGCATCCAAGTTGGATAGGAAGAAGTAAAACCTTCCCAATTTGCAGATGATATGCTCCTATATACAGGAAATCCTGAAAAATCCAGAACAAATCTCCTAGAGCTAATAAAAAATTTCAACAAAGTGGTGGAGTACAAGAATACCACTCTAAAATCAGTAGTGCCTCTATAAATAAGCAATGAACAACCAGAAGAAAACAAAAAAATTTCACTGAAAGTATTTACTAAAAGATTCAAATATCTAAAATTAAATCTAACCAAGGATGCAAAGGACTTGTACACAGAAACTACAAAACACTGCTAAAACTAATCAAAGAATGAAGCTGGAAGACTCAATGTAAAACTTATTACAGAGTTTTCAGATCCTAAAACTTATCACAGGGAAGCGGATGTGGCTCAACAAATAGAGCGTCTGCCTACCATACAGGAGGCCCAAGTGTCTGACTGCACTTGGGCCTCCTGGCTTGTGTGGCGAGCTGGCCCACACAGTGTTGCTGTGCGCAAGGGGTGCCAGCCCATGCAGGGGTGCTCCCCTGCATAAGGGTGCCTCCTGGGTATGGAGTGGCCCCTGTGCAAGGAGAACCACCCCAGGCGAAACCACAGCCCACCAAGGAGTAGTGTCAAACACATGATGATGCAACAAAATAAGAGACACAGATCCCCAGTGCCGCTTCATAAGAATACAAGCAGACACAGAAGAACACACAGCGAATGGACACAGAGAGTAGACAATGGGGTGTGGGGAAGGGGAGAGAAATAAATTTTTAAAAATCTTTTTAAAAAACTTACTAGAGAACCACAATAATTAAAACAGCATGGTCCTAGCACAAAGACAGACACATAGACCAAAGTGTTGAGAGTTCAGAAACCAACCCTCACATTTATGGCCAACTGATTTTTGGCAAGGGAGTAAAGACCATTAAATTGGTAAGGAATAGACTTCAAAAAATGGTACTGGGAAAAGTGGATCTCCATTTGCAATAAAAAGAAGTACCCATAGTTAACACCACATACAAAATTCAACCCAAAATGGAATCGGAGGTCTAAATATAAGAGCTAGAACTATCAGAGCTAGAACTATCAAATTCCTAGAAGAAAATGTAGGGAAGCATATCCAGGACCTTGGGTTAAGCAATAGTTTCTTAGAATTTACATAACAAAGCACAAGCAATGAAGAAAAAAATAGATAAATGGGATCACATCAAAATTTAAAACTTCATCATGAAAGTAAAATGACAACTACACAATGGGAGAAAATACGTGGAAACCAATTATCCAATAAAGGATTAACATTCAGAAAATATAAAGAAATCCTTTAACTTAACAAGAAAAAGACAAACAAATTTTAAAATGGGCAAAAGACTTGAACAGACATCTCTTGAAAGAAGATATACAAATTCATAGAAAGCACATGATAAGATACTCAACATTATCCGCAATCAAGGAAATGCAAATTAGAACCATTTCACACCCATTAAAATGGTTGCTTTGTAAAATGGAAAAAAAGTAAATGTTGGAGAAGATAAAGAGAAATAGGAACACTCCTTTTTTGCTATCACACCCATTAAAATGGTTGCTATTGTAAAATGGAAAAAAAGTAAATGTTGGAGAAGTGAAGAGAAATAGGAACACTCCTTTTTTGCTATTGGTAATGTAAAATGGGACAGCCACTGTGGCAGAAAGTTTGGCAGTTCCCAAGAAAGTTAAATATAGAACTACCATAAAACTTGGCAATCCCACTACTAGGTATACACCCCAAAGAAGTGAAAGCAGGGACTCAAACACATATTTAAACATCACTGTTCATAGCAGCATTATTTACAATTGCCAAAAGACGGAAGCTAATCCATTCCTGTGGGTGTAAACTACTGTAAGTAAGATCTTTTATTAGATTACTTAAATTAGGGGTTGGCTGAGGGTCTATCTTAATTCTCTTAACTGGAGCCCTTTATATAAAAAAATGAACATTCAGACAAAGAAAAAGCCATGGAAGCAAGATGCTGAAAGCATCGAAACCTGGAAGAGAAGAGAAAGACCAATAGACACTGCCATGTGCCTTGCCATATGACAGAGGAGTACAGGGAGCCAGCAGCATATCTTCAGGTAGAAAGCTTTGCTTGGTGATACCTTGATTTGAACATCTTTCTCAGCCTCAAAAATGTAACCCTGTGAGCAAATAAATTCCCACTGTTAAAAGCTGACCCATTTTATGGAACCTGCATTTCAGTAGACTAGCAAACTAAAACAAATATTCCATGCCAATGCAAAGTTTTCGAGTTATGGTGGTATATGGGAATCTCATATTTAATGCATGCTTTTTCTGTAATCCTACAACTTCTCTAATAAGGAAAAAAAAACTTTAAGAGCATTTGACAAAATTCGACACACTTTAATTATAAAAACTCTCAGAAACTAGGTAAAAAAGAAAACTTGCTCAACTTGATAAAGGTCATCCATGAAAAACCCACATCATATTCAATGGTGAAAGGCTGAAAGCTTTCCCTCTAACAATAGCAGCAAGACAAGGATTCCTGCTTACACCACTGCTATTCAACATTGCCTGAAATTTCTAGCCGGGTCATAAGACAAGAAAAAGAAAGGAAGAAGTAAAACTACCTCTATTTGAAGATGACATGATCTTATACATAGAAAATCCTGAAGAATCAATAAAATCTCCATCAGAGCTAATAAACAAATTGGTCAAAGTTGCAAGTTGCATGATCAACAAACAAAAATCAATTGTATTTCTATATACTAGCAATCAACACTCCTAAAAGGAATTTAAGTAATTCCATTTGCAATAGCATAGAAAAGAATAAGGGAAACAGATATGACTCAGGCAACTGCGCTCCCATCTACCACATGGGAGCTCCATGGTTCAGTTTCCAGTGCCTCCTAAAGAAGACAGTGAGCTGGCATGATGGGCAGGCGAGGCAAGCTGACATAACAAGAGATACAATAAGAAAAACATAATGAGAGACACAAGAAAGCAGGGAGCAGAGGTTCCTGGTGCCTCCTAAAGAGGATAAGCAAGACAGTGAGCTGACACAACAAGATGATGTAACAAGAGACACAAAAAAGAAAATCACAATGAGAGACACAACAAAGCAGGGAACAGGGGTGGCTCAAGTGATTAGGCACCTCTCTCCCATACTGGAGGTCCTAGATTTGGTTCCCAGTCCCTAAAAGAAAGATGAACAGACTCAGCAAGAACAAGCAATGAGGGGATGGGGAGAAATAAATAAATCCTGAAGGAAAAAAAAAAGAATAAAATATCTAGAAATAAATTTAACCAAAGAGGTACAAATACATTGGACTTGCTGGAAGAAATTAAAGACCTACATAAATGGAAAGACATCTCATATTCCCAGACTGGAAAATTTAAAATTTTTAAGATAGCCATAACCTACAAAGTGAGCTACAAATTCAAAGCAATCCCTAATGGCCTTTTTTGTATAAATGGAAAGATTGATCCGAAAATTCACATGGAATTGCAAGGGAAACTGAATAGCTAAAACAATAAAGAACAAAGTTGAAGAACTACCACTTCCTGATTTCAAAACTTACGACAAAGCTACAGTAATCATAATAGTATGGTATCAGCATAAAGATACATAAATAGAAGTATGACTTAATTTGCCAGAACTGCTATGACAATACCATACAATGAATTGGCATATCAAAAGGAATTTACTGTGTCATAGCTTTGTAGGCTAAAAGTCCAAATTCAAGATAACAGCAGGTTATGCTTTCTCCTGGAGTCAGCAGTGTTCTGGTAATGTCAGACCTCCATCACATCACAAAGTCTCTGAATGCCTCCTGTAGATTTTTCTGATGTTTGGCTTCTCTTTTCTGCTTTCTCTAATAATATTCGAATTTCCTCTATAAGACTACCAGTAATAAAGGTTAAGACAGACCGTGATTCAACTTGGCCACACTCTAGCTAATAATAACATCTTCAGAAGATTGTATTTATAAATGGGTTCACACCCACAGTAATGTGGATTAAAATTAAGAACATGTCTTTATGGGGTATGTGATTCAATCCCCAACGAAGTTCAAAAATAAACTATGTATCTGTGGTCAAATGATTTCTGGTAAGGGTATCAAACCATTCAATGGAAAGACAGTCTCTTCAACACATGGTACTGGGAAAAATGGAGAGCCACATGCAAAAAAGCTAGGTCCCTACCTCACACCATATACAAAAAAATAAATAAAAATGGATCAAAGTGTGCCAAATGTATGCTATGACCATGACTGGTGGTAATTTTCTGATCATATTATCTCATTATCTGTAACAAATGTTCCACCAGGGTGTGGAGTTGTATGGGAAATCTACACATCTGTATGATTGTTTTGCAAGTTCACAATATTTGTAACAAAAATACTTTTAAGGGAAGCGGATTTGGCTCACCTATAGAGCATCCACCTACCACGTGGGGGATCCAGGGTTCAAACCCAGGGCCTCCTGATCCACGTGGAGCTGGCCCACACACAGTGCTGATATGCAAGGAGTGCCATGCCACGCAAGGGTATCTCCCACATAGGGGAGCCCCACGCACAAGGAGCATGCCCCGTAAGGAGCCGCCCCACGTGAAAAAAATGTAGCCTGTCCAGGAGTGGCACCACACACACGGAGAGCTGATGCAGAAAGATGCTGCAACAACAACAAAAAGAAGAGATGCAGTTTCCCAGTGCTGCTGACAAGAATACAAGTGGACACAGAAGAATACACAGCAAATGGATAAGAGAGCAGACCACTGGCAGGGAGCAGGGAGAAGGGGAGATAAATTTAAAAAAAAAAAAACATAAAAAAAAAAATAGTATGGGTTGGGGGGGAAATACACCAAATGTAAGATAAGGACTACCGTTGGTAGTAATATTTTGATGATGCTCTTGCATAGTTTGTAACAAATGTTTCACACCAATGCAAAGAGTTGGTGGAGGGGTGATGTATGAGATCCCTGTATGATGTTATGTATGTCTATTTTGTAAGTTTGCCATCTTTACTATACACTTACTGTTTATGTGTGTTCATATATGAATGATATACTTCAATAAAAATAAGTTAATTAATTAAAATGAGGTAAACCACAAAAAAAATGGGTCAAAGCTCAAATATAAGAGCTAAAACTATAAAACTGTTAGAAGAAAATATAGGTGTAAATTTTCATGACCTTGAATTTGCTAATGGTTTCTTAGAAATTACAACAAAAGCATGAATAAATAAATATAGATAGATAAACAGGACTCCAATAAAATTTAAAACTTGTCTGCAAAGGACTTTATCAAGAAAGTTAAAAAACAACCCAAAAAATGAAGAAAATGTTTGCAAATCATGTACCTAATAAAGAACTCCTTCAATGCAACAACAAAAAGGCTAACATTCCAATTAACAAATGGGCAAAAAAGGACTCAAATAGATATCTCCAAGAAAGATATACAAATAGTCATTAAATACACACAAAGATACACAGTCATTAATTACCAAGGAAATGCAAATTAAAACCAGAATGACATACCACTTCAAACATAGTAGGAGAGTTATAATCAACAAAACACAAAATAACAAGTGCTGGTAAGGATTTGGAGAAACTCTCATACATTGCTGGTAGAAATGTAAAATGATGTAGTGCTGTATGAAACAGTTTGGCAGCACCTCAAAAAGTTAAAGAGAATTATCATATGACCTAGCAATCCCACTCGTAGGTATAAACCTAAAAGAATGAAAAAAGTCTTATGTTCACAGCAGAACTATACATCACAGCATAAGAGTGGAAAGGCCCCAAATGACCAGAAATTGTTGAATGGATTATCAAACTGAGGTATAGACATAAAATGGAATATTAGGGAAGCAGACTTGGCCCAGTGGTTAGGGTGTCCATCTATCACATGGGAGGTCCGTGGTTCAAACCCCGGGCCTCCTTGACCCGTATGGAGCTGGCCCACGCACAGTGCTGATGCACGCAAGGAGTGCCGTGCCACGCAGGGGTCTCCCCCGCGTAGGGGAGCCCCACGTGCAAGGAGTACACCCCATAAGGAAAACCACCCAGAGTGAAAGAAAGTGCAGCCTGCCCAGGAATGACGCCACACACACAGAAAGATGACACAACAAGATAACACAACAAAATAAGAAACACAGATTCCCGTGCTGCTGACAACAACAGACGTGGACAAAGAAGAACACGCAGCAAACAGACACAAAGAACAGACACCGGGGAGGGGGGGAAGGGGAGAGAAAAAAAAACTGGAATATTATTCTGTCAAAAAAGGAATGAAGTACGGATATATGCTATATAGCATGGGTGAACTCAAAAACATTATGCTAAATGAAAGGAGCAAGACACAAAAGGCCAAATATTGCATAATTGCATTTATAAGAAATATCTAGAATAGATCAATTCATGTATACAAAAAGATTAGTGGTTAGCAAGGGTCGGCAAGGGGGAGAGATGGAGTGTACTGTTTAATGGGTATAGGTTTCCTTCTGGGGTGATAAAAAAAGTCCCAAGATTAGATTGTGGTGATGGTTGCACAACATTGTAAATATACTTAATACATAATGCCAATGAATTATACACTTTAAGATGATTAAAATGGTAAATTCTATGTTATATGTATTTTACCACAGTTTAAAAAATCAGATCTAATTGCAAAAACTTCTTTACTAATAACTACTGTACACTATACCTTAAATGTGGGTACTTTAAAGAACTATTCTCAAATCGTGTTAATCATTTTTAGGGCATGAAAACAAAGTAATAAAGTAATGAGATAATTTTCTGATGAAAAATATAAGAGAAAACATCCAAACGTGTTGTGTCGGCTTTTAATATAACCTCATTTCCCAGTCATTAGATCATTTCTGAGGATTCTCTCTTGGAAATGCCTTTGGGATCATTTTAACAATTTAGCACAACAAAAATAATAATCTTTTTACAGAAAAATCACAAAATGTTCTTAGCATCTTTTACTCCTTTCTACTTTCCATTTCTATCCCTTTCTATCCCTTTCACTCCAATTCTCCTTCTCATAAGAATCAGTTACATTGAGCCAATAGCCTAGGGAGAATGGGGTTTTGAAGTTGGTGCTGGTTTAGAATTAAATTCCTAAAATGTTTTGTTAACAGGTAACATGAAGTCCAGAAGCCCAGAGGAAGGGTATCAAAAAAAAAAAATGGACAAAAAAGTTTGTATGCTAGTGTTCTGCCATATATATAGCAAGTACGTAAGTGCTTAAAACTGAAACTGCACTGAAAATGACAGATATAAAGCTCTTCCTAGTTAAGGATCACTTGTGTTTAAAAAAAAAAAAAATACTCATTATAGACACATCACTTCCTCCTGCCTCGTTTTTCCAGATTGTCAAATAGAATTTAATCTAACTCTAGACTGCCCTGAGACTGCTATCCAACCTCTACCTGAAAGGAGTAACCCTGCTATGCCTGATAAACCTGCAGCCACCTCCCTTGAGCAAACAGCCCTCACTTCTCTGTCTGAAGAGATGAATACTCTTTCATCAGATGAAACAGCAACGGAATGTCCTGAGGTAGTTGGCCTGTAAGACACTTCTTGATTTTTCTCTTGACCCACAAACCCTCATATTTTCCAGGCCTATAACAAGACTGAAGTCTAACAGGCCCCAAAAGGTGAGGTATAAAGTATGACTCATGACAAGGTACGCTATACTCCAAAAGAACAGCATGAGTTTTCCTATATATATATATATACACAGAAATCAGGAGAATATTTGTGGAAATGAATATTAAGGGTGGGGGACAACTGTGGAAGGAATATAAAGTTGGGTCAAGCTGAATTTATTGACATGGGCACAAGTAGCAGAAACTCTGGAGTCAATGTTAAAGGTCAAGGGCTTAGAAAGGTTCTAACAGTTTGTTCAGGTAGATGGCTAAAACATGTACCAAAAGGTGGCCTACATTACTGTGGCAGTTTGGTACTATTTATGAATTCCAAAAATAGAAAAGACCAGAGCCCTGAATAACTGAGAAAGCCCATAAAGTAACAAACCCCAGGGACAGAGACAAGCCTTATGCTATCCTACAGCTGAGATTGGAAGAAGCTGGGCCTATGGAGCCTTAAGAGGAAGAGAAAGGCTGACTCCTCGCAGACGTCACCTGCCATCTTGTGTCAACATTTTAGCAAAAGACTTTGGGTAAGAAAGTACCTCTTAGAATACCTTGAGTTGGACTCTTTACAGCCTTGTGACTGTAAGCTTCTACCCCAAATAAATACCCTTTATAAAAGCCAACAGACTTCAGGTACTTTGCATCGGCACCTCTTTGGCTAACTAATACAATTATATTATCTTCACCGTCTTGCCTCAGAGGTATATCAACTCTCCAGTCCTGTCAAAATCTAATATGAAGTCACCTTGACTGATCTCCCTCCCACAAGATATCACACTGGTTCATTATTTTGATGGTATCATGTTCACTGGACCCAGTGAGCAACAAGTAGCAACTATTCTTGACTTATCGTTAAGACATTTGTGTGTCAGGGCATAGGATATAAATCCAATGAAAATACAGGGGCCTTCACACCTCAGTGAAATTTCTAGGTGTCTAGTGGTGTGGAGCATGTCGAGATCGCCCTTCTAAGGTGAAGGATAAGCAGTTGCATTTGGCTGCTCTTATGACCAAAAAGGCACAACACCCAACTGACCTCTTTGGATTTTGGAGACAACATATTCCTCATTTGGGTGTGCTACTCCAGTCCATTTACCAAATGACTTTAACAGCTGCTAGATTTGAATGGGGAATGGAACACAAGGAAACCCTGCAACAGGTCCAGGCTTCTGGGCAAGCTGCCCTGCCACTTTGACCATATGATTCAGCAGATCCAATGGTGCTGGAAGTGTCAGTGGCAAATGGCGATACTGTCTGGAGCCTTTGGCAGGTCCCTATAAGAGAATTATAATGCAGACCCTTAGGATTTTGGGGCAAAGCCTTTCCATCCTCTGAAGATAACCACTCCCCTTTTGAGAAACAGCTTTTGGCCTGCTACTGGGCTTTAGTAAAGACTGAACACTTAATCATGGGTCACCAAGTTAACCATGAGACCTAAGTGGTTTATCATGAAATGAGTGTTGTCTGACCTGCCAAGCCATAAAGTTGGGTGTACATATCAGCACTCCATCATAAATTAGAAGTAGTATATACAAGATAGAGCCCAAGGACATCCTGAAGGAATAGTTAAGTTATATGAAGAAGTGGTTCAAATGCCCATGGCCCTCACTCCTGCCCTATTACCTTCTCTTTCCTAGCCCACAGCTATGGCCTCTTAGAGAATTCCTTTATAATCAGTTGACTGAGGAAGAGAAAGCTTGTACCTGGTTCACAGATGGTTCTGCTTAATATACAGATACCTCCCAAAAGTAGACAGCTATAACACTACAGCCCTTTTCTGGGACATCCTCCCAGCTGGACAGAACTTTGGGCATTGCACCTGGTTGGTCATTTTACGTAGAAGGAAAAACTGCCTGAGGCGCATTTGTATACTGATTCATGGGCTGTTGCCAATGGTTTGGCTGGAAGGTCAGGGACTTGGAAGGAACAAGATTGGAAAATTGGTTACAAAGAGGTCTGGGGAAGAGGTGTGTGGAAAGACCTTTCTGAGTAGACAAAAAATACGAAGATATCTGTGTCTCACGTGAATGAATGCTTACTAGAGGGTGACTTCAACAGAGGAAGATTTTAATAATTAAGTGGATAAGATGACCCATTCTGTGGACACCAGTTAGCTTCTGTTCCCAGCCACTTCTGCCACTGCTCATGAACCAAGTGGCCATGGTGGCAGGGATAGAAGCTATGCATGAGCTCAGCAATGTGGGGCTTCTACTTATCAAGGCCAACTTGGCTAGAGCCACTGCTGAGTGCCCAATCTGTCAGCAACAGAGAAAAACCATACTCAGTCCCCAATATGGCACCACTTCCCCAAGGTGACAAACCTGCTACCTAATGGTAGGTTGATTACAGTGGGCCATGTGCATCATGAGAGGGGCAGTATTTTGTTCTAACTGGAACAGACACAAACTCCGGATGTGGAGTTGCCTTCCCTGCAAGCAATGCTTCTGCCAAAACTACCATCCATGGACTTACAGAATGCCTTATCCACCGGCACTGTAATTCACAGCATTGCTTCTGATCAAGGAACACACTTCACAGCAAATGAAGGGCCAGAAATCAGCACATGCTCATGGAATTCACTGGTCATACCATGCTCTACAACATCCTCAAGCAGACTCTATTAGTCAGCCAAAGGGATGCTGATGCAAAATACCAGAAATCTGTTGGCTTTTATAAAGGGTATTTATTTGTGGTAGGAGCTTACAGTTACCAGGCCATAAATCATAAGTCACTCCCCTCACCAAAGTCTTTTGCCATGTATTAGAATAAAATGGCTGTCTACATCTGCCAGGGTTCATGCTTCCTGGATTCCTCTCTTCCCTGGGCTTGCTTCTCTCCGGGCTCAGGGTTTCTCTCTTCCTGGGCTTTGCTTCTCTTTCCTCACAACCAAGCTCCTCTGTATGCTTACTTCCTGGGGCTCCAGCATCAGAACTCCAACATCAAAACTCCAAGGGACGGGACTCAACACCCTACTGACAAGGCCCAATCAAAGCCCTAATCATAATTTAATCATGCCCACATACAGACCAGTTTATAAAAATAATCCAATATCTATTTTTAGAATTCACAACTATATCAAACTGCTAAACAAATGGATTTTTTAAAAAGATTTATTTATTTCTCTCCCCCTCCCCACCCCCACCCCGCTGTCTGTTCTCTATGTCTATTTGCTGCGTCGTCTTCTTTGTCTGCTTCTGTTGTTGTCAGCGGCATGGGAATCTGTGTTTCTTTTTGTTGAGTCATCTTGTGTGTCAGCTCTCTGTGTGGGCGGCGCCATTCTTAGGCAAGCTGTACTTTCTTTAGTGCTGGACGGCTCTCCTTACGGGGCGCACTCCTTGCACATGGGGCTCCCCTACACGGGGGACACCCCTGCATGGCAGGGCACTCCTTGCGTGCATCAGCACTGCACATGGGCCAGCTCCACACGGGTCAAGGAGGCCCAGGGTTTGACCTCCCATGTGGTAGACGGACGCCCTAACCACTGGGCCAAGTCCGCTTCCCCAAATGGATTGATAGCATGGTATAACTGCTTATTGAAGACTCAATTATAGTGCCAACTAGGTGGCAATATCTTGCAGGTCTGGGGCAATGTGCTCCAGGAGGTTGTGTATGCTCTAAATCAACATCCACTCTAAGGTACTATTTCCCCATAGCCAGGTTTCACAGGTCAAAATATCAATGGGTAGAAACAGGAGGGGCACCACTCATTACCACCCCTAGTAATAAACTAGAAAGATGTTTGTTTCCTGCCCTGCAACTTTAAGCTCTTCTGGTCTACAGGTCTTAGTTCCAAAAAGAGGAATGTTTCCACCAGAAGACAAAACAACTATTCTACTAAACTGGAAGTTAAGACTACCACCTGGCCATACTGAGCTTCTCAAGTCTCTGAATCAAAGAAGGGGTTTACTGAACCAGATGGGGTGACTGATCTTGCCTATCAAGGGAGAAAAGGACTGTAACTACAAAATGGAAGTTAAGAAGAGTTTGCCTGGAATATAGATGATCCCCAGGGTATTATTACCTCTTAGTACTACCAAGCCCTACAATTAAAGTCAATGGAAAACTGTAACAACTGAATTCAGGCAGGAATAAGAATGGCCCAGAAACTTCAGGAATGAAGGTTTGGGTCACCCCACCAGGCAAAGAAACATGGCCAGCTGAGGAGCTTGCTAAGTGTAAAAAGAATATGGAACGGGAAGTAGAAAGAGGTAGTTATAAATACACGCTATGATCACGTGACCAGTCACAGAAACAAGGACTGCAATGGTCATTAATATTTCTTTCTTGCTTTGTTATATTTGTATTTGTACATAAACCAAGTATCTTTGTTTTCTTCCCTATCATATTCCCTTATTTTATGTCATAAGTTGTATTAGCTTTATGTCACAGTATTTAACTTACAGAATAACAAACTTAAGAGTGAATATTACCCAAGGACTTGAGCCCTCTTCTGGGGAGAGTTAATTTGTCTCCGATACAGGAGAGTTGAGTATTTTTAGGCAAAAATATGACTGTCATTGGTTTTACTTAGAGATTAAGTATGGTTTAAGGAGATGTATATGGCTGCCAAGCTGACAAAGGGTGGACTTTGATGGTTAAGTTAATGTGTCAGTTTGGCCAGATGATGGGGTCCAGTTGTTTGGTCAAGAAAGCATTGGCCTGACTGTTACTCTGAGGACATTTCATAGACTTAAATCAAAGGTAAGTTGATTCCATCTATGACTGATTACATCTACAGTCAACTGAAGAGATTGTTTTTAACAATGAGAGCAGTCTCATCCAATCAGCTGAAGGCTTTAAAAGGAGAAATGATGATTTCAACAGTCAAAAGAAAGAACTGCAGGGAGGTGGGTGTGGCTCAGGCAACTGAGCTCCTGCCTACCACATGGGAGGTCCATGGTTTGGTTCCTGGTGCCTCCTACAGAAGACAGCGAGGTGGCGTGATGGACAGGCGCAGCAAGCTGACACAAGAGGATGATGCAACAAGAGACACAAGAAGAAAAACATAATGAGAGACACAACAAAAGCAGGGAGTAGAGTTTCTTGTACAAGCAAGAAGGCAAGCTGATATGACAGGCAGGCGTCGCAAGCTAATGTAACAAGATGACGTAACAAAAGACACAAGAAGAGTAAACATAATGACAGATCCAACACAGCAGGGAATGGAGGTGGCTCAAGCAGTTAGGAGCTTCCCTCCCACATCAGAAGTCCCGGGTTCAATTTCCAGTGCCTCCAAAAGAAACAAGGAAAATAGAAACAGCAAATGCAAACAATGAGGGGGTGGGGAGAAATAAATAAATCTTAAAAAAAAAAAAAAAGAGCAGAGCAACTGCCATCTCTACTTCAGTCAGCCTGCTTCTCCTCAGGAATTCATCAAAAACCTTCAGTGAAGTTCCCAGCTTACAGTCTACCCTACAGAATTTGGACTTGCCCATTCCCACAGTTGCATAAGACAATTCCTATTAAAAATCCCATATTGTTTACAGATATCTCTGTTTGGTTCTGTGTCCCTAGAGACCCTTACTAATACAATATGTAAACATAAAATCCTGTATTATTATACTTTGGGTTACTAATTGCTTCCACACCCCATATGACTTAAAAGGCAAATGTGTAAAATTACATTTAAAAACTATGTTAAAGGGGACACAAAGTATTAAGATATAATCTAAGATAATGACAATACAAAGGGGGAAGAGAGGAGATTTATAGGAGTAGAGGGTTTGTATAATACAGAAACTTGGTTGGTACTGGTCAAACTAGGTTGCTATTATTTAAGATGTAATTTGTAATTACGAATGTAACCACTAAGAAAATAACATAAAATATAGAGAAAAGGAAAAAAGGGAATAGAAACGGTACATTACAAAAAAGAAAATAAATACAAATTTTTAAAAAGCAGTAATGGAATAATTGCAATGGATTTTTATATTTTAAACCAGAAGCAGCGACAAAAGAAAAAAGTAGATAAAATGGAAAAACGTTTATACATCAAAGCTATTAGCCAGAAAGTCAAAAGGCAACCTACAGAATGGGAGAAAATATTTAGAAAACATTTATCTCTGATAAAGGTTTTGTATCCAGACTATCTAAAGAACTCCTACAACTCAACAACAGAATGACTAACAACACAATTTTTTTTAAAAGGGCTAAGAATCTGAATAGACATTTCTCCAGAGAAGATATTCAAAAGGCCAATAGGTATGTGAGAATATCCTCACCATCATTTAGCCATTAGTGGAATCCAAATTAAAGTCAAATTACAATGAGACCTCACTTCACACCACTAGTGCGGCTATTATGTTAAAAACTGAAAATAACAAGTATTAGTGAGGATGTAAAGAAATAAGAAAGTTCATATATTGTTGGTGGGAGTGTAAAATGGTGCAGCCTGTGGAAACGGTTTAACTGTTCCTCAGAAAGTTAAACATAGAATTACCATATGAACCACCAATTTCACTGCTAGGCATGTATCCAAAAGAAATGAAAGCAGGGACTAGGACAGATATTTGTATGCTCATCAAAGCATTATTCACACGATCAAAAAGTGGAAGAAACCAAAGATCCATCAACAGATGATAAACAAAATGTGGTATATCCATACAATGCAATATATTCAGCTATAAAAAGAAGTTCTGATACATGCTACAACATGGATGAATCTTGACATCATGTTGACAGAAATAAGCCAGACACAAAAGGACAAATTTTGCATGTTGTCTTTTATACGAAATATTTAGAATAGGCAAATTCATAGAAGCAGTAGAACAGTGGTTACCAGGGGTAGGGGGCAGAGGGGAGAATGAAGAGTTATTGCAAAATGGGCATGAGTTTTCATTTGGGATAATAGTTTGGAAATAGTGGTGAGAAGTTACACAGTACTGTCAATGTACTTAATGGCAAAGAACTGTCCACTTAAAATGGTTAAAATAATTTTTATATTTTGTCTATTTTATCACAATTATTTTTTAATTTAACAAAAAGAAAGGAATGGTAAATAAAGACTTTCTCAGATAAAGAAAAACTTATTTGTTGCTAGTAAATATACCTTAAAGAATGGCTAAAGTTGTTTAACAGAAAATAATAAAAAGGAGGCTTGAAACATTAGAAAGGAAAGAAGACCAACAAAACAAGTAATAATAGGGATAGATACAACAGACTATCTTTTTCCTCACGAGTTTCTGACATTATGTTGGTGGGAGAAGCAACACAACACCTTCTGATAATACAAGTTAAGGAAGTAATTATGAATATATTGTAAAAACAAGGAGGGCAAAGTGACTGTGGCATATATGACTGCATTTTCTTCCCTAAGCCTTCCAGTTTTTTCCCCTTCCAGTAGCAGCAACATTCCATTCGTAAATAGTTAAAATGCAAAGCCGTAGGAATTGACTGTAAACTCATGACTGATCAGTAAATCTTGTCTCATTGTGTTCTGCATAAGTCATACAACCCATCACATGCCTTCCCCATCTGCAGGTAGACATGTACTATAAAAGACTCCTCTCATTTTACAACAATTGCTAACGATGGAGCTCCAAACTGTGGTCTCTCCTCCCACCGCTGAGGATGGGGACCCCCACCTACGCCCCCTAATAAACACTCATTTACTCACCAAGCTGGACTTATCTGGGTTGTTTTTCGGTGTGATGTGTCCCTCTCAGTTTGGCGGGAAGCTCTCATTCTATGTAGCTCTTCCCTATGCTCAGAACAGTGACCAAAATGAAAATTAAGTTTCTACACTTCACTAGAACCGGTAAAGCAGTGATACAAGGAGACCGTGATAAGTTATGTATATTGTAATAAGTTATGTATAATATTGGAATACCAACAACCACCACAAAGAAAACCATACAAATGTATATATTCAAAAACACTAAAAGTAAAAAGAAATTATAAAAATTTTTCAAGAAGCCCACAGGGAAAGCAAAAAAAATAGGAACAGAAGGATGAGAAATAAAGAAACAAACAGAAAACAAATAATAAAATGAAAGACTTGACCTCTAACATATCAATAATTATTTTAAAAGTAAATGGTCTAAATATACCAAGACTATGACAGATGTTGGGAAAATGGATTAAAAACACATTCCGATATCTACTTTTTACAAGAAACTCATTTTAAACAAAAGGACTTAAGTAGATTAAAAGAAAGTTATATAAAAATATATAACAAATATTAATAATAAAAAATCAGAAATAGCTACATTAATATCATATAAACTACACTTCAGAGCAAAGAATATTACTAAAGACAGAGAAGTATAGTACATAAAGAAAAAAGAACCAGTCCATGAAGAACACAAAGCAATACTAAATGTGCATGCACCAAACAAGAGCTTCAAAATGCATGAAACAAAACTGACAAAGAGAAACAGATACAGACATAATCATATCTGAGGACTTTTAACAATACAATTTCAGCATAAGATAAAATTACTACACAGAGAACAGCAAAGATACAAAATAACTCAACCATACCTAAAAACGGGATCTAGTTGATATTTATACACCACGTCATCAATTAACAGAATAAACTTTTTAAAAAATAATGCCCAAGGAACAATAAACAAGATAGACCACATTCTAGACCATGAAGAAACATCAACAAAATTTTTAAAAGTGAAATCATACAGAGAATGTTCTCTGATGATTAATGACTTAAATTAGAAATCAATAATAAGTAACAAGAAAACTTCCAAACTCTTGGAATTAAACAAGATGATTCTAACTAATCCATGGGTCAAAGAAGTCTCAAAGAGCTAAAAAAAAAAAAACAAACAAAAATTAGAACAGAATAAAAATGGAACTACAACACATCAAAATGTATGGGACGCAGGTAAAGAAAGCTAAAAGAAAAATAATACTAAGTGTTTCTATCAGAAGAGAGGATAGGTCTCAAATCCATAATTTAAGTTTCTACCTCAAGAAACTAGAGAAAGAGGAAAATAAATGCAAAGAAAGTGGAAGGAAGAAAATTATAAAGACCTATGCTAAATTAAATTAAAATTAGGAAATAGAAAAAAAAATTCTATGACACAAAGAGCTAGTTCTTTGAAAAGCTCACTAAAATGGACAAACCTCTAAAAAGACTTACAAAGGAAAAAAGAAGATAAAAATCATCAAAATCAGGAATGAAATAGGAAACAGTACAGATCACACAGTCATTAAAATGACAAAAAAGGAATACTAAAAATAACTTTAGGTACATGAATTTGGCTCAGGCAACTAGGCTCCTGCCTACCACATGAGAGGTACAGGTTCAGTTTCCAGTGCCTCCTAGGGAAGACGAGCTAATGCAATAGGCTGGTGTGGCGTGCTGACGCAGCAAGATGACACAGTGAGATGACACAACCAAGGGACACAGTGAGAGACACAACAAAGTGGGGAGTGGAGATGGCCCAGGCAACTGGGTGTCTCCCTCCCGCATGGGAGGTTCTGGGTTTGCTTCCTGGTGCCTCCTAAAAAGATAAGACCAGCACACAACAAACAGACACAGTGAATGCAAGCAACTAGGAGATGGGGAGAAAGAAAGAAAGAAAGAAAGTAAATCTTTGAAAAATAATGACTTTATATCCATAAATTTAATGAATTAGAAGAAATGAACCAATTCCTCAAAAACTACTCCCAACACTCAACCAAGATGAAAAGACTACCTAAATAACCCTATACTATTAAAGAAATGAAATGCAATATTTTAAAACTCCTCACAAAAAAAGATATCTCCAAATGCACGTGGTTTCAGTAAAGAATCTTACCAAATATTAAAAGAAGAATAAATACAGATTTTCTACAGTTTCCAGAAACTGAAAAA
Organism: Dasypus novemcinctus; assembly: GCF_030445035.2. Classification (NCBI taxonomy): domain Eukaryota; kingdom Metazoa; phylum Chordata; class Mammalia; order Cingulata; family Dasypodidae; genus Dasypus; species Dasypus novemcinctus. The sequence goes on from NC_080675.1 coordinate 43,664,260, forward strand.
GGAGGGAACTCTTCTCAGCTCTTTTAATGAGGTCAGTATTCCCTGAAACAAAAGACAGACAAAATAGTACAAACAAAATAACAACAGAATAAAACCTCTCATTAACTCAGATGTACAAATTGCCAATAAAATATTAACTCAAATATTAATGTATTAAAACAATTATGGGGAAGCAGATGTGGCTCAAGTGACAGGGCTTCTGCCTACCACACGGAAGACCCAGGTTTGATCCCTGGAGCTTCCTGGTGAAAAAGAAGAGAAAGTGTGCTTGCATGGTGAGCCAGTGCGCCCATGGCGAGCCGAGAGCTGAGTGCCTGCACAGTGAGTCAGCGCCTGCACAAGTGAGTCATGCAGAAAGATGATGACACAACAAGAGAGACAAAGGGGAGGATCAAGGTGAAGCACAGTAGAAACCAGGAACTGAGATGGCGCAGCTGACAGGGAATCTCTCTCCACATCAGAGGTCCCCAGGATCAAATCCTGGTGAATCCTAGAGGAGAAAAAGTGAAAAAGAGAAGACAAAAAAAAAAAAGGTGGATACAGAAGATCACAATGAATGGACACATACAACAAAAAGAGCAGGGTGAGGGGAGGGAAAGGGAGGAAAATAAATAAATTTTTTTAAAAAAATTATGCACCAGGACCAAGTAGGATTTATTCTAGATATGCAAAGCTGATTTGATATTCAAAATCAATCCGTGTAATCCATAATAAAAACAGAAAAAAAATAATAAGAACATAACAATTGACACAGAAAAAGCATTTGACAAAATCGAACACATACTCACAATAGAAGAAAACAAAGTCAGCAAACTAGGTATAGCAGGAAATATCCTCAATTTGGTAAAGGGCATCTTATTTTAAAAATCTATTACTAGAATACTTAATAGTGAAATTGTTTCCAAATGAAAGAGAAAACAAGGCAAGGATGTTTGCTCTCACTGCTGTTATTCAACATAGTACTAGAAGTTCAAGTACTGAAATAACATCAAGAAGAAAAAAAGGCATAAAGATTGCCAGATTGGAAAGGAAATAATAAAATTATCCATATGTGAATATCACATGCTTCTACAAAAACGTCTTACAACTAATAACTGAACTAATAATTGAATTTAACAAGGTAAAGAATATAACATTAAGACCCAAAAATCCATTGTATTTCTATGTAATAACAATGAATACGTGGAAACAGAAATTTAAAAATATAGTATCATTATAATAGCTCCAAAAAATGAAACATTTGGTATAAATCTAACAAAATATAAAGAGAGAATTACAAAACATGTATAATGAAGATAATTACAAAACAATGATGAAAGAAACTTTTAGAAGACATAAATTTAGAAGACAAAGACACTGGTATTCATGAATTATAAGATACAAAATTATTTGATGTCAATTTGCCTGAGACGGAACTATAAATTTTAAATAATTCCTTTCAAAATCCCAAAGAAACTGATTGTTGATGTAGACAAGCTTATTCAAAATTATACAGAAAGGCAAAGACTTAGAATAGCTAAACCAGTTTTGAAAAAGAACAAAGTGAGAGGAATCACACCATGAGATATTAGCGTTTTCATTTTATTGCAATTCATTAATTGTGCTTCACAGATATTGTTTTTTCATTTTTACAAATTGAAGGTTTGTGACAACTCTACATCAAGGAAGTCTGTCAGTGCTATTTTTCCAACACCATCTGTTCATTTCATGTCTCTGTGTCACATTTTGGCCATTCTGACAATATTTAAAACTTTTCATTATTATTATATCTGTATGGTGATTTGTAATGTGTGAACTCTGATGTTACTACTGTAACTGTTTTGGGGCACCACAAAACCATGCCCCTATGAGACAGAAAATATAATCGATAAATGTGTGTGTTCTGACTGCTCAACGGACCAGCCGTTCTCCTCTCTCCCACTCCTCAGGCCTCCTTACTCCCTGAGACACAGCAATGTAGAAATGAGGTCAATTAATAACCCTATAATGACCTCTAAATGTCCAAGTGAAAGTAAGAGTGGCTAGAAATAATTAAGCTTAGTAAGGAAGGCATTTTGAAAGCTTAAAAGGAGGAAAGTTGGGCCTCTTACATCAAATAGTTAGCCAAGTTGTGAATGTAAAGCAAAAGTTCTTGAAGGAAATGAAAAGTGTATTCCAGTGAACCCATGAATGATAAAAAGTAAAACAGCCTTACTGCTGATATGGAGAAAGTTTTAGTGGTCTGGGTAGATCAAAGAAGCCACAACATTCTCTTAAGCCAAAGTACTAGAGTTGGTATGTGTATGTCCAAGAGATTTAAATCTTGGGGCTGTCCATGTGCCAACTGGGCCCAGAATCTCAATGGAGTTGCAACACATACTCTCCCATCTGTTGGTATCATCCAGGACAACTAACAAGGAGGTGATGATGGACAACTACCATACCAAATAACCAAGACAGTCTACAAGAGAGTCCCATCCATCAGCCCCATGGGATCACAGCCCCCTCTCAATTAGAGGTGGAATGGACATCACCATCACAGAATCCTCAAAATTGGGGAATGAACTGTGGACTTACTGGTATTCTATTATAGACTTACTGTGATTCTAGCAATGGAAGAAAAAATTGTCATTGATGTGGAGGCCATGGCCACTAAAGGTTCTGAGGGCAGGGAGAGGGAAAAACAGGTGTAATATGGGGCATTTTCAAGACTTGAGAATTGTCCTGAATGACACTGCAACAACAGATACAGGCCATTATATATCTTGCCATAACCTACAGAATTGGGTGGGAGAAAGTGTAAACTACAATGTAAATTTTAATCCACGCTTAGTGGCAATGCTCCAAAATATGTTCATCAATTGCAATGAATGTACCTCAGTTCCCCTTAATGTGGGAAAATGTGGGAGGTGTGGGGTGTGGGGCATATAGGAATCGCCTATATTTTTTATGTGACATTTGTGTAACCTAACTATTTTTTAAACTATTTTAAAAAATAAAAATAAAAAATATATTTTTTAAAAGTGACAAGAAAAAAAACTGCAGTGACCATTGTTGAAATGACAACAAAGGATTTAGAAAATTACATAAAACTTAGTTGATAAGGCAGCCGCAGACTTTGTGAACAATGACTCCAAATGTGAAAGAAGTTCTATTGTGGGTAAAGTGCTCTCAAACTGCATCACACACTACAAAAAAAAAATCTTTTGTGAAAGGAAGAGTCAATCAATGCTGCAAACTTCATTGTTAAAAATATTTTGAGAAATTGCCAGCACCATCGTGGATAAGTCAGCAGTTATCAACAATGAGGCAAGACCATCATCCATCAGCAAAAAAATTATGGGCACTGAAGGTTCAGATGATAGCTATCACTTTTTCAGCAATAAAGTATTTTATAATTAAAGCATGCATAATATTGTATTTTTAGAAAGAATGTTATTGCACACTTAATAAACTACGGTATAGTATAAAATAACATTTGCAATGCTGTGCTACCATCACCACCATCCACTGCCAAAATATTATCCAGCATCCCAAACAGAAACTGTACATTTTAAGCATTAGTTATCTATATCCTACCTATACCCTATCCTCTGCAACCTATATTCTAGATTTTTAAGCTATGACTTAGCTTATACTATGTATTTCATAACAGTGAGATCATACAATATTTACCTTTTTGTGTCTGCCTTATTCCACGCAACATAATGTCTTAAAGGCTCATTCATGTGTCATATGTATAAGAATGTCATTCCTTGTTTTGGCTGAATATTCTACTGTGTGTATATACCACATTTTATTTATTCATCAGTTGATGGACAAGTTAATTGCTTCTACCTTTTGGCAACGGTGAATAATGCCATTATGAACACAGTATAAAGATTATCTGTTAGAATCCTGCTTTCAATTCTTTGGGGTATACATCTAGAAGTGGAATTGCCAGGTCATATAGTAATTCTACACTTAAATTTCAGAGGAACTGCTAAATTGTCTTCTACAGCAGGTGCACCATTTTACATTTCTATAAAGGATTAACAAATGTTATCTATTCTTCCACAACCTTGCCAACACTTGTAATTTTCCATTTGTTTAGTAGTACCCATTCAAGTGGGAGTGAAATGGTATCACATGAAGGCTCTCATTTGCATTTCCCTAAAGGCCAAATTTGTTGAAAGTTTTTTCATATGCTTTATCATCATTTGTCTACCTTCTTTGGAGAAACTTCTATTTAAGTCTATTGCCCATTTTTAAGCTGGGTTGATTGTTATTTGTTGTTTAGTTGCAATATTTCTTTATGTACTTTTGATATAAAATATTTACTGGATATGTAATTACAAATATTTTCTCCCATTGTGTCGGCCATTTTCCATTCATGATAAAGTGCTTTGATATGGAAAAGTTTTTTATTTTGTTGAGGTTCCATGTATCTATTTTTTCTTTCATTGCTTTTGCTTTGGGTACAGAGTCTTAGAAACCACGGCCTAAGACAAGGTCCTGAAGATGCTTCCTTATGTTTTCTTCTAAGAGTTTTGTATTTCTGGGTTATATATTTAGGTCTTTGAGCCAATTTTTTGTCGATTTTTGTATAAAATGTGAGGTGGGAGTACCCCTTCACTTTTTTGCATATGGAGATCATTTTCCCAACACCATTTATTGAAGAGACTATTCTTCCCCAATTGAATGGAATTTGCCCCCTTATCCAAAATCAGTTCGCCATAAACGTGAGGGTAGATTTCTGTACGCTCAATTCAATTCCATTGGTCCTTATACAAGGACCAAGTTGTATTCATTAGTGTGGCTTTTGTAATGAGTGTTAAGATTGGGAAATGTGAATCCTCCAACTTTGTTACTATTCAAGATGATTTTGGCTATTCCGAGCCCCTTACTTCTCCTTATATCTTTGATGATTGGATTTTCCATTTCTACAAAAAAGGTTGTTGGACTCTTGATTAGAATTCAGATGAATCTGCAAATTGCTTTAGGTAGAACTAACATCTCAACTATATTTACTCTTCTAATTCATGAACACAGAAAGTCGATCCAAGTATTTAGGTCATCTTTGACTTCTTATGGCAATATTTATTGTTTTCTATGTAAAAATCCTTTATATTCTTGGTTATATTTGTTCCTAGAAATTTAATTATTTTAATGGCCATTGAAAATGTAATTTTTTTCTTGACTTCATCTTTAGATTGTTCATTGTGTATAGAAATACTACTGATTTTAGGGTGTTTTTCTTGTACCCTACCACTTTGCTGAAATAATTTATTAGCTCTAGGTGCTTTGCTGTAGATTTTTCAAGACCTTCCTTATATAGGATCATATCATCTACAAATCAGGAAAGTTTAATTTCTTCCTTTCCAATTTTTATACCTTTTATTTCTGTTTTTTTTTTTTTTTTTTTTTTTTGCCTAATTGCTCTGGCTAGAACTTCTAGTACAATGTTGAATAATACTGGTGACAATGGGCATTCTTGTCTTATTCTTGATCTTAGAGGGAAAGCTTTCAGTCTTTCACCATTAAATATGATGTTAGCTGTGGGTTTTTCATAGATGCACTTTATAATGTCAAGGAAGTTTCCTTCCATTCTTAAACTTAAAAACTGTTTTTATCAAGAAAAGGGACTCAATCATGTCAAATGTCTTTTCGGTATCAACTGAAATGACCATGTGTTTGTTTGTTTTCTCCTTCATTCTGTTAATGTTATATAATCCAGTAATTGATTTTCTTACATCAAAACACCCTTGCACATCTAGTATAAATCCCACTTGACCATGGTGTATAATTCTTTTAATATGCAACTGAATTTGGTTTATCAGTATTTCCTGGGGATGTTTGCATTTATACTCATAAGAGATATGAATTTTTAATAAAATCTGTAATTTTATTTTTTTATGGTATCTGTATTAGTCAGACAAAGGGGTGCTGATGCAAAATACCAGAAACTGGCTGGTTTTTATAAAAGGTATCTATTTGGGGTAGGAGCTTACAGATACCAGGCCATAAAGCATAAGTTACTGCCCTCACCAAAGTCTATTTGGAGCAAGATGGCTGCCAACATCTGCAAGGATTCAGGCTTCCTGGGTTCCTACATTCCTGGGGCTTGCTTTTCTCTGGGTTCAAGGTTCCTTCCTTACTGGTGCCGGCTTCTCTTTGCTCTGCGTGCTGACTTCCCGGGGCTCCACCTTAAGTCTTCAGCATCAAACTCCAACATCAAAACTCCAACATCAGAAAACCCTCAACTCTGTTCTTTGCCTTGCCTTTTATCTGTGAGTGTGTGGGGACTCAACGCCCTAATCATAACTCAATCATGCCCAGGTACAGATAAGATAACAAGCATAATCTAATATTTCTTTTTGGAAGTCATCAATAATATCGAACTGCTACAGTATCTTTATTTGACTTTGGTATGAGGGTGATGTGTTCCCTCCTCTTCAATTTTTGGAAGAGTTTGAGCAGGACTGATGCTAATTCTTCTTGTACTTCTTGAAATTCCCTGTTAAGCCTTCTGGCTTGGGGCTTTTTTTTTTTTTTTTTAAGGTTTGCAGCTATTTTATTTACAAGTATACATTTAACACAATGAAATAAACAGATGTATCAAGCCTAGTTGAGTAGTGTAACAATATGTATCATTTGGATGATTACATTATTTTAAACAACAAACTACACTGAAAAATTAATGCCGGTAAAATTCTTGGTCATAATATTATTATTAAGATATACAATATATAAATTGAAAATATGATTGCTTAAAATTTGAAAATGGAAGTAAACCCATTTGGACAGAGTCAGAGTTTTAACATAATCTGAAAGGAGGTGGGGAGGTGGGGGGCTCTGACCCAAATGATATCTCTCAGGTTAACAGAAGAAAAAAGAAGCAAGTTTATCTTAAAGGATAACAGGCAGTTTGATTCTTCAGGTAGAATATATTCCCAGTGTCCTCAGGTTTCACAATATATTTACATTACATCACTGAGCATGAAGACTTTCCTTGTGAAGCTGCCCCATCAATTTTTTCAGCCTCCAAAATTATCCTTCTAAAAATGTCAACAGCAGTCTGATTTTCTTTAGCAGAAGATTCCAAAAAAGCTGCATTCCAAGATTCTGCTAATGCTTGCCCTTCTTCATAACTGATCACCCTTTCCATATGTAAGTCTTTCTTACTCCCAACCAACATAATAGGTATTTGAACTTCCCCCACCATATCCAACAATTTGCCATGGATAACTTTAATCACTTCAAAGCTTTTGATTGATGTAACAGAGTACACAAGAATATAACCATTAATATCTATGGAGTATGTCTGAGGAAAGATGGAATATTCATCTTGTCCAGCTGTGTCCACAAGTTGAAGATGATACTCTTGTCCATTTACTGTGATCAGTTTTGTAAAAGTGTTTTCTTTTTTTTTTTTTAAGATTTATTTATTTTTTTTATTTAACTCCCCTCCCCTCCCCCAGTTGTCTGTTTTCTGTGTCTTTTTGCTTCGTCTTGTTTCTTTGTCTGCTTCTGTTGTCGTCAGCGGCACGGGAAGTGTGGGCAGCGCCATTCCTCGGCAGGCTGCTCCCTCTTTCGCGCTGGGCGGCTCTCCTTATGGGTGCACCCCTTGCGCGTGGGGCTCCCCTACGCGGGGGACACCCCTGTGTGGCAGGGCACTCCTTGCGCGCATCAGCACTGCGCATGGGCCAGCTCCACATGGGTGGAGGAGGCCGGGGGCTTGAACCGGACCTCCCATGTGGTAGACGGAGGCCCTAACCACTGGGCCAAAGTCCGTTTCCCTAAAAGTGTTTTCTATGGTTGGATCGTAGGAGTCAACGAATTGGTCTTCAACAAACTGAATTTCTTTTTTTAAATATTACATTCAAAAAATATGAGGTCCCATTCAACACCGCCGCCCCCACCCCCCACTCCCCCCACAGCAACACTCTCTCCCATCATCATGACACATCCATTGCACCTGGTAAGTACATCTCTGAGCATCGCTGCACCCCATAGTCAATGGTCCATATCATAGCCCACACTCTCCCACGTTCCATCCAGCCGGCCCTGGGGGGATCTACAATGTCCCATAGTTGTCCATGAAGCACCACCCAGGACCAGTAGCCCAGGACGGCGATCTTCCCGGACTTGGACTGCGGCATCTTCTCAGCCTCCACAGCCCCGGCACAAACCACATCAACGACCGCGGCGGCTCCTGCTGCTGCGGCTGCTGCTGAGATCGCCAGCGGCAGCGGCAGCGGCAAGCGACAGACAGAGGAGGGGCGGCGGCGGGCTCCAGCTGGGGCTCTCCCGCTCTCTCCCCCTCTACCCCGCTCTCAAGTTACTCCTCTTTTCACTCCCAATCGCCTGGAACCGACCCCGTGACACCCTTTTTTGTTGTTGTTGTTGGGAGGTTTTACATTATTGATTCAATCTCTTCAACATTTATTGATTTGTTAAAATCTGCAATTTTCATCTTGAGTCAGTGTAGGTAATTTGTGTTTCTAGGAATCTGTCCACTGTACCCAAGATATCTAAATTGTTAGCATACCTTTGTCAATGGAATCCTCTTATAGTTATTTTTATATCAGTGCAATTGTTAGAAATGTCACCTTTTCATTTCTGATATTTGTTATTCGTGCCCTTTATTTTTTTTTTTGTCATTCTAGTATTCTAGTTAAAGACTCGTCAATTTTCTTGATCTTTTCAAAGAACTTTTGGTTTTGTTGTTTCTATTAATTTTTTCCCCCTATTTTATTTATCTCCACTCTAATCTTGTTTTTCCTTTCTTCTACTCACTTTGGGTTTAGTTTGCTCTACTTTTTTGAGTTCTTCCAGTTTTAAAGTTAGGTACTGATTTGAAATTGTCCTTCCTTTTGAATATAAGCATTTAGAGTTATGCCTTTCACTTTCAGCACTGCTTTTGCTGCACCCCATAAGTTTTTGCATCCTGTATTTGTATTTTCATTCACCTCAACATATTTCATAATTTCCAATAAGAGTTCCTCTTTAATCCCTTGGCTGTTTAGGAGTACATTTTATATTTTCCAAATATTGTTGAAGTTTTCATTTCTTCCCCTGTTACTAATTGCTAGCTTCATTCTATTGTGGTTGTAAACAATACATTGTATGATTTTATTTTTTAATTTATACAGACTTGTTTTGTGACCTAAGATATTGTCTATTCTAGAGAATGGTCCATGTGTACTTGCGAAGAAGCTGTATTCTGTTGCTATTAGAAAGAGTATTCTACCCATGTCTGTTAGGTCTAGTTAGTTAAGAGTATTATTCAAGTCTTGTATTTCCTTATTCATTTTCTTTCTAGCTGTTCTATTCATTAATGGAAAAGGTGTGTTAATATTTCCCACTATTAATGTAGATACATTTACTTCTCCCTTCAAATCTGTTCAGTATTTTACTTCATATATTCTGGGGCTGTGCTGCGAAGCGGATATATATTTATGATGCTATGTCCTCTTGTTGAACTGACCCTTTATTGCTACATAATGACCATCTTTGTCCCTCATAAAATATTTTGACTTTGTCTATTTTATCCGATATTAGCATAGCAACACCAGCTCCCTTTGGTTATTACTTGCATGGTATGTATTTTTTTCATCCTTTCACTTCCAACCTAATTTCACTTTAAAGTGAGTCTCTTATAAACATCATATAGTTTGGTCATGCTTTTTTATACATTCTGTGAATCTCTGCCTTTTGAATGGAGTGTTTAAAAAGTAACTACTGATAATGCACTTTCTTCTATAATTTACCTATTTACCTATTTAGACTTTGTAAGTCCTACCTTCTTTATTCCTCAATTCTTCAGTTAATGTCTACATTAATAATCATTTCAGTTTTTGTGTTGTATCCTATAAAGTCCCTTCTCCTTTCTTTCTAGATATATTTTTCATATATTTTCCTTATGGTTACCATAGGATTAAAATTTAACATCCTAAACATATAAAAAATATATTTGATTTGGTACCAACTTGACTTGAATAGCATACACATACACTATTGCTATACCCTCCATCCCGTCTTTCTATGTTCTTGTTACAAATTATATCTTTCTGCATTTTATGTACAAAGCCATAGATTTGTCATTTCTTTTTATGCATTTCCATTGCAGCACCTGTAGGATATAGGAAGTAGAGTTACATACCAAAAAATGCACCACACTAGTACTGGCATTTATTTTTAACCTTTACGGGAGGTCTTTATTTCTTTATGTCACTTTGAACTACTGTCTGTTGCCTTTCCTTTCTGTCTGAAGAACTCCCTTTACCAGCTTGTAGGGCAGCTGTAGTGGTGATGAATTCTCTCAACTTTTATGTCGGAATGTCATGATCTCTTCCACACTTTCAAAAGAAAGTCTCTCTGGATATAAAATTCTTGGTTGGAAATTGTTTTCTCTCAACACTTTTAAGTATTTCAACCCACTGCCTTCCTGCTTTCATCACTTCTGGTAAGAAATCAGCACTTAATCTAATTAGTACTTCCTTGTACATACACTGCTTCTCTCTTCCGGCTTCCAGAACTCTATTCTTTTCATTTGAATTGGAAAGATTGATCATTGTTTGTTGGGGAAAATTTTTCTTCAGGTTTATCCTGTTTGGTGTTCTCTAGGTTTCCTGGATGCAGGTAATAAGTTTGGGAAGGTTTATGTCATTATTTCTTTGAATAATCCTTCTGCCCCTTTCTTTTCCTTCTGGGAATCCCATAACGTATATTTTAATGGTCTCTGAGACCATTTTTATTTTTTATAATTTTTTCTGTTCCTCAGCCTGACTTATTCCAATTGTCTTGTTTTCAAGTTCACTGATTCTTCTGTCAGCTCCAATCTGCTGCTGAAACCCTGCTGGGAATTTTTGATTTCAGTTATTGTGGTCATCTATTCCGGTAGTTCTGTTTGGTTCCTTTTCAAAATTTCTATATTTATTGAAATTCTCATAATGTTGATTCATTGTTTTCCTGATATCTTTTTCTTCTATGTATTTTCCTTCATCTCCGTAAAAGTTTTTGTCTAGTATGCACACAGTCTGGTCATCTTCATTGATGTTTTCTGGATTTTTATCTTCTTTTTATGGGGCACCATTTTCTGTTTTTGTTTTTATTTTTTTTTTATTCTTTTTTGCACATTCTACCTTTTAATATTTTAAAATTTAATATTTTAACACTGGGATTTATTCCCTGAGATGTCTGTTTCTTGTGTTTGTTTGTTTTTAAGATTTATTTATTTATTTATTTATTCCCACCCTCTTCCCACCCTTGTCTCCTCCCTGTGTCCATTGCTGTGCATTCTTCTGTGTCTGCTTGTCTTCTCTTTAGGCAGCACTGGGAACCAATCCTGGGAACTTCCAGAGGGAGAGAGAGGTGCTCAATCTCTTGTACCACCTCAGCCCCCTGATCTGCTGCATCTCTTATTGTCTCTCCTCTCTCCTCTTTTTGCTGCATCATCTTGCTGTGCCAGTTCTCCACTCAGGCCAGCTTTCCACACTCCTGCATGGGCCAGCACTCCTGTGTGGACCAGCACTCTGCTCAGGCCAGCTCAACACATGAGCCAGGACTCCATGTGGGTCAGCTCTCCACTTGGGCAAGTTCACTATGCAGACCAGCTTATCTTCACCAGGAGGCCCTGGGAATTCAACCCTGAACCTCCTATATGGTAGACAGGAGCCCAATCACTTGAGCCACACCTGCTTCCCTGTTTCTTCTGTTTCTATCCAAATAATGAAATGACAGACATTTTATTGCTTGTAAAACCAAGCAAACCTAAGCAAAAAACATATTTCACTGCCTTTTCAAGTTGGCTTTGCATTGGCTGGTGCTTTACTTCAGAGTTCAGCTTCCTTATGAGGAAGACCAAGGTGAATGCAAAGTGCAAGGTCCTCCCTGTCTTTTCTGGGTCTGTCTCACCCTGGGTTTGCACATGTTAGTGGCCTTAGGAGTCCTCCTGTTTACATGAGTTTGAAGGCCTCCTCTGCTTCCCAGGAAACAGGCTTTCTTCTTCTCCAGGATATTCCACCGAAAGACCTAAAGCATGTAAGCTTTTGCCTTCAATTGTTTTTTACACTGCTTTAATTCTCTTACCCTGCTTTTGTTTGAAGGACAAATTCTGGGAGGAAAGGCATACTAGAGTGGAGCTTCTCAAGTCAGTCTTTGTCAGCCTGAACAAGGCCAGGGACCCACAAAAGGCATGCCAGCCAGTTCCAAACTTACCTGGAAAGGGGTGAAGGAGGATTTAGAAAGGGCACCAGGAGCTTCTTTCATAGATCCCCAAAGGTGCATTTTCTTGACTAAGCACATGCCCCACAAATGCAGCCCTTCAACTATCCTTCATAGCTCTAAGAAAGCACGGTATCTTTGAGTCTCCTTTGCTGCCTTTTTCTGGGATGGACTGGAACAATGGAAGCCCTCAGAACCAGGCTCCCAGTGATGTGAAGTAACTAATCAAAGGCACTGATCAGCAACTGGACCAAACCTCATTCCTGGATCTTGGGTAATTAGGTTTTTATGTCTTTCTCTGATACCAGCAAGCTGTGCTAGGGGCAGGATGCCACTGCTTCCTACCATGACAGTGGAGGATGGGGAAGAGTAATCACCTCACAGAGAGAGCAAGTCATTGGTATTTACCACAATTTTCCAGCCTTTTCCTCCTCCTCTTCCTTGGGTGCTAAACAGTGTTCTACTAGAATCTAGGGTTTTGAAATAGTTGAACAGACTGTTCATGCCTGTTTAATATTTGTTCTGGTAGAGGGAATGATGCCTGAATTTTCTACTCTGCCATCTTCCCACAATTCAACCTTTTCTCTTTACTATCCAATTACTTCCAATCTCCCTACATTACAATCTCCTTTTTTTGGTTGTTTTTCAGATTTTTTTTTCCATCCAGATTCTTAATTCCCATCCTTTCCTTGTCATTTTCTGCCATTTTCTATATACTAAATTTTATTTTTAAAGAAGCTTTAGATTACAGAAAAGTTACATCAAAAGTATAGGGTATTCCTATATACCCCACTTTCTCCCCCTCTCACATATTCCCCTATTAATAACATCTTTCATTAGTGTGGTACATTTGTTACAATTGATGAACAAATATTAAAGCACTGCTACTAATCATAGTCTATAGTTTACATTATGGTTTACACTTTGCATCACACGTTTTATAGGTTTTGACAAAATACATAATGGCATATATCTGCCATTGCAATATCATGCATAACAATTGCAATGCCGTAAAAATGTCCTATGTTCCACCTCTTTTTCCCTCCCCTCCCTGTCAGAACTTCTGGTGACCACTGTCTGTATAGCAATGTTACAAGTTCTTCTGTTACTACAATAATAATAAGTCTACTTCAGTCCATGTTTGCATTCCCCCCTTATGTTTGTTCATTTCTCAGTCTTGAGGCTATTTGGATGGTGATGTCTGCTCTGTTTCATGGGACAGATGGAAGGAACTGTTTTGCTTGCAGTTGTAGATATTGTTTTTTTGGGATAGCAGGTGCCCATCATCATCTTTTTGTTAGTTGTCCTGGGCAAGTACAATGAACTGGAGAGTAGTGTTGGCCACAACTCTGCTGAGATTCAGAGCTCAACCAGCACTGAAGATTTAAATCTCTGGGACATATATTTAATGGGTATAGTGCTAATGTAGGTTCAAATAATGGGTTAGAAGAATCACATGTAGGGAAATATAAATGAGTATAACTCTGTAACATCGGGGAAAATGGGTTATCATATATTCCAAGGAAGGCCCACTGAAGGGGTGCTGATTTCATGGAGGCTGTGTGTCTTGCCTGTAGTGTCTGGATGTCTCTAGAGACCTCAGCCTTGTTTCAGGCTTTGTTTCCTGTGGCAGTTAGCGAGATCCGCCTGAGACACGCATAAGCATAACCTATGGAATGACCTCTTGACTTTGAAATCTCTTAGCCATAAAAACTCTTTTGTATTTAATGTTTCCCACTTTTGGGCAAGGTCTTTTTCCAAATGCATTGCTGGTTGGCACTTGGTAGTAATCCCTTGGTGCCAGGGAAGCTTATACCTTGGAGTCATGTTCCACACCAGGGGGGAAGGTAGTGAGTTTATTTGCTGAGTTTGGCTTAGAGAATGGCCACATTTGAATAACAAGAATATTTTTCAGGAGGCAACTCTTAGGCAATACGTATTATTAGGCTAAGTTTCAATTTTACAAGAATAAGGTTTGTAGGTACAACCATTAATACCAACGGCTTGGCATATTTATTGGTCTGTTTTCTTTGATTAAGCACTGCCTGTTAACTCTATTTCTTGCCACTCGATCTGAGCATGTAGCAGGAAGCCCGAGGATGGGAATTTAAAATTTTGTTGGTTACTATTTGGGTCTCCACTCACTGAGATAACACCATATGACCATATGAACACATTCATATTCCATAGAGGCTTGCCCCAGGTGCACCCTTCCCCACACAACCCACCACTACTAACACCCTGCACCAGTGACCCTTCCCTGCCAAATAGTAGCCAAAAGAACACTCCCACAATTATATTCTCAACAAGTCTTCAACCTCCCCAGAATTTACCTGTTCCTTCCACCAGCCCTCCCCTCATCTCCATGGGTAGTCCAACCCATGTCCCCAAGTCCACTCATACTCACATTCCAGCACTGTTGACCCCACTCATATCGCTACACCACCATCACCCCCCTCCACTGCCTAACCAGGCCCCCATCCACCTTATCATAGATTCTGCCCAGATTGAGCATCAACTACCCACTCTCTACTCCTTTTCTATCTCCTTGTAATTTATCTTCCAGACACTGACTCTGTGAGTCTGCTCAATATCCTTATTTCTTATCAGCAAGAGCATACAATATTTGTCCTTTAGAAACTAGCTTGCTTCACCCAACATAAGGTCTCCAAGATTCATCTATGTTCTTGCATGTGCCAATACTTCATTCCTTCTTACAGCTGAGTAATATTCCACCATATGTATACACCACATTTTGTTTATCCAAATATCATCTGTTAAGGGACACATGAATTGCTTCCAACTTATGTCAATTGTGATTAATGCCTCAGTGAACATTGGTGTGCATGTATCTGTTTGCATCCCTGCTTTCAATTCTTCTGGGTATATTCCTCATATCAGGATGGCCAGTTCATATGGCAATTCTAGACTTGGCTTCCTGAGAAACTGCCAAATCGTCTTCCACAGTGACTGCACCATTCTACATTCCCACTAGCAGTGGATAAGCACCCCTATTTCTCCACATCCTCTCCAACACTTGTAGTTTCCTGTTTTTTTAATAGCAATCTAATAGGTATAACATGATATCGCAATGTAGTTTTGATGTACATTTCCCTAACAGTTGGTATTGAGTATATTTCATGTGTTTTTTGGTCATATGTACTTCTTCTTAGAAAAAGTACCTACTCAGATTTCTTACCTAATTTTAAAATTGGTTGTCTTTTTATTTTTGACATGTAAGATTTCTTTCTATGTGGTGGATATTAGACCCTTATCAGATACATGGTTCCCAAATATTTTCTCCCATTGAGTAGGCTGCCTTTTCACTTTCTTGACAAACTCCTTCAAAGCACAAAAGTTTTTTTAATTTTGAGGAGGTCACATTCATTCCTTCATTGCTTCTGCTTTGGGTGTAATGATTCATGAAACCATTTCCAACTACCAGATCTTATAGATGCTTCCCTACATTATCTTCTAGGAATGTTATGGTCTTGGCTCTTATATTTAGGTCTTTGGTCCATCTTGAGTTAACTTTTGTATAGGGTGAGAGCCAGTGATCCTCTTTCATTCTTTTGAATATGTATATCCAGTTCTCTCAGCACCATTTGTTGAACAGACTATTCTGTCCCAGGTGAGTGGGCTTGGTAGCCTTGTCGAATATCAGTTGGCCATATATGCATGGGCCTATATCTGAATTCTTTTCTGTTCTTTTTTTTAGTTCCTCCAGGTGTACAGTAAGGTCTTTGATTTTAGTTCTTTCTTCTTTTTTAATACAAGCATTTAGGGCTATAAATTTCACTTTCCACACTGCCTTTGCAATATCACTGCCTTTCACACATCTTTGTGAAACAAGTGTCACAAAAGAAGACTATTCTAAATGCTTGCATATTAAGGAAATTCTAGAAGAGGGAAAAGTAATGTACAGTAGGAAAAAATCAGAATAGTAGTTGCCTTTCAAGGTTTGGGACTGCCTGGGAAGGTACACAAGTGAACTTTTTGGCATAACGGTAACACTATATCTTGATATTGGTTTGGGTTACACATTTGTCAAAATTCAGGGCGAGTAAACTCAAAATTTCCTTAATTCACTGTATATAAATTTCACAGAAGAAAAAAAATTGAACCAATACTAAATTCCAGTTAATAATATACAGGCTGAAATGTTTAGGGGGAAATATACTTATGTATGCAATTTACTATGCACCAAAAATAAAATGGTTAATTGATGGAAAGTGGAATGAATAAATATTTAGATATTACAATAAAGCAAGAATAGTAAAATGCCAATGGTGGAACCCAGGTGATGGCTATATGGATGTTCAATGCAAAATTCTTTCACCTTTGCTGTACATTATAACACTTTTGTAATAAAATGGAATTTCACTTTTTTTGTTTTCCTAATATTTGCCAAATAAATCTGGCTTTTTCTTTTTCTACAGCCAAAAAAAAAAAAAAAAAGACTACAAATAAGCACCTTAGCCAAAGACCAACAGTTCCAAAATACTGCCATTTTATCCAATAATCTCATACTGAATTTTTCATGAAAGTAGTTCTGTCAATATATTCCTTCCTAGTAGAGTGATATCAACCAATTGCTTAGCATATTCTTTTGTCATAGCTGATAAGATTTGGTGGTCTTATAATGTCTACTCAGATAAGCCGGAACTACATTTCCCAGAATTCTCTCCCTGATTACTTGAGAGTTAGAGTTGGCCAAAAGAGAAATGCACATGTGACTCGGAAAACATAAGGGAAGTAACAGCTATTAGTTTCTAAAGGCCATCACAGATGTGGTGACAGACAGAAGAAGACAAAAGAGCCTTCCATAGACTTACCCATCAGCTATTCCAGTAGTCTGAAATGCCTGGCTTCTCCTATTCCTTTTTTTTTTTCTCTCCCTTTCCCCCTGCCCATTGTCTGCTCTCTGTGTCCATTCACTGTGTGTTCTTCTGTGTCCGCTTGCATGCTTGTCAGCGGCTTGGGAATCTGTGTCTCTTTTTGTTGCATCGTCTTGCTGCATCAGCTCTCCACGTGTGCGTTAGCACTCCTGAGCAGTCTGCGCACTTTTCACGCCGGGCGGCTCTCCTTATGGGGCGCACTCCTTGCGCATGGGGCTCCCCTACGCAGGGGACACCCCTGTGTGGCAGGGCACTCCTTGCGTGCATCAGTACTGCACATGGGCCAGCAGCTCATCACACGGGTCAGGAGGCCCTGGGTTTGAACCCTGGACTTCCCATGTGGTAGGCGGACGCTCTATCAGTTGAGCCAAATCCACTTCCCTCCTATTCCCTTTTAAGGTACGACTTGTCCACCCACACTAAAGCATCAGGGAAGCTGAATAGTGACTTCTCTTTACACTTCCAACTCCCTCTTTTGAATTAATACTTCCCAGTTTCTCCTACATGTGTATACAGTTTTATTCCTATAATAAATCCTTATTCCCTAATAGACATAGTGGTTCTGCTTCTCTGAGTGAACTCTAATAACATAGGCGTTCTTCAATTATCATTACCTGTGTTTCTAAAACATAAAATTAAAATTTTACAAATAGTTTTTATTTCATGAGATTATGAAATTACTGTGGTTTTTTTAAAGGAAGCCTATTTTGTAAAGTAAATATTCAGCTAGTAAACTATTTTGTAATAAATCTCAATTTTCCTTTTTTGAAGAGAGAAAAAAGTATATTGGAAGAACGGGCTGACAGTCAGAAAACCTAAAGTATGTATAATGGCACTGCCGCTTATTAGTTGTGAGACCTTAACAAGTTTTTTTTACTGCGAAGCGGACTTTGCCCAGTGGTTAGGGCGTCCATCTACCACATGGGAGGTCTGCAGTTCAAACCCTGGGCCTCCTTGACCCATGTGCAGCTGGCCCATGCGCAGTGCTGATGCATGCAAGGAATGCCCTGCCATGCAGGGGTGTCCCCCACATAGGGGAGCCCCACGCGCAAGGAGTGCGCCCCGTAAGGAGAGCCGCCCAGCGAGAAAGACAGTGCAGCTTGCCCAAGAATGGTGCCGCACACACGGAGAGTTGACGCGGCAAGATGATGCAACAAAAATAAACACAGATTACTGTGCCGTTGACAACAACAGAAGTAGACAAAATTTAGAAGGGCACACGGCAAATGGACACAAAAATCAGACAACTGGGGGGGAGGAGGGGAGAGAAATAAATAAAATAAATCTTTAAAAAAAATTTTTTTTACTAAACCTCTCTACACCTGTTTTCTTATCTTGAAAATGGATATAATGATGCAAGTGAAATCTAGAAGAGGATTTTCAGGATAGCAATCTGACTCAATTTTTATGGCAAACATATTTTTCTATATATAATCGAAGTTTATTTGAGTATTAGATGAGGGTAGGAATTTAAGGTGGAAATAATAGGAAAAGCTAAAATACTAATATGTCAATTTCTAATGCTGCCAACAGAATAATATATGTTCATGTAATTGAGACTAGTACATGCTTAACTAATGCTGGCTATCATCTTTCTCTTCTGTTTTAAATTACTTAAAGCTGTGAACTGCTTTTTTAAAAACCTTTCTGTCTTTAATATAAATTGTAATATTTAAATAATTCATAATTTAAAGTAGCATTATTTCATTGTTCTTCAGTTACACTATCTTTTTAAGGAACACAAATTACCATATTTCCCTTTTCTCAAACCAATTCATATGTCTTCTAACACATTTTCACTTCTCTTTTGATGGAAAATCAGGCATTCAAGTCACAGTTGAAATAAAGTAGTCTACAGCAATGCTTCTCAAACTTTAATTTTCATGTAAATTGCATAAGAATCTTGTTAAAATTCAGATTCTGATTCAGCAGGTCTAGGATTGTGACCTGAGATTCTGCATTCCTAAAAAACTCTCAGATGATACTGTTACTAGTCAGCAGATCACAATTAAAGTAAGTCTATGGGGCATTACTTAACAGGTTTTCACAAATTTTAGAGCTGGAAGGAACTTCACAAAACTTATAATCTATCTAAAAACATTTATATTTTCCTGCTTTTAAAGAAAAAGACACTAAAACTCAGAGAATTTAAGCATCACTATAGCTAGTACTAGAGCCATAGGGATGGAATTTATTCTAACTGCAGATTCTGTGTATTTTCCACTCAATGCTCTAAGATATCTACATAACTGCACTAAGGGAAAATGACCAACATGTAAAAATCCTCTGCCTGAATTTCAGAAATGATGTTTCCTGTTGTTTTCACAAGTCTCTTCCCAAGATATTTTAAGGAGATACTTGTGCAACGATTACCAAATAAAACAAAAACAAAACAAAAGAAGAAGAACTAAAAGGATTTTGCCTGAGTAGAAATATAATGGGATTTCACTATGGGCAATTTTTTTGTTTATTTTTGCTTTTTTTTTTTTAATGGGCATATTTATTACTAAATTTCAACACAGGACCCACAACATCTGTTCCAGTAAATATTATGTATGATCCCTACGTACTCCTCTGTCCCTAATCACTGAAGGAACAATACCATATCTTGAACCAATACCCTTTGGACAAATGAAGTATCCCACCTTCAGACAGAAGGCTTTTCAGCAGAGCATATAAACATTGCTAAGACATTGCATTTGATAAGAAATAAAGGAAGGAAGGTCTCTTGACCCATCTCTCCTAAAATTTCTATTTTGTTGTGATTTTTTTTAAAAAAATTTTTAACCTGGTTTTCATCTATTTTATTTTTTGAAGTTGAAATGAAGTTTAAAAAAATCAATGGTGGTGGGGTGTTAGGCCCAGAGGTCCTGTTCTGCCCCCTCTTCATCCCCCTCCCTCCCCCTCCCTGCAGCGCTGTATTTCTAAATTAATTTATATGAAACCAAATCTCCTGTTCCTGCACCCTCCTAAAACATTCTGTTCTGAAAGGAGCAACCCATGTCTGAGGGATGCAGATGGAACTACAAAGCCAATATAAGTTATCTTGCCCGGACCTAAAAACTGCAAAGCTAGCATAAACCATCACAAACTAGCCCTATTGTTATTTAGCTCAAAAATGAGTTATAAATATCCCCCTCTCCTCCTTGGCTGCTGCACTCTGTTCTGATTCAGCCCGCCTGCTAAGCTCTCTGTGTCTTATTAAAGGCTTTGCTTAAACTGATTTCAGCTCCTGGTATGATTTCTTTTCTTTTTTTTTTTAAATTAAAACAGTCTGAAAAAAAGAATGGAGACAATTTTGACAGATCTTAATAACAGTATATATCTTTCACTGTAAGCCATTTTTAATCAACCCACTTTGTAACCAAAAACTTATAGCTTTATATCATTACCACAGTGAGAAAAAACTGTGACTTGCCATTGATAAGAGATAATAGTAAAATTAAATGTCATTTGGGGAACAGATATAGCTCAAATGACTGAGTGCCTGCTTCCCATGTATGAGGTCCTAGGTTCAATGCCAGCACCTCCTAGAAACAAACAACAACAACCAAAAAAACACAACTCTCACTGCAGAGTGGCTGTAGCTCAGTAGTTGAGTGTCTGCTTCCCATGTATGAGGTTCTGGGTTCAATCCCAGTACTTACTAAAATAAATAAATAAATAGTCACTAAATTCTACTAGAGCATACCCATAGAATGTTCTGAACCTAAGACCTTTTTGTTAAAAAGGGCAAATAAGCAGTCAAGAGGTGCTAGGGGCTTTGCATTCATGGATATAATAAAAAATGCTTGAAGAACCAGCAAGATGGCGGCAGAGAAAGGAGTTCCTAGAATCAGCTCCTGCTACAGGGCAGTTAGTGAACACCCAGCGCTCTCTTCAGCTAGCTGAAGCACCTGTTTGGGGGCTCCAGGAGACCAGAAGAGCATCCTGCAACATCCCTGAAGGAGTAGAAGGAGGAGACTACCCATCTGCAGAGAAGACTTGTAAGTAGACCGCTCCACACCCCAGAGGCGGGTGCCCATCCTCCACAGGAGGCACAAGCCGACTCTGGAGCTGTTGTGCGGCTGCAACTGAAAGCTCCACTTCCCCAAAATGGGGGAAAAAGAGACGGCTAGGCACCAACTTCAGCTACTGATGAATAAATTCAGCAGGCTACAGTATAATCCTGAGAATAGCTCAAGTTTGAGCCTGTCCAAGTCAGAAAGAGGCCAGGAGCCTCCATCTTAACTCCACGCCTGGCACGAGGGGAAGTGATGCAGACTGAAAACCATAGTGCTGGTGGGGACTTGCTTCTTTCCATCCAGATCAGACTGCAGCTCTAGCCTAGGCCCCAGTGCCACCTCCAGCAGGGAGGAAGCTGTGGGGACCTGTGCCAGCCTCCCCGGGAAATAACCAGCCAAGTCGTGGAGGCCGGTGATTATCCTACTCTGGTGGCACAAGTCGCCCCAGGAGCTATCCTGTGGCTGGAATTGGAAGCTCCATTTCCCAGAAACGGGGAGGAGGGACGGTTGGCTGCCGATTTCAGCTACTGGTTGGCATACTTGGCTGGTTAAGATATAACCCTGGGAACAGCTGGGGTGCGAACCAGCCCAAGTCAGAAGGAGGACAGTAGCCACCATTTTGACTCCGCCCCCAGCCTGAGGGGAGGCGGGCTGACTGAAACTCTCTACAGGAACCAGTTTCTTTCTCACAGATCAGCCTACAGCCCTACCCTAGGCTTCAGCCCCACCTCTGGCAGGGAGGAGGCTGAGGAGCCATGCACCAGCCTATACAGGTAACTGCAGGGAACTTTGGCTGGCATAGACTGAAAATCTTAAGTCTACCAGTGTCGCAGTGTGGGCTCGCCTGGAGGGCCGCTGCAGGGGCGGTGTGGGCTCGGGCGGAGGGCTGCAACACACGGAGGGGCCTTCCGAGAAGGCGCTCTGGGGCCGGCAAGGTGCGGAGGACGCGCGGTAGGAAGAAGACTACCGAGGAGACCAGGATCTGTGCGCAAGTCTGATTTATTCAGGAAGTACAGCGGTTAATATAGGGCAAAGATGGAGGAGGGGCAGGGGGCGTGGCCGGGGGGCGGCAGACGGCTGATAGGTTCGTGCAGGGGTGCATCACTGGTTGCGGGCAGAAGACGGGGTAGCCAGGGTTCTCGGCGGCAGCGAGGCAGGGCTGTCATGGCGCGGCGGTGGCCCTCGGGGGAGAGGCGGGGTTAGGCCACCGAGGGGGAAGCGGGTGCAGCTGGGCAGAGGGGCGGGCAGTACGCCCGAACCCCAAGCAGAGGGCCTTAACGCCCGTTCCCGCCACCCGGGTCCGACTCGCACCGGCGCCTGGAGACGAGCCGACCCTTGCTGTTGCCGCGCTCCCACACGGTGCCACCCTACATACCAGGCAACTGCGGTTATCTTGGACCCACACAGCATAGATTGTTGCCCACACCTACAGCTCCATCCCCACCCCAGGCAGGGGAGAAAGGAATGTGAGGCTTCATCAGTCTCTTTGGGCAACTACAGTCTAGGCCTGCACTTGGATTATTCCACATAGCTGTGACTCTGTCCCTACCCTGGCAAAGAAGAAAGTTGGAAGAAGCTTCATTGGTCCATGGCACAATGAGGGCAGCTTGAGCCTCCACAGCTTATGGTACCAACTACATGCATGGCTCCTACTGCGCAACAAGCAAGGGAGAAAGGATAGGAAATCCTTAACTAAAGAGAAAAACTGCACCCAGAAAAAAATACTCCAGTAAGCCAGATGCGAAGACACCAACAAAAAATTACAATCCACACCAAGAAACAGGAAGCTATGGCCCAGTTAAAGGAACAAGATAAGCATCCAGATGACATCAAGGAATTGAGACAACTAATTATAGATGTTCAAACAAATCCCCTTAATAAATTCAATGAGATGGCTAAGGATATTAAAGGTATTAATAAGACATTGGATGAGCACAAAGAAGAATTTGCAAGCATACATAGAAAAATAGCAGATCTTACGGGAATGAAAGGTGCAATCAATGAAATTAAATAAACATTGGAATCATATAACAGCAGATTTGAGGAGGCAGAAGAAAGGATTGGTGAGCTTGAAGAAATGGCCTCTGAAAGTGAACATACAAAAGAACAGACGAAGAATGGAAAAAATTGAACAAGGTCTCAGGGAACTAAATGACAGCAAAGGCGTGCAAACATACATGTCATGGGTGTCCCAGAAGGAGAAAAAAAAGAAGGGAAAAGGGGCAGAAGGAATATTTGAAGAAATAATGGTAAAAAATTTCCCAACCCTATTAAAGGACATAGACAGCCATGTCCAAGAAGCACAACATACACCCATCCGAAAAAATCTGAACAGACCAACTCCGAGACACATACTCATCAGAATGTCAAAGGCCAAAGAAAAGAGAGAATTCTGAGAACAGCAAGAGAAAAGCAATGCATAACATATAAGGGATATCCAATAAGATTAAGTGCTGATTTCTCACCAGAAACCATGGAGGCAAGAGGAAAGTGGTCTGATATATTTAAGATACTACAAGAGAAAAATTTCCAGCCAAGAATCTTATATGCAGCAAGACTGTCTTTCAAAAATGAGGGTGAAATTAAAATATTCACAGATAAACAGAAACTGAGAGAATTTCTAAGCAAGAGAACAGAATTTCAGAAAATACTAAAGGGTGTGCTAGAGCCTGAAAAGAAAAGACAGGAGAGAGGGGCCTGGAAGAGAGTGTAGAAATGAAGATTATATCAATAAAAGTAACTAAAAGTGTCAAAAGAGTGGGATAATAAAATATGACAGATGAAACTCAAATAGACAGGAATAAGCTTAACCAATGATGAAACGCACTTGTATTCAGAAAACTGCAACTCAATGTTAAAACAAATCAAAAAAGCCCTAAATAACTGGAAGAACATTCTATGCTTATAGACTGGAAGACTAAATATCATTAAGATGTCAATTCTACTCAAATTGATACACAGATTTAATGCAATCTCGATAAAAAGTCCACCAGCATTAAAGAAAAAATTGAAAACATGATCATTAAATTTATTTGGAAGGGTAAGGAGTCCTAAATAGCCAGAAACATCTTAAAAAGGCAAAGTGAATCCTCATCTCCAGACTTGAAATCATAATACCTACCTATAGTGGTAAAAACAACATGATACTGGCCTAAACACAGACACAATAGACCAATGGAACCAAATTTATGATTCAGAAACAGACCCTCACAGGTATGGTCAAGTGATTTTTGACTACCCTGTCAAACTCACATAGCTCGAGCAGAACAATCCATTCAACAAATGGTGCTGAAAGAATTGGATGATCCATAGCTGAAAGAAGGAAAGAAGATCCCTATCTCACACCTTATCCAAAAATTAACTCAAAATGGATCAAAAAACTAAAAATAAAAGCAAGAACCATATAACTTCTGGAAGAAATTATTAGAAAATATCTACAAGACCTGGTGGTAGGTGGTGAATTCTTAAAGGAGATAAGAGGAGGACTGAGTGGACCACTGATGTTTAATTATGCAGAAGTTTTAATTAGCTTTACTGTAAGTGTGGAAATGTATAGAATGGATGATAACATACAGTAAGTAACAGCTACTTTATAAATGGGGATGTGACTGAAAATGGTAGTCTAGTTATGTAAATGCCAACTGACAGAATGCTAGAGAATAATCTAAGAACTGGATAGCACAGTGAACCAAGAGGTGGATGAGAAGTGTGGTTGATTGTACAGATGCAAGAGTGTCCTTTGTGAGCTAGAGCAAATGTGTATCACTAATGTAGGGTGTTGGGAATGTGGAGAAGCTGGGAAAAATACAGCTGGAGTGACCTATGGACTGTGGTTAGTAACACATAATATTCTTGCATCTATGCAAAAGATGTACTGTGTTGATACTGAGGCAGTATGGAAAATGTGAGCCAAATGTACACTATGGACATGGTAACAATCAGATGATATCATTTTATCTGTACCAAATGACAAACCACATTGTGGTATGTTGATGGAGGGGTGTTTTTGGGAATTCTGCACATGTGCATGATTGTTTTATAAGTTTACAACTTCTGTCATAAAAAAATATATTTAAAAAATAATAATTTTCCTGTGAATCGCCATATCCTTAGCACTTTGTAAAAGAGCATTTTTATGTTTACATTATTAACTTCAATCTTCCACCACTGAAATCACTGTGCTGTACAGTCCTAGGTTATCTCTAGCCTTTCAATTAACATTTATATCCCTAGACTACCCCTTTCAACCACAAACACATTTATAAATCAATTATAATTTCTATAATGTGTTACCCTCAACTCTATTCATTTCCACACTTTTACAATAAACCTTATTAAAAATTCTACATACTTTAAGTAACAGTTCATACATTTTTTTAATGTTCTATTTTTATTAAGATACATAGATCACACAAAATGTTACATTAAAAATGTATGGGGTTCCCATACACCCCACTCCCCACCCCCACTCCTCCCACATCAACAACCTCTTTCATCAGTGTGGCACATTCATTGCATTTGATGAATACATTTTGGAGCACTGCTACACAGCATGGATTATAGTTTACACTGTAGTTTATACTCTCC
This sequence comes from Dasypus novemcinctus, assembly GCF_030445035.2. NCBI lineage: Eukaryota > Metazoa > Chordata > Mammalia > Cingulata > Dasypodidae > Dasypus > Dasypus novemcinctus. Next base: position 43,689,935 of record NC_080675.1, read on the forward strand.
CCCAGTCCATTCAGTGAGTTATGGCAGGATATATAATGCCCTGCATCTGTCCCTGCAATATCATTCAGGACAACTCCAAGTTCCGAAAATGCCCCGCATATCACACCTCTTCTTCCCTCTCCCTGCCCTCAGCCAACTCCTGTGGCCACTGCCTCCACATCAATGATGCAATTTCTTCCACTGCTAGAGTCACAATAATTCTATAGCAGAATACCAGTAAATCCATTCTAATCCATAATTCATTCCTCCATCCTGAGGACCCTGGGATGGCAATATCCACTCTACCTCTGAATCGAGAGGGGACTTAGATTCCCCCATGGCTGATGGATGTGATTCTCCTGCTTGCAGTTGCAGACTCTCTCGGTTCCCTGGTATGGTAGTGGCAGCACAACTCTGTGATGAAAATGAGAGCCACTGAGTATACACGTTCAATGGACTATACAAAGCATGGGACTGTATAACATAACGAATCCTGTGTTGAAAGATGGACTGTGGTTAACAAAACATTCTCTCATGAACTATAACAAATACATAATACTAATACAAAGTATTGATAATAAGGTGGGTTGGGAGAAAACTATACGAAATGTAAGATATGGGCTATAGTTAGTAGCAATATTTTGATAATGCTCTTTCATAGTTTGTAACAAATGTTTCACAACAAGGCAAGGTGACTGTGGTGGGGTGCTGTATGAGAACCTTGGATGATGATATGCATGTTAATTTTGTAAAAGTTCACAACTTCTACTATACATTTATTATTTGTGTATGTTCATATATGAATGATATACCTCAAAAATTTTTAAATGAGAAAAAAAGGCACTATATATTGATGAAAGAGTCAATTCATCAAGAAGTCGAAATTATAAACATATATGTACCTAACAATAATGTCCCAAAATACTTAATGCAAAGTTTGACAGATTTGAAGGGAGAAACAGAGCTTCTACATTAATAGGAGAATTAAATATACCACTTTCAATAATCCATACAACATTAAACAGAATATCATCAAGAAAATAGAAAACTTGAGCACCAGTATAAACCAATAGAGATATACAGAAGACTTAATCCAACAACAGCAGAATACATATTCTTCTCAAATGCACACGATCATATTCTAGGATAAACCATATCTTAGGTCACAAAACAAGTCTCAAAGAATTCAAAAATATTGAAATTATACAATTTATCTTCTCTGACAAAATGGAATGATGTTAGAAATCAATAACAGGAGGAGAAGTGGAAAACTAACAAACATGTGAAAATAAAACAATACATTCTTAAACAACCAATGGGTCAAAGAAGAAATTACAAAGGATATTAGGATATATCTTGAGTCAACTAAAACAAAACACAATATTCCAAAACTTACGGGATGCTGCAAAGGCAATGCTGATAGAAAATTTTATAGTTCTAAATGCTTGCATTAAAAAGAAGATCTTAAATCTTCTTTTTTACCTTACACCTGGAGGAACTAGAAAAAAAAAAATCAAATAGAAAGTGAGTAGCAGGAAGAAAACAAGATTAAAGCAGGATCAATAATACCAAAGTTATTTTTTTTTAAAGAACATTAAAATCAACAAAACTTTAACTAGACTGGCAAAGAAAAGAAAAAGAGAGGATTCAAAACAAAAATCATAATGAAAGGGGAGAGGGGAGACACTAATACTGACTTTAAAAAGGACTACAAAAGAATACTATAAACAATTGTACAGGGAAACGGACTTTGGCCCAGTGGTTAGGGCGTCCGTCTACCATATGGGAGGTCCGCGGTTCAAACCCCGGCCTCCTTGACCCGTGTGGAGCTGGCCATGCGCAGTGCTGATGCGCGCAAGGAGTGCCGTGCCACGCAGGGTGTCCCCCGCGTGGGGGAGCCCCACGCGCAAGGAGTGCGCCCGTGAGGAAAGCCGCCCAGCGTGAAAAGAAAGAGCAGCCTGCCCAGGAATGGCACCGCCCACACTTCCCGTGCTGCTGATGACAACAGAAGCGGACAAAGAAACAAGACGCAGCAAATAGACACCAAGAACAGACAACCAGGGGAGGGGGGGAAATTAAATAAATAAATAAATCTTTAAAAAAAAAAAAAAAAAAAAACAATTGTACAGCAACAAATTAGATAACCTAGATAAAATGGACAAATTCCTACAAACACAAAAATAACTGAAACAGACTCAAGAAGAAACAGATCTCTATAACCAATAACTAAAAAAGAGATTGAATCGGTAATCAAAACCATCCCATAAGACAAAAGTCCCAGACCAGATGACCCTATGTTGAATTTAATCAAACATTCTCTAGTGGTTTGAAACTGTATGTATCCCAGGAAAAACATGTTTTAAATCTAATCCATTTGTGTGAATGTATACTTATTGCAAGTAGAACTTTTTGGTGAGGTTGCTTTAGTTAAGGTGTGACCAAACTCAAGAGGATGGGTCTTAATCCTCTTACTGGAGGCCCTTTACAAGAGAATGAAATTCAGACAGAAAGACACCGAAGCAAGAAGCTGAAATTGTGAAATCCAAAAGAGAAGGGAGAGGCAGGGAAATGACACCATGTGCCTTGCCAGTGTAGTGGAGCCAAGGATCCCTGGCAGCCAGTCTTCAGGAAGAAAGCATCACATTGATGATACCTTGATTTGAACATTCTCACAGCCTCAAACTGTAAGCAAAAGAGCTATCAGTGTTAAGCCAACCCATTTCAAAGTATCTGCTTTAAGAAGCCTAGGAAACTAAAACAGATTTTGGTAACAGGAGAGTAGAGAGTTGCTATGGCAAATACCAAAAGTGTGGCTTTTGAATTGGATAATAAGTAGAGGCTGGAAGAACTGTGAAGCGCTTGATAGAAAAGGCTAGATAGCTTTGAAGAGACTGTTGGTAGAAATCTGGATGCTAAACGTACTTCCAATGAGGCCTTAGACAGAAATGAAATGTGTCACTGGAAACTGGAAGAAAGGTGATACGTGTTTTAAACTGGCAGAGTTTGTTAAAATTGAGTTCTGATGTCGTATGAAAGGCAGAATTTAAAAGCAATGAGCTTGGATATTTAGCTGAGGTGATTTCCAAGCAAAGGGTGAAAAGCGCTGCCTAGTTTCTCCTTGCAGTTTATAGTAAAATGTGAGAGGAAAGGCATAAGCTGAGAACTGAACTCCTGGGCACAAAAAAGAAATTGAAATTTTGGGAAATTCTGAGTTTCTGGAAAACAAGTCCCCAGAGAACAGGGCTCCATGAGAGAATTTAACGGAACATGGAAACAGCCATTTCAGTGCGAATCAGGGATTAGAAATGCAGTTATCCAGGAAGGATGTGTAGAAAATTCTTCTGCTTGATTGTACCCCTGTGTACCACATGCAGAAATGATAAGCTTTATGTGAAATCTGTAAAAACAAAACCACTGCCAGGCTAGACTAAAAGGGAGAGAAAAGGGATAAATTGAAGGAAAAAATACTTCAAAGGCAGGACCATGGAAGCTGAGGTCTGGACTGAAGATACCTTCTTGGGCCAAGAGGGCAGACCTACCCATCCATGTGAAAAGGGTGAGTATGTCCCAGAACTTGGAGAGGGTGGATTTTCCACCCCACCATTTAGGAAGAGTCTTCAGAAAGGGTGGTGCATACTCCCCCAAGGTTGTGAAGAGTCTGGCTGCCACCCCATTGTTCTGAGCAGTTTGAGCCTGTGCTCAAAGACTGGGGAGAGTCTGACCTTTAACCAATGCTTGAAGAGGGTGGAACATTCACCCCAGTGTTCAGGAAGAAGGTGACTGCTGCACAAGCATTGGAAGGGGAGGGGCTGCCACACTATTGAGCCTAGACGACAAAACAACATTCCATAGATGACTCCCAGACCTTAAGATGTAATGGAGTAGGGCTTTGGAATTGTTTTTTGTTTTGTTTTGTTTTTGTTTGTTTGACTGGGTACAGTGTACTTTATTGATGGTATCTGACAACATAGGGCCCTCAAAGCCCCTCCCCTTTTAAAGGGGGCCTGGGATGGAAGCTGTGGAGGATAGCAATGCTTATTGTTGGGGGATCAAGTTGGGGCTAGGATTCCCCAGCAGCTGACTGCCTCTCTCGTCCTCTCATGCTGTTGCTGGGGCTGGTGGTCCAGGGGGCTCTTACTCCTTGGAAGACATGTGAACCATAGGCCCACCACCCTGTTGCAGTAGACAGATTTATGGTGGTACCAGGAAATGAGCTTGACAAAATGGTCGTTGAGAGGAATGCCAACTCCAGTATCAAAAGTGTAACAGTGGGTGTCACTGTTAAAGTCACAGGAGACAACCTGGTCCTCAGTGTAGCCCAGGATGCCCTTCAGGGAGCCACATGAAGCCTGCTTCACCACCTTCTTGGCCTTATGCCTTGGCAGCACAGTTAGATGAGGGGATAATGTTCTTGGCAGCCCCATAGCCATCATGCAACATTTTCTAGAGAAGCCATCCACAGTCTTCTAGTGATGGTGTGGACAGTGGTCATGAGTCCCTCCATGATGCCAAAGTTGTCATGGATAACTTTGGCCAGGGGAACCAGGCAGTTAGTGGTGGTGCAAGTACTGCTGATGATTTTCAGGGAGTTGTCATACTTCTCATGGTTCATGCCCATCACAAACATGGGGGTACTGACCAAAGGGGCAAAGATGACGACTCACTTGGTGCCACACTTCAAGTGGGCCTCAGCCTTCTCCAAGGTTCATGAAGGCACCATTGAACTCCACGACATATTTAGCACCAGCATCACCACATCTGATGTTGGTGGGATGTCACTCCTGTTTTCCTTCTAATTTCTCCCTATGGGACTGGGACTATTTCTTCTATGCCTATCCCTATACTAAAAGCAGACAACTTGTTCTCTAGGTTTTGCAGTAGACAGAGAGGAAACTGCCCCAGGACAGTCCACACCCATAACCAATTTTGTTGAGACTTTATACTTGGTATTATTACTGAAATGACTTAAGGCTTTAGGAATATTGTGATAGAATGAATATATTTTGCATACAGAAAGAACATGTCTTTTTGGTGTTCAGAGGGTGGAGTCTGGTGATTTGAAGCTGTATGAACCTCGGAAAAAACATGTTCTTAAATCTAATCCATTCCTGTGGGTGTAATTCTATTGCAAGTAGAAATTTTTGATGAGGTTGCTTCAGTTAAGGTGTGACTCACCTCATTCAGGATGGAGGCCTTTATAAGAGAATGAAATTCAGACAAAAAGAAAGCCACAGAAGCAAGAAGCTGAAATTAATGAAACCCAGAAAAGAAGGGAGAGATCAGGAGATGTCACTACATGCCTTGCCATGTGGCAAAGGAGTCAAGGATCCTCAGCTGCTGGTCTGGAAGAAGAAAGCATCATCTTAATGATGCCTTGATTTGAATATTCTCATAGCCCCCAGCTGTAAGCTAAAAAAATGTCCACTGTTTAAAGCCAACCTATTTCACAGTGCCCACTTTAAGCAGCCTAGGAAACTAAAAAACATTCTAAGAAGAATTAACACCAATCCTGCTCAAACTCTTCCCAAAATTTAAGTAGGGAAAACTCCCTTAGTATGCCAGAACTGCTATTGCAAATACCCCAAACTAGTTTGGTTTGAACAAGAGGAATTCATTGATTCATAGTTTGAAGACTAGAAGTCCAAAATCAATATATCAGCAAGACTTGCTTTCTCCCAGAGTCTGTACATTCTGGTGTTCACTGCCAACAATCCTCATGGTATCTTGGCTTGCAATTTTGCCTCTAATCCAATGGCAATGTTCTCCCCTTCCTCATGTGGGCTACTTTGGCTTCTCTTTATAAGGTCTCAAATAGCCCAGGTTAAGACAAACTCTAGTTAAGGTTCACTATACCTTAACGAAAAACAGTATCTTACAATGGGTTCACACCTACAAGGGCAGGGATTAAGATTGAGAACCTGTGTTAATTAAGAATGTGTATCTTAATAAAGACATCACTAGAAAAGAAAATTAAAGACCAATATCTCTTACGAATATATAGGCAAAAAGCTCATACATACCCAAAAAAATACTAGCAACCAAATCCAACAGGACATTAAGTGGGATCAAGTAGGATTTAGCCCAGGAATGAAGGGGTGTTTCAACATAAGAAAATCAAGACTGTGATAAATAAAAACATAAAACATAAGTAACCCTTGAGCTGTATTTTTTTGGTCCCTAATTCCACATAATTGCATAATAAAGCCTTTTACAGCCCAAGAAAAAGATGTTAAATTTGAGAGTAAAGTAGAATCAGCTTCCTCAACAAATGAACTTAAAGATGGACTGTCAATATTTCTATATATGAAAAGAAAAGAGTTATTTTGCTTCCAAGTAATATAACTAAATTTAAGGAAAAAAAGAGGGGAAGGATGCTACTGTAAGAATATCTAGGTCTCTCAGGGAGCATCAAAATAACTGGCCAGAATTCAAACCACTTCAGGGATATGGTTAACTAGAACTTTTTGGAATCAATTAGGCCATTAGGACTCCCTCTGCCCAAAGCTGTCTGGTCTTTATTGCTCTGTGAGTGGACCTCATTCTCTCCTATTAAAGACAGGCCATGACCTTTGGCAGCTCCAGAATTCACTTTGTGCCAGTTTAACTACCCGGATAGCAAGACAGAACTTCTAATTTCATAAATAAAAATCCAAAAAAGAATTCTGATTGGCCCAACTTGGAACTCATGTATATCCCTGGATCTGTTACTACAGCCAGTGAGATGGGTTATTTGGTTGATTACACCTGGGTTAAGTCTCCATCCCTATAACAAAGAGTGAGCATTATGTTTGGCATCCCCATCAAAGGAACAATGGTATATGCCTAGGGGAAGTAGGGGATCTGTTAAACAGAAACGAGGAAAGTATGCTGGACAGAGAAAAATAATATCTACTCTTTTTTTTTTTTTTTTGAGGTACTTGAACCAGGGATTGAAACAGGTACCTCATATGCAGGAGGCCGACAATCAACCACTGAGCCACACTGGCCCCCTTGCATTGGCTCCCTCATCTGTTTGCTCGTTTTTTCTTTTTGCTCATTCTCTGCTCATTGTTTATTTGTTTTCTTTAGGAGGCACTGGGAACAGAACCCAGGACCTCCTACACAAGCACTTTACTGCTTGTGCTACATCCCCTCCCTCTACTATATTTTAAACCAATTTCACAATGATAATGACAGACCTCCCTTTCAGTCATGTGGTACCAACATATTTACTATGTGGAGTGAAATAGATGTGGTTAATTCTTGAGGGAAAACCGCTATTTCATCAGTCAGGGCATGCAACTACCAGAGGTATATAAAAACAGGCTATAACTCAGTATTTAAAACACAAGCCATCATTCAGTATTAATAGATTAAGCACAAACACACAAAAAAATACTGTGTTTCATCCGCTTAATATGATTTGAGTTTAGCTACAGTATATAGCACAATATATTTTCTTCAACATGCTTTTTTATTTTTATAAATATCCATTTCCTGTAATATCTTTTCAGGGCAAAAATGTAACAATACATTTGTAAGCATGCTAACGCTATTAACTTATGTAATGATGGAATACCAGGGTGATTTTAACAATTCAGTGAATTAGCTCACCAAATTGAAAAGATAAAAATTTAATCAATTATTAAAGATGTTTTGATCTAGGAAGCAGAAAAAATATGCTTGCAGAATGAAGAATAAGAAAGGAGAGGGCATGAGATAATGATGAAGAGATACATACACTATAAATAGTTCAGGTAAGCTTTTGATAGAAGTCAATCTGTTTAATGTACTAGAAAGAGAACCTATTTAAATATCAAATCAATTACTGTTTCCAACTAAGGAATTTTTTCAGAAGCAAAGCACCTGCTTACTCATATTCTTTCATTACAATTTCTTTTGAGACTGAACAAAGAAACAAACTTTAAAAAATAAAATAGGAAGTAAAAATAACTGAATAAACATATAATTTCCCCCTGGAAATAATAATAGATGTTATATCATGTTAGTGACTCAGTAGATGGCACTGTTCCCATTAAATCAAAATGTATCCAATGATCTGGCTTGAAATGTCATTAACAGGAAAGAAGGCTTAACCAGGAACATTAATGTGCTTTTACTAAAAATATAAAACAATATCCTGAACACTTGTGTTAATTAATTAATGCACTGAATCAATCAAATCTTAAATATATGAAAGATTATTTACAGAGCATTTCTCATATTTCTCTTACTATAACTTCACTAGAATTCTATAATTTTTCTTTTGGAAATACTAATGAATGGTCTGATAACATCTCTGATGAAAAATAAGTTGGTTCTTTTTCCCTCTAATCAAAATGTGATAAAACTACTTCCTATTTCTTTTAACAGTGCATTGTGACTATAGGAGAAGATTAGATAATGTTTTCAAAATACGAATGAGGCTGCCATCATTGAATATGCAGTTACAAATATTTTACTCTTAAACATCACTCATTGCACTCTTCATTTATTGCCTGGTACAATTACCTAACTTTCTATGACTTAGTCACTCTAACTTAAGCTCCTCAAATGGCAGGGAGTACATTTTATACTTTTTTATAGATCCCACAGTACTTAATATGATTGTACCCATAAAGGTCCTCAAAAAATTCCAACTTAACAAAGGCGCAAAATAAACAATCACTAAACATAATATTCAGTGACAAATGTATTAAATAATTATTTACTGAGCTGGGTACACATAGGTGAGCAAAACCAACAAAACTAATACCAACAAAAGCTATTACCCAGACTGGTAATTTAACCTGCAGATGAATTTATATTCAAGTTTTTTCTGAAGCAATAGGTTTATTATTTCCATATTCACTAAAAGGAAGTAATTCCCATAACTTAAACCAGTTGTAATATTGGCCCTAAGAGATCTGAGTAACCATCTTCATTTATTTATTCATTCATCAAGTATTTACTGAGAAACTAGGAAACTTCACAGGCCCCAATCCAAACAAATCCCTACGATTTTACAGGCAATCAAGGCAATCCTTCTAGATCTATCAACCCTGCAACTCAACCCTCTCCCTCATTTTCTTGCTCTACATATGAACCAAATGATCGGCCCCTAGAAGATTCAGAAAGTAGTAATTCTGTATTTAAACAGCCTTAACCACAGCTATCAAGGAGATGATGATGGACAACGCCCATTCCAAGGAAGAGAGTGAGTGTCTGCAACTGCAAGCAAGGCAGTCCCATCCATCAGCCCCAGGGATCTAAGGCCCCTCTCAATTAGAGGCAAACTAGGCATCACCATCCCAGGATCCTCAGAATCGGGGAATGAACAATGGGCTAGAATGGACTTATGATTATTCTACTATAGACTTATTGTTATTCTAGCAATGGAAGAAATTTTATCATTGATGTGGAGGCAGTGGCCACTGGAGGTTCTGAGGGGAGGGAGATGAAAAACAGGTGTAATATGGGGGCATTTTCGGGACATTGGAATTGTCCTGAATGACAATGCAATTACGGACAGAGGCCATTATATATTTTGTCATAACTTACAAAATTGTGCAGGACAGCATGTAAACTATAATGTAAACTATAATCCAAACTTAGTGACAATGCTCCAATATATGTTCAATCGTAACAAATGTACCACACTAATGAAGGATGTTGTTAATGTGGGAAAGTGTGGGAGGGGTAGGGAGTGGGGCATATGGGAATCCCCTATATTTTTATGTAACATTCATGTGGTCTAAAGTATATTCTTTAAGGGAAAAAAATATATATATTGGGGGGGGGGGGAAAATAGCCCTAACCACTCAGCTGTTAGGGTTTAGCATTAAGTCACCATTTCACACCAAGTACTGATAGAGAGCCATTACTGCTAGAGCTACACCATCATCCCAAGTCCACTAGGCGGTGAAAACAGACCTGAAATCAGATACCCTTCTTTAAGTTCTAATGTTGCTCTGGAGTCTCAGTTTTTCCTAACTATATATGCTCAAGATTCCAAAGTGGATTTGGCTTGGTACCTGCTCTCCTGTGTTCTTAGCCGTCCTTTATCTGGGGATCTGAAGCCAAGTCCCAGATTTCTGCTCATGGCAGAAAGCTGCTGCAAGGTATTAACTACATCACTTCATGTTTATTAGTGACATGGAATTTCCTATATGCCCTGTATACCCAATTGGTGTTCCATTTAAAAGTTCAATATCAAGAACACCATTTCAAAGACAACTAACTTAGCCTGCCATAATACTCTTTGGTTACTCTGTTATCCATTCAGTTTAATTTCTAAAACTCAACATCTATAGCCAAATCTATATTCCAAAGCTCTAAAGCAGCTAAGTCTCTGTTAGGGCTGAGGCTTCTTAGTAACTGTCAACAGCTCTGGGTTGCCAAGAAAAACCTTGTAATTTCTCCAAAACTGTGATAAAATATCTTTCTCAAAGCTCTAGAAAACTGTTAAAGTAGTACAATAACAGGTTGAGCACTGAATCAAGAAGAAGACCACTTAAAGGCAGTAGGATCTTGTGGCACCCTGAATGGCCCCTCCAATATCCCCTCACTAACTGACCAAAGAGCCAGCCCATGATCTCAGTGCAGATCCCTGGCCCAATCCTGGAGAGATCAGAGTAACTTTCACAGAAATACTGGGAGCATATATGTCTGGCTCTCTCTGTCTGGTGGTGGCCTGAGGGATTTGTTGTTACAGAGCTTGCCCTACGTGTAGAAGGTAGCTCACTGAAAGAACACAGTGGGAAAGCAGTCAAGTCATTCTGCCTGGGACAAAGACTGGTGGCTGTAGGATATACAGTGTAGTACCTGCAACTATGAGGAAGCTGTTTCCTAGGAAAGATGGGGCACTCGTATCTGTATAAAAGGTGGAATTCCTACAACCACAAGCACAAATCAAAGACAAGAGATATGTGCACAAGGTATCAGGGAAGCCCCTACACTTTGGCCTGGAGTTAATCTCTGAACTGATTAGATGAACAAGGTCTGAAAGAGAGCAATCATATAGGTCAATCTGCAAAGATTGAAAAAGGTGTTCTTTTTGTTTGTTTGGTTTTTGTTTTGTTTTGTTAGCACCTGTCATTCAAGGAGAGCTCTGTCAAAGCACTAGCTGGATACATTAGTAAAGAACAGACACCTCAGAGTCTAAATTCCAGCAATAATATACTAAAATATCAAAACATGCAGGTTTCAATAAAAAGATTACAAAACATAAACAGTAAGTGATGGTCTAGGCAAGGAGAAAATTGACATATCAGAAATCATCAATGAAGAGGATGAGATCTGGGACATTCCAGGCAGACTTTTAAAAATTGGTTCTAAATATGCTCAAAGACCTAAAGGAAAATAAGGACAAAGAACTAAGGGAAATCACAGACACAACGAATGAACACAAAGGTAATATCAATAGAGAGATGGAAATTATAAAAAGGAACCAAACAGAGCTGAAGACCAAGTAAAGAAATTAAAAATTTTCTAGAAGGGTTCAACAGCAGATTGGCAAGGGCAGGAGAAAGAATCAAAGCACCTAAAGACAAAACAATTGAAATCATCCAGTCTGTGGAACAGAAAGAGGTAAGAATGAAGAAAAGTGGACAGAGCCTGACAAACCTATGGGACTCTATCAAACATACTAACATAAACACTGTAGGAGCCCCTTAAGAAAAAAAGGGGCAGAGAGAATAATTCAAAGAAATTATGGCTGAAAACTCCCCAAATTTAACAAAAGGCACAAACATACACATCAAAAGATGATCAACAAACTCCAAACAGGATAAATCCAAATAAAGCTACACTGAACTATGTTATATAATCAAACTGGGAAATGCCAAAGATAAAGAGAGAATTCTGAAAGCCGCAAGAGAGAAGCAACATGTCACATACAAGAGAATCTCAATAAGATTATGTGCTGATTTCTCTTCAGAAACCAGAGGCAAGAAGGCAGTGGGAAGACACATTTAAAGCACTGAAAGTAAAAAAATAAAATAAAATTGCCAACCAAGAATTCTGTATCTGGCAAAACTGTCTTTCAAAAATGAAGGAAGAATTAAATAAGACCTTCCCAGTTAAACAGTTAAAATGGTGGAATCTCCAGTAAAGATAATGGCATGGGTAAATATAAATAGCAGTACTATTATATTTTCTATTTATAATTCTAATTTTTACCTCTTTCAGGATCTAAAAGGCAAATGCATCAAATGTAATGATAAAGCAATGGTTTTGGACTCAAAATGTATAAATATGTAATTTTTAACAAGAACTACATAAAGGCAGGGACATGAAGTGGTATAGGAACATAGCTGATGTATGCTATTGAAATTGTTGAGTTGGTATGAAAACAAATGAGACTGTTATAGATTTAGGATGTTAAATTTAAGCCCCATAGTAACCACAAAGAAAATGTCAGAATATGCAGATTCACAGAGACAGAAATTAGAGTCCACATTGCCTGGAGCAGGGAGCAAGAGGAATAGAAAATTAATGCAAATGGTATAGGGTATCTATTATGGGTGAAGGGAAAGTTCTAGTAATGGAAGAGATGAAGGTATTGCAATATTGTGAATGTAATTAATTCCACTGAATGGTATGCCTGGGATGGGTTAGGATGGGAAGATTTATGTTGTATATATGCTTCCACAATAAAAAAAGAAAAAGAAAAACCTTAGATTTAACAACAATTAAATACAATATATGATACTGGGTGGGAGCTTAGAATGGAGGCAAGAAGTCTCAAACATATATTAGAACATAAGGAAAAATTAGAATGTAGAATGAAAGCTTCAGACCAATATTAAATTTCCTGAACTTGATAACATACTTAAGGTGAATACATAAGTGAATATCCTTGTTCACAGGAAATGTACATGGAAGTATTATGTGTTCAAGGAGTATAACAAGTGCAACCTGCTCTCAAATGTTTGGAAGAGAGAAAAAGAGAGAGAGGCAGATAGATAAATAAATGATAGATAAATGATAAGGCAAAGTTAGAAAATGTTAGATTGTTGGATCTGGGTGGGGTGGGGTTAAGAATATGTTAAGAGTTCTCTGCATGGGATTTGAATAGTCTTTCCAACTATCCTGTAAATCTGAAGTTATTTCAAAATAAAAAGTTAAAGAAAATATATATCTCCAGTTCAGAAAACAAACTACCAAACAAAAATTAACTGTCTACCTCCTAGTGCTAGGCATGATTAAAGACAGTGATGAGGATAATTCCTACCCTCTAGGAACTCACAGCAAATTAGCAGTAAGGATGATATGGGAACACACACAACCCAGACTAGGAAAAAAATGGACAATAAAAAAATATTTACTGACTGCCTATATATGTCAGAGACATAGTCAACACAATTTCTTAGAATCTTTACTTCCTCATTAAAATAGTCTATCTTCTCAAGTCAGTTGTAGAACCAAGAAAATATCCCAGAGGTAAGTATTTATATCTCTTGTATTCCTATTTTGCTTAAATAGGAATATCTCTTCATTGAGAATTATTAACACTTGAATAGATTACAGTGAAATGGTGGAATCTTTTTCTCCCCGATTTTTTTAAAATAGACTACAGGTACTCAAGTGTTAAAGATGCTTTATGTTTAAGGTTCTTTGAGGCAAGGAGATGAATTAACTAAATTCTCAGTAATGTAAAAAGTAAAGGTAGGACAATGTAGGGAGACTTTTTGGAAAATGACATGAGATGGTAAGAGATCAGTAGGTACTAAAATTATTACCACTTTTAAGAAAGACAAGAAGCACCTGAGGAATCTTTGGGATTCATAAACTGAGGCTATAAAAAAGAAAAGATCCTAAAATAAATAGAGATGAATTTTCTTTCTGTTTTGTTTTTTTATCTTATATTGCTTATTTTTTCCTGAAAGTTTTCAGAGAAAGTATTTTTCACATCTGACACTTTTATTTTCAAGTGTTCAATATATCCTTACCAACTATAAATCTCAGATTATTTATAACAGTGTGGTGAAATGACAAAGAAAAAATTTTAAATGCAAAAAATTAAGTTCATATCTGGTTTTCAAACATGTAACTTTTGCTATTGCTTTTCTTGATTTTTAAAATTAGGATAGTAATATCTTTCACTAGAATAGTAATAATCAGTAACATTCTACAATATCATCCTTCTACATTAATTAGTTTAATCTTAACAAACCTATACAGTTCAATAAGTCTGTAATTAATCATACTATAATTATGAGTAAACCAAGGCTCAAAATGGCCAGTCATCTATCCAACTTGTATTGAAAATATTCACTCTGTAACATTCAACTTAAGTTTGTATCTGGACCAAAAGAGTGAACTTTCTAGCAAATGATGTCACAAATCATAAAGTAATACAAAACAATTGCCTCACAAGTCTTATTAAAAATAACACACTTTGGCTCTTACTTTCAGTGGTCATGTACAGCAAAGGAACAAACCTTAATTCTCTACAATTAGGCACCAGTAAATAGGTAAGAACATGGCAGTGTTGCAACAGCAAGCTTTACCTTACGTTTTAAAACATAAACTATACTCTTAACTGTAAAACTGTTAATCTATTAATCTTTTTTTCTTCTTTATTTTCTTTTAAATGTTACATTCAAAAAATATGAGGTCCCCATATACCCCCCACCTCACCCATGCCATATCAACAAACTCTTCCATCATTGTGGCACATATCTATTAATCTTAGGATTATTTAACAACTTATCTCAGTGTTCTGTCTCTCTCAGACAACAATAATCAGGGACAAAGTCTTAACAGAAGTATACATATATTTTCAACTGTAAAAATTTGAGAGAAACATGTCCTCATTTCTAATTATTTCTCTTTTACCAAGTCACCTGAAGAAAACAAATTGTTAGGTCCTCTTATTCATATCTCAAGAAAAAAAAAATTTTTTTATAATCTTTTAGCCCCTCTAGGTTTATATTATTCAAGAAATGACACTTCTACTCTACTTATTCTTGCTCAGATGGTATCTATTCATGATCTATGATCTATGAATTATCATCAAAATAAAGTTTTTATTGGCATTGGGGTTTCAGTAATTTAACTATAATTTTTGAAAGAATGTAAATTTACATTTACATAGCACCATATAGTTCATACTTTTTTTCCATATAATCCTCAAACTAATCTTTCTGGAAGTGTCATTATTTTGTTGAGGCTGACAAAACATAATTTGTCTGAAGGCATGTGAATCTTAAAGTTTAATCCAGGTCCCTGAATACTCATCTAATGCTTTTCCCACTATACCACGACAATCTGCAATCAGATAAATACTTGACATTACTACAAGAAATAACCCCAAAGGAGCCTCAGACTCTTCATACCACTGTATAATAATTTACAGTTTGTATTCATGGAAACAAACGGGACAAACTGAATTATAACCCTTATTTTTAAGCAAGGTAAAACAAGTCACTGTACCCTTTCCAACAAGATAGATTACATATTTTCCTAAGGGAAAAAGAATAACTTCTGCAAATCTCCTGCTTAAAGATCTCAAATTGGCCTTTTTGATATATTTGTTCCCATAAATAAAGGAGAAACTTGTCCCATAGTTTCACAAACAAGGCAAAAAGAAATTATCACTGAAACCCCACAATTTCTGCCATAGAGACAGTACTATGAAGGGCCAATACACCTCTTCCTTTTGCTGGAGCAGTCATTTGGTACTATCTATAAATTCTTGGACATAGATTGGAGGCAAAACTCCCTGTTGCCTAAACTACAGTTATTGAGCTAACAAAGGTAGTTCTGAGTGCAGGGAGGAGCTAGAAAATTGAGGATTCCCACCTTCAAGTGAAAGTATGGAAACACTACAAGTACTGTTTGCATTCAGTGGATAGAAAATAAAGGGTCTGAGTAACCATTGTGATGGATTTGTTTCCTAGTATACTTAAATTTTTATCTCATTGTGTGGCCAAAAGAATCAAAGTATATCTACTCCAGAGAAGGGCAGTTTCAACATTTCCGAAATTGGCAGGACCTAAAACAAATGTTTACATATTAATCCACAGAATAAAGGAGTTAAGAGGTCGAAAAAGTAATTTGGTAATCAAAGAAAAACTTGGAATGAAATGGCTAATTAACAAATTATTTAAACACAGAGTTGAAAACAACTACTTTGAAAGTTTTGCTAGTTGGAATTCTAATGGATTATGAATAAAGAAGATTGAAATTTTCATTTTAAATTTAATAAATTAGAGTAAAGAAAGAAACTAAAAGTGCAACCTTCTGGCCCTATTCTCTAATTCATCCTTTAACTTCTCAGTTTTTTCTATTTCTTTTATTGACACATCAAATTATTTATCCATTCTCCAAAGTCATCTATGAAATTAAAATCAATTTCATTTCTCTTTGCACCTCTTTCAAACATTCTGGACCTTATCAGCTATTCTGACTGTCTTCACTTTTTTTATGAATCATTTTTAATGTAGACTAGTTATGAATGACTACACAGGTTTCTTAGAACTGAGTTTCTAATTATCTCGAAACATACTACTAGTCAGGAATCGGACTTGACCCAGTGGATGGAGCATCCACCTACCACATGGGAGGTCCACAGTTCAAACCCCAGGCCTCCTTGACCCGTGTGCAGCTGGCCCATGCGCAGTGCTGATGCGCACAAGGAGTGCCCTGCCACACAGGTGTGCCCCCGCATAGGGGAGCCCCACGTGCAAGGAGTGCGCCCCGTAAGGAAAGCCACCCAGTGCGAAAGAAAGTGCGGCCTGCCCAAGAATGGCGCCACACACACGGAGAGCTGACACAACAAGATGACTCAACAAAAAGAAACACAGATTCCCGGTGCCGCTGATAAGGATGGAATCGGTCACAGAAGAATACACAGCAAATGGACACAGAGAGCAGACAACTGGGGGGAGGGGAGAGAAATAAATAAAAATTTAAAAAAACAAAAAAACATACTACTAGAATTTATATGCCAAGTATACTTTTTATACTATTTGCTTTTTTGTTGTTTTTTGCTTGCTTTTTGCTCAACATAATAATTACACTCTCTTTCTCAATAAACTGACTCCAGTTCCATCCCTTTCTTATTTTCTTCTATCAAATCTGACTATTCCTTTCACTTTTATTTTCTTAGCTTCCTTTCTTTTCTTCAAGTTTCCTATTTGGACACATTCTAAGTCACTATTTTCTCTCAATAAGTCCTTTATGACAGGGTTGTATTTGTTTACAGGCATTAACTTCTTTGTTAATTGTCACTTTTATAAGAAAATGTGATTTTTATTTTTAAAAAAATTAAACAAGAATTAAGATAACAGATGTAAAGAGTGTAACACAGTGACCACTAGAATTTACTCAATCAAAAGAGAAAAAATAGCAGAACTTCCATTCTGGCCATGGCAGAGTAACCGATACCAAATAAGATCCCAGAAATGTCATTCCTTAAGAGTACAAATTACTCTAGGTCTGCCCTTACAAAGCCTCAAAAAGGATTAAGCTGACAAACTAGCATCCGTGATGCCCATCATACAATTTTTTAAAAATTACAATAAAATTAAAAGCAGGAAAATATGATTTCCAAGAATGAAAAAGAAATTAACAATAATTACAGAAGGGAGCAGACAAGAACTTTAAAAAAATTATTAAAATGTTTAAAACTTAAAGACAATGAGCAATTGATGGAAAACAGCAGCAAAGAAATGCAAATAGTTTTTCAAAAGCAAAAGGATTTCCAGTTTAAGTTCAAAGATGTAAAGAGTTAGAAAGAGTAACACAAGAAAAATTGCAAATTACTGACTTTTTCCTAAACCTGCCAGGATATTGAGGTCAGATCAAATAACTAACCTAAAATATTGAGAAAGACAGGAGCCTATAGGGAGAAAAAGAACCTGAATATTTCCTGACCTGGGAAAGACGCCACTGAACACCATATAAGCTGCCAAGAAGATTAAACTAGAAATTTCAAATGAACAGCTAGACTGATAGTGCACACATTCTTACAGGAACCCCATTAGGAACACACAAAGAAGACAGGAGACTCCTGAGTAAGCTCCCCATTGTTGGTTAGGGAGAACAGTAGCCACCGCTAAAACTCTACCCAGCACCATTTACTCTATCTCCCCTTCAAAACAAATGCCTTAATCTGCAAACTTGTACTTAAAAGCACAAGTGCAATCCCATTCAAGCTAAATTATAAACTTTGCCCAGATCCAACTCACCCATCTTTCCTAAGGCTGTAGAGAGAAGGGCATCAAAATCAAAGTCCAGCTTCCCTCCACCCTTAACCCCACTAGTGCTTCTGGGCCTGGTATTTGTTAAATTGTCAAGAATAAGGCCTATTTCAAAAGACACCAAGTGAAATTTAGAAGAATGAGAGGGTAAAATTGATTACCATGCTTAGAAGCACTGGATAATCCAGGATAAAAATAAGTACAACACACCCAAATACAGGATGATATTTCTTGTAACCAACAGAGATATCATTTGTCAGATTGCTTATGCCCATATAGAAAGGGAAATGATGGTCTGCGCAGCTTATGTTCATGAACTCACAAAGTATGGTGTGAAGGTTGGCCAGACAAATTAAGCTGCATTATACTGTACTGGCCTGCTACTGGCCCACAGGCTTCTCAACAGGTTTGGAATGGACAAAATTGATGAAGGCCAAGTCGAAGTAACTGGAGATGAATACAATGTGGAAAGTATTGATGGTCAACGTGGTTCCTGCTATTTGGATATAGGACTTGCCAGAACTACCACTGGAAATTAATTTTGGGGGCTTTGGAAGGAGATGTGGATGGAGGCTTATCTATCCCTCACAATACCAAACAATTCCCTGATTATGATTCAGAAAGCAAGGAATTCCAAGCAGAAGTACATTGGAAGCACATCATGGGTTAGAACATTGAGGATTATATGAGTTACCTAAAGGAGGAAGATGAAGATGCTTAAAGAAACAGTTCCCTCAATATATAAAGAACAACATAATGCCAAACATGACAGAGGAAATGTACAAGCCCATGATGCTATAGAGAGAATCCAGTCTATGAGAAAAAGCCTAAGAAAGAAGTTAAAAAGAAGAGGTGTAACTGTCCCAAAATGTCTCTTGCCCAAAAGAAAGATAAGGTAGCTTAAAAGAAGGCAAGTTTCCTTAGAGCTCAGGAGCAGGCTACTGAGAGCTAAATCAATATGCAATTTTCTATGAAGATTTTTCAGATAAACAGAATAAACTTATCAACTTGCTAAAAAAAAAATCATAGCCCAGAGGGAAATGAGAAGGTAGAAGCAGCAGCAGCTCTATTCCTGGGGAAGAAGCAGCAAGGATACCTGACAGTCCCAGCATTACAACTGGAAGAGGGACATGAATACTTGTGATGACCACAGTCCCAAAACCAAGTTCACAATGTCAGTTTAGGATTGATGCTTAATGATGATATTCTTTGTTAGTGGACACACATACACATAAAACCAAAGATACACACACATACACAGGATCTTACTATTTCCACCTCATGCTAAAACCACTGCTTAACTCCTTCATTTGACCATCACTATGGTCAGAAAAGATATTAATATTTTGTCTGATTTAGAATGTGTGCTCTCTCAATTTGAGTCCCAAACCACATTTATAGAGAGAGAGAAAAAAATAAATTTAAATTTAATTCAAAACAATTTTGGTCTGAAGAGAGAAAAACAAAAAGAAGCATAAAATGTTTGTCACTGAATTTTAGAGGTGGATAGGATTTAAGAGATAATCTAGATACTCAGTGTTTAAAAACTGAGGAAACTAAAGCCAATAAGGGATTTTTCCAAGGTCATACAACTAAATAACAGCAGAGGCTAGGATGAAACCCAAATTTACTAAGTTCTTAGCTGATGAATACAATAATTAAATCTGTTAGACCATTAATTATGTTATTATGCATGTTTGTTTCGTAAATTCACAATTTTTACTATATACTTATTACCTATGTTCCTGTATGAATGATATACTTCAATAAATTTTTTAAATGAAAAAAAAATTTTTTTCAAAACCTTTAGAACCAAAAAAAAAAAAAAACTTTACATGTACTGAGAAGAATTCATGGCCAAATGGAATGGGGGGAGAAGAGTGGTGAGGAGGAGAGGTTACATGGAGTGTTGCATGGAAGGAGAGTCCCCTTCCAATAGAACATTGCACTTGCACTTCAGGTGTTCCTTCTCTTTTGTGCATTTTTTCAACTTGCACCACAGGCTTTGACACACTCTTGGTAACCTTCACTAAAAACTTATCCAATGAGAACTGCTTCTGTCTTCCTTTCAGAATTCATCAGAAGTGTGAAATTGTTTGGTCATTCAATAAATTCACATTTCTGCTTGTCAGAGCTTTGTCCAGATGGTATTTCTCCACAGAGTTTTGAACTTCTACCCATTTTGCATACATTTCTTTCACTGAGGAACTGAGGATCCTCCCTTATCTCCTCCTCACCTGAAGACATCTCTTCAGCCACCTCTTGTTGCTGCTCGTTCTGAAGTTCCTGCAGCTCCTCACTGCTGAGCTCTTTATGATGTTCCTCCACTAACAACTCAACATTAGTAGCATCAACCTCCAGAACAAGGGATTGGCCCAAAGATACAATATCCTGCACAACTGTGTCCTCTGTACCTGCAGGCTTGGGTCAACCTCAAACCCTTCGAAGTTTCTCTCAGACACAACTTCTAGCCACAAATTCACTCACGCCAAATCCATTGTCCTATAAAAGACTTCATTCCAGACCTTATCAATAAGGTTAAGACAGTACAGGATATTGAAATGCTTCTTCCAAAATTCTGATCAACTGGGTGTCAGAGGTGATCTCAAAGTACTTCTGGAGAAGTGTCTTGGTGTATAAGTTTTTGAAGTTTGAAATGACCTACTAATCCATGGACTCGTTGAAAGGAGTAGAGTTGAGGGGCAGGAACCGTAGAGAGATGAAGCTAACTTCCTCCAGTAAATCATCCTTCAAACCTGGAGGGTGGGCAGGCTCACTGTGCAAAAATAGGAGAGCTTTGAGAGGTAAATCTTTCTCCAGCAAATATTTTTCCACTGAGGGACCAAACACTTCATTTATCCACTTGGTGAAAAATTGCCTCATATCCCAAGCTTTGCTGTTTGCCCTCCACCTCACACACAGTTTGCTTTGCTGACTGCTTCTCATTTACCCAAATTAATAACAGCTTTTGTCTTTTAATGTAACATTTTATATGATCTATTAACTTTAAAAAAAGATAACATTTGTGTGATCTATTAACTTTTAAAAAAGATAATTAAAAAATAAAATAAAACAAAAAAACAGCTTTTCAACTTCCTCAAGCATTTAGGAACACTGCTTTGTTACTGCTTTAACTCCTTTCCCAACTTCAGCCTTTTTATAGCTTCTTTATTCTTAATGAGGGTGGAGACCATTGTTCTAGGCATACCATATTCACTAGCCAGATCAATGTGAATACCACTCTCCTATTTACCTATTATTTCTTTTTTTTTTTGCTCAATGGTGGCGGGAAGTAATTTTCTTCTCTGCTTAGCACTATCACTGCTCATTTTGTTAGGACTCATGATGAGGAAAAAAATGCAAAAAAAAAAAACAAAAAATAATCACAGAAGCTAAGACTTCAATGGGATGTGTATAGGGCAAGAGCTACCGCATGACTAATGTGAGACCCTTTGTTTCAGCTGGAAGGAGTAGCAACTCACAGGGCAACCAACACCGACAAGTTCTAGCTTGTGTGCAGAATACCAAACAAACAAGAACCAGGACAAAATTTTGTCATCAAAATACGTCCAGTACCAAATTCAATGAGTTTCAAAGCAATGGAGTACCAAGGTATGACTGTATAGGTTTTAGACAGAATAATTCTCCTCCCTTCCTAGATATCAATATCCTAATCCCTAGAATCAGTAAATATGTTACCTTAAATGGCAAATGGTATTCTGCAGATGTGATTAAGGTTAAGGACCTTAAAATGGGAAGATTATCCTGAATTGTCTGGGTGGGTGTAATCTAATTATGAGTCCTTAAAAGAAGAGAATCTTTCCCAGCTGTTTTCAAAAAAAAGAAAAGAAAACCATATTACATTTTTTAATGTAACATGGGACTGTATAGCATAGCAAAACCTCATGTGAAAAATGAGTATGAATAACAATGCATATATAAAACTTTTTCTTTGAACGATAGGGTTACATTGTATGTTAGTGTTACAAGATGTTACTATCAGGCAAAATGGATAATGTATAGTAATATATTAATAATCTTCCATTAAGGTAAAATAAAGGAAATATACTAAGAGAAAGAGCGAAACAATCTAGACAAAAAGTATTGTTTAACGCCATCTATACAAAATATAAATATAAATAAATTACAGAGATGGTAACAAAATACGGCTAAGTACAAGAGGGCTGAGGCATTAAGACATTGATAGGTGATTATTAAGGGATAGAGTTTTTGTCTGTCTCTTTTGGTGTTTTTTTAAAAAATATTATGGAATAACAAAAATGCTCTAATAATGATTGAAGTGAAGAATGCACAACTATGTGATTAAAACAAATACTACTGATCATACATTTTAGATGGATTGTATGCTTTATTAATATGAAAAAGAGAGAGAGAGAGAGAATCAGACAGATGGCAGTGTGAGAAAGACTCAACCTGCTTGCTGGCTTTGAAGACGGAAGAAAGGGGACATGAGCCAAGGAATACAGGTGGCGCCTCAAATCTGGAAATGACAAAAAAAATGGATTCTTCACTAGAGCCTCCAGAAAAGAATACAGCCTTACCAACCCCTTCATTTTAGCCCAGTGAAACCTATGTCAGACTTTAGACCCAAAGAACTATAATAGGAATTTGTATTGTTTAAGCTCCAGGTTTGTGCTAATGTAATTTGTTACAGCAGCAAAACTAATACTGGATCAATTCTAAGTAACTTTAGTTTTAGAAAGAATTTAGATCTATTCAGTCTAATTCTAGAAACAATACACACATGATATAAATATAGACAAAAACACTGGAATAAAAATGATTTGGATTCAAGTCACTGTTGATAGTTAAATCTCTGTGACCTTGGATAAAATGTTCCTTCACTATTTATACACAAATTGCCTTATGTAAAATGAAATATATAAAGACTCAAGAATCATCAGGAGTAAAGGTTTACAGCATATAAAATATATAAAATACAGAATATAGACAGTTATTAATTCAAGATTATGTTCATGAGAACAGCATTACATATTTCCATTTGTAGAATGAATTCTATACTAAATGATATGAGCAATTAAAATTAAAATGAGTTACTTAAAATGTGCAATAACAACAACAAAAATAAACAGAATAGAATAAAAAAAGTATAACAAAGCCTTTAATAGAAGAATTACACTTCAAGGCTGAGAAAACATTAAAAACATTAAACATAAACATAAACATTAAAGATTTCTTGAAAGGAAGGCTATAATATAAAAATATTCATATCTGATGAGAATCATTATTTAAGGAACAGAGAGTAAATCAGATTATTTTTCTTCTCTTTCTGACACCTTGACTTTCATTGTTCAGATGAGAGAATTTCACACGTAAAATACTGTTTTTGATCTTCAACAATTGACTGTTGGCCTCCATGTATTTTCCTCACTGCATTTCAGCACTTTTTGTTCAAAAGATCAACTATAACAAGGTATTTATGTCATTTCTGAAAATAAATTCCAAGTGAAAATACAGACTGTCATGATGCTGTAAGTTTCTCAGGAAGCTATAAATCAGCAGTGTTTTATACAGTGATGCTTAACAGCTTAATGCTTAATAAGGTCACCAAAGCTCTTCAATGGGAGTCTTCATTTTCCAAATTTTCAAAGAGAAAATATTTTTATTGTCAAGGTTTTCAGTACTTTTTCAAATGAGTATGAAATACAGTCCTAAAGTAATTATTATCTACTTTAAGATATCAACTGGACAATCA
Organism: Dasypus novemcinctus; assembly: GCF_030445035.2. Taxonomy (NCBI): domain Eukaryota; kingdom Metazoa; phylum Chordata; class Mammalia; order Cingulata; family Dasypodidae; genus Dasypus; species Dasypus novemcinctus. The sequence continues at coordinate 43,713,818 of NC_080675.1, forward strand.
TTACAGCAATATTATAAACTCCAGATAAGTCAAGGAACTATTCTCAAACTAAAATGATGATCAAGAGCAAGAAGATTAGCACAATCTGGCATTCCACAACTGCTAGATACTTTTTAATAAATCACATAACTGAAAAATATCTCAGTTTTAAAGAATTTACTTCTGGCATAATTCTGAAGTAGGACACATTTTAAAAATTCAAGGTGATTTTTTATGACAGTCGTGTTCAACCACACTTAAATCACAGAATCCAGCAGATTCAGAAAGGAACATATAGATAATCTGATAGATTTCAACTACCTTTCTTATACTTCAATACTTTTGGTTTTTTCAGGAGAAAACATGGAGGCATTGGGAATAAAACTATATACTGCCTTTAATAACTATGTAATATGTTCCATCTTAAGATTTAATGTAGGAAAATATGTATTCTTTAAATATTTCCCTTTAAATCATCATGAAGCTGCCAATATAACTGAAGGCTAATACCTAAAAATACGAGATAATTTATATAAGCAGCCATTCTACTTATAATTGCCAAGTGTATCACTTACTATTCACTTAAATCAGTAATGAACTTATCTTGTATTTGAAAATGATAATTACAAGTATCTTTGCATTAAACCATCATTTTATCATTATATTCTCAACAAAGTTTAGGGAAACATTTCAATATTAGTACTCCCTAAACATTATTAGTTTGTTGGGGTTTTGTAATTGGGACATACAACAAATGCTTGGAAGTAGAAATCTTTGTATATTTTAGCACACAAAATTTTATGACAGTTGCCATGAAAGAATACTAACTTAAAATGTAGGTCAAACAAAATAAAATGTAGGTCAATTCTATAAATCCTCAGTGAATTAAATGTTAAGTGTTCAATATATTTAATATAAAACTATAGAAACAAAACTTTTAAAACTAGTTTTCAAATGCACACATATAATTATGGGACCAAAAGTTTTGGCTCCACAGCTTAAAATCAGTTGAAAATTTAAATATAAAGGAGCATCCTTTCATTTTTAGATTAGAATGTGTACCTAAAAAGGAATATCTAAAGGAATTATTTATTTTTCCCAATATTTATCTCAATTTCCATTATAAAATTCTTTTACAAATCCTTCACATAAGACATGCTTATTTCAAGGCAAAGATACTTCCAAATAAGATGGCACAGTGACTTTATACCTAGACTCACCCTGTCTACTCCAAACAGAAAAAAGAGAAAAGGAAAAAATGAAAAATATACATATATATTTAGCTCAGGTTAAAAAGAAATACAAACTTTCAGGAATATATAGAACTAGGAAGACACAGGACACTCATCTCCTCCAGAAAAATAACTAGAGAACAGGCAAAAACTACCTGGGAAAAAATCTTCCAGGGTTTAGGACACAGGGGAAGGCTAGACACTGCCTAGAGGAGAGAGGGACAAAGGGAAGGAACTATAATGGTAAAACTGTGGGTGAAAAGTTACAGCTACAAATACCGGCACCCTCCTCCAAACTATAGACACTTTTGAATTCTCAGGCTCAGTTCTGGTAAATATAAACAAAGGGGGCCCTAGGGATCAACCTCTCCTGGAAAAGAGAAAGAGAGGGACATAGGCTAAGGCTGACTCAGCTTTTGATGCACAAATTTGGTCTGCTGTGTCTCAGGAACACTTCCAGGCCTGGTGGGACCATGCCACTGTTGGCCTTGGGAGCCTGCAAGGGACTAAAGAGATCCAGCACTCTCAATTTCCCTCTCTACTGACCTGGACTGGCTGTTGAGGATGCAGAGGGGAGTGGAACAACCTCCTACCAGGAAAAAGGGAGGGGACTACCAGCAAAGGTTGGAGAACTGCCTCTAAGAAAGTTTGAATTACAAAGCTCTTAGCCTCCAGGAAGGAACTTCTGTCAAACTGATCTCATCTGTGGTGTAGCAAACACACACCGAACAGGAACTGAACTGGAAGGGCTGCCAAAGAGCACCATAAGACCAAAGCAAATACATAAGTGAGGCTTTTTCTAGTCTTTACATCCTCCCTCCCCAAAATCCTCGGAATCGGGTCTGCAAACCATTACTGGGTCCATGGTTCAGATTTGAGCAATTACCAGGGACAATCCTAAAGACCCAGAACAGGCTGAACCAAGAATCAAATAACAGCAGTAACATACAGCTTCCTGCCACTAAAGCCACTAAAACCCTATGAAAGAAAGAGAAATTGAGCTTCTGAATAAACTCACCACCCTAATTAGTTGCCTAGACATCAGCAAAAAAATTGTAAGTCATACTAAGAAAATGGAAAAATGGCCCAAGAAAAGGAATAAATAAAAGTCGCAGAAGAGACGCAGGATTTGAGACAACTAATCAATAAGACGCACACAAATTTCTAAAATCAAATTAATTAATTGAAAGACAATAGGGCTAAAGAGATAAATGACATCAAATAGACACTGAGCAAGGACAAAGAACAATTTGAAAGCCTGAAGAGAAAAGTAACAGAGTTCATGGGAAAGACATGATAGGTGAGATCAAAGAAATATTAGAGGCATAAAACAGACTCAAAATGATAGAAAAAAGAATGATATAGAAGATACAACAGCTGAAAGTGAAGAGAGGAAAGTACAGAGAGAGAAAAGAATGGGAAAAAATTGAACAGGGGCTCAGAAAGTTGAAGTTTAACACAAAACTCAACAACTTACATGTCATGGGAGCTCCAAAAGGAAAAGTAGGGGAAAGAGGTAGAAAGAGTATCTGAGGAAATAATAGCTGAAAATTTCCCAATTCTCATGAAAGAAATGAACTTACATGTCCAAGAAGCACAGTATACTCCAATCAGAATAAATCCAAATAGACCTACTGCAGGTCACATACTATTCAGAAGTCAAACCTCAAAGATAAAGAGAAAATTCTGAGCAGCAAGAAGAAGCAAGCCATCATATACAACAGATGCCCAGTAAGACTTAGTGCACATTTCTCATCAGAAACCACGGAAGTGAGAGGACAGTGGATGATACAATTAAGACACTGAAAAAGAAAAACTGGCAGCCAAGAATTCTTTATCCAGCAAAACTGTCCTTCAAATATGAAAGTAAGTTTAAAACATTCACAAACAAATGGAAACTAAAATAGTTCATAAAAAAATAATTCACCTTTGCAGGAAATATTAAAGGAAACATTACAGCCTTAAGGAGAAAAAAAAAAAAAAGACAGTAGAGAGAGGCTTAGAGTATTGAAGAAAGAATAACAGAAAAGGAAACCAAAAGAGTAATGAGACAGATGAAAACAAGATATGATATATTAAAAACAAAGAATAAAATGGTGGAAGTAAATCCACTTACAGTAAATCTACTTACAATAACATTGTACTCAATGGGGAAAGATTGAAAGCTTTCGCTCTAAGACAGGGAGCAAGACAAGGATGTCCACTGTCATCACTGTTATGTTATTCAACATTGTGCTAAAAGTTCTAGCTAAAGCAATTAGACAAGGAAAGAATAATAGGCATTCAAATAAGAAGTAAACAATACCTGTGGATGACATGATCCCATATTTAGAAAATTCTGAAATGTCAACAGCAAACTACTTGAGCTAATAAACTAGATCAGCAAAGTGACAAGTTACAAGATAAACGTGAAAAATCAGTAATATTTCCTTACACTAGTACTGAATAATCTGAGGAGGAAATCAGGAGGAAAATTTCATTTACAATAGCAACAAAAAGATTCAAATACCTAGTAATCAATTTAACCAAAAAATGTATGGACCTATATGCAGAAAACTACAAAACAATGTTAAAAGAAATTTTTAAAAACCTAAATAAATGGGAAAACATTCTGGGTTCATGGATTGGAAGACTGACTATCATGAAGATGTCAATCCTCCCCAAACTGCTTTATAGATTCAATGCAATACCAATCAAAATTCCAACAGCCTACTTTACAGAAATAGAAAAGGCAATTATCAAATTCATTTGGAAGGGAAAGTGCACCCAAATAGCCAAAAGCATTCTGAAAAATAGTGACATGGAAGAATTTCACTGCCTAAACTTGGAAACTATTACAAAGCTACAGTGGTCAAAACAGCATGTTTCTGGCATAAAGATAAACACATCGATCAGTGGAATAGAATTGAGAGTCCAGAAATGAACCCTCACCTCTGCAGCCAACTGGTTTTTTACAAACCTGTCAAGTCCAAGTTGATGAGAAAAAACAGTCTCTTTAACAAATGGTACTGGGAGAACTGTACATCCTTAACCAAAAGAAGGAAAGAGGATCCCTATCTCAGTCCCTATACAAGAATCAGCTCAAAATGGATCAAAGACCTAAATATAAAAGCCAAGACCACAAAATTACTAGAAGAAAATGTAGTAAAACATCTTAAAGACTTTGTGGTAGGTGGTGATCTCTTCAACTTTACACCCAAAGCACATCCAACAAAAGAAAAAACACATCAATGGAATGTCCTCAAAATTAAACGCTTTTGCACCTCACAGGACTTTGTCAAAAGGGTGAAAAGGAAGCCAACTCAATGGGAGGAAACATTTGGAAATCACATGTCTGTTAAGGGTTTAATATCCATGATATACAAAGAGATGCTATAACTCAACAATAAAAAGGCAAATGACAACCAATGAACAGATAAACAAATTGTGGTATATATATATGAAGAAATATTATGCAGCTGTAAGAAGAAATAAAATTGTGAAATACATGACAACATGGATGAACCTGGAGGGTATTGAGCAAACCAAGCCAGACACAAAAGGACAAATACCATATGATTGTACTATTGTGAACTAAATATATTGTGTAAACTCATGGAGTTCATAACTAGAATATAGATCACCAGGAAAGAGAATGAGATTAGAGAATGGAGAGCTGAGGGTTAATCTGTGCAGAACTGATAAAAAGGTTGTTCATACACCTTTGGAAATGAATAGAAATGGTGAAAACACATCATGGTGCTTGTAAACAGCAGTGCTATTATATGCCTATAACAGTGGTTGAAAGGGAAGTCTAAGGTCAGGTATATTACTAGAAGGAAAGTTAAAAAATGTAACACAGGACTGTATAGCATAGCAAAACCTCATGTGAAATATGAATATGGGTAAGACTGCAAATATAAGTCTTCTTCTTTGAAACTGAACAAATGTATATTAATGTTATAAGATGTTAACATCAGGCAAAAATACAACCAAAGAAAACTATGGATAGTAGTGTATAGTAATTACCAATAATCTTATATTAAGGGGGAAAAAAAAAAAAGAAAATATACTAAGTGAAAGAAACCAGACAAAAGGTACTACATATTGTTTAACTCTATCTATACAAAATATAAATACAAATAAATTGGACAGATGGAAACAAAATAGCAGCTATATATAGCAGGGAAGCACAGAGATTGAGAGGTGAATATGGGGTAGAATTTTTGTCTGTTTTTTTTTGGTTTACTGCTATTATTTTAATAATGAAAATGCTCTAATGATTGAAGTAATGAATATACAACTATTGATTATAACAAATATCATGATTGTAAACTTTGGATGGATTATATGCTTTATCAATATGTATCAATAAAATTGTTTAAAAACATGTCAGAAAAAAAAGACAAACGTCCCGATTAAAAAATGGCCAGAAGACATGAATAGACATTTGTCCAAAGAAGAATTACTAATGGTCAAAAAAACATACATGGAAAAATGTTCAACATTACTAATGATTAGGGAAATGCAAACCAAAGCTACAATGAGATATCACTTCACACCTTTCAGAATGGCCACTATTAAAAAGACAGAGAACTACAAATGTTGGTGGGAAAGTAGAATGGTACAGCCACTGTGGAAGACTGTTTGGCAGTTCCTAAAGAAGTTGAATATAGATTTGCCACGTGACCCTGCAATACCACTACTGGGTATATACCCAGAAGAACTGAGAGCAGTGAACTGAACAGACATCTGCACATTGATGTTCATAGCAGCACTATTCACAATGACCAAAAGTTAGAAACAATTCAGGTGTCCATCAACCAATGAATGGATAAACAAACTATGGTGTATTCACACAATGAAATATTATGCAGCGGTAAGAAGGAATGAAGTCATGAAGCATATGAAAACATGGACGAACCTGGAGGACATTAAGTGAAACAAGCCAGACACAAAAGGACAAATACCGTATGACTGCTCAATTGTGAACTAAATATATTGCGTAAGCTCATGGAGTTCATAACTAGAATATAGGTCACCAGAAAACAGAATGAGTTTAGAGAATCAAAAGCCAAGTATTAACTTGTGCAGAATTGGTAAAAAGGATGTGTGTTAATTTTTGCAACCAACAGAAAAGGTGAAAGCCCAACAATGTTTGTAACTAGTAGTACTATTATGTAGGTATGAAAGTGGGTTAAAGGGAAAGTCTAAGTTGATGTATATTACTAAAAGGAAACCTAAAATATGTAACATGGAACTGTATAGCATAGTAAAACCACATGTGAAATATGAATATGGCTAAAATTGCATATAAAAGAGCATTTTTCTTTGACGCTGAACAAATATATGTTAATATCATAAAATGTAGTATTAACAAAAAAACATTGTGCTGAGTAAGAAATCAGACACAAATTATTACATATTGTATGATTCCATTTATATAAAATGTAAATATAAATCAATTCATAAAGATGAAATTAGATGAGTAGTTACCTAGGGCTGGAGAAGGGATGCTAAGAGGTGTGGAGTTTTTCTTTCTGTAGTAATGAAATTGTTCTAAAATTTTTCATGGTGATGAATGCATAACACTGTGATTATACTAAAAGCCACTGAATATACACTTTAGATAGATTGTATGGTATCTGGATGTGTCTCAATTCAACTGCTTAATGAATAAATGAATAATTGTGCAAGAATAACTAGAAATATCAGCCGGGAAAAGAGAGAGATTCAGAGGTGAAGAATTTTCTTGTTTGTTTGCCTGTTTTTGTTTATTATTATTATTATTGAAATAATGAAAATGCTCTAATAATGACTGAAGTGATAAATGCACAATTATGTGATTATACCAAATACCAATGATTATACACTTTGGATGAACTGCGTGCTTTATTAACACATATCAAATGTATCAATAAGTATCAAATAAAATTTATTTGTTTAAAAAAAGAAACAGTAGAAGAACACAATTTTAAAAACGGGCAAAAAACTTGAATAGACACGTCACCACACAGGATACATGGATGGCAAATAAGTTAATGTAAAGATGTTCAACACCATTTTCCAATAAAGAAATACAAATCACAGTAAGTACATACCTATCAGAATAACAAAATAAAAATTACAATAAAAAGTGCTAGCAAGGACTGATCAATTAGAACTCTCGGACACTGTTGGTAGGAATGCAAAATGGTACAGTCCCTCAGGAATCAATTTGGCAGTTTCTTAAAAAGTTAAACATACTTACTATAGGACCCAGCAACCCAACTCCTAGGTATTTATCCTAGAGAAATGAAAACATATGTTCACACAAAAACATGTACATAAAAATGACAACATTTTTTTAAAAAGAGAGGAAAAAATGAATAAAGAATAAAAGAAAAAATAAAAAAGCAGAAAAAAAAGTGCACATAAATGTTAACAGTAGCTCTACTCAAAACCGCACAAAGAAAAAAAAATTAAAGTACCCAAGTGTCCTCCAACTGGTAAATGGACCAATACAATGGAATGGCAGTAAGAGAAATAACCTTCTGATACAAGCTACACTTGGATGAATCTTAAAGACATTATGCTGCATGAAAAAAACCATCTCAAAAGATTATGTATTGGGGAGTAGGTTAGCTTAGTGGTTGAGGGCCTGCTTCCCCACATACAAGGTCCCGGGTTCAATCCCTAGTACCTACTCAGAAAAAAAAAAGGTTACGTATTATATGCTTTCATATTTATGACATTCTCAAAGAGATTAAAAAATATATATGGCAAAGAACAGATTAATAGTTGTTAGGGGTTAGAGACAGTAGAGGCCGGGAAGGCTGTGAAAACAAAGGTATAGGGAAGTGGATGTGGCTCAAGCAGTTGGGCACCCACCTACCACATGGGAGGTCCCAGGTTCAGTTCCCAGTGCCTCCTAAAGAAGACAAGCAAGACAGAGAGCTGACAGAACAAGACGACACAATGAGAAAACACAATGAGAGACACTACAAACGGAGCTTGGGTGGCTCAAGTGATTGGGCACCTCCCTCCCACATGAGAGGTCCTGGTTAGGTTCCTGGGGCCTCCTAAAAAAAGAAAACAAGTAAACACAGAGCGTACACAATGAACAGACACAGAGAGCAGACAGAGCGTGCAAACAAGGGGGGAGGGGAATAAATAAAATAAATCTTTAAAAAAAAAGGGATAGCAGAAGGGTGGTTTGGGGGGCTGATGGGATTGTTCTGCATCCTTACTATAGTCATGGTTACATGAATCTAAATAAAATAAATGATATACATGTTAAAAGTCATAGAACTATACCCAAAAAAAGTCTATTTTACTCAATGTTAATTTTACAAAATAAAAAAATACACACACATACAACCCTGTGGTCCAAAAGTAAAATAGAAATGAAAAGTGATGAACAGAGTTGAAGCAACAAACCAGTTGAACTACTTTTTACAGAAGAGTGGCAGATAAACAGTCAACAACTGTAGGTAAAAAGGAACCAAAAGTTCTCTAACTTTGGTTAACTCTCCAAATCATTACCACACTACCACAATTCCTGGCCTCTGGAAAGAAGGTTGTAAGTGAAGGGCAAAATTAAATTATCAAACCACCATTAGGGTTATAGCTTAAAAGGAACTGCAAAAAAAGAGCCCAAAAACCTGCAAATAATTCTCTTAAGTTACTCACTCCTAAACCACACATTCACAGAATGCCAACAAAAAAAAAAGAAAAACAGGTGAAAACTAAAGACCTAAGCATAGATTTCAGCAGCCATACAGTATTTGGGGGACAGAGATTTCAATTTAAGCCCTGTCAAGTTGGAAGGACCTTGATCAAACACCCTGGACTTTTAACTTGAGAGCTCAAAAGGACCTGAATTTAAGAGGAAGGGCACAGGCCTTGCGCAATGGGCCCCAAATAAGAGCAAAGCGAAATAAGTCAAACCTAACAAAGCCTAAAACTAATTCTCAATAGGATCCAGATGATTCACAAAACAGGCATATAAGTAGTTGACATCAAAATATCATTACTGGGAAGCGGACTTGGCCCAGCGGTTAGGGCGTCTGTCTACCACATGGGAGGTCCATGGTTCAAACCCCGGGCCTCCTTGACCCGCGTGGAGCTGGCCCACGCACAGGGTTAATGCGCACAAGGAGTGCCGTGCCAAGCAGGGATGTCCCCCACATAGGGGAGACCCACACACAAGGAGTGCGCCCCGTAAGGAGAGCCGCCCAGCGTGAAAGAAAGTGCAGCCTGCCCAGGAATGGCGCCACACACACGGAGAGCTGACACAACAAGATGACGCAACAAAAAGAAACACAGATTCCCATGCCACTGACAACAACAGAAGCAGACAAAGAAGACGACGCAGCAAATAGACACAGAGAACAGACAACCGGGGTGGGCAGGGGGAGAGAAATAAATAAATTAATTAAATAAAATAAAAATATCATTACTGTTTTTTTTGAAGTACAAAACTTCAAATACCATTTTGTATGATTTAAAACAATTAATTTGGATAAAACCAGTTAAGTCTCATAGCACCTATGTATCCATATGGTCATTGCTCTGATCTCAGTACCAACCAGCTTCTTTACCTTCGATCCTCATTCCTGCTTTCTTATGAATCCAGCTGGCACAAGATACAACTTAATGAAAGCTAACTCAACCTCATAAAATCTCATTACTTCAGCTCCACTGCTAAATAATTCACTTTCTTAATTCCAATAAAATTAAATAAACTCATTTTTATTTACAAGAAGATAAACTGTTGGCCAGTTTATGGACTGAACTTCTCTTGAATCAGGTATAATTCTTACGTACAATGGCTACAGCTGGAAGGAAAGGTATCAAGAAAAACACAATGCCTGGGCATATCTCTTTGACAGGCGCCAAGACTAGAGAAACTGTTTCCCTTAGAAAGATATGCAGGTGAAAAGCCAATGAACAACATCTCTAAAACAGCAGACTTTCAGATTATCAGAATATTCAGGTTAGTCTTAAATATTAACAACGTCTCAACCTATGCTCTTCAACCTAAATTATTCAACGTGCACTGACCATCAACAACATGAATAATACTATGCTATATGGGAAACAATTGTATAAAATAAGGAGTATGCAATCTAGTTGAATAATATTTATAAACATGAACCCCCTTAAATAGTATATAATATACGGTAGAAGGTGATTAAATAGACTTGGGGGTAAAAAAAAAAAGGTCTCATGATAATTTTAGTTACTCATCACACAAAAATGTTTCAGTTGTTACTTGTTTATTACCAGACAAGTTAATGTTCATTTAAGGAAACTAAGGAAAAATCCCAGATACTAAGACAAACACAAAATTTTGGAGATAATCAGTTCTATTTCAGAGGATTTTGTTTGGGCTTATCCCTCAACTTTACAACATCAATGTATTATTTGGTAGTACAGTTTTGTACAAAAATGAAACCCATCTCTCTATGCACTCTTTCAAAAGAATGATTCCTTACAAAGGGAGTAACTAGAAGATGATACATTCATTGACAAATATTAAGTCATATGCCAGACACTGTGATGATGCCAAGGAGATAAGAATAATAACATAGACATCTACAAAATATACTTCATTCCTCTACTGGTAAGTACTTATGGATCCTGTAGCAATATAGGGAAGAAGAAAAATTATTACTCACTAATATAGAACTTAATATAATGTAGCCAAATGTGTGTGCATAAATGTGAAGGTTATGTATATTTGATATAACATACCATACGTGTAAAATACCATTCTATGTAATCTACCATATGCTCAAAATCTGCCACAGAGATTTTATTCTGGGACACAATAAAGAAACATTAGGTATTTATGCTACCATCTTCCTTTTTCTAATTTTTCTGTTTTTAAACTAGTGACTTATTCATTTTTCAAATTCTGAATCTACTTTTGTTCAAATATTCTAAAGCAATACATTAATATTATCTGTCACACATTGGTTGAGAACTACTGAAACCCTGACATTGTACCAATTTTGCCATAACCATCTGCATTAGAAGTGTCTATCACCTATCCTTTCAACTCAGTGTGCATAGGAACACATTTCAGCAGAATGAAAACGAGGTTGTTTGAATCATTTCTAAAGTTCATTCAATCACTAAGTCTATGGTTCCCTGATTATATAACTGACATTCTAAGAGCAAATCACAGGTGAAAAACAATAATTTACTGTGATCTTTATCCAATTTAAGAATTCATTAAGGTCACGGTCCTATTTGCTGCACTGACCATTCTACAGAACTTAATCTTAGTCTCATTTCTGTCCCTGTTGCTGCCCTTGATCAAATAGGTCTGGCATATAAGTCTACATGGTGTTCAAACATAAAAGGCCAGAAAGTTTAGAAAATCCAAAAATCTCAAAATGTATACTTTCACATAAATAGCCAAATATATTTAATTTGTACTAAATAATATCTATCAAAATATCTTTCGATGACATTAAACAAAAGAAAGATAAAGGAGCCAAAGAACTATTACATATTAAAATCAATAATTTAGATTAATTCAGAAATTAACAAAATGGAAACCATTAAAAAAAATGGAAACTCTAGAACATAAAAGTACAATAACTGAAATTTAAACTTAACTGGAGGGGCTTAACAACATTTTGTAGAAGGCAGAAAAAAGTGAAGTTGAAAACTGATCAAAGTTATCTATTCTGACAGTGAGAAAAAAGATAGAAAAAAATGAACAAAGCTTCAGGGAGCTATAGGACAATATCAGATGATTTAAAATATGTATATCTGCGGTCCCAGAGAAAAAGAAGAGTGAAACTGGAGCAGAAGAAATATTTGAAAAACAAGGGCCAAAAACTTCCCAAATTTGATGAAAAACACCAATTTACATATCCAAAAAGTTCAAAAAGTTCACCCTATGCAGGAGAAATATAAAAAAGAATCAGAGCTACACACATCATAGTAAAACTGCTGAAAACCAAAAAGAAAGAAAATCTTAAAAACAGTCAGAAAATTAAAGAAAGAAAAAAAAAAGGAGAAAATGGCACATCATATAAAAGAAAAATAAGGATAAGAGTGACTACTAACTTTTCATCAGAAGCCAGAAAACAATAGAATGACAACTTTAAAGTACCAGGCAAAAAGTATCAACCTTGAATTCTATATTCAGAAAAAATACTCTTCAAAAATGTAATTGAAAAAAAATTATTTTCAACTAAACCTAAGTAGATATAATGCTTGCCAGGAGCAGATCTGCACTATAAAAAATCCTACAGGATGTCTGTCTTTTAGGCCAAAGGGAAATGATACCAACTGGAAACTAAGATCTAAAGGAAAGAATGAAGAGTACTAGAAATGATAAATACGTGGGTAAATATGGAAGACTACATTTTCTTCCTCCCCCTAATTCACTTAAAAGTCACTGTTTAAGGCAAAATATAACACTAAAAGGTAGAGTTTATAATATATATAGAAGTAAAAGATAGGCTGAAAACACATGAAGTGGGAGTGAATAAATGGAATTATTATTATTATAAGATCTTACATTGGAAGTTGGAAGCAGGATTGGCCAGGTGGAAATTGAGGAGGAATAGTAAAACTGGAAGTATCAGGTATGAAATGTGAAGTAACTTTCTGATAAGAAGGAAATATTCTTATCTCGCTTATGACAATACTTACATGGAAAGAAAAAAATGCAAGTAACTGGATTTCCAAAGATATTAGGGAGTCAGGCATTAATGAGAAAATTGATAGGGGAGTTGTCTAAGACAACCTCAAGAATTTAGGTTATGAGTTTTATTAGGGGGATATAGAGGAACCTATAAGATAACTAAGTAGAGAAGAGAATAGGGAATGGAGTGCAAGAATTGGAGGACAACAAACTTTCTAGCCCAAGACTTAGACATGGAAGGCAAGAACATAAAAGTGGTGATTGAGGTTACAAGTATAGGAAAAGATACCCAAAAATGATATCAAGAGTAAGATGCACCAAGGACCAGAGGACATATATTCAAGACAAGATAGAGGAAGAAAAACCCTTTAAAGAATGAGAAGTAGCCAGCAGGATAGGTGATAAACAAGGAAAAAGTGGTGTCTCTGAAAAAGAGGGAAAATTCGTTTTAAGGAAGAATGGATTAGCCAATCAAATGCTGTGGGAGACTTTAAATCAAGATAAGCAAATGATTATCAAAAAAAAGAAAAGGGAACATCTTGTTGCCAGAAGAAAAATGAAACTCAAACCCATAGTAGTGAATAGGACTCACATTCAACAGCCCTTGCAGATACAAATCCCAGATACATACCTTAGGCATGTTTCAATGCCTAGGAATGGCAGTCAAGGATAGCCGGAACTAGCCTTCTTGCATAAAGCCAAAAGCCAGAAATAAGCTATTCCATTCATGAAAAAGGACAAGAAAAACACTGCTCACTTGCCTTCAGATAGGACGTGAAAGCTGGTGGCTCACCTAAGCACAGAAAAAGAGACAACCTTAAAACAAGACGTAGAACGTGGAGTCAAGAAAGAATTTTGACCAGAAAGATTTAAGCATTTAGATGTGTTAATCTTTTGCAGAACAAAAAAAACACTCAAACTTAGTGGCTTAAAAACGCAACTATTTATTTAGTTCATATTGCTGTGAATCAGCTGGAAGTTTATGTTAAAAATTGCAGGGAAGAAAATACTGTAGGAAAAGTTAGCAGATCAACTAATTTCTGCTGGCTTGTTAATGCATTAGCTGGTATGTCAGCAGGTGTCTGGATGATGGCTTCATGCACATGTCTATCAGTAACTACCAACAGGATGACTGGACCCAAAGATATCTCACCATTTAGGAGACTAATCCAAGCTTCCATGCTTCTTTACATAGCAGGCACAGAGAAGCTTCAAAAAAGCAGCAAGAGAGAAAAATACAAGGCCTCAGGAGATTTAGGTTCAGGATTTGCAAAATAGACCTTCATCACATTCTATTATTGAACAAGCCCACATTCAAGGAGTGAGATAACAGACCCCACTGCACAATGGGAAGAGATGCAAAAAATTGTGGCCGTTTTTGTAATTTAACATGTTTAATAAAAGAAGATGCATAAAAGAAAAAGGGCAGCTTATTAACAGTGAAGCCAAAGTCATTGGGACACAAAGTGAAGCTGACAGAATATGGAAGAAAACTATAAATAAGGTACTAGATAACAATTAAAGAAACTTGGAATAAGTTGAGATTGATGGGATGATTTATTTAAAAGGGGTATGCCCAGGCATTGTGTTTTTCTTGATACCATTCTTTCCAACTATAGCCATTTGTACGTAAGAATTTTACCTGATTCAAGAGAAGTTCAATCCATAAGTTTATCTTCTTGTAAATAAAAATGAGTTTATTTAATTTTATTGAAATTAGGAAAGTGAATTACTTAGCAGTGGAGCTGAAGTAATGAGATTTTACTCATTTATTGGCAATCTAATTTCAATTTCTAGTATTATCACATGTAACATTAAGTATATCCCTAAAAGCCACAAGCCAAACAATTAGAAACTACAAAATTAAAAAATCAGAAGTCACTTTCCTATTTTTAGTATGTGAAAATAAATCCAATTTCTAATAACTTACATTAGGTATTATCCTTTGAAGTAAGTTTATCACTGACTTCCTGTTGGAAGCACACTTTAGATTATAACAGTTCTTAAATGGTATCACAAAGTATAAGAGCATCTTGGTAACATTTTAAAAAAAAATGGGGTTACAATATTGATTTTAAAATCCTTTCCCAGAAATGAAAATCAAATAGGTATATTTACCCCCAAATACTTTTCTGATAAGATGCGTATTCTATTTGAGGATTATATTCCATCTTCTTCTTCATTTATTCTTTTTTTATTTATTTGATTGAACGAACCTCTTATTATGTTCTTGAAAATGGGCACACGAACAGTTTCTCCCCAATGTGGAACCATACATGTGTAAACAGATTGAAATCCAGAGAAAAGCATTTTCCACACCCTTCAAAAATATACTCAAAGGGCTTCTCTTCAGTATGAACCAGAAAATGTCTTTTTTAACTTTGAGCTCTCACAGAATGCTTTCCCACATTCTGCACATAGTGGTCTCTGGGACCACGAATGAGGAAATGCTTTCACAGGACAGCTTTATCCTTCAACTTTTTTGTGTGTTCACTGTGAAGACCAATGATTATTTCTAGACTATCATCTTACTTTGTCTTGGCTTCTTTCTAGTAAATTCTGCCAGCTGTTAAGGACCTGACAAGTCAACACCAGATATTCCTCCAGGAAGAAGCTTTTTTGCGTCATGTACTCAGAATACTCAAGAGAATTCTCTCCAATAATTTGTCGAGGAAGCTCTTGTTTTGCCCCTTTTCTCATTCTAAGGAACATTAAGAAGTGAGTTGTCTTTGTGAACCTGTTCAGAAAACCCTTGTTCTGATACTCTCTGGCATTCCAAGGACTCAAGAAGAAATGAGTTCTCTTCTATCGTGGGTTGGTTAAATTCATCACTTATTATGCACTCTAAGTAACAGTCAAGGAAGTAATCCTCTCCCACAACCAGATACCTAGTCTTATAGTACACATCTTCATTATTTACAGTCCCCATCATGTTGGAAGTTCCTTTTTTACCTGCTGAGCTTCACTTGGCCTGGCCTCACTGAGGCACTTTCTATGCAGACCTTGATAGCAACTTGCCTTTGTCCTTTTCTTCACTTGCTGGTTCATGTCATCTTGCCTGTAACCCCCTGAAGGTTAGCACCAGGATATCAATCACTTCCAGGTAGTTGATCTGGGTAAGTCGTCTTCAGCAAACACCTACTATGAGATGTAAATTAGGAGGACAAGGGCCTCTTCTGTCTTGTTTACCACATTTCCCAGCACTCAGCACATTTGTCTTGCAATATAAAATATGCAAAGTCCTGGTCTTCATGGAGGCTAGATCTTTGTGAGGCAGGCAGACAATAGAGAGGAAGGAGTAAACAAAATGACCCCAAACTGGGGAAACGTGTTATGAAAAGCCAATCTGAGTATGGGTGGGAAAGCAGCCCTGGGGAGCCATCTTCAGAAAGAATGTCCTGGAATGCCACCACAGAGGGCCACTAGATGGGAAATATAAGGAAGAAATGTGGGAGAAGAGGGCTCGTTCCAGATGGTCAAAGAACCATGGGTACAGCATGTTGGAGGAGATAGGAACCCCATTTATTACAGAAATGGAGCAATGGAGACCATGATCTGAGGTCAGATGAGGAAGATGAACCCCTGGACCACGAGAGCCATTTTGCACTTCACTCCAAGCCCTGCCTAGCTTCTTTTAACTAAGTTAATATAATGCAAGAACTGCACAGAATCCTACCAAAGTTGATCAGACAACTTACTAATATCAGGCTGCTTGGAAATAGCATTATTTTGTATGAGCAAATTTTTCAATACTACTTTTGCATTAATTCAAATTAACACTGGACTTAGAAAAGACAGGTAAGTAGTTTCAGTAGGTTCACCGGAAATGAAGCTGTTTCAATTTCATCTTCCCTTTCAATTTCAGCTATCCAAAAACATTGAAAATTGATATCACTTAGCTATAAATAAAGCAAATATCACAAAGTAATAGCTTAATATTTGCATATAATAAATTTAAAACTAGATATCTGAATAATTCATCATACTTTTGAAAAGTAAAATCAAGGGTTCAATTTGTTATTCTGTTAAGTAGATATCCCTAAATATGAGATTTTGTAAAAATAGATATATTTTTAAATTTCCTCATTCAAAAACAATAATTTCAGAGGCTGGATGTGGCTCAAGCAATTGAGCTCCCACCTACCAGATGGAAGGTCCCAGGTTCAATTCTGGTGCCTCCTAAAGAAGACAAGCAAGACAGTGAACTGATGCAATAGGCAAGCATGGCAAGCTGACACAAGATGATGTAACAAGACACACAAGGAGGAAAACATAATGAGAGACACAACAAAGCAGGGAGCAGAGGTGGCTCAAGCAATTGGGCACCTCCCTCCCACAGCAGAGGTCCCAGGTTCGGTTCCCGGGGCCTCCGAAAAAGGAGATGAGCACACAGCAAATGCAAACAAACAACAAGGGGGTGGGGAGAAATAAATAAAATAAACTTTAAAAATTCATTTTATAGTTTCAGAGAGTTAATTATGTTATCTTTAAGTCCTTTTATCTCAATGAAATAAAGTTGTATTGTAAAATAATGCAGTGGTTAAGAACATAGACAACCCAGACTACCTAAATTTAAATTCCAGCTCTGCCAGTAAACTATGTGACTAAGATACATCACTTTACTTCTCTGTACCTTAGTTTCCTCATATATAAAACTAGGGTAATGGGTCATATTATGTCATCAGTTTATTAATTTTAACTGTGTTAATACAAATAAAATGCTCAATGCAGAGCCTGATACACAGTAAACATTATATAAGCATTAACTATGGTAATAATGATGATGATGATTAGAGTTATTAACCTACATAGAAAAAGCCTAGGTTGGGGCTTAAATTCTAATTCTGCCACTTTTTAGACCTTTGAGCAATTTATTTGACCACTCTAAGACTGTTTCTTTACCTATAAAATGATGAACTTTAAAGTCTCTGTTTCAGTTTGAAGATGACTGATTATGATATATGTTAAGAAGAAAATTCACACATACATCTCCCTTTCCATTAAATTAGGGGTTCATATAATCTCTTTGCTGCTCATGCAGAAATTATTCCCTTCTCCCTTAATTACTCACTTATTTTCATTAATTTTCAATAGACTAACTTTCTTCAGATTCACCCTCACCCCTCTTTTTATTTGCTTCTGGTAACATTTTCCTAGGAGCTTGATACAATTGTACTCTCACCTGCCTCTACTCAGTCACTTTATTTCCAATAAGTCCAGTCACCCTCAGTCTAGTCCGCAGTCATATAATGGAATAATAACACAAACAACACAACATTTTTATAACATTTTTACATTCATTATCTCATAACTACTACCCTATGAAGTGCTACTGGGTTCAAAAAAGAATGTGGGAGGCAGACTTGGCCCAGTGGTTAGGGCATCTGTCTACCACATGGGAGGTCTGCAGTTCAAACCCCAGGCCTCCTTGACCTGTGTGCAGCTGGCCCACGTGCAGGGCTGATGCGCGCAAGGAGTGCCCTGCCACACAGGGGTGTCCCCGCGTAGGGGAACCCCACGTCCAAGGAGTGCGCCCCATAAGGAGAGCCACCCAGCGCGAAAGCAACTGCAGCCTGCCCAAGAACGGCGCCACACACACGAAGAGCTGACACAGCAAGATGACACAACAAAAAGAAACATAGATTCCTCTGCCGCTGACAACAACAGAAGCGGACAAAGAAGAACAAGCAGCGAATAGACAGAGAACAGACAACTGGGGGGGGGGGAAGCGGACAAAGAAGAACAAGCAGCGAATAGACAGAACAGACAACAGGGGCGGGGGGGGGAAGGGGAGAGAAATAAATTTTTAAAATCTTTAAAAAAAAAAAAAAAAGAATATGATTTGTCTTACTACATACATAGCCAGGACAGGAACCCAAGATAAATGCCTCAAAAACATTGTTTTTCAGGTCATTCCTCATTATTTCCTTTCTTGGTCAAATAAGCATGAAATTAACTAACAAAAGGACCTAAGAGAAAGAGAAAAATCAAAGATGACTCCTAATGGAAAAATGTAGTAGCCATTTACTAAGCTGACAAATACTGTGGGAAGGTTTTGGGCAGGGAATCTATTTGGGACATATTAAGTATAAGATGTCTATTAGACAACAAAATGTGATGGCAAGTAGGCAGTTATATATATGAGTCAGAATTCAGGAGACAGATCTCAAGTGGGGATATAAATTTAGGTATTATCAGCATATACATGGTAATTACAATCATGATCATCAAGGGAGTAAGTACAGAAATAGAATCAAGGACAGACTAACTTTTAAAGAGACTAGGGAGAGGAAGAGGACATGAAATACAGGAAAAATAAATTTTAAGGGTAATATCCTGAAGCCAAGTGAAGAAAGTATATTATGGAGGAAGGAATAATCACCTGTATTAAACACTGCTGGTCAAGTCAAAAGAAATGAATACTGAGAAATTAACTGGAGATTTAGCAATATGAATACCAGTGGTGACCTTGAAAAGAGTACTTTCAATGAAGTGATAAAGTCAAGGGCCTAATTATACAGGATTTAAGAGAAAATAAGTAAAATGAAATTGGAGACAGCATAAACAACTCTTCAAGGAGTCTGCTGCAAATTAGAAGCAAAAAAACAGAGTGCTACCTGGTAGGGGAAAAAGGGTCAAGACTTCTTAAAGATAAAAACAGCAGGAGGTTTGTTTTCTTTTGGCAGTAATCCAATACTGAGAAAACTTATGATATAGGAAAATATATAGAATTGCTGGAGCAATATCCTTAAGTAGATACAAGGGAAGAGAATTTAATGCACAAACAGATGAATTGGCTCTAGAAAGGGAATAGAACTTAATGCACAAACAGATGAACTGGCTCTAGAAAGGTGGAAAGTAATTGGTAGGAAGTCAGAGTATACAGACAGAGATGCTAGTAGGCCAGTAGATGTGGTAAAGGGAAGCTATTCAAGTTCTCTTCTAATTGCTTAAATTTTCTCAGTCAAGTAGGAAGCAAAATCATCAGCCAAGAGTAAGATTGGGGATATTGTTTAGAACTCCAATGAGAGTAAACATGAAATAAGTTATCTAGGAAAAGAATGAATCCTCTAGAAAAATACAGTATGGAATAAGTGGTAGGAGGACCACCAAAGAAGATGGGCACATGTGCGTTTTGGCAGCCCAGAAGGAGACCTGAGTGGTGGAGGTGACAGGGAAATAAGATTTCAGATTTGCTTGACAAATCTGGTACACCATCATGCTGGCAGCAAGGTTTGTGTGTCTCTCGACACTGCCTTTCACCATTTTCCACCCAGCTTTCACAAAGTCCTCCCCTAGTCTGAAGATCTCCATCACAAAGAATCAATGGGAAAACAGATGTGGCTCAAGTCACTGAGTTCCCACTTACCACAGGGGAGGTCCGTGGCTTGGTTCCTCGTGCCTCCTAAAGAAGACAGTGAGCTGCCACAACAGGCAGGCATAACAAACTGACACAACAAGATGATGCAACAAGTGACACAAGAAGAACAACATAATGAGAGATACAACAAAGCAGGGAACAGAAGTTCCCAGTGCCTCCTAAAGAAGAGGAACAAGACAACGAGCCGACATGAGGGGCAGGCATGGCAAGCTGATGCAACAGGATGACACAACAAAAGACACAAGAAAAAAAACATAACAAGAGACACAACAAAGCAGGCAATGGAGGTGGCTCAAGTGATCTGATGCCTCCCTCCCACAATCGGAGTTCCCAGGTTCAGCTCCCAGTGCCCCCTAAAGAAACAAGGAAGATAGAACAAGTACAAACAAAAAGGGAGTGGGGAGACAGAGGTCACATTTGTGTAACAAGGAGAATTTCAGGAGGTAACTCTTAGGCAATATATAATACTACACCAAGTTTCAATTTCACAAGAAAAAGATTCATAAATACAACCATCAGTACCAAGGGCTTGGTATAATGGTCTGTCCTCCTTTGCTAGGCATTGCCCATGTACTTGGGGGATTCTCTCCTAAGACTATTGATTTCTTATGCTTTCTCTCAAATTAAGCATTAAAAAGCAAGGCAAAGACGGCATCCAAGCAGGTTCACCATTATCATCTCTCCTGCAAAGGACCAGCTGAGTGGTGAGGGAATTCTGCCGGAGCGGGCGGTTTCAGGAACCTACAAAGTAAGAGGGGTCTGGACTTCGATCTGGAGAGACTGCAGCAAAATTAGTGTTTACTCAAGCCTGAAAGAGATTAAAACTGTCTGGTCTTCTAACAAGGAGGTGAGGACGGACAATCACCATACCAAGGAACTGAGAGAGTTTACACAGCAAGCAAGAGTCCCATCCATCAGTCATATGGGATGGAGGCTCCCTATCAATTAAAGGTGAAGTGGGCACCACCTCTCCAGAATCCTCAGGACTGGGGAATAAAATATGGACTAGAGTGGACTTACTGGTTCTACTATAGACTTATTATGATTCTAGCAATTAAAGAAATTATATCATTGATGTTGAGACAGTGGTCACTGGAGATGCTGAAGGCAGGGAAAGGGAAAAAGAGGTATAATATGGGGGGCATTTTCGGGACTTGGAATTGTCCTGAATGTCATCGCAATGACAGATACAGGTCATTATATATCCTGCCATAACCTACAGAATTGAGTGTAAGCTAAACTACAATCCATGCTTAGGGACAATGCACCAAATGTGTTAATCAATTGCAATGGATGTACCACACTAATGAAAGTTGTTAATATGGCGAAGGGTGGGAGGCATATGGGAATTCCTTATATTTTTTGTGTAACATCTTGTGTAATGTGAGTTTCTTCAAAATATATATAAAAAAATATATTAAAAAAAAAAAGCAAGGCAAAAATAGTTCTGTCTTTATGAACTGTATCAATAAAACATGGACTGGGGAGAACAGATATGGCTCAAGCAGCTGAGCTCCCATCTCCCATATGGGAGGTCCTAGGTTCAGTTCCTGATGCCTCCTGAAAAAAAAACAAAACAAACAACAAGCAAAACAAAAAACAACAACTCAGGAAAGCCGATGTGGCTCAGTCGTTGAGCGCCAGCTTCCCCCATATGAGGTCCCAGGTTCAATCCCCAGTCCTGGATACCTAAAAAAAAAAAAAAAAACTGGAATGGGAAAACTGCTGTCTTAGAGTGCTTCTAGTAAAATTTTCCTTCTCCCACATAGACCCATTATTTAACTTTCTTGTGACATTCATATATTTTTTTGATACAGAACAGTTATTTTGGGAAATCTTTAATGAATAAGTCTGCATCATTATTGATTATTGCTATTTTTAACAAATATTTATTATGGTAATCCAAAAATAACTATTTCAACAATCTCAAAATATATGGGATGCTTATTTCTGAAATAAAGTTCTAGCCAGGAAAAAAATATATTATGAATGTTGGGTAGTATTAAGGGCTTACTTGATGTTTGTGACCATGAATTTAATGTAAAACTAATCAGCATGATTTTGCATTTTCCTCAGGATATATACAGCTGCATAGTTACAGACCTGAAATAGAAAGGAGGTCTGATTTAACCAGGGCTATAGTTTTTTCAAGGGAGTATGGCTAAGTAAGAAAAAAAGTTGAGGGTATACAAAAGGGAGATGTGGATGCATGCCACAGATAACAGAGGATCCTGAAATTTAAGTTAGATAAAAGAGGATGAAAGGATAGTGAGGGACAGAGAGACAATTAAAACAATGGAAGAATTAAATAAAATCTTATCTATATTTCATAAATAATATTCTAAAAAGTTGCTCAAATCACACAGCTGTTGCCCAACAAAATTAAAATACCATCTGAATCAATATCTGTCTCATGGTACCAATAACACTAAGCTGCCTAGCACATTTGATTTTCATTGGCATACTAACCCCCACCAAGTAGATCTAAAACAAATTGCTACTTAATTTTTCCAAGGCCTCTTCCACCTCTTTTTACCTGTCCCAAATGCTCAGTCCTTCAGTAACTAAACTTCCAAACGCTACTGAGTCTGGTCCTCCACCAATTTCTATAAGATTGCTTTAACTTTTTTCTACATATAGACCCCACTGATAAAACTATGAACCACTAAGTATTGCCCTAAATAGAACATGTACCTATACAGATAAATACATATAAAATATAAAATATCTTCCTCATAAGTATTTTCATTGTAAAAGGTAATCTGATTAACTCATTTTAATCTCCAATGTGAAATACATTAAGTATAAATAAATGAGCTAAACAGGAACTTTTTATTCTCAATTTTTATTAATTCTAGCACACTTTCCCTTTAAAAAAAATCCTTTACAAATCCCAAGATACTGATTGTTATCTTTGCTCAGAAAATGAGAAAGGGATAGCACTGCCATGTTAAATATCAAAACCAAACTTGTGTTAAGGATACCTTAGTAAGGCTGGCAAATCAAGAACTAAATGTAGTCAGTGTGAGGGCTCTAGTGTTATTACGAGTAAATGGTTAAAAAGACAAAAGTCTTATTTATAATTAATTTCAAGGATATTATTTTTAAAGAAACCATCAAATAATCACAATAAGGATTCAACTGTGTATATCAAACTACGATCACTGAGTACCTTAGAGAAGTAGAAGTCTACTGTAATTGCAATGTATCTCTGTATTCAATTGCAGTTAGCAACTATAGTAGAGGTTATTACTTTTTACAATTATTTACCCTGCCTTCCATGAAAAAGATAATCATCCCCACCTGTTCTTATATAACTTCTAATATTCCTATAGGGGTAAATAGCCCTACTCCCACTGACATTGGCCTTGGACAAAAGTGATTTCCCTTGGCCAATGGCATATAAGCAAACAGCCAGGCAGAATACTTAAAAGCCACTGTGTATTCCTCCCAGATTTCTTTCTTTTTTTAATATATTATAAGAAAAGTATATCACAAAGAGTTGTTGTTCTCTAGTCTGGATACCAGCATTAGAAGATACATGGAACAAGAAGAGAACCACTGACAGTTTTTAGCCAATATGCAGAATGAGCAAAGAGTAAATATTTGTTATGACAGATCACTGAAATACTGATATAATTTGTTATGCAGCATAATTTAGCAAAAGAAACACAGGAGTGGCTAGGACTGTGGGAAGATGGCAGAATAGGAAATGCCAAGAATCAGTCCCTCAATTGGAACTACTATTAAAAAGACAAGAACTGTCTGAATCAACTATTTCAGGACTCCAGAGTTCAGAAAAACACTGTGAAGCATCCAGGGAAGAGCTGGAGAAAAAGATGGTAAACTCCTGTAAACAGTAATTATAAATACATATGTACCTAATAACAGAACTCCAAAATATATGGAGCAAATACTGACATATTTGAAAGGAAGTATATAGATGATGGCATACTAATAACAGAAGTTTTTTTTAACATCTAGACAGAAGATCAATAAGGAAGTGCAAGACTTAAATGATACCCTAAAACTAAGAGACCTAAGAGACATAGAGCACCACACCCAAGAGCAACAGAATACATATTCATCTGGCATGTACATGGATCATTCTTGAGGATAGACCATATCTTAGGTCACAAAACAAGTAACAATAAGTTGAAAAATACTGAAATCATATAATGTATCTTCTCTAACCACAATGGAATGAAGCTAAAAATAAATAACAAAGGAAGAAATGGAAAATTTACAAATATTTGGAAATTAAACAGTGCCAGCATAAACAACCAATGAATTAAACAGGAAACTACAGGGAAAAATTAGGAAATATTTTGAGACAAATGAAAATGAAAACACAACATATCAAAAATTATAGTATGCAGCAAAGGCAATGCTGACAGGGAAATGTGTAGCTCTAAATGATTTAAATTACAAAGACCTAAATATAAGAACCAAGACTATAAAACTCCTAGAAGAAAATGTGGGTATCTTGTTTCAGGCAATGGTTTCTTAGACTTTACACCCAAAGCACAAGCAACAAAAAAAGAAAAAGATAAATGGGACATCATCAAAATTAAAAACTTTTGAGCCTAAAAGAAGTTTATCATGAAAGGGAAATGAGGAAAACAGACTTGGCCCAGTGGTTAGGGCGTCCGTCTACCACATGGGAGGTCCGAGGTTCAAACCCCGGGCCTCCTTGACCCATGTGGAGCTGGCCCATGCGCAGTGTGGATGCGCGCAAGGAGTGCCCTGCCACGCAGGGGTGTCCCCTGTGTAGGGGAGCCCCACGCACAAGGAGTGCGCCCGTAAGGAGAGCCACCCAGTGCGAAAGAAAGTGCAGTCTGCCCAGGAATGGCGCCGCCCACACTTCCCATGCCGCTGACGACAACAGAAGCGGACAAAGAAATAAGACGCACAAATAGACACAGAGAACAGACAACCGGGGGGGAGGGGGGTTAAAAATAAATCTTTAAAAAAAAAAAGAAAGGGAAATGATAGCCCACAAATGGCCAAAAAGCACATGAAAACATGCTCAACAATTAGCCATCAGAGAAATGCAAATCAACACCACGATGAGATATCTTTTCACCCCCAACAAAATGGTTGCTATTTTTTTTTTAAGTATAAATTACAAGTATTGGAGAGGATGTGGAGAAATGGGAACACTCATTCTTTGTTAGACTTAGTATGAAATGCAGCTACTGTCAAAGAATGTTTGAAAGCTCCTCAGAAAACAAAGCATAAAATTAAATCTGCAGTTATTATGGCTTGAAATCCCATTCTAGGTATATTCCCAAAAGAAGTGAAGGCAGGGAGTCGAACAGATATTTTGCACACCGATCAATGTTCATAGTGGTTGTATTAGTCAGCCAAAGGGGTGCTGATGCAAAATATCAGAAATTGGTTGGTTTTTATAAAAGGCATTTATTTGGGGTAGGAACTTACAGATACCAGGCCATAAAGCGTAAGTTGCTTCCCTCACCAAAGTCTACTTTCACATGTTGGAAAGGGTTCAGGCTTCCTGGGTCCCTTCCTTCCTGGAGCTTGCTTCTCTTTCCTCTGTGTGCTTACTTTCTGGGCTCCAGCTTAAGGCTTCACCATCAAACTCCAACATCAAAAACCCCTCCAACTCTATCCTTTGCCATGCCCAAACAAAGCACTAATTGTTATTTAATCATGCCCAGGTACACACCAGATTACAAACATAATCCAATATCTATTTTTGGAATTCTTAACCACATCAAGCTGCTATAGTGGTATTATTCAAAACTGCCAAAAGATGAAAGGAACCCAAGTGTCCATTAACTGATGAGAGGATAAACAAAAGTGGTACATAATATAATAGAATACTATGCAGCCATAAAAAGTTAGTTCTGATAGATACAACAATATGGATGAGCCTTGAAAACATCATGTTGAATCAAGTAAGCCAGGCACAAAAGTACAAACATTGTATAATCTTATTGATATGAAATAATTAGAATAAGCAAGCTTACAGAGTCACAAACTGTAAGTTACCAGGGGACAGGATGAGGGTTGGGACTAGGTAATTAATGCTTAAATTACACAGAGTTTCTATTTGGAATGATGGAAAAGTTTGATTAATGGATGATGATGTTAGCACAACACTGTAAAAGGAATTAACAGCACTAATTATACTTGAATATGGTTAACAAGTGAAATTTTAGGGGGTACATAAGTTACTAGAATAATTTTTTTAAATGACTAAATATAAACAGTGAACCATCTGTTAAACCATGGACTATAATTATATATGTACAATTATAAAAATGTGTTTTCATCAATAGTAATAAAAATACCACACCAATGCAAGGTGTTAATAGGAAACCGATATTTCATGTGTGATTTTTCTGTAAACCCACAACTTCTTTAGGAAGAAAAGAAAGGAAGGAAAGGAAAGAAGGAAAAAAGAAAGGCAGGAAGAAAGAAAGAAAGAATTACAGGGCAGCGGACTTGGCCCAGTGGTTAGGGCGTCCATCTACCACATGGGAGGTCCGTGTTCAAACCCCAGGCCTCCTTGACCCATGTGGAGCTGGTCCATGCGCAGTACTGATGCGCACAAGGAGTGCCCTGCCACACAGGGGTGTCCCCACGTAGGGAAGCCCCACGCGCAAGGAGTGCGCCCATAAGGAGAGTCGCCCAGCACAAAAGAAAGTGCAGCCTGCCCAGGAATGGAACCGCACACACGGAGAGCTGACACAACAAGATGATGCAACAAAAAGAAACACAGAGTCCAGTGCTGCTGACAACGGAGGCGGACAAAGACGAAGCAGCAAATAGACATAGAGAACAGACAACCAGGGTGCGGTGGGGGGGGGGGGGGGGGGAGGGGGAGGAGAGAGAAATAAATAAATAAATCTTAAAAAAAAAAAAAAAAAGAATTACAAGACTTCCGGTCAGCCAAATGGCAACCTGACTTGCTGCCTACAGAACCTTTGAACAACTAGCAAAAACCAGCAAGACCATGTTCTTCAAAACTTCAGAGAGAAGTTAGGTAGTTGCACTAACTGGGGAAATAAGGAATTTAAATTTTTTATTTTATTTTTTTTTTTAAAGATTTTTTTTTTTGTAATTCCCCTCCCCTCCCCCGGTTGTCTGTTTTCTGTGTCTTTTTGCTGCGTCTTGTTTCTTTGTCCGCTTCTGTTGTCGTCAGCGGCACGGGAAGTGTGGGCGGCGCCATTCCTCGGCAGGCTGCTCCCTCCTTCCTGCTGGGCAGCTCTCCTTATGGGTGCACTCCTTGCGCGTGGGGCTCCCCTAAGCAGGGGACACCCCTGTGTAGCACAGCACTCCTTGCCCGCATCAGCACTGCGCATGGGCCAGCTCCACACGGGTCAAGGAGGCCCGGGGCTTGAACCGCGGACCTCCCATGTGGTAGATGGACACCCTAACCACTGGGCCAAAGTCCGTTTCCCATAAATTTTTTAAATGCATCTTAAAAAATGGTAGTGGATTACAGCTTCCAGTCAATCAAGATGGTGGTGAAAGACTCTAAGGTGCATTCCCCAACAGAATCTTTGAACAACTATCAAAAATTGGCAGAACCATCTTCCACAAAACTCTGGACAACAGTTAAAAGGTTCCAGGAACTGGATAGTGCTAAATCAAGTAAATGCACCTTAAAAAAATGTAGGACTGCATTGGGGAGCAGATGTAGCTCAAGTGGTTGAGCACCTGCTTCCCATGTATGAGGTCCTACGTACCTCCTAAAAAAAAAACAAGGGAAGCAGACTTGGCCCAATGAATAGGGCATCCACCTACCATATGAGAGGTCCGGGTTCAAACCCCGGGCCTCCTTAACCCATGTGGAGCTGGCCCAAGCGCAGTGCTGATGCATGCAAGGAGTGCCATGCCACGCAGGGGTGTCCCCCGCGTAGGGGAGCTCCACGCAAGGAGTGCGCCCCATAAGGAGAGCCGCCCAGCGCGAAAGAAAGTACAGCCTGCCCAGGATTGGCACCGCACACATGGAGAGCTGACACAACAAGATGACACAACAAAAAGAGACACAGATACCCGGTGCCGCTGGCAACAATAGAAGCAGACACAGAAGAACACACAGTGAGTGGACACAGAGAACAGACAACTGGGGTGGGGGAGAAGGGAAGAGAAATAAAAATAAATAAATCTTTAAAAAAAAAACGAAACCAACTCACACTGGTGAGCTGATACAGCTCAGTTGTTGAGTGCCTGCTTCCCTTGTGCAAGGTCCTGGATTCAATCCCTGGTATCTTCTTCAAAAATAATAAATTTTTTTTTTTTTTTTTTAAATTTTTAATGTGGGAGAAACTTGTGGCACCCATGCTGGCCTTTCTCCCATTCTCTCCCCCATGTGGGGTAGAGCCAGCCTGTGAAATCATTGTAGGTCCCTGACCTCATTCTAGAGGGAGCAGAGTAACTGCTATGAATAAACAGCAGTGCCTGTATATCTGAGCCAATCTGTCAGGTGGCAGCATGAAATAGTGAATCAGGAAACTCATCTCTGGCTCACTCTCCCAGAACTTGCCTTACAGTCAGAAGCAGCTTGCTGACAATCAAAAAAGTACAAGCAATTAAGTCACAGCGGCCTGGGACAAATAATTGCCTCCTTGAGATCAGACAACAGAGTACATGGGAGAGGGAGAAAATCTATTTCATAGGGAGTAGAGAGGGCTTTCAAATTCCTACAAACAGGGAGTTCCTAAGGCACAAACAAGGACAAGCCCAGGAGAAGATGGAGGCTCAGAAAAAATGAAGCATACCCTATACTACACAATTCACCTCAGGCTAAACTTCTAGATAGGAAGCTAAACTTGGAAGGAGAGCACCAGCCAAGGCAGAGTCTATTTTCAAAGACTGCAAAGGCATTTTTACCATGTTTTTTGTTGTTGTTGTTGTTAGCTCCTGGCACTAGAGGAAATCTCTGTCATAACACTAGATCACTAGCTCGATATAAACTAAAAGTACAGGAAGTTCAAGGACTAAATCCCAGAGATAACACTTTGATGATGGCCCATAAAAAGGAACAAGGTAAAAATCAAGAAACCATCAATGAAGACTAGGTTTTGGACACACAGGACAAAGAATTTTTAAAAATAATCCTCAATATGCTTAAGGACATAAAGGAAAACACAGAGAAAGAACTAAAGGGGGAAGCAGACATGGCTCAAAGGAAGTGGATGTAGCTCAAGCACCTGGGCTCCCGTCTACCATATAGGAGGTCCAGGGTTCAATTTCCAGGGCCTCCTGGGAGGCAAGCTGGCCCATGAGGAGTGCTGGCCTATGCAGGAGTGCTGGCCCACACAGGAGTGCTGGCCCACATGGAGAGCTGGCATAGCAAGATGACACAACAAAAAGAGATACAGAGGAAAGATAATAAGAGATGCAGCAGACCAGGTTGCTGAGGTGATGCAAGAAACTGAGTGCCTCTCTCCCACTCTGGAAGGTCCCAGGATCAGTTCCCGGTGCCACCTAAGGAGAAGACAAGCAGACAAAGAAGAACACACAGCGAATGGACACAGCGAGCAGACAGCAAGCAGAAAACAATGGGGGGGGGGGGAGGATGGGAATGAATAATCTTAAAAAAGAACTAAAGGACATCAGTAAAGTGATGGATGAATAATATGAGAATCTCAATAGTGACAGAAATTTTTAAAAGGAACCTAACAGAAATACTGGAGTTGAAGACCACAATAACTGAAACGAAATAATTCCTAAGAGGGATTCAAGAGCAAATTGGAGCTAGAAGGGGTAAAATCAATAAACTCAAAGACAAGAAACAGAAATGCTTCAGGATGGAAAACAAAAGGAAAAAGAATTTTACAAAGCAAAGAGAGCCTAAGATATCAATGGTACATCGAGTGTACCAATACACACATTATGGGAGTCCCAGAAGAGAAGGGGCAGAATGAGTATTCAAATAAATAATGACAGAAATCTTCCCAAATATAACAAAAAACATGATTATATACATTCAAGAATCCCAAGAAGCCACAATCAGGATAAATTAGAAGAGAACAATGCCTGGACATTTAGCAGCCAAACTGTCAAATACCAAGGACAATGAGAGAGTTCTGACAGCTATAAGAGAAAAGCAACATGTTAAGTACTAGGGAGTTTCATTAAGATTAACTGCAGGTTTCTCATGAGATACTATGGAAGCAAAAAGGAGGCAGACAACCAGTTCAAAACCTGGATCCTCCTAAAAAAAAAAAAAAAATGCAGAGGACAAAATTCTCAAAGTGCTAAAAGGAAACACTTGCCAACCAAGATTTTTATATCTCAAGATTCCCTTTAAAAAATGATAGGGGAGATAAGATCATTAGCTTACTCCTTTCTCTCGTGGACGATGCTGAGGAAACTTCATTAAAGTCTTTCCTCCCACTGCAGTCATATCCAAGTCAGAGTCTGTTAAAGAGCCTGAACAGCTGTGGAAGCTCTTCAGCAAAGGTTTAAGCTTTGAAACAACTGATGAGCATCTGAGGAGTCATTCTGAGCAATGCAGAACACTCAAGAACTGTGTGGCAATGAGAGATCCCAACACCAAGCACTCCAGAGGCTTTGGGTTTGTCACGTATGCCACTGTGGAGGAGGTGGATGCAGCCATGAATGCAAGGCCACATAAGGTGGATGGAAGAGTTGTGAAACCAAAGAGGGCTGTCTCAAGAGAAGATTCCAAAGACCAGGTGCCCACTTAACTGTGAAAAAGATCTTTGTTGGTGGTATTACAGAAGACACTGAAGAACATCACCTAAGAGATTATTTTGAGCAGTATGGGAAAACTGAAGTAATTGAAATCATGACTGACTGAGGCAGTGGCAAGAACAGAGGCCTTGCTTTTGTAACCTTTGATGACCATGACTCTGTGGCTAAGACTGTCATTCAGAAATCCCATACTGTGAATAATCACAACTGTGAAGTAAGGAAGGCCCTGTCTAAGCAAGAGATGGACAGTGCTTCATCCAGTCAAAGAGGCCAAAAAGGTTCAGGGAACTTTGGTGGAGGTCATGGAGGTGGCTTTGGTGGGAATGACAACTGTGGTCACGGAGGAAACTTCGGTGGTCTGGGTAACTTTGGTGGCAAACAAGGTGGTGGTAGATATGGTGGCAATGCAGATGGCTATAATGGCTTTGGTAATGATGGAAGCAATTTTGGAGGTAGTGGAAGCTACAATGAATTTGGCAATTACAACAATCAGTCTTCACATTTTCGACCCATGAAGGGAGGAAACTTTGGAGGCATTAGCTCTGCCCCTTATGGGAGTGGAGGTCAATACCTTGCCAAACCACGAAACCAAGGTGGCTATGGTAGTTCCAGCAGCAGCAGTAGCTATGGCAGTGGCAAAAGGTTTTAATTACTGCAAGGAAACAAAGCTTAGCAGGAGAGGAGAGCCAGAGACATGACAGGAAATCTACAGGTTACAACAGATCTTGAACTCGGTCAAGCACAGTGGTGACAGGGCCTAGCTGCTATAAAAAAAGACATGTTTTAGACAATACTCATGTGTATGGGCAAAAAAACACGAGGACTGTATTTGTGACTGAAATTGTATAACAAGTTATTTTGGCTTCTGTTCTGTGGAAAGTGTAAAGCATTCCAACAAAGGGTTTTGTGTAGACTTTTTTTTTTGCACCTATGCTGTTGATTATCCAAATGTAATAGTCTGATCATGAGGCTGAATAAAGTTTTTTTTAAGATTTATTTTTTATTTATTTCTCTCCCCTTCCTGCCCACCCCCTGCCCCCAGTTGTCTGCTCTCTGTGTCCATTCGCTGTGTGTTCTTCTGTGACTGCTCCCATCCTTATCAGCGGCACTGGGAATCTGTGTTTCTTTTTGTTGCGTCATATTGTTGAGTCAGCTTTCTGTGTGTGCGGTGCCATACTTGGGCAGACTGCACTTTCTTTCACGCTGGGCAGCTCTCCCTACAGGGCGCACTCCTTGTGTGTGGGGCTCCCCTTCGCAGGGGACACCCCTGCGTAGTATGGCACTCCTTGCGCGCATCAGCACTCCGCATGGGCCAGCTCCACACAGATCAAGGAGGCCCAGGGTTTGAACTGCGGACCTCCCATGTGGTAGGCGGACGCCCTATCCATTGGGCCAAGAATGCTTCCCAAATGTGTCTTTAAAAAATAAAAAATGATGGGCTATTAAGACATTCCCAGACAAAATCTGAAGAACTTTGTCACCACTAGCCCTGGTATATGAGCAATGTAAAAGGAATTCTTCAGACTGAAAGGAAAGGACACTGAACAATGAATCAAAGCAGCATAAAGAAAGAGACTTGATAAAAGAAAAAGGAGAGAAGCAGACGTGGTTTAACTAATAGAGTGTCCGCCTACCATATAGGAGGTCCAGGGTTCAAACCTAGGGCCTCCTGGCCCATGTGGTGAGCTGGCCATGCACAGTGCTGCCATGCACAAGGAGTGCCATGCCACACACAAGGAGTGTGCCCTGCAAGGAGCACCACCCCACGCAAAAACAGCACAGCCCGTCCAGGAGTGGTGTCACACACACACAGAGCTGACGCAGCAAGATGACACAAGAAAAAGACACAGATTCAAAAATATTAAAACTATATTATCTATTTTCTCTGGCCACAATGGAATGAATCTAAAAAGCAGTAAGAGGGAGCAATGGAAAACTCACAAATATGTGGAAATTAAACAGTATACTCTTAAACAACCAATGGGTGAAAGAAGAAATCACAAGACAAATTAGGAAATATCTTGGGGTGAATGAAAATGAAAACACAATGTATGAATACTTATGGGATATAGCAAAGGCAGTGCTGAAAGGAAATTTATAGCTCAGTACACTTACCTTAAAAAGAAGATCTCAAACCAGAGACCTAGCCTCAAAACTGGAGAATATAGAAAAAGAAGAGTAAACTAAAACTAAAATGAGCAGAAGGAAGAAAATAAAGATTAGAGTAGAGAAAAATGAAATAGAGAATTAAAAAAACAAAAGAGACCAATGAAACAAGAAGTTGGTTGTTGTAAAGGATAAATACAGTAAAAAATCTTAGCTAAAATGTCAAAGAGAAAAAAAAGAGATAGGATGTAAATAACAATTTCAGAAATGAAAGGGGGGACATGATTACCAATTAAATATTAAAAAGCATTTTTAGAGAATACTATGAACTATTGTATGCTAACAAGTTAGATAATCTAGATAAAACAAATCCTAGAAGCATACAAACTACATACACTGACTCAAGAAGAAATACAGAAGATGCCAACAAACCAAAAACAAATGAAATTAAATCAGGGAAGCAGATTTGGCTCAACAGATAGAGCGTCCGCCTACCACATGGGAGGTCCAGGGTTCAAACACAGGGCCTCCTGACCCGGGTGATGAGCTGGCCCATACGTAGTACTGAGGCACACAAGGAGTGCCACGCAGGGGTGTCCCCCAGGTAGGGGAGCCCTATGCGCAAGGAGTGCACCCCGTAAGGAGAGTCACCCAGCATGAAAAAAGTGCAGCCTGCCCAGGTGTGGCACCGCACACAGAGTGCTGATGCAGCAAGGTGACACAACAAAAAGAGACACGGATTCCTGGTGCCGCTGACAAGAATACAAGCAGACACAGAAGAACACAGTGAATGGACACAGCAGACAACTGGGGGGGGGGGGGGAGAGGAAGGGGAGAGAAATAAATAAAAAATAATAAAATTATAAAAGAAATTAAATCAGTAATCAAAAACCTCCCAACAAAAAAAAATCCCAGGACCAGATGGCTTGACTGGTGAATTTTACCAAATATTCTAAGAAAAATTAAGACTAATCCTACTCAAATTTTTCCCAAAAAAATGAAGGGGGAGAATCCTTCTTAACTCATTGTATGAGGCCACCATCACCAATACCAAAGCCAGATAAACATATCACAAGAAAAGAAAATTACAGACAAATATCCCTTATAAATATACATGTAAAAAACCCTTAACAAAATACTAGCAAATCAAATCCAACAGTACATTAAAAGAATTATACAACATGAGCAAGTGGAATTTATCTCAGGTATGCCAAAATGGTTCAAAATAAGAAAATCAATGTAGTAAATCACATTAATGGAATGAAGGAAAAAATATATATGATTATCTCGAGTGACACAGAAATGGTATTTGACAAAATCCAGCACACCTTCTTGATAAAAACATTTAGAAAAATAGGAACAGAAGGAAACCTCCTCAACATGATAACACGCATATATGAAAAACCCACAGCTAACATCATACTTAATGGTGAAAGAATGAAAGCTGTACCTCTAAAAACAGGAATAAGACAAGTAGGCCCACTGTCACCACTGTTACTCAACAGTGTACTGGAAGTTATAGCCAGAGCAATTAGGTAAGAAAAAAAAATAAAAGTCATCTAAAGTGGAAAGGATAACTATCTGCAGATTAAATGATCCTATAAATCCCAAAACTCCAAAACAAAGGACTAGAGCTAATAAACAAATCCAGCAAAGTAGCAGGGTACAAAATCAACATGCAAAAGTCAGTAGTGTTTCTATATACTAATAACGAAAAATAAATCTAAGAAATCAAGGAAAATTTCATTTACAACTGCAATTTTAAAAATTAAACATCTAGGAATAAACTTAACCAAGGATGTAAAGGACTTGAATATGGAAAACTATAAAACTTTGCAAAGACAAATCAAAGAAGGCCTAAATAAATGGAAAGACATTCCATATTCATGTATTGAAAGAGTAAATATTATTAGGATGCCAATTCTACCCAAAGCAATTTACAGAGTCAACACAATCCCAATCAAAATTCCAATAGCCTTACTTGCAGAAATGGAAAAGCCAATCATCAAATTTATCTGGAAGGGTAAGGGGCTCCAAATAACCAAATCCACCTTGAAAAAGATGACTAAATTTGAAGGACTCATACTTTCTGACTTTAAAACTCATTACAAAGCTATAGTGATCAAAATACTATAGTACAAGCAAAAGGACGGACATAAAGACCAATGGGATTGGACTGAGAGTCTAGAAATAATTCCTCATATATATGGCTAGTTTATATTTGACAAGGGTGCCAAGTCTACCCAGAGGGGAAAGAATAGTCTTTGCACAAATGGTGCTGAGAAAACTGGCTAGTCATATGCAAAAGAATAAAAGTGGGCCCCTAATTTACACCCTTTACAAAAATCAACACAAAATGAATCAAAGACCTAAATATTAGAATCAGACTATAAAACTCCTAGAAGAAAATGTAGGGGAGCATCTTCAGAACCTTGTGCTTGCCAAAGTTTTTTTTACACTCTATACCAAAAGCATGAGAAACAAGGGGAAAAAATAGATAAATGGAACTTCATTAAAATTAAAAACTGTGCATCAAAGGTTTTCATCATGGAAGTAAAATGACAACTGTGACAGTTTAAAGCTGGGTGGATCCCAGAAGATCATGTTCCTAAAGCTAATCTACTTCTGTGTGTGTAAACCTATTGCAGATGGGACCTTTAGATTAAATTCAATTAAGGGACCTTCAGTTTGATTAGATCACTTCAGTAGGGCATGAACCAGGTTGGATCTTAAATCTCTTACTGGAGCCCTTTATCACCTGAGGAATAAAAACCATAGATCCAGAAAAAAAGCTGCAGAGACAGAGAAAAGCCTTCAGAAATTAACGAACCTGGAAGAAAGAATAGCCACGGAAGGAACAGCCTGAAGCTGAAGGCAAGAGGCCCACAGGAAAGGGGAGAGATGAGCAGACCAGCATTTTGCCCTGCCATGTGCCTGATCACCCACAGATGTAACTTGGTGAGAAAGCGGTTCTGATTTGGACACTTTAACAGCCTTAGAACTGTAAGCTTTTAACCTAATAAATCCTATTTTAAAAGCTAACCCATTTCTGGTAGATTGCTCCCAGAAGCTTTTAGTAATCTAAAACAATAACCTACAGAATGGGAAAAAATATTTGGTAACTGCCTTACCCTTAAGTTGTTTAATATCCAGAATATATTAAGAAATCCTACAACTGAACAATAAAAGTACAAACAACCCAATTAAAAGTGGGCAAAAGACTTCGATAGACATTTCTCCAAAGAACATATATAAATGACCAATAAGCATATGAAAAAATGTTCATCATCAATGCAAATTAAAAGCACCATCAGATATTATTTCACACCCAGTAGGATGGTTACTATTTAAAGAAAAAATAGAAAAAAAAACAAGTGTAGGCGAGGATGTGGAGAAATAGGAACACCCATTCGTTGTTGATGGGAATGTAAAATGGTACAGGTGCTGTGGAAAACAGTTAAGTATAAAATTACCACACAGGGAAACGGACTTTGGCCCAGTGGTTAGGGCGTCCATCTACCATATGGGAGGTCCGCGGTTCAAACCCCAGGCCTCCTCGACCCGTGTGCAGCTGGCCATGCGCAGTGCTGATGCGCGCAAGGAGTGCCGTGCCACACAAGGGTGTCCCCCGCGTGGGGGAGCCCCCACGCGCAAGGAGTGCGCCCCTGAGGAAAGCCGCCCAGCGTGAAAAGAAAGTGCAGCCTGCCCAGGAATGGCGCCGCCCACACTTCCTGTGCCGCTGACAACAGAAGCGGACAAAGAAATAAGACGCAACAAATAGACACCAAGAACAGACAACGGGGGGGGGGGGGGGATTAAATAAATAAATAAATCTTTAAAAAAAAAAAAATTACCATACAACTGAACAATCCTACTTCTAAGTATATACCCAAAATAATTGAAAGCATGGACTGGAACAGATATTTGCACACTGATGCTGATAGCAGTATTAATCACAATTGCCAAAAGATGGAAGCAACCCAAGTGTCAAAGAAATGGATAAACAAAACGTCCTTCTCAGTTGTTCTGTTCTCTTCAGGCTGTAGCCTATCAGGCGAATGGCTCATCTCTCCCCAGGAACCCTGGATCAAAATTGACAGAGCTCTCTCTCTCTTCCCATCTGTCTTCTTGAGTGAGTGTTCATTTATATAGGCCCACCAAGGAGGCAGGGACTCGACCTGTGTCACGCTTTACTTATGTGGTCGAATCAAAGCCCTAATCTTAACAGGTAATTTAATCAAGGCATGCAGATGAATCTAATGCAAACAAAGGGTATCACACCCAGAGGAACAGATTAATTTACAAACATAATCTTTCTCTTTGGGGGATTCATAAAATAATCTCAAATTGTCACAAAGAATATCGAACAAAATTTTAAAAAGACAGAAATACAAAGACAAGTAAATACTACAAGAGATGATCCTGGATGGGATCTAATGGAAGAGAAAAGGCTCAAAAGAATATTATAAGGACATGAAAAAATTGGAATAAAGACTATGAGCTTTTTATCATATTAAATTTCTTGAACTTCGTAACTAATGTAGTTACATAAATGAAGATCCTTTTTCTCAGGAGATGGATATGGAAATATTAAGTATCCAATGAGCATGATGCATACAACCTAGTCTCAAATGTTCAGAAAAAAGACTTAGAAGTAGACAGAGAAATGTATGTATGGATGGATGGATGGATGGATGGATGAATGGATAAAATGAATTGGCAAATGTGGCAAAATGTTAAAATTGGTGGATGTGGGTAACTGGATTAATGGGGTGTGTTGGCTTTCTGTTATTTTTGCATCTGTCCTGACATTTGAAATTATTTCAAAATTAAAAGTTTAAGGAAAAGCAATCTAATAAGTTAAAAGTTACTCATCATCATTACTCACCTGGGAAATATAAATGTCATGCCACTACACACTGACCATAATAGTGAAAATTTAAAATTTCTGACAATATCTAATTTTGACAAGAATACAGAAGAACTGGAACTATCACACACTGCTGATAGATGTAAATTGGTACAGCCACTTTGAAAAACAACAACCTAGCAATTCTACTCCTAGGTATACCCAAAAGAAGTAAGATCATATAGTCATTAAAAGACATATAAGAATACGCACAGCAGCTTTATTCAAAATAGTCACTAGAAATAATTCAAATATCCACTAACATAAAAACAGTGATTCATTCATTCAATGGAATACCACACAACAATAAAAATTAAGTACTGCTATATGCAAGAACATGGATGAATATCACAAGCACAATGGTGAGTGAAAAAAAGTCATTCCATTTATATGAAGTTCAAAAATAGGCAAAACTAATGATAATCGAATCTAATAACATAATCTGATGATAAAAATCAGAATAGTGATTACTTGGGGAGAAGTTGGTACTGTCAAGCAAAAGGCATTAAGGAGGCTTCTGGAATACTGGAATGTTCTACATCTTCATGTGAATTTATAAGGGTCTATACATAATGAAAAATCATCATGCTGTATAACTAATATTTGTGCATGTTACTGAATGCATGCTATACCTCAATTTTAAACACTGGGGTATTTCAAATGGGTGTTCAATTGTGTACACACATGAGACAAATCTGACTACTACAGAGGATATACTGTGTAATTTTTAAAAACTTTAAAAAAAAACAAGACTAGGAGAAACATGGTGTAATTTTTAGCCTATCACTATAATTTAGATATGTACCCTTAAAAAAGTTTTTAGTTTATGTACTAAAGTAGATTAGTACAGATAAACCTTAATGTTCTTTCTGAGTCTTTGAAATAAACTACTTAATTAAAAAATCAAATTGTTGAATTTTAACTGCCACATAGTCACCTAGGATCTGAATTTAACAAAACTGAGTTAGCTCTTGTAATTCTAACTCATGAAGGTTAAAATCAGATACTATATGCTGCCTTTTATTCCAAATCACTATGAAACTGTAGGCAGGCCAAAATCAATTTGTGGGGGGTTATTCTCTGTTCCTGTAACCTTTTCTTCTGAGTTTGTTTAACTGCATATCATATAATCTGAGCAAACACAGAAAACACTCACTCTTGTCCCTCAGATGACCTTTGTGACACAAGAAACAAAAGTTACCTCCCTCAGAACCAAGACTACAAGGTCAGGGAGACATCAGAAGCAAATCAAATACATGCAAGAGGGCCTTCAATGAGGAAGATTTAGCCTAAACATATGGACAGCTCTATAATTAATCAATTAGACTATGCCAAATCAAACCTCCCCATTTCTGTTCCCACTTCTCACCTCCCATTTTCTTAAAATCTCCCCTAATCTCAGATCAGGGAGACAGATTTGAACCATGGCTCCTGTCTCCATGCCAAACACCCTTACATTAAAACTCTCTTTTTTCAAAGTTCCAATGTCATAGTATTGGCCTCTGTCTGTATCAGGCAGCAAGTTCTTGCTCAGTAACAACTATACCTGTATTTATTTATTTATTTTTAAAGATGTATTTAATTCTCTCCCTTCTCCCTTTCCCCCGAGTTGTCTGCTCTCTGTGTGTTCTTCTGTGACTGCTTCCATCTTTACCAGCGGCACCGGGAAGCTGTGTTTCTTTTTGTTGTGTCATCTTGTGTCAGCTCTCCGTTGGCGCCATTCTTGGGCAGGCTGCACTTTCTTTCACACTGGGCGGCTCTCCCTATGGGGCACAATCCTTGTGCACGGGGCTCCCCTACGCAGGGGACACCCCTGCGTGGCAGGGCACTCCTTGTGCGCATCAGCACTGTGCAGGGCCAGCTCCACATGGGTCAAGGAGGCCCGGGGTTTGAACCGTGGACCTTCCATGTGGTAGGCGGACGCCTTATCCACTGGGCCAAGTCCGCTTCCCTATACCTGTATTTAAGTTCATCCACTTAGCCTAGACATTCTGACACCACCCCTTCAGCAGCCAAGAAGACTGACAGCCAGATTACCTTTCTTTTCTTTTCTAAGAATGGTTTATTCATTTTCTAGGTCCTACTCAAACACTATCTTCTTTAAAATGTCATCCCTCCTACTGCCATTCAGTCAAAATTAATTGTTGCTTTCTCCATGCACCCACAGCATGTTGCTTGTACTTCTAATATAGCTCTTCTTTCAATCTTATTTTAATCAAATTATAATTACTTGCTTCCAGGTATGCAAGTGGTCCCTTTCCAGAGAAAGGATATTTCCACTCAGCCAGCTAGATCAACCAAATCAACCCTAAAAACCAAAGGGTAACAGACAGCACAGAAACATCACCTTTGCATATGAGTCTATGTTAATGGTGGCAAAGTGAAATAAAGATACTAAACCACCCCTGCACCCTACTCAAAGCAGGCAAGATTACAATGAATATTCACAATACTGAACTAATTCAAGTCCTTACTTTACCCTTTTCTCTAGTAATATAATGAAATATCCAAAAGCATATGGCTAAAAAAGGAGTAAATTAGGCCTGTTATGAAGAAACAAATTATTAAAATAATAAATTTTTATATTCATAAATGGTTGGGGCAGAGGCAAGTGTAGTACTTGGACACTATATATCCAGCACCCCTTTTCCGTTCACTGACGCTGCTCTTGTCCACATACATACAACATAACTTCTATCCCCTGATCAAAGATTATTAGTCCAAGACAATCAAATTTTTCTTTGAAAATTTTTCAAACACAAAAATAAAGTCTGTCTCTCTCTGAATGGCTAAAATGGTAATTTGTAAACAACTAGGAAGCTGTCGATGGGAATGTTTTTTCCAACATGGAAAAGGAAGATCTGAAGAAGAGAAAATGAAGGGGATTTAAAATGTGAAACAAAGATGAGAAACAGTCCTAAGGGCCCCAACATTGAGTTCAATATTCCTAAGGCCTCATCCTGTATTTCGGTAAGACAATTATCCCAATATTGTTATAATAAATATTCCCTTGTATTAAAGCTAATTCAATTTAAACTGTTGCAAGCAAACAATTCTGTGATAGACTGTAACTTTTGGTGATTCCTCCTTCGGTAACTTGGGGCTGAACCTGTGACTGTTTTGACAGGGAGAATAATGACAGAAATGAAGCTGTGCCAGTTTGGGACCTAGCCCTTAATTGACCTGGCATCTTCTGTTTGCTCTCTCTCACAACTCTTGGTCTTGGAATATTCCTTAACCCAGCCATCATGACATGAAGCAAATGAATCAGCCACATGCAGAAACCCACATACAGGAGAACCAAAGCTCTGGCCAACAGTTCCAAATGAGATCCCAGTCAAGCTTCCAAATAACTGTAGCCAAAACATAATTCCACTCATAACACCCAAAGCAGAACCACCCTATTAATTCACAGAAATATAAGAGATATTAAATTGTAGTTTAAGTTACTAAGTTTTGTGGTGGTTTGTAACACAAATTCTAACTAATACAGAAGTTCAATTTATATGCAAGTAATTCTGAATTAGATTTTTCTCAAATTGACTGTGTCTTAAAGTAAGGGCCAGCAAGATATGGCCCACAAGTCAACTCTGGTCTTGTTTTTGTAAATAAAATTTTTGTAAATAAAATTTTACTGAAGCACAGTTGTGTTCATTTACATATTATCTATGGCTGCTTCATTACACAAAGCTGAATAACTGTGACAGAAATCTTACTGTCCACAAAACCTAAAATATTTACTATCTGTTCCTTTACAAAAAAAGTTT
This sequence comes from Dasypus novemcinctus, assembly GCF_030445035.2. Lineage (NCBI taxonomy): Eukaryota > Metazoa > Chordata > Mammalia > Cingulata > Dasypodidae > Dasypus > Dasypus novemcinctus. Next base: position 43,755,516 of record NC_080675.1, read on the forward strand.
GGCAAACCAAACTTACAATACTAAACAAGTACTTAACAGAACTTGGCAAGTGTTTTAATATATAAACAACTTAAAGCGTAATACTTTAAAACCAAACTCTTAGGCTTAAAGAATGACATTATAAATATTTAGTAACCTAACACTACACAGCACATCATGTGCTACCTATTGAACTGGGCTGTACTGTATGTTAAAAAGGTAGGATATGGCCAGGTTAATATATCATTGATGGACAGGAAAACAACAGTATTAAAATCAGGTCTTGGGGGAAACGGACTTTGGCCCAGTGGTTAGGGCGTCCGTCTACCACATAGGAGGCCCGCGGTTCAAACCCCGGGCCTCCTTGACCCGTGTGGAGCTGGCCCATGCGCAGTGCTGATGCGCGCAAAGAGTGCCGTGCCACGCAAGGGTGTCCCCCGCGTGGGGGAGCCCCATGCGCAAGGAGTGTGCCCGTGAGGAAAGCCGCCCAGCGTGAAAAGAAAGAGCAGCCTGCCCAGGAATGGCACCGCCCACACTTCCCGTGCCGCTGACAACAACAGAAGCGGACAAAGAAACAAGACGCAGCAAATAGACACCAAGAACAGACAACCAGGGGAGGGGGGGTGGAATTAAATAAATAAATAAATCTTTAAAAAAAAAAAAAATCAGGTGTTGGGAAACGGATGTGGCTCAACCAATTAGGCAAGATGATACAAAAAAAGGAGACACAGAGGAGAGAAAATAAGAGATGCAGCAGACCAGGGAGCTGGGGTGGTACAGGACATTGAAGGCCTCTCTCCCACTCCAGAATGTCCCAGGATCAGTTCCTGGTGCTGCCTAAAGAGAAGACAAGCAGACACAGCTAATGAACACAGAAAACAAACAACAGGCATGGGGGGGGGGGAAGATTAGAAATAAATCTTAAAAAAAAAGTTTTAATTAGCACTCAAATTGTACTTGCTTTCTCTTTCTTTCACAAGTTTCTGCATTTGTATTAACATTTGCAGCATTAGGCCAATGCAATTAGCCATGATGCTGAAGTCTCAAAGTACAAAGAAATAAATAAGTAAAACTATTCATGGGAAGTGGATATGACTCAGGTGACTGGGCTCCTGCCTACCACAAGGGAGGTCTGTTCATTTCCTGGAGCCTCCTGGAGAAGAAAAGCAAGACAGCAAGCTGACGTAATAGGCTGGCACGATGGGCTGACACAGCAAGATGGCATAACAAGGAGACACGAAGAGGAAACACGAGACAGACAACAAAGCAGGGAGCAGAGGTGGTTCAAGCAATTGAGTGCCTCTCTCCCACATAGGGGGATCCCGGGTTCAGAGAAGAGAAGCAGACACAGAGAGAACACAACAAATGGACACAGACAGCAAGTGCAAACAATGAGGTAGGGGGATAAATAAATAAAATAAATCTTAAAAAAAAAGCAAAACTATTCATTATAGTAACACCCAGTCATCTTCAATGCCCCAAACCAAAAGTGAAAATACGTGTTCCTTAGACCTTCATTTCAAGCCTAAATGAAAGTAATATCATACATAATTCTTAACAAGGCTGTTTATGTGATTCCCAAGATATAGTAGATTAGAAACTAGAAGGGAAAGGCTAAGTATATAAAATTACAGCTAAAAGCAAATATTATATAGAACTATTCTATCACACCCCACAAAAACAGATACTCGTAACAGAGTATAGAAATAGAAACAGAATTTGACCAAGATTTAATTTGATGAAACTTAAACTTACTTCTCCTGGACGGCAAGTCCCTCAGGTCCTTACACTATTCGGGTGCCTGAGAGGCTTCTAACTAGACAGTACTTTAACTTCCTCTTCCTGCCATGCCTTTATAGACTCCAGGTTTCTTTAATTATTGCAAAGGAAATTTTCAGAACCAAATGGTCCTAAAGGCAACTGCAGTAAATCACTCATCTGTAACCCCTTTACTCTCTTCCAGTGCTTTTCCACTAACCCACAGTGGGCCCTTAAAATGCTTGTTGTCCTTTGTTTCAATAGAATTGAGCTACCATGATAGCTATGAATAAAGTCTTCCTTGACTATTTCACATTGTCCAGTGCAATTTTTTCTTCAACAAATTGCTAAGAGAACAGTCATAACCACCGAACCTTGAGCAATGTACTTAACCTGTCTAACTTCTCAGTCTGTACAAGGAATAACATAAAAGGTTGTGAGAATTAAATAAAGTGTACAAAGTGCATAGAGCATATAAGTGACCAATAATGTTAATTATAATTATTTGAACCTAATTAAACAAAAATAAATAAACTACATCCAATATCCTCTATCTTAGAAAGAAGGAAATGTGTAAAGTTTTAAAAATGTGTCAAAAATGGCTTGACATAGGCAGATTTCACAAACTGCCACATTAAACTAAGTATCAAACAAAAGTGCTCCTGAGAGCTCTAGGGACATTTGGATACCACAGAAGCCACACAGCCTCATGAAATAAACACCCCCTCAGCAGATCCAACCTGGAAATATAAATGAAAATCTATTTCCCCAATATAACATAGTCATATGCTTTTATAATTCCCTAATCATGATTCTTCTACTCCTTTTATTTGAACCTAAAATCTTCAATGTACCTCTTAAGTATATTTCTCAGAGACTTAAAAGGATTCTTCTACTCCTTTTATTTGAACTTTTTATTTGACATTTTAAGTTTTGAACCTAAAATTTGCAATGTACCTGTAAATTATGTTTCTCAGAGTTGTGACCAACTCCTACTCTCCAGTTCTTCACGCTTGTCCTGGACAACTAATAGAACGATAAGATAAACCAGTCCCATCCCCAAAAACAAGGAGTGTTAGAGGTTTCTCTCTTACAAGATTTATAGGGAAACGGACTTGGCCCAGTGGTTTGGGCATCCGTCTACCACATGGGAGGTCCGCGGTTCAAATCCCGGGCCTCCTTGACCCATGTGGAGCTGGCCCACGCGCAGTGCTGATGCGTGCAAGGGCAAGGGTGTCCCCCGCGTAGGGGAGCCCCACGCACAAGGAGTGCGCCTGTAAGGAGAGCCGCCCAGCGAAAGAAAGTGCAGCCTGCCCAGGAATGGCGCTGCCCACACTTCCCGTGCTGCTGACGACAACAGAAGCAGACAAAGAAACAAGACGCAGCAAACAGACACAGAGAACAAACAACCGGGGGGGGTGGGATTAAATAAATAAATAAATCTTAAAAAAAAAAAAAAGGAGCAGGAGAAAACCTTTAAAAAAAAAAAAAAAGATTTATAATGATTAACTGACCCCAAGGTTTACAATGGTTAACCAACAATGGCGTGCATTCCTGTGACACACAATGGCCCCCCATCCAGAGCCTATGTGTTCAGACACAGTTCATTTCCTCACAAGAATAAAGGAGCCACATGGCACCACCAACCCCTTCCGCATCCCTAAAATTCACTATCCCTAGCCCACCACACCCTAGCCATCCCTATTGGCCCTCGGGTCTTACCCAAGCCCCAACTCCCTCCCACTGACTAAGCATTTTCCCACCTATAGATGTACCGTATAAATTCATGACTGCCACTGCCAGAGGCAGGCTGAAGTCTCTCTTCAGACCCTGGCCATGACAGCAAGGGGGCTGAAGTCTAATCTTTAGATCCCCTCCATTGTGAGAGCTTCCCAATAAACTTCCTGCCCACAATCATGTCAGTCTCTGTGTCCCAGTGAGCACCTTTTCTCTAACAAGGAGTATCTTCAGTTGCAAACAAAACAATTCCTTTCCTCTGCCCCATAATATCTATGTCCCTTCTCAGACTGAAGCAGACAGAGTGGACACTGTCCCAAATCCCTCTAGACTGAGGAATGAATAAAAATAAGGGTGGAGTGTAACGACAGACCAAAGCAGACTGTTATTGTAGTACTCATCTTCTGTTAACAGAGTAACTTTTAACATTGATATAAAAAAAAAGTTGTAACCAAGGGTTAAAAATTAACAAGTAATTATGATTGCCAAATTATTATATAGATGCTTTATATTATAAAATAGCAAAAGGTTAATACCTGAAATTACTCACAAGCTGGCTAGAGTGGAACCAACCCTCTAGCCAGCTTACTCTAGACTTAACCTCACCTTTGTGTATGCTTGCTATTGTGACAGTAATTCTAGGTTGAGCTCACCCTTGGGTATGCCTACTATTTGGATGGTAACCACTCCACCTTCTTCTGTTTAATATCCATATGGAAAACCTTGTGACTGACCTCTACTCTTTGCTTTCCTATCTCAGAAACTTGATATGAAACTCTCAGAAACTTGAAAATGATTGTACCTTTGTAACACCTCCCTGGTTTGAAGCCAATCACACTTGTTCAACCCCTTAATGTTTATTAATGAAGGAACCTGTGTCCAGCTCCACCCCAATTATTCATTAGCACCCTGATATTATGAAATATTAAAATTTCTGCAGATCAGAGAGGTAGTTGGGGCCAGGAGGCCACTGTATTCCATTGCTTACACAACAAGTAAAACTCTTTGAACCCCAGGTGTCTCAGGAATTAGCTTTAAAGACATATTGGGAGGAAGGAATCTGCTTTTGCTCAGTATCCAAGTAAAATGGCTTGACATGAAAACAGTTTTGTTGTTGGTTCAATTAAGCTGAATTTAGTTAAATTAGAAAGGAATTTGGTCTACAGAAAAAAAAAAAAAGTTTGGTGAAAGTCCTGGCTCCAGAGGGGAGTGACAGCCTTTACATCCTCAGAATTTCCCTGACAGGGGTGTTTTTGTTATTCATGATGGGCCCAGAACCACAGGCACTAATGAGATGACAGGGTGGGGCTAGTCACACCAGTAGTCTTAGGGTGGGAGGCTAGCCATACTTGGAAGAACAACTCTGATTTGGGGGTTGGGACTTAGAGCTAAATCTTGTCAACCCAGCCTTCTAGACATCTGGGAAGGGAGAGAATGTAGACTGAGTTCAATCATGCAGGTACTGATTCCACCAATCATGGCTACAAGAGGAAACCCCACAAAAACTTGGGACACTTGACGTTCAGGGGAGCTTCTAGGATTGATAAAACACATCATACTCATATGTCCCTTTTGGTTTCTTATTAGTATTCCTTACACTATAATAAAACTATAATTTTATGAATAGCCGTTGATCAGATGTGGTGGAGGCATGAGCACCCAAAATTGGGACTGGTGTTAAAAAGGCAATTTTGTAGAGTTGCCCTTGACGTGAGAAGTCTAAACTAACTCCGGGTAGACTCAGAAATGAATTGGATTGAATTTCTGCAGTATTTACAGATGATGTCAGAAGTTTCAGAAGTTTCTGCAACTTACATAGTTATCTAGACCAAAAATAATATATAGAAGCACTTTCTTTATTCCATGAAATGCAACATAAATGAAGATTAATTTGTCAATATACAACTTGACTGAATAATGCTTTTATGTTAGTGCTAGAATATAAACTCCAAGAGCACTAGAACTGTGTCTTACTCCCTATTGAATAAAGCCCTACTTTAGCACACAGCTGGCATGCTGAACACTGAATATGTTATTTCATGTTTCTCATATTAACCCTACAAGGTAATTACCCCCATTTAAAGCTAAGGAAATAAAATAAAATAAAATATGGTTGAGTATCTTAAAAGTGGTAGGTGTGGTAGAACTTTTGACTCCTATCAGTGCTATTTTGATGATCACAATTAATCTTGAAAATAAGTGTTTTCATAATTTCTTTTACTTAAATTTTCAAGTTTCCATTTTTTAAGATGACATTAAGTTTGATCTCTCTAAAAATAATCCTTATGTAGAGTGTGCCCACCAACTAAGAAGCAATATATTAAGTTTGATATATTTCAAATACACAGAATTATTAATATCATCCTTTTACCAGGAATAAATATATAGCTTTTCAAAAATATTCAACCACACTCCCTCTATCCTGAATGGTAATTTTAGTAATAGACAAAATTTTAGTTACCTAAATGTTTCTGGGGAACTGCTTCTTAAACTATAATATAGATGCACATCATCCATTTTTTTTTAAATATTAAATGCCTTCTATGTAATTACTTCATTAATAGGTGCTATGATAAAAGGACGCAAAAGAAATAAAGAAACACAGTCATCTTCTAAAAGATCTTTAAAATCTAGTTTGAAGAAGATGAGTATACATAAAGCTACTAGCAAAGTTCACCAAAGTGATACATGAAGAGGAAAGAAACTAAAGTTATTGAGTATGTACTCCAAAACAAGATCTATACATGTGCAAGGCATTTTCACATACATTATCTCAGATAATTCTCATAACACTAAGTAGATATTGCCATTTTCAATTTTGGAGAAGGAAACAAATTCAGAGATATTAAATGATTTCTCAAAGTAATGGGCAGATCAGGGTCAGAAATCCAAGTCTGTTCAACTCTAAAGCCCTTTAAAGAAAAAATACACCATTTAGCTTCTAACAGTACATGATTACAGGATATAGACAACATTTATAAACAGTTTATAAAAAGCATTCATTTATAAAAGGCATCACTGTAGAGAATAATTCCTAGGAAATAATTTGTTGAGAAGTGAGGCTTAAACTAAGTCTGAAATTAAGACTTTTGGCACGAAAATTTCTAAATTTTTTGCCTTTGATTTATACTAATAGAATCTAGTCTCTGAAAATTTGGTCTTTTCTTTCATTTCTTATTTTCTTTCATTTTGAAATTATAATCTCAAAATAAGACTATAATTCCTATTATTAAAAAAAAACAACTAAATCTGATGGCACATATTTCTCTTTACAGCTGGTCAGTATACTAAAGAACAGGAATATATATTGCAAGGAAAGCCTAAGAGATCCTACAGAACAATTCTTCATTTTAGTGGTGAGAAAAACAGAGAGAGTGTTAAGTAATATGCTCAAAGTCACAAAGAATTACTGGTCAGATCATTCTTTTGATCAGGGGTTCTTAACCAGAGATCAGTGGGCCCCCCAAGGGAAAGATTTCAGGGGGTCCATGAGCTTAAATTTAAAGAAATCAATTTATTATCTTTATTTTCTCTGACCTCTAACTGAAATCTACCATTTCTTTCACTTATGAATTTACGCAATAAATAAATTACAGTAGTACACATTTCACCTGACTGGCAAAGGGGTCCATGGAACAAAAAAGGTTAAGAACCCGTGCTTTCGGGAAGCAGATGTGGCGCAACTGATAGAGCGTCCGCCTACCATATAGGAGGCCCAGGGTTCAAACCCAGGGCATCCTGACCCGTGTGGTGAGCTGGCCCACATGCAGTGCTGACGCGCACAAGGAGTGCCCCGCCACAAAGGAAAGCCCCAAGCACAAGGAGAGCCACCCACACAGAAAAAAAGTGCAGCCTGCCCAGGAGTGGCACCACACACAGAGAGAGCTGATGCAGCAAGATAACGCAACAAAGAGACACAGATTCCCAGTGCTACTGACAAGAATGCAAACAGACACAGAAGAACACACAGCAAATGGACACAGAGAGCAGACAACTGGGGTTTGAGAAAGGAGGAAGGAAAGAGAAATCTTTAAAAAGAAAAAAAGAACCCCTGCTTTCGATAATCAGAGCTCCTTAAATTTTTATGCTGAAGTACCAATAACAGAGAATGATGGGTCTAGAGTTATATAGTGGATCAACTTGAATTTTCTTTTACATCTGATTTTGTCTTAAAAACTCATGTACTTTCTTTCGCACTGGGTGGCCCTACTTACGGGGCGCACTCCTTGCACGTGGGGCTCCCCTACGCGGGGGACACCCCTGTGTGTCAGGGCCCTCCTTGCATGCATCAGCACTGCACATGGGCCAGCTCCACATGGGTCAAGGAGGCCCAGGGTTTGAACCGTGGACCTTCCATGTGGTAGATGGACACCCTAAAGTGCAGCCTGCCCAAGAAAGGTGCCGCACACACAGAGAGCTGATACAACAAGATGACACAACAAAAAGAAACACAGATTCCCAGTGCTGCTGATAAGGATAGAAGCAGTCACAGAAGAACACACAGTGAGTGGATACAGAGAGCAGATAACTGGGGTGGGGGGAGGGGAAGTAGAGAGAAATAAAAAATAAATAAATCTTTAAAAAAAAAAAAACTCATGTAAATTCCACACTCTGTGCCTTATTTACTTTAGCATTATCTTAATATTAATATTGCTTTCAATTACTTCCTCTAAAGTAAAATGGTTTCTTCAAAAATTATGATACTTTTTCTCATATCTTAGAACCTAAGCCATGACACATTGCCATGTTCCCTAGTTTGAGAAACGAGGCACTAATTGTGCTGCTTTCACCATCTCATTCCCATGCTCCTTTAATTTTCACATCAGAAAAAATTTTGAAAAGCACAGTAAATTTAATCCCAGTCTTTCAAAATGTATAATTCATGGCAAGGCTACTGTAAAAGTTTTTAGGGATTTTTTTTGGGGGGGTGAGGGGATTTTAATGAGAATTTTTAACTAGTTCTTACTTAGTACAAATTAATTGATTAAATACAAATTAGCTTATCAACTCTTTAAGCAACACAAAATTACATGGCAATATTTTGTTAGACATTTACTTTTTCAAGAGATTTCTTAAAAAAGTTTTCTTTTTTTAATATAAATCAGACTGCATACTACTCATATTAGTTATAGTCCCAATTACTTTTAATCAGGTTAAATAATCTTTTCTCTTCCTTGATATTGATTTTCTCTGCCCAGACATGAAAAAAGAAATCTCTTATGATTTCATTACTTTTTCTTTATAAGTATCTCTTTTTCTAGCATCTCGAATTCCAAATATACTGTCATTCTTCAATACTATTTACAGGAGCAAAGTAAAGATTTTATGTATTTTAGTCAAATGTTTGAAGAAAAGCATCCTGTTCAACTTAACCAGGAATCTATCACCAGTAAGAGTAAAAACAGACTCACATTTATCACCTCTTCACCATTAGCATATTGTTGATTCTCCACTGCATACCTCAGTTTGAAGTTAAATCATCTTGCGTTTTAATAAAGTTAAAACTCTTATTATATAGCACCATATGTGTGAATAGTTTACACATATGGCCAGTGGTGATGTATTTACTATATTCATAAGGAATTAACATTTCCCTACTTTGATTAAACATTTAATTCTCTAACACATTGCTTTCAACCAAAAATTCATGAAAGAACAATCTAGTTTAAAAGGCTTCTTAACAATAATTACATTAGATCGATATTAAGAACACAGATAAAAAATTGAAAAACAAAAACAAAAACAGGTATGTTTGCCAGAACACACAATTACATGTGGTAGGATTCAAGTTCTGTTTGTAATAGTGATTTGCCTACTTACAACATCTATTCTCAAAACAAAGATATATTTATAAAACCTTATCAATAAATGGGCTTTTCAAAAAATAATATTGGCATTTATATGTACAAGGATAAGTTTGAGGAATGAAATAAAAATAAATGATCAAAGAATTCTAGAGTATTAGATTATCATCTCCTTAGTTGAACTTGATTTTTCAACAAACTGAATGACTTTTATTTACAAGTGACTAAAATACTACCTAAATGTAATATTTTTGGTGTTCTAGTTTACAATTAGCCTTTTACCTAATCTTTACAACCTAGTCTTATATTTGTTCCAGTATCTCTAGATTTCAAACTACAGATTAGTGTAACAAAAGGGTAATTACCAGAGCAAAAATATGATTTTAAATAATGCCCTCTCCTAAAAATTGGCACCCATTAGTGCCAGATCCATGCTACTGTTAGTGAAAAATTAGGCTTTAGGTTACCATCTTTAATTAAGTACCTTGGTACCAAATGTTAGCAGTGACTAATAAGATATTAAATAGCCAATGAAACAGAATCTTTTTGATTCTATATTATATAAATACACGTAGTATTTCCTTGATGATGTTTCTGTGGAGTTTTTATAACGGTAGAAGTAGTATACTATCTTAATAAAAAGTTTCTTTGAGAACAGAAAAAAGTAGGTGAAAAATGGCATTTGAAATATAGTGAGCCTGGTATGTAATTGTTAAGACTGACTATAATTTACTGTAACTGTCAAATAAATAAACAAATAAACCAGCTGGTTGCCATACACCTTGTTTCTAGTTTCAAAGCAGCAAGTATTTTTTTATTTACCTCATGTAATTCATTATTACATTATGTTCAGTCTCTGTTAAAAATAGCAACAGAAGTGGAGAATATTAGAAACAGGTATATTAAAAACTAGACCTTAGGTCATCAAAGACTATATAACCTTCATTTCTGACAAATCAACATAAGAGAGTTACTAATAAGGATAATGTTCCGGGAAGCAGTGTGGCTCAACTGATACGGCATCTGTCTCCCATATGGAGGGTCCAGGGTTCAATACCCAGGGCCTCCTGACCTGTGGGGTCAGCTGGCCCACACGCAGGGCTGCCGCGCAAAGGAGTGCCATGCCACTCAGGGGCGCCCCAGCGTAGGGGAGCCCCACGCACAAGGAGTGAGGCCCGCAAGGAGAGCGGCCCCACGTGAAAAAAAAAAAGCACAACTCCCAGAAGTGGCGCCGCACACACGGAGAGCTAACACAGCAAGATGACACAACAAAATACAGATGCAGTTTCCCAGTGTCACCTTATAATACAAAAGGATACAGAAGAACACAAAGTGAATAAACACAGAGAACAGACAATGGGAGGAAGGATTAAAAAAAATAATGATAATGTTCTAAGAGATGGAAAAACGATCTTCAACATAAATTGCTTCCATGTACAATCTACTTTACATACATACTACTTCATTTTCCTTGATAAAATAATTAGTAAAACTAAAATATCTGTTACACTAATTATCATATTTTGAATTCCAAGTCCTAAATGATTCAAGATGGCCAACCAAAATAGAAATTTCTATGCTAAATATTTATTTCTACCATTATTATTTCAAAATCCCAATGCAGTTCACTCATTTTATGAGAAGTTTCAACAAACTGCATACTATATTTTCCAAATTCATAGCTGAGAAAAAGATTGCAAAAAACATCTGGAGGATGTAAAGCTTCAAAATATAAATATTATCTTTCAATGGGTAATCAAAAATGTCAAAAGGAAGTCAATTAAAGACTTTAGAGGGGAATGGATGTGGCTCAAGCTGTAAGCACCTGCTTCCCACATAGGAGGTCCCAGGTTCGGTCCCCAGTGCTTCCTAAAAACAAAACAACAAATAAGCAAAGAAATGAAAAAACTAACTCAAGGGAGTCGATGTGGCTCAGTGGTTGAGTGCCGGCTTCCCACATACTAGGTCCCGGGTATAATCCCCAGCCCCGGTACCTCAAAAAAAAGAAAAAAAAAGACTTTAGAAATGGCAATACAATTTCACCAAAATACTATCAAATGCATTCTAAATTGTGTGGGTCAGTAGACCACAATTTTCACTATCTTTCTAAAATAGATTTAGATAAAATACTTAAAGTCACATTTGTGGAAGAAATAGAGGCTATTTTACAAAACAAGCCCTCCATAATAGAGTCACGAATTTATAACTCATGAAATCACAGTCGTAAGGGTGGCCTTTTAACTCACTTTTCTGAAGTATGAAATCATATTACTTAAGTTCAGTAAAGAATAATTTCACATAGTAAAACTGCACACTTTAGTTCTAGAAGACAGTAAATTGTACAACATAGTTTAATTTTTGTAGTCTCCCCCTCCCCAAAATCACATGTAATGTCAAAACCATAGAAACTAAGCTTTTTCTAAGGAAAATTCACTATTCACAGACTGAAAATAGGTGCTTTTTCCTCTGATTCTCCATGTTCCCATGCTCTATGACAATAGATAATATTTGTATCAGTAACTTTTCAAGAAAAACCCTCAGAGTTATCTGACTTCAGTATCAAATGCTCTTGTCCTCTTATTACCACTTCTCCCAAATCTGCAGCTTCTCTTTTATTCCTTCAACTACATCCTTATTCCTGGACTTTTTCCCCTAGAGTACTGTACCTCATTCTCAAGAGACAGCTTCTCCAGGTTGTCTTTTAAATCCACTGCCAAAGTTATCTTCTCTCCTTGACATTTTGTCTATGTCACCTCCTATCCACTTAGGATTTCCAAGGCCTTTGCACTGAATCTTCATTCTGTTCAAGAGCCTCATCCTCACCTACATACTTATTTTTAAGATTTCCGCTGACTCCAACTCCCCTTAAAATGCCAGACTCTGCCTCATCATGTTCTTTCATAATCTGTAACACATATTCCTCAACAATTTAAGGTGTTGGTGGAGGGGTGATGTATGGGAATTCTGCTTATTATGAAGAGTGTTTTGCAATCTCACAATTTCTCTAATTAAAAATATATATACTACATATGGGGGGAAAAGGTACATTCTTCTTGTCTCTGACAAATGTACCAAATACTCCCTTCAAGTAATCATACTTGCTAATATCCATCTAAATATGGAATTCTTTTTGCATTTGATGGCCAAATGCATAGGTAACTTACTTAAACAAATTTAGTACAATAATTACCTACATTCTTTCTTTAGTTGTTTGCATATCAACGTTACTCTACTGGACAGTAGAGATAACAGAGGCTGCATCTTTAGAAGCAATCCGTACTAAATTAAACTACGAAATAAGGCTTTAGTAAAGAAAATGATTTCTTAAAAATATCTATGGCTTATCTTTTAACTATCTATGGTTTTTCATTTTCATGGCTGTCTCACATATTTTGGTTTCTATTAAACTTCACTTACTACTCTACTAATTTTCAAAGCATGGCTAGAATTTAAAGAGTAAGTTGAGAGTTGATACAGGGTACACTTACATCCGGTGATCAGATTCTTTAAAAAGTAGTAAAGTCAACTCTAAGGATTCTGAGATAACTTGAATCTCCAAAGCAAGGCAACAGTTTCAGAACGAAAAGAAGAGAACAACGCACCTTCTGATTTGGGGGTTCCCTTCTTTGCAACTGTTTTTAGGCTAGTTTCTCTATCTCAGGGGCTTTCAATGAAGAAAACTCAATACACTACGGCTAACATCTGGAAAGAATATCAGGGAAAGGTGATTACTTCACTTAAAAGAGAGAAAGGGGGCTGTGGATATGCCCTTTTCATAAAACTCAGCAGCTAAATTAAGCTTTGCACTCAGTATCCACCGGCAGTCCCAGAGATTTTTCTATAAATCAAGTCTCATTCAGTTTAGTCCCTTCACGAGAACGGCTTCAATCTCTCAGAATTTGACAAGGAAAAAAAAAAAAAGTAAAAAAGAAGTGGAAAAGGGCTATAGGATTCCAGACTCCATCGCTTCTCTTTTTCCGAAATCACACCGCTGAGTCTTGGATTTCCTTCACTCCAAACTAAGCCCTCAGATTCCAAATATAGTTCTTTAACCCCCGCTTTGCCATTTAATTACACACAAACCCTGCCAGCTACAGATCTACAGCAGAAATCCCTACAAATCGTTCTGCTCTTCATCTTGGAAGTCATGCCCTGCAGCAACTGCCTATGGCCGAACTGAGGGATATTACCCAAATATAACGCAACGGAATCAAACATGCAGAGCACACACGGCTTGCGCGAGGGAGGGAAACGCAACCAGGGAAAAGTGCGCTCCTCACAAGCCTCCGGACTACCCTCCAGTGGTGGGGGAGGGGAGAGAGGGGTATTCCAGAAGGGAGGGGGACCGAGGAGCCCGAGTAAGGGAATCCTTTCCTCGCCAGTAAAACGGGCTAGATCCCGGGCCGCAGGCTGCAGCGGTCAGCGCTAGGAAACCGAGAGGCGGACAGAGGGCCCTTTGCTCAGGAAGGCATAAAGCGACACTTTCGAGGTCCCGGCGCAGGCTGATCCCCTCCATCTCTCCGGGAAGGCGAGGGGTGTCCCACGAGTGGCTGAGGGGATGCCCGGTCCGCAAGATGCAGCCTCAAGGCGGGGCAGAGTTTCGCTTGATGAACACCCGTGGTCGCGTCCGGTTGGTGCCCAGGGCAAGCGAGACCAGAGCGGCCCGGGGCTGCCAGGTGGGGAGAGGAGGAAGGGATGGGAGAGGGGTGGAGGTGGGATTCCCCGCTCTCTTGGAAGAGCCTTAGCTGAGGATGCTCCCGGGCAAGCCAAGAGCGGCTTGCTTCAGACTGCGGAGCTGGGATCCCGCCGCCCGTACCCGCATCACCGAGCCCCGCAGCGCCCACCGCGCCGGCGCCTCGATCCCCGGGGACCAGGGACTTCGCCTGAGAAACCACTGGGTCCTGACGTCCCGTAGAGCCGGCCCCAGCTCCCGGGGGACCCGCGGGAACACCCCAACCTCTGACAGCTCTCAGCGGTTGTAAACCGCCCCCCCCTCCCGCGCCCCCTCTTCAGCCTTCCCCCTCCCGGGGGCCGCAGAGCTCCGCGCACAAGCGAGCAGCCTGAGGCAGGTCCGGAACAGCGGCCGCGGCGGTCCCGGACCTTCTCCTCTGGTTACCTGTGAGGACTCCGACACGGATTTGATGGTCGTGGTTAGTGAGAATCATTCCCTCGGTCGCCATGTTTCCCAGCGCAGTCACCGCACTGACAGGAGCCGGGAGAAGCCAGAGCCAGGAGCGCGCGGCCCGGGAGCGCGCTTGCCTCGGAGAGCACAGGAGCGAGGGCGCCCGGGAAGCGTGAGGCTAGAGAGGAAGGAGGGGGAGGCAGCAGAGCCCTGGCCGGCCAGCGCCGGGTAAAGGCCAGGCGAGGAGTCGCGCGAGTCCGCTTAATGGGGCGGAGTCAAGGCGCGCGACCCCGAGTCCGGGTCCGAGGCTGCGAGCTAGGGGTGGAGGACCAGGTGGCCGCACCCAGGGAAAGCTGGGAGGCGTCCGAGCGAGGCCAAAGTGACCAGGGCCGCCCTCCGGAGCGCAAGTCCCAGGGCAGCCCAGACGGCAGGAGTCTAAGGGGAAAGGGAAAACACGCTCCGGAGGTTGCGGGGGCGGACTCAGGGACAGGGGCGGAGCTACCCCCCTCCCGACGCTTGGAACGCGTGGAGAGTGGAGGGACGAGTGAGAGCTTGGTTGCGAAGTGCTGGGAGCGGGAAGGAGCCGGCCCAGCTTGAGGTAGACCGGGTAGCAGTCCCGGACGCGCGAGTAACGCGGGATTGGCTGAGAGAACGCGGAGCGTGAGCGCGCGAACGCATCAAAGCCTCAGCCGAACCCTAGACAGAAGCAATCCCCTGTCGAGCTGGTCGCCGCGGAGGTTGTTGGCCGCCGGGAGCCGGTTCTCCCGGGCTGTCAAACCACGCTCCAGAGGGGGTGGGCGGGGTCAGCACGCAGGGCCCCTCCTCTAAGCCTTCGGGGAGCGACCGTCCACCCCCGGAGGGCGCCGGAGAACCTGGAGGTGGCTTAGAAAGCTGCGTGGGTGACAGAACAGCAGCTACTGTGACAGCCCGCCGTGGGCGAAGAAGGAGGTATCCTGTCCCGCCTAATCTTAGCCGCCTGCTTCCTAAGTCAACTCGCCCTGCCGGAGGATATCCGCTCCCACTGTGCTTTAGGAATCCATCTCCAAAGTCTTGTACCTACAGGACGATCCCCACTAGCGAAGCTCAGTGGTTTGCGACAGAGCATCTTGATATATCTGGCTTTTCTTCCTCGCGTTGTCCATGGTTTTGTCTCAGGTTTCTCTGCCACGGTCTCTTTTAAATGGAAAACACGAATCCGCTTAGAGAATGAGGACATGTTGCTTCCTCCTGAACCACAATCTCAAAACTGGAAATAGGATCCAGGTCGTGGCAATTTGAGTTTCATTTCACTCTTTGTAGGATATGTTTACTATAAAAATGGTTTTTGGTACCATTTATTTTCATATGCTTTCCTTAAAATTCATTACCCGTGGCTATTTTGTGTCAATTTGTTACTGCCTTCTTTCTGGCTCTTCCAACTTCTGAATTTGTGTGTATGAAATTATATATGTATATATATAATGGTTTTTTCCTTATGTTTTCAGCCATGGTCAAACTGGCAAGCATAAAAGTAGAAAGCAAAGTGTCAAAAAAATTACCAACACTATTTGTACATAAAATCTGAGCAGCGTGATGGTTGACGGGTTTTTTTGTTGTTCCGGTTGGGACATGGACTTATTTATCCTCTGAAGAGTCACACGTCATGTATTTCATTTTAAACAATGGGGAGTACAAAGGAGATAATGGATGGAATTGAGATGGGATAAAATTCATGAAATGTGGTTTTTTTTTTAGTTTATGTATTGCTAAAATTTTTGATGTGGTTTAAAAATTGAAGCTGGATCATGAACTCACTTCTAATAATAATCCATCCCACAGAGTGTGCTGGCCAACAGATGAATTAGTTTCAAATTAGGGATACAAATATGAAATTGTGCTCAAAAGAATGATTTCCTTTATCTCAAACTAAAGATGAAAAGCATGTACTTAGTTATTAGAAAATGTCTGGAATTTTTAGATAAGTGCTAAACCTGACTAAGTTCTGTGACCTAAAATAAGTTTGGACCTTTTTCTTCACTCTTCAAATAAGGTGGTAGATTATATAAACACTCCAACTTAGAATATTCTATACTTCATCGTGGAAACAAATTGGCACCTTTATTTCACAAATCAATAGCAGAGGACAGGGACTAAATTTCTGCATCTTTAAAAGTGGTCATGGTGAAATTGATTAAAATTTAATTAGAAAGAGTGAATATAAATTAAGCCATTTAAAGAATATGGAGGATTAACATTTGTTGTATTTTGCAGAATATTTGTACTAAAATTGCTGAAAAAAATATTGCTGGAATTAAACTCCATAATTCTATGATGCTTGTCTTCCAACAATTTTTGTCATGTATTCATCTCTCCCAAATTCAGCAAGCTTCGACAAAGAAGTTTTACACAGAGTAAAACTCAGTGGACTTATTGTCCAGTGTGACCTTTTCTTTACTGATTACTGAATGAGTAGTGCAGTATGTAGGTACCCTTTTACTCTTGTTACAGTGAGGTAGTTCTCCAAAATTCATTCTGAATTAAGTGTTATACCAAAGAAAATTTTTTAGAAGGTAGGAGAAGAGTAGCATTTCCAACTATTGACAAATATTTCAGGAAACGTGGGAGGTAAGGAGAGACTGGAAGTGAAACAGTTGAGAGTTGTATGAAAACAATTAGAAGTGTCCTGGAATTTATTCTTTACATTCTTTAAAGTTTTAATAGTGAAGATTACAGGAGTTTTACATTAACCATCCAAGACTAACAAAAAAATATAGGAAAACATCTAGCTTTTATATTTATCAGTAGAAATGAAGTTTGAGTTTTTTCCAGTAATTGTGTATTTGCATTTGGTCCCTCCTTAGTACTTTTAATTTTCTTTGTGGTTAATCACAGTTTCAATATAAATACGGCAAAAGCTTACTGACCTTTTCTGGAATTAGATTCTCCTCGGTACACTAGATGCACACAAGAATGAGTTTGGAAATGTATGCTTCTTCCTCTAAGGCAGGGGTTCTTAACCTTTTTTGTTCCATGAACCCTTTTGCCAGTCAGGTGAAAACCACCGACCCCTTCTCAGAATGTAGTGGCAGATAGTTTTATGACACTCAACATCGGAGGTAAGAGAAAAAGATAGTAAGTTGACTTTTTTTTTCTATTCAAGCTCACAGACCCTCTGAAATCTTTCCACAGACCCCTTGGGGATCCATGGGCCCCTGGTTAAGAACCCCTGCCCTAAGGTTTATTCTACTTTTGTTTCTTCAGTGGTCAGATCCTCTTTCATGATGAGCTAATGCCCACGAGTAAAACTAGTCAATTAAAAATGGGTGTATTTTTAATGTAACATTTTGTGAGATCTATGTATCTTTTAAAAAAAGAAAAAGAAAAAAAAGGTTCTAGGTAAAGGCAGTGCTGAAAATGCAGACAAGAATGAGAGAAAATAGGCACATCCTAGAATAAAATTAAGCTCTAAAAAAAAAAGTGCAAGCAACATTGAGAATGTACTTAATGCCACCAAATCATAAACTTTAAAATAGTTAAAATGACAAATTTATTGTTATGTGTATTTTACCATCATTTTTTAAAAACACTTTCTTTCCTTGAAAAAAAAAAGCATGTTTACAAAATAGTCCAGCAATCATGTTCCGTTACTAACCCAAATGAGTTGAAAACTTACATCCGCACAAACACCTGCACAATATATAATTGCCAGAAACTGAATGCAACCAAGATGCCCTTCAATAAGTGAATGGGTGAACAAATTGTGGCACATTCATACAATAGAGTATTATTCAGTGATAAACAGAAATGAGCTATCAAACTACAAAAGGAAGGAGGAACCATAAAGCTAGTCTGAAAAAAATATGCACAATATATTATTTCAACTATATCTTTTGGAAAAGACAAAAGTGTAGAGACAGAAAAAGATCAATGGTTGCCAAGGGTTTGGGGGTTGGGGATAAGGGCATTTTAGGGCAATAATACTATTCTATATGATACTATAATGGTGGATACCTGACATTAGGCATTCATCAAATCCACAGAACTATATAGAACACAAAAAAAGAAACCCAAATGTAAACTATGGGATTTAATAAATACTGTCAATATTGGTTCATCAGTTGTAGCAAATGAACGACACTAATGCAAGATGTTAATGGGACAAACTGTTTGGGAGGATGGGGTATTATATATGTGAACTCTGTACTTTCTACACAGTTCTTCTGTAAACCTAAAACTGCTCTGTTTTAGTTTCCTATCTGCTAAAATAAACACCACACAATGGATTGACTTAACCACAGCAATTTATTGGCTCACAGTTTCAGAGACTAGAAGGCTTGCTTCTTCCCAGGGTTGGTATCTTTTGACTGTCTGGCAATCTTTGGGGTTCTTGGCTTTTCCATTACATGGCAATGCACATGGTGGCGTTCTCTCTTCTCGGTTCCGTTGACTTCCAGCTTCTGGTTGCTCCCCATGGCCTTTCTTTGTGTCCAATTTCCTTTGCTTATCAGGACTTTGCCATATTGGATTAAGGCCCACCTTCATTCATTTTGGCATACTGTAAAAAGGTCCTTTGTAGAGTGGGTTCACACCACAGGAATGTATTAAAATTAAAAACATGTTTTTTTCTGGTGACTCATGCAACTCGTGCAATGCCCACACTCCCATCTTGAGTGTGTACTTTCGCTTTACATTAAATTCTTTTGCTACTGTATGACTAGTCTGTGACAGACTGTTAGAGAATAAACCTTGGTGTTCATAGTTTGTCCTGTAATCCCCCTATTTAAACCTTTATAACAGCCTTGGGATGAGAGTAATTAATAATCCAATTGCAAAATTTTAAATTAAAAAAAAAGTCCTTGAAAGCTATGGAATGATTTTTCTAAATTATGATTGAAACAAACAATTATATTCCAGAGCCTAGTAGCTAAGCATGCTTTTGAAATTGTTTACAATTTTTAAAATATTATGAAAAAGAAGTTTCAGTCTCCTATGGAAGAAAAAATTATTGCATAAACTATAATTGTTCCATTTTATTTGATTGGTGTAATCTCCGTAAGTTTATACAGATACTAATAAATTAACATTATAATACTAAATCTTTTACATAATAAAAATTATAAGTTTGTGTTTAATGAAATTAAGTTCAAGAATATAGATCTGTCCTAAAGTCAAATTACTAGTTTCACAGAACAAAATGAGGGATGTAAGACAAGACTTAAGTGGATATGGAAAGAAGTAAAAGGTTTAGAGAAGTAAATTCATAGACAGTGCTGACTAAAAAACTTTTTTTTTTAGCTGACTAAAATTTGATAAGCTTGTTTAAGGAGTATGTTTTGTCCTAAAATAAAATGACTGGTTTTCATGAGGGCAGAGATAAGTAGGACAAGATCTGAATGAATATAAAAAATTGTAGAAGGCTTGTAAAAATAAATTTCATCTGTTAAAGGTTCAATTTGTCTTAAAATGAAGTAACTAGTCTAGAACAAAACTTCTGTAAGTTGTAGTTAATGATCCCTAGAAACAACTTTAGGGAAATTAGGGCCTAGATTGTAAACTCTTACAGCAGTCACATTTATTCTTGGGCTCTGATCTCTAATTATTTCTAAATCTGAGATGCTTTACTCTTTGTGTGTAAACTGATAGCACCCTAGAATTTTTTAAGTACCTGCGTGATACCTGGAAATCAGAGCTAAAGTTAACCAGCTCTGAAAGTAATAAAGAAGTAGCTCTATGGCTACACAAAAAGAGTAGCCATAGAGGAGATGCCACAGGGTGGTACCTGGCTAAGGCACTAGGCAACTCTATTAAATATTCTGACCTAGTTCATTATATACAAGACTGTGAGACCTGTTACATAGCTCCAACCGTATCTGGTGCCTTACAGCAGTGGGCATGTGCACAAAACCAACATACCCTTAAGGGACTGGTAAATAGATGTGTGCATTTAGACCAGACCGCAGCTCCCACACATGGTTTCTCTCTGAGTTATTGGCATGGTCAGTTGGTATGGCCTCTAAAACAATAAAGATACCCGCTATATCACCTGGCCATGCCCCCAAAATGGATGGAAGCACATTGCTGCCAAAGACTCCTGTAGCTTTGCCAGCTAGTGATGACTTATTCTTCTTAGCCATACAGTGGGCACTGCCTCTGGACTAGCTCCATTTCATAGTACCAGAGGATGCTATGCAATAGGCCAGTAGAATGCTGGAGCTAACTTTCTTATTCTCACAAGGGCTGATGGTACTACAGTATGTCAACATCACGAAAGATATAAGTAGAACCTAAAGAAACACAATTGACATTATGGCCGGCTCCTATGGAAGGCTGACACGTGGTGTTGGAAACCTGGATCTCACTTACTCTAAGCAGATGTCTTAAGGCCTATTGGAGAAAGTTGCACTGTTATTTTACTCACCTAGAGAAGATCTTCCCTCCATGCATCTACTTAACATTTGTGTTTTTGTCCTTAGGCTTCTTTCCAGATTCACACGGCTTTTTCTGATATCTTCCTTGACTGGGTTGCCACTGTGGCAACAACCCATGATCAATCGGGATGTTGGATATGTCAACCAACTTTCACTGATAACGTCCCTATTGGTAACATCTTAATAAACACATCCATGTGGGTGGAAGAAATGGCTACCATGCATGCATCTTTTCACACATTTCTAATAGTTTAAAACAATTCAGCCTCTGGTGTACCCTGTTTCTTTCTGGGTACATCTCCCTCTCTCAAAACTTGCTTTAAAGAGGTAACTGCTGAAACCTTGTTTGCTATCATTGCTACTGACGATACCAAAACACCCAGCCAAATTACCATAAACTAGAACTTGATTCCTCATCCACCACAAACCAATCCTTTGTCGATGGCCTCATTGAAACAACCCCCTCAACTTTGAAAAAGTAGCCCCAAAGTCTCATTTCCAACTGGACAACATGTAACTCCTTGCAATCTTCTTTCAACTTATCTGCTCTTAACTCTCCAGTATCTGCCTCCCTCCTGGCTATATCTTTCTCTGTAACTCCTCTCAGGGACTTGTCTCCTTTCCCTGCACAGACAACTTCACTTCATAGGACATTGTACTGTGGGAACCCTAACCCCAAGTAACTTCAGTCTTGCCATATCTAACACCTCTAATACCATGCCGAAAACAAGCCATCTCCAGAAAAGGGCTATAGGCCTAGTGCTAGCTGTAATTGGGGCAGCAGTGGGAGCCCTAGCTCCCTGGGGTCGGGGGAGCAGTCACATACCACAGGTTACTATCAGAAACCTCTCCCAAGAATTAGGGGACCTAGCCTAGACCAGAGGAGACACCTTAAGCAAATTATCTACTTCCTTCATTTCCCTGGCGAATGTCATCTTTTTTTTTTAACACTTTTTTTAATTAAAGTGAATAGATCACAAAGAACGTTACATTAAAAAACATAAGAGGTTCCATATAACCCACTCCCCACCCCCCACCCCATCATTTTTGTAAATTGTATTTTTTTTTAAATATATACATCTCAAAAAATGTTACATTAAAAAACTTAAGAGGTTCCCACATGCCCCCCACCTCCCCATCCCACTCCTCCCACACCAACAACCTCCCCCATCATTGTGGCACACTCATCACACTCAGTAAACATATTTTGGAGCACTGCTGCACCAAATGGATGATAGTTTACCCTATAGTTCACACTCTCACCCAATGTCATCTTAGGTAACCACCTGGCTCTAGACTATCTCCTGGCTAAACAAGGTGGTATCTGTGCCATTGTTAACCAGGACCTCCTGCACTTGAGTCAACAAAAAGGACAAATTGAAGAAGATAAAAAAGATCTTTGATCAGGCAAAATGGCTCCACTCCTTCGGGAAAGTTTGTCCTTCTACCAAATCCATCTGGGAGGTTGTAAGATCCATTCTTCCCTTCCTCACTTGGTTTCTTTCCCTCATTAGACCATTTATTCTGAGTATTCTCTTCTTAATCCTTGAACCCTGCTTATTCAATCTATTTAAATTAGTTTCTTCCCAGATTTCAACAGCTTCATGTTAAGATGATGGTCATGCAAGGATTTTCTCCATTCCCACCAGCAAATCTCCCAGCCAATTCTCCCTTGGGATCTTTAGATTTAGAAACAAGAGAATTCCACTCCCATGATAGACAGGGACAACATCCCAAATGACAGTATGAAGTAGTTACAGATTACAGATCATCCTCCTTTGTCACCCTTTAAGAATAAGGGATGGAATTCTATGAGCAGGGGAGAGATGTAGGAGAAGGGAGATAACTCGGCAATGGAGGAGGACTAACAGAAAATTACCATCAGATAATACCTAACTGCAGTGGAAAATGACCTGCCAAGGCCAGATACACCCACCCAAGTCCTAGTGCTAAAAAGGAGTCACGGGCTCATGCAGCTAGAGAGTCCAGACATTTATATAGCTTCAGGGCTGGCCAGATTCTGGATCTGAAACATGCCATCGAGATGCCATCTTTCAGCTATGCTTTGTTGACTTCATTCTTGCATCAGTTCCCACCTGGTCACAACGATGGTATTGGTTTCTCTAGGCTATAATTCAGATCAGTGGTTCTTGAGTCTTTCAGAGGGTCTTCAAAGTCAAAACTATTTTCCTAAACTGAGGAGTTATTTATCTCTTTTAACTCTCATAGTCTCATAAGAAACACTGGACTTCTCCAGAAGCAACATGATGTATAATGAATGATTCCTCACTCTGATAACTAAAAGAATGTGTGATTGATTATTATATTGTTAAACTATTTTAAATATAGTAAACATCAGTAGATATAACATACACACTAAAGTAATTTGGAGTCCTTAAATAATTTCTAAGAGTATAAAGAGACCAAAATTTTAATAACCATAGATTTAGGTCATGTGCCCATTTCTGAATCACTCTAAGGAAAGGGAAGTTGAATTTTCTAATTGGTTAGGCCTCAGTCACAATCTTGCACTGAGGATACAGATAAGCCACCGTCCTACCCAATTGGCTGAGATTGAGAGAGAATGGAACTGGGATCTGAAGACTGTATATAAAACTAGTGCCTTAAGAGTTTAGGACTTAGTTCAGTTCTTCTCAAAGAACTTACATCTCTCTCCATTATTGCCAAGATTTTATTCTTTTCTGTGGCCTCAAGTTTATATCTTTAATATCATCTGTACAATTTCATATTAATATTAATCATAAGGTAGAAAAGCTCTTCCCAGGTGTGTCCTCCCAAATTACAAATATACAAGGAACATTTATTTATATGGCTACTTATTTGGTAAAAGGAAAATAAGAACAAAAACATTTGATTTAAAAGAAAGCACTGGGGAAGCAGACTTGGCCCAGTGGTTAGGGCCCCCATCCACATGGGAGGTCCGCGGTTCAAACCCCGGGCCTCCTTGACCCATGTGAAGCTGGCCCATGTGCAGTGCTGATACGCGCAATGAGTGCTGTGCCACGCAGGGGTGTCCCCCACATAGGGGAGCCCCATGCACGAGGAGTGCACCCCATAAGGAGAGCCACCCAGTGTGAAAGAAAGTGCAGTCTGCCTAAGAATGGTGCCGCCCACACAGAGAGCTGACACAACAAGATGACGCAACAAAAAGAAACACAGATTCCCATGCTGCTGACAACAACAGAAGCGGACAAAGATGATGCAGTAAATAGACACAGAGAACAGACAACCGGTGTGGGAGGGAAGGAGAGAGAAAGAAATAAAATAAAAAAAATAAAAGAAAGCACTGAGTTGTCTCCCTCCTTAATTCAAAGAAAGGATAGACTATAGTAGGGGAGGAAGATGGCATGTCCTAGAAGAGGAAAGGATTATTCAGTAAGGAAAAGAGAACTGAGGTTTGTTAAATGGAAAATAAATATTAAGTGCCAGAAGCTATTTGATTTCCTAAAGGGGTCTGTCAACAAGGTCTTCAATTTTTAGGACTCAGTATATATAACTGAAAAAAATACATATAATCCCAAATTTAAAAACTGACATGGATTGAGTTTCAATGAACTGTTTTTTCAATGAACTTTTAGAAAAATCAAAAGCATCATGCTTTTCTAAAGTTAGGAGTGGCTTCTGTATAACCAAAACTTAGTTTAAAGCCCATATTTTTGTCTCTAGAAAAACATAGGGGAGCAGATGTAGTTCAAGTGGCTGAGCACCTGCTTACCATATACGAGGTCCCCAGTTTGATCCTGGTACCTCCTAAAAACAAAGAAATGAAAAAACAACTCTCATTGGGAATGGATGTAGTGCAGGGGTTTTGCACCTGCTTCCCATGTATGAGGTCCTGGGTTCAATCCCTGGATTGAATGCAATTACCTAAGTAATTGCATTTCCCCCCAGGTTGACAAATATAGTGTTTTATGCTTAAAATGAAACTTAACTAAAAGTTTTAAGTGTTGGGAAGCATTAAATGAATTTGTAAAAGTAGCAGAGAAGATAGAAATGCCAGAGAAATGGTTAGAAATTTGCCTTCACCTGTAACAGATTGCAGTAGCCTCTGCCTATAAAAGGAGACTAAGTTGGCCATAAGTCACACATACAACACTAAATCTATTTTCTACCTGGATCTAAGAGTATAAAACAAAAGGTTGCACACTGTCACTTGCCTTCTTTGATGATTGCACCTCTAATCTAAAGATGAATTTTCATCTTTATCAGGCTGTTGCTGGCCTTATTGCATTTAGGAAAGAGTATAACAAATATTCCTAATCAATATGTGGTCATTGCAAACAAGAAACTCTGGGGGGTGAAATGTTAGAATATCCTCTAAAGAGTAGAAAGCATAGGTAAAGTAAATGAGATAGCCACAAAAGTAGCACTGCCCAAAGTTATGGCTTTTAAATGTATTGCTCATAGGACAAGATTTTCTCCTTGGTGGAGCTTGAAATTGAAAAGTGGCTCCCAAATACAGTAATATAAGGATTTTCTCAGAAAAGCATAACTGGAATGAATATAAATAAAACTGTAATAATAATCTTTCCATTCCACCAATACTTTCTGATTACTAATTCAGTTTCCCTAATAACTTAACCACACGGCAATGTCCTAGATATAAACAAATTCCAGCCACATAGAAAGCTAATTTAAATATTTTCTTTATCAGTGAGTTTTTTGGGAGTTTGAGTAGATTGCATGAGTGTCTGACCTAATCATCCACAAGAAGTTGCAAATAAGTTTGTTTATACCACAAAGTTAAGATCCATATCCTGGATTCACCAAAATGTAGATGCCAAGCTGTTTGAAACCCATGACCTGTTTTCCTCCCAATTTCTCCCTATGAAAATGGGGACATTTATCGTATGACTATCCCTCCTTTGTATATTGGAAGCAGATAACTTATTCTAAGTTTCACAGGTTCACTGATTGATGGGAATTTTTGTCCCAGAACAGACTACACCTACAACCAATTTTGATGAGATTTTGTATTTAATATTGTTACTGAAATATTAAGTTTTTAAGATATTGTGATAAATGATTACATTTTCCTTATGGAAAGAAAATGTCTTTTTGGGGTCCAGAGGGTAGAGGTTGATGGTATGAGGCTTTATGGACTCCAAAAAAGTATGTTCTTAGAGTTAATCCATTCCTGTGGGTGTGGACCTGCTATAGATGGGACCTTCTCATTAGGTTACTTCAGTAAAGATATGGCCCATGGAGGCTCTTAATCCTCTTACTGAAGTTCTTTACAAATAGGAGGAATACTGACAGAGAGACAGGAAAACAGCTACGAAGTTGTAAGAGAAAGACACAGAACTCAGAAGCTAAAAACAGTAAAACCCAGAAGAGAAAGGAGAGACCAGCAGACACTGTCATGTGTCTTTTCATGTGACAGAGGAATCCAGGATCACCAGCAGCAGGTCTTCAGGGAGAAAGCATCCCCTTATTAAGCCTTGATTTGGACATTTTCATGGCTTCAGAACTATAAGTTTGTAATCTAATAAATTCACATTATTAAGAAAAAAATAATTTTAAAAAAATCCCCATTGTAAAAGCCAACCCATTTCTGGTATATTGTATTTCAGCAGCCTAGCAGACTAAAACACAACCTAGGGAAGCGGCTGTGGCTCAATCAGTTGGGCTCCCGCCTACCATATGGGAAGCCCTGAGTTTGTGTCCCGGGGCCTCTTTGTGAAGGCAGGCTTGCCCGCACCCTGCAGAGAGGTGCCTGGCCCACAGGCGCCATTGAGAGCCGGCTCAGCAAGGTGACACAACAACAACAAAAAAGGGAGACAAGCAATAAAACACAGAAGAGCACGCAGCAAATGGACCCAGAAAGCAGACAGCAAGCAAGCCGCAAGGGGGATGGGAAATAAAATAAATAATACAGACACAGAAGAACACACACTGAATGGACACAGAGAGCAGTCAGCATGCAAAAAGCCACAAAGGGGAGGGGGGATACAAACACACACACACACACAACCTAACAACTTTGTACACTCAACAGTAAGTGAAAGTCAGAGTCAAATGAGAAATCTTAAAGAAAAAGTTGGATTAAAGACTGCAGAATTTCAGTTTGCACTTTGAAGAAATTGAAGTTTGGACTGAAAGGTGATAAGCCTGACTGATAATGAACTTAGACTGTGATTAGAGAAGCAGATTTGGCTTAACGGATAGAGTGTCCACCTACCACATGGGAGTCCAGGGTTCAAACGCAGGGCCTCCTGACCTGTGGTGAACTGGCCCACACGCAGTGCTGATGCGCGCAAGGAGTGCTGTGCCACGCAGAGGTGTCCCCCACATAGGGGAGCCCCACACGCAAGGAGTGCGCCCCGTAAGGAGAGCCGTCCCTTGCAATAAAAGTGCAGCCTGCCCAGAAGTGGGTTCGCACACACGGAGAGGAGCTGAAGCAGCAAGATGATGCAATAAAAAGAGACACAGAGTCCCGTGCCGCTGACAAGAATATAGGCAGACACAGAGAGCAGACCGGGGGGGGGGGGGGGGGGGGGGAGGGGATAAATACATCTTTAAAAAAAAAGAATATCATTACTTTGAGACTGGAAAATGATTCGTTCTTTAAGAAGCTATAAATCTCTGCTAGCAAGTAAACTGTTAATTTCACACCTTAGTTAAGAGAAAGTAGGAAAAAACTTTTAAACGGTCAGGTACTCAACTAAACACATTATTTTTAAAACATTTATTTTAAAACACTCGAATGTTGCTCTTTTAATCCAAAATTTAAATTGGGAATCTAAGACCCTCAAGTTAAATGACTTGTTCAAGGTAGTCAGTAGTACAGAGTTTATATTCCTGTCTTTTTCTCTTTGTTCTGTCTAATCCACTGTCTTGGAAAATATCTTGGGGTTGCCAACCAATACAGGTACTAAATAAATACAAATGTAGCATTCTTGAAACAATTTAGATTACATACTCAGGTAACTCCTGTGATAGAGCAGGAAACTAATCATCTCAGGGCTGCAAAATTTTATGATCAGGAGGGGAATGATTTGAGCTAGAATGGAACAGGAACTGGCAGAGTTAAGCTCTGGTAACCAGCTCTGGTACCAATTGGCTTTTGGACTTTGAACACCCTTTAGCATATATGAACTTGTTTCCTCATGTGAAAAGTAAAAGAATTTATGCATTTAAAGTCCCTTCTAATGCCAAAATTCTGTGACTTCACATAAACCTTTTCCAATCTGAAAGTGTAATCTTAAAAATATAACTTTAAAATGCACCTTTCAAGATTTAAACTGACTGTGGGAGAAAGAAGATTTTGAATTGGTTAGATACTTTGCTCATGACTAGATACTTTGCTCATTACAAAGTGGTTTTGTTTTTTTTAATATTTATTTATTTCTCTCCCCTTCCCTCCCACACCCCTGCCCTGGTTGTCTACTCTGTATCCATTCGCTGCCTCTGCATCTTTGTCTGCTTCTCTTGTTGTCAGCTGTACAGGAATCTGTGTTTCTTTTTGTTGCCTCATCTTGTTGTGTCAGCTCTCCGTGTGGGCGGCACCATTCTTAGGCAGGCTGCACTTTCTGTCCCGCTGGGCCGCTTTCCTTATGGGGTGCACTCCTTGTGCGTGGGGCTCCCCCACACCGGGGACATCCCTGCGTGGCACGGCACTCCTTGCGCACATCAGCATTGTGCATGGGCCAGCTCCACACGGGTCAAGGAGGCCTGGGGTTTGAACCGCGGACCTCCCATGTGGTAGACAGACGCCCTAACCACTGGGCCAAGTCCGCTTCTCACGAAGTGTTTTGTGACAAATCAACTTTCCCATATTTACACGAAATAGGAAATGACAACTTAATCAGAGTAAAAGAACAGATCTAAAGATCTCAGAAATTATAATATGCTTTAGTGGTAATTTGCACAAGACAAATTGTCAAAAGACCTAGGATTTAGCAATTAAAATTCTGTGGCTTTATGCAGGATCAAGTGTGCCTCTATTAAATCCAGAACTCAGCAGTTGATGAGGGAGATGTCTGGATAACCAATAATCACAATATAGTTCACTAAATGCTGTGGTACAGGTAAGAAAGCCTAAAGCAAAGATTCTAAACATTAGAATTTCCTGGGGAGCTTTTAAAAAAACACAGATGCTATTGTCCTATCCTGCAGAGATCGTAGTTTAAATGCCCTCGGTAGAGGCCCAGAGAATCGGTATTTTTAAAAGTTCCCGAGAGGATTCTAATGCATAGCTAGGATTGAGAGCCCCTGGGATAGAAGAAGGGCACAAAAGTCAGTCCTTAGGACAAATAGGCAGACAAGGAGAGACTAATCTTTCAGGTGGTGGAATAGCTTTGGGCAAAGGCAGGGAACCACAAATAGTTCTGTATAGCTCAATATAAAATATTTGGAAATTGGGAGTAGAGGGAAAGATAAAACCAGGGAGGTTGAAGGTAGATCACTATATGGTCCGTGAAGGAGTTTGGACTTTATATACAAAAGGCAATGGGCAATCAGGAGGGGAGTGACATGATCTCACTTCCTTTTAGGAAAGATAGCTTTAGTGGCACTGTGGAAGATGGATCCGATGGACTGGAAGCAGGGAGGCCTATTAAGAGGCTGTGGCATTCCAGGCAGGAAAGAGGACCTGAACTAAAACAGTGGTACTGGGAAGGTAAAAGATATTAAAGGGATAGGAAGATGGAATTAATAGGGCAATCAGATGTGTTCAATGTTAGAGTAAGAGGAGTCTACAGAATATAATTTTCCTTATTTTGCATGTACTTTTACTCATATGCCAGTGGTGGATCTGCACAACAAAATACTCCAAAGGTGGAGAGGACCTCCTTTTTATGGACTTGTTAACAATTTAAAATGTGGCTTGAATCTGGTCATTCAAACTGAAAAGTGATCAAAATAATCAGTGGCTGTTTACAATCCCTAAAGGACTAAATTCCTAACATGCTTAAGGCCAAGCATCTAACTAGCATTTCCACCCAGACTGGAGGGAGAACAGCACTAAAACAAAGGTTTGAGAGATTTTAATTAACACAAATGGCCTTGCCTAGTCTTTAAATCTTTCCAGAGCAAATGGTGTGAAAGCCTCCTCATCCTTCAGAGCTTCAGCTGGCAGTGACCTCAGAAGAAAGAGCCTCTCTCTTACATCATCAAACTGACTTCTTTTACCTCCTTGTTCTGTGCAGGTCTTTGACCCCAGAATTCTCTAAGAGGAAAAAAATAGAAAAGAGACAGCTAAAATATTCAGTGCCCTGGCACTCCCTTTGCAAATTCCTTAAAAATATTAAATTGAAATGTATGTTAAATACATTCTGAAAATCCACACCTACTATGTAAGCAAGCCTTTAAAATGACTTTGAAAATGAAAGTAGCTCTCACCGCATTAGGTGCGTTTCTGCCTGTAGCAGCTGTGCCCACAAATGGACTGCCTGTAGTACCTGATGGGAAACATTAGGAAAATAAGAGCTTCCTTTGAGGAAAAAAACTAGGTTCGTTGTGAATTGCAAGGCTATTAACGTTCATCCCAATATATAAATGTATGGACTGACTGCCATGTTGGCACTGATGTGAATTTTCTAATTTTTGTTTTATAACTTCATCAAACAATATTTGTCAAGGTGAAGGGTGAACCTTTTTTCTATTCAGAGCTCCTGTCCCAAGGGGGGTGGGGGTGGAATTTGAGGATTACATGCAAGTAAAAATAACTTTGAGAATCTATAAAATGTAATTCTACTACAATTTTTAAATGAAGAACTGGTATGACAAATCATATAGATAGATTGATATAGATAGAAAGATATACAAACCATCAGATATATATTCCACAAAAATGGTCAATTGTTGGTAGGGGAGAACAAAGAAAAGATAAAGCAGAGTGGGGGAGTTTGGGGAGGAGGATTCTGAGAAAATGACAGGCAAAGGCTGAGAGAGAGAGGGAGATAAGAAGCAATAAAAAGGGGGAAAAAGGAGAACTTATGGTGTTAAATAGGCTCCACAGAGTGTCTCCTAAATAATTGTTGCCAGATTATAATACAGTTACATCTGAATTTCAGATAAACAAATAATTTTCAATATAAGTATGTTCCATGCAATATGTGGAACATACATATTAAAAATTTACTGTTTATCTGAAATTCAAATTTAACTGAGAATTCTCTATTTTTACTTGCTAAATATGGCAACCTTCACAGTGCCATCAAGTTGTGGAATGTATTCTCATCCATTGAAATAATATTATTTACAGTTTACTTTCTTTTCAATCTTCATGATTTTATATCTAAGAAAAAATTATTTTTTCTCCTGGATTTCTCTGGAGTTTTGTAGGACCTGAAAAAAAATGACTTAATTTAGGAATTAGCTACATAACCTACTGATATCATGAACCTAACTTTGACATTTAAAGGATTCAGGTTGTCTCAAATCTTAAAAAATCCTGTACTTGAGAGCAATACTACTCATCAAAGATCCAGATTTGAACTAGCTGTGGGTTTCCACCCTTGCCTTTCAGCACTTTAACTTAACACTACTCTTTTTCTCTCGGTAGCACCTACTGAAATGCATTTCAGCCATCAGGAAAAGTAACACTAAAGGAAAGCAGGTGGCAAAGGTTAAAGCCAAGAGGAATGACTTGCCATTGGAACAGAGGTAGTTATAAAATAAATAAGGTCTCAGGAGTATTCAGTTCCCACCTCAGTGGGCTTTCATTTGAATTTGTAAGTAAAGCATAATATTCACAGTCAATCTTCAGGCTCAGCTCAAAAGAGCTCAAAGAAATTCTAGGAGTTGGGGGAGGGGGAAATAGAAAACAAAACTGTCAGCATCAAATGTCTTATTACCAGTTATAATATTACTGCAGATAAGCGTCTTCATTAAACACCAGCAGATATGATGGGAAATTCAGCTGAATTTAAAGATTGTTTAGTGTTCTCTAAGATGGGTGACTGCCAAAGGCCAGGAACTGTTCTCTTGACTGTATTTAAGCCAGCGAGGGGCTGCCATTATACCCTGTGTGAAATTGTGATTTTATACTGGTGGGGAAGTAAATCCCTTCAAATGGGACCTGTTTCTGGAAAGACCCAAAGACTTCCCTCTATGTGTAAACAACAGGAAAAAAAAAAAAGGGGGGGGGGGTTTCTCTTATATAACACTAGGTAATACATACAAGACTGAAAATGGTAATGCCATCCGGGTGTTAAGGGAATTTGCAAGTAAGGATTGCTTGAAGTGCAGCCAAGTCAGTATCATTAACATAGGATTGTATTTTGTCAACCAAGCCCAAATACATCACACACTGCAAAGCAGCCAACCAGGACACAGGACACTTGAAGTGGAAAGAGGGATTCTTGGCCAAGAGCAGTGAGATAAATTCTGCCCTCCCCCCAAAAAAAATACAAAACAAAACAACCCTGGAAATACCTAGAAGGGCCAGTACCTTGCTGGCAGGGAGGTGTGTCCAAAATTGCATTCTATCCCTTTCTTTAAGACAAGTTTTAAAAATTCAATTATTTTTTAACTATAGAAACAGGAACATTTTCCAGGAACACTATTAAGTACTTAAAATTTAAAAAATCAGCACCTTGTGCAATTGCCCAAACTATTTCCTAATTCAGTGTCCCAACCCCCTGATTTATCTGTGGCAGAAAGAAACAGTAATAAACAGGGATTGTGGAGTAAGTGGGCAGTGCTTGTTTTTGGAAGGGAAGAAACTACAGTTCAGGGAGTAGAAAAATAGTTAAGGCTTTTGCAGCAGGACACTGAGTTTAATACAATCTAATCAAGGCTGCCAGTAATACACCTTGGTGCCACAGACAGCATGGCAAAGACATCAATAGTTTTTTTTTTTTCCTTTGGTATTTAAATACTGCACATTTTGTCCAAAGGGTAATGAAAGGCCTCTCTCTCTGACAGCAATTCCAGAATTACCACAATAGGTGGATTTGAAGCCTAGATGTGGTTAGAGCCACCTACTGGACCAAAGGCAGTATTACTGATTCTGACTGTGAACTTGTTTTGGAGACTTTTTTTCTTTATTACTAAACAAATGAATATTAGGATGTACGTTTCTTCACTGGGAGGAATATACATTAAATAGGTTTTAAGTTTGGGTTCAAATCATAGCCTTTTACACCTGAAAGAGGCATGAGAAATTGCATATTCTGACACTGTCATTTTATAGAATTGTACAGGAAATGAGCTTTGGATATGGAGTGGGAAGCTTGGCTTGTCTGAGCTTATCTTATTCTATAATATCTTCCCAGTAGAGCCATTGTGAATGTTACACAAGTGATATGTTTTCAACATGCCATATAACATATTATGTTTGTTTTAGATAAAGAAAAAAATTGTAACTAAATGACTTGCCCAACTGGTGAACCTCAGAATAAGGATTGCCAACTCATGTATCTGACTCTAACCCCAGTGCTTTTTTCATTAAACAACTATTTCCAAAAATGTGATGGTGAGATGATTTTAGGTGGCAACTGAGTTAAACGGAGTAGGTGCTAGAACATGGCAATAAATACTATAAATCACGGTGAAAAAATTGCTCGTCAGTTCTTCCAAACTTGAAAACATCAAGGAGAAAGTTTGTATTTGGTGTTGGTTTTCTTTAAAGCTCTCTAAATCTTGCTAATCTCTGTTCCTAATAATTATAAAAAAAGGTCTCGGGTTTCAGGATCTTGCTAAAACACTAAAATTTTGTTTTCTGTATATTTATTATTATTTACCATCTACTATTGAAAATATATAGGTTTTTCATTTAAAATAGTAATATAAATTTTATTTTCAAATAATTCATCTAAAAAGTTAAAGGCAATCAAAGCAAAAAAATATTGAATAAAAAGTGATACATAAATATAAATATTGAATAAAAAATGATACATAAATATATGTATCAATGGGAAACACTGATTGCCACCAAATCAACTCCCTACTGTACCACTGTTGGTAATAATCTCTTAACCTTTACAATACCTATTTGAAGACAACTAATGTTTCTCACTTTTTTTCTTTAATCATGCAGTAGGTTATAAATAGGTCAACATAAGCAAAATTTAGGATTCTATTAGATATCAGTTCCACTTGGGCTCAAACAAACTCAAAGATTTTGTGTATATGTATCTTAGAGAATGAAACTGACCTATGATATGTGCTTAATAAATGTACAATCAATAAAGCACTAGAGCAATAGATCACGTGTGCCTATGGCTACATTTGTGGTAACTGAACAGCTTAATGACCTATTACTTAATGCTCCAGAGATATATGAGGAGAGGAGAGAGAACACGGTGTTGAACTGTAGTTATCTCAGTTCAAAGTTGCTTCAGTGTTCTGCAAGAAAGGGAGGAAAAAAAAAATCTCCTGAGGTAATCCAGTTGAACCAAACCCTTCACTTTAGCATTTAGTAATCATGGCTTGATTTGAATCTGGAGCTAAATGGCTTTTGACTCCTTACCTTATGGATCAGTTGAGCTGAACTCCAGCTAATTTCAGACCACCTCATACCACCTCCCCCCTATCTCCTCTATCTTAAAAGACTTTGCTTCTGGTTGTATTTCAGGTTCTTACTGAAGATAATCTCAAATTTTATGCTGTAAAATTGTTATCAAATATATCCGTTGAAATAAAAATATGCATAGAACATTACCTAAAAGATAAGTAGTCCATCTAGTCTTGTAGATTTTCTAAATTTACCCATAAATCAAGTGAGACGAGCAGCATGCTATGTACCTGGACCAAATTATCTTGAGTTGGTTCATCACTTTTTTGAATTTTCAGATTATTACTTTGTTTTCAGATTGTGCCAAGGAACAGAATAAGAAACAGCCTAGGAAATTTAGATTCTGAATTCATTTCAGAAATATTGTTGAGGACGTTGCCTATTTTGATGGCAAATTTCATGTGTGACCTTGGCTATGTTATGGTGTTCAATG
Organism: Dasypus novemcinctus; assembly: GCF_030445035.2. Lineage (NCBI taxonomy): Eukaryota > Metazoa > Chordata > Mammalia > Cingulata > Dasypodidae > Dasypus > Dasypus novemcinctus. The sequence goes on from NC_080675.1 coordinate 43,790,239, forward strand.
CAAACACTGGCCTACTTGTTACTGTGAAGGTACTTCATACATGGTTTTACATTTACAGTCAGTCAATAGCGAGTACAATCAACAAAGGAGATTGCCCTCAGTAACATGGGTAATCTTTCATTCAATTACTTGGAGGTCTTAAAAGCCAGAATAGAGGATTTCAGAGGCTAGAAGTCCTGCTTCAACTTCAACATTGTCTCTTGCCAGAATTTCTAACCAGCCAGTTTCTCCATGGAATTTGGACTAAAGACTTCAAAATCAACTTCATCTGAGTTTCCAGGCTATGCCCTGTCCTATGAACTTTGGACTTGCCAACCCCTGCAGTCACACGAGCCAATTCCTTTTAATAAGTTTCTTTAAATACATATATCCTGTTGATTCGGTTTTTCTGAGGACCCTGTATAATACAGCTATTAGATCACACATATAGCATCCTCTCCCCTATACAAGGACCTGGAGGAGAAATTTCTCTCAGGAATCAGTACAAGCAAAAGCTATGTTTCTCTTGAGTAATTGGTTTGTTTTTGTCTCACGGACGCTGTAAATCCATGTTTTTTTTAATTGATGAGGAATTCAGAACCAGGTTTATAGTCTATCTCTACCATCAACTATAAATATAGTACATCCAATATACAGTTTGATGTGTTTACCTGGCTTTAACTTATTTTTCTTTTGCCTTGATTTACTCATATATTTATTTAATCATATATATTATATATATATTTTTAATAAACTATTCAAGTCCTTGTAAAAAAAGATTGAGAAGAAACTGGGGATATACGTGCTGATACTGATAGAATGTTGTCATCCCTTGGCCATGATTTCTCATTGCGTGCGTCTTTTATAAATGCAAAATTCAGATTCATAGATACCTGCATATTTAAGAGCCCTTTGCTCCTGCCCATCAGAGCCATTCCTTTACTCTATTTTCATAGTAACTATATTATTTCCTCTTATGATACCATAAATTCTTTAGATGAACTACTGAAACTTTCAGAGCATCATCTGGATTGGTGAAACTCATAACCATTGTCAGTTATCTATTTCCTGACCTTCTGCTCTGAAGTGGCACAGTCTATTCCAGCAAAATTTGTGAGATCAAACAACTCCGATTCCTAGGAAAGGGGATAAATAGGGGAGAAAACTAACATTTTATTGAGTACTAACTATGTACCAACTACATGTGCTAAGTACATAAACTATTACTCAGTCTTTACAAAGGAAAATTTAATTTCCCCCAGAGAGAATTCTTACCAGACCTTCTGAGTAATAATAATAATGATAGTAAGGATAAAGTTTATTGCAATAACACTGACATTTAACTTACTGTGTTCCGGGTATTGTATTGATCACTTTACAAGAAATAAGTTTCCCAATGTAAATCAGAACAAAATGAAACCTCAAACTGTGTACTTAAGCTATTCTATCTACCTCGAGACCCAGGAAGATTTAAGAATGCTTGTTTTGGTTCAAAATTCTGCTGTAAGTACAATGAGAGTTTTAGGTCATTGGCCTTCTGGTATTTCTTCAAGGCTTCAATTCTCAGCTCGATCACTTTGCTGTGAGAGGCATTCTACAAGAGAACAATAAAAAAAATACATACTCATATAGTATTGACTTCTCTAATTCCACTGTTCCCTGAATCCTCTTTACCCAGAAGTTACAAACGTGATCTCATCATGTTCAATCTTTAAAAATGGGGTAGAATGTATCTGTGATTTTTTCCCTTTTCAAATAGAACAAAATCAAGACCATAGGAAGAAAAGTTATTTGTTTCAAGTTACTCAAGGAAGCCATGGTGTTGCCAGAAATAGTTCCTTCCAGCCACCTCCCATGATGTATTTCTTGTGGCAGGACAGTTGATAACTATGATGAGGATATTCAGTTTAACAATATGGAGCTAAAAGCCAGAAAATCTACAGCCACTGCCTAGGGCTAGAGGCCTTTCATGTTTCAGGGAAACGTGAAATTGACCAGTTCACCCTGGCTATCCTCCAAATTTTTAAAGTTAAGCATTGTATGAGTTAAAAAGTAGCCATGCTTGTTTCGAAAGAACATGTAAACAAAAAGAAAAGCAGTAATGGAAGAAAGGAAGAACCAAAAGACTTACACAAAACAATTATCACAATGGCAGAAGTATATTTGGGCTTATCAGTAATATCCCTAAATGTAATTGGATTAAATTCTCCAATCAAAAGACAAATGGGCAGAATGGGTAAAGAAACATGACCCAACTATATGCTGTTTACAAGAGACCCATCTTAGAACCCTTGATGAAAATGGTGAAGGTGAAAATGAAAGGATGGAAAAAAGTTTCATGCAAATAGTAATTTAAAAAGAGCAGTGTTTGTGACTAGCAGAGCTATTATATGGGTATGACAGTGGGTGAAAGGGAAAGTTTAAGGACATTTATATTACTAGAAGGAAAGCTAAAAAATGCAGCATAGGACTGCTTAACAGTGAAACCTCATTTACGAATATGGGTGATATTGCTTATATAAGACTTTTTACAAAATATAAATACAGAATATAAATACAAATAAATAGAGAAGGAAGCATAATAGTAGCTATATAAGGTAGGGGAAGCATAGAGAATTGAGAGGTGATGAGTTTTGTTTGTTTGGTTTGGTTTTGCTTTTTGTATTATTACTGGAATAATGAAAATGCTCTAAAAATGCACAACTATGTGATTATACCAAATATGATTGACGGTACACTTTGGATGGATTTATGTTTTATTAAATGTATCAATAAAATTGGTTTGTTAAAAAAAAAGCTAGCCATGTTCTTGACACTGTTTTTCATCTTCCAATGGAATATTACTTCTTTCCCTGATTTCTTTCTTTTTCTTTTGGTATTTCTCATAATCTGTCTTATGTTATGGTTATGTAAGCACTGTATTGCTATTCCTCCTTCTAAAGAATAAAGACCTTGAGAGAAGGGAACATTTCTGATCATTTCTTTACCTCTTATAAAGCTTTTAACAAGGTACTGAATATCAAATAAATCATTATTTTATAAAAAACAAAAACAAAAATCAAAACTCCCCACAAAACGAGCCTTTTGACTTTCTATTGTATGAATGAAATGGCATCCCATGTCCAGTCTTGGATGACCTTAGTACCTGAAGGAGGTTGGGTTGTTCTTGATACCTGAACCATTCCATTTTCTTCCGTTGCTTGTCCTGGTGGAAGAAAGAGCCTCTGGGTGACAAAGTAAACTGAGATCAGAAATCAGTTTTCCCACTATATTGTAAAATCCTTATAAACATTCTAGTGCCATTGATCCTGTGCCTTATGGAAATTATTGACTAATACGTTGGTTTCAATTGCACTATACTCTTAATTGGACTCATCTGTATGCTCCACTCTTTAAAAGCTAAAAGCTAAGAGAATAGGGTCATTTTCTGTGAATGAATTGGTTTGGGAAGATTACATGCAATCACATTACTTCCAAGTAAAATTTCAAAAATTAACAAGTATTCTGACAAGTATTGTGGAGTTGTCATTTTTGGTACGGCTTCTCTCACTTTATCCTAACTAACATGACTTCCCAGAAACTTTCAGTGTCACTCTGACTCAAATATAATATTCCAATGGAACCAGATCTCCTACAAAAATTTGCATTGGTTCAAGAGTATACCACATAGCTTAGGCAGATTACTGTTACATTAAAAATTTCTAATCTATCAGCTCTAAAAGCCACTATTGTTCAGAAGGGCCATACTACTTTCCTTATCTCCTTCACTCTCTCTGTACATGATGTCTCTGGTTTACTCCTGGTCTTCCTAGGTCTTGAGAGGGGTTTGGGAGACTGGGGTGAATGAAGAGAGCTAAAAAAAAAGGAGGTCCCAGGAAAGAAGTGTGATGTCAGTGATCTCAGCAGATAGTAAATCTGACATACCTTAATTTTCCTGATCCTACCTATCTGCCTTCTCACATCAGTCCTGATTATCAACAATCTGTTTCCAGCAATATGACATGGACAACTTTGAAATTCTAAGCATCATGCAGTCCACTTGCCTTTCCATCCTTCAAGTCTGCCTTGTTTTTTATTTGTGGTGTCTTTTGTTGACTACTGGGGTCTTCTGTTTCAAAAGTCTGTGGAAAAACATTTTGACAAAGCTTTAAATTAGTGATTTGAGTCAAGTAAAAACTGCAATATATGTTCAATCTTTTGGGTTCTGCCAGCAAGCAACTTTCAGGGCCCAAAATGAGAAGTGTACTACCAGAGGGGGTTCAGAATGAAATGAGATCTTCCATTTAGTCCCTTGAGCGTATCTTATAATAAAAATAAAAAGTATTAATTATCTAATAATTATCTAATAAAAACTATTTAACAAACCCTTATTATATGTCAGGCACTACCATAAGCACAGTACATACATTCTCATGTCTAATCCACTCAGCTCTTTGAGAAACTATCTTTCTTTCTTTCTTTCTTTCTTTCTTTCTTTCTTTCTTTCTTTCTTTCTTTCTTTCTTTCTTTCTTTCTTTCTTTTTATCTTGGAAGCTGGTGCTCAACCACTGAGCCATATCAGCCCCCTGACTTGTTTTTTTGTTTGTTTGTTTGTTGCTTTATTTATTTATTTAAAGATTTATTTATTTATTTAATTCCCCCCCTCCCCTGGTTGTCTGTTCTCTGTGTCTATTTGCTGCATCTTGTTTCTTTGTCCCCTTCTGTTGTCGTGAGCAGCAGGGGAAGTGTGGGCGGCGCCATTCCTGGGCAAGCTGCACTTTCTTTCACGCTGGGCGGCTCTCCTTACGGGCGCACTCCTTGGGAGTGGGGCTCCCCTACGCGGGGGACACCCCTGCGTGGCAGGGCACTCCTTGCGCGCATCAGCACTGCACATGGGCCAGCACCACATGGGTCAAGGAGGCCCGGGGTTTGAACCGCGGACCTCCCATGTGGTAGACGGACGCCCTAACCACTGGGCCACGTCCGTTTCCCTATTTTTTTGTTTTTAGGAGAAACTGGGGACTGAACCTGGAATCTACCATGTGAGAAGCAGGCGCACAACCACTAAAGCCACATCCGCTCCCATTATTTCCATTTTTCCATTTTAAGGATGAGAAAATTAAGATGTAGAGAGGCTGTCATTTATTTAGGGTCACACAACTAGGAAAGTACAAAGTTGGAAGTGAACCAGATCTTCCTGACTCTGTCTATATTCTTAACCACAAGGTATGCTGCTCTTTTCTCTTCATTTCTCCCTCTCTAAAAATATGAGTAGGGAAAGTCAATCACAAGCTAAAGTGTATGAATATCCCTTACACAAGTCTTTAAGGAGCTCTGGAGAGGCTGGATTTTGATAGAAGAATTGTGCTGGAACATTTCCTATCACAAGGACTCAAGAACTCAAGAACTAAAACATCTGACTATTCATGAAGCTGATTTGTAGTTGCCACTGAGAACTAAGGAAGCAGATCTCCATATAAGATGCAGGGCTCGATTGTATCTTGATCAGTTGTGGAAAGGTGAAATGCAAAAAGCAGTCAGTGATGACACCACACACACAAGGCACAAATCTGCTCTCTATACGTGTAGTCCATGTAAAGCACTCCTGTCCCAAGGACTTAGCCCACAGAGGCATTTCCCACCTGGTATTTCCAGCAAAAGGCCCTGCTATTATCTCAAACCATTGTTGCGAAATTAGAGAGGAAGTAGACCTAGTTTTTCATTCATTCCTTCAATCAACTATATTGATTGTCTACTATATACCAAACGTTGAGCTACATGCCAGGGATTCAGGGATGAACGAAGCAATCAAGATCACTGGAGAAGCTTGTATTCCAGAAAGGGGCAGGGAGAAAAGAAAAGTAAAAAATAATAATGATAAAATTTAAAAAAAAGCTTATATTTTTGAAAAGTGCTATGAGGATAAGAGCAGAGTTGTATAATAGAAAGGAGGAGGGTAATGCCCCACTTTAGAGTAAACAAGGAGGGCCTCTTGGAGGGGGTGACATTTAAGCTGAGATCTGAATGACAAGATTGAGTCAGTCATGGTAATAGCCTTACAAGTAGGCAGTAGAGCAAGAGCAAAGGCCTTAGATAGGCAAGGGCTTGCTTTGGCATGTTTAAGAAACCAAAAGGAGGCCAATGTGGTGGGAGCATAGAAAGGAAGGGGAGGATTGCTATGACAGGAGGCTGGAGAAGTGTGCAAGAGCCAGATTATGCCATAATAAAGAGCAGCTAGAAGGGTTCTCATGAGAAGAATGACATGATTTGATTGTTTAAAAGATTGCATTTGCTAATGTGCAAAGAATGGATTGAAATGAGGCATGATAGAAGCAGGGATATGAAAAAATGAGGATGGGACCAGAGGAAAGGGGGGTTCTTTGCATTGCAGTCTGTAGGACGATACTTTCAAGAGATCCTTAAGAGGCACACCTTGTTCCATAGCATCTCCATTTCTTTCCGAAGCATCTTGTTTTTCCTTTCCTGTTGGAGTAAAAAAAAACACAAACACACAAAGAGGTGTTTGTCCAGCTATTAAAGTAAGATGGGAAGAAATTACTAAGTAATGGTGGGAGAGGGTGAGGATGCAGGGGCATAGTAAACCACGGAGGAAATCAATGAATGGGCCTACTTCAAAATCCAGGAATATGAGAGATGAGTTTGATGATGATGATGATGATAATGAAAAATAACTATTCTGAATATTAACTTTAATTATGGTAATTGTTGGATGGCATTGACAGACATGAGTTTCTCAAACTTAAAACACTTGAGATGTTCTGATCGCATATTGCAATTTCTCTGGGGCTTAGACCACTAATTTCTAATTTTAAGATCCTTTATATTGTTGATTTTTAAAATCTTAAATATTAGAATCTCTCAAAACAAATTATTTCTCTTTTTTTCCTTTGATAGTTATTTTCTACTCTTTCTGAAATGTGAATGTTTTAATATACTTGTACTCATTAACCCCCAGATGAAAGATTTTGCTAGCTAAACCTGTATTTCCCAACATTTCATCTGACTTTCTCTGGATTGTCCTAGACTTTGTAGATCAAAGAGATATGGGTGTTGGAACATCAGGTGCTAGAGCTGGCACTGTCATTCCTTCCACATCTGACATCAGCAATGGAATTAAGCTCTCTTCATGATGCCATTCCCTAAAGTGCCCACCAACCCTCTTACCAGGTTCTGCTTCATCTCCTCTGCTTCCTTGATGAGCTCTATGACTGAGGATTCATCACCCCCCTTCCCTGCCATGATTTGCCTCATGATCTGCAGACTGTAAAGAAGAGAGATATCATAAAACAGACATACTTCCTCTTAAGGGTAATATTAATGTTCTGTAACTTATAAGAAAGTACTCTACCATGGGAGTTAGATGGGGGCTGAAATCCCAGGAACTGTGGAAGTTCCTCTAATTATAGAAGGTCTTTATGAAGAGAATGATTCTATTCCTAATTGTCACTTGCCTTAGATTTGTATTCTATAATGAGTTCTGTATTCTATAATGCTCAAAAACTTAGGTCTCCAACAGCCAGTGAGCCTCCTCTCCATCCCTTCAGAGGAGAAAATGTTTAAGGGGAAGCTCTGCTCCTTAAGAAGCAGGTAGAAGAACCTGTTGTCTTAAGGCTAAATCCTAGAGTTATTCCCTACCTCATTTCTATCTTCATTGCCTGCTGTCCCCTTGTTTCTACATATGAAAACAGTTGAGCTTGCTGGGGAAGTCACTTATATCCATACAGTAGCCCCCAAAGAACCTAAGCCATTAAAAAGTTTCTAAGAAAATCTAAATCAATACCCAAGTTTTTGATTATGAACTAGGATACTTTTTTAAGACATTGATTTATGTTTGTTTCCCTTGTACCTTCTTCCCAATTCTAAGCAGAGAACAGGTCTTTATGTTCTCAGGCCTTGAGAGAAGTCTGTGTTGCTGACTTGTAAGCCACTGGTGCTTGTCCACAACCCCTGCCCTGCTTTTGTTTTCCAAAAGTCTGCATTTCTTGAGATGATTATGACAAGGGTAGAAAGTGAAGGTGGACCCATTGAGGGAACATCCCTTGCGCTAGAAAGGAAACAGGATGGTGGGTCCTGAGAACAGTGAGTGCCCTAATGAAGAGTGAAGACCTCAGCTATCTTGCATATTTAGGGAGGCTCTTAGACCAGAAAAGGTTGTCATGCCATTGCTTGGCATGGAAAGAGCAGAGCCATCCACCCTTAAGGAATTCCACAGACATGAACAAGGAAGCCATCATCGTGACTATGATGGACTGAACATTAAAGACAAGATACTTTCCCCGTTCCCTGGGATACTCTAAGAAGAGTTATAACTTAGCCCCGAAAGATTGAGGCTTTTAGTCATATTTAATTTTGCTAAAAGAAACTAAAGGATTACTTGTCAACCTGCTTTTGTGATTATGAATTCATTACCTACTACAGCTGAATTTCCAAACCTTTAAAAAAATGTAAATAATCATTGCTAATCCTGTGGAGACTAAAGCTTTTCTACCTCTTAGAAATCATGGAGTAGGTAGTCTTACCTTCTTTGTTTTTCCTCCAAGTTAGACATTAACTTCTGGAATAAGAGGTTGTTCTTATTTTCAATGGGTTTTAGCATTTCTAGCAGTTCTTGCTTCCGTAGCTTTAAGTCTTCATTCAATTCCTTTAAATAGTTGTCATCTACTTTACAACTTCTGTGGGAAGAGACACCATTAACGCCTTCCTCTAGCCTAGGTTAATAGAGACCCTCTGGTCCTTCTGAATAGTTACCACTTGGTACCACTCATCAAAACTCACCTTGTTTTTGAAGGCAAGTGGGATCCCGAAGAATTTGTACCACTCATCATCTTGAAGGGAAACTTCTAATTTAAGACTAGAGAGGCCTACTTTAAAATATGTGCCTTCTTTTCCCAGCCATTTGAGTCATTTTTTTTTGTGCTGCTACTCTTGAACCCCTTGAAGCACTGAACTCATTTTAGCTACTGTTTGAGGTCACAATAGCCCCAAGACCTCAAAATCAACAGGTCTTTAAGTAGCTCCAACATCACTGGCAGCTTGTTGACTGAAAAACCTGATCTGTTCTTATCTTAGCTCTAACCAAATACTAACATCTTCTGTTCTTAAGTCTAATTGTGTAGGAAAGAATCACAACACATCACATTACAGAATTCCTGTTGTGTTAGAATAATGGTGGCCTGTCAAAAACAACTCATTAACACTATCTTGCATGGCAAGAAACCTCCATGGAGGGCTAAATGGAGGGCAAGGTTCTGGGTTCTGTGAGTGAGGAAGGGATGAATACATAGCACCTATACTCTGGGGATCTTAGAAGGAGGAGGGGATGCCTTAAGAGACATTAAAAAAAAAAAGAATCTAAACTGGCATGGTTATAATATAGGCATAATATTGACTAATATATGAGCCAATTGCCATTATTTTCCTGTCTTTATTTTTTTTATTTTTATTTTTAAAATTTATTTTATTTATTTAATTTATTTCTTTCCCCTTCCACTCCCGCCCCAGTTGTCTGTTCTGTGTCTATTTGCTGTGTGCGTGTTCGTCTTTGTCCACTTCTGTTGTTGTCAGCGGCACGGGATTCTGTGTTTCTTTTTTTGTCGCGTCATCTTGTGTCAGCTCTCTGTGTGTGCGGCACCATTCCTGGGCAGGCTGCACTTTCTTTTGCGCTGGGTGGCTGTCCTTACAGGGCGCACTCCTTGCACGTGGGGCTCCCCTAGGCGGGGGACACCCCTGCGTGGCAGGGCACTCCTTGCGCGCATCAGCACTGCGCATAGGCCAGCTCCACACGGGTCAAGGAGGCCCGGGGTTTGAACTGCAGAACCTCCCATGTGGTAGACAGACGCCCTAACCACTGGGACAAGTCCCCATCCCTATTTTCCTGTCTTTAAAGCTTGATATACCACAATGGAAAGGTAGAAGAATATTGGACATGTAGCAAGAGGGTATCATTTATGAAAAATCCATAGTGTCAGTATGTCTTTCCACAGCTAAGCTCTTTCCCAGGAGACTATTATTCTAGGCTCTCCTCCAGATTGTGATTCTGCTTCCATTTTCCTCTCGTTATTCTAACCACATTTTTCCTGTACCTTAACATCTCCCATCTTCATCTCTGCCACTTAGTGAGCAGAAGTTAATGCATTTATTCTTCATGCCCTTTATTTATTTATTTATTTTTTGGAGGAGAAAAGAATTTTATTAACTGTCTTGCAAGACCGGGCGCACGACCTGGATAAAATGGCCGGTGCACCAAAGCAAGAAATGCTGAACATTTATACCCTTCACCTAGCACGCAGGTCCCTCCCTGTTCCCCATTGATTGGGCACTTCAGGGATTCCAGCCTCTCCATGTCATCTGAGCTCTGCGTCCCCACTCTCAGTCCCTGTTCCCATGCTCTCCACACCTGCGGGCTTCTTCATGCCTTTTAAATGCAGTTTTAGGAAAGTATTTTTAGTGATGGTCTCAAATGTGAATTGCCATGTCAATTTCAAGTGTTGGCTAAGCACTCCCAGGCATTTCTGGGGGTATTTGCAAAAGATAACTTAAAACCTTTACCTTTTAGGAAACCTTAAAGGCAGAGTCCTGAAGTGGAAATAACATAAGATTTAGTATGTCAGACCTTGGTTTGAATTTCAGCTTTACTATTTATCAGCAGCCTGTGAGCATGTTACTAAATTCTGAGCCTCAGTTTCCTCTTTTGTAAAATGGAAATAGTAATACTGATGCATGAAAGGTAGTATTATGCAAAGTACCTGGCACAGGTTAGGTGTTCTCATTTTAGTGGGTTTTTGTTTGGTTGTTTTGGTTTAGGGATTATTTAACACCCTAAGGGAACAGTCAGGGATAGTAAAAAAAAAAAAAGCTGGTTTATGGGAAGCTAATAAAATTTAAGCTTCAGAGCCCTTCATTTTCACAGACATCTTTTAAAGGTTCTGTACCTCATTTTTGTGTGCTTAAATTTGTACTCCTTTTTGGAAAGAGGGTCCCACAAATTATATAAGCTTCAGGAGCCCACAAAACCTGTGGGCTGTGTCTGGATAGAATAGGGTATGAATCTCTCCTTAGGTGTCTTCTACATCAACATTTTTCTTTTAGTCTCTAAAAATACTTTTTTCTAAAGCTTACATTGTCACTTATAACTTTTGTGTAATATCTAGTGTAATATGACATTAAAGTAGAGCAGCTATATCAGGTGAACCATCATTGGTTGCTCTATGAGTTCCCATGAAAAGTTTGGGTTAAATGAGAGTGAGCAAACCACTCACAGTGAAAAGAAGGTGGGGAAACAGTTGTGGCTCACCAATTGGGGTTCCATTTACCATATAGGAGATCCAGAGTTCGATGCCCAGGACCTCCAGGTGAGGGCAAGCTGGCCCACATGGTGCTGGCCCATGCAGAGTGCTGCCCTGCGCGGGAGTGCTGCCCTGTGTAGGAATGCCGCCTGGGGCGCACAAGTTCCAATCAACATGGAGAGATGGTGCAGCAAAATGATGCAACAAGAGACACAGAGGAGAGAAAATAAGAAGACATAGTAGAACAGGGAGCTGAGGTGATGCAAGAGAGTGATCGCCTCTCTCCCACTCCGGAAGGTTGCAGGATTGGTTCCCAGAGTCGCCTAATGAGAATACAAGCAGACACAGAAGAACACACAGTGAATGGACACAGAAAGCAGGCAATGGGTGTGTGTGTGTGTGTGTGTGTGTGTGTGTGTGTGTGTGTGTGGCGGGGAAGGGGAGTGAATAAATCTTAAGAAAAAAGAAAAGAAGGTACTTAGGTAGACACTCTTAGTAGTAGTATTGTCATACTGCAGATGTAGTAGGTGGTAGCAAATAGTAGAGGACAAAAATGGCATTGATCGCTAAAGCATAGCCTCTTTAAATTTCATGTTGTGACATTTGGTAGGTAGAACAATGTTAGAATTTTAAAACATTTAATGGGCAGGCAGCATCCCAACTCACCTTCCTTTCTGTCCTTGTTTGCGAATAATTGAAAGTGGAAGAACACTTGCTATTCTGATGTACTCTTCTCTATAGCCAATCAGCACCTTTTATTTCCTAACATTCCAATGCCCATTTTTTAAACTTGTAATATGACTTCCAAGGAGACTATTTACCTTGTAATAATGTACACAGACTTTACAGTGAAGGGCTTAAAAACTAAAATATGGTATAGAGAGGGGATAATTGACTCACTAAATCATTTTCTAGGACAGAAGAAAAGAAAGTAAAGCTGTAGATCTTGTTAGAAGTGGAAGGGAAGGAAATTGAGCACTAATTTTTCCTGAAGTAGAATGTTTAGGTTATCTGCTGATTGAGGGGGATGTGGTGGGCTTGGAAGAGTGATAACTTGAGGTTTGGAATAGCACTGTGAACAGCGAAAAAGGAAGCCAACTGGGGAAGAGTGAAAAGATTGCCAACTAGTACTAAGGGTCAAGGTTAGACTGGAAATTGCAGATTTGTCAAGGAATGAACCTGCACTTACACAGTTTTCTCCATCAGTACTTGCTGAATTAGAAGCAATAGTAGGGAGAACAAGTGTTTTGACTCTAGGTTGGGATTTGGCAGAATGAATAAGCAGAAGTTCAAGGGAATAAGAGGGCTGAGGTACGGTGAGAGAATCCATCAAAAAGTTAACTTTAGAGTTCAGGCTGTACAAGGAAGAAAATGAAGATAGAGGCTGACTAAGACAGGGGAAACCAGGAAGGTGTCAAATGAGGTGTGTGGGGTAGAAGGTAACAGGAAGTTATGGTCAGTGAACATACTTCCTATGAAATAACGTGAAACTTTTTATCACTGTTTAGAAAAATTAGAGTACCAATTCATAATTTTTTTTCTGCAGTAAACTTTTAAACTCTTGCTTTCTAACACTGCATAAATTCACTGAACTATTCACTCAAAATAGGCCTTATAACATGCTATTCACAATGACCTCATCTAACATTATAGCATTTGGTTTTAGTATCTGTTAAGAAAGAGTGTGATTGCTCTATAATTAGAGAACTCAAAGCAATACCATTTTAGTGTTAATTTTCCAGTGGAAAATCTGATTAGTCTAATTGAGCCAGGTCTCCAAGAGTAGAAGTGATTATTTCATATTTAAGCACAAACCGAGAAGCTTTCCTGTCCTTGTTTCCCTCAGTGTTGGTTGTAGCAACAAAATTACAGAAATCCTCCACAAGAAAGGATCTTCTGTTCCTCTCTGACCCAGAGCCATTTCAACCTTTAGGGGGATTTTAAGAATTTCTGAACTAAAATAAGATGAGAAGGACTGGCAAAATCATAATAAAAAAACTTGTAGGCTCTTAAAGAACACCCACATCTCAACTGTGCTACTACCACCATTTTGTCCTCGCCTTCATCTTAACCCTAGGCTTTATCTATATCTGGACTGACTCTGAGGAGTTGAGAAGATTGAGATAAATTTTGCTACTTTTGCATTCTCTTGTGATATTGTTGAGGTCTTTTTGAAAGTCACACATTCTCTCGATGTATCTACATATTTAGAACAATGGTCTTCAAACTGGAATGCACGGACTCTTACGAAGACTTTTCAAGAAATGTGAAAGCAAGCGTAGTTTTCAGAGAATCTTTTCCTGGAGCCTCAGTTTTCATAAATACCTTAACTAAAATGGATCTGTCTAAGAAAGTCCATTGGCCTCTTTCCCCACCTCTCCTTTCCCAATCCCTGTTCTCCCACTTTTTAAAGAAATGGAATATCTTTCAAACATCAAGTCTTACTTGAATGATTTACCTTAGGGTTGTGTAGACTCTAGAGCACTAAACTAAACACAATTTAAAATGTTGGTGTTGGGGTTAAAGAGTGTGAATGACTGATAATGACTAGATTATAAATTCTTTCAGGGGTTAGGGGGTTTCCAATTCTTTGCTTTCAACAAGATTGAATGAAGACCTAATCGACTTATCAGTGTAAATTTATCAAATATAAGTTTTGATACATCATTAGGATTCAAAGATTCAAGTGACACTGCTATAACAAAACACTTGCTGTTTCTATCTAGTTATTTGTGTAAACAAGTTTTCTCAGGAAGCAGACATAGCTCAACTGAGAGAGCGTCCGTCTACCACATGGGGGGTCCAGGATTCGATCTCCAGGGCCTCCTGACCTGTGTGGTAAGCAGGCTCACATGCAGTGCTGCCTCATGCAAGGAGTGCTGTGCCACACAGGGGTGTCCCTGTGTAGGGGTGCCCCACGTGCAAGGAGTGCACGCCGCAAGGAGAACCGCCCCACACAAAAAAAGTGCAGCCTGCCCAGGGGTGTCACCGTACATACCAAGAGCTGATGCAGCAAGATGGCGCAACAAAAAGAGACACAGTTTCCCAGTACCATTGGATAATGCAAGCAGACGCAGAAGGACATACAGCAAATGGACCCAGAGAGCTGACAACGGGGGGGGAATAAATAAATCTTTTAAAAAAAACAAGTTTTCTCAGTGAATGTTTTATATAAAGCAAAAACGAATAAAATTAACGAGGAAGTCTTATTCTAGCATTAAGTAATATTCATCTATGAAAGCATGAAACAACTGGGAAAAAGTAGCCTATCCTTCAAATTAATAGAAGCATTTACAAAATAAGTTGACTTGTTATGCTCAAAAATTATTTATCAAAATGTATAATATATTTATATTTTTGTCAGCTATGCACTACTAGTAATTATAATGCTAACTCAATTATAAAGAAATTTTAACAGGACCTTAAGGTCAGGAAATTTTAAAAAATTGTCAAGGTACATATTTATTTGGCAAAGAGGTATGCTAGGATAATACGAAAGACTTTCAACCTTAAAATACATTGCATTAGAGTAAACTGTTGTGGAGGAAGGGGGATAGAACCATAAGTTCAAGGAGAAAAAGATAAAGTATAAACATTTTGACTGTTAAAGTAGAGCTTGTTTACGTATTTAGATTTCATTGGATACATTTAAAAGTGATATAATCCTGTCCCTTTTATTTGAACCTATAATTACCACTATACTCGTTAAATACATGTCCCAGAGACTTAAATCTTTGGTCCATTCATGTGCCAGTTGAGCTCTGAATCTCAGCAGAGTGGCAACACCTACTTTCCAGTTCATTGGACTCACCCAGGACAACTAACAAGATGATGATGGATGATGCCCATCCCAAGGAATAGAGAGAGAGTGTCTGCAACTGCAAGGAAGATAGTTCTAGCCATCTGCCCCATAGGATCTAAGCCACTTCTCAATTAGAAACAGAGTGGGCATCACCATCCCCAAATCCTCAAGACTGGGGAATGAACAATGGGCTAAAGTAGACATTATTATTCTATAATAAACTTTTTTTTCCTTTTTCTGGTATTATCATTCTAACAATGGAAGAACTTTTATCATTGCTATATAGGCAGTGGCCACCAGAGGTTCTGAGAAGAGGGATAGGGAAGAATAGGTATAACATGGGGGCATTTTCAGGGCACTAGACTTGTCCTTCATGACATTGCAATGACGGAGACAGGCATTATACATTTGTCATAACCTATAAAATTGTGCAGGACAGAGTGTAAATGATAGTACGTTTAGTAGCAATGCTTTGATATGTGTTCATTAATTGTAACAAATGTACCACACAAATGAAAGATGTTGTTAATGTGAGGAAATTTGGGAGGGGGAGAGGGTGGGGCATATGGGAATCCCCTGTATTTTTTTTTTTTTAAGATTTATTTTTATTTATTTAATTCCCCTCCCCTCCCCTGGTTGTCTGTTCCCTGTGTCTGTTTGCTGTGTCTTGTTTCTTTGTCCGCTTCTGTTGTCGTCAGAGGCACGGGAAGTGTGGGCGGCGCCATTCCTGGGCAGGCTGAACTTTCTTTCGCGCTGGGCGGCTCTCCTTACGGGGTGCACTCCTTGCGCGTGGGGCTCCCCTACGCGGGGGCACCCCTGCGTGGCAGGGCACTCCTTGCGCACATCAGCACTGCGCATGGGCCAGCTCCACACGGGTCAAGGAGGCCCGGGGTTTGAACCGCGGACTCCCATGTGGTAGACGGACGCCCTAACCACTGGGCCAAAGTCCGTTTCCCCCCCTGTATTTTTGATGTAACATTTATGTAATCTAAAGCTTCTTTGAAAGTAAAAATATAAATAAAAAATAAAAGTGATATAATAGATTTGTTTGAATTTGTCAATATTATACAACACCAGGAATTACATTTTTTTGCGTGTACAGTATATGTACATACAAAATATTACAAAAAGTTTTGGGGTTCAACTTAAAAATATGTGAAAATGTACTTCATTTTTCAAAATTCTTTTAGGACACACAGGCCAAAAAGTTTAAGAACACTGCTTAAGGGCAATGGTTCTTTGACTCTAATGTGTTTAAGAGTCACCTAAGGAACTTGTAAAAACTGCAGGTTGCCAGGCTTATGCCCGAAACATTCTTACTCTGTAAATCTGGAGAATCTGATGTTTTAAGGAGAACTCTCTAGTGATTCTGATGTGTTATCTGTGGAGTAACTTATGAGAAATACCGCTCCAAGGTTTCTTCTCAGATCCAGCAGTACTTGGTGAACCAGAAGCGATAGGAGAGGGAACAAGTCGTTCAGTAGAAAGCTTTCTGAATCGTTTTTTTTCCTGAGCCATCTGTAGAACGACCTTCTCTGAGTCACATTTTGTCCCACACCTTCACCTTTCACTTTAGCATGCTGTGAGAAAGTTTTACAAAACCCATTCCTGCATTTTCTGAGTAAAATTATCCAAGACATCATTTTATGATCAACTCTTCTGCTACCACTGCCCACAGGAACATATTATAAATTTCTTTCAGAATTAAGTACTAAAGAAAGTGTTGCTTTTCACAGTAAGTATTGGTATGTATTTTTCCTTAGGGACAAAGTAGTTAACTAGTTTTGTATTGTCTTTCTGCTGGGTTACTGGAAATCTCAGACGCAATTTTTTTCCACTTTGGATATTTGGGTCCTAACATCCTGCTTATGACCTTCTTCTCCAATAATTTTCTTGGTCCTGATTTTTAAAATAATTTTATTATATTTTTCTTTTTTTTTTTTAAGATTTATTTATTTCTCCCCCCTCCCTCCATCCTCTGCTTTCTTTTATTCTTTATTTCTCTCCCCTTCCCCTCCCCCCTTCCCCCCCCCCAGTTGTCTGCTTTCTGTATCCATTCACTGTGTGTTCTTCTGTGACCGCTTCTATCCTTATCAGCGGCACCGGGAATCTGTGTTTCTTTTTTTTTGTTGCGTCGTCTTGTGTCAGCTCTCTGTGTGTGGCATCATTCCTGGGCAGGCTGCACTTTCTTTTGTGCTGGGCGGCTCTCCTTACGGGGTGCACTACTTGTGAGTGGGGCTCCCCTATGTGGGGGACACCCCTGTGTGGCATGGCACTCCTTGCGCGCATCAGCACTGTGCATGGGCCAGCTCCACATGGGTCAAGGTTTGAAGCGGAACTCCCATGAGATAGGTGGACGCCCTATCCATTGGGCCAAGTCCACTTCCCCATCATCTGCTTTCTGTGTCCATTCTCTGTGTGTTCTTCTGTGTCTGCTTATATTCTCATTAGGCAGCTCTGGGAACCAATCCTGGGAACTTCCAGAGTGGGAGAGAGGTGATTATTCTCTTGCACCACTTCAGCTCCCTGGTCTGCTGCATCTCTTATTATTTCTCTTCTGTGTCTCTTTTTGTTGGATCATCTTGCTGTGCCAACCCTCCACATGGGCCAGTACTCCTGCACGGGGCAGCACTCCTGCATGGGGCAGCTTGCCTTCACCAGGAGGCCCTGGGCATTGAAACTTGGATCTCCTATATGGTAGATGGGAGCCCAATTCCTTGAGTCATATCTGCTTCCCTATATTTTTCTATTAGTTCCACAAACTACCTGAGATTCTTTGTGGAGAAATATAAATAAGCAAACAAACAAAAATTATTCTCTCATATATTTTGTATTTTTATAAGTATATGGTTATAGTAGATTGGAACCAAGAGCATTTTCTAATTTATTTCTAATATATGTATGTATCTGTGTCTGTGTGTAGGTGTATATATGTATGTATATGTATATATGTATATAAAGGAAGTTCACTTTGTAGTAGAGAATGAATTGATGGAATTTACATTTATGCCTTGGGTGCATTCATCTGTAAAGTTCGTTGGGATTTCAGGTGTACCAGCTGGGTGAAGGGGAGGAAGAGGGGCTAGATGACTTGGTGGACTACCTGGGTGCCCTGGTGTCAATTCTGTCAGTATATATCAAATAAGAAAAGGAAGTAGTATCTCCTATATCAAGTAGTCCAACCAGTCAATAAGGGAATGCAGGTCCATGGAATTCAGCTTGAAGGAGATCCAGATCCCACAGACTTCAAATGTAACTTAAATCTCTTGAGAGTCCTTGAAAATAACTGTTGGTTGAGAGTATAAACTGGAAATATGTATTCAAAAATCATTTATTTGCCGTCTATATTTTGAATCCTATTTTATGCCCTAGACCTGATCAGTTCCAGAGTGACAAAGTCAAATTAAACAAGACAAAATCCTTCCTCTTAGGACTTCATAGCTTTAAACCAGAGTCCTAAAAGGGCTGCTAGCCATGGGCCTCTTTTCAGAAATTAGAGAAAGATGTACCCTAGACAATAAGGGTCTTGGGGTATAAAGCCTGGTAAGGGTAGTGGATGAGAGCTGGAATTTCAGCCCTTACTGCCTCCTTGGTGAGTGCCCTACTCAGGTACCCATCTGCACAACCATATGCATGGGAGTCCCTTAAATGAGAGAAACCGGCGAACTAGGAGTGCTAAGTGCAGACTCGGATCTCATGCGTGGTAGGTACTGCGCAGAGTTACAGAGTAGCAGAAACCTTGTCTACAGTAGGTAAGAGGGTGGGGAGCCATCACTCATCTCCAGCTGACCATGCAGACCCATCCTCTTAGTTCTTTACGATTTTTTAAGAGAAGCTAGAAATTGAATTTTATGTGACCTCTTGACTTTCAAGTGCTGTACGGATCAAACAATATATTTGTGAGCTGCATTTGGCTTGCAGGCTGCCATTTTAGAATCTAAAGTCAAGATGGCAATCCAGTTTTTACTCTGCTTTCTGAGTTTTTCTTTTGTTTTTGCATGAAAATTATCATTTTTAAAGGAGGTATTTAAACCCAGATATTCAAACAGCATTTTGCTGAAATTTTTTTGTATGTGTTCATTTGATTTTATTTCTTAATTTGATAGATTTAGATTTAGTGTGTCAGAGACTAAATGACAGGATAACACTTTTCTAAATAAAATGTAAACCAAAACCCAAAACAACAGATATTTCTTGAGATATTGTTAGGCATTATGGGGGACATAGAAAAGTATTAAACAGATAAAATGTAACATTTGTAAAGTGTTAGGAGGTATATACTGCTTTTCAGTTTGGATCATCTAGTGATATTACAAAGTCGAAATCAAAAGTAGGCTCAATGGTCTAAACTGAGCAGAGAATTCTCTAGTTCTGCTTTAGCTATCCATATAGGCTCATATACCATCTCAAATGAAAAGATTGAAAAACTTAACATATTCCACTAATGTAATTTTCTTAATTTAATAATAACCACTTATAATTTTAGGCACTAAAAATAAATGCCAAATTATGTACCTCTGTTCCCTCTGCTCCTTCAATGATCAATTACCATAAGTTAGACATGACATTTGTCATACTATTAAGCCTTTCTTCTGTATAGCAGCATTTTTCTGGTTTTCTGATTTGCATTTGCAGTAGGAAATAGAGGACTATAAATGATAACTAGGAAAATATAGAGAAGCAGAGTCTTATCAGGAATTATAATTTTAAAGGATATGTGGTCCTAGGTGATATAATTGAGAATCTACTGGCTTAGTAAGCTGCTCTTTTTCATGCAAAAAAATTAGAGACTCCCTTTCTAAATTCACTTTGGGGGTACTGTAGCAAACTTACTGAGTGTTACAAAATGAGGCATCAAATAAAACTATTTATGAACTACAGAATGGTTTTAAAGTGTTATTACTTGGGTATCTGTATTATATATATTATAAACTAATCTGTAAATCAAACAGCATTTACTAATAAATAAAACGAGGCATATTACATAGTAAGTAACATATCATGACAATAAAAGTCCTGAATTAGGACACCAACCCTAAATTTTTTAATTCCTTAAGGAATTAGTCCTCCTGTGTTCAAATGGTCACAAAGCCTGATTTACAGGGTTTACATTAATTAAGTAAAATTTAGTTGGATGTTATGGAAAGGATTGACCTTTGAAAATATTGCCCAAGGAACGTAAGAAGTTAAAAAAAATTAAGTATTCTAATGGCTTTGCTGGGAAGTCATCTATAAAGCCACTCTTTTTTTTTCTTCCTCTTTTTTCTTTATTTTTAAAGAAGTTTTGGATTACATAGAAGTTACATAAAAAATATAGAGGGGGGAGCGGATTTGGCTCAACATCCGTTTACCACATGGGAGGTCCAGGGTTCAAACCCAGGGCCTCCTGACCCATGTGGTGAGCTGGCCCACCCCCACTGCTGATGCGCGCTAAGGAGTGCCCTGCCACACAGGGGTGTCCCCTGTACAGGGGAGCCCCGCGCACAAGGAGCACGCCCCATAAGAAAAGCCACTCCACGCGAAAAAAGTGCAGCCTGCCCAGGAGTGGCATCACACACATGGAGAGCTGACGCAGCAAGATGACACAATAAAAAGAGACACAGATTCCCAGTGCCACTGACAAGAATACAAATGGACACAGAAGAACACACAGTGAATGGACACAGAGAGCAGACAACTGGGGGGGTGGAAAGGGGAGAGAAATAAATAAATAAATAAATCTTAAAAAAAAAAAAACATATATATGTAGGGTATTCCCATATAACCTCTCCTCTCCCTCTCACATTTTCCCTTATTAATAACATCTTTCATTAGTGTGGTACATTTGTTACAATTGATGAACAAAATTTGAAGCATTGGTACTAACCATAGTCTATAGTTTACATTATAGTTTATACTTTGTACTGCACAGTTTTATGGGTTTTGACAAAATATATAATGGCCTGTATGCATCATTGCAATATCATGCAGAACAATTCCTATGTCCCAAAAATGCCCCATGTTACACCTATTCTTCTTTTTGGTGACCACTGTCTTTATATCAATGTTACAAACGCTTTCATTACTAGAATAAAAATAAGTCTACTTTGGTCCATCATTACATTCCACCCTTGTTTGTTCTTTCCTCAGTCTTGAGGATTTTGGGATGGTGATGTCCACTCTGCTTCCGATTGAGAGGGGGTTTAGATCTCATGGGGCAGATGGATGAAACTGTCTTGCTGTAGTTGTGGATAGTCTGTTTTTTGGGTGGGTGTTGGCCATTATCATCACTTTGTTACTTGTCCTTGTCAAGTCCAATGAACTGGAGAGCAGATGACTGTAACTCTGGTGAGATTCAGGGCTCAACAGGCATATGAACAGACTGAAGATTTAAGTCTCTAAGACATATATTTAATGGGTATAGTCCTAATTATAGGTTCAAATATAGGCAGAAAGCTCATATGTAGAGAAATTATAAATGAGTCTAATTCTGTTACATTGGTGAGGTGGGTTTATATATATTCCAAGGTAAGGCCCACTGATAGGTGCCAATTCCTCGGGTTATCTACCCTGCTTATAGTGACCAGGTGCCTCTAGAGTTCTCAGGAGCATCCCTGCTTGAGTCATTGTACTGTGGCAGTCAGTGTGATCCTCCTGAGACATGCATAAAGGAAACCTATGGGATGATGTCCCAACTGTCCACAAAATCTCTTAGCTATAAAAACTCATTTGTATTTAATATTTTCCCCTTTTGGTCAAGGTCTTTTCCAAAATGCATTGCTAGTTGGTGCTTGGTAATAAGGTGCTTGGCACCTCCTTGGTGCCGAGGCATCCCATCCCTGGGAGTCATGTCCCATGCCAGGGGAAAGGCAGTGAGCTTCTATGCTGGGTTTTATTTTAAAAAGCCACTCTTGGAAGTGGACTTGGCCCAGTGGTTAGGGCATCTGTCTACCACATGGGGGGTCCGCAGTTCAAATCCTGGGCCTCCTTGACCCATGTGCAGTGCTGGCCCATGTGCAGTGCTGATGCGCACAAGGAGTGCTGTGCCACACAGGGGTGCCCCCTACGTAGGGGAGCCCCACTCACAAGGAGTGCACCCCATAAGGAGAGCCGCCCAGCGTGAAAGAAAGTGCAGGCTGCCTAAATATGGTGCTGCACACACGGAGAGTTGACACAACAAGATGAAGCAACAAAAAGAAACACAGATTCCCTTGTCGCTGACAACAACAGAAGTGGACAAAGAAGACGACGCAGCAAATAGACACAGAGAACAGACAACTGGGGTGGGGGGAAAGGGGAGAGAAATAAATAAATAAATAAATAAATCTTTTTAAAAAAGCCACTCTTTTTTATTTTTTATTATTTATTTATTTTTAAAGAAGTTTTAGATTACTTAAATGTTACATAAAAAATATAGGAAATCCCCATATACCCCACCTTCTCCCCCTCCCACACTTTCCCCATTAACAACATCTTTTATTAGTGTGGTACATTTGTTACAATTGATGAACAAATACTGAAGCATTGCTACTAACCATAGTTCACATTATAGTTTACACTTTGTACTGCACAATTTTAGATGTTATGACAAAATATCTAATTCCTGTAACTGTCATTGCAATGTCATACAGGACAATTCAATGTCCCAAAAATGCCCCCATGATACACCTATTCTTCCCTCTTCCTCCTCTTAGAACCTCTGGTGGCCACTACCTTTATAGCAATGATAAAAGTTCTTCCAATACTAGAATAATAATGTCTACTTTGGTCCGTAGTTGCATTCCTCCCTTATGTTTGTTCATTCTTCAATCTCGGGGATTTTGGTATGGTGATGTTTCTTATTGAGAGGGGGCTTAGATCTTGCGGGGCAGATGGATGGAACTGTCATGCTTGCAGTTGTAGGTTCTCTGATTTTTGGATGGGCGTTGGCCATCATCATCCTTTTGTTTGTTGTCCTGGGTAAGTTCAATGAACTGGAGAGTAGGTGTTGCAATTCTTGAGCATGGGATCATAATAAGAAAATATGTATCTTATCCATTGGACAGCCTCAATAGTTACTGAATTGAATTGGAACTGATAGCTGAAAACGTTAGCATTTTTCAGCTTGAAACCTTTCCACATGTAACAGACACTTTCTTTTGCCTACTTCAATTCTACTTCTTTTTTTTCCCCTTGTGTTCAGCCTTAGGGTTAGGATCACAATTGGTCTGAGACAATTATGACAATTCAGATCCTCTTTGCCAGTGACAGGTTTAAGAATGGACCTGTGATTTAGTCCCAGTTAATGAAACAGGGACAGACTGCTGAGTTTTCTGGGGTTTAAAAAAAAAAAACATGGCAAAAACGTCTTTACTCTTGACCTTTTCTTTCCTACTTTTGACCTTTTCTTTCCTACTTTGAACATGTCCTAAAAGGACATAAAGGTTGGAACTACTGTAGTCATTTTGAAGCAATGAAGTGGAAAGCCAAGAGAATCATAAAAACACTGAACGCAGTAGCCTGATATGGTGGAAGCAGAGCAGTAACTTTGGAACTACCCCTAAACTTCTTGTTGCATAAAAAATTCAAATGCTCTTAGTGCTTAAGCTATTGATAGCTGGATTTTCTGTTACTTGCAACTGAATTCATTCTTCTGGGAATACCAGATAAATGAAAGGCCAGTAGTGTGCTAGAGCCAGCTCTTGGTGGTTTAGGAGAGACGATTATGCAAATCTCTTTCCAATTCTGCCTGTAGTGACTTGAAGTTGGTAGCTTTAAACTGTCTCTGGTGGGAGCATTTACAATGTGGAATTTGGAAAGTAATACACATCAGGGTTTCCCTCACCCCCATAGTCAGTTGTTAAATGCTTATCAGCACACTACTGGGTAATTCACCTTATTATTACAAATACTGTAATAACAACTTCCATGCTATGTATCAGCTTTTTAAAAAATTCCCCCCTTGTGCCTTGCTTGTTGTCTGCTCTGTGTCCATTACGCTGTACGGTCTTCTGTGTCTATATTAATTTTTTTATTTATTACCTCCCACCCCCCATGGCTTGCTTGTTGTCTGCTCTCTGTGACCATTTGCTGTGCGTTCTTCTGCGTTTTTTTTTTTTTCACTTGAATCTCCTTTTTTGTTTTGTATGTTGCGTTACCTTGCTGAGTTGACTCTCTGCGGCGTTTGTGGGTTAGTGGCTCTCCGCAGCGTGCAGGCGAGCTTGCCTTCACAAGGAGGCCCCAGGACACAAGCCCAGGGCCTCCCATATTGTAGACAGGAGCCCAACTGATTGAACCACAGCCACTTCCCTATATTTCAGCTTTTAAAGGGCATTTTAAATAACAAATGTGTCACGAATTATACTGACATTTTTTAGAACTAGAAGGAACTTGAGTAATTTTAAGAAGAGCAAAATTAAATCTCCAGTGATTTGAAAACTTACCTAATATTAAGTAATTAATTAACAGCAGAGTCAAATCTAAAATTTCTGACTTTTTACCCCCATTTTAGTGATTTTTCCAATACCCATAAGGCCTTTATATTAGTTATAAAATAATAATAATAAAAATTCCTTGCTTACCACCTAGCCTCACATCAAAATATTAAGCTAGTGAGATATTCAATTTCTCTATAAAAAGACCAACCTAGTTTTAATAATGGATATAATAAGCCATGTTTAATTGTATATTCTAAATTTTGGTTTATTCAGCAAAGATGCAGTCCTCAAAGAAGACTGACATATAGAAATTGCTAGCATGAGAGTAAAAGCTGCCAATGACCTTCAATCATTATTACTTACAGTAAGTCCCAGTGAGATCATCTCTTGATGATCACAGTTGGGCTTTGGCTGGCCGAGTACACCAAGGATCCTCTCTTAGGAGAGGAGCTGCTGCCCACATTCACTAGCCACTAGTTGAAGGACTGTCAGTTGAAGTCTGAGTTTTTTGGCTCAAATTGAAGGCAGGCAAGCAATCTTGAAAGATGGAAATTCTTCATGGGGATGAAACAATGAATTCTCAAAGGATCTGAGCTGGACTCTTGTGACAAGGCAATGCCAGATTCTGCCGATTTAGGTTTGAAATCACTGACCAAATTAGCCAGCAAAGATCAGATATTGCAAATACTCAGGACTGGGTAGAATCCTTTTGGGGGCTACACAATGCTGATGAAAATGAAATCGGTACATTTCTTGAAAGCAAATAGACAATATTTTGCATACCAAGAACCTTAAAAAGAACAATGTTGTAGAGCCTTGATAAAATATTGAGTCCAGGGTGATGTGAAAGAGGGAGATCATTATACTAAGCCTCTCTATTTATAGATACAGTTGAAAATTTTCATAAAATTTGATGAAAAATTTTTATAGTATTTGGCTCAGGAATTCTAATTTTGTCACCCATTTTAAGGAAATATCATAGATACACAGATTAATGAACATTCATTATGGAGTCACAAAAATTGGAAACAATCTAAATTTCTAACAATAGGGAAATGAGTGCATAAATTGTGATATATCCATACAATGGAATGCAAAGAAGCCATTAAAATAATATTTTGAAGAATATTTAATAAAAGTAGAAAATACTCAAACTATAATATCAAATAAAAAAAGAATACAGAACAATATAGATGGTGTGTGTGTGTAGGTGTATATTTAAAAGACTGGAAGAAAATACACTAAAATAAAAGTGTTCTTGGTGATTATATTTTTCTCTATTTTCTGAATTTTTCAAATTTTCTATATTGAGCCTTATGGACTTTTTTTATCCTTCCCCTACCCCCCTCTCCCTCCCTTTTACCCTCCCTTTTCCCCCCCTCCCCCTTCCCCCCTCCCCCCACCCTCTCCCCCTTCCCCCCTCCCCCCACCCTCTCCCCAATGGTTCTCTTGTCTGTCTGCTCATTGTTTGCTTGCCTTCTTTAGGAGGCACCAGGAACCAAACCTGGGACCTTCCACATAGGAGGTGAGCGCCCAACAACCTGAACCACATCCACTCCCCATGGGCTGTGGTGTCTTTTGGCTTGTGGCATCTACTTGTTTAGGCATCTGCTCATTGCAGCGGTGTCTAGCTCATTGCGGCATCTATTACACTGTGGTGGGTGCAGTGTCTGCTCCTTTTCTTTAGGAGACATTGGGACCCAAACCTGGGACCTCCCATGTGGTAGGTGGGCACCCAGCTGGTTATGCCACATCTGCTTCCCGCATTATAGATGTTTAAGCCTAAAATTTATTTTTATTACAAAATCAATATATGTCAAATTTAAAAATAGAAAAAAGGAAGAAAATATTGAAATATTTATATTTATAAAATATCTAAAAATATTATAAAATAAAAAATGGGCGGGAGATTTGGCCCAGTAGTTAGGGCATCCGTCTACCACATGGGAGGACCGCGGTTCAAACCCCAGGTCTCCTTGACCCATGTGGAGCTGGCCCATGCACAGTGCTGATGCGCGCAAGGAGTGCCGTGCCACGCAGGGGAGTCCCGCGCATCGGGGAGCCCCACACGCAAGGAGTGCGCCACATAAGGAGAGCCGCCCATCGCGAAAGAAAGTGCAGCCTGCCCAAGAATGGCGCCGCACACACGGAGAGCTGATACAACAAGATGACGCAACAAAAAGAAAGACAGATTCAAGAGTCGCTGACAACAACAGAAGTGGACAAAGAAGATGCAGCAAATAGACACAGAGACCAGAAAACCGGGGTGGGGGGGAAGGAGAGAGAAATAAATAAATAAATAAATAAATAAATAGATCTTTAAAATAAAATAAAATAAAATAATGGAACAGACAAAAATTCTTCAAGTGCCTTGGAGGTATTGTGACAATAAAGGGTACCTGTCTCAATCAGAATTGAAGTCTAGATGGGAAAATCATGTGCCCAAAGGGTACAGACTCTAAGGGTCAAAATGGATCAACTGATAATGACATCAGAGAGGTGGGGAAGAAGAGAGGTAGTAGCTCAGTGGGCTGGGTATAGAATAGAGTTTTGGAGGAGCTGGGAGTTAAGAGAAGGTCTTTGGGAGCAGCTGCCCTATGTGTGATGCTACTGAGAGGGGCAGCAATGGGAAAAGGACCTAAAAGATATTTGTTCCACATTTAGAATGCACTACTCTTTGGCGTTTAATCAATAAACAGTGAATAATTACTTTGTGTCTCCCCGATTGTGTTTTTTTGAATCTGGCAAAAAGGTGAGAGTGAGCCATGTAAGGCCTAATACAATTTGTTTGAATTATACTATGATTCTCCAAATTTAAGATCTTTGTTGCCCCAGATATATAGGCTCTAGAAAGCTGACTTTCTTATACAACCTGAAAAGTCCTGTTTAGATCCATGGCTGTCCCTTACTTTCTTTGGCAACACATGGGACAGATGATGACCCATATGGAACATATTCCCATGGTGTACCTGGGACTAGGACACATTTCGCAAATTCCAATTCTTTTTTTTATTGCAGGCACCCAGCTTCTTGCACATCACAAACCTTGTGGTGTGGTATATGGCCATGGTCATCTCTTTTTTTAAAATTTTTAAAATTTAAAAATTTTTTATTTTTAAAGAAGCTTTGCATTACGTAAATGTTACATCAAAAATATAGGGGAATTCCCATATACCCCACCCCCCTCCCCCTCCCAAACTTGCCCACATTAACAACTACTTTCATTATTTGTTACAATTGATGGGTATATAGTAA
The DNA here is from genome assembly GCF_030445035.2 of Dasypus novemcinctus. NCBI lineage: Eukaryota > Metazoa > Chordata > Mammalia > Cingulata > Dasypodidae > Dasypus > Dasypus novemcinctus. The sequence goes on from NC_080675.1 coordinate 43,817,955, forward strand.
AGCATTGCTACTAACCATGGTCTGTAGTTTACATTATGGTTTATACTTTGCCTAGCACAATTTTATAGGTTTTGACAAAATGTATAATGGCGTATAGCCATCATTGTGATGTCATGCAGGACAATTCCAATGTCCCCCAAATGCCCACATGTTGCATCTATTCTTCCCTTTCCCTCCCCACAGAACCTCTGGTGGCCATTGTCTTTATAACAATGTTGCAAATTCTTCCATTGCTAGACTAATGGTTTAGTCCATGGTCGCATTCCCCCATTATGTCTGTTCATTCCTCAGTCCTGAGGATTTTGGCATTGTGATGCCCACTCTGTTTCTGATTGAGAAGGGCTTAGATCCCATAGGGCAATTGGATGGATTTGTCTTGCTTACTGTTGTAGATAGTCTCTGTTTTGGGGATGGGCATTGTCTATCATCTTTTTATTGGTTGTTATGGGCAAGTCCAATGAACTGGACTGTAAGTGTTGGCTGTAACTCTGCTGAGATTCAGGGCTCAAACAATATATGAACAGACTGAAAATTTAAGTCTCTGGAACATATATTTAACAAATATTGTGTTAATTGTAGGTTCAAATAAAAAGTGGCAGAAGAACCATGTGTAGGGTAATTATAAATGAGTCTAACTCTGTTACATTGGAGAGCACATATTCCAAATAAGGCCTGCGGACAGGGTATTGAATTCCTGAGATGTACTGTCTACAGTGTCTAGAAGTCTCTAGAGCCCTCAAGACTCCTGATGTTTGAGGCATTGTTTACTGTGGCAGTCAATGAAATCCTGCTGAGATGTGTACAAGTGTAAACTCTCGAATGACATTCCAACTCACTTTGAAATCTTTCATCCATAAAAACTCATTTGTTTTTAGTATTTCCCCTTTTGGTCAAGGTATTTTTCCAGTTGCATTGCTAATTGGCACTTGGTAATAATCCCTTGTCACCAGGGAGGCTCATCCCTGGGGGGGATGGTAATGCATTGATAAGCTGAGTTTGGCTTAGAAAGAGATCACATTTGAGCAGCAGGGAGGTAACTCTTAGGCAATATATAATACTAGGCCAAGTTTCAATTTCACAAGAAAATGTTCATAAGTACAACCATCAATATAAAAGACCTGGTGTAATGGTCTGTTCTCCTTTGCTAGGCACTGACCATATATTTGGGGGATACTTGCCACTGTGTTAGAGGATGTAGCAGGACTTCCCAGGGTGGAATTCAATATTCTTTCAGCTATTGTATGGGACTCTATCCACCAAGACAATGCCCCATTGAGGCAGGTTAGCTTAGGCAAAGGGAAGACAAGTCTAAGACGTGACAAAAAAACATGGCCACGAAACATGTGGCCATGGAACCCTGCCTGGAACCCTGCTGAGGGAAAGACTGCCACCAAGAAGGCTGCTGGAAGGACCCTGTGAGAACCGCATTTGGAATGAGTTTGGAATGATATCTCATTCAGGCTCAAGGGAAAGCCCCCGATGCTGTCATAGAACCTCACCATTGGCCCCTTGGGGAAGTAACAGGTAACCAATCAGAACAGAAATAGCTGGGGCCCCTCCCCCTAACATTAGGAAAGGGAGGAGTAAATAATAGCTTAATAAAGGTAGACCAGAAGCCCAAAACACTCTCTCTGCCTAGAGGAGCCTGCATCTCCAGGTTCAGACATGTAATCCTATTATCTCTTCCCATTTCTCGATAAACTACTGGCCTTACTAAACTGACATGTTCTTAAATTCTTTTATGTAACATAGTCAAGAACCTAGAGGAATCCATCATCCCCATTCTTCCCTGACTTCACCATGACCACTTTACCACTACGCTTTAGAGGCATGCCCCAGGTGCACCCACCCGCATACATCCCTCCATCATTGACACCTGCACCAGTGATCCTCCCCTGTCACAGTTATGGCTCTTCTGCAATCCAAAACCTCCCCAAAGACAAAACCAAAAAAAAAAAAAACCAAAAAACAAAAAACCGAAAAAAAACCCCACAAATAAATACAAAAATAAATAATAAAATTAAATTTAAAAAATTTTATTGTGTCTTTCATCATCATAAGATCTGTTACCTTTTATGTACAGTGATAATTTCTTCCATATCTGAACTCCAATTCTTTCTCTCTAAATTATGAAAGTAATGCTAGTGAGTACAATGTTGTTATAAAGAAACCCCTGCCTGCACTTTGATCTTAACTGATAATAGTAATTCACAAACTTCGGCTGTCTTTAACACGCTTATTCCATGGTTGGGGCAACAAGGGTAGCAGTCACGAGCCCTGTAGGTGGAGGCATGCTCTTTATTCCTCTTTCCTGAACACAATTAAAATCACTGAAAAAAATTCTATCTTTAATTCTATCCCAAGAGGCTTAAAAAAGTTGCTGATATTGTAGCCTTCTTTCAAGTGTGATTATCTTGGGCATGTTTGACAGGTTCAATTCCCAGGGCCCCACACCCACCTAGGAGTGGCTTTGCTCTTTAACTTTTCTCAGTATCAAATTACAAATAATCACACTTGACAAAAGGCTGAGCTACCTCTCATCTTAATTAGGCCCTTTTACCTTGTAATTAAAACTATGGTTAGAGAACAGTAAGAATGATGTCTCGTGATATATATCATTTGTTAAACAATTGCTTATCTAAAATTTCGCTCTATGCAGGCTCTGCTCTAGGTTCCTGGGATTCAGTAGTGAATGAAGACTGCCAAGGCTGATCTCTAATTTCATGAGGTTCTCATTCTAATGGATGGCAACAGACATTAGACAGGAAATAAATATGGAAGCACTGTTGGTCCTCTCATGCATTCATTGATTAATTCATTTAGCTAATACACTAAAAGATTAGCCAAATGGGTACTGATGCAAAATACCAGAAATTGGTTGGTTTTTATAAAGGGTATTTATTTGGGGTAGGACCTTACAGATACGAGGCCATAAAGAATAAGTTACTTCCCTCATCAAAGTATTTTCACATGTTGGAGCAAGATGGCTCCTGATGTCTGTAAGAGTTCAGGCTTTCTGGGTTCTTCTGGGCTCAGCTCCTCTGTTTCCTCCACAAGGTCAGCTGTAGACTATCAGGCAAATGGCTCTGTCTCTTTCCCTGGGGCTCCAGCTTAAGACTTCAGCATCAAACTCCAACATCAAAACTCCAACATTAAGAACCTCCAACACTGTCCTTTGACATGCCTTTTATCCCCACCCTTTGGTGGGTGGGGACTCAACGCCCTAATGATGTGGCCCAATCAAAGCCCTAATCATAACTGAACCATGCCCAGGTACAGACCAGATTACAAACATAATCCAATATCTATTTTTGGAATTCATAACCATATCAAGCTGCTACAATGCCTAATATTTTGTGAAATGACTAACATTTCACATAAAGTATCTCATTAATTCTGCAACAAGCTTGCCCAAAAGTAAATTATCTCTTTTTTATGAAATCATAAATAACACAGTTCATAATAATAGTAAAACACGGGAAGCAATCAATATGTTCAATGTAGGATACTTGTCAAGCAAATTATGGTTATCCATACAATAAAATATACTATGCAGCTATTATATGGATCTCCATGCACTGATATGGAAAGTTGTTCAAAACATTGTTAACTTAAAAAAAGCAGTCAAAATTCAGAATGTGGTTTAAAGTCAGCTCTTGTTTATGTTAAACATAAGACTGACATATACATAAGTTTATATATGAAAAGTATGTATATATATAAAAGTATAAGTATATATGAAAGGCCACAGAAATAACGTAATAGTTGTTAGAGAAAAACAGGGCTCACTGGGACACAGAGACTGAGTATTACAGGCAGAACGTTTATTGGGAAGTTCTCCAAATGGAGGGGGTCTGAAGAATAGACTTAACACCCCCCTCCTCTGCCAGTATGACAGGGGTCTGAAGAGAGACTTCAGCCCACCTTTGGCAGAAGCGGTTGTAAATTTATACAGTATGTCTATAGGTGAGAAAATACTTAGTCAGTGGGAGGAGTTGGGGCTTGGGTAAGACCCAAGGGCCAATAGGGAACTGTAGGGTGAATTTTTCCCCTTGTATGGCTAGGGGCTGGTGCCTTAGGAGTAGTGAATTCTAGGGATGGGGGAGGGGTTAGTGGTGCCACGTGGCTCCTTTGTCTATTCTTGTGAGGAAATGAGCTGTATCTGAACACCAAGGCTCTGGATGGAGGGCTGTTCTATGTCACAGGAATGCAAGTCACGGGTTGTTAACCACTGTAAACCTTGTGATCAGTTAATCATTATAAACCTTGTAAAGGAGAAACCTCTAACAATAGTGATCATCTCTGGTGATTTAGGATGGTAGGAATACTTACTTTTCATTGTATAAAAAGTCTGAAACATTAACCATATACGTGAATTACTTTTTCAATTAAAATTCCTGTTAATAATGTTGTTAAAGAATGCTGATTGGTCTTCTAGGAACTATAAGACTATAACTGGCTTGTTCAGGATCATGGGAATTTAGTTCCTCGTTTTCAATTTAGAACTGAGGGTAGATAAATGTAACATTAAAGCAAAATGTTTTAACTTGTATGCTTGCAGGCATGTGTGGGGGCAGGAAAGAGGGGGTGGGCTTCAAAGACAGCTGGGGGTCCTGAGCCAAAACTGAGGGATCCCAGCAAGATGAGCAGAATGATTTAGGGTAAGTGCTAATATTTAATTCTTTGTGTTCCCACTATCTAGCCCAGTACTTGGCACCTAATAGACAATTAAAGTTCGTTAAAAGCATGTGAGATTATCTGAGGATATTAGGAGTGAGAATGCAATGGAGATGATTTGCATAAAGTTAAAGCAGTTTCTGGGGTTTATAACATGGTCCATCATCCTGACTGGATAAAGATGCCAGAGAAAATGTGGTTCAGAATATAAATTACTCAGTTCCTTCTTATCCCCAGTAGGAAAGCATATCCCCTAAGTTTGCTGATTCGGAAAATCCTTTTTTTTTTTTTCCCAAAGACTGAATTCCCTTGCTTGCTATTTATCAGCATTCTGCTGACAAGTCTTGTTCCTTCTCTGTCCTTAGCTTCTTTTTTTTGTTTTTCTTTTTGAAAGATCTGTTACGGAAAAAAAAAGCAGTTCAGTAGCCCAACTATTTCAAAATCTCATTTCATCTCATTCGTCATTTATTAATGGGCCTATTTTCTCTCCAATGTTTCTTATCCCCAAGATATATTTGAGGAAACTCTTTTAAATCCCTGGGGCTATAATTACCTCACTGCTTCTTTTTACTGCCTATTTTTTTTTTTAAACCAGACTCAGACTTTAATCACTCTATATATTACTTCTTAAATTTTTTTCTCCTGCTTTTCTACTTCAAGGACATTCTCCCTTCCTACCCCCTCCCCAAATCTGGTACTCTGAAAAATCTCTTGTGAGGCCAGGCTGGATGTATTTTTGTTTTGAGAAAATGATCAGGTGAATTACAATTTATTACTGGTAACCTTTAGGTTATTTGAGGATAGCCCTGGTCTTTTTTTACCAACAATTTCCTATATCCTCCAATATTAGGGTACCAAAGGCTGCAGCTTATTTTGTAGATATTTCATATTTTCTTCTACTTTTGACTTGCTATTGGTTTCTCAATTTTAAAAAATGAGTTTATTCAGAACCCATGTCTAGTAAACCCTGCTTTCTAAATGTATCTTTCCTCTGTGTCCAATTCTAAGGGCCATTTTGATGTTCTTTTACTTTTCAGTATTTACTTGATACTTTAAATAGAAGACTCAAGGACAGAAAACAAACCTTTAATTTTAGAAGGATAGTGGAAAGACCATTAGATTCAAAGTTAGAAGTCCATTATTAAGCTTTCTGCCTTACACTTTAGAAATGTGTGTATGTGTATATATATATATATATTTTTTTTAATCAGGCTTCTCCTACTCCTCTTTGTCCATGGAGAAGCAACATTTCTTCCCTTTTCTTATCTAATATTGAGAAAATGCATACGAAATTTTGCAAAGAACTCAGAATGCATGTGAAAAGTGACATAACGTACATGTCCAGTATTATTATGGTGAAATTTTGTCATTACATTGTTATTAAAAGAATAAGATTTTGAGTAAGATTAGCTCCTTTTAGTTTCCAATCCAAGGAGGTTCTGTTACCAAACTACCAGGAGGATGGCGTTTATGTTATAGGCCCACAATGAAGCTCCAAGAGGCTAGATTTATACCATCATTTTTTATGATGATAATTGTCATTATTATTATGTTCATCTTTTTGGGAGAGTCATGGCAATGGAGTGAATTGAGGGCAGAATATGTGACTGCCGTTGCTCACTTTGCTTAGACAAGGGAAACGGCAATGGAGGTGTGGGTCCTGGCTGTGGTCCAAATGGTACAAGTAGCTCAGTTTACACGGAAAGCGGGAAAAACAGATGAGGAGCTGCTGCATAATGCAAGTGAAATTTGTATGAATACACTAAATGTGGGAGAGGAGGGTATGTGCTGCCTCTGGAGCCACTTGGAGGTATAAGGCAGCACTAGACATTCCTAGACATAAAGGAGGAAACAGCCTACACTGGCAATTTAAGGGTACAGACAAGCCCAGCCTGCCTCAAAATAGCTCTTGCTTCCTGAATGCTGCAGCCAGAAATTTCAATGAGAGCCACTCTATTGGTTTGCATTTGCAGTTGAATATGCTATTCAGAGCCCCTGAGTAGGACTAGGTGTTTACGTTTAATGCAGTTAGCTATTGCTGTAAGTATGCAGGGGATTGATTCTCTATGGGGAAATCAAAACTTCACAGAAAAGATGACTAGAAAAGGGTGTTGAAGGATGAGTATGGGTTACAAACTTAAGTGCCCTATGCAATTAACGTAAGTATGTGTAAGTAGACTAGATGTAACAAAATAGATGCTAAGCTGCTTTTGTGGCTGGGTAAGGTCCAGTATAGGTCCAGTGAAATAGCAAAATTAAACATATCTGGGGCCCTCTAGGAGCCCTAGGCAACCAGTTTGAGACCTCTGATTTAAACAGATAAAGGAAGCATAGTGTGCATTACAGACTGAAGGAGTATTATGAAAAAGTCACTGAGACTTACCTGTTACCTAAGAGAACTCTACCACATTGATTGATTTATCACAGAGACTGGCAATCAATCTTTCAGAAGCAGGAGAAAAATAAATGACCTGGTAGAGCAAGATCTGGTAGCCCAGTGTGAGCAAAGTGCATCTTAATGGTCAGAAATACTTCCCATAAATATCTCACTATTTATGCTAATACATTCATCTTTAAAATGCAGATGTCTATCAGAAAAATTTAAATCAGATTATCTTTTATAACCAAGCTAAGATTAACCTCAAAGAGGGAAGGGAAATTTAAATAGGGGGGAGAAAGGGGGTAATTTTAGATCTTGAAGCTTGGGTAGAATCAAAAGTTTAGGTGGGTGTGAGAGCTCTGGCAGGCTGAAGGCAGAGGAAGCGGCAGTAGTGGGGTGGGTACTGCAGGGAAGGAGACAGGCTTTGCCGACTGCGCAATTTTGCCTAGGGCAGCTAATTGCTTGTGCCCAGAAAATTGTCTCTGGAAGCCTTGGGCAATATGCAGTCGGTTTTCCCTGATGCCTAGTTTATCAGGTTCAGATGAAATTTGGTGGGGAGGAGAAGGGGAAATGATGAGCTGAAAGAATTACTGAGCTGCAAGAAACCTCAGAGGTCACCAACTTTTTCCACAAAGTATCTCTAATGACAAGAGAGGGAACCCAGATCCTTAGGGATCTAGGGCCTTAGCCCTAAGTAACCCAGCACAAGGGCAAATATCTTTGAAATCTCTTGGTTTATCTTAAAACATCACATGAATTTTATATTTGGTGCAATATAGGTATCTTTGTTTTAACATAAAAATATTTTAAATGACCATACCCCATGTACCAATCTCCAGATAAAATTGTCCAAGTCCCTAGGATAAGAATTCAGGTCTTCTGCCTACCCTGCATTATCTCAGCTATGTGTGGTGGAGAGGAGTAATAGTTTGTGGAATATTGAATCATGTCTCCCACAAATCCCCTACAAAGACACGTTTAAGCCCTAACACTTGCCTTGTGGATGTTATATATAACCCTTGTGGGTCGTATATAAATGGGATCTTCAAGTCCTAACCCCTGTCCTCAAAGATCCCATTTTGATGAGGCTCAGCTGAATCAGGGTGGGCCTTAATCTAATATGACCGCAGTTTTCTAAGCAAAGAAACTTTGGAAACTGAAACAGAAGCCACAGGAGGAGACAGAAAGAGACAGATCACCATTTGACAGAAGCAGAGATTGATTTCCAGCAAGCTACCACCAGAACGTTACAGACTTTGAAGAAGGTTTAACCCTGATTTTGATCTCAGAGCATCTTAAATTGTGAGACAATACATTCCTGTTAAGACAACCAATATGTGGTATCTGTCACAGAAGCCCTGGCAAACTAAGTCACTGTGCAAGGTGGTAAGGACAGTGACTCTCTGGGCAGAAGGGTACTAAAGGGAAAGTGGAAGGGTTCTTTGTCTACTTTATAAATATAAAGGGAAGGAATCCTTATTATGTGCCTACATTTTGTACTGGATGCACTGTATTTATTATCTCATTTAATTTTCATAGCAATGGTGTCGTAAGTTGTCACCATGTTACAATGCATGATTTTTTAAAATACCTTTTAGTTTTATTTTTTTAAAGATTTATTTATTTATTTATTTCTCCCTTCTCTGCCCCACCACCCCCACCCCGGTTGTCTGTTTTCTGTGTCTATTTGCTGTGTCTTCTTTGTCCGCTCTGTTGTTGTCAGCGGCACAGGAATCTGTTTCTTTTTTGGTTGCGTCATCTTGTGTCAGCTCTGTGTGTGTGTGTGCGGCACCATTCCTGGGTGGGCTGCACTTTTTTTCGTGCTGGGTGGCTCTCTTTACGGGGCGCACTCCTTGTGCGTCGGGCTCCCCTACACAGGGGACACCCCTGCGTGCCAGGGCACTCCCATGTGTGGCAGGGCACTCCTTGCGCGCAACAGCACTGCACATGGGCCAGCTCCACATGGCTCAAGGAGGCCCGGGGTTTGAACCGCGGACCTCCCATGTGGTAGACGGACGCCCTAACCATTGGGCCAAGTCCGCCGCCACAATGCACAATTAACAAATCCTGAGATTATCAAATTTGTCCATGGCTGCTTAGCTGATAAGAGGTAGAGCTAGAATTTGAATCCGGGTATGTCTGACTAGGCCACCTGTCCCTTTTCTCACAGACATTTATTAAATATCTACTAAATGCAAGGTACTGGGCTAGGTATTTTAGGGATGTAAATAAGGAGCTGATTAGGTATTTAATCAAGGAGCTGATAGTCGTTTTGTTCTCTGAGTTTGTGGTCTAAAGAAGGAACTCCTTCTTAATTAATTGTCACCTTTCTACTTTAAGACTCAATCTGATAATGAAAACTGATATAAAGGTAGGTGAAATCACTCATGGCCACATAAACTGGAAGATATTCTTAGTGTTGATAAAATCTTTTTAAAAATTAGGTGAAGTGCCACATATGTAAGAAACCCTTTTGATTAATCCTTTATTGCTTTACATGGCATGTAGAACAATGTTCCCAAACTGTCCGAAGATATTAATAGGTTCAACAAAACCCAAATCAAAACCTTGGGGTTAATAATATTTTTCTTCCAAAGTGCATTTTGAAAATATATGTAAGAAATAAACTAAGCTATATCTGTTGCTTTTATTATGCAAAAGTCTGTCTTGAATTGAGCAATTCCAAGAGAAAAGGAAGCAGCACGTGTCATCTAAAGAAAAAATGACTGGTGTTCGATTCATTAATCAATGCAGATTTAGCCTTTACCAATTTAATCTACACTTTGAAATATGCTGACTCTTACATGATCTTCAGCCTATTTGTGATACAGGTCAAATTTTGATTATGTCTTACGGCAGTTGTTTTTTGTTTTTCAAAAAAAATTATTTCCCATCCCCTTGTGGCTTGCTCGTTGTCTGCTCTCTAGGTCCATTCCCTGCGCGCTCTTCTGTGTTTTCACTTGTCTCCCCTTTTGTTGTGTCATCTTGCTGAGTCGGCTCTCTGCAGCGCTTGTGGCTGGGGGGCACGCCACGATGCTTGCCGGCACGCTTGCCTTCCCATATGGTAAATGGGAGCCCAACTGATTGAGCCACTGCCGCTTTCCAGCAGTTAGTTTTTCTCTGAGACTTTTTTCTTAAATTGTATTCTTTAATCCAGGTGCCCATTGTATTTCATGAGTGCATGTTGATTTTTCATTACCATCTTATAATGGGTTTTGAGATCAAACATGTTTGGAAAATACGGATTTAGTTGATACCATGTTGTGATTGCCAGTTTCCCAAAGGATATGCTGGTCTTCTTGATTTGGTTTTCTACTTTTCAAACTTTTGGTGCATCATTGGACAGATCTACAGTGGCCAATGCACATAGATGTATAGTGTTAAATGCACATAGATTAAATACTTTCCTTATATACTGGATGACGAAAAGCATATAATCAGATTGGTTAGCACAGTACAATTTATGTTATGTGTATTTTAACCAAAATTTAAAAAAAATGTAGTAGGAAAGATAGTTGTAGATAAGTAAGAACATAAATTTATACATTGCAAAAAATATTATTTTTAATATCATACTTGTATATAAAATAATAATATTTTTAGTGTGAAAAAGACATATAACAAGGAGCTAAATATCTCCTGGAAGCTAAATAAAAAATATAGCTATGAGACTGTTTACATAGAATTAAGAAAAAGCTGGATCATAATTTCCATGAAGAAATTGTTCATTGCTGTGTTCTCAGCACTTGGTATAGTCCCTGGGAAATAGTGTGTGCTCAGCAAGTATTTCTTGAACGGATAACATGATTATTTCAACTCTGGGGCTCTCTCCGAGCTGTCCATTTACCCTGTTCACTTCCTAGAGCAAGTTACATAGCTTATACTTAAGGTTTTCATAGTCCTGTTTCCCTTAGAACACAGCCAGTCTCAACCAGAGGGGTTATAACACTCTTGGTAAATCTCAGAAAAAAAACTGCTTGTGTAATAAATATATCTGGATAAAATAATTTTTAAAAATAATCTTAGGAAACTTTATTTTAAAAAACACATTGTGGGTAAAAAATTGGCAATTTCATATGGCTTGATCTTAGTGTATAAATTACTAATTTATGCTTCCAGTTTCAAATGATGGAAACATTTGGAGAAAATGTACTTTAATGTTCATTAAAGGGCTCTTCTTTGCTTACAAATGGCAGGGACTGAAAAGCAATCTCAGAAATCAGAACGAATGTTATAACATCTTCATTAAAATATGTGAAGCTGGCACATTTACTACTAACTTTTAAGAGTAATTGCAAATCTCCTTCCAGAGACCGTAGAATGTCCATCTAAATGCATAGTAAGAAGATTTAATGGTCTTAAATATCGATTGCCTTAACAAAAAGCAGTCTCTTCCATTTCTGAAGTTAAAGTAAGCACTCCCAGTTATTAAGGTTTCAGAGGATGGTGAAGTCATGTATTTCATAATTAAAATAATAACATGGGTCTTTTATATGTTTTAAAATATACTGTCAGTAGTGATGAGGCAGGAGAATTAATTTTGATCATCACTATTTGAACAGTTTGAAATCCCTAAATGATCATAATCATTTGAATGAAATGGGTCAGGCTAGGGCAATAGCTCCCGAGCCATAGCAGTGACCATAGACATCGTTCTACACAGGAAATATATCCTTTTCCCTCTGTTGTCAGCCATGACACTTTTAGCAATGTGGACATTGCCACAAGAGAGACTCCAGGGGAAAAAGGCTTCAGAGGTATGAGGAAGAGAATTAGGGAGGAGCAGACTTCCACACCTCTCTTGTAACCACCGCGTCCCCTTTCTTCTCACAGTTGTTTCGCCTGGGAGAGGTTAGGCTGAGAGTCCACAAGAATGGCCAGTTATCTAGACTTGCTAGTAGACAAATCCAGTGTTAGCAGAAAGAATGAGTGGGAGATATAGTACATTTTGGTCACCATTTAACCCTCCAGACATTTACATATACATTTAAAAAATAGAATCATATAGCAATGTTGTATTTCAGACTGCTGTTGAAAAATTATATACATAATTCATCTTCCTTCTCTCTCATTATTCTTTTTAGAGATGCTTAAAATTCTATTGTACATGTGGTGCTCCTCAGTGTATCCAACCAGCCCTCTATTTTTGGTCATTAAGCTGGTCTTTTCTTCCCCCATGCTTTATTATCTTTAAGTAGCCACAGAGAGCTTTCCATTCAGGTCACCTAAACATCATTTCACCCACAGCCTCGGTTTGGTTGCCAGTCAGTCTCTTGTTTCTCTCTTCGGCAATGTGAGGCAGATACATTTTCCTCAGGAACGAGAAATTCATGGTTTGTTGCCTAAAGAGCCAGGACGTCTCTGTTGGTGATTTCACAGATTGTTCCCAGGTTAGCACCTCCAGTCACTATGCACATGTTACCAGTATCAAACTTTATGAAATCAGTAATCTTGCCTGTCTCCAGATCAATTGGAATGAGGGGATCAGGGCAGCAGATGGTGCGAGCATCACGGGTCACCAGATGAGGGATTCCTTTTGTTTCTCACTTTGCATAACTTGTTCTTGACCTCCTCAGGTGTAAGATGATGAATGGCAAAGTGACCCTTGGCATCATAGGTCAGATGGGAATTCTCTCCGGTCTTGTCAATGCTGATGACATCCATAAAACAAGCAGGATATGTATCATTTTGGACCTTGCCATCAACCTTTATGAACTGCTACATACAGATTTTTTTTTTTTTTTTTAAGATTTATTTATTTATTTAATTTCCCCCCCTCCCCTGGTTGTCTGTTCTTGGTGTCTATTTGCTGCGTCTTGTTTCTCTGTCCGCTTCTGTTGTCGTCAGCGGCACGGGAAGTGTGGGCGGCGCCATTCCTGGGCAGGCTGCTCTTTCTTTTCACGCTGGGCGGCTTTCCTCACGGGCGCACTCCTTGCGCGTGGGGCTCCCCCACGCGGGGGACACCCTTGCGTGGCGCGGCACTCCTTGCGCGCATCAGCACTGCGCATGGCCAGCTCCACACGGGTCAAGGAGGCCCGGGGTTTGAACCGCGGACCTCCGATATGGTAGACGGACGCCCTAACCACTGGGCCAAAGTCCGTTGCCCCCAGATTTTTTTTGACTGCATCTCCTGTCAGGGCATTCTTAAGTCTGTTCCTTAGGAACATGATGAGGGGGCAGACATTCTCTCAGCTTGTGGGGACCAGTGGATGGACAAGGAGCAAACACACCAGTCAATTTGCTCAGCATCCAATGTTTTGGAGCTGCTACATGCTTCATATGCTTCTTGGGACCATGAGCAATGGCTGCGCTAGCCATTCTTCTTAATTCATTTCTTCACTATTATAAATGACACTGCAGCTATATCTGAGCCTAAATCCTTAATTCTTTCTTTAGGATAAAATCCTAGAGATGGAATTATCTGGTTGAGAATAGGGATTTTGAATGATTTCCTCTGGAAAACCCAAGAGCAAAGATAAGGAAGAGATAAGAGGCAGTAGGATGGACCCTTTCATACCAGGGGAGCTTCTGAGGAGGGGCTAGCCTGGGCAGTTTAGAAACAGAAAGCACGTATTTGCTACCTCATACTTAGACAATTCTTTCAGACTAAGGCCAGAAAGGCAGATAGGAAGAGGAAACTTAAAAATGTTTAGCATTTATCCAGTAATGTTTTTGGTGCCAGGGCCTGTTTTAAGCACTTTCCATGTATTATCTCATTTTATTCCTACCATAATTCTGAGAAATAGATAAGGCAAGAAAGTTAAATAACTTCCTCAAGGTCCCACAGCAAGAATATGGCAAAGCACACAGCTTCCTGTGCTCTTTTCTTGCCTCTCATTCAAAACACTGGACTGTTTAGGTATAAAAGCTAAGAAAGCCCCAGAATGGGGATTGGATGTAGCTCAAGCAGTTGGGCACCTGCCTCCCAAATGGGAGGTCCTGGGTTCAGTTCCCGGTGCATCCTAAAGAAGAAGAGCAGACAATGAGCAGACAGATAAGGTAGACATCTCAGGGCAGGGGTGAGGGTGGAGGTAAAAAAAAAAAAAAGAAAGTCCCAGAATAAAATCATAAACAGTGCACATTAATCATATTTTTAAAAAATCCCCTACTTTTCTCTTTTTTTGAATTTTGGCACAATCTCTCTTATTAATAGATACCTTGGCTATAACCTTCATTATTTTACCATTTGTCACTAATCCTGAATATCATTTTTTAAAATGATCTGTGTTAATTCTAAGTTGCTACACCAAATGTTGCTACAGGTTAATTACTAAATTCTGATAGTTGTTGTAAGTAAGCAATTATGTGTGTGCAGATTTTACTTGATCAGGACATTGCTGAATTCTAGCTCGATAAATTCTTTATATCCCATTAGCCTGAAAGCCAGTCAGGAAAGATTATGGTAATTGTCTTTTCCAGGAAGGAAAAGACAGGTTTTGCATTTCACATAGTACATCAAAATAATGTCCAAGGCAACATATTCTGTAGAAAACGTGGACTCTCATAACGCTGTCTCTTCCTTCAAAATGGCTGGTCACATTAGCCACCTTTCAAGTTCTCAATAGCCACATGTGACTAGCGGATACTATATTGGACAGAACAGATATAGAACGTTTCCAGTCCTGAAAAAGTTTCTATTGGACAGTACTGCTTTCGAATATCAGCTCCAGGAAAAGAGGAATCTTGTGTCTCTTTATTCACTGTTGTATCCCCAGAGCTTTGAATTTGTGTGGTATGTACTAGATGCCAAATAAATATTTCATGAATGAAGAATACATGAGCTTTCCAGAAAAACATTGCTGAACATTGATGTCAATGAGTTTTATAAAAAATAAATGGTCAAAAAAAACCATGTTAAAAAAAAAAAGTGAATGGCAGCATTACTGCTGTTGGACAGCCATACGGCTTTCAGGGGAAAGATGGCTTTTGCACTCATTGCCTTTCCTCCTGGGCAAAGTTCCTATAAGCACATTATCCACTGGTTATTCTTTATGTTTGTTTTGTTTGTTTACTCAATAAACACTCAAAAATACATCCAGTTGAAAGGGTGATTTCAACAAATTCTCTCGTCCTAAGTGGTGGCCTCTTTGGTTTATAAATAAAACTTTTTAATGAAGATCCATTAAAGAGAAGTGGGAAGAAGGCGGGAAGGGGGTGTGGGTTGAATATTACCTTCTGTGCAATACAGTGTTTACTCTAGATGTCTAAAAAGACAGCATTATCGATCTCACATTTTTAGTAATCATTTCTCTGTGCTTTGATTAATGTGGGTGTAAAATGTGTCTGATGTAGCAGCATGTGTCTGAAACATTCTGAGATAAGAGATCAAAAGTATTTTAATTTAAAAATGAATTTTAAACAGGCTAAAAGGGAATGAGAATACCTAAAATAATATAATAGGTAATAATGTAATATAAAAATACTATATTACTGCATTAGAAGGAAAAGCAGAGAAATACATCTTTGTCAGACTTGAAGGACAAATAGAGACAGTGTATTTTTAAACCATGAAATCTGTGATTATGTCCTGTTCTTTTTTCAAATAATCACAATGAGGTTAAGATTAAAATTTGTGAGTGTCTGATACTGTGAGTAGCATATCTAAAAGTCAGTGTTGTGTTCTTTCCCTCCATTCCATTCCTCTATTTTAAGAGTCAGATATATTTCAAATCTCTTATAAGTAATCTCATGAATTCACTAAGGGAGAACTGTTACTTCAAGAGTACCTTTGGTTGAAAGACTAGGGGCTGACATAATCCAAAGACCAGTTAGAATGAGTGAACTTGAGTAAATATGACACAGCTAACCATTTCCTATTAAAAAATTGACCAGAAAATGGGGTTAAGGCACTGTGGAAATGTAGTAATCATAACTTGGTCTGAAATAGCATACGATGCTCCATTTACTATTACATAATTAGAAGATAATATTTCTAAATCATAAACTTTATGTTTTTAGAATCATTGCTGATGGTTTTAAAAACATTTTTATTTTTTTGTTTAATTTTTATTCACTATCCCTGCCCCACCATGGCTCCCTCGGGAACTGAACCTGGGACCTCCCATGTGGGAGGTGAGTGCCCAACCACTTGAGCCACTTCTGCTCCCTGCTAACTGCAGCGTCTGCTGGTTGTGGCATCTGCTGGTTGCAATGTCTCCTGGTTTCTGAAGTTTTTACCAGCTGAAATGGAGGAAAAGAAAGGGAACTAGAATAGTACTTCTTTGCTGTGAAATAGAATAAAGAGGTGAAGTAGGAGATGGAAAGAGAAAGGATAGTCAATAATTAGAAATGATAGTAGTATTCTGATTTTGGAATTCGAGAAAATAGAAACTACAAAGGGTTCAGAAAGTTCTGTCCAAACTCTAGGATAGAGCCTAGTTTTCTAGTCTTCTGCTCTAAACCTCCAATGCAGAGGGACATCTCAGCATTTCTGTGATGTGTTCAGTGGCCACAAGAAGCCTATACGTAGATGATAAAACTGCTCCAGCAGAGGTGAGGTTACCTCATCCTTACTGGGTTTCTGTTGAGAAGCAAGAGAGGAGAGTGAGGGCCACAGCATGTCTCTTGGAATTTTGAGGAATCACTTTTGGATCCACCAATGTCAGAAAGAGTGAGTCCTTTGGCCAGAGACAAAAACAATGTGGAAACAAGAGTATCCTGTTTGGGAGTTCCCCTGCATAGTCCACCTTTTCGAGGAAGTGAGTCTCCTCTATTTGAGCCATTATTTCTTCAGAGAAGTCCCAATAGTTTCTGATTTTGTGTG
This sequence comes from Dasypus novemcinctus, assembly GCF_030445035.2. Lineage (NCBI taxonomy): Eukaryota > Metazoa > Chordata > Mammalia > Cingulata > Dasypodidae > Dasypus > Dasypus novemcinctus. Next base: position 43,834,775 of record NC_080675.1, read on the forward strand.
TTTTTCTGCCATGAATGAGATAAAAGTAGAAGACAGTGGGAGAGAGTAGAGGCAAGGAGGAAGGGATGGGGGAAAGAAGGGATGAGGCAAAATATGGCAGTAAGGAACATTAGTGAGGATTCCAAAAGGCCTGGAAATCAAGCTCCACCATGGCACTGCTTATGAAAGGGTATCTTGTGAATATATGTTTAGATAGATAAATAGATAGGTAGATAGAAAGATAGATAGATAGATGATACAGATGGAGACACAGGAACATCACTTAGAAAGATGTGTTCCCCGTAAACAGTCAAATGTCGGTCCCTCCTGTGTGCAACCAAAAGATCTCCCCTCCTTTCTCTTTTGAACAGTGAAAGTGGATCTGGATAAACAAAGAATTGGTTTCTGGAAGGGGCTGGGGAGGATTGTGGAGAGTAGGTAAATACATAAGGAGGGGAAACAGGAGAAAGGAGAGAAGGTGAATGCTTCTGCTGGGGTGCTGCCTGGAGTCTCACATGCTTGAGACAGTTACAGAACTGGGCATGGGCCTTGAATTGGCTCTGTGGCTCTTCTCTTGAATAGAAAAATAGGTTGAGTTCTGAGCAGAGTCCACAGCTTCCTCGAGCTCATGTTACCACCATTTTTTCTTCTCCCTATTAACTGCTCCTCCCTACTTCTTCTTTCCCAACTCTTTTTTCCAGGAACTTTTCTATCAATCAGTCCTGGAGACAGGGAAGGGCCAGGTGTGCAGAAAGAGAAATTGCTGTGGCAATCTGTCTTGATTCCTTCTGTTTTCGACCCCAGGGAAATCTCTGAGGACCCCACCACACCCATGGCCCTATTTCATCTCTGCCAGGTGATGCTCACTGAGCCTGGATATTGAAAGGAGGAAAAAGAGAAATGGCATTATATTGCTGACATCATTTTAACTCAACCTTGAACCAAGAGGTAGCTAGGAAGGCAGTGAAGAAATAAAAACTGGGCAAATAAACAAGTGTTCTCTTTTTGAGAAAATCTTTGCATGACAAATCTCAAATTGGACAAGTAGGATTAGTACTTTATATTGCATCAGCCATCTGTCACTGCAAGTTCAGTAAATCAAATTGCAGATCTAACATCATTCTACAAATGATAAGTACAATATCTGTGATTTGGCTTTGGCAGAAATTGGAAATGTGGGTTCAGCAGGAACCAGTCTCTTGATGCTTTAGTTGCTGCACCCTAAAATTTAGTCAACATGCCAGTACTGGACCAAACTCCCTTAAACTTCTTTCATAACATTACTTTCCTGCTCTAGAAATTTCAATCTCGCCCTATTTTGAATATTTTCTGTCTTCCTACACACTTTCTTCTACACTGACATTACTGCACATTTTAAATTGGGCTTTCAAAGTCCACCTCTAGTTTCCCATCATTCCTTAAAAAGACCTCTGTTTCAATAAAAACATATGCTTATAAATACATTATGACCAGCTTGTCTGGCTCCTTGCCTCCTTTGGAGTTAATCCCTTTCCTCTGGAATGTGCTTCCTTCTATCCAACTTCGGCTGCTCCAAAACAGCTCAACATCTTGGCTCAGTCCAACCCCTCCAACTTCAGTGCAGCCATCCCTGAATACAGGGATATTTGTTAACACATCTCTCCTCCAACATTCCACACCTCTTAAAAGACTGCGCAGGGGGGAAGCAGATGTGACTCAACTGAGCGAGCTTCTGCCCACCATATGGGAGAACCTGGGTTCGATCCCTGGGGCCTCCTGGTGAAAAAGAAGAAGAGAAAGCATGCCCGCATGGCAAGCCAGTGCCCAAGCAAGTGCCCACGTGGTGAACCAGGAACTGAGGTGGCCAGTGAGTCATGTAACAAGATGTGATGCATCAAAAGAGAGACAAGAGGAGAGTCAAGGTGAAGCACCACAGAAACCAGGAACTGAGGTGGCACAATTGACAGGGAACCTCTCTCCCAATCAGAGGTCTCCAGGGCCGAACCTGGTGGATCCTAGAGGAGAGAAAATGAGAAGACAACACAGACAGCAAAAACAGCAAGGCAGGAGGAGGGGAAAGGGGGAAAATAAATAAAAAATCTTTAAAAAAAAAAAGACTAGTAGGGGAGTGGATATAGTTCAGTGGTCGATTACCTGCTTCCCATGTATGAGGTCCTAGGTTCAATCCCCAGTGCTTCCTAAAAAAAAAAGAAAAAAAAAAACCAAAAACTATATAATCTAGTTTTTAATTACATACACTTGCTTACTCTTATGTAGCTTTCCATGGAGGAGAGTCTTAAAGCTTAAAGAGCATAAGAATTTTCAGGCATATAGTAGATACCCAATAAATTGTCATTCATTCATGTATTCATCTATTCATTGTTATTGTTATTAATTGTTTTCTACCCAACAAGGCTGGCAGCTAACAGGGAAATGATTATTTTGGTTCCTATTCTATATGTCACCCACAGGGCTTTGCACCCTGGAAAGTACTCAGTAGATAATCAATAGCTACTTACTGACTGAATGATTGACTAATGCACCTTGCATTTGGACTCCAAGTACAGAAGCCCTTGAGGATGCCCTAGTTTTTCTCCCAATGATCTGAAATTGACCTCTACTTCATGGTGGAAAATTCACTGCTCTTTTGCAGATGGGAAATTTGAAATACAGAGAGAGCATTTAAATAACCCAGAACCAAGCAGGGGATTAGTGATAGCTACAAGTTAGAATTAAAGGCTAGGCATCCTGACTGCCAGTCCATTGAATCTGGAGTCATGGAACTACATTTTTTTTCTGACATGGGTAGCTTTGGTTGACCTGCTAATTTTTCATGGATAAGCAATAGCACCTGCTGTATGAGTCTGCTTCTCTTTCTTTATTCTTTTGTTTTGTTTGGCTTATTTTTGAGTGACTCTTACAGGTAAAAATGCATCTAATCATCTATTATGGTGGTTGCTTTTTGTTTCTTATGGGACCATTTAAAGTTAGGAACTGTGCCTTACTGGCCTTTATATTTTGGTGTCTAGCACAGTTTCTGGCACATGCTTAATGTATGTTGAATGAATGAATATTATCAGATAATATTATCTCTTAGAGTACTGAACCATTAACATCCCCACAGTGTTAAGGGGAGTTAAATTTATAAACTATGCTATTTTTTCATAACATCCTATTCTCAATTTTGAATTAGAATTTCTTTGCCTGGTTATTGTTCTTCAGAGACTAAATAAGAAATTGAACCTACTTTATCATTGTTCTTGGTTTGATTACCAATCCATAGGAAAGGGTATAACACATATATTTAAAGACAGAAAATAACTTCTCCCAATGAAATCAGAGGTAATTTAAGGAGACAGAGTTTTTGGCCCCAAGTTAGCAAAAAAGTGTCTTAGCCCTGACTCATCTGGGCTATATGGATTTCATAACTGATGATTAGTTTCTCTTAATCAGGTGAACATCCATCCAAGGGACAAATTGATTAGCTCCTTGTATAATTAACAGAACATTAAGTGCCATCACTTTGAGTTGGAAAAAAAATTGTTTTGATTAACAGCAAGTATGCCGAGTTTAACATTAAGACATTAAATGGTGTTATATCAAATGATTATTAATCTGTTTTCCTCCCAAATGGTAAGGGAGTGTTTGCAGCTAGCTCGGAGACCAATGTTTGCAGTTTCCAAAGTATTTTCATTTTTCTGGCCGGCATTGAATTTAATATAACTTTTCCACTGAGAATAAGAGCATAATATAATAAATAATAACCAACACTACTATGTGATCAAACTCTCAATTTTTCCTAGCTCTTTACATAGTAAAATGGCAAAAGATATAGACTGAGCCATAGAATTGCAAATCATTTCAAAAAGATTTGGTGAGGAATTGATGAGGGGGGCAGTTGGCAAGAATAGTTGAACCATGTGTAAATATAAAAAAGTAGAAGTGAACAAGACATTAGAGAAATGGAAGATGCAGAAGGCTCCTTCTGCTGAAGTCAGGTCCAAGGAGATATTCAAATGGGAAGAACAACTGGGAAATGGATCTCACAATCCGCAGGGGGTCAGCAAAGTTGTTTAAAGATGTGCTCTCTCAGTAATCCAGAGAAAATTGCATTAAATTACACAAACACGTAATTAAAGCTAAACATTCAGAATGTTAGGTAGCATCAACACGAGCCATATGGTAGTTGATTCTGACTACACCTTGGGCACTGAGGACCTAATTAGTCTTCGCAAGAAGGTGTGCCAGTGTCAGTCAATCCTGGTGTTAATGCTGAGCAGGACAGGTTAATGGAGACACTGGAATATTTGAATTTGATGAGGCCTGAGGCAAGTTTCAAACACTTTTTGCAGAAGTTTAGGAACTTAGTGAACACACAGGGAACTTGGTTTAGACCTGTTTCTGCAAGTCTAGAAGTATGACTACATGGTTGATTTTTTAATTCTTCATCTCAAATACCAAATCCCAGTAAGCATTAGTTTAAAGGAGGACCATTTTATCCAATCAATAGGATGCTGAACAACTAATGTAAAATGATTATGTCATTTTAATTTTATTACAGTCTTTTTGTTATCTAAGATATATTTGGGTGTGACAATGTAAATGTTACCTAAATGGTGGAGATACTGTATAATTCCTAAAAAATAGTCAAATGATATGAGTTCCACAATACCAGCTTCTCAAACTTTAGAATTCATAAGTGTTACCTGGCTAGCAAGTTAAAAATACAGATGTCCAGGATTCTCCTCAGTGATTCTGATTCAGTAAGTTTGGGGTGGGACCTGGGAATCTGATAGGAGATTCATGGACCATCTTGGAAACTCACACATGTCAAGAGTTACTTGAAAGCAAGGACCTTTATCTTAGTTATGTTTTTATATCTGCTTCAGGACCTAATGTGATGATGCTTGGCAATAGTTGTTTGTTGAATGAACGCATAAACAAATGGATGAGTTTTTACAGCTCATGGTTATTTCTCAACCTGGCTTATTTTCACTTAATATCCAAAGTATTTTCAGGTTCTACGATTTTTTACCTAGAAGTTATGATATTTAATTCTTCATCCAAAACACAGAATCTTGTCTTGTAGTTGTTTTGTTCATTTATTCAACATTCAAAAATTATTCACTGAGTTCATATTATATACCAGGGACTATTCTTTGGGATATATTATATTTGTTCCTTGTGAAGTGTACATTCTAGAAGTATGTGTGTATCAAACTTCTAGCTCTGCGGTTTTAAAATTATTTTCTGGGAATATAATTATGTGTTATAAGTTTGTCACACCAAAGAGTTTCTTATAGAGTCTTGAATTAAGTAAAAAATTCATTTTGGCAAATTTCAAAGCTCACTGAGAAGAGAGATTAACTTAAAGCAACAGGGAGTTTTATTTTTGCACATAAATATTTATGTGTGTAAAGGGGTGTGTGGTTCATTGTAAGTGACAGGAGGAGAATGACAGATGCTTAGATCCCCTGTCCCCATGGAGAGACAGACCTTGCTTGTTGGAGTGTAGTGGCACATCGTGTGGTCTGTGTACTGAATCACTGATTTAAATATTGCAGCAGCTGGAGTGCAAAGTATATCAGCAAATACTACAGGAGGAGGAGTGCATGTGTCTTGAATACAAAGTAAGAATGAAATTGGCTTGCACAGTTACTTTGAAGAGGTTTTTGATGGCCCTTTCCTGTTCAAAGTTCAGATTTAAAGGAGAGCTGAAGAAGGGAAACTGGACATTAGAAGGCCACAGGATGTAACTGAGTATTGCTTCCAAATTCCTACATCTCCATTCCCAGCACTGGATGTGGGGCGGGCAGGTGGGTGGCAGAGGAGAGGGATCCCATCCTGCCAGGGAAATCCTACTCAGAAAGTTCATCTCCATAATGAACACACTAAACCAAACCAGTGAAGTCCCTACTTCAGTGCTCATGCAGAAAATGAGAAGGAAAAATTCCAGGTTTTTTTTTTTGTTGTTGTTGTTGTTGTTTTTTAACAACTTTCATTTTATTGCCTCTATTTTCAGAATGATTTCAAGTTCAAAATCCTTTTCTCAGTTTCTCTTTAATAATCAACCATTTCTTTATAGGGATTTCTAGTTTATACAAACCACACCTTTACTCATTTACGATTATACCCCCTATTTTACAGTTGAAGGTGCTGAAACCTAGAGGGTTGAACTGAGATCACACAAAGCTTGTTTGTAAGTAGCAAATCCAAGAAGAAATTCAGATTCTTTGATCACTGCACCTGTCTCCACCATCAGGCTGTTACTTCTTACTCTTACTCCTTTTTTTTTTTTCGTTGTTTTTGTCTCTTTTTTCTTTATAATTACCAAAGTCAGAACTGACAGGAAAGCTGGGGGAGTGAGGTATTGGGGGTGGGAGGTGATGAAAATGGTTAACACTAATGGGTAGAACTTTTCTACTTACAGATATGGTGTTGAAAAGGAGTAGGAAAAAATAAACAGCAGCATTAGAAGTAGTACGAATTGAAACAGAAAATAACTGCTACATTTCATACGTGAAATAACCAAATAGCTAAAAACGTAATTTCATTTCTAATTATTCCAGGTCTCTACTCTGTTGCCTATACTAAACACTTCCCATCATCTGGTGAACTAAAGACCTCCTGACTGAAAGTATCCCCCAGATTTCCACGATATCACAGGAAGAGCCACCTCAGTCTCCACCTGAAAATGCCAGTTAGAGTCCTCAGAAATTAACATCTTCAAAAATGGCCTGGGGTCATTTAACATGTTAATTCCTTGAGAGTCTGAGTCACAGCTCACCATCCATGTTGACGCCAGTGAGTTTGTAATATTCATGTGGAAACAGCAGGGAACAGTGAGCTGGATTCCATTCTGCCTCATGCCTCATCAACCAGATGGTTGGCTGTATCAAAGCCAGTAACACTGATGTCAGAGGCGAGAGAACACAGCTGGAATTTCAGTTCAAGGGGAAAGAGGGGATCTATAATGCTGAAAGTTTGGGAGGATATTGCCTTTGGACTAGAGGGTAGAGCCAACTAGAACTGATGGAGAGTTTTTTATGTTAAGTCCTGCAGCAACATTTCTGTATAATTGCTTTTTCAGCCATAGTAGGATTTGAATCCCCTTTGCCTCACACCTGCTCACAGGCCTAGTGGTGCCAGTCAGCTAGTTACTGTGTACCAGATCTAGGAGAGATTTTAGCGCTGATTTGTCAGACTTCCATCAACTCCTGGCTACTACCATGGACCTTATTATCTCTGGGATTTCTGATGCCCAGCCTGAAACCAAAAGGGTGGGAAATAACTTAGAAGACCCACACCTAAGAACTTGGCGAAGATCTTATTTTTCGTTTGCCATTTGACTAGGGTAATACATTGCATTGTTTTCTGGCTTGGTCATGCTGGGACTAGAAGGAAATCTAACTATAGGCATATGTGGTGGGAAAGGAAAGAACAAGTGCTGTTCCCTTACCAGGGCTTACACAATGTAGGAAACTTGGAAGAAGGGCCTCTGGTCTTTATTCTGTTATGGTTGCTGATATGATAAGTCATTGTACAACCCTTCCTGGTCCATTTGAATATGAGCACTCTCTTGTGCCAAACTTGATCATGGTTCAAAAGTCACATCAGAGGTCTTACCACTCCTGTGCTACTGTGTGGGAGTGGGATTCAAGTCCTCTATCTACACCTGAAACCCTCAGAACTACTGTCCCCCCAAAAAACAAAACAAAACAAAACAAAACAACCAAAACCAAAAAACCAACAACCAAGATTCACTTTATAGGAATCCTTCTCGCTTTCTCCAGAGTTCAGGCCACAAATTCCTTGTTTTCCAAGTACCAACTTCTTCTTAAACAAAGATCTAAGGGTGAAGTTAGGGGAATGGGAGGGGTATTACCTTCAGGGTCTCTTGAAACACAGAGCTACTAAAGTAATTGCTATAAAGCAAGGGGACTGAACTCAGGAGCATGACTATTCTTCTTGAAAGGAAGGTAGGATGAAGAAAATTTCCCTTTCATTCTTCTTGTTCTCCTACTGCAGCAAGAACAGGGTAAAATTAATATCTCAATGAATCATTCTGCCACAGAGAAGTAGGCGACTTGTAGGTTATTGAGGTTCAGTAAAGTCATGTGGGCTATGCATACACTATCTGTGGTTGAATCAAATTGGGATGGTAGGACTAGAGAATGATTGAGCAATGATTTGTAGATGACTGCTTGATCCAGGAAGATTCAGGCAATATTTCACTGGAACAATAAATGTGACAGTTGGTGTTGGGAGAGTAACACATCTAGGGAGGGAGAGCTATTCAGTCCTAAATGAGAGGGAAGAATAAATAGTATTTCTGTTGCCAGGAGTGCCCAGATCTTCATGTGCATAAAATGCTTAAACAGCAACCCCTCTGTGATGCTGCAAAAAAGTGTTTCTCTGACAGAGGCTGCAGCAAAAGGGGTGTTGTGGATTTTAACCCCCAGGAATTAACCTATGTAAATGACTTTTGGGTAGCAGGGAGATTTTTTTTCAAAAAGCACTCAGCCCAGAAGTAGCTCTTTTCTTGCCAACATTCTGGGTGATTTATAGAACTGTTCCCACTGAAGAGTGCAGAGAGAAGGAATTTTGCAGCAGAACATGATTGTAAAACTGTAGGCAAGTGTAGTCCCCTGAAGTTCTAACAATTGTACAGAAGCAGAGTAAAGATCAGTTGGGCCAAGATAAAGACATTTATTTTAGTTGTGACAGTACCCTGATGAGATAGAGTTAACAACGCCTTAGCTACATTGTTCTTATAAGTGTCTAAAATAACCATTACATCCTTGTTGTATTTATGATATTTAATGATATTTATGATATTAAAATAAAGAACAAAATAACTAACATGTATTAAACAGTTAGAAATTTGCTGAGTACTTATTGTAGATTGCAAAATGGTCATAAATTTGTCCCTTCCCTCTATTTACTCCGTTGATGGTACCTTCCTGCACTGACCCTGGGCTAGGCCATATGACTTGTATTAACAAGTAGAAAAATAGCAAATGTGACACAGGCCGAGAATTGAAAAATGCTTTGGTAACAGTTGTTGCTCTGAGAACATTGAATAGTCATGTGAACAAGCCTGATCTACCCTGCTGGAAGATGGGGGGCATGTGGTCTAGTTACCCCATTGCCAGAGCCAAACTCCAGAAGCAGGGCCAACTAGCTGATGGGCAACTGACTGTAGACACATGAGTAAGCTGCACTGTGACCAGTAGAAGAATGATCCAAAGGGGCCCAGCCTAAATTGTGTGCTAAATAAATGGGTCTTGTTTTAAGCCACTAAGTTTTGGAGTAGTTAGTTATGCAAATTTTTACACAGCAATGGATATTGGATGCAGTGCTTTACACACATATGGCTCATTTAAAGTTCATAACGTTATAAAATGGGTATTATTATCACTCTCATTTTACAGATGAGAAAGCAGAGGGAAAGAGGGAATGAGAACATGGTCCAGACTTACACAGCTTGTAAAGGAGAGTGCTGAAATTGAGACAGCCTGATTTCAGAGTCCATGCACTTAACTGCTATGGATGATCAAACATTAATTTATATCTTAGCTAATTGTTTATCAGACAAAAAAATCTGTCTTCAAAAACTGGTTCAGTTATTTTCAATTAACTTTTTGTTTGTCTAGAAAAAATCTTGTATTAAAAAGAACCCTTCAGGAAACTTCCATTTCTAACCATGATGGGGTAACAGAAAACATATTCACTCATACTCCTTAAAAAAACTATAAAACTAGACAAAATATATGAAACAATGGGATTCAGATATTGGAAAATAGGTAGTACAAGGCAGTGATCCCTGAAACAAAGGAAACAAAGGAAGTAAGCCCTACGGTTATCCCTGCTTATTACCTGGAGAGAGCTGCAGCACAGTGAAGGGGAACCCCAACAGAGCCTAACAGTCTTGCTAACTTGAGGAGTTAAGAGTTTGGACTTAGAAAAACCAAAGTGGTTATAATTTTCAGAGCAAAATATGGGAGAGGAGAGAACTGCCCTGGAAATATCTTCGGGTATCTCCATAGGGATTCCCTAGGCAGGCATGTGAGAAAATTACCTGAAGTCATGGAAAGAACCTTGGAAAGGAGTAAGTAAACTGCATAGGGCTGAAAATTTATAGTGTTCTGACTAGCCAGAGTGGTAAGAACTCCCACTACACAAGACTTGAAGTATTAACTTACTATAGACTTAGAAATGGGACCAAATTAACCCTAAATTAAAGATGCCCTGAATCCAAACTAACAGAGCTTATGAACAATTCTTGAGGGGATCAAACTGATTCCAAGTAACTTAACTGCATTCCAGAAAAAATCCCAACAATAGTTAAAAAAATACAACAAAATCTAGACTCAACAATATAGAATTAAAAATGTCCCACATCTAACAAGTTACCAGGGATCCAATGAAGCAGGAAAATATGTTCCATAACTAGGAGAAAAATCAATAGAAGAATATCCATGAATGTCTGAGATGACAGAATTATCTGGCAAGGACATTAAAATACCTATTATTACAGTACTCCGTATGTTTGAGAAAGGAGAGAAAAGCATGAGCATGAAGAGGAGAGAAAGAAAAGATATTAAAAAACCTCAGTTGAATATATAGAAATGAAAATACCATCTCAGAAATGAAAAATACATTGACTGGGATTTAACAAGAAATTAAAACTCTGCAGAAGAAAAGATCAGTGAATTTGAAGATGTCACAATATATTCTATCCAAAGTGAAATATGTAAAGAAAAAGTAAGTAACAAGAAAATCAGTGACTTGTGTGATGCTGTCAAGTAGTTTAATGCACATGTAATTGAATCCCATGAAGGAGGGGACAAAAACATATTTGAAGAAATAATAGTTGAATAATTTCCAAATTTGACAAAAACAAAACTGCACAGATCCAAGAAGTTTCATGTACTCCAAGTAGAAGAAATGGAAGGAAACCACATAAAATGCATCATATTCAAATTATAGAAATCCAGCAATGAAAACAAAATCTTAAAAGCAGCCAAAGATTTTGGTAATGGATAGTGGTGATAGTAGCACAACATTGTGAGTATAATTAACACCACTCAATTATACGTTTGAATGTGGTTAAAAGATGAAATTTTAGATTGGATACATGTTACTAGAATAAGAATTTTTAAAAAATAGAACTGTATAACATCATGAACTCTAATGTAAACTATGGACTATATATAGTTAGTAGTACAATTATTATAGTAGTCTTTCATCAATTGTAACAAAGGTACCACACTAATGTAAATTGTTAATCATAGGGAAAGCCCTGTGTGTGTGTATGTGTGGGGAATATATGGGAAATCTGTTTTTTTCTGCATGATTTTTCTGTAAACCTACAACTTCTTTAATAAAATAATAATAAAACAGCTAGAGAGAAATTATATTACATTTTGAGATCAAAGATAAGAATTAAAACTGACTTCTTATTTAAGAATATGTAAAACAGAAGACAATGGAGTATCTTTATAGTACAGAAGGAAAAATATCTGTCAACACAGTTTCTTAAACACAGAAAAAAAATCTTTCAAATAATAAAGACACAAAAAGACTTTTTCAGAAAAACAAAAGTTGAGCAATTCATCACCAGCAGACTGCTCTGCAAGAAATGTTAAAGGAAGTTCTTCAAGCAGAAGGAAAATTATACTAAATGGAAATTTGTATCTACACAAAGGAATGAAAAAAATTGGAAATTGGCAAATATGTGGGCAAATATCAAAGAGATTTTTTTTCTCATTTAAAAACTCTATGATGTAAAAAATAATATGTGTTTGGGATTAACATATATAATTAATATATGTAGAAATAAATTTAGGACAACAATAGTAAAATGCATAGAAAGGGAGGAATGAAAGTATACTGTGGGAAGATTCTTACAATATATATGAAGTGATGTATTAATAATATTATCTGAAGGTAGACTATGATAAGTTACAGATAGATGTTTTAAACCAGAGAATTTAAATGTCCCTATAAATTTAGGAAAAGGTTTTAGCCAGGGTAAAAAGTAACCACCAGAACTGATTTTAAACTTGTTGAATCATTAAAAATTCACCACAGTGAACATGATTTTGCAAGCCAATCTATATCAGCCTCTTTCTATTGAAGTCAGCTAATCCAGAATGGACTCACTCCTGTAAACATGCCTCTGCATGCCAAACAATCAGAAATAGTTTCACCTGCATAACCACACTTCCAAAGATGCTGTCAATACACTTATGTTTCTCAAAGAACATCACATTTCACTTTCCAAAACCAAGTAAAAAATCAGTCATCTGGTCTGCAGTGAGAAACAGTGCCTGGCCAGCACAGTTCTTCCTTTCCATTGTCTTTTTAAATCTTGGGTATTAAGTGGTAGTCTTCAATCATCCCTTGACAAATCCTAAAACAACCAATAAAACAAAACAAAACAAAGAAATGTAGCTAATAAGCATAATGAAGATAAAATGGAATCATAAAAAGTAGTCAGTTCCTCCAAATGAAGGCAGAAAAAGAATAAAGGGATCAAAGAACAGGTAGGACAAAGTAGTAAACAAATAACAAGATGGTAGATATAAAACCAATCACATAAATAACATTAAATGTAAATGATTTAAACAATACAATTAAAAGGCAGGGATTGCTAAAATGGATTAAAAAAGCAAGACCCAACTTGTGACAGTTTGAGATTTTTTATGAATCCCTGAAAGAGAAAGATTATGCTCTTAAACTAATCTGTTCCTCTGGGTGTGATAGCCTTTGACTGTATTAAATTCAAAGGACTTAAGTTTACTTGATAAAGTCAATTTAGGGCTTTTGATTCAACCAGGTCAGTAAGGTATGACTCAGGTTGAGTCTCCACCTCCTTAGCAGGTCTGATACAAAATTGATTCTCACTCAAGAAGACACATGGGAAGAGAAAGAGCTCCATAGATGCCAGAGGAGAGAACTTTCTGACAGATAGGAGAAGGCTCAAATAGCTAAAGCCCCAGAAAGAGAGATGGGCCATTTGCCTGATAGTTTGCAGCTAAAGAGAACAGAGCAGCTGAGCAGCTGAGAAGGCCCAGAAAAATGAGGGAAAGGAGAGACCAGACAGAGATTAGCAATCTTCTTGCTTTAACATGTGGCAACTGACTTTGGTGAGAGAGCAAACTTGAGTTGGATGCCTTGTAACTGTAAGGTATTACTCTAAATAAATACCTTTTATAAAAGCCAACAGATTCTGGTACTTTGCATCAGTATGCCTTTGGCATACTAATACACAACTTATATCCCATCTATAAGACCCTGCATAACTCTAAAGACACAGATAAATTAAAAACAAAAGGATAAAGATACACCATGCAAACACTAGTTAAAAGAAATCTGTAGTATTTTATGACTATCAGGTAACTTTAGAATGACAAATATTACCAAGGATGATAAATGGATCAATTCATCAAGAAGACATAATTCTAAGCAAGTAAGCATATAATAACAGATAAACAAAATGCAAGAAACAAAAACGGATAGAATTGAAAGGAAAAATGGAAATCCACAATTTTAGTTGGAGATTTCAATAGTCCTATATTCATAATTTCTAGTATAAGTAGGCATAAAATCATTGGGGGTATAGAATACTTGAACAACACTCTCAATGAACTTGACCTAATTGATATTTATAAAAAACTTTACGGAAAAAGAGGAGAATATATATTATTTTTTAATGTGCATGGTACATGCATGAAGATATACAATATCCTAGGCAATGAAAAGTGTCAATTTAAATCATACAAAAGTGTGCAAAATCATTTAAAAGTGTGCATTTAAATCATACAAAGTATGTTTTCTGATCATAAGAGAAAGGTATTTTGAAAATCCCCAAATGTTTGGAATTAAACAACACATATCTAAATAACTTGTGAATGAAAGAGGAAATCACAAGGGAAATTATAAAATGTTTTAAATTAAATAAAAATGAAAACATGATGTATCAAAATTTGTAAGATGCAGCTAAGGCAGTGCCTCAGAGAGAAATTTATAGCTTTAAATGCTTTTATTGAAAAAAGAAGAATGATCTCTGATCAATAATTGAAGCCTCTGTCTTAAGATGCTAGAGCAAGAAGATCAAATTAAACCCAAAGTAAGCAGAATATGGGATATTTTAAAGATAAAAATAGAAATAAATGAAATAGAAAACAGAGAAACAGTAGAGAAAAATCAACAAAACTAAAACTGGTTATTTGAGAACATCAATGACTATGATAAAACTTTATCCAGAGTGAGCAGGAGGAAAGGAGAGAAGACACAAAAATTACAAATATAAAAAGTGAAAGATTTAATAAAATTATAATAAGGGAATTCTATGAACAACTTTATAACAATAAAATTGACAACTTAGATGACGTGGATAAATTCCTTGAAAGAGGCAGAGTACCAAAACTCACTCAAGACCAAACAGATAATTGAAATAGCCCTATTTCTGTAAAGCAAATTAGATTGATAACTTAAAGCCATCCCACAGATAAGACTCTAGACCCATATGAATTCCCTGGTGAATGCCATCAAAGATTTGAGGAAGGAATAATACCAAATTTACACAAAATCTTCTAGGAAAAAACTCTTCTAGAAGGGAAGGGAAGATTTCCCCAACTTAACTCATGAGGCCAATATTACCCTGATACAAAACCAGACAAAGATATTACAAGAAAATAAACCTACAGACCAATATTCCACATGATCATAGATGAGAAAATCCTCAACAAAATGTTACCAAATAGAGTCTAGCAATCTATAAAAAGAATAATACAATGTGACCAAATGAGGCTCATCTCAGAAATGCAAAGTTCATTTAACATTCAAAACTCAATTAATGCAATTCACCATATTAATAGACTGAAAAAGAAAGCCATATGATCCTCCCAAAAAGTGCAGAAGAAACATTTTGCAAAATTCAACAGCCATTCACAGCAAGACAAATAAACAAACTGTCAAACAACTAGGAAGAGAAGGGAATGTCCTCAACAAGGTAAAGAGAATTTATGAAAACCATACAGCTAACATTGAACATATTGATGAATGACTAAATGCTTTCTTCCAAAGATAAGGAACAATGCAAAGATACCTCTCTCACCACTTTTTAAAAAGATTTATTTTATTAATTTATTCCCCCTCTCCCCTGCCCCCAGTGTTTGTGCTCACTGTCTGCTTGTCTTCTCTTTAGGAGGCACATGGGAACCAAACCCAGGGCTTCCTGTGTAGTAGGCAGGAGCTCAATCACTTGAGCCACATCTGCTCTCCTCTCTCTTATTTGGTATTGTACTGGATGTCTAGCCAAGACAATAGGCGAGAAAAAGTAATTAAAGGCATTCAGATTTTTTAAAAAGAGGTGAAACTATCCTTATTTGCAGACTACATGATCCTCTATGAGGAAAGTCCTAAGGAATCTCCAAAAAGCGACTATAATTTGTAAATGAGTTTAACAAGGTCACCGGATACAAGCTTACTGTTAATTGTGTAAACAGTCTGAGAAATCAATTGTATTTCTATATTCTTGCAATGAATAATTAGAAATTTAAATAAATAATATCACAACAATATAAAAAGTGAAATAATAATAAAACTGAACTAAATCTGTACATAGAAAACTACAAAACATTATTTTGAGAAATTTCCTGTTTTAGCACTGAAAACCCCACATTCCAGGACACCCCTTATTCCCAGGCAACCCGGGTCAGTATGGCACACTACTTCAGAGTTTGCCAATGACCTACAGTCTTTTCCATAAGGCCAATTTATTGTTGTTGTTATTAACCCTGCTGATTAGAAAAGTGTGCTGGGGCCTTGGTTTTCCCATTTGAAAACCGGGTATAATATTTACACTAAATGCTACGCAGCTACTTTGGGGAAATGTGTGGAAATTCTTTGGAAAGGTAAAGACATTAAGCATAACGTCTAGTGACAGAGGTGTTAACATCTTAGAGAGGTGGGGTGTGTCAAATCTTTACATAATTCTTCACCAACTTCAAAACTGTTTTTTCTTTTTAGGTATGGAGGCCTGGAGATTGAACCTGTGACTTTGTATGTGGGAAGCCCATGCTCAACCACTGAGCCACATCAGCTCCCCTGAGTTGGTTTTATGTTTGTTTTGCTTGTAGTTTTTGTTTTGTTTTTTCAGAAGGCACTGGGAACTGAACCTGGAATCTCTCATGTGGGAAGCAGGCACTCAACCCCTAGAGCCAGATCCGTTTCCCAAAACATTTTTTAGTCAAATATTTTTTCCTAGCAGCTGATGATTAATACACTTAATTTTGGTTCCTTTGTCTTTTCCATCTTTGCCTTTGGAAAGTCAAATGATGAAAATCTGGGTTTCAGGAAGAATTGAAAAGAAGAAACATACTTCACAGGAACCCAATCAGTTGGATAAGGAAGGTTGCCTGAGGCAAGGTACTGTACTGAGTTTTCTGCAGGGAAAGGATGGGTGACAGGTGAATCTCAGGATTGCTAGATATTATGGTGGATTACAGTATGCACAGGCCACTGCAAGGGAATTAATACTTTGTATATATTGCATAACATTGCCAGCAGGGTCCATTGCAAGCACTCTGTAATCAAACGCATGGATATTTCTGCAGTGGAATATGTAAGGACTATAAAGAGCTTCCCAGCCATTCAGTTCATGATTGTCAACAAATGAGTTATAAAAAAAACTTTGTTTTAAGAGCACTGTGGTTTTTGTAATTGTAAATAGCTGACTGCATAGTGTTGAGTGTATCATGCTAGTGTCTCTTGGGTTAAAATCATAGAACATTTAAAACAGAGGTTTTTATTTTTCTCAGGTAGGAAATAATAACCATATTAAATGCTCTCTGAAGATGCCAGGACCTGCATTATCTCATTTAATCCTGCTTGACCATCACATTAATAAATGTCAATACTAGGTTCCAATAAAGGATCAGACCCAGATAATAGTTGGATAAATCAAGGAAGGATACTTACTAAAGGACACAGACAGAAATCAGCATGGTGGCAAAGTTCTCCAATGAAACAGAAGGCTAAGTTTTTGGGTTTTACACCAAAGTCTGCATCAGTGGATATGCAGTGATGGGTTGGCTTCTAAGTTTGAGTGACTTAGCACCATCAAGACATTAGATTGATTCACCATTTAAAAACAATTTTCTAGCAATATTTCTTCTTCAGCTTCATCAATTTCTTTTCTGTTGGAAGCCTGATCATAATAGCTTGTTTTTATTAAGTGCCTACTCCATGTCAGAACATATCACTTTTCTTTTTTTTTAAAGATTTATTTATTTCTTTTTCTCTACTCCCCCCCCGCCCCGGTTGTCTGTTCTCTGTGTCTATTTGCTGCGTCTTCTTTGTCTGCTTCTGTAGTTGTCAGTGGCATGGGAATCTGTGTTTCTTTTTTTGTTGTGTCATCTTGTGTCAGCTTTCCATGTGTGTGGCACATTTCCTGGGCAGACTGCACTTTCTTTCGTGCTGGGCGGCTCTCCTTACAGGGCGCACGTGTGGGGCTCCCCTACGCGGGGGACACCCCTGCGTGGCACAGCACTCGTTGAGCGCATCAGAACTGCGCATGGGCCAGCTCCACACGGGTCAAGGAAGCCCAGGGTTTGAACCGCAGACCTCCCATGTGGTAGACGGATGCCCTAACCATTGGGCCAAGTCCGCCACCCATGTAAATTTTCAATCCTCACAACTCTTCAAGGTAGATATTATCACCATCATTAACAAATAAGGAAACTGAAGTTTTAATAAGTTAGCTGCCATGCCCCACTGTACAGAAGAGACATAACTGGGATTTTAAGATGGGCTTATTTTCCTTTACAGTGCTCTGCAGAAAGCTAAACACGTGCCTTTATAAATTTGGAATGTGTTATTCACATTAAAAAATAGTTCTTACAAAAAACAAAGTTTCTTAAATATCAGGATTTCTTTAAGTTGCAGTTTTCTTGCCATACCATTTATCAGTCATCAATTATTTGGAGAGTCTGGGGAACTACCACCAAATGCCTATCAATCAGAAATGAGGATAAAGAATTTCTGACATAATAAAAATAAATCACTTGGAAAGTACAATTAAGTATTTTCCATTTTCCATAAAATTCATAAATGCATGCATGCTAGAAGTAGATAGTGAATTGATTTGGACTACAAGAACATTCTTGCCTATGTAGTTAGGAGACACATTTTTAAAGTCCTGCGTTAAAAAGAACCCTGTCAGATGTCATTAAGAGAATTACTGAACTGAACTGAAAACTGCAGGGAAGATTCTTATTTCTGAAATGGGCAAATCAGCCAAATAACTTATGCTAAATGCTGTAAGTAAAGAGATGCTGTTAAAACCCAACCAAAAACTTTGACACCAATACTTTTATTTTATCACTATGTTCAAACTTGAAGATTCCCTACCCCCTTTTTAATGATCTCTATTTCAGATATTACAAATAGAATAACCAAACACTACTTAAGAGGAACATTGATTAGGACTACAAAAAGTGATTTAACATCGCAGCGCAATAAGGGATTAGTGGAGAAGAGGTAATAGAGTCCATAACAAGCATATTTTGAGTAAACAAAAATTAGCTTTCTTGAGGATTCTTCAGAAATGAACAGTGACAAGAGGAGATGAAAATAATGTGAAGGGAAATTAAGAAATAAACTTCTGCTTTAATAAAATCCTATGATTAGATAACAAGATATGTGCACAATTAAACAGGGCCCAACAACCAAGATGTTAGATTGATTCAGGATAGCAGTTCTTCCTGAAAACTCCATTTAAACAATTTTCCAGCTTTACTTCTTCAGGTTCATGTCTCTTATTTTCTATAGTCATTTCTTTTCAAATCTAAGCATTTGATTTTATCACAATATTCATTTGAAGCTCCTGTTCTTTACCTATTTTTACAGACTTCTCCATTTTGATTGTTCCAGACCTACGAGATGTTTGTGTTTTTTTCTTTCCTAATAATAATAATAATATATTATAACACCTGCCATTTTTGCTCGGGGGAATGCTAAGTGCTCTACATGATTTATTCTTTGTTTTTGAGTTACCAGGGGCCAGAAATTGAACCTGGGACCTCATATGTGAAAAGCCTGGGCTCAATCATTGAGCCACATTGGCTTTCCTGAGCTGGATTTTTGTTTGTTTCTCTTGCTGTTTGTTTTTGCAGGAGGCACTGGGAACCGAAACCAGGACCTCACATGTGGGAGGCAGGAGTTTAACTGCTCAAGCCACATCTGCTCCTGATTTATTCTTATTTATTCTCCAAACAACCTAATGAGGAACTGAAGCTTAGAGAGAGTATATGGTTTGCTCAAGGTCACACAGCCTTGCCTAAGTGATGGTGCTAGAATTTGAACATCTAGGTCTGCTTGACTTCTGAGTCTTTGCTCTTAACTGTTGCATAGCATCTGCTTTCTTTTCAGGTGTTTGAGGGTGTGACATCCTTGGTGCTGGTAGGATCATATTCTTGAGACTGCCCATCTCATGGAGGAAAAGAGTGTTCTCCAAAAGACTTAATTCTCTGTTACCTGATAACTGGGCAGTAGTTGGTTCTTCCTATAGGAGCAAATGCATTTATTTATAAATGGCTCTTTTATCCCTTATTATTCTCAGAAGATCTTTAGAGGAGTAGATAGTGATTATTTAGGTCAAGAAAGAGGACTAGCCAAAGGTTAAATTACTTTCCAGGGGAATGGAATTCCAGGTATGGAGCAGCTTCCTCTGAGAGAAAAACAAGTCAGATGGGGTGATTGCCCTCACCTAGAGGTTTCTAGTCTAATAGGATTCAGAGCTAGAGCTCTTGGTCTCTTTTCTCATCGGTTTCTTTCTCCACTGTAGGCTTTTTCCCAGCAGAACTGTGCTGCCTGATTTATCTTAGTGTACCTCGGGGCTGCCCCTGGAAGGCTACTACCTAAACCTATAAGCACTAAATTGAGGTCTACCTTTCCATAACAAATGGAAGGAAAAGCTACAAAACAAACAACTCATTATGTTAAATCTGATTTTAATTCTCCTTAAAGAAAACATAAAGCAACTGGCACAATATATTGGCAGCTCTTTGACAGCACCCACATTTGATTTGATGAGATGCGTGCTACTGTTTGAGTTGTGTCCAAAAGAGGGCAGACAGATGGAAGGCTTTTACAAAGGGGAAAAAAAAATCTTGGTTAGTATGAGCCTGGAATTCCTAATTTTCTTTTACATTTTTTTTCTTTGTAAAAAGGAATAAATAGGTCTCAACAGATGGGCTAACACTTGAGTTAGAGCATTCTTTGAAAAATTACAAGCAATGAGTGCCTTATACAGATGTAGAGGTTCAAACACATGCAAATCATAGTAAATCACACAGGGTGAGGCTAAGAAACTTCCTAAGCAAGAATGTTTAGAGAAACAAATATACACTCAGAGCTACAAAACAGTTTGCTGTAGCCCTCCAGCATAGCTTTTCAAACTGTGAGTCATGACCCATTAATAGGTCATGAAATCAATTTAATGTGCTGTGACCAGAATTTGAAACAAAAGGTGATGGTGGAGGTGTTGGGGAGCAGAAGAGGAAGTAGAGAGCACCTACCATGTGTAGCAGTGATAAGGATAAATATTGCTTCAAGGTGTTTTATTTCCCTTACATACTGTGTACTGGGTCATGATGTAAAATTGTATCTCTTACTGTGGGTTATGGTAAAAAAAAATTTTTTTTAAATGCTGGCCTAGCAGATTACTAATGCGCCTGTATCTCTACATGGCTCTATTCATGAATAACCAAGATTTATCATGTAGTGTTAACATCTGAGTTATGATTCTGAATATGTTGGCTTAAGGAAACTTCAGAGGGCCTGAGCTAGTTGGCCAGGGGTGGCATGTGAAGATGTCTTACCTGCCAGACATCCCTGAAAAGGCCTTGTGACTGTTAGCATGAGGTGAACAGAGGACAGGTGATCTGTTGCCTTTCTTTGTGGACATAACTCAAAGAGGTGATACAAATCTATGAGAATAGTGTGATTGGGCATGTGATAAGAAGCAAGATACCCAGAAGCCAAGCACAGAGGAGAACAAAGAAGTGATAAACTTGTTTCCTAGTAAATAATTCTTAACAAACAAACAAACAAAAAACAATAATGGGAATTATTGAGCACTTACTATATGCCACTACTGAGTCAAGGTTTTTACATGAATTATAATAATCCTAGGACATAAGCACTATTATCATTTTATAGATAAGGAAATGTATAGTCAGAGATATAGGGGAATTTGACTAAAGCTATTCGGCTATTCGTGGTGGAACCAGGAATTAAATTTAGGTTTACCAGCAAAGCTTGAGTCCTGTACTGCCTTGGTTGCCTTAATTTACTTCATCCATTGCCTAGGCACTAAGGTGTTCTCTTACACCAGAACAGACAACAAGGACTTAGCTCTATGAATTATCCTTGAGTCTTTATTCACCTACCATTTTCAAAATCCAGACCATTAGGTCTCCTTCCCAATATGGGATATGCTGTATCCATCTACTTCTCTTCATTCCTACTGCTTTTTTCCTAATCCAAACCACCCATTTTAGACTATAGAATAATTGAACTCGTCTCTGACTGTTAATAATGCTGTCCTATAATCCATTGTCCATGGGGCAGTTGGAGGAATCTTTTAAAAACACAAATAAAATAATGGCACTCTTTCTCCTAAAACCCTCCACTGATTTTCATTTGAACTTAGATTAAAGCAATACTTAGCATGCCAAGACTTACACAGGCTGGTCCCTGCCTGCCTTTCCAGCTTCATCTCCTACTCTAACTTGGCTCAGCCTCGGGGTCTCGAATCTGCCCTTCTCTTTGCTTGGAAAATGCTTTGTTCAGCTTTTAGCAAGTCTGTCTCCTCCCTTGCATAAGACTCTCATGTGCTATATAGATGAGGGCATGTTCTCTGATTCGACTCCCCTTCCCTACCTAATGATGCTGAATACTCTCTCACAGTCCTGCACTGATTGCCTCGGATTTATTTTCTTTGTAGCACTCAATCACTGTCTGAAAATATCTGTTTGTTTACTTGTTTCTCGTCTATCGCCACCTTTAAGGAGCAAAGTACAGGGACCTTGTCTATGTTTTCCTTGGCTGTGTCCTCAGCATGTGGAACAGGGCCTGTTCAATAGTAGGTACTCGAAAATACTTACGAATGTATTAATGAATACACTTGCTCTAGGATTTAACAAAGGACCACATTCTGGGGGTGCCAAACTTACACAAACGGTGAACAGAGAGACGCTAGAATGTTCTTGTCCTGCCAATTGGATATGGTATTTTCAAAGCTAGTTTCCATTTTGGACTCTAAGGTCAGGGCTCCCCCGGATGTGGCCTCCTGTGACCGCCATATTTGACTTCCTTCCCGTAGGACTCCTGGCCATGACCCTGACAGACTTGAAAGTGCTTGTTATGTGGTATCAGAAAACCAGAGTAGGGTGACTGCTCTATAATCCTGATTTATCTGTAAAGACAAGACAAAAATAAGTCTACCTAGTAGGACCGTTTTGAGGCTTAAATAAGAAAAACAGTAAAAAAAACAGGGATTTGCTATTGTGATTACATGTCTAAAAGTCCTTAGGAGGAGTGTGATGATGGCTGTGAAAGTGCTTTGCTAACTCCAAACTCAGGAAAGTGCCTCCAGTCTCCAAACCGCTCAAGTCAGAAACCTGAGCGTCATCCTTGGGGCCTCATTTCCCCCTTCATCTCCACATTCAATCACTTGCCAGTTTCTTTTAATTCTGCCTTCTCTCTGTAGAATGGGGCAGCTGCCTTTAAATCTCTTTAGCATTTGAGGTTTGGTGTGGAAATGGAGAGAAATGGATGGATATGGTGCATCCCATATTGGGAAGGAGACCTAATGGTTTGGAGGTTGAAATTGATAGACAAAAAAATTGGCATTCCTGGAGCTCTGAGATACTTAAAAATATTAGTTTTCTTCCTTTATCTGAGGAAAATGCATCTGGAGCTCTGCGCCAAGACACCCCTGCATTTCAGCACCACACAAGACTCTCCTGTTCCCTGGAGATGAGGATGCCTTCTTGTGCTTGTACACTCTCGACGGTTACTGTCCTCTAGAATAGACACATGGTGAGGGAGTAAGCCCTCCTCTAGTTTTCCCCTTATTTCTTCTATGATTTCAGTAGCTACAGGACCCTGGTACAATTCCCTGTGGGTGCCTCAGCAGGCTTACTTTACTCCTAACTTTTATTGGGCTGAAGAGACCACATGCTTTTAGCAACTAGTCTCACAAGTCAAAAGCCCTTATCCTGGAAGAAGCTTGCATTTTTCACTTGCTTGCCTTGCCATTTTTTGCTGGCAGTTCATTATGGTTTCTTTAATAAACTTCATTTCCCCATTCATTCTTTCTCCACTTCCCCTCTAATTATTTACCAGTTGGACTACTGTAATGGTTACTAAATGATTTCCCTGCCTTTAATCTCACAGTCCTCCAATCTAACTTGCCTTGTTGTTATTACCTCATCCCCTTAGGACCATCTTCCCACTTACACAGTGACAATTAGGTGATCTGGGAAACAAATTAAAGCCGGAGTGGTAGAGCTGGTGAAGCATGGCTCCTACCTTTCTTATCCATCTCAAAGGAGCAACTCCAAGTATGCTAACTGTGGGCCAAATAAGAGGGTAGTGCCCCCGCAGACCAATTCCAGGTCTGGCAGTGCACTAAATTGCTGGTTAACCTGGGCAGCTCACATCTTGTCTCTGAGCCTGAGTGTCCTCCTTGGAAACAATGATAATAGTGATGGTTAATATTTCTTTTGTGGTTACTCTATGTTAGGCACTGATTTAAGTGTTTTGCATGGATCAAGTCACTGATCCGTTCAATAACTCTTTGAGGTAAATGCTATGATTGTCTGCATTCTATTTATTTATTTAAAATTTTTATCTATTTCTCTCCTCTTTCTCCCCGTTGTCTGCTCTCTTGTGTCCATTCACTGTGTGTTCCTCTGCATCTGCTTGCATTATCAGGGGGCACTGGGAAACTGCACCTCGTTTTTGCTGCATCATCCCGCTGCGTCAGCTCTCCGTGTGCCCGGCGCCACTCCTGGGCAGGCTGCGCTTTTTTCACACAGGGCGGCTCTCATTGCGGAGTACACTCCTTGTGCGTGGGGCACCTCTATGCGGGGGCGCCCCTGTGTGGCACAGCACGGCACTCCTTGTGCGCGGCAGCACTGCACGTGGGCCAGCTCACCACATGGGTCAGGAGACCCTGGGTATCAAACTCTGGACTCTCCATATGGTAGGTGGACGCTCTATCAGTTGAGCCACGTCCGCTTCCCTGTCTACATTTTAGAGATGAGAAAAATGAGGCACAGAGAGGTTAAGGAGCAGGTCCAAAGGTACACAGCTAGGAAGTGTCGGGGCTATGAATCAAACCCTGGCGCCAGCTCCAAAGTCTGCACTTGGATGCTATATATAAAGGCGTTAGGTCAGATGAGCTTCTGGGGTCTCTCTAGTTCCCAAAATACCTAAGTTCACATGTCAGAGGAGGCTGCTGGTTCCCCCAGCAAACACCAAGGGCAGGAACGGAGCTAAGTTAAGGTGTGACACTGCAGCCAGCACCGTCATCCTCAGGCAGGGAACACTGTCTAAATATAACCTCCCTTAATATGGGAAGGGCTGACTAAACTGGGTTAGTTGCTGCGCAAGGCGCTAGAGGCAGAGAAAATGGAAAGGTGTGCCAGCTGCGCAATAGCACTGTGTGACAATGTAGGGTAAGATTTCTCCCTGAGCTCCGGCCTGCTCGCATCACTGCTTTCAGTGCACGTCCTTTTGCGGGATTATATAACGCTGACGAAGGTAGATTACTTTATGAATCAATCTGCCTCTCACAGAAACCAGGGCATTTTGCCAAACCCTTTCTATCAGGATGACAATTCCATGTCTTTAAGTTAGCTCTCTTTGTATTCGTTTTTCGCTTGCAAAAGAAACTCCGGCGTGTGTCTGATTCGTGCATAGCTGGACTGTCTTTTGGCCTGCATATCTTCCAGCAATTTTAACTTCTTCCCATGGCCTGTTCTTTGGAAGATGTTTCTAGACATTTTAGATACTTCTTTGGATATTTTGCCAAAGGCATCTAAAGGACACCATAAACAGGATTGCGTTAATCCACACAGTAATTAAACTATGGTGGAGGGAAGAGTAGAATGGAAACAAGATATGGGACGGAAGACGTAAGATGTAACTCTGACTCTGCTACTTATTAGCTCTCTGATGTGGGATAAATCACCTACCCTTTCAGAAGCTTTTTTCCTTTATTTAAAAATAGGTCTCTCATAGAAGGAGTACCTTGCTTACTTCATGAGGTTGTTATGTGGATCAGTAAAACTTTACATTTATATATCACTTGAACGTTTAGGTACAATAATTGTCTTATTTGTTCCTCCTAAGCATCCTGCAAGTGGATAGTTTTCTTAATCTAAAGTTGCTAATCAGTGCAAAATTTAGAGAAGCTCTTTCCTTGTCAAAGGCAGCGCAGGTGGTAAACACTAGAGATGAGACTTTGTTGTTGTTCTCCACTCTATTCACTTCACTCTATGTTACTAAGGAATACGACAAGTTCATAGTAAGTTCTCAATAAGTGTTTATTGAATCAATTAAAGAATGAATGAACCTTTGTTTTATGGCACATAAACATTTGAATCTTTTAGAACACTTCAGCTAAGACAGAGTTAATATATTTAGTAGAGTTTACAGCTCCATTTATTCTTTACATACACAAACATAGTTTTTGAACGTTTACCAGGTACCAGGCATGGGTCTAGGTACTAGGCATACAGCTTTGACAAAACAGTCCCTGATCAGGTGGAGCGTACATTCTAGTGGGGACACAGACAGTAAAAAACCAAACTTCTATCTTGACAAGAAATTGCTGAGGAGAAACTGAAGCAGGGTAGTGGGGATAGGGACTGTGGGGTGGGAGGACGGATAGTCAAGAAAGGCCTCTCTGATAAGATGACCTTTGAGTGGAGACAAGAAGGAAGTGAAGGATAGCCAAGGAAAGATCATTCCATGCAGAGGAAATAGCAAATAAAACGTGTGGGAGTGGGAAGTGGATGTGGCTCAAGTGATAAGGCCTCTACCTACCACATGGGAGGACCCGGGTTCAATCTCTGGAGCCTCCTGGTGAAAAAGAAGAAGAGAAAGCGTGTCCACATGGTGAGCCTGTGCCTGCGCAAGCGAATCATGAAGCAAGATGATGATGCATCAAAAGAGAGACAAGGGGAGGGTCAAGGTGAAGTGCTGCAGAAACCAGGATCTAAGGCGGCCCAGCTGACAGGGAACCTCTCTCCTCATCAGAGGTCTCCAGGATCGAATCCCAGTGAATCAAAAAGGTGTGAAAATGAGAAGAGAAGACAACACAGACAGCAAAAACAGCAGGGCAGGAGGAGGGGAAGGGCGGAAAATAAATAAATAAATGAATCTTTTAAAAAAGAGTGTGGGAGTGTGCTTGGGGTCATCAGTAAACGGAGTCAGTGTGGGAGATGGGTGGGATTGGAGAGGGTAGGTCTGGGGGGGCTCATCATGTGGGTCTTGTAGGCTAATGTTGGAATTTTTGGGCTTTTACTCTCAGATGGGGAACCATTAGAGCAGGGGTTCTTAATCAGGGGTAAATGGACCCCCCAGCGGTCCATGGAAAGGTTTCATGGGGTTCGTGACCTTGAATTGAGCAAAATCAACTCGATTAGATGTCCAGCATGATATATATGCTGCCTTGTCAAATATTATACCACCATTTAATGTTCTTATTCAAGATAAACAACAACAGTCTGCACATTGACATGTCTTTAAAAAATAAAATTTAACTTTAACTTTCCTATATTTTTGATGTATTGGATTATTATTTAATGTGTTAAGGAAGAAGCACATATGTATAGTATTATATCATGTTTTTAATTTTAGTAACTGTATTTCAAAATATGTAACTGATTTCCTTATTAATTTTATATTATGCATTTAAAAACATTGTTCTTATGGGGAAATGTGGGTATGATATATTTGTTAATAATACACAGTATAGTGTTGAATTAGTATGATTTTCATTTTAATGTAGTGTGTTCTGAGTGCAGTGGATAACTGCCTGTGAAAATGTTGTTAAGGATGGCGGAGATGGTTTTATGATGCCACGGGAAAACTAGAATTTCTAAATGTTTGCTGAAAATGGCCATTTGAACAGATGTTGAACTGTGTTAGGTTACCAGGTATTGAAATTATGGGTAAGTTGTAAAACATAATTCGGAATAACCCTAAAATTTAATTTAAAGACATGCCGATGTTTAGTGTCATAAACTATCTGCTGCTACATTCTGAGAAGGAGTCCGTGGTTTTCACTTGACTGGCAAAGGGGTCTGTGGAGCAAAAAAGGTTAAGAACCCCTGCATTAGAGGGTTTTGCATAGAGATGAGACCAGATACAACTATATTTTTTGAAAGGATCATTATGTTTTCTGCATGGAGAATAGATGGTAGGAAGGCAAAGGTTAAAGTAGGTAAACTGAGGCCTCGCAATAATCTAGGGAAGGGATGGTGGTAGTGAGAAATGGTCAGATTCTGAATATATTTTAAGAGTAGAACCAACAGGATTTGATGATGGATTGGACATAGGAGTGTGTAAGAAAATGAAGTGTCATGGATGATTTCAAGGTTTTTTGTTTTTAATTTTATTTTGAGGTGAAATTTGTCTAACATAAGATTAACTATTTTAAGTGAACAATTCAGTAGCATTTATCACATTCCCAATTATGATATCTATCTAGTTCCAAAGCATTTTCATTGCGCCAAACGAAAAACCTGTATCTGTCAAGCAGTTCCTCTCCATTCCTTCCCTTCCTCACCCCAACTCAACAACTACCAATCTGTTTCTGTTTCTGTGGATTTCCCTATTCTGGATATTTTGTATAAATGGAATCATACAATATATGAGCTTTTGTGTCTGGCTTTTTTTGTTTTTTTTAAACTTAGCATAATGGTTTTGAGGTTCATTCACATGTATCAATACTTTATTCCTTTCTATGGCTGAGTAATATAGATATATATATATTTATACACACACACACATTTTGTGTATCCCTTCCTCTGTTGATGGACATTTGGGTTATTTCCGCCTTTTGGCTATTGTGAATACTGCTGCTATGAACATGGGTGTTCATGTATTTGCTTGAATCTCTGGTATCAAATCTTTGGGGTACATACCTAGGAGTGGAAATGCGGGGTCATGTGGTAATTCTGTGTTTAAGTTTTTGGGGAATGAATACAAGAATTTTTATATTAGCAACTGGAAGAATGGAGTTACTGATATAGAAATTCTGAGGAAGGAGCAGGTTTGGGTGAGAGGGTGAAACCAGTTTAGTTTTGGGCATGTTAATTTGAGATTCATCATAGACTTCCAGGTAGAGAGGTTGTGCGGACAATTTATATGAGTCTGGAGTTCAGGGATAAGGTCCAGAGTAGAGATAAAAACTTGGGAATTGTTAGCATATGGAAGATATTTGCCAATGAGATTGGATGAGATTAGCTCAGAAGTAAGCATAGTTAGCAAAGAGGGGCAGAGGTTGAGTCCTAGGGCATTCCTTCTTAGAGAGGTCAGGAAAATGAGAAGGAATTGGCAGAAGGAACAACAGCCAGTTGTAGAGGAACAACAGCCAGTGAGGTAGAAGCTGGGGGAAGAAGCTGTTCCCAGAGTGTTTCAAAACGAATTCCTCAGAAGAGAGAGGGAACAATTACTAGAGTGATTAACTCACGCTGTGATGACTGGTTGGGTCAGGTGAGGAGTAAATCATTCCCATTTGGCATTTGAAGCGTAGGTGGGGTCAAAATCCTGATTGGAGTGGATTCAAAACAAAATGGTAGGAGAGAAAGTGGAGAAAGCAAGTATAGACCTCTTAGAGTTTAGCTCTAAAGGGCGGCAGAAAAATAGTGTGGAGGATAGCTGGAGGGAAACCTGATGTCAAAGGACAGGAACGCTTGTTTGTTAAGTAAGAGGGTAAATACTAGAGTATGTTAGTGAGAACTATCTATAGAAAAGGAAAAAGTGGTAGTCTAGGAAAGAGAAAGAACTGTTGTGAGGATGTCCTTGAGTCAGTGAGAGATGAGATCCAGTGAACAGCGGGAGGGGCTAGCCTTAGACAGGAGCACGAAGAATAAATTCATTATCACAGGAGGGAAGACTGAATATATGGTTACAGATACAGGTAAGCTGTTTGATATACAGGTGGAAACACATGGAGGCTTTTCTGATTTTTCTAGTTTCTCAGCAAGATCATTGGCTAAGAATGCTGAAGGGAAGAGTCAGAGTTATGAAGATGTGTGACGTGCAGGAAAGTGGGAGAGTGAATGGACTAATGGAAAGCTGTTGTAGGATTTCCAGGCAGCATTATGTAAAAGGTAAGGGATTGCTAACCCAGTAACCCTATCTCCAAGGTTAAGGGTAACCAAAAGTATGTTATTTTGAACCAAGGGAAGGAAGACTTGCCCTGGAAATCTGGAAATGAGGTTTGGCCAATAGGATACAAATGATAGGCTTTGATACAACAGTGAAGGCAGATGCCCGAGGCAATAGACATGGACCACTCAGTAAAGAAATTTGGCAGTAAGAAAGGAGAGAAACATGCAGTCTAGGGCCAAATGTGGAGATGGACCTCAGGCCCGTGTTCACAGTCACTGGGATGCTGTTTACCTTTAGAAAATACGTGAACATCCAAGATCTTATCTTTAAAGCCCTCTGTAAAGACCAGAGATTTGCCAAATAGAAGAGTCACAGCTTAACTGACTTGGTACACTAGGGCTCCAGTGTCCTCTGGTGGAGAGTAAGACTAGGCAGGAGATAAATTAGTGCAAATGAAACATGAGAGAGGAAAAATAACAGAACTCCTACTGCTGTAAAAATGTTCATTTTAATTCAGTTGCAGACCAAATTCAGGTACTGCCAAATGGAAATCGGATTGTGAACTTCAGATTATACATTGGTTAATGGAATGCACTCCTTGTCCAGGGAGGCCTGACCCTATACTGGAGCTTACTTCATTATAGTTTTGTAAATGAAGCTTCAGAGAAATTCCATGAGATTCAAGCACTCCTGTGAAAAAGGTAATGGAGAACTTTTCCTACTTGGAGGTAGGGAGCTTGGGCACTGAGACAGCAAGTTCAAGGGCTGTGGACTAGCAGCGGGTGGAAGTATTATAACAGAATGATGGTGATATATACTGCTCAAAAAACTTCTTATCCCTAGGGATCACAAGGTTCTATAGTATCATTATTTATATTTATTGATGAAATGCCTGTCATTAGGAAGAAAAGCTAGCAGCTTTTGGAAAGTTTTTATTATTATAATTTTTAAAGAAGCTTTAGATTACGTAAATGTTACATTGAAAATATAAGGGATTCCCACATACCTTCCCCGCCCCCCCCCCCCTTTTCCCCATTAACATCTCCCATTAGTGTGGCACATTTGTTACAACTGATGAACACATGTTGAAGCATTGCTGCTAACCATGGTCTATAGTTTACATTATGGTTTACACTTTGCATCACACCATATTATAGGTTTTGACAAAAGGTATAATGGCCTGTATCTGTCATTGCAATGTCATGAAGAACAATTCCAGTGTCCCCAAAATGCCCTATGTTGTGCCTATTCTTGCCTCTCTCTCCCCTCAGAACCTCTGGTGACCACTACCTTTATATCAATGATGCAAGTTCTTCCATTGAAAGGTTTTTAAAAATGAGGGTTAACAGAGTGAACTTTGACAATAACTGCTAATGGATTAGGGTCAGGGACAGCTCAGTGCCACAGACCTTAAAGCTATTGTTACCTATCTTTCTCCTTCAACGGAGTGATCATCTTGCCAGTTCCTACAGTTAATTAGATTGTTAACTCTGTCTATTTATAGCAGAAAACACTTCACTGGCATGTAGCAAGTGCTGATTATTAATCTGGAGCCTCGACTCAGGATGGAACGAAATGTAATTATTCAAATTAGATTTAGGCCAAGGTCCAGTGACCTCACAGGCAGTATCCTGATTTCGAAAGCATTAGCTTCTCTAAGCTGAGTCTCTGGAACATACAGAGATTCCTATCTTCAAGAACCTTGAGGTGGATAATGGAGCTGAGTTTAGGCATCTCCCAGCATCTTTAAAAGGATTGTGTTCTCTGCTAAAAATGTACCTATGCACCTGACAGCTCATGAGTCAAAATCAACCGTACAAAGTAAATCATCACACAAAGTAGTTATGGAAGTACAATTTTAATAGCAAATCAGTGAAAATTAATTTTCATGGATGCTATTAAGGAGGGTGTCCATCAAGCCTGTCTCCTATCATAGATCATATTATATTTTACTTTGGGAGAAAAGCTAAGATCTTATGTACATGATTAAAAAAAAATAGACACTGGCATGGCCCAACCCTCTCTACTCTATCTGACCAAGTGTCCTCCCCAACATTTACCAGCAAGGTGGTTAGTGGGAAGTAAGGACACCTTCCCAGTAGACAAGGTGGAGGAAGAAACCTGAGAGGCGCTCTCAGGGGAATTTGCAGTTGCTCTGAAGGAGGAGCTTCAAATAAAAGGAGAATCGTGTCAGGTGAGACCCACACTTGCTCCCTCTCTATTCCCCCTACCCCTTGGGTTAGATGTATATTACTCTAAACTCCCGACACCTTTGGGTCTCTCAGCTTTTCAAGTGAACATGTGCTGACCAAGTGCAAGTGAGCTTCCCTTTTTTTCTGTAGCATCAGGTATTTGACACTTGAGGGGTCTTTTCATTTTCATATGAATGTTCTGAGAGATCTAGAAAGTATTTTTTTAATTTCTTGGGGGTGGGGTGGGGAGAGGAATAAGTGCTTTGACACTGTTACCATTTTCCTGGTATTTGCCTTAGGCTGGGGTTTTATGGTTCCAAGTAACAACAATCCTCTGAAAAGAGCTTAAGCAAAAATGGGGGATTTATTAACTAGGTACAGGGACTACCTACCCCAGGGCAGGATGTTCCACTGGATCTCACAAGCATCCACACTAGGACTTGGAGCGGTTCAAACTCCTTGGCGCTGCTAGTTACCTGTCTCTGCTTCTTTGAGTATCTGCTCCTTCTCCATTTCCTCCTCAGATTGACTTCCTCTATGTACCTTGCATGTAGCTCATTATGGATGCCCTCTGATACATCACTCTCTGAGTTTCAGGATGTTCCCAGTCCAGAGCCCATAGCTATTTTACCTAATCCCATTGCTTTCTAATTCCAGATTCCTAGGAGACAGTCTGATGGCCCCATCCCAGTCTCTGGGTGCGATGTCTACTCTGTTCAGTATAGCTCGGGATGGGAGTAGGGAGTGGGCAGGTGGTGGGCGTAAGATGGTTGTATGGCGCAGTCACCTACGCAGAGGCTCACTGTGGAACAGTTCTCAGGAAAGAAGGGGAATGCTGGGTATTTTTGAAATTTCTCTTCTTGTCTAACCTTCATCCCACCTCCACGTGCCACCTTTAGAAGAGTCCTAGGTCATGGAAGTGGTCATTTGGTGTCAATTTGTTATTTTTTAATTGAGCTGAGTCTTGAACTTACCTTTAGGATGAGGCAGAGTGCTCTCTAGTGGCTAATAAAAAATAACATGTTCACTTTGAATAGATATTTCTTACATCAAATGTGCTAGGCAAATGAAAACTCCATTCCAAGGTGGAGCTATTAATCGATGTATCTAAGGCCATAAAATGAGTTAGGGACGATTCTGGAATTAGCATTTGGAGCCTCAGTGCTATTCATTGGCTTCTTGGGCAATTTGTTGGTTGGTTGGTTGGAACCTTGATTATTGTCCTGCCTTGCTATTTTAGGACACAAATTCCCATTCTTTATTCATGTCTTTGGGGAATATGTAGACAAAACCCGACTCACAGTGTCTAAAATGAACTGGTTTATAAAAATCCCAGGATTCAGTCAAGCCCATCTGTTTCCTCTTCTACATTAACTTTTTTGTTGCAGTAAAGCCCCAGACAGTCCTCAAAGAGATGTGGTTATAAGAAAGAAAACTGAATATG
Source organism: Dasypus novemcinctus (assembly GCF_030445035.2). NCBI lineage: Eukaryota > Metazoa > Chordata > Mammalia > Cingulata > Dasypodidae > Dasypus > Dasypus novemcinctus. The sequence continues at coordinate 43,867,799 of NC_080675.1, forward strand.
AGGGAAAGATTTTAGGGTCATTGAGATTTATTCACCCTATATGCAAAGTCTGCATTATGTGTGCAGCAGCCTGGGATCACCTTGGCATAAAGTGTGGCTCATGTCTGCGAAGCTAATCATGCAGCCTGCACATGAGGGGAATAATAAGCAAAGGATTCCCACCACAGAAGGTTTAACAATCAGGAGCTTAAGATATTGCAATGGAAATGAAGCTGGTTGTGCAGCATTTTAACCAAGCATTACTCTTGAGCCTGTCTCCTAGTATTAAGACTCTCAAAATGTATTGATTTGTATACAAATGGGGAGAAAGATTTAACATTTGTCTTGTTTTCCATAAAAGTCAAGATGAGTGTACCCTGGGAAACCTGTACCTGAGGAAGACTGTGTATGTGTGTGAGAAAGAGAAAGAAGGGAGAGAGAGAGAGAGAAAGAGAAAGAGAGAGAGAGAGAGAGATTGATTAAGCAGTAGATGTAGAGATCTGAGGGTGTATTGGGGATTGAATCATGTCCCTCACAAAAGACATGTTCAGGTCCCAACGCCTGATCCATTGCAGATAGGACCTTTTGATGAGGTTATTTTTAGTTTAGGAATAGTCAACTGAATCAGATTACGTCTTAATCCTATCACTGGAGACCTTTTAGGCAAGGCCACAGAGAGAAAAAGCCAGGACAACAGCCAGAATCTGGAAGTCAATGGAACCTGGGAGAGAAAGAAGATACCACCATGTGCATTGTCATGTAACAGAAAAGCCAAGAAATTCCAAAGATTGCCAATCAGCCTGATGCTACTGGCCCCAGGAGGAAGCAAACCTTCTAGTCTCTGAAACAATAAATTCCTATTGTTAAGGCAACCCATTATATTGTATTTGTCTTAGCAGCTGGGAAACTAAAGCAAGGTGGAAGGTTGTAAAATGATGGACGGTAATCCTTACAGACAATTTAGTTTTACTACCCATTTCTGGTGCTTTGTAACAATTAATATTCATTTTTTGTTTTATTTGTGTGGTTAAGGGGATGGGATCATCATTTTTGTATTCTAGATAGGATGCTGAGAGGTGAAATTAGGTGGCCGAGTTCCTTTGCGGCATCAATTCAAGTGTTAGGTGAGTCTGCCCATGGGTTGTGGGTAGTGTTGCTTCTCTCTTACTCCGACCTCCAAGAAGGGCTCCAGACACAGCTGGTGACACTGATGGATGGTCCCCACCTAGCTCTTTACTGAAGCCCCATGTTGTACAAAGAATGGGTGAGATAGGTGGTGCCTCAGTCAGGAGTGGTCAACAGGTCAATAGAAACTCAACCTGAAATTGTTGTCACAGCAACTTGTGATAGCTTTTGGCTTTGCTGTACAGCTACAGCACTTGGTAATTCAGCACACGTGGCAGTATGGACTGCTCCATTGCGTGCAACTGTAATCAGAAGTCAGGTGATCTGGAGCTCTGTGACCTGGAGAGGATTTCCCCATCTGAGATTGTTTCTTCCTCTGTCAGGGAGGTGAAGTGGGTGTTACAGTTTCCTAAACAGGATTGACTAAGATAATACATGTGAAAATACTCTGAAAAAGGGGAGGGGAGGGGAGGGGAGGGGAGGGGAAGGGAGGGGAGGGAAGGACTGTGAATACACCAAAACTAGGCATGTCAGAATTCCCTTGGGGGCCTTTCCTTTTCTAGGGTGAGAAACTGGGAAAAGAAAACCTCATTCTTCTAAGGCAGATATCACATATTTTGTCTCATTTAACCCCATCAAGGGAGATACTATTACCATTTTGCAGTTGGGTTAATAAAAACTGAGAGAAAAATGACTTGCTCAGAATTGCTCAGTTGGTAATTGGCATAGACAAGACTGGAAAAAATTAGTCTGACTCTGAAATTGAGTCTAAGGTCCGGAATTCCAGCCTCCTTGTTCAGCCTAAGATTTACTATGACTTTAGCAACCCACCTCTTCCCTCTTGCCTCTGCTACTTAACTGTTACATGACCTTGGGCAAATTAACCCCTTTGGGCCTGCTTTCTCCTCTATGAAACAGTCACTTGCCTTGTGGGTTTGGAGGAGGATTAAATGAGTTAGTCTTGGCCAGGTATAGAGAAGGTCTCATCCCTCCCCACATCCTAAGTGCCACATTCACCTGCAGATGCTACGGTGGCCCCCAAGTTCAATCTGTGCCTAGAGGCTTCCCTTCCTTCAGCAAGAAGAATCAGAAACTGTCACTGCACTTCATTTTTCCATTTTTACAGACATTAAAAACTTTTGAGAAATACTTTAGACGTTTTCTAAGCTAGGCATCTAAGCAAGTTCTCTGGGGAAGGCTATACTTCAGTGGCGGGAAGGAAAGTCCTTGAGCTATTCCTCAGTGACAGAAGACTCAGGGCAGAGATTTTTTTCTATGTCATGGTCTTTTATTTGTATTTCCTTAATAGCTGAAAGCTGCGGTTCCATTATTCTCTCCCATTACCATTATTAATCCCATTTACTATTTATCAATAAGTGAAACGTTGATAAAAGTCTGCCAAGTAGCATTATTCTACATTAAGATGGTGACTTAAATTGTTTGAAATTTATTTAACTCTTCTTCCTTCCATCCAAATTTTGTTTGAAATGGCCAAAGAAATATTGTAAAATATCTGTAGCAGAGCTAGAAAACAGAGACAGATGCCACCAATGGAACAAAAACTTGAAGAAATCCTGATAACATACATGTTATATAAAACTGGTCTTAGGGTCTTAATTTACAATAATGAGAAATTGTTACTTTATGAAACTTTCATTAAAAGCTTGATGAAAAACTTTAATAAAATATGGATTTACGGAATTACTGACCTACCAGCAATTCAACCCAGGTGATGGAAAGGCTCTCCTCAAAAATAAGTGGCAGGATTCCCTCAGCAGAGTCCCAGACAGTCTCCAAGCTCAGCGCAAAAGGAGCTGAAAGTAAATGTGGACCAATTCTGAACCCTACAGAGGGCCTTGAGAAGTTGGATCTTGACTCCACACAGAGCTGCTGGCTAGCCGACTTCACCCTTGCCATGCCCTGCCATATCACATAAGATGGAGGCATCTTTTCGGCAGGTTCCTGTTGAGGAATGTTGTGCCACTCACAAAAGCGTCCACTAGGCATGTCAGTGAACACTCTTGAACGTGCTCCCTCCTCACTTCTTGATGTAAGCTATCCTGCTAATCTTTTTAAACTAAAACTACCAAAATATGACATGTTCCCTTTCTCCTTGGTCTGAAGGTAAACAGTTTGAATAGAGTTCCATACAGTTTTCTGATCAACTACTTTTCAGATCATAAAACAAGCAAAAGGTAGACATTCATTTGTTCAACTCAAATTTTTATTGATCACCTATTATTGCCAGGCATTATGCTAGACACTGGAGATATGAACAAGATGTACCTGGGCCCTACCTTCATGGAGTTTAAAGTCTAGTGGTGGAGGGGTCCTAAATAAAGAGAAAATTACAATACACAGTGATAAGTGTAGGATGGAAGAAGTATGGGGTGCTATGGGAGTACATGGCTGAAGTCCCCGAGTTGGAAATGGGGATTAGAGAGGGAATTCTAAACTGAAATCCAAAAGATATGTAGGGGTTAGCTAGGTGAAATTGTTGGGCTGGATGAGCAATCCATTCAGAGGTAAAGATTTAAAGGCAAGAGAGAAAGAGAACATGGGACAATCAAGTCGCTGCAAGGATGAATAAATATGGAAAAATCACTGAGTCTGGGCAGTCATTTAATACATAGTCCCAAATAAGAAAGGCCAGTCAAAGCAAAGGAAATGACTCCTCTGAAATGGACTTATTACAAGAAATCAGAAAAAAACCAACAACACAAAACAAACCCTTAGGTGATTTACCATTTCCCCCCAATTTTTCAATATAAGATTAGAGAGAACACTGTATTTATGAAACTTGAGCAATCTGAGGTTAGGAAATATTACCATCAGATCAGAAATATAGTCTGTAAATTAAAATTTTAAACAAAGGTAGCATAGAGAAAATTGGATCCTGTAGTAAATTGAATTGGTGAGTTCAATGATTAGGTCTAGAAGTTCTCTTGTAACTTAGAGAAAAGTAATATAAACATAACCATAATGCATATGAAGAAAAGATGTAGGGAGGATAAGGCCAACAGATCCAATGTAGGTATAATAAAAAGACCAAAAGGAGAGAGTACCTAGAAAAACAGGCAACTATTAAGAAATAATAGAGGGAAGTGGATGTGACTCAAGTGATTGGCTCCTGTCTACCATATGGGAGGCCCTAGGTTCGATTCCTGGGGCCTCGTGATGAAGGCAAACTGGCCTGCATTCCAGGGAGCTGGCACAGCAAGATGACACAGCAAAGGGAAATGCAGAGGAATGATGATGAGAGATGCAGCAGACTGGGGAGCTGAGGTGGTTTAAATGATTGAGTGCTTCTCTCCCATGTCAGAGGTCCCAGGATTGGTTCCCAGTGCCTCCCAAAGAGAAGACAAGAAGAAAAGCAGACACAGAAGAATGCACAGTGAATGGACACAGAGAGCAGACAGTGAGCACAGGTGGCAAAGGGGGAGGGGGGTGGAATAAATAAAGTAATAATGAAAAAAAGAAAATAGAAAAAACAATCCCAAAATTAAAGAAATATTTGAGACTTTAGACTGAAAAGGCCTACTAGGAGTCTAATGTACAAATATATCCTGCTGCAGGTTCCTTCTTGTACTCAGACAAAAACAAAAACAAGCAAAACAAAACAAAACAGAATAGCTAGAAAGGGAAAAAAATAAGTGTTAGCATACAACTTTTCCACCATACTGGTTACTGGAAGATAGGGAATAACATTTACAGAATTTTTAGAGAAGAGATTCTTACCCAAGAATTTCTTATTTGGTTTATGTGTGAGGAAAATCGAAAATCAATTCTCAAACGTTCAAAAATTCATAAAGTGTACCATATTTTTCCTGAAAAAAAAAAATTCCTTGGAGTCCTATAGCAATTTAAGAAAGAAAACAAAATAAAGTACTCAAATTGGGGGAAGCCAGGGCATCACAGAACTTTTTGCGAGAAATGAAACAAATAAAACTTAGAATTAATGTATAAATAATTGTTTTTAACATGCTTATGAAATTTAGCAAAAATGTAAGAATGATAATAATCTGAATTTTAAAACATGGCTTATTTGACTAAAAATTTATGAATGTGGAGAAAGAGGGAGGAAATGATAGAGGCTTGTGAGTTCATGGTTTTTTTCTGATTTGCTTACTGCTTTATCCTCAGGCTTAGCACATTGCCTGGCACATAGTAGGTGTTTAATGAAATGAATGAAAAGTGGGCTAAATTTCCATGATCAATTAGCACGGAAAACTCCTAGGAAGCAGTAAAAAAACTACAATTTAATAGAAACACAAAATGGAAACAATTTACAGGCAATTTGAAGCAAATAAAAGCCAAAGGCAAGAAAGAAAGAAGTAAGGGAAGGAGAGAGGGAGGGAGGGAGAAAGGGAGGAAGGAAGGAAGAAAGGAAGTAAGGTAAACCTGACTAGTAATCGGGAAATTGCAAATTAATATAACAAAGATATACCAATTTCTGCCTATCAATTTAATTATCAAAGATTAAAATATCTGCAAAATCAAGTGTTGGTGAACAAATGGGGAAACAAGTACTCTCTTAGTCTATTGGTGGGATTTTAACAATACTAATACTTTGGGAATTTTGACAATATCAAGCAAAGTTAAAGATGTGCATACCCTATAATTTAACAATTCCATTTCTAGGTATTTACCCTAAAGAGACTCACAAATTTGCTTCACATGAAGTCCTCCAAGGATGTTCATTAGATGTTGTTTGTAATAGTAAAAATAGTGAAAAAGAGGGAACAACCTAAATGTCCATCAAAAGGATAGATGGATGAACAGGTTTATTCAGACAATGGAGTAAGATACAGCAGTTAAAATCAATGATCTAGATCTTTGTGTTTCAACTAAACATGAAAAACATAATGTTGAGTATTAGAAGAGCAAATTGCAGAATATGTATACCATGCTAGCATTCATGTACATTTAACAAGCCTTCAAAGCCATATATAGAATACTACAAATTGTGTATGTGTAGATAGCTTATAACAGTAAGAAATAAGAATAGAAAGGAAAGGAAACATGCCAAATTCAGGATAGTGGTTGTTTCTAGGGAGAGAGGACAGGGGGATTACAAGATTGGATTAGAACAAAGGACTTCAACTTCATCTATAATATTTTACTTCCTTTATTCAAAATATTTGAAGCAAACGGAAAGAATGTTAACATTTGTTAAACCTGAATGCTGATTTTTTGGGGGATTTTATTTATTTATTTTTAAAGATTTTTATTTATTTATTTCTCCCCTTCCCCCTCGTTGTCTGATCTCTGTGTCCATTTGCTATGCGTTCTTCTGTGTCTGCTTGTCTTCTCTTTATGTGGCACCAGGAACTGATCCTGGGACCTTCCAGAGTGGGAGAGAGGCGTCAGTGTCTTGTACCACCTCAGCTCCCTGTTCTGCTGCGTTTCTTATTTCTCTCCTCCGTGCCTCTTTTTGTTGCATCATCTTGCTGTGCAGCTTTCCACACAGGCCAGCACTCCATGTGGGACAGCACAACTGCATGGGCCAGCACTCCTGCATGGGCCTGCACACTGTACCGAACAGCTTACTTTCACCAGGAGGCCCTGAGAATTGAACCCTGGAACTCCTATATGGTAGATGGGAGCCCAATTGCTTGAGCTACTTCTGCTTCCCTCTTGGATTTTATTTTAAAGATCTTCTACACTCCACCAAAAGTGTGATTAAGTAACTGTCAAAAGATCTAACCTTATATCCTTAAACAATGATTCAATCAGAAGATTGACTGGTGGATTTCTAAGGACAAAGGGTGAATCCATGTAACTTCTGAAATGACATTAAAGAACACAACACACAACTTGTATATATGATGTCCAAGTGCATTGTTTTTTGGAGAGAGCACAACTCTGCTCCTTCCAAGGGCATTTGGAAATGTGGTAGGGTAGGGCGGGGAGATGGTGGAGCATAGGGGATGGAGGGAGTAGATCTGCTTTGCCTAATATCTAAATGGTGCTACTGGCCTTTAGTGCTTGGGATCAGGATGCTTAATATCCTATAATTTTCAGGTCTGTCCCATACAATAAAGAATTGACCAGTTCCAAATGCCAATTAAACCCCTTCAAGATATATTGAATTAGTAATTGCATTCTACTGAGGATAACAGATAGTTGTTGGATAACAGATAGTTGTTGGATAACAGATAGTTGGATAACAGAAAATCCAACTATTAGTGGTTTAAATACATGGGAGGCGGACTTGGCCCAGTGGTTAGGGCATCTGCCTACCACATGGGAGGTCTGCGGTTCAAACCCTGGGCCTCCTTGACCCGTGTGGAGCTGGCCCATGCGCAGTGCTGATGCGTGCAAGGAGTGCTGTGCCACGCAGGGGTGTCCCCCCGTAGGGGAGCCCCACGTGCAAGGAGTGTGCCCGTAAGGAGAGCCACCCAGTGCGAAAGAAAGTGCAGCCTGCCCAAGAATGGCACCACACATATGGAGAGCTGACACAATAAGATGATGCAACAAAAAAAGAAACAGATTCCTGGTGCCACTGATAAGGATAGAAGCAGTCACAGAAGAACACACAGTGAATGGACACAGATAGCAGACAACTGGAGTGGGGGAGGGAGAGAAATAAATAAAAAATAAATCTAAAAAAAGAAGTACATAAAATTAATTAAAAAAATACATAAACCCTTTCTTTTCTTTGTGTATCAGAAAGTCTGGAGGCTGCTGACATTGGTTCAGTGGCTCAAGGATGTCAGGCCCAGGTCAGTGTGAATCTCTTAACCTTCCCCTCATAGTGTCAAAATGGCTGCTGAAGCTCCAGCCATTCAAATACTGTTTCCAGACAGGAAGGGCTGGAGAAGGAAGAGGCAATACTGTATTTGGAAACAAAGTTTTCCCCAGAAATCCTCAATAAGCTTACCCTTATGATTCATTGTGCTACATTCTTGTAGCTTCTAATTGCTACAAGAGTTTAGTTTTTGGCTTTGAAGCTTTAATGCTAGAAGAAGGCAAGGAAAAAGGGGTTTAGAAGGTGTATTAAGTAAGCCAACTTACAGTATATGCTCCAAGAGTGAATAGGTTAAAATTTCATACTAAAATAAAAAGAACGAGTCTATCAGGTATTACTCAGGACAAGAGAAACCACTCTGAATATTTAAAACAAAGAGAATTTAATGTAGGAAATAGGTTATGCAGGAGCTGTAAGAGCAGAGAAGCAAAACGGGGGACAGTGAGATTAGCAACCTCAGAAACCACCACCTACTAGATGGTAGAAAGACAAAGGAATGAGGTAGAATTAATTACTGGGGTCACTTGGCAGAAGCTAGAACCAAGACAGCCCTGTCCAGCAGAAGCTGGAGCCAGAGAAGAGCAGCAGCTACTGCAGAAACACCACCTGAGAGGCAGGGGGAGAGAACTACCCTGGCTTCCCCGTTTCTCCTCCTGTTTCTTCCACTGGCCAAACCCAGGGGGAAGTCAGCTGACCCAGGAGTCAGGAAACGCAGTCCTCAAGGGCCCTGCTGTGAAGCAGAGCAGAGCAAGAGAAGAATGAGGGATAAACCAGAAGAATAAATCCTCTCAAACAGGTGCAGGACAAAACAAACTGGGTCAAAATAGGAAACACTCCTCTATGCTAAAGTAAAGAAAGGTACAGCCAATAAAAATAAATCAGGAGTGGAAAAATTAATATCAGATGATGTAGAATTCAAGGTTCAGGCCATTAAATGAGAATAGGAAGGTTGTCTTTGAAATTTATTTAAAAAATTATTGCTAACAGGTGAAATCTATAACAAAAGATTATTGAAAATTTAAGTGCTAAATAGCATGGAATCAAATTTATACATTGAAACTTTTAGGTATGCAAGGGAAAATCACAAACACACACAAACACAGTCATAGAGGGGTACTTTGGTTCCCTTGATAGATCAAGCAGACAAAAGTAATAAGGACATTAAAAAATACTTGATGGTGGAACACATGGCAGCAGCCATGCCTGAAATCAGAGATAGCCACAGCTTTAAGTATATTTTATTAATACACAAGAAAAATAAAAATAAATACATTAAGATTTCAACTCAAGAAGGCATAAGCAGAATAACTTCAGGAAAGTAAGAGAAAGGAATCAATGAAAATAAAACCAAACCAATGCATTTATTTTATTTTATTTTTTTAAAGGTTTATTTATTTATTTATCTCTCCCCTTCTCCTCCACCCCCTGGTTGTCTGTTCTCTCTGTCTATTTGCTGTGTCTTCTTCATCTGCTTCTGTTGTTGTCAGTGGCACGGGAATCCGTGTCTCATTTTGTTGCGTCATCTTGTTGTGTCAGCTCTCCGTGTGTGCGGCGCCATTCTTGGGCAGGCTGCACTTTCTTTCGCGCTGGGCGGCTCTCCTTATGGGGTGCACTCCTTGTGCGTGGGGCTCCCCTATGCGGGGGACACCCCTGCATGGCAGGGCACTCCTTGCGTGCATCAGCACTGCGCATGGGCCAGCTGCACACGGGTCAAGGAGGCCCGGGGTTTGAACCTTGGACCTCCCATGTGGTAGACGGATGGACGCCCTAACCACTGGGTCAAGTCTGCTTCCCCCAATGCATTTAAAAGAAGAGTGGAATTGATAAATTTATCAAAAGCCTATTTCAAAACATCAATAAAGGAAACAAAGCTTTGGAAAAATCTTATCAGACCCCCAAAATGAGAGAAGACCCAATATACAAAGTTAAGAAAGGTAATATAATCACAGATACAGAAATTAACCCTATTGTAAGAGTCTTTGTATGACTGAATTCTAATAAATTTGAAAATCTCAATGACAAGGATGATTTTATGGGCAATTAAAAACATTACAGAAGTGAAAGAGACCTTATTATGGCTCACACGCCCCTGGCGTGCAGACGGCTGCCTGGTCCGGGGCCGCCCTCCTCCCCCAACCCCCCCACACACTCTGTGCTTCAGGCACAGGGGTGAGTTTTCACTTCTGTGGTCCTTTCCCTGCTCAGGGCCTTTAGTCATGATGCTCTCTCTGCTGGCAATGCATTTCCTCCTTCATGTGTACATAATTTGGTCTGGCCAATTCATCGTCATTTGGGGGATGCCAGTTTGTCATTTAACATCACTTCCTCGGCGTATGCTTCCTTGGCTGCACAGATGATGTTAGGTCCCCAGTTACACTGTCATAGAGCCAGTAGTTCTGTGTGACAATGGAATGAAAATTGAATTTACTGGAGTGTCTCCCATTGTAGACGGTAAGCTTCCTGAGGGCAAGGACCATGTCTTACTTGATTTTGCATCTCCAGCGTCTATCTAGCCAAAGGATACGCTGTTGATGCTCAGGAGATGTTTGTTGAAAAAATTTCTTCTTTCCTCCTTCTCTTCTTCTCTCTCTCTTCCCTTACTTTCCCCTCTCTTCCCTTTCCTTCTTCCATACCTCCAAAATGCGATCAATAAGCAAGATCCTTTCAGCTTAGAATAAGGGATGCCCTGTTTGTGTCTTTCTTTAGGTCTTATCTACGATCTTTTCTCTACAGATCGCGATGCTCTGTGAAGGAGGCACGTGCAGACGTGCAGACGAGGCTCCGGTGGGGGTCCACAGAGGGTTCCCCTGCAAACAGTTCTGCTTATCGGGAGCTGCCTGGAGCTGGTGACTCAGAGAATGACCCAGCAGGCTCTGGCTGTTGCTAGGAAACCGCAGTTCCCTTGTGGAACCAGCACACCACTTGCAGGTTTCCCCGATAACTTAGAGGAAAAGAAAGACTGTCAGAAAAGCTAAAGGGAAAAACAAAAAGCAAAAGTGAAGAAAGTAATTTTCCTTGCCCAGCACTAAATGGCATGTATCTATGGGGATTAGAGACAAAAATAGTCAAAAGAGAGGTTGGCATCATTAACAAAAATACATTTGCTCTTGATGATTTGATGTTGTAAAAATGTGCTGAGAGAACACAGCCAAGCTGTCTTTTCTGCAGACAGCCTCGGGCTTTCTGGAGCTCTGGTGGTGGAAAGGGTCTGGGGAAATGATGGCAGTTCCTTCCCCAGGAGACCCCCCCAACACTCTGATTTCGGCCTTTCTGCCTGGTCAGCAGACTTTCACAGGTAGGTACCTGCCTTGGCCTCCAGCACAACTCAGTGTTGCCCAGGAACACTGAGGAAGGAGACAGAAGGAGAATAATAAACCCTACAGTGCGGTTCTCAAAACTGGCTATTTATCGGAATTACCTGGAGGGTCTCTTAAACACAGAGTGCTAGGCCTAGCCCCACAGTTTTGGAATCAGGAGGCCTTGGTGGGGATCGATAATTTGTATTTCTATCAAGTCCCAGGGGATGCTGCGGCTGCTAGACCACATGCTGGAACCTCTGCCTTAGGCTACTAGAACTTGAGGGAATTTAGAAGTCATTTTACTGATGAAGGAAAACTGAGGTCCAAGGACGTGCAGTGGATATCGTTCAAGGTTACTTAGCTAAAGGAGGTAGGCTCAAACCCAGACAGCCTGAATTGGAACACGAGTGTTTTCTCCACTAAAAAGCACACTCTAGGCATTTCCTCGTGTGAAATTCTCCAAAAGACTCCAGATGGCTGCCAGTAGGGGTGGTCCTACCAAACGAAGGCCAAATTGCTAAATCCAACCCCGATAGTGACAGCTTTGAATATGAAGCCAGAGATGGTTTGCAGAAGCCTTTGTGTTCCTCACAGCGTTGTCTTTCATCTTTCTAAATACGGTAGTTAGAAAAGGAAGCACGTTGAGATGCTGCAGACACAGCTAAGCAGGGCTCTGACATATTTCCAAAGAGGCATGCCTCCAGTGCCACACTGCCAAGTTAGGGCTGCTGGTGGGAAGCTCCACTGGCTTTGGATTCAACCCACGAGACAGGCCCCCTTGCCTCTCTGTATGCCAAAAATACTTCCGAGATATATTTAAAACTTAGAAAATGCAAATCCTTCCCACTCTTCCTTGAATATGGACTTCATCAACTTTCAAGGGCTAATTGTAACCTGCAGGATGCAAAAAGAATTAAAGTCAGCCAGATCCTATTTTAGTAACAGGGCCTGAATAAAGTAAAACTGGGATGAGCATGGAGTGTGTCTTTGATCCCCCTCCGGTCTCTTCTTTCACCCTTTCATGACTCTCCAAGGCTCTCCCTTCTTCCTTTGATTTCTCTCTTAGGTTCTATTCCTGTAAGACCTTGCTCTTCATTTACCTTCAGCTAAATTCTATTAAGGTATGAGATGAGAGAGATTTAAGGGGTTGTTTGTCCATGTATCTTTTAATCTTAATATAGGACTTTTGAAGATTAAAACCCCCTCACTGCTTGAAAAAAATGAAGCTCTAATGATGAAATTTGGGCATATGAGGACTAGGGGGAAGTTCCAGGACCAGGACCTCACCCAGAATTCCTTATGTTGAGCCTCATAGGTGGCCGCTAATTTGCCTTTTAAAGCTTACCTGGTTTATTCATAATATCAAAAAAGGCTAATGCCTAGAAGAAAAAATGAAATTGAGATGCATGTGACAACATGGATGAACCTAGAGGATATTATGGTGAGTGAAATAAGCCAGACACAAAAGGACAAATATTGTATGTTCTCACTGATATTAAATAAAAATGATGAGTAAATTAATGAAGGTAAATTCTAGTGTATAGGTTAGTAGGAAATAGAAAGTGGGTTGAGAATTGAGATGATGCTTAATGTATGTAGCATTAGTAATAAGGTTAATTGTAAATGTATGGAAATGAATAGAGCTGAGAGTAACACATTATAATAAGTATAACTAACACTGCTGATTTATAAATGTGATTGTGGCTGAAAGGGGTAGTCTGTGGACATAAATGTCAATTGAAAAGAAACTAGAGAATAACCTAGGGAATGTATAACATGTTGATTTCAGTGGTGGATGAAGATTGTGATTAATAGTATAAATATAAGAATGTTCTTCTTTTACAAAGTGCGAAGAATATGGTGATGCATAGGAAAATTACAACTAATGTAACTTATGGATGATAGTTAACAGTAATATTGTAATATTTTACAGCAATGGCAAGAAGATATTATTTCAGTTCTAAGGGACAACAATAGGGGAGTACAGCAGTTTGATATTGGTTATGAATTCCAAAAAATAGATATTGGATTATGTTTGTAAACTGGTTTGTTCCTCTGGGCATATTAGATTATATTGGATTCAGAGGTTTCACTTTTATTTGATTAAATAATGATTGAGGCTTTGATTGGGCCACGTCAGTAGGACATTGAGTCCTAGCCCCGTGGGTGGGTGGGGACTCACAGAGAAACTGTACCACAGAGAAGGGAGTTTGGAGTTCTGATCCTGGAGCTTGGGAAGTAAGTACATAGAGAACCAGATATGTGAGGAATGAGAGATGGCTCGATTGGACAAAGTAGAGGCCTCAGGAAAAGAGATGAACCATTTACCTGATAGTCTACAGCTGATCTTGCAGAGAGGGCAGAGGAGCTGAACCTGGAGAGAAATGAACCCTGGGAAGAGAGGAACCCAGGAAGCCTGAACTCTCGCAGACATCGGCAGCCATCTTGCTCCAACAGGTGGCAATAGACTTTGGTGAGGGAAGTAACTTATGCTTTATGGCCTGGTAATTATAAGCTTCTACCTCAAATAAATACCCTTTATAAACACCAACAGATTTCTGGTATTTTGCATCTGCACCCCTTTAACTAATACAGGGGGTTTAAGGGGTTTCACATTTTTCCTTTTAGAGTAATGAAAAGGTTCTAAAATTGACCGAGGTGATGACAGCACAAAAACTCTGTGATGAAAATGAGAGCCATTGAGTGCACACTTTGAATGGATTGTAGAAAGCATGGGACTGTCTAACACAGGGAATCCAGTGGTGGAAGATGGACTGTGGTTAACAGGAAGAATATGAGAACGTTTTCTCCTGAATGATAGCAAATATATAATTCTAACTTAGGGTGTTAATAATCTTGTGGGTTGGGGAAAAATACACCAAATGTAAGATATGAGCTATACTTAGTAGTAATATTTTGACAATGCTCTTCCATAGTTTGTAATAATTGTTTCACAACAATGCAAGATATTGGTGGTGGGGAGATGTATGGGAGCCTTGCATGATGATAACAATACACTTACTGTTTATGTATGTTCATGTATGAGTGATATACTTCAATGAAATTTTATTTTTAAAAACCCAGAAATTTATTCTCTCACAGTTCTAGAAGGTAGAAATCTGAAATCCATGGGGCAAGGCCGTATATTCTGAAGGTTGTAAGGAAGAATCTCCATGCCCCTCTCCTTACTTCTGGAGGGAGTTGACAATTCTGGGCATTCCCTTATTTGCAGACGCATTTCTCCAATATCCAACTCCATTACCAAATGTTATTTTTCTGTGTCTCTCAAAAAAAAAAAAAAAAAAAAAGTCTAATGCCTTGTGACCTATCACTTATATTTACAGTACCTTTCACAAAAACTTTGTGTCCACTAGATGGCATTCAGATAGAGCTGATGCACAGATTCTTATATCTATAGCTTAATGATGTTAAGCAAAATGAACTGGACAGTTCCTTCTTGCCAGAGTTTTAGCTTTGTTCATATTCTCTCTGCCTCATGGGGTGAATTATTGTATGTGACTGCTACTCAGTAACTGCATAAATACATGCTATTTTAATTCTATGTAGTACTTTATAGATTTCTCTATGCTTCACATATATTATCCCCTTTGAGTTCACTTCTTGAGTTTGTAGAAATTATCATTTCAGTTTTACCCCTGAGGAAGCAGAGGTTCTAATATGTCAGCTCAAAAGCATCCAAGCAGGAACTTGAATCTAGGCCTTCTGATTTCTTATTCTAAATAGACCATATTTCATCTGCAAAGGGTAACTCAGGGGTGAATCATAGAGGAGACAGAGGTTGACTGACCAGTGGGCAGAGAGGTCCTTGAAGGACTAACTGGAATTGGGAAGTGACTCTCTGGCTAGCATGTGAATATAGAGAGAAGGGGAACATGATGGTGACCAGTTGTGTAAGGAATGAATCCCCTCGCTCTGGTGATGTCTTGATTGGTGTGCCTTCCAGAGGAGAGGGGCAGACAACATAATGTGGCCCATGGCTTTCAGGAAGGCAGGAAGTTAAGACAATGTGGGTTGGGTTGGCAGAGAGGGGAGGTGGTGCCTAAAATGGAGTGGAGAGTTTTCCTGTTACCTGGAGATTCTCTACATGCCATCAAGACAAGTCCTGAGAAAGTAAGGAAGCTGCTTCAAAATCACATATCAGCTGAGGATGCAAAAATGATTGTGGACAAACAGAAGGGCGTGTGCAGACAGAGGTCACCCAGGAATTATCTGTATGTTGTCTACTAACTTAATACTCCATATAGGTGTTCTGCTGTGTTGCATTTCACTAATATTGTTTTGTGGCAGAGTGCTTGTCCTATATTTCAGATGTTCCCTGGGATACTTGGAAGAGGAACTGTGTTAAACAGCAATATCCCATGCATTTAATTACTCCTGGGAAATTAATATAGTAACAGCCTTGATTAAGGAGTTAGGAGAGGAAGGAGGGCATTTGGTGAATTAGCCCAAAGGTACTAAGATGGAAAAGAACTGAATCTGTGGGAAAGAACAAAAAGCCCTTCCTTGTTGGAATGGAGAATGTGAGAATAATAGAAAGTAAGGTCAGACAGGTAATTTTAGACTACATTATAGGGCCTGGTATGCCCCACTGGGGCGGAGGTCCTGTCTTGAGAGTGGACCTTTGGGTATCACTGCAGGTTTTTAAGCAACTGTCATTTTAGGAAGATTATTCCAGCAATGCATGGATGAGTTGGAGGGGAAGAGCCTGCAGGCAGGAAGAAAAGACTTGAGGCTGTTGTAGTAATTTTTATGTGAGGTAATAAAGGGCTGACCTTACGTGCAAGGGGAGAAGATAGTCAGATAAGACAGACTCTAAGCTGAATTGCTCTTACTTGCCAATAAGAAAGTCAATTGTTTATTGAACATATTGACCCCACTGGGATCTTGCTGGTAAGCAGGTTTTCCTGCTGTTCTCTTCATCTCTCATTCTAGCTGCTTGTTTTCCCGATGCAGTCTCCTGTTGCCTTAATGGAGCAGCAGAGCTCTGCTCATTAAAACCATGCAGCACGTTACAAGTATTGCTCATTTTAAGTAACTGATTTTATAGCATTTCAAACCTGCCAAGTTGATAAGTTAGGCACTGTATTATTTTATACAATCTGGAGTCTCAAATTTAGAGAATTTTGAAAATTTGCAAATCCCGTGGCAAATGGCAGCACCTGCTGGCAAATGTGATATTACGGGCTAACTCTGGTAGACAATGTAATGGCCCAGAAAAAGATGAACAAAGAGTACAAAACTGCAGGAGCTGGACGGGTTCAGGAGGGAAACCCACAGGCCTGGAAGAAATTAATAAATTCTGGGGAAAGACAGAAAAAGCAATTGGGGATGGCAGGAAAACTCCCCAAATTGGAGAAATCAATTCAGAGAACTTTTAAAAGAGTTGATAATTGTCTGCCACTATGCTAGGTGCTTTGAACAATTTGCATGCAGTTATTAGACAAGATTCTTGATCTCACAAGATTTTCCATTCAGATGGATACATTCTAAAGCCAAATGCTGCAAAAAATTCCTTTAGGATGATATTGCAATAACTAGCATTTCAAGAGTCTGGCTCACCTCTCCAAACTTTCAACAATAATTTGATTTGAATGTGCTTGGGAATTATTTTTTCTGGGAATTGTTTTCTCTGTGAAAATAGCTTTTAATACCAGATATGTTGGGGGGTGTGTAGGCATGGATTCACTTTACAGTCCTTGTTACGAGAATTCTTATATTCTATAAAGTTGGGTTTTCCAGAATATGTGATCATCATACATGAGTCAAGGACGATGACAGCAGTCTTTATTAGGTTTAATCATAGATTTTCAGGGAGACTGGTAGGTAAGAAGATTTCATAGTTTCTTGTTTGTTTATATCCCACCTTTTTCTCCAGAAAAAAATGAAAGACTACTTTAAGGCAAATATGGTTAGTAAACTGTAAAGAAAATCTCTATACTAGTTACTGAAAGGAATAAAATAAAGCACGAGATACAGTTACTACCCTCAAAGAATTTGGTTGGAAAAATAGAAGGAGGTATAAAAAGTTAATGAATAATACAAGTAATCTATCAGAAATGCAGTATAGGAAAGACCATAGTACCTGGAGTGCGAGTGCCTGTTTAAAAACCCTGGTTTTGTAGCTCGTTAGCTGGTAACCTTGGGCAAGTTACTGTAAGCTCTCAGTGCTGCATTTGTAAAAGGAGAATAATAATAGTACCGCTTCGTAGGGCTGTTGTGAGCTTTAAATAGCTTAATATATGGAAAGCACTATATAGCACCTGGCATAGAGTAAGCACTATATGGGTTAGCTACTATTATTATGATAAATGGTAATTGGTGTATTCATCAATGTCTGCGGGAGTTTGCTATAAATCCTTCTGGAGAATAGTGATATAAATAATTAGTGCTTAGAAAAAAAGAACACAGAAGTATGAACTGGGGAGGCTTACTGGAGTGGGGGTGGTAGTTCATGGAAGCTGAGTGTTTGAAAAGAAGGATTTATTTAAGAGGATAGGCAGGCAGGATGGCCTGAATCATAGCACAAAGATGGCAACGCATGTTCAAGGGGCAGGGGAGAGGCTGGTCTGATTGGTGCAGGGAGTCCACGCAGTGGGGAAGCCCTTCGAGCCCTTGATTAGGTTGTGGAAGGCTTTGAATACCAGGCTGAGAAGTCAGAATTAACTCTGAAGACACTTGGGATCCACAGATGGGGTTTGAATGGGGAATGTGGCACATGAGGAAAATGAATCTCTGCTGGAAGGGTGAAGGGTGGAAGGCCTGGAGACTGGTTAGGAGTCAGGTCAGTGAAGGTTCAGGAGTGGAACAATGAGAGCCTGGACAAGGGGGAAGGCAGATGGGAGAAGATGAGATGGACTTCACTGAGGAAGACAGACAGAACCTAGTAACATTGACAATGGGGGCCAACGGGGGGGGGGGGGGGTCTGCTCTTTGAAATTGGAGACATTGAGAGATCATGAGTGAGTAAAGGAGGAAGCTAGGGACGCAGAAGGCAAGCTTTATTCTTGACATATTGAGGTTGAGGTGCCAGGAAAAAACCAAACACTCATAATGCCTGAGGGCAGTGTCTATCCAGAGGCTCAGACAAATCCCCTTAACAGATTTAGGGTAGAGGGTCTCCTAGAGTAGAGAGGATATCTCTAGTCAGAAATTCAAATGATTTTCTCAACTTTCATTTTTAGTATATGTAATATCATGATAGGGTTAGTGATTAATTTGCTTTTAGGCTGATTTCTGGGAGCACTTGTCTGAGCTCCTCCAAAAGAACTTCAGCAATTTGTAAAGTTTTCATCATTATTAACACTAAGACTGGCCCATATCTATCCTGGCTAATTCATATTCAGCCTTTTGTTCTGACTTTCTGCCTGAGGACCAATGTCTCTCCTTCCACTTTGGCATTAATATTAATGATGACTGCTGGAGAGAAAATCAGATCAGCATGCAAAGCCATAGATCAGCTCCCTAAAGAGTTGCCAGTTTCCCAAATGCAAAGGTCTGGGGGTGCTTTTGTCCTTCAGGTAAAGTCTGGCAAGTGAGGAGAACTTTTGCTCAAGTGGAAGGCTGATGCCATTAGAGAGTGTTTGCTCTTTGCAACCTCATTTAGCAAGCGCATTAAACAGTGGTTCATTAAGCTGTAAGCAGCTGTATAGTGGCACTAGAGGCTTCTGAGGGCACTGGGCTGAGATGGTGGCTCCACTGTTAACTTCTGAGTCTGGGGCCATTGAAAGCACTATAGGAAGAACAGAGCAGTGAGTGCAGTGAAATTGAACATGGCCAGATTTGCCGTAGCATTGAATTAAGGCTATAGGCTCTGAGATCCAGAAATAGTAACACATTACACATAAAACAAGATGGGGTAAATTTTGCAAGGGATCATTTGTTCTCCCATTTCAAGGCTTGAGTGGTCAGATGTAATAGAAATAGGAAATAAAGTAGAAATAAACATTCTAATCTATTGCTTGGCCTGACTGCCAAATAGTGGTTAGATGCATTCCTGTAGGTCTTAGGTTTTGCCTAAATTTTTTTTCTATGTGGCATTGTGCACAAAACTCTCTTCGTTACCCAGTGACAGTGAGTACAAATAGCTCAATATGCTTTGAGTCATTCTTTCCATTTTTATAACTTTTGCTTGCTTATAGTCTAATTTTAGGCCTGACTTATTTTTTCCTCTCTACATGCTCTATTAATAAAATTCGCAATGCCTTGGATATAGCAAAGAGTCAAATGTTCATTGAATGTTCTATAATTGTAGTAGGTAGAAGGCAAACCATCCCCTGGCTTTTGTGATACTATTGTGTAAGCACAGGGGCATAAAAATAAGGTACACAGCTTCTAGTCCTCCTATGTGATCATAGGCAAGTTACTTAAACTATCTGCACCTCAGTTTCTTTATCTGTTAAATGGGAGCATATCATCTTCACAGAATTGTTGTTTAGAATGAAGAGATAATATATAAAAGTTACCCAGAAGAATACCCAGCATATTAATAGACCCTTAGAAATTATTTGCTGAAAAAAATGAATAACTCCAAGGGAAATCTTTTTAAGTCATTTTTTAATTAGAGAAGTTATAGGTTTACAGAGAAGTCATATAAGAAATACATTTTCACATTACCAGCCCCCATATTATTATGTAAGTATAATAGTTTGGCACCTTTGTTCCAATTGAAGCAAGAATATTATAATTGTACTGTTAACGAGTCTATATTTACATTAGGGTGCACTCCCCCCCACCGTATACCACCTGATTATTAACACCTTGTATTAGTGTGGTATATTTGTTATAATTAATGAAAGAACATTTTATGATTGTACTATTGACTATAGTCCATTGTTCACAATAGGGTTTACTATGTTGTATAGTCCTATGCTTTCTTTTTGTATTTTTATTCTAGTAACATATATATGACCTAAAATTTTCCTCCAAGGGAAAATTTCAGAAGACATGGTCAACCTTCCAAATACAGCAAAGTTTGTGAAGTGTCACACACATGGGATAACATCCATCATGGCCTTAGCTACATACTATAATCCTCTTTTCGGTGTACAAGTTTTAATTGCCAGATCTGTGATGGTGGTGGTGGGGAACTTGGATATCTCCATAAATGATGTGAAGTTTTTTTGTTTGTTTTTTTTTAAAGATTTATTTATTTATTTGTTTGTTTTTCTCCCCTTCCCGCCTACCCCCCCACCCCGGTTGTCTGTTCTGTGTCTGTTTGCTGCGTCTTCTTCGTCTGCTTCTGTTGTTGTCAGCGGCACGGGAATCTGTGTTTCTTTTGTTGTGTCATCTTGTTATGTCAGCTCTCCATGTGTGCAGCGCCATTCCTGGGCAGGCTGCACTTTCTTTCGCGCTGGGCGGCTCTCCTTACGGGCGCACTCCTTGCACGTGGGACTCCCCTATGCGGGGGACAGCCCTGCGTGGCATGGCACTCCTTGCACACATCAGCACTGTGCATGGGCCAGCTCCACACGGGTCAAGGAGGCCCGGGGTTTGAACCATGGACCCCCCATGTGGTAGATGAACGCCCTATCTACTGGGCCACGTCCGTTTCCCGTGAAGTTTTTCTAAGGGTGAATTTAAAGGGATTTACTCTCTGCTTTTAAGAATGTAAATCAAGGTTAAAAATGGGCTTGGTAAAGTTCATCCCAATTTGCCTGAGAACTTTGGATTGCTTAGAATGATCAATGACCAATAAAAGATCAGTGTGAAGTGGGCTATATGAAAATTTAAGAGTTTCAAAAGAGCATTTGCAGGCAAAATTGTGGTATTGTGGCCTCAAGATTGGACCACTACCTCCCTGAGAACCCCCAGGGAGATACAAGTTCCCATTGACTTTCCAGACCACTTTTAGGTATCGCCACCTTCAACCATGAAGAAGACAGAGAGTGTAATGGACCTACTTTTGTTTTAGGGCTTAGTTATTTTTTCTACACAAAGTAGTGGTAAGTAGAATTATTTCTGGGGAAAAAAGAAGTGGAGCTCGTGCTGAGAGTGCAGTTACACGTTTTGGCCTTTCCTATCCAATTATCCACAAAATACGCAATCAGAGAAGGGAGGCAGCTTCAGAATTAATAAACAAAACTTATAATAGATGAAGCAAAAATTAATGGAAACCAATAGGTTCCCTTTGAACAAATATGGTCTCTAAACCTAATGTCAGCTGTGGAGATCGAGCGTGTGGTCTTCACGGAGGTAGGCCAAGTGCGCTTCAGAGCTACCAAGTTTTCAAGATGTTATAACTTGCCCCAGCTCCAAGTTTCTAAAGCCTTAGCTCACTTCTCAGTCACACCTTTTTTTTGGACCCTAAATCTTACCTCGGTTCTTATTGTTTCTCAAAAGAACAAACATTTTATCTCTCTCTCTCACCGCCCCCCCCACCTCCACATACATAACCTGCTCTACTGCTAAACAAGGGTCTTAAGATTTCATGAGAAACTACTTTCATTCTAGCAGTCATCAGGGCGCCTGTTTTCAAGCTTCAATTATGAATTCCTGAAGACGGTTACGAGGCTGCATCCAAATGACGTGGAACTTTACTCCAATATGAAAATGGGGAACTCCTGAAGATGGCAGCAGCACTTTAAATTTCACCAGCCCAGGAAGGGTCTGTGGTTAACACAACCAGAAATCAAATGATGCTGGCAGTCTCCTGCTTGTAGCCCCGCAATCCCACCAACATTTTGGCTACTATTTCAGATTTCAATGTCATTAGTACCTCTTTGAGCCTTGCACAGCATAGAGCAGAGAGAGAAGGACTTAAAGCTTAAGAAATGTCTAATCCTTTTTATAGCAAAGAAGGAGGGAATTTTTAAACCTTTCAATACCACCAGACTCTCCATTTCCCTCCTAAATGTGAAGTCTCTCTCTACTTGAATGTGAAACTGAAGGAACAGAAACAGACTGCAGATCATAGGCTGATTTTTAAAATTAGAGTACTCGCTACTGGCTAGACAAACTAGTAGGCAAAGAATGAGCAAATTATAACTCCTGCTTTCTATTGCCAGAAATGACCACTAAAGAAAATTGATGTTTATTCTGTAGTTGCTAAAAACTATAAATCACAATGCCTGTATGTAAGAAGTGTCCATAAATAGAAATCTATTTCACATCTGATTTGAAAAGCTATAATATTCATATAATTTTCTATGTGGAACAAAAGATATAAAACATATTTTCTAGGCTGATTATTACCTTTACATTTATAAGTTTTTTAATTTAGATTTTTAAATTGCAAAAGCAATACAAGCATGTATAAGAAATCAAACAATTTATAGATTCATAGAGAAAAAGTTTATCTCTACCCCATCCTTCTTTCTGAGGTAACTAATGTTAAAAGCTTGCTATATCTTCTTGCACGTTTTTAGTACATTCATAAAAACATTTATAAAAAATAAAATACCATGGGAGTATACTGTACACATTTTTTTTTGCAACTTTCTCTGGATCCATAGATAGAGAGATTTAACATCTGTACAATAGTTGCATGATATTACATAGTATGAATGTAACAGAATTTATTCAACCACAGCTCCTGTGATGGACATTTATGCTATTTCTGTTTTGTCAGCACCACAAACAATGCTGCAATGTCCTGCATAGTCTTAGGTACTGTTGTTTTTATTCTGGCAGGCCAGAGTCCCCAAAGTGGACTAGTGGCTTTTGTACCCTGTAAATTGTAGTGAATACTGCCAGATTATCTTCTAAAATGGGTTATAACAATATCTGCGTGTTAATTCCCTTACTAGCACTTGATTATATCAACGTATTTTTAACTTTTGTTAATCTGATGGATATGAAAATGGTATCATATTGAATTTGCATTTCCCTGGCAAGACTGCAGTGATACAATGTTTAAAAGCAGGGACCTAGAGCTTGGTTGGGCAGTGTCCTAGTTTGTGTGACCTCAAGTAATTTACTTAACCTCTCTGTGACTCAGTTTCATCATCTGAAAATGGGAAAGATAATAGCATCTGCCAGGCAGGGTTATTGTTAGGATTAGCTGAGTTACTGTTTATAGACTGAGACATGTGGCTGGTGCTTAGAAGGGTGCCTGACATATAATAAGCACTGAGTTAAATAAATACATTTTAGTCATTTTGAACATATAGTTGTTAGCCATTTATATTTCTTCAGTTAAATATGGATGTCAAAATGTCTAGTTTTTAGTATATATTTTCACTTTTGAAATTAGGTCACTCCTAGAGTAAAGTACAGCAATCCCCCCTCCCCCCCTAGAAACACTCTACTGCTTGGAAGTGCCAGACATGGAGAGGAATTTTGCTGAAATGTTTGAATGAGAAGGGAAAAAGAAAGGTTTTTGAAAACAGAAATGGAATTTTTAAAATAAAAGAACATTCCAGAGTTAACCCCTACTAATGTAAATCATGACTCGAAATCTTCCCTTATTTGGTGGGACCTTAGTTTACCTAGATAGAGATTTAAATCCATTACGGTTTTACAGGGAGAGATACAAGGCAGTTGGAATGCTATTTAATTGCCAAGAGTATGATTTTATAAATGAAAAATAGTCATTTGATGTCTTGGATTTTAGAATAGCTTAGCCTTTCCTGATGAGAGCACTAGCCACATACCTGTCTTCTCAATTGGCTGTTTTTCACTTGGATTTGTCCTCTATAGGGAATCTTGTATTATTTATCAGTCACATAAATCTAAAAACACTCAGCATCAGACTTGCTTAAATGCCAGGGACAACTCTTTCTTGTGTTCTGCCTCTCAGCCTCTATCAGCAACATGCTCTTTTTGTGCTTTCTCTACATCTACATATGCTCTTTCATCAGGCATTGGTTTTAGCCTGTTTTGGTTAAATTCAAGTTTGAGCAGTTCTATTTTATTTCTGAATTATGAGAGGGGAGTGGGAGAGGGAGAGAAACGTTCTGAACCACACTGGCATTTGTGCAACTTTCTTTTTTTTTTTTTAAAGATTGATTTTATTTATTCCTCTCCCCTCCCCCCCACCCCGGTGTCTGCTATGTCCATTTGCTGTGTGTTCTTCTGTGTCCACTTGCATTATCCTATGGCACTGGGAAACTGCATCTCTTTTTTTGTTGCATCGTCTTGCTGCGTCAGCTCTCCGTGTGTGTGGTACCACTCTTGGGCGGGCTGCGCTTTTTTCACGCAGGGTGGCTTCTCTTGAGGGGTGCACTCCTTGTGCATGGGGGACCCTATGCAGGGATGCCCTGTGTGGCACGGCACTCCTTGTGCACGGCAGCAGCACTGCATGTGGGCCAGCTCACCACAGGGTCAGGAGGCCCTGGGGATTGAACCCTGGAGCCTCCATATGGTAGATGAATGCTCTATCAGTTGAGCCATGTCCGATTCCCTGTGCAACTTTCTTAGGCAATATCAAGCTGATTTTTATTGAACCTTAGAAATAATAGGATGCAGTGAGAATGCTTGTGGAAATGCATCCCCTTCATAATTTAAACTTCAAACATCTTGATCTCCTACTACTATGTCCTATTCTTCTAGCTAATTCCCTTTAGTACTTTTATTCCACCAGCTCTTCCACCTCATCTCCAATCCCTTGCTCTTTTCACCTTCACACTGATCATCACCTCCCCTCATATCCTACTACCCTCCTTAACAGGCTTGGATTCCATGGAGCTCTACCAAAATCATTCCTTTACACACATCCTCAATTCCCTTGCCCCTTTCTTTCTATCACCCTACTCTGAATTAATGATCACACCCCTCAAGGGGATCATGTGTCCAGCTAACCTTATATTTCCCTAATTAATTCATTCCCTCCTCATCGACCATCATCTCATAACTTTTCCAGCCCCTTGCAAATTCCAGTACCCCTCCCTACTCTTCACTCTCAGCTGATGACCTGATTGCTGATACAAGCAATCAGGAAAGAGATTCCACATGTTGTCACTACCAAATTTCATAACTTATGTGCACCTTAACACACTTAACAGCTTTGGCTGTTGTTGCGGTAGGTGGAATGTGCCTGCACTTCTCTAAAGCAGTCCTCTCACTTGTTTGCTGGATTCTGCACATCCCCCAGCCTTGCTTCTCAAGGACAGCATGTCTGCAATTTTACAATCTCTCTCCTGCATTATCAGTTTTCCCCTCATTACCTGACCATTACCATTAGTATACAAACATGCCACAATATCCTATCTCTTTAAAAGTTTCAATATAGGTTTTAATCATAAGTTTTATAAACAAATTGCTATAAAGTCATTCTAATAAAGTAAAATATTATGTGAAAACTACAAAACTGCTCATAGCCCAACATTAGTGACCCAGAAAGCAGGCATTCTATAAAACAGGCTAAAGCAAACCTAGAATTGTCATAATTTAAAGCTGAATAGACTCCAATACAAAAGAATCAGGAGCTAATATCAGATTTTTATGTAAGAATTAATGAATTGGACATTGATGGAACACAATCTTCTAGTAAACTTAGGAAATCATATTGCTTTGATAAGGATAATGCTAAAACTAGTTAGCAATAGTGTAGTTTAGACTCTCCCACTCCCAAGAAAGTACTAGAAAGATAATATAGAAATTCTTAAAAGGGAAGCTGTTTAAAACATTAATCAGCTAAGGAAATGGAACACTTATGTTTCTCCAAATACTTGAATTATATTTCCCAGCACTTGTGAGGACAGAGGGGGCAATTGCCTTGAAACAAATTGGCTCTGTAAGTCCAGGTCACAGGACTTGAACTCACAGGGGGCAACTGGCTGCCCTGTAAAGGGCTGCCTGCCTTGCTGTTGACTGCCTTTGGATGAACTTTGAGTCTTCCACAGCCACACCCTTCATCTGAGTCACATCCTTTCTTGACACTGAATACTGCAGGGACATGCCTGAGAACCAGTGTTGCCTCTTAGAGGTCCCAAGCATCTGAGCAGTTGCAATAAATTTCCATTCAGAGAAACAAAATCCTCAAGATTGAGGTATGAACAATGGACTAAAGTAGACTTATTATTATTCTACTATAAACTTATTATTATTCTAGCAATGGAAGACCTCTATCATTGATGTAAAAAGGCAGTGGCCACCAGAGGTTCTAAGGGATGGGAGAGGGAAGAATAGGTGTAATATGGGGGCATTTTGGGGACACTGGAATTGTCCTGCATGACATTGCAGTGATGGAGACAGGTCACTGTATATTTTGTCATAACTTACAAAATTGTGCAGGACAGAGTATAAACTATAATGTAAACTGTAGTCCATGGTTAGTAACAATGCTTCAATATGTGTTCACCAATTGAACAAATTGTAGCACACTAATGAAGGATATTGTGGGAGGGGGAGGGAGTGGGGCATATGGGAATCCCATATACTTTTTTTGTATCATCTATGTAATCTAAAGCTTCTTTAAAAAAAAAAAAGATCTCTGATTGTTGGAAAGGTGACAAACCATTGCTTCCTAGAAGTCACAGGAAGTAGTGCTCTTCTACCTTCCAGGATAGAGAGTACCCTCGGTGCTCAGCCACTCGGAGACACCAGATACCTCCCATATATTGGAATGGCCTGCTTCTCTCTCTGTTTAATCGTCAGCTGAAATGTCGCCTAATGAGAAAGGCCTAAGAACCTTTCTGTCTAATGAAGCAGCCCTCCCCCACCCTCCATCATTGTCTGTTCCCTAAGTCTTCTACTATAATGAATTCCCTTACAACACCCCTCTATCAACACACCGCACTATGGTGGAACATTTATTACAGATCATGAGATAATATCATCAGACTATTTCTACCAACCATGGTCTATAGTATATATTTGGCACACTTTGTCCACACTTTCCCATTATCAACACAGTACATCTTTGGCATAGATGCATGAATATTATGGTATTACTTTTGACCACAGTCCATAAGTCACTCCAGTTGTATTTTTTCCATGCTTCTCCACATTCCCATCACCCTGCAATTGTGATGTACATCTGCTTTAGCTCACAAAGGACACTCTTGCATCTGTACCATCAACCACAATTCTTACTCACCTCTGGGTTTACCGTGTTATTCAGTCCTTAGATTATTCTCTAGCTTTCTTCAATTGACATTTACATCACTAGACTACCCTTTCCAGCCACATTCCCCTTTATAAACCAGCTGTCACTATAATGTGTTACCATCAACTCTATACATTTCCACACTTTTACAGTAAAGTTAATCGAAACTTCTATATACATTAAGCATCAGGAGCCCATCTCAGTCTTCCTTTTATCTCCTTTAAGAATCCACCACCTATCACCTTCATTTTCTTCTAGAAGCTTTATGGTTCTTCCTTTTATATTTAGGTTTTTGATCCATTTCGAGTTAATTTTTGTGTAAGGTATGAAATAGGGGTCCTCTTTGTTTCTTTTGGTTATGGATATCCAGTTCTCTCAGCACCATTTGTTGAATGGACTACTCTGCCTGAGCTGGGTGGGTTTGACAGTCTTGTCAAAAATCACTTGACCATAGATGTGAGGGTCTGTATCCAAATCATCAATTCAGTTCCATTGGTCTATGTGTCTGTCTTTATGCCAGTACCATGCTGTTTTCACCACTGTAGCTAGGTAATATGATTTAAAGTCTGGAAGTGTGAGTCCTCCAACTTCACTTTTCTTTTTCAGATATTTCTGGCTATTCAGGACCCCTTACCTTTCCAAATAAATTTGATAGTTTTGTTTTCCAGTTATTTAAAAAATGCTGGTGGAGTTTTTAACAGGATTGCATTGAATCTCAATTTGGGTAGAATTGACATCTTAATGATATTTAGTCTTCCAGTCTGTGAGCATGAAATGTTCTTCCAATTATTAGGTATTTTTTTATTTCTTTTAGCAATGCATTGTAGTTTTTTGAATACAAGTGCTTTACATCCTTGGTTAAGTTTATTCCTATATATTTTATTCTTTTAGACACTATTGTAAATGGAATTTTGTCTCTGATTTCCTTGTCAGATTGCACATTACTAGTGTCTTTTAAAGTCTATTTCATCTGATACAAGTATAGCTACTCCAGCTTTTTTTTTTTTTGGTTACTGCATGCATAGATATCTTTTCCTAGTTTTCACTTTCAACTGATTGGCATCCTTGGGTCTAAGGCGAGTCTCATGCTGACAGCATATAGATGGCTTATATTTTCTCATTCATTCTGCGGTCTGTCTCTTTTGATTGGGGAGTTTAATCCATTAACATTCAATATTATTATTGTAAAGGCAGTTCTTATTCCACTCATTTTGACCTTTGGGTTTTATCTGTCATATTTTATTTTCACCACTTGTTTGAGACTTTTCATTACTTTTACTGATATCATCTTAATTTCTAGACTCTTTTCTAAGCCTCTCTCCTCTCTTTCTTTTCAGACTGTGCACACCCTTTAGTATTTCCTGCAAGACTAGTCTGTTATAAACCTTTCAGTTTCTGTTTATCTGTGAATATTCTAAACTTGCTCTCATTTTTGAATGATACTCTTGCCCCATATAAGATTCTTGGCTGGAAGTTTTCCTCTTGCAGTTTCTTTAAATATATCATACCACTGTCTTCTTGCCTCCATAGTTTCTGATGAGAAATCGGCACTTAATCTTATTGGTTATCCTTATATGCTATGCATTGCTTTTCTCTTGCTGCTCTCAGAAATCTCTTTGTCTTTGGCATGTGACATTCTGATTAGTATGTGTCTCAGAGTTGGTCTATTTGGATTTTTTTGGATGAAAATACTTTATGCTTCTTGGACATGGATATCTATGTCCTTCAATAGTTTTCTCAACTCCTTTATGTCATCTGGAGGCTTATCTTGTTCCTTTAATTGGGCCCTATCTTCCTGTTTCTTGGTATGGATTGTAATTTTTTTTATTGGTGTCTTGGTGTCTGGCTTACTAGATGTATTTAATCTGGATGCAGTTTCTCTTTTTAGTTTAGGGCTTTCTTGCCCTTTCTCCCTTGCTAGTTGTGTAGCAGGAGCCAAGGATATAGTTAGTGTTGTAAGCTATGGAGTCTCAAGCTGCCTGCATTGCCCCAGGGACTGATGAAGCTTCTTCCACCTTCTCCTTTGTCAAGTATAGGGACAGAGCCACAGTCATGTGTGATATCATCCAAACTGTGCAGGTCTAGATTGTAGTTGCCCAGAGAGACTGAGGAAGCTTTATTCCACTTCATCCCCTGCCTGGGGCAGGGATGGAGCTGCAAATATGGGCAGCAATCTATGCTGTGTGGGTCCAAAATGACTTCAGTTGCTCTGGTAGGCTTCCAACTATTCAGTCTGTGCCAGCTGAATGTACCTGCAGTTACCCAGAGAGGCTGGTGCAGGTCCCACCAGTTTCATTCCGGTCAGAGGTGGGGCTGAAGCCTAGGCTAGGGGTGCAGTCTGATCTGGGTGGGAAGAAGACAGTCCCTACTGTCACTATGATTTACAATCAGCCTGGCTTCCCTTCAGGTGGGGGCAGAGTCAAAGTGGTGGCTACCAGCCTCTTTCCAACTTGAACAGTTCAAACTTCAGCTGTTTTTAGGTCTATACTTTAGCCAGCTGAATTTACTAATCAGTAGGTGAAGTCAGTGGCCAACCATCTTTTCCTCCCCTGTTTTTGGGAAATGGTGCTTCCAATTTCAGCCACAGAATAGTTCTGGAGGCAGCCTGTGCTGCCAAAGTAGGATGATCACCAGCCTCTGCAGTGTGGCATGTATTTTCCTGGAAAGGCTGGCACAGGTTCCTCCAGCTTCCTCCCTGCTTTAGGTGGGGCTGGAACTTAGGCTAGAGCTGCTATCTGATCAGGGTGGAAAGAGTGCCAGTCTCTATCAGCACTGTGATTTTCAGTGTGACCCACTTTCCCTCATACTGGGAGCAGAGTTAAAATGGCAGCTACTGGCCTCTTTCTGACTTGGACATGCTCAAACTTTATCTGTTTTTGGATTATACTTTACCACCTAATTTACTAATCAGTAGCTAAAGTTTGTGCCCAACTGTCTCTTCATGCCCTGTTTTTGGGAAGCGGAGCTTGCAATTCCAGCCACAGAATAGCTCCTGAAGGACTTGTGCTGTCAGTGGAGGATGGGTACCAGGCTCTGTGGCATAGAGTGCTCTACTCAGGAATCATCTCTGCAGATGGGCAGTCTCCTCCTTCCATTCTTTCAAGGATGTTGCAGTATGTTCTTCTGGTCTCCTGGAGCTTTCAAACTGGTGCTATTCTCTAAATAAGCAGCAGGGTTTGAGTGATTACTAGCTGCCCTGTAGCACAAGCTGATGCTAGAAGATCTTTACTCTGCCACCATCTTGCTGGTTGTCCTTGTTATTGAACTTTTTATAAGTGGAAAATGGCTAATACTTTGCATGCTGTTGTCTGCTCCCTGATTTTTGCTATTTGTTTTTAAAATGTCACTTTAAAGTCAGCTTTCAAACTGAACCTGCCATATTTACTATTCCTGGCCACTGTCTTTCTTCTGGCTGCTTCTACACAAAGAACATGAGCAGAAAATGTGATATGAGCATCCTCTGAAACAGAGCTGATCAGAAACATAAGGCGAGACAGATGCCTTTATGGTGAAGTGAGAATCTAGCTTGCCCAAGATAATTTCTCCAGTGATCTTTGCTTCTTCCCCTTTGTATATGGCTTTAAATTCCCACCTGCAGGAAATATTGGGAGAGAGGTGGGCCTGTTTAGAGTGTTTTTGGAGAGGAAAAAAGCCTTGTGGGAATAGTTGGGAACCATCCTCTAAACAAGCAGCAGGGTTTGGGTAGAGAAGCCAAAGGAGGAGGATTGGAGCAGAATGTCTATGTAAAGTCATATAATGGATGATGCTGAAGGGAAATTGCTTCTGTGAAAAGACCAGTTGGGTTTCTAGGGTATTTATTCTTTGGCGTATTCAGAGAGGAGATGGGCAAGAGGCCTTGCTTTAGTTCTTTTCCTAGCATTATCAATCTTCTCCCTTCACTATTCAATGACATTTCACTGAATCAGTCTACTCTAGGTACACTTGAGAGTCATGCCAGCCAGAGGGGTTGGTCGGGAGGTATGTGAGTGAGCTAGAAGGATAGAGTCCAGAGAGGACCTGATGGCTGGGGTCTCATCTGTAAAGTGTAGAGAGGACCAGAGAGTATCCAGAGGGCTGCCTGCCTGTCCAGAGAGAAGTGTTTTTCTTTTTTTGTTATTGTTGTTTTCTAGGAAAAGGACATCAGTGGGGTTGTTCAACATTTGCCTATAATAATGAATGATAGATTAGACTTGAATAATGCTTACGATATCCTAGGTACTATTCCAAATTTCCAAACTCTTGACATATATTCATTCATTCAGTCCTCACAACAGTCCCGTGGAGAAGACAATTTCATCATGCCTTTTTACATGTTAGGAAGCTGAGATACAGAAAGGTTAAATAACTCGCCTAAAGTCAAGTAGCTAGAAACTGGCAGAGCAGAGATTTGAACCTAGACGGTCTCCAGAGTCTGTGCTCTTAATCATACTATACAGTCTTACCCATATCTCAAGAGAAGCTGGTTGATTAGTTATCCAGAGTCACTGACTTGAGCTAGATAGAAAAGATGGAGATGTATGTAGGGAGGAGGCAGCAACATGAGAGCTCAAGCCAAGGAAATAAATACTTGGAGATGATGGTGGGATGGATATTGTACCAGATCGGAGAGGAGCTGAATGGGGGGAAGTCTCCCCCTTTGGGCCATCTTAGGCTATCTCTATAGATATTAATGGGAATAACACAAAGGAAACCAAAGCTAGCTATTGGCAGCCTATCATCCGATTTCCTCTAGACACAAGGTGCATGAGTTAGTACTTTTTAAAATAGTTACTGCAGAGTTTCAGATAGGAAATCTTCAGTGGGTTGCAAATGTTCAAATGTTCACATTTTATACCTAACCCACTGCTGGTTGTTGGATGTTCTGATTCTGAAAAGGAACCAGATGTTTTCAGTGCCCTTTGCTTGAGAAGAGAACAAGTTATTTCCAAGTTATTTCCAGTTAGATTTTATGACATTCTGAGTCTTTCTGCCATTAGATAAGTTTCAAGATCAAAGAAAAATAAGTGACTGAGCTTCCATCGCGGCAGTAAAATAGGCGTCACATGATCATCTTATCTCCAGTTAGAAGCTTAGACTTCCAGACCAGGTAGACAGCCGTGTTGTATTTCTAATCTTTTCATAACCAGCTTGGGATTACTCAAGGCTGATTGTCTATGTGGTTGAAGCTAAGGACCAGAAATGAAGTTTAGTCTTTCTCTGTGGATATGGCAACTGCATCATCATCACTATCATCATCAGCATCATTGTCATTATCATTCCCTTCATTGTCACCAACAACAAATATTTTTATGGTGCTTTACAGCTGGCAAATCATGCACATGATTTTGAATTTGTTTTGCTTTTTCTTTACTGTATCTGCTTTCCATTAAAGGCTAATACTAAATTATTGAAAGTTGACATTATTCCTTTAGTTGTATATTTTTAAATTGTGTGACAGAGGCATATACAATTGCTAACTCTTATTTATCTAGCATAATTAAACAGGTAAAAATGTAACAGCAATACTTAGACCAGTTGACTTGGGTAATTAAGATACAGAAGTGGCTTATGAATATTAAAACATACAAATTAACCACAAAACAAAGCTTGTAAGGCAAACTGATAAAAAGATAATTCCAAGTATGTGGTTTTTGTTAATGTTTTCTCATATTGAAAAAATCATCTTTGAAGCACCAAGAACCATTTGCAATAATGAATAAAGAGAAAGGTACTAGGGATTAATCTAGAGGTTTTAGCCTGGAAAACTTTCTAGTAGAAATGACTTAACTGATCAAGAGCAACTAGAATTGAGAATGTGATTAGCTATATAACATTTTAGTTTTTGCTCAAAAGACACATATTTATATACTATCTCTTGATTCGAGACACTGGGTGAAAAACTTGGACCTCTCTGTCTCGTTTGCCAGCTGGCATTCTCTGGCCTGCCTTTAAAAGAAGGTTACAGGGAAACAGACTTTGGCCCAGTGGTTAGGGCGTCCGGTCTGCCATATGGGAGGTCCGCGGTTCAAACCCCGGGCCTCCTTGACCCGTGTGGAGTGCTGCGCGCAAGGAGTGCCGTGCCACGCAAGGGTGTCCCCCCCGTGGGGGAGCCCCACGCGCAAGGATGCGCCCGTGAGGAAAGCCGCCCAGCGTGAAAAGAAAGAGCAGCCTGCCCAGGAATGGCGCCGCCCACACTTCCCGAGCCGCTGACGACAACAGAAGCGGACAAAGAAACAAGACGCAGCAAATAGACACAGAGAACAGACAACCAGGGGAGGTAGGGGGAAATTAAATAAATAAATAAATCTTTTTAAAAAAACAACGAAGATTACAGTTGAAGGCCAGCTGATAGGAATGCCTGCTAAAAGTGCAGTGCTGTATAAAGGCTGAACACCAATGATAATGGTGTGGAGGGGAAAGTAAGGTATGCTGCCTCCTTTGCTTCACAAAGCTGCATTCAGTTTGACCTCCAGGGAAGTCGTTTTGTTTGGGGCTGTGAAAGCATGTGTGCACTCATTTGAATTACCAAAAAATATTGATTTCACACTTCTTCAAGTCCGGTTTTTATTTTTATCTCAATGTCTTCATGAGTTAATAGATATTGAATCGATAACGTATTGAAATATGTAAAATGAAGGTATTTCTTTGCACAAGCTTTTTCTCCTGAATGTGAGTTTGGATATATAGATAGATGGAAACACAGAGTTTTTCTTGTCATTAGCCAACTTTAAAGACAACTGCAGTTTAATAGGCTGTGGCTGAGTGCTCCCAGCCCAGTCTGCCTCTCCCTGCTTGAATGCAGGCAAGAGTAATTCACTCTCAGTGGGAAGCAGAAAGAGCTTGCACTATTTTCCTAAGAAACCAAAGTAAAAGCCCTGTGTCTGACAAGCAGTGACATCTCCCCACCCCACCCCAGTGGTGGCTTGTAGCAATCTGTTGAGAACAGTTCCCACTGTTGTCACTGAAGTGTGTGGATTTATCTCCCCCCGGGTTTACTCCTTGGAACAGTCTTCCTGATTTGACTGCCCTCCTTGAAAGATCTCATCCTAATTTTGCATTTGGTTGTTATTTCCTGGAAGAGGGTCAGAAACCTTAAGGAAGAACGAGGCTAATTATCATCAGGCCCCAAATATTATAGGAAATACAGATCCAGTTTCCTAATGAAAATACCTCATTTGAGAGAACTCAATTATCACTTGAAATCTTAATTGGACTGTATGAGTTTTGGGTCTTTTAAATTCTGCAACATTTAGTTTTGATCTATGAAGAGTACTGGGAAATTCTACTGTGGTAAAGCACACCATTTCTCAAAAGCTTTTTAAATTAAGACAAGATTTGTCTGGCAAAGGCTTCATAATGTTTGGCAGTATCTAAAACTGCCTTCTGTTTTCCTTTTCTTATTGGAAAATACATCTGGGCTCATAACGTTGTCATCATCTATAGTCTCAAGATCTTTGTGGGAGAAACATTTCATACACTATTCCTTTCCATTTGGCACTTGGCCTTGGAAACCATGTGGTAAAGGTTATGAACCTTAATTGCAATCCTGAGTCTGTGATGCATGTATATTCAACCTGAACCTTCATAGCACACATCCTGCTTCTCAGGAAAATGCAGTGGGAAGTTTGTCTGCCAGTTGTGGATTTTATTCTTCATCATAGAGACATGTGGCCTTTGGAATATCCATTCAACCTACCATTTTATCTGTGATCATGGCAAACTCCCTTTGTTTACATCTAGCATTCAAAAGTAGCAAAAATAAAATCAAACTTCTTCCTTGGAGAATCTCCTATGCTCAAGGTGTTCTCTTGGGCACAGAGCACTCCATTGTCTTGTAGCTCAGCTGGAGAGAGAATTAGATGAAAAACAAGTTAAACTGATGTATATGTACTCCTGAGCATCTTCGTGTCTTTTCTCACATTTATATCTCAGTAGTTTATCTTTTCTGAATTTGAGTTCATAAAACAGAGATCAGACCTAACTGTACATGGTGTAATATCACTGATGGCATTCAGTGTGTTACCTTTTGCAAATAGTTAAGAACTGCAAACCTACTTTTGTTGTTAGCCAAAGTCTTCCTAGGAAAAGAAGAAGGAGGTAGAGATTTTCTTAAAAGTCTCAATAGGCCATGAAGCTCTCAGAGGCCTTGATTTCCCTGACATTTATTCCCCCAACGCTCTTCTACAGTATTATTTGACTTATACCAATAAGCAGGGATGATGTTTGTTTCCACCTGTGCAGATTCTCCTGCATGTGGTTAAAGGACATGATTTCTAGAAGAAATTGCTGGAGTCCCAGCTTTGATGAATGGTTCTTTGATGAGTCCTTTGATCTTGCTCAATTTTTAGGGATCTGTTTCCAGATACCTGACAATAAGCACACTCAGCAGAAACAGCCTTCAGACTTCATTTCCCTCCCATCCAGGCAAGCCATCAACCATATCCTTTTGACTCTTCTACTAAAGTCAGATTGTATCTCTGGCCTGAACTTGATGAAGTGATATTAGGGCTTTAAACTTCCTCACTTTGATTTTTATTTTTTTAACTCAAACTAAGTAGATGTTGCTGGAATTTTTTTTTTTTAAATTCTCTCCCCTCTCCCCCCCCATTGCTTACCCTCTGTGTCCATTCGCTGTGTATTTTTCTGCATCTGCTTGCATTATCTGGTGGCACTGGGAACGTGTCTCTCTTTTGTTGCATCATCTTGCTGCATCAACTCTCCGTGTGTGCAGTACCACTCCTGGGCAGGCTGCACTTTTTCCATGTGGGGAGGCTCTCCTTGTGGGGCGCACTCCTTGTGCGTGGGGCATCCCTATGCGGGGGTACCCCTGCGTGGCACGGCATCCTTGTGCGCGACAGCACTGTGTGCGGGCCACATGGGTTAGGAGACCCTGCGGATCGAACAATGGACCCTTCATATGGTAGGTGGATGCTCTATCAGTTGAGCCATGTCCGTTTCCCATTGCTGGAATTTTGATGACTTTAAATGAAATGAGAGCCAAATTCAATAACTCCTTGGAGGGTTATGATGCCTAGGAAGGTAAGAAGGTGAGGGCCGGGCAGGGTTACTTACAATGCCCAGTCTGGGTATCCTTGAAACTCTTATTTCCACCTACAGCTGTGCTTTTCCTAAGTTAACAAATTCCATTGCCGAGCGTACTTCAAACATGGAGAATGATGTGCACAACTGGGATATAGGACTGTCGGGCTGTGGATGGTGTAGTCGGGCTCATAGTAGGAAAAGAGCAGTGACTAGTGCTGTATATTAAGGAAATGAATGTTTATTCCATGGTTCAGAAATTAAGAGCATATCTGCATGAGTTAAAGTGAAAAGGAAAAAGAGCAAAGACTTGGAGTGTTGAGGATATAGTTATAAACCTCTTACTCAAGATGGCCCTTTTTTGAGCCTCTTACGAATGCTGCTAAGTCACAGAACTTAATGGTGATGGGTGGGGGAGTTTAGTTAGCAAAACATTTCCTGGAAAAAGGAGCATGCCAGGTCACACATTGTCAACTTTTTTTTTTTTTAAAACAGCACATTGAGGAAAGTTACTGATATAGGTGTTAGAAGAAAGTTAACATTATAAAGGCTCAGGGAACTGGATGGCTGTCTAACTGATACAGACAATTTACACCAAAGGAATGGAGAGGAAAGAGAGATCACTGTGGAAAGGGTTGGTCAGGGAAGGCTCTGTGGAAGAGGTGATGAGAACAGCTTCTGGGTGCCTTCTGTGGGCATTTCTCTAAATAAACTATTTCACTGATTTCTTGAAAGGGGGGCATGGTTATCTCCATTTTACAGATCATGAAATAGAGAGTTAGAGAGGTAAACTGATTTGTCCCAGGCTTTCCAGCTAGTCAGGGCTATAGTGGGGGTTTGAACTGAGGCTGTTAGATTCCTTCCTCTGCCACATTGGCTTCACTTGGGGTAGGCCCTGAAAAATGGATGCAGTTTAGCAATAAGGTAGAGCAACTTAGGAAGAGTATCGGACCTGGGGGGGAGGTGGCTTGGCAAAGGAGGGGGAAGATAAGTGAACACTGTTTTTTTGCCATTAGTGTCACCTGCAGTAACGGAGAGTGAAGGGGAGACCAGCCTAGAGAAGAGTGTTGAACCTAGGTTCATGAAACCAGGTGATTCCTGACACCAGATACAATACTTTCTTCACCGCATGTTAGCTAGTTGGAATAAAAGAGAATAGATCTTAAAATGCAAAGGCATAACACTGTTGTGGATGAATTTATTAATGTATGAACAAATCATGGGGGAGGGGAATATGAAAGCCAAGGACGCTAAACTAAGTTCTTGAAGTGAGGTAAAGAGAAACCAAAAACGATAGTGCTATTCTCTGGATTTACCCCAGGGTGATATGTGTGTGTGTGTGTGTGAATATTTCCTTCCCTGTTAGACCATGGGCCTGCCTACTCTCCAGGTACAGTTATTATAGCTGCCTCTTTCTCTATCATTGGCAAGCCTTGCTGTTATTTTCCACCTACCCGGCTCCTAGACAGCTCACATTCGATTCTCCCTTTCTGAAGGTTAGAATGGGTAAGTTAGGTTGTGGATGGGCCGTCACCACAGCAGAAAGTATTTCAGATGATTCTGGCTGAAGAGCTTTATGACACTGTCTACTGGTTTTACTCTGAATATCTAGTTCCCGCGTCTCCTTCCTGAGAACTTATTTGTTCACATGGATTCCCTTCCAGCTTTGAATAGATTCTGTCTCCCAGAAGCTTCCCAGTAGCTCCTGGAAAGACCGAAGGTCTACCCTCTTAGCCTTACTGTGGGACTCATGGACAGGGATGTGTTAGTGGACATCACTGTTTTTGCCTGCCCCGAATCTTTCCCTCCTGTTGGTAACCACTACCTGCTCCACACTGCATACAACTTTTGGTGAGACTCCCAGTTGACTGTTCCATGGTCTCCCACAGGGTGCCGGTACTTGCATGCACATATGCACACACAGCACATGAAAAACCAGGCCAATCAGGCTCTCTCTTCAGGAATTTAAATCTGAAGCTGATTGACCTAGAATGGAATGTGGTTTGAGCAGTGATTTGAGAGATTGTCCATTATTCCTGCTCTTGAGATTCCCCAAGCTACCCTTGTTTCCGACTGCTCTAGGTCTAATGATCAGCTTTTCCTAAATTTTTGTCAACTGTGCAGTGCCTGTCCCAAAATTTCTTCTTTACTGTTGTCTAAGTTAGTTAGAGTCAGTTTCTGCTGTTTATAACTAAAGAACTTTAATCCATGCAGATCTTTCTTCATTTGAAACCACAACTGCCCAAGGGCGGGTGGCAGTTGCTGAGATAACAAAGCCCTTTTGGTCTGAGTCCAAAGACTGCCCACTGAATACTGGTGTGAAACTATTCTCTTCATGCTTACTTGAACTTGGACTGGCAGACTTTCCGAAGTTCTCCCTTGCCGATGTTCTGCTCTCCCAGTTACTTGGACCTAGGATTGGCCTTCTTTGATCATTCCATTCCCAGACCAACTTCCTTAAACTGCCTCTGTTCTACCACCTGCTTTGGTACTAAAACTTTTGTATTCTTTCTTTGGTAGTTTCTCTAAAAGTCTTCTAGTTCTTCCATCAATTCTGTAGCATCTCCAAGCAGGGTTTCCATTCTCCTCTCCTGGGGTTTCTCTCAGGAGCAGCTCCCTCCCAGGTCCACAGCCCCCAGGCTGTAGAGCAGTGACTCCACAGTTACTACTGTAGGCTGGGTGACTTTGGGCCAATTACTCAATCTTGCTGAGCCTGTTTTGTATAAAAATAAATACTATTTATGGTTGTATAACTTCAGACAGCTGTCCCTGTATTGGTATTAGTGTGTGTTAAAGACAATGGTTTCTGGGCAAAAGAATATGGATAATGCCATGAAAAATAATTACTCTTGGGAAAGATGACCTTGTATAGGCTCTAGAAATGGTAAATTTACTGTTGTCTATTCTATATAGAAAATATAAAGAATAAGTGAACCAGGCAAAGAGAAGTTCAGCTGCTTGACGAAGGACATATAGCTGATTAGTTACAGAATTAGTTATAGGCCACCTAGTTCCTAAGGTAAAAGTTCCCCAGGATGCCATATCTGCATGGTGGTATTTTTTTTTTAACCAAATCAATTTTACTGAAAAATATTAAAGCATACATCCATCCAAAGTATATACTCAGTGGTATTCGGTGTTGCACATATTTGTGCATTTATCACTTTAATCATTCTTAGAGCACTTTCATTTTCCAATAATAATAATAATAGTAAATGAAAAACAAACAAAACTTATCACCTCTCAATCTCTCTGTGCTTCCCCTGCCATACATAGCTCTATGCTGTTTCATTTTCTCTAGTATATTTGTATTTTGTAAAAACAATCTTATATATGCAACATCACCTATTTTTGTGTTTTACATGAGGTTTTATTTTTATTTTATTTTTTTTAGAGGTGATGTTTCTTTTTTTTTTTTTAAAGATTTA
Organism: Dasypus novemcinctus; assembly: GCF_030445035.2. Classification (NCBI taxonomy): domain Eukaryota; kingdom Metazoa; phylum Chordata; class Mammalia; order Cingulata; family Dasypodidae; genus Dasypus; species Dasypus novemcinctus. Next base: position 43,907,405 of record NC_080675.1, read on the forward strand.
TTTATTTATTTGATTCCCCCCCCCCCGCCCCCGCCCCCGTTGTCTGTTCTCTGTGTCTATTTGCTGCGTCTTGTTTCTTTGTCCACTTTTGTTGTTGTCAGCGGCATGGGAAGTGTGGGCGGCGCCATTCCTGGGCAGGCTGCACTTTCTTTCACGCTGGGCGGCTCTCCTTACAGGGCACACTCCTTGCGCGTGGGGCTCCCCTACGCGGGGGCACCCCTGCGTGGCAGGGCACTCCTTGCACGCATCAGCACTGCGCATGGGCCAGCTCCACACGGGTCAAGGAGGCCCGGGGTTTGAACCGCGGACCTCCCATGTGGTAGACAGACGCCCTAACCACTGGGCCAAGTCCGTTTCCCGAGGTTTTATTATCTTATACAGTCCCAGGTTACAATTTTTAGCTTGCCTTTTAGTAATATACAGGACCTTAGACTTTCTCTTTCAACAACTGTCCTACCCATACAACAGCACTGCTAGTTACAAACACCATGATATGCTTTAACCATTTCTATTCATTTGCAAAGATTTACAAATAGCCTTTTTACCAATTCTGCACAGATTAACCCTCAGCTTTCCAATCTTTACCCTCCTTCTATTTTCTGGTGACCTGTATTCTAATTATTAACTCCATGAGTTATATATTTAGTTCATATATTTAGTTCATAATATATTTAGTTCATAATAGCTCAATCATACAGTATATGACCTTCTGTGCCTGGCTTGCTTCACTCAATATAATGTCATGCAGGTTCATCCATGTTGCCATATGCTTCACGACTTCATTTCTTCTTACTACTGCTTAATATTCCATCGTGTGTATACACTACAATTAGTTTATCCATTCATCAGTTAATGAATACCTGGGTTGTTTCTAACTTTTGGCAATCTTGAATAATGCTGCTATGAACATTGGTGTGCAGTCGTCTGTGTCACTGCTCTCAGATCTGGGTATATGCCTAGTAATGGTATTGTTGGGTCACATGGCAATTCTATATTCAACTTCTTTAGGAACTGCCAAACAGTCCTCCACAGTAGAAACCACCATTTTTGATCCTGCCATGTGAGAAAGGACTTGGCCAAGACTGAAAGAGGAGGCCCAGAAAGAGACAAGCACAGTGCCTGGTTGCCCATAGCTGAGTTCAACGAGAAGAGCCCCAAGAAGCTCAAGGTCTGCATGGTGTTCTGATGCCTTGACTCTGGTGCCTGTTTCTGTCACTGTAGTGATTCTTTTTTTTTTTTTTTAAGAATGTGAACTCAGTTATCTCTACTTTTTTTAAAGATTTATTTGTTTTATTTAGTTCTCTCCCCTTCCTACAACCCCATTGTATGCTTTCTGTGTCCATTCACTGTGTGCTCTTCTGTGTCCGCTTTCATTCTTATTAGGTGGCACCAGGAATCTGTCTCTTTTTGTTGCATCATCTTGCTGCATTGGCTTTCCATGTGTGCGGCGCCACTCCTGGGTGGGCTGCATTTTTCATGCAGGGCGGCTCTCCTTGCAGGGCACACTCCTTGCACGTGGGGCACCCCTACACAGGGGGCATCCCTATGAGACATGGCACTCCTTGTGCTGGCAGCATTGTGCTTGGGCCAGCTCACCACATGGGCCAGAAGGCCCTGGGTATCGAACCCTGGACCTCCTATATAGTAAGCGGAAGCTCTATCAGTTGAGCCACATCCGCTTCCCACTGCAGTGATTCTTTGACCTAAAATGGGGGTGATGGTAAAGGGCTTCATCCAAAGGGGAAGTGAGATTTTCTTGGCATAAGAGCAGAAGAGACCCCTGCTTGGTTTAATGTATTGAATCACAGGCTCTCTGTAGCTCAGAGTCTAAGACCCCTCATGTTTGAGACTTACTCTAGAAGATATATACTTAAGGATACTTGGATTGCAGGCTACTGAGGGGCAAAGAGCAAAGCAACTCATCTTCTTTAGACTATACTCCCTGCTGGTAGTTAACCTAAGCTCTTCTACAAATCTGAGCTCTCCCCAGTGATTTTTCAAGGCAACCCTGGTGTAAGAGCTTCTATATCTAGCCAGCAGGAATAATTTATCGGCCTAGACTATGGCTAAGCAGCAAGGTGGATCTGGTCAACCTGGCCCTCCAGACAGGATTCGGCTGAAGGGGAACATACAGTCCCAGTGAGCCAGCTGAGCTGTTCTGCCACGTTCTTATCACTTACCAGTCTAGGCGGGCTTCCTGGGCAAGGGGAAGACTGCTGAGTTGCATCAGACATAAATGAGTCAATACAAACCAATTCCTTCACAAAAGAAAACCTAATTAGTCACATTGCTGCACGAATCAACTGCTTCTCTCTCTGCAGCTGACACATTCCAACTTCGGCATACAACTGCCTTCTAACTCCCAGTAATGAAAAATTGAATATCCATTTTGTTATTGCCAAGGTTAAGTCTTGCCAAGTTTATTTTCTACAACACTGCCAATAATGGAAGCTTTTTACTGTGGTCTTAGAAGGGTTTTCACAGTGTAAAGGTGAACTGCCTGAGTTGAAATCCTGATTCTTCCACTTGCTAGCTGTATGACCTTGGATAGGTAACTTTTCTCTAAAATTCAGGGTCCTCATCTGCAAAATGGGACTGATGCTGTATTTCACAAGATCTAAGAGGTCACGATTACTTTACATACAACTAAGGAAGAAAAATTACTGCTAGTTAAACTGTGATTGATGATAAAATCCACTAATTTTAGAAAGGTTAAAATGTGAAAAAATGAGCATATTACAACTGAGGAAAGAGGCTATGACTACCCTTCTCATAGGAGCAGTGTGAGGACTAACGGAGATAACTTATATAAAGAGCTTAGCATTTGTATGACACACAATTACCCTAATAAACGATTACTACTATTTTCACTACCAGAAGGTGGTAGTTCAGCAAATAGTTGAACCCTCTGTGCTTTATTCTATTAATCTTTAAAAGGAATGGAGAGCTATGTGGTCCTTCCACTCAGAATTGGGAAGAAAATTAAATTAAAAATATTTTTGAGGTCCTTAGCAGCTCTAAATGTGAAACACTATCAACTCCTGCTGCTATTCATCTTCTGCATCTGAAGACTGATAAGGAAATATACTCTGTATATTTTCTCTGAATGTATTAATTTAGTTGGAATTCCAGGGCCAATTTTAATCTTTAAATTAGAGTATTTATATTTCTTTTGTAATTGTTGACGAAGAGTTTTTAATTTTTGCCTTATCTTCCTCAAATTAATTCTAGTTTTTTCATAAAAAATTAATTACGAATTGTTTTACCTTATACTGAGAAGGGAAAAGTTTCCTTAACATATTGGGGGCAAACATAAAGAAATAATAATGGATTGCAAAATTTTTTGCATATTTGTGAATTCTCCCAAATTTTAGAAGACTGGTGGGGTTAATCTCAATTGTATTGTTTAGCTGAGAAGGGACTAGAAGGTCCTGCTTATTGCAATGATCAGTAAACCCAAAGGAGAGTCATTTAAAGCAAGTCCAAGCACTAGCCACTTAGAGCTTTACTATTGGATTGCCCTTTGAGTTTCAAGAAGCTAGACAAATAGGGTCAGCTGTTGCGTGAGAGAAATTCAATTTAATTCAACCTTCAATTATTGAAGTTTTAGTGTGAAGCAGGCATTGTGCTAGAGATGCAAAGAAATTTGAGGAAAAATTCTTGCCCTCCCAGAATTTATAGTCTGATAAGAAATGACAACACAGTGTGATAAATATTATAGAAGTGATGTGGAAGAACCAAGGAAATAGCAAATAACACTGCCTGGGTAAGCCATGGAAGGCTTTAAAGGCTGAATAGGAGTTTACAAAATGAAGAGGTTGGGAAAGGATATTGCCTGTGAAGAGAACAGTGTTTGTGAGAGCTGTGGGTGTACAGGAACATGGCTTTCATGCAGTTTAACACGACTATAGCATAATAAACTTGCGTGTGTGTTTATACATGTGGGGGAGTCAGTTGTGGTAATGACGGGAGACTGGCAAAGAAGGTTGGAATAAGACTGTGAAGGGCCTTAAGTAGCCACATTGAGGCGTTTGGACTTTACCCCATAGGCAAAAGGAGTGCATTTGAGAAGTGTTTTGATGATAGACTCACTGGGGCACAATGATGGGTTGGTTCTAGGGTGGTGAGCAGGACAGGAGAGGCAGGGCTAACTTCACGTGTCTGACTTGGGCTCCTAGGTGGTTTTTGGGGTTGGGGTGGTGTCATGCACTGATAAGAACCGTGGTGGTGAAGCGGCTATAGGGGAGAAAGCACACGACCCAGACTCAGAAGACTTGGAAGTTGGTCTGAGCTTTTGAAAACTATCTTTTAAAATAATCAGATCAGATCATTGTATTTCATAACATACTATGCTTGTCCGTCCCTCATTTTCATCATGTTTAATGAAATAAGATGGAAAGGAAATACACCAAGGTGACTGAGGAGTAAGACTGCATGAGTTCAATGACAATTCCCAGCGTGCACTCTTGGGCACGCTACTTACCTGAAGCTTACTCATTTGGAATGTGATGAGCAATAAAATTACCTACGTATAAGGTTGGCCTCTAATATGTATCTGGCATATAGTAAGTCCTCAATAAATGTTAGCATTTACTATTTTTATTACCTCTCAAATGAATTGACAAGGGCCTGAGGCAATCTGTCCATGGATGTCTAAAGCATGTTGAAATCACCCACACATACCTAAGACAAGTTTTCTGTAAGACAACTCCTCTGAGACTGTCTGACCTTGCACAGATGCTAGGACATTCTACTGTTCTTTGAACCTCGGTCTTGATTTTCCCCAAACCAGGATTTTGTTGGCAATGCATATTTTGTAAGTTAGCATTCCACTCCCTTAAAGGTTACTTTTCTTATTTTCTTCTTCTTATTATTTTTCTTAACCAATTACATTTTTCTTTGTGTAACTTGATTGTATTTATTATACAAGCTTCCTTTTTCTTAGGGGAAAACAGAGTGCTTTTTGTCTCAACATTGAATATTCCCTAATGAGCAAATTCTCTCTTTCTGATCGTAAGGGGTCTCTCTCTTCTAAATTCTTAAAATGTGTCTTTTATTTGACACCTCTGTTATAGAATTCTGCATTTCAAATTGGATTCCATGACACTTTGGGTAAGAGGATTATTACTAATTGATACATATGTCCAAAGCATAGTGGACTAGAACATGCACTCTGGATTCAGAGCTTACGGAATTTAGTCTGCATCTGCCACTTACTAGCTGTGTTATCTTGGACAAGTTACTAATATTTCGGAGCCTCACCTTCCTCGTCTGTAAAATAAGGATGATAGCTCCTCCCTCATAGCATTGTCGTGAGGATTAAAAGATTTAATACATGTAAAGTGTTTACTGGCTATGTAAAGAGCTACTGGTTCGTTGTTGTTGTTGTTACTATTATGTCACTTTAGTTTTAAAATTGCAAATGGTTTGGGAGTGGGCTATTCCACAACTCCCCGCAAAATAGCTGTTTCTCCATGTCAGTAGCTTTGCTTCTAGGCACACAGCAAAGGGCAGCCTCTGAAGACTTGTCGTGCCTTTAGTTGGCTTACAATTGACATATCCTGCAGACCAGTGAAGCTGTGAACCTCGGCTAGCCTCTAAAATGGCTCCTCTGAATTAAATGGGATGTCTTTCTCCCCCAGATCCTGTGTGTGGGAGGCTCATGCATTTGGCTTGGTAATGAGTTTGCTTTTTGAGCCCAAGAGAAGGAGAGAATAAAAGAAGAGTGAAGGCGTGAAAGGCAATCATAGAAACCTGGGGGCTCAGATCCTCGGATATGAAAAGGGAGCCAGCATTTCTGCAGAAACAAAGGGAAACAACTAACAATCTCAAAGCTCATTATGATTTAACTTTGAGATAGCACAAAATGACAGCAATGTGACTACTGAAGCCTGTTTTAACTATAAGCAGGACAAAAGAGCGGAAAGGGAGTGTATTAGCAGCAGCAAAAGATAACCTCCTCACTTACAGGCTGTGCGTGCATTAGTACACGGATGTACTGTTAAAAGCTACTAAATCTCTCTAAAGTGGCCATTTCCCCTTCTTTGGCAAATGATTGAAAAATCTTTGTTTTGTATTTATTGGAACCTTTTAAGGCACTTGCGCTCTTTTGTTAGAAGAATGCAAACTCGGGGCTGAGTGTGGCAGCAGATAGGAAGGAGTGACAACCCAGAAGGGCACATCACCTTGTCCAGTGTAAGGAGTGGATGAAAAATGAACTCATTGAATTTTTTTTTTTTCTGGAAAGGAGCATTTCCCTTTGTATCAGAGTGTTATAGAGGATTGGAAAAAAAAAGCAGAATCTTGGTGCCATTTTCCCCTCCATGGATGGTATCCACCTGATGTTTTTTATTTACATGGACCTGACACAAACTGAGATCACTATAATAACCAGATGATGTCTCTGCCAAATTTATTTTCCCTTTGCCTTGGTCGTAAAAGGGGTGATCATCAAAAATTAAGTTATTTGCAGACAACTTTTGGGAATATAATACAAGAGCTTATTATTTTTCTTTCAGTTTTAAAGGAACATCTGAAGAAGATGCTAAGCATAAGCAGATGAAAACTGCTAAGTCTTAGAAAGTATAGGCTTTTTTTTCCCTTTAAGAGGCACTGGGAACCTAATCAGTGACCTCCCATGTGGGAGGCAGGCTCTCAACTGCTTGAGCCACTTCTACTCCTTGCATATTAATTTCTTTGTTTGCTCATTGCTCATTGTTTCTGCTCATTGTTTGTTTGTTTTCTTTAGGAGGCAATGGGAACCTAACATGGGACCTCTCGTGTGAGAGGCGGGTACTCAACTGCTTGAGCCTCATCCACTCCCAGAAAATGTAGCCTTTTGCATTAGGTAATATGGGATAACAGAAACAGTTTTTCAAAAATATAAATAGTCTAGTCTTAAAATGTATACTAAAATTTGTGTACAGTAGCATTTTTTCTAAAGAGGCATATCCATAAAATCTTCATTATGACTTACCTTTAACATATGGTCTTATGGTCTTCAGGAATCTTCTATAATTTCATCTTTTCTTTTTCTTGATTATTAATGATATTCCATGAATAATAAACAGGCAATAGTTTGAATCTAAGGAATATCTGATTAAAGTTAATATGCATTGCTCAGCGTGGTCCTGATGTTTTCTACCTTAACCCTGGACCACCACACCTTTTACCCCTTAACATTCACTTTAATAAGATGCAAAAACAATATCACTTGAATTATGCTAACACGGCCGATAAACTAAGGCCCAAACAGGCTGTTGCAGGCAGGAAGAGTAGAGGAATATATAGTAAGACTATTGAGCATCTAAATTGTGCTGTGAAGACCCTCTTGCATATTTTAAAAAAAAGTTTATTAGATAGAGAAAAGTGGAGGCAAAGGAGCAACATTAACAAGACTCAGAGGTACAAGCATACACCCTGCGCTTGAAGGATTAACTCAGTCAAGGAGACAACAATAGTGAAAAGTAATTGGAGAGAGGAAGAATTGTTTGGGACTTTATTGTGAAGATCCTTGAAAATCACGCTAAGAACTTTTGACTATCCCAAATGCATTGGGGAACCATTAAAAATATGGGACACGATCAGTTTTCTTTCAGCCAGTTCACTCAGGTGACACCTGGAGTCTGAAAAGAGGGAGGAGGGGAGAATAAGCTCACAGAAGCCTGTTCTGATGGCCTATGGGAGAAACGATGAGAGACTTACCTGGGGCACTCTAAATGGGGATAGGGAGAGATGGTTCAGGAGTTGAATCAACAGAATCCATTTATTCATTCACTCAATACCTTTTTATTCAGTGCCCACACCGTGTGTCAGACAGTGTGAAACTAGCATTGGACAAAGAGAATTGGTTGCTGAGGTGGAGAGAGGTCAGAGTGGAATGGAATAAAGTGGTGCTAGTTTGGGTGAGCTTCCTGGAGGAGGCAAGGTCTAATCCAGGTTTCCGAAGAAGGAAGCGAGATATGAATTTGTAGCAAGAGGCAAGGGACCATTTTTACACCTGGCCAAGGTCTTGTGAGAAGGCAAGAATGAGAAGATCACCAGCAGGTATGTTTGGAGAGCAGAAAGTCTTTGGTCAAAGTAGAAAAAGAGGGCGAGAACAAAAACATTTGGGTGGGGATGACTGAACAGAAAGATCTAGATTTGATGTGCTAGCCACAGGGAAGGAGGGGGACTGTGTGGGATAATAGAACAAAGGTGGAATTAATGCTAGCAGACTTGGGTTACGCCGCGAACTCGCTAGGTCAGTTTTCAAGTCACTTCATGGGTGTCTGGGCTCAGATCTGTGTAATTTGGATGGGTGTAAAAATGGAGTTGAGACAGGAACCCAGGTAAGAGGCAACGGCGGTTGTCCATATTCTCCATTTGAGATTATGTCGGAGGTGCAAATCATGCACCCGGCCTAATGTAGACACTGGGGAGCAAGCAGGCTAAGAAGGGGCAGGGAAATGGGCTCTCCAGGCTGCTGGGCACGTGGAGGCAAGGATATTGTCTGGAAATAGCTGGGTACCTGCCTTCCCATCTCACCCTGCCGTGGTCTTGCTGCTGCTGGCTTGGATTCAAGAACCAACGGGATGCTGGATATCTGGAAATATTTACTATTCCTATTAAAGGCATGGATCATTTGCATATATTCTCGATTAGCAAGGCAAGGCCCAGGTAGGAAAGGTTAGGCTTGGGCAGCATCACATGGCCCAGAGCTTCTGCGCTGAGAATGGCTTCATCTGCCTCTGCTCTGGACGATGGCCCTGCTGCTTCCAAAATTCTTGGCCAGATATATCAGGCCCTTAATTTTACAAATAAGTGGGTGTGTGTCTCTCCCCACCCCCAACTAAGTCCCCGCAGGATTCATTAGTCTTGGATTTGCAGTCTAATAGGAAGATAGACATATAAACAATAAAGTATACTGACAGGTGGTCTTCATTCCTGCTGACTGGCAGGGCGGTGCTAGGACCAGAAATAAAGCAATTTGCTCTGCTGGGTATGACTGGACCCTAATTTTAGGGTCCCAACAGTTGAGCTGCTTACTGTTTCTTTCTAAAGCATTACTGCCCTGAGTCCTGACAAGTGTCGGACTCCTGGTTCCCAGGAGGGAGTGTTCTCCCAGGGGCTGGAGCCAAGAGAAATGCCTTCATCTCACCTCTTACAAACGTAGCCCCGGATTTTCCTGCCGAGAGTTACACTGCCACACCTGCCTGTGTCCTTCCCATCTTCCTCTTCCTGTTCCTCTTGAGCTCCTGATCTGAGGGAAGCCGATGGATGAAAACAATCTTTCTTTGTCTCCTCTAGACGCTGCCCAGAGGCCAAGAACGGAGCTGGAGAGGTGGCGAACCTGGGCCCCGGATTTTCGGAGGGCGGCGGTCCTTAGAGGTCACTGAATCTGTTCCCCTCGAGAAGCCAGACTGCTCTGCCATTATTTAGGTCTGAAACTTAAGGTGATTCACTTATCCTTTTGGGTGTAGTTTGCTCATGGGCTAAAAAAGGAAATATCTGTCTTTCTCACTCAAAAGGCTAATATAAGGATGAAACAGTATTCAGGAAGCTATTTTCGAAAAATAGGGAATCAGTGAATACAATGTTTATTTAATTACTGATCCTTTCTATAGCTTTCTCTATTTTCCATTATCTACCAGTCGTTTTTAGTTTCATCAGCTGCCTTAAAGTTTTCATCGTAAATTCTTTCAATTTCTGTCAAACTACTGATAGGCAACCATAATTCGTGTATTTGCTGAGGGACTCTTGAAACTGGTTTTCACTCCTAACCAGGTATCCAAAGCCAAATTGATATTTCTTTTAAAAAAGGAGAGATGAAAGCCTCAATAGAAAGGTTGTCTGGCAACCAGATAAAAGAAGGAATTTCTTTTAGGCTTTCCAAGAAGACAGAATGGAAGTCTTGAAATATAAATTACTTTTTAATGGTGTCTTGTAAAGGAGTTATTCTTCACCATCTACTTCTCTTACTCCCCTTCCTGAGTATGGCCGATGCAAGCAATTAAACCATTGTGTGTCATTAAAATGAATAAAAGTAGAGCTATTTTAAGAGATGGGAGGGGCCTTAAAGATGTTCTGGGTTATCATTTATTTTCTGAATTAGGGAAGTGGGATTTAAAATAGGCGAAAGCTTTCTCTTTAATACCAGCTCTTCAGTGCAGAGATAAACTCAAACCCAGGCTTCCTAACTCCCAGTCCAGGGTCCTTGCCACTAGACAGGAGGTAGGTAGAACGCAAATAACTGCACCTGATGCAGAGGACAGTATTCCAAGACTAGCACAGGTCTCCATGCCCACCTGGAGCTTGCCATCTGGTGGCAGGAGTGGCAGAAGCAGCCAAAGACCCCAGTCCGGGGAACATCAATTGTCTCCCACACTATCTAAGGGCATTTGGGCCAGAGAGCATAAATGCCCCTCAGATATTTACCTTGGAGGTAAAGCATCAACTGAGTTGAACTTGAATTGTAGCCATTCCACAGAGAAGGGATGACTGGCTGAATTCCTTTCTGTTAGCTCAGAATTGCTCCTGTTCTGATCTGCCCACCCTGGTTTAGGGCCATCCCTCATGATCTGTCTGATGGAAAGCCTGGTGGCTGTGCCCTTCTTGGAGCATCAGGTTATGAGAAATGAGAATTCCTATGAGAGTGAGAATACTTTTCTGGTCAAATACCATTATAACCAACTCCCCATACCTGTCTAAACTTCCTTGGTGTTAGGACAAGTTAACCTTATTTGGCTTATGTAGGCCAGTGTCTGGGGCTTAGAAATCGTTTTTTCATGTGACCTCTCTGTAGTGGAATATTTTGCCTCACTCCCTATTTTTCTCATAGAAATGAGTTTCTGATGAGCCCAGAAGAGAGTGCAGGCCTACCTGGGGAGCTTGTGTGGGGCTCCACCTGTCAATATCTGCCTCTCTGGCCTGTCCCTGGTAACCCAGCTCCTGGGCTCTCCATCCTTTGCTGTGCAGGTAACTCACCCTGCTGCCTCCTAGGGCCTCTTCTCAGATGGACTTGGTGGTAAGTGGGGTCTTCCCTGGAGCCTTCACCTTCTAATCTCTGCAGAAGTGCGGCGGCAGAAATTCAGAGCATTATTTACAGTTACACAGCTTCCATGAAGGGTGGGACCATGAGCTACCAGGCTGGGAAAATGGAAATGTTGAGAAGTTCTATGTGCAGAGGATTCTCGACACACAGAAGTAGAGAGTCCTAAAGCTGGAAGGGCTTTAGGATGATCTATGTCCAGGGAGGTGTGTTTGGGTATGAAGCACTTTGAGGTCTGGCTGCAGCCTATGACCATTGTTGTGGAGGCAAAGATTCAGCAGAGAAAAAGAGATCTAGCAATGTAGATTGGGGAAGAAAAACACGGGAGTGAAGAGATGGGACTCTCTACAGCTCTGAGAAGTGGAGTGACTTGGCCAAGACACATTGGTAATTTTCTTTCCCATGCCACAAATCAGGTGGATCTTCTTTCCAGAGCAGCTGGTTTGGGGAAGTGAAGGGAATTAATCATCAAATGAGTTGGAGTGAAGCCAGATGTTTGGAGCTAGAGTTGGGCTGTGTCGTTCCTGTCCCTGCTGTTGGCAATTTGTTTCAGAGTCAACCATCTGACCTTTTGCCCACAAAATGAAGTGGTGAAATACTTCTTCTGCCAACAAAGTAAGGAAAGAGGTCCCTCTCTACTGTTCCATCATGGAAACAGCATGTCTGGTGACTGTTGGTATTTTAAAGTGCCAAATAATCACACCATCTGCCCCTGGTTCCTGAGCCAGTTGAGAAGTTGGTATAGGAGTCCAGAAGGGCTTAGTGTCTCTGATTTATTCTAATCCCAGAGACTGTGGCTCAGACTCAAGTGCAACATGGCCTTTAGTCTTCCCTCTCTGAATTGAACCTGTGACCCCATCACAGGCTGGACAGTGGGTCCCACAGGGGCACTTATGGCACGGAGAAGACCTGTGGGCAGCTGGATCCAAAAGGAAGCCAGTAGAGCTAGTTTCATCAGCTCAGGACATTTCCCTGGATCAGCAGATGGGAAATAAAGGGAATGGAGGTGGGAAGAGAAGGCAGAGGACTTTCTCCCTGGTGTATCAAGAGGGCATACATTCCTCTTTAATGGGCTCACTCAGAAACAAGAGGGAGAAAATAGCTACTCTATACCTATACCTCTATACCTATTCCCTCTTTCTCAGTAGGACCTACCTGTCTCTGTACTTCCAAGCTCAGTCATATTCCTCACCAGCTGCCATCCCAGAGGTTTTCTTCTGTTTATTTTGCGTTTTCCTCCAGCCCACACAATGCCGAACACAGAGTAGGTTTCTTAGCAAATCCATTTTCAGGCTTTCATTTGCAACTTGGTGAAATAAGGACAATCCGTTTGGCAAGTGGTTGTTTAAGGTTGGGTCTTCCTTGAGCCAAGGTTTTGGATGCCAGTAGCTGATTTGGGAAGGAATGCCAGGAAATGCTGCCCTCTGGCTCATGAACCAGTTGAGAAACAGGCATAGGAGTTCCACTCCTGGGCAGTGGGGAAGTGAGATGGGGAAGGGCAGGCAGCCAATAAAAGTATTGTTGAATTACCACTTGGGCAAATGGAGCTTATCCCCCTGGGGAACCCTAGAGCTACGATGCTGCATGAGAGAATGGAGTGTTTATTTCCCACTTTCTGTCAGTCATCCTTGGAGGCTCCTTCTCCAGCTCATCCAGCCGGGGGTGCACATGGTCTGTAATTTGTGCTCCTTGGAGTAAACACAATGTAGCAGTTAGGAGTGAGACACCAACTCCCTGTGTCTTGTCTGTGTTTTTTGGTGGCTTGTGCCACAAGAGGTTTTCTAAACTCTGCTCTAAGATAGAATGTCCTGCAGCAGTCTCAAACGCTGACAAACCCGCCCTCCGAGGAACTGCCAATCACCGACATAGCCAAGGGAAATGACAACCTTGAAAAAAACTCCATCCCAGCCTGGAAACTGGACGGGGTCTTACAGAAACCGTTGAGAAAAAGGCAGGTAGCACAACTTGGGAAGTGCCCCAAAATGCTGCTGCTGCTGAGCTGCTGACCTCGTTTCAGATATTGACTATTGAGACTGATTTGGCTTTTGACAAATTTCTTGCTGTTTGAGTATGGGAGGAACCCTGCCTGCTTTTTACTTGACCATTTGAAATGTTGGCATGAGCCCCCAGACCGCCGCTCAAGGCTGCACCAAGAGACCACTCCCTGAGGCCACTCGCTGCTCTTCCTGGGATGAACAGGGAAGAGAGTGGTGGTCCTGGGAAGGCTGCCTCCCGTACAGAGCCTCCCCCTGAGCTTCCTGGCCTCTGTCCTGCTCCTTGCCCTTAGGGATCTGCGCTCTGCACAGGCACCTGGGGAGTCCTCCTGGGCCAGCCTTAGCCATCTCCCCTGATACCTCTCAGACAAGCAAATTCTACCAAACTTAGAGACAACCATGGGTGAAAACACATTTTCTAGGCTACAGTTCAAGCATCCTTGAGCACAGACATCTCTATTAGTTGTCTTTCTTGATGCAAGTGAAGTTCTTTGGGGGGTATGAAATTCAGTTTCCCTAACTAGGTGTGAAAAGTGGAATTTAATTTCACTGTAAACTTAACACTCAGATGTTAAGTAGTGATAAACGGGACCATGCCAATTCAAAGCAAGTTTGGGAGTCATCAGTTTAACTCAGACTCTTTTGAATGAATACTCGGGCAATTTGGACTTTTCTCTCTTTCTTACCCCTCCTGTCCTTCTCTCCAGGCTGTGCCCCTGGGGAGAAGGATCTGTTCTCACTCGCTGGCTTCTGCTGACAGGTCTCTGTTTCTCTTTCTTGCGTTGGCTCTAAATGCACTGTATCTATTGCTGAAGTGACCACCTCCCCTGCCTGCCCTCCTCTCCCCATGCCCCACTTTCCAGCATCAGTTCTCTGGGTCCAACCAATTTACTCAGCTTCAGCACCCTCATCTTAACCGTGAGGCTTAGCCAGGTCTACTGCTCATTCTCAGCTGTATCTACACCTGGCTTGAGCAATGCAGGGGTGTGGTGGAACAGGCAGGGTTGAGGGAACCATTCAGATGTTGTCCAGAGTCTATCTCTGGGGACCAAGGGTAATCCGGGCAGGGTGGTGGTGGTGGTCCTAGGACATGCCCATGCCATCCCAGACTTATCCCACCACCATTTAGTCTCTCCTCTGGCTGCTCCACGAGTCAGAGAACCCTCTGTGAGGCCAAGGTACGTTGAACACTGTTACACCTGTAGCAATTAGAAACCAGAAACAGCCTGAAAACTCGTGAATGGAAGAAAGTGAATATATGATGGAGTGGCCATTTCAAGGAATACTATGTAGCTATTAAAGAGTATGAGATAGCCCCCTTTATCCTGACATGGAAAGATCTCCAAGTTATGTTAAGATCTAGAACAACACATAAGGTATGATCTAATTTTTGTGAAAACAAAACTATGTATGTGTATGTGGATGCAAATGCACAGAAATTTCTAGATGGACACGTCTCTAAGTGTTAAAGTGTTCCCCAAAAGAGGTGCAATTGATTATAAGGGGACTTTTGCTTCCTACCCGATGCCCTTTTGTATATATATAAAATATTAATAGGAATGGATTATGAAATCTTTGATGAATGAAGAAAGAAATCAAGCATGGCTTGTCCATCCCTTCTTTAGGTGCCTCCAAAATAACCTGACCACTCTCTGTCAAATATGAAAGGATCAGGCATACTTATTGGCTTTAACAGAATTCTCTTTTTCCCCCTGAGATGTTGTTAATGTAAAACTTTGAGTAAATAAAGGACTAGAAAATACGGCTCCCAGTTGCACTGCAGACCACAGCCCATGGTCCCAGAGGCCTTTGGTGATCCAAAATGAATCAGGTTGACTTAAGTAATAAGGGAAATCAGTATGTTATTCATGTTAAATCTGCCCTAATGTCCTCTTTCATGTGACTTAGTGCATAGAGAATAGATCTCTTTCTCTTCCGCAGAAACAGAAGTTTTCATTTATATATACTAATTTTTAAAAAATATATATTAATTTTTATAAGAGGAGAACTTCACTTCCTGGAACCCTTTCCTCTCTCTGTAAACGGTGTGGACTAATGGCAGTTACAGTGACCCTGATGTTTGACCAAGCTGCATGCTAAGTAAACATTCTTGGAGGAATAGTTCTTGGGTCAGTACTAGGATAATAATGGTCATTAATAACCATCACTCGCTCAGTGGTTCTTCTTCCCCTGAGCTCTTCTAACCTACTGTTTGTAAATGCTCCTTAATGTGCCAAGGGCACTGGCCCCTCCAGGGGCAGGCGTAAGTGTGGGAAGGGGGTAATCACTTCTGTCATCTTGAGCTCTGGCCCATGCAGACAGTGTTCTCGGTAGGTCCCCCTGCCCCTCCCCCCCTCAGGGATGGAGGGCTATTGATTGGGGCATAAAACCTATTAGGGCAGGAAGCGGTGGGGAATCTAATCGCAGGCTCTGTGGGTGGATCTGCGTGTGCCTCTTTATGAACTGGGAGAGCTTAAGTAATCTCCAAGTCTGCAAGCTAACTACCTTCTGGAAGCTATTGTTATTTTGGAGGCCGTAAGGCAATTATATTTTTATTGAGACTCTAAATGTCCCCTATTAATTCTCTGTGTTGCCTTTACCTGATTTCTAGTGCTCTGAGACCTTCTTGATCCAGCGGCAATTTAATTATCTGCTCCTTTTGTCCAAGAGAACCTAGATTGTTTTGGTTTGTAAAATCATTGGCCCCAGTCTGGGTCTCTGACCTCATTTATTCCCTGCCTCCCTTGCTCAAGGGCCCCCTCTCCTGCTGGTGGATTCTCCATGGGTACAAATATATAATGCTCTTTCCAAACAAGTTGGATCAGATTTTCTGTATTTTGAAGGCGATGTGATTGGATACCTTAAAAGACTTCCTGTACCTATATTTTCTTGAGTCTATGAGTAGGTGATTGAGTCATTAGAAGTCAGAGAAAAACCAAGCAGGCTGATGGCTGAAACTTGAAACAGTAAGCTGTTGCTCATTTGGTGTATTATTTTTTTTCTTCCTAATTTGTCTGTTTTAATAATGTACATCTATGTTAAATTTGTCATTGGATAAATTCTTTATTGGCCAGAATCCCTGAAAAAAACACCCCTGCCCTGTTTTAACACACGGGTAAATATCCTGCACATATGCACACCCCCTGTTGTGAATCTTTCAGGCAGACATTTTCTCTGTGAAAGCAGGAACTAAAATGTAAAAACACCTCACCTGACAAATGATTCAGGAATTATTCTTCTTAAACCAAATGAATGCCAAAACAAATCGGCTCCCTAAAGTGACATGAGAGCTTCTCAAGCTGTGCCTGGGAATATTAATAAATGAAAGAGGAGCCTGGGCCCGCAGCTTGTCATTTCAGTGTCCCCCAACGCCGCAGGCAGCAGACAGGAAGCTTCAGGGTTCCTTTAGGAGGTTGAAGCCTGCCATCGTGTGGCTATGTCTTGGAATTAACACCAATATTTCATAAATGTAAGAATGGCGCCTGCAAGTTGCCTTAGAATTTACCGAGGTTTTACTGGCAAGCACTCACAAATGACATCTGAATTTAGGGCTGTGCTTATTCTCTAGTAGATACCAAGAGCTCTAAAAACCTGAAAATGACCATGAAGGCATCTTTGAAGTCTTGCCTTTAGGAAGCAAGTGAGAAGGTAAATGCTGGGAAGAGGACTCTACTGAGCTGTCAGATTCCTAGAATCCTTAATGCTGAAAAGTAGGACCATCTGGGATGCAGTGACTGCAACTACCTCCAGTTCTAGAAAAATGGTAATTCTTAAAAAGCCCTTCTGATGAGCAGAAAAACTTCAGGCTTGTTAGCTGAAGAGTCATTTGCAGGCACACCTGCAAAGATCCTAGCAGGTGGTGCAGTAGAGCACCCAATTCAAGAGGCAGAGCCATCCCTTGGGTGCTCACCAAATGAAAAGGGAACGATGCCTGCTGGCGGTCGGGGATGTTCCTTCAACCTGGATAAATGGGGATGAAGAAAAATGAGAACATCTTCCAAGCTACTTCCTGTGGCTTATGCATTTTTAAGGTTAGGGAACATCTGGAGGATTTGTTCTTCAAAACGATTGGTTGGATTTCAGTGATTTTTCCACACCCTGCTTCTGCTTTTCACAGGTTCTAGGAGTTGGGAATTATTAACAGGGGAAGGTTGTTGCTATGATATATTCAGATTTTCTGGAGGAAAAGGAGAGGGAAATTGGGTTTATTGAGATACCAAGCTCAATCCAGGGGATTGAGTAACAGACACATTTTCAGACACAGCTGCATAATTCTTTTTGGTTTTCCCATTTGCAAGCTGGAAATGAAAAGAATAATCACATTTGCCAACCAATTGTCTTTCAAGGATATTAATGTAGTGGGACAGCCTGTAAGGATGGTAGAGTAGCAGGATATACACTCCTTATTAAAAGTGGCGAACTAAGAGTTTTGATTTTGTGGGTTTTCTTCTTTCAGTGCCATCTGATTCATGATCAAGTTAGGAACAGAAAATCACCTTGAAGTACAAGTTCCTTGTTCTTTAAAGAACGCTGGCGAAGACTCTCTTTGTTATGTAAATGTCAGAGCAGTAGGTCTTCTGGTCCCAGGAGTCTTAACAAGTCATCCTGTGCTTTGAGTGATTTAGAATGGCTGCCTCCCACCTTGTGGGAGGAATTGGTGGTACGGAGTGGCAGGAAGGGCTGTGTGTGGATTGCAGTTGTGTGGTCAAGTAAGATGAAAATTAATTAAATGCCCCTTGAATTTAGTTAATCACTCCCTTTGTTCAAACACGGTCTTACCTTGACTTTTGTGCCAGGCAGCCCTGCTTCCTTTCCCTCCTCACCTCCTCCGCGGGACCACACTGCTCTACTTGGCTATTAACACAGTCTTCCTCAAGTTTTGGTCCTGCTAAAGTTTAATTTCACAAAGGTTAAATCAAGACTTTCACACAAATATAAAATGAACATGTCAAAGATTTTATTTAACTCAGTTAATGGAGGAACCAGTAATATATTAAAATAAGGCCAAAGGAAAATTTGAAGAACAGACCTGTATGTATCCTAGCATGCTGAAATGCTAATAGATACAAAAATGACTAATATTCTATAGAACAATGAAATGCAATGTTTAGGGTCATTTTTCCACTGGGTTAAAAAATATAGCCTCTCTATAGGACAAAATCACTCACAGTGCTAGGGACAACAATTATTTGCATTACTACCAGTTTTCTACAAACTAACTTATATCTTCACAGAGCTGTAAAATAGTCAAGCCATTAGGAAGACAATCAAAGGTGCACAGTCCTGTAGAATCAGATAACCCCTGAGGTTCTAGATGACACCTAGTATTCCCCTGAAGGTTCTCCCTGTAATCTCTATTGCCCTCTCCAAGTTTTGGACAGTTTTTCCTGACAGTCCTGAGCTCTCTTACCATTCTTACCTTTTCTAGGCAATTTCTTCTAACCCATGGCTTCAAGGACCTCCAATAACAGATAACTCAGAAGCTTATATTTTGTCCTAGTTCTCTCAGTTTCAAGCTTAGACATCTACATGTTTACCTGAAGACTCCCCTTAGATGTTTCTGTGAGGGAGAGAAGGTAATCTGCCAAAGGTCATTTAGCTTGTTAGGAGAAGAGCTGAGACTTGAACTTGCTATTACCCAATTTCAAAACTGGAACTAAATGCCTGCAACATTAACAGGAGGTGGTTTGGGAGGTGCCCAAATATAGAGGATGATAATCTAGGTTGTAGAGAGGGTTAGGCCCCTTCTCTTCCTGCCTCATGGTGGGGAGGGGTCCCTCTGGGGAGGAGGAGGTGGGAGGCATGGGCCTCCCCTTTTCTCTAGCTGAGCTACAGATGAGTGTTCCATGCTGCTGGTGTTCGATGTTCCCTGTCGATGCAGGTGTAGGTTGTATCCCTTTTGTGTTGTTGGAGTTTGAGAGACTTGGGGGAGTTCTGGTGGTATACCCTTGATGTAGCTAGCGCCTCCTCTTTCCTGTACAAGAGTTGGGCCTTCTGTCTGGGCCTAGCATGGTAGTGGGTGGGGTTTCCCACAGGGATTCTTCCCAGGTTGTTCCACATCTTCTAGCTCTTCTTCATTGATGACAGTTTCTGCTACCCCCTCCCTTTAACTGCTCCTTCCTCAGGTGTCTTCACTTTCCTGCAGGTTGGTGATGAGAAGAAAACAAATGACACAGAGGCAAGGATGGCCAATAGCTGTAACGCTCTCTCAATGGAGAAGAGCTTGCTGTGAAAGTAAATTTCTGCCTGGTGAGAAGTATGTAGGAAATATTCTGGGACAGAGGCAGCCCAGCTCCCAGACAAATCTAGCTTCTTGCCAGGGGGCTTCATTCTTTTCCCTGCCAGGCAGCCATTGTTTAGGCAGCTGCTGTGTTGGGAAGGAGCATCTTGGTTGAAGTTGGGAAGGGAAGTTGTTTGAACTTAGCCTTGATACAGAAACCAGGGTGTATTAGTCACCTAAAGGGGTGCTGATGCAAAATATCAGAAAACTGTTGGCTTTTATTAAGGGTATTTATTTGGGGTAGAAATTTACAGTTACCAGGCCGTAAATGGTATGTTATTTTCCTCACCAAAGTCTGTTGCCACGTGTTGGAGCAAATGGCTGCTGATGTCTGCGAGGGTTTAGGCTTCCTCTTCCTCTCAAGGCTCCATGATCCCAGCTTCTTCCAATATCAGCTTTAGGCTGGGATAAGTCTTGTCTCTCTTCCAGGGCTCACTTCTCTCTTCCAGGGCTCATTTCTCTCTGGGCTCAGCTGCTGTTTTCCCTCTACAAGGCCAGCTATAAACTATCAGGCAAATGGCTCATCTCTCTTCCTGGGGCCTCTGCTGTGTCTATTGGAGCCTTTATCTATCTGTTTACATATTCACTTCCTGGGACTCCAGCATTAAAACTCCTTTACATCCTCCTCCTCTGTGTTTTCACTTCCCTAGCCTCTGCATTGAAACTCCAACTTTCTCTTCTACCATGTCATTTTCTACTGATGTGGCCCAATCAAAGCCTTAATCATTATTTAATCAAGTAAAAATGAATCCTCCGAATCCAGTCCTATCTAAAATGTCCAGGGGCGGCGCACTTGGCCCAGTGGTTAGGGTGTCCGTCTACCACATGGGAGGTTTGCGGTTCAAACCCCGGGCCTCCTTGACCTGTGTGCAGCTGGCTCATGCACAGTGCTGATGCGCGCAAGGAGTGCCGTGCCATGCAGGGGTGTCCCCTGCGTAGGGGAGCCCCATGTGCAAGGAGTGTACCCCGTAAGGAGAGCTGCCCAGCGCGAAAGAAAGTGCAGCCTGCCCAGGAATGGCACTGCACACACGGAGAGCTGTCACAACAAGATGACACAACAACAAAAAAGAAACACAGATTCCCATGCTACTGATAACAACAGAAGCGGACAAAGAAGACACAGCAAATAGACACAGAGAACAGACAACCGGGGGGGGGGGGGGAAGGGGAGAGAAATAAATAAATAAATAAATCTTAAAAAAAATAAATAAATAAAATGTCCAGAGGAACAGACCAGTTCACAAACATAATCCATAAATAATACCAAACTGCTACACAGGGAAAATCCACATTGCTAAACCTGACATTCCTTAACTTTTAAACATCCTTAACTTAAGTGTTCTGGAAAAGAAATTCCAGTGAAAAGAGAACCACAAACTGGGACATTGAGGGATAGAACTGGGAGGAACACTTACTTTCTCCCCATTTGCTCTGGTTGCTGACAACATCACTGAAGTGGGCTCTGCCAGTCTCATGAGGTTACTTGGACACACTGCAGCATCCTCGAACCTATGCAAATGCCACTCCAGGTTCTTGAAGGGAGCTGGGGTGGGGTGGAGAGGAGCAGCCTCGCCCAGGTAATCCTTCTTCCCTGATCCCACCCCTGCCCAGGGCTGTGCCTACTCTGCCACCCCAAACCCCCGACTCATGCCTGTGTCCTCTGACCCTCTCTCTCTTTTTTTAAAGATTTTTAAAATTTTTAAAATTTCTCTCCTCCTCTCTGCCCCCCAGTTGTCTGCTTTCTGTGTCCATTCGCTGTGTGTTCTTCTGTGTCTGCTTGTATTCTTGTTAGTGGCACCAGGAATCTGTGTCTTTTTTTGTTGTGTCATCTTGCTGTGTCAGCTCTCCGTGTGTGCGTGTGTGCAGTGTCTCTCCTGGGCAAGCTGAACTTTCTTTCGCGCTGGGCAGCTCTCCTTGTGGGCTGCACTCCTTGTGCATGGGGCTCCCCTACGTGGGGGACACCCCTGTGTGGCAAGGCACTCCTTGAGCGCATGAGCACTGCGCGTGGGCTGGCTACACATGGGTCAAGGAGGTCCTGGGTTTGAACTGTGGCCCTCCCATGTGGTAGGTGGATGCTCTATCCATTGAGCCAAGTCCGCTTCCCTGTATAACTCTTAAGACAAGTCTTGATACATAACTATAAAAGTATGTGTTAAAACAAATAACCACTCAACAACAGTAATACCCTGAAATAAATGAGGATTTCCTTGCCAGACTGTGGGGCGACTGTACCTTATTTATGGATCTCTGCCTTGCAGCACCTGGAACTGTGTCTCACAAATAACAAAGACCCTCAGCAAATCTTTACTACAGGAAAGAATGAATGAACTTTTTAGATCCACACAGAGAGTGATTCCTTATCAGGCTACTGAGCAAAAGAAAATGTTATCAAGTATTTTGTGAGTTTCCTTGGGGGAACTTTTCTCAAAGTCATTGGGTGTATGTGAATGAAATGTTGCAGTGAATTAAGTTTTAGTAGTTAAAGAAGATGCTGTAATTTAGAAAGAATAATTCAGAGAGAAGAAAAGGAAAGCATTAAAAAAGGCAAAAATTAAGACCTGATAAAGATCATTATTTTGGGGAAAGAGGAGTCTAGAATGTTAGATGAAAAACCCCTCTAGAACAGGGATTGGCAAACATTTTCTGTAGCGAGCCAGATAGTAAATATAATATTTTAGGCTCTGTGGGCCACGCGATCTCTGTTGCAATACTCAACTCTGTTGTAGGGAGAAAGCAGTCATAGATAATAATTTTTAAAAAGTGTCTGTGTTCCAATTAAACTTTATTAAAAGAAACAGGTGGTGGACTGAATTGGCCTACAAACTGTAGTTTGCTGACCACTGTAGCAGGACAGCATGAGGAATGAATAAGGGAATATCAGTGGGCTGTGGCAGCTAGAAAAGCAACTTCTGCAGAATCCTTTATGAAAGAAGAGAGTGGCTACTGCAGATATATGGGGCAATCTTTATCCTGCCGTGCGTGTGGCTCCAGAGAGCACTTACTATGACTGCTTAGGTCTTAAATGTGGCAAAAAGACATGCGATGCCATAACCTTTATGGTAAGAAAGAACACAGAGTTGAAACACAATTATTCACATTAAAAGTAGAAAGGAAAGATAATCCAAAATAGAGATGCTTTAAAATTATTCCTATTTATCTGCAGAATGGATTTGTATCTCTCTGTTGGAGAGGAGACTTCAAGCACAGTAATGACACTCTACCCTGAAAACATCCTCTCCAGACCACCGCTTCAGCGCTGCTTGCTCCTCCACACAGCGGAGTGTTTCAGCCTCACATCAGACAGGGGTGGGGCTTTCTGAAGATGAAGGTGGTTCAAGGGTAGCCCAGAAATGCAGCTTCTCCTGGCCCATTCAAGAATGTATGGCCTATAAACCAACCTGAAACCACCTTCTTGCTCCCGAACAAAGTTTTCTTTCTATTTGGCTTCTATGTGGGGGAAGAATGGAAGAACTCTCAGTTCCTCATAACACTGCGCCATGGAAAGACCCTACGGCACTTCAGATGAAGTGGCTGAGAGTATTTGATTTTAGCTCTAATGAGTCAGTTCTGGAATGTTAATTTCCTAGCCATTGGAGCCGTCAATGTGGTTTGCTAAGTCTGCTGAATCACAGAAGAAACATACCTTCAGCCTATTGTATAATTATCTCAGGAATTATAAAGGCAATAAATGCATGATTGCTTTTTTTATTAATGCATTAAAGCAGGGATGTGTAATTGGCACTTTAAGGATCTAGTGGCAGCAAATTAGATATTAATGTGATTACAAAATGACAATTACTTTTGGCAATTAATTCGCACCACCTTTCAGTAGCCCTTTTCAATACATTGTTGGGGAATCTCATGGCCAATGAGAAACGGAATCATTCTAAGTTTGAGTGGGAGCTATGGGAAAGAGTAAGTTAATTACTTAACAAAACAAGTGGTTGATCTTTATAGTCTCGATCAATGGGTCTTTAGAGCTTAATAACGGCAGTAACATACTATGCCTTTTCTCCTGAATGATACCCAAATGATGTACAAACTTTGTAATGTAATTACCATCCATAAAACACTTCATTTCTGAAATATGGTGGCTTCTGATGGGATGAGATTGCTTTTCACAATCTCATTAGTTTAAAAAGGAAAGGGAAGAAAATTTTTGCCTCTAATTGAAATGCAGGTAAGGATAGGAAGGTGATTTGGTTGCAAGTTACATGCACCCTGTCTAAGAAACAATGTCATTGTACATAGACACGACTGTTTGCAAAGCACGTTTTCATACTGTAATGGAATTTAATCTTCTCGGTTCTGTTCTGATAGCATTGATTTACATGAATTGTTCTGAAAAAGTCCCAAAACATTCATCTAGTGGTTAATATCAACATCCTAAGGCTCATGCAGGTGAAATTTCTGTAGCTTTTCAGTATTTGATGGGGTATTTGATGTGTTTTTAATAGATTAAAAACTGTTAATATGCAGTATTCCAAAAAATAGATATTCTTATAATGTTTTGATTAAATAGTCATAATTATTGACAGGTGAACTTATGTTGAAATTGGTAATTGCAACATTACCCTATCTATTGCTAACTCAAAGCTATTCATATTGTTTGTATTGAATTTCAGTACATGCCTCCTGTTCTCTCCCAAAACTGAATAATGAGATTAAGCAGCCCTCAATAAGGAGAACAGATACTATATTGACTGATTTCTAACTGCTCAGCTCTATCTTTGATTTTTTTGTGTGCACAACTAACTCAGAGCCTCTTAAACAGTTCGTTCTGCATTTTAATATCTACCACTAGAAACTGTATTATAAGGCAGCTAAGAACACCAGCAGAATGAGAACTGAAATTGAGGCCGCCCCAAAGTACCCTCAAATCAATTATATGAAAAGACCATTTTGCAGGGCCAGAGAGCTGGTTAAGAGACTTAGCCACCAGGAGCAAATGCAGGGCATTCATATCCAGAATTCCAGTTGCATGTACTCAATCTATAAAACCAGCCCTTTGTGCTCTCAAGTTCTTAGTGGCAAGGTAAATATTTATGACTCCAAAGACACACTCAGCATTCACACACTCTTTCATTTGCACACTCAACAAATATTTATGAAATGCCTATGAAATTCCAGGCACTGTGCTAGCTGCTTTCCTTTCTACCTCTTTCCCATGGGTTCCAAAAATTACTCTCAGTGTAAAACAGATTTGATGTCACTTGGTTTATTAGACAATGTTAATTTGGGAATGTGAGATAAAGTCCTGGGTACCAGCTATGTCTGTAGCTCACATTCCTTTTTTTGATGGATATTAGGTCACCTGGCAGTATTAAATATCTCCAGGAGGAAACCTGGTATTTAAGGATACCTTTTGCCAGTTCTCATTAGCCTTTTCTTAATATATTATAACAAAGGGGGAATAGAAGTAAAGGCCAATATCTAATTCCCCAGAATAACCACCATTAATCACTCTCCTTTTTGTGCCAGGCACTTTCTATAGACAATCTCTAATTTCTCCTAAGAAACTTTTGAGGTAGTGTTATTATCCCCTTACTATACATGAAGAAATTGAAGTTGAATGAGGTTAAGTACCTTGCCTAGGGTCACAGAGGTCACATGTGACAGAGCTGTTTTTCACTTTGGATATGTGAGACTACAAAGCCCATCTTGCCCCTACCAGTTCTTAGGTCTGCTGCCTGGTAACTTATTTGGATTCTTCTCGTTTTCTACAAGTAAGGACATGGACAGCAGCTGCCTACAAGAATGAGTTAATTAACTTTTTTGGTAACAGATTACCAGCTAGTAGTTTTGATTTTGGTTTTATCCTAGAAAGAGCTTTAGCTTTGAACTAGCCCCAACTATGTTACAAAGTCTGGCCATGTCTTTCAACTTATGAAGAAAAAGTAAATTCTTATTTCTGCTCTTTCTGGGATAATGAAAGAATTGACCCTATTAGTAAAGCACATTGGGAATAAGAGGACTCTATAGATTCTGTTTTCATATGGCATTAGCAGCCACTTTTACAGATGGAAAATACGAGGTGTAAGGATATAACCTGGTCCAAATAATTTTGTATCATGGTGAAATACTAAGATACAAACAGATTAGCTGCAAGACTAATAAAGATTGTTTTGCTGGAGTCATCACATGAAGATGAGAATATTTTTAACAGAAAGATTATGTGGTTTGTGCTGGTGCCTTTTGAAGTTCTGCCATAATTTTGCATTTCTTGGAAGGTGGTCATAGGGCGTTCACAAATAAATATCACTGGCTGCACATTTTATTTTAGGAACATATTTGCTTAACACAAAAATGGAGGTTTTAACTTGACTTTGAAGTCTGATCAGCTGGAAAACTGTATTTGTAACTGAATGAACTATTGCCTTTGGTTGCTTTTATGCCTGTTTGCGATAGCTTTACATAAGATACTCGTTAGCAAACCCTAGGTTCAGTAAATAAGGTTTTTTTTAAGGAGTTTGAATTAATTACAAGGGTCTGGGTGAGCCATAGTGCTCATTTGCTAGGGTGTCAAGGTTTGTTAGGAAGCTCAAGGTTAGATGCCTGAAACTGCTTAGTTAGAATTACTAGTAATGGTGCCTCAAAATGTGCATGCTGGGAATGTTAAAATTGGTGAATCTGGTTATCTTGGGAGTGGTGATGGTAGTATTCTGGAGTTTTCTGTACGGGTTTGTATTATTTTTGCAACTATCCTGTAATTTTGAAAGTATTTCAAAACTAAAAAATTAAGAAAAAATGTGGAGGCCAGAAGAAATCTTTTGTAAAATCTGTATACACTTTTAGTATACTTGGAATATATGAAGTATTAATTTATTAGTTCACTCATTAATTCAACAATGATTTATTGAATGCCTACTATGTACAGTCACTGAGATAGATGGAGATAAAAGAGAAGTGAACACAATAGATAAGATTCTTACCTTTGTAGCTCTTGCAGTGTATTGAGGAAGACAGAGATTTAAGAAGTAAAAACTCAAAATAATATGGACTTGCAAATTATGACAAGAGTTCTGATGGAAAAGTAAACCCTAGTGTTCCCAGAAAAACTCTAGTAGGGTGGCCAGCAAGAGCTCTGTGCAGAGGTATCCTTTAAGCTGTATCCTTAAGTTGGAATGAGCATTGGCCGTTGGGAAGTGAGGAGAAGAGCATCTCAATTAGAGAGAACAGTCCTGAGGACTTGCTTGGCAAATTTAAAGAACTGAAAGAAAGCCAGCATGGCTGGGACATGGTGGGTGAGGGGGAGAGTGATGCTAGGATAAGTCATGGAGGCAACAAATTTGGAATTTTCCCCCCAAGGCCACTGGGGAGCTGTTCAACAGAGAGTGGTATCACCTAATTAATGCCTAAAGAATATCACCCCATCTGCTATGTGGATTTGAATAATAGTTTGGAGGTGGCAAGAATAGAAGCAGGAAGAACAGTTGTAAGTCTATGTCTGTGGTGGTAGTCCAGGTAAGAGACAGCACTAACCCAGAGTGCTAACGGGGAGAAGAGATGGAAACGGGATGGCCTCTGGAAATATCTGAAAGTAGAAGAAGCAAAGGACTTATAGATTTGCAATGGACTGGGTTTGAGACCAGTAGGAAACAGAAAGACTGAGTTCCATATAATACCTTCCAGTTATCCAGGTTTAGCAACTGGGTGGTTGGCAATATAATTTTTTTTAAAAATTTATTTATTTATTTTATTTCTCCCCCATTCCCCCCCACCCCGATTGTCTGTTCTCTGTGTCTATTTGCTGCGTCATCTTCTTTGTCTGCTTCTGTTGTTGTCTGCAGTACGGAAATCTATGTTTCTTTTTGTTGCGTCATCTTTTTGTGTCAGCTCTCCGTGTGTGCTGCACCATTCCTGGGCAGGCTGCACTTTCTTTCGCGCTGGGCGGCTCTCCTTACGGGATGCACTCCTTGCGTGTGGGGCTCCCCTACGCGGGGGGCACCCCTGCATGGCACAGCACTCCTTGAGCACATCAGCACTGTGCATGGGCTATCTCCACAGCGGTCAAGGAGGTTTAGGGTTTGAACCGCAGACCTTCCATGTGGTAGACGGACGCCCTAACCACTGGGCCAAGTCTGCTTCCCGGCAATATAATTTTAATAAGATGAAGAATACTGGAAGGAGAATGGATTTAGGGCAGAAGATTAAGACTTCAATTTTATTTTAGTTTTTTAAAAATTCACATATACCCTTTTCCATATTAAGAATATTATCTTCTATTTATAGTTAACTACAGTTTTTAAAAAAATCTTGAATGTATGCTTAATTTTAACAACTGCCTTTTCTGTCTCTATTGAGATGATTACATAATTTTTCTTCTTTATTTTATTAATGGAGGAGAGTGCATGGAATGAATTTTTGAAAGTTAAACTAAGTTTGCATTTTGGGAATGAGTCCAGCTTGGTGGTGATATATAATCTTTTTTTACACATTGCTGGACTTGGTTTGCTAAAATTTATTTAGAACTTTAAAAAATCTATATGATAAGAAAGATTGGCCTATAATGTTCCTTTCTTGTAATGTCGTTGTCTGGTTTTGGTATCAAGATTATGCTGTCCTAAAAAAAAATGAGTCAGGGGTGATCTTTCCTTTTCTTTTCTCTGGAAAAATTGGCACTATTTATTTGTGGTGCTTTGAAGCTGCATATACCCCATAAAAATGTGTTCTTAAATCTAATCCATTCTTGTCGGTGTACACCTATTGTAAGTAGGATCTAATAGTAAACAAATTCCCATTATTCAAGCCAAACCATTTATTGGTATTGTTTTAAGCAGCCTAGGACACTAAAACAGATTTTGGTACTGGGAATGGGGTGCTCTATTGCAAATACCAAAAAATGTGGAAATGACTTTGGAACTGGGTAGAGACTAGAAGAATTGTGAACTGTTTAATAGAAAAGGCTTGGATTGCTTTGAAGAGATTGTTGGTAGAGATATGGATGCTAAAGTTATTTTAGCATTTCTATTGAGGCAAGGCCTTTGATAGAAATGATGAATGAGTTATTGGAAATTGGAAGAAAGACAATCCTTGTTTTAAAGTGGCAGAAAACTTGGAAAAATTAAGTTCTGGTGTTGGATGGAAGGCAGAATTTGAAGGTGATGAAGCTGGATATTTAGCTGAGATTTTAAAGCTAAATGTGGAAAGTGCAGCCTGGTCTTTCCTTACAGCTTGTAGTAGAATGTGGGAGGAAAATGATAAGCTGAGAACTGAACTGGGCACAAAGAGCCAGAAATTGATGGTTTTGAAAAATTCTGATCTTCCAGAAAGTGAGCCCCTAGAAGATAGTGTTCCATGTAAGGGTTTAACCGAACATGGATCCAGTCAGTCATTCCATTGCAAGTCAGGATCGAAGGTGCAGTTATCCAAGAAAGATCTGTGGAAAGTTCTTTTGTCTGATGGACAGGACCCCTGTGTACTACATGCAAAACCATCAATTTTTTTGTGTGAGATCTGAGTGAATGAAACCACTGCCAGCTGGACTAAAAGGGACAGAAAAGGGACAGATTAAAGGAAAACTCACTTCAAGGGCAGAAACATGAAAACTGAGGTCTGGACCAGACATCCTATCTGGCCAAGAGAGTGAATCCACCTGAGGTGTGGAAAGGCACTTGGAGAAGGTGGGCCTTGTGCCCCATTGTTCAGGAAGAGTGTAGCTGCCCTGCCCCAGTCTTCAGAGAGGGTGAAGCATATTCCCTAGAGGTTGTGGAGAGTCTGGCCACCACCTCACTGTTCTCAGAAGGTGGAGACTTCACCCCAGTGTTCAGGAAGAGCAAGGCCACGACACAAGCACTTGGAAGGGGTGGGGCTACTGCTCCATCAGGCCTGGAGGAAAAAAACATCATTTTCTAGATGATTCTCAGATCTTGAAATCTAATGGAGTATGCCCTGCAGGGTTTTGGAACTGTTTTGGGGCCCAAGACTCCTGTTGTCCTTCCAATTTCTCCCTGTGGGAATGGAAATATTTATCCTCTGCCTGTCCCTCCACCATACATTGGAAGCAGATAACTTATTCTCTAGGTTTCACAGGTCCACAGGAGGAGAGAAATTGTGTCCCAGGACAGCGCACACCTATAACTGATTTTGATGAAACTTTATACTTAGCATTGTTACTGATATGATTCCAGGCTTTCGGGTTGTTGTGATGCAATGAATGTATTTTGTATGTGGAAAGAACAGTCTTTTTGGAGTCTAGAGGGTTGAGTGTGGTGATTGAAGTTATATGTGCCCCCTAATCCATTCCTGTGGGTATAAACCTATTGTAAGTAGGACTTTTTGATGAGGTTACTTCAGTTAAGGCAAGACTCAGGGTGGATCTTAATCCTCTTATTGGAGTCCTTGATAAGAAAATGAAATTCAAACAGAGAGAGAAAAATCCATGGAAGCAAGAAGGTGAGATCAATGAAACCCAGATGAGAAGGGAGAGACCAGCGAATACCACCATATGTCTTGCCATGTGGCAGAGGAGCCAAGGATTGCTGGCAGCTGGTCTTTGGGAAGAAAGTATAACCTTGATTTGTACATTTTCCTGGCCTCTAAGTGTAAGCAAATAAATTTCCCATTGCTTAAGCTGAACCATTTCATGGTATTGCTATAAGCAGCCTATGAAACTAAAACATTCTTCTATAAATGTTCTTTTTTAAAGATTTATTTATTTATTTCTCTCCCCTCCCCCCCAGTTGTCTGCTCTCTGTGTCTATTTGCTACGTCTTCTTCTTTGTCCACTTCTGTTGTCAGCAGCATGGGAATCTGTGTTTCTTTTTGTTGTGTCAGCTCTCTGTGTGGGCGGTGCCATTCTTAGGCAGGCTGCACCTTCTTTCCTGCTGGGAAGCTCTCCTTATGGGGCACACTCCTTGTGTGTGGGGCTCCCCTACACGGGGGCACCCCTGCTTGGCACAGCACTCCTTGTGCACATCAGCACTGCGCGTGGGCCAGCTCCACATGGGTCAAGGAGGCCCAGGATTTGAACTGCAGACCTCCTATGTGGTAGATGGACGCCCTAACCACTGGGCCAAGTCTGCTTCCCTCTATAAATGTTTTGTAACATTCACTATTTGCAGAAGCCATCTGGGTGAGTAGCTTTCCTTGTAGGAAGGTTTTAAAAAAATTTTATTGTACTATATTTTTCATACATGAACGTCATAAATAATAAGTGTAGTAAAAGTTATGAACTCACAATCCATTCAAAGTGTATACTCAATGGCTCTCATTTTCATCACAGAGTTTTTGTGCTGTCATCACCTCAGTCAATTTTAGAACCTTTTCATTACTCCAAAAGGAAAAATCCCATACCCCTTATATCCCTTGTATTAGTCAAAGGGGTGCTGATGCAAAAAACCAGAAATGTGTTGGTGTTTATAAAGGGTATTTATTTGGGGTAGAAGCTTATAGTTACCAGGCCATAAAGCATAAGTTACTTCCCTCACCAAAGTCTTTTGCCATGTGTTGGAGCAAGATGACTGCCAATGTCTGCCAGGGTTCAGGTTTCCTGGGGCCTGCTTCTCTCCAGGTTCAGGGTTCATCTCTTCCCATGGCTTGCATCTCTTTCCTCACAGTCAAGCTCCTCTGTGTGCTTACTTCCTGGGACTCCAGTTCAAGACTCCAGTATCAATACTCCAGTAGCAAAAACGCCAACTCTCTTCTTTTGCCATGTCTTTTATCTGTGAGTCTCCACCCAATGCCCTACTGATCTGGCCCAATCAAAGCCTTAATCATAATTTAATTAAGTAAATGTGAAACTTTAGATAGACCAGTTTACATATATTCCAATATCTATTT
Organism: Dasypus novemcinctus; assembly: GCF_030445035.2. Lineage (NCBI taxonomy): Eukaryota > Metazoa > Chordata > Mammalia > Cingulata > Dasypodidae > Dasypus > Dasypus novemcinctus. The sequence continues at coordinate 43,938,489 of NC_080675.1, forward strand.
TTGGAATTCATAACTGTATCAAACTGCTACACTACTGATTTCTTCAATGGTATAATTGTTTTCTGTTTTATGCTCTTGTCTTCATTGTTTCCTTCTTCTTTGTTTGGGCTCAATTTTATGTTCTTTTTTAACTTCTTGAGATGGATACTTAGCTCACTGATTTTCAGCATTCCATCTTTTCTAGTATATACATATAGGCATGGTTTGGATATATTTTTATTTTTTGAAGATTTATTATTTTATTTATTTCTCTCCCCTTCCCCCCGATTCGCTGCATGTTCTTTTGTGACCGCTTCTATCCTTATCAGCGGCACCGGGAATCTGTGTTTGTTTTTGTTGTGTCATCTTGTTGTGTCAGCTGTCCATGTATGTGGCACCATTCCTGGGCAGGCTGCACTTTCTTTCACGCTGGGTGGCTCTCCTTATGGGGTGCACTCCTTGTGCGTGGGGCTCCCCTATGTGGGGGACACCCTTGCATGGCAGGGCACTCCTTGTGCGCATCAGCACTGCTCGTGGGCCAGCTCCACACAGGTCAGTGAGGTCCCGGGTTTGAACCATGGACCTCCCATGTGGTAGGAAGATGCCCTATCCTTTGGGCCAAGTTCGCTTCCCTGATATATTTTTAAATTATTAGTTTGTAACTATTGGGTTATGTAATTTCCTTGGTGATTTCTTCTTTAGCCCATAGTTATTTACAAGTTTACTTCCTAATTTCCCAACACAAGGATTTTTCTAATAATTCAGCTTAATTCTGCTAAAACCAAAGAATATAATAATCTGATTTATTTTGATTTTTAAAAATGTGCTGAGACTTGCTTTATAGCTCTGAATATGGCAATTTTAGAAATGTGTCCTGTGTGTTCTTGAAAAGAACATGTATTCTTCAGTTATTGATTGCAGGGTTTTATAAAGACAAGTTTATTAATTGTATTATTTAGATCTTCAGGGTCCTTACCAATTTTTTTTGAGTGAATGTTCTAGTTATAAGAGGGGTGTGTTAAAATCTTCCATTATAATGGCGGATTTGAACATTTCTCTCAGTGTATTTTTTGCTTTATAAATTTTGAAGCTGTGATATGAGGTGCAGGCAAATTTAGGATTTTTTAATATCATCTTGCTGTATTGGCCTTTTTATTATTATGCAATGTTCTTTAAATCTAACAAGGCTTCTTGCTTTAAAGTAATTTATCTGACAGCAATATTATTACTACTACTATCTTTTGGTTAGTGTTTTCATGGTATATATCTTTTTTCTATCTTGACTTTTGATCTTTCTGTATTAAGTATAAATGCATCTCTTTGAGTACTGTATAGTTTATTTTTTATCCAGTCTGGTGATCTTTATCTTTTAATAGAAGTATTTAGTTCATTTATATTGAAGGTAATTACTGATATATATGGGCTTAAATCTACCATCTTTCTATTTGCTCTATATATTTGTCCTACACATTCTATGTTCTTTTTTTTTTAACCTTTTCTTTCTTTATCTTTGGATTATTTTCTACTATCCCAAGTTAAGCTTTTATTATACTATTCTTTAATTGGTTATCTTAGAAATTACATTATGTACCATTGAAAAGCCAATTTAATGAGCTAAGAAGCTTGTACTAATATAATGACTATTAACTATATCACTAAGCAGCAACTATATCACTAAGTATACTGCTTACTTCAGCTGACATTTTTTGTAATAATGCTTCCTAAATGAAGTAGTGTATGGATTTATAATTTAGAGCAAGTTTCTTATCTTGTGGAATGTGCTTTTAGTAGCACTGCCTTGGAACACTATAGCTCCATTTAAACTAATCCCCACAAATATATATGCTATATTTGACATGTGTTGTGATTCTATGTATGTTTAAATCCCACAAGACATTTTTATTGTGGTTTTATACAGTCAATATACATTTACATTTATCTATATATAACCTTTTCATTACTATTCATTCTTTTCTGCATCTCTAAGATTTCATTTGGAATTATTTTTTTTTCTGCTTAAAGAACGCTCTTTAGTACGTTTCTTTAGCATAGGTTTTCTGGGACAAATTGTCTTTATTTTTCTTGAGCTGAAAATATATTTACTTTTCTTTCATTTTAGAAGGATAATTTCCCTGAGCAAGTAATGTTCCAACTGGCAAATATTTTCTCTTATCACTTTTAAGATAGCAATCCACTATGTCTTTTTTTTTCATGGTTTCAGTTGAGAATACAGCTGTCAAACTTATAACTGCTCCTGTGTGTAGTAATACATCTCTCTTCCCATCAATGATGTTAGCAGCTTTTAATATTTTCTCTTGGTCTTTGCTTTTCAACACTTTTACTATGTTATGACTGTAATATGCCTTTTGTTGTTGTTGTTTTAATACACTTTGGGTTTGGAGGATTTTGTAAATCTGTGGGTTTATGCCTGTATCAGTTTGGTAAAATTCTTCATCAGTATTTCTTCAAATATTGCTTCTGATTCAGAGTCCTAATTTTGGACTCTGATTTACTCATATTAGATCTTTTTCACAGTGTCTTGTATGTCTCTGATGCTTCCTTGTGTATTTTCCTTCTTTTTTCTCTCTGTTTCAGAATGGATATATTCTATTGACCTATCTTCCAATTCACTAATTTCACTTTTGCTATGTTGAGTCTGTTGCTAAACCTATTCACTGAGTTCTTAAATTTAGATATTGTATTTTCAACTCTAGAATTGTGTTTGTTTATTTTTAGTTTTCAGTTTCTGCCAAAACTCTTAAATTTATCATTTATTTCCACAATTATATTTAACATATTTAATATGATAACTCCATTATCAGGATTCTCTAATGCTCTGTTTCTACTGTTTGTTATTTCTGTTGGTTTGTTCCTATTGTTCTGCTTCTTTATATGCCTAGTTGATTTTTTGTTGTTGTTGTTTTTTCTTTGAGCACTCTTTTTAAAAAAATTTATCCCTCCCCCTCCCCCTTGCAGTTTGCTTGTTGTCTGCTTTCGGTGTCCATTTGCTGTGTTTTTTTTTACTTGTCTCCCTTTTTGTTGTGTCACCGTGTTGAGTCAGTTCTCCGTGGAGCTTGTGGGCTGGGCGGTACTCCGCGGCACTTGCCAGCCGGGCGGTTCTCCGTGGCCTGTGGGCGAGCCTGCCTTCACAAGGAGGCCTTGGACGTAAGCCCAGGGCCTCCCATATGGTAAATGGGAGCCCAACTGATTGAGCCACAGCCACTTCCCTGCCCAGTTGATTTTTAATGTGTTCTAGGCATTATGTATTAAAAACTGTAAATATCATTGGAGGCCTAAGGTGCTGCTATTTCTCTTCAAAAAAGGGACATGTTTGCTTCTGGAAGGCACACAAGGGGCATTAGTAATTCTAGATCACGGTCACTTTACTCTAATTGGGGATTAAGAGGATTTTGGCTTTATTCCCTGCAAGGGGCCTTTGCTTTTAAGATAGAGCGTCTTGGGATCTCAAACCAAAGTCTGGAGGAGTGTACTTAGTTTTCCTTCCTTGGCAGGCCCAAACTTCAAATTATGTCACCCTTGCCTTGCCTTATAGGTCTGTTGAAAGCTCTGCTCAATTTCTCTGTCTCTCTGCCATCTCTACATAAATTGAGAGATCTCCCTAGAGAAAAAGTGGTACCAAATGCTGGACTCAACTATCTGGGTTTCCTTCTTTTAATGGGTCTTGGTCTCATAATTATTCACTGCCATATTAGATCTATGATGCCTTAAAACATATTTAGAAATATTTTTCCAGCTTTTTAATTTGTTCTCAGTGGGAAGGTTGGACTGATTTTCTTAGTTCACCATTATCCAGAAGTGGTCCTCCTGAAATGGGTGCCTCTCTGTTCTTTTAAAACAAAATCTGTGCAGGGAATCTATTTTTTTGGGGGGTAGGGTGGGGGTGGGGGGGGCGGAATCAAGGCTTCAGTTTTGTTCTTGTGAAATGAAAAGGGTTTCGGTGCCTTCAAGGTAAGGTAACAGAAAAGTGGTTTGGAGAAAAAAATCTAGAACTTGGAAAAGGGATTTCTATGGAAAAAATTTGGTACCAGCAGCACACAAATGACAGTTAAAATGAGGAAAATAAATAAACTCACCTAAGGAGAAAGTCTAGACAGAAAGAATAGGATCAGGAATGTGCTTTTAGGAATTCCAACATTTAGAAGTTAGTTAGAGAAGGAACTGGTGAAGCCTAGGAAAAGGGGTGTTTGGGGGATAGGAGAAAATCCATGAGAATGTGGTGTCATAGAAGCAGAGGAAAAAAAGAGGGTTTAAAGAAGTAGAGAATGGTCAAATGTATTTTATCGAATGAAAAGTCTGACAAACTTAAGTCCTAAAAAGTATCTGAGGATTTTGGCCCCAAAATAAACTAGAGACCCTTGATAGGTGACCTAGCTTGTGAAGTGGTGTGGGTGGACAGCAAGAGGAAGAGCATTTCAGAGTGTGGGAGGGCTGCCCAGCAGCAGTCACCCCGGTAGCTTTCAATCTCTAATCTGATAATGAGCTCTGTGCTATTTGAACCTGAAAGACTTATTTGAAACCTGTGCTCTGTCCTTTGGCAGATGGCTTGGGTAATACCTGTCAAGAGCAATGAAGGATAGTGGTGTTTCTACTTCTTTCTAATACTCATTAACTCTTCAGAGAGCAACCCTGTAGTTCTTCCCTCGTCTAAACCTGGACACAGCTGCACCTCCTGAGGGGAGCTTTCATTGCTTGCCCCCACAGAACTCCCTCTAAACACTTGATGCCTCTCTGGAATCAAGAGGCAGAGGAACTGCTGTTTTCTCACTCTGTAGATGTGTGCTTTTCACAGCAAGCTTTTACTATTCTAAGTTCTCACTGTAGCTATCTTTAGTCTTTGGTCCAGAGGAAAATTTAGGCTAAAAGAGAACCTATTACTTCTATTTGCCAATATTTCAGAAAAGTTGAGTGACATGGATTCACATAAATGGCAGATATAGACCATATACTGTACTATTCCTAGAAAAATTAAAGAATGGTTGCTTCCATGTGGAAATGCTGGGCACTGCATTTGTATATTTACAGTGAGTTTGACTAAAAGACACATTAACAGTAGGTATCTAGACCTGTAACTTTAGTGAAAAGGGCATCGTCACAGCCAGGAAACAAATGATTCTCAAAGCTAATTGACCTTGTGGGATACAAGTGTGGAATAAAACACAGACCCTCACTCTGAGCCTATTGACTTGAAACTGTAAAATGAATTAATTAATTTATTTAATTTATCTGATTCACACCTAATGAGGAAAGCAGAGTCTGGAATCAGGCACAACATTATAGAGGAACTGCTTCACACAAAGAGAGAATGTTTCAGAGAGGAGATATTCTGTTGCTTTGGGGAAAAGGTGTTTGGATACAGTTAAGGCACCACTAATCAATGCAATCCCAGCCAAGCTGTCTGACCTTACTCATTTGGTGGATCTTGATGGTTCTTAAAGAGGCTCCATCATTATAATATCCATATAAGTGAAATGAAATAATTTGTTGAGTGATTGGTGAGATGACGTATTAGTCAGTGTTCTCTAGGGAAACAGGAACCACAGGAGATATCTGCAAATAGTATGAGATTTTGTAAAATTGTCTCTCACAATTGTGCAGGTACAAAATTCCGTAGGGCAGGCAGCAAGCCAGGAACTCCAATGAAGGTCCTTAATGAGTTTCCCGGGAGAAGCTGCCTGTCTGATGTGGAGATGGAAATTCTCTCTCCGAATGCTGAAATCACTTATCCTTTTAAGGTCTTCAAGTAATTGTATGATGCATCACTCCTTGCTGAAGGCAATATCCTCACTTGATTGTAGATGTAATCAGCCACAGATGCAATCAATTCACTGATGATTAAAATCCATGAAATGTCCTTGCATTACAATTAGCCTAGTCCTTGCTTGGCCAAAAAATTGGGCACCAATACCTGGCCAAGTTGACTTATTTGCCTAACCATCACAGATGATATAACCATGAAATATTTAATTTTGAGTTGAGTCATATAGTCACTCTGATTTTGATTCTTAAATGTAAGGTGGAAATAATAGTATTTGTCCTGCCTATATCACAAGTTTATTGGGAAGATCAAACAGGAGAATATATGGAAAGCTCTAGATAAATATAGAGCTCTGTATAATGGATCACAGTCATCTTTTTTTCCCCTGAAAAATGGTGACTGTGGTGGTTTAGAACCGTGTGCACCCCCAAAAATCATGTTCTTAAAACGAATCCATTCCTGGGGGTGTAAACCTATTGTTAGTAAGACCTTTTGATGAGGTTACTTCAGTGAAATCATGGCTCAGGGTGGGTCTTAATCCTTTTACTGAAGTCCTTTATAAGAGAATGAAATTCAAACAAAGAGAGAAAAAGCCATGGGAGCAACAAGCTGAAATCTACAAAACCTGGAAGAGAAGGGAGAGACCAGCAGGTACCGCCATGTGCCTTACCATGTGACAGAGGCATCAAGGATCACTGGTGGTCTTTGGAAAGAAAGTATTGCCCTAAAGATGCCTTGATTCGAGTACCCTGCCATGCAGGGGTGTCCCCGCGTAAGGGAGCCCCACGTGCAAGGAGTGCACCCCGTAAGGAGAATTGCCCAGCGCGAAAGAAAGTGCAGCCTGCCCAGGAATGGTGCTGCACACACGGAGAGCTGACACAGCAAGATGATGCCACAAAAAGAAACACAGATTCCCGTGCTGCTGACAACTACAGAAGCAGACAAAGAAGACACAGCAAATAGACACAGAGAACAGACAACTGGGGGTGGGAGGGAAGGGGAGAGAAATACGTAAATAAATAAATCTTAAAAAAAAAAAGGTGCCTTGATTTGGACATTTTTCTCAGCCTCAAAACTATAAGCTAATAAATTCCCATAGTTAAGCCAACCCATTTCATAGTATCTGGCTTCAGCAGCCTGGCAAACTAAAACAGTGACAATAGCTTTACCTCCTGTCAGTCATTGAACATCGAGAAGGCCCTCCATGGTATCACAATGTGGGACAAGTTTGTCAGCATTCAGCATTCATAACTACCTATGACCACTATAAACCCTTAGGAAACATAAAAGACATAGATGTACTGAGGAGAATAGCCAAGAACTTAAGCTATAAAAGTCAGAGACAATGCCTATGATGAGTCATTTTACCAGCCTAGAAGGAAAAGCACCTTTTCATTGCTATGATGGCTATGATAGACAACCATGCCAGCGCCAAGACCATGAAGCATAGGGAAGAGAAGGAAAATGTTGGAGAAGAGACAAGAGAGAAAAAAAAAGAGAATGGAAAATAAATGGTTTGGGAAAAAAATAGCAAAATGTATATAGCAGTAAGGATTAAAAGTGATAATGAGTCACTCTGCCAGGCCAATGAGAAAGGTATTTTAAAGTTTTTGAATTTTCATGGGCTCAAATATCATTCAGTCCAGGGAGGGCAAACATACAGGCCATGCGGGGCAAGTTCCCATCTTGTGTCCATGGTAGACATTGCTGATAAGTCTCTTTCTATTGTACTCTTTCTATTGAGTCGGACATTTGACCAGCAAGGGAAAGAGTAACCCTAAAGCTGAAGTCTGTCCTCTTGGGGGAATGTGAGGAGTATCACCTAGAGCCTAATGGAGCCATGTATAAAAGAGATCAATGTATCCCGTGAAATTATCTGGGTCTCACTTGATGATTTGACCAGAGCCAGAGGGTTAGGCACAGAGATACAGGGAGCTGGTATACATAGATGCACTATGAATCACTTAGAATGGAAGGTGAAATCTATTTGCCAACCAGGACATTTTCCAACCCCCTTATATTATAAATAGGAAACTGGTATAGGAATGTGAACTTTCTCAAGTTTACACAGGTAGTCAGCCAGGACTAAAACCCAAGTTTCTCTTTCTCTAGTTAGAAACTCGAGACTCATTTTCAGTTAGGAACTATTGTACTGAAGACCGATTTCTAAAATGGTTAGGCAAAGTAGAGAAAGGAACATTTTCAGATATTAGGGTTTAAACCAATGGATCTTGAGCCACCTTTGAAAGTGAAGGTCTGTTTTCCCCAAGTGCCACATCTCCAGCTGGGGGTGCTAGCTGGAATTAATGAAGTCATGCTTAGCATTAGGGATGATTCTGCAAGAAGGTGCAAATAGTAGACAAGACAGACCATTAATAAGTCATTATGCATTTTATTGCATAATGAGGATATTCAAGGCACGTATTTTACTGTGGTTAAGAAGAGGAGTGGTCAGGCAAAAGTCATGCCCTGCAGCAGAGAATGACTCCTGTAAAACTTTAGAGTGAGGTCCTGTCATTCTGCTGCTAGTTAGAAGAATGGGTCAAGAACATCCATGGGTGGGGCAGCTGGCAGATATACTTGGGTGAGGTCCCCCTCAATATCTTGTGATTATATGAACCAGGAGTTGCTCTCTCCTATCCTCTTCAAAGGAACTAGCGAGGCCAAGAAACCGCCATGTTCTCTGCTGCTGGAGCGCGCTCAGAGGCCTGTGAGGTGCGTAAAGGTGCTAGAAGTAGTGCAATTTGTCTTTAGCGCCAATTCTGTGCTTCTCATCTCTTCTTTCCAATTACCCTCTCTACTGGAACACCTCCTTCCAGCTCCTTCAAATGCTCAGGGCCAGGTTCTACTTTCTCTTCCTGCAAGCTATTCTCAAGGAAGATCTACAGTTAAGTTAATTCATATTTAGGTGTAAATGACTGGTAAGGGTTTAAAGTGGGCCCCCTCTGGAGAGATTTGCATTTCAACCTGTGTCAGTCTTAAATTAGAGGCACGAAACTCTAAGGATATCGATTCTAAGGATATAGATTCCAATTCTAAATGGCACCTTCTTTTATTAGCTTGTCAGCCCCTAAATTAAAATGCCAGCCAGTGGTCCAGGAATTTACTGATTATATTAGCAATTTTCCTTTAATTCCAGGAAGATGTGAAAAAGAAAGTTATGAAGCTGTCAACCTAACCTTGTTTGCAATGTTTCACTCACCTACATTTGTAATGGCACTTTCGCTCCGTCTTATCTGGAATCTGATATTAAAGCACTCACTGTTCAGTTCTTATCACATCTCCCTCTCTTATCATCTGGCTTGGAAGATAAAAATCAAATCCTGTTTGTTCCCTGGCAATCAGGAAGGCATTGTTTTTTCCACCTTGGTCTCCCTGATGACTCCAAATGGTGCGGAATCACCCTAAGAACCGGCCTCCCCCTACTTCTTTTAAGAATTAAATTCACCAGCTTTCCATTTCCCTTGTCTATGCTTTGTCTCTGTCAGCCTTTTGACTAACTCAGTCAGTGAGAAAGGGTATTTTGTTATAGGTTAGGTGTGGGTATGGCTGTGGGTGTGGGTATGGGTATGGGTATAGGTGAGAAACCTGTCAGAATCTGTGGGAGGTGAGACTGGCCTAGATGGATCCTGACTTATCTTCCAGCTGTCCCTCAGGGGTTCTGGAGCAAGGCTCAGCCACTCAGTCTTGGAAGGAGCTGGCCTGACAGCTGCCATGGAGCCTCTCCTCAGAGAGCCGACTCCCTGAGGGTACCCTCCAGAGGCGTCTGCAGGATTCCTTCCAGGTTCTGACACAAAAATGGAAAATCCCTGAGCTTGCTCTCTCTCTTCTATCAGCAACTGACCCAATGACTTTATAAGATGTATTAGCAGATGGTGAGTACAGGCAACAGGACAGGCCGATAATAAAGAATTCAATGAGGGAAACGGACTTGGCCCAGTGGTTAGGGCGTCCGTCTACCAGATATGGGAGGTCCGCGGTTCAAACCCCGGGCCTCCTGGATCCGTGTGGAGCTGGCCCATGTGCAGTGCTGATGTGTACAAGGAGTGCTGTGCCACGCAGGGGTGTCCCCCGCGTAGGGGAGCCCCACGCGCAAGGAGTGCACCTACGTAAGGAGAGCCGCCCAGCGTTAAAGAAAGTGCAGCCTGCCCAGGAATGGCGCCACCCACACTTCCCGTGCCGCTGACGACAACAGAAGCGGACAAAGAAACAAGACGCAGCAAATAGACACAGAGAACAGACAACCAGGGGGGGGGGGGGAATTAAATAAAATAAATAAATAAATCTTTAAAAAAAAAAAAAAGAATTCAGTGAGAAATATGTTCCAGAAAACCAGGTTGATGTGATTGAGACTTCTTTGATAAATAACGTATTTACGAACACTCATTCTATATTGTTTTCACTATAGTTAATTTATTCTGATTAAAAAATATTTTTCCAAGGGGGAAAAAAAGGCTTGGGAGGGCAAAAGTTTTGGGGAGACCAATTCCAAAGTTACATCCAAATTCCATCTCTGGAGCAAATATGTTTTGAAGTTGATTTTCCTATCAGCTCACTGAGTTTTTTTGGCCTTCTGATCCAGCGGGTGCCATTGTGTGCTTTGAGGCATCATTCTCACAGAGAATGGAAGGGTGAAAATTCAATTCCTTTGAAAAGAGATGGCAAAGGTCTTATGCTCTCAGCAGATACCTCCAGGGCATGAAATTCCCATTCGGTTGAGTGAATTCTTTCAGCAGTATACTGAAATTGATGAATGGCTTGCTTGACAATCTGCCTGCCCACCTCACACATTCTTTATTTTATAACTATTTTTATTTGAAGCACATAAATTCAAACAGTACTCCCTTAAACCTCCCAAAAAATAAAATTAAAACTGTATAAAAAATCCTTAAAATGTAAAGTCTCCTCCCACTCTTGGCACAGTTTACTAGTTCTCTTTCCTATAGACAGTCATGGTTAGCAGTTTCTTACGCATCTTTCTGGAGATGTACTAAGCAAATATTAATATACGTATATTATATGTATATATATATCCCTCTCTCCACTTCCCCCCTCTCTGTAAAAATATAAATAGAAATGTGTGTGTGTGTCTTGGACACTATTCTTTCTCTCTCTCTCAGCTCTATCAACAGCCTAATTCTTTTTAATGGCATCATAATATTCCATTTTAAGAATGTACCGTAATTTCTTAAGCAATTTTCTATTGATGTTTGTTTGCTTTATCTTTGGCTGAGGTGATTTTTAAGCAGGAGGTGAGAAGAAATTGCAGCAACTCTGGGCTTTGTTTTGAGCTGCAGGGCATGTACCTCATGTTGGGGCAATTTAGGAGCAATTGTGGAGAGTCAGTGGGAAAAAAAGAGTAGTTATATCAGAGAACAGCTATCCAGTGGGGACTTGGTGAAGTCTTGCTGTGTGGGGTGTGATTTCATTTGTTCTTCCACCTCCCCAGGAAATCCTCAATAAAAGTGACATTATTGGAAAATGCGTTTGGAGTTTATTCATGCATTCAGCAAATTCTATTGCATACCTTCTCTGTGCCAGGCACTGTACTAGGTGCTGGAGAGAGAGCAGCAAAACAAAATAAAACAAAACAAAAAACAAAGTCCCCGCTGTTATAGTGTTTACATTTAGCGGAGGGAAATGAAATTAAAAGCAAACAAATATATACCTTCTCTGCAGACAAATGGAACAGAGGCCTAGAGTGTGGTAGAGGCTGTTGGGATTTGTCCTTGGAATGCAATGCTGTGTGATGCTTCAATGCAAGGTGGACTCAGGGCAGATGCTGAGGCTGCAGGTAAGTCCTACCATATCTGGGTTGCCCAGCAGGCTCGGATGGTCCTCTGTTCCACCCCATCCTTATTCCCATACAGGCCTGCCTCCAGCTGGGCTTTGCTGGCAGATGCTGCCTCTGAGCCAGGAATGGAGTGCCGTTTCCTTTCAATGTGTGATGGAACTTGTAGCGCAGGGAGGGGTGGGAAGGGGGAGAGAACTAGGGTAAAGGAAGGGTGGCTTGGGGGAAATGTGGCTATTTTACCAAGCGATTAATTCAACATCACTGAATTACCAAAGGGCTTCTCATCATTCACTGTTTAGCAGGGGGCAGGGAAAACTATTCATTATTCAACATGAGCTGAAATGAAAATGCCACACTTTGTAAAACATGCAAGGTTACCTACTATGTAACTGCTCGCAGAGCTTTAATGTGTCTGCGGCATGGCTAATTAATTTGCTCTGAGCTTCAGTGGAATTCCTATTTGAGATTATTGTCTTGGAAACTGAATGCACCACAGACAGAGAACATTGGAAATGCCATTTGGGGCTGCTGTTGCAATCTGAAGCTCTCTTGGGGCTTTCTCGGCTGCCACCACCAGGGACTGCCTGTGTCCCTGTCCAACTTCCTCACAGACGCTCAGGCTGGGCAGGGATTGCCAGAAACCTAGAGTCTCATATAGTGCTAGAGTTTAGGATCCAGGCTCTGAAGGCAGACCCATTTGGGGTTTCACATTTACTAGCAGTTACTTACTATGTGAACCGAGGCAATTAATGTCACTGTTTCCTCATCTGTAAAATGAGTATAATATTCTTACCTACTTTAGAGAGTTGCTATAAAGATTATAATAGATGTGCTTGTAAAGCACCTGATCCATAGTCAGCTATCACTAGAGTTACCTTCATCATCATTATTATTTGCTCCTTTCTGTCTATGTGTGTGTCTAAATTGTGTGTTGGGATTTGAAGTATTGTATCTAGAGTAGGCAAACTAAAGGGTGTTAGTAGTACAACTGAAAATATCTTCTAAGGCCTCAAAGAAATGAGAAATTGGGTGACCTGGTCTGGACTTTGCTGCCACATGATTTGACCAGTCCCTTCATCTCTCTGGGCTTTAATCTCTTAGGTAGGATAGACAGAGCAATACCAGTGATCTCCAGGCCCCTTCCTGCTCTGAGGAGGGTGCCATCTAAATGACCACGGCTATGCAGGTGTGTTTGAAATCAAGTAGCAAAGTAACCATTAACAGTGGTTTCACAAATGACATAAGTTTTTTTGTTTTTTGTTTTTTGTTTTTTTTTTAAAAGATTTTATTTATTTATTTAATTCCCTGCCTCCCCTGGTTGTCTGTTCTTGGTGTCTATTTGCTGCATCTTGTTTCTTTGTCCGCTTCTGTTGTCGTCAGCGGCACGGGAAGTGTGGGCGGCGCCATTCCTGGGCAGGCTGCTCTTTCTTTTCACGCTGGGCGGCTTTCCTCACGGGCGCACTCCTTGCGCGTGGGGCTCCCCCACGCGGGGGACACCCTTGCGTGGCACGGCACTCCTTGCGCGCATCAGCGCTGCGCATGGCCAGCTCCACACGGGTCAAGGAGGCCCGGGGTTTGAACCGCGGACCTCCCATATGGTAGACGGACGCCCTAACCACTGGGCCAAAGTCCGTTTCCCAAGTTTTTAAAAAAATTCATGCAAAATTTTAGCAAACCAAATCCAGCAATGTGTAAAATAAGAGTATACATTACTACCAAGCTGGAGGTGTTTTCTTTTTGTACCACTGGAATAGAGCTTATTCAAGAATCCACTTTCATGTATACAGTTGCACCACCACAATGGAGTGTGGTTCCTAGACTAATATTTTGCTAAATAAGTATCTGTTGATTTAAATGAAAACATGGGAGGATAACATGATGGCAAAATCCTGGGTAATTGTCATAACACTCAGTACTGTACCAGCAGGTATGTTTAGGGTCTAGCAACAACCTGTACATTAGTAAGATGTTGACACATCTGTTTTTAGTCTAATAGTCTGCATATATAGTTCTTCAGGAGCTCTAAACATATCACAAGAATATTTTTAAACAACAATTAACCCTGTGAACAAAAGAGAAGTCACAAACATTATTTATTACTCTGCCAGTCTCAATAAAGACCTAATTGCTAATAGCATCTCATGGAGACAGCTGCCATCAGTTAAGTAAAAACATCATTAAGTTGCAACCACAAGTATCAACAGAGGCATAAACTACTAGTTTTCTGATTGCTGACAGGCATTATCTGGTTTATAGGTATTCATTCTAATAGCTTTGCTGCATTGTGTTATTTTATGGCTGTCTATTAAACATATATACACCCACACATGTTCATTGACTGTTATAGCTGAGAGGCACTTTAAGAACATTTCACCCAATATTTTGCAGACTGTAATCCAAAAATCTCTATGGGTTACTGGAAGCCTCTTTAGGGACTTTCTGGGTGTTGGAGGATCAGGGATAATGGATAGGTCTGTGGGCAAAGCAGGGTACTGTGGCATGGCTGTCTTGATGCAAGGGTTAGCCAAGATCTTCATGGTCTTGGATCTTATATTTAAGTCTTTGATCCATCCTGAGTTGATTTTTGTATAAGGTGTGAGATGGTAATTCTCTCTCATTCTTTTGCATATGGATATCCAGTTCTCCAAGCACCATTTGTTGAAGAGGCCATTCTCTCCCAGTTGAGTGGGCTTGGTGGCCTTGTTGAATATCAGATGACTGTATAGGCAAGGATCTATATCAGAACTCTCAATTCGGTTCCATTGGTCAGTATGCCTATCCTTGTGCCAATACCATGCTGTTTTGACCACTATGGCTTTGTAGTATGTTTTAAAGTCAGGTAGTGTGAGTCCTCTGATTTCATTTGTCTTTTTCAATATGTCTTTGGCTCTTCGGGGCCTCTTTCCTTTCCAATTAAATTTCATAGTTAGTTTTTACAGCTCATTAAAAAACGCTGTGTTGATTTTTATTGGGATTGCATTAAATCTGTAGATCAGTTTGAGTAGGATAGATGTCTTAATGCTATTTAGTCCTCCTATCCATGAACAGGGAATATTCTTCCATTTATTTAAGTCTTCTTTGGTTTCTTTGAACAGTGTTGTGTAGTTTCCTATGTATGAGTCATTTACATCTTTAGTTAAATGTATCCCTAAGTATTTGATTTTTTTTATTTACTATTGTAAATGGTATTTTTTCCTTCTCAGATTGCTCATTATTGGTGTACAGAAATGCTACTGATTTTTGTGCATTGATCTTATAACCTGCAACTTTACTGAACTTATTTATAAGCTCTAGAAACTTTGTTGTAGATTTCTCAGGACTTTCTATAAATATAGGATCATGTCATCTGCAAATAGTGAAATTTTGACTTCTTCCTTTCCAATTTGGGCACCTTTTATGTCTATTTCTTGCCTCAGTGCTCAAGCAAGTACTCCTAACACAGTGTTAAATAGGAGGGGTAAAGGTGGGCATCCTTGTCTTGTTCCTGATCTTAGGGGGAAAGATTTTAGGATTTCACCATTGTATATGATGCTAGCTACAGGACTTTGTAATAGGAAATGGCTTCATGAACTTCATACCCAAAGCATGAGCAGTGAAAGAAAAAATAGATAAATGGGACCTCCTCAAAATTAAAACCTTCTGCACCTCAAAGGAGTTTATCAAGAAAGTGAAAAGACAGCCTACCCAATGGGAAAAAATATTTGGTATCCATATATTTGACAGGAGCCTAATATCCAGCATAAATAAAGAAACTCTGTGTGTCAAAATTAAAATGACAAACAACCCATTTAAATAATGGGCAAGAGCTTTGAACAGATGCTTCTCCAAAGAAGAAATACAAATGGTTAAAAAGCACATGGAAAGATGCTCAGCATCACTAGCTATTAGGGAAAAGCAAATCAAAACTACAGTGAGATACCGTCTTACACCCATTAGACTGGTGGCTCTTAAAAAATCAGAGGACTACAAGTATTGGAGAGGATGTGGAGGAATGGGAACCCTTGTCTACTGCTGGTGGGAATGTAGAAGGATCCAGCCATTGTGGAGGACAGTTTGGCAGCTCCTCAAAAAACTACCTATAGATTTGATGCAAGAGTTATTTTAGCTTAGTTGCTTTGATGCGGATATCATGTCATGTGATGGCCACACATAATGATCCTGTAAAATCATAAAATTACTGGTACTTATCATCAGTAACATGTGCAATAGCTACCCTGGTTCTTACTCTGTCCCAACTCCCTGCCCCATTTATGGTGGTTCTAATTTTCCATTTTATTCAGTTCTTTTAAAAATTTATGCATATTTACTACTTTTACTCAGAAAAATTATGAAAGGTATTTCTTAGAAATCTGAACTGGGATGGGTTCTTAGGAGTATGAGACTTATCTCCTTAAACCAGCACTGCACAAGAATATTGTGGTATGAAGAAGTCTATTGCCCACAGTTCTCAGAGAACTGTTAGAAATTTAATTGACAATTTCCTCTGCAGTCTGAAACTGAGAACAAAGGAGTCACATATTCAAACCTACAATGTCTTTAACCGATGGATGACTGAGAGAACTTAAGACTTGGACCAGTGAAGGTACAAATAAATTTTTAGGGAATTTCTGAGCCTCATCTCATCCCTGAACTTGATCCCATCTTTACCACATCCCTCAACTTTACCTCATCCCCAATTCTCCATCCTGGAATGACAACGGCAGTGGGGCAAAGTCCAAAGATAGGGCGAGCTTGGTGGTTTTCCACATGACTTGATGTAGTCGTTTCCTTGGGGTTACCAGAACAAATCACCACAAACATGGTGGCTTAAAAAACAAACAGAAATTTGTTCTGGAGGCCAGAGGTCCAAAATCAAGGTTCCTACTCAGTCATGCTTTCTTTCTGGGGGTTCTTTCTTGCCTTTTCTAGCTTCTGTTGTCTCCAAGCGTGCCTTGGCTGGTGGCTGCCTTACTCCAGTCTCTGCCTCTGTCTTCACATGGCCTTCCCTCTGTGTCTTTTTTTCTCTCAAAAATTTATTTATTTATTTATTTATTTATTTATTTATTTCTCTCCCCTTCTCCCCCCCCCCACCCCATTGTCTGCTCTCTGTGTTCATTTGCTATGTGTTCTTCTGTGTCTGCTTGGATTCTTTGTCAGCTGCACTGGGAATCTGTGCCTCTTTTTGTTGTGTCATCTTGCTGCGTCAGCTCTCCGTGTGTGCAGCGCCACTCCTGGGCAGGCTGCACTTTTTTTCACGTGGGGCGGCTGTCCTTGAGGAGCGCACTCCTTGCATGTGGGGCTCTCCTATGCGGGGGACACCCTTGCGTGGCATGGCACTCTTTGTGTGCATCAACACTACTTGTGGGCCAACTCACCACATGGGTCAGGAGGCCCTGGGTGTGAACCCTGGACCTCCTATGTGGTAGGGGGATGCTCTTTTAATTGAGCCGAATCTGCTTCCCACCTCTGTGTCTTTATCTTCTCTTCTGGTTCCTTTAAGGACACTTGTCATTGGATTTAGGGTCATCTAGATAATCCAGGATGATCACCTAATCCAAGACCCTTAACTTAATTATACCTACAAAGGTTTTTTTTTTTTTTTTTTTCAAATAAGGTAACATTCAATCTTTTACCCTATAAAGAAATATTCACAGGTTCTGGGGATTAGGACCTAGATATATCTTTCTGGGCTATCATTCAATCCACTATACTTGTTCAGTTTTAAAAAATGGCATTTTTTAAAAGTTGGAAGTTTAATAGATTGTACTTATGGCTATGTCAAAATGTTCCTTGGTCAAAATTGCTACCAATATCAAAATGTCACGTTTCTGACTCTATAACTCACCTCTACTTCAGCTCATCTGCTTTTACCTATTCTATTTGAACTTTGGCTAGAACAAAACTTCCACCACTAAACATAAATTTGAAAACTCCTACTTGTCCAATAACTTCATTTTCCTGTGAGGAAACAGAGACACCAAGGTTGAAAAGAACTCTGCTCTTAGAATCCTGAGGGTTGCAAACTCCTCCCATCTCCACCATTCACCAGTTCTGGGACCACAGGTGAATCACCTAATTTTATTACTCCTTAGTTTCTTCATTGATAAAGATATGATAATAATACTTCAGCTACTTATCTGTTAGAATTGTCATAAATATAAAAATACCTTGAAAAGAGGTATAAAGTCCATATATGATACGCTTTTTCATCACATATTTGAAATTGCCATGAAATGTGTCTATGGCTCTATATTAAAAGTGAGCAGAAAAACAGATAATTAGAATTCTGATCTGGAAAGGACTCTCTTTCTCCATTATAACCTGTAGCTATCGAGGTTGTTGTTGAGGATAAAAACTTTGTAATTTAAAGGGACATAAGAGGCAGCTATGAATAATAGGACCAATTTAGAGCACAATTTAAAGAGGCAGGCAGATAATAGAAACAAATAAAGCAGGTTAATAGTAAGAAAAATAGGAGCAGAAACATAATGGAAAACAGTCATTGACATAATGGTTGGAAGGTAATGATAGGGAGCGGCGAGAACTGTAGTGAACTGGGGAGCCTTATTTGGTTCTGTCTAAGGGAAACTGCGGTTCTTCAGTTGACTGCTGACGGTTGCCACACAGACACAAGCCCAGCAGGCTAGATCTTCCAAGACGAAATCTGGATTTTTTTTTAAAGATTTATTTTGTTTATTTCTCTCCCCCCTCCTCCCCCATTGTCTACTCTCTCTGTCAACTCACTGTGTGTTCTTCTGTGTCTGCGTGTCTGCTTGCACCCTCGGTGTCACTGGGAAACTGCATCTCTTTTTTGTTGCGTGTTCTTGCTGTGGCAGCTTTCCGTGTGTGTGGCACCACTCCTGGGCAGGTTGCGCTTTTTTCCTGCAGGGTGGCTCTCCTTGCAGGGTGCACTTCTTGCACGTGGGGCACCCCCGCGTGGGGGTGACCTTGCACACAGCAGGACTGCGCAAGGGCTAGCTCACCACCACATGGGTCAGGAGGCCCTGAGTATTGAACCTTGGACCCTTCCATATGATAGTCAGACACTCTATCAGTTGAGCCATGTCTGCTTCCCCAAAATCTGGATTTTGACATGAAACACTCTTGTATCATTAGGGGGATAGGTTAGGCTATGCTGCAATAACAAACAAGTCCCAAATCTCAGGGGCTTAATAGAAGTTTATTTCTTCCTCATGCAAAGTCCTTTGGAAATCCAGGCAATTCTCCAGGATGCATCAACTCAGCAATCAAGAATCTACTGCTGCAGCACCAGGTCTCCATGTACATAGTGGCTGAGAAACAGAAAGACTGGAGAACCACATGTAGGAACTTTCCCCTGCCTCAGCCTCACAGACATGTACCATTTCTGCTCACATCTGTTGGTCAGAACCAGTCATATGGACCCATGAAACTATTAAAGGAGCTTGGAAATCTGCCCAGAAAAGGGAGGATAGATGGATGCTGGTAAGCCCTTTTGATATCAATTCCCTACTCCTGATTCTAAAATATTATCAACGAAACCAGTTTGAAAAAGAAAATATAAATCAAAGCAAGCCCACCCTGCATGGGCCAAACAAATGCTACTTTGGACAGGGTCTCACCAGTTGGTTCCAGATTGGGTCCTACTTCTGAGGGCAAACCCACACGCAGTGCTTGTCTGTCCACAAGGTGGGATTTGTGCTTCTGAGAGATTTTAGATTTAGGTCATGGAGCCTTTGGTGCCAAATGGAGATCTGGGCTTGGGGTGGGATGCTAGAATGTGAGGCTTAGAGCAGCATGGGGGTCTTGGAAAGGGAAGGATGCCAAAGGCTACTGCCCACTGGCAATTTTTATATGGAACCGACTTTTTTTGTCCTCTGCTCCTTATCCTCCCCTTTTCCCCCTTTCTGAACATATTCTTTACCCTGTGTGAACCACACTAGTCCTACCAGTTCATCTGAATTATAGGCGAAGTTGGGTTTTGGAGATGACCCTGGGAAGCTGCCCACCATTTATGCCATTATTCCTGGAAATATAATATCTGAATTTCAAACAATCAGCTTAGAAAATAACTTTTACAAAACAGCTCGTTGGCAAATTTGGAATCAAGTGTGTTTTGTATATGAATGTATTTACAACTCAGATTTATATTCAACCCAGAAACAAGGATTGTTAAACTATTTGCATGCAATTTACTTTACTCATGTGCATATAATTTTCAACAATTTATCTAGACGTTTTCAACTGAAATCCTCTCAGAATGTATATCACATTATCTTGCCTTATGGATAATGCCCAAAATTATTTTTAAAGAACAAGCCTTGGTTGGATTCATTGAGCCAGTTTTGCTTTTGCATCTTCAAAAGTAAGAGAAAGAAATGAACACAAATTGTACTGTTCATGGACTGTGGCACAAACTAGAGAAATATAATTGGGCTTCAGGCCAAATTCTGAAGGCAATTGGAGCTGCTTATGTCAATTGGGCATAATTATTCCTCAGCTCCTGTTGACAGAAAGAAAAATTGCTTGTGATCTACTTTCCCAGGCTGGGGATTCACAGAGAATATTTGGGCTCCAGATCATGGCAGATGGGTATATGCAGAAGCCACTGATTTGTCATTTGCAGGGAGCAAGCAAGGATTCCTCCAGTTTGGAGGAGTTCTTGTGTATTAGTTACTGTGGGCAATCTGCTCCATGGCTGAAGGCAGGCCATACACTCAGCAAATGTTTGTTGAATGAATAAAGAAATCTTTCCTACAGACCTTCATGCAAGGGTTTTACCCGTAAACCTATGGTCCATTCTCCAGTGGTCATGGGAAGGCGCAAGGATTGCTCTGAACTAGATAAGGCTCTGACCCTAGGTGTATTTATTCAGCAAATATTTTGAGCCTACTGGGCACTAGGTATTGTGCTAAGTTCCAGATGTCTGGCTTGTATGTTTGACCTGAAAAAGAGGCAGATGTCTGAGCAGGGCAAAGGCCTCCAGTAAATCAGAAGTGGAAACATGAAGAATTTAGTCCGAACTTGTGTGGGCAGGGGAGGGAAGAGGTAGAAGCCTAAGCATTTAAACTTTTAAAGGATTTTTACTTCAGGGATGTAATCTGTTCATGCAAAAGATTTTTATGACGCAATTTCTTCCACCAGGACCCTGGATTCCATGTCCCTGCTTCCTTGGGATCCTTAGGCCAACAGTTTCCTCTACTCTGTGCTGTATTTTCAATCTACCTGTTTATTGGTGCTTTCTTTCAGCATATAAATGTGCTCATGTCTTTTACCTGAACAAAACCAACACTCTTTGATTTGCTTATGTTCCCCTTTAGTTTCCATTCTTTCCTTATTATTCCCTTGACAGTCAAGCAAATTGAAAGATTAGTTCACACAATGTTTTCCCTTTCTCACACCTCCTCTCCTTTTTGAACCTGCATAGTGTGACTTCTGCTATGCTAGAACAGTCTCCATGGAGTCACTTGTGACATTGGTGCAGCTTGACCACTGCTGTTAATGTTCTGGCTGTCTTCCACCCTGGTGACTATGCCCTTCCAGAACCTGTCTCTTCTCCTGGTTTTAGTGACCTCAAATGTTCTTGAGTTTTCAGTAACTTCTTTGCTGGTTTGAGTCTTTTATGGACACCAGAAAATCATGTTCATAAAGCTCATCCATTCCTGTGGGTTTGGGGTTCTTTGACTGAACTAAATTCATTTGGGGTGACTTTGATTGGATTGCTTCAATGAGGCATGACTCAGGGTGGGTCTTGTTTCTCTTGCTGGACCAAGGGCTGAAGGCATGGAGATACACAGAGAAAAAGTGGCAGTGATAGAGAAACCCCAAGAGGCTGGGGGAGAGGTCCCAGAGACAGGAGGCTGGAATTAGCAGAGCACAGATGCACAGAAAGAGATCTCTGAGAGGCTGAAAGAGACTTGGCCTGGAGGAGAGGAGAGAGATGAGCCATGTACTTGACTGCCCACAGCTGAGCTCAGAGAGAAACCATCTTTAGATGACCCTGCCACATGCCTGCTCACCTTCAGTGAGATAGCATCTTGGATGGTGCTTTAATTTGGACATTTTCATGCCTCAGAACTGTAAGCCTTTAACCTAATAAATTCCTACTTTAAAAGCTAACCCATTTCTGGTATATTGATCCCAGCAGCTTTTAGCAAACTAAAACATCTTCCTATCTATTTTTCTCAGATATTTTCACAAGCAACTCTTATCCTACCCATCCTTTAAATTGTGTTTTCTGAAGTTTGGAGTTTGGTCACCTCTTTTTTCACTCTATTTACTTTCCTTGGGTGATTTCATTCAATCTTATGTCCTCAGTTAGCCTCTATATAGGCTGACAATTCCCAAGTCTGTATTTCCAGCTCAGATTTCTTTCCTGAGTCAGACCATATACCAATTACATGCTTAATTTCTCTGCTTGTATGTCTCTTAGGAACCTTAAAATCAACAGTTAGGAAGTAAGCTCTCTACCTTTCCCCTACATACTGCTTTCCCTGCACCTCAGTGCAGAGTAGTCTTATTCCTTACACTAGTGTTAGAGTCATTCAACCATTCAACCAGTTATCATGTCTCATCAATTCTATCAAATTTTTATTTTTCAGCTACTTCCCTTTTTATTCATCCATACTCTCAATAACTCAGTTCAAGCCTCATAATATTTTGCTTGGATTGCTGCAACTTTCTCCTCTCTGGCTTGCCTGCCACCAAGCTTGTCCAATTCATTAGATTCTTTCAAAAACAAATTTAATCACATCACCGTCCTGCTTAAACTTCTCCAATGGCTTCTTGGAGTCCCCAGGTTTACAGCCTGTTTTAGTCTGCCAAAGGGCTGCTGATGCAAAGTACCAGAAATCGGTTGACTTTTATAAAGGGGATGTATTTGGGGTAAAATCTTACAGTTCCAAGGCCATGAAAAGTCCAGACAGAGGCACCATTAGAGATGCTTTCTAACCAAAGTCAGCTACTGTTGTTCCCTGTGTGTTGCCATGTGGTAAAGCAAGATGGCCGCCCATCTCTGCTCAGGTGTCAGCCTTCCCCTCTGGGCGCAGAGTCTTCTGTTGAGCTGCTCCATGGGCCCAGCCTCTTGGGGCACATGCTTAAACAATCCTGTAGTTCCCTTTCTCCTGGCATAGGACTGGTTTGTTAGGACTTCTGTCCTTGCAGCTCAGTTATGGGCAAATTTGGAGTCTTTTCTCTCACGTGGCATTTCCCTTTTTTCCTCTGTCTGTCTGACTGTGAGTCCATTTATATCAGAACCAGCAAGGGGGTGGGGACTCAGCCTGAGTTACCCCTTACTGACATAGTCGAATAAAAAGCCCTGCAGCATGTTTAACGAGTAATCTAATCAAGGACTCCTCAGCTGAATTTAATACACTCAAATGTATCACACCAGAGGAGTAGATTCGTTTACCAAATCTTTTTTTTTTTTTTTTTGATTCATAAAATAATCTCAAACTACCACTCAGCCCATGTGAAAGTCCTTACCAGTTCTGTGTCCTGGTCCCACATGATGCTCTGGTCTTGCTGAATGATGGGATGTACCAAGCTCCCTCTGGACCTTTACAGATGCTCTTTCCTTGGATGGTATCTCAGTTTGCCAGAGCTGCTATAATTAATACCACACACTGGTCAGTCTAAACAACAGAAATTTACTGGCTCACAGTTTGGAGGCTGGAGGTCCAACATCAAGGTATTTGCAGGCCATATTCCTTCCCAGAGTCTGTAGTATTCTAGTGGTGGCTGAATCCTTACCCCCATCACATGGCAATCTCTCTCTCCTTCTGTGGCTTCCACTTCCATTTTTCTATTTCTGATACTTATCAGGACTCCAACCCCATAGGCTTAAGGCCATCTTCATTTGGTTTTGCTATACCTTAACTAATAATGCAGTCAAAGATCCTATTTACAAATGGGTTGACACACACAGGACTAGGGGTTAGGACTTGGACATGACTTTTGTGGGTTCTTACCATTTCCTCCATTAAATCTTTTGTAACCTGACTCTTCCTCCCCAATCTGCCAGGTGGCATCCCAAAGCTCCCAGAAGCCTTCTCAGTCTCCTTCTCCAGAACTCTTGAAGGACAGGATGGGGGTCTTGTTCACTTTTCTATTTTTAGCACTCTGCATAATGCTTGGCATATAGTAGGTAATCAAAAATGATTTTAGGGAAACGGACTTTGGCCCAGTGGTTAGGGCGTCCGTCTACCATATGGGAGGTCCGCGGTTCAAACCCCGGGCCTCCTTGACCCGTGTGGAGCTGGCCCCTTGTGCAGTGCTGATGCGCGCAAGGAGTGCCGTGCCACGCAAGGGTGTCCCCCGCGCAGGGAAGTCCCACGCGCAAGGAGTGCGCCGGTGAGGAGAGCCGCCCAGCGTGAAAAGAAAGAGCAGCCTGCCCAAGAATGGCGCCGCCCACACTTCCCGTGCTGCTCACGACAACAGAAGCGGACAAAGAAACAAGACGCAGCAAATAGACACCAAGAACAGACAACCAGGGGAGGGGGGGAAATTAAATAAATAAATAAATCTTAAAAAAAAAAATGATTTTAGATGAACAAAGAATAAACACTATTTATTCTCAGGGCTACAAAAGAAAATTTGACAAACTACCATGTTATCACAGCGAGGAAAGCTAGTCAGAGAGTATCATCCACTTAGGTCTTTTTGTCTTGTGATTTTTTTTTTTTTAAGATTTATTTTTTATTTATTTCTTGCCCCTTCTCTCTTTCCCTGTTGTCTGCTCTCTGTGTCCATTCGCTGTGTGTTCTTCTGTGTCTGCTTCCATTCTTGTCAGTGGCACTGGGAATTTGTGTCTCTTTTCATTGTGTCATCTTGCTGCATCAGCTCTCCGTGTGTGTGACGCCACTCCTGGGCGGGCTGCGCTTCATTTGTGTGGGTTGGCTCTCCTTGCAAAGCACACTCCTTGCATGTGGGGCACCCCTACATGGGGAACACCCCTGTGTGGCACAGCACTCCTTGCACACAGCAGCACTGCATGTGGGCCAGCTCACCACACGAGCCAGGAGGCCCTGGGTACTGAACCCTGGACCTCCCATATGGTAGGTGGATGCTCTATCAGTTGAGCCACGTCCACTTCCCTCTCGTGATCTCTTAGACCTACCACGTGGGTATCACAAAGAATGACAATGGCAGTGGCAGCAACAACAGTATCATAATGATCATCGTAATGACAACAGAAGTTTCACTTATTGGTCCCATTCTACATGCCAGAGGTGTGCTAAGAGTTACACACAGAACATATCACTTAATCCCCACAACCACTCTATGAAGTAACTATTATTATTGGCATCATATGGATAAAGAAACTGAGGTTTACAGAAGTTAAGTAACCTACCCCAGACTGTAAGTGGTGAAGCTGAAATTCAAACCCAGGTAATATTCTATTTGCTTCCCTCCATTTTTCAGTCCTCCTTGCAGGTATTCCTAGCTTGTATGGGGCCATATGGCTATTTCTGGCCTAGATGCCAGGAGCAGAAGAGATGTATCAACTGTGTTTGGGGACATGGTTCTCTAGTATCTTGTTCCATCATGAAGTGAGCCCCAAAGCCCCATTTTGAGATGGCAGCACTTCCATCAGCCTGGGTCCTGAATTACTAGGAGGAGAAGAGCTCCCAGCTGGCCTACAATGGATATGCATTGTGCATTAGAAAGAAGATCTGGTAGTTTTGAAGTCATTGAAATTTTGGGATTGTTGTTTCTACAACATGCTCAATTCTATCTTGACTCTTCAACACCCTTGTCTGCCTGCTACAGAGCACAGTACTGGGTCCATTGTAGCAGTTCCATCTCCAAAGAACGAGAATGTACAAAGCAAGAGGGAGCCCTGGTACTTCTCAGTAATCCAAATAATCTGTCCATGCGTAGTTGATGTCAATTGCTCAACCAGTTCTTACTGGGTTGCAAAGTATATTAAATATGTTTCATCTCCTTGAAGATCTTACCCATCTAAGTCAGAGAGACAAGAAAGATGAGCCTGTAATCAGCAAAGACACATACAAATATACGTGGTAATTATGTGAGTGCATTGTGGAGTTGGTTAGCAACTGAATATTTATCAGGGGTGTACAAGTTGAACTGTCACCTTGAGTTTAGAGGGGTTTATTGCAGGGTTTTTCAATCTTAGCACTGTTGACATTGTAGACCGGACAATTCTTTGTTGTGGGGGTTCTCCTATGTATTATACAATGTTTAGAGCATCCCTGGCCTCTATGTACTAGCTGTCCATAACACCACTGCCCCTCCAGTTGTGACAACCAAAAATGACCATTGCCCTAAGTCCCCTGAAGGACAAAATTGTTCCCATTTGAGAACCACTGGCTTATTGGATGCACTTGTGAATGACTTTCTCTCTTCTATCTTTCTACTAGGAGTAGAAAGTATGGCTTGGGGAAAATAACAGATGTTTCCCTGGCAGGTTTAAGGAGCACAGGAATGTCTGCCCACAGATATCTCCCCTGCCTGAAGGGGGCACTACCTGAAGACCTCAACTGGGGATTCCTCATTGTGGGTTAATGCAGAAAGGCCTTGCTTTTCCCTTTTTAATCCAGTATCCTTGGGAGGGATTACGTAGTAGACTCTAACCAGGCATTTATATCTCAACAAAGGGAGGTTTTGAGAATAAATCTGGACAAGGAGAAAAATGTAGCAAGACACTTCACACTGAAAAAGGCAACACCTGCAAGGAGGCACAGCTGAGAGCAGGAAGGGGCAGGGCTACAGGATAGTGCTGTCAAGGGCCGGTGGCTGGTGAGAGGCTGGTGTGTTAATAGCGGAGAGGGAGGCACGAGAGAGGATTTTGGAATGTGTGAGACGAGAGTGCAGAGCCAAGGCAGATTGGCCGTCTTCTGTGGTCTGATCTCACCCTACTTCCCCTTATGCCTGGGCTCAGCCATCTTTCAGGTCTTCGAATGTTCCACGTTCTTTTCCTCTTTCCCACATGCTGGAAATCACCCCTCTCCCATTTTTACTTACCACTCTCCCTCTCCGTCCCACCTTGGTAACTGTTACTTGTGCCTCAGATTTCAGCTCAATCCACTCCTGCCTCTGGGATGCCTCACAACACCCTGCTCTTTATAGCACATTTCTTAGTTTATATTTGGATATTGATTTTTGCAATTATTTTATTACTGACCATCTCTCTTCCAAATTTAAAATTCAAATGATGGCAAGAAAGTATGTCTGTTTTTTTCACCATGGTCTCCCCAGGCTTTTACCTCAGGGCTGGAATACAGTATGTGCTCAAGAAATATTTTTAAATGAATTTATGAGAGCTAGGATTTTCCTGCTTTGATAATTGGGCCTGGTTGGGTAGGGGAAGGATAAAGGGTGGTAGAAAGAATGATAGAAGGGGTAAAGAAAAAAGATCATTAAAAAAGGCACAAATTGAGTACACCAATAATCTTATCTTACCCAAAAAGACTTGTCTCTGATCAAACTCTAGGTCATTAAAAATTATGCAGATAAAAAGTGACAATTCTTGCTTATATAATTAATTATTCTAGAAAGATACCAATGATTAGATTATTGGACTGTTTTGTCTGGATTCCAAGTTTCTTGTTTTCATTTAGAGGTGAACCCTATTGGCCAAAGGAGCTCTGGGTTTGTGGGCTCAATGAATCTGAGAGTTAGTTGGGAGGAAGGAGGTTCTGCTTCCAGGTTTATCTTCCAGAGCAGAGCCAGTGGTGCAGAAGCAATCTCAGAACCCCTTGAGCATGGGTTTTAACACAAGCTCACAAGAAGAACAAACTTCCCTCAGCATGACTTGTATTGTTAGTCCAGGTCCTCCAGGAAGCCGATGCCAAGACAGGATTAAACATGCAAAGGTTTTATTAAGGGAAAGACCTGGAGAGATCATGGAGAAGGAACTGAGAGCTGCAGGGAGAACCATCAGACCATGATGCAATTCTGACTCCCAGTGAAGGAAAGAGGAAAGAAAGGTGGGTGGAAGCGTCCTGGACTTCCAAGGGAACTGAGAAGAGTTCTAAGGCAATTTTGGTGAGGCTCTTGGGGAGGCTTTGAGCAAGGGCACCTGTCAGAGGAGTCTCAGGCCTCCCAGGAGTGATGCTACTACAGATCCTTGCCATGCTCAGTCATTGCCTGGGAATAGCCTGTGGGAAGAGTGGTCTGGGAGCAAAAGCAGTGATGCATTTTGATGGATTTCAGAGTGCAGCAGCTGGGACCTTGATCAGTTATGCTCTCGGCAATTGGAGGCCTGCGAGGCACATTTTCATGGTCCTCACAACTTACTCATTCAGGAGTTGGTTTGGAAAACACACTCCTCTATGCAGCAGATGGGAATGTTTCAAAACTCCATGGAAATATTTGGTAGGACAGACCCCAGTACCAAGCACCATAATTTCTTTCCACAATGCTGACTGTCTTCTATACAGATGAATTCATGGAAGAAATGATATTTGGGTAATGAGATGAACTTTATTCTTCTGCGCCCGATGTAAGCATTTTTATAAACCCAAAAAGATACACAGGATCCAGTGATAGGCTAGAATACTTGAAATTAGAACAATACTGGAAAAATAAAGGCCATGGGGTAGTCATGTTTAGGTCTTAGTCCTTCCGAGTTCTTCTCTTGCTTCCTCCTCTCCATGTCTGAAACTTGTTCTTTTCTTAGATTGAAAGAACTGGTCCCAACTGTGGAAGACACCTTCAATCTCTTTCTTTTTTGGATAGGTTAAAAAACGAAAAGCTACATGTCTCAGACTCATGGAGGTGAATTTTGCTCTGCCTGTTACATGTGCTTGGGGTGAGATTTGGAAGAAAGGAGGCTGATGCCAGTTTTTTTTAATAGCTGTGCTGCTGCAAGCTGGGACACAGCATTTGTTCAAGTTGGGGTGGTGAGACCAGATCCCTGCGCAGTACCAGCTTTGTGGGCATGAATGGCAGGTATGGCCATGGCAGCAGCACAAACTTCCTGCTTTTGTGGCTTGTCATGGTGGGGTGTCCCTGAAATCTATCTCTGATGCTTGTCCAGTCCTCCCAAGGTCTTTGTAAGCCCCTAATACCCAATATAAAGTTATTTTCTGCTTGAAATACCTGGAGTTATGAATGCTTTCTCTACTCAACCTTGAGTAAACTCCCCGAAGGAGAAGATGGCTGTTCATTCATTCATACATACATTAATTCATTCAATAAATGTGTCTTTGTCCATTTAGTTGTTGCATATTGGCCTTTTTCCAGGCACCTTGCAGGGCACAGATGAGTCTCTGTTGAACCAGGCACTGGTTCTGCTCTTAAAGAGCTTTTTTTTTTTTTTTTTTTTTTTTTTCATTTTATTTTATTTTATTTTATTTTTTTTTTAAATTAATTTTTTTTATTGACTTTGTAATAATGTTACATTAAAAATATATATGTGAGGTCCCATTCATCCCCACCCCCCCCACCCCCCCTCTCCCCCCCCAACAACACTCGTTTCCATCATCATGACACATCCATTGGATTTGGTAAGTACATCTTTGGGCACCTCTGCACCTTATAGACAATGGTTCACATCATGGCCCCCACTCTCCTCCATTCCATCCAGTGGGCCCTATGAGGATTTACAATGTCCGGTGATTACCTCTGAGGCACCATCCAGGGCAGCTCCATGTCCCAAAGACGCCTCCATCTCTCATCTCCTCCTGCCCTTCCCCATACCCATCGTCCACCATGTCCACTTTTCCCAATTCCATGCCACCTCTTCTATGTGGACATTGGATTGGTTGTGTCCATTGCACCTCTATGTCAAGAGGAGGCTCAGATTCCACATGGATGCTGGATGCAGTCCTCCCATTTTCAGTTGTAATCACTCTAGGCTCCACGGTGTGGTGATTGTCCTTCTTCAACTCCATCTTAGCTGAGTGTGGTAAGTCCAATAAATCAGATTGTAGGTGCTGGAGTCTGTTGAGGCTCAGGACCTGGCTATCACATTGTCGGTCCAGAGATTCAAATCCCCTAAATATATCTTAAACCCCAACGTTAACTGCACCTCCGGTACATTAGCATGAAAGACTTATGAAGGGAGATCCCATCTGAGTCCAGATTCATCACACATACACACCATTTCCAAAGAGGGGCCATCTGCCCTGATAGTTAACCCCATCGGCCATGACCATAACTCTCATGGGTCTCTTTAGCCTTCAAAGGAACCATTATCTGGGGGTTGTATCTGCTTTATCTGTCTCTCTGACTCTGCTCAGTTGTGCATGAGGGCAATCCTTCTGCCAGCCTCCAGACTCTTTTTTAGAAACTCGTAGCCATATAAACTCATTTCTCCTTCTTAAAGAGCTTATAATTGAAATCAGGGATGGGGTTTAGACGTGAAAGAGAGAATTATGAATGATTAAAAAGATGAAAAAGTCCAGTATAGAATGCCTAATTTGAGGAAAGGTAGGGAATTAACATTTATTGAGCATCTTTTATATATCAAAAATTGTGAAGCTTTTAAATACATTTTATCATATTTACTCATGAAAACAATCCAAGGAAACAGATATTAGTTTTGCAGATGCATAAACTAAAACCCAGAGAGGTTAAGGGTCCTGTCCAAGGATCTGGGCCAGGATCTGCCTGACAGAAAGTCCACACTCTTGGAAAGCAAACGTTAGTTACTTTAGATAGTGCTTTGAAATCGCCATGTTCCCTAAAGACATGCATGACAAACAAGGCCATGGTGCCACTTCAGGTTCTGTGTCTCCATAGAACACCCAGCATTCTTTAATCCATTCCCTCTTTCCCCTTTCATTTTGATCTCTATTATTTTTCCTTT
The DNA here is from genome assembly GCF_030445035.2 of Dasypus novemcinctus. Lineage (NCBI taxonomy): Eukaryota > Metazoa > Chordata > Mammalia > Cingulata > Dasypodidae > Dasypus > Dasypus novemcinctus. The sequence goes on from NC_080675.1 coordinate 43,968,774, forward strand.
ATAGTTTGTTTCCTTTGGTTTGCAAACAAACAAACAAAAGGCAAGTGCCTTTTCTCCAATTTCCATTCTGCTGTTGATTTTCTCTGCTGTTTTTCTTCTCCTTTGCTTTGGGCCTCTTCCATCTCTGTCTCCCCATCTCTGTCCTCCTTCCTCTCCCCTGTAACATATCCTTTCAGTCTCATTTTGATCTTTGGGCTCCCAAAGGGCTCTGTCTCTCTGTATCATTCATTCTCTGCCTGCATGCTGCATCTCCCAAAGGGCATTCCTGGTTTGGAGCACTTGGACATCTGTATTTCTGGTTCCAGGTTCAGGTTGAAGGGGTAGATGATTTTACCTGCTCTCTTGATTCTGGGAGAGTTGAGGAACTCTTACTTGCCTCCGAGTTATCAGTGAAAATGCTTCCTTGCTTGTGCCTAAGAGTTTTGACTTCCCATCCTTGTCACTGTTGGAACCTGACCTGTTTTTGCCATATGTTCTTCCTGCTGTTGCAAAACTCAGTCTAGTAAAGTTGTACTTCCTCTCTTTCTCTGCTCAACTCTGTAGGGAAATAATGGCCTTGCAGATATGCTGTTTTGTACACACATAGGGATGGTATGGAGCATGGAAATCCCTGCCAGTTAAAAAAAAAAAATTGTTATTGACCTGTGGTGCAAATTGAATGAGGAATAGAAAACTAAATGGATTTTGCTCTCAGTAATTTTCTCTTGTGCTCTGATCATATAGTATTTGCATGAGTCTTTGCTCAAACCTCCCTTCTCTGCTGAAAGGCAATCATCAAGGACATCCTCAAGGAGGAGTTGTGACTTAAAGGGTAAAAGAACAGTACTTATAAAGATCTTTAGAGAAAGAAAGAAATCCTACTCCCATCATAATTTTTTAAGGCAATTTCAGCTTTTGAAAAGACCTGCATTTTCTTTTCTTTTCGTTTTTTTTCTTTCTTTTGACCTGGAAGGGAGAAACCTGTGAAATTACAGATAATTCTACTTTCTTTCATTTTCCTTGATTGTCAGACTCCTTTCCAATCCTCTGTTTGTCCCCCAAAATTCTAGAGGAATGGTTAGCTTACAAACCAAGTTGCATTCCTGGAATTTCAGCAGTAAAGCCGTAGATTACTTTTTATATTTTGTAGCACACACCTTAACCTTTTCAAAGAATGTAATAATCACAAACGAATTATCTTATTCCAGATCTCATTTCCTCCCCGTTTAATAAAAACCCAAATGAGTTGAGTTAGGCTATTTCCTCCTAATAAAATCACCTTTTCTTGGCCCTTGGGCTAGAAGGGCCCTTTTCCATCCCAGTGTGGGATGGCTGCTGAAAAGTTAATGGGATCTGAGATTGAATTAGCGAGAAAGTTATTCAGTCCAAGCGAAATAAAGATCACATTGCATTTTTTCTTAGTGAGGTCATATCTGAAACTTGGTGTTCACATGTAGGAGTCACCCATTTAGAAAAATACTGATCAACTGGAATTTGTAGAAGAGGACAATTGGGGTGGTGAATTGGTCAGATTATATAAGAAGTGGTGTAGTAACTAGGTTGGACAAGAGAAGCAGGACATGAGAGAGGTAAATAAATGACACTGTTATACTCATTACACTATGGAACTCATCTTTTACTCAGAATATAAGACATTGAGATGTAACAGTAAGAAGAAGAATCCTTTACTGAATGTTTAGTTCTTATGCTTAGTGCTTTACATTCACTTTTTAAAAAATTAGTAAACTTTATGTCAATGTCAAAAAATAAAATAACAGACAAAAGGCAGCTTAACAAATTCTGGAAGCATTGCTTTTAGAAAAATTTCTGTCCAGGCACATTTATTTTATTTAATCCTAAAAGCAAACTCAATAGTTTCTCCAGGGTTGAGAAAGATAAATAAATGAGCACAGATTGGTTAATGACATGACCAAGGTCTCCTTGGTAATGAAGAAAATGAGGGAAAAATACTTGATCATATTCATATTAAACTAAATCCCATATTCTTTTTTTTTTTTTACCTTTAGTGATGCTAGAGTACCTTCTCTGCCTTTACTACAAAAATGTTACAATATTACTGTTAACTATAGTCTGTAGTCTATAAGTTACATTAGTTGTATTTCCCCCACGTATCACCATATTATTAACACCTTGTAATAGAGGAACATTCTTGTATTTGTATTATTAATGATAATTCTCCTACATTCACTTTTTGTTTGTTTATTTTAATTATCATAACAACCCCAGAGGTAGACATTATTATCCTCATTTAACAAGCAAGAAAACTGAGGCCCAGGAAGTTAAGAATCTAGCCTAAGTCCAGACAGTTAATAAATGTCAGATCCAGAATTCAAACTCAGGTCCCTCTGACTCTAAAGGTGATGTCCTTAAAGACATCTCTCAAAAAGAAGAGATGGTAGGCAAAAGAGCTGCTTGGATGGAGAGGAGCAAAAGTTTTTTGTTTTTTTTGCATGGCTGTGTTTATACCTTTCCACTTGATTCAGTGCTAAACCACATTATCTCTTATTTCCATGCATTAGCAAGGCGAATGCATTCCACTTGTCTCCATTTACAGAGCAAATGCCATGGCATAGGTTCAATGGAATTTTTCTCCTGTGTGTTCTAATCTATTGCTGATGTGACAAGGACAGAATTGTCAGAGCAGTTCCTACTTAAATAGTTCAGAGCTTCATTAGGAAGACGTAGCTGGATGCAAGGCTCACCAGGCAAGTGTTGACATCACAGTTGACACTAATTGGTGGCTTGGCTGGCAGCTTCAGCACAACATAGGAACTGGACACCAAGGGAAGCGCAGGGTGCCAGGCTTGCTAGAGCTACTTTCAAGGCTGGCTCAGAGACCATAGTGTTAGGTCAGGAAGGGAATTCCCATTGACACAAGCTAGGGACCTGGATAGGGTCTGTTACTTTGGCTGTCTCTCCCTAAGAGAGTCAGTAGCCTTCTAGAACTAGGGCATTTCTACTGTGGTTGGCTTGCTTCTTGTAAACACACACACACAAGCACAGACTGTGGGCATTTCTGTCTTAGAACAAGACTATACTAGTTAATTAATTTCTTCCTTTTGGGATGGGATCAGTATCCAGGAGACCAGACCACCCTAGAGGCTTCCTGTATAAAAATACAAGGAATTCTTGACCTTGTACCTTGATAACCAGAGCTGGTGAAAAGGGCTGAGCACCTATTTGTTCATTCCCAGCTTTCATGGCAGAAGTTCTGTGTTAGATTCTCCTTGCATTGTGGGGTCTTTTTGACTCAGGGATTCAGGAGTTGATTGTCTATTTGATGCCAGTACTATAGAGGTTGCCCTACATACTTAGAAAATACTAACACAACAATGTCAGGGGAGGTATACTGGTGTTGGGATGTTATTGACAGGGGACACATGGTTGGCAGGGAGTTCTCCAGGGTATATATCTAGGGTACATAAAAATGTTTGGATATTTTCATAGTGGTTACAATTAAAAACAACAACTGAGGGAGTGCTGAGTTCCTATCCAGGGGAGCTCTATCATAGTCCTTAAAGGAATAGCAACAATCCCCCAAATGCAAAGGCAAAGACCAAAAAAGAAGGAAGGTCCAACAATGAGCCCTTGATACTAATGACTATGCTTGTAAGACTGTGCACCTGAAATAAGAACAAGGCCTAGAACTGCAGGGTGCCTAAGAGTTACCTCCTGAGAGCCTCCGTGTTGCTCAAATGTGGCCAGTCTCGAAGCCAAATTCAGCATGTAAATTCATGGCCTTCCCCCCAGCATGGGACAAGACTCCTGGGGATGAGCCTCCCTGGTGCTGAGGGATTACTACCAAGTACCAGCTGATGATGTAACTAGAAAGTGACCTTGAATAAAAGGGTCAACTCGGACCAGCAGAATATCTCAGCCTACATATAATACCAGGAGTTAAAAATGCTTTTTGACCTGAATAAAAGGGGGAAATGGAAAGGACAAATGAGTTTAGATGGCTATGAGTCTCCAAAAAGAGCTGGGAGGTTATCAGAGGGTTATGCACACCTGAGCAGAGTCCCAGAGACAGATAAAAGTAGATGCAACCCCAGGTATTGGTTCTTCTGAAGGCTGCAGAGACCCACAGGTTCTATGGTCATGGCAGATGGAGTTCAGTGCCATGTCCATTGGCCCTACTTTGGAGTTTGTGTTTCTGTGTGATGGAGCTGGACTCAGATGTGATCTTTGTCCACAAGTTTCTCCTGTTACTTTTACTGGAACTGTAGTTGGTGCTGGGGTTTAATGTATACCCAGGGGACCTGAATCTCTGGACTGACCATGTGATAGCCAGGCCCTGGGCTTCAACAGACTTGCAGCTACTACACTCTGGCTTATTGGACTTACCCCACTCAGCTAACATGGAGGTGAAGAAGGTCAACCACCGCACCAGGGAGCCAACAGTGTCTGAAAGCAAGAGAATTGCATCCGGCATCCATGTGGAATCTAAGGCCCCTCTTGATATAGATGTGGAGTGGACATGGCCATTCTAGGGTCCACAGGATGGAGGAATAGAGAATGGATTAGAGTGGACTTACTGATATTCTATTCATGAACTGTTGTGATTAGTAATCGAAGAAAATGTGGCATTGGTGTGGAGAAAGTGGCCATGGCGGATACTGAGGGTAGGGAGTGGGAGGAAGAGAAGTGATGTGGGGGCATTTTTGGGGGTTGGAGTTGTCCTGGGTGGTGCTGCAGGGACAGTTACCAGACATTGTATGTCCTCCCATGGCCCACTGGGTGGACTGTGAGAGAGTGTGGGCTATGGTGTGGACTACTGACCATGAGGTGCAGCAGTGCTCAGATATGTATTCACCAAATGCAATGAATGTCTCATAATGATGGAGGAGGTTGTTGTTATGGGTGGAGGAGTGGGGTGAGGGGGGTGGGGGATATATGGGGGCCTCATATTTTTTTAATGTAACATTAAAAAAATAAATAAAGAGAAAAAAAGGTTAAAAAAAACCCTAAACAACAGATCTTCAAAACTTTCTAACAAATGTGCAGATGTTCCTCTATTTTGTGTAATACACTTAGGAAAATGGATATACTCTGGGGGCATATACTCTAAAGTATAATACCAAATACTTCTGCTTCACTGGACTGGGAGCAGGGCTAACCCAAACTTGGGTACTCATCCTCTTGGTCTGACTATGAATTATGTGTCCTGCAGGGCACACTGCTACTTGGGGGAAAGTACAGGCTCGTGCATATATCAATTTATGATTAAGAAATCTGTTAAATATCAGGATTCTGGGTCCACCACTGATTTATCTTAAATGTTCCCTGAGATCCTGAATGGCAAAGATAACAATATTTTGATTTCACAAAGGGCAGGTATTATTTTCTCAATTTTATAGGCAATGAAACTGAGGCTTAGAGAATTTGAAGCACTTATCCATGGTCTTACAATTTGTAAGAGGCATAGTAATGACACACTTCCATTCTTCTGGTCCTAAATTTGAATGTTTTACTGCTATGTGACTTCCCTTATAGAACTTTCTTCTCCTTTACGCTTGCTTTCCTATAATTCACTGTGGTATACTGTACACTCTTGCATCCTTCTCCTTCTTATCACTAAATTTCTGTCAATTTCCATGTGTGTTTGATATCATACACATACCCAAGACAAATCGAAAACTGCTGAACAATGGGTTACCCTTATTCCCTGATATCACATCATCTGACTTCCGGCAGGGAGACTGTAAGAATCCTGTGTTTGTACCTTCCGCACATCCCTGAGTAAATAAAGGCCAGCATCGTGGCTGCCATTTTAACCACCGAACTAAAAAGGGTCTGGAATGGATTACACTTCAGGAATATGTGCCCTACAACATAAGGGGTGCATTCTAAGGATTTGTAAGATTTTAGAAATACTGTGACAGTTCCTTTACAAATTGGTTTTGACTACCTGGTCATCTATAACTTAGTAACTGATTAATAAGTGTTTGAAAGTGTTCATTTCTTTTTAATCACTCTGTGTATCCTTCATTCATACCTTCTTCTCAGACCCTGTGGAGTTTGATCAAAGGAGAGGAAGCGTGTTGGTAATTTTTTTGGTGGAGCTTGAAACAATATTTAAACAGTTTGAAATCATAAGCAGTAGTCAAAAAAAAAATCTGTTGTCTGAAGCTCTTTCTTCTGTGGATTTAATAAGTAAACATATTTCTGAGGAGTACATTCTCATGCTCCCTAAGTCCTGTGAATTCTGTAATGCTGTGTATTCTGGCTTTCTCATCCGCTCCTGGTGGCAACTGATCTTGTCATGATTCCTCCTGAAACTCTCCAACCTGGCTGAGCTGGTCCTTCTCTTCCTCCCCTGCTGGTTGGCTCAGGGTGAGGTCTCATCGGGGACCTGCCTTCAGTACACTTTCTCAGCTTTGGACTTGGCTGTCTGAGTAAATGAGCCCCAAGTGGGTGAGATTTCTCTGTCTTCTGACTCTAAGAGAAGCATCATCAAGTGGGTCTACTTTGAGAAAGAAAAGGATTAACTCAGTGAGCTCACTGGCTTCTTGACACTTTGTCAGCCAGGACCAGGAGTCTCTGAACGTGGCGTTCACCTTGTTTTATTGTCCAGGAACACCATCTTTGTGCCTCAGGTTAAAGCAACTATCTTCTGTTAATGGGACATTTGGCCTTTTTATTGAGGAGGAGCAGTGGTTTTGACTTTCAAGGAGTGCTATCTTGGGTGAACAAGGACATCTTTCCCTGGCTTCCCGGGACCCACTGCTCAAGTGGTTTGCAGAAATAACTGTGAGCTTCTGCTTTTAATACAGATGCAGTTGAGCTGTTATAAATTAGAATTTCTAACTCAGGGAGAGGTAATACTTTTTTTTTGCGTTTAAAAAGGAAAGACAACATGTCTTATTAATTGCATAGCAACAAAATGTTACTTGATTTTTTGGCCTTAATCAATAGTTGTTTATAAAAGGTTTTTTAAAATTAATTCTCTCAACAGATATGCAATAATATGCTCCTTTTATTTCTTTACCAAGAACAACAAAGATTTATCAAGACCTTACTTTGTGCCAGACACTGAACTAAGTATCTTGTAAGGAGTATATGATTTGATCCTCTTGAAAATTCCAAGGCATTATTATCAATCCCATTTAATAAATGAGGAGACAAAATCTTAAGAGGCTAAGGAAAATTAAGGGAAAAGAGCTAATAAGGGTTCTAGGAGATATACTAAAAAATGACAATCCTTGTCTTTGAAGTCTAGAATGTTAGCATTAGAAGGAGCCTTAGAGGTCTGTCTTACAACATTCTTGTTTTGTAGAATAAAGCCCAGAGAAATTTCATCCCTTGCCCAAGGACCCACAGTAATTAGAAGCAGAGGCTGGATAGGAACCAGGAACTCCTGACCCTCTGCCCAGTGCACTTTCCCCTGTGTGCTGCCTTCCTTCAGGAGTATAGAATATTTTAGGGGTACCAACTCCCGACCCCTACTCCCTGGCATTGTAACAGTGACAGGGAACATGTGCTTAATGTAAAATTGAGGAGCATGGGTGAAAAGTTCCATAGTTGCTGAGAAAAGGGGAAGATCTTTGGAGGCTTCTGGTGCTCCAGGAAGGTCTGGTAGAGAAGGAGGCACTTTAGCTCATCCCCAAGGGAGTGGAAAGGTATAAATATGTAAGGGAAGAAGAGAATAGGCATTCTAAAGACCAACCTGAATCAAAGTGTCAGAGAGATAGAGAAGAGCCCTGCATGACTGGCGGAGGATTCTACAGAGGAGTGTGGTCATTTACTAAAGGTGCCAATGCTAAAATAGCAGAAAGGGGTTGGCTTTTATAACAGGAACTTATTAGAGTAAAATCTTAAAGTTCCAAGGCTGCAAAAATGTCCAAATCAAGGCATCATCAGCGATGATGATTAGCTGGTCACCTAAAGTTGGCTGCCGGCAGATCCTGGACTCCTGCCATGTGGCCAGACAAGATGGCAGCCAGCCTCTGCCTTCTCCTCCAGGCTCACTATCAGGTCAGCTGTGGGTGATCGAGCATATGGCTCTCTTTTGTAGGGCCTCTTCTCTTCAGCTTTGGACTGCTCTGATGATCTCAGCCTCTGGTTTCTCTCTCAGCCTCTCGGGGTTTCTCTCTTTCTGCAACTATAGGCAATCCTGCAGTCCTCTCTCACACATGGTGGAGTAAAAATGGCAGCTTTCTCTGTGTTTCTGCTTTCAGTTCTCCACTTATGTGAGGGCCAAGACCCAACATGGGTCCCTGACAGAGTCCAATCAAAGGCCCTAAAGCAATGTAATCAAACTGATCCTATCAAAAGATTCCTTATCTGAATCTAATGTAATCAAAGCATCCTACACCCAAAGGAATAGATTAATTAGTTCCATGAACATGATCTTTTCTGGGATTCATAAAAGCTTCAAACTGTCACAGTGAGTAAGGGAAGACACGGAGGCAGGTTGTATGGAGCCTTCTTGCATGCCAGGTAAAGGTAGGACAGGGTTGGATGTGGCAGATTCTGAAAATAATTCACAGGTGAACTGATGAGGTCCTGGGCAAGATTGGGAGGAAGGAGATAGAACATTTTCATGTGATGAAAAAATTTACGGCATTTCAGTGTCTGAATATATATTTATTTAACATAGGCAGCTGATGGGGGTTGGGGGGGAAGCTGAAGTGGGAGTGAGGAGATGTCCTTGGGAAGCAGGAATGATGCAGTTCAACTTTGGGGTCAGTATGGAGGTACAAGGACACAGGGCTGAGTGCAGCTGATTTTCACTCTATTGATTTTCCTGGGCAGAGCATTTTCACCCCATTGATTTTCCTAGTTGACTCAACTGTTTTCTGGTTGGTTAGAGGTCACTCTGTTCCATTTGGATTCCATTTTTGGCCTCTTTGCAACTTCCCTTGTTAGTGTGTGCTGCTCCAGTCATAAATGCCAGCTATTGACCAAATGTGACACTTCTACCATTGACAGTTTTACTGTTTGGAGAAAAGCTGAGAGTGCAATCAAGAAGTTGAGCTTAAAAGAAGTTTGGGCTTAGTTCTGCTGAAATGGAGAGAGGTGTAGCCAGGAGTTAGCATAGAGGTGGCCTGTACAGGTGACTGGTATCACAGAAAAGAGTCATCGTTTACATGTATTAGATGTCTGGGTAGACCATGATGGTCAGGTGGGTCAGTGACTAGATTCCCTCTCTTGCTCCCACTAATGCAGCTGAGCCAAGCTTGTTGAAGACAGTCCTAAAATGACTCTGGGAAAAGTTGTTTCATTATCCTGAACTCAGTTTCCTCCTTTGTAAAGGAAAAGTTGGTATCCATGCATGATTCTCCCATCTGGTTCCTTCCACTTGTTAAAATCACATGGTCTCACCCAACAGGTTCTGATTCAGTAGATCTAGGGTGAAGCCTAGAAGTCTGCATTTTAACACATTCTTTAGTGATTCTTACAAATTGTTGGAGGCCTCTTGTTTGGAGACTGCTGGTCAGTGTGTCCCCTAGACTCCTAGGTTTACACTTTTGCCCTTCCTTTTGGGTCCAGGGGGTCTTCTGGATGTGCCATTTCCCCTTTCTGTCAGGACCTTGTAATTTCCCACTCTCCATGTAGCCAAGGCCTTCCTCCATCTTATATAAAATACACTTTTCTACCTTAATATGAATACAATACAATGTACCGCCCATCCCAGCACTATACGCATTTTACACCATATTTCTATTGTGGAATTACAACATTTGGTCCCAATTAAAGGGATTCCAAACACCAAGGAGCAGGTAGGGAACACATTGTAGGGGATGTGGGATGGGCCAGGGTCTTCCTGTGAGAAAGGTGCTCTTATATTTGGCTTCCCTGTTATTCCCTGACGTTCCCAGTGTGGTGATGGGAAAAACCACAGCAGATTTAATTTCTTCCTACTTATAGATTTTGTGCCTCTTGCCAGGTTCCAAATGTAAATGAATAATCTCTAAGCTGCACAAGTGTTTTAGCCTTGTGGGGGGCTTCTTCCCTAAGAATAATAATAATAGACGATAATGGCAGAAACCACATTTATTGAGTGCTTACTATGGTCTATATATCCCATGCTAAGTACTTCCATACATCATCCTTATTAATTCTCACAAAACACATTTGAAATCAATACAATTGCTATCCCCATTGACAGATGAGCAAATGAAGTTTAGAGAGGTTAAATAATATGTCCATTACAGCACAGACAGCGAGGTGGTAGAACAAGGATTGAACCCAGCACTCTCTGTCTTCCACCTGAGGGTTGAAACTTCACACTGTATTGCTTGCAGCTATTTGATCTGATCGAGGAAAGGAAAGGAAAAGAGATGGTTACGCCTCATTAACAGGAAGCCCTGCATTTGGACCCCCAGACATGTCTATCTCTTGATGTCTTTCTCTGTATATATGTTTTAGTTTCTTGGCTGATAAAACAAATATCATTCAGTGGGTTGATTTAGCAACAGGGATTTATTTGGCTTGTATTTCAGAGGCTGGAAGGCTTGCTTCCTCTTGAGGTTAACATCTTCTGGCTGGCAGTCTTTGGGGTTTCTTGGCTTTTCCGTCAAGTGACAGTGCACAAGGCAGTATCTTCTCCTTTCTCTTCCAGGTTCTGTTGACCTCCAGTTTCTGGCTGCTCCCCATGATGTCCCTTCCATGTCTGATTCCCTTTGCTTAGAAGGACTTCAGCCACACTAGATTTGGGCTCACCCTCACTTAGTTTGGGCACACCTTAACTAATAACATCCTCAAAGTCCTATTTACAAATGGTTCACACCCACAGGACCAGGGGCTGGGACTGAACATGGCCTTTTTTTGGGAGACATGATTCAATCCCAAACAATAAACAACTCAATTCAAGGTGAAGCATTGGTATTTCCTGCTGGATGAGAAGAAATGTGACAACTGAAAATAGTTTTTCTCCAGAATGTTACCTTCAGTAAATCATAAAGTTTTTGACTCATCCTCACCTGTGGGTGCAACACTTTGAGACCAGCACATGCATAGAAACCCATAAGTCTCCCTTTCCAGCTGGGCACCCTGAGGTTTCTAGGTAAATACTGTCTTTCACAAAGTTTTATACTCACAGGACAGTTTCCATCTCAAAAGGAATTGAAGAAAAAAATAAAGGATTAAGTTTCACTCTGCTGTGGAGCTGAAAACTTTGAAACTTCTGTGGAAGGAAGTAGGGCCATCTGAATCACTGCAAAAACTCATTTTATTCAATCATTCAACAAAGGACATCTGCTTTAAATCAGGCAACAAGGTAAAATACAGCAGAAAACAAACTGATGAAAATTCCTGTCCTCATCAAGCTTACATTCTGGTGGGAGAAGACAGAAAGTAAATAAAGTAAAAAAAGTAAACTATGTAGTGTGCTGGATGGTGGTGAGGGGTATAGAGAAAAATAAAACAGAGGATAGAGGGGGGAGGATCAAGATCACCACTTGCCTGGTTTATTAGCAGCCAAAGGGGTGCTGATGCAAAATACCGGAAACTGGTTGGTTTTTATAAAGGGTATTTATTTGGGGTAGAAGCTTATAGTTACCAGGCCAAAAGCATAAGTTACTTCCCTCACCAAAGTTTATTTTCATGTGTTGGAGCAAGACGACTTCCTATGGCTGCGAGGGTTCAGGATTCCTGGGCTTCTCCCTTCCAGAGTCTTGCTTCTCTCTGAGTTCAAGGATCTTTCCTTCTCAGGGCTTGCAACTTCCTGGGCTTAGGGTTCCTCTCTTCCTGGCTTTCCTCTGTGAGCTTACTTCCTGGGGTTCCAGCTTAAGGCTTCAGCGTCAAACTTCAACATCAAAAACCCTCAACTCTGTCCTCTGCCATGCCTTTTACCCAACAAGGGGTGGGGACTCAATGTCCTAATGATGTGGTTCAATCAAAGCCCTAATCATAATTTAATCATGCCCAGGTTCAGACTAATTTATCAACATAATCCAATATCTATTTTTGGAATTCACAACTATGTCAAACTGCTACACCTGGGTCCAGCAATATCTACTCAACTGATATTCTTGTCTCCATTGAATTTCAACTCTGGAACATTGTCTGGAGTTATCTTTCTAAATTTCAAATAAGTTATATCACTCTTCTTCTTAAAAGCAGTCCATGGCTCCCACTGTCTATGGCATAAAGTCCAGACCTCCTTTGAATGGTTTATGAAGCCATTCCTATTTTGAACTATTTCAAGCCTGTTCTTATTTGCCATCCATATACTCCTTTTGGTGATGTGGCTACTAAAATTTCTGTCCATTTTTTATTGTTTTGTTTTGTTCATTTTCTTATGGTTGAATGTTGAATTTCTTTATATATTCTTGCTATAGAAACTTCAACAGATATGTGATTTATATATATTTTCTCTGGTTTTGTGGCTAGTCTTTTCAATCTCTTAACAGTGTCTTTTACAGAAAAACATTTTAAAAATTTTGATCAAGTCCAACTTGCCAAATTTTTCCTTTTATGGGTCACGTTATTGTTGATATATCTAATAACTCTTTTTTTAGATTTGTTTTTTAAATTATTTATTTCTCTCTCCTTCCCTGCTCCCCCCCGCCCCCCAGGTGTCTGCTCTCTGAGTCCATTCACTGTGTGTTCTTCGGTGTCTTCTTCTGTTCTTGTCAGAGGCACCCAGAGTGTGCCCCGTAAGGAGAGCTGCCCAGCTATCAAATAACTCTTTACTTAAGCCAAGGTCAAAAGGAATTACACACCCTGGTGAAAATCATAGTAGAAATTCTACAATTTTTAAAGTTTTGGGCTTTACATTTAAGTGTTTATATTAACTATGATCCATTTTGAGTGAACTTTCGTGTGAGGTAGGGGTTGGGGTTCACTTTTCCCCATATATATATCCAATTGTTCCAGCACCATTTGTTGAAGACTCTTTTCTCCACTGAACTGTCAAATTATTTGTTATGGACCTTTTACGTGACTTAAATTTGTGATTAAACCCCAGTGGTCATCCAGTACAGAGACTTCCTAGGAGACCAGCAATTTCTACGTGCTGTCCAGAATTAAACAGGCCTGTGTGCTGAGGGAGAAACAGAGAACTAAATCCTGCTCCACTTCATTCCAGCCCATTGCAGTCCAGGGACTTTCCCCAGGGTCCTTCTCCCCACTTCCATTAGAAATAATAATAAAGTGCCAGTTCAAGGTTCTGGAACACTCTGTGAGACTTACGTGGAGTTAATTTGGTCAGACTATCCAGAGTAAGCCACTCAAGCTAGAGGATGAAAATGGGACAAAGAGGAAACAAACAGAAAAGGGGGCTTCCTGTGCAGTATGAAGGCACCAGTGGAGTATTCAGAGGCTGGTCCCTGGTGTGATGATGCCAGGAAGAGAAGAGAAAAAATCTGAACCCACGGTTTTGCCTGACTTTCACTTAACTGCACAGCTAAAGTACCTGCCCTTGCTGCTTGTAACCAGCAACACTGAACAAGGTTCTTCCTGGCACCTCGTCTCTGAAATGGATCAAAGGGTAAGGTAGAGAGGATTACAGAGTATGCCAGTCAGAGCGAGAAAGGGAGGAAGGCAAGAGGTGAGCTGAAATGAGCAATAAAACATCTAAAGCAAGTTAGTTAAGATTTAAGAAAATTGTGCAAGTATGATGTTCTGCAAACAAGCAGAAATGTATCAGATTAATGCAAATTTAAATGTGATGGAGCACTCCTTGCACGTGGGGCTCCCCTATGTGGGGGACACCCCTGTGTGGCAGGGCACTCCTTGCACGCATCAGCACTGTGCATGGGCCAGCTCCACACGGGTCAAGGAGGCCCGGGGTTTGAACCACGGACCTCCCATGTGGTAGACGGACACCCTAACCACTGGGCCAAGTCCGTCGCCCTTAAATAAGTTTTAGATTACATAAATATTACACTAAAAATATAGGGATTCCCACATATCCCCTCCCTCCCCCTTCCACACTTTCCCCATTAACAACATCTTTCATTAGTGTGGTACATTTGTTACAATTGATGAACACATATTGAAGCATTGCTACTAACCATGGTCTATAGTTTATATTATGGTTTATACTTTGCACCACACAAATAGGTTTTGGCAAACTGTATAATGGCCTGTATCATCATGGCAATGTCATGCAGAACAATTCCAATATTCCCAAAATGCCTATTCTTCCCTCTCCCTTCCCTCAGAACCTCTGGTGACCACTACCTTTATATCAGTGTTACAAATTCTTCCATTAGTGGAATAATAGTAATCCTACTTTAGTCCATAGTTGCATTCCCCCCTTATGTTTGTTCATTCCTCAATCTTGAGGATTTTACAATGGTGAAACCCACTCTGCTTCTGATTGAAAGAGAGCTTTGATCCTACAGGGCAGATGGGTAGAACTGACTTTCCTGCAGCTGTAGATACTTTTTTTTTGGGATGGGAGTTGCCCATAATTATCCTTTGGTTAGTTGTCCTGGGCAAGTCTGATGAACTGGAGAGTAGGTGTTGGCTGTAACTCTGCTGAGATTTGGGTCTCAACTGGCATATGAACAGCCAGAAGATTTAAATCTCTGGGACATATATTTAATGTGTATATTACTATTTATAGGTTCAACTAAAAGGGACATAAGAGCTTGAGTAAGAAAATTATAAGTGAGTCTAACTCCAAATCATGAAGGGGGGGTGGGGGCAGAGATAGGCTAGCAAATATGCCAAGGTAAGACTCACTGACAGGGTACTGAACTCCTAGTATTGTCTTCCCTGCCTATAGTGTCTAGATGTGTCTAGATATCCCTGCTTGAGGCACTGTTTACTATGGCAATTGGTGAGATCCTCCTAAGATGAGCCTAAGTGTAAACTCTGGAATGTCCTCCCAACTCACTTTGAACTCTCTTAGCTATAGAAACTCATTTGTACTTAATATTTCCCTCTTTTGGTCAAGGTCTTTTTCCAAAAGCATCACTAATTGGTGCTTGGTAATAATCCCTTGGTGCCAGGGAAGTTCATCCCTGGTAATCATGTTCCATGCTGGGGGGAAGGTAGTGAGTTTATATACTGAGTTTGGCTTAGAGAGAGGCCACATTTGTATAATAAGGAGGTTTTCAGGAGTTGTCACTTAGGCAATATATAACACTAGGTTAAGTTTCAATTTCACAAGAATGAGGTTCATAAGTACAAGCATCAATATTAAGGGCCTGGCGTATTGGTCTGTCCTCCTTCTCTGGGCACTGCCCTTGTATTCTTGGGATTCTTGCCACTCCGTTTGAGAATCTTGCAGGACTCCCCAGGATGGGAATTCAATATTCTTTTGGTTATTGTGTGGGTCGTATCCAGCAAGACAACACCCCATGACCACTTGAACACATTCATAATTCATAGAGGCATGCCGCCCCTTCCCACACATCCCCCCACCACTGACACCCCACACCAGTGATCCTCCTCTGCCACAGCTGTGACCCTTCTGTAATCCAAAACCTCTCCAAAAACAAAGGAAAAAAAAAGAATAAAAATAAAATACAAAATTTTTTTTGCATAGTCTTTCATCACTGTAAAAGCTGTTATGTTCTGTTTACAGTGAGAATTTCTACTGTATGTTCCCCCAGTGTCTTATTTTTTCCACTGTTTTCAAAGAAACTTTAGGTTATAGAGAAGTCACATAGAGAATATAGGGTATTCCCATGTACATTACCCCCTTCCCCTTTTACATTTTTCCCTATTAATAACATCTTACATGAGTATGGTACATTTGTAACAATTGATGAACAAGTATTGAAGCATTGCTACTAACCATGGTCAGTGGTTTACATTATGGTTTACATTATGGTTTACATTTTTCACTGTACACTTTTATAGGTTTTGACAAAATGTATAATGGCCTGTATCCATCATTACAATGTAATTCAGAACAATTCCAGTGCCCTAAAAATGTCCTATGTTCTATCTAATCTTCCCTTCCTTTCCCCTTGGAACCTATGGTAACCACTACATTTCAATTTTTGAAGAATAAGGTTCATAGTTACATGTGCATTAATATTGAGGGCTTAATATTTTGGTCTGTTTTCTTTTATTAGGCACTGCCTATATTCTTGAGAACATAGCAGGACTCCCCAGGATGGTAATTCAATATTTTATTGTATATTGCATGGGTCTCCACCCACTGAAATACCACCCTATGACAAGATGAACACTCATATTACATAGAAGTATGCCCCAGGTGTGCCCTCGATCACATGTTTCAGTTAGCCAAAGGAGTACTGATGAAAAATAATCAGAAATTGTTTGGCTTTTATAAAGAGTATTTGTTTTGGGGTAGAAGCTTACAGTTACCAGGCCATAAAGCATAAGTTTCTTCTCTAACCAAAGTCTATTGCCATTTGTTGGGCCAAGATGGCTGCCAACGTTTGCCAGGGTTCGGGCTTCTTGGGTTCCTCTCTTTCTGGGGCTCTGTTTGTCTCTGGGCTCAGCTGCTCTGCTCTCTCTACAAGGCCAGCTGTAGACTATCAGGTGAATGGCTCTGTCTCTCTCCCTGGGGCTTTTGCTGTGTCTAAGGAGCTGTCTCTATTCCTCTGGGTTCTTCTCCTATGTGTTCACTTTCAGGGCTCCAGCTCAGAACTCCCAACTCTGTCCTTTGTCATCTTTTCTCTGCAAGTCCCCACCTACCAAGAGGCGGGGACTCAACACCCTACTGACATGGCCCAATCAAAGTTCTAATCATAATCTAATCTATTAAAAGTGATCCTTCTGAAAGACCAGTTTATAAATATAATTCAATAACTATTTTTGATAAATACCAAACTGCTACACCACATATACCCCACCCCCGATGCCCTGCACCAGTGCCCCTCCCCTGCCATATTTGCCAAAAGAACATTTCTACCATTGTAGTTTTGACCACAGACCTACAAATCCCCAAATTTCACCTATTTCTTCCTCCAGCCCTTTCCCCAGTTTCATGGATAGTCAACCCAATCCCCTCACCCTGCTCACACTCATATTCCAGCACCATCAACCCCACTCACATCCCTGCACCACTATCACCCCCATTCACTGCCAAACCACCTCCTTCTACCTTATCATAGAATCTGCCCATATTGAGCATTGTCTTACCACATATTCCCTTTGTCTCCTTATAACCCATCTTCTAGAGTCTAGCTCTGTGAGTCTGCTCAATTTGCTTAGGTCGTATCAGTGAGGTCATGTAATATTTTTCCTTCAGTGACTGGTTTACTTCACTCAATGTAAAATCTTCAAGATTCATCCATGTTGTCATGTGTGTCAATACTTCATTCCTTCTTACAGCTTTGTAATATTCCACTGTATGTATATAGCACAATTTTGTTCATCCATTCTTCTGTGGATGGACACTTGGGTTGTTTCCAACTTTTGTCAATAGTGAATAATGCTTCTATGAACATTGGTGTGCCTATATCTGTTTGTGTGCTTCCTTTCAATTCTTTCAGGCATATACCCAGCAGTGGGATTGCTGGGTCGTACTATAGTTCTATAGTTAGCTTCCTGAGAAACACCAAACTGTCCTCTATAATGGTCACACCATTCTACATTCCCATCAGTAGTGGATAACGGTTCCCTTTCTTCCACATCCTCTCTAACTTTTTTTTTTATTTTTTACATTTTGTCTTTTTTTAAATTTATTTTTTAAATGTTACATTAAAAAAATATGAGATCCACATATATCCCCCATCCCTCTTACCCCACTCCTCCCCCGATAACAACAACCTCCTCAATCATCATGAGACATTCATTGCATTTGGTGAATACATCTCTGAGCACCACTGCACCTCATGGTCAATGGTCCACATCATAGCCCAGTGGGCCATGGGAGGACATACAATGTCCAGTAACTGTCCCTGCAGCACCACCCAGGACAATTCCAAGTCCCAAAAACGACCCCACATCACATCTCTTCCTCCCACTCCCTACCTCCAGCAGCGTTTTTAGTTTTCTGTGTTTTTTTTTTGTTGTTGGATTTTTTTTTAGGAGGTACTGGTTATTGAACTCAAGTCCTTGTACGTGGGAAGCAGGCACTCAACCACTGAGCTACATCAGTTCCCCAATGAAAGTTGGCTTTTCATTTGTTTGCTTTTGTTTTTAGGAGGTACTGGAGATTGAACCCAGGACCTTGTATCTAGGAAGCAGTCACTCAATCACTTAAGCTATATCTGCTCCCCAGTTCACTGCTTTTTTTCTAACAGCCATCAGTCTAATAAGTATAAGATGATATCTCATTGTGGTTTGTGATTTGCATTTCCCTAATAGATAATGATATTAAGCATTTTTTCATGTGCTTTTTAGCCATTTATATTTCCTCTTTAGATAATGTTTATTCAAATATCTTGCCCATTTTAAAAATGGCTTGTCTTCTTATTTTCAAGATGTAGGATTTCTTTATATATGTTGGATAGTCCTTATAGGATAAATGTTTATCAAATACTTTCTGCCATTGAATAGACTTCTTTTTCACTTTCTTGACAAACTTCTTTGAAGTGCAAAAGTTTTTAAATTTTGAGGCAGTTGCATTTATCTATTTTTTTCTTTTGTTGCTTGTGCTTTGGGTGTAAAGTTTATGAAACCATTTCCTACCACAAGACCTCATAGATGCTTCCCTACATTACCTGCTAGGAGCTTCATGGTCTTGGCTCTTATATTTAGGTCTTTGATCCATCTCAAGCTTATTTTTGTATAGGTCATGAGATGGTGATCCTGTCTCATTCTTTTGGATATGGATAACCAATTCTCCGAGCATCATTTGTTGAAGATGTCCTTCTGTCCCAGTTGAGTGGGCTTGGTGGTCTTGTCGAATATCAGTTGATCATTTATGAGAGAATCTATATCAGAGCACTCAATTCGGTTCCATTAGTTAGTATGTATATCCTTGTGCCAATACCATGCAGTTTTGACAACTGTAGCTTTGTAGTCGCGTCATGCACTTTTTAAGCTTCCCTAGTTTTGCAAATGTTGTTCCCTCTGCCTGAGATTCCCCTACCCTTTCCTCTGTTTGGTAACCTATTTGTCTCAATTCTCAGAATACAGATACCGATTTTAGAGAGATTAAACCATTAAATTACTTTGTGGTTTAATAGACAAAAACGAGGATTTATGGTCAGAAAATCTAGAATTTGAGTCTCAGTTCTATGCGTGGCAAGTCCCTGTTGTATCTGGGCCTGTTACCTTACCTACCAAAGAGGAATGCCAGTATCTGCTCAGTCTACCTCATGGGGTGAGACAATATTTGTAGCAATGCCTGACACACTCATAAAGCTCAGCTCCAACCCATTGACCCAGCACGAGGCTGTTCCTGAAGGAGACCCCACTCTTCCGAGCAACTCAGAAGGGCTAGCAGCCCAGGTGGAGGCAATTGAGCTTGCCATAGAGTGGAATCTCTAGGAGAACAAACGCGTCCTCAGCTGGCAGCCATGGGGTAGAAAAAGTTGAAGCAGAAGGCTGGCCTGACCCCAGAATCCCCATCTTTTTGTTTTATTAACAAAACTTGTTTCCAAATGCTAAGGAAAACAAATTGATTTCCATCTTTACTGATGTGTTGAAATTGCTGCAACACCTCATATTACAAAATAGATTTACTGTATAAATTGGAACATAATTGGTACTTCGGGAAGGTCACAAATCTACTTTGGCAGGAGCATATCACTCACAGTACATTGATTATAAAAATTAGTTAATTCAAGACAAACCTTACATTCTCTAATTCCTGGTAAAAATCCCTCCAAATCCTGAGTGCATAAGTGCTAGTGAGCTAAAAGACAGATATCTATCAGGTTACTTGATTTTCTGCAGGCCTGATTTGGATGGTACTTATGCTAGTGCATCCGCCAGCAACAGATATATCTCATTTATCAAATCTGCCAGGCGGGAACCTAAATGATGGGATTTAGTGATAGTGCACTAATCAGTTGCTTTTATTTACTGCTCCCTGTCTTACTGGTGTAAATCTTCTCATGGAGGATGTTTCTTAATTCATTCAGTTTGGTTCTTTCCTCATAAGGAGATGGGATGCCTCATTATAAGGTCCATCTTCATGAGAACGAGCCTTTTTTGTGTGCTCTGTGTAGTGGACAACACTGGTATGCCTCCCAGATTCCTCTGATTACCTTTGTAGTGGTCTTTCTCTGTCTCTGTCTTGTGTGTGTGTGTGCGCACACATGTGCGAGTAAGGCAGGGGTAGGGTTGGGGCTACAGCAACCTGAGATTTGGTATGTTCTCACTTCTGCCAGCCAGCACCTGCAGCTCTTTTTTGGGGGACTGCCCTCAGGCAACATCTCACAGGCTAATGGAGCCCTCTTTGTCACTAGGAGAGGCAGAAATGTCTGGGCATTTATACGACCCAGGGGTGGACCTTAACCAGTGACCAATGGGTTCAGGAGTATGAGAGTCCAGTTCCCTTGACTCAGGCTGGGAACACTGTGGCAATTCTGATATACACCCCACAGATCCTCTGCAGGATCAGGCTGAATCCATTTTCTATGAACCCATACCCTAAATGATTTTCTGTGGGAGCACTTCCTTAATAAGTCATGGGCATGTGCATGAGAATCCTCGTCTCAGGGCCTGCCTCTGAGGAACTGGATTTAAGATGCTCTGTATGCCAGATACAGGCTGGGTACTTCAAGTCCAATATCTTATTTAATCCAAATGATAAACCCTGTAAGTCAAGTATTATTATTACCCTCATTGTAAAGCTAAGGATATGGAATTCAAAAAGTGTTAAAGGATTTAGATCCCAGTGTTCCAGTTGTCTGTTGCTGCAAAAAAAGGTAACACATCAAACTTAGTGGCTTAAAACAACGACGAACATTTCTTTTGTTCACAAATCTGTAATTTGGGCAGGGCTTGTTGGGTCAGCTCATCTCTGATCTATGCAGCATCATCTGGGGCATTTCCGCTGTAACTGGATGATCCACTTCCCATATGACTAAGTCACATGGCTGACAAGTGGGTGCTAGCTTGTGGTTTCTCTCCACGTGGGACTCTCAGTAGGGTGGCTGGGTGGCCTCACAGGATGGTGACTAGGTTCTAAGGTCAAGCAACTGAAGAGACAGGAAGTAGAAGACAGCAGTTTCTTGAGACCTGGGCCTGCACACGGATGCAGGCTCCCTTCCGCTGTGTTCTATCAGTCAAGCAGCTGCAGAATCCAATGGGAAAGGTCATAGACTCCACTTTTTGATGAGAGGAGTGTCAAATAGTTTGGGGGCCATGTTTTTAAACTTCTACAATAGTACACCAATAAGAGGTGAGGCTGGGGCAAGGAAGCCATGCTGGACCCTTCTTGCCTCACTAGGAGGTCCTAAGTTTTTTATTTCTCTCCACCCTCCCTGCCAGTTGTCTGCTCTCTGTGTCCATTTGCTGTGTGTTCTTCTGTGACCACTTCTATCCTTATCAGGGGCACCGGGAATCTGTGTTTCTTTTTGTTGCGTCATCTTGTTGTGTCAGCTCTCCGTGTGTGCGGCGCCATCTTGGGCAGGCTGTACTTTCTTTTGCACTGGGTGGCTCTCCTTACGGGGTGCACTCCTTGTGTGTGGGGCTCTCCTACGCAGGGGACACCACTGAGTGGCAGGGCACTCCTTGCGCGCATCAGTACTGTGCGTGTGCCAGCTCCACATGGGTTCCTTCTCTAGTTCTTCTCCATCAACCACAGCATGTTAATGTTTCATCCTCTGGCTTGCAGCCCCATGATCTCAAGCTACAACCATACTGCAGTCATCAAGGACATGTTCAAGGAGAGAAGGAGATTGGTGAGCTTTCCTTTCCTGCCTACCCATTTTATCAGGAGAGCAGGAACACTTTCAGAAATCCCAGGCAGACTTCCCCACACAAGTTACTGGCCAGAAGTAATTCACGTGACTGCTCTAACTGCAAGGAATACTAGGAAACTGAGTATCTAGCTTTCTAGACTCTACGTTAGGAGGTGGCAAGGGAGAATGGGGTTGGAATGGCTGCTGGGTTAGTCAACGACTTGATTTTATTAACTTCCAATCCACTCAACACCTCTGATTTTAACTCTTTTCTACAATGCCACTAGTTTGTCCTTTCTTTTTTTTTTTTTAAAGATTTATTTTATTTATTTCTCTCCCCTTCCCCCGCATTGTCTGCTCTCTGTGTCCACTCAGTATGTGTTCTTCTGTGTCCACTTGCATTATCCAGTGGCACTGGGAAACTATGTCTCTTTTTTCTGTTGTAATGTCATCTTGCTGCGTCAGCTCTCCATGTGTATGGAGCCACTCCTCAGCGGGCTGCACTTTTTTCACATGGGGCAGCTCTCTTTGTGGGGCGCACTCCTTGCACATGGGGAACCCCTATGTGGCATGGCATTCTTTGTGCATGGCAGCACTGTGCATGGGCCAGCTTACCACACGGGTCAGGAGGTCCTGGGGATTGAACCCTGGACCCTCCATAGTAGACAGATGCTTTATCAGTTGAGTCACGTCTGCTTCCCTAGTTTATGTTCTTTCTTTCCTTACCTCTTCCCTCCCTCCAGTCTTCCCTCCCTCTCTCTCACTCTCCCTCCCTATCTTCTTTAAAGTCCTATGATTTTTTAACCCAGGTATAGATTTGCATAACCAGTAACCGTCAGGACAGTTCTGGGAATGGTAGAACAGTTTCCTCACTCCAAAAAACTCATTTGTGATATCCCTTTATAATCACCTCCCCACCATCCTGGCCCCCAGGAATCACTGATCTGTTCTCCATTGCTATCATTTTGTCTTTTCAAGAAAGATATAGATTCCGGGAGTGTAGTGGGGAGGTAGTCGCAGCTTCGTTGAGCACCAGAGCCCAAGCCCCAGAGCCCTGCTGGAGAGGAGGTGGACTGAGGAGCAGGCCCTGTGAGGTGAGGCGGGTGAGATGGCAGACAGTGACACAGAATTGGGGTAGGCGGTCGTAGTCCTGGTGGACAACTTCTACCAATACATGTCTAAGCACAGATTGGTCAAGAATAAAATCAGCAAGAGCAGTTTCTGCAATATGCTCCAGAATAAGTTCAACCACATGCTGACCCACACAGGGAACCTCAAGGTTGCCAACAAGCTCATCCAGAACCTGGACGCCAACCATGATGGGTGCATCAGCTTTGATGAGTATTGGACCTTGATAGGTGGCATCACCAGCCCCATGGCCAACCTCATCTGCCAGCAGCAGAGCAGCAGCTAGAGGAGCCCTCCCGCCACCCCTTCAAGGCACTGACCCCCATGCCTGGCCCCAAAGCCCTTCCCCAGTTTCCTTCCTTAGCTTCTTTTTTTTTTAAAAGATTTATTTATTTATTTAATTTCACCCCTCCCCTGGTTGTCTGTTCTTGGTGTCTATTTGCTGCGTCTTGTTTCTTTGTCCGCTTCTGTTGTCGTCAGCGGCACGGGAAGTGTGGGCGGCGCCATTCCTGGGCAGGCTGCACTTTCTTTCACACTGGGCGGCTCTCCTCACGGGCGCACTCCTTGCGCGTGGGGCTCCCCCACGCGGGGGACACCCTTGCGTGGCAGGGCACTCCTTGCGCGCATCAGCACTGCGCATGGGCCAGCTCCACACGGGTCAAGGAGGCTCGGGGTTTGAACCGCGGACCTCCCATATGGTAGACGGACGCCCTAACCACTGGGCCAAAGTCCGTTTCCCCCTTCCTTAGCTTCTTCAACCTCTCCCAGCTTCTCCTTTCAGATTGTCCTAGCCTCTCCTGGCTCCAGACTTTCTCCTGAGCCTTGCAGAAGAGGGGGTGATGTCAGGGTCCCTCTGTGAATGTTTCATACTGGGGGCACCTCCCTGAGGGTTTCTGTCCTTGGAGCTAACAGGCCTTGGGGCTGGCGGAGGAGGCTCTGTGAGATCTCAGTGCTGTTGAGAGACCCCAAGAGTTTCCTCTCTTTTCAGTCCATCTACCTTTCCAGCGTCTGCTGATCCTGCCTGATTCCTGTCTGCTTCTGGACTGTCCTGACCTCCAGAGGGCAGCTCGCTGCTGGAGGGCTTGTTGCTCCAAGTGACAAGAGACCTCCTGCCCTCCTCCTAGCACTTCTGCTGGGTAGAGAAGCACGTCCAGGGATCCCCTCTCCAGCTGCCTCCTCATCTGGGAATGAGTAATGCAGGGCTGGGCCTCCTCCCTCCTGCTTAGCCACTAAAAGATTCACAATAGAAGGTGGATTTGGAGATTGTATCCCCTCACTCAGTTCCTTTGTGATGTTCATTAAAACTTTCCCACTCCTTGGGACCAAAAAAAAAAAAAAAAGACAGACATATAAATGATATAAATGCAATCTTAAAGTATGTAACTTTTTGGGACTGGCTTCTTTTACTCAACATAACACCTTTGAGAGTCATACAAATTGTATTTTAACCATCTGTTTTTGATCTCTTGTGTTTTAGGTCTGCCTTCATTCAACAATACAATGCTTTCAATCCAGAGATTAGAACCTTTTATTATCTGTTGTTCAAATCTTATTAAAAGCCTTTATTTTAGTCTGGCTTATTTATTTGCAAGGAATAATTATCCACTTAACATACCTAAGAAAATAGGAGTTTATTATAAGGATGCAGGGCTTTCCTGGGAATTATAAAAGAAAGTTCTCAGCTTAGCCAGCTTTGGAAATAGGATGTTGTTTTGTTCCAAGGCAACTTTTGGGGAGCTCTCAGGAGCTGCATGGTCTTTTGCTCACCCTGTTTCTCTCTCTGTGTGTATGTGCTCTGTTCTCACTCTTTACCAGCTAGCTTCTCCTGATTATTTATGGCATCTACCTCCTGCTCTCTTTAACTTCAGCACATAGCCATCACAGCCATGTGGTGCTTACTTCTTTAAATTCCATGATTGGCTCTTCTCATTTTTCAAACCAGGCTTTACAGGTTTCTGACCATCTGATGAAAAGGTTGCCCTTGGTAATTGCCCACTCTTGTTCTAAACAACTGTGCCCAGGTGCTGGACAATATAGTGGTTTCGTGGAGTAGATTTCCTTGGAAGGCAGAGAATTGGAGGGTGGGGCAGGTAATGATTGACAGCTTGAGTATTGTCCCTTAAGAAAGCATTGTTTATGAAGGACTGTCAAAAGGTCCATTCGCTTAATCAGGTATTCTGTCTTCATTCTTTGATCAAACCAGTTCATAGGAAAGGTGCATTTAGGCTGTCCTGCTTGGCCTCCAGCAGACTGCTTTCACTGAGCTGCGTCTTGTTATCCTGTTGGCTTTCACAGAGAGAAATGAAAAGAAAAAGTTCTGTTGAAACTGTGACAGCGTTTTCTGTGGAATGGATAATGTCCTCAGCTTCTGATAAGAAACTCTGCATGAGAAATTTATTTTAAAGATAAATTTAAGGACATACTTTACCTCTCCCAAGGAAATTGGCATACTTCCCTCCTCTTAATCAAAGAAAACTGGGTAATTTACTGTCTTAGTTTCCTGACTACTTAGACAAATGCTACACAACAGGTTGACTTAACAGCAGGAATTTATTGTCTCACTATTTAGAGGCTAGAAGGCTTGCTTCCTCCCAAGGTCAGTAGCATTCTGGTTGGCCAACAATCCTTGGGTTCCTTAGCTTTCTGCATCACATGACCATACCCTCTGCTTTCTCTTCTGGGTTCCATTGACTTCCAGTTTCTGGCTCCTTCCCATGCCTTTTTCTCCTACAAAGTCTCCAGTAATAGGATTATGACACATCCTGATGGACTTGACTACATTTTAACTAAAAATAACATCTTCAAAAGGTCCTCACAACCAAAGGAATGGGATTAAGAGTGAGAATATTGTTTTTTCTGGGGTACATAATTCAATCAGCTACACTCTGTGTTGGTTTCCAGGAAATTAAGCAAAGTTTAATTTTTTTCATTTATTGAAATATATCACTAATACATAAACATACATAAACAATTAATGTATAATAGTTGTGAAATTATAATATAAACATATATAACATCAAACAATCATATATAACATCTCACCCTACCACCTTTTAAACTAATGATTAAAGAGCATTGTCAAAATATTACTACTACACAAAAAGTATTTTTCCCCTAACCAATCTGATTATTATTATCTTTATATCGTTTATATATGAACATACAAAAACAATTAAGTGTATAGTAAAAGTTGTGAACTTACAAGGCAAATATGCATAACATCATACAAGGGTCCCATACATCAACCTTCCACCATCACCTTGTATTGTCATGAGACGTTTGTTACAAAC
Source organism: Dasypus novemcinctus (assembly GCF_030445035.2). Lineage (NCBI taxonomy): Eukaryota > Metazoa > Chordata > Mammalia > Cingulata > Dasypodidae > Dasypus > Dasypus novemcinctus. The sequence goes on from NC_080675.1 coordinate 43,994,869, forward strand.
TATGAAAGAACATTGTCAAAATCTTACTACTAATTATAGTTTTTTTCTTACACTTTGTGTATTTTTCCACCAACCCACCCTATAATTATTTTTTAAATGTATTTTTTAATGACAGAAGTTGTAAACTTATAAAACAATCATGCCCATGTGCAAAATTCCCAAACAACACCCCTCCCTCAATATACCACAATGTGGTGTGTCATTTGCTACAGGTAAAATAATATCATCTGATTTTTATCATGTCCATAGTGTACATTTGGCTCACATTTTCCATACTGCCTCAGTATCCACACAGTACATCTTTTGCATAGATGCAAGACAATTATGTTATTACTACTAACCACAGTCCATAGGTCACTCCAGCTGTATTTTTCCCATTCTTCTCCACATTCCCAACACACTGCAGTAGTGATATACATTTGTTCTAGCTAACAAAGGACACTCTTGCACCTGTACCATCAACCACAATTCTCACCCACCTCTTGGTTTACTGTGCTATCTAGTTCCTAGATTATTCTCAAACACTCTGTCAATTGGCATTTATATAACTGGACTACCATTTTCAGTCACATTCCCATTTAAAAACTAGCTGTTACTCACTGTGTGTTACCATCCACTCTATACATTTTCACAATTTTACAGTAAAGCTAATTAAAACTTCTATATACATTAAACATCAGTAGTCTACTCAGTCCTTCTCTTATCTCCTTTAAGAATCCACCACCTACCACCAGGTCTTGAGGATATTTTCCAATAATTTCTTCTAGAAGTTATATGGTTCTGGCTTTTATTTTTAGTCTTTTGATCCGTTTTGAGTTAATTTTTGGATAAGGTGTGAGATAGGGGTCCTCTTTCTTTCTTTCAGCTATGGATGTCCAATTCTTTCAGCACCATTTGTTGAATGGATTGTTCTGCCCGAGCTGTGTGAACTTGACAGGCTAGTCAAAAATCACTTGACCATACCTGTGAGAGTCTGTTTCTGAACCATAAATTTGGTTCCATTGGTCTGTTGTGTCTGTCTTTAGGCCTCTACCATGTTGTTTTTACCACTATAGGTAGGTATTGTGATTTAAAGACTGGAGATGAGGGTTCACTTTTCCTTTTTATGATGTTTCTGGCTATTCAGGACTCCTTACCCTTCCAAATAAATATAATGATCGTGTTTTCAAGTTTTTCTTTAATGCTGTTGGAATTTTTATCAGGATTGCATTAAATCTGTATATCAATTTGAGTAGAATTGACATCTTAATGATATTTAGTCTGTCAATCCATGAGTATGGAATGTTCTTCCAGTTATTTAGGGCTTTTTAAATTTGTTTTAACATTGAGTTGCAGTTTTCTGAATACAAGTGCTTTACATCATTAATTAGGTTTATTCCTATTTGAGTTTTATCTGTCATATTTTATTTTCACCACTCTTTTGACACTTTTAGTTACTTTTATTGATATAATCTTCATTTCTAGACTCTCTTCCAGGCCTCTCTCTCCTGTCTTTTCTTTTCAGGCTACAGCATACCCTTTAGTATTTCCTGAAAATCTGGTCTCTTGCTTAGAAATTCTCTCGGTTTCTGTTTATCTGTGAATATTCTAATTTTGCCCTCATTTTTGAAAGACAGTCTTGCTGGATATAAAACTCTTGGCTGGAAATTTTTCTCTTGTAGTATCTTAAATGTATCAGACCACTGTCTTCTTGCCTCCATGGTTTCTGGTAAGAAATCACCACTTAATCTTATTGGATATCCCTTATATGTTATGCATTGCTTTTCTCTTGCTGTTCTCAGAATTCTCTCTTTGTCTTTGTCTTTTGACATTCTGATCAGTATGTGTCTTGGAGTTAGTCTATTTGTATTTTTTTGGATGGGAGTATGTTGTGCTTCTTGGACAGGTATATCTATGTCTTTCAATAGTGCTGGGAAATTTTCTACCATTATTTCTTCAAATACTCCTTCTGCCCCTTTTCCCTTCTCTTCTCCTTCTGGGACACTCATGACACATATGTTTGCATACCTTTTGCTGTCATTTAATTCCCTGAGAACTTGTTCAATTTTTTCCATTCTTTTCTTCATCTCTTCTTTGGTATGTTCACTTACAGAGGCCATTTCTTCAAGCTCACCAAACCTTTCTTCTGCCTCCTCAAATCTACTATTATATGATTCCAATGTTTTTTTAAATTTCATTGATTGCACTTTTCATTCCCATAAGATCTGCTATTTTTCTATGTATGCTTTCAAATTCTTCTTTGTGCTCATCCAATGTCTTCTTACTATCTTTAATCTCTTTAGCCATCTCATTGAATTTATTAAGGAGATTTGTTTGAACATCTGTAATTAGTTGTCTCAACTCCTTGATGTCACCTGGAGGTTTATCTTATTCCTTTAACTGGGCCATAGCTTCCTGTTTCTTGGTGTGGACTGTAATTTTTTGTTGGTGTCTTCACATCTGGCTTACTAGAGTATTTTTTCTGGGTGTGGTTTTTCTCTCTAGTTTAGGGCTTCCTATTGTTTCTTCCTTGCTGGTTATGCAGTAGGAGCCAAGCATGTACTTGGTGTTGTAAGCTGTGGAGGCTCAAGCTGCCCTCATTGCACCAGGGACCAATGAAGCTTCTTCCAACTTTCTCCTTTGCTAGGGGTAGGGATAGAGTCACAGCTATATGGAATAATCCATGTGCAGGCCTAGACTGTAGCTGCCCAGAGAGAGTGATGGAGCTTCATATCCCTTTCTCCCCTACCTGGGGCAGTGATGGAGCTGCAGGTGGTTGCAACAATCTATGCAGAGCGGGTCCTAAGATGACCGCACTTGCCCTGGTAGACTTCTGATTTTCGGTCTATGCCAGCCAAAGTTCCTTGCAGGTACCTGTACAGGCTGGTCCAGGGCTCCTCAGTCTCCTCCCTGCCAGAGGTGTGGTTGAAGACTAGGCGGGCTGCAGGCCGATCTGCGGGAAAGAAACTGTCAGCCCGGCTTCCCCTCAGGCTAGGGGTGGAGTCAGAATGTGGCTACTGGCCTCTTTCTGACTTGGGCTGGTTCCCACTCCAGCTGTCCCCAGGGTTATCTCTTAGCCAGCCAAGTCTCCCATTCAGTAGCCGAAATCAGCAGCCAACTGTCTCCTCCTCCCCTGTTCCTGGGAAATGGAGCTTCCATTTCCCATCACAGAACAGCTCCTGGGGTGGCTTGCGCCACCAGAGTGGGATGATCACTGGCCTCCCTGGCTTGACTGGTAATTTTCCGGAGAGGCTGGCGCAGGTCCCGGCAGCTTCCTCCCTGCTGGAGGTGGCACTGGGGCCTAGGCTAGACTGCAATATGATCTGGATGGGAAGAAGCTGGTCCCCACCAGCACTGGGATTTTCAGTCTGCCCTGCTTCCCCTTGTGCCAGGCTGGAGTTAAGATGGCATGTCCTGGCCTCTTTCTGATCTGGACAGGCTTAAACCTTAGCTTTTCTCAGGATTATACTGTAGCCTCCTGAATTTCCTCATCATAGCTGAAATGGGTGCCCAACTGTCTCTTCCACCCCCGTTTTGGGGAAGTGGAGCTTTCATTTCCAGCCATGGAACAGCGCTGGAGGTGGCTTGTGCCTCCCATGGATGATGGGCACCGGCCTCCGAGGCGTGGAGTGCTCTACTTAACGAGTCTTCTCTGCAAGCAGGCAGTCTCCTCCTTCCACTCCCCAAAGGACTTTGCAGGATGTTCTTCTGGACTCCTGCAGCCCCCAAACAAGTACTTCAGCTAACTCCAGAGAGTTCTGGGTGCTCACTAACTGCCCTGTAGCAGGAGCTGACTCTAGGAGCTCCTTATTCCGCCACCATCTTGCTGGTTTCTCCTCAAAGTTTAATTTGAACAGCTGCCCAGCCTCTTTTGGACTCCATATCTGTGTTTTTGGCCTGGTCTTGATATATTCTTATTTTCCTTGATTCTGATTTTAAATGTACATTTGTTCCTTGTGATCCACCTTATAATATTTTAAAGAATGAAGAAGGACATAAAACAAAACAAAGTAACCCCCAAACAAACCAATTGACAAAACTGTGCTAGAAAGAGCAGTAGGCTATGGAGTTCCTGGACTGTTTGCTGTCTTGGTTGCCCCACTAGATCTCTTCCAATGGCAAAATGTTCACGGAGCCACAAATAATAGTCACAGACTTTCATGGTGCAGAAAACTTAAACAATCACCAAACACCATATATTAGGCATTATACCAAGTGCTTATGTATTTCAAAGCACCAAGCTAAACTTTTTACTTGCATCTTCTCATTTAATCTTCACAAGTCCCCAAGGAGATAGATTTTAAAGCAAGTTACTTAAAACTGACATAGTATCAGCTCCCTTAATAGTAAAAAGGAGATAATGCTTTCCTTCTAAGACTATTATAAAGGTTAAATGACAGCATATGTATATTACTTAACACAGTGTGTGACACATAGTAGGTATGCAAAAATATTAGCAGCCTTTCCTACCTTGGTCCAAATGTACATTGCCAGTAGCCCCCTCCTGTTATCTTCAGTGAACTCCCCATGTCTCAAACCTGATGTCAATACTGACTTTTACTTAATCTACATACCTCTCTAATGCTTTAGTTCTCTCATCTGCAAGTGCTTAACTTATCTGACTGTGGCCAGGACAGGAATGATGCCCAACATCCTTTGCCCAGTCACAAGAATAGAAGGCTAATTCCTGGTAAATAATTTTCAGAAATAAAGATAAGACTAATTGCATTAATTTGTTGCAGCCTCCTCTGGATCTGGGAATTACTTAAAGAAATGTTTGTTTTGTTTCTGCAAAAACTCTGTGGGGTTGACCCTGATGGACCACTTGGGTGTCATTTGGGGGGAAATAGGGATGGGAGAGGGGGTTTTCACTGAGCAGCTCTGGAGTCATTGCTGGTGACCTGACCTGCAGCCATCCCCAAGGGTCTCACCGATGCTCCTCTAACAGGAACTGCTCCATGTACTGTGGGACAGTTAGGAGCCATTAGGTCTTGACTGTGTCTCTATAATCTTTATTATAATCTACCATGTGGCCCATGAGCATTTAGCCAGAGAGACTGCTCCTGAGCAAAAGTGACACAGAACAGGTCAATAGCAGGTCAAACATTTTATAAATCCACTCGGAGATGTTTAACCCAGTAAGACTTGGCAAGGCATCACTGACAGGCAGATTTGAAAGGGTCACTGTGATCCTTTGCGCAGACTTCAGTGCAGGGAGCCATTTAAAACCCTCATTTCACCTCTACCTGAAACCCATTGAAGGGTCCTGATTCATTGAAAGAACAAAAGAGAATATTTATTCAAAACCCATGAGTTGCACTCACACTTCACATCCCTTTAATAAACCATGGCTGTGAGAAACAATATTTTCTCATTATTAATAATTTCCTGGACTTTATTCCATACCAAGCTGCCTTAAGACCAGGCTGATAGGAAGAATTGGGTTGCCATATCTTGAATTTCCACTCAGATGATTTAGAATGAAAGGTCTCAGTCAAATGTTTTTACTGATCTTCACCTCAGACATAGACTGACTGGGAATCTGATAGCACAAGGCGCTTCATTTTCTAGCCACTGAACTAGTCCTTAAACTTAGAATTACACAGAAAATTGTGGTTTTTTTTGTACCCAAGAGGGTCAAGGAATGAGTAATTCTTGGAAACCTTCTGTAGAGGCTCCAGATTCATGAGCTCTTATCCAGCCCCATGGACCTCCTGTCTAGCCTGGACTCTTCCAGAGAGTGGAAGTATCATTCCGAATCTTTGGGGCCTTTGGTACCATTCCAACTGGACTTCAAAAACAAAAACAAAACAACCTGTGTGCGTCCATTTTCAGAAAACCAGATATCATGAATTAGTAGAACCTGCAATTCCATCCAATACCTGATGCCTTCTCCTCTTTCAGAAATCCCTCTCTGGCAGCAGCAGAGGCCTCCCCAAGGAGAAGGGATGCTGAGCAAGTGAGAGATAGAAACTCTTGGTCTAGGAGGAAAGAAGCTAAAGGGAGAGAAGAAGTCAAACTAGAGCCTAAATGAATTACAAAAAAATAGCACATATCTAGATCTAGATCTAGATTGATTGATCAATTGACAGATTTGGGGACTACAATAAAACTCCCTTATAATGTGCCAAGTGAGTCTATAATTTACACATAAAAAGGAACAAGTAGCTACCTACTAAATTAATTTCATGATTCAATAATCAGCAATAACTAGCAATCTAAAAAGCCATGGTTTATTACAATTCATGGATGTACAGACTTATGGATTCATAAATCATCAGAACTGTACATCATCCATTTCCAGTGTAACCCCCTCATTTTGAAAGTTAAGACTTCGACCCCTAAAAAGTGGTAATTCATCCTCAGTTGTATAGCTAGTTGAGGGCAGGACAAGTGTTCTTTGCCAAATTAACATGGGAATGCAAGAGGGAATGTAGTATGGTGCAGAGAGCCTGGGGTTGTAGTTTGAAGACAGGCTTAAAATTTTATGTAGAAGCCCTGTGTGGGACAAAGTGTACACAAAAATGTAAACTGTAGTCCATGATTAATAGCAATGCTTCAATATGAGTTTATCAATTGTAACAAATGTATCACACTATTGAAGGGAGTTGTTAATGTGGGAAAGTATGGGAAGGGGAGGGAGTGTGGCATGTGGGAATCCCTTAAAATTTTTATGCAACATTTATGTAATCTAACGCTTCTTTAAAAATTTTTTAAAAAATTAAAAAAAAAGAAATAAAATAACTAGCATATGGCAAGACAAAAACAGGAAGAAAAATGTTCAGTAAACTTTCTCTCTTTTTTGGGGGGCGGGGGAAGAAGAGAGCTCTATATACTATGATCTTGTGCCCTGCCATAGTAGCTTTGTTGTGGATTTGTCAGGATTTTTTGTATATAGTATTATGTTATCTGCAAATTGGGAAAGTTTTACTTCTCCCTTCCCAGTTTGGATGCCTTGTCTTTTTTTTTCTTGTCTAATTGTACAATGTTGAATAACAGTAGTGACAGTGGGCAGCCTTGTCTTTTTCCTGATTTTAGAGGGAAAGCCTTCAGTCTTTCCTCATTGAGTATGACATTAACTGTGGGTTTTTCACATATGCCCTTTATTGTGTAGAGGAAGTTTCCTTCTATTCCTAGTTGTTAATGCCCTGGCCAGCGGGGCAGGGAACGGGGGCTCGTGGTCGCGCGGAGGAGAATGGTGAGAAAGGAGACACGAAGAATGACAGCGAGACAGGGTGAGGATCAAGCTGCAAAGTTTTATTGTGAGAACAAAGCATTTATACTCTTGGGAAGGGGAGGGGTAGTGGGAGGAATGGCGGTTAGGGATTGGCTATTGCTGTTACTAGGGGAAGTGGCAGGGTTTAGGGATTGGCTATTGCCGTTGCTGGGGTGGAGGGCAGACTTCAATTTCGCGCCTTGCGCCTGCGCGTTACTGTGTTAGCCTGGACAGTGGCGGGAACAGAGAACAAAGGAGCAGGGAGGGAGAAGAACCAGGAAATGGGCTCCGCTCTGGCGGCCATGCTATTGGCATCGCTGATCTCAGTGCACGCCCTCACCAATCGTCCCCAACACCTAGTTTTCTAAGTGTTTTTAAATTTTTTATCATGATGGGGTGCTGTATACTTCCAAATGCCTTTTCTCTATGAGATCATGTTTTTTTCCCCTTCATTCTATTAATGTGCTGTATTACTTAAATTGATTTTCTTATGTTGAACCACCCTTGCATACCTGTAATAAATTCCAATTGTTCTTGTGTATAATTCTTTAAATATGCTGTTGGATTCAGTTTTCTAGTATTTTGTTGAGGATTTTTGCATCTGTATTTATGAAAGTTTTATGGTTTTAGTCATTTGTGTCTTCTCTTTTTTTCTTCATCATTCTAACTAAAGGTTTGTTATTTTATTGATCTTTTCAAAGAACCAACTTTTAGTTTTGGTGATTCTGTTTATTGTTTTTATTATCTATTTCATTTATCTCCACTCTAATCTTTGTTATTTCCTTCCTTTTGCTTGATTTGATTTAATTAGCTCTTCTTTTTCTAGTTCTTCCAGTTTTGAGGTTAAGTTTCTTCCTTTTTAATGTAAGCATTTAGAACTATAAATTACCATTTCAGCACTGCCTTTCCTACCTCTCCTAAGTTTTGGTATGCTGTATTTTCATTTGCCTTAAGATAATTCCTGATTTTCCTCATAATTTCCTCTGCAACCCATTGGTTGTCCAAGAGTATGTGGTCTAACTTCCACATTTGTGAATTTTCCATTTTCCCCTGTTATTCATTTATAGCTTCATTCCACTGTGGTCAGAGAAAATACATTGTTGTATTTCAATATTTTAAAATTTATTGAGTCTGTTTTGTGACCTAAGACATTGTCTATCCTCGAGAATGATCCATGTGCCCTTGAGAAGAATATGTATTCTGTTGCTGTTAGGTGAAATGTTCTATTAATGTCCATTAGGTCTAGTTAGTTTAGAGAATCTTTCAAGTATTCTATTTATTTATTGACCTTCTATCTAGGTGTTTTATCCATTTTTGAAATTGGTATATTAGTCTCCTATTATTAATGTAGAACCATCTATTTCTCCCTTCAAATCTGTCAGTATTTGTTTCATGTATTTTGGAGCTCTTCCATAAGGTGCATATATACTTATAATTGTTATATTTTCTTGTTGAATGGACCCCTTTATCAGTATATAATGACCATCTTTGTCCCTCATAAAAATTTTTAAAATATTATTTTAGATGATACTAGTATAGCTACTCCAGTTTTCATTTAGTTACTGCTTGCATGTTGTATTCCTCCCCCCCCTTTTTTGTCTTAATTTTTAAAATATTACATTAAAAAAATATGAGGTCCCCATATACCCCCCACCCCATTCCTCCCCCCATAACAACAATCTCCTCCATCATCATGAGACATTCATTGCATTTCGTGAGTACATCTCTGAGCACTGCTGTACCTCATGGTCAATGGTCCACATCATAGCCCACACTCTTCCACATTCCACCCAGTGGGCCATGGGAGGACATACAATGTCCAGTAACTGTCCCTGCAGCACCACCCAGGACAACTCCGAGTCCTGAAAATGCCCCACATCTCATCTCTTCCTCCCACTCCCTACCCCCAGCAGCCACCATGGCCACTTTCTCCACAACAATGCCATATTTTTTTGGATTACTAATTACAATAGTTCATGAATAGAATATCAGTAAGTCCACTCTAATCCATACTCTATTCTTCCATCCTGTGGACCTTAGAATGGTTGTGTCCACTCCATATCTATATCAAGAGGGGACTTAGATTCCACATGGATGCTGGATGCAATTCTCTTGCTTTCAGTTGTGGGCACTCTTGGCTCCCTGGTGTGGTGGTTGACCTTCTTCACCTCCATGTTAGCTGAGTGGGGTTGATGTGGGCTATGGGTGGAAGGCTCTTTGTCTCTTCAGAGATAACCTAAGCTGAAGGCTGTGGGTGTGGAACGGTAAGAGGCTGCAGTCCTGCCCTTAGGGACAATGGCAACAGGCTCCAGTCCCAGGAAACAGTTTAACAATGCAAGGGCTATAAACTTTAAGTATTTAGGGGAAATGCAAAAAGTAAATATGCTAAAAGCTTATCTAGAATATCTAAAGAGTCCATGCTAAAAGCTTACCTAAGATGTGGAAGATATATATGCTAATTAAAGCCTATTGAGAACTGAAACAAAGGGACCATTTGGCCTTTCCTCTCTGTATAAAAGACGTTTGAAAATCTTGTTCGGGGCTCGGGATTCAAACAGAAATCTCCTGAGTCCGGCCAGCCGTCAATAAACCATTTTTCCTTCTCAAAATCATTCCTGAGTCCTGGCCTCTCTATACTCAAATAATTGAACTTCTCTCAAATTCTACAACAGGGTAAGTCCAATAAACCAGTGTGTAGGAGTTGCAAGTCTGTTGAAGCTCAGGGCCTGGCTATCACATGGTCAGTCCAGAGATTCAGGTCCCCTGGGTATACATTAAACCCCAGCACCAACTACAGATCCAGCAAAAGTAAAAGGAGAGACTTGTGGACAAAGATCACATCTAAGTCCAGCTCTATCACACAGAAACACAAACTCCAAAGTAGGGCCAACTGAGATGGCACTGAATTCCATCTGCCATGACCAAAGAACCTGTGGGTCTCTGTAGCCCTCAGCAGAACTAATACCTGGGTTGTATCTACTTTATCTGTCTCTGGAACTCTGCTCAGGTGTGCATAAGGGCAACCCCTCTGATAACCTCCCAGCTCTTTTTGGAGACTCATAGCCATATAAACTCATTTGTCCTTTCCGTTTCCCCCTTTTATTTAGGTCAAAAAGCATTTTTAACTCCTGGTATTATATGTAGGCTGAGATATTCTGCTGGTCCAAGTTGACCCTTTTATTCAAGGTCATTTTCTAGTTACAGCATCAGCTGGTACTTGGTAGTAATCCCTCGGCACCAGGGAGGCTCATCCCTGGGAGTCAGGTCCCACACTGGGAGTCCTTTCTCCCCCTTTATATCAACCTACTTAATGTTTGATAAAAGTACCCACTTGGGTAATTACAAATACTAGTACTATTATATAGTATTTTCAACAGTCTTGTCTTCAAGTTCACTGATTCTTTCTTTTGCCAGCTCCAATCTGCTGTTGAAACCCTTTGGGGAATTTTTCATTTCAGTTATTGTGGTTCTTCAATTCCAGTAGTTCTGTTTGGTTCCTTTTAAAAATTTCTCTTTATTGAGATTATCATATTGCTCATTCATTGCTTTCCTGATATCCTTTAGTTCTATCTGTGTATTTTCCTTCATATCCTTGAGCATATTGAAGATCATTTTAAAAAAAACACACATTTTTCTAGTGTGTCCATAATCTGGTCTTCTTCATTTATATTTTCTGGATTTTTAACCTTTTCTTTATGAAAGGACACCATTTCCTATTTCTTTGTCTTGTAATATTTGTAAACTCTAATATTTTAAAATGTTAACTCTGGTGTTTATTCCCTGAGATGTCTGTTTCTTGAGTTTCTATCTGGCTAGTGATATGACAGAGATTTCCTTGAGTGTCAGCTAACAAAAACCGAGTGAACCTAAGCAAAAACATCTTTCACTGTCTTTACAAGTTGGCTTTGTATTGTCTGGTACTCTCCTTTAGAGTTCAGCCCTCCTATTAAGAAGAGCAGCCCAAGGTAAATGCAAAATGCAGGGTCCTCCCTGTCTTTTCTGGTCTGTGTCTTGTCCTGGGCTTGTGCTTTTTAGTAGCTTTAGGAGTTCTTGTCGACATGAATTTGAGTGCCCCTTCTACTTCCCAGGAGACAGACCTTCTCCCTCTCCTGGTGTACTACTGCAGGATTTAAAGCATATAAACCTTTGCCTCAGGACATCTGCTTTCATTTATTTCTTACACTGCTTTCATTGTCTCAAGCTGCTTTTGTCTGGAGGACAAATTGGGGGATGGGGTGGAGCATGCTGCAGAAAAGTTTCCCAAATAAGTCTTCCAAAGCCTGGACAAGGACAGGAACCCACAAAGGGAGTACCAGATGGCTCCAAACTGCCCTGAGGAAGGCATGAGGGAGGGCCAGGAAGGGCACCAGGGGCTTCTTCCCTGGCTTCCCAAGGCTGAGGTTTGTTTACCTTCCCAGCAAATGCAGCCCTTCAGCTATCCTCATAGCTCCGAGAAAGAGTACCTCTTTAAGCCTCTTCTGCTGCCTTTGTCCAGGGTGGGTTGCAACAATAGCAGGCCTTAGACCTAGGCCCCCAGCAGCATGCAGTAGCTAATCAAAAGTACTGATCAGCAATTGGACTGCACCCCCAACCCTGTATCTTGGGGAACTAAATTTTTATGTCCCTCTCTGGCACCAGCAAGTTGTGCTAGGGGTTGGATCCCACTGCTGCCCTCCGTGAGAGTGGGGGATGGGCAACGGTAACCAACTCAGGAAGAAAGCAATTCACTGGTATTTACTGTAACTTACCAACCCCTTACTCCTGCTTTTCCATGGATGCTATAGAGTATTCTACTGGGTTCTGGAGTATTGAAATAGTTGATTCAGATAATTCTTTCCTACTTATTAGTTGTTCTGGTGGAAGGACTAATTCCTGGAGCTTCCTTGCATTATTTTGAGTCTTTCATGGACCCCAGAAAATCTTGTTCTTAAAGCAAACCCATTCCTGTACCTTTAAATCCATTGCAGGTGGAACCTTTTGATTAGATTCAATTAAGGGACCTTTTGGTTGGATTGCAGGACTGAGGGTGGGTCTTAATCCTCTTCCTGGAGTCTTTTATAAACAGAGGACTAAAAAGATGCTCACACAGAAAAAATCTGCAGAGACAGAGAAACCCTCAGAGGCTAAGAGAGAGGTCCTAGAACCTGGAAGCTAGAATCAGCAGAGAAGAGAGTAACCAAAAGAGGCACCCAGGAGACTGAAAGAGATGAGGCCCATGGGAGGAGGGAGAGATGAGACATATGCCTGAGTGCCCACAGCTAAGTTTAGGGAAAAAGTAAGCCTGGAGAATGCAGAGAACAGCAGAGTCACCATTATGCCCTGCCATGTGCCTGATCACCCACAGCTAAGTTCAGAGAGAAAGCAACTTTAGATGATGCCACCATGTGCCTAATTGCCCACAGCTGCAACTTGGTGATACAGGAGCTCTTGATGATGCTTTGATCTGGACACTTCCACAGCCTTAAAACTATAAGTTTTTAACTTAGTAAATTTCCATTATCAAAGCAAGTCCATTTCTGATATATTGCTCCCAGTAACTTTCACAAAAAACAATAAAACCTGGCTCCCAGCCATAAGCTTCCTATTCTGTCATCTTCCCTCAATTCAGCCCCCTTCTCTTTATTATCCCGAGACTCCCAATCTCCTTACTTTATCATCTCCTTTTTGGTTTGTTTTCCAGATTTTGTTCTTTCTTCTAGATTTTTAATTCTCACCTTTTTTCTTGTTAGTTCCTTCCATTTTGTAACAAAAAGTCTTTGTCAATGTGTCTTGATTTTTAGGTCTTTTTAATTATTCAAGGTCAATGCATGGTTGGTAATAAACAGTCTGTATGGCAATGACAAACATATTCAAAATTGTCATGCAGGTCTGTAGCAACCCGTAGTTGAAGTCTTCTTCAGTATGTGAAATCAAAAGGGGCAAACTAGCTATTTGGAAATTCATCTAAGATGTTCCATCTGTGTCTTAAAAGCATCATGACATTTCACAACAGAGTAAGTAAGAATGCATAAGATAAGATGTGATGGTTAGACTAATATGTCAACTCAGCCAGGTAATTGTGCCCAATTGTTTGGTCAAGCAAGCACTGGGCTAATTGTAATACAAGAACAATTATGGGCTTTAGTCATCTCTGAGTTTACTGCATAGATGACTGATTACATCAACCAGAAATACTGCTATCAGCAAAGAGTGATGTTTTATCCAATTAGTTGAATGCCTTAAAAGGGGAAGTGATTTCCGCATTCAGGGAGAATTTCCTAGCTCATCTTTGGACAGCCAGCATCTCCCAGAAACTCATCAAGGACCTTCATTGGACTTTCCCTGGCTTGCAGCTCCTGGTTTGCAGCCTCCCTGTGGAACCTGTACTTGCATGTCCCCATGGTCACATGAGAGAATCTTATAAATCTCATGCTATTTACAGATATCTCCTATTGACTCTGTTTCCCAAAAGAACCCTGACTAATACACAAGATGTGGCTTTTGTCATCAGTTGGTCCTAGGGGAAAACCATGAGTTTTCCAGGCACATGAGATTTCCTCTGATCTAAATGGAAGGTCTCATGTAAGGAGAAGCCATACTTTCATGTGCTGGCATCAAATACCTGTCAGGTGGTCTGCTTGGACCGACAAGTTCCTCAGGAAAAAGTATCTCAGTAGGCGCAATGATGAGGGGTCTGCTTTGGGCTCTCCTGGTGGCTGCTCATAGCGGGCTCCTCAGACCTCAAACCTGATACCTAGGCAATAACTCCTCACAATGCAAAACTGATAAAGGAGAATAAATTCCAAACCAAACCAAACCAAACAAAAACGAACCCAAAACAAAACAAAACACAAAAAAACCCTCATACCTCACTCCTTATACCTGGATTCCGTACCTCACATCTTTTACCTTAGACTTGGCTCCTCAGACCTGGCTGAGTGCTTACAGAAGGAGAGTTGAGATTGACCTAGCCTCTTGGTCACCCTGGGTCCATTTTTCTGCTTTGCTGAGAAAGGATTCAAGGAACTAGAGGCCTCTTCTCTAAGGACCTTCATATGACTTACAATCACAGGAAAAGTTTGACTGGGAAACATTAAAATAAATCCATCTGCTTATCCCTCCTGTTTCATATTTGAAAGATAAGGCAAGGCTCATTTTGTGTTTTCTCTTAACAACAAATTCTCTTCAGATATCTGGTTCACTTTCTTTAGTAATTTATGCATTTTCAGCTCAGTGGTTTTCTGCAGAACCAGCCTTTCATGAGAAACTAGAATTTTCCCAGGGAGAAAATTGCCTTCTCTGTCATTGTATTCTATATTTAGTGAAAAACCACCTGTATGACATGACCTGAGTCTCTACATCTAAAGCAAAGAAGCTGTACTTATAAAGGACATCTTTTGTGATGGTTAAGAGAATGGATTTGAGAGCCAGGCTGCCTGGGTTTGAATCCCTATTTTTCACTTACTAATGGTGTGACCTTGAGAAAATTAACCCATCTGTGTTGCACTTTTTTTGCCTATAAATTGGTGGTGATAGTAATAGTATCTATGTCATGGAAATTATGTGAGTTAATACAGTGCCCAGCTATATGATACTTAGTGCTTTTCTGTAAGATCCCCTATAGGTTTAGAAGTTGCCCATAATATTATAATAATATTTTACTTTGGAATAGCTGTTTATTATTTATAAGATATGTCTCTCTATATTATCTTCCAGATGAGGAAACTGAGCCTGAAAAGTTAAGTGAATTGTTTGAGGACATACTTTTTAAGGAGAGAGGCTGAGTTAGAGCTGAATCTTCTGATTCCCAGTTCCTGGCACTTTCTATTACACAATGATACTGCTCAGCTGGGTATTGATGTTTCCCTCTTAAATGATCTTCCTCTTAACATCCTATATTAAAATAGTGCCACCATCTTCCCAAGTACTGATGCCACCATGAACTCAAAAGCATCTATGACATGTCTTCCCCCTCTGTATTAAATAATATAATACTACTTGCTGTAACAGATAGGCCACGAATCTCAGTGGTTTAACATAATAGTAAATTATTTTTCACTTGTGCAAAGTACAATATCAGTGTTCTCTGCTAGTGGGTATCCTTCCCTGTGGTCATTCAAGGAAGCAGATTTCTTCTAAAATGTCTGTATCTTCCTCCCAGACCTTGGGGATCTCTCCTAGGTGGGTAAAGAAGTCCTGGAGACCTTTTATTCACTTTTTAATTTCTTTGTTCTGTAGGAGACACACATAATTTCCTTTCACATTTCAATGGTGAAAACTAGTTGTGTGACCCCACCTAGGTGTGAGGGGGTCCGGGAAATGTAGCCTCTGGCTGGGAAGTCACTACTTGACAACGCTCTAGGGGAGCATGAATTTTTGATCATCAGCTAGTTATCTCTGCCACACTCATTTACCCCACTTTTAATCACCTACCAAGCTGTGCCTATTCTCTCTCCACTTGTTCACTTACATTGGTTCTCTCCTTCCATTCCCATTGGTACCACCCTAGTTCAGGTCCTATTCCCTTCTCTACACTTTCCCATCTCTGCCACATGCCACAGCCAGATTAGTAATCCTGAACTCTTACAAAATATCGGTTTTCATTGGCTCCATTCAGCAAAACTCAACAAATGGTGATTGGGCTCCTATCTATGTATGACACAGTGTTGGGCACTGAAGGAACATATAAATGAACACTATTTTGTCCCATAATTTACTAATTTGTCCCTGCTTACATTTAGTAGGGGAGTCTAACATGCTTCCAATGAGTTATGAGCCAGGCTCAAGTAAGTGATAGGATAGAAGTAACACAAATTGCTATGTATATATATTGAAGGGAGATATTAAATACTCAGAATGAGAGAACAATCCTAGTTAAGAAGAAATAGAAGCACAAGACTTGGGAGGAGGTGATGAGAGTGTACTTAATTTCTAAAAGTGAGCTCTCATATCCAGTCCTGGGTGAATTCCATCTCAGAGAGCTGAGAGAATGTATGGTTGAAATTGTGTGACTGGGTAATCTTTAGGGTATGGTGGTGATTTAGAAAAGTGCTGAGAGATTAGAGAAAAGTAGAAGTCTGAATTTTAAAAAAAAGAGATAAAAGATTCTTTAGCTTATAATCCAATAAGTTGGATACCTATGTCTGGAAAAATTGTACAACTTACTAAAAGATAGATGGGTGCCAAGACTGGGCTCATTATGAACAAGTCATTTCAGATTGGTCTTGTTTTCTCTTTTTAAAATAAGGTAATTAGGCTTAAAGATCAAAAGAAGATATAGATTTAGTATATCTGAATTTCAGCTAGAATTTTTTTCATGTTTGACTGACAGTCTTAGGGAAAACTTGGAGCAATGTGGCCTGGATGTATGATTTAGTAGATTTAAGTTGTCAAATGAATTAATGTAAACATGGAGGGAGGAACATACAGGGTATTTTAGAACTTGTCATTGGTCTTTTTTTATAATTAATGATTTTGGTGTAAGACTTGATACTAAAGTGTAAGGGTGATGTGAATTTGGGATCCAAGCTAATATCTTTAAGGTAGTGACTTTTTCTTAAAACTCTCTGGGTAATTTTCTAAACCTGAGGTTGGAATGAAAGGAGATAAATGAGATATTGTCCTATTATGAGCTTTTCCCTCTGTATATATTTATCTCCTTTGGAAAAGATAAAAGCCAAGGAATTTCTAATTATATTTTGGCTCAAAATTGTTCAGGTACTGAAAGTTAACTTGGTATCAATCGGTAAAATTCAGGAAGAAGGTTTTCTTGTTTATTAAATTAAAAAGAAAAAGAAGTGATCAAATAGAAGTTATATCCTGAATCCTCTGCCTAGATTTCAGGAGGAAATAATTCAATTAGTTAAACCTTCCTCCATCCCTCTTCCAAACCCTACACAGTTCTCTCCTTGTTATTGATGGCATTAGGGAAAAAGTGAGAAACTGGCTCTGCTCTGATGAACTGAGTTTGGAAATTCAGCATGAATGTCTCAGCCCTGGGCACTGACTGCTGTGGTCATGTTGGCAGCATCAGGATGATGCCTGGAGGCCCAACCCTACTCCTGTGGGAATCAGAATGAAAAAAGGAGACCTTCTAAGCTGAACCATGGTTCAGGTGGAGGAATTAAAATCATGCCACCATACGCCAATTCCACCCCAAGGAGAAGAAGCTTGGACTGTGAGCATCTTCTACTCTCGATCCAGGGACAGGGGAATATTGGCTGGTTTCATGCTCCTAATAAGTGGACTTCTTTTCTTTTACAAGTGCCCAATGCCGAAGAGAGCTTAATTCAGTTGATCCTGTAATGGGCTGCCCTCGGAGTGAACAAGGACCCATATCTGGAAACATTAAAACAGAAGCTATATGGCCCCTTGCCAGCGATGTCGTAGAGGGAGTTCCTATGCAGGGCATAGGGCTGAAAATCTTTGAGGAGGAGGAATGTTTGAACTTCCCTTTGGGTACCAAAAATATTGAAATTTCAGACTTGCCACTTAAAACCTCCTTTCTATGGTTCAGAGCTCAGGCTTCACTGTAAGAAATATCTGAGTTTTAATTCCAGCTCTACCACTTAATTTTAAAACATTGAACAAAATAGTTCACCTTTCTGTGCCTCATTTTCCTCATCTGTAAAGTGTGGATATAATAATAGTATGTCAGCTGTCGACTCTCCAAAAGACTACTAAAAGCCCTGTTGATTAAGCAAAGCTAAATTTATTAGACTTACTGCAGTAAAGAAGAACACCACATTGACAAAGGCTTTATAGTGTCTCAGAAAGGGGGAGTCAAGGGAGGGTATTTATCGAGTTTTAGGGCCTAGGCTGCATGACTTTAAGGTGAGTCTTGCTGGATAGGAGAGATTAGGATTGGATAGTGTATTAGTCAGCCAAAGGTGCTGTTGCAAAATACCAGAAATCGGTTTCTTTTTATAAAGGGTATTTGTTTGGGGTAGAAGCTTACTGTTACCAGGCCAAAGTTAAGTTACTTCCCACACCAAAGTCTTTTGCTATGTGTTGGAGCAAGATGTCTGCCGATGTCTGCCAGGGTTCAGGTTTCCTGGGTTCCTCTCTTCCTGGGGTTCATTTCTCTCTGGGCTCAGCCCCTCTGTTTTCTCCACAAGGTCAGCTGTAGACTATGAGGCTCTCTAGGCGTTGCCTCTCTTCACAAAGCCAGCTATAGACTATCAGGTGACAGACTCTGTCTCTATCCCTGGGGCTTCTGCCAAGTCTAAGGAGTCATCTCTATTCCTCTGTGTTCTTCTCCTGTGTGTTCACTTCCTGGATCCAGCTCAAAAAATCCCTTGTGTCCTCCTTCTCTGTGTCTTTATTTCCCCAGTCTCCATATCAAAACTCCAACATCAAAATTCCAACTCTCTTCTTTTGCTATGTCTTTTAACTGTGAGTCCCCACCCACCAAGCGGTGGGGACTCAACACCCTACTGACGTGGCCAAATCAAAACTCTAATCATAATTTAATTAAGTAAATGTGAAACTTCAGACACACCAATTTTATAAACATAATCCAATATCTATTTTTGGAATTCATAACTATATCAAACTGCTACAGAGAGTAAATGGCAACAGCTTTGGATTGGTTGGCACTGTGAGGCAGGGATCTTGAAGTGAGCTAAGTTAGTTGTTTCATAGTCTTATCTTCCAGAAGTCAGCATTTCCAGGAGCAAGTAGCTAAACTATTTTTGTATGATCCTAGTATTGTTTCTAGTGATAGGAAAGTATGTTGGTTTCAGTTCTCAAGTACTTACCTTATAAGGTTATTTATGAAGATTAAATAAAATAATGGAGAAATATAAACAAAGCACTTAGCTATGGCAGGTGTTCAGCAAATGTTAGTTAAATTAGCTATTATTGTCCATCCCTTTATATTCCCTATGCTACTTGTGGCCAAAGGAAACCCCACCTTTATATCTCAATGTCTTTGTATATATCATTCCCTCATCCCAGAATTTCCTCTCTCAATTTATGCTGTCTTAGAGAAATACATCCCAGTTTCAAAGCTGCTGAGTGTCATTTCTTCCAACCTGCCTTCCTTAACCCCTCCTTGATGGAAGAAACCTCTTTGTCTTCTGGACAGCTCATTTTTATTTAGAGCTCTTCTTTATCATTCACTGCTTTCTACTTTCTACCGATGATAATTATGTGCCTCTATAATCTCTTGTCAGATTACAGGATCATGCTTTCTCCACCATGTAACTTCCCAGAGTGCTTAGTGCAGATCCTTGTATGGAGTGGTTCTGTAAATGTTTGCTAAATTAATAAATGTAATCCATTATTTACCAAATGTCAATTTGAAGACCTTAGACAAGAATTGTAGCTTATAGGTTGCCTAAGAGTTAGCTCCTGAGAGCTTTCTCCTGAGAGGCTCAAATGTGGCCTCTCTCTAAGCGAAACTCAACATATAAATGGTTTACCTTCCCCCTGGCATGGGACATGACTCCCAGGGATGAGCCTCCCTGGCATTGAGGAATTTCTACCAAGTACCAACTAGCAATACAACTAGAAAAAGACCTTAACTAAAAGGGGAAAAAAGCAAAGACAATGAGTTTATATGGCTAAGAGGCTTCAGAGTGAGTTGGGAGGTCATTCCAGAGGTTACCCTTAATGCACATTTCAGCATGATCTCACTGACTGCCACAGTAAATATTGCCTAAAATAGCAGGACTCCTGAGAGCTCTGGAGATATCTGACACTAAAAGCAGGGCTGACCGCTCAGGAGTTTGGCATCATGTCAGTGGGTCCTACTTTGAAATTTATGCTCCGTAGGGTTACAGAGTTGGCCTCAGTTGTGGTTTCCCTACACATGGCTCTTCTGCCCCTTATATTTGAGCCTATAATTACTACTACAGTTGATAGATTTATGTGTAAGAGACTTAAATCTTTGGGCTTTCCATGTGCCAGTCAGGCCCTGAATCTCAACAGAGTTGCAACACTTACTCCCCATTTCTTTGGACTCACCCAGGACAACAAATAAGGAAATGATCATGGGCAATGACCATCCCAAGGAAGGGAGAGAGTCTACAACTGCAAACAAGATAGTCCCATCCATCTGCTTCGTGGGATCTGTTTAGTTACCCAAAGGGGTGCTGATGCAAAATACCAGAAATCTGTTGGCTTTTATAAAGGGTATTTATTTGGGGTAGAAGGTTACAGTTACCAGGACATAAAGCGTAAGTTACTTCCCTAACCAAAGTCCATTTGTCATGCATTGGGGCACGATGGCTGCTGACATCTGCCAAGAGTTCAAGCTTCCTGAGTTCTTCTGGTCCTGGGGCTCTATTTTTCTCTGGGCTCATCTGCTGTGCTCTCTCCACAAGGTCAGCTGTAGACTATCAGGTGAATGGCTCTGTGTCTCTCCCCAGGGCTTCTGCCATGTCTAAGGAGCTGTCTCTATTCTTCTGTGTTCTTCTGTGTGTTCACTTCCAGGGCTGCAGCTCAAAACTCCAAATCTGTCCTTTGCCATGTCTTTGCTCTGTGAGTCCCTGCCCACCAAGGAACAGGGACGGAATGCCCTATTGATGTGGTCCAAAGTCCTAATCATAATTTAATCAATTAAAAGTGATACCTCTGACAGACCAGTTTACAAACATAATCCAATAACTATTTTTGGAATTCATAACCAGTGCCAAACTGCTACAGGATCTAAGACCCCTGCCAGTTAGAGGCGGAGTGGGCATCACCCTCCCATAATCCTTGGGTTCGGGGAATGAATGATGGACTAGAGTAGATTTACTGCTATTCTACTATAGACTTATTATGAATCTAGCAATGGAAAAACTTTTATCATTGATTTGGAGGCAGTGGCCACTGGAGGTTCTGAGGGAAGGAAAAGGGGAAAAAGAGGTGTAACATGGGGACATTTTTGAGACATTGGAATTGTCCTGAGTGACATTGCAATGACAGGTACAAGCCATTATATATCTTGTCATAACTTACAAAGTTGTGTGGGAGAGAGTTTAAACTATAATGTAAACTATAATCCACCCTTGGTGGCAATGTTCCAATATGTGTTTATCAGTTGAAACAAATGTACCACACTAACGAAGGATGCTGTTAATGTGGGAAAGTGTGGGGGGGGTAGGGAGTGGGGCATATGGGAATCCCCTATATTTTTTATGTATCATTTATGTAATCTAAGAATCTTAAAAAAAAAATTGCAGTTTAAGGCAAAGCCTGTGTCTGTTTGCATACTTTGCACACAGTGGGGAATCCAATACTTTAAGCTATCTGTAAGTGTAACTGGAAGGTGCTGGCACCTATCCCCGGATGGTGACATGGAATATGGCATATGTGCAGAAATAGCAGACAGACAGTGGGACGTCACAGGAAAGGGTGGTGAGAGAATCCATGGAGCTAGGAATTAAAGTCAAAGATATGGGCAAAAGACAATTTCAAATATGAATAATTAGATATAATTCATGGCTAACGAACGAACTGTGAATTATACCCACTAGCAAATTCATATAATTATTCTGTTTCTCTTAGGTCATGGCCACTGCTTGTTGGGTTACCACATTTATCAACATTTCCCCTCCTGGGATCTGACAGGTTCCACATTATTTTTTAAGTTAACCTTGGAAATAGGGACCTAATTATTTAAGTTAGAAACTAACTATGTTAATTTAATATTTATTAAAGCCCCATACATAATTTATTAAACATTTTAATGGAAAAATGTCATATTGTTTTATAAGAATAGCTACCATTTTATAAATGTGCTTTATATAATGTGCTTTATTATACATTAATAGTTTACATTAACTCATGTAATTCTTACGACGTAACCCAATGAGGTAGGTATTTTTATCCCCATTTTCCCTGAAAGGAAACAGATTCAGGAGGATTAAGTAACTTGACCAAAGTCTCTTATCTAACAAATTGTGGCACTAAAATTTGAACTTAAGTCTGCTTCATCCGAAGTCACAATTTTAACCTCAAGAGTAATCGAATACATATAAAAGACAATAAGGTATTCATTTAAAAGTACGATTTTTTTTTTTTACTACATAAAATCATTAGGAGGTATCAGGGCAGACATTATGGGAAATGTATATGAATAGTAAATATAGAATTATATAAGTTTTTCTAAGAAACTTATATAGGCTTAATTTTATATGCATGTATATATAAACCCAAGTAATTATTTAAAAAAATCATAGTATATCAGATTTGCTCACAGGCACTTAGCTGTATCAGTTTTGCCCACTCACACGACATGTTATAGTAAGAGATTTATATTTATTCATTAATGCAGAAGTAACAGAACAGTCAAGAAATATCAGAGATTCAAAGTTTATTATTTTATGTACTTACATAAACCAAAAAGTATAAAATAAGCACAGATCCATGAATAGGCTCTGGGGTTTATATGTTTGTTTGTTTTTTAGTGGTTGTGCTAAGTTTTATTTTTCCTATCAAGAAGCCAAGCACGGCCACTGTTTTCATTTACTAACACATGAAAGTGGTCAAGGATGACAAAAGCTAACAATTGCCCTTGCATTTAAAGTTTAAACAGGATAATGTATATCTTCTCAAATGATTCTCTTCTTCCAGGAATTGTAAAATAGTCTCTTTCTTCAATCACTGTGCCTGCCCCTTCCTCACAAATTGACTGGGACTGTTTTACTAAACTGCTATCATTTTTGAGTGATGCTAGTTGTGATTTTTCCTGCACTTTTTTCCGCCTACTCCTGGGACGGTGGTTACCAGTCCTCTCCTGATTTCTGGTCTCATTTGGTCAGTTGAGCCACTGATGTCCATTCCTCCCTGGCAGGGTTTGCACCCTCAAACCTCTTAAAAGTACAGGCAGCCTGCAAGCTGTGCGGTGGCAGAAAGATTCTTTTGCTACAGTTCTGCTTTCCGCTGGTAGCTGACTTCATAGAACTTTAGAACACAATGTGAGCTTAGATATCACTTGGTTTTCTTTTTCATTTTATTGATTTGAAAAACTGAGGTCTTGATAGGCATCCTGAGACCAGCGGCATCAGCCTCACCTGGAACTTGTTAGAGAATGTACTTTCCTCAGGTCCACACTACATCTGCTGAATCGGAAACTCTGGGAATGGGGCACAAAGCCATCCAGAGGGTTCCGATTCATGCTATAGTTTGAGAACCACTGGCTGAGTTGTTTGTCCAAGGTCATGTAGCTGAGGGCAGGACTCAAACCCAGGTTTCCTGACACCTAGTTTGGAGCTCTTTCTGTTTCACCACTTTGCCTCTGCCCCTCCTAGAGCTTATACTACCTGTTTTGTTTGTTTGTTTGTTTGTTTGAACCCAAGACCTCATACATGGGAAACACATGCTCAACCACTTAACTATGTCTGTTCCCCAATGAGAGCTAGTTTTTCCACTTGTTTATTTCCTTGTTTTTAGGAGGTATTGGGGGTCCAACCTGGAACCCCATCATGCATGGGAAGCAGACATGTTTGTTCAACCATTTGAGCTACATCCACTCCCCACCTATTTTATTTTGTCTTTTTCTTATTGGCTTTCTTCCAGAATGCTGGCATTTATTCATGTAGTTTTAATGAGGTCCTGTCTAGCTGCCTTTTTCTTCTCTCGGCTTGCTGAGAAATTTAAGTTCAGAGGCTATTACCTAATTATATTAATTTCATGTTAGGATTTTAACAACAGTTTCTTCAAATCGAAGTTTTAGTTTGACCACAGACTCTTGCCCTGAGCAGAGGTACTGTTAGTTCTTCTGGCTCATAGATTTTCCTTTGCTTTTACAAGTAAAATTCAACAGCTGAGCAGACACGTTTTCTCTCACCCTTCTGGGTAGATGAGGAAGGCTGATGCCCTTTCATAGCAATTTTCTCTTTCTAGGGACAGTTTTCGTCCTAATCTGATGAAACCACATATCAGGATTATTCCTTTCAACTTCTCTCAAAGCGCCAGCCTGGTGCTGCTCATTGACCCCCCATGTTGAAAGAACAAGCTCCTCATAAACTTCTGAGGCTCTTCCTTTGCCTCAGTGCCACCACTAGGCAAGACAGATGCCCTCGTCTGAACTTCCTCTGCGGCTCTTCAGTGATGGATTCTGTGTGGCTGAGCTTAGAAGCCCGTTGTGGTCACAAGGCCCTGGCAGGAAGCTGGGTGATTTGTGACTTTTGCTTTCATGAAAGAAATTTGCACCAGAGCTAAAAGACATTTTTGAGCTCGACTGTTCTCCTACCTGGTGTAAAGCTTAATCTGGACCTGGGGGAACTCCAAGGGCCTGGGGAGTCCAAGTTTTCTATCCTTCTCCTTCTCCTCCTCCCCAGGGTAGCTGATTCAATCTGGTTCTCCTCCTCCCCAGGGTAGCTGATTCAATCTGGTGTTGACCCAGATGACACCAAATCTGGAGCTCCTGGGAGGCTGTGGGGTTTGGGGGCTGAACTCTGGAATGAAGAGTACTCAGAGACATGGTCATAGAATGGGCCCTTCAGGGTGAGGCTGACCCTGGGAACTGATCAGAACCAAGAGACAATTTCAGGAAATTTCTCCTAGGTACTTTGACCCATGACATTGGTCTATATGAGGTTAGATTTTTCAATCCTGAAAACTATGCATATTAATATTTATTTTGTGCCTCTGAGCATGGGTTGTTTAAATGAGTACCTCTTGCACGGTGACTCTGCTGATATAGGAAGCTACTGTGGGTCCCCTCTTGATATGGAAAGAATAACAAAGATAATAACTACCATTTATGGAGTACGTGTTACATGTTCCTTTAGTAGGCACTTTATAGACATTGTCACTGATCATTCTGTCCATCCTCCAAGGCAGATGCTGTTAGCTGAATTGTCCAGGTGAAGAAACTTTCTTGAGATTAAGTAATTTGCTCAAAGTGAAACACTTATTGAGGAAATTTAGTGACATTTTTCTCTTTTTTTTCTGTGAGGATTTGGTATAGTGATTAAGCCATGGACTCTGAAGCCAAACTGCTAAGTTCAAATGCTAGTTCTGGGAAGCAGATGTGGCTCAACTGATAGAGCATCCGCCTACCATATGGGAGGGCCAGGGTTCAAACCCAGGGCCTCCTGACCTGTGTAGTGAGCTGGCCCACGTGTAGTGCTGATGTGCGCAAGGAGTGCCATGCCACGCAGGGGTGTCCCCCGTGTAGGGGAGCCCCATGCGCAAGGAGTGCACCCTGCATGGAAAGCTGCCCCGTGTGAAAAAAAGCGCAGTCTGCCCAGGAGTGGTGCTGCACACACGGAGAGCTGACGCATCAAGATGACGCAACAAAAAGAGACACAGATTCCTGGTGCCACTGACAAGAATGCAAATGGACACAGAAGAACACACAGCAAATGGACACAGAGAGCAGACAACAATGGGCGTGGGGGGTGAGAAATAAATAAAAAATAAATCTTTAAAACAAAAATGCTAGTTCTGCCACTTGGTCTTATTTGACCCAGATTTACTCAGTCTCCCTGTACCTCGGTTTTCCTATTTGTAAAGGAGCCATAATAATGGTATGTACTTCATAAGACTGATAAAAAATTTAAAGTGTTAGTATGCATAAAGAACTTAAAATAGTGCCTGGCGTAAAATAATCACTCCATACAGGCTGGCCATTAAGAAAATGCAAGGTCAAAAAAAGGAACTACACCACATTATTTGCCAAATGAGCTAATCCTTTAGCTTTTCGATATGTCTAATATTCATTTCCTGGCTTTTTTCAGAGCTTGGTAATAAAACAGTCGTGTGCTTAGTAAGAAAGTCCAGGAGGGAATATGTAATTTTTACTTAGAGCAAATAAACCATTTATCACTCCTCTTTCCTCCTCTCTTCTTCTCCCACCCCTTGCAGAGTGCTCTCTGGGCACCCTGCACCTTTGTAACTCATGTGGCTACAAATCACACAGCAGCCCCTGCTGAATCCCATTTGCAGTACAAAGAGACTGCCAGGAAGGAAAGGGCTTAATTAGTAAGAGATGTCAAGGTACAGCCTTTACAAAAGAGCTAACTGAGCTGTGTTAAAGGAAGAAATATGATGAAAGCCGCACTACTGGGACCAGGAGGAGGCTTCTATTTCCTGCCCCTTTGCGTGCCATATCACATCCACTCAGATGTCCCACTTCCAATATCAGGGGTAATTCGAAACTGAGATTTCTGATGAGGAAGCCACAGAGCCATGGAAGAGCCATGGTGCTTAGGCCACTGATCTCTAGCGACTTTGGGCAATTAACATGCCAATTTGGGGAATAGGAAGGTGAAAACAGAGACCTATTTTCCAGAGCAATGTGTGAGAAACAGACATAGAAATAGTC
The DNA here is from genome assembly GCF_030445035.2 of Dasypus novemcinctus. NCBI lineage: Eukaryota > Metazoa > Chordata > Mammalia > Cingulata > Dasypodidae > Dasypus > Dasypus novemcinctus. The sequence continues at coordinate 44,021,307 of NC_080675.1, forward strand.
CATTATAAATACAACTAGAGATTTCTAAGCCTAAGCCTGGAAATAAGCACTATGGGAGCACAGCATTAACTGAGAGATGGATGTGGATGGTGATATAGGAACAGCTAACCAGAGGTGGGGATGGCTCAGCAGAAGTGGGACTTGACCACGTTACCATGTCTAAGGGAAGGAGAGGACGAGCAAAGGAATCAGAAGTCTCAGTTCTAACATTAGCTTTGCCATTTGCCAGTTTTGTGATGTTGGGTGAGTCTCTACAGTTGTGGGTTATACGTTTTTAAGGTCTTACGTATTAGTTTTAATAACTTTCACATATACACTAAGTTCCCTCCAGGGGCTTTAAAGAAGGAACTGAGAATCTTTAACAAGGATGGTTAAAAACTCTGGAAGGACTGGTAGGAGATGGCGCCGATATTTATGTGACTTAGTGGAATTTTTTTGTTTTCCCTTAATTCACATAGCCTACCCGATAATGGGTAGGCATCTTCTAGTTATAGGTATTCTGAAAACAATTTTCAAACTACAATTAGGTGGTAATTTACATCCTGGCTTTATTTGTGGTCATTAGTAAGGCTTGGATTGCATTTCCAGAACTGTAAATTTGAGTGTGTAGGGAAAACTCTTTGACCAAACTTCAATGTGTAGATTATTATGAACATTTTAGAACTAGCATTATGGTGTCAGGATTCTTGAGGGTGAGTCAAATTTGAGGTGATATGTATGCTGAGGAAACTTGCTAATTCATTCATTTAACACACTCTTAATGAGCTCTGACTGTGTTCCGGGCACTATGCTAGATGCTGGGGAGATGGCAGTGATGAAAGCAAGCTCCAGCCACTACCGAGCTGAAGTCTACAAGTGTGATAACTAGTTATATATGCCTTTACTAAAGGACATCATAAGTTTCATGATTGTGCATGTGGTGGGGTCATGTGTTTCATTTTCACCAATGGCATGTGAGTGGAAGTGATGCGTCACCTTCATCCATGGTTACTTTTCCACACTCACTCTTACCCTGTGTGCTCACTCTTACCCTGCCTCGATGACTCTGGAGGCCACACATTCCAGAGATGATAGCTACAAGATGGAGGAGGGCAGCCCTGCCAATATCAGACTGTGACAGGAGAAATAAGCTTTTAATGTCAGTGTCTTAAGAGACAAAGCACAGCTGTAGATGCTAAAGGGCCATGACAGGTAAATGCAGTATTTGTTCCTAGATTGGATCCTCTACTGGAAGGAGTAAAATGCTCTGACATAATTAGATCAACTGAGAAAATTGGAATGTGGAGGTTTATATTAGATCAAAAGCATTATATCAATATAAACTTATAAAGGTGATAATTGTACTGTGTATGCTTAGGAAATACACAGTGAAATATTTAGGGGTAAAGGGCCATAATTTATCCTCAAAATATGTGCAAGTGTATGCATATTTGTATGTAGGTATATGTGTGCATGTATAAACAGAGAGGTGAGAGAGAGCAAATGATAAAACAAATGGAGGAAAATGTTCACAACAGCCAAATCTGGTTAATGTTTATACAGGTGTTCCTTGTGCTACCTTTAGTTTTGTGACTTTTTGTAAGTTTGAAATTATTTCCAAATATGTTGAAAATTAAAATATTATTGTGTTAAGCCACTAAGTTTCGGGGTTTGTTTGTTGCTACAGCATAGCCTATACCTTTTTAAAAAGTATTCTTTTAATAGCTTTTTAGTTTATCCGTATTTAGGTTTTTTTTGTTTTGTTTTTTTGAGTTGGTTCAGGGATTGAACCCGAGACTTTGTGCATGGGAAGTAGGCACTCAAACCACTACCCTGCTCCCTAGCCCATACCTTTTTGACTTAATATAAGGGGAGTTGGGAACACATTGCAGCACTAACCAGCTTAGTTCAGTGGATTGGGGAATTGCTTTTGGAGGGAGGTGGTCTGAGAAATAAGCAAGCATTAGCCAGGAGAAGCAGAGCAACTATATATATGAAGGCTTAGTGGTGAGAGAGAGCACAGTGCATTAAAGGAACTGAAAGAATTCAGTACTGCTGGGACACAGTTTGAGGAAAGAAGAGGTGAGAGATGATGGTGAAGATGTAGACTAAACCATGTTAAGGCATTTGGACTTTATCCTAAGGGCAATGGAAAGACATGAATGGTTTTAAACAAGAGAGTTACATGATAATATTTATATTTTGAAATGATTATTTTGGCTACCGAATGGATTAGAAAGGAAGACTAGATAAACTAGGAGAATTTCAGGAGAGGAGAGATGGCAGCTTAGATCATGGTGGTGGGCATGGGGATGGAGAGATGTGGGAGATTTGAGAGCTAGTTAGGAGATGATGTTTATTGGCCTGGATGATTGACAATGGGAAATTGGATGGGCTATTAAAAACTCCCTGGTTCTGACGGGGAGGGGGCGGGGAATTGGTTGGATGGTGTTTTAGTTTGCTAAAGGCTGCCCAGGCAATATACTAGAAACTGATTGGCTTTTACAATGGGGATTTATTAGTTTTAAGATTTTAAAGCTTACAGTTTTGAGGCTGAGAAAAATGTCCATATCAAGGCTTTACCAGGCCATTCTTTTTCTCCCTGAAGACTGGCTGTTGGTGATTCTGGAATCCTTTCTCACATGGCAAGGCCCACGGAGGCGGTCTGCTGTGGTCCTCCCTCCTCCCCCAGGCTCCGTTGCCCACAGCTTCCTGCTTCACGGCTTTCTCTCTGCTTCTGTGTTCCATTGATTTCAGCGTCTGGCCTCCAGGGTGTTCTCTCTCAGCTCCTGGGGGTTTCTCTCTGTCACTGCAGCCCTCCCTCTCTACACATCTGTTTTAAAGGACTACAGGAAGATGCTTAAGACTCACCCTGGGTCATGGTTTACTGAAATAATCTAATCCAACAGCCCTTAACAGAATCTAACCTAATCAGAGTTTCACAATAGGTTGACACCCACAGGAATGGACCAAATTAAGAACACAATTTTTTGGGGTCCACAAAAGACTCAAACTACCACAGATGGTGTTGACATTCTCTGAACTAAGAGACCCAAGTAAGACAATCAGGTATGGAGAGGGAAGATAATGATTTTAGCTTTGGATATTTCAGTTGGGAATCCAAGGGAGAACTGTCCAGGAGGCAGTTGGATGAATGGGCAGGGAGCTGGAGGAGGTTAGGGTTTTAGGCAGAGCCGTGGGAACTATCATTACCTTTATGGGAATGGTAAGGTCACCAGGAAGAGTGTGGAGTAGAGAAAGGGGCTCAGGGAAGAACCTGCTGGTACATGAGGTATATGGCCTGGGAAGATCTGAGGATAAGCCTGGGCTCTAGTAGTGCCATTGCGGACAGGTTAATACCATTCTTGTGACTCAATTTCTCCCCTTGAATATTGGTCTTATTAAGTTATTGAAGTTCTGTGGATAGACAAGGGCCTAGATTAGATTTAGAATCTCCAAAGTAGTATGTTTTCACAATTTAAGGGATTTCTGCGTATTTAGTGGTTAAATATTTTTCTAGTTAGTGAGTGATCTGTTGACATCCTTTTTACAGATGGGGGTCATCAGGATTCAAGAAGTTTTAAATGCTTTACTTTCTTTTCCTCAGGGCCTTGGCTGACAAGCTAGGAAGGGGGATGCCATTTTTTTGGCTTTTAGACTTAGTGTAGTACCAAATTAATTATTCAGAGGCCAAGATATGTGACATGTGCCTTTTTATATTCTGTTCTGGGCTTTAATGCTTAATTTATTCCCTGGTTCAGTCAGTCAGGGCTCTCCTTTTCAGTGGTATGCTTTTTGGAAGGGCTACATGGAAACACACATTTTCAGTCAACTCATCCCTGACCTTCAACTCCTAACTCCCACTGATGCTTCATGACCCAGTTCAGGGGTGCTCCCCAGAAGCCACCTCTTACTCTTCCTCCCTTGGCTGGGATAAGTGCCCACGGGCAAACTTCCAGCAGTCTACTGACAAGGTCTGTTTCCCATGGTTCTCTCACTAGCCCATGAATTCCTTGAGGGCAGGGACTGGGTCTGATTTATTCATATTTGAAAATCCCATTTTGAGTACAAACCAGGGCTCAGAGAAAGTGTCCAGCCCCACGGTGTGCTCCACTGAGCAGAACTGATTGCAAACAGACACTCATTGAAGGGGCTGGGGGCTCAGCAGGTTAGAGCAGCCACCTCCAAAGCGGGGTGCACACGTCTCCGAAGTTGTCCAGCATGATCCATTGGGGAAGGAAAAGAAATTTTAGAATTTCTATTTATTAATACAACTATTTGTTTATCCCTTCACTTAAATTTCTATTTTTGAGTCTATTTTATAATAGATAAAATGATTAATACAATTATATACACACCGATATTGCACTTGTGTTTACTTAGGTTGGGGATTCCTGTTCAAAATTTTCATTTTTAGGGCTGGGTGATATTAAATGTTTGGGGAACAGCAGGTTAGAGGGTGGGATGAGCGGGGCCGAGGTTGTGGGTGCGATTCCTCCGTGCGCCTGTCTTGGGCGTGTCACCTTATCCCCTGGTTGACCTCCTTTCACGCAATTGTCAGCTTTCAGAGTAGGTCGTCAACACTGACGCAATCCCCTCTTCTCTGTCAGTTTCTTCTTTCTACGGCTTCGCCCTCCTGTATGGTGTTTGGTTTTTGGCCTGGAGTAATTTGGCCTTGCTGGCAATTTATTGCTCTTATCTTATAGGACACAGGTGACGAGTCAACTTCTATCAAACTAGTACACAGCAGGCACCTAATCATTGATGATGATGGTAATAATGTAGTGATAATTGAACTAGACACGTTCGCTGGCATCGTACCCTGCAGGGACTGCTGTCTTCCTGGGTCTAGACCAATGTCTTGGCCCTAATTCTTGAAAGGTGGTTCTGTGTGTGCAGAGAGGCACAGCCAGGTGAGTCAGCAGGTGCACCTGGGCTATTAACAGGAGGGTGGCTGGAAATTCATGCTCCCTGAGAAGGTGAGTGGGAGGGAGAAAGAGGGTGAGAGATGAAGGGGAGGGGGGAACTTGATAGCATTGGCAGCTGTGGGTGTCCAGGAACAATGGCTGCCATTTTCCACTTTACAGGCCCTTTAATTCCCTTACCCCAAGGTAAGGGTTGTCTTCCTTTTACAGATCAGAAGACAGAAGCCCAGAGAGGTGAGGTAACTTGCCCAAGACCCCATATTTAATAATGACGGAGTGTTGGATTCAAAACTCCCACTCTCTGTGACACAATTCCAACCCCCAAACAGCAAGTTCTCCATATTTAGTTGGTTCACCCAGGAAGCCCTGGAGAGATAGCAGTAGGCCTTTCTTCTGACCTGGCATCAGAACTATTATACTAGAACATGGGGCCCCCCGGGACTGCTGGGTGACCTCCGAGGAGGTAAAGGCAGAATGTGACCCCCTAGATTTGTTAGGAGGGCAGAGCCGTCAGAAATCTCTTCACAGCTATTCACAGCAAACCAGAGCCTGGCTGCTCCTCTCTTCAGTCTCCTTTCAGAATTCTCTTTTTTGCTCGGAAATATTTAGTGTGGCTCTATTTGAATTGTAGAAGTTACAGCATCTGGTATTTTGTGTGCGTTTTCTCTGAAACTAAAAAGAAAAAAAGTCTATTATTATTGTGCTTCCTGCAGCAATTTCTCCATCTCTCTCGGCCTTCTCCTTTTTTTTTTCTTCTTTAAAGCATTTCTTTGGCACATTCTCCTCTCTTCAGAATGGTGTGTTCGCCTTGTTGGAATTCAGGTTTCAAGAACGTCTGCTCTGGTTCCAACAGAATTTTGAGGACTTTTAAATTCGTCATTCAGTCTCTTTCAGCAATGGGCTACCCTTTCAATAAATAAAGGAAAAAACCCCCAAAGCTACTAACAACCTGCCCTTCCTCCCCTTTCATCCACACTGGTTCCAGTATTTTTGGTTAACATAACTGCTGCTGGATAAATTAAGAAACAAAATCTCTGTGGGTGACCAGGCAAAACTTATTAATCATATAACCCTAGCAGACAACATAGCCCTAATACAAATATTTGTGCATCTGTCACTGACACTCGTCTGATCACTGCCAAATGGTGACAGATTTTAAAGACAATCACATTAAATATTAATCAAGCTTGAAAGATGCAGCCACACGGCAGCATACTAATGAGAAGGCATTTCCTGCCTGTTTTCTGCTCTAAGAGCATCCTGTGCCAGTATAATATTGAAACTGTTCTTTTTCCTTCATAGGATATTACTTTCATCATGGCTAAATGTCTAAAATGGCCATTGGCTGGCTGGTGACCTTGAGCCAGCGACACAGCTCCTACTAGATTATAGTCTGGGCTCCAGGCTCCCCTGACTATGTCCACCTCCCCTTATCCTACTTCCCTTGCTGTTCCCCAATCTGAGATGTGAGTAAGTGCTAGATGTTTGCTTCAGAATTAGTGAGACTCTTAGATGTTAGGAAATGGAACTAGGCCATGGAGAAGACATCATGGAGCTGAGGATGCTCAGGCGGGGCCTGGAAGGAAAAAGGGACACAGGCAATGGTTGGAACAGGGGGTTGGCCATATCTGCCTGGCTTGGGTTGGAGAATAGTAGTAGATAAAACTTACTAAGTCATGTGGGGCTGGCTAAAGCCAGAAATTAAGAAAGAAATTCACACTGTTTTGATGAAAACTTCAAATTGCATGCAGAGGCTCCTCAAAGACAGAGAGCATTCCGGAGGGCAATAATTGCCAGTCTGTGCCCTCTGGAAAGTCATCTCAGGGAGAAGGGAATCAGGTTGGGACTTAGGACTACTCAGGTTGGCAGCCCCAAGATGGTGAGTCTAGTGGTGCTCTGGAGATGGAGGGAGGAGGGATCCAGGATCCAGTCCCACTTCAGGTCCTCCTTGAGTTGCTCAGTCCCTAACCACAGGAGAGTGACTCCAGAGGTTCCAGAGCTGTTCAGAGTACCTGGGTATGAATGCTGAAGAAATAAGACACACTTACCAAAAAAAGAAGTAGGCTGGCAGAAGATAGCCTCATGGGACATGGTGCTTTAGATGTGTCTGTGCATCTGGGGATTGGCTTTATGTGGTTCCAGAAACATGAGTTTGTCTGTTTATTCTGAGGTATTCAAGTTCAGTGAACTGACTCACACTAACCAAACTCATGTGAGACTGAAATATAAACAGAAATGCTAGTTACTCGTTTATAATGAGAAAATATAATATTGGGGTAAGGTAGGAGTGGATGTGAGTATGTGTGTATAAATATTAATTGGCTAGTTGGTGCCTCCTCTTTTTTCAGCCAAATCTACAAGTTATATTTAAAGAACTGTTAAGTACATACTCATAAAAAGAACATATCATCCTCTGGACAGTGCTGAAAACATAACGGCAAATGCTTGCTTTTTGACCTCCATTTTGCAGACTCCTCAAGATCACTTCCTCTCATTCTATCTGCACACAGGTTACTGTACCTTTTATTAGGTTTCAAGTCATTTTTAGACAATCAAATCTCTTCCAGTTAGCATTTTCTGGGGGAAAGTGAGATAGAGGCCTGCAGGTGAGAAAATCCCAGAATCTCTTGGTAGCACTTTGTCAAGCAACCAACCCATTTAAGGTCCCAACATGTCCCTCCTCTTTTTATCATTGGGAAGAATCATAGAATCATAATATTTTAGAGCTGGAAGAAACCTTAAAGATAGAGGCCAGCTCCTTGGGTTAGTATCACAATCTACAATTTGATCACTTGACTTCTCAGTCATAAATCTGTGTGTCTTCCCCCTCCATCTTTCCCTTATTCCTGGATCTGAGTAGCACAGGTTCTCCACTCAAGACTAACTACTCTTCCTTCTGTGTGCTTGATCCCATTCCCTTTAGGGGGACCAATTTATTGTCCAAACTGGGACACTTTCAAAAGTATTATAAAGGAGGGCACTATTAATAATGAAGCCAGGACAACAGGCAAAACCCGACTGTCCTGGGGAAAAAACCTGGGCATTTGTTTACCACCATTTCTTTTTTAATTCTTCAAACAGCTCTTGTTTCAATTGCTTTTTCAGTCTCTATTTTGTCTGCTTAGAGACCAAATCCTTCATCCCCATCTATTGTGAGTCCTCTTTGTGCTAGTCTTTACAGGTTTGGGGTGTGGTTTTGCCCCTTAGGAAAGTCCTTTCTCCTGCTTTGGGGATGAGTCAGTGAGGGAACGGATGATGGGTAGCAGCTCTTTCCCAGGTACTCTTCAGAAAACGGGCATTTCTTTTGGGAGTCCATATAAGCAGTCTTCGCTGTTGATTTACTTCTTCACCAGCAATCACTTTTGCCTCTTGACTTCTACCCCTACTCAATATTCCTGGGTCTCCTGTGATTTCCCAATGTCCAAATTCATCTGACCTCTTCGTTCTCACTCTCCTCCAACAGCTCTGGGACACAGCCATTCCTCCTCCTTAACACTCCCCATCTTGCCTCCAGTGTCGGTATATTCTCGGCAGGTAGCTGTTTAGTGCACCACTCTAGAATGTGGATGCAGGGCTGCCTCACTCATTCTTGTTTGCCTCCCTCCACCCTCCAGATACCCAGCCCCCACGTGCATGTAGCAGAGACCCCAGCCTGCAATGACGGTTCAATAAATACGTGTTAAATCAAATTAAAGCAGTGGGCTGGAAGTGGAGCTTCAGGGTTCTGTTTGCAGCTCTTTCTCCTTTCTTTATTCTCTCCCATGCAGACAGTATTTTTGGCATTATAGCTGGAGGAAGAAACAACTAGAGTGCTTTGAGATTCATTCATTCACATTCTAGGAATCAAATTTTCATCTACCCCATAAAGTCCCCTAGAAGTACCTCTTGGGAGATAAAGTGCAAAGGTCCTGGAATGTTGGGGTATCAGGATGTCCTAATATCGAGATTGACGAAATCAAAAGGTACATCTAAGCCTCTCTTGGTTTTGGAGTTTTAGCCCCTACAGTCCCTTAAAGCCCTTACACAAAGACCCCATCAGTCGTAGCAATGTTTCCTGGGGGCTGCAGGCTCTTTGAGGAGGAGGAACAGGCTGCCAGCAGCTGCCTGGTGATCACTTTGTAGGTGTTGGTTGAAGCTGGTCTGGCTGGAGGGGTGTGGCTAAGAGACATCTTTCCTGAGGATTGATGACGCTTGTCCCAGGAGTCAGCTCCTGGGAATTTGTCTATTAACAAGGCTGGAACTCATTCCTGACCCCTTTCCATCTTCTGCCAAGAATCTCCAAAGGTTCGAAAAGAATTGAGTTCATTTTCCTCCAATTGCTTCCTTTTCACTATTTTAACGTCAACCTCATCTTGGTTTCTCACTCATGACCTGACTAGTAACAAGGAAGAAAATATTGATCATTTCCTAAGAAGCTGCTCTGAGACTCTCCAGGGCATTGCACATTTGGCTTTGGGGCCTTGCCAAGAGTTCAGAAAACCCTTCAGGCTTCTAGATATTTACTTGCACAGAATCTCCCAACTTGTGGCCCGAAATAAATGATGTACCTTTCACCCACTGGCAGATTCAGATCCAGCACCTACTATGTGCCAGGCACTATCTGCTCTTGGACTCCTTCCTGCTTTTGCTTCCAACAGCTGGCCCTGCCTCTCTTCAGAGGACTGCCCCCAGCTATTAGACGCTCCCTCCCTTACCCCCAGCCCCCCACAGCTGTCTGTGCCTGGGAGTCTCTGGTGGCTGCTACAGCATTTAGCCAATGACTGACAGGTGTAGAGTGTGAAAGGCCCTCTCCCTTGCCTTGGTTTGGGACAAACTCTGAGGCATAACTTACATTCCAGAGTCTCCCTGTGAAATCAGGAGAAGCAACCTTCCCTGGGGCTTCACCTGAAATTGCACCTGTCTTGCTTTCTCCATTTCCTTACCTCTTTCTCCTGGGAGTACTACTTAATGAGTCACTTGACCAGGAATCCTCATCTCAGGGTCTGCTTCTGGAGAACCTGAACCAAGACCATGTTATCCCATTGAATTCTCACACACATGCTGTGAGAATTAAAATGGGGGAAAAAAATTACTTTTATTATTCTCATTTACAGATGAAGAAACTGAGATCTCTAGAATTCAAGTGATTTTCTAAGGACCACACAACTAGTAAGTAAGGTGCAGAACTGGGATTTAAACCCAGAACTTCTGATTGGAATCCTGGATCTGGGTAATTTATTGATAAGAAATTTTGATTTGGAGGAAGACAGGCTTGCACGAAAGAAAAACCCTTGTTCCCTTGGAATTCAGTGGCATGTAGCTGAGGGAAATTAAGTTTAATTTTGTATTTCCTATCCAGATAAGTTTAATTTTGCAAGATTCATGTGCCCTGGGGCTGTGTTTGTGTAGCTTGCTCTCACTGGCTGTCAACATGTAAAAAGTCTATCTGCCACTCCCTGTACACTTCTACAAGCCACAAGACCTTGGCAAGCATCCTTGGTGCCAATCAGCAGCCCCTAGTAATGTAAAAGCGGTGGCAGCTATGGCTTCCCATTGCAGAGCCCCTCATTAAAATCTGTGCTCAGCAGAGCAGCTGGTCCCAGATCACAGATTCTGGCTCACGGCGGGGAGCTCCGAGGATAGAGACAGCGAATGCACACAGCTTGCTAATGACACTGTCAGAAGATGGGGTTCCCTTCCAGGCATTTCCAGAGAAATCTGGGCCATTTATCATACATACAGACATTTATTCATTCATACCTAAACTCTCTGCTCTTTTTCTGTAAGAGCATGATTAATAAGCAAAACTTTTCAAAGTTTTTCCCCCCGGTTGACCACTATAAAAAGAGAGGTGCTGGGGTCGGAATTGTCTCTGAATAAACTCTGTTTAGGTGGTAGGAGGGATTCCAAGAAGCATAAGACCCAGCTCTTGTCCTTAAGGGAGTTCCTGGGAGCCTTTGATCTAATTATGATCAGGGATAATAACAACAATGATGACAATTGGGAAACTTATCCGTAGGCTTCAGTTTTACAGTTTACAAAGTGTTTTCACCTGTATTAATTCCTACTTCCCATGGTCTGTTTCCTGAGGTGGGAATGCAGCAATTTTGCACACCATTCTGTCTCACCATCAAACAGAGAAGCAGCCTCTGCTCCTACTGATTCAACCAAAGGTTCCAGGTCTGTTCTGATGACTGATGGCCCAAATCTCAAATTACATTAAAAAATATATATCTTCAGGCATATGAAGTTGGAACTGATAATTGCCAAAGTAGCTTCTATGGATGTCAGTTCTCTCAAGGTCTGATGGTATAAGATAATGATTTTTAGAATTTGTTGTGGCCTCAGCAAATTATAATAATAACAATGGGCATGACAACAATGATGATGACTAACATTTATTAGGCTCTTACCGTGTGCTGGGAACTTTGCTAAGCACGGGGGATTCAAAGAGGTATGGGGTGAGGTTCATACCCTCAAACTGCTTATATTCAAGTTGGAAAGTACATTTATGCTACATGGTAGCTAGGCTTGGTATGGAGAAAAAGTTTAGTGGAGGAAGAGATTGCTGTGATCTGGTACAGCCACAGATGACTTAATTAGGGGGTGGGATGATTTAAAAGCCTTAAATGAGGGCTACTATTCAGATGAATGGAAGGGTATGGGAAGAGTGCTCCAGGCAGGGAAAGCAAAGGGAGCTAGTATTTAAAACCGGGACTTCACAGTTCAAATGTAGAAGACACTGAACAAAAAGGCATGACTGGAGTGAAGCATTTATGCAAAACAGGGGAGAAACATAAACCCAGAAATCTAGGGAAAACTTGAATGTTAAACCAGGAATTTAGATCACTAATGACAAGTGCCATATATTGCATATGGTAAATATAACTATTACAATAATTGGTGCCAGGATTAAATGTATAATACTTACCTGGTCTTGCAGTAGGTATTTAACGTGTGTTCTTATTAATTCAGTAAACATTCATTGCCCACTCATATTCTCACAACAATTCAAAAAAGTTCTTGCTGTTACATCCATTTTAAAGATAAGAAAACTGAGGCTCAATGGGACTAAGTACCTTATCTAAAGTCACACAGCTAACTAATGGCAGAGCCAAGATTTGGCCCCATGACTCTCTGAAAAAGCTATATTTTTTCCAACAATGGTTTGCTGCAGTTTTCTGAGTCGTTTTACAGGCATTTTGGAAGTTTTCTGGGGAGGTGGGTTTGTCCAAGCAGAGAGTCAGGAGGTAAAGAAATTACTGCAAGGGGCCAAGTAGTGCAGTGGTGACCATGGGGTGAGGCGAAGAATGAGGAATGGGTTGTGGTGAAAGTTGCAATAAATGGAAAGGAAAAGATGAAGGCCAAATACATAATGAAAGAAGGCTCAGGACTTCGCGTTTGAGCGGAGGTAAAGAGAGAGGGAGACTGGGACCTCAGTATGAGTGACACATGGCGTGAACACTCCACACCTCCTTAAATAAACATACAAGAGTATATCCAAAGAACAGAGTTTTCAAAGTGGTTACCTTGGGAGAATGGACATTGGTCTAACAATGCTGCCTTGACTAAAAAGTGTGGATTGCTCTCCTTTAGGACTGCCTTCGGGCACATGGGGAAGGTCTCCTGACTATAGCCAAAGATAGAATTTCCCAACCTGGTCACGCATTGCTTTTCCAACATTGCTCCACGTCACTTACTTGGCTATAATGTGGACCATTGACCTTGAGGTGCAGCGGTGCTCAGAGATGTATTCACCAAATGCAATGAATGTCTCATGATAATGGAGGAGGTTGTCGTTATGGGGGGAGGAGTGGGGTGAGGGGGATGGGGGGTTTATGGGGACCTCAAAATTTTTGAATGTAACATTAAAAAAGTAAATAAAGACAAAAAAAAAATAACTGTTAAGGATGAGACTCTGTACTCTTGAGGGTGTGTTTGGGCTCGTGGCACTCCTGTTTCACCCCACTGCACCTAGGTCCCTTCAACTATAAAGCAGATATTATAATTGATTCTTCCAGAAGGTTATAGTCCTGGGTTTTTTTTGACTTTTTATTTCAAATCATTTCAAATGTATAGGACAGTTGCAAAAATAATACAAAACCCATACAGAGAACTCCAGTATACTTCCCACCCAGATACCAGGATGCACCAACCTGTAAACATTATGCCACGTTTACCATTCTATCTATTCATCGTGTTATAGTTTTAATTAGGTTATTTTCAGCAGCAAATAACAGAAAAATCAATGCCTATTGACTTAAGCAATATGGAAATGTATTTACTTACATAGGGAGAAGTCTAAAGTTAAAGAGGGCTCCAGGCAGAATATAATTCCTGCTCAAATGTTAGTTCTCTTGGCTCTGTTTTCTTCTGATTTTCAGCTTTGTTCTCAGGTTCCCCTCTTCCTGTTTTGTTTGCAAGAGAGTTGCCAACATCAACTAAGGCTATGTGCTTTCTCCTTCACGTCTAGGGTAGAAGTGAGAAAAAACCTCTTCCCCAACAGTTGAATATATGCCCTTCCCTAACATCTGTTTGGGCCAAGTTAGGACCCACCCCTGCCCTGGACCAATGGCCAGCAGCAAAATGCCACATATGGACTGGCTTAAAATGGTAGAGTGGGGTATAGGGAAGGATTAAATAATATAATTCATGGGCACTAGCTGGACCATAGGTAGCACTCGATAAGTGTTAGTTATTTTTGCCTGGGTTAATGACACATAAGTACCTGACCATATATCCCTCTTTAATGTTTATCTCTAGTCCTTTTTTGGTCCAGGACACAATCTCACATGCAGATTATAGACAGCGCACAAGCTGGGAAGGTGGCCCTGGGCTTGTTTAGTGCACGGAAGCAGCTCCGGTTTTAAGTACAAAGGCAGAAATGAGGACATATGGCCAATGAAGCAATGCTGAGTGCGGTCTGAGGAAGAGGGGAATTAGGAATCAGGAGAGGGTTATTGACTTTAGTTTTGCGCTTTCCACCCAGCTCTGCTCCTGGTGCTGTCTCTGCCTTCCTATCTCCTCCTTCAGGGGAGTGGCTTTAGCCATCAATTAGAGGAAAGTTTTAAGCAACTCATCCATCTAGACATACTTAGGACCCCATTTCATCTTTTTTTTTTTAAGATTTATTTATTTATTTATTTATTTCTCTCCCCTTCTCCCCCTCCCCCCCACCCTGGTGGTCTGTTCTCTGTGTCTATTTGCTGCATCTTCTTTGTCCGCTTCTGTTGTTGTCAGCGGCTCGGGAATCTGTGTTTCTTTTCGCTGCGTCATCTTGTGTCAGCTCTCCATGTGTGAGGTGCCATTCTTAGGCAGGCTGCACTTTCTTCTGCACTGGGCGGCTCTCCTTATGGGGTATGCTTCTTTGCGCGTGGGGCTCCCCTACGCGGGGACACCCCTGCGTGGCAGGGCACTCCTTGCACACATCAGCACTGCGCATGGGCCAGCTCCACACAGGTCAAGGAGGCCCGGGGTTTGAACCGCGGACCTCCCATGTGGTAGATGGACGCCCTAACCACTGGGCCAAGTCCACCGCCCCCATTTCATCTTTATGTATTTGGCAACTAGCTGGGAAAGACCAGAGCTGAGGCTTTTCACACCTTTTTAGCACCTATTAAGCATCACTTGGTACCTGACAAATGGGTCTCTACCATTTAGGGGAACTTTGCGCTGATTACTGTACTAATTAAGCAGAAGTCTTTGCTGCTCACAATAATTAGACTAAATCAGTTTCTGGGGAAAAGTCTTGATAAGCAGCTGCCTGACTGAAATGGACTTGAGAGCACCTCACGCACACAGACTCTCGCACCACGAGTTGCTCACATACCATCAGTCACAACAAACTGGTTTTTGATGGTAACTGACCCCAGGGATAGTTGGCAGTCTAAAGCTAGGTGACATGGGTTGGAGAGTCTTAAAAGACAGCATGCCCAAACTTGTGACAGATTATACTAAGTACCAAGCTTAAGGGGCAAGTGCTGAAGCGAGTAGATATTTCATACATGCTTTGGCCTATAATTCTCATCCCTTTAATTTCCTTTGCATAAATACTTTTGGGGTAGACAATTCCCTACCCAGCAACTTTCTTCATTGCCCTTCAGGTTATGTAGAACATTTTATAGAGTCCTTTCGTGACTGGGGTGTAGTTAGATTTCTGAACTCTGACTCTTAGGATTTATGTGAGTGTGGTGTTTACTGGATAGTTTTAGGGGGGCTGAGTCTGGAGGAGATTTAACAATAGCTTTGATGTACAAGATACTGAGCAGTTTTCCTGTGAGCAAAAGATTCTCATAAGAGGCAAGGAGTTCCACAAATAGCATCAGATTCTATGCCTGAAGATAAACACTTTTTCTCACCCTAAGGGTCCTTTTCTTTTTAAATTAAATATTTTTATTTTAAAAATTTTATTGTGCTAACATGTATACAACATAAAATTTCTGATTTAACCACTTTTATGTGTAAAATTCAGTGATATGAATTACATTTGCAATATTATGGTACCATCACCACCATCCATTACCAAAACTTTTTCATCACCACAAACAGAATCCTTTACCCCTTGAGCAATAAATCCCCATCCTACTGCTCCTTCAGTTTCTGGTAATCTCTAATCCACTTTCTGTCTCTATGGACTTGGGTACCCTAGGTATTTTATGTAAGTGGAATCATACAATATTTATCCTTTTGAGCCTGGTTTATTTCACTCAACATGATATCTTCAAGATTCATCCACGTGGAAGCATTTATTGTACTTTGCTCCTTTTAAAGGTTGAATAATATTCCATTGAAAATATATCTCACATTTTGTTTATCTATTCATCTGTTGAACTCTTGAGTTGTTTCCATCTTTTGGCTATTGTGGATAGTGCTGCTATGAACATTGGTGTGCAAATATCTGCTTGAGTCCCTTTTTCAATTCTTTTGGAATATACCTAGAAGTGAGATGGCTGGGTCATAGCGTAAGGCTGTATTTAACTTTCTGAGAAAACTCCAAACTGCTTTCCACTGTGGCTACATTCCTATCCTATCAATAATGTACAAGTGGTCCTATTTTTACACATCCTCACCCACACTTATTTTTTTTAAATAATAACCATTCTATAGGTATACAAAGGTATCTCAAAGTTTTGATGAAGATGAGTATGTTGTAAGCAAGGCACAAACTGCTTCTGAAGACTTGCTCTTCTACCTTTTCTTATGACACTGCTAATGCTTTTTATAGAACGTTGTGTTGAAAGTTAGGGAATGCTGAATTGGAAGGGTAATGTGGAAAATGTAATGTAATGTGGAGTGGAGATTTGGGGGAAAATTTTACTACTTTAAAATAGGCTTGAAACATTGTATTGGCTATTTCTCAGATGCTAATGTGCACCATGAGGTCAGTACATTTTCCTAATATTTTGCATGGCACAAATATTTCTGTTTTCAGTAGGATTTCCTGGGATCCTGAGGGGAGTCATTTCTCTGAGGGGAAGTGAATGGCCCCATATTACTGGCAATTGTGATGATGTTTTGGGGCAATTGTATTTTACTCTCTGGAATATTAGAGAAAGGAATTCAATTTTAAGTCAATGGAAATTTTCAAACACAGGTGCAACCCCATAGAGCAAATGCCACTGCAAAGAAAATCTCTATATCCAATGATTCCCAATGGCCTGTTTGTATCAGACAGTATTCAATGGGAGAAAGACTTTTTCTAAATAAAAATCCCTTGGCGTTTGTTCTAATAGGAGACTATTGCCAAAAATCTTGAGAGAGTGGGGCTGGAGCCAGTGAAAGAACACTGGCTTCATGAGAAATGTCTACAGGAAGCTCTCAAAGGCAATTATTTGAGAGTTTAGTTGGGAGGAAAACTGGATAGACAGTTGATCAAGAGGATCCTTTCAGAAGCATAAAGAAGTCTTGGAATTAATGGAATGAGGAGGGGAACATAAATCCACCTTAACTTTCAAATTAGAAGGAAGGGTGATCTGGGAAAGCTGGAAAACCTGGGATATGCAGGTAGCAACATTGGGGTTTCATTTAAATACTATTACACTAGAGGCTGTGCAGTGATTTCTGACACTAACTACCTGGCATTTGGCCAAACTTCACAGATTCCTTCAGGTTCTATAATTTGTTAGAACAACTCACAGAACTAGGAAAGTGCTATACTTACGTTTACCACTTTATTATAGCAAAAGGATACAACTCAGAATGAACCAAACGAAGAGATGCATAGGGAAAGGTCTGAGAAGGTCTCAGACATGAAGCTTCTGGTGTCCTCTCCCCTTGGAGTAAGGGTGTGTCACTCTTCCAGCCAACATGTATGGCACTATTCAAAGAATACTGCCAATCAGGAAAACTTGCCTGAACTTGGGTGCCCAAAGTTTTTATTGGTATTTCATTAAGTAGGCATGATTGATTGCCCAACCAGCCCTGCTTCTCTCCCTGAAGGTCAAGATGATATCCAATGACTCAAAGCCCCATCCCTCTAATTACAAGGTTGCATGGCCAGCCCCACACTAAGACTACCAGTATCTCCTTAGCATAAACTATCGTGTGGTGGTGGGGACGCACCATGAGTAACTAAGACATTCCTATCATGGGAAATTCCAAAGGTTTAGAGATTAACCCCGAAAAGCCAGGGCAAGTTAATTCTTTGTTACTTAGCAGAGTGCTTGGTACCAGCTAGGTGTGTTAAATAACTAACATTCTTATAAAATAAGAATGTCAGAGATGTGTGTGTTAAATAGCAGAGCACTACACAAAAGTGAGATATTATAGATAATTATACAGTGTTAATGACATAGGTTTATTTCCAAGGAGGAGGTGGGATGGGAGGCAGGGGTGTGATGATGCTGAAAATGGGAAGAGTAGATAGATAGGGAAGAAAGATAGCTGAAGAACTCTCTCCTTATATCTCTCTTTAGTTCAGAGGGACTCTGGTACCTTTTGATTTTGAAAGAGAAGAATAATCTCAGCTTTTGAGTAAGGCTTTGTTTGGAGCCTGGTATTGCCTGAACCACTACGTCCCGTCCAAGGAATAGTACATCCCAGCAGTCTTATTTCCTCTCTAGTTTGAGAGACAAGTATGAATGGCCCAGAAACACATTTCCTCCTCCTTTTGGCAACTTCATAGAGAGCTGGCTCAGCAGTTCTGAGTAAGCTCAGTAGGAGAACAGGCTGATTCCAGTCACAGGGCTGCAGATGCCCCATTTCTAACAAGGCCACAAGAGCCACCAGGGACCCTCCATTGTTCTGCAGTCACAAAGCTATTCCCTGCCCTGTAAATATTGGCATTTCAGGGGTGGGCCCCCCTTCTATGGGGATCTTGCCGTGCTCCATACAGAACCTCTATACCTGGCCTGAGCTGCGGATGATGCGAGGTCCAGGGTTGTATGTGCTCCACTGCTCAGCTTGTACATTTCTCCCTGACAAATCTGAACTGCATGTCTGAACTGCATGACCCCTTTGATCCTTGGGAATTGGGGTCCTTTTCAAAATGAGTTCAGGCTTTTGGGGCACCTGGACTGTCAGAGGGGCAACTCCCCCTTCCATGAGGGATTAACAATAAAGAGTCTGTCTCCCTTGGAGCAGACAGACAAGACTGGTTAGTGGGCAAAGGAGTGGGAAGAGAAGAGGCAAGAAAAGTAGATGCATCTTTCTATAGCTTGAGAGAAGCTGATTGGCAGGTAGGGATGCCGCTGGTTGTCTGATACTTTCCTCCTCACTGTCAGCAGCATGGTAAACTTACTTGGCTGTTTGGGACTGGCTGATTTTCTGGTTGTTGTCAGGGAAATTAGAGATGGGGTTGCTGAGGTAAGAAAGTTCCCTGTCCTAATGAGAGATGGAGGGGAAGTGCAGGACGGTAGGTTGGCTTGTTGATCAGCAGAAGAAGACACATGACAGAGTTGTGGGCACAGAAACTGGTGGGTTCATCCATCTTCACAAGGCCTCCCGTTTAGTTGTCTATTTCTCCCAGAAAGTGCTGGGCAGAGCCTGCCTGACCCCCTTGGACAGATGCCCTCCTGGTCTCCTGCTGGGTGAAAGTCCTCAATCTGAGCAGGTCATGCAGCCTTATGTTCCCAGGAGGACTGGCTAAAGTAACTACAGAATGGATTGGTTTCTTTTACTGCTGAAATGCAGACTTTCCACAGATATAAGGTGGCAGCTCTTGACCCAATAGAATCGATTTACTGCAGCTGGTCTGTTCAAGTTATAGAAAAACTCCACACAATTAGTTAACTAAGGAAATGGAGAGGAGGCTCTGCCAGGCAGATTTGAGTTGGGATGGGGGCAAGCGCAGGTTTTCAGTAGCTCCAGTTAAGGGACCCCTTTTCCCTTGGCCTTGCCGCCCTCATGACATCCCTGTGGGTCAGGTCCCAGCTCAGGGTTTAGATAACCCTGGCGTCAAATCTCCCTTCTCTCATTTACTGGTTGTATCGACTTGTCCAGGTACTTAGCCTCTCCTTATTCGTTTATATATATATACACACAAATTAGGACCCCAAAGTGATCCAGACCCGACCAGGTGCAGGCAGGGAAAGAAAACCTCTTGATGCGGGTCAGTCTTTACAGCAGCAAGCCAGGGGAATGCACGCTTCCCTGCTCTACAGCAGGGGGCGTGCGTGTTTGTGACAGTGTTATGCTAGAAATTTTGGCGGGAAAAGCTCTTATTCAGATTCCCGTGGTGGAGGGCAAAGGACAGCTTGCTGTGGTACTTAGTGAAGTAATGGCCCTTTGTGGAAGACTGGGACTTGTTGCAAACTCTGGGAGAAGGTGCCTATGCAGAAGCCAGACATAGGCATTCCTCAACAAGATGCTCAGAGATTCTTCCATCAACTCATGGCAGGGGTGATTTACCTGCATGGTATTGGAATAACCCACAGGGATAAAATCTCCTGTTTAAGGAAAGAGGTGACTTCAAAATCTCTGATGTTGGCTTGGCAACAGTGTTTCGACATAATAGTCATAAATGTTTATTGAATAAAAAGTGTGGTACTTTACCTTATGTTGCTCCAGAACTTCTAAATAGATAAGAATTTCATGCATAACCAGTTCAGATTTGGTCCTGTGGGATAGTACTTATTGCAGTGTTGGTTGGTGAATTGCCTTGGGATCAGCTGAGTGACAGTTGTCAGGAATATTCTGATTAGAAAGAAAAAACAAAACAAAACAAAACCAAAAACTTCAACCCTTGGAAAAAATTAATTCTGCTCCTCTGGCTCTGTTGCATAAAATCCTGTTTGGGAATCCATCATTGAGGATTCCCATTCCAGACATCAAAAAAGATACATGGTGTAACAAACCACTCAAGAAAGGGGCCAAAGGGCCTTAAGTCACTCCAGGATGTGTATCAGAGTCTCCAAGTGGATTCTCTAAGCACATTCAATCCAATTTGGACTTCTCTCCAGTAAAGAGTGCTCCTACTGAAGAACCACTGCCAGAACCATAGACAGGCCTTTCCTTATGGGACACCAGCCCTCATACATTGATAAAATGGTACAAGGGATCAGTTTTTCCCAGTCTACATGTCCTGATCAAATGCTTGTGTATAATCAGTTGCTAGGTACCCCAGGGTCCTCACAGAACCTTTGACAGTGCTTGGTAAAAAGAATGACATGTTTCCTTATTGAATTGGATGCAGACAAATTTTATCATTGAGACTTGTGAGAAGTTGGACTATCAATGGAAGAAGAGTTGTATGAATAAGGTTAGTGTATCAACAACTGATAGGAGAAACAATAAACTGATTTTCAAAGTGAGTTTGGTAGAAATGATAAGACCTTCATTGATTTCCAACTTTCTAAGGGTGCTAGATTGGAGTTGAAGAGACATTTCTTGAAGAATAAAGAGAAGATGAGTGACATGAACAGTCAGAAGTTTTGACTTCCTGCCACATGATAGATCTTTGGTTCTGGGGATTCCTGGTGAACATAGTGCTGCTCTGTTGACATTATTCTTCCTAGAAAAGATTATCCTACTTTGCAAACTGCAAACCTAAAACAGAAGTTCCTGAAGTGTCATCTTCCCTCACCTATCCAAACATGTCCCGATTCTTTTTGTGTGTTCCTCATACAAATAATACCCCTATCTTAAATGTAAATAAAACTTTGGGGAATGGATGGGTCGGCTTCATGAAATATGTTTTCAGTGGTGTTTGTTGGGTGAATTTGAGATTTGCCTGTAGAAACCAAGTTTTGAGGGTACATGACTTTACCAGCTTTCATACCAACATAATGAAAGATCTTGACCTCGTCCCATTTTTACCAAAATAGTTGGTTTCATACAAGAAGTATAGGTTTCTGCCACATTGATTTAATTATAGGGATGAATTAGTAAGAGCTTAATCCTTATGATTTTTGGACAACAGATTTATCACTTTGTGACATGAGGCCAATTCAAAAATGCATTTCCAAAATTTGTACTTATATTTTCAAAAGTGCCTGTCCTGGCATATAAACCCATTTTGAACTATAACTACTGATTAAAACTGCAGGTAGATGTGTTTTTCCTGGTGTAGCTAATAGAACATAAAATACATTTGGTCTTTCAAATGAACATTGAGTGTAAACTCTAGTGCTTAACTGACTTTACTCTAGAAATTCCTTTGCATATCTTAAATATTTTGTATATTATTTTCTACTTTCACAGCCTTATTTTATTTCTTTACTGCAGAAAGTATATTAAAAAAAAATTTTTTTTATTGAGTACCTGCTATGTGCCAGACACTGTGCTAAACCCTGAGGATAAGTGGTGAGCAAAATAGTGTCCCCCAGGCTATAAAATACAGCCAACATGAGGACTTCTGTATAGGGTTACTGCCCGGCAAATGCCAAATTTGCAGGTGGGAGACACTTGTTCTCCACATTCCAGTCACTTCCTGCAGTTCCTAGGAAATCTGCATCTTTATACAATTGGGAGGCAGGTTTGGCCCCTTATGTTCTGCATGTGTGGAAAGAGCCAAAGGTACAGATGGCAGGGAAGCTGTCTGGCTTTCCTCTCTAGTGGTTTAATTGGGAAAAAACTTGGCCCCAACTTGGCCCCTCATGTTGTGTGAAAAGTGATATTTTGTCTTTCATCAAAAGGAGTCTGGAAGCAGCCGGAAGCTCTGCCTAGGAGAAGAGACAATAGTTATCTGAGAGAGGCCCCAGCCTACACCTTGCAGGTACCAGGAAAGGAGGGCAGGTTCAACTTAGAACATTAGGATGCTCTTGGCTTTTATCAATCAATGACCTTCAGGGAACTGGTTTGTGTGTTTCCTTCTCCTTTGCTTCTAAATTGGACAGTTTAGAGCTGAAAATCCTAGCCCCTGCCACTACCTTCTTCTGAAAGAAAGCAAAGACAGCTCTGGAGACCTAAAGACAGTTCTTTAACCTCTCTTGCACTATGCCTGCTTTTCCAGGACAGCCATTTCTGAGCTTGTCAGTGCTGTGCCGATGTCTTGCAGTGGTCTCTCCTGGGCTGATGATGCCATGGTTGCACTATGCCTAGGTGCTGGGTACATTCCAAAAACATAATTACTTCCAATCCACGCAGTCAGCTCTTCTTCCTCCTGAAACTCTCTAAACTCACTATTGCTATAACATCCCTCTTCAAGGATAGAAAGACTGTGGGAAACTATGAAAGATGTCAATATATTCTTGGAGGATGGCCAGCGGATGAAGGGGTGGTCACAGATGCGCCAGAGAGAGGAAAGCTATAGCTTCAATACCCATGGAGCAGAGACCCCCTGAGAAGCAAGCACAGCAGGCAGGCCTGATGCATGGGCTGGACCCAGGGGTCTGGTAGAAAGTCTGTGGATAATCATTTAGAGCCGCAGCTCCTGCCCCAACCCTGCCGAGAGTTGGCAACCAGACCCCACCCCACCAGCACTCTCAACTGCTCTCTTTAGAAATTGAACATGGAGGGGCTTTGGACACCAAGCACTGTAGAGGAAGGAGATAAGAAAATGGGGATCAATTAATCGTCTACATTCTGGATATGGGGACCCTCCAGCTACCTTCTCTGCCCTACCCTCCAAATGTTGACAGCCAGGATCTAACTTCTAGCAGGAGAAGTGGTTTATTCTCTGAAATGTTTCAGACACTGAGGTTTGAGGACTCTCTTAAGCCCTATAAGTTGATAATCCTGGCCCAGGCAGAAAGAACAGTCTCTCCTATTTTTTATTTTAATTTAACTTTTACTTTCAGGAATTTAACTTGTCTGAACTTAAACTGCAAACTCTGCCTCCCCTGCAGGGGGCAGCAGCTGAGGTCTTGGTGCTGCCTTAGCTGAGCTGTTGAGAGTCTGCCCTGTCCGTGGGCAGTTAAGCCCCCTGCCCCTGATCAGTGGATATGCAGAGTTTAGGGCTTCCAGGGGTTTCCATCTCTGCTTTGCTCCTTTCTGGACTGCCCTTCCCTTTCTGTTCAGGCTTGTGGGTGTCTGTCAGCATTTCACCCTCTTCCTGGTGCAGAATGGGACCCGTTCTCAGGCTAGAAACTGTCGAAGAACAAGAAAGGACCTGTGGCTCTTCCCTTTTCCAGGCCCACTCCTCTCGAGGATCTGGCTTCCTGGGGTTGTTCTTCAGTGCCTTCAGATAGTTGTTTTTTATATTTTGTTGAGGACTTGCAGTAATCTTCTGGGGGCGGGTTGATTTGCTAGGAGCTACTCTGGCATTACTGCATCACCCTCTTTCTTGAAAGAGTTTTTAATAGTTTTTCTTCCCATTATTTTTCTCCATCTTACTCTTCAATATGAATGAATAGTCAAGGATCAGTAGACATTTGAGGCAAGTATCCAACATTAAAGAGAATCAAAATAAAATTTTTTTTAAAAAATGGGGGGAGAAGGAGATGTAGAACTCAGAGGAAACAGAGATACTGCGTGGAGCAAAACAAAACTTAAAAATAAACTCTTCAAAGTAATATCCTTAGAAAGACAAAATATTTTGCCCACAAAATAAATGCAAGCAACTGTTTAAAAACAGAATCAGAGAACAAGAAATGTCTTAGAAATTAAAAAATAGGATTTCAGAAATTTTGAAAAAAATCAATAGTGGAATAAATCTCCTGTAAAGTGAAAAGAGACAGGCATAGGCAATAAGAGAAAAGATAAGAGGTAGAGACTCAATCTAATAGGATAAACAGCTGACTAACACCAGTTCTAGAAAGGGAGAATATAGGAAACAGAGAGAAAGATATTATCAAAGAAATAACACAAGAAATGTTCCTGAACCAAGGGCTACAAGTATCTAGATCTAGATAAGGTGCTGGCAAACTACAGACCTGCTGTCTATTTTGTAAGGTTTTAATGGAACACAGCCATACTCATTTATTTATGTATCATCCATTGCTGCTTTGCTTCAAAGAGAAGTTGCTACAGAAACTGCATGGCCCAACAAGCCTAAAACATGTATGATTTGGTCCCTTATAGGAAAAAAAAATTGTGAACCCCTGGTCTAGATTAAAAGAGCCTACCATCGGTTAGCCCAGTAAAAGTAAAAAGACTCAGACCAAAGACATTACTGTGAATTTTCAGAATATCAGAGATAAAGAGAAAATCTGAAGAGACTCCAGAGAGCAAAGAAAGTCACATACAAAAGATCAGAAATCAGAATGGGATTGAACTTCTCAGAAGCAACAGTGGTGGCTGCCGGAGAGTAGAGTGAGGCCTTCGAACTACTGTTTGAAACAACTTCCAACCTGGAATTTAATCCAGTATAAAGATAGAATTAAGGTGTTTTCAGACAACCATGTCTCAAAAATTCTACTTTCATCTTTTGTGGAGGACATGTTTCAGCACACTAAGGGAGTAAACCAAGAAAGAGGAAGATATGGAGGCTTCCGTGCAGGACAGGGCTGGGAAGTCCTGGGAGGACAGCTGAGCTCTGGTTCCAGAAAGCAATGGGCCCTGGCTAGAACAGGACCAGGAAGGCCCATGATGGGAGGTCTCCAGGAAAAAATGCATGAATAGGGAGTGTTTGGAAGCACTTGGCACTGGTTATACAGTAAACTAAGCAAATCCCCCAATGCAACCCGTTTTGGAAAAACAAAACAAAACAGATTGTATGATAAAGGAAATGTAATCACAATTCTGACTCAATAGTGAATAATGCTTACATTATCAGCCAGGTAGCCTTCTGTTACTGAGAAGAGGTTGGATTTACACACCAGCTTTGTATTAGAGGTCTTGGTGGACTAAAAGAGAAAGGAGCCAGTGTCCCTGCTTGGAAGTAAAGAGGACTCAAGAGAGGGAAAGCAGCCACAGGGTGACTAGTTGCTGGTGCTCAGGGTGAGTGCATGACATCCATCATGAAAATGCAGGTACCCCTCCACCTTGGCAGTGCTTGGAAATATTGCAGAGGGAGCTGGAATGTTTGTTCTGTTCTTGACGTTTGTGCCTTCATCGATTCATCAGATATTTACTGAATGCCTTCTATGTACCAGGCACTTTCTGGGCACAAGAATAAATAAGACAGAGTCCTTGTCCTGATTTTATTTTTCTCCAATTGTGTCCACTTCCTTTTGTCTTACCAGCCTCTCTGCTAAAATCCCCTTTCACATAATCTCATTGGCTGAGTCTAGGCCACCAGCCCTCAAAGGTGCGGTCATATAAGCCAGGCACACTGCTGGCTCATTGATGATGGCTGTTTATTGAATGCTATGTGCCAGGCATCTTTCTACAGTCCTTAGGTATCTTCCTTAATGTGACAACAACCCAGGTCTCTCTGACTTCAAAGTCCTGTCCTGGACCATTTTGCCTTCACTCAAATGCTAGCATTTTAAAAACATAATTTACTTTCCAACTATAGTACTTAAGATCCAGCCGTAGAGGGCTATTTTCAAATCTCCTTATTTGGAGGAAGGCCACTTTTTAAGCATTTTTCTCTCCCAGTGGAGTGTTTGATTGTCCTTTAGATTAAGTAAGCCATTAGGCTTAAATAGCATCATTGTTAAAATATTCTCTTTTAAATGTTAAGATATTCCCTTTCAAACACTGGTCTCTTGCTGACCTAAGTCTCTAGAAAGTGCTTTCTGAGCTAGCACCAACATTTAACATGTTAATAAATAAGAGAGTACATCTTCAAACACAGACAATGGAATTCAATTCCCCATAGAGCCTCCTGAAGGTCAAATGGAGTGGGGGGTGAGGTGGAATATGACATGGTCTAGTAGTCTCAAGCAAAATGTTACCATACCTGTTAGGATATAACTGAGGCCATCTCCAGGGACTGTTGCAGAGAAATACCCGGGAAAAGGAAAAATGGTAATTTCAGATTCTAATTCATAACTCAATTTCAAATGAAATGCCCCCAGTAGGCTGGATGCTTTATGAACTTCATCACAAAGACATGCCCCAGACCTCAAGTGACTCCCATCAAGAAAGATATGGCGCAATCTAGGGCCATAGAGGGGCAAACAAATAATACAAAGGACACAAACTTTTCCTTATGACAGAGACCAGAAGGACTGAACTCTGATCAACCTTTCTTCTTCTTTATGGAGTCCCTTGATGTGGGAAGAGAAATAGAGTGGCTGGGGCAGGAGTAATGCTTCCCTTATTTTAGTGTTCACAAGCTGACCTCCAAATCAAACCTTCAATTGTCAGTGCCTACAATATACGGAAAAGTCGCACAAGCTCTTCAAGGCTTTATTATAGCCAGCTTCCTCTCATCAAAATATTTCTGGAATTTGTAAGGAAAGTCAACCTTTTGTGAGAAACTGCTATGGGGGTGACAAATAGGGAGATGACAGTGTGATGGTTAGTCCAAATGATACTTGTTTCATCAAAGTCTGCTAGAATTAATTGTTTACCTATTATGCTTTTCTGTGGCAGTGGTGGTGACTTCAGCTTTTACATAGTTACCAGTGTCTGTGGATGTACTCATGCCAGGTATATGCATCTATAAAGATTAATTTAGGCTGTAACAGAAAAACTGTGTTAAAGGATATTTTTTGAAAGGTAAAATTATAACTTTCATATGAATTTAGAATACACACATGCCTAATATTTTATTTAACCCATTAATTAATGAGAGAACCAATAAGATATTACAACCAGCTCAAAGGAAAATCCAAAGACACATACATAAGCAATCAGGAACACTGAGATGAATTTGTTTAATTGAGAAAATTTGTGAGAGATTGGTTGTACCTCCACCAGACAAAATTCATTTGCAAGTTTATGGAAAGGAAACATTTGCATTACTGCCAATTACATATCATTTAGAGTTATCAAATAGCTGAATGACAGTGAAAGTTGCAGAAACCCATAGAGACAGATAACATGGATGGGTGCACTAGACAATGCCATTTTTCCTTGTGGAATATAGGTATATTTCAAAGTCTTTCAAATGTTTTCCCTTCACCCTATAGTGATGTAAAGCCAGTAATGAATTTTTATTTATTTTTTTACTATACCAAGAAGTCTGAAGATAAGCAGTCCAAGGGTCTCATGGGTGTGTTAGAGTCATTCTCCTCTTATCTCCTTAGTTTTAGCCTCAGTTTCATCCTCGTAGTTGCAAGATAGCTGCTATGCCTCCAGGCAGCTCATTCTGCATTCCAGGCAGGGACAAGAGGGACGTGCCCTAACCCTTTTCCCCTTGAGATTTTCTTTTTGTATTTGGAAAAGGAAACCTTCCTCAGGGATAATATGGCTTTCCCCTAGCTGCAAGGGAGTCTGTGAAGGTGAGTATTCTGGCATTTTACTCTTTATAACAAAGGAAAGCAAGGGAAAAGAGGGTACACTGTGGTTTTTGGACTTCTATAACATCTGCCACATTAAATGTAATCCTTTGATAATATTTTAAAATGGGGATTCTAAAACAAGTTTCTGCACTTAGTACTATAGATAAGCTTTTATTTAAGACTTTAGTGATATTTGGATTAGGTATATGCAGCTAATAGAAAGTGTAATGGTCAGACCACAAAGTATTGAACTTCAAAGTAAAAATTCAACCTGCTACTGGGAAGATTATTAAGCAAAGTTTCAAGTTCCTAAAATTGCTGAGGCATTCAGAGTTTGAAAGGAAAGACCTAAGAAGTTGAGTTGACACATGGAAGGAATTTTTTTCCTTACTGTTTTTTTAAGAGAGTGAAAATTGAATCTGAAGACCTGACAGCTAGAGGTTTTTGTAAATGTAGGTGGAATTTGTAGCAATGAAATATTTGAAGTGTTGTGTTTGATCCAGAAGGGTTATTCTTTTGTGCTTTTTCTCTTAGATATTCTATTCTTTTTGATAGGGATTCAGGCCCACACATGGGATTCATGTGTTCCTAGGTAGTGCACAAGAAAGTTTTACCTGTCATCTGGAGTACTTCCCCCTCCACTTTGGAAAGAGAGGGATTCAATTCCATTCACATGTGTCACTGAAAACCTCCATGTCCAAATTTCTTTTCTGTAATCCTTGTTTCTGCTTTCTGTGAGTGGGTTACAGGTACAGATAGTTAGCGCCTCCTCGGGAACAAGTCTGAGTAGGGTTAGCCTGGATTTAGACATGACTGGTACATCAAACATCGTGTCCCAAGAAAGTGTCTCAACAGACATTTGGATGCCATCACAACTACAATTTATTGAACATTATTTAGATATCTAGATGCAATTGCACGTCTCACACCAATCAATCCCCCTCACTCTGAGAAGTGGTACGAACTGTGCAGTCATGGAAGGCTAGATGTGAAGCTCCTTCCTGTCTCGGAGGCTGGTGTGACCCAGGATAGGACCAAAGGTCTCTTCATTGGAACAGCCTGCGATCTTAAATAGCAAATGTGTCCTTGATGCTGTCCCCCGTCTGCTCCCAGTTCTAGTCCTCACCTTTCTCATTTCTCCCTGTTTCTCTCTAGCTATTTGCTTCCTCTCCTTTCTCCTATGCCTTTTCCTGTTTTAGTATCAATTTCTTCATTTAAAAAAAAATTCTCCTTTCCTCCTTTTTAGCTTCCCTCTTCCTGCTCTCACAGTGAGAGGGTTTCTTTATTTTCTTTCAGAAGGCACTCAGGAGGACAGTCTCCTCCTTTCCAGGAAATCTGCTTTTTAGAAGCAAAATCAGGTAACTTTCTTGACTTCAAAACATCCATAGCTGCAGCTGGTGGCAGAGGCCTGCAGGGATCCGAGCCGCTGTAGTTGGAAGGTTGTCTGCTGATTAGCACCCCGAGGAGACCAGGAAAAATAAACCCAGGGATTTTAACCTTCCACGGGGGGTCAGAGTGCAAATTACTCGTTGACACTTTGATGAATAATGTGCGGCTGAGAACACCTGGCTCCTGGAAAATGTCAGTGACCGTGTAACAAAAGGAGGCGCGGAAGAGCTGATTGAAAAAATCATTGGATTCCTCTTATATCACAGCTGTGGTGGACAATTATAACTGATGGTTGCCTCTAAGGCATCGATGAATAAACGAGGAGTAAGGGCAGGTTCAGTGGGAATAGGAAATCCTGACCATTGAATGTGGATAGACCATTGAATGTGAAAGAGCCCTAACCCCGAAATTAGATTTGGGTCCTAGTCCCCGCTTTGCTTCTGATGTGTAACCTTTGTTTCCACCACCTCTTCTGGGCCTTGCTTTTTTTAAAGTTATTAAATCAGTAGTCTTAGGGATCCTTTCCAACTCTAAACACACGATTCTATAATATCCTAGCGGTTTCTATTCTCAATGAACTATACCAACAAACTCCTGCTGAAGAGCAAGGGTATTCTTTTAAGACTGGTGCTTATAAGGTAGATTTCACAAAACAGGCATTGACAATGCTGTGCGAACACTACATTCAGGAATCTCAGTGCTCTGCAGCTGGTCTCAAAAAAGATTCTTTATTCTTAAGTCAGACTAGAAAGTTCCATACTGTTTCTCATGCATCCTTGGAGTGATGGATTCAAAGAGCTTAAGCAACTTCAGAAAAGAAACTTCAAAAGACGGAAGAGAGCATAGGAGCTTTATCTCTCACCTTTTATTAAAAATTAAAAAAAAAAAAGCAAACAGAAGTTTGAGTCTCAGCAGGCACTTGATTGAAACAAAGTTCTTGAACCTTCAAGAGTAGATACCTTCAATTTATAGGCCAGTTTAGGACAGGCCAGTGAAAGTGAGAGAGAGGAGACCCTCTAACATTATGATTCTGGACTACAATAGATGAAATATAGTTTTAAACTGCAGGGTAAACAAAAGTTACTCCTCTTTGGCCTAAACAGGATTTTAGCTCCTGATAACACTAACAATAATTATTATAATTACTAGCCAAGGTTTATTGTGTGCTGAAAGTCAGATATAGTGCTTATGCACTTTCCTGTTTTCAGCTCCACAACTGCCCTATCAGGTAGGTAATATTATTATAAATGAAGAAACCAAGGCTCAGAGAAGGTATTTGCTTATGTTCTCAAAGCAAATATATCGGGGCTCAGGATTTGAACTCACATCTGCCTGACTCAAGAGGTTGTGGTCTCATTTGTTTTGCTTTCCTGTCTCTAAGTCTTGCCAGAGTCTAGGGTCCTGCTCAGCACAGCTACTGCTCTTTGCTGTTATACCTTCTAGTGCAGCATTTTCCAAACGTTTCTTCTGGACACCTTGGGTTACATGGAAATGTGCTAGGGTTCAGTGGCAGGGGCACTTTGCAAGGAATTAGCCTTATGTGCCTTTGTGAAGTCATTCCTCTCCCACATTTGAAATTTGTGAATACTTTAATTTTTCCCTAGAGTGGTCTTTTTTTCCTCTCCTCTGAATTACATCCCCATCTTTCATTCTAATGCAATTAGAATCTGTTCCAGAAAACTAAATATGCAAGTGTTTCTGGCTAAAGCAGAAAAATCATTATATTTGTTTAATTATAACCTAGACAGAAAAGAACATAAGGATGATGAGGATAAGATTTTTATTACAATTTCCATCCAGCCTACATTTCTAATCCCACTGCCCTATTTTTCCACTTCACACTATGTGGTTGTGCTGAGCTCCCTCAGGCACCTCAAGGACGGGGCTGGAGAGGGGAGGAGGAAGGGCCTAGGATGATTGTCCAGGCAGGATTTTGGCATTCCCTGATCCTTGGTTATGGCTCTTGTGGCAGTTTGAGATTATTTATGAACCCCTCAAAAGATTAGGATTATGTTTGTAAACTGGTCTGTTTTCTGGGTGTGATCCCCTTTGATCGTATTAGATTGAGCTGAGATATCTTGGATTATATTATGTTAAAATTAGGACTTTGATTTGACCAGTAGGGTGTAACTTAGGTTAAGTTTCTGCCCCTGTTGTGGGCTCTTATAAACAGGCACTCACTCAAGAAGACACAGAAGAAGATATAGAAGAAGAGAGAGAACTTTGTCAGTTTTGATCCTGGAGCCCAGAGGAGAGATGAGCCATTTACCTGACAGTGTGCAGCTGAGAGGCTGATAAGGCATGGAAAGAAACAAGCCCTATGCCAGCCTGTAGCTGAGAGAGAGGAAGGCTGAACCTTCACAGAGATCACCTGCCATCTTCCTTCAACACGTGGCAAATGACTTTGGTGAGAAAGTACCTTGAGTTGGACTCTTCAGGGTCTTGCAACTGTTAAGATTTTACCCCAAATAAATACCCTTTATAAAAGCCTACAGATTTCTGGTACTTTGCATCAGCATCCCTTTGACTGACTAATACAGCCCCATCAAAACATTGTTTCCAATTCCTAGAAAATAAGTGTTTCAAACACTGTCCCTGTGATTTTTATCCATTTTGAATGGAAAAATTTTAACAACAAAGGACAAGTAACATTCTCCTCTTATGTTTATTCTCAGTGCTATGTTTTGGATTTGAGAATGTAAGTAGATGTGATATGTGTACCAGCCAGATTCTTGAGGTCAAGGGGTTTAAACTCGAATGTCTGTGAGGAACAATCAGATGATGTAAACAAGTTGAAGTGACCTGGCTCAGGGAGACAATAGGGATGGGTGAGAACTGTGGCAGGCACACGGCCCTTCTCAGGGGCAGCCCCTTCCAGGCCTGGCTGGTTGTGACCTTCTGGAATTGCAGGTTCAACACAGCCAGACCTTTCAAGTTTTCAAGAGGGGCCAGAAATTCAGATGTATGTGAAACCTCTCAATTTTTGAATATTGGCAATTGATTAAAGAAAATGATGAAGCACTAAGTAGGAAAAATAAAAAACACATTATGTGCCATGAACAAAACACATCTCTGTGCCAGTTTCCCCCCACTGGCCATCATTTTGCAGCCTCTACTCTGGAATTTTATTGAGTGAAAGTAGAACCAGGATTTGGGAAGAAAAGAAGAATGCATTAGATGCTTTGAAGTTTCAGAGGGCAGTGGGTGGTATTCTGGAGAATCAGACTTCCTCCACATGAGAGCCATGTGAGGCCAGAATTGAATGCCTGAAGAGATTCCTACGCAGAGACTGGAAACTCTGTGATGGGAATGTTGCAGACAGAGCTCCTACTTGACATATGCTGACCTACTTGACATATGCCAACAAAAATATAGGTACTGAGATTACAGCAAGATGGCGGTGGAGTAAGGAGCTCCTAGAGTCAGCTCCTGCTACAGGGCAGTTAGCAAATACCCAGAGCTCTCTGGAGCTAGCTGAAGCACCTGTTTGGGGGCTTCAGGAGGTCAGAAGGGAATCCTGCAATATCCTTGAAGGAATGGAAGAAGGAGGCTGCCCATCTGCAGAGAAGACTATTAAGTAGAGCACTCCACACCACGGAGGCCGGTGCCCATCCTCCACTGGAGGCACAAGCCACCTCGGGAGCTATTCCACGGCTGGAATTGAAAGCTCCACTTCCCCAAAACGGGGGAGGAAGAGATGGTTGGGCACCAAATTCAGCTACTGATGAGTAAAATTAAGCGGGCTAAACTATAATCCTGAGAACAGCTAAAGTATGAGCCTGTCTAAGTCAGAAAGAGGCCGGGAGCCGCCATCTTAACTCTGCACCTGGCACAAGGGGAAATGGCGTGGGCTGAAAATCCCAGTGTGGGTAGGGACTGGCTTCTTTCCATCTGGGTCAGATTGCAGGTCTAGCCTAAGACCCAGTGCCACCTCTGACAGGGACGAAGCTGCAGGGACCTGCGTTAGCCTCTCCGGGAAATTGCTGGCCAAGCCACGGAGGCTGGTGATTGACCTACTTTGGTGGTGCAAGCTGCCCAGGAGCTGTTCTGTGACTGGGATTGGAAGCTCTATTTCCCAAAAAACAGGGGAGGAGGAGATGGTTGGCTGCCGACTTCAGCTACTGATTAGTATACTTGGATGGCTACAGAATAACCCTAGGAACTGCTGGGCTGTGAATTTGTCCAAGTCAGGAAAAAGTCCAGTGGCTGCCATTTTGACTCCACCCCCAGCCTGAGGGGAAGCTGGTCTGACCAAATATCACAGTGATGGTAGGAACCAGTTTCTTTCACCCAGATCAGCCTGCAGCCCTAACCTAGGCTTCAGTCCCACCTCTGGCAGGGAGGAGGCTGGCTAACTCAGCACCAGTCTATCCAGATAACTGAGGATACCTTTGGCTGGCACAAACTGAATAATTAAAAGTCTACTGGGGCAACTGCGGTCATCTTGGACCTGCACTGCATAGATTGCTGCCCACACCTGCAGCTCCATCCCTCCCCCAGGCAGGGGAGAAAAGGGCACGAAGCTTCATCAGTCTCTCTGGGCAACTACAGTCTAGGCCTGCACGACTTGGATTATTCCACACAGCTGTGACTCTGTCCCTACCTCTGAGAAAGGAGAAACTTGGGAGACGCTTCATCCATTCCTGGGGCAATGAGGACAGTTTGAGCCTCCACAGTTTGTAGCACCAATTACATCCTTAGCTCCTACTGCACAACCAGCAAGGGAGAAAGGGCAGGAAACCTTAAACTAAAGAAAAAAACTGAACCCAGAATAAATACTCTAGTAATCCAGATGCCAAGACACCAACCAAAAATTACAATCCACACCAAGAAACAGGAAGCTATGGGCCAGTTAAAGGAATAAGATAAGTCTCCAGATGACATCAAGGAGTTAAGACAACTAACCATAGATGTTCAAACAAATTTCCTTAATAAATGCAATGAGATGGCTAAAGAGATTAAGGATAGTAAGAAGACACTGCGTGAGCACAAAGAAGAATTTGTAAGCATGCATAGAAAAACAGCAGATCATATGGGAATGAAAGGCACAATAAATGAAATTAAAAAAACATTGGAATCATATAATAGCAGATTGGGTGAGGCAGAAGAAAGGATTGGTGAGCTTGAGAAAATAGCCTCTGAAAGTGAACATACAAAAGAACAGATGAAAAGAGTGGAAAAAATTGAACAAGGTCTCAGGAAACTAAATGACAGCCAGAGACAAACAAACTTATGTGTCATGGGTGTCCCAGAAGGAGAAGAGAAGGGAAAAGGGGCAGAAGGAATATTTAAAGAAATAATGTTAGAAAATTTCCCAACCCTATTGAAGGACATAGATATACACGTCGAAGAAGCACAACATACTCCCACCTGCAAAAATCCAAATAGACCAGCTCTGAGACACATACAAATCAGAAGGTCAAATGCCAAAGACAAAGAGACAATTCTGGGAACAGCAAGAGAAAAGCAATACATAACATATAAGGGATACCCAATGAGATTAAGTGCTGATTTCTCATCAGAAACCAAGGAGGCAAGAAGACAGTGGTCTGATATAGTTAAGATACTACGAGAGAAAAACTTCCAGGCAAGAATTTTATATCCAGCAAGACTGTCTTTCAAAAATGAGGGCAAGATTAGGATATTCACAGATAAACAGAAACTGAGAGAATTTCTAAGCAAGAGACCAGATTTTCAGGAAATACTAAAGGGTGTGCTAGAGCCTGAAAAGAAAAGACAGGAGAGAGAGGCCTGGAAGAGAGTCTAGAAATAAAGATTATATCAATAAAAGTAACTAAAAGTGTCAAAAGAGTGGTGAAAATAAAATATGACAAATAAAACTCAAATAGTCAGGAATACACTTAACCAACAATGTAAAGCACTTGTATTCAGAAAACTGCAACCCAATGTTAAAAGAAATAAAAAACGTCCTATATAACTGGAAGAACATTCCATGCTCATGGTTTGGAAGACTAAATAGCATTAAGATGTCAATTCTACTCAAATTGATATACAGATTCAATGCAACCCTGATAAAAATTCCACCAGCATTTTTAAAAAAAATTGAAAACACAATTAGCAAATTTATTTGTAAGGGTAAAGAGTCCTCAATAGCCAGAAACATCATAAAAGGAAAAGCAAACCCTCATCTCTGGAATTTAAAGCATACTACCAAGCTATAATGGTAAAAACAGCATGGTACTGACATAAAGACAGATACATAGACCAATGGAACCAAATTGATGGTTCAGAAACAGACCCTCACCTGTATGGTCAAATGATGTTTGACTAGCCTGTCAAAATCACAGAACTCGGGCAGAACAGTCCATTCAGAAAAATGGTGCTGAAAGAACTGGATATCTATAGCCAAAAGAAGGCAAAAGGACCACTATCTCATACCGTACCCAAAAATTAACTGTAAATGAATCAAAAACCTAAAAATAAAAGCAAGAACCATAAAACTTCTAGAAGAAATTGTAGGAAAATATCTCCAAGACCTGGTGGTAGGTAGTGGATTCTTAAAGGGATAAGAGGACTGAGAAGGACTACTGATGTTTAATGTAGGTAGAAGTTTTAATTAGCTTTACTGTAAATGTGTGGAAATGTATAGATGATGTTAAATTAGTAATAGCTAGTTTATAAGTAGTGATGTGGCTGAAAATGGTAATCTAGGAATATAAATGCCAATTGACAGAATGCTAGAGAATAATCTAGGAACTGAATAGCACAGTAAACAAAGAGGTGGATGAGAATTGTGGTTGATGGTACAGATGCAAGAGTGTTCTTTGTGAGCTAGAGCAAATGTATATCACTAATGCAGGGTGTTGGGAATGCATGGGAAAAATACAACTGGAATGACCTATGGACTGTGGTTAGCAGTAATAATATAATATTCTGGCATCCGTGCCAAAGATGTACTGTGTTGATAATGGGGCAGTATGGAAAATGTGAGCCAAATGTATACTATGGACATGGTAACAATCAGATGATATTATCCTATCTGTAACAAATGTTCCACTACTGTGTGATGTGTTGATAGAGGGGTGTTGCTTGGGAATTCTGCATATGTGCATGACTGTTTTGTAAGTTTACAACTTCTGTCATAAAAAGTATATTTAAAAAATAATAAGGTGTGTTGGGGGAAAAACACACCAAATGTAAGAAAAGGACTATAATTAGTAGTAAGATTTTGACAATATTCTTTTGTAATTTGTAACAAACATCTCACGACAATGCAAGGTGTTGGTGGAGGGTTGATGTATGGGACCCCTGTATGATGTTATGAATATTTGCTTTGTAAGTTCACAACTTTTACTATACACTTAATTGTTTATGTATATTCATATATAAATGACATAAAAATAATAAAAGGGAGGGTTGGGGGAAAATACTTTGGTTAATAGTAATATTTTGACAATGTTCTTTAATCACTAGTTTAAAAGGTTTAACAATGATGTAAGGTGTTAGTGGTAGGGTAAGTTATGAGAGTCCTGTATGATGTTATACATGTTTGTTTTGTAAGTTCACAACTATTACTATACACTTATTGTTTATGTATGTTTGTGTGTGGGTGATAAATTTCAATAAATTAATTTAAAAATTATAAGTACTATGATGGTTAAATCGAGGGACAGGTTACTTTCAATTGTGTGAATCAGGGTTCATAATTGCTAGTGAAATCACTCCTTAGAATGCCTTTAAAAGGCAGGCAGAGTGGTTGGAAAAATTGCTGGAGACTCACCTGCTTGAAGCTCAGTTTCTGAGAGGAAACTAACCAGCAGGAGAGAAGAACAGCCCCATTGACATAGAGACATAGATTTGAATTGGCCTTAAAGAATGCACAGGAATCTCAGAGGAGACACCAGTGTAAGTAAAGTCACAGAAATGGGATATGCAGAGCAAGTTTAGGCAGGCTCCAATAGTCTAGATTTGACTATTTATTTAGTTAACACAGGTACAGTTTCTAAGGACTTTACAAATATTAACTCATTTAATTTTCGTAATGTTACTATGAGGTAATTACAAACAATAGTATTAATTACATTCATTTCATCAATGAGAAAACTGAGGCACAGAAAGACCCAGAAACTTGACCAACCTCACCCACTAGTCAGTGGCAGAGACAGGATTTAGCATAGGCAGACTGTTTCCAGAGTCCCTGTGAGAGAAGGATAGAAAAGTAAGTATAGGATGAGGCCAAGGAAACATTTGAAAGCCAAAGATTCTTGGCTTTTTTTGGTCAAGTGACAGCATCATCAGTAATAGACGGATACCAGCTCAAGGACCAGGACAAGTTTGTATGAAAAAGATATATGGTGTGAGGAAGGGACCCTGGCTTTGAAGCACCTTCCATCTTTGCCAGACTGTCATCCTTTATATCCACACGCATCTTTCCCCCACCTTGTTGCCCCACTTTGCTGTGTGTATCCCTTCTCCCACTAAAATGTGGTTGAACCTGGTTCTTTGGGAAGAGGCTATGGCATTATGCAGAAGGGAAAATGACCAATGACCTTTACAGAGATGTCTCTATCCAAGTTAAAATTCCCGTTTAGAACACCCTAAGCACACATCTCTGGGCAAAGGCTGATTACTCAAAGGGTTGGATCTTTCCTGCTTGCTGTCCTTGTCCTTCTCTCCTACTGTTTTTAATTTTTTTTTCAGTTAGAGAAGTTGTAGGTTTACAGACAAATCATGCAGAAAATACAGAGTTTCTATATACCTCCCCTATTATTAACAACTTGCATTATATACACTGTCTCTTTAATTCCTTCAATCCATTCTATATGTATTTTGAACAAATAAAGCATTGGATGTTAAAGAATCACCTGATAATTTTGTTTTTGTCCTAAAAATTTTTTTAAAAAGCTAAGGATTGTGGTGAGGGAAGCTACGAAGCTGAAAGGGGAATTCCCAGAGCTGTTCTGGATGTTAGTGTCTGATGCTTTCTCCTTACCTTGGTGTGCTGGTTAAGTTTTGGAAGGTGAGTGCTCGCTGGAGCACTGGCCCAATTGCCCTTTAAGATGTCCTTCAATGGTAGGTTGGAGATGGGGGAGAATTGCTGGAGACTCGCCTGCTTGGTGTTCAGGTTTTTTAGAGCAAACTAACTAGGGTGAGACAAGCACAACCCAATCAACTCAAGATCCCTGAAAGCACTTGTGGGATTTGTTGTAATGGCTCCCCAGGATGTGAATTACACAAGAAACCTATTTCTGTCCATTGTCAACCACTAGGGTGGCAGCTTAGACAAGCACAAACTATGAGGCCTCTTAAAGACACCCTGGGGTCCTAGCTTTCCTTCTATCCACGACTGAACCCCGAGTGGGGTAAGTCTCTCTCCAGCAGGGCACAAACATTTTCTTTCTACAATAATAACCCCTGAGGTTTGCATAGGACTTTCCAGCTCACCAAGATTTTTACTAATTTTTTTTGTCATTTGAATCTCAAATAACTTTCTGGGCAGACCCCTCCCATATTGCTCTCGCAGACCCCACCTGGGTCTGCCTTGACTTTAGCTGTCCTAGTCCTACTTGCCCCTGGTGCCCTGCACAACAAAAGCTCAAGCGTTTATTTGGACTGTTGTGAATTGAATCCAGGCTCACAGGTCTCACCCAGTCGCCTGTCTAATTAGTTTAACTCATTAGAAGTAAGGTTGCCATGAATGAAAATGACTTGATCTGTTGCTCCTGTCAGAGCTACTTGCCTTCTTGTATTTGCATTTTATTTTAATAAAGACCTCAAATGACAAGCTTTTTTTGGGTGAATTCTTTTTTTTTTAACATGTTTTGTTAATGGTGGTATTTGAGGCTTTGTGACTAGTTGCAATGGGGAATTTTGTTGTATTTATGGGAATGAGAAACAATCTTCCAGTTGTACCATCCAAGCCTACCATTCATATTATCATGGAAGTTGCCCTCCCAGCCCCCTCCAGACAATTATTGAAGGGCTTCTGCAGTTCCAGCACAGTGCTAGACCCTGGGGGGGGGGGGGGTCAACATAAATAGAAGAATCCTCAGGGCTGAGTCGGAGGGGCTTCTAACGAAGATGCCAAAAGGGAACCAGCTAATGGTGGGGGTGGGGGGCGATTAGTGACGAAGGAAGTCAGATGAGCAGAAGGAAAAATATAGATAAGTAAATATTTACAAATGAGACTCTTCCAAGGCCCAGAAATTTATAACCATATGAGAAAGATTGTGGAAAAAGAATAAAGCTACAGCCAGTCCTATGTCAATATCAAACAGCATAGAACATGTTTGGATGCTCTGAAACATCCTGACAGTCATCTAAATTTTTAATTGATACCTAATACATTTTATGCATGTAAACATGTGTATGTGTGTATGTTTGTCTGTATACATATATATGTATATGTATATATATTTAATTCTTTACCTTCCTTTAAAAGGTAATTTCAGTACTCTAGTGGAATTTATTGATTATTGACATGCATGTAAAATATTCTGCAGTTAAAATGAAGTATTATTAACTTTGAGATGTAGTAAAAATTTCATAATGGTTGTTAAAAGAACTGCTAATGCAAATAGAAATGAGAGTTTTATTAACAGTATAACCATTTGTGAATTGGGCAACACTAAGCATAAACAGGTGTTCCAAAGTTTTGGGGGGCATTGGAAATTTATAGTCAAAATAAAAAAGGGAAAGGGCATTTGTCAGGAGAGTTCTGTTCTAGGAGCATTTTGGAATATCAAGGCAGAAAGTATCTTTCCCAAAACTAATTGGTCAGAGCTTAGTCCTTTTTTTCTTGTCCTATTTCCTGGAAGTCTCATTCTCCAAGCTGTGCATTCCTGAAATCTGATTGCGTCCATATAGGGTGTCTACTTTGTGTGCCTTCTTTGTGAAAACAATTTTGTAACCTAGGGGTTGAAGGTCAATTTAGAGTTCCTTTAACATTTCCCCTTTCCATCAAGATCTTTCATAGAAAGCATTGCTGATTTTGATTTTTTGCTATTCCTCGGTACTAGGGGGATATCCTAGGCATTCCCGTAGCTGGAAAGGTCCAGTGTAATGTCCGATGGAGGAGGAAATATGTTACGAAGCACGGCCAATAGAGGTGACACTGGGAAATGGATTCTGTCAAACGTTGGTGACAAGATTTCTGAAAGACACAAGAGAAATATTATTTGGGGGCAACAGTATTTTGGGATAAGCGAAGGTAGTTATCAGAGGTTTGGCCTGTGAGGCATAATAAGTGCAGGCCTCAAGATCAAAAGCCTGAGTTAGCAGTATGATTTTGGAAGTGGGAGATTGTTGAACTGTAGCCATTATTCTGGAAATAAAACAATGAATTAAAGATACTATGATAATTGTAAGGAGGAGAATGATTGACAGTGTTTGTAATATGACCCTAATCCAGTCTCCGCAAGAACCACAATTCAACCAGCTAAATAAATCCCAAGGCCTGGGAGTTCCTAGTTCTTGCAGCATCTAAATCTTTTCCTTAATGTCCTTAATGTTTTTTTCAATTTTGTCAGATTTATTTTCATAAAAGCAGGATTGCTCTCCCAAAGGGGCACATGTCCTCCTTCCTGAGCTGTGAGGATATCGAGTGCCCTACTGTTTTGTAGAACAACCTTCGCTAGACTAGCTACCTTGAGTTGTAAGTTCTTTAATGCCTTGGTGGAATTAGTAAAGATGCCCTCAATCGTTTTTGACATGTTTCAGAAAGCTTTTTCAAGTTGAGGAATTCCATGAAACCAAAATATGCTTCTCTTCTTTTCAGCCTATACCAGGTTTTCAATTAATGGGCTGTATTCTATAGTGTCCCACTTAGGTCTAAACATGGTTTTTGAGCTGATAAATGAAAGATCCCAGGTTGGCTACATTTTCTTTGTTTCTAATCTGCCCCTTTTCCCTAGGTCAGGGAGAAAGATTGTTACTGTGCAGGTCCCATTGCAGGCTGGTGGTTAAGGCACCCCAACTTAGAATGATGTTTTCAAGTAGTTTCGCAGCTATAAAAGGGTGGTAGCTTGTCTACAAGGGAAGGCTTCTACCCAGTGAGAGAACATACAGATCATTACTAGTACATATATTAATATCCATGAGAAAGGGGGAAGCCAGATGAAGTCCATTTGCCAGATTAGCATTGGTCCATCTGCTAAAGGACAATGTCTAATTTGAAATTTAATGGCTTTCCTGGGTCGTACTGTTGGCCTGTTGACATGTTTGACAAGAAGACTTGGAATGTATCCCCACAGTATTTTTCCATATTTCTATTATTTTGGCTGTTTCTCATTGGGTTTCCTTACAGGGAGTATTGCCCTATCTAGATGTTTTGGTCAGGGTATAATTTACAGTCTGGTTCTTTCCATAAACTCTTCTCTGTGGGAATTGCCGATTCTTGACATTTTATTAAGTCATCCAGTTTGCAAGGGGGACTTGATCCAGTGTACAAAGCTTGATTGTTTTTTGTGAGAGTACTAGGGCTGCTGCCTTAGCAGCTTGATCAGCCAAGTCATTTCCCCAGCCTCCATCTGAACTGAGGTTTTCCGGGTGTGAGCTTTAACTTGATAACTGCAATTGCCTTGGGGAGCAAAAGAGCTTCTAATAGGTTAGCTACATGCTTTCTGTTCCTAATGGTAGTTCCAGAAGTGATAAGGAAAACTCTTTGTTTCCAGAGCATTATCAAAATCATGTACTACACCAAAGGCATATCTGCTATCATTGTAAATGTTTGCTCTTAACCCTTTATATATTTGGCAAGCTCGAGTTAGGGCTATTAATTCTGCCTGTTTGGGAGTGGAAATTTCTTTAGTAAGGGAACTACCCTCAAGAACCTCTCTTAAGGGAAACGGACTTTGGCCCAGTGGTTAGGGCGTCCGTCTACCACATGGGAGGCCCGCGGTTCAAGCCCCGGGCCTCCTTGACCCGTGTGGAGCTGGCCCATGCGCAGTGCTGATGCGCGCAAGGAGTGCCGCGCCACGCAGGGTGTCCCCGCGTAGGGGAGCCCCACGCGCAAGGAGTGCACCCATAAGGAGAGCCGCCCAGCGCGAAGGAGGGAGCAGCCTGCCCAGGAATGGCGCCGCCCACACTTCCCCTTCCCGTGCCGCTGACGACAACAGAAGCGGACAAAGAAACAAGAAACAAGACGCAGCAAAAAGACACAGAAAACAGACAACCGGGGGAGGGGAGGGGAATTAAATAAATAAAAATAAATCTTTAAAAAAAAAAAAAAAAAAAAATGAACCTCTCAAGATAGTTACTGTACATTCAGTTTGCCATTTGCCATCTGAGGCTTCAGTTTTTAAATATGACCCATCAGTAAAGAGGATCTGGGTTGTCTATCAGGGTTTCCTTGAGGTCGGGCCTAGGGGACACAGGGTTTTGGTAAGAATTATGCAGTCATTATCAGGTACTTGTCAGGAAGTGAAAGCAGAGTGGCAGCGTTTGGGGGAGGCTCTGAAGAATGTGCATATGAGAGAGAGGGATGCGTAAGTTCAAAAGATGTGAGTCATGCAGCAGAGAGATGTTGCATTAAAGCAGCATTAAGCAAGGATTTCACAGCATGAGGAACAGAAAGATCAAGTTGGTTCTGCATAACTGTATCTGCAGTAACTTCAACTAGTGTGGCTGTTGCTGGCACTGATTAGAGACAAGGTGGGTATGCTCGGCAGGATCTAACTACAAACTGTAATATCCAGTGGGACTCTTGACTCCTCCATGCTCTTGGGTTAATACTCTGGAGGCATTAGGCATTTTGCTTTCTTTAATGGGCATGCAGCTAGAAGGGGAGATCACAGATAGGTAGACCAACGGCAGGTGCATCTTGTAGGGCTCCCTTCAGTTTGTGGTTTTGATTCCAGCTCAAAGGCTCAGTTATGGTATGTTTAGGAGCTCATAGAAAGGTTGAACTAGAAGAGAGAAATTTGGTATCCACTTCCAACAATACCTACAAAGACTTAACAATCCCCTTTGTTGCTTTTTTTGTCTGGGATTTGGAAAAGTCTTGTGTAAAAGAAGTTCTTGGGGGATCTAATAGAGTCCCCTTGTTGGAGAAGATGTGCCCTTGATATTGGACTTCTGCTGCATGATTTGGAGTTGTCCTTACGGGCTTTATGACCCATTTGCTAGCTGTTGTAGTTTGGGAAGTATCTATTGGGACTAACCTTGGTTCTGTGCTTATAAGTTTTCCTACATCTATGGGAGATTAGGATATAACTCCTCAGCGATGGAGAATAGGAGTAGTACCAATTAATTGTTCTAGGGTTGAATCCGTTTCCCAGAAGTTCTTCTTGGTCTAAAGGGAATTCTGGGTCAGGTATGAATAAAATTATTTCCCCCTTTTCATTAAACTTGAGATCACATTTCCATTCACTTAGGAGATGTCATCCTAATAAGTTAACTGGGGCAGTATCGCAAAGTAGGAAAGAATGAATTTCTATGAATAGTCATAGGGTAACTGAGATTCGGGCCATTTGGAAGTGATTTAAACTTGATTAGAATCCCCCACAATATCTACAGCATATTTACACCAAGGTAGGAGTGTTTCAATAGGGAGGGATTAATAGCAGAGAGTGTAGCACTGGTATCAATTAAGAAAGCACAAGTTTCTCCATTAATTTTGAGATTTGTTTCCCTTTGCTGGTTAAGTACAAGGGCTAGAAGTAACACAAAAGTGCCCTCTGAGGGTGGTCAGTAGGCATTATATGCTGGAGGATGTTGATTGGCTGCATTGTCATGATGTCTGCTTTTTAAAGCAGTCCTTTCTTCCAGTGTCCTGGTTTTCGGCAACAATGACAGACCCCAAGGGGTCTTGGGGTATGGGATGACTTAGAAGGGGCTTGCAGTTGTTATAATTATAAAGCAAGTAGTTTGGCTAATCTAGTGGCCTTTTCAGTTTCTAGAGAATGAGTTGTTAAGTTGTGCTGTGTGGGTCCACACACCAC
Organism: Dasypus novemcinctus; assembly: GCF_030445035.2. Lineage (NCBI taxonomy): Eukaryota > Metazoa > Chordata > Mammalia > Cingulata > Dasypodidae > Dasypus > Dasypus novemcinctus. Next base: position 44,065,131 of record NC_080675.1, read on the forward strand.
TTATTACCAACTAGACCCTTTTTGAAACCCTGACCACTTGTACAAATCCTCGAAGTCTGAAAGTTAAGAGAGATAGTTGACACCCTAAGCCCCAGACCCTCTCCCCTCTCCTAATGGACAGCTCATAAAGTACCCTGTGTTAGGGGAGGTCAGGAAGGACAAGGGTAGCTGCCCTAGGTCTCTGTCCCATCATGCCCTCAGGGGCCTGGGCACTGAAGAGTAAGAATGAACCCCCAAATTTGCTGCTTCCTCTCCCTTTGTGCCACGAGGTCTAAAAACTTGCATGCCAGCACATGAAACACAGGGGCTTAGTGTGATCCCTGCCAGTTCAGAACTTTGTTGGTCTGACTCTTTAGACTCCCCAGAGCTGTAGAATTAGAAGGTTGGGAGACTATGCTTCTCCCATGATGTAAGCACGAATATTTCTGTTGGGAATTAACATTTGGGGATATTTATCTGTGCTGACATCTTTCTCATGCAGTATATATTCTTTGGTTTCAGTATGTGTTAATATGAATGCATTAAGCAAAGGGTCATTCTGATTGTAAGATGATCTGGACCTGGTGGGGAGATATGCTGAGACCATAGCTAAGGTCAAGCAGCTTTGTGAGCTAATATATTAGAAATTAGTTTTTGTAATTTTCTAGAGGGGCACATGGATGGTATTTTGATATGACATCATTTTCTGTCTCTTGCTCTAATTCTTTTCTTAAAAATAGTTTTCATTTTTCTATTATGAAATAAGTATCTGATTATTATAAAAATTGGAAAATTCAGAAAAGTTGAAGGAAAAAAACCATAATTCTCCTACCTAGATAGAACCAATATTAGCACTGTGGCATATTTCTTTCTCATGATTTTGTGTGCATATATTTCAGTGTTGCTATACTCATGTGGCATATTTAAAATGGCATATACCTTTATGGGAGAAAATCTGCTTTTAAAATTTTAGTAAAACCTATTCTTTGTCAGAAATGTGAAAATGCAGTAGAGTATTAAAAAAAAACACCTTCAGATCCTGGCTATATGGCAGAGTAAATCTTTAGAGAAACCCCTACTGGTACAGCATATCTAAAAATGTTGAATGAAAGGGGAAAAACATTATTGTTAATGTACAGTTGAATTGCAGGAAACTAGGGGAATGTGTCTGAGGCAAAGGACAGGGAAGCTTGCATCTAGAGAGAAAGCATGCTCTGCAGTTGGTAATTATCAGAGGACATCTGCTGAATCCTGCAGCCGACAGTTGAGTTTAAAAGGTTACATACAGGAAAACGGACTTTGGCCCAGTGGTTAGGGCGTCCGTCTACCACATGGGAGGCCTGCGGTTCAAGCCCCGGGCCTCCTTGACCCGTGTGGAGCTGGCCCATGTGCAGTGCTGATGCGCGCAAGGAGTGCCGTGCCACACAGGGGTGTCCCCCGCGTAGGGTAGCCCCACGCGCAAGGAGTGCACCCATAAGGAGAGCCGCCCAGCGCGAAGGAGGAAGCAGCCTGCCCGAGGAATGGCGCCGCCCACACTTCCCGTGCCGCTGACGACAACAGAAGTGGACAAAGAAACAAGACGCAGCAAAAAGACACAGAAAACAGACAACCGGGGGAGGGGAGGGGAATTAAATAAATAAATAAAATAAAAAATTAAAAAAAAAAAAAGGTTACATACAGTAGGAACAAGAGATAAGATAGGGGCTTAAGCCACGTTATTGCTTAAGCCACGTTATTATATTCTAAATGGTTTTGGGCTACAATCCATGTTTTATCTGGCCTAAAAAAAAAAATGAAAATTTAGTTTAAAGTGGTCCTGGGTTGGTTATACCCCAGGTATTTGAAAGGAGCAAATGCAAATTCTTTCAGAGGAACTCACTTTAAACCCTGGTGTTAAAAAATTCTACAGATAAGTTCCAAGGAATATGAGCTTACAGGTGTAAATCTTTAAACATAAGAGGAGATAAGCTGAGGAGAGAAACAGAAACCAGCATCTCATACAATTAGCCTAGCAAAGAATCCATATATTAAAATAATCAACAATAAAAAATAAAGGAGGTATGTTCAAAGCTTAAAGAAATTAAAGGGGTTACTGAAAGTATATGAAAGGACAATAGTTTCTCAGATCTGAAAAAGAAGCAAACAGAATTTCTAGAAATGAAAAATATAGTAGTGAGAATTAGAGAACTAAAGGATGGGGTAAAATGAAGATTAGACACTGCTGAAGATTGATTTAGTGATCTAGAAGATAGATCTAAATAAATGTCCTAGAATTCATTGCAGAGAGACATGAAATTGGAAAAATAGGAGAGGTTAATGGATATAGTTAATAAAAAGAAAAGCTCCAACATATGTGTAATCAGAGTTCTAGACTGAATGAGTGGAAAGAATAGAGGAGAGACAATATCAGAAAATACTGTAGCTGAGAATTTTCCAGAAATAACAAGATAGCAATCCCATATTCAATATGCTCAAAGAATCACTAGCATGACAATTAAAAGAAAATCTACAATTATATACATCATTGTGTATACACTTATTTGCATCTGCCAATGGAATAGCAGAACACAATACAGCAAAAGAAAGGATCTTAAAAGCAGTAAGAGAAAAGACATATTACCTACAAAAGGCACAGCTGATTTGCACTAGAGAAGCTAGAGACAGTGGAATATCTTCAAAAAGCCAGAGAAAATACTGAGCGATCTCATATTGTATGCTCAGTGAAACTATCTTTCAAAAATGAAGGCAAATATAGTCATTTTCAGGCAAACTGAAACTGAAAGGATTTGCAACCCACAGATCATCACTAAAAGAATATCTAAAGAATGAACTTCAAATAAGAATAAAATTTTTCCAGAAGGAAGGTTTGAGTTTCTAGAAAGAATAGTGAGCAAAGAAAATAGCATGCATATGTATAAATGTAAACAATATTTGTACATTAATAACAGTAATGCCTAATTTGGAAGTCTAATGTATCAAGAAATTTGAAAGAACTCCCAAATTCTATATAACAATAGCATATACTTCACTATGTGTCTGAATAAGGGGGAAAGGATTACTGTTCTAATATTCTTATATTGTTCAGAAAAATGATGAAGACATCAATCAGTTTTAGACTTTATGTTAGAGGTGCATTTAATTAATAGGTTCAGGGTAAGTACTAAAAAAATAGAATAGATTATATAACTTCCAAAAAAGTAGAGGGAAAAAATGAAAAAGAAGAGGATTAAGTTCAATAGAAGAAAAATAGAAGAAAAGGAACAAATAGAAAGTAAAAAATAAGATGGTAGAAATTAATCCAAATTTTTGGATTATACAAAAACTTTGGTTAAAAGACAAAGGATGGGAAGTGGATGTGGCTCAAGAAGTTGGGCACCTGCCTATCACATGGGAGGTCCAGGGTTCAGTTCCTGGTGCCTCCTAAAGAATACAAGGAAGACAGCGAGCTGACGTGATGGGCTGGCTGGTGAGCTGATGCAACATGATGATGCAATGAAATTACACAAGGAAACACAATGAGAGACACAACAAGCATGGGAGTTTCTGGGTTCAATTCCCAGTGCCTTCTAAAAAGAAAAAAGTAGGTGGCAGACTTGGTCCAGTGGTTAGGGCATCCGTCTACCATATGGGATGTCTACGGTTCAAACCCCGGGTTTCCTTGATCCATGTGGCGCTGGCCCATGCACAGCGCAGATGCACGCAAGGAGTGCCATGCCATGCAGGGGTGTCCCCCGCGGCATAGGGGAGCCCCACAAGCAAGGAGTGCGCCCCATAAGGAGAGCCGCCCAGCACGAAAGAAAGTGCAGCCTGCCCAGGAATGGTGCCTCACACACGGACAGCTGACACAACAAGATGATGCAACAAAAAGAAGCACAGATTCCCATGCTGCTGACAACCACAAAAGCAGACAAAGAAGATGCAGCAAATAGACACAGAGAACAGACAACTGGGGTGGGGGGGAAGGGGAAATAAATAAATAAATAAATCTTAAAAAAAAATAAAAGAAAAAAGTAGATGAACAGACACAGAGAGGACACAACAAACAGACACAGAGAGCACATAGTGAGTGTGAACAACGGAAGCTGGAGGGAAGAAATAAAGAAAAAATAAAATAAATCTTAAAAAAAACCAAAAACAAAGCATGTCACACTGAATAATAATTACTACTACTGATAAAGTTCAATGACTTTCTATGAGATACACCTAAACATAAAAACACAGAAAGGTTGAGAGTGAAAGCATAGGGAAGATATATGCAAGCAATAGCAATCAAAATATTATAAAATTGGGATAGTTATAGTAATACCAGATAAAACAGACTTTAAGACAAAAATCTTTACTAGAGATAAAATGTCTAAATACAAGTAAAACTTCAATTCATCACGAAGCTATAAAATTTTAATTTTGAATGCACATAATTATAAAATTTTAATTGTTGAAATTTGAAGGAGAAATATAAAAATCTACAAAGTGGAAGATTTTTAACATACATCTCTCAATAATTGATAGATCGAGCAGACAAAAAATTAAGTAAGAACATCAAAGATTTGAACAATGCAAATCTCAAGCCTGAAATAATGGGTATATAAAACACTCCTCCCCACAAATGAGGAAATAAGCATTTTTATCAAGTTCTTGTGGAACATTTATTAAAAAATAGATTTTAAATGATTAAACAAGTTTTTACAAATTTAAAGATTTGGTAATATTCAGATCATATTTTCTGATGTCAATGCTAATTAATTAGAAATCAAAAACAAAAGGATAACTTAAGAAAAGTAAAAAAAATAGTCACGTTTGTAAATTTTAACACTTATAAATAACCCATATGTCAAAAAATAAATAATAGATTTTAGAAAATATGTGTTAAAACAAAAAGCAGTAACTAAATTGAGCATTAGCTGAATTTTTATTAAAGACTTGTATATATAAACCAGTGTATATATGCATACATGAAATCTAGTCAAGAAATTGACTTTGCAAGAATCCTTAGGGAAGAATTTTTATTCAGGATAAGAGAAAGATTAGGTTGCCAATTAAAACTATTGGCAACTTTGCAAGGAATATAAGTTATGTTGTTTTAGGCTGTTTGACCACAGTCTGTATTCAGATCCTAAAGAAAAAATTGATGTTTGAATTAGTATTTATTCATTGTGTTCCCTTTAATACTCCATGGTTTCTTGTTTGAAAATGAATTAGAACATTTAGATAAGATAGAGACTGTGATAGATTGCGCTTTTTGTAAACTATTAGCAACGTACAGATCATAAGAATTACTTGCAAGATTCTTTTGCATTTAGAAGTATACAAGAAATACTACATATTAAAACTTGTGGTAGTTAGTGGTACTTAGAGAAAATTTATCGTCTTAAATGTTTATGGTACTTAGAGGGCTATTTATAGCCTATATGCTTATGTTAAAAAAGAAGAAAGGCTGAAAAGTAATAAACTAAGCATCAAAATTCTGAAGTTAATAAAACAATAGTATAAATTCCAAAAAACATAAAAGAAAGAAAATTATCAACAAAGGAACAGAAATTAATGAAATGGGAGACAAAGCTATAAAGGGGGTCAGCACAACTAAAAATTATTCTTTGAAAAGTCTTATAAAATTGACAAATCTCTAGCGATATTATTTAAGTAGGAAAAAAAGCCTAAAATAAACAATATCAAGAATGAAATAGGAAACAAAACTGCACATGTATAAGAGTTTAAGAATATTACAAAAACTGTTATGAATAACTTGACAATACACTCAAAAGTATGAAAAATGTTCAAATTTGTAGGAAGTAGAAATTATCATAAAGTATAAATTAGAGATAAAGCAGCCAGAATTCTATTACCCTTTCTGTTCAACTACTCCATCCTTAGCATCTAGTAGGGTCTCAACGGATATGAATTTAGAATTGTTAACATTTTGGCGTAATTCTCTTTTTGCATATATTTAAAACATATTTCAATTGTATATTGATTTTTAAGCATCAGTAACACAGATGCCTTCACATATACTAGATGAAAAATGGTTTTTAAAAAGTGTAATGAAAGATAGCATCTGGTTTGCTATTCTTCACCACCTTAAAAAAAACTATATGAGTTTTAAAACAGCAAATCTTATTTCAATTTCCTTAGCAATGAAATGATCAATATGTTCTTTCTACAGCAATCTTTTGGGAACAACAACAAAGACGTTCCTAGGATTTCTCCTAGGACAGCATGTAAAGCACATAGAGCTTGATCATTATTAGCAAAGACTGGATCATCACCACTATTTTATGAAGTTATTAAAATTAGGATTCTATCTTAGCTCAGAATGAGGAATATGACTCAAAGACCTCCTGGCACACTGAAAGAAGTGAAAAAAACGTAGGGGAAAATCATATGAAAGAGAGTGAAGCAAACTTTCCTCTGACAACATACAGAGAGGACTCAGTGATAGATGGATATGGGGGGTGAGAGAGAGGACTGTGTCAAACACAGCTCCTAGTTTCTAGCTAAAGTGACTGGAATGATGATGGTGACATCCATAGAGATGTCATAGGGAGAGAACCAGGTTTGGAGAGAATATCGTAAATTTAGTTTTGGATGGCTTGAATTCAACAGTGATTTGAAATGTTATGTGGAGAGGTTAAGTAGATAGTTGTTTTGCAGCTCCAGACCTGAAAGGTCCAAACTGAAGATTTGATTCTGTAAGTCAGTGGCATATAGGTGATAAATAAAGCTAGAGGTATGGGTAAGATTGCCAGGGAGTGAGTACAAAGAGAAAATGGCCCTGAATCAAGCCTGGAGGAACTTCAACAATTGATGGCCTGCCAGGGAGGATAAGTTTGAAAAAGAGATAGTGGATTTGCTGTCAGAGAAGTAGGAAGAAAATCAGGTGGTGTTAGGTTATGGAAGACAAGGGAAGAGGGCTTTTAAAGAGGAGACATTGGAAGCGGACATGGCTCAACTGATAGAGCACTTGCCTATCACATGGGAGGTCCAGGGTTCAAGACTCAGGGCCTCCTGACCCGTGTGGTGAGCTGGCCCTCACACAGTGCTGCTGCACGCAAGGAGTGCTTATGACAGCATGGATTCACCTTGAGGACATTATGTTGAGTAAAATAAACCAGATATAGAAGGATAAATATTGTATGGTCTCACTGTTATGAATTAAAGGTGATGAGAAACTCATGGAGTTAAACTATAGAATGTAGGTTGCTAGGAGATAGGATATGGGTTGAGGAGGGGGAGCTGATGCTGAATGTATATAGAATGTTTAATAAGGGGGATTGTAAATGTGGGGAAATGGTTACAGTTGATGGTAGCACATTATATTAAGTATGTTCAACACTGCTGATTTATATATGTGATTGTGGCTGAGAGGTATAGTCTAGGGAGGTTGTCAATTGACAAGAAAGAGGGTAATCTAGGGACGGTATAACAGTGATTTTGGTGGTTGATGATGATTGTGGTTAATGTAAAAATACAAAAATGTTCCTCTATTACAAGGTGTTAAGAATGTGGAGATACAAAGGAAAAATACAACTAACGTATAGACTAGAGTTAACAGTAATATAACATTTCTACAGCAAGGACAAAGAAGGTACCATTCCAATGCTAATGGTCAAAATGGTGGGGGGTATAAAGAGATGTGAGATTTGTCCTTTAGGATTAATGAAAATGTTCTGAAATGGACTGAGCTGATGATAGCACAATTCTATGATGAAACTGAGAATCACTGAGTGTCCACTTTGGATGGACTGAACAAGGCAGGGGACCATATAACACAGTGAACCCTGTGATGAATGATGGACTATGGCTAACAGTAAAAACATGAGAACATCCTGTCATGAACTATAACAAATACACAGTACTAACACATGGTGTTAGTAATAGGATGGTTTATGGGAAAAATACACCAAATATAAGGGGATAGCAGTAATATGATGATGATGTTCTTTCATCAGTTGTAGCAAATGTGTCACAACAGTGTAAGGTGTTGGTGGTGGGCGATGTGTGGAAATCCTGTATGGTTTGACTCTGACTAGATTTTACCAGAATCTATAATGTGTCAGGCACTGTAGAAAGTGTTTTATGTATTTTTCCTCATTTGCTAACTCACAACTTCACACACACATACACACACACAAATTATATTAAAAATAATCAATTACTGAGGATTTCCTACATTCCAGACACTATGATAAAGGCTCACCATTCTTATTTAATCAGCTCAGTAATCATATCAAGGAACTATTATTATTCCCCATTTTATAAGTAAAATTACACTTAGGTCTTTTCTCTTAATTGCCAAATACTTAGCTTTCTGGGTTTTATTTTTCTCTCCTACACATAGGGATATAATTCCTATATCACAACATTGTTGTGATGATTAAATGAGGGAAAAGATAAAAAACGCTTTCTACAGTGCCTGACACATTGTAGATTCTGGTAGGCTCTAGTCAGACATGTAAAAGGAAAGCCTGTAAGTGGACATAAATAGAAAACACTTAGACCCTGCAGGAGAGGCACAGATAAGGGAAGTGCTGAATAGCAAGAATTTTAAGGCCTGGACCTTAAGCATAAGCCTAGGGAATGTGCTCACCAAATAGCGTATGGTGGTGTAGCTGTTTGATATTATTGATGCATTCCTTAAAGAAATATTGGATTATGCTTGTAATCTGATCTGTACCTGGGCATGACTGAGTTATAATTAGGGTACTGAGTTCCCACTCCTTGGTGGGTAGGGACTCACAGATAAAAGGCATGGCAAAGAACAGAGTTGAGGGTTTCTGATGTTGGAGGTTTTTGGGTTTTGTTTTAAAGATTTATTTTTTAAAATTTATTTCTCTCCCCTTCCCCCTGTTGTCTGCTGTCTGTGTCCATTCACTGTGTGTTCTTCAAGGTCCACTTGCATTATCCAATGGCACTGGGAAACTGTGTCTCTTTTTTTGTGTCACCTTGCTGCGTCAGCTTTCCGTCTGTGCAGTGCCACTCCTGGGCAGGCTGCACTTTTTTTCATGTGGGGTGGCTCTCCTTATGGGGCGCACTTCTTGTGCAAGGGGCACCCCTAAGCAGGGGTGACCTTGCCTGACACAGCACTCCTTGCGCGCGAAACACTGCGCATGGGTCAGCTCCCTACATGGGTCAGGAGGCCCTGGGTATCAAACCCTGAACCCTCCATATGGTAGGCAGACGATCTATCAGGCTCATCTGTCTATGAGCCACAAGTGCTTCCCATCTGATGTTGGAGGTTTTTTTTAAAATTACAATTCATTTTTAAACAAACTTTTCTTTTTTTAAGATTTATTTATTTATTTCTCTCCCCTTCCCCCCCACCCTGGTTGTCTGTTCTCTTTGTCTATTTGCTGCGTCGTCTTCTTTGTCCGTGTCTGTTGTTGTCAGTGGCAAGGGAATCTGTGTTTCTTTTTGTTGTGTCATCTTGTTGTGTCAGCTCTCCATGTGTGCGGCACCATTCCTGGGCAAGCTGAACTTTCTTTTGCACTGGGCGGCTCTCCTTACAGGGCGTACTCCTTGCGCGTGGGGATCCCCTATGCGGAAGACACCCCTGCGTGGCATGGCACTCCTAGCGTGCATCAGCACTGCACGTGGGCCAGCTCCACATGGGTCCAGGAGGCCCGGGGTTTGCACCGCGGATCTCCCATCCATGTGGTAGACGGACGCCCTAACCACTTGACCAAGTCTGCTGCCCTGATGTCGGAGTTTTGATGTTGGAGTTTGATGCTAAAGACTTAAGCTGGGGCCCTGGGAAGTCAGCACACAGAGGAAAGAGAAGCCAGCCCCAGGAAGAAAGGACCTTGAACCCAGAGAAAAGCAAGCCCCAGGAATGTAAGAAACCAGGAAGCCTGAACCCTTGCAGATGCCGGCAGCCATCTTGCTCCAAATAGACTTTGGTGAGGGAAGTAACTTCTGCTTTATGCCCTAGTATCTGTAAACTCCTACCCCAAATAAAAACCCTTTATAAAAACCCACCAATTTCTGATATTTTGCATCAGAACCCCTTTGGGGACTAATACAGGGAGTCATTGACAATCTTAATGAGTGCTGTTTCAGTGAAAAAGTATGTGCAGAGACCAGATTAGAGTGGGCTGAGTAGTAAGTGAGTGGGAGGTGGGAATAGAAGTGAGAATAGAGAACTTGAGAATTTTTGTTGTGAAGGAAAGGAGAGAGAGAGAAATGGGCAGATGGGAAGATGGGGTGAAGGAAGATATCTGAGCTTATTTAAAGACTTATGATGTTTATCCAGTTGAGGAGAAGAGGCTGGATATTCATGGGGGCCATTCATAGTATAAGATTCCTGTGAAGGAAGAAAGGCAGGGGTGGTTTTGGATTTAGAAGTTGAGGCTTGTTTCTATTTGCAAAATGAAAAGAGTAGGGGCTGGGTGGTCTGTTAGGTAGCAAGAAGACCAGATGTTCCCTTTTGCTGGCTTTTATTTTCTCTGTCAACTAGGACCCAAGATCTTCTGCTGAGAATGATAGGGGAATCTGTATGTGAAAAGGGTGGGGCAAGGAGGTCAGAAGTTTAAATGCGTGTTTGAAATAGTTGTGGTGGAGAATAGGATTTCTGAATGGAATTGAGGCCCAATTGAGCCTGGTGATCATGAATGAGTGGAACCAGTCTACCCTATCAGGTGTCCTCCAGCAGGGTTGGGCTGCTGGAAAGCAGGCATGGAGAAGGTAAATCATTTGGCTCATCCAGAGTTGGGGCTTTGGCTAGATAGGAGTGACGAAGAAGGGGCCAAGAGTTTAGGGTATTGGTAAGAGTGTTAATGAAGTGATGGACTATGGAATCTGTACTGAGAAAATAGCAAAGTAAAGAGAAGGAGAAAGGAAAGGCATTGATGGAGAGGTTTAAGAGGAGTGCCAGTAGGAGTTGTTGAGTAGCTGAAGGGGATTATGGCAGAAAGTGGGATGTTTAGTGGGAATTAGTACTTTTGGAATTAAGAGCAGTAAAGAGGATGAGAGTAGCTGGCTAAGTTGGAGGAGATCACTGGAGATGAGTAGGACAAGGGACTGAGAGGCCATCCTGGATAACACTAGTGCTTAGGGCCAAGAGGAAACATGTAAATTAGGTGCCAAAGCCTTCAATGAATGAAGAGGTATGACTTAGAGCTAGGAAGATAGTGCAGCTAAGCAATAACTAGGGTGTGTGTTTAATACTTAGATGTGGTTGAATAACAGTCTAGAAGGAGCATGAAAAGCAAAGAGAACACCAATTCACCTCCCACCCTGAACATGTGGGCTATGACAGAGTATAAAGCTCCTACTCAAGAAAGCTGCCAGGATAGTGGGGACAGGGGAGAGCCTGACTTCAGGGAAGGCAAAAAGGTGGAAGTTTGTCTCTATGAAGAGACTGAGGATAGAGGGCAGTTGGCTGGTTATGGTGCATCAGTCCTGGAAGGGAGAGTGGAAGAGTTTGGATCTTGAGCAGGGTAGGGCTGGTGTGGGGCAAAGAGATAGTGGACATAGAGATGATGGTGCACAGCATTTACACAGTGGGCACTGACTGATGAAAACAGAGATGCAAGACAGCCTTTTCTGAGGAGAGCAAGTACTAGATCTGGTCGCGGGATTACTTTCTCTTTTAACAGAGTAATGGTGGATCCAGAGACTGTTGTTTCCATGTTGCTGCTTTGTGTACTGTTGAAGAGGTAGAATCTGAGACCAATGTGACTTTTATTCCTTTGTAGGTTATTTGTGCTTTCTATCCAGATGCTGAGGTTTTAAAATTTATAATATAAAATGCTGCTAGGATGTGTCTAAGGATAGGTCTCTTGTTTTTAATTTGGCCTGGATGCAATCTAAATACTCAAGTCTATCTAGCTCAGGAAAGTTTTCTTCCATTGGACAAGGTACAAGAATCCCAGTATTTCTTAGGTAGGACCATCATCTAGTCTATATTTTTTAGCTTGTCATTTTCATTATTTTGCATTTTCCTCTGTGTTCTGGGAAAGCTTCCCCACTATTTTCTTCCATTTCACAAATTCAAATTTCAGAGTGTAAGTTCTGGTTTGTACTTACACCAGTGTAAAATTTAGTTCTGCTAGTACATTGTTATGCTTTCTTGTAATCCTTACTCATACCCTTTTCTGTATGTTTGTTTCCATCTGTTCTTTCTTTATGGCCTCCATTACATAAAGGTGATATAATCTTGTATCCTGTTAAGGACTAAGAAAAAATTTCTAACATTTTCCCAACAAAGGATCATTTTTAGAAATATGTTCTTTCTCTGAATCTTCAGGAGAAAAATTCCCTTTCCCTTGTTTGCAGTATTTGTCTTAGCCTTCATGTTGTATGCTTACATCTGTTTATTTGAATTGAAGAGAGAGCTATTCAAGCAGTATTATGGGTTTCCATTTCTATTAACCATCTTGGATGCTGGAAAAATCTACTTCTTTACAGTTACAGGGCAGATTGTTTGTTTCCTCATCCAATTTTCATGAATTTCAGGTATTTCTCTGATGTGGCTGTCTAAATCCTACTGCTTAGGTCCCTGATACTACCAATCGATGGAATAGACAAAAATTCTCAGCATTCCCTGATGAACGGAGACTTGTACTCATCTTCTTCTGGAGTACTTTCCTATGAATACCACCTAACCCAGAATGTAATCCAGGGACAGTTTCCTCAATTTCCCAAACCCCCCAACCCCCTTTGTTTTCTTGGCACTACAGTCTTCAAATAGAGCTTGATTTTGTGGTGAGCCAGTTAGACAGCTGTTCAGGTCACAAATCTTAAAGAGGAACTAACACATCAGTGGGATAACTCAACTCTGGAGTCCATTTAATCAGAATTCCTTTTGGACTCCTTATATAACTTGCAAAATATTAATTTGTTCTGTTCCAAACAATATAGATAGTGCTTTCAAGTGGAACTTGAAAAAAAAATTAAAACACAAAACATCCCTGGCTGGCACTGACCTATCTCTGATTGAATATCTTTGCAATTTACACATACAATTTGCATGCCCCAACCATGTAAGCAGCCAGACAATTGTCATCTGGATTCAGAAGTTGAATCAGCTAAAAAAATCTGGAACCCAGATATGGCATAGTGCTATGTTGACACTCTCCACCAAAAGGTGGAGTCTAATTCCCTCCCCTTGAATATCGGCTGGACTTAGTGGCTCATTTCTGATGACCGGAATGTCATGGAAGTGATGCCATACGGCTTCCCAGGCTAGGAATAAAAATTTCTGCCTGGTCATGGGCTTTTGGTGCCCTGAGTTCACATGGAGAGACCACATAGAGATAAAGAGAGATACCCTAGAAGTCCCAACTGTTCTAGGTTCCCTAGCCAGCCCAGGAACAAGACATGTGAGTGAAAATGACTTGGAGATAGCTTCAGCCCACCACTGCCTGCAATTGCATGAGAGACCTTGACTGAGAACTGCCCTGCTGAGCCCCGTCAACCCCCAGAACCGTGAGAGCTAATGATAATAAATTGTTGTTGTTGTATTATGCCACTGAGTTTGTAGAGCTCTGTTATGCAGCAGAATATGTTTACTAAGAATTGGAGAATAAATTTTTAATGTAAAATTTAAATTTAAAATGATCCAACAAATGTAACCTTGGGTTGTCAGTATTTCTTAAATGCAAAAAAAAAAAAAAAAAGGGGGCTGCTATGCTTTGCTACACCAAGATAGGAGTAGCACAGACAGGCAAAAGGAAAGAAGCCTCTTCTTCTGATGAGGCAACTTCAAGGAAAGATGATTAGACCCTGGTCAAGGCCTTAGGGCTGTGGGCGATAGGCACCCTGCCTTTGGGAGCCACCTGAGACCTGACAGATCCCTCTGGTCAGTAATGGCCAGGCCAGACTGCAGGGAGAGTGCCTGCCACCCCACCTCCTGCCGAGCACAGAGAAGTGTCCTTCCAGAACCAAGGGGTCCCTGCCAGATGCGGGGATCTCACTTTGACCATTCTGTGCTGTCTACCCCACTATTGTGAGTGGACTCAAGTTTAAATACCTGAGCATATAGAATGCTTTTATTTGATTGCACACCCATGGGATTAGTCGGGTTGCCAGCAATTGGAGAGCAGTTAGGGCAGATTATTAGCCCAGTGCCTGAAGTGGGTCCCGGATTCAGTGGCAAGCAAGAGACTGCACTGAAACCCCACAACCTCCTAGAGCCATAAGATTTGGACTAGACTGAAGACAGATGGGAGCCAGAAATCAGAAAACTCTCCTAGGTTTAGTATTGCTTTCCTTCTCTTTTCACCAAGAATGTCCCTTCTGTCTGCTTTTGATGTATCCTCAGCTAGGAAACTCTCTTCATGTTCTGTTAGGGAAACAGACCTCTAGAGCAGGAACACAATCCCTCGGTGGACCAGTTAACTGCACTCTGTTCCTTAGACACCAGCAGTGCTGCTGACATTGGCCCAATTTTGGAAATGCATTACTTCTGTTACAGATAGAGCTGACCTAGAAAACAGGGAGGACTAAGTCTGGGAGCCCCGTGAAGGTGGTTTGAGCTGGGCTTGTTTAGGTTGGGTGCTTTACAAGGTGACCAGAGTGGAGCTAAGCTGCTGTCCCAGATCCTTCACCAGGGCATGGAGCCCCATTTGAGTGGACTCTTCAGGGATGAAATACCTAAATCCCTGAGAAGGGTGTGAAATGTACATTTGGTCTGGGTTGAAGACTCTCATGACCAGGAAGCAGCAGGGTGGAGCAGAATGTTGGGCTGGCCCCCTGTGGGCTGGGGCCAGCTTTTCTGAATAGCTGGGTCACTAGATCTGTGGGTGGTGGCATGAAGGGAAAGGTATGAGGAACTCCATGTCACTGCCCCTACCTCCAGTGCCATCACAACTAGCACCAAGAAATGCTCTCTTAGTGGACTAGAGAATCCATGCTGAATGAAATTTTAAAATGTAAGATGTGGAGTCCAGACTTTAACAAATGCTGACATGAGTCAACACTTATATTTCTTATTTCAGTTAGATCCCCACACTTCTCTGGAATCCAGCAACCCCAGCCCCGGGCTGTGTTGTCATTAGCCAGAGGCTGACAGAGCCCCTGGATTTGAGCATATTAAGAATAAATGAGGGAAGTGGACTTGGCCCAATGGAGAGGGCATCTGCTTACCACATGGGAGGTCCAGGGTTCAAACCCAGGGCCTCCTTGACCTGTGTGGAGCTGGCCTATGCGCAGTGCTGATGCGCGCAAGGAGTGCCCTGCCACGCAGGGGTGTCCCCCACGTAGGGGAGCCCCACCCACAAGAAGTGCACCCCATAAGGAGAGCCACCCAGCGCGAAAGAAAGTGCAGTCTGCCGAAGAATGGTGCCAGACACACGGAGAGCTGACACAACAAGATGACGCAACAAAAAGAGACACAGATTCCTGGTGCCACTGATAAGGATAGAAGCAGTCACAGAAGAACACACAGCGAATGGACACAGACAGTAGATAACTGGGTGGTGGGGGAGGGGAGAGACATTTAAAAAAAAAGAATAAATGGACCTTGGGTTCAGACCCCTCAGGGGTTTGGCTTTCTGAAGCTAGGCATAAATAAAAAACTCAGCTGCCTGGGCTTTGCATTATTATACTTTCTGGGTTATATTGGTCTTCAGGGAATCTGCTTTATGCATATCTAAGTTGTTTACTTTGTCTTGTTTTTGACAGAGGAGATCAGACTTTAAGCAACTTTCAATTATCTGAGAAACCCCCTATGAACTGGGAGCCTGGGGGCAGTGAGATTATTTAAAAATAACCCTTTCTCTATCAATACATTGGCTCCCTGAGCCTTGGCCTAGCTGCTGACTTCACTGTGCAGTCACAACTTTTTGCTCCAGTTAGCATTTGTTGAGTCCAACACAGCTATAGGCTGGGAAATGGTTTTTAATTTTCCTGCTGCCTCATCAGCAAAATTGACAGCTAAATTCCAATTACTTTGGAAGATGTGAGAGGCAGAAAAGAGCACAGCTGGGCCCCTCGTCCCAGGTGGAGTTTGCAAGACTGGCAGTTAATGGCACCAGCTTTTGACTGTCAACTGAGGACAGTTTATCTGGAAGTGTTTGTGGGTAGAGGGAATGTAGAACCCCCTGCTGTTGGTTTTCTGTGAATAATCACACTTTCAGGAGTGCACACCAGGCTTTAGCATGTCCTCAGTTAAGCGTGGTCTGAAAGGCCAAGGAAAAGTTTCGAGAAGAAAAATCTTTCTTAAGCTCTGGCATTGCTGCAATTGGACAATTCATATAATCACAATCCGTCCCCTGGGATAATTGGTGTAACTTTCTTAGAAATGGTGCATCCAAAAGCTGTTAAAATAGAGCTCAGCCGGGGGAAAGAGTGGCCTAGACACAGAATCACGGTGATGTTTCTTAAGTGTGATTATGTGGGCCGAGGAAGTCACCTAAAAACTTCCTAGGCTGGGGTCTTTGCTGGGTCCTTGGATAATTATTTTATGACCACGTTTCTGTTTCCTAAAACGATTGTTTACTTCAGAAAACATGCCTGTTATGGTATAACAGCCGTTTCCCAGGAAGCAAATGCTCAACAGTCTTTTTCTTTCCGTGTGTGCCCCTACTCAAGATGGTAATTTATCCAAAGAGTGTAATTATGCAATTGAAAAGTCTTTAAATTGGATTGTCAGGAAAACGCTTTGGAGCTTCTCAGAATAGACCAGGTGTGAGTGTAAAGTAATGAGACTGATATTTAAATTTTTATATAGCTGTGCAAAACAAAAGCAACAATTCTGTAGTCTGACTTCACTCTTCCCTGCTTAACTTAGGGTAATTGAATGCAGAACCTGGGAGCCTCTGCCAGAGCATTGTTCTATTTGTATTGCAAACTCTCATTAAGGGGCTGTGTTGCTTCTTGTTTATTATTATTTTTTAATCACTGTCTAAGAAGGAAAGGTCTATTCTGATCCCAGGCTTGTTGATAGAGAGGGCAGGAGTTTTCTTCCTGGATCGTCTTATGCTCCCAGTGGTTACTTTCAGATTTCTCTCACCTCCTGAGCTGGAGGATTGGTTGAGGTGTACAGTCAACTTTCTAGCATTTTAAAGTTTTTGTTCTGGTATTTTCCTAAGTATTTTACCTTCACTGAGAAGGTAAAAATGGGTGAATCAGGTTATTAAATGTTAATCATTTTTTTCCAGAAATTTTTTCCCATTCTTTTAGGAGTTACAAGTTAGGAATTCATGTAGACCTAAATACCTTCTACATTTCTTAGTAGAATCTTATAACATTTTAAGTTAGCATGGGCATTTTGTGCACAGGCATTTCTGACGTGAGTTACACAAACTAGAATGTATACATTCAAGATGACTATTATTTCTCTTCAAACTAGTCACCTTAGGACTCCATATACTCATTCCAACAATGATGCTATTCCTCAAAACGCCCACACATCTCTTCTAAAATTGTTTACCAAACTGGTTGACAAGCCATAGGGGAAACCCCGTCACAAAGTACTGCATAATCTTCTCTTTTTTGGACTAAAACCAGTACTGAGAAGCTGGTTTCCTATACTCAACTTTATCAAAATGTGCTCCTAACACCTTTCGTTTCTCAAAATCAAATCCATCCCCAACAGGTGAATATTTACCATTAATGGAATTCTAAGGAAAACATTATAAGCTATGAAGCAGTTTCTTAAATGAAGCTCCATGAATTTTTAAAATGGTAGTAGTATTTGACTGGTATAGAACCTCCCAAGGAGACTTCTTGGGAGTAAACAATACTTGTTTAGATGTGCAAGTTCTGATAAGTTAGTTAAAGAGAGAGTCCCATTTGGGCTGGGAAACAGGATAAGTTGGTTTTAAAAGATTGTCTCATTTGATATGACAAATGAGATAGATGGGTCTTAACCTTGCCAGTGCTTAGTACAAAGTGCTTAGCATCTCTAGATTTCCATTTCTTCACATTTAAAATGAAGGATTTGGATTAGATGATCTCCAAGGATCCTTTTAGCTTCAATACACTGATCCATTCATCAAATATTTATTGGGCAACTATTGTTAAGTGTTTGGCCCTGTTTTAGAAAATGGAAAAAAGCTACCTTTTCTAAAAGATCTCAAAATCTAGCCGGGCTTATGGATTACATACAATTTTTATATCATCAAAATCATTAAAGAGGATATATGCTCTTTAATTTTATTATATTATGTAACATAACATTAATTATGTTATAAACTGGCTAGTTGTTCACCAAAATATGTATTTTTTTCCTTCCTGGGCTCACGGCTAGACTTTTCCCCCCAGACTTTCTTGTAATTAGATATGGCAAAGTGACTGAAATCTGACTCATGGGATGTGGGTGGAAGTGATATGTTCACCATGGGTAAGACTTCTCTCTCTCTCTCTCTCTAGCGGCTGGATAGAGAGAATTCCATAGAGCCCAAAGGAGCATGGAACCTCAAGTGGAAGGAATCTGGGGCCCTGAATGAAGCATTAGGGTCCACCTTACATCTGTCAAACTGCTTTGGGCTGTGTACAAGGAAGAAAATTTGGGGGTTGTTTTTTTAATAAAGCCTAGGCTACCCTGCCTAATATATTTACCTTACAAAGAAAGAGGCTTCAAGGTCCTTTGTTGGTAGTAGCCAAGGCAGGTAGCCACCTTAAGTGTGGGCGTCAAGTGGGCAAAGAACTACAGGGAGCCCTGGGGACGACGCATGAATAACACAAAGAGAACTTAACCTAGAAAGGGGGGATGGATCAGTGAGGCACAGAAAAGAATAAATTATTAGAGCAGTTAATTTCCTAACCTCAGAATGTCTGTCTAAATTTTTTAAAAAATTACTTGAAAAAATTGGCTATTCAGCACTTTTTGAAAAATTGGGGGAGATAATGGCCAAATGATCCTTGTGTTTTCATCTCTCCAACCTTTGTAGAACAACAGGTATTCTTTTGAAAACCATTCAGCCAAGTGTGAAGCCTCTGGTAAGAATGTTATCTGAAATTATGATTCTAAGACATGATTGCCCACTGTCTTGCAGTTCTGAATCTGAATAACTACGTAGAGGTCTAAAATGTCATTTCCTAGGAGTTTGAGCCAAGGTAACAGTGTCAAAGATAAAATCTAAGTAGAAAGATGCTCAAATCCATATAAATGCCAATGTATTTGGATAATTTTAGCACAGTTGTAAGAAGGATGACACTAAATTTATTTATTTATTTTTTGTCTTTGACACTAAATTTAATGATAGTATATTGTGGGAGTGGATTAATGTGTGTGTGTCCCCCACCCCCGCCAAAGATAGCCATGTCCTAATCCCTGAAACATGAGAATGTGTTACCTTATATGGCATTGGTGTATAAAGGGCTTATCTCAGGGCTGAGTAAATGCTCAATAAATATTAGTCATTATTATTTTCAATATGTTTATGTTCTGACATGCTTGCAAGAGTTAAGATTTAATTGTGTTTTCTGGGATGTGTAGTCAGAAAGTAGAGGAGAGTTGTTGTAAAGTGGAATTTGGGCACCGCTTCACCAGCCCCACCTCCATTCCAGGTAGACCTGTTGGACTGGAGAGCTTTGATGAGTGTTCCTTCCTGGGTCAGACCAATTTTAGTGATAGTGCTTGGGTCATGCTTCTGTTAGTAGAGAGGTTGGAACAAGAACAAGAGATGTTATTTCTAATTGAGTGTTTTAGTCTAAGCCCACCCTAGAAGCAATCAGAACCATAGCCACAGGACTGAAGACCACACCTGGAAGCAAGCTCAAATAACATGATTTGGGCCCAGCACTGGAAGCTCCTGTGTTTATCTGCTTGTCTGAAAAATAGACTGCTCCCTCCAAAGGTAACTCAGTCTAGAGAAGATGTCCTAGGCCTAAGGGTCAGAGTTACACTAAAGTATGGATGTGGGAGTATAGTCACTGTTTGTAAAGTATAGTAGAATATGTGAATATACTTATAGAGTGTACAAACTATCCAAAAAGCTTTTTTTTTTCCAATTGAGATTATAAGAAAAATTTTAAAAAATTTTAATTGTCTTTTTTTTTTTCCAAAGATACACAGATCAGGCAAGCAGACTTGGCCCAGTGGATAGGGCCTCCGTCTACCACATGGGAGGTCTGCGGTTCAAACCCCGGGCCTCCATGACCCGTGTGGAGCTGGCCCACGAGCAGTGCTGATGCGTGCAATTGCAACAAGATTTTGCAACATAAAGAAACACAGATTCCCATGCCGCTGACAACAACAGAAGCAGACAAAGAAGAACACGCAGCAAATGGACACAGAGAACAGATAACCAGGGTGAGGGGAGGGAGGGGAGAGAAATAAATAAAAAATAATAAAAATAAAAGAAAGATACATAGATCACAAAAAATGTTACATTAAAAAATATAAGAGGTTCTCATATAACCCCCCACCCTGCCACTCCTCCCACATCAACTCTTTCATCACTGTGGCACATTCATTGCATTTAGTGAATACATTTTGGAACACTTTTGAGGTATCCAAGAACCCCTCTCACCTCTAGATTATCATCTTAAATGCCTAAAGCTTCTGTTAACGGGGCTCTAAGGATTGCCTCACACTTTCTACCCTATCATCTTAGGGATTCAGCAGCAGCCAGCCTGTGTCCCTCACAAACCAGGAGTTATTACGGGCTGTTTTATGAGATGTCCAAAGGCTAGCTATGAGTTTGTTTCACCTAACTCAGGAAAGGTTAATAGAATCACAGACATCAGCCTTCTAGGCAGCACATGAAATTTGTCACCCCTCTTATGCAGTGATAGCCTGAGATGAGAAATTAGGGGAGGAAACAGGATGACAGCAACTATATTGGGGTTCCAGCTAAGCTGGCCACTGTTGACTCCAATTCTCTTCTCATTTCTTACATGTTAAAGGGAGATAAATGTTGAAGCTCAAGGAGGAACCAATTCAACAAAGCCTAATCATGAGAGTTTATACCCAAACCTGGAGTAGATTTTCCTGACACCTTACTCTAGCACCAAAGGATTTGTTTACATTTTAAAAACACGCTTTTCAATATGATTCTGGAGATAAATGTCTAGAGATTACTGTTACAGGAAAACCTGGAAATCCGTACAAGAAATTGTAGCTGTTTTTTTTTGTTTTCTGAATAAAAACATATTTCTCAATTAAATGTACTGGATACATAAAAATTTTTTTTGAATCATACAATATGTTACACAATATACTAGGTTTATAGTAACACAATCATACAATATTTGTCTTTTGTGTCTGGAGTAGCTGTTTGTGTCTTGAGAAAGGATGACATGAAAATCTTTTGTTTTATATCACTTCTTTCTCAATACATTTTGTTTATTTTCTTTATTTTATTATTGTTATTTTTTAAAGATTTATGTTTTATTTATTGCTTTCCCCTCCCCCCCCACCCCCCACCTCGCCCCCAATTGTCTGCTCTTTGTGTCCATTCACTGTGTGTTCTTCTGTGACCACTTCTATCCTTATCAGCAGCACCGGGAATCTGTGTTTCTTTTTGTTGTGTCATCTTGTTGTGTCAGCTCTCTGTGTGTGCAGCACCATTCTTGGGCAGGCTGCACTTTCCTTCGCGCCAGGCAGCTCTCCTTACAGGGCGCACTCCTTGCATGTGGGGCTCCCCTATGTGGGGGACACCCCTGCGTGGCACGGCACTCCTTGCGTGCATCAGCACTGCGCATGAGCCAGCTCCACATGGGTCAAGGAGGCCCAGGGTTTGAAAAGCGGACCTCCCATGTGGTAGGCGGATGCCCTATTCATTGGGCCAAGTTCGCGTCCCTCTCAATACATTTTGATTCCTTCAGGCTCATTTCACATACAACTGGAAAAAGACCAAAAACGAGAACGCATCTTGAACTTTTTTTTGACAGCTTATTGGGGAAGGCAGAGATTTGAAGTTAGAACTCAGCTTCAGTCCCTGGTCTGCCACTTACTAGTTATGTGATCTTGGGCAGACCACCAAGCCTTTTGTTTCTCATCTATGAAATGAAGATAAGAATACAAACAGAGAGACAGAAAGAGATCCTCAGGGCTCCAACACAGACCCTCCTCTCTTTCCTTTCTATACCTTCCTTCTAGGTAAGCTAAACCCTATCTTCACCTTCTATTCCCACCCTGTGCAGATGACTCACAATTTATATCTCCAACCCATATGGGCAAATGCCTACGTAACAGCTCTACCTAGATGCCTCAAAGGGAACTTCAACTCAACACATCCAAAGTCAAACTTGACTTTTTCTTAAACTTGATTCTTTTTCAGTGTTCTCTATCTGAAAGAAAGACTCTACTATCTATTCAGTTATGCAAAACAGAACCCTGAAAGTCCATCTTGATTCTTCCCAATCCTCTTGCTTCCCTTTTCTAATTTCTAATCCATTCCAACCACTTAAATCCATCTTAGATCCACTTACTAAGATGTAAGTCTTAGTAACTGACCTCCCTTGAAGTAATTTTGAGTCCTCTACAATCTTTCTTCTCTGCCCCAATAGAGTGATCTTTTCAAACTGTGCCTAAGCCTTAAGTAGCTTCCTGTGTTTCAGAATAAAGACCACAATCTTAACATGACCTTCAGTGACAGAATGATTTGGCCTTTCCCTGCAAGTTTTGCCTTATCTTGTCCTACAATCTCCTTTGTTTACTGAGTTCCACTCATGGGAGCCTTCTTTTACTTCATTTTTATTTTTTTTAAAATTTTAACCTTGAAATAATTTCAGACTAGCAGAAAGGTTGCAAAAATAGTGCAAAAAATTCTTGTACGCCCTTTACATATATTCTTCAAATGCTAAACTTTGCCATATTTGTTTTATCATTCTCTCTGTTTATTTTTTCTGAACTTTTTGAAAGTATTAAATCAGAAAATTAATATGAATATAGTACCATTTTGTAATCTACAGACCTTTTTTCTTCAGATTTCATCAATTGTCCCATTACTGTCTTTTACAGCAAAAGAAATAGATATTTGTTCTGCTCCAGAATCCAACACAGAATCACATATTCCATTTTGTTGCCATGTTTCTTTCTATTCTTTAATTTGGAATGGTTTCTCAGACTTTTTTCTTTTCTTGGCTTTTTTTAAAGAGTCTTGGCCAATTATTTTGTAGAATATATCTCATTTTGGGTTTGTCTGTTGGTTCTTCATGATTAGGTAAATTTTTTTGCCACGAGTATCATAGAAGTGATTTTATTTCCTTTTTAATGCATCATTGTCAAGAGACACATGATATCAATTTATGCCACTATTGTTGATGTTAACTTTGATCACTTAAAGTGATATTTGTTAGATTTTTTCACTGTAAAATGATTATTTTTCCCTTTGTAATAAAAAAAATCTTGTGGGGAGATAATCTAAGACTATGTAATATTCTGTTCCTTATCAAACTTTCATCTTCTAATATCAGAATTTATTGATGATGTTTTCCTGAAATAATTATTACCATGGTGGTTGACAATGGTGATTCTTTCATATATTTAAAAGTGCCAATGGTTTCTCCTGCTCCAAGAGTGTGCACATATCTTATTCCTGGAATACACTTTTCCCCTACTTTAGTTGGTTAACTCGCATTATTCCTTTAGATCTCAGATCACATGTCATTTTCTCAGAGATGCCTTTGCCTCACTCCCTTACTAGGTCAGGTTTCCCTTCTATACATTTTTATAATATCATATAGTACTTTATAGCACTTATAGTTATAATTTTATATTTATATATGTGCTTAATTAAGTCTGTCTCCCCCACTAGGCTACAGACCCCATAAATGTTTGTTTTCATATATCATTGCACTCTCCATGCCTAGCACAATTCCTGTATATAGAACCTGCTCATTAAATTTAGCTGATTGAAGGAATGAATGAATAAATCCCATGGGGTTCTTGTGAGGATTAAACAAAATAATATGTGGTAGAATCTTAAAAAATATTCATGCCCTCCACATTGTCCTATCTCACTTTAGAACATTCTTTAACAGGCAAAATATCTTGTATCAATCCAAAGCTTTTCCCTAGAGTTGGCCTCCTATGCCCTAAAGATAGATATCCACTTGAACTTTACTAATGCTTCTTGGAAACAAACTTATAAATACTAACTCAGACTACAATATGAGATTATATTTCCTTTCTTATACCCAGTATATGTTTAAATATGTTTCTGCTTGTCTGTTTTTAGAAATTAACCTCCTTTCTTCTACCCACATTCCAAGTGACCCTCACGAGAATTTTGCAGAAGACGGAGTGACATACGAGGACCTTCTCCCTCAGGGTCTTCTAATCTGACCTCTGTTGCCATATAGCCTCTGTGGCTCATGGCCCTTATAAGAGAACCTTTCTCTGGGCACAACTGTCCTCCACAGGTGACCATCACCAATGTCTCCTTTCTGGCCCTGTTTTGTCTAAACATTCTAAAACAAGTGTTGGTGCTTATGGTTCAAATTGCAAACTGTGCTCATTCATGGACTCCCATTATGCCCTGAAACCCAGTTGAAATTTCAAACTTAGAGAAACACAAAAAAGAATATGCTTATAACAGCCAAGAGTTCGGAAGGAAAGATCACTGGTGAATAAATGATTTCAATAAATTCCTAGAAGAGGGAAAATTGAAGCATATTGATTGGTGAATAGAGCAGAGGAAGCAATAGAGAAGGTAAGGTTTTTCTGGGGAGATGGAAGCTGATATTGCCTGTGATACTCTTAAAAGGTTCTGAACTCTTAGGGGACAAGTATAGAGAGTGGTATTGATAGGGAACTGCAAAGAGAGGGATTGATTAAGGTGTGCATGTGGAAAAGCAGCAGAAGCCAGTCCCATATTCCTTTCCATCCTTGGCCTCCATTTATAGAACAACTAGTAGCTTGAATTTAAGACTAATAAACGAACAGAAACCAAATATCAAAAGCAAATCAAAATAAACCAAAAGGGGAGCACTCCTATATAAACGAGGAGAACAAATAATATGTAGAGTGCTAAGGCTTCTAGGAAAGTATTGCTGTCCCAGGAAAAAACATTTTTCGTTCTACCATCTGGGCAGCTTGCTCATCCCTGACTACCCTAAAGCAAAGCCTACTGGTAAATATATTCCATCAAGTTACACAAAAGTTACGATCAGCTTAATCTGTAAGGGCAGAGGTCTTTCGGGGGAAATAATCATATAGTTCCTATAAAGTAGTAGAGGGAAACCATAACCGGCTATATAGAATCATTGGCCATGCTCTTCAATCTTGAGTATAAATGAATAAAACTTGAGGAAGAAGAGCTGTAAGTAAAAGAAGGACCAAAATAAATAGAACAGACCCTGAATGAAGCAATGTTATTTCAGGAAACAGAAGATAACTTTAAAAGATCTAATTATATTCTCACAGGGAATTGAGAAAACATTGTATTCAAAAGCAAGAATGGGGGAAACGGACTTTGGCCCAGTGGTTAGGGCGTCCGTCTACCACATGGGAGGCCCGCGGTTCAAGCCCCAGGCCTCCTTGACCCGTGTGGAGCTGGCCCATGCGCAGTGCTGATGCGCGCAAGGAGTGCCGAGCCACGCAGGGTGTCCACCGCGTAGGGGAGCCCCACGCGCAAGGAGTGCACCCATAAGGAGAGCCGCCCAGCGCGAAGGAGGGAGCAGCCTGCCCAGGAATGGCACCGCCCACACTTCCCGTGCCGCTGACGACAACAGAAGCGGACAAAGAAACAAGAAACAAGACGCAGCAAAAAGACACAGAAAACAGACAACCGGGGGAGGGGAGGGGAATTAAATAAATAAAAAAATAAATCTTAAAAAAAAAAAAAAAAAAAAAAAAAAGCAAGAATGGGGTTATATGAAAAAGAAATGATAATCAAAGAATAAGAATGAACTCTTAGTTTAAAAATTTATATTAAAATTTAAAAAGTCAATAGAAAGTCTTTCTAATAAAGTCAAAGCAATCTTTTGAGATAGAGAGTAAAAGGATAGAAAACATGGGGGGAAAATAAGTGATACAGATGATCAGCGCAGGAATTCAACATATGACTTGAAGGAGTTCCAGACTTTGGACTATGTAATACAGGGCAGAATTTCTTTTTAATTGTGTGGAAATTTTCAAGAGTTGAAGTAAGGGAAAGTGATTCACACATAAAAATAATATCTTCAAACTCAGAAATGTCAGAATAAATAGAAGATCCTGAAAGTTTTAGAGAGAAACAAACTAACAAATCAAATAGTCTACATTGTAATAAAAACCAGCTGGCATCAGCAACACTGGATACTAGAAGTTCCTTCACAGAGCAATGCCAGAAAGTTCTAAGGAGAAATTATATTGACCTGAATTAATTTGACCTAGAATTCTGTATCCTGTCAAAGTGTCAAACAAGTAGGAGGGTAAAATACATTTTCAGAAATGACAGTTTTAGAGACTCAATATTTACTTGGCAAAATAAAGGAGTGATTCTATAAACAAACAAACAAACAAAAAACAGGGAGGAAAGAAAGACCTGATTAAAGAAAGAGTGGTTCTGATTCAGTAGCAGAGTAAAGTCCCAGCATGGCAGCCATATTAGCCAAAGGGGTGCTGATGCAAAATAAAAAAATCAGTTGGTTTCGATAAAGGGCATTTATTTGGGGTAGCAGCTTACAGTCACAAAGCCACAAAGAGTAAATTACTTCCCTCACCAAAATCTGTTGCCATGTGTTGGATCAAGTGGCTGCTGGTCTCTGTGAGGGTTTAGCCTTCCTCTTCAGGGTACATGGTCCCAGCTTCTTCTGGTCTCAGCTGTAGGCTAGTATAAGTTCTGTCTCTCTCCCCAGGGCTTGTTTCTTCCCAGATTCAGCTGCTCTGTTCTCTCCACAAGGTCAGCTGTAGACTCTCAGACCCTCTCTCTTCCCAGGTCCTCTGCCATGTCTATGGAGCCATCTCTCTTCTTGAGTATCTACTTCTGTGTTCTCCTTCTCTGTGCATTTACTTCCAGGGGCTCCAGCACCAAAACTCCAACTTTCTTTTCTGCCATGTTGTTTTCTCTGTGAGTCCCTGCCCACCAAGGGGGCGGGGACTCAATGCCCTACTGATGAGGCCCAATCAAAGCCTTAATCATTATTTAATCAAGTAAAAGTGAAGCCTCTGAATTTAATACAATCTAATTCACCCAGAGGAACGGACCAGTTTACAGACATAATCCAATACCTATTTTTGGAATTCATAAGTAAAATCAAACTGCTACAGCAGCTAAACATCAAGCTTGGAGAGCAATGAATCTGCATATGGAGAAGGATGGGAATGCTCTTCAGAGTTTTCTCTGGGTAAAATAGGGATTCCATACAGCACTATAATTGAAAGGCAGAAAAAAATCTGAAGGTTCTTTAACAGTTTATTAATCTTTTTCTCAACAAGAGAAACAAAAGATAATTAGAAATATAAAGAAAAACCAGATAGTTTTATTAGAAAGTCATGGGTCATATAGAAAGTTTAGTATATTGTGACATGATTGGAGCATTGGTTGAGAGTGAGAACAGGGAATGTATTTGACCTTGACACTAGCAACTTTCTCCAAATGTCCCAGGGCTTATTCCATTTTGCCTGTAGATCTGTGGTGAACAATATTTAGTTACAATGAAAAGGTATTTAGTGGTTTGTTAGTGTCTAGGCTCAACTATAAACAAAGGTAGGAAAGGTTTAATTAAGGTTATGAAATAGTATTTAAATATTATGGCCATCAGTCATGTAAAAGAAGATATGTGATAGAAATAGGGATAAGAAAAGAAGTAGAGGGTTAATTAGGGACAGTAATATTCTCTCTGACAGTGGGAGGTGGAAGTAAAAATATTAGCAAAAGTTGATAGAACAAGGAAATATTTAAACATTTAAACTTACGCTGGAAGCTAATAGATACTGTGCATAGCTGAGTACTACTATTTATTTCTGACAGAAAATAGAAGGTGGTAGAAGAAAGACTCTTCTAATATTTTCAGCCAGTCACTAAGCAGTAAATAATCATGTTAATTGCTAAGAATATTGACTGGGGAATATTTTTAAGTTAATGAGTACCAGAAATAGTGCCTTTTAATTACTAATTTTTTCTAAAAGGGAGAGGCCCTCTAGGGCACTGACTTAAGTTTTTGATGCTTGAGTTCCAAACAGAGAACAGGGTACAAATATTCCATGTTTCCTACTGCCCTGATCATAAAACTGCTGGAGAAATGTCCCATTAAAAGCCAAAGAAGACCAATTTCCAGATGCACCACTGAGCAAAGAGCACTTGTTATGCCAGCCTGTTTGATTGCAGCGGCCTCCTTGAACTCAACTCAAGTATTAATAGCATTTGCTGGAAGATGGAGTTGGAAGCAACAGCTCCCAGCCACAGGCCTCAGGAGGCCACAGAGGTGTTGGGCTAGGTCCCCAGTGACCAAGGTGAACCTCTCTGCCAAGTTCTGCCTGAGATTGGATGAAGATGTTTGCTTCTTGTGCAAGGCATATATCAGTTTCAGATCTAAGTCAGTGCTCAGCTTGCTGACCTGCAAGACAATAGAACTGAATGAGCAGCAAGGACAGTTCTTGGGTAAGTTTTCCTCTGAACTGTCCTAGAAACATGAGCCTCTACTTATAAAGAAAGAGATATTCTATATTCGAGGGGAATTGCTGCATTTTTCTGCTGAAGTTGAGAAAGCTGCTAACTCTGATGCTTCAATTTGAGGCCTCTTTAACTGGGAGGCTTGTCAAGCATCTGAGCCCACTTTACTTCTCAGTGATATCTTCTACTTTAAGTAGAAATTGGGTCAAATATCTATAGTTATCTTCTTTCTAAAAATGGAGAGGATGAGCTTTTATAAAATAGGATTTAAAAAAAAACATTTTTTCAATGTAATACAAACCAAGTGGTATTCAAAAGTATGCTCTGGTAATTGGCAATTTATCTCTGACCTCCTAATTGTTCCACATTGGCTAAATCTTGAAAAGTCTGCCGTGACAACAACCTCATGATAAGGGATTTCCATGCATTGCCTTCTAATGATGGAAATGACCCCAGGCAACATCTTAAGGAGAAATGATTAAGTTCCATGCAGTGGAAGCTCTCTGCCATAGAGTCAACCAATTACAAGGTGTCTGATGTATAAATGAGCAAATATGTATGCTGGCCACCCATGCCCGATGAGGTGGCATGGCATGAAAGCTCTGCCAAACAGGGTTGTCATAAGTCTTCCTCAGAAATTTGAACTGGAATTAGAAGGGGAGAGAGGTTGATTCATTTGTGGGAGGAACAGGAAGGGGTCAGCACACTGAGAAAAGGTAGTACACAGACTTTGTGATGTAGAAGAATCCAGGAAAATGCAATAACCAAGAAAAATACAAGTTATGAGGTGGAGAAACGACACTTAGAGAAGAGGCTGAGATGGTTCCTGGAGACAGGAGCAGCAGAAGCAGAAGGTGAGAAGTACCAGCGCTCATGTGGTGGTCAGAGGAGGAATTCATGGATTTCTGTAGCTAAGAGAATGTCTGAACTAGGCTACTGTGTTCCTTGAGGTGCCCCAGTTTGGAGGTTTAGGGCACCCTTTGCTTCCATGTATGTCCTTATGACAGACTCCCGTGATGTGAACTGCCTTGAGTGGGTCTCCATTCTTTACAGCCTAGAGAGTCTGGCTAAACATACTGATCCATTTACCCTACCTTTAGAGATGGACAAGTTCTTTTGAAATTTCTTTCCTGGGGTGATGATGAAGTAACCCAGGCAATGAAAGGATGGGCTGAGGCAAAGCAGAGCAGCACTGCCCCCTAAAGCCTAAGAGCAGTATACCAAGTCAGGTTCTTTTGCTGTGGTTCAGGAAAGGGCAGTTGAGGAGAAAGGGCTGAGTGCTTAGGAATTATGTTGGAAACTCAATTTCCAATGTCTTCACCAGCTAGGACTGCCCCTCGTCTCCACTCTCTTTATTTTTCTCCACTGACACTAAGTTTTGAAAAGATTTAATCTAGCAAACCAACAGTGTTCATTTAGGTGATAAATCATTTTCCCAATGGAATAGATATGAATCTTATCCATAAACTCAGGGGTGCATAAGTATTACTTTTATATTCTCTACCTAATTTGGCCCTGAGCACTCATTTCACTAAGTTGAAAGAAAATTTACCCTGTTATTTTGCGGGCTCTTTGCCCCTAGTGGGATAGGGTGAAGACGAGGCTCCTTTCCATAAGTGTGGCTCGCAGCCATCACCACTGATGCTCCGGCTATTGCCTGGGGCTTTTTTGTAAAAGAGAACTGGTTCAAGATATTTCTCTTCATCTCCTAGACAGTTGGGAAATCTTCAATTTTTAGTTGGAGATAGCTTTCCCTTGTAAAACTCATCTGGATGACAGGAAGATGAACAGGAAGCCCAGGACCCATGGGAAATTTGTACCTGTAACTTGAGCACTCAGCCACACAGGAAAAATGTGTCTATGTGTGCATGTGTGCGTTTGCATGAATTAAAACAGTCTCTAAAATAGTGTTTTATCACTCAGAATTGAATAATAATTATGTTTACTGAATGCACACTGTGTGTGAGGTAGTGTGGTACATATACATAAGCTGGTGAGATTTCTGGGATTTTCCTTGGTTGAGTCCCAAAGCAAAGAGGAGCCACGTGGATTAGAGACAGTCATAAAATAAATTCTGCGAAGCAAGTCAATGAACTGTCAGCTTGGTCTCATTAACTTTAGGGATACCCCAGATGAGGCTTTCATATCTGGTTGCAGGAAAAAAAAAAACCTATGAATGTCTCCTTAATGTTTCCTGTTGCCACTAACTTGCTGCCCATATAATTCTAACTCTCAGCCTCTGCAGAAGGAACTGAGCAACACTGGAGCTGGGGCCCCTGAGTTTCCTCTTGTAAGTGTCCTCCTGTCCATCTTCTGATGCACATGGAAGTGGCTTATTTCTGTTTTCTCTTGGTTGTCTGTGCTGACAGCTTTGAAATTGATGGACCTGTCACCTCTGGTTGAAAGGTACTGCCTCATCAATTTCAAGGTAGCTGCTACTTTTAATTTGTGCCTTTTGTGGTCAGTGGGAAGAGAGAGGGAGAGACAGAGCAGTGATATCTTCCTTTCGTTTGGTGCTTCAAGTTTAGTGTACTCAGGCTTTAGGGTGCACACCTTTTTATCTGACCCTCAGATAGCCCTGTGGGCAGTGCTGGTGTTCTCTTTTTACAAATATGGAAAATGACACTCAGGAAGGTGGAGGGACTTGCTCAAGGTAACAGGGCACAGCCAGAACTGGATCTCAGCTCTTCTGTTTCCCTCTCCTCCATATCCTGCCTGATACCCCAGATGTTCCTCAATGGAATAAGTAGGCAGTTCAGCCTCTTACAAGCTTTTAATGTGGATTGGGTGCTCTTCAGTCCTTGGAGAAATAATGAGAGTATCAGACATATTCTATGACATCAAATTGCATACAAACAGTTTAGGAGAGAGTTACACCAGTATTTTTTTGTTTTTTTTTTTTTAATTTTTTAATTCATTTTTTAAAAATATTACATTCAAAAAATATGAGGTCCCATTCAACTCCACCGCCCCCGCCCCCCCACTCCCCCCACAGCAACACTCTCTCTCATCATCATGACACATCCATTGCATTTGGTAAGTATATCTCTGGGCATCGCTGCACCTCATGGTCAATGGTCCATATCATAGCCCATACTCTCCCACGTTCCATCCAGTGGGCCCTGGGAGGATCTACAATGTCCGGTAATTGTCCCTGAAGCACCACCCAGGACAACTCCAAGTCCTGAAAACGCCTCCACATCTCATCTCTTCCTCCCATTCCCCGTACCCAGCAGCCACCATGGCCACTTTTCCCACACCAATGCCACATTTTCTCTGTGGACCTTGGATTGGTTGTGTCCATTGCACATCTATGTCAAGAGGAGGCTTAGATTCCACATGGATACTGGATGCAATCCTCCTGCTTTCAGTTGTAGGCACTCTAGGCTCCATGGTGTGGTGGTTGACATTCTTCAACTCCATGTTAGCTGAGTGGGGTAAGTCCAATAAATCAGAGTGTAGGAGTTGAAGTCTGTTGAGGCTCAGGGCCTGGCTATCATATTGTCAGTCCAGAGATTCAAATCCCCTAGATATATCTTAAACCCCAGCACCAACTACAATTCCAGTAAAGTAGCATGAAAGTCTTGTGAAAAGAGATCCCATCTGTGTCCAACTCCATCACGAAGAAACACCAGCTCCAAAGAAGGGCCAACTGACATGGCAGTGAACCCCATCTGCCATGACCATGGAACCTGTGGGTCTCTTTAGCCCTCAAAAGAACCAATACCTGGGGTTGTATCTACTTTATCTGTCTCTGAGACTCTGCTCAGGTGTGCATAAGGGCAATCCTTCTGACAACCTCCAGACTCTTTTTTAGAGACTCATAGCCACATAAACTCATTTCTCCTTTCCATTTCCCCCTTACATTAGGTCAAACAGCATTTTAATCTCCTGTTATTATATGTAGACAGGGATATTCTGCTGGTCCATGTTGAACCTTTAATTCAAGGTCATTTTCTAGTTGCATCATAAGCTGGTACTTGGTAGTGATCCCTCGGTGCCAGGAAGGCTCATCCCCGGGTGTCATGTCCCATGCTGGGGGGAATGCATTGCATTTACATGCTGAGTTTGGCTTCGAGACTGGCCACATTTGAGTAACATGAAGGCTGTCAGGAGGAAACTCCTAGGCACAGTGCTGCTCTAGGCCTTGTTCTTATGTTCACAAGCATAGTCATTAGTATCAGGGGCGGTTACACCAGTTGGGCAGTCAGTAGAGGCACTCTACAAGGTTAAACAAAAACATAGTCCTTGCCCATGGGAACGTAGAGCCTAAAAGGAAGACAGTATCAGCACTCGGCTCAATTATGAAGAGGCAGAGATGTCAGTGATCTAGGGCACAGACAACCATTGGCACATCTAGTACTTCCACTTCCACTTCTTCCCCAGTTGTTGGAAACTTTGATTTAAATGGGAGAGTTTTCTTTTGTAGTTGGGAAGAAAGGAAGGATTTGGGTTAGGAGTAGGTGATGAGAAGGAAAGAGGCAGAGGTGGTAGAAATGGTGTAGTGCCCATTCCCTTTGAAATTCCCTTTGACTCCCCCAAGGTTGAAAATGGACAAATGTGTCTGTGGCAGAATAGGTTTGGGATGGGGTTGGAAGCTCACAAATGTTCATGAAATGCTGAGGCTCTGGGCACAACAGGGCTGCTTGGATCCAGGTAAGAGAGTGTGGCCCAGGTTGGAGGTTAAGGCATTCTCCCTGCCCCTGCACCAACCGGCTACCTGAGCACAGGCAGGGGAAGTCAGCCCCTGGTTCAGACAGGTGAGTATGGGCAGCAGTGGCCGTGGGGAGGGACACAGTAGAATCACAGCTATCCTAGGTGGCGACAGGATTCTGAAAAGAACTAGCAGAGCCTGGGGTGTGGAACCCCTGTGGGGCTGACAGACTGCTCTGTGGACCTCTATGTGAACCCCTGTGTGTGCAAACACACTATACCCCCATAGTAAGGTATCGATGGGAGCCAATTCCAGCATGAGTGGGCACTCAGAATCATTGCGCTGTGATTCAGGTGACACTTGGGTAAAGCATAAAGAAGCTTTGTTGCAGTGGGTGAACTCTCTGGGCATAAGTCATAAACCGATTAAGTTCAGGTGTACCATTCTATCCCTATTAGAATTTTATTGCTTTTTCTTCTTTTTTTTTTCTATATACCTCTAGCCCAGTTAATATGTTTTCTCTTACCTCTTCTCTTCTCAAGGCAACACCATCTTTTTCCTCCTGATTTTTCTCAGCTCTTTCCACTATTCAGGCCTGAGTTACTCCAGGGAATTTCCAGATATTCTAAGTAGCAATCATCCCATGGATTGAGAAAATCAATTCATCAAGGCCTCCCTGAATGATTCCCTCTCTGAAGTTAGTATCAAAGACCTGACATCCGACTCTGCTGCTTACTAGATGTGTGACCTGAGGCAAAATACTTAATCTCTTTGAAGTACAATTTTCTTTGCATGTGAAATAAGATCCATCTCACTGAATTGCCCAAGATTCCAAGGAGGTAATGAAGGTGTATCTATAAATGATCCAGTGCTCTGTACACGATCCTGGTGGTTATTATTTCCACAGGTCACATCACACTCACCTGACACATTGTTCAGCCACTGACCTCTCCACTCATACTCTCTGTCCATGCCAGCATCCCATGCCCTCTAAGCTTCTAGCTTATTCTGGGATTTTACTCCTGCAAGAATCCCTTCTCCCTATTAGACCATTCCCACCAACATCAAACACATTCTGGAATAGCTCCTAGTTAAAAAAGAAAAAAGAAAAAAAAGATTATCCTATCTGGGCCCTGCATTTCTCTCCTCTTACAGCCTTATTTCTCTTTGCCATGAAACTGTTCGAAATGCCTCTACTCCCAGTCTCCCTTCTTGCATTTCTTCTTGACAGCACCCCTAACAGGCTTCCATCTTCAACCACTCCACAATACCGCTCTTGTTAATGTCACCAGTGACCTCCATGCGCCAAATCAAATGGGTGCTTCTCAGTCCTCTTTTTACTCCACCTGCTAGCAGTATTGAAACTGTTCGCTTCCTGCTCTTGGAAGCCCTTTTATTCCTGTGGCTTCTGGAACACCACTCCCTGGTTGTCCACGTACCTCATCCACCGGTTCTACCTCCTCCATATCGCTAAATGTGGTATGCCTCAGAGATAGTCTTGCTTTCTAAAGATTTATTTTTTTTATTTATTTCTCTCCCCTCCCCCCCAGTTGTCTGTTCTCTGTGTCCATTCACTGTGTATTCTTCTGTGACCGCTTCTAGCCTTATCAGTGGCACCAGGAATCTGTGATTCTTTTTGTTGCGTCATCTTGTTGTGTCAGCTCTCCATGTGTGCAGCACCATTCCTGGGCAGGCTGAACTTTCTTTTGCCCTGGCCGGCACTCCTTGCATGTGGGGCTCCCCTACGCAGGGACACCCCTGCATGGCAGGACACTCCTTGCCCACATCAGCACTCCACATGGGCCAGCTCCACACGGGTCAAGGAGGCCCGGGGTTTGAACCGCAGTCCTCCCATGTGGTAGGTGGCCATTGGGCCAAGTCCACTTCCCCCCAGTATCTAATTACATTCACTGCCCAGGAATTCTCAAATGTGTGTTTCCTGCCCAATGTTGCCTGTGAACCCTAGACTTGTATATCCAACTACACACTCAGCATCTCCACATCTCACTTTCTCTTACACTCCTCATCCAATCCATCAGCAAATACTGTTGACTGTATCTTCAAAATATAACCAGTATTCAACTTCTCACCGCCTTCACCACTTAGTCCCAGTCATAATTCTCTCTTCCCTGGAGTACTACAATAGATTCCTAACTGTTCCTGCATGCATGCTTGCCTCCCCCATAGTGAATTATCTACATGACAGCAAGAGGTTCCTTTTAAAATGTAAGTCTTATTACATCATTCTGCTCAAAACTCTCCAATAGCTTCCTGTAAAATTCTAAAGGCCTGTAAGGCCCTGCATGACCTGCTTTCTAACTGTATCTTTGAGCTCATCTCCTAAACCACTTTTCATCTCCATCACTCTGCTCCAGCCCTACTGGCTGACTCACAGTCCCTGAATGTGCTTTTACAGTTGCTCTTCCCTGACCTGGCCACCCTTCTCCCAGAGAGCAGATGGCCTTTTGTATTAGTTTTCTTCTACTGCAGTCACAAATTACCACAAACTTAGCAGTTCAAACCACACTTATTTTTTACCTCACAGTTCCATAGGAAAGAAGTCCAGTCTGTCTGTGGCTGGATTCTCTGCTCAGGCTCTCATAAGGCTGAAGTCAAGATATTGACTGGGCTAGACTCTTATCAGGAGGGCCTGAGTAAGAATTTGTTCCCAAGCTCTTTCAAGTTATTGGAAATCTTCTGTCCCTTGTGGTCGTAGGACTGAGGTCCCTATTTCCTTGCATTTCAGCTTCTAGATCCAGCCTGTTTCTTAGAATATCTTTTTAGCTATTTCATAAGTTAGCAGTCCACACCTTCTATAAATTCTGTACTATTCTGGGCATTCCTTGGGCTTTGCTGAATCTTGCATTTGAGGTATTTTGGTGCACATTTGAAACCTTCTGTGGGCAGAATAGAACAGACTAGGGATGTGACTCTTACTCTACAACTCTGATGAAAGAAACACTACATTTTTATACTTTCTGTACCAACTCAACTCTATTTTGATCCCCCGTGCTCCTGGGCTGGTAGGAAAATCAAGTCTTTATTAGCAATGGGTGGCTCAAAAATGAAATGGATACCCTTCCCAGAAACTTACTATTTAGTAAATTTGATTAGATAAAGTAATAATTCATTATTTTTATATATCTTCAATGACCAAATGTGTTAAATGATAAATGAGAGCTACTGTAAACATACCTTGAGAGTATATGGTAGGGAAGAGGTAGTGGGTATAGAAATTAATTCTGGGGACTGGAGACTGGAGTTGGCAGGGTGTGTATAAACTAGACCCTAATGGATAGGTAGAACCTAGACAAGTGGTGCTGGAAAGGGCAGGCAAAGTCAGGAGGGAGATGTGAGTAAAAATATGCAGAATGAAAGAAAAGGCTGTGTTTAGGAAATTGAGAGTTATGGTGAGGAGCAGTGGGAAATAAGGTTGAAAATGAGAGACAAATAGACCAAGGAGATAAAATGGAGGGATCACAAACAGACCCATACAAATGTGGACACTTGATTTATAACAGAGGTAGCACCACAAAGCAGAAGGAAAGGATGCCTTCTCTATAGCTCATGCTAGCCCAAGTGAATATCTGTACAGGGGAAAAAAAATAACCTTATCACACACTGCACATCAAAATCAGTGCCAGGATGTAGATTATAGATCCAAATGTCTACAGCCAAAAATAAAGCTTCTACAAGATGCTATACGACCTATGGATAGGAAAAGACTTTTTAAACAGGACAGTAAAAATATAATCATAAAGAAAAAGTGATAAATTGGACTTCATTAGAATTAAAACTTGTGTTTGTCAAAAGATGTCTTTAAGAGAGTGGAAAGGTAAGCACCAGTGGGTTAAGATATATACCACAGAGAGTGTGGGCTATGGTGTAGACCATTGACCATGAGGTGCAGTAGTGCTCAGAGATGTATTCACCAACTGCAATGAATGTCTCATGATGATGGAGGAGATTGTTGTTATGGGGGGAGGAGTGGGGTGAGGGGGGTGGGGGGTATATGGGGACCTCATATTTTTTGAATGTAACATTAAAAAAATAAAGACAAAAAAAGATATATACCACATATATAACAAAGAACTTGTATCCAGAATATATAAATAACTTCCATAAATCCATAAAAAAATTATAGACAACCTAATAGAGAAATGGGTAAAATATTTGAACAAGAACTTCATAGAAAAGGATATTCAAATAAGCAATAAAAGTATAAAAAGTTTAATCATGGGAAATGCAAATTTAAACTACAATAAGGCGGTGGACTTGGCCCAGTGGTTAGGGCATCCGTCTACCACATGGGAGGTCCACGGTTCAAACCCCGGGCCTCCTTGACCCATGTGGAGCTGGCCCATGTGCAGTGCTGATGCGCGCAAGGAGTGCCGTGCCACGCAGGGGTGTCCCCCGCACAGGGGAGTCCCATGCGCAAGGAGTGCGCCCTGTAAGGAGAGCCGCCCAGCGCGAAAGAAAGTGCAGCCTGCCTAAGAGTGGCGCCACCCACACGGAGAGGTGACACAACAAGATGACACAACAAAAAGAGACACAGATTCTCGTGCCGCTGACAACAACAGAAGTGGATGAAGAAATAAGATGCAGCAAATAGACAGAACAGATAACTGGGGTGGGGGGGGCGGGGGGAGAAATAAATAAATAAATAAATCTTTTTAAAAAAATAAACTGCAATAAGATAAAACCCCATACCCACTAGAATAGGTTAAAGTCTAACACTTAGTGTAGCAGTTTGATATTTTTTTATGAACCCCCAAAAAGAGAAAGATTATGTTTGTAAACTGGTCTGTTCCTCTGGGTCCCCTTTAAATGCATTAGATTCAGCTGATGTGTCTTGATTAAATTACCAATTAAGATTATGGCTTTGATTTGGCCATGTCAGAAGGTAGGGCATGATTCAGGGTTGAGTCTCTGCCCCCCTGGTGGGCTAATATGAACAGATACTCACAGAAGAAGACATGGAAGAGGAGAGAAATTGTTCATTTTGGTCCTGCCATGTGTCAGAAAGGAGAAGGCTCAAATAGAGAAAGCCCTGGGAAGAGAGACGAGCCATTTACCTGATAGTTTGCTGCTGAAGAGAACTAAGAAGCTGAGCAACTGATTAGGCCTGAAAAGAAATAAGCCCTTTGCCAGACTGACATAGGAAGCCCTGAGAGAAGAGCCCATGCCGACCTACCTGGCTAGTGAAAATGTATATTGGGACAAAAACTTTAGAAAATAAGTAACGTTATCTACTAATGCTGAAAATACATATAACTTATGATCCAGCATTTCTACTGTGAGGTCTATAATCAAGAGAAACACATACATGTGAGTACCAAGAAATGAGCCCCACGAATGTTCAGAGCAGCATTATTCATAATAGCCTCAAACAGGGAACAACCCTAACTACTGTCCATCAGTAGCAGAATGGATAAATAAATGCTATATATTCATGTGATGGAGTGTAGACATTAAAGAAAATTAACAAATTATAGTCGCACACAACAACATGGATACATTTAAGCAACATAATGTTGAGCGAAAGAAGCCAATTTTAAAATATATGATTCCATTTATTTAAGTAAGCTCAGAAACAAATGGAAACTATGGTACTTAGAAATAATGCTTAGGTAAAAAAATATAAAAAAACAAAAGCAATGAATACAATAAAAGTCAAGATAGTGGTTTCCTTTGTGGAGGAGAGAGGGGTAGGGGGGATTCAGATCATCTCTTTCTTGATCTGGGAGGTCACACAGGGAAATCATTGAGCTATGAAGTTTTGATTTCTGTGCTATGAGTTATATTCATGTGTATGCATACATAATATATTATATTTTATAACCAAAAATAAAAGAAAAAAGGAAAGAAGTCTGAAATTACAGATTTAGAAGAGACTTCCCAATCACTGGAATGCTAGGCTGTGTCTGGACTTTATTCCATGGGATAAGGGCCTTTCCATGCTCAAGAGGGTGGTCCTTTCATCTACATTATAACATTAAAAGGACTCCAAGAAAAAGGAAAGCTTTCCTATAAAAATTTTTCCTATAAAACCACCATTTTCACTTATTTTTACAATGTTTGTTAGATATTAATTTTCAATACTTTTTAAAGAAATTGGTGATAAGGATGTACAAGTCTTCATAATTTGTATTGGCTTCACAATATTCATGTGCGTGGATTTACCTTAATTTACATAAGCATTCTCTTATTGTTTTAAATCCCTTCTGATATTTCACTGATTTAGGCAATACCTCATAAATATCTCTTTCCTGTCGAATGATTGCTTTAGAATACATTCTCAGAAACATTACTTGAATGTCAAAGACTGAATATTTTAATGAATATTGATCCTTGCAAATTATTTTCAGGAAGGATTTTTTACGAGTTTATATTGCTAGTCACTATGTATTGAGCAGGTTCATTCATTTACTCATTTAACAAATATTTAATGAGCACCTGCTATACACCAACACTACCTCTGCTGTCAGCTTAATTGAAGTTCGGTGAGGAAGACAGTGCAAACGGGGGGGGGGGGGGGGGGGGGGGGAGGGGAAGACCAGGCCCACAGAGCAGATTAGCCGTGAAATTTCTTGTGGCTGTGTTTTAGTAGGTCTGAAAGTCCTCTGATGGTTTTTGAACAGTGGTTGATATGAATAGAGCTTAGAAAGATCACTGTGGCAGTTGGAGTGAATGGTGCTAGGGAGAAGTGTGTGAAGCTTAGGGGTGTAAGTCAGTGAGGGTTCCTGGACTGTACTAGAGCAATATAGAATGAAGTAGGGAAGGGAGAGCAAGGGAGAAATGTAAGAGACTGTGGTGGTATTTAACAAGTTAGGACATACTGTATAAATCATATAAAATGCTGTAGACCAACACAAAGTATAATCAGACCATTAGGGTTGGCAAATCCACACTGCAGATGGCTGATTGACTTTGGGGTCTAATTGTGATACCCATTGCCCTGCTCGATGCCATATTCAACCTGATGGTTATATAATCATGTGGCCTAATTAGTGTGGCTATGGGAACTTTAATGTCTATATTCCTAATTTTCTGTGTATTTAAAAATATGCCCTAAGCGATACTTGAAGGTAGCTTTTTGCTTCCTGTGTGTGTTGTGATTCTCCCAGGATGCTGCTGGCCATCCACCATAATAGACTCTGACTGCCTGATGCATTTGCTCTTGCAACATCATCACAATTTATTGCTGAAAATGAACACAAGTGGCATCAAAATGCTTCCCAACAGCTTTAACTGGTTCTCTTCATAAAGCAAGGAGGACATAAATCAGACAGATGTTAAGCATCTGAGTTGAAGCTGCATCTTTCGGTCTTGAGCCCAAAATCTCTAGGCTGGCACTGCTGTGTGGCTGGGAATGGTTTATGCTTGTCTTCCTTGCCAGAGCATATGGGACAGCACTAAATGAGAATTACAGACTCAGGATCCTAAAAACCCCACAAAATTAATGAACTAAAATGTTTTTGCAGAGATGGGGGAAATGGAAAAAGTTCTACATAGGAAAATGGCTTGACTTGGCAATCCTTAAGCTGCTGTCTGTTCTGCTGCTTTTTATGTGTCGTGAGTGTTGAGGTCAATATTCACTCAAATGCTGCCCCATCATTTGGATTTGGAGTCTGTTAGTCCCTCTGGGATTATACATGTTGGTGCT
Organism: Dasypus novemcinctus; assembly: GCF_030445035.2. Taxonomy (NCBI): domain Eukaryota; kingdom Metazoa; phylum Chordata; class Mammalia; order Cingulata; family Dasypodidae; genus Dasypus; species Dasypus novemcinctus. The sequence goes on from NC_080675.1 coordinate 44,105,857, forward strand.
AAAAGCTTCCGCATCAACACAATGAGATTTTGAATGTTCAGAAGACTTTGACTTGACTTTAAATAATTTAATATCTTGTAAAACCAGAAAATGTCCTGAAAACCTGAAATCTTTGTAAGAGAAACTTGACTGTCCATATTTCCCTGTTTTCCTGTTGGCTGCCCATTAATTTCTCTGTTCTCTTCTTCACCTATCTTCATGTAATTTATGATTCCCCTGCTTGGCTCAGTGCTTTATATCTAATCTAGAAATACAGCTAACACATTTCCTCTCTTGTATGCCTCTTGGAACATGGTGAACCTTGTCAAAAGTCTTCTGGAATGATACAGCTCTCACTTGTTGCGAACTTACTATATTCCAGGCACTGCATTGGTTCTTCACATGCATTCTTTATATAAAATTAGCACCATCTTACACAAGAGGCAGTGGAAATTCAGGCTGGCTGAATTGGGAGTGGCTTAGTTGGCATCAGAATCTATATCTGACTGACTCTAAACTTATTTTTCTTTCCATTTTGGCCTTCTACCTCCCATCTAAAAATGAACAAAATAATCTGAACTCAATTTTGCCCACCTAGGAATTTTTGAAAATAATTGTCTACCTGATCTTCTCAACACAAGCTTCTGACCTCAAGCTGAAACTTGCTTGGACTCAGAGGTCTGGCTGAGGTTGAGCTTTTCTTAGGTCTAAGGAAAACCCCCTTTGTACCACAGCTGTAGATTTTGAGCAGCTTTGCTGCTGAGTCCAGGGCCTGTCCTGGAGCTGAAAAACATCACTAACCGTGCACCCATCTGGCTGATAAATCTTGCCGTCATGATGCCTGTCACCAACCACATCTTGCATGCCCTGGGCTGTCCCCAGAAGAAGGATAGCCTCTCCAGGTGACCATGAGGCCCTGAATCACTGCTGCATATATCACCCAGGCAAATCAGATCAAGCCAAGAGCGAATTCATTGCCCACGTGGAAGAGTGATTTCACCAGATAAAATATATAATGTGTCAGTTGATCTAGTGCTCACCAAGGCAACCTCCCCAAGAGGGCTCTGGCTGCTTATTAAGAAAAGCAAGGATTTGGTAGAGGAGTTAGGGAAAAACTATGTAGTTACTGGCAAGTCCACAGAAAGAAAATGTCCTAAAACAAAGCTGCATAAAAAGTTTTATCTTTTTTTATAATAACTAACTTTCAAATACACTCAAAAGTAGAGGAAATAGTAAAATGCAGCCCGGTATATCCATCAAACCAGAGTCAACAATTATTAAGATTTAGTTACATTTGCTTCATTTACCCTAAAACCCACTTTTGGGGGGTCAGAATTAGCATATCATCTTACAGGCCTTGGGTGTGCCAGAGAAGAGGAGTAGTGAGAGTCTGTGAATGACTCTTAAACTCAACAAATAGATACCCACTCATTTATAATGAGTATTTAATGAGTGCCAACTAAACGCCAGAGTTTACTATGCATAGGCACTAAAAATGGCGAAGAAGAAAAAGGCAGGATGGTGTGTTGGGAAGTTTTGGCTCTACCACATCTTAGGTGACCAATAAATGGTCATGAACAGAATTCATAATAATAAAATAATTATTACAATACTATTAGGATAAGATCCTGCCCTTAAGGAGCTTTCAGCCTCATTGGGTGAGACAGACCTTCAAAACAATAAGTGCAGCAATGTTATACATAAAGGGATGGAATTAGGTATGGGGGCACAGTGGGAAAAATAGATTAATTGTGTTGCGGATGGGTGATCCTTGAACTGTCCCTGGACAGACACAGTGGGTGCTCTCCAGGCATGGGTAGGGGTGCTTGGGGTGGTAATGGAATGGCAATCAAAGTGGAGCGGAAAGCCTAAAGCACAGGGGTGTAAACTTATGGAGGTCAGGCACCGAAACTAAAGTGGTGGTTAGACAGGGACTACATCATAAAGAACATTGCATGTCTTTGAACTTTATCCTATAAGCAGCAGGGAGCCTGTGAAGAATTTCAAACAAAGGAGTCAAAAATTAAATGTGGAAGCTGTGCATGATGGGAGGCTTCTAAAACTGGAGACAGGAAAACCAGTTAGCAGGTGAGAGATGATGAGGGCCTGAGCTAAGACTGGAACAGGTGGGGACAAAGAAAGGGACTAGATATGAGGAACATCTGGGTGACAAAATCAGTAGGACTTTAGTGACTTAGTAGCTCATTGGTGTGGCAGGAGGCCCGAGGTATTCTAAGGAAGAGGTGGGAGTCAAGGCTGACTTTAGGTGTCTATCTTTGGTGACTGGGAAAGAGGGGTTGTGGCAGGCATCATGGACATAAGGAATTCAGAAGGAGAGCAAGTACTGAGTGCTGGTAATAGGCAAGATTGATTAGAAAGTCCTTGAGAACAGGCAACGATGATGCATCATCCTAATGGTTCTCGTTAGCATTGTATTTCAGTGTTTACAAGAAGGCTCTCTGGAATTTAATGGAGGCAAAATATTTATTTAGTAACAATTTTAGTTTAGAAATTACTAAATTCTGCTATGCTAGGCCCTGGGGACACTGATGTAACACCATTAAAGCAGGGGCCCCCATGCTCCAGTCTCAAACCAGCTCATGATCAAGGAAACATAATCCGTCAACTGAAAAGAAATTGCCAAATAACCAGACCTTTTCTTTTTAAGGTTTCCTTGGACATTTTAAAGGGACACATGGTCTTAAGAAACACTACTCTTTTTACAAACATTTTCTCTTCCACCCATTTCTTTCATATACTACAAATACTCCCCTGCCTCTCTTCAGAACCACTCCAGCTAAGCCTTCCCCCAGCCCTTGCTCTGATCCGCCCCCCATCCTTTTATCCTTTCCCTTCTCTAGATTCTGTGCTACAAAAGGCCAAAGGACCACAGCGTAAAAGCAAGCAGACTTGCTCAAATCCGACAAATTCAGATACCTCTTTAGTGAGCACTGAGAGAGAACACAGGCTGGAAACATATGCAATGATCATTTTGGTTTCATCACACAAAGATGAGTAAGCTGCCTGTGATAATGGTCACTTCATTCCTCAGCAATGTGTACATCGTGATCAGTTTATGTTGATTTTTTTGTTGTATGCAACTTGCATCTTGTGGATGGCAATGCCAACGTTCTAATGAGCCAGGAGTGATTGTTTACTGGAACGGGGGTGGAGGGCAGCTTGTGTTAGGGGAAGTGACTGCCAGGGAGCTGGGACTGTCTGTTCTTCTCTGAATTCACACTTCAGGCTGCTTTGGGCTAGCATCACCCATCCCACTTTAGGAGGTGTTTGGGGATTGGCTTTCATGAGATAAGAAAGCAATAAGGTAGCCACGGCTGAGCTGGCAGACCTTGAGGCTTCCTTGCTGTTGGGAGCAGGTGACTGTTTTCTGGCCGTTTGACCATTCATGCTAAGCCCCTTCAGCCTTCCCAATTTCTGACTTGGCCTCGTCGCTTCCCTGGCTACCTTGCTCTAGCAGTTCCAGGGCCTACTAGAGTTTATATCATCTTAGTTTGGGGCACTGTTTGCTTATTTTTGACCCAGCTTTGCTGAGATATCTGCCTTTTAAAGGGCTCTACTTCCCTGGGCCCTCCTGCTCCCTGATTCTGGCCTGACTACGTAGGGCCTGCAGAGTTTGAAGCTGTATGTACCCCAGAAACACATGTTCTTTTCTAAGCCATTCCTGTGGGTGGGAACCTGTTGTAAGTAGGACCTTTTGATTTGGTCCAGGTCAATCAGAATGGGTCATGATCCTATTACTGGAGTCCTTTATAATCAAAGAAAAATTCAGACACAGAGAGAAAGTAACATGAAGCAAGAAGCTGAACATCAGCAGAACTCAGAAAGAGAAGGATGAGACCAGGAAATGCTGGCACGTGCATTGCATTGCCATGTGACAGAGGAGCCCAGGACCAAAGATGATCTGAGGCAGCCAGCTCCAGCACACCAGTTTCAGGAAGAAAGCATTGCCTTGATGACACCTTGATATGGACTTTTTTTTAGCCTCAAAACTATGAGCAAATAAATTCCCATGGTCTAACCCTACCTATTTCATGGTGTTTGCTTGAGCAGCCCAGGAGACTAAACAGGGCCAGATAGAATTTAACAGCAGGGGTGATGAGCCAGGGATACTCAGAGGGAAGGAAATAAGTTGACTAAGTTTGGCTGAAGAGAAGGTCATTGAGGAGAAACTGTATAGAGTTGACTTTTAACCTTGGCAGCACATTGGACATTGGAGTTACCTGGAGAGTTGGATAAAATACAAAACAAAACAAACAAACGAAAAAACAAAACCCTGAGCCCTAAACTGAAATCTTTGGGACTTGGGCCTGTGGCAACCAGCCTTGAAGATGGCCCCTCATGATCCTGTCTCCTGGTGTGTATGTAGTTTAATACTTTCTTCACATTGAGTGTGTACTGGGCTTAGTGACTCGCTTCTAATGAATAGAACAAGGTGAGTGTGAAGGTGTGTGACTCAGAGACTAGACTGAAAAAGGCAGTGAGGCATTGCTTTCTCGTTCTCTCAGAGCACTTGCTTTGGGAGAAGCCAAATGCCATGTGATGAGCAGAGGCATGGTAAAGACCTGAAGTCTCTGGCCAATAGCCATGCTCATGAGCTTGGAATTGTGTCCTCCCACCCCTGTCAAACCACAGGTGACGGCAGCCCCAGCCAACATCTTGACTGCAGCCTCATGAGAGACCCTGAGTCAGAACTACCTGGCTAAGCCTGCTTCTAGATTCCTAAACCACAAAAGCTGCGAGATAATAAAGGTTTATTTTGTAAACTGAGCTTTACGGTGATTTGTTATGCAGCAATAGATTACTAACACAGGGCTGAAGCATCAGTCATTATTTTTTATCAGTTTCCCAGGTGGTTCTAAAGTGCAGCCAGGGTTGAGAACCACTGGTGTTAAGGACTGAATGAGAAGAGGAGTCTGGGAGCTGACTGGGAGCTGTGGAAGGGACCTGATACAGGTCAGTAACTGTGCTAGGCACTTACATCTGGTGTCTCCTCTTGACGTCAAAATATCCTCCATGAGTTATTTGATTTCTTCCCTATTTTATAGATGAGGAAACTGTTCTGTTGTTTCTGATGCAGAATCTGCTGGTCCCCTGAGAGAGGGCTTGTGCTTCTCTGACCTGAAGGTGGAGTATCATGGGACCAAGGAGAGTTCTGGTTCCCACTAAGCCAGTAATTATAATTGGCCTGCATTTTGGTCATTTGTACCTGGATTTGCCTTCTGCTCCAGTGGCTGCTACATGCTTGCCAGAAGGACTGCTGATTACGTGCTCACCAGGGATGTTGTGTGCATTGGCTTCTAGCACTCAGTAAATGTTTGCTGGGGAAGCCTGAGACAAGAGCGATTTTGGAGAGAAGAGTCTGGCCAGGCTGTGCACTCCTGCCTGCCTGGCCTAGGTGGGACCTCTCTCTTCAACCCTTGGTGAAGATTTGTGGGCCTGGGGTCCTGTGCTGTTCTCTCTGTTTTATGCCACCATTTAACCATAATTATTAATCCTCATGCCCTGTCCCATTTCCATCTACAAGGTACAAAAGTGGTCCCCATGACCATGGATGTACTAAACAGATACTGCCTGTCTGTGTGCATCTCTAATCCAGGGAAGAAAATCTGTCTTGAATTAAAGATGGTTCCAGAATGGGGTCTGGAGAATAATTAGCCACTGAAAGAATCAGAAAGTGTTTCTCCTCCAGTTGGGACTTTACAGGAGAGTTTTAAAATTATTGTTATCCAAGCTGCACAGTGTTCATCAAATTTCAGTGGAAACCATTCCTAATAGAAACACATTATCATATTGAAAAATCTTTAATTACCAATTCCAAAATGAAAAACAACAAAACAAAACCGAAACTCAGCTTTCAATTTATATTTAGTAAGGATTACTTAAAGTTAATATGTTGTGGAAATAGCTCAGTAAATTTAATTACTCATCAGTGGTATCCTATAAATCTCGAAGTAAGTAGCTAAAATCAATTAGCTGCTCCAGCCTGGCTTACATTATCTTCACCTTCTAAGGAAGCTTCTGGGTAAGAGGCTTTAGTGACCCAAAACTCCATTTTGTCACAGTGCTCAAGCCCACAGAGATATTCCAAGGGCGTTGAAAGACAGTGACAGATATAGGGAGACATCACATTCCTACAATGACCACCCATAACTGTAGGTCAGAGAGGGCAATGAAACCAAGCACACCCAGGCAACTGGGTGCATGGGACTCAATGAGGAGTGGAAATCAATGAGGTGTAAATAAGTTGCCCATGAGGTCAAAGCAACCTTTACTCCCTGCTCCTGCATTGTCTCTATCCTTCTGGTCTGGACATCATTTAAAAATGTGTGTGTACAATGAGGGGAATTGTATGACATTTACAAAGTAAAAACTTTTTAATGTGCAAAAAAGATGTAGAGATGTCAATAAAAATCACCTGTTATCCCACTACCCATAAATAAGTACTTGCAATGTTTCGGTGTTTTTCTTTCTAGTCTTTTTCAATAGACACATATTTTTAAAAATACACATTAAAAAATCTATATACCTTCCTTTCTTACTTTGGTTATTTAGAATTATACTATGAACATTTCCTCCTGTCATTTAAAATTCATTTAATGGATAATCAATATTCTATTCTAAGGCTGGGGCACAAGTTAATTAACCAGTTTTTTTTTTCAAGTATTAGACCATATAAATACTACTTTTACAAGATTTGCTTTACATAAATCTTTGTCATTTTCATTGATAATTTTCTTAGGATAAATTCAAAGAAGTTTATTTTCTTGGCCACAGAATCGCACATTTTTAAGTCCCTTTAGATATACTGTTAAAATCACTGCATCTGAAAAAACTGACATGATTATCTCAATTAATGCAGAAAGGGCATTTGACAAAATCCCAGCACTCATTCTTGATAAAAAACACTTGAAAAACTAGGGATAGAAGGAAGCTTCCTCAACACAATAAAGAGCATATAAGAAAAACCTGCAACTAACAACATACTTAATGGTAAAAGACTGAAGCTTTCTCCCGAAGATTGGGAACAATAACAGGACACCCACTGTCACTACTGTTACTCAACATTGTACTGGAAGTTCTAGCTAGAGCAATTTGGCAAGAAAAAAGAAATAAAAGGCATCCAAATTGGAAAGGAAGAAGTAAGACTTTCCCTATTTGCAGATGACCTCATCCTATATACAGAAAACCCTGAAAAATCCACACAAAGCTCTTCGAGCTAATAAATGAATTCAGCAAAGTGGTGGGGTACAAGATCAGCACCCAAAAATTAGTGATGTATCTATACACTAGTAATGAACAGTTGGAAAAAGAGATCAAGAAAAAAAAATCCCATTTACCGTAGCAACAACAAATCCTGGGGAAGTTGGAACTCCATATACAAAAGAATGAATGTGGGTCCCTACCTTACACCACATACAAAAATCAACTCAAAATGGATCAAAGACCTAAATATAAGAGCCAGAACTATAAAACTCTTAGAAGAAAATGCAGGGAAGCATCTTCAGGACATGTATTAAGCACCCAAAGCATGAGAAATAAAAGAAAAAATATAGAAATTGGACCTCATTAAAATGTAAAATGTTTGTGCATCAAAGGACTTTATCATGAAAGTCAAATAACAACCTCCACAATGGGAGAAAATATTTGGAATAATATCGGATGATAAGGGTTTAATATTCAGAATATATAAAGAAATCCTACAACTCAACAACAAAAAAGACAATCCAATTAAAAATTGGGCCAAAGATTTGAACAGATATTTCTCCAAAGAAGATATACAAATGGTCAAGAAGCACATGAAAAGATGCTTAACATCATTAGCCATTAGGGAAATGCAAATCAAAACCACAATGAGATACCATTTCACACCCACTAGAATAGCTACTAATTAAAAAAAAAAAGGAAAATAAGTGTTAGTGAGGGTGGGAAGAGAGGAGGATGTAAAATAGTGCAGCTGCTGTGGAATAGTTTGACAATTCCTCAAAAAGTTAAGTATAGAATTACCATATGACCTACTTCTAGGTATATACCCAGAAGACCTGAAATTCAGAACTTGAACAGGTATTTGCACACTGATGCTCACGGTGGCATTGTTCACAGTTGTCAAAAGATGGAAGTGTCCATCAACTGAATGGATAAACAAATGATGTGGCATATATACACAATGGAATATTTCACTTTACCCCAAGCTTCCCCTACCTGATTGCCATACTATTCACTTGAAGGGACTCAACCTGCCCGAAGGGACTGGTCTTCCATCTTGTCCACTTAGACAGACAACTTTTTCTAAATCATACTCTGTGTGCTAGCTGGAGATTGGCTTACCAGTATATTTTATTTTTAATTGACAAGTTGATAGGTAAAACTTAGAATGTCATTCTAACTTGCATTTGGTGTCTTTCTCAGTAGTTTGGATTGCCAGAAGCCTCCCTTTAAGCCACTGCTACTATTTTTTGCATCTTCTTATCAAAGGGCATTCAAATAATTGTACTGTGGATCACAGATTTCTCCAAATTGGGCTTTCAGTCTTATCTCTTCTACTGCAGTTCTAGTGTTATTGAGGGATGAATTTCTTAGCAATCTCTGCTCTGACACTGGTATCCACTTGGGGCAGAGATGGATTTGCCATGAAGCTAATGTAGCTTAAGCTTCAGGGCCCCTTCTAAGGCTCTGTACCTAATATTATATTAGCATTTTCTTAAAGAGCATCACCCATATTGTATAACATGCAGGTCCTGCAAAATCTGTATTCATCTCTGCCTAGGAGCTACCCCTAGGTAATTATTCCTAGTTCTTAAGATTTAATCTGAGTGTTTATTAGCAATAACTGTTGTCTTTGGAAGCCATTGATAGAGGAAACTATTTTTAAATGTTTAAACATCTTTAAACTAGACAGTCCTTTTAATATACCTACTTTGTACTTTTTCCAGTTATTGCCTTAGGATTTTAATCATCTGTTCCATCTCTCAAGGTCTTTTTAAAAAATATAATTTTAGGGCGGCTGATTTGGCCCAGTGGTTAGGGCGTCCGTCTACCACATGGGAGGTCCGCAGTTCAAACCCAGGGCCTCCTTGACCAGTGTGGAGCTGGTCCACATGCAGTGCTGATGCACCCAAGGAGTGCCGTGCCACCCAGGGGTGTCCCCCGTGTAGGGGAGCCCCACGCGCAAGGAGTGCACCTCGTAAGGAGAGCCGCCCAGAGCGAAAAAAAGTGCAGCCTGCCTAAGGATGGCGCCACCCACACGGAGAGCTGACACAGCAAGATGATGCAACAAAAAGAAACACAGAAGTGGACAAAAGAAGACACAGCAAATAGACACAGAGAACACACAATGGGGGGGGGAGGGGAGAGAAATAAACAAAAAATATATATATAAAATTTTAAAATATATTTTTTACAACTTTTGGATGGATTATCCCTTGACTATCCCTCAATTCCAGTAATCTTTGGCCACATATTCCCACTCATGTGCATCATATTCTTTTGTCAATATCCCCAAACCATCAAAGTTTAACAAAATTGTCAATGTCTCCTGAATATCTTATGCTGACTTTCAGTCTCTTGGCAACCACTGATCACCCTTGGGTCTCCTTAAATATATGCACATTGCTAATGCCAATTTTTGGTGAGACATCTGTTCATACTTCATTGTTGCTACAGTGTCTACTTTTGCTTTGTAACCATATCCAGGGATGTCGAATCTAAGGGCAGCTTAAAGTCAGACTCCCTGGTGTTGCCTCTCTAGTTTGGGCAAGTTACTTGAACTCTTTGGTCTGTTTTTATATCTATAAAATGGGAATAATAATAATATCTACCTCACTGAATTTTCTGAAATTAATGAGATAATGCATATAAAGTATTTAGAACTCAGCCTATAGTACAGTAAAGGCTCAACTTAAGTGGTTATTACAATAATTGTTGTAATTGGTTTTTAAACAGCTATAGTTAGAATTACTGTTAAGACGGGAATAATTTGCAATGAGGTAGGGTTTTTTGTTTCATTGCTATGTCCCTTTGGTGCCTAGAACAGTGCCTGACATTTAATAGATGTTCAAATTTATATAAAGGCAATGGTCACCAGAGGTTCTGAGAGGAGGGAGAGGGAAGAATAGGTGTAACATGGGACATTTTGGGGACATTGGAATTGTTCTGCATGACAGTGCAATGACAGCTACAGGTCATTATACATTTTGACAAAACCTATAAAATTGTGTGGTGCAAAGTGTAAACCATACTGTAAACTATAGACCTTGATTAGTAGCAATGCTTCAATATGTTCATCAATTGTAACAAATGTACCACACTAATGAAAGATGTTGTTAATGGGGAAAGGGTGGGAAGGGGATGGGGTGGGCTATACAGTTATCCCCTATATTTTCAATGTAATATTTATGTAATCTAAAGCTTCTTTAAAATAAAGAAAAAAAAAAGATGTTCAATAAATGTTAGTGCTTAAATGAATGAAACAATGAAGCATTAGATCCAGAACTTTCTGCATTTGGGTTGAAATTCCCTAAGGAAATTGAAATTTGGTTCAAGAGACTGAAGCAGCAGATGGCTGATGCAGTGGTTATGATTTAATCAGGGACTCTCAAATCCTTCAAGTGGTGAAAATCAATAACTTAGACATGATTTGCTAAAAGGAATTTGGCTGTTTCCTCTATGCCCAGAAAACAAGTGAGTGGTCCATGGTGCTAGTTCAACTGACAAGTAATCTTGTGCTGAATCCTGGCCAGTTGGAGGCGGTGGAAGGAGAGAAATGAGGGATATCCTCCAGCAGTGATACTCTCAAAGGGCATTAGCCACATCAGACCCACCTTGAAACAAGGCTTCTGAACTTTGGATCCACAAAATCTGGGTCCACAGACTCTAGGTGGGGGTGAGTATTGTATGCAGGGTTTGGGGAAAAGGTGAGTCTGTGCATACGTACATTTTTTCTGGGGGCCCAGCATTTTGGCAATTCTCAAATAGTTCCAAGGCCCAGAAAAAGATTAAGAATCATTTCTTTTACTGTTTAGAGTCAGGAAGCTTGAGGTAGATAGTGGAGGGCTCAGGTGGCAGCTCTGGGAACACTAAAGAGGAAGTAGCAGCATTCTGTGTACACCTTCCATTGCCCCTGGAGAACATACCAGTTTTTCCTCTAAAACTGTGGCATCCTTTCCAGCTTGGCACCTCTGGGTGCTCACCAAATATTAGCAAGTCTTGCTGCTCTTCCTGAGCCATCAACTTGATGGTTGACTTCTACATGGGTTTTAGACGAGGCATTATCCATATCCTAAAGTTTCCTAGCCAGAAAAATAAAGAATATAAAGAATATACAGACTGAGGAAAGGAATGCACAAGTGTTCATGTTTATTTCATGCCATAGTGGGAAATGTCTAGATTCTTCTTTCCTGTCATTATTTTACCATAGGAGATCTGGGAGAGAAGGCTTATTGCAGGACATTGAATTTTAGGAAGGGGTTTTTAAAATGAAGAGCTGCTGACTTTGATGTGAGGGTTATAAAATTCTCTCTGGGTCATCAGGAAAAACTGGAGAGTTTCAGACCATGCCCTTTCAATGGCTGGGTTTTGATGGAGATGAAGCAGTCGTTTTAAGGTCAACAGCATTCAGCTTTTAAAGCCATAAATAGAAAATAGGCCTTTACAGAAAAAGCTCCTTAAGTTTTAGTCTAACTATAAGGTCCTTCGCATCTGACAGGCTCATCCTTTGGGTGTTGTCTTCAACCTCTCTGAGGTTTGTTAACACAGCAGTCCGCCTGGGGACCAGCAGTTGGCCAGGGATGTTCAACTTTATGACATGCCATTTGAAGTCACTACCTCACCTTGCATGTGCTTACTTCAAGATAGAAAGTAAACATTTATTTGATTTTAAGAGCTTTGGAATGCTCCTTGAAATAACAGATATTTTCTACTCATATTTTTTTAAAAGTTATTTTTTAAAAAGAAAAATCTAACAGATGTGGGTGACTGGAGATTTTATAGGGGCTGAATGTCCTAGGGTCATGTTGATTCTCATCTTGTTGGTTTTGCTTAGATACTGCCCCCCCCCCCCCCGACAACACACACACCCAAGTGCTCACATCATTATTTAGATCAGGGACTTTATATCCTGTGACTATTTGCTACTGTCCTGCTCACACCTCGTGTTACGGGTTGAATCGTGTCCCCCCATAAAGATATACTGGAGTCCTCAATATCTCAGACTGTGACCTTATTTGGAAACAGGGTCATTGTAGATGTAATTAGTTAAGATGAGATCATACTGGAGTAGGGTGGGCCCCTAATCCAATATGGCTGGTGTCCTCAAAAGAAGAAGAGACAAAGTGAGAGAGACACAGAGGTGGAGAAAGTCATGTGAAGACGGAGCAGAGACTGCAGTGTGCAGCTACGTGCCACTGAACTCCAACAACTGCCAGCTACCACCAGAACCTAGGAAGAGCCAAGGAAGCATTCTTCCCCACAGCCATCGGAAAGAGCAAGGCCCTGCTGACACCCTGATTTTATATTTCTAGACTCCAGAACTGTGACAGAATTAATTTCTGTTGTTTTTCACCATCAGGTTTGGTATAATTTGTTATGGTAGCCCAAGGAGACTAAGATGCTGTATTAGTCAGGGTTCTCTAGGGAAACAGAACCAACAGAAGATATCTGTAAGCAGTATGAGATTTTATGAAATTGTCTCACATGAGCATGAGGATGAACAAGTCCAAATTCCGTAGGGCAGGCTGCAAGCCAGGGGCTCTGATGAAGGTCCTCATTGAGCTCCCCACAAGATGCTGGTGGCCCAAAGTAAAGATGGGAATTCTCTCTCTGAATGCTGAAATCATTTCTCTTTTTAAGGCCTTCAACTGATTTGATGAGATGTGACTCATTGTTGACAGCAATTTCCCCAGTTGATTGTAGATGTCACCAGCCATCTATGTAATCAACTCACTGATGACTAAAGTCCATGAAATGTCCTTGTGTTACAATTAGCTCAGTGCTTGCTTGACAAAACAACTGGGCAGCAATACCTGGCCAAGTTGATGCATTAGCCTAACCATCACAGATGCCCTGCCTCTCAAAAAAACATGATTCCAGTTATGCCTGATAGATGGATTGCTTATAATATTAACAACAATGGGTATGTCTTGAATATAAAGATATGGGAATAAAAAGGGATACTCAGATCTGTTTTTGTTTACTTGTTATTTAAAATTTTATTTACCAATAGTCCACATCCACCAAACATATACTTTCCCTATCCCCCTTCCCCCAGTCCCTTGCAAATTCTAATCTGATGTTTTTATTCATGTATTTTTAAAGGTGTTTCTGATTGAAATGATTGGTATGTTTAACTGTGTAGTTTGGATAAACATTGTTGCAAAGGATTCAAAAGTTTGTCACAATTAATTCCAAATATAAGATGAATTTTACTCCAAATGAAAAAGACTTTGATTTAATAAGCAGGAAGAATTCTAGATTTTTCTGAGTCTACAAATATGATGACTTATACATGTAAAGAATTTTAGTTCTATGGCTATGCCTTGCCCTAATTTTTGATATAGCAAAGTAAAGTACATATGCTATGTCATACTAGCCTAGCCTATGTTAATAAATATTATCTAAATATTTTTCTTATTTGGGGAGATTTGAGGTAAACATTTCAAATTCTATCTAAGGAATTTGTTTGCTCCAATTGCAAATAGTGCTGGTTATTTATTAATGAATCAATAGTCAGTCTGGCAAGCTAAGGGTTCTAGACTGTGAGCTGTTATTCTTTTTGCGTATTTTAAAGTAGGCCTGTTTGTTTTAGTCCAGCTATCTGGCCCAGCTCTCTCTCCTATGTCTTCAGGAAATCCTTGTCATTTCTGTCCTAATAAACTCTGGGAGAAGTGCAGGCAGATCCCTATGTAGCAGCAGCAGCAATTTTCTCTGAAGAATCTCTTCATCACATCTTCTGTCCATTCCACACTCTGACTCGTTTTTATACCCTTTGTCTTGCTGAGGGGGGTCCAAGAATCTTGGAACCTGTGTTCAACTGATCAGTTTCCTTTGTAAGATCATTTCCTGTCTCACACTCACTTTGGTAATTGAAGTGCCTGAGTCCCATTTTAATACCCTGTTCCTTTTCTTCATTGATACGTCAATCTGGGCTGTATCATCAAACTAGGATTCCTAGAGCTTGCTAAATGCTTGGGAAGCAAGCACAGTCCCGTGTCATGAGCACATAGAATTTGTGCTATCCAATATGGTGGCCACCCCCCACATATGGCTATTTAAATTTCAATTAATTAAAAGTAAATAAGATTTAAGTCCTCGGCCATATCACCCACATTTCAAGTGCTCAATAGCTACATGGAGCTAATAGCTACCTTACTGGAGAGTACATTTCCATCATTGTAAAAAGTTGTATGGGACAGAGCTGATTTAGATGGTCACTGCCATGAGAGTTAGTTTGTAGAGGCTTCCCAATGTTCACAATTAAGACTCCATCTACAGGCACTAAAGAGACTGAGATAGTAACTTTTTTGTAGCCTTTGGCTGCAGCACTGCAGAAAATGTCCAGATTCTTTGGCAAGTGTCATGTGCATTAGTAGATTTTGATGTCTTTGTTACTTGCTTTTAAATCACTACTGTCTGTTTGATATCATCCATCAATGTATGTAGTCTGCCTAGAGGTGGAAGTTGGGATCTAGGCCTGAGAAGAGGGACAGAGGATGAGGGGTCTCAGGAGTCCACCTATAGGCCGAAGGCCATTAAAAATTGGTAGTTTCAGCAAAGCTCAAATTTTATGGATTCCAAGAAAAATGTCTTCCCTACCATGGTGCAGAAATTTTTCTGGTTAATATGAGAATCTGGGGATTATTAGATTTGACTTGAGGATTTTAATTTTACACCTTCCTGAACAATTAATTAATAAACCTAGTGTGTGGATTCTTGCACTTTAGGCTGTGGATTTTTCCCATTATGAGTAAAGGAGATTTATATTCATGTTTCAGTGAACACATACGAATGAGTTTATGTTTTGAGGCATGCCAAGCTAGATCAGATCTGAGCAATGCATCATGACCAGGCAACATCCTGGAATGATCACCACACTATTATTATATAGTACTTTGACAAAATGCTTGAGTGAAAAATGGCTTTGGTCTGGGAAGTGGCCTTCTGAGGGCAACCCATCAGAACCAGTGCTCAAGGAACCTGTGTGAGCTGTGAAAACTCTTTATAACCTGGAGTACAGACAGCAGTGAGGCAGTTCTGCTGAAGCATGTGGGCTTAATGGTCTCAATATTATCAACCTGAGTTATTAGGCTGTTCCAAGGCTGGTGGTGGTGCAACATCTGATGGCAGAAGAGGAAGTCAAGGTGAGAAATGTGAGAAGTTCCAGTGGTGAATCAGGGAGACCGCACTAGACATAGGAGAGCTGGGCTTGGGAAGGCATGGTTTCCCCGGAAACACAAAAGTCTTTTAAGAAAGATCATTAAACCAATGAGAGCAAGAAGGAAATGACCCTAAGAATCACTTAGAGGCTGATAGATGATTGAGAGGTGGTTGTATTTTTTTCTGAGATACAAATGCAAAATGATCAAGTTGGCTGACTTTCTAGATAACATCTAACAACAGCAGCCCCTTCTTGCCATGTTTTATTTTAGAAGCTCAAAACTTTTCTCTGCCTCTTTTGGGCATATGGAAATACAGATAAAGAACATGATTGCTCTTGGAGAAGTCCAACAATAAATCAGGTTGTATGCTGAAGGATTTTTTTTCTTTTTTGCTTGTTTATTTCTTTGAGAGAGATTGTATGTCAGTATCTGCCTGGAGGAAGCATTGGGAACACACTCCTGTCAGGTGTCTCTAAGTTTCTACTTAACTTGGGGTGGTCAGACCAGAATTGATGGATGATTCTACGGATATGACATAAAAACCTGGAGCCTGAGTCAGAAGACCTGATTTTGTTATAAAATCCTTCTTACCTGATACAAAAGCCTATTGCCCACATTCCTTTTTGGGTTCTTTCATATTTTTGTCTTCCTATTTCCATTGGGAAATTGAAAGATTTCTATTTCGTATTTGCTGTATTTTTATTCTTATCATACTGATTTTACACCTGGATTCTGAATCCCAGGATCTCTCAAGTCTCATATCCTCAAATGGAATCTATGCGCCACTGATGCTGAACATCTGCTTCCAGAACTGTCAGAAAAAGGACTCTGCATTTGCTATGAACACAAACTTAAGCTTATTCTCCTTATTCTAGTATTTTGGGAACACCAAAAGAAAAGATAATGGGCTTACACCAAATGTTACTTTAGTCCTTAGTTACAACTATTTTATGAACTTTTATTGTGGTCATTAGCCTATGATGATTATGAAAATATATCAAGCACTCTTTCCTCAAACAGCTTGAACATTAATTAGCAAATGAGCAAAATGAAAACATAAGCAAATGAAAAACTGAAAAATTAAATATTATAGCTTTTAATAGCATCAATGTATTAAATATCTAACGTGTGCCAGTTGATTTACATATATTATTTTAATCTTCAGAATTATCCTACAAGGTATGATTATCCACATGTAACAGATGAGAAACCTAAGTTTTAGAAGGTAAAGACATTTTCAAAGTTCATTCTGCTAGCAAATGGTGGAGCCAAGTCCTATCTTCAAAGACTGAGCTCTTATTTTGAAATATATTACCTTTATATTTGTTCATTTTAACAAGGCTAGAGATTATCATGATTCAGAATATAGATGCTGTGATAGTTAATTTCATGTGTCAGTTTGGCTAGTTTATGGTGTCCAACATATGCTTAGTTTAAATAATAATAATAATAATAATAAAGAGTTATACGGAATTCTCAAGAGGGAAAATGTTCTGTAGCCTGGGGTGATTAGGGAAGACTTTGTGTAGTGGTAGAACGATTTGATCAAAGATCCAAAGAATGAGTAGGATTTGGTTAGGAAGAGGAAAGAGGGCCAGGCTACTTGCAGGGAGACTTGCTTGGGCCATACTATCCTGGAGTGGGTTTGATGGGTACATTTGGAGCATAGCTTAGTTCTTTCCCAGTTCCAAATGACAGGCCTCTTGGGGTTGGAGAAGCTCTGAGAATAGGACAGAGTTATGAATCATAGTCTCATGGTTGGCTTACCTCCCAATGACTAGGTCTGGAAGGATTTTCCTACGCTGTTGTCCTTTGTGACCATACCCTAGATGAATATTGATAGAACAACTTTTCTGAATGTCAAATAGTAGTAGTGCAAGTTCTGGGGCTTTATAGTTGCCTTAGGGATGAACAGTTCCTAGGTGTTGAGGGATGAGTTGTTGAATTACTCCTGGCACCTGTAAATGTCAACCTTATTTGGAAATAGGGTCTTTGCAGAAGTTATTAGTTAAAATGAGGTTATAGTAGATTAGGGTGGATCCTAATCCAAAATGCCTGGTGTCCTTAAAGAAAATGGAAATTTAGGCACATGTAGACATGCAGACACATGGGGAAGACAACTGTGTAAAGACAGAGGCAGAGTTTGGACTTATGCTGCCACAAGCCAAGGAATGTCTAGACCTACCAGAAATTGGAAGAGGCAAAGGAGGATACTTCCCTGGAGACTTCAGAAGGAGCATGGCCCTGACAACACCTTGATTTCAGACTTAGAGGCCTCAGAACAATCAGAGATTAAATTTCTGTACTTTTAAGTTACCCAGTTTGTGGTACCTTGTTAGTTTCTTTAGATTTATAGTTTCCTTAAAGACTCTTTGGGCTTTTGATCTGTCTCTCTGTGTCTGATCCAGAGCCAAACATCTTATCTACACAGAGTTTTTGTGCTTTGATGTCTTCCAGGTTGTCAGCTTAATAGTTTCTGGGTACCACCAGTAGTCCTATACCATAATACAATCTTGCCCACCTTCATCTTCACAACTGCCTCAAGAAGTGGGTACTATCAATAACCTGATTTCACAGATGTTGAAACTGATAATTAAAGTTAGAAACCACAGTAGAAGAGCCCAAAGTCTTCAGGATTCTCCTTCCTCTCTAGGTCAAACCAGGACCTGGCACGTATGTTCTCCAGGGCTCCCCAGGTATTCCACACTGTCCTTGTCCATTTTTTCTCAGCAAATCCTTTGCCTGTGCAGCTTCTTTTACAGCATCCCACTGCCCTTGATCTGAGAAGCTACATGGGTGCCTCCTGACTCAGGGATCCTCCTCTTTTGAAGTGGCTGATAGTGTGTGAAGCCTCACAGAGTGTACCTGGCCCCTGAGCCTGTCAGAGCCACAGGGAATAAATCCCCTCTTGGCCCAGCAGTAATCAGCTCACGCCTTGGAGCATGAAATTTGATTAGCCCTTTTATCCCGGCTGCATCACTTGGACTGTTATTATGGGCTGTAAAATTTCCTGAGCCCTTACCTCTTCCTCCACTGTCAGTGTGACCCTGGTGTAGGACTCAATGACCTCCAGAACAGTAGTGGACTGGCTGTCTACCAAGGGAGGAGCTTGGCTCTTTTATATTTCTATGAACTTGCATATTATGCAGACCAAGGTAATGCTATAAGGAAAGGGAGCTAACTTCTCTGGGAAACCCTAATGGTCACTGAAGGTGTTTTGTTTTGTTTTTTGTTTTATTGGGTTCTTTTTCTCCCATCGTTAGTATGCCATTTAAATGGAAAAGGGAGATGGTTTAGGTATGTGTAGTAGGACATGCTTACTGTATTTGCAGTGCTAATTCTGTTCCAAATTATAAAAAGAGCCACATTTACACTGTAGCAATGAGTTGAGGGTCTGTATCTGGTATTAGCATACAATGATCCTAAATAGATTTGCAAATTAGAATAGTTAAAAACACATATTCCCGGGCTGTTTGAATCCATAGTTCTGAGAATTCAGCCCAGGAATACATTTGGATGACTTTGGACCAGGCTTACACACTGATGTCAAGGAAGGCTTGCTGCCTGATCTACCTCCATTTGAATGCCCTGAGGATCAGGCTGGGGTATACTGGCCTAAAGATGCCTTCACAAGCAACAGACACCCATTCAAGCTTGAGTAATGGCAGTTTATTTTTAAGGATTCAACAGGGCCTTCAAAGGCCGGGAGACAGAGAGGCCAAAGATTAGAATTAAGAATTGAAAGTCTAAACATAGGCTGCCCTCTTATCCCTCGAGAACCACAGGGCCTCCCCCTTCATTGCTTCTCCCTGCTTCCTTTTCATGTGTTTCACTCTCTACCTGTGCATGACCCAAACTCTGCAGGTAGATATCTACCACACTCTGATTTTGGTGTTTTGTAACCCAAATTCTTGAGAAATAAAGGAGATTGATCATTGGCTTGCCAATGGTCTGGCTTCTACTGTGTCCTGGGTTCACTCTAGGTCAAACTAACTGGACATGAGGAAGCAGTATTAGTTAGGCAGCTAGAGGTCCCCTTTTCCAGGGGTCTGAATATACAGGCACATTGACCACCACGTTGATTACACCACAATGCTATTTTCATGAAAAACATGACTCCTACATGGACCAAAAGCAATTCTTCCTGCAGTCAAGAGGCATGGGAGGTCAAGACAGAATCAGTTGTCTTTATCAAGTTGCTGTTCGTTCATTGATATATTAAACAAGTATTTATTGGGTACATACTAAGTGCTGGGTACTCTTTGGGAACCTAATACTGTTTTAGGAACTTGGGATTCTTCGGTGAACAAACAGACAAAGATATGTGTTTTCAAGGAGCTGCATTTTAGTGGGGTAAGGTGAAGGGAAGATGGACAAACACAATAAATAAGTAAATTATGCAGTATGTTAGAAAGTGATTAGTTCTATGGGGTAATAAAGAGGAAATACATCAGAATAAAGGAGTCCACGAATGCCAGAAGGGTAGTTTGTAATTTTAAATAGGGTAGTCAGTATGATCTCATTAAGAAGATGTTATTTGAGCAAAGATTGAAGGTGGTATAGCGATATGAAGGGAGAGCATTCTAAGCAGAAAGAACAGACTAAGAAAACTCTCTAAGGAGGGAGAATGCCAGTATAGCTGAAACCGGTAAATGCAGATAGAGGGCCATGTGGTAAAAGTGGAGGTCATAGCACTTTGTAGCCATTGTAAAGACTTTGGCTTTTATTTTGGTTTTAAGTAGAGGGTTGACATGATCTGACTTATTTTTTAAATTAATTTTGTTTTAAACTTTTTATTAGGGGAATTTTAAACAAAGAGAAATAGGCAGCAGTATTTTAAAATCCTCATATACCCATCATTCAACTTTATAGTTACCGACTCATAGACAATCAATTATATCTGTACCCCCATTCCTTTTTCTTCCTCTCTGAATCTTATATATATATAATATCATTTAATCAGGAAACATTTCAATTAGTAAATTTTTATTTGAAGTATAGTGTACATACAGTGAAGTAAAGCTTCATGAATATTGCAATCACCATCCAGATCAAGACATAACACAATTCCAACACCCCAGAAAAGCCCCTTGTCATTTCCAGTCCATAACCACCTACCAGTATTAACAGGAGTCACTATTCTGACTCCTATTACCACAGATTAGTTTTGCCTGTTCTTAAATTTCTTATCAAAGGAATCAAATAGTATGTAGACTTTTGTGTCTCCGCATTTTGTCTGTGAGATTCAGTGATGCAGTTTTGTGTAGTGGAAATTTATGATTTTTCTTTCTGTATAATATTCCATTTTATGAGTATACTACTCTTTATCCATTTTCCTATTGATATTTGGGTTAATTCCAATTTTTGCCTACTATGAAAATTCTTATGTGTGTCTTTTGGTAGACATATATACTCATTTTTCTCTGATATATACTTAGGAGTACAATTGCTGAGTCATAGATTAGGTAAGTATTTAGCTTTATTAGATATTTCCAAAGTGGTTGAACTGATTTCACTGTTTCCTGAAATGTGTGGGGATTCCAATTTCACCACATACTCATCAACATTTAGTAGCCTTATTTTTAAAGTTTTAGGCATATTGGTGCATTTTCCTTTTGAGCAACTTCTCATATGCTTATTGGCCATTTGGAAATAGTCTTATGAAATGCCATTTTGAGGTTTTCCCCATTTTAAAAATGATTTATTTGTTCATTTTCTTATTGTAGGAATTATTTATTAATTTTGAATACAAGTTCTTGGTCATATATTTGTATTGTGAATATCTCCTTTCAGTATGTGGCTTGCCTATTAATTTTCTCGATGTGTTTTGATCAACAGTAGTTCTTAATTTTAATGAAGTAATCATTTTTTCCTTTCATGTCTAATGCTTTTTGTGTCCTACTTAAGAAAGATTTATGGGAAGTGGACTTGGCCCAATGGATAGGGCGTCTGCCTACCACATGGGAGGTCCGCGGTTCAAACCTGAGGCCTCCTTGACCCGTGTGGAGCTGGCCCATGCACAGTGCTGATGTGCGCAAGGAGTGCCGTGCCACACAGGGGTGTCCCTGCGTAGGGGAGCCCCACATGGAACGAGTGCACCCCATAGAGGAGAGCTGCCCAGTGCGAAAGAAAGTGCAGCCTGCCCAAGAATGGCGCCACACACAGGGAGAGCTGGTGTAGCAAGATGACGCGACAAAAAGAAACATAGATTCCCGGTGCCACTGAAAAGGATAAAAGCGGTCACAGAAAACACACAGCAAATGGACACAGAGAGTAGACAACTGGAGGGGAATGGGAGAGAAATAAATTAAAAAAATAAATCTTTTTTTAAAAAAAAAGAAAGATTTACTAACCCCAAGATTGTGAAAATATTAACCTATGTGTTTTTCTAAAAACTTTGTGGTTTGGTATTTCTCTTTAGGTTTATGATTCACCTTGAGTTCATTTATGTATAAGGTGTGAGGTAGAAGTCAGAGTTTTTTCCCATAGGATATCTGATTGCTCCATCACCATATTTTGTAAGGACTATCCTTTTTCCACTGAATTACAGGGACATTATTTTTGTAAATCAAGTGACCACATATGAGAGGGTCTACATTTGCACCCATACCACAAGGACTTAATTGCTATAGTTTTATATTAAGTACTGAAATCTGGTAATGGGAAGTCCTCCAAATTTGTTTTTCTTCTTCAACATTGTCTTGATTATTCTGGATTCTTGGCATTTTCATAAAGTTTAGACTCACTTTGCCAATTTCCACAAAACAATCTTGCTGAGATTTTGACTGGGATTTAATTTTGTCAGACAAAAATGGATACCTTAACAATGCTGAGTTTTCAAATCAATGCACATGTAATATTTCTCTATTTATTTAGATTTTCTGTAATTTCTCTCAGCAGTGCTTTATAGATTTTAGGTTAGAAGTCTTGCACATGTTTTGCTATACTTTTACTAAGTATTTGATAATTTTTGATGCTATTGTAAATGGTTATTTTTAAATTTTGTTTTCCAATTACTTATTGTGAGTAAATAGAAATAAAATTAACTTTGTATCCAGTGACCTCCTGGCTTAATACACTTATATGACAGTTTGAATCTTGTGAATCCCAGAAAAGATTATGTTCTTGAACTAATCCATTCCTGTGGGTGTGGGGCACTTTGATTGCATTAAATTCAGTTAAGGGGCTTTTGATTATATCATTTGATTAGATCCCTTTGGGCTTTTAAAATAACTTTTATTTCAAATTTAAAAAAATAAAGAAAAGAAAATTCAGCTTAACAAGTTGTGGAAACATTACTCTTAAAAAGTTCTTTCCAGGCACTTTTTTTTTTTTATTATCACTATAATTTTTTTTTTTAGATTTTTATTTATTTATTTATTTCTCTCCTCTCCCTCCTCCCCCACCCCCCATTGTCTGTTCTCTGTGTCTGTTTACTGCATCTTCTTTGTCCACTTCTGTTGTCATCAGCTGCATGGGAATCTGTGTTTCTTTTCGTTGTGTCATCTTGTGTGTCAGCTCTCCGTGTGTGAGGTGCCATTCCTGGGCAGGCTGCACTTTCTTTCCCGCTGGGTGGCTCTCCCCACGGGGGGGCGCACTCCTTGGGGGACACCCCTGTGTGGCAGGGCACTCCTTGCGTGCATCAGCACTGCGCATGGGCCAGCTCCACACGGGTCAAGGAGGCCCGGGGTTTGAACAGCGGACCTCCCATGTGGTAGACGGATGCCCTAACCACTGGGCCAAGTCTGCCGTTTCCAGGCATTTTTAACTCATCTAATTCCAATTACTAATTCATTAGATTCTCTAGTGTTCAGAAAGATATACAGATAATAAATACAGATTAGTTAAATGACATAGCCAAAGTCTCCTCATTAAATGAAAAAAATGCTTAATCGTATTCATATCTCACGGAACCAAACTCCATATTCTTTTTTTTTTTTACCTTTAGCATTAATATAGTACCAACTTTGCTTTTGCTACAGAATCATTACAATATTGTTGGTAACTGTAGTTCATAAATTATATTAGTTATATGTTTCCCTTGTATCACCACACACTCTTTTTTTTTTTAAGCATGTTTTTTTAATTTTTTTTTCAAGATTTTATTTATTTATTTAATTCCCCCCCCTCCCCTGGTTGTCTGTTCTTGGTGTCCACTTGCTGCGTCTTGTTTCTTTGTCCGCCTCTGTAGTAGTCAGTGGCACGGGAAGTGTGGGTGGCGCCATTCCTGGGCAGGCTGCTCTTTCTTTTCACGCTGGGCGGCTTTCCTCACGGGCGCACTCCTTGCGCGTGGGGCTCCCCCACGCGGGGGACACCCTTGCGTGGCACGGCACTCCTTGCGTGCATCAGCGCTGTGCATGGCCAGCTCCACACGGGTCAAGGAGGCCCGGGGTTTGAACCGCGGACCTCCCATATGGTAGACGGACGCCCTAACCACTGGGCCAAAGTCCATTTCCCACCACACACTCTTAAACCCTGTCATAGAAGAACATTTCTCTCTATATACTATCAACCACCATCCTCATCCACTGCCAAAATCATTGTTCTCTATTCCCAATATTATCCTTCAATTGTCTTCCAACTAATATTAATCTCTCTAGACTACTCTTTTCAGCCACATTCATGTCCATAAATCAATTGTGTTTGTTACCTTCATTATAATATGTTAACCATCAAGTCCAACCATTATCACATATTTACATTTGACCTTATTAAACATTCTACATATATCCACCATCATCTTCCCCTTCTTATCCCATATTCCATCTCCTACCAATCTTCACTACATAGTCCACTCTGTAAGTCTACTCATTGTATTTAGTTCATATCAATAAGCTCATACAATATTTGTCCTTTCGTGCCTGGCTTATTTCACTCAACATAATATTCTCAAGCTTCCCTCATGCTGTCATGTGCTTCCCCAATTGATTTCTTCTTACATCTGAATAGGATTCCATCATATGAATATATCACATCTTGTTCATCCATTCATTAGTTGACAAACACTTAGGTTGTTTCTATCTTTTAGCAACTGTGAATAATGCTACTATAAACATTGGTTTGCAACATCACTTTAGGGTTTTTAATTGGACTAGCCAGTGAGGTGTGACTCATGTTGGGTCTCTGCCCTCTTTCTGGGTCTTATATAAACTGAGACCATACCCAGAGAAAGAAGAGATACAGAGAAAGGGAGCACTACCACTTTGACCCTGCCATGTGTGAGAGAGGACTCCACAGTTGCCTACAGTTGCAAAAAGAGAGAGAAGTCCTGAGAGGCTCAAGGAGATGAGGCCCAAGGAGAGATGCTTGATAATGATAAATCACAGCTGAGCTCTGGGAGACCAGTGAACCTGGAGGGGAAGGCAATGACTTTGTCAAAGATCAGCCGCCATCTTAACTTGCCATGTCACAGGATGGAAGGATCACCAGTGGCTGACCTTGGTGAGAAATCATCTCTGATGGTGCCTTGATTAGGACATTTCATGGCCTTGGAAATGTAAGCTTTTACCTCAAATAAATTCCATTCATAAAAGTCACCCCATTTCTGGCATTTTGCCAGTTGGTAGCCTAGGGCAAGCTAAGACAACTTGACTGTAATAGTTTGTAGATTCTTTTGGATTTTCTATGTGTATAATTATTTCATCTGAGAATAAAAACAGTTTTACTCATTTCTTTCTGATATTTAAACTTTGCATTTCTCATTGCACTGGGTAGGATGATTGTATTAGTCAGTCAAAGGGGTGCTAACGCAAAATACCAGAAATTGGTTGGTTTTTAGAAAGGATATTTATTTGGGGTAGTAGTTTACAGATACCAGGCCATAAAGCATAAGTTACTTCCCTCACCAAAGTCTATTTTCATGTGTTGGAGCAAGATGGCTGCTGAGTTTCGCTAGGGTTCAGGCTTCCTGGGTTCCTCTGGGCTCAGCGCCTCTAGTTTCTCAACAAGGCCAGCTGTAGACTATCAGGCGAATGGCTCTGTCTCTCTCCCTGGGGCTCCAGCTTCAGCATCAAGCTCCAACATCAAAATCCAACATTAAAAGCACTCCAACTCTGTCCTTTGCCATGCCTTTTATCTGTGAGTCCCCATCCACCAAGGGTGGGGGCTCAATGCCCCACTGGCACAAGAGGTTTACCTGATTACTCAATCAAGTAAACCTCCGAATCCAATATAATCTAATATGCCCAGAGGAAAAGATCAGTTTACAAATATAATCCAGTATTTCTTTTTGGAATTCATCAATAATATCAACATGCTACACTCCACCCTCTGAATCACAAAAACACATAATATTTTTTTATTTTTTTAATTTAATTTTCCCCCCTCCCCCGGTTGTCTGTTCTCTGTGTCTATTTGCTGCGTCTTGTTTCTTTGTCCGCTTCTGTTGTCATCAGCGGCACGGGAAGTGTGGGTGGCGCCATTCCTGGGTAGGCTGCACTTTCTTTTCACACTGGGAGGCTCTCCTCATGGGCGCACTCCTTGCGCATGGGGCTCCCCTACACGGGGGACACCCTTGCGTGGCACGGCACTCCTTGCGCGCATCAGCACTGCACATGGGCCAGCTCCACACGGGTTAAGGAGGCCCGGGGTTTGAACCGCGGACCTCCCATGTGGTAGACGGACGCACTAACCACTGGGCCAAGTCCGTTTCCTGCAAAAACACAATATTTTTTACAATGCAAGTACTAAATCGTATCACAATCAATTTAAAGAAATACAGTTTGTGCTGGGGCAAAGTCCTGTCTGCTATAGACCTCTGAAACTTAAAAAACAATTCATCTGCTTCCAATACACAAATGGACAGATAAAGGATAAACATTTTCATTACAATAAGGAAAAATTGGGAGGGAAACATGAGTCACAGTTTCTCTACTGTTCAGTAGACCTGCAGGGAATCCTCTGTCCGATTTCAAATTCTGGGAGTCATTCTTAAAAAGATGGTTTCTTCTCCTTGGGGCCATATGGGAACCCACCCTTTCCACTGGCTTGCCCAATGGCCATTTTCTTGGTTCCACCCTCATCAAGCATCTGGGTGTGGACCTAGCTCCAGACCTCTCTCTCCAAAAGTGTCACACCTTACCCAATCTTTGGGTTACAGTCTTAACCCCCTTAGCACAGTGATGTGAAGACAACATTCCCCTTAACCTTTGGCATACAGGCTCAACCCTCTCAAGGCAACAAGTTGACCACCTGGCCTTCCCTAACCTCTGGGGGACAGGTCCACCCCTCTCAGACCTGTGGGGTGCTGACCTTAACTGCCCTAATCCTTGGAGAATGTGCTCCACCCTCTCTGTACCCTGGGGCAGCAAAACTTTCTCAGAACATCAGACAGGAACATCCACCTTCTTCAACTGCTGGAGCAAACTTACCCTGTCTGTACACATGGGTGGGGTTCCTCTCTTGGCCCAAGGTGATGTCCTAATTCCAGATCTCAGCTTCCATGGTTTTCCTCTTAAAGCTGTTTCTCCTTCAATCTCTCCTTTCCATGTCCTTTTTATTCCAGGCCGACAGTGGTTTTGTTCATACAGCTCTCTCAAAAACCTTGTTGGTTTAGCATGCAGGAAGCAGGGGTCCAAGCCATCAGATAGTAAGACTTTCCACAAGTCTTTTCAACATTACTGCATCTACGATCCTGATTTACAAGTTCCAAGTTTAGTTAATTCCTCCAATGGGGCACTTTCATCTGGGAGCTTGATTTCCAGAGGCTTGGAATTTCCAGAATCAGTTTCTGTTTTCTTTGTGCCTGACAGTTCAGTCCTCAGCATGTCTCTCTTGTCTAGCATTTTGCTATAAGCTACAAGCAGAAGCCAAGCCACATTCTCTAGATTTACTTTGGAAATTTCTTCAGCTAAATACCCAGGCTCACTGTTTTCAAATTCTGCCTTCCATAAAACACCAGGAGTTAATCTTGCTAAGTTCTCTGCAACTTTAAAACATGGATCGCCTTTCCCCCAGTTTCCAAAAAATAGTTTCATCATTTACTCCTAAGGCAGCATAAAAAGTCTCTATCACCCATATTGCTATCAACAGTCTCTTCAAAGCAATCTAGGCCTTTTCCTTCAAGCATTTTACAATTCCTTCAAAAAATATCCTTACCCATTTATAAAACTGTTCCAGCATTTTGATAATTGCAAAGGCACTTCCCCTCTCCTTGGTACCAAATTCTATATTAGTAGTCAAAGAGGTGCTGATGTAAAATACAAGAAATTGATTGGTTTTTATAAAGGGTATTTATTTGGGATAGGAGCTAACAGATACCAGGCCATAAAGCATGAGTTACTTCCCTCACCAAAGTCTATTTTCACGTGTTGGAGCAAGATGGCTGCTGATGTCAGTCAGGGTTCAGGCTTCTTGGGTTCCTCTGGGCTCAGTGCCTCTATTTTCTCCATAAGGTCAGCTGTAGACTATTAGACAAATGGCTCTGTCTCTCTCCCTGGGGCTCGAGCCTCAGCATCAAACTCCAACATTAAAAGCCCTCCTTTGCTATGCCTTTATCTGTGATCCACCCCCACCAAGGGTGGGGACTCAATGCCCGACTGGCACAAGAGGTTTACCTGATTACTTAAGCAAACATCTGAATGCAATATAATCTAATATGCCCAGAGGAAAAACTCACTTACAAACATAATCCAATATTTCTTTTTGGAATTCATCAATAATATCAAACTGCTACAACCACCAACCGTACAATTGTTGAAAAGAAATGGTGATAATGAACATACTTATCTTGCTTCTGACTTTAGCAGAGAAAGATTTTGATATTTCACCACTGAGTACAATGTTAACTATAGTTTTTTGTTTGTTTTTGTAGATAAAATGTCTCACATTAAGGAACTTGTTTTCACTCATAATTTGCTGAGAATTTTTAAAAATTAAGAATGGGTTGTGAATTTTATCAAATGATTTTTCTGTATCTATTGAGCAGTTGCTGTGGTTTTTCTCACTTATTCTGCTAAAGAAATGGATTGCATTCTTATATTTTAAAATCTTAAACCATTTTCTCACTTTTTAGAAAGGATTATTCTGACTACTATTTTGAAAATAGAGTGGAGTGGGGCCATGGATAGAATCAGGGATGGATATTAAGAGGTTATTATAGACATCTAGGAGACAGATGGTGGGGGCTCAGACCAGTGTGGTAGCAATGGAAATGGTGAGAAGTGGTCAAATTCTTGATATAATTTGAAAGTAGTGTTGTAGAATTTGAGAGAAGTTCAATTATTTGTGTATAGAAAGGCCAGGACTCAGGAATAATTTTGAGAAGGAAAAATGGTTATTGATGGCCAACTGGACTCAGGAACTTTCTGTTGCAAACCCGAGCCCTGAAAAAGAATTTTGAGTTTCTTTTATACAGAGGAAGGGCTAAATCGTTCTTTGTTTCAGTGCTCAATAGGTTTGAATTAGCATATATATCTTCCACATCCTTGGTAAGCTTTTAGCATGGACTTCATACATTCTAGATAAGCTTTTAGCACATCTGGTTTGCATTTTCCCTGAATATTTAAACTTTATAGAGTTTGCATTGATAAACTATTTCCTGGGACTGGAGTCGTTGCCATGGTTACCAAGGGCAGGGCTGCAGCCTCTCACCATCCCACACCCATAAGTCAGGACAGACAGTTTAGGCTAAGGTTATCTCCGAAGAGACAAAGAACCTCCCACCCATAGCCCACATCGGTAGAGCCAACAGGATTTACAGATGAATTATATATGAGGGGTGTGAGAAACACATAGGAATCAATATTGAATCCAGAATTCAATAATGAATTTGGTTTGAGTAACTGGAGAGATAGAGTTACCATCAACCAATGTGGGCCTCCGCTGTGGCACTGCAGGCGGGTCACTGCAGGCGAGTCGCTGCCGGGGATCGGGCCTACGCCACGGCCTGACCGGGGCGGCAGCGGGCGGCTCAAGGCTTGGGGGACGCGCGGTTCAATGGAGGAAAAACCACGGAGACGAGGTCTATGCGCAGGTCTGATTTTATTCGGGAAGTACATGGGGTTTTATAGTGTCATGGAGGCGGGGAGGTTGTGGGAGGGGCATGTCCGCGGGGCAGCTGAGGATTGGCTGCAGAGGCAAGGGCGGACCTGCGGTTTATGACGTAAGCCATTGATGGCAGAGGGGGTTGTTTCCGAGGTTGTGCCGGGGCGGATACGGGATGAGGGCGGTTGAAATGAGGCGGGGAGAACAGCGATCGGCTGGGAGGGGGAAGATAACAGTGGCTGGGAGGAGGGGTAGAGGGAGGCAGCAGCACAAACTGCTGCTGAGAAGGGCCATAATACAGGGAGGTTACGAGGAACAGGCGGGCAAAGTATAAGGAAGCGAAAGGCAGGGTGGGAGCAGGGGACAAACCAATATAGGATACAGGTAAACAGTTTGGAAGGCAGGATCAGGAGTTCAGTTTGGGATATGTTAGGTGAAAATGTGGAGATGGACATATGGGGTCTAGAGTTAAGGAGAAAGTTCAGGGCTGAAGAAATGAATTTGAGAATCACTGGGAATAGTTGGTGTTTAAAACAATGGGACAGGATTGCATCATTAAGGGAGTGAGCATAGATGGAGAAAAGGTGAACTCCAACATTAAGAGGTCGGGGAGTGTAGGGTGGCACCGTGTGGGAGCGCGGCGACAGCAAGGGTCGGCTCGTCTCCAGGCGCTGGTGTGAGTCGGACCTGGGTGGCGGGAACGGGCGTTAAGGCCCTCCGCTTGGGGTTCGGGCGTACTGCCCGCCCCTCTGCCCAGCTGCACCCGCTTCCCCCTCGGTGGCCTAACCCCGCCTCTCCCCCGAGGGCCACCGCCGCGCCATGACAGCCCCGCCTCGCTGTCGCCGAGAACCCTGGCTACCCCATCTTCTGCCCGCAACCAGTGATGCACCCCTGCACGAACCTATCAGCTGTCTGCCGTCCCCTGGCCACGCCCCCTGCCCCTCCCCTGTCTTCGCCCTATATTAACCGCTGTACTTCCTGAATAAATCAGACTTGCGCACAGATCCTGGTCTCCTCGGTAGTCTTCTTCCTACCGCGCGTCCTCTGCACCTTGCCGGCCCCGGAGCACCTTCTCAGAAGGCCCCTCCATGTGTTGCAGCCCTCCGCCCGAGCCCACACCACCCCTGCAGTGGCCCTCCGGGTGAGCCCACACTGCGACATTTGGCGTCCAACGTGGGGGCAACAACTTCCCGGCCGGACCCCCACATGCCTCGCCCGCAAGGTAAGGACTCCCGTCTTCGCTAGGCCCCACCGTCGGCGCCATGGGCGGCCATCTTTCCTCCCGCCAGGCGCCTCAGGTTAGGGCCCTTGCCGGCCTTTTAGACACCAATCATATGAAAGTCTCAGTAAAGCAGCTCCAAACGTACTGGGACCTTTTGCTGCCTTTCAACCCCTGGCTCTTCACTTGCCAGCTGTGGGACCCGGACACGTACACTAACCTCATTGACCACATCACGGCGGCTATGGAGTATGAGAACAAGCGTTTTCCCCCCAGCCTTCTCCCCACACTCATCGCCATTCGCTCGTGCCTCCAGGGCACCGCCGTCAATCGGGACACTTTCCACTGCACCTGCGGTAAGAGCAAGGGAGAGGGGTCTCAGTCAGACAGTGATTCCAACACCGAGTCCTTGTCCAGCTGCCTCAACAACGCCCTGGACTCTTGCCCACCCAAACCGGACGCGCCTACCTCGCCCCAAGATGGCGAACTTCCGCCTTCTTCTTGGGAGGATAAAGGGAAGTCCCTCCCCCTATACCCGCCCCCTCCGGCCACGGCGCCATCTTGGCCCCCGCCGGAAGAGGAGCGGCCGCCATCTTACAAGCCGCCTACCCCCTGGGGCAGTCCGCCATCTTGTGAGGCGCCGCCATCTTGGGATGAGCCACGTTCTCGCCCCACCCCCTGGGAACCCCCCGCTGCGGATCCCTCATCCGCCGGAGGGCCCATGGGTACTTGGCCCCTGCGGGCAGAGGCCCCCACGCATCAGACGCCACTCTTATACCCGCTGAATGCCGCCCCCTCGCGGCACCATCCACAGGATTGGTACCCCTTTACAGCCAACGAAATAAAAAACCTCCGCAAGGCTGTTAAAGAGGACGGCCTCGGTAGCCCGTACGCCCAACATTTGCTTGAGGAGCTTAGCACTCAGCTTGCGGTTCTGTATGACTGGGTTTCCCTCGCTCGGGCCATTCTAACCCCCGGCCAATTCATCGACTGGCATGCTCACTTTACATCAGAGGCAGAAAAGCAAGTGGCACACAGCGCCCGTGTCAGGGCTCGCCATCCCCCGGACGCTTACACAGGCACGGGCCAATTCGCCAATTCGGCCCAATATCACAACGTCCCCCCCGAGTTCTGGCTCCAACTTTGTGAGCTGGCTTTACGCGCTTTCCGCAGCTGCTCCGCCACCAGACCTGAGCCACTTGCCAAGCTAGTCCAACGAAAAGACGAAGACTTCGCCGACTTCGTATCCCGGGTTCAGGAGGCCTGCAAGCGCAAGGTCCCTGGAGAGCGTGCGCAACAAGCCCTCGCCCGGGAACTCATTCTGGAAGGGGCCACCAATGCCTGCCGACAAGCCATCCTACCAATGAAGGAAAGGGGAGTATACGACTGGATCCTGGCCTGCTCCCACATAGACCCGCAGGCCACCGCGCTGGTTCAGGCCATAGCCACGGCCATGTCCCTCTCCTCCGACTGCTTCAAATGCGGAGAAACCAGACATTTTGCCCGCGAATGCCCTCATGCCGCCCGACCACGACCATCCACGAACACGCCTCGAGACACCGGAGGAGCCAGACCACGCGCGCCTCCCACCCCATGTCCCCACTGCGGCAAAGGATACCATTGGGCCCGTGACTGCCGCACCGCCAACAGCCAATGGCAGCCTTTAAACGTGAGAGGGGGCAGGCCTCAGCCCCGCCAGCAAGAGCCGCTCACCCACGCCACCACCCCCTGCCGTAATGTGGACCGTTCCACTGGGACCCAAGAAACCAATAATGGAGTTAGAGGTTGAAGGCCAATGGTTCGAGGGAATCCTTGACACCGGGGCAGAAATATTCTGCTTCCCAGAAACAGCCGCACACAACTGGGGTGTGCTCCCCGGCCCCCGCGTCATTGGAGCCACCGGAACAGCTCCCTCATTCCAAACCAGCCGAGATCTTATTTGGAAGGACAAGGAAGGCCGCCAAGGCACCTTCCGCCCCCTTGTCCTGCCTGGCATCGACAATATCCTCTGGGGCCGGGATGTCCTCTCGAACTGCAGAGCCATTCTATCCACGGCTCCCCCCCAATGATATATGCCACTGCTCGCATTACACCTCCAGCACCCACTCCTCTTGAATGGGATACTGAGGAGCTCATTTGGGTGGAGCAGTGGCCCATCTCATGCCAGAAACTGTTAGTTCTCCGAGCTCTTGTCTATGACCAGCTCGACGCAGGACACATTGAGCCATCCACCAGTCCGTACAACTCACCTGTCTTCGTCATTCAGAAGAAGTCAGGCAAGTACCGGCTCCTCC
This sequence comes from Dasypus novemcinctus, assembly GCF_030445035.2. Taxonomy (NCBI): domain Eukaryota; kingdom Metazoa; phylum Chordata; class Mammalia; order Cingulata; family Dasypodidae; genus Dasypus; species Dasypus novemcinctus. The sequence continues at coordinate 44,138,721 of NC_080675.1, forward strand.
ACTACCTGCGTGAGATCAACAAGCACATCCGCCCAATGGGCTCCCCCCAAATGGCGTGCCCCCACCCCACGGCTATACCTAGGCACTGGTGCACCGCCACCATCGACATCAAGGACTGTTTCTTCTTCATTCCACTGCACCCAAAAGACCGTCCAAAATTCGCCTTCACGCTCCCGTGCACCAATCACCAAGAAGTAGCTGAGCGTTACCAATGGCGAGTCCTCCCGCAAGGAATGCGAAACAGCCTGGCCATCTGCCAGCTTTATATCAATAAGGCAATTCAGCCATTAAAGAACTTTGCATACATTGTTCATTACATGGACGACCTCTCGTGGCGCATGAAACCCCCGGAGGCCTCCAAGCCATCGTCACGGCATTACTGCGCCATCTCAACGACCTTGGCCTACAAGTCCAACAAGATAAGGTACGTATGGAGCTCCCCTTCACCTTTCTAGGCTTCAACATCCACAATACCATCATGCCTGCGGCCCCCCAACTGGCCATTCCGCAGAAGCTATCTCTGACAGAGCTACAGCAAATCTGTGGGCACATCAATTGGCTCCGTTCGGCTCTCCCGATCACCACCGCTCAACTACAACCCCTCTTCGCCCTCCTAAAAACCGACCAAGACCCTCCGCAGGCCGTAACAAAGAAAATCGCTATTACCTCGGCTGCGCAGGAGGCCATCCAAGCTGTCAATGATGCCCTGCGAGAATGCCAACTGCAGCGTCATGACCCCAACCGAGCCATCTTGGCGCTGATCCTGCCTACCACGGGTACGCCCACCGGGCTCCTCTGGCAGAAGGGGCCCCTTCTCTGGCTCCATACCGCCAAAAGCAAGCTCAGAAAAATCGGCCCGCAAGTCACCCTCTGGATCTCCTTGGCCATTGACCTCGTCCGGCAATTCACCCACACATATGGTACTCCCCCTGACACCATTGTGTGGCCGCTTGATGCCAAGAAAACCACCGTGCTGCTTCTGTCCAGTCCAGACATGCAAGTCCTTGCGGAACTCTTCCATGGCGAATTTGACAACCACTACCCCAGCCATCGGCTGCTTCAGGGCATCTCCCAGTTATCCTTCATCCCTCCGCCGCACCAACCCTTCCCGTCTCACCGCCCCTACCCACATGCCACCGCCGCCTTCACTGACGCCTCCAAGCACAAGTTCGCAGCTGTCATCTACTTGCCTGGTACGTCAGAGCCTCAAATACTCATCCACATCAACGTGAACTCTGTCCAAGTAGGAGAGCTCCAAGCCGTCGTCCTAGCTCTCCGCGCCTGTCCCGACAGACCCCTCAACATCTTCACCAACAGCCTGTACACCTTGCAAGTCTGCCAAGTCTTGGCTTTCGCCACGTTTTTTCCTGCCAAAAGGCCTATCGACCAAGCACTCCTAACTCTCCAGAGTCTCTTGGAAAACCGCACGGCACCCTGGTACATCGCCCATGTGAGGAGCCACTCTGGCCTTCCTGGACCTATCGCCGCCGGCAATAACCTTCCCTATCAAGCTGTCCAAGCCCTCCCAGCCTCAGTAGAGCGCTCGGGAGGCCGACCGCCCGCCCCTCCACCTGGCGACCTCCTCAACCAAGCCAAGCTACTCCACTCTCGATTTCACTTCTCTGCCAGGAGCCTTCACAAGTTGTTCCTGGAACTTTCCATCCAGGCCTGCAAGCACATGGTCAGATGCTGCCAAACCTGTGCACCCCTTCTGCCCCTTGGGCCACTACAGCCGCAAGGAGTTAATCCGCGCGGGCTACGCCCCAATGCCCGATGGCAAATGGACGTCACCCACGTGCCCCAGTTCGGCAGGCTCAAGTATCTCCATGTGGCCATCGACACCTTCTCCCACCTGTGCTATGCCGTTCCCCTCCCAGGAGAAACAGCCAAGCACTGCATTCAGGCCCTCAGACAAGCCATCCTCTTCATGGGAGTCCCATGGGACCTGAAAACCGACAATGGACCAGCATATCGCAGCGCTTCCTTCGCTGCGTTCCTGAGGCTATACAACATCACTCATCACTTTGGAATTCCGTTCAACCCCCAAGGTCAAGGCATGGTTGAACGCACTCATCTCTTCCTCAAGCATCTTATTCAAAAGGAAAGGAGCAACCATCCCTGCCACACACCTGGAGAAATTGTCACCTCTGCCTTAATCCACCACAACCTCCTCTGCTTTGATGAGGATGGCCTTTCCCCAGTACATGCTCATTGGGGCCCGTCCTACCGGCCCACACAGGCCCCCCTTGTTCAGTGGAAAGACCCCAAGACTAACATCTGGTCAGGGCCTGCCCCCCTCCTTGCCCAGGGAAGGGGCTTTGCTTGTGTCTTTCCAGATGATGCCGCCCAGCCCATCTGGATCCCAGGACGCCTCATCCGGCCCGCCACCGCCGAACCACCTGACCCGGAGAGAGAAACGTCGCCAGCGACACCTCGCCCCTCGGATGGCCATGATGACCCTGAATGCCGAGCCCAACCCTCTCCGCCAACAAGTTCTGCGGCTACTCCACCTAGCCCAAGCTGAAAGGGCCCGGCGGCCGCCGCCACCCACCTTCACCCCCCCCAAGACAGGCTTCTCGAACGCGCTGCCTGGCGAGGCCCCCCCCCAACAAAATGAGCACTGGCCCGTCCTCTCCACCTTCTTCGGCGCTTAATAAAAGAAAAGGGGGAAATGTAGGGTGGCACCATGTGGGAGCGCGGCGACAGCAAGGGTCATCTCGTCTCCAGGCGCCGGTGCGAGTCGGACCCGGGTGGCGGGAACAGGCGTTAAGGCCCTCCGCTTGGGGTTCAGGCGTACTGCCCGCCCCTCTGCCCAGCTGCACCCGCTTCCCCCTTGGTGGCCTAACCCCGCCTCTCCCCCGAGGGCCACCGCTGCGCCATGACAGCCCCGCCTCGCTGTCGCCGAGAACCCTGGCTACCCCGTCTTCTGCCCGCAACCAGTGATGCACCCCTGCACGAACCTATCAGCCGTCTGCCGCCCCCCGGCCACGCCCCCTGCCCCTCCCCCGTCTTCGCCCTATATTAACCGCTGTACTTCCTGAATAAATCAGACTTGCGCACAGATCCTGGTCTCCTCGGTAGTCTTCTTCCTACCGCGCGTCCTCCGCACCTTGCCGGCCCCGGAGCGCCTTCTCGGAAGGCCCCTCCATGTGTTGCAGCCCTCCGCCCGAGCCCACACCGCCCCTGCAGCGGCCCTCCGGGCGAGCCCACACTGCAACAGGGGAGAAAATGAAGAATAACAAAGCAGTTTAAAAGGTGGATCTATTGGGGTAGGAGGAAAAACCAAAAGAGTATGCTACACTGGCAGCCACTGGGAAACAGTGAATCGAGGAGGAGGGCACCACTCATGCCAAGTGCTGCTGGTAGATCGGGTTAGATAAGAACTGAGAATTGACCATTGGATTTAGGAATGTGTAGATACTTGGTAATCTTAATAAGAGCAATTTTGGGATCAAGAGCCTGATTGAAGTGTTAGACAGAGAATGGGAGGAAAGTATTTGACGAGCACACATAACAATTTTGAGGGGTTTGATACAAATGAAAGAGCAAAGGAATGAGGCCAGGGCTGTGGGAAAGATAGGGTTAAGAGAATTTTGTTTGTTTGCTTTAAAGATGGGACAAATAATAGCATGTTTTTATGTTCATGGTAATGATACAATAGGAAGCAAAAACTGACAATGCTGGAAAGCAGAGAAAATTGTTGGAGCAAAATCCTTGGGCAAAGGAAAGGCTTGGGATCTAGCAACAGTGGAGGGACTGACTTTAGATAGGTGGTTTGAAGGTAGGTGTACCCTAGAAAAACATGTCCTTAAATTTAATCCATTCTGGTGGGTGGGAATGCAAACCTATTGTAAGTGGGACTTTTGATGAGGCTACTTCAGTTAAGAAGGTGTGGCCCACCTCAATCAAGATGGATCTTAATCCTGTTACTGGAGTTCTTTATAAACGAAGTGAAGTTCAGTCAGAGAGAGAGCCACAGAGGGACAAGCCAAAAGCTGCTCACCAATGTAAATTGAAAGAAATGGGAAAGACCAGGAAATGCCACAACGGGCCTTGCCATGTGACAAATTAAGGACCAAGCATCACCAGCAGCCAGCCCCAGAATACCAGTCTTCAAGGAGAAGGCATCACTTTTGTGACACCTTGATTTGGACCTAATTTTATCCTCAAAACTGTAAGCTAATAAATTCCTATTGTTTAAGCCACCCTACTTCTTGATATTTGCTTGAGCAGCCTAGGAAACTAAAGCAATAGGGGGAAAATTTTTTTTTAAAGCCACAAGAAACTGATAAAAATTCTTTTGATAAATTTATTAATTTCATAATTGACTTCAAAAATTGGTTGTTGGTATTGATTTCAATTGATAAAATTGATAAGTTGATGCTTTGGAGACTGAAAATACTTACATGGGCAAAATTGGTAAACATGTATATCTGTCAGCCAAAGGGGTGCTGATGCAAAATACCAGCAATTGGTTGGTTTTTATAAAGGGTATTTATTTGGGGTAGGAGCTTACAGATACCAGGCCATAAAGCTCAAGTTACTTCCCTCACCAAAGTCTATTTGGCGCAAGATGACTGATGACGTCTGCGAGGGCTCAGGCTTCCTGGGTTCCTATGTTCCTGGGGCCTTGCTTTTCTCTGGGTTCAAGGTTCCTTCTTTCCTGTTGCTAGCTTCTCTTTCTTGTGGGTGCTGACTTCCCGGGTCTTCAGCATCAAACTCTAACATCAGAAATCCCCAACTCTGTTCTTAGCCATGCCTTTTATATGTGAGTCCCCACCCCTTGGTGTGTGGGGATACAATGCCCTAATCATAACTTAATCATCCCCAGGTACAGATCAGATTACAAGCATAATTCAGTATTTCTTTTTGGAATTAATCAATTGTATCAAATTGCTAAAAACATGTATACCTTAGGTCTCTCTTGCTTTTTCAGCCTGGGAATAAAGATGTAGTCCCAGTAAATCTCATCCAAATCTTCATGGCTCTGAGTCCTCCAGTTTGCTGCTAGAAGCTAAGCCTTTTCCAGGTTTCCCCCCACCAGTAGGTTTAGAAATCAGGGGTGCTGCTTTGTACTCAGCCACACCTGACTCCTGTTTCTTGTGTTTCCTATCACAAACAAGACGAATGAAAACATCACATAATCAAAACCTGACAGTTTTGCAGGATACAAGGACCAAAGTTCCTTTATCCTTGCTCTAAAGAAATATTTCTTATTATTGAAAGACCCCAGAGCAGGGTTGTTTGTGCAACCTCTTTCTCAGAGGCACCCACATGATGCCAGCAAAGCTGGATCAGGACAGTTTCTAGTGACAGCTGCTTCACAGTGCCAGGAACCTCTGTATCCCTCCAACGTTAGGCCCCAGCGGTGGGTCTGCCTCATTATACTTCAAGTCTTTGTCCCTTATGATGTGCTGTCTCCCAGCATTCCCAGTACCGCTTCTTTCAATGTGGCCTTCATTAGCCTCTCTGTTCCCTGCCAAACTGGGGCATGGCAAAGAAGGGGCAAGGGGCAGAGGAAGACACATCTCCGGGCACCAGCCTATGTGGGCACTAATTGTACAGTTCAGAGCTGTGGCAGCACTGTATAGGGAAGGAAGGCACAGTGCATTATATTTTCCCAGGGCATCCTATAGCCTCTTCTTGCCACTATACCAAATCCCATCATCTGCTAAGTCCACTGGCTGTGTTGTTTGTAATTGACCTTGAAGATTTGAGACTTCACCCCAGCAACTTCCCAGGTCTTATGCAAATCAGGAGCTATAAATGGATATATTGTGGAGAGGGAGGGGAGGTACATACACCCAAACTCCTCCAGCTCCTACTTAGTCAGTACATATGGGATCAGAAATAAGGAATGCTAGATTAAGTATGTAATGGTGTGAGGCTAAGAGAGCCATAAAGATCTTTTGACAAGGGCATGTGTTCTCCTGGAAGGCTCCCTCTTTCCGGGACAGTGCTTTCTGGAGCACTGTCAATGTTGCCTTTATGACTTTTTACCTAAGCTGATTGGCCCACGTTTGGAAACACGCTTTTCCTTTACATACTTTGCTAAATCAAAATTGTAATGGCAAAGTTTTGCTGGCCAGACATTTAGAAAGGATTTAGCTACATGAGTTCTAGAACTTTCATATTTTTATAACCCAAATGGAAGTATTTTGCTGAGCAGATATTGGTTAGGCTTATAAAAATCCCCAGGGAAGGGGATCCAGTGTTCCTCAAAACCTCTTGCACATCTCCTGGGTAATTCATGAATCTATCAGTGCTACCTAATTGATTTGCTCAAATGAAGTTATCAATCTGCCTTTCTCTAGCCTCCAAGCATATTCATATATCAAAACATAAATTACAGGGTTGCAAAAATAACAATGCTGTTGCTACTTGTCAAGGATCTACTGATCTGTCCTTGTGGGCAGCATGTCTTCTTCTCCATGGCCTCTGGTTGGCTGTGCAGGTCTGTAAAGTTATTCTCCCCTGGCTGACTCCTGTTGATCAGCTTCAGACTGTTCTTGGTGTTCTGTTGGTGTTTGGGAGAAGGTGGACTCCAGCCTGGGACATCTGTTGTTACTGCTACTTTTGGTTAGGAATTTCTTCTCCTTTGTGCTCTGTGTCCAGTTTCTTCTGGCTCTGCCTAGAAGATACCTCTAAAACAGAAGGACCGTGGGATCCTGTGATGGCCATTTACCTGGAATTCCCCAAAAGAAGGATGCAGACAGGTAAGCCTTCCTCAGACTTCCACATCCCTGGGATAGACAGTCTCAGTAGTACATGTGACTTCTTATTATCCACAGTGTTATTTCCAGGTATGTCTCCATTTGCATGATACAGTAGGAAAAATTTTTGGTTTAAAATCAATGTGCATTCAAATTCCAGTTTTGCCACTTACCCTGAGATACCGGATAAATGACTTTATTCTTTATGAGCTTCAATAGTAAAAACTAGATAATGCCTTCCTCACAGTCTTGAGTGAACTTGAGCAGAAGTTGCTATAAGGCATGGGCTCAATAAATGTTGACTTCCTTTTCTCCAAGCGACTTTAAAGACTTTAAAGTTAGTTAGAGTTCCTGTGAAATTTTAACTCCAGGCAATCACATAGGGCAATGTACCTAGAGAGGACTTTGCAACTCAGTTTTTATCTTTCTTGGGTGTTGTGAACATGAAGTGCTAATTTGTCCAAACCTGGCCATGGGTGATGACAAGCAGAGAACACACCCAAAGGAGAGACAGATCCTGATTCATCCCTGAGTCTCTGTAGGGCACAGCTTGGTGACTGGCATAGAGTAGGTACTCAGTGAATATCTGTGGAGTGAATTAAGTTCAGAACTGTCTGGGCTTGAAATCTTGGGTTCTAATGCGATGATATTTCAGTTCAAGTGTAGCTAACCTTTACTTGCCCACAGAAGCCCCAGCCCAGTGGTACAAATGTTCTCCTGGTGTTTAAAAATTATTTTCTTTACATGCGAATGGTGGTCTACAGTTTAGTGGGTTGGCAAACACAGCTTGGTTAATCCCACCACAGTCCTGTGAGGCTGCCCGTAACGAACCCCACTCTCCTGACAAGGAGATGAAGAGATAGGACCAAGGTCTCCGGGCCAGAGGAGTGAAATGGGGCCTTGTCCCAGACTTTAGGGAGAGAAGCTCAGTATAATTTTATTCTTCATTTTTTGCCACAATGAGCTCCCACTGGGGCTTATTCCTGGAATCCTGAAGACTAGTAGTTCAGTTTTGCCCCGCAGAGGACATTTGGCAAAGCCCAGTTATTTTTGGTTGTCACAAATGCAGGGTGGGGTGCTCCTGGCATCTAATGGGTGGAGGCCAGGAATGCTGCTAAACATTCTACAGTGCACAGGAGAGCCCCTATGACAAAGCATTATCCAGCTCAAAATGTCAATAGTGGCAGCGGTGAGAAACACACAGTAGGCCAAATATGGTATTGCCAAAGATGAATGAGAAATGTCCTCCAAGTTTTCTGAGGTCTCTTGAAGAGAGCTACAGTCTAAGCATGAGCTAAGCTGCTGAGAAGACTGGAATATTCCTCTCAGCAGAAGTGCTGTTTGCTCCTACAGCCTTGAGAAGCTTCTTGCTTTTGTGTCTTTTTTTTTCCTTTTTGTTATTGAACTCTTTTGGGGACAGAAATTATGACTTCAGTTCTTTCTGTGTCTCCTCACAGTCCTAGATATGTGGCTCTGTATTCCACACTGAGTGTTTTACAGGTGTTTTAATAATCAAAATATATTATTAATGATAATCATAAAGGTAAGAATGTATTGAACACTTCCTATATGCTGGGCAATGTTCTAAGCATTTTATATCTACATTTTACGTAGTTAATCCCTTAACTGCCACATGAGATGTGGACTACGACTACCCCCATTTTACAAGTGTGCAAATTGAGGCATCAGGAGGCTAAAGAGCTCGCCCGTAATTAGAATGAATACGTAGCGGTATTGGGATTCACAGCCAGGTGATCCAGCTCTGGGTGTGTAACGTCCTAACACACACCTTCACATGATTAGACAGCTTTCAAGGCTGCAGGCAGGTGGAAAGCACTGTAAAGTGGAGAAAGAGGAAAGGCCCAGTGACCTCGATTCTGGTAGGCCTTAAGGTTTTCTTCAGGGTAATAGTAAAGCAGATAAGGACAAAGGCTCTACATCTCTTCTGGAAAGAATCTGAAGTGAATCTAAAGTACAATCATCAATTCAGGAACTTTGCTGAAAAGAAGGAACTTGGGAAATGAGATGGCAACATGTAAATTATTCCTTGGATGTCCTCCTTTCTCCACCTTTCACTAGGGTGAAAAATGCAAAGAAGAAAGTAACAAAACTCCAGGCCAAATGCCCAAGTCTTTTGCCTTGGTCCACTGATGTCCTTGGAAGGTGAATCCGTTGGCCTGCAGCCTGTGTGGTCGGTCTCCTGTATGCATTACTTGAGCTGCAGAAGCTGTGACATATCCACCAGAGCTCTTTGTTTCTGCTCCTCATGCAGGTAGTGCTTGATTAATGATTTTGCCTCTTGCTATTCATTAAAGACTGTTCATACTGAATGTACTGCCAGGCTTTGCAGGATTGATTGGCTTGGAGAATACTTTCAGGCTAGAGAAAGAACAGACCAGTGACTTGGGAGGAACTAATTAGAAAAGCCTGTAAGAGGCATCTGTGAACACTTGTCACATTTACTCATTCATTCACTTATTCATTTATAAATTCATTTACCAAACATTTATTGAGCTCTGTGTGCCTGGACCTGTTCAGTTCCTGAGGAAACAGAGATGAAGAAGGCATAGGGGGGAAACTTGAACATGCAGAGGAGCAATTGCCATGTAAGAGCACAATTTCTGTAATGGAGGCAATAGAGAAAAGAGATTTTGAGCACAGGCTACTTGGCTTCAAACCTCAGTTCTGCCTCTTACTAGTTGTATGATCTTGGGTGAGTTACTTAGTCACTCTGTGCCTTGGTTTCCTCCTTTCTAAAACAGGAATAATAACAGTAACTATCTCATAGAATTTTGATGATTTAATGAGGGGATTCATATATAAAGTATAAAAGATTTTTAAAATTTCATATAAAGTACTTAAATGATACCTGGAACATAGTAGGTGCTTACTAAAGGTTAGTTATAATCATTAATTAAATTATTGAATGTCATTGAATAAAGTTTAGTGATTATCATGTAGTAAGTACAGTGGAAACATAGACAAAGGAGAACCTAATACTAGCAGGGGAGTCAGAGAACATTTCAGAGGAGATGGCATGTGGGTTGATCCTTGAAGTGAGGGGCTGCCAGGAAGACTGGCAGAGTGAGGGCAGCATATGTGAGAGCAAAGAGGCGAGAGAGCTGGCATATTTGGAGAACATAAGTCATTTGGATCCACCACAGAGTGTAGTGGTAAAGAAGCTGGAATGGAGACAGGGCAGGAAAGCAGAGACCAATTCAGATATGCCATGGTAAGTTAAACTTAGGATACAACCTGTAGGAGATTGAAAGTCATTGAATGAGTCTGATCAGGGTATGAAACGATGATATCTTCAGACCATCCTAGCAGCAGTGGAAGTACAGTTGGGAGGAAAAGGAATAGATGTAGCCTCCTGGCTACAAAGCACTGTCAAGAAGTGATGAGTGCACTAAGACACTGGCAAAAACAATGAGAAAGGCAACATAGGTGAGACATTTTGAGGCAGAACCACTGCCATTAGTGCCTGATTAGATGTGAGGACTGAGGGGAAAGGTATCTGGGATGGCTTCCAACAACATGGTGGACGGGAGTGGTGCCCTGCCTCAGGTGAGGAATTGGAGGAGGAGTAGGTTTTACAGGTGTGAGGATGAGTGATGTGAATATTAGGGTGAAGACGTCCATGGGACAGGAGGAGACTGGATCTGCTGGCAAAGATGAGATTGGTCAGGAGAATGTAGAGGAAGAAGATGCAAAGACAGAGCTCCAGGGAGCCCTCACATTTCATGAAAAGGCAGAGGAAGAGAAGCCTGTGAAAGAGATGGAGAAAACCAGTAAATGAGGAGGAGAATGAAAGGAAAAGGTGGTTATTGAAACCAGATCGTACATTTCAAAAGCAAGGAAGTGATCCCCAGAGAAGTCAAGTAATATGGGGACCAAAATGTTCTTGTTAGTTTTGTCAGCAGGTGGTGTTTACAACTTTGGTGAGGGGAATTTCGGTGGCGAGAAACTGCCAGATTGCTGTGGGTGACTAGGTGAAGACAAGGCAAGGACACTTTTCAGAAGTCTGGTTGTATGGCAAAATTACTGATTTTGAAAAATATTTTTAAAAATCTTTGAATCCAAGGAGCTCAACAGGGAAATCTCTGGAACAGCTTGCTGTGATGGAGAACAGATCCTAACAAGTAGGAAACTCTTGGGTAGACAATTTAAAAAATGTTAAATTAGGGTGATTTTATAAAGGAAAAGAATGTATTAGAAATTGCTTAATGTCCCATGAGTTCCAACCATTAGAGTGCTCTACTACAAGACTTTTACAATTTCTGCAAACTTATTTGTATATTGTATCCCATCAGAATATTTCATGTCTTTTTGTAGGCAAACTTCTAATTTATGTATTTGGCAATGGGTACTGTAGTTTATGGAAGCCTGGCAGCAAAACCTCAAACTTTCAAACCCTGTAGTATCAGATCCTCATGTATTTATGGACTTACCCCCACTCCATCTTCTGCTTTGATATGCTGTTTTAAGATTCATAGATTCACATAAATTTGCTTCCCTCAGCTCCTGAGAGTGAGACTCCTTAGGGCTCATATTTTGCACAGCACATTCTTATAAAAATCCAAAAGGCGATAGTTTCTGTAGACCCAAGGCATGTATTAATTTTCTGGCTGGAGTTAGGTGAAATCACTTTCTAAAACTGCTGGCAGAATATCAAGGAGACAAGTAGAAAAATCTCATACTTGGAAGCTATTTAAATTAGCTTGATTCTAACATCATGATTGTAATTCCAATGATGTAAATCATTTACTGAGGTGGCCATTGGAGTCTCCATGAGAAAGGTTGTTTTTGAGCTTAAATTCAAAGAATGACTAGAATTTTGATGGAAGAAAGAATCACCAAAGTGAAGAGAATGACCTGAGCAAAATCCCAGAGTATTTTGTAAAAACTAATTGAAGGACAGTAATTTAGAGCATAGCATGTATGAAGGAAGTATTTATGAAGAAAAGTAATGGGAGATAAGACTAAGAAGGGTGATTAAGATCAGAGTTTGGAAAATAAGGATTAGGGCTTTGGGAGTTTAAGGAAACAGAATAAACCCCTTCTTTAGTGGAGTGAGGGTGACGTGCCTTAAAATTATTTTTGCAAGACTCAGCCAAATTATGAAATCTAAGCTCCCTGCAGCCTGATGAAGCAGAGGTGAAAAGCAGAGTCCAAAAGAGTAGTTATCCTGGTTAGCAGAGGATGGGAAGAAGGAGCAGGGGAGTTACAGCCTGTAAAGGGGCTCAATATTCTACTGGAGGCTGGGTGTGTAGATCTGGGGGTGCACAGGTAGTCACATGGGCTGCATGAGGCAGGTGTGCTCCTTGGAATGGGGTGATGAAGGCGGCTTTCACCCTGAGTACTGCCTGAATGGTTATGATTTCCTAGAACTTGCCAATCTCTCTTGCAGTTGCCCCGAGTGTCCCTGGAGGAAATGAACTTCAGGTTCTGATTAATCACCTCTGACTTGTACTTGGCTTCTTCTCTGTAAGCAGAGATCTCTTTGTGGTAACACTGACTGGTAGATTTTAGAGCATTTTCTGAGTCTCTCCTCCCTTCAGAGATAAGCCCTCTTTTTCCATGTGTAAGAGACTGGGAGAAACTGCTATGAAGAGAAGATTAAATGTAGGTTGAAGAAACCAGTAAATTGGATTTAGAAGTCAGGATCTATTGCTTTTGTCTGCCCAGTTTCCCTTCCATACTTTTTCAGTACCAGCATCCCCTTCCTGAAGGGTAAATCCATTTTTCCGTTCCATGTGGCTCTAGTAGAACTGTCACTAATGGTCCTCTGCTCCACGAAGGCACAGGTGTGGCCCATGTAACCAGCATCTGGCCAATTACAGAGCTCTACCCACCTGGTGACAGTAAGTGGAAAAAGGCATGGGCAGGTGACGAAAGCAAGGCCTATCAGGGTCCTTCCTGGGATTTTTCTGGGATCAGCTGGGATGTTGTAAGCATGGATATTCCTACTACCAAGACTTTATCTTCCTGATCCTTGGAAGAGATCTTTCTGCAGTCAAGAGAACGATGCTACCATATTGAGGAAACGCTGAGAGGGAGAGAGACCTGATAACTTCCCATTGAATCCCTGGATTCGTGCATTTGGGGACTGGCTTGTTCATAATTTAGCTTCAATTAGAATTGTGTTTCGGTCACTTCAATTGAAAAAGAGTCTTGACTAATGTAACATTGCCCGTTAGTCCTTTTCTTTATCACTTCCTTGGCATAGCGCTCCATAGTGTTAATGAGGTTTAGCCTGGGAGGGGTCCTCACGTAGGTGGCACCCTTTCAGCATCTCCTAGGTCTGTATGTGCAATTCCTTGAGGTTTTGCTGCCCTAAAGGAATCTTAAAATACTTGTTACCAAATGGACAGGGATCCCTGCCCTTTGGGTTTAGTTTCACGACAAGGGAAATGGATTTTGCAGCGTATTTCTATAACAATGAAAATTTTGGAAATAACATACATTGAGTCCTAAAAAAGAAAAGTGTGGTAAAATGGACTTTGGCCCAGTGGTTAGGGCGTCCGTCTACCATATGGGAGGTCCGCGGTTCAAGCCCTGGGCCTCCTTGAACCGTGTGGAGCTGGCCATGCGCAGTGCTGATGCGCGCAAGGAGTGCGGTGCCACGCAAGGGTGTCCCCGGCGTGGGGGAGCCCCACGAGCAAGGAGTGCGCCCGTGAGGAAAGCCGCCCAGCGTGAAAAGAAAGAGCAGCCTGCCCAGGAATGGCGCCGCCCACACTTCCCGTGCCGCTGACGACAACAGAAGCGGACAAAGAAACAAGACGCAGCAAATAGACACCAAGAACAGACAACCAGGGGAGGGGGGAATTAAATAAATAAATAAATCTTTAAAAAAAAAAAAATTTATAAAAAATAAAAAAAAGAAAAAAGAAAAGTGGTTCAGAGAAAAGGCATTATTTCTAAGAGTATCATTAAGGCAGGGGTTTTTAACAAGGGGACGTGAGCTTGAATTGAAATTAAAACAAACAAACAAACAAACATTATTCTTGTATGTTGGAGTGGGTGTGTTATATTTATTAACTAATGCACAGTATAGTATGGACTTAGTAAGGGGTCTGTGGTTTTCACCTGACTGGCAAAGGGGTCCGTGGAACAAAAAAGGTTAAGAAACCCCTGTATTGAGGTGTTTCATTCCACACTAAACGAGATGCAGTTTTACACCCTGTCAACTTAGGTTTAAGATACCGTGTATGTGTATGTATTGCTACAGAAAAGGGGGCAATCTAAAATTTTTACCAAGCCTTGAATTGTTTTTTAAGCCTCAAGGCTTATATTTTGAAAAGGTTCCATATATACATACAAATGAATATGTACATATGAATATATAAATATGTATGTTTACATATATATCCTTATTAACAGAGAGGCTGTGTTGTGGTAAAGCACTCCTTTGTCAGAAGCATTGTTGCTATCCTAATCTATGCCTTTGAGCTCTGAGTCAAGTTGGGAGTGAAATGGGGACAAATGGATGGGGATCCAAGAAAGGGTCTCTGAAATGGATAGTCAGGTGCCCAAACCACTATGTCCCAAGAAGCACAGTGATTTTGAGACAGCTAAGCCAGCCTCACTGTTCAGGGGGGTGGTCCTGGGGATGAGGTGGAGCATCAGGAGTAGCCAGGCACCGGGTCTGCTGCTGGTGGTCTGCATGGCAGCATGTGGTCCTGAGCGCTCCTCTGTTTTGGAGCAGGACTCCAGCTGAGAGCTGGGACCAGGTATGGCTTCCTGACCCCGCTAAGGGAGCTGGGGCTCAGGGTGGGTTCTGGTTCCAGCAGAGCAGCTGGGAAGAAGCTCAGATTATGGAGCAGGTGACCATGGAGGAGGCTGTGGGGAAAGGCTGCAGCTCTGCAGTTACCTGGGACTCGTCCCTGAGACACAGGCTCAGGAAGCAGGTGTATTCAGCCCTCAGGGCAGGGTGGGCACAGAGCGACCAGTAGAACCTGTGTCCTGAGTGACTTAGTTGCAACTCAGAGAGCAGTGGGACCCAACCTGGAGGGCTGGTATCAAGGCCAAAACTGAGCAGACCCAGGGACTAACCGTCTCCATACAGGGATTAGGCTTGGTGCCTTGGAGGGACTTTGAAGGGACTCTGAGGCTGCTTCTCCTCTTCCCCTCCCACCCAAGCTGCCATGGGTGGAGACTCACAGAGTAGGGAAATGGGTTGGGCCAGAGGGGTTGAGACTCACCTCTGTCTGTGAACCCCTGACCCAGTGGGGAAGGGGCAGGTGCAGGCTCCTGGGATGGTCTGTGGCCTCAGAACAGCATCCACTCTTGTAAGCTTGTGGATGATTATCTCTCTTCCTCCTCACTTTACTCTCTTTCTCCTTTCCCTGGAGCCTTATGCTTTTCTGAGGTTCTAAGGTTTCATTGTGATGATTCATTTAAGCTGACTTAACTGTGGGAAAATCTTTTGTTTGCAGGGCTGAAAGGTGTGCTACACAGTGATTGACGTGGTGTGATGTGAGAGTCACCAGAAAAGCTCCCCCTGTCCCCATGCCTGCTTGGCATTCCATTAGAGTAATTTATTGACACTAAGGCATTGTGTCTCCCCTATAAGACTCAGTGTTCTCTTCGAGCAGGGAATTCATTGTGTTCACTACTGTACTTAGAACAGCGCCCAGCACATGGTAAGTGAACAATAAATATTTGTTGAATAAATTATTCTTCAAGGGACACTGTGTTAGAGTATACATACCTTTGCAGGAACAGTGCACTGAGCTGCTGTCAGCCCTTAATGCCTAGCAGAGGTGACTGCTTTCTCTTTATGCTGCTGACACTGGGCCACCCCGCTCTGCACCCTTGAACGTGCATATGGCTAAAGGATAGCCGCAGGTTGAAGGCAGTCTTGCCAGCCTCTCCCTCCTGTTTCTGTTCTACTCTGTTCCTGCCTAGCTCTGACTTCCTGACTTGGTCTCCTCTTTGTGACCTTGCTCCCACCCAAGGAAACCGGCTGGTCTGGTCTCCCCAGCTTGACTTTCATTTCTCCTTTAAGGAGGTGGTCTAGGCCCACCCAAAAATAAGCCCTTCCTTCTCCAGAATGCCTCCTTCCAGAGGATGCCCTGCCTTGAAGGGGTTCCCAGCTCTGCCCTTCCAGTCCCCAGCAAAGGAGACACTGTTGCAGAAATGCTATGGGATTATGGGTATGGAATTTGGATAGAGAAAAGGCAGGGGTGGAGAGAGATCTGGATTATAAATATGTTCTCTGGGCAATTTTCCCTCCCACCCACATCCCTCACTGGATTCTTGTTTCCTCTTCAAACTAGGTGACTCCTCCTTTACCAGAAATCATTTGACTGCTTGATTGGCCTGGCAGCTCTTTTGATGACCTAGAAATATGGAGCATCTCTCCTTTTCTCTCTTCTCTGACCTTTCTTTTTTTGTGAATTCTGCTGGCTCTGTTTCTCTCTGTGTGGCAGTTTGAGATTATTTTATGAATCCCAAAAAGAGAACGATTATGTTTGTAAACTCATCTATTCCTCTGGGTGTGATACCCTTTGATTGCATTAAATTCAGTTGAGGGGCCTTTAATTAGATTACTTAATAAGATCTCTTTAGGGCTTTTGACTGAACTATGTCAGTGAGGCATGACTCAAGTTGAGTCTCCACCCCCTTGCTGGGTCTGGTATAAATGGAGAAACAGAGACAAAGACAGTCAAAGGAAAAGAAAGCCACCGTGTTTGATCCTGCCGTGTGAGAGAGAGGACTAGAGGATCACTTAAGCACAAAGGCCCAAGAGGCTTGGCCCATAAAGCAGCTGAAGAAGAGAAAAGCTCTGCTATATGCCTGATAGCTTACAGCTGAAATCTGGACACCTGGAAAGAGACAGGCTTTATACCTGGTTGCGCTCTGAGCTCAAACCTCGGCATAGATCAGTGGCCATCTTGCATCAACATGTGGCCGCTGACTTTGATGAGAAAGCATCTCTGATGGTGCCTCAGAGTGGACTTTCACAGCGTTGGAATGATAAGCTTTTTTTTTCTTAATACTCATTTTTTTTTAGAAATGCACTGTATTTATTTTTCCTTTCCCTCCCCCTCCCCTGCCCTACTGTTTTTGCTGTTTGTGTCTTCACCGTGTGATCTTCTGTATCTGGTTGTCTTTCTGTCTTCTCTTCTTGTCTTTCTCCTCTAGGATTCACTGTGATTCAATCCTGGGGGGCCTCTGATATAGAGAGGTTCCCTGTCAATTGTGCCACATCAGTTCCTGGTCTCTGCTGTGCTTCACCTTGACTCTCCCTTTGGTCTCTCTTTTTCTTGCACCATCTTGCTGCGTGACTCACTTGTGTGGGCACTGGCTCACTATGTGGGTACTTGACTGGCTATGTGGGCACCTCGGCTCACCACACAGGCACTGGCTTGCCGTGCAGGCACTGGCTCACCACATGGGCACTCACGTGGCCACTCGACTCACCACATGGGTATTTGGCTCACCACACAGGCACTTGCATGGGCACTCAGCTCACTACATGGGCACTCAGCTCGCCATGTGGGCACCCACATGGGCACTTGGCTTGCTGCACGTGCACCCACATGGGCACTCGGCTCACCACACAGGCACTCAGCTGACCGCATGGGCACTAGGCTTGCCACGTGAGCACTGGCTCACCATGCAGGCATACTTTCTCTTCTTCTTTTTCACCAGGAGGCCCCAGGGGTAGAACTTGGGTCTTCCCATATGGTAGATGGAGACCTTATCCCTTGAGTCACATTCACTTTCTGGAACTATAAGCTTTTGCTCCAAATAAATCCCCTTTCTAAAAGCCAACCCATTTCTGGAATTTTGCATCAGCAGCCATTTGGCAAACTAAAACACTCTATCTCCTTTTGTGTTTTTCCTTTCTATCTCCTCCCCCTACGTCGTGTGTGCCCTATCCTAGGCTCCACAAAGAAGTAGAGCTGAGACAAGGGATTCAGTGTGGGCAGCTTATTTGGGGTAGTTATCCCTTGGGAACAGGATGGAGAGTGGGGTGCATGCAACAGGGATGGTGGGAGGGCTAATACAAGTGTGAGTTCTTGATTGGGTCACACTTGTGGGCTACTGGGGTCCATCCCATTGGGACGTGCTGAGAAGACATATGGAATATGCTCAGAATTGTATGCCTGGGTGGTGGAAGAGGGAAAGATTTATCAAATGACTTAACTCCCCCATGGCCAAGTTTATCCCCAAGAGACATTCATTCCCTTGCAAATTCAGTTGCACATGTATGAGTGCTAGGGCAGGGCACAAGACACAGTTCTCCGCTTCCACTGCTCCAGTCTAATAGTGTCCCTGGTAAGTCCAATTTGTCACAGAGACTTCAAGGTGTTGGCCAGCTGATATCTTTACAAAACAGTACAAGGGGGTTAGTGAAACCTGGAACAGTCTATGATCTTGAAGCTGGTCCCAAGCCACAATCAAGATTCACCATCCACTTGTTTCACCATCACTTCTTTGTTCCTCTCACCTCAGTGAGCACTTCAGTGGGTCGAGGCTGCTTGCCCACTGGGATGACCTTCCTCCCCAAGGTGTCTGAGCCTTTCCATGCAATGTCCCCTTCACAGTTATACACAGGATCTCCTAGTCCAAGGAGATGACCCAGGGAATCCCCTAGGTTTCAGACATCCTTCCCTGCCCCCTTGGTATCGGGGCCACTTACCTCTTCCTTTCCTTCCTCCTTGTCCACTGTCATGAGGAGCCTTAAATGAACGAGGGACAGTCATGGTTTCTAGTGGAACTCCAACTATGTCCCAACTTGAGAATTGGGGTCTCTAATCCTGCAGAGCTTAAAATCATGAGATTGGTGGCACAAACTCCACAGTGGACCGATGAGAGCCATGGTGGCGAGGGGACCACTCCTACTTGCATGCAGGTTACACCTTTGCAAAGCTGGTAAACATGGAGGAGGGTGTGGGGAAGGCATGAAATGTGTCTGCTAGCCAATGCTCACTCCCTCTGTTTCTGTCTCTGTATTTCTGTCTTCATCTCTCAGCTTGCCACTCTGTGTATATCTCTGTCTGTCTGTCTCTGTCTTTCTCTCTGTCTCTCTGACTCTCTCCATCATCTGACAGTTTGTTCTGCCTGTCAGAAGGCAAATGCAGCTGCTACTGCGGTCAATTCTGAACTTCCATTACCTCTCAGCTCTGCCTCATATGAGCTGCTCCTTCCTCAGAGTTCTGGGGGAAGAAGGAAGCCTGTGGGTAGTGGCTGTTTCTGAAGAAGCAGGAGAAATGCTAGAGCAGAAGCTCCACTTAGAAACAATGCTAAAGATTGGCCTTGTTGAAAACCTGAATTTAACTGGAAGAATATTCCATCCCACACCTAAGCATCATTTCTATCCTTCCCACCCCACCCATGGGGAAGTGACAGGAACAGGTGTTGAAGGAAGGAGTGGGAAATGTTTCCCTCTCCTCTCCCAGAACCACCCTTACTTGTATTCAGTCAAGGACGACTTTATCCTTGCAGCAGGATCTCTGTAGATCTTCTGACCAGACTTCACTCCTAGATGTACTGGCACAGCAGAGCCTGGGCCAGGAGGCCTGAGGCTGGAGCAGCTGCTCTTCCCAGCTTTCTCCAAACTCCAGCCACTCACAATCCTGTGAACAAGCTGTTTGTTTTCACACTTCTGTGCCATCATTCATGCTGGCTTCTCCCTCTAGGATGCCCTTTCCATTCTCACATTTCCATTCTCCTTTAAAACTTTACTCAATGTTTAAAGGGCCAACGCAATATAATTTCCTTTGTGAAGGCTCTGGTGGAATAAGTTACTTAGTTGTCTGGGAGCCTATGTCCCTTTGATGATATCTCAACAATAGCACTTAACAGCTTTATTCATAAGCTCATTGAATTGTCATCACAACTTTGAGGTAAATTCTAGTATTATCCCTATTTTACAGATGAGAAAACTGAGTCACAAGAGATTAAATAACTTGCCCGATGTCATACAGTGAGTAATTTTACTTCAAGGATCATGTTTTGACTTCATAATGGTATCTTCTAGTACATAGTATTGTATCCGTCACTAGGCTACAGAAATGCTGCCCAGTGAATGATTTGGATACTGGTGCTTTCTCAGAAGAGTCAAATCAAGTCTGATTTAAGGGTAAAGCAAGTACCTTATAAGCATCATAAGGTTGCTCATAATACCGAAGCAGGTGCTCTTGTTTGTGAGCTTTCTGGGTCTTTCAATCCTGTTTCCACCTCTTCTCTTTCTGGTCATTTCCTTTTTCATTTCTTTGTCTTTTGAATGGAGCCTATGAAGGCAAAATTTCAAAGAGAAACAGTTTGCTGCGGGGAGAGGATATAGGCCTTTGCTAGGTTGGGTGCTGGGTGAATCACCTTTATGCTCTTCATTAGGGTTAGAGAAATGAGAACTGGCTTCAGACAGGGGAAGAAGAGGGAAGCTATCAGTGCACCTGGTGAGAAATTGAATTCAGAGATGGGGAATGAAGTAGACTATGTTCCTTTCAGTCCCATTGATCTTCCTCTCCATCAAGGCATCTCCTGCAGGCTTCATTTAAAGATATAGAATTATAGGAATTAAATATGTTACTCTATCTATAATGATGACAGGATCATTTGTCAATTAAAAAATTCAATTTTAGAGTTTCTGGAACTCTCTTTATGCCTGACATGTTTCTTGGATCTTTTTAATTGAATTTGAGTCTTTTGTTTCTTCGGACAAAGTCATTAACCCCTTTTCAACAAGCTGTAAGAAGAAATGGAAAGCAGTTTTGACTGTAAAGTAAAATGTAAGAGCCAGAATCCACATCTGCCCTGTGTGGCATGAGCGTCCATATCTGCTGCCCCTCACTGTCTCAGCGCTGCTGGTGAGGGGAGGTTGGAAGGAGAGGGCAGATGTGGCCCACTATGACACTCATTCTCACTGGAAATTTTCTAAGAAGAAATGCTGTATCAAAATCAAGGGTCAAGCTTGCGAGTTGAGAATGTGCTGATCAGGCAATGAAGGTACAAGGTAGAGGACTAGATCTTTCTGTAGTTCTGTCTGTTACTGAACTGTGGTTTGGGAGAAGTCAATGCCTTAGTGTTGACAATGTTTCCTTGCTTGCAAAAGGAAGGGAAAGAATCAAAACTGTCCCAGGAAGCAGGTGTAGTTCAGTGGTTGAGTGCCTACTTCCCATGTAGGAGGTCCTAGATTCAATCCCCAGTATCTTTTAAAAACAAAAAATTAAACAAGCAAAAAAAGCTGTCTCAGGACTGGGATCTAGTCTAGAATTTTAGATTTGCAGTCAAATGCAAGCACACACTTTTCCTTACTCCTCACTACCTCTTTAATCCCCAATAGTAGTTTTACTCTAAATTGTGTCCTCAGAAAATGGAATATAAGAAGAAAATAATGATCTGGACAACAATATTAATATTAGTTACTCTTTATCATTAACTTAGTATGTACTAGACACTCAAAAACATTACTACATTTAATGCTTACAATAAACTTGAGATAGTTAGAATTCCCTTTTTAAAGATGGGAAAACTGAGGCCCAGAGAGAGTGAGTGATTTGTGCAAAATCCCAATGAGTAATGTCAGAGACAGGAGGGGCTGCCAAGATGTTTTTACTCCAAAGCCCACGCTCTTAACCGATATCTTACACTTGATAAGAAGAAAAAGATGGTTACCCATTGTATTAGTCAGTCAGAAAGGGGTGCTGAGGCCGAGTACCAGAAATCTGTTGGTTTTTATAAGGGGTATTTATTTGGGGTAGAAGCTTACAGTCACAAGATGCTAAAGAGTCTGACTCGAGTACCATAAGAGGTACTTTCTCACCCCAAGTCATTTGCCACATGTTGACACAAGATGGCGGATGATGTCTGCGAGGGTTCAGCCTTCCTTCTTCCTCGTAAGGCTCCATAGTCCCAGCTTTTCCCTATCTCAGCTGTAGGCTGGCATAGGCCTATCTATCAGGGCTTCTCAGCTGCTCTGTTCTCTTCAGCTGCAAACTATCAGGCTCATCTCTCTTCCCCCAGGCCTCTGCTGTGTCTAGGGAGCTGTCTCTCTTCCTTTGTGCTCTTCTTTCCTGTGTTCTTCCTCTGTGTATCTACTTCCATGTGAGAGTCTGTTTTATCAACCCACCAAGGGGGCAGGGACTCAACCCTGCAGACCCTAATGATGTGGTTGAATCATAGCCCTAATCATGACATAACTTAATCAAAGACATCTCAGCTGAATCTAATACAGTCAAAGGGTATCATGCCCAGAGGAGCAGACCAGCTTACAAACATAATCAAATATCTTTTTTTTTGAAATTCATAAATAATATCAAACTGCTACACCCATGATCCCTTGATGCAGAATACAATGGACTTTTCCTTAGTTCTCCTTGGCCTCCTAGATTGTGCTCACATTCAACCATCATCATTCTTAAAACCCTGTCTTTGGTCTCCTTGAGGATCTGTCCTCATCTTCTTGAAAATTTCCTTCTCTGTCTTCCTCTGTTCCTCCTTCTGTTCTGTAAAGAAGCTTCTTCAAATTTTGGATGGCAACTTTATGCATTTTTCTATGTACCTATTCACAAAACTTCACAATGGATATGAGTCACTCCAACATGAGTTTCTAGCCCTGACTGCTTTTTTTAAACTCCAGATCCTTGTTGCTGACTGGGTTTTTACAGGTAGATGTTAACAAACTCAGCAGCTTATCGTTTAATTCCCATGTAACTGGACCCTTCTCCTAGTATTATTCTTTTTTAAACTCTTTATTTTTGAAATAATGCCAAACTTACAAGACAGTTGCAAAAATAATGCAAACCCCATGTAGGAAATTCCAAAATACCTCCTCCTCCCACCCTCTAGAAGCCCAGATCCACCAATTTTAATATTTTCCTACTTTACCATATCATTTTCCCCCCTCCTCGTTCTCATCTCTATCAATCATCATCATCATCATCATCATCATCATCATCTCTCTCTCTATCTCATCATCTATTTATCTTTCTATTTTCTGAATATTTGAGAGAAGGTTGAATACCTTGTAATCCTTGAACACATAATACCTCCATGTACATTTCCTACAAAAAGGATATTCACTTATGTAATTGCCTTAAATGTAGTTACTAAGTTTAAGAAATTTAATATTGATATTAAGCTTACACTCTGCATTCCAGTTTTTTACATCCTAATAATGTCATTTTGAGTTTTTTCTCCTCCATTCTTAGATCCCATCCAGTATCAAGTGTTACATTTAATTGGCATTATCTCTTTGGTTTTTCTTTTATTTTAATTGTGGAAAATATATGCAACATAAATTTTCTCATTCCAACCCCCCCATGCGTACCGTTCAGTGGGATTGATCACATTCACAATATTGCAATACCTATCACCCATTACTAGAACTTTCCCCTCACCACAAACAGAAACCCTACACTAATTTTGCAATAACTCTCCATGGCCTCTTCCCCCACACTTGGTAAGCTGTACTCTACTTTCTGTCTCTATGAGTTTGCATATTCTCTAATATTTTCTTTGTAGTTACCATGGAGCTTAAATTTAACATCCTAAATCTATAATGGTCTTGTTTGCTTTGACAGAACTTAACATCAATAGCAGAGCAAAACTGTCTTCCTATATACTTCTTTCCCCCCACTTTTTTTTGTATTCTTGTTGCAAATTACATGTTTATACATATGAGTATATTTTACTTATACTTTATGAGTTCAAGACCACTTATTTATCCATTACATTTTATGATTTGCCTTTCAGATCCTATAGAAAGTAAAAAGTGAATTTACACTTAAAAAATAAAACAGTACTGGTATTTATATTTGTCGTTATCTTTACTGGAGAGCTTTATTTCTTCAGGTGGCTTCAAAGGCCTGGTGTCCTTTCCTTTCAATCTGCAGAACCCCCTTTAGGATTTCTCGTAGGGAACATCTAGTGGGGACAAAGTCCCTCAGCTTCAGTTTGTCTATGAATGTGTTATTCCCTCCCTCATTTTTGAAAGACAGTTTTGTCAGATATACAATTTTGGGATGGCAATTTTTTGCTTTCAGCACTTTAAATATGTCTTCCCACTGCCTTCCTGTCTCCATGGTTTCCAAGGAGAATCTGGCACTTAATCTTATTGAGGGTGACTTGTTTGTGTCGTGTTGCTTCTCTCTCGCAGCTTTCAGAATTCTCTATCTTTGGCATTCAACAGTTTGATTATATATAGCATTTTGTAGGTCTATTTGCATTTATCCCGTTTGGAATTTGTTGAGTATCTTGGATATGTGTGTTCATGTATTTCATTAAATTTGGGAAGTTTTCAGCCATTATTTCTTTGAATATTCACACTTCCCCATTCTCTTTTTCTTGTGGGGTTCCCACAATGCAGATATTGGTAGGCTTAATGTTTTCCCACAGTTTCCTCAGGCTCTGTTCACTTTTCTTCATTCTTTCCTTTTTCTGCTCCTCAGACTGCATGATTTCAATTGTCTTATCTTCAGGTCCTCAGATTCCTTCTTCTTCCAGCTCCAATCTGCTATTGAACCCCTCTAGGGAATTTTAAATTTCTGTAACAGTGGTATTCAACTCTGGTTCCTTTTCATACTTTTGCTCTCTCTATTGATTTTCTCTTTGTGTTCACCTATTATTTCTCTGATTTCTTTTGGTTCTTTGTCCATGTTTTCCTTTAGTTCTTTGAGTATTTTGGGGACCATGTTTTTAAAATCTTTGTCTGGTATGTCCCAGGTCTGGTCTTCCTTGTTAATGGTTTCCAATGCTTTAATTTTCTCCTTTGCCTGGGTCATTACCTGTTTCTGTGTATGTTTTGTAATCTTTTGTCAAATGTTGGACATTTTAGTGTTTTAATGTGTTATTACTGAAATTTGGACCCTAAGGCATCTGTTCCTTAAGCTCATCTCCAGCAACTAATTTATGACAGAATGTTGCTTGAATGCCAGGAGCTAACAAAAAGTAAAATAAAATAAATTAATATGAATAAATAAATACATGGAAGAAAGGAAAACATCTTTCTTGGTCTTTGCAGATTGACTTGTGCCAGTGCTGTCCTTTAGAGTTTATTCATTCAGTAAGTTCAGAGAACAGCTCAAGTCCAAAGCCTAATGGCTTCCCAGCCTTCCTGGTCCTTTCTGCCCAGGCATCCTGTCTTGGCTGGGCACATATGGCCCTAGGGATTCTCCTGTTCATTTGGTTCTGAATCTCCCCTCTTCCCTAAGATACAGTATCCTTCTGCACTATATGTACTATAGCCCAGGTATCTACTTGACTGCCTTTTCTCCTACATCATTCTGTAGTACAGCTCTGTGAGCTGCCTTCTAAATGCAAGACAAGTTCCGAGATAGCAAGGCCACCACAAGAAAGACTGGGCCAGGCACACATGTTCCCAATATGTGCACAAAGGTTATTCTCATTTCTCTGGAACTGGGACCAGAAATCTACACTGGGAGTATGTGTTAACTCTATGCTGAGCTGGTGAGGGACGAGGGAGGGACCAGCCATGGACCCACAAGACCCTACAAATTTTAAGTAGATTTTTTCCTGATTTGGTCCTCACCATGTTACTTCAGTCCTTTAACTGGTTCAGGAAGTGTTGAGAAAGATTGTTTCTGCAAATTCTTGGTGATTGTTCAAAGCTGCTATGAGGGGATGGAGCCCTGAAGCTTCTCATTCTGTCATCTTGATTCGGGCAGGGTACAGTATTCTTTTTTTTTTTAATATTTGTGATTTTTAAAAAGATTTATTTTATTTATTTCTCCCCTGCTCCCTTGTTGTTTGCACTCTGTCTGCTCTCTGCGTTCGTTTGTTGTGTGCTCTCCATGTCTGCTTGTCTTCTTTTTAGGAGGCACCCGAAACCGAACCATGTGGGAGGAGGGCACCCAACTGCTTGATCCATATCTACTCTTTTTTTGTTTTGTCTTTCATTGTGTTTCTCTCATTGCATCATCTTGTGTCAGCTTGAAGTGCCAGCCTGTCATATCAGCTTGCTGACTTGCTCATCTTCTTTAGGAGGCACCGGGAGCCAAACTTGGCACCTCCCAAGTGGTATGTGGGTACCCAATTGTTTGAGCCACATCTACTTCCCCACAATATTCTTTTAACCATCAGGTTAAAAATCTTAGTTTCTTAACTCTTCCTTCTCCTCTACCCCATTTCCAGCCAGATACCGTTTCAATTGATTTTCCTTTGGAATGCATTTCACCTCACTTTTCCTTTTCACTGTTTGGCCCCCTCATCCAGACCTCTTTGTCTCATTTCTGGACCTGTCTCTCTATTTTCAGATTCACTGTCTTTTCCAGTCCACTTGCACATAAATGACAGATTCACTTTCCTATAGCACTATTTTCTTCATCTCTCTTCTTCTTAGTTTAGCAGTGTAGAGAGACTCTCCCCTTGTCTTGAAACAGTGTCAAAGCTGGAACTAAAGTTAATCCTTTATTTGAGAATAAGGCCTTACTCTTTTCCTAGCCTCATGTTTCCAAGCCCTTGGAAACCAAAGCTACAAAGAACCTTACATAGGTCAGAAGCTCTTCTGTGACCAAACATCTCTTTTCAAGGGCTGCAAACATCTGACATTATTGAGAGAAGCTTACATAGGATTGGACTTGGCATGCTATAGAGGGATGTACCAGGATCCAGTACTAAAACCTCTGCACATGAGGGCTATTTCCATCATCTTCCCTGGGTCAGGCAGATACACTCTTTCTCTGTGGTGCAAGATTAAGCTTGTTTCCCTGGAGTCTTAACTCCAGATGTAAATATCAAAAAGAGGGCAGAGTTGGAGAAGCAGGTCCAAAGAAAGTAAAGAATTTCTTTACTTCTGAATGTTGCTGCAACTCTAAGGAATTTCACTGAGCTCGAAAGACTATTATAGCTATTGATGCAGCAAAAAAGAGGGTTTGATTGAGTTAATATTGTACCAGTACTATTATTGGAAAGCACACTGTCATTTGGGGGTGGGAGAGTGTGATTTTGTAATTGCTTTTTTTTTTTTAAAGATTTTTTATTTATTTCTCCCCCCACCCCGTTTCCCCCATTGTCTGCTCTCTGTGTCCATTCACTGTGTGTTCTTCTGAGTCTGCTTGCATTCTCATTAGGCGGTCCAGGAACCTATCCTGGACCTTCCAGAGTGGGAGATAGGTGATTACTCTCTTGCACCATCTCAGCTCCCTGTTCTGCTACATCTTCTTATTTTCACTCCTCTGTGTCTCTTGTTGCATCATCTGGCTGCGCCAGCTCTCCTCGTCAGCCAGCACTCCTGTGCGGGGCAGCTTTCCCAAGCAAGGTGGCATTCCCACACAGGGTGACTCTCCTGCACAGGGCCACATTCCCACAGGGGCCAGCACTCTGCATGGGCCAGCTTGCCACGTGGGCCAGCTTGCCCTCACTGGGAGGCCCTGGACATCCAACTCTGGACCTCCTATATGGTAGACGGGAGCCTAATTGGTTGAGCCACATCCGTTTCCCTGGTTTTTATTTATTTTTTATTTTTTTGGTGTTTTGTTTTGTTTTTTTAATATTACATTAAAAAATATGAGGTCCCCATATACCTCCCACCCCCCTCATCCCACTCCTCCCATAACAACAACCTCCTCTATCATCATGGGACATTCATTGCTCTTGGTGAATACATCTCTGAACACTGCTGCTCCACTTGGTCAATGGTCCACATCCACTCTTATAGCACTATAAAATGAAGGATTTCTACCAAATTGGGCCCAAAGTTATATAATAATAACAATAACAATAGCTGTAATTTTTGAGCATTTATTTGTGTCATGTAACATGCTAAGTTATTTATATGTCAACTAATTTATTCTTTGCAATAAACCATTATAACCATTATAATCTCCATCTTAGAGATGTGGGAAAGGAGACAGAGAGAGGTTTGCCCAAGGTGACAGCTAATAAGTAGCAGTCAGGATCTGAACAGGAAGTCTGGCTCCATAGCTCATATTTGCAATTCCTTAAAATTCTAAGGCATAGGGAAAAAAGGAGATCTGATTGATTCTTATATTTTGTAGGTGAGAATCCACCCAAAACAGTGATATTCATGTCATGTCTTCAGGCCAGAGAGAAACAATTAACACTAAAATAGAGACTAACTTACATCTTTAGAAAAGTCCATGAGTTTATATGGCTACGAGTCTCTAAAAAAGAGTCTGAAGGTTGTCGGAAGGATTGCCCTTATGCACACCTGAGCAGAGTCTCAGAGACAGATAAAGTAGATACAACCCCAGGTATTGGTTCTTTTGAGGGCTAAAGAGACCCACAGGTTCTATGGTCATGGCAGATGGAGTTCACTGCCATGTCAGTCAGCCCTTCTTTGGAGCTGGTGTTTCTGCGTGATGGAGCTGGAACACAGATGGGATCTCTTTTCACAAGCCTTTCATGCTACTTTACTGGAATTGTAGTTGGTGCTGGGGTTTAAGATATATCTAGGGGATTTGAATCTCTGGACTGACAATATGATAGCTAGGCTCTGAGCCTCAACAGACTTCAGCTCCTACACTCTGGTTTATTGGACTTACCCACTCAGCTAACATGGAGTTGAAGAATGTCAACCACCACACCATGGAGCCTAGAGTGCCTACAACTGAAAGCAGGAGGATTGCACCCAGTATCCATGTGGAATCTAAGCCCCCTCTTGGCATAGATGTGGAATGGACACAACCAAGCCAAGGTCCACAGGAAGGAGGAATACAGTAGGGTTAGAGTGGACTTAATGATATCCTATTCATGAACTACAGTGGTTAATAATCGAGAAAATGCGGCATTGGTGTGGAAAAAGTGGCCATGGTGGCTGCTGGGTGTGGGGAATGGGAGGAAGAGATGAGATGTGGAGGCATTTTCGGGACTTGGAGTTGTCCTGGGTGGTGCTGCAGGGACAATTGCCGGACATTCTATGTCCTCCCATGGCCCACTGGATGGAACATGGAAGAGTGTGGGCTATGGTGTGGACCACAGGCCATGGGGTGCAGCAATGCCCAGAGATGTACTCACCAGATGCAATGGGTGTGTCATGATGATGGGGGAGAGTGTTACTGTGGGGGCAGTGGTGGGGTGGGGGCAGTGGTGGGGTGGGAGCGGTGGGGGTGAAGGGGGACCTCATATTTTTTTAATGTAATATTTTTTAAAAAATGAAAAAAAAAAAAGTCCTTGGGAAGAAGACTGTCCTGTTCTTAACAGAAAAGCAAATCACTTTTTTTACAGGTTAAAATTTGACATTGTGATTTGGTTCTATATTGATTAGCTAGTCTGATTTGGTTCATTGCTGTAGTTTACAAATATTCATGGAGTACTTAATATATATTGGATGCTATGCAAAGGAATGAGGATGGATGAATGAATAAAGCTCCTGCTCTCATGGAAGGGTTGGCTTCATGAGAAGAAAAAAATCAAAATAATATTTTAATAAGAGAGAATTCCAAAAGTAATGTGTTTGGCTGAACAAGCCATTGAAGAACTAGGCAGGTTTCCTTTTAGTTTAGAGAGTACAGAGAGGACATCAAATCTCAGAGTGAATCTCTGATAGAACACAAGAATGGGTGAGATTTGTGTTTGTTACTCTGTTTCATAGATTACTAAGGGGTGGGATTTTTTAAAAATGTTTTTTTAAAGATACATAGATCACAAAAAATGTTACATTAAAAAATATAAGAGGTTCCCTTATATCCCATCCTCCCACTCCTCCCACATCAACAACCTCTTCATCAATGTGGCACATTCATTGCATTTGGTGAATACATTTTGGAGCATTGCTATACTGCATGGATTATAGTTTACATTGTAGTTTACACTCTCCCCCAGTTCATTCAGTGGGTTATAGCAGGATATATAATGTCCTGCATCTGTCCCTGCAATATCATTCAGGACAACTCCAAGTCCTGAGAATGCCCCCACATCTCACCTCTTCTTCCCTCTCCCTGCCCTCAGCAACTTCTGTGGTCACTGTCTCCACATCAATGATACAATTTCTCCCATTGCTAGAGTCACAATAGTTCTATAGTAGAATACCAATAAGCCCACTCTAATCAATATTTTATTCCTCTATCCTGTGGACCCTGAAATGGCAATGTCCACTCCACCTCCAAATTGAGAGGGGGCTTAGATTCCACATGGCTGATGGATGCGATTCTCCTGCTTGCAGTTGTAGACTCTCTTGGTTCCCTGGTGTGGACCTTTCTACACATACTGCTTCTGTCACTTTTACTGAACCTTGGTTGGCAGTGGGGTTGGTGAATGCTCAGGAGACTTGAATCTCTGGACTGGCCGTGTACCAGCTGGGTCCTGAGCCTCAGCAGAGTTGCGACACCTGCTCTCCAGCTAACAGGGAGGTGAAGATGGTCAAAGGGATGGGATTTATGTGCTTTTTTTTTTAAGTGCCAAGTACCTTTAGGTACTT
Source organism: Dasypus novemcinctus (assembly GCF_030445035.2). Taxonomy (NCBI): domain Eukaryota; kingdom Metazoa; phylum Chordata; class Mammalia; order Cingulata; family Dasypodidae; genus Dasypus; species Dasypus novemcinctus. Next base: position 44,168,787 of record NC_080675.1, read on the forward strand.
TCAAAAAGTATTTTGTTGTGTTGATACTGTTGGCCACCAAAGCCTGTGAAAGTCTTCACTTGAGTGAAACAACTTAAGGAACTCTCAGAGGAAGAACCTTGGAGCATAGGAAAGGAAAAGCATCTTATTAAGGTTAAGGGGACCTAGTAACACTCAAGTATTTTGCTTAACAGGGTTAAAATGATGACTTGGGCCCAAATTAGTGTCATTTGGAGGCAATCAAAATAAAGCTACTTAGATACTTACTCAATTGGAAGAGCTTTATCTTAATTAAGGAAGGAGTAATTTCTCTACAATGGGACTCTAACTTTGAGACTTCTGATAAATATGCTGAAACTTTCTAATGTATCAAAGGGCTCTCAAATTTGAAATGAAATTAAGGTCAAAACAGAATTTAATATATCCCCAATGGATGGTGGGTTGTTTCAAGGGGTGGGCCTGGAGGCTGAACTCATTAGGCAAGGAGAGTGATAGGAATAATTGGGGATGGAAACAAACTTTAAAAATCCACTGGCTAGAAATAGGAAAGATTTTTCTTCCTTTCAGTGATATCAATTGCTTGCAGGCAAATAGAAAGAGCAGAGACAACACAAATGCTGAGTATAGATTCTCTTGGTATATAGATAGCTTTAGTGCATGTCCTTCTGCATTACATTGATGAGGCAAAGACCCTGCAACAGTCACAAAGGGGTAACGTGTTGTGTAGAAATCGACACACTTCTCATGGCTCTGGGAAACTGCTGGGGTATGAATTTCTATCCAGATGGGATTGATGTAGCTGGAACCTTTTAATATGCAGCCTGTGCTTTCACTGCCACACTTAAAGAAGAATGTTCAAAAGATGAGCAACAATTAAGGTGATAACAGAAACAATGATTGTTGGTAGGTTCCCAGACTGTGGAACTGCTGAGACTTCCAGTTTCTCTCTTCCCCTTGCTGGATCCCTAGTAGCTTTGGTGTTTTACTTGTCAGCTATTCAAGTTTTCCTGCAGCCACTAATGTAGAACTCAGTTCTCACCCATTGTGCAGTCACACTCTCTTACCTCTATGGAAGGCAAAGTTTCCCCTGGTAGACACAAAAGCCCTGGTTTACTGATTTGAGGACCACTGTTTTGTCTTGGAGAGAAAGTGGGATTTGGGAAGGATAAAGAAAGAAGTTAAGGGAAGCGTACTTGGCCCAATGGATAGGGTGTCTGCCTCCCACATGGGAGGTCCACAGTTCAAACCCCAGACGTCCTTGACCCATGTGGAGCTGGCCCATGTGCAGTGCTGATGTGCTCAAGGAGTGCCCTGCCATGCAGGGGTGTCCCCTATGTAGGGGAGCCCCACGCACAAGGAGTGTGCCCCATAAGGAGAGCTGCCCAGCATGAAAGAAATGCAGCCTGCCCAAGAATGGCGCTGCACACACGGAGAGCTGACACAACAAGATGATGCAACAAAAAGAAACACAGATTCCTGGTGCCACTGATAAAGATAGAAGCAGTCACAGAAGAATACAGTGAGTAGACATCTGGGGGCGGGGGGAGGGGGGAGAAATAAATAACTCTTTAAAATAAAAAGAAGTTAAAAATTCTTGTTTCCTAGAAGAATATCTTTCTTTTGTGATCCTTCTCTTAGTTACACTTTTGGATTCCTTTCTGTGGAATAAAGAATTTAACCTTGCCCAAAGAGAGGTTCTAGCCTTTACCCCTTATGCCCTGGGAGGTAATCCCTAAACCCTCGGAATTTCATGCCTGATAATAATGTGATTTGTGGTGAGGGCTTTGAGTCACGCAGTATCAGCTTGATCATGGAAGGGGCTGGAGACTGAGGTCAGCCAGTATCCACGGACCTTATCCATATCTTCTGTTATCTAGCCTTCTCAAGACAAGGGACAGGTGGGTCTCAAATCACTGCTTTGACCTTAGACACCACTCATGAAGAAATTGCATTAAAGAAAAGGGATTGAAACTGGTTTATTATCTGATTATAATTTAACATTATCTTGAGTAGAAAGTGGCAGGATTTTGTTGAAAAAACGCTTTTTGACTGATGTGTGTCTTTTCTAGCTCTGAACATTTCAGTCACTGTCTTATAAAAAGAATCTATTGATTTGAGCCTTAGCAAAATGAAATGATCTACTCTTCTATCAAAAATTGCTTTATAAAGAATATCTGACCTGGTTTTGCCCAGCTCCCCTTCCAGAAGCTTTTTGTACCTTCTCATATTTCCTGAGCTTGAAAATTTCATGATGATATGCTTTGGTGAGGGTCTTTTCCATTTATTGGGCTGAACATGGTGGGCCTTTTAATCTGAGAACTTGTACCCTCTGATCTGGGACATTTTCTTTTATTACACTTTTTTGATAATCTTATCCAACTCTCTTTACTCTTTTTTGTCTGTCTGGAGCTCATAGTATTCAGCTGTTGAATTTCTTGGACTAATCCTCTAATTTTTCAAAAATCTTTTCTCTCTCTCCTGATTTTGCTGTCTTAATTTTTAAAAAATTAACTAAATTTAAAAAATGAAAATAGATCCAAACTTACAGAAAATTTGCAGATACTGTAAAAAAAAAAAAAAAAGCATTTTATCCTAAACCATTTGAAAGCAAGTTATGGACATGATATTCCCAGATACCTGAATACTTTAGTATGCATTTCTTACAAACAAGAACATTCTCCCACATAACTACAATACGAACATCAAATCAGAAAATTAACATTGATTTATTACTACCATCTAATTCTCAGAACTCAGTGAAGTTTTGTCAGTTTCTCTAATAATGTCCTTTATAGCAAAATGATCTAGTTCATGCTGCATGTGGTTATTTCTCTTTAGTCTCCTTCAGTTTAGAGAAGTTTTTCAGTCTTTTCTTCATGACCTTAACATTTTTGAAGAGCACAGATCAGTTATTCTGTAGACTTTGCCTCACTCTGGGTTTGTCTGATGTTTCCTCTTGATTTGCATCTTTGGTAGGAATAATGCAGAAGCCGTGCCCTATGCTTCCATTGCATTCTGTCAGGTGGTACACACTGTCAATTTGTCTCGTTACTGATACTGTTCTCTTTGATCATTTGATTAAGGGGTGTCTGCCAGGCTTTTCCTCTCTGAAGTTCCACTTTTTCCCATTGTAATTAATATGTATTTAATGGAAAACTTTGAAACTATGTAAACATCATGTTCCTCTTCAAACTTTCAATGTAATCATGTGTTTATTTATGTCAGTATAGTTTCATAGATTCCTATGTTTTTCAGTGGATTACAATCCATTACTATCATTATTTTGTCACTAAAGTTGTTCCCAGTTTGAGCTGGGTTTTGGTCCTTTTGACATGTCCATATCATTCTTTGAGCCCTTTCTAATTTTCAGGTATAATAAAATATTCCTCACTCATCTTGTGCTTTCCCTGCCCTTGCCCTGGAATCAGCCATTTTACTAAGAACCCTGACTCCTTTTAGGGGAGAATAATATTTAGAAACCAAGATCTGGATGATAGGTGTACTCATTGCTATTAGGATATCCCTACTCCCAGGTCCTCACAGAGAGCAGCGCACACACACACGTGAACATAATATATATGTATAATGTATAATGAGTAATTATACATATATATGTATAATGAGTTCACTGCAGTGCCTCCAACATCACTGGATTCTGATAGTGTAAAATCTCATTATTCTTTTTTTTTTTAAGATTTATTTATTTTTTATTTCTTTATCTCCCCTTCCACCTCTCCCCTGCCCAGTTGTCTGCTCTCTGTGTCCATTTGCTGTGTGTTCTTCTGTGACCACTTCTATCCTTATCAGTGGCACCGGAAATCTGTGTTTCTTTTTTTTGTTGTGTCACCTTGTTGTATCAGCTCTCCATGTATACGGTGCCATTCCTGGGCAGACTGCACTTTCTTTCACTCTGGGTGGCTCTCCTTACAGGGCGCACTCCTTGCACGTGAAGCTCCCCTACACGGGGGACGACCCTGAGTGGCAGGGCACTCCTTGCGCGTATCAGCACTGCGCATGGGCCAGCTCCACCCGGGTCAAGGAGGCCTGGGGTTTGAACCATGGGCCTCCCATGTGGTAGGCAGATGTCTTATCCATTGGGCCAAGTCTGCTTCCCAAAATCTCATTATCCTTAACATCTTAACTTAATTGATCTATCAATCGACATGAAACCAATTTCCCATCAAAGTCACTTTACCCTCTCCCACAAGGATATCTTCCTCACCTCACTCAGGCTCTGACACCCTTTGCCAGGCCACCATCGGCCCCACAACTATGTAGATATCTTCCTCATACTTCTCTTGCTCAGACTCCCCATGCAGGGCTTCCTACCCCTTCACAGATGCTGTCTTAGGCTCCAGCTCCCCAAACCAGGCAGCTCTCCTGCAGCTCACACCCTCTCACTGCACCAGAGAACTGCAATGCCCACCCAGGTCAAGTGTGCATAACACACATACATAGGAAGGACCTTAAGTTTCTCAGCTTCATCTAATTGCTTTGAGACTGAATAGTTGAGGAAGAGGAAAGGAATACATTTTCCAGATCCTTTGATTCTGTTTTCTAGGCCCTCCCTCTTCTTTACTTTCCAACCCTTCTATTGAATTTTTTACAATTGCTAAACTTCAAGAGCTCTTTCTTGTTCTCTGAATGTTCTTTTTTTAAACAGCAACCTGTTCTTACTTGACGGGTGTAATATCTCTTATCTGGTCATTATTTTTTTGTTTTTGTTTTGTTTCCTCCTGTTCTCTGCAATGTTTGTTTGTTCTAAGTTCTTTTTTATTGTTTATTATAGTTTCTGCCTTTTGTGTTGGAGACTTTCCTCAAATGTCTGTTTGTCATCACCTGGCCATTAATACTTAAGAATGAGCCACTGAAAAGTTGAATGGAAGCCCAGTGTTTATGGATGGGGCTTGTCCACGGATTGACCTCACCATGGTGAAGATACCATTTATGCCTCCCTGGTTCCCTTGTATCACAAGACACCCCTACACACAAGCTTCCCCGGGTCACAAGTGTCCCCTGATCACAAGGAATAATAGTTATTAGGAAGGGGTCCCTGACCGTTTGTTCAAGTTACTAATAGATTTCTGTATAACTCTCCCATGTATAGGTATATAAGACAACATTTATAACTTCTTGGAATTGAGAAAAATGAGTTGAGCCATTACTATGTGTGTGCAAGTAGATTTTAATAAATGACAACATTAATCTAAAACTTTTCTATATCTTAAAAATAACTATAAGACATAGATGTGTTGATATAGAGACATTTATTTTCTAGCTCTGTCCACTGAGAAAGCCTAGAAGAATTGTATCCCAGTAGCAATGAGCATACCTAGTGTTAATCCTGGCTTTAAAATATCATTCTCCAGTAAAAGCAACTGGGGTTACTTGGAGAAATGACTGATTCCAGGGCAAGGTTAAAAAGAGTACAAGATGAGCCCAGACTATCTGGTGGTACCAGAAAATAAGAAAGTACTCAAAACTAAATGATGGGGATATAGTAAAAGGACATAGGAGTCGATTTAAAAGAACTTACCCTGGTTAAATTTGGGGAAATTTGAGCAAAAAAATAAATAATGAGAGTAATGGAGTATAACCCCATAATATAAAATAAATATTTGAATCCATAATAACATAAATAAATAAATAAATAATTGGGATAATTGAAAGCTCTAATGGTAGACTTTCAGTTTAAAAACGTAGAGGGAATGATGAAAATGTAAAAAAACTCACCAATAGCACAGTAATAACTGTTTCAGGTAAGAAGAACCAGATTAGTGGGCCAAAGTATATTGAAATAGTTTAATTTTCTCCCCATAAGACACTTATTAATTACAAAAGGAAAAATTGAAATTTTACAGTGGAGAAACCTAGCAGACACCACCCTAACCAAGCAATCAAAGTTAACGTTGTAAGTTAACATATCAGTGCTTCCTGATATGATGCACTGAGAAGGACACAACATCTGCACCGTTCTTGCTAACAGTGAAGAACCTGAATTTAACAATGAGGAGTCATCAGATAAACTGAAATTGGAGGACATTCTATAAAATAACTGACCAGTACTCTTTAAAAGTGACAGTCATGCAAGATAAAAAAATTTAAAAAAAGACTGGGATCTGTTCCAAATTAGGAGAAACTGAGGAATATTGACAAGTAAGTATAATGTGTGGTCCTATACCTCGACCAGAAAAAGGTCCTTACTAAGAAAATTGATGAAATTTGAACAAGCCTATAAACTAATTAATAATACAGTATCAATATTAGTTTCCTGGTTTTGATCATTGTGCTGCAATTACACATTTGGAAAAGCTGGGTGAAGGGTATATGATAATTAGGTACTATATTTGCAAATTTTTTTATAAGTCTGAAAATATTTCCAAATGGAAAGGTTAAAAAAACTTAATAGAATAATTAAGTCAGTGCTGCACTTTCCTGGCAAGTGGTCCAGAAAGACCATCAAAGATAAACCTTTCCTCTGGTCTTATTCATTTTCTCTAAAGAACCTGCCTGTCAGCCTCTGGGATGGGGTGGAAGGAGGAGCCGTGGGGCTCACTGTTCAGTATGTAGACATTCATGCAATCCTCCTCCTTGCTTCTAGTGCTCACCCTTTATCAAACCTTCTGTTTTGAGGCCTGGAAGCTTTTTGGCTCAGTTTCTCCAGTGAATAAGCCTCTCATCTTGTGTAATAGAAGAGGGGGTCTGGCCTTCTGGTAGCACTGGTAGGGAAAGGACAATGTGGGTTGTAAATGCTGGTTGTGAAGACTGTCACCAATTAGATTGTTTTTAGTCCCACACCTCATCTCTACCTTCAGAGGTACTTTTTTTTTCTAGTTTTTTGAGGTTTTTTTTTTAGTTTGCTTCAAACTCAAACCCTTTGCAGATCTCTGGGCACTAGTCAGCTTGCTTCTCATTGGCCATCCCTCTGAGACAGTTGGGTTCCACCTTTTCTCAGGCCTGCAGCCACCTGTTCACTTTGCATCCACTTGCTTTCTACTGTCTCCCTTCCCATTCTCTTTGCCCATTTGGTCTATACCTTTAAATTCCTATGCTGTCATTTTAGAGGCCTTTCAGTAGAAAGTCAAGATAAACACAGCCTTTCAATTTTGGGACTTTACTGGAAGCCTTCATAGTATTTTGTACCATTTCTCTGAGCAGTTGCATCTGATTCACATGTAAAATGGATTTGGGCTGACACTGTAACATTCAGAATTTCTGAGGTGTGTGTGAAGATTAGGTTCCTCCCACAGACGCCTATAACTCTGAAACCCTGGTATTTAAAGGGTCCTCCATTCATGGGATGTATTAATAGACCAATGTAGGTTTTCATTTCTGCAAACAGTGTCTTAAAATATTCAGGCAATAGACCCTGAGTTGTGTTTTAGAGGTTATTTTTTTCTGGGAGTTTGGTATACATGGGGGCAACTTGCCTGGACTTTAGATGCGGTTACTCTGGGCAGGAAGGGGGTAGAATATGGAGAGGGGAGATAACATGGCTAAGAGTATGCACTTTGGAGCCAGGCTGATCTGGGTTCAAATTCCCTTTCAGCCACTTGCTGGAAGCATATTATTAAATTATTCAACCCTCATGTCTTCAAGTTATTCACATATAAAATGAATACAGAAATAATACCTCATTAGTTTGTGAGGATTAAATAACATAGTTTATATAAAACATGTATGTAATATTATTATTACAGCCCAATGAAATGGTTCATTTTCCAAGGGTAATAGAAGCAAATAGTTTGAAAAAATAGTCTTGTATTCATTCAAGAGATTAACTATGATCATGTCAACATTTAGAATGGAGCTGAAAAACACAGACCAGATGCCTCAGTCCCTCAAACGCTCTGTTTTAGTTTTGGTGCTTGAACCATTCAAGCTGCAGGACCTGCCTTCTTCACTCTGTTTTTTTTTTTTTCCCCTGGGAGTGATACTGCTTTCTCCTAAGCAAACCAGAAACCCGTCCAGTCTGACTTCCTGCCAAAAAAACTCTGTTAAAAAAATTCTCCTTTTGAGTCTGTTCAGGAAAGAGGATCCTTATCTTGTTCCTTTGGAGGTTAAAGTCCTTGAGACTCTTTGGAGCAAAGTGCTAACACCTAACACCAGGCTTCCTGACAGTCCAGATGGAAGGTCATGCCTGTGGGAAGCAGCACCATGTCTGGTTTGGGCAGCTGCCTTTGACTGGGGAAGATTCAGAACAATGTTGCCCAGGCTCTTAGAGGACTCTCTCTCTCTTTCTTTTTTTCCTTCTTGTGTAGTTCCTGTGAAGGAGGGCTTCTAAGCCGCATCCCACATGGTTAGCTGGTAGCTGCCGGAGGTCTTCTGGATCATGCAGTGATCAGGGATTGGTGGGACTCTGCCCTTGAACTTTAAAAAGTTCCCTCCAGGGAAGTTGTAAGAGCCCATCTCAGTGCTGCCAAGGGAGTTTCTGTTACAATAATAAGAAAGAGCAGCTGCTGCCTCCAGGACTGCTGTTCTAGAAACTCAAAACAGTGTGAGCCTCAATTTTAATATTCTTTTATTGAGGGGCTTGGAGAAGACATTTTGCAGCTGGCGAGTGTTTTTAATCATAATAGGATGTGTGTTTACCAAGGAGCCCTGCAGAAACCAAGGGGGATGCTGAGCATGACCTGAAGCCTTGCAATTTCTTTGTGATGAAGATCCGTGTGATAGCGAGAGGAGGGCAAAATGGGGCAAAAGAAGAGATGATTGCTGCCATAGAAGGCAGAATAAGAAAATCCAAAATGTTTTTTCTTTAAGAGCATGAATCAGGGAATAATCACATGCAGACAAATATTTTAAAATGCATTTGCTTCTCTCTAACCCATGGATAAAACTTCTCAAAGGTAAATGAGACCTCTCCGCACATGGGTGACTAGCACAAATTCACTTCAAGGGCTGCTTTTTCGAAATTAATTTGAAATTTTTAGAATCTATTAAGTAGTACTGTGTTAGTCCATAGAAGGTGACTTATAAACAAAGAGACGCTAGCATCTTTCTATCTGTGGCTGAGCAAAGGATTTGTGCTCAGGCTTTGTAGTCCAAGTCCTGCCACAGTTCTTTCCTTGATGCCCAACCACTCTGTAGTGACCACCAAATAGTTCATGGCTTTAGAGAAAGAAACCCAACTCTCTTGTTCATGGAAGAAGTTGAAAAATCAAATACATTTGGAGAAAGATCTGGATAAGTCAGATGAATCTGTCTTTACTGACTGTAAACATTAGTCCCGAGAGAAGATGAACCTAAGAAGAGGCATTTTAAGTCTTTCAGAATTTAAAATGTAGGACATTATTTTTAAAACCAATATGAAAGACAAACTAGAGTTGAATTTTTAGACTACAGCATTTTATTCAGTACAGAAGAGGTTTGCGGCAGCAAAGGAAGATAGAACAGAAGAAGTTTCAGGGTTCTAAGGATGGCAATGATTTTTATAGACATAAAAGGAAGTTAGTGTGACTCCTATTGATTGGACAAGGGATTGTCCACCTTACAGGTACAGGTTTATTTTATAGGTGGGCTTTATTTTGTACTGGGTCAAAGGTAATGAACTAAGGGCTTGATTGGCTATCCAGGTCAGCTGCTTTGGTGGGGATTATGAATTTCAAAATATAAAAAGGGAATTTAAGAGGGCAGGGGTTTTTTGGCTTTGAGGGATCTGTAGCAGTTTGGTATTATTTATGAATTCCAAAAATAGATTTGGATTATGTTTATAAACTGGTATATTCCTCTGGGTGTGATTACATTATGATTAGGACTTTGTTTGGGCCATGTCAGTAGGGGGCAGGCACTCACAGAGAAAACTACACAGCCGAGAAGAGAGCTGGAGTTTCAATGCTGGAGTCCGGGAAGTAAGCACACAGAAAAGGAGAAAGAAGGCTCAATTAGACATGGCAGAGGCCCTGGGAAGAGAGACGAGCCATTCATCTGATAGTCTACAGCTGGCCTTGTGGCCCTAGCAGAGCAGCTGAGCCTAGAGACAGGCAAGTCCCAGGAAGAGAGGAACCCAGGAAGCCTGAACCCTTGCAGACATCTGCAGACATCTTGCTCCAACACGTGGCAATAGGCTTTGGTGAGGGAGATAACTTGCACTTTATGGCCTGGTAACTGTAAGCTTCTACCCCAAATAAACACCTTTTATAAAAACCAACCGATTTCGGGTATTTTGCATCAGCACCCCTTAGACTGACTAATACAGGTCCCCTGGGCTTTATCGATACAATTTTATCAATTTTCTCCCTTTTTGGTCATTTCCTCATTTTCCAGGGAATGAACCCAAATATTGTTAGTCTCCCATTCACTACTATAAGTCTCTTGTGTTTCATCACCAATTTCACAGGTTAGCTGAAGTTAGAGATTTTGACGGTCCCATTTACACTGGTTTTATATCTTTAGCTGTATCATTTGTCTAATTAGTAGCTGCATAGATTTAAGAATAGAGATCTGTCAATGATTGTGGGATATTATGCATATGATTAAGAGGATACCAAGTGTGCCTATTTAGGGCATCTCTGAGCCAAGGTCCTTACAATCCTAGAAACCAACCAAAAAGAGATGCAGATCAGTCCGTTTCAGGAGGTGTGTAAGCTGATTTGGCTGCTTCTCCAGCATGGACTTCTGCTGCCACTACACTTTGATAAACTTCATCTTGACTGTCATTTACAAATATATGGCACTGAGTTCCAATACTGACACCTAGTGAGTGGATGGCCTGCCCTAGGTGGGAGATAGCTTCTCTAACTCTAAAGCTACCTTTTCTAATATCATCTCTAATCTTATAGTGAATCTTCCAACATAGGCGATACCTGCCCCAATGACAGGGGAGGGAACAACACCAAGAACAGAATACCCCATGAGTTTAGCCTGGGTTATGGTTTTTTTCCATGATCCATTTAGAGCTCTCTCTAACCTGACAATAGTCTCTTTGTGAGTTTTTATAGTATGGGAAAAGGTCCTAAGAGCCCTCATGTTCCTAATTTTCCCTTTTAGAAGTTGATCATAAATAGCCATTTGGGGAGCAGCATAAAATATATAATAGAAACTAATACAATTTACAGGTACTACTTTGTATGTCTTGTATCCGTATACAAAGTAATGTCCTTAAAGACCTTAATAAGGGTACCTATTGCCTTCAAGGAATGAGATATTGATGTGTAGAGCTAATTGGGTATAAACTCCAAAAGAAGAATCATAACCATCCTCACCTTCATTGTTGTCTGATGTTTTAGTCCCATTTAACCAACAATTTCCTTTGCGTGACCTTTCAACCCACCAGAAATTTGGTGGAATATGTTCTTATGTTATTAAAACCTTGGGGTGCTTGGAGAAAAATGATGTGCCTAAATGGAATCCGGTCCGTACAGTATGCTCCTGGCTTATGAAAGTAAAAGGAGTCTTGCCAAACAGAAACTGAACATTTACTATGCTCTACAGGGTGGCCATTTTTATCTGTCTGGTTTATAGTAAAAATACCACATTCCTTGAGTGTTTTAGTTTCCTGTGCTGCTCAAGCAAATTCAATAAAATGGGTCAGGTTAAACAATGGGGCTTTATTAGCTCATGGTTTTGAGGATAAAACAAAGTCCAAATCAAGGCATTATCAAGGCAGTGCTTTTTTTCCCTGCAGACTGGTATTCTGGGGCTGCCTGCCAGTGATCTTTGTCTCTAGCTTGTCACATGGCAAAGCAAATGGCAGTATCTCCTGGTCTCTCTTCTCTTCTGGGTTCTGTTGATGTTCAGTTCCTGGTGGCTTCCACTCTGGCTTTCTCTCTCTCTGAATTTCTTTCTGCTTATAAAGGACTCCAGTAATAGGATTAAGACCCATTCTGATTGAAGTGGGACACACCTTAATGTCATAAAAATATCCTACTTATAAGGGGTTCACACCTACAGGAATGGGTTAAGTTTAAGAACAGGTTTTTCTGGGATACATCTAGCTCTGAGCTACTACATTGGGTTAAAGAGGCCACATTGTAATGCCAGTCTCAGGGGCTCTAAAGGCACAACCCAGAGAAGAGCTATCTGATGGGTTTCTAATGTTTCCTGTCAGTGCCAAGTCTGCAGGTGTAAGGGTGATGGTTATTAGAGGAATGTTTATTTTAGGACTAAGTGGGGGATGGACACAGACCCAGCAGTGACTAATTCATGTCATTTACTACATGGTATGCTAGAATGACAAAGGAGTTATGTTAAAGGTAGAAGTGCATAAGGCAGAAATAGGGTAGAGAGAAAACAAAAGAAAATCATGGTGAAGGTAGGGTATTATTGGGGATGTATATTGGGTGTTGTAAAAGGTATTGGATGAACAAGAGAACATTTAGACTGATGGTGAAAAGGAAGCAACAGAATAAAATAGGGAAATGAAGGTATGTCTTGATCCGTGATCTTGGACATCATCTGCTTGTTCCAACATTTTGAGCAAAAGCTGTCTACATCAGATATCATCTGCTTGAGGAATTCTTGTGTCAATTTTAGCTCGAGATCCAAAATGGAAGCAACCTCTTGAGGGCTTAGAACATGTTTTTAGTTGTGACAAGTGGACCCTTGGTCAAAATTCCCCATAGTTTTTACTGCCATAGTGGTGGTCAATTAAGACTCAATAAAGTTTTTTCCATCTATGTTCTAAAGCAAAATTTCATTGATGTTTCTTCCAACATGTCAAGTTTCAGGTTGAAGGTCATATATAGTCCACTGTAGAAGAATCTTGGGAAAGGCAGCCTATATCTGTGAATGGTAGAACTGGGTCTATGTGGTTAGTCCCTTATAATAATTAACAATTTCACATTGTAGTAGGTTGGAGTCTAGTAGAGTAGGAAAAGCAATAAACCTCATGGGTATTTTGATTATGATTTCATAGGGGGTTAGCTGATGTTTTACTGATGGGCTAGCTCTTATGGCTATCAAGTCTGAGGAAAGAACCCTAGGCCAAGAGAGAGGGATTCAAATAATATAGCTAATTCAAATTTTAAGATACCAATTGTTCTTTCTACTTTTCCTGACAATTGAGGGTGGTAGAGACAATGAAGCTTTTGGTTTATAGGTAAATCCTTGTAAAGTTCTTTGATTGCAGTTCCAATAAATTTGGAGCCTCTATCACTTAAGAGAATAGCAGGAATTCCTCAGGTAAAGAACAAAAAGTCTATCTCTTTGAGGGGAAATTGCCTGTGACAAAGAAAAGTCTCTATCCATCCAGAAAATAGCCATATTCCTATCCTATAGAAGGGAATAGCTGTATAAAGTCCATTTGAAGATGTCTAAAAGGGCCCTGTTGGTTGAGGTATTTGACCCAGCCCCACCTTTACAGTTTTACCCAAGGTATGTTGATTGACAGAACATAATTTATACTTGCCATGGTTCTTGTTCAAAGTTCCTTTTTTTTTTTTGGCTGACGATGAAGCTCTGACCTGTAGCTGGTTGCAAACACTTTCAGAGAAGTATCTGAATAAAACATGTAACTGACAAGGAAATTTTGTTGTTTATGTGGCATATAGTTTTTATTTTTTAAAAATAAAATTACGACCAATAACATTATACTGCTGTCTAATATTGTGCAGATCAGTATCAGGACATACCATAGACAGTAAGAGCATTGTCGAGGTGTGGGAAGGGTGGCCATGGTGGCTGCTGGGTGTGGGGAATGGGAGGAAGAGATGAGATGGGGAGGTGTTTTCGGGACGTGGAGTTGTCCTGGATGGTGCTTCACGGTCAATTACGGGACATTGTAGATCCCCCCAGGCCCACTGGATGGAACGTGGGAGAGTGTGGGCTATGATGTGGGCCATTGACTATGGGGTGCAGCAATGCTCAGAGATGTACTTACCAGGTGCAATGGATGTGTCATGATGATGGGAGAGAGTGTTGCTGTGGGGGGAGTGGAGGGTGGGGGCAGTGGGGTTGAATGGGACCTCATATTTTTTGAATGTAATATTTTAAAAAAGAAAAAAAATAATTAAAAAAAAAGAAAAAAACTTAGTTCTTTTAAGAGTGAAAAGACTTGTTCTCTTAGATAATAAAGGATAAGGTCAATATAAATATCAATGAAGATATTTTAATATGACAATCTTTGTCTTCTACAGATTCCTCAAATAGTTAAGAAAACCTTTTATAACCTCTTACTAAAAGTAGACATATTAAGAAAATTTCATCATTTTAACAGAGAAAAAAACTCTAGTTTTACATGAATATGCTGTTTAATAAAAAAATTTTATAAAGAAGCCTATCAAATCTTACTCCTTAATGACCATGACAAATAAAATTCATTTCCACAAACCTTCTACAGCTTTCTATATTCATTTAGGTCTTACCCAACACTTCCTGTTTCTCATTCTGCAACACCTAGTAAAATTACTTTAGGACAAACTACTTTTTTTCCTTAACAAAAATGCATCATGCATGACTTACACACTTAATAGTCCTCAAGTCTACATGCTACAGAACGCAATAACTCTTGAAATAAAATTTGTCAGAATAATAACTCAAAGTGGTTAAGCACAAATATACATTTCTATCATTTTAAACACCTAGTAGATATAAAATGCTAGCATATTTGATCAGTAAACCTGTAAAAATTTAGGAAGAATATTATATCCAAGTAGAATAAAATTACATGCTTGTATTGTATTTAACATTGATACCTCAGAAGACAGCTGTGAAGCAGGCTAGTAAGATAGGGAATCAATAGATGGATCTGAAACCTGGCAACAAGTTCAAGTGGACATCAATAACCCCAGATGGCTGCTGGAAGACTCTCTCCCAAGATTCTACCACTCAGAAGAAGTTTTCCTCCGGAAGCCAGGAGGAGCCTAGATATTCCCTAAGGACTTTATCATTGGGTCCTCCTGGGAGATTGATGGGGGAAATAAGCAATCAAAACAGTGAACAGCTGGAACTCCTCCCCTGCCATTAGCAAAGGTGTGAGATAATTAACAGTTCAAAAGCTAGGCACAAGACCTGAAAGAGCTTTCTTGCTCTCTTGTGCTTTCTTGCCTCTGGCCCCGGACTCCAGCTGCCTTCTCCCCTGCTTAGATCACCACGCAAGTAAAACCTGGGCACTTATAACCTATAATGGGAAATTGTAGACTGTAAATCAGCCCTATTTATCACTTTTCAGCCCCTTCCTCTCTACCTGGGACTCCTGATCTGTTTTCTTTCACTTCTTTTTTTTTAAATTCACTATTTTGTTTTGTTTTCTTACACTTTTTTTATTAAAATGAATAGATCACAAAGAATTCTCCCATTTCTTGTCCCTCCCTACCTGAATAAATTACTGGCCTAACTCACCTGACATGCTCTTGAAATTCATTTCTCCAGCATAGTCAAAGAACCTAAATGAAATCTGATAACAGCTGTTTTATTTAACTAACAATATTAAACTAGTTCTATTTACCAAAGATTTACCTAAATTATGTGCACCTGAATTTTAAAAACATTTGGCTTTAATTCTATGAATACTCTGTTTTCACTGGAAGTATTTGAAGTTGGTTTCTTTAGTTTCTGAGGCATTAGGAGTATTAATTTATATATAAGCACTTATTTATGTTTAAGCAATTTGAATAGAGCTCTTTTAAGAATTTTTATTTGTTAGTTTGGTTTCCTATTTGGAGGTTGGAAAATACATATCAAAGAAACCAATAGACACAAATAGCTTATAACCTCAATTAAAAAATTTGGAGTCATGTGTCAGACACAAAAACACAAACACAGAAATACAAAACTCACTAGTTTGTATAAAAGAGCTGGCTTTCTCTCCTTGCTCCTCTCTAACATTTTTATCAGAATTTTTGTTCTTGGCAGATGGGACAAGTTGAGATTATTCATTTAATATAAGGGTGAAAGCTTTCCCATCATAATTTGGGGAGGAGACATTTAAGATTTTCTTTGCCTTGATGTGTAATCTTGGGGAAACTTTGCCCTATTTCTCAGGTCTATTTGACTCTCAGATTGATTGTGGAAAAAGGAATTTTTCCAGGTCAGTCCAATCAGTTTTTGCCATCCAGGATTTAGCATCTGAGGTTTTGACCAACATGTATACAAGCTAATATAGGTCAGGTAGCCCTGGATCACATGCACCCAAAAGAATGCTAAGTTCTTCTATGAATATTTGCTGATCTTATTTGGGGAAATCTTTAATTATAGCTCATAATTAAGGTCAGGTCAAAGGATTAAATTCTGATCTAGTGGGCAGCCAGTTTCCATAGAAGACTTAATCGTTAAAGGAGTCTGGACTAAATAATTTTCCCTGCTGAGGGAGTCAAGAGGAACTGGTTATGGCAGCTTCTGGGGAAAGGCTGGGTAGTATAGGAAGGTGGGGAAACTGTAGGTTTGGTTTGGATTTCTTTCCCTTTTTATCTGTTTTTGGTCTTCTCTTTTTCTAATGAACCTTTAAGAGAAACTATTATAGAGGAAAATTGTCTTCTAGCAGCCTCCAATATCAATCTTGGAACCCACCCCCCACCCCCACCCCATTTTTAAGGCACCTCTCAGGCACACAATTTTGTTCCTATGTAGTTTCTCAAAGTGGCCTCTGCTAAGCTAAATCATCCTTTGTCAGATGTACCCATGAACAGAAAATCACAAGTCCATAGGGTGAGTATACATAAGCAGCAGAAGTTGTCACAGGAGGAGGAGAGGGAGATTTAGAGCAGAAGACCCCATTATGCAGTGGTCAACAGAATGTCTCTTAGGACTGGGGCCTTTTGTCTCAGCCCCTCAGACACTGCTCTGACCTTAGCAGGACCCTCCGGTGAGTGGAAGTTCTAGACATGTATCTGGAACTGAACACAGGCAATATAATGGGTAATAAAGGAGCCTCGTTTCACTGGAGCATGAGGACTGGCAAACCACTCGCCCTGTGGCCCAGGTTGGGAGTCGGCTTAACAGGTCTCATGAATTCCCAAACCCTATGTCTCAGAGAGGCACAGAAAATTTGAGAGCTGGCGGGAGAAAAGAAATGAAAGCAAATGGAAGTTCTGACAATAGAAACCAAAACCAAACCCAAACCAAAAGTTCCTAAAGCAAAGTCCTGAATAAAAAGCAATTTAACTCAATGCAAATAGTGGAGTTCAGCTATAGGAAGGGGTTACCTGAGGGATGTGGAGTCTTGACAATTGGACCTCAGACACAAAGATCTGTTGTGGGCAACTCACCTGGCCAGTCACTGTAGCCTACAGCCCCAGAGGGCAGCTTCTATATCTTGCTGGGGCTTCCAAACTTATGAATGACAAATCAGAACTGAGTTTTCAGACTATGGCATTTTATTTGGGACACCACAGTAAAGGAAGCCAGAACAGAAGGAGTTTTGGGGTTCTAGGACTGGCAAATGAATTTTATAGACATGAAAAGGAAGTTAGCTTGACTCTTATTGATTGGATGACTGTTTGTCTATCTTACAGGGCAGGGGTTCTTAACCCCAAAGGGATTCCTCGGACCCCTTTGCCAGTCAGGTGAAAACCTCAGACACCTTCTCAGAATGTAGCAGCAGATAGTTTTATGACACACCTGCACCAACACATTCCTACAAGAATAATGTTTTTTTGAATTTTTAGTTCAAGCTCATAGATCCTCTGAAATCTTTCCGTGGGCCCCTTGGGGGCCCATGGACCCCTAGTTAAGAACCCCTGTTATAGGGGCAGGTTTAGGCCAGGTGGGCTTTATTCATATTGGGTCAAAGGTAAAGAACTAGGGACTTGAGTGGCTATCTGGGTTAGCTGCCTGGATGAGGATTTCAAATTTAAAAGATAAAGAGGAGACTCAAGAAGGCGTTGTGTGGGAAATGGACTTTGGCCCAGTGGTTAGGGCGTCCGTCTACCATATGGGAGGTCCGCGGTTCAAACCCTGGGCCTCCTTGACCCGTGTGGAGCTGGCCATGCGCAGTGCTGATGCGCGCAAGGAGTGCCTTGCCACACAGGGGTGTCCCCCACGTAGGGGAGCCCCACGCGCAAGGAGTGCGCCGGTGAGGAAAGCCGCCCAGCGTGAAAAGAAAGAGCAGCCTGCCCAGGAATGGCGCCGCCCACACTTCCCGTGCCGCTGACGACAACAGAAGCGGACAAAGAAACAAGACGCAGCAAATAGACACCAAGAACAGACAACCAGGGGAGGGGGGGAAATTAAATAAATAAATAAATCTTTAAAAAAAAAAAAAAAAAGAAGGCGTTGTGTTTTCTTTTTTTAGTTGTTGTTTTTGGCTTGGAGGGGTCTTCAGGGCTTTCTCGATACAATTTTATCACCAAGAACCTGGATTATTATGAAGTGTTAAAGGAGCCTACCTGGCTGTCCAAACAGGCTTCCTGGAGTAATTCCTCATGGGGACACCTCGGTCTTCAGCCTGGAAGTCTGGGGAATTCACTTGCCTCAGAACATGAAGGTATGGGGAATGGAGGGACGTTTTTCAAGCTCTTAAGAAACTGATTGATAAACACGTAAATATAGGGCTTCTACAATGAGAGACCTGCATTTGCGGAAATCAGATACTTACATGCACATATACGGATCATCTACTTCCCAATATCTTCCCTGGGGACCATGAGGTCCCCTAGTGAACTTACAGTCAGAGAAAGTGGTAAGTGATCTCACAGGATGAACTGTGATAGAATCTGGGAGTTGTCCCAGTTCCACTGGGAAAAAAAAAAAAACATGCTTCTAACAACCAGAAACCATAAATTGGTTGGACTATTGGTTAGATTATTTTAAAATCCTGACCAAGACTTTTCTTTATCTCCTGTCCTGAGATTCCAAGCAGAACTTTCCATTTGCATTTGTCATTAGCATGTTACAATTTTCAGAAGAGTGGTTTATCTCAATAAATAAAGTCCATTTGAGATTAGTAGTTTCAACTGAGATACAGAAGGCACCCCAGGGCCCTTAACGGGATTTGGGAGACACTCCTGTCTTATCTATAATATGTTTGCAAACTGTCTCTGAGGGTGGATCAATTACAGAATATGGATAACAGTGTGTGTGGGTGGTGGGTGTGAATCCCATTCCTTGCATATTGATTTTGTCATTCAGTTTTCAGAGATGTCATTTTCTGACCTTGCTTCCAAATTCTAATGCTAACTTTAGGGACTTCTGACTATTCAGAAGAATTATTTTCATGGACTATTTTCCAGGTCATCACGAACACAACTTGTTATAATTCTATTCAGTCAGGCTGCATACATACAAAATCAATAAGAAGAAATAAAACAATTCCATGGCTTGTCCACATCAGATTGATTCAGAGAAGTGCAGCTTCTCAAAATTCTTCTCTACTTAAAGTGGGAACTAGGGTGGACTCTTCAGGATGTCTCCTAAACTGAAGTCTGTCACCACCCAGATTTGCTCATGGGAAGGGTCCAACTGTCCCCAATGAATCAGGGACCTGGGTTTTTTGACCCTCTGTATTTGGTCACTGCCTGTACACCCCTGTCTGCTGATTCCATGGCATCTCTGGAAATCTCCTCTGTTCCATCTGCATAGCAGTGGTCAAATATTGAAATGGACTAGGAGCTCATGAAAACATTGTAGATGCAGCTGGTTGCAGTGGGCTTTACCTTCTTACAAAGGATGTGCTGTGATGCACAGGAAATCATTGGGCTTTGCCTTCTTACAACGGATAGCCTCTAGTGCATGCAGAATCAGGAAAACATCAAGAACCCAGGAAAGGAAGCAAAAGCTTTTTCAGTCCCCTCCCCTTAGTCAGGGTAGCTCCTGCCTCTGATATATTTGGGGAAATCTTTCTGTTTCCTGGGGAAAGGCCAAAAACTTTGACCTTCAGCCCTATGTAAGAATTTGATCAAGGATCTCATAAAACTTTTAAGGGAAAGCTTTCATTTCAAAGCTTTTCCTGCTTCTTTTGTATGGTTAAAGGTAGAGACCAAAATTCACTTCTGATTCTTTTGCTTAGGGAAAAATAGTCTGTGGGAATTTTTTTTGTTTGTTTTGTCTTTTTGTTTTAAATAGACTTTATTATTTAGAGTGGTTTATATTTACATGTCTCTATGACTGTGGCAGCTTCTCAGACTCTTTGTTTTTGATGACCTTGACAGTTTTGAGGAGTACCAGTCAGATATTTTGTAGAATGCCCCCCTATTGGAAAGTGCCTGGTGTCTTTCTCGAGATTACACTGGTGTTGTGGGTTTTGGGAGAAAGATTTCAGAGATAAAGCATAATTTTCATCACATTAAATCAAGGCTGTAGACTATTAGCATGATTTATGACTGTTGGTGATGACCGTGGTCACCTGGCTGAGCTGGTCTTTGTCAGGATTCTCCATTGCAAAGTCACTCTTTTTTTGTAAAATACTGAGCTCTTTGGAAGGAAGTCGTTTTGTTCAGCCCACACTTAAGGAGTGGGGAGTTATGCTTCGCCTCCTGAAGGACAAAGCTTCTACATAAATTTCTTAAAATTCCTCTTTGTGGAAGGTTATCTCTTCTCCCCCATTTATTAATTAAGTCAATCATTTATTTATATCAGTATGGACTTTGGATATTTATTTTATATTTGGATTATATCCCAATGCGACTTTATTTTGTTGCTCAAATTGCTTCAGCTTTGGCATTGGGAGCTCTTCTCGTTGGCTCCTGTGCTTCTTTGACATATCCCCATCAGTGTGGAGTATTTTTTTGTTTTGTTTTGCTTTTAGCACTTCCTTGCTTTCCCATATTACAAGATGCTCCAGGATCATCTTGAATAATCCCTGCTCCATTTCTCCCAGGAGCTCTGTTTCCTTTTAGTGGAGAATAGTACTAGAAATCAAGATCTGGC
This sequence comes from Dasypus novemcinctus, assembly GCF_030445035.2. NCBI lineage: Eukaryota > Metazoa > Chordata > Mammalia > Cingulata > Dasypodidae > Dasypus > Dasypus novemcinctus. Next base: position 44,189,508 of record NC_080675.1, read on the forward strand.
CACTAGCTGTGCTCATTGCTTCTGGGGTACTCTTTCTTTTAGGTCCTCCCAGCTGACAGCAAGGAAATAAATGTCTGTATATTAATCCAGGTATTTCTATATGTAACTTTCTGTATCTGTATTAAGCTAACATGAATTTTTACTGCTGTCTCCAACTCTCATCTATTACTATATGGATCATTCTAGCTTTCTTCTCTTGCCTATCTGTAAATCCCCACTCCAACATTGAGATACCTGGCTCTGTGGGAACTTTTTTTGTGCAGATAAATCACTGCTAACATTTTGGTGAGAATTTTCTAGCACCTCTGTCTTTGTCTCTACCGTTTCTTGCCTTTTTGTCTCTTTCTCTTTTTCTAAATATATATATGTGTGTGTGTGTGTGTACATATATATATATATATATATATATATATGAAGATATATATGTATGTTACTGGATTTTGTTTAGGTTCTTGACTATGCTGCAGAAATGAATTTCAAGAGCACATCGGGTGAGTTAGACCAGTAATTTATTCAGGTAGGGAGGGAAGATAAATGGGAGAAAACAGATCAGGGGTCCCAGGTAGAGAGGAAGGGGCTGAAAAGTGATAAAGCAGATTGATTTACAGACTACAGTTCCCCATCATAGGTTATAAATGCCCAAGTTTTACTTGTGTGGCCACTCGGCAGAGGAAAAATGTCAAGAGCAGAGGGCAGGACAGGGGCCCACAGGTGAGAGAGCACGCGTGAGGGAGAGCAAGCTCAGGTCTCATGCCTGCTTTTTGAACTGTTAATGATCCCACCTCTTTGCTAATGGCAGGGAAGGAGTTCCAGCTGTTTACCATTTTGATTGATTATCTCTCCCATTAATCTCCCATGAGGGCCCAATGATAAGGTCGGGGAATATGTGGGGCTTCTCCTGGCTTCTGGAGGAAGTCTTTTTCTGAGTGGCAGAATCTTGGGGAGGGTCTTCCAGCAGCCATCTTGGGGGTTATTGATGTCCACATGGACTCTCTGCCAGGTTCCTGATCCATCTATTGATTCCTTATCTCACTAACTGGCTTCATGTATATATAGCTATTTTCATAAAAGTGGTACATATTTTTACATAGTGCTTCATAATGTGTTTTTCCCTGCTTAACCACATCAGAAACCTCTTTTCATGATAGCAAATTTTGATGTGCTCATTAGGGGTTTTTTTTTAAGATTTTTTTTTTTAATTTCCCCCCTTCCTTGTTTGTGCTCACTGTCTACTCTCTGTGTCTGTTCATTGTGTGCTCTCTGTGTCTACTCATCTTCTTTTTAGTGGGTACCAGGAACTGAACCTGGGACCTCCCATGTGGGAGGGAGGTGCCTAATCACTTGAACCACATCTGCTCCCTGCTTGTTGTGTCTCTCATTGTGTTTTTATGCTGTGCCTCCTAATTGCATCATCTGGTTGTGTCATCCTGCTATGTCAGCTTACTGTCTTGCTTGTCTTTTTTAGGAGGCACCAGAAATCGAACCCAGGACCTCCTATACAGTAGGCAGGCACCCAACTGCTTGAGCCACATCAGCTTCCCTCACATTAGTTTTTATTTTATTTTACCAACTTCAAAAATCTATTTTAATGATTAAACAAGATAAAATGTATAAAATATATATAATACATGAAGTGTTTAACACTTTATATGAACATAGGTGTACAACTAGCCATAACTATTGTTGATCTTTAAGTGTTTGGGTTCTCACATTAGTTTTTAAACAATGCCTTCCATGTATTAACTGGCTCCTTATTGATGGATGTTCCAGATTTGTCACTGTTATATAACAATACCACCCCAACAATCCTTCTGCATGTTATTTCAGTAGGAAATATTCTTATGAGTAGAATTCATCCTACAGAGATGGGACACTTTAAATTTTTCAAAGCACTTCTAGGAATAAATAGTTTCATTTAAGCTGGACTTCCTGGAATGAGCAAAACCTCTCCTAAGGGCAGCCTGCAGGTTTGTTGGAGGGCGTGGCATGTAGCTGTGGGAGTGGCCACACAGGGGCCTCCAGTCTGGTGTAGCTTCTCTCCTGCTGCCCACCTTGGACAATACAACCAGTCGGTTAGTACCTGGGTTCCCTAAAGCCAGGGTCTGGGTCATTATACTTGCTTGTTCTCTGACATAGTCTGACTTCACTTAGGGGCCAACTGCTCAAATCTTCTGAGCTCCTGTATTCATCCCTTGTTCCCCATGCTCCTCTATTCCAACATTTCCAGGTCAATCCAACCCTGACCCACTTGATCACTCAAAGCTCTGGGTGCCTCAGCCTCTGCTTTATCCCCTGAAACTCCATTAACACATTTCTTTAGGTATCTAGGACAGGTGAGCCAATTTGCAGGTCAAGCAAGAAAGAACAGAAGTTGAAATTAAATCTTCACTCCATGGAAGTAAACCCAGGGAAAGACCTACTAGAATCTGGGGGGTAGAGGTTTTGTCTTTGGCATCCTGGTGAATTGTTTTTACTAATCTCTACCCCCGGGGTCGACTGCTAAACTGCTTGCTGGAAACGGCCTAAAGACTTTTCTTGGAGGTATTTAAAGAAACTTATGGCTAAGAAGTTTCATGATTCAAGGAAATGAAGTTATGATAAAATTGTGTGATGGCAGGCACTGGGGTCTGGGACACCTCCCAAACTCATCCCTCAGGTGGACACTTATTTTCCCCATGTAGTTCTTTGAGGAAGAAAGAAGATAATATAGAGCATTTGGCATCTAGAAGATAGTCAATAAATAATAACAAAAATAGCTAATATTTATTGAGGGCTTATTATATGACAGACATTGTTCTTATTATATGACAGACATCGTTCTAAGTATTTTAAATATGCTACCTCATGTTATTCTCACAATAATACTATGAGTTAGGTGCTATTATTTCCCCCAATTTTTATAGATGATTAAACAGGCATAAAAAGATAAAGCAGATTGGGAATGTGGGAAATGGTGGAGTAGGAGACTCCAGGAATCAGTTCCTTTACTGGAATAACTATTAAACAGGTAGGAACTGTCCGAATCAACTATTTCAAAACTCAGGAGTCCAGTAGAACACTGTACAGCATCCAGGGAAGAGCAGGAGGAAGAGGTTAGTAAATTATAGTAAATACCATTCAATTGTTCTCTCCATGAGGTGGTTACTGGTACCCATCCCCGCACTCACAGATAGCAGCAGGAGGTCCAGCCCCTGGCACAGCTTGCTGATCCCAGAAAAGGACATAAAAATCCAAGATACAGGATGGGCACAGGCCAATCACTTATCAAAGCTTTTAATTATCTACTTCAGATCACTGAGGGCTTGGGGCTCTCAGGGCAGCCATTGTTCCAACTTGCTCCAGATAAAGGTGGTGGAGGACACATAAAGACCAGGTGCATCTTCAGAGCTGCAGAGAACAGTTCAAGGGCTGTATGTGCTGGGGAGGTCAAGAAAGCACAGCTTTGAAGAACCATAGAAGAAGCTCCTGCGGCCCTTCCTAGGCACTCCCTCATCCCCTGTCTGGGCAGTTTGGAGCTGGCCAATGCTTCCTCTGTAGGTTCCTGGTCTTGTTTGGCTGGGAAAGACTGACTTGGGAAATTCCTCTCCATAGTGCCTTCCTTCCCAGAATTTGCCCTCCAGGCAAAAGCAGCTTGAGAAAATTAAAGCAGTGTTAGAAACAATTGCGGCAGACTGACAGGGGCAAAGGCTTACTTTCTTGAAGTCTGGCAGTGGAACACCCAAGGAAAGGGAGAAAGTCTGTCTCCTGGGAAGTAGAATGTACGTTAAAGCTCCTGTAAACAGGGGAACTCCTAAGGCCACTAGCATGCACAAGCTCAGGACAAGAAACAGGCCCAGAAAAGGCAGGAAGGACCTTCCTGATAGGAGCGCTGACACTCAAGAAATTTTGTCACATCACCAGCTGACTACAAACTCAAGAAGCTGACATCTCAGGGAATAAATTCTAGACTTAATATTTTAAAATATTAAACATTTGCTCTTGTCATTTAAATTTATTTAATGGATAGTTAATATTCTATTGTAGGGAAGCAGATATGGCTCAAGTGATTGGGCTTCCATCTACCATATGGGGGGACCCAGGTTTGAACCCCGGGGCCTCCTGGTAAAGGCGGGCCTGCACGGTTAGCTGGGCCTGCACGGCAAGTGATGCAGCAAGATGATGATGTAACAAGAGAGACACAGGGGAGACTCAAGGCAAGACACAACAGAAATCAGGAACTGAGGTTGTGCAAGTGATGGGAAGCCTCTCTCCCACATCGGAGGTCCCTGGTGAAACCTAGAGGAGGAAACAAGAAGAGAATACAAAAAGAAACAGACACAGAAGATCACACAGTGAATGGACACAGACAGCAAAAACAGCAGAAAAAAATTCTATTGGGTCACAAGTTAATTAACCAGTTTTTTAAAAAAAATTATTGGACATAGTGGTTTACAATTTTTCATTATACAAATACTGCTTTTACAAGCTTTGATTTATATAAATCTTTGTCTTTTCCACTGATACTTTTCTTAGGACAGATTTTAAGAAGATTGTTTCCTGGGCCAGAGAAGTACATATTTTTAATTCCCTTCAGGCCTACTATTAAAATCACTACACCTGAAAAAAAACAAAAACACATGATCATCACAATTGATGCAGAAAGGGCATTTGACAAAATCCAGTGCCCTACCTTGACAAAAACTCTTAGAAAAACGATGAATTAAAGTAAACTTCCTAACATGATAAAGGGCATATATGAAAAACCCATAGTTAACATATTTAATAAAAGGCTGAAAGCGTTCCCTCTAAGATCAGGAACAATAACAAGATACCCACTGTCATCACTGTTATTCAACATTGTACTGGAAGTTCTAGCCAGAACAATTAGGTAATAAGAAGAAATAAAAGGCATCCAAATTGCAAAAGAAAAAGTAAAACCTTCGCTATTTGCAGATGATCTCATCCTATATACAGAAAATCCTGAAAAAATGCACAAGAAAGCCCCTTGAGCTAATAAATGAACTCAGCAAATTGACAGGGTAAAAGATCAACACCCCAAAATCAATTGTGTTTCTATACACTAGTAATGAGCAATTAGAAGAAGAGATCAAGAAAATAAATTCCATTTACAACAGCAAATAAAAGAATCAAATATCTGGGAATAAAACTAACCAAGGATGTAAAGGAACTCATTCATAGAAAACCATAAAACATTGCTAAAAGAAATCAAAGAAAGCCCAAATAAATGGAAGGACATGTCATGTTAAGATATAAGTTCTACCCAAAATAATTTACAGACTCAATGCAACCCCAATCAAAATTCCAACAGCTCTCTTTGCAGAAATGGAAAAACCAATCATCAGATTTATAGGGAAGGGCAAGAGGCCCTTAACAGCCAATTACACCTTCACAAAGAAGAAGGAAGTTGAAGGATTAATACCTCCTGATTTAAAAACTTATTACAAAGCCATAGTAATCAAAACAGCACGGTGGGAAGTGGATGTGGCTCAAGCAATTGGGAGGTCACTAGTTCAGTTCCTGGGGCCTCCTAGAGAAGACAGTGAGCTGGTGCAATCAGCAAATGTAGCAAGTTGATGCAACAAAAAACACAAGAAGAAAACACATAATGAGAGACACAACAAAGCAGGAAATGAAGCTGGCTCAAGCAATTAGGCACTTTCCTCCCACATCAGAGGTCCCAATTTCAGTTTCCGGTGTCTCCTAAAGAAACAAGGAAGACAAACAGACGCAGCAAGTGCAAACAATGAGGGGATGGGGAGAAAGAAATATTTAAAAAAACAAAACAAAAAACAGCATGGTAGTGACACAAGGACTGACATATAGATCAGTGGAATCAAATTGAGGGTTCAGAAATCAACCCTCACTTTTATGGCTAACTGATATTTGACAAGGTGGCAAAGACCACTCAATTAAGAAAGAATAATCTCTTCAACAAATGGTGCTAGGAAAACTAGGTCTTCATTTGCAAAAGAATGAAAGTATACCCCTGCTTCATACCATATACAAAATGGATCAAAGACCTAAATGTAAAGGCAGAACTAACTCCTAGAAGAAAACACAGGGAAGCATCATCAGGATCTTGTGTTAGGCAATGGCAAAACAAAAGAAAAACTAGATAAGTGGGACCATCAAAATTAAAAACTTTTGTGCATCAAAGAACTTTATCATGAAATTCAAATGACAACCTACACAATGGGAGAAAGTATTTGGAAACCACATATCTGGTAGGGGTTTAATATTTACACTATATAAAGAAATACTTCAACTCAGCAACAAAAAAGACTAACAACCCAATTAAAAAAATGGACAAAAACTTGAATAGATACTTCTTCAAAGAAGATACACATCTGGTCAAAAAGCTCATGAAAAGATGCTCAACATCATTAGACATTAGGGAAATCAAATCAAAACCACAGTTAGGTACTATTTCACACCCACTAGAATGGCTATTAAAATGTGGAAGACGAGAAATGTTGGAGAGAATGTGGAAAAATAGGAACACTCACTCATTTCTGGCAGGAATGTAAAATGGTATAGACACTGTGTGGAAGACAGTTTTGCAATTCCTCAGAAAGTTAAGTATAGAATTACCGTATGATGCAGCACTCCTTCTTCTAGGTATATGCCCCAAAATCATTGAAAGCAGGAACTTGAATAACATTTATACACAAAAGTTCATAGCGGCATTATTCACAGTTGCGAAAAGATGGAAGAAACCCAAGTGCTCCTCAACTCATGAATGGATAAACAAAATTGGATATATACATACAGTGGAGTATTATTCACTCAGAAAAAGGAATAAAGTTCTAATACATGCAACAATGATGGATAAACCTTGAAGGTATCATGTTGAGTGAAATTAGCTAGATACAAAAGGACAAATTGTGTATGATCTCACTGATATGAAATAAATAGAACAAGCAAATTCATAGAGTCAGAATCTAGAATCTAGGTTATCAGGGGACAGGGTAGGGCTAAAGAATAGGAAGTTAAGGCTTAAAATGGGCTATTTCTATTTGGAAACTCTGGGAAAGTTTTGGTATTGGATGGTGGTGATGGTAGCACAACCTTGTGAACATAACACCACCGAATTATATATTTTAATGTGGTTAAAAGGGAAAATTTTTAGGTTGCGTATGTGGTGGTACTAGAATAAAAATTTTAAAAATGAATCTTGTAACTGCATAGCATAAACAGTAAACCCTAAGTTAAACCATGGACTATAGTTAATAGTACAATTATAAAAATGTGTTTTCATCAATTGTAACAAATGTACCATATCAATGCAAGATGTTCATGATAGGGTGGTATATGGGAACCCAGTATTCTATGCATGATTTTTCTGTAAACCCACAACTTTATTAATTATAAAAGAACAGAAAAGCAACTTGCCCAGGGTGATGTAACCAGTAAGGGGAACTGGATTGAAACGCAGCCATCTCTCCAGAGCTGTATGTCCAGCACACTTCACTGGTCTCACAAGATGCAGGGTCTCTTCCTGAGGCCTGCCTTTGGAATCTATGGAAGACACTGCTAGATGCCTCCCCAATAGCCATTCTTCTTTCTTCCTTACTAGTTGAACCCCAATATTTTTTGCAAAGTATAATATACCCAATTAAAAATAAACACTTCTCTAGACTCCCTTGTAGCTAAGGATGGGCATGTGACAAGGTTCTGGCCCCTCAGATGTAAGCCAAGGGACAGACTCAGCTGACACGCACCTTTTTGTCTTTCCCTTCCCTCATTTTCCTGCCTGACTGCAGTTGTGATTCCTGAAAGTGCAGGATCCAAACTGTGAGTGAGAGAACGAAATCCACATGTGGAGAAAGACAGGAAGCCCGGGATGTTGACAGCGCTGTAAAGCCACCCAGCAGTCCTGGAGTGCTTACATCTGACCCTTGTGTAAAGGAGAAAAATTATACCCTATTTAGGTAAGCTATTCTAAGTCTGGTTTCTGTTTTCTGAAGCCCAAAGCAATTGTAATGGATACAAAATCCCAGCTCTCCTAAGAGGGTCCTCCAGTGAGTTGTGAGTGTGTGCATGTAGCTCTGAGCCTTGGTTTTATTTACTTTTATTTCTAATGTTGCATTCAGCAATACCTGGAGAGGCAGGTATATAGCCCAAGAAAGGAACGGGGGGGAGGGGAAGAGGGAGGGAGGGAGGAAATTAGCTGGTCTGAGCACCCAAAGTCCAGAGGATGGTACAAAATATGACTTGTCTTTTCCCATCAGGCTGCACGGAGGCAGCCTTTCATGTATACTGGGAGTTTTGTCTTCTCCTGGCCTTTTTTCCTCTTCCTTTTTCTAGCCTTTCTCCTCTCCAGGTTCCAATTTCAACTTGCTGGTGCTGCCTTTGGTGAAAGCCAAAGAGTCCCTCAAATCTGATTCTACTCTACCAGGGCAAAGGGGGCATTCCCTGCATTTTCTTGTGAGGGTCAGCTTAGCAGGTCTGAGACTTGCTAAAATTGATAGTAGTTAAGAACTCAGATGCAGGAATCAGACCACCAGGTTCAAGTTCACATAGCTGTGTGATTTTGGGGAAGTTACTTAGCCTCTCTCTGTCATGGATTACTTATCTCTAAAATGAAGGTGATAATAGGACCTACCTCAGAGTTTTTGTGAGTTTCTGTGTAAAGCATTTAGAATAGTGGTTCTCAAGTGGGGACAGATTCCCACCCCCCCACCACCAGGGAAATTTGGCATTCTCTGGAGATATTTTGGGTTGTCCAGCTGGAGGAGAGGTTCTGATGGTATCTAGTGGGTAGAACCCTAGACTACTGCTAATCTACCTGCAATACACAAACCACGACAAAGATTTATCCATCCCAAAATGTCAATAGTGCCAAGACTGAGAAACCCCAATTGAAAACAATGCCTCGCTCCGGATAAATGCTATATTTGTTAGTGTAATTTTGATGTGTTTGGCTAAAGAGTCCCTTTCCACTCAGAGTGAAGTTAGAAGAGAATAAACCGGGGGGGGGGGGGGGGGGGGGGGGGAGGGGACCAGCAGTTATATCCTGCCATGTATGTGAGTGGTACAGTGATGAGAACTTTTTGGGGAGTTGTGAGTACTTAAGATGGTGTCTTAAAATGTCTAGCACAGGGTCTGGCATGTAGTAGGTGCTCAGTAAATGAGATTTTAGCACTACCTCACCTTTGCTATTGATCATAGTGAGGGTTGTTAATCTTTTGTAAGTAAGAGTTGCTTTGTACTTTCCTGAAGCCTTTTGGTAACAGGATATGAGGTGTGTATGGGTGGGGGGCATACTGGAGATGAAGTGCTGTGTTCAGCCTTGGGGAGAGGGCGTCACTGATGGCTGTTTCCTTCTCCCCTGGAAATGCTGCCGCTCAAGGAGAGACCGTTGGCAGGCTGGGGCTTGCGTGGGTCGTTGGTGGGGAGGGGGTGGTAAGAATGAAGAATCCTGAGGCTAATCAATTAGAGCAGGGGGTCTGCAAATTTTCTGTAAAAGGGCACATAGTAAATATTTTAAGCTTTGTGGGCCTAGAAGCAAAATTAAGAATATTACAGAGGTAATTATATAACAAGAGAGAAAACAAATGTCCACAAATTTTTTATTGAGAAATTAAAAACCTTATGGATATTGAAATGTGAATTTACATACTTTTCATGTGTTACAAAATATTATTCTTCTTTTGATATTTTTCAGCCTTTAAAAAGTATAAAATCCAGTCTTAGCTCCTGGGCTATACAAAAACCCATGGTGGAGCAGATTTGTCCTGCAGGCTGTAGTTTGTCCACCCTTGGGTTGGAGCCTCACCACCTCAGCCCGTGGCTGGTCCTGTCTCGGATCCCTGCTCTGCTTCTGTCACCAGACTCTTGTCATGTTCCTTGTAATCCTTGTAATAAAGTCCCTATTGGACTTTATCCAGCGCTTGAATCTGTCCAGTTCCCCAGGAGCTGACCTTATTGCAAGATAGCCATTCATCTCCTGGGCCCTGGGTGCTTGCTGGCTAGGGCCTGGGAGTGCAAATGTGAAAACACTGTCCCTGCCCGCATGCTGTCGCCACCCAGCGGGAGAGCCAGCCACACAAATCAGGATAAAGGCTGTTGTAGAAGAAACAGTGTGGGGGGGATGCGAGGGACAGGGGGACAAGAGCCAGGCCCTATGAGAGCATCAGGAAAGGTTTTCACAGAGGCATTAGTGCTTGAGCAGATCTGGAGAATAAGTAGGGGTTTTCTAGAGGTGGGGTGGAAATGTAAATTTTCAGGTAGCTGAAAACAATATATGTAAATGATGCAAATGATAGGGGGAATGAGATGAGAGGGCATATCATGCTCAGGGACCTAGAAACAGGTATTCTTTTTTTTTTTTTTTTAAATGTAAGTTTGTTCATATTGTAGCATATATCAGTACTTCACTTTTTTTTTAATTAAGAAAATTTTATTTCTCCTGCCCCCCCCTTCATTGTTTGTACTCATTGTCTGTTTTTTGTGTCCATTTGCTATGTGTTCTCTTTAGGAGGAACTGGGAACCAAACCTGGGACCTCCCATGTGGGAGAGAGGCATTCAATCACTTGAGCCACCTCAGCTCCCTGCTTTGTTGTGTCTCTCACTATGTTTCCTTTTTGTGTTTCCATGTTGCGTCATCTTGTTTCATCAGCTTGTTGCACCGGTCCGTCATGCCAGCTTGCTGTCTTGCTCATCTTCTTCCAGAAGCACTGGGAACCAAACCCAGGACCTCCCATGTGGTAGGCTTGAGCCACATCTGCTTCCCAAGTATTCTTTTTTAATGCTGGGAAATAATTTGAAGTGGGACAATGGCAAGTGGTGGAGCTAGAGCAGCAGGGAGGGGCTGAGCCTGAAAGCCTGTGTACCTGCCTCTGAGCCCTGCCAGGACCCCTGCCTTATGATCACCTGTCACCCACATGCCTCAGTCCAGCTCCTCAGACTTAGGCCTTGAGGCTGTGCTGTCAATTGAAGCTTCCAGACCTCTACCCGCCTACATGCTATGTATCTCTGGACTCCAACCTGGCAGCCAGCCCTCCTGTGTCCAGCAGCTGGTCCACCTGCCCCAGCCCAGGGATTCTCCAGTCCTCTGGCTTTAGCAGAAAGAAACTCTAATTTCTGATCAATAAAATGGGTCCAGGTATTCTGTGAGATTCAGGGACTGGAGCTCTCATATTTAGCTCAGTTTCAACTTGAGGCTGCTTCTCCACGTCAGATTTTAGATTCTGACTGTTGGGATTCTCTTGGTTATATTTTTACAGGGTCTGTGGGAGTGACTTCAACATTAGGAATTAGACACCTAAGATCTTTTAAAAGTAAGTGAACTGGAACTCTCAGGCATTGCTGGTGGGAATGTAAAGTGGTCCAGCTGCTGTGGAAAATAGTTCGGTGGTTCCTCAAAAACATAATAAGCATACAATTACCATATGACCCAGCAATTTCACTTCTGTGCATACACTGAAGAGAAATGAAAACTCAAAAACTTGTACATGACTTCCATAGCAGCATTATTCATAACAGCCAAAAAATGGAAATAACCCAAACTTCTACCAACTGATGAATAATCAAAATGTGATATGTCCATACGATGGAATATTATTCCACCATAAAAAGAAATTAAGTACTGAAACATGCCACAAAATGGATGCAACAATATTCTAGGTGGAAGAAGCCAGATACAAAAAGGCCACCTATTGTATGATTCCATTTCTATGAAATGTCCAGAACAGGCAAATCCATAGAGACAGAAAGTAGATTAGAAGTTGCCAGGGGCCTACGGGAGGGGGAGATGGGAGCGACTGCTAAGGCCATGGGGTTCCTTTAGGGGTGATGAAAATGTTCTGAAATCAGATGGTGCTGATGGTTGTACAATAGCGTGAATGTACCGGAATTGACTGAATCGTACGCTTTAAAATGGTTAAAATGGTGAATTTTATGCTATATGAATTTTAACTTGATAAAAAAGAATGACGTCAGCTTTAAGCCTACTGTGCATAAAGAGCTTCCTGAGGAAGCAGTGAAGCTTCAGATGCCCTTTATGTCCTGGCTCTTGAAAGTCCCGAAGCCTGGGGAGGGGGTGGGGAGAGACCAGAGCTAAGATGCTGAGAGGTAGTTGTGCAGGAGCAGTAGCTGTGAGCAGCAGTCGTGGACCGGGCGGGAGGGTGGAGGCAGGAGGGAGCGAGGGTAGCCTCGGGGGGGACTCCCAGACTTCGGGCTTGAACAGGAATCATTGTGTGAGCAAGGGACTGAAAGCGGAGCAGGTTTGGAAGGGAGAAAGATGGCAAGCTGAGTTTGGGGCAGGGTGAGCAAGAGCCTGCGGCACGTCCAAGAGGGGTGGTGGGGCAGGGGCTCGGGAGGGCGACCAGGCACGACAGCGTCGCTGTGCACACAGCCCTCTTCTCCGCAGAGCTCGGGTGGGGAGCCATGACCTGGAAGCTGCCGGTGCTGCCCTGTCAAGGTTGTTCTGGTTTAAACTGTCTCCCTATTGGCATGTGATTTCATGCTTTTCACTTCTCCCTTTAAATGGAAATGCAGAAAATGATCTCTCTCCCGTGGGACAGAGGTTTTTTTTTTCCTCTCTCGGCTCTGACACCTGCTACTGTTTCAATCTCTATTAAAGTCTGTGTGACCAGGTGACGTGCCCGGGATGGCACTAAACGGGGGGTGCGGGAGGGCTGAGAGGGGTGTGAGGAGAGAGGTGTTAGGAAGTGACTCACCGCAGCAGGGAGCGAAGACCTGCAGGATGGGAGTGGGGGGGACTGGAGTGTGGATTCCTGCTAAGAATCCACTGTGTGTGCCCCAAAGGTTTGCGTGGTGCCTCCAAATAAAGGTGCCCTCTCCGCCTCCGGCACAGAAGGCTGTGCAGCTCTGACACCCCTTACCAGTCGTTCTTCCTCCACTCACCTACTCCAGCTGCTGGGGCCCGTCCTGCCCTGTAGGCCCTGTGCCTTTGCTGGCTCCTTCCTCAGCAACACTGCCCTACCTCAGCTGCGAAGGTCCTCCCCACCCATACTGTCTCCTAATGCTGCTGGAAAAAAATCACCACGAACCTAGTGGCTCAGAACAGCACAGGGATATTACCTTGCAGTTTTCTAAGTCCGAAGTCCAACGTGGGCTAAAACCAAGGTGTCGGCGTGACTGTGTTCCTCTCTGGAGGTTCTAGGGGAGAATGCTTTCCCTTATCCTTTCCAGCTGCTTGAGGCTGCCCACGTTCCTTGGCTCGTGGCCCCATCCTCCATCTTCAAAACCAGCAATAGCGGGTTGAGTCCTTCTCACATCCCATCACTCTCACCTCTTCTTCTGCCTCCCTCTTCCACTCTTAAGGATGCTTGTGATGAGATTGGGCCTACCTGGATAACTAAGGACATTCTCCCTATCTTAAGGTCAGCCTACTAGCAACCTTATTCCATCAGCAACCTTATTTCCCTTTTGCTTTGTAACCTAAGGTATTGACAGGTTCTGGGGATGGTCAGGGGCATCTTGGGGACTTTACCCTGCCAGCCATGCCTCCCTTCCATGTGGAATTTAGGTACCCCTTCTTCCACAACCCATCCTTGATAACTGCAGCCAGAACCAGACTCCTATGGCTTTGCTTTGATAAAACCACAGAAACGGTACTCACCGCCCATTGCCCAGCATCCTTGTTCTCTACCTCGTCTTACCTTCCTGCTCTACTGCAAGCTTCCTGAGGCTGAGGCCTGGGTCAGACACATCTTGTGTTCCCCACAAGTACCTGGTACGTTGTTCTATACATCGAAGGTACGAAACTGGGAAAATGTGAGGTCCAGTCACCAGCACATGTCTCTCCCACTTAACGCCCTTACTCCATTCCAGAAAATCAGACTCTGCTTAAAAGTACTTATCAGGGGAGAGGATATTGCTCAGTGGTTGAACACCTGCTTCCTACATATGAAGGCCTGAGTTCAGTCCCTGGTACCAACTTAAAAAAAAAAGTACTAAACAGAAATTTATTTCCCACTGTTTTAAATGACAAAAATGACAATGCATTATACATCAATCCAAAATGCCCAATGAATTTTTCTAAAATGTAACTTCAAAACAGTAAGACCCCTATGTAAAAAAATTTTTTTAAGATTTATTTTTTATTTCTCTTCCCTGCCCTCCCCCCAACACACGTCGTCTGTTCTCTGTGTCCATTCGCTGTGTGTTCTGTGTCCACTTGCATTCTTGTCAGCAGCACCAAGAATCTGTGTCTCATTTTGCTGTATCAGCTCTCCATGTGTGTGGCATCACTTCTGGGCATGCTGCACTTTTCTTGCATGGGGTGGCTCTCCTGGCAGGGTGTACTCCTTGTATGCGGGGTTCCCCTCTGTAGGGGACACCTCTGTGTGGCACAGCACTCCTTGCACACATCAGCACTGCATGTGGGCCAGCTCACTGCATGGGTCAGGAAGCCCTGGGTCTGAACCCTGGACCTCCCATATGGTAGGTGGATGCTCTATCAGTTGAGCCAAATCCACTTCCTTCCTATGTAAAATTAACAAGTACTGTCTTAGGATGTAAAATGAGTAGGACTGTACTGGCCAATATGGTAGCCCTAGGCACATGTGGCTATTTACATTTCAATTTTCATGCATTAAAATTAAATTAAAAATTCAGTAGCACTAGCCACAGTTCAAGTGCCCAATAGTCACATGTGACTAGTGGCTACCATATTGGACAGTGCAGATATAGAATATTTCCATTGCTACTGAAAGGTCTATTGGTCAGAGCTTGGCTCAATACTGGGGAGAAGTTTTGTGGGATATGTCTGTGCCAGGAGTTGAAGGTGTGGCGGGGAGCAGGGAGGGTGAGTTATTACCTTCAAATATTTGAATGGCCATATTGTGCTAAAGTTATTATTTTTTCTGTATGGCCAGTGACTAAAATATTAAGAGGAATTTTCGTACAGATGAAATTAGCTATTTCTGGAGGCAATGAGTTTATATATTCAACATATTCAAACAGGCTGAATCATTACTTAGTAGGAATATTGTAGATGAAGGTAAGGCATTGAATGGATAGTTGGACTAGAACCTGAATTATTGGAGATGAAGTTAAAGCATTGAATGGGTAGTTAGACTAGAACTTTGATGTAGTTTGTTAATCGGTTGAGTCTGTGACTAATATTGATTGAATAAAGGGGAGCTAGAATGAACTGGGCAGTAACTATGTAAAATGAGGTATGGTCATGTGTTAGGCAGCATCATGTAAATAAGTATGTAGAAAATTCATTGAGTCACCAATTCATTAACTGAATAAAACTTACAATGTGGCTGATTCTGTGGAGGGCTCTGAGGAATATAGAGATAAATAATTGGCTCTAGAGCCATATAAACTGAAACATTTGAGGCCGCCTGCATTAGATTTTCTTTCAGGGAAGATGATTATGTTTGAGCAAAGAGATTTTTGTTAGGGGAATCTCGATCATGACAATACTAGCTAACATTTATTGAGCACTTCAACTAGTAGTACTGTAAAGCACTTTTAGTGCTTTTTTTTTTTTTCTCCATTTAATTCTTAGAATAACCCTATGATTTTTTTTTTTTTTTTTTTTAAAGATTTATTTATTTATTTAATTTCCCCCCCTCCCCTGGTTGTCTGTTCTTGGTGTCTGTTTGCTGCGTCTTGTTTCTTTGTCCGCTTCTGTTGTCGTCAGCGGCACGGGAAGTGTGGGCGGTGCCATTCCTGGGCAGGCTGCTCTTTCTTTTCACGCTGGGCGGCTTTCCTCACGGGCGCACTCCTTGCGCGTGGGGCTCCCCCACGCGGGGGACACCCTTGCGTGGCACGGCACTCCTTGCGCGCATCAGCACTGCGCATGGCCAGCTCCACACGGGTCAAGGAGGCCCGGGGTTTGAACCGCGGACCTCCCATATGGTAGACGGACGCCCTAACCACTGGGCCAAAGTCCGTTTCCCAACCCTATGATGTTAATACTCTTGTTGTAATACCCATTTTGTGGATCAGGGCTTTTGAGGCTTGCAATGTTTATTCTGCTTGTCTAAGGTCCCAGAGTTTCTAAGTGGTGGAGCCAGAATTCAGAGTCAGTTGGCAGATGCAACAGCCTATGCTCTCTCCACTTTGTTCTCTCGGTCACCCTGAGGAATGGTCCTGACAGGGAGAGAGCGAAGGACAAGCTCTCCACCAACCAGCCCGACTACCCCCGGCTCCAGCCTGGAGTGACTTGAAGTTCCACCTGCAATGCCAGCCATCAAGAGCAAGGGATTGCAGC
This sequence comes from Dasypus novemcinctus, assembly GCF_030445035.2. NCBI lineage: Eukaryota > Metazoa > Chordata > Mammalia > Cingulata > Dasypodidae > Dasypus > Dasypus novemcinctus. The sequence continues at coordinate 44,205,707 of NC_080675.1, forward strand.
CCCTCGCCCTGCCCTTCCGGGGGCCCGCCGCCCCCCTGGGGCTCTCTCCCTCTTCAGCCCCGCTCAGGCTGCAGAGCGAGCTGGGAGTCACCTTCTAGTCCCAGCTTGTTTACCAATTTATTATCCTGCAAACAAATCTGCCTGGTGGTATTGTTGCTGTAATGGGAAAGAAGTTCATCCATTTCCAATTCTGCAATGTGGGCAGACTTTTCAGGTGTCTTGTTTTCAATCCACATACTAATCTGCCTCCTGCCACAGCTCCAAATAGCTTCTGCTCCTCCCGCGAACCATTTCACCTGCGCAGAAGGGACCTCTTCTTTTGTTGGTGTACATTCTCAAATGGGGCAAGGTGAAGGGGACCAAACCTTGTCCTAGCTCAAGACAATACCTGAAAGGGTATTGACAAGATAACAAATCCAAATCTTTTATCCACAAATATTGATTCCCTAACAGAACTGGTAAGAGTGTGTGTGTGCAAACGTGCGTGTGCACGTGCGCATGCGCAACCTTAAAGCTGTCGCGATCTCAAGCTCTTTCTCCTCCAGACCGCAATGCTTCCTTTCTTGAGTGATGTGTGCTCAGTGAACCTCATGACTTTCTTTTTATCTGGGGACACCACAGGGCTTCGCTGGCCAGACCGAGCAGTTGGAAGTCCCTTCTCCTGAGGCCGGCCAAGGGCAGAGCTTCAGCGTCTTCTTCCTGTTTCCCCCACAGAGCTCTAGGCTGAGACCTTGCCGGTTGGAAATATTACATCACCAAGACCTTTTATGACCTTTAAACCTGCTAATCCTTAAGATGCCATGGTATTATTTCATGTCTGACAAATGCAAACACACATCTTCTCTGCCTCTGGCTTAGCGTCAAGTGCTGGGCTGCCAGGGAGTGAAACCCTGGACTGGACCCAGGATTTCTGCAGCCACCTCGTCCCACCCATGCCTGCCGCCCTACCCATTGCTCCTCCTGGTCCAGTTCCTACTGAGCTAAAGAATTTGGAATTCCAACCCAAATGTCTTAATTCTCTGCCTTGAAACATTATTTATTAAAATCTTAACTTTTAATCTTTCTTAAATGCGTATCTAAATTTATCAACCTCCTTGCTACCTAATGACTTTCAATGACCCTCATCTAAGAAGAGATGGATGTGTGTACATAGCTAGGGACTTATGATTTGCAGAGTGTTTTTTGTGTTCTTTCAGGTTCTTCCTTGCCTACTTGGCACTACTTTAAATCTAGTCTATAATCTTTACACTCTGGGTCTCATTTGCTTTCATATTTCTGGAACTACAGATCCATGTGTTACCTGCCTGTCTACGTATCACTCATAGGCACACTCGTTCTCAAGTAAGGCAACTAAATAGAGATTAATTCATTTTTTAAAATTGAGGAAGAAAATCACAGCTCTGATTTGTAAAGCTGCTATCCCTTCCACTCACAAGTTATGCCTGAAACATCCCCCGAAAGCCCTCTTCTGCACAACAATAGAACTTTATTCCCCGGACCTTCTGCCATGGAGACCTGACTCCTCCCCAAAGGGGACCCTCAGAGCCCTGCTGGGGTGGCCGCTGTCCCGGGACACATCACCGTAATCTAATCCCTTATGTTGGCCAGTAATTTTCTCTTTGCCTGGTAGGAATGGTCCATCAGGGAGAGTAGACCTGCCTCATCGTAATGCATTTCATGTTGATGTAAAAAATTTTCAGAATTTGAAAGGGGGAACACATTGTATCCTTTGAAAATCTTGTAGGGCTTACATTATTGCCAGATTTTAACCTTTCTTATTAAAATTCAATTTGAAAATATTTGAAATCATCTTTCAGGTGAAGACTATTCCTCTTAGTTTTTATTTTAGCACGTAATTGGCTTTGAGCTTTCTTAGTTGTACTGAAGCTTAAATAACAAGTTATCCTATGGTAGATTCTTCCTCCCAGGATGAATCAGTTGCATTTGCATTAAGAGCAACGTGGCAAATGGGCATGGCATGCATGCCAGGGAGGCCTAGGAGAGGCCCTGACAGGTTTTGATGTTTTGAATTTAACAAGACTACAGAGACATTTAAGGCTTTTTCATGTAGTTTAAATGCTTGAAATCGTGGCCTCTGGGGTGAGGAAAAAAACCCTGTCACGTATTGGTTAAATGACCTTGGACAGGTTATTTAATATCTCCAAACGTCTTCTGTAAAGAGAGAGAGAAATAGTGAATGAAGGATTAAATGAGATATTATATCTTAACATTGAACACCCTCAATAAGTGTGAGGGATTGTATTATTACTATTGAACTTGTGAACCAAGATTTTAAAAATTTGACACTGAATAAGAAATGGTTGGAAGTCTGTCAATGTGTAGGTAAATGCACAGGATGGTTTCCGTTGAAACAGCCATCTCCTTGACAACCACATTACCCTTTACTTAGCAGGTCCCCTAACAAATCACCCAAGGCACCATTTTACTTATAGCTCAATGATTCTCTGGCCATTCCAGGTGCTTTATGAATAAGCCTGGAATAAGTTTTCCTTTTTAAAAAATATAAGTGCTTTTTATTAATTTTAATTACACATGAATACTTTCTCTTTCTTAAAACATTACAGTTAAGTTTCAAGTCCCCTTTGATCACCATCTCCAATTCTCCTCTCCTCCCCAGAGGTAACTCTCATTATGAGTTTGATGTACAGTCTTCTACACATGTTACTATGCATTTAAAGTCCTATATGCATATACATTCATAGAAAAAAGAGATTCTTTAATGTGTTGGGTTTTTTTATACATGAGATATCTTAGTATGTGTAATTCCATAGCTTGATTTTTGTTCACTAAACAATAGACCTTGGAGACCTTTCCTTGGTGTATATAGAACAGTAAAAAAAACAACCTATCTATGTGTGTGTCTGTTTATTTATTTACCAATTTCCTGTGATGATCATGCAAATTATTTCCACCTATTTGCTACTGCAAACAAAGATAAACTGCTGCCTTGGACCTGCCTTCTGGGCACATAGATAAGTGTTTCTCTGAGCTAGATACTGAGAAGTGGAATCACTGGATCATAGAGTATGAACATCTAACATTTTAATAGATACTGTCAAATCACTCTGCAAAATGATCATACCAGTTTACAATCCTACCTGCAGCTATGGAAGCATATTTTCTCCCATGCCCTTTTTAATTTTTTCTAATTTAGTAGTAGGTGAAAAAAAAAAAGGAACTCTCCCTATTGCTTGATTTCCATTTTTTCTGATTGTTAGCAATGCTGAGCATCTTTTCAAGTTTTTATGAACCACTGATGTTTCCTTTCCTGTGAATTGCCATTTTATAGCTTTAGAATTTTTTTATTGTATTCATTTTCATTTACTTTTTGATTTTAGAAGTCCTTTATGTATTTCAGATATTGATCCTTTGCTGCAAATATTTTCTCCCTTTGCCTTTTAACTTTTTTCTATGATGGAGGACACTATAAACAAAGTTCTTGCTTCTGAGGAAGTCAAATTATCAGCCTTGTATGTGTTTTTATTTTTGAGCCTTGCGCTTAGAAAATATTTCTCTATATCAAGTATATTAGGGTTCTCCAGAGAAACAGAACCAACAGGACGTTTATATATATTTTAGAGGTTTATTATGAGGAATTGGCTCATGCTATTGTGGGGACTGGCCGGTCTGAACTCTAGGCAGGCTGCAAACTGGAAAGTCCAATAAAGGTGATTCGGAAATCTGGCAAGTCCAAACTCTGCAGAGCAGGCCACACGCTGGAAACTCCAATAAAGATGATTCTGAATCAGGTAAGTAAGTCTGTATTCCCAAGGGGAAACTGACTGACTGAAGTTGAGGCATCAGTTCTTCTTTCTAAATTCTAAACTCCTCTGCTCTGGCTTTTACAGCCTCTAACTGACCGGGAGGAGAGGGCCCACATGGCTGAGGGCAGTCTCCTTTGTTGACTGTAGATGCAATTGGCCACGCATACAATCATCTGATTATAGATACAAATCCGCCTATGAAATACCTTCACAGTAACAATCAGGCCAGTCCTTGCTTGGTGAAACTGCTGGACACTGCAGCCTAGCCAAGTTTGACATATGAAATTAACCATCACACCATTCATGAACAAATTCTCTGACATTATCATATATATATATATATATACACACACACACACATCTAGTTTGTTCCTGAGAGAGGTTTTATAGTTAATTAATCCCCTATCTGTTTTTCACGTGTATCTACAACCCCAGCTGAGATGTCCCTTAAAACTCTGAACTGGCCACACTCTCAATGAGCATTTGAGCAGTCCCAATGGGTTCCAGCAGAGGGCAGCGTCTGAGCAGTTCTGCCTCTTTCTGTTGGGACCCTAGGAGGCTTCCTGCCTCACCACAGGGATCGATTTAACTGCTCTGAAACCAGCAAATTTCAGTGAGGGGAGACTCTGTCTAGTCAGGGAGGATACTGAACGAAAAGGCTGTTTCCAGGAATGCCACACAGTGGGAGATAAAACAGGGCAGACCAGAAAATGTCCTGGAGGACTGTGGGTGCAGGTCACGGTGAGCCAGGAGCACACAGAGTTTTCTCTAAGGGGAGCTTCAGGGCTGCTTCGGTCTGATCCCCACATCGGAGATGAAAGCTCAAGTTTAACAGAGGAAATACGATTTACTGGGCAAACAACAGGCAGGATGAAAACATGAGATCCCCACACTTAATCCTTCTGATATCATCCATAATTCAAGCCCTGTTTCCTTTTGGAAAATGAATGAATGAATGAATGAGGTCCAAAGCCAGAAACACACTGACTCCAGAGGGGAAACCAAGGCAAAACAGACGGTTCTCTCCCCACTTCATCCCAGGCGTATCCTGGGCTAGCAAATGTGTTTTCTGTTGTTCGTTTGTTACATGCTATCAATCTAGGATTATCTACATCATTGTGAACCAGAAGAGTGTTGGCAGCGAAACCCATAGAGCCACATAAATATATTGAACTATGTACATTTGGGTCCAAACTGGAAACCAATGAGCAAGGGAAGCCAGTGTGTCAGTCTACACAGGCAGCCTCCTGGGACAGAGCAGTGGAGAAAGGTGGCAAGTATATCTGGAGGGGCAAACCCAGAAAGAAGAACTGAGGAAGGGACCCAGACCCTGGCAGAGGGAGGCATGGCAGCAGATGACACAGGAGGCAGAGGCAGGGACCAGACTGTGAAGATTTATAAAGCCTGATCTTCATCTTAGAGCAACGGGAGCCTTGGAAGGGCTTTAAGCAGAAGGGTATCAAGGACAGGTTTACATGTGGAAAGCTCACTCTGGCTGCTCCGTGGAGCGGAAAGTGGAGTGAAGACAGCAGAAGTATAAGCAAGTTGTGAAGCTTTTACACTGATCCAGGGGACTCAGACCAGAGGGCTGGTGGGGGAGGTGGGGAGAAGAAGGCAGCCCAGAGAGATCTCGTTGAAATACAGTGGCCTCAAATATGGACTGGATATGAGGTAGGGACTGAGGAAGGTCTCTAGACGAGGCCACAAGACAAGAGCTGAAAATGGGTGAGAGCTGGATTAGGAAAGGGGGCAGGGTCAACTAGCTAAGTGTGTAGAAGAGGCACACCCAGAAAGGACAAGTGATGAAAACTAGGACAATCTGCAGTGACTAAGACTCACTTAGTGTTTATTAAAGGAGGTGTCCAGACAGCTCTCAATTATGCAAGGTTATCTAATGCACTGATAAGGGTCGTGGTCCTCTGATTGCATGGGGCTCTGGCATTCATTCATTGACACCTTCACCAGCAAGTGGAAGGAGCAGGGAAGGGGCAGGATGAGCAGTTCACTTGGGCAGGTACTTCTCCTGGAGAAGATGGAAACTGAGTGGCCTCACCCACTAGAAGGGCCGGTTTATTGAGACTATTTAGTTTACAGAACAGCAATCCTCTCCCTGAAGGGGAGGGCTGCATATCATTGAAATTTACATCTCTGGCAACTTCCTACAACCATTCCTTAATGAATTAGTTAAACCATCAAGGCACCCAAATTGGTTCCTGTGATCTTTTCATCTTTCAGGTTGTTGGCCTTTAAAGTTTAGAACCAAAGTGAAGAGTATCCATAGCAGTGGGACGTTTGTATGAGCCTGGGGGAAGAGGGCTTTGAGAAATTACAGAATTTGAGAATTACAGAATTATAGAAATTACAGAAATGAGCCCAGGCTGCAGGGTTCTTTAGGTAGGTTTGCAACGACTTGTTGTTCTGTCTTTTGCAAAGTGTGTGGGCAGCAGCCACCGCTAGGCTTGGAGGTTATTTGGGTAGAAAGGGAGTCAGCCCTAAAGGACAATAAACCTTCTGTTGTACACTTGATGTGTTGAGTATGAAAACTCAAGGTAGATTTAGGTTTAGTACTAGTCAGGGTCTGGGCAGGAATCAAATAGCACCCTCAAAGGAGACTGAAAATAAATTAATGAAAAGACTACAAGAGTGTGGGCAGACTGGAGGTTCTGAGGGCAGGGAGAGGGAAAAACCGGTGTAATATAGGGACATTTTCAGGCCTTGGGAATTGTCCTGAATGGCATTACAAAGATAGATACAGGCCATTATATATCTTGCCATAACCTACAGAATTGGTTTACAGTGTAAACTTTAATCCACGTTTAGTGACAAAGCTCCAAAATGTGTTCATCAATTGCAATGAATATACCTGAATAATGAAGGATGTTGTTAATGTGGGAAGATGGTGGAGGTGTGGGGAGTGAGGCATATGGGAATCCCTTATATTTTTTAAGTAACATTTATGTAATCTAAGTATGTTTAAAATATATAAATATATATATATGTATTTTAAAAGGTAATCAGAGCCAAAGTGGTAAAGAAATATTGATTCCTAATTCCTAAAAAAAAAAGAGTGTTGTCAGGATTAAGGGAGGCCAGCAGGGAGGGTGATGTGCGCAGGCTATCTGCAAACCACCAGCACCTCTAAACGTGGAAGGGAAAGAGGAGGGAGTGGTTACTTAATCCTGTAGCTGTAGCAGAGACAGGGTATCTACAGGGAACCCAGCCCACTACAGCCTCTCCTTTTACAGGTGCTTCCCTGTAAGCAGATGACTGCATGCGTGGCTGATTGCATCTGCAGTCAACAAAAGAGACTGCCCTCAGTCATGTGGGCGGTCTCCTCATCCAGTCAGTTAGAGGTCATAAAAGCCAGAGCAGAGGAGTTTAGAATTTAGAAAGAAGAACTGATGCCTCAACTTCAGTCAGTCAGTTTCCCCTTGGGAATACAGACTTACTTACCTGACTTCAGAATCATCTTTATTGGAGTTTCCAGCATGTGGCCTGCTCTGCAGAGTTTGGACTTGCCAGATTTCCGAATCACCTTTATTGGACTTTCCAGTTTGCAGCCTGCCTAGAGTTCAGAATTGCTAGTCCCCATGTTAGCGTGAGCCAATTCCTCATAATAAACCTCTAAAATATATATAAACATCCTGTTGGTTCTGTTTCTCTGGAGAACCTTAATATACTTGGTATAGAGAAATATTTTCTAAATAAGACTAAAAAATAGTAACACATATAAGGCTGATAATTTGACTTCATCAAAAGCAAGAACTTCTCTATGAAGAGGAAACTATAAACAAAGTTAAAAGACAAAGGGAGAAAATATTTACAACAAAGGATCAATATCTAAAGTATGTAGAGGACTTCTACAAATCAAAAAGTAAATGAAAACGAATAACAATAAAAAAATTCTAAAGCTATAAAATGGCAATTCACAGGAAAGGAAACATCAGTGGCTCATAAAAACCTGAAAAGATGCTCAGTGTCACTAGTAATCAGAAAAATGGAAATTCAAAAATGAAGGAAATATCCTTTTTTTTTAATCTACTAAATTAGAAAAAATTAAAAAGGGCATAGGAGAAAATATACTTCCATAGCCACAGGTAGGATTATAACCTGGTATGATCATTTTGCAGAGTGATTTGACAGCGTCTATTAAAATGTTAAATATTCATACCCTATGATCCAGTGATTTCACTTCTCAGTATCTTCCTCTGAGAAACCCAGAAGGCAAGTCTAAGGCAGCAGTTTGTCTTTGTTTGCAATAGCGTATAGATGGAAATAATTTAAATGACCATCACAGGTAATTGGTAAATAAACTGTGGTTCACTCATATGTATGTGTGTGTGTGTATACATATGTATAGGAGTTGTTTATTTTAATGTTCTGTATGCACCAAGGAAAGGTCTCCAAAGTCTATTGTTAAGTGAACAAAAATCAAGCTATGGAATTACACATATATTATTTAATGAAAATATCATGCCTGCACCTATATATATGAGATAATATGTGTGATAAATATATCACACATACTATCTCCTATATAAAAAGACCAACATATTAAAAAAAAACCTTTTTTCTATGAGTATATATACATATGGATCTCTAAATGCATAATAATGTGTGGAAGACTACATATCAAACTCTTAATGAGAGTTACTTCTGGGGAGGAGAGGAGAATTGGAGATGGTTGTCAAAGGGAACTTCAACCTTATTTGTAATTTTTATTTTTTTAAATAGAATGTATTCTTTCTATGCCTTAAACTTGCCATGCTCCATCTTGGCTCATGTCCTTTCCTTTACCTGAAATGTTCTCACCACTATCAACATGGCTAACTCCTGTGTATCTTCTAGACCCCAGCTCAAATAACCCCCTTCCTCAGAAGAGCCTTCCCTGACCTGAGACTAGCCAGATCGCCATTACACATACCCCTAATGCAGCTATGGGTTATAATTTCCACTTAATTGACAGATTGAGACCTGTCTCTTTCCTCAAATGGTAGTTTCATGATGTTGGTGTGGTTGTCTGTCTCTATGAACCTGGCATTGTTTCCGACATGTAGGATCATCTCAAAAGAGATGCCCTTCTTTTTAATATGAGTAAGTGATGGCAAACCTTTTGGCACCTACACAGACTGAAGAAATAGAGATCCTAGAGATAGGTGTTGGGCTGACCAGAATATGGGTTGAACTAGATTGTTTTCTGACAGCCAGTGATTCTCTGATTTGGGGCATTCATGTCCTCTTGCCTCTTCCATCTGTGTGGGCCCTCTCCCCCCACGTGGCTCTGGCTTTTTCTAGTGTTGTTGTGCGCATGCCCACTCACATGCCAGTCCGTGGCCCTCTCCCCCCACGTGGCTCTGGCTTTTTCTAGTGTTGTTGTGCGCATGCCCACTCACATGCCAGTCCGTGGCCTGGCAGAACCCACCGGGGCCTCTCTGCCTCATGGCTCCATGCCCTTGTTTACCCTTGGGTCAGAAAACCTGGCCTTCAATTTCCAGGCATGAGTCTGACCAGATACAATAAAGCACTTAAAAGCCAGTTGGTCTCCTGGAAAGTCTTTCCTCCCACTAATTATTGGCAATGCAAATGAAGGATTAAATTACAAACAAGAGGGTTTGTTGAGAGGCTGAAGTTTTAAGAATTATCCCCAAGGTAATAAAACAGAAAGGGGAAACCTGAGCACACAGTCCTTCCTTTCATTGCCTCCCACTGTCCGGTCTGCCCACAATGCAGCATAAGTGATGGTGTAAGGCAGGGTTCTTAACAAGGGGTCAATGAGCTTGAGTTTAAATAAAAAATAAAATTATTCTTGTGGGGATGTGTAGGTGCCGGTGTGATATATTTATTAAATCATACACAGTATAGTGTGGACTTAGTAAGGGGTCCGTGATTTTCACCTGACTGGCAAAGGGGTCCAGAACAAAAAAGGTTAAGAACCCCTAGTGTAAGGACTAGGGGAGCCCAGGTGTAAAGAGATAATTGTCTATACCAGTTTTCAAACATTAGCATACATCAGGATCACCTGGGGGACCTTATTAACACACTATCTGGGCCCCCCCCTCCAAAGCTTCTTATTCAGTATATCTGGGTGGCGTCCAAGAATTTGTGTTCTCACCAAGTTCCCAGGTGCTGCTGATGCTGCCAGTCTCTGAGGACCACACTTTGAGAACCACTGAGTTACATTGTACTCCCTCCCGCGTACTCTAGCTCAGTGCCTCTCAAATTTAGCATGGGGATCAATCACCTGAGGATCTTGTTAGAACACAGATCCTGATTCAGTAAGTTGTAGTGGAACTTGAGTTTGTTCATTACTAATAAACTTCCAGGTGATGCTGAAGGTGCTGGTGCAAGGACCACATTTTGAGGAGCAAGGCTAGGGCAAGTCATCACCTTCTTGGGCCCTTGGCCTCTCTGATACAGATCTCTCCCTTCCTTTATGCCTTCCTGGGTTGTGGGATATTGAATAGGGAATATTTTGGAAGAACTTAGAGGAAGAGTTGGGTGCCAGGGACTACTACCCTAACTTATCCCAGTTCTTACTGGTCTAACAGGAATCCAAAGTCTGTATGCTGGAGGCAAATTTCTTCTCAGTTTCAGAAGGAAACTTGGCTTCCCTTTATCCCCTTCACTGACAGACTCTTATCCCAAATTCTCAAGGATGTGTCGACAGAGAAATTACAGACTCAGCTGTAATTTGGGGTCTTAGAATTGCAATTTGGGGGGCACAGATTCAAGTAGTAGCTTAAACGGTGTCCCTTCTTGGGGTTTCCAAGTAAGGGTTTTTGAAGAAAAAGGAGAAAATTACATAAATTGTCTGTAAAGAATCATGATTGGTGGATATATCTGGGGCTTTCCAAAGGTCCTTCAAACTAGTTTACTGGCTTCTTTATCTTATAGTTGGTTCGTGGCATCCAGATGTCCTCAGAAACACTGTTGCTTTGGGGTTTTGCATATCTTGGCAGTTGGTAGTATCTGGCTGAGATGTGCATAAGAGGACCTTCCTGAATGGCCTCCCCGGCTCCATTTTGACTCTCTTAGCCATAGTGACTCTCCTTTGTTCCACCTCTTTTCTCAGATGACAAAAGGAAATATGCTGGAAGAGACCCAGTGGCAGAATTTTACTACCAGGTCAGACAAGTGGAAAACATCTCTCTACTGGAAATTAGGGCTCCATGAAGCTTAAAAGTATACAGCTTCCTTAATGTGGAAAAGTAGGACTTTCTCTGTTATCAAGGAACTTTTGCATTACAGCCTATTGTTGAAAAGCACGAGCTGTGGGGCTAAACAACATGACCTCATAGCCCAGCTATGCCACTTACTGTCTGAGTCACCTTGGGCATGACAAGTAACCTCCAGGAGCCTCGATTTCCACATCAAGGAAATGGGGTGATAGTCCCTATCTCAATAGCTTATTGTGGAGCTTTAAATGAAATAGCACAGAGCTTGGCACTTAGTAAGTACTTATTGAATGACAGTTATTGTTATTTTTAAGTAGGAGTTGCTAAGTATATAGAAACAGAATCCATATCAAGAGGAAGGTGGGCAGCTTGATAGTCTAGAGAATAAAACAATACGGTTGCTTGGCCACTGGGATTTCCCATTCTTGCCCTAGCTCAGTGCCTGTCCCATGGAGATATTCAGTAAATATTTGTTGAATGGAAGGAATGGTCCATACAAGTCTGGGTAGATTAGGAGACAGAAGTGATTTGAGCTTGTGGAAATTGTCCTAAGGTAAAGAAGTATTGGACCTCCTGAATGCCGGGGTGGGGACTATCAGACACAAGGTGACTTTGCCCAGTTTACTCATAAAATCAGTCAGTACCACTCCTTCACAGGGTTATTGTGAGAAACACTTGACAATGCATGTGAATATATTGGTTAATTGTAAACCGCAAGTCAAGCGGTAGTTATTTTTATTAAAGTGGAACAAGTACCTATCAGATCCTTTGGACTGTGACAACTTCATGATGAAGCTGACAGTAAGTTTCTAGCCCTCAGGTTTTGATAGTGTGAAAAGAGTTGGGAGATCACTCTGGAGGTTACTCTTACCCAGGTCTGAGCCAGGTATCACAAACTGTCACAGTATGCAAAGCCTCAAGCAGCAGTGTCCCCAAACCTCAAGACATCCAGACCGTCACACAAGCCCCAAGATAAAGAACTCATTTTACCTCAAGGACAACTAGAGGATCCCAAATACTGACCAACCACAACCACAAACTTCTCTAATCTTCTTTTCTTTTAAAAACCCTTGCCTGGAAATGCCATGATGGGGCACAATTTTGGGATGCTACCTGAATCTGTGCTCCCCCGATTGCAATTCTAAGACTCTGAGTAAATGCCTTTGTTGCCTTGCAGCTTATTTTGTTATTTCTCAGTTGGCAATACATTGGATTTGCCTTTTAGGCTGACTCTCATCTACCAGAAAAACTCTGGGCTTCTTAATATCGTTTGCTAAATAGGAAATGAGCCTCCTCAGAAGGTCTGAGTACAGGTGGGTGCTCAGGTGAGGCCATCTGAGAAGGGCCCACTTTGGTTGACAAGGGAGGAAGCCCGTGAGCCTGGCTGGCAAGGGAACAGCACACCCATCCCCCTTCCTATCCTTTCCTCAGTCGAACGCATCTCATTTATTGTTAATGCTGTTTCCACTGACTCATTTGCAAAAATCCTGAATAAAACATCAGAGCAGGGTGCGGAGGGGCAGCCTTCTCTCTCTTCCGTTACCACTCCTGCCACATCCCTTCCCTGCTTCCCTTTCCTCCAGTCCCTTTTCCCTTCATTACTCTGATTAACTATCTTTATCTAATTGGCTTGTCATGAAACAGCCAAATAGGACTCCTGAGCCCTTGCAGGGATGGTGAGGGAGGCAACTCAGGCAGGTCCAGGATTTGTTTTTGCCTTTGTTTTCCTGGATGGGGGAAGAAAAAGCAAACACTGAATTTTCCTGACTTTACAGGGGAGATCTGGGAAGTGGCTGTTCAGCTCAGCGCAGGGAAATGCCTCAGCCCACAGGAGAGTGTCAGAGGGATAGCCTGGAGCCGACCAATCAACTCAAGTGAAGCCCTGTGCAGTGTGAGATGGCAAAGTTGCTACTGCAGGTATGTAACACTAAGTGGAGAGGCAAGCCTGTGCATAATCCTGAGGTGGAGGCAGGTTAGGAAAAGCACTGCCACAAAGACATGGAATGAGCATAACTCTCAATCCAGAAACACAGGTATCCAGGGAACCTAGCTTCTGTTATTTTCTCTAGTTTAACTGAATTTCAATCCAGGACCCCATTTGGCTAGGGCAGAGGAGAACTTAAACTCAGTCTTCCCAAGGTTCCCTACCTCTCCTCCATGACAGGTCAGAGTTTGGGGTCTTAGGCAGTGCTGGGGCATTGGTGGCAGATGGTTCAAAAAGCAGCTGAGGAGCTGGGTATTTATAGACAATTAGAGGAATGTTAGAAGGAGATTGCTGGGTTAATTGCAGAACTGTTAATGTCCTACAAGGCAATAAACCATAAACTTTAGGGTAATCTTTTCTATTCAGCATGATTTCCATCTCTACTAGACAAAAATCTATAAGTTAACATGTAACTTGAATAAATCAATAGAAGAAAGTGAGTCAAAGCACATTCCCCCAAATAATTACATTACCCTCGGGAGGCCTGTTAAACAATGACCCTGTTTGATATGGAAAGAACATGCCCAGTCACCTTTTTGCCCTATTTTCCTTTAACATTCCTTTTGGTCTTGAGACCCACATCACCCTTTCCATTCTACCCTTCCCTTTCCTCATTCCTGGGACAATCAATTTATAGCCTATAGATGCTGGGGGAGGGAAGTCCACTTTCCACCACTGAAACTGGCTGGGACATTTTGTCTTTATCCATGAATTTTTTTTTCCTCTGAGACTAAATTTTGAAAATGCAAGGCAGGTGAAACTCATGGTTTTGCCTTCTGCTCTACCACACCTCTTCTTTGTGGCAATAAACATCTTGCTGTATCTACCTGCTTGAATGAGGGAAGGGACAGAAGAATGGAAAATTTTGGGAGGAGAAAAAGCAGAAACAAAAATTTTTCCCAGCCATGGGCAGTACATCAGGTATACAAGTACTGAGAAATTGCAACTGAGTGGGGATTCAGGGAAAGATTTGTGGAGTAGGCTGAATTCGAACTGAGCCTTGGAGAGGAGGAAAAGAATGTCTCAGTTTAATGAGCATTTCAAACCGAGGGGGCGGTTAAAAGGAAAGTTCAGGGGTCATGGGAGTTCAGGAAGGAGTTGAGGAATTGTGAGGTTAGGAATGTAAGAGGGTGATCATCATGAACTTGGAAGTGCCTGAGGAAAATGACAAGATAAGGGTGGAAAGAGAAACAAAATGAGACAATGAAATCTCCAATAAAAGCTGGAGTGTCCTAGATGCTGGAAAATCATGTAAGGAATGAGGAAAGGAACCAGAAGTCTTCGTGGGAAGTAGTTTGGGGAAGTGAAGAGAGCACTGGAATACCTATATCTCAAATCCCAGCTCTACTATATGCCCCAAATCTAACAACAGTAAGATCACTTACATGAAAGTGCTCAAAGCTGTAAAACACCCCACACATTCAAAGGATTTGTTTGTCATTGGTGTCACTATTACTCAGGTGATAAAACCTCACTGAAAAAACAACCCTGAAGTATGTCCTACACTGTCTGCCTGTGCCCAGAACCTGGTCTGAGAAGGAAACTCTGGAGTAATCTGCTAATAAGTTGACTTTTTATTCTCTTTAAAATCTTTGCTAAGTAAGAAGCTAATTTATTGATTATCATTTCATTGATTATTATGGAGTTTGGACTTTTGAAAACATGTTTATTAGCCATTCACTAATTCTTTTTTTAAAAATTTCCTATATAAATACTCTTCCCATTTTTCTCTTAGGATTTTAGCATTTTCATATCAATTAATATGAGTTTCATATAGTAGAGATACTAACCTTTTGATATACTTTGGTACTTAATTTTAACTTTTTATTTTAAATTAAAGATGCAGAAAATCCCTCAAAACATATGAAAAGCTTAATTAATTTTTGTAAGGTGAGAACCCTAATTACCACGATGATAGAGCTTTGCCAGCCACCCTGAAGCACTCCATGTCATGTGCCCTACCCCATCACAACCCCCTCCTCCCAGAAGTAACTGCTATCTCGATTCTTACAGCAACCACTTCCTTGTGTTTCTTTACAGTTTTATCTCACAAAAGTGCATCCCCCCTGCAAAGTACATTCCTAAGACACCATAATTTAGCCTTGCCTATTTTAAAAATTTTACTATGTGTTTTAAGTCTTTCTAACCTATAGGTTGCACCTCAACTCCCCCTTACTCTTACTAATTTTCTATTTAAGACGCTGGACCTTTTAAGCTGTAAAGTTTCCCTCAGTCTGGCTTTTGCTGATTGCATATTCAAGGAACAGTTCAGCATGTTCCTTTGAGCTCTGTATTTCCTGCATATTGGTAGTTGGATCCAAAGGCTTGATTAGACTTAAGATTGATCCCTTTGGCAAGATTAGAGACGGTGGTGTGTTTTTCATCAGGAGGCACATTATGTCTGCAGCCCTCTCTTTTTGTGATGTTAGCAGCTGTTGATGTTCAATGCCTACATCCATTAATTCACTAGGGTTGCAAAATGGTGATGTTCTAATTCTATCATTTCTTTTCCATTTATTAGTTGGAATACTTCCATAACGAAATGTTTCCTCTATCTACAGTTTAATTACTCAATGATATAGTTCACAAAGGAAAGGCAAGGTAAATGCTAGATTCTTTTTCTCTATCAATTTTTAGTAAAACGAATAGTTTCCTTTCATCCTCCAAAATTGGCCAGTTAGGTTTTCTTTTTCACAATATCATTATGAACCCATGGATTAAAACATATCTGATGGGTTTAAAGGCATTGCCATCGCACTTTATTGAAACTCAAATTGTCCCAGTTTTGGCAGTGGGAACCTCTTCAACTTGCTTCAATAGGACCCTCATAGTCTTTTTTTTTAAACTTTATTTTGTACATTTAATAATTGAAAATATAAACAATAATTTAAAAAGAAAAAGAAAATAAAGTTATACAGTTGAATAAAAGTATACATTTCATAATAAAATGTACTGGATACATATAAATTTTTGTGCGTGTATGAATCACACAATATGCTACACAATATATTTGGTTCATAGTAATGCAGTCATACACTATTTGCCCTTTTGTGTCTGGCTTACTTCACTCAACATAATGTCCTCCAGGTTCATCCATGTTGTCATATGCTTTACAACTTCATTTCTTCTTACAGCAGCAGAATATTCAATTGTGTGAATGCATCACAGTTCATTTATCCATTATTGGTTGGTGGACACCTGGGCTTTTCCAACTTTTGGCAGTGGTGAATAACACCGCTATGAACATAGGTGTGCCGATGTCTATTTGTGTCACTGCTCTCAGTTTTTCTGGGTATATACCCTGTAGTGGTATTGCAGGGTCATGTGGCAAGTCTGCATTCAACTTCTTTAGGAATTGCTGAACAGTCTTCCACAGTGGCTGTACCATTCTGCATTCCCACCAACAGTGACTAAATGTTCCTATCTTTTCACATCCTCTGCAACACTTGCAGTTCTCTGTCTTTTTAATAGTGGCCATTCTGATAGGTTTGATTTGCATTTCCCTAATCATTAGTGATGCTGAACATTTTTTCATGTGTTTGTGTTTTTTTTTGCCATTTGTATTTCTTCTTTGGACAAATGTCTATTTATGTCTTTTGCCCATTTTTAAAATTGGGTCATTTGTCTTTTTATTGTTGAGTTGAAACATCTCTATATATCCTAGATATTAAACCCTTATCGGACATATTATTTCCAAATATATTCTCCCATTTAGTTGGCTTCCTTTTTCCCCCTTTTAACAAAGTCTTGTGAGGTGCAAAAGTTTTTAGTTTTGAGGAGGTCCCATTTGTCTATTTTTTCTTTTGTTGCTTGTGCTTGGGGTATGCGGCTGGTGCGGCTTGCACCCCGATGCTGACGGGGGGTTTGGAGGGGTCAGACTAGACCGCAGTGGCGTCTGATGCTACGGCAGACAGCATCAGAGGGGCTCTCAGGCGTGGAGGACGCACGGCAAGGGGAGGAAGAATGCCGCGGAGACCAGGTCTGTGCGCAAGTCCGTTTTATTAAGGAAGTGCAGTGGGTTATATAGAGAATGAGGAGGGCGGGGTAGAGCAGGAGGAGTGAGGGCTACGGGGCGGCTGGGGATCGGCAGAAGCTTGTGGGCGGTCTTGTGGTCTTGTGCCATTAGCTGTTACTAGGGAAGTGGGCAGATTTCAGGTTATGGTGCAACAGGGGTATAAGGTCCAAGAGACCACCACCTACTACAAGGTCTTGAAGATGTTTTCCTACATTTTCTTCTAGTAGGTTTATGGTCCTGGCTTCCATATTTAGGTCTTTGATCCATTTTGAGTTGATTCTTATATAGGGAGTGAGATAGGGTCCTCTTTCATTCTTTTGGTTATAGATATCCAATTTTACCCACACTGTTTGTTGAACAGTCTGTTTTATCCCATTAACATGGACTTGGTAGGTTTGTCAAAAACCAGTTGGCTGTTTGTTTATTTATTACCAGGTGAGGGTTTATTTCTGGATTCTAAATCCTATTCTACTGGTTGATGTGTCTAGCTTTATACCAGTACCATACTGTTTTGACCACTGTAGCTTTGTAGTATGTTTCAAGGTCACACAGTGAAATTCCTCCCATGTCACTCTTCTTTTTTAGAATGTGTTTGGCTATTTGTGTGCACTTTCCATTCCAAATGAATTTGGTAATTGCCTTTTCTCATTCTGTAAAGTGGGCTGTTGGAATTTTGATTGGTATTGCATTGAATCTATAAATCAATGAAGGATTGACATCTTCACTATATTTAGTGTCCCAACCCATGAACACAGAAGTCCATTTGTTTAGGCCTTCATTAATTTCTTCATTAATTTCTTTTAGCATTGTTTTGTAGTTTTCTGCATATAAGTCCTGTACTTCTTTGGTTAAGTTAATTGCTAGGTATTTGAGTCTTTTTGTTGCTATTGTAAATGGAATTTCCACCCTGATTTCCTCCTCAGATTGTTCAGTACTAATGTACAAAAACATTACTGGTTTTTGTGTGCTGATCTTGTATCTTGTCACTTTGCTGAAATCTTTTATTAGTTCAAATAGCTTTGTCATGGATACTTCCAGATTTTCTAAATACAGGATCATGTCATCACAAACAGAATTTTACTTTCTCTTTTCCTATTTGGATGCCTTTAATTTTCTTTTCTTGTCTAATTGCCCTAGCTAGAACTTCTAGTACAATATTGAATAACAATGGTGACAGTGGGCATCCTTCTCTTGTTCCAGATCTTAGAGGGAAAGCTTTCAACTTTTCCCCATTGAGTATGATGTTAGTGTGGGTTTTTCATATATGCCTTTCATCATATTGAGGAATCTTCCTTCTATTCCTATCTTATGAAGTGTTTTTATCAAAAAAGGATACTGGATTTTGTCGAATGTCTTTTCTGCATAGATTGAGATGATCATGTGTTTTTTCCTTCAATTGGTTAATGTGGTATATTATGTTGATGGGTTTTCTATGTTGAACCAACCTTGCACGCCAGGATTAAATCTCTCTTGGTCATGATGTATAAGTCTTTTGATATGCTGTTGGATTCTATTTGTAAGTATTTTGCTGAAAATTTTTGCATCTATGTTCATTAGAGAGATTGGTCTCTAATTTTCTTTTCTTGTAGTATCCTTGTCTGGCTTTGGTATTAGGGTGATGCTGGCTTCATAAAATTTGTTGGGTAATTTTCCCTCCTCTTCAATTTTTTGGAAGAGTTTAAACAGGATTGGTATTCTTTTTGAAATGCTTGATAGAATTCACCTGTGAAGCCATCTGGTCCTAGACTTTTCTTTGCTGGGAGATTTTTTTTTTTCTTAAGATTTATTTAAGGAAACAGACTTGGCCCAGTGGTTAGGGCGTCCGTCTACCACATGGGAGGTCCGCGGTTCGAACCCCGGGCCTCCTTGACCCGTGTGGAGCTGGCCCATGTGCAGTGCTGATGTGCGCAGGGAGTGCCGTGCCACACAGGGGTATCCCCGCGTGGGGGAGCCCCAAGCGTAAGGAGTGCGCCCCGTAAGGAGAGCCGCCCAGCATGAAAGAAAGTGCAGCCTGCCCAGGAATGGCGCCACCCACACTTCCCGTTCTGCTGACGACAACAGAAGCGGACAAAGAAACAAGATGCAGCAAATGGACACAGAGAACAGACAACCGGGGGAGGTGGGGGGAATAAAATAAATAAGTAAATCTTTAAAAAAATAAAAAAAGATTTATTTAATTTATTTATCCTTCCCTACCCCTCGCCCACCCCATTGTTTGCAGTCGCTCTCTACTTTTTGTGTCCATTTGCTGTATGCTCTCTGTGTCTGTTCATCTTCTTTTTAGGAGGCACCAGGAACTGAACCTGGGACCTCCCATGTGGAGAGAGATGTTCAATCGCTTGAGTCACCTCAGCTCCCTGGTTTGTTTTGTCTCTCATTATCTTTCCTCCTTGTGTCTCTTTGTTGCATCATCTTGTTGTGTCAGCTTGCCAGGCCTGCCCATCCTGCCTGCTCACCTTCTCCAGGAGGCACCAGTAGCTGAACTAGGACCTCCCATGTGGCAGGCAGAAGCCCAATCACTTGAGCCACATCTACTTTCCAGACTGGGAGAATTTTGATGATAGATTCAATCTCTTTAAATGTGATTGGTTTGTTAAGGTGTTGTATTTCTTGTTGCATCAGTGTAGGCTGTTTGTACATTTCTAGGAATTTGTCCATGTCATCTAGGTTGTCTAGTTTGTTGGCATACAGTTCCTCATAATATCATCTTATGATCCTTTTTAGTTCTGTAGGGTCAGTTGTAACATTGCCCCTTTCATTTCTGATTGTACGTGTTTGCATCTTCTCTCTTTTTTTCTTTATTAGTTTAGCTAGGGGTTTGTCAATTTTATTGATCTTCTCAAAGAACCAGCTTTTGGGTTTTTTTAATTTTCTGTATTGTTTTTTGTTCTCAATTTCATTTATTTCTGCTCTAATCTGTTCTTTCTTTCCTTTTGCTTGCTTTGGGATTGGTTTGCTGTTCTTTTTCTACTTTCTATAGTTATTCAGTTAAATCTTTGAGTTTCGCTTTCTTGTCTTTTTAAAAATAGGTGTTCAGGCTATAAATTTCCCTCTCAAGACTGCCTTTGCTATATGCCAAAAGTTTTGATAAGTTGTGTTCTTGTTTTCATTTGTCACAATATATTTACTGAATTCACTTGCAATTTCTTCCTTGACCCACTGATTTTTAGGAGTGTATTGTTTAGCGTCCACACATTTGCACATTTACTTTTTTTCCTATTATTAATAATTTCCTATTATTTCATTCCACTGTGATCTAAGAAGGTGCTTTGTATATAACATCAAACTTTTTATATTTATTGAGAGCCGCATTGTACCCTAACATGTGATTTATCCTGAAGAAAAATCCATGGGCACTTGAGAAGAATGTACGGCCTCCTGAGTTTGGATGCAGCATTCTGTATATGTCTGTTAGGTCTAACTCATTTATCATATTTCTCAAGTTCTCTGTTTCCTTGTTGATCTTCTGTCTAGTTGTTCTCTCTAATGATATGAGTGGGATGTTGAAGTCTCCAGTGATTATTGTGGAGATGTCTATTTCTCCCTTTAGTTTTGCCAGAGTTTGCTTCATGTGTTTTGAGGCACCCTGGTTAGGTGCATAGATATCTATGACTGTTCTATCTTCCTGGTGGATTGTACCTTTTATTAATGTATAATGTCCTTCTCTATCTCTTATAACTTTTTTGCATTTAAAGTCTGTTTTGTCCAATATTAGCATAGCTACTCCTGCTCTTTTTTGGTTACTATTTGCATGGAGTATCTATTTCCAACCTTTTACTTTCAGCCAGTTTGTGCTCCTGAGTCTAAGGTGAGTTCCTTTAAGCAGCATATGGATGGCTCATGTTTTTTAAAATTTGTTCTGTCAGTCTGTATCTTTTGACTGGAGACTTTAATCTGTTCACATTCAATGATATTACTGCAAATGCATTCTTTACTTCCACCATTTTATTCTTTGGTTTTCATATGTCATATCATATTTTTGTCTGTGTTTTTACTTTTTTGGCTATCCTTTCTGCTATTCTTACTTTTATACTCTCCTTCAGGTCTCTCTCTCCTGTCTTTTTCTTACAGGTTCTAAGGTTCTCTTTAATATTTCCTGCAAAGGTGGATTCTTTTTTATGAACTCTCTTATTTACTGTTTATCAATGTTTTATACTCACCTTCATATTTGAAGGACAGTTTTGCTGGGTGAAAAATTCTCAGCTAGCAGTTCTTCTCTTTCAATATCCTAGTTGTTCATATGATTGTCTTCTCGCCTCCATGGTTTCTGCTGGAAATCCACACTAAGTCTCTCTGAGCATCCCTTGTATATGATGGTTTGCTTCTCCCTTGCTGTTCTGAGAATTTTCTCTTTATCTTTGACATTTGATGATCTGAATAATATGTGTCTTAGAGTAGGTCTATCAGGATTTATTCTGATTGGGGTGCTTCTTGAAATTGTGAATTCATTTCTTTCATGAGATTTGGGAAATTTTCAGCTATTATTTCCTCAGATACTCTTTTTTTTTTTTTTTTAAAGATTTATTTATTTAATTTCCCCCCCTCCCCTGGTTGTCTGTTCTCGGTGTCTATTTGCTGCGTCTTGTTTCTTTGTCCGCTTCTGTTGTCATCAGCAGCACGGGAAGTGTGGGCGGCGCCATTCTTGGGCAGGCTGCACTTTCTTTTCACACTGGGCAGCTCTCCTCACGGGCGCACTCCTTGCGCGTGGGGCTCCCCCACGCGGGGGACACCCTTGCGTGGCACGGCACTCCTTGCGCGCATCAGCACTGCGCATGGCCAGCTCCACACGGGTCGAGGAGGCCCGGGGTTTGAACCACGGCCTCCCATATGGTAGACGGACGCCCTAACCACTGGGCCAAAGTCCGTTTCCCTCCTCAGATACTCTTTCTGCCTCCTTTCCCTTCTCTTCTCCTTCTGAAACTCCCATGACATGAATATTGTTGCATTTCATGTTGTCATTCAACTCTCTGAGCCCCTGCTCAATTTTTTCTATTCTTTCCTCTCTTCAATTTTAGCTGTTCTGTCTTTCGTATTCTTTTTTTTTTTTTTAAAGATTTATTTATTTATTTCATTCCCCCCCCCCCCGCCTCCCCCGGTTGTCTGTTCTCTGTGTCTATTTGCTGCGTCTTGTTTCTTTGTCTACTTCTGTTGTCATCAGCAGAACGGGAAGTGTGGGCAGCGCCATTCCTGGGCAGGCTGCACTTTCTTTCGCACTGGGCGGCTCTTCTTATGGGGCACACTCCTTACGCTTGGGGCTCCCCCACACAGGGGACACCCCTGCGTGGCACAGCACTCCCTGCGCACATCAGCACTGCACATGGGCCAGCTCCACATGGGTCAAGGAGGCCCGGGGTTCGAACCATGGACCTCCCATGTGGTAGACGGACACCCTAACCACTGGGCCAAGTCGGTTTCCCTCTTTAGTATTCTTATTTTTTCTTCTATAATTTCTAGTCTGCTGTTCTATTCCTCTAATGTGTTTTTGACCTCACCTATTGTGTCTTTCATTTCCATGAGCTCTGTTACTTTTCTGTTCAGGATTTCAAATTTTTCTTTGTGCTTGCTCAATGTCTTCTTGATGCCATTTATCTCTTTTGCCATATTGTCTTTCAACTCATTAATTTGGTTTTGGAAATTTGTGCGTATCTTACTAATTAGTTCTCTCAAATCCTGCAGCTCTTCTGGGGCTTTGATATAATCCTTTTTTTTTTTTTTGCTGATGTCTAGGCATCTGATGAGGATGTAGTTTATTCAGATGCTCGATTTCTTTCTCTTTATAGAGATTTTGTGGCAGGACGCCTGGTGTTACCGCTGCTCTTTGATTCTTGGCTCTACCTGAATCGTTAGGATTGTCCCTGTTAGTTGCTCAAAACTGGGCTCTGGACCCAATATGTGGTTGCAGACCTGCTTCCTAGGGCCTCAGGAGGGAGGCTCTAAACGCCAGAGAAAGCCTCTTATTTTCTCACATGCACTTCCTTGATCTGCCAGCAGATGGCGCTCTTTGACAGCCCTCTCAGTTTAGTGCCTGGTGGGGGGAGTGTGTTTGTTGCAACACTGACTGGATCACAGTCCCTGTGTCTGCAGTATAGACAGTTAGGAAGCAACACAACTTCCTCCCGGGAGGCTAAGAGCCTTGTAATTCAAACTTTCTCAGAGGCAGTTCTCCAGCATTCTCCGGTAGCCCCCTCCCTTTCCCCAGTGGGAAATATTTCTGCTCCCCTCTGAGTCCTCAACAATCAGTCCCGGTGAGAAGAGGAGGAGATTGGGAGGGTCTTATATCTTTAGCCCCTTGCCGGCTCCCAAGGCAAATAATGGTCTAGCCCCATGCAGCCTGGAAAGGTTCATGGGACAAATTTGTGGGTCAAGACCTGAGTCAGCCTTCGGCTATGTCCCCCTCTCTCCCCCTTTCCTGGGGCGTACTCAGCAATCCGTCCTGGCTAGAAGAGAGGGAGATTGAGAGGCTCGGATTCCTCCAGTTCAGTGCCGGCTCCCAGGGCAAACCATGGCGCAGTTCCACCCAGCCTGGGAGGGCTCCTGGGACACCGCAGACCAAATCTGTGGGTCAGAAGCTGAGTCAGCCTTAGGCTGTGACCCTCTCTCTCCCCCTTCCTGGGATGGTGGCCCCTGGAGCCCCCTTTGCCTGTAGCCACAGGTCCAGACCATAAGTCTTAGTGTGGGGAAGGGTGCTGGCCTCAGCAGCCTCTGGGTTCAATCCACGTTCTGTCGTTGATTCTCCTCCTTTGTCCCTCTCTCCTCTGGGTGGCATCCAGCCTTCACCTGGTGTCCTAGAGCCTAGAAGATCTTTTTCCAGGGGGTTTCAGCTGTCCTCTCCCTCCTAGTCCTTATTACCATCTTTCCTATCTGGAATAACAACATGCTCCAAGCTTAATTAATACACTTCCTGCCCCAGACCATTTCTCCAAGAATCCCTGATTTCTTTTAGTGGGAAATGGTATTTCAAGACCTCATTCTGGCACTAGGGATGCTCACTGCTACTTTACTATGGCCTTAGTATTTGGTTTTAGGCCTTTCAGTGGACAGAGCTAAGGAACTAGGGAAAAATACCTGCCTGTCTACCTCTCTGTCAACCTCTCTGTATAACTGTCTGTCTCTCTACAGTCAGTTCTGCCATTCTGCTAATTTTGAAAATGCAAATTTGCTTAAACATGATTGGTATATTGGGGAACAATTTGAGTATAACACAAATTTCACATTTTGCCTATGGGCAATTTTTTTTAAATTTTATTTATTTTTTGAAGATGCTTTAGATTACATAAATGTCACATCAAAAATATAGGGGATTCCCATACCCACACCATCCCCCCACACACACACTTTCCCACATTAACAACATCTTTCATTAGTGTGGTCCATTTGTTGCAATTGAATGCCTATTGAATCATTGCTACTAACCATGGACTATAGTTTACATTATAGCTTATACTTTGCCCCACACAATTTTATAGGTTTTGACAAAATGTGTAATGGCCTGTATCCATCATTGCAATGTCATGCAGGACAATCCCAGTGTCCCCCAAAATGCCCCCATATGGGCAATTTTATCCAGGAGAAATACTAGGAGAGCACAGAAAACTGCACCCTAATGAACCAAGATATGCAGAAAAACAAGGAGAAAAAAAAATCAGGGATAACCTTTTTTGCAATCAAAGACAAAGCACAATCTATATGCAAAGACGTTGAATGGAAATCTCCAGATCCTGCAAAAGTGGCTCCTCATAGCGCTGGTAGTGCCTGGTTTAGTGGTTTCAAGCACGTCGACAATTTCCCAAAGCTTTTAGCTGTTGGGCAAAGCTGCAAGTGCAGATGAGAAAGCAGCACAAGGCTTTCCAACAGTGATACAGAAGTAAACTCAAGAAAAAGGCTATACATTCGATCCAGTTTTCAATTTTGATGAAACAAGTACCTATTATAAATACGTGCCTCAAAGGGCCTCTATCTCCAAAGGGCCTTCAAACACGACCCAGGATATAAGATACAAAAACTCGCTTAGCTGTTGGGATTTGGAGCCAGTGCCCATCAGAGGACAAGAAGACACACCCATCTGCAGCTGGTGTTACAAATTTCCTTCTAATTTCAGATACGCCCCTCCTTCCACCACTGCACAACAACACACAAGCTGCAACCCTCTCAATGTCCACTCCAACAAGCGATCTTCAGACCTTTTCAAGGCAAAACAACATATTTATTATAGTATTATAAAAATTCTTGACCATTCTGTACTACCGTTTTTATTAGATTTGTGTTTTAATGTGTCACTGACCGAGTTTTTGAGTGTTGTGTCTTTTTCCTCATTTTCCCCATATGCCCCATATTTTTACTGCATGATTTTGCATACTGCAATGATTTCTAGAAACACGTCATTTTATACCAGAACTGAACATACACATACACACGTGTTACACCAATTCATACTGATACTTCCAATTCAATTTCAGTATTATCAGGATTTTACCTAGCTTCATCTGTATCTCCTTTCTTTCATGCCCCAAACCGTGGTTCTCAAGAGTTGAGGGAATGAGAGAGAATTCAATAATTATGCACTTGCTTTATGCCATCTTACACACACCGTGACCCCTAAATCACAGCACAAATACTACCAGGGCCGATATAATCACTGAGCACTCCCCTGGAGGGGACCCCTGGCTGGCCAGTTTCGAGAGATGGTAGGGGTAGATTGCTCCAGCCCCTTCAGGCCTCACCACAGAGCTCAGGTGCTACTGGATTGGGCAGAATCCCTCCTGGCTCAACTGCTGCTCCCAGCCTCGCCTGCTGGGCTTGCCATTTGTCTATTTTGGGGCTGTCCTATTCTCAGATCTGTCAGACTTTCCCCTCCCTTCCCTCAGCTTCTTCTGGCAGAGATGCAGATCGTGAAGCTACTGGTGTTTTTCTCCACCTGCTTGGACTTGGGAGCGCATGGGGATAACTTGTCACCTAACACTGTTGTCAGTGTCGTCCATAGGTTTTTAATTTTTGCTGTCTAATTGCTCTGTTTTCATGTGGGAATTCTGGGAGATTAAAAAACTATGCCACTGTTAACTGCTATGTTCTCAGAATCTCTCCTTAGTAACCTTCTTTTTTTCACAGTTTGCCTTTGAATATGAATGTCGTTTTATATATATACACACACACACACAAATGTTTTCAATTTTTATTTAGCCAAATCTATGTGATCTTTCTCCATTGTTTTTGTGCTTAAAAAGTCTTCTGCCATCCAGATATTAGAAAAACTGCTTCTATAATTTCTTCATTTTGTATGTATTCCTCTCTTATTCATCTCACCCATTTGAAAATTATTTTGTAAAATGCTGTGGGAGAAAAATCTAAGTTTATTATTTTTTTCTAAAACAAAATTTTCCAACTCCATTTACTGACTCAACCATTCTTTTCCTGTAGTACCAATTCGTATTTCTTCCTTTATTATTGATCAATTTCTTCTAAATATCAAGGTCTATACCTAGGCTATTTTTTTGATAGGTCTGTCTATTCTTGTAATTGTATGATGGTGCTTATTTATTTTAGCTTAATGGTATATTTTGATATCTAGAATTGCATGTTCCTTCTGACTGATTTTCTTTTATAAAAAAATTTTAAGGTATTTTCACTCACATTATCTCAATGAATTCCGGAGAGGGAAAGGCCAAAGCCAAATTTTTAGGTAGCCCTTTTGTCCCCTAACAATTGCTTTGACTTATTTAAACTAAAATTGTTTGACCTCTTCCAAATGGTGTGTAACATTCCAGGAGGTTCTATCTGCGATTGTACCTCAGGAAGGTTTGGCTAATGACAGCTTATTCAAAGTAGGGCAAGCAAGGTTGGTTAAAAGTTGAGGGCCTGATATCAAACCTGCTCAGCAGAATGCGTGGAAAGCCATGGAGCTGGGGCTACCATCTGACAGCCAGGGTTTAATCAGGCAGACGAGACATATTGTGCTAAAATATTTGGCCACTCAGGCTGATTCAGGAAATTGGTCAGCACTGGTGGGGCCCAAGACGGAGAAGAGGTCCATCCACAGGTAACGAGAACCTAGCACCAAGCTTCAGTTCAGAGCATGTACTTCTGGTAGCAAGTATCACACATTTGCAAGACAGCGGGGTGGAACAGGGACTGTCATATGAAGCCATAGAACAGAACAAGGCTAATGTAATTACAAGGAGCTCTAATCCATAATCTTGATCTCTCAAGGTTGCTGAAACCAAATGAATTGTGCAGTCACAAGCCAGCCTTAGCAACACAACGTATTTGCATTCTGGAGCTGATGTTTTTTCAACACGAGACTTTCAGCCTTGACCTTGTGAGGTGAGGGCTGACAGCTTGTAAATGCCTTCTCTTGTCTTCCTGAGACAAAAACAAAAATTTCATATGCCCAATAAATGTAATTTAGACTCCCATCTTGTAAATAAACTTAGAAAAATATTCTGGAATAGCTCATAGAAAACATCAGCCTAGAGGCTCAGCTGAGATTCAGTAGATTTTATGTGTAACCTTTTGTTTAAAGGGATAGAAGAAGTCAAATAGTAAAACTCAGACTTCAGGAAGATGCAGAGATACTAAATGGGAGCAGGCTGCTCATATCTGTTGGC
Organism: Dasypus novemcinctus; assembly: GCF_030445035.2. NCBI lineage: Eukaryota > Metazoa > Chordata > Mammalia > Cingulata > Dasypodidae > Dasypus > Dasypus novemcinctus. The sequence continues at coordinate 44,233,267 of NC_080675.1, forward strand.
AGTGAATCCTCCAGCACCCCTGGCTCATTAATCTCTCTCTCTTTTTTTCCCCTGCTTCTGTTTTCAGCAGTCAGAACGCTCAATGCACCTGCTAAGAAACATTTGCACTGGTTCCTTTCAGATTCCTTCAAATTTAGAGTACAGGGAGCGCTTCAGGGGACCACTCCCATCCGCTCAGGCAGCAGGCCTTCAGGAGGCCTGGGGAGTTAGTTGCAGGCTCTCGCCCGTGTAGGTTGTCTGCAAAAGAAGCCAGGTCATTGCTGTAAAACAGCAGCTGCGCCCACAGGTTCCACACTTCTCATTTTGCATATGGGTTAAATGAAAGCCAACCCCAAGGAAGCTTTGTGGACAAATTAGCAAGGGATGTGCTGGGACTTCTACTGATAAAAGCCTCAGGCTAGCTCCTTGGAAGGACTAGAGCCTGCATGTGGTTGCTTTTGCATAAACTGCCCAAAAGGCTCTCTCAGAAGGGGAGTTCTAGAAACATCCACAAGTAGAAATAAAAAGAAGCATTGTGTTTTAATTACCTAAAGAAAATAATAAAGACTGACTTTAAGCTAGGAGGGCTGCCGTAAAGTCATCCGTAAAGTCAATATATTGCTTAGCACAGGAATTAATTAGCATTTAAATAATAGATATAACTATCAATTACAAAATATTACCACAAATTACCTGCAGTGCCAACAGCTTCTTTTGCTATTATTAATAATTCCAGCTACTGATTTTCTGTAATTGCAAACCACAGTTTTCCTTTGGCTGCATGGCCAAGGAGGTTACAAGGCAAAGCTGAGTTTCCACTCACCCCAAAAAAAGTTGCCTCGTGCCCCCATTCCCCTTCTGCTGACCCTTCTGTTCTCTGCTGCCGGAGAATCAACTGCTTAGTATTTGCTATGGTCAGACCTTTGATATTAAAATCAAAGATCCAAGAAAATGCCTGGGGCTACATGTTTCTGTTTCTGGGCCTGGCTTGCTCAGATGAAAGCGCTCCACCTTGTATGACCAGCTTGGCAGCAGCAGGAGACAGCTCTTGCCTGCTCGTAGATGACATGGAGTCATTTGATTTATCAGGGGGCCTGGACCTGTAGTTCAGAAGATTGGAGTTCAGACCCCTACTCTTCGATACTCTCAATCCGGGACTTGGGACACGTTACGTGACCAGTCTGAGATTTCATTCTGCCGGTTATGAAAGGCAGACTGAGCCTGCAGCCATTTATTTTACAGAGAAAGATGCGAGGATTACAGCCAGTGCTTCAACCCAGGCAGGAGCTATGGCAGAGGAGGAAAACGTCGCTCTCCGTGGCTCATTTAAATGGTCTCTCGTGAACTCTCGGGGTGATTATGATTGGGCCGACCACCTGGCATTGGTGAGTAGGGACTGTGGAACAAAGGTGCAGAGCCTGAGTGTTTCCCACCTTCCTCATGCCCTCTGAAATACACACCCAGTGTCAGGCCCTGACAAATTGCCTCAGCTGACACTTACCGAGAGCTCCGGAAATGTAAGTGCCATTCTCAGACTTTACATGGATTTTTCCATTCAGTCTTCTCTGCAAGCCTATGAGATAGGTACTTTTTGTCCCCTTTTGACAGGTAAAGAAACTGAGACACAAAATAGTTCAGCTAGTGAATGACAGATCCGGGATACAAACCCAGGGGGACTGTTTCAGGAGTCTGCACTCTTAACCACCCTGCTGATCCGCCAAATGTACCATTGTCACTCTTGGAAGCAATTGTTTCACATCAAAGCAGTCTTCCAAACAGAAGTCAACTCAGATACCACCTCCTCCAGGAAGCCCTCCACGGTGCTCCTCCACGGTGCTCCCATAGCACCATAATCCTGGTTCTCAGCTCAATGATCTTACAAGCCTGGGAGCTTCCACAGGGAAGGGACAATTCATTGTTGGGTTCCCGGTTCTTTATTCAGGATCTGGCACCAGCAGGCAAATGTTGGCATAGCAAATGAACATCTAACACACATACACACCCAGAAAACACACAAGAACTGGTGCTATTCAGGCACCCAAAACCTTGGTACCCCCCCAGCTCTCCTGGGTTCGTAATCTCTTCCTGCTGACCAAGGGCCCTTCCCATGCCTGCCCCCAATGATGGCTGGGGCAGGGAAGCGGGGACAGCCCTGAGTTCAGGGAAAATGACTGTCCCACTGCGGTTCTTTTGAGTTCTTGTAGGGTTTCTGGTGCTTCTTCACTGCTCCCACTCCCCACCTTCTCCACTGGGACACACAGCGCCTTTTCCAGACCCTCCCTCCAGGGGCTGGGTGGGCAGGGCAAGGGGTAGGGCCCATGAGAGGGAGGGGATACTTGTCTCAACCCAGTTACACCTGTCCTGCTGCCCATGAGCTACTCACACCCTACTAACCATACCACCTCTCTTAAAAGGTGACTGCAATAAAACAGGAAATAAAAAGCAGAGTCCATATTCTTTGGCTGATCAGTTTTTGTAATAAATGCTACAAGGTGGAACAGAAATGAATTTATGAACTATCCGAGCTGCAATTTCTTGATTTCTAAGTAATCCAGTTGCAGGGAAATGTCAGTTCCAATTGAAGAGGAAAACAAACTTCAAGTATCAGCAGTACCTGAGTACTGCTGAGGTCATAGTAAGGTATTTGAGAGCTCCAGCAAACGCCTGTGCTATGCTCAGGGGCCAAGTGTGTCTGTGTGGGTACATGCCTGCGGGAACCCTTCCCTCCAAATGTGCTCACATGTTCGTTGCCTCTTGCCCTCACCGTCCCTGTCCGTATGGGCATACACTTCAGCCCACTGCCAACTCCGTAGAATCCAGACTCCAGAATGCCAGGGCGAAGTCTGCCGCACTGTTGATAGCAGTTGCCACCGGGGCAGAAGCCAGGCTCTATTGATCAGAAGACTTCTTGGCATTCAGAAAGTTTACTGGATCCATGGAAAATGAGCCAGAGGAGCCATGGCCAGCCCAGGAGCCTTTTAGACACTGCTTCCCGTGGACTTGTCTGGGTTTCCAAGCCCTCTGGTGGAGTGGCCTGATGACAGTGTCTTGTTGCAGAAGAGGACGTTCTCTTTCAAGGCACAGCTTACCCAGTGGGGCCAGGACTGGACAATGACTGCAAATACCCCTGGGCCTTCTTTTACTCACTTCCCAGATAGCTCAATATATCACAGCAATTGATCTTGTGGGTAGGGCCTTACTGGCTTGTCTGTTATGGGATAGTCTGAAATTTCCTGGGCAAAATCTCCTTCTCCTTTCAATTCTTTGTTCGTAAATGAGGTGAATTCTTTGCCTTTTCCCTCACCAACTTCCCATACAACTGACCTCATCCTTTTCGGAGCACTGCTGTCCTTCAGCTTGCGGGACACAGCTCTCTCTGGGCTTTCCTCCTTCTCTTGGCTGCTCTTCTTTGGTCTCCTTTGAGGATTCTTCTTCTTTTGCCTGTCCTTGAGGGTTTGAGCCTTCAGAGTTCTGAACGCCACATTCTTCTTGCCCTGTGCTCCACACTGTCTCCCTGGGCACCTCTATCTTGAGATGGGGAGGTAATCCTGGGTCCTTAGGATGGGCCCTCGGTTTTGGTGACCGACAGAGTCTTTCTGTGGTCTAGCTGAGACCCCTCTCCCTAGCTAGGCCCAGGTCTCCTGGACCTCCCCACATGGATGTCTACCAGGGACCTCAAATTCAACATAACTAACACATCATGTCCCCGCTGTGTTCCCCCTCAATGAAGAGTTATCTAAGGAAGAACTCAGGAGACGTTCTTTTTTTTTTTTTTAATATGGCTTTCCATTAGGACTCGCTTCTCCATTACAAATTACATTTTTTTTAAAGATTTATTTTTATTTATTTCTCTCCCTTTCCCTCCCTCCCGTTGTCTGCTCTCTGTGTCCATTTGCGGTGTGTTCTTCTGCGTCTGCTTGCATTATCCAGTAGCACCGGGAAACTGCATCTCTCTTTTTTGTTGTGTCATCTTGCTGCATCAGCTCTCTGTGTGTGTGGTACCACACCTGGGTGGGCTGCACTTTTTTCATGCAGGGCAGCTCTCCTTACAGGGTGCACTCCTTGCACATGGGGCTCCCCTACACAGGGATACCCCTGCGTGGCAGGGCACTCCTTGCACACATCAGCACTGTGCATGGGCCAGCTCACCACACAGGTCAGGAGGCCTTGGGTATCGAACCCTGGACCTCCCATATAGTAGACAGACACTCTATCATTTGAGCCACATCCACTTTGCAGGAGACATTCTTGAGCAGCCCCACTCTATGGGGTTCCTGGTGGTTCTCTTTTCTTAAGTATCTTTTGAATATGTATTTCTTCATCTCCACCCACCCCATCTTAGTTCACGTGACCTAACCTTTCACCCAACAACCACAACAGTCTCCTAATGCATGACTCCATTTCTAATGTGGTCCTTCCTCAGCTACTGCCCCCAAAAGTTTGCATACCAGAGAAGCTCAGCATCTCACTGGCATGCAAACATAAACCTTTCTTTCTCCCTTATGAGTGTGTGCTTCAGGCTGCAGCAGCCGGGGTGGCTTTGCTCCACAGATCCCATCCAACCTCAGCACATATTCTCCTCCAGCAGTGGGAGAGGTACAAGAGGGCAAGTGGAAACACCCAAGCCCTCTTACGGCCTAGGCTGTGGAACAGTACACTGTCAGTGCCACCCACATGCCAAGTCATATGACTGGGCCCAAAGTCAAGGGGTGGAGCAGCACAGTCAGCCCACTAGGAGGTCATGGCAAGGGTGTGGATGCAGGGAGCTGTGAGCAACGGGGCCGATAAAGCAAAATAATGCACTATACCTCTTGTCCCCAATCCATGTCCTACCCTGCAGCCAGATTTCTTCAATGCAAGTCTGTTATGTCACTTCACATTGTCCTTGAGAAGGAGTCTAAACTCCTGACTGGTCCAGCCTCTCTTTACACTGCCAATCACATTCTGCTCCTGCCACACTGAAGTACGTTTGGTGCCTGGTCTCTCTTACCTCCACACCCTTGCACAAGCCTATTTCTTTGCCTGGAGCCCTCCCTTGTCCCCCACCCCCCTTATCACACCCCCATCTCAAGCACCATCCAGCTAATTCCATTTGTCCTTCAGGTCTCTGTTTAGATGCCACACCTTCCCAAATCCCTCCCTGACCCCAAGATAGGGCCAGGTTGCCCTCTGCAGTGCCCTGTTCCACATACACTTAATCATCCATGTGGTAATTACCCAGGAGAGGGATCTGCCCTATCCCAGCACTTAACCCCAGGCCCAGGATCACTGCAGGTACTCAGTAAGCAATGCTTAATGGATAGATAAAGGATACCACGTGGAAATCTGTCTGGGAATACGAGGTTAACGCCTTTGCCTTTTGTTGATGAAAGCAGATGAACTAAGGGTAACTGTGTATATTAGAACCCAAAATGTCGTGGTCCAGTTGATGAGAGGGCTCGTCTGATAAACATTTCAGGTATGAATACAAAGCTTACCTTGTTCTGAGTGGTGATCTGCCTTTTATCCATTAGCACATTTTAAAATAAATGACAACGAATGTCAATGAGGCAGGCACTGTTGGTTGCCTACCCAGGAGCGGTTCCTCCCTCTTCCCTTTAAGCAGAGCTCCGGCGCTGCTTCAGGTGGCAGTGTGCTCAACCCCCCAGGATGGGTCCTGGTGGTCTAGGCCAATCACAGAATTCCATTTCCCCTCGCCAGGGAAGAGCTGAGGAGGAGGCACGCTAACTGCCTGGCAGGGAGAGCTGAGGGGAAATCCCCTGGCAACTCCTGGGAAGGTTTTCCCTTCTTACAGAAGGGAGAACAAGAGGATAAAAAACAAACAACAAACAAACAAACAAACCCATCTCCCCCATCCCCATGCCGTTCCTCTGTGGTTGGGATGGTGTTTTGTGAGGGTGTGGCTCTCGGAGCTGTGGCAGTCATCCCTCCACCCCCAGTGGACACCTTAGACCTACTGGGAGAGGCCCAGCAGAGAAGTCCAGAGAGGCTTTGTCTTTGCAGACTCTGAGCTGCTGCCCCCAGTACTGGGGCCACCTACCTCTGAGCTTTCTGCTACATGAAGCAATTAAATGTCTCTATTGCTTAAACCACTGTTGTTTGGTTATTATTTTATGTGCAGCTGAAATAACTCCTGACACAAATGGTTTTGAAATTTACCTTTGAATAGCCTGAATTTGGTGTTAGCAAATATCAGAGACTTCACATCACTCCAATCTGTTATTTTACATAGTTTCCTGAGGGCCTGAAATGTTTTCACAGCTGGCTTTATTGACTGTCATGTCTGATATGCTGGAGAATGGAACTCACTGGCTCGAGGATCCTGCCACTCCTTTTGTTTATTTTTATTTTTTATTTTTTAAAGATTTATTTTTATTTATTTAATTCCCCTCCCCTCCCCCGGTTGTCTGTTTTCTGTGTCTTCTTGCTGCGTCTTGTTTCTCTGTCCGCTTCGGTTGTCATCAGCGGCACGGGAAGTGTGGGCGGCGCCATTCCTGGGCAGGCTGCTCCCTCCTTCGTGCTGGGCGGCTCTCCTTATGGGTGCACTCCTTGCGCGTGGGGCTCCCCTACGTGGGGGACACCCCTGTGTAGCAGGGCACTCCTTGCGCGCATCAGCACTGTGCATGGGCCAGCTCCACACAGGTCAAGGAGGCCCGGGGATTGAACCTCGGACCTCCCATGTGGTAGACGGACGCCCTAACCACTGGGCCAAAGTCCGTTTCCCTCCTTTTGTTTATTAATCAGTGTTCCCATCTTTTCTCTTTCTTATTTATTTCCTCTGACTCTTCAGAGGAGATGGCATGAGTGGGGACCTGTCACCTCTTTTTTCAGACTTATCCTTGGGAATCCTTTACCAGTGTGGGAGGCAGAATAATAGCCTCGAAAAAAAGTCGGTGTCTTAATCCCTGGCACCTGGGAATATGGTACCTTCCATGGCAAAAGGGACTTTGCAGATGTGATTGGCTTAGGGACCTTGTGATGGGGAGGTTATCCTGGATCTTCTGGATGGGCCCAGTGCAGTCATGAAGAGCCTTAAAAGTGGAAGAGGAAGGCAACAGGTGAGAGTGAGGAGCCATCGCTAAGGAAGCAGGCTTTGGAGATGGAGGAAGGGAGCCAGGAGCCAAGGAATGCTGGAGACCTAGAAACTGGAAAAGGCAAGGAAATGGATTCTACTCTAGAGCCTTCAGAAAGGAGCATAGTTCAGTCAACACCTTAATTAGAGACCCATTGCAGGCTTCTGACTTTCAGAACTAGAAGAAATTAAATTCATGTTGTTTAAGCCACTAAGTTTGTGGTAATTGGTTACAGCAGCCATAGGAAAGCAATGCAACCAGCTGACCTTGTTGACTGCAAAACTGAGTACCACTGGTTCAGGCAAGTGTCTGGGTGCTGCCTGCTTGGGAGCAACCATAAGGCATAAACTTGAGACAAACCCTTAGGAGCCAGGCTCAGTACCAGACTAGAGTTAGTTTGGAAAGTGTCCATAAGTAGGTGGTGCTTCTCAAGTGAGAAGAAAACCCCCGTCATATGAAAGACTCAGCACAAACCCAGGCTGGCTTGGGAAGATTTCTTTTAATGCTTTGGAAATCAGGACAAAGTACTCTATTGACTTTTTGTCCTGCTTCCCCTGCCCCACACATCTTTTTTAACTCTTGCTAATTTGCTAGAACCAGTACCCAGAGCCTGTCACCCACATACCTGTCAGCAGTCTGGGGTATGTGGAGGTCACACACACAGAGTGTGCTCTATTCCTGCCCACTAGAGAGATGTCAGCCTTTTCTTTTATCAACAGTGGCAAATGATGGGTCATTCATTCACCAAATATGAATTTAGTGCTAACTCACTGGATGCATGAGATACTTGGGATACAGTGTTGAATAAAAGAGATACAGTCGCCATCTTCTCCTAAATTCTTATGGAAAAGACAGACATTAGACCAAAGGATAGGAAATGAATGCATAACAACATGAAATAATGATCAGTGCAAAGAAGGAGGAGAATGGGACACTAAGGGAGAATAACAGGGAAGCGGATGTGGCTCAAGCAATTGGGCTCCCATCTACCATATAGGAAGTCCAGAGTTCGATACCCAGGGCCCCCTAGTGAGGGCAAGCTGGTGAGCTGGCCTGCACGGAGTGCTGCCCCATGCAGGAGTGCTGGCCCATGCGGAGAGCTGGTGCAACAAGATGAAACAACAAAAAGAGACACAGAAGAGAGACAATAAGAGATGCAGCAGACCAGGGAGCTGAGGTGGCACAAGAGAACAGTCGCCTCTCTCCCACTTGGAAGGTCCCAGGATTGGTTCCCGGAACCTCCCAGTAAGAAAACAAGCAGACACAGAAGAACACACAGCAAATGGACACAGAGCAGACAATGGAGGGAGGGGGGAGAAATAAATAAATCTTTAAAAAAAAAACAGAGAGAATAACAGAGGGGAGTAATGTAGATTAAGGGGCCAAGGAAAGTATTTCTTAGGAAATGGTATGTAAATTGACACCTGAAAGAAACATAGGAATTCCAAGCTCAGGAAATATCGCTTGCAAAGGCCCTAAGGCAGAAAGGAGGGAAGCCAGGTTGTTTCCCCAGCTGTGATAAGAGGGAGAAAGCAAGAGGGAGTTGGTACCTAGTGGTTTCAGAGTAAGGTTCTGGTTTTTTGTTGTTGTTGTTTTTTGTTTTAAGAATTATTTTATTTATTTATTCCCCCACCCCACCCCCCTGCCTTTTTTATTGGTTTTCTTTTGTCAGTCTTTCTTGTAGCATTAACTATGGGGGCCCACCTACTGAAGAAAAACCAGTGTAAAACAAGGTCTCCCGAGGCTCAGACTCCTGAGCTCCAGATGTGCAACCTGTCCTCTCCCTAGCAAGCATGCTGTGGGCAGGGGTGAGTGGAGCACCACTCACCTGGTTTTCCTGGTCATATCTTCCTGGTTCAGCTTCTTTGCTGTAACCTCCAAAGATCTTCAAAATTAGAAACATTACCTATACAGAATGCCTGCAATGCAAATTAAATGAGCTGCTGCAGTGGCCTGGCAGGTGAGCAGCTCTGTTACAGGAAGAGGATGGCATCATATCCTGTGCTGCCTGGAGCAGGGAAGAAGTAAATCTGGGATGTTTACTGTGATCTGTGCAGTAGAGCTGTGGTGGAAGAAGGCGACAGGGTCCCACAGAGTCCAGGACCCAGCTCTGGACTGTCATTTGCTCATCAGGTGGGTCAATAACAGTCTGGGTTCTTGGTCTCGCCCTCTTTTCTCTTCAGGAATGTGGAGCAATTTATTTCTAAATAAAAACTAGTCATTAAGGCTACTGGGGTTAGGAGTAGGAAAATATAAAATGGAAATGTGTGTATGTGTGTGTTGGGTAAGAAAAAAAATATTATTTAGATGCCTCAGACAGATAAAAGTGCCTTCTTATTTGGCCCAGTTTACTGAGTTTTCCCCAGTTCTCAGTCAAGCTTCTGTTGATGAGTTTATTAATGAGTCAGAGGATGATCCCCCAAAGGCAGTATGTTACAATGTATTTTAGAGTGGCTAAGCAATGTGTATACATTCAAACAGAGGTGAAGAATTAAGATAGATAGTATAAAGGAAAAAAGCATTTTTTCCTTTTATATATAATAAAATATAAACATATGTATATACTTAAAAACTTTGATACCTATACAAATACATAAAACTAATTTATTCATTTAAACTCATTTTTTGATATGTGCCAGGAACTATTCCACAAATAGATATGGTTTTTTTTCCTTAGTCTTGAGTGTTTGGAAAACTTAGGTTTTTCCTGAATTTCACATGCCTTCCCATTTTGTGACAATTTTAGAAAGTGCCTGCCAGTGTTATTGGTAGATGTCATCCTTAGAGTCTATTTTAATGGGTTTTTCAATTTAGGAAATCAGTGAGATTCAATGCTGGTAGGCTCCATTATGTGTTTGCCCTTGAATGCTCAGGTTATAAGATCTTGGTTTTCTGGAATTTATTCACTTGAGAAATGCTTAATGAGCTCTGTGCTAGATGCCGAGATGCCCTGGTGAAGATGGCAGTCAAGGTCGTTGTTCTTAGTGAGCTGACAATTGACTGGGGATTCGGTAATCAATTGGCTCCTTTAAACAATTTCAAGAAAATCTTGGAGCCTTAGAACTGGGGAACGTTATCTTGAAAACCACTGATACAGAGTAAGTAATTACACTTGTATTCTCCTAATTCATTCAATTTTGTTGGTAGCTTTTTTTTTTTTTTTTTTGGTTCATTTCTATGAAAATGCAGTCCCTACTTTTATTGTCAGTAAGTTAATAGCCTTTATTTTTATATCCTTTTTATCTTGAAGCATAATTCTTTATGTTCATAGATCAATATTAGTGGAAAATTTTTTTGCCAAGTAATGATCCATGTAGTCATAATAAAAGGAAAAATTTCAAATGTTTTCAGAGCCAAAAAGTATTATTGCAATTATAAGTGGGTCTATAACAATGTTTTCCAAATGTCCCACCAAATTTATTAGCCATTTCAGCTTTTTCTCGATTGAAAGAGTGAACCTATTAGTAGCTAAAGCCAGAAAATAATCTCTTGAGTTTTGGAGTTGGAAGGCATCTTAGATACTGTCTAATCCAAATCATGCACTTGGAGATGAGGAGACTGACAACTCCTGCCCATTCAAAATCTTCTAGGTCATGAATGATTTAATAATTAAGTAGGATTATTGCTTAACCACTTGCTTTAAACTTTCCACTACTCTAAAATTGTTTCTTGAGGAAAAACTGAGGCTGAAAGAAATTAATTTGCTTAAGATGATATAGTCATGGTAGAAGTAGAGCTTAAGTTTCCTGATCAGCCAATGCAGGGCTAATTTCCATATAACCAAAAAACATCTGTAATAGCAGGATAACAATACCTGTGCTACCTCCACCACTGGGTTGTTGTGAGGATTAGTCCAGATAATCTGCACGAAATCATTATGTTTACTTAGAATTCATTTTCAGCAGGTAATTGGACAGGGCTTTCTCTTGCCTAATATAAAGAGGATTTCTCAAGGCACCCAGTGACAGGATTGCAACTGGGCTCCATGAAGTGACTATAATCAGGGACCAGAACTCTGCAGGGTTGTCTCTCTATCGCTCCTCTCTGGCCTTCCCTTCACATCTATTTGATACTTCTTTATCTACAGACAAATGTCTTTTGTTTCTCTGACCCCTGGATCGCGGTCACCTGGTTTGTATGTGGGAGAGCCTGACTCTCAGGTTCCACATCATAGGTCAAGCATGGACCAAGTAACTGGGGGTTGGGAGTTGGGGCATGGAATGAGGTCAGTAGTGGGGTCCCCATAAGGTGGTAACACTGACTTCAGGGACCCAGAGCTTTGGGCTTATATCATATGGATGCTGCTCCAATCTCAGAAGTAGGTGGGGGTGGGGAGGGGTAGTGAAGAAGGAGCCCTAAAAAGAAATAAGGCCAAGCATTCACCCCGGGTTAAAAGAGAGTCAATACATGTTGTGGCCTTTTTAAGCAGATGATTTAGGGTATGAAAAGGAATGCAACTGGCCAGGATTCAGTAGGGCCTACTATCCAGGATTGCTACAGTTCTTTGCTCCAACCTCCATTTTAGGTGCTCATAAAGAATTACGCCCTTTCCTTACTTGGGAGATACAAGAGTGCCTGTTGAGTGGTCAAGAGTTGCCTGCATCATTAAGACATGGGGCCCTTTCACTCTTTACCAGTTACAAAGCAGGAGGAGGGACTCCATTCAGGGACTACGTCCTTGTGGGCAGGTGTGGCCATGTGTTGACTGGGCAAGTGTGAGCCATTATGCATTTACTCTGCCTCTCCTTCAGCTTCTCTCATGTGTATGCAAACATTAATTAAGCTTCCCAAACAGGGGTGATGGATCTGAATAAATATTTTTAAGTACCCTGCATACCAGTTAGATGAATGCAGTTGAGTCAAATAATTTTGGAGCTTACATTCAGCGCATGCCACTCTTCCCTTCTTATCTGCCACCATCAGCAGCATGTCAGCAGCTGGAAGTGCTTCATCCACACTGTTCAGTCTCTCCAACTTCCTCTTAGTGCTGGGAAGGGTTAGACAACCTCCCAAACAGGGCAGGCCAGTATGCATGAGTTTGGGCCACTTGGCAGAGCATCTGCCTATGGCTGATAATGCTTTCTGTTCTCTGAAGAACAAGATAAAACATGGAGACTGGGAGAATGGACTGATCAGAAGGCTAGGGACCCAAGGCTTGGGGTGTCCTCATACCAGGCAACTTGGTATAACTCCATCTTCTTAGTTCTTAGCCTGACACCTATGGGGCAATCTATAACTTAGTAGACAAGCAATGGAATTCAGTTCTGATGCTGACCCCAGTGCTCCCAGTCTGCACCCCTCAGCCCTGCAACTTAGCTGTTATCATGGTCCCTCTGCTACTGTTCTTATTCCCTTCCACCAAGGAGGCTGTGGCTCTGAAGATTTGTCCCAGTCCCTAAGGTACTATGACCCCTTTGAATCTCCTTAAGTTCACTTGGCTCCTTCAGTTCATGGTCCTTTCTGTCAAGTAATTTAAGAATGAAGCTTCAGACACTGGTTCAGAGGGCATTCAAGGTTGAGCAGTGATCCTGGCCAGCTGCATTCCTTTCCATACCCTAAATCATCTGCTTAAAAAGGCCACAGCATGTATTGACTCTCTTTTAACCTGGGGTGAATGCTTGGCCGTATTTCTTTTTAGGGCTCCTTCTTCACTACCCCTCCCCACCCCAACCTACTTCTGAGATTGGAACAGCCCTCTGCTCAAAATGCTCCAGGTGCCACTCTAGCCTGAAGCTCTCCCTCACCATATTCCCCCCGCCAGAATTTGAAGGATTCTTGCAAAAGAGAACTTCTAGAAGCTGGCCCTACCAAGTCTGAGGGACTAAGACCATACCTTTCCTAGATCTCATCATCCTCAATAAAGATGTATTTGGAGCACTTGGTGTAGTATTAGGCTTTTCTAGACCCAAAATTCATTAAAAAAAAAAAAAGATCTAGACAGAGCATACCCACTAGAAGTAAGTCACCCTCAATGTATATATTCGTTTAGTTCCTAGATGACTCTCTGAAACTCCCAAACTTCCTTTTGCATCCTTGCTCTCAACCGTTGATCCTGTTCATGATTCTCTGAGAAAATGGAAGCAATCAGAAGAGAACTTCCACAGATTCCCACCATCGTATCTAATCCCCACTGGCATCTGCACCAAATACTCCGCTTCCATGGACAAAGGTAAATATCCATAGATGAATGTCCAGCTTCTTTTTTTTTTTCTTATTTCTCTCCCCTTCCCCCCACCCCCAGCTGTCTGCTCTCTGTGTCCATTCTCTGTGTGCTCTTCTGTGACTGCTTCTATCCTTATCAGTGGCACCAGGAATCTGTGTTTCTTTTTGTTGTGTCATCTTGCTGTGTCAGCTGTCTGTGTGTGTGGTGCCATTCTTGGGCAGACTGCACTTTCTTTTGTGCTGGGTGGCTCTCCTTACAGGGTGCACTCCTTGCGCGTGGGGCTCCCTTATGCGGGGGACACCCCTGTGTGGCATGGCACTACTTGCGCGCATCAGCATTGTGCATGGGGTACCATCTACCATGTGGTAGACAGACGCCCTAACCACTGGGCCAAGTCCGCCGCCAGGATGCAGATATCTTGGGGGATGGTGGTTTCATTATGTAGCATACCATAAGTAGGTTATAATATATATGGAGATTTCATTTTAGGATAGTAAATAGAGCTAGAAGAGGCAAGGAAGATATTCTTCTCTAGATCCTCCGAGGCATCACAGACCTGCTAATACTTTCAATTTGACCCAGCAAACTTGACTTTTGGCTTCTAGCCTCCAGAACTAAGAAAGAATAAATTTCTGTTGTTTTAAGCCATCAAGTTTTTGGTAATTTGCCATGGCAGCCACATGAATCTAATGCATCTCCCCATTTCATTCAGAGTAAAACTCTATAAAATCCTACAAATGCCCTATTAACTCTCTGATTCTCCTTCTGCCATGTTCCCCCTCACTCACTGGCCTTGGGCCACATTGGTCTTCAAGGCCTTTGCTCTAATTGGGTTGTCCTTTTTGTAGCTGCCTATGTAGATACCCCCTCACTAACTTCAGTCTTTGCTATGATGTTGTCTAACCTGACCACTACTTAATATCTCAGTCCACCCTGCCCTTTGCCACCCACTCCTAATCCTCTTTATCCTGATTTTTTTTTTTTTTCCATTCTAAGCACTTTTCTCCTTCTACCTGCTATGCAATTTACTTACTTCTTCCATTTATTATTCTTTTTCCCTGCTAGGACATAAGATTCTTGAGGGCAGAGGTAATCAGTTATTTTGTTCTCTGTTGTACCCCAAGCACCTAGACTAGTACCTGACACATGCAAGCCTTCAATAAGTGTGTGTTAACAGCATGAGTGAATGTCCTCAAAGTTTCTGTGGTGAGGAGGCAAATTAGGGACATCCCATTTCTTTCCTATCTCCACACACTTCCCCCGCCATGGCCCCCACTGTATTGGCAGACTCAAAAAACAGTGAGACACAGGCAGGTCAGTTCAAGATTCTAGGGTACATATAAGTAGGCAGGGAGAGCAGAAGTTTTCACCTTCTCCCTCTTCCCCCACCTTGACCTTTTATACATATCAATACACACAACACATGGCATACCAAAATTTTAATGGATAGCCTACAGAATTATTTGTGTAGCAGACAAAATCATTTCAGACCAAAAAATTCAAGGGTCCAAATCCCATAACTTAAAAAATTCCTCTAACTATCTTGAGTCACATTCTTTATGGTAGCAGAAAACACCATCTTTCCAATTCAGTCTAAATTCAGTCACTTCAGGGTTATTTTCTTCCCCTGTTTTTCCTGGCATGGACTTTAAGCCTAAGGAACTGACACTGTTGTGGCATCAGGAACCTGGCTATGGAAGTGCTTGGCCAAGCTGTCGTTTCCTAAAATGCCTGCTTTCCTTTTTGGTCCTGAACCATTGCAATTCACAGTACATCCATCAAGGGCATCCTCTTGCCCTAGATAAGAGACCAGATCAAAGCATCATACTCTCAGCCACAAGAGAGAACAGGAGTTTGCTTCAGCTTAGCTGCATGAGCAACCAGGCGATCTGAAAATATTTATCAAGTGCTACGGTGTCCCAGGCAATATGAGTTGGGATAATCTTCTAGAAAGGGAAACCAGGTAATAGACACAAAAAACAAACAAATAAAGAGAGGGATGCCAGATACTGATAAGGGAGTCAAAGGTGAGGAAGACTTTTCTAAGGTTTGACATTTGAGTTGAAACAGAATGATAAAAGAGAAGCCACCACACCAAAAATCTGGGGGAATGGATTTCCAAGAGGAGGGAATAGAAGTGGAAAGGTTCTGAAACAGCGATGAGTTTGGCCTGTTTGGAGGACTGAAAGAGGATAGCATAGCTGGCATTTCATTTAGAGAAGGCGGGGAGAGAGGAGAAAGCAGCTGCCACTAAGATGGGCCCTGCCAGAGCAAGGACGGCTTTAGAGACCTGAATAAGGAACTGGTGTTCTCCTCTAGGTATAAACAAATCCATGAAGCCATCCCTACACCACTGCCTCCTGCCTTGGTGGGCGAGAAAATGCCCGTGAGACTTGTCCCCTTCCAGGGGAGCCAAAGGGAAGCCTGGTACGTGTGCATCTACCGGCAAGTGTCCCGCCCTTGGCTTTGCTGGGATTAGGGGCAGGACACAGTGCCCCTTCTTAGGGACACCCGATACACCTGACTACCTTACAGGAAAATTTATGAAAGACTCTGAAGTGTGTAAAATGTTACTGGCTGTCCTGTCTTGAGCCCATTCCTGGTTTACATTTCATTGTCTAAGAGTTATTTTGCAATTCCGTCAAGGTGTGGACTACTGATAGGAATGTAAAGATGCTTGTCTATTGAAATTCAAGTTGTGTCTTGTGGAGATGGATTGATTATTGCCCAGTGGATACTAATTGGATCCATCTGTAAATTTATGTCAGTGTTCCTGATGGCCTATATATGGGTGGTTTTTTATTGTGCTTTTTTTTTTAATTCTCCTTTGAAGTAATTGTAACATCTTACTGGTTTCTCCATTAATGAACACACAAGTTCTTTTTATATTTGTGTAAGTGTCAAGATTTTGCCTTTTTAAGAAAAGTATCCTTTGACAACCTACCCTCCTCTCTCTTCTTTTTCCTCTGCCCTCTTTCTCTTGTTTTCTTGTTCTGAACCATCACATGCCCTGGAGCTAAGTCAAAAGCAGATGCCATTCTCCTCTTCATACAGAGAGAACTCCAACTTGGAGAAGCGGCAACTGACCCTGAGGTGGAACTTGTTTCTTGACTCCTGTTCCAGTGCTCCACGGTGGTGAGGAGGGAAATGTATGGAGGCATTTGGGGGCATGGGTCCTTTGGAAAATGCATGGGGGTATTTTGGGGACTGGAGAGGGATCTGTTGGCTGGGATACAGGGATGCAAATGTCCTACAATGCCAGGAGCACCCTCAGGGAGAAACACTACCCTTGGACAACACTGATTTACAGAAGCTGCTCTTGGATTGACACCCGCCCCCCTTGCCAAGAATCTTGTGGGCCCAGACAAACACTCTATTCATTTACCAAATCACTGAACAGGAGCTAGTCCTAAGGTCATGCCCACCCGTTCCCACCCCCAGCATGCAACAAAGGTTTATGGCCTTCAATAAATAGCTCTCTCTCTTGAGAACTGGGTTGGTATGTTTGTGTTAAACTCCTCAGTAAGATTTATATTCTTGTTTTGCTTAAGATTCACATTTTAATGTGGCAGTAAAAACTAGTGAGATTGTCTCAACGCAAGGGATCCTATTTAGTTAATTATCAGGACCCATGTCGCAAATCACTGCATTGGGTTTCTTGTCTTGTACCCAGTGGAGGCTGCTGTGTGTCCCTCTCTTCACATGTGCCTAAGAGTTGTATTGAAGAGTGGGAAAGAGGTAACCGCCCTATACTGTGCAATCCCCCAGAAGCCCACAGCACACGTGTCAGCCTTCTTCCCTTCCCCCTGTTCAGGAGGTAGTGTGGTGAATGGGCAGTGTCCAGATTCTGGAGTCAGGTAGTGGTCCCAGAGCTGCCATTTACCAGCTCTCTGATCTTAGGCATCTTACTCTAGGTCTCAGAATAAATTAAGATGATGCTGTATCAACTGCCTGTCTTTGTTTTGAAAATTAAATTAGATAATATATTTTTTTAAAAGCAAGCAATAAATGTTGGATCTGTCCCCACTACAGCAGAGGCTGACAGCCTTGAGAAACATCCAGCACAATGTGTCTGATGCTTTCCAGGGGTCACCAGAATCACAGGCAAATAGCCAGGAGACTGGGAGTAGATGAGCAGGCCTCTGGGGGTCAGGGATTCAGGCAAGAGTCTGAGCAGCAAGAATCAAGGAGGCAGGCAAGCATCAGAGCCACATGCAGCCAGAAGCAACACAGGGAAAGGGTGACAAACACACAAGTGAAGAATAAGAGCTTGTAATTCACCCATTTATGTTGTGGGGTATATCCCACCCAAGACCAGGAAGGCCAGAGATGTGGGTAGAAGAAAACAGTTTTTTTTTTTTACCTGAGAAGGAAAGTGGGATGGGTCGGAGCAAGGACTGCCAGGCAGAGGCAAGCCAAATAGGGAAGTCCCTGTGTGGTGACCTCCAGCATAAAGAATGGTCCCTTCTTAACTTGACTCCGGTTTCCCACACTTCTCCATCCACAGTGCATATGTGCTGAGGTTAGTCCTGCCAGTCGGCACGGCAGCTGTCACGCTCTGATGGCTCAACCATCAGTTCAGCAGGAGCAGATACGCCCTGACAAAGATTTGGATACCCTCGGGGGTATCAAATGAATTTTATCTCTAGTGTCAACTTTGAACAATTTGTAGTGGCTGCCTGGAGGCCGTATTTGGGAGAGAATGCTGTGATTGATTATTTATGTCTGCCAAGGGCTTAGAAATGACAAGTGGAGGGAAACGGACTTTGGCCCAGTGGTTAGGGCGTCCGTCTACCACATGGGAGGTCCGCGGTTCAAACCCCGGGCCTCCTTGACCCGTGTGGAGCTGGCCCATGCGCAGTTCTGATGCGCGCAAGGAGTGCCCTGCTACACAGGGGTGTCCCCCGCGTAGGGGAGCCCCACGCGCAAGGAGTGCACCCATAAGGAGAGCCGCCCAGCGCGAAGGAGGGAGCAGCCTGCCCAGGAATGGCGCCGCCCACACTTCCCGTGCCGCTGACGACAACAGAAGCGGACAAAGAAACAAGACGCAGCAAAAAGACACAGAAAACAGACAACCGGGGGAGGGGAGGGGAATTAAATAAATAAAAATAAATCTTTAAAAAAAAAAAAAGAAATGACAAGTGGAGGTAGACTTGCTTCATTTTAGATATTCTTCATTTGTAACAGCTTGAAGTAATGCAGCCAATTCTTCCCAGCTGATATGCTGCTGGGGCATACCTATAAGGCAGTGGTGGAGGAATTTATTCATTCAGGTATTCATTTGTTTAATCTTCTCAGAATACCCTCCATCAACAGCACTGCCACTACTTGGAGAAATTAACGGTGTCTCAAAGGAAGAAGTTCCAGGGATTCTCAGAGCCAGTTGCCATTTGCCATACCCAAGAATGTGTTGGGATTTCATCAGCAAACAACCCTGGGTAGTAGAAATTATTATCATACCGATTTTGCTAGAAAACTTCAGTTCGTCTCAGTTTTGGAAACAACTGGTAGAATAATTCCTACTGTAATAACCGTAATGGCCTCAAATAAGCAGTGTTCTGCAACTTTCACTGAAGGCCTGAAGAAGATGAGATCCTGCCCGACACAGCCCCTTGCCCTCTGTGTTATTTAAGGGCAGTTTTCCTGACAGATGGCCAGCCCTCAGCCAAGCTCTGAGTGTTACCTAAACTCAGGGAATGTGAATTCAGTGAACTGGCCCATTTTTCATCTCCCTGCAAAATAGCTATTTAAATATCCCCCGAGTATGAACTTTCTGAGTCATTAAGGCTTCAGGGTGCATCAATTACATTAATTTGGGAAAGTGATCAAATTCATACAGTGCTGTTATTTTTAAAGAAAGGACATTTCAGATTATTGATGGGGAATTGGTGTCCGGAGTGTATAGATTTCCAGTTATCTCCTGTCATGGCAAGAGTCCATTGGTTTCCTTTAAAAGATGGAGAACACATTATGCCTGGTATTAACAAAGATCAATTTCAGTAAAGGAAGACATTCAACACAGGGAAATTGAATGGAGCTGGGAATAAATGACGTAATGTTTGAAGCGGAAAGGGATAAGTCATGCTGGGACTCCCAGTTCTTGTATAGATGATGATTAAATGGAATTTTTGTTCCTGTTTTTTGCTAGAGGTGATTTTTCTTTACTGTAAAGTATAATTTATCTATTCTGGCATTGTCAGCAAAGTATGCAGTTAATAATTGGGCTTCTTAAAGATTTCCGATTTCTTTGGTTCTTAATGTGAAGGGCGGGCCTTATCTTTACTGCCAACTCATTCCTACTCTTCAAACCGAAGCGACTGTCTTTTATAAGAATTTGGCTTTGTGTATTATCTTTCAAGAAAACTGTATTCCAAACTTCAATACAGTGAATAGAGTTACAAAGACACCAGGAGGATAATATGGATAATATGGAAGATTTTGTAGAGTAAAGATAAGCTCTCTGCTGAGATGTGAGATGCAATGGGAAAAAAAATGATGAGATGAATAGAAACAGTGTTAGTGCAGGATTTCTATCAGTGTCTCTGAGGAAGAAAATCAAACCAAACCAGACTTGTTTTCTTTTTCTATGAGAACAAATTTCTTTGGGGTCCATAAAAGCTACTTAGCTATTTAAGTATATTCATAATAGATGTTTAGAGCCGAAAGAGACCTTGGGTATTTCAATATATAAAAAAACTAAGCCCCAAGAGTTAACCTGATTTACTAGGGATCACAGTTTCCCTTCCTTCTGGCTTATAGGTATTTCTTGGTAGCTAATTTAGAAGATTTCCATTTTTAAAAGGAACATAGTCCAATTTTTAAAAATTTTTTGTTTTTGATGGTGATATTGAAGAGGTACCTAAAACTGACACAGTGACTGGCTGCAAGAAGTTCTAATTTGGAGCTGGATTGAATGCTAAGTTTCTGACTCCATGTTTCTTAGAGATAGCCTGAAAAGGATACAGAAAGCATGTATTTACAGAGTAGCATTTGGAGGCTAGGCAAGGAACAACAGACAAATTTATATAAGAAAATCAAGTCAAAACTACAAAAACAACAAAGAAAATGAAGTCTGGGTTCATCAAGGAATATCTCTTCCCTCACCAACACCTTCCCTAGACTGGGAGGACTAGAAGGTGAACTACCTGGGACCCAAGCTTTATGGCATCTTCGGCTCAGAGACAGCGTTAGGCAGAGCCAAAGTCTAAATAGTTTTAGCCGTTTCATCATTTTCCTACCCTAATCATTAGATAGATACTTTGGGAGACTTCCCCCAGAATGAAGAGGTTAATTGGGATCCAGGACTCTCAGCCTCAGAGAGAGACGTACCCCAGAGCTTTCCTGAGCAGAGAAGAGTCTGCCATCCTGACACCCAGAATCGGGCCTCTGAGGTGAGGCTTCACGCAGCGTTCGTCTGGGATGGCTTCTACCACAGTGGTCATCATGAAGGATGGGCAGCACTTATTAAAGGCAGCCCAGGGGCACGGGCTCCACTCATAGCCCAGCTATTCACCAGCTGCACGTTCTCTGGCAAGGTCTGTTTCCTGCCATTAGACAACTGACCTCAACAGGCCATCTCACAGCCAGTCTGACTCTTCCCTTCTCCTCTGCCTCATGCACAAACTGCCCCTGCTGCACCCTGAACCATGCCATTGTCCTCCACCCAAACTTGGAATTTCTACTCCTGGCCACTTCCTCATTTCTCCCACACATTTTCCATCCTTTGGGATCACAAGTTCCTTGACTTTGTCAGGTCTCCCACCCATCAGTGCTTACTGGCTTTCCCTCCTTTTCTACCATTCTGCTCTTCATAGGTAGTCGCTTCAATTGCACTCTTCCCAATACCCTCCTCTGCCTCCCCCAGTCCCTGCACTGATAATCAAAACCTTTATAATCCCAGCTTGCTCTGAACAAATCCAACGACCCACTTTCTGAAGTCCTGCATCTACTGGTACCTGTGGAAACCCATCATGTTGCCATCTTTACAAATTACAGATGCCAAACTCTTGGCAACTGAAGCTTCTCAGCCTGGTTCCCATAATGACTGTTTTAAACCTTTACTGCTCTCCTCAATCTCCCTACCCTATTCCTGGTCCTAGTTGTCATCCCCTCATCTGCAGCAGATGACCTGGCTTTCTATACCCTGTGATGGAGATTAGTGGGGATTGGGATAGTAATGTTTCACTGGGTCTGAGTAACCTGAACTGGGAGACCAGAAGACAGTGCAGATAAGAGGTAAGGGTGAGGTACAGGGGAAGGTGAAGAGACAAAGGTGAGCCCAGGCAGTGTGGGGGCCAGAAGGAAAGCCACCTAGATATCAAAATGGATTCCAATATAGAAGGCCCTGTGCTGAAGCAGAAGGGAGAATTTAGACTCCCTTTAAGAAGACTAAGCCCTTGCCTTGTTGAATTTTTAGTTCATTTTGAATCTCAACTAAAAACTTTGTTTCCCCTCTGCCTAAAAGTCTTAAATTGTCTAAGTCATAAATAAGTTTTCTCTGAGAGGCATTTTTTGGACACACGGTGAAAGAAAAAATGCTACATAATAAAGTCATATTCTTTATATTGAGTTAGGCTGAGGGAGCCCTTCTCTGAAATTTTGCAACTCAGAAGTCGCTCTGGCCCAATTACTTCCCCTTTTATTTTCATCATCTGACTTCTCAGTAGGTTTAGAATTTTGGCCCAGAGAAAGATTTTTGTCAGGTACTCCAGCTCAAGTCAAAAACTTGTGGAAAATATACTGAGAGATTCGAAGTATTCTGACTTGAGTGGTCTGTTTATGGTTAGATTCTCTACTCTTTATCTTAATCATCTTCTTGTTTTTTGGTAATTTAGAGGTCCCTAAGCAGAATGGACCAAAGTAATGATTCAGAGCAAAGAGCATCTACTCATTTAACTTCTCTTGGTCATAATAGTCTCATGTTTTGGTTTTTCCCTGATACAGGAAGACAGTCAAGAGCAAGTCAATTTTGGGGAATCAATTGCTTGTTATGGAAAAATCAGTAGCTTTATGCACAAATAGGCCCCAGAGACGTTATGGCCAATGAGAAAGGTTTTGTCCTGCCTGAAAGTTCCTGGGCAAAGTATAGTTGCTGAATCTTTCTCTGGGCAGAAGCAAGGGTGTCTGTAGTGAGAGAAAGATTATTAAATTCTTTCTTGTAGGCCACATGCTAAAGGCTCCTTCAGTGAGAGCTGAGTTTTCTGTGGACGAGAATAGTTTAAGAAATTCTCAGCCTGACTATTTGCACCGAAGGAGTCATTTACCTTGAAGAAAACTGAGTTCATGATATGATATTTTTCATATCTGTGAAACACAGGAGACTCTGCAGATGCAAGATGAGCTTGTTTCAGATGTTTTCAGTTCCTAGGCCGAAAGGTGGGACTTCAGTCTAGTATTAGAGAATTGTGCATAAACACTTTTTATTTTTGGTAATTAAAAAAAGTATTAAACATGTTTAAAAGTATTGTTATTAAACACATTTAAATATATTAAATAAATTAACACCATTCTGAACATTCTGATTTTTTTTAAAAAAAAATATTTATTTATTTATTTAATTTCCCCCCCTCCCCTGGTTGTCTGTTCTCGGTGTCTATTTGCTGCGTCTTGTTTCTTTGTCCGCTTCTGTTGTCGTCAGCTGCACAGGAAGTGTGGGCGGCGCCATTCCTGGGCAGGCTGCTCTTTCTTTTCACGCTGGGCGGCTTTCCTCACGGGCGCACTCCTTGCGCGTGGGGCTCCCGCACCCGGGGGACACCCTTGCGTGGCACGGCACTCCTTGCGCGCATCAGCACTGCGCATGGCCAGCTCCACACGGGTCAAGGAGGCCCGGGGCTTGAACCGCGGACCTCCCATATGGTAGACGGGCACCCTAACCACTGGGCCAAAGTCCGTTTCCCTGAACATTCTGATTTTGTATTTACTATCGAATTTATATTTTGCTTAGCTTCATGTTTGAAGTCAGTCACATCTGCATTATTTGTGGGTCCTTCTTGAAGGAATTCCCAACCTTTCCTGTGAATTGGCCTGCTACTGTAGACCTCTAAAGGCACCAAGGGACTTGTAAATACTGCTGGATAAAAAGCCATGACTTTACAACTTGCAGGTTCCACTTTCCCCTCATCCTTTAGTAGATCCCCCCTCAGAATCCATCCACCAGGCTAACGAAACGTGGGTCAGAACGCTGCCCGAGGTAACAGGGAAGCCCGCGGAGCGGCCCGGATGGCCCTGGCCGGGAACGCGCAGCCGGGCCTTAGCAAAGGGAGGGAGCGCTCAGTTAAGCCTCTCCAACGTGGACATCCTGGTGTTTCTCTCTTTCTCTGTATTTCTTCCTGCCTCTGTTTTCCTGTTCCTGTGTCTCTTTTTCTTTCCTAACTTCTTCACAGCTTCCTTTCATCAGAGGCCTTTTAGAGATGCCCTTCGCATGAGAAACTATTTGGATTTCCAAAAGCTCTTTGAAACAGAACCTAATGTGGGAGGTTGATGATTCCTGTGTGAAATAAAGGGGGGGAAGGTGAGCTCTCCTTTAAAGAGGGCAGGCCTGTTCTTCTGAAGCTGAAAGTCACATTACGGGTGGCTTTTAGGCAGAGCGCCCATTCCAGTCTTTAGGGACTGATGATGAGTAAATGATAAAGCAAAGCATCCACTTTCCTTCAGCCGCTGGTGGGTCAGAGCAGTGGGCCGGGACAGAACTGAGTTCTTGACCACCCAATCCTCAACTCTCCCAGCGCTTCCACTCCCTTTCCGGTAAGATGAGATTGATAATGCCTATACCACCCTTCTCCCCAGGGACACTGTAAGAGGGAAAGATTTTAAAGCATCACATTGAACACCAAACAACTGCAAAGCACTACAGTAGCACAGGGTCATTTTATAAATTGGTGATATTTTGCCCGTCAACAGAAATTATTTTAGCTGTTTCAATCTGATACGTTTTTCCAACAGGTTGGGGATGATAGCAATCAGAGTCCCAATAAGAAACGATTCAACGAGGAGACTCTAATAAAGGACCTCCTTACAGAGGTGTGGACAGGGTTAGGAGAACCAGCGAGGCACATTGAGGCTGCGAACAGTGGGAAGCTGTTTATATCCTTGGGCCTGTTACTAGAACCCAAGGAAAGCTGTCACCTGGGAGGAAGGCCACTCAGCCCTTGCCAGAATTGTGGCACTGATGCAGGAAGGGAGCAGGGAAGATATTCTCTGGTCTTTCTCTCCTCTCCTCTTCTGATCTCCTGCTGGTGCTTCGCTTTGAGCAAAAGCAGCCAAAGGATGGAGGACAAGGGAGCCTGAGTGATGGCAGAGAGGAGGGTGGAGAAGGGCAGGGAACAGATGGAAGCAACAGCAGAGGTGGGGGTGGGGAGTGAATAGAGATCAGCCAACAGCGGTGGTCCCCACTGCTGGAGACAGTGAGACTGGCTAGTGGGAGGAATGGCAGCCGTACTAGTTCATTATTTCAGCCTCCCTCCAGAAAAAAGTGAAAACAAACCTGTAACAGTCCTACACTGTGGATTCGTTTCTTGATTGATTAGGTTCAGAAGGAACAAGACTCCGATGTCACTCTCTGAAAAGTTCTCTATTTCCTTACTCTCTCCTCTCCTTTGCCTTGTGCTTTTTTGGCCAGAGCAAACTAAAGATACCTTAACTTTTCTTTTTTATATTTATATAAAGTTCTCAAGTTGGGAGCTGCAGCTCTTGCTTTTCCTCGAATTCCTCTGAAAAGACCAAATTCCATGGGTAGTTGCCCACCAAGCATGATACAGCCAGCCAGGGGTCCACTCTGATGGCAACCAGAGTTGAGACACTGCTGCTTCCACACATCAAAGTGTCTGTCACCGGACCCTCTTGCCATGAAGCTATTGAAGCTTAATCTCCAGTGCCCCTGGCTCACATAGACCCTTCCCAAGGCCTTAGCATAAGTCTAGGAATTTCATGTCCAGAATTTTGCATTCATCTTCTTAACAAGGACCCTCAAAATTGTATAAACTTCAGATGCCACAAAGCCTGGATCTGTCCCTTCGTTCCTGAAGACACCCTTTCTGCTTCTGACTCCCCTGGCAGTGTCTGCAGCGAGCCAACGCACAGGTAGTTAATACACGATACATCTACTGGCTGGGACTCCTCACACATACGGTCCAGTCAGTAGGCCCCCAGGAAGGAGCAATTGCAAGATGCCACCACACCCTAATAAAGCCAGTGACACAGGTGACAAAGGCAAGCTATTGAGGTCTGGCTAGTCACAAAGCAAGCTTTGGAGCCCTGTGGTTTAATAAACCTTATGTGACACCACGGGGACAGTCATTTCATCTGCTGACAGCTTGACTTTTGCAACTGTGTGGTGAGGTGAACCCCGGGCACACCTGCCTGCTGGTCTTTCCAGAACAGCACGGGTTCAGGCCAGGAGAAAACCTAGCAAGGGCTCTGCACCTGGAAGGATTTGGAGCGGTGCCAGCCCTGGGGCACTGTGCCCTGGGTTGGGTCATAGAGATAGAACTGTGGCTCATTAGTTTCAGCTCGGAAAACATTGCCAAGCCCTGAGTTAAATCCCCAAGCTGTCATATTTCTTTTATCCACAACCATAAAGTACCACAATGCCTCACGCCATTGGTTTCCAACACCACTGTGTTAACACAGATGCCTTAATGCTGAGCCTTCCTTCGGCAGGAAAACAAGTCAAGGCGGAATCTAGATTGAGAACCTATGTGACAGCACTGGGGATTAATGAAAAGAAACTAATTTACGCTTTCTTTGTATTTATTTAGCGTTTCACTAAAGGAGGAGCCAGCAGGAGCTGGGGGAGGTGAAGAAGGGTTGGCAGAGCAGACCAGTGGTGGCTCCTTGGTGCAGCAGCTGGGGAACATCTGGCTGCTGCTGAGGGGGCTGCAGGCTGAGAAGCTGGCCAAGGAGCAGCAGCTGCGGCACATCCTGCAGAGCCCCTGGGAGCAGTTCACAGACCTGGAGACCCCTCTGGCCTCCTTCTGTGGCCTTCTGATCCAGAATGGCCCCGCTCCCACACTACACTGAGGATGGGCTGCTGAGGCTGGGGCTGTAGCTGGAACAGGTGGAAGGCAGCAGGAGAGTGAGGTCCAGTGGAGTTCCTCTGGAGAGAACTGCATGCTGGACCCAGAAGCCTTGGGTGGGTTCCCAGCCTGCTGCTACCCAGCATAGACCATTACTCAGCCATCCTCTCCCACCCCTAATGTCAACCTCTTTCATAATCCAGAAGCTGGAACAAGTGTGTGTGCTTGACCTGGAAAACAATTTTCATTTTCTTGTTGTTTATTTAGCATTTCAGAACTTACAATGCACCTATTTAGTGAGAAAAGAAAAGAGGGAGAGGGAAGCGGACTTGGCCCAATGGATAGGGCATCCGTCTACCACATGGGAGGTCCGTGGTTCAAACTCCGGGCCTCCTTGACCTGTGTGAAGCGGGCCCATGCGCGGTGCTGATGCGAGCAAGGAGTGCCCTGCCACGCAGGGGTGTCCCCCGCGTAGGGGAGCCCCATGTGCAAGGAGTGCACCCCGTAAGGAGAGCCACCCAGCGCAAAAGAAAGTGCAGCCTGCCATGGAATGATGTCGCACACACGGAAAGCAGACACAACAAGATGACGCAACAAAAAGAAACACAGATTCCCATGCTGCTGACAACAACAGAAGCGGACGAAGAAGAACACGCAGCAAAATGGACACAGAGAACAGACAACGGGGGTTGGGAGGGGAGAGAAATAAAAATAAATCTTAAAAAAAAAAAAAGAAGAGGGAGAGAGGGCAAGGAGGATGGAAAAGAGGGGGAGGAAGGATGAAAGAGGGCTTAAGTACAAAGGCTCTGGAGAGTTCGAGCCCAGCTACTTTATGAGCTCTATGACTCTGTGTGAGAAACTTAACCTTTCTGAGTCTCAGTTTTCCAATTTGGTAAAATGGAGATAAAAAATATTACCTACCTTCCAGGGTTGTTGTGAGGGTTAAATGAGTTAACACGTGCAAATCCCTTAGAGCCATTCCTCACATGCAGGAAGAGCTCAGTGAATATTAGCACTTACTTTGTCACATACACTTGCAGGACACCTCAGGCTAGGGACACCGTGTTTGTCAGATGAAGCTCACCTGTGTATAAAGGGCTATGAATGTACCACACTAAGGAAAGGAGTTGTCCGTGTGGGAGGAGTGGGGGTTGTAGGGAGTGGATATATGGGAACCTCTTAGATTTTTTGAATGTAATATTTTGTGTGATCCATGTGTCTTTAAAAAAAAAAAAGATAATAAAAAATTGAATAATTAGAAAAAGGGGGTGGAGAGGCTAGAGCTCTGAGCTTCTCAGTCATGGACCTGGACTGGCTTTGACTTCTCTGCCATTTAGGCAGTGAGGATGCTGATAATATCTACCTCACCAAGTTTGTCCTAAGAAGCAAATAAAGCAGGCATCATGCTTTCCCTCTCTGTGAAGGGCAATGCCAATGGGATAGCTGTATTGTACGAAAATCTTAAAATTACTCAGATATCTCAGGTTTGCCTCTCTAACCGACCTGAGCTTGAACCTCCGGAACCCCTTCCCTCCCTCCTTCACAGAGGGGCAAGACCTCGGAGAAAGCCCATCCAACCACCACAGCCTGCTGACGAGGCCATCCCGGAGTGGAGTCACTTCTCAACAGGCACTTTTCCCTGGGGTGAAGAGCTGAGGAATAGCCCAGCGCTCTGGCTCCAGAAACACTTGTCAGTCCGGGCAGGTGAGCTAATAGGCTGGGCTGGATTACTAAGGAGGAAAGGAGCCGCTTCCATCCCTGTCCAGGGCCCGAGGACGAGGGGAGGCCCAGCCTGGCACATGTGCTGCCTGTCCCTTCGCAGCCAGCAGGCTGGCCTAATGAACTGCTGCACTCAAGCCACAATGAAAGGTGCTTTTGATGGGCAGAGTTATTAGCGCTTGGTTTTAATTATGCCTCCTGGCGTTTTCCCCATTGCTTTTCTTTCACCTTACCTGACAGTGCTATTAGTGTCACCCAAATACCAAGTGGTAAGGAGTAAATTGAACTATTAAGTGGGGGGTGAATAGCAGGCTGGTTGGAAAACAAAGGACATTGGGCTCTCTTTCTTGTGTGAAATGAGCCTTCCTGGCCTGGGCTCCTTGGGAGCCCAGGAAGTGGCCTTATAGCTGAGATTTGTTTGTCTGGATTGAGTCTCAATTTCTACCAACTGGAGCAGAAAGCAAAGAACAGCTTATCAGGAGGTCCTTCCAGCATTTCAGCAATGACACAAGAGAAGGGAGAGAACAGATGCACCTCACTCATCTCGGTATCTCTGAGAATACAGGGACTGGCAGTAAAAAGGAAAACACAAAGTGTGTGAGTGTGAGAGGAGGAGAGGAGAGGGAAGAGTCTTTTCCTGTAGAAGTTATGGACCAGCATTATGTTGGAGAACTGCTCTCAAAGAAGGAGGAGAGAGATCTCAAAGGTAAGAGATGATCAGGAAGTTCCATTGGTGATAAACTCTCCTAACATCTGTCCAAATGTCTTTCTTTTCCTCTGTTCTCAGAAGATATGTTCACAGGGTATACTATCGAGATTGCCAGTCAGCAGTTGAGGGACAGTATTGCTCTACCTTCTGACCTCAATTGTTGCCACTGGGAAGGCTGATGTTAGTCAATTACTGTATCTCAATCTGAATTTTCTCTCTGGCTGTTTTTTTTCCTTTATTTATTTATTTTTATTTTTTTACTTTATTCTCCCCCTCCCCCCGTGGCTTGCTTGTTGTCTGCTCTCTGTGTCCATTTTGCTGCGCGCTCTTCTGTGTTTTTACTTGTCTCCCTTTTTTTTTCTGTTGTGTCACCTTGCTGAGTTGGCTTTCCACAGTGCTTGCAGGAGCACCGGGCGGCTCTCCATGGCACTTGTGGGCTGGCGAGCCTGCCTTCACAAGGAGGTCCCAGGACACGAACCCAGGGCCTCCCACATGGTAGACAGGAGCCCAACTGATAGAGCCACAGCCACTTACCCTCTCTGGCTGTTTTTTAGATGTACTCTTTGTTTTTGGTATTGAGGCAATTTCATGACAATGTGTCTAAGTGTGGATTCCTTTTTTATGATCCTGCTTGGAACTTGTAGTTCCAAATACGAAAATTTCTCAGCCTATATACTACAAATATTGCCTCTTCTCTCTCTTTAGAACTCCTCTAAGATCTTTACTTGACCTTCTCACACTCTCCTCCACCTCTTCTGTTTCTCAGGACTTCCTCTGTGGGAATCACAGGAGACTGGGGTTGAAGTGTATCCCTGTGGAGGGGATTTGCATTTGCTTCTGCCATATGTTGGGATGCTTTCAACACTGGGCTGTTTTGAGTTAATTTCTCATTAATCAATTGTGCTGGTTTTCAGCTTATACAGGTAGTATGAATCCAAGCCTAAAACGTGCATGGCAACAAACCTGTGGTTACAAATATTGGAGGAAGGTTTTTCATTCTTACAAGCTTCTTTCTGTTCCCTTTGTGAGGCAGAATTTTTTCCTAGTCCCTCCTTACACTGCTGGTGTAGTATTTTGGAGATTCCTACTATTCCAACACTCTACTTTGTGAGAACCCAATGCCTGGACACCTGCCCCAACATGGCCATGAAAATTCATAGCTCTAGAATAAATGATGGAAACCAACATACACCTGAGGGCAGCTGCTGCTTCCATCACCACTTAACTTTCATGTTCTGAGCCTTATTCCACTCTCTCAAGGGTTCTGAATATTTAATACATTGTTGTTGTTGTTTGTTTGCTTGTTGTTGTTACTTATTTTGGAGAAGAAGGGTTTTCAGGATGTCAAGTCCACTATATTTCCAAAGTGATAGAAGTCTGTATCTCCAAATTTATAAAACAGCAACAACAACAAAAACCTGTCTCTGAGTAGCTTACCAGATTCTCATTCTCTTGCTCTTCCTTCGTTACTATAGGCCTGAATGTAACTAGTTGGAACAGCCCATCCGCTTGGCTGGACCCACTCTTGCACCACCAGGGGGCATGGCAGGCAATCTCCCAAGGTGTGGGAAGAAAATACTGTTAGAACTTCTATGTAGATACTTTATCTTGTACATTTCTTAACTTACATTTTTTATATATGCTTTATCATATCCACATTGTATTAATATATTAGTGTAGTATATATATAAATATATATTTTTCAGCTGATGGAGTGAGAAATCATAAGAGTTTGGAGAATCCACTGTCTAAAAAGTGATTAGAAGCCTGTTGTGTATGATTTTTATGGCTGGAAGGAAAACCTGCAGATATGAAAAAATGTGGAAGGAAAACATGCAGGTTATGAAAGCAGGTCCTAGAACTTGGGGGGCAGGGTGGTGAGAGGAGGGGTGGATATATGCTTGCTGGGCCCAAGACTGGGCGATTTTGGCTGACTATCTCATGAACCCATACTCTGTAACTACTTTCTAGGTCACTGCAGTAGCCCTATGTTCTCACTGTAAATTTTAAAGTATATTGTTTAATATGCTTTTTATGGTTTTGATTCACTCTAGTGACATGGCAATAATTTACTATTGCTGTTGAAAGAAAAGAAAATGAGAAAGCTGGCATAAAAACCGTATCCGAACCTCTAAGAGCAATTGACAACTCACGGCCCCAAATCACCAA
Source organism: Dasypus novemcinctus (assembly GCF_030445035.2). NCBI lineage: Eukaryota > Metazoa > Chordata > Mammalia > Cingulata > Dasypodidae > Dasypus > Dasypus novemcinctus. The sequence goes on from NC_080675.1 coordinate 44,264,092, forward strand.
CCCAGAGTCCACCTGGGTTCTCCTGCATGTCCCTTGCCAGGGGCTGTGTTTGCTGTGAGCTGCCTGCTGCATTGAGCTCTCTCGGAGGACATATTCCTTTGCTGTCTGTCTGGATTTTCCATTTCTCCAACGAGGTGGTGTTTTCAGGCCTCTGAAAGCACATTTCACCCTGGCAATGGACATAAGTGATTGAGGTTCAAGGAAGACGCTGGCTGGGTGATCACAGTCCAAGAAGTCTGCAAACAGAATTAAAGAATCAGAACTTTCTTCCCCATTTTGAAACTGAGTTCCAGCCTTGAAGCACTTTTATGATTATGATTCCAGGCCCCTCAATTCCCAATATGACCCCGAGAGGGGATGCATAAAAATGCTCACTCCAGGTGGTTCACTGTTTACCATCTTAGGTGATAGTCAACAGACAGCTCAGATGATAAATCATATATATGTGTGTGTGTGTATGTGTGCCCTTGTGGTAGCAAGGACAGATTGCAGGCATTCATAAGGTTTTAGATATAGATTTGTGACATTCTGCTTCATTCTTACTGAGGGAATGTGACACAAATGATCAAGACATTTCATGCTACAATGCTGGTATGGACTGTCAACATCACACAGACACAAAATTGTGCCCAAGTCAGAGCGGGGTTACTTCCCAAGTCACTCAAAGCTGAAGCTGGAGTGACTTTTCTTCTCAGAATCTTTGAGTACTCTGAGTCCATTGGTGTGGACAAAACAGACTGAGATTGAGCTGTGCCAATGGGCATTCTCACCTCCTGTTCAGTCAAATGAAACAAACTGAGTCTGCAAATCAGCTTGTATTTTCTGAGCTAACAGTCCTCCCTTGCTTATATTTTCTTCTTAAGGAGGATATTTTTTAAAAGCCTATTTCATGGGATCAATTTTAGTGGGCCCTTTAAAATGGGAGGTGAACTCAAGGTAGTTCAGCTTGTTTTAACAATAACTTCAGCTTATTGAAGCGAGCATTAGTGTATCATGTTCCCATATGGCAGTCATTAGAAATGGGGAAACTTGAGAGGCTTATTGCTCTGAGAGAGCTAGTAAAAGGAAAAGAAGACATCTTTATAGGACCTAAAGTTAGTGCCAATAAAATAAGTACAAAATCCATTTGTAGATGATAGGAGAGAAGAAGAAATCTTTGAGCAATTAAAAGATCTTAGCTCTGCAATACACAAGGTGGAGAAGTTTTCAGATAAGAGGGCTATGATTCCTGTGCATGTGAATTTATTCATTTATTTTCTCAGCCACTCATTCAACTAACGTTTCTTTGGTTTTGGTTTTGTATTGGGGGGAGGGGGTGGTTTCTGATGATGCACAGTGATGAGCAAGATACAATCCCTGCCTCAAGGACCTTACAAATAGATGATAGACTAGGAAAGAGGTCATTGAGTGCTAGAGGATGGAGTAAGAGGTAAGGTAAGCATAGGGGGTTGTGCTAATGCATATGGGATCACAGGAATGCTGGAAGGTCATGTGGGGGTAGGTCAGGGCAAGGCTGAGGCATGGGTTGTTCCAGGCAAATGGAGCTGAAGGTAGGAAAGCTGTAAGAAGAAAGACAAGAAGGTGGAGTCTTTGAGCAACTGCAAGTAGCTTTTTATGGCTTTAATTAATTTGAGGAAGGGAATGTCAAGAGGTAAAGCTAGAAAAATAAGCAGGGATCCAAATCACAAAGAGCCTTCTGTGATTCCCAGCAATATGAAGCCATTAAGGTTCAAAGTAGGGGATTGACATGATGAAATTTCCACTTTAGAAAGATGACTCTGGCAACAGTACAAAGCATAGATAGAGTCAGGAAAAGCAAGAAGCAGGAAGGGAAGTTGGGAGTCTGGTCAAGTGGTAATCAAGTCAAAGGATGAATATGGCCTGAACTAAGGTAGTTGAAGTGGTATAGAAAGAACTGGACAGACTGAAGATATATTAATAAAGTAGAGCTAACAGGACTTGGGAGTGGGTTGAATGTGGAAGTGGAGGAAAAGGAGAAGCTAAGAATAATGTTGAGGATTCTGGCTTGTGCTACTGTGTAGGAGATGGTGCCATTCACTGAACATAGGGCAATAATGTGTTTAAAGGGAATGATAATGAATTAAATTTTAGACATTTCATGTTTGCTGTGGGATAGTCAATAGACTCTTAGATATAGGTATCTGGAGTTCAGGACTGGGAACTGGCTGGACTTAGAAATTTAGGAGTTATCCATCTATTGTTGGTAACAGAGGCACTGAGTTTTGGATGAGATTACCCTAGGTAGAGAAAGAAGAGAACCTAGAACAGACCAAGACTGATGTGATGGGATGTGGATGAGTCCACAGGATAGACTGAGGATCAGCAGAGAAGAAGATGGAGACCTAGGAGAGTGCATTGTCACAGGGCCCAAGGGAAAGAGGCTTTGGGAATGAATGGATTGTCAAAAGTGTCAAATGCTACAAAGAGACCACACAGAAAAAGAGAAGTGAAAGAATTCATAGAGTCAATAAGAAGCTTATTGTTGGTGGCCTGGATAAGAGCAGTTTCAGTGTCATGATGGGAGAAGAAACAAAATTGCAACGAGTTGCAGAGTGAGTGGGAAAAGTGGAATCTGGGAGTAGGGCCAACTCTTTCAAGATTCTAGCTGTGAAGGGGAGGGTGAGATGAAACAGTAAGTGGAAGAGGAGAGCCATGAAAGAGAAGGCAATTATTTGGGAACCAAATGATAGGAGAGAGTTGAAGTGATTCAAATGCTAATTAGAGAGAATAACTTGGCATGACAGCATGAAAAGCTCCACTAACCCATCCCCAAAGAAACTGATGAAAATTATTTTAAACACACACACACATACATACATGTAAAGCCTCTGGACAAACAGCAAATGAAGAAATACCTATTCAAGAAAATCTATGAAAATTGGATAAGAAAGACAATGTCCATGGTATTTGAACCAAGACCATTCCCTTCCAATCCACTCCCAGTCCAGTGAGGCAGAGACTCCACTCTATACTGCTGCAGTCAAGAGACAGGGTTCTTGACTGCAGGGATCTCCTCCTAGATCACAGCCAGAGGGCTTTCTTCCTGGGAAGAGCAAGACTTCAGGATTTCCCATCCTGCTTCCAGCTGCCTGTTGCTGAGACTAAGTTCAGAGTGAGTGGGTGTGGTCAAGAGGTGGGGGCTCCCTTTTTCTGTCCAACTCCCACTTGTGGAATGGAGGTGCTCTCTTGAGTATATCACACTAAAATACTTCCCTCCTCATAGCCTTCCTCCAGCTCAGAGGTTTATACCAGGATAAGCAAACAAAGAGAACCCCAGGCTTCTGCCCACTACCACAACCAAGCGCTCAACTCCAAGAGTAGGGGTGTCACTTAGAAGGAAGCTTGCCATTAGCCCCACTCCAGCTCCAAAGCCCTGGCTCAGAGACTGCCTGGAGGAAGACGCAGGTCATAAAACAGATAGCTCTTAATCTCCTCCCAAAGTAACCGACTTCATTTGCAACAGAGTTGGAGAAGAACACTCTCAAGAACGGTGGAGGTTTTTTAATTAAGAGAAAATCAGTAGATGGTCTATTTCTCTCCCCTTTACTTCTTGGTTTTCCAGGCTTGTCATTATGTTTTAAGTTCAAGAGCCAAAATTATTTATAGCTTTCCTCTGCATTTCTTTAAATAAAAAAGCTATATAATCTCATTCATAAACTTGAAGAAATAGATTTTGCAAATTATGTAGAAACTAATTCTAAAATAAGGACTTTTTTTTGTACTGATGTACTTTTTTTTCCTTTATTTTTAAAAAGTTTTAGATAACATGAAGTTAAATAAAAAATATAGGGGATTCCCATATACCTTACTTCCTTCCCCCCTCACACTTTACCCATTAACAACATCTTTCAAACAGCTTAAGTAGATACAACCCTAGGTACTGGTTCTCCTGAAGGCTACAGAGACCCACAGAGTATATGGTCATGGCAGATGGATTTTGAGTTCTGTGCCATGTCAATGGGCCCTACTTTGGAATTTGTGCTCCTGAGAGTGATGGAGCTGGACTCAGATGTGACCTCTCTACACATGCCTCTTCTGTCACTTTTACTGAACCTGTGGTTGGTGCTAGGGATGGTGTATACTCAGGAGACTTGAATCTCTGGCCTGCCCACATATCAGCTGGGCCCTGAGCCTCAGCAGAGTTGCAACCCCTACTCTCCGGTTTGTTGGACTTACCCAGGTCAGCTAACAGGGAGGTAAAGATGGTTAACCACTACACCAGGGAATCAAGAGTGCCTACAACTGTAAGCAGGAGAATTGCATCCATCAGCCATGTGGAATCTAAGTCCCCTCTTGATATAGAGGTGGAGTAGACATCACCATTCCAGGGTCCACAGATTGGAGGAATAAAATATGGATTAGAGTGGACTTACTGATATTCTACTATAAAACTATTGTGACTAGTAATAGAAGAAATTGTATCATTGACATGGAGAAAGTGGCCACAGTAGTTGCTGAGGGCAGGGAGAGGGAAGAAGAGAAGTGATGAGGGGAATTTTTGGGGCTTGGAGTTTTCCTAAATGATATTGAAGGGTCAAATGCTGGACATTATGTATCCTGCCACAACCCACTGAATGAATGTACTGCAGGAAAGTGTGAACTACAGTATAAACTATTATCCACGTAGTGCAGCAGTGCTCTAAAATGTGTTCCTCAAGTGTGATGAATGTGCCACAATGATGGGGGAGGTTGTTGGTGTGGGAGGGGTGGGTGGGGGGATGGGGGTATACGGGAACCTCTTATGTTTTTATAATGTAACCTTTTTTTGTGATGTCTGTATCTTCAAAAAAATACAATTTACAAAAATGATGGGGGTGGGGGGTGGGGAGTGGGTTGTATAGGAACCTCTTATGTTTTTTTAATGTAACATTCTATGTGATCTATTAACTTTAATTTTAAAAAATGTGTTAATAAAAAAAACCAACACTTTCATTAGTGTAGTACATTTGTTACAATTGAATAACAAATATTGAAGCATTGCTACAAACCACGGTCTATAGTTTACATTACTTCGTTCCACACAGTTTTATAGGTTTTGGCAAAATCTGTAATGACCTGTATCCGTCATTGCAAATATCATGCAGAACAATTCCAATGTCCCCAAAATGACTCATGTTACACATGTTCTTCCCTATCCTTCACCTCAGAACTTCGTGACCACTGTTTTTATGTCATGTTACAAGTTTTTCTATTACTAGAATAACAATAAGTCTACTTTGGTTAATAGTTGCATTCCCCCCTTATTTTTCTTCATTCCTCAGTCTTGAGGATTTGGGGATGTTGATCCCACTCTGCTTCTGATTGAGAGAGGTCTTAGGTCCCATCAAGTAGATGGATGAATCTGTTTTGATTGCAACTTTAGATACTTTCTGAATTGGGATGGGTGTTAAAGACACTTAGATTATACAAACTGTAATGCAAAAAATATATAAGGGATTCCCATATGCCCCACTCCCCACACCTCCCACCTTTCCCCACATTAACAACTTCTTTCATTAGTGTGGTACATTCATTGCAATTGATGAAAAAATTTGGAGCATTGCCACTAAGCATGTATTATAGTTTACATTGTAGTTTATATTCTCTTGACTCAATTCTGTAGGTTATGGAAGGATATATAATGGCCTGTATCTGTTAATGCAATGTCATTTGGGACAATTCCAAGTCCTGAAATGCTCCTATATTACACCTCTTTTTCCCTCTCCCTATCTCCATTGGCCACTGTCTCCACAACAATGATAGAATTTCTTCCATTCCTAGAATCACAATAAGTCTATAATAGAATACGGGTAAGTCCACTCTAGTCCATAGTTCATTTCCCAATCCTGAAGATACTGGAATGGTAATGCCCACTCCACCTCTAATTGAGAGGGGGCCTTGATCCCATGTGGCCAATGGATGGGCCTTTCTTGCTTGCAGATGTAGACTCAGTTCCTTGGTATGGTGGTTGTCCATCCTTACCTCCTTGTTAGTTGTCCTGGATAAATCCAATGTACTGGAGAGTAGGTGTTGCAACTCCACTGAGGCTCAGGGCCCAGCTGGCACATGGACAGCCCAAAGATTCAAGTCTCTTGGACGTACACCTGCCAACTCAACCACCAAACAGAAGGGAGAGAAGAAATATGTGTAAAGAAGTCAAAACTGAGTCCAACTTTGTCAAACTCAGAAGCGCAAATGCCAAAGTAGAGCCCACTGATAAGGCACCAAACTCCAGAGCTATCTGCCATGACCATAGGGCTTGGGTATCTCCAGAGCCCTCAGGAGCCCCACTATTTGGGGTAGTATCTACTTTGGCAGTCTGTGAGATCCTGCTGAGATGTGCATAAGCTTTACCTCTGGGATGACCTCCCAACTCACTTTGAAGTCTCTTAGGCATATAAAATCATTTGTCTTTACCTTTTCTCCCTTTTATTCAAGGTCTTTTTCCAGTTGCATTGCTCATTGGTGTTTGGTGGTGATTCCTTGGTGCCAGGGAGGCTCATCCCTAGGAGTTATATCCCACACTGGGGGGAAGGTAATGCATTTACACCCTGAATTTGGTTTAGAGAGAGGCTATAGTTGAGCAAAATGGAGGCTCTCGGGAGGTAACTCTTAGGCACCCTACAGCATTAGACTAAGTAGCAATTTCAAGAGCAAAGTCTCATAAGCATAATTGTCAATATCAAGGGCCCATCAATGGACCATCCTTCTTCACTAGTCACTGCCTTGCACTTGGGGGATTGTTGCTGTCCCATTCGAGAATGTGATACTGCTCCCCAGGATAGGAATTCAATGTTCTTTTGGTTATTGTGTGAATCTCCACCCACTATGACAAAACTCCATGAACATTTGAACACATTTATGTACCTTATATGTATTCCCAGGTGAACTTCCTTCCATGTATCCCCCATCACTGACACCCCACACCAATGATCCTCCCCTGCTACAGTTGTAACCCTTCTGTGGTCCAAAAATTCTTAAAAAATGAAGCCAAGAATATAGCCAAATACAACTAATAGGAAAATGAAATAATAATGATAGGTTTAAACGTACAAAATAAAATACATAATAATTTAGAAAAATTAAGACTAAACTAATTAAAAATTTGGGATATTAAAAAAATAATGAAAAATATTAAAAACATTTTTTAATGTTTTGCCTTTCATCACTGTAATATCTATTGTCCTGTATGTACAATGACATTTTCTTCCATTTCTTCCCCAGTGTCTTATTTTTTTTTCATTTTGTCTTCAAAGAAGCTTTAAGTCACTATAAATTCACATACAGAACACAGGGTACTCCCAGGATACCCAACATCCTCCACCTTTCTCCCCTTCCCCTATGAATAACTTTTTTATATGTGGATGGTACATTTGTTACAACTGATGTACAAATATTGAAACATAGTCACTAACCATGGTCAATGATTCACATTATGGTCTACACTCTAGACCATACACTTTTATAAATTTTTGAAATTCAACATGGCCTGTATCCATCATTGCAAGAACATGCAGAACACTTTCATTTCCCTCTAAATACCCCCTCTTCCATCTACTCCATTCCTCCCTCCCCCTCCCCTTGGGGCCCATGGCGACCACCAGGCTTCACTTCTTGAAGGAGAGATTCATAATTATGTGCAACAACACTGAGGGCTTGACACATTGGTCTGTCCTCCTCTATTAGGAACTGCCTATGCTCTTGAGAGACACCCACCCTTCTGTGTGAGAACATATCGGGCTTCCCCAGGATGGGAGTCCAACTCCTTCCCACTCGTTATGTGGTCTCCACCCACTGACACAACACTTTACTACAATATGATCACTTGCACATTCTGTTCCAAATGCACCCCCCATCCAACACCCTAAACCAAGTAACCCTTCCTTGTCATATTGCAAAAAGAGCTTTCCCAACTTTGTAGTTTCAACCACATACCCACCAATCCCCAGTGTTCACCTGCTCCCTCCCCCAACCCAACCCCAGTTCCATGGACAATCCAACCAACCATCCCCACCCTAACCCCCGTCAAACTTGCACCACCCAACCCAATAGTATCATATCCCTTCACTACACAACTACTCACTTCCACCTTTAAAACAAGGATTTTTGTTTGTATGTATTTCTATCTACTTTTTTCTTTTGTCTGTTCTTGACTTTTATATTTGCAATGACTTTTCCTCTGTGTTTTCTTGTGCTCTGATGAGTATGTGCAAATTCAGTTAAACAGATACAGACCTAATCCTTTAGGAATATTAAGGAGGTTTATATTAGTCTGCCAAAGGGGTGCCGACGTGAGGTACCAGAAATCTGTTGGCTTTATAAAGAGCATTTATTAGGGGTAAAAGCTTACAGTACAAAGGCCATGGAAAATCCAACTCAAGGCACCATAAGAGGTGTTTTATCACCAAAATCAGCTGCCACCTGTTGAAGCAAGATGGTGGGCAATCTCTGCTTAGTCTCACCTTCCCCTCCAGGCTTCTTCTTTCTCTTGAGCAATGTGGGCCCAGCCTCCTGAGGCTTTGTGCTTAAGTGATCCTGTAGTCCTCTGTCTCCTCGCATAGGGCCTGTTTCTTTCCAGGCCTTGTATATTAGTCTTAGTTGTTATGCAGTCTTCCCAATTTCATCTGTAAGCTATCAAGCAAAATGGCTCATCTCCTCCCATGGCTTCAGCGGTTTGAACCTTTCTGTTACATAGCAGGAAATAAAATGGCAGAACTCTTTCTTCCTCATGTTTATCTGAGTGAGTGTTCATTTATATCAGACTCAACAAGGGGGTGGGGACTCAACCTAAGTCACACCTTATTGATGTAGTCCAATTAAAAAGCCCTAATTCAGGGGTCCTTAACCTTTTTTATTTCACAGACCCCTTTACCAGTCAGGTGAAAACCAAAGACCTCTTATTAAGGCCACATTATACTCTGTATTATTTAATAAATATATCACACCTTAACCAACACATCCCCACAAGAATAATGTTTTTTGAATTTCAATTCAAGCTCACAGACCCCTTCTTAAGAACCCCTACCCTAAATCAATCTTAACAGGTAATCTAATCAAAGCCCCCTCAACTGAATTTAATGCAATTGAAGTATATCACACCCACAGGAATAGATTAGTTTACAAACATAATCTTTCTCTTTCTGGGATTCATAAAATAATCTCAAACTGCCACAAGGTTCAATAAGAAGAGAGAGGCAAGCATAAGAGTGAGGACAGAGACTTATGTGTAGATATCAAACCCATAAATAAAACACTCCACATAAAAAATAAAAAGAACAGTGGAGGTTATGGTGAAGGGCAATTGGGAAAGGAATTTGTGGATTTCATGAAGATACAGCCTAGACTATGGACTGGCTAGTTTGCAGGAGAGAACTGGGGTATAAAACAGCTATCAGGAGCCCTTTGGGACCCGAACAAATATCAAACACTGACTTCAGAAATGATTCCATACTAAGTAGCCACAATTTGATGGGATTGGTTTGTAGAGAAATTTATGTCCCAAAGTATTGTGAGCAATAGCGCAATTGATTTTAATTAGTGGAGTTTAACAGATGGGTGTGGTCAGAGAAAGAGTAGAGGAGAGACTTACCAGTGCCACTGTCATCCCAGGGTGACTGGGTATACCCAAAGAAGCTTCAGAAGCAACATCAGAAGCTTAACACCTTGGTGGTGGTGGTGGTGGGGTAGGCCTCAGAAACTGCCCATGAGAGTGACCAGATATTAAATGTAACAGAAAAAAAATTTCAAAGTAGCCATTATAAAGTTTGCAGATCTAAAGGAAAGAATGATTAAAGGAAGGTATGATGACAGGGTAGCATCAAAAATAGAATATCAATAAAGAGGTAGAAATTATTTTTTTAAAAGATACAAATGGAAATTCCTGGAGTTGAAATGTACAAAACTAAAATAAAAAATTGACTAGAGAAGTTCAATAGTAGGTTTTAACTGGCAGAAGAAAGAATTAGCAAACTTGAAGACAGTTCAACAGAGATTGTGCAAGCAAAAAACAGAGGGAAAAACATAATTAAGAGCTCCTCAGAGTAATATGCAAACCTGTAAGTGCACAATTATATACATAATGGGAGTACCAAGAGAGGAGAGAAAGAATAAGAAAAAATATTCAAAGATGTAATGGCTAAAAAGTTTCAAATTTATCAAATACTGATGAGAAATAGCCAATAGGGAAGAAAGGTCTTCTGAGATAATAGGCAGAGGGGTAATGTTAAAAAGGGGGTCCCTAAAGAGGAGGGGTTGCCTGGGCCCAGAGTCAATGAGAGGGACTGGCCTAGACAGGAGGTCAGACCTTGAACCACAAAACTGTAGGTGCATATGCACCAGTAAGTGTTTATGCTCCCACTTCTGGAATCAACTGGCGATCAGTTAAGTGGCTCCACTGAACTTGGCTGGACTCATCCATGAGTCTGGGATTCCCCAGCTGTGGGCTGATCTAGATGAGCCCTGACAGGGTTGAGGGTGACTGGGCTTTGTTCCACAAGCCTCTCAGCCTCATACCAGGGCCAGTGAGCTAGCTCAGGCTTGTCCTTCTCATGGCGATAGCAGGATGCAAGAGAGCAAATCCAATGCCCAAACCCACTTTTACCCTCCGTTTGTGTCACGTCTGTTAATATCCCATGGCTAAAGTAGGCCACATGGCTGAGTTCAGTGTCAAATTACTCCACCAACATTACAAAATTAAATGGCAGAGGGTGTGGATTCAGGGCAGGATGAAGAATTGGGACTAACTGATCCCTTCTCCATCTGACCCCAAGAGACAAGGCAGAAGCTCTTATGAGATGACCACATTTGTAATGGGGATGGGGTGTTTTGAGTGAATTTGTGGAAAATGATCACTCTGCTTCTCAGAGCTTTGCCAGGACTCCTTTAACTAGCAAGAGCCCTACACATAAAGGGTATCCAAATATTGTTGCCAAACATAATTCTAGAGAACAAAATCAGTGACAGGAGAGGTATACCTTTGCAATTAATAAAACTCGAATAAGATATTGGGTTGTTTTTTTTTTTCTCAACACGGATAAAGAGAAATGCAGTTTGACATTTTGTCAAACACAAAAAGAAAAGCAGTTTGCAAGCATCCAAGGGAAAAAGATAAATTAAAGGCCTGGCCATTCCCTCCTCTTCTGTGCAGGGCAAGGTGCTACTGCATTATTTATGTCTGGAAAGGTTAACACTCGACTGTGGTTAATGAGTAAAGCAGTCTAGATGAGAACACTTCGTGATAGGGTCAACCCTGCCTTATAAAACTTAATGGCAGCCAAGTCAGCTTTATTGCTTTTGTAGAAAGGGGAAAGCCCTCCGCCACCTTAACAGAATAGGTGGAATCTGCTTCTGGGCACACACAAAAAGAAAAGCATTTTCTCTAAAGCATGTTTATGAGAGAAGAGTACTGGACTGTGAAAGAATTTAATTTAAAGCGTGCAAGCAAAGAGACAGGACAGTCTATGAAAGTGAGGACACGACAGCTGTGGGGTACATCCATACTACACCTAGAAGGGCAAGAGATGAGCTCCTCAGTCATGGAAGTCAGACTTCCAAGAGCTAACAGCACAGAAAGAAAAACTGAAAGGGTCATCCAACAAGCAGAAAAGCTCTTCTGGGATAGGGAGCATATCCCCGCCTGCCTCAAGCAACCCCAAAGTTATCATCACCTACCTTCTCCGTCCTCTCTATCTGCAGGCAGAATCTTTCTATAAATTCCTCCCTTCTGCTTCTGAACAGGACTAACCCACAGAGCTATAAGTTTTGTAACACCTAGCAGAGGCAGGCATGGTTATTATCCGCGGACCTTTTATTTCCGTAAATCAGGGGTCTCCCTGTGGGGCTCCCTCTCCTTTCACTGCAGTGTAGTGTGATATAGTCTCTGTTAGGGGATTCATGGAAAATATGATCTAATTTTAACTAAACTAACACTCAGAAAATGGACACGTAGTATGGTAGTCAGGTTCTTCAGAGAATCAGTTGGCTCCTGCAACCAAGGGGGCTGGTAAGTCTGAACCCCATAGGGCAGGCTGCCAGTTGGAAACTCTGGTAGTGAAATCCTTAGTCTGAATTCCTGAGGGACGCTAACCAGCTGCCTAGAAGTTCCGTCAAGGACCAATGTTGAAGTTGAGGCAGAATAATTCTTCTGACCTCTAAAGCCCTTAGTTCCGGCTTTTAAGACCTCTGACTGACTAGACACAATTACCCACATTTCTGAGGTTAATCTCCTTTGCTGATTATAGACGCAATTAACTCATTTTAGTTGGAAATTCCATCTACAAAATTCACTCTCAAGTAACAAGCTGACCAGTGCTTGATCAAACAACCAAACATCAAAACCTAGCCAAGCTGGCACATGAAATTAACCACCACACATGTCTTTAAAATTTCCCACAGAGAAGCTGCAACTTGAATATTTTTTCAAATAAGTTACACAGAAATGGACTTTACTACAAGGTAAAACAATAGTGATCTGATAAATTCCGATGAGAAGTCAGCTTTTTAAAAAGGACATGATGAAGATTGTTTGAAATACGTACAATATATCATATTGTCAATAGCCTATAATTAATTTGTTTCAAGTGTGTGTTGTGCCTAAAGTTTTGCCTAATGTGAGTAGGAGAGCAGGACATACAAATATTAAGCCTTCAGAACACAAACACAAACCTCTACAATTGCCTCAGTGACATTTTAAGTCATGTGATAATCCAGGATATTTTAAAATGTTATTAAACAAAAACACATGACTAGAAGCGTCTTTAGTAAAGTTTTCTTACAAGAAGCAGAAGTCATAGGCCATATACCTCCCTTTTGTGTTCTTTCTTCTATGGTGAAAACGGCTGAAATTCGATGTGGAAAAGTAAATCAGAAAATAAAATGCATTATTTTGTCAGCAAATATTAAAAGACACATAAAAACATTGTTGAAAATTAGAATAACCTAGTACAGAAAAAATTACACAGAATGGGAAGTTTGTTGTACTTCAGGATGAAAAGTACTGAGGTTTCTAACATGTCTAATTTAATGGTATTTCTGGGTTCTGTTTCAATAATGAACTAGATAAACAACTATTTTTTTTGTGAATTGCTAAAGAAAAGGGACACTAAAGAAGACACAATGTCTACAGAAAGTGACGTCTTGAAAACTTAAGTGTTTCCACTAATGGGATGATTTGATTGGAGTTAAAAAGGGATTCTGAAATCAAGTTACAGAGTTGTCCCATCTGTGAAATCTGTTTTCTTTAATTTTTCTAAACAAGCTTTTGCAGCAAGTAAACTAGAAAACAGAATTTCTCAGTGTCGTACTATTCAACCTGAGAATGTGTATTACCTGGGAATCTTGTTCAAATGCATATTCTGATCCCATGGGTCTGGCATGTACTGAGATTCATTTCTTTCTTTTTTTTTCTTTTTAAGATTTTATTATTTATTTATTTATTTATTTATTTCTCCCCACCCTCTCTCATTGTTTGTACTTGCTGTGTCTGTTTGTCTTCCTTGTTTCTTTAAGAGGCACTGGGAAGTGAACCTGGGGCCTCCGATGTGGGAGGAGGGTGCCTAATGGCTTGAGCCTCCTCTGTTGCCTGCTATGTTGTGTCTCTCATTATGTTTTTCTTCTTGTATCTCTTGTTGCATCATCTTGTGTCAGCTTGCCACAGCTGCCCATTGCGCCAGCTCCCTGTCTTCTTTAGGAGGCACTGGGAACTGAATCAGGGACTTCCCCTGTGTTAGGCAGAAGCTCAGTTGCTTTGGCCACATCAGCTTCCCCTGGAATGCATTTCTAACAAGCTCCCAGGTTGTGCCAATGTTGCTGGCCCATGAACCATATTGAATAGCAAGACGTAAGAAAAATATAGAATGTTAGGGTTGGTATTAGTTTTATAAAATTAAGGTTGTTTAAAATATAGTAAAATCTTCAGACTATTTTGTAATAGGGAGTGATCATGCAAATCATTTGTACCACAGATAGATTTGCTGGTTACCTTGTGACAAAGTCCTTAAGAGTTTCACACATGAAGATACACTGCTGATTTTGCTTTTATAAGAATACCTTTTTTTCCCTCAAATTTCTTACCTGTTTATTGATGAAAATTCACATAACATAAAACTATTCTAAAGCAAACAATTCAAGTGGCATTTACTATATTCACAATGCTGTTCAACCATCTCTATTTCCAAAACATATTCATCACCCCAAAGTAAAACCCCATTCATTAAGTAGCTACCAACACGTATTATTTTTTGTCTTTTATTAAATTAAATTTTCACCATCCTAGTGGGTATGAAATGGTATCTCACTGTATTTTTTATTCTTATCTGTTTAATCACTAATAATGTTGAGTATCTTTCCATGTACTTATTGGCCATTTGCCTATTTTCTTTGGAGAAATGTCTATTCAAGTCCTTTGGTTAATTTTAAAATGGGTTGTTTGCCTTTTGGTTGTTGAATTGCAAAATTCTTTATATATTCTGGATATACATTTCTGGTCTTCAAAATAGTGGCAAATGACTGTTAGCAGAATTCTATTTAGCAGGTCCTAAAAAAACAATAAATCTATCTAATCTGGTCCTTAAGGTAAAAGTGGCAATTGAACAAAACTTGAGAAAGTAACTGCTTTTTGAAAGAATCTTGCGTTACAGAGGGAACATTGTGGAAAGAGTTGTTTTCATCATTATGTGATTTTGTTGTTGAAAATGACACTATGTACCACATACAAAAATTTTCATATCTTTGAACTAAAAAACTGAATCTAACATTTAAAAAGCATTCATAATGATTTTGAAGTCTCTTGCAAAAAAATAAAATAAAATAGAAAACACAGCACTACCTGAATTCATTTGCAAGAAAACTAGATTGGTATGAGAGAATGTAGAAAGGTATTACTGAATTTTCACAAAAACCTTTGCATGATTGGTAGATGTAATTAAACAATGAATACTATGAAAGTAAGAAATAGTGTATACCTTCATTTGAGTTCAGGTATCTTTCCTTTTTCCTTCAACAGCAATTAAAACCAAGTAAGAAGGAGTGGATGTAGATCAAGTGGTTAAGCACCTGCTTCCCATGTTCAAGGTCTTGGGTTTGATCCCTGGTAACCCCTAAAAACAAAGCAAACAAACAAATGAAAGAAAGAAAACAACTCTTATTGGGGAATGGATGTAGCTCAGTGGTAGAGCACCTGCTTACCACGTATGAGGTCCTGGGTTCATTCCGCAATACCTCCCTTAAAAAAAAAAGTAAGAAAATAAACCAAACTTAGAACTAGACCATTGGATGATTATATCACAAAGTGATAAACCAAGATATTAAAACATAAAGAAGCATATTCAAGCACATAGTTCTCACTAAGAATATTAATAATGTGTAAAAATTTGAGAATAAACAATTTCACCATTACTAAATAAAATATTCCTTACTTGTTTCTTATTTATCTCATTCTTTTTAATTTATGTTTTTGTGTATATTTTCAAGTACATAAAATATTAGTACAATAGTGTATTTGAATAACAAATGCATATACTTTTATGGAGTTGCTTACTTTTTCAACTAATAAGGAGTGCATTTCAAAAAGTCAGAAGATCACTTTGAATGGTCACTTTCTTTCATTTATTCATCATTCAATAAATACATTGTCTCAATGACTGCTGATTCCATTTGTATTCCAAAAGACGTTTTACCTATGATGACATTTTACCTATGTCAGCAACATGTGATAAAAAGATGAAAAACGTTATCCTGTAGGTTGTAATAAATGTTTGTACTGTAGAATGCTCTAAGTCCAGTTCATCCCAGTAGAGGTCTCAGTTAACACATATTACAGACCCCGCATGGCTGGTGAAGGAATGTGCACCAAGGAAATGCTGTGGCCCCAGATTTCTTAACATGACTCAGCTTGGTTCCTGCTGCTTACTCATGAGGTCCATCCTTTGGAACTGGCCCTCTTCAGAGGAACTGTGCAGAAAAGCTTAACATCCACTCAGAAATCTCATTTAAACATTGCTTCATTTTTCTGTTTAAGAACTGTCTCTTTATTTAGAAAAAGAATTTCTTCATAAAACTTTAGAAAATAACTCTATATAAACTGCCTCTTGTTGAACCATTGCTATGGTTTCACTAAATCCTATTGTAAATAATGTGTAGTTTAAAGAATTTCCAATGAGGAAACTAAGTGAAGGCAGTCACTGGCCCTTTACTTAAGAAGTAGAAATTACTTTCTTTGTGTTAGAAAGACTCTGAGGTAGAATCATGCCTATGATATGAAAAAGTAGGTGGTGGTGTTTGTTTTTTTTTTTAAGCTCTCTTCCTAATTCTAAAATAGGGAAGAAAAATAAAAAGATAACATTGAAAGAAGAGAGTTGAAACACCTGGGGAACTAAGTCATAAACAGCCTTTAAATGAGGAGTGAGCTAGCAGTTGAGAGTAGTCACCAAGCTTTATAATACAAATTTAGCCTGCAGGGACAGCCCCACATGTAAAGCAGCCTCAAGGCTTAGTCACTGTCAAATGAAATTCATGTTAAATTAGAAAGAATATTTTAATCAGAATATGGAAATGGGAGAAGAGTTAGATTTAATGATGACAAATACATACACAGAAAAAAAAGTCTTTCTCTAAGTTAAGTGTTTATTCTCTAAGAATAAACTAGTCTTTGCTATTGTTTCAAGTCAGCAATTTTCAAAGTACATTAAATCATTTATAATTAAAAAGGTAGAAAATAAATGATTATAAATGAGTTAGCATGGACTTGCCATTTGAATTTTGGGAAAAGCACTCGGCTAACTGCACAAAGTGATTAAGGCACTTATTGCCACTTGTGGCAATATATGCTAATTACAGGAAAAGAGCAAAATTTTTTTTATATACCAAGTTTGTGGTTGAAGATTCATTCCCACCCACATTAAAGGTGAATTGGCGTTTCCAAGCTATAAAGATCGAAATTGTAAAATCAATTATGCCAGCAAATTATTACCAAGCATCTATGTGGTGCTGGACACTATTGGGAATACAGAAATGAACAAGAGAGTCAATGGCCATGTTTTCATGAGGTTTAAATTCTGGTAAGAAGGTAAACAATGGATGGATAGATGGATGGATGGATGGATGGATGAATAAGAAATTTTTCTGATAATGATAAGTGTTAAATGAAAATAAAACCTAGTAATGTGGTAGGGAGTGAAAAGATAAAGTGCTCAGGGAGGGCTTCTTTGAGGGGCTGACATTAGAACTGAAAAACAAGACTGAATTCAGCCATGCAAAGATCTTAGAGAAGCACATTTCTAGCAGAGGAAATGGCAATATGAAGGACAGAAAGTGAGAGAAGGCTGTTTGTTTGTAGCAAATCAAGGAGAGATTAGCAACTCACTAATCCAGAGAGAAATGCGGGGGCTAGATTACACAGGGCCATAAATAGTAAGTGATTTGAATTTTATTCTAAGTGCAATGGGAAGATGTGAGAAAATGGAAAATGTGGGCATAATATTTTGCAGCTCCTCCAAATGGCAGAGTCTACTTCCCCCTAGATTCTGGATTGGCCTTGTGTTTTGCTTTGCTCTCACAAAGTGGCAGGAGTGATATGTTAGTGCCAAAATCTCAGGCTTCTGATGCACTGCAGCTTCCACCTTCACCTTCTTGGAAAGCTTCTGCCACCATATAAGAAAGCCAAGGCTGGACTACTCAATGAAGTAAAATAGGTCCTGGTCAATAGCCAGCACTAAAGTCCCAGACATAGGAAGGAAACTTATTTAGGCTCTAGCCCCCATGGAGCTGCCAAATGACTGCAGCTACACATATGAGCCCAGAACTAGCCAGCTGAGCCTAGCCCAAATTGTTGACCCACAGAATTAGGATAAATAATAAGTAGTTGTTTTAAGCCTCTAGATTTTGGGGTGATTTTTTACACATCAACAAATAACTGAAACAGCATTTTAATTCTAGGAGTGACATGAACTGGTTGGTATTTTAGAACAAGGGCTCTTAAACAGGGGTCCATGAGCTTGAATTGAAGTTCTTGTGGGATGTGTTGGTGTGGGTGTGATATGTTTATTAAATAAAACACAGTATGGTGTGGACTTAGTAAGGAGTCTGTGGTTTTCACCTGACTGGCAAAGGGGTCCAGGGAACAAACAGGGGAACCCCTGTTCTAGAAGGTCACTTTGGCAAGTCATATTCAGAAAGAAACACTGGAGATCAAAAGGGAGAAATTCCAGTCAATCTAAAGTATCAAAGAGGAAACACCAGGACTCCAACCAAAATACTTGTCCAAGCTAGATACATTGTTCAGTGACTGGCCAGAATGTTCTCATTCAGAAATGACCACTGTGGAGTTTATTATAGCTAGGATATATGGCCCATAGCAAATGTTGTCTCAGCATGAAGGATGAACTAATAGAATCTAACCTTTCTTCTGAGTAGAGGAAGGTTTGCTGAGCCCCTCAATAGCCCTGACTTCCTGAATGAGGCTCTCTTTGCAAACTGATGTATTTCTGTAGAATTGGTGAAGCCACTATGAGAGTTAAACTCAAAAGTAGAATTTAAACTTAAAGAACAAGGTTCAGAGATTTGTCCAAATCCAGCTATGAGGGAGTAATGGGTATCAGTCCTATAATCCCTCTCTATATATATGATAAGCATATAAACTAGACACACATTGCTGGGAAAAATTAAAGAAGGCCTAAATAAAGGGAAAGATAGAAACTGTTCATGGTTTAGAAAACGCAGTATCACTAAAATGTCAATATTCCCCAAACTCATCTCTGAAGTCAATGCAATTCTAGTAATAATTCTACCAGGCACTTTTTTTGGTAAAAATTGATAAACTTTTTCTAAAATTTATATGGAAATTCAAAACTCTAGTATAACAGAATAATTTTGCAAGGAAGAACAACTTTGGAGAAGAACTTTGCACTACTAGATTTCAAGACAGTACAAAACTACAATAATCCAGTCAGTATGATAATGTCATAAGGACAGATAAATACATCAATGAACAGAACAGAGAATCTAGAAATAGACACATACTTATATTTTTAACAAATCTGCCAAAGTATTTCAATGGGAAAAAAAGAAAGCTTTTTGTTTAACAAATGGTATTGCAACAGCTGGATTTTCATGTGGAAAAATGAATCTGGATGCCTACTTTAAATCATATATGAAAAAAATTATAGATGGATCATAAACTTAAACATAAAAGTTAAGATTACAGAGCTTCTAGAAGAAAACAAGAGACAGCATCTTCTTGACTTGGGATAAGCAAAGATTTCTTAAACCCAGCAAATAATAATCATAAAAGAAAAAATTGAAATACTTAATTTGTCAAAATTAATGTTTTGCTCATAAAAATAACAATAAGAAAATGAAAGAGCAAGGCATAGACTGGGATAAAATATTCATAACAGATATGTTTGATAAAAGACTTGTATCCAAAATATATAAAGAACTCCTGCCACTCAACAATAAAAACACAAACCACTTTTTATTATAAAAAGTGGACAAAAGACTAGAATAGACAGTTCACTAAAGAAGAAAACCAAAAACAACATTTTTAGTTACCAGGACAATGCAAATTAATAAGAAACTGTTTGAGATACCAATTAATGAGATACCAATGAGATGCTATTTCACATGAACCAAAATGGCTAAAATTAAAAGACTGACAACACTAAATGATGGGGAAGACATGGAGCAACTGGAACTCTCAAACATTGTTGAAGATATTTAAAATGGTTCAACCACCTTGGAAAACTATTTGGCAGGTTCTAATTGCAGTCTATGACCCAGAAATTCCATTTCTAGGTATTTATGCAAGAGAAACAAAATCATATATCACCAAAAAGACTGTACAAGAGTGTTCATAGTAACTTTATTCATAATAACTCCAAACTCATAATAACAAAAATCCCTATCAACAAGAGAATGAAGTTAAAAAAAAACAACTATGATATAGTCATGCAATAATATGTTCTGCAATCAAAAGAGGCAACTGCTGATCCATGCAACACCATGGATGACTCTCAAAAGCTTTATATTAAGAAAAGGAGCCAGACACAGAGGAATATATATAATGTACTAAAACACACAAACTAATTTATGACGTTTAAAAATCAGAACAGCATGGTTGCCTCAGTGGAAGGCTGGATTGACTGAGAAGGGGCAGGAAGGAACTTACCTGTGTGATATTAATTTTATCTAACTTGACAGGAATTTGGGTTACATGATTGTACACATTTGTCAAAACATATATTACCAATAAAATAAACTTTCAAAGAAAAGATTCAATAACTCAATTTCAGAATAAAAGAGGGGCTAACAGAATAATGATTGAGACCCAGTATGATAGTGAAGCAGCCCTAGACTGAGATTTGCAAACTGAATCCTAGTACTATACTTCATTTCTAGTTGGGTGGCCTTGAGCAAGCCATTTATGTCAAATCTACCTATCACAAAATGGGGAAATCAGTGCATATCTTCTGTCTACCCTACAGAATTAAGATGGAGATTAAATAAGAAGGTATTGTTAGGTGTGTAAATGTAAGGTTTTCTTAGGGTTGGATGTTTTTATTCCTAATGGGTCTTATTGGACCTTCAGAGACTTGGGATACTCTCTAATAGTGTGACTAGCCCTTGGACATTGTGTTCTTTACTTATATTTACGTGTTCTTTACTTATATTAATAGATTATTATTCACTTCCTATGGGCTGGGCCCTGTGCTAAGCATTGCATTGTCTTTTTCCATCTTCACAACAATCCTTGGAGCTAGGTGTTATTACGATCATCCCAATTTTGCCACTGCAAAGACAGGCTAATTTGCCAGAGGTCCCCAGCGAGGAAGTGACAGATGGTGGTCTGAACCCATGCTGCTATTTTACCTTGTCCTGGTCTGCCCTGTCTCTTCAAGGATGACTGGTCCCAGAGGGATAGGAAAAGCTACAGCAGAAGTAGTAGGGAAAGTAGGGCAGTTGTTAGTGAAGATGTAGGGGTGATAGGAGAGTGGAACCATAAGGTGAAGAAAGAAAGGGCTGGGTGTGCTTGAATTCAGAGGAGCTGACAACAGAAAAGCTGTCAGGAACATTGCTGGTCATAGTCAACTCCATGAGGTGTGGCAATAGTAGGATCAAAGAGAGGATTTTCCTGGCAGTTGCTAGAGAAGGATTAATTGTGGGGGAGAGAGAACCTTAGAATGATTGAAAGGGAAAAATCACCTGCAGAAAATCCTTTTATACTCTGGAGAACTCTGTAAAGAAGCTTATGGCAGTCATGGATATAGGGCGGGGCCATGCTTGTGAGCAGAGCTAGGTCTTTGGGATGTCGGGCTTACCTGTGAGCTTGATGAAAAAGCGAAACACCTGTTGAGTGCTGAATTGGGCTGAAACCCAAATGTACTTTGGAGACATCCAGAGAGCAGTTTTGGGGGGAGCCTGGGCAATGAGGGATGTTGAGTTGTGAGTCTAGGGTTCAGAATGGAGTGAATTTTCATATTTATCCACCTGTAAAATGTGCGCAGGTTACAATGAACTGAGTCAAACTGAGTAGGGGATTCTGGACTTGCACTACACCTTTTGGGGTCTGGAAACTGAGCAACGTTATTGCCCTTTGACATGGTGACTTACCTGAGCTCTTAAACAGAGCCATCTAGTGACAAACTGGACACTGCTTGTGTTAGAACATTCATCCCTTCTCTAGCTGATATCCAGAATCTATAGGATTCTGGGTACTTGAGAGCTGGTCCAACAAGGCTGGGTATTGGAGAATGACCCAAAGACAAAGATGTTTGTTGGAGTCTGGATTCTTCCATCTTCATCTCTGAGAACAGAACGAAAGTCTCAGTGGCAGATTGATATATCATCTCTCCTGATCACACAACAAGGGGGATATATCAGGAGGCAAATGAACTGCCTGTGAACCGTGAACAGAGGGAGTTTTCTTCTTGTCCTGTAAGCCTTGTTCGTGGAATGTCCCTCCTGGAGCTAGATGGGAAACTTTCATATCCTAGCTCCTTCAGTGAGGCAGTACTATTCCCTCCATAAATCCCATCTAAGATTCCATAAGATTATTGATCTCGGAGTTCATTTTAAGTTGTCTCAACAACCCAAAGAGCCACAACTGCTGAAATGTGGGGTCCTGGCACCATTAATAGTTATATCAGCTCCCCAGCCATTCAACCCAACCCAAACCCAGAAGTATTTTTCGCCTGTCCCTGGGAATGTGTGTTCTGTGCTTGGGGAGTAATATCCACTGTGTGTTCTCTCCACCCCTGCCCACCTCCCCCACCCATATTCAGCCAGGTCTTTCAGTAACACCACAATGGTCTTCTCTTCTCCACCTATGTGGGGCATGCTAGGAGTGACTTCCACGCCCACACAGGGCCCCGGAGCCTGTGGGGTTGACACTGATGTCTCTTTCTCTCTTTTTCCTCTCTCTGGGCTTGTCTGTTGTCACTGGATCTGATTCCACTTGGGTGGTTTCCAGCCTCCTCCTCAGCAGTGTGGTCTATATTTAGGTTTGGCTGCAAATGGACAGACTGATGATGCAGAAACACCCCTGCTTGTGGGGGTGGGCCCCGCTTTGTCTTCCTGACACTTCCTTTAGGAAGGAGGCAGGTGGTGGACTCTCTCAGAGTAAAGTGCTGTCATAAGGGCCAAGAAGGGGGGGAATCATGGTGAGAGGTGAGCGGAGTGATCAGTAGCTAAAGAAAAGGTTTAAGAGATTTATATAAAAACAGGAAACGGAGTCTTAGAGACTGCATAAGCACAAACTGCCTGTCTCAAAAACAAAACAATAAAAAATGATGGGAAAAAATTCCTTTTGTCTTTGGAATTTGGTTGTGATATAGACTCAGTCAGTGCCTGCTATATATCTATCACAGGCTCTGACCTTCAAGCGTTTATGTTCAGGAGAAGAAACACATTTAATTAAAAGTTATGATGCAGGAAAGAATAGAGGTTAAACTGCTCTGGGAGCCAAGAACAGGTCTGAAGGGGAAAGGGGGAGGTGTTCCAGGAATTGACATTGGAACTGGGTCTGCAAGGATTTTTATCAAGTTGAGAAAGAGTGAAAGTGTGTATTTTCTGGAAGGGCGGTGGGGGGGAGGGAGGAGGAACAGCATGAGCAAAGCATGAAGGCATACCATCAGGAAAGAGCGGGCAGTTTGTCGTGGCTGAAGCATGTCAGACACGGGGGAGGACTGGAAGAGGAAGGGAGTAACATGGGCACGAGGCCAGGGAGCCAGCTTTTGGAAAACACTGTGTACCATATTAAGGGATTTAGACTTTATCTTGTAGGTAACAGGGATCTAGCAAAAGTGTGTCAGCACAGGAGTGACATGAATAGATGTGTTTCAGAAAGATAAGTCTATGACAATGTGGCTTAAAGGACAAGAGAAATTGATGACAGGAAACTGTTTAAGATATAGTAGTCCACAGAGGAAATTACTTATTTCTGAACTAAGGCAGGGACAGAGAGTCTGGAGTGGAAATACAGATTCTTGAGATTATCTTTAGGAGCTAGAAACCAAACAGGGTTTGTTGTCCAATTGGATGCATGAATTGTAGAGGAGGGAGAAGAAAGGATGGCTTCAAGGTTTCAACCTTAGGCAATTGGGTAGCTGATTATGCCATTAATAAAAATCTAAAATATAGGAAAGAGTGGGTGGTTGGAAATATTACAAATTCACTTTTGCCCATGGGAAAAAACATAGCATGGCAGTTCTAGAGTGGCAGACTATTCCGTTTTAATGGATAAATATGCAACATCCCCCATCCCCGTTTCTTTCCCATTTTTCTATTAACCCCCTAAGCCAAGAGCAAACTAAAGAAGTTTCAGTTCATAGGCAAATGTGAATGTTCTTTTTTTTTTTTTTAAGATTTATTTTTACTTATTTCTCTTCCCTTTCTCCCCAGTTATCTGTTCTCTGTGTCCATTCTCTGTGTGTTCTTCTGTGTCTGCTTGTATCCTTGTCAGTGGCACCGGGAATCTGTGTTTCTTTTTGTTGCATCATTTTGCTGCGTCAGCTCTCTGTGTGTGCGGCACCATTCCTGGGCAGGCTGGACTTTCCTTTGCACTAGGCGGCTCTCCTTACGGGGCGTACTCCTTGCATGTGGGGCTCCCCTATGCAGGGGACACCCCTGCATGGCAGGGCACTCCTTGCGCACATCACCACTGTGTGTGGGCCAGCTCCACATGGGTCAAGGAGGCCCTGAGTTTGAACCCTGGACCTCCCATGTGGTAGGCGGACGCTATCCATTGAGCCAAGTCCACTTCCCTGAATGTTCTTTTTGATTTAAATAATTCATTCACCTGGTAGCTGAGAGTAAATGTGTGTTTGAAGTCTCACAAACTTTTCAAGGCATCATTGCACCCATTATTTTGTGAATACTGTCGGGCAGAAGGAGAGACAACTAGAGAGATGTCAACCCACTCCAGTACAGGTGTCAGGGTCACTAGCAAAACCATGACTTGCAGAGGCTCCAATGGAGAGACATTTTACTCACATGGAGAAGAGAAAGAACTAGGCCATCTTCACCCGTGGCTGATGCAGGGAGGTGTTCAATACCCAGCCCCTTTTCTTGTGTTTGTGTGCTGTAGTGGAAGCGCCCCATTCCCTCCCTGACAGGGACAGCTATACCACGGGGCATGAGCTGGATGTCGTAAAACATGTCCACCAGAGTCAGACAGTCTCCAGTGTTCAAATGTGCTCTGGACAAAGGGGAAGGAATGGACCAGCAGTCCCTTTATCTACTAGGTCCTGAGCACAGGATATATTTGTGGGTCCCAAGGAAAGGCAGCAGGCTCAGGCCAGGACTGCCCCCTACCACAAATACCGTCATTTCCTTTTTTCCTTTTTTTCTCTATATCACACTCCCACCAAAGTCAAGAGAGATCCCAAAAGGGAAAGGAAAGGAGTAGCCTAGTAAGCCCTCACATGAGAGCAGGCAGGAAATGTCTACAGAAATGTCTACTTTGGAGTCTGTTTCTCTCAGAGCAGTGAGGAGTGGTGAGGCAAAGACGCTATACTCAAGAAATGCATCTTAGGAAGAATTTCCTTCCAGGGACTATGCTCCAAAAGGACATTCTTCCCAACTGTACCCTGATGCTGTGGACCAGTCACTTACCCTCCCTTAGAATGACTAGGCTGCCATGGGGTCTAGGCCAAGCACCAGGAAATGAGAATCCAGATAGCGAGAACTCTAATTAGTAGTCGTTTTCTACAGATCAGAGTGTTTCACGCTGATTTGTGATCTCTAACAGAAGGATCTCCTCATTTAATGTACTTCTCTCCTCACCTACACTAACACTAAACAAGTGGCCCCTGGTAGTGTCTGATATCAAGGAAAGAGTGAGTCTAGTTTTATAAATGTTATAAAATTTTATAAATTTTGAAATATTAACTGATGATCTTTTCCAATCTCCTCTCGCCCTGTGGACTCTAACCCACCCCATGCTCAGGCAGTCAGGCATGCAACATTCTTTTTCTTAGAAAGAAGATGTAACAGCAGAAAGCAGAAAGAGGAAAAAAAACAAACAAAAAAAACACAACCAAGGTCTTTTTCTGCCTTTGGGGTTTTAAAAGTCAAGGCCTTAGAGAGCAAGATAGGTTTCATGTCACAGATGCAAATTCTGAAAAAAAATGTATTAGTAAGAGCAAATTTTCCCCACCTACCCAAACCAGTTAAGCATTCCCTGTGCTGGGGAATGTAGGCAAAGAAGGAAAAGAAGATGAATAAATTGCCGGTATGTAAATACTAGAGAGTTCCTAAAAAAGGAGGAGGAAGGCCAAAAATTTTTTAAAAAATAAAAATGGTAAGATCCTGATTGATCAAAGAAATGGAGACTTAGCCCAGGAGGTTTAGAATAAAAAATATGAGATAATAATGTTTAAAGATTTACCAGTTCCAAATCCACCTTCCATTCTCAGCAAATGTGACCCCTTCCTTTCCCCCTCCACCCTTGCAGCTTTTTGCTTGCTGCCTGCTCACTGTGTCCATTAGCTGTGCATTCTTCGGTGTCTGTATTTTTTTATTTATTCCCTGCCCTGCGGCTTGCTTGTTGTCTGCTCTGTGTCCGTTCACTCTGTGCTCTTCTGTGTTTTTTTGTCTCCCTTTTTGTTGTGTCACCTTACTGAGCCAGCTCTCCACAGTGCTTGCGGGCCGGTGGCTCTCCGCGGCACTTGTGGGCAAGTCTGCCTTCACAAGGAGGCCCTGGGACACTAACCCAGGGCCTCCCATATGGAAGATGGGAGCCCAGCTGATTGAGCCACAGCCTCTTCCCGACCCCTTCCTTTTGGCCTCTCCAGTCTCAAAGATGAGGTTCTTTCAGCCTGGCTTGTGTGTAGCCCCAAGCAGAAGAGATGTTTGGAAAGGGGGTGCAAAGAAAGTACGACTGGAACTCTTTGCCCCAGATCTGTGTCCTCTTTCTCCCCTTCTTTCCTCAAAACCAGTTACCTCCACTGACCAGAGGCAGATCCAGTGCTGCTTGCCAACATCACTACTTATGACTCTGATTACAGGTATTCTCACAGGTGCCCTGTCCAAAATTGGCCCTCAGAGCTTTCTCTGGGTGGCCCAAGCCCGGGCCTGGCTCCCAGCTCAGCTTCCCATGGGACTAGGGACTTCCCTGCCCCAGAAGGGGCTTCTGGAATATTCCAAGAGCCCCAAGGCTCTGAGCGCTGGGCAGTTGGATGTCCAGACAACTCCCGTAAACAATGGCCTCCCACACCAGACACCCTGGTATAGCACCGCCTGTTAATTCTCCAAGAATGCACCTTGTGGTGATCTATGAGAAAGCAGAAATGAGAGAGGATCAACCAACAGGCCGCTCACGGGTTGACGGTAGAATGGGGGCCTATTCTTCCTCTTATCTTGCTTACTTGTTGAAGTTTTTCTTTTTCTACAAAAAAACACTTCTCCTTAACCCATACCAAACTATTCTGAGCAATTTGTCTCCAACCTGGTGCATGGCAGAGAATAACCCAGGTGGGACCCAGCTGGCAGTAGAGTGTACTTAAGAAATTAAGGATGTGACACAGATAAACTAGCACAGGCCTCAAACTCAGATCCTAAGGCTACTCAGCTTTTTATTAGCTAATTTGGGGCAAATGTCCTTACTCTCCAGTCTCCATTTCCACATCTGTAAAATGGGCAAAACTAATACCAAATTCAATAAGATTGTGCCTAAGCTCCCATGAGAAAATGCTCCCAGTGTCATGCTTGACACTCTAACTAATGTCCTTGCTATTACTAAGAACTTGGCTCTGGGGATGCATGCTTCAATCCAGGCATGATTCCTCCCTCTCCCGGGAAGTCATGCAGTTTCTCTGCCCTGATCAGTTTTTACCATGTTATTTGCTAGAACCAGGTAACTGTTCTGCTGAAGATCCAGTTATCCTTCTGGAAGATGACCCACTTTGAGGAACTAAGAGTAAAATACAGCTCACATACCTGGGGGTTTGATCACCTGGTAAATTTGCCTAATCAGAGCATAGCCCAGACACTGGAAGAAATTGAAAAGTGTCTACAAACAGCCAGGTGAGTGTTACAGGGTCCAGTCATCACAGCTTATGTAGGTTGGGAGCAAAAGTTTTCTAGGCTTGGAAGAAAAAGTCCATGGCTTTGAGACCAGAGATGAATTCAAATCCTGATTCTACCATTCAGGAGTTGTGTGATATTGGAAAAGTTGCTCAACTTCTTTGATGTGCGGTTTCTTAAATTTAAATTAGTGTACTAGAGTATGGTAAGGATTAGAGATAATGTTCCCGGCCCATAGAAGTCCTTTAATAATCAGAACTAGTATAATTTCTTCATAGGCCAGGCTCCTCAGAACCTTGGAAAGAGTCCTTAACAGGGTTACAAATTGCTTCTTTGGTTACTGAGCCAGCAGATTTATGCAAATAGGAGAAAGCCTCCAGACAGAGGTGGTTCTCAACCCTGGCTGCACATTAGAATCACTTGGGAGCACGTGAAACTCCCAATGCCACCACCACATCCTAGAAGAACTACGTCATCATCTCTGGGGGTGAGGCCCAGGCATCAGGGTTTGTAATGCTCCCCAGGTGATACCAATCAAGTCAAGTCTGCGAAGGCTGAGCACCACTGGGCTGCGTCTCTAACGCTGATGTGTATACTTAGCACCTGGGGATCTGGAAAAATGCAGCTTTTGATTTCATTGGTCTGGAGTAGAGCCCCGTTTCTGAATTGCTAATAAGCTCCTGTGTAATGCTGATGCTGCTAAGTAGCAAAGATTAGAGGAAGACTTGCTCTCATTATCAGGATAGAACTGCCAAGAGCTTAGTGTTGCAGGAAGAGACAGAAAAACTCTCAAATGTAGCATCAAGCACCAAAAGCGGAGTGGCCTGGGACCATTTACAGCAGAGGCACACAGCTCTATACTCCTAAGTAGTCCCTTGGAGTATCACTATTTTATAACAAAGCTCAAGTTTTGGCTTTGAGAAATAGTTACTTTGTGTGTGGAAGCATTTGCTTAAGAGGACCTGGAAATGTATCATATATTTTGAAGACTGTTAGGAGAAATAAATATCTCTAATTCTAAGATGTAAGTTTTAGGCAAATTTTCCTATGAGAAATAATCAGATATATTGCAATTACTCAATTTACTGCTCAATTGTTGACATGGCACTTACCTGTTCAGCCCTAGTCATGAACTAAGGTAGATAGCATTGTTGTCCCCAATTATTCACTCTCCTCTCCGTGAAATAGGATTATAGCTTCCTGCCTCATTGACATTGGGCTTAACCACGTGACATTTTTTGCCCAATAAACTGTGAACAGAGAGAACATGCCACATTCAACTCCCAAGCAGAAGTTTTAAGAGCCATCACATGGTTCTTTCACTGCTCTTTTCCTTTTGCCACAAGACTCAAATAGGGGATGTTCCTTCAGCGTAGGTCCCAGAATGACAGACATAAGTAGGGTGTACAATGGACATGTATAGAAGTGAGAAGTAAACTTTTATTGTTATTAGTCATTAAGATGGTGGGAACATTTATTACCATACTGTAGCCTAGAGAAATCTGACCCAGACACGAGCAATAGAGAGAGGGTCACAGAACACAGAGAAGGTGCCACCCTTCCCTGCCCAGAGGTTATAGTTTGATTCAGATGTTGAATGATGACCAAGAGTGGAAGTGGCTCAACTGTCTAGATCCTGAGGGACTCTTTGTATATAAACATGGGGACACAGAGAGTGCAGATGCCTCTTGGTGGGTTGGGGAGGTTTCTTACAGGAAATATTCCCTTTGAAATGAAGGGAGGCCATAGCAAGGCAATAAGATGCAGAGAGGTGGGTCTAAAAGCAATTATTATAGAGAATTATTCCAAGAGGTGAGGGAGCTTGGATAATGTGTTAGATTTGAAGCTTTAGAAAGAAATGGGGGAGGGGCGTGGGACAAGACATGAGTGAGGGCTTTTATGAAAAGAGTGACAAGTGTTTTCCCTTTAGTAACACCAAGTCTTCAAGGTGCTTTTTTTCTGTTTTTCATGGCGAAGACATCTGAGACCATTTCCTTTTTTTTTAATTAATTTTTTTAAGGAGCTTTAGATTACATAAATGTTACATGAAAAATATAAGGGATTCCCATATGCCCCACTCCGTCTCCCTCCCACACTTTCCCACATTAACAATAACCTTCATTAGTGTGGTACATTTGTTACAATTGATGAACCCATATTGAAGCATTGCTACGAACCATGGACTACAGTTTACATTATAGCTTACACTTTGTCCCAAACAATTTTATAAGTTATGGCAAAATATACAATGGCCTATATCTATCACGGCAATGTCATACAGGACAAATCCAATGTCCCAAAAATATGAAGCCACTTTCACCTCCTCCTCTTAACTCCCTGAGGAGTATACTGGTCTAATTAGTCAGATTCAAGGGCATTACTTTGATGTTTCTTTACCCTTTTTCTGGTTCCATTTCCTCTGGTGTTGATAGTTATAGCTTGGGGAAAATAATAAGGTCACTTAGATCTCTAGCCTAGGAAAAACGAGGTGCCCCAGGATCTAAAACAGCTTGCTCAAATTCTGCCCCAGGTTCTAAAGTAAAAGCCCCAGCTATAATGAAGTATCACTCTGTTTGGCCAGGCACGGTCGTGGGCTTTTATCTGCCTTGGAGACCTGACCTACAATGATAAGAAATTAATGTGAAGCAGGCTTCCTGGTTCCTCTGGAAAAAACACCATCCTTAATATAATTTACTAGCACCCAAACCTCTCCCTGTTCTTAGAAATAGTACTCCCGCCTGCCGTCCCTTTGACCGTCCCCTGATACCCACAGAGACATTTTCAGAGTCAAGGGTTAAATGACTGTGCACATGTGTGTACATCTATTGAGAGCCTTGTGACATCCTCTAATTATGCCAGTGAAAGGATTATTTTCTAATTCCTCCTCACAGTTTATCAGAATCTAAATGGGAATATAAGATCTAAAAACAGGTGAGCTTAGCTCAGCTATCCTAGACATAAAAATAGTCAGTGAAACTAAAGGGGATTTTAAGGAAAGAGCAAACCTCACAAAAGTAGAAAAGGTGACAGGAAAAGGGCAAGTAAGAAGGAAAGCAACAGTTTCAAAATGAGAGTAGGGTCATAATGACTTTAGCATCTCTCTGTTTCTTTAACCTCTCCACTTCTTCATTTGAAGGAAGCGGCCAATTTTAGCTTGGTATAGACTGAGGAGAATGTTTCTTTGTGTTGCAAACTGAGAAAAGATCTTGCAAAATCATTTTCTTTCCCTTCTCTGCATGTAAAATCCATTATAAGGCTTGAAGCCATCTCTCTACTCTAGAGAAAAGGAAAGTATTTGTAAAAAAGGCAGAAGAATGTCTTCGAGCATATACACAAAAGACCAATTAAAGCCCTCAATATGGGAGAGTTTTGTGAGCTTGTTTCTGTCAGGAACAAAAAAGCCTGGCCATCGACCAGCTTCCTTTAGACAAGGAACCAAATCAGAGTCACAGGGATAAGAGAACTGAAGAGCTAGATGGAATGTAACACCCATCAGCTTGTCCTCTATCATCTTGCTCAAGGCCTCAGCCACGAGGGTGCCAGATAAAATGGCCCAAGGAAAGCAGATTTCTCCTGGTACCACAAAGACATTTGATGACTAGAGTAATTAGAACCAGAGGATATGGTCTAATTCTGTCTCCGTTTATTGAGCCACTTACTTGCCCCTCTGAGCTCCTTATCCTTTCTTTGCTTTTCTATTTTCCTTTTTGTTTAATTCTCAAAAAAGAAAACCCTCTAACATTCTGCTAATCACTACCATCTTGTGATTATCAAGGAGGGTTCGCCCCCAATTTAACTACTGCCTCCAAAATGAGGTCATTGCTTTGGGCGCCATGTTGGAAATGCATCAGGATTTGAGGAAGGGTAGGACACGGTGGTGCCTCAGGCTGAGAGAACAGGGAGGCTGAGACCAGAGTAGAGCTTGGTGAGGAGACTACAAGAAGATAAGGCTAGTTGCTCTTACAGAAATGGCTTGAGGATCACAAATATATTAACTGATATTCAGATGTTTTCATTTCTGGGCTGCCAAAGCAAATACCATACAATGGGTCAGCCTAAACAATGAGAATTTATTAGCTCACAGTTTTGATGCTAGTGTTACCGGATTTTGTCTTGGTTCTTGACTATGCCGCAGAAATGAATTTCAAGAGCATGTTGGCTGAGTTAGGCCAATAATTTATTCAGGTAGGGAGGGAAGAGAAATGGGAGAAATAACAGATCATGGTTCCCAGGTAGAGAGGAAGGGGCTGAAAAGTGATAAAGTAGGCTGATTTACAGACTACAATTCCCCATTATAGCTTATAAATACCCAGATTTTACTTGTGGGGCCATCATGGCATGGAAAAAATGGGCACAGAGGGCAGGAACATGCACACAGACCAGCACCAGGACTGGCACTGGGACATGGAGAAGGCAAGAGCAGGGGTCCAAAGACAAGAGAGCAGATTCAGACCTTGCACCTGGTTTTTGAACTATTAATTATTACACCCCTTTGCTACTGTCAGGGGAGGAGTTCCAGCTATTTGCTGTTTTGATTGATTACCCCCACCTATCAATCCCCCATGAGGGCCCAATGATGAAGTCCTTGGGGAACATCCAGGGCTTCTCCTGGCTTCTGGAGGAAATCTTGTTCTGAATGGCAGAATCTTGTGGGGGGATGGGTCTTCCAGCAGCCATCTTGGGGTTATTGATGTCCATGTGGAGTCTGCCAGGTTCCAAATCCATCCATTGATTCCCTATCTTACCAGCCAGCTTCATTGGGAGAAGTCCAAAATCAAGGCATCATGAAGGTGATGCTTTCTCCCAGAAGACTGTGATATTCTGAGCCTGGCTACCAGCAATCTTTGGTCCTTGGCTTTTCTATCAGGTGGCCTCTCCTGGCTTTTCCTTTCTCTTCTTTTCTTTCTTTTCCATTGACTTCCAGCTGCTCTCTTGGACTTCTTCTCTCTCTTGACTATCCCTTTAAGGCCTTCAGTAATAGGATTAAGACCCATCCTGATTCAGCTGGGCTGTACCTTAACTGAAGTAACCTTATCAAAAGGTCCTATTTACAAGAGTTCACTCCCACAGAAACGGATGAAGTTTAAGAACATGTTTTTATGGGGTACATAGCTCCAAACCTCCCATGGGGTGTGAATGGCCACAAAAAACTCATCATCAACAGTGAAAAAACAACTCAAAGGACAAGATCTTTCTAGCAGATTAAGAGGAAATGCTGATGATTTGTTTGAAACCACTGAGGAGAGGGAAGAGGATCTTGTGTG
This sequence comes from Dasypus novemcinctus, assembly GCF_030445035.2. Lineage (NCBI taxonomy): Eukaryota > Metazoa > Chordata > Mammalia > Cingulata > Dasypodidae > Dasypus > Dasypus novemcinctus. The sequence continues at coordinate 44,296,872 of NC_080675.1, forward strand.
AAACTAACAACCCACAAAAAGATTGAAAGTGAAGAAGCGGACTTGGCCCAATGGATAGGGCATCCACCTACGACATGGGAGGTACAAGGTTGAAACCCCGGGCCTCCTTGACCTGTGTGGAGCTGACCCATACTCAGTGCTGATGCACACAAGGGGTGCCATGCCATGCAGGGGTGTCCCCCACGTAGGGGAGCCCCATGCGCAAGGAGTGCACCCTGTAAGGAGAACCACCCAGCATGAAAGAAAGCACAGCCTGCCCAAGAATGGCGCTGCACACACAGAGAGCTGACATAACAAGAGCTGACACAACAGTGCCTTGTCAGTGGGCCCTACTTGGGAATTTGCATTCCTGAGTGTGATGGAGTTGGACTCAGGTGTGAATTTTCTACACATGTCTCTTTTATAACTTTTACTGAACCTGTGGTTGGTGCTGGGGTTGGTGTACACCCAGGAGACTTCAATCTCTGGACTGGCCATGTGCCAGCTGGGCCCTGAGCCTCAGCAGAGTTATCACTCCTACTCTCTAATTTGTTGGTCTTGCATAGGTCAGCTAATAGGGTGATGAAGATGGTCAGCCACCACACCAGGGAACTGAACATGCCTACAACTCCAAGCAGAAGAATCACATCCATCAACCGTGGATCTAAGCCCCCTCTCAATATAGAGGTAAAGCGGACATCACCAACCCAAGGTCCACAGGATGGAGGAATAAAATATGGATTACAGTGAACTTATTGGTATTCTACTATAGAACTATTGTGACTAATAATGGAAGAAACTGTAGCATTGATCTGGAGAAAGTGGCCAAGGTAGTTGCTAAGGGCAGGGGGAGGGAAGTAGAGATGAGAAGTGGGGGCATTTTCGGGACTTGGAGTTGTTCTAAATGATATTGCAGGGACAGATGCTGGGCATTATATATCCTGCCATAACCCACTGAAAGGACTGGGGGAGAGTGTAAACTACACTGTAAACTATAATCCATGCAGTATAGCAGTGCTCCAAAACGTATTCATGAAATGCAATGAATGTGCCACGATAATGATGGAGGTTGTTGATGTGGGAGGATTGGGGGCATGGGGGATGGGATATGTGAGAACCTCTTATTTTTTTAATGTGACATTTTTTGTGATTTATATACCTTTAAAAAAGACAATTTAATAATTAATTAAAAATAAAATTATTTTTCTAATAAATATTATGTGGAATCTCAGTATATTATAAGAAACTGAAGCCAGCTTCACCTGCCAAGGTGCTCACTGTTCTAATCCGATGCCCTTATTTTGTAGGTGAGGAAACAGGTCCCAGGAAGTACAGCAAGCTGCTCAAGGACACAGACTTGCCAGCTCAGGTCTCTTCACTCCTGGGTGAAGGGTCTTTCACTGCACTGAACAGGTCACCCTGCCAATGCCTGCTTGCCTTCCAAGGTTACCCAGTGCTGTGTGCCTGGAAAGAATTCCCTAATCATACCTCACCCATCCCCTAGAGCTATAGTTCTCAAAATGTGGCCCACAGTTAACTGGTGGGCCATGTGCATGGTGAGTCATATGAAAATGAGTGCTCTTTGCAGTTCTAATGAGGAATGATGCACAAACTTTCTTTTTTGTGTTTCACTGTGGGCTCATTCTTAATAACATAACAAGTATGAAATTAAAGATTTGGTTTATGAACCAAAGTGAGCAGTTTCTGGTGTCTCTTGAGGACTCTAGTTCAAGGACCACCAAGAAGTCTGGCTGCCACATAACACTTGGCATTGTGGGCAAAGCACACATGTGCTTTGCATGTGGATTTGCATAGAGCCAGGATTTCAGAGATTTTAGGGGAGGACTGTGTTATCAGTATGGCATCATTGCTATCTTGAGTTGGTTATGATTTTCAATTGCTGATCCTCTTTAATTAATTAAGTTATCTGAAGACTCACACACTTGTTAATCATTTTGTATTTAATTCATGCAGTATTAAATTTTGGTTGTTACGTTGTTCTCTAAAGCCTATTACCATATCCTTTTTCCATGCGAAGGTGGAACCAAGTCAGACAGACTACATTGTCCCCACTAAGCTCCTCCTTATGTTTCAACTACCCACTCATGGAGATAACTCTCCAGTAGAGATCATTCATTTAAGTGCCCACCATGTGTCAAGAATTGAGCTCAATACTGCAGATGTAGGAGAAAATAACACAAGTATAGGACTAGTGAAATCCTTAATCTCAACATCCTGTCCTCCAACACTATAATTATTACTGTTCTATCTGGCACTTCACACTTATTTCACCAGCATCCCCAAAATGCTCCTCTACTTGGTTTACTATTTTGGTTAATTGCTCCACCAGTCTTTTATTCTCACAGGCTGGTAACCTTGGACTCATTTTCCCACAATAATCAATCACCATGTTCCCTAGATTCTACCTAGATATTATCCATGCTCCTCCATAACTACCTTGTTAAAACCCATATTCATTCTCACCTGAAATATTCTGACAGCCTCCTCTCTAGTCCCCCTGCCTCCTATGTTTGTCCCTTCTGAGTCATCTTATGAGAATAATTACTCTTCCTCAAGCACCACTGTGTTAAGACATACTTTTATCAAACTCTCAATGGCACCCTACTGACTGACAAATTAAGTATAAATTACTACCTTAGCAGTTAAGGTCTTATATGTCAAAGCCCTAATCTACTTTATCTCCCAACTCTTCTGTACTGTACCTTACACATCAATCAAATTAGATGACTTACTGGCATTTCTCCATCTTCATGTTTCTGCCTATGATACTCCATCTACCTAAAAATTCTAGAATGCTCTTTCCCACTTCTCTAATCCAACCTGATGAAATCCTATTCATCATCCTACAAGAACTACCTTGAGCATCATCATCCTCACATGGCCCTTCTACCAGATGGAATCCCTAACTTCTTTGACCTCCCATCACCCATATTTGGTACCTCTCTTGAGTTTGATTACATTTTTATTACTTGTGTTCTTGTCTTATCCACATGACTGAATCAAGTCCTATCTACCATGACAGATAAAGTTTTAGGATGTGTGGAGAATGGGACAGGGTGGATTCTTTCCTAACTTTATAGAGTTTGTAACACTTGAGGAGGGGTGACACCTGAAGCATAGTGATATTCCTAAAAGCACTTTGTTAAAACACAGAAGAAGGACATGTCATGGATCCAAGGTGCCACAGTGACCTGTTCTTTGAAATTTTGTGGTATCTGAAAAGGAAAGAAAATTGATTATTTTTTTTAAATGCATGAGTCCTGTAGGAAACATTATTACGGCATAAAATAAAAGTCAATATTTATATATGTTTTGCTATGTGCCAGACATGGTTCTAAATATTCTATGTATGTCAATTAACTTAATCTTCACAAAAATTCTTTTACTAATGAGAAAACTGAACACAAGAGGGTCAAGCCTCTTGTCCAAGGTTAAAGCCAATCAGTTGTGGGAAGCGGACATGGCTCAACTGATAGAGCATCTGCCTACCATATGGAGGGTCCAAGGTTCAAACCCAGGGCCTCCAGACCCATGTGGTGAGGTGGCCCATGTGTAGTGCTGCCACATGCAAGAAGTGCCATGCCACGCAGGGGAACCCCTGTGTAGGGAGCCCCACGCACAAGGAGTGAGCCCCGAAAGGAGAGCCATCCCACGTGAAAAAAGTGTAGCCCGCCCAGAAGTGGCACTGCACACACAGAGAGCTGATGCAGCAAGATGATGCAACAAAAAAGAGATGCAGTTTCCTGGTGCTGTCTGACAATGCAAGCAGACGCAGAAGAACACACAGTGAATGGACACAGGAGTAGATAATAGGAGGATAAGGGGAGAGCAATAAATAAAATAAATCTTTTTTAAAAAAGCCAATCAGTGCTGATGCTGTACCAAAGAAGACTGGCTTCAGAGCCATCCCAGCCACGATATTACCCAGCCTCTCACTATGCTGTGCAGACAGGAAAGGAGGCCCTGGACATATCCCACCTCCAATTTCCAACCATGCAGTTCACATGTAAAGCACTATAGCGCCAACTAGCCCTTGGGGTTATCTACCATGGGGCCACTGTGTGGACTTCTTAAAGAGGGCGGTTGAAAGCAGGAAATGTGTAAAGAGTGAGGGTTCAGATGCTCTGAATAAGCATGCCCACCATGTCTCAGGGTTGGGTGGCTCCCTTAGCTGGCTCTATTTACCCCTAGACACCACATGGCCCTCCCCTTCCCACTCCCTGATCATGGAGCATGACTAGTGCTGAGTTGTAAGATTATGCTAAAGCCATATGCCTGGTTCTCTGGCTACACACACACACACACACACACACACACAGTTTGCCACTATTCATCTCCTGTAGTTAAACACCATGTGAGAAGATGAACCTAAGTAGAGGCAGTGTATACGGATGCCATGGTGGGCAGGGATGGGGGAGGTTGGCCGTAGGAAGACAGCTGCCTCACTCACCCTCCGGGTGATAACTGCTAGTGTGGGTTGAGTTCTTATCTTGTACTATTCTTAGGAATTTTGATGTATTAACTTATTAACTCTCACAACAAGCACTCACTGAGATGGTATCTTTTTTTTCTTATTTTACAGATGAGAAACCTGGGACACAGAAATGTACAGTCATGGTAACAAGTTCACACAGCTACTTAGTGGAAGAGGTAGGATTTGAATCCCTTCAGAGCCCTTACTCTTAATTACTTACCTGTAATGAATTCCCCCCAAAAAGGATATGGTTGCAGGTATGTGAAATATGTATCTGGAGTGGTAATTCTTAACCTCGGCAGCGCTTTTGAAATAACTAAAGAGTTTGCTGAAATACCAGTGTCCAGGCACCACCCCCAGAAATTCTGATTCATTTGTTCTAGGGTGGGGTTTGGATATCATTATTTTTCACAGTTCCCCAGGTGGATTCTAATGCTTTAGATTTAGTGTTTTGGGCATCCACGTAAAGTATATTCATTCTTTTCAGCCATCTAGACATCATACATCATGTGTGCCCGAATCTAAGAAAACCCCTAAAAACATGGCTGAAAAGAATAAAAAACTGAGTTTTGGCCAATGTGTACATATGAGCTTTTAGAAATACAGATAAAATAGTCAAAACATCTACTTACGTTTAATCTATTAATTTAGTTACACATACACATTTCAAATCATACATTACAGAGAGTAATAAATTTAGAAACACTACTTTTTCCATTCTTATATCCAACAAAACAATTTTATTCAAACTTCTCCCATGCATCCTCCATGTCTGTGCCTTCTCACTACCCCAGAAGACACATCTGGTGTCATCTGCACAAGTTTCTGGCAAATATCACCTGTACTGCTCCTTGTTGATTGAAATACACCACTTTCTCAATACAGGTATAATGCAGCCATGTTATAAATATCCATTTGCATAACCTTAGGACAGTTGGTTTTGTGTGTTGTGGGCAGGGCTGGTAGGCTAGGTTTACCCCTAGCTCCATTTTGATTGATCTCTACCTGGGTCTAATCAGTTGTTAGATCTTTTCAATATTACCCCTGCTTATGGGCATATCCTCAATTTTTATAACCTATCAACCTCTTGCTGGATTGCCTTTTAAAGTGAGCCTTAAAAAGCCACTTTTTGGGGGAGTGGCTCAAGCAGTGAGAGCAGCAGCCTCTCACGTGAGAGGCTCCAGGTTTGTTTCCTGGTACCTTCTAAAGAAGACAAATAGACAAGAAGCAGACAATGAGCAAAAACAAATGAGCAGGAAGTTGATGTAGCTTGAGCAGTTCAGTGCCTGTCTCACAAAGAAAAAACATACAGAAAAAAAAAACACAAGACATTGAGCAAAAACACAAGCAAACAGACAAGGGAGCCATCTTGGGGGGGGGGAGCCATCTTTGCAATGACGGCTGCACTTGCAGTTGTGAGGTTACACACTCAGCAAGAATTGCCAAAAATGCATTAAATTTCTTTGCCTCTTGCTTCTTTTTTAAACTGTTTCCGTCAGCACTGACCTCTACAATGTTGATTAGGGTGGTGTCTTCAAAGAGGGTTTGGGGTTCAAATAAGGTAACTGAGCGTATGTCCTCTAATGGGAAAAACTCTGTAAGGTTTCCATTAGAAGATGACTGACTCTCTTCTGAAAAACATAGAACGTTTTTATTGAACACCAAATGAGGAGTAAGGCACTGTAACTTATGTTTCTATACCCAGTGGTCCAAGCAGCATTGTACCTTAAGTGCTTCGAGTTTCTTTCCCTCTCTTATTATCCTTCGACTCTGAGAAGTGACAGAGGCTCAAGAGGCTTCCTCCTCCCTCGCAGCCCCGCCTCTTGCCCTCTCCCCAGCCAGGTGTCCCGTCTCTGCCAGCGCCCTGTCTCAGCAGGACGGTGATGCAGCCGAGCAGCTTCTGGAAGGCACTGGGTTTGAACAGGGATGAGACAAACCTCCTTAAGCTGCTTATTCTATCTTGGGGATTGTTGCTCCTAGTCAATTGATACTGGAAATAATTACTTCTTAGAATCTTTGAAAACCAAATGTGTAAAGAGAAATTAAAATCTAATTAAATGGATGTAGGCAGTTCTGTCTGAGCTGACAACTCTTAAGCCACTGCAGTTTGTCAAAGGTTACATTATCTCTCTCTCTCTCCCCCTGGATGCTTTGGGCTTTGCTTGGCTCTGAGCCCAGAGCTCCTCTCCAACACCCTATTGTCTCTCCTGTCTTGGGCCCAGGATCCTGATTGTTCTTGGGGAAAGACCCTGGCTAAAATAGGTCATCTATCAGTAGGCTTGCTGATGGGTCTCCTGCAGAGGATGGGGTTCTCCCTAATCTTGAAGCTTCAAACCAGTGTTTCTCCACAGGGCTGTGTTGTAGCAGGGGCAGGGGCAGGGAGCAATACCACCTCCTGTTGAGAGACACCACTTTGAGCCAACTCTATTCAACCACGCAGCCAACAGCAGCCAGCCTTAGACCTCAGCTCTGGGATGACAGTCTCTTAGACAGTGTCAGCCCCACTGTGGTCTGTGGACCAGTCCAGCCTGGTGAATGTGTTGTTCCTAGCCTACTTTGAGATTCCCGCGTAAGTGGTTAGAGATTTTTATAGCTCGTTGACATTGCCACGACATTTTTATTGCATTTTAAGGATCAGAAAATCAATTTGTAATGGACTAGGGGAAAAAAAAAGTGAGCTGTCACCACTGATTGTTTGAGAAGTTCTTTCCTAGGCCCTTCTTACCTATTCTGGATCAGCATCTCTCTCTCCCCCCGCTACCTCCTCTGTGAGTTCATAGTTTCTGCTCCTTCTCCACTCTTCCCTGCATTGACTCATTAAGGTCTTTCCAATCTCATGACCTCAGTTCCACCTGCCAGCTGCCCAGGCTCTGACACCATCTGGTCTAAAGTAACATGAGAGGGAATCTGATGGGCATTGGTCACCTTTTCCCGCCGGGCTTCAGTCTGAGATGATTCATGGGTTGGCTTTGCCTGGGTCATGTCCCCTTCTGGGTCCATTGATTTCCACTTAAAAGAGAGGAGAGAAGAGCCACTTGGTAAAATACAGGGCACCCCCACCTCCCCACCCCTCCCCCACCAAGCAGCAGGTGCTGTGGATGGGACAGCTTCTTTTGGGAGGCATTCTGTGCTCAGCCTGTCCAAAACACTCATGCTTCATCTCCTGTCACCCAAACTAGGTGATATCAGTCTGGCTGACTCCCCAACCTACCCTGGATCTTGTGAGGAGTAAACTGGTGGGTATTAGATGCCAACTATCAGATTTTGGGGTTCCATGAAATGCACCTTGATGAGCATTTCTCACCTTGGAAACCTCCAAAGCATAGTGCTTAGTCTGCTTAACCAGTGAAAGGCAAATGTAGGACATTGCTAGAGGCATTTCCCACCACCCAACCCTTATGGCAGATGGCTCCATAGGGGTTAATTGGGCTTTGGCTGATGAAATCACAGCAGAGTTATCCTTTGTCGAAGCCTTTCGCCAGCATAACAGTTATTACTCCCTGGACAATTCCTTAGTCCCTTCTGAGCCATTTCATTTTCTCAGTCTTGTCGGAAATGAGCATTTGCATCAACATGTCAGCAATAATGCAATAATGTTATTGTTTTCACACTACTGCTAGGAGTGGGTGCTGCAGAGGCTGCCACACACTTACACCAGCTCACCGGCTGAGCCCCGTCCAGAGCCCAGGGGCAGTGCTCCATGGCATGCCTGGGTGAAGAGGTCCTTCTACCACCAAGTGCCCTTCTGGTGGCCAGCACGGGGCCTCCTGACCGGTGGGTGTCCACCCTCATAACCAGGCACTAGGAGTTTAGGCCACATTCCTTACCCGTCACTTAGTCGTGGGCAAAGAGCCAGTTGGGGAAGTTAGTAAAAAGTGGAGTGGGATTCCTCCATGTTGCTAGGGCTCGCTCTGGCCTCTAGGCGGAGCTCAAGGGCTCCCTTGCTCCACTCCACGGGAGAAAGTCTTGTCTCTCAGGATAAGACTTTGAGGATCAAGACTGGAATTTATATATATATATATAAAACTATACAAAAAAATTTTTTTTAACTATGACTTCACAACACAGCAAACCCTGTTGTAAATGATGGACTACAGTTAGTAGTACAATTATAAACGTGTTCTTTCATGAATTGTAACAAATATGCCTCACTAAAGCAAGGTACTAATAGTAGAGTGGCATATAGGAACTCTGTATTTTGTGCAAAAGTTTTCTATAAACCTACAACTTCTCTAATTAAAAGATAATTGGACTTTTAGCCCAGAGGAAAAGGTAAAAGAAAGATCTTTGGACTGTGTCTGGGTTACAAAGACCTGCAAGAAGCCCAGGCTACCAATCAAGTGCTCTGTGGCATGGCTTTCTCCTTGGCCTTGGCCTCTGTGCACCAGCCTCTCTTAGAGATGACAGAGGGGTGCCTGCTGCCTCAGGGGCTGGATTGCCACAGATTAGAAATTCAGGACCTTTGCCCCCGGATCCCTATCCTCTCTCTCTCTTTCTGTCTCTCTTCCTCCTCCCCCTCCCCTCTTTCTCTGTATCGTTCCACTTTAGATATTATTAGTAACCATTTCTTGCCCCACCTCCTTTCTCCTCGCTTGGACTGGGTTAAAAACTGGATTATTTATGACACCTCTTGAACCAGTATCTTCCATTCTAGTTCCTTCCCACTGGGCAGCCTGTTAGAGACTTTCATCTCCCCAATTCACCCCTTTGAAATTCATTTCCTACCCTTCAAATAGTGACCTGCACTTTCCCTGATTTTCTTTACACAGCAATAAAATGGGTACTAAATATGGCTAGCAAGAATGCTTTTGTTATGAATTTTCAACCTAAAATGAGACCAACTAGGTAAATTCTCTAAAACAGTGAAGCCAAGAGAAGTAACAGGATCCAGGGGGCGCTATCACAAGACATTTTGCCTTAGTGTTGAGCAGCTGCTCTGCCTTGGAATGTGGGAGACACACTGGAAATCTTACCTGCTGAGTGCCTAATAAAGTTATAAGGAGCTAGTGGCTGAGGATATGCCGGGGTCGTGTAGTACTATTTCCTAGCCTAGACCCCTACTATTTAGCCTCAGATGAATAGAGATGGGAAGGGCACAGACTTTCCCAAAGGGCAGGAGCTAGTCAAGGACGCTAGGGCCAGATAATCTTTTACATCTGGGCAGCACCTAACAGTGGCTAATCACCCCTAGAGTTAGGGATGCATTTATAAATCTGATATTAACACCCAATACATTATTTATGACCCCAAATATGAATAATTCAGCGTGTCTACATTTAGCAAGTTTCTGCTTATAAACCAACTTTACACTGGGTCTTGACTCTTGACATTGATCCAAGAAGGACTGGGAGAGAAGCAGTTGAGCTCATGTTCTGTGCCCAGTGAGACTAGGGCTGCCCGCCTGGGGAAAGTTTCAGCCCAGGCCCCATCTTGACATGGGGCATTGATTTAGCATCTCCACTACCTTCTTTCAGGGTCACCGCTTAGTTTACCCATCCATGCAATGAAGATAGTAGGTAGGAATAGGATAGGTTCATTTCAGTCTTGAGATTCTGAGAAGGAGGAGAAAAAGGACTAAAGAAAGTGAGAGGAACGAATGTAATATCCATGGCCAACAAGGTTGCACGTGACTGCACCCCAATCCTGGATAGAGCTGTGCCCGGGGGTTGGCTTCAGGCTATGCCTTGTCAATGGTCACAGGGACATATCTGGGTGTCTACATCCTTGTACGATGCAGTGCTCTGTCCCTCCTCTCTGTAAGCTACTTGAGGTCAGAGATTTCATCATCTCTGAATCTACTGCAGCACTGAGCACAGTGCCCAGCACACAGTGGGTCCTCTGTGTGAATGTTATACGAAAGAATTACTGAGGCCAGAGTGAGGTGGCTAAAACTTCTACTCCTTTGTCAGTTTATTCCACATTCATGATGAGGAAGGAGAAATTTGTCAGGTGGGGCTTTTCCCAACGTTCAGATTTCTGTCCTTCACTCCAACTGGGCACTTCTATCCCTTTTACTCCTTTAAGTTCCCCAAACTTCTGGAAAGAATAACAACCCTCGAGTTCTGCAAAAATCGTCTTTTGCTAATGGCTGGAGCTGAGCTGCTCTGCATACTTCCTAAGAGCTGATCTTTTGTTCTTCAACTATTGAAGCAGGAAGAGATGGAGCAGCCTGAGGAGCAGCAGGAACCTGGCCTGGGTGGGAGACCACCTGGATCCTGCCAGGTTTGTGGCTTGGAGCAGGGCAGTTCCCGGAGGCCTTCTTTGTTTACCTGCAAAAGGAAAGGGTCAGACTCAAGAGATGTATAAGGCCATTTTCAAAGCAAAGTTCTATTTAAAGGAACTGTGTGGGCAGGGAGAAAGGCAGTAGGGCCTATCTTGAATAATCCTGGGTTTAGTGACACTCAGATAATAGAATTGCCCATGTCCACTTAGATGGAGAAAGAATAAGACTTTGAGATTCTGTGAACCAAATGCTTTGTCCAATCTGGCACCTACAAAACTCAGATCTGAGCCAATCATCTGTGAATGCAGCAAGTGATGCAACAACGGACTGCTAAATCACTCCTGCTCCTGTAAAAATAACCTCACATGCATACCTGTAGAGGAGGGAAAGAGGCTGAAAGTGCCACCTTGGGCAATATGTAAAACTCTAGACAAGAGAGAGCATTTTGGAGTGCTGGGAGCTAAAGGTGGAAGTCTTGTGGTTACAAATATCCCTGAGTCACCTACTTTTAGTTCATATAGGAGAAATGGGAATTATTCTATTTCCAAATGATATGGGCCAATGGAGGCTCAGTCACCTTTTAAAAAAAATGGGTTTTCCGGGGATTGAACCTGGGACCTCGTACATGGGAAGCAGGTGCTCAACAACTCAGTTACATCTGCTCCCACAATCACTTCTTTTGGCAGGCATTTCTGGCTTGTGATCATGGGGCACAGTTTTCTTCTAATTAAAGTCTCTCTTGATAAGGCCCATTTCTTCTTTAGTCTTCTAAATTGAGGGAAAGGCACTGATCATGATTAGAAACTGAGTTCAGATTCCCCACCTCACTCTCTGCATATATTTACCAGCCCTCGTAATGCAGTCTTCTCTTTCTCCAGGAGAAAACATCCCTGCAACCTTAAGTTTAGAAGCCAGTCCTCTATTTTCCATGTCTCTTCTCAGGACCATTTTCAATATCTGTACCTTCTTTAGAAAATGCAGTGACCCAGGATTAAGTGGATTAGCACTTCCCAGCAGCTATAGGTATATTTTCCATTGCCCTGCCTCCAAATTGCATGTTTGCTTTTAAATAGCTCCACCTTCTGATTCATAGTCAGCTGCTGTTTCACTGAGATTCTCGGTTCATTTTCTCCCTAGAAATGCCTGTTTCCGTTGTATGGTGCCCAGCTTATTTACATGCACATAACAACACTGTGAAAAATGGTGGGCAATGAAGACTGTGATGATCATAATGAAAACGAAATGTTGATGACATAGTGTTGGAGAAAGTGGATGGCATTCTTGGAATGCACTAATGCCTGCAGAGATATCTCTGGTGGAATGTTCTATTCACAGGAAGTCATAGATGGCCTTAAGCAATTGCCAGCTCTCAGCATTGTTTTATGACAATTCAGTCTTCTGGAAGCATTAATGCTCCTTGGTAATGCACTCTTCAGGAGTTTCCAACGCATTCTGATCTTATTCAAACGCTTAGAAAGACTCTGAGTATCTCGCTGGTCTCAGACACAGAGAAAAAAAGCCAGAGGGGACAAAGGTGGGTAGAAATGTCACAGGGCCCTGCTGTCCCTTAGACACATTCCTGAAAGGAGTTCAAGGGCTAGTGACTTGCTTTAGTGTTGGGGGAGGAGCATTTTGTGGATGTATAAGAGGCCCATACCTGAGACTCTGCCAGCCTGGCTCCTCTCCAGGAGGAGGTCCCTGCCGTAAAAGTTACTCCTCTGTGGGTGGTTAGGGGGGTGGGCAGCTGGCAGATTTTGTTAAAAATACTTTGGTGTTTTCTGAAATGTCTTTCCATTGAATTCAGTGATTTGATAAGTGGTTTTGAACACCTGAACACATATAAGGAGGCACGGGCGGGGGGCAGGGGGGTGGTAGGAGGTGGCAGAAGGAAACCCATGCTGTGACAAAGAAAATGCTTGGTTTAACAGAGGAGAAAAAGACCACTTTTGATTTGAGTGAGGTAACGTAGGAATTGCACCTTAAAAGAGAACTTTTTTCATTTCTTCTTTTTATTACAGACATTGTCAAACATATACAAAAGTAGAGAGAATTGTGGGATGAACTCCCACATGCACATCAGCCAGCCTCTACAATCTCAACACATGGCCACCCTCGTTCCATGCAAAACCCCACTCATTTCCCACCACAACCCCCAATGGATGATCTCAATTCAAATCCCAAGGAGCATATCATTTCATCCGAAGGGACTTCAATACATGTCTCTAAAAAATAAAGACTCTATTTTAATACAACGACAGTATGATTATTACACCAAAAACAATTTCCTTAATATCATCAAATATTCAATCAGTACCCAATTGTCTCATAAATATTTTTACCAGTTGGTTTGTTCAAATCAGGATACAAAGTAGGTTGATAGGTTCCTTGAAGTAGTTTCCTCCTCTCTCTCTTTTTCATTTTTCTTGCAATTATTTGTTGTTGTTGTTATTCAAAAAACGAAGTCATCTGTTCTCTACTTTCCCCTAGTCTGGATTTTGTTCATTGCACCTCTAGGACATTTAACATATTCCTCTGCTCCTGTATTTTGCATAAACCAGCAGTTCAGTCTAGAGCTGGATCAGATTCGGGTTCAATGTATTTGGCAAAGCTCCTTTTACTATGGGGTTGGGCACTTCCATCAGGAGATTCATAATGTCTGATTGACTCTTTCTGTGATGTCAGCAGACGCTAATAGCATCGCCTAGACAAATACGCTATTGCTTAGCCTGGGTGACAGTGACGTGGATGATTGTTTTGTGATTATTTTATAACCTGTAAATGTATGTCTCATAAGACTTCCCATTTGGAGATCATATCTCATTATTTTCAAAAGAATATGGGCATTTTCCTAGGCAGTGGCGAGCCACTGAAGGCTTTGTGCAGGGCAGTGAGCAGTCAAATCCATGGGCTGAAGCACAGTGCCTAGCAGAGTACTCAGAATCCTGCAGATTAAAACTGGGCCTTGGCAGCTAGAATTCTGGACTCTGAAATTCACAGGACACGTATGTTTGGTGGTTTTATTGAGGCACACAAGAGCCTATCCTTTGGGGCACTTGCTATTATAGAGCAGATTGGGCTTCTGCCTCCCACCAGGGTCATTTCAGAGGGTGACAAGCAGCCCTAGTCAGGACCTAAGTGAAAAAGCCCTTATTCGCCTACACTTGTAGAAAACGAGAGAGTAGTTCTTACAGTGGGTGTTTCCAGCAGTTAATTAGAAGTGAGCCTCTGCCAAGGAAATTGGCACATTTTGACCATCTCAGGAGGGGGAGGAGTCCTGTGGTGTCAAATCCCACAGTCACCTCTTACAAGCTGGGTCACCATAGGCAAATTACTTAACCTTTCCAAACCTCAGTTTCCTCAACCTACCTCCTAGTGTTGTTTTGATGATTAAATGAGTCAAACCTTGCAAATCAGCAAGTACACAGTAAGGAACCAATATATGTGAGCTGTTATTATTATGCAATATGTGATTCTTCTGACATTTGCTTCCACAGCCTGGGAATAGTCATCTTTGAAGTGGAGTCAAGAAATACTAATTGATGAAGCTGGTATTTAAAAATGGCTGGTTTCTTGGCTCACTGAAAGGAGTTGGCTACAATACCAATGTGAGTCGAGTGATTTTTTTCCTTTTCTTTTCATTTTTTTGTGAGGAGATTTTTGTATATTTGGAAAACTGGTGAAGTTTCTGTGTCCAAGCAGGGAATAATGTTGATTGCACTGTTTGTCATCTAGCTCCTTGGGCCCTGTGACAATTTGAAACTTTCTGTGGATCCCAGAAATAATCATGTTCTTGAAGCTAATCCATTTCTGTAGATTCAGGACCCTTTGATGGGTTTTGATTTAGCTGGGGGCCTTTGATTGTATTACTTCAGTGAGGCATGACCCAGGGTGGGTCTTGGTGCTCTTGCTGGAATCCTTCATAAATTGAAGAGAGAAAAAGCCAGATATATGGAGATACACAGAAAAAGGCAGCAGAGACAGAGAAACCTTGAGAGGTCGAGAGAGATGCCCCAGAAGCTGGAATCAGCAGAGCACAGAGGTTTGGAAAGAGGTCCCCCAAGAGGCTCAAAGAGAGGAGGCCCAGAGCAGAGGTGAGAGATGAGCCACGTGCCTGATAACCCACAGCTGAGCTCAGGGAGAAAGTAAGCCTGGAGAAGGCAGAGACCCAGACAAGCAGATGCTTCCGTGTGCCTTGCCATGTGGAAGAAGTCCAAGAAAGCCAGCAGCCAGGCTTTGGGGAGACAGGATCTCTGGTGATACCGTGGTCTGGACACTCTTACCACCTCAGAATTGTAGGCCTTTGACATAATAAATTCCCATTATAAAAGACAACACACCTGGTACTTTGCTCCCAGAAGCCTTTAGCAAACTAAAATAGGCCCCTTTATCGGAACCTGGCCAATGCCCCCATGGGAATTATAAAGTCATTAGGAAAAAAGATATAATTAACATCCAAAACAGGCAAGGAGACAAGTTGTCAAACTTTGTGATCTGCAAATGACTGAGTAAGAGGCTAAAATCACTAAAGAGAAAATTAAAACAGCAAAAGCCAAATTTGCCTGACTTGCTCTTTATTTTGGTTTAATGAGGGCCTCACTGAAGCTTGCTGATGGGAGATGAATGAGCTGAGAACAGGTCTAAAATTGGATCCTTCTTTCAGTTCTCATTTCCAAAGAAAACATTTTCCAGAATTCACTTAAGGTACTATATAGTCAATAATGCATTAACAAATATTTACTGAGCACCTACAGTGTCAGCCATGGTGCTAGGTTCTGGGGAGCCAGTAATGTACAAGACAGATAGGTAGCTGGCCTTATGGGACTTACATCTTAATGGTAGAGACAAATAATATCATCAAAAAGGCAATTACAACAGCAGGAGAGGTGGTATAACCAAAAGAGAATACAATCTAATTAATAATATCCAAAAAGCAGCCCATGGGTTACTAATCAAGGATTTAATAAGAATCAAGAATGGATACCATTTCTGCCCCTGTTGCCATTACCTTAGTCTAGTTTCTACGTAGACTAGTTTTTACCTACCACTTTGTGCCTAGACTCTTACAACAGTTTCCCAACTGGCTTTCCAGACCTCTGTGTACCAATAGCAGACTCTTTTTTCCAGAAGACCCCTTTTGTCCTGTCTTATGTCAAGTACTTATCTTTACTATTCATGTATTTTCATAAATTGCTTTACAACTTTTAACTGAGTTCTAAAAGTTCATTGGAATATCCCTTGTTCAGAGTAAAAAAAAAAGCTAGCCCTGTTCAAAAGCTTCTTGGACTTCAACACTGACAAGGTTAATCTTAAATTCTCTAGCCTAGATCTTGAAACTTGAGCATACACTTGCTAGTAGATAAGGGAAGATGGGAGGATTCATTGGCAAGAGTTTGGGGACAGGGAATGGCTGGAGAAAAAACAATACCCAGTGATATAAATGAGATCAGTGACAGTCTTTCTCATTTTGTTTCCTGGTGAGCTCTTGGCATCTTCTAAGCTTCTGTCCTTGCCCCTTAGAGCCTAGAGAGATGTGGGCTTGCCTAATTATCCCAGCACTAAGGTTGGTTGGGTCCTCCTTCATGTCAGCACTGACATTCAGATGAATATCAAAATTATGTAGATCCTGCATATCCTTTAAAAGCAATAATAGTGGGAAACGGACTTTGGCCCAGTGGTTAGGGCGTCCGTCTACCATATGGGAGGTCCGCGGTTCAAACCCCGGGCCTCCTCGACCCGTGTGGAGCTGGCCATACGCAGTGCTGATGCGCGCAAGGAGTGCCGTGCCACACAGGGGTGTCCCCCGCGTGGGGGAGCCCCACGCGCAAGGAGTGCGCCCGTGAGGAAAGCCGCCCAGCGTGAAAAGAGAGAGCAGCCTGCCCAGGAATGGCGCCGCCCACACCTCCCGTGCCGCTGACGACAACAGAAGCGGACAAAGAAACAAGACGCAACAAATAGACACCAAGACAGACAACCAGGGGAGGGGGGGGAAATTAAATAAATAAATTAAAATCTTTAAAAAAAAAAATAATAAAAAATAAAAAAAATAAAAGCAATAATAGTGACCCCAGTTAATGAATTCCATTTAGGGACTGAAATGATGCCTAATCCTGAGACACTTGATGAAAAAAATCTAACCAGAGAAGGTCGAATTTGTCTAAGCAATTCCAATGGATTTTCCACATTTTATGTCAACTCTACACACTCAAGCATTGGCTGTTAGAACACTTATCACATTGCATTTTAATTACATGTCTCCTTACTATTTCTCATGTCCACCAGACTGCTGTTTTCTTCAGGAACCATCTCTTATTCATCTTTTAAACAAATTACCTGGCATAGAGTCTGGTACACAATAGGTACTCAGTAAATGGTAAGTGGATTCTGTCCCATTGCCTTGCAAAACCATTTCTGAGCATTGTAAGCCACAGTAATTTGTCTTTTCTCTGAATTTTCACGGCACTTATCTTTACTATTCATGTATTTTCATGAATTCCTTTACAACTTTTAACTGAGTTCTAAAAGTTCATTGGAATATCCCTTGTTCAGAGCAAAAAAAAAAAGCTAGCCCACAAATCCTGTTTTTAAATCATCATATTCTCAAATTCACTAAATTCAACTGAGTGAACACTAATTGACACTTCCTATGTGCTGGGTTCTTGAATAGACACAAGAGATAAGACAATGATGAGGCCCTGTCTACAAGAAGCTTAATATCCAAATGAGCAGATAAATGATGATAGCACAGCATGTCAAGTATATGGCAATAAGAGGGAGTTTTCACTCTGGTGGTGGTCACAGAAGCTTCACAGGGAAAGTGACATCTGAGCAATGTGTTAAAAGGTGGCCTAGAGTCCCCCCAGGTGGCAAGACTGGAAGCAGAAAATCCCAGCAGAGGCAGAAGCATGAAAGCAGGGAGGCCTGAGACTGAGGGGCTGGGTGGCAGGGGCCTGGGGTGGCTGAGATATGCTGCAGGGGAGGCAGGTGCCATGCCGTAAAGCCACGCCATTGGACTTGGACTTTAATCTGTGGGCTATGGGGCTTCATGCAGAGAAGTGCTGAGATGACTCCAGTCTAGCTGAGGCCTGGAACCTGGGGGTGTAGCAGCTTGAGGCAGGGGCTCACGGAAGACCACTGCATAGCAGGTGAGAAACAGTGAGGGTCCAGCCAATGCTGCTGAGCTGCCCCAAGCTGTTCCCATTTGCCCCAAATGCCTTTTCTTCTAATTCTGAGCTCCCATACCCTCCAAAAAAATGGACAGTGGGCAGTGGGCTCCAGTGATATATGGGGGAGGGGTTGAAACGGGGAGACCAGTTGTCCCTGCCGGGGTAGAGACACAGCTATCTTTAGCTTGGTGTTTACCAGTGAAGATCACTTGAGTCTTCTAGCCCAGAAACACTCTCAGCCACTTTAGGGTAAACACTGTGTCTTTTAGGGCTCCCTACCCCCCTGCCACTCAGCCTCTAGCCTGGTGCCCTGCTTATGTCTAAACCAATGCACATTTGTGAATTCAGATGTGCTGATTAATCCATAGACTTTGCCTAAAATATATCGTCTTTGGGGAAGGATCAGTGCCCTGTGAACATTTTGTTCACTGCTGTATAACTGTTATATCAACACAGACGGTAATTAAAACCATGCAACACATCAATTCTGGTCTAATGGACTGCATCGCATGGAAGCCTGGCACGGAGTACAGCCTGGACCAAGGAGAAAAAGAGAAAGGTGAGACTCAGTCCCAACCCTCACCCTGCTCTGGACTCAATTCCACCGCAAAGCCTCTGGCTCCTCTTGACCTAAGTAATGGCTCCTGCGAACCACGGGAAGCCCTTAGGGGATGCTCAGGTCTGCTTACCCAACAGGGCTGCCCATCACAGCGTGTTTTCCTTTTCTTCAATTCAATGAAAAGAGACTCCCCTCAATATAATGTCCTTCTCAGGATTCATAATCCTCAGAGATTTTGGAGATGGTAAA
The DNA here is from genome assembly GCF_030445035.2 of Dasypus novemcinctus. Lineage (NCBI taxonomy): Eukaryota > Metazoa > Chordata > Mammalia > Cingulata > Dasypodidae > Dasypus > Dasypus novemcinctus. The sequence goes on from NC_080675.1 coordinate 44,315,540, forward strand.
TCGAACATCACTGAAATGAAAATCATTGACTTTCTTTGAGGATGCAGGAAGCCCTTTGGGATCCTGCTGTGCCCAGAGACTCACTGAGAACATAGTTTTCATTTGGTGGGTGGGTGTGGACCACCAGCATCCCCTAAAGAATCCTACCATTGGAGCTCTGTGACTAGGGGGGCTAATGGGGTTTGGGGCAGAATTGGTGATATTTATTCATTTAACTAACAGTCACTGAAGGGCAATATGTTTTAAGGCACCAAGATGCAAACAAAAGAAATAATGGAAAGAAAGCTGCAATTGAGTCAAACAGATCTGAGTTGACTCTAGGTTGTCCTCTGTAACCAGGTGTGAAGAACTTAATTATTTTGAGCCTCAGTTAGTTATCTGTAATATGGGGACCCTAAAACCCCGACGTGGGTTGTGACTAGGATTTAACAACACATTCTGTGTTACTAGCCTCTCACTGGGCCCAGCAAACAGTGTAAGAGTAAAGCGAGTTCCCTTCCCATTCCTCTTCGGGGTCTTAAAATCCACAAGTGAATACACACATCAAACAGCTAGAAAATCACCTAAAAGCAGAGTATAATGTTGCTTTAATTTAGAACAGACTGTTTAGCATCAAACAAGGGAGCCTGCAGCTGTCTGGAGAGAACTGCTCAGATACTCAAGATAATTTTTCAAAAATCTACTTTAAACAAGTGTTGGCATAAACTTGTCTTTAGCAGACTTAAGCTTGTGGCACTTTTAAAAATCTGTAATATTAAAAGTAAATTAAGTACTGCCTAAGACAAGGCATCGAAGGTGTTTAGGGAGCAATTTCACAGCTGACAACTCAAGCCTTCCTGTCTGATGAAAATTCACATTTCCCCAGGGGTGCTGAGTCCCTGGAATGCAAGGGCAATGAGGGCATAGGCAGCGTGACCTGATCTGGGTAAGTGAGAACCTAGGCTTAGGTATGCACCTTCCTTTAAATACCACTGAGTGAAGATGGATGCCATTTCTGAGCCTTTATTGAGCCAAGTGAACAGATACTTTCGGTTACAGAATCTGGGTCAGGAATTATGGGTTATCCCCCCAGTCTTTCTGCAAGGCTGCAGGGTAACTCAGATCTGGGGGTGCAGGGGGTCATGTGGCTCCCCAGAATTTGAGGTGCCTCCCATATTCTACCCCACCCCGCAGCTCCTGCCATATTGCAATCCCCTTCGCCACCACCATCACCCATTCCCATGTTATCTCTTCTGGTGTCTTTTCGGTTCATTATTGTATGTGTGGCATGATTTGTAGTTTATATGAAAAGATGAGCTTCAGATTTTCCACAGCAGGATATGGACTTAGAAGCTACTTCTTCAGCAGTGGGAAGAAATTCAAGCCAAGCATTCACATGCTCTTGTCTGTTCCATTTGTGCTACGGGATTTGGCAGAAACAGGTCTTAGGGCTCTTCTGGGTTATCAGTGGGATCCTGAGATGGACCTTGGTCCTCATCCAAGGGACTGAGTTGAACAGAGTTGTGGGTCAGCCATTCTGAGGAGAGAGCCAGAAACCCAGAGTCTGAGAAGATTAGAAACCAAATGGGACTGGCATGGAGCTAGGGGAGGACAGAATCACCATAAGAGCAAAAACAAGCTGGTAATGAGAAGGGAGCCAAGTAACACAGGCGACACCAGACTAGAACAGCTTTGATAAATCTCGCCAAGTTGCTGCTGACCCGGTTCTAGGAGTTTTCACTCTAGTCTAGTGGCATCTTAAAGGGACTGACTAGCTTCTGGCAGGTGTGCAGGAGGCCCCAGGGTTAGATGGGCAGTCTACGGCTGTGGCTTAGAGTAATCCCACGGGCCCTTAGGAATAACCTAACTTCCAGTGCGTCCAGTACTTTAGAGTTCACAAAGCATTTCATAGCCACTGTGGCAGCCAAACCTTTCCTAGCCCTATTATTAGTCCCCATTTTGTAGTTGGAGGAAAATGAAGATGAGAGACTTGCCTCAAGCCCCTTACTTTTTAGGTTGTGGACTCTTTTAGGTTGTGGAGCCTAGTCCTGTACTACGCCTTCCTCCATATCCCATTTTGCAGCTATGACCTTGGTTGTATTCATACCATGTTCCAGTCAACCTAGCTGCTTGGAAACCTGGAACTATTCACTAACTCCTCTTTCACAAGCTGAATGACAGTCTCACAGGGTGATGGCCTAATAATTAGCCATTTTCCTACTTCTGATCTACCTGCCCAACCAGACCTCGGGGTTGGTCTGAGCTACCACAGTAGCTCAGAGGACAGGGTATAACTCATTTTGGTCACTCACCATCCACCTGTACTTGACCTACTTGCAGGTAGCACCCTCACCTTTCTTCCCTATATATCCAAACCTCATCATCTTTGCTCCATTTGATTGTTCTTTAGCATAACTGTTCATTTTTTATGTAATGACATCTGGCTATTAAAGGAATCATGGCACAAGTTTTAACAGTTCCTTTATTATTGGACCATCACCTGTATGAAATCTCAACAAATACAGTAACAATTAATCTGCACTTATTAATATAAAGCACCAGTCCCATTAAACTCAAATGTTTCAGTGGACGTGGTTGACTAAATATCAGTGCTATTTACAAGTACATCCTTCTTAGGATTGTCCTGGACTTGAAATTATTTTTCATTAACTAGCTGGTATTTAACAGAAATTGTTTGCTATGCATCATCAATTTCATCCCCCAGAAGTAAGACCTAGAGTAATGCTTTGGAACAGCTTGGAGGAGCTTTCTGGACAGTTCTGAGACATACCACGTTCTGTCCCCTTACTCCCTGGTACTCATTTCACATCTACTTCCCCCTACCTAGGATATTAAAGAGGCTTCTTCTAATCAGGCTATATGTTTGCAAGCTATTTCTAAATTTCTGTCTTAGGTCTTGACTCATACCAAAATATTTTATTATTTGCCAGTGCCACATTGGGGATGGGTAGTAACAAACTCACAATTGAAACACTGGAGGTGGGGAAGTAAAAGGCTGGCATAACTCTGAACAAGACAGTTCCTCTTGTAGTGTCAGGACTTTCATTTATGGAACAGCAATAAAAACATTTGCCACCAATGTGCCTCATTTGTATTAGTCAGGGTTCCTTTAACTGAAGTGAGAGAAACACACTGGACAAAAGTAATCCAAGCAAATAAATGGTATTTCTTGCCTCATATCAGTGACTCCAAAGGAATTTAGGCATGGCTGGATCCAGGGACTCAAACAATATCATCAGGACTCTGTCTCTACATTTCTTAGTTCCATTTGCTTCTGTTTGGCTTAATTTTCATACAGACTCCTTCTAACTGGTAGCAATATAATTGCAGGAAGCCCCAGAATTCCAGAAAATAGGAGAAATTCTCTCCCTGCCAGCATCCCTAACTGGATCCTAAATGGCTCCACTTGTCGGAGGAGAAGAGCATGACCGATGCACAGTCCTTCCAAATTTTATGGAGAGGGGAGTGACACAGGGCAGACACAAAGAGCAGATGTCCCCTACATTGTTTCTCTTTTTATATAACTTTCTGTAAATATAACCATGTTTCTATTATTAGAGAAAAGGGCCTATAGTATTTCAACATACTATTTCCACCTACAGAAAGTTGACCATCCAAACATAATGGCATTTGTTTAGAACAAGAGCTGGGAATAGACCTTCTCATACATTCATATATATATGGATGATTCAAAGGGCAGTGGCTCCAATCAGGATTTATAGCAAGATTATGATTTATGGAAACCCAAACTCCTTTTTATTCACATAGTTAAGTCAGAAATCAAGGGAAGGAGACCCTTACATGACACATGTTTTACCTCGGTACCTTTAGAACTACAGGGCATTCTGAAGACAAGTAATTTGTTAAAAGACCCAAAAAAGATTTCAAAACTCCCCCCCCACCTCACCCCAGCAGAATTTCATTTTTCAGCATTTCTCTTCTCAGTAAGGTGACATAGCAAATTCATCCGTGGGAGAGCTGACCTCAGTCCAGACTTGCCAGAGCCAACTTATCCATGGCCTTATTGGATCTGCCTAACATCTTCTCAACACAGCCCCTCCCTCTTATTTCTAACATTATGTAGGGCAAGAATTATTATTCCCCTTTACTTGAAGGTCAAGTTCAAAGACTTTACCAAAGACATTCTGTTATACAAGGTAGAGAAGGTAAAATAGATTTTATCCCTTCCGGGGTGATAGTTCCTCTAAGACATTTGGGGCAGAGATTAGCACTGTTCTTTGGCAACTTGCGCCTTGAATGGCTTTTCTAAATGCTTGCTTATCTCAGCAAGAAGATTTATCTAGACAGACGTGTTTGCTGCCGTTTCATTAATGTGCTTAGTCAGCAAATGGGTACCGCTGGCCCATCAGTTACGCCTGGCAGAACTTGAGCATCCTCGGTGGGGCCCCCATTTGCCTGGCCCTGCTTATGCATCAGTTAACAACCTGCTTTTCCAGAACCCTGACAGTGTGAATGATGGTTTGGAATTAAGCACAACACAAACCTTAGAGATGCGTTCCCTGCTCCCTGCCTTACCGCCCATAATAGGAAAGAAGACTTTGAATTAGCCTTTTGTTACCTCATCTGAGCTGGCAGTGGTTTTGGCAGTTTCCAAAATAATTTAGGGGCAAGAGCTTCAGCAATAACCAAGTACTTAGGAGGCACATTTCATTCACCAGCTCTCATCCCAGATGGTGTCAAACTGCGGTGCTTGAGACATTGGGAGGGACTGAGCAGTCCCATGAACCAGAAGATGAAGGCTCTGAAAGTAAGAGAAGGGAAAGGGGAGACTTAGGGATCAAGGAAGAAAGAAAGAAAATTAATAGCACCAAGGGAGTGAAGGATAACCCACCCCTGCCAGTACAAATAATAGGATGGCCCACTCATTCTGGCTTGCCTAGGACTTTCTTAGTATTAAAACTGAAAGTCTCACAGAAGAGGACACCGTGGGAAGAGACACAGGCAGGCAGGGGAGGCAGCCACGTGACAATAAAGGCAGCGACTGAGTTATGCCACAAGCCGAGAATCACCAAGGACTTCTGGCTACTGCCAGGGGCCAGGAGGGAGGCCTGGAACAGATTCTTCACTGCAAACTTCAGAGCAGGGCCCTGCCAACACCTTGCTTTCGGTCTTCTAGCTTCCAGAGTGTGAGACAATAAATTTCTGTTGTTGTACGCAAACAAAATGAAAGTCACATGACCTAGGAACTCCCTTGGTCCTAGGCAATCCAGGGTAGTTGGTCACCAGGAGGTCCCAGTTTCCCACAATTCCCAATTCTCAATGTCATATGGATATATACATTCCTGAACTTATTTTTTAAAATATTTATGAAAACTTAGTGCATGCAGGTGTTTGGGGTTCAAAGAAATAAAAACATAAACAGATGTTTCAGAAAGTAATAAACACAGTGAAGACAGTAAAAAAGAAGTGTAACCTTTTCCGGGAGGGGACTTGTCATTTACCTTCCTGGTCCTTCCCACCCAAAAGGCACGGTGTAACAACTCCTTAGAGCCCTGCACTGCCTCCTGCAAGATCAGCAGAACATGCTGGACTCTCCCCAGCTTGCTTCGGTTTCTCCATAAGTCAATGTTGGTTCGATTTTGCATCCATGTCCCCTCCCCTTGCCATCTGTATAACCTGCAGTCTCAGTACTTTTCAATGGGGGGAGATGGCTTTAGGAATTGAGCTTCTCTTGGTAAAGTTCCTTCCTGAGATGTTCTCTGTCAAACAGGAAACGTCTTCTCTGCAAGTAGTGTGGCCTGGTGGTTAGGAGTATTGGCTCTGGTGTCAGTCAGCCTGAGTGCCCTTCCTCTGCTTCTCATCTGGCTTGCTAACTGGACTGGTTCTTCCAAACATCTCTCAAGCATCGTCCCTTGAGAGCCAGTCCTGCTGCCCTGCAATGTGAGTCCCCAGCAGTGTGAGCCATGGGCTTTGTGAGATGTTATTAATTTGGTACCAAGCACAGTGTTGGATGCATAGATAGGACTCAATGAACATTTATTGAATGCATGCATGAATAAATGAATGGATCCGGAGCTCGGCTGGGCAGGCTGCCTCTGATAACTCCATCCGCCAGCTCACTGCATAACCCAGAAGTTCATGATGACAGGCAAAGTAAACTTGTTTTCCCACAGGTAACATCATGCATGACCAAAAAGATGGAAAGGGATCTCTTGGGTGTTCAGCTTGGCTCTCCCAATGCCAAGGGCACACAACTGTTTTAGTCAAAGCCACACAAACCTCCCCTCAATGGACTTCTTTGAGGCATCTAATGATCTTTAAGAAAAGAATAATTGAGCACAAGTGCTGCCTGCAGCTCCTGGTCTCGTTCCCTGAATTCCCTCTAATGTATTTCTAGCTATAATGTGAAATCAACTGTGTGTGTCAGCCCCAATGTCTGTGAAATCCCTAGCTCACCCCTGGGTTGTTGGGGGAAAGTTGTTTTCACAGCTATCTCTGGACAAGTCGTTAATCTCTGACAGTTCAGAATTAGAAGTAGCTCCCAGCAGCACAGATGCTCCTGGCTCTGCTGGGCTAGTGGAGAAGGGCAGCCCCAGTGAAGGTGAGCCCCAAGGATCCCTGACTCAAAGCCTTGGGGCATCCTGCTATGGGCTGCTGCCTGCGAAGCAGAGAAGGGAGCTTTCAAACTGTTTGAGGAGTGATGGAAATTTCAGAGGTCAACACTGTTGCTTAATGCTCTTTGTTGTGGATGATAAGAAACCTTCACGAATCTATGGTTTTGGAAGATCACAATAGCCTTTCAGAAACCTCTTCTCCCTTATCTTGGGCCTGGGAACACTAAGGGAAGGATGTCAGCAAGATTGTGTTCTGCTGAAATGTAACCACTCTGTTCCCTTCATGGTTAGTTAAATTGATTTTCTGCTTACCTCCCATCCTGATTAATAGCAAGATGGCTCTGACAGGATGAAGAATGCTTGACTTGATGGACAGGCTGGGCCAAGTCTCTGACCATAAGAGTCTCCATTTTCAATGGGGCCCATGGTTTGATTACAAGTTTCAGATATGAAATGTGGGAAGATGCTTTGTAAACTGTAAAGCTCTGTATAAATATAAGAAATTATTACAGGCCACCTGCAAGTTACTCATTTAAAAGAAAACAACTGTGCCGAATATTAACATCTCTTTAATGTCTCATTCTCATTTTAGACCTCACAATTCTTCAGCAGTCTCATTTGAACTTGACTTATAGTCGAAGGCCGAGCCCCTATAGAGCTTAGAGTGCTGAAGCAGATTGGAGGGAGGTCGGGGTGCTCAGAAATTGTAATAGTAGATCTAGCCACAGGATGGCACTATTGATGACTTTTCTCGCCTTAATTATTTGTTTAAAACCGCCAAGCCGACGGGAGGGACCCAGGTCCAAAGCGGGACTGCATACCACATGTCTAATTATTTAAAAGTTAAATGATCTAATGCACAAATGAACAGTGTTTCCTACTTTGACAAACACATCTTCCTAAGGAAATGGAAGGCCAGTGCACATTGAGAACTCTGGGATGGCTCAGATGGGAACAGAAACATCACGGTGCTTTTTAATGGACATCCAGCCTCCCACCTTCAGCTTTGCCCTGCACTGCGAGGGGTCTGGTATGTGGACAACCTAACGCATGCTCCTGAACTTCGTCCACACCCCTGTGCCCCTAAGCCTTGGGATATATAGGCTGGCCGCATGGACAAACCTCAGAGGCCAGGCACGAGGAAGAGACCTGCCTGCCATGGGAGCAGGCTTGGGAGTTGCTTGGCCAGGGGATTCTTAAGGGTAGAGGGGGTGTGAGTACCCACAGCAGGGCCTGGAATAGGGGTTGGCAGAATTTTCTGAAAAGGTCAGATAGTAAATATTTTAGACTTTGTGGGCCATCTGGTCTCTATCACAACTATTCAACTCTGTCACTCTATCGCAAAAGCAGCCATACACAACAACATGTAGTTGTGTTCCAATAAAACTTTATTGACAAGAACAGATTTGTTTTGTAGGCCATAGTTTCCCCACCCCTGGTCTAAAAGTTAGGATTAGGGCTGACAAGTAAGATCCAGGACACTCAGTCAAATTTGAATCCCAGATACATAATGAATACTCTTTTAATATAAGCATGTCCCAAATTTTGCATAGGGCATATTTATCCTGAAAAATGATTCACTGCTTATCTGAAATTCAAATTTAAGTTTGTATTATGTATTTTTCCTTGGTAAATCTGGCAACCCTAGCGGGGTGGGGGATGTAGGCAGGACAGTCCCGTCAGCTCTATGAACCCCTTATGCCATGGAGCGGGGCACAGAAGGAAGCCAGAGTGGGGCTCTTGAATGCACAGGCCCCAGGCCAGTGCTGCTCTTTTCCAGATGTAGGGGCAGGCTATTGTTTTGCTTTGTTTTTCCTTTTTCAAAGGTTTTTATATGCTCAAAGAGTAAATAGAATATGAATGTTTCACAGTTTTAAATAGCTGATTTTGTGTAATTCAGGCATTTATTTATTAAACAAACATTTACTTGTTGAGTTCCTGCTGTGTGCTAGGCGCTGGGGGATACACAAAGGTGCCAAAAAAATAGACATAGTCCCTGTCTTCATGGGATTTATATAGCACACCAATACACATATAAGTAAATAAATAATTACCAACTGAAAGGGCTATGAAGATAAAAAGAGTAATGGGGAGACAAATCGGGACGCATAGGAAGGCAAGTCGAAGTATCATTTGGGCTGAGACATAAGGCAGGACAGTAAATTAGAGCAAGAAGCCTAGGAGGAAAGAATTTCCAGCCAACGAAAGTGCCCCAGTGAAGAGCCTGAGGTGGGTCCTGGGAGAGCAAGTGGTGGGAGAGATGCAGGCATGAGAAGGAGAGGGCAGGAGCAGATGGGGCCAGCTTTGCAGGTCTTGAGAGCAGCTTGCAATTCATTTAAAGGGCAGCAGGAAGCCACTGCAGGGTTTCCAACAGGGAGAGAATAGGATCCAATTCACATTTTTAAAAGCTCACACTTGCTGCTTCCTGCAGAGTGGATTGGGGCAGAGACAACAGGAAGAGAGGCGGGACTGAGTTAGGAGGCCTCCAAGGTATTCTGGAAAGAGGATGGCGAGAAGCACACAGCTGTGAGGAACACATGGAGGCTCTGGAGGGAGTGAGGGATGAGGAATGCCTCCTGAGGTGCTGGCTCTGCTGAGATGAAGAAAACGGGAGGAGACACAGGCTCGGGAAGAAGAGCGACCTTTCAATTGTTGATATAAGTGGGAGATGCTCTGGGTGCTGCCACGTGGACATACCGATTGAGCTGTTAGATGTACTTGTCTTTGGCTCGCAAGAGAGGTCAGGACAGGAAAGGGAGGATGGGGGTGGTCAGTGGCCTTTGTATTTGTAGTCAAGAGAACGGCTGAGACCTTCCTGGTGTAAAGGTGGACCCCTGAAGTACTTAGAGGAAGAGGAGACAGCAAAGGAGGAAAGGAGAAAAACAAGGAGACGATAGTGTCATAGAAGTCCCAAGGAAAGGAGTGTTCCAGAAAGTTCTATTTCTGACAATTACCTAAGGCACCTCTTTCCCTTTAGAAATTGTGTGAGGTCTCCACACCATGACCTCCCTTGCCCCATCTCCTTGCCACATTTATGATGAGAGAAAGATGAAGCATGAGTGGAAAACACATGCATAAGCAACCCCCACTAGATCTTGGAACAATTGGCACTCACTATTTGTGGTGGTTTGAAGTTGTGTGCGCCCCAGAGAAACATGTTCTTAAATTTAATCCCTTCCTGTGGTGTGATCCCATTGTAGGTATGACCTTTTGATGAGGTTACTTCAGATAAGGTGTGACCCAACTCGGTCAAGATGGGTCTTAATCCAATTACTGGAGCCCTTTATAAGAGAATGAAATTCAGACAGAAGGAGAAAAAGTCACAGGCAGCAAGAAAAGAGAAGGGAGCAATCGGGAAAGGCTGCCACGTGCTTTGCAACATGACAGCAGAGCCAAGGATCCCCAGCTGCCAGCCCCAGGAAGCTGCAGTCGTGGGGGAGAAAGCATCGCCTTGATGCTGCCTTGATTTGGACTCTTTTTTAGCCTCAAAACTGTAAGCCAGGGGTTCTTAACCTTTGTTGTTCCATGGACCCCTTTGCCAGTTAGGTGAAAAACATGGACCCCTTACTAAGTCCACACTACAGTGTGTATTAAATATATCACACTTGCACCAACACATCCCCACAAGAATCATGTTTTTTTGAATTTCAGTTCAAGCTCACAGGCCCCTTTTAAGAGCCCCTGCTGTGAGCTAACATAGTTCCATTGTTTAAGTCACCCCGTTTCATGGTATTTGCTCGAGCAGCCCAGGGAACCAAAACTCCAATGAAGGAGTGAGTGAAAGGATGAACAGGTGACTGTTGAATGAGGGAATGAACATCTCCTTCTCCTCCCTTATCACTTGGGAAGTATATTTTTGAATCTTCCAGGATTTTCTTTAACAAAATGGTCACCAGCAAAGGAAGAGGGTCCTTGAACAAATCTAATCTAGGTTGGCATTTCCGGTCTGGGATGTTGCCCTCCCAGGGGACGTTAGTCCGGTGACTGTGTGCAGTTCTGACTACCTGGAGGGAAACCACGGGGCTCCCGTAATTCATATTCGTGGCATTTCCTAGTTCCCAGCAAGTAACCTTCTGTGTTGACCTGTAACAATGTGAAATGCTAACAAAGCAATGAGGAAATTAAAATCCCTTGATGTGGCTTGGAGGCTGCGTAAGCAGATGCAGTCCAGGTGACTAAAGGTCTGCTAGAGCTGGGAAGAAACAACGAAAGTAAAAGGTCACAGGGGGAAATGCCACGTGGTGAAATGCCAAAGTACAAGAGTTTATCTAGACCAAAGAGATACCCTTTACAGAAAAGAATTCCGCGTCAAGGGTCACTCACAGGTCTGAGCACTAACTAATGTAAGTAAAATGGAAACGGATGACTGAAAGAAGACCCAGGGCTCTGATTGCTGTAGCAGAACAGACTCTGATGTGCATTTGGACTTTACCTTTATAGAGCACTTAACGTTTTTCACAATGCTTTTTCATAGCAGCTTATTTTATTTTTCCAGAATACCTGGTAAGGTAGGCAGGGCAGGGATTAGGATTCCCATTTGGAAGCTGAGCAGGGGGAGAAAGACTAAAAGATATTAAGCTATTGCCTAAATTCACACAGTGACCTGGCCAGGGGCTAGTCAGAACCCAGGTCTCCTGTCCACCGGTTCATTGGTGGTTCCGGCTCAGTAGATTTGGGAACAAGATCAGATCACAAAATGAGATCAATACAAGGCCTCAGTGCTTCCACAAAGGATTTTCTGCCCAGTTATCAGCAGGCTCCTGTAGCTGTTAGCTGTCTCCGTCCAACAATATTGGGCATCTATATAAATGGAAGCCATCAGCTAAGACTCAGCAATAGAATTCCGAAATAGGTATCATGTGGCTGTCACAGGAAGTTGCGAATTAAGGCAGCATCAATATCCATTTGTTGCTACTTAGTGTTGCTGTCCATTTTCAAGGAAGGAAAGCTGCCACCAGACTGCCCTGCAGTGCCTCTCCCTGGCACAATCTGTGGAGTTGAATGAGTCAACAGTACCTCGTCTGCCTTGAATAGCTGGATTCTCTCTGCCTCATGCAGACATTCTCACAGGCTCCTTTTTTTCTGGAAACCTGCAGAAGAGTGAACCACTGAACTGCCGGAAATTCAACCTACCTCCTGCCCCACCGGGCCAAGGTGTGGGATAGGGCAGGAGCGAGATGAGTGGGAGGAAAAAACCCAGACCTAGCCAAGAATTCTGGCCTGCACTGAGACTAGATTCCAAACTCCTTGAGGCTAGGACTGGGGCTTGGGGGTGCAGCGTGAGCATTGCGCGTCACTCCTCTTTGCACCCCTGTGCAGCTAACACATTCAGGCAAAGAACGCTCAGTCGAGACTTACTAATTGAGCTACCCTAATTGGACATCAGACGGAAGAAGTGGAGAATGTGATTACCCAAAAAATTACAGCTTCTCCTACAAAGCAGTAAGTAAAAGACAGGCAAACCATGGAAAAATAGGCAAAATACTTGAACAGGCGCATCACAAAACAGAATATCCAAGTGGCCAGTAAGTAGGTGAAAATGTGTTCAAGAAAGGTAGTATCAGGGAAATGCTAATTAAAATCACAATGAGTAGCTACTGCTACCACACACCTATTAAAAATGCCTAAAATAAGAGTCCAAAGGACAACCAGAACGCTATGCTCAGTTAACTGGTATATTTAATCACAATGGAAAACTGACAGCATGTTCTAAAGCTGAACATATACGTATCCTATACCCCAGCAATGCTACTCCTAGATATATACAGAAATGCTCACATTTGTTCATCAAAAGACATGAACTAGAATGCTCATAACAGCACAATTCATAGTAGTTTCAGCTGGAAATTACTAAATGCCCATCAACAATAAACAACAGTAATAGTATATTTACCCAATTGAATTGCATACTGCAATGAAAATGAACAAACTACAACTACATGGATGAACCTCACCTATCAACATAATGTAGAGCAAAAGAAGCCAGCCATGAAAGAGTAAATACTGTAGAACTACATTTACATAAAGTTCAGAAATGGGCAAGCCTAATCTAGGGTGTTAAAATTCAATATGAGTTAAGGTTTAAAATGTACATTGTCTCTACGTACATGTGATCATGGAAAAGTTTTGCAATGGATGGTGGTGATGATAGCACAACATTGAAAACATATTTAATAGCACTGAATTATATATTTGAAAGGTTACAAGGAGAAATGTGAGGTTATATATATATGTTACTAGTGTAAGATTTTTTAAAAATCCATAAACAGTGAACCCTAAGTTAAGCCATGGACTATAACTAATATTAATAGTACAATGATAAAAATGCGCTTCCATCAATTGTAAAAAAAGTACCGCACCAATGCAAGGTGCTAATAATAGGGTGGTATATGGGAAGCCTGTATTTGATGCATGATTTTTCTGTAAACCTACACCTTCTCTAATTTGAAAAAAAGTCAGTATGGTTTTACTGTTACGAGGATAGTGACCATGAGGAAGCTTCTGGGGTGCTAGTAATGTTCTGTTTATCTGGACACTGGTTACTTTGGTTAAGCAAAACAACAAAACAACAATCACAAACAAACAAACAAACAGAAACAGACTCATTTCCCCAGGGCCCCTAATTCTCCTGCTTCTGCGGCAGCTGTCATCAGCAAGACTGGGAAGTAGAGAAGGAAAAGCATGTTCCTCTTTCCCGCCATACCCTCCTATTGCACATCCTTTCTTGGTAGATTTTTCTCTTTTCCCTTCCTTTATTTATCGACTTCTGGACTTAGATCTTCCCTCTCTTGGAAGGCCTGATCGAAGGGAAGCTTTGGGACTGGCACGGTGAGGGAAATCTGGGTCGGGGGGAGAAGCGGGGGTCAGGCCACACTGCTGGATGGTGGGCTGCAGGGCAGTGGGAGGCGGGGAAATCCCGGAGGCCGCACGTGCTGGGGTGATGCTACCCCAGGCGGAGTTTCTAGCACTGGGCAGGGTCCCGTGTTCATTTTAGACAGATGCCTGGAGCAGCAGCAGTGTGGAGGCTGACGTTAGGAGGACAAAGGTAGAGCCAGGGAGGTCGGCTAAGAGTCTATTTTAACAGTCAAACAAAGAAATTGTGTGTATCTTGAAATCATTGTTTCCTCCCATTTTCTCCCCCTTATCTGTATATATGCAATTATATAGTGGTAGACACACTCTCAGGAAAAGATGGAGGTGAAGAGGGGGGCAAGTGGCTATGAATGGATGGGATTAAGGGGAACAAGAGGTAGCCAAGGGGACTAGCATACATGCTAGTTAAAATTAGTACTCAGTCAGGGCCCGATACATTTTGATAAATGCCAAGGATTCCATTGGACACCCAGTTAAAAATTTCAAGGAGTTTAATCACCTCCATGAGTACTAAAGTTTTAATAATTTAAAAATTGCATTTTGTTTTTCCAGAGAAGTTTGGTCTTCATTCTGTAAGCAAACACTGATTTATTTCCTCCTTTCTGGGCAAAGATTCCTGTAGTTTAACTGCTCTGATGAAAACAATTCTTTTTGTGTTTCATGTCTCAGTAGCCTGCTTGAAGGAAGAGAATATTTTAGACTCCTGCTGCTGCAAAGACAGGCAAACAGAAGGTGAAGAAAAGAGCAAACACCCCCCCTTCCCCCATCCCCCCTGGCTTGGAACCATCAGAAACTAGAGCTTAAACTTTATAAACGGAGACTGGAGCATCACACACAGAAAAACCCCTCATCCCCACAGCCTTGGAAAATACATGTTTGGATAACCAGAATCAGTAAATCCCTGTCAAGGTCACCTGGACCTTGAAAGTATGGCGGAATCTAAAGGCCTTTCTCTGCCCCTGCTGACTGCAGAGCTCCTCCCTGCAGGAGGCCAGGAGCACCGTTCCCCACACTTCCCAGCTATGGGAAACTCCTGTGAGTGGGGAGGAAAGGGAAACCCGACCTGAGGAGGTTCCCCAAGCTGAATCCGGAGGGTGGCAGCAGAAGCCTCTGCCTCCTGCAGGCAGTTCTCCTGGATCCCCCCACCAAGAGGACGTGTGGGTGGCTTGCAGGACCACCAGACAGCGGTGGTCTGCCTGCTGAGGGAAGATCCCAGCGGGGAGACTGGTAAAATGGGTAGGAAAGCCCTGGCTTCTCCTAGGCTGGAGACAGCATCTCAATCATAAATCGCTCTTTATTTATTTTAAAGATACCCCTTTTCCCCAACTTCTGTCTCCTGGTGTGCATTTGTCAGCAAAGGTGTTTGATTAGGATTTGGGGGGAGGAGAAGGTCAGCCTCTCTCTGACGTGAGTGAAAGCTGGAGGGGGAGGAGAACCACTCAAGCCGCTTGGCGATTCTGCTGTCGGGAGAAAAGGTGGTCCACGTTCATCTCGCCGCTGTCACAATGCGACTTGCACACCATTCAAAACTCTGCCGTGGTCTTTCCTTCCCTGTTCAATGGGTCCCCCATTGTGTGCAGGCACAATGATGAATAAGATCCTGTTTTTGCAGTAATGTGCAAAATTACTGACATGTCAAAAATAAGTTCTAACATGATGGGATAAGCTGTGTGGTGGAGGTTTATTACAAAGTCCTATGGCCATACCAATGAAGGCTGAGTTGGAGGGGGCAGGCCACCCAGAAGAGCCTCCCATGAACGCTGTTCTCTCATCTTAGTAGTTATTACCATGTTGGCACCCAGAGGATGTTAATACTTAATGAATTAATAAACTGATTTTAAATTAACAGGTAACATTTTGAGCTGGCTCATGAAGTATGAGTAGGAGTTCTCTGGCATTCCAAGTAGGAAAGACAGCTTGAGCAAAAGCACATGGCTAAAGCATAAGACAGTGCATGCTCGGGAACTCACTGCTGTGGTTCAGAGCATGCTTAAAGCCACTGGGTAAGTATAGTGCATCTTCCAGGGATGTTAATTTTGCTTAAACACTTGAGTAAAATAAGTTACATAACTAAGAAAATATCGAAGGCATTTTTAAACTAAAATAAGCATGAATGCTATGCAATGGAGGGCAAAACTGGCATGGATATTTAAGTGAATCCTGAACCCTCAAAGAAATATTGTGCATACCAGGTGATCTGCTTTCTGCTACAGACCCATATCCTGAGGTCTTGGTCTCTCTCATCTGCCATTGGAGGTACTTTTGGAGGAAAGGAAGAGAAACCTGGTAGACTGATGGGAGATGGGGCAGTGGCAGCAGGGGCCCAACATGATGGGTTTCCTGGAACATGTGAGTGAGTTTGGACTGTACTTTGTAGGCAGTGGAGAGCCCCGGTGCCTGGCTAGACAGCTAAAAACACCCAGGACGAATCTGCTGCTTGAGCTGCACCATGACACGGGCTATATAGCCTTATTCTCTAGACAACACAACTAAGGCCAATCTAGTCCTGCCCTGCTCAAAACCTTCAACGGCTCCTCAGTGGCTGCCAAGTAATGTATGCAAATCCCAGCCACAACATGCAGAATGGATGGCACGACAGCAAGGCTGGAGGTGGGGCGACAGGCAAGGTCCCAGTGGGATGGCAGGGGCTGAACTGAGGAAGCAGCGGAGGTGGGGTGGGTGGAGAGAAGCTGCGGTACTCAAGTGCCCCCTTGTTCTCTAAATTACCAGGGCAACCTCCTTCTCTCACACACATTTTCCTGCATTTCAATCAAGCCAAATGACTCACCACTCCTCATGCTTTCCTACAAGTACAATTTTTTCTCATTCTTTTCTTTCCTCCTGGAATGTCCTCCGCTGACCCCATCTCCCACTGTCTGTCCTACATGGTCCAGCTCATGTAATACTGGAAGCCTTACACCCAGTGCCTTCTGTGGGTCAGGCACCGTGCCACGTGCTTTGCATAATCTCCTACTCGTTCCCTTGCAAGGATGGAGTAGTATTATCTTCATTTTGCAGATGAGGGAACTGAGCATGAAAGAAGTTAGGGAACAGGCTCAAAGCCTCGTAACTTGCAAGTGACAGAAGCAGAATTTGAATCCCAATCTATCTGATGCTAAAACCTATACTCATACAACAACCTGATGCCTCTTCCTTCAACTGATCCTCTCTGATAATGAAGCCTATAAATGAGTTGAATTCCTCCTATATTTTCTCTATATATACTGACTCTTATCTGGATGTACGGCATGCAGGGGGGAGAGGGGGGCTTCTTTCCCCTCCTAGGACTATGATCCACCTTGGCCCATCAGTGTGGTCTCCCTGGCTTGGCCCATCAGTGTGGTCTCCCTGGCTTGGCCGATCAGTGTGGTCTCCATGGCACTTGGCCCATCGGTGTGGCCTCTGTGGCAGTTGGTTCATTGGCATGGTCTCTGTGGCACTTGGCCCATTGGTGTGGTCTCCGTGGCATTCAGTACTGTGGGGTGTGATGAGGAGACACCAGGTGAGGGGACGGCCTTGACTTTAGAGCAATGCTGGCTCCATGCTCTGGTGCCAACCCTGATAGCTCCAAGTCACTTCGCAACCTGAGCCTCACGGGGCTGTTGGGAGACTAAATGGAATACACCAAGCATGAAGCTTGGTGAATGAGTAGGTGCTTGATTTTTTGTTCCTAGTTGTTCAGTGTTTTAAAGACTGAAGGAACAAAATGCTGATCATTTCAACTAAATAAACCTTCGGGAAATTGTGTTTGCCACCTCACCCCCCACTCTCACACGGCTCTCAAAGGCTCCATACCATTTATTTTAAGTGAATCACAAACTAACTTTACTGGATTATTTCACAATATTTCTCTCTTCGACGGGACTCTGGGTAAGGAGGGTGCCGAGTGACACAACAGGCATGTGAGCAGGTGTTTGGGGAGCCTCTCAGCTCTGTCAAGCCTGGAACTCAGTTGCTGAGCTGGTGGATACAGGGTGCCTATGGTGGCCCCCTCAGGTGTGTCCTGCTCCTCACCCAGTGCTTGTGGGAAAAGTCATACCTGGGTGCCCTTCATCTTGACTCCTCTCTCCTACCATCCCCCATGACCAGCTGCAGTTAGGGCCTGTGTCATTTCCCCGGGTTCCCCCTGCTGGTATTATTGCCTTGCTATGCCCAAGGGGCAATTCCATAAGGCAGATCTCATCAGATCTTGCCCCTGTTAAAAATCTTTCAATGCTCACCATATATTCAACAACAAATATTTATTGAGCATCTACTCTATGCCAGTCACTGATCTAGCCACTAGGGATACAGAAGCAAGCAAAACAAAGCTTACCCTCATCAAGTCCAAACTCTTTAAGTGCCAGTTACTAGGCCCACCAGAGTCTGGGTCCTCCTTACCGTTTCACCGTATTTACACACACTTTCTTCACTCCAGTCACAATGAACTATTTGCAGTCTCATGGACACAGCCTGCTCTTTCTCACCTCAGGGCTTTGCACATTCTCTCCCTCAGCATGGAGCATCCTTTCCTGACTTATCTCTGCTGCTAACTGCAGGCTCCTCTTCATTCTCCCCATTTCAGAGTCAAGGTCACTTCCTCCAGAGAACTTTCCTTCATCTCCAGTGGTATTAGGAGCCCCTACTATATGCACCTGTAGCACCCTGTGTTTTCTTGGCCCTCCTTGAAGGCAAAGACCATGCTTTCTTTGATATATTTCTGTATCCCTTGGACATAGCACAGTATCTGGCACATGAGAGGCATCCACACTGCTGGTTGATTAAATGGATCTCTGAAGCAGCCAGTCCCCGACCAGTCTGTGACATCATGTGCCATCAGATCTTCCAGGTATAAACACCCTTGGACAGTCCCCTCCCAGGCATCTGAAGCTTCTGAGAGACCAAAGGGGGAAAGGAGATGAGCACTGTGCCAGGAAACGGGTCCTTGGCTGTCATCTGCCTCCCTCCTGAGTCTCAGCTTCCCCTGCCTACCAAATGCCATGTGAATCCACTTCAGTGTGAATCCAGCCATGAGTCCCTGGTCAGTTCAGAATCTGGACGATGGAAGTGGAGTTTTCTTTCTTGCCAGGCCATTTTGCAGACCTTAGGACCCATCCTGCCTGTCATAGCTTTCTACGAAAATTTAATAGGAATTTGTGTTTATGGGGCAAATCTGGTGCACCCACCAGTGGAGAGTGTTTGGGGGTCTCTGTGTTTTAGGTAAGTAAGGGAATGAGAGAGGGTGGGAGGTGAACTGAGTCGTGTTGGGGAAGCAATGTCCTTCATTTTTCTTATCCTGGTAAGCATTTTTCAGGTCTGCTGGGTTTTGGCACCTATCAGTAAGGCTATTTTAAAGCACATAAAATCTGAAAATAAATAGAGTGGGGATGTGGCAGAGGAAGGCAGGTTTGGCAAGGACTGCTTCTCCTGAATTAGTGTTGACACTGTAGGGCACTGTGGCTGGGAGTGAGCTCTAGAGAGACAAGGTTGGAGAAGAAAAGCTATATCAGTTAAGCCACAACCCACACCCAGCAGGCTTCCTCTTTCCTTGGCTGGAGATACTACCCATTACATACCCAGGGACCTTCTCCTGCTTCTTCCTGAACTAGAGAAGAAAGGAAGAATGGAGAGAAAAAGAAGGAAACAGCCTGTTTCACTACAGGAGAGAGATGCTAACACCTGACCCCAACCTCAGCCCTCCCCATCCAGGGCTCCATCAGTACCTGCAAGCCAGGTGACCCTTCCTTGACCAGGTGGCCGACACCCAGTGGCAGAGAGCTCCCAGCCTTCCGCCTTCTGCTCAGCCTACATCTTACCCCATCTGGCCCCCTGCATTGCACTTTTGCATTCCATTTGCCCCACCTATGCCTGGTCACCCTGGCTCCTGAGCTAACCTCCTGCTCCGTATCTGACTCTATTCTTGTCCAGTGTATCTGACTTGGAACTGCTTATCTGACCACGTCCTTGACTCCCCTCATTGAAGATGGAGGCTCCCCAGGAAGAGCAAGAGTCTGGTTCAGACTTCCTGTGTGAATCCTGGCTCTGAGGTTTATTAGCAATGAGCTGAATTTCCACAGGGAGTTACCAAATCTCCCCGGCCTTAGCTTCTTCATTTATAAAATGGGGATAATAAGAGTACCAGCCTCACATGGCTGCTGGGAGGATTCACCGAATCAACTTAAATGGCACATGCTTAACAAAGCTCCTGACCCACAGTCGGCGCTCAATCAATGTCGGATAAAATGAGAAATTCAGCCCCCCAAGGCCTTACTGATCTTCATGAGAGAGAAATGGAGGCTTACCAGCCACACCCCCGAAAATACAAAACAAATAAAAGTTAGAGTAATGACAGCTTATTCTAAAGGCATCCAGAATCCAGGGAGAATTCCTGGGTCTAGTTAATGTGGCACAGCTGAGGAGTAGGCAGAGGTTCAGAGGGCAGGGGGCCACGGGGAAGGAGTTTGAGAAGCAGGGGTCTATAGAGCAGTTCACCAGGGGTCTCTGGGGCAGGGGTCTGGGGGGCAGGTTCTGTGGGGCAGCGATCTATGGCTGCTCAAAGGAGCCCAGAGCAGGAAAAATGTAGAATGGGCCCAGTTCGTGCCCCCCAGTGTGTCAGGACTGCAAAGGCAGTGTGCAGATTAGAATCCAATGGACCACTGTTGTATACCTGATAAAACCAGTGGGAATCATTAGAAGTGCGGCAAACAGCATTTTTAGGTATCCTTGCAGCATGTCCTAGACAACTCAAGGGAGAAAGAAAGGGCATTTCAGTGGTTCCTGCCAGGGTGAATCAGGCCTGGGTACCACTCTCTTTCCTTTAGCTAATGTTCGGACTTGGTTCTGGGGCAGCAAATGCATGTTCCATAGGTCCATGGTCTCCCTGCACCTTTCTGAGGTTCCCATGTCCCCCCTGAACTCCAAGGTCAGCAACGATGGAAATGCCTGGACCTCCCGTGGGTCTTGGGAGGCTCCCTCGTTAGTGCCATCTCATTACACTGGAAACTGCTGCTGACTCAGCCTCGTGCTGCAGAGGCAGCTGCCTTCTGGCCTCCTGTGACCGCCCCTGGGTGCTCCACGTGTGGGATGAAAAGACAGAACAGGACAGGACTGGAAGGGGCCCTGCACTGACAGTGGTCTGCTCCAGCCAGGCACTGGGCTGTGGGCTGCAAGGGGTACCAAGATGAGTGTGGAGCTGGGATGAAGGTTCAGCTGCTCCACCAGAGACGCAGTGCAGCGGCTTAAACCACACGGACGTAGGACTCTCACACACAGCCATCTGGGGCCATGCTGGAGACCCAGACTCCTTCTCTCCTGCTGCCCACTATTCCTAGGTGTTCTCCTCACCTTGTGGCCAAGGAGTGCCCCCACCATGTCTGCATTCCAGGCAGTGGGGAGAAGGAACCAGAGGTGCAGCTCAGCCTGTCAGCTGCCCCCATCATGGCCACTCATCTCACTTCGGCCAGAACCTACTCATGAGGCCCTTCAGGAAAGGCTGGGAAACACCCTCTTTATGAGGGGCAGCCAAGTGCCCAGTCACAATTTGGGGGCTCTACGAAGAAGAAAACAGAGGAGGGGAGCAATTGCCAGTCTCTGTCACAAGGCCTATGACACAGCCCTGCCCATGGGGAGTGCACAGTGTGCAAAGACACGCAAACTGCTACAAGGCAATGCACAATAAAAGTGCCACTGAATCACTTATTCAAGTAACTTCTATGAAGACCTACAAGGCATCAAGGAAACGGAGATAAAAACACAGTCCTTTCCCTCAGTGGATTTACAGTCTTGGAAGAGAAAAGGAAAAAAAAGCTAATATACTAAGTGCTATAACAGAAACTATTGTTTATTTCCCGCCCCCCCTCGTTCCCCCTCCCCCTCTACACTTCCCCTCCCTGCCCTGCTGTTTTTGCCATCTGTGTCCATTCCCTGTGTGATCTTCTGTATCCATTTCTCTTTTTGTCTTCTCTTCTCGTCATTCTCCTCTAGGATTCACCAGAATTCAATCCTGGGGACCTCTGATATGGAAAGAGGTTCCCTGTCAATTGCACCACCTCGGTTCGTGGTCTCTGCTGCGCTTCACCTTGACTCTCCCCTTTGTCTCTCTTTTGTTGCATCATCATCTTGCTGTGTGACTCACTTGCACAGGCACTGGCTCACCACACTGGCACTTAGCTCGCCACACGGGCATTTCCGTGGGCCCTTGGCTCGCTGTGTGCATACTCAGCTCGCTGCACAGGCACCCATGCGGACCCTCAGCTTACCGCGCAGGCACTCGGGTCACTGCGCGGGTGCTCAGCTCACTGCACAGGCACTTGGCTTGCCACGAGGGCACTGGCTTGCTGCACAGGCACACTTTCTCTTCTTCTTTTTCACCAGGAGGCCCCAGGGATTGAACCTGGGTCCTCCCATATGGTAGGCGGAGACCCTATCACCTGAGCTGTATCCACTTCCCCATTGCTTACTCTTTAACACAGAGTGATTACACCCTAGCTACATTCCAGTCAACGCACCAGGTTCCAGGGATACTTTGATAAAGGGTGCAGCCCCTGGTCCTCAAGCTGCTGTTGAGAAGTGGAAACAGACACCTAAACAGTCAGCTACAATGTAGGGTGGTCAGAGCTGAGATTGTGATTAGCACAAAGACCCCAATACAGGCAGTGGGTTTCAGCGGGACAAGTGAGCCTCCCAGTGCATTGATATCAGTTAAGACCCCAGGACCTTAGCACAACCTGGGGGACAGCCTCCAAGTGTTTGGAGATTGATTTGCTCACAAACCTGGAAGGATTAGAGTAGGGGGTTTTAATCAAGGGTCCACAAAAAGATTTCAGGTGATCGGTGAGCTTGAATTGGAAAAAAAAATCAACTTATTATCTTTATTTTCCCTGACCTCAGATCTTGAGTGTCATAAAACTATCTGCCACTACATTCTGAAAGGGGTCCATGGTTTTCACCTGACTGGCATAGGGATTCATAGAAGAAAAAAGGTTAAGAACTACTGGATTAGGGGATCAGAGTTGGATTCTGGTTTTTTAAAGAGTACAACAGCAAGATATTTCTTGCAACTGGATTGTAAACTAAGATTTATTTCTACCACAAAAGTTTACCTATAGGTTCATACGTATGGGTTCAGGATGCAGAATTTAGGAGGGTTCCCAAAGGTAGGAGGTGGGTTTTAGAGTGTCCAAGGGATAAACAGTGAACCTTTCACCTCCCATACATCCCAGAACTCCACAAATAGTTTTGCCTTCAGCAAGATTTTGATAGCTATTGGGTAATGGTGAGGTTAAGACTGTGTACCCTGATCCCCTAAGGACAGGGTCCACGGTCCCCCCAGATAACTCGTTCTGAGTTTTATCTTAGGCAAAAATGTTATTTTTCCAATCAATATAAATATTGCTTGAATTAAAATCCATTTTCTCCTCCTTGGGCTTTCAAGGTTGAAGATAATGGTTCATCACCTAAAGTTGTAAGAAAATACTTTCTAAGCTATAAAGAACCATAAAAATAGAAGTGGCTTTTTTTTTTTTTAGAGGTATGGGGTTTCAAACCCAGGAACCCACACATGGGAAGCAGGCACTCAACCACTAAGGTACATCCACTCCCCATTAAGTGGTACAGTTTTTATCATATGTAATGTCATGTGGCAAGTGAAGTAGAAATTATTTTTTTGTCTTTATTTATTTTTTAAATGTTACATTAAAAAAATGTGAGGTCCCCATATATCCCCCCTCCACTCCTCCCCCCATAACAACAACCTCCTCCATCATCATGAGACATTCATTGCATTTGGTGAATACATCTCTGAGCACCGCTGCACCTCATGGTCAATGGTCCACATCATAGCCCACACTCTCCCACGGTCCACCCAGTGGGCCATAGGTGGACATACAATGTCCAGTAACTGTCCCTGCAGCACCACCCAGGACAACTACAAGTCCCGAAAACGCTGCCACATCACATCTCTTCCTCCCACTCCCTACCCCCAGCAGCCACCATGGCTGCTTTCTCCACACCAATGCCACATTTTCTTCGATTACTAATCACAATAGTTCATGAATAGAATATCAGTTATTGAATAACTGGTCTTTGCCAGGAACTGTCCTAAGCACATTACATATATTACCTCCTTAAAAATCTACCATGGCCCTGCAAGGTAAATATTAGTTTACTCGTTTTACAGATGGGGAATTGGAGCAAAGCGAGGTCAAATAACTTGCCCATGGTCACACAGCTAGTTTGTGGCAGAGCCAGGAATAGAATCCAAGTCTACATGACTCCTTACACTCTTCCTTAATCCTAGAAGATTGTAATTGCGCTATCCCTAGCCTTCTCTTCTTTAGGTTAGACAACTCTGGTTCTATTTAACTATTTATTCTTTTTTATGATTTATGGCAGGTCCCTCATTTTATAGAAATTCTGACTCTTCTTAAAGATCAAGAACTATGCTTGCCGGAAATGGTTGTGGTTCAACTGACAGAGCGTCTGCCTACCATATGCAGGGACCAGTGTTCAATACCCAGGGCCTCCTGACCCGTGTGGTGACCTGGCCCATGCACACTGCTGCCGTGTGCAAGGAGTACCATGACATGCAGGGGTGTCCCCTGTGTAGGGGAGCCCCATGCACATGGAGTGAACCCCACAAGGAGAGCCACCCCATGCGAAAAAAGCACAGCCTGCCCAGGAGTGGTGTCACACATACGGAGAGCTGACATGGCAAGATGATGCAACAGAAAAGCAACACAGTTTCCTGGTGCCGCATGACGAGAATGCAAGCAGACACAGAAGAACACACAGTGAATGGACACAGAGAGCAGACAATGGGGGGCGGGGAAGGGGAGAGAAATAAATAAAATAAAATTTTAAAAGAAAAAAAGGAACTATGCTTGGTGGTACAATTAGATTGAGTGTCTTAGGGGCATAGTACATTGTACCCTCTGAAAAGAGTTTGTAGATCTTAAGATCTCACTAGTACTGGGATCTAATAATTGTGGCCAAATTAAGCTAGTAAAATCATTTGTGAGACACAAAAAAAGAGTAAAGGTACATAGTATCAAATGAATTTTATTATTTTTTTAATTGAGAAGAAGTGGTTAAAAGTCCTTTGAAAAATTTAAAATGATATTAATATTAGGATAGTAGGGCTGGTGGCAGTAAAGAAAAAAGTGTATCCACCCATCACTCCATTCATCCACCCAAATATTAAGTTATGCCTTTGTTCAAGACCTATGCTAGGTACAGAGAGAGAGAGAGAGAGAGAAAGAGAAAGGATGTGTGTGTAAGTGTTTGGGGAAAGGGGGATTACTGCATGTATTTGTTCTACATGGTTAGTTTTGCCTCCACACCTTTAAAGCACAGGGTCAACTTTAGCCTGTGCATTAAACTTGTCTAATCATGAGGAAAATATCAGACAGATTCCAATAGAAGAGCATCCTGCATTATATTAGACCAGTATTCCTTAAAACTGCCGAAGTCATCAAAAACAAGGAAAGTCTGAGAAACTGTCGCAGCCAAGAGGAACCTAAGGAAACAAGGGGACTAAATGTAATGGGGTATCCTAGATGGGACCCTGGAACAGAAAAAGGACTTTAGGGAAAAACGAAGGCAATCTGAATAAACGACGGACAGTTAATAATGATGTAAAAAAATACATAAAAATTTAAAACACTCACCAGTCCCAGCTGGGTAAGATTGTTGTTGTTGATCAAGAATGGGGCCTGAGGGTTGAAGAGATGAAGAGATACCAAGGTCACAGTCATGCAACAAATGCACCTGAACCCAAGGTGGAGACAGAGCCCTGCTCAGCCTCTAGATGTTATTCCAGTCCTGGGCCGTTGCTCAGACAAGCATGGCTTGAGTCCTCTGGGCACCGAAGCGCTTGGGTCCTTGACCAGACCAGGGTCTACCAGAGAATCCAAGCCCCTCCCAGACCATCTGCTTTAAGACATTTCTTAAGACAAGCCCTTCGTCTCTCGTTCACCACCTTTCAAATGGCGATAGATTTTACTTGGCAAGGTTTAAAACCAACCCTGACCAACCTTGCTTAGTTCTCCCCTTAATGAGCAGAGAGAAAAATGCTGTTATTGGAAGCAACCTCTCTGCAGCACACTTCCTACTTTTTTGGCAAATTAAAAGTGTTTGGATGAAACTCTTCCGTGGTCCCAATCAATAGCTCAAGCCATAATTATTCAGCGGTGCTTGCAGATTTCTGTGCTGACAGCCGGCTGGGTGTGCTGATCTGTAATTGTTTCATATGCTTATGCGGCTTGTCTCTTCCCATGATTGGGGTCTGCAGCAAACTAATCAATAAGATCTTTGGGAAAGTGGGGAATAGACTTGCCAGCATCTAAATTCACTCAGCCCTGACCATTTGTCTAGGGGAGATGTTAACCACAATTAGATGAGCCTTTCTTTATTTTCCTGCCTTTTACCCATCTGATGCATCTGATGTGGGAGATCCAAAAATGCCCACTTTAGAGGATAATTGGGTAATATCAGGTTTTTGATTGTGTACAATAGTTACGTGTCAAGGAGCAAAAAACATCAAATCTTATTAGCTTAGATTTCACTATTTCAAAATTACTGATCATTTAGATGGGATTTGGATTATTGAAGTTTGTATTTTCTCTAACAGATCTTTTCCTAAGAATGGTATATCTTAATGTTGTAAACAAAACTGTAGGGGTGGGTGTTTACGATATTTCAAAGGATTAAGTTTTTTCAAACATCTACCAGTCTTTTAGAAGTGCCTAGCTACTGGTGTTCATTCAAAATCCTTCTAGAATTCTAAGAGTCAAAGGACCAAACTTGGTGCCAGCCTTGCCTCTATTTTTCCCTAGACAGGTTTCTTAGCTTTCCCTCTCCATTGGTTTTGTTTGTTTTTCTATAAAATGGGAATATGGCCTATTAACTTCACAGGGTTACTACAAGAATAAGCCAAAAAGAAGATAGGGTAGTGATTTTTAAATGTAAAAAATACCAAGTCAGTTTATAATTTCACTCATTAGAGTATTTTTAACATCTGTAGTTAATTTTTAAATTATTACTTATTTTTTATAAATAATAGAGTATTTATCAAATACCATATTTAGGCTTATTTCATGTTCTTGAGAGTGACCAAACTAATTCTTTTAAGACTTAACGCACACCAAATATGACTATACTCAAAATCATGAATAATCAGATCGGAAAAGGCTATCTTTTTACCTGAAAGAGAACATGAAACCTCCAGCCCAATGTGAACATGAGCCCAGGTAGCTTGCATCAACAGCTTTGTTTAAGTCTTAAAGGGACTGTATCGAATCAAAGGCATGGAGGTTCCTCTAGGGCATCCTATGAACAATGCTATGAATGGCTCTCTATTTGTCCTGAGTGCTGAAAAGCATCCAAAAATGACAGATGCTCTTCTTTAAGAGACCGAGGTTTCTGAGCATCTGGTCTTTTCTCTGTAGGAGAAGATGGCCGGACTGCCTGAGCAGGGAACTGAACCCAGGGAGTCGCTCCAACCCAATCTTTTTTAAAGTATTTGGGTTCACCTCAGATATCAACACCCTCGCCTAGTTTGAGTAAATGCCCACATGCACATGGTGCTGTCCAGGGACCTGTGGAGAACAAGCTATACCACTGGCCAGCGGCACCAAGCACCAGCTCCAAGCCTCTTCGCTGGGTCCTCTCCCTTGTAACCTCACACCATTGCACGTCCTTTTTTTCCCTCAATACCGAATCACCCTGGACAGGGTTCAAGAAAAATCCACCTGACACAAAATCCCAGAGGCTTCCCAGTGGTCCAACAGGAATCCTCATATCACTGTTAGTCTCTTTTCACCTTCTCAGATCCAACCTCCATCCACTACCACCCACTCATCTCATATTTAAATACTCTAGGTGAACAAGGTTGCATACAGTCTCTGAACCCCTCTCTCCTTATGTCACAGGATAAATTAAAGCGAACCGCTGAGAAACCTCTAGGAACAGAGAGTGGGTTGAAAAGAACTGTCTCTTTAAATGAAAGAGAACATGAAAACTGATGGTTCCAGTATGAGTGTGAGCCATACTTTATCCTGGGAGAAATATTAGAAAGAAAGGGACATATATTTCTGTTGACACTGTATATTAAGTGAACTTTCCAAACCCTATTTGTCTGTATTGAATAAATATGCTCAGAGTTTCCTACCATGTTCTGTACTTCCTCTGGTTTTAAATCAAAGGGATTAAGAGTCCTAATTAAGACACTGGAGGAAGGCCTGATCAGTTTTGCCAGTGCAAATTAGTTCAGAGGCCCAGAGCTGCTCCTTTTTGTTTGCTGGTATAGGAGGTTTGTTTGATTTAACATGATTGAGGAAATGAAATATCCCTAAGTCAAAGAACCAATATTGCACTTCTAGAGAGTAGCTGAAGGGAAATTGGAAACTAATGCACATTAGAAAGTGGATCCAAAATGTAACCAGAAGTAGAAAAGTTATTTCGAAGGAAAATGATATAACTAGGACGATCCTTTGAAAGAGAGTATGCTTCTTTTTTCTTCCTTTTTTTTTGTTTTGTTTTGAAGAAGCATAAATAACACAGAATCTCTATTTCCTAACAAGGTCTTATGAAGGCTTGGGACTTTGTCTTTCCTTCCTTCATGTGAAATTTTTTTACATGCATTATCATGCCAATATTCACAAGATTTCTATGAAATAGTTATCATTCGTACCCCTATTCTGGAGGTAAGGAGTTGCAGGCAGGATGTTCCAAAGATAGACGCTGACCTAAGGCCTATTGTTTCTGGCTCCATCCCATTCTTATCCTTTTGATAATTCTGAAAAAAGAGATCTTTGTCAAGGACACTACAAGCTTGTCCAGTTTTGATATTGTACTTTTTTTGTTTGGTTTGGTTTGGTTCTGATCCAGTGGATCTGATCAGACCTGGACAACTCTCCAAGGACATTAAAAAAAAAATTAAAAATAAGGCAAGATGCACAAACTTCTCAAGTGTCATCAGCTAAAGTCAGTCAACAAACCCTGACTGACATGTTTTTCTCTTATCCCAGGTTTGGGTTTGTCTTATCTGCCAGACCTTATTTTCCTCTCTTCCCTCACTCCTAGGATATACAATTTCTGCACTTACTTAAGACCTTGGGGCACTTTTACAAATTTTGTGTACAACCAACTTAACTCTGTTTTTTATTTACAGTAGTTGTGCTAAAGGAAGGGGGAATGGAGTTTACCTGTGTGGTTTCAAGCTGCATGTTTGGGGTAACTAGCACCTGTATCAGGGGATAATACCCAGAGTTGAGCCCATTTTAAGTCTTATACAGCTGGAAAGAAGATGATGAAAAAGGGGTTGCTTTAATTTTTGTCAAATTAGATGTAGTAATACAGAGCAAACCCCAAACCCATTTCCTATTATCTAGGATCTGCATGGCTGATGAGCAAAATTGTGATACACACACACACACATACACATACTAACATGTGTATGTATATGTGCATATATTCATATTCAGATTTATTTGTGTGAAAGAGTCCATGGCAAAGGGGAAATCACTAGTTTTTTTAATGTTTTATTTTTATTGAAAGTGTACAATTCAGTGGGCTTTAATATATTCACAAATTCTATAACCATCAGCACTAATTCCAGAATATTTTCATCTCTCAAAAAAAAAACCCTGCAACCCATTAGCAGTCACTCCCCATTGCCCCTGCTCCCAGGCCCTGGCAACCACTGATCTACTTTCTGTCTCTATAGATTTGACTATTCTGGACATTTCATGTAAGTGGAATCATACAATACATGGCCTTTGTATCTCAATTCTTTTGCTTACTTGGCATAAGTGAGACGTTTTCAATGTTTATCCATTGGTAGCATGTATCTTTTTCATGGCTGAATAATATTCCATTGTAGGGACATACCACATTTTGTTTATCCATTCATCAACTGATGGATATTTGGGTTGCCTACACTTTTTTGTTATTATGAATAAAAATAACAACATGCTGTAATGAACATTTTTGTACAAGTTTTTATATAGATCTATGTTTTTCTTTTCCCTTGGATATATAAATAGGAGTAGAATTGCTGGGTTGTATGGTAACTCCTTGGTTAGCTTTATGAAGAACTGCCAAATTGTTTTCCAAAGTGACTGTATCAGCATTGCATGAGGCTTCTGGTTCCACCACATCCTCACTCAAAACGATAATGAGAAACCACTTCCCACCCACTATGATGGCTATATCAAAAAGAAGAAGTGATTTCTCAATTTGGTTTTGACTTGTATTTTCTTAATGATTAATTGTATTATCATCTTTCCATGTGAAAGCACTACTTTTATGCTGACTTTTTCCTTTTTACACAAAGAATATATAGTAACTAGAGGAAAATGAAAAAATAAGCAAACAAAAAAAACAATAAAAATATCCTTAATTTTACAACCCAGAATAATGACTGTAATATTTCTATGTAAATTATCTTCAGATTTTTTTCTAAGAAAGAATATAAAAAACATACTATATATACTATTTCCTAACTTCCCTTTTTCGTTTAACATATATTGTGAACATCTTTTCATGTTAATATGAATTTTCTAAATGTCATTCCAAATAACTGCCCATTATTCCTCTGTATGCACTTACTAGATTTATTTACCCAAGTTTTGCGCTGAGAAAAACAATTTGACAAACAATGTCCTTGTAGTCAAATCTTTGTATACATATTTTGTACAAAAATATCAATGTTAATTTTGTGCATCATCAGTTGCCAAACTCTGTGCTTTATTGAGTCCCACCATCTAATTCCACTTCAATCTTAAGATGAAGGACAAGGCTAAATAACTCATTGGTTAAAGAACAGAAATAACAAAGCCAAGACTGTGGGTTTGCTTTCAGTCTGATAAGCCTCTACTAATCCTTTCTAACCAATTTTCAAATGTCCATCATGGGGCAGGAAGTCAACAGAAGAGAGAATATGGCTGTGAGGGTTAGGCTATTGTGTCAACTCGGTCAGGTAACTGTGCCCACTTGTTTGGTCAAGCAAGCACTGGGCTAACTGTAATTAATACAAGGGCATTTATGGACTTTAGTCACCATCGACTTTACTGCAGTGGTAAATCATAGATAGCTGGTTATAATTACCTCAATCAGAGAGATTGCCATCAGCAGTGAGTGACGCTTAACCCAATCAGTTGAATCCCTTAAAAGGGGAAGTGATTCCAGCATTGAGAGAGAATTTCCCAGTTCATCTTTGGACAGCCAACATCTCCCAGAACTTGTCAAGAATCTTCACTGGACTTTCATTGGAGCTCCTGGTTGCAGCCTGCCTGCGGAATCTGGACTGGTGCATCCCCACAGCTGCATGAGTGACTCTGATAAATCTCTTACTATCGACAGATATCCCTTGTTGATTCTGTTTCTCTAGAGAACTCTGACTAATACCATGGCCATATCAGCACATTTCCCTCAGGTCTCACACAAGCATCACTACCTCAGGGAGGTCTCCCCTGGCCACCTGCTAAGCCAGGTCTCAGCATCTGCCTGCCCTGACCATGGCCAGAAGCTCCACAAGGGCGAGCATAGTGTCTAACTTGCCCCACCTTGTATCCTCAGCACCTGCATAGCAGAAAAATACATATTTGCTGAAAGAATGAATTGTGAAAATGAATCAATACTCTTAAGAGAGAGAAGCCAAAGCAAATCCAGTTAAGGTTAGCCTGTACACAAAGGGAAGTGAAATTATTACCGATGGCAGCAAACGGAGACAATGTAAGGACCCTGAGCATCAGCCCCCTACCTTGCTGAGAAGGGAAGGGAGACACAAAAGTGAGTGTGCACTGTGTGCTTGCAGACACTATTTCATTTAGCCCTCTCCACAATAGCACCTATGGAATAGATCTTATTATGCTCATTTTAGCAATGAGCACACTGAGACCCAGAGAGTTTTTATTACCAAGATCTCATAACCATGAAAAAGAAGAATGGATGTCCCTCACACATCTATCTGCCAGCGGAACACCTCCATTTTTTCCCACTACACTGCCACATTCCATTAATTCCAGAAAGCTGAGAACCATGTGTGGTCTAAACCAGGCTATGGGACTTTGTACATGGCCCTGAGTGTGACAGTGTCCTCAAATGGTGTTATGTCTCATTAGATCTCCACAGAGATGTTGAAATGGAAATGGCCTTACCGGCCTTGAACACTTTGCCCTTGGGGCCAAGTTCTGCTTATGCTCCTGTCAAAGAGGCACTTATTTAGGATGCGGGTCATAGGGACTCCCAAGTGCTGATGGCGCGAGTAATGCGCAGTTGCCGGAACTCCCAGCCAGCGATTAGGAAAGCCATGTATCTGCCAGCTAAATCCAGGGTCATGCCCCTTTCGTGTAGATTTGTGACTCTCCTGGGCCCTATAGGCAATTGAAATAATGAAACATCTCAGCCAAAGAGGCGATTTTAATGTCACCACCATAACATTGACTTTCGCCACGCCGAACATTCTGCTGGCACGATTCAAAGAAGGACTACCATGTATACTGGAAATATTCCCTTCCGCTTCGGTGGTGTCTGCCAAGGAAGTCATTCCTAAGAGCTTTCCAGGTTCAGCCGAATTGCAAGACCATTGAGTGGGGAGCCTGAGCCTAGCAGAGCCAGGCCAAATGGGCCCACGTTGGAATCCCAGGAGAGACACCATCTTCTTTCCCTTATATGGAGGTGATGGCCCCTACCTAACGACAAAGCAAAGATGCAGTCAGGCCTGAGGCAGACCAGAGGAACAAGGGGCCCAGCAGGAAGATCCACACTTCCTCTTTTGTAAATTTAGGGGTGCAGACTTTATACTACTTCCCTGGCAGTTTTCCAAGGGATCATGAGCAGAACCCATGGGGTTGGAGAAAGGAGGGATGACACCCGGCTCCCTCAGCTTGGCCAAGTTCTCCAAACTCCTGTGTTTGGGACTGAATGTGGTTGTGCAGCACTGGCAGGGAAAGTTCCAGAGATCTGCCAATCACCTTTCCCTAATATTAGTGCTGAGAAATGTTAGCAGCCTGAGGCTCCTGAAATGCTGGTTCTCTTTCTTCAAGAACAGAAAGCGAAAAAGGGAGTGGCCAAATCAGGAAATTTAAGAAAAGCATGGTTTTTAATGGATTGATTTTCTGTTGCTTCTAGTCCATTCAATAGAATACATTTCTATGAGCCATTACTCACAAGCACTCCCAGATAACAATTACAGTAATGACAACATAAATCTCCCTGATTTAGGCAAGAGTAGCTCCCCAGACATTTTTAGTAAGCTAAGCTAGGGGAAAGAATAGAGAACCGATGATGAACTCTTTAGGGCGCTTGTAATTATGAGAGGAGAAATTATTTTTGCTTGTCTTTAGGATTTAGAGATATGCAGATAGCCACCATCTTGGTTCAACATCTCCAAACGTTTTTGGAAACTCTTTTGTAAAAACTTTAAGCACACACCCCAACATATTATGTATTTATACATTATATGCATGGTGCTATCATCCTCATCTCTATGTATATTTTAAAACATACATAAGAAACTGAAATTAACAAAGAATCAGGTAAAATTAATGAAAACAGCTGTAATAATATGTTCCTCTGGTGGTGGACTTGGCCCAGTGGTTAGGGCATCCGTCTACCACATGGGAGGTCCACAGTTCAAACCCCGGGCCTCCTTGACCCATGTGGAGCTGGCCCGTGCGCAGTGCTGATGCACGCAAGGAGTGCCGTGCCACACAGGGGTGTCCCCCACGTAGGGGAGCCCCACGTGCAAGGAGTGCACCCTGTAAGGAGAGCCGCCCAGCATGAAAGAAATTGCAGCCTGCACAGGAATGGTGCCGCACACACGGAGAACTGACACAAGAAAATGACACAACAAAAAGAAACACAGATTCCTGTGCCGCGGACAACAACAGAAGCGGACAAAGAAGAAGACGCAGCAAATACCACAGAGAACAGATAACTGGGGTGAGGTGGGGGGAGGGGAGAGAAATAAATAAATAAATAAATAAATAAATAAATAAATAAATAAATAATATGTTCTTCCTTCATCTCAAAGGATCACAGAGTGCGTCATATTTTGGAGAACTCTGCTGTAAATCTCAACCATGGAGCCTCTTTCAGCTAAAAGTCCAGTGGTCTCCACAGAAGGAAAGAGGAGCTGATGTCTGGCACTACGGTTAAAAGGGAGTTATCTTAGGGAGCTGTTCTCAGGTTGTATTAGTCAGCCAAAGGAGTGCTGAAGCAAAATACCAGAATTCGGTTGGTTTTTATAAAAGGTATTTATTTGGGGTAGAAGCTTATAGGTACCAGGCCATAAAGCATAAGTTACTTCCCTAACCAAAGTCTTTTGCCATGTGTTGGAGCAAGATGTTTGTCGATGTCTGCCAGTGTTCAGGCTCCCTGGGTTCCTCTTTTCCTGGGGCTTATCTCTCTGCACTCAGCCGCTCTGTTAGCTCCACAAGGCCAGCTGTAGAACATTAGGTGGATGGCTTGTTTCTCTTCCCAAGGCCTTCTCTCTTTCCTCATGCCCAAGCTCCTATGTGTGCTTACTTCCCAGGGCTCCAGCTCAAGACTCCAGCTTCCATTCTCTGTGGTGCAGTTTCTCTGGGAGTCCCTGCCCACCAAGGGGGCAAGGCGAGACTCAACATCCTATTGACATGGCCTAATCAAAGCCTTAATCATTATTTTATTAAGCAAAAGTGAAACCTCTGAATCCAATATATTCTAATATTCCCAGAGGGACAGACTAGTTTACAAACATAATCTAATATCTATTTTTGGAATTCATAAGCCATATCAAACTACTAAACAGGCCATGAGATGACCACTTGCATTCCAGCCCCCTGGTGATAGCCATAGGACCACCTTTCCCAGCAGCCAGGTTGGTCCCTCTAATGTCAGGTAATGCAGGCCACTGGCTGAACTTCCTAGAGGAGAAAGGTCACTTGCTCCCCAACCTCACAAATGGAAGAATGCATGGGACCCCTCACAGAGCCTTGGCAGTGCTAGGCTGTCCCCTTTTAAGTTTCTTCCAGCTGTGGAAGCACCAGCAGAACAGCTCCCTGTAAATGGCAGCCTCATCAATCTTTGTTCCCAGGCCCCATGATAGTAGGGAGTCTAGTGTTGGAGCTCCAGCGATGAGGCCTAGTCCACAAAACTCCTTCCAACGTGATAATTGCATTAAGTGTGCTGGGCTGGGCCTTGGCACTTCAGATGAGTGTCCTTTCATGTACTCTTTGCCCTCTTTGAACATCCTCTAAGTTCAGGTCTTTTAAGAACATGGCTTTAGCTTGTGGGCTTCTCTCTGATTCATACTTACCCTCTTCACCCTCTCTCCAAATTATTCCTTTTTTTTTTTTTAACAGATGCTCAAGTGGGGAGAGAGAAAACAAAGCAAAAGGAATGAATCTCTAATGTTTGAATTTCAAACACTGGAATACCATATTAGGGAGATATTTGAGGAGTAGCTGAACATTCCCTGATCTTTCTAATCATCTGTTGGTGAGAGATGGTTCTGGCTATTTCTTTTTTTTTTTTTTTTTTAAGATTTATTTATTTATTTAATTTCCCCCCCTCCCCTGGTTGTCTGTTCTTGGTGTCTATTTGCTGCGTCTTGTTTCTTTGTCCGCTTCTGTTGTCGTCAGCGGCACGGGAAGTGTGGGCGGCGCCATTCCTGGGCAGGCTGCACTTTCTTTTCACGCTGGGCGGCTTTCCTCACGGGCGCACTCCTTGCGCGTGGGGCTCCCCCACGCGGGGGACACCCTTGTGTGGCACGGCACTCCTTGCGCGCATCAGCACTGCGCATGGCCAGCTCCACACGGGTCAAGGAGGCCCGGGGTTTGAACCGCGGACCTCCCATATGGTAGACGGACGCCCTAACCACTGGGCCAAAGTCCGTTTCCCGGTTCTGGCTATTTCTGTCATAAAAGGCCACTAAGTTTCTCCATGGAACAGCTCTTGTCCACTAGAGTTAGGGTCTGATTCCAGATGATGTAGACTATTGACTCCAAGTCAGGTGGCAAGTTAGGGTAGTAACCTCCTTGGGTGGGCAAGGGGAACAGATAAAGTGAAGATGGGACTTAGTGGAGGTTGAGATGAAGGCTGATGGATTCTACTTGACTGAGTATGACTTCTGGCTCTACTGCTTCCCACCTGTACGAAGTATTCACTCTCTGTGCCTCAGTTTCCTCGTTTTAAGGTTGGGATAGTATCAGTGCCTAATTCACTAGACCAACAGTCTTAAATGAGACAATGCAAGTAAAGTGCTAAGCAGCCTGACTATAATAAACATCCAATGAACATTAGCTGCTGGACTAAGGGCATGGCCAGTCAGATGCCTAAAATCAGGCAGGTAGATGGCAAACTAGCTCCCCTTCAACAGTGATGGGTCCCTTCAGGAAGAAACCTCAGTTACAGATAACCATTTTTTCTGCAATAAAATATAAATGTGGGAGTGGGTGGGCATTTTGAAACATTTAATGCAGAATAGTGGAGACTTTTCAGCACAAGTTTTAACAGGTGAATGCTTATTTTGAATTCTTGGCAACACTGTGAAGAGATGATGTAAACTCTATTCAAGGGCTTTATCCTTAGAAGGTGACAGGGATAATGAGGGAGGAAATGGGCCAGGGAAATTCTTACCTTAGAATCAGAGCCCAGACCAAGAGATCACGGTCCCCTCAGAGAACCTGATAGCTGTGGTCCCTCAACCCAGAAAGACCACACACGTGGTTGACATAAACATGGTAACATACTCTGAATTTAGAGGTGGAGTGGATATTGCCATCCCAGGGTCCTTAGGATGGAGGAATAAAATATGGACTAGAGTGGACTCACTGGTATTCTACCATAGAATTATTGTGACTCTAGCAATAAAGAAATTATATCATTGATGTGGAGACAGTGGCCACGAGAGTTGCTGAATGCAGGGAGAGCAAGAATGAGGTGTGACATGGGGGCATTTTCGGGACTTGGAGTTGTCCACAATGATATTGCAGGGACATATGCAGGACATTATATATCCTGCCATAACCCACTGAACGGACTGGGAGAGAGTGTAAACTACAATGTAAACTATCATCCTTGGCGTGTAGCAGTGCTCCAAGATGTACTCATCACATGCAATGAATGTACCACACTAATAAAAGAAGGTGTCAATGTGAAATGAGTACGAGGTGTGAGGAGTAGGGTATATGGGAACCTCTTACATTTTTTAATGTAACATTTTGTGTGATCTATGTATCTTTAACAATAATAATAAATGATAAATAAAACTCTATGTGTAATTTCAGGGTGACTTGGAACACACTACACCCCTCCCATGAAGCCCACTCATGGATCCTGAAGGAATCTGTGGTCCCCAAGTTAAGAATCTGTGAAAAATGAAAGAAAAGCTTGCAGATGGACAGGGCTTGACATCAGAGAAGATCTAGAAGTAGATGCATAATACTCAAAGCCCAGCCAGGCCGACTTGGTTCCTGAGGAAGCTCTCTGGGTGGTGGTCCAGTTCCTGCCATGTAGTTTGCATCCCAATGTGGCTCACACTATAGATGTAGAGTTCTGTGGATGCCCAATCCCGTGGTGTGTGCCAGACACCAAGGGCCAAATTAGCAATGCCATACAGAGAAGTGGGGTGACAAGGAAAGGGACGAGCAGGACACAGTGGTGGAGAAACGTTCCGCTGGGATATGGGGGACCAGAGGGGATTGGCAGTGAAGAGCAAGCCTGAGCTGTGGCAGTAGCGGAATGGGGAGCTATGTTCTGCAGCCCTGCTTCTGTCACTGTTCTGCAGATATGTGGGGTTCCCCCAAGGTCCCCTGGATTCTGCCCTCTCTCCCACTCCACTTCCCAGTTCTCGCTTACATCCATCTCCTTCTTGCCTCACCACTGGTGTGGCTTCATCACTTGGCACCATGTCTTACCCAGATGCCCAGGGTCACTCTGCCACCTCCCTGCCTTCTTTCATTTACGCCCCTCACTGCAGCAGGAAAGCCCTTCCCAAATGGAAAATCTGATCGTGCCTGCAGGATAACATCCCAATTCCTGAATATGGCTCTCGAGCTACCCACCCCACAGGCCCCCTGGCCCTGAGCACCCTGTGGTCCAGCCTCTCTGGACCTTGGGACTCTCAACCTTTCCCCATCCTTTGCTTAGCCAACTCCCAAACACCCTTCAGGTCTCTGGGGGGATAGCATTTGTTGCCTCACTTAGGAGTCTTCCCAGCCTCTTCCCTACCCCCCAACATCTCTTATCATTACTCCAACCTCCAAAAAATTGAATTATTGTCCTTTCAGTCCCTTCCAAGCACTCTTGCCCTGTGGCAGGCCATCGTTCTCCTCCTGCCTCAGCCGTGGCTAGTGATCAGCTTGACCAGCGCTTCCGCCAGAGGCTTCCCTGGCCTCCCCGGGAGGCCCTTAGCCCCTGGATCTGCTCCGGCAGAGGTCCTGCCTCACCTACTAGATTGCATACTCTTTTGGGGCAGGGCCCGTGCCTCATTTCCTGTTTATTCTTTCCTGCTCATTTACCATTGCATTGTTGCAAGGATTGCATTAATGTGCATGAAGCGTTTAGAACAGTGCCTGGCAAATAGAAAGTGCAATAGAACTTAGTCATTTATTGTTTTGTTGTTATTGTTATTATTATTTATTACTCGAGTCCCAGTGCCTGATATATAGTTAGCATTCAATTGACTTTGTGTTAAATGAATGAATGGATGAGAAAACTGTGTAAATACATCATTACAATCCTTTTTGGTGCTCTTTATTCTTGTTAAACTGCCTTTGAAAACATCACTATGCGTTCTTCAAAATATACTAGGGATAAGGATCCTCCATCTGGCAAAGCCTGAAACTGACGCAGAGAAAGACTTGCCCAGAGTGACACAAAAATCTGCTGGCTAAGTCTAGGAACAGAACACAGCAAACCCAGGTTTGCACCCCCTTTAGAACTAACTTTCTGATAGGGTTGCGGGGGTGGGGCAGCACTCCAGAACATCCTTTCCTGACCAAAGTACTGAGCCAGCACAGTTCTCCAGCAGGCCACTGTCCGTGGTGGCTGCTGCACTGAGCGGTGGGAGGGGGTGGCTGAGCACAGACAATCCAATCGAGATTTCACTAGCTTGCGTTCATTTGTGTCACTTAATTATTGTGGTCCTGGGCCTTCTCTAATAAATGTGTTTTCCTAACCCACAGCCTCTGGGCTATCATTCTAACCACAGCTATTATGACTGAATGGCTTCTTGGGAACAGAGCGGCCTTCTTTGAATTGCAAGCTAACTAAGGCATACTAAAGAGCTTTTTGGACTCCGAAGAGTGAGGTGGGCAGGCAAGACTGTGTGCTCTGAGGACAAGCCCTGCTCTTCACTCTTCGTAACCTTCTGAAGCAATGGGCTGGGCATGTTTCCGCACCTTGTGCTGGGCGGTAGCCCAGGTGTTAACCACAGCCATCCAGAAAGAGGAGGGGACTCTTTGTGGCTTTAACTATTGAGGCAACAGGAAAAGCTGTGTTGATCTGTTGGCTTCTTCAGGGGAACGTGAAGGAACTGAGATAACATCAAGCAAAAAGCAGCCCTTTTGCACCCCCTCTTTCTCACCAACTTCTCTATACAAAGAGAATTCAGTGCATGTACAGGGTTTTCTTTTCCTAGGCTGGATGCTTTGAATTAAGATTCTTCCCTCTCTTGCCCTCCGAAATAGATCACACTGGGCAGCAGAAGCTGGGTTTTTAAAAACAAGCTATTGTATTTAATTGCAAACTCCACAAACAAATGAGCAGCTGTATCTGGATTGAGTAATACGTGTCTTTTGTCTTCACAGACACTCTAAAAAATGCTCAGTCAACAGAGAATGGTATGCTTTTTGGTGAACAGATTTATCTTCTTATGTTTTTACCTTGCCGTAGGATTAAAATTAGTTTGCCTTGCCTGAGCTGTGACACTGTCTTGAGTGGAGGGAGATGGTTGGAGAGAGTCCTGGGGGGAGGGAAAAACTGATCTGAAATGAAACATCTGCTGCTGAGACTCTTACAGCAGATGGTCTTGGAAGACTTGCCTGAAAGTTACCTGAGATTCCCATTCTTTCACTCTTAATAAGTACTTCTAGGGTGGCCAGGACATTGCTGATCAGTTTTCAGTAGGAATTATTATGGTTCACTGAGGACAGATGTCTCTCCAAACTCCCACATCCTAACAATGACTCTACCAATAGGGAAATGGAAATCAGGGGTGTGGCCTCTGGGCTTGGCCAAGGATGATAACCTGCTTGGCATCCTCCTTAGTCAGGATTCCCTGGAGGAGAGGGGGAATTGCCTTAACCATGGTGGATCTTGTCAACTTCTCTCAGTTAAGACTTGAAGTTCTGGTCTAAATAAGTGACAGACATGTAAGGCTGGCAGTGATTTCACAAGAGCCCCCACCCCTGGTGCAGGCAAAAGGGTAAGATGGTGGCTCAAAGCTGGATGCCAACATAGCAAGTTCAAGAGTCCCCATGTGGTACAGCAGACAGCAGAGAGTACCTTCAATGAAGAGTCCACTAGACTAGACAGATCAATAAGAGCTGCCTACATTAGTATGGAATTTATTTCTGGTGAAAGAAAGTGAACATCTTGTACTGGAGTTTTTAATAAAAATGATGAGAAAGTATATTTTGTTTTAAAACTTGAGATGCCTTTGTGGATTCAAGATGCAGGTCAGTTGGAAGGGGGGTGTGGTGGTTTGGAACTCTATGTTCCCCAGAAAAACAGGTCCTTAAATCTGATCCATTCCTGTGGGTGTAAACCCATTGTAAGTAGGATCTTTTGATGAGGCTACTTCAATTAAGGTGTGGCCCACCTCATTCAGGATGGGACTTAATCCTCTTATTGGAGTCCTTTATAAATGGAATGCATACAGAGAAAGAGAAAGCCACGGAAGCAAGAACCTGAAAGCAATGAAACCCGGAAGAGAAGGAAAAGACCAGCAGACACTGCCATGTGCCTTGCCATATGACAGAGGAGCCAAGGATCACCAGCAGCTGGTCTTCAGGAAGGAAGCATCACATTGATAAAGCCTTGATTTGGACATTTTCTCAGTCTCAAAACTGTGAGGTAATAAATTCCCATTGTTCAAGTCAAACCATTTCATGGTATTTGTTTTAAGCAGCCTAGGAAACTAAAACAGGAAGGGACTCTATAACCTAGGAAAATCTGTCCCCTATCATCTCATAAATATGAAAATGTATTAGTTAAGGTAATGTTAACTGCTGTATTAGATAAGCCTCAGATGATCATGATTTAACCCAATGGAAGTTCATTTCTTGCTCACATAAAATCTTACCTAGTGTTTTGTAAGAAGCTTTCCATGCTAAGATGCACAAACACAAACACACATTCTTTAGTGTTTCTACTGCTAAGCCCTCTGCAACCCAGCCAGGGTAAAAGAGAGTAGAGGCTACTGTAGAGGGGTTATACAAGCCAGGCTGGAAGTGGGTCACAGCTCCTCTGCTTACCTTCCTAGAACTCAATGACTAGGTCACATCTAACTGTATGAGAGCCTGGAAAATGCAGTCTAGCTGTGTGCCCCAGAAGAAGGGCACAAGTATATAGAAGTGTCTCAACAGAGGGCAATTCTAGGGTTAGTAATTATAGGATTACCCCTCTTCTTTGTCAATAATAGATTCCTCTTTGGCTATGCCATTAATGTTCAATTTCCTAGTCACAAGGAGACTTAAACAGAGGTAGGTAGGATAGAGGAGTGACTATCTCCCTGGGCAAGGAGTGGAGGAGAGTCCCACCCATAAAGAAGGGAAAGGTCTAGTGGAAAATAAAATAACTGGAAATTACTTCATTGGTTTTGGAAAGCAGGCAAGATAGTGACAAAGAAGGTTATTTCCTCCAAGAATATGTTGAGAAAAGGAAGACAGGTGGAAAGAAACTTGATAGAGATTTTAAGCTTCTTAATTGCTTAAGAGTGATTTTATAAACTGCTTCTTAATGATGCTCACAGTTTATTTGGAAGATAGTGACTGATGAGAAGTGGCATCACCATGTTATAAAAGAGAAACTGAGAGCAATTGCTTCACTTCACTAAGAAATCTGTCACATCAGGGATGCTGGTTTTGGAACACTGGTTTAATGGAAGTTTGCAAATATTTACCATATCAAAAGAAGAGATGCCAGGCTTTCTTCTACTGTCGTTCTCACAAAGAGAAGACTCACATTGGAATCACCACTCTCCCACAATCCTTTCTCAACTTAAATTCTAATTAGACAAATTGGGAAGTAGGTGAGATATAGGAGGATGGGACCACAACTCCACGTCAGAATAATGATCAGAGAAATTAAGAAGAAATGGGGCGGGAAGAGTGGAGAAGGAAGAACAGGGGTCAACAGGGGAAATGCTCCTTTTTTCTTTCACGGACCATCCTGTGGGGATCTCCTGAGGTCCAGAAGAACTCTTTGGCATGTCCCAGAGACTGATTAATACTTGGTACAGACAGGTCTTTAGTGGGTACCTTCTATCCCATAGCTGGAGACTGCTATGATTCAGACTGGACTGAGGGGGCGGAAACATGGGGTGGATTTACCAGGCTGTTGGTTGCCATGTTTCACATACACCATCCTACATTGTAGGCTGTGTTGTCAGGAAGGTTTAGCCCTTTGAAGCTAGAGAGTCCCTGTGCTGTCCAATAGAACTTTCTGTAATGATGGAAATATTCTATAATTCTTGTGGCTACTGAACACTTGAAATGTGACCAGTGAGATTATGGAATGGAATTTTTAATTTTCCTCAGTTATAATTGACTTAAAATTAAATACTTACATGTTGCTTCACGTGGCTACCATATTGGATGGTGCACATCTGAGACTCTGGACTCTGATAGACAGGTTGGTGCAATGTCGATTAAGGGTTGTGAGTTTACCAGAGATCCATGGGAGCTCTGCACCCACTACAGCTCACAAGAAGGATGGCCAGGCTCATTGGTGGACACTGTGGATATTCTTGGCAAAACCCATTGAAACACCTTGTTAAGAAACTAAAGTTTCTGGACTTGCAAATCATGAGGAAACTCAGTGACTCTCAGGCACTGAAGTGAGAACACATTAGAAATCAAGCTTGCAAGTTGACCATAATGGCCATTAAAAGCCAATTTTTGCAAACCTGTCTGTTCTTCTCTTGTTCACTCCATCTTGGATTATTAAGAAACAGTGGGTCTGGAAAACTATTCAAACACAAATCTTGAACCCAACATGCTGGCAAATGGATAAATGTTATTTAATCTTTACCAATAACCCTATTAGCTAATTGTTATTCCCATTTTCCAGATGAACAAACAGAGGCTCAGAGAGTTTAATTTGCTAGAAATACTCAGCTAGTATGTGGAAGAGAGGAATTTTTATTCAGATTTGTCTTACTTCATTATATTTTGAACCATATGCATCAATGTTTCATAATTCAAACCACAAATGTACTTTTCTCCTCTAATTTCTTGCCCACAAAACATCTGGCCCCCTGATTATTCTCTTTCATTTCTTCTTCATCACTGGTTCAATGTTACAAATGCTAAATATAATAAGTGTCTGGAACACTTGTATAGCACTTCACAATTTACAAGGCATCCTGACATTTATTATTTCATTTCACCTTCCCATCAATCCTATGGAGAATTATCACCATCTCCTTTTAGCAGGAGAAAATGGAAGCTCAGAGAAGCCAAGTGATGCCAAAGCTAGGCAAAGCAGAAGCCAGGGCTCAGGCTCAGACCTTCTAACTGGGAGGCCTGTGCTCTGGC
Organism: Dasypus novemcinctus; assembly: GCF_030445035.2. Taxonomy (NCBI): domain Eukaryota; kingdom Metazoa; phylum Chordata; class Mammalia; order Cingulata; family Dasypodidae; genus Dasypus; species Dasypus novemcinctus. The sequence goes on from NC_080675.1 coordinate 44,358,711, forward strand.
CCCCTGTTCAAAGCCACCACCTCAGGCCCAAGGAGGCTTGGGATACCATCTGGAGCAGGTGGATAAGTCCTGTGCCATGAACTCAGATGACCCTTTTACCAAATAGTGTTTTTAAATGCACAGAACAAATACATAGGTTTCAAAGGAAATGAATGACATCATAATAGTTATAAAAATATTTTAGATCATATGAGTGGTATAGTATGTTTTAGTTTGCTAATGGCTGCCAAAGCAATATATCAGAAATGGGTTGCCTTTTACAATGGGAATTTATTAACTTATATGTTTACAGTTCTAACGCTGTAAAAATGTCCAAATCAGGCAATGCTTTTCTCCCTGAAGACTTGCTGCTGGTGATCCTGGACTCCTGTCACATGGCGAGGCACAGTGGTGGTATCCACTGCCTCCCTCCTCTCCTCCAGGTCTCGTTGCTTTCAGGTTCTGGCTTCCTCTGCCTTTCTCTCTCTCCTGTGATTTCTCTCCCCTGGGTTCTGGTGATTTCAACTTCTGGCTTCTGGGGCTTTCTTTCTCAGCTTCTGGGAGTTTTTCTCTGTGTACTCCTGTATTTCTCCATATTCATGCCATTTATAAAGGATTCCAGTTAAGAGGATTAAGACCCATCCTTAGTCATGCCTTATTGAAGTAATCAAAGCATGGGCCTTAACTGAATCAATTTAATCAAAAGTTTCCACCAACAGTAGGTTCACACCCACAGGAATGGATTAGCTCTAAGGACATGATCTTTTCTGGGGAATATGCACTCTCAAACTACCACATAGTTACACGTGTGCTTCTTTATTAAGTCAATCAAATCAAACAGCTGGTCTAATGACTTACAATTTCAAAGTAGTGATCAGTCTAAGTGATACTTGAAAGTATAATAGTAATGTTCATATGAAAATATCTTCCATTTCTGAGTATAACAAAGACACAGGTGCTGCTAACACTACTGAGGTTCCTTCCCATATTTATATTTGAAGAAAATATGTAATTCCAGCTAGAAGTTAATAAAAATTAATATGTAATTTTTCCCATCTAAATTTAAAGAACTCCTGAATTGTATCCATGGCTTCTCTGGGGCTACCTTCTTTGGACCTCTCAATCCAGGGGCTTCTCACCTCTAGCCTGAATCCCCCTTTCTAATGCAGGTGAGTGGTTCTACTTGTAGGATGAATCAAATCTTGTCCCTAACCTTTCCTCTGTAAGGAAATATGGAATTGTTTCTGAGTTAAGTTAAAAAGAATTAGAAGCATTTTGATGGTCATCATGGTCAGTCTATAAGTGTGATTTCTAGTGTGTTCTCACTGCAGTTCCTAGAGTCATTAGGTTTTCTGTGGACCATGTGGAAATGACCATGAGCATCCCAACCATCCATCGCGTATCTACATGGTAACTTCCTGCCCAGGGCTCACATTAGTGTATCCAAGTGGGAGTGTGGTTTCTTCTTTTGTTATCAATTTATACCTTCACTTCCAAAACTGATTCTCCCCAAACCTCATTTTGATAGTTTGGCAAATACAGCGATTATCTCTGTTTTATTGATGGGGAAAGATATGGTACATGAGATAAAGTACTTTCCCAAGGCCACACAGGCTCACTACAGAGATGAGAACTCAGAGCTCCCAACATTCAAAATCCTATTCATTATTTAGAAAACGAGGGAGGCAGAGGGAAAAAGGCAGACATGCACGGGAAATGAGGACAGGTAAATCAGGCCAGCTGGTATGCATTTAGCAGGAATGTGTTCAATGTTCCCGGAGTAAACACTTGAACTTCTTTTTCCATCATTGAAAAAGAGAGAAAGGTGACCCTGAAAATTTGTCATCTCAAATTTCAAGGATCACATTGCAGATGGCAGCGTGCCCAGACCTAGCAGCAGCTCCTGGCTAAAGGGAGATGTTGGATGTCTCTAAGCTCCTCTGGACAGATTTATAGTAATTTCTTGATGTACCCAGGCAGAGGGACTGGTTGTCCCAAATCATTCTAGAAATCATACAGGGGAACAAATGGGGGAAATGGCATTTATACGAACTCACCCTTGAGTAAATCACTTTATTATTTTTCTCAAATATCATATGATGGGCAAGAAAATCACTGAAAGCCTGTTTTTCCTGTGGTCATTAGTTTTAGCCCATTAACTGAATGATAAACAAGAATTTAATTAAAAGCCTCTGTCAGGTTTAAAACTCATGACACATACCAGGAATAAGCTCAGTAGTTGAAAGGACCACAATATAGAGTAGCAGGGGGGATTCTAAGAAAGTTATTAAACTGGAAATTGATTTGCTCCAGTGGAGAAACCCCAAATACTTGATTTTAACTTGTCAAGGAGCCTTAATTTGCTTCTCATCTAGTGAGGGATTTGGGGGTTCTTGAGCATTTGAAGCAATCTATCACTCCCATTTTTTTACTTCTTTCTCTGGGAATTTAGCAAAAAAAGCCTGGAGCTAAAATATGAACATATCATTTGTATGTGATATAAATTTTAAAAATTTCTTTTCCATGCTTGGTGTACAACTGTCACCAATGTCACTACTGAAATTTCCTCAGGATTATACTGATATAAGGAATCCTTTGCAATTCAACAAGAGATATGCCTGTTTCCAAGATTAGTTACAAAGTAATACCACACTCCCACAAAAGTGGGCAGGAGCTGAGAGAAGGGCAGATTGAGGAATACCTCAGACTTGCCCAGTGGTCTGGGAGGTAACCACTGCCTTTTGTGCTTGCCGTGGGGCACGAGAGGCAGAAGGGCAAAAAGAGTCTTCCTCCTGGGCTGGTGGGAATAGAAATGGATGCTTGTGGATCTCACTGCTGCTTTCCTCTTCCAGGGTGAGAGGTTTAAGAAAAGAGATGGGGACATGTGGAGATGGAGTTGGTAATGCATATGTCAAATATGCATTGTCTCTGTCAGCACACATCACCAATAGATGGCTGCCTTCCTGCTTACTACGCCCAGACAGGGCCACAGAATCCCTGTCAAGAGAGCATTTCAGGCAGAATTCCATTCCATAGTTCACTGATGTCAAACATGTGTGGGCTGCCACCGCCCTCACCCATGGCAGACATCACTAATAGATGGTGGCATTCTTGCTCATTAAGCCCAGACACAACTGGGAATCCCTCTCCCCAGGCAGCCTTTGCCAATCAGAATTGATATAAGAGATAGACTCTTGCATCCTGTTTCAGCCTTTGTTCATCTGGTTGCTTTCTCTCCCTCCTTCTCATATCTTATCTGCTATGTTGGGTCAGCAGATCATATTCAACAATAAATGATGCTCGCCTGCATCAATTACCTAGTACAGTGGTTATAATGCAAATGCTATCTCTCCTATGCAAGAAAGTATATTCTAATGCAGGAAAATGTCAGAGACAATATTCTAGGTGTAATATGGAAAACATCTTAGTTTTTAAAATAAACAATCAGCAAATATTATTATAAGTAAGAAATTGCTTGCCATGTACCTTGCAGCTGTGGGTCTTGATATCACCATGGGGAAGCAGCTTCCAGTTCAGGATAAGACATTGCAGCATTTATCCTGCACAGCTGATGATGTTGGCAGGCGTCAGCTTGGCACCCAGACCAGAGCTAAGTAGTGTCTGTCTGTCCCTTTTGACCTGCTACCTGTAGGCAAACTTTGAGGCCCTGATTCAGAGAGCAGCTGAAGGAGCTGAGGGCAGCTTCATCAACCCCTAGTGCCTCAGGAAGTCCTTCAAATGGCCTTGGGGCTTTAATGAAAGAGAAGCCAGGTCCTTCCAACTTCTCCCACCCTGACTGCCACCTAGACCTTCACACACGCACACCCTGCCCATTTGAACCCTGCTAGCATTATGCATACCAAAGTCTTGAGTGAAAGTCAAAAAGACAACAGAAAAATCTATTAATCAGTGAATGGCCTTATTGCTTGGTGTTTAAGCCCAGCATCTTCTGGGCATGTGACTCCCACTCCCCATTTGCCGCTTGCACTGAGGAATCTCAAGTTTAATGAGGTCCATGCAAGACAGTTTCCTAAAACCACAGTTTCCCACTGAATCCCTAATATCGGGGAGTGGTCAGGGTGGTGAGTTTAATTACAGGTATTGCTGGAACCCCTGTTAAAGAGGAAGGGACACAAATATACTTAGCTCCCCCAGTTGTCTTTGCTTCTTTTTAATGACTCCCAGTGCTCCTCTCAGTTACTTCTGCAGGTGAGTAGCGGAAGCGTCCTAAATAATTCAGGGCTTTACATTATTCAGCTCAATATTAAGCTCGGCCAAAGTCAGTTCTGGGATCACAACATTCCAAGGCAGTTTTCACGCAGCAAGGCCACTTGCACTCTGACCAGAACTTGATGGGATATCCCAGAGGGTGCCTCCAAGAAGGTGAAAAGAAATATTAATTAGAAACTCAAGAATGAGATTTTCACCTTCCCAGTTGGCCACTTGGGGTTGCAGCCCTCACAGAGTAATTGAAAAAAATCTTGTGTCAACAATTCGCTGGGGAAAGAGGGAAGACCTCAGCAAGGCACCAAGATGCAGGAAGTACTTCAGCCTAGCAGCAGAAAGGAATGAATTGCCCACCCTGATACTGTGTTTGGGACACACCCCAGTTTATCACAGCAAGGTTTATCTCAAGGTTAAGGTTGAAGGAAAGTAAAACCAGAGATGTCAAATGCAGCAGGGTATTTGGGCTGGCGGGTATGGGGTAGGCCCTGCTAATGTAGCCCACCCCCCAGCTCCCACTCCAGGTAGCTATTTCAATTTATTTAGTGCTGTAGAGCTTTTGTTTGGTACCCGAGGGCTTTGTTGTAGAAGAAAGGGGGTATTTGGGGATGGAGGTGTGGTATAAGGAGAGGAGATTAAAGGAAGATGAGGGAAAGGACTGGTGTCCATTCAGGCTTAGAGTCTTTGTACTCAGAACATAATATAAACCTGGCAGGTCAAGTAATATTTGAGCTAAAAAAACATTTTCAGAATTATCTTTTGGGAAGAATAAAAAGAAGGAAATCAGAGATGGCCTGGGTATGCCCCAGAGTGCTGCTGGAAAGTTGGCGGATGGCCAGAGGGTAGATCCTCTGTTCTTACTCACACCCATGCTGGGGATAATGCACCCCCCCAACCCCTCTTCTTCAATTGGGGTTCCACTCATTCACTGTCCTCTCAAAATCCATTCAAAACAAAAAACAGCAAACATTCTTTTCCATAATGCTGACAAAGTACACTGGGGACCTGTTTTAGTTTGCTAAAGGCTGCCAATGCAAAAATACCAGAAATGGGTTGGCTTTTACAATGGGAATTTATTAGGGTAATAAAATCTTACATTTCCAAGGCTGCAAAAAGGTCTAAATTAAGGCATCATCAGAGATGCTGGCTCACCAAAGCTTGGCTGCTGACAGATCCCGGACGCCTGCCACATGGCCAGGCAAAATGGTGGGTGGTCTCTGTGTGCTTCCTCCAGGCTCACTTTCTCACCCAGCTCAGCTGTGGATGATTAGGGATATCACTTTCTCTCCCTGGGCCTCCTTTCTTCAGCTTCCTGCTGCTCCCCTGATTCCAGCCTCCAGACTCTCTCTCAGGGTTTCTCTGTCTTTCTGCAGCTGCAGGCGATCCTGGAGTCTTCTCTCACATGGCAGAGTAAAGCCAGCAGCTCTCTTTCTCTGCATCTCCCTGCATATTTCTCCCACTTTATAGGACTACAGCAAGAGACCCACTTGAGGGGGGGGGGTCACACCAATCAAAGGCCCCCAACTGAATCCAATCAATCAAAGGGCCCCACACCCACAGGAATGGATTAACTCCAAGACCGTGATCTTTTCTGGGATTTACAAAAGCTTCAAACCACCACAGGATCCAACTAAAAAAGATACTTTAATATTTATGACTAATCTTTGATAAGAATTGTGCTATGAGTATTTATAGAAAATAAAGTTATAAAGAAATACTAGAAATCTATTAAAAGCAAGTGTCTGAAGTTGTAGGTTTTAAGAAAACCTGATTTTCCAGTGCTCAGCTGTGTATCCACTACCAGCCACTTTACCCTTGAGGATATCTATTGTAAGCTAAACCCTACTTCCAGTTTCTACTGAATGATCACATGCCACCCCACACAGTCCCCAGAAAACATCAACCTCATTTTTCTTATTAGTATTCCAATAATTTTTATCACTAACTGGGGGATTGAATCATGTCCCCCACAAAAGTCACATTCAGGGCCCAACCTCTGGTCCTGTGGGTGTGAACCCATTTGTAAATAGGACATTTGAAGATGGTAGTAGTTAAGGTGTGCCCAAACTGAGTGAGGATGGGCCTTACCCCACCATGGCTGAGGTTTTTATAAGCAAAGGAAACTGGGCACAGAAAGAGATGCCATGGGACAAGTAAGAAAGTGGACATCAGGGGACCCAGAAGAGAAAACAGAAGATGCCACCATGTGCATTGTCATGTGATGGAAAAGGCAAGAAACCCAAAGACTGCCGACCCCAGGAGGAACCACGAGTCATAAAGTTCTGTTTTTAAGCCAGCCCATTGTCTGGTATTCTTTCAGTAGCTGAGAAACTGAAACACCGACTTTGGGAATGAGTGGAGCTTCAAGTATGATATATATTAGATGTATCTTTTCCCCCAACGCAAATATCTTCCTCTCAGCATAAACTGCTCTCTGTTTGATCCGTAGGCCCCATTTTTTCCCCCCAGATTGCCATAACTTTGTCTCTTTCCCTTTTCTGCCACCCTGTCCTATCTCTCCTTACTTTCCCCTAACTCCACAAAGTATTCTTACATTGGTCACTACCTGGATGAGATTATGCTTTGGCAGGAAGAACATAATGGCTAAATATGTCTGTTTCAGAGTTCCAAAGCCAAGGCATGTGGTTTTCGGTGTCCAAAATGATGAAGTACCAGTGTCATTGTGGATAGAATCTACAAAGTATTTTGGGCAGGAGGACTACATAATTCATTTGACAAATCCAAGCAAAAGCCACTTGACCCTGGGAGATTCCAGGAACCACAAGATGACAGTAATGTCTAATGGATGCTCTAGTCACAGGATCCCCTTGCTCTGTCCTCTTGATTAGAGTAAAACATTAGGAAGAAAATACAAGAATGAACCATTTGTGAATACTAATACATGTTTGTCCTTGGTCAAGTGCAGAGAGCAGACTTCAGCATAATGCCAACCTCTGGATTTTTGCTACCAAAAAGTTTAAGGAAGTTAACAGGCCAAGGAAATGAGCCAGAAATCTCTTGCGAAACTAGTGATAAAAGTGAGAAAGACTTTATAGACAGTAATATGAGATTTGCAGAAAAATAGTAAATGACAATATTTTAATTGAAACCATCATGGAGGAGAAACGAAGTAGCTGTCTAGAGAAGGAGACCACTGAAGACAAAAAAAGAAAGAAATTTACATTGGAACTGGCAGCAAAGAAGAGGTAGTTGCTTGAGATTAAAGAGAAGCAGGTATATTGAGATGAAGAAGAGGGAGCCCATCTCAAGCCTATCCCCCTCCCATCCTTCCCAATCTCTTCAGTTTGCAAAGTCACTTAGTCTCAGATACCCAGTGCTGACTCCTCCCTCTGAGCTTTGTTCTTGCAGATCTCTGTCTCCAATGCCCATTTCCTCTGTCCGTCTAGTATGCTCCCACCCATCTTTTTAAGACTACCTCAAGCATCTCCTTTACTCTGCCACTTTCTATGATCACATCTCTTTTCAACACCCAACCATCAAGGAAATGTTTAGATATCCCTTCTTTGTTACTAAGAACACACACCTTACATAAAACACATCACTTTGTACTGGTTGTTTGGTTGCACCTGCTTTTCTGACCAGATCATAATCATCTTTAGGATGAGAACTGTGCCCAACTAATCTTTGTATTCCAGATATTTAGCATGTAAAACCATGTAATAGACACCAATACATATTTGTAGAATAGTTGAGACAGCAGCAGCAGAACATACCACAGAAGCTTAGAAATTGTAGGCCTTAGTATATTGGTGTTTTTATTTGATTTATATGAGTCTTAAGCAATGGATAGAATCTAGATAAATTTAGGGCAGGATTCAGCAAACTATAGTGTATAGGCCAAATCTGGCCTGCAACCTATTTGTTTGTTTTAATAGCTTTTTATTTTTTTTATTTTTTATTTTTTATGAGATATCTTTCCATTTATTTAGGTCATTAATTTCTTTTTTCTTCTTCTTCTTTATTTTCTTTTATATGTTACATTAAAAAAATATGAGGTCCCCATATACCCACCACCCCACCCCACCCAACCCACCCCTCCCACATCAACAACCTCTTCCATCATTGTGGCACATCCACTGCACCTGGTGAATACATTCTGGAGCACTGCTGCACCACATGGACAGTGGTCCATATTGTAGTCCACACTCTCCCCCAGTCCACCCAGTGGGCCACAAGAGGACACACAACATCCAGCATCCATCCCTGAAGCACCACCTAGGACAACTCCAAATCCTAAAAATGCCCCCACACCATATCTCTTCTTCCATCTCCCTACCATCAGCAGCCACCATGGTCCCCCTCTCTATATCACTACTACAATTTCTTCCTTTATCAGCAGAACACCAGTAGGTCCACTCTAATCCATACTCTATTCCTCCATCCTGTGGACCCAGGAATGGTTAAATACAGTCCCCCTCTACATCAAGAAGTGACTTAGATTCCACATGATTGATGGATGCAATTCTCCTGCTTGTAACTGTAGGTACACTTGGCTCCCTGGTGTGGTTGACCCTCTTCACCTCCCTGTCAGCTGGCCAGGGTAAGTCCAAGAAACCAGAGGGTAGGAGCCTCAAGTCTGCTGAGGCCCAGGGCCTGGCCATCACATGGACAGTTCAGAGATTCAGGTCCCCTGGGTATACACCAACCCAAATGCCAACCTCAGGTCCAGTAAAAGTAACAAAAGAGGCATGTGTAGAAAGGTCCTATCTACGTCTAACTCCATCACACCCAGGAACAGAAACTCCAGAATAGGGCCAACTGACATGGCCCTGAACTCCAGAGCCATCTGCCATGACCATAAAACCTGTGGGTCTCTGCCGCCCTCAGGAGAACCAGCACCTGGGTTTCCATCTACCTTGGCTGTTTAATAGCTTTTTAAATACATGATTGACATATCATACCATTCACCCATTTAAAGTGGACAACTCAACATTTTTATAGTATATTGTGCAACCATCACCAATTTCTTATTTTACATTTTTGTCCTGCATAAAAGAAACCCCATTAGCAGTTAATCCCCATCCCCCTACTCTACAAAACCTCATTCTTCTCCCCACCCTGAGTAACTACTAAGCTACTGTCTATAAATCTATTGATTCTGGACATTTCATACAAGTAGAATCATACACTATGTCTGGCATCTTTCCTGTAGCATACTGCTTTCAAGATTCATCCATACTTTTCAGTCCACAGAGCCACTTAAAATCTCAGATGCCCAGTGCTGACTCCTATGTGCCAGTGCTTTTTATCACTGAATAATAATATTTATGGATTTCTGTATGGCTATACCACAATTTGTTTATCCATTCATCAGTTGATGAACATTTGGGTTTTTTCCACCCTTTGACTATTATGAATAATGCTGCTATGAACATTCATATACAAGTTTTTGTATGGACACATTTTCATTTTTCTTGGAATGTGTACATACATCTTCATTTCATCTAGGAATGAAATTATTGGGTTGTATGGTAACTCTATGTTTAACTGTTTGAGAGCTTGCCCAACTGTTTTCCAAAGTGGCTGCACCCTTTCATATTACCGTCAACAGTGTATGAAGGTTCTGATTTCCCCATATCTTCACCAACACTTGTTAGTGTTTGTCTTTTTTTTAATAGCCATCCTGGTGTGTATGAAGTGTTATCACATTGTGGTTTTGATTTGCATTTCCCTGATGACTAATACTGTTGAGTGTCCTTTCATGTACTTATTGACATTTGTATATATTATCTGGAAAAAAAGTATTTATTCAAATTCTTTGCTCATCTTTTGGTTGGGTTCTTTGTCTTTATTTATTGAATTGAAAGAATTGTTTATATATTATAGATACAAATTCCTGATCATATATATGATTTGCATATATTTTCTCCCCTTCCTTAGGTTGTCTTTTCATGTTCTGGTTGGTATTGTTAGAAGCACAAATGTTTTTAATTTTGATATAGTCCAATTTATCTATTTTTTTTTTTGTCACTGTGCCTTTGGGTCATGTCTAAGCAATCTTTGTCTAACCCATGGTCATGAAAATTTATTCCTATGTTTTGTTTGTTTTTTCTGCTTTTCTCACCTATGTTTTATAGTTTCAGTTTTTACATTTAGGTCTGTGATCCATTTTGAGTTCATTTTTATGAATGGTGTGAGGTAGGGGTCCAACTTCATTATTTTGCATGTGAATATCCAGTTAGTTATCCCAGCACAACATGTTGAAAAAGACTATTCTTTCCTCATTGAATTTTCTTGGCATCCTTGTCAAAAATCAATTGACCATAAATATAAGAGTTTTTTTCTGGATTCCATTCATCCATATATCTACCACTGTCTTGATTATCATAGCTCTGTAGTAAGCTTTTAAATTGGGAAGTGTATTCTCCAACTTTGTTCTTCTTTTTCAAAATTGATTTGACTCTCTGGGCCCCTTGCATTTCAATATGAATTTTAAAATCACCTTGTCAATTTTTGCAAAAAAAAAAAAATCTGGGTTTTGTTAGAGATTGCTTTAAATATGTCCATCAATTTGGGAGTACTTCCATCCTAACAATATTAAGTCTTTCAATCTATGAACATGCAATATGTTTCTATTTATTAGATCTTCTTTAAGTTTTTTAATGATGTTTTGTAGTTTTCAGGGCACAAGTTGTGGACTTCTTTCATTAAATGAAATTGTTTCCTTAATCTAATTTTCAGGATGTTCATTGCTAGTGTACTTAAGTACATTTAGTTTTGTGTATTGATTTTGTATGAAATATAAAACTTGCTGAATTCATTTATTAGTTCTAATAGTTTTTAGTGGATTCTTTAAGATATTCTATAAACAAGATCATGTCATCTGCAAATAGAGATAGTTTTACTTCTTCCTTTCTGATCTCTATGACTTTTATTTATTTTTCTTGACTAATTACCCTGACTGGACTCTCCAGTACAATGTTAAAGAGAAGCAGTTAGAATAGACCTATTTTGTAGCTGCTGAGGGTAGGGAGTGGGAAGAAGAGATGTGAGGCGGGGCATTTTCAGGACTTGGAATTGTCATGGGTGGTACTGCAGGGACAGTTACTGGACATTGTATGTCCTCCCATGACCCACTGGGTGGACTGGGGGAAAGTGTAAACTATAATGTGGACCATTGACCCTGTGGTGCAGCAGTGGTCAGAGATGTATTCACCAAGTGCAATGAATGTCCCATGATGATGGAGGAGGTTGTTGTTATGGGAGGAGTGGGGTGAGGGGGGTGGGAGGTATATGGGGACCTCATATTTTTTTAATGTAACATTAAAAAAATAAATAAAGACAAAAAATAAAATTAAAAAAAAGAAGAGACCTGTTTTGATCCTGATCTTAGCTAGAAAGTTTTCAGTCTTTCACCAGTAAGTATAATCTTAGTTATGGGTTTTCTGTTGATGCCCTTAATTAGGTTAAGTAAGTTCCTTTCTGTTACAAGTTTGTTGAGTGCTTTTATCATTGTCACTTCTTTTTTATGATAAAGTTTTATTGGAACAAAGACATGCTTATTAATATAGATACTGTACATGGTTGCTTTTGAGCTATAATGGAGATGAGTAGCTGTGGCAAAGACTATATAACCCACAAAGCCTAACATACTCACTATCTGGCTCTTTTTAGAAAAAGTTTGCCAATCCCTGATTTAGAAAAAAAGCAAGGGGCATTCTTGCTGGGGAAAGAGTATAAGTAAATGTTGTAGAGGGATGCATAATGGAAAGGATAGAGGGGAACAGATTATGGGGACTGAGAAAGCATGGCACAAAAGGAGAAATAAATGATCCTCCAAAGGACTTTCACAAGACACACTTCAAAGAGAGTGATGTAGGGGACATGTAAGGCAAGGAGATGCTCCAGGAGGATATGGAAATAATTCAGGTGGAGGTGATGAGGGCCTGAGCTGGAAAGAGAAGGGGAGACTGTGATTGGCTTTCCATGGAAACCTGTAGGTGGTGCTGGGAAAGAGTGTTAGGTGAGGAGTCAAGAGTTCTGGTTTTGAGTCTTGACTCAGTCTCTCCCTTGGGCAGTCCCTTCATCAACCTAACCTCAGCTTCCTCATGGAATAAAATGATCGAGTTGAATGCCATAATCTCCAAGGTCCTTTTCACCTCTACTTTCCAGAATTCTATGCTTTAATTTCAAGGAAAATGAGGGAGAGTGTTTCCTACTTTTTCCTTTTTATCCTTCCCTGAAAGGCAGCCTTGACAATCTCCCTCACATCTTCATTTTAGCCCATGTATGTTCCTCGAAGTCCCTTTCAGCTACTCTGTGAGTTTGGTTGAAAAGGCTGTGCATGTGTTGACACAATAGTTCTCAAACTTTAGCATGAACCAGAATCACCTGGATGGCTTGTTTAAACACAGATTGCTGTGCCCCATCCCCAGAATTGCTGATCTAGTCTGTTTGGAATGAGGCCCAGCAATATGCATTTCTAACAAGTCCCCAGGTTCTGCTGATGCTGCTTAGCTGGGACTGCATTGTGAGAATCACTGTGTTAAGGCAAATCCTCTTCCTTTTTATCCATCCCATTTGATCAAATATGAGAATGAGGTTTTCTTTCTTTCTCTCAGTCTCTTGCTGCCTGAGGTGGTTTGGAACTCTAGGTAAACTCTTAAATTTAATTCATTCCTATGGATATAAGCCTATTGTAAGAAACAACTTTTGGAAACAAGCAGCTGAAAGCAACGAAACCTGGATGAGAAGGGAGAAGCCAGCAGACACTACCATGTACCTTGCCATATGGCAGAAGACCCAAGAATCACTGGCAGCTGGGTTTTGGGAAGAAAGTATCACCCTGATGATGGCTTTATATGGACATTCTCACAGCCTCAAAACTGTAAGCTTGTAAGTTAATTAATTCCCATTGTTAAAAGCCAACTCATTTTATGGTATTTGCTTTCAGCAGCCTAACAATCTAAAACATTACCTGGGCACATTTTCCCTCTCCAACTCAATGTTCCTTATATACAGGTCTCCTGTAACTCATCTTGATGTCTACCCAGATCAAGGAATCTGCAGAGAACCCCAGAGTCATAGCACCTCTTGAGACCTATTTCAAATGTAACCCTGGGGCAGTCACTTACCCTTTATTTACTGTTTGGAAAATGAGGGTAATTTAACAATACAGAATGCCATGAGAATCTATGATCAAAAGTTTGCAAAGTGCTCTAGAGGGTACATAATGAACAATGGCAGTAAGTATGGCAGAGGACTGACATCTGAAAGAACCTTGATTGAAGAGTGTGCACAAGGTAAGAAAATGGACTCATAAACTCCCTTCTGACAAACACGGAAGTACAGAATTGAGATTTACAACTATTTGGAGATAGGAATTGCATACTTCTGCTCTGAGGCATTAATATATATTTCAAAAGCATCCTTAAAATACTATTTACATTTTCCAACAATGGGCTAAAAAGAGGTCTGCTTCTCCTCTTTGGGGACTGGCTGCTTTTCCCAGCTGCTGACTGGGTGCAGACCTCAGGGTTCCAATTGCAGTTTCTTTAGAGTATACAGTAATCAACAGACATGTCCCAGCCCTGAGTTCCTCTCACCTTGCTTGGCTCTGGTCTCCTACCTCAAGTGTCTCCGGTTATAGAGTTTCTCAATCTTAGTTCAGCCCAAGAGGTGCCTAAGAAAGGAGAACTCCAACCCAGTTTTCTATTTTCTGTGCTGGCTCCTAGGCCAGCAGATAGATAATACCATTATTGTAATTAATTCTTTATTTTCCTCCCCCATCTTGTTCACAGCGATGGTCTCCCCAGCCTGGCTCTTAACCCCAAAATAAAGAGTTAGCAAGCTCCACCTGAGAATATAGGAGATTCTCAGATTCAACAGCCAATATTGACTGTAAGCTTACTGGATAATAGGTCCTAGGCTAAGCAGTTGACATGCACTATCTCCTCTACTCCTTACAATCCTAAGAGGTAGAAGTAGATACTAAAACTATTTCCATTTTATAGAAGAGGAAACCAAGACTTAGGGTGGGTAAGCAACCTCACCTGAGGCTCATAGCTAGTGAGGAACAGAGCCAGGTACACTGACAGACTGACTGGAGCCTGAGCTCTTAGCCACCTACTATACCACACTAGTGGGAAAGATGTTGGCAGATAGATGGGTGACAGAGAGATGATAGGAGGTAGGTAGGTAGAGAGAGACAGAAATAAATGGATAATAGAAAGAAAATATAGATAGGTAGAGAGAAGACAGACAGATAGATAGATAGATAGATAGATAGATAGATAGATAGATAGATGATAAATGATAGATAGACTGACTTTGAACTGTATAGTTAAAGGCTTCATTCAACAAAAGTGTGGGGAAAAGTATCAAAGTGACCAATGTCAAGCAAGAAACACACATTTGCAACCTTGCTGTCCTTCCTGTCTTAGCATCACCTTTCATCAACTACTAAATTGTTGCTCCATGAGGGCAGTGATTATGTCTTGTCAACACTGTAGCCTCATGACCACATTCTGTGTCAGGAACACAGCAAAAACAAGAGAATAGGTAGTTTCTGACTGACAGACACGCCAAAACACCCATATAAAAGAGAGAGTCTCTTACCTTTTCCCATACTTGTCTAATTGTGTTTGCAAAGACCTATGCCAGCTTATGGCTCAGTGTTCCTCAAAAGTCAGTACTGACACCAATTATCTACACAGAGTAAATTTAGTATAAAGAATTGTTAGCTAGATATAAAGTTATTTAGGCATCTGAAAGATCAAGAGAACTCTGCAGCATCACAAAGCTAGCAACAGCAGAAGCAGAGCCCCTAGGTGCCTCACTGGCTGGAAAGACCTTGATAGGAACAAGAAATCAGCAGGGAGTTGGGACAAGCCCCCTCGCCCTCCTCCAGCACTGTAGTCTCCTTCTAACGTCCCCTGTTGGAAAGACTAACAGAACCATCTGGCAAAACAGAAATGGGCTTTGCAGAGTTCCAGCTCCAGCATCACAAAATATTGTACAGTACAGTAGGTCTGAAGTGAGAGACAATAGCTTAGTATCTGGAATAGCTCATTACAGTGGAGCTAATTGGGGTATGTCTCTCAACCTGTAATTGTTAGTTTGTGCCTTTTCCTTTCCTCTCTAGGGTCTCATCCCAGTAGTGACTGAACAGCAACTATTCTGTAATATTTGCCAGGTAAACTCTATAGAGACTGGCTGTTTCCATCCAGACTTGGTGCAAACAAGTTCAGGCCTTGCCAAAGGGAAGCCGGGGAGCCTTGAGTTATAAATAAGCTCTTTTTCAGGAATGGCTAGCCCATACAGATTTAAGCTCTCATCTCCAAAGTGAAACATTTTCTTTTCTACAGCATCTTAACTCTTCAGTAAAACAACAGTATTGGGTTCTATACTCACTAACAATACCAACAACACCTATTTGACTATAATGTTAGTGACTCTCAGGACAGGAGCAATATGGGAGAAGATAGATTATAGGTATCTGTGGTGATTTGAAGCTGCACATACTCCAGAAAATCATGTTCTTAAACTTAATCCACTCCTGTGGGTATGAACCCATTTCAACTAGGACCTTTGGTGGAGGTTGCTTCAGTAAAGGTGTGGCCCAGGCCAATCAGGATGGGTCTTAATCCTATTACTGTTGTCCTCCATAAGCAGAATGAAATTCAGACAGATAGAGAGAAAGCCACAGGAAGCAAGAGGCTGGACATCCTTGGAAGTCAAAAGAGAAGGGAGAGACCATGAGACACTGCCATATGCCTTGCCATGTGACAGAGGAACCAAGGATCACTGTCAGCCAGCTCCAAAACACCAGTCTTCAGGAAGAAAGCATTGACATGATGGCACCTTGATTGAGACTTTCTTTTAACCTCAAATCATGAGCAAATACATTCCTATTGTTTAGGCTGACCCATTTCATGGCATTTGCTTGAGCAGCCTACGTAACTGAAACAGTGCTCTCAGATGGAGCCCACTCTTACCCAGTGTGAGATACAAGTCTTAACTAGAGCTTTCCTGACCTGAATGCAAGGCCAGGGTTTTGGGTATGAAGGATCATCACCCTGCTCTCCAAAAGGTCTGTTTTTTTCCCTAGTTCATTCCTGCCTCTCTTCTCAATCAAAGCTGGACAGTGAAAAAACAATGTGTCCTTTATGCTAGGGTTTGCTTTTCTTTACAACTGAACTCTATCTCAAGCCCTGAAAAACACAGTCTTTCTGCTGCTTGTCTTTGCTCCTAGCACCCTCTTTTATTTCTGTCTCCTGCATGTTTTGATGGTGGGGGGGGGTGGGGATCACACAGTGTTTTCAACCCCATCCCTACCTACAGCATACTGGGTACCCCAGCCTAGGCATCTACATGCTTTCCTTCCATAAGGCATTGCACATTGGGCTATAAAAACCGCCATTTGCATAGGATACATTGTGGCTGAGGCTGTGTGGAGCCAAAAATCCAAGATGAAAATATACCGTGGAGAGTTATTCACACAGAATGGGAAGCCCTGACCCAGTGAAGCCTGGATTCTTACAGAATAGTATACATGTATGCAAGATGTGGTTTGCCAAAGACATTTTCTAAAATAATCTAAACAGATTGTGGCACTTTCCTTTTTTAAAATGTAATGCCAATTTAAAGCAATAAAATACATGGTGTTGTCACATGGAGGCATACAATATGCATGCCCTCAATTGAATACTGTTTATGTTTCTAGGATCCAATCTGAATGATTATGGAATGGAGGAGAAATAGTGCTCCAAGGAATGCTGGGCACAAAAGTAAATACATTTGTCCACAGTGCTTACCAAATAGGCATGATATATTTTTTTTAATGAGGAAACTCAGTGCTGGTGTGGATGTGGTAGGACATTTGCTCTCCTGAACTGCTGATAAAAGTATAATATTACAGTGGTTCTTAAAAGCATTTTGGAACTACATAGCAAGACACTTAAAAGTGTTAATATACTTTGTCCCAATAATCCCAACTTTATGAATCTATCCTAGGAAATAATCAATTTAAAGAAGTATTTTTTAAAGATGTAAAAATTAAAGAGATAAGTGGATGTGGCTCAACTGATAGAGCATCCACCTACCATATAGGAGGTCCAGGGTTCATACCCAGGGCCTCCTGGCCTGTGTGATGAGCTGGCTCACGCACAGGGCTGCCAAACATAAGGAGTGCCATGCCAAGCAGGTTGTCCCCTCATAGGGGTGCCCCACATGCAAGGTGTGCACCCTGCAAGGACAGCCGCCCAACGTGAAAAGCGCAGCCTGCCCAGGAGTGGTGCCACACACATGGAGAGCTGATGCAGCAAGATGACGCAATAAAAAGAGACACAGATTCTTGGTACCACCTGACAAGATTGCAAGCAGACATGGAAGAACACACAGTGAATGGACACAGAGAGTAGACAATGGGGGTGGGGGGGGGAGAAATTTTTTTTAAAATTAAAGATGTATGCAAAAGAATATTCATGGAAGTGAACTCAGAAATGTGCAGAAAAGAGCAAATATAGACACAGATAGAAATACGGAAAATATCGAACATAGAGAAGGCCAAATTAACCATGCCACATTCACATGATAGAATATTATTTGGTATCTAAAAATCATAATATTGAGGAAAATTTACTAACATGAAAAGTGCTAGTGAGGTAATAGCACATAAAAAACAGAAGGACACAGAACTATATATATAGTTTGAACTCCAAATGTTTGGTGGGTTGTAGGTGAATTTTACCCTCCTACTTTCTTGTCTAGTGTCTAGTAGGGTCTAACTACATGATTTCCAGATTATTTTTACATTTGAAAAGGTATATTTTAGAATTATATCAGAATTACTCAATAATAGTAAACGATACTAGCATATTTATCGTATTTCTTTAAAAATACAATTTTAGTTAGGTTAGCAAGAACAATTCTACAGTCTGTTTTTCATTTCTTTGCTTATTCATAAAGTCTGCTGACTTGTGAACTTTAAAAATGTCTCCATTTTTCTTGTTTTCCTAGGTTGATAGATTAGG
The DNA here is from genome assembly GCF_030445035.2 of Dasypus novemcinctus. Classification (NCBI taxonomy): domain Eukaryota; kingdom Metazoa; phylum Chordata; class Mammalia; order Cingulata; family Dasypodidae; genus Dasypus; species Dasypus novemcinctus. The sequence goes on from NC_080675.1 coordinate 44,376,908, forward strand.
GCCGGATAAAGTTCCAGTGTCAGCAGCTAGGACAGCCTGCTGGGCGTTAGCTGTAAATTGGCCAGTGCTGAGATATACCACAGAAATGTTTGAAAACTATGCGAAAGGACTGATTTAATTTCGGAGAATTTAAGGACGAAATTATGTGTAATAATGCAGCATGTTCTTTTGAAGAAAATAACTAAAATAACATGAAGCTATTATGTTTTCTCTTAAGTCTTCCAGGCTAAATTGGCTATTTGAAGCGATTACCAGCTCCCTCTTTTCTGTCTATCTCCAGCATATGTGGGTTGATGGGGTGAATGGTAAGGGATGAAAGGAGAGAAGGAGTTACTGTCTCAGAAGTTGTTTGAACATATTAATAACTAGGATGTGGAGTACTTTACTTCTCCAGAATTCTTTATGATATGTCATCTCATTTGATCATCAAACAAGCCCATGAAGTAGTCAGAATAGATATTATTAATATTTTCCCATGTCTTATAAAATGAATCCCGAGGGATAAAGTCCCTTGCCAAAAGAATCCAGCCCTTTGTGCCCCAGCTATCGGCTCTGAAGACTTTTAACCCATTGTTGCCCAAGACTGCTGCTCAATCCCTGGGCCAGTCGTCACCTAGTTTTATACTCAGAGCCCACTCCCTGGAAACTGGCTGGGCTTAAGACCCAAAATGCCCAAGGTAAGTGTCCAAACAGCCGATGCCTTCTCCCCTGACCTACACCACACAGCCACCTTCCCACTGCCAGAGCAACAGGCTCTTGCCCTGCTGGGGGTCCCCACTGGGGCCTGAACCTCAGCTGTCCTGGCACTCTCGCAGACTTCTTGGCCCTAGACTGCCCCATTCCCTGGGAACTGACCTTTGTCCTCACAGGTTTGGAGTGTCCCTCTGACCGCTTCCCCACCCTATCTCACATATATAGCTCCACCTCCACTACTATTGCCAATGCCCTGAAGATTCCAGATTGTTAAGAAATTGTGTCCCCAGAAGTGTCACAAGGTCATACATTCATTTAGTTTGCCAGAGATAGAATCTGGATATACCTCCAGATTCTTTCAGTCTTTTCTCTTCTCCTCCTTTCCCTTCCTTCCTTCCTTTTTGGTTGTTATTCTGTCATTCCTGGACCTCAGGTGCTTAGGGCTCAGCTCACAGCACATCATCATTTGCCCATGTGAGGCCGTGCCACTGTCTTATTTATTGCTCAATCCATTCTTATTCCCAAAGCCACTCCCCTTGCCCCCCTACCAAGGCAATTACAATATTTTAAGCATAAATATTTTTGTTTATAAGAGGTATAACAAGATATAAATTGTTGCCTTTTGTGCATGTGTTTTTAATTGACATAAATAGTTTGGCATTACAGATCTCATTCTGTTTTTATGGTCATGAGATTTGTGTTCATCAAATCCAGTGATTCGAACTGCTGCATCCATGGGTGTAGGTCCCTGACATTTATCTTGTTCTCATGCTGAACTCTGTCCAGGTGCCAAGGAAAGCAGATGCAGGCAGAGCCTGCTGTGTCCTTGCTCGTTGCTGAATTGCATCATCCTGCCTATGTGTATAAGGCAATAATGCATGAGCTCTCCCAGAAAAACTGCACATTCAGGAATGCTAAGTTTCAATTCTTTTTTTTTTGTTTTGTTTTTTTTTGTTTTTTAAAGTTCGATTCTAAAACAACCACTGTATTAAATGGCCCTACATTTCTCTTGCCTACCTATCCCTACTAAGGAAAGTTCAGTTTTGGATATATCTCCAGAAGACACATAGAGCCCTTCCTTACTCTGCATGATTTTATAACAGTGATCAGCAAACGTTTTCTGTAAAGGTCCAGAGAGTAAATATTTTAGGTTATTTTACCACCAAAGCAGCCATAGACAATATGAAAACAAATGAGCATGGCTGTGTTTCAATAAAACTTTCTTTTTAAAAAGAGGCAGCAAACCAATTTGGTCACAGGCTGTAGTTTGCCAATCCCTGGTTTATAACTGAACTCATGGAAGAGAAATGGTAGTGAGTAATTCTAGGAATCCTACTTCTCTTACTGCCATATCACTTGCTTCGGTTTACTAGATTGCCTACTGGTGAGACACTAAGGTGGTAAAACCCTCTCCTCTGCTTCCTTTCTCTTCCTGTCCTCCTCTAAACACAGATATATCAAAGTTGGTGGCACTTGGCCCATAGTAAACATTTGATGAAAACTTGAATGAAATAAAATTAATCTATACAAATATTTGAGCTTAATTTTAAAGGCACTGGAGACCAACCCTCACAACCCAGGAGAATTTCAAGCTTATGCTAAGGGGGGAAGCTGCCTCCTGCCAATGTGATTTCTGCATACTCAGAGAAACATCATGCTCCCTGGGATGCCAAACCACCAGGCATCAGCTACTGAAGGCCTTTCTTAGGCATACAAAATGTTTTCTAATGTCTGCTCATGAAATCTTTGTTTCTTCGTTCCCAGTGCCCAAGCATCATATATTATTGCACACATCCACAGATGCTGAATGATGCTCCTGGAGAGAGCTGCCCCCCAGAGTGGGCTCCCAACCACAGCTGTGTCCAACAATCAGGAGAAACACCATTGAAATCATAGAAACACACACTTGACTTAGATGAACAGTAGCTACTGGATTCATTTCTCCGCTGCCTTCTTAAAGTGACACTAGGTTCTCAGGATCTTCTGTTCAGTGAATAAGGCCCGTGGGAAGACATTTCCTTATGCTTGGTTGGCTATAACTAAGGTAGCCAGAGTTAAGCTTTCCTCAAAACTGTCCTAGGGTTTGAAAGCCTGTTCCAGGAGGGCAGAGGTCCTGGGAAAGCTCTTGGACAGGTTTTGTTCCAGGATCTAGTGTGCAGTAGGTACTTTTTAAATGGCAATATTTGAACTAAGCCACTTTAATCCCCTTTCAGGCACAATGGATTAAATAAGAAAGGAAGGGAGAGGAAGGAGGGAGAAAAGTTGGGTGTGAAGGGTGGGGAGAGAAAATCTAAGTTTAAATCAAGAAGATAAGTCTGTTCTGTGAATTTACATATCCGGTTTATTCATTCAATGGGTATTTTGAATTAACATTTGTAAAAGTTGGAAATGTAATACAGGCACATGGTCAAAATTTCAGATAGGGATAAATAATGAAAAGAATGCCTTCCTCTCATGTGAGATTCTCAGTGAAACATGGTGTATTAGTCCAGATATATTCACAGAATTAAAAAGCATATGAAAAAATTCCTTGAAAAGATGCACATAGTTTGGAATCTTGCCCTTTTTTACTTCATTCTCTAGCTTGGATTTAAATCTACCATTTTACTATTTGCTTCTATTTGTTCCACCTATTTTATGTTCACCTTTTTTTTTCTTTTTTGCCCTGTTTTGGATTAATCAAGTTTTGGTTTTTGTTTTTGTTTTTAACCATTCCACCCCCTGCCTCACTAGTTTGTTAGTCATGTAATCTTTCCCTCTTTGTTTTTTAGGATTTCCCTATAGTTACAATATGCATCCTTGAATTACTAGATGTGATAAAATGCCTCCTTGACCCCACCATGCCCCCAACAAAAAAGATATTCCAGTCCTAGTCTTGTAAATACAATACCTTTCATAGCTAAGGCACTTCACAGGTCTAAGAAGGGGGAGATTTCACTGGATTACCTGGTAGGTCCAATGGGATCACAAGGGTCCTTAAAAGTGGAAATCTTTCCTGGCATGAGATTGGAAAAATGGTCAGAGAGATGCAGCATTGCTGGCTTTGAAGATGGAGGAAGGGCGTGGCGGGGCCATGCGTCAAGGAATATGGGCAGCCTGGAGAATCTGGAACAGGCGAGGAAACAGGTTCTTGAGCCTCCAGAGAGGAATGCAGCCCTGCTAACATCTTGATTTTCACCCAGCGAGACCAGGTCAGACTGCTAACCCAGGCGACTGTGAGATAATACATTTGTGTTGTTTTAATCCACTTTATTTGTGCTAATTTCTTACAGCGGCAATAAAAACGAATTGATTTTGGTACCTGGAGTGGAGTGCTGCTGTAACAAATACCTAAACAGTGTGGAAGTGACTTTGGGATCAGACACTGCACAGAGGCTGGAAGAATTACGAGGAGACATGACAGAAAACTGATTTACTAAGTTCTAACATAAATTGTTACTTTCATCACTCCCCAGTCTTTTTAGGGACCGTAGGAATACTTAATTTCCTTTTATCCACTCCCATATTTTATGATACTTTTGTGATGTATTTTAATTCTAAATATACTGTTGATTCTCATTATTCATGATAGTTATACTCTATAACGTTGTTGCAAACATCGAATTAGCGAAATACTGAACCATTGCCTCTAGGGGAAATACACGGTTAGGTTCCTGTGTACTCCTGTGCGTTGTGCAACAAATTTCACATAAAAATGTCCTTGATGAGGAAGTAAAAATTATTAATTTTATTAAATCTCAACCCTTAAGCTCATGTCTTTTTTTTAACTTTTTATTTGGAAATAATTTTACACTTACCGAAAACTTGCAAAAGTAGTACAGAGAGTTCGTGGATACCCTTCACCCAGCTTCTAATGTTAACAGCTGACATAACCACAGTGAAATCTTCAGAACCTAGGCATTAGCATTGGTACAATACTATTACTTAAACTACGGATCTTCTGAGGATTTCACCAGCTTTTCCCTTAATGTCCTTTTTTCTGTTCCAGGAACTTATCCAGGATCCCCCACTGAACTCAGTTGTTTTGACTCCTTAACTCTCCTCAAATCTGTGACAGTTCCTCAATTTTCCTTTGCTTTCCTTGTCTTTGACACCTTGATGAGTACTCGTCATTTACTTTGTATAATGTTTCTCAGTTTGGACTTGTGTGGTATTTCCTCATGATTAGATTGAGGTGGTGCGTTTTTGTCAAGAAACCACAGAAAGTTGTGTCCTCAGTCAGTGCAACAGATCAAGTGGTACCTGATGTCGACAACCTATAACTGATGAGGGTGACCTGGATCCCTTGATTAAGGTGCTGCCTGTAAAGTTGCCCACTATAATGTTATTATTTCTCCCCTTGTAATTGATAAATATTTAGGTGAGGCTACTTTGATTCTATGCTAATACATTCTTTCTCCTCATTCACTCACTGACTTTAGCATCCATCAGTAGATCTTGCCTGCAAGAACAATTACTGTAATGTTTGCCTAATAGTCATTTTTACTTTCCTTTTTTCCTTCTGCATTTGTTAATTGAAATTATTCTGTAAGGAAAAGCTAGTTCGTCACCCAATTTATTGATGTATTCATTTATTACATCAGAATGGATTCATGGATATTTGTTTCATTCTATGGGTTATAACTGAATTCTATCTATCCTATTTTATTGCTCAATTGTTCCATATTTGGCCACTGTTTGCTCCTACAAATTGGTTCCTGAGTTCTTTTGACATGCCCTTATTTTAAGAAAATGAGGAAATTGGACTTCTAGTAATTTAAATGTGCTACCTTAAAGCAATTCTTACAGAAACTAACAGAGAAATATTTTAAGGATCCAAGTTCATATAATTAAAGTAAATCTTTGGAAAACAAGGCATTTAATATTTTGCTTTAATAAAAGTACATCTTCTCTGATTTATCACTGTTTAAGTCTTCTCTGATTTATCATTGTTTAGTATAATAGAAGCACACATTTCCCTATTTGGTTTTATTTTTCCTGTGATTATATAGGTTTACTGATCAAATAAACTAACATCACTCCTACATAAAATAAATTTGTGTTCAACAAAATTGAATCACAGTTTCACAAACTTTAAATCAAGAATAATATTGTGTAGCATGCCAGCTTGAAAATAATTTCCATGATCCTTAGGTAACTTAAAACTTTGAAATGGTATTAAGCTGAGTAAATTAATGGATATTCATTGAATATCTAGATTTTAAATAAGGTAGAATACTAAAGCATTAGTTAATGTTTCCATATTTTTAAGCATAATTTTGAGCTTATATACATTTCCTTCTTACTTTTATATGCTCTAGAGGGGCTTTACTTATGGGTCATGTTAATGAACCTCATGTTCATTTTTGCCACTTTAAGAACATGTAAAAGGGATATGTTCGACTGTAGAAAATTGTACTTATGAGCTTTTCTAGTCTACTATTATATAAAACCCATGTATGGCAAAACATTCTAAATTATCCAATACTCAGTTTTTTCTATGAAGTTGATATTAGCTCCTTTGGTTAAAAGTTGTATTAATATGAGGGTTGCAACTACACTTAAGAGCAAAAATGACAGAGAAACCCAACTATGTACACGATTTGATTTTTCAGGGAAAAAAAGTTTTGTCTTAAAGCAGCAGTTCTCAAACATTTTGTTCTCCAGAGCATTTTTATACTCTTAGGATTTGCTGAGGACTTGAAAGAGCTTCTGCCTATGTGTGCTATAAATATCAATATTTACCATATTAGAAATTAAAACTGAGAATTTTTAATATATTGATTTATTCTTTAATTTAATGATAGCAGTGATGAAAAATTGCATGTTAATATAAATAATATCTTAGAATTATAGTAAAAATTTGTTTCAAGCTTACAGACTCCCTGAGATCCATCAAAATGTTAAGTGTCAGTTTGTTCTACAATATGAAGGAGCATAAACTCTTGGAATACGAATTCTATTTGCCTTTGTTGATGATACCTGAGTCCGAAAAGAAGTTATGAAATGTGCTAAATCTTACCAAAGGTCACTTTGCTGGGTTTGCTTCCCTGGTTTACTGACAAATGCCTTTGTTTACAGTATGAATGGTTATTCTTTATTTTCTGTATAATCTGCCTAGAGAGAAAAGATTCTGTCTTACCAGAATAATTTTTTGGGTTTTATGTTGACTTTATTATGTCCTTGGGAGAAAAAGAAAGAAAGAAGTTTCCTTGTTTATGGAAGAGGCAAAGTTTTTTCCAATTGCATTGCTATAGATGTGTATTTTAAAATGCTTTGTTTTTACTTTGATTAAATAGGTAAGAGGTAATCACGTATTGTTTCTCAGGCACCCATAAGCTGATCTTAATTCATGTCCAAAACTCCTCTGACAATTTTTTTTTTCAATTTTGCCTTTTCAAAATGGGATCCTAAATATAGAAAAAAAAATAACGAAACTCTCAGAATGTCCTCATCTCAAATCATCTTTTAAATTTCCCAGAGAGCTCCTGGAAGAAATCAAAAAGTTATTTGTTCTTTTCCCTTATAAAAAGAGTAGTACTAGAAATAATTAGACTTGTTTGATATGTGACTGTTTTTAGAGTTTCATAGGAAGAGTTGTCAGGTCAGAAGAGACACAGCCTGCCCTAGGTTAAATTTGTATAAATAAAATGATATTGATATAAGCATTTCAGAAATTTTATGCTTTGTGAGAAGTCCCTGGAGCTTTGTCAATGTTCTTGCTTTCTATAATATCTTTTTACCTTAAGGGAAATACTGATAAAAACTCTTAAGAAACAGTTCTTAAGTTTTCCTAAATTTATCACTGTCCTGGCGATGTTTTGTCTGATGATTTTAAGCAAAAACAGTATGATGTTATCAGTCATAAATTAAGTCATTATTTAAAATACTTACTTGGCCAAAAGCTTAATTCTTTAATTTGAATCTAGTGTCTTCCATGACATTGGTTCCAATCAGGGATGTACATCAGAATTAAATATGGAGTTTTATAAAAATACAAAATAAAATCCAGGTTTACTGACTCTTTTTACTTGATACTCTTGATATATTATGTATATAATGTCTCAGGATTATTAAATATCTCAATATTTTCCCTTGTAAAAATTATATTCATATAGTATTATAAATCAGATATAGCATTCATTGACTTCTTTGGAAATAACACTAATATCCTTAGAGATACTTAGTCTCAATTTTTTATTAGCTTTTATATCTTTGTTTCACATGTCATCAGACCTTTTACATTTTAAAATTATCAGGAATAAATTCTGTACAGATGATTTTTGTTTTACTCAAATGCTTGCCTGAAGGCTATGCTATGAGGTACAGACCCGAGTTTATGTTTTCAACAAAGGACAGACTCTGAGCCTCATTTAAAGGACTGTATCACATACTGCAAACTATTAACATTTAAAAGGATAGACTTTTGGGCACAGATTTCTGAGGTGACATTGCTTAGACAATTTTCAAACTATACAAATGGGTGGAGTCAAGACTCCCTGAACTCTTTAAAGTTGAGAAGCAAACAGCTTGATGGGACAACTAATTCAAAATCCAACAGAACAAGAATTAATTCTAGGACTGAATAAACTGATGCAGGAAATGTATTGTGGTTATCTGGAAGATTGTTTACTTTGTTTTAATGTCCTATGTATTTTGGATATATGAGAAAGCCGTCTTTCTACATAAGCTTCTATAACCTATGATAATTTAGTAAATTCTGCCTTTATAAATTGAAGGGAAATTTTTTTTCCCCAATCACATAATATTTATTTATTTATTTTGTTGTTGTTGCCATTTACATTTATTTTATTTTTGTTAGTCTTTTTTAAAATTAAAGTTAATAAATCACAAGGAATGTTACATTAAAAAGCATAAAAAAAAACAAAAAACATAAGAGGTTCCCAATTAACCCACTCCTCACCCCCCACCACATCATTTTTGTAAATGGTATTTTTTTGAAGTATATAGCTCACACATAAAAAACGTTACATTAAAAAATATAAGAGGTTTCTGTATATCCCTCATCCCCCCCTACTCCTCCCACACCAACAACCTCCCTCATCATTGTGGCACACTCATGGCCCTCAGTGAACACATTTTGGGGCACTGCTGCACTACACAGATAATAGTTTACCCTTTAGTCCACACTCTCCCCCAGTACATTCAGTGGGTTATGGCAGGATATATAAAGTCCAGCTTCTGACCCTGCAAATCATTTAGGACAACTCAAAATCCCAAAAATGCCCCCACATCACATCTCTTCTACCTTCTCCCTGCCTTCAGCAACTACAGTAGCCATTTTCTCCACCTTGATGCTAAAATTTCTTCTATTACTCGTCACAATAGTTTCATAGTAGAATATCAGTAAGTCTACTCTAGTCCTTATTTTATTCCTCCATTCTGTGGACCCCGGGATGTTGATGTCCTCTCCACCTCTAGATCAAGAGGGGGCTTAGATTCCACATGAATGATGGATGCAATTCCTCTGCTTACAGTTGTAGGCACTCTTGATTCCCTGGTGTGGTGGTTGACCATCTTCACCTCCCTGTTAGCTGACCTGGGTAAGATCAACAAACCAGAGAGTAGGAGTTGCCACTCTGCTGAGGCTCAGGGCCCAGCTGGCACATGGGCAGTCCAGAAATTCAAGTCTCCTGAGTATACACCATCCCTAGCCCAACCACAGGTTCAGTAAAAGTGACAGAAGAGGCATGTGTAGAAAAGTCACAACTGAGTCCCACTCCATCACACTTAGGAGCACAAATTGCAATGTAGGGCCCTCTGACATGGCACAAAACTCCAAATCCATCTGCCATGACTATATACCCTGTGGACCTCCGTAGCCTTCAGGAGAACCAGTACGTAAGGTTGTATCTACTTTGGCTTTTTGTGGTTCCCGCTGAGGTGTGCATAAGCAAGACCCCTCTGATGACCTCCTAACTCTTTTTGGAAGACTCTTAGCCATATAAATTCATTTGTCTTTGCCATTTCCCCCTTTTATTCAAGGTCAAAGAGCAGTTTTTAACACTTGATCTAACAAGTAAGCTGAGAGATTCTGCTGGTCTGAATTGACCCTTTTGTTCGAGGTCTCTTTCCAGTTGCTTCTCCAGTTAGTGATTTGTAGTAATCCCTCGGCATCAGCGAGGCTCATCCCAAGAGTCATGTCTCACGTTGGGGGGGGTTGGCTTAGAGAGTGGCCACATTTGAGCAACATGGAGGCTCTCATGCTTAGGCATCCTACAGCTCTAGGCCTAGTTGATATTTCAGGCACACAGGCTCCTAAGCATAGTCAAGGGCTCCTTATTGGACCATCCTTTCTTGTTGATCTTTGCCATTGCACTTGGGGTATTATTGTTGTTCCACTGGGGAATACGACAGAGCTCCCCTAGGTGGGTACTCAGCACTCCCCCAGTTGACGTTTGTAACTGTAACTACTACAAAAATACCCAACATATATCCTAACATATTTATGTTCCCTATATACATACCCTGGAGAACTCCCCCCCACCCAGGTACCTCCCTTCAATAACATCCCACACCAGAGTTCCTCCTCTGCCATAGTTGAACCTCTCTGTGGTCCAAAACTTCTTCAACAATGAAACCTAGTATATTGCCAAATTCAATTAATAGGAAATTGAAATACAGTGATGGATTTAAAGTTTAGAAATAGAATACATAGTAATTTAGAAAAACTAAAATAAAGTAAAAATAAATTGATGTATTAATAAAAAGAAAAATATTATGAAGCTTTGTTTCTAACATTTTGCCTTTCATCACTGTAATAGGTGTTGCCCTGTATGTACAGTGGCAAGGCACTTTCATTTCTTCCTCAGTGTCTACATCCTTTCTTTTTTTTTCTCTAATTTTTAATTTTGTCTTCAAAAAAGTTTTAGATCACAGTAATTCACATACACAATATAGGTGACTCCCAGATATCCAACATCAAACCCTTTTCCCCTTTCCCCAGCAATGATCTTTTTACATGTTCATGTTGTATTTGCTTCAGCTGATGTGCAGATTTTGAAACATAGCTATTAAACATGGTCCCATTTTGGTTTATATTATTGTTTATGTTTTAGACTATACAGATTTCTAAATTTTTAGTTTCCTTATATTTTACATTATAGTTTACATTTTAGCTTATAGACTTTTATACACTTTAAATGTAAGTTGACATGTCCATGATCTTGTGGAGCACTTCCATTGCCCCCAGTTGCCCTGCTTCCATCCATGCTGTACCTCTCCCCCCTACCCCTCAGGGCATACCATGATACTCAATCTTTACTACTTGAGGAACCAGATTTACAGATACTGTAACAATGCTGAGGGCTTGACATACTAGATTGCCCGAACTAATTGGGAGTCAGCAATCCTCTCAATCCTCTCGATGCTCTCGAGAGACACAATTCCCTCTCTTTGGGAACATCAGGTCTCCCCAAGATGTGAGTACACCTTCACACTCATTGTATGGGTCTCCACCCAATGATATAACACACTATGACAAAATGAGCACTCACATACTCCCTAGAAGCCTCCCTCTGTACCAGATGCCCCCTCCCCCAAGCACCTTAAACACGTGATCCTTCCTTATTATATTTTCTAAAGGTTTTTCTCTACAGTATAGTTTCATCCACATACCTGACATTCTCCCATATTCAACGGTTCCTCCCAGTCCTCCCCCCAATTCCTTGGGTCATCTGACCCATCCTCTCAATCCTAGCCCCCCTCAAGCCCACAAAGCCCCACCCAAAGATATCCCTATGCCCCCATCTTATCCCTTCCCTGTACAAATACTTACCTCCAGTTTATCATAGACTTCACCCATGTAGGCCTCAGCTCACAACCTTCCTCTCCCCCGCAAATTCCTTTAAGCTTATCTTCTAGTCTTTAGCTCTCTGAGACAGCTCGGTTTGCTTGTTTCATATCAGAGAGGTCATGTAGTATTTGTCCTTCAATGCCTGGCTTGCTTCACTCAACATAAGGTCCTCAACATTCATCCGTGTTATCACATGTGTTTGTCCTGTATTCCGAAGGGAAACTTTTTATAGTGGTATCTTATTCTCCCTGAGTTCCCAGAATTCAGAAACTCCTATACTTTTCATAGCAATATAGTATTTGCATAGTTTCTGTAAGAATCGGTCCTCTTTTCACCAAGATATAATTGGACAAATCAATTGCCCAATCAAGTTCTTACCTGAAGTGTCATATTTGAGAATGATACTTAATTAATCAGACATGACTGGCCACTTTGTTTTAAGAAACAAAAGTTGGCTATGCTTATGGAACTCATGCCTAAAAAGCCCTCTTGGGAAAGCTGGCCAGGTTCCTGGTAGACAGGGCCCCAGGTGGCCAGGAAGGTCACTTCCTAGCAGACCAGGAGCGTTAGGGCATTAGGGAAACCATCAGGAAGAGAGGAATTTACCCAAATTCATGGAGAGTGCATGTGAAACTTGATAGAAAAAGTTTCTTGGACTTGGTGTCCTAGTCTCACAACAGCAAATAGTAGATGTTTTTAAATCTATCTGAGATTTCCTATGAAAGCCTCCAGTCATAAGTTCATTTTGTGGAATTAATAATTGCTCCAAAGTATATGGCTCTAGATTTGCAAAGCAAATTTTAGGAAGCCTATACTCGAATTCACACCCTTGCTGCATTTATGTAAATAATCACACCAAAACTAATTAAGATCAGTCGTACTTTGTGATCAAGAATAGACTTTCTTTAAGATTAGTATAACCACAAGGAACAGAAGGCAGAGACTGTTGGGAAAAAATTTGTTAAAAACTTTGAAATGTACCAAAAAATTATTGGATGTTCTCACTGAAAAACTATGTGTTGCCTAGAGCACACCGTTCTGACTTACCTGATACTATGGAGTGTATGCCTTCCATCATCTTTGAACTATTTTACAACTCTTTAAATTGTACAAAACTGATAGCAATGCAAATAATTCTTGTCTATAAGCATGCAAATTAATTCTGTCTGGCTAAGGGACAATCAATTCCACTCCATTGTGGAAAAAGTCAGCTTTGCATTTATTTGTAAATTCATTTCATGACCTATATATGTCTTTGCTCTCTGAATTCTTCTTAAACCAGTTCTAGTATCTTACTGATTCCCTCCTTAATTAATGAGTTAAATAAAATATTTGACACACATTCACTTCATATATTTATATGAAAGTAATGGTCTTATCTTTCAAAAATATCCTTTAAAATGCTTAATTCTTCATCATGTTCATGTGGTATAAACTTTACTATATTTATTATTTAGATAATAGCAACTACATAAAAGCTGAATTGTCAACAGTTGACTAGTTGGTATAATGTTAGTTTAGTGGACAAAAATCAAGCATTTACTAAAGTTGATCTGTAGGAAGTTGCTTCCTATCTTGGAGTCAATAAATTTATTTTCAGGCTTCAAACATGTTTGTAGGCACTTGAAAAATCCTTAAAACCGACACACTGTGTTTAAGGGGTAAACTCAATAAAATAACAATTTGCTATTTTATTTGTTGAATGAATGAATGAATGAATGAATTGTAAATGATATCTACCAGTTTGGTGACATTTCACATGTGCCACACACTCATACATATCCCAGATAGAAGGAATACAAGATGATAAGCAAATTAGGTAAGAAGTTTTTTTTGGAAATTATTGTTGCTATTATTACCACTCAACAGATGCCGAATGGTCTAATTGAAGCAAAATTTGCACCCAGGTCTCTGAGTGAAAAATCTCTGCCTTTGCCAGTACTCAGAGTATGATACTGGCTCTTATACCCAATAAAAGAAAAACATTTCATGGAATTTAGATCTCATCACTTTACTTAGCAAGTCATGACTCAGGCAGCATCCCCTTCAGAAAGCAGAAGGGAGCTCCACCAAGGGAGTGGAAAGGGGGAGCTCATCTAGGGTGAATGTGGAAGTAAGTGAGGAAATGTTCCGACTGGGGAACGTTAAGTTCCCATTTTACAAAGGTTCATCAGAACCTGGGTTCAAATTTAGCTTCTATCACTCAGAACTGTGCAATGGCAGGTAGTCATGGCAACAATTTGCCTCCAGACTCCTGCTCTTTTGTGACCACTGTAATTCCTCCAATCCACAGTAGGGGTGGCAGGAATTGGGTTAGGAAGGAGGAAATGGTTGTGGAAAGGCAGGATTTGCATAAACATTTATATATTAAGAAAACTTTTTATTTCACAACAGAACAAGGCTTTTAAGCAAGGCTGTACAATTTAAACCAATTCAAAATGGAAAGTTAAAGGGAAATTGTGGAAGAAAATAGAAGGAGCTGCACATTACTGGGTCCAATCCCAACGGCCTTGAGGTAACCAGGTTAAACCCGGTGGATAGTTTTCAGTCCATATCTCATTTAAACTCTCAGTAGCATTTCATACTTTGAAGACTCCATCAGATGTCTCAAGGCAACTGAATTCACAACATTACCCCCTAAATTGTTCCCTATTCTGGTACTCCCAAGCCCAGCAGAGCTACCATCATTTAACCAACTGCACCACCCAGAAGAAACTAGGAGCCATCCGCAACACCTCCTTCTCTTTCACCCTCTAGCTAATCCATCAACAAGGACTTTTGATTTTACCTTCTACATATGTCTTAGGTCCATCCACTTCTTCCATCCTCATGCCGTCACTCTCTAAGGCCACCATCTTCTTTCACCTGGTCAACACTAACCTCTTAAACAGTCTTCCCCACATATCCTTTTGCCCTGAGTAAATATTGGGTGATATTTTAAAAATAAAAGCTGAGCTATATTTTTAAAAACACAAATCTGATTCTGTCTGTCTCTGTCTCAGTCTCTCTCTCTCTGACACGCACACACACACATACACACACACCCTTCTTAAAACCCTTCAATGGCTTTCCATAGCACTTAGAATCCAGACCCCAAACTTTAACATGTTCTGTAAGGTCCATCAGGATCTGGCCCTCTCTGGGCCTCCATGTTGTCTGATTCCAAGGGCCATCACTCACATCATGACCTGGATGCAGGCTCCACGTGAAGTTGTGCACAGCTGTCTATCAGGCTTTCCAGTCTCAGCTCACATAAGTCTCACTCAGCCACATTCTATTTCCTCAAATGTGTCCTACGCAGTCCGACAAGCAGACTTTGAATATGTTCTTCTCTCTACCTGGTCTACTCTCCTTCCCATTCTTACTTCTTTCTCTTAGTTAAATTCCAATCAAAAATCACTTTTCAGAGAAGCCTTTAGTATTGGTCAGAGAATAGGAAACAGCACACTCCAAGAGGGTGATTGAAGGGAGTTTGATGAACTATTTAATGGGCTATTTATAGGATGAGGTCAGGGTTAAGGGAAACCAACAAGGGCTGGTGGAGCACCCTGTGCCAGAAGCTGCTACCACTCTAGGTCTGAAGGGATAAGAGAAGGGAGCTGTGG
Source organism: Dasypus novemcinctus (assembly GCF_030445035.2). Lineage (NCBI taxonomy): Eukaryota > Metazoa > Chordata > Mammalia > Cingulata > Dasypodidae > Dasypus > Dasypus novemcinctus. Next base: position 44,392,001 of record NC_080675.1, read on the forward strand.
CTGTAGGCAAGGGACCTCTCAGCAGGAGCTGTGAATCCAGCAGAGCAGCTCAATCTCTACCAAACTGTGGCCCAGCAAGGAAGGTGCCAGTGCATAAATACCTCCACCTCTCTCTTTCTACTCTTGGATCTCCTACTGGTGTCTCCCATTGGCCAAACCCACCCAGAAGTCAGAGGACAAGGGAGGCCAAGGGTGCAATCCATGGGGATCAGAGCAACATGAAGAAAAGGAGGGAGTAGGTCTGCAGAGGCCTATGGATAGTACCCTGTACCCCTTCTCTCTTTTCCCCATTCTTTAACATATGCTCTTTTCCTTCAAAGAATGTCTCTCAGTTTGTAATTATGTTTCCTTCTGTAATTATTTGATTACTGTCTGTCTCCATGACTAGTCTATAAACTCACAAGGCAGAGTATCTGGCCAGAGTAGGTGTTCCACAAACATCTTTTGAATAAATAAATGAAGTTCTACAAGGAAAAAGAGAAGGACAATCACCATTAACTGCTGATTACTTTGGCCATTGTGTGTCTGCTAAGGTTTGAGAAGAAGACTAAAGGGGAGCCAGGCTGGGATTAAGTGGAAGGGAACAGGACCAGGGTGATGCTGACAGCAAAGATAAGAACCCTTGTCAGTGTGTCTCAGATAAGTCCAGAACCATCACTTAACGAAGGCTCTTAATGAAGCCTCTGTTCTGAAGCTTTGGGTTTTCTTCTGCCCCTTGGAAAGAATGGTGAGAGGTTCAGATCGGACAAGGACAGGATACCATGAATGGGAACTCAAAACAAAGGAACTAGACCTTGGAGTCAAACCTCTGGGTCCTCCCCTGCTCTGACACTTTGCTGTGTGACTTGAATAGTCACTTACCTCCTCTGGATGTTGTTTTCCTCAACTGGAAAATAAGCATTATGACTAAACCTCCCTTTATGGGTGCTGGGAGAACCACATGAGAGCATTTGTATAATGTGAAAGGTACATTATAAATTCTACCGCACCGGACAGTTGTTGGTCCTTGAGTTTCAGAGGTATACAAGAGGCTTTTAAGAAAGTTCACATTCTAATCTTTGTTGGTGGTGGGCAAAGGCACTCATTCTGGAGGGGAAATGTTTGCCACTGCTACTCAGCTACTCCTGAGCCTCATGGGACCTTGTTCACGGGGCAGTTCTTGAGAACGACTCTCCCCAGTGGCAATGGGGGTAGCACTGTAAGAATATAATGCCTCTTCCAAAGCGGGGACAATCTCTGGCTGCTTCTCACCACATCCCTTTTCTCAGCCTCAGAAGGTCCTGAAAGACCATTGCTTTATTTTGTGCTTTTTCATAAGCACAAAAAGACACCTTGCCTCAGTTTCCCCACCTATTCCTGTAGCTATTTATGAAGACAGCAATTATGAGAAGGTGAAGTCATCATTTCCAATTATGCTCTTTTAACCTGTGGCAATGGCAAAAAGGGGATGGTTTTCAGTTACCTCAACACCCGCTCCCTGCTTCTACTTGATTATTAGCCTTTATCCCTGTAATCTTGATAGAATATCTGCAAGGCAGAAGTTGTTTTCTTTCTCTTTCCTCCCCGTAGTTGATCCTTCCTATGGGTTTCAGCTATCTCCTGGCTAAACGCATAGTGGATTTCCTCACCTCTCCAAATAGACAGCGCAGTGCTGTTAACTACACAATTTCATCTTTGAAAGATATAATCTTAATACTTCCTTCTCTACTTTCCTGAACTTTTTAATAACAGAGACAGCTCAGCACAGAAATTGCTTCCGGGCAGGAACAGGCAGTGTTATCGATGGCAGGTATATTGCCAGGGCCAGGGTGGCTTCACTTTGACTTGACACAAACCCAATCAGGATATGAGAACTCTGAAGATATTAGTCTTTATCTGTGGCTTCACAGTTGTTAGGGAAGTAAGAATGATATTGATGTGTGTGTATCCCCTTACCATTCACACCAAAAAAATGAGAGAGAGAGGGAGGGAGGAAGGGTGAAAGAAATCCCTGGCATTTATCTCTTAAACAAGACATGTGAGCAGTCAAATGCCATTTGAAAGGCCAAATATTTACTGTGCCTGTGAACAGGACTGAATGTCAGTCCAGCAAACGTGAGGACTCTGATCCAAAGCTGATCAATGTTCAGAGGAAATACTGGGTCCCAAGAGCTGAGGATTCACACAGAACCACAGACAAGATTTGTCTCATTGGCCCCATATCCACACTGGGCATCTTATTTTCATTTCCTTGAGTCTCCATGGGCTCATGTTCTTTGGGGTGAATGGTTGTGAGACCTTTTCATTCCCCTAAACTCTGATCTCCAGGCCTATCTCGCATGCAGCAGTCAGATTGTAGAGCTGGAGAGTTCCCTGGGAAGGGCTGTGTGAAGATTTGCTAGTTCTTCTTCAAAAAGAAAATTGGATGACTGAAGACTCACGGGAACGTTGCTGCTAATAGTGAACCAAGACAGGAGAGACAAGTCTAGAGACCGTGGTTAGAAAACGCACACTGAGGCATTTTTGCAGAAGAGTCACTGCAAACCACATGGGGGAGGGGTGGGGAGAATTTCCACTAACAAGCTTGACAGTTATTCTGAAATTTGTAGAGAAGTCATGCTTGCTTCAGCAACATTATTTTTTTAGACAGAAGTGTCTGATTAACAACCTCCTGGAACGATGGTACTTAATTGCCATTGGCCACAAAGGCTTTGGAGAAGTTTTTCATCCTCTGCCTTTCGTGTGAGGTACTTCAAGTTCTGCTGCTGCAGGCAACATTTGGGAACAACTCTTTATCTGCCTGCTCCCCTCGTTTCCTAAAAGACCTTCTCTGAAAGGGAGGCAATAGACATCTGAAGGCAGGCTGCTTGCTTCTGATGCTGCCTGGTTTGTTTCTGCTGAGCAAGCCATTTAACGTCTCATGCCTCAATTTCCTCAACTACCTTAAAGGTTGGGGTGGAAATAAATGAGAAAATTATTTAAATCCCTTAATGGCCTGGGATTTTTGTGGTAAGCACTTGTACAATGTTAGTTCTCATTATTATCATTTGGTAAATGTCAGGCTTGTCATAGCTGAGCTGAGGGGCTGAGGGCTTTCCCCCTGCCTTGGTCAGGAAAAAGAGGCGCTGGGTGTGGTAGACAAAACAGTGGGCCCCCTAAGATGTCTACAGCCTAAGCCCAGAACCTGCAGATGTTATCTTACATGGCAAAAGGGACTTTATACATGTGACTAAATTAAGGACCTTGAGATCATATTGGAGATTGAATCATGTTCCCCACAAAAGGCATGTTCAGGTCCCAACCCCTGGTCCTGTGGGTGTGAACCCATTTGTAAATAGGACCTTGAGGATGTTATTAGTTAAGGCGTGCCCAAACTGAGTGAGGGGGGCCTTAAGGTAACATTGCTGAAGTCCTTCTAAGCAGAGGAAATTAGACACAAAGAGAAGCCACAGAAGAAGCAAGCAGCTGAAAGTCAATGGAACCCAGATGAGAAAGAAGATGCTACCATATGCACTGCCATGTGATGCAGAAGCCAAGGAATCCCAAAGACTGTGGGCCAGCCGGATGATACTGACCCCAGGAGGAAGCAAACCACCCAGTCTCTGAAACTGTGAGCCAATAAACTCCTTTTGTTAAGCCAAACCTTGCATGGTATTTATTTTAGCAGTTAGGAAACTAAAACAAATGGGGAGAGTAGCCTGCATTTTCAAGAAGGGACCAATGTAATCAAAAGGGTTTTTATAAGAAGGAGGCGGGAGGGTCAAAGTCAGGAGAAGGAGATGTGACAACAAAAGCAGAGGTTAGAAAAGACAGAAGATGCTATGCTGCTGGCTTTGAAGACTGAGGGGCCACGAGCTAAGGAAGAAGGACAGCCTCTAGAACAGGGGTTCTTAACCTTTTTTGTTCCATGAACCCCTTTGAAAGTCAGGTGAAAACTATGGACCCCTTACTAAGTCGACACTATAAATATATCACACCTGCACCAACACATCCCCACAAGAATCTTTTTTTTTTTTTAATTTTAATTCAAGCTCATGGACCCCTGGTTAAGGACCCCTGCTCTAGAGCTAGGAAAGGCTGAGACTGGCTTCTCCCCTAGAGCTTCCAGAGGGAACACAGCCCTGCCAGCATCTTGATTTTAGACCAATGAGATGTCTGGCCTCTGGGACTATAAAAGTTGCATTATTTTAAGTCACACAGTTTGTGGTAATTTGTTACAGCAGCAATAGAAAACAAATGCATTGGGTAGAGTAGAGACCTCATGGGCCCAATCAGGAGCACAGAAAAGAATTAGAAGAAACACTGCAGAGGCAGCCCCTGGACTTTGACTCCAGCCCACCTGCAGGGCTCTGGTGGGAGGCCTCAGCCCTGATGCTGGAGGACCCTCTACTTTTCATTGCCCTAACTTCTCAGTATCAGTGGAGGCAGGGCTCAAGGTGAAGGCTGGAGTGTTGGGACTGGTTGGGAGGACATGATATACCATAAAGATATCCCCAAGTGGGAGATAATGAGCGAGAACTGAAATCTTTTAGCAGACCAGTGCTGCTGGCTTCTTTCTCTTAAGAAAACCTCGGAGAAAGGGGCCTGATGGGAAGGGGTAGCTGCAGCAGTTGACTCAGAGTTTCCACATCCTGGTGAGGAACTGCAAATTAAGTAAAGAGACTGCATGGCTTATGATGCTCAGTCTCATCTCTCTATAGTCTATCTGTACTTTTTACATTACCCCCAGAGGCCGGTAATCAAAAATGCTTGGTATGAATGAATGAATGAACAAGTAAAAAGAACCCAAATGTTGTCACAAAATATCACAGTTTCTCTTGGTCTAGGTGTGGGGAGCTGGGAATGAGATGGAGACAGGGAAAATATTCTTTTTCTTTTCATCTTCCCAGGAAGGGCCTGATGAAGCAATCTTCTCCCAGCAAGGAGACAAGGGCAGAGGTCGGTGGTCCCGAGCAGTAAGGTGGCTCAGAGCTTACTGGTTGCTGCTGCAGTTGCTGGGATGCAGGCAAACTCTCCCAACACAAATCTGAGGGAGTAGATGCTAATAACCTATCATCAATGTTGCAGTTGCCAATGGCCAAAATAAAAATAAACTCTTAATTAAGCAAGATTTGGCATCAAGCAATGATGTGACTTTAGTCAGACAAAAAAATAACAGATCACTCGGCCAGACACCCAGCTGTGAGAATTATCCTCCACTGGAGCAAAGAATGCAAAATGCGGCTAGTTGCATATCTTGTAGGGCCCATGACCATACCTCACTGTGAAAAGAAAACCTCTTTATATCTATTTAAATCTTCTCGAGCTTTCTTTTTTTTTAAGTAATGTTTTCACATTATTTGTTTTGTAACTCCAAAGCCCTTTACAGAAAAGAATTTCTGCATTTTATTACATGCTGATGATAGCTTCTAGGTGGCAGAAGGATATAATTAAATCAGCAGTTTCCCAGCACCTAGCCAGAAAGCTGATAGAAAGAGGAGCTTGAAGTAGCAATGACAAGCCAGAGAATTCTGGCAAAATGGCAGTGGACATGGCTGCACGGTTTTTGGATCTTCCTGAATCCCCACATAAAAATGGACAGAAAGCAAAACCAAAAGCCAGCCATGGACAACATCAACTTGCTGACAAGGTTTCCCCACAAATCCAAAAATACAAGCAGGTTGGAACAAATCACCACCAACAATAAGACTTGCGTGTGTTCAACATCTGTGTGAGAGGAGACAAAGGAAGTCTCAAGAATCTAAAACCTAGAAAGGGGAACACACAATAGCAAACAGGTGGGAAACGCCACAGGCCCATCTGAGAATGGTGGCTTGAACTGGGAGGGACTTTGCTAAATCCCTCTGGGGGTGCAAGGGACCTGTGGTCAGCTCTGAAGGGGCTGGAGCAGTCCAGCCTCTATGAACTTTTGAAACTGACCAGCCAGGGCTCCTCTCTAGGACAAGACCCCGCAAAGAAGAGAAACTGCCCAAGGTGGAATGGGGATTAACACTGAGTAGGAGGTGGTGGTCTAGATTAATTCAGCCACAAAAACAGATAAAAATCCAGCTGAGGACAACATTTGTGCTGTCTTACCCACTTAGATGCCCTGAGTTGGCTCTCCTCTTCCCAGGCCTTCCTGTTGCTCTCATCTTTGCTTTGTTGACCTGTCTGGACACACTTCTGCAACTTCAAAACTTGTAATTCTCTCTCAAACACAGTTTTGCATTCGCCCTCTGGCTTCACACATAACTTCAATCAATTACTCTTAGTTCTGCTCTCTGGGCTGCAAAGAAGTCTCCCCTCTCCTCCATATGGCAGTGTTTCCAATATTTGACAACAGTCATCACAGGCCCTCTAGAGCATTTCTTTTTCAGGTCAAGCACCCTAGTTTCTTCAAAAGCTCCTTCTGGGATATGACTTCTAGAATCCTCAGTCCTGGCCACCTGCCTCTGGCCTTTTTCCAGTTCAGAAAGACTGTATGGTAGAGTTAAAAAAAAAAATCCTGGAGTTCTAGAAGCTCCACCTCCCCATTAGCCTATTACCCACTCTGAGCCTCAGTTTTCCCATCTGCAATATGGAGATAATATTAAATCATAGGTGTTTTAGTTTGCTAAAAGCTGCCAGAAAGCAATATGCCAGAAATGGGTTGGCTTTTGTGATGCGGATTTATTAGGTTAAAAGCTTACAGTTCTCAGACTATGAAAATGTCCAAATCTAGGCACATGGAGGCACCTGCTTCTCTTTCAGGTCCCATTGCTTCAGCTCCTGGCTTCCTCTCTCTGGGTTCCGTGGGTTTCTCGCCATGCTTCTGTGTTCCACTGATTTCATCTTCTTGTTCTCATGGCATTCTCTCTGCTCCTGTGTCCTTCTCTTTGTCTAGCATCCTTTCCTCTCCATACTATCCTGTTTATAAAGGACTCCAACAAGAGGACCACGACCCACCCTGGGTCATTCTTCACTGAAGTAATCCAATCAAAGGTCCCCAAATGAAGTAATTCAACCAAAAGGTCCCACCTATGGGGAGCAGATATAGCTCAATGGTTGCATGCCTGCCTCCTGCCTCCCACATATAAGCTCCTGGGTTCAAATCGAGGTACCTACTAAAAAAAAATTCTAACCTACATTAGCATACCCACAGGAATGGACCAACTCAAGAACATAATTTGGGGACACAAAAGCCTCACACTACAAGAGCTTTATTGTGAGGTTTAGTGATATAATAAATGAAGCCTCTAGAGAATTCTAGAGCACAGTAAAAGTATACAATAATAATTGAATATTATTTCTCAAAGTTGTAACATCAGTGGCGCCCCAATTGCTGCCAGACTCCAGAAGTATTTTGTTTAAAATCTCTCTCTTATTCTAGCCTCTTGGTTTCTCTTAATGCAGCTTAGGTTGCATGAACTTGTTGGCAGCCTATCCCACAGTTGTTCTTTATTGAGCTGGCAGTCAACTGAGCTAGAGCCATTGCATTTACTTTAGGCTTCTTAATTATGTTAGACAAGGTCAGACAAAATATCACACATCACATTAATGAAAAGGGCTGCCATCAGTCCCATACAAAGAGCCTCCAATACTGAATTAGATTAGAACATCATTCTTTTCCCAACTTGGTTGCAAGAATGTTTTACTGGGAGGAGGGAGGTGCAGCAATTATCTTTTCTCATTTAAAAACATTACAGTCATATATATCTGTGGTGGTTTGAAGCTGTATGTACCCCAGAAAAGCATGTTCCTAAATTTAATCCACTCCTGTGGGTATGAATCCATTTAAGTAGGACCTTTTGGTGAGGTTACTTCAGTTAAGTTTTGTCCCACCTCATGTCCAGTCTTAATCCTATTACTGGAGTCCATTTTAAAGGGATGAAATTCACAGAGAGAGAAAGCCACAGGTGGCACAGTCAGAAGATGAAAGCTACAGGGTCAGAAGAGAAGAGGGAGACCAGGAGTTGCTACTGTGTGTCTTGCCGTGTGACAAACTAAAAACCCAAGATTGCTGGCAGATAGCAGAATGCCAGTCTTTGGGGAGAAAGCATTGCCTTGATGATGCCTTGATTTGGACATTTTCCTGGCCTCAAAGCCATGTGTGAATAAACTCCCATTCTTTAAGCCAAACTATTTCATGGTATTGGCTAGAGCAGCCTAGGAAACAACAACAAAAAAATACTCAATCCTCATTTTATTCAATATCCTCTTATGGCTCCTCAACCGAAGAAACAATCTAAAGCTTTCTTTAAATTATTCTCATTGTTAGCCTTGTTGTCATTGTGGGCCTATACTTCCTTTCTGGGTAAAAAATTTCATCATTTTACCATCTACTCAACCTAGGTTTATGTCTTTCCCATACAAATATATACTTTCTCCCATATCATATGCCCAGATACATGATTATACTCATACCCAATGAAAGCACTAACCTCACACATGTCATTGATAAAACTGACAACAATTTATTGTATATAATAATACCATCCAATCACAGTAAGGCAAAGAACAGAATCACATTGCGTAAGATCTACAAGATAAAATAGGGTGGTGACTTACACTGAGTGCTAGTTAACAGTCCCAATTGTTTGACCTGCAGTAGATCTCTCAATGAGATGGCAAATTCTTTGAATACAAGAAGCAGTTCTTTGGGTTCCTTTCTCTGTCTCCCCACCTATGCCTTAATCCTATGGCCTTTCATAAAGCAAACTCCCAGTAAACATTGCCTGACCAAGTGGTCTAATGCAGCCTTGGTGGAATTAGACATGATGTTAGTCCTGAATGCACGGCACCACATGAAAAAACTGCTAAGAAGGAGGGACTGGGGCTTGGAGGCTTCCCTAAAAATCTGTCTCTCCCTGTACTTACTGCAGACCCTATGATTTATTCATCTTTTGATGTATTTTTGCCTTGTTTTTGTTTTGTTTTGTTTTTTATCTTATCCTTTGGATTTTGTTACTCATTAGGTAGGGAACTGAAGAAATGACACTTTGTAAATTACCAGCATTCCAAAGAGTCATGGTTTGAGGCCAAAAGGCACTCCTGTGCAAGAGAAGGTCAAGTTTAGTTGCTTACCAAAGAAGCAAAGCAGGGCAAGTCACTTGCTCCCAGTCAAAGATGGCCCTACCATGTTAAGTGGAGAGAAGGCTGCTTTTGGCCTGTGGCAGCCTGCAACCCGGCCATTGCTTGATGTCTGAATCTTGATATTTTTCCCCCTTTTCCAAATGCATACTTATTTAAATTCATAATCGTCTTATAAACTACTAGGAATTTCAAGGAAGAAAACAACAGGTTGGCTTGAAGTTAAAGAAGATGAATGAACACAGGTCAGGGGAACGAAAGCCCTTTCCTGCTGAAGACTCAGCCAGCCTTGTGTGCTGAGGGCACCGGCCTGATTGCATGAGTCAGCTGGTGCTACACTAACATCAGACACGTTGGAAAATGATCTTTCACAGTTTGCTTGGCCTCTTCCCTATGGTCAGACCCGTCTGATTTGCTTTTGATAGATCACAAATTCACACATTTGTGACCAAAAGGGATGATTTACCTGACCTATCCCATCCTTGATGACGGCTTCACTTGTAGCTGGCTGGTCACCAAGTGTCCAAACAGGTCTAGAACTACAGAAGGGCCATGCTTAAGGGGAGACACAAGTGACCCTAAGTCGCTCTTCCTTAGTGTACCCTTGACCAAATACAGTATGACAACAGATGGTGCTTCACCCCAAGTCCCTCTAAGGTGGTTGCAGCTCCCACAATGATCCGGATTAGGTCTGTCTCTAAGCAATTAAAAGAGAAAGGCACTGACTGAGTTGACCAGGGCTTGACCTCAAAGACCTCAACTCTAGAGCCTGGAATGAGAATGGTGAATGAATGCTTCTGCTTTCCCATCCCATCATATCCAGGGAATTTGGAAGGTCACTTGAGTCAGACCCAGAGCCAACTACCCCTTTATAAAGACTGAGTCCAATGGGCAGCTGGCATACACCCTGACAAACAGGTTTGTTAAGATTTTTAGAAAACAAATAAGCAAAAGCAATCAAACAAAGCCAAAAGAGCCGACCTCTTCTTCAGTTGGATGGATACTTCCTAGGCCTGCATTATCCAGGTATTCTCTCCCTCTAAGGTCTGGCTGAGTCTGAGCCTGCTTGAATTATTGCTGGCAGACTGTCTACATCACAAGCTACCTCACTTTCCTCTACCTCAAACCACCTTCTTGTAAAAGCAAGAAAATAAAGGGGTATGATTTAATACCCAATCCAATTAGCATGATAATCCAAACACCACTGACAGGACAAGCCCAAGACAGAGAAGTACAGTCCCTTCAGAAGGAAACCATTTGGCAACAGGGAAAAGAAACTTGGGGTCATGGTTTCAAAACCTGGGCTGTAGTAGAGGGCAGAACAGGTAAAAGACATTCCAATAAGGTCCCTCCTCATTTGTAATTGGATGTGATTGTGGTTCTGACTCAGCAATGTTTTGCCTGGTACAGTGATGGGCACCTGATATTTCAGGATGTGATGGTCAGTCATAGTGAAGAGGGTGAACTGGTTTCTGTGATTTTTCTTTGGAGAGGAAGTGGAGTAAGGGATATACTAGGAAGAATCCTTTGGCGGCAGAGTATAGAAACCCCTCGTGCAAATTTAAATAAAGAAAAATTTATTCTAAGAATTCAGATTAGAAGGGATCTAAGGAGTAATCATAGTGGAGATGGGGCCATTCTGAAGGGCTGTGCAACAAGTGTGCCTGGACCTTCACTTTAGACTTGTCCATTGATATTACTCTGCTTCCTGAGCCCTCCCTCTTCATTTTTCAGAGAGGGAATCTGATTGATTTCTGGCTAGTATTTGACTGGTTTCTTCTTGGTCAACTGTGATGGGGGTGGAATGAAAAGAGGGGGAATGTATGGTAGAAGAATCCTACCCTTGGGTGGATTGGGGTAATGTAGCTCTTCTAAGAAGGAAGCATGACAGCAGGAGAGAGATGGACAATTCTATTGCAGAAAGCCCCTCCTACTTCATACATTAGTGGTGGGGATGATTATTATTTGCACCACCTAAATATGTTCAGAAGGGTAGACCTGGTACAGGGGCATCCCTTGTAATTTTGTCATCAAGGCAGATTGAAGGGAGTGTAGGTCCCTACAGGTCAGTATATAAAACATTTGGGAAAGTTGGACTAGGGATTACAAGGAAAGGGCAATAGGACATGCACATCTGCAGATTAAACAACTTCAAGGCAGAAAGGTCCCCTGCCCTTTCTCATACTCTCTCTCAATTGTTTCACCCCCCTCCCCCAGAGGAAGGGTTATTTGGTGAGAAGTCAGTGCATTTATATAGCCTCACTCCATTTTATCAGACAGGAAGGAAGGGCAAGGCAGGAGTGGCAGGTTGACACACTATTACACAATCATCTGGAAACCTAATCTGTCAAACCAATAGCCATCTGTTTCATGGATAATATGTCCAGGTACCTGCCAACAACAGAACAAGCTTTCCGCTGTTTGGTTAACTAATTGCAACTATGGGACCAACACAGCATGAGACTCAACTCATGGAACGTGATCGTCCATTAAATTACTACTTCTTCTTGGGTCTCTGAGAGTCAGTATGTATACTGTAGAGTCTGTGACATGTCAGCATAAGGATGGAGAGTCTGGGGTAGCCCTGTGCCCCCCAAAATGAGATGGGTCACCAGGTGTGAGGGGCAAGCACACTCCTGCAGCTGTGCAGGGGATCGGGGCTTGGTCTAGTTCATTTTATCCTTCTGAGAAGCAGGGAATCCCATATAAATATGGAAAAAGAGGTCAGGGCTTGGGAGGGATTATAAATTGATATTAGTGGTTCTTTTTGTACCTTTTGAAAAATTTTTCTCTTGTAAGTAATCTTTAGTGACTAGTGGGGTGCTATGTGCAGGAGGTATGAAATCTTCATCTACATAACCGCAGATGACATGGTGGCCAACAGTTGTCTCATTTAAAGTATAGACTATAAGAGCCTCCACTGTAGTAAACTTCTCATAGGAAATGACATCTTACTCTTTGGCATAACCCACAAAAACCAGCACCCTGAAAGAGGCAACCCCTCACTCTTCCCAAGAACCCTTTCTACCCATAGATAAGGGGTTCCCCCACAGTCTGAGCAGACTTAGTCCTAGATTGTTGTAATGTTTAATAAATTACCATAGAATGAATGGTTGGATGAATGGATAGCCCTTCTTCCTAAAGAAACTCCAAAGTCTAACTGACAGTACAGTTTTTCATTGCTGGTTTTTAAAGAATATATCAATGTCATGATAAATGTGCCAAGAGAACTGGGCTTTGTATAGGCCTATGAGTATCAGCTATTTCTGGAACTGGGGATAGATGTCTCATCACATACCTGTCTCCTGGGCTCTTTCCAACCCCTCATTAAATCCATATCATGCTGAATTGGCTCTGAACTTAGTGGAAAAACACTTCCTGTTTTCCCTACAGAACAGTGCCTAGCATACTGCCCAGGTGTGATGAATATGCAATGATTATCATAGTGCAACCAAGAGGAAAAAAACAAGGGATTTAACCAGCAGGGAGTGGGGCACTCAGGGATCTAAGCTGCTAATAAGCAGCAGGAGCATCTGACTATCTGATCCTCTGGGGGTCAGTGAAGTGGTGTTGGATCAGAGCTGCTGCAGAGAGGAGCTTCCCAACAGACAGACTGGCCATTAGGCTGAGCCCATTGTGAAAGATAAATAAGGCACCTGAGAAGATTGAATTGGCTTTACAGAGATGTCTCCATTGTTTGTGAGAACAGAGGTTTCTGGTGGTATGGGTAATCCCACAAAACAACATATTATACCTAACTGTCAGTTCTAGAATGGATACTATGAGATTTTTGTTCATTTTTAACAAGTGGTTATGGAGTACATTCCTGATTGCATTTTGCTTAGACCAAAAGGAAAACTGAGTCTATACCCCAGACACACATCAGCTGGGTGGCAAATGATGGTGGAAGGAACATTGGCTAGGATTCACTATTCACTGTCACCCAGGGATGTGCTGGTAAATGGCTAACAACTGGCTGTCTGATAAAAGCCTGGGTTTACAGGGTTTGCCACTTTTAGTGGTGTAAATACTTCCACCATGGCTGATTCCAAGGTACTAACCTAATGTTACTGAACACACTGAAAAGAGAAACACGTATATAGAGTTTTCATACAAATACAATAGTGAAAAAAAGAAAAATCCTAAAAGCATACATAATAGTAACCTGTAGTAAAATAGGATATAATGAATTTTGAGTATTTATTACCTTTTTAAAATGTAATATATTGAAATGTGAGTTATATAATTTAATTTTTAACAACCAACTCACAAAATTTCTGAAGACTTAACGATCAGCTTTCATGAAGTTTATGAGCCAGACCCAACATACCACTGCATTCACAAAAAAAACAGTGAATGCAGGTGACAGAAACCAGAAGAACCACCAGTTTGGGTGGGAGTTGGGCATCTTACATCTTTGTATTTTATGCCATGAGTACATTCTAAGAAATTAATTTATTTTCATGAAACATGATATCAATAAGATGATGTTAAAGAACACCTAAATGGTAATTGTATGACTTAGTATATCATCTTGAAAAAAATATTTGCCAATACAGTTCTCAAATTGACAAAGCAAGGAGTGAATGTAGTTCAAGTGGTTGACCACCTGCTTCCCATGTACGAGTCCCAGGTTCGCTCTCTGGCACCTCCTAAAAACAAAACAAACAAACAAATGAGAAAAACCAACTCTCATTGGGGAACAGATGTAGCTCAGTGGTTGAGCACCTGATTCCTATGTATGAGGTCCTGGGTTCAATCCCCAATACCCCTTAAAACATTTTTGACATAGCATTGACTTCTAAAGCCTTTAATGATATTTCATATGTTGTAGAAATTACAGTGTTGGAAAATTGCACTAAAATGATCTATTATTAATAGAGCCCTAATCTTAACTCTAAATTTAACTTAATTTAAAACCTCAGGAGATTTTTCAGGATCTCTTAATTTGTATTTTATTCTCAATTTTATTGAGTAGGTTAAAAAAAAAGAATTATGTCTTTTTCTTATAGATGTCTTTTTAAGAGTATCTCATAATATTTGTTTTTATATGAAGGAGGAAAGTAAAGAGCATATTCCTCTCCAGGAAAAAGTCAGAAACAAATATAATCCTACATAACATGACAGAGTTGTCTATTTCTTTATATTCTGTGTATTTGATCTCTTAAAGTCTCTGTGTCTACATTTCTATTTGAACGCTCAAGGAATGTCTTTTTCTTATGGTGCTAGATGAATGTGTCTGCTTTGGAAAGCCTTTCTTTCAGTGATGAACTGTCTCTGTCAAGTTCTAATGGGTGCTGGTACACGGTAAGGTCAAAATACATAAATGAGCCTCTCATGGAACTTCTTCCTAGCAATATCCCCAGATTTTTCCCATTTCAGATCAGTGATCATTAGAAGTGGTGAGAAATATAAACAAAGTTATCAGGCAAATCTGTATTTTCCTATGTCAGAAAATATATGTTGTGCAGTCTCTTGGGGTATTTGGGGACAAAGTAGAAGCTGGGATATGGATCAAGTCTACAGGATAATGCCCAGGTGACTAATTTCCCCACACTTTAGCTGTAAGAACCTCTAAAACTGCCTGGGCCAGATATGGCTAGAGAACTCTCAATGCCATCATTCAAAATTGAGTTCCTGTCGCTCCTCCCATTTTCCTTGAGTTTGTCTTTTTGCCCTTTCAGTCATCACTGTCCAACCCCAATGCCTGGGAAAAGTTGGGTGACCAGGTCCCTAAAACTGGTGCCACTTCCATTTCCAAACGTGCTCTTTAGTTAGGTAGGTCCTAATGAAGGAAACCACTTTAGACCTTTGTTCAAAAGTCATACAGTTTTATGTGATGAAATTCTTCTTTAAGCTGGCATTTATCTAACTCGTTTTTCGAACAGAATAATGTCTGGTTCAAAGAAAAGCAGAGTTAGCTAATTCTCATCTAGTAATGGTTGCTAGGAAACCATTCTATGGCAAATTAGAATCACATAAGCTCTGACTTCCCCATCTTGTGAACTCCTATAGAATTAATGGGGGCACAATTCATTCAGCGATAAATCAGTACTATCCAGTGCTATCTTTTCTCTCTCACTGTTAAATTGTTATTTAAATAATTAACTTTTAAACAAAGTATGCCTTAGCTTCCCAGATAGTCTTCAAACTCTCAGAAGATAACTTCCTTTTAATGTACACCTCTGAAGTTCCATTCCCAATTGCCTAGTCACAAGGGTTTGACCAATAGGCATTGACTGTGTTTGAAAGGAGGTGGTCACATGGGAGAAACACCTCCAGATTAGAAAGAAACCAGTCAGAGTTAAGTCACCAACCCTTAAATGGGTTCTTAGAGCTATTCTCTTTCTTTGGCCTTTATTTCTGTTTTCTGCTCTTGAATTTAAGGCCACAGAAAGATAAACTTGCTAGAATATTCAAGAAGTGCATATAGGAATTGGTGCAATTCTTTGGAAAGCAATTTGGCCGTATCTGATAAAGCTGAAGATGCACATTCACTGCAACTAGCAAGTTCATTGTTAGATATATGAAATTCACACTCACCAAGGGAAATTGAAAAATAAAGATTATTTCAGCATTGTCCATAGTAGTTAAAAATTAGAAACAACTTAAATGCCTATCAAAAAAAATAAAGAATAGATTTTTTAAAATGGTGCTATATTCATATAACAGTATACTGTCCTAGTACTAAAGTAATATCATTCCATACTACATAACACCATATTACAGTCTTACTATATAATAGTTTAAATGAGCTGGAACTATATATGTCAACATGCTAACTCATTGAGCAAGACAAACCTATTTGCAGAGAATTACATGAAATGTGATACCATTTGTAAAAAGTTTAAAATATGTTAAACCATACTGTGTATGAATACATCATATAGTAAAAATACGTAAACATGTGCAGAATAAAAACCACCAAATTCAGTAGAGAAGTATATTTTGGGTGGGTGGAAGGGAGGAAGGAGGATGGGTTATGGAGGGCTACATAATTTTTTCTATAAGGATTTGTTTATGAAAAATATACTTGGAGAATGCATAGTGAAATGTTAAATTTTGGCCAAGCTAGCTGGTAAAAACATGGTTGCCCCTTTTATTCTTTTATATGCTTTCTTACGTTTGATTTTTTGTATTTCAGTTATAGAAATGTGTTTTAGGATGAAAAAATACTTAGAATTCTTTTGCTGGGGCAGGGCAACCTTACACAAAACTGGTATTTAGAAGATATGGAATAATTTTCAGGTTGGGGAATTTGGTCCCTGCCAAGTTAGATGGATTCATTAGAAGTTCTACTTACACATTTGAAAGTTCACTCATTAGGTCTTTTAAATATGGGCAGTAAAACAAATGAAGGCCAGACAATGAGGCATGATTTTTTAAAATATAGTAAATAATAAAGCTTTGTTTTGTTTTGTTAGATGAATAGTTCATTATCAACGCAGTGCATCACTTTGACAGCTAACAATGCTTAACAATGCTAATGAGCATAAAAATCATGTGGGAAGCCTGTTAAAATGCAGATTCCCAAGTCCCACCCCATACTAATTTAGTATTTCTGGGTTAGGGCCCTGCAATTTCCATTTTTAGCAGTCACCCCAGCTGATTCTGAAGCAGCTGGTCCATGAACAGGGGATAAGACTTTCCCAGGTATGTCACCCTACCTGTGAACCGGAGGGACGTTAGTGATTCTGATGATGAGAACAGACTGCAAGCATTGCAGGGGTCATCTTAATATTACCAAATAGACAGCTCCTTGAAAATTAGATTCTAAAAATCATCACATACAGCACACTATTCAACATCCATCCTTCCCCCAGATAGTTGCTGTATGCCCATTATATACATATAATTGTCATAATTGTGTTCTATGTTAATTTCTTTATACATTTACATATATAAAATTTTACATATATTCAAAACTGTGGTTGACTGATTCTTTTTTCCCCCAGAGTTGCATAAAATTTGCCAGAATTTTTGGCTTTTTGGCTTTTAAAAAAATTAGTCTTTTTTGTCCATACTCTTAAAAAAACCCTCCCACTCTCCTTCATCTTCCATTCACATTAGCCACCCCTCACCCAGATAATCACATTATAACCTAATATATTCCCTTCAATTCCTTCAATATATTTCTTCATGCTCATATGCTCTTATACATATGTATAAACACACATGTGCCTAAATATAGCATATCTATGCATACAGATGATTCAGGGTAGTAAAAGATAAAGTCTTTTTTTGTGAGGACCTTATAATCTTTTGGAGGAGACCATGCACCTTTATGGAAATATCAAGATAAAGTAGGTAAAGGTACACAAGTGGTATAGTACTATACTTACATAATAAAAAGATACAGAAAAGGCCTATCACCTCATGTGTTGTAGATTTACCTGAAGCAGAAAATAGAAATTGTAAAGCATCATCAAGACAATTCTCACTGTCATTGCTTCCACAACAGGGACCAGCCGAATCAGAATTAGCTTCCAACTTAGATTCTGAGTGTGCCAAAGATGCACTGGCCCAGGTCAAGAAAGGAAGTGTTTCACCCTCAAAGGACAAAGCTGAAGGGACAGTCTCTCCCCAAAATGGAGATTTCAGACTCCAGGAGGATCTTGGGGCTGGATCAGGGGGAAGGTCAGGCAAGCAAAGGTACTGTGTTTAACTTTGCAAATGCCACGTTGATATTTGCAGGCACAATCATGTAAATGTTATTTGCTGTGAGAAATGCAATTCCAAAGCAGATGCCTCCCACCCTCTATCCACTTCACTGCCTTGCAATGAAGCAATTCCTTTCTCACCCTCCTGTGATGGTGTTAGTGCCTCAGACACCAGGCACTGAAGCTTGGCAGCCAGCGGAAAGGAGCAGTTAACTCTTCCTCTTCTGCTGGTGCAATGGGCTTCTTCCCTAGGGATGGCGGAGCCTGAACTTGCAGGCCAGGAAGGACACAGGTCAATCCCCAACCAGAAGCCAGGCTTTGGGTAGAAGCTCACTGTCTTGGTGAATCCAGGATTAAGGCTTCAGATGAACAGTGTCTAACAGCTGGGGCAAAAAGAAGACCAGAAAGTAAATGATACAGGAACAACAATAAAAAAAATAAAAAATAAAAAAAAACAGAAAAATTCAACAAGCAGCCAGATCAGTGAGGCAAAAGTAGGCTACCCTCTCTTCGACGGTGCTCATTTCTCCTTGTTTACTTAGCAGCTTTATTTAGCCAAGGATGGCTTCTATTTTTTTCTTGGCAAAATAAGAATATAAGGTCCTAGGGCTGCCCAGTCCTTGACTGGTACAGGCATCAGATGTGAAAATAAATAAGTCTAGTAAAGGAAGAAATCTACAACATGACTTTTACTGCTACCTGGGTTAACCCCATACCCACTCAATGGAGAGAGTAAGAATTGTTATCTAGAATCCTCTGAGAAATACTTGTTGGAGTCCTATCACATAAGGTGATACAGTTAAAAAGCCACTGCAGGGAAGCGGATTTGGCTCAACGGATAGAACATCTGCCTACCATATGGGAAGTCCAGGGTTCAAACCCAGGGCCTCCTGACCCATGTGGTGAGCCAGCCCTTGTACAGTGCTGATGCGTACAAGGAATGCTGTGCCACACAGGGGTGTCCCCCGCATAGGGGAGCCCCACGTGTAAGGAGAGCACCCCCACAAGGAGAGTCACCTTGTGCAAGAAAAGCGCAGCCTGCCCAGGAGTGGCACCACACACACAGCTGACATGGCAAGATGACACAAGAAAAACAGACACAGATTCCCAGGGCCACTAACAAGAATGCAAGCGGACACAGAATAACCCACAGCGAATGGACACAGAGAACAGACATTGGGGTGGGGGTGAGGGGAGGATAGAGAGAGAAATAAATTTTTAAAAATATAAATAAAATCTAAATAAATAAATAAATAAAACAAAAATATTTTTAAAAAGCCACCGCACTTGGAATCAAATACCTAGAAAAAGAGGAAAGAAAATAACCATCTGGTTCATATTCCCAGATCAACTCCACCACTCGTCCACTGGGTGACATTGGGCAGTTCTCTTAACCTCACTGAGCCTCCATTTCTTCATTTGTAAAATGAGGACATTATCTTCCCAGCTAACTCACCTGATTAACATGAGGATAACATATGGCAAAGACGGCTAAAGCATTTTTGAAATAATAAAAGGTTAGATGATGAGTTATTTATGACACTGTATCAAATCCTCAGCTATTAAAGATTTGAGAGAAGCCGAAGATGTGGCCTCTGGAGAGACGTATCACACAGGAACATTTAGTAAAGGCACCAAGGCAGTGCCTAATTACCTGCTAAATGAGGTGGAGAAGCAGGGGCCATAGCCATTCAGAGAAACAAGTGATGAATCTGCTCCACAATAGATGGAGTTTTAGAAATCTTGAGGCAGTCTTTGGGAATTTAAATTACTGTACAGTTAAAGAACACAGCTGTATTCAAGTAGCCCCCTTACTAAGTGGCCTCCATGTGTCTCAGCTGACACTCAGCCCTCACCTGCCCCTGAGATGAGAGACAATGAACTATGAAAAGCTTTTCAACCCTTCACGCCCTCACACAGATACCAGGCAAAAACAGGTTCTTGCTCAATGCACTTTAAAGACCAATTCCTGAGACACTGGGATTTCAAAGAGAGAAAGAGCTTTTATTTGTTCCCAAACTGCAATAATTCTGTGAGTTTAATAGCTGCAAAAGAAAAGTAGGCTTAGGTTGAGTAATTAAGGTGGGGGCTTGCTCGCTTGCCTTCCTTAATAAAAATGGAGGGCTGTCTAGTGATCATAAGTTTCCAAAGTTGAAAAAGGAGATAAGGGGGGTTTACAGGCAAGGTCAGTTACAAGGTCTTTACAATCACAAATCACAATATAAAAGTTATACAGTTTTGTTACCAAATTTTATTTAGGTTCTTGAATGTGCTGTAGAAATGAATTTCAAGAGCATGCCAGATGAGTTAGGCCAGTAATTTATTCAGGTAGGGAGGGAAGAGAAATGAGAGAAATAAACAGAGCAGGGGTCCCAGGTAGAGAGGAAGGGGTTGAAAAGTGATAAAGAGAGCTGATTTACAGGCTACAATTACCCACGATAGGTGTGGCCACATAGCAGAGGAAAAATGGTGACAGCGGTGCACAGAGAGCAGGAACAGGTCCAGAGGCAAGAGAGCAGAGCGCACAAGCCTCACTGTCTGCTTTATAAACTATTTATTATTCCACCCCTTTGCTAATAGCAGGGGAGGGGTTCCAGCTGTTTGCTGTTTTGATTTATCACCCCACCTATTAATCCCGCAGTGAGGGCTCAATGATAAAGGTCCATGGCTTCTCCTTGCTTCCAGAAAAAGTCTTTGTTCTGGACAACAGAATCTTGGGGGTGGGGGTCTCCCAGCAGCCATCCTGGGGGTTATTGGTGTTCACGTGGACTCTCTGCCAGGTTCCAGATCTGGGTCTATTGATTCCCTATCTTACTGGCCTGTTTCAAATTTTACAATCATTATCAGAATCAAGGCATCTGTATTTTAGTTCAGCAAGTTTCACAATTTTCAGGTATTTAGCTTTTTTTTCACGTTTTAGCATAACTTTACTTTTTTTTCCTTTTTTTTAATGTTACATTCAAAAAATATAAGAGGTTCCAATATACCCCCACCCCCCTCATCCCAATCCTCCCACATCAATACCCCCCACCCCCCTCACCCCAATCCTCCCACATCAACAACCCACCACCACCACCGCAGCACACTCATTGCCCTAGGTGAACACACCCTGGAGCACTGCCATACCACATGGATAACAGTCCACATTGCAGCACATTCCCCCAGTCCACCCAGTGGGTTATGGCAGGATATATAATGTTCAGCATCTGTCCCTGCAACGTCACTCAGGACAACTCCAAGTCCCAAAAATGCCCCCACATCACATCTCTTCTTCCCTCTCACTGCCCCCAGCAACTACTGTGGCCACTTTCTCCACATCAATTCCAAAATTTCTTCCATTACTAGTCACAACAGTTCCATAATAGAATATCAGTAAGTCCTCTCTAATCCATATTTTATTCCTCTGTCCTGTGGACCCTAGGATGGTGATGTCTACTCCACCTCTATATCAAGAGGGGGCTTAGATTCCACAAGGATGATGGATGCAATTCTCCTGTTTGCAGTTGTAGGCACTCTTGGTTCCCTGGTGTGGTGGTTGACCATCTTCACCTCCCTCTTAGCTGGCCTGGGTAAGTCCAATGAACCAGAGGGTAGGAGTTGCAAGACTGCTGAAGCTCAGGGCCCAGCTGGCACATGGATAGTCTAGAGATTCAAGTCTCCTGAGTTTATACCAACCCTAGCGCCAACCACAGGTTCAGTAAAAGTGACAGAAGAGGCATGTGTAGAAAGGTCACCTCTGAGTCCAACTCCATCATACTTAGGAACACAAATTCCAAAGTAGGACTAACTGACATGGCACTGAATTCCAGAGCCATTTGCCATAACCATAGAACCTGTGGGTATCCATAGCCCTCAGGAAAACCAGTACCTGGGTTTGTATCTACTTTGACTGTCTCTGGGGTCCTGTTGAGGTGTGCATAAGTGTGACCCCTCTGATGACCTCCTGAGTCTTTTTTGAAGACTCTTAGCCATATAAACTCATTTGTCTTTGCCATTTCCCCATTTTATTGAAGGTCAAAAGGCAGTTTTTAACACATGATCCTACATGTAGGCTGAGATATTCTGCTGGTCTGAGTTGACCCTTTTATTCAAGGTCTTTTTCTAGTTATATTACCAGCTGGTGCTTGTTAGCTATCCCTTGGCACCAGGAAGGCTCATCCCTGGGAGTCATGTTCCACACTGGAGGGAAGGTAATGCATTTACATGCTGAGTTTGGCATAGAGAATGGCCATGCTTGAGCAACGTGGAGGCTCTCAGGAGGTAACTCTTAGGCACACTGCAGCTCTAGGCCTAGTCCATATTTCAGGCACACAGACTCATAAGCATTGTCATATTATCAGGGGCCCATTGTTGGACCACCCTTCTCTGTAGGTCTTTGCCATTGCACTTGGGGGATTGTTGCTGCTCCTTTGAGGAATGTGATAGAGCTCCCCTGGCTAGGAACTCAGCACTCCCACAGTTGTCTTTTGTAACTGTAACCACTATGAAAATACCAACATATATCCAAACATTTTTATGTACCCTATCATTTATTGTATCTCTTACATTCCACCTCTATTTGTTTAGCCCCCAATTTTTCTGACTTTTTATTCCTAATATCTCTGTTCTGTTTTCTGTCTTTTATTCACTCCTTATATTATTGTCTTTTCTTTTCTCTTTCCCTCTTTCCTGACCACACTGGCCTTTTAATTCATACTATATCCTTCCCCATAATCAGTTTACTATCTCATTATAGGTACTCCACTTTTCTTACTGTTAGAACTCTACACAGTTTACATGAGTCTAATATCCATTCTCCTAGATCTTACATGGTTCTGCTGCTAACATTTACAATCAATACTACTACCATACTTTTTGTTTTCTTACCCCATTCTCTTTCTCTGGCCCTAATATATTCCTTCAACGGAACTTAGCCAACAACAAGGAAATAGAATAAGAAGAACAAAGTGACAAAGAGAAGACTTAACACACATACAAAAACAACAACCAATTAAACCCCGAGACTAGACAAAAAAGCTAATCAACTGAATAAACACATCAAGATAAAATGATGACCAGACAGCAACAGAAAACTACAAACCAAACCAATAATTAGGAAACATGGCCCAATCCAACGAACAACCTAAAAACCAGGAAGAGGAACAGAACATCAAACAACTAATCATAGCTCTCAAAACATATATCAGGGACCAACTTAATGAAATGAAGGAAGAGATTACGGAAATTAAGAAAACACTTGGAGAGCATACAGAAGAAATTATAATCACACATAAAAAGATAACAGATAATAGCAAATAACAGCAGATTTGAAGAGGCAGAGGAAAGAATTAGTGGTGTGGAAGACAGTACATCTGAACTCAAACAGATAGTAGAATTGATCGATAAAAAAGATAGAAAAAATCCAGCAGGGACTTAGAGACCTGAATGGCAATGCAAAATGCACAAACATATGCATTACAGGCATCCCAAAAGGAGAAGAGAAGGGAAAGGGGACAAAAGGGGTGTTGGAGGAAATAATGGCTGAAAACTTCCCAAACCTATGGAGGGAGATAGATATACATGTCCAGGAAGCACAATGCACCCCAAACAGCATAAATCCCAACAGGCCTACCCCAAGACATATACTTATCAAATTATTCAATGCTCAAGACAAAGAGAAAATACTAAAAGCAGCAAGAGAAAAGAGAACCATTACATACAAAGGAGGCTCCATAAGAGTAAGTGCTAATTTCTCATCTGAAACTACGGAGGCAAGAAGGCAGTGGTATGACATAGTCAAAGTACTAAAAGAAAAAAATTTCCAACCAAGAATACTCTATCCAGCAAAGCTAGCATTCAAAAATGATGGAGAGTTCAAAATATTCACAGATAAACAGAAACTAAGAGAATATGCCAATAAGAAACCTGCCCTTCAAGGAATACTAAAGGAAGTTCAGCAGGAAAAAAAAAAAAAAAAACAAGAATGACAGAGTTGGAAGAGAGTGTAAGAACAACTAAAAAGACAAAAAAGAGAAAAAAAGTCAAAATATAACAAACACAAATCCAAAGAAAATACAGATAATATAAGTAATTCTTTGAAAGTAATAACACTGAATGTCAATGGATTAAACTCACCTGTTAAGAGACACAGATTGGAAGAGTGGATAAGGAAATATGACACATCTATATGCTGTCTACAAGAAACACATCTTAGATGGAGGGTTTCAAGGAGCTTGAAAGTGAATGGCTGGAAAACAATCTTACAGACAAACAATAACCAAGAGGGCAGGAGTAGCTATATGAATATCAGACAAAATAGACTTTAAATGCAAAACAATTGTGAGAGCCAAAAGTCAGATATTTCCTTTTGACTTGTCTACAATATACCAGAAAGTGAAAAGGTATTATATAATGATTCAGTATTCATAACCATTTGTTAATTCTTAACTCTCAGTTACAATACTCCTTTTAGTAGGATTTTCCTTCCAGGACCCAATGTTGTAAAAGATTTTCTACAGTAAAAGAAAATATGTATCAACCAGTAATTCAGTCATCTCTAATCTACTATGTAACAGGACATGGTATAAATGACAGATAAATGTGTCACTAGCTTTTCCCTACTTACTATTTATTTGAAATACTGGTGGCTGGCTGCCATTCAACTCTTCTAATTAGCATTAGATAACCAGTGTTACCACATTGAGCTAATAACACAATTATAGCCAAAAGGCAGAGAAACTTGGCATTTTTTGTTAGTGTAAACATTATCTATGTAAATGTACAATTTCCAAGAGAATTTCTGAAATGTTGAAGGTAGTTCAAATATGTCTGATGAAACCTGAAAGTCCAGAACTCTAAGTTGGCAATCACATTTCTGGAAGGTGATTTGTAATATCAGCCTATCAAAAACAAGGAGGTCAAAACAAAACAAACAAACCTTGACTTAATTTTGGGCATGAAAATAGCCTAAAGAGAAGTCTTCATTAATGATGTCCATCTCACATCTTATTTTTATTTTCCATGTGCTTTAGAGCCTGGGATCTCTGCTGCAGAGTCTGCCGAAATTTTCTTCTGAGAAGGCCTCATTGAGGAGCCTTCTGCTTGGGAAGCTCATTGCCCAGAAGCAACCTAGAAACATGTATTCCTTGGTTGTAAGGAACTGTTTGATCCCTCCTTCCTGCTAATTCCCCTACCACCCTACTTCCAACCACATCTCCAGCCAGGGGTCTAAATTGTGTCTCCATCTCAACTCTAGGGAGGAATATATGCTGAGCTTCTTCCAGGCCAGGACTGGGCAAGAAGTATAATGGATGGATTGGGCATTATCTAGTCCAAGCCACTCATTGGGCTGACTTGTCAGAATGGCACGGCTCACTGGGGGCTGAGCTGTCAGAGGCAACCAGTTTTCCTGCCTCCCAATCCATTTCTCTTTCTGTTCTTCCTTGGAAGGTAGAAATTTCAAACGTGTTAGTGTAAAATAAAACTAATTTCAGAAATTCTGCCATGGTTTTCATAAGGCGGTGTTGTAATGATAAAAGGTTTGGAGTCTTTGGAGAAATATTGGAAAATGAAAGAGAGTAAGACTGTATAGGGATCTCTCCAATGCTAATCCAGAAAAATAGATACTCTGAATTCTAAAAACCAGTACCAGAATACAAGGCAGAAGGATCCCTAGGAAGAAAAGTTATCCACTAATGGAAGAAATATCCCTTGAGCAACTTTCAGATCTGCAGGGTGGTCTCCTGAGCAGAGAGTTTGCCAGGAGGTATTGCAATGCAAATTGATTGTATAGGTCACCTGTAAGCTAACATCTACATTCTGGTGCATCATTAATCCTCTTGCAGGATGAACAGGAACTGCTTCCCCCAAGACTGATGCTCCATAGATAAACCGATAACAGAGATTCTGAATCCACAGTGCCCATTCCCTTACCTGGGACTGAACTTCCTTGACGTGCAAGCCTGACCCAAGAACGTGGTCAAAGCAGCCTCTCAGCCACTGTCCTCCTTATCTGCACTGGGAGGCCGTTAACTCCCAGGACCCAAGCAGAAGGCAGTGGGGTGGGTATGGGTAAGCTTGGGTTTCAAGCCTGACAGTAGTTGTGTCTCTCAGGCAAGTAACTCTCAGTGTCCTCATCTACAAAGTGTTGACGGTGATAATAATAATACCTACTTCAGAGGGTCATTGTGAGGATTAAATGGTGCTTAGCCCAGCAGCTGGCACATCGTAAGCTCATAATAAATGTTAGATGCAGCTGTTAATACCCAGCAGGCTTCCGCCCTGTTGCCTTGGCAAGGGCACTGCATTGTGCTTTGCAGGACTCACTCAGCCTTCTCCTCTGAGCACTCTATCCTTTAGCACCCTGACCACAGACCCTCCAGAGCCTCTGCACCAGTCATTTTACTAGACTTTACAAAACAGGATCAGAGGACATCCTGCCAGCATGCATGGGTTTGCCTGCCCACCAGTCCATGGGCTTGCCCAGCTCTCCACGGAACTAAGGGGTTCAGGACTTGAATCGCCCACATGAATGGCAAAAGGTGAGTAAGCAAAACTAATGCACCCTTTGTCACTGTGGTTAGTCTAAGAGAAAGAAATCCTTTGATGGCCGAGGGACAGCCCTTGGTTCTAACCTCTGTTCTGGCCAAATCCCAGTGTGGCAGGAGCCTTGTCTGCTTACTGCAGTGGAGACCTAAGATCTACCTGGGAAGAAATGTGATTGAAGACTGGCCCAGCCTCTCATGTCTCTTCCCTCTCCTCTCCCCTAGGGAATTTTAATATCAAAATGCTGGTTTAATGAAGGCTACCAGAGAAAGCTGGGGTAGCAGCAACTCTATGGCCCTTTGATAGAAAAGGGAGCTGACAAAATGTCCCCTGGGCATTATTTTCAAGTTGCTTTATTGAAGCTTCCAGAGCAGTCAAGCAATTATTTCTTTGCAAAACCCAGGGAAAGCTTGAGAGGTAGACTCCCTTAGAAAACAGGACTCATTCTGCAGAAAAGAAGGAAAGAGATGAGCAAAGAGCATGAAGGTTCAATTGGAAAGGAGTTTATAGATGATCCATATTTTACAGATGAGGAAATCAAGCTTAGAAAGATGAGGTGAGCTCCCCAAGGTCACACAGTCAGTCAGAAGCAGATATGAATTAATAATAGAAATAATACATCAGCTAACATTTATCAAGAGCTCACCATGCTCCAGGTATGGCATTGA
This sequence comes from Dasypus novemcinctus, assembly GCF_030445035.2. Classification (NCBI taxonomy): domain Eukaryota; kingdom Metazoa; phylum Chordata; class Mammalia; order Cingulata; family Dasypodidae; genus Dasypus; species Dasypus novemcinctus. The sequence goes on from NC_080675.1 coordinate 44,418,879, forward strand.
GGGCTGTACATGGATGACTAGCTCTGTGACCTCGAGCAAGTTATTTTACCTCTATTGCCTTGGTTTCTCTACCTGTGAAATCGGGATAATAATAATTGCTACCTCAACCTTATAGGGTTATTGTGAGGATTAAATGAGTTCTCCTTGTAAGTAAGGTTCTTAGAATACTGCCAGGCACACAGTAAGTACAATCAGTGTTAGTTCTAACTACTACTACTGTCCCAAAATGATTATCAATATTCCTTTTTTCAGGTTGACACCAGGGAAGAACAAAGAAGATATTGCCTCCTAGAAGAAGGACCAAAAGCCTGTGGCCAATTCAAAGAAAAGGGCAATGCCTTCACCAGTCAAAATAAGCATGGACAATAACTCTTGGTGAGATGGCAGCTGTGACCTCCCTCCTCCCTTCCCCTCAGCACACACAGGAGGGCAGGAACGACACCTGCCAGGAAATGGGGGGCTCTAGCCAAGCAGCAGCCACCCCATATCCATTCCAGGCAGAGTAGAAGCCACAACTGGCCAAAAGGGAGATGGCAGCCAAGGAGGCAGTGGACCGAGGGAGGCTAAAGCAGACCCCTATGAAGAGTAGAGCCAGGAGGAACTTAGTGGTGGTATAGAGGACGACAACTCCGAGGACCACAGTACTAGGAGGAAGCTGCAGATGCTTTATGAGCCAGAGGGACAAGACTTCCCACTGGAAAAGCTTACCACAAGTAGGCCAGTAAGGAATCTAACAAAGATGGCCAAGAAGACAGACTTTAAAGAAAATTCAGGCAATTTGACAGGAAAATTTACATTTGTCTGTGAATTTATAGTGTTACCTCACTTATCAAAACATTTTTTTCAGTATACATCTCCTCAGAATGTTTTTCTTGATACCTGTTTCAGTAGCCTGCTTTGGGGCCCATTGAGGACTTAAATGGTTAAATACTGGACGGGGAGAAGGTGGGTCCCTGAGGACATGGACATGTGTCCAGGGTCTGCAGTGTTTTGTACCTGGGAACCCTTGGATTTCAGGAGTCAGGTCTATGGTAAAATTATATAAAGAAAGCTCTCTCTCACACACACACAAAGGGGTGGTGGTGTGGAATGAGTTTTTCGCATGACCCAACTCCCACTGAGTTGGGCACGTGGGCATGTGGAGCACAGTGTGAGAAAGGATGCTAAGGCTCTATCCACAATTAGTGAAAAGGTTTGCCAGGATCTTTTCAGTTGGCGATGTCTTTTAGGAGCACTGGAAGAGGCGATGGGACACTCACACCTACTCTGGGCCACACCAGACCTGCCATCATCTTTTCACCTTTATGTGCTAAGTAAACAATGCCTTACTGTTCTCCAAACTTGTTCTCTACCCACCTATTTCAACTGTTCATACTGTCCACATGCATCTCCCATAAGTTCTAGGCTACACATCTACTCAAGTTCCATCTCCTCCCTAAAAATGTCCTCATTCCCCCAGGTTGAACATCTCCCTTAAATGCCTCAATGTGTAGTCCCTCTCTAATGGCACACCTCACTGTCCATGAACAACTTGAAAGCAGCAGCCATAGGGTTTGTCCAGTGTTGTACACACAATAGACAAATATTAGTTGAATGAATGAATATTTAAATGCAATATGTGTCTCTAAAAAGGATGCTATCCATTGGCTATTTTTCAAATAGGTTAATAAAATAAGTATCATAATTGAATCATTGGCTAATTATTAGCAATCAAAGCTATCATAGAATTGCAAGCTGAGTTCTGACCTTCCTGCCCTTTCCTTTATTCTAAAACACTGGGAATTTTATCAAACATTCCAGTCCCTTCTCTTACTCAGTTCCCTAAGAGCACATGTGTGGAGGGTAATTACTTGAACCCCTCTGGGGCCTGTACTCTACTGAGGCAGACAGCGAAAGTTTAGAGAGCTGTCTTGGCAGCATGATGCCATTTGGGGAATTTATGCTGATTTTGTTGCAGATGGCCTGTTGTTTCAATTTGCCTCCTACAAATTCATGTTTATTGTTCTCCCTCTCGTTTTCAAGGCTCAAAAATTAATTGACTCCGAGCGCCCCCAAATTAAAGGGAAAAAAATACAAACCCTATACAAATACATTAAAAGTTTGGTAGTAGATTTTGAACTTTGAGCATTGATTTAAAAGGGGCTACCTGTTGATATCACCTGTGTATCGCCCTGCAGTATAATAAAAATTAAGCTGGTCTTTGTTCCCAGTTACTGGAGAAGAAACCTCTGAATCTTTGGAATTTCCTGTAGCAAGTGTGTCTTTTGTTTCTCATGGTGGGCCCAGGAGTATTCCTGGTAGAGGGTGGGGCCAGCTACACCTATAATCTTAGGGTGGCCACCCTAGAAAGACTGGTCATATAATTGGGGGCTTTGAGCCACATCATATGAGGCCACCTTCCCAACCTCTGGGAGGGGAGGAGGGACTGCAGATAGAGTGTAACCACGTGGACATTGATCCTATCAATCATGCCCTATATAATGAGACCCCATATAAACATAGGACCCTTGAAGCTCAGGTTGGCTTCCATGACTGAGAAGGTACATCACTGTGCTGAGAATGTGATGAGTTCTGACTCTCAGCAGAGAGGACACAGAAGCTTGCATTTGAGACCTTACCAGACCTCTCCTTATATGTCTCTGAGGTTCTTACTTGTATCCTTTTACTATAATAAAGCTATAGGCACACATACAGTGCTTTCAGTAAGTTCTGTGGGTGACTAGTGAATTATGGAACCCAAGGGGTGGTGGGAACCCCTAAATTTGTGGCCAGTTGGTCAGAAGTGTAGGTGAGCTGGGCCCCCAGACTTCCAGCTGGTGTCTGAAGGGGAATCTTGTTGAAGGTTGCCCTTAACGTGAGTAGTCAGGCTTAACTCTGGGGAATTAGTCAGAATTTAATTGATTGAGTTACCACAGTATTACAGTTAGCATCAGAAGTTGTTGAAGAAGTTTCTACAGCCCTTTATAGGTCCAGAGTAGAGTCCCGTGATCGCCTTACCTGACTGGGTCTCAAAGTCCACTGGGAGAATTTTTTTCTAAAAGTCCATGGAGATTCCTGGGCCCCAGCCTATGAGATTCAGATTTAGTTGGTCTAGAATAAGGGATTGAAATACATATTTTAGGAAAAATTTTCCAGGCAATTCTGGTATACAGGTATGCTTGGAAGTCATTGATACGGAGGAGGGGATGTGTGGAGATTACGGCTGCTGTAAGGATGCAGGGGGCACTGGGCCTGTCCCCCTGGCCTGGGTGCTGGCCTGGCATGGACGGGGCCAGGTTCCTTCAGGACAGTGGCTCTCCAACGCAGTGTGCTAGAAGGATCTTCAGGAGAGACGGCTGATCAAGTAGATTCTCAGGCTGGGCACCCTCATTGGGAGGCAGGAGGCTTGTGGGGCTTGGGAATCTGCGTTTAGTAAGTCCTCCACGGGAACCTGCTGCAGGTGGTCTAAACCAGACAGGGAGCACCCCTGCCTCTATAGATCTGGGTCCAAGCTTAGCTGTGGGGGTGCCCCCTACCAAGCACTGGGAGCCTTTAAGGACGACCCCGTGAGCCTCTCCCACTGCTGCAGCACACCCAGCAGCCTCCCTAACGGGCCCACCCTGACCACAGAGAGGGCTGAGAGCACCCACAGCCCTGCAGCAAGCCCTCCGTTCTGAGACATACAGGACTTTCTTTGCCAACAGGGAGAGAAACACCAGAGTCGCAACAGCCTCTCTCACCCTCTCACCAACGATTACTCAGCCTGCTGTCCTCTCCACAAAGGCGCAGAGGATCAGGTTGCGAGAGAGAAATGCGAACATGCCCCACCTCTCAGAGCCCTCTCCTCCATCTGGTCTCCTCTCTTCACTGCCACCAAAAGTTGTCTCTCCTGGCTCTGACCTAGACTGATTTGTCCTCACTGCAGAGCCTCCATGCTACTTGTAAGCGCCGTGAGCATTCAGCAGGGCAGTCAATTCTGGGGAGCCACTTTGGGCAAAACCAGGCCTATCTCTCCTGATAGGCCCAGGCCCCCTGCCATGCCTCGCCCTGCCCCAGGCCTGCTGTGGACCAATGACAATCACAGAGCCTCCCCACCATGGGCTGGACCCTGGAACCAAGGAGCTCAATAAGGCCCAAGTCTTGATCTCAAGATTCTCACGGGAGTTTTGTGGGAGACAAGAAAGTCACCAGTGGAGTTGGAACAGGCACTTGCAGGGACGGAGTGTGGTGGGAACCAGGCGAGCACCCACGACCCCAGTTGAAACCACCCCATGCTCCCACTCCCTCTCCTGGGGCAACAGAGCGGCCCTGGCTTCCCTCTCCCTGGAGCCTCTGCACACTTTCTGACGTGACACTGACTTAGCCCATTGCATGCAACTCTGCGCTCCCCTCCCTCCCACTGGTTAGCACCTCACCACTGATCAGTGGCCCTTGAAGGCAGAACACTGCCTCTTTGTTGTCGGTGATGGCAGAGCGCAGTGGGTCATAGCTGTGCCTTTTGCGCCAGGCAATCTGGGCTCCAATCCCTGCTCCAGCATTTATGTCTTTAGGTAAGTTATCCAGCTTTCCTACTCTGCAATTTCCTCCTCAAAAGTAGGAATAATGTTACTCAATTCATATTGGTGAGAAAAAGTACAAATGAGATGATACATGAAAAAGAGTTTAGTGTCTGGTGCACGGGAAGTGCTTACCCAGTGTTCGCGGTGATCGCTTGAAAAAGTCACCCTCTCATTCCAGTGGTGGGAATTTCAGGCTTGGGAAAGAGGGGACACCACCGTCACAGGCCAGTGCAGGAGGGTTGCAGGAAAACAGGGACCTTGAGGCTCCCTTCATACCCCACCTTGCCAAGGGCCCTGCTTCCTTTCTGCCTCGGTCTCTCTGTAGAGCCTTGCTCCCAGCAGCAGGGGTGGATGCAAGAGTGCCCCCTTCCTAAAGGAGGGCCAAGGCCAGCCTGGCCCCAAGCCGCTCCACCAATCAGGTGCCGTGGTTAAGCTCCTGTGCAAGGGTAGGAGTCAGCCCCCCTGCAGCTCCAAGCCTCAGCAGGCATAAGTGGTCCTGGAGTGCTGGAGACCAAGCTCCTCTCCACCAGCACCCATAAACCCTCCTCAGAGAAGTCTGCCAGGCCCCAGCCTCTGTGCAGACAGGGGCTCAGCAGGGTGGGCAGTGAGGACAGGGGAGGAGAGAGCCTGCCAACAGGCCCGAGGATGTGTCTGATAGACCACTGGCCAGAAAACATCATTAGGCAGCATAACCAGTGTGTGATGTTTGTCATCGCAACATCTCCCTGGCTTCTAAAAGTCTGGCCACAGTTAGAATAAGCCTCATTTTGACTCTCCAAAGTAGGTTGTTTTCTCAGGAGTCATCCCATAGCCTTCTTTACCTTCCATAGCCTTGACTGATGGACAGCCTTGGAATTCCTACTCACAATAAGTTCTTCTGGGCTTGGTAGACAGATTCTGCCTTGTCTACTCATTGCTAAGAGAGTTTTCGGTGTGCTTGATGGCAAACTTGGGACTTGGCTCTATTTGTTGACTTTTTTTTTTCTGTTGATGCATAAACTATTCCACTCTATGTATGTGTGTCTCTTAGCTATTGCTGGGTAGCAAACCAACTTGACATTTAGTTTAATCAATAAGTATTGATTATTGGTTGCAAGCTTCCAGGTCAGCTGGGAAATCTTCTGGTCTCAGGCTGGGCTCACTTATGCATCCACAGTCAAATGAAGGTTGAGTAGGTGGCTCTACTTACCTTGGCTCCCTCACATGTTTAGGGTTGGCAGCTTGTAAGATGATCTCTAATGGCCTCAAACTGGGACAATCTGGGATCGTCTCCTTGTAGTCTCTACTCTTCGAGCAGAGAACAAGCAGAGAGGCTTCTGAAGGCCAAAACTCTAAAACAGCATGCCATCATTTCTGCCACGTTCTACCAGTCAAAGCAAGTCACAAGACCAGTCTGGATTCAAGGGTGGGGGAGAGATTCCTTTTCTTCATGGGGAAAGCTGCAAAGCCCTGGTAAAAACATGTGAAGGTGGAGTTTCTCTTTGGAGCCATGAAAAAGTTTTAGAAATAGTGGTGATGGTTGTACAACAATGTGAGTGTAATTAATGCCACTGGATTATTCACTTAGAAGGGGCAAACTTTATGTTTTATATATATATTGCCACAATAAAACCAAATTTTCAAAGGGTATAGGGAGTAGGAGAAACAAAGCCATTTCTGTTAGCAATTTAGCAAAATGTAGGAAGAGTCAGCGCTGTGAAACAACTTTTCTTAAAAGCCATTAGAACTGGAAGCGGACTTGACCCAGTGGTTAGGGCATCCATCTACCACATGGGAGGTCCTCAGTTCAAACCCTAGGCCTCCTTGACCCGTGTGGAGCTGGCCCATGTGCAATGCTGATGCGTGTAATGAGTGCCGTGCCATGCAGGGGTGTCCCCCGCATAGGGGAGCCCCACGCACAAGGAGTGCGCCCCGTAGGGAGAGCCGCCCAGCGAGAGAAAGTGCAGCCTGCCCAAGAATGGCACCGCACACATGGAGAGCTGACACAACAAGATGACACAATAAAAACAACAACAGAAGTGGACAAAGAAGAAGACGCAGCAAATAGACACAGAGAACAGACAACAGGGCGGAAGGGAGGGGAGAGATAAATAAATAAACAAATAGCCATTAGAACTAATTTCCAGCTATGTTAATGCCTAGTGAGTGAGTGAATGAATGACTGACTTTTCATCCTTCAGATTTGGATTTAAGCAACCACAGTTCCATCCCCAATCCTGCATAGCTCAGGACTTCGAGTCCCGATGCCTGAGCCGCTCCATTTCCTCATTAGGTATTTCCATTGCAAGTGAAGATCCCTTACCTCAGGGCTTTTCCCAGGCCACCTGGGTGAAGTCAGGTCAGCAGGAACACAGTGCAGGCATTGTATCCCAATGCCAGGAAGATGCCCCGAACAGCACAGAGCCCAGGGGCATAGTAGGACCCCTCCCTGGGGCTTTGGAGCTCTTGACGTTGCTGAGCCTGGAGAGTTAATACACAGCCATGTTCTTTTTAAAAACAAGAAGCACCAGTGAGGCTAACAAGGAAACGTAGAATATAAATATGAACCGTACCTGGGAACATGATCCTAATGCCAGCCCCAGGAGAGAAGCTGAGTTGCCAAAGCAATGCCAGCAAGGCAGGGAACGGCGAGGCTGGACTCCAGAGGCTTCCGCACTCTCTACCTCTCTCCCACAACCACGGAACCAGAGGTTCTGCAGCTATATGATTCCTCACTTGCACACTTCAGTGTCTCACTTTTGAACGGTTGGCTCTCCAGGTTTCTGTTAGAACTTCAAATGTCCTGTGTTCAGTGTTCCAATGTGAATACAGACTTTTAATCGTGGGGATGCAGGATGGCTCCATCTAAAAGACACAAGCCCTTAATGTACAAAATGCCAGGCCTTGGAGGACCTGAGCCACCCAAACTCTTTTCCTGCCTCCATGGTCCTTTACCCTCAGTCCAGCCCAGCATGGCTCTTCCCACGGCTTCTAATGGAACCTGATGACAGCATATGTCTCTTGGGTATACAGTTTATTTGTACCCTAAGAGCACCCCTGCAATCTGTGCAGCTCTGAGTCTAGAATGCCTATCTTTTTCCTTTCTAAAAAGCCAGTTGGGCAGCAGCAAAGCCCCTCTGCCTTGCTTTTATCTGTAACATCTGTCTCTTGCATACATTATACACAATCCCCTCACCCTCCATGTTACTCTGATCAATTTGTTCTTTTCAGAAACAAGATTGTGGTTTAAAAAAAAAAAAAAAGCCCAAATACTAAATAATTAACTCAAGAACATCTTCCAAGAAAAATACAAGAATTCAAAAGAGTAATCTTCCACTTGAATGATTCGGGCCTCTATTAATTATAACTTTTTATTCATTGTGATTAATGATTGCTAGGATGACATTTAGAAAGAAAGTTGGGAAAGAATAACAAGGGAAACTTATCCTTATGATAAAATCTAACCGCGGAATAGTGTCTCCCAGGGGAAATGGCAGAACTTCATTTCAGGATTCTCTTAAAACCGGTCCTCACAAAGCGTGGGAGAATATGCTAGAATGAGCAATTGTCCTCTAGGGAGAGTCTAGAAATGACCTAAATAGTTCCTTACAGCCCTGCTCTCTGACGTGATTGACAGCTGTGATAATGGTGGTGACAACAGCAGTAATAAAAATGTATAATACAAATTAGGAGAGAAGTTTATTTTATTTTTAATTACATGATTGCTACCAGCATAACAACTTGATAGAAAGGAGCCACTGGTGAGCAATTAATGATTGGTGGTTTTGTCCTGGGGAGATTTTCTTCCCTGCTTTTCGTATTTGGATCTATTTTGTTTTCTCCATGGGCTAGATTAAGGGATAATTTGGCTCGCCTACTAAACGGAACATAGAATGTGTCACATAATTCAGACGGGGGCCTATGATTCAGGAGGAAACACTCTAGAGAGACAAACTTTATTATGTGTTAGAAGGTGGTACAGTTTTGTGTTGCCTTATCCTGAGTGGTAAGGAATTATCTTTAACTCAGTGCCCCTGAGAACGAGATGTTCCAGGTCTATCCGGCATTTAGCGGCAAATGTTGCAAATAAGCGGCAGTTTTCAAATAAACACCTCAGCTCAGCAGCTCCAACCTCCGCCCAGTGTCCTCTCAAGGTCCCCATCTTTCCCTGGTTTCTGGGGGTTCCCTGCCCTACTGCAGCCTGCTGGGAATCCAAACTTGCAGGGCTGTCCCTTGAGGCTGCATACCCCAGCACAGCGCCACCAGCAGCTCCTGAGGGATTTGGCTACTCAGGCACCACCCCTGTCCAGCAAGGAATGGAGCCAGGAGGCAGGAGCCAGCATCCAGGGTCACTGCTCACCCAGAGACATGGCTCACCCGGCTGTCCCAGTTTAGACTCTGCCATCACATCCCAGGCTGTGGAAGACACACCTAAGCCCCATCAGGACATGGCTCCTTCAACTCACACACCTGCAGTCAATTTGCCAGGGACACACCCCTAGTCCCTGAACAGGCCCCCTCCAACCCATCAGATGTAAACTCCCTGCTACTTTAACTTGGCGTTTGGACCACTTGCTAAACCAGCATAGTACCCGCCACAGTTCCCACGGCCCAGTCAGCAGAGGCACCACCTCCTCTCTTAATGGATTTCCTCCCTCTTGTCATTTCCTGGTTGAAGCTGTCAGACTGGTTTTCTAGCTTTGCAATTCAATGTGTGTGCGTGTATGTGTGTTAGATGATGGGACTAAGGGGGCAAGATTAACAAGGAAGCTGTGAGCTCCCTGCTCTTTTCTCCCAGGCTTCTCAGCCCTTTTAAAACTAGGTGCCTGCAGATAGAGGTAAGTTCACCAAGCCCCAAATGCTGGCAAGTGTGTGTAAAATAACCTACAGGGAGATTCATTTGTGCTGGTTTTGCTTCAGTGTGAGTCAAAGAAAGAGGGCCATTCATCCCTCTTGCATCCCAAGAGGCCCTTGTGTTGGGCACGTGGGCTCCCTAGTCTCGGGGGAATTTCTCCCAGCCCTTGCAGTTCAGAGCTATAGCCAGAAGTTGCAAGTGCCCAGAGACAGCCATGCACATGCACACATGCCCTGCCCACCCACCCCCACACACATACACATACACACCCCATAGGTGCATTTGGCTTGGGCGATTAGGTCAATCGAGGAAGGCTAGTGCAGGGAGCAAAATGGGGAGAACAGCCTATTCCAGGAAGAGAGGTGGGTGATTTCCTCAAGGCTGGAGGTAGGAAGGGATGAGGGTGTCTATAAGTGCCATAGATGTGTGTTTCCCCTTCCACACAGCACCCAGAGGTGGCCAGACCTCTTTCTGAAGGGGTAGCATGAGTAGATACCCAGGAGCTGGACATTAGGCCTGGGAGCATAGGAGCCTCAGATCCTGCTTTATCCAAAGACAGTGGGCTACCCCCTTCCTCTGTCCTTTCTTTGGCAGTGACCCTAAGGGTGTGGTGACCAGAGGCCCTGCCTATGTCCTCAGGGAGAGGTGGAGTTAACCCATAACCTAACTTGACTTCTTACAGCTGGTAAGTGGGAGCTCAGAGGCAGATTCAATTTTCTTTACAACAAAATAATGTAACAGTCATTATGCCGGAATGTTGTGAAGAAATCAGGGGAGCTATGACATTTAACTTCACCCACCAACAGAATCAATCTTAGACCTGAGTGCAGCCAGCGTATCCCATTACATGATGACACTAATTTTTCAGAACCCAAACCTAGATGGCAAATAGAATTCCAGAGTCTTTTTTTTTAACAAATCAATTTTATTGATGCATATTAATAAAGTATAAATCCATCCAAAGTATACAATCAGTTTTGGTATAATCACATAGTTGTGCATTCATCATTTCAATTGTTCTTAGAGCACTTTCATTATTCCAATAATAATAATGATAATAACAAAACCAGAAAAACAAAATACTCATCACCTCTCCATCTCTTATGCTTCCCCTGCTGTACATAGCTGCTATTAATATTCTGTTTCTGTCTCTCTAGTGTATTTGTATTTATATTTTGTAAAAACAGTCTTATATATGCACTATTACCCATATTCATATTTCACATAAGATTTCACTATGTTATACAGTCCCATGTTACATTTTTTAGTTTTCCTTCTAATAATATATGTCCTTAGGCTTTTCCTTTCAACCACTGTTATATCCATGTAAGAGCTCTGCTAGTTACAAGCACTATGATGTATTTCTATTCATTTCCAAAGATTTACAAACAGAATAACCCTCAGCTTTCCATTCTCTACCCTCATTCTATTTTCTGGTGACCTATATTCTAACTATTAACTCCATGACTTTACACAATATATTCAATTCATAAAGGCACAATCATACAGTATTTGTCCTATTGCATCTAGCTTGCTGCATTCAACATAATCTCCTCCAGGTTCATCCATGTTGTCACCTGCTTCATGACTTCATTTCTTCTTACAGCTGCATAATATTCCACCATGTGTAAACACCACAATTTGTTTATTCATTCATTGGTTGATGGGCACCTGGATTGTTTCCATCTTTTGGCAATTGTGAATAATGCTGCTATGAACATCGGTTTGCAGGTATCTGTTCATGTCATTGCTCTCAGTTCCTTTGAGTATATACCTAGTAGTAGAATTTCCGGGTCACATGGCAAGTCTAAATTCAATCTCCTTAGTAACTGCCAAACAGTCCTTCACAGTAGCTGTACCATTCTACATTCCCACAAACAGTGAGTAAGCCTTCCTCACTTACTCTCCACATCCTGTCCAACACTTGTTTGAGCGGCCAGTTGAATAGGTGTGAAATGATTTCTCATTGTAGTTTTGATTTGTATTCCCCTAATCGCTAATGATGTTGAACATTTTTTCACTACTTTTATTTGTATTTCTTCTTTGGACAACTGTCTATTTGAGGCTTTTGCACATTTTTTAATCAGTAGTTTGTCTTTTTATTTTTGGGTTGTAGTATCTCTTTATGTATCTTGGATATAAAAAGATATCAGGGGAAGCAGATATGGCTCAAGCTTCTGGGTGCCCGCCTACCATGTGGGAGATCCCAGGTTCAGTTCCTGGTGCCTCCTAGATAAGATGAGCAAGACAGTGAGCTGGTGCAACAGGCTGGCACAGTGAGCTGATACAATAAGATGATGCAACGAGGAGACACAAAGAGGAAACACAATGAGAGACACAGCAAAGTAGGGAGCGGAGCTGGCTCAAGTGATTGAGCACCTCTCTCCCATGTGGGAAGTCCCAGATTTGGCTCCCAGTGCCTTCTAAAGAGAAGGTGAGCAGACACAGAGTGTACAACAAATGGGCACAGAGAGGAAGCGGGGGGGGTGGTGCAGGAGAAATAAAATAAATATTTAAAATGCATATATCTATTGCCACTTTTTAAAAAAGGTATCAGATATGTGATTTTCAAATATTTTCTCCCATTGAGTTGGCTGCCTTTTCACCATTTTGACAAAGTTCTTTCAGGCGCAAAAGTGTTTATTTTGAGGAGGTCCCATTTATCTATTTTACCTTTTGTTACTCATACTTTGGATGTAAGGTTTAAGAAACCACCACCTACCACAAAATCTTGAAGATGTTTTCCTACATTTTCTTCTAGGAATTTTATGGCTGTCACTTTTTATATTTAGGTCCTTGATCCATTTTGAGTTAATTTTTGTATAAGGTGTGAGATAGGGGCCCTCTTTCTTTCTTTTGGATACAGAATCTATCTTCTCTCTCTTTTTTTAAAGATTTATTTTATTTCTTTCTCCCCTCCCCCCCACCCAGTTCCCCCTGTTGTCTGCTCTCTGTGTCCATTTGCTGTGTATTCTTCTGTGTCTGCTTGTATTCTTATTAGGTGATTCCAGGAACTGATTCTTGGACCTTCCAGAGTGGGGGAGAGGCAATTACTCTCTTGTACCACTTCAACACCCTGTTCTGCTACATCTTTGTATTTGCTCTCCTCAGTGTCTCTTGTTGCATCATCTTGCTGCACCAGCTCTCCACGTTGGCCGGCTCTCCTGCGTGGGACGTCACTCCCACGTGGGCCAGCACTCTGCATGGGCCAGCTTGCCCTCACCAGGAGGCCCTGGGCATCGAACCCTGAACCTCCTATATGGTAGATGGGAGCCCAATTGGTTGAGCCACATCCATTTCCCCAGAATCTATCTTCTTGAACCCTGCTGCCTTCCCTCCTTCCTCTCTCCTTCTTGCCTACTTAAGTGGGGCTTGCTGGGCCTAGGAGGGAGGGTGGCTGGAGAGGCACTAGCCTTCCAGAGATGGGGAAAGCATTCTAGCCCTAAATTCTTTCCCTCATCTTCCTTGCCCAGTCTTGCTCAGAGTGTACTATCAGTGGGGATTGTGAGTGATTTATTGCCAATTTCTCTCTTTCCATCTCTGAGAAGCCGGATCAGCCCACTTCCCTCTGCTACACCACCTTTGCTGGGCTGCCTGGGCTACAATCATTTATGGTTTCTCTTATGCCAGGTAATAGAAACCTTTCTAAGTTGTTTCCAGGTGGTGTGCTGTCTGTTGGGTGGCTGTATGCTCCTGAAGAACAAGAACCAAGTCTTCAATGGCACTGATATGTCCAGTCACTCTATTTAAGCAGGTCTCTATCTCTAATGCCCAGGGCCACCTTAGGTACACTGTACCCACTCGCCTGCAAGAATATGGTATCTGGGGCCTGGAATTAAACCCTCACTACCTCCCCACCCTCACTCCCTTTGCCTTTTCTGCTTAAAGTCAAGGTTATACCGCCTCCTGAGCCCTGTTTAAGAGGAGTTTGGGAACTCAAAAGTGCCGTAAATCATTGTATTGTGGACAGAACCGAATTCAAGAATGGAAGCAGCCACCCAGCTTTAGTCTATTAAGACCCGACTTGCTTGGTTTGGTACTATAAGTAAACAGTTTTCTCAGCTGGGATGGATTTATTGCTCTGCCAAGGACTTGCACAGTGAACTGGACAAGCCTCTGAATTCCTTTTTGCTCCTGGGTTCCTTCATTAAAAAGGCAATAAAATAATCTACTTTGCTAAAAATAAAACAAAACAACATGGCTCTCTTCTGATGCCATGCATCTCCTTTCCCTTTAACTAAATTCTCAGTCTGGGATTTCTTGCCAACCCATTTCTCTGAAGATGGTGTGCTGAGGGGAGGGGAGACTGAGCCTAAAATGACACCCAGGCTCCCCCAAAATGTTTTCCAAGCGCTTTAAATACAAGCATCCCAGGGAAGAAAGCGACAGACCAGGGATTTCAGTAATTAGATTTCCTGGAATTAACTAACACATTCCATGCTGAGCAGCTCAGGGTAAGCAATGGATTCTCAGCTCATCTGCATTAATTAACAGCCTTTTTAAACACCTGACCCATTTATGGCAGCGAATCCCAGGTAACACCTTGTAGCTATCCCACCCTGGTGCCTTTTTAAAAGAATCATAGGCTCCCCGCAATGGCATCTGCCTTCTGCACCTAATTCCGCTCTCCCTCCCTCTCATGCTGGTCAAGCCAAACTGAGAAACCCTGTGAATTAAATAAGAGAGAGTAAATCAGAATTTGTAGGGTCGATTTCACCACCTCTGTGGCCAGACGATGCCCCCACCCCACACCCCAAACCAGCACTCGTGAGTCTGTTGGTTTGGTCCTTTTTCCTCATCTTCCTCTTATTCCCGCCCAACAGCCCTGCTCCTCGGCGCTCCGCTTTCTTCACCAGGCGACCTGCGCGGATGCCCGCCACTGAAACGCGGTGGCTTTGGCGTTTTCACAGGTGTCCCGCGGGCATGACAGGAGGCCCCCGCTAGGTGCCGCCGTCCCGAGAGGACCCCGGGGACCTCCCCTCTGGCAGACTGGGCATCTGGAACGCCGTCTTCCGGCGGCATCTGCTGCCACTTCTTAGTTCCCAGCGGGCATTTCCTGCACTCGGTCTGTTACAGCCGCCCTCCTCCAACACCTCTTGTGGGGACAGATTCCTTGGTCAGAGAGAGGGAGCCGTCCGCCCCCCGGTTCTATGGCAATAACCCTGTTTGCGCAGGTGCAACGCGGCCCAGCCCACCTGCCGCCGGAGCCTGGGGCCAGCACAGATGAGATCTGACCAGAGCATCCCTCTTCTCTGGGCACTGGGACTGGTTCACTTTGGGTGTAACATGGGTATCGCCAGACAGAGGGTCATTTTCCTTCTGCTTTGTGAGAACTAAGGGCTTGCGAACCTGAAGTCCCTGAGGAGGGGCAAGGCGAGGATATTTACCATCCCTCAGAGTCAGCTTGAAAATAAATCCACACTGAGGAAGGTGGCGCAAAGGGCCAGAGAAAAAGACTGGGGTCTGCAAGATAAACATTTGAATGCCTGCATCACAGGAGCCTAAAGTTAGAGCCACTCGGGGATGTTCTTGCTCCAAGAGCCAATAGTTTCTTTTCTTTTTTTTTTTTTTTAAGATTTGTTTTATTTATCTCCCATTCCCCGCCATTGTCTGCTCCCTGGTCCATTCGCTGGGTGTTCTTCTGTGTCCACTTGCAGCACCAGGAAATTGCGTCTTTCTTTTGCTGCATCCTCTCCCGCATCAGCGACGCCACTTCTGGGCGGTCTGTGCTTTTTCCACTCCTGGGCATGCTCTGCTGGGGCTCCCCTATATGGGGGTGCCCCGGCCTGGTACCCCTTGCGTGCAGCAGTGCTGTGCGTGGGCCAACTCACCAAACAGGTCAGGAGGCCGTGGGTATCGAACCCTGGGCCCTCCATATGGTAGGTGGACACTTTATCCCTTGAGCCATGTCCACTTCCCCCAATAGTTTATTTTCTGCTTAAGCTATTGATGATGGAGTTTCTTCGCTTGCAATTGCTGCTTCACCAATGTACCTCAGACCCTAACCCAGGAGGCATTTCTGTATTATTTAAGATCCTTTCAGTTGCAAGTAACCAAAACTCTATTCAAGTGAACTTACATCAAACACTAAAATGCAAAACAAGGATATGGAGACAACCAGGTCCAGAGACTTAAACAGCATCAGGACATGGCTACTGGGACCATCCTCTCCCTCTCTCTTGATGTGGGCTTAATTCTGTCGGTCTGCACATCACCACGAGGCTGGGTCCTTGGCTGCCAGAGTTCTGGACTTAAGCCATTGCAACCTCATGAAGGGAGAAAAACCCTGATTGCCCTGCCTTGGACCATCCCTGTGGCTGGGGGCCATGGGGCTATGATTGGTCTCTCCCGAGTCACCTCTGTCATCAGAAGAAGGGATGGGGAAAGTGTAGGCAGTGAAAGCAATACATGCCTCGACTTCCTGCTGCAGGAATATAGTGAATCCATTCAGTAAACACCCTTGATAAAGCCCATTCAACTAACATGTCTATTAGAAATAATTTAGTAACCAAACTTTGTATGTTATCACTCTAGCCATAACATTTTTTTGGATACTTTTTTAGACAATAGTCAAGACTTTATGTTAACCAATTATTCTTGTTGGTGTGAAAGACATTCTAATTTTATCTTCATAACATCTGCTGATATATTCAGAGAAATACACCAGCTGATTTTAATAAACAATATGTAAATATTTTGCATGGCTTGTATGCAACCTTTGTTCTCATCATGCAATAACTAAAAGTGGACACTAGAGGGAGGTATACAGAGAGGGTGAGAAAAGGAAGGGACAAAGGTGGGACATATAGATGTATTTGAATGAAGAATGTGTATTGGGTGGATCATTTTGATTCTCATTTTCTGAAGGCCATACTCAAGAGCCTAGCTCCCAGTCCCTGCGTGCACAGCTGGCTCACTCTGGCCATTCATTAACCTGGTAATAAAGCAACCCTGCATTTTATGTGATTGTTTTATTTTTTGTTTTTTGACAAGAGTCATTCACTTTACATTATAAAATTATTTTTAAAATGTATTTGCAGCTTAATTTTCATCGCTTGTTATTCACAGTTCATCTTAAGAGAGGAAGAAGTGGACAGTGTCTGTCCTCAGATCATTCTCTAATGCTGAGCTGCAAGGTAACCTGGCAAACATGCATCCACCTTCTCCTCTGAGATCTAGTTATGTCTGTCCACCTTAAAGACTTCCTGCCCTTCAGCCTACAGAATGAGTATGTGTGTGGGGTGCAGTGGGGGAAGAACGGGTACATGCGTGTATTTCCAGGAGCTGAGGAGGAGTGTGGATGGACAGGTGAAGGACAGATCCATCAGGAGGCAGAGGGCAAGAAAGAAGGCAGGAGAATTCAACCTACTTAGAAATATAACACATGATTCATGTAACATTAATTTAGTTTATTTGCAAAGAGACCGGCACACACCTCATGCTTGCCTCTGAAAAAAAGCTCATTATCAATCTCCCTCCCACTCCACCCCTCTTCACACTCAATACTTGTATCATGCATTCCAGTTTTCAAAGTGATTTCATATACATTATCTTATTTGAGAGGCAATGTGGTGTAGCAGAAAGAAAACTAAGCTCCACTAAGAGAACCTGAGTCGTAGTCTGGACTTTTCGGCTAGAGGCCAATAACCTTGTATGAGATACTTAACCTGTCTAGGCAGTCGTCCTCATATGTGATATGTAACATGCCAGGAATTCAATTCTAAATGGTCTTTCAGCATTTGTGCTATTTGCTGGGCTTAAAAACTACAAATAACAAAAAACAAGAGTTGCCTTTTAGGTAGGACAGTGAAGTCTAGTGCATCTATTTCCCTTGCTATGTTCAGTTTCCATTTCATTCCAAGATCCTACTAAACTCAGGTGGTTGCCTTTGGGTTTCAACACTGCAGGGGAAGGTGTAAATCTAAATAATAATAAAAGCCACTGCTTTTATTGGACTTTTATTTTGTAAGTTGATGGAAACATTTCATAAACACATTAGGTTTTGTAACCCAATCTTGGTACTTCCTGAGTCCCGGAGGGGCTGTTCCACTACTTGGGAGTTCCCTGGCATCTGCATTACTCCTCCAAGGCAAAAGGAGCAAATGCTCTCAGTGAAGCCAGAATCGTGTTTTTTATTAGAAAGAATTCACACACATTTACAGGTGTAAGTACATACATGCACAAACATACTCTTTTATCATAAAATTATAGTTTAGAATTCAAGAGACCATCTCTTGTTTTTTGTTATTTGTAGTTTTTAAGCCCAGCAAATAGCACAAATGCTGAAAGACCATTTAGAATTGTGAAGAATTTTTAACCTACTGATTATTTCTTACTTTTTTTTTTTCGTCTTAATACTGGCTTGTCTGTGTCATTTTCCTTAAATAATGCAAGGCAATTCCTGTCCCCTGCCTCGAAGAAATCCTTTAACTCTCTTGCCTAGTTCTTTTTAAGTGTCCTTAAATGCACTCCTGGCTTCTCATCTTTGTCTCTATTTATCAGATACAGGCTCAAATTAAAGAAAATAAATCAGAGACAGACTGTAGGAGAGCTTAGAACATGCATCCAGGATGCCCATTCGTGGATGGGAGAGATCCAATTTCACAGACTCTCAGGTCAAGACCTTGGAAAGAGATCCAAGGCCCTCAGAGAGGCCGTGCTGAAAGAGACCATTCCAGAGTTCCCATGGTAGCAGGGTAACCTGGCTAAGGTACGCTCCCCAAGGCAGTTCACTGAAACAACACAACCCAACTGGAAAGGCAGAGGCAACAGGCAAGGCTGTGCAGAGGGTATTTTAATTCTCAGGTGCCAAGGCTGTACAAGGCTAAATTGAAAGCATCTACATTGGAAGAAGAGCCTAGCACTTATAAACATGAGAAGTTTCAGAAAGTACTTTAGTTAGATCCCAATAGGACCTCTTTCCTCAGAGGAATTCCAACTTCAAGGAAATATTTCATTCAACAATATTTATTAAGCTCCTACAGGCACTCTTGGAGGCAGCAGGGATATATCAGTGAACAAGTCAGGCAGAAATCACTGCTGTCATGGAGCTTATGTCCTTGTGGGGGCAAGAGACAATAAATATATTAAAGGAATGCATTATCTCATATGTTAGATGTTGACAGCTATTGTGGGAAGAAGTAAGATAAGGAGGATGAGAAGTGCTGGGGATCAGAGAAGAAGTGTTTGCAATTTTAAGGAGTGGTTAGGGTAAGCCTCGTTATAAAGGTGACATTTCAGCAAAGACTTTAAAAAGGTGAGGGTGAGAGCCATGCAGGTATTTAAAGGAGGAGCATTCCTGGAAGAGCAGCAGCCTGTGAAGGCCCTGAGACAGTGGTAGTGCATTCATACAGTAGAGATGTGGCTGCACAGCGGGTAGTAAGGAAGTGAGGCCAGGGAGGTAATCAGAGCCGAATTGTATGGAGCACTTTAGGCCACTGGAGGATTTTTAGGAAAGGAGTGAAACGACCTGATTTATATTTTAATAGAATCACTCTGGTGCCTGTGTTGAAATTAGCCTGAAAGGGAAAAGAGGAAAGCAAATAACACCTTTAGGAAGTTATTGCCACATCCATTCAGTGGTTGCTGGTGACTTTGGCCAGGATGGAAGCAATGGAGATGATGAAAGTTACTCTCATCCTAAGTAAAATTTTGAAGGAAATGTCAACAGGATGTGCTACTACATTAAATACGGGATGTGAGAAAGAGGAGTTAAGGATGACTCCAAGTTCATAGAGTTGCCATCAACCAAGAAGGGGGAAGATTGCAAATAATGCAGATTTGGGGGGGGGGGAGGGGATCAGAGGTTTAGATTTGAATATTTAAGAAATCCATTGGACATCCAGTGAGGTTGTCAAGTATCTCCAGCCTGAAGATCTAAATTTTGGGAGTCTTTAGCAAATAGAAGGTAATTAAAGATGTAGATGAGATTATCCAGAACACCAAGGGAGTGGATGGGGCTGGAGAAGATAAATAAGGAATGGGCACTTGAGTGTTAAAATGCTTGGCTAATATTAGGACTTGATTTGGATTAGGTTAAATGTTAAAAATTGTTTAGGGAATCAAACTTGGAGAAAGTGCTTGGTGTAGGTGAGAGGGAGGGCTTGTGCACCCACTGCAGATATTATTTCCCCCAGGGATCACTTTTCCAACCATCTTCCCTTTCTTTGGTTCTCTTAGGTCTACCTCCAGTAGGTATAATTTGATGCAGGGTATCTGCGTGTCTTCTATGAGTTGAAGCATTTCAGGCAAGTACCAAATCTAAAATGCCTGGATTCCTAAGTCTCTTTGTTTTCACTAGGCCTGGTACAATTTTCAATCAAAAGCACATAAACATTCAATGTGCTTATGCAAAAGTAAGCTCAGGATACCCTGCCTGGGCCTTGGTTATCAGTTTATCCACAGAGCTTCTAGCAGACATTTGCTGGAGCCAATGTATTTGTAGTGCTCAGGTCTAAACAGCCCTTACTACTACTTGGCAATTCCAGATCCTTCATTCCCCTTCTTTATTGCTCTGTCCTGGAGCTCTCCCTTCTTGCAGCATCTCCTTAGGATGGTGGGGCCACAATTCACACCTATCCTTCTTGCTTTTGTATCTGGGGAATCCACTGTCAGTTGTATAAGCTGTCCAGTGACCTGAACCAGTTTATTGCTGTGACTGTAGGAGCAACTGGCCTCATTAATCTATCCTCCACCCAACCGTACCATATTGGCCACAGACTGCCTTCTCTCTTAAGGAATTACTTACTTTCTTTAAAAATTATATATGAAAAGACATAGGTTTGCACAGCACCTCCATAGTCCACCTCCCCTGGTAGGTATATCCTAGACAAGGTTTGGGGTTTGAATTAGGCTAACAAACTCATACTACTCCAACGTTAAGTGGTATTTTTATGTTGGAAATGCCCTCTTCAATGGAGCAACCTCTCACAATCTCTTGTACCAATGTCACAGCTGTTTCTACAACGTTCCTCTCTATTGGAAGGATCTCTGGGAGGTGGTCCTGCTGTGTGAGTAGGGTGATGCTCCAGTTCCATCTTGCCTAGATTCCTTGAAAAATGATTTGGAAGCACTTGTGGCCCCATCCCAGAATTACTCCACCTACTTAGCCTTCTGCAGGCCAAACCTACAACAGACTAAAGACAGCAACAGGCTATAAGAAAACAAAAGTCCTAACTTTAATTTACAAGGAAGAGGCTTCCTAAACTAAAGCTTTCCGAATGAAGGCTCCTCTTTCCCAACCTCAGCCTCTCTTTCCCTTCCTCAATGCTCCCACTTCCAGGCAGCCCTTTCTCTGAAGTCCTTAATCCAGTCCTCTTACACTGCTTCCAACAGAAGGAGGGGATGCTGTCATCTCTGACCCTTCCAACATCCTTCAGACTCTAGCACCTCGGTCGTCATCAAAATGTCCTCTCACTGGTTCTCAGGCAGGGTGGGGGGCTTGGAAATGGGCGGGGGGCAGCATTTGGGGAAATCACAATAACTGGGGACCACTTTGGGCATTTAGTGCCTCAGGGCCAGGGATGCTAAGCATCCAGCAATGGTCAGGACAGGCCAGTTCCATCCTAAATGCCAATAATTCCCAATAAGAAATGCTCCAGTCCTGAGCGTGAGAGTGGAGCTGGGTGTCCAGATGGTATGGGGTAAGAGACCAATGCGAGCCACAGCTTATTTTCCCATTGGTTTGCCTAAGATGCAAATATGTTTCTCCAATGTAAACATTAATTTCCCTTACAGAAAACATGGTCTAGTCTTAAATGAAGAAGGCTTCCCCCTTGCTAGTGTGCCCTTGACCTTGCCCCTTGATGACAATAAATCCCAGTGACAACTGCCCTGAACAGCATCTTGTAAAGCACAGGGGGTGGGAGCGCAGGTCTGGAGTTGAACTGCCTGGAATTGATCCTGGCTCTATGACTTAGTAGTGTTACGCTGGGCAGCTTGCTTAACTCAGTTTTGTAATCTGTGAAACAGGAAGGAAAACAGAATCCAACTCATGAGGATAGTATGAGAAAATATATGCAAGGTGCTTAGCCTGGAATGAAATTCCCTCCTAGGGGAAAGGGATATTCCTGTTCGTCCTGTCCCCCAAAGAATCATTATAGGAAACACTTAATAAACCCATAAGTAGATATGTAAGCATTTTTCACATCTCTTGGTTAGTGATTGGGCTCAAAAGAGTAATTCAATACAATCCAAACCAGTTGCTATTTGCCAAAGGTCATGTGGCTTAACAATAGCAGATGACCGTCAGCTTTAATGAATGCCAAGAGCTGTTCCATAATCTCATAATATGCATGCAAGGCGTTGGAAGAATATAAAGCTTTATACAGTTTTAAGGTGATTTTACTACCATGATTCTTATCTCTTCCAGTCAAATCCATTTAAGTAAAACAAGATGTCAACTTTTAACTTATCTGTGAAAATACAAGACAAATCATCACCCTAAACCATTATTTTAGTTTAAGCAATAGTTTTGACCTGCTGTTCCCTGAGATCTTTTGCCATAACTACAACCAAATAGCAAAGTTGATAAGTTTTTTATTAGTCTTTTTAAACCTATTTCCTAAGTGGAGACTTTGTTCTTTCCCTCCATTTATTTCCTTGAACCTTTCAGGTAGAGTGGTGAGATTGAAGCCTTTTTTTCCCTCTATTCATTCTCCCAGTGAAATCAAAATGGCCTTTAAATTGTTCAAATCAAAGCAGATATTCTCCTTTTTTACCAGGTCAGCTTAGTGGATGGCAAAGAGTCCTAGAGGAAGTGCATGTGTGTGTGTGCATGCTGTGTCTGCTGTGTTCATGTGTGACGTGTGTGTTGTGCATATAGTGAACATGTGTGCACAATGTGTGTGGCATGTGTGTATGAATGTGTAGTGTGGGTATGGGCATGTGGTGTGTGTGTGGTATGTGTGTATGGTATGGTATGAGTGTGGTATGGGTGTGTGTGTACTGGATGTGTGTGAGGTGTGTGTGGATGCTGTGCATGGTATGTGTGTGTGGGTAGTGTGTGTATAATGAACATTTGTGGTGTGTCATTTGTGTGTGTGTGTTTTGTGTGTGTGTAATGTGTATATATTGGGGGAAGGGAGGGCATGGACCAAGAACATAGAGCATTCCAAGTCAGGTCCTGACCTGGTGTTTGGTAAGAGCAGTACATATAAACATTATTTCTAAACTGCACAGCAACCCCACAAGTGTTGCTTACAAGTGAGGAAACTGAGTCACAGAGAGGTTGAGGTTAAGTAACTTGCCCAAAGCCACACAGCCAGTAAATGGAATAATTGGGATTCAAACACATCTGGATAATTCCAAAAGCATACACTCTTTTCATCATATTACATAGTATATCATATAACAATTTAAGGAAAACTAGAACATCAATGGATTTCACCATTATTTCTTTGCCTTTCAGGGTACCCTTTCCCAAAGTCCTCTACCCATTAAATTTGTTCCATTATCAGGAATTAACTGTGTCCGCAGATTTAAGAAAAGGGAACCAGAGCAGAGTCTTACACTCATGGTTGTTCTGGGAAGCAGTAAACAATCTTAATTCTCTATTCTAGGGCTTAAGAGTAAGTGAGAGAAGAGACAACTCAAAATCACCATGTTCAAGGAATTGACTGAGGGAGGGAGTAAGCACAAAGCAATTATGATTGGTCTTATTCATTTGTAAACCAGTGGTCAGAAAACATTAGCCCTAAAGAACATGGAACTAAGAACTGACAGAAAAGGATAAGGAGGCCAAAGAGTTTGGGCTAAAATGAAGGGGTTAGAAACAGAACGGTTGCCAAGCCAGAGATACCTACCAGAAGTTTGATGAATTCATGGAGGCCATTTGGCCTTGAGTCTCACACAGATAGAAAGGTGAGGATATCCTGGCTCCATTAATTTGTTCCAAACACAGAGACCAAGATTTTAAGACACGAGAGTAGAAAAGGGAAGAGCGTCTCTCACATGCTGCAACTCCCCAGGTCTACTCCTGTCCAAGTCTCCACAAGAGTTGTCATTTAGCCCCAGAGGCCCTGGAACTACCTGGACTGTTGAGGATAAAGGCCCAGGAAATAGGCACTGGAGCTGTTTTATCCCAGTTGCTAAAACAAATACCATATGCGGTCACCCCTCGGGCTGAAGTGTGGTTTGCTGGCCTGGCGGGGGAGCAGCCGCGGCAGGCCAAGCCGCTGCCCCCATAATAGGGTGGCTGGTCGGACTCACCGCCACCCCTGAAGGGAGCTCGGCATGGGCGCAGAGTGCCCTCGGGTCTCCCTTTCTCGGCAGCCATGCTTCCGCGGCCGCCCCTCCTCCCGGGTGGCGCCACACGATGCCTGTGGGGCGGCACCCTTCTTCTTCTTTCTCCCTGCGCAGGTGCAGGGCGGAAAATTCCAGTCTGCCCTTTTCCCCTCCCCCGACAGCAGCAACAGCCAGGCGTGGACGGAAAAATCCAGTCTGCCCTTTTCCCCTCCCCCAACAGCAGCAACAGCCAGGCGTGGGCGGAGAAATCCAGTCTACCCTTTTCCCCTCCCCCAACAGCAGCAACAGCCAGGTGTGGGCGGAAAAATCCAGTCTGCCCTTTTCCCTCCCCCCGACAGCAGCAACAGCCAGGCATGGGCGGGAAACTCCAGTCTGCCCTCCACCCCAGCAACAGCAGCCACCAATCCCTAAACCCTGCCCCTTTCCCCAGCAACAGCGACAGCCAATCCCTAACCACCACCCCTCCCCTGTCCAGTACCGCCCACTGACCTTTCGCCGGCAACCAATCAGAACAGGGCGTGGCTTCAATCAATCAGCCTTCCCCAGCCCCTATAAAACTGTTGCCTCTCCCTCAATAAAGTGGACTTGCGTGTTTACCTTGTCTCCGCGGTAGTTCTTCTGCCGTGCGCCCTCCAGTCCTGAGAGCCCCCGACAAGGGCCTGGCCTCCCTTGTCCCCAGTTCGTCGCCTGCTTCTCTGGGCGACCCCTTCGTCGCCTGCTTCTCCGGGCGACCCCGTCAGCCGAACCGCGCAACCCCTGTGAGACCGATCCCTCGTCTGCTGCCGGACCGACCCCTCATCCCAAGCGGGACCGACCCCTCGTCCAGAGCTGGACCGACCCCTCGTCCGCAGCCAGACCCCACCTCTACCGACCGAGCAAGCCGCTGCAACCATACAATGGGTTGGCATAAACAATGGGAATTTATTGGCTCGTGGGTTTGAGACTAAGAGAAATTCAAAATCAAAGAGTCAGCAAAGGTGATGCTTTCTCTCCAAAGACTGTGTTATTCTGAGGCTGGCTGCCAGCAATCCTGGTCCTTGGCTCTTTGGTCACATGCACGTGGCAGGGTCTTCTCTCTCTTACAGGTCCCATTGACTTATAGCTTCTGGCTGCTCCCCATAGCTTTCTCTCTGTGGCCTTCTTAGTAAGGTCTCCGGTAATAGGATTAAGACCAAGTTGGCTCAGTTGGCTACGCCTTCACTAAAAATGACAATTTAAAAGGTCTCATTTGCAATCATACCCACACAAATGGATTAGGATTAAGAACATGTTTTTCTGGGGTACATAATTGAATCTGCAACAGTAACACATTTTAATAGATACTAGAAGGACCTAAAATATCTAGGAAGGATAGGAACAGCAGGCATTAGTAACAGCTTCTAAAAACATGAGACATCGTAGTCTGCTACTATTGAATGAAAGGACACATGCAAAAGAGTGTTGAAAAATATTTTGAACTTGGTGTAAATGCAAGATAAGATTATTTCGCTCAAAGAAACCCATTATAGACCAGTTCAGATCATTTACCCATCCAACAAATATTTAATGAATGCTAAGTAGAGTGGGTGCTAGAGATAAGAGTGGTGAACAAGAAGGAAGGGTCCCTGATCTTTATGGAACTGATATGTTAGTTGGGGCAGACAGAAAGTAAGTATACAAATAAATAAGGCAACTCCAGATCATGATGAGTGTTATGAAGAAAAAAGAAGGGTGATATACAAGTTCTTTCCCGTGGGCTCTGCCGTCAGTCAGGGCTGGCTCAAACCCCAGCTCCACCTTTCCCCAGCAACACGGCCCTTGGAAAGTTACTCTTCCTGCCTTGGTTTCCTTTTCTCTAATACAGGGCTAATAATACCTGCTTTGCAGGGTGGTGTGAGAGGCTTAGAGATATATGTGAAACACTGGCAAATAGGAAGACCTCAAAAAGTGAGAGCTATGATGGAGTTCTTGGTGACAAACAATAGAATTTGCTCCAGCTAGTTTAAGCAGAAAAATAATTAAATAAAGGATACTAGGTAGCTCAGAAAATATCCAAGAGGCCAAGAGAATTAGCCTTGCATTCTAGAATGGTGCACAAATTGCACCTCTACACTGCTCCAGTTGAAACTCTATCATGGCAGCTGTCATGCTGCCACGTGGTTCACATGACTGAGCTCAGCTGCAGGATGCTACCATGGGGACTTCCACCACTGTGGCCCCTTGAAAGCAGGATGCCTCTCTACCCCTCCAGCAAACTAGACCCCACACAGCACCTCTTTCCTCATGGTTTAAATTTGTCTCATGTGGGTATGTTTGATTGACAGATCATAAGCCCTCCCTAAGCGCTGGTTATTTGGGAGTCTAGTGAAGTTGGTTTCTGGTTTCTACTAGGACTCATAATATGGGAAATTCCCCAAACATAGGAAGGAGCGTCAGCAATGTTGGATGCTGTTCATCTCAAGTGTCCTGGTACAGATGACTGGTTCAACATAACACATACCCATGGTTCCTCCTTCTAGCTTCTAAGAAAGCAAATCAATAAACAGAGAGATCATCTTTGCAGGTTGTAGCATCTCTTCTCCTGCATTTATTAAAGAATAAGGGAAAGGAAATGGGAAAAACAATGATGAGATACCATTTTACACCATCATATTTGTAAAATAGTAGAAGTCTAACAATACCATGCCTCGATGAGCATGTGGGGAATAGAAAACTTATGTGTAGCTAATAGGAGTGGGGATTGATGTGGCCATTTTGGTATGTAGTTCAGAAATAACCAGTGAAATTGAAGATCTTCATGCTCTGTGACCCAGAAATCCTGCTGCGAGAGAAACCCGCAAGTATATATACAAAGAGACACATTCAAGAATGTTCATTGCAGCACTTTTGTAATATTCTAAATTGGAAATAACCCAAATGCACATCAACCATAGAATGGAGACATAAATTGTGGCTTACTCTAATAATGAAATACTCTTCAGCAGTTATAATAAATGAACTAAAACTACACATAGCAACATGGGTAAATATCTAAAACATAAAAATTGAGTAAAAACATTTCACAGGGAAAAAAAGAAAAGCAAATCACAGTCTGATACTAATTACATAAAACTTAAAATTGCAAAACACTGCAATTACCTGTTCATGGATACATGTACTTATAGTGAAAGTATAAGTTACTCATGGGAGTGATATGTGCCCCAGTCTGGATGGTGTCCTCTCTGGAAGAGAGGGAAGGAAATGAGATTGTGAAAGACTATCCAGCAGGCTTCACTTACGCACTGTGATGGATAAGTTCATGTGTCAACTGACTAGGTTGTGGTATCCAGTTGTTAGGTCAAGCAAGCCCTGATCTTGTTGCTGTGAGGATGTTTCATGGATATAAAAAATTAATCCATTGATTGCATCTATGGCTGATACGTCTACAATCAACAAATGAGACTGCCTTCAGAACTGAGAGAAGTCTCATCCAATCAGTTGAAGACCTTAAAAGAAGAACTGATTATTTCAGCAGTCAGAGAGAATAATTTCTATCTATATTTCAGCCACAAAAAAGAAGACACCACACATGCACTGTCATGTGACAGAAAAACCAATGAACCCCAAGTGCTGATGGCCAGTCAGAAGATACTGATTCCAGGAGGAAGCAAAACTTTTAGCCTCAAAACCATTAGCCCATAAATTCCTGTTGTTAAGCCAACCTATTATACAACATCTGTTTTAGCAACCAGGAAACTATACAACAAGTTTTGGTACTGGAAAGTGGGGTGCTGCTATGACAAATACATAAAAATGTGGGAATAGCTTTGGAGCTGGGTAATGTATAAAAGTGGAAGAATTGTGAGGCACTTGACAGAAAAGACCTAGATTGCTTTGAAGAGACTGTCAGTAGAAATATGGATATTAAAGATACTTCAATAAGGCCTTAGAAAGAAATGATGAACGTGTTATTGGAAATTGGAAGAAAGGTGAACCATGTTATAAAGTGGCAGAAAACTTGGCAAAATTGTGCTCTGATGTCAGATTGAAAGTGGAAATTGTTAGCAATGAACTTGAATATTTAGCTGACGAGATTTCCAAGCAGGCTGGCTTCTCCTTGTGTTTATAATAAAATGTAAGAGAAAGGGATAAGCTGTGAACTGAACTCTTAAGCACAAAGAAACCAAAATTTGATGGTTTCAAAAATTCTGAGCCTATGCAGATAGTGTGCTATGAGACTAGGTCCAGAAGCAGCTTTAGCAGGGACTTCCCTGAGCTCTCAGGAAGTGAGTCCCCAGAGGACAGGGATCCCCATGAAGGTTTAACTGAACAACCCTTGCTAAAGAAGGTGTGGCTGAGCATGGAACCATTCAGTCATGTTGGTGAAAGTCAACACTGGAAATGCAGCTATCCAGAAATGATCTGTGAGAAGTTCTATTGTCTGATGGTTTGGACCCCACTAGAACTTCACACAAAGCCAACAGGAGTTTTGCAAAATTTATATGGGACAGAACAGGGATAAACTGAAGATAGAATTACTTCAAGGTCAAGGGCAGGACGATGGAAACCAAGGTCTGGATAGAAGAGATATGAGGCCAAGAGAGCAGATCCACCCCTGTGCTTGGATGGGGCAGGCTTTGTGCCACATTTTTCAGGGAGAATGCTGCACCTTAATGTTTGGAGATGGACTGTGTCCCAGCATTTGAGGAGAGCCTGGCCACCATTCCAAAACTCAGAGAGGATGGAGCATTTACCCCAGTGTTCAGGAAGACACTCAAACCTTAAAATATAATGGAATTTGCCCTACTGGCTTTTGTACTAGTTTGGGATCTGTGATTCTTGTTTTCCTTCCAATCTCTCTCTTTTGGAATGGGAATGTTTAGCCTATGACTGTTCCACCTTTATATATTGGAAGGAAATAATTTGTTTTCCAGGTTTCACAGTACCACAGACAGAAAGGAATTTTGTCCAAGATGGACCATAACCTTAAGTTATTTTGATGAGACATTGTACTTGGTGGTGTTACTGAAATGACTTAGGGCTTTGGGGATGTTGTAGTGGGATGAATGTATTTGACAGTCAGAAGATACTGACCCCAGAAGGAAGCAAACCTTCTAGTCTCTGAAACCATGAGCCAATAAATTCCTGTTGGTAAGCCAACCCATTGTGTGGTATTTGTTTTAGCAGCTGCTAAACTAAAACACATGAATATGATGTCTATGTGTACATGCTCCTTTATGTGATTAAAACTGCATCATATCTTTAAAACAATTAATAGTAGTATTTGGAATCACTCAACTCTGTGTAGAAACCCTGACCCCTCCACTTAAATTAGAAAAAAATCTTAAACTTCTGTGAGCCTCAATTTCTTCATCTGGAAAATGGGGCTATACTCCCTAGCAATTGAACCATACATAGTTGCCTCTTTTTCAGGACAAAAGTGGCTGCATATCAACAAGATTCAATCTACCTTTACCCAGTAGAGCTGTGGTGAAAACCAAAGGAAAAACCACATATAAGGGGCCACCCATTTGACACCCAATAAACTACCACCCTTATGAAAAGGAGAGATGTTTTGTTGGAAAGTCTCTTGCTTAGAATCAAAGTAGGAACTAGGAGACTTCTTGAGGTTTCCTCTTTCCAGTTAGCCAGGATCCTATCAGATAGCCCCAGAATTACCCAAACCATTAGAATACCCAGATCTGAAACGAGGGCAAGGTATTTCCCAGTATTGTGGTTTGCAGGACAGTATTTTCAGCATCATTTCAAACTAAAGAATGAATTGGGAGAGGCCTTCCAAAGACAAATGAAGCTTTCTCTAAATGTGTCAGATGGAGAGACCTGCAGAGCCACATCTGTTTGGCTCAAGTGCATGGGGATACCAGCCAGGGACCAGACTGTGATGTCAAAGCCAATCAATTTGGCCAACCTGTAAAAAGAGCTCTGAAAAAGCCCTCCACTAACCTGAAACAGAATGAGCTGGTGCTTTTTCCAATGTTCCCAGTGGATACCAGAAATGGCAATGTGTGGATGTTGTGTTTTGTTTGTTTGTTTGTTTGTTTTTTGAGAGGGGACAGAAAAGAATTGAAGATGATTAATGATCAAAGTATAGAGGAAAAAACAGTCCAGTCAATTTGTGCTGATTTTCTTGTCTGAAAATGGGAAAAACCCATGGATTATTCAAGCTTAATTGATGTTTTTCCTGCAAAGGAAATGAAAGGTGCTTAATTCATATATACACTCTCAGAGGTCCATTACCAAGCTGTCACCCTATCAGCCAAGCTAGTAGGTTTTCCTTTGGCTCCCCTGTCTGTGCGCACACAAATCTACTCTCAGCAGTATGTCAATCCCTGGACAACTGGCTCATAGTGTTGTTTAAGAGGATAAAGCAGAGTTGAGAAAGAGTTGAAAAAAATAATCTAGGCAGTGAATCGACACCAGTCTTTGCAATTTAGCAGTTTAACAGTTTAAGTTGTTCTCCTCAAGCTGCAATATTTCCGGCCCCAGCTCTCGAAAGTATTCAAGGACTAATCTAAAGTCACAGCAACTCCAATGGCTGAACTCAAAATTCTTTGCAAGCATATAACCTCTCTGAGTCCAAGTTTCTTCATTCATACAAACGGGGCATCCACAAAATACTTTCCTGGTAGAGTTGTGCATTACGGAAGATACGTGAGTGGCAAAGACTGGGTCCTCTGTAAATGTTATTCTGTCTTCCCTGGCATTTATGAATACAGGTCATTTTGATAAATATGGTTCATTGTACTAAGTGGGTTCATGAGGAAGAAAAACTGTAGCATGCATTAGTAACTGGATTCTCTGTTAACTACCTAATTCTTCCTACTTTGACCAAATGAATAGAAGTGCAATATCCTTGTATACAACAAAGAGCAGACCCAATAAAGCCAGCACATGAGCGAACTACAAAGATTTACACAAATCAGCTACTCCTAGAAATGGCATGTGTGCACTATCCAACTAGAAAGCATGAAACAAGTAAGCAGCAAAGCCCAGGCAAGGCCACAATTTCTGGTAAGTGAATGCCTTTTCATTCCAGCTGCTGCTGATAAAAGCATGTTTGAAGAGGAGGGACAAAAACAACTATAAGGGAAGGACAGTTTGCACAATGAGAAAGAGTTGTCCAGGCAGCAACTCAGCTGTGAATACTTGTTTCCGCGGAAGCAGCAAAGGCTGCTCAGGATGCATTTGCATTCTAGGAGAACAGCCCCTCCAGCATCTCCTGAATTTCCCAGATGGGCAGTCGTAGAGAATACAAATTTAAAATAGAATCTCTAGAAAATCAGTTGTGTTCTACAATGGGTATGTATTTCTTTTCTAATCAGAAGGCAATAAATCTCATGAAAAAGAAACAAAGAAAGCCAAATTGATTAAGGCTTTACAACTGAGGCAGAAAGTCTCTGTACATTAAAGCCTAATCCTTACAAACATTTGCGGACAGAGAAACAGAGTACACAGCAAACTGCCTACAAGCTCTGATGTAGAGGAGAAACCAATATGGAGTTGACCAGCAGAGTCCCGCAAGAGAAATGGGTCAGTATGGAGCATCAATAAACAACAGAGCTGAAAAGAAAAAGACAAGTGAAGAAGAGATTTGGACCCAGAAAGAAACCACCTCAGCACTACCAATATCTTAGAGAAGAGGGAGATCGGTAGTTACTAATAGAATTATCCTATAGGAACAATTATAACCAAAATATTCCCTGGGTCCTATCCTAAGGAAGGTCATTTCAATCATTTGTTCTATCATCTAGATCAATTGTCCCCATCTCTCAAGTTGCAGAACCTCAGACCTTCTTGTGTCTCCTTAAGAATTCCTAAAGGGATGGAGGGTAATTACTTGTATAATCAAAGTCTCTATCCCTGCTCAGTTGCTGTCCACTCCTCCACTCCTCTCTGCTGATTTCTGCTACTCCTAGTTAGTGACACATGCCCTGGTGCTCCTCATTCTACCAGGTAACCCATTGCCTCCATATGGCTAATCTCTGCTCTTCGCTATGCTACTGCAGATCACCTGCTCTACCATGCCCAGTCTACCTACACCAGGCCCCTGAGCCTCCATGACACCCTAAGCTTCCCAAGGTCTGTTCCACTCAACGCTGCTGCCTAAGCTTTACCTCACCACTGCATTGCTTACCTATGTCTCTAGCCAAGAAGGAAGCACTGGCCCCTTTCCTTTCCTAGCACTTTCAGAGGAGGTCCCAAAGGGAAGCTGCTTGGGTTCCTGATGACATGGTTTGACCACTTCCTCCACATAGTCTTCTTGCACGAAGAGTGTCTACTGCATAGATTCTGGTGAAACAAAGTTAAAAAAATAAAAGCATCCAACCCTAAAGGAGCTCAAAGCCCAGGGGAACTCACATAAATGACTATGCTATAACATAAGTGCCCATTGTAGCATAAACAAAGTTGACACATAGGTGGGTACTTAGGCCAAAAGACAAAAAAAAAAAGTAAAACTTTAGTGCCATACTTCAATCATCTCTCCAGTCTGTCAGCAAATCCTATCTTGTCAACTCTACCAAAATATCTCCACATTTCCACTACTTCTTACCATGTCCATGGCCTCTCTTCTGGCCCAGGCCATCATCACCTCCTAGAGCTTCTCAGTGGTCTCCCGGCTTCTGCCCATGCCCCTGTAGTCCATCCCCAATACAGCAGCCAGAGCATCTTGCCCAAAGATGAGTGAGGCCATGTCACTTCTCTGCTCAAAGTCTTCAAATGCTCCCACCTCACATAGAATAAAAGCCAACACCCTTTCCCACATACTAAGGGCCTCCTTCTCCTCTGACCTCATCCTGCTGTTCATCGGTCACTTATCTCCCTGAGCCGTGTTGGCCTCCTTGCTGCTTCCTCAACCTTTTAGGCCTTTTCCTGCCTCAGGGCTTTGGCAGTAGCTGCGCTCTGTACCTGCGGCCCTGATCACCCTATATAAAACTCTCAGTCCCCCAACCAAACTTTTTCTTAACATTTACTACTACCTATTTTACACATTTATCTTTTTTTTTTTATCATTTGTCTCCCCTCAGTAGAATATAAGCTCAATAAGGGCAGGGATTTTTTTAGGTGTTTTTCACTAGGAATACCCAGGGATTGGTAAATAATTGTAGAATGAATGAATTGACGAATGGAAAAGGAGGAGGAGACATAACAGACGGTTCCTGAAGGAAGAGGAGGTAGAATGGTTTTGACATATTGATATCAAGTATGTTCTTCAGAGAAAAGGTCCAGAGGCTGCATTTATCACTGTGGTCAATTTTCCACAATCCAGAATCCTCAATTTTATAAGCCAAAAATCCAATTTGTACCTTCTCAGAGTAACCAGGCTCACAGTGAATGCATTATAAAATCAGAAAACCCATTTACTTCTTTACAATTAAAAAAGCTGTTGTTTGGATGAGAAAAGTCTTTGAACATACGTGATTGTACATTCACTCCCCATGGGAAGGCCCACTTGGAAAACCAACAATAATCGTAAGGCAGCATGGTACCAGTGAAATGAAATTGAGGAAAGTGAGAAGGAACAAATGTGTAATTGCCATCAGGCTTAAATGGTCTGATGCACAAGTGGCCAGTAGAATTTTTATGGTTGCAAGTGAGAGAAAACTCAACCCAATAGGTTTAAGCAAAAAGGAGACTTACTGGTTTATACAATTGAGAAAGCATGAGTTCAGGAGTAGAGTTGACCTCAGGCATGACAATTAAAGAGTTTAAAGGGATCCACTTTCTTTCTTTATATCTCTTTTCCCTGCTGCCTCTTGATTGTCTCCATTCTCAGACAAATTCTCTCCACCTGGTGGAAAGGTGGCTGCAGCAGTTGCAGAGCCTCATACTAACAACTCCAAAACTAGGTAGGAATGCAACTTCTTTTCTAATAGATCTGTAGACAGTCCTAAGACTTACACACTGTGATTAGGGGAATGAAGTGTGCTGGTTATCCTAGGCTCATCCCATTCTACACCCTCTGACTGGGAAGGGTACCATGCCTAAAATATGTGGCTTTAGAATTGAGGGTGAATCTGAAACCTTAATTGAGAGCTATTAATGGGAGTAGGATGAATGGATCCTAGGAGGAAAAACAAAAACAAAAAATTTTCCCTACAGCCTACAAATTACTATTAAGATGGTCTCAACCAATGGTACAGTGACATTCAAAGTTCACTGAGTGTGCTTCTGGTGCCCAGTCTCCACATTATGGGATGTCCTTGCCAATGGACTTGGAAGTCTAGTAGCTCAGGCTCCCCCTTCCCTGATTAGTGCATGGAAGTACACTCCTTTTCCTGGGGTTCCACCACTGACCAACCCCAGCTAACACATTCTGTTCACTCAGTCAAGGTCTGCTGTTTGGAGCTATTCATTCTCTTACAAATAACTTGCATGTTTATGCTCTAATCCAAGGCTAGTTAGGTTCTTTATGGGAAAAAAAAAATTGTACCCCTGGGGGAGCAAGTGTGGCTCAAGCAGTTGAGCACCCACCTCCCACATGGGAGGTCCTGGGTTCAGTTCCCAGTCCCTCCTAAAGACAAAAAAAAACAAGTGGACATAGAGCAAAAACAATGAGTGATAGACCACATGCTAGGCCAATGAATTCAGAAAGACTGAAATCATGCAAAATAATTTCTCTGACCACAGTGGAATGAAGCTGGAAATCTGCAAGGGCCAGAGAACCAGATTAGGCACAAAGACATGGAAGTTAAATAACACACTCTTAGACAAACAGTGGGTCAAGGAGGAAATCTCAAAAGAAATCAGGAACTATCTTGAAACTAATGAAAATGACATCAAAAAACCATGAGCAGACAAGGGAGCCGTCTCAGGGAGGGGAAATTATACCCCATAGAGATCAGGGGACATTGCCTAAAGCAAATCTGCAGATGTATTTTCTCTGAAGTCTTGAGTTCGGTTCCATCTTAATGTTTTTGTAAATTTTGCATTCTAATCTATAGAATTTTACTTACTCTTCAGTAAAAATGGAATCTCCAGGATATGTGTCATACCCAGCACTCTAAGCCCTATCCACCTGAGACATCTGTCCACTTATAAACTTGGAGAGGGAGTCAGGAAGATGTATTTCCTCTTTTCTCCCTTTCACGGGTTGTTTTGAAGAATGGTTTTTCCCTTGCCACTCCTGCCTGCCGAGTAGCCCACGGTGTCTCTCCATGGCTTGTGATGAAGTAAGGCTAAGTCTGTATGTAGGGCATCACATAGCTTCCCATACTCCCTTGCTTCACTGACACTTTTTTCTTCACCTTCTTTCCCTGGGTTTGCGCCACTCCCTTAAAGGTACAGTAAGCTTTTTTTTTTTTTTTGCCTTTATTGTACGAAATATAAATTGTTCATTCCTCTTTATGTAAGATTCTCTGGAATGAGGTGTTTGGGCAACACAAAGTTTCTAAATAACATTTCTGTTAATACTTGAATAACAATGTTTAACAGAAGTTTTATTAAAAATTGTATCCTTTCTTCTTTAAACAGCTGGGAACACCAGTGAAGGTTTGGATGGATTTTCCAGGGAGAAGCTGTTTGGCTGAAGTAGAGACAGAAATTCTTTCTCATGGCTGAAATTATCACTTTTCCCTTTAAGGCCTTCAACTGATTGGATGAGACTTCTCTCATTGTTGAAAGCAATTTCCTTTGTTGATTGTAGATGTAATCAAACATAGCTACAATCAACTGACTAATTAAAGCCACAAAATATCTTCACAGTAACAATTGGGCCTGTGCTTGCTTGACCAAATATCTGGATACCATAAGCTAGCCAAGTTGACACATGAATTTAACCATCACAGATGGCTTCTGAGTTCTTCTGTTTCCTAAGCAATAAATAAGGTTGCAAGGAGAAATTTATAACCAAGCTTATTAAATTGATAAACATTTTATAGAAGTAGTTGGATTGGTACAGACAAAATGTAAGGGCTGTGTGACTGGTACTTATTATCAATGATTTGAGCTTCTTCTCTGCCTTTATTGATATTTTCTGGGTTGATTCAGAGGTTTCTTAATAAACTTGTATGTTACCAAACAGGATCCTGCCTCATTCTTTAGTTACAGCAGAATTCCCGCAGAGGAGGTAAGGAATCCCAAAATTGACAAAAATTTCTTACAAGGGTTAAGATGGCAGCAAGTTCGTGGCCAGTTGGGTGTTCCAGTACACGCTCCCAGAGCAGCACATTGATCTTTGCTCAGGCTTTGCTTTCTAGAGAACCCAGCCTAAGACATGGTCCATTGCAATCTTGTTTCCAAGTTCCTGGGATGTCTCCACACAAGCCCCAAGATCTGGCAACAAGCAGGATGAAATGGAAGGAAATTCCAAGTCAAGAGAACAGCATGGCCAGAGCACAGGGTTACCAGAGTCCAAAGTGCAGCAGGGTAAATAAGGGAAAATGGCAAGAAAGATATCCCATGCCCTCCAGGGAGATGTTTGCTCTGTTGCCTCTAACCCAGATTTGGAAATACCCAAATAAGGGTTTCCCTTACACACCCCTCAATAAACATAACTAAAGCAATGAGTCATTGTTACTCTTTCTTAAGAAAAGACTGAAAGCCACTGAAAATCGGTAGGAAACTAAGGCCAAAATGTGGTAGGCACGCGGAAGAGTTTGGTCTTTCTCTTGTAAGCTATGAAGAGATATACACTTTTCTAAGCAATGAAAGATATAAACAGATATGATTTTTAACATTATAACCTTGTGGCCATGTAGAAGATGAATAGTAATGAAATGAATTAGTAGGAATACCCCAAATATGAGGTCAAGGGCATGAACCAGAACAGTGGTAGCTGGAACATAAAGGAGAGGGCAGATTTGAGAGCAGCTTTAATGTGAAATAAACTGGTGACTGGTGGGCTATGGAGGAAGTTTCAAAAGTTATCTCAAGTCAGGTGATGATGCTATGAAACAAGTTAGGAGACAGAGGCAGAGGAGAAACTTTTGACTAAAATACAGGAGAAACAATTGGTGTGGTCTGGAATGTTTTGGATGTGAGTTACATAAGACACATTCAATGAACTTGTCTAGTATAGGCAATTGGAAATATAGGCAGGTAGGTCAGGAGAGAGGTGAGACTTGAAGTTAGAAACTCAAGTAGCAGCAGCATGATGGGAGGATGGAGGCCAAGGCAGCGGGTGGGATTGGCGTTGGACTGTGTAAGGTGAAAGGAGAAAGGACGGTGAGTGGAACACTGAGTGCAGCCAACACAGTCGCAGAATGGAGAAAGGAAAAGGAACAGGAAGGTAAAACTGGAAAAATCTGTCAAAAGACAAAGGATGTCTAAAAGATTCCAAGCAAGTACCCAACAGAGGCAAATCAAGCTTCGATGTTGGATAATTTGAGGTTTCCTGAGCCAGTGCAAAACACTACCCAGTACTTAGACTAATTTAAAAAAACAAGAATTTACAGCCTACTCAGCACAGAACTCAGAGTACTCAATTATGCCACTCACCATGGAGCTCCCGGCTGGCAGGACTGCTTGGAATCGCCTCCAGTCCTCAGTGGTGCAGCTGCTTCGCACAGAGGGGCCACCTTATGTTGGCATTTGGACAGATGAGTAAAGTCACTTGGGGGAGGCAGGTTCCTGGGCAGTTCCTCTATGCTCGACTCATACCGTTTGTCACCTGCTCCTAATTTGCCCTAATCAGAGGCTCAGAAGGGAGGAGGGAAAGACCAGGTAGGATTCTGTCTGAGCTACAGTTAACTACAGCACCTGATCTGTCTCTTTGTTGTTGTTGTTGTTTTAATTATTTTTAAAGAAGCTTTAGATTACATAAATGTTACATCAAAAATATAGAGGGATTCCCATATACCCCACCTCCCCACACGCACTTTTCTTTATTAACATCTTTCATTGCTGTGGTACTTTTGTTACAATTTATGAACACAACAGATATTGAAGTATTCCAATAATCTATTTATATTATTATTATTATTATAAGTCTACTTTCATCCATAGTTGCCTTTCCCCCTTATGTTTATTCATTCCTCAGGCTTGAGAATTTGAGGATGGGATGCCCACTCGGCTTTCGATTGAGAGGGGGTTTAAATCCCCTGGGGAGGATGGATGGAACTGTCTTGCTTGCAGTTGCAGATTCTCTCTGTTTTATGGGGTGGGCATTGTCCATCATCATTCTTTTGTTAATTGTCCTGGGTGAGTCCCAAGAACTGGACAGTAGGTGTTGGCTGCAACTCTGCTGAGATTCAGGGCTCAACCAGCATATGAAGAGCAGAATAAGTCTCTGGGATACATATTTAGTGGGTATAGTGCTAATTATAGATTCAAATAAAAAGGGCATAAGAACCATACGTAGGAAAATTAGAAATGAGTCCAACTCTGTTACACTGTGGGGATAGGTTATCATATATTCCAGGTAAGTCCCACTGGCAGGGTGCTGAATTCCTGGGATTGTCTGCCCTGCCTACAGTGTCCAGATGTCTCTAGGGCCCTCAGGAGTCCCCATGCTTGAGACACTGTTATCTGTGAGAGCTGTGTCTTTAAAAGCAACTATCAGCTTGTGCGTTGTTGGACTGGACAGGTGATAGACTCTTTTAATTCTTAGATCCTCTCTGGAGGTGACGGTCACCAAGATGTTTACAATGGAGACTTTTGCTAGCAGAGCTTTCAATTTTCCCTTATGACCAAGCTTTGTAATTCAGCTGAATCACTACAAGAAGAGGAGTAATACAAGTGGGTTTAACATGCACCATGAGTCTGGCACCATTTTAAACCCTCCACGTGCATCACCTCAATTAACCCTTAAAATAACCCTGGGTGGAAGGTGCTATTATTATCTCCAATTTACAGATGAGGAAATTGGGCTCAAAGAATTAGTAAATGGAGTAGCTAAATCAAACAACATTTTTCACCTTTCAATAACAACTTTAGAATTTATGGTGTGCTTCCAAATAAAATATTTCATTTTAATTTGGAGACTCACACTGGCACTGCAAGAATTATTAGCCCCATTCTACCAGTAAGAAAACCAAAACCCTGGGAGTTTAAGTGTCTTGTCCAAGACCCAATGGCTGTGCCATTTGGCCTCTGAGGTCAGGGTTCGCTCATGATCCTCTGTGCTTCCTCTCCATTCTAGGAGAAAGCCTGGAAGGTACAAATAGGCTATATTCCCATAATTGACACAAAATTTCCAAAACCAGAAGACTTTTTCTATGAAAGACCTACTGAGAGATCTCAAAGCCTGCCAAGTCCCAGAGTGAATTCTGTGAAGCAGAAGTTATAGGAAGCCATCGGTGTAGGAGGGAATGACTCTTCCCATTCGGAAGTGCCTGGGAAGTGCAGCCTGTACAACCTCCCTTCCTGGTCCTCCACCCTGAACCCCCACCTCTGCGCCAGCTAGAAAGATTGCCATATTGGCTGCTCACTGAGTAGTCTTACATCCTTCGTTAAATACAAGGATATGAGAAAACTGTTGTGGCTTGCTGAATCAAAGCAGCTGAATTTGATACAAGTTCAATGTCATTTCCTTCAAGAATTAACTCATCTTTCTGGGCTTGAGATACTGAACAAACAACACCTGGCCTCATATGAGCCCCAAGAACGTATTTTTCGCCCAAGAAATTTCAGATTTCAACCAGAAACCCACTCTCCTGAAAACAACATTGATGGAGAAGTGAGTGTACATAGACCTCATCCTGTAACAGAAACCCAGGATAACACCCTTGACATGTCTGTCCATGACTACAGATAGTGTGAACTGTAGCCAGTTCCTTTCCATTCCCCACCATTTGTCAACCTGAAGTCACTTATTTTTCTTCCCAAGTAGATTAAGTTCTACATTTCTTTCATTGACAGATGAGGAAAAGATGAAGCCCAGAGCACCTGATACACTGCATGATCCTCACAATATCCCTCATGGGTCGGCCAGGACCCATTTCACAGATAAGGAAACTGAGGCACAGACAGTGACTTGTCCTGAATGACTTGGGCAATTAGAAGCAGAGCAAGGACCAGACTTCAGTTTCGCAGTTCCTGGTCCGGTGTTCTTTTCCCTCAGCTTCAGAGTCTTTCCATTGGCCAATGAGCAGCTAGAGATACCAAAGAAACTGAGTCATCAGTGACAGTGAACTTGGCCTATTCCAACTCAAAGCTGCTTTCATAGGCCTCCCTGCTCCAGGTGGTCATCCCTGCTCCCACTCCCAGCCTCATTTCCTTTTTAGTCTGCCTTGAGTCATGAAGTGTGACTCCTGAATACCCTAATCGTCTGTTGGATACGATTTTGAGCTGAAGACTGAATAGCTCCCTGTCACTTTAATTAATGAAAAGCACATTGCCTGAAGTTCCCTATAGTGGCAATTTTCATCTATTGAAAGACCTTATTTCTAAATGATGAGAATCATTATGCACTCCGTGTGGCTGGAGTAGCTGATGGGGAACAAGGACTACTCAGGAAGTAGACCCTGCTAGACCTCCAGGGATAGAGTCCCAGTCAACAAGACAGTAAGGGTGTACGCTGATGGAAAGGTATGACGAGGTGCTTGCTACTCTTGAAGCACAAAGCGGGAGCTGGTGAGAGAGGCAAAGGAGGATGAACTCGGAGGGCAATTTCCCAGCCTCTTCTCAGGCAAGTCTGTGTTAGCAGATGCTTCCAATGTGGCTGTACACTGCAGCTGAATGGATATGCTGGTTCTCCCCAGCAAGTGTTTACTGCGGGTCCCCATTCACAGTGGAGGAGTCAAGGCAAATATAGGATCCCGGTTTCAGACTCAAGGAAGTTCAAATATTGTTGGGACTTCAAGAGGCAACCTCTGTAATGGACAGCCACCCTTTTGCCTGCCAGGGATCCAGTTCCCTTTGTTCTAGTAATAGCACCCTCATTTATCTTGAGGATCCCCGCCTCTCACTCTCAGCCCATGCGGTTCAGGCTCCATCTCTCAGAGCTTTATGACCCAGAGTGCCTGAGAAGCCTTTACTGAGTTCTTTAAGACCCCAACAAACTAGCTGATTCCTCTTCTACAAAGACTTTCTTGACCCTGGAAAACAGAGTTATTCACTTTCTTCTGGGACTTCCCTCAACTCCATCTTTGCATTTATCACACTAAACTATACCTGTGTGTTCATGCATCAGTGTTCCTTCGTAAATTTGGGGCTTTTAAAAGCTGGCAATGTCTTTTCATTGTTTTTCTGTCAGTAACTTCTAGCACAGTGCCTGGCACAAGATAGGTGCTCAAAAATGTTTGGTGAATGAATGAGGTACAAGACTCAAACATAAACTATAAATAATCATGTAAGTACAGCATGAACAAATCAGATCATACAGTTCACAGACGTTTTGTCAACCTCAGATACTACAAACCCTGCCGTGGAGAGGCTTTACTGAATTTATAGGTGAGGCAAGATAGACCCCATTTGCTAGATCTTCATAGTCTTATATCAGACAGTACATTGGTTGATCAACCTGGCAGACACCCCACAGTGACCCTGAGATCAAGCTACCTCTAGTGCTGAGGCTGGGAGAGAAAGCTCTCACCCCAGAACCAGAATGTTCCTCAAATTCTAGATCAGATCTAGGCTGGGGGAGAGGAACCTGCATTGGAGGAAGTTTGTATATTTGCCCTACATTTTCTTGGTTTTCAGTTTAGAGAAACAAAATCCTTGCTTGAGGCAACTGAGAACTGCCAGGCAATGTGGAGCTGATAGTTAAAAACAAAATATTTTGCTATAAGAAAGTTATACCATGAAACAGGTTCAGGGCATTTCTCCTCTTATAAAATATATGAACTCGATCAATAAACATTCACCATGCACAGTTCAGGGGCTCCTGGATATCCTTGCCTCAGTGGAAGAATTTTACCTGGGGTGGAAAGCAGGTGAACTCAGTCATGTTCTCAAGATAAGCAAATTCCAATTGAGATGCAGGTTCTCTTTCTCTTTTCTTCCCGCCGCACCCCCCCCCCTCCAATTTAGAACTAATGGATTTGCTGGTTCTCCTGTTTAGGATTCAGAGAAAGCTAAAGTAGAGTATTTCTTCATGGGGCCACATTATTTGTCTATATCTACTTTTTGTTGGCCTCAAGCCAAAGCCAGTTATTTTCTAATGGAAAGAAAATTTTTCAGCTTTATATGATCCATATCTAGTAAATCTATTCACCCTGCTGATTATCATCATTTTCCTGTCCTTTAGTTCTCTTCAAAATGACGGTCTTATTGATCCAGCCATCTCCCAGGTTTGAAGGGCATGGAAAAGGACATCCCTGTTGTTTTTCCATTCCAGCTCTTCCTTGCACTGCTGTGTAGACGGGTTGACTTTCATGTTTTAAGTACTTGCTCTACCTTTTAGATAAAGACGAATCACCAAGAATCTTTTGATACCTACCAGGCACAATTTCAAGCACAGATTTGGTCCTCAGGGTTTACAGAGCTGAACTGAGTTGAGTGCAACTGTCCCTTCCCCCCTTCCATTGCGACTTTACCCTTTAAATAAATATGTGACAGCGTTGTGGGCTTTCTTTGCATAGTAGTGGGTATAGTATAATGTCCAGCATTTCTAACACCTCTTTTTTTTTGTTTGAGCCTCACAATTTCCTGGTGAGTTTGAGAAAGCAAGTGCTGTTGTGGGCATTTTACAAGCATGAGAACTGAGTTTTGTTTCAAGTGACTCCAGGAGTGGTAGAGCTAGAATTATCAGGCCCAGGAGCTCTAGCTCCAGGCCCAGTGCTCTTTCCTCTCTGCCTTAGCCTCATGTCTCTCTCAAGCACCATTCCACTGCAGGTAGTGTAGCCCCACCATTGCTTAAAGAGAATCTTAGTTCTGCCATTTAGGACCGTGAGACCTTGAGCAAGTTACTTTATCCTTCTAAGCCTCAGTTTCTTTATCTGTTGACTGGGGCTAAGAATGTCCACTTCACATTCCTCAGTACTGTTGCAGGAGTTCAATGAAATGATACAGCTAAAGCTCCTAACACAGTGGTTACCACAAAATAAGTACCCAGTAGCTATTATTGTTATAATTACTGATATATTATTATTATCTTGCTAAAACTGTACTGCTTCTGAGTTAAGTCAAACCACTCAACTAGAAGGTCTTTCCTCAGTTTTGGTCCTGCATTGTTGTTCCTGCATCCATCTTCCTTTCTTATTCTATGAATCAGTGAACCCATCCTCTTATCCAGAAGGATTTATGACATGTTATTTGAGCTTCTAAGATACTTAGAAAGCTTGGGAAGAGCCTTAGAGAAAGAGTAAGGAGAGAAAGAGCCAGGCCAGAAAACTGTCCCATGAGATGGCCGTGCCTCTGGCTAGCCAACCTTTCCCTCAGTTTTCCCCCAACCCACTCATTAACTAGGGTATGTTTTCTAGGGGTACACAGGGAGCAGAAACTTCACTAGACACCACTGCATTGAACTGGCCATCCAGTCCAGATGTGGTCCCGCAATGGCATTGCCAATCTCCTGGTCTCTGAACCCAAATCTGAGATGTATCCTTACCTAGCTGCTCTCCATCTCTTCTCCTTCCATTCTGAGGACAATAATAGTACTTGTCTAATAGGATTATTTTAAGGATTAATGAGCTATTTTGTGGCCAGTATTTCAAATCATGCCAATGAATATTAGTTATCACAGTCATCATGCCAACATGTCATCTTCAGTCATGTTTTTACAACACATGGTTATGGTTATTTGGGTACATGAATTTTCTTCCTTGAAGTCATGTTGAGATCAAGGATGTATTTTTTTTAAGGTGGTATGAGAGATTGAACCTGGGACCTTGTACATGCAAAGCAGGTACTCAACCCCTGAGCTACAACCACTCCCCTCAAGGACGTATTTTTCATTTCCATATCCTCCATGGAATTTGACACAATGTTGTATACACACAGGACATGCAGTAAATGTTTGCTGAATGGATGGATGACAGTCTCTGATATAACTAATTGCTTCCCCTTCATTCCTCTGTTTGCTCTTCCCCTATCACTGCTACTGTAATTTGCCCACAAAAATCTTATCACTATCAGAATTTGTAATTATATGTTTATTTTTTGCAATTATTTGATTATCATCTGATATTTCCACCAAGGTCTAAGTTCCTTAAAGGTAGGGACCTTATCTTTTTAGCTCATTATTGTGTCTACAGGGCCTAGCACATAGTAAATACCCCCAAACAATTTTTAATTAATTAATTAGCAAACTCTAAATAATAAAAAATTGATTAGATATCCTACAAATGGGCCTTCGTTTTTAAAAATTCTTTTGATTACATTAATATAATGGACTGGGTTCTAACTATTAGAGCAGTTGTGGTAAATTAATCCTTCTAGAAGCTCAAGCTACTGAGTGATCATACCTGAATCTAGGAACACTGAGCAGTTAATTGGAATATTGCCTGAAGTACAAGGCAGGCATACAATGTGTGGGCTCTGTCATCAAACAGGCACATTTGGAACCCTGTTTATTTGTTGTACGACCATGAATAAATGACTTTACTCTTCTCATCTATAAAATGGTTATAATAATATATCTAACTCACAGGTTTGTTTTGCATGTAAAATGCTTACTCACAAAGTTAGTATTATGATGATAATAACGTAAGCTTCAAAATAAAGTTACAGACTAGCATAATTAAACTTCATTGAGTTAGATCATGTGCTTCAATTTACTTATCTATAAAATTGCATACTCAAGTTCTTATTTTATAATTAAGCGATGAATTGTTTACAAGGCAAGAAAAATAATGGAAATTTAGAGCCCATCCAACTATACTCTAACCCATGACTAGAAATATACTCACTTTCTAGAAAATAAAACCATCACAGGTTTTATTTCTTTAAGGAAATGTAAGCAAATTTTAAATTTTCCTGATGGTAAAACTCTAAAATAAGTAATTCTAGAACCAGGACAAATAAAAGAAGGGGATGGATCAATTCAACCCCATTGTCTGCCTGCCATTCTAGCTGTAGGCCACTCAGTTTCCAGGAATTTTGATGACAAACACCAAACATCATTGTGACCCTAATAAAATCCAGGGCTCAATATGGTCAGTCTTTACCAAAGTCCCATTACAAATCACATAATACATGAGCCACACATAATTAAAAAGGAACTTTTAGCCCTAACGTGTGTCACAAAGTACATTAAAGGTGATTCAAGTCATAACTCACCACAATATATTTCCAGAAGCACCTTATCTGCCAAACTCCCTTTCAAGCCCCAGCAC
Organism: Dasypus novemcinctus; assembly: GCF_030445035.2. NCBI lineage: Eukaryota > Metazoa > Chordata > Mammalia > Cingulata > Dasypodidae > Dasypus > Dasypus novemcinctus. The sequence goes on from NC_080675.1 coordinate 44,463,629, forward strand.
AAGGCACGCAGACCTTCCTCCTCCCTCTTCTGCACTTACTTCTTATATTGATTTACAGACCCTCTGTTGGAGAGTCCACCAACCCACTCTCTCTGGCTCTGGCCCTTTTTACTCTCCCACTCTTTCTTTATCACAAAAGATTCCAGGAACCAGTCTGGCAATAACTCTCCTTCATTGAAGGATTGAGTGGGTAGGGTGGTTGGTAGAAGATGGGCATTGTCTTTCCCATCATACATTTTCTCTCTTCTGATGACTGCAAATTCTCTGTTTTCCTTTTCTGGAATTCCTTCTCTCCCATTGCAGGCCAATTTAGTGGGACTGCCAACTGGGCCCTGGCCAAGGGGAAAGCATTTGACTCAAGTTAATTCAATCAGAACTTTCCCCTATTCATTCTGGCAGCAGTACCTTGATGCTACCTGGATTGGTTTCTACCTCCTCAAGCCCTCTAGTTTCCCTGCTACTGCTATTTTCCAAATCTAGTTCTCCAGTTTTCTCTTAGATTCTGTGAGCTGTCTGAAATCGTTCCAACAAATTTGTCTGTATGAGATATCCAAGTTTATTTCTGTTATTTGGAACCAAAGAATACTGGTTGATATCTAAAACTTACCTATTAAATTTTTTCACCATCTCAGTTTGTAAGCATATAGCTAGGCCCGGGACCAATAAAGCAAACTTAACTAAAACAGGTCACTGCAACTCACAGTCAGAGTTAGTTTGAAGGGAGCTAATGTGACACAAGTGGTTGAGTACCTGCTTCCACATGGGAAGTCTTGGGTTTGGCCTCCAGTGCCTCTCAAGGACAAAAACAAAAACAAAACCCTCAAAACCACAAGCAAACAAATGGAAGAGCCAACTCAGGGGAGTCGAAGTGGCTCGTGGTTGAGCTCCGGCTTCCCACATAAGAGGTCCTGGGTTCAATCCCCAGCCCTGGTACCTCAGAAAAAAAAAAAAAAAAAAGTTATTTTGAGACCACTTAATACCCATAAGGATGGCTAGAATCAAAACCTAAGATAATAACAAGAGTTAGCAAAGATGTGGCAACACTTTGGAGGGAATGTAAAATGGTGCAGCCAGAACTCTGATCAAACAAGGTGGCGGCATAAAATGCTCCAGGGTGTTGCTTCCTCACAAAATCTTTGAATAAACTATTAAAAACTAGCAGAGCCAACTTCCTCAAGACTCCAGAAAACAGTTTAAATTTGCAGTAACTGAGCGAGGGCTGAATCAAGAAACCACAGCTTTAAAAACGTAGAAAAGGGTGGTATGTGGGAGAAATACACCTGATGCAAACTATGGACTGTAGTTAATGGTTATATGCTAATATTCTTTCATCAGTTGGAACAAAGGTACCACACCAATGCTATGTCAATAATAGAGAGTATAAAGGATATGGGGTTTTCCTTTTGGAGCCATGATAATGTTCTAAAATTTATTGTGGTGATGCATGCACAACTCTCTGTGACTATACTGACAACTATTGATAATACACTTTGAATGGATTGTATGGCAATTGAATAAAACTGCTTTTTTAAAAAAATGGTAGGAGATACATTTGCTAGCTACTTCTTAATAAAAACACTCAGAAAACTGGGAACAGGATGAAATTTCCTCAACATGGTAAAGGGCATATATGAAAATTCTGCAGCTAACATCACACTCAATGGTGAAGGACTGAAAACTTTCCATCTAAGATCAGCAACAAGACAAAGATGCTCACTGTCACCACTGTTATTCAATATTGTCCTAGAATTTCTAGTTAGAGCAATTAGACAGGAAAAGAAATAAGTCATCCACATTGAAAAGGAAGAAGTATAACTTTCCCTATTTGTAGATGGCATGAGCCTAGAAAAGACCTGAAAAATCCAAAGCAAGCTTACTAGCACTAATAAATAAAGTCAGCAAAGTGGCAGGGTACAAGATCAACACACAAAAATCGATAATGTTCTAAACACTAGTAATCAACAATCTGAAGAGGAAGCCAAGAAAAAAATCCATTTACATTAGCAACTAAAAGAATTTAATATCTAAGAATAAATTTAACCAAGGATGTAAATTACTTATACATAGAAAACTACAAAACATTGCTAAAAGAAATCAAAGAGGACCTAAATAAATGGAAGGACATTCCATGTTCATGGAATCAAAGACTAAATATTGTTAAGATGTCAGTCCACCTAAAGCAATTTACAGATTCAAAGTAATCCTAGTCAAGTTTCCAACATACCATAACATGGATGTTGTTGAGTGAAAAAGCCAGACACAAAAGGACAAATAATGTATGATCTCACTGATATGAAATAATTAGAACAAACAAATTCATAGAGTCAGAAACTAGACTAAGGTCAGGGACTGGGAGGGTATAGGGAATAAGGAATTAGTGCTTATTTGGTACGGAGCTTCTGTCTGGGCTGATGGAAAAGATTTGGTAATAGACGATGGGGATGGTAGCACAACATTGTGAAAATAACCAACACCACTAGATTATATATTTGAACGTGGTTAAAAGAAGAAATTTTAAGTTACATATACATTACCAGAAGAAAATTTTTAAAAAAATGTAAGACCGTCCAACATAAACAGTGAGCCCTTATTTAAACTACGGACTATAGTTAATAGTATACTTATAATAAAATTGCTTCATTACTTGTAACAAAGTTACCACACTAATGCAAAGAATTTATAATAGGGAAAACCGGGGCGGGGAGGGGGGAGAAGAGTTAATATGGTAATTCTGTATTTTCTGCATGATTTTTCTATAAACCTACAACTTCTCTAATATAAATAAATAAAACATACATACACACACACATCTATAAGTGAATATAAATTAAATGGTGCAGATGCTTTGGAAAACATTCTCTCAGTTCCTCAAATGATTAAACAGTTACCATATGGCACACCAATTCCACTCTTAGGTATATACCCAAGAGAAATAAAAACATATGTCAACACAAAAACTTTCATATGAATGTTTATAGTAGCATTATTCATAACAACCAAAATGTGGAGCTAATCTAAATGTTCATCAGTTGATGAAAGGATAAAGAAGTTGTTGTATATAACTACAGTGAAATATGATTTAGTCATAAAAAGAAAGCAAGCACTGATACATGTTATCACTTGTATGAATCTTGAAAATATCATGCTAGATTAAAGATGCTAGTCACAAAAGCCCACATATTTTATGATTCCATTCATGTGAAAGTTCAGAATAGGGAAATCTATAGAAATAGACAGTAGATTAGTGATTGTTTAGGGTTGGGGGGTGGTGGAATAGGGAGTGATAGCTAAAGGGTATAGGGTTTCTTTTTCAGGTAATGAAAATGTTCTGAAGTTGACTGTGGTAAATGTTGCATATATCTGTGAATACACTAAAAACTATTGAATTGTACACATTGAATGGATAAATTGTATGATATGTGAATTATATCTAAATAAAGCTGTTTTTTTTTAATGTTAGCCTTCATTAAATTTGCTTTCTACTACCTTTTGCCGTTCCCCAACACAATCATTTGACATACCCAAAATGCCTAATTGAAGAAGGCAATAACAGTTAACTCAAATACTTCATAAAACCTGTGTTCACCTTCCAGAGACACTCGAAATAAAAATAACATGTAGTCAGGAGTCAAAATATTTACTGGTGCTTGTTCTTGGCTCATCACTTAATCCCTCTGAGCTTCATTCATCTTGCATGTAAAAATACACATAACAATACCAGCTCTTTCTCCTTTTAAGGTCATTGTGAGACCCAAATTAGATAATCAAATAAAAAGATGACTTGAGAATCATTAAGTCTGTGGCTCAAGCAAAAATGAAAGCCAAGCATGGGCACTATCTTCTTTCAACTTGTTTGACTTCCCTGGGCAACTAGCCTTCCTCTTCTTTCTCTTCTCTCACAGTTATAGTCAGTGGGTTGAATAGTGTTTCCCACAAATTCATGTCCACCAGGACCTCAGAATGGGATCTTTATGGAAATAAGGTTTTGCAGATGTAATTAAGCTAAGACAAAGTCATACTGGATTAAGGGGGCCCTAAATCCAATGGCTGAGAGGACTTGGAGGCATGGAGGGAAGAGGGCCATGGGAAGATGGAGGCAGAGAGTGGAGAGCACTGCCGCAGTCAAGGAACGCCAAGGACCACCAGCAGCCACCAGAAGCTGGGAAGAGGCAAGGAAGGATTCTCTCTAGAGCCTTCGGAAGGAGCATGGTCCTGCTGACATGACTTCCTAAACTTCAGAATAGTGGGAGACTAAATTCCTGTTGTTTTAAGACCTTCCATTTGTGGTACTTTTTTACAGCCGTCATGGGAAACTGGTCCGTGTAAATAAAATTGTCCTTTGTGTCTATCCTTGCAGATTTGGATAAAATGCATCCCTATAGGTATAAAAGTATCAATGATGCCATTGTCTTAAAATATGAATTCCTAATCAGACTGTGCCTTCTCCAATTTTTTTTTTTTTTAATAAGAATTTAGGTATAGTACCTAACACAGGACCAAAGGATGAGGACTCTAAAATGGGCCCACTCACTATGGACTCCCCCTGGGTTTATCAGAACTGAAATTGCCTGGGCTCTTTGCTTTGTCTTTTTTCCTATTAGAAATCAAACCGGAGGCAAATTTTGCCTCACTCTGCACTCTTGAAAGGAAGGGATCATTACTCCAGTGCAACTTAGTTAGCTAGAGATCGTCATCCAAATTTTTAACTGTGAATGATTTCTACAGAAAATTTTGTAAAAAAAATCAATATTGCAAGAACACAAGAGGAGTACCTGGAGGCGAGGAGAGCTGAGGTAGAAATATGAAAGATATGGACAGCAAAGGAAAAGAGCAGGATGCTCAGAGAGTCAGGAAACAACAGCTGTGGGGAATGGTGAACCGAATTCCACGGTCACCACGGGGCTTCTGTTCAGAGCAAGCCATGGGCGCGAATGCTTTTTCTACTTCCTGGTGACAAACTACTTAATGTGAGCAACGGGAGCTTTTCCAAGGTGCTAACAGCAAATTGCCTTTCAGAACACTCTTTCATTTCTGAGCTCTCACTCTGTGCCAAGATGCTGCACTAAATACTTTTTAAACTGTTGGACGTAGGTACTGGTAGATTATACTAAGGTTCAAATATTTGTCTCCCTTTCTTGGGGGAAGGATTATGCTCTTTCCCCCATTGACTCAGCTGTTCACAATGCAACTTGCAGTGCTGTCTCTGGGGCTGGGGTAGGTTATACACCCCTATGCCACTGGACTCAGGAGGTACCGTGAGATTTTCTTTGGTTAGTGAAAAATGAGTGAGAGTGATGTGTGTCAATTTTGAGTAGACAGAATCTCCAAGCACCATATTTCCATTCTCTCTCTCTATTCATCCCTACCTCTCTGCTACTGAAAAGGAAAGGGCCCAGACAAGGGCTGTTCTGTCGGCCTGGGACAGAGTGAAGACGACATGAAACATAAGAGCTGAAACTGACCCACAGTGAACATGGAGCATAGGCAAGAAACAAACTTGTGGTGGTTGTTAATCCTGCATAGTGTAGCTTACTCTGACTAACAAGGAAAAATGGAAGTTCAAAGAGGGTAATTGCCCAAGACCACACTGCCAGCAGATGGCAGCGTCTTTCTGACTGCAGAGCCACGGCTCTTTACTGACTCCCTTCAGCCAGATGCCTGAAGTACGAATTTCACAAACACAGCAGGCTTGTCTTTCTGGCCTACCACAAAGGCAGCCTCTCCGTTCTCACCTTCCTAGACTTCTCTGTAACATGGACCCTATTATTTTCCAAACTCTCCTTTGGGGGATTTCCATGACCTTGTACTTTTCCCTTCCTCCTTCTTCAGCATTTCTTTTTCATCCTTATGAGGCAGCACATGGCTTTGTAGATACAAACCAGAAAGACTCCAAAAGGTCAAATCTAGCTTCTTGCTTTTACCAGCTGTGTGGCCTTGGGCAATTTACTCATCCTCTTTGAGCCCCAGTTCCTTAAACATAAAACTGGAATAAAACCAGCTCCCTCATAGGCTTTTGTGAGCATTATCAAATGAGCTAGCATGAGTGAAGGAAACTTGCAAACCATGGAATTTGAAAGTCTTTCCTCACTTGCCTGTAGGGTTCTTTTGTACAACTTGACCCCACCCTCTCCCCTTTGATCACAGTTATCCACACACTGGGCTGGGCCCATAAAAGTCTCTCAATAAGTTGGACTGAAAGATCCAAAAACAAATCAGTTAGATCCCTCAGCAACCTTCAAAGTCTCTCCAGAGTCTGACTTCTCATCATCTCCTCACCTCCCGCTCTAGTCCCAATCATCATTCTCTCACCTGGACCACTGTAATATCCTCATAACTGCTCTCCCTGCTCCCACCCTTGCTCTGATAGTCAGTCTCTACACAGTTCCTGGAGCGGGCCACTTACAACAGAAGTCAGATCATGTCCTTCCTCTACTCCCCGCCTTCCAAAGGCTTCCATCTTATGCCTTGCAACAGCCGTGCATAAAATGGCCCCTGTGTACTTCTCAGAGTTCATCTTCTCCGACTCTTCCCATCATCTACTCCATACAAGCCACATTTGTCTCCTTGTAGTTCTTTGAACACCTCAAGCAATGTTCTACCTCAGGGTCTTCACTCATATTCTTCCTCTGCCAGAAACACTCTTCCCTTAGAGCTTCCCTTCAGGTATCTCCTCAAATGTCACTGGATCAGAGAGAGCCCTTCCCAAACAGCAGCTACTGAAGTAGCACTCCACCTTGATCACCAGTCACTTTCCAGACCCTCCTCCCTCCACTTTATCAGCAGTATTATCACTTGAAATATATATTTGTTTGCTTAATATCTGTCTCATGAAAGAGGGAACTTTGTTTTGCTAACTACTGTATCCCCAGTGCCTAAAAATACTGCCTGACATACAGTAGGTATTCAGTAAATTTTTATTAAATGAATGATTAGATGGGTGGTATTGGACTAGAACTAAAAAGCCACAGGAAAGCCATGGCGAGGCAAGGAAGGCATCCAATAGAAAGCAGAGAGAATCAGGAAAATGGAGCAGATGAAAGATGGAGAGGCTGTCATTACTGACTGCCAAGGTCTGGAAAATGCATGAGGGTTCTGTCGTAACCTTATAATAACACAACACACACATACGTCACTGAAAATACCTTGAGTGGGTTTTCGAGTGTTACAGCCTAACAATCCCACACAATGGCAGTGTATAAATAACCAACACAGAGCCAGGCTCGTAGGAGGTGTTCATGGATGTGAGTGCCCTTTCTCCCATCAAAAGTGCTAGCTATGTGCAGCTCCTACTCTCCGCTTCCCTGTACTGCTGTTTCCTGTACAGTCATCCTCTCTCTCACATCCTGGCTCCACTCACTGACTTCCCACCTGATCCAGCATTGCCAGTCACCCCATCTAGCCACTGAACTTATCATGTTCTGTGCTGCTTCTCCTGTAAAACTGACTCCTTTCCTTACTGCTCTTTGACAAGAATAGATTTAACTTTCAATTATTCCGGTTAGAAACTTAAAAATCATATTTAACATCTATTTTCTTTACCCCTACATCTTTCCACATGGCTTGTTAATTCTTTCCAAACACTAGAATCAACTTTCTTTTCCATTTCATGCAGGAATCCTTCTCTGACCCTCCAGCACAAACCAGATCATCCATTTTATGCTCTAATATCCACATCCACTTTTCTTCATAGCATTGACCACTTTTTCTAACTACGTATTTGTGATATGATTTAATAATGTCTCTTTCCTCTTCTAGACTATCAACTCTACGGGGCAGACTCTCAACAAATGCCACTGCATGGATGGATAGAGCTATTTTTCTCTCTTTGCTTCATTTGCCCTTATCTCTGGCTGTAATGTCAGTTCCCCTAAGGATGAAGCTGTGTGTTCTTATTATTTGTCCAGCCCTCACACTTAGAACAAAATCAGAAGCACATCAGGCGATCAACAAATAGGGGTTTATTAATCGCTGGGTCTCTGCCATCCAGATGTTGAGCTTGTTTGGCAAAAGGCAAGTCCTCACTCCCGAGTGTCTAGTCAAACAACTGGGCGCTGCCGGCTCCAGGGACGTGGCAAACAGGAATGCCAGCGCTTCCAAAGCGGCCCACCAGGCTGGTGGAGCGTCTTCCCTTTGCTTCCTGATACGGCAGTAATTAGAAACAGCAGCCATCGCCACGCTGCATTCCCCGGAGCACCCCGCGGACACCCAGAACACATGTAGCTGCAAGACCACCTGCTGGGAAGAGAATAGAAGGATCCTTTGCTGAACATGGCAGGGGTGATGACTAAGGGAATAAAGCCGCCGCATAGCAGATAGCTGCCCCATCTTCCCCAAAGCCCTAAATAATTTCTCCACTTGAAAAAGGAGGAAAAAAATACACAATTAATTTTTCATGTAGATCAATCCACTTGGAAGCTTAGGGAAGAGCCGTGCATACTAAGAGCCCAACCTGAGATGCCACAGTTGCCCGGCTCAGACAAGGAAGCCATGGTAATGAACCTGAGGAAGCAAAAGAGAGGGGGAGAGAGGAAGAAAACCCCACGTCTTCTGCCTGTGCCGCCTTCCTGAGGGGAAGTTACAGAACAGTGGGTGGCTGCTTATTCTTTTTTTAAGGGCCTGCTTTGTACCCTAACTGCTCGCTTTCATTAACAGAATTAACTTAACAACTGTTGTCTTTGTTTCATAGATGGGGAAACTGAGGCTCGGGAAAGCCCCGCACCTTGGCCAAGGTTGCCCAGCCAAGGAGAGGCAGAGTTGGGATTCCAAGTGCACGGCTCACGCCCTCTCCCATACGCCCACCGGCTGCTGAGTTTCTCAGCAGGTGATTAAGGCAGACGCTGGGGGACCATGTGTTGGAGAAACTGTGGCAGGTTCCCCTTCATGGGAGGGTAGGTGTCTTCAGCAGAATTGTCCAGTCCAGATGTTCCTACATGTATGGAATCTGTTTAAACCCTCTGCGTTAGCCCCAAAGTGATGACGAGCGGGGAGAAAGAGAGGAGAAGGCAGACTCCGGCTCTCCCTGCCGGTTCTCCTCGCTGCTCATCATTGGCAACTGAAGACATTGGGTCAGTGGTCCCTCCATCACAACGTCCAGCACTGCTATGGACTACGTGGCATAACATAAATGCTAAAAACCTCAGTTCTGGGCTAGGCCTCCCCCTCCTCATCCCCTGCCCCGACCCCCAAGGCTTGGTTTTATCACTTAACTAGCCGTGTGGTCCTGGGCAAATACTTAACATCTTTGTGCCTCTGTTTCCCCTAATGGAAAAGAATAAAAACATTTACTTTCTAGGGTGTTTGTGAATATTGGACAAGACAATACATGGAAAAGGCTTAGAACAGTGCCTGGTATACAGTAAGTGCTCTACGAATGTTACTTGTGATTAATAATGTTATTGTCATTGTAGAAGGAAAAAGAATTGTCCATTTTCCTCTAAGACCTGAATAGACTCTATTCATACAGAAACAATTTCTTTCCCTGTGACCAGAGGTTTAAATATTCAGTAGCAAGGACTCTCAGTTGCACATACCAGAAATCTACTCAGGCCAGCCTTGGCAAAAAGCAGAAAGTCAGCGAAATAAAGAAACAAAAGCAGGAACAAAGACAAGAATTCCAAGAAGGCTCTGAAACCAAGGACTGGGTGGCTATAGGAAATTCAGGAAGCCTCCTTCTCCATCTTTTCTTTCTGCATATCTGCTTCATTCTTTGCCAATCTGGGTATAAATCTTTAATACATATATCGTTTGGGGCAACTTAACTTCTTGGGTATAGAGTAGTTGTGGAGGTAAAATGAGTTAGTATCTCTGAAGTGCTTAGCCTGGCACAAAGTAACACTTAGCATGCTGATGTTAGCTGTTGTTACTCTTTCTGCTTAGCTTTTCCTGCTATTTTGTCCCCACCATGGAAAACACAGCGGCTGACCACTCCAGAGTTTTTCCAAATCTTCCCTTCAAGAGAACAATTCGGGCTATGGCTAGAATCTCTTTGGCAACCCTAAGAGCTGCTGGAGAAGTGCGTCTGGTCAGCGGGGGTGGTGGGCCTCCCCTCGTGGCCCTGTGGATGGGGGTGGAGGCTGGGAGGAGCACATTCCCCAAGAAAGGAACTGAAAGGCAGCCTGATCCACATCTCACCCGTGTGGGACCTTGCAGCCTGAACTTCTCAACCTTTTTATAAAATCCTTTCTTCTGTTGGAGAGGCCTCCTCCAGCAACCAGGAAGGGAGGTGTAAACCTGCTGCCAGGACTGCCCACGTAAACCAGGTGACAGTCCCACACACACTTTTACTAATGCCCCATAACATCTAGAAAGACCCTAGTGTGCTTTCCAAGGCCCCCCTAAAGCTAGCCCCTGCCTCCTTCTACGCCCTTACTCAGAAACCCCTCCATTGCCAGATATGCCGGACTTCCTTCTGTTTCTTAAACACAGCAAGTGCCTCGCTTTCCCAGGACCTTTGTACATGCCCTTACTGCAGCCTGGATTCTCTCTCCCCAGGATTTCCACATGGCCATATCTTTCTCATCATTCAGAGTTCTGCTCAAAAGCCACTCACTTCCCAAGAGTCCTTCCCTGACCTCCTGACCCACTGCTGCCCCATCACTACCCCCAGCCCATTCTCTCATGTCACCCTGTGTGCATTTCTTCCCAGCTGTTATCACTCTCTGATTATAGCTTGTCTCTTTATGGGTTTACTTGCTAATTTTCAATTTACCCCTCACAGAACATAACCCTCATGATAGTAAAGACCTTGTTTGTCATATTCACCTGGTGCCCCTCATGCCAAGAACAAAGTTTAATATATCAAATATACTGATGAAAGGTGGTAGAAGGAACAAATTCGTGAATAAAATACATTATGAACCGATAATCATGTGAGTGGTAGTTAGTTAGTGGTAGAGTGGTAGAGCTGTCTTTGCTTTTGGATACTGCCATCAGTGATCATTTCTAGTCCTGCACCAGCCACCCCAGCATGCCAATAAGAAGTCATCAGGCTCTGTTGGCATATTAGCTTCTCAGATCCCCATATTATGCAAGGGTTACAACCTGTCTTGTGAAAAATTTGCACCATGCTTTTTTTTTATTGCCCTAGTTTCACTTATTATACCCAACTGCTTATAGAAGAGTTCTTTAGTTACAATTTTTAAAATTACTGATAATATTTATTGAAGATCAAAACTAAACTAGGCTTTTCCCCCCTTTAAGTCCTGTGCAACCACAGAAATTCTCCAGTCCTACACTTTATTATCTAATTTTATTATCACCCAAGGATGCAAGATGATTTGTTTACAGAGGATTAGATTATTCAAATATTCCTTTATCTGCTCTTTAATAGCCATCCTTTTTCTATAGCCTTAATTGTATCTTATTAGACATCTTTGTTTTATTTTATGCTATGTGGCCTTAGGATATATTGATGTGTTTAAACATCCTCACACATACTTTAATATACTGAAAATCATTTAAAATCATTGTAACTTGTCTGCAAGCTATAGAAAGCATGATAGATTACCCTTTTGGGAAGAAAAACTAAACCAAGTGGTATTTGTTTGTTTGTTGTTTTTTGTTTGTTTGTTGTTTGTTGGGGTTTTTTGTTTGTTTTTTGCTTCCTAAAATGAATTCACTTAGGCTGTGGAAACCCCTTATCCTGCGATCTCTGCACCCTTCAAGAGAGAGAGAGAAGGAAGTAGAAATACTCCCAACTGCCAAAGAGGTTCTGCTTAACATGGCGGCTTGAAGTGTCCAGATTCCAAAAAAGACCTTAGAAAGGGTTTCACCTAATCTTTTGATTACAAACAATTAACTGGATGTGTGTAGATCTTCACAGCATGCAGAAAAGGAAAGCAGTTTAAGGAATCATACCAGCCCATCTAACTCCTCCTTGCTTTCCTTGGCAGTTTTTTGGTTTCCTCTATGTGGCCCAACAAGTAGCTATGGCTGGACTGCAGGCAGGTCCACTAGGGTCTTTTAGGTCCTTGGTATCCTCTGTCAGGTTCCTTTAGTGCATCATCAGAGCTGTCCTATCCCCACGAATTCCTCTTGGCTCCTGCTCCTCTCTTCAGTTGAAGGGCATGGCAATAGGGATCTTACCTCAGAGGGCTTGGCTTCTCTTAGACTTTACCAGAATGGAGCTATTTCCCTGAATTATAAGCAGAAATTAATGGGTGCCCTGAGCAGGTATGGTGGCCTCATTTCAACAGAGAAGACCTAAGGCAGCTAAGGCCAGACCTGAAATTAATTTCTCTTTTTAATGAATTGCCCAGGGAACTTCCTGTATTAGTCAGCCAAAGGGGTGCTGATGCAAAATGCCAGAAATTGGTTGGTTTTTACAAAGGTTGCTTATTTGGGGTAGGAGTTTACAGATACCAGGCCATAAAGCATAAGTTACTTCCCTCTATTTTTTCATGTTGGAGCAAGATGGCTGCTAATGTCTGCGAGGTTCAGGTTTCCTTGAGTTCCTCTGGGCTCAGCTCCTCTGGGCTCAGCTCCTCTGTTTTCTCCACAAGGTCAGCTGTAGACTAGCAGGCGAATGGCTCTGTCTCTTTCCCCAGGGCTCCAGCTTAAGACTTCAGCATCAAACTCCAACATCAAAACTGCTACATTAAGAACCCCCAACTCTGTCCTTTGCCATGCCTTTTATCTGTGAGTCCCCACCCACCAAGGGGCAGGACTCAAAGCCCTAATGATGTAGCCTAATTAAAGCCCTAATCATAACTCAATCAGGCCCAGAGAGAGATCAGATTACAAACATAATCCAATATTTTATTTTTGGAATTCATAACCATATCAAACTGCTACACTTCCCTTTTCCCATTTTTCTTCTGGTTTTATGGTTTTCTTTAGTTTCCTTTCCCTTCATTGTTTTCTCAATCCCTCCTGGAGCTGGAGCTGGTGAACCCTTATGGTTTATGCTCATCTATACTGAAGCTTCCCTGTGGCTCCTGAGTTCCCCAATCATTTCCTTCCTAATAGGAAGCAGCAGGTTTACAGTGGCTACATTGTCCTCTTTCCAAGTCATAAAATTTTCCTCCTGGTGATTTAAGAATCTCTTAAGCAGATAATAGTAGTTACACGCTATTAAATGTTCTGCCATTAGATTCTGTGTATGTGGCGACCTGTGACCACAGCAGCCAAGCCATCGCCAGCTGGTAGGTGCAATTCTCAGAATATTTTAAAAATCCTGCTCCCACTATGTGTTAATGAGGTGCTGATTAATATGAGTAACTTTAATGTAGAGGATGAAGATCAGAAAAGTCATTCAGCTCCATATGGCTGACCCAGGGCCCCTTTGTAAAGCCTGAAGCCAATGCACCATTTTGCTCTTTTGAAAGCACTTCAGGAGGAAACAGGAAAAGTTTTATTTTCTCTGTCCTTGTGCCATATGGAGGATACTCCTTTGTCTCTATTCCCTCCACCCTCTCCCATCCCCACATTACAATACAGGGAATGGAAAGCATTGCTGCTAAATTTCGTTTGTATCTAACAGCAAAGAAAAATATGGACCCGGATTGCAGTATTATTTTTTGAAGAGTGTACTCCCCCAATAAATGCAAAGTGCTTTACAAATGCCATTCCCTAATATAGAAGAGGAGAAAGATCTTTAAAAACATGAAAACCTAGTACAGATAGAAGAAAGCCTAAGGCCATTTGGGAGTCATAACCATATCAAACTGCTACACTTCCTCCCAGGTCTTTGCGGACATCCAGATAAAATAAGAAATTGACATTGGACTTCCCCAAAATTGTGTTGTATATAAGCACTAGCTACAGTGATGGTGTTTTGAAGCAGCCACTGCAGGCTGGGGAGAGCAGTCAATGAGAGCTGGCCTGGGAATCTTCTTGGCTTTGCATTTTCTCAAGGCTCTATAGGCTGACCAGACCTTTCCTGGGGTTCAGGTCTACACTGTCAGTTTGCAAAATTAGTCACAGACTCCTTTATATCTATTGAACTGCCAAGATGCCATTCAGTCTTGGCTCACAACACTGAAATCATAATTACACTGACATAGGTTATCATAGGGGGCCTAAACTAAGACATTTGACATTTACAGATAGGAATAGCAAGACTGCTTATGTAAATTATATCATAAAATGGAAAGGAATTGAATTATTTTCTATTGCTTTGACAGCAACACAAAATGATTGTTTTCATTTTGTGTTCTGTTAAAAATATTTAACAGGGATTCTTTTTTTTTTTTTTTCATTTTAAGTCCTAAGAGATTTATTTTCTGGAGAAGATATTCATAAACAGTTAAAGGGGTACTTAGGTAATACAATCTAATATTCATAATTAGAACTGAGGAAAGTGTTGATTTTTAAAATTGCCTTTTTAGAGTGTGTAAGCAATGTGTAAAATAGTTTCTGTGCTCCATTTTTTTTGAAATTGTGGTTGTATAATGAATGGTAATAGGGCTAAGGCCACCTAGGTAGTGGCACAAAGCCAGGCTTTGGGGTCAGTCTCCTGGGGTCAAATGTTACTTCTGCCACTTATTAGTTATAGGACTCTTCGCAGTAATATGGCCCCTAAGCCTCAGTTGGCAATAATCTTATACAGTACCTTATACAGTGTAGGCTTAAATTAGTTAATTTAAGTGAATCTCTTAGTTCTGTGCCTGCCACATAATAAGCACTTGAGAAACAATAACGATTATTATGAAGAGGAATGTGACAAATTTCAAATATGCTCATGCAAATCATGATGGGTAGGGGATGAGAGAGGAAGGACCTGGAGGGACAGAGTGAAGGATCACTAGCTGTGTTAGGCTACTGCAGTTGGAAGAAAGGCTATTTCACCTAGGAAAGGTAGATAATGCAAGAAAAAAATGAGTACTGCTTTAGAAGAAAGAACCATTCAGTAAGTTAGACAGGCAGTTGAATTCTTTGAAAGACATAACCGTAAGGGTATGGAAATATGGAGAGGAAGTATGGAGAGTATTCTAACTGTGTAAAAGTGAGAGGAAGAAAGAAAATGTAAATAGTTGCTAGGGCCACCATGGCCCATCACTGCCTGAGCATGGGTGATGCAAGTATTTGTGTTCTAGAGCATGCCATGTCCACTGTGGGTCTACAAAACCACCTGGGTTCCATGTTTGGAGTTTTGAATGGGCCATAGTGCCATGTTGGACTGGCATTTGGTTAAGAAAAAATTATTTGAGGGCCAACTTCTCCACTTGGGGCCACAGGCCCCTCTGCCCTCCAGAGGGCATTCCAGGAGCTGCTATCTGCACCAGATGACCCTGTCAGGTAGGGCTGGAGCTGGATGTCTGCAAAGACCTGAGCAGATCTGCTGGGTTGGAACAGCATCAATGGCCCCCTAGTCAGTGAGTCAGAGTTATGTACCATGGAGAAACGGAAGTGTTAAAAGAAGTTTCAGTTCTCACTGGTTTGAGCAGATCATAGAGTGCTAAGTGTCCTTGAGGAGAGACATATTTCTCAAAGGTGCCTTGATCACTTAGGCTCAATTCTCACTCCAAAAATGACATAACTGACCTTGACCAGACCCAACTTCTTATATCTCCTTCCATGAAAGAAACAACTTTGGCTAGCAGTAGAACCAGAATATTAGAAGTTCATCAGCTAAGACTCCCTTCCCCAGGATGATACTATTTACAGTGCCAACATTTGCCTTTGGGGTTCTCTTTTTCTATGCTCCATGAACTCACCAATCCCCCTTCCTTAGTCCTATGAATATTTTTAATCACATTGTCATCAATGTGAGATCTAATGAATCTTATTGCATATTTCTAGGCTGTCCCATTACGTATTGATTTCAAGTTTTAACTCATGGAGGGAAACTAATTTCCCTTATTTTGATATTTTTGGAGGAGAGTTTTGTTGTAGATCCAAACACTGACAACTGCCCCACATTGTGGCATTATAGGCATAATATTTTGATAATTATAATTATAGATGGAGTAGCATTATCAGAAGTCTGCCACAATAAGAGATATAAAAGCCTAATGAAAAATAAAAAGAAGCATGCAGAATGAGTTAAGATGGAGCAAAGAAAAATAAAGAAAACCTTGAAATCAAATGTAAAGTCAGAAATGGGAAAAAAGAATTGATTTTATGGTAGATCCAAGATGACTTTTTAACATTCTCTGCTAAAAGGAAACTAAATTTCAACTCTCTTATCCCCAAGCAATAGCAGCCTAGTTTATACATCCATTGTGAATGACAAAATAACAATTGTTCTGACCCATATACCACCAAGTGGATCTTGCTAAGCTGAAGGGCAGAACTGCCCTTTTTGATAAGGGGAAGTGATATTGGGCAGATGGGACACAAAAGTGGGGATGAAATTGATAATTGTTGATGAATTCTAGGAACTGCTGTGCTTTCTTGCCTACCTCTGGACCTCCAAGTATTTGGAATCAATCATGTTTACCTTGACTAGGCAGTTCACAGCCCAGGAAATCTTACCATTTGGCTTCAAAACTGCAGATAGTCAGGATAGTCCAGGGGTGGTACTTGTTGAAGTTGGATAAGAAGCTGTCAGAACAGAGAATGGATCACCAAGTTATCCATGCAAATGATGAATAGAATGCTCAGAAAGTTAAGCATAATCTCTCCAATGGATATTGGAAAGGGCCACGGCATTTCCCAGGCCCAGCAATTTCACAGAGTACACATGGGAGACCAATGTTCATTGGGCACCTCTCCTAATCTTTACAGGGTGTTTGGGTAGTTGGTATTTGTGAAGGAAAAAAACCTGGTCAAGAAGATAAAGAAACAGCTGGAGAAGTTGGTGGTCTATACGGCAATCAAGCAAGGCCAACGTCATCTTTTCTAAGCCAAAGCTTCCTGATCCTCCACCTGAAAAAGGACCCGGACTCTCTTGGGGCATGTAGATTTCCTGAGGGTGTGGGACTTAGTGTCAGGCACAACAGTTGACCATGCCGTCTTGGCAGGAACCAAGTTGGTTATGTAGAAGACTTAGACGTCTTCATCTAAGTTTAATTTTCTTATCTATACAGTGATAATAATAACATCACAGACTCACAAGATTGTTTCAAGGATTAAATGAGATAGTATTATCTAAAGTGTTTAGAATCATGCCAAGCACATGGTAAGCACTCAAAATGTCAGTGATGATGATGGAAGAAGGGGAGGAACTGAAAGGTGTGTCATGCAATGTCAACTAAATCCAAATACCCTAAGATATCATTTAGAGTATAGTAGGAGAAAAATAATTTTCTCCAAAAGAAACTGATGAAAACATAATATAATGGTTAGATTTTTTATCCCTGTGTTCATGATTCTCAAGGCTAAATTTTTAATCCTCAGGTACCACTATGTTAATCCTTGGGGTAAGAATATTTGCTTTTCTTTTTCCTTTGGCTCCGATATTTGATTATATTAGCCTTGTCTTTTATGTCCTTGGCTATAAGCTGCCTGAAATTCCTTTTGGAAGAGGTGGGATATAAAAATAAAATAAAAATAAAGAGAAGGCACTCCATAAAACTTTCCTGAATTTATTGAATTGTCGAATCTTTCCACATAAACCAGACTGCCTCTGAAAAATGAGTAAGCACAAGAGAAGGCAATAATAGAAAAATGTTCTCCTTATTTTCTTGTGTATCAAAATTCTACCTAAGAGAGTCATCCCATTTCTCTTACTTCCTATAGCCATAATGCAAATTCTCTTTTCCTTGTGTGAGGATCTGAGCATCTGTGTGAAGAAGGGAGATGTTTCAAGAGGCTAAAAGTACAATTTATCCACCATCTGTCCATCCTCTGCCTCATAGCATGTGCCATTTCTTATTGGAGTGGGCAACTTTTGCAGCTAATTTCAGTCTTATCTTTTATCATCTTTCTGTCACTGGCTTGCACCTTGTCTCCTAGAGGAAAAAAAGAGAAAAAGGAAGGAAGGAAGGAAGGAAGGGAGGGAGGGAGGAAAGGAGGGAGGGAGGGAGGGAGGGAGGGAAGCATACCTGCATTCTTGAGGAGCAATGAGATCTCATTTAAAGTCATTCTTGAAGTTGCTATGGTGATGGACAATTCTGACCATCAGGGTACAGAAGCCACTGGTGCTGAGGAAATCACCGAGTTAGAGAGTTCAAGATGGATAAGTGCAGAGAGAATGCCAGAGTGCTTCCTGGTTTGAGAAAATGACTGGCTTGTTCATCCCACTCTCCACATTCCTGAAAAGCCTTTCTGATGGAAAGTAATCACTCCGCACTCAGATTAAACATTATCTGGCCCTTCTCACAAGCCCCAGCATGCTCTGGGGCTCTAGTGGAATCTTTTCCATTGTGCTCTAATGGACCCCGTAACAATATATTTGAAGGAGCGAACAATTTGCCTCCAAGGGCTCTGAGTATAGCTGATTCTAAGAGGAGTCCAATTTTTCCTCTGATGGATCCTAAGGGGCTATCTTTACTACTGAGCCCCCAAAGCTATAAGTTTTTGGGCCTGGTCCATATCAGGACTGGTTTTCACTTGTTTGAGGAGTGACAACTGGGTATTTCAGGTTGATGTGGTTCCAAGTCCTACCACCCTCTGAGGGCACCCGCCTCCAAAGATTTTTCTCCATGAACTTACCCAGCCTTTTCACACTGCTGTCCCCTACATAATCTTCTGCTTTTCCCAAGTGTTAATAGGGTTTGTTGAGTTCATTAGAGAAAATTTACAGGATCTAATAACCAAGCTAACTAATTCATGTCAACTAAAGCGAACTGGCAAGGTAGGCAGAGAATGTCTCAACCCAAGAATGTAGAACCCTGAGGAGGACTCTGAATGTTAGTGGAACCAACACACATTCCAGTCCCCATTATCCTGACTGGCCCTACTACAGGGTGGAGAAACCTCAATTCTTCTTTTCCCATTCTTCCTTGCAGGTAGGAATGAACAAGTGACAACATTCTGGACAAAGAGATATAAACTGATATCTGCAGGGGTTGCTTGGAAGGTTTTTGGTTTTCCCAATAAAAAAGTTTCACCTTTTTTGCCCCTTTTGCCTTCTTCTTTCCTTGAATGCAGACAAGACAGCCTGAGCTACAGTAGCCATGTGGCAACTATGGTGGATTGAATTGTGTATTTTGGGCATGTTCTTGGTCTTAATCTGCATTCTGGTGTGTTTGGGCTCACCAGATGTAAATAAGATCTCTTCGAGATGTTACTTCAGTTAAGGTGTAGCACCACTGAGTCAGGTTGGGCATTAATTTGGTTTATTAAAGGACTATAAAGGACTGGAGTCCTTTTTAAGCAGTGTGAAAGTCCAATGGAGAGAAGCCAGGAAAGGCCACCATGTGCACTGCCATGTGACAGAAAAGCCAAGAGCCAAGGATTGCCAGTAGCCAGTCCCAGAATGCCACAGTTTCCAGGAAGAAAGCATTTCTTTGTTGACACCTTGATTCTGGACTTCTCCTAGCCTCAAAACTGTGAGCCAATAAGTTCCTATTGTTTAAGCAAAAACATTGTATGTGTTTTGTGTGTGTGTGTGTGTTTAAGCAGCTGCAAAAGTAAAACAGCAACCATGAAAGAAATGAGTCTCTAGGGTCTCAGCCCTAAAATTATTGAACCTCTGAACAAACACCAGCCATTGCCTATCTCCAGACTTCTTGTTTGAGAGAAAAAACTCTCCATTTATTTAAGTCACTGTAGTCATATTTTGTTACTTGCAGTTGAATGCTTTCCTAATTCATATAGCCCCTATCGTTTACATATCCTAGGTCTAACTCAAAATGCAAAGGAATAGGGAGAAGCAGACACCTAAGATGATGAATGGCCACTTTTTGGAAATTTTTAACACATAATTATCTCATTTATATAATTTGGCAGTGTCTGTGGTATTTCTTGCATCATTTTTGTTTTATCTAAAAGATAGCCAGGTCAGAGTTTTCTTGAAGCATCAGAAATTTTGCTGGATGCTATGACACATAGAGCAATATCATACTTTCTTCTGGCCAAAAAAAATACTTTAATAGGGAGAAGGGAGGTGAGATGGGACAGATAACACAGAAGAATGGTAAAGTAACTCAGCCCTGCAATTTTCTGCAGACATAGATGAAAGGCCTCTTTCATACACAAAATTCTTAAATGGCTCAAATGGAAGCACAATAAAGAAAAGAAAAACAGAGCCTTAATTTTCTTTTACCATTTCATATGACAAACCTCAAACCTGACAACTCACTCTGCTATTCCTTGGGAAATTTTTCCCAAAAAAGGAAATCGAGGGAACAAGGATAAGTCCAGTCACCAAATATGACAAAGGAGGATTTATGATACTTATTTTTCTACACTACTTCGAATTCCATGGTGGGATCCTGTGATGTTGGCAAATGTTCTGATAATGTTTGTTCTACCTAGACCCTATATCCATAGTTCATTCAGAAGTAGGGGTCATTTCTTCCAAAGTGACAAAGAAAACAAGGAAACCAGGCACCCACTTCTTCCCTAACACCACCCATATACCACATGCTCAGAATAAAGAATAAAGAAAGCAACTTTCATTCCCCAGGTTTGGCATCTTTTCCCTTTTTCCAAAGGCTCTAGTTTTCTTGAAGGGCCTTTCTCTCTCTAAAGTTATGTAGGTTCCTCAGGAAACTCCAATTTTTGTAGATATAGTTGCTCTGTAACAGATAGAAGGCTCTTAGATGAATCTGAGAGGACACACGGCACCTGTTTGAATCTTTTTCTTTGTTTCCTTCTCAAACCTAGAAGAAAATCTCTTTATATAGAGCAGTTCAGGAGGAGCTGATGAGCTACAGCAGAAGGACGAGATGTTGGCAGAGATTGGCGGCCATCTTGCTTTGCCACATGCCTGGACGACAGAGCAACAGTAGCTGACTTTGGTGAGAAAGCACCTTTTATGGTGCCTAGAGTTGGGCTTTTCAGAGCCTTACAACTATAAGCTTTTGCCCCCAAGTAAATCTCCTCTATAAAAGCCAATCCATTTCTGGTACTTTGCATCAGCAGTCCCTTGGCAAATTAAAACATTATGATACCTTGAGTGGGAAAGACTTCCCAGGAGGTACTGAGTGAGGGGGACAGGAGCACTGTTAGACTGCATAGGAGATGTATGTGATCAGAGTCCATGTCTGACAACACTGGGGCTTCACATCACTTGCACCCCAGAGAATTAGAGCTTCTTTTCATTTGAACCAAACTGCCTCTGGTAGGAGCAAAGCTTATCCACAGCAAGTCCATGTGTCTTCATTTTGATACTTTACAGCTATCCTGAATAGTGCCTCCATAGGCAACTGTAAGCTTAAGAGGATCCCAAGACTTAAGCAGGATGGTGAATCTTGAGCTGGTAGTTATACTTCTATGGGATCATTTCTTTAATGGCTGAATAGCCAAATACCATTGTGTTAATGTACCTTATATTATTTAACCAGTTTCCTTTTTGTTGGGTGTTTAGATTGTTTATTATTAACATTGCGGTGATGAGCATTGATTAAAGAGATTTTAAGCAGTCTTTTATGTGGTGCATTCAAGTTAACTGAAGAATCTTAAGTTTTCTTCAATCTCTAAAAATCTACTTTAACATCATTATTATTTTATATCAAAACTATAATCAACCCCATCTCTGCCTTCTTGATAAGTGGTTTTTGTCTCACCAGA
Source organism: Dasypus novemcinctus (assembly GCF_030445035.2). Lineage (NCBI taxonomy): Eukaryota > Metazoa > Chordata > Mammalia > Cingulata > Dasypodidae > Dasypus > Dasypus novemcinctus. The sequence goes on from NC_080675.1 coordinate 44,485,190, forward strand.
TATTGTACATGGAGAGAGAGGCTATTGCCCCAAATGTTTTCAGGTATGCTTGGCCAAGCTTTAGGTAGAGTCAGGATATGTGTGTGTTTCCATATTGCCGTTGTGAAAATGTTTAACTAGTAAATTTCCTCTGAATATAGGAGAGGAAATTTTTACTAACATAAATTACAAAATGGCTTAATTTGAATAGCAGACTAAAAGAAAGGGAGAGAAACTGCGGTTCTACTTTTTTCCAAATAATCAAACCTAAAAGTAGGCCTTTATTCCTCTTGAAAAGTTCAATCCAAGTTGCCATAAAGTATTTAACTAGCCTCTTCCCCTAAGGTCATAAAAATGATAAAGTGTATAATGTATGTTTTTCCAAAGCAGCCCCGCTCCTTTGCTACCCTCTGAGTGTGGACGCATGAGTTCATATTCTCATAGACTCTCAGAGCTGGATGGTTAGAGTTCCTTCTTTGTTCCTATCTCTCTTCATACCTATTTGAAAGGGTAACAGAGACTGGGTGGCTAAGGAAATGCCCCAATTTCCTTCTCCTCTTGCCAACTCAGCTTCCTGGCCTGTATTAGAAGTTCATCCCTCCAAAATGGAGAGCTAAATGGATGTTAAAAAATAACTTTCTAAAAACATATGTTAAAGGTTTTATTTAACTCATTACTAAAGCAGGAACCAGGCAGCTGTTGCAACCAGGTCAAAGGAGAATCCAAAGAACAGACATATTAATAGATCAAGCATATTGAACTTTTCAATTGGAGACAAAACTGGCTTCTTCCACAATTGGGAAGTCAAATGAGTTTCCACCTATAGAATCTCTTTGCATGTCTATAGACAAGAATTATTTTACATTGATATCAGTTATCTACTATTTATGGAATTGTGAAGTTGCTTAAAAGCAATGGATTCCAATTAGAATGGACTACCTGGATGGGTGCACTCTAAACAATGCATGGTTGGGAAACGGACTTTGGCCCAGTGGTTAGGGCGTCCGTCTACCATATGGGAGGTCCGCGGTTCAAACCCCGGGCCTCCTTGACCCGTGTGGAACTGGCCATGTGCAGTGCTGATGCGCGCAAGGAGTGCCGTGCCACGCAAGGGTGTCCCCCGCGTGGGGGAGCCCCACGCGCAAGGAGTGCGCCCATGAGGAAAGCCGCCCAGCGTGAAAAGAAAGAGCAGCCTGCCCAGGAATGGCGCCGTCCACACTTCCCGTGTCGCTGACGACAACAGAAGCGGACAAAGAAACAAGACGCAGCAAATAGACACCAAGAACAGACAACCAGGGGAGGGGGGGAAATTAAATAAATAAATAAATCTTTAAAAAAAAAAAAATGCATGGTTTTCCCTTGAAGGAAATTTTCCCTACTTGGATGAGCAATATGCCAAATGTCCTTTGCCCTTCAAGTCAAGTCCACAAAAATAAAGTTTCCTTTCTACCCAAATACTCTGAGTTGTTCAGAGATTAATGAATACCATTTGCAATGAACAAAAGGTGGGACTGACAATATTAAATTTTTACCTGAGCCCTGTGATCCTGGAAAACATAAAATGATTAAGAAATTTCCCCACCCTATGATAAGGTGGAAGTGAGTAGTTGTGCAGTGAAGAAACATGACAGGGGTGTGGGGATACTTTTGCTGGGAGGTGCAAGCTTGAAAGGGGGATAGGGTGGGAAGGATGGGTTGGACAGTCCATGGACTGGGGGAAGGGGTGGGGAAGGGAGCAGGCGAACACTGGGGGTTGGTTGAAACTACAATGGTACATGGTTGAAACTACAATGTTGAGAAAACTCTTTTGGCAATATGACAGGGAAGGGTTACTGGTTTGGGTGTTGGATGGGGGCATTTGGAACAAGACGCACCTGGGGCAGTCTTTTAGAGGATGAGTGGGAAGGAGTTGGACTCCCATAGTGAGGCAGTCTGATACATTCTCAAACAGAGGGGAGGGTGTCTCTTGAAAGCATGGGCAGTTTCTAATAGGGGAGAACAGACTAGTGTGTCAAGCCCTAAGTGTTGTTGCAAGTATCTATGAATCTTGTCCTTCAAGGAGTGAAGACTGGTGGTTGCTGTGGGCCCCGAGCAGAGGGGGAGGAAGGAATAGAACAGATGGAAGAGGGGGTAGTTAGAGGGCAATGGAAGTGTTCTGCATGATCTTGCAATGATGGATACAGGCCATGTTAAATTTCATCAAAAATTATAAAAGTGTATGGTCTACGGATAAACTATAATGTAAACTACTGACCATAGTTAGTAGCTATGTTTCAATATTTGCATATCAGTTGTAACAAATGTACCATCCACATGTAAAAAGGTTCTTAATAGGGAAGGGGGAAAGGGGGGAGGATGTTGGGTATATGGGAGTCCCCTATATTCTGTATGTGACTTTACTGTGACCTAAAATTTCTTTGGAGACAAAATGAAAAAAAGTAAGACACTGGGGAAGAAATGGGAAAAAATGCCAATGTACATAGAGGACAACAGTTATTATAGTGATAAAAGGCAAAATGACAAAAAAATTTTTTAATATTTTTCATTTTTTAACACCTAATTTTTAAATTTCATTTTAGTTTTTCTAATTATTACGTATTTTACTTCTTATGTCTAAACCTATCATCACTATCTCATTTTCCTATTAATTGAATTTGGCAATATTCTTGGCTTCATTTTTTTAAGAAGTTTTGGATCACAGAAGGGTTACAACAATGGCCAGGGAGGATCATTGGTTTGGGGAGTCAGTGATGGGGGATACATGGGAGGAAGTTCAGCTGGGAATACATGTAGGGCGTATAAATATGTCCAAGTGTTCATGGGGCATTGCCATAGTAGGAAGAGATTCACACAACAACTGAAAGAATACTGAATTCCCATCCTGGGGAGCTCTGCTTTGTTCTTTAATGGAACAGCAACAATCCCCCAAGTACAGGAGCAATGACTAGTGAAGGATGGTCCATTGATGGGTCCTTGATACTATCACTGTGCTTATGAGCCTTTTGCTCTTGAAATTGCAACTTAGCCTATTGCTGTAGGGTGCCTAAAATTTATCTCATGAGAGCCTCCATATTACTCAAATGTGGCCCCTCTCTAAGCCACACTCAGCATATAAATGCATTACCTTCCCCTCAGCATGGGACATGACTCCTGGGGATGAGCCTCCCTGGGACCAAGCGGTTACTACCAAGCACTAGCTGGTGATGCAACTGGAAAAAGACCTTGACTAAAAGGCAAAAAGGTAAAGACAAATGAGATTATATGGCTAAGAGACTTTAAAATGAGTCAGGACCTTGAGAGCTTGTTTGGAGGTTCTAGCAGGGGAGCGCAGCTACTCGTATACCCTTGACCAAAGAACGGTGGAGGCTGTCAGAAGGATTGCCCTTATGCACAACTGAGCAGAGTCTAAGAGACAGAAAAAGTAGATACAATCCCCACGTATTTGTTCCTTGGAGGGCTAAGGAGACCCACAGGTTCTATGGTCATGGCAGATGGGGTTCACTGCCATGTCAGATGGCCCTTCTTTGGAGCTGGTGTTTCTGCGTGATGAAATCGGACTCAGATGGGATCTCTTTTCACAAGACTTTCATGCTACTTTACTGGAATTGTAGTTGGTGTTGGAGTTTAAGATATATTTAGGGGATTTGAATCTCTGGACTGACAATATGATAGCCAGGCCCTGAGCCTCAACAGACTTCAGCTCCTACAATCTGATTTATTAGACTCACCTCACCCAGCTAAGATGGAGTTGAAGAAGGACAACCACCACACCATGGAGCCTAGAGTGCCTACAACTGAAAGCAGGAGGATTACATCCAGTATCCATGTGGAATCTGAGCCTCCTCTTGACATAGAGGTGCAAGGGACACAACCAATCCAAGGTCCACAGAGAAAAGGTGGCATTGGAGTGGGAAAAGTGGACATGGTGGCTGATGGGTATGGGGAATGGCAGGAAGAGATGAGATGTGGAGGTGCCTTTGGGACTTGGAGTTGCCCTGGATGGTGCTTCAGGGGCAATCACCGGACATTGTAAATCCACCCAGGGCCCACTGGATGGAATGGGGGAGAGTATGGGCCATGATGTGGACCATTGACCATGAGGTGCAGAGATGCCCAGAGATGTACTTACCAAATGCAATGGATGTGTCATGATGATGGGAGTGAATGTTGCTGGGGGGGGAGTGGTGGGGTGGGGGTGGTGGGGTTGAATGGGACCTCATTTTTTTTTTTAATGTAATATTTTTACAAGATCAATTAAAAAAAATTTTTAAAAATAAAAAATAAAATGAGTCAGGAAGTCATCAGAGAGGTAAGGTTTATACATGTCTCAGCAGGATCTCATAGACAGCCAAAGTAGATACTATCCCAAATAAGGGAGCTATTGAGGGCTCTGGAGACACCCAGGTCCTCTGGTCATGGCAGATAGCTCTGGAGTTTGATGCCTTGCCAGTGGGCCCTACTTTAGAGTTTGTGCACCCAAGTGTGACAGAGTTGGACTTAGAGGAGACTTCTCTACACATACCTCTTCCATCCCTTTTATTTGAACCTATATTTGGCACTGGAGTTAGTAGGTTTATGTCCAAGAGACTTGAATCTGTGGATTGTCCATGTGCCAGCTGGGCCCTGAGCCTCAGTGGAGTTGCAACACCTACTCTCCAGCTCATTGGACTCATCCAGGACAACCAACAAGGAGGTGAGGATGGACAACCACCAACCAAGGAACCAAGAGTATCTATGACCTCAAGCAAGAGAGCCCCATCCATCAACCATATGGGATCCAGCACCCCTCTCAATTAGAGGTGGAGTAGGCATTGCCATCCCAGAATTCTCAGAATTAGGGAATAAAATATGGACTAGAGTGGACTTACTGTTATTCTACTATAGACTTACTGTGATTCTGGAAATGGAAGAAATTCTATCATTGATGTGGAGACTGGAAGTGCTGAAGTCAGGAAGAGGAAGAAAAAGGTGTAATATGGGGGCATTTTTGGGGCTTGGAATTGTCCTGAATGACATTGCAAAGGCAGATACAGGCCATTATATGTCCTGCCATAACCTACAGAATGGAGCAGGAGAGAGTGGAAACTACAATGTAAACTATAATCCATGCTTAGTAGCAATGCTCCAAAATGTGTTCATCATTCGCAATGAATGTACTACACTAATGAAAGAGGTTGTTAATGCGTGGAAAAGTGGGAGGTAGGGGGAATGGGGCATATGGGAGTCCTTTATATTTTTTTATATAACATTTTATGTAATCTGAGTATCTTTTAAAAATAAGTAAAAAATATATTTAAAAAAATTTCCCCACCCTTTTTATTTTTGAAAATGATTTATTGCAAAGAATCACCCTTCCTCATGTGATTTAGAGAGACTCATGGGTGCCTCCTCCTTTACCTATGACAAGACCAGACACAGATCCTTCAAATTCCCTTCCTGTGCTTCATAAATGATTAACAGAATTGCTTGTCCTCATTGATGAATCAGAACAAAATACTTGTTAACCAAAGTTTTTTTAAGTTTCTTTCCTTCCTCCAGATAGATGAACTTTAAAGGTACCTTCCTCAAAACAGGCAGCTTGAGCATAAACTATTCTCAAATTTAGTATCTGATCATTCCAACCTTTCATCTCACTTCCCCACACCTGGTTCTTTCTTCTCTAAAAAGAAAAACCCTTTTGCCTAACTCTTGAGATACTTGTGGACTTTATGGTCACAAGTGTTTGCCCTATTGCAATAGCTCCCTCTCTGTATTATGATTGCCCATTTCTCCTTTTGTAATAATACTTTTGAATAAAGTCTCTCTTTACTAAGCCCAAATTTGTTTTCTTATTTAAAATCTTTCTACCAAAAAGGGGGGGGGGGGAAATAATATCCACCTCACTCCCCACTACAGCTCTTCCTGATGCTCATTTTTGTTTTATCAGTGCATTAATCAGGGTTCTCTAGGGAAAGAAAACTAATAGGAGATATCTGTAAGTATTATGAAATTATTATAAAATTGTCTTATGCAATTGTGGGGTTACACAAATCCAAATTGCACAAGGAAGGCTGCAAGATGGGAACTGATGAAGATCCTTCATGAATTCTCCAGGAGAAGCGGACTGATATAGGGATGGAATGTCTCACTTCTCCTTTGAAAGCCTTCAACTGATTGGATGAAACATCTTGAAGCCAGGGAAGAGTTGGATTCATCTAGGTTCTGGGCTATGTTGCATAAAGGAATTTAAGAATACATCAATTTAGTAAGGCCAGTAAAAAGAATTTATTGAGAAATGGGGGAAAAGAACAGAGCTTGCTGAGAAATGGGAGAGAAGGACAAAAATACTCACCAAGATTTGGTGTGGGCTCCTCTAGGCAGAGAGAGCAAGATTTGGCTTGTGTACTCACCTTCTAAGCTGTTAATTCAGGGGGTTCTTAACCAGGGTTCCATGGAAAGATTTCAGGGATCCATAAGCTTGAATTGAAAATTCAAAAAAAAAATTATCCTTTTGGGGACATATTGGTCCAGATGTGATATAGTTATTAAATAATACACAGTATAGTGTGGACTTAGTATGATTTTTATTTTGATGAGGCATATTCTAATGCAGTGGATAACTGCCTGCAGAAAAGGTCGATAAAGATGGCAGAGATGGTTTTATGACGCTGTGGGAAAACCTAAATTTCTAAATGTTTGCCTATAATGACCATTTGACCAGATGTTGAACCTTGTTAACAGGTATTGATATTATGGGAAAGTTGTAAAATGTAATTTTGAATAATCTTAAAATTTAATTTAAAGACATACGGATGTTGAGTGTCATAAAACTACCTTCTGCTGCTACTTTCTGTGAGGGGTCTGTGGTTTTCACCTGATTGGCAAAGGGGTCCATGGAACAAAAAAGTTTAAGAATCCCTGTATTAATTATTCTTCCCCTAGCTAATGTTTGGGGGAAGGGCCCCAACTGTTTGCTGTTCTGGATGATTACCCCACCCATCAGTTCCCAAAGGGGCCCAACGATGAGGCCCCTTGAGGATGTCCAGGGCTTTTCCTTGACTCCTAATGAGATCTTGTTCCAAATAGGGTTCTCAGGGGTCCTTCCGGCAGACTTCTTGGTAGTGGTGTTTCCCTCAGGGTGTTTCCAGGACCACATGTTTCATGACCACGTTTTTCTGCCAGATCTTAGACTCATCTTCCCTTTTCCTAAACTAGCCTGCCTCAATCTCTTATTATTGAAGTCAGTCTCCTCGGTTGACTGCATATGTAATCAGCCATATATGAAATCAACTCACTGATGATTAAAATCCTCAAAATGTACTCACAGGAACAATTAGACCAGTATTTGTTTAACCAAACAACTAGACACCATCACCTGACCATTGATACATGAACCCAGCCATCACAGTCTATCCATTGTCAACTTGGCAGGCACACACATCACTTTAAACCATACTTAGTCTCTAAATAATAAAAAAATAATAATAACAGTCATATTTTTTTCATTTAACTATACTCAACTGTCGTGCATACAACTGGAAAGGTACTAAATCTTTCCAGAATTGGGTGCATGTCCTTGGGTAATATTCACTCTTAAACTTGATATCCTCCAACCTAAATTCTTCAACATGAAACTAATACAATTTATATAATATGATAAGGGGGTAGGATAGAGAAGAAAACAAAGATATTTTATTTATGTACATATAAAAACATACTGTAACAAAACAAGGAAGAAATATTCATAACAATTATAGTCCTTCTTTCTGCAACTGGTCACTTGGTTGCAGTTTGTATTTATCATTACCTTCCTCCACTACCCATTCCATGTTCTCTTTACCTTCAGCAAGCACCTCAACTGCCTTGGTTCTTTGCCTGGGAGAGTGACACAAACCTTCACTTCTTAAGTGTCTGAGTAATTAGTGGTCCTGCCTGGGCTGGGATGTTGCAGTTTTCCATTGACTCTGATCACAGAGCATGGTAGTATTCTCCTGTATTCCAACAAACTCTTTACCTCCATTGTATAGTAACAGTCCTATTTCCCCTTGATAGTCAGGATTAATAATCTCAGCAAGTACAGTAATTACCTTTTTGCCTGTTGATTGAAAGGGATCAGGAGCCCAAAGTGGCTGGGTGGCAGTCTTAACTTCTAGTTCACTGGAATCATTGTTATGTCTCCTGACAGAAGAACTCCTCCTTTGGGGACTAAAATCTATAGACTAGCAGAGTTTAAGGCTACAGTGACAGAAAGCAAAATTATTTCAAATGGATCACTAAGGGTAATAGTAAGTGGTACCACTCCCATTTCTAGCCATTCATTCCTGGACCTGTGAATCCTGGTTTATTAGTCAGCCAAAGGGGAGCTGATGCAAAGTACCAGAACTCCTTTGGCTTTTATAAAGAGTATTTATTTGGGGTAGAGCTCACAGTCACAAGGCCATAAAGAGTAAGTTACTTCCCTCACCAAAGTCTGTTGCCATGTGTTGGAGCAAGATGACTGCTGATCTCTGTGAGGGGTCAGTCTTTCTCTTCCTCTTAAGGCTCCATGGTCCCAGATTCTTCTGATCTCAGCTGTAGGTTGGCATAAGGCTCATCTCTCTTCCCAGGGCTCATCTCTTTCTGGGCTCAACTGCTCTTCTCTCTCCACAAAGCCAGTTGTAAACTATGAGGTGAATGGCTCGGCTCTCTCCCTGAGGCTCCAGTGTCATAAAACTAAGCTCTCTCCTCTACCATATAGTTTTCTGTGTGAGTCTGTGCCCACCAAGGGGGCAGGGACTCAACGTCCTACTGATGTGGCCAAATCAAAGCCCTAATCTTAATTTAATCAAGTAAAAGTGAAACTTCTGAATTTAATACAATCGAAGGGTATCACACCCAGAGGAACAGACCAGTTTATAAACATAATCAATATTTCCTTTTGGAATTAATAATATCAAAGTGCCACACCTAGTTATGGGATAAACAGTGTCATAAAGTGGACACTGATTTAGAGCATACACAGCCTCTTGGAGAACATTTTTCTAGCCTTGCAAGGTATTGCCATATAGTTGGTACTGTAAAAAGTCCGTTTCACAGTTCTATCAATTCAGTTGCTCCTGGATAATTGGAAGGTGGTAATACCACTGAATTCCAAGAGTATATGCCTATTCCCACATATCATTTGCTTGATCAATTGCAATGTTGTGTAGAATACCATGACAGTGGGTAAGGCATTCTGTATTTGTCAGAAGCATCATGTGTTAGGGAAGACAAACCCATATCCAGAGTATGTATCTATTCCAGTTAGAGGAAAACACTGTCCCTTCCATGATGGAAGTGGATCAATGAAATCAACCTGCCACAAGGTAGCAAGCTGATCGCTTTGGGGAATGGTGCCATATTGGGGACTGATTGTTAGTTTCTGCTGCTGGCAGATTGGGCAATCAACAGTGACTGTAGTCAGGTCAGCCTTGGTAAGTGGAAATCCATGTTGCTGAGCCCATGGATAACCTCCATCCTTACCACCATGGCTACTTTGTTCATGAGCCTATTGGGCAATGACAGGAGTGGCTGGGGAAAGAGGCTGACCGGTATGCACAAAACAGATCATCTTATTCACTTGATTATTAAAATCTTCCTCTACTGAAATCTCCCTCTGGTGACCATTCACATGGGACACACAAAAAAAGTATTTTTTTGCCCACTCAGAAGCATTTATCCATATATCTTTTCCCCAGACCTCTTTGTCAAAAACTTTCCAATCTTATTCCTTCTAAGTCCCTGACCATCCAGGCAAACCACTGGGGCAACAGTTCATAAATCAGGATACAAACACACCTCTGACCATTTCTCCTCTCAAGCGAAATTAACATATAGGTGCACCGCTCGAAGTTCCACCCACTGGGAGAATTTCCCACTCACTGCTGTCCTTCAGGGATATCCCAAAAAGGGAATGTGGTACTATACTGTCCACTTTTAGGTGGTGCCTGAATATCATGCAGAACAATCTGTAAACCAGACCCGAGTTTTCCTTTCTTCAGTCAACTGATTATAAGAAACTCCACAATAAGCCATAGGAGTGGGCTAGGAAAGAGAAGGTAATGTGGTCAGAGTGGGAGTGGAGGCCATGGGCATTTGGGTTACATCCTTCTGTAACTTAGTTATGCCTTCAAGACCTGCTTGAGTCCTATCTCATATATACCATGTCTGTTTGATAATGGAGTGTTGCTGTGCCTGCTCAACTTTAGGGCTTGGCGGTCAGACAACATCCAGCTCCTGATATGCAGCTCAGGTCTCATGGTAACTTGGTGTCCCATGGTAAAGCATTCAGTCTTTGCTAAGACCTGGTAGCAGCCCAAAAGCTGTTTCTCAAAAGGGGAGTAGTTATCTGCAGAGGATGGCAAGGCTTTGCTCCAAAATCCTTAGATTCTACATTTTGATTCTCCTATAGGAGCGCAAAGGCTCCAGATAACATCTCTATTTGCCACTGACACTTCCAGCACCATTGGACCTGCTGGATCATATACCCCAAGTGGCAGAGCAGCTTGCACAGCAGCCTGGACTTTCACAGAGCCTCCTCCTGTTCCAGACCCCCATAAAACTAACAGCGTTTCAGTCTCTTGGCAAATGGGCCACAATAGCACACCCAAATGAGGAATGTGTTACCTCTAAAATTCAGAGGCCAACTAGGGACTTTTTTAGTCATACCAGAGGCCAGCTTATCCTTCACCTTCAAAGGGATATCTTGACATGCTTCACATCACTGGAGACCCAGAAATTTCACAGGGAAAAGATCTTATATTTTCGTTGAATTTTTCTCCCACCCTCTGACATACAAATGCCTGACAAATAAGTGTACAGTAGTTGCTACTTCTTGCTTAGTAGGTCCAATCAACATGATATTATCCATATAATGTGTCAGTGCAATGTCTTGTGGGAGGGAGAGATGATCAAGGTCCCTGCAGATTAGATTTTGACATAGGGCTGGAGAGTTGATAACCCCCGAGGTAGGACAGTGAAGGTGTTTTGCTAGCCTTGCAAAACTCTTGAAAACTGTTTCTGGTGGTCCTTACTAACAGCAATTGAGAAAAAAACATTTTCCAGATCAACAGCTGCATACCAGTTATCAGAGGTTGTACTGATTTGTTCAAATAATAATACCATATCTAGAACAGCAACTGCAATTGGGGTCAACACCTGGTTAAGTTTACAATAATCCACTGTCGTCCTCCACTTGTTTTCCGCGCAGGTTAAATAGGAGAGTTGAATGGGGATTTGGTGGGAATCACCACCTCTACATCCTTCAAGTCCTTAATGGTGGCATTAATTGCTGAAGTCACTCCAGTGACCTGGAATTGTTTTTGATTTACTATTTTGCTAGGTAGGGGCAGTTCTAGTGACTTTCACTTGCTACCTCACTCCACAAGTCAGGGAACTAATGTGGGGGTTCTTGCAGTCATTGAGTGTGTCTAATGCTAATTATGCATTCCAGACTGGGGAAACACCACAGAAAGGTGTCTATGTCAAATGACACTCCCTTCCTGCTCTCTGACATCTCTCCAGGTGAAACCTGAAATCTTGAACTATATTCTTAGAGAAGGACACTATTTCATATATTTTAAAAAAGAGAAACATTTTAAATGGAGCTCCTGCAGGAATTTTATCATTTTACCTTTTAATTAATGGAATTGAAGCAGGTTAGTACAGGGAAGAGTCACAGGTGGGACCTGGCAGAGAACATGAATGTGAGATCCCACCCAGAAAACCTCTGGAGGAAGGCTGCTACTAAGAACAAAGCTGGAAAGGCCCACCAAGACCCGGGCCATGAGGTCCCATTTGGAACGCTTTCTGTGGGCAAGGGGAATCCCTGGATAACTCCAAACAGGCCTCCTCACTGGTCCCTGAGAGCTAACACGTGGGGAACTTAAGGCAATCAATCAGAACAGCGAACAGCTGGGGCCCCTCCCTGACGTCAGGAAAGGGAGGAGGGAAGTTCTTAAATAGGCCTAACCCCGGGCCCCACGTGCACATCTCATCCTGCAGCACGCCTGCACCCATGTCTGGGATTGTGTACTTTTTTTCTTTCCTCTCGTTTCTCAAGAAACTCTTTCCTCTCTTGCCTCCTCTATGGCGTATCCTTAAATTCCTTTACCATCTGCAACACAGCCAAGAACCTAGAAGCCAGCACCCAGAGCGTTCCACTAACAGATCCATGCTTTACTCATATCAATAAGCCCTGGTCTCATTCTCCAAATCAGAATTCAGAGGCTGAATCCCAGAGGGACACCCTCACACATTTATCATGAATAATGAGGAGACGATTCAATGGTGGAAAGGAGGGAATTAGGGACCATGAGAGGGAAAGGGGAAATTCTGGAGGAAAAACTTCCAGGAGTTGAGAAGCTGAGTGGGTTTGCAGACAAAGGATTGGAGAAAGCTCTAACCATCATCATCCCTGCTTCCCCCCCTTTCCCTGGTATGTCAGGGATCTCCAAGACCACCCAGGTTTTGAGGTAGGAAAGGGAGACAACTCGGCCGCAGAGAAGAACCAATGGAAAATTACCACCAGATAGTTCTTAACCGCTTTGCAGAAGTGATGGATGTAGGATGACCGAATACCTGAAAGTAACTTGTTTCTCTCCCTGTTGCTAGGATACAAAGAAAGAACTGTATGTAAATCAGAAGGTAATGAAATGCAACCCTCTCTTTGGGCCAAATTCTGCTTTTAGTGGTCAAGAATATCCTGTTGAAGCAATGAAGTATGAAAACCAGCTTCAACCAGTTGGCCGGACCTGCGCAGAAGCAGCCCCTTGCTGCCCTCACTTCAACTTGCTTAATTAACACAGTAAACTTCCCACCCAGGGGTGGAGTTATCCGCCTCTTTCTTGATCATGCAATATATGTGCAAGCATGATTTCCTGAACATACTAATCATACAATTATATAGCCATCTATGTGTGTTCATCCATATGCATAAAAACTAATGCATAATCAAAGAGAATGCTAAGTAGTAACTTAAGAGTGAAACTGCAGCAGGGGGAGTCGGGTCTGAGTCCTTTGGACTGGCCTTGGCTCCTTACCTCTGCAGATGTAATAGATGTGAGTTTGCCTAACTCTCGTGTTGAAGTTTTCTTCATGCCATCTCTGGTTATCCATAAAGGCCTTGCTTTGAGGCCTAACAGAAGCACCCACCCAAGACCCGGTGCTGGAAGGTATATTGATAGCAGCTGATGGGAGGCCCACCCCTCCCCTGACCACTGTACCCTTCCCAACCCCACCCCTAGACATGTCCCACTAAGTTGTAGTTTTTAATCCCTTTTTTGCATAAAGCAGAACCTGTGAGGACATTGGGACTTACAAGCCCTCATTTCCATGGAGGCATAAGGAGGGGGGAAGCCCGACCTTAACAAAGCAGCACCCCTAGGCCCAGCAGGCGCCACTCACACCAGCTCACCTGCACTCCCGTTCTTAGGGTGTACTTCTGTTTTGCATTAAGTTCTCTTCCCTTACTGAATTCTTTCTCGTGACAATCAAGCACCCTCCCACCCTAGGTGGAGGTCTTTCTTTAAGACTTCCCAGGAACCTCCTGACGTCAGCTTGAGGTTTGTGCAGAGGACTCACGGGACTCAGTTTCTAGTCATACTAGCCTCTAGGATTTTCTAGTGAAAAAGTACAAAGCAAAATCAACAAATGGAGAAAGAGTCAGGGGAAAAAACAAGAGTCTCAAGCTTCCAGGGTTCCCCTCCCTGTGGAATCTCACAGGATGTGCTTAATTCCCACTGAAACGAATTATAACAACACAGGTGAAATGTTGTCTACCAAGGAAGCTAGTTAGAGCCTCAGTGCCCAGAGCTTTTACTGGAGGCTGGTCATGTAGGCACCCTCTGGCACGTAACAAATTCTAGATTCCCAGAAGCAGACTTTTTTTTTTTTTTTGTCTTTATTTATTATTACATTCAAAATATATGAGGTCCCCATATGCCCCCCACCCCCCTAACCCCACTCCTCCCCCCCATAACAACAACCTCCTCCATCATCATGAGACACTCATTGCATTTGGTGAATACATCTCTGAGCACCACTGCACCTCATGGTCAATGGTCCACACCATAGCCCACACTCTCCCACAGTCCACCCAGTGGAGAAGCAGACTTTCAAAGGTTAACTAGCAGTCAGGCATGCTGCTGTTAACTCTTTTCTGCTCAGCAATCCCCACTTTCCTCCTCCAAGGATCAAGGGCTAAAAAATCTGCTTGGACAAAGTTCCACAAACATTTCAAGTGACCTCCTATGCCTGGGGTGTCAGGGCCTCTGATAAGACTTCATACCTCACATGACCCAGCTTCTCCCTGCCTCACTCCTTTCCATACTCTGTGGGATCAGAGTCAATCCGTGGAGAGGTTTATTCTTTGGTCTAGTTTTTAGGAGTAAATATGGAAGCCCCTTGGCCAGCCCTGCTCCTAGAGAAGGAGAGTTCATTCATCAGGTTGTTTTTTTGTTGCTGTTTTGTTTTGTTAGGAGGTACCAGGGATTGAACTCAGGACCTCGTGCATGGGAAGCAGGTGCTCAACCACTTGAGCTATATCTGCCCCCCTATTCATCAGGTATTTACTGGGCATCTCAGGACACATCAAAGGGCCCCTGAAGTTATAGAGCATGGGGCTGGACGCTACAAATAGCCCCAACAGGAAGGACCCTGATCTGGGGATAAAGCACTCTTGAAATCACAACTTAGAAGCACAGAGTAGAGATGGAAGGGGAGACTTTGGAGTTTGGGTTCAGGCTCTGGCTCTGTTCATTGCTAATTATTGGGCCCTCAACTCTCCATTTGCAAAATGGGGATGATAAATCAGCTCCTCATGTGCTATTTGGGAAAATCAAATGAGCAAATCAATGTAAAATGCTAGTTCTCTAGTCTCTCATCTTATGTTCTGTTCCTAAGGGTTCCAAATCATTCCAGCTTCTCTCAAGAGCTAAATTCCAAAGTTAAAGACATTAGAAGACATCTTTGTAGTATAAATAATAAAATTGCTTCACCTGCCAGCAAGGATTATTGACCCAGAGGTGTATTTGCTGAATAGGTAAGGGCTCAAAAGGAAAGGAAATTTCAGAGCATCAGAATGCTGGGCTTGTACCCAGACTTCACACGACAATTTGGAGATTAAACAGCACACTCTTAGAAAAACAGTGGGTCAAAGAGGAAATCTCAAAAGAAATCAATGACTACCTTGAAACAAATGATAATGATAACACAACATACCAAAATTTATGGGATGCAGCAAAAGCGGTACTGAGAGGGAAATTTATAGCCATAAATTCATATATCAAAAAAGAAGAAAGAGCAGAAATTGAAGAATTAACTGCACATTTGAAGGAATTAGAAAAACAACAACAAAGTAACCCAACAGGAAGAAGAAGGAAGGAAATAACAAAGATAAGAGCAGAACTAAATGAAATAGAAAATAAGAAAGCACTTGAAAAAATAAACAAGACCAAGAGCTGGTTTTTTGAGAAGATCAACAAAATTGACAAACCTTTAGCGAGACTAACAAAGAAAAAAAGAGAAAAGATGCAAATACACAAAATAAGAAATGAGAAAGGAGATATCACCACTGACCCCACAGAAATAAAGACTATCATAAGAGGATACTTTGAAAAACTATATTCCAACAAAAATGACAATTTAGAGGAAATGGACAAATTCCTAGAAATACATAAGCAGCCCATACTGACGAAAGAAGAAATTGATGATCTTAACAAACCAATCACAAGCAAAGAGATAGAATCAGTCATTAAAAATCTCCCAACTAAGAAGAGCCCAGGGCCAGACGGCTTCACAGGTGAATTCTACAAAACATTCCGGAAAGAACTAACACCAATCCTGTTGAAACTGTTCCAAAAAATCGAAACAGAAGGAACACTGCCTAATTCCTTCTATGATGCCAACATTACCCTAGTACCAAAGCCAAACAATGACACCACAAGAAAGGAAAATTACAGACCAATTTCTCTAATGAACCTAGACGCAAAAATACTTAACAAAATACTTGCTAATCGTATTCAACAACACATTAAACGAATTATACACCATGACCAAGTGGGATTTATTCCAGGTATGCAAGGATGGTTCAACATAAGAAAATCAATCAATGTAATACACCATATAAACAGATTGAGAGAAAAAAACCACATGATTATATCTATAGATGCAGAAAAGGCATTTGACAAAATACAGCACCCCTTCCTGATAAAAACACTCCAAAAGATCGGAATACAAGGAAACTTTTTGAACATGATAAAGAGTATATATGAAAAACCTAAAGCCAACATTGTTTACAATGGCGAAATCCTGAAATCCTTCCCTCTAAAATCAGGAACAAGACAAGGATGCCCATTGTCTCCGCTCCTATTTAACATTGTCTTGGAAGTACTGGCTCGAGCACTGAGACAAGAACCAGATATAAAAGGCATTCAAATTGGAAGGGAAGAAGTCAAAATTTTATTATTTGCAGATGACATGATCCTATATATAGAAAACCCTGAGAGATCTACAACAAAGCTCCTAGAACTCATAAATGAGTTTAGCAAAGTCGCAGGTTATAAGATCAATGCGCAAAAATCAGTAGCATTTCTATACACCAATAATGAGCAAGATCAGGAGGAAATCAAGAAACAAATACCATTCACAATAGTAAATAAAAAAATCAAATACTTAGGAATAAATTTAACTAAAGAGGTAAAAAACTTATACATCGAGAACTATACAAGATTGTTCAAGGAAATCAAAGAAGACCTAAATAAATGGAAGAATATTCCCTGTTCATGGATAGGAAGACTGAATATTATTAAGATGTCTATCCTACCAAAACTGATCTACACATTCAATGCAATCCCAATAAAAATCAACACAGCCTTCTTTAAGGAACTAGAAAAACTAACTATGAAATTTATTTGGAATAAAAAGAGGCCCCGAATAGCCAAAGACATATTGAAAAAGAAAAACGAAATAGGAGGAATCACACTTCCTGACTTCAAAACATACTACAAAGCTACAGTAGTGAAAACAGCATGGTACTGGCATAAGGGGAGACACACAGACCAATGGAATCGAATTGAAAGTTCAGATATAGAACCTCATGTATATAGCCATATAATATTCGATAAAGCCACCAAACCCTCACAACTGGGAGAGAATGGCCTATTCAACAAATGGTGCCTGGAGAACTGGATAGCTATATGTAGAAGAATGAAAGAGGATTACCATCTCACACCTTATACAAAGATCAACTCAAGATGGATCAAAGACCTAAATATAAGAGCCAAGACCATAAAGACCTTAGAAAGCAGTGTAGGGAAACATCTACAGGACCTTGTAATAGGAAATGGCTTCATGAATATCACACCAAAAGCACGAGCAGCAAAAGAACAAATAGATAAATGGGACTACCTCAAAATTAAAGCCTTCTGCACCTCAAAGGAGTTTGTCAAGAAAGTAAAAAGGGAACCCACACAATGGGAGAAAATATTTGGCAACCATATATCTGATAAGAGACTTATAACTTGCATATATAAAGAACTCATAGATCTCGAAAACAAAAAGATAAACAACCCATTTAAAAAATGGGAAAAAGATTTAAACAGACACTTCTCCAAAGAAGAAATACAAATGGCTAAAAAGCACATGAAAAAATGCTCCAAATCCCTAGCTATCAGGGAAATGCAAATCAAAACTACAATGAGATACCATCTTACTCCCATAAGATTGGCAGCCATGAAAAAAACAGTAGAATACAAATGCTGGAGAGGATGTGAAGAAAGGGGAACACTCATCCATTGCTGGTGGGAATGCAGAAGGATCCAACCATTCTGGAGGACAGTTTGGCAGTTTCTCAAAAAATTATCCATAGATTTGCCATATGACCCAGCAATACCACTGCTGGGTATATACCCATCAGATCTGAAAACAAGGACACAAACGGATATATGTACACCAATGTTTATAGCAGCATTGTTCACCATCGCCAAAAGTTGGAATCAATCCAAAAGTCCATCAACAGATGAGTGGATCAATAAAATGTGGTATATACACACAATGGAATACTACTCAGCTGTAAGAACCAATACACTACAATCGCACGTGATAACATGGATGAACCTTGAGAATCTTATGTTGAGTGAAGCAACCCAGGCATTGAAGGACAAATACTATATGACCTCAATGATATGAAATAAGTTAACTGCCTCAGAGAGCTAGAGTCTGGAAAAGTGGCTTACTGGAAATCGGGGGGTGGAGGAAGGCTGTGAGTTAATGTCTGTAGGGGTGGAATCTGTGATGAGCTGGGGGTAAGTATGAGCACAAAGAAGGGACAAAATGGGGGCAAGGGGTTACCTTCGGGTGGGGTTTTCTGGGTTTGAGGGGGGCTGGGGATGGGAAGAGGGGTAATATGGTCCAAGAAATAGGTGGTAGGGAGGGGCAACATACAAACATGGGAGAGTGCCATAAGTTCATTGAGAACTAAATGTTGAGTAAAACGTATCAAAGTATAAGTAGGAGGGTTACCTGGTTAGGACGCTCAGGGGGTATGGTCTGATGCGGGACGGACTCCGGAGGGAATAGCTGAAGGCTCATTTTGCCAAGGTGGGTTCTACCATTGGGTGGGGTGGACCCATATCCTGGGGAAGACTAATGCCGTCGAATAGAGAGAACTGTATCTCTCGTGAGAAAGGACGGCTCCCAGGGCATTAGATTGGCAGGCGTTGTGGGCCCTAAGGGGAGGGGGAAATGGACGTGCAATGGATGGAACAAAGGTAAATAAGGGGGCAAAAGAGGAGTTATGTGAGAGTACACGAGGATGAATATAAAACAGCTAATATTACACCAAAAACATATAGGGGACAACAGACTAATAATGAAAACCATAAGACAAAACATAGGATAACTAAAAAATTTAGAAAACTGTACAACCTAAAGTATGGACCACATAGTAAGCACAAATGTTACCTTGTTTGAAAACTATAGTTTCGGAATCTGTACATCAGTTTCAGGAAATATGATATGAATAAGTTAAAAGATTATTGCTGTGGAAGGGAAAAGGTTTTATGGTGGATCTGGGGAAATACTGTATATTGTATATATGAATTTTGGTGATCTAAGACTCTTCTGAAGCTGACATTATGTTGGGATTCACTTTACGGGAAGTTTTGGATCACAGAGTGGTTCAACAATGGCAGCGGAGGAATATTGATATGGGATGTTATTGACAGGATATATATGGTTGACAGGGAGTTATACAGGGCATATGCCCAGGGTATATGGTAATGTCTATATATACTCATAGTGGAAACAATTAAAAACAACAGCTGGGGGGGTACTGGGCTCCTGGCCGGGGGGGTCACTGTTGTGGGCCCTGGGAGAGCAGCGGTAATCCTCCAGGTGCAACGGCAAGAACCAGGAAGGAAGGAGGGCCCAACAGTGGGCTCTTGATACTAATGGCTACACTTTTGAGCCTATGCACCTGCAATAAGAACAAGGCCTAGAGTAGCATTGTGCCTGGGGGTTTCCTCCTGACAGCCTTCATGTTACTCAAATGTGGCCACTCTCACAGCCAAACTCAGCGTGTAGATGTGATGCATTCCCCCCAGCATGGGACACGACACCCGGGGATGAGCCTCCCTGGCACCGAGGGATCACTACCACATACCAGCTGAAGAAGCAACTAGAAAATGACCTTGAATTAAAGATTCAATGCGGAACAGCAGAATATACCTGTCTACATATAATAACATGACTTCGGAAAGCGGTTTGACCTAATGTAAGGGGGAAATGGAAAGGAGAAATGAGATTATAAGGCTGTGAGTCTCTAAAAAAGAGTCTGGAGGTTGTCAGAAGGAATACCCCTATGTACAACTGAACAGAGTCTAAGAGACAGATAAGGTAGATACAACCCCAGGTATTGGTTCTTTTGAGGGATAAAGAGACCCACGGGTTCTATGGTCATGGCAGAAGGGGTTCACTGCCATGACAGATGGCCCTTCTTTGGAGCTGGTGTTTCTGCGTGATGGAAATGGACTCAGAGGGGATCTCTTTTCACAAGACTTGCATGCTACTTTATTGGAATTGTAGTTGGTGCTGGGTTTAAGATATATGTAGGGGATTTGAATCTCTGGACTGATAATATGACACCCAGGCCCAGAGCCTCAACAGACTTCAGCTCCTACACTTTGACTTATTGGACTTACTCCACTCAGCTAACATGGAGTTGAAGAAGGTCAACCACCACAACATGGAGCCTAGAGTGTCTACAACTAGAAGCGGGAAGAGTGCATCCAGTACCCATGTGCAATCTAAGCCCTCACTTGACATAGGTGTGCAATGGACACAACCAATCCAATGTCCACAGAGAAAATGTGGAATGGGTGTGGGAACGGTAGCCATGGGGGCTGCTGGGTGTGGGGAACGGGAGGAAGAGATGAGATGTGGAGGCGTTTTCGGGACGTGGAGTTGTCCTGGATAGTGCTTCACGGACAATTACGGGACACTGTAGATCCCCCCAGGGCCCACTGGATGGAACGTGAGAGAGTCTGGGCTATGATGTGGACCATTGACTATGGGGTGCAGTGATGCTCAGAGATGAACTTACCAGGTGCAATGGATGTATCACGATGATGGGAGAGAGTGTTGCTGTGGGGGGAGTGGGGGGCAGGGGCGGTGGGGTTGAATGGGACCTCATATATTTTTTTTAATGTAATTTCAAAAAATAATAATAAATAAATATTAAAAAAAAAAAAAAAGAATGCTGGGCTTGTAAGAGAAAAAGTTTAAATCGAAGTTGAGAGTTGATCATAATCAACTGGTATTTATTATTCTCGTATAGCCCTGGATGGGTATAGATGGGACTACAAGAGAAAAATGAGGTGATGTAACTGAAGGTTAAGAAGTAACAAATAATTATGATTACTGAAACATTATATAGATGCTTTTTAATTTAGCCAAAAGGGTTAATATACACAATTACTGAAACTGGCTACACTGACTTCACCCTTTCCATTGGCCATTTCCAACTCAAAACCTGCCATTGTAATGAGGACTTCAGGCGGATCTTACCTTTGTATGTGAACATTTCTATTGAAAGGGTGACCACTCCACCTTCCTCTGTTTGATAACCATATGAAAAATCTAATAACTGACCTTTATTTTTGGTCTTCCCTCTCCAGGATGCCTTGATCTCTGATAATGGTTGTAACCTTGTAACTAATACCCTCTGACCCCCACATTGGTACCCACTCCCAAACTGGCTCAGCCCCTTCGTGTTTATTATTTGTTTATTAATTAAAGAACATGTGCAAACTTCACTCCACTTACTCATTAGCATCCTGATGTTATAAAATATTAGAATTTTTGCAGGTCAGGGAGGTAGCTTTGGGCCATGAGACCAGCTGTGCTCCTTTGCTTGCACAACCAAATAAACTTTTTCTCTCTTTGAAACCCCAGTGTCTCAGGAATTGGCTTTAAAGGCACATCGAGAGGAAAGAACCCACTTTTGCTTGATATCAATGAGACCTAGTGATCTTTCTCTTAGGGGTCAGAGTTCCATTAGGAAGAGAAGCCACAGATGCTCAGAGTAATAACACAATTGTGTATTCTGTTACAGGGTAGCCAATGCTATGGTGTGCTAATGGAATATTAGGAGATAGGTAAATTGTTGGCTGGGATTTTGTGGTAGGCAGCTCCTAAGATGGCCCCTAGTGATCTCTTCTTCTCGGCATTCACACCCTTGGTAATCCTCTCCCCTTGTGAGCTGGTTTTCTTTATTTCTAACAAACAAAATACTGAAATAAGTAATGGCGTGCCACTTCCAATATTAGTTTATAAAAAGACCATAGCTTCTTTCTTGGCTGTTTGTTCTTTTCCCTGCTCATCCTCTGAGGGGAGCCAGCTGCCGTGCTCTGCGATGCCTTAAGGAGAGGCCCATGTGGCAAGGAACTGGGGGAGGCCTCCTGCTAGTGGGCAGCAAGGAAGTGAGAACTGCCAACACTCACAAGAGTGAGCTGGGAAGTGGTTCCCTCTGGTCAAAGCCTCATCTGAGACTGCAGTCCTGGCTGACAGTTTGCAAGCTTAGGAGAAACCTTGCACCACAAGTATCCAGTTAAGCCATACCTTGATTCCTGACCCGCAGAAATAGTGAAATAATAAATGTGGCTTTAAGCCACTAAGTCTTGATGTAAAAATGTGCAACAATAAATAACTAATATAGCAATGAAGAATGAGCAAGATTGCAAGGGGTAGAAGTTAAAGTAGGAGATCAGTGAAGGGAGAAGAGGAGACAAAAAGATACAAAGAGAATATGGCTAAATGAACATGAATAAATTTCAAGTGAATTTCTTGGTGAGAATAAGAATTGCAAAGGTATAAAAGGAGCAATTTTCATGGCTCAGGCTGGACTCTAGCTGGAGTAAATGCATAAATGAGAAGCAACAGCTCCAGAAAAATCGTTACCCCTCACCAGAGAAGAAGAATTGGAGAGGAGACCAAAACACCTGGGTGGAAATGACAGATCCAGAATATCTTCCCTGTCATCTGAGTTTCCACTTGGTTTTTAGAGTTTCATCCCCTTATGGAATGTGAAAATTGTGCCCTCTAGGATCCTGAAGTCCTGATGTTTAGGACCTTGCTGTGCAAACTGTGCTCCTTGGATCAGCAGCAGCAGCAGCGCCAGGGAGCTTATTAGAAATGCAGAGTGTCAGGATCCACTTCAGACCTACTGAACCATAATTTGCATTTTAGCAAGATTCCCAAGTGATTTGTGTGCACCTTAAAGATGGAGATGCACTGGTCTGAAACAGACACACACCTTTAAAAACAAAACAAACAAGCAACAAAACCCTAAAAGTATTCAGTTAATAAGCAGAGACTGAGAATTAGGGTCAATCAATTAAATAATTCTTTCAATTATTTATCAATTTATACAACAAATACTTATATAGCATCTGATAGGACATACAAAGCTGAAAAAAAAAAAAAATATATATATATATGGCCTTGCCCTGAAAGAACTTAAAGACTGGAAAGAAGAGTCTGACACAAAAATAGTTGAAGAAAAATGGGTGTTACGAGTGCTACATTGAAGTATTTATGGGTACAGAGTGGCACAAAGCAAGGGAAATCTAATTTCATAAAAGATGTGAAGTGGTCCAGAAAGTCTGAGTTGAGTCTTGAAGTATGAGTAAGTGTTAACCAGGGCAGGGAAGGACATTCCAGTCAGAGGGACTAAAGTTTATAACAACTTGACCCATTTGGCAAGTAGTTTGATATGGCTGGGAATGGGGAAGCAAATCTAACTTGGCAAAAAAACAAAAATAATGTGGGTGCAAGTGGCAGGGCAAGCTTGTGAAGGGCCTTGTGTACCATGCTAAGGAATTTGAACTTTCTTCTGCAGGGAAATGTGGACAATGTTTTAGGTTACTTTGGGCAACTAAAAGTGGCTTAAATGATAATGAGGGAAGCAGATGTGGCTCAAGTGATAGAGCATCCACCTACCATATAGGAGGTCCAGGGTACGGTACCCAGGGCCTCCCGACCCCTGTGGTGAGCTGGCCCATGTGCAGTGCTGCCGTGTGCAAGAAGTGCCGTGCCACTCAGGGGATGCCCCCACATAGGGGTGCCCCAAGCACAAGGAGTGCACCCCACAAGGAGAGCTGCCCGAGAAAAAAAAGGTGCAGGCTGCCCAGGAGTGGCGCTGTACACACAGAGAGCTGATGCAGCAAGATGATGCAACAGAAAAAGACATTCCCGGTGCCGCCTGACAATCATGCAAGTGCACACAGAACACACAGCAAATGGACACAGAGAGCAGACAGCTGGGGGGCGAGGGGATAAACAAACTAAAAATAAATCTTAAAAAAAAAAAAAAGATAATGCGATTTAGTTATCCCACATAAAAAAAGTTCAGTGGTAGAAAATTTCAGGAACTCATCGATGTAGGGTTTTGGGTGGCTTCCTCCCATGATCACAACGTGGGAGTCCAGGTTCAAGCATCATGGCTTCAACACACAAAGTCCCAAAGCAAGAAAAAAGATTCCTTTCACTTGGATGTTTCATATTCAAGAGCAACACATTTCATGTAAACCCTCGGAAGTCTTCCCCTCAGGTCCAATTGGTCAGAACTGGATCATGCACCCATGCTCTAGCTGTAAGGGAGTCTGGGAGGGTAAACATTTGGCACATTCAGCTTTTTCACAGAAGGCCAGCTCTGCCAGCAAGGAAGATTATGGTTGGGAATGGCCAAGGAAAGCAAGCAATAGTGTCTGCCAGGGTTGAGTTTTAAACAGGAAAATCTTGTGGCAGGATTTTCCCTTAGAAAATCTGGTGGCAGCATGGAAGGACTGGATGGGGAAAAGAAGGTGACAGAAGTGTAGATTTAAGGCCTAAAGACGAGCGGGGAATGATAAACCCCTAGTGAGCCCTGAAGGATCAAATTTCTCCATAAGCCTGTGTGAGGCATTTCCTGCGATGCACAAGAACAGTATGGGGGCAATTGCAGGGGCTGAGGTGCTACATGAGCCAGTGACTTCTGTGGTATTCCAGACCCTGCTAGCTGAAGAGGCTTAGGGAAATTGGAATTCATTGGAATTCATTTCCCTTAAAATTACAATGACAGTTAATACTGAGTAGCTTTATTTTAGAAAGCTCCAAAAGACTTCCTCAGGGCCAATTGATATAAATGTTTAAAAGGGGTTTTAGTAGTGGATTTCCAGAAGGCTTTTCAGCCTAACCTTTCAACAGCTGTCATATGGGCAAGTTACCTAGAATGATTTTTCAAGACTAAGACATAAATCTGTGGCCTTTGAGAGCTTGTTCCTGGTTTGAGGAACAAGACTTCACATGTGGACAGTACAAGAGAATGTTCTAATTCAGGTGTTGTGGTTGTAAGGGACTACGGCTGATACAAATAAAGGTCAAGGAACATAAGAGTGTGAAAATTCTTATGAATTTCTGAATTAAATCAGAACCTCACAATACTAGAAATCACCCAGAACTGAGGTCATTCTTTCCATCTTTCCGGGGAATATGACTGCTTATGCCACTGTCTTTCTGTATTGGTTTCACCCTCCTTCTTCTTTCTAAAAACCAGCGTTTTCTGCTTACTGTTCTTGCACAAGTCTCAACATAGCCACTCTAATACTCGGATCCAGTGCCTGTCCCTGAAAGGCTAGTCTCAGTGTCCCTTGGTTCAAATTCTGGAAGCAGGCTACTTCATTGGCAGATCATCAGCCTATGAATGGGCTCCAATTAACTGAGGTTTCATGACGTGTGTGTAGATACCAGATATGCCTAGTACAGACAGTCCCCGGAAGTATATAAGCCCCGAGCCCTCCCACTAGGAGTGGAGAGCGTGTGGAGCTGATGGGAGGGTACAGAAGTGTTCTTAATGAGACTCTGAAGTGGAAATATTGCTCCCTTACTTACATTGTCTCTTTCTTTTTGTTATGTTTTTCCAAGATGACAGAATTAGACCCCAAAAGTAGGACTATGAAGAGCATCTAACTCTTCCCAGGCCACCAAGAAGTAGTGTCAGAATCACTGGGAAGCATGTTTCTGAGACCATGTTTCCTGGGTGTCCTGAGTGTCTAAGTCTCCTCTCCTTTCTGAACCTCAACTCATTCCTTAATATAGAATATAAGGGGCTGCGTTAAAAGAGTTCTAAAGTCCCTTCCAGCTTTTGTTACTATGGACTACTTTCTTAAAGAGAAGGGATTAGAAAAATGAAGAAATAGGGAGCAAACCTCATTATAGAAAGAGGGCAGCATTACTGGTTTGCTATGGTATAATGTTTTGTCTGCATTAATCTCTTTATTTTAGAAAAAGAAAATGACATAGGCAGAACCAAGATCTTATGTCTGAGATGGAATTTAAAAAAATAACCAACAGAGGGAGGTTCTGTAACGCTGCTGCAAGTCTATCCTGGTCGTCCTGGAAGGAAAAATGCTGACAAGCCCTCTGTGAGTGACACCTGAAATCATGACATTCCATGTCACTAGCCAGAAAAATCTGAGCTCCAGGGCTTCCAGCCTGGGAAATTGCAGCTAATGAAGTTGGGTTGCTCCCAAGTGACTCTGGATATTAAAGGAAGGACTGAGGACTGGGAAGGACGAGATTGCAGCAAGGTGGTAATCAGGAGGGTTTGTGGAGGTACAGTTATTACCACAGGCTTCTGAACTTTCACTCTGACTCAATCCCTCAGCCTGAAGCAACCAAGCCCCCAGGCTGCTTACCTGGAAGAGGCAAGCTCCTGCCTTGTAGCTATTGCAACCATTTGACATCCATCAGAGCCCAGCTGTCATTCCTGACAAGCCCACTGGACTCCCTCACATGGGAGTAAATTAACTTGACCTTTAAGAGAAAAGAGAAATATGTCACTTTCCTAACACAGGCAATAGGCAGATGGCCCCTGTTATGAAGAATAATCTCACCGTATATCTTTTTAAGGAGGCCCTAAAAAGGGCTGAGAATGAAAAATTGAGGTCACAGCAAAGGCACATGGTACAAAGTTTAATTCCCATCAGCTTCCCACAATGTTCTCACAAGTCCCATTTTTCTCAGGGTCTGATTTCTCTCCTTTCCTTCCAATATTCCTTGGATACCTAATTGGCTTAGAAAGAGAGCCAGAGTCTTTTGTGCCATTAAATTGGATTTGGCAGGGAGAACAGGAGCGCTCGACAGTTTGAGTCGTTTCCGGAAGTCAGACGTAAAGGATAGGAGTCCTTCTAAGCAGATGGCCAGGACAACTTCCCTGTGTGCCTCTGTGGGGGGAAGGATAAGCATGAATGAGCATCACCCTGCAGAAGCATGGGACTCATCCTTATGCCTCGATCTTGTTTTCTGAACAGTCTCTTCAGTCTGGGGGCTATTCGTTCCACTGACATGAGCAGTGCTTAGCTGATGAGAGATAAATGAAAAGCAATCCTTTGACCAGAAATAAAGACTGTCCGAGGTGGCTGGGCCTCAAAGCAGGTGACATTTCAGTTGCTTTACACCTTGGCTTGAGGCTTTGCAGGTTCCCTCGTGTGGCTGTGTGGCATCAATAGAGGGAGGAGGTGGGTGGGAGTCCCTGGAGAGAAGTTCTTCTGGCCTGATGAATGGGCCTGGAAAGGTCACCAGCTGTCAGGTTAGGATTTAAAAGCCACGGGAGCAAGAAAAGAACTTCTTTCTCTGCTGCCTGCACAGATCCTTCCAGGCTCACCACTTCCATGAAACCCTCTCTGATCACTTCATCCTCCAGTCACCTGTCCTTCCTTTGAACTCCTAATGGAATTAATGTCTGAACATTTACTAGATCACAGAGTTGGGAGGATGATACTTAGAGCTCATTCAGTGCGTTAAGGGGTATGGAGAAGGGTATGTCACAGATAAGGAAACTGAGGCTCAGCAAAGTGAGGTGGTTTAGCTGAGGTGAAGAAGCTAGTTAATGGAAGATGTGGGTCTACAACCCAGTTTTCCTCATCTCACAGTCCCTCTTTGTTGCATAGCATTATGGATTATCAATTATCTTTTTATAAAGGTGCCTCATCTCCTGCCTTGTGGCCCATCTGAGGGCCCTCAAGGGGTAAAGGAAGTCTTCTATTGGCCTGAGGTTGAAAGGCTTATGCACTAAGACCTCCATTCTCATCTCAGAGGTGAAAGGAATGCCAGAAGATCAAAATTTCCCTGTTGTCTCCAACGTCTTCCGACGAAGACCTTGCTTGCTAAGGTCCTGAGAAGCCTCAGATAAATGGATCACTTTCTTCTTCTCCCTTGCCCTCCAGGGCCTCCATCTCAATGTGGCTATCAGGGGTCAGTCCTAGTCTTGGTGCCAGTCTTATGTTTAAAGTTCATAGTCTCGGAAGGCATGAGTTCCTTCCCCATCTCCCAGCTGCCAGAGTTGTGAGTGGCATGGGAAAAGAGGAAGAAAGCAACTTCCAGATCCAAGATCAAGTTTACCTATTTTCCTGGATTTTGTGTTGTAGGT
Organism: Dasypus novemcinctus; assembly: GCF_030445035.2. Lineage (NCBI taxonomy): Eukaryota > Metazoa > Chordata > Mammalia > Cingulata > Dasypodidae > Dasypus > Dasypus novemcinctus. The sequence goes on from NC_080675.1 coordinate 44,513,130, forward strand.
TATCTATCCCCACTAAAGAAGAAGAAACTGCCCCAGGCTTCTTTTCTAAAAAAAAAAAAAAAAGGAATTCGGTAGTTTAACCCAAGGTAATGCAATATAGCTAAACCCCTATTGAGTACATATGAGGTGCCAAGTACTGTTATAAGGATTTTACATATATTAACTCACTTAATCCTCCAATTATCCCATGAGGAGTATAGCTTCATCTCATTTTACAGACAATGAAACTGAGGCTTAAGGCTGTACACCTGACTCAAGGTCACATAGTTGGTAAACATAGAGCTGAGATTTAAATCCAGGCTGTCTGGTTTCAGAGTCTACCTGTTCAACCACAATTTGATACAATACAATGCAATAATAACAATACACACCTCTGAATGGTAGAGCCCAAGCTTCTGGTTTGTCCATTCTAAAAGGATATTGAGAATTTCAGTTCTTTTCTTGAAAAAGGCCCCACAGAACCACCCTAAGTGTCAGTACCTCTGAGTCTGGCATCATGCATCAGGTGAAGGGTTTTGCAGTTAACAACAAACTAACAGCTAACATTTTCAGAGTAATTTTCTGTATGCTGGGCACTATGCTTATAAGGCACTTATATCCTTACATGAACTGCCAAGTTAACCAGTTTTATGAGGTAAATACTATTCAGCATTCCCATTTTATGGGTGAGGAAACTGATGCTTAGGAAAATTAAATAACTTGCCCAAGGGCCCACAGGTAGTATATATCAGAGCCCATGCTCTAAGCACTGCCATTAGGCCTGCCTCATTCTGAGTGGCATACTGAGCAGTAGTAATAATTGGTAACTCTGCAGAGAGTGTGAAAGACCTTCAGTTCCGGATCATCTTTCATAAAGCTTCTGTCCCTTACCAACTCACTGATTTGCCTACCCCTGTCCACCTTCTTGTCTGGTTATGCAGAGGGAGGGTTGGTAAAGTTCAGCACTGGATGCAAACATGGACAGCATCAGAGATCAGTGTGATTCTAGGTCTCATTCATATGACTTGACCTTGGACCATATTGCTGGCCAAAAAGAGAGAGAAAACTGATTCAGTAGGAAAGGGTAAGTTTCAAGGATAGTTCCAAAAGGGTGGGATTTACTGCAGTGGAGAGATGAGAAAGCAGTGATGCAGGCAGGCAGTATAATGTAAAAGTTGATTCCTTGGATTCTAAATCCCAGATCTGTAATGTACTAACTATATGACCTTGGGAAAATTATTTAATCCCTCATGCCTCAGTTTCCTCATTTATAAAATGAGAGTGATAATAGGATTTTTGAGGATAAAATGATTTAATATTTAAAAGCTCTTAAAATAGTATACAGAATGTAGTAAGTGCTTTACAAATATTTGCTAAATAAGGATAGATAGCAGATCACAACTTAAATTTTAAACCCTTATCTTTGACATTGTTGGGATGGGGAAGATGCTGTATGAGGGGTAAACCAGTTTATACTGTGTAGTGACAAAGGGGGAGATTAGAAAGGGCAGGCTTTCTTTAACTGATTCATTCCTCAAGTCTTATTCCAAGTACCTAGAGAGCGCGAATTGTGTTGCTTATCGTTTTGCATTCTCCAATTGCTGACACAGTGTGGAGAATAGAGTAGGTAAGTAATAAACACAAATTGAATTTATCTCCCCAGCATTCTTTAGACTTTACAGCTGCTGCCCTTGTTCAGTGCCACACTGAGGTTTACCTAAATGCTTCTACCTGGCCTCCTTATCTCCACCTTCTGCTACCTCTGACTTGTGCTTGACGTAACTAACCTACTCAGTGTGCATGCCATTCCAGTGCTCAGACACCTTTGATGACCCATCTCTGCCCTCATCATAAATGTCTTGGCCTGGAATTCAGAATCCATACAATCTGTTCCTAGGTGACATTTCTAATATGGTTTCCTTCAACTACTCTTTTGATAGCTGTGCTCTAGCCAGACTATTAGCCACCATTTCCCCATGGGCATCTCCCACTTTCCAATGTATTTTGGGTTGAATTGTGTCCCTCCTAAAAGACATGTTGAAGTTCTAACCCCTAGTACCTGTAAATGTGACCTTCTTTGGAAATAGGGTCTTTGTAGATATATTCAAGTTAAGATGAGATTATAATGAATTAGGGTGGGCCCTAATCGAATATTACTGGTGTCCTTAAGGAAGAGAAGGGGAGACATTGAGACGAGAAGGCTACGCACAGACAGAAGCAGAGATTAGAGTTCTACAAGCCAAGGATTGCTGGCAAACACCAGAAGCTAGATGAGGTAAGGAAGGATGATCCCCTACAGGTTTCAGAGTAAGCATGACACTGTCAAACCTTGACTTCAGACTTTTAGCCTCCAGAATTAGGAATCAATAAAATCTTGTTGTTTTAATCCATGTAGGTTGTGGTACATTGTTATAGCAGCACCAGGACAATAATACACCAGGTTTGACCATCCTTCATCTCCATGTTCAAATCCTGCCTCACCTTTGAAATCTATTCATATGCAACCTGATCCCTCCAGCTAGAAGGATCTCCCTTCCTTTGAATATCATAGCATTTTGTAACTTACTTTCCATGCTTATTACATCCTGGTCTGTCTTAGAATTATTTATGAAGATAAATTATCTTCTCTGCAAGAATGTAAGTTTTTCATGGCAGGATGTGCCTAATTCATCTTTGTATCTCCTTTAGGGACTAGAAGTGTTCCTCACATATCCTAGGCACTGGACAATTATTTTCTGGATAGATTGTTGGATGGATGGATGGATGGATGGATGGATGGATGGATGGATGGATGGACAGATGAGCCCCCTTGGTGCTGAAAAAAGTTTCCAGGGTAAAACCTTTCTTTTCATTTTTGCAGAATAGTCTTTGGTCCTAGGATTCACATTCATTCAAAAAAGTAGGAATGAGGAAGCTGCTGTGGCTCAATTGATTGGGCTCTCATCTACCATATGGGAGGCCCTGGGTTCACGTTCCAGGGCTTCCTTGTGAAGACAAGCTGGCCTGTGCCCATGGAGAGTTGATGGTTCATGACCACGGAGAGCTGGCACAGCAAGATGATGCAACAGAAGGAGACAAGCAGACACAGTGAATGGGCACAGAGAGCAGACAGCAAGCAAGCCACAGGGGTGGGGGGAATAAATAAATAAATAATAAATCTTTAAATTAAAAAAAAAGAGGAAGGGATGGAACTCTGGTTCTAAAGCCCCAATTTTGCTTGACTTTACACATGTGTTAGGCAACCTGCAATTTCAGAGATGGGGTCCTGGGTAGAAGAGAAGTCAAAGGGTAATGCCTAAGTCTAAGAACTAAATGAACTCATTCTTTGCTGGTCAATATTCAAATCCATTTACCACATGCTCAGGGGAATGTGAATTGTCCTGTGCCATTATTGGTTAGGAATCCGATGCCCCCAGTAGTTGGAATTATTTACCAATCACTGTAGGTACTGAGTTTAGAATTTATAGCTGAGAGGGAAAGGAGGGAACTTTTATTGAGTACTAGCTATGACCTTATATAAATAAACCATTTATCCTCAAAAGAAATTTTTGAGATAAGCATTATTTCTTATACTTTACAGTTAAGAAAACTTAAAAAAGGTAAAATAACTTGCCCAATATCACACAGTTAGAAGTGGTGAAGTCTGGATTCAAACTCAACTCTAACATCCAAATCTATGTTCTTTTTATGAAGTAATGATGCGATATTCTTTAGTTAACCCTCATTGTGGTCTCACCCAAGTTAGATGTTAGGTTTCCTTGGTGGTCATTTTTAATTCCATTGCTTTAGGTGGCCCCTTCATTTAACATTTCTACCATATTAGGGTAAGTAATACTAGTTGCTATAACAAACCATCCTAAAAATCCCAGCGGCATAACAAAATAAGGCTTATTTTTCACTTATATCATAGTTGGAGGCAGCTGGGCATCTGTCCTCCAAGCAGTGACTCAGGTATCCAAGCCTCTTCCAGATTGAGATACTGCTATCTTAAATATATAGATTCCAGAGTCACCATGGAAGAGGAAGTAGGGGCAAAGGGTTTGGCTTTGGAAGTGTCATACATGATTACATTGATCAGAACCCAGTCACATAGCCTGATTTTAACTGTAAGGAAGAATGGGAAATATAGTCTTCCTGTGGTCAAGAAAAGGAAACAGGATTGGTCAACATCAGATGGTTTCTGATAAACTTACTGTATTAGGGATCCTATAGGAAACAGAAGGCTCAGTTAGCTGGGATTTTAAAGAGAATTTAATAAAGGTACTGTTACTGGATTTTATTTAGGTTCTTGGCTATGCTGTAGAAATGAATTTCAAGAGCATGCCAGGTGAGTTAGGCCTGTAATTTATTCAGGTAGGGAGGGAAGAGAAATGGGAGAAAATAACAGAGCAGGGGTCCCAGGAAGAGAGGAAGGGGCTGAAAAGTGATAAAGCAGACTGATTTACAGGCTACAATTCCCCATTATAGGTTATAAATCCCCAGGTTTTACTTGCGTGGCCACATGGCAGAGGAAAAATGTAGAAAGCAGAGTGCAGAGGGCAGGAACAGGTCCAGAGGCAAGAGAGTGGAGCGTGCACTCTCAGGCCTCATGGTCTGCTTTATAAACTATTAATTATTCCACCCCTTTGCTAATGGCAGGGAAGGAGTTCCAGCTGTTTGATTGATTACCCCACCTATCAATCCTGCAGTGAGGACCCAATGATAAAGACCTTGAGGAGTATCTGGGGCTTTTCCTTGCTTCCAGAAGAAGTCTTCATTCTGGATGGCAGAATCTTGGGGGCGGGGGTCTTCAGCAGCCATCTTGGGGGTGGGGGTCTTCAGCAGCCATCTTGGGGATTACTAATGTTCACGTGGACTCTTTGCCAGGTTCTAGATCCGTCTTTTGATTCCCTATCTTATTAGCCTGCTTCAGTACTATCTACCAAGGTAGGAACAAGGTTAAAGGAACCAATAGGAGAAGTTGAGACATCCAGGGACTAACAATAACAACAGGAAGCTTATAACACCCCTAGTCCTGGGGCAAGGAGCGAAACCATATTATCCAAGCCCAGTGTGAGCTCGAGTCATGTACATGGCTATAGCTGTAATAGATGCAACAACTATCAGAATTATAACACTTAAGCAGGAAGGGAGAGGAGAAAGAAATACCCTGACCACTCTCTTCTGCTGGCCTTGGATCTCGGGCCAAATCCAATTGGAATGCAGGGAACAAGGAAGCCTGGATGGTTGTCCAGGGTGATCAGCATTCTACAGTACAGAGAAGAGCAGATATGGATCTTGGGATTCAAAATAACAAGCCATCTAAACAGCCCACTAACCATTCCATCTGAACATCTCTCCTCCCTGAGAAGCATCATTCTCCCCTGGATCATTCCCTGTGTGTTCCCTCCCCAAATTCACTTACCCCATCCAGATTCACTTACCCCAGCTGGGTACTCTGAGTAACATGCCCTATACCCTTCCCTCCCTCTGCCAAACCCTCACAAATGCCACAGGGTAGAATGCAGAAGGACCAAGAATTCTGAGTCTTTGCCAGTATGACTTGTAGAGCCGAAGAGGGTTTTGCCATAACTCATATTTCACTCTGTGCATCTGGAACTCTATAAAACGAGGGGAGAGGTCTAGTGCTGAGAGGACTCCCTGTTCTGAGAAAGTCTGACACTCCTGGCTCTGAATGGGGTCAGCCCTTCCTTCCTGCCTATTATCACTCGCTCCACCACCCCATTCTGTCCTTCTCCACCTTCAGCAACCAGCCCCCGGAACCTGCATTAGAATGGGACTTGTATTGATTGCGATGAACTATGCAGATTCATTCACAGGAACTCCATGCTCTTGCAGGACTTGGAGAAGTAGCTGTAGTAATTACAGTAGATTTCTGGAAGAGAGACTAATGGTATAGGTTCTGATTTAAAATGCTTTTGATCCTCTTCATCATTAAAAGGTCATTAAAGGTACAGCACATATATTACTGGGTATCAAATCTACATTAATATAAAAAGGAATTAGGCTGATAATTGTTCCCAAGGCCATTATCTCCGGTGAGTGAGGCCATGTGGTACCCCTTGTGGTTCTAGAAAAGGGTTTATACTGACCCTGATCAGTTCAGTTTGGACAACATTGATTATGCACATTTGATGTGCTATCCTAATCAGATGTCTACTTCTGTTATTCTTATTTAAACTGTGACTTTCAAGGACTTGCCCTCTGGTTTATAGGCTGAGCACTGGGAAGAATAGAACTCTCAGTTCTTGAAAGACCATAAGAATTTGTGGCAACAGCAATAAAAGGGTCTGCATGACTTAGTGACCCCAACAAGACAGGCACACCCACAATGTATAATACAAGAAATAGAGATTGCTGAACCACCTAATAGAGTGCTTTGCATGTAACAGGTATTTGATCGATATCAGTTCAATTAAGAAACTAACCAATGACCCAAAGGAGTCTCCTTACAGTCTTCATGTTAAGATAGGGACAAGGCCATTCTTACTGACTCAGGTCCTAACCACTTCCCCCAAATCAAATTTTCACTAAGTAGATTCTCCTTCCAGAAAATGGACCATAAACCCTACTCACCCAGCCCCTCATGTTCACAGTTCTAATCATCCAGCAGGGTCCAGTTGCCCCAACTTCCCCCTCCATGTCACTATCACCCCCCCCTGGCCTGGGTCTTCCTGACCACACTTCATATGTCAACTAGGGTGTGTGAGATTAGTTGATAACACCATCGTCCTTCTGTTTCCAGGGCCTCCAAGATGGTAAAGAGGATTAGGAAAGTGTCAAGGAGGGAAAGTTTGCTCTGGGATTCATGGGTCACTGACTTCCCCAGAGAAAAGAATGGTGGTAGGGAACAGTGCAGAAATAAACAGCGGTACAGAAAGAGAGCCTCAAAGAGGGAACAGATTGTTAAACATATGGTACATGTTTTATCAGCTCTTAGATCCTAGACAAAAAAGTCTTCAGAACAATGCCAGATCCAGTTATTGCAACAACAACAAAAAAAAGGTAAAAAAATACCGTAATCTGTACAAGTTATCAGCCCAGTCTTGGCTTGTATATCTCTTAGCTCAAGAAGCTGAGGCCAAGATACAACTGGAGTCTATGGAGAGGATGATGATTGTAAGCTTATCAGAGACCAGTGACAAGGAGGTCATTCCCAAAGGGCAGGCCATCCTTGTATCTGGGGGCACCTTCAGCAGATAGCACTAGCTTTAAATGTTCACTAATAGAGGACTGGTGAAATAAATGATGGCATAGCTACAAATCATTGTAATATTTGTATATAATGATATGGAAAAAATCACCAAAAAAGGGGGAGTATAAAATAAAAAATGCATTTTCTTTGTATAAAAAAGAAGGGAAAATAATGATAACTTTATATGTTTGTTTATATAGGCATACATTTTCTCTAAAGGACACGTGAAAAATTGATAATTTAGGTTGCCTGTGGGAAAATGAAATGGGTGGCTGTGATCTAGGATAGGAAGGAGAATTTCCACTTTCATATTTTAAAAATTTTGAATGTGACTATTACTTATTCAAAATATAAAATGAATAAAGTCATATTTATGTGAATGAAACAGAACTATCATTTATTGAACGCTCACAACATATCCGGTATTTTGTACATATTATTTAATTTACTTCTCTCAATCATCCTAAGGTACTCTTTTTATTTTTATACAATTTTTTAACTTACAAAAGTGAGAAAATCTGAGAAACTTATACCATATGCAAAAAATAAAATAAAATAAAATCACTTGTAATCCCAACTACCATCAGACATAATTATTACAATTTTGGTATAGATTCTTTCAATTATTTGGTTGTTTTTATTAAAAAACACAGTGTTCAAAATGTTTTGTAATTTGCTTTTCTCACTAAATGCTGTTGTCTTGCTCCAGCAAGATGTTTGGACTGAATATGACAGTTTCCCAGAAGTAGGGAAAGTAAAGCTAGATGCTCTCAGAGCTGTGCAGGTCTCTCTTCTCAAAGATGAGACCTGGGGAAACCATCTGTGCTGGCCCATCTGTTGTCAATTCAGCTTCATCACTGCCCCTCTTAAAATCTCCGCATTGCAGAGGAGAAGCTTGGGACTATAATCTTGAGGCTTTCTCTCCCTTCATGGTTCTGGGTTACATCCTGCCAATGAGAAGCACTTATGTGAGATTCAAGGCAGCAGTGAAGTCCTTTTTCTCTGGTGACAAATGTGGATAAATACATGGGCATATGTCAGAACTGAGGTTTGCACTGCTGTCTGGGCAAGCTTTCTGCCAATCACCTACTTTGGTAGTACAGACAGCTGAGACTGTAAGTGGCTTTCTCTGAGACCTCAGCATGTTTTGGTTTTGTTACCTCCAGTAGTGGCTTCCCTGACGTGCACTTCCCCAGCTCATTCAATGTTTGTCTGCTTTAATTCTCTGTATTGAACTCCTTCCTACTTGGAATACCAAGAGTGGCTTCTGCTTCCTTATAGTCATTACCAAGGCTTTAGGTGAGAAATGTGATCCTTCTGAAAATCAGGAAGAATTTTTTTTAAGACCGAAAAATGCAACTTAGAAAGACAGTGTGCTGTGTGATTTCTTCATCTGCCACTGTTGGAGTCACTTTTTTAGGATACGCTGGTTTTTATCAACAAACATTAGTTCAACAAACATTAGATGCCTAACATATGTCAGGCATCTAGATTGTGCTGGGGATCACAGACATAAACACAGTCCAGAGAAGGAAGCAGTCAGAACAATCAATACAAGTCAGAGGTCAGGGGTAAAAGCCAATTGAGCTAAGTCTCTTCTGTGCCCTATCTAAAGTGATGCAAAGAAGCTTCATCTGTCCAGGTGTCTCCTCTCTTCAGAAGCCTCACTAACCTCTATAGAGTTAAGTGCATTCTTGTGATGCTTCTACCATGACTTGTACACACATATCTCCAGAATAGCCCTCAGATATAAAAACAAATGATGGCAGCTTGGTTTGTTCCCACAAGACTGTGATCTTCTTGAAATAAGGAGCATGATCTACTTATTGATCAACTTTTTAAGTGCCTATAAATAGGCTCACTTAATAAATGTTTGCTAAGTGAATAAATGAATGGCTTTCTATCTTCCACAGCTGTTTCAGCAGCTGAATTCAGGATTTTATGTTCTTCATCTTAATATGGGAATTCTGTGCCCTGTATATATCCTGGAGGATAAATGGGCTTGAATAATTTTTTTAATGTTTGACCAATGAACCTTTGATAGAGTGAGGAAGTGGTGCATTTCTCTTATAGAATATAAAATTATGTTGATACAATTATTATAATTATTTAAGAATCATGCATGATTAAGATAAGGATTAGAAGGGAATAGATAAAAATGAAAATAGTTTATTACATGGGGATTTGTAGATATTAGAGTATCAGCGATTTTGATTTCTGTTACTGTTTAACTGTTTAGCAACAAGTACTGTTCAAAAATAGTGCTTAGCTGTGCTGGCTAAGCCTCAGATACCTCATCTGTAGTAAAAAGGTGGTAGAGGGAGTGGATGTGGCTTAAGTGGTTGAGTGCCCACCTCCCATATGGGAGGTCCCATGTTCAGTTCCTGCACACCTCCTGAAAAAACAAACTACAAGCAAAACAAATGAAAAAACCAATCAGGGAAGCCAATGTGGCTCAGTGGTTGAGTGCCAGCTTCCCATATATGAGGTCCTGGGTTCAATCCCTGGCTCCTGGAACCTAAAAAAAAAAGAAAAGAAAGAAAAGGAAAAAAAAGGGCAGTAGATTAGACTTCTCTATTTTTAATTCCACACAACCAATTTGTCAGCAAATCCTGTTGGCTTTACCTTCAAAAGATTTCGCAAATATGACCACTTTTCTTCCACTGTTATCATTCTGGCTTGAACCATCATCATCTCTTACTAGAATATAATAATAATAATGATAATAAGTCAAACACACAAACGGCATTTACCACATGGTATTCATCTAGGGTTTAATTCATTTAGTCCTCACAACAAGCTGTTCTAAGTATTTTATATTTATTAACTCATTTGATCTTTACAAACACCCTATGAAATAGGTACAATTATTAACATTTTACAGATGAGGAAACTGAGGCACTGAGAGATTAGTGCATTTGCCCAAGGCCCTGCAGCTAGTAGGTAGCATAGCTGGGATTTGAACACAGACAGTATGGCTACAGAGACTCTGCCCAAGCCACAAGACCACTTTGGTTAAGGTTGCGTATTAAGGATTAAGTGCCTGGTGGTATCCCGCTTCCCCTCCCTGGTTCCTCCTCTACCGTGCACTTACCATACACTGGCCGCACAGCTTCATTTCACGCCCTTTCCTCTCTACTTTTCTCCCCTAAGAAAGCAGGTAAAGGAGCAGATTTAGCCTAATTGCTAAGCTCAAGAGTGCTCAGCACCACACTGGCAGATGAGCTAGAACCGCAGGAGACATGGCCAAGTGATAAATAAGCCAACTCAGGAGAAAAAATAATATAAGGGAGGTTAATATAGAAGAAAAAGATAAGAATGAGGTAGACAGGAGAGATGGAGTGGAACAGCTCTCTCAGCTTGCTTCAGTGGGACCAGCAAATACAGAAGAAAGAGCATAAGCTTAAGTTTGAATTCAGCCTCAGACACATCAGCTATATGACCTCAGAAATGTTGCTAAAAATCAGTTTCCTCTTCCATAAAAACGCGACTAACAAGAATACACTTCTATTAAATTGCTGTGAGAAGCAGGTTTCTGTGAAGAACCCAGCACATTACTAGGAACATGTTAGGTGTTCAGCACATGCCATTTGCCTTGCATGCCCTGAACCCCACACCCTCACAGCCAAGCCCAGCACAGATGCCCTGGATCTAGCCCAGACTCTTCATCTCTTCCTCACCTTGGGGCAGAGAAAGTACCTGAATCTATGGGAAGCAAGGCAAATGGCAAGGCTGGAAAGCAAGGATCTGGATTACTTCCACTTCCAGACATAGTCAATGCCATCCCCGCATCTATCCAAACCACACTTAGCAGTGTACAAAGATAAGTAAAATGCAGAACCTTCTCCAAAGGAGACAGAAGTGGAGAAGGAGAGAGAGAGAAGTAACCATAATTGCTAGGAAGGGAATAAGGTTGTTACTTATGATGCCTATGTATCCAGATTTCAAAGACTCTCTCCTTCATTGTTCCCACCACCCAATCTGATTTGGGGTTTAAAAAAAGTTCTCAAAATTTCATCAAAGGTCTGAAAAAAGGAGAATAATGAATTCTGCTTAGGAGAGTTAGAAGGAGGTATTTCAACAGGGTAACAATAATGATGAGAGCTAACATTTACTAATGTTTACTGAGCACGATGTTAGGCACCGAGTACTCTGTATTAACTCACTCAATCCTCAAAACAACCTTATAAGGGCAATATTACTTATGATAACATTTTAACATAAATGTTGTGATAGGGTCACACAGTGTTTGGAAGTGGCAGAGCCAGGATTTGAAGCCAGAGAGTCTGAATCTGGATCTTACATTCTTTTATTTCCCCAAGAGGTAAAATGAATACTTTTGTATATTTTTCATTTAGTTAAAAATGAATTTTCAGTTATTAAACCAAAATATCCAGTCTAGATCCCACATTCTTAATGCTTATGCCAAGTTACCTCTCTGAGTCTTGAAGAAAGAATACTGTGGCTATCCTGAGCTACAAGGCCAGCTTTTCCCCCACTGGAATCACATCCAGATCAAATCAGACTGGGTCATCCACTGATTTGTGCCGTGTTCATCTAGTACCTACTCTATAAAAAAGCTACTAAAGATTTAGTCTTCAGTTTTAGAGTTGTGGGACTTGTGTGTGTGGGATGCAGCCACCCACAGGTCTTTACTCCAACACACAAGCTCCATTTTGTTGTAATTTTCCTTGTCCTGGAGCTTAGCAGGTGAAATGCTGGGATTTGGGAGTCAGTTAGGCTCTTTCCCACCTCTATTCCTGGTGGGCAAGAATGGTAGAAACTGAGAAGTACAAGAAGTGAAGGGGGAAGCGGCTGTGGCTCAATTGATTGGGCTCCCATCTGCCATATGGGAGGCCCTGGGTTCACATCCCAGGGCCTCTTTGTGAGGGCAAGCTGGCCCACATCAGTGGACAGCTGATGGTCCGTGCCTGCGGAGAGCTGGTGCAGCAAGATGATGCAAAAAAGGGAGAAAGCAGACACAGAAGAACGTGCAGTGAATGGACACAGAGACTGACAGTAAGCAAGCTGCAAGAGGGGTGGGGGCGGATAAATAAGATAAAAAAAATAAATCTTTAAAAAAAAAAAAAGAAGTGAAGGGATCAGAGATTTGGAGATCCAAGGGATCTTCCAAAACAGGGTATTCTTCATTCATTAATTCTCTAACAGTGAAAAAATTATTCAAATGAAATCTTACATGGAACAGATAAAGTGGGCTGCTCTAATAGCGGCGATTTATGCCCCACTCATTCAACATTCTCTGTATCCTTTCCTACCTTCTCAGGCAGTTCCTGAAACTTCTCCAAGAAAAGCAGTTTAAAAATATCTGTCCTAAGGAGCACCCTGCCAAAAAGTTTGATGGTGTCCCCACCTCAGCTCTGCTGGCTAGCGATAGGTAGCATTCACAGTAGGCAAGCGATCTCAGGAGGCAAGGGAGTTATTAATTACTTTGTCATTTGGTGGTCTGATGAGCATTTACTAACTCTCTGCCCTAATATGTGTTCTGGGCTACCTGGAACAGAGGAGAAAAGGTAGGCTCTGGGGGTGGGGATGTGGAGTCAAGAAGAGGCAGTCAGGAAGGCTGGGCCAGGTAAAGAGTGTAGGAAAGTGTGGTATGATGGTGAAGAAGATGACAGGTATTTTCTCCTTATGGTAAAAGCAGAAAAGGCCAGGGCTGAGAGCAGATGGAAGAGAATTGAATCAGAGAAGTCCTGCTCAGAGGAAATGGAGCCCTCACACTTGGTTTTGGCCCTGATGATCGATCAAGGACACCATCACTAGGTTTTGCTCACTTAGGTCATCCTTTACATGAACATGGAAAGATCAGGCTTGGGACCTTATCCTGTCTTTGTACCCCTCCCAGAATGGGGATCCAGCACTTCCTCTAAGGTGATACATCATGGTCCCCAGATTTTACTTCATGCCAGTACTCTCCCTCAAAACAAAGCCCAAAATATTGAGGCAGTATTGCAAACTGGATTTGAATCTTGACTCTCCCACTTACCATTTATTTGACTTAGGCAAGTTACTTATTCTCTCAATTTCCTCCTCTATAAAATGGGGATAGCACTAGTTTCAAGTTCATAGGGTTGTTGTGAGGATTAAATTAATACACACAAAACATTTAAAACAGTGAGTACCATATAATGGGTACTCAATAAATGTTAGTTTTGTTATTCTTACCTCTTCAGAAGTATTTACTTATAACTATGGATTTGCTAAAAAGCCAAATAACTACTGAGAGCCTCCTCCCATGTCTAACTAAGTAGATTCAAAACTTGAATTATGGATTATGGACAATTCAATATCGTACTTCTAAAAAAACACAGGGCTTATTTCTCATTCACATCATTGCCTATTGCCAATTCATCAGTAGAGGGTGGGAGGTGGTTCTGCTCGCAGAGGGCCATGCTCCTTCACCTGGCTCTGTCATTCCCTAGGAACTTTGAGTCCCTCACTAGATTTTCTGCATCCACCTAGAGGAAATGGAAGAGAGAAAGCTTAAAAAGATCATGCCAAATGTTTTAAGGGTCACAAATGGAAGAGGCTTACATCACTTCCAGCTACATTTCACTGGCCAGCCCTTAAGTCACATGACCTGACTAGAAAAATCCTATGCAGCTACATTCTTAGTTAAAAGATGAGACTATTTAAAGAGCATCAGGCCAGCCTTAGCTACCTTTTTCAATATTTTGTTAGACTTTTTATTCAGATAGTAAATTTTTTATTACAGGAATGTCAAACACAAAACTAGAGAGAATAAAGTATAACAAACTCCCATGACATATTACCAGCTTAAACAGTTTTCATCTTATGGCCAATCTTGTTTCATCTATATTTCAACCCAAGTCTTCCTTCCTCCCATATTAACTTGAAAGTCAATCCCAGGGAAGCAGATTTAGCTCAACTGATAGAGCATCCACCTACTATATAGAAGGTCCAGGGTTGAAACCCAGGGCCTCCTGACCTGTGTGGTGAGCTGGCCCAGGCGCAGTGCTGATGCGCACAAGGAGTGCGGTGCCATACAGGGGTGTCCCCCGCGTAGGGGAGCCCCACGTGCAAGGAGTGTGCCCTGCAAGAAGAGCCACCCAGTGTGAAAAAAAAGGGCAGCCTGCCCAGGAGTGGTGCCGCACACACAGAGAGCTGACACAGCAAGATGACGCAACAAAAAGAGACATAGATTCCCGGTTCCAGCAGCTGACAAGAATGCAAGTGGACACAGAATAACATACATGGACACAGAGAGTAGACAATAGGGGGGAGGACGGGGAGAGAAATAAATTTTTTTTAAAAATTAATAAAGTCATTCCCAGGCATTGCATCATTAAATCTGTAATTATTTCAGCATAATACATTTTAAAGCACTTACTATGTACCAGTCACTGTACATACATTAGAAATACAATGAGTAAGATATAATTTCTGTCCCCCAGGTGCAACGGTAAGGACCAGGAAGGAATGAGGGTCCAACAGTGAGAGCATGATACTAATGACTATGCTTGTGAGCCTATATGCCTGAAATAAGAACAAGGCCTAGAGCAGCACTGTGCCTGGGAATTTCCTCCTGACAGCCTTCATGTTACTCAAATGTGGCCAGTCTCGAAGCCAAACTCAGCATGTAAATGCAATGCCTTCCCCCCAGTGTGGGACATGACACCCGGGGATGAGCCTCCCTGGCACCGAGGGATCACTACCAAGTACCAACTGATGATGCAACTGGAAAATGACCTTGAATTGAAGATTCAATGTGGATCAGCAGAATATCCCTGTCTACATATAATAACATGACTTTAAAATGCTGTTTGACCTAATGTAAGGGGGAAATGGAAAGGAGAAATGAGTTTATATGGCTATGAGTCTCTAAAAAAGAGTCTGGAGGCTGTCAGAAGGATTGCCCTTATGCACACATGAGCAGAGTCTAAGAGACAGATAAAGTAGATACAACCCTCGTATTCGTTCCTTTGAGGGCTAAGGAGACCCACAGGTTCTATGGTCATGGCAGATGGGGTTCACTGCCATGTCAGATGGCCCTTCTTTGGAGCTGGTGTTTCTGCATGATGAAATCAGACTCAGATGGGATCTCTTTTCACAAGACTTTCATGCTACTTTACTGGAATTGTAGTCGGTGTTGGGGTTTAAGATATATTTAGGGGATTTGAATCTCTGGACTGACAATATGATAGCCAGGCCCTGAGCCTCAACAGACTTCAGCTCCTACAATCTGATTTATTAGACTCACCTCACCCAGCTAAGATGGAGTTGAAGAAGGACAACCACCACACCATGGAGCCTAGAGTGCCTACAACTGAAAGCAGGAGGATTACATCCAGTATCCATGTGGAATCTGAGCCTCCCCTTGACATAGAGGTGCAAGGGACACAACCAATCCAAGGTCCACAGAGAAAAGGTGGCATTGGAGTGGGAAAAGTGGACATGGTGGCTGATGGGTATGGGGAATGGCAGGAAGAGATGAGATATGGAGGCGCCTTTGGGACTTAGAGTTGCCCTGGATGGTGCTTCAGGGTAATCACCGGACATTGTAAATCCTCCCAGGACCCACTGGATGGAATGTGGGAGAGTATGGGCCATGATGTGGACCATTGACCATGAGGTGCAGAGATGCCCAGAGATGTACTTACCAAATGCAATGGATGTGTCATGATGATGGGAGTGAATGTTGCTGGGGGGGGAGTGGTGGGGTGGGGGTGGTGGGGTTGAATGGGACCTCATATTTTTTTTTAATGTAATATTTTTACAAAATCAATAATAAAAAAAAAAGATATAATTTCTGACTTTAAGGAGTTGGAGCTGAGTGAGAAATTTATATACTAAAATTTATTGAAATAAGCCAGACTGAATCACAATGAGAATAGAAACTGTAACTCTCTTACTATTTGGGAAGATAGTATCCTGACCTCCAGCATGGGTTCAAAACAAACCAAAACCAAAATACCACATCACCCCTGAAACAGCCAAGTGATCACAATAATTAATAACCCTCTTTTCCCCTGACCAGAGGGTTCCTTAATTGTCTTCACTCTTCCTTGAGAAGCTGCTCCTGTGGGAGCCATTTTATCTTAGGAGTTCTGCATATCACAAGGCATGAGCTCACCGATCAGCAGAGGAGCCTGATAATGGAACAGCAGCTGAGAGAGGCTAAGAGGGACGTTTTTTGGCCTGGTAAGCTACTGGGGCTTCCACTAAGCAATGACCTCAGGTTTTAATGCTATCTTTTCCTGGAGGTGGGAAGGTTAAGTGGCCTCCAGGGGTTAAGGGGCACTCTAATCAGAAAGAAACTGAGTGTGACAGCTCTGTTGGCTCCAAGCTCTCTCTGATGAGAGGTCAGGATACCTTACTGGGCCACCAACCTTGCCCCAGATGTCCTGCTACATATTACCACCTGCACACCAGGCATTCAGCATGCCAGACAAAGTCAGAAATAAAACGCGTTCTGTGTCTCCTTCAGATTCCCCTATTGTGCAAAAGCCTGGAGAGTGAAATTCAAATGCAAGTGGGCTTGGAAATTAGGCAAACCATCAGTAGGTAAAACACATACAATACCAAGCTTCATATTAAAACAGTATGCCCTAATGTACACAAATAATTCCAACATCAACGTCAGTCCCAGTATATTCACCTGCATGAAATAGTGGGTTCTCTGAAGCACATGGGAAATTGTTTCAGCTCAGAGGTGTATCTTGCTAAACAGGGAAAAAGAATAGAATCACACCTAGAGTTTGCTTCTTGCATTTTAGGGGCTAAGTAAAACTTATATAGCCATTTATTGTAATCTAGCATCTCTGTATAAGCACAACAGGCTGCACTGGGAACAGGTTTTCTGCCGAGACTCCTTCCAGGGAATGCAGGCAAGCAGAGGCCAAAAGGGAGAGTAAACCCAAGCAGGTGTCACTGGAATACCGAAGTATTCTGCTTCCTGTTAACTCAGAATCTTCATTTGTCCCACCTGCCCAACTATTTCTTGCTATGGACATGGGTATAAAATAGAAAGAAGTATGGAATGCAAGTTTCAAAACTGTTGGGAAATGGGGACAAGATTACTTGAAGACCATGGCTAACAAAAGGCTCACTCTTATAGTGAGCCTGTGTGATGAAACTTCAAATAATCAAATATTCTAAGGATAAATGCAGTCTATCAGTTT
This sequence comes from Dasypus novemcinctus, assembly GCF_030445035.2. Lineage (NCBI taxonomy): Eukaryota > Metazoa > Chordata > Mammalia > Cingulata > Dasypodidae > Dasypus > Dasypus novemcinctus. The sequence goes on from NC_080675.1 coordinate 44,530,464, forward strand.
GTTTCTTCACTGCAAAAGGGCAAGATGTTATAGAGGCTGGAAGAATAGACTTTAGAGTTAGCCCTGGATTCAAGCCTCAGTTCTACTCAGCCATTTATTAACCATTTGCCTTGCAAGTAATTTTACCCAGAGTTCCTTGACCATGAATATGTTGCAGGTGCACCATAAAATGCAGTTGATTGTAAAACATTTTATGGTAAAATATTCAAAGCAATGTTTATAACTGTTCAATAGAACTGTTGAAATTATATTTTATCACTATTTGTAGGCTCCCTCTGAAACTTCCTGAATAAAATAATTACTTTGTTGCATACTTTACATAATACTTGTTCCCATTGCTGAAGAGCAGTCTGAAGTGGCCACATTCCACGTAACTTTCTTGATTCTCCACTGAATCATCTTAGTAAAAATCATTAATACAGATGTACAGAGTTTTTCATCAAGCCCCATATCAATGCCTCAAATCCGAGATTACCAACACATTTTAGAATTTTCTAAGTGTGCCATCATGTGAAAAAGATTGGAAAGCACTGATTCAATTTCTGGGAATATATTACCTCATCTTAAAAATGTGAACTATAGTACATATTTCATAGGGTTGTTGCAAGGATGAAATGAATTAAAATAAGTAAAACACTTAAGAGATCTGTAACATACTAACTAAATAATAAATGCCAGTTATTTTGTGTGTGTGTGAGATGGGTATAATACTTACCTCATTGTTGAAGATTAGGTAACACGTGCCTGATACATAATAGGAAGTCAATAAATAAGAACCAATGTAATTAGTACTCTGATTATTTCATTCTTTTTATTCTAATTAGATTGTAAGTTCCTTATACTGATTTCATTCTCTTCAGGACCTATTACAGTTATAGAACCTTAGAACTTGTCTGAAAAATGGAGATTGATTTTGCACAGTTTTAGCCTTTACAAAACAATTTTGTCTTATTAATTTCTCAAAATAACTATAAGATACCTCCATTTTATGAAGAATTTTTTATTGGTGAAATAATGAAAATGCTCTAATAATGATTGAAATGATTAATGCACAACTCTGTGATTATACCAAATATCACTGATTGTACACTTTGGATGAACTGTATGCTTTATTAATATGTATCAGTAAAATTGACTTGTTTAAAAAAAAAGATACTTCCATTTTAAAGGTGAAAAAAACCTGAGGCCCAGACAATTATATGGCTTGGCTTGCTCAAGATATCAGTTAGTTAGTTCCAGTGCTGGAAGTAGAACCCAGGTCTACTGACTCCAAGTACAATGCTCTTTTCACCGGACCACTACTACACTGCGATACTGCATTCAGTTGTACAGGGGATGCAATTCCTAGTATATAATTGTATATTTGTATATATATGAGGATGATTTTCTGGCAGATAGCAGTTAAGTGTTTTGTTATAACAAAAATCAATATATGTATTAGTTTCCAGGGTGCTAAAATAAATACCATTCAATGGGTTTGCTAAAAGAATGGGGACATATTGGCTCAGAGTTTTGAGGCCAGAAGTCCAAAGTCTAGGTACCTACAAGTTGATGGTCCTTGCCTTTCCATCACATGGCAAAGCACATTGTGTTGTTTTTTTTCCTGGGTTCCATCGACTACCAGCTTCTGACTGCTCCCTGTAGCTTCTCTTCTTTCTGTGTCCAATTCCTTTGCTTATTAGGACTTCAGCCATGTTGGATTAAAGTCCACAATCATTTGGTTTGGGCATACCTTAACTAATAACATCTTCAAATATCCTATTTATAAATGGGTTCACAGCAGGGCTGGGGATTGCCACCTAAAAATGCCATCTGTGGGGGTTATGATTTCAATTCCCAACAGTATATTACAGTAGTTGTTTTAAGGAGCACCTTTATCCAATATGCTCAAAGGTACCATACAGCTTAAGTGGACACTCCTGCCATAATCAAATTTTTCTCTGATGATTCTGACAATATTTTGGTATGTTGAGCCTTTTTGGATTATCATTTTGAATCTGAAAGACAGGACTACTAATAGCAGTGGTCAGCAAACTTTTTTCTGTAAAAGGCCGGGGAGTAACTCTTTCAGGCATTGTGGGCCACAACGTCTCAATTCTGCTGTTGTGGCCTGAAAACGGTCATAGACAATATGATACAAGTGGGTGAGGCTGTGCTCCAATGTAACTTTACTAGCGAAAACAGGTGGTGGACTAGAGTTTGCCAGAATTCTGGTTATGGGAATTACCAATGAGTTTCTTTAAAGAGCGTTACCTCAGTTAGATTGAACCAGCTGATGAACTCAACAGGCTTCATGAATCCCAAACTCGAAACTAGAGCCCTTTCTTCCTTAACATGAACACATTTCAGATGTTCTCATTCTTAGTGTTGTGGCCCATCAGTGTGTCTCCAAGGAAGTATACTGGTGTGACCCACTCTTCGCCTCCAAGGAAACTGACTCCTCGCTTCTCTTGCCCTTTATGTCTAAAAGTTCTTACTTTACCTGAAACAAAGCTGTAATTCTCTGAAAGAAGTTTTACCAGGGAAGAAAACAAACAAAAGAGGAGTCCCCAAGTATAAAGCGGTGGGTTTATAAAACCTGTTTTATTAGGTAAGGAATTAAGTTATTTTCTTTTAACTGAGGCCTAGAAAAGGGATTGTCAGCTGGTCTAGACTAGCAAACAGGGCCATCTTTCTCTTGCTACCAGATAGAGCAGCCCTGGCCTCTAACTCAGGTGGCTTCAGGTTGACAACACTTACGACCTTGTTGGAAGCTTAGCCTCTAACATGACCTCTTTAGAAATTTAGGGCTGGAAGGGAACTTGAGGTTATCTAAACTGCATTATAGGATTGAGGTTTATACCATCTGTTTAGTTTCTTGGTGACTAAAATAAATACCATGCAATGGGTAGCTTAACAACAGGAATTCATTGGCTCATAGTTTCAGAGGCTAGAAGGCTGGGGGTTTCCTTCCTCCCTGTGTCAATATCTTCTGGCTGGCGGGCAATCTTTGGCCTTCCTTGGCTTTTCTGTCACGTGCCAATGCACGTGGTGGTGTTGTCTTTCTCTTCTGGGTTCTGCTGACCTCCAGCTTCTTGCTTCTCTTATGGGTTTTTCTCCATCTGGCTTTCACTTTGCTTATAAAGGACTCAAGAATTCTAGATTAAAGCTCAATCTGATTCAGATGGGCTACACCTTTATTGAAGTAATGGCTTGAAGAGATTTTATTTACAGTGGGTCCATACACACTAGAATGTGGACCAAGACCCATAACATGCCCAAACTGGGGTACACAATTCAATCCATCACAGCATCCAATTCTGCTTGGACATTCCTGCAAAGCCAGGAAGCTATCACCTAAATCAGTTTGTGTCATCTTCAGTAACAACATTTTACTAGAAAGGTTTTTCATGTTTTAAGTTAAACTGACTCTCATGGTTGCTAGCTCTGCACACTGCAGTCACATAAAACAAGCATGCTCGCTTTTCCCCAGAGCAGCCTCACCAACACCTGAAGATGCTATTGTGGAGGACCGTACACGGGATTCAAAATGCGATTCAGGAGTCTAATACCTTCACAGTCTTCAGACCTCATATTTTGAGGGGGTGGGGTTGGGAAGGAGGGGGAGTCACAGCACATTCTTGGCTCATACTAAGCTTATGGTCAACTAAATTCTTTAAGCCTTTAGTTATAACTCCCACATGCTGAATTAAGGCACAACTGGCTTTCTTGATCTATGAGTAAGTTATGTTTGTAAGTGCTACAGTATATGAAGTCCCCTAGCATTTATTACCTAATGCACTGATTTTCAGCTCTATGTGCTAAATTTCCTCTTTCATTCAAATTTTCAAGCAACTTTTGAGATCTTGATTCTCTCAAACAATATAATTTACTATTACCTTGGTTTTTTGTTGCCGGAAATTTTGATAACAATGCAATAATAGTTCTCATTTGTTGAGCTTTGTGGCAAACACTGGATTAAGAAGAGGTTTACATAAGTTAACTCATTTAACTCTCACAAAAACCTGATGAAGGAGTTACTATATCATTTTCATTTTATGATGGGCAAAGGAAGGTACAGAGAGATTGTTACTTGCTCAAGGTCACAATGCCGGTAGGTAGAGGACCCAGAATTTGAACCCAAGCAGATTGACAATTAAAGACCATACTTTCAATTACTACATCATACTGTTCTCAGTGATGTTTTTCAAAGCATTACTAAATTATATCAAGAAGTCTAGATAGAGCCCTGTGGCAAATAAGCGGAGACTTGAGTCAATCGTACTTGTTGAATAAAGTAATCCAACTAATTTTTAACATAACTACCTATGCTCATGTAGCCTCAGTTGCTCAATCTTGTCCACAATAACATAGTGAATGTTACGCTGAAATCCTAGAGGCAATATGCATGTGGTATTCCTTGAAGTGGTTAAAAGCCAGGCAGTCTGCATTTGAATCCTGATTCTAAAACCCTATAGCTTCATGACCATGGGCAAATGACTTAAGACTTCTGTGCTTTCATTTTCCTAGTCAATAAAATGGGGGGTAATGATAGTATCTACTTTATGATCATAGTGAGGAATAAATTATTTAGCCCAAAGTGTTTAGAATAACCCTAGGTACATAGAACATGCTCAGTAAATGTTAGTTTTTATTACAATTTTCACAAATAGCCATGTCAAAACAAGAAAAGATTAATCTGGTATATCTGATTCTTACAGTTATCACTGTTTTCTTTTTAATAACATATTCTAAAACCTTACTCATAATAAATCAAGTTTATCAATCTGTGTTTGGTAATCCATCTTCCCTTTTATGAAAACAGAAATATTTGCTCATCTTCAGTCATTTAGCACCTCTCTAGCTTACCAGGCTTTCTTAAAGTCTCCCAGGAGTTCCAGTATCCTCTCTACACTGGGAACCAGAGACTTGAAGTGTCCTCTCGTCTCCTGATAAGAGGGTGTAATGGAGAAAGATAACAGGAACCCCCTAAGCTGGCACCTCAATTTGTAGCCTACAGTCAAGGTCTCTATATGAGCCTGAGCATAGGAAATCAGCATATCCCAGCTTCGGGTCCTCAAGGCCAGGTCTGAAAGGGGCCAAGGTATGAGCTGTTACAGCAAAGCTGTCCTTTAGCATAACTAAGTTAATGTTAGCCCAGGATAGGAGCCAGACAAGCAGATATTTCCGAAGAATTAGGATATATGGATCAACTGAACCTGAAAGCATTGTGTAGTTATAACCAACCTTACCAATCCCTACCAGAGATGGAATCTTGAAGTTAGAAAAGAACTTTCTTGATCTAGTCCAAAGGCTGTAAACTAATGGCCCATGGCCCAAGAGGTCCTTTAATGTTTTACGTATTTTTAAAAATTAGCCACCAATAGAATCTGAGATTCAGGGATATTACCTGCTCATAGGCACTATGACAAGGGGAAACAAAACTGAGAGCTGGGTCTTCTACCTTTGCCCCTTCCATTTTCTTTGCTGGTCCAGAAATTCTTAGGGGCTGAAATCTACTGGGGAGGTAAGACAGGCTAGGAACTTGAAGTCCCAGCATTTCTCAGTCTAAAATATCTATGCTCACTGTTCAAAGTAAAGCACATTTCCGGTATCCACAGATGCTCTCATACACAGCTCTGTTATGAACAAAAAAGTGCTTTTTTCCCCCCTTTTGTTAATGGCCTTTCTCACTCACACAGGCAGTTAGGGAACAATAGCTTCCATGGGACACTGGAGTGGGAGAAGAGGTTATAGAGAACAGTTAGAGAAGACAGGTCAGTAGGAGCTCTCAACTCTCTTCCCGACTTTTCCCAAAACATCAAATGGCCCAAGCCACGAACTTCAATATATTGCTTTTTAAAAAGTGTAGGCTCTGTCCAGATTGACATAGTTTTATACAAAGCATGGTCTAGCCGTGCTCCCCTTGAATGTAGAAGCATTAATTTGTGAAAATCTTTTAAATCTTTAAATAGACATGAACACATAATATGATAGTTTCCTTCTGCTTCAGGTCCAGAAATATCTTATCTAAATCTCTCCTTTTGTTTGAGGATGATTTGGTTCCTTTTACATGTTGGAGATGCCAACGACAAAACTATAGTCTGTGTAAGTAATTAAAATAGGAAATACATCTGGAATGATATAGTAACAAGGTAGCCATTCACATGAGATCAAGATTGTCTTATTTAAAGGTAAGAAGAGGAGAAAACAGTTTTGCTGAGGCAAGAGAACCAACTGAATAGCTGAGCAGGTACTCAGAGTCAGAAATTGAATTATATAAAGAACCAGAAGTAAACGCACAGCCTAAGAGCATGCTCACACATGCATAACGTCAGGTTGAAGCCAAAGAACTTGCCAAGGCCTGCCTCTGCTCTGCCAAAGATCCTGGAACAGCTCTTTGATTCCACGGCGGAGACTGCTGTCAGGAACCCATTAAGTACAGAGGCAAATTTCCTTTTGTGTTCCCCTTTCGGCACTGTACTTTAAAAGTTTTCTAGAATCTATCTAGCATAAATTAGGGTGTTAATAGCTAAGTTCCCAGATTCACCAATCCCCAAGCCACACATTTAGTCTATACAGGTCTATCAATCTCGGCTGTTATGGTCTCCAGAGAGTACAAAAGAATCATCAGGCAGCTGGCTATGGCCAATGGGAACTTGTCTAGTTCCCCTCAAGTGATAGCGATTTATTCTCAGTGTGATAAAAGAGACTTACTAGATGCACACTTCAGACCCCAATACTTTTCCTGGTCATTGAATATATAGTGACTGTATTCTCTGGGAACTAAATAGTGATGACAGTAATTACTTTAAGAGATAGCTTTAAAAATATGCCTTTTCTCTCTTAACCCTCAATTCCCTCAAAAGTTGGTGCCATTAATCTTCTCAACTTTTTAAAAAGGGAACCCAGCACATAGGCTTGGCTGTATATAATAAGAAAAACTGAAGACCAGAGAGGGAAGCAACTAGTCCCATTCATTTGGGACACAAAGAAACCCTGGGCTGTGGCTGGAAGCCCTTTCACAGAAGGCATGAACTCTTTTTAGTGCCCAGCTCAGCAATAAGTCAGACTTGAGTGGCAAGATTAGGAAAGCCTCAGTGAGCCCTTTTATAACTACTTTGTCATGAATTTAAAGGATTGTTATCCATATTGAATGAGCCCAGGCTAGTAATTTGGTTCCAGATAAATCTCTTTTAGAAATAGGTCTTCTGACAAGGAAAAGTCCCACATCATCTTAATCTAGCACTGGTCACTCAATTCAAAACCTTACAGGGTTTTTAAGTACGAGGTCCTCATGGAGAAAGAACAATGGCAACAAAGAAATGTCAGTCCTCCTAACACAGTAATGTGTAGAGGAGGAATCACCAAGTATGTGTTGATTTACAAAACAGTGGCTCAGAAAAGCCTTTCCTGAAAGATATAGTTAATAGAGTTCCTTAGCAGGTAGAGCAATTTAGTTTTTCACCTTCCTGCTTGAGGTTACTAACCGCTTAGCTATCAAGGCAAGAGTCTAAACATAGGCCATTAGGGGACTAAGCCTCCCACTTTTCTCATTTTGTCTCTGCCTTGAAATTCCACTTCCGGTATGGTTGAGTAAGCACATACTAGACTAATCTTCCCGCAGATAACAACTATAAATTCTTGACAGAATACAAAAAACTACCTGAAGGCATTAGAAACCAAAGAAAAGAAAGCAGGCAAATTTGGTACAGAAGTTGAAACTTGGAAGAAGGGAATGGCATGGGTTAAGTGCCATTTCTACAGCTTTTAATTTGATAGAAACTGCAGTCTTTCTGGTCAATGAACCAGAAGACAGCTGCTGGAAAGTGAAGGGGGAAATCTTGGAAAAAAGACAGCAAAATAAGGAGAGCCCCACATTCTGTATAAAACCTATTATCTCTAGCTGACCTCTGAACCATACATGTATGGGACGGACTCTAGCTTAGGATGAAAGAACTGAGACTTGAGCTGTTTCCCAAAACATGATTTATGTTGAGTCCAGTAAAGTTAACTGCCTACTAACACAAACAACAAAAAATAATCAGTACTCTTTGGAGGAATATAGCAGGATCCACAACAAAAACATTTATAATGTTCAGGATATAATCTAAAATTACTGAACATACAAAGAACCAGAAAAATTTGACCTAAGTACCAAAGGCAAATAGAGAACAACTCTGGGATGACTCAGATGTTGAAATTAGCAGAAAAGGATTTTAAAGTAGATGTTATAACTATGTTCAATGGTGTAAAGGAAAACATGCTTGTGAATAAAAAGAGGAAATCTAAGAGAGAAATATAAATTATAAAAAACAATCAAATGGAAATAAAACTGATAGAATAAGTGGAATGAAATCTTTGCCTCCATTTGGAAACCCACTCAATTTATTTCCTTCATCTTTCCGTTCTTTGGTCCTTTTACTTCTGGAACTGGGTCAATTTAGAATGAAAAGAGATTGATTTATTCTTTGGCTCTCCTACAAGGATATAAATCAAACTACAGTTACTGATGTTCTGATGACAAGTTTTGGGTGTTGGGAAGTAACTCATATACAAAATTACCTCTGACCAGTTGGGAGATTTTTGTGCTAAAACTAAACTGAAAATTGCTTACTGACACAAAAGGTAGTTAGCTTTGCACTTTGGAAGGCTTGACTTGAGAAGCGGAAAGAATTTAGGGAAGTTTGGGGGAGAGATTTTTTTATAGAAATCTTTTTGTTTTAGTGAGGATACGAAGGTCAGGGGATAACTGAGCTTTTCTTCCTGGGATCTCTGATATTCATCACCAGGTTTGCTACGGGTTCCTATGAGCATCAACATTTCATTTTTGCAGTAGAACATAAGTTGCAATGCTCCTGTCAGGCAGGCAGGCTGGCTACATACAAATAGGGAGTGTTTTTATGAGGAGAAAAGTGATGCTCAGAGAGAGAAAATCAAAGTCTATCTTTAAAGTGATTCTGACATGGAATTATTAAAAGGAAGTTTTTAGAGGAGAAAATCCCCAGTCCATTTTGGTTCTCACACTGGTGACTTTCTCCTTTGTTCACCAACTTCTACACACAGTGAGACACATATTTCAGACACAGCCAGCTTTCCAGCCCCAAAGAAACCTGGTAATTTCAAAAGCAGTACATGATAGGAAAGGGCGCAAGTCTGGTACATACATAAAGCAAGAAGACCCAATTCACAAAAAATGGCAAAATTCACAGTAAGATTACCAAACAAGCCTGAAATGGTTACTTTTAGAAATAGAGGGGATAGTTTCTCTGGGGCAAGGAATAAGATTACTTCAATTAAAACAAATAAACAAAACAAAGTGGTGTTCTTAACAACTTGGTAATGTGCACCAAATAAATCTAGTATTAAAATGTACCAATGACTCTCTGAGCTAAGACCCAATTAACCAAATCTATCAAAATCAGAAAAAAAGGAAAAAGTAAAGCAAAAAACTATAAAACTCCTCTTTTATCATAGTTCTTCTACTATAAAGCTGACACTACATCATCCAATGATGCAAAATTCTAGAAACTTTACAAAATTCCTCTTTTTAAAATTTATTTTTTGTTATCAAAGAGAGTGTCCAGAAACATTAAGTACTAAAGAATTTGTTCATGGCATTGTTTTACAAAAATTCCTAATGGAGTGTGAATATTTTATTTTTTGATGTATCCTTCACTTATTAATGACAAAGTGGATGTACTGATGCAATTACTTAAAAAAAAATCAGACAACCTTATAAAGGAAAAAAACAACCATTCTCATTCTGAATCTGAATTCAGTGGTCATAACATCACCACTGGCTAAGAATCATCTTTCCCCATACTAGGGAGCTGTTCAGGTCTTCTCTTTAGGTCACAGAAGTCTCTCAAATATAGGCACCAAGTTTGAAGTCCCACAAAAAATATGTCTGTGTCACTTAAATTACACAATGTGGCAGTGTTTGTTTCATGGGGACACAGTCTTAAAAGACGGAGCAAAGTAGTAAACAAATTGTATGTTATACATTGTGAGTACATTATTGGACTGTGCAGTAAGGGCATTGTAGCTCTTGTTTAAAGAGTAATTCCACCAATGAAGCATCTATCTGTTCCCAGTTGCTCTCAGTGCTGAAGATGTTTCTCATTTAGTCCCATGTTATTAAGTCAAGGGCCTCCTTGGTCTACTGTCTGGCTCAAATGGTTTGAACTGAGTTTGGTTGTCAATCTCTTCCATCTGAGCTTTATTTCTCAGCCTCAGGGTAAGTAGGGTACTTGACAGTTTCTATCTTTTCTTTGACTTTGTAGGAGGGATATAGGCCCGTCCTTCCCAGTTTTCTGTTGACACCTTTAGAATAGCCATTCCAGTGATTTCCAGCTACACCAATGATATCTCCAGGCTCCATGGGAATTTCATCTGCAGTTCGAGGTTGGTGAGGATAAATGGCAATTTGGTTGTGGGCATTTTGGCCCCCAAAATAGTAAATGTCATCCAAAGAATGGAAGTTTGCAGAGGCATCAGGATGCAGTGTTTGCATGATTTCATAAGCAACTCGACAGACCTTGGGAAAGAATGAAAAAATAATCTGTTAGTATATATAAAGCTGTATTTCATAGCAATCTGAAAATCCCTGACCAAAGAGATGGGCCACAGTACTGAGTGGCTGAGTAGTGAATTCTAGTCATGAGTTTCAGTCCACTTGTTCTTAGATGCTGGTACAAGTCAATCTTACCTCTCTCTCTTTTTTTTTTTATTTTATCAAAAGGTTATTACAACTAAAGTCTCTGGGAGAAAAAAAAATGATACACTACAAAGTCCTTTAAGAAAATGATTCCGTTAATTTCAATAAGCACCTTATGCTGAGCACTGGTGATACAAAAAGTAGTAAGACATAGTTCCTACACCGTTGAAGAATTTAAGGTTTACGATTAGGACTGTAAATACTTCACTCAAATGCTGCCAATACTTTTTCTTTCATTTACTACTAATCAATTATATATGCGTTTCTGCTTATTTAGGACTTGATCTCAGAATTCTTCTCAACAGAGATTCAGATTGTTACTGAAAGTCAAATGGCACTGGCAAATGAAATAAATCATAACTGCCATTTATGTTGTAAAGAGTTTTTTTAAGTGTAGTGAGTAGAGAGTGGTGTGCTTGGACTGACAGCTGGGCTAGCCTCTGGGAGAGATAGGATATGCATTTATCTAATTAGTATAATTTTAGGACTTTGTAAAAGGTCTCTTTCTGCCCAGTGTATAGCAGCAGAAATTCCACAATCTGAGCTTCACTGAACCTTGAGTTTAATGCTTGGTGACAAAAGTTAAATTATAACTATCTCCATGGAGGGATAATATTTTAAGCAATTAATAGTTTTTTTCAAATAGTGTAAATGGGTTTCAGAATCTATTCTAGGAATATATGGAGACGAAAGAATACTAGAATTTTGCTTAGAAATCCTTACTTGATATTACTTTATATATACATTATGTATAGAAAACTCAACCCAGTTCAAATTTTCCTAAATCTCTAGTTGTAGTACCTCTGTTAATGAAGTTTTACTACCTCTATATCAATGCTTTTGCATATATTTACAATGATATTAATACTGGTTTATTCTGCTGATTGGAGCAATTTATGATTACCTGGCAGTCCTTTAAAATCTCAGGATTCAAGATCACCAAAAACTGAATGGAGATGCTCCTTCCTGTTGTGGGAAAATGGGATCTGATTGGCTTAATCATCACCTCAGCTTCTCGGAGGATCTGAATTTAGGAACTCGAAGAAGTATTCTAAAATGCTATATATAAATTTCAGATGAAACTGGGTTTAGGCATTATTTTTAATTTTGCAGATCAGGACTAAAATACACGGAGATTAAGTGATTTGCCCAAGTTCTAGTGTTAAAATTACAACTAGACATAGAAACAAGATGATGAGAATTTTGTTTTCAAGTTTGCTACTTTGCTAAAAAAAGTAATTTTATATCAGGAATGGCATGGCACAAAGGAGATTACTGGTAGAATACTGAGACGATAACAAAATGAAGATCAAAATTCAAGTTCAAATTCAGCCAAAGGTCCACATGGGATAAGTAAAATGAAGTGGGAACTCTGGAAAGGAAGAAACTAAATAATTAAAGGAATTACAATAGCAGCAAACTACAATAATAATGAGAGAGGCTAATGTTTACAGAGCCTTTGCTCTCAGATATTGTTTTAAGGTCTAATTTAATTCCCTCAATATTCCCTTAAGAGTCTATCTTATGCTCACTTTACAGATAGCAAAACTAAAGCACAGAGAAGTTAAGGAATTTGCCCAAATCTATTGTGGTAGATTTAGATTTAAGTGGTAGATTTGGGTTTTCAATCCAGGCAGTTTGCCAATCTTTGCAACTGCTCTGCATATTATCTGTTGGGAGGTTCTATTCTCCTGCTTTACATTTTAACACTAGAAAGAAAGGCCAAGGCCAGCCTTGGGCAAACTTAAGATTCTTACTTTCAGAAAGATGAGTCAAATTAGTCTAACAAAACAAAAACAAAAATGTAGCTAGTAAATGCCTAGCTACAATTAGCACTCTCTGGCTTCAGAGTATGGGCTCTCAATCACATCAAATTGCTTTAGATATATCTAGAACAGTGCCTGGCACATAGTAGGCACCAAATATTTACCTGTTGGATGACTACTGCTCCATGCATAATATCAGCCCAGCATGGGTGATATTTAATCCTTAAGGTCCATTTATAACACTTTGAGTAGGAAATTTTAAAAACTGTATATAAATCAGGCCAATTAATCACAAAGGCCTAGAAAGATTACTACGATGTTGATGTTTGCACTTAATTATCCCAAGCTTCCTCTTTATGCCTTACAAATCCAAATCACATGGCAGGTAAATAAAGGTTTTCAGCTGATGCCAATATTAAGTTAGACTTGATACTTGACAGGTAGCATGACTGAGAAAGGTAGTCTATGGTTTGCAAAGCAGTGGCTGGCCACATGTAGTATGTTTTAAGTTACTCTGTGTTGATTTAACACTACTTCCTTTTTAGTACACCACTAGGAACACAGCAAAAGGTAACAGCAGAAATCCCACCACAGGATAAAGCATAGAAATGTGACTGTATTGAAAAAAAAATTTTTTAAGTGGGTGGGGAGTTCCATTAGTCTGAGTTTCATCCCTGAGGAGCAGCCAGATGAGTTTGCCTGAGCCTCCAAAACTTTCTCAGAGCAGGTAGGATCTTGTTTTTGTCAAGACAAGGCCAAGGAGACTCTCCTAGTTGAGAAGCTGCAAATGGATTCTGGGAGTTGGTGCAACTTTGCTGTAAACTACTTTACTTTGCTATCCAATGTGAGAATAAGACCAAGGTCTTTGCTACATTGTGAGAGATGACAAAAGGATTAGTGTAACACCAGCTGCATGACGCAGCATTCAGCATTGCCAAGCTAGAGCCCGTGTCGATGTAAAGCTCTTTCTGGCCTTCTGCTTTGCAAAGTAGCCATCTTGGGTCTTCATCCTGAGCTTTCTCCATGGTGCTCTGAACATGCATAAGTGTTTCATAAACCTGTCTCGGTGGAAATTCCTATCCAGAGGATCTGTCTTTAATAATATGAATGTATTTCTTGGTTTTGCCCTCTCAGCCTTCCAAGTCTGATTTAAAAAGAAATGAATCTAATTACGTTGCAAGTGGATTTGGAATTAGACAACAAGTGCCACAGAAATGGTGTATTGAGTAGTATAAAGGGAGTTATCAATTTTGTTCTAAGGTGCTTCTTTTTTAATAGACAAGTTGTAGGTTTACAGAAAAGCCATGTAATACAGAGTTCTCATCTACCATCCTTAGTGTGGTATATTTGTCACAATTCATGAAAGCACATTTTTCTAATTGTACTAAATATTGTCCATAGGGATGGCTGTTTTGTACAGTCCTATACTTTTTTAAAATATAATTTTTATTCTAGTAACATATTTACAACCTAAAATTTCCACCTTTTAGTTACATTCATAAATTAGATTCCAGATTAATAAAAATATGATTCCAGAACAGGATAAGCAATTTTTAAAAATTACTTGATATTTTGCCCATCTAAAACTAAATTGTTGACCACTGTTATTTCCCAAACTATAATTTATTTCCTTCAGATTAAGGTAGTTTCAGAAAAATAACTTCAGAGACAAAGAAGATGCTTTGGGCATAGGTAGTTTCCAGTAATGAAGATCAAGATTGGAGTATCTGGAAGAATAGTTTGGAATGTGATTGCATGGCTTTGAAAACTCACCTGATGCTCTCAGAAAATGCTAATATTGTCTCTAATTTTCAGATTAAACACCCAGGACTATTCTGTTCAGTTTATGAGGCTTTTATGATAAACTTGGCTTTGATGAAGGGGTTCGAAAAACTAAGAGTAACAATGGTAGCAAAATCAGAGAGCAGAGCCACACTGCTTCTCTTTAAAAACTTTTCATTTAAGGAGAATTCCTAGACCTCGCTTGTAGATACCAAACCAAGAAAGATTAGAAATCCCGAGACTGAGGAGGGTGGGCCCAAAACATTATAAGGAATCCTGGTTAGTATGCCATGACATTCAGGCCTGCAGTTTCTCAAACATCAAGCCATCCATCTTTACTTCTTATGTGGCATCTCAGTCTTTCAACAATGTTTACAATAGCTCATGGTCAACATATAAACTCTTTTTCACTATTGCCACACAGTGCAAAATTCCTCAAAGGAAAGAACTTAGGATTCAGAAAGGTTATGTGAATAAAAGGTCAGGATTGTTGAGGTGTTTTAAATTTGTATCACTTCCTAATCCTCTCATGGAATGTTGAGTTGGCTGTATATGTCTTATACTGGGATTGAGATTTGGTTCTTGATGTTTTATTCTTTTGTCCTCCTTCTAGATGTTTGACTTTAGTCTCCCCAAATTTTCTAGCATCCCGGTGGCATGTATAGGAAATTCTGCAGATTAATTTCCCTTAAGCCAAAACACACACACACACACACACACACACACACACACACACTTACCTGGATTTGCTAAAGCAAATACTATTACTTCTTACACTTTGGGAATAAAGAACTTTTGTTTCTGAAAATTCACATTATATGGCTATGTTTTCTTTCAATTGGCTAAATGCAATTGAGGTAGTACTTTGGCACAGAGAAATTAATATGCTGAATATTACTGGTTACTTTTCTTTATGAAGAATTGTTATGCCCGTCTAATACTCATGGTGACTGGGTAGAGTCTAAGCATTACCCGTAACTACACAGCATGTTTTATACTCCTAAAAGAACATATAATCTGCAAATGTGTCCTGTGAAAAAGAGTGATAATCAAATACTGTAGAGTCTGTCCAACAGGTAAAGATATTCCTATACCTAAATATATAATAGCAGCTAACATTTATTGTGATTAATTTATTGCTAGATACTATTTTCTCTAATTTCACAAAACTCTGTGCAGTAAGTACTGATATCATCATCATTTATGTAGGTGAAGAAACTCCAGGGAGAGATAGGCTAAGTAATTTGTGCAATGCCACTAAGTGGTCAAAGTTGTACTCAACCCAGATAGTGTGACTCTAGGGCCCATTTTGCCTCATTCTTTTTATCTGCCGGTGAATTCAGTGGCTTGGCATTTCAATCCACTCAGTAACTCTTTCTCCCACCACATCTGTGATGATAAGATATTTCTGGGCATTTTTCAAGCAATTCTAATTTTGGTTTATGGTAAGGAAAGTGCTACAGTCCAGCAACTAATTTCACTCATACAGAAAGAATATTAAACACTACTAAACTACCTCTCTACCAAAAACACCTGCAAAAAATGTTGGGGTGTAGTAAGCCCTCAGATTTATCATTGAATCTGGAATTATTCCATGATCTCAAATGGTACAAGAGTTAGTCATTACATAAGGATGTGATACTGGAGGTGAGTATGTTTGGCAAACTACCACTCACTATTACAACTATAAGGTGGTTTTACCATTAAACTTTTATTCTGACCACTAACCTGAAATATTCTGAGGTGTTCAAATATATCTTGGGATAGAAAATAATGTTTAATGTTTAATTATGTGGTTCAAATAAATAGAAACCATTTTAGATGAACATTGACTTGCCAAGAGTTTTAGGAACAATTTAAATATGAATCTCATTCCTTTGGCTACGTGGAAGTTTGATATTGTTTATGAATTCCAAAAATAGAAAATGGAATATGTTCGTAAACTGGTCTGTCCCTCAGGGCATATTAGATTATACTGGATTCTGAGGTTTCATTTTTACTTGATTTTATAATGATTAAGGCTTTGATTGGGCCATGTCAGTAGGATGTTGAATCCCCACCCCGTTGGTAGGTGGGGACTCACAGAAAAAAACTACATGGCAGAGCAGAGGAGTTAGTTGGAGTTTTGGTGCTAGAGTTTTGAGCTGGAGCCCAGGAAGTAATTACACAGGAGAAGAACACAGAGGAACAGAGACAGTTCCACAGACAGGGCATAGGCCCTGGGAAGAGAAACGAGCCATTTGCCTGAGTTTATAGCTGATCTTGTGGAGAGAAGCAAGCCTGAGCCTGGAGAGAATCAAGCCCCAGGAGAGATATAACACCTAGAGAGCCTGATGGCCTATAGCTGATATTGGAAGAAGATGGGACCACAGAGCTTTAAGAAGAAGAGGAAGGCTGAACATCGGCAGCCATCTTGTTCCAAAACATGGCAATAAACCTTGGTGAGGGAAGTAACTTATGCTTTAGGGCCTGGTAAGGAAGCTTCTACCCCAAATAAATACCCTTTATAAAAGCCAACGATTTCTGCTATTTTGCATCAGCACTCCTTTGGCTGACTAATACAGATACAAAAAGTCCTCTTAGTACCATTCTTCCTTCATATGAACTGCTTCTCTGGACCCATTATGAAGAGTCAGAGGTCCTGATATCTGGGTCAAAATTACAGTTATGGAGATGAAAAATTCTATAGCATCTCCTTGAAAAGGAAAACAAGAGAAAAAGGTTTTTCTTCCCAGAATAAGCCTAATGGTATTATTAAGATGACATAGAATAAGGAAGGTAAAGAATAAAGAATATTCCTATAAATCTCAATGCTTAGCTACATGTAAGCTAAGTGACTTCAAAAATGTGTATCTTTACTTCATTTTAATGCTTCACAACTGGAACAGTGGCTCTCCAGGGACAATTAATTGTGCAACATCTGAAGACATTTTTTTTTGTTTGTCACAATCTGAGGTGGTAGTGCTACTGACATCTAATGAGTAGAAGCCAGAGAAGCTGTTGAACATCCTCCAATGCATGGAACAGCTCCCTACAATAAGAATTATCCAGCTTAAAATCCAATAGTGCTGAGGCTGTGATACCTTGGACTAGAACAGACTTCAGGCAGGCCTAAAAGTTAGGCCTAGAGAGGAGGTGGCACACCTGGGATACTGACCCCTGGTTCACCCACTCTAACAATTAACATTCAGTAATGTGTGGGGGCGTTGCTAGTAACTTGCACCTATTGATCGGACAGGCACATAGCCAGATTCTCAGTTAGGAGGGATCAGGTAGGAATAACACCCCAGGAACCCAATGATAATGGAAGATAATGCTTCTCAAAGACAGGATCCTCACACCAGTTAGGGAGAAACATTAGCAGTGGATGTTTTCACGGAAAGTTGAAGGCCAAAGTTTTCTCTTCTCACTAGATTACTGCTATAACAACTATTCTGTATAGTTGTCTTTGGGTAGTAAGTTGTACTCTTGCTCCATATTGAAGGAACTTGTAATCTTTGCCTGGGTAGGTATCTTTCCAACAATCACATCACCATCTCATTGTAACAATGCACATTTTCACATAATAAAAAAAAATCTTTTAAAAATTATGCTCTCCATAGTATATTCCCATGAAAATTATGTCTTTCCTTTCCACATTTTTTTCTCTGCTTCTTCTTAGCATTTTGGTACACATTTATCTTTTACTGGTTTATAGTTCTTGGTAGTTATTCTCTAGTTATTTCACATGAGTATTTTCCTTATTTGATTCTAGACCAGGGCAACAGCTGTATCTTCAATCTCCTTTGAACTCCTCTCTGTACCCTAGTATAATGCTGAGCGCAAATTAGTCATTTAACAGCTTCTTGAATAATCTAACCATTAATATGTGTATAAATGAAAGAGCAAATAAAATTCACAATAAGCAGTGCTATACTGGTATTGCACTGCATATATAAGGCTGACTGGACCACTCATAAAAGCACATACACCAAACCCATAATATGTAATTATCAGCAACAATAAACTCAAAGAATGATTGTGAGTATAACTTAAATTAAATGAACAGGTTGTCACTTGGTAGAAATGTAATAGGACTAAGGAGGGATTACACTTACACTAGCTAAGCATTTAAGTTTCTCAGTATCAGTGTACTGATGTGATGTGTAGAAATGGATGGATTCTGGTTACATATTGACTGTATGCAAAATCAGAACATATTCTGTAAGCTTAATTACTTGCCGTTTCTATTAAATTCTATCATAAGCAAAGTACTTTAAACAACTCCAATAACTGGCTTCGGTGGAGAAGTATTCAACCATTGCTTGCAAACTAAATAGTCAGGGTACTCAAATAGCTATTTTATGGATTCTTTTCAATCTTCACAAAAGGGATCATAATGAAACATAAGGAAAATTATACCTGAATCACAATAACATTAAAAAAAGGGAAAAGAAAAAAAACACCAAAAAGAAATTTCCTGACCCCAAAATGACCAAAAGCATTGACCACTTAGAAATGTCTTACTATCACTTACCTGAGATGAAAAAGTACACACTAGGAAGTCTGCCTGGGAGAGAAAATGTATATCCAGAATTACACCCCGAAGTGAATTTTCTGTGTATCGATTGTGCAGTCCGGCTGACCAAGATATAGAGTTATCACTAATAAATTCATAATTGGGGTACCTGAAAAAGGAAACAAATTTATACATGGTCACTGAGATCAAAATATCCTATCAGGAGAGGCAGACCTGATCCTTGACCAATAGTCCTCTTTCTAAAGTAAAGAGCTTTAATTATGGCATTCAACAGAGTAGTCAATGAGGCATCTTTAAATCCATCAATGGGGAAGAAACCATTCTGGAATGCCCTGTATATGAAAGTTATTGGCATGTCTCTCTCACACAAATACCCCAAAATGTCCTTTCTCAATAAATGAAAGAGTTGCAACATGTACACTCCTTATTCTCTTAAAAATGAGTGATCTTTAAGAGTTTTTTCAAGTTGCTTTCATATCTGGTCACTGATCTTTTCCTTTAGAATATAAATATCATGATAAAACTTCATTCAAAATTTTTAATTTAGAAGTTGTGACAATTGAGACATGGGTTACACTTTGTAAAAGTCTTCATTGATATTACAAGTTGGTGACACAAAAATTTAAGAGATGAATATTTTAAAAGTTCTTAGATTCAATCTCACCCATCTCTACTTCTTGAAGCATCATCTACTCTCAGCCAATAATGGTAATGGACATCCATTTTTATAAATTTATGAAAACAAATTCGTTGTAGATGTTCATCAAGTAACATTTCAGTTGTCTTGCTTGAGAGAGTATGTATGTGTGTGGGTGTATATATATATTTAAAAATTATTAAAGCAGGGTGTCTTTAGAAAGTCTACTAAATGCTCAAATGATTCCACTCTGAATTAAAGGTATAATTATATTGTAGTATAGAGTGAATCAAATTTTCTTAATATAGAGTTAGGTTGCAAACTTATGGAAGTTACATGAAAAGGGGATAACAATTCTATCTACTTGATATAACTTCATGACAATTAAATACACTAAGTCATGTAAAGTGCTTAAAAGAGTACCTGATGTGTTATGTGAATGTCCAATAAATGTTAGCTGTGATAAACATTCTTCCTCTAGACATCCACCTGGTTGGTTCTTTATTTTCTTTAAGTCTTTGATCAAATGTTGCATTATCAGTGAGGTCTTCGGTAGTCCCTATCTCTTTTACCTGCTTAATTTTTCTCCATGGCTATTATCATTTGACATAATATAAATGTGATACTTATTTACTGTCTGCTTCCATTCCCCATCTCCATCATCCCTAACTAGAATATAAGTTCTATAAAGAGATACATTTCACCAGCTTTGTTCACTGTGTTATTCTCAGCACCTAGCTGGAATCTAACAGAGGTTCAGTAAATATTTGTTAAAAAAATAATGATTCCTACTTAGAATCCCTGAAACAGTATGAGTCAATTTACATATCTGTCTCCCACACAGTATTTCCCAAAGGTTGGGACTATACCTTATTTTTCTATGTATCATAACACCTAGCACTTTACATAATGCTTTGTGAACAAGTGAGTGCTACCAATATCTGGGATTTTTCCTAATCCCCTAACAGCTGCTTCAAATTTCTTTTCATTCCTTGGCCACCAAGAAGCTTTCCCTCATTGCCTATCTAATAATGACTGTGAAAGCAAAATCTCTGAGCACTGTTTTAGACTGGTATTCAGTGTTTGGATCCATTTGGCCTCATTAATTTTGACATTTTTCCCTCCTCAGCTCAGAATCAGGCAGATGAAGGAAATGTCACATTTGTTCTAAAAAGAAAAAAACAGAAAGACTTTTAATGTGATCCCTATGAAGCTGTATACTCAGGACAGAAACAGGAACAAATAAATATGAAAAGGCTGGAGGGTGGAGGAGAGGAGAATTGTTAAAATACACCAGAACTGATTTTATCCTTGAATAAAGACCAATTTTATAAGCAAAGGTTTGGGTGCTCAGTGAAATGAGGAAAGAAGTGATGCATTTACTGAGAAACGACACTAATATTGATATCCTTCCTAACTAAAGGTCCCATTGTGGAACCAAGCCAGGAGTGTACCTTAGCTCCTCAGGCCTTCTCTCCATATACAAAAGATTGCTTAATGAGGGATAGAGGAAGTGGGAAAAACAAACAGAAGCAAAAATAATAAGAGGAGAGGGAGACCTTCTACCTTCAAGTAATGAGCATGGAACTTTCTGGATTTTACTATATAAAATGCCTCTTTCTTTTTCCGACAAACATGTCAGGAGAGGAATTCTTCTACCTTGAGATTGCAAAGATTGGCAATGATAAAAAGAAATATTTCTTCTTCCACCTTTATAAAAATGTATTTTTATATCACCCACAAAAGACTAGTTTGAAGTTATAAATTAACATTAAATTTTCTTTTCTAAAGCCTTTCCTCAGACTGAGTGAGACACTCTTCTTAGTGAATTTTATTGTACTAGGTATATAACTCCTTCAGGACACTTACCAAACTTACATAACTATCTAACTGTATTTGTTAGATGTGCATTTTCTATCAGTTGAAAAATCCCAGACAGAATCAACTACATATTTTCTTTTACTTATCTTTGAATTCTCAGTGTCCTATACTATGTCTAGCATATTGTAGGAGTTCAATAAATTAGTAAAGAAAGTCACCAATCCTTATTGCTGATTACTCATTTTACAGGAGAGGCAAGCATGCCACAAAAACTTATTTTTTTTTTGCCTCATTCATTTCAATGAATCTAATTTCTGATACAGAGAAGACCGGGTATGCAAATATTTTATCTGGGAGATTTTTAAAGGCTTGTTTATCTCCTGTGTCACCATGTCACCCCTATCCCCATTCTCCAAAATCTTGGAAAACAATCTGGATAGACAACTTGAATGGGATTGAAATGGACTTATTCCTTTGACTGCCAATAATTCTGTGATATAAACCTCAATAGTGAATTATTTAAGAGAAATACTGTCACATTAGCAATCCCTGCCACAATCATTGGGACATGCTAAGATCTCATGGATAAACCCAGTCTTAACCTAAGAAAACGGAGGCATAATACTAATCACCAAACTAACTGCTTACCTTCACACAGAAAGCCACAACTTTGAAGTTAATCTTTACCCCTTTCAAAGGATTAGCCACCCAGAAAGACAGAGTCTCCTCTAACTATGTGAACCCTGTGTACCTTTAAGTTTAATTCTTCATCTCTTTATGCTTCTTAAGCAAAAAAATCAGTATGGTCCTGGATACTATATATCTTGTTGAGAGATTAATTTACGCTTTGGGTTTCCTAAAACAACAGCAGAGGTTTTATGATTTGCCTAGGAATCAAAACCAATCCTGAGATGTCTAAGGCAGAGTTAATTCAGAGTAGAAAAATATTTACGTAATAATTAAGAAACAGCATTGAAATTCCTAAGAAAATCTTCAAAATGACTCAGAATATTAAAATGAAAGGGTTTCCAAAAAGAGAAAAATTATGCATAAAATGCTTACGACTACATTTATTACAGAATATGGAGAAAACTGTTGCCTGGACTTCTACAGGGAGAGGAGTTATAGCTGTTGACTTGAAAAAGGAAATTCAAGTTTTATTATTCCCAAAGTCCACCTATGTACTGTCAACTATACTATAAAGGTTGCTTGGTATAAAAATTGTCTTGCTGCATTATGGACCAAAAGTTATAAAAATTGTTCATACCCTTTGATCTAAATACTTCCAAGTCTAGAAATCTAGTTTAAGAAAATAAGATGGACAATTTTAGGCATACATTACAGTATTATTTATGAGTGAAAAATTGGAAATGACCTAACTGTCCAACATTAGAAGTATGATAAGTAAGCAACAGTATATTCATACAGTGGATATGTAGTCTTCGAAAGACATTTATAATGAGTTTTTAGTGATCTAGGAAAATGGATGTATTGTCATATTATATGAGAATGCAGATTATACAGAGTATGATCAACTATTACAAAATGTGGATGGATGGAATGTATTAATATCAAGAGCAATTGCTGCCACTAAGTAATGGGATTGTGGGTAATGTTTTTTTCCTTTGCTTGTGTATTTTCCAGTATCCATCTTTTCAAATGAGCATGAATTATTTTGGTAATCAAGGAAAAAATAAAAAAGGGGGAAAAAAAAAACTTGTGATACACTCAAGGATAAGTAGAAGGGTAGATAAAATTAATATCCTTTTCTTAAACCAAATTATAACTTCAGTATGGTGTTTTAAAATGATGGAGCATAGTGAACTATTTTAACTATGTTTCTCTCAAATAGATCTGATCAGCAATCTGAAAAAATGTGAAATTTTTTATTCTGTTTTGCTCATTTAATCCCTAACTCTTACAAATGTTGCAAATGTTCATTTAATCCTTAATTCTTATACTCTTACATTAATTCATGATTAAGTCATGCTTGTACTTGGCCAATATATTTTTTTGCTCTTTTCTCTGTGTATGTATGTGTGTTTGTGTCAAGAGGGTACCTTAAAAATCAATTTGAATCCAATTTAATTTATATTCTTAGGGGGTAGAAATAGGATTTAGATTTAACTTCTTATCCAATGACCGGGATAAATACCTAAATTAATAGTCCTCATTCTTAATTTGTTTCTATTTTTTCCCTCATCTATGACATAAAAAAGGGCCCAAGAAGCACTTTAGTTATATAAACAGCCAAATAGTTTAAATGATTTACTTCAAATAAAATCTTTTCAAACTGATGGGATTGAAATAACACAATTCAACATTTGCTGGGAACTTACAAGTGCTAGAAATTGTGTCCAAGGTGCTTATATAATCTAATGAAGGAGAAAGAAGTAAGCAAGTACTAAATGCTACAACAGAGGAATGCACAAAAAATTTTAGAGAATGGACACTTAGCCCAGTCAAGGGTTAGGGATGTCAGGAAGAGATGGTATCCTAGTAGAGTTAAGTTGCAATGTTCTCCTCCCTCATTACCTAACTTCCACATACAGTTAATAAATTCCTTTTTTATTAACAGCAAATGAAGGTCAATTTCATGCTTACCCAGATCTTATGATAAGAAATTTCCAATTAGGTACAGTGCTTTGTGTATGTGGTTTCATCCTATAGTAGCATTACTCACAGAGTAGAGTAATTGTCTATTTCCCCCACCAGATTCGGAATTCCTTGATAAGCATGGGGATTCCATGATAAGCATCTAGCACGGCGCTTGAAACAGAGGCTGGCTCAGTAAATGATGATTACTGTTCAGTATTTACTAGCAGTCCTTAATCCTTCCATTAACAAAACTCATCTTTTGATTTTTTTCACCTTTTTTCATTTTATTTTCAAAATTCCACAATTTTTATAAGATGAAAACTCTTTATCTTACATGTGTATTCAGTTGCTTATAATTGTGAGCAAAGATATTGAGATCAGAAGGGAAAGCACCCAGTATGTGTTTTATTAAAAGTCTTCCATGGTTAGTTAGCAAATGCTTTCAATGATGATAATGATGATGATTGGTGATGATACATAAGTCAGTGATTTAGTTCATTTTGGATTTTTTGTTACGAAGTATTATTAGATATAGATAATAAAATATGCTTTGATTAGATAACAATTATTCACAGTCATCTGAATTTAAAAAACCCAATAATCAGTAACAATATTATAACAAGAATCATATGACATGGGAATTAAGGATTCTTTCCAATTAAAAGAGAAAATTTCATTTTAGAATCACTAGTTGGTCTAACTTACTTTGTTTTTGCCTCCTTCAATAAAGAAGGGTCATCCGTGGCCAAATATACTCTCTTCTTGTCCACTTGCATTCTGCGTGCGAGAAGCTGAAAATGTTCTTCAACATGCACCATGTACTCCTCAATGGGATGGAAGGCTGCTTCTGTTCCCACTTTGTCTGTCCGTCTAACATGGACTCTGTAGGGCAGAGGGAAAAATTCAGGTACTGCTGACAAGGTTCTGGTTTTTTTTATGGGTACTCAACTTTATATCCCTACTCATTGTGGGTTATGAGCATTTTTTTAACCAATTTTTCTTTCATTTTCACCATTAGAAAAAGCAAAAGAAATATTTAAAAAACAACTAAAACACATATAGCTAAATAATATTTGCAAGGCATATCAAATAGTATAAGAGGAATTAGAAAGTAAGTGAAGCCTATGAAAAATGTTTTCTTATGTAGTAAGCGATAGACATATCAAAAATAATAGAAGATTCCAGAGTTATAATACCTACCAAGAGGCAAAATACTAACTAGCCTTTCTAGAAAAAACCAAAAGAACTTTTTAAGATTTTTGAGACCAAATGATACCAGGATTCACAGTAGTTATTATAGAACATTAAAGATATTGTTTTTAACATTCTGATACCAGGTATTTTTTTCTTCATTTTACCCTGTAGTCACTGTAACTACCAGCTTATAGAATTTAAAGTTGTCCAAGGAAACCAAAGACCTGCATGGACTCTTCCTATAGCACAATCAAGGCAGGCAAGCAATGTTAGGGTTTTTAAGTTAATGGAATCATTCCAGCCCTTTTGCTGTATGCATTTCTATCAAATGCAAGCAGATACTGATCTTATCTTTCCTATTTAAGAAAAGTCCTGAAATCGTAAAACTGGGAACATGGATTTACATTGTCCTGTAGTGAAAAAGGTATTAACTTCCACAGTATTCTCCTCCATTTTAGTGCTTCCAAAGTAATTATAATGGGCATAATAGTAACAGTTATGGTTTGTTTTCATAAATTAAAAGACTCTCATTGAATATGCCCCACTCCCTCAAAATTACTAAACCACTATTCACAAGTGGAAAGAAATGGTAGGTAGATTTACTTTGTTTTGGTTCACAGCATATGAGCACCTCCTACTTTGATTCTATTACGCTGATGTAGGTTCTGGAACAATAGGCATGGATCAGTCTAAAAACTAACTTTTAAAAAATACGAGATTGGAGTGAGGGTTTAATTTTACCACTCTGCATTCTTTATGGCTATTCTTTTTTTTGCATTCTTGACTACAGTGCAGATGCAGATTCTACCATATGAACACCTACTATCATCTTTTCCTTCCCACATCCTCCTCTCAGGAAATTGCAATTGTTTAGTGTGCTTCACAGAAATGAAGTGGGGAAGAAAGAACCATTCTCCTGAATTTCAATTAAAAGTTTCACAAGATAAAATACTATTTGGTACTCTGATTTTACCATGTAATTTTTTTAGCACTAACAGAATAGGGATTGGTAACTTTATGTATGAAGACTAAGATACAACAAGGGGTTGTGTGGGGTGGGAAATATGAAAATTAAAAGGGAGAGCCAAAGGAAGATAAACATTTAAGAAAGGAGAGTGGTAGAGCACTAAGAAGAAATTTTTCTCAATTCTCTAAGTACTGAATTAGGCCTGGATCAATAATTTGAGAGGACCATAACAGAATCTTTATAGAAAAGGTAGAATGCTAGACCTGTGAAAGATGTTAGAAGTCATTTGATGTAATGTCTTCATCTGACAGTTAAGAGAATTGATGTTTCTAAAGACATTTCAGTGATTATATAAAGAGAGGCTGGTTTCTCTCATACATTTTGACTTAGTCTTCACAAAAGAAAGTTATTTGTGTACTTCCTGAGTTTCATTATTAGATATAAAGCTCTTTAAGAGCAAGGAATTTGATTTTATTCACTTTCAGCTGCACAAACACAATGAATAAATGACTCACTGATAGGCAGACACAAACATCTAATTGTTTAGTATTGGGTTAATAGAAACTTTAGATGCCATTGTTGCTGCTGTTGTTTTAAATAAATGAGGAAACAGAGGCCCAGAGTAAAGAAGTAAGTTGCCCAACATTACATAACTTGCTCGTGGTAGAAGCTGGATGGCCTCCCAGAGTCCTGAAACTCAGTCCACTCTATTACACACACTACTTCAGTGCACAACTAACTTAGCTGTCTGTTTACTCTATCTGGTCAACTCTCAGCATGGTGGATTGTTTACAGCAAACTGATAAGGCTAGGTCTTTGGTAAATACATTAGGAAATCTAAATAAAGTTAAAAAGGTCCATCTCCTACAGAAAGAAAACTACATAACGCATCTCAAAGACAACATTCAATTTTGGATTGTATACTCTTAATTGAACTATGTATCTTTGTGTAGGCAGACTAGTGTTGAAGGAAGAGCTGTGTGGTATTGTGAAGAACTGGACTTGGTTTAAGTCCTGATTAATTCTGGAACTTTAGGCAGAAATTTTATTTCTCTGCATTTTAGTTTCCTAATTTATAAAATAGGTATCTCTACTTCACAAAATTGTGTTACAAGATCAAACGAAATAATGTGGTTGATGCTAGTTTGGAAATTCAATTCCATCCTTCTGAACCCTTTTCAAATATTACAGCTATGAAGCCTTTCCTGATGCACGTGGGAATACTTTTTCCCTTTCTTGACTTCCCGAAATACTTTAAATGCTTTTCTCAGGGTATTTATCACATTTTACCCTGTATAATGCTTACTTGTATCTCTTCTCCCATAGACTGTAATAAGCTGGAAGGAAGGAGTCGTTTTTTAAAAATTAATCT
This sequence comes from Dasypus novemcinctus, assembly GCF_030445035.2. Classification (NCBI taxonomy): domain Eukaryota; kingdom Metazoa; phylum Chordata; class Mammalia; order Cingulata; family Dasypodidae; genus Dasypus; species Dasypus novemcinctus. The sequence continues at coordinate 44,557,819 of NC_080675.1, forward strand.
CTGTCCCCCACAGTAGCAGGTATCAATAAATGTTCTGCAAATAAGTGAATGAATCAGATGTATTAATATTAATCAATGGCTGACTTTATTACAAGCATTATAGGTTACAGAATGCCACAGTGTAGTCTAAAAGTCTATTTTCAGGATCATTTAAGCATCAGTCTCTCTGAATGGCAACAATATTTAACAGTGCATTTCTCTGATAGACCTAAACCCTTTTGTCTTTACATCAAAACTGATAACTGCCTTATCAGTTTTAAGGCAGGTATTACTTTTCTCATTTTACAGATGAAAAAGATTCAGAGCCCAATATTATTATTAAGTAACTTGTTGGCCCAGAATCATTCAATTAGGGAAAAGTCAGGACTAACACCCAGGTCACTTAACTCTCAGTCCAGTATTCTTTCTATTAGGTCTAATGGCAAAAACATTTCCCATGGTGTAAAATCTAGCACCAGGTTCTAGGAAAACTTGTTTATAATGAAGTATATGTACAGAAGCACGTGTTTATGAGTAAAGATGCTCTTTTGGTATTTCTCTTGTTCCCAGGATTTCCTGATATAGCCTCTTAGCACAAGTAAGAGACTGAATACATATGTACATAACTCCCAAGTGGCCAAGACAGAACTTTAAGTAATAATGTTAACATTAGTTTACATTACAAATTGTATCCTTATTCTCAAAGTAGCTTTCAGGACAGAAAAGACATCAAAATATAAAAATTGCAAAATAATCACCAATGGCAATTTATGAGGCCTCAGAATAAGGTACAATAGAAAAGCTATCAATGTGATAGCTTCATCTCATGGCCCTATTAAAGTAAGATACAAGGCATGTATTATATTCAAAATACTCTCAATAAAATATAACTCTGCTAGGTTTCCTCAGGGTTTAATACATTAATTGAATAAACAAATGAATAAGGGTGAAAAAGCATGATGAGCTGGATGTTCTAAGTGAACAAAGGAAGAACAGTCTCCTTGTGGCCTATGGTGGACCTTGGAGCCTCTGTTCTTTGGTGGGGCTATGAAAAAATTAAACTACCCTTTGTGAATTCTTCCAACAGACTTGGCAGCAGAAACTTGTCCAAACTTTAGTGTGGACTTCCCTAATGCTAGGCTACATCCCTGGGGCAGACCTCTGGTCTCATCCTTAGCTCTTACCTAAGATGACGCAAAACTGTTAAACCACAGATTGTAGTGATCTCAGAATGACTGCACAGGTACTTGACCCTCTTTCCTAAGTCTACTACCAGATCCCCTCTGATCTTTGCCATATCCTCCTCAGGTATCTTATAGTTCCCCTCCCCATGTCCCCGTCAGACCTCCCCCAGATCCTCTCAGTAATTTTCTAGCTCCCCATTTCCATTCCCTCTTGTGCCCTTAAAAAAAAAAAACCTACCTCTGTGCTAATCAGAGTTGAGACTGGCTGCTGCTGGTTTCTCTTCTCCCCTGAAATGCCATTTTGACTAGAGTCTGTCCTGACACTTTAATTACTGCCTGCTGCTTTTCTTTGGCACTTTTCACAATATATTGTAAAGGTCTGTAACCCTACTACTACATCTCATTGTATGAAGAATAAATCAGGTTCTTACCCAATAACTGGATGTTTAAAGCCAAGCTTCTTTGTGGCTTCTTCTATTTCCTTTTCCAGCCAAGGTTGTGGGCGAATCAAGTATTTGACAAACTGGGACACCCACCACACTGCAGGATCACCGTGGACTTGCAAGAGTCGATCAGCAAGGTCTTCTGGTACAGCGAGAGGTAAATATGGAGGACGGGGATGAAGTCCGTCTACAATGGGGAGCTCCACCACCTGAACGTTTTTGTCCTTCACTTCACCTAAGAAGATATAAAAACAAATCATCAGCACCATACTGTATTCCTCATACATCTTCCATTTAATATGTACTCACTCTGGTTGCTTTCATCCTTACAGCAACTCTAAAGAAATATAATTTTCACTTTACAGAGGACAAAATAAAGTTTCTGTGAAGTTAAGTAATTTGCCCAAGGTACCAGAGCAAAAGTGATAGAGATGAGTTTCATAATTAGGTTGGTCTATCTTGCAAGCCCATAGCCTTTTCTATTTTAACATGCTGCCATCCCAACACCTTATAGTCAAGCAAGGATAGTTTTTGAGCAAAGTTCTGTTTTGTTACTACTGCTGTGGTTGTTTTTGAATTGGACAATAAAGTATTCTTAAATGCTTTAGAGGTTGTCATTATAGCAAATGGTTCTTGTATTAACTTTCATGAAAGAGCACACGGACTCGGGGGATGACTAAAGACGACAAGTTTAAGCCAAGCATCTATTATCTTTAGAAGGAAAAGAAAGAAAATACTAAAATTTTAGTTTTTCACCAAAATAGATCTATATTTTTAATTATTGTAATAATAGAATCTGTCCTGCTTGTTTACTTGGTTATTAATTTAAAGTTAGAAGAGAGATTCAATGCTAAATTTTATAGATGATTTCTTTACAATCCAACTTCTACATGTTTTCTTTTTAGGAGGTACCAGGGACCTAGTTTGGGAAGCAGGTGTTCAACCACTGAGCTACACTTCCTCTCCAATAAGAGCTTTTTTTTTTTTTTTGCTGTTTGTTGTTGTTGTTTTTAGGAGGTACTGGGGATCGAACTCAAGACCTCATACAATGGAAGCAGGCACTCAACCACTTGAGCTACATCTGCTCTCCTATATATCATTAATGTTACTTCTGGTCCATCAATTTATAATGCAGTGATAAGAAAGTACAACTTAAAATACAGAAAATACAGTAGCCAGAGTCTCTAGAGTTTATTTTACATAATAAAGGCCACAGAGTAATAAATAGAAAACACAAAGATATCAGCAGAGATTTCACTAATGTAAAAGGTATTGAATTATATTTTCAATAACAGAAATTACTGACCTGAAAATACAAAACAACTCCAGTTAAGATGTTGTCATTGTGTAAAATAAATTAGAATCACATCTCATCATATGACCATTAAATAACGCACTTATGGAGAATAAACTTAGAATACATTTAAAATGTATTCAACAGAATGAAACAGTCCTCGAGTTCTATTTTTCTGCATATTTGAAATATTTTTAAAAAATAAATGATCTGGGAACCAATTGTATGGTTATTAGAAAGTCAGCTTGGTAAACCTAAGAATTAAAAACCTCTGGTTATATTCTCTCTGATATGTAAAACTCATTTTTAGAACAAAGCCTTTGAAACATTTGTTGCATGAAAAAATGACAAAAGAAAATTTACCACTAGTTTTTCATCTAGAGTAACTGGTTAGGCAAGAGTTGGGCACCTTTATAAGATGAGAAACTATAATTAAGAGTGTGTGGGGGGAAAGTTAGCAGCATTGAAATTTTTTTTTATTTTTATTTTTTATTTTATTTATTTGTCTCCCCTTCCCCCCGCCCCCAGTCCAGTTGTCCGCTCTCTGTGTCCATTTGCTGTGTGTTCTTCTGTGACCACTTCTATCTTTATCAGTGGCACTGGGAATTTGTGTTTCTTTTTGTTGTGTCATCTTGCTGTGTCAGCTCTCTGTGTGTGCGGTGCCATTCCTGGGCAGGTTGCACTCTTTTGCGCTGGGTGGCTCTCCTTACAGGGCGCACTCCTTGTGTGTGGGACTCCCCTACGCAGGGGACACTCCTGCATGGCATGGCACTCTTTGTGCGCATGAGCGCTGCACGTGGGCCAGCTCCACACAGGTCAAGGAGGCCCGGGGACTGAACCGCAGACCTCCCATGTGGTAGGCAGACACCCTATCCGTTGGGCCAAGTCCGCTTCCATGGTGTCATAGTTAGCACTCTGGACTCTGAATTCAGCAGCACTGAAAGTAAACTCTGTTATGGAAAGGAAAATTGCAGTACTTTCCCTGATGTGGAGATAGAGAAGCAGTAAAAGGAAAGAGTAAAGGATGGAAAAATAAAAGAGGGAAAGGTAGTTATGTTTGTTAGAAAAGTCAGTTTACAGTACAATCATGCATAAAATACAGGATTCCCATATGCTACCCTGCCACCAACACCTTGTATTGGTGTGGAATGTTTGTTACAATTGATGACAGCAAATTTTTATGATTGTACTTTAATTAAGGTCCATGGTTTAACTTAGGGTACACTGATGAGTAGTGTAGTTTCAAGGACTTTATTTTTAAAATTTTATTCTGTTAACATATATACAGCCGAACGTTTCTGCTTTTAATCATATTCAGATATATATTTCAGTGCTGTTAACTGTGTTCATAATGTTCTGCTACCATCACTACCATTCATTACCAAACTATTTCCATCATTCCAAATAGGATCCCTGTATATTTTAAGCCTTAACTTCCTATTCTCTATCCCTATGCTCTCCCTTGGTAACCTACATTCTAGATTCTGACTCAATGAGTTTATTTATTCTAATTGTCTCAGATCAGTGAGATCATAAAAGATTTGGCCTTTGGTGTTTGGCTTATTTCACTCAACAGGATGTCTATGAGGTTCATCTATGTTGTTGCATGTTATCAGGACTTCATTTTTACGGCTGAATAATGCATATATGTACCACATTTTATTTATCCATTCATTGGTTGATAGATACTCGGATTGCTTCCATCTTCAGGCAATCATAAATAATGCCACTAGAAACAGTGCAAACATTTGTTTAAGTTCCTGCTTTCAATTCTTTGGATATATACCTAGCAATGGGATTGCCAGGTCATATGGTAGTTCTGTACTTAGTTTTCTGAGGAACTATCAAACTGCTTTCCCCTATGGCTATACCATTTTACAATGCAAACAGCAATGAATGAGTGTTTGAATGAGTGCTGCTATTTCTCCACATCTTTTCTAATATTTGTTATTATCTAAGTTTTTGTTGTGGTTGTTTTGTTTTTAAATAGCAGCCATTCTAATGGGTGTGAAATGGTAACTCACTGTGCTTTTGATTTACGTTTCCCAAATGGCTAATGATGTTGAGCATCATTCCATAGGGTTTTTGGACATTTGTATATCTGCTTTGGAGAGATGTCTGTTCAAGTGTTTTGCCCCTTTTTAAATTGGGTTGTTTGTCTTTTTGCTGTTAAGTTGAAGGATTCCTTTATACAGACTGGATATTAATGCTTTATTGGATAAGTTGTTTCTAAATATTTTCTCCCATTATGTAGGTTTTCTTTTTCTTTTCACAATAAAGTCCTTTGAGAAACAAAAGTTTTTCATTTTGATGGGTCTCATTTTTTTTTTCTTTTGTTACACTGCTTTGTATTAGTCTAAGAAACTATTGCCTTACATTTTCTTCTAGGAGTTTGATAGTTCTATCTTTTATATTTAGGTCTTTGATCCATTTTGTGTGTTTATGTATGGTATAAGGTTGCATGCTTCATTCTCTTGCATACGGATATCAATTCTTCCAGCACCATTTGTTGAAGAGACTATTCTTTCCTAATTGAGTTGACTTTGTCCTCTCATCAAAAGTTATTTGGCTATAAACATGAGGGTTGATTTCTGAGGTCTCAATCTGATTCCATTCACCTCTATGTCTATTCTTATGCTAGTACCATGCTGTTTTGATTACTGTGGCTTTGTAATAAGTTAGATCAGGAACTATGAGTCCTCCAAATTCATTCCTCTTTTTCAAGATGACTGTAGCTATTTGGGGTCCCTTAACTTCCATACGAAATTGATGACTGGCTTTTCCATTTCTGCAAAGAAAGTTGCTAGAATTTTTATTGGAATTGCATAGCATCTATAATTTTCTTTTGGCAGTATCAACATTTTCATGATATTAAGTTTTCCAATTGATGAACATGGAAGAGCCTTCCATTTATTAGATCTTCTTTAATTTCTCTTAGCAATGCTTTATAGTTTTCTGGGTCCAAGTCCTTTATATCCTTGGTTAGATTTATTTCTAGATATTTGGTTCTAGATATTTCTAGATATTTGGAAATTTTCTCTTGATTTCTTCTCTTGATTGTTCACTGCTTATGTACAGAAACATTTCTGATTTGGGGGTCTTGATCTTATACCTCCCACTATTTTGCCCCCACTCACTTATTAGCTCTAGGAGCTTTGTTGTGGATTTTTCAGAATTTCTGGTATAAGGATCATATCATCTGCAAATAGGGAAAGTTTTACTTCTTCCTCTTCAAGTTGAATATCTTTCATATCTTTTTCTTGCTCAATTGCTAAGAGAGGAACTTCCAGGACAATGCTGAATAACAGTGGTGACAGTGGGCATCCTTGTCTTGTTCCTGATATCAGAGGGGAGTTTTTCTTTGAGGGAAATTTTTCAGCATTAAGTAAGATGTTAGCAGTGGGCTTTTCATAAATGCCCTTTATCATGTTCAGGATGTTTCCCTCTATTCCTACTGTTCTAAGTGTTTTTATCAGTGAAGAGTGCTAAATTTGTCAAATGCCTTTTCTGCCTTGATTGAGACGATTGTGTGTTTTTTTCCCCTTTATTCTATTAATGTGCTGTATCACATTAATTGATTTTCTGTTGAACTGATCTTGCATACCACTTGATCATGTTGTATAATTTTTTTAATATGCTGCTGGATTCAGTTTGCCATTATTTTATTGAGAAATTTTACATCCATATTCATAATAGATCTTGGTCCATCGTTTTCTTTTCTTGTGGTGTCTTTATCCAGCTTTGGTATGAAGGTAATGTTAGCCTCATAGAATGAATTAAGAAATGGTCCTTCCTCTTCAGTATTTTGGAAGAGTTTGACCAGGATTGGAGTTAAGTCTTCTTGGAATGTTTGGTCAAATTCCCCTGTGAAGCCATCTGGTCCTGGGCTTTAACAGGTTAGGTTTTTAATTACTGATTCCATCTCTTTCTTAGCAATTCATTTGTTGAGATCTTCTATTTCTTCTTGAGACAATGTATGCAGTTCGTGTGTTTCTATAATTTCGTCCATTTCATCTAGGTTATCTAATTTATTGTTATACAGTTGTTCATAACACCCACTTAGAGTCCTTTTTTTCTGTCAGCAGGGTTGGAAGTAATGTCCACCTTTTCATTTCTGATTTTCGTATTTGTGCCCTTTTTCTTTGTCAGTCTTGCTAAAGGTTTGTTGGTTTTGTTGAGATTTTCAAGGAACCATCTTTTGGTTTTATTGATTCTATTGTTTTTCTGTTTTCTACTTCATTTATCTCTACTCTGATCTTTGTTATTTCCTTCCTTCCACTCATGCTGGGTTTAGTTTGCTCCTTTTTACAGTTCATCCAGTTTTGAATTTAGTGTTCTGTTTGGAATTCTTTCTTCTTTTTTAATGTAAGCATTTAGAGCTATAAATTTTACTCTTGATACTGCTTTTGCTGCATCCTATAAGTAGAGGTATGCTGTATTTTCATTTTTATTAGCCTCAAGGTATTTCCTATAATAATTTGCTTCTGAGTTCTTCTTTAACCGATTGTTTAAGAGTAGGTTGTTCAATTTTTACTTATTTGTGAATTTTCCATTTCTTCTTCCATTATTAATTTGTAACCTCATTCTGTTGTGGTAGGGGACTATACATTATATGATTTAAGTATTTTTTTAATTTATTGAGACTTGTTTTGTGGTATAACATATGATCTGTCCTGCAGAATGATTTGTGTGCCCTTGAGAACAATGTGTATTCTGTTTTTGTTGGGGGCAATGTTCTACATATGTCTGTTAGTTCAAATTGGTTTAGTGTATCTGTCAAGTCCTGTACTTCCTTACTTATCTTCTGACTAGATGTTCTATAAATGAGAGTGGTGTGTTAAAGTCTCCTACTATTAATGTGGAACCATTAATTTCTTCCTTCACATCTGTCAGCACTTGCTTCATATATTTTTGGACTCTGCTCTTAAGTGCATATATTTTTATAATTGTTATGTTTTCTTGTTGAATTGCTCTTTATCAGTGTATAATGATCATCTTTGTCCAATATAACTATTTTATATTTAAAGTCTATTATATCCAATATTAGTATTGCCACTCCAGCTCACTTTTGGTTATTACTTGCATGGTATATATTTTTTCATCCTTTCACTTTTAACCTACTTGTATCTTTGCTTTTAAGGAGAGTCTCTTGCAAACTGCATTCAGTTGTGTCATTTTAAAAAATCCATGATGCCAATCTCTGCCTTTTGATTGGAGAGTTTAAATCCATTTACATTTAAAGTCACTACTGATAATACAGGACTTTCTTTTACCATTTTGCTATTTAGCATTTGTTAAGTCTTATACCCTTTTTGTCCCTCATTTCTGTTAAAGCTTACTTTTATAATTATTTGATTCTTGTATCATATTGAGGGCCTTCTCATTTCTAGCTCAGTATATTTTCATTGTTTTTCTTGTGGTTAACATAGGGTTAAAATTTAACATCATAAATATATAACAATTATATTTGGTTTGATACCAACTTAATTTCAATAGCATGTACATATACTTCTCCTCTACCCCTCTCCCCCCACCATCTTTTTGTACTTGTTATCATTTATATCTGTACCTTGTATGTCCAAAATCATAGATTTACCATTACTTTATATACATTTGCACTTTAGCACTTGTGGGAAGAAGTGGAATTACATAACAAACAAAACAATACAATATTACTGGCCTTTATAATTACCCAAATGGTTAGATTTTCCACAGGTCTTTATTTCTTTATGCTGCTTTCAACCACTGTCTAGTATCCCTTCATTTCAGTCTGAAGAACCCCGCCCCTAGCATTGCTTGTAGGGCAAATCTAGTAGTGACTTATTCCCTTACCGTTTGTTTATCTGGGAATGCCTTTTTTCTGCCTCGCTTTTGAGAGAAAGTCTTGTTGGATCTAAAATTCTTGGCTGGCAGTTGTTTTCTTTCAACACTTGAAGTATTTTAACCTACTGCCTTTTGGCCTCCATAGTTTCTGATGAAAAAAATCTGCATTCAGTCCTACTGGGACTCCCTTGTAAGTAACACATTGCTTTTCTCTTACAGCTTTTAGAACTCTCTCCTGTTCTTTGCATTTGAAAATGCAATCAATACATGATGGGGAGTATTCTTCTACATGATTATCCTGTTTGGTGTTCTCTGAGCTTCCTGGATATGTATAGTTATGTCTTTTGCTAAATTTGGGAAGTTCTCTGTTATTATTTCTTTGACTATTCCCCTCTGCCCCTTTCTCTCTTTCTTCTCCTTCTGGAACTTCTCTAATGAATTTAATGGTGTGCTTCATGGTGTCCCATAGCTGTGTTAGGCAATTTTCACTTTCAATACTTCTTATTTCTTTCTGCTCTTCAGCTTGTCTCATTTCAAGTGTCTTGTTTTCAAATTCACTGATTCATTCTTCTGCCAGCTCCAATGTCCTCTTGAAACCCTCCTGGGCACTTTTCATTCAGTTACTGTGGTTTTCAACTCCAATACTTTTTTTTGGTTCCTTCTTAAAATTTCTATGCCTTTTAGACTCTCATATTGTTAATTCATTGCTTTCCTGATAACCTTTAGTTCTTTCTCTGTACTTTCCTTAATCTCCCTGAGCATTTTAAAGATCTTTTTCTTTTTAAAAAGGATTTGTTTGGTATCCCTGAATTCTCATCTTCATTGGTGTTTTCTGCATTTTTATCCCCTTCCCTTCGGATGGACCATCATTTCCTGTTTCTTTCTTTGTCTTGTACTCTTTTTTTTGCACGCTGTATATTCCCTGGTGATAAGAAAGAAATCTTCTGGTCTGTTCAAGGTGAATGCATTGTACAGGGTTTTCCCTGTCTTTGTGGGTTTTTGCTCGTTAGTTGTTTTTTAGTCCCCCTGTTTATAGGAGTTTGGTTGTAACCTCAGTTCCCCAGAGACAAACCTCCCTCTCCCAGTATTTGTAGCTAGGAGGACTTTGTCCCAGACTGACTGCCTCTATAGCTTTTTACATGACTTCTATTGTCTCATGCTGCTTTTGCCTGAAGGAATATTTTGGGAAGAGGATCATACCAGGGTTGGAGTTTCCCAGCCAAAACTGGGCCACCGACCCCCAAAAAGGGTAATGATCAGCTCCAAGATGCCCAGTGGAGGGGCGACAGAAGAGTGCACAAAAAGTTTCTCTGACAGCTAACCAAAACTGGGCTTTCCTGCCCTGACCAGCAAATGCAGCCCTTCAGCTAACCGTTCCCTGCAGCCCCCAGGAAGTGCTGTATCCTTATATCTCCACCATCTCTGCCCCTGCCGGGGGAGGGTTGAAACAATGGTTACCACCACCTTTGTCTGGGCAGGGTGAAACAATAGCTGCCCTGAGAGCTGGGACCTAGAGATCCAAATCTGTTAATCAAAAGTTGTGATAAGTGATCAGCTGTGCCCACCCCTGTTCTTGGGGAAGTTTATTTTTATGTACCTTACTGTCACCAGAAGTTGGACCCCCCCCCCCCGCCCAGGGCAGCCTGCCATGGAGTGGGGGATGAGTGCCTGTAGCCACTCTGGAGAGAGCAATTTACAATTCTTCATCTTAATTTATCAGCCTCTTCCCCCTGCTCTCCCCTGGATGCTGTACGGTGTTCTTCTGGCCTGTCGAGTTTTAAAATAATTGTTTCAGACTGTTTCTACCTGTTTAATAGTTGTTTTGGTGGGTGCAATGAGTCCTGCAGTTCCCTACTCCATCATCTTCCTGGAAGTTACCCTGATATTTCTTTTTTATATAAACAAAGAGGAAGAAAAGGTTCTAAGCCTCTCATATATGACCACAAATTCTCTCTAAAGCAAAATTAATAGGACTGCCTTCCTTTTGTGACTTCTTCCTAACAAGGCTTATATGAAAGTGTTACCATCTGATTTGCCCCAAGTTCTCCATTTCTATATAGCTAGTCCTATTGCCAGCTTTTAAAAGAAATTAAAAATATACCCATAACATAGTAAGAACTCAGTCCATTTTTGTTGATTCTCCAGTCATTCATTAACTTGTTCATCAAATATTTATTGAATACTACAAGTGCCAAACACTGTACTAGGCAGAGAATATTGTGATGAGTGAAACTTACTAGTTCTTGCCCTCTAAATAGCCAGTTAAAAATTTCCAATTCCAAAACCTTATGGAGAACTAGAACGCTTTCAGTGAAAAAAATTAACAAAAACATTATCAACATACATGCTACCAAAAACATATTAATACTCAATTGCTTAGCACAATGTTAAGTGAAGAGTATTTATATTTATAAATGAAAAAAAATTATACATAAAAGTTTAGTTTCCTTAAAATAATGATATATTTCAAAATGAAAGAAAACACAGCTGGTAAAAGGTCCCTTCCTTTAAATGGTTTACCATTTAACATTTTTTATTCTATAAGAACATACATTAAAAAGAATTTAAATCTGGAAGAGATCTTACAGATAATCTTTTGTTTTCTAAACTTTAGTCATTTTGTATCTCCTTTACGATTCTTCCCATATATATATATTCTATCTGTACAATTTACTATTCAAAATTAATTTACATTTTATAACTTGAATTTGTTTTAGAGAAGGTAACTATAAATACAAATCCATTGAAAAAAAAACTATGTTATTAAATTCTATATAGTATCTATTGTTTATGGAGAGCTCTGATTCCAAAGTTAGATTTCTACTAAACAGGGTGATTATTAGTGAGGTTTTAAAGGGTGATAATTGCTTTCCCCCTTAAATCTACCCCAACAATGATCCAGAGTTAGAGAGCTATTAAGGAAATCTTGAGACTTTCACCTTGACATAATCAAAAAGATGGAAAAAAGATAACTTTCTCACTATGTGGTTCAATGTTTACTTTAGAATTTTATCAGACTACTAAAAGCAGTTAAGTGAAATTGTCAAAGGTAACATGGCCAGGTAATAACAAGACCAGAATCAAACTCTAGTGCTCATTCCATTACTTATACATCCTGCTTTCTGAAACCTACAATTTAAAAATTATTATTTTCTACTACTATTATAGGATTGATTCAACTTCATGGGAATGAAGGGAAATAAAATTGACCTTTATATAACTGATCAAAAAAACTATTTTCCTTTGTTTCTACATACATAGGTATTTTTTCATTAAAAAATTTTATGAAGTATATCATTCATACAATGAACATTCAAAACAATAAGTGTATAGTAAAAGTTGAGAACTTACAAAACAAATATGCATACAGGGTTCCCAATACATCACCTCACGACCAACACCATGCACTGTTGTGAAACATTTGTTACAAACTATGAAAGAGCACGGTTAAAAACATACTAACTATAACCCACATTTTAACATTTGATGTATTTTCCCCTACCCCACCTGATTATTAATACCCTGTATTAGTGTTATATATTTGTTATAGTTCATGAGAGAACACTCTAATTCTGTTAACCATAGTTCATCTTCCACCACAGGATTTATTGTGTTATATAGTCCCATGCTTTGTACAATCCACTCAAAGTATACACTCAGTGGCTCTCATTTTCATCAGAGTTGTGCCATTATCCACCTTAGTCAATTTCACAATGTTTTCATTACTCCGAAAGGGAAAATCCCATACCCCATTATATCCCCCTTTTGTTGTCTCTTAGAATTGATATATCTTCTTTGCCATTGCTGCAAAAATATTACAGTTACTTTCAGTAATTATCAGTAAGTTTCATTAGTTGTAATTTTTTCACATATCACCGTATTTTTAACACTTTGAAACCTATATTTTTAAAGCATTTACATATGGCCCCTTTGATCAATCAAGAGAACCTTACAATTCTAATAATACATCAGTGCTCTTAAAAAATATACAGCATATGCTGAGTCAAGAGAAAGCTTTATATATACAAGTCATACCAAAGTCAGCACTGTTCGTTTGTAAAGAATCACACTACAAATCAGCCTAATGTGTACACAACTGATTCAGCATTCAACCTGAATTGATAAAGTCATTACTGATTATTTCAGGAACCCATTTTCAAGACTATCTCTTCTTATTAATAATACTGTTTTATAATGTCATTCTCTTTGCTAAGGGCAGGTAAGACTCACGGAATTTTACCTCTCTGACTGAAGTAGGCAAGTACCTCTAGAGAATCCTTTTTCTCTGCTAGTCAGTTCATAGCAGCCCTATTTAAAAGGATTACTTCTGTCATCCTTCCATGTGACAGAAGACAGAGACATTAGCTCAAAAGCTGGTCAATTAGAAATACAGTCTTCAGCTGACTCATAATAGAAAAGGCTTTAGAAGTTTAACATCTACCAGGAGTGAACAGGTTCTGTTGTGAAGAGAAATGTTTCAAGAGTAGAAAGAATTTTGGGTCCCAGTCCACAAGATTCTTCTGCATTTACTGTCTTCCTTCTTCAGTTAATACTCAACAACTGTTATCACCCTGACTTGTGAGAGAAACAGAACTCCTTTTCCCCCTCTGGAAGACAGAATTCAGAGAGTTCAGAATGGCTGAGATAAAGTGATTTGGAATATGGTTGCCAATTGAGAAAATCTTTAATAAGGCACCTCTACTTGGAACTTAAATTTTTCTTGTGGTTTGAGGGGGAGAAGGGGTTTTTAGCAATTTTTTTGTGTGTGAGTTCTGAATCAGATAAGCTGTCTACTTTCTGGACCGAAGCTTCCCAAAGAGGTTTCCCTCCTTACCCATGTAGGTACTGACTTGCCCCAAATAAGTAAAGAAAGAGATAGAGTGAGGCTCTATAGTCCCTTCCTATGTATTGTCTTGAATGAATATAGCTATAGCCTGGCATCAAATCTACAGTCATTCCAAGGGCTGTGCCAAGCCAATTTCTGAAACTCGTTGACCTATTTGATCCAGAGCAAGGAAAGACATCAAGCAAAATATACTGAGGCAGATGCTTATTCATGCAGCACCTTGATATAATCAAGCAGGTAGAGATTAAGAGCATGGGTTCTGGAATCCTAAAAATTAGTGTATACTTCATCTTTCTATTACTTATGAGTTCTAAGACCTTGGATAACTTCACATCAGTTTATCTGTAAACTGTGATTAATATAATAGGACCTTAATTACTTAGTTACTTTGAGGATAAAATGAAATAATGGATGTAGAATGTTGAACATAATATGCTTGTCACAGAGTAATTCTAAAAAATGGTAGCTCTTTATCTGGGGGCTAATTCTCCTGAATAAATTTCAAGAAGCAGGTTACAGTTTGGTTCAGGAAGACCTGATTTGCCAAATATCATATTTTCTGAAAAACACAATTTCAGTGAGTCCCTCACTCCCAAAACCCCCATACTGTTTACACAGGTAACAGAACAATGAGAAGCTTTTATCTTTTCAAAATATCCAACAAATGATCAAACTGGAAGAGCAGTGAATTCTAGTGCTTTGAAAGTTTGCTTTTCTGTCATTTCTACCTTGACTTGACCATATCTCTATTCTATACTGAAAGTACAAATAGCAACTAGTTGTCCGAAATGAGGAAGAATTATCTCCTGGTTCATATTATGGCAAGGGATTTGTGTGTTAAATTATTCCCACAATGATTATCAGGATATATGGCATTTGCTGACATTTTCTTTAACACTGTGTGGCCAAATATAACTTATTAAATTCTTAGTAAAGTATTTGAGACTTGCTAGAGATGAAAGGAGTAAAAAGAGACCAAGGCTGAAAGCCAACTAGCTGTGGTGAGATCTCCAGAGGCATAGGGGAGCTTTTCAACATTTACTTGGACATAAAAGATGCCATTAAAACAAAACAAAACAAAACAAAAACCATGAAAATGTGTTGTCTGTTCTATGGGATTTCAATGATGACAACATTAAAATTTATATACTGATTTAATGACTGAGCTCTCTTCTATTTAAAATATGGAGGAAAGAGACTGTACAAGATGGTGTTGGAGCACCTCACACAGGGTGCAGCTCTCTTGCAAAACAGGGGAGAAGGAATAGAAGTTAGTCTAAGGGAGCTGCTTTGGGGCTTCTTGCAGGCCAGCAAAGTGCCACACACATTGTCCAGGCAGGACTGGGGACACAGACATGGAGAGGCCAACGAGAAAACCATGAGTTGATACTGTGGCTGGGAATGCTGTTCATCCCCCAACTCCAAGGCAAACAGTCTCAGTAAAACATGTAGCTAAGTGGCCAATGGAGACAGGAAAGGACAGATTCTGCCCTGGGAAGGAGGGTGTGGTGGAGGGCTGACTGTGGTTTCTCTGGCAAATATAACTACCATAACTTGCTAGCTCAGAAGAGGTAGTGGAAATTGAAGGATTCATCTCTGTGGAAAGGTTTGAGGAGGAGTACCATTTGCTGGCAAGCCAGGAAAGAAAAGGAAGGTAGACCAGTCTCTCCTGACTCTTTTCCAAGCACAGTAGACCTGGTCGGGCCCCGTTAGTGGCTCCCTGCCACAGTTTTGACTACAGGGCAATATATAAGCTAAAGAAAAAATTAAACTAGAAATCAAAGAAGAGCTGTGGAATAAAACCATTAAGCAAGAGAGAGAAATTGATCAACAAAGAAAAATCACCAACATAAACAGATGCCTAGGTATCAACAAAAGAGAACAACCCACACTAAGGAACAGGAAGTTATGGCCGAATCAAAGGAACAGGCGAAGAATCTAGTTTAGACTCAGGACTTAAAACAACTAATAAATGATGTTCAAACAAACCCCCTCAATCAATTTAAGGAGATGAAGGAAAATATGACTAAAGAAATAGAGGGTATTAAGATGACACTATGAGAACATATAGAACAATTCGAAAGTATGCAAAAGAAAGAAAGAGAGCTTATGGAAATGAAAGACACTGGGTGAGATTAAAAATACATTAGAGGGATAAAACAGCAGATTTGAAATGTTAGAAGAATGAAGTGAATTTGAAGACAGGGCATTTGAAATTGAAAAGACAGGAGAAGAGACAGAGAAGAGAATGCAAAAAATTGAACAAGGTCTCAGGGAACTGAATGACAACATGAAATGCAAAAACATACACATTATAGGTGTCCCAGAAGGAGAAGAGAATGGAAGAGGGATAGAAAGAATATCTGAGGAAAAACTGACTAAAAATTTTCAACCTTTCTGAAAGACATGGATATCAATATTCAAGAAGGACAGTGTAACCCAAACAGAATAAATCCTACTAGACAACTCTTTTTTTTTAAATTTTTTTTAAAGATTTATTTATTTATTTAATTTCCCCCCCCTCCCCTGGTTGTCTGTTCTTGGTGTCTATTTGCTGCGTCTTGTTTCTTTGTCCGCTTCTGTTGTCGTCAGCGGCACGGGAAGTGTGGGCGGCGCCATTCCTGGGCAGGCTGCTCTTTCTTTTCACGCTGGGCGGCTTTCCTCACGGGCGCACTCCTTGCGCGTGGGGCTCCCCCACGCGGGGGACACCCTTGCGTGGCATGGCACTCCTTGCGCGCATCAGTGCTGCGCATGGCCAGCTCCACACAGGTCAAGGAGGCCCGGGGTTTGAACCGCGGACCTCCCATATGGTAGACGGACGCCCTAACCACTGGGCCAAAGTCCGTTTCCCCTACTGGACAACTCTGAGACATCTACTATTCAGATTGTCAAAGACTAAATGTAAAGAGAGGATCTGGGGAACAGCAAGAGAAAAGCAATGTATTACTTACAAGGGAGCCTTAATAAGGCTAAGTACCAATCTCTCTTCAGAAACCATGGAGATGAGAAGGCAGTGGTATGATATATTTAAGATACTGAAATGGAAAAACTGCCAGCCAAGAATTCTTTATCCAGCAAAACTATCCTTCACAACTGAAGGTGAGTTTAAAGTCTTTACAGACAAACAAAAACTGAGAGAGTTTGTTCCCAGGAGACTGAATCTAAAAGAGACATTAAACAACTTGTTACAACCTGATAGGAAAAGAGGAGTGTATAAATGAAGAACATAAGAGAAACTGAAAGGGTTAAAAAACAGACTAAAGTATGATATAACAGAAAGCCAAGATATAAAATGAAGTAATGCATTTATAGCAGTAGCACTCAATATTAATGGATTGAACTCCCCAATTAAAAGACATAGGTTGATAGAATGGATAAAAAAAATCATGACCCATCTCTTTGTTGTCTACAAGAGGCTCATCCTAGATGAAAGGACACAGTCATGCTGAAAATAAAAGGATGGAAAAAGAAAGTCCACACTAATAGCAATAAAAAAAGAGCAGTATAGTGATACTAGTATCAGAGAAAATAGATTTTAAATGTAAAACTACTGTTAGAGTTGAAGTAGCTGACTATATATTAATAAAAGGGACAATTAACCAAGGAAAAATAACAAAAATAAATAATTATGCAGTATAGTGAGTGATACAAGTATCAGAAAAAATAGATTTTAAATGCAAAAGTACCGTGAGAGTTAAAAATAAATATTTATGTACCTAACATAGGTGCCCCAAAATACATGAGACACATACTGGTAATACCAAAGGGAGAAATAAATGTCTCTACAATAATAGGTGGAGACTTTAACACTCCATTCTCAGCATTAGATGGAGCATCTAGACAGAGGATAAATTAGGAAACTGAGAGCATGAATAATATAATACATCTCATAGACATTTATAGAGCATTACACCAAAACAGTAGGATATACAGTCATCTCAAGTGCTCACTGATCTTTCTCAGGAGAGCCCATATGTTGAAACATATTGAAATTATACAAAACAATTTCTCTGATTATAATGGAATTTACTTGGAAATTAATAACTGGCAGAAAAAGGGAAAATCTACAAATACATGGAGATTAAAGAATACATTCTTAAATAATAAGTGGGTTAAAGAAGAAATTACAAGAGAAAGCTGTAAATATCTCAAGACAAATGAAAACAAGAACACAACATATCAAAACGTATGAGATACAGCAAAGGCAGTGCTGAGAGAAATTTAGAGTCCTCAATGTTTATATTAAAAAAGAAGAAAGAGCAGAAAGGAAAGACTTAACTGCATACCTGGGGGAATTAGAAAAAGATAAACAAACCAATTCCAAAAAAGCAAAAAAGAAAGAAATAAAGATTAGAGCAGAGAGAAATGGGGGGGAAAAACGATAGAGAAAATCAACAAAATCGATAAATCCTTGGTAAGATTAATGAAGAAAAAAAGAGAGAAGACACACACACACACACAAAATCTGAAATGAGAAGAGAAACATTACCACTGACTCAACAGAAATAAAATAGATCATAAGAGGATAGTATGAACAACTGTATGCCAACAAACTAGACAACGTTGAAGAAATGGACAAATTCCTGGAAACACATGAACAAACCACACTGACCCTAGAAAAACTAGAAGATCTCAGCAAATGCATCATGAGTAAAGAAAATGAAACAATCATCAAAAACCTCTCCAAAATGAAAATTCCAGGACTAGGTCGCTTCAAAGGTGAATTCTACTAATCATTTAAAGAAGATTTAATACCAATCTTTCTTAAACTCTTCCAAAAAACTGAACAGGAATTAAAGCTACCATACTCTTTTTATGAAGCTAACATCACCCAAACACCAAAGCCAAATAAAGATATTACAAAAAAATAAAATCACAGGCCAATTTCTTTGATGAATACGGATGCAAAAATCCTCAGCAAAATGTTTTCTAACTAAATCCAAAAACATAAAAATTATATAATGATCAATGGGCTTTATACCAGGTATGAAAGGTGGTACAACGTAAGAAAATTAATCAGTAATACACTGCATTAATAAATTGAAGAAAATTCATATGATCATTTCAATTGACACAGAAAAGGTATTTGACAAAATACAACATTCTTTCTTGATAAAAACACTCTGAAAGATTAGAATAGAAGGAAACTTTCTGAATATGATTAGGTGCACCTATGAAAAACCCACAGCTAACATTGTACTTAATTGTGAATGATTGGAAGCTTTCCCACTGAGATCAGAAACAAGACAAGGATGCCCATTCTCCCCAATGCTATTCGATATTGTGCTAGAAGTTCAAACTGACCTACAGATTTAATGCAATCCCAATAAAAATTCCAGTATTCTTTGTTTTAGAATTGGAAAAGCCAATTATCAAATTTATCTGGGGGCCCCTGAATAGCCAAAAATATCTTAAGATGTTGAACAAAGTTGGAGGACTCTCAGTTGCAGAACTTAAAGCATATTATCTAGCTACTGTGGTAAAAAGAGCTGGTACTGGAATAAAGATAGACAGATTGACCAATGCAATCAAATTGAGAGTTCGGAAATAGACCATCACATCTATGGTCAAGTGATTTTTTATAAGGCTTTCAGACTCACTCAGCTGGGTCAGTATAGCCTATTAAACAATTGGTGTTGGGAAAACTGTATATCCATATCTAAAAGAAAGAAGGAGAACCCTTATCTCACACCTACAAAAAATTAAAAATGGATCAACAACCTAAATATAAAAACTAGAATCATAAAACTCTTAGAAGAAAATGTAGGTAAACGTCTCCAAGATCTTGTAGTAGGTGCTGGTTTCTTTGACCTTAGACCCAAAGCATGAGCAATGAAAGAAAAAATAGGTAAGTGGGACTGCTACAAAATTAAATAGTTTTGCTCTTCAAAAGACTTTGTCAAGAAAGGTAAAAAGGCAGCATACTCAACAGGGAAAAAATCTTCATAAACCATATTTCTGATAAGGGAATGATTTCTATTCTATATAAAGAGATCACACAACTTCAGGACAAAATGATAAGCAACCCCATTAAAAATAGGCAAAAGGACTGAACAGGCATTTTCCCCAAAGTGGAAATACAAATGGTCAAAAGACACATGAGAAGTGCTCAACATCACTATTAGGGAAATGCAGATGAAAATACAATAAGATATCATCTCTTCACACCATACACAGTGGGCATTATTAAAAGAACAGAAAACTTTCAGTGCTGGAAAGGATGTTCAGAAATAGGAACACTCCTTCACTATTGGTGGAGAGTAAAATAGTGCAACATCTGTGGAAGATGATCTGTCGGTTTCTCAGGAAACTAAATAAAGAACTGCTATATGATCTGGCAATCTCGCTACTAGGAATATATTCAAAAGAACTGAAAGCAAGAATGTGAACAGATATTTGCACATGGGTGGTCACAGCGGCATTACTCACAATTGCTAAGAGATGGAAACAACCTAAGTGTCAACTGATGAATGGATAACAAGATGCGGGATATTCATATGATAGACTATTATTCTTCCGTAAGAAGAAATCAATTGGGGAAGCACATGACAACATGGAGGAACTTTGAGAATATTATGTTGTATGAAATAAACCAACACAAAAGGATGAATATTGTATGGTCTTACTGATATGAACTAAATACAATGAGTAGACCAATGGAGTTGAACTATGAAGTGTAGGTTTGTGGGAGATGGAATATGGGATGAGAAGAGGAAGAAGATGCTGGATGTATGTAGAAGTTAATAAGATCAAATGCAAATATGTGTAATGGTTGGACTTGATGGTAACACATAATGAATGTAACACTGTTGATTTACAGATGTGATTGTAGCTGAAACGAGTAGTCGAGGAAGATTAGGGTTAACAGGATAATATTAGGAATACATAATGATTTTGGATGTAGATGAGGATATAGTTAATAATATAAATACAGGAATGTTCTACTACAGGGTTTTAAGAACGTGGTGATATATTGGAAAAATATAACGTAATTATGGACTATAGTTAACAACAACATTGTAATGCTTTTGTAGCAAAAGCAAAATTGGGACTATATTAATTCTAAAGGTAAAAAACGAATATGGGATTTGATTTTGTGAGATATGAATACAATTAAGTATTTTTTCTCTTCATTTTTTTCAGTAATAAGGAGACTCTGACTATGTTATTTAACTAATCTGTGTTCTTTTGTGTATCTTTCTGAACAGTAGAGGAACAATTGAATTAGCATTTGAAATTAGATGAGATAAAAGGGCCTGAAAAATAACTTTTTAGGAGTAATGTTTCCATAACTTGTTGAGCTGCCTTTTCCTGTTCTTTCATTTTTGTGAATTTGAAATAAAGTTAATTAAAAAAAGAACCACCAAAAAATATCGAGGAAAGATGTACTATTGAAACTGAACATCTGGGCTACTTTGTTTTTATTTTTCAATTATTGTGGCTGGTAGAGACATCTTTTGGGACTTGAGTGAGCAACTGTCGCCTGCCATGTGAATTGCCACCACTGCTCTATTTAAGTAACAACTCAAAAGACTGTTATTATTGCCAGTTTGAAGTCTTCAGCCAATTGAGTGAAAAGTTCTAAATTCAATCATATGAAACATAGTGCAGTGTTAGCAACATTCTTAAAAATTAGCATATCACACTATGGGCATGAGTGTACAGCATTCTAATGAGGTACTTGCTTTTACAAGCAACAGAAAGGCCTTACAAAGGTAAGTGGGTTCATGGTTGACTGACCTCAATGATATTCTGACAGACTTAACTTAGATAGGGGACTAAAAAACATCTAATGGAAAATATGTAATGTCTTAGTGAGTTATGCAGTCCAGGATAAGACTGGCAGGACAGTGTAAAAGAAAAAAGACCGAAGAGGTTGCTTTGCTTCATGCCAATGAAGAGAAGCCTCCCTGCAATCATTCTTAATGTTTCTGAAACAAATTTTATCATTTAACTTTTATATACATACATAAATTACTTTGCCATATTTCACTTCCATAGGCAGCATGTTAATAAAGGGGATACTGCCAACGACCAAGATTGTAGAAAAGCCCTGTAAGTCCATGGTTAGAGATTGAGGAATTTTTTTGTTTTAAATAATTTAGTACTTTCTCTTTAGTATCCCCTTTCAGCCCAAAAGTTCCTAGAACAGTTTTTTCTTATTAGCAAGAAACAATTGAATAAGGGAATGGAAAGCAGTGGGAAGAAAAAGCTTAATTTAACCAAATATTTGAAAAGCCAAACCCCAATCTCTCTTTTCCTCATTCCCTTATAAAATAACAACTCCATTCTCATATTCCTCTTATTCCTTCACCACACACTACCTCTCCTTGAAAGCAAGAGCTGACAGAAGGAATCAAGGGAATAGATTTTTATTCCTTGGGAATTTCTGAAAGGAAAGAGGTAGTCAAATGAGCAGGTACATCAGGATCTCAGGGGTCAGCTATCAGTCAGCATGCTGCATTACTTTTTGCCTTGGAGGTAATTTTATGGCTATTTCTGCACATCATTGGATAGTTAGAAATGAGATGTTTCACATTGGATTTAAAGCTACTTGCAATTTTTCACACAGTTTATGTTGAATCATGAAGTCCTAATTTGGGGGTACTGCTAGTGGATTAAATGTTAATCCTAATAGTCTAAAATACAAGAATTAAAACTTGAAACCCTAACTATACCATGAGAGAAAAAATGAATATAAAGTCATATTGGAAAAATAAGATAACAAAACAGTTAAAACTTTTGTGAGATATAAGGGGTGAGACTTTAGAAAATCTGTGCTAATTGTTGATAGAATAGACATAAATCTTCACCTACTAAAACAAGAATCAGAGCAGCAATGTTCCAAGCATTGTATATAGACTAATCCACAAAGTACCAGTAGCCCCAACAGTCACCTTGTCACCATCCCCATCTATAATTCTTGCTATCATCTCAGACTATGGAATATGTTTTCTTTCCCAGCTGCCCCCACTTCCGCTGTGGAATATAGTAGATAAATGGGGGAGTATGACTTTATGAACCAAGCCACAGCTGCTGTTGTCACTGCTGCTGCCAATCTAGCCTAAGTCTCCTAACCCTCTGTTTTTTTTTTCTTCTGGGTTGTGTTACATCTCTAGAAAGAGCTAATACTTTATAATCTGTAACAGGGGTTCTTAACCAGGGATCCACAGACCCCCAAGGGGTCCATGGAAAGATTTCAGGGGGCCCATGAGCTTGAACTGAAAATCCAAAAAAACATTATTCTGTGTGGGTGCGGGTGTGATATATTTATTAAATAATACACAGTATAGTGTGGAATTAGTAATGGGTCTGTGCTTTTCACCTGACTGGCAAAGGGGTCTGTGGAACAAAAATGGTTAAGAACTCCTGATCTAGAGCATCTGGTGGCATACTGTAAAATATTACTCAAAAGATGGCTATATTTGACCATTTTTGGTTTAACTGGGGAAGAACAAGGGATATCCATATATAAAGAAAAAGAATTATGAGCCAAGAGGCATAAAACTTTAATAAAGTATAGAAAGAAAGGAAAGGAAGGGGGAGATAAATGAGGCAAACAGGGCAAGAAGTCTGAGATAGTTTGTTACTGCTTAAAATAAGACAATACTCTGCATAGATCTGATACTTCTGACTTTGGTCACTGTATTAATCAGTGTACTCCAGAGAAACAGAAACAACAGAGGATATGTGTGTATGTATTAAGAGATTTATGTTAAGGAACTTGCTCATGTGCTTGTGGGGCTAGTGAATCCAAATTTTGTACAGCAGGACAGGAGGGTGAAAACTCAAAGAGCAGTAGAGATGAAGTCTTGAAACAGAATTTATCTTGGAAACCATAATTCTTGCTCTTAAGGCCTTCAACTGATTGGAAGAGACCCATCCACATTATCAAGGATAATCAGCTTTACTTAAAGTCGACTGATTGTAGATGCTTAGCATATCTACAAAACACCTTCACAGTAACATCTAGGGTAGGATTTGACTAAACAACTGGAAACCGTGAACTAGCCAGGTTGACACATAAAATTAACCACCATGATTCTCATGAAATTTATCACTTAGCCTTAAATCATGTACAGCACCACCATAACCTTAGAACATGGACTAGAATTTGCAAAGCAAGATTTCTACCGCTCCCTTACCAAGAAGGTTACCTATTTTTTCTCATACTGTGCAATATGCTGCTCAAACTGTACGTAACTATCTAGCAATCAGTCATGAAGTCTTACCTGATTCATCTCCCAACTAGAAGCTACCATTTTACCATACTCATATCTTACTCTTAGTCATAAAGATTCTGGCAGGGATAGGGGTCCAGAGTCTGTTTTTTTCCATATGCTTTACTATTTCTGAAGGACCCTGCTATATGCCACTTCTAACATAGCCCCTGTATCTACCAACCCTCACCCCTGAGTCTCCATCAGGATCTTGAATTAAGAGCTATCATTTATTTATTGAACACTGACTATAAGCCAGGTATTGTACCTTCTTCCATACAATTAAACCACAAAGTCTTTAGAACTACTCTCTTCTCTCCATTTACAGATGAACTTAAATACTGTCCAAGGTCATTCAGCTAACAGGCAGCGGTGGGAGTTTAGCCAGCAAGACTGATTACAGGTTCTGAAGTATTATTTCTTATAGGATTCTTGTTACTCTATCTATACTCCAGAAACTTAAAGTTTCAGAGAAAACTAAAGTGACTCTTCACTGGTGGGAAAAAAGGAGTGAGTGGCTACAGCTGTGAGTTTAAATAGCTAGACAAAGAAAAGTATTCTAGAAAAGAAATTTCCTATGGGTAAGGTCCAGATCTTTCTCTAAAGTGCGCACTGTCTAGGAATTTAATGTTAAATAATGGACATAAGCTTCAAGCAAACCACATATACCTATATAAAGCCAAGCTAGTAGATGTGAACCATGGTTTAACAAAACATCTTCACTCACTGTCATTTTGAGTTCATTCTGGTATCCTGGAAGAAACAAAAATAACAGCTAAGGATATCTCAAATTTAAATAATTTGTATGAAAAACCAGGGTGCTTTTCAGTCATTTTAAAGCTCATAGATAAGAACTAATACCTTCACAATTTGATTATAAAGAGAATATGAATTAGCTGTCTTGTGACAGTCTTACATCCTAATAATTATATAACAAGCTTTCCATGAGGAAAAATCACCTTCTTCAGAATAGAGGATCTAGAAGCAAAAAAAGTTACCATGAAGAGATTTATAAAACTTGTAACCCACTCTCTATTTACATATTTATTTCCACTTACTGAATTAAAGCAAAAACATTTTGTAATCCTCCTTTACTTTCTTAAGCGATATATTTAGGGATAAAAAACAAATTTCAATTTACTCATGAAGGCTTTATAAATTAAAAGCACCTAGTCTTTATGATATGATCCAACATTTAGGATATAATATCAGATGATACCCAAAATGAATCACAAAATAAAAATAAATATTTTGTACTTTCAGAAACAAATTCCATCCCTGATTATTATTAAAATTAATTTTATTCTTTTCATTGGAATTTCTAAAAACTTAAGATTAGAGAAAGAACTTTTAGAGATGATACAAAATGATTTAGGTAAATTCAATATATTACTAGGTTGAATATACATAAATGAAACAAATCATGATTGTGTTTATTATATATAAATAAATTTGTGCAGTTCAACTACTACACCTCAAGAATGGTCTAATTAAAAAATACAAATGATATAATTTAAGAGGATGGAAATCCCTTAAATGACAACAAGATGAAAAAATGAACATCTGAAAGGATGAAAGCTGTGAGGGAATATTTCAAAGCCTACTAAATCAAAAGGATTTAGAAAGAATGTTCAAGAATATGTTCACCAAATCTCAGAACTAGGGACCTTTCACTGGTGCTTGAAAAAAGTAGTTTAAGAAAAAGAAAAATAAAGCATAGTTTTACACAATAGGCAGAATTCTTATAGAACTCATTATACCAAGAAGAGATAAAAGGCAGAGATAATATGTTGGGGGGATGAGATGAATGTTTGGATCTTGACATCATGGATGGTTACCATATGTCCTATAAAACGTCTCTAGGAAAAAACCACTAAATCCGGTATGGAACTGTATGAATCAAGTGGTTCGACCCAAAATACCCATTTTAGGCTTTGATGCTCAGCAGACAGTGTACATAATACAATGAGACTGCATTACAAATTAGCTCTAGAGGATGCCTTTTCTTTGTGTGCCAACCATTATTTCTTTTCCTTGCAATGATAATAGATAAACACAGAAACAAGAAAAGGGTAAGATGAGGAAGAATAGAAAATTAATCATGCCTGCTGATACTACTTGTTAAGATATGATGTTCATTAAAATAAAGAATACTGGAGTTCTGAAGTTAGTATTGCATAGAACAAAACTTGTACATGACAGTTTCCTCTCACTAATACCAAACAAACAATGAGGAAATATTTTTTGAGAGCTGCTCTAGTCAAGTATCACTCACTGGTTGCAAGGAGTTGAAACCTAGTTGAATTAATTGAAGTGTAAAACGGGATTACTGAAAGAATACAAGGGAATTGTCTAGAAACAAAGAGCAGGAAGAAAAGCTAGATCTTACAGGAAATGGGAAACCTCTCATTCTTACTATCTTTCTATGGCCACATGCTCTGCAGTCACACTCTCCTTTCTGCTAACCAACCTCTCTTGCCCAGAGCCCATCTAATGAATATCAGCTTCAGTCTACATGATTTTACAGCTCTAGTTCCACCACCATGTCAGGCAGAGTTTCTGTCTTGTAATAATAACAACAATAATAATAATATTTACTGAGACCATGTTCTGAGTACTGTGCTAAATTGCTTTACAAATGTTATTTATTTTCATTGTCAAAATGACCCTACTGGGCAAGCACCTTTATAGGAAGTAAGAGCTGAAGGAGTTAGAAACCAGATCCCCATCAGACTCCAGAGTTGGAGTGCTCAACGCCTCTCAAATACTCTCAAAATTGAATCTTATTGGCACAGTTTAGTCTAAAGGATTAGTTTCACCTGGGTGAAATAGAATCTTGGTGCCAAATAGCTGTGAATGGTCACACTCATGTGTATGTGTGTATGTGTAAGGGTAGTTACATGATTTAAACAAGACAGCAAGGGCTGTATTCTTGAAACAGACACTATCAAATTCCAGAGCATGTGACCGTTTTAAGAACAATCCATGCACATATCTCTATCATTGCATTTATCAAGCTGTATTATAAATGTTTTTGTGAGTATGTGCCTCCCTACACAAAACTCACTCACTTTTGTTGCCTCTGCAACTATTACTGTACCAGGCACATAAAAAGCACTCAGTAAATGCTTAATTGAATGAATGAATTTAATACATGCATTACTGTATTTAACATGGATTCCACAGTCTACTTTAGGAAATAACCACTTAGCGGTTAGCAGTGAGTCTACCATCCAACATCATAACCTCAATGTTAAGAGTAAATTTTGAGTTTTGGGAATATCACCAATTATATTGCTTTAAGATCAACAGAACAAAAATATGACCCAGATGAAATTAAATCCAGAAAATTCTAATCTCTGAAACTGTTGTACAGTTAACACAATCTCTAATCTTTCTTTTCCTGACCTATATAATTAAAAATAATTCTACCTGTACATTGGGTTCATTGTATGAAGAGAATAAATGAAGAAAGTTCTTTAAAGATTAAAACAGAAAAAAAAGTGGGGAGCCAATGTGGCTCAGTGGTTGAACACTGGCTTCCCATATGTGAGTTCCCAGGTTCAATCCTGGGCTCTGGCACTTCAAATAAAAGTTAAAATTCTAGAAATTGTCAAATATTATTAAGGAGAGGAAAAGATAAGATTTTTCCTTTGACTGAAGAGGGTCCTTGGAAGGTTTCAATGAAACCTCTAACCAACTAAAAAAGGCTAACCTTATCACAAATTAGAAACATAAAGAGAGTGTTCTATTAAATCAAAGGCCTTTTCAGTCTATTGCAAGACTATATGAAGAAACAGCTTATATTAAATAAAGTATGAGTCATAGGCTACTGAAACTTCTCAACCTGGGAGGAAACTTGTTTCTGAAAGTATTTAATTTCTCCTTCAGTGTACATGTTTTCAAGTTTATAACTTTAAGAACTTTCTAGTCAATATTGATATGAATGCTATTATTTGGTAAAAGTGGAAATGAAGCTTTTCCAAAGTTCTCTTTCTTTTATGGCAAACATATACAAAGAATTTGTCCTCGGACATAACAAGTTTCTTTTTCTTTGCTAATTGATACGATTTTAAGGGTTAAAAGAAATCAAGTGATACAAAATCAAGCCCTTTTTCTTTCTTCATTGTCTTCAGACTGTTGTTAACATTAAAAACAAATACAAACTCTTAAATTTAGCAAACAACATTAATCCTTTTTTGAGAATGTCTTTGATGCCTCAACCATTCACTTCTTCCGCCTTGATCAGACTCCATTATAATAGCATGTGCTTTCTTTCTTTGCAGCATGAGGAGGCATAGAAATTTATTTCATACTGAACTTACTGCAAAAAAAAACCACAAATAAATTCAAGAACAGGTGTCACAGGCTAGATTTGGGAATGTGTAAGTGAGCTCTATGTTTGGGGATGATAAAAATGTCTTTAAAATTTTAATCGAAGAATGTCAGGCACCAGAGGCAAACAGCATGCAATTGCTAAAAATGCCAGCTCCACTGGTGGTTACAGCTGTTTATCATCATGCAACAAAAACACAATAGCTCTCTTATTTCTTGAGCTGTATCTTATCCACATGATGGATTATGGTTCTCTGCCCACCATTTCCGTACCCTGGGGTTAAGCTACTATAAACATAGCATAGAGCTGTCGAAAGTGCAGGTGTCCAAACTGCAGAGAACGTGACTTTAGGAATATTTATCACTTTAAATTATCTAAAAGTACATCACTTCTAATTCCTTTAGGGAAGAAGAGACTGCATTGTTCTTAACTGTTCTATGTAATCGCCACCGAGAGAAGGCACATTCTTCCATCTAGTGTGCTACAGAAAACTGTGTCATTTCTGTTTTGAATTGGGAAATTGGGTAGTGGATTGCAAAAATGCATTGTCTCACCTTCCAATGACTAAAGAGATTGTGAAAAACAAAACAAAACAAAACAAAAAGCCATGACAGAAGGGGCTTTCAGATTCTCCCAATTTTTGGTAGTCACTAGGCTAAATACAGAGAGGAGAAACAAAAACAGAAAGAAAAATGGCCTTTAAAATTCACAAATTCAATAGTATTTTTCTATAAGTTTCTCTTACCTTTAATTCCTAACATAAAATAGTCTGGATTAATTCAAGTTAAATTAGTTAAACATAAAACTGGATAACATCATATATTGTTTTACTATAACAATAGCTTTTAAATATTAGTTTACCCTGACAATAAATAATTCCTTCAAAGCAGTTTTGAGGAACCATTTCTTCATCATTTTTTAAGAATGATATGGCTAGACGAAAGGTTCAAAATATTTTCTAGCCCTCAATGCAAAGACTGCATCCAAACCTTCTCAGAAAGATTTTTTCCTTCCTCTTTTCTTTAATATTCTCAGCATATTCTGAAGACCTACTGGCAATTCATTTCAATGAGACAGAACCGCAAGACAGCCCTTAAGAAATGGTATGACAAATGCATTGATTTACATAAGTGTTTTTTCTTTGCATCTGTGACCACTCCAGTTTTCACTCAACTACAAAGATAATTCCACCAAAAAGAGATAAGAATATGTACTGACAAATAGTTAAGGGCATATTACAGTTGTTACAGTAAAACATGTATTAGTCTTTTTGTCAAAATTCTGAAAATGCCATCAAATATACATTCTAATATATAATAAATGCCAACCAAACTATTTGCATGAGCATAGAACAAAGGAACCAAAATTGCAATTTATCATTAATGTATATTTCTTTTCAGGTTAAGAAAAATGCTCAAAGAAGAGATTTCATTAAATCAAAAGAAAATTATTTAATTTAAATTATATATCCACAGTAGATCAGGGTACAGTGATTTACCCATATGCACATTAACAAGTTCAATGATTACCTATTAATATTAGTGATATGCAGAAAAGTATAGTTTGAAGTTTAGATTTTTTTTTTAAATGCCATAGACATAAAATTTACCTTTCCTACAATGGATGAGAGTCTGCACAAACTATAAAATTAGGGAATTTTACCTCTCCCTTTCCTTTATGTTGTGTCTGAAAAAAATTTTAACCAATATTGAGTAATTTATCACTTTCTCTCCTTGAGAAAAGTCCCTAAATATCCAACCACCTGATTAATTACTTAACTGTTATATTCTAAATCATGTTAGCAGAAAACACATCTCTCAATGTGGTTTAATACTTTCCTGTGTGCTTAATTTAGAAAGTACAAATCTTTCAGAATGACATTCATTGTTTATATCCTTGCCATTGTTTCCAACAAAGGGTTGAATGATAACAACAATAATGCCAATCCTGTGTCATTTCCTCAATGCAATTAAAAATTTCCTGGAGAACGGATATTGCTCAAGTGGTTGAATGCCTACTTCCCATGTATGAGGTCCTGGGTTAGATCCCTGGTACCTCCCCAAAACAAACAAACAAAAAAACCAACTCTTATTGGGGAGTGGATGTAGCTCAGTAGTTGAGCTGATGCTTCCCATGTACAAGGCCCTAAATTCAATCCCTGGTACCTCCTAAAAAAAAAAATTTCCTAACAAGCAATTCTATATGGACTACTTTTGCCAATACTCTTCAAAAGCAAGGTTGCATTTATTTATTGCTTTTCCCAAATCACTGCAAATGTTTTATAAAATTATATGCTAAATTCCTATAAACAGGGAAGCTATATAAAAATTGCAATTATTAGGAATGTAAATATTGGATTTCAGTTTTACCTATTCAATGAAAGTTAAGAATTAATACAAAATGCAAGGTTTATTCAACTAAAACCCCATCATTTTCATATTTACACAGCTTAAAAAATACTTGTACCTAAGTACCCTTTATTAGATTTGTTTTCAGTCCCCTTGAGAAATGCAAAGTTATTGTCTCTCCAAGTCAATTTTTTTAGTCACATTCTACTGAAGGATAAATTGAGAAGCAGATGGTTTTATGTTCTCTTCTAGATAATTCAGCAAGTCAGAAGCAGGAGAAAAAAATAAGGGGTTCTGATACTTTGGCCCCTGCTGTATGTAAGCAAGATATGATAGGCATATAGAATTTTTATTGCCTGCCAAGCACTTCAAGTGTGTAGAACTCTAAGATGTCTAGTGATTCTATAAGTTTTTCAAGACCAGTTCAAATGCTTCTTTTCATTTTCTAGCTGGAAGGACAGTACCCCATCCCACACCCATCAATCTCTGTGCTTCTTGTTTACATCTTTATAACATCACTAACCATATTTTGCTTCACAACACAGGTTTTAAAAATGTTTGCATTTATCTCCTATTTAGATTAGAAACTTCCTGAGAACATGGACTGTCTTAATCACCTATACTGAGGTTGGCAAACTTTTTCTGTAAAAGGCCAAATAAACTATTTCACAGGCCATATATAAATCTCTGTCACATATTCTTCTCCTTCTTTTTCCTTTTTAAACAACCCTTTAACAAGGTAGCAGGTCCTACAAAACCAGGCTGTGGGAGCTATAGTTTGCTAACTCCTGAACATAATGTTTAAAGGTCAGATTCTTAATTCAGACTGCATTTCCGAACCTTACTTGACGTTTTACCTAAGTAAATTAGTTACCTATAGAAAATGTGAATAATGATAGTACCTACTATAAAGGTTTATTGTGAATATTAAATAATACATGCAAAGTACTTAACATTGGTTCAGAGTAAGGTTGACTAAATGCTAGATACCACAATAATTAATATTATTTTTTCATAGTGGCTGAACTGAGCAGGCACTCAGTAAATGCTTACTGAATCAAAGATAATCTGACAAGACAGACATACACATATACTCCTGAGATTTGTGTATAGGAAAATGCCCTAGTCAGTAAATAAAGTACAGGGATAATATTTTTAAAAGAGCCTTTTATTATTAGATTCATTTTAACTTCAATAAAAACATATGGAAGTAAAATCCCATCATAGTAAATAGCTTAGAAGGTACCAAAAGAATGCATTTTAATGGAATTTTATTATAAACACAAGTAAGGTCGTTTTATTTTTGAAACACTTTTCAAACATTTCCATCCCTATTGACTTTTTGGTCTTCACCAGAAACCTGTGAGTCATATAGATTTAGGCTATATTTTCGCCATCTGACAGATTAGGAAACATTAAATTTGTTCAAGGATCATTCTGTTTACTAGAGGCAATTTAACTCAAAAAGTTAACAACTCTTGGCCAGTTCTGTTAGGCAACAAGAGACAAAAATAAATAGGACAAGCTTCTCAAGGAACTCACAAAATAGTTAAAGAAATGTAAGCATATTATTTGAATACAGTATATAAATTAGAATATGGGGTCAGATGGGGGGAAATATCATGGAGGAAATGATACTAAAAGATAAACAGGATTTTGTGGAATGAAATGGAGGAAATGTACTCTAGAAAGAGTAATAACATGTTCCCAAGTTTAGAAGTAAAAACACAGAACTATCAAGAAATAAATTTATAGGTAGACAGTTGAGGTCTGGAGTATAGGGCATATTTTGAAGAGTGGGCAGTATACGAGAAGGGACTTATTTCCTATATTCTAAGTAAGGACTTTATATGTACCTCTCCAGACACTGAGGAGCCATTAAAGATTTTAAGAAAAGAGACAAAGTCATATTTTGGAAATATCGCTTTGATGGCACTATGGAGAATGGATTAAAAGGAGATAGATTCTGAAAGCAAAGAGAGTAGTTAGGAAGACTATTGAAATAAATTTCCTGTAGAAGGATTAAGCACATGCAGACAAGTTAAAGTTATGTTTACTCTATTGTGACCTAGTGATACCATTTGTAGGCATATGCACAGATTTCCAATCAATACCCTACAAAACATATGATGGCTGACAAATATTTAAGGTGTAAGGGCAGATAAATAGACAAATTGAACAGAACGGAGAGTCCGAAATAGAGCCATACGTTTTCGACTGATTTTGACAAAGGCACCAAGGCAATTCAATTGGGAAAGGAAAGTTTTTTTTAACAGCTAAGTCTGGAAAAACTGGAAAAACATATGGAGAAAAATGAACCACAAACTTCACCCTCCAACAAAAATTAATACAATAGGGATCATAGAGATAAATGTAAAAGCTAAAACTATAAAATTTCTAGAAGAAAACATAAGAAAATATCTTTGCAACATTATGGTATGCAAAGATTTCCTAAGACACAAAAAGCACTAAACACAGAAGAGAAAAAATAAATTGTACTTCAATAAAACCAAAACCTTTGCCCTTCAAAAGACACAGTTAAAAAATTAAAAAACAAGACATGCAAGGAAAGAAAATACTTACAAATCATATCTCTGATAAAGGACTTGTATTCAGAATGTATATAAAGATTCCTACAAATTAAAAACAAAAATGACAGACAACTCTAATTTTTAAAATTGCTAAAAAGACTTGAACAGAGGTATTGGTTCATTTATGAAACTTATTGAATTATACACGTAAGATATGTTTATTTCACAATATATAAATTTTACCTCAATTTAATAAAGGCATGAAAAAAATCAAACAAAAACTACTGGCAAATTTACAATGGTTGAAACGACATTGTTTAGTAATTCTTATTTTAGAGTAGAGGTAAGAAAATTTTTTCTGTAAAGGACCAGATGGAAAAAAATTTAGGCTTTGAGGAACATAACATCTCTATTGCAATTCAATTGTTCAACTTCGCCATTTTCATGTGAAACAACTAAGGACAACTTGTAAACAAATGGGCATGGTGTGTTGTAATAAAAACAGGTGGTGGGTTGGGTTTGGCCTGAGGGCCACAGTTTGCCAACCCTTTTAGAGCATAAATTTTTATCTGTAACACACTGCCACAGACCTCTGTAACTTTACCTTATACCATCTCTTCTCTCCCCTCACGGTGATAATATGTATAGTACAAATAATATATTTTACATATACTGTGATATGAAAAAGTTTGATAAGCACTGCCCTACAGAAACCCATATATGCACAAAGATACTCATTACATCACTGCTTAAAATGGAAAAAACTTGAAAAAATCTAACTGTCCATCAATGGCGGAATATATAAACCATGATTCAGATGTACAGGATACAATAATTAAACGAAATAAATTCCCATTTATCAACACAAATAATGACCAAAAAAGACAAGATTCAGAAGGGTAGATATACATAGTTTGAAACTATTTTTATAAACTCTAAATATAAAACAATACATGATTTATGGACACATACATAAGGAAAACATAAAAACATGGATGAGAAAGATACACACTAAATTCAACATGGTGGTTATTTCTGGAGTGAGAAGATTTTAAAAAGAGAGCTTTATTTCCATCTCTAACACTTTCTCTGACTACTTTCAAATATTTCTGTATGGTCTGGGACAGTTTTATTATAATGTGCCTACATGTGTTTATTTGTTGTTTTTTTAATAGTCCTTATCATATATTTGGTGTATTGTTTCCCCCAGCTGACCCGATTATTTTTTTTATATATTTTTTATGATAGAAGTTGTAAACTTATAAAAAAAAATCATGCACATGTACAGAATTCCCAAACAACACCCCTCTGTCAACATAACACACTGTGGTGGAACATTTGATACAAATAATATAATATCATCTGATTGTTACCATGTCCACAGAGTACATTTGGCATACATTTTCCATACTGCCCCATTATCAACACAGTACATCCTTGGCATAGATGCAAGAGTATTATATTATTACTGCTAATCACAGTCTATAGGTCACTCCAGTTGTATCTTTCCCATGCTTCTCCATATTCTCACCACCCTGCAATAGTGATGTACATTTGCTCTAGCTAACAAAGGCCCCTCTTGCATCTGTACCATCAACCACAATTCTCATCCACTTCTTGGTTTACTGTGCTGTTCTGTTCCTAGAATATTCTCTAGCATTCTGTTAATTGGCATTTACTTACATAGACTACCATTTTCAGCCACATCCCCATTCATTCATTCACTCATTTATTTATTTATTTAAAAATCTTACATTTAGTTTATTTTCCACCCACCCACCTTATCGTCATTATTTTTTGCATCATTAATACATGAACATACATGAAGAGTGTAGTAAAAGTTGTGAACTTACAAAGCAAACATGCATAACATTATACAGAGTTCCCATACATCAACCCACCACCACCATCTTGCTTTGTTGTTAGACATTGGTTACAAATTATGAAAGAATATCAGCAAAATCTTACTACTAACTATAGTCCTTATCTTCTATTTGGTGTATCCCACCCCCCAACCCACCCTATTATTATTTTTAAATATATTTTTAGGACAGAGGTTGTGAACTTACAAACCATGTGTTACCATCCACTCTATACATTTCCATGCTTTTACAGTAAAGCTAATTAAAACTGCTACATACATTAAACATCAGAAGTCCATCTCAGTCCTGCTCTTATCTCCTTTATTAATCCACCACTTACCACCAGGTCTTGAAGATATTTTCCTACAATTTCTTCTAGAAGCTTTATGGTTATTGCTTTTACTTTTAGGTTTTTGATCCATTTTAATTTTTTGGATAAGGTCTGAGATAAGGGTCCTCTTTCCTTCTTTTGGCTATGGATATCCAGTTCTTTCAGTACCATTTGTTGAATGGACTGTTCTGCCCAAGCTGTGTGGGTTTGACAAACTAGTCAAAAATCACTTGACCATACATGTGAGGATCTGTTTCTGAACCATCAATTTGGTTCCATTTGTCTATGTGTCTATCTTTATGCCAGTACCATGCTGTTTTCACCATTATAGCTAGGTAATATAATTTAAAGTCTAGAGAGAAGAGTTCACTTTTCCTTTTTAAGATGTTTCTGGCTATTCAGGACCACTTACCCTTCCAAAATAAATTTGATAATTGTGTTTTCAATTGAAAAAAAAATGCTGGTAGACTTTTTATTGGGATTACATTGAATCTGTGTATCAAATGGAATAGAAATGACATCTTAATGATATTTAGTCTTCCAATCTGTGAGGATGGAATGTGCTTCCATTTATTTAGGACTTTTTAAAATTTCTTTTAACATTGAATTGCAGTTTTCTGAATACAAGCGCTTTACATCGTTGGTTAAGTTTATTCCTATTTGAGTTTTATCTGTCATATTTTTTTTCACCACTCATTTGACATTTTTAGTTACTGGTATGGATATAATCTTCATTTCTAGACTTTCTTCTAGGCTTTTCTCTTCTTTCTTTTCTTTTCAGGCTCTAGCATACCCTTTAGTATTTCCTAAAAATCTGGTCTCTTGGTTAGAAATTCTCTCAGTTTCTGTTTATCTGTGAATATTCTAAACTCACCCTCATTTCTGAAAGACAATCTTGGTAGATATAAGATTCTTGGCTAAAAGTTTTTCTCTTATAGTATCTTAAATATATCACACCAGTGTCTTCTTGCATTTATGGTTTCTGGTGAGAAATCAGCATGTAATCTTATTGGATATCCCTTATATGTTATGCATTGCTTTTCTCTTGCTGTTCTCAGAATTCTCTCTTTGTCTTTGGCCTTTGACATTCTGATTAGTATGTGTCATGGAGTTGGTCTATTCAGATTTTTTTGGATGGGAGTAGGTTGTGCTTCTTGGACATGGATATCTACATCCTTCAATCAGGTTGGGAAATTTTCTACCATTATTTCTTCAAATATTCCTTCTCTCCCTTTTCCCTTCTCTTCTCCTTCTGGGACACCAATGATACATATGCTTGCACATCTTTTACAGTCATTTAGTTCCCTATAACCTTGTTCAATTTTTTTCCATTCTTTTCTTCATCTATTCTTTTGTTTGTTTACTTTCAGAGGGCATTTCTTAAAGTTCACCAATCCTTTCTTCTGCCTCTTCAAATCTGCTATTATATGATTTCCATGTTTTTAAAAATTTCATTTATTGTGCCTTTCATTCCCATATGATCTGCTATTTTTCTATGTATGCTTTCAAATTCCTCTTTGTGCTCATCCAAGGTCTTCTTAATATCCTTAATCTCTTTAGCCATCTCACAGAATTTATTAAGGAGCTTTGTTTGAAAATCTATGATTAGTTGTCTTAACTCCTTTATGTCATCTGGAGGCTTATCTTGTTCCTTTAACTGGGCCATAGCTTCCTGTTTCTTGGTGTGGATTGTAATTTTTTTGTTAGTGTCTTGGAACCTGGCTTACTACAGTATTTATTCTGGGTGCAGTCTTTTTACTTTAGTGCTTCCTGCCATTTCTCCCTTGCTGGTTGTATAGGAGGAACCAAGGATGTAGTTGGTGCTATAAGCTGTGGAGGCTCAAGCTGCCCTCATTACCCCAGGGACCAATGAAGCTTCTCCCACCTTTCTCCTTTCCCAGGGGTAGGGACAGAGTCACAGCTGTATGGAATAATCCAGGTCATGTAGGCCTAGACTCTAGTTGCCCAGAGAGATTGATGAAGTCCTTTTGCAGAGGATAGAGCTGCTGCTGTGGGCAGCAATCTATGCAGTGTGGGTCCAAGATGACCATGGTTGCCCCGACAGACTTCTGATCATTCAGTCTGTGCCAGCCAAATGTACCTGCAGTTACCTGGATAGGCTGGTGCAGTACCTGCCAGCTTCCTCCTTGCCAGAGGTGGGGCTGATGCCTAGCTTGGGGCTGCAGGCTGATCTGGGTGAAAGAAACGGGTTCCAACTGTCACTGTAATTTTTGGTCAGCCCACCTTCCCCTCATGGAGTCAAAATGGCAGCTACCAGCCTCTTTCCTACTGGGACAAGTTCAAATTTTAGCTATTGTTAAGGTTATACTCTAGCCAGCTGAATCCACCAATCAGTAGCTCAAATCAGTGGCCAACTGTCTCCTCTTCCACTGTTTGTGGCATATGGAGCTTCACATTCCAGCCACAGAATAGCTTCTGGGGCAGCTTGTGCCGCCAAAGTAGGATGATCACTGGTCTCTGAGGCTTGGCCAGTAATTTCCCAGAGAGGCTGGCTCAGGTTCCCCTGCTGGAGGTGGGGCTTGGGCCTAGTCTGGAGCTGCAATCTGATCTGGATGGAAAGAAGACGGTCCCCACCGGCACTGGGAGTTTCAGTCTGCCTGGCTTCCCCTTGTGCCAGGTATGTAGTTTAGATGGTGGCCACTGGCCTCTTTCTGGCCTGGACAGGCTCAAACTTTAGCTGATCTCAGGATTATACTTTAGCCCACTGAATTTACTCATCAATAGCTGAAGTTGGTGCCCAACCGTCTCTTCCTCCCTCCTTTTTGGGAAGTGGAGTTTTCAATTCCAGCTGCAGAACAGCTCCCGAGGTGGCTTGTGCCTCCAGTGGAGGATGGGCACCCTGTTTGTTTGTTTTTAATTGTTGTTGTTGTTTTATACTTATTTGGTCCAGAAACTTCTTGGCCATTATTTCTTCAAATATTGTTTCTACCCCATTCTCTCTCTTTCTTCATCTTCTGGGATTAAATCACATGCATTTTAAACTTTTCACCATTTCCCAATGGCTCCTATGCTTTTTCTGTACTTTCTACCCTTTTTGTCTTTCTGGGCTTTGTTCTGCAAATATTCTGCAAGTTCTTGTGGTGTAGCTCTCTGAAACCTTCAAACACGTATTTTGATATTTTTTCAAGCTTTTTTCATCATTGTCAAAGGGAAAGTTGGCCAGAACAAGACCATTTATAACTGCCAGAAATGGAATTCTATCTATATAGTTTTATTTTTCAAATGATCTGAAGAAAATATGGCAAACTAATGGTATATGTGAAACCATTTTTGGATACATGAGTGTTATATATATGTTACTCCATATTTAGTCACATGTTTGAAATATTTTATAATGCAATGAGTAAAGAAATGAAAACAGGCTTTCAGATGAAAGGAGGCAAGGAAGAAAGGAAAAGAGAGAGAAAGGGATGGAGGGAAAGAAGAAAGAGACATCATCTGGGAGCCCTTCAGGATCAATGAGGGTCTGACTGCTAAACTAAATTACTTTTCCCTAGGGTATTCTGAGAATTTCAGTAGATGAACTACTTAAGAGTTGTACCTAAGAGCATTTTCCCCAGTGTACACAGAGGAAATCCAGCCCTTCCCAGAAGAGAGAAACAAATGAAATTACCTTTCTTAACGCAAGGAATACTATGTAAAAATATGTCTGCCCACTTGCATCAAAATCAGAGAATCCTAGAAGCTTATGTATAAGATAAAACTTTACATACCTCTTAGTTTCCTTCAAATTTCTTCTAAGGTAAAATTTTCAAGCAAAAATTACATGGAAATTGACACCTTCCTATGCAGTAGTTTTGACATAGATCCCATGGAGGAGAACCTTCGTAGGAATTTATTCTTATTTCCCTTAGGATTACATATATATTACAGTGCCAATACAGCACAATTTATTCCCAACCCCCCCATCCCAAAGTCATTTTATCAGTCTAGAAAGTTAAAGAACTAAGCAGAGTTTAGCTTTTCAGAAAGTTTCTCTGTTGGGGGTCAGCAATGATTTGAGCTTTTTAAAAAGGCAACCCTGTAAAGAAAACTAGGAGAATCTGTCAAGTTCCTTGATAGGAGATATTTCTGATACCTAATCAGTCTAGACATTTGGATTTTACTGGTCAATCTAAAGAAAACCTAGGAGAGATAAGGAATGACCCTCATCCTCAGCCTCTGTCATGAGCTGAGGATGGAAGAGAGCTGATAAGCCAAGGCTGGCTCTCTTTAGGAAAATGAGCAGAGAGGATAGTCATCTCCATTTCCATCTAGGTCCTCTATCATAATTTATCTCTTCTCTTTTCATTTACATTTCTGAATGAATTTTGCAAAAAGCTATCGAGTAGTTCTGAGTTTTGTTAACGCTGGTTGTTAAAGTTTTTCAAAAGAAGCCCTTTTGAAATCCCATGCCCAATATTACTATTATTGTTATTTTGCTTTGTTGCCATAAAACTAGAGTGGAAACAATAACATACATGGTCATTTTGAATATAAAAAGTACTGTCAAATACATCAGTTTGAATCCTCATCAGAAGAACCCTGTAAGGTACATAGAACAGGTATTTCTAAGAGGGGAAAAGGGACAGTACCCAAAGTCACACAGCTAATAACTGCTATCTTTAAATCAATGACATTGACTCATCCTTGTAGAATATGCCTTTCTTCATTCCTTAAAGGCCCAATTTATATTCCCTGTGGTATCTCTAATTCTGTCACCAGAAACAGTTTCTCAATCCTCTGATGATCCACAGGACTTTAAACCTCTTTTATGACACTTAATATAATGTACCTTTCCTACATTGACAGATGCATGGGCCTTAATATACTCAATGGTTGTTTTAGTTTGCTAAAAGCTGCCAGCAGCAATATACCAGAAATGGGTTGGCTTTTATAATGGGGATTTACTAACTTATAAGCTTACAGTTCTGAGGCTGTGAAAAGGTCCAAATCAAAGCTTCATTAGGCACTGCTTTTCTCCCCGAGGACCAGTTGCTGGTGGCCCTGGATTCCTTTCATAAGGCAAGGCACATTGCGGCATCCGCTTGTCTCTCTTCTCTCCTCCAGGTCTTGTTGCTTTCAGCTTCTGGTTTCAGAGCCTTTCTCTCTCCCAGGTTCCACTGATTTCAGCTTCTTGCTCTTGTAGTTATCTCTTTCTGCATGCTCTGTCTCTGTGACTCCCTATTCCTCCAGCAAAAGAAGACCTACCTGGGCTACATCCTACTGAAGTAATCTAATCAAAAGTCCCCACCTACAATAGGTCCGAACCCATGGGAATGGATTATCTCTATGCACATGATCTTTTCTGAGGTCAATGAAAGCCTCAAACTACCACAATGGTAGATTCCAGAAGGGAAGAGACTGGGTTTTATTTATCTTTATAGCCCTCGCAGCAACCAGAAGCACTCAAATTTTTATTAAATGACTAGTACAACTTCCCTGTTTATGTGAGTGATCCATTTTTAAAGGAACTTTGTAATAAAAAACATTATAAAAATAAATGGGCCCATTAACACCTAAATAAACAAAATATATTTGTGTGAGAGCTATATTTTAAAAAAATTAAGTCGAGCATCATACTTTTAAATAAGAATTAGAGTAATGCTTATTATAATATTAAGTATTTTGGGAAAATCTATTTGACTTACAGTATTATTATTTGCAGTTTCTTCCTTCCAGGGAATAAAACCTGCATTAAATTTAAAGTCTACTTGTAATAGTAGA
Source organism: Dasypus novemcinctus (assembly GCF_030445035.2). NCBI lineage: Eukaryota > Metazoa > Chordata > Mammalia > Cingulata > Dasypodidae > Dasypus > Dasypus novemcinctus. Next base: position 44,598,743 of record NC_080675.1, read on the forward strand.
TTAAACTTTAATTGATTCAAAAGGAGCATCTCTGTAGGAAAAAGTAGAGGATGTACTCTACTCCTTTTCAATATTGCCAGAAATATTTTTATTTCTTGTATTTTGGGAAGCAAAACAGTAGAAAGAAGCCTGAATCTCAAAAGTACCACCAGCAACATATATAACTCTGTAATCTGCTTGTGACCTTCTGCTAAAGGCAATGAAAATACATAAGGGGCAATGGATCTATTATTTTAAATATAATTAATGTATATATAAACATACACAAAGTATTAATGCTACCTAACAAATAAATAGGTACAGTCCTAGTTTTTTTGAAAGATAGACATCCTTTTGGAGAGGAACCAAGTTATATATAATTACACTAAAGATCATAAACTGTATTATTTCCTATTGAAGAGAATTAGCCTATAATTTATATAAGCCTTAGAAAGACAGACAAGGAAATTCTTGATTCATATCATACCCAGAGTGCTGGTCATATAAGACTTACCAAAATGAGGCATTTAACTTCCTTCTGCTTTTCAACAATTATCTTATTTGTAGAGTCACTCTAAACTTGAATGACTCTACATGTTTTTAACAAGACCTGTCTTGAAGGGGGCAGGGCAGCTCAGTCACCTGAAAAACAGGGCCTGCATGGCAGAGACAGAAGCACTGCCACAGCTTCAGAAGAACTTCAGGATGCAGAATAAGTCTGTCTTTATTTGGGCACCAGTAGGGAAACCGGCAAAGTAATCTTAAATCCTGCAACAGAGTCGGCTTTCCAAAGTCACACTCATTGGCTGGAGGAAGTTCACCTTCGACAATGCAGGTTATAAAAATGCAACTCAAATTTTGGAGTAATGAAAAATTCTAAAATTGAGGTGATGACAGCACAACTCTGTGATGAAAATGAGGGGACTGAGTGCACACTTCCAATGTACTATATAAGGCATGAGACTATTTAATACAGTGAATCCTGTGGTGGAAGATGACTGTGGTTAACAGAAATATGAGAACCCTTTCTCATGAACTATAACAAACACATAACACTAATACAAGGTATTAATAATAGGGTGGGTTGGGGAAAATACACCAAATGTAAAGTTTGGACTATAATTAGTAATATTTTGACAATTTCTTTCATAATTCGTAACAAATGTTTCACAACAATGCAAGGTGTTAATGGTGGGGTGATATATGGGAGCCTTGTATGATGTTATACGTGTTTGTTTTAAAGTTCACAACTTTTACTATACACTTATTGTTCATGCATGTTTATCTGGAATGATAAAACTTCAATAAAATTTTTTTTTTCATTAAAAAATGTGACTCAAGAAGTGGTGGATTTTGAACAGTTGGATGACTAAGCTGCCTTTCAATGTCACAATGTTGCTTTCTGTTGCCTGGGTGTGACAAAAAAAAAAACAAACTGGCAGCGACAGGGTATGTTTATGTTGATTGAGACTATGTGCTGAAGTCTGCAGAGCTGGCAAAAGATGGAAGGTGCAAACATTTCAACTTGGTGTCCTCTAAAGAAGCTGATAAGTCACGCAATTTTATATATCAGCAAGTTAAGGGAGAAGTGAAACCCAGGTTTGAATAATTAAAAATTTGATCATCACTCAATATTTAGGCTTGGTGTTCTACACGTGATAAGCAAGAATCTCACCCAGGTGAATAGTTGATTAGGAAATTATTTGACTGCCTACCAGAATCTTGGGCCAGTGGACATACTGAGCCTGTGGTGACAATGGTTAAGAGTAATGCTAAAAAATGCAGTGAAACCAAGCAATACAAAGATGCAACTGCTGAGAAACAAGGCCATCTACACCCTGGTGAAAGTCAATGATGACCCTCTCAAGCCATGAGCACAGTGGAGAAAAGCTACTTATTTTCTAAACCTCAATACCCATCACCAAATTAGTAACTTCAGAGTGTAAGTAAATTCAGCCTGCTTAATTTAACTTTGTCATTTCTCTATTCTCAGCCATCCAGATCCAATCAAGAAATTACTGTGTTGTACATTAATGATTCAGAGCCTGGCTGTACATGTAGATCACCTAGGGAGCTCTTCAAAAATAGAGATCTGTAGGCCCTACCCTCAGACCTTCTGTGTAAGAATTTTGGGGGTATGGGTACAGGAATTAGGGTTTTTTTTTCCTCATTAAATTTTTTTGTCTTTATTTTTTTAAATGTTACATTAAAAAAATATGAGGTTCCCATATACTCCCTACCCCCCCTTACCCTACTCCTACTATAACAACAACCTCCTCCATCATCATGGGACATTCACTGCACTTGGTGAATACATCTCTGAGCACTGCTGCACCACATGGTCAATGGTCCACATTATAGTTTACACTCTCCCCCAGTCCACCCAGTAGGACATGGGAGGACACACAATGTCCAGTAACTGTCCCTGCAGTACCACCCAGGACAACTCCAAATCCAAAATGCCCCCACATCACATCTCCTCTTCCAACTCCCTACCCTCTGCAGTTACAGTGGCCACTTTCTCCACATCAATGCTACATTTACTTCCATTACTGATCACAATAGTTCCAGTATAGAAAATTAATAAGTCCACTCTAATCCATACTCTATTCCTCCATCCTGTGGACCCTGGGATGGTTAGGCCCGCTCCACCTCTTTATCAAGAGGGTGCTGAGATTCCACTTGGATGATGGATGCAATTCTCCTGCTTGCAGTTGTAGGCACTCTTGGCTTCCTGGTGTGGTGATTGACCTTCTTCACCTCCCTGTTAGCTGGCTGGGGTAAGTCCAATAAACCAGAGGGTAGGAGTTGCAAGTCTGTTGAGGCTCAGGGTCTGGCTATCACATGGACAGTCCAGAGATTCAGGTCCCTTGAGTATACACTTAAACCCCACCAGGTTCTGGTGTTACCAGCTTTGGGGACACTTGTCTACAGAGTTACAGCAGCAGTGTAAATCATTTGTACCTCATGTACCCTGCACAGGAGCTTTGTTCTAAGTTACCCAGTGCTAACTGTAATTGTGTAATTGAACATTGTGCCTTTACTAATTCTTCAGACTACATATAATAAAAATGGATTTCACAATTGGAAAAAAAACAAAACTGTTATTGAAGGATTGCATATTTACATAGTATGATGTTTGAATTGAAAGCCAAAAGTGACTGAGCCTCAATTACTCACATAGGTGAACCTATGGAAAACATATATTTAAAAAGAGTGTTTGCTTTATGAAAAGATTTCATTTGGGGATTCTTAACATAGTTCCACTAGAATGTTTAAAACATGTCTTGATCTACAATAGTTCAATTTATAGCAAAACTTTAAAGAACATATCTGTAACATAATGGTGTATCAGCACATACAAAAACACTGATAATTTTTGAGAAGTTATCAAGGTTATGTGGTTCAGATACTGGCAATAAGAGCACCTGTACTCTATTTCTGTCTCTAGCAACCTTGTATAGGTTCTAAATAGACTTCAGAAGATTTTTTGAAAAGTTTTCCAATGAAATTATGTCTACTCCAGAGTGACTTTGATGCTAATTATGTACTGCTACTTTCTAAATCACACTTTTTTTTAATCTGTGTACTCACTCTTCTAGTCTTGTCTAAAAAAGGGCAGAATATATTGCTGAAAGGGTTTTTGTGCTTAGCAATAGCCTATTTTTTTTAAAAACCAAACCTACAGTTTAATAAGATCGCCTCAGAGAACTCTCAGGGTAATGTTTTGAGATTTGAAGAGGGATGGAGAGGTTGGTTTATTTGTTTCATTTATTGCATTTATTGCATTCTGGCCAAGTTTTTGGCACTCTATTATCCAGAAGACTTTAGGCCCTGGAATGGGGTCTCCATCAAGATAAGATAAACAGGTAAAAATTTAAATATAGAATGGTGCTTCTTAAAGTTTTCCCAAATAATGCTCCCAAAAGGAGCAGAGGAAGGTAAAGGTAAACTGATACTACTGAGGGTATGAAGACTGGCCTAATGGGCTCAAAATTTATGTTTTAGCACATTTTTCATTTTACACTATTATATACCATGTTTGTTTTGTTACTTAAAAATGATTTATGTACCTATCATCAAATAAAATTGATAGTCCAGGAAAAGATACCCTGATAACCTTGGCAGCTGCAAACCTCTCACTTTCAACTCTATATAGTACCAACTTACTTTCCAAATTTCATCCCTGCACTGGCTGCCCCTTCCTTCCAAGGGAGCCATTTTAAAATCACTAACTGCAGAGAACAACCTGTTATAGGTAGGAATAGACTTTCTGTCTCAGTTATGCTGGGACAGGAAAAATATTGAGAAATACTGTTTGGGCTTAAGGTAGCTGCAGAGAGACTTTTTAATTGCTCCAGAATTTTATTAGGATTAAAAGATAGGTTTAATATGCATGGAAATATTCTAGTATATAGAAATTATTTTCTAAAGTTATTTATCCTTTCTGGAACTCTTTCCATTTTTTCATTTACTTTGTAACTTTGAAGGAGAGAAGTGTATATTAAGTTCTTACAAAGACCTGATTTTTATCTCAGAATAAAAGGAAAATAAGTTTTCTGTTATTGCAGTTTACAATCTAATAGTAATATATTCCAGGATCATGTTTGTGTTTAAAAATTTGAATACCAAACATAGAAAATGAAAATAAGCTGTTTATGAAAATCATGTTAATACTTCTATGCTCTAAATCATATTCCCTTGTGATTATAGACCTATAAACGTAGATAGGAAGGTAGGTACCCATATCATAAGCTTGTTGTTGTTGTTGTTAGTGCTAAACTGAGGTTCAGAAGCTATAATTATTTGCTGAGGTTGAGAAAGAAAAAGAGCAGCAAAATTGGGATCAGACATAGTCAAATTACAGTCCGGTATTATATCCTCTTCCTCATATTGCCTAAACATAAATCAAGACATTTTTGTAACATAAGGGATCTAAAATACTATATGTATTTAGTACAGTTTCTTTTAATTTAATAATCAAAAGCTGAAAATATTACTATAAACAGCATACAGAAGCATATCTATAGCATATTTATACCTATATATTTTCACCATATTATCATTTAATATTATCAGTCTACCTGTTAGTTATGATTAAGGATACAAGCTGATTTGAATATTTACATGATTCCCAGAAACATCTTAGTAATTTTGTAAATGTTAAAAACATTGAAAGTGTAATTTAACACGTGCTCTACTTGCTAAAGATTTTCCCCTCTAATTAAAACCACTCGGTTTTAAGGAGGAACAAAACCACACAACCATCTGAACAGAAACCCTGTGACAAACATTTTCAAAATGAAACATTAAGATAATTTCTCAATATTCAAACTTTAAAATGAACTACTTCTAGTTCCCCTATGAACTTCATGCTCTCTTGCTTCTCTCTTCACATGTTGTACCCACTGACAGAAAAATTTTCTGCCACATTTTTACCTGGATGACTCCTACTTATACCTTAGGTCAAGTGGTTTTACTGAATTATTTTTATAATAAGGCTGCCTCTATAGTAAAGATGTTCCCTAAACATAAACTAACTACATATGGTAGCCCTGACTCTTCTACACAGATTCCTTATAAGGACGTGACAGTTTGAAGCCTTCGTGAATCCCAGGAAAGATCATGTTCTAAAGCCAATCCATTCCTGTGGGTGTGGGATCCTTTGACTGGACTGGATTCAGTTAGGGGCCTGTGATTGGAGTACTTCAATGAGGTGGGTCCTGGGGTGAGCCCCAGCCCTCTTGCTGGAGTCTTACATTATCGGGAGACACATGAAGACAGACACAGAGAAAGAAAGCTGTCTTTTTACCCTGTCATGTGAGAGAGGACCCCAAGATTGCCTACGGCTACAGAAAACAAATCCAGAAAGGCTGAGTGAGAGACCCAAGACAGGAATCAGCAGAGCAGCCCCAAGCTGAAGAGATGTAGCCTAGGGAGAGACAAGCCATATGCCTGATTGCCCGCAGCTGAGCTTGGAAAGAAAGTGAGCCTGGAGGAGAAAGCAGAAACCAGCTGCCATTTTGCCTTACCACATGGCAGGAGTCTAGGATTTGCCAGCAACTGCGTTTTACTGAGACAGTATCTCTGATGATGTTTCAATTTAGACATTTTCACAGCCTTGGATTTTACCCAAATAAATTCCCATCATAAAAGCCAACCCATTTCTGGTATTTTTGCATTGGCAGCCTTCCTAAAACAAAGGAAGACAAATAAAATTAATTGACTAAAACCTTTTTGAAATGAGACATGGAGAGTAGGTAACCATCTGGTTTAGATAAGTAAATATAGCAAATGGCTGTCTACCTAAACATGTACTTAAATCAGGCATCTCTAGTGCATCAAACTTCATTATATTTACAAATACTGTTTTTTTGTTAGTCATTACTTTCATTTACAAAGAAAGTTTGCCAATTAAATTAATCAAATTAAGTAAATCAGTTCAATTTATATACTTACTAAGATGTGGGAAAATGACAGAGAAGGAAAGACATAACAGCCTACCTATTGAAATTTTAATGTGAATTGATTTTCGGTTTTTAGAAGGAAAAAAACTGAAGAATTGAGTTTAATTGGTAAGGGATTGCTATCACTGAATCAACTTGAAGAGCACTTTGGAAGATAGCTGTCATGCATAGCCTAAAAATTCTACAGACTTTAGAAATTGAATCTATAATTTTTGAAAGATACTTCAAACCATTAATTACTCGGGAAAGATTCCCATTCTGAATTATCATAAGGAATCTATGTGGAAGAATCAGGGCTACCATGTGCAGTTATTTTATGTTTAGGAAACATCTTATACTATAGAAAAACAAATTGTTTTATCAGCAACTTTATCAGCAACAGGTGACTATACACCTGTTAGGAACAGACATGACACTTGTAGGTGATGGAAAAGATTTTTATTATTTTTAATTGGAAGCATAATCTCTAATACTTTGCTTCACTTAACCAAAGTATTACAAAGGATATGGTTTCATACACAATGTAAAATAATGTAGAAGAAAAACAGAACTCAACTTACAACAAGGTATAATGCAGCTGCTGAAATGATTAGATGTGCATACTAATTCCTATAACTGGTGACAGATTTGAACAGGAGTCACTAAATTCCACCTGCAGGCACATCATGTCAAGTGAGTATGCACAATAATAATTTCATGACAGGGATGCCAAGAGAAATAGCCCAAGATTCTTTGTACAAGTCAGAACAATAACAGATATAGTTGATTTATAGCTACCTGAGGATTAATGTCAAAGAGCTTCTTAGAATTCATTCTGATGCCTCTAATTCTGGAAACATGTTAATTAGTTTCTTAAAAATATAAACATAAAGATGATGCATATAAACAGAAAATAGAAATGGATGGCAACCATACTTTTCATAAAAACAAAAATATTCTAAGCTTAAATATAAATGAATTCTTTTGAATATAAGATTAGTACCCAAATTCTTTTAGTTATAATGAGGTCCGCAAGCATATTGAAAATGATCACTAGTCTAATTAATTAAAGGTGCCCAACAGGCATAGTTCAATCCATTAACATGAAGAAAATATATGATTTTATACAACAGCTGTTGTGATAAAGGAAATTTCTATTTAGTTAAAATGTAATTCTGTGCCACCATGATAAAATGACTTCTTTAATCAAGGACTACAAGTGAGGAAAAAAAAGTATAATTGAGAACTCTTCAATACTGGAAGTTAAATGGAAGATTTGGAACAAGTTACAGGATAAGGGAAGAACAGGAATAGAAAAACTAAAGTTAGTTATTTTATTTAGTTATTAGACATGCAGAGCAGGCTTTATGTCTCTAATCATTATTCTGTTCAGTAAGGTGTTCGGCACGAGTTTATCGGGAAAAACTTAAACTGGAACTAAACAGAAGTGAGTGTGAGAACCACAATTCTGTCATTTCTAAGTAGAATGACCATGAATAAATCACGTAGCTTCAGAGTTCACATGAATAAAGGAATAACAATTTCTAGATCCTAAACAGTTAAAACATTAAGAAATACCGTAAGTTTGAAATTCAAGCCATTTTTCATCTTTATATGGTTATCCCTGCAGACTATAAAATGTACAAGGACGGATAACTAGCTCTAACATACAGGCAGAGCCGAACTATATACTAACTTTGATAAATCTATATACTATATACTAAATTTGATAAGGGTAGGAGGTCATTTCACTTTTCTGTTATCTGACAACACCCCTCAAAAAGTTGTATCTCCCTAGAAATGGTGAAACACAGGGACCTTGTCCTACTCTGGCTATACACTTCAGCAAAGAAGTCCATAAAATGAACATGTGAGTCACGGGGAGAATGGCAGATTTGCTTTTCCTGGCTGACAAATTTAGCATCTTTCTAATCCAGATACCTAAATTTGTTCTGCAGATGAGATCAGTGGAAGATGTAACCTCAATTCATTTCTATATGAAGTGGTGCACCTTGAAATTTGAAGTAACACAGAAAAGATGTTTATATAGAAAACAAGGCATCTAAATCATCCTAAAGAAGGCAAAAATACATTACAAGATAATATTCTTTTTTTTTTATGCATTTCTTTTTTTTTTTTATTTTTATTTTTTTATTCATTTTGCAAAAATATTACATTCAAAAAATATGAGGTCCCATTCAACCCCACCCCCCCACCCCCCGACTCCCCCTCCCCCCCCCCCAGCAACACCCACTCCCATCATCATGACACATCCATTGCATCTGGTAAGTACAACAAGATAATATTCTTAATCTACACAGGATCTCTCAAAAAGAAACTCAAAGTATTTTTAGAAATTAACCAAGTTAGTTTCATGACACTTCAGTGAAGAGACAGGTATTATCTAATTTTTCCCAAAGGAGGCAAAAAGAAACAAAGGAACTAAAGTTACTCAATTTGCTAATGACAAAACTCCTAATTCCAAATCTAATATCTTAAATTGTTGGAAAAAGGTTTCAGCCCCAAGAGAAACTATATTAACTAAAATGTCTCACCTTCGTGAAAAACGTTTGAGACTTTCCACAACATGTGAGTTCAGAAACGGTGTATTGTTTTCCTTAGCATTTAACTTTATACTTAGTTCAGTATCTGCCATATTTTGGGCACGCTATTTATTTGCTGAGTAAATAAAAGCTATTAATATTAGTTAACGGGAAGCAGATTTGGCCTAGTGGATAGGGCGTCCGTCTACAACATGGGAGGTCTGCGGTTCAAACCCCAGGCCTCCTTGACCCATGTGCAGCTGGCCCACGCACAGTGCTGATGCGTGCAAGGAGTGTCCTGCCACACAGGGGTGCCCCCCGCATAGGGGAGCCCCATGCAAGAACTGTGCCCCACAAGGAGAGCCGCCCAGCGCGAAAGGAATTGTAGCCTGCCCAGGAATGGCACTGCACACATGGAGAGTTGACGCAGCAAGATGACGCAAGAAAAAGAAACAGATTCCCATGCCGCTGACAACAACAGAAGCAGACAAAAAGAAGAACATGCAGCAAATGGACACAGAGAACAGACAACTTGGGCCAGGGGGGAGGGGAGATAAATAAATCTTAAAAAAATAAATCTTAAAAAAAAAATAGCTAACAGTTACAGATAGCTTATATATCAGACACTGTACTGAGTGCATTACATATATTATTTCATTTAATCCTTTCAACAATTCAATGAGGTAAGTAAATTATTCCTCATTTTACTGATAAGGAGACTGAGGCTCAAGTTAAGCAACTTGCCAAAGATTATAAATTGACGAGTCAGGATTTTAACTAAGGTACCCACCTTGAGATCCTGTTTAAAGATCATTAGTATACAAACAAGAGTAATAGATTAGCAGTAAGAAATTCAATCTATATTATAGTCCTTCTATCAACACTTCCTTGGAGAGAAGAGAAATTTCTTGCTGATCTTTATATCCCCTAAAATGCATAGCTTAGTACCTTACTCAATGTTAGTCCGCATCAAATGTTCGCTGAATCAAATTAAAATCATAAACAAATTAGATTTCATTGCCCTCATCTGTAAAATGGAGATAATGTGAACTGCATAGTCTACCCTCAGTGGTTCTCAAAGTACGGATCCTGGAGTTGGGAACTCTCTCAGAACTACTGAATCAGAGATTAGTGTTTTAACAAGCCCTCCAGAAGATTTTCATGCATGCTAAGTTTGAGAACCACTGGTCTACCTTACAGGATAATTATGAGAATCAAACGAGTTCAATAACGTGAAACACCCCTAAAAATGAATGGGACTATCAATATCGTTATTACTAAAAGAATAAATTATGTCACTTGGAAAAAAGTAGTGATCATGCTAAATTCAGATAAAAATGAACATCAGAAATGACATAGCAAGTCCGCTCAATGAGAAAATAGATATTCACCAAATAGTGTGGGAAAACTGGATATCCACATGCAAAAGAATGAATATGAACTCCTACCTCCTACCATATAGAAAAAATAACTCAAAATGGATCAAAGATATAACTATCAAAAGTAAAATTATAAAACCCCAGAAGAAAACATAAGGGAATATCTTCAGGACCTTGTACTAGGCAATGGATTCTTAGATTTTTACATCAAAAGACAAGCAACAAAAGAAAAAATAGATATATTGGGTATCAACAAAATTAAAAATGGTTGCGGAGCAGATGTAGCTCAAGTGGTTGAGTGTCTCCTTCCCATGTATGAGGTCCTGGGTTCAATCCCCAGTACCTCCTAAAAACCAAAACAAACAATTAAAACAACTGTCACTGGGAAGCAAATGCAACTCAGAGGTTGAGCTCCTGCTTCCCACGTGTGAGGTCCTGGGTTCAATTCCTAGTATCTCATTAAAAAAATAAAAATTATTGTGCATCAAAGGATACTAAGAGAGTGAAAAGTCAAAGTACAGAATGGGAGAAAATATTTGGAAACCATATATCTGTAAAGGGTTTATTATTCAGAAATATATAAAGAACTACAACTCACCAACAAAAAGACAAATAACCCAATTCAAAAATGAGTCATGGTCTTGAATAGACATTTTTCCAAAGACCATGTATAAATGACCAATAAACACATGAAAAGATGTTTATCATCATCAGGTATTTGGGAAATACAAATCAAAACCACAGATACCACTTCACACTCACTAGAATGTCTATTATTAAGAAAATGGAAAATAACAAGTGTAAGCAAAGATACAGAGAAAACACGTATTGGAGAGGATGTGGAGAAACAGAATACTCATTCATTGTTGTAGGAATGTAAAATGGTGCAGCCACTGTGGAATATAGTTTGGTGGTTCCTCAGAAAGTAAAGTACAGAAATGACCACATGACTTGGCAATCCTACAACTAAGCATATACCCCAAATAATTGAGAGCAGGGACTTGGACAGGTATGTGTAGACCAATGTTCATAGTAGTATTATGCACAATAGCCCAAAATGAAACAACCCAAATGTCAACCAACAAAAGAAAAGATAAACAAAATTCAGTATATGCTTATAATGGGATATTACTAGGCTGTAAAAAGAAGTGAAGTTCTGATATATGCTACAACATGGACGAATCTTGAAGACATTGTATTAAGCGAAATATGCCAGACAAAAACGACAAATACTGTATGATTTCATTTATGTGGAATAACCAGAATATGCAAATTCAAGGAGACAGAAAGAAGATTACAGGGTAGCAGGGGTGGGGATGAGGGTGGGGAAGGGCATTAATGCTTAACGGGTACAGAGTTTCTGTTTGGGATGATGGACAAGTTTTGGTAATGAATGGTGGTGATGGTACCACAGCATTTTTGTATGAATTGTATACTTAAAAGTAAAGTGGGAAATATTATATTGTTTATATGTTATCACAATAAAAGTTTTTTAAAAAGGGAAGTGAAACAGATCACAAAATACTTTTTAAGTACAATATTATTTTCTAGATTTTGGCTAACAGACAGCCTTCATGAATCCCAAGAAAGATGACTATGATCCATAAAGCTGTATCTAGAAATACGCTAATTCTGTCATGCGGTGGAATTCAACACAGAAATCTGATGTGCTGCACCAAGATTCTTACCTGACCAGTGTCCAGTGGAGATGCCAGATCTGTCTGTGCATGTCTCACTCACAGGTCTAAACACAGTCTCCCATCCACCAGTAGCATAACGCCAATTCTGAGATTCTAAGATGAGTGTTCGCTGGGTGCCATATGCAATCATGAAACAGTAGACCACATGATGGAGTTGACAGCCATAGCCACAGCCTTTGTTGATATTACATACTAGCTTCTTGGCTTTGCTGCAATCCTTGGGATTCTGGGAGCAAAGAAGAGAAAAAGTGTGAAGATAAGTCAACTTATTTTTACAGGGAACAAGTGCCAAAAGTCATATAACAAGCCAAGGCTGATCCAGTATATTGCTTATTAGTCAAAGAATACAGCTTTAAGGATTCAGTTTCAAAGAATTCAATGAAAATTTTATGTGTATACTTAGGGATATGGCAGTGAAAAAGAACAGTTACTTTGGAAACTTCACTGAACATATGAGAAATTAAGCAGTTACATTTTAAGTTACTCATTCACTTCTCTATCACTCAGAACATGCATATGTGATAACTTCCAAACTTAAAATGGCATATACTTAGATCTTTATCAAAGAAGTAAAAACAGTTAATTTATTATATAGCAGCACTTCAGCATTCTGAGCTTACGTTCCCTAAAGAAACTCAAATTATCTCAAAGGAAAAAGTACAATTTACCCATTATCTCCATCAGTCTACACAGTTCTACATATCACAGACAAAATCTACTATTTTATCATAAAATAAAAGCCACTGAATAAAAGGACATTTGCGTTCAGCAATCACAAAATACCAGTATGGGACATTTTTTGTTTGTTTGAAAAACCAACCTTGATGATACATACTGGCAATTTTCATAATCATATATAGGACATGCTCTATGTTGACTATCTTAAGACTATCATGCCAACTTGCAATCAAGACATCCATTTCTCCATTTGTATAATCTGCCATTAAGCCAGCAAATGGTTTAAACACTTAATGTTATCTAGCAGTAGATGCAATGGGGTTAGCTAACGTGGGAAATTTTTTTCCCCACTCTAAAATGTCAATTCTGCTTTAGGCATATGAGCTATTGTTAAATATCCTTAGGCATTTTAATATAAAACTGTTTTGATATGGACTCTTTGGCCTGAGAAGTTTACCAAAGTATCTTGTCTGCAAGGGAAAACAGATGAGTATCACTATGAACAGAGTATTCTCCTATATGGCAAGACACAAGTTAAATAGTTGTCAATTTATAAGAGGCGTGACTAAAGCAGTCACCTGCGGTCACCCCTCGGGCTGAAGTGTGGTTTGCTGGCCTGGCAGGGGAGCGGCCGCGGTAGGCCTAATTCCGCTGCCCCCATAATAGGGTGGTTGGTCGGGCCCACCGCCACCCCTGAAGGAAGCTCGGCATGGGCGCAGAGTGCCCTCGGGTCTCCCCTTCTCGGCAGCCATGCTTCCGCGGCCGCCCCTCCTCCCAGATGGCGCCACCCGATGCCTTGTGGGGCGGCACCCTTCTTCCTTCTCCCTGCGCAGGCGCAGGGCAGAAAATTCCAGTCTGCCCTTTTCCCCTCCCCCGACAGCAGCAACAGCCAGGTGTGGGCGGAAAAATCCAGCCTGCCCTTTTCCCCTCCCCCGACAGCAGCAACAGCCAGGTGTGGGTGGAAAAATCCAGCCCGCCCTTTTCCCTTCCCCCGACAGCAGCAACAGCCAGGCGTGGGCAGGAAACTCAAGTCTGCCCTCCACCCCAGCAACAGCAGCCACCAATCCCTAAACCCTGCCCCTTCCCCCAGCAACAGCGACAGCCAATCCCTAACCACCACCCCTCCCCCGTCCAGTACCGCCCACTGACCTTTCACCGGCAACCAATCAGAACAGGGTGTGGCTTCGACCAATCAGCCTTCCCCAGCCCCTATAAAACTGTTGCCTCTCCCTCAGTAAAGTGGACTTGCGTGTTTACCTTGTCTCCGCGGTAGTTCTTCTGCCGTGCGCCCTCCAGTCCTGAGAGCCCCCGACAGGGGCCTGGCCTCCCCAGTTCGTCGCCTGCTTCTCCGGGCGACCCCTTCGTCGCCTGCTTCTCCAGGCGACCCCTTCATCGCCGGCTTCTCCAGGCGACCCCTTCGTCGCCGGCTTCGCCGGGCGACCCCGTCAGCCGAACCGCGCAACCCCTTGTGAGACCGATCCCTCGTCTGCTGCCGGACCGACCCCTCGTCCCAAGTGGGACCGACCCTTCGTCCCAAGCGGGACTGACCCCTCGTCCAGAGCTGGACCGACCCCTCGTCCGCAGCCAGACCCCACCTCTACCGACCGAGCAAACCGTCGCAGTCACCAAACCCAAATCTCAAACTATGTTACAGAGAAAACATCTGCCCTGTCAAACAGAGCCCTAGAAAGAAAAGCTATGATGATGAGGTTGTAAATTGATTCTGAGAGGAAATCTTGGGAAAGAATACAAAACAGTTACCTTAGAAGCAGTAATTTTCACATTCAGTTGGGTCAACAGCAGGTTGCTCTTGTTTTTAATCAAATCAGAAAGTATATCATCCAGAATCTTATGTAGGGAGGGAGTTGTGGGAAGATAGCAGATAAGGAAGCTCAAGGTATCCGTTCTTCTACCAGAACAATTGTTAAATAAACAGGAACTGAATGAATCAACTATTTTAAAACTATGGAGTCCAGTAGAGCACTGTACAGCATCAAGGGAATAGCAAGAGGAAGAGACTGGTAAATTACAGTAAATACCAGTAAACTGTCCTCTCCATCCCCATCCTTGGCAGTGGCATCTGGTGGTTGGCACTGCTTCTTGGTACCAGGAAAGGACATAAAAATCCACATCCCCAGAAATAAGGTAAGAGGGAGGGTTACAGCTGATCATTGTTTTTGATTAGCTACTTCAGACGGCTGGGGTCCAGGTCTGAGGGTAGCCATTGTCCCAACCACCCTGGGAAAAGGTGGTAGAGGAAATGTAAAGACGGTATGCTTCCTCAGAGTTACAGAAGACAGTTAAAGGATGCAATGAGCCGGGGCCTATTCAAGAAAGTGAAACATTGAGGTATTTCTGGAGCCTACAGGGCCCCAGCTTCATCCCTTCCACAAGGCAGTTTGGAGTGGGCTGATGCTTCTTTGTGGGTCTCTGGCCTTGTTCCAATTGGGAAAGACTGACTTGGGAAACTCCTCTCCAGCATGGCCTACCTCCCAGAATCTGCCCTCCAGGTAAAGAAGCATGAGACAATGAAACAAATAAGAAATACTTGAGGCTGACAGCCTACTTCAACTCCTGCAGTGTTAGACCTGAGAGAGGGAGACCAGTTTCCAGAGAGGTAGAAGGGACATTCAAACTCCTGGTAAACAGGAGAACTCCTAAGGCCACCAGTAAGCATATGCCTAGGAACGACAAAGGCCCAGAAAAGAAAGGGAGGACTCTGTGGTTTGCATTCACCTTGGATAGACCTTCCTGATAGGAGGGCTGAACTTTGATGGAGAGAACCACCCAACATAAAGCCAACTGCAAAGATGTTGAAGGATGTTTTTGCTAAAATTTGCTTGAGTTTGTTAGCTGACACTCAAGAAAATTTGAGTGTAGCAATACCAGCTTGCTACAAACTCAAGAAGCAGACACCTTCTGGAATAAACCTCAGAGTAAACAATTTTAAAATGTTAAAATGTACAATATGCAACAAAAGATTACAATAAAAACAAAGAAACAGGAAAGAAGGGCATCCAAAGGAAGAGGATAAAAACTCAGAACACATCAATGAAGAAGACCAGACTGTCAATATATCAAAGACTTAAAATGTAAAAAAAAGCTTCATTATGCTCAAAGAGATGAAGGAAAATACAGGCAAAGAACTAAAGGATACTGAAAAACAATAAATAAACAATATGAGACTCTAAAGAGAAATACATTTTAAAAAGGAGCCAAACAAAACTATAAGAGTTGAAGACCACAGTAACTGAAATGAAAAGTGTGGGATGTTATTGACAGGGGACACATGGTTGGCAGGGAGTTCTACAGGGCATATATCCAGGGTACATAAAAATGTTTGGATATTTTCATAGTGGATAAAGTTAAAAACAACAACTGAGGGAGTGCTGAGTCCCTAGCCAGGGGAGCTCTATCACAGTCCCTAAAGGAACAGCAACAATCCCCCAAGTGCAACAGCAAAGACCAAAAAAGAAGGAAGGTCCAAAAATGAGCCCTTGATACTAATGACTATGCTTGTAAGCCTGAACACCTGAAATAAGAACAAGGCCTAGAGCTGCAGGGTGCCTAAGAGTTACCTCCTGAGAGCCTCCATGTTGTTCAAATGTGGCCAGTCTCGAAGTCAAACTCAGCATGCAAAGGCATTGCCTTCCCCCCAGTGTGGGACATGACTCCTAGGGATGAGCCTCCCTGGTGCCAAGGGATTACTACCAAGTACCAGCTAATGATGTAACTAGAAAATGACCTTGAATAAAAGGGTCAACTCGGACCAGCAGAATATCTCAGTCTACATATAATACCAGGAGTTAAAAATGCTTTTTGACCTGAACAAAAGGGGGAAATGGAAAGGACAAATGAGTTTATATGGCTGTGAGTCTCCAAAAGAGCCGGGAGGGGTTGCCGTTATGCACACCTGAGCAGAGTCCCCAGAGACAGATAAAGTAGATACAACCCCAGGTATTGGTTCTGCTGAGGGCTACAGAGACCCACAGGTTCTATGGTCATGGCAGATGGAGTTCAGTGCCATGTCAGTTAGCCTACTTTGGACTTTGTGTTTCTGTGTGATGGCGCTGGACTTAGATGTGATCTTTGTCCACAAGTCTCTCCTGTTACTTTTACCGGCATTATAGTTGGTGCTGGGGTTTAGTGTATACCCAGGGGACCTGAATCTCTGGACTGACCATGTGGTAGCCAGGCCCTGAGCCTCAACAGACTTGCTACTCCTACACTCTGGTTTATTGGACTTACCCCATTCATCTAACATGAGGGTGAAGAAGGTCAACCACCACACCAGGGAGCCAAGAGTGCCTACAACTGAAAGCAGGAGAATTGCATTCCGCATCCATGTGGAATCTAAGCTGCCTTTTGATATAGATGTGGAGTGGACACAACCATTCTAAGGTCCACAGGATGGAGGAATAGAGTATGGATTAAAGTGGACTTAATGATATTTTATTCATGAACTACTGTGATTAGTAATCGAAGAAAATGTGGCATTTGTGTGGAGAAAGTGGCCATGGCGGCTGCAGGGGGTAGGGAGTGGGAGGAAGAGATGTGATGTGATGTGTGGGGCATTTTCGGGACTTGGAAATGTCCTGGGTGGTGCTGCGGGGACAGTTACTGGACATTGTATGTCCTCCCATGGCCCACTGGGTGGACTGTGGGAGAGTGTGGGCTATGATGTGGATCACTGACCATGAGATGCAATGTTGCTCAGAGATGTATTCACCAAATGCAATGAATGTCTCATGATGATGGAGGTTGTTGTTATGGGGGGAGGAGTGGGGTGAGGGGGGTGGGGAGTATATGGGACCTCATATTTTTTAAATTTAACATTAAAAAAATAAAGACAAAAAATATGTACCATTAAAACTTTGACAAAAATAAATAAAGAGCATTGTCAAAAAAAAAAAAAAAGGAATGAAGTTAGAGGATTCTCACTTCCTGATGTTAAAGCATATTACTAGCTACAATGGTAAAAACAGTATGGTACCGGAATAAAGATAAACATATTGAACAATGAATGGAATTAATAACTCAGAAATAGACCTTCACATCTACAGTTAAATGATTTCTGACAAAGTTAGTCAAGCCAACCCAGCTGGGCTAGAACAGTCTATTCAACAAATGGTGCTAGGAGAACTGGACAGCCCTAGTTATTAAGGAAATGTAGATGAAAATTAAAATGAGATATCATTTCATACTTTATAGAATGGCTATTTAAAAAAAAAAACAGAAAACTACAAGTGCTGGAAAGGATGTGGAGAAATAGTAACACTCCTCACTCTTGGTGAGAATGTAGAATAGTGCACCTCTGTGGAAGACAGATGGGTGGTTCCTCAGGAAGCTAAATACAGAACTGCCATATGATCCAGCAATCCCTCTACTAGGATTATATCCAGAAGAACTGAAAAACATGATGCAGATATATGCACACCAATGTTCACAGCAGCATTATTCATAATTGCTAAAACCTGGAACAAGCCAAAGTGTCCATCAACATGAAGAATGGATAAACAGAAGGTGTTATATACATACAGTGGAATACTATTCAGCTGTAATAAGAAATTAAATAGGAATGCTTATGAAAACATGGATGAACTTTGAGGACA
The DNA here is from genome assembly GCF_030445035.2 of Dasypus novemcinctus. Classification (NCBI taxonomy): domain Eukaryota; kingdom Metazoa; phylum Chordata; class Mammalia; order Cingulata; family Dasypodidae; genus Dasypus; species Dasypus novemcinctus. The sequence goes on from NC_080675.1 coordinate 44,617,080, forward strand.
TTATTTTGAGTGAATTAAGCCAGACACAATTGGACAAATAACAGAGCTTATAAGAATGAAAGATACAATAAGTGAGATTAAAAATACAACCGAGGCATACAGCAATAGATTTGAAATCATAGAAGAAAGCATTTGTGATGTAGAGACAGAAAAGCTGAGATTGAAAAGAGAGAACAAGAGAAAGATAAAAGAAGGAGAAAAAATGAGCTGGGGTTCAGGGAACTGAATGATAGCACAAAGCATACCAATATAGGTGTTATGGGAATGCCAAAAGGAGAAGAGAAGGGTAATGGGACAGAAAAAGTATTTGAGGAAATAATGGCTGAAAATTTCCCAACTCATGAAGACATGGATATATGTGTCCAGGGAAGCACCCCCTACTCCAATCAGGATATTTCCAAATAGAACTATTCCAAGACACATAATATGTATAATGCCAGACACCAAAGAAAAAGAGAAAATTCTGAAAGCAGCAAGGGAGAAGAGAAACATCACATAAAAGGGACATCCAGTAAGACTTAGTATGGAATTCTCTTCAGAAACCATGGAGGTGAGAATGCAATGGTATGATATAATTAAGGGATTGAAAGAGAAAACCACCAACCAAGAATTCTTTTTCAAATAGGATGGTAAGTTTAAAATATTCTTAGATAACCAGAAACTAAGAGAGTTTGTGAAAAAGAATCCAGCTCTGGAGAAAACAGTAAAGGAAGTTCTGCATCTAGAAAAGAAAAAACAGGAGAGAGAGGCTTGGATGAGAGTAGAGAAGTGAATACTATCAGAAAGGATAACCAAAGGGTAAAAAAGACAGACAAAAATAAGACATGACATATATAAGCCAAAGGATAAAATAGATGAAGTATGCAAAAGTAAGAACATTGAATGTTAATGGATTAAACTCTCCAATCAAAAGACAATGGCTGAAAGAATGGATAAAAAAACATAAGCCATCCATATGCTATCTGCAGGAGACTCACCTTATACCCAAGGATGCAAACAGACCGAAGAGAAAGGTTGGAAAAAGACATTCCATGGAAACAGTAACCAAAAGAGAGCAGGGGTAGCTATACTAGTGCAGGACAAAACAGACTTTAAATGAAAAAAAGTGGTAAATGATAGAGAAAGCCATATATTCATAAAAGGAGCAATTCACCAGGAAGGAGTTACAGTCATAATATCTATGCACCTAACCTGGGTGCCCCAAATTACATGAGACAAACTCTAGCCAAACTGAAAGGAGAAATAGACATCTTTACAATAATATTTGAAGACTTCAAAATACCACTAACATCAAGAGATAGAGCAACTAAACAGAAGATGAACAACAAAACAGAACTTAAACAATATGATAAATGAGCTGGAAGTGGCAGACATATAGAACACTATACCCCAAATCAGCAGGTTATACATTCTTCTCAAACACTCACAGATATTTCTCCTGAGAAGACCATATGTTGGGTCACAAAATAGCTCTCAATAGATTTAAAAAGACTAAAGTTATACAAAGCACCTTCTCTGATCATCAGGGAATGAAGCTGGAAATCAATAATAGGCAGGAAAGGAAAATTTTGCAAATACATGGAAGTTAAACAACACACTCTAAACAATTAGTGGGGCAAAGAAGAAATTGCAAGAGAAATTAGATATTTTGAGATTAATGAAAATAAGAACAACTTATCAAAACTTACAGGATACAGAGAAGGCAGTGCTGAGAGGGAAATTTAGGCTCTAAACATACATGTTAAAAAAGAAAAGAGCTATAATCAAAGACCTAACTGAACACTTGGAGAACTAGAAAAAAAAACAAAAACAAAAAAGCCCCAGCAAACTAATCCAAAGGCAAGGAGTAAGAAAGAAATAGGAAAGATTAGAACAGAAATAAATGAAATTGAGAGCTACAACAAAAACAAAACCATAAAAAAAAATCAAGAAAACCAAAAGCTTGATTCTTTGCGAAGATCAATAAAATTGACAAACCCTTAACTAGACTAACAAAGAAAAAAAAAGAGAGAGAAAATGAAAAGAAATAAAATCAGGAATGAAAGGGCAGCATTATGACTGGCTCCACATAAATAAAAAGGATAAGAGGATATTATGAAAAATTATATGCCAAAAAATCACACAAATCTATGAAATAGACAAACTCCCAGAAATTTATTGACTATACAAGAAATACTGGAACTCAACAAACCAATCACAAGTAAAGAGATTGAATCAGCCATTAAAAGTCTTCCAACACAGAAAAGTCCTGGACCAGATGGCTTCACAGGTGAACTCTACCTAACATTTGAAGAAGTATTAACACCAATCCTATTTAAACTCTTCCAAAAAAATTGAAAAGGAGGGGAAATTACCCCACACATTTGAGAAAGCCAACAACAGCCTAATAACAAAGCCAGATAAAGATAATACAAGAAAAGAGGGAAGTGGACTTTGCCCCGTGGATAGGGCGTCCGTCTACCACATGGGAGGTCTGCGGTTCAAACCCCAGGCCTCCTTGACTGGTGTGGAGCTGGCCCACACACAGTGCTGACGCACGAGAGGAGGGTCGTGCCACGCTGGGATGTCCCCTGCATAGGGGAGCCCCACACGCAAGGAGTGCGCCCCGTAAGGAGAGCCACCTGGCGCAAAAGAAAATTCAGCCTGCCCAGGAATGGCACTGCACACCCGGAGAGCTGACATAACAAGATGACGCAACAAAAAGAAACACAGATTCCCATGCTGCTGACAACAACAGAAGTGGACAAAGAAGAACACGCAGCAAATAGACACAGAGAACAGACAACTGGGGGGGGGGGAAGGGGAGAGAAATAAATAAATAAATCTTTAAAAAAAAAAGAAAGTTACAGACCAATTTCTCTTATGAATAAAGATGCAAAAATCCTCAACAAAATACTTCTAAACTGAATCCAAGAGCACACGGAAAGAATTATACACTGTGGTAAAGTGCAACTTATTCCTGGTATGCAAGACTGATTCAACATAATAAAATCAATTAATGTAATATACCACATTAACAAATGGAAGGGGAAAACCCACATGATCTTGATCAGTGCAGAAATGTATTTGACAAAATCCAGCATCCTTTCTTGATAAAAAACACTTTGAAAGATAGGAATAGAAGGAAACTTCCTTAACATGATAAAGGGCCTGTATGAAAATCTCACAGCCAACACCATACTCAATGGAGAGAAGTTGAGAGCTTTCCCTCTATGATCGGCAACAATACCAGGTTGCCCACTGTTACCACTGTATTCAACATTGTGCTAGAAGTTCTAGCTAAAGCAATTAGGCAAGAAAAATAAATAAAAGGCATCTAAGTTGGAAAAGAGTAAGTGAAACTCCATTTGCAAATGACCTGAACCTATATTTAGAAAATTCTGAAATATCTATGACAAAGCTATTAGCACTAATAATGAGTTCAAGCAAAGTGGCAGCAACAAAGAGACTAAAATATCGGGGAATTAAGTCAACATTGTTTTCCAATCAAATACTAGAACTGCTGATTGTTTTTACTTGAGACTCTAAACTTATAACAGATTCCTAAGGCAATAAACAATCTGACTCCAGTAGAGAAAGCATATCAGACAGAAAGAAACAAAAGAAAGTGATGTTTATATGGGAATGGGAGAGAGCTATACCATTAAATTTCTTTTCAATATCATAAAAGAATCCTGGAATAAATAATATTCTCAAGATGATTCATATTCTTATTACTGACTCAGTAGCTTATCAAGTAAATGGATAAAGAATATAGATATTTGTCAGATTTTTCATGTTTTATAAGAAATACAGTACTAGAAAATCTCTAAATTTAATAGGAAAGAAAAATAATACAACCTTCATGAATTTTCAATAAACATTTTCTTTTAGAACAGTTTTATATGTCAGAGTTATTGCAAGCATAGTACCAAGTTTCCATATAATTCACATCCAATTTTCCCTATTATCAATTTCTTACTTTAGAGAGGGAACATAATAATTGGGGGGAAAAAAGAGTGTAAGAGAATATAATTGACCTTTATTTTGGAAGTTATAGATTTTTTTATTTAAAAGAAGCCTCACACCTGCATTTAAGAAAAGCATATCTATTGTGTGTTCTAAGAGAGGAGTTTAATTAGAATCCAGTGCTTTGCGTGGAAGAGCTGAGACTTAAGAGAAAGAAGAGGCAATTTATTAAATCTGGATTAATTCAAGAAGCTTAATGTGCCTCAAATCAAGCTGAAGAGATAATATATTAATTCTTTTTATTATGAGACAGGTAACATGGTAAAAGGAAAAGTAATCCATTATGCATAGTTCTGTAATAAGAAAGGTCTACATAAACAAGGTAATTAATGGAAAGCTTCAAGGCAGAAAGTTAGCAACAAGAGAAAAGGAAAGGAATGACTGGAACGATAAAAGTAAATGAAACACTGAAGAAGCTCAGAACCACAGTCCAATTTTTTTTTACCATAATAATTTGAAGAATCTTGTTCATGAAAGATGCAGAAAAAGGCAAAGAGATGGTGAAAAGTAGAAAAAGTATACGTGTTCCTAACATAAGATTAGGTTTGCCAGAATAAATATCTAGAAAAAACAAATAAGTAATTCTAAGGTAAATAGAAAGGATTTAATTTAAAAAAAAAAACAAAAAAAAAACCACACACACACACACAAAGGAACAACTCTTTGGGATAGACAGGAAACTTACAGGATACCCCTAATCTGAGTTGTCTTTCTTAACTACCATAATTTTTTAAGAACAAAGGGTTACAGAGTAATCTTGTATTTCTTATAATAAATATAAGGAAATTTATAGTTGTGTGTGTGTGTGTACATATAACCTACAAATTTCTTATTAACAAACTTGTTACTACTAATCCTGGTTCTATACTTTGCCTTTCTCTGCAAACGGCTTGATGGTGTGTCTTATCCATCAGCAAGGTTATATAGAAAGGCCTTGTTACTAAAAGAAGCTTTACTTTAATCATGCCAACACTTTAATAGGGTAACTATTTCTGATCATAAAATATCTGCTTTTCAATTGCCTCTAATTTGCCTAACACCTTTTTCTGTATTTCTCTATCAGTTACACAAGAATGCAAGGAGTTTGCTTAGCTTTATATTGTGATTCTCAATAATCCTTCCTTTCCTCCCCTTTCTTTGGCATTCCTTTCACTCACCACTCACCAAACATACACACAAACATACACACACACACTCACACACACTCACTCATTCTCTAACTCTATATGATATGCTCCCAGCAAAGTGAGGCTAGGAAGCATTTATTTAGGAGTGGAAGATGAGGAAATATAAATTGAAAATAACCCTCATAAGTACCCTGGGGGAGAGTCTCACTCATCTCTTGCTCCTCCTATTTTGAGCAAGAACAGGTGAATTTCTGTTCATTTACTGAACACCTAATACATGCAACGAAACTTGGGAGATGCAATCCAATAGAATAAGAAGTTATATTTGCAAATAACTACAACAGTAGACAACTTAAATGTTTTAAGATTGTGATAAAAAAAGGCAACTAAGGAAAGGATTGTTAATAAAATTGCATTTAAGCTAAACTTTGAAGGGCATAATTTGTTATGTTTATGAAAGGCTAAGTGAATGTACATTTTAAAATGTATTTAATAGTTATATTGTAAAGATTACTTGTGAGAAGCAAAGACTTCATAATTTTTATTCATAATATGAGATTACTCATATATGGTATCTTCTTAAAGTCAGACTCACCAATAGGCGATATATTCTAGCTCCTTGCAATGATGATAACTTACCAAGTTTTAGAAGTAGGAGGTAACTTACCAAGTTTTAGAAATATGAGGTAAATCTGTCAAAATTACTTGAGGCAACATGCTTCAGTGAGAGAGCTCTTGATAGAGAGATTTAGATACAATTTCATTCCAATTCAGGGTCTGCTATAATCTCAATTATGTGATTCTGCTCAATTTGTTCTTTTAAAATTGAGAAAAAGATTTCACAACCTCTCCCTGCTAACTCACCCTTCCTTCTCAGAGATACCATGAAGGTAAATGTGATTGTACATGACCAAAGATAATTCAAATACACCATCTCATTTATCCTCATAATCTCAGTTACACAGTAACGCTCATAACCTCATTATTTCATACAGGTTAAATGCTATACTTTTGCATTTGAGGCTGCAAGGTAGCCCAGACATGGGCCCTTATAGATTCACATTGTTATAATACATTTTACAGTTATAATTCAGCCCCAAAGTTATCACCACAGGACATATAAATCAAGAAACAAAGAATGAAGATATAATAATAGGGGCCTTCTGTATTCAGTTCCCTTTTTATTTTCTTCAGTTATTTTTGTACACAATCTGAGGTATTTGTGTAACACTGTACGTTTTCAAGGATGACCTTGTATCAACAGAACTGCAAGTTATATTTGCTCTCACTGTCCTGTAAATCAACATTGGGAAATATTATTGAATAAAAATGTTTGCTAAACAAGATGTTATATAAAGGAAACCGGCATCTCTTAGAAATAAATGATTACTAATTCAGTAAAGGGACCATCATTTGCTGAACTATTTTAGCCTTTTTTTACTTTGATTAAAATCTGAAAGTATTTACCATTGGACATACTTCAAATTTAGAACTCAGCTTAATTCCTGCTTTGCTGAAAAAGAATAATTTTGAACCAACTAATGAACTACAGTAATTATCATATTATTTAAGTATTCCCAGGATTTAGGTATTTCCACTGCCTCTACTTAGTAAACATTTTGTGAATGAACGAGGTAGTACTGCCAAATAGTAATGATTCTCTGGCTTTTAAATTAAATCACAGATAAAATTTTGGTGTTGCCTATTTAGAAAGATTTTCCAAACACATAAATAAAAGCCTCTTTAAAGTGTACAATTTCCAGTAACAATGTAATTTCCCTCACATATCTGCCCAGAGTTACTGACAAAAATATTGCAGAAAAATGCTAAATAAAAAACAAATACTTAATATAAACTGGACATAGTATCTCCAGAGATCTCTTGCAAAGAGTAAATGTTCAATAATTATTAGCTCAACTACACTGCATCTATGGAGACAAAGAGGGTCATGATTTTTAAAACATGAAATAATAATAATACTTGAACTCTTTATTCAGATACTCAACAGATGCTTACTTTAAAATCAGCTAAATCTACCAGAACTTCTAAGAAAGGTCCTGACTCAGATAGTGAGGAAAGGCCATGGATGACCATGTGCATAACACAGTGGTTAAGAGATTGGTTTTTGAGTCAGATAGAACTGGGTTGAAATACTGCCTCTGGCATTTACTAACTGTGTAATCTTGAGAAGTTACATAACTGTACTGAACATCAGTTCCCTATGTTTAAAATAACGTGCATACCACTTATTTCATAGTGTTATGTTAATGAAAGCATGAGATGATGTTGAATACCCAGTAATGTTCATTAAGTTATCAATATTATTAATATTATATTTAAGAGAAAGATTATAACTTGAGCATCCCTAACATTATGTAGGTTGGGATTGTGGTTTATGACTCAAGCCTGCATGTACCCTCACATAATCTATAAATTGAATAATCAGAAGCTGACATTAAAGATTTACTAGAAATAAAATAGATATGAGATGATTTCCCCTAGAATTAATTTTAACCTCCTCTATCTGGAAGAATTTGTTTATATTGAGACAATATTTAAAACATTAAATATGTCTCTAATATAGTCTTGGAGACAAAAGCTTGCTTACCTCTTTTATATACCTCAGTCCTCCTTAAGTTGGTGAGAGTTTAGATGGGTGGGAAGGCAAAGAGAGAGATGCCTAGAGTACAAGGTAGTCACTTTGATTATACACTTAAGTATTACACAATTACTTCGTTATTTAATGAGTGATAGACACTAGGTTTAACACTTGTTTAAAATGCAGGGGTATATCCATTCCACCTAGGTAAAGTAAGTTACATTTTATTATGTTTTTTTTTTAATCCCCCTCCCCACCTTGTGGCTTTTTGTGTGCTGTCTGCTCTCTGTGTCCATTCGCTGTGCGCTCTTCTGTGTTTTTGCTTGTCTCCCTTTTTGTTGTTGTTGTTGTTATTGTTGCGTCACCTTGCTGAGTCGGCGCTCTGCAGCGTCAGGAGACCGGGCCGCCCTCCACAGTATGCCGGCAAGCCTGCCTTCACAGGGGTAGCCTGGGACGCCAACCCAGGACCTCCCATATGGTAGATGGGAGCCCAACTGCTTGCACCACAGCTGCTTCCCTATTATGGTATTTGTTTTAATCACAAAACTAAACAGTTTTTAAATTTGTTTGTTTAAAAAGATTTATAACATCTAGCTTTGTGTTGGTAATGAAGATTCATAATAGTGTGGTGAAAGCAATTCAATTGTATTGGAAACAATATGATTTTATTTTTCTAAAATTATTTTCAAGACCAAAGCAGAAAAGGTAATGAAGCAAATTAAAATGTGGTAATTAAAATGAAGACTCTGGGCATAGTTAATAACCATGAAAGAAGTCAGAAAGCATTCTCATTTTTAAAGCAAAGACTGGAAATTATTGTCTTGTAACATATTAAGCAAGAATATTTGCAAAGCAAATTTAAGATATTATCAAGGTATTCTTTCCACCCTGCTAGCAAAGAACAATCTGTGGCAAGTAGCAAGGGCAACAAATTAACTTAGACCCAACTAGGCTACCAAGTACTTTGGAAAATCAATTTCCTTGTGAGTATTTTGTAAAATTTAAGTATGGAAACTTAATGGAGAAAAGATACCAAGATATATAGTTTATAGGCTATTATCCTAATAGACTGCAGCAAAGACAAATTGCCACTTTACAGTTATAGAGGAGGAAAGCTTATCATGGTTAAGTAAAGCAACAACTGGCTTATGTTAAGTATAGTTTTAAAACTTAGGCTCTTTGCCTAAGAAACTCTACTGAATGCTTTAAAAACATTTTTAAGAAGACGGAAATTCTATGAATCCAGTAGAAAGCAAAAAACAAACGTGGGGCATTTCATCTAGTGAGGGTTCAAGACAGTTTTCAGTCATCCCTGCATATTTCCTCTAGAAACCCCCCATCTCAGATCCAAGAGACCTGTATATGAGAATGACCTAGGTAATATTTTCTGCCACCTTAAGCACCACAAAGGAAAGGCAGAGGATAAAAGAAATGCATTGTCTTGATTCTTTCATTTAAGAACACAGTATGAACAAAATCCCCTCCAAAGATATATAGGAAGAAAAGTTTAGTTACATCAGGAGCCAGAGTTTGCCAATCCTACATAAATGCACAGAAGACATTTCTCAACTACCTTCAACTTTTCTCAGTAAATTTATGCTACTCGATCCCAGGTTTCAGAACCTGCTTAACTGGTGAAGTTAACAATAACATGCTAATGAAATTAAGGCTGAATTTCAGAAAGGTTCTGTATCATCATTTTACTTAATAGGATTCATTACTTAATAGGATTCATTTTACTTAAACTGAAACAAAGGGGAAGGATATGGCAGCTATTCTTAAAACAAAAATAATAAAACAGGGTGGATAAGAAGGAAGAAGAAAGGGAAGGAAGCTGGTGAATAGTCTTATTTTATAGGATCAAAAAATGAAGCAGATAACAGATAAAAAGTGAAACAATGGTTGACAGTTTGTCCTGGGCTTATAAAGCAAAGGGTGCCACTGATTTTTTTCTTTTCTTTTTTTAAATTTTTATAAGCCAAGTAACTTGCACTGGTTTTGCTAGGTTTTTTTTCATTCCGCAACGTGCCATTCTTCTGGGTAGTACTAATTCTCATTGCACTTTGTATTCACTGCTTTTAAATCAAACCACCAGCAATAATTAAACCAGAAATTAAATCTGGCTTCCTCTTCTCCTGGATAGAGGCTTTGTCCCATCTCTCCATGCAGCCAACCATACACAAGAATTCACTATCACCTGACCATAAGTTTCTTTGGAATCCCAAGTTTTTGGTATTTTTTCCTTAATTAAAAAAAAAAAAAGCATAAAAAGATCTCTTAAGGGCTATCCCTTTCATAGTCACATTCTTCCCCAAAGTTTATCCTTGGCAATCATTGCTCTCTATCACCCAAATTTTGACGTTTTGAGAGTGTTATAGAAATGGTTCGGACAATATTTAATCTTTTGAGACTGGTTTTTTGTCACTTAGCATAATATTTTGGAGATCCACCCAAGGTTTTTTGTGTATCAGTAGTTTATTCCTTTTTATTTTTATGTCATTTTTATTTTTATTTTATTGCCTTTTTTAAAAAGATACATAGATCATAAAAAATATTACATTAAAAAAAATGAGGTTCCCATATACCACACACCCCATCCCACTTCTCCCACATCAACAACCTCTTTCATCAGTGTGACACATTCATTGCATTTGGTGAATACATTTTGGAGCACTGCTGCACCACATGCATTATAGTTTACATTGTACTTTACACTCTCCCCCAGTACATTCAGAGGGTTATGGTAGGATATATAATTTCCAGCATGTCCCTGCAATATTATTCATAAAGGACAGTTAGGTTGTTTCCAGTATTTGGTCATTACAAATTAAGTATTAAATTAAGCTATGTAAATGAGTGCACAGGTTTTTATGTGGACATTAGTTTTCATGTCTCCAGGACTTATAGAGACCACTGGGTCATACGGCAAGTGTATGGTTAACTTTATAAGATAAACTGCAAAAGAGTTTTCCAGAATGGCTGTACCATTTTACATATAAGAGAATTGATGCTCCACATTCTCGATGTTTTTAAGTTCAGCCATTCTGATAGGTCTGTACTTATATTTCATCATGTCTTTAAGTTGCATTTCCCTGATAACTAATGTTATTGAACATCTTTTCATGTGCTTATTTGCCATCCAAATATCCTTTTAGGTAAACCGCCTATTCAACACTTTCCCCACTTTCTAATTGTATTGTTTCCTATGGCTAAGAGAGTTCTTTATACATTCTGAATAGAAGTCCTTTTCAGATATGTGATTTGCAAAAATTTTTCCCCAGTCTATGGCTTGTCTTTTCATCCTATTAACAAGCTCATTTACAGAAAGTTTTAAATTTTGATAAAGTTGAATTTTTTTTCTTTTATGGATCTTTCTTTTGTTGTAAAAAATTTTTTGCCTGGGTCACAAAATTGATTCCAGTGTTTTCTTCTAAAAGATTTACAGTTTTATGTGTCACATTTATGTGATGCATTTTGAGTTAATTTTATATAAAGTATGAGGTTTAGGTCATGGTTTACTTTTTAGTCTATGGGGTTGTTGCAACTGTTCCAACATCATTTATTGAAAAGACTATTCATCCTCTATTCAAGTGCTTTTGCACCTTCATAAAAAATCAGCTGGGGCACTATATACCCCAAATAATTGAAAATTGGTACTCAAATACACATATATGCACATTCATAGCAGCACTATTCACAGTAGTCAAAGAAGTGGAAAGAGCTCAAATTTCCATCAACAAATGAATGGATAAACAAATTGTGGTATAAACACACAAAGGACTATTGTTCAGCCTTAAAAAGGAATGCAGTACTGATACATGCCGTAAATTACTACATTAAATAAGAGTGATGACATCAAACATCCTTGCCTTATTCCAGAATTTAGTGGGAAAGCATTTGATCTTTCACCATTAAGTATGATGTTACCACTACATCATTTGTAGATGATCTTTATAAGACTGATGATCAGATGGCCTTCTATTCCTAGTTTGGTGAGAGTTTTGTCATAAATGAATGTTGGATTTTACTGCACTAGGTGATGATAACACTTTTCTTCTTTAAACTGTTAAAATGGTAGATTATATTGACTATATTGATTATATTGACTGGTTTTTTAATAAACAGCTTTGCATTCTTGGAATAAACCCCACTTTTTCGTGGTTTAGTATCAATTTTTAATAAACATGTTCTGGAATCAATTTGTTAATATATTTTTGAGGATTTCTGAGACCATGCTCATGAGGGAAAGTAGTTGTAATTTTTTATTTTTATTTTTTTAAAAGATACATAGATCACAGAAAATGTTACATTAAAAAATATAAGAGGTTCCCATATACCCCACTCCCTGCATATCCCACTTCTCCCACATCAACAACTTCTTTCATTAGTGTGGTACATTTACTGCATTTAATGAATACATTTTGGAGCACTGCTACACAGCACGGATTAGAGTTTACACTCTCTCCCAGTCCATTCAGTGGCTTATGGTAGGATATATAATGTCCTGCATCTGTCCCTGCAATATCATTCAGGACAACTCTTAAGTCCTGAAAATGCCCCTATATCATACCTCTTTTTCCCCTCTTCCTGCCTTCAGCAACTCCTGTGGCCACCATCTCCACATCAATAATACAATTTCTTCCATCGCTAGAGTCACAATAACTCTATAGTAGAATATCAGCAAATCCACTCTAACCCATATTTTATTCCTCCATGCTGAGGACCCTGGGATGGCGAGGCCCATTCCATCTCTAAATTGAGAGGAGGCTTAGATCCCACATGGCTGATGGATGGGATTCTCCTGCTTGCAGTTGTAGACTCTCTCGGTTCCTTGGTGTGGTGGCTGACCATCCTCACCTCCTTGTTAGCTGACCAGATAAGTCCAATGAACTGGAGAGTAAGTGCTGCAACTCTGTTGAGGCTCAGGGCCCAGCTGGCACATGGACAGTCCAGAGATTCAAGTCTCCTGGGCATACACCAACCCAAGCACCAATCACAGGTTCAGTAAAAGTGACAGAAGAGGCAAATGTAGAGAAGTCACATCTGAGTCCAACTCCATCAACTCAGGAGCACAAATTCCAAAGTAGGGCCCACTGGCAAGGCACTGAACTCCAGAGCCATCTGCCATGACTGTAAGACCTTGGTGTCTCCATAGCCCTCAGGAGCATCACTACCTGGGGTTGTATCTACTTTGGTTGTTTCTGAGATCCTGTTGCGATGTGCATAAGCGCGACCCCTCAGATGAGCTCCCGACTCATTTTGAAGTCTTTTAGCCATATAAACTCATCTGTCTTTACCATTTTCCCCTTTTATTCAAGGTGTTTTTCTAGTTACATCACCAGCCAGTGCTTGGTAGTAATCCCTTGACGCCAGGGAGGCTCATCCCTGGTAGTCATGTCCCATGTTGGGGGGAAGGTAATGCATTTATATGCTGGGTTTGGCTTAGAGAGTGGCCACATTTGAACAACATGGAGGCTCTCTTAGGAGACAACTCTTAGGTACCCTGCAGCTCTAGGCCAAGTTGAAATTTCATGCACACAGGCTCACAAGCATAGTCATCAGTATCAAGGGCCCACAATGAGATACTATCTTACACCCATTAGACTGGCAGCTATTAAAAAAACAGAGGACTACAAGTTTTGGAGAGGATATGGAGGAATGGGAACCCTCGTCCACTGCTGGTGGGAATGTAGAAGGATTCAGTCATTGTGGAGGACAGTTGGGCAGTTCCTCAAAAAACTAGCTCTAGATTTGCCATATGACCCAGCAATTCCACTGCTGGGTGTATACCCAGAATTGAAAACAAGGACATGAACACTAATGGTCAGAGTGGCATTATTCACTATTGTCAAAAGTTGGAATCAACCCAAATGCCCATCAAAAGATGAATGGATAAACAAAATGTGGTATACACATACAATGGAATACTACTCAGCTGTAAGAAGGAATACAGTACTAACACACGGGATAACATGGATGAATCTTGAGGCCCTTGTGTTGACTGAAGCAAGCCAGGCATTGAAGGACAAATACTACATGACCTCTCTGATATGAGTTAAACAAATCAACCTGTCTAGGAGAGGTAAAGACTGGAAGAGAGGCTTACAAGAAATAGGTGGGGGAGAAAGGGAAAGGTTTTGAGCCAAAGCCCACACAGGCAAAATCTATGATAAAGTGGAGGTGTGCAGTTAAGAGATAGGACAGTGGTATAGGGATACTATTGAGTTGGACTTTGCAGGCTTGAGGGGGGTTAGGGTTGGGAGGATGGGTCAGATGGTCCATGGAATTGGGGGAAGGGTTTGGGGGGAGCAGGTGAACACGAGAGTTTGTCAGATACATGGCTGAAACTATAATGTTGAAAAAACTCTTTAGAAAATATAATAAGGAAGGGTTACTAGTTTAAGGTGTTTGACGGGGTGCATCTGGCACAGGGTGTACCTGAGACAGGATTCTAGGGAGTGTGTGAGTGCTAATCTTGTCATAGTGTGTTATATCAGTAGGTGGAGACCCATACAATGAGTGGGCAGGTGTTGTACCCCCATCCTGGGGAGTCCTGATGTTCTCTAACAGAGGGGAGGCTGTCTCTTGAGAGCATCGGTGGTTTCCAATGGGGAAGGACAGACTAGTGTGTCAAGCCCTCAGCACTGTTGCAAGTATCTATGAATTCTGTCCTTCAAGCAGTAAAGCTTGGGTATCACTGTGGGCCCTGAGGGGAGGGGGAAAGAGGAATAGAGTAGATGGAAGAGGAGGTCATTGGGGGGCAATGGAAGTGTTCTGTATGATACAGGCCATGTTAAATTTCACCAAAAATTTATAAATGTGTATAGTCTAAAATGTAAACCATAATGTAACAAAAAATTTATAAAAGTGTACAGTCTAAAATGTAAATCATAACGTAAACCATGGTTGGTAGCTATGTTTCAATATTTATACCTCCGTTATAGCAAATGTAACATCCACATGTAAAAAGATTGCTGCTGGGGAAGGAGGAAGTGGGGGAGGATGTTGGGTATGTGAGAGTCCCCTATATTCTACATGTGACTTTACTGTGACCTAAAACTTTTTGAAGACATAATAAAAATAAAAAAGATTTAAGATACTGAAGAAGAAATGGAAGAGATTGCCTTGCCACTGCACATACAGGACAACACCTATTACAGTGATGAATGGCAAAATGTCAAAAAAATTTCTTTTTGATATTTTTCATTTTTTTAATACCCCAATTTACTTTTTAGTTTAGTTTTTCTAGATTATTATGTATTTTATTTCTAATCTCTAAACCTATCATTACTATTTCATTTCCCTATTAACTGCACTTGGCAATATATTAGGGTTCATTTTTTAAGACGTTTTGGATCACGGCGGGGTTTAACTATGGCAGGAGAGGCACATTGGTGTGGGGTGTCATTGCTGGGGGATGCATAGTTGGGAGGGAGTTCGCTAGGACATGCATATAGGGTACACAGATACTTTTGGGGGGTATTGACATAGTGGGTAGAGTTTCACACAATAACTGAGGGAGTGCTGAGTTCCCATCCTGGGGAGCTCTGTTGTATCCCCCAATGAACAGCAACAATCCCCCAAATGCAAGGGCAAAGACCAGTGAAGAAGGATGGTCCAATGATGGGCCTTTGATACTGTAGTTGTCTTTTATTGTACTATCTTTGTCTGGTTTTGATATCAGGTTAATGCTGGTCTCATAAAATGAGTTGGAAAGTGTTCCCTTCTATTATTTGGAAGAGATTGTGTAGAATTGGTGTTACTTATTTTTCAAATGTTTGGGAGAAATATTAATTTTCTGTTGCTATGTTATATAAAATTATTCTATTGTTATGTAAAATTAACACAATAATTTGGGTAAAAAGATTAGCATTATTAGTTGCCTAAAACAACACATATTTATTAGAATCTAATTGTTTCTGTGGTTCAGAAGTCCAGACACGGCTTTACAGGGTCCTCTGCTTAGGGTCTCACAAAGCTCCAGTGAAAGTGTTGGCCACATTGTTTTCACCTGGAGGTTTAAATGGGGAAGAACCAACCATATTGCTGGCAGAATTCATTTCCTTGCACCTATGGAACCAAGGTCCCTGGCCCCATGCTGGCTATCAAGCAGAGGTGCTACCAGCTGCTAGAGGTTGCCCTCAGCTCCTTGCCATCTGTGTTTCCCAGCATAGCTGCTCATTTCACCATCAGTAAGAAAAGTTTCTAGAGTGAGTCTGCTAGCAAGATGGAATCCTTATATAATATAACATAATCATAAGAGGGACATACCATCACCTTTGCCACATCCTACTGAATAGAAGCAAGTCACAGGTCATACCCAAAGGGAGATAATTACCCAAACACATGAATACCAGGCAAGGATCACGACATATATAGGTATAGAGTGGAGGTGGCATTGTGATACAAACATCTCCTATGGCACCCAGCAAGGTAAGCTGGAGATCATGAGAAGTGGAGGAATCAGTTCTCAATGAGGTCTATTCAAAATAGAAGTTCTCGGGAAACGGACTTTGGCCCAGTGGTTAGGGCGTTCGTCTACCATATGGGAGGTCCGCGGTTCAAACCCCGGGCCTCCTTGACCCATGTGGAGCTGGCCATGCACAGTGCTGATGCGCGCAAGGAGTGCCGTGCCACGCAAGGGTGTCCCCCACGTGGGGGAGCCCCACGCACAAGGAGTGCGCCCGTGAGGAGAGCCGCCCAGCGTGAAAAAGAAAGAGCAGCCTGCCCAGGAATGGCGCCGCCCACACTTCCCGTGCCGCTGACGACAACAGAAGCGGACAAAGAAACAAGACGCAGCAAATAGACACCAAGAACAGACAACCAGGGGAGGGGGGAAAATTAAATAAATAAAATAAATCTTTAAAAAAAAAAAACAAAAAAAAAAAACAAAATAGAAGTTCTCTTTTGTCATTAATATCTCCAAAAAATGCAGTGTATGCAATTAAAAATATAACAGAAAGTATGTACCACACTTTCCATACTTTTTTTGAGATGCATATGAAATAGAATTTATCCACATTCCTATGTTTGTAGGGCACAAGTTTTTAAGCAGCACTACTAACATACCATATATCTGTATGAGAAGTTGCAAATTTCATGCATCAAAATATCAATAATTTTTTAGAAATCCTTTTTGATCAATAATGATGAAGTAAAGAATTATTCACAGGCACATGTGTATATATATATATATATATGTTTGTGTATGTGCAGTTTTTGTATGTCAGTTATAGCACAATAAAACTGTAAAAAGGGGAAAAGAAAATGAACTAAATATAAGAGAAACTACTGCCACACAATGAAAAAACTATCTTGGAGTTTTTAAGTTATTAGTAAGCCTTGATTTTTGTGTAAAACATCTAGATTTTGTTTGTTTCAAATTCCTTCCTGTAATCAATTTAGGCTGTTTTTTTATTCATTCATTCAAAAATATTTATGGAACAATTATGAATATGCAAGCACTGTTCCACGTTCTGGAGCACAGAGTATTTTGGTGGAAAAATGTTCAAAGCTGAATGCAGTGCTTTATCAATAAGAGATTATAGACACCATCAACTATTCTTCAAAGTTCTAGCCTTCAAATTATCTAAGGTGAGGAAGCAGATGTGGCTCAAGAGACTGGGCTCCCATCTACCATACAGAGAGAGCAGGTTTGGTCCCTGGTGAAAGTGAGCTGGCCCGCATAGAGCAGAGCTGGCCCTGTGTGGCAAGCTGACACAACAAAATGCTGCAACAAAAAAGAGACAAAGAGGAAGGACAATGAGAGACACAACAGACCAGGGAGCTGAAGTGGCTCAAGAGATTGAGTGCCTCTCTCCCACGTAGGAGGTCTGAGATTCAGTTCCCAGTACCTCCTAAAGAGAAGACAGGTGGACACAGGAGAATGCGCAGCGAGTGGAGACAGAGAGCAGACGCAAGTGCAGGTGGCAAGGGAGAGGGGGATAAGTAAAATAAAATAAAATAAAATAAAATAAAATAAATCTTTTTAAAAAAATTAAACAAGGTATACACAAGTAAAAACTACTGACATCTACTTTTTGTATGATGCCCAACAAAACTGAAGTTCAAATTATCATCATCTATGAAATGAAGACATTAAGCAACAATTCCATTAAAAGTACGTTTCAAAATATTTAACTTTGTGCTTTGTTAAGAATGTTAAATAGTTAAGAGAAATAGAAACTGTTAGTTGGATTAATGAAACAAACAAAAAAATCTGTATGATAATCTGAATTTTTCTTAGAGTAAAATTGACTGTTATTTACCCTCTGCTTTTTCACTTAAGATGATGCCTATTACTCCCTTCTTTTCTTCTTAGATCCATTGATCTAGTCCTTTGTTTTATTATCTTCATCTTAATTTTACCTTTGCTTTTACATCTCTCATCCTTCTAAGTTTTTCTTTAATAGTTTTATTTTCAGAAGAAGTCAGGTCAAATTAATATTTCCTCTGACTCTTTGCCCCTCTTATTCTCCCATTTCAGTAAGGAAAAAGATACACAGAACTTATAATCAAGCTGTTCCTGTGATGGTTATGAAACTCATTTTTCAAATGGCACATTAAAATGTATTTAGCAATCAAGAAAATCACATCAAGTGGTTATGTGATGATCTTAAAGAATTCTTCTTAATTTGCTTAGGTGTAATAATAGTATGTGGATATGTTTTGTAAATATTTACAAATATAATGATAAAATACCTGAGGTTTGCTTCAAAATGATTCTGACACTGGTTAGGTATGGATTCCAACATAGATGAAACATAACTGACCGTGAATTGACAATTCCTAAAGCTGGGTGATGGGTACATAGGGTTCACTATGCTTTCTACTTTCATTTATGCTTGAAGTTTATTGTAATAAGTTTAAAAAAAAAAGAGAAGAAGAAGAAGTGATGACAGAGGGAGCTTATAGGAAAATTTAGTGTAATAGAGATATGGGAAATAGTAGAAAGACCCAAAGAAAGAGTCAAAAATATAAGCATCGACACTAAGAAATGTTGGGATTTAAAAATTGCATGTGTTTGTGTCTGGATTTGAGGAAATGTTTTGTTTTGTTTTTATCCCAAAAAAGCTTCATATTTTTAAATTTCGCTTTCTTACTCTCTGCTTGTGCTTTCAACACATTCACAATGATTTGTTTAATAGCCTCATTAATGTGTTCCTAGTGGGACCTGGTCCCTTTCTATACCAAAAAATTATTCATAGTTACTGGAATCAATATAGATAAAGAACAATTTTCTCTCCATTTCTCCAATCAGACTTTTGTTTTTGAATGGAAGAAACAATTTCTACCCTCATTTAAAAGTTGAAACCGTTGTTTTCCATTTTTACATCTTTCCGTTCTTCAACTCTCTAAGAGAAAAATACTTACTAATTTCTATTGAAAACATAAACAAACAAAAACAAACTCTCCAATAGTAAAAATAAATAATTTACTATTGCTTCTTACATATTTTATATATAGATTCCACAGGAAATTGACTCAGTTTTGCTTAAAATACCAACTTTGGGATTTAGTAAGAAAAAAACCTATCATCCAGTACCAGAAGATAGTTTCAAATTAAAATGGTAAATGTCTTTCACCAGAAGTTATCTGCTCTAACCAGAAGCTCTTGTTAATAGAGCTGCCTACTTCCAACTGCTCCATGCAAGTTTAGAAATAAGGATTGAGTTACACAGATCAGATCTCTTTCACTGTTTAATATGAGCTGACTAGAAATTACACCATAAATTCTAAATAACCGTAACAATGAGAATCTTTTCCATGCAAAAACGACTTAAAAGTCTAGGAAAATGACTTAAATTAATTATGGTGAAGTCCTGACTCATAATGAAAATCTTATCATTATGCAGTTTTTAAATGAAGCTGAAGTCACTATTAGAAACTAGAAAAAGTTAAACAATAGCACTTTCTCAATCTGTTATTTATATAGCACAAGAATAAAAATCAGCACAGGATGACATTTAAAACAACCCAATGTTCAGTTTATGGATGAAGAACTTTCTAAGTAAATATATAAAAGAATGCCTAAGACCCCATAGTAGATTTGCTTGATAGATTCTACTTGAGCATATTAGCATACCTGGGTTGTTGTCAAATCAGATAATTATAATCTTTTCATCAGTGTAGTCTTTGAATACCATTCCATAGGGCCTCAACAATAGAGAGAAAATTAGTTTAATTAGGTTAACCATGGACTTTGTTCCATTGAAGTCCAGTTGCCAAAAGTTCCTTAGTATTTGTAGGCATCGCCTATGAAATAATGCAGTAAAATTGCTCCTTCCACAAAAAAATAAGGTATAAGATGACAGAATGGAATCTTCAAATTGAGACCAAACTTCATTGTCATAACTGAACAATATGACTATAACTTCAGCAAGATTTTCAGGTGACACAGTATTTGCTCAATTTAAAGGACTAGAAAATTATAGAAAGGCTTACATTCAAAATGAACCCTGTTATGGATTTTAAAAGGAGCTTAATTTAGGCTGTTTTCTTTGTACTGAGTTTTGTATTGCACTTTGAGCAAATCAGGATTTAATAAATTCTTGTTGATGATAATGAGAACTCATGATAAATTTCATCAGTACTAGTAAAAATCTCGTAAAACTGAAAATGTTTTTAACTTCTCTATTAAGGAGGGTTCTCAAGGGAAACAATCTACAGAATAGATGTATATC
The DNA here is from genome assembly GCF_030445035.2 of Dasypus novemcinctus. NCBI lineage: Eukaryota > Metazoa > Chordata > Mammalia > Cingulata > Dasypodidae > Dasypus > Dasypus novemcinctus. Next base: position 44,637,497 of record NC_080675.1, read on the forward strand.
AAAGTATATATTACATAAATATCAGATATTTTATATTGGATCATGTGACCATGGGAACAGGCAAGTGTAAATTCCATAGGGCAGACAAGAAGCTAGGAACTGCGATAAAGGATTTCGATTTATTTCCTAGGAAAAGCTGGCTGATTGAAATGGAGATGGAAATTCTCCCTTCTTGCTGTTGAAATAATCACTTTTCCTTTTAAAGCCTTCAACTGACTGAATGAGATTTCTGTCTTTGTCAAGGCAATCTCCTCAGTTAAATGTAGGTGTAATCAGCCACAATGCAGTCAACTTACCTATAATTTGAATCCACAAAATATCCTTACAATAACAATTAGGACTGTATCTGCTTGACCAAACAACTGGTCACCATAATGTGGCTAGGTTGAAACATGAACTTAACCTTCATAATCAGTGGTTGCTAAACCAATCACTAAAGGTAAGTTTTCAAATTATATTAATTATTTATTAGGAATATAATAATGCATGTAAATTACTAAAATCTGCCAAAAAACTTAAAATATTAAAAAACATTTGTTTTTACTGTATATTTCCCTAATATATACTATTCAGGGGCAAATTACTATAAACTTTTATGTCTCTCCTACCTTTCAAAAGATCTCTAAATGTATTATCAAGATGAACTCATTTCATCTATTCTCTTACATAGCAAATGTTATCATAATATTATTAGGCCATAATATTTATATGATTGACCCAGGCATTTACCAGTAGGCCCAGGAAGTACGAATGAAAATATTCATTACAAAGTTATAATCCATAATTTTAAGATCAAAATTATACTTTAAAAATAGTTACTGCTATAAGATTGGGTGAAAAGATAGAGAAGAGCCCAAAAGGAACTTGACTATTCACTCAATGAATTGCTTAGTTGAGTAAAATCATGTGGCCAAACTATGAAAAAGCCATAAACATTCAGTATATTAGGAACTCACAACTCTGAACAGAAATGGCTGATGGACTAAACAAGAAGAAGATCCTCAAATCTCCATTTAAGTTACATGAACTGCTTATTTTTAAGTATAGGTATCAAAGCTGCTTTTTTAAAAAAATCTGTATCCTTTTTTAGCTTTATTTCCTAGAATTCTTTTCATTTCTGTTGAAGTCTGTTTCTTGACAGCCTTTTTACATTAATATTTCAATTAATTCAATCGTATGAGGAGGAATACCAATAGACCTTGATTTACACAAAAAGTGGTAATGAGAAAAACTTAAGTCACCTCTTTACCTGTATAAGTAGATAATTACCTCAGCTCTTCTGATTAAACTGATAAATCCACTTAGTTGAACTAGTGACAAATCATTCTTTTTAAAGTAACTGCTGTGCCTAAAAATGCACTGATAATAAAAATTCTAGTCAGAGTAAACATTTCTTCTAAATATATGTTTAATTTAGATAGAATGGGGGAAGAGATTCTTGTTCACCTCCTTCTAGAGAAGAAGCAGACATTTTTAATTTATAACAAATAATACATTAAAAATATAGTTCCTGGGGGGAGAGGCAAGATGGTTGCTGAGTAAGGAGCTCCAAGAGTCATTTTGTTCTAAAGGGCAGTTAGTAATCACCCAGAGCTATTTAAAGCACCTGTTTGGGGGGCCCAGGGAACCATAAAAACATCCTAAAACATCCTTGAAAGAAGGGAAGGAGGAAACTGCCCATCTGCAGTGAAGTTGCATGAGTACATCACTCCACACAGTGGACGCTGGTGCCCATCCTCCACAGGCGGCACAAGCTGCCTTGGAGCTATACTGTGGGTGGAGGTGGAAGCTCTATTTCCCTAAAGCAGGGGAGGAAGAGATTGTTGGTCACCAACTTCAGCTACCAATTAGTAAATTCAGCTGGCTAAAGTATAATTCTAATAACAGATAAAGTCTGAACCTGTCCCAAGTTGGAAAGAGGCCAGAAGCCACCATTTTAACTCCACCTCTGGCATGAGAGGAGGAAGCAGGGCTGATTGAAAATCACAGTAACGGGAAGTACCAGTTTCTTCCCACCCAGGTTGGATTGCAGCGCTAGCCTACCCTACCTCTGGCAGAGAGGAAGCTCGTAGGACCTTCCAGCACAGACTACATAGTTGGACACCTGGGGCTCCATCCCCACACTCCAATAGGATAGGAGAGGAGCTGGGCTTCCTTAGCCTCCCTAGGGAACTGCAGGCACTTTTGGCCCACACAAACTGGTTTGTTGAGCACCTTCAATTCCATCTCCACCCCTGCCCTGCCCTGCCCCCCATAGGGCAGGAGGGGGCTACTGTTTCCACAGCCTGTCAGGGTAACTGCATGCACTTTTAGCCTGCATGAACTCAACTGTTGGGAACCTCTGGCTCTACCCAGTGTGTTTCCTTAGCATCTCCAGCATCTCTACCCACCACCAGTGGGTGGTGTTTCCCTAGCATCTCCAGGTAACTGCACATCCTTTTGGCCCACACCGACTGAATAGGAAGACACCTGTACTTCATCCCTGCCCTAAAGTAGGATAAAAGGGGAGCTGTGTTTCCTCAGCCTTTCTGGGAAGTGGCAGGCATTTTTGGCCTGCACGGACTGGACTGGTGGGTAACTTATAAATCCACCCCCAGCCCCAATACAATACAAGGGGGCTGGTGTTTCCTCAGCCTTTCTAGGTAAAGGCCAGCACTCTTGGCCTGCATGGACTGGACTGTTGGGTGCCTGTGGATCCACCCTGACCTCCTAATAGGATAGGAGGGGCCTGGTGACTCCTCAGTCTCTCTGGGCAATGGCAGGTACTTTAGGCCTACAGAAACTGAACTGTTGGGCACCTGTGGATCTACACTTAACCCCCAACTGGATAGGAGGGGTCTGTTTTTTCCTCAGCCTCTCTGGGCAACAGCAGGCACTCTGGCCTACAAGGACTGAACTGTTGGACAGCTGTGGTTCCATTGCTGCCCCCTAAAGGGCAAAAGGGATAGTACTCCCTCAATCTCTCAGGGCAACTGCAGGTACATTCAACCCACACAGATTAGATTTTTGGGCACTCCAAAGGGTACATCCCCTTTCCTGGCAGGGGAGGAGAGGAGCTGCCGCTATGTCAATCCACCTGGACAACCAGTCATTTTGGAGTAGCACAACACAGATGGTTGCCCAACCTACATCGTCATCCCTGCTCCAGGGAGGGGAGAAAGGGCATGTAGCTTCATCAGTCTCTCTGGGCAGCTACAAATGGTCTTGGCCTGCATTAAGATGATGTGGCCCAGTCAAAGGAACAAGATAACCCTCAGGTGACATAAAGAAATTGAGACAACTAATCATAGATGTTCAAATAAATCTCCTTAATGAATACAATGAGATGGATAAAGAGATTAAGGATATTAAAAAGACACTATGTGAGCATAAAGAAGAATTTAAAAGCATACACAGAAAAACAGCAGAGCTTATGGGAAGAAAAGGCACAATAAATGAAATGAAAAATACACTGGAGGCATGTAACAGCAGATTTGAGGGAGAAGAAAGGATTGGTAAGCTTGAAGACATGACCTCCAAAAGCAAACATACAAATGAACAGATGAAGAAAAGAATGGAAAAATTTGAACAGGGTCTCAGGGAACTAAATGACAGCAAGAGATGTGCAAACATAAGTGTCATGAGTGTCCCAAAAGGAGAAAAGAAGGGAAAAGGGCAGAAGGATTATCTGAAGAAATAATAGTAGAAAATTTCCCAACCCTATCAAGGGACATAGATATTCAGGTCCAAGAAGCACAACATACTCCCATCCAAATAAATCTGAATAGACCAACTCCAAGACACATACTAATCAGGATGTCAATTGCCAAAGACAAAGAGAGAATTCTGAGAGCAGCAAGAGAAAAGCAATGCATAACATATAAGGGATACCCAATAAAATTCAGTGCAGATTTCTCATCAGAAAGCATGGAAGCAAGAAATCAGTGGTATATTTAAGATACTACAAGAGAAAAATTGCCAGCCAAGAATCTTATATCCAGGAAGCCTGTCTTTCAAAAATGAGGGTGAGTTTAGAATATTCACAGATAAACAGAAACTGAGCGAGTTTATAAACAAGAGACTGTCTCTGCAGGAAACACTAGAGAGTGCTACAGCCTGAAAAGAAAATATGAGAAAGAGGCTTAGAAGAGAGTCTGGAAATGAAGATTATATCAGTAAAAGTAAATAAAAGTGTCAAAAGAGTGGTGAAAATAAAATATGACAGATAGATAAAACCTAAAGGTAAAAATGCTTTCTTTACAATAATAGCATTGAATGTTAATGCACTGAACTCTCCCATAAAGAGACACAGGCGGCAGTGCTCCAAAATGTATTCACCAAATGCAATGAATGTGCCACACTGATGAAAGAATTTGGTGATGTGGGGGGATAGGGAGTGGGGGTATATGGGATCCTCTTATATTTTTTAATGTAACATTTTGTATGATCTATGTATCTTTAAAAAATTTTTTTAAATTTATTTTTAAAAAAAGACAGACGGGAAGCAGCTGTCGCTCAAGCAATTGAGCTCCCATTTACCATATGGAGGAACCAGGTTCAATCCCTGAGATCTCCCAGTAAAAAAAGAAGAAAAAAAAAAAAGGTGTCCCAGACCTGCACAGAAAGGTGCAGGCCCTCATGCAGCAAAGCAACACACCAAAAGGACGATTATGCAGCCAGATTAAAAAAAAAAGAAAAAAGATGGGCAGAATGGATAAGAAAAAAGGAGCCATCTATATGCTGTCTACAAGACCTTAGACCCAAGGATACCAATAGATTGAAAGTGAAAGACTGGAAAAAAGATATTCCATGCATGCAGTAACCAAAAAAAAGCTTGAGTAGCTATACTTATATTGGATGAAACAGACTATAAAGCAAAGCTGTTATCAGAGACAAGGAAGGATACTATATATTAATAAAAGGGGCAATTCACAAGGAAGAAATAACAATCATAAATGTAAATGCACCTAACTAGGATGCCCTAAGATACATGAGGCAAACACTGGCAAAACTGAAGGGAGAAATAGATGTCTCTACCATAATAGTTGGAGACTTCAATATATCACTTTCAGCATTGAACAGAACATCTGGGAAGAAGTTTAATAAACAGAGCTTGATTAATATGATAAATGCACTAAACCTAATAGACATGTATAGATCACTGTAGCAGTTTGATATAATCGATGAATTCCAAAAAGAAATACTGGATTATGCTTGTAATCTGATCTGTCCCTGGGCATGACTGAATTATATTAGGGCGTTGACTCCCTGCCCCTTGATGGATGGGAACTCACAGATAAAAGGCATGGCAAAGGACAGAGTTAGGGACTTGTAATATTAGAGTTTTGATTTTGGAGTTTGATGCTGAAGAATTAAACTGGAGCCCTGGGAAGTCAGCACACAGAGGAAAGAGAAGCCAGCCCCAGGAAGGAAGAAACCTTGAAACTAGAGTAAACCAAGCCCAGGAATGTAGGAACCCAGGAAGCCTGAACCTTTGCAGATGTCAGCAGCCATCTTGCTCCAAATAGACACTGGTCAGGGAAGTAACTTATGCTTTATGGCCTGGTATCTGTAAGCTCCTACCCCAAATAAATACTTTTATAAAAACCAATTTCTGGTATTTTGCATCAGCACCCCTTTGGCTGACTAATACAATCACTGTACTCCAAAACAGCAGGATACACATTCATCTCAAGTGCTCATGGATCTTTCCCCAGGATATACTATATATTGAGTCACTAAGCAGATCTCAATAAATTCAACAAGATGAAAATTATACAAAGCATTTTCTCTCACTATAATCAAGTAAAGTTGGAAATCAACAAGAGGTGGAAAAAGGAAAAATACACAAATAAATGGAGATTAAACAACAAACTCTTATATAATCAATGGGTCAAAGAAGAAATTGCAAGAGGAATCAATAAATATATTGAGAAGAATGAAAATGAGAACACAACATACCAAAACCTATGGGGTTCAGCGAAGGCAGTGCTGAGAGGGAACTTTATAGCCCTCAATGCTTACATTAAAAAGAAGAAAGAGTTAAAACCAATGACCTAACTACACAGTTGGAGGAACTAGAAAAAGAAAAGCAAACAATTCCCAAAGAAAGTAGAAGGAATGAAATAACAAAGATCAGAGCAGAAATAAATGAAATGGAGATTTTAAAAAAACAATAGAATTAACAAAACTAAAAGCTGGTTATTCAAGATTAACAAAATTGACAAACCCTTAGCTAGACTGACAAGGAAAAAAAGAGAGAAGATAAAAATAAATAAGTAAGTAAATAAATAAATAAGTGAAAACAGAGACATTACTACTGACCCCACAGAAATAAAACAGGTCATAAGAGGATATTATGATCAATTGTATGCCAACAAACTAGAAAATGTAGAAAAAATGGAAAAATTCCTAGGACAGTATGTGTTCCAGGGTACACTGACCCTGGAAGAAATGAGGACCTCAACAAACCAATCACAAGTAAAGAGATTGAAAGTCATCAAACAACTCCCCAAAATGAAAAGTCCCAGACCAGATGGTTTCACAGGTGGGTTCTACCAAGCATTCAAAGAAGATTTAATAGCAATCTTACTCAAACTCTTTTCTAAAAATTGAACAAGAAGAAATGCTACCAAACTTATTCTATGAAACCAATATCACCGTTAATACCAATTCAAGGTAAAGATATTATGAAAAAAGAAAATTACAGACCCATTTCCGTAATGAATACATACGTAAAAATCCTCAACAAAATACTTGTTAATCAAATCCAACAACACATTAAAAGAATTTCTCAGCATGTATCAAGTGGGTTTTATACAAGACATGTAGAGGTGGTTCAACATAAGAAAATCAATCAGTATAATACACATTAATAAATCAAAGAAGAAAAGTCACTTGGTCCTATTGACTGATGCAGAAAAGGCATTTGACAAAACATAGCATCCTGTCTTGATAAAAACACCACAAAAGATAGGAATTTAAGGAAACTTTCTCAACATGAGAAAGGCCATATATATGAAAAACCCACAGCTAACATCATACTCAATGGTGAAAAACTGAAAGCTTTCCCACTGAGATCAGGGATAAAGACAAAGATGCACACTGTCACCAATGTTTTTCAATATAGTGAGAGAGGTTCTAGCTAGAGTAATTAGGCAAGAAAAAGAAATAAAAGGCACCCAAACTGAAAAGGAAGAAGTAAAACTTCTGCTATTCACAGATGATATGATCCTATACCTAGAAAAGTCCCAAAAAACTACAACAAAGCTGCTAGAGCTAATAAATGATTTCATTAGAGTGCTAAGAAACAAGACCAATATGCAAAAATCAGTGGTGTTTCTATATACCAGTAATGTGCAATCTGAGGAGGAAGTCAGGAAAAAATTCCATTTATAATAGTGACTGAAAGAATCAAATATTTACAAATAAACTTAACCAAGGATGTAAAGCAATTATATTCATAAAGAAAATGCACTGCTAAAAGAAAAAAGACATAAAATATTGGAAGAACATTCTATGCTCAAAATTTGGAAGACTGAACATAATTGAGATGTCAATTCTACCCAACTGATATACAGATGCAACGCAATCGTGATAAAAATTCCACCAGCATTTTTTAAGCAAATGGAAAACACAATTACCAAATTTATTTGGAAGGGTAAGGGGCCCTGAATCGCCAGAAACATCTTGAAAAGGAAAAGCAAAGTTGGAGGACTCTTACTTCTGGACTTTCAATCATATTACTTAGCTACAGTGGTAAAAACAGCATGCTACTGGCATAAAGACAGACATATAGACCAATGGAACTGAACTGATGGTTCAGAAACAGACCCTCACATCTATGGTCAAGTTATTTTTGACAAGTCTGTGAAACACACTCAGTTGGGTAAGGACAGTCTATTCAACAAATGGTGCTGGGAGAACTGTATATCAATGGCCTAAAGAAAGAAAGAGGACTCCTATCTCATACCTTATTTAACTCAAAATGGATCAAAGTCCTAAATATAAAAAGTAGAACCATATCCTAAAAGAAAATGTAGGAAAACATCGTCAAGACCTAGTAGTAAGTGGTGCATTCTTAAACCTTATACTGAAAGCACGAGCAATGAAAGAAAACATGGATAAATGGGACCTCCTCAAACTTAAACTCTTTTGTGATTCAAAGGACTTCATCAAGAGGGTGAAAAGGCAGTCCACTCAATGGGAGAAAATATTTGGAAACCACATATCCAATAAGGGTTTGATTTCCATTCTATATAAAGAGATCATACAACTCAATCCCATTTTAAAATGGGCAAAAGACTTAAATAGACATTTCTCCAAAGAGTAAATACAAATGGCCAAAAACCATATGAAAAAAATGTTCAGTATCACTAGCTATTAGGGAAATACAAATCAAAACGACAATGAGATATCGTCTCACACCGCAGAGAATAGCCATTATTAAAAATCAGAAAACAGTAAGTGCTGGAGTCGATATGGAGAAATAGGAACACTCCTTCACTGTTTGGTCAGCCTCTGTAGAAGACAGTTTGGAGGTTCCTTAGGAAGCCAAATATATAGAACTGCCATATGATCCAGCAATTCCTCTACTAGGAATATATCCAGAAGAACTGACAACTGTGACACAAACAGACATCTGAACACCGATGTTCATGGCAGCATTATTCACAATTGCCAAAAGATGGAAACAACCCAAGTGTCCATCAACCAATGAATGGATAAACAAAATGTGGTATATTCTTTTGATGGAATACTATGCTACAGTATGAAGAAATGAAATTTGGACACATACGATAACATGGATGAATCTTGAGGACATTATGCTAAGTGAAATGAGCCAGACACAAAAGAACAAATGCGGCAGGATCTCACTAACATGAACTAAATACAAAGAATAAACACAAGGAGTTAAAAACTAGAGTATAGGTTATTAGAAGATAAGAGGAGGGGTGTGAAGGAGTACTGATGTTTAATGTATGTAGAAGTTTTAATTAACTTAATTGTAAATGTGTGGAAATGAAGAGAGTTGACGGTAACACATTACAGTGAGTAGCAACTGGTTTATAAAGGGGATTATGGTTGAAAAGGGTAGTCTAGGGATGTAAATGTGAATTTAAAGAAAGCTAAAGAATATTCTAGGGACTGAATTACACAGCAAGGTAGATGAGAATCATGGTTAATAAATCGTACAAATGCAAGTATGTCTTTCTGTGAACTAGAAAAGATGTATGTCACTATTGCAGGGTGGTGGGAATGTGGAGAAGCATAGAAAAAATACAATTAGTGTAACCTATGGACTATAATTAACAGCAACACTGTAATATTCTTGCATCTATGCCAAAGATATACTTTGTTAATAATAGGTAGGTATGGAAAAAATATGCCAAATGTACAATATGGACCATAGTTGGTAGTAACAGTCTGACAATATTATCTCATAATCTATAGCAAATGTTCCACAACGGTGTGGTGTTGGTGAAGGGTTGTTGTATGGGAATTCTATACATGTGATGAGTATTTCATAAGTTCACAACTTCTGTAATAAAAATACATTAAAAATATATATATATATAGTTCCTGATCTCAAAGAAGTTTTGTCTAGATGGAAAAAGAAATCATGAGTATATAAAATAACGAAAGAAAAAAATTTCCCAAAATATATTTTTCCTACTAAGATTTTCCCCCTACCCTTGAATATAAAAAAATCACTTCTTTTTCAATTAAAAATAAAAAAGCATGACAGCAAGAATTTGTTAAATAGCAATAACTGAAATTGAAGTTAAGGTCCAAGTGAAACTAGTAAATTTTGCTGCAGTTTAAAAGATTTAAAAAAACTCACATTTAGTTTTAAATCATTAACATGATTTACAAGTGAGATTCTCTAATACAGAACAATAAAAATCAGCATATATAGGATCAAATTAGCAATACAGGTGAAAGCGCTTTGCCATTTAAAAACAAGGAGAAAAAGAAACAAAGAACTAAAACAGGTAGTAGACAATGTAGGAGCTGAACTACAACCAGATCATAATTTAAATACAGATTTTTGTTGGAGAACATTTAGTCAACATGTGGAAACAGAAGAAGCTCAGAATCCATAGTTATTTCCATTTTAACAGAGGATAATAGTTCTGCACCACCAGCTGTTTATAGTTCATTGAATGAGGATCTAGTTAACAGGAGATAATTATCTCTTCCCTATAGGAGGTAAAATGTTACTCATTCTGCAGACACCTCTGATGTATGGTCAAGGGAGTACAGGAACAAGAGACACCATTCCAAGACCAGTTTCGTTTTTAATGATTTCTTTAAACATTTGATTTTCTATTTTTTCCTATGTAAGTGTAGGAAAATGTGCAGAACCAGCAAGTCAGTCACTGGTTCTCATTTTGTTTATATAAGACATTTTGACCTTAAAAGGAAAGCAGAGTGATTGTATACACAAAGTATGCCACCAAGAGCATTAGAAAAGGATGGGAGTAGAAGGTTTTACATGGTGTGGTGGTTTGAAACTGTATGTACTCCAGAAAAGCATGTTCTTCAAATTAATCCATTCCTGTGAGTGTGGGCCCATTTTAAGTAGGATCTGTTCATGAGACTATTTCAGTTAAGGTATGACCCATGTCATTCAGGATGGGTCTTCATCCTCTTACTGGAGTCCTTTATAAATGGACTGAATACACAGGGAAAGAACAACCATGGAAGCAAGAAGCTAAAAGCAAAGAAACCAGAAAGAGAAGGGAAAGACCAGCATATGCCATCATGTGCCTTGCCATGTGACAGAGTCATCAAGGATTATAAGCAGTCAGTCTTCTGGAAGAAAGAATCACCCTGATGATGCCTTGATTTGGACGTTTCTTCTCAGTTTCTAAACTGTAAGCTAATAAATTCCCACTGTTAAGCCATTTCCTGATATCTGCTTTCAGCAGCCGAGCAAACTAAGGCATATGGTCATTTCAACTTCATGCATTTTTAAGTGTCAAAGAAGTCTACTAATTCATTGCATCCCCATGAAGACTGTTCTATATCTGGGTTCCTTGTCAGTTAATGATGCTCCATTATCCCAGTCATTTCAGCTCATTCACCTGCTTGGCAAGGCCAATCAATTCCACCTTCTCCATCTCTCTCAGATTTGTCACTTTACCTACAATCCAAACTGCCAAATTCCTCAATGCTTTCCACTTGCACTATGATTCTCAAATCCTATATGGTCTCCCTTCTTTGAGTCTCTAATAATATTAATCCAGTCCAACCAAAACACAACTTTCAGATTAATATCACTAAAGCACCACTCTTAGCACATCATGCTTATTAGTAAAAAATCATTCAATAGCAGGTTGTAACTATGAAACAGAAAGATGCTTATGGTACATTAAGGAAAATAATAAAATTCAAAAGTAAAATCCCATTTCTGTTTACAAATATGTAAGACTGTATATGTATATTAAAAAGAACTAGAAGATAACACCAAAAAAAAAAAAAAGAAGAAGAAGAATCTAAGCCCCCTCTTGATGTAGAGGGGGACTGGACATAACCATCCCAGGGTCCACAGGATGGAGGAATAGAGTATGGATTAGAGTGGACTTATTGGTGTTCTGCTGGGGAACTATTCTGATTAGTAAGGGAAGAAACGTAGTAGTGATGTGGAGAGGGTGGCCACAGTAGCTGCTGATGGTAGGAAGATGGAAGAAGAGATATGGTGTGGGGGCATTTTCAGGATTTGGAGATGTCCTGGGTGGTGCTGCAGGGATGGATGCTGGACGTTGTGTGTCCTGCCATGGCCCACTGGGTGGATTGGGGAGAGAGTGTGGACTACAATGTGGACCACTGTCCATGTGATGCAGCGGTGCTCCAGAATGTATTCGCCAGGTGCAGTGGATGTGCCGCGATGATGGAAGCAGTTTTTGATGTGGGAGGGGTGGGGTGGGGGTATTTGGGGACCTCATATTTTTTAATGTAACATTTAAAAAAAAATAAATCAGAAAAAAAAAGTATCTGGGATTTTGGGGTTTCCCTTGGTTTATACTTTGTTGTAATAACGATTTTTATATAATAAACAAATGAAATCTTTGTGACCATTTACTGCTCATGCATCATAGAGTTTTAAAATTCTTTTTTCTTTTCTGAGGTACTGGGGACCAGGGATTGAACTTGGGATCTTGTATGTGGGAAGTCAGTGCTCAACCACTAAGCCACACTGGATTCCCAGGGATTTTTCATTTGTTTTACTTGTTGTTTGTTTTTGTTTTTTTCAGGAGGCACCAGGAACCGAACCCAGGGCCTCACATGTGGGAGGTGGGTGCTCAACTGCTTGAGCCACATCCAGTCCCCACAGTTTAAACTTCCTAACCTGGCATCCAAGGTCCTCTGCAATTTGGTCCCCAAATCCATCTTTTGAGCTTATTTTCCATTCCTCCTTTCCACATAACCTAAAACTGCAGACAAAGTGAATTAGTTTATTTCTCATTGGATTGCTGTACTGCTCTTTCCCAGCTATGGGTTACTGCCTATCTCCTCCAGCTAGAACATTCTTCTCCAAACATTCTTCTTTGTGTGTCCAAACTCAGCTCGGTTCAAATAATACCTCCCCACAAAATCATCCCTGATGTCTCCTTTCTCAAAATTCCAATAAGCAGTCCATCTATATCTCTCATATAAGATGTAGCATTCTCTATACTGTATTGTAGCTTTTTGCATAAAAGAATTAGCCTCCTTTAAGGCAGGGACCTTGTTTTGGCCATCTTCATATTCTACTGCAGGCATATCATGGTCTTTCTGAATAAATAAGTGAAATGAGTGAGTAAATACTTTCAAAAGGCAGTAGTTAAGAAGATTAAAAACCAACAGAAATTCTCACTTCTTGTTATGATGATTTTCCTTCTTTCTTCACTTAAGTTTATTTTTAAACTTAAACTTCTTACCTGAAGATATGTTATTCTCCGCTGGACCAACTCTGTCAGATCTTTGGCCTCTCTTTCCCGCCAATCACCTGCTCCATCTGTTTGACTGAGGTAGTATAGATCTGTCATTATAGACCTGTAAAAGCAAGTAACATTGACAATGTAACTTACTCACACTACATCACAAGAAGAGTTTGTGAGAAGAGAGCCAAATTCTTGCAGCTAATGCTGGACGCATCTTTTATTTTCTATTAAGGCTGTGAAATTCAACAACTGGTCTCTACCATCCAAGACCTATTCTTAGAGTAGTTTTTCTGTTGAGAAAAGCCTACATGTTTTTCAGGCCAGTCAGCTATGCTGACTTCGAAACACAGACAAAGCACTACAGAGATAGGTAGATTAACATAACAGAAGGAAAAAGGTTGATGCCAATATTTGTATAGAGCCTCTTTGTTTGCTCAATTGTCACTTCATGCTACCACTTAATATTTTCTCTTCATAAACATTCTTGAGTGGTTGGAAAAAGATCAGGGAAAAATTTTTAAACAACTTTTAAGCACCTGTCTAAACCAGGAGTCAGCAAACTTTTTCTACAAAGGGCCAGATAATAAATATTTTAGGATTAGTGGGCTTCTATTGCCTTAGTAGCATGAAAGTATTGAAAAGGAGTATGTAAAGAAATTGATGTGGCGGTGTTCCAATAAAACTTTATTTATAGAAACATGTGATGAGCCAGATTTGGCCAATGGGCCATAATTTGTTGATCCATGGTCAAATCTCATAAACTGATTTCTAAGATACTTTATCCTTCTGTGCAGCATCAGTAATTTCAATGATAACATGCTGGATTTCCTGCACAGTAAAGTAAAATCCCCGGTAGACTAGGAAAAGAAACTTTAGAATTTGCACAGGTGGTTTATTCATACTACATTAAATAAAAGCTATGACTTATATTTACTGATAAACTAAAAAAACAAAACTCTCTTTCTCTAACACCCCTTACCAATCTGTCAACAAATACATAGCCAATTTCTGACATGTATCACCATCAGCACTGCTACCTATGTACTCTCTAGCTTCTTTTCTCCTGGATTATTGTAATACTCCTAGGTCTCCCACTTCCAAATTTGCCTGTTTCTACAGTTTGTTCTCAACAAAGCAGCCAGATCCTGTAAAAAACATCAGTCAAATCATGTTATTCCTCTGTTCCTAACATTGAAATGGCCCTTAATCTCACTCAGACTCAAAGTCAAAGTTTTTACTTTGACCTACAAGCAACCACCCAATCTGGAACCCCATTACACCTCTTTGATCTCATCTCCTACTACTGTCATCTTGCTTTCTCTCTACTTCAGCCACACTGGTTTCACTGGTAATCTCTAAACATGTCAGACATGTTCCTACTTCAGGGATTTTACATTTGTTCTTCCCACCCCTGGAGTGCTTGTTTCAATATCAAAATGTCTCACTCAAATGTACTTCTAATCTCTGAACAAACATGACTTTTTTCCATGAAGTTTTCCCAGATTCTCCCCCTTAAAAATCCAACACCCTCCCTCCTCATCACTCTCCCTTGGCTTTCCCTCTCCTTCCCTGCTTTATTTTTCTTCAAGCTATTATCATCTTCTAAAACTCAGTATTATCTAACTTCTTTATTTTGCTTATCTCTCTGCCTCTACTAGAATTTAAGGTCCATGAGAGTAGGTTTGTTGTTTGCTATTTTTTTTAACTGCTTTTATATCAGCTCTTGGAAAAGTGCTGTTATGTAGAAAATGTTCAAGAAACATCTTATGTGAGCAACGAGTAACAAAAGAAAAATCTTCAAGTGTTTTAGGTAAGGACAAAATAATAATTTTTATTTTTACCTTTCACAAATCCAATTTGGTGAGGAAGAGAGGTTTGGAAGAACAATCCTTAACTAGTTAGAACCCCAACTCCAGCCCTTCTCTATACTTTGTATTAACATCTCTTCTATCAAGGCACATTTATGCTTATGGATTAGTTGCTTGTGAAAACTGTAAAGTTGAAAATTACTTCATTTGTCAGAAAAGTGTAAGTAAAAGATAGCATAATTCACTTCTAAAAACCATCTACAATGAAGTCATATATTAACTAAAAACAAAAAGCATTAGCTGGGTTCAGAGTACTTAGAAAAAGTGATCTGTAATATTAAATAATAAGAAAAATGAATTGGTACTGAGCTCTTAATATGGGCCAGACACCTAATCTACGTGCTTTACATTATTTCATTTAATCTTCACAACCACCTTACAAATTATATAAGGAATCTAAGGCACTGAGAGGCTAAATAATTTGCTCAAAGTCACAGAGTTAACAAATGGCAGAGTGGGAATTCAAACCCAAGCAATCTGATTTTAAAGATCAGCTTCTAACTACTGCACTATTAAATATAAAGTCAGGGGGTCCTGAGAACAAAAATGTTGGCTCTGTTCAATATAAATATTCAAAATTTTAAAATTCTGAATTAGAGGAGAAAGAGCTTTGGGAGACAGACTTATTTTTCAATTTTGGCTCGACCTCTTACTAGCTTTGTGTCTGTGATTTAGATACTTCATCTTAAAATAAGTATTATAGTACCTTCCAAATATCTTTTAAAAGGATTATTGATAATACAGGCAAAGTAGTAATATATGAGGAAGCTGCAATTTTATGCTGTAGAGTCTCAGAGGGTTGTATCAGAGATTTTATCTTGTGTCTGAAATGCACCTACTAATAATTTATGCAACTAAGAGGAAGTATGCATTGGGTGTGAGTGACTAATACATGGAACTCAAGGCCAGTCAGAAAAATGATCTAACAGGCAGTTCCCAAAGTACTCTGAAGAAGAGTGTAAGGGACACATTTAACAGATGATGAAGGCAGTACTCAATAACTGGTTTTCATAGGAGTACATGACCCGGTCTCAGTTCTGTCTTCTTCTTGATTCTTAACTAGATGCAAAACCATTTAGTAACAAGCAAGAGCAGCCCACAAGAAAGATTAAAGCCTTCATTCACTCCCAAAGGAAACCATTGGAACTATACACATGATTAACAGACAATATCTAATAACAGCCCCTTTGAATAAATAAATTAATAATATATAAATAAAAATTTAAAATTATGGCCATAGTTTAGAATATTTGGCCTAAATTAATGGCAGAACATCTTTGCTTTGGAACAACTTCATATGTGAAGTAATTTGGACATTTGTTTAATGCATAAATATTATACATGAGCATGGTACTTTGTAGCTTGGCTGTATTTCATTTTCACCTTTTTAAAAAAAGGGAAGAGTTTAATATGTGATACTTTATCTATTTATGATTATTCTCACCTAAGATTAAAAACATTTTCTTTTAGTACACAATAGATTGTAGTTAGAAAAACCAAACCTACAACTTTCTACCTACTTAAGAAATTAATCTGCAGTCTTACACTGAAAGTTCAACTGTTTTTCAACCTTTTTTTTTTTTCAAATTACAGACTATTATGTACCCTATAGTGTTATTTTTATAGCTACTGAGGAAAAAGTCACCACCCATATTAAACAGTAAGTTGATCAGAGAACACAAGAGCAGATTTTAACTATAATGGTGTTGTAGGGCTCAGTTGGCTGTTTATTTAAACTATTTTCTCAGTTTTATAAGCCCCTTTCCCTTCATTCT
Source organism: Dasypus novemcinctus (assembly GCF_030445035.2). Classification (NCBI taxonomy): domain Eukaryota; kingdom Metazoa; phylum Chordata; class Mammalia; order Cingulata; family Dasypodidae; genus Dasypus; species Dasypus novemcinctus. The sequence continues at coordinate 44,654,048 of NC_080675.1, forward strand.
TATTATACTCATTACTTTTTTATATTACATAAGATTCATCATATGCAGATGTAGTCATTCACTTTTTTGTACACATCAAATAGGAGTGATCACAAAATTTTATTGTATGTCTCAGCTTTAAATTGTAGTATCGCTTCTGGAGATATAGGGCAGTAGGATAAATAACTGGCCTATCAGCCAATGCCTAGTGAAGAAAAAAGGAAATTCAAATTGGTCTGAATGGCTTCCCAATAAGTTAAATATATATATATATATATCCACACGGAGACACACACACACAAATAGCACTACATTACATTGACAATCACTACATAGCCTCAACCAGGTAAAAATTGCATTATGCCTAATCTGGAGAGAAAAACTGTTTGAAATATAAAAATTAGTATGGTTTATACTTTCATATCATAGGAATCAAGCCATTCCTTTATCATTGGGAATGAAACTTGATCTTGTTTTTTAAATAAATTAGAGTACATGAAAGTGAATGTTTTTTACCAAGTTACATCAATACTCAGCCTTGAGAATTATTCACATTCATTCCAGTCTCTGTCTAGGAAGTAGAGTAACACCAAGCTTATAATTAGAAAGCAGAACACGAAAAAGGCCACTTTTTAAAATTAAAATAATAACTCAGTTGGATAATCTAAATATAAGTCACTCAAGTCCAACAGTCAACCAAAATTAAATGTTACTTGGCTTCCTCCTGGGAGACTATGTAAGGAAGGCAAATCCAGGAAACAACTTTAAAGTCAAATTAGTTCTTTGCTCAATCAATAATGTTTGAGAGATATCATCCCGCAAAAGTCATCGTTTTTGACCAAAGACATGAGGATAATCAAACCAGAAAATTTCCATTGTGATTCATTATTGGGAAACATAGTGACTCAAAACCATTCTCCAGAAGCTCTGGGTTCTCACTGGCTCTACACTGAAACCAAATCTCCCAGAAGAACCTTTAAACTATGAAGATATCAAGAAATCTAGCAAGTGGGTGGTAACTCTAGAGGCCTGGTATGAGGCCAGGCCACTGTCTGGGAAACACAAACCCAGGCAAGTGACCAGCAAAATAGTGCTAGTTATTTGAGGATAGCGAACGAATGCCAAAGAAAATTAGCAGAACAGAATCTATGAGCCAGCCATGAAAGGCTTAAATATTATAGTCAGTTTATAAAGTAGCATTTATGTTCTTTGTGCTTTCTGTTAATTTGTTTTTTTCTTCTAATTTTAATATTTGCAAAAAGCTTTTATAAGTATTCTGGTCTCAACTGTGCCAAGAAAAATCAGGAGGGGCTTTTGTTTATACCTAATTTACAATGTTAAAGAGAGAAACTCCACGCCGCAGGATAGTACAGAGAAGATGTAATTTGAGCAAGAAAATCCCAAGGTGAAGGAGCTAACATTTATTAAGGTAAATGTGACTAAGGGAGGTTACGCTATAGAGTCTAATCCATAAGCAAATCTGGATTTTAGGCAAGAAAAATTACGTGGATTTGTCCAAGGCTCCTTTTACTTTGGTTTGCCTGTGGGGTAGATCTAAGCTGTGTTAAGGATAAAAAGATGACATACCTCAAGGAGGACAGTCTAGGATACCACAGTTTTGACAGTCCACATAGGTAGGGACAAGTCCAAAAGGACAACAATAAAAATAGAGCTTATACTGTCATGTAAGGCATACCAACTGTATTAGTTAGCCAAAGGGGTGCTGATGCAAAATAACAGAAATTGGTTGGTTTTTAGAAAGGGTATTTATTTGGGGGTAGGAGCTCACAGATACCAGGCCATAAAGCATAAATTACTTTCCTCAACAAAGTCTACTTGGAGCAAGATGGCTGCCAATGTCTGTGAGGGTTCAGAGTTCCTGGGTTCCTATGTTCCTGGGGCTTGCTTTTCTCTGGATTCAAGGTTCCTTTCTTCCTGGGGCTGGCATCTCTTTCCTCTGTTTGCTGACTTCCCGGGGCTCCATCTTAGGTCTTCAGCATCAAAACTCCAAAATCAGAAACCCCAACATCAGAAAGCCTCAACTCTGTCCTTTGCCATGCCTTTTATCTATCAATCCCCACCCACCAAGGAGTGGGCACTAAACACCCTGATCATAACTAAATCATGCCCAGGTACAGATCAGATTACAAACATAATCCAATATTTCTTTATGGAATGCATCAATAATATCAAACTGCTATACCACCATATACTATTTGGTGAGCACATTCCCTAGGCTTATGCTTAAGGTCCAGGCCTTAAAATTCTTGCTATTCAGCACTGTGGTAATCTTCCCTTATCTGTACCTCTCCCGCAGGGTCTAAGCATTTTCTATTTATGTCCACTTACAGGCTTTCCTTTTATATGTCTGACTAGAGCCTACCAGAATCTACAATGTGTCAGGCACTGTAGAAAGAGTTTTATATCTTTTCCCCCATTTAATCATCACAACAATATTGTGATACAGGAATTATATCCCTACGTGTAGGAGAGAAAAATAAAACCCAGAAAGCTAAGTATTTGGCAATTAAGAGAAAAGAGCTAAGTGTAATTTTACTTATAAAATGGGGAATAATAATAGTTCCTTGATATGATTACTGAGCTGATTAAATAAGAATGGTGAGCCTTTATCATATTGTCTGGAATGTAGGAAATCCTCAGTAATTGATTATTTTTAATATAATTTGTGTGTGTGTGTGTGTGTCTGTGTGAAGTTGTGAGTTAGCAAATGAGGAAAAATACATAAAACACTTTCTACAGTGCCTGACACATTACAGATTCTGGTAAAATCTAGTCAGAGTCAAACCATACAGGATTTCCACACATCGCCCACCACCAACACCTTACACTGTTGTGACACATTTGCTACAACTGATGAAAGAACATCATCATCATATTACTGCTATCCCCTTATATTTGGTGTATTTTTCCCATAAACCATCCTATTATTAACACCATGTGTTAGTACTGTGTATTTGTTATAGTTCATGACAGGATGTTCTCATGTTTTTACTGTTAGCCATAATCCATCATTCATCACAGGGTTCGCTGTGTTATATGGTCCCATAATATTACTGTTAACTCCAGTCTATACATTAGTTGTATCTTTCCTTTGTATCTCCACATTCTTAACACCTTGTAATAGAGGAACATTCTCGTATTTTTACATTAACCACAATCATCATCAACTACCAAAATCTCTGTTATACAGTCCCTAGATTACCCTCTAACTTTGTCAATTGACAACCTCCCTAGACTATACCTCTCAGCCACAATCACATATATAAATCAGCAGTGTTAAACATACTTAATATAATGTGCTACCATCAACTGTAACCATTTCCCCACATTTACAATCCCCCTTATTAAACATTCTATATACATTCAGCATCAGCTCCCCCTCCTCAACCCATATCCTATCTCCTAGCAACCTACATTCTATAGTTTAACTCCATGAGTTTCGCATCACCTTTAATTCATAACAGTGAGACCATACAATATTTGCCCTTTTATATCAGGTTTATTTTACTCAACATAATGTCCTCAAAGTGAATTCATGTTGTCATAAGCATCCCTAGTTCATTTCTTCTTACAACTGAATACTATTCCATTGTATGTATATACTACTTTGCATTTATCGATTCATTGGATGATGGACGGACACCTGGGTTGTTTCATATTTTAGCAGTTGTGAATAATGCCACTATGAACATCAGGGTACAAATTTCTATATGTGTACTTGCTTTCAGTTCTTCTGAATACATTCCTAGTAATGTGATTGCCAAATCAGATTGCAGTTCTGTATTTAGTTTCCTGAGGAACCACCAAACTGTCTTCCACAGAGGCTGCAACATATTACACTCCCACCAACAGTAAAGGAGTGTTCATATTTCCCCACATTCCTTCCAGCAATTGAAATCTTCTATTTAAAAAAAAATAATAATGGCCATCCTGAAAGATATGAAATATCTTATAGTTTTGATCTGCGGTTCCCTAAGAGCTAGCAATGTTGAGCATCTTCTCATGTGCTTTTAGACCATTTGTATTTCTTCTTTGGAAAGTTATGTTCAAGTTTTATGCCCATTTTTAAAAACTGGTCTTTTTATGGTTGATTTGCATGATCTATTTATATAACATTGAGATCAAATCCCACCTTCTTAACAAAGTCTTTTGAAGGAAAAAGTGTTTGATTTTTGAGGTAGTCCCATTTATCTGTTTTTTCATTCACTGCTTGTGCTTGGAGTGTAAGGTTTAAGAAACCACCACCTACCACAAGATTTTGAAGGTATTTCCCTAAATTCTCTTCTAGAAATTTTATGGTTCTAGCTTTTCTACTTAGGTTCTTGATCCATTTTGAGGTAATTTTTATATAAAGTGTGAGATAGGGGTCTTCTTTCTTTCTTTTAGCTATGGATATCCAGTTTTCCTAGCACCATTTGTTGAATGGACTGATCTGAACTAGCTGGGTGGGTCTGATGCCCTCGCTGAAAATCACTTGACCATATGAGGGTCTATTTCTGAATTTCCAATTTGGTTCCTCTGGTCACTATACCTATCTTTATGCCAGTACATGCTGTTTTTACTACTGTAGCTAAGCAATATGATATAAAACAAAAAAATGAGAACACTCTAACTTCATTCCTCTTTGTTAAGATATGTTTGGTTCTTTGGGGCCTCCTGCCCTTCCAAATAAATTTGATAATCGGCCTTCCCATTTCTGTAAAAAAAAAAAAAAAAAAAAGGCTATTGGGATTTTTATTGGGATTGTATTGAATCTATAAATCAGTTCAGGTAGAATCAACTTCTTAATGATATTTAATCTTCCAATCCATGAACATGGAATGTACTTCTATTTAATTAGGTCTCCTGTGATTTCTTTTAGCAATGTTTTCTAGTTTTCTGAATACAGGTCCTTTATGTCTTGGTTAAGTTGACTCCTAATATTTGATTCTTTTATTTGTTATTGTAAGTGGAATTTTTTTCCTGAGTTCCTCCTCAGATTGCTCATTAGTAGTACGTAGAAATGCTACTGATTTTTACATATTAATCTTGTATCCCACCACTTTGCTGAACTCGTCTATTACTTCAGCAGATTTCCTGTTGGATTTTTTGGGATTTTCTAAGTATAGGATCATATCATCAGCAAACAGCAAAAATTTTACTTCTTCTCCTATTTGAGTATATTTTATTTCTGTTTCTTGTCTAATTGCTCTAACTTGAACTTCTTGCACAATATTGAATAACGGTGGTTGACAGTAGGCATCCTTGCCTTGTTCCCACTCTCAGCAAGAAAGTTTCAGTCTTTCACCATTAAGTACAATTTTACTGTGGGTTTTTCATATATGCACTATACCATATTAAGAAAATTTCCTTCTATTCCTATCTTTCAGAGTGCTTTTAACAAGAAAGGTTGCTGTATTTTGTCAGATGCCTTTTCTGCATCAATTGAAATGATCATGTGACTTTCATTCTTCAATTTCTTAATTTAGGGTATAACATTAAATGATTTTCTTGGGTTGAACCACTGTTGCATACCTAGGATAAAAACCCACTTACCATGTATAATTTTTTTTAATGGGCCTTTGGATTTGGTTCGCAAGTATTTTGCTGAGGATTTTTGAATAGCTAATGATTAGAGAAATGTGCCTGTAAATTTCTTTTTTCTAATATCTTTGTCTGGATTTAGTATTAGGGTAATGTGAGACTCAATGAATGAGTAGCATTCCCTCCTGTTCAATTTTCTGGAAGGTTTCAGCAAGATTGGTATTAGATCTTTTTTAAATGATTGGTAGAACTTACCTCTGAAATCATCTGGTGCTGGGCTTTTCCTTTTTAGACATTTCTGATAACTGCTTCAATCTCATTATTTGTGATTGGTTTATTTAGGTCTTCTATTTCTAGGTAGACTGTGTATTTCTAAGAATTTGTTCATTTTGTCTACACCGTCTAGTTTGCTGTCATTCAGTTGTTTATAGTACCCTCTTATGATTTCTTTCATTTTTGCACGGTCAGTGGTATTGTCGCACCTCCCATTTCTGATTTTATGTATTTGCATCTTCTTTCTTCTTTGGGAGTCTAGCTAATGGTTTGTCAACTTTGCTGATCTTCTCAAAGAACCAACTTTTGGTTTTTGTTATTCTCAATTTCATTTATTTCTGTTGTAATCTTTGTCATTTCTTTCACTTAGCATGTTTTGGGATTACCTTGATGTTCTTTTCCTAGTTCCTCCAGAAAAACAGTTAGGTCTTCGATTTTAGCTCTTTCTTCTTCTTTAACATAAGCTTTGAGGGCTATAAACTTCCCTCTCAGTACTGCCTTTGGTTTATCCCATAGGTTTTGAAATGCTGTATTCTCATTTTCATTTGTCTTAAGATATTTTCTCATTTCTCTTGCAATTTCTTCTTTGAACCAGTGATTACTTAAGAGTGTTGTTTATTCTCCATATTTTTGTGAATTTTCTCCTTTTCTGTTTTTTTTTTTATTTCCTGCTTCATTCTATTATGATCAGAGAAGGTGTTTTGTATAATTTCAACTGTTTAAAATTTATTGAGACCTGTTTTATGATCCCACCTATGGTTTATCCTGAGAAGGATCCATGAGCACTTGAGAAGAACGTATATCCTGCTATTTTGGGTTTAATGCTCTATAAATGTCTGCTGAGTCTAGGTCATTTGTCATATTGTTCAAGTTCTCTGTTTCCTTATTGATCTTCTGTTCATACGTTCTATTCAATGCTGAGAGTGGTGTACTGAAGTCTCCAACTATTATTGTACTTTTAAACATTTATTTTATTTATTTCTCTCCCCTCCCCTCCCTCCCCGCTGTCTGCTTTCAGTGTCCATTCACTGTGTGTTCTTCCGTGTCCGCTTGCATTCTTGTCAGGCGGCACCAGGAAACTGTCATTTTTTTTGTTGCGTCATCTTGCTGCATCAGCTCTCCATGTGTGCAGCACCGCTCCTGGGTGGTGCTGTGCTTTTTTCACACAGGGCAGCTCTCCTTGCAGGGCGCACTCCTTGTGCATGGGTACCCCTACGTGGGGGACACCCTTGCATGTCATGGCACTCCTTGCGCACAGCAGCACTGCGTATGGTCCAGCTCACCACACAGGTCAGGAGGTCCTGGGTATAGAACCGTGGACCCTCCATATGGTAGGCAGACACTCTATCAGTTGAGCCACAACCACTTCCCTCCAACTATTATTGTAGAGAAGTCTATTTCTCCCTTCAGCTTTGCCAGTGTGTATCGCATGTATTTTGGGACACCCAAGTTAGGTGCACAAATATTTATGATGTAATTCTTCTTGGTGAACTGCCCCCCTTTACTAATATATAATGATCTTCTTCATCTTGAAACAGTTTTGCATTTAAAATCTATTTTATCTGTTATTAATATCACTACCCCAGCTCTTTTTTGATTACTATTTGTGTGGAATACGTTTTTCCAACCTTTTACTTTCAGCCTGACTGTGCCCTTGCATCTAAGTTGAGTCTCTTGCGCCCTGCATATAGATGGCTCATATTTTTTAATCCATTGTATCTGTCTATGTCTTTTGATTGGGGGTTCAATCCATTAACACTCAATGTTATTATTGTAAAGGCATTACTTACTTCATCCATTTTATCCTTTGGCTTTCCATTGTCGTATCTTGCAGTTTTCTGTCTTTTTATCCTTCAAGTGGCCTGTACTATTATTCTTCACTCTACACTCTTCTCCAAGTCTTTTGCCTTTGTCTTTTCCATGCAGGCTGCAGAACTCTAGTATCTCTTGTAAGACTTATCCTTTGGTAACAAACTCTCTGTTTTTGTTTGTGAAGAGACATTAAATTCACCCTCATTTTTGAAGGATAGTTTTGCCAGATAAAGAATTCTTAGCTGGCAGTTTTTCTCTTTCAAAACCTTAAATATTATCATACCACTGCCTTCTTGCCTCCATCATTTCTGATGAGAGACTGGCACTTAGTCCTATTGAACTTCCCCTGTATGCAATGCTTTACTTTTCTCTTGCTATTTTCAAAATCTTCTCTTTATCTCTGGTATTTCATATTCAGAATAGGAGGTGTCTATGAGTAGGTCTGTTTGGATTTACTCCAGTTGGGGTGCAATGTCCTTCTTGGATATTGGTATTTATGTCATTCTTAAGGATTGGGAAGTTTAGTTCATAATTTCCTCAAATATTTTTCTGCCCCAATTCCATTCTCTTTTCCTTCTGGGGCACCTATATGTGCATGTTTATGCATTCCATACTGCCATTCAGTTCCCTGAGATCCTGTTCCATTTTTTCCATTCTTTTCTCTTTCTGTTCTCCTGTCTTTTCAAGTTCAACTCTGTCCTCCACCTCTCTTATTCTATCCTCAACCAATTCAAATCAGCTATTATATGCCTCTAATGTATTTTAAATCTCATCCATTGTGCCTTTCGTTCCCATAAGGTCTGTTACTTTTCTTTGCAGGCTTTCAAATTGTTGTTTATGCTCATCCAATGTCTTTTTAATATCCTTTCTCTCTTTAGCCAAGTTTTCCTTCATCTCCTTAATTGATTTAGGAGATTTGTATCAACACCATTGACTAGTTGTCTTAAATCCCGTGTCTCACCAGGATTTTTATTTGACATTTTGGCTAGACCATCTCTTCCTATTTCTCAGTATGACTTCTAATTTTTTGCTGATGTCTAAGCATCTGAATATGTTGGTGAATCTACTCTGACAGTAAATTTCTCTCTCTTGCCTAGCAGTTTTGTTTCTTGGCTAGTTTTTAATTTGGGGTTCAACTTTTTTGAAATCTTTAAGATTGTCCAGCTTAATTTATCAAAATAGGGCCAGGGATCTACTAATGGGGCACAGACTTGATCCAATAATGCCTGGACATGAGCAACTCCAAGAAGCTTTTTTACTTCCTGTAGTTTCCTAGCCTTCTGGTAGTGTTCTTCTGTGAACCTTTCCACAAAGGTGTCTCTTTCAACCTCCACCTGCTGGTGATTTTGCTCTAGCCAGAGCCAAGATTCAAAATGGTTTCTGCTGGCCAAATTCACTGAAGAGAAACCACTCTCTGCCCTCCAATGCCATCCCTCCTCATAGGGAGAAGATATCCATTCCCCTCACAGTTGGTCGCAGTGAGCCACAGATTTTACCCATGTTGTTCACCTTGAAGGTGGAAGATAGATGCTAATCCTAGCTGTAGGGGCTACTAACTCACAATTTTTGCTTTGGTCTCTTTGTCTCTCTGCTCCTCTCCCTCCTAGATGGTGTGCAGCACTCTCCTGGGCTAGAAACCCCCAAAGCAGACAGCTTTTTGCCATTCCTCCATTGTTTTTGTAAGAGAGTTGAGCCCTGCCACCCTACTCTGATGTCGTCTTCCCAGAAGTCCTCTAATATAATTTTTGGGTTTGAAATCACAGAGATGAGAGGTAGTGGCAGGAAAGATGGAATAAAGGCTATTAGTATTAGATGAGACTCGCTTTTCTACCTGGAGATTCTCCTGCCAATGTTTACATTATTTTAGGGGGAAATGTTTGCTCACAGAAGAGGAAGAATTATGAACTGGTTGAAAGACAGTAAGTGATATGCAAATGTCTTTCTTTGCCTATGGTTATTAGGAGGCATGTTCCTTGGGAGAAAGAAAATCATACAAAAACTTTCTGTCCAAAGAAATTCAAAACACTCCAACTTCATATAAATCTCAGTTAAATCACATCTCAAAGAACTTATGGTAAGATATTCATTCCTTCCTTCCTCTGTGTGCCTGTTGTGTGTGTATAAATAAAACACAAAGAATAGAGATTTGAAGGTCATAAAACTTAATTTTTCAAGACGAAATATAAATTCTTGGACTTTTCAAAGAAAGTCAGAGAGTCTAATTTCCGAAGAGTGAAAATACAAGTTATTGGGCCACAATAGCCTTGACCTGCAAATTTGGTTAAAAAATCTGGAAATATTAACATATCAATCTTCCTCTATAACTGTCAGATACTGTACCCATTATTTGGTTAAACAATCTCTCACAATCTCTTTTGCAGGGCAGCAGAAAGCCAAACAGCATAATTAGGCATAAATACCATTCATGATTCGGGGAACACCTCTGATCTCATTCTTAGCACAGTTGCTTTATATACTGCTGATAATGAGATGATATAGACCAAGCAGGGGAAAAGCTACTGCTGCTTTACCAGGTGTTCTTCAATACTATCACGCAACTTTGTTGAAAAATAGCTCACTGGCCATGTGAGCCCTCCTGCAGAGAATCCTTCAGTTTGAAGTTTATTAATTGCTATCAACTAAAAGCAGAAAATGCGTAACTCCAGTAACTGTTTCCTGACTGGCGTCGGACAACATCAAGATGACAAAAAGAACCAAAGCAATATTAAGTTAAATGTATCTCTGGGGTAACCTAAAAGGGTGATAAGACAAAACATTCCACAATACCCTCAGAGACTGAGGTACAGATCTATATTGCTATAAATCCAAGCACTGAACCTACAGTGCTCTATAAATAATAAAACCACAATGACAACAGTAATCACTCTAAACTGCTTATTTCTCTCTCACTACTTCAAAGAGGCAGGGCAGGGTCAACTCATAATCAATGGTATCAAAGCAGCAGATAAATTTGCCTGTAATACTATGAAATATAGCTATATGCAATCACTAGAATGAAATCAATTGAAAATCTAGTAAAATTAAAGGTTGATCTAGTTTGCCAAGTAATAATACGCTGCTCTGTATTTTATCATCAACCCCTCTAAATTCTTTAAAAAATTCTAAGCTTCTAAAAGCCAAAGAGTATCACTAATTCACTAGCAGTTCATTACCCACCAGTGGTGGTGACAGGGATTAGGCCCTACTAGTTACTAGGTCACAAGTAATAAAGTAATCAGGTAAATGGCAGTGTTTTGCTAAAAATCTAAGGTGAGCTGAATTCAGATTCAAGCATATATCTGGTCCCCAGGCCAATTTTAATGCCTAGAATTTAGAAAAAAGAACAATGGAAGTGCATTCCAGAAGAGATAACAAGGTACCCTCACTATCAAGAATAGCATCAAGTAGGCAGCTAAAAAGAAAAGCCTTGCCCTCAGTTTCCCGATAGTGACATTAGCCTATAGAGAAATGTGATTTTAACAGGAAACACAAGGATTCAGTGGTGAACTCACAAAGAACTAGGGATTCTTGAACCTTTGTTCTCAAAGACCACAATGTGGTCTATTAATTGAGAAATGATTAAAAAAATGCAAATTCTGGGGCCCCACACCAGACCTACTATACCAGAAATTCTGGGATCGGGGTTTAGAAATCTATGTTTTAAGAAGCCCTCCAGATGACCTTGGTGCATTCTTAAGTCTGAAAACAACTGATATAATAACAATGACACACAATGGTCCTTAACAATTAGGAAGGAAAACCTTTGGCTTCCCTACTGACTTTCTAGATTACCTATTTGTTGAAAAGAGGGTTCTATGAGATATGCCAGTATCTTAGTTTGCCAAGGCTGATATGACAAATACACCAAACTGGTTGGCTTAACTACTGGAATTTATTGTCTCTCAGGTTTGGAGGCTAAAAGTCCAAAATCAAGGTCTTGACAGGTCTTGCTTTCTCTCAGAGCCTGTAGGTTTCTGGTGGTGACTTATTGGTAATCCTTGGCATTTTCTGGCTTGCAGCTCTGTCTCCATCACGGGGTCATTTGTCTCCTTGATCTGCTTCTTTTGGCTTTTCTGACAATGCATTTGAAATTTCCTCAGCCTTATAAGGACTCCAGTCATGGATTAAATGCACTTTGATTTAATTTGGCCTCATCTAAATAGGGTTTTTGAAGATCCTATACACAAATAAAGCAAAACCCAATATACACTGATTAACAAATGTAAAAAGATTTCTGCTTTAGGTACTTTCAGTATGGTTTATTAACATTTTAAAGAAGAAAAAGAAAAATATACAATTTCACTTGTCACATTAAACTATAAGGTCTTGAAAGCTTACCATGAAGATGTATAAAAACATGTTAGGCTCCCTCTTGATGTAGAGGTGGAGTGGACATCATCATCCCAGGGTCCAAGGATGGAGGAATAGAGTATGTAGTAGAGTAGACTTACTGGTGTTCTGCTGGGGAACTACTGTGATTAGTAATGGAAAAAATTGTAGTATTGATGTGGAGAAAGTGCCCACGGTAGCTGCTGATGGTAGGGAGAGGGAAGAAGAGATATGATGTGGGAGCATTTTCAAGATTTGGAGTTGTCCTGGTGGTGCTGCAGAGACAGATGCTGGACACAGTGTGTCCTGCCATGGCCCACTGGGTGGACCGGGAGAGAGTGTGTACAATGTGGACCACTGTCCATGTGGTACAGCAGTGCTCCAAAATGTATTCAACAGGTGCAGTAAATGTGCCACAATGATGGAAGAGGTTGTTGATGTGGGAGGAGTGGGGTGAGAGGGGTGGGGGTTACATGGGAACTTCATATTTTTTTAACGTAACATTTAAAAGAAAATAAAGAAGAAAAAAAGGCATAAAAAAAAAGGATTAACATAACTTTTTAAATTTTTTCAGTATTAAGCTGAAGTTCCAATTTTGTCCCTACAGCAAATAGACAGACTGAGCCCAAGAGCTCACAATCATCAAAAGAAAACAATGTGTTACTCATTTTACTCTTTAATCTCTCCTTTCAGCAAAGTACACCATGGAATGAGACATAAAATTTAAACTGGTTCTTATAACTTTAATGAGTTTATGATGAAGGTGGTGATCTGGAGCTGTTATGTACCCCAGGAAACATTTTCTTAAACCTAATCCATTCCTGTAGGTGTGAACTCATTGTAAACAGGACCTTTTGATGAGGTTACTTCAGTTAAGGTATGGTCCCAGAGGAGCCTTAATCCCATTACCGGAGTCCCTTATAAGTAGAAAAAAATTCAGACACCACTGGGAGCAGCCAGAAGTTGAACATCAATGGAACCTAGAAGAGAAGGGAGAGACCAGGAGAGGCTACCATGTGCCTTGCCACATGATAAACTAAGGACCAAGGACTGTTGGCAGCCAGTCCCAGAACACCCCAGTCTTCAGGGAGAAAGCATCACCCTGATGATGCACTGATGTCAACTTTCTCTTAGCCTCAAAACTGTGAGCAAATAAATTCCCATTGTTTAGGCCAAACCACTGCATGATTTGCTTGAACAGCCTGAAAAACTAAAATATGAAGCAAACAGGTTTTTAAATCTTTAAACAAATTTACAATGTCTTAAAAGACCACTGAGCACATAGTCCATGATCAGATACCAAAGTTATTTGGTAAGCAACAGTATTTTTTATCATGCATATTTGACTGAAGGTCCATTTCCTATTGCTTAGACATCAGAATTCACCCCCAGTCAGAAACAATTATCTTTTTAAGGGGTTCATGTAAAACTGTCTTAAGACTACTTTTAGATACGGGGATAACATAAAGTCTCCAAAGTGAATAAAATATCAAATCAGGGCATTGAATAAAAAAATCCTTCAATGTCAGTTTTCTGTTCCATGTGCCCTATTAGCATTACTCATAACTCTTCAGATTCCTCCCTTGCTTGTTCTTTCACTTGGCATAACATTAGAGGTTCATCCATATTGTTTTGTATATTGGTAGTTCATTCTTTTTTATAGCTAAGTAATATTCCATTGTACTGATGCTTCACAGTTAGTTTATCCTTTCACAGTTGAAGGACAATTCTTCAGATCTCCCCTTGCTCTTCAGTGTCCCCTCCATATACCCTTTCACTTCTCTCTAATAGATGCCGTCACAGGATTCTCCATAGCTGGGAAAATATCTTGACCCCAATTACGTATATTCTATAGACACATAATTGTCATAAATGTTTTACTGGAATGAGATTTCATTTGTACAAAAAGGCACAAAATAAGAGTAATGAATAATCAATAAAAGGATCTACATATCTGTTGTCCCCCTTCACAATTAAAAAAAGACATTTATTGAGCACTAACTAAATAGTGAGCTATCAGCACTGTGGAATAGAGATGTTGAAGATAGAGTTCCGGTCCTCTGAAAGATTAGAATTTGTCAGGAAGAAAAGCCTGATAATTACATAAGAAACAATAATCTCCATTTATGAAAGCTGTTTTCCTAGCTAACCCCCTCAAACCCTACAAAATAAAAATCTTCAATTACTGTGACTCCTCCCTCTTTTAAAACATCAGGTCAGTCACCTAATCCTGTAGGTTTTATCTTTCATACATCTACCCCCTTCTTTTTATCTCAGCTGCAGCCATGCTAGTCCAGAAGCTCATCATCACTCACTTGGACTTGTGCAAAATGCTTCTGATTTCCTGCCACTAGGCTACGCTTCACATGGATCTCAGAATGACAGTCTAAAATGCATCAAGACTTGTATACAGAATACATAAAGTACTCTTTCAGCTCAATAATAAGACAATCTCCCTCAAATTTAAGCATATGATTTGAACAGAGACTTCACCAAAGATGATATATGGATGGCAAACAAACACATGAAAAGATGTTAAACATTATTAGTCATTAAAGGATTGCATTTTAAAACCACTATTAGAATGGTGGGAAAAATATTTTTTAATTGATAATACCAAGTGCTGATGAGAATACAGAGCAACTGAAACTCCCATACATTGCAGATGGGAATACAAAATTGTACTGATACTTGCAATACAATCTGGCAGTTTCTTATGCAGTTCAAACTATACTTAACAATATGACCCATTAATTCTACTTCTAGATATTTATCCAAAATAAATGAAATTACGTTTCTACAAAAATTTGTGTGTGAAAGTTTATAGTAGCATTATTCAAAATTACCAAAATGTGGTAAAACAACAAATGTCCTGCAACTGTGAATGGATAAACAAACTGACTTAAATCCATATAATGTAATATTTCTTAAGCAATAAAAAAGAATGATTTTTGTTTTTTTATGTTTTTTAATGTAATGTTCCTTGTGATCTATTAACTTTAATAAAAAAATAGAAAAAAAGGTGTTAATAACAGGATAAAAAAAAAAATGAACTATCAACAAACAAAAGAATATGGATGATTCTCTAATGTTATGCCAAGGGAAAGAAACCATATTTTTCTATATACTGAAAAATTGCAATTATATAACAATCTAGAATATGCAAAAATATATGGATAAGAAACAGATGAACAGATTGCCAGAAAATGGACATGGGAAGAGCTGGATTACAAAGTTGTATGAGGGGAAATTTTGCAGGTAACAGAAATATTCTACATCTTCATTGTGGAGGTTGTGAGAAGACTCTGAATGTTGTCGACACTCATAGAACTATACATAAAAAAATGTACATTTTACTGGAGGTAAATTATGCCATAATAAAGTTTTTTAGGAAAAAAAAAGTGGGTCATTGTTTCCATCAGAACACAGGGAGTACAGGATTTCAGTCCAGATCCACCACATACACTATAACTTAAGCAAGTATAAAAATGAAATGGGGAATTTTGTCTTATGTCAAAATCATCAGACAATATAAAATCATAAAGTGATAAATAAATATTCATGGTTCAGAAGATCAAATAGACCTGTTCTATTTTAATTTTCATTTGTACTCAAATACCTTAAAAATGATCAGTAAGAAGGCATACACTATACAGAGAGATAAATATAGATAGATATAATGATATATAAATACATATATACATACACAAATCTATTTGTACAGTCATTACTTTTTTTTTATTGTTTGCATAACCTCTTGTTTACTTGTTTTTCAATATTTGCATTTATTCTAATTTATTAAAATATATTTATATTCATATGTTTATAATCTTACATAACTGCATCAGTGCCACTATCAAACCTACTGTCTTTCTATTTTCCTGCCCTGTTCTTCCTTCTTCTTTCCTCCCTAATCCACTAAAATTACTCCTCCCCCATGCTTATATATTACATAAAAATCATCAGTGTATGTATACATACATTGCACACACAATACATCTCCTAAAAGAGCATTTTTTATATTTGTTTGTACAGTCATTACTTTAGATTATTTCTCTAATGTCTGGTTGTGTTTTGCTCCTTTGTATTACACTACTCTCATCTGGCTGCCTAGAACTAAATTACTACCCCTCTGAGGTTATATCCCAGGTTCATGATAATTTTTACTTAAGATGGCAAATGAAACTGAATTGGGTACCTTTACTTTCCATTTTTATTTTCAGTAAAATAGCACATATTATATGTCAGTATTAGGAATCACAGTGGGTTTAAAACAGAATTCATTTTACAAAAAATACCAGCATTGATTTACATTAATTTTTCAGGTACCCATCTATTGTGTTCATTTTCATTTGTACATATATGTGCAAAATATATGCATAAATTATGTTTACAAAAAAATTTATATAAATTCCTTATCTAATTAAGAAAAGTCCTGAAAATTAAATTCTTAAGTAATCTGATTAAATCATTCAAACTTCAAAATTAAACATTCTGTCAGAAGTTAATGGCCAAAATACTTCTTTACACACTTCCTAGCCTATCCAACTCAAATCTTCAGATCTGTAGTTTTCTCCAAAGCTTCCATAAACAAAGCAAACAAGCACACCTCTCCAATTAAGAGAAAAAAGCTCAGTGCCTACATTTAGTTTTAGAGTAGTACAGAGAAATGTTAAGAACAGAATTATTCTGCATTTTAATTCTGAAATTATTAGCAGCAAGCTGGGCTAAAAATTTCAAAGGAACCAACTAATGTGTGGCCTAATAATTCAATGCCTCTTGAAATTCATGCCATCATATTTCCATAGATTCATTACTGTTAAAATGAACTGATATTTTTTACTTGTCATTGCTATTAAAACAGCAGAGCATTTTTCAAAATCCTTGTAATACTGCTGATGATGTTAGCATATATAAAGCTTTTGGTTGTGTGAAGTAATTCTTTTCCTCTTCACAGTGGTAGGCTGTGTTAATACAACAATTTTTCTTTTATTGTTAGATAATGAAACAGTAATTATCATCATAATCCTACTGAGAACAAAGTCTTTTAAATATTGCAGGCCCAAGGACAGTGAAACCTCACTGTATTTATAATGATTCTTAGATAAATTTTGTTCTGCATGAACACTACAGCATCAAAATGGTTTCTTTTTGGCTGGAAAATACACTGCATATTTTTATAAAAGTATAAACAGAATTAAGTTTAACTAAACAGACTCCAGGCTCTTTTTAGCAACCAAATGGAAGAAAAATTAACAAAATGCTCCTTTCAATCAAAAATTTAATCTTTAATTAGCAAGCCTGAAAAAGTACCATTTTTAAGTTTTTACTGTGTGAATAAGAAACAGAGTAGCCACCTAAGTATAATTTCCAATGTACTACAGGAAGACCACACCCTCTGCTTCAAATACTGATTATACATGAAAGAAATTTACAGGAAGATATTTTAACATATTGTTGGCTGACACCACTAACTACAGAGTTGACTTATTAAGATTTCTCAGTATAGTTTAAATGATATTTCTCTGCAACATCTTTTAGTTGATAGACTGCATTTAGCAATTACTGTCCTTTGAGACCTAAAGTACTCCTAGCTCCCAAACATGGTAGAGGCTTCATTTACCATTCAGCAGAGAAATGAACAAAAATTCTAGTGTTCCATGCTTAGATTATAATCTTTACTAAAACCCAAATGAAAAGTAAAGGGAGAATAATACCTTTCATGATGTCCCAAATCTGACAAAAATTCATCTGCATGTCTTTGGAGTTCGTTTCCTTCTAAATTTTTTAATCTCTTCAATTCACTCTGTAGAAAAAACCAGAGCTCTTTAGCTCCATTTTCAATCCTTCTCCTCAGGATTTCATGATCCTTCCCCAGACCTGCAGTTGAAGAGCAGAGTTAACAGCAGAGTTCCAAAGGTTTGATGAAAGGAAATTTTCATTATTTGTGCTAATGCCAATATTTCGAGGAAGAAAATACCCAACAATCACCTACCATTTCTGGTTTGTTTCTTATAATTTTCAATCTGTTCTTTGGCCTTTACAAGTTGCTCCTCTAAAGCACGTACCCTTCCTGCAGCCGGCACCTGATCAATAGGGCCTTCTGGTATCCTAAGTTAAAGGAAGAAAAATACAAACATTCAGCTTATAAATTATGAACCAAAATACATGCTTACTTTGCTAAAAAACACTTATTGATAACTCTGTAAGGCACTGAACTATATGGCATAACAGAAACACCAAATGAAGTTTTCTCTTTAAAAGGATTGGATAAAATGTAAACATTACATTGATACTGAACAAAAACAGGAAAGAATAATCTACATCACAGATCTATGATTTCTTAGGAATTGAGGAAACTTAAGAACTGTATCCTAAGGAATTTCATCCTGTTAGAGTGTCACTACCAGTAGCAAAGTGGTCAAATTCTTCATTAGCATTAAGAATAACAAAGGTGAGGTACAGGGTTAAAGCAAGGCCTTAAAGGGAATAAGAAAGAATGTATCTGAACATGTGTCTATGAACATCATGTATCAAATATAAATTATTTCTAAATTAATCCAAATACCAGGTTATGTAAAACCTCTGCTCAAATTCATGCATTCATCACATTATTAAGCACTGGTTTTACAGGGGAGGGAAAGACTAGAGTAGAAGATAAAGGACATTAAAAAAAAAAAGAAACCTGAAGATTAATATCCTATTTGTTTCTAACAGGAACAAAAATATCAGTCAACAATATAAAGTGTTGGAACACAGCAGAAATCCATAAACTCTTGCTTATATTTCCAATCTATAGGTATAACCTTTTTCCATATTGTGCTTCTTTCTAAGATGTTTTGTTTTTATGTGACTTTTGGCATTATTCTGCATCCTATTTTGGTTATTAAATTTTAGATAGATAAATTAGTGGTAGACTGCATAATGGCCCCAAATATAGCTGTATTCTAATCCTTGAAACCTGTGAATATTAATGTACATGGCAAAAAACTGTTTTTGCAAATATGCTTAAGTTAAGAATTTTGAAATGGGATAATTATTTTGGATTATCTGGGTGGTCCACAATTGTAATCACAAGAGAGGCTGAAGTGAATTCCACTACACAAAAGAGGAGAAGGCCATATGACTTATGCTGCTGTCTCTGAAGATCAATGAAGGGCAATGAGCAAGAAATGCACCTACAGAAGATGGAAAAGGCAAGGAGCAGGTTCTCCCTTAGAGCTTCTAAAGGAGTGCAGCCCTGATGACAAATTGATTTTGACCCAGTGAAACTCATTTTGGAATTCTGGCCTCTAGAACTGTAAGAAAATTAATTTCTGCTGTTTGAAGTTACAAAGTTTGTGGTAATTTATGACAGAAGCAAAAGGAAACTAATACCTACATACACACACATCCATACAATTTGTGTGTATATATAGCCATATGTAAATAAATGTATTTATGTGTGTGTATATTTATACATCTATGTCCACCATTATGCAAAGCCATGAGAAGATTGCTGAATTTTCTTACAGTATATTTAAATAAGAAAATGTCTGCAAAAGTACTTAGTGCATGTAGCAGTGTGACATAGTTATGAATTCCAAAAATAGATACTGGATTATGTGTGTAATCTGGTCCATACCTGGGCATAATTAAGTTATGATTAGGGCTTTGATTGGGCCACGTCATTAGGGCATTGAGTCCCCACCTTTGGTGGGTGGGAACCTACAGATAAAAGACATGGTAAAGGACAGAGTTGAGGGTTTCTGATGCTGGAGTTTTGATGTTGGAGTTTGATGCTGAAGTCTCAAGCTGGAGCACTAGGAAGTCAGCACAGAGGAAAGAGAAGCAAGCCCCAGGAAGAGAGGACCTGAGCCAGAAGAAGAACATAGAGGAATAGAGATGGCTCCTTAAACACGGGCAGAAACCCCAGGGAGAGAGACAGAGTCGGTCACCTGATGTCTACCACTGACCTTGTGGAGAGAGGCAAAGCCTAGACAGCCTCATAGTCTACAGCTGACCTTGTGGAGAAAACAGAGGCACTGAGCCCAGAGGAACCCAGGGAAGCCTGAACCCTCACAAACGTTGGCAAGTATCTTGTTCCAACACATGGAAATAGACTTTGGTGAGGGAAGTAACTTATGCTTTATGGCCTGGTATCTGTAAGCTCCTACCCCAAATAAATACCCTTTATAAAAACCAACCAGTAAGAACAAATACACTACAAACACACGTGATAACATGGATGAATCTTGAGAACCTTATGTTGAGTGAAGCAACCCAGGCATTGAAGGACAAATACTACATGACCTCAATGATATGAAATAAGCAAGCTGCCTCAGAGAGCTAGAAACTGAACGATAGGCTTACAGGAAATCGGGGGGTGGAGGAAGGATGTGAGCCGACGTCTGCAGGGGTGGAATTTATGATGAGCTGGCGGTAAGTATAAACACAAAGAAGAGATAAAATGGGGGCAAGGGGTTGCCTTTGGGTGGGGCTTTGCGGGTTTGAGGGGGGCTGGGGACGGGCGGATGGGTAATATTGCCCAAAAAGTGGGGGGAGGGAGGGGTAGCATACGAACATAGGAGAGCGTCAGGTGTTTGTTAAGAGTAAAATGCTGAGAAAATCATATCAAAATATAATTAAGAGGGTTACCTGTTTAGGATGCTCGGAGGGGATGGTCTGATGCGGGACGGGCTCCTGGGGAATGTCTGAATGCTCATTTTGCCAGAGTGGGTGGTACCATTGGGTAGAGACCCAAGTAGTGAGAGTGGGGGTAGACCCACATCCTGGGGAGGACTAATGCCATCAAATAGAGGGAACTGTATCTCTCGAGAGAAAGGGTGGCTCCCAGGGCATTGGGGCAGTTGAGCAAGTTAGGCCCTGAACACTGTTGCAAGTATCTCTGGATGTGGCTCCTCGGGAAACAGAGGTTGGCTGTCACTGTGGGCACCAAGGGGATGGGAAAATGGATGTTAAATGTGTGGAACCAAGGTAAAAGTGGGGTAAGAGAGGAGTTTTGTGAGAGTACACAAGGATGGATATAAAACATGTAATATTACACCATAAACATATAGGGGACGACAGACTGATAATGTAAACCATAATGTAAAACATAGGTTAACTAACAATTTAGAAAACTGTATATCCTAAAGTATGCACTACAATGTAAGCACAGATGTCACCTTGTTTGAAAGCTACTGTCTCAGACTCTGTACATCACTTTAAGTAAATATGATGTGAATAGGTTGTAAGAGTATCGCTGTGGAAGGGAAAAGGTTTTGTGGTGGATGTGTGGGAGTGCTGTATATTGTATATATGAATTGCTGTGGTCTAGGGCTCTTGTGAAGAGAAGTTCAATAATTAGGGGGAAAAAAGAAAAAAAAGAAAAAGATAAGATGTAGAATTTTTCCAAGTCAACACGTATTCTATATCTAACCTTTAAACCCATCGCTATATGCCATTTTGCTAGTAAGGGATCCTGACATTACATTGGGCTTCAATTTTCAGCAAGTTCTGGATCACAGAGTGGTTCAACAATGGCAGCGGAGGAATACTGGTATAGGATACTATTGACAGGTGATATATGGCTGACAGGGAGCTATATAGGGCATTATGTCCAGGGTGCATGGTAATGTTTGGATATACTCATAGTGGCAACAATTAAAAACTACAGCTGGGGGGGTACTGGGTTCCTGGCCGGGGGTGCTCTGTCGTGGTTCCTAGGGGAGCAGCGGCAGTCCCCCAGGTGCAACGGTAAGGACCAGGAAGGAATGAGGGTCCAACAGTGAGAGCATGATACTAATGACTATGCTTGTGAGCCTATATGCCTGAAATAAGAACAAGGCCTAGAGCAGCACTGTGCCTGGGAATTTCCTCCTGACAGCCTTCATGTTACTCAAATGTGGCCAGTCTCCAAGCCAAACTCAGCATGTAAATGCAATGCCTTCCCCCCAGCGTGGGACATGACACCCGGGGATGAGCCTCCCTGGCACCGAGGGATCACTATCAACTACCAACTGATGATGCAACTGGAAAATGACCTTGAAGGTTCGATGCGGATCAGCAGAATATCCCTGTCTACATATAATAACATGACTTTAAAATGCTGTTTGACCTAATGTAAGGGGGAAAAGGAAAGGAGAAATGAATTTATATGGCTACGAGTCTCTAAAAAAGAGTCTGGAGGCTGTCAGAAGGATTGCCCTTATGCACAACTGAGCAGAGTCTAAGAGACAGATAAAGTAGATACAATTCCCAGGTATTGGTTCCTTGGAGGGCTAAAGAGACCCACGGGTTCTATGGTCATGGCAGAAGGGGTTCACTGCCATGTCAGATGGCCCTTCTTTGGAGCTGGTGTTTCTGCGTGATGAAACTGGACTCAGAAGCAATCTCTTTTCATAAGACTTTCATGCTACTTTACTGGAATTGTAGTTGGTGTTGGGGTTTAAGATATAATTAGGGGACTTGAATCTCTGGACTGACAATAGGATAGCCAGGCCCTGAGCCTCAACAGACTCCAGCTCCTACAATCGGGTTTATTGGACTCACCTCACTCAGCTAAGATGGAGTTGAAGAAGGACAACCACCACACCATGGAGCCTAGAGAGCCTACAACTGAAAGCAGGAGGATTGCATCCAGTATCCATGTGGAATCTGAGCCTCCTCTTGACATAGAGGTGCAACAGACACAACCAATCCAAGGTCCACAGAGAAAAGGTGGCATTGGAGTGGGAAAAGTGGACATGGTGGCTGATGGGTACGGGGAACGGCAGGAAGAGATGAGATGTGGAGGTGCCTTTGGGACTTAACAGTTGCCCTGGACGGTGCTTCAGGGGCAATTACCAGATGGAATGGGGGAGAGTATGGGCCATGATGTGGACCATTGACCATGAGGTGCAGAGATGCCCAGAGATGTACTTACCAAATGCAATGGATGTGTCATGATGATGGGAGTGAATGTGGCTGGGGGGAAGTGGTGGGATGGGGGTGGTGGGGTTGAATGGGACCTCATATTTTTTTTTAATGTAATATTTTTACAAAATCAATTAAAAAAAAACAACCAACCAATTTCTGGTATTTTGCATCAGCACCCCTTTGGCTGACTAATACAGTGCACAAAACTTTATTACAGCTATTTAGTCATTTTAGAGATAAGAAGTAATTTATATCTTATATTATTACTGCAACAACTGGTTTAAAGGAACTTAATTTTTAAATTATAACTGGAAAAGCTTCAATTCAGATGTTAACTTATGTCCTCTGATGCAAAGATAGTAGTTTTTGAATAGTTTTTCTAAATTTCTTATACAATCAATAAAGTCGAGTTAAGGATTAATAATTTTTACCACTTCAAAACATATACTTAGTAAATAAGCTATTTTAGAGCTATAACAGAGTAAAAACGAATATGTTCTATAACTTCATATGCGACTGTATGCATAAATATTGAAAAGGAGTATGAAAAATAACCACGCTCCAATCAGAAGTGTCCCAGGCTGCAGAATATGAACAAAAGAGCCTGCATATGCACAAAGAGTAATGACAAAACAAATATCATAATTAGGTGTACTATAACCAATGTATGAGCACAAATGTATATATTTATTCACAAGTGAGGCATTGCATCAGATATAGTTTTAAAATCAAAAGTTTTAAATACTTAGCTCTTAATTTCTTTCTGAACTACATAGTGGGTTTCTAAGAACTAATTTGAAAACCTAATAAACTACTACTTCTTGGGATTTGTTTGCCATAGGACAGAGATTTCAGCCTAGTAAATTTCAGAACACATTTCAGTGATGCAAAAAAAAAATTCAAACAATAGATTACTTTCAGTTCTCCTTTTTTATCTCATTTCTTCACACATTAATTTGATAACGTAATGGTCAAAATAGGCATGAAAAATTAGTACATGATCATTTCAGCAGATTTCCATTAAGTACTGAATTCAATCTAATTCTAATAAAATGTGTCAGGACTACTGATTTATATGACATTATTATATGCAATAATCTAATCAAACTGCAGATGAAGAAAGGTATTGGAGATGCCAATGTGAAAAATTACATCAGGAGGCAGGAGGTAGGCAGATGCCTTTTAAACTTCTTCCAGAAATGTCCATCAGCATAAGTAGTCCCTTTTTAAAATATGTATGGAATGGAATTTTCTCATCATTATCACTATGCAAAAGACCTTCCCCTTCTGGCCAAGATGGAATAACAGAGATAAGATTTACCTTCTAGCCAGAAACAACTAAAAATGCATACTAATTGCATGAAACAATGCTTTTCAAGACACTAAAATCAAGTAACAAAAGTCAGCAATATCCTGGATTGTAGGAAGACTTCAAAGAAGGGAAGTTGAAGGAATCAGTCCCTCTACCAGAACAACTATTAAATAGATAGGAACTGTCTGGATCAACTACATCAAAACTCCAAATTCCAGAAGAACCGCTGTACAGCATTGAGGAAAGAGCGAGAGAAAAGGCTGGTAAATTGCAGTAAATGCCAGTGAATTACTGGTGGCTCTCCAGGCAGCAGATACCAATAACAACCCCTCAGCCTCACAGCTGACAGCAGTGAGTTATAAAACCTAGCACCTGGTACGGGAGTGCTGGTGTCAGGGTAGAGGTTAAAGATCTGGGAGTGTACAGTCCTATAGCTGATCAATGCTTTTGATTAGGCACCTCAGATTGCTGGGGGCCCTATTTGAGAGAGGGCATTGTTACAAACCACCTCGAACAAAGGCACTTGTGTTGTAGAATTTGAGAGAGGTTCAATTATTTGTGTATAGAGAGGCCAGGACTCAGGAATGATTTTGAGAAGGAAAAATGGTTTATTGACGGCCAGAAGGACTCGGGAGCTTCCTGTTGCAAACCCAAGCCCTGAACAAGACTTTCAAGTTTCTTTTATTCAGAGAGGAAAGGTTAAATGGTCCCTTTGTTTCAGTTCTCAATAGGCTTGAATTAGCATATATATCTTCCACATCTTAGGTAAGCTTTTAGCATGGACTTCATATATTCTAGATAAACTTTTAGGATTTCCCTGAATACTTAAAGTTTATAGACCTTGCATTGTTAAACTGTTTCCTGGGACTGGAGTCGTTGCCATGGTCACCAAGGGCAGGACTGCAGCCTCTTATGTCTCACACCCACAAGTCACAGACAGCTTAGGTTATCTCTGAAGAGACAAAGAGCCTCCCACCCACTGCCCACATCACTTGAAGAGACATAAAGATGATAAGGTTCCTCAGAGCTCTGGAGGACACCAGAAGGACTACATTTGCTGGGATGGTGCCAAATCAAATAAAATGCAGATTTGGGCACCATTCTGGTCTCTCCCTCATATACTCCCAAGGCAATTTGGAAGTGGCTGTAGCTCCCTTTGTGGGTTCTTGGCCTTGTTACGACCAGGAAAGACTGACTTGGAAAACTCCTCTCCACCAAGTTCTCCATCCAAGAATTTGGATGCTATCTCTAGGCAAAAGCAGCCTGAAATATTAATAGTAAAATCAAAGTAAGAAACAATTGAGTCAGGCAGGCTGAGATAAAAGCTTAACTTCTTTAAATTCTGTAGTAGAAACCTGTAGAAGAAGGTCTGTCTCCTGGGAATGAGAAGGAGCATTCAAACCCCTGTAACAGGGGTACTCCTAAAGCCACTAGCAAGCACAAGTCCAGGAAAAGACACAGGCCCAGAAAAGTAAGGGAGGACCCTGTACCTTGCATTCACCTTGGGCAGAGCTTCCTGATAGAATGGCTAAAATCTGACACAGAGAATCACCCAACACAAAGCCACTCAAAGATGTTGAAAGGTGTATTTGCTAAGATTTGCTTGGTTTTACTAACTCTTGGCACTCAGGAAAATCTGTCACAACACCAGCTGGCTACAAACTCAAGAAACAGACACCTCAAGGAATAAATCCAAGAGTAAACATTTTAAAATGTTAAAATGTACAATGTGCCACAAAAGATGATAAGACAAAGAAAGAGGAAATGAGGGCTCATCCAAAGGAAAAGGATAAAAATCCAGAACACATCAATGAAGAAGACCACACTGTGGGCATATCAGACAACCACTTTTAAAAAATGACCTTCAATATGCTCAAGGAGATGAAGGAAAATACAGAGAAAGAAATAAAAGATATTGGAAAACAATGAATGAACAGTATGAGAATCTCAATAGAGACATAAATTTTAACAAAATCAGGAATTAAAGACCACAATAACAGAAATGAAAACTGTCCAGGGAGGATTTCAACAAAAGATTGGAGATGACAGAAGAAAATATTAACAGACCTGATGACAAGACAAGATATGAGTGAGGCTGAGGAACAGAAAGAAAAAAAATTATAAAAGTGAAAACAACCTAAAAGACCTCTGAGACACCATCAAGCATACCAATGAATTCATTATGGGTG
This sequence comes from Dasypus novemcinctus, assembly GCF_030445035.2. Lineage (NCBI taxonomy): Eukaryota > Metazoa > Chordata > Mammalia > Cingulata > Dasypodidae > Dasypus > Dasypus novemcinctus. Next base: position 44,680,385 of record NC_080675.1, read on the forward strand.
TCCCAGATGGAAAAGAAAGAGGAAAAAGATACAGAAGGAATATTCAAAGAAATGAAAACAGAAAACTTCCCAAACTTAGCAAAAGAAGCCCAGAGAAAGTCAAACAGGATAAATATGAAGAAATATCTGACTTGTCACATCCTCATCAAACTGTCAAATGCAAAGAATAAGGAGACAGACTTTCTTTAAGAAACAAGACAGAGATCAAGACATTCCCAGATAAAGTTGAGAGAGCCACTAGAGCTGTCCTACAAACAATGCTAAAGGGAATTCTTCAGACTTGAAGGAAAGAACACTAGACAGTGGTTTGAAGAGGCATAATGAACTAACAACTATGGTAAAGGTAACCATTTGAGTAATTACAAATGCCAGTAGTATTGCATTGTATTTTTTGATATTAACTCCACTACTTATTCCTACAGTTGCAAACATTCAAATGCATAAAAAGTAAAGACGAATCTATGGTTTTGGATATATAATGCGCTAAGATATAATTTGCAACAAGTACAAAAAAAGGTGAGGAAGGGGCAGAGGAGCATAGGAACAGAATATGTGTATGCTACTGAAGTCAAGTTGGTATCAAGTCAAATAGGAATATTATATATTTAGAATGTTAAATTTTAACACCATGATAACCACAGGGAAAATATATGGAAAAATATATCCAAATAGAAAAGAGAAGGGTCTCAATATGGCATAATACCAAAAACCAAACAAATATTAAAGTAGCCATAACAGAAGAATTGAGACCAAAAATAAAGTATAAGACTTAAAAAGACTAAATAGCAAAATGGCAGAAGAAAATCCTGCATTATCAGTAGTGACTTTAAATATAAAAGTCAGGCAGAGATTGGTAGAGTCAGGGGCAGGGGCGGAGGAAGTTTAAAAGAAACTTACTTTAAATTCAAACACATAAGTTATTTGAAAGTGAAAGGGTAGAAAAAAATACATATCATGCAAGTGATAGCAAAAGATAGATGGGGTAGCTATACTAATAACAGATTAAAATTAAAACAGACTTCAATTAAAAAACAGTTATAAGGGACAAAGGGGTCAAGTCAACAAAAATATAAATGTACCTAAAGGCAGAGTACCAAAATACATGAAGCAAATACTGGCAGGTTTGAAGGAAGAAATAGATGGTCCTACATTAATAGGAGACTTTAATACAGTACTTTCAATAATGGATAGAATATCTAGACAGATGATCAATATGGAAATAAAAGACCTGAATCTACTCTAAATCAACTAGACTTAACAGACAAACATAGAACACTTCATCCGACAGAAACAGAATATATAATCTTGAGGGCAGATGGACCATTTTCGAGGACAGAACGTATGTTAAATCACAGAATAAGTCTCAATGAATTAAAAAATATTGAAATCATGCAATGTATCTTCTCTGATCACAAGAAAATGAAGCTAGAAATCAATAACAGAAGGAAAAATGGATACTCACAAGTATGTATAAAATTTTACACTGTATCCAGAAACAACAAATGGGCTAATGCAGAAGTTATAAGGGAAATTAGGAAATAAATTGAGGCAGAAGAAAATGAAAAAGAACATACCAGAACTTATGGGATGTAGGAAAGGCAATGCTAAGAGAAAAATTTATACCTTTAAATGCTTAAAAAAGATTTCAAATCAGAAACAAACTTAAAACCAGCAGCAGAACAAACTAAGGGTACTATGAACAAATGGGTACACCAACAAATTACATGACCTAGATGAAATGGACAAATTCCTAGAAACACACTAACTACCTATGCAAACTCAGGAAGAAATAGAAGATCTCAGTAATCCAATAACTAGTAAAGACATTTGGTAAATGATAAAAAACCTCCCAACAAAGAAAAGCCCAGGACCATACGGTTTCACAGGGGAATCTTACCCAATATTCCAAGACAAATTAGCAGAAATCATGTTCAAACTCTTCCAAAAAATTAAAGAAGAGGTAACGCTCTCTAATTCATTCTATGAGAACAACATTACCTACATACCAAAGCCAGATAAAGACACCATAAGAAAAGAAACTGAGACTTTTGCATTTCTTATAAACATAGATTCAAAAAGTCTCAACAAAGTACTAGCAAACCTACCTAATAGCACATTAAAAGAATTATAATACCAGTTTTTAAAAGATAGTTCAGCATGAAAAAATCAATTAATGTACTACATCACTTTACTGGAATGAAGGAAACATAATAACACATGATCATCTCAATTTACATAGAAAAGGTATTTGAGAAAATCCTGCAAGTCTTCTTGATGAAAACTCTCAGAAAACTAGGAATAGAAGGAAACTTTCTCAACATGATAAAGGGCATATATGATAAACCCATAGTTAATATATTGTATGAGCTCAATGATATAAAATCAATGGTGAAGAACAGAAAGCTTTCCAGCTAAAATCAGGAAAAAGACAAGGATACCCACTGTCACCACTGTTACTAAACACAATACTGGAAATTCTAACCAGCACAGTTAGGCAGGAAAAGAAATAAACAATACCCAAATTGAAAAGGAAGAAGTAAAACAGATGACATGATCCTATACACAGAAATTCCTGAAATATCCACAACAAAACTAAGAGTTAATAAATGAATTCAACAAAACGGCAGTGCACAAGATCAACTGCTAACACCAGATATATTTCTATGCATTAGAAATGAACAGCAAAAGAAATCAAGAAAAAAATTCTATTTACAATAGCAACTAAAAGAATAAATTATCTAGGAATAAATCATACAAGGATGTAAAAGACTAGCATGCAGATATGTGCACGCTGATGTTCTTTCAACATTATTCAAAACTGACAAAAGATGGAAGCAATCCAACCATGCATGAACTAATGAATGGATAAACAAAATGTAGTATAAACACACAATGGAGTGTTATTCATCTGTAAAAGGGAATGAAGTTCTGATATATGCAACAGTATGGATGAATCTTGAAAATATATCATGTTGAGTGAAATAAGCTAGACACAAAAGGACAAATATTGTATGAGCTCACTGATATGAAATCATTAGAATAAGCAAATTCATAGAGCCAGAATTTAGAATATAAGTTACAACGGGGTCGGGAAAAGAGAGATAAGGCTTAAATTATAGAGTTTCTATTTGGGATAATGGAAAAGTTTTGGTAATAGATGGTGATGACTGTAGAATAACATTTTTAATATAATTAACAGCACTGGCATATATATGAATATGGTTGAAAGGGGAAATTTTAGGTTATATATATATGTTACTATAATAAAATATTTTAAAAATATCCTTGGGACTGTCTAATACAAACAACAAACCCTTAGATAAACCATGGACTGTAGTTAATAGTACAATTATAAAAAACATGCTTTCTTCAATTTTAACAAATGTATCACACTAATGCAGGGTTGTGGCATTTTGAAGCATATGTGGACTCCAGAAAATTCTGTTCTTAAAGCTAATCCATTCCTACATTCGTAAACTTCTTGTAAATGGGAGCTTTTGATTATATTACTTCAGTTAATAGCCTATAATTAGATAGCAGGACCCAGGATGGGTCTTAAGCCTCTTAATAGAGTCCTTTATAAACAGAAGAACAAAAAGTTGTAGACACAGGATAAAAGCTGCAGAGACAGAGAGGAGCCTCCAGAAGTTGAGATCAATGAACCCAGGAAAGAGAAACGCCAAAGAGGGGACAACCTGAAGCAAAAAGTAGCATGGCCTGGAGGACTGGGGAGAGACAAGCAGACGCTTGATCACCCACAGCTGTGGCTCAGGAAGAAGGAATCTCCTGATGATGTCTTGATTTGGACACCTTCATAGCCTCAGAACTATAAGCTTTTAATCTAATAAATCCCCATTGTAAATGCCAACGCATTTCTGGCATATTGCTTTTGTAGCCCTTAGCAATTTAAAACAAGGGTGTTAATAGGTGGAATATTGGAACCTAGTATTTTATACATGGTTGTTCTGAAAAATCACAACTTCTCTAATAACAATTCTCACAACAATGATAAAAATATGTTCAGTGATCCCTGAAGGAAGGAAAGCAAATGATGTGAGTCCAATAGTTGCCCCAACTTATTGTCCTCAGTAGTTTCCAGGCCATGGTACACTGAAGGGGAATCTACACTCAGCCCAGTAAATTCCCTGAATTAACAGGATGGAGGGAAGCGGACTTGGCCCAATGGATAGGGCATCCGCCTACCAGATGGAAGGTCTGTGGTTCAAACCCCGGGCCTCCTTGACGCATGTGGAGTTGGCCCATGAGCAGCACTGATGCGCGCAAGGAATGCCATGCCACGCAGGGGTGTCCCGCATAGGGGAGCCCCATGCGCAAGGAGTGCGACCCATAAGGAGAGCTGCCCAGTGTGAAAGAAATGCAGCCTGCTCAGGAATGGCACCACACACACAGAGAGCTGACACAACAAGATGACACAACAAAAAGAAACACAGATTCCTGTTGCCGCTGATAAGGATAGAAGTGGTCACAGAAGAGCACGCAGTGAATGGACACAGAGAGCAGACAACTGAGAGGGGAGGGGAGAGAAAAAAATAAATCTTTAAAAAGTAAATCTTTCAAAAAAAAAAAATGGAACAACCTTGGTTGTCCATTCACATTACTGGAAATCTTTTAGAAACAAAGTTCAAAAGTATGGGAAAAATAACGATAACACTACTAGTTTACTATATGAAGCAGAACACTTAGGACAAAATGTTGAAAAGGGACTTGTAAATCTTGCAGGCCACAGAATATCCTTGGCTGTCTGGACAGGTAAACATCACAGAGTTCTTCTAAGTATAGGGTTCCTGCAATATGGTTGCAAGGCCTTTATATGACATAGGTCCAAAATCAGCTTCCTTATCAATCTGTATCAGCAATCCTCTAATGAGTAAGAATTTAGTATATTAATGAAAATACACCAAACCAAGAACAAATACATTTGCAATAGGGTTGTTTCGGTTTGGGGGTGTTTTTTTTTACTTCCTTTTAGGCACACCTTCGATTTTTAAGAAACGCCTTAAGAAATAAATGAAGAAAAAGTTGAACCACTGTTATAAGTGTGTGACAGAAGGAAAAAGACAAGGAATTTTCAATAACCTTGCGTTATTTTCCTTTCTCCTCTTATCTGCCTGATACTCGAGTGGGCACCATATTTTGCAACCATTTTTTTTTTGTTTAATGCTGATGAACTATTCTGTTCAAGCTTTATTCATATTGTAGCATATATTAGAACTTCACACCTTTTTATGACTGAACAATATTCCATGGCTTATATATACCACATTTCATTTATCCATTCATCTTTTGATGGACATTTAGATTGCTTCCATCTTTTGATTATTGTGAGTAACAATGCTCAGAACACTGGTGTACAAATAACTGTTTGAGTTCATGTTTTCAATTATTTTGGGTTTACTTAGAAGTGGGATTTCCAAGCCATATGGTAATTCTATTCTTAACTTACTGAGCAACTGCCTGTGGCAGTTTGAGATTATTTTACAAAGCCCAAAGAGAGAAAGATTATGTTTGTAATGAATCTGTTTCTCTAGGTGTGGCACCCTTTGACAGTATTAAGTTCAGTTGAGGGGCCTATGGTTAAGTTACTTGGTAAGATTGCTTTAGGGCTTTTGATTGTACTATGTCCCTGAGGTGTGACTCACATTGAGTCCCTGCCCCCTTGCTGGGTCTGTTATAAAGGGACTCACAAGGACAAACACACAAAAAAAGGGAACTGTCATGTTTGATGTAAGAGAAAAGACTCTATTTTTGCCCACAGCTGAGATGCAAGGACAGAAGCCCTAAGACAAAGGCAACTATGCCAGGAGAGAAAGGACTATAGGATCGCTTAAGCTTGAAGCTCCAAGAGGCCAAACCCACAGAGCAGCTCAAGAGGAGACGGTGAGCCAGGAGAAGAAGGCTGAAACCATGGCAGAGATAAGCAGCCATCTTGCTTCACCAAGTGGCAACATAAAACGCCAACAGTAGCTGACACTGGTGAGAAAGCCTTTCTGCAGTTGCCTCAATTTGGACATTTCATATCCTTGGGACTATTAAGCTTTTACCCCAAATAAATACGCTTTATAAAACCAACACATTTCTGGTACTTTGCTTTGGTAGCCCTTTGGCAAATTAAAACACCACCAAAATGTTTTCCATAGGGGCTACACCATTTTACATACTTACCAACTGAGTACAAAGGTTACTATTTCTCTGCATCCTTGTTAGCACTTATTTTCCATTTTTAAAATCATAGCCATTTTAGTAGGTGTGAAGTATACTCTCATTGCGCTTTTGATTTGTATTTTCCTAATGACTAAGGATGTTGAATATTTATGCAAGTGTTTATTAGCCATTTCCATAACCTCTTTGGAGATACATCTATTCAAGTCCTTTGCCCATTTCTTTGTTTTGTTTTGCTAATTGTTTTATAATCACATCAAACTAGTACAGAGAATGCCCTGTACAAAACAACACAATAAAGTTTCAAAAATTGATGTATTACCTTAGCCAGGCTTCAGATTTCGGTCTCTGGTATTTGGAGTTTAGGCTGCAGTCCCTGTTTTTGGATGGATCACTGGGAAGGTGTCACAGGCCATGCTTTAACCAGATTTGAACAGAAGAATGGCCACTTGGCCCAGGTAGAAGTAGATGAAGTGCTTGGTTTCCTGTGTCACATAACTACCGAAGTTTCTCCCTACAATGCAGTGCCTGGTAGGTGGTACTTCTTGTCAAACTCCTTTTTGATATGGGGCGCAGTGTCCTTCTCTATGTTATGTTTCTCCAACACCAGAGCTGCGCACTCCACTAACTCCTGTCGCATCTCCTCTGACATGTCCACATTTTTTATTGTGACCTTTCGGTCGCACAGGGTTACTGAGGAGTAAGGCTGGCAAACTGTCTCCTGTGGGAGGGGCTAGTGGAGTGTAAACCTCATGAGAGCTGCTGTTGCTGCTGAAGCTGTGGCGCATCTCTGCTCATTTCTTAATTGAGCTGTTTCTGTTGTTTAGTAGCAGTTCTCTACAAATTCTGGATATTAAACCTTTCCCAGATATATGATTTCTAAATATTTTCTCTCATTCTGTAGGTTTTCTGTTCACTTTTGTGATAATGCCCTTTGATGCACAAAAGGTTTTTAAGTATGATGATGTCCAATTTATTTTTTTTTCTTTTGTTGCTAATGCTTTTGATGTTTTAAGAATGCACTGCCTGGGAAGCGGACTTGGCCCAGTGGATAGGGCGTCTGTCTACCACATGGGAGGTCCGCAGTTCAAACCCCCGGCCTCCCTGACCCGTGTGCAGCTGGCCCATGCACAGTGCTGATGCGCGCAAGGAGTGCCCTGCCATGCAGACGTGTCCCCCACATAGGGGAGCCCCACACCCAAGGAGTGCGCCCCATAAGGCAAGCCGCCCAGCGGGAAAGAAAGTGCAGCCTGCCAAGGAATGGCGCCACACACACTGAGAGCTGATGCAGCAAGATGACATAGCAAGAAGAGACAGATTCCAATGCTGCTGACAACAGCAGAAGTGGACAAAAAGAACACACAGCAAATGGACACTGAGAAGAGACAATCGGGGTGGGCAGGGGAAGGGGAGAGAAATAAATTAAAAAAATAAAAAATAAAAAAAAGAATGCATTGCCTAATATCAGGTTCTGAAGATTTTTCCCTATGTCTTCTCCTAAAAGCTTATGGTTTTAACTTTTACATGTAGGTTATTGATCCATTTTGAGTTAGTTTCTGTAGATGGTGTGAGGTAGAGGTCCACTGTCATCCTTTTGCATGTGGATATCCAGTTTTCCCAGCACCAGTTGTTGGGAGACTATTCTTTCCTCACTGAGTAGACTTGGTACCCTTGTCAAAAACCAATCAGCCATAGATGTGTAGGTTTATCTTTGTACTCTCAACTCTATTTCATTGGTCTATTTGTCTGTTATTATCCCAGCACCACACTGTTTTGATTACTGTAGCTTTATATTACGTTTTGAATTTGGGAAATCTGAGTTCCTAAAACGTTTTTCTTTTTTTGTTATGGTTTTGGTTATTTAGGCCCCTGCCTTATGAATTTGATGATTGGTTTTTCCATTTTTGTAAAAATAGCTGCTGGAATTTTGATCAGGATTGTGTTGGTTGAACCTGTAAATCACTTTGGGTAGTACTGACAGCTTAACAATATTAGGTCTTATAAATCATGAACATGGGATGTCTTTCCATTTAAGTCTTCTTTAATTTTTTTCATCTGAGTTGTAGTTTTAGTGTGCAAATTTTACATCCTTGGTTACATTTATTCCTAGATATTTTATTCTTTTTGTTGCTATTGTAAATTAAATTATTTTCTTGATTTCTGTTTTAGTTCCCTAGGCTGCTTAAGCAAATATCATGAAATGGGTTGGCTTAAACAATGAGAATTTATTCACTTACAGTTTTGAGGTCAATAAAATGTCCAAATCAAGGCATCATCAAGGCAATGCTTTCTCCCAAAGACTGTGGTATTCTGGGGCTGGCTGCCAGGAATCCTTGGTTGCTCAGTTTGTCATATACAAGACACATGGCAGCATCTCTTAGTCTCCTTCTCTTCCACGTTCTGTTGATTTCAGCTTCAGGTTACTTCCCCTGTGGCTTTTTCTCTGTGTGTCTGAATTTCATTCTTGTAAAACACTCTGCGCTGGATTAAGATACATCCTAATTGGGCTGGGCTATACCTTATTAACTGAAGTAACCACATCAAAAGGTTCTACTTGTAATGGGGTCACACTCACAGGAATGGATTAAATTTAAGAACAGGATTTTCTGGGATGCATACAGATTCATACTATCACAATTTCCTTTTCAGATTGTTCACTGCTTGCATATAGCAATAGAATTGACTTTTGCATGTTGATCTTGTACCCAGCAACTTTTCTGAATTCACTTATTCAGTCTAGTAACTTTCTCATGGTTTGTTTGGGATTTTCTATCTATAGATTCATGCCACGTGTGATTACAGTTTTACTTCTTCCTTTCCAATTTGGATGCCTTTTATTTATTTTTCTTGCCTAATTGCTCTGGCTAGAACTTACAATGTTGAGTAGCAATAATTAAGCAAACAATTACAGTACAGTGCAAAAAAAGTGCAGTACCAAATTTGCATATAGGTATAGCAGAGAGGAGGACGAGACTGACACTGAAGAAAAGCAAAGATATTCCTACAGAGAGTGCAATGTACAAGCTGTATTTTAAAGGATTAACTGGAATTAGGCAGAAGGGATTAGAAAGCACTATTATACAGAAAGAACAGCACATGTGAAGGAATGGTGGTATGAAATGGAATGCTAGTTCAGAACTGCTGATGTGGGAGTAGTGAGCGATGAGAACAAAGAGATAGATAAAAGCCAGTTCATAAAGATCTCTTAAGCCATGCAAAAAAAGTTTAGACATGTCTCCTATACTGAAAGGGGAGACATTGAAGAAGACATTGAGAGTAGCAAAATAAGACTGCCAAGAGTTGGCCCTAGCTATAGCAATGGCAGGGAGAGAGACAGATCAATTACTGTGGCAGGAGAGAGTGAGAGTCAGCACTATGGGCAATAATATAGTTAGAGAGGCTTAAAAGACTGAAGGCACACTGGACAGGACAAATGGGAAGAAACAGTCTCTTCTTGCTCTCCTTCTTCCATTACAAGTCCAGAAAAAAGCTATCAAAACAAAAAAGGTGGAGAGAAATCATGTTTAAGAAATAAAAGAGCTGGGATTTCAGGAGTTTCCCTTTCTAATCAATTTAGTTAATCAGATTCCTAAGAGAATCAAGTATAGTTCCTTGAAATAAGAGTTGACAGAATTCTATAGGAAAATGATTGGTAGAGGGAGGAGGGGGGAATCAGGTTTTTTCCCTTTACACGCATTTAATCCCTTTAAAATGGTCCTGAAATCTAAAAAAATTAAAAACCCCAAATAATTCTGATAGTCAGATTTTGAATCACTGATTTAGAATATAACATAAAAGAATGTTCAAGAAAATAGGAAAAGGTTAATATAATATTTCTTTTGGTGGTTCATAATTCCTGACCTATTTGGAACTCAGCTGATGGTCATAAAGTGAGCCAAACAATCATCTAAGTAGTAGAGTGATTATCAAGTCTCAGCAATGGAACATACTTGATAACTATCAACAGACAAGGAAAGTGGGTAAAAGAGCAATTTGTCCACTAAGAGTGAAGAAGAAGTGCTGGTGGAATTGGACCCAGCCATCAGCAGTGACGGTGAATACTCACTCTTAAGAGCAAAAAAGTATCCTAAAACTACTCAAAGGACCTTTTAGGTTTTTTACTTGATTATTCCTATCCAATTTAATAAAAAGAAATATAATTTGCAGAACATATTTGATTTTTTAAGTTAATTTATTGAAATATATCACTCATACATAAACATACATAAACAATAAGTATATAATAATAGTTGTGAACTTACAAAACAAACATATATAACATCATACAGGACTCTCATAACTCTAACACCAATAACTTGCATTGTTGTTAAACTTTTTTAACTAATGATTAAAGATCATTGTCAAAATATTATTACTAACCCAAGTATTTTCCCCTAACCAACCTTATTATTATCTTTATATCATTTATATATGAATATACATAAACAATTAAGTGCATTGTAAAAGTTGTGAACTTACAAAGCAAACATGCATAATATCATACAGGGGTCCCATACATCAACCCTCACCAACACTTTGCATTGTCATGAGACATTTGTTACAAATTAAGAATATTGTCAAAATCTTACTACTAATCATAGCTCTTACCTTACATTTCGTATGTTTTCCCCCAACCCACCCTATTATTATTTTTTAAATACCTTTTTTATGATCATAGTCAATATTCATTTGAAAAACAAAAAGTGCTTTATAAATAATGACAATCATATTGCTAAGGAATTTCTGGAAATGAAAACATGCTCTATGTGAAAGGTATTATAACTGTAAATTTCATCTGCTGCATGTAAAAATGGAAGGGAGGGAGGAAGAAGGGTATGAGAGAAAACAAAACACCCAGCATTGACAAATAACAATACTCCATTTTGAGTACATCTACTATGTCTTATTCATCTCTATGAACATAACAGGGTGGAGCCCAAGTGCTGACATACAGTGAGTGATCAACAAATGTCTACCTAATGAACAATGCAAAAAAGAATGCTGGAGATCGTAGTTTCCTAACAAGTAAACAGATCAGTATTTTTCCACAGGAGATAGAAATACATGAAATGCACTATTCTCAATGCTGACCCCATACTTATTCAAAGTTATTCAATAAATCAAATGTATAGCAGACCCACGGGGGGGTGGGTTTAAGGGGAGGAGGTGACTGAGTATGCCTGAAAACTTCTGACATGGTATCCTGGAGGATAAACTGTAGTGTAACAAAATGACATGTCCTTTAGTGTCATTAGTAGACAGCACTAGGCTATTTACATGAAAGAATGGCATTCCTTCAATACAAGTCCAGTGTCACATACTCCGATGGAGTCCTCTTTTGCATTCTGCCAAAAGTTGAGGAATAAACAAACCCTTAATATCTTTGATAATTAAAGAAGAAGAGCTCATTCATTTCTGAGTTCATTCTCTCCGAAAACACAATTACTTCCCCTATAAGAAGCCACTGCTTGAATGAAAGTGGACAAAAAGGTCACTGTCTTCCTACAAACCTGGTCACTCTTTTGCCCATGAATTACAGACATAGACTTTATTTCAAGTCACACTCACACAATCATTTTCTAGGAACTACCGTCCAGTCAGAAAATAATTACATAACACTAAAGTGAAAAACCCTCATATATAGCCAAAGGGATTCTGTGCCTGTTTTAAAAAATGAAGCTGGTAAAAAACCAATTGCACATAGGCTACAAATGCACAAAGTTGCAGGAAAGTCTTCATAAATAACCCTCCAGTTAGTAAGCAATTGGAACCTTTCTGAGGAACCAGGATGTGAGATCTAGAAGCAACAACCTTTTGTTTACTCTCAATTTTTAAATATTTGTCTTGCAATCTATTTTATACCTTCTTTTTAATCATAACCAAGTCACGCAAAAAACTGCTGTAATCTTTCTGTGGCTCACCTACAGTGTTAACCTTTTCAGTAAAGTGTGCTGCTATGAGATTATACATGACACCAAAAAAGATGTCTGCTTTAAGGGTCCACATTTCTGTTAATGGTTAATGTACCAGGGTAGTTTAAGAGAAAGGCAAGAACTAACTTTCAGCTTAGATATCAAAGAGTGGGCCCACTTCTTAAAACATTTTGGCTTCTAGCTACTACTACCTGAGAGGTTAACACCATGATAGATTCTCCTCAGCTTCCCCTCTTGTCACCAATAAAAAAAAGCACAACAATTTGCAAAATCATAAAAATAACAGCACAATCTAACCTTTAATAACTTAACTGCCTTTCATCCAATACTATCAAGCTGCTTTGCCAATGCTAATTAAGCTTTACAAAACCCCAGTGAGATAAGCATTATCAACAACTGAGGGCTAACCCTTTCAAAGAAAGACTTGGATTATTCTTGTATATTATCTTGCTGCCTGCCTGGGATATAACACAGTTGTCAGAACAAGGGAGTTGAAGTTCAAAGATATAATGTACTATAATCTCATGTTCCTTTCATGTTCTTAAATATTCCAACCTAAACCTGAAATAAATATCAATTTCTTGCCCTCCATTGAAAACAATGACAAATGATAGTCCAAGAGAAAGCTATACAAACTATTGATACCAAGTTCAAGGACAAACTTGGTCTTCCATACGAATTCGAGTTTCTTTATATTAAAATGGGAAAATTTAAAACAAACTCTACATTCATTTAAGTAACAAATGTACTTATACAACTATTCTTGCCAGGGAACAATCTATCATTTTTCCAAAAACTTTCCAAAGTATCAACAAAGTGCTTTCTATTTTTCTTCCATTATTATATACTACAGACTTAATTTTATATGTGTTTCAACAAATATAGATAAAAGAACCCAAACTGAAGAATATAACATTTACCCACATTAACACAGAAATGCTTTTGTCATTTTTTTCCTTATAATAACATGTAAAATTCCCCCCAAATACAGCAATAACACCACCTCTTCTCTCCATGGAAATTTTTATCTAAGCAGATGGAATGGCAGAAGGAGATTTTAAAAACCTAACTATCCTTTGTAATCAGGCATATAATACCATCTTTAACCATAAAACCTATTTCCAAAAAATACCAGGAGACAAAAAAATCCATGTTCTAAGAGTCTGCAGAGGTAATGAACCCTAAAGTTACTTGGTGTTAATTTGAAACCTTTTATTCTTTTTGTAGTAAAGGATGGTAGTATTAGGCTTTCACTGCATTCCCGCTTCACAAAAGGACTGTAGTAGCTAATGTATACAAGACACTAATCTACAATTAGGAAATGGTTAAGTGACACATTGAGTTCTATCATGCTGCCATCTAGGCAATTAAACTTTTTCCATTATTAGTATTCTTTATAGCTTGGTAAAGAGGAACAAAGACATCTCAAGGGATTTTCCTAATGGTACCTCTTCTTTGCTCCGTGAAGCCAAGATTTACAATTTTGCAGGTTAGGTCAAGATGTATAGATTGCAAACTGGTCACCTTTCAAAAAACTGGAATATCTTGCTGTGTCAAAAATTATTAAAGTGAATGACACATATATTTCTTATTATGAGAGGAAGGGAAAGAAGTGAGAAGTCTTCATACTGAATTAATGAAAGGAATCACTTTGACTCAACACATTTAAGGTAGAATCCTTGACAAGGAATGAGTAAACATCAAGGCAAAAGTCTGAGAAGTTCCATGGTGTCCACTGTAGAATTATAAATCTCTACGGCAAATTCTTATTTTCAAGTTTGTCTAGGTACATCACCCCTGTTTCTTTTATATGCATATAGTTACATGTTATTAAAACTTTGATATTTAAAGATTTTAATACCTTTCTAAAGATATTAGTATCACTATTCTAAATGACATTGGATCACAAATAAACCCATCCAGATTATCTTTAAGAACAAGGAAACAGTATCCATTGGTGGATTTTATGACCCTTTTCCCCGGGGAAACACTTCTGAAATTGCTTGTCTTCTGTATATCACTAAAAGAAAGAACACAATTGAGAAGGAAGGGAAAGGGAAAGAGAGGGAGAATTAAAAAGGTAGGAAGGGAAAATGGAAGAGAGAGAAACAAGAAGGAGGGGAGGAAAAGAAAATGGGATAATATGATCTCTGCGGGTCTATGAATCACAATTCATTAAAAATCAAACATACAAAAAAGCATTTATTGCAAGCCAGGTACTTAAAGACATAAACATGAATCAGAAACAGCTACTATCTACTCACAAGTTCACGGTATGGTGGGGAACTCCAACACAAATGATGACTTACAATGCAACATAAATAACAGGTGTGATATGGTATAAGGGTTTAGACTAGAGTGAGGGTTTATAAAATTTCTGGTGTGGCTGAAGAGTTTAACAAGGACAGGCACATCTGAGCCATCCTAAAAATCGAGGAAGGTTTTGTTGGGTGCTGAAGGAAGTGAAAAGACATTTCAAGAAAAAGGAACAGCACGAGCAAAGGAACAGCAGTGAGAACAAACATGTTGTATTCGGGGAAATATGGACTAATTTTATTTGGTTGAAGCATATGGTAATAAGAGAGAGCAGGAAGTAAAGATGGAAAAGATAGGTTAAGGGGAAGAAGAGGTTAAGTGGGAAATGAAGCCTGACAGTGTAGGTTCAGTTTTCTTAAACTCTAGAAAAATGCATGTTTTAAAAGGAAATTGTGTAAATGTTTGCTAGGGTGAACAGTGGTGGCAGTGTTTAACCTAAGTAAACAAATTTCTTCAAAACACAAATATACTAACTATTGGTACACAAATAGATGGACTATTTACTAATTATCCATATACATGCATTATTCAGGTACAGTGGGCTTTCTACTTAGAAAAAGTTTGCTAGACTTACATTGACTTACATGAACTTGAAAGTGATAAGGCATATTTATTGTCAAATGTTACATAATTTACAACTGGCATTAATTCAGATCTACTACCTGCCTCTATACAAGTGCAAATTAGTAATTTTAACCATACAACTAATATATGGGCATATTTGCCTTTATAAAATCAGACATGTATACACAAAATATTTGTACGTATACAAACCCCAAGAATATGTATATTTAGCAATATTTTAACAGTCCAAGAATCCTTTGGATTCAGTATTCAGATTGTGCTACCATCTTTTATGCCTACTTTTTTTTTAATGTTCTCTAAATATTATCTAGACAATATCATTTTATTCATAGACTTTTAAAAATGTTTCCACAAAATACTAATAGGATGTGTTCTATACCACATAGGTAAGTTTGCCTTAGTAAAACATTTCAGCCTCTAAGTTTTCTAGGCCAAATTCTTAAATGTTCATTATGATTCTCTTAGAGAATAATTTTAAAAATCAACAAGTCCACATTCAAAGCTTAAATAGGAGCATCCCCTCTGCTGTTAGGACTGTGTAAGAGAGTAAAAAAAGCAATAAAAAAAGAAACAGAAGATCCAGACTCTTGGCCTGGGTAAAAAACAAACTGAATATCTGACTTAAAAGTAAGTCATTTCTGGTCCTCATTTTTCTCATAACTTTTTCATAAATATTTAAAATTTACCATTTTTGTAAAAATGAGTATAATACTTTTGAAAGGATTAAATTGATGAAAACGTATGTAGAAGGGGAAAAAACACAACTCAAATGCTACCACACAGAAGAAGCTATCATTATATTAAATTAATATAATTCTAACCATATTTCTATGCATATGTAGGAATGGTTAAAAAACCCTTATTAAAATTAGATGATGTTCTTTGTGCTTTTAAAATAAATAATACATTTAATTTTACTTGAATTTACTAGAAGCACAACTTCAGTGAAAATACATGACTTGATCAATTTCAAGTGGATATTTTCTAAAACATCTAAGGCTAATATATTGCAGAAAATGTTAATCATGTCTTTGAGCTACACTTTTAATTTTAGATGTTATTAACTGAAACATGAAAATAAGGGCATTCTAACTTTTCCTCCCAATTCCAAATTTTGTTGGAATGTAAATACTTAACAAATATATTAGTTCCATAATCATAACTTGAATATCTAATATTTCATATAAAATTGTGACACTATCAATTATTACCTTTTTTAAAATCAGTTTGTTCATTCTTAACTTCTTCATTTTGATTCGTCTTATAATTGGTTAGAAATCATAATTAAGTGATTTTTTTTCAAGAAGGATTCATGGGTATTTGAATTTATAATTGAATGGTATCTTGGCTAGGAATAACATTCTTGAATCATATTTTCTTTATTTCTGAAGTATACAAAAATTGCTACATTAGTCTCTAATATATTGATCTTTCCTGAGAAGAAGTATAACAGTCTGATTTTCCCCTTTGAAATGATAGGCTCTTTTTCTCTAGAGAGTGAAGAAATATCAAAGTTACATCATTTGAACTAGATATGTCAAGCAATCAAGTATTCCAAGAACCCAAAATATTATTTTGACCTGAGAATTCAACTGTTTATTCTTCTCAGGCAAAACTTCATCTTATCTTTGAATAACTTTTTTCTTCCACATTTCCCATTCTCTACTGCATGTATACTTTTAATTAGCTTAATGCTGGATATTTGTTGGGCCTCCATATCTTATATTGTGTATTTTAATCTCTTGCTTTTTCATCTGATTTCTCTGTGATTATGTCAAGCCTTTCTTCAATGTTAATAATTTAATTTTTAACTATCATTTCTATCCTTTGCTATTTCTACTTTATTTATTGTTTCTATAATTTTGTTTCAAGTTACCATGGAGCAAGTTTCCTTCTGGGGCAAGGGACCCTGGCTTGTTTGTATTTGTTAAATCCTGCCAGCTTTGAGGAAATCAGAAACCACAGTTTTCAAAGAAATCTATGGTAACTAGAAGTGTCAATTCCCAATCTTCACTTACTTAACAACTTATGAAAAAAACCCTTTAATTACATTTATTTGATTTTTTTTGCTCCTCATTTACAGTTACAATTAAAAATACAAGTAATCATAGTTGTATCAATAGGAGAAGTAGCTTAAAATATTCATGATTTTATAAGTGCAATTTAATACAATTTCATATTATTTCATCTTACATCTAGCCAGAATTTTACCCTGGTTATCATTTTAAATCAAAATTACCCTGCAGGTTGGAGAACCACAAAATTGAGAAATTGAGAAATTGATGGGGAGAAGGAGGGAGGGAGAAAGGGTCAAAGAACAAGAGCACCCTAAAAACTGAGGGCTGGAAGGCAAATGAAACAAATTTTTATAAATTAATTTAATCAATATGTGCAATTAAGAATAATGATTAGAACATATTAAATATATTCTAAATTGTCATAAGTTTTTACAATCAACGGTGCCTTACAAGGTCTAAAAGAACAAATTTTTCTTGAAGTTTAGAGACTTGAGTTCTACTCTAGGCTCTATCATGAACTAGCTATATCAGCTGGGGGTAAATATTCACTATGTCATAAAATTTTCCATTTCTTAAGTCATAAAAATCAATTGATAGAGGGGAAACGAATTTGGCCCAATGGATAGGTCATCCATCTACCACATGGGAAGTCCAGGGTTCAAACCCAGGGCCTCCTGACCGTGTGGTGAGCTGGCCCACATACAGTGCTGAAGTGCGCAAGGAGTGCCATGCCACACAGGGGTGTCTCCTGCGTAGGGGAGCCCCATGCACAAGAAGTGCGCCCCATAAGGGGAGCCGCCCAGCGAGAAAAAAGTGCAGCCTGCCCAGGAGTGGAGCTGCACACACAGCTGATGCAGCAAGATGATGCAACAACAACAACAAAAAACAAGACACAGGTTCCAGGTGCCACTGACAAGAACACAAACAGACAAAGAAGAACACACAGCGAATGGACACAGAGAGTAGACAACTGGGGGGCGGGGAGGGGGAGGAAAATTAATTTCTTAAAAAATTAATCTTAAAAAAAAAAAAATCAATTGATAGAGACGACCTTTAAAGTTCTTTTAAGCCTCAAATTCTATGAATGTGTGAGAAAATCATGGTACTAGGTATAGTAGCCAACCTCCGAGATGACCCACAATGACTCTTGCCTCCTGGTATGTACTCCCTTGTATGGCCACTCCAAAATAGAAAAGACATGACCTGTGTAACCAAAAGGATATCATGTAAATGAACGGAGCATGACTTCTGATCTGAGGTCATGTAAGACAGTACAGATTCCACCTTCCTCTCTTGAACCACTTGCTCTGGAGGAAGCCAGATGCCATGTTATGAAACACCAAGTTAAATTTGGGGGTAACTTTTTATGCCGCAATAAATAATAAACTAGGCCAATGGAACAATACATGCTTTGAGTTAGCTTATTCTATTTTCTTTCCTGCAAAATTTAATTCACTGTTCAAAGAGGGCATATGTAATCAAAAAGACAGTTTATAAGATGAAAAAATCTATCTCTGAACACAAAATAGAATGTCTCTCCATACAAACCAATTAGTTTAGTGTATGGATTAAATTCACTACCTTTTCATTAACACCATGCTTTTTGATATCTACTAGGTCAACAGACTCAAACTCTTAATACTGCAGTCTGAACTAAAAGTTTAATATGTCACTGCTTGACAATGTAAACTTTGGTAGTTATTTTTGTTATGAGATGTTAGATTGCTATATATTCTGAGGGTTATAATGTATTTATACCTTAGATGATAGACATCATCTGGGGCAGAATCTGTCTTGTGAATTAACAAATTCTAAAGGTCACTTGTCAAGGTAATCCCCATTTATCTTCTCTGATGGGAAAAAAAAGAGTACCTCAAAGCCCCTCCTCATTTTGAAACAAAACTTTGTTAACATAATTTTAAAGAGATATTATTCCCTGTGAAATGATATAATGCACTTGAGCCATTAACCTCAACTAACTGCAGTAGGCACCGTGTTTTCTAAACACGTCTTCACTAGCCAGAAGAATAAGGGCTCACGGTCACTTTACTAATATTATTGTAGCTGACAGATTTGTAATTAACGGCATTATCCCTAAAACCACAGTGAACTGCCTGTGCTATAAATTTAGTGAAATTATATTTGTCCTTTATCCATGAATGAAATGAATGGTTTTATCATTCATAATCAATTTAATTTTTCAGCTTTGATAGAGAAGAAAAAGTACTATAGCAGCATTTTTACTCTTGCTTTCAAATTCCCATTTTCTTTATGCATTTTGGTTTCTTCTACACAAATATTCAATTAGCTAACTTTATACTTGACAGTCATTTTGGTGTTAATTCCTTACTTAATAAACTTTGGTATGGTCATAATGCATACAATATATTAGGATACAAATATTTTAAGGGTATGTGACATCCATAGGAGCTTAAAACACATCTGACTGGAAAAGAACATACCTGCGATTGAAAATCTATTCAAATGCATAAGAAATAAGAGCTAATGAAATAATTTCCCCTTGTTTTACAATTTTATTTTGTTACTTTTAGATCAGCTATAGCACAACAGGAAAATCATTTCATTTTTCTAGACCACAACATACCATTTTAATGGCTTTAATCATCAAGGTCTCTTTTTGACTTGCCACCTTATTAAAGAAATTACCATTTGCTGTATTTTCTTGATATTTCTGAATAAACAGAACAATATTTTCTCTCTTACATCTATAAAAAAATTCCTCTAGTCACATCTTTTAGAGTGCTAACAAAGTCCTTAAATGAATTTTATTCCTATGCTGCATACCTCTTTGAGCACAGGTGATGATTTATTCTCTGCCATAACAAATTCCAAATGAAAAGACCTTGTAGGTTAGGTCTCTACCAATTTACGCATCAACTTATATGAAGACTATACCTAATATGACCAGCACTGTATTAATGATTAGTAAGATCAATGGCAGTGCCCACATATAACCTATAATTAGCTAAGTTTACTATTCCTCTTTCAAATAGATAAAGGAGACAGGGACAGCATAAGCAATGCAACTAGTAGCCCTCCCCCATCTCTTAATCTTTCTTTGCTTTCCAAGGCAATGAATCAATTGAGAAATTCTATAGCCTTTATGCTAATAGATTTTATCATTTTAAACAACCATTCAAGTTTTGAATCTGGCACTATATATATATATATTTTTTTTTAAATATAAAAGAGGTTTTGCACGTAGTCCACGTTGTACTACACTGATGACTTTCCTTTACCTCACTCAGATGAAATGTGTATTCCCATGGCCACATTTCAATTTAAAATCCACTCCAACATTACATTTAATGCTACTACTGCATTCTATTCCATATATGCATCCTAAAATTGCATTAAATGTAAGTGCATTACTAACTGTTTCATGACTGACTTGTTATTTCTTACTGGCTATCTATAATGTCTAATACATGTCTTAAATATAAACTACTATAGATCAGGGAAGGGTCAATATAATTTTCTTGACATGGCCAACGAGTGCATTTTGAAGGACAGAAAACCTACAGTCCTAGATTTTATTTCTAAGTCTAAAACTACTTCATTCTCTGACATTAAGCAGTTTCTTATTACTTATGTGGCCAAAAATAAAATATGATTCATGACTGTTTCATTTACTCAGAAAGATTTAGTCAAGCAATTAAAATTTGAGGAGGCATCCACTTTGTGATGCTACGTGGTACTCTCTACCTAAAGGCAGCAGTTGGCTGTCTATTAAGAACTCAGATGTATTCAAGTAATTTAACCATCACAGAAGACAGGGGAGAAAGGGGATTATTGAGACAGGGGATAGCAAACAGCCACTTTTTTTCCCTCTTTTGTTTTATTTTAAGCACCAACTCCTGCGACCACCTATCGAGCCATCCTGGGAATCATGTTTGTACCACATGACCACTCCGTCCCTCCCCCATAGTTTATGGGACAGGGTTCACCCACCTAATGCAAGCTGGCCCAATCAGTTACTTTTTCCAGGAAATTTGGAAATTTGAACTGAGTCACTAATTATTCTCAGCTGGTCACTCAAATTGAAGTTATATAAGTTCAGGAGCTGTGGGGCTCCCATGTTTGGCATTGTACACATTTTACTTATGAAAGCTGATCTGTGGAGAGAGGAAGAAGAAGAAGGCAGATGTATCAATAGAGTCAGAAATCAGAGACAAGACAAAGAGAAATAAAGGAAAAGAATGAATCAGGAAAAGACAGATGAGACTAAGAAAGAGTGAGGTTGACAGCAAATACAGACAGAGACAGACTGACTAAAGGTCTGAGTTTCTATCAGCTTTACAATTCCTGTGTATTAATCCTCATGAGGCCTAGATTTGCTTCTTGTCCTTGAGTTACAAAACATATCCACATGTCCCTGCAAAATAATCTCATTTTGTGGTTAGGTGGATTTCTGTAATCTAAAACCAAAAAAACTTTGACCAAGGTGTTTAATAATTTCCATGGCTTATAAATTAAGGCTCAGAGAAGATAGGTAATTCACAGATGTCACACTTAGCTAATAATTAAATAGCAGAGATGGAATATAAATTCATATTTGTCTGACTACAAAGCCTCAACAAATGATTGAATCAATGGATCACTTGTGTAGTTTTATAAACCAGTATGACAAAGGCAAACATGTACACAAATGCTGAGAAGATGCAAAAGAAGGGCCTGAGGAAAATTAAACTACGATTTTCATTTGAAGTTAAATATGAAGATAATATGTGAGAGCACCTAGATCGTAGCACATAGTATGCATTAAAAATATTAGTAGAACCTGACTCTGAATCTACAGGTCTTCAATCTCTTGATTTACTTTCTCTGCTTTTTAATTTAATACCACCTCGACCTATCTTCTTTCCTTCTTTGTTCCATTTTTTTATGTCCCTAATGAACAAATAGCAACAGTAGTAGATAGCAAGTAACTTTTTTAATCTTTTGAAGAGTTTTAAGGTTTGAGATTAAGAAGTAAACAAAGGCACTTAATTACTTATTTCAGATCTGATTCAAAAGTTTAAAAGAAATAAATGTAAATGTGTTTTCTGGAATATCTACCTACTCTACACAACAGAGATGAGATCCCCAAGATCTAAATATGGAATAGGAAAGAGAAAACAGCATTTACACACACTCTGATCAATCATTGAAATCATTAATCATTAAAAACCAAGTTATTGTATAGGCAGAATGCATTTAATTTGATTCAGGGTTCTCCCTTATCTTTTTTGGCTTATTATGTTCAGCAAACTTAATAAATTAAATTTGGCTTACACTGCCTACAGCTTATAAGGCACTTAATAAATCTTTATTAGATCTTCCTGTTGGTTATAAATAGCAGTATGTGTTCTTGTATTTTATCACAGAGATAACTGTCCTAGTTACCTAACCTACAGAAAGTATTATCACTAATATCTTCCACACTGACATAAGAATGCAAAGTTTCAAGAGAAATTACTGCATAACTGTTGACAAGAAATCTACGGCTAAATCCAAAAGTATCTACAATGCAATGGACCCCAAAAGGAGTACTTGCCAGCATGCCAAAGATGACTGTTATAAAGGTATCATGTGAGAATACAGGAATGATTTTCAGTCATATACAAATGTTCCCCAAATCAATCCACGCTCATTCATTCCTTTGATGGACATTTTCCTAAAGGCTTGACATGTGCCAGGTTCTGAGCTAAGCACTATGATACAAAGATGAGTAAGATGTGGTCCACTCCCTCAAGAAATTCACTTAAGATTCACTTGAAGAACTGAAGAACTGTATATTAAGTTATCATATATAACTGTTGGTAAGTACAATAGGAGTAAGCCAGATACGTAGGGAGAAGATGCAAGAAAGGGTACCTAATCCAGATGAGTGGGATTGGGAAAGGATTTTCAGAGAGAGTACATGTATAGACTGAGAATTAAAGGACAAATATGACATTAAAGATGCTTAATAAAGTTGGAGGTAAGGGGAGGATGAGGAAGCTACAGGCTGAATCAATACAACGTGCAAGTGTAAAAAGAGGCATGAAGCATAGTGCATATGGAGAACTCTGAGTTTCTTCAATAAGGCTGAAGTTTAGGAAACAAATTAGGAAGTACTGAGAGCAAAGGTTAATAAGGTAAGCAGCGATCACGACATGCCAACATTGTTATAAATTCACCTAAATATAATGAAGTAAGTAGATTTTATATCAAAAGATCTCAGAAGAGCATAAAGCTTCAGGAAAAAATCATGCAAAAATACAAAACAAATCATACTAATCATAAAGAGAATATGGATATATAATCACAATGGATATTCGTGATCATAAATATGATTTTAATTGGACAAAAGAAAAATCCATCTGGCTCAACTCACCGTTCAAACATTTATGTCCCTTTTAATTCATGTCTCTACTGGGGAAGTATATATTTAAGTATATTGTTTATTCTATTTTCTATACCTCAAAGGCATTTAACATCATGATTTACAGTAACAGCAAGAAGTTTCTAATTGTCTCACCCAGATATAATGGACAAAATACACTATATCCTGCCAAGACTGGGAAATTTAAAACCTGGCATAATATAAATACATACCTTTTTTTAACTACTAGTTGTATGTGAATATGTAAAAATCCTGATAGAAAAAGAAAAATTATAAATATCTTCTTATTGAATTGTCAGTAATAGTATCATTCAATGAAGGAAATATTGGGTAGAATGACAAGAGGTGAAAATGGTTTACATCTATTAATAATAAAACATATCAATTCACATACCACACATAGTTGAGATATTAAAAAAGATACTCATAACTTTTATCTGGAAATCAAGGCTGGATCAGATAAACTAAAATTATATTTTAAATGCACATATGTTTTTTATATTCTTTGACACAAACATGTACAACAATCTTCTATTTACATTCTTATTTCAAGGCTCTGGCTGTGAACAAAAGCTCTGGCTGCATAAATAAGTCCATATAAGTCTTGAAAAGCAGTAGTCTTCCTAAAATGAATAGAGAGAAGGGATCCAATAAATTCTTTGAACTGAATCTCACTTCCCCCATAATATATGAATTCTATACTTAACAGAAAACAAGAGGTAAATATTTATTTTACTGGTCAACTCCAAGTGCCTGAGACTAACTCTGGTCATCATAAAACTCCCAAAGATGACTCACTGGTAGTGACTTGTTTCTTTTTCTGCTTTGAATTTTCTCACTCAGGAATCTAAATATCAAAATATTATATTTAAAGGCAGTAATTCTCTTTAACTTTAGCATACTTAGATCCACCTGGAGAGCTTGTTAAAACACAGGTTGCTGGACCCCATCTCCACAGTTTCTGATTCAAATTCTGAGAATTTGAATTTCTAATAAGATCTCAGGTAATGCTGATACTGCTGTCCAAGTATCACACACTGAAAAAATGCTCAGCGTTTTCCATGAAATAGAAGTCTGCTTATATACTATACTGGCATGAATTTCCTTCCAGTAATTTTTTCCTTCAAGTAAGAAATTACTCTGGTAAAGAACATAAACTAAATAAAGAATATGAAATTATTTTCAAGTTTTCCATGACTTTAATCATAATACATAAACTCTCCTATTTCTAATCTATAAAGTTACAAAACCTTTCATCAACTGAAAGAGCAGACCATGTTCTTGCAAAGTTTTTAGTATTATTAATAAGGTTGGCAGGTAAGCGCTAAGAAAATTCTCCTAGCCTGCTACTGACCAGGTATTTGTAGGGTAAAGATGGGGTCAGCAGAGAGAGAAGAGATACAGTTCAACCTACGCTGGCATGTACTTTAAATATTATTCTTCTTATAATTACCAGCAATTCTTGTCACTACCTACACTTAAATATAAAGCTACAATTTTTCTCTATAAAGGCTCAAATACCATCCATAAAAAAATACCAAGGTGTTTCCTATCATTTCTAAGAACTTTCCCTTAAAGAGTTTTGGTTTCAGCAAAAGCAAATTAGAACAACTACTTATGAATATCAGTGAAGGATGAAAAAGAAACACTTGTCCTTGCAATAAAAATCTCCTGGATCTGTTGACATTAGAATCCTATATAAATGCATTCCTAAAAATATACCTCAAAACGTAGGGAGCATTATGTTTAATTCTGAAGGGGTTACAAAGATGAATGAAACAGACCCTGCTTTCAAGGGAGTCACAAAGGAAGGAAGAGGTAAAATTTTTAAAGTTCATAAATGTTTTTAATATACTGCTGTGATTTGGAGCTGTATATACCCCAGAAAAACACATTCTTTTATTTTTACTCAATTTTAATTCAAATTCAAAAAATAAAATAACAGACAAAGGCAGTTCAACAAGTTAAGGAAGGATTAATCCTAAAAGTTCTGTCCAACCTATAATTAGCACCATACTATAATTAGACTCATATCCTTGGTATGTTCATGTGTCATTTGAGCTCTGAATCTTAGCACAGTTGCAACAACTACTCTTCAGTTCATTGGACTCACCCAGGACAACTAACAACAGTATGATGATGGACAATACCCATCACAGGGAGCAGAGAATGCCTGCAACCGCAAGCAAGACAGTTCCATCCATCTGCCCCATGGGATCTAGGCCCCTCTCAATCAAAGGCAGGGTGGGCCTCACCATTCCAAAATCCTCAAGAATGAAGAATGAACAAACATGGGGGGGCAGGGGGGGAGCAATTATGGACCAAAGTAGACTTATTATTCTAGCAATGGAAGAAATTGTGTCACTGATATAAAGTCAGTGGCCACCAGAAGTTCTGAGGGGAGGGACAGGGAAGAATATGTGCAACATGGGGGCATTTGGGGAACACCAGAACTGTCCTGCATGATACTGCAGTGATGGATGCAGGCTATTACATATTTTGCCAAAATCTATAAAATTTTGCAGGGCAAAGTATAAACTATAAACTAAAGTCCATGGTTAGTACAATGCTTCTATATGTGCTCATGAATTGTAATAAATGTACCACACTAATGAAAGATGTTGTTAATCTGGGAAAGCATGGGGGGTGGGGTACATGGGAATCTCCTAATTTCTTTTTTAAAGATTTATTTATTTATTCTTCCCTCCCCTCATTTGTGCTTACTGTCTGCTTTCTTAGCCTGTTCGTTGTGTGCATTCAGTGTCTGCGTGTCTTTTTTTTTTAGGAGGCACCAGGACCTCCAATGTGGGAGGGAATCACCCAATTGTTTGAGCCACCTCTGTTCCCTGCTTGTTGGTCTCTCATTATGTTTTCTCATTGTGTCTCCTTGTTTCATCATTTTGTTGCGTCAACTTGCCGTGCCAGCCCATCGCATCAGCTCACTGTCTTGTTTGTCCTCTTTAGGAGGCACCAAGAACTGAACCCAGGACCTCCCATGTGGTAAGCGGGCACTAAACTGCTTGAGCCACATCCTCCTCCCTCCCCTATATTTTTGATGTAACACTTATATAATCTAAAGCTTCTTTAAAAATAAAAAATATATATATTTAAAAAAAGTTCTGTCCAGGCACATTTATCTCATCTAATTCCAACAACAAACTCAGTTGTTACTCCAGTGCTCAGAATGATGCACAGATCAACACAGATTGGTTAAATGACATAGTCAAGGTCTCCTTATTAAAGAAGAATATGAAGAGAAAAAATGCTTAATAATATTCATACCTCACCAAATCAAATCCCATATATTTTTACCTTTAGCATTAACATAGTAACTTCTTTGCTTCTGCTACAAAAACATTACAATATTGTTAACTATAGTCTATAAATTACATTAGTTTTTTTCCATGTATCACAACATTCTTAACAATTTGTAGTAAAAGAACATTCCTAGACTAATATTATTAACCACAATCCTCATCTACTGTCAAAATCACTATTATTTCCCTATATTATCTTCCAGGTGTCTGTCAACTAAGATTAATCTCCCTAGACTACTTGTTTCAGCCACAATCACACCCATAAATCAACAGTGTTTGTCACGCTCTATAAAGTATCACCATCAACTCCATCTATTACCACATATTTACAATCTACCTTATTAAACATTCCACAGAAGTCCAGCATCAGCTCCCCCTTCTTAACACACATTCCATCTCCCACCACCCCATATTCCACAGTCCAACTCCGTAAGTCTACTCATTGTATTTAGTTCATGTCGGTGAGACCATACAATATTCAGCCTTTTCTGTCTAATTTAGTTCACTCAAAACATAACGTCTTCAGGGTTCCTCCACGCTGTCATGTGCTTTCTCAGTTGATTTCTTCTTAGAGCTGAATAGTGTCTCATCATATGTATATATCACATCTAGTTTACCCAATCATTGGTTGATGGATACTTAGGATGTTTCCATATTTTAGAAATTGTGAATAATGCCACTATGAACATTGGTGGGGAAATATCTGTTCACATCCTTGCTTTCAGTTCTTCTGAATATATTCCTATAAGCATATAGTCCTGCCGGACTATATGGCAATTCTATGTTAATTTTCCTGAGAACCAGCCAAATTGTCTTCCACAGAGGCTGCACCATTTTACACTCCCATCAACAATGAAAGAGTGTTCCTACTTGTCTGGGTCCTGCCCAGCACCTGCAGTTTTGTTTTGTTTTTGTTTAATAATGGCAATTTGGATCTGGATTTCCCTAATAGCTAGTGATGTTGTGCATCTTTTCATGTGTTTGTCCATTTGTATTTCCACTTCAGAAAAATGTATTTTCAAGTTTTTGCTCGTTTTTTAATCAGACCCTTGTCAGATGTATGGTTTCCAGAGATTTTTTTTCCATTGAGTTGGCTGCCTTTTCACCTTTAGTAAAACCATTGGGAATACGAAAGCATGTAATTTTGAGGCAGTCCCATCTATCTACGTTTTCTTTGGTTGCTCATGTTTGGGTAGAAGGGTCAAGAAACCACCACCAAAACACCGTGAGGATGTTTCCCTACATTTTCTTCTAGGAGTTTTATGGCTCTAGTTTTTATATTTAGGTTCTTGATCCATTTTGAATTAATTTGGTATAAGGTGTGAGACAAGGGTCCTCCTCCTTTCTTTTACAGATGGATATCCAACTTTCCAACACCATTTGTGGAATAGGCTGCTCTGACCCAGCTGAGTGGGTTTGAAAGTCTTCTCAAAAATCATTTGACCAGAGATGTGGGGGCTTATTTCCAAACTCTTGACTAGATTCCATTGGTCAATCTATCTTTATGCCAGTACCACCATTTTTACCACTATAACTAGAAAATATGCTTTAAAGTTGGGATGTGAGAGTACTCTTTGTTCTTTGTTCAGATATTTTGGCTATTCAGGGGTCCTTATCCTTACAAATAAATTTGATAATTTGCTTTTCCAATTCTACAAAGAAGGATATTGGAATTTTTATCAGGATTGTGTTAAATCCATAGATAAGTTTGGGAGAATTGATCTTACTGATATTTAGTCTTCCAACCCATGAACACAGAATACCCTTCCATTTATTTAGATCCTCAATGGTTTATTTTAGCAATGTTTTATACTCTTCTAAATACAGGTGAATAATGTCCTTGGTTAAGTTTATTCCTAAATATTTGATTCTTTTAGGGAATATTGTAAAAGGTTTTTCTGACTCCTCAGCTCATTAGTACTGTATAGAAATGCTATTGATTTTTGCATATTAATCTTGTGTCCTGACACTTTGCTGAAACTGTCTATAAGTTCTAATAGACTTGTGGATTTTGGGGGATTTTCTCAGTATAGGATCATATCATCAGCAAATAGAAAATACTGTATAACTTTACTATATGGGTGCCTTTTATTTCTTTTTCCTGCCTAACTGCTCTAGCTAGAACTTCTAGCACAATATCAAATAAAAGAGGAGAGAGTAGACATCTTTTTTCTTGTTCTCTATCTCAGCAGGAAACTTTCAGTCTTTCACCACTGGGAACAATGTTAGCTGTGGGTTTTTCATATGTGTACTTTAGAGTATTGAGAAGTTTTTCTTCTGTTCCTATCTTTCAGAGTGTTTTTATCAAGAAAGGATGCTGTATTTTGTCAAATGCCTTTTCTGCATCTATTGAGATGATCAAGTGATTTTTCTTCCATTTATTAAAGTGGAGTGTTACACTGATTAATTTTCGTATGCTGAACCACCCCTGCATACTTGGTGTAAAGTCTACTTGATCATGATGTCTGATTTTTTTAATGTGTTTTTGAATTCCATTAGCAAGTATTTTGTTGGGGATTTTTGCATTTATATTTACTAGAGAAACTGATCTGTAATTTTCTTTTTTTGTATTATCTTTATTTTGCTTTGGTTTTAGGGTGATGTTAGCTTTATAGAATGAGTTTGAAAGTTGTTACTTGCTGTACATGTTTTTGGAAGAGTTTAAGAAAGACTGGTGTTATATCTTCTTTAATGATTGGTAGAATTCACCTGTTAAGTCATCCCGTCCTGGAATTTTCATTTTTGGGAGCTTTTTGAAGACTTTTTAAATTTCTCTACTCATGATTCATTTGCAGAGGTCTTCTATTTCTTCTAGGATCAGTGTGGTTTGTTCATGTTTCCAGGAAATTCTCCATTTCAGCAACATTGTCTAGTTTCTTAGTACAGTTGTTATATAAGCCTGTTATGATCTCTTTATTTCTGCAGGGTCAGTGGAAATGTCCCCCTTCTCTTATGTATTTGCATTTTCTCTCTTTTTCTCTTTGTTAATCTAGCTAACAGTTTATTCATTATATTGATCATCTTGATGAGCCAGCTTTTAGTTTTGATTTTTTTTTCCATTTCATTTATTTCTGCTCTAATATTTATTATTTCTTTCTTTCTGCTTGCTTTGTGATTAGATTGTTCTTCTTTGTCTGGTTCCTCCAGGTGTGCAGTTAGGTCTTTGATTTTCATTCTTCTTTTTTAACATAAGCATTAAGGGCTATAAATTTTCCTCTCAGCACTGGCTTTGCTGTACCCCATAAGTAGTTTTTTTTTTTGTTTTTTGTTTTTTGTTTTTTTTGAGGTACTGGGGGCCAGGAATTGAACGCAGGACATTGTATGTGGAAAGCTGGCACTCAACCACTGCACCACATGGGCTTCCTGAGTTGTGTGTGTGTGTCTGTTTGTTTGTTTTTCATTTATTTTGCTTGTTGTTTTTTAATTTTTCCAGAGGCACCAAGAACCCAGATCTCCCATTTGGGAGCCAGGTGCTCAACTTTTAAGCCACATCCTCTCCCCTGTATCCCATTAGTTTTGGTATGTTGCGCTCTAGTTTCCATTTGTCTTGAGGTATCTACTGATACCTCTTGCAATTTCTTCTTTGACCCACTGATTATTTAATAATATATTGTTTAATCTCCATATAGTTGCAAATTTTCCTTTTCTGACTCTTATCAATTTCCAATTTCATTCCATTATGATTAAATAAAGTGCTCTGTGGAATTTCAATGTTTTTAGATTTACTGTTCTGACTTATGCCTCAGTACATGGTCTATCCTGGAGGAAGACCCATGAGCACATAAGATGAATGTATATCCTGATATTTAGGGGTGGAATAAATGAATGTTAGGGTTAGTATGTTGATCATATTATTCAAGTTCTCATTTTCCTTATTTATCCTCTGTTCCAATGTTCTATCTATTGCTTAGAACGGTGTGTTGAAGTCTCCAAAAATTATTGTAGAGATTTCTATTTCTCCCTTCAGTTTTGGCAGTGTGTCTCATTTATTTTAGGGCTCCTATGTTAGGTGCATCTATATTATTTCTTCCCAGTGAATTATCATTTTATTAATATATACTAACCTTCTTCATCTCCTATAACACTTTCCATTCAAAATTTGTTTTATTTGACATCGGTATCACTGCTCCTGGTCTTTTTTGATAACTATTAGCATAAAATGCTTTTTTCCAACCTTTCCCTTTCCATCTTATTGTGTCCTTGTCAAAGGTTAGTCTCTTGTAGACAACAAATAGATAGCTAATGTGTTTTTGTCCATTCTGTCAACCTATGTCTTTTATGTGGGGAGTTCAACTCATTAATATTCAGTGTTAGTACTGTATAGGCGTTATTTACTTTGTGTATTTTATCCCTTGGCTTTCTGCTCTCATATCGTACTACTGTCTGTCTTTTAACCCCTTCAGTTTCTCTTATTTATATTAATTTCTATACTTTGCTCCAGTCTATTCCTTTCAGGCTGTTAACATACCCTTTAATACCTCTTGTAAATACAGTATCTTGGTAACTCTCTCAGTTTTCGTTTGTGAACACTTTCAACTCATCTTCATTTCTGAAGGATAGTTTTTGCCAGAAAATGAATTCTTGGCTGGCAATTTTTCTCTAACAGAACCTTAAATATATCGTATTACTGCCTTCTCACCTGCATGGCTTCTGATGACAGATCAGCACTTAGCCTTATTGAGTCTCCCTTGGAAGGAGTACATTGCTTTTCTCTTGCTGCTCTCAGAATTCTCTCCTTATCTTTCGCTTTTGGCATTCTGAATAGTAGGTGTCTCAGAGTAGGTCTATTTGGATTTATTCTGTTTGGAGTGCATTTTCCTTCTTGAATATTGATATTCAAGATTTCATAAGGATTGGAAAATTTTCAGTGAGTATTTTTACCCCTTTTCCATTCTCTTCTTCCGGGACACCTATAACACATATGTTTGTGCAATTCTTGCCAGCCAAGAATTCATTTCCTGTCATTCTATTCTCTGAGACCCTATTCAATTTTTTCCATTCTCTTTTCTGTCTGTTCTCCAGTCTTTTCAAGTTCAAATGTTCCATCCTCAATTTCACTTATTCATTCTTCTACCATTTCAAATCTGCTGTTACATGCCTCTAATATTTTTTTTTTTTTCCTATCGGATTGCATCATCATCTTTTTGGTGTGTTGCTTCACCACGTGGTGGCCTGCACCTCTCCGTGCCATGTGGGGACCTGTGCCTCACCACTCAGGTCTGGGCTGCTTTTCTTTTTTACCAGAAGGACCCAGGGATCGAACCCAGGTATCGAACCCAGGTCCTCCATATGGTAAGCGGAAGTTCAATTGCTTGAGCC
Source organism: Dasypus novemcinctus (assembly GCF_030445035.2). Classification (NCBI taxonomy): domain Eukaryota; kingdom Metazoa; phylum Chordata; class Mammalia; order Cingulata; family Dasypodidae; genus Dasypus; species Dasypus novemcinctus. The sequence continues at coordinate 44,712,441 of NC_080675.1, forward strand.
ACAGCCACTTCCCCACTATATATTTTTAATCTCATCCATTGTGTCTCAAGCTGTTAATTTTTTTTCAGGTTTTCAAATTGTTCCTTATCTCCCATAGTATCACCTTAATATCCTTTATCTCTTCAGTCATATTTCCCTTCTTCTCCTTAAAATGATTAAAGAGGTTTGTGTGAACAACACTGATTACTTTTCTCAAATCTGTCTCCTCTGTATTCTTGATTTGTTCCATTAGCCAGGCTATATCTTCCTGTTTCTTAGTATGGCTTGTTATCTTTTGTTCATATCTAAGAATCTGCTTTTATTGGTGATCTTATTCTGTTGATCCATTTCTATCTTGCCTAGTGGTTCTATTTCACAGTTCTTTGATTTTCGGTTTAATTTTTTCTGAAACCTTAAGATTGCCTTGTTTAAGTTATCAAAATAAGGGCAGGGAGCTGCTAATGGGGGATAGACCAGACCTTTGGTGCCTGCGGAAAAAATGGGGTAGACAAGCTTGTTCTCCTTCACTTTCCCAGGTGGCCAGCAGATGGCACTCCTTGGCAAGCCCTTCCACAAACATGAATCCTTCAGTTTCCATTAATTCTTCTGAACAAGTAATTTGTGTTATAGTGGTTACATTCACTGAAGAGATCCAACACTCAGCCTTCAGCCACACCCTCCCCCTTCCCAGGGAGTAATCTGTCCTTTCCATTCTTTGTTGATGTGCAGCCATGGGTTTTACTGAGACTTTTTGCCTTAGGGATGGTGGATGGGTGGGCATCAACTCACAGTTTTCCTTCACCTCTCTGTCTCTGCATCCCCAGTCTTTCCTAGATGATGCCTGCAGCACTCTTCTAGTCTGCAGGTTCCCAAAGTGACTCCATTGGATCACTTCTACACCTTCTCCCCTATTTTACAAGACAGCTGTGCCATGCAAGAGCAACTCTAATGCCATCTTAGAGCCTCAGAAAAACTTCTTAAACTTAAACCATTCCTATGTGTAAACCCATTGTAAGTAGGACTTTTTGAAGTGAATACTTCAGTTAAGGTATAGCCCACCTTAATCCTATTACTTAATCCTATTACTGGAGTCCTGAGTAAGCAGAATGAAATTCAGACAGGCAAAAAGAGAAAGCCACAGGAAGCATAAGCTGAAATTCAGCAGAATCCAGGAAAGAACAGAGAGGCCAGGAAAGGCCACATGTGCATTGTCATGGATAGAGAAGTCAAGGATCAAAGACCAAGGATTGCCAGCAGCCAGCCCCAGAATATCACAGTGTTCAGGGAGAAAGCATCGCCTTGATGATGCATTAATGTGGACTTTTTCCTAACCTCAAAACTGTGAGCTAATAAATTCCCATTGTTTAAGCCATCATATTGTATGGTATTTGCTTGAGCAGCCAAGAAAACTAAAGTAACTGTCTAATAAAATACCTGAGAGGTGCCAGCAAATAGTATGGGGAATCACGGAAGGAGGTGATTCTATATAAAAGAAAACTGAGAAAAGGCTTTGGGAAGATGATTATTTGATGTGGTTCTTGAAAAACTGAACAAGACTTCAATGGAGAGAAAGAACTTCTCAGGGGAGGATACAGAGTGTGACTGTATGAACATTTATGCATACATACGTGCATGTAATATATAGAGAACTGCATTCTCTTGGAGTTTGACCCTTATGAACAAGATACATCTTTTGATTTGCATGGTTTTACAAATACAAGACTTTAAATTAAAATATTTAAGCTAAGTCTGTTCTATTTTAAACATTATTAAAACCCAGAGTTCCATAGTTCAATTTAGTATATGCCTGTTTGTTGCTCCTTACTAGACTAGGACTATTAATATAATGTAGGATTTTTAACCTAACAAGAGCTACTGGGATTGCTTAAAAGATGACTGTTCTAAAGTTATAGTATTGTATTTGAGGTAACTGTCATTAAGAGTCATTTACATAGTCTATAATTTCTATAAATCTTGATTTCCTTTATTTTTTTTGAAGGATTATGTTTATTTTATTTTTAAATGTTACATTCAAAAACTATGAGGTCCCCATATACCCCCCACCCCCCTCACCCCACTCCTCCCATATCAACAATCTCTTTCATCATTGTGGGACATTCATTACATTTGGTGAATACATTCTGGAGCACCGCTGCACCACATGGATAATGGTTTACATTGTAGTTTACACTCTCCCCCAGTCCACCCAGTGGGCCATGGCAGGACATACAATGTCCAGCATCTGTCCCTGCAGTACCACCCAGGACAACTCCAAGTCCTGAAAATGCCCCCACATCATCAGAGGAGCCACATTACACATACCTCAGCAGGGTCCCAGAGACAGCTAAAGTAGATACAAGCCCAGGTACTTGCTCTCCTGAGGGCTACAGAGACACACAGGTTCTATGGTCATGGCAGATGGCTCTGGAGTTCAGTGCCATGTCAGTTGGCTCTACTTTGGAGTCTGTGTTCCTGAGTGTGATGGAGCTGGACTCATATGTGACCTTTCTACACATGCCTCTTCTGTTACTTTGAGTGGACCTGTGGTTGGTGCTGGGGTTGGTGTACACTCAGGAGACCTGAATCTCTGGACTGTCCATGTGACAGCCAGGCCCTGAACCTCAGCAGACTTGCAACTCCTACCCTCTGATTTATTGGACTTACCCCAGCCAGCTAACAGGGAGGTGAAGAAGGTCAACCACCACACCAGGGAACCAAGAATGCCTACAACTGCAAGCAGCAGAATTGCATCCATCGTCCATGTGGAATCTAAGCCCTGTCTCAATATAGAGGTAGAGTGGACATAACCATCCCAGGGTCCACAGGATGGAGAAATAGATATTGATTAGAGTGGACTTACTATATTCTACTATGGAACTATTGTGATTAGTGATGGAGAAAATTGTAGCATTGATGTGGAGAAAGTGGCCACGGTAGCTGCTGAGGGTAGGGAGAGGGAAGAAGAGACTTAATTTCCTTTAAATAAGATAGAACAGGCCAGAGTACAACATCTGAAGCACTGATTCTCTGCATACAAATATTATTAGAAACATAATAGGAACGAAAATAAAGTGAACAGTAAATAAATATGCGTGAATGAAAGTCTAGTCAGAGTCTCTATACAATTAGGTTACATTGTCAGTAATTTACTTGCTAAAATACCTTAGCATAAACTGTATGGTATATGTGTTTATATTTACCGGTGTACATGTGTTCTAATCTATATTCTAGGAGTGGTCAGGTACTTTATTTGGGAACAAAACTTCAGGATTAATAGACTATAATATAATCAAAATTTCACATCCCAAAGGCAGCTATCTTTAGCTCTTCAGCCAACTTTATTTCCAATCAATACCAGATAGTCTGTTATTAAAGATATTCTAGAAATGATATTTCATTGGTAAAATTAATTAAACATATGTAAAATACCCAGAAATAATGTAGAGGCACACCCAATTTTGCAATTAGTATGAAATAATATAATTCATGCAGTAGTCTAGATTTGGAATGGTGCCCTAGACTTAGGTTTCAAACCATCCTGTGTCCAGGTACTAAGTGAAATTATTCTGTAACATCTGAACAGAAGGTAAACAAAATCCTATTACTAGAATAATGTCACAACTACCTTAAAAGAACCATTCACGCAAGATATTGTAGCAATGCCTGAAAGGGCAGAGAGCTTGGGTCTAGCCAGAGCACAGAACAAATCATGTGACAGATTTTGTACCTCCTTACTTAGGTTTGTATATGTGGGAGAATTCAATCTGAGCCTTGCTTTTATAATACCATATTAACATATAATATGTTATAATAACATATAACATATTAACTATTGGCAAAATTATGGGGGGAGAAGGTATAAATTCCTCTCTGGCCCCTGTGAGGTTATTTGGTATGATTGACCAAATAAAGTAGGAACTCACTCTAATCTTATTCAGTATGTGGTCTTTTCCCATAAAGCCATTACCCACATGAGTAGCAAACTTGTATGCTAAATGTGCCATTTATATTTATAGAGATACTAATCTTTCCCATAGTTAAGTATCTATATAGATACTAACCTATTAGTATACTCAAGTACCTATATAAATACTAATTTATCACTATAGTTAAGTTCAATAAATATTAAATACTGTCTCTATATTTATATACCTGCATCTGTATATCCTAAAGATGGGAACCTTGACCAATACATGGGGACCTCCAATCAAACATAACACTTACCAAACGTAATTGTAATATGAAACAAGGTATTTTGTAATTATCCATAGGTTAATAAAACAAATTGATCAGAGTTAAATAAACTTAAAGGATGGGGAACTTGAAAAGGTATAAAAAATGATACTGTTAGCATTAAACTGAAAATCAGATACAACTCCTAATTCTTTGGAAGATTCGGTCTGCTTCTACCACTGACTTCCAGAAAAACGACTAAGTCACTTAGCTTCTGCATGTACCCTGTGGTAAAACAGATATTTTAAAGTGCTACTGAATATAAATGACAATTAACATTAAAGAATTCTTTTGAATGTCCCTTTTCCTGTGTTTATTTGAAGAAATAGCATCTTATATTTGTTAAATATACCTATTTTTCTCCAAACCTTATCAGAATCTCTTATGCATTTCTGATATGAAACACAAGCAACATCTTTTGCATAAATTTTAAACAAACAAAAGACCTTGATTAAAATCAAACTCACTTTATGTGAACCAAACAACAATAATAAGGAAAGCACAGTGTGCTATTTTATACTATACTTTCTTCTAACTATTGTAATTCATCATAGGCTTTTTCTATTTGTTCTCCTTTAGATAGCTTCTTATATAATATTGACTTAACCAAATTAAACAATCACTTTAGTTCATGAATTTACTTAAATGAATTATCAAACATCAATATGGCAATCTCAAAAATAAAACTAAAAAACAAACCTTCATTCCAAAATAGAAGCTTGCCTAAAAGAAATGAGAAATAAAGAGGGAGGTTTTTTTCTAAATAATAACTAGCAGATTAAATGCCAGCTATAAATCATGTGACAGTGAAGTTGATGAGCTACTATGGCTATATTGCCTGCTATTATTTAATTTCATTTATCAAGAAGACAATAGAGCAGGAAGCTCCAGGAATCAATCCCTCCACCAAAACTTGAACTAGCAAGAATTGTCTGAATCAACCACTTTGAAACTTTGGCGTCTAGTGGAACACTGTGCAGCATCAAGGGAGGAGAGGGAGAAAGAGGCCAGTAAACTGTCACAAAGACTGGTGAGTTTCACCTACCCTGCAATGGCTACTGTCTCCCGACCCACAGACCCAGGGCAGGCAGCAATGGGGACTGGAGCTCCAGCTCTTGTTGCAGCTTGTTGGTGCCAGGGTGGGACATAAAGAATTAGTCTTCCAAACACCTGTGATGTGTATGCTGAACTGTGGATCAACTACTTAAGACGACTGGGGGCCAGCTATGAGGGCGGCTGTTGTTCTAAACCCCTAGGAAAAGGGGGGCAGGGAAATCTTAAAAGATAGTAACATTCCTGAAAACCAAGGAAAACTTGAAGGGCTACATTAATCCAGCATGTACTGAATTAAGAAAATGCAGTTTTAAAAGTCATAAAAGAAGGTCCTGATATTCTTGCTGGCCCAATCCCCCACCCTGTCAACACCACAGGATGGTGCCAGCTCACATTCCCATTTGTAGCAGTTTGATATAGTTATGAAAAGCAAGTTGAAACAGCCTGGAGCAAAGTATTACCTGTATTACTTCACACAAGAGAGCAGGAGGGGGAACAGGTCTATTTCAAAGGGAATGGGGGAGTATTCACTTGAACTCCTATAAATGATAAACAAGGAATTCCTAGGGCCTCTAGCAAGCTAAAGCCCAGGAAAGAAGCAGGCTCCCCTGCTCAGGTTCCATTCAGGCTCGGATAACACAGAGAGGACCCTGTACTTTCCACTTTTCTGGAACTGATCTTCTTGATAGGAAGGCTAACCTCTGAAGGAGACCAGCAGCCAAAGCAGAGCCAATTTGCAAGAAGAATGAAATGTGCTTTTTGCCTTGGTTGGTTTTCATTAGCCCCTTGCATTGAAGAAAAATCTATCTCATTACATTAACTGGATACAGATTAAGGACAGCCCAAGGACTAAATCTGATAATTAAAACTCTAAAATATTGAAATGTACAGTGTGTAACAAAAGACTACAAGACAAATGAAGAAACAGGAAATGATAACCATCCAAAGAAACAAGATAAAAATCTAGAAACCATCAATGAAGAGGAACAGACTTTGAACTTACCAGACTTCAAACTTTGACTTTAAAACAATGATCCTCAATATGCTCAAGGTGATAAAGGAAAACACAGAGAAAAAACTAAAGGAGAAGAAAAATTTCAAATCAGGGACCCAACCTCAAAACTGGAGGATACAGAAACAGAACATCTAAATCCAAAGCAAGAAGAAGAAAGGAAATAATAAAGTTTAGAGACGAGACAAATGAAATAGAAAATAAAACAACAGAATAATAAACAAAACCAAAAGTTGTTTCTTTGAAAAGACCAATAAAATTGACAAGCCTTTAAATAGACGGACAAAGAAAAAAGAGAGAAGACACAAATAACTAAAATCAGAAATGAAAAAGGGGGCATTACTACCAACACCAAAGAAAGAAAAACTATATGGAAACACTATGAACAACTCTACACCAACAAATTGGATAACCTAGATGAAATGGGCAAATTCCTAGAACCACACATACTACCTACAATGACACAAGAAAAGATTGACAATCTCAACAGATTAGTACCTAGTACAGAAATTGAATCACTAATGAAAAACCTCCCAACATCAACAACAACTAAAAGCTCAGGAAAAGCTTCACAAGGTAATTCTACCAACATTCCAAGAATTTACACCTATCCTGCTCAACGTCTTCCAAAAATTTCAAGAAATGGTAATACTAATGTATTGTAACAAAGGTACAACACTAATACAAGGTGTTAATAATAGAGTGGTATGGGAACTCTGTATTTTATGCATCATTTTTCTTTAAACCTACAACTTTTTTAAAAATGTAAACTGTTAAAAAAAAAATCATCCTTGGAGCCATCATCAATTCAGGAATACTAGAATAAAGTATGAAAAATGATTAATCAAATTCCCAAGGCTAAAATATTCATACATTATTAAAAAAGTAATTTTCATTAAAGTAAATTCACTTTGGCTATATGGCATTTACAGGTAGAAGAGGACAATTCAAATACAAATAAAAAATAAAGATCCACCTTTTTCAATTTAGTTATTTGAGATTTGACTATTTTTATTCATGTGATACCTTTCTCCAGGACTGTTACATTCTTCCAAATAGGCCTCTCTGGTGGTGATAATGAATAATTAAAATTCCTATATTCTAGATAAAACCTAGAATGGATTACAATTCTCAAATCTAAAAGCATAGTCCAGTTAAAAAAAAAAAAAAAGGAAAAAATCTATAATTCTGTCTTGAAAGCCAAATTATGAGGAATAAAGTCCATTCTATGCTTCTACTTAACCTAATCCATTATTTATTCTGTTTCTATAAAGGTATACAGATTTATTAAATGAGATCATTAGAGATTGTCAAACCTAATCTGCTTTCTCTACAATTGTAGATTATAGGCTAAAAAAGTAAAGTGATTTCTTCAGATGAACAGTAACTCTGAAGAAGAGCTAAGTTTTCTGAATCCTAAACCATTTGTTAAATATTTTACATAATTCTTTCCCCTTACTAGAAAAAAAAATGGAAACAAGTATTCTAAATTCTATGAAAATGTGTAATGTTATGTACTTCTTAGATTATTAGCTACTTTGTTAGGGGACAGCCCTAGTGGTGGTCTGATACCTTTCCCTGAGTGCTCAAGACAGAATATGCCTGCCTGGTAAGATAAAACACTATTCCGTATTAGATAAGGGAACTACCAATACATTCCTTCCCCTGTTTTCCTGAGCATATACATATTTTCACAATCTGATTAAAGTGGGCATGTTGTATGGCATCCAGTTCACACTCTGGTGGCTAATCTGTCCCAGGCGGGGAGGGAACTAAGTTCACCCACTATGGCACACATACTCAAGAGAGAGGTGCTGCACACAGAACAGCTCCCTGTATCTGTCATGGATTGAGACCCATTGACTATGGAAAACCTAGGCCCATTAGTGAAGCTGACTTTACTCCGTCTCTTCTCTACGTAAGTAAAATGTTGTTCTATCCATAGTGTTGGTGAGTCATGCTTCTGTTAGCAACCCTGATATCTGCAAACTGTGGAATGAGTGTGTTCCCATAGTCTGAGGTCCTGCTGACAGGTATTGTTATGCTCTTGCCAGCCTTACACATGGTGAGACTCCATCCCTGTTGGTGGTGGTAGGTTTCTCTCTTTCAGACAACAGCTACTATTAGCTAAAAATCTATTTATTGAGAACCTACTAATAAGCAGGAATTCTTCTAGATTTTTTAAAAATCCCATTTAAAACTTAACAACATTGAAAATAGATATTAAACCCCATGCTCCTTCCATATCACCAGACTGCCCATTTCTAAACATCCTCAATCTCCTCTCTCAGCCCTACTTCAGCTCTAAATACAAGCTGCCTTGAGAGGGCAGAGAGAAGACATCAAATTATATTTAAGCATATAATAAAACTTAAAGGCAAGAAAGAATCAGAGGTACTACAAGGTAAGTTTGATTTATATATAGTAAAAGTAAGCAAGAACTAGGAATAATATCAATAAATGGACACTGACTTATTTTCAGATCATGTTCACACACACAATAGTGTGGACAGATTGTGATCCATTCTTCTCTGCAACGTATCACATTTTTACATTCATGGAAACAGGTACATAGGTTAAGATAACAATTTTTTTTTCTACCATGTGAGCTTCTTGCTGGCAATGCAAATAAAATATGCTAATGCTTTTGCCACATTACCTCCTCTACCAAATTTATGGTGTTCACCTGAAGTGAAAAGAAAAATTTTCACTGTTTCATGTATTTTTTGGCAATCATTTCTATGTAGAAGGCTCCCAAAGGAAACTTTCTCTCTTGTCCTGGCTTTTTAATTTTTCTGGGTTACACACTCATTTCCAATTTTGCTAGAAGGGTTCAACAAGCACATCAAGCTCAAACTATCTAAATCTGATGCCAATATCTAGTTCTCCTATTAGATGTCCTTTAGCAGTCAACAGGCAGATTACTTTGACAATTTAAAAAACTTCCAATCTACCTGAAATACTTCTTTTCCTTTTCCCCAATTGGAGGTACAGCTAAAGACAAGGTTAAAAGGGAATTAAAGTAAAGCCTAAAATATAGGTCTTAAAAAGGGCAAAACCAGGACAGCTTCAGGGATCTAGGCACAGGAACTAAAGAGAATGTCTTTAAGTCAGCACCACTGGAATGAATGAACTCTAACTATTATCAGTCCAAGGAGAGCATATCAGACTACAAATATGATATGGTAAGTCATGGCAAACCCAATTCTCACTGTAATAATTGTGACTACAACAGCAAAAATTCAGATAAATTGTAAAAATAACCTTCTTAAAGCAATCAGAGAGCTGCACAAGTGCAGGATTAAATAAAATTATACAGGGAAGCAGTCTAGAAGTAGCCATTTTCTTACTTGAGGGCATCTGCTAATTCTGGATTATGAAATGATATACAAACTTAAATCACACAGAAAGCTGTTGTAAAATCTGAAAACTTGAAGAGCACTCAACATAGCCAGTTTTGTCCATGGTATACTTGCTGAATTCTGGGCTCTGAGGGATGCTAAAGAGCAATTAATAGACAGACTAAACTCTCTCATGCTCTTGTGATCTTTATGAGACAAATCCTACTTGACATCTACATTAAACTAACAGATAGTCTCTCTGCAAGGTATTTGTCAAATTTAATAGCAGCATAGTCCAAGAGGCCAGAGAGCACTGCTCAAAATCTTTAACTGGCAACTGAAAGTTCTCAAGTGTTTCAGGTTTGAGGAGAAATTCACCAGGTTCACAATCAAATCCCTAGAAGGACTAAGACTGAGGAAGGGGGAAGTGAAAAGTGAGTAAATTTTACTAAAACCACAACACAGTCATGAACCAACTCAATCCCTAACTGAACTGAGACAAATATTAGATAATATATCCCAGCAGAAAAAAAGCCTCTGTAGCCTTCACAGTTCCTTTACATATAGCAGATGACTCAAATTTTTTTAAAAATTACTAGATATGCAAAGAGGCAGAAAAATTGACCAATAATCAAGAAAAAATTCAACTTAAATCAATCCAAAGATTATCCAGACATTGGAATTTGCAGATAATACAAGAGCTATATTAAAATAAATATGTTAAAGAAACTAATATGAAAATAGACAACATATTTGAAAAGTGGAGAATTTCCAAAGATACATGAATTATCAAAAATACCCAATTTAATGGTATAGAAACACAAAGAAAAATTACAGAATGGGTGCATATTCGAACGAATGCAGCAAAAGATAGGTTAAGAAAACTAGAAGACAGGTCAGTAGAAAATATACAAACTGAAGAGAAATTAGAGTGAGAAAGACATATGAAAAGCATGTGAGGCACAGTAAGAAAAACTAACAATACTTGTAATTGATGTTCCAGGAGAGAAGAGAAAGAATGGTACATAAGTATTGAAGAGATAATGGATGAGAATTTTTAAAAACTGATAAAACTCACCACCTTCCAGATTCAAACTGGATAAATTAAAAAAAGAGCCATGTAAGAACAAGAACTATACAACTCCTAGAAGAAAATATAGGGAAGCATCTTCTGGATTTTGTGTTAGGCAATGGTTTCTTAGACTTCACATACAAAACACAAGCAACAAAAGAAAAAAAATAGATAATTGGGGACTTCATAAAAATTAAAGTTTTTGCATCAACAGATTTCATCATGAAAGTAAAAATACCTACTGAAGGAAGAAAACATTTGTAAAGCACATATCAACAAGGGTTTAATATACAGAGTATATAAAGAACACGTGCAACCCAACAACAAAAAGAAAACCCAATTAATAAATGGACAAAAGAGTTAAATAGACATTTCTCTAAGAAGATACACTAATGGCCAAAGAGTACATGAAAAGATGCTCAAAATCCTTAGATATTATAGAAAATGCAAATCAAAACCACAATGAAATAGCATTTCATATCCAGTAGAATGGCTAGTATTTAAAAATTGGAAAAGTACAAGTGTTGGAGAGGATATATACAAAGAAGAACATTCATTCATTGTTGGTAAGAATGTAAAATGGTGTGGCCACTGTGGACAACATTTGGTGGTTCCTCAGAAAGTTATGAATAGAATTACCATATGATCCAGCAATTCTACTTCTAGTAATATATCCAAAAGAATTGAAAGCAAGGTTCAAACACCAATATACACAGCAGCATTATTCATATTTGCCAAAAATGGAAGTAACCCAAGTGTTCATCAACCAATGAATGGATAAACAAAATTTGGTATATACATATGATGGAATATTACTCAGCTGTAAAAAGGAATGAAATTCTGATACATGTGACAACATGCATGAACCTTAAAAACATGTTGAGTAAAATAAGCAAGACACAAAAAGACAAATACTATATGACTTCACTGATATGAAATAATTAGAATAAGCAAATTCACAGTCAGAAACTTGATTATGGGTTACCAGGGGCTGGGGTGGGAATAAAGATTGGGGAGTTAATGCTTAACTGTTGCAGAATTTCTGTTTGGGGTGATGAAAAGGTTTTGGTAATGGAAAGTGGGTATAGTAGCATAATATCATGAATGTGAATGAGACCAGTTAATTGTACATTTGTATGAGCTGAAAAGGGAAAATTTTAGATTACCAGAGTAAAAATTTTTAAAAATAAACAGTAATGTAAATTATGTTTACTAGAACAATTATAAAAACATCCTTTTATCAATTGTATCAAAAGTAACATATTTAAGAAAAGTGTTAATAATAGGGGGAATATATAGGAACTCTATTTTCTGCAAATTTCTGTAACCCTACAACTTTTCTAGTTTAAAAAATTAGAAAAAAAAATCAGAAAACAAAATCTGACAGAATTTAGTACCATCAAATCTATACTACATAAAATATAATGGTTATTCTTCATGGTGGAGAAAAATAACTCAACATGAAAGTACTGAACTAGAGAAAGGACTAAAGAACACTGGAAAGGATAAATATGTGTGAAGTATAGGAGAATAATAAAACAAAAATAACAACATAATGTACACTCTCTAATTTATGTTGGGTTAAAACAAATGACAATAACAACACCAAACATAGATGGGGGGTTAAAAGTTTAAGTATTATAAGATTGTTGCAATGCTCTGGAAATGATAAAAATATTAATTTAAGATGGCAGTGATAAAAAAGATGTGTATTATAATAGGTAGGGTATTCATTAAAAGAAAAAGAATTATTACTAAAACTCTAGTAGAAGTGAAAGAATAGAATAAAGACTATGTTATCAATCCAAAAGAAAGAATGAAGTGAAAACAAGGATAAAAAAGAGATGGGACAAATGGAGAAGAAAGAAAAAGTTTGTAGACTTAAATTGAGTAGCCACATTTAAGTAAATGGGGAAAAAAATCCAAATAAAAAAACAAAGATCTCAGTCTGATAAAAAATAACAAGACCCAAATATATTTTGCTTATGAGAGATACTTTAAATATAAGGGCCCAAGAAGTTTTAAACTGAAAGGACAGAAAGCATACTTTGCAAACCTTAACCAAAAGAAAGCTGGTATAGGTATAGCACTATTAACATCAAATAAATTACACTAATAACCTAAAAAATCATTACTAGAAGTAAATAAGGACATCTCAAAATTAGGGTTAATTCACAAAAGGTAAAATAATCCTAAATCTGCATGCAGCAAATAAAAGAGATTAAAGGCATTAAAGCAAAAATTGATAGTGCTGAAAGTAAAATTAGATCCACAATCATTTTGGAGATTTTAACATGTCTCTCTCATTAGATGACAGAATGAGCCAATTTTTTAAAAAATCAGTAGGAATTTAGATAATCTGAATAACACAATTAACCAACCTAACCTAAATGACCTAAAGACCACATGCAACAAGAGCAGAATACACATTCTTCTTAAACATTCCCCAAAATAAGTTATTTGAAGAGCCATTAAATAAAATTCAAAGAGCTAAAATCATACAGAATATAATTCTATATTTTGTGAAAGAACTGGAATTCAAAAACAAAAATAGGGCAGTAGATGTAGCTCAAGTGGATGAGCACCTGCTTCCCATGTATGAGGTCCCGGATTAGATCTCGAGAACCGCCTAAATAAATTAATAAATTAAATTAAATTATATTAATTGAATTTCTCTATTTGAATATTCAGCGTAAAAGTACTAAATAACCCATGAATCAAAGAAGAAATTACAATCAAAATCTGCAAAAATTTCTAACTGGATAATAGTCAAAATATGGCATTATCAAAACTTATGAGATGTAACTTAAGCCTGTGTTTACAGAGAAATTTCAAGGTATCCAAGCATATATTAGAAAAGAAGAAAGGTTAAAAATCAAGATATAAAATTTTCCTGAAAAATATTAAAATAGAACTGTAAAATAAACCCAAAGATAATTTAAGAAAGGAAATTACTGAAGTAAGAATATAAATCAGGCATAGAATAGGGAAAAAAGAACAAAGCCATAGGTTGCTTTTTTTAAAAGATCAATAAAATTGATAAACACTTATCATGATTAAATGTTAAGAGACAAATAACCAACATTAAGAATGAAAACAAGGACATTACTACAAATATTACATGTATGGAAAAGATAAGATGGCATTATGAACAACTTTGTGCTAATATATTTGAAAACTTTGATAAAATCAACACATTCCTTAAAAAAGCACATCTTAACCAAAACTGACACAAGAAAAAAAAGAAAATTTGAATAGTTTACTTTCTACTAAAAAGATAAAATCCAGGGAAGTGGACTTGGCCCAATGGATAGGGTATCCGCCTACCACACGGGAGGTTGGAGGTTCAAACCCCGGGCCTCCTTAACCCATGTGGAGCTGGCCCATGCACAGTACTGATGCGCACAAGGAGTGCCCTGCCACACAGTTGCGTCCCCCACGTAGGGGAGCCCCATGTGCAAGGAGTGCACCCTGTAAGGAGAGGTGCCCAGCACAAAAGAAAGAGCAGCCTGCCCAGGAATGGCGCTGCACACACGGATTGCTGACGCAACAAGATGACACAACAACAACAAAAAAGAAACACAGATTCCTGGTGCTGCTAATAAGGATAGGAGCAGTCACAGAAGAACACACAGTGAATGAACACAGAGAGCAGACAACTGGGGGTGGGGGGAGTGAAATAAATAAAAATAAATAAATCTCTAAAAAAAAAAAAGAGTCAAAGCTAAACTTTAAAAAAAAAAAGATCAAATCCAGAATTAAAGATCTTCCCACACCAAAAAGGAAAAAAAAAAAAAAGACTTTGGCCCAAATGGCTTTACTGGTGCAATTCTATGAAATATTTCAAAAAAAGAGAAAACGATTTTATACAAACTTATTTAAAGAATAGAATATGTCTGCTGCAGGACATTATAAGGAAAAATCATATGTTCAGTATCTTTTGTTAACAAAGAAAAAATCCTAAACAAAACATTTGCAAATTGAGTCCAGCAATATATTAAAAAGTTAATACAAATTCCAGGAAGAAAACTATTTGATTAACATAGCCTGGGTCACACACCCACTCCTCTGGCTGGGAGGGCTAGGCAACTTTTTAAAAAATCTCAAATAATACGGAAAAACAGATATTCTTGCCAGAATAAGTGATAATGGATGGAGGACTGGTGACAACAAAAGCCATTAAAAGGGAAGGTTATACCTAAATAGCAGGTACTCTATACATTCCAATCCAGGTCACTTGCCCTAAGAATAAGTACATTCCCTATATTTTGAGAGGTGGAAAGTTACAGACAGAACAAATCTTCAAACTAACCATCTAGAACAAAGGCATCCCCTTGGTTCTACTACAAGTTTTTCAAACAGAACAAAACATGACCTGTGAAAAATCATATTCAAGTTAACTTCCACAACCCTGTTATCCGGTACAAATTTTCCTACTTGGACTCTAATATATCCTGGCTGGGGGAAAAAAGAAAATAGGTTAATTATGTATTCTTTGTGGTTTGTAAATTTACAGTTCACAGGTGGCATCTAAATTTCAGAAGAAATCTCTTCTGCTTTCCTGGAACAAAAAACGAAAACAACCTTATGAATAGACCACATTTGAACTTTTTAAATTGTGTTCTCAAAAATAAATGCCCCTAGAATGACAAGGATGTAATGAAAGAGAAAGTTGTCAATTAAGAATTCTTTAGATTTTATAAACAGTCAGATTCTGACATCTGTCCAATTTGGGCATCAATGCTCAAGTGGTTTCTGCATAAGCTTCACAAATTTTCAGGGTATTTTCTAAATTTCATCTCTGACTGAGAGGCAAAGCAGCAGGTTTCAAATCAAGATAAGCAAAAATTATGTCGGCCAGTAGCAATTTCACATTATTAAACACTGAGAAAAAACAAACATGAAGCATGAAAGGGTATTCCTGTAGAGTGGCAGGCTGAGAAAGTGGTAAGGTAATTTTTAAGATTTTAAAGGAAAGCCTACTACATTTATACCTACCATGCTAGCAATTAAAAAGTAAGAATAGGATGTTTAGGAAATAAAAGCATGAGGAAAGCATGGGAAAATAAGCATATGTACCTAAGTACCCAAGTAAACACTCAATCATTAACTTTAAGTCTAGAAGATGCATCACCTTATGTCTAGATTAATATTGTAAGAATTTCTCAATCTCTTAACTCTAGTCAGACTCATGGCCAGAATTCACGTGCCAATCTAAATCTTCCTCAATCATTTTCACTGTGCCATTCCTCTACTAAAACTGACAATGGCTCCCTATTATCTATCAAGTCTAAACTCTGGACCCTAGCTTTTAGGACAACCCTTACTTGACCTAATAACCCAATTGATTCGACCTTATTTCTAGAGATGAGAGTGGTAGGTTTAACATGGCTATAAGGTATTTGCAGTTATTCCCACCAAACAGTGGGTCTATTTCTCAAGTTCCTGAATATGGGTTGGCACTATGACTTGTGTGATGGTTAGGCTCTTGTGTCATCTTCACCAGGTAACGATGCCCAGTTGTTTGGTCAAGCAAGCACCAGTCTAATTGTTACTGTGAGGACAGTTTGTAGACTTAAATCTCCTCAGGTGATTGTAGATATAATCAGACATAGATGCAATCAACTTACTGATGAATTTGATAGAAGTGACACTGTGATTTCTGAGTCTCAGCCTAAAGAGGCCTTGCAAAGTCTGATCTTGCCTTCTTGGAACACTACTACCTCTATGTAAGAAACCAAGGATATCCAGCTGGAGATTTGACATGGACTGGAAGCAGCTGGCAGCCCTGGCTAATCACCAAGCACATGGGTGCAGTCATCTTGGACTATCCAACCAAAGCTGAGCAACAAGATGTCTACGACTGTGTGAGTGACCCTTGACAAGACTAGAAAAACTGCCCAGCTGAGACCAACCAAATTGCAAAACCATAAGCAAATAAACAGTTATTTTAAGTTACCATGTTTCGGGGTGGTTATACAGCAAGAGATAAGTAAACACAATGAGTCTATTTTAGAGGGAATAGCTTGTCATTACCATTCCTAGGTCTTCCTTATGTTGTTCCCAAGTCCAGAACACCAATTTACCTCCATTTTTTAACAATGATTGCATTTCATCTCCTTCAAATCTCATGTATTCTTGAAGTCATTGTTCTCTTTTCTCTAAAACAACTACAGTCCTTATAACATGTAAAACACAATTTAACACCATTACTTACTGTATTGAATTGTTTGTTACTGTTCTATGTGCACAACTGTTTCTCCTTAACAACATTATAGAATTGGTTGAGAAGGTAAACCATTTCTTATTGAATAGTATTGGCACCCTTGGTGAATATCAGCTGACTGTAGACCCAAGGTTT
Source organism: Dasypus novemcinctus (assembly GCF_030445035.2). Classification (NCBI taxonomy): domain Eukaryota; kingdom Metazoa; phylum Chordata; class Mammalia; order Cingulata; family Dasypodidae; genus Dasypus; species Dasypus novemcinctus. The sequence goes on from NC_080675.1 coordinate 44,729,492, forward strand.
ATTTCTGGGCTCTCAGTTGTATTCCATTGATCTGTATGTCTGTACTTATGCTAATAACATCACACACATAATGGCTTTCATTTATATGAAATATATTGATTTGAGAAATCGTGCATTACAGGACATATTTCCAATTATAAGAAATAATTAATCTTTTTTCTGCATTAACAATTATATTTCCTTTCCTGCTATACTGAATATTATTCTACCAGTGTTTATGAGTTAGATAAGTATCAAAGCAATTAATGTTTCTCTGTAGTCAAGAAGTAAGCTGCCATTTGTGTTCATCACCGAGTTACTCCATAATAGTTTGTTGCTTCTTTAACAATCAGATATAGTACATGTACCATTTGGCAAGTACACATTCAGCATCCACCATGTGCTTAAAAGCCTGTGGAAGATGCAGAAATCTGTTGTCATAAGAATTGAATCAGATGTTGGTTTTGTCAATTTAGCTCTCTGAATGCCAAGAATTAAATGAGACTCTCCTTCCTTTCTTCTTTCCTCCCTCCTTTTTTTCCTCCATCCCTGAATATTCAGTCCAAAACTATTTGGTGGAAGTAAGCCGGGTAGTCATCTAGGTGGGGGCAATGGCAACTGAGTCCTTCACATATGGGGGATTGATCCATTAAGAAAATATGTTGGGAATAATGCCAGCCAGGTTTCTGAAGACTACTGGAAAAGAAAATTACAAATATGGAAGGGTAAAATACTAAAAAAGAACCCTATGGTGTTGAGCTAGAATTGAAGGTATTGGTGATTTTCAAAACATACAGATCACTGTAAAACTACAGAAGGAAATGTATCCGTGTGTATATGTACGCACATATATATTGCCTAGTTCTTGTCTGCTGAGAAGGCCTTGGAGCAGAGACACTCCAATAAGGAAAAACACACCTAGCATCCAGATTTTGATCTCTAAATACCAATATCCAAAAATTTTTTTAAAAAAGGAACTAGGATTCCTTAAAGAAATGGCTGAGTCCAAGTCTGAGTTGAGGAAGTATGATAGAAATCTGGAATATTTAAAAGTAAAATGATGAAAGAATAATGGAAATGTCTAAATAGGACACAGAAGGCAGTTTTAAAGGATTCTTACCTGGCCAAATCTGGGATAATTTGAACATTAAAATAAATAATGATTGTAATGGATGTTAACCCAATGAATAAAATGAGAAGCAATACATCAACAATGATATACAAAGAAATAAAACAAGAAAGGAAAAGAGAAATTTCTTCCCTACAGTAGAATATTAATAAATATAGAAGGAATGACAGAACGAGAAATCACCATTGGCAACCATCACAGCAATAATTACTTCAGCCAAGAAATATCAAGGGATGCTAACTAGAACTAATGGATAAGAGTATATTTAGATTCTTACTGAAGTACCTCTCTACAAAGCACCCATTAATTATAAAAAAGAAGAGTATATTCACATCATTTTAATCAAGTGATCAAAGTTAACATCACAACTAATGGGACAAATTAATATCATGTATCCCCTGATATGATGCAACAAGGACACAACAATACTTGTATGACATCTCTGCCCTAAATGCATAATCCATATCTAATATTAGGAAACATCAGACAAACCCAAAGTGAGGATCAAAACAGACAGACTTTTAGTTATCAAAAGTGGAAAGTTCATTCAAGTCAAACACTAAGAAATTGTTCTAGCTTAAAGAAGACTAAAGAAGACATGAACAAATTAATGCAACATGTAATCTTAGTTTTGATCATTTAGCTATGAAAGAAATGGTTGGAAAAACTGGCAAAACTTGAACAAGATCTAAAAATTAAATAGTAATTTATCAATGTTATTTCCTGATTTTGATGATATTATCATGGTTACGTAGACCTGTAGTTTTTCAGGAATTATATATTAAACGATTCAAGGTGATTCAGATGGTTTGGGGGAAAAGTTCTTTGCACTATTCCTGCAACCTTTCTGTAAATTGGAAATGATGTTAAAATAAAAATTATAGTTGTTTAAAAAATAAGAACTAAATGAGAATATATCCAAAAGGGTCTAACGCCATGCCTGCCACACAGCAGACATAGGAAAGTTAGCGTTTATTACTATCACATTACCTCTTCCCACTCAGCCACAAGGTGCATTTAATCTCATTTTTTTAAAAAAGAGCAACAATGAGATTATTGGGAAAAAAAGAAATGGTTAATATTAATAATATGCACAAGCAATCAAGCAAAATGAATGGAACATAAAAAGGGCATTTTATTTTATTGGAAAATTATGCCCTTTTTGCTAAGAAAATTCAATAATAGTTAAATAAAATAATGGAGGAGCGGATGTAGATCAAGTGGTTGAGCACCTGCTTCCCACGTACAAGGTTCCGGGTTGATCCCTGGTATTTCCTAAAACAAACAAATAAAACAATACAAATGGAAAAACCAACTCTCATTGGGAAGCGGATGTAGCTCAGTGGTTAAGTGCCTGCTTCCCATGTACAAGGTCCTGGGTTCCAACCCTGGTACCTCCTAAAAAATAAAAAAATAAAAAATAATGGACTTGGGCTTTTTCTTCAAATCATTTAAGAAATGCCTACTGACTGCTTTCTATGTGCTAAGCATTATTCAGTGTCCTGGGGATACAGCAGTGAACAAAACAGAGTTCTTTTTCTCACTAGACCAAAATTCTAGAAGAATATAAAGTGGTCAACAGTGTCAACCACAATAGCATGCCAAATCAGTGCCCTCTAACAGCGGTTGCTAACATTTCCATCATCATGTATTGCCCTCATATTTTAGACCATCATAGACTGCAAGTTTTAAATACTTCTATAGAAAGCATAATGAATATTGTAAATAATCAATTTTTTCATTTTGAATTCATAAAATCTATGACAAACAAGTGATCAATATAAGATAACTCTTGTTTTTGATATATTTAACTTTTCACTTGTAAAGTTTCCATTTTGTTTAGTAGACCAGATAACTTTTAAACCTAATAATGTTGAATAAAAAATATTGAGGTCATCTATATATACTATGTTCATTTCCTCCCTGACAATATGAGACTTTTGATGTTCCAAACAGTTGATGTCTTCTATTTTTTCTTATAGATCTAGAAGTAGCAAGGATAATAATTCTCCAGATTCCAGGTCTATCTTTTTAACTGTAAGGATGAATTATTTTTCATTTTAATAAGTTATAGTTAAACATCATAATGCTGTCAGAAATAAAACATTTTTAATATTTAAAAAATTTTAATAAAAGGTTTGGATTTAATATATCAGAATTATCAAAATGCTGAAGATAATTTAAAATGAAATATAAGTACATAAATGGCATAGTTTTCTATATTAAAATTCATATGCAAAATAAGATTTGTCACCATGGAGAAATTCTCTTTATTAAATATATAAAGACTATAGAGACACCATTGGTATAAAAAGTGCCCCTGAGAATTAAATTTTTGCAAAGATAGATTTTTATATAAATTATTAAGTATTTTTAACAGTTGAATGAAAGCCTGCACCTAAAATTGAAGCACAATATTTTTATCATTCTTCCTTCAGTTTTTTAGAACCTACCGTAGAGATTCAGCCATTCGCCTCAGGTCTTCATTTTGCTGTTTTAAACGTTCAAGCTTTGCCAGGATCTTGGACAGTTCACGGCTAGAGTGATCAGGGTGGTCATTATCTCGTACCAAGTGACCACCTATATAAAACAGCAAGGTCCCCCAGGCAAAGAGAATGAGCATAATCCAACGCCAGGAACCAGTCCATTGCCGCATTTTCAGATTTTCAACTCACTCCTCTGGCTTCCTGGACCTCAAAGAATCGAAAACATCGTAGCTCTGTTTATAGCTAGTGCAAAGGAGGTAGCCTTCTGTTGTTTCAACACATGAAACTTCAGACAAATTATTCTTTCTGGTAGCGCTATGGTGAATCTTTCAAAGAGATCCTCCCGATGGGATGAGTAGGAAGCTTTATTGCTCTGTGATTCTCAGACTCCGTATGCTGTGGAAAGAGTAAGAAATGTATTTAAATTATTTAACATATGTAAAATAGCATATGTTGAAAATCATGGAGTTAAAGGAAACACATTGGTATTGACTGGCCAACAGAATGGCAGGTACCTAGTTAACAAGTAAAAAAGCAAAAGCTTTTAAATCTGTATGTTAACTCAAGTGTGTATATAAGGAACTACCAGGTACCAGATTAATTCAATCTAAATCTTGAAGTTCTCTAAGCTCTATCATCACTTTTCCTTATTATATCATTGTATAATCACTCACATGTGGATATTAGAAGACTGTTCCTTTGAATAATCGATCAAAAACAAACAAAATGCATTCAACTATATATTTTGGGCTCATATTTTCATTATCTCAAATAGAAACACATTCTCTGTATAAGTAAACTAATGCTTGCAAGTTCTCAACCCTATTCTTCCCCTCCCTCTCCCTGTACACCTGCCATAACATCACTTACCTCTGCAGGTGACAGAAAATTGTCACTTTTGGGATAAATTCTAAAATTAACATGCATATCAGCCAAGTTAAGGTTATCACAGCCATTAAACAGCTGGCAACCACTCCAAGGTACACAAGCAAATGTTAATATGCATCAGACTGAACTATCCCTTCTTTAAATTTATTAAAGATACCAACAATAAAATTTAGTTTATTATATATCTTAAAATATAAATGTACATGCTTTCTCAAGCTTGGATATAGGTTTCATTAGTCACTTCTCGTCATTAGGCTGGAATTTCCTTTGGAAACAAAACATTTTTCTCTAAAGAGAGAATTTGTAGACAAATATATAATTTTAAAACCATTTGGTAACTCCATAGCTATAAAAGACAAGTCATATCTCCAGACACACAAAGTTCTTTGTCAAAAAGGAGAGTAAAGACAAGAAACAGTTTCTGTGTACAAGATTAAATGTGATGAGTACTTTATCACTAATTATTTTAAACAGTCTATTATGAAAGACTAGATAGAAAAGTTAAGAAAGAGACTTTAAAAGTCAAACACAAAATTACTTATTTTTGAAGAGAAATTTCTTCAAATGAGTATCCTAAGAACACTCTAGGGAGCCGGATTTGGCCCAACAGATGGGGCATCCACCTACCACATGGGAAGTCCAAAGTTCAAACCCAGGGCCTCCTGACCCGTGTGATGAGCTGGCCCACGCACAGTGCCGATGCGCACAAGGAGTGCCATGCCATGCAGGGGTGTGCCCCGCATAAGGGAGCCACACACACAAGGAGTGCGCCCCATAAGGAGAGCAGTACAGCACGAAAAAAGTGCAGTCTGCCAGGAATGGCACCACACACACGGAGAGCCGACGCAGCAAGATGACGCAACAACAAAAAAGAAACACAGATTCTGGGTGCCACTGACAAGAATACAAGCAGACACAGAAGAACACACAGTGAATGGACACAGAGAACAAACATCTGTGGGGGGGCGAGGTGGCAGGGAAGGGGAGAGAAATAAATCTTTAAAAAAAAAAAATCACTTTGCTTCATTCCCATATTATTTTCCCCTGATGTTACTGTTTTATACTGACAAAGAATGAAAACATGGAACAAAGAGAAATGTCCTCATTGAGAATTAAGTCCCAAATAAAAAAGCAATAATAATACAAATGAAATTTTGGTGCTTTGGCTCTGTTTTAATAACTATTCTTCACTTAAATCTATCAAGTACACTCTTTTTTACTCCACTGTTCATTCTGTTTCTCAAACCCTGTTCCTCTAATCTCCAATATTTTATCTATTCACCAAAACACAAAAATAATTAAAGCCTAATCATCAGTTACAGGTTAAAGATCCAGTCAAATGAGGTCTGCTTTTAATCTAAGGTAGAAACAACATAGACATTTAGGACTTTCTGATACCAAAAACAAATAAAATGAATCCATTCTGAAGAAGGGCCTAAGTGACAGATTTGATTCAATAAGTCAACCAAAACACGTAAATATTGACACATAATAATATTGTACGTGACAACATGTACAACACCATATAATGTTGTCATATCATATGCTGAACTTGTAATATATCCTAGCTAATTCAAAACTATGCAAAATAAGATTTTAAATTTTTAAAATATATATTTGCCTTCATAGCAAAATTAACTTAAAATAACAACTGTGATAAACAACAAAAGTAAAGACAGCTTTTTAAAAAGGATAGTTTAAATTACAAGTAATAAAGAGATGGAACAATTTACTTAGAATTATAATTAACTTACTTATAAATTATCATAAATCTTCAGTTACCAACTAAACAAAAGTTAACAGAAACAAATTTTATTATAGAAAAAACACTTGAAATTTACATAAACTACTGTGGCTGTTTGAGATTATTAATGAATTCCAAAAAGAGATATAGATTATGTTTGTAAACTGGTCTGTTCCTCTGGGCATGATGCCCTTTGATTTAAATTCGAAGGCTTTATGTTTATTTGAGTAAATGAAGTAGGGCTTTGATTCGACCACATCATTTAGGGCGTGCAGGATTGAATCCCCATCCAGCCCTTGGTGGGCTACATAAATGGACATTCAATCAAGAACACAGAAGCAGATATGCAAGAAAAGAAAGACAGCTACATAGAAAGGACAGAGGCCCCAGGAAGAGAGATGAACCATTCACCTGATAGTTTATACCTGACCTTGTGACAAGAACAGAGCAGCTGAACCTGGAAAGGGAAAAACCCCAGTGAAAGAAAGAGGAGCACTATGCCAGCCTACAGCTGAGATTGGAAGAAGCTGGGACCACAGAGCCCTAAGAGGAAAGAGGAAGGCTGAACCCTCAGACATGCCTGCCATCCTGCTTCAACACATGACAAAAGACTTTGGGTAAGGAAGTACCACTTATGGTACCTTGAGTTGGACTCTTTAGGGCCTTGTTAACAAAAAGCTTTAACCCCAAATAAATAACCCTTTATAAAAGCAAACAGACTTCTGTTACTTTGCATCAGCTCCCCTTTGGCTGTCTAATATACTACTGTTGAAAATATCCAAGATATGGGAAGCAGATGTGGCTCAAACCCCTACCATATAGGGGTTCCAGGGTTCGATGCCCAGGGCCTCCTGTGTGGTGAGCCTCCTGTGTGGTGAGCTGGCCCACACACAGCTGCCGTGCGCAAGGAGTGTTGTACCACACAGGGGCGCTCCCCGTGTAGGGGTGCCCCATGAGCAAGGCGTGCACCCCGTAAGGAGAGCCACCCTGCGTGAAAAGCACACACTGCCCAGGAATGGCGCCACACACACACAGAGGTGACGCAGCAATATGATGCAACAAAGAGACAAAGATTCCTGGTGCCGCCTAACAAGAATGCAAGCAGACACAGAAGAACACACAGCGAATGAACACAGAAAGCAGACTATGGGGGGGGGGGGGCGGTTGAGAAGGAGAGAGAAATAAATTTTTTTTTAAAAATCCAAAATACTAAAATACTATTAATATATCATGCAACAACACTGACACTATAGGAGTTGTTACAAAAATCAAAAAATCATTGAAGGAGCAAACCTTGGTCAATTCTCTTAATCAACAGCACTGTTTTAAGTCTGTTTTTAGAGAAAATATTTCCTCATACATTACTGTTCTTAATCCATATTTTAAAATAAGACCAACAAAACCAAGCAAAACCGAAAAATAAGAGTTTTCTATGTAATTTTCCTTAGCCTGGCTTAAAAGGGAAGCTATAGAATTTTTCCTTTACCTACTATCCACAATATAATACTGGCTTATATTTATCAAGTTTATTGCCTAAACGATGAGCCTGCTAAAATGTAAGCTTCATGATTTTTGCCCATTTTTTTCACTAATATAACTCAAGCATTTAGAATATAGGATAGTGCTTAGTAAGCACTAATGAATATTTTTTAATAAATAAGTGAATGAGGAAAGGATGTCATGTAAGATATACACTACTGTGACATATATCATAAAATCACAGCACACCAGGTTCAACTGCATTTTATTCCTAATTAAATCAAATCTGAATCAAACAAGTGAAAGGATAATGGTACAAAGAAAATGTTTCTAAAATAAAATAATTCATAAACTTTACAGTTTATTATAGTTAACACATATCTTAAAAGACACCACTTAATTGATTCAAATAAACTGGTCTATAAGGCCATAAAACAAGCAGTCTTATGGTTACCTTTTAACTACAGGAAATACTTTTCTTCACATTTGTCCTTTTGTCTTTGTCTGTAAGATTTGGTCATAAAGACAATGAAATGATTAAAGAAAGTATGTACAGCCTTCCACATGAAAGCCACTCAATTTATTTGTAAAAATATTAGTGAAAATATTTAAAATTTATTGGTAAAAATATTTCAACATTAGCTATACATACCATCAGCTAATTTTTTATGAAAATTTATATTGCAGTATTTGTTGGGATTTCTTCTTAGAGGGGGTTGCTTTCTTTTCAAGTATTTACAAATTCATTTCTATTTGGGATTCACAAAGTACCTTTCTTCAGAATATTAAATGGATTGAAAGATGTCAGGCTTCCCTCTGCAAATTAGTCAAGTAAGTTTTTTTTTAAGGTACTAAAGCATTTAGATAATTCATTTCTTTCGGTATTTAGAGAGGTTTTTAGGTCATATATGCTTAATGTCTCTGGAACAATAAACTGCATTATATTTAATCTTTGAAAGGACTTTCTTAAATCTGGAAGTTAGAGTGCTGTATCAGTACTAAAATAAAGGAATTTCAATGGAGTTGCTGTTACCATCAAGGCCAGCCATTACCACAAATTTACATTTGACCTTACTAAACAATCTACATACATCCAGCATCTTCACCCCCTTCTCATCCCACAGTCCATCTCCCATCAAACTATACTCCATAGTCCAACACCTTAAGTCTAATTGTGTTTAGTTCGTATCAGTGAGACCATATAATATTCGTACTTTTTATTTCACTCAACATAAAATCCTCAAAGTTCCTCCATGTCATCATGTGCTTCCCCAGTTGATTTACTCTTACAGCTGAACAGTATTCCAGCATATGAATATACCACATCTTGTTTATCCACTCATTGGGTGACAAACAGAGGTTGTTTCAGCAATTGTGAATAATGCCACAATGAACAGAAGTATGCAAATATCTGCTCATATCCCTGCATTCAGTTCTTCTGAATATATTCCTAGTAGCAGATCATATGGCAGTTCTATATTTACTTTCCTGAGGAACCGACAGATCATCTTCCACAGAAGTTGCACCATTTTACATTTCCCTCAACAGTGAAGGAGTATTCTTAATTCTCGAAAAACTCTCAGCACTTGAAGTTTTCTGTTCTTTTAATAATGGCCATAAGTGCTAGTGCTGTTGAACATCTTTTCATGTGTCTTTTGGCCATTTATATTTCCATTGTGGAAAAACGTTCAATTCTTTAGCCAATTTTTAAAAGGGGTTGCTTGCCATTTTGTCGTAAAGTTCTGTGATCTCTGTAAAAAATGAAGATCAATCCCTTATCAGATAAATGGTTTCCGAAGATTTTTTCCCACTGAGTAGGCTGCCCTTTAACATTCTTGACAGTCTTTTGAAGAACAAAAGTGTTTAATTTTAAGACAGCCCCATTTATCTATTTTTTCTTTTGTTGCTCATGCTTTGGGTGTTAAGGTCCAAGAAACCACCACCAACAAGATATTGAAGATGTTTTCCTACATTTTCACCTAAGAAGTTTATGGTTTCAGTTTTTAAATTTAGGTCCTTGATGTACTTTGAGTTAATTTTTGTATAACACCCTCTTTCTTTCTTTTAGATATGGATATCCAGTTTTCCAAGCACCATTTGTTGAATAGGCTGTTCCACCCAGCTTTGCAGGTTTGAAAGCCATGTCAAAAAGCATTTGACCATAGATGTGAGGGTCTATTTCCAAACTCTCAAATTGATTTCATTGGTCAATCTATGCCAGTGCCATGCTCTGTTTACCACTGTAATATGCTTTAAAGTCTGGAAGTGAGAGTCCTCCAAGTTGGTTCTTATTTTTAAGATATTTTTGGCTATTCAGAGACCCTTACTCTTCCAGATAATTTTGATAATTGGCTTTTCCAATTATACAAAGAAGGATATTGGCACTTTTATTGGGTTGTGTTAAAACTTTAGATCAGTTTGGGTAGATGTGAAATCTTAATGATATTTGGTCTTCCAATCCATGATCAGGAAAATACTGCCATTTATTTAGATCATCATTGGATTCTTTTAGCAATGTTTTATACTTTTCTGAATACAGGTCTTTTTTATGTCCCCAGTTAAATGTATTCCTAAATATTTTATTCTTTTAGGGAATATTCTAAATGGAATTTTTTTCTGATGTAATCCTCAAGTTGCTCATTAGTAGTGTATTGAAATGCTACTGATTTTTGCCTATTAATCTTGTATCCCACCACTTTGTTGAAATTGTCTATAAGTTCTAATAGTTTTGGTGTGGATTTTTCGGGACTTTCTAAGTATAAGAACATATCAGCAAATAGTGAAAATTTTACCTCTTCCCTTCCTGTTTGTGGGCCTGTTTGTGTGACTATACTGCTTCAACTAAAACTTCTAGCACAATACTGGATAACAGTGGGGAGAATGGACCACTTGTGGTCCTTGTGAGATACCTTGTGAGATAATGATGTCAGTGAGAAAGCTTTCAGTGTTTCACCATTAAGTACAATGTTAACTGTGGGTTTTTCATATATGCATATTATTATATTGAGAAAAATTCCTTCTATTTCTACCTTTCAGAGTGCTTTTTTTAATCAAGAAAGGATATATTTTACCAAATGCCTTTTCTGCATCAATTGAAATGATCATGTGATTTTTCATCTTCAATTTATTAATGTGGTGTATTACACTAATAGATATTCTTATGTTGAATCACCCTTGCATTACTGATATAAAGTCCACTAGATTATGATGCATAATTTTTGTGTACATTTTTGAATTCTGTTAGCAAGTATTTTGTTGAGGATATTTGCATCCATATTCATTAAAGAAATTGGTCTGACATTTCTTTTTTGGTAATATCTTTATTTGACTCTGGTATTAGGGTGATGTTAGCTTCACAGAATGAGTATCCTACCTTTCCTTCCTGTTCAATTTCTTGGAAGAATATGTGCAATATTTGTATTAGATCTTATGTAAATGATTAAAGCCACCTGGTCCTGGACTTTTCATTTTAGGGAGGTTTTTGATCAGTTTTTCAATTTCTTTAATCATGATTGGTTTGTTTAGGTCTTCTTTTTCTTCTAGGGAGAGTGTGGTCTGTTCATGTGCTTCCAGAAATTTGTTCATTTCACCAGCGTTGATGAATTTGTAGGCATACAGTTGTTCATAGTATCCTCTTCTGATCTCTTTCATTTCTAGGGGGTTAGTGGTAATGTCACTCTTCTCCTTTTTGACTTTTTGTATTTGCATCTTCTCTTTTTTTTTTCTTTGTTACACTAGATAAGGATTTATCAATTTCATTGATCTTCTCAAAGAACCAACATCTAGTTCTGACCAGGGCAGATGGCCCCTCTTTGGAAATGGTGTTTATGTGTGATGAATCTGGACTCAGATGGGATCTCCCTTCATAAGACTTTCATGCTAATGTGCTGGAGGTGCAGTTAATGTTGGGGTTTAAGATATATTTAGGGGATTTGAATCTCTGGACTGACAATGTGATAGCCAGATCCTGAGCCTCAACAGACTCCAGCACCTACAATCTGATTTATTGGACTTACCACACTCAGCTAAGATGGAGGTGAAGAAGGACAACCACCACACCATGGAGCCTAGAGTGATTACAACTGAAAATGGGAGGATTGCATCCAGCATCCAGGTGGAATCTGAGCCTCCTCTTGACATAAAGGTGCAATGGACACAACCAATCCAGTGTCCACATAGAAGAGGTGGCATTGGATTGGGAAAAGTGGACATAATGGACAAAGGGTATGGGGAAAGGCAGGAAGAGATGAGAGGTGGAGGCGTCTTCGGGACATGGAGCTGCCCTGGATGGTGCTTCAGAGATAATCACCGGACATTGTAAATCCTCACAGGGCCTACATGATGGAATAGAGGAGAGTATGGGCCATGATGTGAACCAATGTATATGAGGTGCAGAGGTGCCCAAAGATGTACTTACCAAATCCAATGGATGTGTCATGATGATGGGAACGAGTGTTGTTGGGGGGGGGAGAGGGGGGGTGGGGGGGTGGGGTTGAATGGGACCTCACATATATATTTTTAATGTAATATTATTACAAAGTCAATAAAAAATTAAAAAATTAAAAAAAAAAAAAACCATAAAAAAAAAAAAACATCTAGTTCTGTTAACTTTATATTTTTTTAATTATTTCATTTCTTTCTGCTCTAATCTTTATTATTTCTTTCTTTCTGCTTGCTCTAGGAATGTTAGTTGATCTTTTACTAATTCCTCCAGGTGTGCAGTTAGGTCTTTGATTTTAACTCTTCCTTCTTTTTTTAATATAAGCATTGAGAACTCTAAATATCCTCTCAGGCTGCCTTTGCTGTGTCCCATAAGTTTTGGTATGATGTGTTCTCATTTTCATTTATCTTGAGGTATTTACTGATTTCTCTTGCAATGTCTTCTTTGGTCCACTGATCACTTAAGAGTGCATTGTTTAATATCCATATATTTGTGGATTTTAACTTTTCTGCCTGTTATTAATTTCCAATTTAATTCTATTAGGATCAGACTATGAATTTCACATAATTTCAGTGTTTTAAATTAACTGAGATATGACTTATGTCTCAACATATGGTCTATCCTAGAGAAAGATCCATGAGCACTTGAGAAGAATGAATATCCTGCTGATTTGGGGTATAATGCTCTATAAATGTCTATTAGACCTAGTTCATTCATCATACTATTCAAGCTATTAGCTTCCTTATTTATTTTCTCTCCAGATGTCTATCTAATGCTGAGAATGGAGTGCTGAAGTCTCCAACTATTACTGCAGAAACATTTAGTTCTCCCTTCAGTTTGGCCAGGGTGTGTCTCATGTATTTAAGGGCACCTAGGTTAGGTGCCTAAGTATTTATTACTGTTATCTTTCTTGATGAATTGCCCATTTTATTAATATATACTAACCTTCATCTCTTATAACAGTTTTCCATTTAAATTCTATTTTATCCCACATTAGTATCATTAATCCAGATCTTTTTTTTTATTCCTATTAGCATGGAATATCTTTTTCCAATCTTTTACTTTCTACCTGATTATATCCTTATGTCTAATGTGAGTCTCTTACAGATAACAAATAGATGGCTCTTTTTTTTCCTCCAGTCTGTCAATCGATGTCTTTTAATTGGGGAGTTCAATCCATTAACATACAGTGTTACTACTATATAAGCATTATTTCATTCACTTTATCCATTGGCTTTCTGTCGTCATATCTTGCTATTATCTGTCTTTTAAGACTTTCAATTTATCTTACCTTCTTCATTTCTACACTCTTCTCCAAGACTCACCCTTTTTTTATCAGGCTGTAACACATCCTTAATATCTCTTATAGATTTGGTTTCTTGATAGCAAGCTCTCTTAGTTTTGGGTTGTCTGTAAAGACTTTAAACTTGCCTTCATTTCTGAAAGATAGTTTTGCTGCACAAAGAATATTTGGCTGGCAGTTTTTCTGTTTCAGTACCTGAAACACATACCACCACCTTCTCACCTCCATGGTTTATGAAGAGAGGTCAGTACTTAGCTTTATAAAGGCTCCCTTGTAAGTAATACAATACTTTTCTCTTGCCATTCCCCAAATCCTCTCTTAACATTTGGCCTTTGACAATCTGAATAGTAGATGTCTCAGAGCAGTCTAGTAGGATTGACGTTGTTTGGGTTACATTGTCCTTCTTGAATATTGGTATTCATGTCTTTCAGAAGGGTTGGAAATTTTTCAGTCAATATTTCTTCAAACATTCCTTCTATCCCTTTTTCATTCTCCTTCTGGAACACCTATAATGTGCATGTTTTTGCATTTCATGTGGTCATTCAGTTTGCTGAGACCCAGTTCAATTTTTTGCATTCTTTTCTCTGTCTCCTCTCCTATCTTTTCCATTTCAAATGCCCTATCTTCAAATTCACTTATTTGTTCTTCAAACATTGCAAATCTGTTGTTATATATTATATATTAATGTATTTTTAATCTCATCCATTGTGTCTTTCATTCGGTAACCTCTGTTACTTTCTTCACAGGCTTTCAAATTGTTTTTTATGCTCCCACAGTGTCACCTTAATACCCTCTATCTCTTTAGTCACATTTTCCCTCATCTCCTTAAATTGATTAAGGAGGTTTGTTTGAACATCATTTATTACTTGTCTTAAATACTGAGTCTCACCTAGATTTTTGGCTTGTTCCTTTGACTGGGCCATATCGTCCTGTTTCTTAGTATGGGTTATCTTTTGTTGATATCTAGGCATCTGCTTATGTTGATGATTTTGCTGTTGATCAATTTCTCTCTCTCACCCAGAGTTTTATTTCACACCTCTTCTTTGATTTTTAATTTTTTCTTAAACTTTATTATTGCCCTGTTTAAGTAGTCAAAACTGTGGCAGGGAGGCACTAACCGGGCCTGACCAGGTCAACCATGCCTGGAAAAGAATCAGAAGAAAGCAGTCTATCTTCCTTCACCTTCCGGGATGGCCAGGAAATAGTGCTCCTTGGTAAATCCTTCTACAGAGATGAAACCTTCAATTCCCACTATCTCCTCTGAGATAGAAAGTTATGGAAGTTACATTTGCTGAAGAAGGAAAAAAACCACAATCAGTCCTCCTTCACACTTCTCCTCTTCCCAGGGAGGAACCTGTCCTTTCCCCTCTCTGTTGATTCATAGTCACAGGTATTACTGAGGCTGTTCACCTCAGAGGTGGGGGATGGGCAGTGGTCCCAGACACAGACAAAGGGTTATCAACTCATGGTTTTCCCTTTATCCTTTTCTCTCTGCAACCCCAGTCCCTCCTGGACAATGCATGCAGAACTTTGATGGCCTGCAGGGGTACCCAAAGCAACTCTCTCAGACTACTTCTACACCTTCTCCCCTTTTTTGCAAGAGAGCTGCTCCCTGCCTGAGCTATTCTGACCCTGTTTTGGATCATCTCACCAAGGTAATTTTTTAATGCTAAAAAAATGTGGAGATTAAAAGTACAGGTGCTAGAATCAGCAATGCCCAGATTAGAGCCTTGATTCTGCTATATTATACCTAGGTAATTTTTTCTGTAAAACAGGGATAATACATAGTACCTCACCTCTCCTGAGAAACCTGGCAGAGGCTTAAATAAAATAATCTATGGGAAGCACTTAGCACATCATGTAGCAAATTGTTAGTATGCAGTTAATGTCAATGATGTTATGTTATTTTACACACCCAATTATAAATATTCATATAACTTATATACAACATGTTATAGGCAACTTCTAAAATATTTGGCAATCATCTTCATGTCGTATGTTCATGCCATTGTTTAATCTCTACCTCTTGAATATGGGGTGGACCTAGTGACTTGCTTCTAAAATAGAATATAGCAAAAGTAACAAGATCTCACTTCCAATATTAGGTTACAAGAGACTGGGATTTCTGTCTTGCTCACCTTGTTTCTGGTTCTCTGGCCTGCCCACTGTGGTAAGATACAAGCCACCGTACTGTAATCTACTCTATGGAGAAGTCCGTGTGTCCACGAACTAAAAATCCTGTCAACAACCATGTGTGTGAGCTTGGAAACAGACCCTTCCCCAGTCTTGCAGTGACTGCAACCTTGGTCCACATTTTGATCACAACGTTTTGAGAGACTCTGAACCAGAGGATTCACCTAAGCTGGAGGAACCAGCTGAGCCAGAGAATTCATAAAAGCCATGCACAGATCAATTTTTTTAAATGTTGTTTTAAACTACTCATTTTTAGAGTAATTTGTTGCATAGCAATAGAAATCAATCCAAATGTTGAACTGCCCTAATAGGCTTAGTACCTGGTCTTCAGTTCATGTGTTATCCTTTTCTGGCCCCAACTTATAAAAAGTCTGTGCCACTGAAAGGTACAGAACGAAAATGAATCTTGGTAACATTTTCTCATATATCCTGCTACATGAAACCCAATTTATAGCAAATAGGAGACTCAAGTAGATAAAATTACAACTCTTCTTATTCTATACCAGAAGCCTAAAAGCATTTTTATTACCGTTTGCTAAACAGAGTTCCACTTCCAACCCCAACAGAATAACTGGTCCTAGATTAAATCTCACATAAGTAAATAGTAAATGTTTTAAAACAAATTTAGAGGGAAGCCCAGTCCATAGTTCAAACCCCGGACCTCCGACCTGTGTAGAGCTGATGCGCACAAGGAGTGCCATGCCACGCAGCAGTGCCCCCCGCGTAGGGGAGCCCCAAGCGCAATGAGTGCACCCCGTAAGAAGAGCCACCCAGCACGAAAGAAAGTGCAGCCTGCCCAGGAATGACACCGCACACATGGAGAGCTGACACAGCAAGATGACGCAACAACAACAAAAAGAAACACAGATTCCCGTGCCACTGACAACAACAGAAGAGAACAAAAAAAAGAACATGCAGCAAATGGACACAGAGAACAGACAACTGGGGTGGTGGGGAAGGGGAGAGAAATAAATAAAATAAATCTTAAAAAAAAATTTTTTTTAATATTTAAAAATATTTTAAAAATAAAGCACATTTAGAAAAACTGTTTTCAGATAATGGGAAATGGTCAGATGTGACTGTGATGCCTTAAGAAAAGAAACAAAGTCTATACCTATGATCACTCTGGATTTCTGCCTGGAGTCATTTAGTGAACAACAGCACAGAAAAGGAATCTCAAGCAGAGCACAGTAGTCTCGCTGAGGTGAGAAGAAGGATATCAAAGTTCAGGAAGCCGAAGCATCTGGAATTTGCAGGCCAGTGTACTGTAGAGGAGGCAACTGTGCAGAAAAAGAGCTCCAGAAATTTGCACAGAGGATTCATTAAGCCTTTGCCTGTATACTAAGCTGTGCATGCATAGCAAGACCTCATGAGGCTGGCAAGAACAGTTACTGGGGCAAGAGAAACTAGGTACTAAGTAGTACAAAGCTGAATATCACTCAGAGATCGTATGGAGTTGGGATACCTCTGAATTCCAACTAATAACAGTAGAACTGCCACATAGAAAACCAGGGGCATTCAGTAGAAACCCAAGAAAGGAAATACCTTAGAAGTAGGGATAAGCACGTCCTACAGCAGGGGTTAGAAAATGTTTCCTATGAAAGGCCAGATAGATAGTAAATATCTTAGGCTTTGCAGGACACATATGGTATCTGTCACCTATTACTTCTTGTTCTCATTTTTGCTTCTTTAAAAATGTAAAGTACATCTCTTAGCTCAAGGGTCACACAACAACAGGTTGTGGACCAGATATCCATTATGGGCCAATGTTTATTGGCTCCCAGCTCTGCTATAAAGTCTATGCTAGAGATAAAAAAATTTTAAAAAAGCAAACTATAAAAGGATCAAGGTGATCCAAAAGTAAATTAACTGCCTGCCAAAGTAAAATTCAACATTCTTTAAAATAAGACAAAACATAGACACACAACAATTATAAAGTTCACATTATCCAGTAACTGTTAAAAAGTTTTTGAAGAACATGGAGAGAGACCACCCTGTGATACAAACACCCCACATACTTGCTAAAGACTGATAGAGCTGAAAAACTTAGAAAAAACATTCCAGTACCCCAGACCCCACAATAAGAATGAGATAGCCGCAGATTACCACAAGATTTGATGCCTCTGATGCATGGACAATAACTACTACCAAAACAAACACAAATCACTTACTAAATAGAATGATTCATTTCCTCTACATGCCTGCACATGCATGCCTGCACATACATACAAGCAGCCTCAAAGAAGGATAAGGGTGCTTATTTCCAGGCATAAAAACTATCAACCTCAGTGTTTACTACTCTCCAAGAAGTAAGGCCTGGCTTGCAACAAAAGAAGTAACACATAGAAAAACAGAAATAACAAACCATTTTGAAGAGATAAAGCAAAAACAGACCCAGATCTATAAATGAACCAGATGTTAGAACTCTCAGATAGAAAACTCAGAATAATTATCACTGCTAGACTGAAAGATTTAGTGGTAAAAGTAGACAATGTACACATGAAGGATTAGACAGAGAAGAAATGTTAAACAAAGATAAAAATAAAATATCAGAGGAGATGAATTCCTTCAACAGGCTTATAGGAAAACTAGATTAGGATGAAAAAAATCACTAAACTTTAAGTCAACAGATAACAACCAAAATAAAATTCAATGAGATGAGTTGAATAAAAAACAGAATAGGGAATCCAAAAGCAGTGGGACAATATCAACTGATTTAACACATGTGTAATCAAAGTCCCGGAAGGAGAGAAAAGAGAGAATGGGACATAAAACAAATTTTAAAGATACTGGCTTGAGAATGCAGAATGGTACAGCCACTGTAAAGGACTGTTTGGCCATTCCTAAACAAGCAGAATATAGACTGGCCACATGACCCTGCAATACCATTACTGGGTATATACCCAGAGAGCAGTGACACAAACAGACATCTGCACACCGATGTTCACTGAAGCATTATTCACAATTGCCAAAAGTTGGAAACAGCCAAAAGTTGGAAACAACCCAGGTATCCGTCAACAGGTAAATGGATAAACAAACTATGCTGTATTCATACAATGGAGTATTATGTAGCTGTAAGAAGAAATGAAGTTGTAAAGTATGTGACAACATGGATGAACCTGGAGGACATTATGTTGAGTGAAGCAAGCCAGACACAAAGGACAAATACTGTATGACTGTGTTACTATGAACCAAATAAAAAGATTTGTGTCCAGTACATCTAAATGAGAAACACATGTTTTTATTCAACTGTGTTTTCTTTTTAGTTTTTAATTGTTTCTATCTTCAATTATTAAACACACAAAATAAAGTTTAAAAAAATTAAAAAAACAAAAGGATATTGGGCTCTGGAGACATCCAGACACTATGGGACAGGTAGCTCAGGAGTTTAGTGCCTTGCCAGTAGGCCCTATTTTTTTATTTATGCTCCCCAGAGTGACAGAGTTGGACTCAGTTGTGCTTTCTCTACATGGCTCTTCTGTCCTTCTATCTGAACCTATAATTAGTACTAGAATTGACGGTTGTACATCCAAGTGACTTAAATCTTTGGGTTGTCCATGTGTGAGCAGGGCCTCTTTCATACTACGCTGTTTTATAACAGTCACTATACTGCATCAGCTTACAGCTACTATGATTATGAATGGAAAACTGATCAGGTGATAAAAGGAAAATTAAAATCATCTATCATCATTAACAAGAAGCACTTCAGGGCCAGTTGGAAAACTAGAGGCATTTTCCCAATTTGGTGTATGGATTGAAAAAGGACTTATCAGAACAAAACTTGTCACCAAAATTGAAGAAATGATCACTGAAAATTAGCTTAACCAAGGGCACAGAAAGAATTTCCAATGTATTTTTATATACAAATAAAACTATAATTTAGAGGGGGAAAGCAGCCACAGAAAAAAGACAATACAAACATGGTAACAAAGGTAAAAATTTCAGAGAGCTACTCATTAAAAAAAAAAAAAAAAAAAGCAAGCTAGTGGACAATGGAATAGCATCTTTAAAAAGTAAAAAGTATTGAAATGGGTAGCAGATGGATGTGGCTCAAGCAATTGGGCACCCACCTCCCATATGGGAGGTCCCAGGTCTGGTTCCCAGTGCCTCCTAAAGAAGATGAGCAGACTGACAAGGGAGCCACCTGGGGGGTAGGGGGGATTTTAAAAAGTGTTGAAACAAAAAATAAATGGCAAAAATATATATTTTTATCTAGTGGAAATAACTTCAAAATAAAAGATTTCTGTGAATATTTTTTAATTACACCTCAAGAGGTATATTACTTTAAAATTTTATGAAATAGGTAAAAGTTCTCATTGTAAACTCTAGAAAAAAAATTTAAAGCAAAAGTTATACTATTATTATACTATTTTAGGCATCTAATAGAGGAGATAAAAAGATTACTTAAAAGCACTCAATTACCCAAAAGAAGACAGAAAAAAGAGGACAAAAGAACTGAAGAATACTTGAGAAAAATAGAAAATAGCCATATGGTATAGGAATTAAAACTAAAGATATAGGAGAACTACACCAAATGCAAATGGTCAAAATTGCTCATGAAGGCACAGAATGTTAGACTGGATAAAAAAGCAACACCTAACCATATGCTGTTTACAAGAAATACGTTTTAACAAAAAGACACAGATTGGCAATTTTTGAAAAAAGGAAAAGGTTGGAAAAAGATAAACCGTTGAAAGACTAACCAAAAGATATCTGAAAAGTGTATACTAATACAAAATAAAGTGGAATTCAAAACAAGGAGTATTAACAAGAATGTTACCATAATGACATTTCATGATGGTAAAGGGAGTAATTTATCAAAAGGAAATAATGATCCTTAGAGTATATTCGTGCAATAACAGAGGAATAGGATATGTGAAGCAAAAACTGACAGAAATTTTTAAAAAAGAGACAAATTCATAATTAAAATTGGAGTTTCTAATACTCTTCTTTCACTAAGTGATAAATAGACAAAAAATCTGTATGGAAACAGAAGGCAAATAATGTTATGAACTAAATTTGGTTTAACTGATATTTACAGAATACTTTAAACAACAATTAGAGCATGTGCATTCTTTTCAAGTGTCCATGGGACATTCACCAAGAAAGACCAAAACAAGTCTTATTAATTTTAAAAGGATTGAAAGCATAGAAAGTATATTCTCTGAATACAATTAAATGAAATGAGAAATCAGTAAGAGAAAGATACCTACAACATATTTCAAGACATGACAAGGGAAATTTTTTTAAATGAAAATGAACAGAGAAAATAAAAAACAATAGGATGAAGATATAGCAAAGCCTAGGAAGTAATCAATAGCTTATAGCAGAAAAGGAAAAAGACTAAAGACAATGCCCTAAGGTTCCCCCTTAAGAATGAGAAAAAGAAGAGCAAATTAAATACAAAGTAAATGGAATTGAGGAAGTAAGAGAAAGCAGAAATCAATGAAATAGAAAAGAGATTAAAAATAGAGGGAAAAAAATCAATGAAAGAAAAAACTTATTCCTTGAAAAGATAATAAAGTTGATAATCCTTCCAGCAGGACTAAAAAAGAAGTAATAACTTGCTAATATCAGAAAACGAAAGGAGGACCATATTATAATTTCTACAAAAGTATAAGGGAATACTGTGAGCCACTTTTGGTCAATAAATATGAAAACAAACATGAAATGCACAATTTCTTAAAAGAAACAAACTACCAAAGCTTAAGCAAGAAGGGCCCTGAGCCTCAGCAGAGTTGCAATACGTACTCTCTGGTTCATTGGATTGACCCAGGTCAGCTAATAGGGAGGTGAGGATGGTCAGCCACCACATCAGGGAACCAGGAAAGTCTACACCTGCAAGCAAGAGAATCCTATCCATCAGCCATGTGGGGGATCTAAGCCCCCCTCTCGATTTAGAGGTAGAGTGGACCTCCCATGCCAGGGTCCTCAGGCTGAAGGAATAAAATATGGATTAGAATGGACTTACTAGTTTTCTACTACAGAATTATTGTGACTCTAGCAACAGAAGAAACGGCATGACTGATGTGGAGATAGTGGTCACAGGAGTTGCTGAGGGCAGGGAGGGGGTAGAAGAGGTGTGATATGGGGGCATTTTCAGGACTTGGAGTTATCCTGAATGATATTGCAGGGACAGATGCAGGACATTACATATCCTGCCATAACCCACTGAATGGACTGAGAGAGAGTGTAAACTATAATCCATGTTGTATAGCAGTGCTCCAAAATGTATTCATCAAATGCAATGAATGTGCCACACTGATGAAAGAGGTTGTTGATGGGGTGGGAGGAGGTAGTGAGGGTACATGGGAACCTCCTCTATTTTTTAATGTAACATTTTGTGTGATCTATGTATCTTTTTTTAAAAAAAGATAATTACAAAACAGTAATAGATAACAAGAACAGCCTTATATCTTCTCAAGAAATTTAGTGGGTATTTTTAAGCCTTCCCATAAAGAAAATTTCAGACCCATAGGGCTTTACGTGTACGTGTGTATTCTTCCAAATATTTATAGATAATATGACAGCAATTCTACATAACTTTTCCCAAAAAGAGAGAAAAAAAAAAAAGGAAACAGTTTGACATTTTCTTACAAAGTTAAATAAATACTTACCATAAAACTCAATGATTCTACTCTTAGGTATTTGCAAGGAAAATTAAGATGTATGTTCACATAATGACTTGCATAAGAATGTTCATTAGCCATTTTGCTCAAAAGAGCCAAAACCTTGAAACAATCTAAGCATCTACCAACAGGTGAGTAGGTAACTAAATTGTGGCAAATTCATACAATAGAATACTCTTCAACATTAAAAAGGAACAATCTTCTGACATACACAACAACACTGATCAATCTCAAAAACATGCCTGACAAAAAGAGGACATACTGTATTGATTCCATTTATGTGACGTTCTGGAACTAACACATAATGATTGAAATAGGACTAGTGCTTGCCAGGAAGTGAAATGGTGATTATTTAGAAAAGAGAATGAGAAAATTTGGTAGTGGCAGTTCCACAGGGTTATAATTTTGAGAAAAATACTTTTGAGAAAAAAATATACACTTGATATAAATTATACTTCATAATATTGAAAATATTTTAAGAGGAAATTTAAACTATCTCAATTTTGTGAATATAATTGAAAATGTCAATAACTGAAGGTTGCTAAGTTGTTAAATGGATAAATTATGTGCTTACATTATGAGTTTCAATAAGACAGATTTCTTTACCAAAATTATAATATATTACATTCCTACTTTTAATGAAAAAATTACTAAAGTCATTTTTCTATAGATAAGACCAACTTCAATTCAAGTGTTAATGTGAAAATTTTATTTTTTATACCTTTCAAAGAGAGTAAGGATCAGCTCAAATAATTAGTAATATAATTAACAAACCATAGAGAAACTGTGCTGAATCTTAATAGCCTAAACTTTCCTCAGAAAAGGAGTGATCATAAATTTTATAACTCCATAAATTACAGTAAATATATCTCTCAGTTTAATAAGTTATCTTCTTTAGAACAATTTACTGTTTTAATAGCTGGAAAGAACAAAAAGCAAAATGTTTATTACACAGTGCTTCTTAAAGAATTCACTATAATAGAATTAAGTAAAAAATCCAACAGAAAAATGAAATCATTTTTATTCAACAAATTTAATGAATAACTGTGATGGTTAGGCTAATGTGTCAGTTTGGTCAGTTGTTTGGCCAAGCAAACAAACAGAGGGCTAATTGTATACAAGTACATTCCATGGACCTTAATCACCAGTGAGCTGACTGCATCTATGGTTGATTACATTAGCAACCAACAGAGGAGACTACCTTAGCCACTATGAGTGATGTCTCATCAAATCAGCTTAAGGTCTTAAAAGGAGAGGTGATTTCAGCAGTCAGAGACAGCATCCCATTTCTACCTCAGGCACCCAGTATCTCCTGGGGAAATTATAGAGGACCTTCATAAGAGTTCTGGCTTAGCGTCTGCCCTATGGAATTTGGATTTGTGCATCTCCATGGTCACACAAGACAATTTTATAAGATCTCATACTATTCACAGATATCTCCTGTCAGTTGTTTCCCCAGAGAACTCTGACTAATAATATAATAAATAATATAATGTTACAGAGGTTAAACATGATTGTCAAGCATGATTAGTTTATGAAAGTACTTGTTACTATAAGATGTACAAAAAATTTAAGTTTCATAAATCAAAATGGTCATTTAATACTAGCTGGAATCAACTTTTTTTTTTTTTTTTGAGGTACCAGGACCAGGGACTGAACTCCAAGGCCTCATACACTGGAGGCCGGTGCTCAACCATGAGCCACATCGGCTCCCCTGAGTTGGCTCCTTGTCTGTTTACTTGTTGTCTACCCATTGTTTTGCTCATTGTTTTTTGATGGCGAGGATGTGGAGAAATAGGAATACTCTTTCACTGGTGGTAGGAATGTAGAACAATGCAGCCTCTGTAGAAGATGATTTGGTGGTTCTTCAGGAAACTAAATACAGAACTGCTGTGTGATCCAGCAAGCCCTCTACTAGGAATATATCCAGAAGAACTGAAAATTGGGCTGTGCACAGACATCTGCACATTGATGTTCATAATGGTATTATTCACAATTGCCAAAAGATGGAAACAACCCAAGTATCCATCAACCACTGACTAGATGAATCTTGAGTACTTTAGGCTGAGTGAAGTAAGTCAGATACAGAGGGACAAATATTGTATGGTCTCACTAATACAAACCAAATACAAATAATAAGCATATGGAGTAAAATCTAGATTATAGGTTACCAGTAGGTAGGGTGAGGGCTGAGAAGGGGTACTGATGTTTAATGTATGTAGAATTTTCAATTGGAATGATTGTACAAATGTGGAAATGGACAGAGTTGATGGTAAAACATTAGAGTGAATATAACTAACACAGCTGGTTCATAAATAGAATTGCAGCTGAAGGGGGTAGTTTAAGGATGTATATATCAACTGAAATAAAGTTAGAGAATAATCTAGGGACTGAATAATAAATTGAATCCAGTGGTGGATAAGGATTGTGGTTAATAGAACAAATACAGGAATGTACGAACTTGAAGAAATGTACACCACTATTACAAGGCAGTAAGAACATGTGATGCATGGAAAAAAATACAACATAACTCATGACTATAGTTTTTGTTTTGTTTTATTTATTTCTCCCCCCTTCCCCCACTCCTCGGTTGTCTGTTCTCTGTGTCTATTTGCTGCGTCTTTTTTGTTCACTTCTGTTGTTGTGAGCAGCACGGGAATCTGTGTTTCTTTTTGCTGCGTCATCTTGTGTCAGCTCTCCATGTGTGCGGCATCATTCCTGGGCAGGCTGCACTTTCTTTCCCACTGGGTGACTCTCCTTAAGGGGCACACTCCTTGCACGTGGGGCTCCCTTATGCGGGGACACCCCTGCGTGGCAGGGCACTCCTTACGCACATCAGCACTGCGCGTGGGCCAGCTCCACACAGGTCAAGGAGGCCCGGGGTTTGAACCGTGGACCTCCCATGTGGTAGACGGACGCCCTAACCACTGGGCCAAGTCCGCTGCCTCATGACTATAGTTAACAGCAATACTCTAATATTCTTGCATCAACATCAAAGAAGGAACTCTATCAATGCTAAGGATCAATAATAGGGTGGTGTATTAGTCAGTCGAAGGGGTGCTGATGCAAAGTACCAGAAATATGCTAGGTTTTTTAAAGGGTATTTATTTGGGGTAATAGCTTACAGTTCCAAGGCCATGAAAAGTCCAACTAAGGCACCATAAGAGGTGATTTCTCACCAAGGTCAGCTGCCATGTGTTGAATCAAGACAGTGAGCAATCTGACTGGTCTCTGCCTTCTCCTTTGAACTTCCTCTTTCAGGCTCAGCTATTCCACTTTCTTCCCAATTTCAGCTATAAGCTCGCATAGGCTTGTCTCTTTCCAGGCCTCCTATATCAGTCTAGGCTGTTCAACTCTCTTCAAAATTTTAGTGATAAGCTATTAAGCAAACAGCTCATCTCATCCTGGGACCTCAGCTGTTTGAGCCTTCTTTCTGTCATATGGCAAGATGGAAAATGACAGAGCTCTCTCTTCCTGTATCTGTCTGTCCATATCAATCTGTTTATATCAGATGCAGCAAGGGGACAGGGACTCAACTTGAGTCACACCTTAGTGACACAGTAAATCAAAATATGGCTAAGAGACTTCAAAGTGAGGCAGGAGGTCATCAGAGAGGTAACGCTTATGTACATCTCAGCAGGATCTCATAGACAGCTAAAGCAGATACTACACCAAATAGTGGGGGGTTCCTGAGGGCTCTGGAGACACCCAGGTACTATGATCAGGGCAGATAGCTCCAGAGTTTGGTGCCTTTCCCGTGGGCCCTACTTCGGAGTTTGTGCATCTGAGTGTGACAGAGTGGGACTCAGATGGAACTTCTCTACACATGCCTCTTCTGTCCCTTTAATTGAATCTATAGTTGTTGCTGAAGTTGGTAAGTGTATGTCCTAGAGACTTCAATCTCTGGGCTGTCCATGAGGCAGCTGGGCACTGAGCCTCAGCAGAGTTGCAACATCTACTCTCCAGTTCACTGGGCTCACCCAGGAAACCAATAAGGAGGTAAGGATGGACAACCACCACACCAAGGAACCAAGAGAGTCTACAACTGCAAGCAAGAGAGTCCCATCCATCAGCCATATGAGATCGAAGCCCCCTCTCAATTAGAGGTGGAGCGGGCAATTATCATCTCAGAATCCTTAGAATTGGGGAATAAAATGTGGACTAGAGTGGACTTATTAGTATTCTACTATGAACTTACTGTGATTCTAGCAATAAAAGAATTATATCATTGATGTGGAGACAGTGGCCACTGGAGGTGCTAAAGTCAGGGAGAGGGAAAAAGAGGTGTAATATGAGGGCATTTTCAGGACTTGGAATTGACCTGAATGACATTGCAACAACAGATACAGGCCATTATATATCCTGCCATAACATATAGAATTGAGTGGGAGAAAGTGTAAACTACAATGTAAACTATAATCCATGCTTGGTGGCAATGCTCCAAAATGTGTTCCTCAATTGCAATGAATGTACCATAATAATGAAAGAAGTTATTAATGTGGGGAAAAGTGGGGGGTATGGTGAGTGGGGTATATAAGAATCCCTTACATTTTTTATGTAACATTTCATGTAATCTTAAGAATACATGAAAAATATATTTAAAAAAAAAAAGCCCTAAAGCAGGAAGGCAGATTTGAGACACCCCCATCGCCTGTCCCCACACCAGTGTTAATAAACCTGCTTTCTCTCATGACCATCCTGGTGTGGACCCCAATTCCTCTGCTCCAGACAAGAACCTAAAGGGACCCCTGCAGTGTTTCCTTCAATTTGGCATCCCAGATGTGACCCCATGACCTCTGAGGAGATGGCTGCCGGTGGGATTCTCAATCCTTGGGGTTGGACAGCCACTGTTCCAGTCCAGTGGACACCAGAGTCCTGCTATCTCTAAGGACTGAGGAGGATAGGGATCTCCCACCCACAGTGTCAAGGATCCTGAAAGCAGCAGGTCATGAGAGAAACCAGTTTTCCCTGAGACTTCAATGGCTTCGTGAGTGTAAAAGCAACTTGGTTTCAGTCTTGGTTTTGGTTTCTTTGGTTCTGGTATCGGGATGATGGTTTAAATCTCCTGCCTAAACTGTAAGCGGCAAGCCTGCACTTGGTTTCTTGGTTTTTAAGCTTCTAGGTTTCTAATTTTGGGGACAGCATGGGTGTAAGGACTGTGAGTTGCAGTCCTGCCTACAGA
Organism: Dasypus novemcinctus; assembly: GCF_030445035.2. Classification (NCBI taxonomy): domain Eukaryota; kingdom Metazoa; phylum Chordata; class Mammalia; order Cingulata; family Dasypodidae; genus Dasypus; species Dasypus novemcinctus. The sequence goes on from NC_080675.1 coordinate 44,756,945, forward strand.
CCCCTTGCCATCCACAGGGAGCAACTCCTGGGTATAGGAGACCTCACCACTGGGCCTGAACTTAAAAGAAAATATACTGGAATTAGTTTTACTCATCCAAGATCTGCCTGAAAGTCAAAATGAGAAACAAGGAGAGTTCTGAAGTAAAGGAAAATATAGATGTATTTTAAAGCATTAGGAACAATTTGGGTATAAGCCAACTGTTTAAAAAGATTGAAATTTTTGTGCAAAACTGTGTAGTCACAGTGCAGACTAGAATAATCAGAAATAGTCTTCAAAGAGATCTTTTGAATATAATGTTATTTTACAGCTAAACTTATTTTGTGAGAAAATAAGAATTATAAGCCAAATTAGTGAGTTTTGTGTTTTTGTTTATATCTAGTTCTCTGTGTGTGTCTTATTTTGTTCAGTATATATTTTCATACCTCCGGATGGTAATATCAAATTAACAAATGAAAATTCTAACAACAGCTCTATTCGAATTGTTAAAAAATTAAACAAGCACTTATATATATAAATTGACTACTCCTGGAGCCCAAATTAGAAAAGGCAAACAGAATTAAAAAAAGAAAAAAGTCATAAAAAATCTGAAGCTTTTTAAAAGACAAAAACTTAAAAACTAAAAGGTTCTGCCACAGACAGTATGTGTGTCCTCTACAATCTTTCTATTGCTCTTTAGACAGAGGATAGTTAAACAATTTGACAAATAAGTTTTCTTAGGCAGGTAATAGGAAATTAGAGTGACATACATGCAAAATTTGGAGAGGTGACCATAAGTAATAGGTGAAAAGATTATACAAATATCTCCTAGGGAAAAGACTAACCTACCAAAATAAGGTTGTCAAATGAGAGTGAAGATTGAAAAAGGGATGCATATGTTGGTGAACAATAAAAAAGAAAGCTAAAAATAGAAAGTTCCACTTTTACTAAATATAAAATATATTACTGAGTCTCCCACATTCGTGAAACCCTAAAACAAAGTCATTAAGTAACACTAAGACTTAGTACTTGACATAGTTTTTAGATAAAATAATAACAAACAAAACAGATGTAATTATGTCAGTTCCAAACAGATAAAGAAATGAAAGCATCAGAAGCAAAGCACATGGCAAATAAGACTATCTAGTCATGTCAGGTCATTAAATAGGTAAAAATAAAATACTCACATGAGAAAGGCTATGTAAATGAGTCAAAACAGCCTAACATATGGAACACAGAAAAGAGTCCTGCACCATAAAATGTCATGACTTGAGAAAGTCATCACAGCATTTCTAAAGCTGGAATAATTACGTCTCAGTGGAATCCTCAGTGGTAGAGGGCCTTAATAAATCCAATGCTTTCAGAGTGAAGGAACACTATCTTAAGAAAAAAGAGTTTTCTTACTTTTAAAAAGGGAAAATTTTAATTTATTAACAAAGTTATTTTAATGTTAGCTGAAAAATGGCTTACCTTCCTTCCCCTAGAACATAAGAAGCTGACAAAATCACATGGTATTTCCAGAAGATATTGCTTGAATCTGAGTTACTAAAATCATCAACTGTTCAAAAAAAGAGAAAAGAAGGTGAAATAGTTAATTATCTAGAAAAACATGTTTTCTTTGTTATTACCTTGAAATATATCTCCTGTAAAACCAAAGTGAGGAGGAAAATGGCTTAGTCTCATAGGCCATTCAAATGAGATACACGTCCATGTTTCAACTCTCAAGGAATATCTCTTTGAAGCAAGAACTGGACAAATAATTAAAACTACTTAACTAATTGCTGATCACTAAATGTGAATAGATTTTTTTAATTAAAAAAAGAGTTTTATTTTTATCACCCTACTTTAATTTTTTTCCGTGAAAAATGACATGAGAGTTCAGCTAATACAAAAAAGTCCCACAACAAAAATAAAATAAAAGGGCAATGTGGGGAGCAGAGGAGGATGTATATTCAAACAGCTTCAAGGACAGAAAGCCACGTTCCAAACCAGAAACATATTTACAGTTCCTCATTTAGAATTCAACTCTGTTCAACTACAGCAATCAGCCAAGACTGGTAGATTAAAATAACAATAATTTTGACAGATTATCTTCTATTAATGTTCAAATATGGACCTCTATGTACACATTCAAGGTCTCCAAGTACCAATCAAAATGCTTTGTTTAGGATCCTACAATCGAGCTCTTCCCCCGGTTCATAGGAATTCCCTGAATCCTGAACTTTCATTTTAACTCTCTCACCCTAGCTGGTTAGGAAACCAATTCTCTATCCACAACCTAAATTTAAAATGTAAGGGTAACATTCTTATAAGCATCAACAGACAAAAGTAAAGTATCTACAATCTTTGAAAATTTAGGTCTATAAAGACAAAAGGAAAGATGGGGGTGGGGTAGGGAAGAGGATCTTGAAGGATGGCAACTAAATAAAAGATGAACTTTTATTCATGTTATCAGGTATGCCTTGGTAAATGTTAAGAGCAATTCACTTCATAAATCTGGGCTCTGTTCAAAGTTCCATTAAGAAAGGCTACTACTTATTTGGCTCAAGGTAATAGTTGAATGACAAGTTTAAGTACATCAAAGTGTCAAAAATGGGAAATGCAATCAGTATGAAATTCAAGCCAAACACACTTATTAATCAAGAGCAAGAATGGCTTTAATGAAGGCAAGATATCCGATGCATGAGTTTGTTAATTGTTTTACTTATTATCTTATCCCTCATTAGTCAGTTTCCTTTACTGAACAATTACTGAAAAGCTTCAGATGTTCCAGAAAAACTACAAATGATAGGCATGCCTCTTCATCCAAGGCAGCATTAAATTGTGGGAAAAAACTCAACCTATTCAGAGGTGTTAAGCCTCTGGTCCCATCTTGAAAGAAATGGCTATAAATACCTCCTTAAGATTGCTCAAAATTTGTCTGGGAAGTTAAGACAGGCTTGCAAGAAACTCTTACTTTACCATCACTTAGCACACAGCCACCCAAACCCAGGTCTGACAGCCAAAGACCAGTGGTTCTTAAAGGAGGGAAAGGAGGAAAAAGGTGTGGTCTAGGGTCCAGCAGCTTCAGCCTCCCCTTGGGAGCTTTTTAGAAATGAAGAATCACAGAATTACCCAAGGATATACCAGATTAGAATCTGCATTTTAACAAAATTCCCCAAGTGATTCATATACACATTAAAGTTTGAGAAGCTCTGGGAAAGGGAGATATTAGAATGAGAGGAGGTATAATCTGTTCACAGAAGACTGGTTCTCACTGAGGCCAACAGGCAGCCAATATTTAACCTCTTACTTACAGGATCACTACTCCTGCATTAATTTTGGGCTCTTGAAAAATAAAAACCCTTCTAGTGCCAAAGTAATGAATATCTAATGACTAAATTTCAGGTTCCATAAAAGGCTAAGACAGAACTATTTTAGAATAACTGATCCTGCCATGCCCCCAAATCATAGTAACCGGGCAAATTTTTTAAAAAATTAACAACTTCTTTCTTTCAGGTCCCAGTTGCTAGGAAAGAGACCAAAGGCCTATGATCATATAACCAGAAGAGAAGACTATATATGCCGGTTATTAAGGTATTGGTCCTCAGCCCCAAATCTACCCTTTAATATTCAGCTTTGTAAGGCTGGGATAGAATTCTGCAAACTACTTTTCTCTTTTGCCAGCTGGCTTCCTGTTACTGTCAAAACGAGCACTAGAGGGGAAAAAATGTTTTTCCTGTCAGCATTGCCCTAGTACAGGCCCACCATTCAAGCCATAACAGTTGGTGACAGCCACCAGCTTTTTCTAACACTCACAGAAATACCCCTCCAAGGTACCAACAGCAGGCAGGCAGTAACCCCTCATCAGAAGTTTGAGCCCCAACTCTCTGGGACCCCTCCTCCAAGCACTTCTTTGTTCCCCCAATTACAGATATTGCTTCCTGTAATTACTATGTTACCACAGAATTCCCCTGTTGCTTTTTCAGTCATCCAACACCTATATAACCCATTGCTATGTTAAATTAACATAACATGCGCTGTTTTGCTGCCAGGATCCTAACTTCCACCATAGATCATGGCTAGATGGAATAAAATTCCACATAATCTTGATTACCTTGGAAAACTGGTTTCCAAAAACATGAGAAATTATTTATTGCATATCTCCAAAAATAGGTGCAAGATGGGTATATATGGATTATGGATATATGAAGTAGAGTTGAGAAAGATATATGAAGAAACAACATAAGAAAGCAATAAACACCATTAGAAAATCTACTATAGCCCTCCAAAAAACATAAAAGGCCAACAAAAAATGTAAATTTTCTGCTTTAAATAATAAAAAAAATCACAGAATTTTAGAACAGGATGGAATTTTATTCTTTTGTGTCTGCCACTGTTCAGTTTTGTTAAAGCAGTTTGACATGTAGTTTGGGCTACCATACTGTAAAAGGAAGCTCAGAGTCCACAGAATATCAAAAAGGTGGTAAGATAAAAGGGTGACCAAAGGAATGGGAAATAGGATCTAAGGAGTCTAACTTTTTAGTCCAGTCTAGTGAAAAGAAAAATTTCAGGCCAATGTATTAGCTGCCTTCCAGTTTAAGAGTTCTGACCAACTGTGCTTCATCATCTCTTCAGAGGAAACTGAGCTTAAAATTGTTTAAGACAGGGAAGCGGACTTGGCCCTGTGGTTAGGGCGTCCGTCTACCACATGGGAGGTCCATGGTTCAAACCCTGGGCCTCCTTGACCCGTGTGGAGCTGGCCCACGCACAGTGCTGATGGGTGCAAGGAGTGCCGTGCCAAGCAGGGGTGTCCCCCGAGTAGGGGAGCCCCACACGCAAGGAGTACACCCAGTAAGGAGAGCCGCCCAGCGCAAAAGAAATTTCAGCCTGCCCAGGAATGGTGCTGCACACACACAGAGCTGACACAACAAGATTATGCAACAGAAAGAAACAGATTCCTGTACCGCTGACAACAACAGAAGCAGACAAAGAAGAATATGCAGCAAATAAACACAGAGAACAAACTACAAACTGGGGGGGGGGGGGTGAAAATTTTTTTTAAAAAACGTGAAAAAAAATTGTTTAAGACGAAGTAAATGAAGACATTAAATAGAGCTACTCTGCTTACGGACTCCCCTTTATATCATTAATATGGGGCCTCTTAATGCTGTTGCACATGTGAATGACATGGGATACTTTTACCAAGAATAAATTAGTAGTAATGATGGCCAAACCCCAATGCTAGAGATCTGATTTTAACTGGTCTGAGATAGGCATAACGAAAAAAGCAAAAAGGCACCCCAAATTTCATAATGTACCAGGAGAAAAAATAGAGAACCACTAAATGGAACATTCCATAGCTTTTCTACTCAAGATATAATCTAAAAACTAGCTACATTCAGATTACCTGTGGAGTTTGTTAGAAAGGCAGCTTCTCAGACCTTAACCCAGAGATACATAACATCATTCTAGAACTACACCAGAATCTGCACGTTAACAAGATCTGTGAATGATTCCTATTAACTTGAACATTTGAGAACCACTTGAGAAAGTTGTATGAGTGCATGCATGCTGTCCAACTTCAGCCTAAAAATAACTAAGTTGAATTTTTCTGAAATTTTAAATATAAAATATTTTTACTTTGGAAGTCTGTAAGAATTTAACAAGAATACTATTTTAGTGGATGACTAATAACTAACATTTATTACATAGATATAATTTGCAGTCATTGTTCCTTACTGTCTATAAACTCACTTAACCCTAAACACATGCCTAGAAAATATATATATATATTTTATGACATACCAGGATTGAACCCAGGACCTCATACCTGGGAAGCAGGCACTCAAACCACTGAGCTACATCTGCTCCTATAAAAAATTTTATAATCCCTGAAAACTGAGGCAAGAAAATTATTAAATAAATAACTTTGTTAGTAAGTGGTAAAGCTGAGATTTGAACCCAGGTTGTCTAAAGGAAGAACGATACTCAGCCATAAAAGAGTACTATGTTTTATCAACACTACCACAGGACATTTCTTAGATCATTTGGGAAAAAACAGAATTATTTAAATGAAAATGCTATAAGAACAAAGGAAAAATAGTATGATTTCCTTTGGTTTAACATTTTTTTCAAAAGAGTGTCCTAATAATGATATAATTACATCATTCTTGCCATGGATCTGGGTTCACACTTAAAACACAAAGGAACATGACAGAGAGAACAATAACTAAGAAGGTTACTTTTAACTGCCATGTTGTAAATGTTGTGATGGTTAATTTCATTAGACTTCCCAGCCTAATGGCTCAACTTGGCTAGGTTAAGGGGTCCAGTTGTTGATTCAAGCAAGATTGCATCTATGGGTAATTGTATCTACAATCAACAAAGGAGAATGCCTTCAGCAATGACAGGAATCTCCTCATCCAATCAGGTGGAGGCCTTAAAGTGAGAACTGAGGATTTCAACAGTCAGAAGGAAGAATTTCTCTCTCTACTTCAGCCTAACGGCATCTCCTGGGGAATTCAGCAGCAGCAGCAGCATTTCCAACTTGAGGCCTCCCCTACAGAATTCAGACTTCCAATCCCCACGGTCATGCAAGACAATTCCTATAATAAATCACTGTGTGTGCATGTGTGTATATATGTCAGTTCTGTTTCTCTGGAGAACTCTGGTTAATAAAGGGTGAATGACAAGCATACCAAAACCAGACATGAGACTTTCCTACAGAAAAAAATATTTTGGCAATAACCACTATGGTATCTACACTTGGGAAATATATTGAAACTCCATGTTAAGAGACGCGTTCTCCACAATGCCTCCTTAATTCAGTACTACTTTCACCACCACCACCACTCTCAGGAAAAAAATAAAACATATAAGGCTATTATTTTTCATTGTGAAAGAGGCACATCATAAATTTAGTCTGATTTTTCTCTTCTGTTCCCTACTGTTCCCCACTTCTAAAAAAGTCCACTCTCTTTCCATATGTCATTACAGAAGCAAAAGTTCCAGTTTCAAGAAAACCCAAATGTTGCTTCTAAAAATGCTGAGGAAAATTTTTAAAGGAGTGTTCAGACAGAGGCTGTCAGTAAAAGACCTACTAAAAATTTTAATAATTCATGTGAATTCTAAACATCATAATTTCTATCAAAAATAGCCAAAGTTCCCAAAGATAAGTGACATCACTGTACTGGCAAACAGGTTGAATTTAAAATATGCAAAATTATATCCTCTGAATATTTTTAAACAGAACAACAATTACTGAGATATTTTAGCTTCACTCAGTTCTAGCATGCATTTTTTTTTAAAAAATGCAATATCTGTATCATTAACAGAGACAAAGGTCTGTGGCCCTAGTATCTGAGAATGGTCAAAATTACAGCTATTTAAAAGAGAGTTGCTTAATCCATAAGCATTATTAAAGTAGATGATGGAACAAGAAAGATATGAGGCCTAAAGATACCAAAGCAAAGACTTAATGACATGTAGTCTTCCAAATACCTAAGTTTAAAATTAAGACTTAAAGCAATTCATTGGCTCCTTTGGGTCAGATTTTACCTGAAGAACCTAAAGGAGCTAAGGTCCACGTGAAGCACTATATACATGCAACTTGATTTCCTTAAGAGTAGAGTAACTGGGAAACGGACTTTGGCCCAGTGGTTAGGGCGTCCGTCTACCATATGGGAGGTCCGTGGTTCAAACCCCGGGCCTCCTTGACCCGTGTGGAGCTGGCCATGCGCAGTGCTGATGCGCGCAAGGAGTGCCGTGCCGCGCAAGGGTGTCCCCCGCGTGGGGGAGCCCCTACGCGCAAGGAGTGCGCCCGTGAGGAAAGCCGCCCAGCGTGAAAAGAAAGAGCAGCCTGCCCAGGAATGGCGCCACCCACACTTCCCGTGCCGCTGACGACAACAGAAGCGGACAAAGAAACAAAAAAGCAGACAAAGAAACAAGACGCAGCAAATAGACACCAAGAACAGACAACCAGGGGAGGGGGGGAAATTAAATAAATAAATAAATCTTTAAAAAAAAAAAAAAAAAGAGTAGAGTAACACCCTAAAAGAAGTCAATACAGATAAAACCCAAAAGAACAGTATTCTTAGGAGTCAAGGCAACAGTTAAAAAAACAGAGCCTGAGTATTCCAGATATGATTCTTTCATTAACTTATATGACTAATAAAATGACCCATACCAAAACTCCTTGAAAATTTCCATCAGTTTTTAATTATTCATATTAGTTATGTAAATTATATAGTCATTTTTTTCCTTCTAGTTAGCACCAGGAAACCACACCTTCCCCCTCTCCACAAAGCTTCATAATAGCATGTTTTCAATCTACCTTCCTTTCCCACATATTAATACAGACATTATTTGACTAATAAAGTGAAATACTTATGAAAAATCAAAAATACATATCAAGTAGGTGATATTAACTAAATATTAGTTGCATAAAAAATATCACATTCAGGAAGCAGATGTGGCTCAAGCAACTGAGCACTTGCTTCCCACATGGGAGGTCCTGGGTTTGGTTCCCAGTGCCTCCTAAAAACAAAAAACAAACAACGAGCAAAACAAATGAAAAAAAACAAAACAAAACTCAGAGGAATCATTGTGGCTCAGTGGCTAAGCACTGGCTTCCCACATACAAGGTCTGGGTTCAATCCCTGGCCCTGGTACTTCATAAAAAATTTTTTTTAATTTTAAAAATCACATCTCCTACCTTCAAAATATAGAAAAATCATATTTATCATTCACCATGTGTAAAAATCATATTTATTATTCACCATATGTAAAAATCTAAATGGAGAAAATTCACTACCTCCATCACCAATAAAACAGAAAGATTATTACACCAAATAAAAATAATTATTTAAACAACACTAGAACCATTTTTTTAATCATCAGGGAGAATAAATTAAAAAGATGATTCTCAAACATCATAGTGCATCAGATTTATCTATTAAGCTTACAGAACTGCACAGTCTGGGTCCCATAGCCAGAAATTCTTATTTATAGATTCATAGTTTCTGATGATTATCCCAAAACACTGTATTTTAATAAATTTTCAAGGTGATTACCAGGTAGATTATCCTGGAACCACTCTTTAATAAATACCTCACCTTCAAACCACTATCAACTTCCCAAGAAGTACTTTAGGTCTGATCATTATATTCACTCCTATTTCACATCTTAGCCTCAACTTTTTTATTAAGTTCCATTAGGTAATCCATGTAATAATAACTTCTTGACAAGGGTCAGTGTAAATGTTACCCTTTCAGCAGAAAAGACAGGTTAACAGACTGTTTGAAGAATCTAGTCTGAAGTCACTCAGTGTAAGCTGTTTAACTCAAAGACTTCCCAGTCTAATGGCTCTCCACATCTGAGAACTATGAGAACCTAAGAAGCCACAGGAGGCCAAATATAACTAAGAAACTTCTATATTTCATCCACAGAAAACATGAACATAATAAATACGAAATTCAAACTTCTCTACTTAATATGATGTCCTCAAACAAATTTAGTAAAAAACAGATGTTCCTAATCTTTGAGAATGAAGCATTTCTTTTTGAAACACTAACTTTTCTCAAAATACCTGTTTTTCCCCTCATCTCAAAGTTCTCCCAAGTGGCTGCTTTATTTCTTCACTAAGAAATATTTCTAGTTTATCTGTTCTCATCACCCATCCCCAAAATGGTAAACATTGCTTTCTACAAACCATTTCTTACTCCGAGCTGAACCAAGACTACATTCACAAGGAAAATACAATTACTTGAGGTAAAAAAATATTATATGTACATATTGGCAATATAAGGATACCATTAATACAATAGAGTATATTTTGTACTTTAATCTGGTATCTTTCAACAAGTATAGCTGTTATATGGTTTTACAAATACCATAATTTTACAAGATTTTTAAATTTTAAGTGCATTAAAGTTAAGCTCTCAGTCAGTTCAAATATGTTGCAAAGATACAGAACAATATACAAATATACCTCAAACAGGAAAAACACACCTCCCATTTGTTCACTCTCTTCTTAAAGGACATGAAATCTTTACTACTTATCCTTTCTAATCCAAAGGTTCAGATTCACTGGAGTGCTACTGCCCAAGGAATTGCCTTTCTGCCGGTTATCTGTTCATTAAACAAGAAATATTAGGAATCTCCATTATCTAAATTTTTATTAAGAATAGATATTACAGGTTTGTAATTAGCAACAAAGTCTTGTTTTGTTGTTTTCTTAATGTTTTTATTTAATGTTTTGTTTTTTAACAAAAAAAAAAACAATTTTAGAAATTTCTACCTGAAGATTGTAAACTTATATTGAATCCTACCAAAAGAAAAAGAAAAAAGAAAGAAAAGCAAAACAAAACAAATTAGCAAGCTTCTGAAGGGTTCCAGACAGAGGCGCAGAGTTCCTGAATCAACAATAACAACCACCAAAAATACGTGTTTCCAGAGTAAGAACTGTGTGCGAGTTCTGTCTTACGTGATAACAGAAATTCTCTAGTCTCCAAGAACGTCTTCTAACCATGTAACACCCACAGAACCTCAAACAAAAGAAAGTCTACGCATTCAGTAAATCATATCCCCACCCCATCTTCTTACTAAGTATAAAAAATTTTCCCCTGAGCAGAATCTCCAAACACAATTGAATTGTGATCTCTTTCAGTCCCAGATTCCCCTTCATTTCATGCTTGCTACACACAAAGGGAGAGGTGAGTAAGCCATCTACTATAATTCAATCAGAAATATTTTATGAACATAGCAATAGCAATCTCTTATCTTTAATGGTCTAGAAATGCACAGTCCAGGAATAGTCAGTAACCAAATATGACTACTGAGCTCATGAAATGTGGCTAGTCTGGACTTAAATGTGTGGTAATACCCACCAGTTTCGAAGACTTAGTACAAAGAAAAGAATGTAACATATCTAGATATTTTTTATATTAGTTGTTGAAATGATAATATTCTGAATATATTAGATTAAATAAAATATATTATTAAAACTAATTTCACCTGTTTCTTTTTACCTTTTAAATGTGGTTACTAGAAAATTTTAAAATATATGTGTGGTTCACGTTACATTTCTATTGGACAGCACTGGTCTATAAACCAGTGATCATAAGCTCTTATAAAACTGTTCCTATAATAAGCTTTCATGCTTATATATAGCATCATAAAATCTGGTCATTACCATAGACTATCCAAAACCTCTTTTTTCCTCCTGATTTACAAAGTAGATTACATTCACTTATCTGCTTCCAAGTTCCCTTCTTCCTGACACCTTCATTTAACCTTAAAATGTTGAATAAATTTCATAGTATTTCACTTCCTCCATCTCCCTTCTGGCCCAAGTTACTGGCCTTGAAATATTCATCTTTTTTAGCTGTAATGTCTATCACATTTGGAAAAGGGAGGGAGAGAATTTTTCCCACATCCACTTCCAAGTTATCTCTAAAAGACAATTTGTGGCAGTGTTAAGAGTTTGTGTCTAGAATCAAATAGCCACAGCATGAACCTTACCTCTAACTGAGCAAACTAACTTTAGCAGAGGGCAAATACTATTAAATTTAATAGGAAATTAGCATAATTAATATATACCATTGTGGAGCACTTTAGTTTTTAAAACTTTTACGTTATTTCATTTGACTGTCCCAACAATCCTATAATTAGGTATATCAAGGGCATAGTCTCATTTTTTGCTAAGTAACTGAAGCTTAGAAATCCCAAGTAAGTAACTTAAAATTTATTTAGTTTTATGTGTCTTAATAAGCGAATTTTTAGTCCTAAACTATACTGGTTACAGGCAGCAAAGCCAGATTGCACTGCACTGCATTATACTACACCACAGAGCCTCTCTTGGAGGAAGAGAGATCAGTAGGGGAAGGAAGAAGAGAAGATGGTGACTAAGACAAGTTTTTGTTTCTAATGTAACAAAAATCTATGGTCATTTCTGTATAAAATTAACTTTCTTTTATTAGTTAATTTTTATTATTTTATTATTTTTCCTATTTTATTAGTTACTTTATTACTTAAGTCTGAGTGTCTTATTTTTCTTCCTAAAAGTTTCTATTAAGTTTCCTCACACAATTGGATGTACTATAAATATCAAAATTATATTCCATCTCTAATTTTACCTGATAGCTTCATTCATACCTATAAACCAATCCATGTTTTACAATGTAATTTTGTAAATAGTTTCTTTACTGTGTCTTAATGAATGAGTCTTATTCACCTATACTCCCTGAAATGGTTTTTTGTTCAATTTAACCCTAAAAGTACACCTACGTTCTAAGCCTACATTCTGCCAAAATTCCTACTAGATTCATGTGAAAAAAGCACCAACAACTTCTCTATAAAAGAACTTTCAATGAACAATCAATCAATGTTAGCTGCTAACCAAGATTATAAAAGCAAAGTAACATGTCACCTATTATCACTCATTGGTTCATATTTAGAATGGCCTATAGATCTATTTAATCAATGATTTAAGGTAAATCACTCCATTTTGCTGAATCTCAGTTTCTTCACATGTAATAGTAAGAAAGTTCGTTTATATCTTTGGACTTTCTTTGAAATCTAAATAGTTATTGAGTTTGGCTTATTTATAAATTTAAATCTAAGTTTATTTCCCTCTGATAGCTAATTTATAATTTTAATGCATATATTTGCATCTTTTCTATCTACCATGGTTATAGGTAAAAACCATGTCCTTTTGAATCCTTATCTTTGTATCTATCTTTGAATCCTTATCACTTTGAACATGGTGCTATGCCCACAAAGGCATGTTTCATATTGGTTTTGTAACTGTGTTACATTGTTAGCTTTAGCAAAAGACTCGATTTTCCTATTTGCAATTCAACAACATGTCATCACGCCAGTAGAACGCCATCTACTTCCCTAGATCATAAAGTCTCAGGAAGAGGGGAAAATACTAACAGATTTGTATTTAGCGTTCGATTCATTTTAACAGATTTTGACCAAAACACCAAGAGATTTGCCAGACTTGTTTTTAGACGAGGTTAGATGCAATTTCCTGTTAGAGCAAGATCTGAAGAGGTATTTTTTAAAACATAGATGAAGGCTTTTTGCATGTATTTCCAGTATTGTAAATTATGAATTAAATAATTTCAACATAATTTAGATGGAAAAAGTCTTACCCCTTTAAGTAGTTTTAGCAGATGCCTAGACATTGATAAAAATCACTAAACTATGGTTGAATGCAGATATGTCTATGAAATTCAATACAGAAACAAACGACAAAAATCATTTAACTTTGTCTAGTGCAGTAAGAGAACTAGGAGGTTCCAGGAACCTTAATAAAGAGTTATATGTAATCATCACATCTGCATGCAGTTAGACATATGGTGCTCCAGTTTCAGGAATACGGAGCTTACCAAAACTCTTACAACTAAATTTGGGTTATTTGGGGTGAGGGAAAGAGATGCGAAAGGGGAATAAAGAGCCTTTAAAAACCCCTATTTTGACTGTATCTGCAGCTGTAATTACAGCTGTTCTGAAGCTTTTCTTGGAACTGCCCAATTACACTAAAAAAATAATAATAACCAAAAGTAAGGTTAATGAACTAAAGAATTTCACAGGAGCACTTCTTCACAGTTGAAGGCTATTTCTGACTATATAATTAATAAATATTCCAGCATTTTATTCTTTCATGGCTTTTGCCTTATAACAAAATAGAAACTGTTACATAAATGCAAGAAGTTTTTTCAGCTTCCTTGGGTTTGGGAATTTTTAATGATTTTTTTAAAGAGAAAGTACACTGCATTTCTTTCCTTAGCTATCTATGGAGAAATTCACAGTTTACATTACTTCTCCCTTGTCATACACTATATTTCATGTGACTACAAAACAAGTTTATGATCCAAATGACATATGCATGACACAAACAAAAACATACCAAATCCTTTTGATATCATTTTCCAAAAATATTCTCTAAGGATATACTCAAAAAAGTTACATTATGCTCAAACACAAAGTTAGGCACATTTTAAGCCTTGTTTTTGCATTATATTTTAGATAAGACTGGCATATCAGTTAATTCTCTGAATAATTATTCATCAGAGAGAAATGATTTAAAAACCACACATCTATGGAGTTTATTAAATAACTGATTCACAAGCTTAAAAATGCCCTACATTGATGAGATTTTCAATTGCATATTTTTTATTTCCATCTGTGGATAGGATAAATTTTTATAAAAGCATCAAGAATTCTAAATGAAAATATTGTTTTGTAAAGAGTTTTAAAACATAAGGAACTTTTCAGATTCCCCAAGATTAAAATATATGAAGACTACAAAAGATACTTCCTGGAAAATTAAGAAAGCTAGGTTACTGAACATTTGCTTCATATAATCAAAACACAAGTGGAAGAGAGTGAGGTTTAAGGAGCAAAGTAATATATTAGAAGAACAGGTTCTCACGTGACTTAGTATTTAGTCTAAGATAAGTCTGTTCTCTAACTTCATCTGAATATCAAAAAGAAAAAAAACACATTATCAAAAATTTTGTGATATTTTGCAGGGAAAAAAAACACAAACAGTTTTCTCATAATTTATGGAAAAATACCTAACAATGCATGACAGTACTAAAATACTGATTTTATCTAGCACACTTACCCTGAGAACCTTACTGTAAATCAAAATTTATTTTCCGTAATGTTCAGTATTACCCAGAAGAAATAACAGATATACTATCTCTATATTGTTTCCACTGAGTTTGATAAACACAAGGTCTATAGAGAGCTTGACTAGGAAGGAATAAGGAAAGAAATATACCTCTTTTTCTATACTCTGAAAAGTTGAAAAGAAATGCCCCAATAATCTTAAATCTGGAGGCTAAATATTCATACTTCCCTAACATCTGAATAGATCAATGTCTTCCATAGGTACTAACCAACACAGCCTCATATTTAAATTAAAAGCTAAACAAGCTTTATAAGAGGAACACAGGAAGCCAGAAAGCAACAGGCAAATTAGACAGATAAAAGAATTTAAGTATCCAAAGAGGATAAGAATAATTTAATTTCAAAGGACAGATTATATTTACAGGAGATTGGAGCTATCCGTAGCCAAAAAGTAGCTCATAAAGGCAAAGTAATCATATGGAACACAGATACCAATTCACCAAACTCAAGAATGAACAGAGTTAATCACCAGCTGCTGCTGGAAACCAAAAATATATTAAAAAGATAGAAGAGAACAGTTGATCTATTCAGGCACAAGCTGAGTTCCCTGTAAAGCACCAGCAGGTTTTGAAAGATTGGCTGAACTTACCAAAGCTTGCAGACCAACTATCAAAAATGATCTCATGTGATTGCTACTAAAAACATCACAGAAAGATAAGGCAAAATGAAGAAAGTCAACTGCAATTTAAGTTGAAGATGTGTCATCAACTAAAATAGCTAATGTAAAATCCTATTCAAATCTCACTTCCAGTCATATGTCTACTTTGAAGCTTTTCATTACCATACATTTACTGCTCCTTCTACTACAGAGCACCTACATAACAGCATCCAAGACACAGTGCAAAGAAGGCAGGGAGCAAAGACAGAGAACATGTCAGCACTACAGTATACTTAATTCCTTTATTTATTTTTTTTTTATTTCATAAAGACATTGCCTTCTGAGATCAAGAGCTAGAAGGAATCTAAAATCGTAACCAGGGTAAAGGGCCCTCCTACTTGGAATGGGAGTGTTTAGAAGGGTACTACAAGAGCCAATGATTTAAAAAAAAAAAAAAAAAACAACTGTGAAAGCACTGAAAATCTGAGAATTTTCCATTGGCCTCCATATATCCTTGCCCTCTATAGCTGTTTCTCCCCAGCCATCTTGATAAAATCCAAACTTCCCAATGGCTGCTAATCCACAAGATCAATTCTCCCTTTTCTGAGAGCCATCCCTCACCAACTATTCCCCAAACTAGCAGAACTTTGCCTAATACCCTCTTTCTAAAGCCCTATAAAAAATTCCACCCTCCTTCTCTAAATTAGATTTCTCCCTTCCTTCAGAGCCCTCTTATGCCCATTATTTTCTAACATATAATATAGGCTTATGCTAACAATGCTCCAGTTCATGGTCTAGCAAACTGGGAAAAGTTCCATAATATGAGCAGAGAAGGAATTTGTTTCAATTGTGTGTGTGTATTGTTGTTTTTTTATGGGTTCCAAGGTAACTGTGGGCAATGCTTTTGTATCCAATGTATAAGCACCGGGGAAATAGGAGAGTAGAGCCTCCATTGGTCATTTTTAAAAAAAGTATAAAGACAAAGACAAACATTTAAGCACCTAACAATACTGCTTCATGCTTTTATGTAATTGATTCTGTTTAATCCACATTACAAGTCTGGGAATAAATATTTGTATCCTCACTCTACAGGTGAGAAATCAGAAGCTTAAAGAAACTCTTTAAGCAGTACTGTATTTACCAGTTACTAAGTGGTAAATAAAGTACTGAAACCCAGATATCCCAGGCCAAGTCTTTCCACTCCTCCAAAGCCACCCCCCGCCGTTGCCCTAGCTTCAACTATTGTCTATAAGAAACAACCTCATTCCTCTGAGCTCCTTGTGTTATACTGGTTCTACTTATTTGCTTTTTACATTTTTTTCAGTGTTGGGGACTGAATCATATAAACCACAAAAGATATGTTCAGACCTTAACCTATAACCTGTGCTCCTGTGGGTATGAACTTATTTGTCAACAGGTCTTTTTTTTTTTTTTTTTTTTTTAAGGTATCAGGACCTCATACTCATACATGGGAAGCCAGTGCTCTGAGCCACATCGGTTCCCCTGAGTTGGTTTCTGTTTGTTTGTTTGCTAGTTGTTTGTTTTTGTTTTTTACAGATGTATCAGGGACCAAACCTAGGACCTCCCGCGTGGGAAGCAGGTGCTCAACTACTTGAGCCGCGTCTGCTCCCTCAACAGGACATTTTGAAGATGTTATTATTAATTAAGGTATGAGCAAATTAAATCAGGATGGGTCTTATTCCACATTACTGGAAGCCTTTATAAGAGGAAATTTGAATGCCGTCAGTCAGAGAAAGTCAGAGGAGAAGACCAAGGATACTGCCATGTGACAGAGGCAGAGAAGAAAATTAAGGAACCACAAGGTTTGCAGCAAGCCATCAACGGAACGCTACAGACTTAAAGGAAAAGCATGGCCTTGCCAATCCCTTGATTTGGGACTTCTGGCCTCTAAAACTGAACCAATAAATTCTTGTTCTTTAAGCCAACTAACTGTGTGATATGTGGTGGGTGGTATTTGCCACAGCTCTGGCAAACTAAGATATTCAGTAAGCATCCATGTGTTAAAAAATTCTTCATATCACTCACCTCTTGTTTTTACCTCTTCCTATACATTCACCAAAGAAGCTTAAGTATCCTAGGCTGTCTCCCATTCAATAATGTTGAACATACCTTTACAGTTAAAACAACGTGAGAAAAAATTTGTGAGTAAATACGTGTTTTCTGGACAAATTTCAGATTTTTCTCTATTTCTTCTTTTCACATGAAGTTCAACAATTAGACTCTATTAGTATGCACTGTAGTTTACAGTTTAGCCAATTAGAAATTATATACTTTCTTAACTTTTTGTATTATACGTATAGAATAATTGCTTTTTTGGGTAAGGTAATTGATATTCATTTTATTGGGGAAAAAATATGCTAATACCAATTTGAGTACAATAGTACCTGCATTAGCTAGTACTAAAACATAAAGAAACAATAATTCTCAAACCAGAATTATCTGCGCCTTCAAAATTAATGGGATTTTTAAAACACTATACAAAGAGGTCAAAATGTAGTTAACAGGGAAGAGGACTTGGCCCAGTGGTTAGGGCGTCCCTCTACCACATGGGAGGTCTGCAGTTCAAACCCTGGGCCTCCTTGATCCGTGTGGAGCTGGCCCATGCGCAGTGCTGATGCGCGCAAGGAGTGCCATGCCACGCAGGGGTGTCCCCCGCGTAGGGGAGCCCCACGCGCAAGGAGTGCACCCCGTAAGGAGAGCCGCCCAGCGCAAAAGAAAGTGCAGCCTGCCCAGGAATGGTGCCGTAAACACGGAGAATTGACACAGCAAGATGACGCAACAAAAAGAGACAAAGATTCCCGTGCCGCTGACAACAACAGAAGCAGACAAAGAAGGACACACAGCAAAATGGACACAGAGAACAGACAACTGGGGGGGGGGGAAATAAATAATCTTTTTAAAAAAATGTAGTTAAAAGGAACCAGACTTTCCCTCTTACTTGAAACAGCCAAAAACATACAAACAAAACAAAAAAAATCAACAGTTCTCAAGAAAATGGACATCAGACAATAAAGAAAAGTGATCCCAGAAAGAAAGAAAACAAGGTGAACCTTTTGATTGTCCCAGCTTACTACCTTCAGAGACTTTTCAGGCTATATAGCACAGGGAGAAGAAATCAAAAAGGTGCTAGATGGACTCTCTAAGTTGATGAAACAGAACTGAGAGCCCATGAAGACCAAGGCAGCTAAAATTTACAGGACAGAGTATCTGAGAAGAGAGAGCAATACGGAGATACCTAGAGATCTGCATAAGAACTACCAAATATTCCACACAGTACTGATCCACTCAATCATATGAGTCAAGTACTGGAAATTATGAAAAGAACCATCTAAAAGATTAGAGAGAATAGTACCTGACACTCATGCAGGGCAATAAACAGTGCCTGTTCCTATCATATGAAAAAGCTCATAAATTCAAGAGGTACTTGGAGTATGCAGGAAGGTCTTACCTCAGTACTGGTCAACAATTAGCCCTTGGTTGAGCACTGCTCTAAACTGCCAAACAAATCCTAAAAGCAAGCGCCAAAAGATCAAATTGTGAGTAAATAATATAAACACAAACCAGAAAAAAGCTCAAGAACACCTCTAAGAATACCAAAATATCTAGCAACCAAAAAGATTAAATTCACCATGTCTGCCAAATAAATAAAGATTACCAAGCCTTCAAAGACGCAGGAAAGCATGAACCATAAAGAGAATAATCAATTGATTAAAATCAAACCAGAATGACACAAATGTTAGAATTAGCAGATAAGAACATTAAGTTATCTAACTATATTTCATACACTCAAAACATGAAGTAGAAACATAGAATATGCATAAAAAGTCTGAATTGAAAACTACAATTTCTGAAATGAAATATACACTGCATGGAATTAATGGTAGATTAGATATAGCAGAAGAAAAGATTAGTAAACTTGGAAGCATAGAAATGAATGAAAATTTAGAAGATCCAATGAAATCTACCCAAAAAAAGCTACTGGAATTAATTAAGTATAGCAAGGTTGCAGGATACAAGGTCAATGTACAAAAATCAATTGCATTTTCATATATTAGCAATAAACAATTGGCAATTGACTAAAAAAATACCTCTTACAATAGCATCAAAAAAATATAAAACACAAGGATAAATGTGACAAAATATACTAAAGATTTATACACTGAATACCAAGAAACATTACTGAAAGAAACTGAAGATCCAAATAAATGCAGCTGCCTTATCCATGGGTCACAAGACTCAATACTGTTAAGATGCCAAATTTTTCCAAATTTATCTATGAATTCAATGCAATCCTATCAAAATCCCAATAGGCTTTTTGGAAGACACTGACAAGCTCATTTTAAAATTCATATGGAAATACAAAGGACCTAGAATAGTTGTGTCAGTCTGGTTCCAATCAAGAGAGAGAAGCCATACAGTAATTTGCAAAGGGAAAGTTTAGTATAAAAAATCATTAACTATAGCAGGGGATGTCAGGGAAGTCACAAACATCTGTTCACCATCTGTCACCCAGACCCCCACCTCGTTCTCTGGGGAAGACTCACTGAATGGCAAAGAAGTCATTCTAGAGCTTGCTGGAAATCAGCCATGTAGAACTTGCCAGAAATCCATCCTCTACGGTACCTGGAAAAGCTGTTCACAGGGAGGTGTCTCACAAGGCACTCTGCTACAAATTCAAGTTAGGCAAAGGTGCAAGGGGAAGCTAGTAGCCACAGGCCATGGGATAATGCTACCAGTGGGCACTGTAACACCATGGTACTGGTGAAGTCACCCACACTGCAGAAACTGTACACTGGGGAAGCCATGTAGGCTAATGCAAGAGAAGCTGAGTGTACTGCTAGAGACCGCCAAAAGCAAAATCCTTTCCTCCTGCAATATCTCTAAGGAACTCTCTATTGAAAAATGTTAACATTGTGTCCACTGCCAGAAGAAATATATTTAAAGGGTCTGATTGATTTTCACAGCAGGTAAAATGGTGAATTTGGAACTAAGAGGCAATAAATTCATAACCAGCACAATAATTATAATTACTTTGGGAAAAAAAAAAAGTTGGATGGCTAATATAATCTGATGTGAAGACAATTTAAAGTAATCAAAACAGTAAACAGTATAGTAGTGTCCTCAAGATAAAGAGATCAATGGAACAGAATATTTAGAAATAAATCCACATATATATTATCAATTGATTTTTGAAAAAAGTTCAAGAGCAATGCAGTGGAGAAAGGAAAGCCTTTTCAACAAATGGTGTTAAAAAACTGGATATACATATGCAAATAAAATGAACCTTGATCCTAACTTTATACTATATAAATCACCTCAAAATTCATCACAGTCCTAAACATAAAACCTAACCCAATTAAAACTTCCAGAAGAAAACATAGGAGAAATTCTGTGATCTTAGATTAGGCAATTTATCTTAGATACAAAAACAAAAATATGCCCCACAGAAGAACAAATTTTAGGTAAGTGACTTCATCAAAGTTGAAAACCTGTGTTCAGATGAGTTCCAGTAAGATGGCATTGGAGTAAACAGACACAGCTCAACTCTTTCACAAAAACAATGGAGAAAGGGTCAAAAGCAGTCTAAGGTACCTGCTTTGGGGGTAGCAGACCAGGACAGTGTGGCACAACCCTCAAAGAGGCAGCCAGGAAGGGCACCCATTCCCAACCCTCAAGAAATTAAACCTGGATAAAATCCCTGGCTCACTGCAGCTGACTGAGAGGGAACAGGTATCTTACTCCCTGTCAGCGCTGTTACAAGGGAAGAGGGAGGGTGAATGAAAGGGAAAAGAGTGTTTTCTCTTCAGTGAATTAGGACAACAGAACCCACTCTGAATCTCAGCTTTGGCCAGGCAACAAACAGGCAAGCAGAGTTTGAAAGAAACACGTCCATGGAAAGGTTCGCCAACGAGCACCATCTGCTGGCCAGCCAAGAAAATGCAAGGAGAAAAACTGCTTTTAGGTCTTTCTTTAGCCCCAAACCCTGGGAGAAAATTTGTGTCCCATTAGTAAGCCCCTGGCCCAATTGTGATAACTTAAGCTGGGCCATTTTAAAGTTGAACCAAAAGTTAAAGCCATGAAAGGAAAATTCACCAACATATTCAGAAGCCTAGATATCAGCAAAAAATTACAAGCCATACTAAGAAACAAGAGATGGTGCAGCCAAAGGAACAAACTAAATATCCTGATGAGATACAGGATAAAAGACAACTAAATAATGATAACACTAATCATCTAAATCAATTCAAATAATTGAAGGAAAATATGATAAAGAGATAAAGAATATTAAGGTGGCACTGGGTGTGCATAAAGAACAATTTGAAAGCCTGTAAAGAAAAGTAACAGCACAGTACTTATGAGAATGAAAGACACAATGGATGACGTGCGAGTTTGATATTATTTATGAATTGCAAAAAAAGATATTGGATTGTTTGTAAACTGGTCTCTTCCTCTGGGCATATTAGATTGTATTAGATTCAGAGGTTTACTTTTACTTGATTGAATTAAGATTGAGGCTTTGATTTGGCCACATCAGTAGGATGCTGAGTCCCCACTCCCTTGGTGGGCAGACACTCACACAGAAGTAAATAAATGCACAGAGAAGGAGAATACAGAGGAAGAGAGACAGCTCATTAGACAGGATCCTGAGGCCCCAGGAAGAGAAATGAGCCTGATAGTCTATAACTGACCTTGTGGAGAGAACAGTACAGTTGAGCCTGGAAAAAAATGAGCCCCAGAGAAAGTGATGAGTCTTATGCCAACCTACAGCTGAGATCAGGAGAAGCTGGGCACACAGAGCCTTAAGAGGAAAAGGGATATCAGCAACCATCTTGAACCCTTGCAGATATCAGCAGCCATTTTGCATCAACACATGGCCAATGACTCTGGGTAAGAAAGTACCTCTTATGGTACCTTGAGTTGGACTCTTTAGGGCCTTGTGACTGTAAGCTTTCTACCCCAAATAAATACCCTTTCTAAAAGTCAAAAGAGTTCTGGTACTTTGCATCAGCACCCCTTTGGCTGATAATACAGATGAGATTAAAAAAAAAAAAAATACATTACAGCAGGAGTTCTTAACCAGAGGTCCATGGATTTCAGGGGGTCTGTGGGCTTGAACTGAAAATTCAAAAAAACACTACTCTTGTGGGGATATGTTGGTGCAGGTGTGATATATTTATTGAATACACAGTATAGTGTAGACTTAGTAAGGAGTCTGTGATTTTCACCTGACTGGCACACGGGTCCATGGAACAAAAAAAAATTAAGAAATCCGATATTAGAGGCACATAACAGCACATTTGAATTCCTAAAAGACTTAGTGATATTGAGGAGACATCTGAACTCAACTAGAAAAGACAGAACAGAAAGAGAAAAGAATGGAAAAATGGAACAGGGTCACAGGAAACTGAATGACAAAGTGAAATGCACAAACATAGATGCAGTGTCTCAGAAGGAGAAGAGAATGGAAAAGGGGCAGAGACAATATTTGAGAAAATAATGACCAAAAACTTCCCAACCCTTATGATAATCATAAATATCAATACCTAAGAACAACAACACACCCCAAACAGAATAAATCCAAATAGACCTATTCTGAGGCACCTACTATTCAAAATGGCAAATACCAGAGATAAAGAGGAGATTCTGAAAGCAGCAAGAGGAAAGCAAAGCATCACTTACAAGGAAACCTCAATAAGATGAAATACCAACCCATCATCACAAACTGTGGAGGTGGGAAGAAAGTGGAATGATGGCAAATGGATGTGCTCAACCAATTAGGCTGCCATCTACTATATAGGAGATCCAGGGTTCAACGCCCAGGGCCTCCTGGTGAGGGCAAGCTGGCCCACACAGAATGTTGGCGTACACGAGAATGCGGCCCCATGCAGGAGAGTCACCCTGTGTGGGAATCCTGCCCAGGGCAGGAAGCCACCCCACATAGAAGTGCCAGCCGATGTGGAGAGCTGGTGCAGCAAGATGACACTAAAAGAGACACAGAGGAGAAAAAATAAGAAGACAGAGCAGAACAGGGGAGCTGAGGTGGCACAAGGGACTAATCACTTCTCTCCCACTCCAGAAGGTCCCAGAATCAGTTCCCAGAGCCTAATGAGAATACAAGCAGACATAGAAGAATACACAGTGAACAGACACAGAAAGCAGACAATGGAGGAATGGGGGGGGGGAGGATAGAAATAAATAAAATAAATCTTAAAAAAAAAAAAAAGTGGAATGATGTATTTAAGGTATTGAAATAGAAAAACTGCCAGCCAAGAATTCTGTATCCAGCAAAACTGTCCTTCAAAAATGAAGGTAAGGTGGTGGACTTGGCCCAGTGGTTAGGGCATCCGTCTACCACATGGGAGGCCTGCGGTTCAAACCCTGGGGCTCCTTGACCCGTGTGGAGCTGGCCCACGTGCAGTGCTGATGCACACAAGGAGTGCCATGCCACGCAGGGGTGTCCCCGTGTAGGGGAGCCCCGCGGGCAAGGAGTGCACCCCGTAAGGAGAGCCGCCCAGCGTGCAGCCTGCCCAGGAATGGTGCCACACACACGGAGAGCTGACACAACAAGATGACGCAACAAAAAGAAACACAGATTCCCGTGCCGCTAACAACAACAGAAGTGGACAATGACGACGCAGCAAATAGAGAACAGACAACTGGGGTGGGGGGGGGGGGGGTGGAAGGGGAGAGAAATAAATAAATAAATCTTAAAAAAAAAAAAAAATGAAGGTAAGTTTAAAGTCTTCACAGACAAAATCTGCAAGAGTATATTACCAAAAGGCCAGAATACAAGAGATACTAAAGGGAACACTGCAACATGAAAGGAAAAAATAAGGGCAAGAAGCTTGGGGAAGAGTGTAGAAATGAAGATTATTAGGAAGACTAAACTAAAGGGTAAAAAGACATACAATATTAAGATATGACAATGGAAAGCCTAAGGACAGAATGGACAAAGTAAGTAATGCCTTTAAAGTAATTACATTGGGTGTTAATGGCTTGAACTCCTCAATCAAAAGACACAGACTAATAGAATGGATAAAATATATGAGCCGTCTATATGCTATCTACTAGACCCTCACCTCAGACCTAAGAATACAACCAGGCTGAAAGTGAAACGCTGGAGAAAGATATTCCATGCAAACAGTAACCAAAAAATAGCTAGAGTAATGATACTAATATCAGACAAAATAGGTTTTAAATGCAAAACTATTATAAAAGATGAAGGAAGTCATTATATATTAATACAAGGGGCAATTCACCAAAAAGAAATAACTATAATAAGTATTTATGCACCTAACCTGGGTGTCCCAAGAAACATGAAGTACACACTCACAAAATTGAAGGGAAAAATAGATATCCCTACAATAATAGTCGCACCTCTCTTAGTACTGGAT
This sequence comes from Dasypus novemcinctus, assembly GCF_030445035.2. NCBI lineage: Eukaryota > Metazoa > Chordata > Mammalia > Cingulata > Dasypodidae > Dasypus > Dasypus novemcinctus. Next base: position 44,781,623 of record NC_080675.1, read on the forward strand.
AGAACATCTGGACAAAGGCTAAAAAGAGAGACTGAATAATATTATAAATGAACTAGACCTAACAAACATTTAGAGACCATTATACTCCAAAATAGCAGGATATGCTTTCTTTACTTAAAAAAAAAAAAAAACAGGAATTCACTTTTTCATGGTTCTGGAGGCCAAAATCAAGGTCTCAACCTGTTACACCATCTCCAGAAGTCTGCAGCATTCTGGTGCTGGCCTACCACAGTCCATGAGTGCTTGTCTGTCCAAGCACTCCGGGATAGACCTTACATTGGGTCACAAGACAGGTCTCAATAAATTTAAAAGATTGAAATTTTACAATACACTTTTTCTGATCATAATGGAAGGAAGCAGGAAATCAATAATGGACAGAAAAAATTCATAAATATATGGAGATTAAACAACACACAATCTGTGAGTCAAAGAAGAAACTGCAAGAGAATTCAGTAAATATCTGCAAACAAATCAAAATCAGAGCACCTATGGGATTCAGTGACAGCAGTGCTGAGAGAGAAATCATAGCCCTCAAAGCTTACATTAAAAAAGAAGAAAGAGCTAAAACTGAAGATCTAACTGCATACCTGGAGGAACTAGAAAAAGAACAGCAAACTAATCCCAAACCAAGCTGAAGGAAAGAAATAGTAAAGATCAGATCAGAAATAAATGAAATTGGGAAGCAGAGTTGGCCCAATGGATGGGGTATCCGCCTACCACATGGGAGGCTCAAGCTTCACACCCAGGGCCTCCTGACCCGTGTGATGAGTTGGCCCATGCACAGTGCTGTAGCATGCAAGGAGTGCCCTGCTACACAGGGATGTCCCTCGTATAGGGGAACTCCATGCACAAGGAATGTGTCCCAGAAGGAGGGCTGTCCAGCACAAAAAAAAGCTCAGCCTGCCCAGGTGTGGCGCTGCACACACAGAGAGCTGACGCAGCAAATGACGCAACAAAATGCGACACAGATTCTGGGTGCCGCTGACAAGAATACAAGCGAACAAAGAACACACAGCAAATGGACAAAGAGAGCAGACAACTGGGGTAGGGAGGGCAGGGAAGGGGAGAGAAATAAATAAAAAATTAATCTTTAAAAAAAAAGAAATAAATGAAATTGAGAACAAAAAACAAGAATCAACAAAAACAAAAGTTGTTTCTTTGAGAAGATCAAGAAAATCAACAAACCCTTACCGTGACTGACTAAAAAAAAAAAAAAAAACACAGAGAAGATGCAAATAAATAAAATCAGAAATGAGAGAGGGGACATTACCACTGACCCTGCAGATATAAGGGAGATCATGAGGACACTATGAACAACTATATGTCAAAAAACTAACAGTGTAGATGAGATGGACAAATTCTTAGAAACAGACAAACAACCTAATCCTAGAAAAACAGAACTCAACAAATCAATTACAAGTAAGGAGATTGAAACAGTCATCAAAAACCCCCCAAAGATGAAAATCCCAAGACCAGATGGCCTCACAGGTGAATTCTAGCAATCATTCAAAGATAATCTAATACCAATCTTACTCAAGTTCTTCTAAAAAATTGAACAGGAAAGAACACCACCAAACTCATTCTATGAAGCCATCACCCTAATACCAAAACCAGATAAAGATACTACAAAAAAAGAAAATTACAGACCAATATCTCTAATGAATATGGATGCAAAAATCTTCAACAAAATATTTGCAAACCGAATCCAAAAGCACATTACAAGAATTATACACCATAAGAGGGTTTTATCCCAGGTATGCAAAGGTGGTCCAATACAAGAAAATCAATTAGTGTAATAAACCACATTGATGTATTGAAGAAGAAAAATCATATGATTCTCTCGATTGATGCAGAAAAGGCATTTGACAAAATACAGCATCCTGTCTTGTTAAAAACATTCTAAAAGATAGGAATAGAAGGAAGCTTTCTCAACATGGTAAAGTGCATATATGAAAAACCTACATCTAGCATTGTACTCCATAGAGAAAGACTGAAAGCTTTCCCAATGAGATCAGGAACAAGAATGCCCACTCTCATCCTTGTTAACAGTGGATGCCCGCTGTTGTTCAATATTATGCTAAAAAAAAAATAAATAAATAAAATATTATGCTAGAAGTTCCAGCTAGGGCAACTAGGCTAGATAAAGAAATAAAAGGTACCCAAATAGAAAAGGAAGAGGTAAACTTTAACTATTCACTGATGATATGATCCTATATCTAGAAAATCCTGAAAAATCCACAAGAAAGCTACTAGAACTAATAGACAAGTTCAGCAAAGTGGCAGGATACAAGATTAATATGCAAAAATCAATAGCATTTCTATACACTACTGCTGAGCACCCTGAAGAGGAAATCAGAAAAGAATTCCATTTATAACAGCAACTGAAAGAATAAAATATTTAGGAATAAACTTAACCCAGGCCATAAAAGACCTATATTCAGAAAACTAGAAAACAATGATAAAACAAACTGAAAAAGACTTAAATATTGATAAGTGGAAGGACATTCAATATTCTTGGACTAGAAGACTAAATATCGTTAAGATGTCAATTCTATCCAAACTGATATACAGATTCAATGCAATCTCAATAAAAATCCCAACAGCTTTTTTTGAAGAAATGGGAAAGACAATTATCAAATTTATTTGGAAGGGTAAAGGACCCCAAATAGCAAAAAAAGTCTTTAAAAAGTAGAACAAAGTTGGAAGATTCTCACTTCCTGACTCTAAAGCATATTACTTAGCTACAGTGATAAAAAACAGCATGTACTAGCATAAAGACAGAGAGATTGACCAATGGAACCATATGAAGAACTCATAAATAAACTCTCACACTTATGGTCAAGTGATTTTTGACAAGGCTGTCAAGCCCTCCCAGCAAGGCCAGAACAGTCTATTCAACAAATGGTGCTGGAGAACTGAATATCCATATTCAAAAGAAAGAAGGAAGACCCCTATCTTATACTGTATACAAAAATTAACTCAAAATGGATCAAGGACCTAAATATAAAAGCAACAACCACAAAACTCCTAGAAATACAGGGAAACATCTTCAAGATCTTGTAGTAGGTGGTCCACTCAAAGCACAAGCGAGAAAAGAAAAACTTGGATAAATGGGACCTCCTCAAAATTAAACACTTTTGCATAGAGCTTTGTCAAAAGGGTAAAAAGGCAGCCGACTCACTGGGATAAAATATGTGGAAATCACATATTTGATAAGTGTTTAAGATCCATGAAAAATAAAGAGATGCTACGACTCAACAATAAAAATAGAAACTACCTGATTAAAAAATGCCAAAAGATGTAAACATCCCTGGTGTCCATCAACTGATGAATGAATAAACAAACTGTGGTGCACACACATGATGGAATATTATGCAGCTATAAGAAGAAATGAAGTCATGAAGCATATGACAACATGGATGAACCTGGAGGACATTAGGTTAAGTGAAGCAAGCCAGACACAAAAGGACATATACTGCTTATTGCACTATAATGAACTAAATGTATTGTGTAAATTCATGGAGTTAATAATTCGAATATATGTCACCTGAAAATAGAATGAGGCTAGAGAATGGAAATTTGAGGGTTTATCTGTGCGGAATTAGTAAAAAGGTTGTTTGTAAATCTTTGGAAATGAAGAGAAATGGTGGAAGCACAACACAGTGTTTGTAACTAGCAGTGTTATATGGGTTTGACAGTGGTTGAAAGGGAAAGTCTAGGGATGTGTATATTACTAGAAAGAAACCTAAAAAATATAACATGGGACTGATAACATAGTGAAACCTCATGCGAAATATGAATATGGACAATGTTGCCTATTTAAGACTCTTTTTACAAAACACAAATACAAATAAACTAGAAAGATGGAAAGAGAATAGCAGCTATGTACACAGGAGGGTAAGCAGAGAGAGATTAAGGGGTGATAAATTTTTTTGTCTGTTTTTGCTTTTTATTATTATTGAATAATGAAAATGCTCAAATAATGATGGAAGTGATGAATGCACTATGTGAGTATACCAAATACCATTGATTCCTTTTAGTATTTCTCCTTTAAAGTGAGCACGATGTTAAGCTTTCTCAGTAGAAGGCATCTGAGGGACACTGAAGGACAAAGAGGCTTTCTTGCAGATTCCTGCATGGACATAGAGGCAGGGGGGGAAGGGTGTTAGAGGTGTGGATGTAAGGTCTTCTGATAGAGTGCTCTCCCAGCCATGGGCAGAGAACACCTTTGTGACCTTGAAACCGCAGCCTGACAATAACCTGTTCATAGGCCTCTTGACCTAGAAACCAGAAACCCTGTGCATCCTGCCTAGACCAGCACCTGCACTCCTCTACAAGCACCATCACCTCCCCCCACGCAGCTCCCTGAAAGCCTTCACCCCTGCAGGCATTTAGTCCCTCGCTGAACACCCATGGGTTGCTGATCACCTGTTTTTTAACGTGAACTCCAGAGAGTTGTCTAACGCTTATCCAACAACTTCAAACTACCTCCAATCTGACCAAACCACAAATATCTCTGCTAAACAGAGGACTGAATCACACCATTTCCAAGTAGGTCTTCCAAGTTTGTCCTTCCTTGGATACTCTTTCTCTGCCCTTGGATAACGAATACAGTTTCTTTGTGTCTCTTTTATCATAATAAATCTTGACAAACTTTCTCTGCTTAATGTATCGCGTGGTTTCTATCTCCTGTTTGGACCCACATTGCTAGGCCATAACAATGGAATACTACTCAGCGATAACAAGGAATAAACTAATGATAAATGCAACAGCATGGATGAATCTCAAAACAATTATGCATAGTGGAAAAAAAGCCAGTTTCCCCTCAAAAAAGTACATACCGTACAATTCCATTTTTATAAAAGGTTTAAAATTTTAAAACTGCACTATTTTATAGTGGCAGAAATCAAATCAGTGCTTACCTGTAGTAGGGAAGGATAGAAAGGGTCAGGGAAAAAGATTATGAAGGGACAGGAAGAAATTCTGGGAGGTGATGGGTATGTTCACTATTTTGATTGTGGTAAATGGATTCATGGATATACACACATATCAAATCTTATCAAATTGTAACTTCAAATATATGCAGTGTTTTATATGTCAATTATACCTCAATAATCCTGTCAAAAAACAAAACCCACTTTCCCTCCCCTAAAAAAAAAAAAATACACTATATCAAAGTTTATCAGAAAAATAGGTATATATTACAGAATTATAAGTCTCTTAAAATAGAGTTCAGTGTAAGGCCACACCACCCTGAACACGCCCGAGCTCATCAGATCTTGGAAGCTCGGCAAGGTAGAGACCCATTAGAACTTGAATGGGAGCTCATATCCACATTTTACAATAGTTTACCAGTCCCAGCGTGGAGTGTTACTATAATGGTGGAGTGGGAAAGGGCAGATTCAGACAAAAAGCAATCACAGTCAATAAGCACCTTTCTAAATTCCCTAATTAGGGACAGATACTACTAGGTATAAGGAAAACAAAGATAAAGTCCTTGTAGTTAAAGAGAGTTCTGTTCTAATCATATTTATACATTGCTAAGAAGGAAAAATAACTGGTTATTAATGGTATCACTCAAACTGATTCTAATACCACCCAGAAATAATCATAATGAGCAGTTTTCAAATGATAGTAGTAAAATATCTGGCTTCTTCATAAAAGAAAATTTTAAATCCAATTTTCCCTGCTCTGAAACTGAGGACCCCACTGAAAGATACCATTAATGAGAGAATAGAAAGAAATATGTATAAGGATCTTGCAGATATATGACAGATTTAACATTTTGCCCATATTTGTACCAGGCACGTAGCCAAAATCACTCCACCCTTCTGGATACCAATTCTTGTTTTTGGTCCTGCCTTCTAGCCCTAACATTCAAAACTAGGAACTCAGGTATATGAGAGAATAGATATAAAAATAGGTAATAAGGAAGGGAAGAAGGGAGGGAAGAAAGGAGAAAGGAAGGGATGGAAAGGAAGAGGGGATGTTCCATACCTGCACAGTCTAATATGGTACAATTAGTCACTTGAAATGTGGCTACTGAGAATGAAGAATTTAATTTTTAACTTAATTTAAGTTTAAATAGCTACCATATTGTAAAGATCTATATGATCTCTGGTCCTTTATAATCAACAGTTCAAGCAAACAAAAGTCCTCTGTCCCCTCCTCACTTTGAAAATCCAAGATAAGAAACTAGCAGTAGTCCTTCCTTATTTATTGAGCACTTCCTACATGCCAGGCTCTACATATAACACACAAAACCCCCTTACAAAGCTCATAACATGGGCACATCAAAGAATCCCACTACCAGTGGCAACACCTTAGCAGTAACTTAGGAGGGTCTATTTTTCTTAAAGAGGTTTCATCTGGTGTTTACAGTATCTTACTAATCAGTCACTGATAATATGATTATTCTCTTATAAATTATTTCATAAACTTAATCAATGTGTGGTAAATTTCAGCCTCTTCATCCCCAAGGAATATTGTTTTGACATATATTTAAACTATTATGTCATATCCTTGATTAAAAATATCTCATTAATTTAATATAGTTTCTCATGGGTAGCAAGAAGGCACACTAACACTTCTCAACAATTGTTGTTCTCAACAATTTTTAAGACATATTAAAATGGCAGTATATATTTTTAAAAAGAAAAAAAACCTGTATGTGAAATAAAAGCCTAGAAAGAAAGTCAAGGATAACTCCTTTTCCTATTTACATTGGGAAACGGGCAATTTAATTTACCTCTTTCATTCTGTAAAGATACAAACAATGAAAATTCCATGAGTTCCTTCATGTCCAGCAAGGACATTTAGTGATTTTTCATTGCCACCAACACAAGAAAGATTCGAAATCACTGACCAAAAAGAAAAAAGCTTTGATGACTCATTCCTAATCACTTAAATTAATCACCACAACTTCACAGGCCTGAGAAACAGCTTGCTTTAGCAGTAAAATTAAACCCTTTGGAATTCTATTTAAGGAATTTCACTAAGAAAATAAACACAAGACTTTCCTCCTTGGGTTAGTGCATTGGTCACAAAATCACACTTTAGTTACCAAACTTCAAAGAACTGGAAAGGCTTGTCCTCTATATTTTATGAAAACAAGGCTCCAGCTGTAGACAAGATAAGGACAAGGCAGAAAATAACTTCAAACATAACCCATTTGCAAGGGCCATAAGGCACAAATTCTGTTCCCTTACTCCATAAGGTTAAGAAAGACACAGAAAAATCATATAGCAGCAGCAATGGTTAAAAATCAATTCAGTATCTCTACTTGGATGTCCAATGGATAATTTAAGTTAAATTAAAATCCCCCAAACTCAATTCATAATCCCCTTTATCAAACCCTGATGCACTCAGTCCCCTCTAATTTAGAAATGCCAACTCTAATATCTTGAGTCCAAAACCTCCCTGTATGCCTCTCTTTCTTACAGTCCAAACCCAATCAGAAAATTTTGCTTGTTCTTTCTTCAAAATATGCCCAGAATACTACCACTTCTTACCCCAATCATTTCTATACTAAATATATTTCTTAATTCTCTCTGCTCCAGCCTCTGTCTTCCCCATCCGAAAGTCTATATCTGACATAGCAGACAGTGTGATCCTTTTAAAACATAAATTGTATATTACTCCTTAGTTCAAACTTTAAAAATTAAATTTAGAAAATAATAAAGAATATCAATATAAAAAACCTGTGGCAATCTGGAAATAAAGGCACCCCCAAAAGGTCTGGAGTCAGCTGTCAGAAATTTACTATCTACAGAATGATTCCATTTTTCAAGGGAAAAAAAATATAGAGAAAATACTAAATGCCAATTACTGTGTTCCCCTTTTAGGCACTAAGAACTGCAGTGAGCAAATCAGACTTAGTCACTACTCTTACAGAGCTTCTTTGCTAAATCTAACACAGTCAAATTGGGCCGCAGGTATCTTTTTGAGTTCCTCCATCAAACATCTCTGGTCTAGCATCTCTATCTAGCCTATCTTGGATGACTACACTAGTCTCAGCTTGGATTGCAATAGCAGTGCCTGCCCTACTTATCATCTAATTGATATTCATTTTTTCTCCATATTCTGGAATAAAATTCTACATCAGATATTTTCCATTTGCTTTTTAAGTTTTGGTGTTTTCATGGTATTCAAGTTTTCCTAAAATTTTTATTTGTAATTTTTATTACAAATATATTATCACTTCACCAATTAAAATTTCTCTTGAATTCTCTCAACTTAATTATCACAATTTATATTTTCGTTTAACAGATTACTCTGATGAAAACTGACTACCAGGCCTTAAAGCTAATGAGTTCTTAATTAATTTTTACACGCTGAAATAAATTTTTTATTATGCAAATATATTTTCCTGGCATAGTCTTTAAGAAAAGAATTGCCTAGTCATTTGTCATTCAAACTAAACCTCACCATCTTTTCCCCCCCAGAAAAAACTCCTGTTTCAATTCCTCAAACATTTATTGACTATCTACTGTGTGTCAGATGCTCTCATAGGTACTCAAAATTTGTTTTTACAGAACTTTCATTCCAATAGAAAAATAGTCAATAAACAAATACAAGGACATACACGCCACTAGGAGAAAATTAGTGCTATACAGAGAATTAAGATAAGATGATACGATAAAAAATAACTAGATATATATTTCAGACTGGGTGACCTAGAAGAGACTCTCTGAGGTTATCAACAAAATATAATTTCCTTGGTAACATGTCATTGTATAATGCTATGGCTCAACAAATTTGGTGGGTTTTTTTGGTTGTTGTTATTTTTTTAGGAGGTACCAGGGACTGAATGAGGGACCTTGTACATATGAAGCAGTCACTCAACCACTGAGCTATACCCACTCTACTACAAATTTGGTTTTTAACTTATTTATAAAACATGAAACATATATTGTACTACATTAGTGCAATTTAACTTTGTAAAGCTACATATATTTCTGGGTTGCAAGCAGATATGCTGGACGATAAAATATATCAGTGGGAAACATCCATTAATCACCCAACTCATGCTGTCAAAACATGGTTTTTTGGAGAAGACCCTTTTCCTCTCAGCTTCATATATCTATCCAACTCAGTAACAGGGCACAAATTCCAGAGGCTACTTCTCACCACTACAAGGAGCCTGGGTCCTGGATCCATTTTCTCAGTCCCAAGGATTGACAACAAATCCATCCAGATATTTTGGATCTCCAAAATAGCTAGGATTTCCAGTCCCAAAGAAGAGAGCATGCTAAGGTAACTAGAATTAGATAATAAATTTTACCTCTGTGAGGTAACTCCCCAGGCAAATACCCAAATACTCTCACCACCTTTAATATGTGTGCATTTTTAAACACATTTTGGGGTATACATTCTATAGGAAATTAGGAGACTCCTTGTACTGGAATTACTAGCTTACATTTCTAAGTCACCTAATAAATCACCTGTTTCCCTAAGGTAGGGTCTCATTTGGTTTGTTCCAAGCTCATGGTTAATATTAAGTTTATCAAAGAAAGGGTAGGCTAGCAAGACAAGAAGGAAGGAAGAGGAAAAGACAGAAAGAAATATTCTGAATATCCTTAAATACAGCACTTTAGAACTCTCCTAATGAGATTTCTAATAATATTTACTTTTTAAAATCCTACCATCTCTGGGAAGCAGCTGTGGTTCAATCGATTGAGCTCCCTTCCACCATATGGGAGGCCCTGGGTTTGTGTCCCAGGGCCTCCTTGAGAAGGCAAGCTGGCGCACGCCACAGAGAGCTGACAGCCCATGCCCGCGGAGAGCTGGCACAGCAAGATGATGGAACAAAGGGAGACAAGGAGACACAGAAGAACGTGCAGCGAAAGGACACAGAAGACAGCAAGCAAGCCGTAAGGGGGCAGCAGAATAAATAAAAATATTTGAAAAAAAAAATATCCTATCATCTCTGAACAAATCCAGGAAGAGCAAGAACAAATTCCAATTGAGAAATTTTACTGCTTTTACATGAAATGAACCCAATGACTCTATATAGTCCTTTCCTTCTTTGGGGCTCACCAAGGTCTTAATGTAAGGAAGACTGTTTTCACTTAATCTTGGCAAATGTTTTCAAGATGACAAGAGTAAAAAAGCTAATGCCGACCTTAGAAAGAAAGAAGGGGTTACACAGAATACGAAGTCGTAAACAATTCTCTGAAAGCTTTTAATGGTGAGGAGGGGTGGGCAGAATCTCAGCATCTCACTGAGACTACAATTTCTTAATAGTACTGACCTTCCACTAAATGGCACGATAAATGAAAAATAAGAAAGGATGCAGAGACATCTAATAAAGAATCCTGACAAAGATATCAACTTAAACCCACAAACATTGTTGGTAAGGAAAAATTTAGAACTACAACATAAAATATGAAATTATCTAAATAAAGCCACTTTATAATCTACATGTGAGAGTCTAGAATACCCAGGTTGACATATCTAGGAGATCATTTTTATCATCTAGTCACAAAATTCCAAATGATAAATCTGTGAATCACTGAGTTTACTGTGACAATATAAAGTCCTGAAATACTATTTAATATTAATGTAAGAAAAAAAAATCTCATTTTTCAAAATCTCCCTGTTGGAAAGAACATTAAATGCTGCTTATAAGAAAAGAAAAAGTGAGAAATTTTTGAAAATCCAACCAAAGTAAATGGCACAGAACATAGAAAAGCTAAATCACAGGAATGGAAAAACTAAATGCCCAAAGATGTTAATCATAGCGATATATACCATAAACTATCAGTCTGACCTATCTAATAATACTTCATTCAATGAAAACACATGACTGGTAGAAACATGAAATAGGAGAATAGCAGATGCTAACACTTTTAATTGCAAAAGAAAGGCACAAACTTAAAACTAAACCTTGAGTATAGCTAAGTAAAAAACATTATGTATGAAAAAGGAGTGGTAGGCACATACACATGTTAAATTGATGAGATTAATGGTAAAGTTGATTTTAATAAAAAGTTGTCTAAATTATCTACAATGAAGTGATATTTTTTAAATATGAAAGTTTTTCCAAGAAAACTATATTTTACATATACTCTAGATCAATTTCTCTTTTTCTGCTTCAATTTCTATCAAGATAGTCTTAGCAACAAATTCATGACATGAACCAAATGTTTTGCATCAAAGAAATCTGCTCATAAAAATAATTAGTGGGCAATCTACTAATTAAACTAAAACAATCAATCTGAATGAATCATCCAATTATAATTGGTTCCATAAATCCAATGTGTCAGCAAAGGGTTTTATTAACCACCGTGAGCATCATCAGTATAATGAATAAAACTAAAAGGGACCCTATGCTCAGAAAAAGCTGTTTAAAAAAAGAGGCAGCAGCATTTTTCTTCGTGATAATAACATATAAATGAACCTTTGGCTATCAACAGAGAAAACAAAGCAAAAGCTGTGATTGTCCCCAGATCCCATCTGGAAATGGAAAAACAGTAAATGGGATAAGACTGAGTCACCTCACCAAAAACAATCTGGTCTATGCATGATCAACTTCCCTCTTTAGAAATTAAGATTATCTGGAAAAGTCCTTTAATCTTTCTTGCAAATTAGAAAACACTACTTAATATGTGTAAACGTCATGCCAGAAGGAAATCAAACTTCAAGTGAGTAATGCTGCCAAATCAGACAAAATATATTTTACCAAGTCTTTACTGTTTCAAAATTTTCTAAGTAAAAAATAATCTGCCCAGAAAAACAGCTAGAGGCTGCAGCTGCAGTTGCCAGTGCCCTTCCTCCACCCTACAAGCAGACAATTTTGAATTCTCCAGCCTCAGGCCAGCAGCTATAGAAGGGGCCTCAGGGATCCACCTCCATAGGGAACAGGAGAGAAAGGGAGGCAGCCTAAGGTTGATTCAGCTTTTGGCCCACAAATTAGGGCTGCTGTGTCCCAGGTGCAATTCCTGGCTGGGAGGGGCCATGCCACTGTCTGCCACAGGAGCAGGGATGGGACTAAAGAGATCAGACCCTCTCAGTCACATTCCCTACTGACCAGGACAGGTTGTTTAGGATAGAAAGAGTGGAATTATTTCCTACCTAGGAAAAGGGAGGAGGCTGCCAGCAAAGGTTGGAGAACAGACTTTGAGGAAGTTGAATTGCAAAGCTCATAGACTCCAGGCAGGATCCTTGGTCACATTGTTGCGGTCCATGTTGCGGCAAACACACTCTGAGCAGGGTCTGAACTGAGAGGGCTGCTGAAGGGCACCATCTGCCGACCAACCAAGAAAGTGCATGTGAGGAAATTAAAAGTAAATACATTGAGAGGCTTTTTCTGGTCCTTACAGCCTCTATCCCCAAAGCCCATGCAAGAGGGGCTGCAACCCATTACTGGGTCCATGGCCAACTACCAGAGACAATCCGAAGGAGCTAGAACTGGTTGAACCAAGAATCAAAGAACAGCAGTAACACACCCACCCCTGCCACTAAACCCCTACGAGAAAAGAACATCAGGGTAAACTCCCATCATAATCAGATGCCTATACATCAGCAAAAGATTACAAGCCATGCTAAGAAAATGGAAGAAATGGCTCAAGCATCAGGAATACATCAAAGCCCCAGATGAGACACAGGATTTGAGACAACTAAACGAGACTCATATAAATTTCCAAAATCAAATTAATGAGTTGAAAGGCAATACGGCTATAAAGAAATAAAGACTATCAAAAAGAAACTGAATGAGCAAAAAAGCAGAATTTGAAAACCAGAATAGAAAAATAACAGAGTTCATAGGAATGAAAGACATGATAACAGAAAAATAACAGAGTTCATAGGAATGAAAGACATAAAAAACACATTAGACCACACCTGCCGCAATGAGCAGATGCCTAAAAAAATGAGCAGATGCCACAAGCTGGCAGATGCCAGTCTGCAGGGAGTGGATGTGGCTCAGGCCATGGGGTACTTGCCTCCCATGTGGGAGGTCCCAGGTTCAGTTTCTAGTGCCTCCTGGAGAAGATAAGCAAACTGAGCAGACAGAAGAGCGTGCCATTGGAGGAAAAGGGATTTTCTTTAAAAAGGCTAACAATAATTTTTTTAAAACACCTTAGAGGCATATGAAACAAATTCAAAAATACAGAAGAAAGAACAAGTGATACAGAACAAAGAACAGCTAAAATTGAAGAGAAAGTAGGAGAGGGAAAAGAATGGGAAAAAAACTGACCATGGACTCAGGGAATTGAATGATAACATGAAGCACAATAACATATGTGTCATGGGAATTCTGGAAGGAGAAGAGAAGGTAAAAGGGGCAGAAAAAGTATTTAAAGAAATAATGGCTGAAAATTTCCCAACTCTCACAAAAGAAATGAATTTACATGTCCAAGAAGTACAATGTACCCCAAACAGAATAAATCTGAAGATAACTACTCCAGAGCATATAGCACTCAGAATGTCAAACTTCCAAGATAAAAGCAAAGCTCTGAGAGCAGCAAGAGAGAAGCAAACCATCACATACAAGGGACACCCAGTTAAGACGTAGTGAGGATTTCTTATCAGAAACCATGAAGGTGAGATGACAGTGGTGTAAAACAATTAGGATACTGAAAGAGAAAAACTGCCAGGTGAGAATTCTTTATGGCCAAATTGTCCTTCAAATATGAAGGTAAGTGAATATGTAAACACAGTCACAAATAAACATAAACTAAGAGAGTTCATAAAAAAGAATTTGCCTTTGCAGGAAATATTACAGCCCAAAAGACAAACACTGGAGAGGGAAGTTTAGACAAGAGTGTAGAAGGGAAAGGATACCACAAGAGTAAAAACAGAGATGAAAATAAGATATAAATTACAACCAAAGAATAAAATGGTGGAAGTAAATAATGCATTTAGAGTATTGAATGTGAATGGATTAAACTCCCCAATCAAAATATATAGGCTAACAGAATGGATAAAAATACATGAACCATCCATATGGCACTTACAAGAGACTCAACATAGACCCAAGGATAAAAACAAGCTGAAAGTGAAAGGTTGGGAAAAGTCACTCAATGCAAACAGTAACCAAAAAAGAGCAGGGGTAGCTATACTAATATCAGACAAAACGGACTGTAAATGCAAAAAAAAAAAAAGTTGTAAGAGATAAGAAGGCTATTACATATTAATAAAAGGGACAAACCACGAGGAAGAAATAGTCATAAATATTTATACACTTAAACCAGGATTACCCAAAATACATGAGGCAAACTCTGACAAAACTAAAGGGAGAAATAGATGTCTCTACAATAATAGTTAGAGACCTCAAAACATTATTTGATAATACTCAACAAAAGATCAACAAGGAAACAGAGAAACTGAACAAAATGATAAGCAAGAACTAACTGATGTATTCATCCCAAATCAGTGGGTTATACATTCTTCTCAAATACTCATGGATCTTTCTCCAAAATAGATCACATTAGGTCAAAAGGCAAGTCTGAAATTATACAAAGCGCTTTTTCAGATCATAATGGAATGAAACTGGAACTCATTAATAGACAGGAAAGGAGAAATTTTGCAAATGTATGGAGGCTAATCAACATATTCCTAAATAATCAGTGAGTCAAAGAAGAAAATGTAATTAGTAAATATAATGAGACTAATGAAAACAAGAACACAACTTACCAAAATTTATGGAATACAGCAAAGGCAATGCTGAGAGGGAGATTTATAGCCCTAAACACATATATTAAAAAAGAATGAGCTAAAATCAAAGATCTAAAAGAACTGGAGAAACTAGAAACAGAACAGCAAACCACTCCCAAAGCAAGCAGAAGAAAAGAAATAATAAAGATTAGAAATAAATGAAACTAAGAATAAAAACAAAAAATGGAGAAAATCGACTAAACAAATGAAGAAAATCAACAAAACCAAAAGCTGGTTCTTTGAGATCAATAAAATTGACAAACACTTAGCTAGACCACTGAATAAGTAAAAGTGAGAAGAAGCAATTGAATTATACAGAAATGAAAGAAAGGAAACTACAACTCACCCCACAAAAGTAAGAAAGATCATAAGAGGATATTATGAGAAACTGTATGCCAACAAACTAGACAATCTAGATGATATGGACAAATTCCTAGAAATGCACAAACAACCTATATCAATGTAACAAAAAATCAAGAACTTAACAAACCAATCATATTAAAGAGATTGAATCACTCATTGAAAATCTCCAAACAAAGAAAAGACCAGGACCAGGTAAATTCTACCACACATTCAAAGAAGAATTAACAATCCTGTTTAAACTCTTCTAAAAATTGAAGAGGAGGGAAAATGACCCAATATGGCCCTAAAGACCAAAGTCAGATAAAGATACTACAGGAGGGAAGGGGACTTGGCCCAATGGATAGGGCATCTGCCTACCACATGGGAGGTCTGCAGTTCAAACCCCAGGCCTCCTCCTTGACCCGTGTGGAGCTGGCCCATGAGCAGTGCTGCTGCGCGCAAGGAGTGCCCTGCCATGCAGGGGTGTCCCCTGCATGAGGGAGCCCCACGCGCAAGGAGTGTGCCCCGTAAGGAGAGCCACCCAGCGGGAAAGAAAGTGCATCCTGCCCAGGAATGGCACCACATACACGGAGAGCTGATACAATAAGATGATGCAACAAAAAGAAACACAGATTCCTGGTGCTGTGGATAAGGATAGAAGCGGTCACAGAAGAACACACAGTGAATGGACACAGAGAGAAGACAACTGGGGGGGCGGGGGGAGGGAAGCGGGAAGGGGAGATAAATAAATAAAAAATAAATCTTTTTTTTTTAAAAGGTTCTAAAAGAAAAGAAAATTACTAACCAATCTTTCTAATGATCATAGATGCAAAAATTCTCAACCAAATAGTTGCAAATATAATTCAGCAGTATAGCAAAAGAATTTTACACTATGACCAATTGGGATTTATTTCTGGGATGCAAGGGTGGTTCAACATGAGAAAATCAATTAATGTAATACACCACATTAACAAATTGAAGGGAAAAATCTACGCAATTATCTCAATTGATGCAGAAAAGGCACTCAGCAAAATCCAGGATCCTTTCTTAATAAAAACACTTTGGAAGATAGGAAGAGAAGGAAAATTCCTCAATATGATAAAGGCATATATGAAAAACCTACAGCCAACACTCTACTCAATGGGGAAAGATTAAAAGCTTTCCCTCTAAGATTGGGACCAAAACAAGTATACCCACTGTCAACGCTGTAATTCAATATTGTGCTAGAAATTCTAGCTAGAGCATTAGGCAAAAAATAAATAAAAGGCATTCAAATAGGAAAAAAGGAAGAAAACTATTTGCAGATGACGTGATCCTGTATTTAGAAAATTCTGAAATTTTTATGACAAAGCTACTTGAGCAAATAAGTTCATCAAAGTGGCAGGATGCAATATCAACACGAAAAAATCAGTAATATTTCTGTACACTAGTATTGAACAAGTTGAGGAAGAAATCAGGAAAAAAGTTCTATTTACAATAGCAACAAAAAGTCTCAAATACCTAGAAATCAACTTCACCAAAGAAGTGAAGAACATATATTCAGAAAACTACAAAATAATGCAAAAAAAGAAACAAAAGAAAACCTAAACAAATGAAAAAATTCCATTTTCATGGATTGGAATACTAAATATTGTGAAGATGTCAATCCTACCCAAACTGATTTATAGATTCAATATATTACCAATCAAAATTCCAATACGAAAAGTGGATGTGGCTCAACTGACAGACCTGTGTGTTCTTCTGTGTCCACTTGCATTTTTGTCAGCAGTACCAGGAATCTGTGTCTCTTTTTGTTGTGTCATCTCTCTGTGTGTGCGGTGCCTACCATATGTGAGGTCTAGGGTTCAAACCCAGGGCCTCTTGACCCATGTAGTGAGCTGACCACATGCAGTGCTGACATGCGCAAGGACTGCGTGCCATGCAGGGGTGTCTCCCTTGTAGGGGAGCCCCACGCGCAAAGAGTGCACCCTGCATGGAGAGCTGCCCCACATGAAAAAAAGCACACCCTGCCCAGGAATGGCACCGCACACACAGCTGACGTAGCAAGATGACACAACAAAAAGAGACACAGATTCCTGGTGCTGCTAACAAAAATGCAAGTGGACACAGAAGAACAGACAGCAAATGGACACTGAGAGCAGATGGGGGAGGGAGGAGGAGGGAAGAGAAATAAAAAACAAATCCTTAAAAAAAAAAATTCCAACAGCATACTTAACAGAAATAGAACAGGCAACTGCCAAATTTATTTAGAAGGTAAGGTGCACCAGAATAGTCAAAAGCATTCTAAAAGTGAAGAGTGATGGAGGAGGACTTTCACTGCCTGACTTTGAAACATACTACAAAGCTACAGTGGTCAAAACAGCACGATATTGGCATACTTAGTGGGAGAAAATATTTGGAAATCACATATCCGATAAGGGTTTAATATCCATATCCATGATATATTAAGAGATACTACAACTCACAATAAAAAGAAAAACAACCCAATTTAAAATGGGCAAAAGGGAAAGAGATGTGGCTCAAGCAACTGGGCTCCCATCTACCATATAGGAGATCCAGGGTTTGAAGGCCTCCTGGTGAAGGCGAGCTGGACCATATAGAGTGCTGCCCTGAGCAAGGAGTGCTCCCCAAGCAGGGGTGCTGCCCAGCGCAGGAGTGCTGGCCCACACAGAAAGCTGGTGCAGCAAGATGATACAACAAAAAGAGACAGAGAGGAGAAACAATAAGAGACGCAGCAGATCAGGGAGCTAAGGTGGCACAAGAGAATGATCGCTTCTCTCCCCCTCCAGAAGGTCCCAGGATTGGTTCCCAGAGCTGCCTAATGAGAATACAAGCAGACACAGAAAAACACAGAGCAAATGGACACAGAGAGCAGACCATGGCAGGAGGGGGGAGAAATAAATAAATCTTTAAAAAAAAAATAAAAAATAAAAGTGGGCAAAAGATTTGAATAGACATTTGTCCAAAGAAATACAAACGGCAAAATAACACATGAAAAAATGTTCAACATCACTAACATTAGGGAAATGCAAATCAAAACTAAAAGGAGGTATCATTCATGCCTACTAGAATGGCCATTGTTAAAAAGACAGAAAACTACAAGTGTTGGAGAGGATGTGGAGGGATAGGAATGCTTATTCACTGTTGGTGGGAAGGTACAACGGCACTACCACTGTGGAGGACTGTTTGGCAGTTCCTAAAGCAGTTGAATATAGATTTTCCATGTGACCCAGCAATATCACTGCTGGGTATATACCCAAAAGAACTGAGAGCAGTGAAACAGACATCTGTACACAGATGTTCATAGCAGTGTTATTCATGACTGCCAAAAGACAGAAACAACCAGATGTCTGTCAATCAATAAGCAGATAAACAAATTAGGGTGTATACACACAATGGAATATTTAAGAAGAAATGAAGTCGTGAAGCATATGACAACATGGATAAACCTGAAGGACATTATATTAAATGAAATAAACTAGACACAAAAGGACAAATAGTGTATGATTGCACTATTATGAACTAAATATATTGTGTAAACTTGTGCAGTTAATAACTAGCATATGGGTCATCAGAAAATAGAATGAGATTAGAGAATAGAAAGCTGAGGATTAACTTTTACAGAATTGGTAAAAAGACTGTTAATCTTTGGAAAGGAATAGAAAAGGTAAAAGCACAACATGCCGTTTGTAACTAGCAGCGCTATTATATGATATGACAGTGGCTGAAAGGTCTAAAGTCTAAAGTCATATATTATTAGAAGGAAAGCTAAAAAATGTGGCATGGGACTGTAAAGCATGGTGAAACCTCATACAAAATATGAATATGGGTAATACTTCATAACAAGACTTTCTTTGAAACTGAACAAATGTATATTAATGTTATAAAATGTTGATATCAGGCAAAAATAAATAACTTATGCTAAGTGAAAAAACCAGACACAAATACTAAATATTGTATGATCCCATTTATATAAAATATAAATCTATTTATAAAGACAGAATTATATTAGTGGTAATGTAAGTTTGGGCAAGGATAGAGGGATTAAGAGGTGACTGCCATGGGGTGTGGAGTTTTTCTTTTGGAGTAATGAAATTGTTCTAAAATTTTTTGTGGTGATGAATGTACAACACTGTGGTTATATTAAAAGTCACGGATTGTATATTTTGTATATATCGTATAGTATGTGAATGTACTGCAAAAGGGGAAACGGACTTGGCCCAGTGGTTAGGGCGTCTGTCTACCACATGGGAGGTCCGCAGTTCAAACCCCAGGCCTCCTTGACCCGTGTGGAGCTGGCCCATGCACAGTGCTGATGCGCGCAAGGAGTGTCGCGCCCCACAGGGGTGTCCCCCATGTAGGGGAGCCCCACGCCCAAGGAGTGCACCCATAAGGAGAGCCGCCCAGCATGAAAGAAAGTGCAGCCTGCCCAGGAATGGCGCCGCCCACACTTCCCGTGCCGCTGACAACAGAAGCGGACAAAGAAACAAGACTGCAGCAAACAGACACACAGAACAGACAACCAGGGGAGGGGGGGAATTAAATAAATAAATAAATCTTTAAAACATATATATATATATATATAATTTATATATATATATATATCGCAATAAAACTGCTTTAAAATATAATAGCCTTTTAAAATTTATCACATTAATCCATTAAGTATAGGTGCTTTAAAAAAAAATACAATGTGCCCAATGTGGTTTTCTTTCTTTTTTTTTCCCTTTGGGAATACAGAAGTGGGTTGGGGAAGAAATCCCTTCTAATTTTTCAAGCATCTATAAGACCACAAATTAACACATAGAAAGTAAAGATTCCAAATCATAAAAGAAAGCAACCACGTTCATACCCTTATTTGTGTGTTAATGTATTTTTTTATTAGAGAAGTTGTGAGCTTACAAAGCAATAATACATAATGTGCAGAATTCCCATACATCACCTGTACCAACAACTTGCATTATTGTAGAAGATTAATTAAAGACTTTGAAAGAATATCATCAAAATATTACTACTAGCTATGGTCCATAGCTTAAACATGGTATTTTTTTTGCATACACCTCCCTATTTTTCACACCATGTATCAGAATTGTACATTTGCTATAGTTCATGAGAGAATAGTCTCATATTGGTACTGTTAACCAGAGTCCATCTTCTACACACGGTTCAATTTTTATACAGTCCAATGCCTTCTACAATCCATCCAAAGTGTATACTCACTAGCAGTCTCACTTTCATCACAGAGTTGTGCAGTCATCACCTCAGTAAAGTTTTGAACCTTTTACTTAGTACAAAAGAATACTTCCCTATTATTGACCCTTAGCATTGATATTACCTTCTTTGACACGCTGCAAGAACGTTACAATACTGCTGTTATCTATAATCTTGTGTTACATTAACTGTTTTTTTTTCCATGCTACACCACATTCTTACCACACTGTAGTAGAGACGTACGTTTGTTTCTAGTTCATGGAAGAACATTCTTCTATTTTGTAATATTAACCACAATTTTCATCCACTTCTGGGTTCACTATGTTATTCATCCCTAGATTATTCTCTAGCTTTCTTTCAATTGGCATTTATTTCCCTAGGCTACCCTTTCCAGCCACAATCACATTTATAAACCACCAATGTTAGTTCTACTCACTATAATTTGTTACCATCAACTCTATCCACTTCCACACTTTGTCAAGCTAATTAAAAATTCTACATTCATTAAACATCAGTACCCCTTCTCAGCCCTCATCTTATCTCCTAGTAACCTATACCCTAGGTTTAATTTCATGTGTTTATTCTATGAATTTAGTTCATATTAGTGAGACCATACAATATTTGTCCTTTTGTGTCTGGCTTATTTCATTCAGCATAATGTCTTCAAGGTTCTTCCACATTGTCATATGTATCCCAAATTCATTTCATCTTACAGAACCACAGTATTCCATTACATGTATATATCACATTTTGTTTATCCATTCATTGTTTGATGGACACTTTGTTTCCATCTTTTGCCAAATGTAAACAATGCCACTATGAACACTGGCATGAAAATGTCTGTTTGCATCCCTGTTTTCAGTTCTTCTGGATCTATTCCTTGTAGAAGGATTGCCAGATCACACAGCAATTCTAAGTTTAGCTTCCTGAGAAAATGCCAAACTGTCTTCCAGAGACTGTACAATTATAGATTCCCACCAACAGTGCATGTTCCTATTTCTCTACATCCTTTCCAGCACTTGTAGATTTCTGTTTTCATAATAATGGCCATTCTATGAGGTGTGAGATGATATCTCATTTTAGTTTTTAGCTGCATTTCCCAAATAGCTAGTGATATTGAATACCTGTTCAAATGCTTTTTCACCATTTGTATTTCCTATCTAAAAATATGTCTATTTAAGACTTTTGCCTATTTTTCAATTGGATTGCTTGCCCATTTTTTGTTGAGTTAGGCATCAAATCCTTATTGGATATATGGTTTCCAAATATTTCCTCCCATTGAATAGGCTGTCTTTTCACCTTCTTGACAAAGTCCTTCAAAGCAACAAATGCTTAAGTTTTAGGAGGTCCCATTTATCCATGTTCTCTTTCATTGCTCAAGCTATGGGTGTAACATTTAATAAACCAACACCTACCTCCAGGTCTTAACAATGTTTTCTTATATTTTCTTTTAGGAGTTTTATGGCTCCAGCTTCTTATATATAGGTCTTTGATCCATTTTGAGTTAATTTTAGTGTAAGGTGTGATATAGGAGTCCTCTTTCTTTTTTTTAGCTACAGATATCCAGTTCTCCCAGCACTCTTTCTTGAATAGACTGTTCTGATCCAGCTGGGTGGGCTTGACAGTCTTATCAAAAACCAGTTGACCATAGAAAGGAGTATCTGTTCCTGAACAATCAATTCAGTTCCCCTGGTCTATATGTCTATCTTTATGCCAGTACCACACTGTTTTTACTACTGTAGCTAAGTAATAGGATTTAAAATCTGGAACTGAGAGTCTTCCAACTTCATTCTTCCTTTTTAAGATGTTTCTGGCAATTCAGGGCGACTTAACTCTTCCAAATAAATTTGATAACTGGCTTTTCTATTTCTCTAAAAATGGCTATTGAAATTTTTACTAGAATTGCATTGAATCTATCATTTTGGGTATAAATGATATCCAAACAATATTTAGCCCTCCAATTCATTAACACAGAATATTCTTCTATTTATTTAGGTCTTCTTTGATTTCTTTTAGCAATGTACTGTAGTTTTCAGAATACAGATCCTTTATATCCTCGGTTAAGTTTATTACTATATACGTGATTCTTTTAGTCACTATTATAAATGGAATTTTTTTTACTTCCTCCTCAGACTGCAAATTACTCATGTATCAAATACTATTGATTTTTGCATATTATTCTTGTATCATGCCACTCTACTGATCTTGCTTGTTAGCTTCAGGGTATAGTATATATCATCTGCAAATTGCAAAAGTTTTATTTGTTCCTCTCCAATTTGGATACCATTTATTTCTTTTTACTGCATGATTGCTCTAACTACAACCAACAGTACTATACTGAACAACAGTGGGGAGAGTAGGCATCCTTGTCTTGTTCCCAATCTTCACAGGAAAGCTTTTCATCTTTCACCATTGAGTACAATGTTAGCTGTAGGTTTTTCCTATATGCACAATATCATATTGAGAAAGTTTCCTTCTATTCCTATCTTTTAATGTGTTTTTCTCAAGAAGGATGTTAGATTTTGTCAAACATCTTTTCTGTGTCAATCAAGATGATTGTGAAATTTTTCTTCTTCAATTTATTAATGTGATATATTACCCTGACTGACTTGCTCATGTTGAACCATCCTTGCATGCCTGGGAGAAAACCCACTTGATCATGATGAATAATTCTTTTAATGTATTCTTGGATTTGAATAACAAACATACTGTTGAGGATTTTTTTTTTTAATATCTTTATCTGACTTTGGTCTTAGGGTGCCATTGGCTTCATAGAATGAGTTTGGTAGCATTCCTTCCTGCCCAATTTTATGGAAGAGTCTGAGTAAGAAGACTGGTATTAAATTTTCTTTGAATGTGTGGTAGAATTCAACTGTGGAGCCATCTGGTCCAGGGCTTTTCATTTTGAGAAGGTTTTTGGTAACTGTGACAATCTATTGTGATAGGTTTGTTGATGCCTTCTATTTCTTTTGGGTGTAGTTTTTTCGTCAGTTCCTCGGAATTTTTCATTTCATCTACATTGTCTAGTTTGTTGGCATACAGTTGTTCACAGTATCTTTTTATGATTTCTTATTTCTGTGGGGTCATTAGTAATGCCACCATTTTCATTTCTGATTTTATTTGCATCTTCTCTCTTTATTTGCCATTCTAGCTAAGGGTATGTCAGTTTTGTTGATCTTCTCAAAGAACCAACTTTTGGTTTTGTTAAATCTATTGTTTTTTGTTCTCAATTTTATTTATTTCTTATTTCTTTTCTTGCTTAGGGAATAGTCTGCTATTCTTTTTCTCCTTCTTCCAACTGTGTATAGTTGGGTCTTTCATTTTAGTGCTTTCTTTTTAAGCACTGAGGGCTATAAATTTCCCTCTTAGCACTGCCTTCACTGAATCCCATTTTCATTGTGTTCTCATTTTCATTGGTCTCAAGATATTTACTGATTTCATTGATCTCAAGATAGTTACTGATTTCTCTTGTGATTTATTCTTTGACCCACTGATTACTTGAGTGTAAAGTTGTTTAATCTCCATATATTTGTGAATTTTCCCTTTTTTGCCTGTTGTTTATTTCCAGCTTCATTCCATTGTGATCAGAGAAAGTGCTTTGTATGCTTTCAATCTTCTTGAATTTATTGAGATCTGCTTTGTGACACAATATATGGTCTATTCTCGAAAAAAATCCATGAGTACTTGAAAAGAATATGCATCCTGCTGTTTTAGGGTGCTTTTGTTCCATATATATCTATTAAGTTTAGTTCATTTATCATATTATTTACGCTCTCTATTGATCCTCTGTCCAGATGTTCCATCCAATGATGAGAGTGGTGTATTCAAATATCCAACTATTATTGTAAAGACATCTATTTCTCCTTTCAGTTTTGCCAGTGTTAGCCTCATATAATATGGGGCACCATGGTTAAGTGCATATATATTTATGATTGTTATTTCTTCCTGGTAAATTTCCCCTTTTATTAATATATAAGGTCTTTCCTTGTCTCTAATAACAGCATTGCTTTTAAAGTCTATTTAAATAGAGCTACAGAAGGTATTTTTTGTTTTGTTTTGTTTTTGTTACTGCATGCATGGAATATCTTCTTCCAGCCTCTCACTTTCAATCTATTTGTATCCTGTTGTCTAAGGTGACTCTCATATAGACAGCTTATAAATGGCTTATATTTTCTTATCCATTCTGCCAGTCTGTGTCTTTTAATTGAGAAGTTCAATCCATTAACACTCAATGTTATTACTGTATAGGCTGTTCTGACTTCACCCATTTTGACCTTTGGGTTTTAGTGATCATATCTTATTTTCACCACTCTTTTTGCACTTTTAATTACTTTTTCTGGTATAATCTTCATTACTAGACTTTCTTTCAAGCCTTTGTCTCCTGTCTTTCCTTTTCAGGCTGTAGCACTCCCTTTAATATTTCCTGCAAAGCTGATCTCTTAGTTACAAACTCAGTTTCTGTTCATCTGTGAATATTCTAAACTTTCCTCAATTTTGAAAGACAATTTTGCTGGATATAAGATTCTGGAGTGGCAGTTTTTTTCTTGCTGCCTTCTTGCCTCCAAGGTTTATGATGAGAAATTAGCACTTAAATCTTATCGGGCATCTCTTGCATGTAATGAATCACATTCTTCTTGCTGCTCTCAGAATTCTCTTTTATCTTTGGTATTTGACATTCTGATTAGTATATACCTTATAGTAGGCCTATTCAGATTTATTTAGATGGGAGTACCTGGTGCATTTAGAACTGGCTATCTAGGTCCTTCAATAGAGCTGGGAAATTTTTTACCATTATTCTTCACATATTCCTTCTGCTCCTTTTCCCTTCTCTTCTCTGAGACACTTATGACAGTTATGTTTGGTATGTTTGTACATGTCTTGCCATCATTTATTCTCTAAAACCCTGTTCAATTTTTTCCATTCTTTTATCTGTTCTTTTGTGTGTTCACTTTCAGAGGCTATGTCCTCCAGCTCTCTTTTTTTTTTTCCTCTTCAGATCTGCTGTAATATGCCTCCAGGGTATTTTTAATTTCATTTATCCCATAAGATCTTCTATTTTACTATGTATGCTTTCAAACTCTTCTTTGTGCTCACTCAGTGTCTTCTTTTTTATCTCTTTAGATTTGTTTTATTTTCATTCTATTAAATTGCAAATTAAACATGGCACTTTTTTTGACGAATTATATATTTGATCTTTCCCAAATGCTCCTTTTAACATAATTTTTATAGTGAATAAACTTTTATTATGTATACATATACAAAATATCTATAATTAATATATATATATAGCTCTTTTAAGGAACTTTCAAACTGTTTTCCACAGCAGCTGCATCATTTTAAATTCTCAACAGCAATGTATAAGGGGTCCAATATCTCCACATCCTTGCCAAAATTTGATATTGTCTGCCTCTTTGATTACAGCCATTTTATTGGGTGTGAGGTGGTGCCAGTGTCTTCTTAATATTCATCTCTTTAGCCATCTCATTGAATTCGTTAAGGAGATCTGTATGAACATCTGTGAGTAGTTGTTTCAATTCCTTTACGTCATCTAGAGATTTAGTTTGTTCCTCTGACTGGGCCATCTCCACTGTTTCTTATAGGGTCTATAATTTTTCTTAGTGTCTTGGCATCTGATTTACTTTGTGTATTTATTCTGGGCTCAATTTCTCTCTTTACTCTAGGGTTTTCTATTTGATTGGTGCTCTTTGATACTTGGTTCAACTTATTTTGTAACATAAACTTCAGCTGTACTTAAGATTGGACTTCTGCCAGCCAAATTTACTAATCAGAAGCTGAAGTCGATATCCGCCATCTCTTCCTTCCCTATCTTTGGGAAATGGAGCTTCCAACTCCAGCCAGGGAATAGCTCCCACGGTGTCTGCCCTGCCAGTGGAGGATGGGCACCAATCTCCACAGCATGGAGTGCTCTACTCACAAATCTTCACTGTAGATAAGCATTCTCCTTCTCCCATTCTTTCAAGGACATTGCAGGATGCTCTTCTTTGTCTACTGGGCCCACCAAACAAATGACTTAGATAGCTCTGGCTGATTATCAACTGCACTAGGACAGCTGACTCTTGGAGCTCCCTATCTGTCGCCATCTTACCCCTTCCTCCTCAGAACCCTTACTTTTTAATCTTTACCAATTCTCAATTCTCAGAAACTAGAAAATATTTCTTAAAAGCTAAAGGAACTTTTATGTTCTCAGTATTTCTGGAGTAACTCCTAAGCCTAAAATGAGAGAATTTAATACAAACCTGGATGACCAGCTGGCAGGAGGAAAACTTAAAAAAAAGAAAAAAGCCTCCCATAGAACCATGAAAACGGCCCACACCAAAAAAAAAAAAAAAAAAAAAAAACTTCACTTTTAAAGGTCATGTTATTTTTACACTGATATTGATAGCTATCTTGGGCATTAAAAGAGAAAATATAGTAACAACATTTGCCTGCTTTTTTCATTTAAGAATCACTTAAACCTAGAACTATTACACTATGTTCCACCTCAAATGACTATTACCATTCTCCAGTGAAAATTTTCTAAGATAACTTGACCACAGGATGATATGATAGAGAAATGTGGGCAATGAAAGTAGCGCTACAGTATCATACTCATTTCAGAAAACATAATTTCATCTTCTGAAGTAAGCATGAGACTGCCACAACAATACATTTTTTTAGCTTTAAGTGAATTAACTGACCTGAAGAATGTTCCTCTTCCAAATACTCTATTCAAATTGAAAAATAAAATATCCTAAGTAACAAAGATCACGGCTAGTTCCATTTTTATTTAATACCTTCACTACTGATTTTCACCCAACTAAACAAAAACATAAATTAATCTACAGATACTATAGTCAAAGTCAGAACAAATCAGAGCAGTACTTAACGAATTCTGTATTTCCTTTTTATTTTTTCACTCCAGCAGAACCACTATCAATATGTATATAGCAGGTACGCAACAATTACAAAACTTAAGAATCTGAAAAAAGCAAGTTTTATAGGTGAACTATGAATTTATTGTAAGATGAACTATGGAGCAAATTAAGAAAGTGTTACTGAGCTTGGGCATAAACTACAAAACGAAAAACAATTCTTTGTAAGGATTTTTAAAGTCCTGCTTGCAGAATAAGTAAATATATAAAAGTTTTACATATTATGGTTAGCTACATAATGGAAAATAAAAGGAATTTTTTAAAATTTGGCATCTATAAAACTTGCTTTGTGACCATGAAATTCTTTAATTTTATTGAACTTTTAAGATATAGGACAATCAGAAATGCCTTTTTTTCACACTAACCCTCAAAATTTTTCATACCCCCCATACCGCTATGAGCTCTAAAACCTAATTTCTTACTATCCTCTATACAAACTTCCACTCAAGTCAATTTAATTTGCTTGCGCTCCCACAGAACAATTTTTTCATTCTCAGTGGTCAACCTGTAACACACATTCTTTCTTTTTAAAATAAGAACTTTTTCTCCCTTATCATCTTTGTCAATCAATGCACATCTGTCAATTTTTTCAAAATCCGGGCCCGCATACATCCCTGAGCATTTATATAATCATTTTATACTCCACTAAGTTTTGTAAGACTCTTTTGTTGCTTTATATATATGCCATTCTCAGGTAGTCTTATGATTTAGGGACCCTATCTCCTATTACTTTTATTGCTGCCTCTCCATTATTTAATGATTTAGATGGCATTTGACACATAGTAAGTGATCAATACGATTGCTAAGTAAAATGATCCCAATAAAGATTCTCACATCCAGTGTTTACCATGTGAGCACATGTAAGTTACAGAGTACAAAAACCCAAGAATTATATAGAGGCAATACATTTTATGGAATTGCGTCTTTCTGCCATTACTCTGTCATGTTACAAATTGAGATTACTCTCAGAATCACTCTATTAACTGTGAGCAGTTTTTCTCTGATGAAATCAAAGCCTACTGAAAACAATATTAGGTGATTAGAACTAAGAAAGAATCACCATAACCAATTCTAACTCTTCTACCACAAAAGTAATACAACTACTATCATCTTAAATTTTAAGAATCAAAAAGCAAGGCGCTAAAGCAGAACAGCCTCTTTGAAGATTAAATTACTCAAAATCCAAAATAAATTCAGTAATTAATATTTAAATAGTGCTTTTCTATTTATCTGATAGGATTAGTGGAAGCAGATAAACCATTGCCAAGTAAATTACTCTCAGGACCCATCAACACACAATTCCTAAAAGACCATCTCCTCCATAAATCAACTAAGACCCATTGTAATTCTTTCCTGTAATTTCACCCAAAAGTTTTTAACAATATCCCACAATAATCCAAGAGTATAGGATTTATGCTTGTAGCCATTATGGAATGACTGGGGCCAGATGTACCCTCAAATAGTAAACAACTGCAAACTAGACAAATACATGAATCAACAGTTAACAGACATTGGATATACTAAAGATTATGTTCCCTGAGAGGAGGAAACAAACCAGGTAAAAACTATGCATCCTTTGCCTTTCTGGACATGATCTGGACAACACTGTAGGCAGGGAGATTCAAATCAGAGCATAGTATTCTTATTAACTTGAAAAAACAAAAATTGGGAGTTTGAAAAGTTAGAGGCAGCAGGAATTATAGGAATGGTGTACCAGAGAGGAAGGAGTTACGCAGGAAAAAAGCTCCAGACATCTACAGAGGAGCCCTCTTGTGTCTTTGACTTAATACTAATCTGCATATGCTTAGGGTCAAATTTCATGAAAACAGGCAATAGGGCAACTGCCAGGGAGCTTTAGAATAAACTATTCAGAGTTCACACAGTGCTGGAAGATATTTGGGTTCTATCTAGACAGAGCAGAGAGACCCTATTATACCCTCCAGGCAATAAGGAGAGCCCTCGGAAGGGATGAAGTAGTCCTACAATAATAAAGACCACTCTATAATAATCCCAACAAAACTTAAAAACAAACCTTGGAACAACCTGATCCTCAACCTCACATTTGTAACCATCAGCCACAACGGGAATCTTCATTATTCACAGGGCATTAAGTTTTACCTGAATGGTGGAGCAGAATTAATCTTCAAATTAAATAATCCCACCTAACAAAGATTAAAAGCAATACCCTGAAAGAAGCAAACACTTACCAAGTAAGTTAAATACATCCCAAAAAAGGTCAAGAATACTTATAGGAATACAAAATTCCAGCACCCATTAAAGTGAAATGCCTGACAATCTCCAATTACCAAACATGTTAAAAAATAAATAAATAATTTAAAAAAACAAGGCAGGAAATTAGTCATTATGAGGAGAAATATTAATCAATCCAAACTGACTAGAAATTACAAGGTTAACAGAATTAGTAGACTAGGACAGTAAAAAATTTATTATAAATGTATTCCACATGCTCCAGAAGCCAGAGGGGAAAAAAATTTAACATGTTAAAGACAAAGAAGATACTAAAAAAAACCAAATCAAATATATGAAATTAAAAATTAGAATGTTAGAAATGCTCAACCTAATACCCAATGAATAGTGAAGTTTTCTACTCTGGCTAGAGGAGCTGGGCTATAATCCTGCCTGTTATTATACTGTTCCCTCAAATACTTTTGGGTAGTTCTTTCTAAGACCTCAAGTAGTTTCTTTTTTTTTTTTTTAAAGATTTATTTTATTTCTCTCCCACTCCCCCCCCCCACCCCCATTGTATGTTCTCTGTGTCCATTCACTGTGTGTTCTTCCGTGTCCGCCTGCATTCTTGCCAACACCGGGAATCTGTTTCTTTTTGTTGCATCATCATGCTGCATCAGCTTTCCATGTGAACGGCGCCACTCCTGGGTGGGCTGCACGTTTTTCACATGGGGTGGCTCTCCTTGTGGGGCACACTCCTTGCGCATGGGGCTCCCCTACACAGGGGACACCCGTATACAGGGGATACCCCTGCATGGCATGGCATTCCTTGCATGCAGCAGCACTGCATGTGGGCCAGCTCGCCACAAGGGCCAGGAGGTCCGGGGTTTGAACCCTGGACCTCCCATATGGTAGGCGGACACTCTATCAGCTGAGCCATGTATACTTCCTTCAAGTATTTCTTGACATGCATATACTGATCAGTACTCAACTAAGTTCTTCAAATAGACCCTCTGTAGATCTGCAAAGTTCTTTCTCTTACTCTTTTAACATCTCCTCTCTGGTGAACATTAGCCCCTTTGGCTTCCCAGTCTCCAAGCTCCATCTTATGGATTCAGGGAGATCTCAAAGCTCCACCTAGATTTTAGAGCCCTGATCCATAGCCTAAAAACTCCTTCCAAGCAGTAGCTGGAGCAACCATAGAGCTCACTCCATTTGTTTCCCATCTCTCAGGGATGAACAATTATTGTCGCTCTTCCCCAACAACATTCAAAATTCACCTAGACAAATAAATTAAAAAATAAATAAGTAAATATCCAGACAGGTTACAGTTTGAGTAAAAATTTCAGAAGAAAAATTCTTCTTTAATCTTTTGTTAATAAAAATTCTCTCCAGTCCAAATACATTTTTTGCTCCAATATTATAACTCAAAAAAAAGTAAAATGATATAAAAACTGAGAAGTACTGTTTTTATTCAAGTTCAGTAATAAACTCACATAAAATTTATTGTCCAAGAGCAGCCCAGAACACCTTCAGCACCACTGCATTAAAAGAAACATGTTTTTAATTTAGAACAGTTTTAGATTAAGAGAACCACTGCAAAGATAGTATAGACATGCCCCCATATACCCAGGACATAGTTTCTTTTCCCTTTTGTTTTTTTTTTTTTTTTTAAAGATTCATTTATTTATTTAATTTCCCCCCCTCCCCTGGTTGTCTGTTCTTGGTGTCTATTTGCTGCGTCTTGTTTCTTTGTCCGCTTCTGTTGTCGTCAGCGGCAGGGGAAGTGTGGGCGGCGCCATTCCTGGGCAGGCTGCTCTTTTTTTTTCACGCTGGGCGGCTTTCCTCACGGGCGCACTCCTTGCGCGTG
Organism: Dasypus novemcinctus; assembly: GCF_030445035.2. Classification (NCBI taxonomy): domain Eukaryota; kingdom Metazoa; phylum Chordata; class Mammalia; order Cingulata; family Dasypodidae; genus Dasypus; species Dasypus novemcinctus. Next base: position 44,812,823 of record NC_080675.1, read on the forward strand.
GGGCTCCCCCACGCGGGGGACACCCTTGCGTGGCACGGCACTCCTTGCGCGCATCAGCACTGCGCATGGCCAGCTCCACACGGGTCAAGGAGGCCCGGGGTTTGAACCGCGGACCTCCCATATGGTAGACGGACGCCCCAACCACTGGGCCAAAGTCCGTTTCCCTCTTTTCCCTTTTGTAAACATCTTGCATTACTATGGTACATTTGTCACAATTACTGAAACAACATGATACATTATTAATTAAACTCTATACTTTATTCAGATTTCATCAGCTTTTCCCTAATATCCTTTTCATGGCATTGAATCCAATCCAGGATAAAACATTAAATATAATCATCCTGTCTTCTGAAGCTCTACTGGGCTATGATAGTTTCCTCAGACTTTCTTTGATTTTGATAACCTTGACCATTTTCAGGAATCAGGTATTTTATAAAATGTTTCTCAATTTGGGTTCGTCTTATGTTTTCTCATGGTTACAATAATACTACTTTTTAAGCAATATTTTCCCTCCCATTTAACTGATATGCTTCATATTATTCTGGATTATCTTCTCCGTCCGCTTCCTTCCTAAAGCCTGCCACCCCTATTACTTAGAGTTCCTTCATATTTTGACTCCAAAGTACTTGAAACCAAGAAAAGAAACTTTCTTTAATACATCTCCTACGATATCTTGGTCCACATAATCATTGCATGAAAGCAATAATTTGTTTTTAGCAAAACTATCCTTCAAGAATAAAAACCCATTAAAGGCACGACTGAAGGAATCCACTGCTAACACACCTGCATCAGACACAAAAAAAAATTTTTTTTAAGATTTATTGATTGATTTCTCTCCCCTTCCCCCTCTCCCGTTATCTGTTCTCTGTGTCTATTTGCTGTGTCTTCTTTGTCCGCTTCTGTTGTCAGTGGCACAAGAATCTGTGTTTCTTTTTGTTGCGTAATCTTGTTGTGTCAGTTCTCTGTGCTTGCGGCACCATTCCTGGGCAGGCTGCACTTTCCTTCGCACTGGGCGGCTCTCCTTACAGGGCGCACCCCCTGCGCGTGGGGCTCCCCTACGCGGGGGACACCCCTACGTGTCAGGGCACTCCTTGCCCACATCAAAACTGCCCATGGGCCAGCTCCACATGGGTCAAGGAGGCCCAGGGTTTGAACCATGGACCTCCCATGTGGTAGACCGACACCCCAACCACTGGGCCAAGTCTGCCGCCAAAATAAAGAAATTTTGAAGGTGAAAGGGAATAATAACCAACAATAACTCAAATCTACATAAAGAAAGAAAGAATACAAGTAAAAGTATTACATACATATTTATAAAGGAGAGTATAAATACTTGACTTTCCTTCACTTAATTGGTTTAAAAGAAAATTGCATAAAACAATGATTATAAAATTATATCGACAGACTTCAGGGAAGATGGCATCAAAGTAGGTAGGCAGAGCTCAACTCTCTCACAAAAAAAAAAGGGAGAAAGGGCAAAAAACTACTGGAGGTTGCTGCTTCGGGAAACTGCAGAACAGGAAGTGCTGTGCATCATCCAGGAGGGAGCCGGACACGGAGACAAAGAGGCCAAAGGAAAACCATGAGTTACTTGCCCCTGTAGCTGGGAGCACCACATATACCCCATCCCCAAGGCAAATATTAGTAAAACCCCTGGCTCACTGCAGCCAACTGAGTGGGAAAGAACGTTCCCTGGGAGGAAGACGGGTCTGGTGGAGGGTGGAGAGTGGTTTCTTTTCAGTGAGTTTAGCCAACTGAGCCGCCTGAGTCTCAAAAAAGATACCAACCATGGGAAGTGGTTGTGGCTCAACTGATGGAGCATCTACCTCCCATATGGACGGTCCAGGGTTCGATACCCAAGGCCTCCTGACCCATGTGGTGAGCTGGCCCACACGCAGTGCTGCCACACACAAGGAGTGCTGCATAGGGGTGCCCCACATGCAAGGAGTGCGCCCCACAAGGAGAGCCGCCCCATTTGAAAAAAGCACAGCCCACCCAGAAGTGGCACTGCACAAACAGAGATGTGACACAGCAAGATGATGCAACAAAAAAAGCAACACAGTTTTCCAGTGCCATCTGACAATAATGCAAGCGGACACAGAAACACACACAGCAAATGGACAGAGAACAGACAAGGGGGGAAAGGAGAGAGAAATAAATAAAACAAATCTTTAATTAAAAAAAAAAACATACCAACCAGCACTGAAGCAGCCCCAGAGAGAGGGGAGGGGGGATCTGATCAGGCAGGTTGTCACAGAGAGCCATCCTCAGAGCGAAAGGATCTAGGTCAGGGAGAGGACTAACAAGCCCTACTCTGGTAAACTGTGAGAAGCCCAACTTGCCTAAGGGAACTAGGGCTGAAATAGATAAGCCTTCAGAAGCCTACTAAATCTATGAGGTGAGTGTAGTTCCTGCCTGGCATACGTGAGGTCCCGGGTTTGATTCCTAGTATCTCCTAAGAGATAGGATTCAGAGAGTGATTACCGGGTTGTCAGGCATCCAGCCAGCACCTTATAACAGGGAATGTAAAGATTGAGATTTTTTTGTTTTAGGTTTTTTTTATTTGTTCTTTTTTATATTTTAATGGTTCTTTTTTTTCCCCCTTTATTTTATTCACTAAAACCAGGTACCTCACCTGCAGAAAAGAAAGAAAAAAAAAAAGAGAAAATTGTATGATTTTTCTCAATATATACTGAAAAAAGTCTGAAAATTTCACTACCCATTCTTCATAAAAGCACTTTAAAATTGGCAGATTGATTGAGGGCTATGGAGACAACACAGGTTCTACGGTTATGGCAGATGACTCTGGAGTTCAGTGCCTTGTCAGTGGGCTCTACTTTGGAATATGTGCTCCTGAATGTGATGGAGCTGGACTCAAAGGTGACCTTTCTTTTTTTTTTTATTTTTTTTTGGTCTTTATTTATTTTTTTAATGTTACATTCAAAAAAATGAGGTCCCCATATACCCCCCACCCCCCTCACCCCACTCCTCCCCCCCGTAACAACAACCTCCTCAATCATCATGAGACATTCATTGCATTTGGTGAATACATCTCTGAGCACCGCTGCACCTCATGGGCAATGGTCCACATAGCCCACACTTTCCCACAGTCCACCCAGTGGGCCATGGGAGGACATACATGCCTCTTCTGTCACTTTTACTGAACCTGTGGTTGGCGCTGGGTTTGGTGTATACGCAGGATATTTGAATCTCTGGACTGGCCATGTGCCAGCTGGATCCTGAGCCCCAGCAGAGTTGCAACTCCTGCTCGCAGGTTCATTGGACTTACCCAGGTCAGCTAACAGGAAGGTGAAGATGGTCAATCACCACACCAGGAACAGAGAGTGCCTACAACTACAAGCAGGAGAATCGCATTCATCAACCATGTGGGATCTAAGCCCCCTCTTGAATTAGAGGTGTAATGGACATCACCATCCCAGGGTCCACAGGACGGAGGAATAAAATAAGGATTAGAGTAGACTTACTAGTATTCTACTATAGAACTATTGTGACTAGCAATGGAAGAAATTGTATCACTGATGTTGAAAAAGTGGCCATGGTAATTGCTGAAGGCAGGGAGAGGGAAAAAGAGATGTGATGTGGGGGTATTTTTGGGACTTGGAGTTGACCTAAATGTTACTGCAGGGACAGGTGCTGGACATTATATATCCTGCCAAAACCCACTGAATGGACTGGGGGAGAGTGTAAACTACAATGTAAACTATAATCCATGCAGAGCCAGCAATGCTCCAAAACATATTCACCAAATGCAATGAATGTGCCACAATGATGAAAGAGTTGGTGATATGGGAGGGGAGGGATGGGGTCGGTTGTGGGGTATATGGGAAACTCTTATATTTCTTAATGTAACATTTTTTGTGATCTATGTATCTTAAAAAAAAAAAAAGACAAAAAATATATAAAATTTTTTAAAATTGGCAGATATTTTCTTATGACCATATATATATATACACACATACACATATATCATATACACATGTGCATGCACACATAAACACACACACTTAAGTCCTCAAGTCAGTACCATACTTAATTGAGAAACAGAGACATCTACACTAAGATGCCCACTATCTCTACTGTTTAGTATTTTGATAGGGGCATTGGCTAATGTAATTAGAAAGAGATTAATTAGAGGAATAAGAATTGGAAGAGAAGTAAAATTATCTCTATTTGCAGATGATATGAAAACCCTAAGGAATCAAAAACAAAACTAACTCAAACAATTCAGTGAAGTAGCGGAATATAAATTTATCATAGAAAACTCATATACAAAAACAATAACCAGTTACTGGAAGACTAGAAAGGATTTCATTTACAACAGTAACAAAAAAGATAATAAACTAAGGAATAAGCTTAATAGGAAATGTGAAAAAAGGAAGAAAAACTACACCTAAAAATACAAAAGTAGATTTGAACAAATGAAAAGACATCCTTGTTTTCAGATAGGACACTAAACATCATAAAGATGTTATTTCACCCCAATTTATAAATTTAAAGCAATCCCAATAAAAATACCAACATTTTTATTTATAGAGATATACAAGTAGATACTGAAGTTCATATTTTTTAAAATGCAAACAGCTAGAAATACACTGAAAACAGCTATGAGGGAGAGCTAGCCTTACCAGAAATTAAGACATATAACAAAGCTTCTAAAGAAAAATGGAAAGTACTGCACAGAAATTAAGCCAGACCATAAGAATAAAACAAAACAAAAAAATAAATAAGTCCAGGAATGTATGGAAATTTAATATATGAAAAAGGTAGCACTGCAAATCACTAGGCAAACACTGACTTTTTAAATGTGTCAGGAAAACTGAATAGTCATTTTTAAAAGATAAAATGAGATTCATACTTCACACCAAACACAAGAACAAAATCCAAATGGAACAGAGAAATAAATGCAAATACATGAAATATTAAGTACACTAAGAAAACATGGATAAATTCCTTTAACTTAGGTTTAGAGAAGAGCTTTTAAAACATGACTGATGGCAGCAGACTTGGCCCAGTGGTTAGGGCGTCCGTCTGCCACATGGGAGGTCCGCGGTTCAAACCCCCGGCCTCCTTGACCCATGAGGAGCTGGCCCATGCACAGTGTTGATGCGTGCAAGGAGTGCCCTGCCACGCAGGGGTGTCCCCCGCGTAGGGGAGCCCCACGCGCAAGGAGAGCTGCCCAGTGCGAAAGAAAGTACAGTCTGCCCAGGAATGGTGCTGCACACACGGAGAGCTGACACACACAACAAGATGATGCAACAAAAAGAGACACAGATTCCCGTGCTGCTGACAACAACAGAAGCCAACAAAGAAGAACACGCAGCAAATATACACAGAGAACAGGCAACCAGGATGGGGGAGGGGAGAGAAATAAGTAAATCAATATATCTTTAAAAAAAAAAAAAAAACATGACTGGAAAATCAAGAGACAAAAAAATGTTTTTTATAAAGTCAACTACAGCACATTTTTAAATTATGCATAAAAAGATATCATAAGCAAAATCAAAAGACAAATGAAAAACTGGGTGAAAATATTCATATCATATATTGCAGAAAAACAACTAATATTCTTACTTTAAAAAGAATTATTAAAATTTAGAGAAAAAAAGACGAAAACTTGATTTTAAAAATGGGCGGAAGATAATGAATGCACAACTATGTGATTATACCAAATACCATTGGTTGTACACTTTGGATGGATTGTATACTTTATTAATATGTATCAATAAAATCGATATGTTAAAAAAAAAACAGGGAAAAAATAATTCACACCGCAAAAAAGAAAAAAATGACCCTTAAATATTTAAAAGGTATTCCATCTCACTCAGTACACTTTTCAACTATCGGAGTGCAAAAGCGTCTATGATTGCATTTAAAGCCCATCCTGATAATCCAGCATAACCTCCCCAACTGAGGATCCATAACTTAATCACATCTACAAAGTTCTTGTTATCATATAAAGAAATATTTATAAATTCTAGGGATTAGGACATGGATATCTTTGGAGAACGATTTTTCAGTCTATCACAGAATATATGAGAATGCAGTAAAGGAGATAGGGGAATAATACTTTTGAGTATAACTTTTAATACAGTTCTGACTCCTGGAAGCTTATTGTTTCACGTACTCAAAATTAAATAAATAAAATAAACAAGGATGGAGGAGTAATCCCCTTATGACAGACTGAATTCTTACTCCACATTCCCATGGGTATGAATCCACTGGAAAGAAGTCCTTTTGAAAATGTTATTTTCAGTTAAGGTATGGCCCAAATGAATGAGGATGGGTCTTAATCTGGATTGCTGGAGGCCTTATAAAGGGGACCTGGAAGTCACAGAAGGGAGAAAAGACAGGAAATCTTGTGTGATGGGAAGAAGAGAAAAGAAAAAATCTAAGGAACTCCAAGAACTGACAGCAGCCGACATCAGAATGTTACAGTCGTTAGGAGAAAGTAAGCCTTACCAATATCATGATTTCAGACCTCTTCTGATCTCAAAACCATGAACCAATAAATTCTTATTGTTTAAGCCAACCCATTAACTGGTATTTGTGATAGTAGCTCTGGAAAATGAAGACACCACTAAAATGGAATATAAATAGGAGAAAATAGACCTTACTATATTTCAAATGATTAACACACAGCATATCGAAAGAGATGAAGCCACAGGGGAGAAATTATTGAATTAACTTTTGAATATAGTATTTTGTCTGTCTTTGTATTAAGTCAAGGTTCTCCTTGGAAATAGTACTGACAGGAGAAACATATATACATACATGCGGTCACCCCTCGGGCTGAAGCGTGGTTTGCTGGCCTGGAGGGGGAGCGGCCGCGGTAGGCCAAGCCGCTGCCCCCATAATAGGGTGGCTGGTCGGACTCACCGCCACCCCTGAAGGAAGCTCGGCATGGGCGCAGAGTGCCCTCGGGTCTCCCCTTCTCGGCAGCCATGCTTCTGCGGCCGCCCCTCCTCCCGGATGGCGCCACACGATGCCTTCTTTCTCCCTGCGCAGGCACAGGGCAGAAAATTCCAGTCTGCCCTTTTCCCCTCCCCCGACAGCAGCAACAGCCAGGTGTGGGCGGAAAAATCCAGCCCGCCCTTTTCCCCTCCCCCGACAGCAGCAACAGCCAGGTGTGGGCGGAAAAATCCAGCCCGCCCTTTTCCCTTCCCCCGACAGCAGCAACAGCCAGGCGTGGGCGGGAAACTCAAGTCTGCCCTCCACCCCAGCAACAGCAGCCACCAATCCCTAAACCCTGCCCCTTCCCCCAGCAACAGCGACAGCCAATCCCTAACCACCACCCCTCCCCCGTCCAGTACCGCCCACTGACCTTTCACCGGCAACCAATCAGAACAGGGCGTGGCTTCGACCAATCAGCCTTCCCCAGCCCCTATAAAACTGTTGCCTCTCCCTCAGTAAAGTGGACTTGCGTGTTTACCTTGTCTCCGCGGTAGTTCTTCTGCCGTGCGCCCTCCAGTCCTGAGAGCCCCCAACAAGGGCCTGGCCTCCCTTGTCCCCAGTTCGTCGCCTGCTTCTCCGGGCGACCCCTTCGTCGCCGGCTTCGCCGGGCGACCCCGTCAGCCGAACCGCGCAACCCCTTGTGAGACCGATCCCTCGTCTGCTGCCGGACCGACCCCTCGTCCCAAGCGGGACCGACCCCTCGTCCAGAGCTGGACTGACCCCTTGTCCGCAGCCAGACCCCACCTCTACCGACCGAGCAAGCCGCCGCACATACATACACATATATATCTGATTTAAATATTATGAGATTTATTATAGAATTAGTTCATTTGACTATGGGGATGGGCAAGTCTAAATTACATAGGGCAAGCCATACACTGGGAACTCTGAAAAGATTTTCAATTAATTCCCCTGGAAACACTGGCCAGCTGAAGTAGAAATGGAAATTCTTCCTTTTGACTGCTGAAATCAGCAGTTCTCCTTTTAAGATCTTCAACTGATTGGATGAAATATCTCTCATTGTTGAAGGCCATCTCCTTTGTTGAATGTAGATGTTACCAGCCATAGATACAATCAACTTACTGATGATTTAAATCCACAAAATATCCTCACAGTAACAATGAGGCCAGTACTTGCTTGACCAAACATCTGGGCATCATAATCTAGCCAAATTGACACATTAACTTCACCTCCACAGTCCACCCCTTTCAGCCTGGCACTCATATGCATCTTCTTAAACCATACTTAATCTCTTAATATAAATAGTAACAGTTATATTTTCACTTAACAATAATCCACTCTCCTCTGAACAACTGGAACAACTAAAAATGGAGAAGAAAACTAACGTATTTGCTTTATGTATAAATACAGAAACATTTTCATGACAAAACAAGGAAGAAATATTCATAACTGTTACAGTTCCCATTTCTGTAACTGGTCATGTGGTTGTAGCTCATATTTATAACTACCTTATATCTGAAAACTATTTCAGTTTCCTGGCTGCCAAAAGAAATACTATGCAATGGATTGGCTTAAACAATAGGAATTTACTGGCTCACAGTTCTGAGGCTAGGAGAAGTCCAAAATCAATTTGTCATCAAGGCAATGCTTTCTTCCAAAAGACTGGCATTCTCGGGCTGGCTGCCAGTGATCCTTAGTCCTTCGTTCTTCTGTCATATGACAATGCACACAGAGGCTTCTCCTGACTTCTCCTCTCTTCTCCAGGTTCTGCTGGCTCTCAGCTTCTGGCTGTTCTCTCTGGTTTTTTTCTCTCTGTGTGACCTTCCTTATAAGGACTCCTATAATAGGATTAAAACTCATGCTGACTCAGGCCACACCTTAACTGAACTAACGTCATCAAAAGGTCCTATTTACAAGGATTTATATACCCACAGGAATGGATTAAGTTTAAGAACATGTTTTCCTAGGGTACATAGCTCTAAGCTACCACAACTCTCAAACTGAAAGCAAAAAGAGCACTAGTTTGTTTTTACCAGAGGTATGGGTTATTAATTCTGAAATTATCTTCTATGCTTTCTAGGGTTGAGTGATTAAATGTATTATAGGTAATCAGATATAGGTTTCTCCCTAGAAATAATGAAAAGAAGAAGGTTAGAATAAACTCCACGGTGTTGGCTGAGAATTAGAGCTATCACTTTGAACTCAGTTAAGTTATATAGAGAGATATAGAAGATGTATAGATATGAATAGAAAGGTAGGTATGTATTTCCCATCTCTACCAACTAAAAGGCCTTTAATCAATGACATCCCACCAACAACAAGCAAAACTAGCACCAACACCATTGTGTCTAAATATTACTCTACATTAAAAGGAATCAGGATTCCTTGGAGTCCTGGTCAACCTCAGCAGTTGGGATACTATAGATGGACATGGAACATCTTGTTGTACCAGAATGTAAGGACATCTATCAATAATAATAGAAACATACCTTAAGAACACAAGGGTAATCTTGAAGGGGCTCCCATTGGCCTAATCTGGAACATTTTTGAGAACTAAAATAAATAACAATAGTAAAATCAACCTCACTGATTAAAATAAGAATCTGTGTGTATTAGAATATCAACTAGGGAAGCAGATTTGGCTCAACGGATAGAGCATCCGCCTACCACATGGGAGGTCCAGGGTTCAAACCGAGGGCCTCCTGACCTGTGTGGTGAGCTGGCCCACTCACAGTGCTGATGTACACAAGGAGTGCCATGCCACGCGGGGGTGTCCCCTGCGTAGGGGAGCCCCACGCACAAGGACTGCGCCCCGCATGGAGAGCTGCCCCATGTGAAAAAAAGCACAGCCTGCCCAGGAGTGGCACCGCACACATGGAGAGCTGACGTAGCAAGATGACACAACAAAAAGAGACACAGATTCCCGGTGGCACTGACAAGAATACAAGCAGACATAGAAGAACACACAGCAAATGGGCAGAGAAGATGATGCAACAAAAAGAGACACAGATTCCCAGTGCCGCTGACAAGAATACAAGCGGACACAAAAGAACACACAGCAAATGGACACAAAGAGCAGACAACGGGGTGTGGGGGAGAGAAATAAAAAAAAAAAAGAATATCAACTAATGAAAGTAGAAATCCAACATGTGTCTCTGGATATAACACCCTGAAAAGAACATAACATCATTCAATAACTGGTATCCCTGCAAAAATGCATAACCTGAATCTACTAAGAAAACACATTAGTAAAGCCCATAGTGAAATTCTACAAAATAATTCTACAAAATAACTGGCCTATAACCTTCAACAATTTCAGTATAAAAAAACAGAGAAACTTTCCCAAATTAAAGGAAACTAAGGAGAGTGAAAACTAAATAGAATCCATGACCCTGAATTCAATCCAAGACCATGGAAATATTTTTTTCTTTTGCTATATCATTTGGTCAGTTGGTAAAAGTTAAATGAACTATAGTGAGATCAAATAAATAATATGAGGAAGAGATGGGCAAGATGGCGGCTGAGTGAACATCCCTGTTAGAGTCTTCTGCAGGGAATCGGCTGGGCGGCGTTGGAGACTCTTTGGGACCGGATTGTTTCGGGATTTTTGCTGGTCCGGAGGTGTCTGGACATCGATTTGGAGGGAAGGTAACAGAGAGGATTCATCTGTGAAATATACACGGAGATCCCAGCTACCTGTAGAGGATTCCCTTCTTGGGTAGGCGGAGACGAGGCATCTAGCCCCGCTCGGTGGGGCTGAGCCAGGCCGGGCCGCAGCGGCGGACGCCGGAGCGGGGCGGGCGGGGCCGAGCCAGGCGGAGTGGGGCCGCGGTAGCGTTTGGAGCCGGGCGGGGCCGGTGCAGGCCCCGGCTGCGGGCCGCGGTAGCGCTTGGAGCCGGGCGGGGCCGGTGCAGGCCCCGGCTGCCGGCCGCGGTAGCGCTTGGAGCCGGGCGGGGCCGGTGCAGGCCCCGGCTGCGGGCCGCGGTAGCGCTTGGAGCCGGGCGGGGCCGGTGCAGGCCCCGGCTGCGGGCCGCGGTAGCGTTTGGAGCCAGGCGGGCCCGGGTCAGGCCGCGGCGGGTACGGAGCCTGGCAGGGCCGGTCCAGGCCGCGGTGGCGGGAGGTGGACGCCGGAGCCGGCTGGGCCGCTGTAGCGAGCGGAGCTGGGCGGAGCCAGGCCAGGCCAAGGCGGCGTGAGGAGCCGGGCAGAGCCGGTCCAAGGCTCCGCGGCGGGCGGAGCCGGGCCTGCGGAGGGGTTTCTGGTTTTGTTGTTTTTTTTTTTTTTTTTTTTTTTTTAATTTTACTTTTTTTTTTTTTTTTTTTTTTGAGCATCTGCAGTACCGGGGAGTTCGTGGGCCCTGGGCGGCCTATTGGGGGTTTGTGGGAAGGGAGGTGCTTGCAGACCCATTTGGGCAGACAGACGTGGGGGTTTTAGGGCAAAGCGGGGGGAAGTTGTTGTTTTAGATAGTGTTGCAATTGTGACACGTGTGTACCTGTATCTCTCTTCTCCCTATCCGTTCCCCACCGTTTGCCCATCCTCTTTTTCTTTCTTCCTTTCTTCTTGCCTTTCTTTTTTCTTTATTATAATTAGTTTTTTTTTTTTTTTTTCGGTTTTCTCTTTCCCTCTTGTCCCTCATCTTCCACTTATTTTTACTTTAATTCAAGTATACAATAGGTGCTACAGGGAACACCTCACATTTGCTAGGTTTTCCCATCCTCCACTGCCTCATTTCTGTGTGAACTGATTTAGGCTACCTACACTATCCCCCTTCCCCTGCATCTTGATATCCACTATCATCTACTGTCTCTCCTATATTCCACCCCCCACCTCCCGTTCTTTGATCCACAAAGTGTCTAACTCTTAATTTCTAATACCTTTGTTCTGTTTTCTGTCTATTATCCACTCTTGAAACTATTACCTTTCTTTTCTTTTTCCCTCTCTCATGAAAACAATAGCTGTGTAGTTCATACCATATTCCTCCCAAATTCAGTCATCAACTTCATAAAAGGTACTCTACCTACAGCTATAACTCTATACAATCTACATGAATCTAACCTCCATCCTTCCAGATCTCATATTCCTGCTTTATTAACATACATCACCAATACAACTTTACACTTTTCCCTTGCTTACACAATTGCCTTTCCCCAACACTAATACTTTCCTCTAAAGTGAACTTAACCAACAACAAGTAACTAGAATAAGAAGAAAAAAGTGACAAAGAGAAGATATAACACCTGTGCAAAAATAACAACTAATTAACCTCCAAGAGCAGACAAAGAAGCTAAGGAACTGATTAAATTCGTCAAAATAAAGAGATGACCAGAAAGCAACAAAAATCTACGAACCAAACCAATAATCAGGAAAACATGGCTGAATCCAATCAACAAACCAATAATCACGAAGGGGAGCAAAACTTGGCACAAGCAATGAAAGATCTCAGAACATTTATCACCGACAAATTTGATGCAGTAATGAAAGAGGTTAACAACATGAAGACATCACTTGGAGGGGAAATTGCAGACATACGCAAAAACATAACAGATATGATGGGAATGAACACCACAGTTCAAGAAATCAAAAATACACTTGCAGCAAATATCAGCAGACTAGAAGAGACAGAGCAGAGAATTAGTGATGTGGAAGACAGTACATCAGAAATCAAACAGATAGTAGAAGGGGTCAATAAGAAGATAGAAAAAATCCAATTAGGATTTAGGGACCTGAATGACAATGCAAAACGCTCAAACATACGTATTATAGGCATTCCAGAAGGTGAAGAGAAGGGAAAGGGGTCAGAAAGAGTGTTGCAGGAAATAATGGCTGAAAACTTCCCAAATCTACTGAAAGAGACAGATGTACATATCCAAGAAGCACAGCACACTCCACAAGTCATAAACCCCAACAGGCCCACCCCAAGACATATACTTGTCAAATTATCCAATGCTCAAGACAAAGAGAAAATCCTAAAAGCAGCAAGAGAAAAGAAAACCATCACATACAAGGGAAGCTCAATTAGATTAAGTGCTGATTTCTCTTCTGAAACCATGGAGGCAAGAAGACAGTGGTATGATATAGTCAAGGTACTAAAGGAAAAAAATTTCCAACCAAGAATACTCTATCCAGCTAAACTAGCATTCAAACATGATGGAGAGTTCAAAATATTCGCAGACAAACAGAAACTGAAAGAGTATACCAACAAGAAACCTCCCCTTCAAGAAATTCTAAAGGGAGTTCTGCAGGAAGAAAGGAAAAAACAGGAAAGGCAAAGTTGGAGGAGAGTATAAGACCAACAACAACAAAAAAGACAAAAAAAAAAAATATACAAACAAAATATGACAAACACAAATCCAATCAAAATATGGCTAACACAAATAAATCCTTGATAGTAATAACACTGAATGTCAATGGATTAAACTCACCTATCAAAAGATTCAGACTGGGACACTGGATAAGGAAATATGACCCATCCATATGCTGTCTACAAGAGACACATCTTAGACCCAGAGACGCATGGAGATTGAAAGTGAAAGGCTGGAAAACAATCATACAAGCTAACAATAACCAAAAAAAGGCAGGAGTAGCTATATTAATATCAGACAAAATAGACTTTAAATGTGAAACAATTGTGAGAGACAAAGAAGGATACTACATTTTAGTCAAAGGGAAAATCTGTCAAGAAGATCGAACAATCATAAATATCTATGCCCCTAACAAGGGTGCCTCTAAATACGTCAGGCAAACGCTGGAAAAACTAAGTGAAAGAATAGATACATCTACAATTATAGTGGGGGATTTTAATACACCACTATCAACTCTGGACAGAACATCTCAAAAGAGAATCACCAAAGAAACAAAACATCTGAATAGTATAATAGAGGAGCTCGATCTAATAGACATATATAGATCGCTACACGCAAACACAGCAGGATATACATTTTTCTCAAGCGCACATGGATCATTCTCCAAGATAGATCATATGCTAGGCCACAAAGAAAGGCTGAACGAATTCAGAAAGATTGAAATCATACAAAACATTATCTCTGACCACAGTGGAGTCAAGCTGGAGATTTGCAAGGGAAAGAAGCCCAGATTTCACACCACGATTTGGAAATTAAACAACACACTCTTAGAAAAACAGTGGGTCAAAGAGGAAATCTCAAAAGAAATCAATGACTACCTTGAAACAAATGATAATGATAACACAACATACCAAAATTTATGGGATGCAGCAAAAGCAGTACTGAGAGGGAAGTTTATAGCCATAAATTCATATATCAAAAAAGAAGAAAGAGCAAAATTTGAAGAACTGCACATTTGAAGGAATTAGAAAAACAACAACAAAGTAACCCAACAGGAAGAAGAAGGAAGGAAATAACAAAGATAAGAGCAGAACTAAATGAAATAGAAAATAAGAAAGCACTTGAACAGATAAACAAGACCAAGAGCTGGTTTTTTGAGAAGATTAACAAAATTGACAAACCTTTAGCAACACTAACAAAGAAAAAAAGAGAGAAGATGCAAATACACAAAATAAGAAATGAGAAAGGCGATATCACCACTGACCCCACAGAAATAAAGACTATCATAAGAGGATATTTTGAAAAACTATATTCCAACAAAAATGACAATCTAGAGGAAATGGACAAATTCCTAGAAACACATAAACAGCCCATATTGACAAAAGAAGAAATTGATGATCTTAACAAACCAATCACAAGCAGAGAGATAGAATCAGTTATTAAAAATCTCCCAACTAAGAAGAGCCCAGGGCCAGATGGCTTCACAGGTGAATTCTATAAAACATTCCGGAAAGAACTGACACCAATCCTGCTGAAACTATTCCAAACCATCGAAACAGAAAGAACATTACCCAACTCCTTCTATGATGCCAACATTACCCTAGTACCAAAGCCAAACAAAGACATCACAAGAAAGGAAAATTACAGACCAATTTCTCTAATGAACCTAGACGCAAAAATACTTAACAAAATACTTGCTAATCGTATTCAACAACACATTAAACGAATTATACACCACGACCAAGTGGGATTCATCCCAGGTATGCAAGGATGGTTCAACATAAGAAAATCAATCAACGTAATACACCATATAAACAGATTGAAGGAAAAAAATCACATGATTATATCTATTGATGCAGAAAAAGCATTTGACAAAATACAGCACCCTTTCCTGATAAAAACACTCCAAATGATTGGAATACAAGGAAATTTTTTGAACATGATAAAGAGTATATATGAAAAACCTAAAGCCAATATTGTTTACAATGGAGAAATCCTAGACTCCTTCCCTCTAAACTCAGGAACAAGACAAGGATGCCCACTGTCGCCGCTCCTATTTAACATTGTCTTAGAAGTACTTGCTCGAGCACTGAGGCAAGAACCAGAAATAAAAGGCATTCAAATTGGAAAGGAAGAAGTCAAAATTTCATTATTTGCAGATGACATGATCCTATACATAGAAAACCCTGAGAGATCTACAACGAAGATTCTAGAACTCATAAATGAGTTTAGTAAAGTCGCAGGTTATAAGATCAATGCGCAAAAATCAGTAGCATTTCTGTACACCAATAATGAGCAAGATCAGGAGGAAATCAAGAAACAAATACCATTCACAATAGTAAATAAAAAAATCAAATACTTAGGAATAAATTTAACTAAAGAGGTAAAGAACTTATACACTGAGAACTATACAAGATTGTTCAAGGAAATCAAAGACCACCTAAATAAATGGAAGACTATTCCTTGTTCATGGATAGGAAGACTGAACATTATTAAGATGTCTATCCTACCAAAATTGATCTACACATTCAATGCAATCCCAATAAAAATCAATGCAGCCTTCTTCAAGGAACTAGAAAAACTAACTATGAAATTTATTTGGAAAGGAAAGAGACCCCGAATAGCCAAAGACATACTGAAAAAGAAAAACGAAATTGGAGGAATCACACTACCTGACTTCAAAACATACTATAAAGCTACGGTGGTGAAAACAGCATGGTATTGGCATAAGGAGAGACATATAGACCAATGGAATCGAATTGAAAGCTCTGATATAGAACCTCACATATACAACCACATAATATTCGATAAAGCCACCAAACCCTCTCAACTGGGAGAGAGTGGCCTATTCAACAAATAGTGTCTGGAGAACTGGATAGCCATATGTAGAAGAATGAAAGAGGATTACCATCTCACACCTTATACAAAGATCAACTCAAGATGGATCAAAGACCTAAATATAAGAGCCAAGACCATAAAAACCTTAGAAAGCAGTGTAGGGAAACATCTACAGGACCTTGTAATAGGTAATGGATTTATGAATATCTCACCAAAAGCACGAACAGCAAAAGAACTAATAGATAAATGGGACTTCCTCAAAATTAAAGCCTTCTGCACCTCAAAGGAGTTTGTCAAGAAAGTAAAAAGGGAGCCCACACAGTGGGAGAAAATATTTGGCAATCATATATCTGATAAGAAACTTATAACTTGCATATATAAAGAACTCCTACATCTTGAAAATAAAAAGATAAACAATCCATTTAAAAAATGGGAAAAAGACTTAAACAGACACTTCTCCGAAGAAGAAATACAAATGGCAAGAAAGCACATGAAAAAATGTTCCAAATCTCTAGCTATCAGGGAAATGCAAATCAAAACCACAATGAGATACCATCTTACACCCATAAGATTGGCAGCTATGAAAAAAACAGAAGAATACAAGTGCTGGAGAGGATGTGAAGGAAGGGGAACACTCATCCACTGCTGGTGGGAATGCAGAAGGATCCAACCATTCTGGAGAACAGTATGGCGGTTTCTCAAAAAACTAGCCATAGATTTGCCATATGACCCAGCAATACCACTGCTGGGAATATACCCAGCAGAACTGAAAACAAGAACACAAACCAATATATGTACACCAATGTTCATAGCAGCATTGTTCACTATTGCCAAAAGTTGGAATCAACCCAAATGCCCATCAACAGACGAGTGGATCAATAAAATGTGGTATATACACACAATGGAATACTACTCGGCTGTAAGAACAAACACACTACAAACACATGTGATAACATGGATGAATCTTGAGAACCTTATGTTGAGTGAAGCAACCCAGACATTGAAGGACAAATACTACATGACCTCAATGATATGAAATAAACAAGCTGCCCTAGATAGCAAGATACTGAACGATAGGCTTGCAGGAAATCGGAGGGTGGAGGAAGGATATGAGCCGATGTCTGCAGGAGTGGAATTTAAGATGAGATGGTGGTAAGTATGAACACAAAGAAGAGATAAAAGGGGGGCAAGGGGTTGCCTTTGCTTGGGGCTTTGCGGGTTTGAGGGTGGCTGGGGAGGGACGGGTGGGTAACGTTGCCCAAAAGTGGGGGGAGGGAGGGGTAGCATACGAACCAGGAGAGGGTCAGGTGTTGGTGGAGAGTAAAATGCCGAGAAAATCATATCAAAATATAATAAAGAGGGTTACCTGTTTAGAATGCTCGGAGGGGAGGGTCTGATGCAGGACGGGCTCCTGGGGAATGTCTAAATGCTCATTCTGCCAGAGTGGGTGACACCATGGGGTAGAAACCCAAGTAGTGAGAGTGGGGGTGGACCCACATCCTGGGGAGGACTAATGCCATCCAATAGAGGGAACTGTATCCCTCGAGAGAAAGGGTGGCTCCCAGGGCATTGGGGCAGTTGAGCAAGTTAGGCCCTGAACACTATTCCATCTATCTCTGGAAGTGGCTCCTCAGGAAACGGAGGTTGGCTATCACTGAGGGCACCAAGGTGGAAGGGAAAATGGACGTTAAATGTGTGGAACCAAAGTAAATGGGGGGTAAGAGAGGAGTTTCTTGAGAGTACACAAGGATGGATATAAAACATGTAATATTACACCATAACATATAGGAGATGACAGACTGATAATGTAAACCATAATGTAAAACATAGGATAACTAAAAATGTAAAGAACTGTGTATCCTAAAGTATGCACCATAATGTAAACACAGATGTCACCTTGTTAGAAAGCTAATGTCTCAGACTCTGTACATCACTTTAAGTAAATATGATATGAATAGGGCGTAAGAGTATCACTGTGGAAGGGAAAAGGTTTTCTGGTGGATGTGTGGGAGTGCTGTATATTATATATATACATTGCTGTGGTCTAGGACTCCTGTGAAGAAAAGCTGAATAATTAGGGGGGGGGGGGAAAAAAAAAAAGAAAAAAAAAAAAAAAAATAGGATGTGGAATTTTTTCAAGTCAACATTCTTTATCTAAGTTCTTTATCTAACTTTATCCAAGTTCTTTATCTATCCTTTAAACTCATCGCTATATGCCATTCCCTAGTAAGGGACCATGACATTATATTGGGCTTCAAATTTCGGGGAGTTCTGGATCACAGAGTGTTTCAACAATGGCAATGGAGGGATACTGGTATGGGATACCAATGACAGGTGATATATGACTGACAGGGAGCGGTACAGAACATATGTCCAGGGTGCATGGCAATGTTTGGATATACTCATAGTGGCAACAATTAAAAACCACAGTAGGGGGGGTACTGGGTTCCTGGCCAGTGGTGCTCTGTCGTGGTCCCTAGGGGAGCAGCGACAGTCTCCCAGGTACAGTGGTGGGGACCGGGAGGGAGTGAGGGTTCAACAGTGAGCCCCTGATACTAATGACTATGCTTGTGAGCTGATAAACCCAAAATAATAACAAGGCCTAGAGCAACTTTGTGCCTGGGAATTTCCTTCTGTCAGCCTTCATGTTACTCAAATGTGGCCAGTCTCGAAGCCAAACTCAGCATGTAAATGCAATGCCTTCCCCCCAGCGTGGGACATGACACCCGGGGATGAGCCTCCCTGGCAACGAGGGACCACTATCAACTACCAACTGATGATGCAACTGGAAAATGACCTTATACGGAAGGTTCAATGCGGATCAGCAGAATATCCATGTCTACATAAAATACCATGACTTTAAAATGCTGTTTGACCTAAAGTAAGGGGGAAATGGAAAGGAGAAATGAGTTTATATGGCTACGAGTTTCTAAAAAAGAGTCTGGAGGCTGGCAGAAGGTTTGCCCTCATGCACAACTGAGCAGAGTCAGAGAGACAGATAAAGCAGATACAACCCCCAGATATTGGTTCCTTTGAGGGCTAAAGAGACCCATGGGAGTTATGGTCATGGCCGATGGGGTTAACTACCAGGGCAGATGGCCCCTCTTTGGAAATGGTGTTTATGTGGGATGAATCTGGACTCAGATGGGATCTCCCTTCATAAGACTTTCATGCTAATGTGCTGGAGGTGCAGTTAATGTTGGGGTTTAAGATATATTTAGGGGATTTGAATCTCTGGACTGACAATGTGATAGCCAGATCCTGAGCCTCAACAGACTCCAGCACCTACAATCTGATTTATTGGACTTACCACACTCAGCTAAGATGGAGGTGAAGAAGGACAACCACCACACCATGGAGCCTAGAGTGATTACAACTGAAAATGGGAGGATTGCATCCAGCATCCAGGTGGAATCTGAGCCTCCTCTTGACATAAAGGTGCAATGGACACAACCAATCCAGTGTCCACATAGAAGAGGTGGCATTGGATTGGGAAAAGTGGACATAATGGACAAAGGGTATGGGGAAAGGCAGGAAGAGATGAGAGGTGGAGGCGTCTTCGGGACATGGAGCTGCCCTGGATGGTGCTTCAGAGGTAATCACCGGACATTGTAAATCCTCACAGGGCCTACATGATGGAATAGAGGAGAGTATGGGCCATGATGTGAACCAATGTATATGAGGTGCAGAGGTGCCCAAAGATGTACTTACCAAATCCAATGGATGTGTCATGATGATGGGAACGAGTGTTGTTGGGGGGGGGGGAGAGGGGGGGTGGGGGGGTGGGGTTGAATGGGACCTCACATATATATTTTTAATGTAATATTATTACAAAGTCAATAAAAAATTAAAAAATTTAAAAAAAAATAAAATAAAAAATAAATAAATAAATAAATAAATAATATGAAATAAAATAAATAGATTAAGTGAATAAGGCCTACAGATAGATTAATGTCCATAGTTACTTTAGGAAATGATCCTGCATTTCAGGAAATACACAGTGAGGTTTTAGAGGATCATGTCTGTAATTTTCAAACAGTTCAGAAAAAAATAATATGTATATAATAAGAATAGAAATTCATTAAGAAAATGTAGTAAAATATTAAAATTTAGGAAACTCAATGAAAAATATAGAATTATTTGTATTATTCTTGCACTATTCTTTTATTACACATCTAAAATTATTTTAAAATATTTTAACTTTCAAAAATATTTAAATGCCACATAATAATTTGGAGATTAGAGCAGAGATACAGAGAACCTGACCCAGGATCAGCTAAAGGGTAGATAAGACCATGCTAGACTGTAAGGTTAGAAATTCAATGATACACAAGGGTAGGGATTGGAAACATGTCTATCCATGTCTGCTTTCTCTCTTATTCATTCCCAGCACCCAAACAGTGCCTTCTACACATGGTATATTCATTAAATTTGCATTAAATAGATGAACCCATATACAAATAACAACCAGCACTAACAGACAAGAGAAAACTAACCAAGCTATTCAGAAATCTGCAGTAGTCATGAAATTCCTGGGAAAATAATTTAAAGATAAAAGGATAATCTATATTTTGAAGTTTTTATACCAGCCTCCACGGGTACAAACATTTCATAGCAAATGTAATTTTCTTGTTTTTTCTAAACCTTACTATGAATATCACTCAAATCCAAGGCAAAATATTTTTTTCAACCTTTTTAAACCTTTGAGACTGTTAAATAATCAATAGTTAAGACTGGTTATTGTCAAGAACCTACTTCTATTATCTACACTGCAAAAAAAAATGCATAGTGTAAAACTATTAAATTTATCTCAAGACAATAAGCTGATCAGTAAAAAATAAACAGTAGATAATTATCCTCCAATAACTAAAACTGGCCTACAGAGCACAAAGTATGGTCTAAGAATTCACTGGAATCCCCAAAACCCTATCAGGGATCCACAAGGCCAAAACAATTTTCATAATAATACTAAGACATTATTTGCCTTTTCCTCAGATTTAACATTTGTGTGGACTGTACAAAACCAAAAGTGGTAAAACTGCTGATGCCTTAAACCAAATCAAAGCACTAGCACCAAACTATATTAATACTCATTGTGTGCTTTTCTGCCACAAAATTGGGGGATTAAGAGGTTGCAGGGTGGGAAAGGAACCAGTTTCACTTAAGGATATCCTTTATAAACAAATAATAAAAATTTTTATACTTGTAAACCTAAATTCTTTCATTTACATTTTATAGTATCTGTATTAAAACAGAAGTATGCATAAAGCATTTCTTCATGCATATTGAAGTATAATGTTTGTCAAGAAAAAGTACTTGGGGAGAAATAAAATAAATCTTAAAAAAAGAAAAAGAAAAAGCACTTAGTTTTGATGCAACTAAACCTCTTTCATGGAATACTATTTTCACTTCAAAGAACTACAGATGTCCAGACTTAAGTATGTGGCTAATATATTCTCAAAAACGAACAAACTAAACTTATGGAGTCATAATTGCCAATGATAAAAATGCAAGCTTTTTTTTTAAACATTTATTTATTTATTTATTTCTCTTCCCTTCCCCCGCCCCCCACCCCGCTTGTCTGTTTTCTTTGTCTATTTGCTGTGTCTTCTTTGTCCACTTCTGTTGCTGTCAGCACCACGGGAATCTATGTTTCTTTTTATTGCATCATCTTGTTGTGTCAGCTCTCCGTGTGTGTGGCACCATTCCTGGGCAGGCTGCACTTTCTTTCGCACTGGGCGGCTCTCCTTACAGGGCACACTCCTTGCACGTGGGGCTCCCTT
The DNA here is from genome assembly GCF_030445035.2 of Dasypus novemcinctus. NCBI lineage: Eukaryota > Metazoa > Chordata > Mammalia > Cingulata > Dasypodidae > Dasypus > Dasypus novemcinctus. Next base: position 44,834,677 of record NC_080675.1, read on the forward strand.
ATGCGGGGGACACCCTGCATAGCACAGCACTCCTTGCGCGCATCAGCGCTGCGCATGGGCCAGCTCCACACGGGTCAAGGAGGCCCGGGGTTTGAACCGCAGACCTCCCATTTGGTAGACAGATGCCCTAACCACTGGGCCAAGTCCACCGCCTCAATTGCTTTTTAAGAAAACATGTTTTTGCCACCATTGAAAGTAACAACTCCCTTTTGGTACAATCCATAGTATTATTTTTTGAACTGTGTAAGGAATCATGTAAACATTTGGAAGGTCTCCATAACTGAGTGAACCTATATTTTCCAAATTACCTAAGCTTAATGTTACAAAATCACGTATGGAGAAAAGATCCATTCAAAGTGCATGGGGAGCAGATGTAGCTCCAGAGTTAAGCACCTGCTTCCAGCAGCGGACTTGGCCCAGTGGTTAGGGCATCCGTCTACCACATGGGAGGTCTGCAGTTCAAACCCCGGGCCTCCTTGACCCGTGTGGAGCTGGCCGATGCGCAGCGCTGATGTGCGCAAGGAGTGCCCTGCCACGCAGGGGTGTCCCCACGTAGGGGAGCCGCACGCGCAAGGAGTGCGCCCCGTAAGGAGAGCCACCCAGAGCAAGAGAAAGTGTAGCCTGCCCAGGAATGGCACCGCACACATGGAGAGCTGACACAAGATGACTCAACAAAAAGAGACATAGATTCCTGTGCAGCTAACAACAGAAGCGGACAAAGATGCAGCAAATGGACACAGAGAACAGACAACTGGGGTGGGGGGAAGGGGAGAGAAATAAATAATAAATAAGCACCTGCTTCCCATGTATGAGGTCCTCATGGATTCAATGCCCAGTATCTCCTTAAAAAACAAAAAAACAAAGTGAATGACATAGCACTGGATTTTAGTGTAAAAGAGTAAAAGGTTCACTGACAGAATTTCAGATTTCACAATTTAACCAACTAATATTTGTCAACTTTTGGTATAGTATCAAATAACTATTCGAATATGTCTCCCTCTTTTAACTACATGTGTGAAACCAAATTTTCTTCATATACTTCAACTAAGCATATTGTAATATATTGAAAGCAGAAGCAGATATAAAAATCTAACTGGCCTCTATTAAGCCAGACATTAGAGACTTACAAAAATGTAAAACAATGCTAGTCAATAATACATTAATATTTTTTGTTTTGAAAATTATTTGATCTTTGTTGTTTCGTTGTTGTTGCTTTTTTCAGGAGGTACCAGGGATTGAAACCACATGTGAGGCAAGCACTCAACAACTGAGCTACATCCACTCCCCAGTGAGAGTTAGGTTTTTCATTTGTTTGTAGGCGATGCTGAGGATTGAACCTGGGCCCTCGTACAAGGGAAGCAGGTGCTCAACCACTTGAGTTACATCCACTCCTGTTTTAAACGTTACTTACATAAATATGTAATGTTTCATTACTGTTATCTTTAAATGAATTAACAATTCAGTTTTAATTTCTTAGTTTTAGTTTCTGTTATGATGAATGTTGATCTATAAAGCCCCCTCAAAAAAAAAGTTTCTTGTGGTTCCTCAATAATTTATAAGACTGTAAAGGGGTCTTAAGAACAAAAGTTTGAAAAACATTGCTATAGAACAGATTTCTGATGTCAGAAAACTTCTCCTAACCTCTATAGAATAAGAAATATTAAAAATTGACTATTATAATCAGCACAGTTCCCATTCAATTCCAAATAAGTAAAACAAAGGTTAGCAAAGATAAAACTAACTAAACACTGCAATTTACCTTTAAAACATTATTTTCTCTCAGCAAATGATCAAATATGTTTTTTCCAATATTACAGAAAGAAATATTTCCTCATTGTGAATTTCTCTCTTCCTAGTATATAATTTATGTTGAAATGCTCAATGGCTTTCAATGAAATGGAATATGTTTAAAAGCTCGCAGAAGAAAATTTTCAGTTCTCCCTACTTAAACTGGCATTTAATGCATAATGTATGTCTAATTAATACCACTGAGAACAGAAACAATTCTAACATTCAAAATCATTTACTTCACAGCTGTAAAAATCAAATCTAGATAAATTAAGACAAGTAAACAAAGTTTATCAGATTTTCAAAATAAGAAGCAACTATGTAAATATAATCCCATTAATATTTTTTTTAATCTAACACTACTTATTTTATATTGATGATAAAATTATTACCTTCCAGTAAGGTTACACTGACCCCTCCATTTAAAAAAAGTGAATAAACTTGGAAGTGTTAAGGGAAAATGTAAAGTACTGTCTATCATGAGATGAAAAAGAAATAATGAGATTGTTTACATCCTTCTTTATAGTTTGGAAGACTTCTTATCATTTCATACCAGCAGACATTGTTAATAATATGCAGAAGTCACTGGTTGCCAATTTATGACAGAGTCCACAAGAGATTCATGGGCCATATATAGTAATTGGACCTAATACTAATAGGCAACAGTTATTGAGCATTTATTATGTGCAAGGCATTGTTCTTTTTTCCTTTTGAAAAATAAGACCTGAAATTAATATTGTAAAAAGTTAACATGTGCTTAATTTTAGGGGTGGGTAGATAGATACCTACTATATTATTTTCTGTATGTTTGAATATTTCACAGGTTAAAAAAGAATTTTAAGACGCCATCTTGGTAGAAATATCAGAAAGGGTGAGGAGAAGGGGACTAAGAAAGGTAGCCTCAATATGAAGTATAAATTATCACCAATTCACAACTTAACCCCAGTCTCCTAAATATACTCCTTGATGATTACGAACAAGTAAAATATCAAACATTTCATGCTTGGCCCCTGTGATGGTTAGGTTAACATGTCAACTCAGCCAGGTAATTGTGCCCAGTTGTTTCATCAAGCAAAAGCACTGGGCTAATTGTAATACAAGGGCATTTATGGACTTTTGTCATCAGTGAACTTACTGCATAGATGGCTGATTACATCTACAATCAACCAAGGAGATTGCCATCAGCAATGACTGACGTTTTATCCAATCAGTTGAATGCCTTAAAAGGGAAAATGGTTTCAGCATTCAGAATTTCCCAGCTTGCCTTTGCACAGCCAATGTCTCCCAGGAACTCATAACGGACCTTCAGGGTCCTTTCATCCTGCCTATGGAATATGGACTTGTGCATCTGCACAGTCAAGTGAGAGAATTTTATAAAATCTCATTCTATTTACCGATATTCCCTGTTGATTCTGCTTCCCTTGAGTACCCTGACTAATACAGTTTGGTACCAGGAATGGTTCTTGAGGAACCAAATCTTAAACATGGGATGTCTAAGGTGGTTCTGAAAGTTTTGCAATTGGCTCTCTACTCTAACTGGACTAAACGATACTAATAACTTCCTTTCCATTAATGAAGAGGTAACTGACAGTCCATGGAATGAGTTGGCAAAGAAGATACGTAAAATGTCATCATTCAGTTCCCCTACTTCCACACTTATAAGAGGCAAGGATCTGGGTGAGAGTGTTTTCAACATGTTAACAGTTTTGTGGAGTCAAAAGTTAACAGCGATGCTGGCTGGCTCCTCTTAGATACTCTGGATAAATTACAAAAGGAAGGGATAAGCTAAAGACTTCAAATTTGCAACTTAAAAGCCCCGTGAATGATGTGAAATTGTCTACACAAGCTCTGAAAGAAAATCTTGCTTCCTATAGGACAGGCTTGAGATCTCTGATAATCAGAATCAGACTTTCACTGTACTGAGTAGCAGAGTTACAAAGGAAACTAAAATCTCAACCTCACAGGGTATTTGCTGTTAAAGTGAAGGCACTGACCGAAAAGGAGTGGAACCCTGAGGACTGGGATGGAGACATATGGGATGATGATGATATCGGTGGGGACAGTGGAATCCTAAATTCTGCTAAGCCTTACCAGATAAGCCTGTAATGGCCTGCCCTGTGGAAACCACACCTTGTCAACCTAGTATCACCCAGACTCCAGCCTGCCCCAGGGAGTCCAGACTCTTTCCAGAACTGAGGAGGTACCAGCCAATCTAAAATCTGTACTGCCCATCCTCTGGCCTGCCCCTGGGAGTATGGTCCTCCTCCCAGCCCTGAGGAAGGTACTAGCCAAACTCAAGCAAGCAGTGCCCAACCTCCACCCTGCCCTGAGGAATTTGCCTTCCAACCCCTGCCGGAAGAGATTAATCCTGTTTTACCAGTTGAAAAGGCAAAGGAATGCCCTGAGGTCAGTAGCTTCTAAGACATTTCTAATCCTTCTCCCTACCTACCCCCACCAACCCTCTTCTCTTCAAGACTTATTACTAGACTAAAATCACGACAAGCCCCCAAAGTCAAAATACAAAGTATAACCCATGAGAAAGTATGCTACACTCTAAAAGAACTGTTTTCCAACCTATATAGACAGAAATCAGGGGAATATGTGTGGGAATGAATACTAAGGGTATGGGATAATGGTGGAAAGAATATAAAGTTGGATCAGGCTGAATTTATTGATATGGCTGCACTAAGCAGAAATTCTGGATTCAGTGCTGTGGATCGAGGGCTTAGAAAGGGCTCTAACAGCTTGTTCTGGTGGCTGACTAAAACATGGACCAAAAGATGGCCTAACATGTCTGAGGTTGAGATGTCCAATTTGCCCTGGTATATTGTAGAAAAGGGAATTCAAAGTCTTAGAGAGATTGGAATTCTAGAATGGATTTACCATTTGAGAGCTGTCCACCCACCCCAGGAATGTCCAGAGAACACACCTTTAACCAGGACTGTGAGGAATAAATTTCTAAGACTAACTCCATCTTCCCTGAAGAGCTCTGTGGTTGCTCTTCACAGTACTCCAGATATTACTGTAGGGAGGGCTGTGATGGAGTTAGAATCCTTAAACATTATAGGGATGATTGGGTCTCAAAGTCAAGTATTGGCAGTTAATGGCCAAAAACAGAGTGGGCATGTCTACTGCAATGTAAGGCAGACTAAAAGCAGCAATCAAAATAGTCTGAGTCTCACAGAGTTATGGCATTGGTAATAGATCATGGGGTACCTAGAAATGAAATAAATGGGCAGTCTACTAAACTCGTTTTGGACTGTATAAGCAGAAGGTTCTACATTGAGTGAAAAAAACACTAACTTGATTTACAGACAAAGAGAATCACGGCCCCTTAATTAATTCTCCAACTTCAGAGAGTTTACAGACCCAGAGTCCCTTGAATGAGGAGAAGGCCAGGTACCCTTGGGTAAGGATCCTTTTAAACTGCCAAAAATGTACACTATTACTACCTCTCCCAGCTTTCCCCAAGGAGACCTACAGCCTTTTACCAGAGTAACTAAGCATTGGGAAAAGGAAATGATCAAACATTTTGGGGGGTATTAGACACTGGCTCAGAAATGACATTAATTTCAGGAGACCCAAAACATCACTGTGGTCCACCACAGTCAGAGTAGGGACTTAATAGGGGCCAGGTGATTGACAGAGTTTTAGCTGAGGTCCATCTCACAGTGGACCCAGTGGGTTCTGGGACCCATTCTGGGGTTATTTTTCCAGTTCCAGAATGCATAATTGCAATAGATATACTTAGTAACTGGCAGAATGCCCATACTGGATCCCTGACTTGTGGAGTGAGGGCTATGATGGTAGGAAAGGTAAAGTGGAAGCCACTAGAACTACAACTGCCTAGCAAAATATTAAATCAAAGGATATACCAGATTCCTGGAAGGATTGCAGAAATTAGTGCCACCATCAAGGATATGAAGGATGCAGAGGTGGTGATCCCCACAACATCCCCATTCAACTCTCCTATTTGGCCTGTGCAGATAACAGATGAATCCTGGAGGATAACAGTAGATTACCATAAACTTAACCAGTGATGACTCCAATCACAGCTGTTGTTCCAGATGTGGAATCATTTCTTAAGCAAATCAACACATCCCCTGGTACGTTATATACAGCTACTGATATGGAAAACGCTTTTTTTCTCAATTGCCATTAGTAAGGACCACCAGAAACAGTTTGCTTTCAGCTGGCAAAGCCAGCAATATACCTTCACTGTTCTGTCTCAAGGGTATATCAACTCTCCAACCCTGTGTCATAATGTTGTCTGCAGGGAACTTGATCATCTCTCCCTCCACAAGACATCACACTGGTCCATTATACTGATGATATCACGTTGATGGACCTGGAGAACATGAAGAAGCAAAGACTCTAGACTTATTGGTAAGGCATTGTCATGAGAGAAGATGGGAAATAAATTCAACAAAAACGCAGGGGCCTTTTACCTCAGTGAAATTTCTAGGTGTACCGTGGTGTGGGACATGTCAAGATATCCCATGCGCAGTGCTGATGCGTGCAAGGAGTGCCGTGCTACACAGGGGTGTCCCCCGCGTAGGGGAGCCCCACACGCAAGGAGTGCACCCATAAGGAGAGCCGCCCAGCGCGAAGGAGGGAGCAGCCTGCCGAGGAATGGCGCCGCCCACACTTCCCGTGCCGCTGACGACAACAGAAGCGGACAAAGAAACAAGACGCAGCAAATAGACACAGAAAAAAGACAACCGGGGGAGGGGAGGGGAATTAAATAAATAAAAATAAATCTTTAAAAAAAAAAAAAAGATATCCCTTCTAAAGTGAAGGGTAAGCTGTTGCATGTGGCCCCTCCTACAATCTAAAAAGAGGCGCAATGCTTACTTGGTCTTTTTGGAATTTGGAGCCAACACATTCTATATTTGGATATCGTACTCCAGCCCATTTACCAAGTGACCAGAAAAGTTGCTAGTTTTGATTGGGGACAGGAACAAGAGGAGGCTCTGTGACAGATCCAGGCGGCTATACAAGCTGCACTACCACTTGGGCCATACGATGCAGCAGATCCAGTGGTGCTGGAAGTTTCTGTGGCAAATAGAGATGCTGTCTAGAGACACTGGCAGGCCCCTACAGGAGAATCACAATGCAGACCCTTAGGATTTTGGAACAAAGCCCTGCTATCCTTGGCAGACCACTATTCTCCTTTTAAGAAACAGTTTTTGGCCTGCTACTGGGTCTTAGTAGACAGAGTGCTTAACCATGAGCCATCAAGTAACCATGAGACTTGAGTTGGCTATCTTGAGCTGGGTATCGTCTGACCCACCAAACCATAAAGATGGGCATACAAAGCAGCACTCCATCATAAAGTGGAAGTGGTATATACAAGATAGGGCTTAAGTGGGTCCTGAAGGCACAAGTAAGTTACATGAGGAAGTACCACAAATGCTCATGGTCACCACCCCTGCCATGTAACCTTTTCTTTCCCAGCCAAAAGCTGTGGTTTCTGGGTTAGTCCCTTACAATCAGTTGACTGAGGAAGAGAAAACTCAAGCCTGGTTTACAGATGGTTCTGCACAATATGCCAAGTACTACCCAAAAGTGGACAGCAACAGCAGCACAGCCCTTTTCTGGGACATCCTTGAGGGACAGTGGAGGGGAGGGGGCAAATCCTTCCAATGGGCAGAACTTCAAGCACTGCACCTGGTTGTTCATTTTGCTTGGAAGAAGAAATGGCCAGAGGTGTATCTGTACACTGATTCATGGGCTGTTGTCAATGGTTTGGAAGGATGGTTAGGGACTTGAAAGGAACATGATTGGAAAATTGGTGACAAAGAGATCTGGGGAAGAGTTACATAATCTTCAGGAGTGAAAGTTTGGATCACCCCACCAGGCAAAGAACCATGGTCAGCTGAGGTGCTTGCTGAGGGTAACGGGAACATGGAATGGGTAGTGGAAGAAGGTAATGATAAGCTTCAACCATGTGACCAGTTACAGAAATGAGGACTATAATAGTCATGAATCTTTCTTTCTTGTTTTGTTTTGATTATTACTGTATATGTACATAAAACAAGTATTTTTGTTTTCTTCCCTAAACCTTTCCCTTTTCATATAACAAGTTTTATTAGTTTCATGTCATAATATTTAAGGATTCAAGTTTAAGAGGGAATATTACCAAAGGACTTACACCCTACTGTGTAGGGAATTAATGCATTTCTAGTTGTACGCAGGAGGGCTGAATATTGTTAGGCAGAAATATATATATACATGCATGTCTGTTATTATTTTTACTTAGAGACTAAGCAAGGTTTAAGGTAATGTATATGGTTGTTAAGTTGACAAGGGGTGAACTGTGATGGTTAAGCTAATGTGTCAACTCAACCAGGTAATTGTGCCCAGTTGTTTGGTCATGCAAGGATAATTACAAGGATAATTATGGACGTTAGTCATCAGTGAATTTATTGCATAGATGGCTGAATACATCTACAAATCAACCGGGGAGAATGCCATCAGCAATGAGTAATGTTTTATCCAATCAGATGAATGCCTTAAAATAGGAAGTAGTTTCAGCATTCAGAAAGAATTTGTCAGCTAGTCTTTTGACAGCCAATATCTCCCAGGTACTCATAAAGGACCTTCATAGGACTTTCACTCGAGTCCCTGGTTTGCAACCCACCTGCAGAATCTGGACTTGTGTATCCCCCCAATCACATGAGAGAATTTTATAAAATTTCATACTAAATTTACCGATATCGCCTATTGATTCTTTTTCACTAGAGAACCCTTAATACAGCCCCTGGCAAACAATGTGGCCCTCAAATGTAAATACAGGCAGGACACCATATATAAACAGCCTGTTCCAAACCTATTCAGAATTTAGAATGCACTTCCCCATAAAACAATGTTGTAAATGGTAATTCGAGTCCCAGGTCACACATTTAAGTACTAAATAATAATTTATCAACTATACCCAGCTATCATTTATAAATATAGAGAAATATAACATGTGTGTATATGTGTATATGTGTGCCTGTGTATTCATATTGAATTTCATATTCTAAGAATTCATCTGCCTTCCAGTTTGACAGTGAGAGGTAAGATCTCTGTGGCACCCTGCAAGGTGGTACAGCCTCAGCAGCAGATCAAAGGAAACAGTGCCCACTGGAGAATCTGTACAATCACGTAAGAGATGGCATTCCTTTACACAGGAATCACTTTCTTCCCAAGTAATTTAAAGTGAGTAAAGGACAAACTCTAGAGAAGCTTGATAAATAAAGAGAATCAAAGCACGACTAAATTACAGTATCTACGGATACTCATTTGGGGAATGAAATTATCAAGAAATGGATTACCAAAAATATTAAGATAACGTTACTGGGATGAGAGACAGTTATGACAGGGATAAGGTACATGAAGAGCTTCTAGGATGACTGGCAACGTTCTATTTCTTGCCCTGGGTAATAGTTATAACTGTATTTGCCTTATAATACACTAAACACATTTTTGGGTATGGTTTTCTGTGTCTGTGCTTTATATTACAACAAAAAGAAAAAAGAACTTAAGTGTCTGACAGTTCAAATTCCAGTTCTATCATATTCTTGTTGTATACTCTTGGGCAAGACATCTATCAATAATACCTCTATGATTCAGTTTCCTCCTCTGTAAAATAGGGAAATACTACTTATACCATAATTATGAGCATAAAGTTAAAATGATAAAGTGTCCACTGAACAGTAATATTTCAATAAATAATAATTACAGCTATCACCTATTCAAATATGTGAACTTATACTAGATGAGCACCCAAATTCTTTGCACAGAATAACTATAGTGCTAATTCTTGTAATAGAAAAGGTTTTCTATCAGTCTTTTTCATATAAACCTTGAAAGTTAAAAATAAACAAACAAAAAACTGATCAGACAATACTTATATAAGTTTATTTCACCAGTAGTTAAACCAAATGCCTTATAAAGCAAACATATTCAATCTGTGTGTTTACTTTTATTTTTTAAATTAACATAAAGTAAAACTGACTTGGGGGAGGCTAAAGTATACAGTTCTACACAACACACATATAAAATTGTACAACCACCATCATAATCAAAATACAGAACAACACTATCACCCCAAAAAACTCCCTCATGCTATCTCTCTACTGTCACACTCTCCCCGGGCCCAAAACTCCTGGCAACCGGTCATCTGTTCTCCATCACTAAGTTTTGTATTTTAAGAATGTCATAGAAATGGAATCATAAGACTGGCTTCTTCCAACAAGTATCACGCCTCTGCAATTTATCCAAGTTGTTGCATGTATTAACAGTTCATTCTTTTTAATTTCTGAGTAGCTGTTCATTGTATGGACGTACCACAGTTTATCTATTCATACACTGGCATTTAGGTCGTTTCCAGTTTCCATGATTATGAAAAGAGTTGCTATAAACATTCATGTACACATTTTTGGAAGATAAATTTTCTTTTCTCTTGGGTAAATATGCTGAGTCATATATTAAGAACGTGTTTTACTTTATAAGAAACATTGTTTTCCAGAGTAGCTATACCATTTTGCACTCCCATAAGTAATGTATAAGAGTTCCAGTTGCTCCACATCCTTGCCAGAGTGGTATTATTGTAGTTTGTGTTTTTTCTTGTTTTGACATTCTATTAGGTACGGTGGAATTTCCTCAGGGTTTTAGTTAGCATTTCCCTAATGACTAATGATGTTGAGATAATCCGTTTTTTAATAGAAATATTACATTTAATTCTGTTTGTTAAATGACCACATTTACTATGTTAGCACTAAACCTCTTAATAGAATGAAATAGTTTTATATACCAAATTAAGCCTGATGCTTTTCAGAATAATTTACCACTCAAAATTTCAAATTGGCTTCAAAAGCACTAATAGAAAGGTTATGCAACTGTTTTCAATTCACTGGGTATAAAATATAAATTCTACCTGTATTAAATTGATATTTTTTGTACCTTTTTAGTTAAAAATTATTATTAAGAAAATTAAATACCCTTTTTTTTCAAGTTCCTTCTCACCTTTCCAGAAGTTCTTCCACAACATAAGCTAACTGTAACTTCTCAAGCAACAAAACATTTAGTGGAGTGCTTATTTTGTGTTAAGCACTATGTTAGACCTTAAGTGTAAAAATATTGGCAAGTCAAATGACCCTGCCCTCAAAGCAGTTTATATTTGGTAGGGAGACAAGGATTATTACTGCTAATGAGACACAGATAAAATAGAGGGAAAGAAGTTCCTTTTTAAAAATTAACTCCTTTCTCATTTTTTCATAGACTATTTTTTAGAAAGTTTTAGACTTACAGAAAAACTTAGGAAATAATACAGAGTTCCCACATGACACCCCCTGCCCCGACACCCACAACTAGGTTTCCTTATTATTAACATCTTACATTAGTAGGATATATTTGCTATAATTAATGAACCAAGAGTGACACATTATTATTAACTAATGCCCAAAGTCCATTCAGATTTCCTTAGTTTTTAACCTAATGTCCTTTTCCTGTTTGTTCCAGGATACCACATTACATTTTGCTGTTATGTCTCTTTAGGCTCCTCTTCTCTCTGACAGTTTCTCAGACTTTACTTGTTTTAACGACTTGATAGTCTTGAGGAGCACTGGTCAGATACTGTAGGACACCCCTCTATATTGAATTCATTTTTAAACTTAAAAAGTTTTACTCATTAAACAAATATTGTGATCCAAGGTTGATTCAAATTTTTTAATTATTAATAAACATTGGATATTTTTCTTCAAATATATAAAAATAGAAAATTATCACTATTCTAAGTTACAGTACTATAAACTAGTTAAATTGATATCTATCTTGCAACAATCTTGATCTCCCCTAAATCTGCAACCAAATTATATACCATGTCTCCATATATCAAGTAAGGAAAGGAATTAAATTCCAAAAATTATCAAGAAAATGAGTTATTTGTCTATTTTCCCTGTTAAAAAAAAAAAATCTCATCACTTATCCTAGGTATCATCAATAAAGAATTTCCTATCTTCACAAAAACAGAATACACCCAAAAAGTTAACTACTAAAAGACTCATGCAAAATTCATTTCTTTCTGTGTATCACACATTTATTTATTTTTCTCCTCTTTTATATAAGTAGAAGATATAGTTTTGATTATATTATAAAACGTAGTACTAGTTCTGCTACCTACAGTTTAAAGTAATTGCTTCAAATTTCCACAGTCCTAAATTGTTGCACAGCAAGAAAGTTTCTCCTCAATTTACAGGAAATAAGATAATTAGACTACAGTTTTCCCCTAATTCATGCTATGGAACCTCACTTGTTTTCTTTATTGTTTCTTCATCGGCCCTAAAAAAACTTCTTACTAATCCTTGTTACTTATGGACAAATCACAGAACTCATAAAATTGATGAGCTAAAAAAAAAAAAAAAGACCTTAACTAACTAGAGAGGGATTCTGAATGGATGCATCCTAACACTTATTTGGACAATTCACGTAGGACACAGAAGCCACTTCCTGCACCTCCTGGGCAAGCTTGGAAAAGTAGGTTGTATCAAGGGAAAATAATACAAATTGAATGTGTTGTACAAAGTGGTATCTATTACAAATCAAACTAAATTCCAACAGAACAGAACCATTAAGATAAAACTTTATTTCTTCAACAAGTCAATGGTATGAGAAAACAAGAGGGAAGGGGATTATTCTACTAACAGAAACAATTCATATGGAAAGGCAAAGGAACTAGAATAGCTAAATCAATTTTGTAAAAGAAGAATAATGTGAGAGGAAACCATCTACCTAATTTCAAGACTGATTATACAGCTATGGTACCAGCACAAGAACAGAGAACATAGATCAATAGAACAAATAAAGAAACCAGAAATAAACCCACACAAATATGCTCAACTGATTTTTGACAAAGATGAAAAGCAATCAAAGGATGAAATACATCATTTTGAAAAACTGGTGCAGGAACAATTGAATATCCACAGATGAAAAAAAAGAACCTCAACCTATATGTCGAACTTTATACAAAAATTAGCTCAAAATGGATCACAGACTTAAATGGAAAATGGAAAGCTATAAAACTTTTAGAAAACAAATAGGAGAGAACATCTTCAGGATGTAGGGCTAAGTGAAGAGTTCTCAGACTTGACACCAAAAGCAAAATCCATTTAAAAAATTGGTAAGTCAACTTCATCAATATTAAAACTTTGCTACGAAGAGGCAAGCTACAGAATGAGAGAAAACATTTGTAAATCACATATTCAACAATGGAATAGCATGAAGAACATATACAGAATTCTCAAACTCCACAGCAAAGAAGTAAAAAATCCCGTTAGAAAATGGGCAAAAGACATAAAGGGACATTTCAGAGAAGAGGAAACGTGGATGGCAAATAAGCATATGAAAACATGTTCAATAAAATCAGCCACTAGGGAAAGCAAATTAAAACTACAATAAGATATCATTACACACAGAATGGCTAAAATAGGAAACAGTGCTAACACCAAATACTTGCAAGGATGCAGAAAAACTGTATCACTCATTCTACTGCTGTTGGAAATGCAAAATGGTATGGCCACTCTGCAAAACAGTAGGAAATGAAAATAGTACAGCCACATAATCGTCAATGCAACTACCATTTGACCCAGCTACACTCCTGAGCATTTATCCCAAAGAAAAAACTTACGTTCACACAAAAACCTTCAAAGAGCCCTAGGAGAAGATCCTGGCATCCTCGCTGGCCCCTCCAGCAAGCCATTCCCCAGGGCAGTGTAGCACCAGGTCTTACCTCCCTTTGTGGGTCCATGGCCTAAGTCCAGCTGGGAAAGACAGACTTGAGAAACTCCTCTCCAGCTCACCCCCTCCCAAAAATGTGCCCTCCAGGCAAAAGCAGCTTGAAACAGTGAAGGCCAGAATAGAAACAATCAGGCAGCCTTGGCCCAAGGCTTACCTGTTTTAAGTCCTGGGGTAGACCCCACTAGGGAGGAGGGTCATTTCCTAGAAAGGAGAGGGGGGATTCAAATTCCAGAAACAGAGGAAATCCTAGGGCTACTAGCAAGCACAAGCCAATAACAAGGCACAGGCCCAAAACAAGACAGGGAGGATCCTGCACTGAGCATTTGCCTTCTGAGAACCTTCCTGATAGGAGAGCTGAACTCTGAAGGAGAGTACAAGCCAACACAAAGCCAATTTGCAAAGACTGTGCAAAATTTTTGTTTCATTTTGTTTTATTTTCGCATTGGTTTGCTTGGTTTTGTTGGCTCGTGGCACTCAAAGAAATTTCTATCATATCACTAGCTGGATATGATAAACTCAAGAAGCAGATAAGCTCAGGGATTAAATCCCAGTGTTAACATTTTAAAATATTAAACTATATAGTATGTAACAAAAGATTACAAGACAAACAAAGAAACAGGAAATGATGGTCCATCAGAGGAAGAGGATGAAAATACAGACCACATCAACAAAGACAAGATTGTGGACATACCTGAAAAAAATTTTTTTTTAAATATTCAACACACTCAAGGAGATAAAGGAAAATACAGGGGAAAAAAATTTAAAGGATATTAGGGGAAAAATGAACAAACATATGAGAATCTCAATAAAGAGAAAGAAATTTTAAAAAAGAACCAAACAGAGCAAAAGGAGTTGAAGACCACAAGAAATGAAAAGAAAAATTCCCAGGAAGGTTTCAGCAGCAGATCTGAGGTGGAAGAAAAAAGAATCAGTGACCTGAAGACAAGACAATTGAAATGATTCAGGCTAATGACCAGAAAGGAAAAAGAATTATAAAAAAGCAAATAGCCTAAAGACCTGTGGGACACCACCAAGCATACCAATATACACATTTTGGGACTCCCAGAGGGAGAAGAAGGCAAGAAGGAAGTAAAAGGAATAGTCACATAATGACATAAAATTTCCCAAACTTAACAAAAGATATGAATATGTACATCCAAGAAGCCCATCAAACACCAAACAGGATAAACTCGAAGAAAAAAAAAGTCCCACCATATACCAACCAAACTGTTGAACGCAAAGGAGGAGGGCAATTTGAAAGCTACAAGAGAAAAGCAATGTTTTAGGTACAAGAGAGTCCCATTTATAGTGAGGGCCCATTTCTCATCATAAACTTTATGCAGACAAGAAAGCAAGCCCATTCAATTGCGAAAAAATAGTCTCTTCAAATAGTCTCGTAAAGAAACAGTGCCAGGAAAACTGGATGCTCCTGTAAAAGAATGAAGGTGGGTCCCTATCTCACACCATTTACAAAAATCAACCCAAAATGGATCAAAAAACTAAATATAGGAGCCAAAACCACAAAACTCCTACAAGAAAATAAAGAGAAGCATGTTCAAGACTTTGTGCTAGGCAATCGTTTCTTAGATTTCACTCCCAAAGCACAAGCAACAAAACAAAGAAACAGATAAACAGGACCTCATCAAAATTTAAAACTTTCATGTATCAAAGGATTTTATCAAGAAAGTAACAGGGCGGCGGACTTGGCCCAGTGGATAGGGCGTCCATCTACCACATGGGAGGTCTGCGGTTCAAACCCCGGGCCTCCTTGACCCGTGTGGAGCTGGCCCATGCGCAGTGCTGATGAGTGCAGGGAGTGCCGTGCCACGCGAAAGAAAGTGCAGCCTCCCCAGGAATGGCGCCGCCCACACGGACACAACAAGATGACGCAACAAAAAGAAACACAGATTCCTGTGCCACTGACAACAGAAGCGGACAAAAAAGATGCAGAAAATAGACACAGAGAACCGAACAACAGAAGGGGGGAGGGGGGAGAGAGAGAGAGAAAGAAAAATTTTAAAAAAAGAAAGTAACAACCTATACAATGGAAGAAAATGTGTGAAAGCCATATATATAAGGGATTAATATCCAGAAATATATCAAGAAATCCTATAACTCAACAACAAAAAGACAAACAACCCAATTAAAAAATGGGCAAAAGACTCGAGCAGACATCTCTCCAAAGAACATATACAAATGGTCAAAGACATGAAAAGAAGGCCAATGTCATTATCCATTAAGGAAATGCAAATGAAAACCCCAAAGAATACCATTTCACACCCACAAGAATGGCTACTATTAAACAGAAAATTACAAGTATTGGAGAGAATGTGGAGAAACAGGAATACTTATTCATTGTTGGTGGAAATGTAAAATGGTATAGATGGAAGCTGCCATGGAAGACAGTTTGGAGATTCTCCAAAAACCTAAGTATAGAATTATCTTATGTCCCAGCAATCCCACTTCCAGGTATATACCCAAAAGAATTGTAACCAGGGGCTTAAGCACTATTTATACACTAGTGTTCATAGTGGCATTATTCACAATTGCCAAAAGATGGAAGCAACCCAAGTGTCCATCAATTGATGAGTGGATAAACAAAATGCAGTCGAGATGATAGAGTATTATTCAGCCATAAAAAGGAATGACATTCTGGGAAGCAGATGTGCCTCAAGCCAGATTCAAACTCCAGCCCCAGAACAAAAAAAAAAGGGGGGGGGGGCGGGGGCTGAATGACATTCTGATACATGTGACAATATACACGAACTTTAAGATCATGTTGAGTGAGTGAAATAAGTAAGATATAAAAGGACAAATATCATATGATCTCATTGATACAAAATAATTAGAATAAACAAATTCATTGAGCCAGACACTAGAATATAGGCTACAGGGGCCAGGATGGGAGTAGAGAGTGGGGGGTTAATGCTTAAGCTGTACAGAGTTTCTATTTAGGATGATAGAAATTTTATGGTGATGGACAGTAGTGATGGTGCCACAATACTGTGAACTTAATTAACAACTCTAAAATATATTTATGGATGGGGAAACGGGGAAATCTTAAATTCTATATGTTACTTGAATAAAAATTTTTTTTAAATCATAGTAGTTATCTATATACAACACAGTGAAGGAATGTAAACCATGGACTATAGTTAATAACACAATTATAAAAATGTTATTTCATCAATTGTAACAAATAAACCACACTAATGCAAGGTTTTAATAAAATGAGAGCTCTGTATTTTAGGCAAGAGTTTTCTGTAAACCTACAACTTCTCTAATTCACAGTTTAATAACTGAATGGATCTGGTGGGAAATTCAAAGATGTCTCAGATTTCAAGTCTGGGCAATGAGATAAGCCAATAACAGAGAAAGAAAAGTTAGAAGAGGAAACATTTTAGGAGAAAGAAAATGAATTCAGATCTGGACATATTGAGCTTGATGCCATGACAACAAGGGAGAGATCTCTAGCTAAAAAGTGAAGTTCGGGCACTTAAGAGTATGGGAATAATCTAAAGGAAATACTTACTGAAACCAAAGAAACAGTTAACATTTCAAAGAAAAGAATTTAGGAAAAGAAAAATATATAAGGCAAATAACATGAGGAAAAAGTTGACCTCGTGAATGAGAAGATAGATAGCTAGAATCTAAAGGAGAACCAAGAGAATTAAACCATTATAAGGACAAGGGAGGAGGAAAAGGAGTTCCCAGTATCAATTCTGAGGAATTAAAACTGAGAAATATCCACATTTGGCAATTTAGAAGGTCACTGATAACAGCAGAGAGAACAGTTTTAGTAAAAAAGAAGATAGTAAATTTGAAACAACACACACATTTTTCCCCCCTTTGGGCTGTTAAGCAAAATAAAAAAGGAGGAGGAAAGGGAAAGAAGAAAGATTAAGGAATTTTTTTGGAAATTAAGGATAGTGTTAGGACAGATGGAAATAAAAGTGGAAAAAGGAGTGAATTAATGATCTTTCATATTCTAGCAGGCAGAAAAAATAAAAGTAGAAACCATGAAAATCTAAAGGACACATTTCTGAAAGCAAATAAGAGCGAGGTGGGGAAATTACACAATTTACAAACAGAGAAAAGCAAAGTTGAAAAGACTTCTGTTGGATGTTCTTAATCTTCACAATTTAAAGCATATATAACTGTCATACATGTAATATATATATGTATATTATATATATATACATATAAAGTGAAACAACTTATTAAGTGTGATAGTTTTAAGCTGGGAGGACCCCGAAAGATCATGTCCTTAGAATTAACCCATTCCTTTGTGTGTAAACCTATTGTAGGTGGTATCTTTTGATTAAATTACTTGGTAAACCTTTTTTAAAAAATTTTTTTTAAATTACTTAATTAAGGGCCTTTGATTAAATTGCATGACCCAAGGGTGGGTATTAATCCTCTTACTGGAGTCCTTTATAATGGAGGAATAAAAAGCCACAAACATGGGGGGGGGGAAAAAAAAAAACTGTGGAGAGAGAGAGAAGCCTCCAGAAGGTGAAACCAGCAAACCCAGGATAGAGAAAAGCCATAGATGAAACAGCTGGAAGCTGAAAGCCAGAGGCATGGAAAAGATGGGAGAGCAGAGGGATGAGCAGATGCTGCCATGTGCCTGATCACCCACAGCAGCAGCCCAGGAAGAAAGGGTCTCCTGATAATGCCTTGATTGTAAGCTTTTAACCTCATAAATTTCCATTGTAAAAGTAAACTCATTTTGCTTTTAGCAAACTAGAACACTGAATCTGAGAGCAGTATACTGGAATGGGAGGTTAAAAAGGGGTAGAAAAGGTCTGCAATGTCCCCATAGGATGTCAATTTGAAAACTATTGCCGAACGATAAATGCAATGGAGGGTGTGGGGAGGGTTAGTGCTTTCTAATTAACTGTCCATCTCATTTTCACCTAATTCAATAAGCAGAAAGACACAAAACTTTTAGTCTACTTGATCTGATTGTAATTCTTCTGCAAGAACAGCCTTCTAAATCTGATCTGAGGTAGTAATGTTTTGTAAGTCTTCTCCACCATGAATTACTCCATCTATTCTTTGCTATGCTACAACACTTTTAGATTAACCATTTTGACTTAATTTAATGTGGTTCTAGTCTTGTTCTGATGCTTTGTTCATATATCAAAGTAGTATGTGATTACTCAAAAAATCCTTACAGGGGAGCAGATGTAGCTCGGTGGTTGAGTGACTGCTTCCCATGTACAAGGTCCTGGGTTCAACCCCCAGTACCTCCTTAAAAAAGAAAAAAAAAGTCCTTACTATCTATTTTCTTAAGAGACAAGTATTGAGTGAACTATAGAAAGAATATGAATCCTAAATCTGTAAGTGGTTATTTCCTCTGACATCTTGCAATTGAAAATGGCAAGTACTTATTATTACTAAATACAAAAATCCAAAGAACTTTCACAATGCAACAAAAAGACAACCCATTTTTTTTAATTGGACAAAAGACTGGAATAGGCATTTCTTCAAAGAAGATAAACAGGGATGTGGATTTGGCTCAACTAATAGAGTGTCCACCTACCATACAGGAGGGTTCAAATCCAGGACCTCCTGACACGTGTGATGAGCTGGCCCATGCACAGTACTGATGCATGCAAGGAGTGCCGTGCCACGCATGGGTGTCCCCTGCATAGGGGAGCCCCTTGCGCAAGGAGTGCACCCCGTAAGGAGAGCAGTCCCACGCAAGAAAAGCACAGCCTGCCCAGGAGTGGCACCACACACATGGAGACCTGACGCAGCAAGATGACGCAGCGAAGAAAGACACACAGATTCCTGGTGCCACTGACAAGAATGCAAACGGACACAGAAGAACACACAGCATATGGACACAGAGAGCAGAAAACAGGGCAGAGGGGGGAAGGGGAAAGAAAGAAATAAAAAATAAATATTTTTTAAAAAAAGAAGATAAACAAATGGTCAATAAACATATGAAAAAAAGCTCAACACCATTAGCCATTATGGAAACACAAATTAAAACCACAATGAAATACCACATCCTACCCACAAGGACGGCTACTTTTTGGTCTAAAAAAAAATTTTAATGCAATTTTTAAAATTTTTTTTGTGTTTTATTAGTTATTTTTAATACTTATTTCATTTTCTCATTAATTTTTTAACTTTTAAAAATTTATTTTAAAATTGTAAAATAAATAGAAAAAGGCATTACAAATTTTTAAAGAGAGTGCAAGGCCAAGTTAGATTTAATACATCAATTATAAAAAACAATATAGCAACAAACCTTCATAAATGTAAATAAGAAATCAAATATAATAGAAATTAATTATTAATAATCTCTATGAATGAAATAAATGATTGGTTTAGTTATTTAATTTCCATTTAGGCCATAATTCTTTCTAGATAATCGAATTCCTATTTGGGAATTCTTCATATCTTATTGGATGAATTACAGCAGGTAACAATTTGCCAACTCTTAACTTTATGAGGCAGAAAAACTCAAAATCTTGTTCAACAGTAGTCATGCTAAATCATTATTGATCCAGACAGATTATTTTAATTAAAGAGTATGAGAAAGAATTAAAGAAAAATGAAGTATCTGAAAATATATCTCCTCTCCAGTCCTTGATTAAAAGTGTTTTATTTTATATGAAAAAAAATTACAGAATGCTGATCTCAGAAACAATTTGCCAGTTGCACTGAGTAATTATTGTTCATATACTATAATGTTGCCATTTTACATTTATCTTGTCTGCTCTAGCTCTTTTTTGGTTACTATTTGCAATGGAATACCTTTTCCCAAACATTCACTTTTAACCTGGTTGTCCTTACATCTGAGGTGGGTTCCTGTAGACAACATATAGACAGATGGTTCATATTTTTTTAATCCATTTTACCAGTCTATGCCTTTTGATTGGGAAGTTCAACCCATCAACATTCAGTGTTATTACTATAAATGCATTACTTTACTTCATTTTGGCCTTTGGTTCTCCGTTGTCATATGATTCTATTGTCTGTCTTATCCTTTAGTTTACTCTTCCTAATAATCTCATTTCTCAACTCTTCTCCAAATCTCTCACACTTGTTTTTTCCTTTCCGGCTGCAGCACTCCCTTTAGTATCTCTTGTAAATCTGGTCTTTTGGCAACATATTCTATCAGTTTCTGCTTGTCTGTGAAGACTTTGACCTCACCCTCATTTCTGAAGGACAGCGTTGCTGGCTATAGAATTCTTGGCTAGCAGTTTTTCTCTTTCAGTACCTTAAATACATCATACCACTTTCTTCTCTTCTCCATGGTTTCTGATGAGAGGCTGGCACTTAATCTTATTTATTTTCCCTTGTATGTGATGCTTTGCTTTTCTCTTGCTGCTTTCCGGATCCTCTTTATCTCTGATATTTGTCAATCTGAATAGTAGGTGTCTTGGGTAGGCCTATTCAGATTTATTCTGTTTGGGGTGTGTTGTCCTTCTTAGATATTTATATTTATGTCCTTAATAAGGGTTGGGAATTTTTTGGTCATTATTTCCTCAAATATTCTTTCTGCTCCTTTTCCATTATCTTCTCCTTCTGGGACACCAATAATGCACGTTTGTGCATTTCGCATTGTCATTCAATTCCCTTAGACTGTTTCACTTTATCCATTCCTTCTCTTTCTGTTCTCCTGTCTTTTCTATTCAGATGTTCTATCTTCCAGCAATTCAAATCTGCTCTTATGTGCCTCTAATGTATTTTTAATCTCATCCATTGTGTCTTTCATTCCCATAAGGTCTGTTACTTTTCTTTGAAGGCTTTCAAATTATTCTTTCTGCTCTCCCAGTGTCTTCTTAACATCCTCTATTTCTTTAGTTGTATTTTCTTTAAATTTGAAGTGATTTAGGAGAGTTGTGTGATTATCATTGTTTACTTATATTAAATCCTGTATCTCTTCAGGATATTTGGTTTATTCTTTTGGCTGGGCCATGTCTTCTTATTTCTTAGTATGGCTTGTAATTTTCTGCTGATGTCTAGGCATTTGGATTTTTTGGCAAATTTATTCTGATGGCTAATTTCCCTTTCTTGCCTGGTTTTTTTCCCACAGCTCTTCTTTAATGTTTGATTCAACTTATTCTCAGTCTTTAAAATTCCCCAGCTTATGTTTTCAAAATCAAGCCAGGGACTCACGGGGGAGGGGGCAGGGTGCAGATTTTCTCCCAGGATTTGGGTACAGAGAGCAAGAACTGTTTTTGTCCATGCAATTTCCACATCCGCAGCAGATGGCACTAGTCAGCACACCTTTCCACAGAGGTGTTTCACTCTCATCTTTCCTGTGTTCCCGTGTTGAATCTCCAGATTGGAGATTCAACGCAGGCTGTGCTGGCTGAATTCACTGAAGAAAAGCACCTCAACCTCCCCTCCCTCTTCCCTTAAAACAATTGACAGGGAGGAAGATGTCTGTTCCCCTCTCGCTCAGCTGGGCTACAGTGAGGCAGGGGTTTTACCCCAGCTTAATATCTTGGGGGTGGGAGAAGGGACCCCTTCACCGCTACCATTGGGTTTGGAAACTCATTTGTGATTTCAGGTTCTTTGTTTATGTCTCTCACCCTCCTGGGAGTTGTATAGCACTGTACTGGTCGGCTGATCCCCAAAGCAGGTCCCTCAGACAGATTTCAGCTCTTTCTCTATTGTTTTTGTTAGAGCATGCAGCTCTGCCTATTAGTCCATCACCATCTTCCCACAATCCTGGCTATTATCAATTTTTAAGTGGAAAACAACAAATGTTAAAGAAGATGCACAGAATTTGGAACTCTAGTGGTACTGACGGTGGGAATGCAAAATGGTGCAGCAACTGTGGAAAACAATATGGCAGTTCCTCAAAAACTTGAATATGACCTGGCACTTACACTTTTATGTATAAATCCAGTGAAAACAGGCTCACAAAAGATACTTGTACACCAGTGTTTATAATAGCATTATTCACAACAGCCAAAAGCTGGAAACAACCCAAGTGTCTATCAACAAATGAATGGATAAACAAAATGTGGTACAGACAATGGAATATAATTTGACCATAAGAAAATATGGAGTTATGCTGCAACATGGAAAAACCTTGAAA
Organism: Dasypus novemcinctus; assembly: GCF_030445035.2. Lineage (NCBI taxonomy): Eukaryota > Metazoa > Chordata > Mammalia > Cingulata > Dasypodidae > Dasypus > Dasypus novemcinctus. The sequence goes on from NC_080675.1 coordinate 44,857,319, forward strand.
ACACTATGCTCAGTAAAATAAGCAAGACACATAAGGACAAAAATTGCATGATATCACATAAAAACAAATTTGCAGAGAAAAAAAGCAAATTAGAGGGGAATGTAGGGGGAGGGTGGCAAGGGGAGCTTGTGTTTGGGGAAAAAAAATTAATTTAAATAAACAAAATAGCTTAGTCTTTGAATACTGCTCAACTTCACACAAAAAATGTGGCTGACACAGTCTTTTGTCATGCTAACACACCATTAGGATATACACAGGTTTTGCAGGCTTCAAACTATTCAAATGCCTGATTAGCTGTACTTTCCCAACTGAGATGTGTTAGTTTTACAATTTAACTCTCTAAGGGAGTCAATATTATTTTCTGTTTCTAATTTATTAAGTTCTGACATCAAAAAAAAAAATTCCTGAGAAAATATGGTCTGAAGATCTTAAATATTTTGAAGCTTCAGAAGTTATTTTTAAAAGTTGCCTCTTTCCTTTACACTGAAATTTCTCCAGTTACAAAATTCCTAAGTGCTTTATATGTATAACGAATGCAGTGGGACATTTTAAAATAAATGTCATAGTATATATTCAAAATAATATTGTTGCCAGAAAGTTCTATACGTATTCCTAGAATGCTGCCAAAGTGTAAAACAGCTCTGGATTCAACTTTTGGAAATGCTTTAAAGTTTTAATGTAATCTTTATAATATTTTCATACGTGACAAATCTTCACTCACTAAATATAGATTTGATTTGGGGATATCTCTGGGATATTATAAGGTGGTTTACTTTAATGAAAAATACCCTTTCTGAATAAAAAGTATGACTATAAATCATGAGATAAATTTTCTTTTGCTCCTGTAATGACAGTATCATTAAAATATATTTGGGGAAACGGACTTTGGCCCAGTGGTTAGGGCGTCCGTCTACCACATGGGAGGTCTGCGGTTCAAACCCCGGGCCTCCTTGACCCGTGTGGAGCTGGCCATGCGCAGTGCTGATGCGCGCAAGGAGTGCCGTGCCACGCAAGGGTGTCTCCCGCGTGAGAGCCCCACGCGCAAGGAGTGCGCCCGTGAGGAAAGCCGCCCAGCGTGAAAAGAAAGAGCAGCCTGCCCAGGAATGGCGCCGCCCACACTTCCCGTGCCGCTGAGGACAACAGAAGCGGACAAAGAAACAAGACGCAGCAAATAGACACCAAGAACAGACAACCGGGGGGGGGGGGGGAATTAAATAAATAAATAAATCTTTAAAAATATATATATATATATATTTGTAGCTATATTCCCCTTTTCCACAGTATCCATTCTATTGGTTGCCACCCATACAGTCTAGTATGTTGATTAAAAATAAAAGTTCTATCATTTACAGCCATGCTTCCTGCTAGTATAAGTAATACAAGAAGTCCTGAAGGTGTCTAAGAGTCAAATTACTGAATATTTTAAAGTGGTTACAGCACTCTCATTCTTAAATTTACCTAGCTGTTATTCAATGCCCTATCTTCTTTTACACTATACTAAAAACATACATTATTCCCTTTCACATATACCTGGCACCCCTACTAGGTCAGTTGTCTTCTCCTGTTACAAATACACATACATACTTGCACACACATTCCATTTTTAATACCCTAATGATACTTTTTTTCCTTGTTACCTCAGTGTTACCCATCAGCCTGCTTCCCAATTAGCCTAGGACCATTTTCCCAAGAGTAGCCATTCATTTTCCTTTTGCTATTCGAAAAAGTCTAATCCCAACTTGGCTGCCTTGAGCTCAGTTTGGCTCAAACTGTACTAAAATCACCAGACACCTTCTATTCCCAAAACAAAAAACAGCTAAAAATAGCATTATCTATTTTTTTTATCTTCACAACCATTCACTACTTAAGCTTCAGGCACTCCTAAAGCTGCACCTCAGAAAATCAGTGAACTTTGCGTTTATTCTCTTCAAAAATCTTTATTATTAATTTAGCATTTAAGATTAACCCCATTCTCAGAGTGGGATATATGAACTAGGAAAAAAAACAAAAAAAGCTTAATTACCCATCTTGATTCTTCAAATTTGTCCATTGTTGAACCATCTATTAGACAGGAAGCCTCATTTTCTGATTCAGAAAAGAAACACAATGACTATATTTAAGGAGAAAAGCTGAGTTACTTTCCAAGAAAAGGTCAGTAAATATCCACCCAGCTGTGAAAATTAGAAGAATATCAAAATATTTCATTTTATGGATTAAAAAAGCAGAGATCCAGAAGGCACAGGTAGCTTACCCATGTTTACACATTTGGTAACAGAGCCAACACTAGTATTCAAGTCTCCTTGATACCACCATTTACCAACCCCCTTTAACTGCCACTACTTACTAACCCAGTTTTCAGAGTACCGTCCTCCTTTACTGGTTTGTATAAGTTTCTAGAAGTTTCTATCTCCCTTTTGTACAAATGCCCACCTCAAGTTTATTCAAAGGAGGCCTGCTGACTTGCACGATAAGTTACTGTTTCCTTCCCCCCTTGCAGCACCTGCTAAAACTGGCTCTGTTAACCAGTTCCAGTCACTGAGTACGTTAAGCCTCCTTTGGTGTTGTTGTTTTTTAAGACTTATTTTATTTATATATTTCTCCCCACCCCCTCATTGTTTGCACTTGCTATGTCTGTTCATCTTCCTTGTTTCTTTAGGAATCACCAGGAACCAAACCCAGGACCTCCTATATGAGACGGAAGCACCTAGTCATCTGAGCTACCTCCATTCCCTGCTTTGTTGTATCCCTCATTGTGTTTTTCTTTTTGTGTCTCCTGTTGTGTCATCTTGTGTCAGCTTGCCGTGCCTGCCTGTGGTGTCAGCTCACTGTCTTGTCCTCTTTAGGAGGCATCGGGGACCTCTGCTCCCTGCTTTGTTTTGTCCCTCACTATGTTTTTCTTCTTGGGTCTCTCATTGCATCAGCTTGCCGCCTGCCCATCACACCAGCTCACTGTCTTCTTTAGGAGGGACCAGGAACCGAACCCAGAGAGTTCCCATGTGGTAAGCAGGAGCTCAATCACTTGAGCCACATCAGCTTCCCTAAGCTTCCATTTTAAAACCAAGCGTAATTTGCAACAGAGCATGCTCTATCTAATCCTACCTTTCCCAAAGTAGACTGGCCCACATCTTCTCACCCCATCCTTAGCCACTCCCTTAAGCCCAACTTCTCCAGACAGTATAAAACCCAGCACACACTTTGTTAGGGAAAACTAATCTGAGGCTTGCTTCCCATATCCTTGCTGATAGATCACACACAAAAAAAAATTCTTTCTTTTCTTGAAATCATGGTGACTCAGTATTGGCTTCTGTGCACATTGGGCAAACGAACTCAGCTGGGCAATAACATCCTGATTCCAAGTTCAAAGGTCTTCTACTCTACCCATTCATTCAAATTACTAAAAAGGTTATGCTAAATGAAAGACTACATGTTATATAATCCCTTTATGTCAAATTTCTAGAAATGGCAAAACTATAAAGACTGAAAGCTGATCAGCAGTTGCCTGGGGCTGGGGACAGGAGCAACTAGGCAAGAAGGAGCTATGTGGGGTGAGAGGATTGATCTAAAACTGAATTGTGATGATTGTTGCACAACTGGATATATTTACTAAGCCTCAAACTGTGAATTTTATGGTATATAAATTATACCTCAATAAAGCTATTAATATTTTTTAAATTACTAAGAAGAAAATCAGATTTCAGTTTTAAGCCCTAGATCTCTCAAGAAATTAGATATCAAAAAGTTTCACTAAACCATGAAGAGCACTTTGGTCTCAGTCGCAGAAACCAGATGATGAAGGGAATGTTACTGTTTAGAAAGTATTGCAATAAGATGCATACCTTGTGCTGCAACTGTGGCTCTAAGGCCTACTACCTACAGAAGTCGACCTTTGGCAAATGTGGCTACCCAGGCAAGCACAAAAGGAAGTACAACTGGAGTGCCAAGGCCAAACAATGAAATATCACTGATACTGGTCGAACGGGGCACCTAAAAATTGTTTACCACAGATTCAGGCATGGATTCCATGAGATCAACACCTAAACCCAGGAGGGCAGCCGCTGCACATCCAGTTCATCTTAAGGATTTCACTGATTAGTCACGCAATAAATGTTCTGTTTTTAAAAAAAAAAAATTTAAATAATTAAAAAGCATGAAAAACCCTGCTCTTTCCCTAACTTTAGATATTTTTCCCTTCAGAATTTCCAACCTTACATTTTCCATGGAAAGAAGAGACAGGAACTTCTCAATATGTAAGCAGGGAACTTGCAAATAATTACCATGAAACATTTTAGTTATTTATCATTATTTCCTTTTTGGTAGGATCTGTATTTCCGTAGATAAGCCTCTACAGACAGTTATAAAATAGATGATGAGCTCTTTTCTCTGATCTGGCAAGTTGTTCTAGAACAGAATAATTCTTTGGTCATTTCATTTTCATTACATTTTTATGGCATTAACATTTAAACTCTTATAGAGTCTTTTTATTAAGAGGAACCATTCCTAACTGCACATTACATTTCTTTAGTTTATTATTTAGTGCATGTTTGGTACATATAAATCTCTTCAGCTTGTTCAGCACTGATAGCTTAATATTGTTTACTTACAAATTTTTAAAAATTATCTCTCATACTACCAACATTTTAAAACTTATGAAAAACTACTTTAAATCAATGGAGGCCCAGATGTCTATAATTATGTCAAGGTTAATCATTAGACTTAAATTTCTCATGCAAATGAGGCTCAGTTTACCGAGGCTAAGGAAGGACTTTCTGGTCTTATGAATTTCAGCTGCTATTTTCTGAAGACCTAGAATTTCCCTAAATTTTAAAAAAGAGAAAGAACTATCTAAAACATCAAAAGAAAGCAAAACAGCTTAGCTGTAATTTTAAATAAGATTCCTCACAATCTTTTGACATTTGGTAGCTCGGGACTTGAAGTTGTCCTAAATGATACTGCAGGGACAGCTGGACATTATATATCCTGCCATAACCCACTGAACGTACTAGGGGAGAGTGTAAACTACAATGTAAACTCTCATCCATGAGGTGCAGCAGGGCTCCAAAAGGTATTCACCAAATGCAGTGAATGTGCTACAATGATGAAAAAGAGATTGCTGATGTGAGAAGAGTGGGGGAGGGGAGTATATGGGAACCTCTTATATTTTTTAATGTAACATTTTCTGTGATCTAGGTATCTTCAAAAAAAATACAATTAAAAAAATGATGAGGGTAGGAGGTGGGGAGTGGGATATATGGAAACTCCTTATGTTTTTTAATGTAATTTCTGTGTGATCTATTAACTTTAAAAAAAGATAATTTAAAAAAACAAAATTTAAAAAATTAATAAATCCAAAAAAAAAATTAAAGTTTTATTCAAAGAGCTCAAGATATGAAAAATACCACACAATTTCAGGTACACATACAACTCCATGTGTTGGAGAAAGGGAATCAGTGAGATCCCAAATGATTAGGGCCCTAATTTATCAAACACCCACTTTCTTCCTGAGAACTTTTCACAAATACTGGCTTAAACCTGGTACTCCCTATGAATAGAGAAAATCACTGTTCATTTTAGTTTAAGGGTTAATTCTTTCAATGGACATAATAGATTTTTTTACATTTTATTATCACAATGAGGTGCACAAAGAAGATGAAGAGATGTTCTAAAAACCAATTCTTTGTAGTCAGGAACTCTAAAGTTCAAGACAGAAATAGCATAGGAAGCATGCTATTTCTAGGCAATTAGAAAAAGGGATTATGATACATTAAATATTAAATATAACAATGTTATTGGTTCATGGCCCTTAACAATAAACTAACATTTCCCAGTCCCCTAAGGTGTTACAAAAGCAGTTTTAATAATATTATAATATTAATAATATAATAATAATATTAAATTCTACACAATGGAGGTTCTAGTCTCTTGCCCATTGACTAAAAAAAGGAATGATATCATTAAAACTATTGTAACATGAGAGCTAATGTTTATCTAGAAATGTTCTATGAACTCTAAGGAAAAAAAATATCCTATAAAGGTAGTCAAATACTACATTTCCTACCACTGTTGGGAGGAGTAGAAACAAGCAGAAGAAAGTGAAGAGACAGAAAAAAATGAATAGCTCACTAACCAGTACAATTCTCTGCCTCTCTCAATATCCCTTCATTGATTGCCCTAGGTATAGTAAAGATGACAAAAAATGCATGTAGTAAAGTATATATATATATATAAAACTCTCAATTGTATTAAAATTATTGATTTTATGAAATTCTGGCTTGTGACCAAATTTATGTTTAATAACATTGGCTTGTTTCTACAGTATGATTGTAAACTCTAATTTTTTACTCTGGGTAAATTTAGTCTGGTTTTAGGTATTAATAGAATTTAGTAGGTCATTTAAGGGATATAAGAAAATTATCAGCCACAAATCAGTAAAAATATAAAACACATTAATCGTTCATTAACAGTCTTAATCGACTTAAGAATATCTACACAGACACAAAACAGGTTCATTTTAGTTGTATGTATGATGTAAAACAAATAGAATTTCCCATTTTTGTTTTGTTTTTGCTCAAATTCATAATCAGGAAATTATAGTTTCTATGCACTCAAAGTTCATATCATACAATGTTTCCCATAAACCAGATTTAATATAAACATTAATTTCCCGTTTACATCTAAGATTAAGATCAACATTTTATTATTTATTTCACAATGAATTTTTTTTTTTTGCTTTTGAGGACGATGAATTTTTTATACCAACCAGTTGTCAAGACTGTGACAAGATTTTTAACTCTATTTTCATATTTATTCAGCTTATCCCACTGGAAAAATAAATTTGAAAAACCCAAGCTCTAAGATACAACGAATATAAGAACATTTAAGTAGTGATCATTAAAGTGTTTTTTTTTTTTTAATTCAGTGCTTCAACTAAGAAGTTATTCAGTGGAACTAATACAAAAGAAAAGGCAAAATTACAAGGATGAAATTGAACCACAGCTGTACTATCTTTATATTAGTAAAATTATTTGCTAATTTTAAAAAAACTCAAAACATATTTCCCCTTCACAGTCATTTTCTGGCAAAAAAAAAAAAATCACAAAGATACTCTGCTTTCTGTAAAGAGTATAAGAGTAACCCTTGTATTGACATAATCCCTTTGGCCCTATTTACTCTTCCTTTAAAAAGAAAATGTACAGTATCGTATAAAGTTTATATGGATTATATGTTCAGAATATTGTCAAGATTTATACAAGGAACAAAAGGTTCACTTTATTGGTCTGATTCCTAATTATTTTTAAATGAAAACTGTGGGATGATGAAGGACAGTTAGGGAAGGGGAAGATATAGACAGGAGTAGAATGTGGAGAGAAAAGGTTTGAGCTGTGTGACACTATGCTGTTAGGAAATAGCTTACTTGTACAATATTCCTCTGTTGGGGATTAACAAAAATTTTTTAAATAATCGGTTAAAAATATCTTTTACTTTTAAACATTTTTTAATTGACTCTTTATAGTTTAATAACAGTTCAAAATACAAAAAAGAAACCCTATAATCAATAGTACAGAAACTTAAGTCAGAAAATCACTAAGAGGATAACCAAAGGTATTCTTGTATTGGGTCTCTAAATAGTACACCTACTATGCTGCTGTTGACTAAAGACCTAAAACTGAAATCTTATCTGAAAAGGACCAATAGGACCAGTATTGACGCAAGGTATAAAAGTAGTATATTAGTAATACTTTTAGTTGGAGAGTTGTACAGAATCATAGTTTCATTTTTAAGTAAAGGACTTCATTTACATGTTTATTTTTATGCTTACCTTTATGATTATAAAATGGAATTAAATAATTTTTGTTAGTTATAAACATGCTATAGTATGAAATGGGTATATTTGCCATTTAATTTAACCAAGAGATTTACTAAATGCAGTTTTGTATTGTTTTTTAGGATTTTATTTATTTGTCCCTCTCCTCATTGTTTGCGCTTACTTTCTGCTCTCTGTGTCTGTTCTTTGTGTGCTCTCTGCTCATCTTCTTTTTAGGAGGCACTGGGAACAGAACCGGGGACCTCCTGTGTGAGAGGGAGGCACCAAATCATCACCTCCACTCCCTGCTTCCTGTCTCTTCATTGAGTCATCTCATTGCATCAGCTCATCATGTCATCTCACTGTCTTGCTCATCTTCTTTAGAAACTGAACCCGGGCCCTCCCATGTGGTAGGCAGGCACCCAACTGTTTGAGCCACAACTGCTTCCCCAAGTGCACTTTATAGTAAGTCAAAATTAACTTTCATTTAAAAAATGGACAAAGATACATTTTTTAAAATATTCTCGTCTTACAAAAATTTTGTTTAGCATTAAACCTCTCAAAATGATATGCCTCACTATTCTGCATCTCAGAAAATAAAACTTTTTGTTTTATTAGAATTGAGAGTCTATTTGCATAATGAAGAAAACAGATAAGAGCCCAACTGCTATCATTAAAGCCGTTAATGATTTATTCTAATGATTTTTATATATATATATACACACACACATATGTAAAATTATCAATTTCTAGGCTTGGATTGAAGAATATGTGAATTATCAGAATTATATTAACATAACTAACTGATTACAATTTAGAAATCTAAAGTACCAAAGACTACAAAATAACTGCTTCATATTCAAAGACACAAGTTCAATTTAATAGATCAGCTGGACTTTCCCGCATTATATTGCAGGAAAACAGCAGTTAAGTGACCTTGGGATCTCAAAGTTATGAAGGGTCCATTTCTTCATTGAAAGTATTCTCTACTTTTGATAAATCCCTAGCTTACTACACAACTGATGCCTCTGTATCTAGAAGACGCTACCTCAAGCATTTTTGAAATTTTAGGAATGTAGATATGACAAAGAAAAAATTTATGAACATCCAACAAGCACATCGGGTCATTAACATACTCCTTTCCTGCTAGATCTGTCTGTTGCACTACACAACTAGGTTTAGAAGCCAATTTCACACGCTAAGTTCTGGAACGCATTTTCAGAGATTTTAACTGAGAAATTCAATAAATCTTAAGCATTTATTCTATTTGAGATGATAAAAATCATTTAATTCATTTGTAATACACAATATGTGTACTCCACAAGTAACTATGTATAGATATATGCCTACATCAATTTTTTTTTAACACTTGCCATCTTCCATTTTATTGATAATATCCATACTTGTGGGTTGAAGTGATATCCCATTGTATTTTTTTTAAGAAACCAATTTTATTGATACATGTTAATAAAGCATACTGGTCACAGAAAATCTGGGTTTAGGTGTTTTAAAGTTCAGACATACACTAAGCTATACTTTGCTTTGGCTCTAGCTCCCCCTCCAGACCATCCTACTACTACAACTGCATTTAAAAAAAAAAAACAAGTTTTCCAAGCCACTAGCAAATTTTTAAATTCACCACCTTTAAAGACATATTCATAAAAACAACTGGTTAAAATTTATAACAAAGCATTGCAGAATGTAATCAGAACGCTTGTTTTTTCAATCCCATACAACTGATTCATAGGAAAACAACTTCAAGCGATATTTTAGTTAAATTCAAGAATACTCTAAAAATGTAATCTATATAATGCTATATTTTACAGAAATTAATTTGAATATCTACCCAATAAACCACATTATACCACTTGGTTAATTCACTGCATCTGTTTATGCAATCTATGCAAGTTTCATTCCAGCTGTTCAGCTCTTCAATTCAAGTAGATTTCTCAATTTATAAAGCAGTAAAAGGAAAATCCTGCCTCCAAGCCACCCTTCAACGTTTCTTACAACCTATTCATTTCTAACTCCTTACATTTTTTACATACTAAACCAGTAAAATCACCATCAGATGTGTGAATGCCCACCTTATCCTTACTCTCACAGTACTTATAAATCAAATAATTAAGACTTTATATACATCTTATAGTAGATTGCACAAGCCTAGAATTACTTTTTGGCATAGGTTTTAGACTGCTTTAAAGTTGTTTTAGAGAAGGGAAACTACAAATTATTCCATTATTTCATTCTAGCTCCGTAGTGCTTAAAATAATCATTTATCTGCACTTAGTTTTCTATATGACCCACCTTTTCAAAGAATTATACATTTGAAAAAAAAGAAATTTAAATTTAATCAAGAAAATAAATATGCTCTTAACCCCTGGAATAAAAGGCGGAGGGACAAAAATTACAATGAAACCTGCCTACAGTTAAGAAAGCCAAGCCAAATACGTCAGTTACTTGTGATGAGTTTAACTCTAAGCTTCTGAAAAACTTCTGTGGAAATCTGTTCTCCAGAACCTTGAGATTTGGGGTATCTTATTGGAGATTCTGACTTTCCTGGATCCACAATTCTAGAGTTAGCGTAAGTAAACTGTGAATTAATCCAAACGCAAGACGAAAAACACTACTCCTCCCTCCTTTATCTAAGGCCTCCATTCAAAGGCTAAGTACGACAAAACGATACAAGCTTACCAGGAATAAACCCGATGACACAGCCTCTTAACTTATGAAATACAGTAAGTATCTCTGACGTTCTGTGTGACTGAAGGTTGCACTCTCCAGTGAGAAAACAGGTGCTGCACCCGACAACCCATTCACTCTCGCAGGACAAACCTTCTCTTAACTAATAAATACGGACTCATTTAACCTTCTCAAATAAGTTTAGACATTCAAAAGCCGCCAGCTCACCATGTCACAACAAAAGGAGGTACAACGGCACTCATGCCGTTAACTACCCTGGCACTGGCCCCTTGCTGGGAGCGGATCTTTGTGCGGGTCCACTCCCTCATCTCTAGCCCAAGAACCCCTCAAGGAAACCCCATAACGCACAGACCTCCGCCTCCCCCAAGTCCGTAAGGGACCCAGCGGCTGGCCAAAGGTGGATGGGTGTAGCGGACCGAAGGGGGAGACCTCCCACCTCCACCCCCATTCTCTGGCTTTGCTCAGTTTCGGCCCCAGCCCTAAGCAGGGATGTGCTACGCCGTGGGCGCGACGGCGCCGCTCCGCGCCCAGGCAGGGGTGGCGGGCGCCCCTCACCCCCTGCCCGCGTCCCCCAGGCCGCGCAAAGGCACCCTCCAGAGCGCCCCGGTGGGGCTCCCTCCCCACTTTTCCGGGAGCTGCGAGATAAACTGCAGCAGTTGCAGCAAAAGGCTCGGAGTCGACTGGGGAAAAGAGCAGAGACAGCCCCAGTCACAGCACGGGCGCCTGCCGAGGTCCCGCGCTTGCCCAGCCCAAGACCCCGAGGCGCGCAGGGCCCAGCTTCCGAACGCCCCCTTACCCAGGCGAGAGCAGAGGCGGTCTCCGCTGTCCCCGGTCGCCGCCGCCGCCCCCAACAGCCTCCAGCCGCAGCTGCCCCGCGTTGGAGGAGTGGGAGGGGTGGCTGGGTGGAAGATGCTACTCCCGACTGAAGGGAGACGAAGAAACGGAAACAGGAACCGACGCCGCCGCTTAACGGAGCCTTCGGCGCCACTGACTAAGGGAGAGCGCGAGAAGGCACAAGCCGGGCAGGAGCTGACAGCGCGAGGCCGAGCACGAGTCGGGTCCAGGGCGCGCGACTCCGAGCCGCGCCAACCCCATTCCGCGAGGAGAGGTAGGGGACCGGGGGCCGGGGGCTGAGAGGGGAAGGCGGGGGGGCGGGGGCCTGGAGCGGGAGGAACCGGGCTACTCGGGTCCACCGGAGATAACACGCGCACGCGCCGGAGCGGCTCTGACATCGAGCGCAGGCGGGGAAGCCTCTGCTAGCGCAAGCGTGCGCGCGCGAATGGGGGCGCGCGCCCCTCAGCGTTCCAGGCTTCTGGGAGAGAACGCGCATGCGCCGGCCCCTGCCACCAACGGAGACCCGGGCATGTGCCAGGGGCTTCTCCCCGCCCCCTTCATCGCTGCGCCCGGGGATAGCGTAGTTGCAGCATCCACCGTCCAGCAGAGCAGCCGGCCACAGCGGGACCAAGAGAGTGCCAGCAGGGCGGCTGCTGCGTGCGCGGGCACAGGCTCGTACAAAAGCGTAGGCCGCCCTCTACCGCCAGAAGGCCAGAGGCTGGAGGGGTTCGCGAGCGGAGCTGCCCACTCCCGGGAAATCCACCTCCAGGAAATGCTACATTCTGTGGGCCGCCGAGGAGCGGAGAGGCCCGTGTCAGTTCAGTCTTGGCCCTAAGGAGCACTGATACAGGAGATCTGAAGCAGGCTCCTTGCTACTTTTTAGGGGTAGTTGCTGCTGCTGCTCAACCCCTGCAGCCCACGCCTGGCCGCTCGGCCGCCGCTGGCAGCGCTATCATGGAATGGCATCGATCCCACATGCGACTCAGCGAAGTCCTATTTTATCCGGTGAGAGCTGTGTTTCCACGCCGGCTCGAAGACCCCCGCGAGGGCCTGAGTTAGGTGCCCGGCCTCCCCAGTCTGGCGCTGCGGCAGCCCTCCGAGGCGGAAGTTTATTCAGAACGGGAAACAGAACAGTGGGTGGGGAGAGGGGAGTTTTTCCCTAGGATGCTTCCTACCCGCTCTCACTCGGTATTTCCTGGCGTCCGCGACGCAGAGTAGTGGGCCGAAGAGCTATCTCAGGCCAGCCCAGATCGCAAGCTGAGCTGGAGGACCTGAGCGCGCTGCTCGGACACACAAAGTACTCGCGAACCGAGAGGGTGCCGCGGTGACCAATCAGAGCCGCGAGCCACGTGAGTGGAGTGCGAGCCGGCCAATCAGAGGGCCGGAAAATGAGCTTCCCGTACTGAACTCTTCCCTGTAGCCTCCGGACCCATATCCCAAGCCTGAGGCGCAGTACTGTGGAAAAGAGAAATGGTGTCGTAAGGACTGAAAAAATTATTACTCTAGACTTTAGTATTTTTAGGTAAATACTTGGATACTTATCCTAGAGCAAATAGTGGCGGCCTTTTAGATGCTAAGTATAAAAAGGATCACAGGAAAGATAGATTCAAGAGGCAGTGGTCTGCCAAGATAGCTATCTGCCTGTTAACATTCATAATAATCCACAGTTTTCGCTGAAGCTCTCTCTCATAGGCCAGGACTGTGTTACAGAGATGAAAATAAGAGATTGCTGAGTCAAAGAAGACAAAATTCCCTGTCCTCAACCAACTCAGGTTCTTCGAAGGCGGCTTTGCCCTTGTGACTCTGGTATTTATTGTCAACCCTTTAAGGAGAAAGCTCTTCACGAAATAGTTTATAGTCATTATTATAATTTTTCTCCCTGTAAGAAGAGAAAATTGAGGGCAAAGTAAAGTGACAACAAAGATAACAAAAAGAACGATAAAATGCTGGAGCCAAGAATTGTGTTTTAGTTCATAGAACACAATTCAATCACTTTTTGAAAGATCCTTTATTGAATGTGTAAATTCTATCCCCCGTTAAAGAGGTTATCTCACTTAGCTTATAAACAAAGTTTTGCTACGAGCCACACACTTTGGTTGTTGGAAATTAACAGAAATTTTAGGCTTAGGCCATAGAAAGATGAATTTAAAGTCAAAGTCTTATCAGTCATGCTCTAGATAACTTAGAAGTCAGAGATGGGGTAGATATTTACTTTTCAGTGTAAACACAGCATTTATTGAATATTTTATTTAACAAGTATAACTTTAAATGAATTTTTAAAGAAGAGAACAATTTCTAGTTGGTTAAAAATCATTATATCTTACCCTGTGTAATTTAAGATCCCCATGTTCAGAACTTTTTATTACATCTTCCTTGTCACTCAACTTTTATATTTGGCCTTCAATTTTCCCTTCCAACAATGTAAGAATTACAATACTGATATTCTCTACTGCCCTCTACTTTAAGGGGGGAAAAAAAAAGTTTAGCAATAGAATTATAAAGGAAAATGGAGAAATTTGCTTTATTTTAAGCTGAGTTTCATCTTCAGTCATTTTGCTGAAAGATACTGAAGGAATACTTAGACCATGTCCAGCTGGGTCACATCCTTGGCAATAGCAAGATTATTTTATCACAAACCCCAGTTTGCCATTTTGGACAAATGCTCAAGTGCAGTTAGTGTGGACATAGAAGGCTACATTTATAGTCATTGATGAAAGTACTACCTGCATATAAATGGCAGAGGTAATTATGAATTCAAAGAGATAACAGAAAATACATTTGAATTTGGCTCTTAGAATCCAGAGAACTGTACCTGCTTCAATGAAATAATTTTAAAATATACTTAGGAATTCAAAGTATATTGTAAAATAAAGTTGAGATCATGTTTTTTTTTTAAAGAAAGCAACAATGAACAAAAATAGAATAATCCAGAACAAGTTGTTAAAACATTAATATTATATAGGATATTGCCAATTGTGTATATGTTGCTTTAATTATTAATATGTGTTAAGAATGTCTTTATTCTTGTGGTTAAAAATCTGCCTAAATTAAATCGGGCTTAAATGAGTGTAACCAGATTCTTCCTGGGATGTAAAGCATTTGAAAGTCAGCTGCTCTGACTTTTGTGCCTCTTTATTTTCCTTCAATGAAAAACCCTATTTAAAACTGGGATCATCTCCTGTTCTTACAAGATACTCTTGGGTTTCATTTTCTTGTGCCCCATGCTACTGGAGGGGAAAAAATCATAATGTATTATTAAAATGTATAACATCATTGCATAATGGCATTTATTACACAGTGCAAATTTCTTCAGCTGCTACAGTTACACTCATTCCTTATGTCTTGGAGTCTTGGAATACATTTGACTCTAGAAAGCGATTCAGATTTTCTTTGGCTAAATAATCAATGTGCCTCTCGCAATCTGCAGAATTGGGTTATCTTAAGGGTTTTTGTGTAATGTAACAAGTCTATGTGCAGTCTTGCTTACAAGGGAGGTTACTACATATCATATCTAATTTTCCCATTGTTAGAGATACTAAAAAAAAGTTTTTTACATGTCAGTCTCAAGGTTTTGAGACTTTGAGATTTTTAAAAGAATTGGATAACTGATTTGTGTATGTTAGTAGCCCTCTTACTAGAAGTGTGGTGGTGATGTGGTGTTAAGCTCCAGATGAGCTATAGGAATGCACTGCAAGAAGTAATGCACTGAGTATGCAATGTTATCACTGTCTTTGAAAGTGATTTTATGCTTTAAAAATATATTATAAAATCATTATGCACATGGGAGAATTATCTGTTTCTTAGGCACTGGTTTATCTCTGTGAATCTTGAATAACCTTTTAATATTTGGGTTATGATGTTGAACTATCCTAAGAGAAATTGATTTCAGCTCACGAAACCACCATTAATGATTACATGTATTAGTTGCACAGGGAGAAGTGAAAATCAATAAGCTAAATATGAAATCACTTTCACCAAACGGGTTCAGATAGGGACATTTTATTTTCTTGTTTCTGTACAACTGGATTTTTTTTGTTCTGTTTTGTTTTGGTTTTTATTTATATTTTGCAGAATTAACTAAGAGTCACCAACTACCAAATTACAACTTGATGTACTGATATTCTAATACATTCCATATTTACCACTTCTCTTTAACAAATTTGTATACTTATTTATTTTCTGTTTGGATTAAAAAGAATGAGCTTTTTTTTAAAAATAAAGAGAAAAAGAAAAACCCTGCCCTAGGGATGTTTGTTCAGGATTTAGAGCATTTTTAGAGGACAATATAATATACAATAAAATATCAAATAACTTTGGTGTTCTTGAATAAACTGAGAAACTCGTTCTTCAGCTATTCCTATCTCTGTACTATTGTGTCATTGTGCTTCCTAACCTGTGACAGAACAGTTATCAAAGCCCTTTCCAGGACAAGCCCAGGATTTAGCTGCCACTGCGGAACTGGAAGTACCAGTTAAACAACTAACATTTGAGAACAAGTCTTTACACATTAAGTTCCAGGCCACTAATTAATTTCCAGAAAATTCACTTATAGCAGGAGTGCTTAGCCTGCCTCTTCTCAGTACAGACAACAGTCCCAACTTTTAAAAGCCACATTTACTCTCTTCAGAAAGGAAAATTCCTAAGAATCTGCTTTTCTTTTGCCAGGTAAAATTCCTAAGAAAGCATCCCTAAAAGGTTCTAAACATCTCTGGCCACCAGAAAACATCTCTGTCAAAAGGATGTTTTCTTCACAATTTCCATCCTTCCATTTTGCTAATCTCGTCTCTTCTCCTTTCATCCCCCTACCTCTGCCTCTCACCACCCATCAACCCCAATTTCTGATATTTGTTGAGCAAGTAGAACTGCTCCACCTTCTCTCACACCCTTCCCTCCCTCACCAAACTAGGCTTCAGGCCTATCTTTGCCTCTCCCAAAATTTACAAATTCTTCTCAACAAAAGATCATACAGAATATTCTCCATGATCTCTTATACTAAGAACTAATGGGAGCTTGTCACTGTATTATTTTCTTTTGCACAGCCTGAGTCGAATTGTTCAGTCATCAACCAGAGCTGCGGGAAGTTGGGGGTGGAGCAAGGTGTAGTCAACCCTTAGGCAATGGAAAAGATCAAAATGAAAGAGTAAATGAATGGCCGTTTTATTGAAAGATTAGCTAGATCAAAGTTAATGAACTTGAATGTTTTCACATTTCCAAAGTTGTGAACATTCATGTATGAACTAATTTGAAATTTACTACAATTTTATTAGTGAATATAGTAAACATAATAGCCAAGGTATAATACTGCTAAATGCCATTCCCCCTGCTAAATGAGCTCCATTATTTAATTCTGAAATCAAACCTTTGAGGTGGGTGCTACTATTTATAGCGGGGAGAGTTGTGGGATCCCAGAAAGGGATTGAGGAGACATTCAGGGGTCTCAGCAGCAGCTACTTACAAAATAGTTTAGAAAATTTTCAGTCTGCATCAGAGGGTTCCCGCTAAATGTCAACACTCATAACATTAATTTGTAATTTTTCTTATAGTTTGTTAATTGTTGGTCTAGCTACAGTTCACTTAGAGGATTCCATTTTGTAGGAAATCTTCCAAAGGACAGCACAACTACTAGTGGAACTACAGACAGGAAGGCATGACCTTGATTTTACTCTTTGGGCCCTCAATCTGTGAAATAAAGGGGTTGGACTAGGTAAGTTTTAGTTGTTTGCCAGTTCCAAACTATAAATTTAGCCAGCTTGACTTGCCATTGAGAGTAAGTACAAAATGAAATATGGAAAAATAACCTATATTCTCAAATCCAATCATTGTTTTAAGTCGCTTTTGAGCCAACTCTTTAAATAGAAACTCTATCTATATTCCCTCATTAAGAGCCAGAGTCAATCTCTCCAATCAGAAGAGAAATGAAGTGATTTGAAGGCTGATAAACTAGTCAAACTATCCTTGCCTGTAATTTCCCTCATTACAGAAGTCTCTACCTTCTCCATTGAGTTAAATCATTTTATAGTTTACACTATTGATTCTTATTCAATATATTCTCCTGTTCCTTCCTTACTAATAGAGTTCCTCATCTTTATTTTTGTTTTTGTTTGTTTGTTTCCAACCTCCCACTACAGAAGAACATCCCAATTAGCCTGAGCCAATCAGTAAATGACATCCCAGGGTATGGTAGAGACTTGTAATCCTTACTTTCTCTTTCTAGGCATGTAAAAGCATTATACTTTGCTACACACACTCCTGCCACCCCAACACCACCACAACCACCACCATTTGCAGGTGCCCCTACAGTGTTCACTCTTCCACTGCCTCAAGACCAGTATTGTTGTAGATAGTAAAGCCCCTGTCAGATGAGGTCCCCCAGGAAGGACAATGTGGAGCATCCTTCACCCTCCCCCATCAAGACAAGGTGGATCTATATCTTGAGTAAGAAATACACCTTTGTATTTCCATTGAGATTGGGATTATTTTTTACTATAGTATGACCTAGAATCTAGGTTTTGCTAGGTCCTAGACTACTCTAATTAATATACCTGAAAACCATCATAGTCCTGCAGTAAACTGATCCAATCAAACTGAAGAAAAGGATTTTATTCCATGTTTGGGGGAGAGGATTCTTTCCTACCAGGTGTGAACAAGTGAGCCTGAAACTCAAATTGCCACTGGCAGCAATCTTGCAACCACAACAGGAACAAAGCTTAGAATAAAGTCAACACATTGAAGTTTGCAAACAGAGAGATGGAAAAACCCTTGAAGATATCATTGAGCTGATGATCATATCACTCCTGAAAGCTGCTGCATGCTGGACTTTTACTTCTGTAAGATAATCATTTTGTTTGTTTATTCCTCTATAACACTGTCACCAGAAAACTGTATATTGTTTATCTTTAATTTTATCACAGTTTCTAACACAGACCTTGCTCAAGAAGCACTCAGATATATTGACTGAATGAATTCAAATGTTTTCAAATATAGTAGCTCTTGAGTTCACAAAGTATTACATGTATTAATAAAAGGAAAAGGTAATTTGAGTCAAGCTAATTTTTTTACAAATAGAAGCAATTAAAGCCCAGAGATATTACTAGGTTTATCAAGTTCTAATTTTTTTTTATGGTAGAAGTGGAAAAAACTAACATAATAACTATAGTTTCTAACCTAAGACGAGAAATGATCAGGTAGTACAGTACCATGACCTCAAAATTTTTGAGGTTAAAACAATTTAGTTCACGTACTAGCTATATGACTTTGGACTAGTTACTTAACCTCTCTGAGCTTTGTTTTTTCCCTTCTGTAAAGAGGGATAACAATCTCTAGCTCACAGGTTTGTGAGGAATAAATAATTCAACATATAAAATGTACCTAGTACAATGCCTGCCAAACAATAAATGTTCTATAAATTGCAGCCCTGTTAAGTGATGTTTATTCTGAGCTAAATCGTTTTTTTCTGCATTAGGATAGATTCTGTTCTCCTTTCTCATTCATTTATTCAGAACACTGACCTGTGTTTTTCCATCAATCATGATTATAGTAAAATCTGTGCAGTTGTGTGACCAGCACCCACCTTTCTTATAGAAACTGCTCCTCACTCTCCCTATCATATACTGGCAGCAAGAGAAGCTATATTATTGGTCTAGAGGCAGACACCTGAGCTAAGCTGGGCCAATGAGACCATTCTTCCGTGATTTTCAGACTTTAGAAGAGGGATCATCTCAAAACTCACCTAGCTATAAAATCTGAGAGGCAACATTGGACATATTTTTTGACCAAATGAAGAAGCCCATTCTGCATGAAAAGAATAAAATCAATGGAGAGAGAAACAGAGAAAATAAAGTGTCTTTGTTATGCTGGAATTCTCAGTATAATGATGGAGTATATATCCAACTCAGATCTACCACTGACAGTCCTTTCTTTCTGCTCATTGTGTCTTCCTAGAATTTCTCCATCATCCTTTCAATAATTCCTCATTTTGCTTAAGCAGTGCCAAGGATGTTTATTTTACATGCAATTAATATATGCTGTATTATGTTATCATTAAGTAAATAAAATAAGAAGAGGGAAAAATCTAGATTCAATATCTTCATTAATGACCAGGGTGATACCACTAAGAATATGATCATCAGGTTTATAGAAGTGAATAAGTAAATTTTTATCAAATGCCAACTCTGTTAATGTATCTGTGATAAAGACTTCAAATTATCTCCCTATATTCTCCCAGCTAAAATCTTACATTTCTCATCTTTCTTGTAGCAGGTGTGGCCAAGTAACTAAATTCTGGCTGTCAAAATCTAAGCAGAATTGTATGGAACTTCTCCTCTTTAAAAAAGGAATTAAAAGGAAGGAGATACACCTTTCTTCTCTCTTCTCTCCATCCTATTACCTGGGATATTATGTTGTGCCTGAGCCCTTGCAGCCGTCCTGGATCATGAGGAGGATGGCCTTACTCTGGGAGGTACAATGCTGAGTTAGAAGGAGCTGGGTCCCTGACAACTTTGTGGAGCCACCATTGCCAATCCTGGACTGCTTAACTCTAAAACTCTTGTATGTGAAAAATAAATAAGATTCTGTCTTATTTAAGCCACTGTCATCTGGGTTTTCCTTTTATTTGCCACTGAACCTAATTCTCATTGATACAATGCCATAGAAGCTTGAAAATTATATTCAGTTGGATTGTTAATGCTCTACAGAGGGAAACAAAACCAGAAAGTACATTGAAAGAAATGTAACGGAGGCCATAAAATGCTACTATTTAAAAATTAAAAATAAAGATATAGACTGGAAAGGAAGGGGTAGGTGAAATATTATAAATACCAACAAGAATGAGACTTGTTAAGGCTGCCAAAGTTCCAGTGTTCAGTTATACAGGAGCAAAAACTGTATCACCCACATGATGATTATATGCCAAGAGGAAAGACTAACTTTAACCAAACTGACAAGATTCTGAAACACCAGAAGGTCCCCCTGAGAGCAGAGACTTGCCTATCTGTTTATTGAATAAGTCAATTAATTTTAAGTTCAATGTAACTGCCAAGGAGATGGAGAAACTTAAAATCTCTAGTTAGTGCAGGATCTTCCTCAGTTTCCATGGGAACAAGGCAATGTAAAGTAGTGGTTTGGAATGCAGATTCTGCCTATATTTGAGTCCTGGCTCTGCAACTTCATAGGTGTGAGACCTTGAGCGCCATTTTAAATATCTCCCTGTCTCATTTGTTTCATATCTGTAAAATGGGAATGCAATTTACTAACACACAACTTCGGCTGCTCCAAAACAGCTCAACATCTTGGCTCAGTCTTAGACAGCTCAGTGAGTATAGGGGCATTAATCATGCATAAAATACAGTTCCCATATCCCACCTTGCATTAGTGATAAGCCACAATCTTAACTTGCAAATTTTCATAGTTTCCTGGTTCACATTCTCAACAGAGGGAAATCTTGTTGGGCCTACATATCTCTCTATCAAGCCAAATCATAGGTCTTCTGCTCTTGAGATCGTTGTTCTTGAGAACTGCTGTGCACGGGAGTGGTGGCTGCCCCTTCAGCAGGACTGTGGGCATGAGTATGGCAGTCCCTTCAGAGAGGCAAGAAATAGACAGACACAGGGATTGACATCTCTGGTCCCCTGCTTGCTTTCTCCTTCAATTTCTGCAATGTAGATCTTACCAACCTCTCCCTTGCTTTACCCTTCACTTTCTGCAAGATAGATCTTACCTCCCTCTCCCTCTATTTTCAGTACTTAACAATTCAATGCAATCTCAGCCTTCATATTGGCCTTTGCAAATTCTCCAACGTGTTGTTTCCAAAAACCTTAATCTTGGTTTTGCTTTTGAGGTCAGGTAGGCTGTGTTGGAGTTCAGTTTCCACATGAGCAATCTAGCTTCTCATCTACTGGGGAGACTCACTTCCCATTGCATTGGTTTGGTCACAAGGTGAGCGAGCACAGGACAAATAATGAGTTTTGTGAATGTAACCATCATGGTTTCTTATATAAAGAGCAAAAAACTGAAAGTCCTATGACAATGGAACAAAACTGTCTTCACATAGGAAACACAACCATTTTAAAAATTATCTCCAGACAAGTTTTATTTAAAAGGTAATGTTTGGGAAGCAGATTTGGCTCAACTGATAGAGTGTCTGTCTACCATATGAGAGGTCCAGGGTTCAAACCAAGGGCCTCCTGACCTGTGTGGTGAGCTGGCCCATGCACAATGCTGATGCACACAAGGAATGCCCTGACACGCAGGGTGACCCCGTGTAGGAAAGCCCCATGTGCAAGGAGTGCGCCCTGCAAGGAGAGCCACCCCACATGTGAAAAGCACAGACTGCCCAGGAGTGGTGCCATGCACATGGAGAGCTGATGCAGCAATATGATGCAACAAAAAAAGAGACACACATTCCTGGTGCTGCTGACAAGAATGCAAGTGGACACAGAAAAATACACAGCGAATGGACACAGAGAGCAGACAACAGGGGTGGGAGGGGAGAAATAAATAAAATATAAACCTTAAAAAAAAATCTAGTGCTATCTGATGAAACAGAGTTAGTGAATGTCTAATATATAAACAGTGGCAATAGAAGTCATATAGCTCTGACTTGAGAATAAAGGAATTGGGGAAACATAGAGGGGCACAGTCTATTTCATGGGCACTAATGTCTCTACGACATGTGGTAGACAACCTACACAACCATACATAGCATGGCTCTGGCTCTAATAATTTAAACAAGAAATAACCGAAAGGAGATGACATGGATAGCAGGAGACAAACAAGGAATAACCAGAAGATGAAATGGATAGCAGTTAAAAGTATGAGGGACTTGACAACTGACTGGGGACAAAGGTGACTAAAGATAAATGAGATTTGGGGTATGGATTATTTGATACCATTAATACAGTTCATAGTTGAGATAATTGCATTTAGAGTTCAGGTCTTCTGATCCCAAACCCAGTGCTCCATTTATTCTTTCAGGCTATTTCACTTACAAAAAGCAAAGTACTCTAAAAAAGAATCATTAAAGTAGATCGGTTCCCCATTGTATCACCAGTGTCTAGAATAGTGCCTGGCCTAAAGGAGATACTCAATAAGTAGTTATTGAATGAATGGATGAGTGAATGAGTAAATGAAGAAAGTGGGTTTCATTACAACAGAAAGGAATTTGACTAGATAAAAGAGGTTTTGTCTTTACATTTTGTCAGATCCTGCAAATGATATCCAATAGCTTTTAATAGGTATTTTTAAAGTATCTTAGGAAACTTTATGCACACATGTGTTCACATTCTCAAATAATAAAAGAAATGAGGTTAACTGTTTTTTCCTTTTAAAGGCATATCCTTAATGTTTAAAATAATCTATGAGGGTCTTTCATTTTTAATGTTCTATGTGCTTCTAAGACAAAATGTTCTTGATTCAGTCTTCTCCATAAATTATAAAGAAAGCATTTATAAGACTCTCCCAGATAGATATGATTGTAGTGGCCATATTTTTTTTTCACCAAAAGGGGAATAATCCAATAACTAAGCCTAATATTTAAAATCTGGATTCTCCTGAAAAGTCTAAGACATATGGACACCATAAAAATGAGTCTAAGTATTTATTTAATCTTTGCCTTGTGGTTATGATTCCTCAAGTCTTTGTATTTAAGTGACCTTGGCTATATATCAGCACTGATGTTCACCAATATGGCAAAAGTCTGCTTGTTCAGGGGTTTATTTTGATTGTCTGAGCCCAGAGCTATACTACTCTTGCATATTCAAAGACTATCTTTGTCCTCAATGACCTTAATTTACTAACAGAGAGGCTAAATGAAGGTCTGATTTATTGTGCCAAATCATTTGGATTTTGTGGTAGGAGGGTTTTTATCCTTCTTTCATTGTCTCCCAACCTCCACTTACCACTTTGCTCACCAAAGAACCTGAGATAAATTGTATATCCATCACACAGACTCTATACTCCTGGAGTCAGAGGCAGATGAGGTAAGACACAATTTTACAGATAGAAGGAACTTGGGTGATGTGGTGGTTTGAAGCTATATGTATGCCAGAAAAACATGTTCTTAAATCTAATCCATTCCTGAGGGTGTGAACCCATTTTGAGTAGGACCTTTTGATAAGGTTACATCATTTTAAGGTATGGCCCAATTCAATCAGGATGGGTCTTAATAGTATAAATGTAGTCCTTATAAATGGAATGGACTTCAGAGAGAGAAACAGAAAGCCACAGGAAGCAAGAAGCTGAACATCAATGGAACCCAGAAAAGAAGGGAGAGACCAGAAGACACAAACATGTAGCAAGGTGAGAACCAAGGATCTCCAGCAGCCAGCCCCAGAGTGCCACAGTCTTTGGGGAGAAAGCATCACTTTGATGACACCTTGATTTGGACTTTTTCCCAGCCTCAAATCATGAACAAATAAATTCCCATTATTTAATCCAACCCATTCCATGGTATTTGCTTGAGCAGCATAGAAAATGAAAACAGGTGTTTATTTTTTTTAAAATGATTTTAGACTTGAGGAATCATGCTCTGACAGAGTAGCCTGGACCATGTTGTTGTCTGGAGGTCACTCCTGTGCATATGACTCATGATTTTCCACTTACACAATTCTAGAATAAACAAATTACTGGACATGAAGGCTCACTAAAACTCCACAGTGCTATATACAAGAGAAAGTATGTTATTCTTTATTATAGGCAAATCAAAATTGAATAAAATATATCCAATTTTCCCCAAATATCCCTCCTCTGTTCTTTAGTAGCTAGAACCATCTTCCTATGCTTCTAGACACAGAGAAGCATTAAAGTTATGTGCTATGGCATTGTGCCCCTTTGCATTTACCAGCTTCCTTAATAGCCAGGTTGGAGTCATGTTCTGGCCAATAGGATGTGGACAGAAGTGATGTAAGTCATTTTTAAGCCCCTCGTAAGTGCCCCTGTGAGAACTTCCAGCTTTCTCTTCCCCTACCTTGGTGATCCTGGAGGCGACATATTTCAGATGGTCTCACTATATATAAGATGGAGTGCCCCTGAGTCCCATATACTACCATGGGACAACCTTGAAAAAAGAATTTGCTGTTTCTCTGAAAGTCAGATTTAACTGAGCACTTTGCACTTTGATTTGGTAAATCTGGCAACCCAAGAAGCTACCTCCCTTTTGTTAAATTTTGACTCTTCCTGCCAATGCATAATCCTCCAAGTAGCTACCTCCCTTTGTTAAATTTTGACTTTCTGCCAATGCATAATCCTCCAAAAACACTGCCATTTTAAATAACTTTCCCCCCTCACCAGCAATATTTTCCTTCTTGTTATTCATGTGTTATGGAGATTTCTGCACAATAATATCTTCTATATGACAAAATAAGCTTTTTGAAGTCAAGAACCAGATCTTATTCTTCATATTGTCTTGTTGGCTGGATGGATTTTTGAGCATCATTCATGCACTATTTGCTTGCTACATTTGCATTTTAGGAAATTAAAAACTAGCAATAGTGCCAGAAATTTTAAAGCAGATAACAGAATTGGACATATATAGTAGCAAACATCAGCACCTTTTCTGACTTGCATAATGTGCCATGGATTTTACAATTTTGGACTTGCACATATGTTTCCAAATACCTTCCCATGTCTTCCAGGGAATACTTGGCTGGGTTTTATTTGAGGTTCATCAGACACTTGTAGGAATACAAGTTATATCTATAAACCATTCTTTTAAGACAGCTTTTTAGAAGACCAACTATCTCCCTAAAACAAAAAAGATAGGGTCCACAAGTGAGGAGTATTATTTCTTCCAAACACATCTGTCTATTGCCTATAGCATTAGAAACCAGCAAAAAGTTAGCACCTTTTGAATTACACAGTCTCACTGCCCAGCTCCCACACTCTGTGCTTTCTTGGTAGCTATTCTGGAAAACAGAAAGATGAGTAAGTTAGAATATAAAGGTTAATTAAATACCATAAAATGTATATAGGGTCATTAGAAACAAATGGCTTTGTTCTTTCTCTCATAACACCCCTATCCAATAATGGGTCCAAGCATTATGTTCCAGATGCCAGTCATCTAGGTATCTAGCATGACAATTCTTTTTAATTTTTTATTTACTTTTTAAAAGATTTATTTTATTTATTTCTCTCCCCTTACCCCCCCATCCCCCCTGCCGCCCCAGTTGTCTGTTCTCTGTGTCCATTTGCTACGTGTTCTTCTTTTCGTCTGCTTCTGTTGTCAGCGGCACCAGAATCTGTGTTTCCTTTTGTTGCGTCATCTTGCTGCATCAGCTCTCCATGTGTGTGGCGCCATTCCTGGACAGACTGCACTTTCTTTTGCACTGGGCGGCTTTCCATATGGGATGCACTCTTTGAGTATGGGGCTCCCCTACGCGGGGGGCACCCCTGCATGGCAGGGCACTCCTTGCACACATCAGCACTGTGCATGGGCCAGCTCCACACAGGTCAAGGAGGCCCGGGGTTTGAATCACGGACCTCCCATGTGGTAGGCGGACGCACTACGCATTGGGCCAAGTTCTCTTCCCCAATTCTTTTTATAAAATAAAATACCCTAGAAGAAACAGTAAATTAATCATAGCCACAGAGGTATACTCTACTTTCCTGGGGTAATAGCAGAAAGAGTGGGTTGGATATGGTCTGAAACTTTAAACACATGATCTAGAAGTCAGGACATTTTCCCAGCCTGCTTTGTGGAAGTCTAACCCTTTTAGAGAACTTCAATTATTTTGTTGGAAAAAAAAATACACACACATATATACACAGTAGCATTTTTTAAAAACTAGATAACACATGCACATGATAAAAAAAAACAATTCAAAGAATATATAAAAAGGTATAAAGTGAAAAGTGAGTCTCCCTAATCCCAGCCCTCCTGACTTGAGGCACCTGTGTTACCAGTTTGTATATTCTTCTAGTGCAGTGAGAAGCATGTACTTATATATTGGCCTAAAACAAATTATATTGCTATTTCATTTCCTTTTTTAATCCTCTCCATTGTGAACTGAGCATGTAAATAAAATTGTAACATATATGTAGAGAGAGAGAGATGTTGATTTTTTTTCATTTAACAATTTCTCTTTGAGAGCATTTCCTAGTCATGTATGCTGCTCTACTTCAGTGTTTTTGACAGCTGTATGACATTGCATTATATGGATGTATCACAGTTTATTTAACAAATCTCATATTAATGGATATTTAGTTTGTTTCCAACTTTTGCTATAGTGTAGCTTTTTCAATTAGTTTCCTTTCTTAAATGGCTTCAAGCACCACTGAGATATTCGACAGAGCACTTATTAGATATAATACTATGCCTAGGTCCTGTAAACAATAATCAAACTGAAAATATTTCTAACACATTTCTCCCCCTTCAAATTGTTTGATCATTTTTCATCTGTGTGCTAATGAGAATTCTCTTGACCCTCCTAAAGTTTGTAACTGAAGACTCCTTCTTCATCTATTAAACACAAGTTTTCTTTTCTAAATTTACTGTATCATGGCATAATACCATGGCATTATACCATCACTTTGGGGTCTATATATTAAATCTCTCTATAAAGATACACCGCTGCTTAATTATAAACTCACAGAATTTAAAACCAGAGAAGAGCTTCTTATCATTATCTTAGTTTCCCAGCTATTAAAACAATTACTATAAACTGAGTTGGCTTAAACAACAGGAATTTATTGACTCAGGGTTTTGATGCCAGAAGTCCAAAATCAAGGTGTCAGCAAAGTGATGCTTTCTCCCTGAAGGCTGTGGCATTCTGGGGTTGGCTGCTGGTGATCCTTGAGCCCTTTGACTTTTCCATCCTGTGTCAATGCACATGGCAGTATATTCTCTTTCTCTTCCTGGTTCCATTTACTTCCAGCTTCTGCTCCTCCTCCTGGCTTTCTCTTCATAAAGCCTCCAGTAGTGGGATTAAGATCCAGCCTCATTTAGTTAGACCACACCTTTACTAAAAATATCATCTTCAAGAGGTCCTACCTGCAATAAATTCACACTCTCAGGAATGGATTAAGATTAAAAATATGTTATTTATTTTCTTGGGGTGCATAATTCAACACACTGCAATCATACAGATTTTTATAGGTGAGGGAAGGAAAGCTAAGAAAAGGCTAAATGACTGATCCATGCATGGTCATGCTCTGGCATATTTTTCTGAACCAAAATTGGTTTCGTATATCTCTCCCTTCCACATTAAAACTCAAAACGGCCACTTTCACTTCTGACTATGATGAAGTAAAAGGGCCTGCCTGGTTTATCCTTCTACTTTAAAAACCAAAAACGGGGCAAAATATATAATCAAGTTTTCATATATTGGACAACACGCAGCACAGAACAGTAACCTCTGAGAGAAGGGAGACCAACTACACGAGCCTAAGAATCACCCCAGCTGACTACCT
Organism: Dasypus novemcinctus; assembly: GCF_030445035.2. NCBI lineage: Eukaryota > Metazoa > Chordata > Mammalia > Cingulata > Dasypodidae > Dasypus > Dasypus novemcinctus. The sequence goes on from NC_080675.1 coordinate 44,885,058, forward strand.
CCTGGCTAGTTTCCAGGCTACAGCACAGGAAAGAAAGCCCGCTGACTTTCCTGAGTTAAGGGACTGAGTTGAGAATTCACAACAACTAAGGCAGCTAGAATTTGAACGGCAGATTACCATAGAGGAGAAGCTGCACAATGAGAGAGAGGGAGAATTCTGGAGACTTTCAGGCGCTTGTCTTCAAGTCTTTAGTTAAGTAATGATCAGCACACATGTATGGGAAAACTACCTGAGGCAGGGAAAGAACCACCAGAAAGGAGTAATGGCTGGCTCACAGAGGTAGAAATACTTCACATTCCCAACAGCCTGAATGGAAAAACTTTGTAACATATTGGGCATCAGACTGAGTACTCAGAAAAGTATTGCTTCATTAGGTGGCCAAATTAGCCTTAGACTAAAGCCAGCTCTAGTCCTGCCTATCAGAGCTTAAATGCAAGCCTCAAAAGTATCAGTCTGTTTCCAAAGTAATGTAACTATGTCCCAAACATGACTCAAAAATATTTAAAGTAATACCCACCCCCCCAAAAAAAAAAAATCCAGCACCCAGCAATGTAAATTCACAATGTCTGGCATCCAGTAAAAAATTATCAGGCTTGCAAAAACTCAAGAAAATACAACCCAAAATGAGACAAACCAATCAGTAGAAACAGACTAAATTAAAATTGGTAGACAAAGACATTAAGACAGCAATTATAACTATGCTCAGTATGTTCAAGGAAGTAGAGGAAGGAATGAACATGGTAAGGAGAGAAGAAAGATATTTAAAAAAAGAACAGGTTGAACTTCTTAAAAGAAAAAATATAATATTTGAAAAGAAAAATCGGAACTGCAAAGGGAATGATAATTTGGCCATTATTCCTATCACTATCAACACCACAAATGTAAAAATAATAATTTTATTGAATCTAAAAATAGTCCTTTCATATAAAAATCGCAAAAGCATATACCAACATGCATCAAAACCATCAATGTAGAATAGTGTTTGTGTAATACAAATATGTTAGCTCTACTTGCCCTTGGAATTTATAAAGCAGAAGAGCCATACATTCTTTTCTATATGCAAAATACAGTAAGTCAAGCATAACTTCTATTCAGCAATGTTTAAAATTCAATGAAGAATGAAAAATTTAGGTGCTGTGATTTCATTTTTAAACTTGATGCATGCATCAATTAAAGAAAAAATATTTTTATTTACACTACTTGGGACATGGAATAAAACTACAGATTTTTAGACCCTTACCAGGATCACTGATTCCCAGCATTTCATTGGTAAACTGCAGTTGGAAGAATCTAACCTATGAAATGCAGATAAGGAGAAGGGAAAATCAAGCAAGAAGCAGCTGTAGGACCAAGAAAGACACTCTTACAGAAAGTAGAAATGTAAACTATGTGAGGACTATAGGTTTACAAGTGTATATGAATCTCCCCGACAGAGGATGAGAATGCAGTGCAATTCAATCAACAGATAGTGAGTGCCTGCTATCTGCAAGACGTTGCACCAAATGAAGCACTACTCCTTTCCTCCAGAAACTCAAAATATGATGCAAGAGAAGGTTGCAGATACATAAATAATTGTAGTATACGTCCGACTGATAGCTGCAATAATAAGGACATAACTTTAGCTAAAGGAACACAAAGGAGTGAAATAATAACTGGGTCATCATAGAGAAAAATAAGGGAAGACTTCACAGAATAGATGAAATTGGTACTATATCCTAGAACATAGAAAAAATTAGTACTATATATTGAGAGGGTTATGTGGTTATTTTCTATTTAATTCCCCCATCCTCCACAATGCCATCTATTCTCTGCCTCTTTTTGCCCTGCTTTGTGACCCATGAACTATTTGCCCTGGCCTACCTTGGTGGTTGGATGGCTTCTGGTTTAATTTAGCCAATGAAAGATACTAGAGAGAGATTAGAGAGTAGGGAGAGAGAAGTTGGGGTATTTTTCTTCACTGTTCCCTCTTACTTCAGCTCTGTGGTTCTGATAGTAGCCACAACCCTCTCCACCTTCAGCTCCTACAGATGGCCCTCCTTTTCTATGGCCCCTGCTCTCATTGAATATTTTATCCTCTTGGCCTCTTGGGCCTTAGAAGTAGGAAGGTTCCACTTGGCTAGTCTTTGGGTGCCTTGACCACTCTTTGGTTTCCTTTTACCCTGGCCTTATCTTTATAAATATATCCTTCATTTGAACCATTCAAGTTGAATTCTTCCCTGCTGATACAGTACTAGATGTCCAGTACTAAACAGAGAGAATAGAATAAGCAAAGACAAGAAGGATTGAAAATTTGATTGTTCCCAAGGACCCAAATGGGGAACCATGATTGATTGTGTTATGACTGCATTACGGGGAACTCAGTGGGGGTGGGAATCTAGGATAGAGGAGAATAGTTTTAGAGAAATGGGACCAGATTGTGAAGATCCCCAATAAGAAATGTGGACTTCATTCTTGGGCAAGAGAAATTCAATGGTAGTTACTGAGTGGATACAATAAGATCTCTATCCCAGAAAGATCTCTCTACTAGCATGTGGAGGATAGAAGGAAGAAGGAAGAGACTGAAGACAGAGAGGCCAAGTAAGAAGTCACTGCTGTGGAAAACAGTTAAGTAGAGAATTACCACATGACCCAGAAATCCCACGTCTTAGTATATATCTGAAAGAATTGAAATCAGGGACTCGAAAAGATGTTTGCACACCAATGTTCATAGCAGCATTATTCACAATTGCCAAAAGTTGGGAGCAACCCAAATGTCCATCAATGGAAAAATGAATAGACAAAATGTGGTATATCCACAAAATGGAATATAATTCAGCCATAAAAAGGAATGAGGGAGCAGATGTGGCTCAAGCAGTTGGATGCCCACCTCCCACATAGCAGGTCCTGGGTTCAGTTTCTGGTACCTCCTAAAGATGATGGGCAGATGCAATGAGCTGACACAACGAGCTGACACAATGAGTTGATGCAAGGAGCAGACACAACAAGCGGGTAGCAGATGTGGCTAAAGTGGTTGGGCACCCACTTCCCACATGGTAGGTCTCAGGTTCAATTCCCAATGTCTCCTAAAGAAGATGAGCAGGGAAGCAGACTTGGCCCAGTGGATAGGGCATCCGTCTACCACATAGGAGGTCCACAGTTCAAACCCTGGGCCTCCTTGACCTGTAAGGAGCAGGCCCATGCTCAGCGCTGATGCGCGCAAGGAGTGCCGTGCCACGCAGGTGTGTCCCTGCATAGGGGAGCCCCTCGCGCAAGGAGTGGGCCCCGTAAGGAGAGCCACCCAGTGCAAAAGTGCAGCCTCCCCAAGAATGGTGCTGCACACATGGAAAGCTGACACAACAAAAAGAAACACATATTCCTGTGCCACTGACAACAGAAGCGGACAAAGAAGATGCAGCAAAATGGACACAGAGAACAGACAACTGTGGTGGGGGGGCGGGGGGGGGAAGGGGAGAAAAATAAAAATAAAAAAATAATAAATAAATCTTAAAAAAAAACACTGAAAAAAGAAAAGAAGATGAGCAGACACAGTGGGCAGATAATGAGCAGACAAACTAGGGAGCCATCTCAGGGTGGGGTGGGAGGGGGAATGTATAATTACATAATGTATAAAAAAAAAAGGAATGAAGTTCTGATACATACCACAGCACAAGTGAAGCTTAAAGGCACCATGCTGAGTAAAATAAATCAGACACAGAAGGACAAAGACAAATGGTCTCACTTATATGAAATAATTAGAATATACAAATTCACAGTCAGAAAGTAGAATACAGTTTACCAGGTGCAGGGGTAAGGAATGGGGAGTTAATGCTCAGTTGAAACAGAATTTCTATTTGGAGTGACGGAAAAGTTTTGGTGCTGGGTGGTAGTGATGGTAGTACAACATTGTGAATTTTTTTAATACCATTTATTTGTATACTTGAAAGTAACTAAAATGATTAATTTTAGATTGTATATATGTTACCAGAATAGACCTGTATAGCAGAAAGAGTGCATGGTAATATAAACTATGGGCTATAGTCTTTATAATTCTAATTCTAAAGTTTCATCAATTATAACGAAAGTACCACACTAGTGCAAATGTAAATAATCAGGAAAATTGGGGGAACTGCGGGGGGGGGCGCAATATATGGGAACTCTGTACTTTGCACATGATTTTTCTGTAAACCTACTACTGCTTTAATTTTTTAAAAATTGTCATTGCATTTATTTTATTTTATTTTTGGAGTAATGAAAATGTGCTAGTATTGATTGAAGTGATGAAGGCACAACTCTATGATAATACCAAATGCCATTTATTATATACTTTAGATGGAGTATATGGTTTATGCATATGTTTCAATAAAATTGTTTAAAAAAACAAACATTTTTTAAAAGTCTTTGCAATAAGGTTCTAAAATGGGGCATAAGATGGTGGTAGGAGAATGAATTTGAAATGGATCAGCAAGAAAATTTATAAGGCATGGCAAATGAGCAAATTGAAGGGCAAAAAAGAAGGATGACTTCCAGGTTTCCACTTGTGAGAATGGGAAATGGTGGACCTATAAAGACAGAGGAAGAGGTTCTTAGAATTGGAAGCATGATGAGTTTGATATGTACCACATGGAGATTGAGATGCTGCCAAGCATTCAGGCTGAGAATTCCAATAAGCCTTTCAGCAAAGAGCTGGAAATGTGGGTATACGTATCAGGAATGAGGTCAGAACTGAAGATAGAAGTAGATATTCTAGAGCTACGGTTCTCAATCCTGGTTGCACTAGAGATTACCCAAAAATGTTTAATAAAAGATGCCAGGGCCCAACCCCCCATCATTTAAATCTGATTTCTAGGTGAAGCCTGGTTATGAATATTTAAAGTGCTTCCCAGGTAATTCTTATATGCATTCAGATTGAGAAGGACTGATCCAGAGCAAAAACAGACGCAGTTAAGAATGGACCCTTAAGGACCATCAGCATTTAAGGTTCTGACAGGAGAGATCATAAAGAACACAGATGATAAAGCATGGCAGATAAAGGCAATAAGGAGAATCCTATCAGGGGAATGGACAAGCTCTTCACATGCCATAGATCAGTGAAGAGAAGTAAGAAGAGGCAACTACATTTGGAAAAAAGGAGGTCATTACTGATCTCTGGGAAGACAGTTTTAGTAACTACAGAAACCGGGTTGCAAAGAAGTAGATTTTATGAGGAACTTGAGGAAGCAAGTGCAGACTACTCTTTCAAAAGGCTTGGTGCAATAGGTAGCAGTAATTTAAAATGAAAAAGGAGTGAGAAAGTTTTGTTGGTTTTTAAGATAGAACATTTTTGTTGACAAAGGGTAAGGAAACATTAGAAAGGGAAAGAATGAAGATACACAGTAGATAAAATGTAATCAAAAGAGCCGGGCCACAGAGGAACCTGAAGTGGGTAGCATCAAGATTAACAGTGGAGGAATTAGCCCAGGAGAGGAATACCAAAGAGATAAACTTTAAGTTGAGGAAAGTAGAGGCAGTTCAAGCCAGTATTTTCACAATAAGATGGAAAGAATGGGTGAGTGGTAAGAGCAAAAGAGGTAGAAGAGAAAGGGGACAAAAGAGCAATTATTGAAAGCTTTCCTTGTTCTTGGTGCCATGTGGAAGTCCTACCAAGTTATCTCATTCAGTAATTAAATGTGCTTTTGAAGGACAAATGTTGTTAAGAGGGGATAAGACGCAAAAATTAAGACTGTTCTGCCCATTTCAGTTATCTAGTCACCTTACTCTTCCGTTGCCATTACTAATTAATGGCCCTTTAAAGCTTGGCCTGCCATCTGTTTTAAGTTAAATGCTCATTTTGAGCTAACTAGAAAAAGATTTCAGTTATGATAATATTTCCTTGTTTAGTTTAAAGGGAAGAGCTCTAGCCTATCATTTAAGCAAGAGGAAAAGGCTCCATTGATAAGGGCAAAGAAAAATGGGCCTTCAAAAAGACTGTTTAGTAGTCCAAGTCAATGGCAACTAATAAATATTTAGGAAGTAGATTTAATCTGCATGCTTTTTCAGTTACTCTTTTAAATGTAAAAAAAAAAAATGCAATTTTAGATTACATATCCATCAAGGGGTGGGACTGTGCAACCTCTTTAAACAATGCCTGGGCAATTTTATGGGCTCAGTAGAAATCATCTAAGAATTCAGCCATCCTACATTGCCAGGGCCCTTCCATTGTTATCCATGCCCTGTAGTACAGCCAGCAGGCCAGCAAGCCAAATGGGATCCTCTAAACGGGAAACTTGTGGAATTGACTGTCCTTTTCTCTGGGAAACACTTTCCAAAATTGGGGTCAGTAAAAAGCTGCCAGGGCTTTCCTGCACTGACATCCTAGTGAACCAAACTGGGTAATGGGGATGGCTGCAAAGAAAGGCAGCAACTTGGCAAACCTGCTTGAATAATGACCTTTTGGAGGCCCTAGGAGGATGAACCTTTAGGCTTCAGGCTGCCAGAAATCCAGTGTGAAGTGGAGGTGGGAGTGAGGTTGCAGATAGAGCGGGTATGAACTCAGTATAGCATCCCTACCCGGCTGGCCAAAACTCAACTACTGAACCACTGAAAATTGTTTCCAAAGCCACTCTTGGACCCCTTGCCAGAGGCCACTGAGCCCTATGCCTAAAAAACTACCTTTTTCTATCCCTATTCCATTTATTATTTATGTCCAGCCTACTTAAAAAGAACAGATCTGAGTCAATCAGGCCTCCATTGCTTGAACCCAACTTTTACATTCTCGGGCCTCTGGAAATTGGTTTACCTCACTCACCACTATGGTCTCAGCTCCAAGCACAGTGCCTGGCACATAAGGTAGTTAATGCTCACTAGATACTTATTGAATGTTTGAACTTGGCTTATTGATTCTGCATTCTCATGTTTCTATCTATTATTTTTATTTGTTTAAAAACTTTCTTGTAAAGTTGTTTTTTTAAAGTACTGCTTCATTTTTCGTAATTCTTTTCATGGAATAGTCACAGAAAAAAAATTTATTTTCATTAGAAAAGTTGTAGGTTTACAGAAAAATCGTGCAGAAAATAGAGAGTTCCCATACACCCAACCCCGTTTTTAACATTTCTCATTAGTGATGTATCTTTGTTACAACTGATGAGACAATGTTGTTATAATTGTACTATTAACTATAGTCCATATTTTACATCAGGGTACATGGTGTTGTGCAGTCTTATGGGGTTTTTAAAAAATTTTTATTCCAGTAGCATATAGATCACCTAAAATTTCCACATTCGAATATATAATTCAGTGGTGTTAATTACATTCGCTCTGTTGTGTTACCCATCACCAGTATACATTACCAAGACTTTTCCATCACCCCAAACAGAAACTCTGCACCAATTAAGAATTAACTCCCTATTCCCTACCTCTACCCTACCCCTGGTAACCTGTATTCTAGTTTTTGACTCTGTATATTTGCTTATTCTAATTACTTCATATCAGTGAGATCATAGAATACTTGTCCCTTTGTGCCTGGATTATTTCACTCAACATGATGTCTTCAAGGTTCATCCATGATGTAGCATGTATCAGAATTTTGTTCCTTCTTACGGCTGAATAATTTTCCATTGTATGTATATACTACATTTTGCTTATCCATTCGTCTTTTGGTGGACACTTGGGTTGCTTCTATATTTTACTTTATTTTTTCATAATTATTTACATGGAATAATCAAAGAAAAATTTGATGCTATAAGGAGGAGTCACTTTGTAGACATGCAGACGTTTTCCTAATCACCCAGTGGAACTTTTCTGACTATGGTGCTGGAAGTGTTCTAAAATAGGGACACTGAGGAGTATTAACCTGAAACTCCAGGGCTTTCTATCCTCTCCTTCCTAAATAAATAGATTTCAAGTGAAATTGTTATGCTAGAAGACCTTCTGGAATGATATTACCTCATATTTACTTAATGTGCTTCTTTAGGGGAGCCTCCAGTTTTCTCCTAGAGACTGGTTTCTCTCCACTACATCCCACACAGGTAGGTACAAGGCAAAACTTTTCATTTCTTCTCCAATAAAAGGTCAACATGATGACAAGATCAGAAACAGAATCCACACCTTTGCCTTTATCTCAGATCCACTAGCCCCCTGTTCCTGATGGCTGGGATTATAGAAGACTGACTTGAAATAAACTTCGGCTCTTGCTCAACCTCTTCCTCAGCAGCTCATGATCTTAATTCATGATCTTACCAGCTTTGTAGGGTGACTCCTAAACTATAGCAAGAATAGTAAACTTAATTTTATATAGGATCTTTCACACAGATCCATTATAAAATGCTTTGCCAACTTAAGATTTGTAGAATTACAGAGCAGCACTACTGAATTAAATAGTAAGTAATAGCTGATACTAATAATTAGCTTAATTTATGGTCTAGTGGAACTGTCACAACCAAGGCATCTCTCCCTCCACCCCTCATCTCCCTGTCTTTTCCTCCTCCTCCATTTCCTTTGGCAGCAGCAACCAAGTGCAGCGTTGAGATTGTCCTATTAGTCATCAGAAAGTCAAGTCACTTTTTTCCTTTATTCTGTAGATTTATGACCTTATTATATCAAGTTTTCCAACCTTTTTAGAGTTGCATTACTCGTCATCGTTTAATTTCACAACTGCTTCTCTTCTCTAAAGGTGATGTCATGCACTTGGGAGGGGGTGCACTAAGGTAGACTCATAGTTCTTGAGAATTTGTAACCTCGGAAGGGCTGGAAAACTTGTAGAGAGGGTTCTCCTCTCCACTCAAACCAAGGGATTAGAAATCACATCTGCAAGGTCATATTGGGGTCACTTGACAAAAATTGGGAATGACTCTTTTTCCAGTGCCTGTGTGTGGTAGGATTCCATGTGCTTTCTGACCCTGGAACTAGGAGAGAATTAAAGATAGTTCTTAGATAAATCTCATCTAAACCCCATGCACCTCGGATTTAACAGAGAATGTTCATTTTAATCACATTTATTAATCACATACCTCTCCTTCTGACTGTAGCTAGTTCTATAAGTCCTGGAGCAGGAATAAGGGCTTTTCCTAGAATCAAAATAATGTAGTGTGGAGACAAACTCTCTAGGGCCACATAGGCGATACTACGACAAGAGAAGCTCCTTGGGCCAGGAGGAATTTAGGCCTGAAGCCTTTTTATATCGCCTGCCACAGCACATTGGAAACTGGCAGGGTCTCCTCCCTGCTGTGATAAAGCTGCCAACTTACCCGAATGAAATGTATGTCAATAAGGCTCCGTGTTGGGGGAGGGGCTCCTGAGCAGGAAGCTTGAAAGTGATTAACTGACAATTTATTAATTTATTGCTAGATTAAGATAGCAAAATAATTAAAATGAACATAAAAATCTAACATTGCCAGATGCTTTTAGGGTAGCTGAGAGTAGCTGACACAGCCATCTTCCCCGTTCCCCTACCCCGCAACATGACATTCTGCATAGGAACTCGCTTCTTTCTCCAAATACCTGGCTACCTAGAGGTGGCAGAGAGGCCCAGGCCTGAGTCCCATCCAGCTCAAAGTTGTGGTTTTTGTTTGATTACTTTCAGGGGTAGGGGTCTCTTGGTTTTCCTGAAGATAAGTCTGTTCACAATGGTAAACAAACAAACAGAAAAGTCAGTACTCTTTAACTGTGAACGGAACCAAGAGAGATTTTCAGTTCTTTTCCTCTACCACCATATATGTTCCCTGTTTGGCTAATACTAAAACCAGGTTCACAATAATGTAGTTTGTTTCATCTCTCCACCAAAATAGCAACCTTCCTGACAAATGTGCTCTGGTTCCACAGCCCTGCAATATCTGAGGTCGAGAAATAATTGTGAAAATTCATGTTTGGCAAATAGAATCGGAAATTTCCTTCTGCAGAAAGTTCTTTGGGTTCGCCCTTTGCTCTCCAGAATGAATGGAGGCCTTTTAGATTCTTAAATTCAAAGAAAATCGAAATTCTGCTCTTAGAGGCAGTGTCTGACAAGCACGGGTTTGAATACCAGTGCTACCACTTACTTGCTATGAGGCTCCCTGAACCGCAGTCTCATTATCTGCAAAATGGGGCCAATTCTAGCGAAAGCTGTTAATATCCCCATCCCATTCTTGCTATTCGTTTCCAGTCCTTGACTGTGATGACTACCAGCCAGAATTTTACTGCCTAGAATATTTACCACATGTAGCAACCAGTTTAATTATGACAAGATGTGTTGGCAAAAAAAATAATTTTTTGGCAACAATCACACTACCTCTGAAATTTCCTGGGTCCTCTCAGAAAGTGTGTCTGAGAAACTAGGCAAAGACCAGGAGCAAAGACCCCAGCTATAGTCCTCATGGAGCCTTGGGGACAGTCTGCTTCCAACATAACAAATGACCCCTGAGTGTTTGTTTATTAGTGAATTAAGGGATTTTGTAAACCAATTACCAGGAGCAAATAACACATACTGTAAGGTAATAAACAACATTGAACACTGTCCTTACCTAAATTCATTGCTCTGAGCTACAGACCTGCAGGGAATGGTGAGGTTTAAAACTCACAGTTGGTTAAGATGGAAGATTTATAGGCATTCTTATTCAGGGTCTGGAAGAGCCAACAGTGCCAAGGGACCAAGTCTGGAAGGTGAAAGAACTTATATCAGGGTCATCTTTTGGTCTTTCCTTGGGACCAGGGGAGTAAAGGGAGGAGAAAAAATCCTGGGTTTATCCAAAATCCTTATTCCTGGACATCTGATCTTGCAACCCATTAGAGACAATTTCTCCTCCAGCTATACTGACCAATAAAATAAATGAAAAAAACCATTGTTGTCCAGTTAAACATGGTAGATTGAACACTCATAGCTCAATTCTTTTACAAGATAGATTCAGCAAAGGAAACTTTAAATGACATAAACTCACAAAGACTAAAAGAATAGTAGATAAAGACCAAAAATGAGAGGGGGAAAAAAGCAATATTAAGAGAAAGCTGACACAAACAACAATGCAAGGTGTGGTGGAGTGGTAAGGTATGGGAATTCTGCATGTTATGCACACTTGTTTTGTAAGCTCACAACTTCTCTAATAAAATAGCCCAAAAGAGGCAAGGATAATCTTATTGTGGGGACTGGCCCAGCACAAGGTGGGGAGAGAAAGGAATCTGTGTAGGAGAGGAGGAAGCAGTGGAAACAGGAGTTTGGTTACATAAAGGGGATTAGGCAAATATGTAAATAAATTAAAGAGAATGGGAGCCAGGTTCTCACTGTCAGAGAAGGGAAGTACAACAGGGAAAATTAGAAAACTAAGATGTGCCCTGTGGTGTTGGATTAGAATTGGAGGTATCAGTGTGAACTCAGGGTTTTCAATATAGGAGAGGTAAATAGAGAAATAGAGATGTAAATCTAGCTCTGCTCATGGAGAAGGCCTGGGAATGGTGATGCTAATGACCACTCCTAATACCCAGATCTTGGCTTCTAAAATCAATTATTCACCAGAGCTCCTCAGAGAAATGGCTGATTCCTGAGCTAGGACAGAGAAAATACAAGATAAACTTGGAAAATGTGTTGTGCCAAAAAGCAAGAAAGTGTTTAAAGACTGATGGGGACATGGCAAAAGGACATAAACTCAGCTTGAAGGGACTCCTACTGACGAAATTGGAGACAATTTGAATATCAAAATAAATAATGAATAAATTAAAAGTTTCACACATACCTCCCCACTAGATACTTATTAATTACAAAATAACTGGTCTATAATTTTCAAAAGTGTCAAGATCATGGAAGTCAGACTGAGGAACTCTTCTAGACTGAAGGAGACTAAAGAAACATGGCAATAGATATGATATACAAATCTGAACTGGATCCTCTGCTAAAAATGGCATTATTGAGATAATTGAAAAACCTTGAAGGGGATCTAAGTATTACATGATGATAATGCATCAACGTTAATTTCCCAATGTTGATAACTGTATTGTGGTTATCTAGGTTATGTCGTTTGTAGGAAATGCACACTAAAATGGTTCAGGAAAAAAAGTCTGTACACTGCATATATTAGTCAGGGTTCTCTAGGGAAGCAGAACTGACAGTATCTATAAATAGGATGAGATTTTATAAAATTGTCTCATATGACTGTGGGGATGCACAAGTCCAAATTCCATAAGGCAGGCTGCAAACCAGGGGCTCCAATGAAGTTCGTTGATGAGTTCCATAGGAGATGCTGGCTGTCTAAAGCAGAAGTGAGAAATTCTGTCTCTAAATGCTGAAATCACTTCTCCTTTTAAGGTCTTCAACTGATTGGATGAGCTCTCACTCTTTGCTGCAGTCTCCTTAGTTGATTGTAAATATAACCAGCCATCTATGCAATTAACTCATTCATGATTAAAGTCCATGAAATACCCTTGTATTACAATTAGCCCAGTTCTTGCTTGGCCAAACAACTGGCACCATTACCTGGCTGAGTTGACATATTAGCCTACCCGTCACACTGTACTTCCAAATTTTCTGAAAGTATGTGATTATTTCAAGGGGAAAAAAATTCATTAACAAAACATATGGTGGTTACGTAGGAAAATATTTTTATTTTATGAGTCTCATGGTGATGTATTTAGAAAGGAAGTGAAATGATGTTTGCAACACTTCAAATTGTTCAGTAAAATATATAAAGATTTGATAAGTAGATAAAGCATATATGACAATGTTATAGTTGTTGAATCAAGGTGAGGGTGTAGGGCTATTCTTCGTATAGTCTTTCAACTTTTCTCTTTGTTTAAAATATTCCAAAATAATTCTGAGAGAAAATGATTTCCAACCTAGAATTCTATAGCCAAGTATAAAGACACAGACAGTTTCAAAAATTTGAACTTTCAGGTACCCTTCCTTATAATACGCTCAATCAAGTTAGTTGGTAACTAAGACAATGAACCAAACACAGGAGAGTATAAAAAAGAATCCCTGGGATGACAGCTTTGCATCAGGTATAGAGAGCAACTTGTTCAGATATGAACAGGAAGAGGGAGAGAAACTATGCAAATTAAATGACAAGACAGTTATTGTCAGCAAGTAAAATTAAACTTACAAAGAGGGAAACAGACTTGGCCCATTGGTTAGGGCGTCCGTCTACCACATGGGAGGTCCGCGGTTCAAACCTAGGCCTCCTTGACCCGTGTGGAGCTGTCCCATGTGCAGTGCTGATGGGAGTAAGAAGTCCCGCGCCACGCAGGGGTATCCCCCGCGTAGGGGAGCCCCACGCGCAAGGAGTGCGCCCCATAAGGAAAGCTGCCCAGTGCGAAAGAAAGTGCAGCCTGCCCAGGAATGGCACACTTCCCGTGCTGCTGACGACAACAGAAGCGGACAAAGAAACAAGACGCAGCAAATAGACACAGAGAACAGACAACTGGGGACGGGGGCGGGGATTAAATAAATAAATAAATCTTAAAAAAAAAAAAAAACTTACAAAGAAAGGAAATGTGATTGTAGTATATTATGCGGTTGGTCTATAAATGTTATTTACAATGTCATAATTAAGTAAACATACTAGATGTATTGAATACTGATTTAACAAAAAATGAGATATAACTATTTTTGAGAAGATGGAGGCATTGAGAGTCTGTTTGTATTGGAGAGAGCGTGATAGAGTAGAAATGAGAGTTAATCGTCATTTTTCTAGAGCAAAAGGTCAATAAATAATTTCTGACATTGAAAAAAACAAGAAAAATCAGGAAATAGAAGGAAGCAAGAATTGAAAGAATTCCTTCTGGGGGGGGCAGGAATGAGAGGATGGAAAGGAGTAATGAGAGGTAGGTTATTTGGGCTGAATTTTTTTTTTCACTTTTTTCTGCATTTATTCTGTGCTATATTTATTCCCAAGTCATAAGTTTTTGCTTCCTCTGTTTCTTTTAGGATAACTTTTCTTCTGAGCGGTCTTTTCTGTCTTAGTAACAATTTGTTCTGTTTTGGGGAGGAGCACCTTACCTTGGCAGGACAGCTCACAGGTGGGTTGATTTGACTGCCAGCTTTCTAAGTCCGGGATACATCTTGGGCTAGGTGTTCACCTGGATGTGGTCAATAATCAGAGAATCTACATCAAAGTCCTTTAGCTCAACATTATTCTCTGCATTTTTAAGCTTGTACAGCAAAAATTCAGCTCTTTTGAGCCATGGGCCCTCAGTGCAGATTCACTGTTTGGCCTGGGCACATTGGCCAACTCTACCATTGTACCAAAGGACTTCTTCACTGTGACATCTTTCAGATACTAAATGATTTTCCAGATATGCACACCCTTTGTGGCTTAGGAAGTTTTACATGAGCTCTTGAAGTGAACCTGAAGATTTATCCCCTTGATTTATTTGGTAGGGTATGGGGCTTATTGGGTCAAGTGAATAGCAAAAAAATTTCAGATATCATTTCAGATCATTCACAAGCAGAATTTATTTGAATTTTGGATGCACACATATATTCATCTGATTTTTAAAATTAAATTACAAAAAGAAATGAAATAGTTGCTGAAGGACATTCTCTATGCAGTCCTTAATTTTCTGAGAGACCTTTTAAAAGGAGAGGCTCATTTCTATTTGATAACTAGTCATTTTGTAATTAATGAAAAGAAATATCAGCATGAATCCAAATTTTAAAATAAGCTGTGGATCCTGACATGTGATCTGCTGGAGGGCAGGAGGAACATTCTTCTAACATTTTGTTCTTCTGGCATTTCAAATTTCATACTCTCACCTGACTCCAAATCCTGTACTTCTTTGCGCAGGTTTAGCCCTGCCTCTGCCTTGAGTAACTCTCTTAACTCTGACCCTCAGTTTTCTTAACTCCAAAATGGATAAAACACCTAATAATATGATTGATGTGATGATTAGATGGGCTAATGCACAGAAAGACTATGTTCTATAAGGAGTGGTTTCCTGACATTTGGATTTCATGGTACAGTAAAATATTTTTTGTTGTGGGGAAAACCATAGTTACCATCTTTTTATTTTTGTCACATAATGTCATAAAGAAGAAGTCTACCATCAATTATTACTATCATTTCTTATGATTATTTCTGCAAGGAGCATCTTCCTTTGGTAGCGATCCAATCTCAAAATTTAAAAATTGAATACATATGCCTACAAGAAAAACTCAGTACCTTATCCTTATTTTTATCATTTCCCACTGCATAGTCTTTGTGAACCAGATTGTGGACCCATATTGGAACAGTCTTTCCCATTTCCCTTTATCTAACCTGTAAAACTGTGCTGTCCATTAAGGTAGCCACTAACCACATGTGGCCATTAAGCATTTGAAATGTGGTTAGTCCAATTGAGAGATGAGTGCTTTAAGTATAAAATACACACTGGGTTTTAAAGATGTAGTATGAAAAAAAAAAAAAGGAAAATATCTAATTAATAATTTTTTATCTTGATTACAGGCTAAATAATAGAATTTTGGGCATATTGGGTTAAATATAATGTATTATTCAAATTAATTTCACCTGTCTCTTTTTTACTTTTTTAATTGAGTCCACTAGAAAAAATTTAATTACATACGTGGCTCACATTATATATCTCTTGAACAACACAGCTCTAAGGATTGTTCTGTGTTTTCCAAATCAGTTGGCAAGTTTTTGTTATGCAGAGTTTGGAGACTGGAAAAAGAGGTATGGGATTTGAGAACTGGAAAGGAAAAAAAAACAACAACACAGGGCCTGAGTTTTCTCAAAACTCCAGAAAACAAAGGACTGTGGTAACAGGGCCAGGGCTGAATCAAGAAAAAGCCCTACTTAAAAGTGGTAGGGTCTACTGGCACCCTGGTGGCCTCTCCCCAACCTTACCTGCTGGGTGAGGAGCTGGCCAGCATGCTTGGTACAGATCTCTGGTCCCAAATCCTCATGCACATACTGGAAGTATGCATATCTGGCCCAATCTGTGTGATTGTAGCCCGAGGGACTCGCTAACCCAGAACTTGCCCTGTGTGTGGAAGTCAGTTCATAAAGATCTCCTATAGATGCTGTGGGAGAGCAGTCAAGTCATGCTTTCTGGAGCAAGGGATTGCTGGCTATAGGGCATACAGTGCAGTGCCCTGGACCATGAGGAAACTGTTTCCTAAGGAAGAGGGGACATTTCTAAAGCCATATATAATTAGTGGTGGTGGTGGTTCCTAGGGCCAAATATGCATGCTCTAAACAAATCACATATACAGAAAGGACCCGAAGACCCCTACACTTTGACCTGGAGCTATTCTCATAGAACCTATTGAATTGGTAAACCTTGAAGAAAGGTACTTATATAGTTCAATCTGTAAAGACTGGGAAAGGTGTATTCATTTTTTTCTCTGCCCCCCCTTTCTTTGTTAGTTTCTGGCATTCAAGGAAAACTATATAATAACACTAGCTGGATACAAACTTAAGGAACAGGTGCCACAGGGTTTAAATTCCTACGTAAACACATTAAAATACCAAAATGTCAAGACTTCAGCAAAAGGTTATAAAACATTCTAAGAACCAGGAAGTGATGGCCCAGGCAAAAGAGAAGATTACAACATTAGAAAACATTGATGAGAAGGACCAGATCTAGGACATCCTGTCTGCAAGAACATTTAAAAAGGGTACTAAATATGCTCAGAGAGCTAGAGGAAAATAAGGATAAAGTGCTAAAGGAAATCAGGAAAACAATGGATGAACACAAAGAGAATATCAGTAGAGAGACGGAAATTATGTAAGTGTCCAAATGAAGCTGAAGACCACAATAATAGAGATTAAAAATTCCCTAGAGGGGTTCAACAGCAGATTGGAGCTGGTAGAAAAAAGAATCAGTGAACTTGAAGATAAGGCAATTGAAATCATTCAGGCTGAGGAGCAGAAAAAATAAAGAATGAAGAAAAGCCAATAGAACCTGAGGAACCAGTGGGATACTATCAAGCATACCAATTGAGCATTGTGGGAGCTCAAGAAAGAGAAGAAAGAGAGAAAGGGGACAGAGGGAATATTTAGAGAAATAATGGCTGAAAACTTCCCAAATTTAACAAAAGATATGAATATATACATCCAAGATGTTCAACTAACCCCAAACAGGATAAAACCAAATAAATCCATACCATGGCTATTATAATCAGATTGTTGAATATCCTGAAAGCTGAAAGAGAGAGGTAACATTTCACATAAAGAGAACCTCTATAAGATTAAATGCCAATTTCTCATCAGAAACCATGGAGGCAAGAAGGCAGTGGGATGACATATTTAAAGTGATGAAAGCAAAA
The DNA here is from genome assembly GCF_030445035.2 of Dasypus novemcinctus. Taxonomy (NCBI): domain Eukaryota; kingdom Metazoa; phylum Chordata; class Mammalia; order Cingulata; family Dasypodidae; genus Dasypus; species Dasypus novemcinctus. The sequence continues at coordinate 44,902,240 of NC_080675.1, forward strand.
AACTTTCAACCAAGAATTCTATATCTGGCAAGTGTCTTTCAAAAATGAGGGAGAGATGAAGACATTCTCAGATAAAAGCTTGAGGGAGTTCATCACCACTACACTGACCATATAAGAGATGATAAAGAGAGTTCTGCAGATTGAAAGGAAAGGGCAATAAACAATAGATCAAAGCTGCATGAAGAAATAAAGATCTCCGGCGAGGATAAAAACATGTATGAACATAAATGTCATTACTGTTGTAATTCTGGTTTGTACCTCCACTCTGTATTTCCTACAAGATCTAAAATGTGGATGCATAAAATATAATGATAAATCAGTGATTTTGGACTCAATGTATAAACATGTAATTTGGAACAAGAACTACATAAAGGTGGAAAGATGAAAGGGTATAGGAACATAGTTTATGTATACTACTGAAGTTAAGTTGACTTCAAAGTAAACAAGATTATTATAGAGCTGAGGTGTTTAATTTAAGCCCCATGGTAACTACAAAGGAAATAATGGAGAGTATCTAAAGGTCATAGAGACAGAAATAGGTGTACAGGTTGTAGGGGACACAGGTCTGAGGAAATGGGGAGTTATGCATAATGGGTATAGCGTTTCTGTTTGGGGACATGAGAAAGTTTTAATAATGGAAGCTAGTGAGGGCATTGCAAGATTGTGAATATGATTAACCCCATTGAATGGTATGCTTTGGAATGGTTGGGATGGGAGTATTTATGTTATATATATGTTCCCATAATTGGGGAAAATAAAGTAGAGCAACTAAAGAGACAATAACAATTACATGCAATCCATGATCCTGGATAGTATCTAGCAAGGAAGGATAAAGGCACAACAGGACATTATGGGGATATATTAAAAAATTATAATATAGATATGTTTTATATCAATGTTAAATTTTTAAATTTGATAACTTAACTTCCTTGTTCTTAGGTCATGTACATGTCAATATTAAGTGTTCAAGGAGCATGATGTACACAACCTATATGCAAGTGTTCAGGAAATGGATTGATAGAAGATGGATAGATAGAATGATATGGCAAATGTGGCAAAATGTTAAAATTGTGGATCTTGACATGGGGAAGGTGTAGGGGGTGTGTTGGAGTTCTCTATATGGAATTTGTATTATTTTTGTAACTATCCTATAAGTTTGAAAGTATTTCAAAATAAAGAAAGTTAAAAAATAGTAAAAAAAAAAAAAAACAACAAACCCACATGATTATTCATGATGATGAGATCCTCTTTACATAGAACTTAATCCCACTTACTATCCAATGACTGATCTACATGAACACTGCTCACTTAGTCTTCTTAACAGTTTTCAGATAAACCATTTTGAAGGACTGGCAACTTTTCTAATTATTCCAACCCTTGAATACCAACTATAAGCAAGATAATGTGCTAGGTGCTGAATACACCTACTCATAAAGTGGTTCACAAAATAGCAGTAGGGATTGTAATTACACAGCCCTTTATTCCTGCATTTTCCAATATGGTAGCAACTAGCCACATGTGGTTATTGAGCACTTGAAATGTGGCTAGTCCACATTGACAGGTGCTATACATGTAAAATACATACCAGATTCCAAAGATAATAAAAAGCCTGTAAAATATCTAATAATTTTATATTGATTATATGTTGAACTGAAAATAATTTGGATATATTGGGCTAAATAAAATCTAGTATTAATTTTTTTTAAAAGTATCCTCTTATTTATGAATCTGGTTTCTTTTAGTATTCTTTTAGAGATTTGCATTTCTAAAGATTGGAATGCATTTTTAATTTCTACTAGATTTCTTGATTATCTTCTTTGATTATGACTCTGGGAGACTGAACCTCCTGAAAGTGTTAGGATTTGAGTTTCTTTACTATTCTAAATATTTATTTAATTAGTCCACAAAGCTCTATAGGACTTTGCTTTCCATCCTTCTTCCATATCCTTCCAATTGGGGCCTAGGGTAACAAAATGGCAGTAGGTTGGGTGTGCAGAACTGGGAGTATTCCTCTAGATTTCCACCCCAACCCCACCACACCCCATCCTGTCTCCTGCCCATTTAGACTTTACACAGCATTCCTGTGGGATTGATAGGTAATGGGGACCACATACTAAAGGAGGATACATTCCATTGTTTCTAATGAACAAAGCTCTTTCTGAAAGAAAAAGAGTCATTTACTTAATGAGATGCTACTTTCCTACCATCTTCATATATTAATTATTTAGGCCTTCCCTTTGCACATCCTCTGAAGCAAACTAAGCTAGAATATACACTGCTGTGTCCCCGTGGAGAAATCCATCTTCTGAAATGTAGGAACAGCTCTTTAGGATGGGGGCAGGAGAAGATTCAGAGGCCAACCCTTCTGACCAACTCTAAATTTTACCAATTCCCTCAGGCTCTGGAGAATTCTGGAGAAGTTACGGTCCTTGGGGATTACATAAATTGTTCAAGGCAATCCTCCCTTCTATTTCCCCTTTCTTCAAGATTTTTTTCTTAGATTTCAGTTTCCAATTCTCTCCAGCACTTGACTCTTCCTCTCCCCTCCCTTCTCCTTGCAGAAAGAATCTCTTTTCACCTTAGTGTATTTAGGGCTAAGTGGCTACTTCTCCTGGGGCATGCATTTGAAGCCTCATAACTGACTGGAATAAAAACCCGCTTAAAAAGAATTTCAGTCTCTAGGGTGTAGTTGGAAAAAGTTCATGATATTTTGAGGAGTGGGAGCCATTTCCCAGGGCTCTAAAATCATTATGCTATGGCAAACTACTTCATTTAATTGGATAAGATAGCCTTTCTAACAGCATTGTATTCTGGGGGGTCCTTTGACTCATCTGATCACTTCTAACAAAGTGGTGCTTTGAAAAGGAACACAGAGTTATAACAGGTATAACTCAGAAGTGCTCATTCTGAGTTATTGTGTATATCCTAGAAATAACCTATAATAACATCATTGTGATCAGTACATAAGGCTTTCTAAGGACTTTTTCCCCTGCAAAGCAACAGAAACCATCAAGGAAAATGCTTGTGTAACAGTTTTCCAGTGCCTGATCTTTCCAAGGCAGGTTCTTTCTCTTCATTCAAGTTTCAGCTCCAATGTCACCACCTCAGAGATGCCTCCCTTGACCACCCAGTCCCTAGTAGGAATTGCCTTGCCCCATTCACTCTGTACATTGCAGTATCTAATTTTCTTCATAGTACTTACTTTTGCCTTAAATTTACTGGCTCATTTATCTAGTCTTCCCCACTAGCACATAAACTCCATAAGAATAAGAAATCTTGCTTATCTTGTGCTGTCTCTCCCGTGCTTGGCACCGCTCAATAGTTATTTGTTGAATGAATAAGTGAATGAATGAGAAAGAGCAAGAGGAAACATATTTGGGAAGAATTAGGAGGGGAATCAAGTTCTTCTTAGCTTTTTGGGGTCAAGGTCACTGCAAATGCTCACTTGCTCATCAGAAATCACCAAATATTTAGCAAAGCTACAGGAGGTTGATGCTCTCACAGGTAGGCTACCAATATAATGAAAGGGAAGGACTGTGTGATTTAGCTGGAAACGATACTCCCACTATTTTGTTTCAAGCTGATTGTGGCCGAGAAGGGTATGCAAACCTGGAATGGGTTCTCACCAAGGAGATTAGAATAGAGCGAGGGAAAAAAAAGATTAATGTGGAAGTTGATCTACTCTAAAAGGTACTTATTGTACCTGGGAACACAGCCAAAACACGAAGGGGTGGGTGTGGACTGCAAGCCTTGGTTCACACGTGTGCAAACAAGCATGGCCCAGCAATGACGGCATCTCAGGAAAGGAAATTAAAGGGATTATTAAGGATACAGATAGTCCCAGATTTCAAGGAGGACATGGACCTATTTGGAGAATTGTCCTAGGTTCCTTTTTGGCAAGATTCCAGATAAAAATGTGTGTGCACTTGTCTGAATCAAGAAGAAAAAGGAGGCCAGTGAGTCTTCCTTCCCATCAAATGAGTTCTTCGGAGTGTCTGGAGGTGTCAGGGCAGGATGGGCTGTGGGCTAGGGTCTGCTCCTTTAAGAGAGTGATGAGAAGGATGAGAGCACCTGGCTGACACAGAGCAGTTTCCTTTTCAAAATTATTTCCAACCTGTTATCTCATTTTACTCTCATTTCAATTCTATGAGTTTGGGAGGGCACTTGCTGTTTTCATAGCCATTTATTAACGTGGAGAGTAAAGCACAGTAAGTTTGTGGCTTGCCCAGTATCAGCCTGCTTAAAATAGTCAGTAAACCAATAGTCTCTCTACCAGGTTCCTAAAAAAATGTGAACCCCTGCATCAGAATCACTTAGGGAGCATGTTTAACAAGACACACCCCAGAAGTCCTTAATCAGAGGATATCTGGAGTCAAGTTCCAGAAATCAGCACTTTTATTATGATTTCCAGATGATTCTTATGTACGTTAATTGTTTAGCCTGGCAGACCACCCTTAACCCTAAGTCAATTTGTAATCCATTGAGCATAGCTCAATTCTGAGCTCATCTATTCCTGTATTCTTTCCCTCAAATGTTCCTCTTTTGAGCTGGAAACAAAGAGAGCTCCTTAGATGAGAGGGTTGTGTGGTTATGAAGAAAAGAGTGAGCAAACGTTTGACAGGGACCATTTGAAGCTCTGGCAAGGAACTCTCGTTAAAACAATCATAATCAAATTGAAAACTGTAAAAGATGGCATAGCTTGAGAATGTTCTTCTGTGGTTAAAGCAGCATGCACCCAAACTAGCTGATCCAGTGTTCCAGGACTGAAAAGGAATTGACAAAGAGCTTTAGAGTCATCACGACTGGCAAAAACTAAAACTCCATTGGCAGGCTGAAGGGTTGTTGAAACAAGATACGCTGCAACAAGCTCTGGAGCGAAATAAAGAAAGCATCTCAAACAGCTGTTGAACGTTTACAGAGTGGAAGGTGGGGGTGAGACCTACCAAAACATCCAAACCAATTTCAGGAAATAGCCAGAGTCAACAGATAAAGGACTTATGAGAAAAGTGGCAGGACTTTATAATCTATTTTTAATGTTAAATATAAGTTTGTACCTGTTAGTAAGATTAACATCCTTACTTCTACAGTAGTTCCCTACATTTGCAGAACTCTATAGTTTAAAATCCTCCATTTACATCACCCTTACGTGATCCCATATAACCTAAAGTTTACAAAGTTTTTTCACCATACTTCATTACTTACAATCCTCATCACTGCTGTGCAACATTTATCATCTGCATTTAACAGAGGAGAAAATTTAGCATCATAAAATTAAGGGGTTTTGCCCAAGATTACCCAACTGATGTGCAGAAGCTGCAACTCAACTTCAAGTCTTTCCTATTTCCACACCCTCCTCTGTATTGACTCCTGTAAATAAATAAATAAAATGCAGCTCAGGCAATCATAGCATTTAGGGCTATAAGTCAATCTCCCATTTGACAGATAAGCCAACTGAGGCACAGTAAAATTGAGGCTTTGCCCTAGGTCACGTGGTTATCAGCAGAGTTCAGACTCTGTTTCCTCATCTCCTGACCATCCAGTTCTGAGCTTGTTCCACTCTGTCTTGCTTCCTGTTATAGTTTGTAGGTTGCTAGATATAAATCACACATGTTAATTTGAAATCTTGGAATAAGTGCCTTTAATAAACCAACCCTCTGAAAAATCAGAGCCTAAACGGATTAAAAATCCGTTAGGTTGATTTAAAAGTGTACCTCTGGCTCTTTGCATTTAGTGACTTTAAAAGCTTGGAGCTTTTAGCTTCTCACACATTGATATTATAATCTGCGTAGTACCCAGAGTTTTCTTGTTGGTGTAGAAGGCTGTGACCTCCAAAGAATGGTAATACTGAAGGAGGAGTTTTAGGTTATACTTTTGCTAAAAGGGAGAGAATGATGAGAAGGAAAAGTGGATTTAAAGCATGAATTCTACTACAAGTGTTGGAAAGGCTGTGGAGGGAGAGGAACACTTATTCATTCTTGATGGGAATGCAGAATGATACAGCCACTTTGGAGGACTGTTTGGCAGTTCCTGAAGAAGTTGAATATAGATTTGCCATGTGACCCTGCCATACCAGTACTGGGTATATACCCAGAAGAACTGAGAGCAGTGACATGAGCAGACACCTGCACGCTGATATTCATAGTGGCGTTATTCGTGATTGCCAAAAGTTGGAAACAACCCAGGTGTCCATCAAGCAATGAATGGATAAAGAAACTGTGGTGTATTCAAATGTTGGAATATTATGCAGCAGTAAGAAGAAATGAAGTCATAAAGCATATGACAATACAGATGAACCTGGAGGACATTATGTTGAGTGAAGCAAGCCAGACACAAAAGGACAAGTACTGTATAATTGTGTTACTATGAAGTAAATATACTGTGTTACATATTACGTGATTCCATTTATATACAATGTAAATATAAGTCAGCTTATGAAGATTTTAAAAAAGCATCCCTTTGACATGAAAATAAATAAATAAAGCATGAGTTCTAAAATTACCCATTAGCAGAGTCTACATGAGGGCTAGCACCAGGGGGAAAATGTTCTTTAAAAAGCCCATGACTTGTTTGGCAGTTTCCTCACAAATTTCCTCTGGGCAGGAGGGTCATGTGGTCTTGGGGTAGGCCAGGGACTCTATGGTAGTACAAGCCCCTGACTTGTTCATCCTTCCTCTTCAAAACTTCACTGAAAACAGCACCAAAGAAACAAAAAGATAAATCCAGAACATAGGATATTCTATAAGACAGGTGGCCTGGTCTCTTCATAAGTCAGTGCCTCTAAAAAAGAAAAGATTGTGGAGGTTATTCTAAATTTTAAAAGACAAAAACAAACCCAGGGCTAGTATGAAGTATGCTTAGTTTCCAGTTGTTGTTTTAAAAAAAAAAAAACAGTTCTAAAAGACATTTTCATAACAATTGAAAAGTGTGAATATGGACTCAGTATTAGATAATGTTTAAGAATCACCGTCAATATTTTGAGATAATGTCATTGTGGTTATGTAGGAGAATGTTCTTATTTTTGGAAGGTACATTCTTAAGTATTTAGAGGTAAAGTGTCTTGATGCTTGCAACTTATTTCAAATTATTGAGGAAAAAAATGGATACATATACTCACATAAACACAGACAAAGCAAAACTGATATAACCATAAAGGATTTATTGAATCTACTTGGTATGTATATAGTTATTCATTGCATTCATTTTCCAATGTCCTCGTGTATTTGATTATTTTTATTATAAAATATTAAAAGGAAAAGAGTACTTGTGGATTAATCAGTAGTAAATAGCTAAATTATGCCTTCTCTAGTCTAAACAATCGTCACCACCAATTATTGAGTGCTCAAGGGTGTACCAGACACTTTGCTAAATCTTTACACACAGGATTTTGTTGAATTCTCACTCTATAAAGAGGGTACTGCTATTATCCTCACTTTTACAGAGTTGCAGAGGGAGTAATTAAATTCTCCAAGATTACACAGCTAGTGAGTGACATAGGCCCAGGACTCATGCACAGCCTGTCCTGCTATAGACTGGCTTACCTCTCCAAGACTACTGCAGAAAATGTTAAGCGTTGAGAAAAGCTCATGATGGAGATGCACTGGGACCAGTAAACCTCTCAAAGCCCCTCAACTCATGGCCACTGAGTGACTATTTTATCTACCTAAGAGTAGTCTACTTAGGCTTCAAAGACCAAAAGTAATAGCCTCTGTTACCTGGATTCTAGTGGCAATTTCAGTTTTGCCCCTCCCAGGGAAGCTCAGAGTGTTATATAGCTATTTTCTCATCTGTAGGCCTATGCAGGCGAGGAGCAAATGTAAATAATTATTTCTAGTTAATAAATAACTGGGATCCTGGCTCTTTGATCCACCTGGCCTCTTTAGATAGCCACAATAAGAACTATAGCAGTTAACATTTATATAACACTTGCTATGTGCCAGGCTCTAGCAAACATACACTGACAAATTCCTACAACATCCTATGAAGTAAGTATAGGATTATCCCCATTTTAGACATGAGGAAACAGAAGCACAGAAAATGTAAGTGAATGCTCAAGATTGCAAGACTGCTGAGTGAAGGGACCTAATTCTAGCCAGAGATAGTGCTCGTAGCATCTGCAAACTGAGAGGGGCCATCAGACGCTGCCTGATAGATAGTTCTTAGCATTCCTGGGGAGAACTTTGTCTCCCTGCTTCCACTGATTGTGAGCAGCCATGCTCTGTCCTGCAGGCCCGAGTTTAAATGAAGTCAAATGCACCTGCATCTCCAAACCCCACCCCAGCCCGCTGGCACTGAAGGAGGCCTGCAGCAGGGCTCAGCGTCTCTGCCAAATACATTAGCCTGTGTTCTCACACCCTCCTCACTCTAGACTTGGCCTCTTGGGTCTTTGTTACTTGCAGAACAGCAGTACCTCCCTGGAGGTTTGATTTCTGAGCAGATCACTCCACCTTGCTGCCTTCCTATAATGTGGTGGCCCAGCTCCAGCAAACCACAGGAAACTTGCAAGTTTATCTTCGAATGAAAGAGGATAAGCTTCCTGGTCAACCAGCCACTAGCCTGTAAAGGGGGGCAGGTGCTGCTCCCTCTCCCCACCCACATTCTCCCACACTCAGGAAGTGTCAAATGAACCTCTTTTCAGTAAGTTATTAGCAATAATTTCTTGCCTTTCCCAAGGGAATATTCTCATATGAGATTCCTTAGAGACAGGAATGTCTTGCCCCAAAGAGTGACTCTCTGGTGACAGAATTTCAAGCATGATTGTCCAGTGACGCTTATTTTTCTTCCTGCTGTAGGGGGAAAAAAAACACTAAAACAATTCCTGTTCCTCTTGACTGGACTCCTAGATGCCCCAATCAGCCAAGGCTTGTGTTCAGTGATCTGGGTTCCTCGTTTTTTCTTGATTTTACTTGATTTAAAAATAAAGAAAAGTGCCTCGCCTTGCTCCTTGCTGAAGTGGAACACATTCATACCTGTTATTAAGGCGTCAGTGGCAGAGGAGGGGGAAGAGAGAGACATGGTCACGGTGATCCTTAAATCACCAGGCAGCTGGAGAAGCTGCCAGACTGTGTCCTTCTCCACTTGCCTTTAGTTGGCAAAAGACAAATTAACCCAGCACCTTGAGCCAGAGTTTGCAATGCAAAGTCTGCAAGAATGTTTGCTTGGGAAGCTGCACTGTTCTTTATCTCAGCAGGTGTAATTCCATCACACGATTGTCTTGGATCTGCTTTTCCCTGCTCCGGCCCAAACCTACCAATTCAGACAAGCATTGCTGAGAAAAAAAATAGTCCTTCTCTGTGTCAGCCCAGAAAGCACTGGGGTCCTTTCACATAAAATACAATGGACATTTCCTGACTCCTTTCCCACCTCCCCCGAGGCCTGCAAGGCAAAACTTCCTCTCTGCATACAACTCAATGGCCACCACTTGAAAGCCAGGCCGGACCCTGGGGCCAGCCCTGCCCTGTCTGGAGCTTTACAGATGACCAGTAGCCCAGTCAGAGAAGGCAGGCCTCAGGGAGAGGGCAGGAGGCCAGCCCAGAGCCCTGCAGGATCCAGCCGCAGGAGCAAGGTGCAGTGCTGCCTTGGAAAGTTTCAGTACAACCATGGAGTCTCTCCCCCGGAGGGTATTTTCTACTTCAGCTTCCAGTTACCTTGGGCAGGTAACTTTCCCTGGAGCTGCTGACCAGATGCCAGTAGGTGGGGATCTCCCTAGCCCGAGCCTGTAAGGCTCAGCCACTCAGCCCAGGAGTGGAAGGAAGGAAGGGGGCATCTTAGCAAGGCTGCTGCCCTGTGCTCACTCTAGCTAAAAGACTTGTGGGGCAAGGCCAGGTCTGACCATCCTCATTCAGGCCACAGATGCCCCTCTGGGATTTGTTTCAGGATGAAGCTGGCTTGGAAGATTCAGGATTCTCGACAGCCTTGACAGGGACCAAGAGGACTTAGATACCACGGTCGAGTTCCAGGGACTCCTCGTGATTCGGACCCTTCTGGTAACCTGCACCAAGCTCTCTTCAAAATGGTTTTAATTTAATAAGCTATTGTAAGAACATCATTATAGTAAAAAAAAAAAAGGTTTACAAATCTAAACATCCTTACTAATCGTTTTCATTTGTCTGTTCTTCCTCTCTGTCCTTACCCACACGCAGATGGGCTTTTGCAGTCAGTTTCACAGTGTTGATTCAAAGAGCTGTTACCACTCAGCCTTTCATTTTGCAGCTCAATGGTTTAAAATTCACAGCCTGGACCCTTTCCCCAGTGATATTTGATTCTATAGTGGGGCACAGGATTCTACTCCCCCTACCCCATATAAGACCATTACATCAAATGACATTGTTTCTTATAAACATATTGCAGGGTAATATAAGCAAAATGTTAGAATAGGAAATCTCTTCACAGCTATCCTTGGTACTTATTAAGGTACACAAGAGCCTCCCCAGTTGCTTAGTTTTTCTCCCTTGCTAAGATAAAATGGGAAAAAATTTTACTTAATTTTGCCCTCTCCTAAGCTTCTCCAAGAGGGATTTTTATTTCCCTTAGTTGTTATAATAGTGGGGTTTTTTTTAATGTAAAATATAAATAATGAAAAATTTTTTGGTTAGCTTTTAAAATTAATATCCTCACTTTAATTGCTTTCAAGAGAGAATTGAGTCAATAAGGAAAAAAAAAAACTAAGGTAAATTCTGCCTTTTAAACAAGCACTGCCAGTTGATTCTGATGCATGCTATGGAGTAAGAAACACTGAGCAAGTGGACGCTTTAAGCTCTGCACAATGCAGCCCTGTTAGTGTTCCCTTCAAGATGTCCCTCCAGTACAGCACATATCAATAAGTTTGAGATCAAGAAATTTTATGTGAAAGAATTAACTGATACCTGATTTTGTAGAGTGCATCTGTAATTCCCTTCTGGTTTTGGAGTCCAGGAAAAACTGTGCATGTAATTTTTTTTTTTTTTTCAGCTTTTTGTATGTTTGATTGTGTGTTTAATTCAAGGCTTTTCTTAGAATGTACATTCCTCCATCTTACCTATTTAAAACATTACCCATTTGTCTTTCAGGCTCAACAACTATCCTCTGTGAAGCTCTTGATCCTTCCACGTGTGGAATGAGAAGACGGGAAGTTCCACCTCTTTGGCAGATGGAGCTGTGCCAAACAGAAGCTTACCCTGGATTCAGTCCTGCAACCTCTTTCTCAGCCTGAACACCTGACTCCATCATAGAAGTGTGGAGAAGGTAATGGAACTTCATCTTGCTCAAGAGCACCCGTACCCACTTCCACTCCTACCCACTTATCTTTTTTCCAGTATACATTGATTTTTTCCCCAAAATTTTATCCCCTTAAAGATATTCACTAGGAAATTGATTATAAGGTTAGTGGGCTCATCTTCTGAGTTGCTCTTTAGAAGCCATTGCTAAGTACTGCTAAGTAATGTTCCTGTTGTTCACTCCCACCTCCTAGACGAAGCAAAAGTGACCTCAAGAATCAAGTCTCTTTGTCCTGCTCTCCTCAACAACTTCAGACTGGCTACTTCTTGACCACTTACTTTGGACTTGCCTTTTGATTATCTGACTTATGTCTGCATGGCCATACACCATCTCTGACTGCTTGAGGTTTCCCAGTTCTCAGACTACCCTCATTTCTGTCCTCTCAGCAGTTCCATTGAGCTGCCAGCTGCTCCCTTTGCTAGCTCCTGGCCTAAGCTGACACTTTTTCTGATGAAAGCCCACTTGACTGTTGGTTTCATCTAAACCAGAAGAATGTAACAATTAGGGCCACTTACTTCCCAGTCAGCACTAGCAGTCATCATCAGAAACTTCGAGGCATGAGAAGTGAAAATGGGTCAAGCGATTAGGCTCCCATCTACCATATAGGAGGTCCAGGGTTTGATTCCCAGGACCTCCTGGTGAAGCAAGTTGGCCTGAGTGGCAAGCTAGACCATGAGAAGTGCTGGCCTGCAGAGTGCTGACCCGCACGGCATGCTGGCCTGCACAGGAGTGCTAGCCCACATGAAGTGCTGGCCCATGCAAAGAGCTGGCACAGCAAGACGACAAAACAAAAAAAAATGACACAGAGGAGAGACAATAAGAGACACAGAAGACCAAGGAACTCAGGTGGCACAAGAGATTGAATGCCTCTCTCCCACTCTGGAAGGTCCCAGGATCAGTTCCCGGTGCCTCCTAAAGAGAAGACAAGCAGACACAGAAGAATACACAGAAAAAGGATACAGAAAGCAGACAGCGAATAAAAAACAACAAAGGGGTGGGGGGAGAGAAACAAATAAATTAATAAATCTTTTTTTAAAAATTTCAACGCAGGTGATGACATAATCAGAACTTTGAGGATTTTTTTTTAAATCTGGCTATAATGTAATACAGAATCGCCCCTAAGATGTATGGGGCCCAGGGCATGAGTACAAATGGAGGCCACATACCACATGTCTAAAAGTTATAAATTGAGCTAACTGTTAAATAAAATGTTTCATACTCTTACACTGACAAGTATAACAACATAAAGACCTGGAGGACCAAGTTCAAATATAGAACACTTGAACTCCTCAGAGTTCCATGCTGAATGAGAGCTAGCCCCTGGCCTCTGATCCGTCTCCAGTTTGTTTCTTAGCCCAGGCTCTGTCTGCATCACAAGGGACCTTGAGTACATTCAAGTGGACACTCCAGCCAGCTTGTCCAAGCTCCATCCACAACGCCCTCACCCTCACCATACCCCTGCCGCACAAACACCTGCCCCTGGGGCACCCTTCAGGCCTAGGAGTCAGTACATTAGTGGCAAGGACTGTCCTCAGGAGATGAACCTGGAGAGGAGGCTGGCAGAGGCCCAGGAGGTCGACTTAAAGGGGAACATGGCCTCTGGGTGGGAACAGTGTATTGATCCTGTGGATTCCTCACCCTCTGCTCTGGTATAACCAAAGTGGGGCAGAGTGGGGATGTCTAAAACATGGGACCCAAGGCAGAGGTCCCTCTTGTCCAACTCTAAGGGTGGCACTGGTGAATAAGATAGCTTGGATGAGGGGAAATCACCAAAAGGTCATGAAGGCCTCAGATAAGATGGCAACCCAGGAAAGGAAAGGAAAGGAAAGGAAAGGGGGAGGGATTTACAAGAGATAACAAGAAAGCAGCATGTGAATTGACATGCAAGAGAGACAGAGACCAGTGGCTCGGTTGGCCCTGCCTAGCTTCCTGGGGGGCTTCCCAGGTCCTAGGTTCAGGCCCACCCATACTAGTCCATTGGGCTCTGCAGAATCCTTCTTTTACTGTGAACCCTCTTTTTGCCTAAGCTAGTTGGAATGGGTTTCTGTTACTTGAAAAAGAAAGAATCAACTAAAATACCACTTAGGTGCAAAGGAAATCAAATTTTGCCTTGGGAAGAGGTAGGGGGTGGTATAGAGAAAGAAAAGAGCTAAAGATGGAGGCTTGGGGAAGACACAAATTTACAATGCAGAAAAAAGGAAAGAAAATCAGAGAAAGAGTTGTTGTAGGAGTAGGGGGAGAACTAGAAGGTGAGCATCTAAGGAGGGTCTGGTCAGTTGAAAGATGGAGCCTGAGTAAAGGCCACTGGACATGGTGACTAACAGGTCACTGGTGACCTTCCAGAAAGCTCAACTAGAGGCACATCCTGGCAGATGTACTCACTCAACTCTGCTTGTTAGTGACCACAACACAGCTCTTCATGCTTGGCTGAGGTCATTCTCCTTCCCCCACTTTGACAGCGGGTATGACTGTGTCTGCCTGACTCACCACCTCCTTCCACTGAGCATGCTGGTGGACCTGGCTCTCTCTGGGCCAAAGCAGATTTAAAATGTGTCAGAGAACAGGGAATGAGTTTCCGAGATCCCGGATGGATCTTCATATTGGTAGAGATCTTAAGAAACAAACAAGCAAACAAATAAAAAAGGTTGTTGGGGATCCCCAGTCTTCACTGAAACTCTTAGAATTCCTCCTTCCTGATTCTGCATTGCCTTGGGATAGTTAAGGACAAATCCCCACCCCTTCCAAGCCTGAGCAATATGGTTGCCATCTAGGCAAACCAGCTTCCCGTCTTCCTCATCATGTCTCAAGATGTGTGTGTGTGTGTGTGTGTGTGTGTGTTTGGAGTTGGGAGGGCATCCCCTACAGAATCTTTCCCCTTAGTCTCAGCAATTTGAGGGTAACAACAAACAAGCAATTAAAAAGAGCTTTCAGTTCAAAGGGGCATATCACTGTCTTCCTGTTGATATTGCTGATACAACAGGCTGTGAGCCTGCGGAGAGTTTTTGAAGGAAGCCGACTGCTTATAGGTGGAGAAGAGGAGCCGGCAGGAGAGCCAGGGCCCAGCTTCTCCACTCTGTTATTCAGAAACAGTCATAGAAGAGAAACTTTAACAAGTCTGAGGAATGACCCTCAAGAAAAATGAACCGCTGGGATTGGCTCCCACTCCTCTGAGCTGCCTCCCCAGCTCAGCCCATCGCTCCCACCCTACCTCACTCCTCAACCAGGATTTCCAACCTGAGTGCTCTACAGCCTGCATGTTCCCCCACCCGCTGCTAGGGTGACAGGGAGGAAAGGGTCTATGGCGCAGTCCTTCCTCCCAAGTTTCTGAAAAGGGAACATGGTCAGCAACTTTCCCCCATCCCAATTTAGCAGCGTGCAACTGTGAGCACCTCCAGGCTCCCACAAGAGTGTGCTCCGTGGAGAAATAAAAAAAGAAAAATGGAGCCTGAACTTTGTCATCGCTTCCCGCACCCCCCCCCCCTTTTTTTTTTGATTCAAATACCTGCAGCCCCTGTGTGTTCAGAATCCCCTTTTAACTTTCTCTGTGTGGTCATTCCCTGAGATTCTGCCTCCCTTTTTAGGAAAAAGAATGTTTTTGTTTGCTTTTCTCTACTGAGGAAGTGGAGAGATAAATAAATAAATATATTATGTTATCCAGCTTCTCACTCGATCCTTTGTGGAACAGGTGTTACTATTGTCTCCATTCCACGAGAAAGAAGCAGACATTCTGAAAGGTCCAGTGACCTACCCAAGGCTGCCGAGTTAGCAAGTCTGGGAGCCAAGAGTTGACCCCTGTCTTCTGACTCCAAAGTCTGTGCCCTGCTAAAAAAAATCTAAGGCTGCGGATTAACTTGGGATAGGAGACTGGTGTTGGAGGTAGAATCCCAAAGCCCTGGCTTTTCCTCTTTTTGAGAGCTCAGACATTATGAGTAGAAACCACATACTTCAAAGAGAAAGAAGAAAAATATATCAGTCCTCAGAGCAATGGCTTTAAACTTTTTTGAATAGGACCCGTAGTAAAAAATACATTTTTCATCTTGACCCAGTGTGACTATACCTAAAGTTTTACCAAGAGTGAGGCACTCTGATATATTTTGTTCTGTTCAATTGTGTTCTTTTTTCCCCCTTGTAATGCTACTTTTGACCTACAAAATTGATTTTATTACCCCAAATAGATATTGACCTGCAGTTTGAAAAACACTGCCTTAGAGCATATACTATGTGCTCAGGAACAAGCTTTCATACTACTCTTGTACAAATAGCCAAATGGTATAGTGCTCAACACATAATATGTGTCTTTTTTGAGCTTCTGTACTTCTAAGGAACCAATGATCTATGCATTAAACAATTTGTTCTGGAAACTTCCCAGTTTGCTTTTCATGGAAAGGATAATCTTAATTCCAAATTCCAACAAACAAATCATTCACACATACATTTCCTGTGAAGCTACTCGAAATTCTAAAAAAATTCTGGCAAACGGATTTCATTCAGCAAATGCATGTTTACTATATACTAGCACCTAGGGATACAGAAACAAATTAGACCCAGTCCCTGTCCTCAAAGATCTAATGTGTGGTGAAAAGTGAAGCCAGAATTTCAGTGCAGTGTGATGAGGGTAGCACAGGCTGCCATGGGAACAGAGGAGCATGATGTACTTAGCTTAGAAGAGACAAGGATGGTTTCCTACCAGCAACTGCAAACCTGTACTTGAAAGACCAAGAGTAGTTAGATGGCAGTATAAATGGGGAGGGCTCTTTCAGGCAAAGGGAAGCAATGTGCAAAGCTGTGACAGTTACTGTTGATTGTCTTGCCTATAGCCAGTCCCCATGTTTTTTGCTGGTAGTGCTCCATTTTGCAGTGGGGGAGAGATTGGTGGGGGAGGGGTGGTTTTCACCACTACTCTGTATAGTTCAGGAGAAAATCCTGATTGACATGGGCCAATCATGTTGGTCCCAGGCTCCTTGTCAGTTATTGGTTTCAGAATGAACTTAAGACCCAGTTCTGGTCAATGAGATCGTCTAGTAGGGAGTTTCAGGAAAGGTTTGCTTGTTTTTAAAAAGAGACTTATGGTAAGAAACAGCCACTTCTTTTCTGCTACATACTGTATGTCTCAATGTGATGCCTGGCACTGATGCAGCCATCTTGTGACAGTGAGGTAATCTAGCTGGAGAGTGGCAAATTAGAAAGAAAGGCCAGGGACCTTAGTGACTTTGGTGAGTAGCTGATCCTACAGCTACTCCCTCCCAAGACATAACATTATATAAGATGCTAGGTTTTCCTTATTGTTAAAGTCATTTGAGTCAGGGTCTTATGTTACTTGCAGTAACTTAACTCCCTACGGTCACATGAGAGACTCATAAAATCTCTTACTATTGACATATCTCCTGTTGATGCTGTTTCCCTGCAGCACCCTGACGAATACACTTGCAGTCAAAATTATCCTAAATTGATACAAAAGCAATTGAGAAAAGGTATGTTCTGAGTTCCACAAATCAGGAATATATGTGCATGCAGGAACCTGAGATATGAGGCTAGTAATGTAGCAAAGCCCAGTTCTACAAACTTCAAGAGGAGATAAAAACGACTGTTAGAAATATGAAACACTCAATTTCACTTTAAAACTTCAGTAAGATGCCATTTTTCACTTCCAGGCTGATAAAGATCAAAAAGTTAGGTAATACCCAATAAAGTCCAGAGTATGGGAAACCAGCACACCCATTTGTTGCTTGTAGGAGTGGTATAACTCTGTGAAGGCAACTTGGCAATAACTTTCAAAATTAAAAATACGTGTGATCCAGGCAACCAGCAAGATGGTGGCGGAGTAAGGAGCTCCTATAGTCAGCTCCTGCTATAGGGCAGTTAGTAAACATCCAGAACCATCTGGAGCTAGCTGAAGCACCTTTTTGGGGGCTCCAGCAGACCAGAAGAGCATCCTGCAACATCCTTGAAGGAATGGAAGGAGGCTGCCCGTCTGCAGAGATGATTCATAAGTAGAGCACTCTGGGCCACAGAGGCTGGTGCCCATCCTCCACTGGAGGCACAAACTGCCTCAGGAGCTGTTCCACAATTGGAATTGATAGCTCCATTTCCCAAAAACAGGGGAGGAAGAGATGGTTGGGCACCTATTTTAGCAATTGATGAGTAAATTCAGTGGGGTAAGGTATAATCCTAAGAACAGCTAAAGTTTGAGCCTGTCCAGGCAAAAAGAGGCCAGTAGCCAACATCTTAACTCCGTGCCTGGCACAAGGGGAAGCAGGGTGGACTGAAAATCACAGCACTGGATGGGCCTGGCTTCTTCCCATCTAGATCAGATTGCAGCTCCAGCCTAGGCCCCAGCCCCACCTCTGGCAGGGAGGAAGGTAGGGAGACCTGTGCCAGCCTCTCCAGGAAATTACTGGCCAAGCCGTGAAGGCCAGTGATTATCCTACTTTGGCAGCACAAGCTGCCCTAGGAGCTATTCTTTGGCTGGAATGGGAAGCTCCATTCCCAAAAACAGGGGAGGAGGAGACTGTTGGCCACTGGTTTTGGCTGCTGATTGGTAGACTCAGCTGGCTGGGATGTAACACTAGGAACAGCTAGGGTGTGAATCTGTCCAGGTTGGAAGGAAGCCAGTGTCCACAATTTTGACTCCATCCCCAGCATGAGGGGAAACCAGGCTGACCAAAAATCACAGTGACAGTAGGAACTGGTTTCTTTCACTCAGATCAGCCTGGCAGACGTAGGCTAGAGTTCAGTCCCACCTCTGGCAGGGAGGAGGCTGGCAGGCTCCGCACCAGCCTATCCAGGTAACTGCAGGTACATTTGGCTGGCACAGACTGAATAATCAGAAGTCTACTTGGGCAACTGTGGTCATCTTGGACCTGCACTGCAGAGATTGCTGCCCATGCCTGCAGCTCCATCCCCACCCCAGGCAGGGGAGAAAGGGGCATGAAGCTTCATCAGTCTCTCTGGGCAACTACAGTCTAGGCCTACATGACTTGGATTATTCCACACAGCTGTTATTCTGTCCCTACCCCTGGCAAAGGAGAAAGTTGGGAGAAGCTTCATCAGTCCCTTGGGCAACAAGGGCAGCTTGAGCCTCCACAGCTTACAACACCAACTACATCCTTTGCTCCTACTGCACAACCAGCAAGGGAGAAAGAGCAGGAAGCCCTAAACTAAAGAGAAAAACTTCACCCAGAATAAATACCCAGTAAGCCAGATGCCAAGACACTAAAAAAAAATTACAATCACACCAAGAAACAGGAAGATATGGCCCAGTTAAAGGAACAAGATAAGCCTTCAGATGACATAAAGGAGTTGAGAAAACTAATCATAGATTTTCAAACAAAACTCCTTAATAAATTCAATGAGATGGCTAAAAAGATTAAGGATATTAAGACATTGAATGAGCACAAAGAAGAATTTGAAAGCATACATAAAAAATTAGCAGATCTTATGGTAATAAAAGGTGCAATAAATGAAATTTTTAAAAAACATTGGAATTATACAATAGCAGATTTAGGAGGCAGAAGAAAGGATTGGTGAGCTTGAAGAAACGGCCTATGAAAATGACCATAAAAAAGAACAGATGAAGAAAAGAATGGAAAAAATTGAACAAGGTCTCAGGGAACTAAATGACAGCAAAAGTTGTACAAACATACATGTCATGGGTATCCTAGAAGGAGAAGAGATGGAAAAAGGGGCAGAAGGAATATTTGAAGAAATAATGGTAGAAAATGTCCCAACCCTATTGAAGGACATAACTATCCATGTCCAAGAAGCACACCCTACTCCCATCTGAAAAAAATCTGAATAGACCAACTCTGAGACATATACTTATCAGAATGTCAAATGCCAAAGACAGAAAGAACTCTGGGAACAGCAAGAGAAAAGAAATGCATAACATATAAGGGATACCCAATAAGATTAAGTGCTGATTTCTCACCAGAAACTATGGAGGCAAGAAGACAATTGTCTGATATATTTAAGATACTACAAGAGAAAAACTTCCAGCCAAGAATCTTATATCCATCAAGTCTGTCTTTCAAAAATGAGGGCAAGATTAGAATATTCACAGATAAACAGAAACTGAGAGAACTTCTAAGCAAGAGTCCAGATTTTCAGGAAATATTAAATGGTGTACTAGAGCCTGAAAAGAAAAGACAGGAGAGAAAGTCCTGGAAGAGAGTCTAGAAATGAAGGATATTTCAATAAAAGTAACTGAAAGTGTCAAAAGAATGGTGAAAATAAAATATGACAGATAAAACTCAAATAATCAGGAATAAACTTAACCAATTACATAAAGCACTTGTATTCAGAATACTGCAACTCAATGTTAAAAGAAATCAAAAAAGGCCTAAATAACTGGAAGAATATTTCATGCTCATGGATTGGAAGACTAAATAGCATTAAGATATCAATTCTACTCAAATTGATATATAGATTCAATGCATCCCAATAAAAATTCCACCAGCATTAAAAAAAAAAAATGAAAACACAATTATCAAATTTACTTGGAAGGGAAGGGGTCCTGAATAGCCAGAAACATCATAAAAAAGAAAAGCAAACCCTCATCTCCAGACTTTACATCATATTACCTAGCTATAGGGGTAAAAACAGCATGGTACTGGCATGAAGACAGACACATAGACCAATGGAGCCATACTGATTGTTCAGAAACAGACCCTCACATGTATGGTCAAGTGATTTTTGACTAGCCTGTCAAATCCACACAGCTTGGGCAGAACAGTCCATTCAACAAATGGTGCTGAAAGAACCATAAAGCTTCTAGAGGAAATTGTAGGAAAATAGCTTCGAGACCTGGTGGTGGGTGGTAGATTCTTAAAGGAGATAAGAGGAGGACTGAGATTGACTAACGGATGTTTAATGTATGTAGAAGTTTTACTGTAAAAGTGTGGAAATGTATAGAGTGGATGGTAACAAATAGTGATTAACACCTATTTTATAAATGGGAATGTGGCTGAAAATAGTAGTCTAGTGATGTAAATGCCAATTGACAGAATGTCAGAGAATAACCTAGGAAATGAATAGCACAGTAAACCCAGAGGTGGATGAGAATTGTGGTTGATGGTATAGATGCAAGAGTGTCCTTTGTTAACTAGTGCAAGTGTACATATTTACTGCAGGGTGGTGGGAATGTGGAGAAGCATGAGAAAAATACAGCTGGAGTGACCTATGGGCTGTGGTTAGCAGTAAAATTGTAATATTTTTGCATCTATGCCAAAGATATGCTGTGTTGATAATGGAGCAGTATGGAAAATGTGAGCCAAATGTACACTATGGACATGGTATCAGTCAGATGATATTATCTTATCTGTAACAAATGTTCCACCACAGTGTGGTATGTTAATAGAGGGGTGTTGTTTGGGAATTCTGCACATGTGCATGATTGTTTTATAAGTTTACAACTTCTGTCATAAAAAAAATATATTTAAAAAGTAATAATCAGGTTGGTTGGGGAAAAACACACCAATGTAAGATAAGGACTATAATTAGTAGAAAGGTTTTGACAATATTCTTTCATAATTTGTAACAAATGTCTCACAGCAATGCAAGGTGTTGGTGGAGGGTTGATATACGGGACCCCTGTACAATGTTATACATGTTTGCTTTGTAAGTGCACAACTTTTACTATACAATCATTGTTTATGTATGTTCATATATAAATGATATAAAGATAATAATAATAATAATAGGGTGGGATGGGGGAAAATACTTTGGTTAGTAGTAATATTTTGACAATGCTCTTTAATCATTAGTTAAAAAGGTTTAACAACAATGCAAGGTATTGGTGGTAAGGTGAGTTATAAAGTCATTTATGACGTTATATATATTTGTTTTGTAATTTCACAACTATTACTATATACTTATTGTTTATGTATGTTTATGTATGAGTGATACACCTCAATAAATTAAAAAAATTTAAAAAATTTTAAAAATACACTTGACCCAACAATTCCAATTCTAGATATTTCTTTTGTAGACCCATTTTGCCATGTGTGCAAAGTGACATGCACAAGGATACTAATTTCAGCATTGTTTGTAAAAGCAAATTGACTAGAAACTATCCAATTGTCCATCATAGGGGACCATTTTCTAAATTTTCTAATTGTGTTACATTCACATTGAATTCTATGTATTTTAAAATGAAATAATTCTATATGTATTGATGTGGAAATACATCAAATAAATATTATTAAATGACAAAAAGCAATACGTGGACTAGTACAGAGTAGTTATGTGTGATTGTTAATTTCATGTGTCAGTTTGGCTAGATTATGGCGTCCCCTTGTTTCTTCAAACACTGGCCTCCTGGTTACTGTGAATGTATTTCATAGATGGGATGTGCATCTATAACCAATTGATTGTATCAATTGATTGAGATTGTCCTCGGCAATGTGTTTAATCTCATCCAGTCTGTGGAGATCTTAAAAGCCAAACTGAGAATTTCAGAGGTCAGAGGAAGAATTTCTGCCTCAACTTCAACATTGATTTTTGTGGAATTTCCAGTCAACTAACTTCAGTGAAAGTATGATCCCACTGACACCTTGATTTTGGACTTGTAGTCTCCAAAACTGTGAGACAATAAATTCCTGTTATTTAAGGCAACCAGTCTATAGTACTTTGTTACAGCAGACCTTGCAAACTGAGATAATATGGTACTATTTGTACATATGTGGAGGAGAGGAGGTTATAGGAAAAGGATGTTTGAAAATGCATAAACCAAGTATGGAATGATACATTAGAAATTGGTAGGATCAGCTGCTCTAACGAAGGGAATTGAGTGGATGGAAGTAAAAGGAGGAAAGGAGCCTGACTTTTCCTGCATACCTCTTTGTATCTTCTGGATTTTGTGCATATATTAGCTATTTAAAGACAATTCATTAAAAAATAAAATAAATATAATTCATTAATAGAAAGGGGAGGGGGCTAATCCCAGTAGCAAAAGATGTTTTAATTGTAAAACATCCTAAGATATTAACTTTTTAAAAATGTTTATTTCATTAAATTCAGGAAGGGTATTTAATATTCAGTATTCATTCATCTGAAAACGTTAATAAAGATAAAATGAATCTTCTTTAATATAATGAAGAATACCTGACATTGAATATCTTATTGAATGGTGATTTTGTAGAAGCTGTTGACAGTCCTTAGTGATCACAGTGAGATGCCTCCCATGAAACTGGAAGTAAAGCTGATCTAATAAATATAGTAAGATCCCACACCACAAAGGTAACAAGTTATAAATGGGATTAAGTCTAGAGATTGTAAAATTGTGACTGTAGAGATTAAGAAGAGCCAGTATTCCCATCCAGGTACTCTAGGAGTAGTTTCAAGGAGTTGGGAGAAGAATGCAATAGTAGTGCAGTGAAAGAAAGCTGCACCCTAGGTGGAAAAAGAGCCAGTACCAAGGAGTGAATTAGTCAGCCAGGCACACAGACCAGTGCCCCTAAACAAAGCTAAGAGGAAGGAATCTCTTTGCAAAGCAGGTTTCCACTCACACATCCAACCTTAGAGGGTCGTAAGCTGCCTTAGCTGAGAGACACTTCTTGAAGTCAGCTCACTCCTTGGTCTGATTCCATGGTTCCTAAACATCTCCTGACCCTCTGGCTGCCCTGAGGCTCATCTAAGGAGAGAAAATATGATGGTCAGGCTGACTTGAGATTCAGATCCACTCCAAGGTTACCATTTAATTGTAAATCACTAAACCTCAACGTCCCTTTCCAGTTTCAGAAATCTCCCCCACTCCCCACCCTTGCATCAGTTAAGGTTCCCACTACAACTGCATTGCAGGTCTGTTTCTCCGAAACCCAGAGTCTGTTTCTCTGAAACCCAGTCTAAGATATACTATACATATG
Organism: Dasypus novemcinctus; assembly: GCF_030445035.2. Taxonomy (NCBI): domain Eukaryota; kingdom Metazoa; phylum Chordata; class Mammalia; order Cingulata; family Dasypodidae; genus Dasypus; species Dasypus novemcinctus. The sequence goes on from NC_080675.1 coordinate 44,925,354, forward strand.
CAAAGGTACACACATACATGGCTTTATAAAGGAAACTATAGAACCTTCCTTGTTGTCAGAAAAGAAGATGCAAATAAATGCAAAAATATACTATTTTCCTGGATGGGATGCTAAATATTATATAAATATCTGTTTCCTACAATTTAAGTTTAGATTTAGCAGAGTCTTGGTAAAAATCCCAGAAAGATGCTTTTAAACATATGACGAAGGAAGGAAGGAAAGAAAATTTCTAAACAGAGAGGAAATGTGTCGGGGGAAGGAGGGAAGGAGGAACAGTCACAAGGATGAACAAGAGCCACCAAATGTAAAACTATATATATAAATAAATATATATATATATATATAAACAAAGATAAGCTAATGCAGTCTTGGTGTAAGAACAGACAGACTTCTGGAATATAATAGAAAGATCAGACATAGACCATAATTTGCATAAGAATTCAAATATAAGATTAAAAGACACCACAGTACGATGGGATAAAAAAAGATATTCAATAAATGGTAGACCCACACCTTATACTATACATTAAAATCAATTCAGTGAGATTTAAAGACTTAAATTCTTTTAAAACTATGAAGTCAGACAAAAATAGAATCCAATATTTATCAAAACACTAGTGGGAAAGTGATTCTTACTTAGCAATAGTATTACTACAGAGAAAAGATGAAAGTATTTGACTACATAAAAATGTTTTAAAAGAAACTCTTATGTGAAAAAAAAATCACCAAAATAAATGACAAACATACAAGGAAATACATTTCCAATAAGTATGATAAAAAAGATTAGTATCAAGATTCTTTCAAGAATTCACATAAATTGATAAGAATCACATTAAAACTTCTGCTGTCTACTGAGCGAAGTGCATGTGGCTCAAGTGATAAGGCCTCCCCCAACCATATGGGAGGACTGGGGTTCAAACACTGGGGCCTCCTGGTGAAAAAGAAAAAGAGAAAGCATGCCTGCACAGTGAGCCAGTGCCCACGTGGTGAGCCGAGTAACCACGCAAGTAAGTCACAGAGCAAGATGATGATGCAACAAAACAGAGGCAAAGGAGAGAGTCAAGGTGAAGCGCAGCAGACACCAGGAATTGAGATGGCTAACAGGGAAATTTTCTCCACATCAAAGTTCCCCAGGATCAAATCCTGGTGAATCCTAGAGGAGAAAAAATGAGAAGAGAAGACCAAAAAGAGAACGAGATATAGAAAATCACACAGCAAATGGATACAGACAGCAAAAACAGCAGGGCAGAGGGAGGTGAAGAGGAAGGGAGGGAAAGAAAATAAATAAATCATTTTTTTAAAAAAAATTCCGCTGATAACTAGACAAAGTCTGTTGAAGCAAATCACAATAGAATATAAAAATATTTTTAAAAAATATTTACCCTTACCAGTTATCAAAGAAAAACAGATTAAAAGAAGCATGGTATTTCTTTGACTAAATTAACTAACTACACTAATTTTACTAAATTATCTCTTTTATTAAATTACCCAGCCCCAACTTAAAATGGAAATTCTTAAATCTGGAGACTTGAAGAGCCACATAGGCACCTGTATGCGTTGTACAAATTGATGTAACCCATTAAGAGAGTAATTAAGAGTCCTAAACATGTTCCTGCCTAAAATCTCTTTTAGGGAATGGATCCTGAGCAGAGCAACTATAGCATGAAGTCACTGCCGAGGCCCAGAGCTCTGTTCTGACAAGCCTCCCTGGGTTAGGCCTTCCAGGACCACATCCCTTCACTGTGCTATCCAGTACAGTAGACACCGTCACATGTGGCTCTTGAGCACTTAAAATGTGCCTAGTTTGAATTGAGATGTGCTATAAGTGTAAAATACTGAATTTCAAAGACAGCACAGAAAAAATGTAAAAATAATAATTTTTATATTGATTATATGTTGAACTTTAATATTTTGAATATATTGGCTTAAATAAAATATATGATTAAATTAATTTTATCCGCTTCTTTTTTTAAAAAGATTTATTTCTCTCCCCTCCCCCCACACCCTAGTTGTTTGTTCTCTGTGTCTGTTTGCTGTGTCTTGTTTCTTTGTCCACTTCTGTTGTTGTCAGCGGCACGGGAATCTGTTTCTTTTTGTTGCGTCATCTTGTGTCCACTCTCCGTGTGTGCGGCACCATTCCTGGGCAGCTCTCCTTACGGGGTGCACTCCTTGCACGTGGGGCTCCCCTACGCAGCAGGGTCACCCCTGCGTGGCAGGGCACTTCTTGTGCGCATCAGCACAGCACATGGCCAGCTCCACAAGGGTCAAGGAGGCCCGGGGTTTGAACCGCGGACCTCCCATGTGGTAGATGGATGCCCTAACCACTGGGCCAAGTCCATTTCCCTTATCTGCTTCTTTTCACCTTTTTAAGGTGGCTCCTAGAAAATTTTATACTACATGTGTGGCTCACATTCTTTCTTTTGGACAGCACTGTCCTAGAGTTTCCCTAACCTAATGCAACCAGCATCTTGGGGAATCACCCTCCCTAGTTGCCAACTTTATTTCTAATCACCACTTTTCCCCATACCTAGGGTTGTAGCAAGGCTGACCCTAGGAAAAAAGGAGAAAGAAGGCCAAGTGGATGATTTGACAGAAGAAAGGGTCTCTGCCACAATTATTGCCCTAATGCCCTTGTTCCCATGCCTGTAATTGTCATATTAGTCAAAATATTGGGTAAGGCTGTTGAAATGGAAACTAATTACCTGGCAGTGTCTATTTTCTCATAGTTAAAATACTCTGTTCCTCCCTCCCTACAGTGGAGTCCATCTACCCAGCCACCAGACAGATCCACAAATATTAAACAGATCATATCACACACCTGCTTAAAATCCTCCATTAACTTCCTTTCCTACTTAGAATAAAAGCCACATGCCCACAGGATTTGGTCCTGCCTCTCTCTCAGACCTCTTCTTTCTCTGTAAGTCTGCAGAACTTAGTATCCCCAACCTAAAATGGCCCTTCTAGCCACTTTCTATCACATCAGTGTGTTCTAATTCCTTCATCAATTCCTGAAATAATTATTTTTCCCTTGTTTCCTGACCATCTCTCCTCCACAAGGTAATAAACTCCCTGAGAAAAGGAGCTCTGTCTACTTTGTTCCCTGCTGTATTCCACACATTAGAAGAGTGACTAATAAAATGTAGGTGCTTGTGATGGTTAGGCTAATGTGTCACTTCAGCTAGGTAATGGTGCCCAGTTGTTTGGTCAAGCAAGCACTGAGCTAATTGTAATACAAGGACATTTATGGACTTTAGTCATGGCTGAGTTTACTGCATAGATGGCTGATTACATCTACAATCAACCAGGAAGATTGCCATCAGCAATGAGTGAGGAATGCCTAAAAAGGGAAAGTGATTTCAGCATTCAGGGAGAATTTGCCAGCTTGCCTTTGGACATCCAACATCTCTCAGGAACTCATAAGGGATCTTTATGGGACTTTTGTCAGAGCCCCTGGTTTGCAACCCACCTGCAGAATATGGACTTGTGCATCCCCATGGTCACATGAGAGAATTTTATAAAATCTCATACCCTTTACAGATATTGCCTGTTGATTCTGTTTCTCTAGAGAACCCTGACTATTACAACTTGGTACCAGGAGTGGTTCTTGAGGAACAGAACCTTAAGCATGGGATTTCTGAGGTGTTTCTGGGAGTTTTGCAATTGGCTCTCTATTCTAATTGGACTCAAGGGTACTAATGACTCCCTTTCCGATAATGAAGAGACCACTAACAGTCCATAGCTTGAGTTGGCAGTGGAGTTATGCAAAATATCATCACTGGATCCTCTACTTCCATGCATAAGAGGCAGGATCTGAGTGTGTTTTCAAAACCTTAATAGACTGTTGCAGAGTCAAAAGGTACAATGACTGGCTCCTCCTAGGTACTCTGGATGAGATAAAGTCTTCAAATTTGCAACTTAAATGCCCTATGATTGATGTGAAAGTTACTTTGTGTGTTCTAAAAGAAAATCTTGTTTCATACAGCCACAGGCTTGAGGTCTCTGAAAACCAGCCTCAGACTTTCATTAGCAAGTAGCAGAGTTACAAAGGAAACTAAAATCTCAGACTTGCTGGGTGTCTGCTGTTAAAGTGAAGGCATTGATTGGAAAGAAGTGGGAATCTGAGGATTGGGATGGAGACATATGGGATAATGATGATATCAGTGGGGACTTTGGAACCCTAAATTCTGCTGAGATTTTGCCCTGAGGCAAGTACCAGCCAAAGTCCAGCGACCACCGCCCAACCTCCACCTGGCTTGAGGAATCTGCTTTCCAACCCCTGCCTAAAGAGATTAATCCTGTTTAACCAGATAAATGCAAAAGAATGCCCTGAGGTCAGTAGCTTACAAAGCATATCTAATCTTTCTTCTTACCCACCCCCACCACCCCTCTTCTCTTCAAGACCTATTACTAGACTAAAATCACAAAAAGCCCCCAAAGGCAAAATACAAAGTGTGACCCATGAGGAAGTACGCTATACTCTAAAAGAACTGCATAAGTTTTCTAACTTATATAGGCCGAAATCAGGGGAATATGTGTGGGAATGGATACTAAGAGTATGGGATAAAGCTAGAAGGAACATAAAGTTGAATCAGGTGGAGTTTATTGATATAGGCCCACTAAGTAGAAAATCTGGATTCAATACTGTAACTTGAGGGGCTAGAAAGGGCTCTAACAGTCTGTTTGGGTGCTTGACTGAAACATGGACCAAAAGATGCCCTAGCATGTCTGAAGTTGAGAGGCCTGATTTGCCCTGGTATACAGTAGAAGAGGGAATGCAAAGGCTTACAGAGATTGGAATGCTAGAATCGATTTACCATTTAAGACCTGCCCACCCACCCCGGGAATGTCCAGAGGACACGTCATTAACTAGGACTGTGAGGAATAAATTTGTAAGACTAACTCCATCTTCCCTGAAGAGCTATATGGTTGCTCTTCTCTGTAGTCCAGATATTACTGTAGGGAGGGCTGTAATGGAATTAGAATTCTTAAACATTATGGGGATGATTGGATCTCGGTCTGGTAAAAATTAAGTATTGGCAGTTAATGGCCAAAAACAGAGTGGGAATGGCTACTGCAGTGAAAGGCAGATTCAAAGCAGCTCTCAAAATGGTCTGAATCACAGAGTTATAGCATTGGCTAATAGATCATGGGGTACCTAGAAGTGAAATAGATGGGCAGTCTACTAAATTCTTCTGGATCTATATAAGCAGAAGAGTTCTAGATCTAGTGAACAAAACCCTAACTCAAATTACAGACATAGAGAATCATAGCCCCTTAACCAATTCCCAAATTTCAGACAGTTGACAAACCCAGAGTCCCTTGAATGAGGAGAATCCCAAGTCCCCTTGGGGAAAGATCCTGTAAAACTTCCAAAAATGTATACTGTTAATCTTCCTTCCAACTTTTCCCAAAGAGAATTATGAGCTTTCACCAGAGTAACTACACATTGGGGAAAAGGAAATGATCAGACATTTTGGGGATTATTAGACAGTGGCTCAGAAGTGACATTAATTCCAGGAGACCCAAAATGTCACTGTGTTCCACCAGTCCGAGTAGGAGCTTATGGACATCAGGTGATTGATGGAGTTTTAGCTCAGGTCCATCCACAGTGGGTCCAGTGGGTCTCTGGATCCATTTGGTGGTTATTTCCCCAGTTCCAGAACGCACAATTGGAATAGACCTTCTCAGTAAGTGGCAGAATCCCAACATTGGATCCCTGACTTATGAAGTGAGGGCTATTATGGTAAGAAAGGCCAAGTGGAAGCCACTAGAACTATCCCTACCTAGCAAAATAGCAAATCAAAAGCAATACCAGATTCCTAGAAGTTTTGCAGGGATTAGTGCCACCGACAAGGATCTGAAGGATGCAAGGGTGGTAATTCCCACCACATCCCCATTCAACTCTCCTATTTGATCTGTGCAGAAAACAGATGAATCTAGGAGAATAACAGTAAATTATCATAAATTAACCAGGTGATGACACCAAGCACAGCTGCTGTTTCAGATGTAACATTTCTTAAGCAAATCGACACATCCCCTAGTACCTGGTATGCAGCTATTGATCTGGCAAATGATTTTTTTCTCAATTGCCAATAATAAGGAACACCAGAAACAATTTGCTTTCAGCTGGCAAGGCCAGCAATATACCTTCACTGTCCTGCCTCAGGGGTATATCAACTAACCAGCCCTATGTCTTAATATTGTCCACAGTGACCTTGATCATCTCTCCCTCCCACAAGACATCACACTGGTCGATTATATTGATGATAACATGTTGATAGACCTAGCAAGAAAGAAGTAGCAAAGATTCTAGACTTATTGGTAAAGTGTTAGTGTGAGAGAAGGTGGGAGAGGAATCCAACAAAAATACAGGGGCCTTCTACCTCAGTGAAATTTCTAGGTGACCAGTGGTATGGGTGCATTTTGGGATATCCCTTCTAAAGTAAAGGATAAACTGTTGCATCTGGCCCCTCCTACAACCAAAAAAAGAGGCACAACACTCAATTGGTTTCTTTGGATTTTGGAGACAATACATTCCTCATTTGTGTCACACGTGAATGCTCACTAGCAGGTGATTTCAGCAGAGGAAGATTTTAATAATCAGCAGCATGGACTTCCCCTTACCAAGACTGACTTGACTACAGCCATTGCTGAGTGTCCAATCTGCCAGCAGCAGAGACCCACATTCAGCCCCTGATATGGCACCATTCCTCGAGGTGACCAGCCTGCTACCTGGTGGCAGGTTGATTACATTGGACCATCCATAGACTTATCTAATGTCTTGTCTACCACCATAGTATTCCTCATAGCATTGCCTCTGTTCAAGGAATCCACTTCCCAGCAAATATTGTAGGGAATGGGCACATGCCCATGGAATTCACTGGTCTTACCATATTCCCCATCAGCCTGTAGCAGCTACATTGCTAGAACAGTGAAATGACTTTTTGAAGACTGAATTATAGAGTCAACGAGGTGGCAATTACTGCATAGATGGCTGATTACATCTATGTTCAACCAGGTCGATTATCATCAGTAATGAGTTATGTTTTATCCATTCAGTTGAATGTCTAAAAAGGGGAAGTGATTTCAGCATTCAGGGAGAATTTACCAGTTTGTCTTTGGATAGCCAATATCTCTCAGGAACTCATATAGGACCTTCATTGGACTTTCATTGGAGTCCCTGATTTGCAACCCACCAGCAGAATCTGGACTTTTGCATCCCATGGTCACGTGAGAGAATTTTATAAAATTTCATACTCTTTATAGATATCTCCTGTTCATTCTGTTTCCCTAGAGAACCCTGTCTATTACAGAACTCAATAAATACTTGTTTGATTTTATGAATGAATGTCAAATTATCCCACCTACTCTCTCTCAAACATGTTTTGAGTGTTCTTCCCTCAGTCTCTATTGTGCAGAGTCTCTATTGCACATTAAAAGGATGCGAGTTCTGCTTCAAGTATAGACCACAGCCAAACAAAAGAGGATTCAAGAGATATTTTTGAATCTCACATAACAAGTTCAGAAGTAGAAGAGGGCACCTTAATGGCTCAGCGATGTCCAAGAGGAATCATGCTTTTCCCACCTTTCCCCCATGCCACCCATGCTACCCATGCTGGCTTTTGTCCTCAGCTTCCCCCTTTATGTCTGCAAAATGGTGACAGCAGCTCCAAGCACTTCATCCTTTTTTATTTTTTTATTTTTATTTTTTTTAGATTTTTTAATTTATTTCTCTCCCCCCCCCAATGCCCCTCCCCCCCTTTGTCTGCTCTCTGTGTCCCTTTGCTGTGTATTCTTCTGTGACTGCTTCTATCCTTATCAGCGGCACTGGGAATCTGTTTCTTTTCATTGAGTCATCTTGCTGTGTCAGCTGTCTGTGTGTGCAGTGCCATTCCAGGGCAGGCTGCACTTTCTTTCATGCTGGGTGGCTCTCCTTACAGGGCGCCCTCCTTGTGTGTGGGGCTCCCTACGTGGGGGACACCCCTGAGTGGCACAGCACTCCTTGTGCACATCAGCACTGCACTTGGGCCAGCTCCACAAAGGTCAAGGAGGCCCGAGGTTTGAACCGTGGACCTCCCATGTGGTAGGCAGATGCCCTATCCATTGGGCCAAGTCCACTTCCCACTTCATCCTTTTTTAAATAATATCTCAAGTCCAGAGGATGTTCCTTCCTTTTAAAAGCTTGCTCCCTTTTATGCAGGGAATTGCAGTACCTAGTCGTTTTCATTTCTTAGGTTGCTTAAAGCAGATACCATTGACTTTAAACAATGAGAATTTACTAACTTACAGTTTGAGGCCATTAAAATGCCCAAATCAAGGTATCATCAAGGTGATGCTTTCTTTCCAAAGACCAGCTGCTGGTGATCCTTTGCTCCTTTGCCGTACGGCAAGGCACATGGCTGTGTCTGCCCGTCTCTCTCCTCTCTTCTGAGTTTTATTGCTTTCAGCTTCCTGCTTCCTTGGCTTTTTTTTCTCCCTGTGTGTTCATCACATTTATAAAAGATTCCAGTAAGTGCATTAAGACCCACCATGAATGAGGTGGGTTATACCTTAATTTAAGTAGCCTCATCAAAAGATCCTATATACAATGGTCTTACACCCATAGGAATGGATTAAATTTAAGAACTTGTCTTTCTCGGGTACATACAACTTCAAAACATCATGCTATCTATTCCTAAACCAATCACTGTCAATAGTATAGAATTTCCATAATTGGCTTAGTAAATTAAGATCTATGTCCTTTGTACTGGGAAAGGCCACAGTCTCCTGGAGTGGAAATTTTAAAACCTGTTAACAAAGCAGTGGGTTGGGATGTGGGGGTGAGGAGGGTATAGTGTAGGAAGACAAAATGGTTCAAAATAAGCCACTAAGGTTCTTACATGCAACCAAATCCTATTAGCTTTTCAAAGTTCACATCAAATCTTAGGTCTTTTATTAATCCTTTTCTGGTTATAAGTGACAACTCCTTCTTACGAATTTCAAACCTTGAGTTGAGGCCAAAAACTTTGGAGTCATTCCTGATTTCTCCCTTGTTATCCATCTCATCAACTCTACCTTTAAACCATATTCAGAATCTTACCTCTTCTCATCATCCTTGTTCCTATCACACTCCTCATTTCACCTCTAGATGATTGCAATCACCTTTCACTGGTCTTCTGCTTCTCGTCTGGCACTCCTAGACTCTTACTTGTACCCCTAGGATCACAGAATGACCCTTTTAAATTTTGTCAGATCAATTACAGAGCAGGTGTAGCTCAGTGGTTGAGAGTGTGCTTCACATGTATGAGGTCCCAGGTTCAATCCCCAGTACCTCCTAAAACAAAAAACAAACAGCAAAACAAAACAAAAACCCTCCAATGACTTCAGAATAAAACCTAAACTCTTGCCACAGCCCTCCATGATCCACTTTGTCACTGCTCTGACCTCATCTGCTACCCATTCCCCCTTCATCACTGCCCTCTCAACAACAATGACCTTCTTGTGTTTCCTGGAACAAATCAAGGACACTCCCACCTCAGGGTCTTTGCACCTGCTATTCACTTTGCTTGTAAAATTCTTCCTTCAGATATTCAGATAACTTGTTCCTTATCTTCCCTCCGGCTATTCAAAGTTGACCTTCTCCAAGAGGCTTTCCCTTACCTTCTACCTAAAAAACCACCCTCCTTCAACTCTATCATGCTCTACCCTTCTCAATCTGCTTCATTTTCCTGCAAAGCCCTTGTTACAAGTTGATATGTTATTTATTTGTCTACACTCTTTCTTATCCATTAGAATATACGATCCATGAAGCCAGGAGTCTTTGCTGTTTTGTTCAGTGGTGTAGCCTCAGTGCTTTCAACAAAACTTAGCATGTGGTAAGTGCTTGATATATATTTGAATAATTATGTACTCCTTTACCCTTTGTTATCTGTCTGGCTCATTTGGTCTGGTCTCAAGCTGTTTTCTTGGGCACACATCCCGCCTCTTCAATGGGAACATAAGCTTCCTAAGGGCCGGAGCTGAGTCTTAAAGCACAGTGCCTTGTAGAAAGAGGGCCCTCAGAATTTTGTTGTGGGTAGATATGGAGGGAAGATATATTAGGGTAACAACAGCTGTTCACATTTTATCGAAGCTGTTCTTGGCAGGACCGTGAGAAGACACAGCATGGAAGCGGATGGCACATACAGTAAAGGTGATGTCCCAGAGAAGGAAGAGGAGGGAATCATCTCTCTGATATGGAAAGGGGAATAAAGGGGCACCTTTTCTATCCCACACTTTCCACCTAGAACTTGCAAGTTTGTGTGCAATCTGGCAGCTCTTTGTAATTGAATAGGGCCACACTCCCATTAATTAACAGCAAAGGTCACTACTTACCGGATGCTAAACCGACGCCCGAAGGCAGAGTGACTCAAGGTCACGTAGAGTTACTGCTCAAATTAGCACCAGTTCAGTCCAACCTCCCAAGTACACCACAAGAGGCATTTGAATCCCAGGGAGGATAGGTCCTGTTAGCCCATCTTCTCCATCTACACAGTTTTTCCGACACCAATGCTAACAGCAGGGTTATTTACCGGATTCAGGTGTAACAGGCCACTTTCAAATTCGATAGCATTACCCTTGCCAGAGGAGAAAGGGGGTGAACAGCAGATTGAACACAGTGCTTTCCACACAGAAGAATGCACGCTAAGTCAAAAAAGCAAATGCCAGGAATAACTGTGAGCATTGTTTGAAGCTGGGTCTGCGCAGAAGCGACCCAGGAGGAGGTGGTGGCGGGAGATGAGGTGGTCTGAGGACGCAAATGCCCTAGGGAGCAGGGCGGGAGGAGACCATAAGTATTTTAAGTAACCTTAAAAGGCTCCTTTTAGCATTCTGCAGGAAATGAAAAACAGATGGGTTGGTTTGGAACTTGTTTGCGTGTTTGTTGGCCTCCAAGAAGCTTCCAGGGCAGAGTTAGGACTGGAGAGAAGGGGTATTTTAGGCAAATACTGAGTGTCACAACCCCCTTGGAGGAGGGCCCTTCTTAAGTGAATCATCTGCCCCTTGAGAAGCCGGAATTTCTGCTAAAAGGCCCTCATTCTGTCAGCATAGGGCCGGTTTGGCTAGAATGAATAGCGGGCTTGATATTCAGTACTGATCCGCTTGTTCCTACTGAAGGGAACTAAGGGTTAATACACCTTCTCTCATTCAGTTCATAGTCTACAGGGCAGAGAAGCAAAAACAGAGGCCTGGACATTGGAAAGATAACGACTCATGCCATAGGTCTTGGGATTTGTCAGAGCTTGTTAGAACACAAATTAACGGGCTCCACCTCCAGCGTTTCTACTTGGTAAAGTTGGGTAGGGCCCAATGATTACATATTGGAATCAACTTGAGATTAAAATATACTGGTGTCTGCATGCTACTCCCAAAGGTTCTGACATTAATTGGTCTAGAGCAGGGGTTCTTAACCTTTTTATCCCACGGACCCCTTTGCCAGTCAGGTGAAAACCATGGACCCCTTATTAAATTCTCACTATACTGTGTATTATTTAATAAATGTATCTCACCTGCACCAACACGTCCCCACAAGAATATTTTTTTGAATTTCAATTCAAGCTCACAGATCCCTTGTTAAGAATCCCTGGTCTGGAGTACGACTTAGGTTTTTTTTTAAGCTTCCAAGATATTTCTAAAGTACAACCAATGTTGAGAATGACTGATCTATTCCTCTTTTACCTGCCATCATCAGTATATCTCCATCTTAATTTTAATTTACCTTCATAATATGGCCCTTGGGTCCCACAGGGGATTGTGGGATCCAGATTAGGCATAAACCTAGATTTGGGGAGAAGAGCTTAAAATAAAAATTTTTTACATTTGCTCTTTGAGACACAAACAATCAAAGATTCATATAAATGCAGGTAATTACCCTTTATGTAATCCGTCCAGAAGTAACACTCCTAAAAGAAGTTTTGTAAATAGTTCCTGCCAAAAAAGTAATAATCTTTAACACTTAATATATGCCAGGTGCTTTCATTTTAAACTTATTCAATCCTTACAACAACTCAATGGTATGGTACTATTATCATCCCCCATTTAACAAATAAGGAAACTGAGATACTGGCAGGTGAAGTAATTTGTCCAAAATCACATAACTAGTAAGTTGCAGGCTTGGTTCTCAAACTTAGGTGCCTGTCTGAATTAACTACAGAGATTGTTCTAAATACAGATGATCAGACCTCCATCCCAGACCAATTGGATCAGAATCTCTTGGCGTGGGTCTTTATCATAATTATTTTTAACAAATTTCTGTGAATCAGTTGTTTGCCAGGTAGGAGACCACTATTGGAATTTCAAATGAGGTCTTTGGAATTAGATTATCCCAGGTTCAATTTTTTTGCATCACTTATAACTGGGATCTTTGAACAAGTTACCTTGCCTCCCTCTAAGCTTCCATTTCCTCACCCATAAATGGGAATGATTGTATTTTCCCCCAGGGATTGTTCTGAGGACAACGTGGGACTAAAGCACTTCGCATAAAGGCAGGCATCTTGAAAGCCAGGCAGAAGGACATTTTGAGACATGAACTAAGTCTTCCCTTCTACCACCAATACCATACACTTCACTGTACCTCCCCCCTGCATTTAGAGGTTTTCCCTGCCTGGGGAGGAAAGAGGGTTGATATGTTTGGAGTGTTAAGAAAAGGAAAGTTGGGAAGCAGATGTGACCCAAGCAGTTGGGCACCCGCCTACCACATGGAAGGTCCCAGGTTTGGTTCCCGGTGCCCCTAAAGAAGACAAGCTGACACAACAAGATGATGCAGCGAGATAAAGCAATAAAGAGACCCAGCAAGGGAACACAATGAGAGATACAACAAGCAGGGAGCAGAAGTGGCTCAAGTGATTGGGTGCTTCCCTCCAAGGTAGGAGGTCCTGGGTTTGGTTCCCAGTGCCTCCTGAAAAGAAGACAAACAGAATGCTGACAGCGTGCTCAAACAACAATGCAGGATGGGGGGTGGGGATCAAAATAAATAAATCTTTTTAAAAAAAGGAAATCAATGCTTAGCTTTGCAGATTGAAATGAGATTATTGAACTTAAGATACAGACTTAGGAGAAAAGCCTTTCTGAGCATTCAGGAACTGTTCAGACCTACCAGTAGATAAATAAGACTGGTCCAAAAGAACTCCCCCCACGTCCCCATCCAAGATTGCCAGCCTCCAGGTGTTCAGTAGGAGTACCTGGAGTAGAGAGATGGAGGGTCCCCAGCCCTTTGCCACCTTCCCAGGGTGAAGCCTTTCAGAAGAGAGGGCACTGCGTTTGGAGGGCAGAACGGCACAGAAACTTTGGAGAATAATAGTGGAGGCTCTTGTCTATTTCCTTTCTGGGGACAGCTGCTGATACCACAGATGTGTTTCTATGCCACAGTGGTATGGGGACAACAGAGCAGAGACGGTCGTGTGATTGGTAGGGACAGAGAACGCTCAATGGCAGACTTGTTTCCTGGGGTCCCAGAGAGACCTGGGAGAGTAACTGGACCCTTTGCATTCTTGAGAAGGCTCTGAAGTTAGCGGAGAGTGAGAACCAGCAGGCCAACGGGGACAATCACAGATGGCAGCATGGTCTGAGCAGCCCAAATGGGCATGCAGCCACTTCAGAGGACGACAACAGAGACCATGCAGAATACGCCGGGACGCCAGTGGGGAGAGATGTGCATGATCAAAGACAAAACAGACGGTTACACATCTCAGGAGATACCCCTTCAGAACACACAGTGCTACCTGTATCCCTTTCCCACGCCCCTCCAACTGAGATTCCATCTATGGAGACTAAGGAAGAGTGTGAGTGTGGATTAATTTCCTTGGTAGTTACTACATTAAATTTTCTGCATCATACAAAATGGGAGCCTGAGATAAAAACTGTTATGTCTTGGACAACCAGGTACATTTGTACACATCTGAAACGATCTTGTAAAATCAATACCTGCTAATTATTAAGATTATCAACTTTTCAAAATCTCAGCAAGACACCTAGTATGACCCCCTAAAAGCAGTTACAACAATCAATATAAAATGTATTTCATCAGCAGTTATCTCAGAAATGGCAGCATGTTGTGACTAGGAGTAAGTTTTCGGTGACATACAGAAAATATTGAAAAAAGGGAGTTGAAACATCAGCATCATCAGAACAATGTTCAGGGGAGAGAGAGACACTGTGCCTGTCAGAGTGGATTGTTAGTCCAGGTTACGGCTGGTATCCTGCAGTCTAACAGCCAGAGTGCCCACGTTCAACTGCAGTCTGCATTCATACCCACGAGGCTGCTTAACTGCCTTTACTACAATTCAGTATTCAACAAACAATGACAAATTTGGCTTTCTAAACTCTGAAAGAGTGTGGCACAGATCGTAGGCACAAGGGCTTTGATAATTGGAAAGGTGCACCTTTCCCTATAAATCCACACGTTGGCATTCTGGCTTTAAATTGGTCTCCAGTGAGTTAATTAATGGAAGTCTCCTAGATAGGGTTGCCAGATTTACCAAATAAAAATACAAATATTGGGTGGGACATACTTAAAGTTAAAAAAAAGAAAAGAAAAATGATTATCTGAAATTCAAATTTAACTGGGCGCTCTGTATTGTTTCTGTCCTGCTAGAGCCTGCTCACCGACCTTATAAAACGAGTGTCCTTATAAAATTAGTATGTCCTAATTATTAAGACTATAGGTCATTACCGGCCCTGAGACCACCTTCACCAAGATCGTGCCTCCAATGGAAGGTCCACCTAAGTCATCAGCCTGGGTTAAGGTTAGGGTCTCTCTGTCTCACTCTCGTAATAATCATTGTACATTTAAATCCTTCTTTTCATTTATACACAAATTAAACAACCTCCCTTATTATGCTCCCCACATCTTTACTACCTGTTAATTCCAAGACCAAATCTCCAACTTGGACAATAAATGGCTAAAATCAAAAGCCACTTCTTGGTGGCATCCAAGGAGGTAACTAACATTATAAATAACACCTCCTATTATTTTATTTTAATGTTAGTTGCTTCTTGTAGTAGCTAAATATGGATTCTTTCAATAAAGAACATTTCTATTCCTGGACCTGAGTCTTATCTTTTCCCTGATATATACATTTTTGGCCATCTCCAGTCTGCAGATCATCTTGCAGAAAAAAATCAGTTCATCAATCCCTGAAGGGCCACTTCATTTATGCCTAGGGAAAAGTAAGACAGGAGAATCGCCACAGAAGACACAAGGAACAGGTTGGGTTTATGATTCAGTGAGCAAAGAGCGGACCTCTGTGCTCACTTTCCAAGCCAGCTCTCCTTCTCAGCACAAACACATCACACAACATAGTACTTGACTGTGCCTTTCCTTTATCATCTTCTAAAATGGTTTCTGCCCATAGAGAGACAGTATTGATTCTTTTTCCCCAGAATGGAACCACTAACTTCAGGCTACTTGACTCCTCCATTGTAGACATAAAGTGCAATTTTTGCTAACAAAATAAAGAGTCTCTCTGGTAAAGTGTGATTTAGGTCGTTTCTCTAGAATATTGGTTTGAACTTATTGCCGGCGTTTAAGTAGTTTAAAGTTAACGTCTGAAATAAACGAGTCATTTCAGTCCTTCTATCTCCCCTTATTTTAAAAATTAAACATTTCAGAACTCAGGATTAATGTATCCTCCCAACACTGGCAACAGGCAAGTCCTTCTGTAAACTATATGGAAAAATTAATGGACTTCCATTTGGGGAGAAGTAAACAAAAGTAGATAATATATGTGCCTGCTTATCTATAGACACACAGTATTGGGGACTGAAGAATGGTTAAACAGCCTAAGCCAGTTTTGTCTCTAGGTTCAAAACAAAACAAAACAAGACAAAACAAAACAAACAAACAAAAAACCCAACTAGTTAACCACCAATTTGATTTTTCTCAAACTGTCAGCTAGATACAAAGTGAAGTAAAACATAGAATGGAGCCCAAAAGGGATTTAGATTTTTTTGAGGCTGTTTTAAGGACCTAAGAAGATGCTACATTTGCCCCCTTGGTGTTTTCCACCAAGTCAACCTTCCTTATGTGGCAGTGAGGGCTGTACTCAGACACGGGGCTGCCAGGAGAAGCTGGAGGAACCCGTGCTGCCCTGCAGCCAGGCTCTAGAGCAGGGGTTCTTAACCTTTTTTGTTCCAAGGACCCCTCTGCCAGTCAGGTGAAAACCATGGACCCCTTCCTAAGTCCACACTAGACTGTGTATTATCTAATAAATACATCACACCCGCACCAACACGTTCTCACAAGAATGTTTGTTTTGAATTTCAGTTCAAGCTCACAGACCCTTTTTTAAGAACCCCTGATTTAGTGGTTTGGTGAAACCGAGGCGGTTAGGAAACCGCTTCAGACTAATCACCTGGGTGGTTTGGGGGTCAGAGGCAGCTAGAGGCGAGGCAGGGTGAGTCTCTGAAGGCTCCTTCCTTGGTGGGCACTTGACTACAGGCCAGTGGACTAAATTATCCCACCCCCCTTCCAAGGAGCATTTCTCCCTAACTTTTTTTGCCATTATTTTTATAGTGGTAACATATATACACTAACATTTCCCATTTAACCACTTTCAAATATATAATTCAGAGGTGTTAATTACAATCACAATGTTGTTCTACCATCATTACCATCCATTACAAAGACTTTTCCATCACCCCAAACAGAAACTCAGTAACAACTAAGCATTAACTCCCCATTCCCCACCCCCACCCCCACCCCCACCCCAGCCCTCATTCTGCCTCTAGGGATTTGCATAGTCTAGGTTTTTCCCGTGAGATCATACAATATTTGTCATTTTGTACCTGGCTTATTTCATTCAACATGATGTCTTCAAGGTTCATCCATTTTGTTGCAGACATCAGAATTTCATTCCTTTTTACAGTCCAATAATATTTTATTGTGTGGATATACCACAATTTGTTTATCCATTCGTCTATGGATAGACCCTTGGATGCTTCCACCTTTTAGCTATTGTAAATAATGCTGCTATAAACATGGGTGTACAGTTATCTGTTTGAGTCCCTGCTTTTAATTCTTTGGGGCATATACCTCAAAGTGGGATTGCTGAGTCATATGATAATTCTATACTTAACCTTTCCTCCTAACTGTTGCACAAGATCATTCCGAGAAGCATCCAACCCACTTCTCTATAAATGTAGTCCTCATGCTACATAAAATATTTTGATAACTAATATTAGTACAGCATTTTACAGCTTGCAAAGTGATCTTGGATACATAATCTTATTTGATCCAGTTGCACACAAGTCTTATCTTTGAGATTTGCTACTATCATACAGAAGTTCACCAGAATTTGCCCCAACCAAGGAATCCCATCAGTATGATCTGACAAAGAATTACCACTTTATTTGATATGTAAAAAAAAATTGCATGGTAGTTTGTACAGTGTACATTCATTTGTGTAAAAGAAATGTGTGTATAGCATATAAGTATATAGATAAACAGATATATGGATAGATCTGTAGACATTCATGTTTTTATACACATACTTTTTTATAATGCAAATTATTTTTATAATTAAATACTGTAACCAGCTATAACTTAAGAAAAAAGCTAATTGGTAGCTTTTTTAATGGCATTTCTTTTTAGCCTATTTTAAGGAAAGAAAGGAGTTGTTTTTTTTTAAGTCTAGGTAGTGCTATATTTGGAATACAGTTCTTAGAAGGGGCAAGGACTCTTTGAATGGTAGCCAAGGACCCTGTTCCAGGAGGTGTATCCCCATGTCCCTATATAAACCCCCTACTACCTGTTTCCTGTTGACAAGGGCTGGCATGATAGCTATGAGGTTGATGAAGGATACTTTCTGTTTCTGAGAACAACTCCAAACTCTTCATTGCCAATATCTGACTAATTATCCCACAGCCATGGGTTTGCATGAGTTAGGGCTGAAATAGAAAATGATGGCAAGTGCTGTGTCACCCTCCGGGGATACCATCAGGTGAAGTGGGAAGATTAGGAACTTCAAATCAGGCACTTATGAGTTTGAACCTCAGCACTGTGGCTTTCTTGCTATGTACTCATGGGCATGATCTTAGGCTCTCTGGGCTTGTTTCCCCATTAAATATGACTGCCATTAAATATGACTGATTATTTCTGCATCATGGGATCAATTCGTATGCTCATCTCAAGTGACATTCTATATAAATGATGCTGAATGTGCAGGTTGGTTATCAGAGCTGGGTAGCATACCTGGTGGCCTTTTAGACTTTACTGGTAACCTACATTCACTGCATCAGATGAAATTTCTGCCTCATTTTGTACATTGTAGGGTCATTCCCAGATCTTCCCACACATGAATAAATTGGATGTGTTTTACCTGTCAGGAGATAACACTAGTTGTTCATTGTTGCAATCAGCTCAGTGATAGGTTGGCTCGAAGGGAAGGCAATGCAGAACTTTACGAAATAAAGGGCAGAGAGAAAGACATGAGAGAAAATAAAGGTGGGACCAGGAAACTCACAGCTTCTGGAACTGAGAGCCTCGATCCTAGTTTCTGCATTATATTTATTAGGAAACTACGAAGTAGCTGTTTGCTATCAAAACTGCAACATCATCCACAATAAAAAGGAACAACTGTATCATCTACAATTAGGAACAACTGCAACATCTACAATAGAACAGATACAACATTTACAATAAGGAACGGGTCATAAAAGGGCAAATATAATCTAAACTCTTTTTCCCACATTTCCCCCTTTTTGTTTTTGCTAAGTCTACACAAATGACGTTTCACTGATTAACAGCTTTCTGCATGATATTTTCACTTTTAGGTTTGAACAATACTCTTTAAATTTTTTTCTCAATGCATTTGGCCCCAGGATTGCTCAAACTTAAAACAAGACATTTACATATACATTCAACAAGGTACATTTATATATCACTTACAGTTCATCAAATCACTTAAGCACACAATATGTTACATTATTAAAGTTCTGATTACTATTCAAGCATTTTATACATAATTCATAACTGCAACAACAAACAATAAGACTTCCAACTAGCAGACATTTAATAAATAGACTTTCATTTCTCATGGGCTTAAGATTCCAATCAACAAGGCTATATAGGCCAGTACTCGATCAAAAATGATCTCATTTTCCCCAGTTTGTATAGTGCTCTTAGCATCTTCCTGGACCTAGAACCATGTCCAATTCACAGGCTAAGTCAATATCTACTTTCTCCCTCTTTTTTTATTTTCTAAAGCAGCCTGCTGGAGGTCTTCCTACTCCCATGAAGGACATTTCCTAATTAACACATCTAAGTGAGGGATGAAAGATTTTTAGTATTCCAACAATATTACAAATTCTATTAACATGAGAAAACATTGTACTTTATCAATTACAGCAGAGAGTATAGTTTTGTCTGATGTTTCTTAGTAGGGGCACGGCCACAGGTTTTTTTCTATGCAGTCAGATTCATTGCCATCAGGCCAGGGAAGAAAGCCTTGATAAAGAACTGCAAAACTCCATAGTTCTTGCTCTTTTTTTATTCATTCAGGCTTGTTTTACTTGCCCCCCGACCCCCACCTCCATCCTTGTGGCTTTTTTGCTTGCTGTCTGCTATCTGTGTCCATTTGCTGTGCCTTCTTCTGTGTCTGTATTTATTTATAATATTTATTCCCCTCCCCTTGCAGCGTGCTCGTTGTCTGCTCTCTGTGTACATTTGCTGCACGCTCTTCTGTGTCTTTACTTGTCTCCCTTTTTGTTGCGTCACCTTGCTGAGTCGGCCTTCCACGGCGCTTGCAGGCCAGCCTTCCTTCACAAGGAGACCCTGGGATGCTAACCCAGAGCTTCCCATACGGTAGATGGGAGCCCAACTGATAGACCCACAGCCACTTCCCAGGCTTGTTTTACTTTTACAAATCACATTATTTCATTGAATGCTACCACAATACTTTTACAAATTGCTATATGCATACTAGTTCTGTCCGGCATATCTTCATTTCTGATTTTATAAAACTAACCATTTTATTTTAAGACAAAATACATCTTATTAAATTTCAGTTAGCATTCTCACAAACTTTTTACCTTTTTCAATATTCACTTAACTTTTACAACTTTCATTTTATCCTATGAAGAAAAATAAATTATTCATTTCAATTTAAGAACTATATTTGATAAAGAAACTTACAGTAATTCTCATTAACATTTTAAACTTAGGTAATAATATAAGCGCTTATTTAATTTTTTGGCCACTTGAATAGAGCTCTTTCAGAACCTTTTATTTATCAAATTATATCACCATCTGGAGGTATCAAAATATACACTGATCTTTCTTCCTTTTTCTCTCTTTCTTTCTCTTTCCTTTTTGAATAATCACACACACTGAAACAATTACAACACATACACTGACATTGAACAAACAGACAATACAAAAGCAGGTCCAAATACATTAAACTAGAATTTCTTCATTGCTTCCTTTTATAATTCAACATTTCCATTCCAGTTTTCCTCCTCTCAATTTCCTTCTTAATCTCTTTCTGTCCCCAAGCCATACTTGCTTTATGATGCCATGTTTGAACAAGTTCTGTAGTTTAGATACTTTGATGTAAAGCCATTCTATGAGACCCAGCCATGCAGTTTCCAGCATCCATCTCTCCATCTGCATGACCAGGGGTTCTGGATTCACAGGAACTTTCATCGTCTCTGGCGTTCATGGTATGGCTTTATCCGATGAGCTGGTACCCACACAGGACATTCTCTGTCTCCTGGGGAAATACAAGGAAACCCTCGAGGACTTCGACGACTTTCCAAACCACTCAGGGCTGTGCACTGTTACAACCACTTTAGATTCGCTCAAAGCGATCCTTTTTCTCTTTAGGACCCTGTTCAGGCCCCAAGTTGGGTGCCAGTTGCTGTAATCAGGTCATTGATAGGTTGGCTCAAAGGGAAGGCAATGCAGAACTTAACGAAATAAAGGACAGGGAGAAAGACACAAGAGAGGAAATAACGATAGGACCAGGGGACTCACAGCTTCTGGAACTGAGAGCCTTGACCCTAGTTTCTGCATTATATTTATTAGGAAACTACCCAGCGCTGTTTGCTATCAGAACTGCAACATCATCTACAATAAAAAGGAGCAACTGCATCATCTACCATAAGGAACAACTAACCGCAACATCTACAATAGAGCAGGTGCAACATTTACAATAAGGAAAAGGTCATACAAAGCTCAAATACAATCTAAACCCTTTTTCCCACAGTTCATTTCTGTACAAACAAGCCAACATGCAGGGACTGTGGTTCTGCAATAAAACCCACATCTCTCTAAAATGAAGGATGCTTTGAGAGGCCCAAAGAGGAAGGGAAAGAGACTCCCACAATCCCCTCCCTTTCTTTTTCTGCCTTAATTTGTATTAGAAATTCCCCACCCCTCCCCCACCATTATACTTCCAAAGACCAAGATTATCAAACCTAGAGAAACACACTCTGAAAAAATTGCCACGTCTTTCTGTCTGGGAATTTCTTTAGGGAAAAAAAAAATGTTTTTTTCAATGCAAGGAAATTCAACCAGGAAGGAGTTATGCAGTGTCTTTGGTCTTCAATTTCTTCAGCTGTAAAAGAAAGAACTTAAAATTACTAAATTTTCTTTCACTAATTTCTTTTTTTGTTGTTAAAGAAGTTATAGGTTTACAGAAAAATTATACATAAACTACAGAATTCCCATATACCTCCTAATTATTAACAGCTTGCATTAGCATGGTACATTTGTCACAATTCATGAAAGAACACTTTATAATTGTACTGTTAACTATAGTTCAGCATTTACAATAGGGTTTACTGTTGCACAACATTGTGAACATAATTAACAGCACTGAATTGTATATTTGAATGTGGTTAAAGGCGGAATTTTTAGGTTGTATATATGTTTCTAGAATAAAAATTTAAAAAACAAAAACATAGGACTGTACAACATAAACAAATCTTCCCTGTATTCCCATTCCATCCCATTGGTTCATACAACCTCTTACCAAGGATGTTGCAACAGCCTCCCACCTCACTCCTTCCAAACCATAGTCTACACACTTACAAAATGATCTTTCTAAAATGCATATCTCCCTCAACTATTTTAGTGACTGTTCATTGCTTCCCATAAATTACAATTTCGGGAAGTGGGTGTGGCTCAAGTGATAGAGCTTCCACCCACCATATGGGAGGACCTGGGTTCGATCCCAGGGACCTCCTGGTGAAAAAGAAGAAGAAAAAGTGTGCCCGCATAGCAAGCCAGTGACCGCACGAGTGCCCACATGGTGAGCCAGTGACCACATGAGTGCCCACGTGGTGAGCCAGTGCCCGCATGAGTGCCTGGGTGGTGAGCCAGTGACCGCATGAGTGCCTGTGTGGTGAGCCAGTGTCTGGGCAAGTGAGTCATGCAGCAAATGATGATGCAGCAAAAAAGAGACAAGGGGAGAGTCAAGGTGAAGCGCAGCAGAAACTAGGAACTAAGGTGGCACAATTGACAGGGAACGTCTCTCCACATCAAAGATCTCCAGAATCAAATCCTGATGAATCCTACAGGAGAGAAAATGAAAAGAGAAGACAACACAGACAGCAAAAACAGCAGGACGGGAGGAGGGGAAGGAGGGGTATAAATAAATAAATAAATCTTATTTTAAAAAGTCCAATTTCATAGCATGTGTCTACCTTTTTAGCATCATTTGCTGTCACATCACTACATATGCCGCACTCTGAGCCAACAGAACCTGTACTTCCTCGCTTCTATCTATACTTTGCCTATGCTATTCCCTTTGAATGGAATGTTCATCGCCATGAATACCTCCACATCTGCCTGGCCAACTCTTCTGTCAAAGTTTAGCACTCCTCCAAAAGACAATTAGATGCCTCTCCTCTGGGCCCTGAGAGAACCCTGCAAAATCACTCTATCAGAGTATTTATTATACAGTAGCATAGCTGTTTTCTAAACAGAATTTGCCTTTCTATTCTGGCGAAGGTCTCAGTGCTAGTAGCATCACTGTGCAGGCAAAACACATGAAAGGGGCAGGTACACAGGTCTTCTGTTCTCCCCAGATCCTACAGAAAGGTGGGGTTGGGTACAGTACATTTTGATATATCATGGTGAGGCAGGCTAGCACAGCGACCTGAGAGAAAAAAGGATGCCATAAGAAAGCACTAGTGCGAGAAGGAAAAAACTGCCAGTTCTGCATAAAACTCCTGCTCGAGTTGCCCATCTTTGCCTCTGCCTGACAACCGGAAAGTCCCACCAACAAGGGAGGACCCAACCGCCCAAGGCCAAATACCTGAAGGCAAAAGATAATGAGAAGCACACTCAGACCCTCTCTCCTGACCGCCACTTAGGCTGTCAGACACTCAGCACCAGTGAAAATGTTGTTTCCAATCCTTCTGCATACTCAGAATGAGTAAGTATGTTGTAGCTCACAAGCCTTCACTTACACGGAGGAAGGGGGAGGGCAGCCCTAAATAAGGTCGCAGCCCCAGCCCCAGGGCACATCTCTCCTTTGAGCATGGGTGCACCCCTGTCGTGGGTATGCGCTTTCTTTTTCTTTTATTTTACAATAAACTCTTTACTTGCTTGCTTATCATATGGCATGTCCTTAAATTCTTTTTTGTGGCGTGGCCAGGAACCTGGAAACCCACCATCAGCAACACCTGGGCTATACTCCTGGGGAGGAAACTTCTGTTGCTATCCATTTTATTGGTCAGCGTGAAAGGGCCTTTGCAGGAGAGAAGGAAAGTGCAGTAGATTGAATCATGCATCCCAGCAAAAGACATGTCCTTAATCTTAATCTGTGTTCCTATGTGTTTCAGTTTGCTAAGGCTGCCAGTGCGAAATACCAGAAATGGGCTGGCTTTTATAATAGGAAATTAGGATAAAAGCTTGCAGTCCCAAGGCTGTGAAAATGTCCAAATCAAGGCATCATCAGAGATGCTGTCTTACCAAAGGATG
Organism: Dasypus novemcinctus; assembly: GCF_030445035.2. NCBI lineage: Eukaryota > Metazoa > Chordata > Mammalia > Cingulata > Dasypodidae > Dasypus > Dasypus novemcinctus. The sequence goes on from NC_080675.1 coordinate 44,949,295, forward strand.
GCTGCTGGGAATCCCGGTGTCCTGCTACGTGGCAAGCCAAAATGGCGCCTCTCGGTCTTGGTCTTGGCTGCTTCTCCGTGCCGCTTTCTCTCCAAGCTTGCTGTAGGTGATCAAGCACATGGCAGGGCTCACCTCTTCAGCCTTGAGCAGTCGCTAGGCATTGTGTCTTAGGGGCCTCTTTCCGAGCCTCTGTGCTCTTCTGATTCTAGCCTCCTGCCCCTCTCTCAGCCTCTTGGGGGTTCTCTTCTTCCTGCAGTCCACTCTTTCACGTGGCAGAGTCAAAATGGTGGCTGTCTTTCTCTGGGTGTTTCTGCTTTCAGTTCTCAGTTTATGTCAGACCCCAGCAGGAGGGCGGAGACCCAACCTGGGTCATGCCTTACTGACTGGTCCAATCAAAGGCCCTAAAGTGATCCAATCAAGTGATCTAATCCAAGTTCCCTGAACTCAGGGGTTCTCAACCTCTTTTATTCCACATACCCCTTTGCCTATCAGGTGAAAACCACAGATCCATTACTCAGTCCACACTGCATTGTGTATTATTTAATAAATATATTACACCCTCACCAACACATTCCCAGAAGAATAATGTTTGCTTCTTTTTGAGTTTCAATTCAAGCCCAGGTTAAGAACCCCTGCCTTAACTGAATTTGGATACAATCAAAGGACCCCACAAGCACAGGAATGGATTAGTTTAAGAACATGATCCTTTCTGGGACTCACGAAAAAACTTCAAACTGTCCCACTGCGGGTGGGAACCCATTTGTTAATGGGATCCTTTGAAGACATGCTATCAGTTAAGGTGAGAATTCATTTGTGAATAGGGTCTTCCAAAATCCTGTTTAGGTGAGGCCAAACTGAATCAGGGAGAACAATGAAAAATAAATAAATAAATAAATAAATAAATAAATAAATAAATAAATAAATAAATGACTGAATCAGGAGGACCTTAATTGTCATTACTGGAGTCCTATAAAGAGAAGGCAGAAGTCAGTGAAAGCCACAGGAGGAGACCCAGGACATCACCGTGTGATGGGAGGCAGAGAGGGAAGCCAAGGAACTCCAATGATTGTGGCAAGCCAGCGCCAGAACACTTCAGACTTTGAGAAGAAAGCATAGCCTGGCTGACACTTTGATTCTGGACTTCAAGCCTCCCGAATCATGAGCCAATGAATTCCTGTTGTTGAGTCAACCAGTTGTGTGCTGTTTGTCACAGCAGCCCTGGCAAAATAAGACAAGAAGAGATAAATATTTTAGGGTTCGATATGAAGCAGTGTGAGCTCAGGTGTCTGCTGCTTAGGGAAGGGCTAGGAAATTTCCAGACAGAGGTCTCAAGGTCCCAGCGAAAGTTGAGAGTGGGTACAGCCAGCCCCTCCTGCTATGGAAAGGGAGAACCAGAGAATTGCCAGGCAACCTCAGGAAGAGCCCTAGGACCATTCATCAGACAATCCCACTTGTCATACTACACTTTCTACACCTATTCCCCAAACCTAGTTGAGTACCTAACAAAAAAAGGTCCCACATAAATAACAATAGCTACCACTTACAGAGTACCTGCTGCATGCAGTCAACTTAGGATATTTTATCATTAGTTCTCACAATGCCTATGCAAGATAGGTATTATAAGTTCTATTTTATAGATAAGGAACCTGAAGCCAGAGAAGGTTGACTTGCCCAAGATCATATAGCTAGTAAAGGGGGAGCTGGGAACTGAACCCACATCTACGGGACTAAAGCTGCGTAGCTTAGTATGAAAGCCTCTCTTGTCTGTGAGTAGATACTCGTCACCTCTTTTCTCTCAAATTTGTGCCTTGAGTGCCTTACACTGAAATGGGCTCCAACAATGAGGCCTCCTGCCCCTTCTGCATTGACACAAACAAGTTGGTCTGCATTTTCACCTTATCTGTTCCCAGTCTAGTCTGCTCTCCAACTTCTAAACCCAGAGGGTACTTGAGAAACAATAAGGGTCAGCACCCTTCTGCTGTTAGCAAAAGTTCCCAGGGAGTAAAATAAAAGGTAGGTCAAGAGCAGGAGCAACAAAGAGGCTAAGAAACAGGAATCAAACCTGATTCCTTGGCAGCGCTGTGGGGACTCAACCACCCAAGGTCAGTCAAGTCTGGGCCCTGGGGCTAGACAGGCTTCCCACCTTTTCACTTAGCCAGATGCCCAGGGAACTACAGCCCAGAACACGTTGACTCTGGCAGAAGCAGCTGTTATATTCCCCAAGGGCTTGTTAGCCCTAACAATCTCCACAATCTCTACATCTCTACACCTTCCCCTTCTCCTCAAAAGCGTTTATTAAACATCCTAATTATTAAACAAGGCAGGTGGAGGAGAAAGGTGGGAAATAGGAGGACAGAAGTGAACTTTTTAAAAAGCCAGTAAAATGTTTGTAACACCTCCTTTGAAGAACAAAGTGAATGCTTTGATCCAGCTGCGTGGATTGTCAAACCTATAGGAGAGAGAGGCAAATACAGAGCGCTTGTTTTTTTCTTTCAGTCACAAATACCATGAGCTCATAGCTGAACTGCCAAGCCTCTGGAATAAATCCAGAGGATTTATTCTACCAGTAAGGGCCAGAGAACTGACAAAAGTCATGGGAAAGAAAAATATATAAAATCTGTTCAAATCAATGTTTAGATTACTCTAAGTGTAAAGAGTATTAGAAAATAAACTAGACAATAAACTCCTTGAGTAATGAAATAGTTCTGTATTTCACTATTTTGGGGTCCTAGGATTGAGTCCAGTGTCTAACAAATAGTGGATGCTCAATAAGTATTTACTAGAATAAAATTGAAGGCAGAAGTTGAGACTTATACAACTTTGTATACGTCTTAGTGCCTGACACTAAATGAATGAATGGGGGCATTTATGAATGAGAAATGTGGAGTTTTAGATTTGCATTTAAAGGAAAGTATGTATCTTTGAAAGCAGTGTTACCATCTCCCTAATTATTTAAGAAGTCTGTGTTCTACTTTCATCTTGATTTTGTCCCCTTAGAAGACACGGCTTTTACTAAACTAATCTGATTGCTAAAAAGAAACAATTCTCCTGGATTTTTAAATTATCCTCATGAAGATTCAAACGGTCTGAATTTTTACAACTGTTGGGGCATTTCCTCCATTCCTGACCTGTCTAATTTGCCTCCCACCTGCCATTTCCTCTTATCCCCTTTGTTTTCCTTTGCCTTGTCCCAGCTGAGTTTTGAATCCGTTTGTTCAGCCCCTCCCTTCTTCTGCCACCCATCTCATCTCTCTCTCAACTTAGTACTTTCATATAGAAATTACACCTGGGTCATATGGATAACCAAGAAAGTACATAGGGACTGTGAGTGGAAACTGAGGTAGAAGCAGGGAGAGACAGGAGCTCTTCCTCAGGAGAGGACTTGGAAATAGAGACAGGAGCAGGTCACTGAGGAGGTTTCATCTGGGAGGCAAGTTGCTCTCCAATACCTTATCTCCCTTCACAAATACAGAAAACCTCCCTACTTTATGGTGGAGGGATTGACACTCAGAGGAGTTACACTTGCTGACCACTCCTCTCAGCCTGAGCTCGGAGCTCCTCCTCTAACCTTCCCTCCAGAGGCTTGTCTCAGCATTCAGCACACTGTGAGACAGTTATTTACTTACTGTCTTTCCTCAATTTTCTGTGGGCTCCCTAAGGGCGGAAACTGTGTTTCATCTTTGTAGCTCTCAAGGAGGAAGCCCTCAATAAATGTTTGCTGAATGATGACTTGCCCAAGGTCACCTAGCTAATAAACGGCAGAGCTGGAACCAGAACCAGGTCTTCTGTCCCTCAAAATCCCATATCCTTTCTATTCTACCAGGACACTTTCTGAAAGAAAGCAGGCTGCAGACCTATAAAGAAGCAATAAGAAGCTAACCAAGCATGTGTCGGGTTTATGAACTACACTGCGAGTTTTTCCAAGCTTTCATCTACCTTTCCTCTTGCTATTGTCAGGGACTCAGAGCTGAGCGGAGGTCACATCTATAAGCCCAGCTCCTGAACCAGCTGAATTCATCACCTCCTCAGAGGGGAGGCCTTGGAGAACGCAAAGGCTGCAAATCTCCACAGAGGGCTTTCTCGCTCCCTCTCCTACCCTTTTGCTAGGTGTGAACAAACGCTTGGAAATAACTTGGGCATGACTGGAAGGAAATATCAAAGACTTTGATTCATGGTTCTTAAAATATTGGAGAATTTTCTGATCTTGGTGAGCCTGAACAACTAGATTGGAAATCCCACGCGACTAGGTTTGTTCCTTCTCTCTTCCAATCACACGGGTTGATCACAGAGGCCCTGCTCGGGTCACACACGAGTGATGAGGTAGCACTTGCCTTCACTGAAGTGAACGTGGCCAGGCAGTGTGAAGAACAAAGTTCCCAGGCCTGTGCTGCTGTTGAGGGTAGGGATTCCCCGACTCCAAAAGAAAGGCTGAGAGTAGGGATTACCTGACTCCAAAGGAAAGGCAGCAGTGATGAGAGGTACCGGGGCCTGTATCTGTGGTGGCCAAGGAGCCAGGCTGTAGAGCTAGATCTGGCTGGGTTCCAATCTAGTTCCATCACCTACTAGTTACTTCACCCTGGGCCAGTTACTTAACATTGCTGCGCTTCAGGCCTCACATGTCAGAAGATGTCAAAAGAAATGAGATTATCTGTGAGAGTGTGTTATTCTCTGTTTGCCCTTGCAGTTCCAGTCTCCATCCTTTTCTCTGTACTGGGCCCTAAGTGGTTGGCCTCTAAGACTGTGTCACCCTTGCCCTCTGGCTTATGGTTAGATTCAGCCAAGGGGAGATCCTGGCAGAAGATTAGCAGCTCAGAGGAGCAAGAGGCCGGGTGTTTATTCTCCTGCTCTCACAGTGCTGGGTGGTTTTTCCGCAGAGGCGGCAGACCTCAGCCTACGTGCCCATTTGCAGCCAGGCAGCCTCTCCCACGGCTACTTTCTCCAAGAGTTCCAGTAACTCTGCTCTCTCCCCTCACCCCTTCAGACCTCAGGACGCTAATTGCCTCAGTGTCCCTTATTGAGCACTTGTTAATCTGATATGTATACTTCTGCATCTAGTTCCTTAAATTCTCTCCATTTCACCATTTGAGTGTCCCATGCATCTCCTTTCAAAACTAGGACTAATGTGACTGATATGAAGCAAGTTTTCAATAAACATTTCATATTTCTCTTCCTCCTCTTCCTTCGTTATCCTCATCATCCCCTTCACATTCTCTATTATCGTCACAGCAGTACAATTATCATTCTAGCTGACCTAGAGGGAGAGTATTAGTTTCCTCCTGCTGCCTAATAAGTTTCCACAAACTCAGTGGCTTAAAGCAGCACATGTTTATTATTTTGCCGCATCTCTGGGTCAGGATTCCTAGCCTGGCCTAGTTAGGTTCTCTGCTTCAGGGTCTCACCAGGCTGCAGCCCAGGTGTTGGCTTGGCATGCAATCTCATCAGAGCCTCTACTGGGGAAAGGTCTGCTTCCAGGCGCCTGCAGGATGTTGGTAGAATTCATCTTGCCGCTGTGGGACTAAGGTCCCATTTTCTTGCTGGCTGCTCTCAGCTCCTAGATGCCTCCCACAGTTCCTTGCCACATGGCTCTCTCTAACAGGCCTTCTCACTGCAGAGCAGCTGACTTCTTCAAAGCTAGCAACAGAAAGAGAATTTCTCAGACGTCAGAGAAGTCCCCGTCCCTCTGTAGAGGGGTTTCGCCTGATTAAATCAGGCCCATCCAGTGTAATATGCCTTTTGGTGGACTCAAAATCAACTGATTTGGGATCTTAACTACATAGCAAAATCCCTTCACCTTGCCCTCTAATGTAAATTAATCAAGGAAGTGACATCATACTACCTGTGCAAGTCACAGTTTCTAACTATGATTGAAAGAGATGGAATTATACAAAGCTGAACTCATAGCGGGCCACCTTAGGGTCTGTCAGCCACAAGGATCTCATCAGAAGGTGTAGCAATATTCATTTACCAGCTTTTTTTTCAAGATTTATTTTATTTATTTCTACCCCACCTTGTTGTTTGCACTCACTGTGTGCTCTCTGTGTCTGTTCATTGTGTGCTCTCTGTGTCTACTTGTCTTCTTTTCAGGAGGCACTGGGAACCAAACCTGTGGCCTCCCATGTTGGAGGGAGGCGCCCAGTCACTTAAACCACATCCACTCCCTATTTGTTGTATCTCTCATTGTGTCTCCTTGTTATGTGTCATCGTTGCATCATCTCATTGTGCCAGCTTGCTGTCTTGCTTTTCTTCTTTAGGAGGCATCAGGAACCAAACCCAGAACCTCCATGTGTAAGTCCCCAACTGCTTGAGCCACATCTGCTTCCCTACCAGCTACTTTCATACAGTTTTTCACTAATGTTGTAGAGAGGGATCTTGCCAGTGGGAAAGGACAAGAACTAACATTAATTGAGCATGTACTTGGAACTCTGTGCCCTCCTTTTCTCTGTGTCTCTCCTTTGGTCTTCTATCACTCCTTTCAGTGTCTACTATTATCCCCATCTTTTGGAGAAGGGAGCTAAAGAGCAAAGGGGTGGAAGCAATTCACCCAAGTCACACAGTTGCCACCCCTAACGTGGCTCTTAATATTTTAGACAAGAAGTAACAAAAGTTACTATGGGCAATATTTAGGGGTAAGATGGGCTCTCCACGTACATTCTTCTTTTCCAGAGTTTAAACTAGTATCTCTGGTTTTAGAGAAGGGAGAAGATACAAGTCTTTTATCTCTGGAAACAGATTGCCAACTCCGATAGCACAACTGCTTATGTAAAGTTATGTACCTGGAAAACACAGTTTAAATTCCCAGACAGTTTGAAGAGCCACTGTCCTTTGCTGCCTCTTTATAGACAATGAACATTTCACTTCTGTTTAGGATACATACAAACACAAGCACAAATTTCTATGAATATAGTATTTTTAACTCTTTAAAGCATATTCATATGAATTCCAAAGCTCTGATTTCCCCTTTTTAACAGACCCACTTCTAGAAACCCTCCAAAGCATAAATATTTAGCTTCAGAAGCTTTGGGAATGGTATGGTTGTTTCAAGGAAAAAAATAACAAATGTACCACACTAATACAAAATGTTAGTAATATGGGGAAATGTGGTGGGTGGTTAATATGGTAACTGTACTTTTTGTGTAATTTTTCTGTAAACCTACAACTGCTCTAAAAAATAAAGTCTAAAAACAATTCAATCCCACCCTTTCCTCCATCCTGCTCTTTAGGGGTAACCACTCCAGGCAATTTGATGTATATTTTTATTACAAAAGTAGAAGCATACTGTAAATACTTGTTTTATTGCTTGGTTCACCTTTTTTTTTTTTTAAGATTTATTTTATTTTCTTTCTCTGCCCCTTCCCCTTCCTCCCCCTCCTCCACCGTGTTGTCTGGTCTCTTGTGTCCATTTACTGTGTGTTCCTCTGTATCCGCTTGCATTCTCGGCAGCACCGGGAATCTGTGTCTTTTTGTTGCATCATTTTGCTGCGTCAGGTCTCCGTGTGTGCAGTGCTACTCCTGGGCAGGCTGCATTTTTTCCGCGTGGGGCAGTTCTCCTTGCGGGGTGCACTTCTTGTGTGTGGGGCTCCCCTACACAGGGAACACCCCTGAGTGACATGGCACTCCCTGTGCACAACAGTACTGCTCATGGGCCAGTTCACCACATGGGCCAGGAGACCCTGGACTTTCTATATGGTAGGCGAACACTCTATCAGTTGAGCCACATCTACTTCCTATGCTTGGTTCAGCTTGTATCATGGATACCTTGCTCTTTTTAAAGGCTTCTTTCACTTTGCATGTGTAGCAGACTCTGTTAGTGTTCTGCCCTTATCTCCTCAGATCTCTGTTACCATACCCACCCTCAACAGCTCAACTTCCAATGGCTAGGACCTCCACTTTTGATGAACGGCTCCCACCAGCTGTTGGAACCAATCCATCCATGGCTGCCTTACTGGAAGTACCCAGAGATTATGTCCCTCTGGGAGAGGCCCTTTAACCAATGACTAAAAGTTTTGGAGTATAAACACCCCAGCTCCCTTGCCCTTTGGCTAATTCTAAGGCATGTACTTTGCACTGTTCTCAGCGGTTCTCTTAAAGATTAACCTCTAGTTGCCCAAAGCAGAAACCGGCTTAATAAAATACCCTTTATTGACTAGCTGCCCTTCCCTAATCACTTCCCCTTTGCCCTACATACGTTTTCCAAGCAAACACCTTACATTTGGATACTAGTGACAAGGTCTGCTTCTGGGAGAATGTAATCTAAGACAGCATGGAAATTCTCTAGTGTAATCATTTTCTTATTGGTGGCCACTTAGATTTTTTCTGATTTTTCAAAACAAATAACACTGCAATGAAATCCTTATCTTCGTGGGTTAAGCATGTACACATTGTATTAGTTTGCCAAAGGGCTGCCGATGCAAATTACCAGAAATCTGTTGGCTTTCAAAAAGGATATTTATGTGGGGTAAAAGCTTATAGTTGCAAGACAATAAAAAGTCCAACTCGAGGTTGCTTTCTCACTAAAGTCTGTTGCCACATGCTAAAGCAAGATCGTGACCGATTTTTTGACGGTCTCTCCTTCCCATCCAGGTTTCCTTTTCCTCTTGAGCTCCGTGGGCCCAGCCTCTTGAGGCTTCATTCTTAAATGATCCTGTAGTTCCCTCTCTCCTGGCATAGGGCTTGTTTCTCTCCATGCTTCCTATATCAATCCCAGTTGTTTGGTTTTCTTCCTAATCTCAGCTGTAAACTATCAGGTGAAATGGCTCCTCTCTTCCAGGAGGTTCGGCTGTTTGAGCCTTCTTCTTTCTGTCACATAGCAAGATCAAGAATGACAGAGCTCTCTCTTCTGTGTGTCTGTCAGTGTGAGTGACCATTTATATTAGACGCAGCAACTGGGTGGTGACTCAACCTGAGTCATACCCACTGAAAAAGCCCTAATCTTAACAGGTAATCTAATCAAAGACACTGCAGCTGAATTTGATGCAATCACAGCCAGAGGAATAGGTTAGTACAAACACAATTCACAAAATAATCTCAAACTGCCACACACACACTCCTAAATTATAATTGCTAGGTTGCATTTGAACATGTTTGGTATTTGGGAGACACTGTCAAATTGCCCTTCAAAATATCCTTATTTATAACATCCACACCAACAGTTTATGGCGTATACTTTTCCCTACCTCTTGTCAATGCTGGATATTGTAGTTTTTTTTTTTTCATATCATTTAGACAAAAATAACTGTATCACATTATAATTTGCATTTTTTAATCAGGATAAACATTGCAGCATTTCAGGTGGTTACTAGTTGGTGGGAAAAGAATACATGCAAAACACACACATCATGTAGAAAAGATTAATCTGGATTTAATTAGTCAAAGACATAAACTCTTATCAGCTAAAGACATAAAATATAATCAGTACTGAATGAAGTTCTAAGGCCTGCTGCAATATGGGTGAACCTTGAAGACATCTTGTTGAGTTTTTGAAATGTCAGATACAAGGGGCCAGATATTGTATGATTCCACTTATATAAAATAACTGGAATATGCAAATTCATAAAACAGAAAATAGAGGACAGATTACCAGGGGCAGGAGGTGGGTGGGGAGTTAATGAATAATAGGTGTAAGATTTCTATTTGGAGTGATATAAGAGTTCTGGTAATGAATGGTGGTGAGGGTAGCACAAAATCGTGAATGTGATTAATCCCACTGAAGTGTATACTTGGGAGTTGTTGAGATGTGAAATTTTATGTTGTATATTTGTTTTCACAATGATAAAAAGAGAAAAGAGTAAAGAGACAATGACAATTAAATATCATATGTGATCCTGGACAGGGTCTAATGATTCAGGAGAAAATATCGAAAAGGACATTACTGGGACATATGAAAAAATTGAAATATAGACTGTAAGTTTTAAACCAATGTTAAATTTCTTGAACCTGAAAATTGTACTTTATGTGGGTACGTAAGTGAAGGTCCTTGTTCTTAGAAGATATACATGGAAGTATTAAATGTTTAAGGAGCATGCTATATACAACCTACCCTCAGATGTTTAGAAAGATAGGTAGATGGATGGATAGATAGAATGATATGGCAAATATGGCAAAATGTTAAGAGTTGGTGGATCTGGGTATCTGGGGGAATAGGGGTATGTTGGAGTTCTCTGTATGGGTTTTGTATTATTTTTGCAACTGTTCTGTAAGTTCAAATTATTTCAAAATAAAAATCTTAATTTAAAAAATCGTATCAGTAGTGGGTGGCAACATGGAGCAGAGGTGGGTTTCTCAGTGCCACTTTCCCGGCCCTATGCCCCGGGAAGGGTAAAACCATACACACAAGGGAAGTCAAGCCATATGTGGAAAAGTTCAAGTCTTGCTGTTCCTTAACAGTCCTATACGCAGGGTTTAAGTCACATTTTAGAAAGATCTGATACAAGAAAACCATGTTTTTGTCTAAGGGAATGCTGCCAAACCTGGGCTCTCCTGGTAATTGAAACAAACTCAGCAAAGCCAGGTGACATGGGACAATGTCTCTGCCTACACCTTTTTAGCTTTCTGGAAAGCCCATTTCCCCAAAGACCATCTCTTGCCCATTTTGGAGGTTTGAAGCTATTTGTACTCCAGAAAAGCATGTACTTCAATTTAATCCATTCTTGTGTGTATGAACCCATTGTAAGTAGGACTGTTGAGGCTGCTACAGTTAAGGTGTGCCGCACCTCAATCAGGATGGCTCCTAATCTTATTACTGGAGTCCTTTATAAGTAGAATGAAATTTGGATACAGAGACAGAGGAAGGCACAGGAAGCAAGAAGCTGAAACAGAACCTAGAAGAGAAGGAAGAGACCAGGAGATGTAGCAATGTGCCTTGCCATTTGACAGAAGAACCAAGGATCACCGGCAGTCAGCCCCAGGAAGAAAGCACTGCCTTGATGATGCCTTGATTTGGGCATTTCCTGCCTTCAAAACTATGAGTGAATAAATTTCCATTGTTTAAGTTTAACCATTTCATGGTATTTGCTTGAGCAGCTTGGAAAACTAAAACACGTATGATTTAATATTCTTATCTGGATGGTTTGGAAATTTAGAGTGAAATTTAGAAAAAAATCCATTTTTCTAAAAACATCTTTTCACATGCCTATTGACAATTTGTATTTCTTATGTGGCTGATTAGTTCATATCTTATGTCCATTTTCCTATTGAATCATTTTTTAAAATTTGTGGACATTTTTTATATATTGTAGATATTAGCCCTTTGTCTATTATATATTGCTGCAAACATTTTGTCTTAATCTATTGCCTGTCACTTGTTTATATTTACAATGATTTTAATTTCTTTACGCAGTTATACCTGTAGACCTTTCCATTTATAACTTTGGGTTTTGTGTCTTGCTTAGGAAGGTCATTCATCCCTACCCAAAGGTTATAAAAATATTTTCCTATTTTGTCTTCTAGAAATTTTATTGTTTTGGTTTTTAAAATATGTATCTAAATATTTAATCCATCAGAATTTATCTTTCATATGATGTGAAGGAGAAATCTACCCAGGGAATTTTATCATTTTTCTTACTAGTATAATAGGATATTTTCCCATTATGTTTTCTATGTAGTTATTTCTAGTACTCAGATTACATGCTTACTTTGAGGATTCAGCAGAGACTGGATCTTTGTGTTGAGGGAAGATACCCTCATGCTGGCCAGCAGGCTTGCTCTGTAACTATTAAACAAGCTCTCTAGGCCTTTTTTCTTTTTCTTTAAATGGGGAAGTTAGACCAAATGCTTGTTGCAGTCTTTTCCTGATTAATAATGTTAAGATTTTTAAAAGCTTCCAAAAAGTAGTTCAAGTTCAATAGGGAGGAAACTGAATCCTGCAGGCCAGTTGCTAAAGGGCATTGAGCCTTACTTTTGAAAATGATACCAAGGGTGCAGAAGATTAGCATCCCCTATTCTTGGAATCAATACCTTGACTATTTTTAGCTAGAATTTGGTACCTTTGAGAATAGAATACTTGCATTCAGAGCTAAGAGCAAGGTAAGGCAGCCGTTGACCATTTATCTTCTGACTTCCTGTGAAAGACTATGTCGTGCTCCCCCCCTCCCCCCCAATAAAGGACAATCCTGGAGTTTAAAATCCCTAAATTTTTTGGGGTTTGGAAGCTCCTAAATATTCACCCCTTCTCTGGATATGAGAGTTGAGAAACTGACCCAGGAGTCATGAAAGTTTCAAATACCAGCTTTATTAATACTTTTTTTTGGTTACAATAAACTTTATTTTTAGAGAAGTTTTAGATTAAGAAAAGTTACACCAAACCCTAAAGTATAGGGGATTCCCACATAACCCTTCCACTCTCCCACCCACATTTTGCCCCCTTAATAACATCTTTTTTTCTTAAAGTTTTATTTTATTTATTTCTTCCCTCCACCCCCATTTTCTGCTCTCTGTTTCCATTTCCTGTGTGTTCTCTTTTCTGTGTCTGCTTGCACTCTCATTAGGTGGCTCCAGGAACCAATCCTGGGATCTTCCAGAGTGAGAGGCGATCTTTCTCTTCAGCTATCTCAGCTCCCTGTTCTGCTACATCTTATTGTCTCTCCTCTGTCTTTTTTTTTTTTTTTTAATTTTTTAAATTAAATTCTTTTTTTTTCTCTGTATTTTTATTTTTATTTAACGCCTCCCCCCCTTTGTGACTTGCTTGTTGTCTGCTCTCTGTGTCCATTTGCTGCACGCTCTTCTGTGTTTTTACTTGTCTCCCTTTTTTTTGTTGTTGCATCACCTTGCTGAGTCGGCTCTCTGCGGTGCTTGCAGGAGCACCTGGCGGCTGTCTGTGGCACTTGTGGGCTGGTGGGCCTGCTTTCACAAGGAGGCTCTGGGATGTGAACACAGGGCCTCCCATATGGTAAACGGGAGACCAACTGATTGAGCCACAGCCACTTACCTGTCTTTTTTTTTTTTTTAAAGATACATAGATCACAAAAAATGCCACATTAAAAACAAGAGGTTCCCACATACCCCACACCCCACCCCACCCCACTCCTTCCACAACAACAACCCCATTTATCATTGTGGCACATTCATTGCATTTAGCAGCACTGCTGCACAGCATGGATTATAGTTTACATTGTAGTTCACACTCTCCCCCAGTCCATTCAGTGGGTTATGGCAGGATATATAATGTCCCGCATCTGTCCCTGCAATATCATCTAAGACAACTCCAAGTCCCGAAAATGCCCCCACATCTCATCTCCTCTTCCCTCTCCCTGTCCTCAGCAATCACCGTGGCTACATTCTCCACATCAACGCTACGGTTCCTTCCATTACTAAATTAATACTAATACCGCATTATAGTAAGTGCTTCAGAAGGAAGCTAGAATCAGATTTCCTACTACTTCCACCACCTCAGGGCTGAACTTAACAGTCACAATCAAAGCTCAAAGTGAGACAGAGCAAAACCCTCACAGAACTGCCTCCTCACCCCCACCCTCCAAACGGCAGGGAAGAGATGGTAGAAAGAGGAACATCTGCGGTGTGCACCTGGACAGTGCTGAGAGAGGACCTGAAGTGCCGAGCAACTCCTGCTCAGCAACCTTTTTCTGGAGCTTCCAGACTGCATCCACCAGTAAAATCCCTCCAGCCTGAGAAAAGGAGCCTGTGAGAGATACGAAAAGGAAGGGTGCCTCCCAACATACACACAACAGTTTCCCTGTTGAGGGCCCCACACAGGAAGGTGGGGATGGGCAAAGAAAGGTTCCTGCCCAATGAAAGCAACCCAACTGCCCACTCCTTCAGTGTCCTCTTTTTCGTGAGAGCTGGTCCCCAACAAATGCTCACTTCCCCCTCCCCCCAGCGCACCTGGAGGCCCTGCACAGGGACTCTCCCTTACATGTGTCCAAAACAAGTGTGCAGGCCAGTTTCAGATCTGGCTTCTTGCATTGGGCTCCCCACCTCTTGTCTACGGGAACTTTATCTTTTTTATGCTGCTCAAGTATAATTTTTTTAAAAAATCCTAACTCTTGCCTGCAAAAACAAACGTGTTAAATTAACATTAATTCATGTGGGAAAATGTTAGGTGTGAAAAACCAGCTCCCAGGAGATTTTGAAGACTACATGTCTAATATATTATGTGCATTTATGTGCACACATTTATACATACACAGAGTCACATGCAATTAGAAGTGCTGGCATGAATCTATCAATAATTGCAAAAATGATCAATAACATACAAGGCGATAAAATGTGTTGTTTGAAGTCATCTTTTCTGTCATAATATTTCTACAGAGCAAAATGTATTTGCATTTCTATGGATAAGAATTATTTATGTTAGCATAGAAAGGAAACATTGACACTGTTATCAGTTTTCTACAGCTTGACTTCTATTCCTACAGTTGTGAAAAAGCCTTGTCTATAGAAAACAAAGGTCCTGACCTGTATAGATTCAAATAATCCTTGGAGGATCCCCTCAACAATGCCCATTTAGTCATCTCTTCCTCCCATTTACATGTCTTTGGCAGTTTTCCCTGACATTGCCATGGACCCCTTTGGCAATATGGTGAAACCTTGAGTCCCTTCTCAGAGTAAAGTCTTGAATGCATAAAATAAAATATATAGGCTTACAAAGGAGACCAATTATACTGAAATATAATGAGCAAATACTTTAAAATGTGATATAATAATAAATGTTGTTGTTTTTAATCAAATAACAAGTTCTAGTGGCAGGCCTAACCAGCTATTATAATTTCAAAGTAGGGATGAGCATAAACGATATTGCAAGATATCTGCAAAAGCAGAAAAGTCATATGAAAATTATGATTTCTATCAGTGGCAAAGCCACAAGTTCTGCTAACCTACTGCAGTTCATTGCCTACATCATTATTGATGGAAATGCTAAATTTCCTTTAGAAGTTGGTATATTTTTAAATTCAAGTACGTAGACTCTTAGAATTCTATTCACTGACCTGTTGGCAATTCAGGGACTTAGGTAGGAAACCCTATGCTTAGTCAGAGTTTGATACTTGAGAAACCACTCAAAAGGACCTCATTGCTAATGGTATCCTTTGTGGGGCACAATGTCCCAGCCAAATGAGCCTCCCTTGAGGTTTCCAGAGCAGCCTTAGGGATGGGCTCCAAGCAGAATCTCCCTGACTCAGTGTTGCTTGTACCCAGAGTCCCCACAAAGCCCTCACAGAAGCAGGTCCTTCAACTATCATGAGCTGTACAGGAACACAGGAACTTTCAATATGCATAGGCAATAGTCTGACTCAGCAAATCCAGTTCTTCCTCAGGAAACATAGCACGGGGCTGGGGCAGACTCCAACAGTGACATACCCATTTACTTTGCCCCCTTGACCCCTTTCTAGTTTCAGTCATTGGGTCCCTACATTTGAATGACTAAATTGGTTATCACATTAGTTTCTCCAGAACTAAGTAAACATCTGCCCCAAAGCTATATCCAAATCTTATTCTTGCAAAGCCAAAAACTCATGTCTGGACTCTTAAAAAACCTGGATTTGTTGTTGATTTGCTGTATGTTTTCTATTCTTTTCATCAAGATTTCAAAGATCTTCAGGTCAAAACTCTGTCCCCAGTCAAGCATGCTGTGCTCCCCTCTCTCAAGCAGTCTCTGAAGCACACAGCTAGGAACGAGAGTCTAGTCCCCCAACAATGGCTTGGGATGTTTCCCTCCCCATCTATTCATTGATAGCCATCACCACCATTGGTCTCATAATAAACATCACTTGTCAGCAGGAAGCTGACATTCATGGGGCATAACCTGGTTGGGTGCTGGTAGAGGACAGGACCTAAGAACAATAGAAGGAGAAGAATGGCTTCCTGCTCCTTCTCTCCTGTCCTCAAGCCAAGAGAGAGTTTGGCCCCCCAAGGGAGCATGTCCTGGCCAACTTAGAAAGAGAGGAGGCACAGAATCCATCTGAATGCAGGTGCTGATCCTGGTGGCACCTCCTCGTGGGAGGCTGTTGGAGGTTTAAGGAGCTGGGTGGCAGTAAGCTGCACAAATGCATGGGGGTGGGCAGTGGGGAAGGACTGGGAAGGAGCTATGCCTTCCTGAGCCTGCCCATATCAGTGGGTAGTGGTGTTGGGGTCAGGAGGACCAGGGAGACTGGCTTGCCCCACCATGGGTGCCTCTGCACATGGCCAGTGTCCTGCTCAGAGCTGCCACCTACGTTTGGTCATTCTTTCTTTGAATGGGGGATAAGACTTATTATGGCTTGGTCTTGCCTCCTACATGTGGCATGGAAAGAGATAAGGAAGGGGAATTCTTTGAAGAAAAATGCCCTTTCTTTCCTACATCCACAGGATCCTTACTGCTCACAATGTTTGACTTGTTCCCTTCATTCCTCCAGATTCACCTTTCTTTTATGTGGTCACTTCCTAAGTCCCTGAACATTCTTCCAGGGGCACTTGGTTATTACCTTGAGGGAAGCTCACCTACCCCAGGTTACCAAGCAAAGAGAAGCAGCAATTAACTTCTATTCAAACAAAGGATTCCATCTATAGAAGCTCATTTGTTTCCCTCTCCGCAGCTGGCTGGGCTGGTGGATGGGAGTGGGAGTCTTCTCTGTCACTGTTTTTTTAAACCTTTCCTCTAAGTCCAGGAAATGACCAGTTCATTACAGTTGAAGTGCATAGTTAGGGGCAGTCCCAACACACACAGCCAACTCCTTATAATGTATTTGCTGCTTTTTGTTCCATTAAAATACCAGAAGAATTGTTTCACGTAGGCACTCCCTTTCTGGGGCTTACTAGAACCCAGAATCTATTTCTAGCTGCAGGCCTCCCTGTGAGTCTTGCAAACCCCACCCCAAGACTGCCTCAAGTTCACCACCCTGGATAGTATCAGGAAGCTTAAGGGCAAATACCTCCAGCTCGAATGAAAGCTAGGTATGCTACCTTCCTCCCGACATCACACCCCAGCCTGCCACATCTCCAAGTACCCACTCAGAAGAGCCCAGCTTGGGTGATCAGGGGCAAGTCAGGTAGATTCTCCAAGCTTCAGGAGAGGGGGATGATGAGGATGATTATACCCACAAGGAAGATTTGCAGAGTTTTTGTAAATGGTGCTTAACAGACTTCAAAAGCCTATTGAAATATCAGCCAGCCTCATTTCTCAGAAGGTTGGGCTAAAAGAGCAGCTTTTCAGGATTTTCCTTGGGAGCCCAGAATGTAAGCGTCTGTAGTGGCACTGTTCGTGGTCCTGGAGAAGGAGCCCTGATCAAAAAAGTGGGAGGGCTTCTGTCATATGTCCTCGAAGAATTTAAATACTGAAAAGAAAATGTCAAACCATAAAGGCAATTCAGTGTTGGACACACAGCAGGTTGTCTGGAAATGCTTGCCAGTTTCCTGATGGTTCTGAGTAACCGTGCAGACCCTGGCCAAGAGGTTTAGGAAGGTATGTGAAACATCTACACCGCCTCACAGATCTGAATTGATAGCTGCTCACTGCCCCCAAGGCAGGGGCTGCCCAGGAATGACGGCCCCCAAAAGCACCCCAGTTTCAGTCTGACTGAATCTCACACCTGGTCCTTCCCACCCCGAGTGCTCTTGCCCTCTCTTCAGCCACGTCCCTCTGTAGTGGTGATGGGCCATGCCCGTGCACAAAGAGTTAACGATCACACTGTCATCCAGGTGATTGCTTGACTTGAGCCCAGATGCAGACGACTTACTGGCACATAATTCTTTACTTTGACAGTTGGGTCTGAGTGTTTTAACGTCTGGCTGGCCCTGCTGGAGTTCTTTTGACCATGTTTTGAAAAGTGACCTCAGTGCTTGTTGGTTAATTGGCACAGCACCTTGGGTTAAAAACATGGCAGTGTGATGGACTGCAGCAAGCTAAACTCAGCAGCTGATTTATTTTCCATGGTTTCTGTTGTTACTACTGCACCATGTCACAGGCACCAAGTAGCTAAGGAAGACACTGAACCCAGGTCCCTCTCTTTGGTAGGTTTGCATGGTGTGTGTGGAGATGGTGTTTTTTGCCTAGACATCTTTCTAAAAATAGCCAGCTATTTTCAATGGCTGGTGCTGGAAAAAGGTCTGACACAGTGGTTTCATCTGAGGCATTCCTTTGGGTTCAGTGTCTACCAGATTAGCCCTGAGAGGAGTGTGGAAATAAAAGAAGACCAAGTAAATAAGAAAGAGCAGAGGCTATTTATTCAGAGCTTGCTATATAGCAAGGGAGTCTGCCGCTATCACTTGTATTTGGTAGAGACTCAAAGGCAACGGGGAGTGGAAAAGCTTGATGGTGAAAAAAGAAGGGAAGTCTTCACGTATGCTCTGATTGGTGGTTGCCAGCATGGGAAAGCTGGAGGTGGGCTAATTAGAAGGGAGACGTCCTCCTCGTGACTAATTTAGGGAGGACATTTGGCTCTCTCTGATTGCTCTGAAGTTGGAAACACCGGCAAAACTTAGGGAAGTGATAGCTATTGACCAAGTCCTGACCGTTTGGCACCAATTGCTGCAGAGCTTGCGGTTTGACTTCCTGAGCTGCAGGGGTTGTGGGTCAGAGTTCAGTTGTCATATACGGTCTAGCCATTGTCCATTTGTAAATTCAGTCTCTCCGGAAAGACGATATATTTTAATCATCTTCAGTCTGGGTTACCCACTCTCATCTTGGGTTGGTTGAACTGCAGCTCAATAAAACTGAATACACAGATATTTTTCATAGCTATAATTATAATAGCTAAATAAATAAATAAAAGCTAGAAATAGCCATGACCAATTTTATAAGATTAAGAAAATTAAAGTACACTCATGCCAAATTTTTAAAAGATCATAATGAAAATATTTTAATTGCTTTGATAATGTTTATAATGTGATGCAACATGGCAAACTCAAATTTTAGAAATCAGACATGTCATAAAATTGCAGATATAAGCAGAGTTCAGTTTGGGAGCTCTTTCTGGCCCTTAACTTTTAGGTAAAATGTGCTCAAAGTTCCATCTCACAGATTATGAAGAGTCCAATGCCCTTCTTGGGATTTCTGAAAATTTTTGCAGGGATACATATGATAACTCTGGCTGGGAGCTCTAGCTTCCCCTTGATTATTTAAAATCTGGAACATCACCTCATGGTCCCCACACACTGCTTCTGCCCTGTGCCAGAACAATCCAGTTAATTTTGTTTATTTTTAATTTTTTTTCTTGTCGTACCAGGGCCAGGGACTGAACCCAGGATCTTGTATGTGGGAAGCCAGCGATCAACCACTGAGCCACCTTAACTCCCCTGGCCTGGTTCCCTTGCCCATCTGCCATTCCTTGGAGTTTTTTTTGCTGCTGTTGTTGGTTGTTTTGGGGGAGGCACTGGGAACGGAAACTGGGACCTCCCACATGAGAAGCAGGTACCCAACTGCTTGAGCCACATCCATTCCCAATCCAGTTAATTTTGACAAAAATGCACTCACCCAAGGCCTTTGTGTAGAACATAGAGCAATCCACATCCAGCCAAGTATACTAAAATATGAATATTCGCTTTCTCGGTCTCTCCTTCTCTACAATTCTGACCCCCTGTCTCCCTGTGCTCTCAGGCCTTCTCTCTCTTTTGTCTCTTCTCCCCTCTCTCTTCCTTCTCTAACCCCACCCTTCAGTGGGAAAATTTTTTTTAAGTTTCTTCGAATTTTCTTATGTAGCCAGTTCACTTCTTTCCAGTCTCTACCCTGAATGCTGCTCTCTCCTCACATGTCCAAGGACTCAGTTAAAGTTTTGAAATTACCAGTTGTATTTTATAAGGTCCCAGATTGCACTGTTTTTTCAGAGACAAAGACCCTTTTTCTCCCCAGACCCTGCCTGGGACTGGAGGATGGAGTGGGTGTGGGCGGGTGGTTTTTTCCAGCTACACAGAGTCGTTTGAACTTTAGAGTAGCGTATGCAAAGCTCCTAGCACAGTCCGGATACCGGTACTGACACTGGGCCTGTTTTATCAAACTGCTAAAGGACGCCTCCTCCAGATCTGAGTTTCCAAGCTTTATCAGTGCTCACATATCACAGATGCCAGCTCCACAGATTACTTCTTTGCTAGCTTCTGGCAATTTTGTCCATCTGTTCTTAAAGGCTAGAACTTTCTACCTCTGCTTCTTCCCCAATCGTCTCAGTTAGTGCCCCCACTGTTACTCTGTTTATCCAAGGAGTCCTGATTTTGTCGTCTCAGCATTAATTTTCTGTAGATCGACACTGAAGTTCCCAAGAATGCTATGCTTTCAAATTTTACTAATTTTTCCCACTTAAAAGAGAAAAGATCCTGGGCTGGAGACAAGCTACCTTTATGCCAGGGTTCGTATGCCTGGGCTTGTCTAGAGTCAGCAGGAAGGCCTGTCAGGCACCTGTTAGTATGAGGGACTGAGGACTCAGCCAGCAAAAGACTTCCTAAGAGAGAAACAGGCAGCGATAACTGCCTCTGATGGTAATGCCCTTGACTCCAGAGGGAAGGAGTGGCTTCGAGTAACAGCTGGTGGATGCTTCTCAGATTGTTCGCCCCCCCCCCTCCCCCCGGTCCCAGCACCCTGTGGATGTGACTGAGCCCTAGGGAGAGGGGGCTGGGTGGCAGAGAATGAAGTAGGCATATCCCACAAAACTTCTGAGATCTTGGGGGTACACAAATGGCTCTATGGAAGCAAGTGGGAGCGAGTGCGATTCAGGAATACTCAATTCACAGAACCAGTTGGGACCAGTGTAGTAGAAGCAGCCTAAGAAAATGCTGCCTACTCCAGCTGGTAGACTCTCTTCACAGGATGCAACAGCCGGTGAGGTGGCCTAGCAGAGAGTCACAAGGCAACTTCAGTGGACCAGGTGGTGTCTTTGGTGAACACATGAAGCTTCAGGGGTGGCAGCAGTGGTGACTTCAGTGCTGTTGACTCCGTGTTAACATCACTGGCCCTAAGTACAAGGCAACACCATTAGCTCAGACACGGGAACCATACGTAGTAGGCATTGCAAAATGGCAGTGGAGAACTTAGCATCAAGCGAGACCAAAAGAAACCAGAGCGGAGGAGGAAGAAATTGGTGAGGAATCCAAGAGAAGTTGAGATTTGGTAGCTAAGACTTACTAGTGATGGGGAATGAATGTGTCTCAAGCGGTTGAGTGCCTGCTTCCCACATGGGAGGTCTCAGGTTTGATTCCCAGTGCCTCCTAAAGACAAACAAACAACAGACAAAAAAACCAACAAGCAAACAAACAAACAAAAAAAAAAAACAACTCAGGGGAGCTGATGTGGCTCAGTGGTTGAGTGCCAGTGTCCCATGTACAAGATCCCAGGTTCAATTTTTTTAAAATTTATCTAAAAAAAAAGAGAGAAAGACTTACCAGCGAGTATATCTGAGACACCCCATAAAGACTCACAGAAATGTAAGGGGAACTCTGAAGAACAGTTGGATTTTCAGGGCTTTTTCTGGTAGAGACTAAAGCCATAACTAATTGCAGTTTATTCAGTGTTTGACATGAACTTGCTAACTTTCATAACAAGTCAAGAGGCAGATAATACCAGCCTTATCTACCAATGAGGAAGGAAGATGTCAGGGAGGGTAAAAAACTTACAAGGAGTTACACAGCTTGTGAGATTGGAAACCAGATCTGTCTGATTCTAAAGAGAGTGCTCTACTGCTACACCTTATTGTCTCCAAAGAGGACCAGAATTTAACCAACAGATTTCCTCAACAAACATTTCCTACATGTCTACTGTATGCTAGGCACTGTCTAGATGCTTGCTATATAGCAGGGAATAGAATAGACAAAATTCCTGTTCATTTTAGGTGTAAAGACTGGATGTTATTGAAATTGTAGCCCTAATGTTGTTTCCAGGCTAGTTTGACCTTCGAAACATGGGTTACATAAGGAAACTTGAGTAATTTGGAGGCCTGAGATAACTTGGATTCTTTGCACATCCATTACTCAGCCATGCTCGGGGCCAGCTGCCAATGTCTCCCCCACCACTTGTCTGTACATAATCTGCTCCATTACATTGATTTAAGAGCAAAATACAGTTCACTTAACGTCTGTTCTTCAAAGAATGAAAAGAACTTGTTCTGGAGAGCAGTTAAGGACAAGGGAACCAGAATACCTCCCCCAAGAACAGAAATAGAGGACACAATGCTTCTGGTGATTGCTGATGTCTATACAAAATGTGTCGCATTTTGAAACAGCCCCCACCCATATAGATTACACACAATTCTCATCTACATCCCTTTCAACAGATGGGAAACCAAGATAGGCAAGTCAAGAGCCTTGTGGTTATATTTCCATTGTCAAGGTGAACTTGTTGAATCAACCATAACACCATCATTATCAGGAGCTTTCTATACTATAATATTAGAAGTGTTGAGGACATGGAGTCATGATTTGACCCCCATTTTATCCAAATCAATGGCAAAGGAAAGTTAGCATGATGGTTGAGAGTGTGGAATCTAGAGAAAACCTACTTGAGTTTAAATCCATGACCTGCCATTTATTAGTTGTGGGACCTTGAATAAGTTATTTAAACTCTCTTTGCTTCACTTTCCTCATCTTTAAAATGGAGATAATAAAAGCTACTGACAGGATTATTATAAGGATTAACAAAATATAAATTAGCTATTGTTAATAGAGTAAGGCTCTGTGGATAATATGTCTTGATGGATCTAATGCTGTGTGTTTACCAAATTCTATTTCACTCTTCTCTTTCAGGGCACAAAAGGAGATGTCATATTCCATTGTTCCTTTCACTTATGGCTGGGTTTTAGCTAATTGGTTGTTGGGAGAAGTGATAAAAGCTTTCACAGGCTTGACTTTTATAAAGATTCTATGTACTTCAGTTGTCTTCCTCTGCGACAGAAACTCTGGAAGCCACATGATGAGACAGAAACATTTCGAGATGGTAGAACTTCCATCAGCCTGAGAGATTATGTGGAATTATGTGGATCAGTGCACCCCCCACACACACACACCTCACTTAGGCACATTGAACATGTAGGGTGTTCAAGCCACTGAGATTTAGAGGTTTACTGTTACCACAGCATAACCTCCCCTACCTTGATTAATTCATCAATGCAGGTATTCTTCCCAGCACAGTGGGCCTATATATTTCAGAAAGAGTTGGGATCATACATGTCTAAAGTGCCAAGTGATCTGCTCAAGGGTGAAGATGTTTCTCCATTTAAGTGCTTTAAAACAGAACAACAGGAAATTGAATTTGACTCAACTGTAGAACATCTGCCTACCACATAGAAGGTCCAGGGTTCAAAGCCAGGGCCTCCTGACCCATGCGGTGAGCTGGCCCACGCACAGTGCTGATGCACGCGAGGAGTGCCGTGCCACGCAGGAATGTCCCCTGCTTAGGGGAACCCCACATGCAAGGAGTGTGCCCCTCAAGGAGAGCTGCCCTGTGCAAAAAAAAGTACAGCCTGCCCAGGAGAGGTGCTGCACACACAGAGAGCTGATGCAGCAAGATGACGTAAAAAGACACAGATTCCCAGTGCTGCTGACAATAATGCAAGTGGACAAAGAAGAACACACAGTGAATGGACACAGAGAGCAGACAACGGGGGGGGGGGGGGGGGGGGGGGAGCAGGGGGGGGTAAGGGGAAAGAAATAAAAAAATAAATAAATAATAATCTTAAATAAAATAAAACAAAACAGAACAACAAAACATTTCCCATTCCTTCTTACACTGGATCACCGCAGAAAGTCTTGCTGTTTTTTCCAAATACCTTACTCATTCATTCTATCACATCTTGACTCATAAAATTTCATTCTGTCTTGTCAATTTTATCCAGTTCATGGCTCAGCCTCCAAGAAGCATACAGTTTGCTTAAAACATTCTCACCCTTTTCTATAATCTTATTGTACTATAGTTAACCTTAGCACTTAGGAATACGGGCATTACTTTGAGGATCTTCTGCTTCAAGGACCTTAGTTTTATCACTCCAGTGAGTTTAAGGGTAGGGACCTTATTTTAGATCTCCACGGGCCTAATGCAGCATTAGCATCATGTAGGTGCCGTAGAAATATCAATAAATTAAGTTCCTAGGTAACATATTCAAACCCAGGCTTGACACATTCTTGACCCCTTCTTCCCAGATCTGTGGTTAAAGAAAAGTGGCTGGAACCCTCTCCTCCCCCCTTCACCTGTCCCCAGCATAGGTGAATTAGGACACTTTTCTCTATGTGCTTTAGGAAGGTGGGTGTATATGTTGTAGCCTGGAGAACTGGGAAGGGGTGGAGGGAGGGAGTTGATAATATTTCTGCTTCTTTATACACTGCTTAGTAAATATAGCCTGGCTCTTATCATGTGCTTAGTGTATGTTCTCCCTCTACAGATAAATCATAAATTTCCCTGAAAACAGAGACCATGTTTCTATAGATCAAATGTCAACAGACCCTTTATTTCAGACAAGATCCAGTGATAAGACCTTGTATTTGCATAATGATTTAAAATCTACAGAATATTTTCTAATTTGTTTTCTCATTTGCTTTTCACCATACACAAGTCTCCAAATACCTCGGTCAGGACTTATTACACTACCAAGTCAAAAAGAGGTTAGGAAATGCCTCTTTTGGCATTATCATGGGTTTTTGATATTTCTTTATACCCAGCAGCCATTTCCCAACTCAGCGCTCACTGCTGAAAACTGGCACCTCACAAGAGCTACTAATCTGGGCTGGTGTGGTTTACAAGAGAGGCAGCTTCCTGTTTTTTTTTTTTTTTTTTAGCATCAGTGTCTGGGTAAACGCAGAGTTATTTATACTCAAACTATACTTTAGGACAAGCAGAAAATAATCACTGATTGAGAACCCCTTACCCAGGCACCATTCAAGCCCCTGGGGCTGCAGAATTCAAGGGTTTACACCGGCTCAAGCTGGTCTGGGGTAGGGACCGAGTCCTGAAACCAAGCCGGGTACCTGACTTTTCTGGAAACCATCAAATGCTGCTAGGAGTTGGTGAGGGACGGGTTCAGAAGGGCCATAATCAAACTCGCCTTGGGAAATTTGGGGAGAGACTTTCCTTCCTAAAGCCGCCCCCCACCCTCTGTTCTGTGAGGAAGCTCCAGGCTGCTTCACCCTCACCATCTCCAGCCAGTCCTTACCCTCCTTCCACCTAAATGGAAGGTCCTCTTGGGGTGACCATCCAGCCTAGGACTGAGGGGGTTCCCAGGATGCTGGACTTTCAGTTTGTAAACTGAGAAAGTCCCAGGAAAATATGATGAGTTAGTCACCCCAGGCCTTCTCCAGAGCTCTGTCCCCAGGTCTCATTTCTCTCTTCGTGGCCTTCTCCAGCCTCTGACGCATTGTTCCCAGTAGAGTCCGCCTCTGGCTTCTCCTGAGCACCAGCACTTCACTTCAACCACCTGCCTGACCTTAAACTCCATGGACTCTATATTGACCCACCACCTTGCACATCTACTCCACCAGCCCTGGTCTCACTCATCTCCCAGTGTTTCTATTTTTTGTCAGTGTCACATCATTGTTCCAGTTGTTCAAGATTTATTTATTCATATTCATGAGTACCTACTCTGTGCTTGGTTCTGTCCTGGGTGCTGGAGATCCAGCAGTGGACACAATTTGTAAAGTACTACCCTCAGGTAGCTTGCGTGCTAGTCAAGGGAAACAGTGCATCAGAGATGAAGCACTATGAAAGAAAACTTAGATAGATCTAAGGGTGCTGAGCGTGGGGATTGCAATAGCAGATGAGGGTGTCAGGGAAGCTCTCTGATGCTATGCTACCTGAGCACAGGCCTAAGGACATGAGGGAATTAGCCAGATGGCTTTCTGGAGTAAGAGCATACCAAGCAGAGGGCAGAGCAAATGCAAAGGTCAAGGGAAAGAGTGGTAAGAAAGAAATGAGGGACAGAGCAGGGGAACCAGGTCCTCTAGAACCTCGTAGATGAAAGTTTTTTTCTTTGATTCCAAATCCGTTGCCAACCGTGACAATCCCATTTCCGCAGGGTGTCTTCTTTCCATTTCTATGGCTACCACCTCATGAGGAGCCTTACAATTTCTCATTTGAATTATTTTATTAGTCTCCTGGGTAGTCTTTTTGCCTCTTTTCTCTCCCTACTCTAATCCTATTCATGGCTGCTATAATCTTCTTGGAGCTCGGTTCTGATTGTCATCATCATAAGATCATTAGCATTCATTTATATAGTTCGGAATAAAAGCGTACTTAGAAAGGAGGGGGACGGACACAGGGATGTGTTCCCATAGCTTCCCAGCATGTCCTTGTCAGAAATGAACAGAACTGTCAAAAGGATGTTGCCAAACATGTCAGCATTCTGTTTTTATGCCACAATGTGAAAATCGCAAATTTGTAATCAAAATAAAAAAAATAAGTAGAAGCATGCCTTAGTCAGGACTCCTTTGGTTGCAAGGAACAGAAATCCCATTTGAACTGGCTTTATAAAGGTTATATGTTAGCTTATGGACATAAAAATTCTACACCTTCAGGAATGGCTAGTTCCACGTGCTCAGCAACGTCAACAAGAAATCAACGTGGATCTCTTGGATCTGCTTTTTTGCTCTCTTGTCTTCATTCTCAGGCAGGTTCCACCCAGACAGTGGCCAAGACAGCCACAACCAACTTCAGTTTACATCTTCTCAGCTTAGCAACCCCAGCTGGA
Source organism: Dasypus novemcinctus (assembly GCF_030445035.2). Taxonomy (NCBI): domain Eukaryota; kingdom Metazoa; phylum Chordata; class Mammalia; order Cingulata; family Dasypodidae; genus Dasypus; species Dasypus novemcinctus. The sequence continues at coordinate 44,975,874 of NC_080675.1, forward strand.
AAAAGAGCGCCTCTTTTTTTTCCCCCTTCAGCAAAAGTGCCAAGGTCATCTCTCATTGTCCTTCCCTGGACAAAGGGCGTATTCCTCAACCAATTACTCAGCTGTGGTTAGTCAGGCCTGGGTGACATACCCACCCCCAGAGCTGGGGGATGAGGTCCTCCCCACCCGAACTACGTGGGAAATGGGTGGTCCCAAGGAAATGTTGGTATTAAGGAGGGGGGAAGGGAAGCTGAGCAGGCAAAAACAACAGGTGTCTGCTATCAAAGGCTAGGCATTTCATTTTGGGGTACGCCCTAACCTCAAACACCTCCAAGTAATCAACAGGGTTCCACCCTCAAAAAAGTTTGCTCTTATTGGCCTATATTTGACTATTTCAATAATGTTCTTGCTCCAACATCTTAAATGACTTCCCACTCCTTCCTCATGACAGTCTGCTCTCTTCCTAATCAGGGTCTACTTCAGATGCTCAACAACAGCACCAGGGAAGAAAAGCGTCTTCGTCTCTAAAAGAAAACTCTCAATAAATTGTTGCTGTTATTGTACACAGCTACAGTTATGGGCACAAGCAATATGTTTTATCTCCAAAAACTATCACAAGTATTTACTGAGACTGTGGCATGGACAGCATGATTTCACACCCCCACCCCCACCCCACCCCTAATGATCACAAATAGCTATCTGCTAAGATTGTGGCTGAAAAAGAACCACTTCTGTAGACTGGGGACAATCCCCCACCTCGCTGACCTGAAAAGAGGTTCATCAATGTCAGAAGTTTGGAAACATTGAGGGAGGTCATTTTACTCTTTCCTGCTCTGCCTCTGCGTGTGAGTACCCCAACTATACATGCCAGCTCTTTTATATATATATATATATATATATATATATATATATATATATATATATATATAATTTCATTCAATACACAACAAATTTATGAAGATATATATATATATATAATTTCATTCAATACACAACAAATTTATGAAGATTTTTCCCATTTTACATATGGGGAAGATGAGGCACAGAGATCTTGACTAATTTCCTCACACAGCTGGTAAGTAGAGGATCTGGGATTTGAACTCAGGGCCCTCTGACTCCTAGGCCCAGGCTCTAAACCCTCACATTATTCCAGTTCTATGAAGGGAAGAAAATAGCTCCTCATCTAAGTACACCCATGGCTCTCAAAACACTCACAGCACGCTGGAGGCCATGGCTGCCTCCCAGGCAAGTAGGTGTGGGATTCACTTCATTTTACCACTTTAAGGGGCAGAAAAATGGAGCAGAACCAGGAGTGGAGATTAGATGGTGGCACACTCACACAGGTAGAGGAAGTGGTGGTGTCCAGGCCTCCTGCACCCACCTACCCCCCACTTCAAAGATCCTTCCACTAGAAAGATACCGCCCACCTCTGAAAAGTGCCGTTGTGGTTGGAAAAGTGTCAGTGTAAAAATAGCAGGCCAGTCTTACTCAACACAGCTCCCCTGCTCTGTCCAAATGAAGAATGTCTGCTGGTCGCTGTTGACTGGGTGGGCAAGCTGCCTTCCACTCCACCTCCAGCACCCACCAAAGCATCTGGGCTGAGGTCTGGGCTCCCGTCCAGCTCAGCAATTGAGCACTGAGCCCCTTAGATCGAGCGTTTGGAGCTGAGTGTGCTGCTCCCGCAAGGCCCCCGAAGGGGCAGCTTTGTTGCCTCTAAGCAGAGAACTTTCAGCTCCATTTTGCCCCTTGTCTGACCCCTGATGGGTTTGGATGCCAATTTCATAGCCCACATCATGACGGAATCATGACCAAACCGCTGAAGGTTCCAGGTCTTTGAGAGGATCAGGTGGCCTGAAAGTCAAAAAGGAAATTCAGAGCCTCCAGAGAATGTGCGTGGGCTGTAACCCACAGAGGCCTGGGGTATCCTGAACAGGTGGCCGAACGAAGCGCAGGTAAACACGGGTATGGGTGTGGTGTGTTTTTAAAGGGAGTGGAACTGGCCCAGTGCTCTGCCAGGAATTAAGGGTCTGCAAACAGTGAGCAGGAAGCTAATGGACCGGACTTTCATAGGGATGGGAAAGGCAAGGCCTTTAATGAGTAAATCAGGTTCTAAATACACACCCTCCAGGCTAGAGCTTGGGCATAGGAAGGGGCGGTCCATGGGGCACAGCTGGGAGGCATGCCTGGGAGTTAGAGTTACAAAGCAACTGAATGACGTAGGCAAGAGGAACTCCTGGCTAAGGATGGCCCCGAGTGGTGCTGAGTTAGTAAAATGGGCTCTCGAGGGAATGTGTGTCTTGCCCACAGACAGATCTGGAAACTAGAGCCTTGGTTCTAAATCTCTTGTAGGAGACACGAGACAAGAATTTGATCCAAGGAAGGTAAATATTTACTATATCTTATCCAGTATATACAGGTTTTATACAGGTTTTATAGTGGGAATGTTGAATATTGAATCTACCACATGGATAGAAAGAGAAGTCCAAATAGACTCCTTCAAAATTTTAATGTTTATTTTAAACTTTTTATTATGGAACACTTTAAATATATATAAAAGTAGAGAGAAGAATATAGTTTAATAAATCCCCTTGCACCCCTCACCTAATTTCAACAATTAACAGTTTATGGTCAATCTGGGTTCATTTCTACCTTCCTCCATTCTAGCTCCCATTCAACCCCCACCTACCACCATGACCTGTATTTTTTTGAAGCAAAGCCCAAACATCGAATCATTTCACCCATGTGTATTTCAGTAAATTCCTGTAAATTTTAGAGCAGTAGTTCTCAAGCCGGGGCAATTTTACCTCCTCCCACCAGGGGACACTTGGTAATATCTGGGGAACTTTGTTTGTTGTTACAACTGGGTGGGTACTACTAGAGTCTACTGGGTAATGCCAGGGATACTACTACACATCCTGCAATGCACAGGAGAGTCCTCCACACAACAAAGAATTATTTGGCCCAACCTAATAAAAGTGCCAACGTTGAGAAATCCTGTTTTTAGAGCGTGAACGATAAGAACATTTAAAAAACATAGCTACAGTTTGACCTAAAGTAAGGGGGAAATGGAAAGGAGAAATGAGTTTATATGGCTACGAGTTTCTAAAAAAGAGTCTGGAGGCTGGCAGAAGGTTTGCCCTCATGCACAACTGAGCAGAGTCAGAGAGACAGATAAAGCAGATACAACCCCCAGATATTGGTTCCTTTGAGGGCTAAAGAGACCCATGGGAGTTATGGTCATGGCCGATGGGGTTAACTACCAGGGCAGATGGCCCCTCTTTGGAAATGGTGTTTATGTGTGATGAATCTGGACTCAGATGGGATCTCCCTTCATAAGACTTTCATGCTAATGTGCTGGAGGTGCAGTTAATGTTGGGGTTTAAGATATATTTAGGGGATTTGAATCTCTGGACTGACAATGTGATAGCCAGATCCTGAGCCTCAACAGACTCCAGCACCTACAATCTGATTTATTGGACTTACCACATTCAGCTAAGATGGAGGTGAAGAAGGACAACCACCACACCATGGAGCCTAGAGTGATTACAACTGAAAATGGGAGGATTGCATCCAGCATCCAGGTGGAATCTGAGCCTCCTCTTGACACAACCAATCCAGTGTCCACATAGAAGAGGTGGCATTGGATTGGGAAAAGTGGACATAATGGATAAAGGGTATGGGGAAAGGCAGGAAGAGATGAGAGGTGGAGGCGTCTTCGGGACATGGAGCTGCCCTGGATGGTGCTTCAGAGATAATCACCGGACATTGTAAATCCTCACAGGGCCCACTGGATGGAATAGAGGAGAGTATGGGCCATGATGTGAACCAATGTATATGAGGTGCAGAGGTGCCCAAAGATGTACTTACCAAATCCAATGGATGTGTCATGATGATGGGAACGAGTGTTGTTGGGGGGGGGAGAGGGGGGGTGGGGGGGTGGGGTTGAATGGGACCTCACATATATATTTTTAATGTAATATTATTACAAAGTCAATAAAAAATAAAAAAATTAAAAAAAAAAACATAGCTACAATAGGATAACTATATTTATTATCATACATAGAAATTAACAATAATTACTTAATATCATCAAATACTTCATTATCAACATTTCCCCAATTGTGTCATAAATTTCAAAAAGTGTGTGTTTCTTTAAATGAGAATCCAAATAACTTTCATAAATTGCAACTGGTTAATATGTTTCTTAGATCTTTTAACCTACAGTTTCTCATTTCTGTGTTTTCCCTTGCAAATTATAGGATAAATTTATTTTTAATTACCAAGAATACATGAATACATTCTTGAGATGAAAACTGAAACAGTACAGCTAAAACTTAAATTAGTTTACCACTGATACTCAATCGCAAACCTTCCTTCAAAGAGTAGTAACTAATTTATCAAAACTATGTATGTATCAGTTAGGATTATGTTCAGCTACATGTTTCAAAAACAAGCAAAACAATAACCAGAAAAATTTCAAGTTTATTTCTTTTCAGGAAAATAATCCAGGGATAGTGTAACAGCTCCACGAAGCTGGTAGGGTCCCAGTCTCCTTCTAGCTTTCTGCTCTACCATCTGTACAATGGAGCCTTTATCCTCATGGATCAAGATGGCTAATGGAGGACCAACCCTCTTATCTGAATTCCAGTCAGCAGAAGGAAAATTTGGTGAAAAAAAGCAACTCTCCCCCGTAAGGAGACTTTTGTATGAGTTTCTTACACATCTTTGCTTATATTTCTTTGGCCGAAACTTAGTCTAATGGCCATACCTAGCTACAAGAGATGCCGGGGTAAGTAGGCATTAGCCAGGCACATGGCAACCCCTGTCCCCACCAAATCAGTTTTCTGTTACCCAAAAGGAAGGGAAAATGGATGTCAGGGTAACAATCAGCAGTCTGCCATGGAATATATCCTATCAGGCATTTTTCTATGCTTTGCCGACCTATCTCGGTACCTTTCAATAGAAATTGGTGGATTCTTCATTCCAGCCAGCTTCACCTCTTACAAGAGCTCCCGCTTTGAGCCAGGCAGTGCCTGGGGCTTTACGTTTTTGTCTATCATCCTCAGAGCACCCTATGAACAGAAGTAGGGTTAGCTGAAACATCAGCGCCCCTCGCTTGGGCAGAGCCCTTCCAAGGTCCACACCTAATTTTGGATTTGTAACTTCGGATTCTTTATCTTTAAAGGGTCGCCCAATTTTGCACACTTCAGGTTCTGGATCTGCCTCTGCCTGCCGGGTGGGCATCATAATCTTCATTTTATAGATGAGGAAGGCACAGAGAGGACCAGCAGTTTGTCCAGAGCCACAGAGCCCACGAGGCAAGTTAGCGTGGTGAAAGGGGCAAGGTGGCGGACCCGGCTGAAAACATGGCCGAGAGACCCTGCCCAGAAACCTCCCAAAAGAAGCTGCCACAAACACCCTGTGAGATCCCAGGTAGGAGATTCTCATTTGGGATGAGAATCCCTTTTGGGGTCAAGGGAAAGCCCTGGATACCTCAAAAGCCCTCACCATTGGCCCTCCGAGAAATGACAGATGGGGCAACCAATCAGAACAGCAAACAGACTTTTCAAAGTCCTGACTGGAGCCCCACCCACACAACGCGGCCTGCACCATGCCCAGGGTCCACGCCTCCCACTGTGTGCTTTTGTTCTCTTGTTTCTAAAAAACTCTTCTCCTGCTTTCCCTAAGGTTTGTCCTTAAATTCTTTCGTGGGTCATAAACCAAGAACCTAGAAGCCCAGAAACCAGAGCCTTCCAGTAACACCAGGAGTGGAGGTGAGTTTTAAACCCTGGTCTATCTGGTTGCAAAGTTCAGACCGCTTGCCTGGTGCTTGCCTGCTCGTGGATGCCGCAGCCAGTCCCAGGGCCTCTCTCCAGTGCCTGTCCTCAGCCACGGCCCCGTCTGGGTGTCCTGGATTGCCTGAGGGCTGGTGGCTGACCCCATTCTCCCACAGAAGGAGAAAAAAGGTCCTGTGTCACATAACCTGAGCTCAGTGCAACTCACGGAGCACACTGCCTCAGTTTCCTAGCTCTGCCATGGGACAAATGACCTCGAACTTGGGTGGCTTAAAACAATAAAAATTTGTTCCCTCACAGTTCTGGAGATGAGAAGTCTGAAGTCAAGGTGTCGGCAGGGCGGCTCGCCCTCTAAGGCTCTGGTGGAGAACTTTCCTTGCCGCTTCCGGCTTCTGGTGGCCCCTGGCATTCCTTGGCTTGCCTAATCTCTAAACTCTGCCTCATCTTCACATGACCTTCTCAGTGTCTGTGTCTTCTCTTCTGTCTCTTAGCAGGACACTTGTCATTGGATTTAGGGCCTAAGGTGCTGAGATTTAGAGGTTAAGGGACTTGCCTAAGGATTAGTGCCTATAAATGGCTGAAGCAGGATTTGAACATGCCTTTTGATTCCTAGCTATTAACATCCCGTTTTCCTTGCTGGCTCCCATCCTGGCGAGAGGGTAGAGATGAGCCCATCTCCTCCCCACCAGGGCTTGCTGCTCTCTCCCATCTGCAAGCAGAACCTGCTTCAGCAGGAGGCATGAAATCAGCGTTCTGTCGGTCTCCAGTACAAGTAGAAGAAACTGCCTAATTAAAGTCTGCAGCATGCACAGAAGACTCGGCAGCCTCCGGAGTGGTTTCCTGTGTGTTCACTGCACGTGGCGATACATATTCTTCATGATTATGGAGCGCCATACACTGTGCTCCATGCGTATGAAGTATTAGGAGGCAAATTTCTCCAACCACATGGCTGCAGAGCAACCAGAAGTCATCGCTGTTCTAATTTATGAGGGATCAGCACGTGAAATCAATAGGTGCCCACAGGTTATTAAAGAAGAGAAAAATGGCCCAGGCAGCCCTGTTTACTAACAGGGAAGTGGTCCCTTGGCAGCTCCTGGCATGTGGCCTGTGAGGGATTTACATTTCCTTTTCATCTCTGCCCTAAGCCTGAGAATGCTGGTGGAGCTTCCCCACATGCTTTAAGTCCCAAGGGGGCAGGCAGAACCGGGGAAGAACTGAGGGCAAGGATTCAGTCCAAAGCTTTAGTAAATCTGCACTTTGAGCCCAGAGAACAATAGTTTTCCAGGATGCTATTGAGACTGAGTGGGTGGGAGTGGGTGGAAGAGAGGGTGGAGGGTGTGAAGTCTAGCCAAAGAAGCCAAAAAGAGGCAGCTCCTCCTACCAGGTTGCCAGGAGGGCACATGGCCATTGGTCAGCTTGCAGGCCTCTGGAGAAGCTCCTTCTCTTGTTTCTGCTTTTGTTTTGGGTCCTTTGATTTGGAGAAGCTACAGTTGTTTGGCAGTCTTCTCTACTTCCTAAAATTGTGGAAGGAGGCAGGTTGGTGTTCAAAAGTAAAACAGTAACAGCATAGATTTATTTAGGTAAAGGAAAAATAAGTACCTTCCTCCAATCCACTTCAGAGGGCAGGATGGCGTAAGGTAGCAGTTGTCAAGCTTTTTAGCTGCAGGACCCCTTTACACTTTTAAAATTTATGTGGGTTATATCTATTAATAGTAATTTTTAAAATATTAATTCATTTAAAATAATAATAGTAATTCCAATTACGTGTGAACATAAGTAACATTTGTAAGAAAAAGAATCATATTCAAAACAAAAAATTTAGTGAGAAGAGTGACATTGTTTTACATTTTTGTAAATCTTTTTATTTTTGTTTTTTTTTTTCTTTCTGCAAATCTCTTTAATGTCTGCCTTAAATGAAGGTAACTGGCTTCTCATTTCTGCTTCTGCATTCAATCCATCACAATTTGTTGTTTTAGTTGAAGTATATGAAGAAAATCTGGCCTCACACAGATTTGTAGCTGGAAAAAAAAAAGACTATTTTCATAGTCTTTTTAGATAATTGTGAATATCTTTTTCAATACTGCACCAAAACTTAAGTTTCTTAAAGGTTAGTTGCCATATGGAATCCAAAACCATATGGAGCAGGTTAGTATAGTGAAAGGTGAAGGCGGCTGAGGCCTGGCAGACAACATGGTTGACAGACAACATGGCTGTGAGGCCCCACCCAGAAATCTCCTGAAAGGAAGTCTGCTGAAAAGATCCGGTGAGATCCTGGCCATGAGGCTCCCATTTGGAACAAAAATCTCATTTGCAATGAGAATCCCGCTCAGTGTCAAGAGAAAGCCCTGGATACCCTCAAAAGGACTCACCATTGGTTCCTGCGAGCTGACAGGTGGGACACCAATCAGAACAGCAAATATCTGGGCCCTTCCCCTAACATTATGAAGGGGGAAGAGGAAAGACTTTAAAAAGGCCTGATCTGAGGCCCCACCCACACGTCTTACTCTGCAGCATGCCCACACTTCCTGCCTCAGATTGTGTACTTTTCTTATTTTCTTGTTTCTTGATAAACTCTACTCCCTTGCCTACCCTATGGTATGTCCTTAAATTCATTTATGTGACATAAGCCAAGAACCTAGAAGCCCAGAGCCTTCTGTTAACATCAGTGAACTTTTCCTGTTTTATTACATTAAAATGCACTGGTCTGTCATGAACTTTGACTTATACACTTTTACCCACGTATGATTTTGTATATAATACCATGTAGTAGTCATTGGAAAACATTGACTCACTGAGTTATACAGATATTCAAATGTTGACACATTTCATTACACGATATTAAAAAAAATTCTTAATATCACCATCAACCTCATCAGAAAGTCCTTAAGTTTTAGGAAGCTGTGGAGCTTCACAGTGGTAGATAGAAGTTTTACAAAATTCTAGTTTTCCCTTGAAAGCTCAAACATTGACAGCTTGGCACATTAGCAACAAATACTATCAGCTGTTTTCCTTGAAGTGACAAACTCACTTTGTTCATATTTGAGTTAATGCCTGCCAAATATCCAGTCAGAAAAGGCATTCTTTGTCATTAATTCTTTCAAGCCAAAAACAAAAACAAAAAGCAATGTTCCATTTAAAAAGTAGCTGGTTCAGGTCACAAGTTCAGTCACCTAAGTGCTTTTCCAAGAGGTAACAATTATACTTCAGAATGCCGGAAAGTACTTTAAGCATGCTTCCCATTTTATTATACAGAATATTTCTCAAAGTGTTGATATTTAATGTAATCAATTTTTACTGCTTCATCAAGGGCATTTCTTAAGCAAAACTGGCATTTGCTTTTTTTTTTTTTTTAAATAGTTGTACTGAGATATATTCACACACCATACTGGCATTTGCTTTTTCACTGTGTGTAGCAGTAAAGAACACACTGAGGAGGAGGAGTTTGGTGCCACTGCCTCGATTCATGCTAAAGTGCCTGTCATTTTATCCACCGCTGCTTTTGCACCAGTAGTGCAAATGTCAGTGCAGTTAAAAAAAAAAAAAAAAAAAAAGGGGGAAACGGACTTTGGCCCAGTGGTTAGGGCGTCCGTCTACCATATGGGAGGTCCGCGGTTCAAACCCCGGGCCTCCTTGACCCGTGTGGAGCTGGCCATGCGCAGCGCTGATGCGCGCAAGGAGTGCCGTGCCATGACGCAGGGGTGTCCCCTGCGTGCGGGAGCCCCACGCGCAAGGAGTGCGCCCGTGAGGAAAGCCGCCCAGCGTGAAAAAGAAAGTGCAGCCTGCCCAGGAATGGCGCTGCCCACACTTCCCGTGCCGCTGACGACAACAGAAGCGGACAAAGAAACAAGACGCAGCAAATAGACACCAAGAACAGACAACCAGGGGATGGGGTGGGGGGGGAATTAAATAAATAAATAAATCTTTAAAAAAAAAAAAAAAAAAGGAAAAAAAATCATAATGTTGTGAAGCTGGTTTTGACTTTATGAACTCCCTGAAAGGATCGCAAGGATCCTCAGAGGTCTATGGGCCACATTTTGAGAACGCTGTTATGGTGGGTGCAACAAATGACTGAATGTCAGATGTTTCTGATGACAGTTTTGCCTCAGGCCAGTTCGGTCTTCTGCAAATCATATTACCAAAGTGTCTCTGTTTCCTTATTTGTAACATAAGCAGTATTGATTAAATGACCGCTACCATCCAATGTTACCTGAGGAGCACTGCAGGGCACTGAACAATCTTAATCTTTGACTTCTTATCATTATTATTGCTTGTTTGTTCCTAATGTGGTGTGCTCTTTTTGGTATGCTGTTGTCAGAATATATAGGCCCATATTCTCTTTCTATCCCCTTGCAAATGGGAGGGCAGCTGGCATATCCATAGGGTGGATGTTTCATTGTAGAGCATGAACTGAAAATCCCACCTCTACTTTTTTCTGGGGAAAACTTAGGCATCAGAGCTATGCAATTTGAGTACAATATTATATATCCTGGGCTGTTCAAGCAGGTATATTTTCAGTTCACAGTGGGGCTCTTTCCAGGCCAGAAAATTAGGGGCCAAGTCATGGTAATAGGAGAAATACGTATTTTTCATGAAAAGTGAAGAAGACCAGACTGGGTGGATTTCTGACAAAATCTGTACTTTTGTGGTGGTGATTTACATTTGCCTTCAGATGAAAAGAGCCCAATCTCCCCCTGCTTCTCCTCCCACACCCCCATCCTTGGACTAGAGTTTACCTCTTCCCTCTGAAGAGCTAGCGGAAGCCTGAGCTATGGGAAAATGCACTGAATGGGAAAATTCCTGAAGGGACTAAATTTATAAAGCACAGAACCCACCAGTGCAGGGACTGCACTGTCCTGTGGCAAGAAGCGGTATGCCCAGGGAAGGAGACGGGGCGCTGGCAAGGGAGGATTGCAGAGCAGTGGAGAACATTCACATAAGATATCCCAGCAAAGGCAACACAGAGGTATATTTTTCCATTTATGAACTTAATTTTAAAAAACAGCAACACCTTAACTAAGCAAAGGTACAAGTCCCTGTCTCTCCCACCTTTGTAAAGCTTTAGAACACAAACTTGAGCCTAATATTCATTCAGGCTGGAAAAGCTGGGTGAGCCAGTGTGGCAGAAGCTCTTAAAACTGGCCTCCACCTAACCAAGTCACCAGGTTAACAGACAATCTTCATTTCCTTCATAAAACCCATTAACACGCACAGCGAGATACTCCTTTAGTTGAGGCACTTTCAGGTACTTTCTGCTCCCACAAATTGACTGAGTGTTCACCAGGGGTCAGTGCTGTTTGTTCCCAGACTCATTTCTGCCTGTTGTAGTTGTAATTTTGTATTTTGCAATTTAATTATTGTACGCATCAATGAAATACAAGTACAAAATACAGTTTTTGTTCCTATTAAAACTTAAGCTGTATGCTTTGAAAATGTTTAATAAGGACAAGTCACAAAAAAAATTGCTATTGAATCAGCATGGGAAAGACTGGGAAAAAATCATAAACCTCTTAGGGTAATTCTGAACTCAGATTGTTTTGTCTCTAAGCTTTCACTCTAAAGAAATCAAACTGGAACTTAACAGAAGACTCCAACAGAATGTAAGCGCAGTGAGTGTGGACACTTTGTGTTCTTCAGGACTGTATAAATCGTGGGTATGGGTAATGCAGGGGGGAAAATAAAGCAGAGCTCATTGAATAAAAGCGTACTCAAAGAAAATGCCTTGATCCTACCTTGAAAAACTAGTGCCTAAATATATGCTTTAAGTTAAAATAGTTTAAAAAGTTTAAGGTATATTTCTATCATTTTTTATGGTTCCTCCTTTAAACAACATTTTAAATTAATGGGCCACCCACTGTCCCGATCACAATGGACAGCAGGGCTTTGCCTGTATGCAGTAGAGGGGACAGGTACCTGGCCACCCCCTGGTGAATTGCTAGGCCAGACAATGGAGCCTTACAGCAGACTCCCATGGTCTCCCCTCTCCAGAAGGTAGCTAGAAAACTCTGCTCTGGTTTAGAAAGGAGGCAACTTGATAGGAGGTAGACTGCATCCCTGGATAGAGATAGGTCCAGTAACATAGGCAGCCTGGAATGGAAAGCCATCCCTTTGAAGCATCTCTGACCCAGTAAGCTACGGTGGGGACTTGTGTTGGTAACAAATGCTTCCCTCATGTCAGACTATGAAATTCTTTGGATTTTGATTCAGAAGATCTGGGTTCGAACCTTCATGTATTAACTTTTGCGGCCTTGTTCTCTAAGCCAGCACTTCTCTATGGGTGGGCAGGGAATGGATTGCAGGTGTGCTGAGATATGGATCCTCTCAAGTCTTGGAGTAGCCAGGGTAGGCTGGGGCAACCAGAGCCCCTGGACTCATCTCCTCGCGAGCTACTCCACTCTGGACTCACTCCACCTCCCCTGGGAAGGAGAGGAGAAAAGTATTGCCCTAATAGAGCTCCTTCCACATGGGAGAATGTACATCAGATGCACCCGCTTGAGATCTGAAAGGAGGCTGTGGTCTGTTTCATTTGCTGTTTTCCTGGCAAACATGATAATAGAGGCACTGGGCTACTGCATCACAGTTATCAGGGGTCCTAGTGCCCCATCCCTGGCTTCCTGGTTATGGAGAAGCAGGAAATGGAGCATCTATTTCGCCCACGCAGATTAAGCAGGCACTGTCTGGTCCAGAGAGATGACTTCCTGACCCCTGGATGTAGATAAGGTGGTATATTTTGGTAGCCACACTTGCCATGGTGACTTCCTGATGATGCCCCAGCTTCTTGATTGTGGCACAGGCAGCAGCCTCGCTCCTCGCTGATAGACGTTTCTGCACTGTTCTGCTGCTTATCACTGGAGGTGCAGCCTAGGACCCACTCTTCCAGCCCATCCATGAAATTTTTATTTATCCTTTTGTGTCTGGCTTATTTTATTTAGCATAAAGTTTTCAAGGTTCAACCATGTTGTAGCAGTGTCAGAACTCATCCATGAATTTTTAAGCACCTAATTTCCTAAATTAAATCCTTTTTTCCTTAGAGTAGAGTGGGGTCTATTATTTGAAATTGAACAATGTTTGATAAAGCGTTTTGTCTGTATTAGCCTTTCCCAGCAGCCACCCCACCCTTTATTCTTTTCATTTCTTCTCAACCACCATTAGGTCATATTCCTATACCTAAAACTGTCCCTGGGCCAAGGAAACACAAAACCATGTTTAGTTTATACTAATCAGTGTGAAATGATGAATGCTACACTTTCCTAGATCTATATTTTCCCACCCAGCAGCCCAGGTTCTACTTATTCTTTGTTTTGGGGTACATTGCCTAGATTTTTTTTTTTAAGACTTTACTTATTTATTTCTCCCCTCTCCCTTCGTTGTCTGCTGTCTGTGTCCATTTGCTGTGTGTTCTCCTGTGTCTGCTTGTCTTCTCTTTAGGCAGCATGGGGAACTGATCCTAGGACCTTCCAGAGTGGGAAAGAGTGCTCAATCTTTGTGCCACCTCAGCAACCTGGTCTGCTGCATCTCTTATTGTCTCTCCTCTGTATCTCTTTTTTATTGTATCAGCTTGCTGTGCCAGCTCTCCACTTGGGCCAGCACTCTGCCCAGGCCAGTTCGCCATGCAGGCCAGCTTGCCTTCACCAGGAGGCCCTGGGAATCAAACCCTGGACCTCCTATATGGTAGATGGGAGTCCAATCGCTTGAGCCTCATCTAGTTCCCTACTTTGCCTAGATCTTAGAAAGAAACCTCCATTCAGAAGCCAGCCTTCTTCTGAGCTGCCTCTCCAGATTACCAGGATCTTCACCACAAATAATCTAAATTGTTTGAGAGCATTCTTTTGTGTGTGTGTGTGTGCATATAACTATATAACATAGACTTCGTCTTGTAACCATTTTTAAGAGTACGATTCAGTGCACTGATTATATTTACAATGTTGTGCTAACATCACCACCATTCATTATCAAAACTTTTCCATCATGCCAAATAGAAACTCTGGACCTATTAAGAATTAACTCCCTGTTACTTTCTCCTCTGTGGCCTAGTAAACTCTAATTTACTCTCTGTCTCTATCAGTTTGCTTTTTCTAGGTATAATATAAGTGGAATCATAATATTTCATTGTGGTTTTGATTTGCATTCCCTGTTTGAAAGCACTATTCTCTTGAACTGCAGAATAAATATCTGTTGAGTTGAATTGATTTAACTTCTGACCCTGGCAGTTTTAGAGGCAATCTTAGTTTACCCACAAACAAGCTAATGTTTATACAGAGCAGACTGCAGAACAATTACACTGCAGTTATAGAATATTCAAGTCCACACTTGAGAACGGTGGTAGAAAATTCAGGTGGAGCTCGCTGTTAGCTCCTTGGCTAGAACTCATTACTTGAAGAAAATTTCCAGGTTCCTGAGGTGAATTTATAAAATCCAGATAGCAAAAATCTCTCTTTGTTCCCTAGCTCCTGAAGATTCACTGACAGAACAAGATTTCCAACAGTCCGTCATACTACATTGCTAGCCAGTTTTCAGTTAACACAGTTTTCTCTGGTTGCTTCTGAAGAAAGGAGAGTACCAGCTTCCCCACAGTCTTTCTTCCTGGTATAATCAGGCCTCTCACCCTCCACAGTCTGAAAGAGGGATGACATTTTCGAGTATTGCAATTGTTTTGGTTAAACTCTCTTTTCTCTTAGAGATTCAGCTCAAATCAGAGTATCCACTTCATGCAAAGAACACTTGGGGCTCTAGAGTATACAAAGAAGAGAATGCCTCAAATAGTTTATAATCTAATGGGGGCGGGGGTAGAAATGTATAGACAATCCTTTTTCTTATTTCTCACAACCTAGGTCATTAAAGGGAAACCAAAAACACATATTTCTGATTCATATGAATATATGTGTCTGGGGAGGCAGGAAGCAGTTTTACTGCAGCTCATAAAAAGTTTAACACAGCAGCCTCTTAAAGTCTTCATCTGAAGACTGAATGAAACCATTACTCCAGATCCAAAGAGAATTATTTGTCGTGATCCCCTTAGGACACTCTCGGCTTGTGAACCAGGGACTATCTTTATTTCAACCACTTTCTTTAATCGCTAACAGCTAAATTATAAACTCATAAAGGCAGGGACTTGATAATGTCAGTCACCTGTGCAGCTGCCATTGCCCAGCCCACTGAAGAGCTTGACAATATTAATGGATTCGGGAAAGAATGAAGGAATGGATGGCACAGCACAGGAGGTACTCGCTATGTTTTAGATAGTGACAGTTTGACATTTACCTGCCCTCTCCACCTTGTCCAATGACTTCTCCTTGCTACTTCGCCTTGCTCAGCCATTGTACCTGGCCCCATATCATTAGTACCTTCTGTTTAACATTGAAAATCCTTGGAGGACTTCCCACCTGTGAAAATACATTCCTGAAAAAATAAAAAAAGGGAATTTGAAGGGAAGATAGAACTTGTAAAAATGCTTTAAGTCAACATGAGACTTTTTTTTTTTTCCTTAATAGAGGTACTGCTGACAAGTTCTTAGCCCTGGGCATGGCAATCAGTTTATGTGGATGATGAAACTTCCCTGTGTCAACGAGGGGTCACCCTTAGTATCCAATGCATGATCAGAGCTTGATTCACGTGCTACAGGACAAACCGTTCCTAACCATTTCTTACAGACTTCTTCACTGTGGTGTTACCACAAAGACGTGTTTGTGCAGCTCGTTCCTGAAGTCCTTGGGCTTTGAGTAATTGAGGTTATGTAATAAAGTGTCGTTAACTGATAACAAGAGTTCAGGTTTTACTCGAGATAAGTAATTGGCAAGGCTTTATAAAGTCTCAGGAAATGTTTATGCTCTGACACCTGTAGCTAAATTTTCAAATGCCTAGAAATGATGATTTTATAATATTTCTTTTTTTGGCTTCTCACTTCCATATCCTCTTCTCTCCCTACCTGCGCCAATCCCTGACACTCATCTCTGATCATGCTTAATAGAAAATGAAATCGTCATTTTGTTTCACTTTTTTTTTTTAAGGCTTTAGGCAGATTGCCCAACCAAAAGTTGGGAGCAAGTTTAAAAACTAGTTGGTGAAGGTAAGATTCTCAACTTGGCCTCAACTTGGTCAAGGAAGATTGGTTCAGAAAACCAGCCAGTCACTCTGAATTCTCAGGAGGGGCTTCTCTTATGGAAGAACACCAGCTGCCAGGCTCGTCTGGGAGCCCACTTTCCTTACAGGGCAAAGCAGTGCAGTGGGTGCAGCTGCAGGAAGTCTCCTGAGGCTCAGGGTGCCTGCAGGAGCCTGTTTCTCCCACACTTGGGGAGCAATGGCGTCAGCTCCCCGGTATAAGGCATTGGACTAGATTTCAGGAGACAGAGTAAGTCGCTCCCCTCCTTTGCTAGTAGTACGTGGGAGCCAGCTGATACTACCTTGAGAGAGCTGATAGTTTCAGGAATTTTGCAAGCTGACTGATAAACACAGCCATCATCACAAATGAATTCTACAAAGTTACAATTAAATTATATGAAAAACAAAGGCAATCCATACTCAAACTCACTTCTCATTTATTTTACTTTATGATATGCTTCTTCTGCCTTCCCAACTCTGCATTCAGTGGAGAGAAGCTGGTAGCTTGAATTTAGCCATGGTGGTAGTATTTGCACCATAGAAACTGGCAAACACTACAAATCAGCTGCCCTCCCCTGCCACACACTAAGCCCATTGTTATGCATTTGTCAGCACATCACTGGCCCTAGACATCATCAAATCTGGTTGTTTTCATCCGATGTTTCAGTCCCAGGTGGTCCACCGGGAATCCTTCTGAAGGAGGAGGAGTGGAAGTTGGACAAGGTCAGAGCAGGTGGTAACTGTGGCCAAGAGGTAGTAGCAATGGACTAAGTTAGTGGGGTCTTTTGAGAGAGCCTGCCACAAAGTCCTCATCCATCTGATGACCCAAGCTGATCACAGGATTGAGTCAGGCATGCCAAGAGGCTCTACCTGGTCCTCCAGGCAGCCGTGATTGCCCTCTACCTTGGTTGAGTGTGATCTTATTTTTAAGTGTCTTATGGCTCCTCCTAGTTAGAAGTTCCCTACAGGTAGGGTCACATTTTTGTCCACCTGTTCTTCTCAGAGTCTTTGAAAATAGCATGGTGTCCAATAGTCACAAAGTTAAGCACATAGATTTTGAGAAAGACTCCCTGGTGCCAAAAATTCTAATTCTGCCACTTAATAGCTATGTCACTTAGAGCAATTACATAACCTCTCTATACCTCCATTTCATCCTCCAGAAATATGGGTTAATCGTAGTACCTACTTCACAGTATTATTGGATTATATGAACTTTGTGTACAGGAACTGCTATATAAATGTCAGCTATTATTATTATTGGATAGATGAATGAATGCAGAGATCCAAATAAGCATGGGAAAGAAGGGCCTGAATGGATGTATGATGGGGTTTTACTGGGAAAAAAAGGCTAACTATGGGTTTATAGTAATTACTATAATACAATAATATCAGTGACCTTGGTGAGTATTTATTGAATGCTTAAGATGCACTTTGTAAGCATTATTTCCTTGATTCCTCATAAAAATCCCAATAGGAAGGAACTACCATTAGCTGCATAACCCAGATAAGAAAACCAGACCTGTGGGAGGGTAACTTTTCCCAGACATATAGTTAATGATTCAGATACAAGTCTCTTTGACTCCAGAGCTTGAGCTCTTAACCACTCAATGGTACTGCTACATCCTTAACCCCATCAGTCCAGCTCCGAACCTGCAGCCTATATACCTGCTCTCCTCTGTCCTGCCACCCACCATGTTTATCTCCACTTCCATCTCTCCCCCTTCCCTCCACTCAACCCTCCTTGACCATTCAAGACTAACCTCCTCCCTGAAACCTCCTCAGACTGCCCTCCTTAGTATGAAGCCCCCAGTACTTCCATATACTATGTACCCCTCACTCCCTCCTGCTTGTATCTGTTACCTTAGACTCCCTCTATCTGGATCATGCAAGTAACTCCTTCTCTGCTTTGAGAAGGAAAGCTTTTCCAAGTCAATGGTAATGTTTATCTTTCGTGTCTATCTCCATCATATCAAAAAACTCCAGTATAGGGAGCAGATGTGATTGGGTGCCTGCTTCCCATGTACGCGGTCCTGGGTTTGATTCCCGGTACCTCCCCAAAAACAAAAATAAAAAGCAAAAAAACAAACAAAACAAAAACCAACTCTTATTGGAGAGCAGAGTAGCTCAGTGGTTGAGTACCTGCTTCCTGTGTTCACTCTCTGGTACCTCCTTAAAAAAAAACCAAACAAATTAAAAAGAAACAGTGTAGTGGTGATTCTCACAGTGATCCTATGAAGCAGACACAATAACTGTCCTCATTTTTCCAGAAAAGAAATGTCAGGCTAGAGGAGGTTAAGTAACCTTCCCAAGTTTGCACAGTAAGGGTCAGAGCCAGGACTTATGCTGAGGTCTGTTTAATCTGGAGCCCATGTTCTTAATCACGTCTGTTTTTAACCATATTTGATGCTTAAATATACATTGGACAAGTGAATGAGTCTTCACTCAGCCTCTACCATGCCACCTAGCTATGTGAGAACTGTGAGAGACTTAAAGAAAACCAGGGAGAAAGGAGATATCTAGAGATTTTGCAAGATCTAGGTTAAGTTCATGCCCAGGCTAAGATGCTGCTCCAAGCCCTATGACACCACTGATCCCTGCTGAAAGCTGTTCTGTTTGTCCATCAGGGTTCCCTGGAGACTGTGTTCTGTTGCTAGCACAAGTATCAGGAACCATAGAAGGGGAGTAATGGGAAATTCAGTGGGGTAGAACCAAGCCCTGTTCTAACAGAATTCTCTTTTGTGATTTCTCTCAGTTACTTGGGCTTGATGGTGCAGAAAGAAGGGTGGGAAGCTGAAGTCAGCTAAGAAACATTCACATTATTTCTCCAAAAGGACCATAAATTGTTCATGCAAGGCTAGCTCAGTGAGCCAAGGTGGGGAGGGTGTGGTTCCTCTCCACAGTGTTCCCGCGCCAGGCCCTGGCAGCAGGCTCAGGGGGAGCCTCTACCCTCAAGGCATCCATTGCCTACCCAAGGATTCTTAACCCCATTTAAGAGCATCAACAGGGAAGAGGATGTGGCTCAACTGACAGAGCATCTGCCTACCATATAGGAGGTCCAGAGTTCAAACCCAGGGCGTCCTGGCCTGTGTCATGAACTGGCACATGTGAGTGCTGCCACGCACAGGGAGTGCCGTGCCACTCAGGAGTGTCCCCCATCTACGGGAGCCCCACATGCAAGGAGTGTGCCCCACAAGGAGAGCTGCCCCCACGCTTAAAAAAGTGCAGCCTGCCCAGGAGTGGTGCCACACACACAGAGAGCAGACGTAACGGAAAGAGACACAGATTCCTGGTGCTGCCGAAAATGCAAGCGGACACAGAAGAACACACAGCAAATGGATGCAAGAGAGCAGACAACGGGGGGAAATAAGTAAAATAAATCTTTAAAAAAAAAAAAAGAGCATCTACAGAGCAGTCACACAAGTAAATGCAAGTGTAGTACAGAGCACAGAGAACAGGGATGCTAAGGGGGCAAAAAGTTAAAAGGCGTGCTCAGAATGCAGTAGAACCCTTCAGGGAAAGTTTCCTATAGATGGCAACAACTAGAGTTTATTAAAATTAAAAACATTTTTTTTCTTGGAACAAAGGCAACACATGTCCCTTACAAACAAATCAGAAAATACAGACAAGCAAAGAAAGGAAATTTTTTTTAAACCACCTATAATCTCACCCACCCAAGAGAACTTCTGGTCAGCACCTTCAACTCTTCAAACTATCAGAATTTTGCTGAAGAGAATGGGCAGAGGCTGGAATATACAAGGCTCCTGTTCGCACACCACATGCGTGTGGGGAGGGGTTGGGGAAAGGAGTAATTTCCGGCTATTTTAGCCTATGCTTGGGGTCAAGTGATAAGAAATCTCTGTGAAAGGATTGGGAGGTAGAGGGTTGAGGAAGAGGATGAATAGAAGATCAATCAGACCAGTCAGAGACTTGAAGCACACAATATCTGGAGCCTAGCTGCACAGCGACACAATTAAAATAGTAATAATAGCAACAACCGTTAGCATTTCTTGAGTGGACCCATGTGTAAGACATTGTGCTCAGTACTTTGCATCCATTGTCTCAGTTTAATCCTCACAATCATCCTACAAAGCAGTTATACTCATCCCCATTTTGTCGAGATAGGGACTTTGCACAAACTCACACTGCAGGTGGGTTCCAACCCAGTTAACTGATGTCTCTTACTGCGTGCTCTGTAGACCCCCTGCATCAGAATCTTGCCAGGTGCTTGTTAAAAATGCAGTCTTTGATCCTATCCTGAGGTCTGATTTGGCAGGTCTGAGGAGGAAGCAAGGCATCTGTGTCTTTAATAGCTTCCCCTGCGATGTTCTGTCCACTCAGTTTGAGGACCATTGATCTTCGGTGCTGGAGAGTGAACTGGCATGAGGAGTCCTCAGAGGTCAAGAGGACTCACACCTGTGGTCACAGCCAGAGGTCCTTGGCCTGGACCTTACCTGTCCCAAGTATCCTGAATGTTGACCCGGCAGGCATTTTGCATTTGGGGGATTTGCTTTTGGATGAAGATCATGTGGCACCCTCTTTTGCACGTGACTTTCTCACCAAATGCCCTTAGAGGCTTGAGCATGGGAAAATAAGACAATGGTCACCAATGTTCCTTCGGGAGCTAGAGGTGGCCCCCTCACTGGCTATGGTGAGGCTAGCCAGTGAGGGTAGCAGCAAGCCCTGAAGTCTGGGAGGCGGCTGGAACTCAAAGACTGACGGGCATGGGGATAAAACATGGGCTGACTGGAGTTAGAACGTGGTGTGTGCTAAGAGCCCCAACTATGCAGTACAAGGAGCAATTGTGAGCAGGGCAACAGATCGGGAAGCTTGGAGATGGTGAAGCCAGCTAGTAAGATAGGGAATCAATAGATGGATCTGCAACCTGGCAAAAAGTCCACAGGGACATCAATAACCCCAAGAGGGCTGCTGGAAAATCCCAATCCCACCTCCTCCAACCCCATCCCCACCCCCCACCCACCACCACACACATACAAGGTTCTACCATTCAGAACAACATTTCCTCCAGAAGCCAGGAGGAGCCCCAGATATTCCCCAAGGTCTTTATAATTGGGCCCTCCTGGGGGATTGATGGGTGGGGTAATCAATCAAAACAGCAAACAGCTAGAATTCCTACTCTGCCATTTGCAAAGGGGTGGAATAATTAATAGTTTAAAAAGTAAGCGCAAAGCCTGAACTGCTCTCTGCCCTTTGGACCCGGATTCTGGCTGCCTTCTCCCCCGCTTGGATCACTACACAAGTAAAACCTGGGCATTTATAATCTATAATGGGGAACTGTAGCCTGTAAATCAGCCTACTTTATCACTTTTCAGCCCCTTCCTCTCTACCTGGGACCCATGATCTGTTATTTTCTCCCATTTCTCTTCCTTCCCTACCTGAATAAATTACTGGCCTAACTCACCCGACGTACTCTTGAAATCCATTTCTGCAGCATAGTCAAGAACATAGGCAAATTCTGGTTACAATGGGACTGTGGATAAACAGAGCCAATTCTGATAGCTTAGTTGTTTTCAATCAGAACTTTTCAGTCTGCCTGTAAACCCCAAGTATTTGAGCATGCTTTTCCTGAGTTAGGCATCTTCCCCCAGCTCACCAACCACCACCACCACCAGCTCTCCTGCAGACCCAGTGGAGGAGAAGGGCCAGGATGACTCTCCTGGAATCCAAGGTATCGTCTTAGTTGTAGCCCTGACTCTTCCTTCTAAAACTGGGTCACCTGACCTTGCTGACCCATTTCCATGCCTGTAAAATGAGGACAAGAGTACCCAAATTACCTCAAAGTTAATGAAATAATGGATGTGAATGTGATTTCTGGCATATAAAATGCTGTGCTCAGGTGGTGGCTGCCTGGAGCTTGGCTGAGGATTTCAAGGCAATGCAGGATATATGACTGATTAATTATTAAACCAGTCAAGACTGATATGGGCTATGTGTGGGGAGCTGTGCGTTTCCTCATGAATAACCTGGGCCATGCGTGTCAAACAATAAGAACTGCAGTCCCACCTTTAATAACTACGCCAGCCAGTCCAGTCCTGGAAAGCCAATTTAAGTGAGAAAGGCTCTATAGACTTTGAATATTCAGGGAGAATGCAAAGTAAATATGTTAATTCAACCTTACTGGGAATGTGGGGAACATGTGTTGATTCAAGTTTATCTAGTACTCAAACAAAGCACCATTTGACTCCCAACTCCTACATCCTCTGTGTAAAAGGAACTCAGAAATTCTATTCGGGGCTCTGGTTTTTGAACAGAAAATTTCCCCAGCCCGGCCAGTCATTAATAAATTTTCCTTCCCAAAATTATGACTGAGTCCTGGCCCTCCACACACGATCATTGAATCTCTCTGCTTCCACAACAAGAACATGGAAGGCAAAAGACCCCAGACCTGTTTGCCCTGTGCTTTTAATGAAGGCCATCTCCAGGCTGAAATGCTTTGGGTCAGAAAGACACAAATGAACATGCCCAGAAGATACCTGTAAACTGGGAAATGCCCGGGGCTGTCTTCTGAGTCACTCACAGCACACTTCCTGCCAAGAAAAGTTCTGAGGATAAAGGAGAAGCTGAGTAAGAGTAGGGAGCGCAAGATCTGAGGCCTGTGGCTCAGCACACCCTTCATTGTCCTTGCCTTAATCATCCGTCAGTTGGAGAAAGCAGGTAGAAGGCAGGGAAAGGGGTGCTGGCCTCAAAGGCCCCAATAAGATAGGGCAGGTAAATCACACAAAAGCACCTGAGGGGACAAACAAGATCAAGGGGCCCGGTCCCGGGATCGGGGTAATAAAGGCAGGTGGAGAACAAAGAGCAGCTGGAGCCCAGTACCCTGCCTCAATCCTCTTACAGTTTCACTAGATAGTAGCTGAGTCCCTGGGCCTCTGGGATCTTATTTGTAAAAGTAGGGAGTTGGCCTTAATGATCTCAGAGTTCCTTCTGTTCTCCTGTCCTTTGCATGAAAAAAAAAAAAATTAATGGGGAGATACTATCTAAACCCACGCTACATCTATCTCTGCTGCTCTTTTTTACTCCAAGTCAAAACCAGAAGCCCAGGAGTCCCAGGGTCTCCTGGAGGGCCGTAGCAGGTGGAGGCTGAGGGAAGACACTAAGGCAGTAAGAAGGGCAACCTCCACGGAGAAGGAGCCTGAGGAAGACAAGGAGGTGCTCTAGCCCTTTGTGCCACCTGTTTATGCCTCCCCCGTGAACAATTCAAAGACCCTTCCCTTATATTATCTCATTTGTTCCTTCCTACTTCCCTGTGCATTTCGTATTTATAGTGATGTGGGCTATGGGTGGGAGGTTCTTTGTGTCTTCAGAGATAACCTTAACCTAAGCTGTCTGTCCTGACTTGTGGGTGTGGAAAGGTAAGAGGCTGCAGTCCTGCCCTTGGTGACCATGGCAATGACTCCAGTCCCAGGAAACAGTTTAACAATGCAAAGTCTATAAACTTTAAATATTCAGGGGAAATGCAAACCGAATGTGCTAAAAGCTTATCTAGAATGTATGACATCCATGCTAAAAGCTTACCTAGGATGTGAAAAATATATGCTAATTCAAGCCTATTGAGAACTGAAACAAAAGAACCGGTTGGCCTTTCCTCTCTGTATAAAAGGGACTCAAAAATCTTGTTTGGGGCTCGGGTTTGAAACAGAAAGCTCCTGAGTCCGGCCAGCCGTCAATAAACCATTTTTCCTTCTCAAAATCATTCCTGAGTCCTGGCCTTTCTATACGCAAATAATTGAACCTCTCTCAAATTCTACAACAATAGTAGCCTTCCACATGTGACCACAGGGTAGGGAAGAGAAAGAATGCATATGGGAATGGAAAAGTATCTTAAGGATACCCAGGAACATGAAGTAGGAAAGGAACGTGCCTCTATGGCAGCCCAGTTCCAAGGTTCTAAATTCTGGGCTGTTAGGCAGGTCCCAAAGTACCAAGAAGTCTCCCAGCAGTGGTCAGGACCCACCTTCTTTCTCTTTGTCCCACCCTCCTTGGTTGGTTAGCTGCCACTCAGTGGGGAGGGAGCCCTCCTATTGGCCTGAGTTCTCTCCATGTCACCTCTGAGGCACCTGTCACAGGGTAAAATGCTGTATTTATTTGCTGTATTTTTCCATTGCCTTTACTTTCCAAGTCAGCTTATTTTCCTCCTTGCCTTGGGAATTCTTGCAGACAGAAAGCAGATGTTGCTTGAAGATAGATTTTCCTGTCTTTGGTAAAAGCCCTAGCTCCTAGATGAGATGCAGATACCCAAGTGGAGAAAGGAGCATGGGAGGCCCTTGAAGGACAAGAAAAGAGAGCAGAGAATTCTCAGAGACCAGGAAGAGGGAAAAGATAGAAAACGAACTAGAATGGTGAACAGGGCCCATTCCCGGGCCCCAAATGTCAGAGGACAAGAGAGCTTGGGTGTAAGAAAGAAGTCTTCGTTTGGGAGAAAATAAGGCTCACCTGATTGTGGAGAAGCGAACAATTTCTTTTCAATCTTGCAAGAAGGGGCGCACAACCAGAAAACATGGCCAGTGCCCCGAACAAAGAAAAATGACACAATTTATACCCCTAAGCCTAGCACACAAGCCCTTCCTCTGTTTCTCCATAGATTGAATACTTCAGAGGTACAGCCTATCTCGAGAAATTTAACTTTCCCATGCAAAAGTTTTTAACTGCTTCCCCCATCACATTCCAACTGTTTTTTTACCTGCTCCTTTTGCCAAATCAAGAATGGAATTTAGTGCTAAATTGGTATTAACTTAGGTTTTTCTTGTGCATCTTTGTTTTACTGGCTATAGGATTGGCTGAAGCTGATTTCCTTTGTTCCTGCTTAACCCAGGAATGGAAGACTGAGGCAGTAGGCTGCCAGGTTACATTAATCTCATTTTTCTTCCTTTATGTGAAAACTAAACTAATCTCTGTTTCCTTCTTTTTTTTTCTCTCCTTCTTTATTTTCTTTTAAATGTTACATTAAAAAAATATGAGGTCCCCATATAATCTCTGTTTCTTACATTGGGCATTTGGGTTTTGAGCCACAAAACCACCAAACTGGAGGAAACCTGAGGCCTCAGAGGAACACTCAGGGTGGACTATTGGCTGATAACTGGATAGATATACCTCGATTTGATGTAGTCTTGTGGGGGGAAGAGGGTGAGCTCTCAGAATGACAGGCAAATTTTCTGCCCACCGAACAGGGTTGGGGACTCAGAGTCAGATTTGCATTGATTAAAGAAACAAATCAGAAATGTAATATTTCTAGCTCAGTTGGGTTGTGGATCGAAAATCACACCTGACATGTACATATGCAAGAATGACCCCATTGGCCTGGCCTACAAGCCTGTGAAGATACCAGTGTATCTCCATAATATTCAAGTCTTATTTGTTCTAAACTCACACCAACTCGTGTCAGACATCTATTCCCTTTCTGTATTGGTTAGGATGCTTTAGCTGTAAGTAATGGGAAATCCAGACCCAAACATATAAGAAAATGTAGGCGGCGGACTTGGCCCAGTGGTTAGGGCATCCGTCTGCTACATGGGAGCTCCGCGGTTCAAACCCCGGGCCTCCTTGACCCGTGTGGAGCTGGCCCATGTGCAGTGCTGATGCGAGCAAGGAGTGCCCTGCCACGTAAAGGTGTCCCCCGCGTAGGGGTGTCCCCCGTGTAGGGGAGCCCCACGCGCAAGGAGTGGACCCCGTAAGGAGAGCCGCCCAGCGCAACAGAAAGTGCAGCCTGCCCAGGAACGGTGCCCCCCACACAGAGAGTTGACACAACAAGATGACGTAACAGAAAGAAACGCAGATTCCTGTGCCTCTGACAATAACAGAAGCGGACAAAGAAGACGCAGCAAATAGACACAGAGAACAGACAACTGGGGTGGCGGGGGAAGGGGAGAGAAATAAATAAATAAATACATCTTAAAAAAAAAAAAGAAAATGTATTATCTTTCACAAGGGAAGCCCAAAAGAAGAGGATTCCAAGTGTGGTAGAACAAGCAATTCAAGGTGTCCTCAAGGGCCCAGGTTGTTTTCATCTGTCTGTCCTGCTATCCTCAGGATGTTGGCTTTGTCTTCCAGCTGCCTCCCTTTGTGGTAACAAGATGTCTGCACTAGACACAATAACATTCAGGCAGAAAAGGGTTCTTGTCATGTGTCTGCTTCTTAGTGGAAATCTTTTCCAGAAGTCCTCTGCAGAATTCCCTTCATGTCTCATTGACTAGAATTGGATACATGCCCTTTCCTAAGCCAATCCCTCACAAGGGGAATAGCATCACCATAATAGACGTGAAAGGAATCTAAAGAAGTAACCACAAAGAACTCCTGCAAAGTTTTCCATTTCCCAAATATAGCCTTACTCACTCTGAAGTCATGCATACACTTCCCTTTCCCTTGGCTGAGTTTGGTTCCTTCCTAATTTGCGTTGAATTTTCTTTCAGGGACCCTAACATCCCCTTCTTATAGCCTGTAACACCCTCAGACTTAACTTTTGAACCCCAAATCGGATGTAACACAAGATTCTTTCCCCCAGGAGACACTTCAGTAGAGGCAGCTCCTCTGGGAAGATAAATACATACTTGGGAATTGGAGGGATCCTTAACTCCTCATGGCAGACAAATCTAACTCTCAGGTCTGGACCAGCTGAGAAGTCCCTTGTTGGTTGCTTCCAACTTGTGCTCCAGCCTTTATCCTGTTTATTGTCTCTAGGTAAGCAGAGTTGGGCCACCAGGAAAGCATGCAACACAAGCCATGGCAGCTGCTTTGGGAAAAGACCAATTACGCTGCTTTTCTCAGAAAAAAAGCTGTGTATCTGGCATCATGATTAACCCTTCAGGTTTTTCAATACATTAATGTTAACCCCATTTTACATAAGAGGAAAATGAGGCACAGATTGGTAAAGAGGCATGCCCAAAGTCACAGTTAAGTGGCAGAACCAAGAACATTCTTGTACACGTCATTTTTTGATATACATTTTTATTTCTCTTGGGTAAGTGACTAGAAATATAATTGCTGGGTCACAGAGTATACATATATCTAACTATAAGAAATAGTCAAGCTTCTCTAAAGTGGTATATGGGAGTTTCAGTTGCTCTACATCCTCATCAACATTTTACAGTGTCAGTATTTTAATTTTAGCTCTTCTCATAGGTGTGTATTTATTTTAATTTGCATTTCCCTGCTGAGTACTGATGCTGAGCACCTTTTCATGTATTTATTGGACATTGTATATCTTCCTTTGTGAAGTACCTGTTTGAGTCTTTTGCTCAAATTTTTTTTTTAAGTTGGTTTGTTTGTCTTTTTATTATTCAGTTACAGGAGTGATTTATATTTTATTACTAATGTTCTTTGTTTTGCCAATACTTTTTTTTTTTTAAGTACCAGGGCTGGAGATTGAACCCAGGACCTCATATGTGGGAAGCCAGAACTCAACCGCTGAGCTACATTGGCTCTCCTGAGTTGGTTTTTCATTTGTTTGCTTGTAGTTTGCTTTTTGTTTTTAGGAGGTAACAGGAACCAAACCCGGGACCTCCCATGAAGGAAGCAGGCACTCAACCATTTGAGCCATATCTGCTCCAACACTTTCTTCTAGTCTCTGGCTAGCCTATTCATTTCCTCAAGGGTACAGAAAATGTTAATTCTGATGAAGCCTAATTAATAATTTTTGTCTTTTATAGTTGTTTTCTATAATCTAAGAAAAACTTTTGCCTACTCCAGGGTTGTTTTCATCTGGAAGTTTATAGTTTAGCTTTCAAATTTAGGTCTATGATCTAGCTCAAGTTAATTTTTGTGTTTGGTATGAAGAGTCAAAGTTAATTTTTTAAATATGGAAATCCAGTTGTTGCAGCACCAGTTGTTGAAAAGATTATCCTTTTCCCCCATTGAATTACATTGGCAACATAGTAAAAAATCACGTGCCCATATAAAAGTAGTTATATTTCTGGTCTGGATTCAGTTTTGATCTATGTAGCTATGCTTATGCCAATATGCTTCTCTCTTGATTACAATAACTTTATAGTAAGTTTTGATCTCAGGGAGCCTGAATACGCCAACGCTGTTGTTCTTTCTCAATATTGTTTTGGCTATTCTGAGTCCTTTGCTTTCCTGTAAATTTGAGAATAATTTTTTCAATTTCTACCAAAATCTCTGCTAGTGATATGGGCTATGGGTGGGAGGCTCTTTGTCTCTTCAGAGATAACCTAAATTATCTGTGACTTGTGGGTGTGGGGTGATAAGAGGCTGCAGTCCTGCCCTTGGAGACCATGGCAAGGACTCCAGTCCCAGGAAACAGTTTAACAATGCAAGGTCTATAAACTTTAAGTATTCAGGGGAAATGCAAACAAAATATGCTAAAAGTTTACCTAAGATGTGGAAGATATATATGCTAATTCAAGCCTACTGAGAACTGAAACAAAAGAACCATTTGGCCTTTCCTCTTTCTGTATAAAAGGGACTCAAAAATCTTGTTCCGGGCTGGGGATTGAAACAGAAAGCTCCCGAGTCCGGCTGGCCATCAATAAACTATTTTTCCTTCTCAAAATCATTCCTGAGTCCTGGCCTCTCTATACGCAAATAATTGAACCTCTCTCAAAATTCTACAACACTAGGACTTTGATTGGGATTGCATTGGAGTAAAGAGGATATTGACAGAAATGAAGGTAAGGTGCTCTGATTTACAAGAACATCAGCCAGTTAAAAGGGTATTTTGATTTTGTGTAGGAAAGAAGAAGGATATGAGGCCAGCAAGGCCCAGGGAGGCCAAATAGAGGAGGAACTTGAATTCCAGGCTAAAGACTTGGGACTTCTTTCCCTAGGCAATGGAGAAATGCTAAGGGCTTTAAGCAATGGAGTGATGAAGTAAGAGCTGGGGAGAAAAGGTGATCACTTGGGAGGAGGCTCTTGGTGATGATAGTGACTTAACTTCTCCTATCTGTACAACATGGTATTTGAACCACATGCTTTCTTTTTTTAAAAAAAAAAAAAGATTTATTTATGTATTTATTTATCTCCCCTCTCCCCCACCCCGGTTGTCTGTTCTCTGTGTCTATTTGCTGCATCTTGTTTCTTTGTCCACTTCTGTTGTTGTCAGCGGCACAGGAATCTGTGTTTCTTTTTTTTGCATCATCTTGTGTCATCTCTCCGTGTGGGTGGCGCCATTCTTAGGCAGGCTGCATTTTCTTTCGTGCTGGGCAGCTCTCCGTATGGGGGTGCACTCCTTGCGCGTGGGGCTCCCGTATGTGGGGACACCCCTGCGTGGCAGGGCACTCCTTGCGCGCATCAGCACTGCGCATGGGCCAGCTCCACACGGGTCAAGGAGGCCCGGGGTTTGAATCGCGGACCTCCCATGTGGTAGATGGATGCCCTAACCACCGGGCCAAGTCCGTTTCCCTGAACCACATGCTTTCAAAGTCCCTTCCAGCCCTGATTTTCTGTGCTTCTTCCTTCCCCAAATTGGACACTGCAAGAGGAATAACAATAGTCTTTTAGTCTGTTGGGGCAAGATCAGACCCTGTCAAATCCTTAGCACTCAGTTTTGACCCAACCAGTAGATCAGATTGCCAGGGGTGGGGTGGGCAGGGCATCAAATACCTAGTAGCCCATGAAGTAGAGGTTTAGAAAGGTGGCAAGCAATACCTCCTGCTTTCGCATGGATAATCTGTATAGAAATAGCAATTTCCCCCATAATTTTTAGTCCATACTTCCATTTCAAAATATCTCTGCTGCCATGACAATTCTTTCCAACAATCCCAGAGTTTCAATCTTTCTATGCAGGATTAGAAACAGTTTAATGATTTCAGTTAAGAAACAATTCCTGGGCCCTGGGTGAAGTTTTGCAGCATCTCTCCTCTATCTGAACTGTCCCTGAATAGCCTAAAAAAGCCCATTCTGGCCATTTTATTCATGTTTGTAAACTTTAAAAGTAATAAAGTTGCTTTCAGAGTAATAAAGTAACCCAGTTACTTTATTCATTTTTCTCAATGTGTATATGTGACAAGATTAAAATAGAAGTTTCTGCTAAGGCATGTAGACAATAGAACCACCTGCAGGATTTACCAGAAAGGAGGAGATTAAAAAAATAGCATTTTGTGAGTCTTGCCCACCTCATTCATGGAGTGTAGGGATGAGAAAGAGAGGGTTTCTGGGCAAAGATTTTGGTGTGCTGTGAGTGGCTCTCCCACTCATGAAGGAGTAAAGGTCCCTCATCACAAGCATGGGGAAAGGGACTTCTTGTCCACTGATAGAGCTTAATATATGTTGCATATAGCTTAGGGGTCATGGGGCAGAGGTATGCAATTTTCACCTAGGAAAGTCTGAAAGACAAGAGATGACTAAAAGACAAGCCTAGTGGCTTTGACCGTGGGGTAAAGGGGACGAGATAAAGGGGAAGAGGCTGTGTAGGAGAGCTTGTACTCCCCAAATTTGTCAGTTGGAAAATGTGTGAGTGTGTGGCCTGATTTGGGCCACACCCAAGAGAGGGTCGACATTGAGGTGTTGTCTTAGATCAGTCCAAGAGAGCTACATGGAGGGATAAACCGAAGTTCTCATAAAGAAATCCAAGGTACCATCAGATTTGTAGGGTCTGAGGAAGGAGTGAGTGGCTTGAATTAGTGTTTTTGTTCTATGAAGCAAACTTCAGGGGACAGAGCATCAGTGGTTGGGAGGCACAGAACGGGAATTGCCAAAAAGAATGTGTGAAAGTCATCTTTAAACGTCAAGTCCAAAGAAAGTTGATGCCAGAACTTTCCTGCTCCCCTCACCTCTTTTCATTCTCATAACTCTAACTCTGGAAGAATCAGAATTCATAGTTAGTAATCTGGGGAGGGAGGAGGAGAAATGTTGGCAGCTAACCATATACTCCTTCCTCCAGCCCCCTTTTTTTCCACTTTTGAAGAATCCTGAAATGGGAGAGAAGTTTATACGAGTGAATATTTTAATTACTAAATTTATACTGTGTGATTTTAAATGACTAGAGGATTGCTGGTGTTACTAAAAATGTGACCAGAAAGTCATGAGGCTTGCTCTAAATTTCATCTGGGCAAGGGAAAAGCTAACTCCCTTCAACAGATGTGAAAGGAAAGTGGGAGCAAAAACAAAGTTGCTTTTTTATTATACCCCATGAATCGTGTTTGTTCAGCATTATGATCATTCCTATTTCCAATATTGGGAGATTTCCTAGGGCCCGGGGAAATTAAGGGAAGAGTGTTTTATGAGCTGGGCTCTGAATCAGAATCTCAGAAGATTTTACCTGAGGGAGTGACAACAACTATACAAATGGGCTGATGCCACAGCTACCATGGGCCATGACCAAGAAGCTGTCATTCCTCCCCACCCAATTTAGAAGTCTTTCCTGACTTGAGGTTATAAATGCTGGGAGGCCCTGATTTCATTGCTGTAAGACCATGGAGGTCAATAGCTGCTACTTCCTCAAACTTCATCTAAAAAGCAATGCCCAGAAACTGCCTGATGATGAGTCTATTAAGAGCTTAAATCCCTTTGGATGGGAATGGAAAGAATAATGTCTGCAAGTATTATAGTAAACACAATATTTTGGGGGACCTTAATTTATTATCACTCAGCTTCAACCTACCTTTCTGTATTCTGCTTTGTGATGCTGGAGCCACACCATATTTCTGCTTTGCCAGCCAACTCCATGCTAGGGTCTGCCAATAGGAGGCGCTAGAGGGAGATAGCTCAGCTGGAGGAGAAGGAAAGGATTTGTTCCTTCCTGTCATTTTCTTATTCGCAGTCTGGCCTCTTCAGGCTGGCTGTGGCAGTTCCTTCCTGTGGCAGCACTCGACTGCAGTTTGTAGTTTTGTCAACACTTACAGAACCAGCCTTGCCATGCTGCCGCCTTCTCTGCCCCACCCCCCCAGAGGACACCAGGTCCCCCGTGGGGCTCCTTTCTCAGAGTCTGGGTCACATCGCCATGGGGTTCTCTCCTCCAGCCTGGCCAAGTAGCAATTCCTTCTCAGAGTCTGTGTTTCAGGTTTCTAAGTTTTAAAAAGTCCCACTTCTTCCCACAGCCAGCCCCAGGCTTGGTGGCTGCTGCTTCACTTGCTACCTCTGTGATACCTAGTGTCCTCTTTTTCCCTTTTCATTACCTAATTAACAACTTCCTACTTAGTTAACCCTTATATTACCTTCTCTGTTCAACATCACTGGTGATGTTTCTGACTCCTGGCTGGTCCCTGACTTATACACCTCTAAATGAAAAGCAGGGAATCAGAGTATCCCAGGGCTGGTTGAGAATAAGGACCAGTAAGGGCTCTAGGGGTAAAAGTCTGAGAAATTTTTTAGAGTAGTGGATCTTAACCTCTTTTGAATCGTGGAGCCCTTTGAGCAACTGGTGAAACCAAGGGACCTTCTCTCTAGGAACCTTAGGTGTCCATCAGCACACACCCCCACCTCCCAGCCCTCACCCATGATTTTACACATTTTTAGGAGTTGGTGGATCCAAAGCCCAGGCTAATAAAGCTTGTGGTAAAAAGCTGGTCGGGTTGAGTCTCTGCCTTGGAGAAAATCTTCTGGCTGGCCCTCAGACGCTATTACCTAAGCCGAGGAAATGTCAGATGAAAAGCAGCTGTCCTAAGTTTTCACGAACTTCCTGAATTTGAGAAAGATATCCTGGCTGCAAGCCTGCCAACTATCCTGGATTTAGAGTTGCACCTGCATCTGTAACCTTAAAAATGTGTCTTTTTCAGCAACAACAATGAGGGATCTGAAGCAGAGCCCTGTTTTCTGAGCATTCCTCCCTAGAGGCTCCAGGCTGACCCAATCACGCCAGCTTGTAACCGTCTCTCTGTCCTTCAGTGGCTGCCTAGGCATAATTGTCCTGGTGAGGAAGGTGAGTCGCCATCTCCCGGCCGGCACTATTGTTGCATACCAGTTCCCAGAACTGGTATCCCAGTTCTAAGCAACCATAAAGACTTTTCCTTTGCTTTGAGTGAGTAAGGTGAGTGTGTTTTGTGGAGGATTAGACCCTAGGTTATTAGAGGGGAGAACACAGAATATGGGAAAAGTGACTACCTCTGGACCTCAGTTTTTCCATCTCTAAGGCAAAGTCATTATCTAAATGCTGAGGAGTCTGTAGCACATTTCCCTTTCTCCATTAGACTATACTGCTAAGCTTTCCACATTAGAAGGCAGCGCCAAAGAATGGAAGAGGATTCTTCCCCACATCACTTACATGGTGAAATAGCTACCATACATTGCTACATAGCTGTCTTATGTATATTTGCTTTCTAACTTGAATGTTGATCTTTTAAGTTGTTTAGATATTGCTCCAACTAGAGACTAAGTTTTTTTCCTCTGTTAACACAAAAAAAGCTTTATCATTTTATTCATTCATTCCACAAAATGATTCCTTCATTCCAGAAAATGGTTCATTCACTCAACAAATTTTTCTTGAGTGTCTATTATATGCTTTGTACATTTTAGGCACTGGGGAGACAGCAATAAACAAAAAAGACACAAACCCCTCCATCATGGAGATTATTTTCTAGTGGAGGAGAAAGGCAATAAAGATAACATGTAGTATGTCGGAGGATGATAAATGCTATGGAGAAAAATAAAACAGGGAAGGGGGACAGAATATTGATATGGGGTACAACTTTAATTAGAATAGTTAAGGAAAGCCTTCCTGAGAAGGTGACATTTGAGCAAAGACTTGAAGGAAATGGGGAAGGAGTTGTGTGAATATCTGGGGATGTAGCAGTTTGGTATTATTTATGAATTCCAAAAATAGATACTGGATTATGTTTGTAAACTGGTCTGTTCCTCTGAGTATA
Organism: Dasypus novemcinctus; assembly: GCF_030445035.2. NCBI lineage: Eukaryota > Metazoa > Chordata > Mammalia > Cingulata > Dasypodidae > Dasypus > Dasypus novemcinctus. The sequence goes on from NC_080675.1 coordinate 45,009,514, forward strand.
TTAGATTGTATTAACTTCAGAGGTTTCACTTGTTCTTGATTAAATTATGATTATGGCTCTGATTGGGCCGCATCAGTAGGACATTGAGTCCCCACCGCTTAAGCAGGGACTCACAGAGAAAAGACATTCACAGGACAGCGTTTGGAGTTTTGAGCTGGAACCCTGAGAAGTAAACACACAGGAGAAGAATAGAGAAGAAGATACAGCAGAGGCCCTGGGAAGAAAGTGAGCCTGATGATCTATAGCTGACCTTTTGGAGAGACGAAAGCAGTTGAGCCCAGAGAGGAATGAGCCCTGGGAGAAGAGAGGTGAGATTTAACTCAGCCTATGGCTGATATTGGAAGAAGCTGGGACTACAGAGCCTTAAGAGAAAAAGAGCCTGAACCCTTGCATGAGTCAACACATGGCAACAAACTTTGGTGAGAGACAGGCTTTATGTGACTGTAAGCTTCTACCCCACATAAATACCCTTAATAAAAGCCAACAGATATCTGGTATTTTGCATCAGCACCCATTTGGCTGACTAATTGGGGGGAGAACATTCCTGGCAGACATAACAGCAAGCACAAAGGTGTAGCACAAGGATGTGCTGGCACAGGAAACCAGAGTGAGTAGAAAAAAGTGGATGAGAAGGAGGTGAGAAGATCAGATCAGATAGCTAATGAGAAGACACTTCAGGTAGGGCCTGGTAAGCCTTTGAAAGGTCTTTGACTTTTATTCTGAGTATGATGAAAGTATTGAAAGTTTTAAGCAGAGGCATGACATGATCTATTTTATATTTTAAAAAGATCCCTCTGGACTTTACTTGAGAAAATGCTGCAGGGGGCAAGGGTGGAAACAGGAAAATTAGGAGGCTACAACAATAATCCAGTTCAGAAATGTTGATGGCTAGGACTGGAGTGTAACAATAAAAATGGAAAGAAGCACTCAGAAATCAAATAGATTTGGAGTGTTGAACTAACAGAATTTCCTAACAGATTGGTTTTATTAGTGAGGGTTTCTAGGAAAACAAAACTGGCAGTATATATATACATATGAGCTTTTTATAAGAATTGTCTCACACGACTGTGGGGATAGGCAATTCAAAATTCTGCAGGGCAGCCCACAAGTTGGGAATTCAGATGAACGTTTTTGATGAATTCTCCAATAGCAGCTGGCTGGCAGAAGTAGAGGTAGAAATTCTCTTCTGACTGCGGAAATCATCACTTCTCCTTTTAATGTGTTCAACTGATTGGATGAGACTTCTGCCATTGTTGAAGACAATTTCCTCGGTTGATTATAAGTGTAATCAGCCATAGATGCAATCAACTTACTGATGATTTCAATCGATGAAATATCCTCACAGTAACAATCAGATCAGTACTTGCTTAAAAGATAACTGGACACCATAACCTGACCAAGTTGACACATGAACTTTTCCATCATATAGGAAGGCCAAAAGAAAAAAGAGTCAAGGATGACTTCTAGATTTTTGGCCTGAGCAATTGAAAGGTTAGATGTCTGGAGCAGTTTTGGGGGAGAAGATAATGAGCTCCATTTGGGAAGTGAAAGTGTGTGATACACATAGAGACATCCAAGTAGAGATGTTGAGCAAAAAGATGATGTGTCTGGATTTCAGGGATGGTCTGGGCTGAAAATAAAATGTGTAGAATGTAAGTAAAACCAAGACCACCAAAGGAGGAAGAGGAGATTGGAGGGTCAAAGTCTAAGTCCTGCAGAATTCCAATACTTAGAGGTTGAAGGGATAAGGAAGCACTAGGAAAGGAGACAGGGAAGAAGTGATCAGTGAGGTAGAAGGAAAACTAGGAGAGTGTGCAGGCTGAAACCAAGTGAAAAAATGTTTCAAGAAGGAGGAAGGAGCAGTAAATCATGTCAAATACTGTCAAAAGGTCAAGTAAAATGGGGACCAAGAATTCACCACTGGATTTTTTCTACCTGAATAGATTCAGTTAGAAGGAAGGGAACAAAAGCCTGATTGAAATAAGTTCCAGTGAGAATGGGAGAAGAATAAGGCAACTGTTCAGAGTTTTGCTAAAATTGAGAGTGAAATGGGGTGACAGTTGAAAGAGAATGTGGGTCAAGGCAGGTTTTTTTGTTTGTTTTCTGTTTGTTTTGTTTTTTAAGACAGAAGAAATTATAACATGTTTATCCATTGATGGGAATGATCCAGTAAGAGGGGGGAAATGATGATGCAGGAAAAAGGAGAGAGGATTAGTGGAGAGATTGTAGTAAGAGATGATGAGATCTAGTGCGTAAACAGAGAGGATGATTCAAATATTTATTGAGCTCCTGCAAAGTGTCAGAACCTGAGCTAGGTTCTGGGAAAATAGGAGTGGAAAAAAAGAGACATCCCTGCCCTCCTGGAGATTTCATTCTAATGAGGAAAATGGACAGTGAAAACCTAACTAATAATCACATAGTTGTGCATTCATCCCTTCAGTAGTTGTTAGAGCATTTTCATTATTTCAATAATAATTATTTTAAAAGACAAGAAAATTCTTCATCTCAATCTCTCTATGAAAACCCAACTAATAAATTAGTCATGGTAATCATAGATTGGAAATTACGGTTGGAAAAAGTGCTATGAAAGAAACACAGTGGCCATGCCAGTCCTCTTTGAGCAGTGAGGTTTAAGCTGAGTCCAAAAGTATGACAAATAAATGTCCATTTGAAGAGCCTAGGGAAGAGGATTCCAAGCAGAAAGAATAACAAGTACAAGACCCTGCGGAGGGAAGAGCTTGGCCCATTTGTGCACCTGGAGGAGGAGAAGCTGCTGGAGCATTGTCATCCAGGAAGGTGAAATAGGTGGGTTGTTGATGGCTTTGTTTTTTAAACAGACAATAAATTTTATAAACAAATTTGTAGATAACTCAAGGCTGGGCAGGACAGTTAACACATTAAGTAGCAAAATCAGAATTAAAAGTACGTAATAAATCTCAATGTCAAATCTTGCATTTAGTTTTTTAAAAAATATGCAAGAAAACAAATGCAAAGAAGACCCAGTGCACCACCCGTTTTTGTGAAAAGGCTTTTGGGTTTTGCAGAGAGCAGAGCCTAAGGCAGAGGCCTTAGTACAAGTACTTTATTGGGATCCAAACCGTAGGAGTAAGGGAGTGGGGAAGTGAAGCAGGGGAGAAGAAGGCACCAATACAGAGTTATGCTATTGAGTTAGCCATGTTTTCAGAAAAGTGCTTATGCAATACCAGGAGACAACAAGAAGAGCTCTATGAAACGTGCCTCAGCACAATCCAGAGGGGCGAGGTGCTTCTGGAGGGGTAAGAAAGGGGGCAGCATTTCTCTGTTGTCCCCACACACCACCAGTCAATGGTTCTCCCAGTGGGATGTTAACTCCCTTGCCCACCTATGTGTTGTCTATGTGTGAGTCCCTTGCAGGATCTCATGGTGCCCCCATCCAAAGTGTCACAGAGAATCCCAAAGGTAGAGCAAGGGGCATTCAGTGAAAGCCTGCGGTTGGTCTGCGGAAGTGATTGGAACCCCACCGAACTGGATGCACCTGGGATAAGAGTTAGGTGAGACCAAAATCTCTTAATGATTCACAAGAGGTGTCTCATACATATACATTGGTAAGGAAGGACAATTTCTCTTTCCTTGGCATTTATTCTCAGCCATTTTTAACTTTCTGTGGAGATACATGTGTGTAACTTGATCTCATTGGCAATGCTTTCATGAAATTTGGGCCCTAGAGGCTATAAAGGACTCCCAAAATGCTGTCTCAGGTGCCACAATACTCTCTTCTTTAAAATTTCCCTAATTCAACATAGGAGTTGTTATTAAATATTTATAAGACTTCTGAATCTTCATAAAATGCTGCATTCATGTGAGCTATTTACTTCTGCTGAAGTCAGGGTTAATGGCAGGAGGAGGACGGGGGACTGGGAGGCCATTTTTTCCAGGCCAACCATGGGCCTCTAGTTTAAGATTTTGACTTCATTTCCAAATGAGGTTATACATACAGTCTCAGAGCCACACTGGCAACATTGAAAGAAGATGATGCTCTTTGTATAGCTAAAGTGTGTGTCCCCAATACCCTATCAGACTGCCTAAAGTACATTATGAATTAATATTTTTCAAATATCCTGTAATTATCCTGTGAATAGCTCAATGCTATGGTAAAATGTACTAATTTATCCAATGTGAAGTTCGAAAAAATACCACAAGTTTTGTGATTCTGTTTTATTTCTCCTTTTTTTTTTTAATATACCACGAGTCTTAAAAAACAGAAGTAGTCCATGTATTTCTTGACCTCTGAGAGGCCCTGGCTAACCCTTACCAACTCGCAGAAAGTACCACTTGTGGTAGTTCAATTTCCCCCCTTTCTGAGGGCTTGCTGGTCTTGCAACTTTTTGTCTGTGCATGGAAAAGCAAAGGATAACTAGCTAGAGGGTGAGAGAGCACCCTTGCTTCTTTTCCTAGCTCTGATGTTATTTGCAAATATTATTCAAGGTTCTTTGGTGTTGCATTGGAGACTGGTTTATTTCTCATTTCACAAAGGGTTAGGAGTCCCTCTGTGAAATTTTTGCTTTGGGGAGCCAGCATTTCTAGATCTGCCTCTGTTGAATTCCCAAAGGACTGTCTTCTCTCAGAGTTTCTTCAACCCATTTATATACTAGCCTGCTTCAAGTTCAAGGCTTAGAGCTGAATTCCCCCCTCATTACATCCCTGCCAGCTCTCCGTGGTGTAACTGGAGGCCATGCAACATTCAGGGCTACTTCACCTCTGCCCTGCTGGCACTGAACTAGCTGTCTGCTTGTTTAGTGCACCATTGTCCACTTCCTCAGTGGGGTTCTGGGCCTCCTCTCCCTTGCCCTTCAGATTCTAGCTGAAGGGGCACACATAGAACTCAAAGAAAATATCATGAGTTTTATGAAACATTGGCTAGGGCCAAAATGGCTCTCCTTGAAGAAGTAGGGACTTCTGTTCAGACCTCAGTTGTATCGTTCCTAATGTGACTGGTTGTCCTTGGCCTATGTATGCCTGTCTTTGAATGATGTTTAAGATTCTTTATTCCAGGTTTAGATGTTCCTCATTTAGTTATCATTTCTTTTGATGATCTGGATCATCTAGCTGTATATCTCCATGTCAATCTCCCTTTCTAAGGCTAAGCCTCTGGGTTAGCAAACAAAATGGGGACAATGGGAGGAATAGAAGTGGTTCTACTAAACTGTTTCCCAGAGCAGATGATTGTTGACAACCAAGAATACAAAAAGAGATTTAGGGATGATTCCCAGCCCTGAGGGAAAGCTAAAAGAAAAGCAAGAACATGGTGTCATTCAAATGGTCATTATAGCCTTCCCTCCCAGGATTCCCCGTCCTCCCAGCACAGACCCCAATTGGTCTCATCTGTCAGGTTTGACGAGAACTCAGACCTCTGAAGTGGAAACTTATTAAGACCCATTTGACATTAGGGCAGCCACCCCTCTGGGAACCGCCAGAGAAGGCCAGAAATTAGATCAAAGTCAGGCCTGCGGTGGTGGCGGCTGATTCTCCTGCCAGTTATCCACAGAAGCCCAATCAAACCCCCAACACTGGCGCTGCTCCCACCCAGTGGGGCTCCTCACTAGCGGGGCTTGGGCATCCTAGGAAGTTCACAGAGATCAGATGCAAATCCCCCCAGCACGCCTGGGCTCTCTATCACCAGGCAGCATTCTAAGCGCTTTCATCAGTAAGGGACCTGATGAAAATAGAGTGGGGGTAGAACGAGGAACCACAGACCCTTCAAGCTCAAGAGAGAACAGAGTTTGCAGTCTCCATGAGACAAGAGTCATCATCTAAAGTCTATGGAACACATGTTCTGCTCACTTCCTACTTTTGAGAAACATCTGTCTAATTGGGAAAACACGGCACAGCCCTATAAACAAGATTCACACGGGACAGGGGCCAGTCAGAGTGAGGCGAGGGCAGTAGGGTCAGGGGACAGAGAGAGTATGGTGGCCAGACCTGAAAGGAAAGCCTTCAAGAGAGGGGGGCACTGGAATGGCATCTAGAATAGAGATACGATTGGCCAGGGAGGAGGACATGGAGGGCATTCTGGGGCTGAAAAGGTGAAGAAAACTTCATGGAACTCCATCGAAGTGCCTTTCACTGGGGAAGAGCAAATTCAAACTTTGAATATTCTTCCCTCTGTGATCTCCTTCAGAAGAAAGAGAGAGAAACTCTTCTTGGCCTTTTCCATTCTCCAAGCAGTCTATGAGGCATCAGAGTACTCCAGAACCTGGTGGTAGTCTGAATATTGTTTCTACCACCTTGAAAAATAATAATTATAAAAGTCACTGTCATTTACTGAATGTTCTCTATGCATCAGACAGTGTGCTAAGTGCTCTACAGACAGTAATCTCATTTAATCTTTAAAACTACTTTACCATATGGGTATTATTAATACCCTCATTTTATGGACAAGGAGACTGAGGCTCATAGTCATTAGGTTACTTACCCACACCAATAGTAATTGGCTGAGTTCAGGCTTGAAACCAAACATTGACCCCGGAGCTCTCACTTCTTACCACTAAGTATACTATCTAATATGTCCTTAAGTATTCCTTCGCTCAAGCAGGCAATGGATGCTACATTTTGATGAGATGAATTTATCATCCAGATCCCCTCTCTTCTTCCAAGACTATCTCAGCTCACCTTCTTTCTGAAACTTCCCCCAATCCCTCCAGCTTTCTCACAGCACTTATAATATATGCTGCTGTCTTGGCATGCAATCATCCAAAGTCTCAGATCATTATCCCATTCAAGTGGGAACATCTTGTCTCTTCAACAGGACTACAAGTAGCCCCAGGTAAGGACATGTCTCACATCCCGAGGCAAGAGAAATACTTGGTGAATTGGATTGAATAACTCAACCTCCCCTTCTCCTTCCAGGTGCTTCCTGCTGACACAAAGGTAAGCTGCAGGGTATCCTCTGGATGGCTGTGCTCTGGACTTTAAGGGGTTGCCGGCCACTCAGTTATCTTGGCTATCTCCCTCCATACACTCTTCCTTCCTTGCCTGACCCAATATCCTCATTATCTTGCCCTTTCTTACCTGGCAAAAAATAAATCTGGCAGTTTCCCATGACCTTCCTGATGGGACCGTCTAGCTCTTTACTGTCCAGAGAAGTCACCACAGCCTGGTCCCAGCGAGCTCCTGGCCCTTTCCCAGGCCCTCTCCTGAGCAGGGAAGCAGCTTCCCTGATACACCTGACTAGAATGTCATTGTGCAAAACTAAGGGATGAACTGAGCCCCAGCACGGAGTGGCATCCAGTGTCCTGACCCCCTCGGTGCTTCCCCCATAAATTGCCATCTTTGAGGATTCGATCCACTCTATAATGATTCTCCTGGGGAGTCCAGACACTGATTGATGGGTCTAGTGGTTTTATGATTAGCCAGGGTAAGTTAAGTAAGTCAAATCAATAAACTTTATAGGTCTCCCCAGATTGCTCCAGAGGCGAGACCCAGTAGTTTTCACCTCAAGAGATTTAGACCCCTGCCTATATAAAAAGCAATACTCACCTGGAGAAACAGTTTGATTTCCTTTTGAGGGAATCTCTTAGTGCTCTTGAGCTTGTCATGTCTGAAATCAATAACCGTAGCAGCTTCCAGGAAGAAATCAGTTGCTTTTGGAGTGCCTCCATAGCAGCACCTGCTCCCTCTGGCACAGTTTTTCAACCCCTGGACTGAACTGGGCAGAGCAGCAAAGACTCTGCTTATCTCATCACTGGGCACCGGCTCTGTGCCTTAGACCCTGCTGGTCGAGACTCTCCCCTCCAGCCATTCTTCCTCTCCCACATTTGTCCTTGTCCAAGACTCCTTGTTAGTCCTCTTTGCATCCCTGTACTTTAGGGCTCTGCATGACCAGGCTGGCTGGCCTCTTGGTCATTTTAGGGTGGATGCGCTAATCCTCGCAGGTGCCACTTCTGTGCATCTCCAAGAATACCCAAGCAGCAGAATAAAAACAGTGGTGGTAGTAATGGCAGCAGCACTAAAACCCCGTGGAGTGCCTGCAGTGGTGAAAATGTTAGGCCTTGTGGGGAGCTATCTTGGGCCAGCAGGCTTTCAAGTTATTCCTCAGAGAAAGCCACCCTCTCTGCCCACCTAGGGCTGGACACAACAGGGCCCAGCTTTGCCCCGTCTGCCTGATCACCCTTGCTGCCTTGACTGTAAGGGAACCACGAAGGAGCCAGGCTCAAGAGCAAAGTCATCTCCATCCCTCTGCCCCAAATCAGAGCATTATGACCACTGAAAGCCCCTGAGTCACCCATCTGAGATGGTGGCCGGCAGGGCACCCACAATATTTTTATTATCAGGTGGGAACAAGATGCACTGTTCCCTGGCCATGGAATCATACTTTTAAATACCAGGATTTCCATGGTTGCTACAAAGCACATTCTGTGCTACTTGGATGGACTCTAAAATCAGGCAATTAAATGGTCAGTATCAGTTTATCTCAAAACTGTTTCTACAGGGCCACCACCGCCACCTGGGAATGACCTGGGCAGCAGCAGACAGCTCTGGCTTGGAGCCCTGAGTCACTTCCTCAGCGACCTAGAGAAGGAATGGTACTGACTCCATGTCGTCCTCCTCTGCACTGCCCAGGAGAGGCAAGGGGGAGTTGCCACTGATGTTAGTGATACACTTTCAGGAAATGGCCTTTAAATCCTGGCTGAATTTTTTAATCTTCCTCTGTGGATCAGCAATTGGATTTTTTTAATGTTCTCAGCTCGTTAGTGTTTTCTTGGAAGAACAAAGTGATACCCAACCTAATATTCTTCATAATGATCCTCACACTAGATATTCAGATGACAACAGACAGAATCATCTAGAAGGACAGAAGAACGTCAGTGCAGGTGCCAGCCAACATAAAGATGAGGGTGCAGACATTGCTGAAAAACTTTATCAGAAGGTTAAAATTCTTTGCTGGGTTATGACAGGCCCTCAAAATCTAGAGAAAAAGGCCAAACATGTCAAAGCTACATGGGCCAAACATTGCAATAAAGTTTTGTTTATGAGTTCAAAAAATAAAGACTTCCCTACTGTGGGACTAAAAACCAGAGAAGGCAGAGATCAACTATACTGGAAAACAGTTAAAGCTTTTCGGTATGTTTATGACCATTTTTTGGAAGATACTGATTGGTTTATGAAAGCAGATGATGATACATATGTCATACTAGACAATTTGAGATGGCTTCTTCCAAAATATGATCCTGAAAAACCCATTTACTTTGGGAGAAGATTTAAGCCCTTTGTAAAGCAGGGCTACATGAGTGGAGGAGCAGGTTACGTATTGAGCAAGGAAGCCTTGAAGAGATTTGTGGATGCATTTAAAACATACAAATGTACACACAGTTCCTCCATTGAAGACTTAGCACTGGGGAGATGCATGGAATTTATAAATGTAGAAGCAGGAGACTCCAGAGATACCACCAGAAAGGAAACTTTTCATCCTTTTGCACCCAAATACCACTTAATCAAAGGTTATCTGCCCAAAACCTCTTGGTACTGGAAATATAACTATTATCTTGCTGTAGAGGGTCCGGGATGCTGTTCTGACCTTGCAATTTCTTTTCATTACGTTGACCCTCTAACTATGTATGAGTTAGAATACCTCATTTATCATCTTCGCCCATATGGTTATTTATACAGATATCAACCTGCCTTACCAGAGAATATACTAAAGAAAATAAGTATACAAAAATGATGATCCGAAAGTGAAATCAGGAAACTCTTGAAAGAAAAACATGAGTGAACAGACATAAAATATCTGATGTTGCACTGAAAAAGGACTTCTGCATTTCTGATCTAGAACACTGGAATCCCAGTAAGCAATTCTTCCTAAAGAAACATTCCACTTTAGAAATCTTTCATATGAATGACTATAAACTGAAGCTTTAAATGAGCTGTGAAATCTGTTAAAATGTGTTTTTGATACAGTAATATATATAATTTGTGTTTTTAAAATGTGGCCAGGTAGAAAGACTAGAAAAGTTATTTTGTTGCCTGTTCCTGGCCACATGTGTTATTGTCATTGAGAAATTAAAACAGTTAAATTTGCTAAAACCACACTGCACCATGTTAGTAACACACACAATGCTAAAAAGATCTGCCTTAGGGAGCAGATATGGCTCAAGCAATGAGCACCTCCCTCCCACATGGGTGGTCCTAGATTCCATTCCCGGTGCCTCCTAAAGAAAGCAAACAAACAATGAGCAGACAACAAGCAAACAATGAGCAGACAATGAGCAAAACAACAAGCAAAGACAAGGGAACCGACTCAGGGGAACCAATGTGGCTCAGTGGTTGGGTGCTATCCTCCCGGATATGAGGTCCCATGTTCAATGCCTGATTCCAGTACCTCAGTACCTAAAAAAGGAAGAAAAAAATCTGCCTTAAAGAAAATTTAAGAAGGATATATTGTCACTCACTGTTTTTTGTATACTTAAGATTTTAGTTTGTATTTGCCCTATGACGTAATGAAACAACCCCCCCCCCACACACACACACTGTGTTTGTCTAACAACAATTTTCCTGTGATTTTATGTAACTGGAAGGATCTCTTCCAGAATGCATTCTAAGATTCATTAATAAACCCATATTTTGAAACAAAAAAAACACAATGTTCTATGTTGGAAAATTTTTTAAATAAAATGGTGGGGAAGAGGGACCTTCTCCCCAATGTAGTTACTGCACTAAAGAGACTCAAGAGTTCCTGCTGCATGGCTCCAACCTGCCCAGTGGCCATTCCTACCCGAGAGGCTGAGTGGATCTCAGGGGAGGGGCATACGAGGGACACCACAGGCAGATAATTTTTAACATCCCCCTCCTCTCTATGACAATTCTCAGAAGTCATCAAGAAATGAAACAAGGAGAGGCAGGGCAAGATGGTGTCTGAGTGAGTGCACCTCATAATCTCTCCTGCAGAGAAGTGGCTGAGTAGGATCAGAGTCCTGCTGGACCAGGCTATTTTGGGTGCTTGCAGGGCAGGAGGTGTCTGTACGTCGATTTGGTGAGACAGTGACAGAAGAGATTCTTGCAAGAGGTAGAATTTTGGGTAACTGACATGGAGGTCAGAAGTTGTGGGCAGGACGCTTCCCCCTAGGGCTGGCAGCCCAGCTGTAGTGATCCTTGAAATCTTTGTTGTGCTGCAGTGTTCCAAACCCTGAGTGGGCTGTTTCGGGGGCTTACAGGGCAGGAGGTGTCTGGATGTCGATTTGGTGAGACAGTGACAGAAGAGATTCTTGTGAGAGGTGGAATTTTGGGTTTCTGACATGGAGGTCAGAAGTTGTGGGGGGGGACCCTTCCCCTAGGGCTGGTGGCCCAGCCATGGAGATCCCTGAAAACTTTGTTGGGCTGTGGTGTTCCCAAACCCCGTGTTTACCAGATGCGTGGTTCCCAGGTCTGTATCCCCTAAACCCTGGTAGCCCACACTCCAGAGACTCACACACCTTGAGTCTGCAATATCACGGACTTCCCATTCCCGAAATCCACTGCGCCCTGAGGTCCATCTGAGGTCCTTGATTACCCTAGCCCTCCGCACTTTGTGTTGTTTTTGTTTTTTGTTTTTTGTTTTTCTCCTTGAGCTTGGAGGAGTGTACCAGCTGACCTGGGGAGAGTCTGGAAAGAAAGGAGAGGCGAGTCTGCTGAGGAAGCCCAATTTACCTAAACATCCTGGGATAGGAAACTTGGTCTGGGAGAAGGTGGAGTCAGAAAATCAATTAGAACTTCCCTAGCACACCTAAGGGGGAGGGACTGTAGGAGGTGCTATCCAAGCTTCCAATAGCATATTTGGGGTTTCTGGTGAGGAACAGGTGCTCTCATGCTGGAAATAAAGAGTTGTAGTCTTCTGTGCTGAGCTGGTTCAAAGGACCCACTTGAATCTCCTACCAGACTCTCAGGCATCTTTCCTGCTGCCTTGGGAGAGAGAGAAGTGAGGAAGGGAGAAAGGGGAAAGGTCAGATCCCTAAGTGTTTTATTTAACTACAAAGAGGATACCTAGCTTGAAATATTGGTTCTTTTTTTTTTTTTTTTTTTTTTTTTTTGTGGTTGCTAATATTGCATTGTCTCCTGGTCTTTTCTCCCATTTTATCCCCCAAGGTCCTTTTTCATTTATTTAGTTTCTTTTCTCTTCTTCTTTTTCTTGCTTGTCGCCCGCCCCCCCCCCCCACTATTCTTCCCCCCCCCTTTTTCTTCTGTTTGCTTTTATTTCCCCTCTCTTTTTCTTCTTTTTGATTTTATTTTCTTTATATAATAGGTGCTGCAGGGAGTGCTTCACATTTGCTATGTTTCCTCATCCTCCATTTCCTCTTTTCTGTGTGCATCAATTTTGGCCACCTACACTATCCCCTTTCTCCTACATCTTTCTATCCTCCATCATCTACTGTTTCTCTTACATTCCACCTCCCTTTCTTTGGCCCCCAAATTGTCTGACTTTTTACTTCTAATACCTTTGTTCTGTTTTCTGTCTTTTATCCACTCTTGATATTATTGTCTTTCTTTTCTCTTTCCCTCTCTCATGAAAACACTGGCCTTTTAATTCATACTATATTCCTCCCCATATTCAGTTGGCTGTCTCATTACAGGTACTCTACTCACTGCTATAACTCTACACAACTTACATGAGTCTAATATCCATTCTCCTAGATCTCACATTGTTGCTCTGTTAACATTTATTACCTATACTACTTTATACATTTTCTTTTCTTACTCATTTTGCTTTCCCTGGTCCTAATATTTTCCTTCAAAGTGAACTTAGCCAGCAACAAGAAAATAGAGTAAGAAGAATAAAGTGACAAAGAGAAGACATAACACTTAGCATGAACAACAACTAATTAATCCCCAAGACAAGACAAAGAAGCTAAGGAACTGATTAAACCCATCAAGATAAAATGATGACCAGACAGCAACAAAAAATTACAAACCAAACCAATAATCAGGAAAACATGGCTGAATCCAATGAACAAATTAAAAACCAGGAAGAGGAGCAGAACTTCGGACAAGTAATTAAAGATCTCAAAACATATATTAGAGACCAACTTGATGAAGTAAAGGAAGAGATTAACAATATGAAGAAAACGCTTGGAGAGGAAATTGCAGACATACACAAAAAAAGAACAGATATGATGGTGATGAACACCACAGTTCAAAAAATCAAAAATATACTCTCAGCAAATAGCACCAGATTAGAAGAAGCAGAGGAGAGAATAAGCGACATGGAAGACAGTACATCTGAAATCAAACAGATAGTAGGACTGATTGATAAAAAGATAGAAAAAATCCAGCTGGGACTTAGGGACCTGGATGATATTGCAAAATGCACAAACATATGTATTATAGGCACTCCAGAAGAAGAAGAGAAGGGAAGGGGGACAGAAGGGGTGTTGGAGGAAATAATGGCTGAAAACTTCCCAAATCTACTGAGAGAGATGGATGTACATGTCTAGGAAGCACAACGCACCCCAAACACCATAAATCCCAACAGGCCTACCCCAAGACATATACTTGTTAAATTATATAGCTCAAGACAAAGAGAAAATTCTAAAAGCAGCAAGAGAAAAGAGAACCATCACATACAAGGGAAGCTCCATAAGATTAGGTGCTGATTTCTCATCTGAAACCATGGAGGCAAGAAGACAGTGGTATGATATAGTCAAGGTACTAAAAGAAAAAATTTCCAATCAAGAATACCCAACTATGCTAGCATTAAAAAATGATGGAGAGTTCAAAATATTCACAGATAAACAGAAATTAAAAGAGTATTCCAACAAGAACCCTGCCTTTCAAGAAATACTAAAGGGTGTTCTGCAGGAAGAAAGAAAAAAACAGGAGAGGCAGAGTTGGAAGAGCATGTAAGAGCAACAAAAAAGACAAAAAGAGAAGGAAAAAAACAAAATATGACAAACACAAGTCCGAACAAAATATGGCTAACATAAATAATTCCTTAAAAGTAATAACAGTGAATGTCAATGGATTAAACTCACCTGTCAAAAGATTCAGACTGGAATATTGGATAAGGAAATATGACCCATCTATATGCTGTCTACAAGAAACACATCTTGGACCCAGGGATTCAAGGAGATTGAAAGTGAATGGCTGGAAAACAATCTTACAAGCAAACAATAACCAAAAAAAGGCAGGAGTAGCTATATTAATATCAGACAAAATAGACTTTAAATGTGAAACAATTGTGAGAGACAAAGATGGATACTACATACTAGTGAAAGGGATAATCTTTCAAGAAGAATGAACAATCATAAATATTTATCCTCCTAACAAGGGTGCCTCCAAATACATGAGGCAAACACTGGAAAAACTAAGTAAAAGAATAGATGCCTCTACAATTATAGTGGGAGACTTTAATACACCACTATCAACTTTGGACAGAACATCTCAAAAGAGAATCAATAAAGAAACAAAAACTTTGAACACTATATTTGAGGAACTGGACCTAATAGGCATATACAGATCATTACACGTGAATACAGCAGGATATACATTTTTTTCAAGTGCACATGGATCATTCTCCAAGATAGACCATAGGCTAGGCCACAAAGAAAGGCTCAATGAATCCAGAAAGATCGAAATCATACAAAATAATATTTCTGACCACAGTGGAGTGAAGCTGGAAATCTGCTTCACACCAAGGGCCAGAGGCCCAGATTTCACACCAAGATATGGAAATTAAACAGCACACTCTTAGAAAAACAGTGGGTCAAAGAGGAACTCTCAAAAGAAATTAATAACTACCTTGAAACTAATGAAAATTATAACACAAAATACCAAAACTTATGGGATGCAGCAAAAGCACTACTGAGAGGGAAATTTATAGCCATAAATTCATACATCAAAAAAGAAGAAAGAGCAAAAATTGAAGAACTAACTGCACATTTGGAGGAAATAGTAAAAAAACAACAAAGTAACCCCACAGGAAGAAGAAAGAAAGAAAGAAAAAAGATAAGAGCAGAACTAAATGAAATAGAAAATAAGAAAGCACTTGAAAAGATAAACAAAACCAAGAGCTGATTCTTTGAGAAGATCAATAAAATTGACAAACCCTTAGCTAGACTAACAAAGAAAAAAGAGAGAAGATGCAAATACACAAAATAAGAAATGAGAAAGGAGATATCACCACTGACCCCACAGAAATAAAGACCATCATAAGAGGATAATTTGAAAAACTATATTCCAACAAAAATGACAATTCAGAGGAAATGGACAAATTCCTAGAAACACATAAGCAGCCTATATTGATGAAAGAAGGAATTTATGATCTCAACAAACCAATCACAAGCAAAGAGATAGAATCAGTCATTTAAAAACCTCCCGACTAAGAAGAGCCCAGGGCCAGATGGCTTCACAGGTGAATTCTACAAAACATTCCAGAAATAACTTACGCCAGTCTTGCTGAAACTCTTCCAAAAAGTCAAAACAGAAGGAACATTACCTAACTCATTCTATGATGCCAACATTACCCTAGTACCAAAGCCAAACAGAGACACCACAAGAAAGGAAAATTACAGACCAATTTTTCTAATGAACCTAGATGCAAAAATCCTCAACAAAATACTTGCTAACCACATTCAACAACACATTAAATGAATTATACACAGTGACCAAGTGGGATTCATTCCGGGTATGCACGGATGGTTCAACATAAGAAAATCAATCAATGTAATACACCATATAAACAGATTGAAGGAAAAAAATCACAAGATTATATCTATAGATGCAGAAAAGCATTTGACAAAATACAGCACACTTTCTTGATAAAAACACTGCAAAAGATTGGAATACAAGGAAATTTTCTGAACATGATAAAGAGTATATATGAAAACCCACAGCCAACATCATTTACAATGGTGAAATCCTAAAATCTTTCCCTCTAAGATCAGGAAAGAGACAATAATGCCCACTATCACCTCTTCTATTTAACATTGTTTTAGAAGTACTTACTTGAGCACTGAGGCAAGAACCAGCAATAAAAGGCATTCAAATTGGAAAGGAAGAAGCTGAAATATCATTATTTGCAGATGACATGATCCTATACATAGAAAACCCTGAGAGGTCGACAACAAAGCTTCTAGAACTCATAAATGAGTTTAGTAAAGTCACAGGTTATAGGATCAATGTGCAAAAATCAGTAGCATTTCTGTACACCAGTAATGAGCAAACTCAGGAGGAAATCAAGAAACAAATACCATTTACAATAGTAAATTAAAAAGTCAAATACCTAGGAATAAATTTAACTAAAGATGTAAAAAACTTATACACAGAGAACTACACAAGACTGTTCAAGGAAATCTAAGAAGACCTAAATAAATGGAAGAATATTCCCTGTTCATGGATAGGAAGACTAAATATTATTAAGATGTCTATCCTACCAAAACTGATCTACACATTCATTGCAATCCCAATAAAAATCAACACAGCATTCTTTAATGAACTAGAAAAACTAGCTATGAGATTTATTTGGAAAGGAAAGAGGCCCCAAATAGCCAAAGACATATTGAAAAAGAAAAATGAAATTGGAGGACTCACAATACCTGTCTTCAAAACATACTACAAAACTACAGTAGTGAAAACAGCATGGTATTGGCACAAGGAGAGACACACAGACCAATGGAACCGAACTGAGAGTTCTCATATAGATCCTCATATATATATAGTCATATAATATTCGATAAAGCCACCAAACCCTCTCAACTGGGAGAAAATGGCCTATTCAACAAATGGTGTCTGGAGAACTTGATATTCATATGTAAAAGAATGAAAGAGGATTACCAACTCACACCTTATACAAAAATCAACTCAAGATGGATCAAAGACCTAAATATAAGAGCCAAGACCATAAAGACTTTGGAAAGCAGTGTAGGGAAGCATCTACAGGACCTTGTAATAGGAAATGGCTTCATGAACTTCACACCGAAAGCACGAGCAGCAAAAAAACAAATAGATAAATGGGACTTCCTCAAAATTAAAGTCTTCTGCACCTCAAAGGAATTTGTCAAGAAAGTGAAAAGAGGGAAACGGACTTTGGCCCAGTGGTTGGGGCGTCCGTCTACCATATGGGAGGTCCGCGGTTCAAACCCCGGGCCTCCTTGACCCGTGTGGAGCTGGCCATGCGCAGTGCTGATGCGCGCAAGGAGTGTCGTGCCACGCAAGGGTGTCCCCCGCGTGGGGGAGCCCCACGCGCAAGGAGTACGCCCTTAAGGAAAGCCGCCCAGCGTGAAAAGAAAGAGCAGCCTGCCGAGGAATGGCGCCGCCCACACTTCCCGTGCCGCTGAACGACAACAGAAGCGGACAAAGCAACAAGACGCAGCAAATAGACACCAAGAACAGACAACCAGGGGAGGGGGGGGAATTAAATAAATAAATAAATAAATCTTTAAAAAAAAAAAAAAGAAAGTGAAAAGAGAGCCTACACAATGGGAGAAAATATTTGGTAACCACATATCTGATAGGAGACTTATGACCTGCACATATAAGGAACTCCTATATCTTGAAAATAAAAAGACAAACAATCCATTTTTAAAATGGGGAAAAGATTTAAACAGACACTTCTCCAAAGAAGAAATACAAATGGCTAAAAAGCACATGAAAAAAATGCTCCAAATCTCTAGCTATTAGGGAAATGCAAATCAAAACTACAATGAGATTCCATCTTACTCCCATAATATTGGCAGCTATGAAAAAAAAACAGAAGACTACAAATGCTGGAGAGGATGTGGAGGAATGGGAACACTCATCCACTGCTGGTGGAAATGCAGAAGGATCCAGCCATTCTAGAGGACAGTTTGGCGGTTTCTCAAAAATCCAGCTATAGATTTACCATATGACCCAGCAATTCCACTGCTGGGTATATACCCAATAGAACTGAAAACAAGAACACAAACTGATATATGCACCCCAATGTTCATAGCAGCATAGTTCACTATTGCCAAAAGTTGGAATCAACTCAAATGCCCATCAACAGATGAATGGATAAATAAAATGTGATATATATGTACAATGGAATGCTACTCAGCTTTAAGAATGAATACACTACAAACACACATGATAACATGGATGACTCTTGAGAACCTTATGTTGAGTGAAGCAACCTAGTCATTGAAGAACAAATACTACATGACCTCAATGATATGAAAAAGTAAACCAAGCTGCCTCAGAGAGCTAGCAACTGGATGATAGGCTTAAAGGAAATTGGGGGGTAGAGGAAGGATGTAAGCTGACACCTACATGGGTGAAATCTATGATAAGCTGGAGGTAAGTATTTGTACAAGGAAGGGATAAAATGGGGTCATAGGGTTACCTTTGGGTGGGGCTTTGCAGGCTTGAGGGGGGCTAGGGATGGGAGGATGGGTAATATTGCCCAAGAAATTGGGGGGAGGGTGGAGGGACATACGAACATAGGAGATTGTCAGGTATTTGGTTGAGAGTATAATGCTGAGAAAACTTTTTCAAAAATATAATAAGGAAGGTTACCTGTTTAAGATGCTTAAAGGGGATAATCTGATGCAGGACAGGCTCCTAGGGAGTGTGTGAGTGCTCATTTTGCCATAGTGGGTTATATCATTGGATAGAGACCCATATAATGAGAGTGAAGGTATACCCACATCCTGGGGAGGACTGATGTTTTCAAATAGAGGGAATTGTATCTCTCGAGAGAAATGGTGTCTCCCAATGCATTAGGGCAGTCGAGCATGTCAAGCCCTCAACACTGTTGCAAGTATCTCTGAACATGGCCCTTCAAGCAATGAAGATTGACTGTCACCGTGGGCCCCAAGGGGAGGGGGAAAGAGGTATTGAATAGATGGAATCAATGTAACTGTGTGGGCAATAGAAGTGTTCCACAAGATTACGCAAGGATGGATATAAGACATGTTAAATTACACCAAAAATATATAGGAGCTGATAGGCTAAAATGTAAATTGTAATGTAAAACATAAGATAACTAAAAATTTAGAAAATTGTATGTATAGTCTAAAATATAAACCACAATGTAAACCCAAATGTTACCTTGTTTGTAAGCTATTGTCTCAATATCTGTACATCAGTTTCAGTAAATATAGAATGAATATGTAAAAAGATTATTGCTGTAAAAGGGAAAAGGGTTTTATGTTGGATATGTGGGAGTACTGTATATTGTATATATGAATTACTGTGATCTAAAACTTTTGTGAAGATAAGCTTAATAATTAGGGAAAAAAAGAAAAAGATAGAACGTAGACACTGAGGAAAAGACAGAAAAAGTTGCCTTGCCAATGTGCATACAGGGCAACACTTATTGCAGTGATGGAAGGCAAAACATCAAAAACAAAGCTTTTGCATTTTTAAATTTTTTGATACCCCAATTTATTTTTACCTTAGTTTTTCTAAATTAGTATGTATTCTATATCTAACCTTTAAACTCATCACTATATTCCATTTTACTATTATTGGAACCTGGCAATATATTGGGCTTCATTTTTGAAGAAGTTTTGAATCACAGAGAGGTTCAGCGATGTCAGGGGAGGAATACTGGTGTGCGATGTTATTGACAGGGGACACATGGTTGGCAGGGAGTTCTCCAGGGCATATATCCAGGGTACATAAAAATGTTTGGATATCTTCATAGTGGTTACAATTAAAAACAACAACTGAGGGAGTGCTGAGTTCCTAGCCAGGGGAGCTCTATCACACTCCCTAAAGGAACAGCAACAATCCCCCAAGTGCAACGGCAAAGACCAAAAAAGAAGGAAGGTCCAACAATGAGCCCTTAATACTAATGACTATGCTTGTAAGCCTGTGCACCTGAAATAAGAACAAGGCCTAGAGCTGCAGGGTGCCTAAGAGTTACCTCCTGAGAGCCTCCATGTTGCTCAAATGTGGCCAGTCTCAAAGCCAAACTCAGCAAGTAAATGTGTTGCTTTCCCCCCAGTGTGGGTCATGACTCCTGGGGATGAGCCTCCCTGGTGCCGAGGGATTACTACCAACTAACAGCTGATGATGTAACTAGAAAATGATCTTGAATAAAAGGGTCAGCTTGGACCAGCAGAATATCTCAGTCTACATATAATACCAGGAGTTAAAAATGGATTTTGACCTGAATGAAAGGGGAAAATGGAAAGGACAAATGAGTTTATATGGCTATGAGTCTCCAAAAAGAGCCAGGAGGTTGTCAGAGGGGTTCCCCTTATGAACACCTGAGCAGAGTCCCAGAGACAGATAAAGTTGATACAACCCCAGGTATTGGTTCTTCTGAGGGCTAGAGAGACCCACAGGTTAGAACCTGGCCATGGCAGATGGAGTTCAGTGCCATGTCAGTTGGCCCTACTTTGGAGTTTGGAGTTTGTGTTTCTATGTGATGGAGCTGGACTCAGATGTGATCTTTGTCCACAAGCCTCTCCTGTTACTTTTATCGGAACTGTAGTTGGTGCTGGGGTTTAGTGTATACCCAGGGGACCTGAGTCTCTGGACTGACCATGTGATAGCCAGGCCCCGAGCCTCAACAGACTTGCAACTCCTCCATTCTGGTTTATTGGACTTACCCTACTCAGCTAACAAAGAGGTGAAGAAGGTCAACCACCACACCAGGGAGCCATGAGTGCCTATAACTGAAAGCAGGAAAATTGCATCCAGCATCCATGTGGAATCTAAGCCCCCTCTTGATATACATGTGGAGTGGACACAACCATTCTAAGGTCCACAGGCTAGAGGAATAGAGTATGGATTAGAGTGGACTTACTGATATTCTGTTCATGAGCTATTGTGATTAGTAATCAAAGAAAATGTGGCATTGTTGTGGAGAAAGTGGCCATGGTGGCTACTGGGGGTAGGGAGTGGGAGGAAGAGATATTATGTGGGGGCATTTTCGGGGGTTGGAGTTGTCCTGGGTGGTGCTACAGGGACAGTTACCAGACATTGTATGTCCTCCCATGGCCCACTGGGTGGACTGTGGGAGAGTGTGGGCTATGGTGTGGACCATTGACCATGAGGAGCAGCGGTGGTCAGAGATGTGTTCACCAAGTGCAATGAATGTCTCATGATGATGGAGGAGGTTGTTGTTATGGGGGGAGGAGTGGGGTGAGGGGGGTGGGAGGTATATGGGGACCTCATATTTTTTTTAATGTAACATTAAAAAAATAAAGACAAAAAAAAAAAAAAGAAAGAAAGAAAGAAATGAAACAAATAGTCATGGCCAAAAGGGACCCAAACAGTAAAAGTTTTATTGAAAGTCATATATATATAACCATCCCAGTAAAAATGAATAAACATTGAAATACAAAAAAGAGAAAAAGTAAAGAAGTATTTCTCTTTTTAATTTTAAAAACAGACATTGAAGTATATCATTCATACATGAACATACATGAACAATAAGTGTATAGTAAAAGTTGTGAACTTACAAAACAAACATGCATAACAAAATACAGGGCTCCTGTAGCAGTTTGATATTATTTATGAATTCCAAAAATGATATTTGATTATATTTGTAAACTGGTCTGTTCCTCCGGTCATGATAACCCTTTGATTGTTTTAGACTCAGGTGAGATGTCTGATTATGTTAAGATTAGGGCTTTAATTCAACCACATCATTAGAATGCAATAGTCTACAGCTGATCTTGTGAAGCGACCAGAGCAACCGAGCCCAGAAAGAAATGAGCCCCAAGGAGAAAGATGAACCTTATGCCAGCCAACAGCTGAAATCAGAAGAATCTGGAACCACAGAGCCTTAAGAGGAAGAAGGAAGACTGAACCCTCAAAGACATCACCCACCATCTTGCTTCAACACATTGTCAGTGACTTTGGGTGAGGAAGTACCACTTATGGTACCTTGAGTTGGACTCTTTAGGGCCTTGTGACTGGAAGCTTCTACCCCTAATAAATACTCTTTATAAAAGCCAACAGAGTTTTGGTACATTGCATCAGCACCCCTTTGGCTGACTAATACAGCTCCCATACATCGCCCCACTACAAATACCTTGCATTATTGTGAAACATTTGTAACAAATTGTGAAAGAGCATCATCAAAGTATTACTACTAACTATAGTTCATATCTTACATTTGGTGTATTTTTCCCTCAACCCACCTGTGGCAGTTTGAGATTATTTATGAAACTCAAAAAGAGAATATGTTTGTAAACTGTAGCAGTTTGATATAACTGATGAATTCCAAAAAGAATTATTGGATTATGCTTGTAATCTGATTCATACCTGGGCTTGCTTGAGTTATGATTAGGGCACAGATAAAAGGCATGGTGAAGAACAGAGTTGAGGGTTTTCTGATGGTGGAGTTTTGATGTTGGAGTTTGATGCTGGTCTTAAACTGGAGCCCCAGGGAGAGAGACAGAGCCATTCGCCTGATAGTCTACAGCTGACCTGTAGTTATACAATATTTGTCCTTTTGACCTGAAGTTATACAATATTTGTCCCTTTGTGCCTGGCTTGCTTCACTCAACATAACATCCTCCATGTTCATCCATGCTGTCATGTGCTTCATAACTTCATTTCTTCTTACAGCTCAATAGTATTCCATCATGTGTGTATACCACAGTTTGTTTATTCATTCATCAGTTTATGGGCACCTGGGTTGTTTCCATCTTTTGGAAATTATGAATAATGTTTCTATGAGCATTGGTGTGCAGATGTCTGTTCTTGTCACTGCTCTCAGTTCTTCTGGATATATATCTAGTAGCAAGATCAGGGTCACATGGTAGATCTATAGCTAACTTCCTTAGAAACCACCAAACAGTCCTCCACAGTGACTGTACTACATTCCCACCAACAGTGAATACGTATTCCTATCTCTCCATATCTTCTCCAACACTAGCAGTTCTCTGTCTTTTGGCTCAATTTTTTTCCATTCTTTTCTCCTCTTTCCAATTTCCATTGTTCTTTCCTCTATGTTGCTGATTCTTTCTTCCATGACTTCAAATTTGCTGTGGTGTGCCTCTATTGTATTTTTAATCTCACTTTCTGTGTCTTTCATTCCCATAAGCTCTGTTACTTTTCTCTCCAAGACTTCAAATTTTTCTTCATGCCTACTCAATGTCTTCTTCATGTTCTTTTATTTCTTTAGCCATGTTGTTCTTCAACTCAATGATTTCACTTAGATTTGTATGAACTTTATTGATTAGATGTTTGAATTTCTGTGTCTCATCTGGACCTTCGATTTCCTCCTTTGCCTGAGTCCTGTCCCTTTTTCTTGGTATGGCTTATAATCTTTTGCTGATATCTAGGCATCTGATTCTAACGCTTAATTTAGTCTGATGTTCTGTTTCTCTCTTGCCTAGGGATTTACTATTAAGTAACTGTGTGCTACCACTGTTCTTTGACTCTTGGTTCAACTTGTTCTAAATATTTAGGATTGCCTTATTTAACTGCTCAAACCAGGGCTAAGGATCCAGAATGGGGTGCAGACCAGTTTCAAAGGGCTTTAGAGAGGGTGGCAATAAAGGCACCCACTTGCCTCTCTTATTTATTTCCTTTTTCATGCACTTTTCTGGTCTGGCCAGCAGATGACACTCTTTGGCAGACCTCTCAGACCGCAGGAACTAGGGGGGGATGCATTCAGGGTAACTCTCAGGTGGGTGGGTGGTACAGAAGCAATGTCATCAGGGCTGGCCAAGTCTCACAAACAGACTTTCTCAGAGGCTGTTCACCCTTGACTGGCCATACCCTCCCTCCCTCTGCCTCCTCAGCAACCAGCCCAGGGGCAGTAGGAAGGGTGTTTGAGAAGGCAAATGATCTTTTGTTTTTGTTTTTAGTTAGGTCAGTAAAAAGAATTTATTAGGAAATAGGGGGAAAGAACAGAGTTTGCTGAAAAATGGGAGAGAAGGATGGAAATATACACTGAGATTTGGTGCGGGCTCCTCTAGGCAGAGAGAGAGGGCTTTGGCTTGTGAGGTCACCTTTTAAACTATTCATTATTCCTCTTCTTGCAAATTATCTTTAGCCTTCTGCCAGCTGTCAGTGAAAACAATGCCATGGCCCCACCCAGCCTGGAAGTATGCAACCCTTCAAATACAGCAGACCAAGTATGCTGAGCAAAATCTGTATTTGCCGTAGGCTGTGTCTCTCCCTCTCACCTTTCTTGGGGCAGAGGACCCCTGCAACTCCCTCAGTCAGCAGCCACTGCAGTCCACAACTGCTGCAGTCCACAAACTGCTATTTGCACTATTGGCGGGGGGATGGGTGCCAACTGTTGCTTTTGCAGCTCTATTCATGGGATTTTTCAGCCACCTGAGACTCCTTTCCTTTACCTCTCTCTCTTCTGGGTGGTGTCTTACCTTCCCCTGGTGTCCTGAGCCCCAGAGCAGCCCTCCAGACAGTGCCTGTCCCCTAGCTAATTTTTCTGGGAGAGAAGTGAATCCTCCGCCTCTCCAATTCTCTTCCTGAAAGTCTCAGAACTGAAACTTCTTAATCATATCACAAGTTTTTAAAAATGAGAACAAATATACCTACATATTGGTCTGTCATGATAATAAATAAAATTACAGTTTCTGTTTTTAAGGTTTAATTTCTACAATTTTGTCAATGACTATTGAAATTGGTCTTGTTTAATAGACAGTTTTTGATCTACACTCACAGTTGAAAAACTAATCATTTTATTAATTTTAATTTAGAAAAAAATTCTTTTACATGAGCCAACTAATGCACAAATAGTAGAAAGTCTTAAACATTAGAATACATTTGCCAGAGATTAAAAAAAAAAATCCCTTTGCACAATTTCAGACATTGCACTACTGCCATTATATTTGTTTCTTTGGGAATCAATTCTAAATGTTTCAAATGTCTCTGTAGTAATACAATTTCCACTAAAATATCTTCACCAGAAAATTCACCATAAATTTCTGTTACAGTTGGTGAAAAACTTCTGACATGTGTTTTCTGTAAAAATGAGAAAAAATGGCTGAGCCATGGTGACTATTGACATTATTTGATCTCTTGCTTTAGAACAAGCATTCCGTTCTTGATGAAAACAATCAGGGCATTTAAACATTTGCCCTTTTGAATTCTTCTGGCAATGCTCAGATAGAACAACAGAATTGAACTAATTCAGATTCTGTTTCTTGGTGTTTACAATCATATGCTATTGTTTGTTTTGAATCTATTGTTTAAACCTAGGAATATGCAGTTCCACAGGGTTTGCAGCCAATGGGCTCCAAACCTTTAAGTACTTACACGCTGGAAACAAATGCTTGTGGATGAATACACATGAATCAGAGGCAGACTGTTAAGTTAGGTGTTCTCCCTGAATTCCCTTTCACATAGAATACAATGTTCATTTAGAAGAGAAGTAATTTAAAATTGCTAATTTTAAGTTTACATATATATTATTACAACTCGACAGTAGTTATAGTAATTGTTTAAAACTTAGACCAACAGAAATTCTTTTCAGGGAGGGGAATGTTTGTCCCTGACATTGTTTAAAATGGGTAGCACATGGTGATAATAAAAAACAGACTGAACCTTAATTGGCTTTATTATTGTTTTAAAGTCTGCTACAGACAATGCACCCCCTCATTGCCCACACATGAGATGGGTGGCTCCCACTGCATACCCCACCCTTGGTCTCCCTTTGTCCCAGATGAAGAGCAGGGACGGCTGTAGCGTGTAGCCACCCTGTAGGCTAGTCCCCGAGTGAGGCCTGCAAAGCATCACCAAATAGAGCCTGTATCCAGGCCACAGACCTGTTTTGTTTGACCTGTAAATGTTAAAGCAAAACAAACAATAGCTTTAAAAAAATGAGAGCAAGAGAAAGTCAATGTCTTTCAATAAGATGTGTGCACTACAGTTTGCCACAGTCCCCACCCCTCCCTATTTTATCACACTTTGTCTAATTCACCTGCTTAAGTTAGCTGCGTGCCCCTGTAAGCATCTGAGTTTGTGACCTCTGCCTTGTGATTTTGTTTTTAAGAGCCGTCCTGATTGCCACCTAAATATTTTGCAGTTCTTTAGCTTTACAGCACTTGCTCCCAGGCCCCTTTCTGACCCTGCAGTTCCACCACTGCCCAGGCACTCCTCCTTCCTGTGGAACCTGGTAGTTTTTCCCTTCCCTTACATCTCACTTCACTACAGCCACTCAGCTTCGGGAAGGAGACACGTAGGCAGCCACCAAGCACCCTTTCTAGGGCCTGAGCCGAGCAATTGCCTCCCTTTGAGCAGGAACTTTGGTCTTCAGCTCCTTCTGTGACACTCAGGGAGGCCAGGGAGGATGGGAGAGCGTGCACCACCCTCCCCTGAGTCCAACAACACACTCCTTCCCCTGGTTGGCAGGTGGGGAGGCTGAGGGGGACAATTTCCAAGCCCTGACTGCGTCCCACCCATGGTTAACTCAGGATCATGCAAAACACGTTCCTGGCCAAACTGCCTCATGTCAGTTTGAACAATTTCTTTTAGTGATGTGCTAGAGCTAGCTCATACTAGCACCTGAGAGGCAGTTGCTAAACACTCAGGAATTTTTATCAATAAATTAGGGCTTTCTTTTCATTTTGTTTTTTGGAAGAACCAGTTTACCGGCATACCACTGCCTTCAGGCCCACCTCTTTCCTCTTGCCCATGGACAATGACTGGAAACTGTTTGTTTGGTATATTTCCCTCCCTTATTCCTTAAGAGAGGCTGTATGATGCAATTAAGAGGATGGGCTCTGGGTTCAAGTCTACATCCTAACTGTGGAACCTTGAAAATATTATCTAATCCCTCTGTGCTTCAGTGTCCCCACCTCTAAGGTAGAGATAGTCATAACACTTCCTCATAGGTTTGCACAAAGTTAAATGTGGGGTTTCGTGTGGTCAGTACATGCAAAGCACCTAGTGCAGTGCCTGCACATAAAATGTGCTCCACAAACTTTAGGTTTTATTTTTCTAAAATGGAAATATCATTTTGTTCTCTTTATATCTGTGTGGTTAGAATATGCAAATATCTACTAACCAATTTAAACCCTACATTGCTTACTAAATATCAGTATCACTAATACCACACTTTTGAGCACACATATGATCAGTTTAACTCCTGCCCTCCACCTCTTAAAAAAATGGCAGTGCCACATGGTAAAAAGTGGTAAAAAGCCTATTAAGTATTAATGCTGCTTATTCCAAAACACAGGTGTAGGTTTTGCATCTTAATCTCAGAAGTAGAAAAGCCTCTATATTTTGTTTCTCTAAATTCTGCTTTTTTCCCTCCCAGTTTTAAGACGCATTGTATTTTTCACATTTTATTACTCCTGAAATCAGGCTGGGTGTTTCAGTTGATTGGTGCATTTGATGTGGCAGTGTTTCTTTTTCTCCCCCTAAAATCGGTTATTAAATTGATGGTGTATCTTACAATCAATGGTGTCTTAGAGTCCAGGAAACACAGTAATAAAAAGTCAGTGGCAGTCAGTTATACGACCCATGATGCCAGCCTGTGTCTACCGCCCGGGCCCCTAAATCAGGATGTTCAGGTGGGATTCTGCCACGCATGCGGCTGCTGAGGTCACCCATATCTACCGTTAGGTGGGGATTTGGACCAGGCCTGGATGTTTTTCAAGTGTGCAAAGATTCATCCCCATCTTCAAAGAAGAGCATAGCGAACCATCCCCTGGGCTGAAATTTGACCAAAAAGGAAGAAACTAAGACACAGTAAAAACAAAGGTGGAAGTGGGAACCAGGCTCCAAAACAAGTCATCAGGCCCAGGTGTGCACTCAGGAAACATCCCCCCACCGCCACCATCGCAACCCCCAAACCGCTCTAATGTTCTGTTCTGAGTCATCCCCCTTGCAGGTGCCACATGCTGAGTTTATTCGTCACACTTTCTCTATAATTTCAGTTTCCCCCACCTGGTTTCTTGCCTCAACAGCTTGTAGAGTTTGAGAAGGAGAAGCCAAGTATCTCTGCAAGGAAGAGCCAGTGAGGGCAGTTTCGCCCTCTAGCTCCTCCGGGCCTCCTCCTGGACACACAGGACAGGAGCATCCCAGAGCCCACCTGCACCCCTCAGTGGTCGCACTGGATGGGTTTAGCATTCCCAATACAGGAGTCTCTGAGCCACAGACCCTCGGGTTGTGTGGGAGGGTTGAGGCAAACCTGTGTGGGATCCCAAGAAAGAGAAGTCACAGAAGAGACCCCATCTTAGTTTACCAGGCTCCTATGACAAACAGCACATAATGCGTTGATATTTATGGTCTCAGAGTTTAGAGGTGAGAAATCCAACATCAAGGTATTGGCAGCCCATGCTTGCTCCTGGAGTCCATGGTGTTCTGTTGTTGGCTTGCCTCACTCTTCGGGTTCCTTAGCTCACATCTCTGCCTCCGTTGCATGGCATCCCCTTCTGGCTTCTACTTCTTCTGCCCAGTTGTCTATGTCTCTGTCTAGATTTCCTCTCCTCGTAAAGACTTCAGCCATATGGATTAAGGCCCACCCTGAATCATCTTGGCCTCATCTAAACAGGATTTTCGAAGATACTATTCTATTCACAAATGTGTCTGCACCCTAACTAGTCATAACATCTTCAAAGGTCCTATTTGCAAATGGGTTCACACCCTCAGAATTGCAGGTTAAGACTTGAACACGATGTCCTTTGTGAGGTGAATGATTCAATCCCCAAGAGACTCCCTTATCAAGCCAATCTGTTATCCATACCCCCAACCTCTTTTGTTCTTACTGTGTTCTTACTCTGTCCTTTGGCAGGAGGCAAGGCCTTGCCTACACTGACAGCTGTGTTTGGCAGCTCTGTGCTCACTTTTCTTCTTTACACAAGTCAGGAGACTGGGGTGGAAGAGGAGGAGGAAACACAATCATCTCAGGCAAAGAAGCCTTGCAGCGCATCCTAGCTAGAAGGCTAGCAGGCCACCTCCATCCCCGCTCCAGCCCCCCGTGGGTCCTTCCCAGCTCAGGTGGCGTGAGAGACATGAAGACATACTGCTAGTCTCTCCTGCTTTCAGGGAGCATGGTTGGTCAGCAACCCCTACTGCTGCCTCTCTGGATCCACACCCGCCTATACACTGAAGCCATGCTCTTCAGGGCTCTTCCACCAAGGCTGAAGATAATGGGACTTCGGGATTGGGGTGCTAATACTGGCCATTCCTGCAGGGCACAGGACTCCTTTGACAGGGGCTTTGGGTTAAAGACTCCCCCTCCACCTGGTTGAACCTTTCTCAGAGTCATGCTGCAGTCTAAGACTCTTCCTACCCATCCTCTCCTTCACAGGGGTCAGACCTGCATTGTGGTCCAAGCTTACCCCGCCTTCCCAGCATCTCCTTTATCCTCCACAGGCATTTCCCCATTGGATGATCTATGTCTAATCCTATCTTGGTATCTATTTCTCAGTTGATCTAAATGAACATACGTGGTGCAGAGGTTTGAAAATGTATGTCTCCAGTAAAGCATGTTCTTAAATTAAATCCATTCCTGTGGATGTGGACCTATGGTAAGCAGGATTTTTTGATGAGACCACTTCAGTTAAGGTGTGGTCCACCTCATTCAAGATATGTCTTAATCCTTTTACTGGAGTCCTGTATGAACAGAATGAATGGAGAGAGAGAGGAGAGAGAGAGAGATGCCATGGAAGCAAGAAGCTGACAGCAATGAAACCCAGGAGAGAAGGGAGAGAAGAGCAGATGCTGCTCTGTGTCTTGCCATGGAAGTGGAGGTCTGGACCTAAGACATCTTGGGCTAAGAGAGCAGGGACCCCCATGTGTATGGAAAGGGTGAGTCTGCCCTGGTACTTGAAGAGGGCAGACCTTCCACCCTAATGTTTAGGAAGAGTGCTGAGAGGGTAGAACATGTACCTCAATGTTTGCAGAGTCTGGCCACCAACTTGATGCTTGAAAAGGGTGGAAACGTTAACCCAGTGTTCAGGGAGAGCGTGGCTGCTGAGCAAGCTACCTAGAAGGATTTGGGCTGCCATTCTATCAGGCACAGAGGATAAAATAACTCTCAGGCCTCAAAATCTAATGGAGTATGCCCTGCAGAGTTGCAGAATTGTTTGGAACCCACAACCCCTGTTTTCCTTCCAATTTCTCCAGATGGGAATGGGAATATTCATCGTATGCCTCTCCTTCCTTTGTATATTGGAAGCAGATAACTTGTTCTCTAGGTTTTACAGGTCCACAGACAGAGGGGAATTGTGGCCCAGGACACACCATGCCTAAATTGATTTTTTTTTTAAAGATTTATTTATTTATTTATTTCTCTCCTCTTCCCACCCCCCGCCCCAGTTATCTGTTCTCTGTGTCTATTTTGCCGTGTGTTCTTCTTTGTCTGCTTCTGTTGTTGTCAGCGGCACGGGAATCCGTTTCTTTTTGTTGTGTCATCTTGTTGCGTCAGCTCTCCATATGTGCAGCGCCATTCCTGAGCAGGCTGCACTTTCTTTCGCGCTGCAGGGCGGCTCTCCTTACGGGGCACACTCCTTGCGCGTGGGGCTCCCCTACCCGGGGGACACCCCTGCGTGGCACGGCACTCCTTGCATGCATCAGCTGCACATGGGTCAAGGGCCAGCTGCACATGGGTCAAGGAGGCCTGGGGTTTGAATCACGGACCTCCCATGTGGTAGACAGATGCTCTAACCACTGGGCAAAGTCCACTTCCCTAAATTGATTTTGATGAGACTTTGTACTAAGCACTATTTTGGAAATGACTTACACTCTGGGATATTGTGATGGAATGAATGTATTTTGCATAAAGAAAGAACATGTCTTTTAGGGGTCCAGGGGGGTGGAGTGTGGTAGTTTGAAGCTGTTGATACCCCAGAAAAAGATGTTCTTAAATTTAATCCATTCTCGTGGGAATAATCTATTGTAAATAGGACCTTTCCATGAGGCTACTTCAGTTTAGTTGTGACTCACGTCATTCAGACTGGGTCTTGATCCTATTACTGGAATACATTATAAATAGAATGAATTCAGAGATTGAAAAAAAAAAAGCCACAAGAGCAAGAAGCTGATATCAGTGAAAACCAGAAGAGAAGGGAGAGACCAGCAGACACCACCACGTGCCTTGCCATGTGGCAGAGGAGCCAAGGATCACTGGCCTCCAGTCTTCAGGAAGAAAGCATCACTTTGATGATGCTTTGACTTGGACACTTTCCTGGCCTCAAAATTGTAAGCTAATAAGTTTCATTGTTTAAACCAACCCATTTCATGGTATTTGCTGGAGCAGTGTAGGAAACAAAAACAGGTGGCCTGTGAACTACAAAGTACTGGAAATGCAGAATTCTCAGCCCCACATCAGACCTGCATAATCAAACTTTCTGGGAGTTAAGTCTGGGCATCTGCACTCTAGACAAGATGCTCAGGTGATGCAGGTGCACACCAAGATTTAAGGGTCACTGACCCAGAAGACTGACAATTCCTGAGCAGCTGTTTTGGCAAAAGTTCAGAGAAAAGGCTGTCACCTGACAAGGGTAAGCTTCTGAAGCATTGCCAGGCTGCTGCCTTGGGATGACACTAGGTTCTTGACTGCAGGGATGAGTCCTATGGTGGTCTGATGGGTGGGGGTGAGTGCAGTCACCACAAACACTCGCCCACCACCCTCATTGTAGCCCACCACCCTCATTCACTCAGCCTGACTCTTCAGGATTCCCTACTCTCTTTGGGAACCTAAGCTTCAGAACATCTGCCTGCAGCATTTACTGCCATCTCTTAATTCTACCAGAATATTCGGGTCCCTACTTCTTTATAAGATTTCATGTAGCCCATCATCACAGAGGCTTGATTATTCCATAGCCTGAAAAACTCAGGCCACTTTCTGCGTATCCTTGTACATGTTGCACATATTTTTACAATGCTTCCACTCTTACTTTATTCATTTATTCAGCAAAGACTATAGAATGCCTAGTACATAACCACATACATACTGGAGTAATCAAACCATAACTTCCCATGGAAACGGATGTGGCTCAAGCAGTTGGGCACCTGCCTACCACATGGGAGGTCCCTGGTTTGGTTCCCAGTGTCTCCTAAAGAAGACAAACAAGGCAGCAAACTGACACAATGCGCTGGCATGTTGAGCTGAGGCAACAAGATGACACAACAAGGAGACACAATGAGGAAACAAAATAAGGGACTCAACAAGCAGGGAGCAGAGGTGGTTCAAGTGACTGGGCAGCTCCCTCCTATATGGCAGGTCCTGGGTTTGGTTCCCAGTGCCTCCTAAAATGAAGACAAGCAGCCACAGAGAGCACACAATGAACAGACACAGAGAGCAGACCATGAGTGCAAACAATGGGGAGGGGGAGTACATAAGTAAAATAAATCTCTAAAAAAAAAGGAACAAAAAAAAACATCATATGGGAAGCGGACTTGGCCCAGTGGTTAGGGCGTCCATCTACCACATGGGAGGTCCGCGGTTCAAACCCCGGGCTTCCTTGACCCGTGTGGAGCTGGCCCATGCACAGTGCTGATGCGCGCAAGGAGTGCCGTGCCGCACAGGGGTGTCCCCCGCGTAGGGGAGCCCCACACACAAGGAGTGCGCCCCATAAGGAGAGCCG
Organism: Dasypus novemcinctus; assembly: GCF_030445035.2. Classification (NCBI taxonomy): domain Eukaryota; kingdom Metazoa; phylum Chordata; class Mammalia; order Cingulata; family Dasypodidae; genus Dasypus; species Dasypus novemcinctus. The sequence continues at coordinate 45,041,952 of NC_080675.1, forward strand.
CCCAGCGCGAAAGAAAGTGCAGCCTGCCCAGGAATGGCGCCACACACACGGAGAGCTGACACAAGAAGATGATGCAACAAAAAGAGACACAGATTCCCGTGCCACTGACAACAACAGAAGTGGACAAAGAACACTCAGCAAATAGACACAGAGAACAGACAACTGGGGAGGGGGGGAAGGGGAGAGAAATAAAAAAATAAATAAATCTTAAAAAAAAAAAAAACTCCCTAAATGGAATTACTCCATAACTCCCTAAATGGAATTAGCCCAGACATAAGGAACTAAGGGAAAACAAGACTGAAGACCCACAAGATTGCAAGACCAGAAAGTTACTTGATCTAATAACAAAAATGACAAGGTAGTTAGTCACCTACAGATATCATCCTAGAAATAAGCTACCATGATATCTATAATGTGAACACACTGCTCATGTAATTAAGGTGCCCCAAAAACTCACCTGGGAGCTTGGTTGGTATGAGCCAGTGCTCCTGACCTCATTGATCACCATATCTCTAATCTCTTCCTTCAGGACCTGAACCTGACATTTGAGGGCCATACTAGACAAACAGATCTTAACATACATTAGATCAGGGGTCTCTTTTAGAGTTTGATGAAAGCCATGGGCCCTTTCTCCAGAAATAGTCTTATACATGCAAAAAGCTGTACACATTGTAAACTTTCTGGCATCCATGGTCCATTCCTATCTCACAGATTTGGCTACAGGGATATTCATCACAGTATTACTAATATTAGTAAAAAAAAATTAGAAATTATCTAAATGTCTAATAATAGAATTAATAAAGTACAAAATGTAGAAGAGTTTCCAGCAGCCTGCCCCCTCCTGTTGGCAGAATGAGATGCTTCAGGGCTCCATCTTTGAACAGAATCTTTGAACAACCAAAAAGAACTGGCAGAAACATCTTTCTTAACTTCCAAAAAATAGTTAAAGGATGGCAGTGATAACAGGGCAAGAGCCAAATCAAGAAAGATGCTTCTTAAAAGCAGTAAGATCTCCTGCTCTTCACTGGCTAAATGCTGACACAGCCCATGTATTCAATGAGGACCCCTGGTCCCAGTTCCAGAGGGACCACATGCTGGGTGCATGTATGTCTGGTCCCCTCTGGGATGACCTGTGGGACTTGCCATCCCAAGATTTGCTGTGCATGTAGAAGGCAGTTCAGATAGTTCTACTACAGAATTCTGTGGGAGAGCAGTCAAGTCTTGCTGCCTGAGGCAAAGGGCTGCTGCCCTGTAGGACATAGAGAGCAGTGCCCTCTATGGGACCACCCTATTCTGGAAAATTGGGGAATTCTTAAGGCCACACAAGCATGCCCCAGACAAGATATATGCTCAGAAAGCATCAGGGAGTGCCCTACACTTTTCCCTGGAGCCATTCTCCAAGTTCATTTTATCAGTAAGCCCTGAAGGAGAGAACTTGGACAGGTCAAACTGAAAAGACTGGGAAAGGTGTGTGGGTTTTTTGGTTTTCTCCTTCTCCTTCTCCTTCTCCCTCTTCTTTTCCCTCTCCTTCTCCTCCTCCTCCTCCTTCTTCCTCTTCTTCTTCCTCTTCCTCCTCTTCCTCCTCCTTCTTCCTCTTCTTCTTCTTCTCATTAGCTCCTCAGTCATAATATTAGCTGGATAATTGCTTAAGGAACAGACTCCTAAGAGCCTAAATTTCAGTGATAAAACATTAACATATCAAAATGTCCAGATTCCAACAAAAGTTTATAAAACATACAAAGAAACAGGAAGTGATGGCCCAGGCAAAGGAGGAGATTAAAACATTAGAAACCATCAATAATGAGGACCAGACCTGGGATATATCAAAGGCTTTTTAATTTGGCTCAACTGATAGAGCGTCCACCTACTATATGGAAGGCCCAGGGTTCAAACCAGGCCTCCTGGCTTGTGTGGTGAGCTGGCCCACATGCAGTGCTGATGTGCACAAGGAGTGCCAAGCCATGCAGGGGTGTCCCCTGCATAGGGGAGCCCCATGCACAAGGAGTGTGCCCTGTAAGGAGAACTGCCCCATACAAAAAAAGTGCAGCCTGCCCAGGAGTGATGCCACACACATGGAGAGCTGATGCAGCAAGATGACACAACAAAAAGAGACATAGATTCCTGGTGCCACTGACAAGAATGCAAATGGACACAGAAGAACCCACAGTGAATGGACACAGAGAGCAGACAATGGTGGGGGGAGTGGGGAGAAATAAATAAAAAATAAATCTAAAAAAAGAAAGACTTTAAAAAAATGGTCCTATAAGGGACATAACTTCCAGGGATGAGCCTCCCTGATACCAAGGGATTATTACCAAGTGCCAACTAGCAATACATCTGGGAAAAACCTTGACCAAAAGTGGGAAAGGGTAAATCCAAAAAGTTTTTGTGGCTAAGAGACTTTAAAGTGAGTTGGGAGATCACTCCAGAGGTTACACTTATGCAAGTCTTAGCAGGAGCTCATTGACTGCCACAGCAAATAGTGCCTCAAATACTGGAGTTCCAGAGGGCTATAGAGACATCCAGAAACTATAAGGAAAGCAGACAGTTCAGGAATTTGGTACCCTGTCAGTGGGCCTTACTTGGGAATTTATGCTCCCCAGTGTAACATAGTTAGACTCATCTATAGGTTCTCTACACCTGGCTCTTCTGCCCCTTTTACGTGAACCTATAATTAGCACTATAGTTGATAAATAAATGTCCCAGAGACTTAAACCTTTGATCTGTCCATGTGCCAGTTGAGCCCTGAATTTCAGCAGAGTTGCAACACCTACTCTCCATTTCATTAGACTCACCAATGGACTGAAGTAAACTTATTATTATTCTACTATAGACTTATTATTATTCTAGCAATGGAAGAGCTCTTATTATTGATATAAAGGCAGTGGCCACCAGAGGTTCTGAGGGATGGGAGAGGGAAGAATAAGTGTAATATGGGGTCATTTTCAGGACTTTCAAGTTGTCCTGCTTGACATTGCAGTAATGGATAAAAGCCACTGTATATTTTGTCATAACGTACAAAATTGTGAGGGACAGAGCATAAACTTTAATGTAAACTGTAATCCATAGTAGCAATGCTTCAATATGGGTTCATCAATTGTAACAAATATATCACACTAATGAGGGATGTTGTCAGTGTGGGAAAGTGTGGGAGGGGGAGGGAGTGGAGCATATGAGAATCCTTTATATTTTTTATGTAACATTTGTGTAATCTAAAGCTTCTTTAAAAATAAAAAAAAATTAATTAAAAAAATGGTCCTACTGTGCTTAACAGGACAAATATGAGAACATTTTATATATGGTGTTAATAATTGGGTGGGGTAGTAGGAAAATACTCCAAATGTAAGATATGAGCTATACTTAGTAGTAATATTTTGATGATGCTCTTTCATAGTTTGTAACAAATGTTTCACAACAAGGCAAGGAATTGGTGGTGGTGGTAGTGTAAATGAGATGTACGGGAGCCTTGTAAGAATACATGTATATTTTATAAATTCACAAATTTTACTATACATTTATTGTTTATGTATGTTCATGTATGAATAATATATTTCAATAAAATTTTATTTTTAAAAAATGGTCCTAATGCTAAAAAAGCTAAAGGAAACCATGGACAAAGAACTAAAGGAAATTAGGAAAATGATAGATGAACACAAAGAGAATATCAATAGAGATAGAGAAATTATGAAAAGGAACCAAACAAGGCTGAAGACCACAGTAATTAAAAATTCTTTAGAGAGATTGAACAGTAGATTGAAGCTAGCAGAAGAATCAATGAACTTGAAGATAAGACAACTGAAATCATTCAGTCTTAGGAACAGAAAAAAGAAAGAAAAGTGAAGAGAGCGTGAGGAAACTAGAATACTAACAAGCATACCAATATATGCATTGTGGAAGTTTCAGAAGAAGAAGAAATGGAGAAAGAGATAGAGAAAATATTCAAGGAAACAATGACTGAAAACTGCCCAAATGTAAGGAAAGTTATGCATATACACATCCAAGATGTTCAACAAACTCCAAACGATAAGGCCAAATAGACCCATGACACAGCATATTATAAAGTACAAAATATGCATATAATAATATACTATGCTCTATTAAAATATTTTTTAAAATACTTTTGGGCATAAGAGCTAACATTTATATACAACATCCTGTGACAGACATTGTTCTAAATACTTTAAATATATACATTTATGTGATTCTCACCACAACCCTATAATGTATGTTTTACTTTACCCCTATTTTACAGATGAGGAAATTGAGGCAGAGAGGTTAAGTACCTTGCCCAAGATTAAATAATCTGGGTTTGTAACTTAAAAAAAAAAAAAAAGTAGGATAAAATATCCCTTCCTGTAGTGGTTCTAATATATGTCCACAAGTTCTTTGATTCACCTCCTTTCAAGAGTTGGAGGTTAATTTCCTTTCCCTTAGATGTGGACTTGACTTAATGACTTGCCTAGTGACTAATAGAATGTGGCTCAAGGGACAGTGTGTAACTTCCAAGACTAGGTCATCAAAGGCATTGCAGCTTCTTGTTCTCTCTCTCAGATCACTCACTCTGGGAGAAGCTAGCTACCATGTTTTGAAGACATTCAAGCAGTCCTGGGAGAGGCCACATGGTGAGGACCTGAGGCTTCCTACCAATAGCCATGTGAGTGAGCCATCTTGGAATCAGATCCTGCAGTCCCAGGCAAACCTTCATTCAGAGGATTACAACCTCATGAGAGACCCTAAACCAGAGCCATCCCATTAAGCTGCTACTGAATTCCTGACCCTTAGAAACTTTAAGATAATATTTGTTGTCTTAAGCCACAAGGTTTTGGAGTAAGTGATTGTGCTGCAATAGAACTAAGAAAGCCCCAAAATGTTAACAGTGAGATTATGGTATGGGTGATTTTCATTTTTAACTTTTTGTCTTATCAGTATTTTCAAATTTTCCTTCAAGAAATCCTTGCATATCTAAGCAAGCATATGTAAAATAGCATATTAAAAAGACTAGAAAGGAATAAACATAAGAAGTACCACTATCCTGGGTTATGGACACCCTAACAAGCACAACCACTTTGTGAGATATTTAACCTGAAACATCTGAATCAGCCTTTAAAATAAGTGTTTTATTAACACTGCTGGAAATTAATCTGTGAATGGAGACATTGTGCCTCTGATTGGGAGATGGCTGAACTTGGCAGGTCAGCTTGGACTTCTTGGGGTGTGGTGGAGTAGAAAGAGCCCTGGATTAATGCCCAAGAGAACTAAGATCTTATCTTGGTTTTGTATGTAGCCCCAGCCAAGTCACAAGTTCAGTGACTTAGTGTTCTCATCTGTCAAATGAGCATTACTTCTGTAGAATTCGTTAAATTAGAGATTGCCAAATATTTATATAGAACAAATAAATTACATACATACAATATAAAGCAAACAACATACAACATAAAAACATTATTTCCTTACAACAATGATTCCTGCAATGGACTGTTTTATGAATGCAGTATCACAGAATAATAATTTTGATTTTTAAAAAATTTTTAGTGTTGAAGGAATTTAAAGTAAATTATAGACATCATATATTACCCCCAAGTTCCCTCTTCAAAAAGTAAGAAAATTTTCCCACATAATGCCAATGGATATTTTGGCCAGGTTGTAAGCAAATCCAGCCAATCAGAATTCAGAAATAATCACATTCTCCTCATATGTATCTTGGACAACCTGCATTATCAGAATCCTGTAATTAAAGGAGTAGAGGTTGATTGACCTGTTGTAAATGAGACTGATGGATCAAAATGGAGAAATGCCTACACTTAGCAACTTAAAATAGGTTTTGCCTACCTACTAATGAGAGGGAATGCAGCAGGAATAGGTAACACAGAAAACCGAAGTGAGCCAGAAAGAGACTTCCAGTCCCTGCCAAGTTGGCGGACCAGCAGGAGACTGCTGGCTCCATTCCCCAAATCCATCCTGGAGAAACTATAAAGGGAAACAGGGATTCCAGGAATCAACAACTACAACAACAATAGCAACAAGGCATAAGGAAGCCCTGGGGAGATGGCTTAGAAGGGGGGCCTGGCCTTCAGCACTTTCCCAGTATGCAATACCAGAACCTTCCGTGTTCCCAGGGAATATGCATCCCCAAACTAGGGCACTGTTATGCCCTCGAAGAGAACAGCCAACCACACAGACACACATGCTATCCAAAGAGAAGAATTAGGACAGACAGATCAAGACTCTGAAACAAGTCTCATAAATATAATTAAAGAGATACTAGAAATTAAGTAGAACAAGTAGAAAGACTAGGTATGGAAGCTATAATATTGAATAAAGGACACAGGTCCAGGTTAGAATAGGAGCAAGACCAATGGACAAAACCACTGGTAGAGAAAAGAAGGTGGAACTGGACAGGCTGTTGCTGGAGCTGTACTCACCACCCCTCCATCTTCCCCTACCCCCTAGTTTGGGGTTTCGCTTTGAGAGTTTTTTTCATAAACAGAGTTATTAGAAAAGCTGGAATGTCCTGTCTCTTACATACCTGCTCAGCTGTGCTGCTGATTCTAGACCTGAAACTTAGAAGCAACCCTTCCCTCGGGGGCTCTACAGGCAGGACCCATTCCATGGGTTGTGGGTCACAGAACAAAACACCAATGGAAGGCTCCTTGTTTGAAAATTATTAAGGATTTCAAGATGGCAACAGCAGAGCATTAAACGAAGCATGGGTCCTTGCTGTGCAGGTCACATGTCCCTGGAGCCCACCCTACCTACTGCAATTTGGGGCTTTCTGACCCCACCCCCATCTCCTCTCTACCCCCTGGCATTGGGGATGCATGGAATTCCATGTTTGGTTTTTTAATAGGTTCTTTTCAGCCCTGCTGCCACCCACGGAGAGTTGTCAAAATCCATTCCTATGCCATTTCTCCGTGTAATATTCAGGCCAAAACTTCACCTGAAGTTCTCTTTCCTCTTCTCACCAGCCTCTTCCCATCAGAGGAATAACCTCAGGCATCAGTTTATCTGGCAACTTCTTGGGGCCTTAAATTATCCCCAGGTGGGCATTCAGACCTGCTCGTGTTCCCCTCCCCCAACAACAGGGGGAGGGGTTGTCAGAGGGTGTTTTGGGTGGCAGGTGATAGGTAATTCAGAGTCATCAGACCCTCCGTTGAAAACCTAAGTGTTCTAAGACTTTGAAGCCTATTAGAGGGGGTTCTGATCTGGACAATGGGGAGGATTTTTAGGGAGCAATACTAACATGGCAGACGACTGCTGCCTGGAAAGGATGCAGGCTCTTTCCCCTGGTCCCCCACCCCAGCTCTACTCGCCACCCTTCTCTGCCCTGTTCCACACTCCAGGTGGCTGACCCGGATGGACAGCATCATGGGGCTTCCTTACCCTCAAGCTTCCCAACTGGGAAGCATCATCAGGAGGCCAGCAAGGCCACAGGCTGGCTCTGCCTCTACCTAGGGAAGATCACAGCTCCTGTCAGGTGGCCCAACTCTGCAGGTTCTGGTAACTTATTAGGCCAGGGGTTCTTAACCAGGGGTCCACAGGCCCCCACGGGGTCCATGGAAAGACTTCATGGGGTCCATGAGCTTGAATTGAATCAAACTCAGCTTTATTAGATTTCCAACTGAATATACGCATTGCCTTGTCAAATACCACACCGCTGTTAAATGCTCTTCAAGAGGAACTACAGTATGCACATTGACATGTCTTTAAAAAATAAAATTTAACTTTAAGTTTCCTATATTTTGATGTATTGGATTATTATTTCATGTGTTAAGAAAGAAGCACATATGTATAGTATTATATCATTTTTTTAGTAACTGTATTTCAATATACGTAACTGATTTCTTTGTAATTGTATGCATTTAAAGACATTATTCTTGTGGGGACGTGTTGGTGTGGGTGTGATATATTTATAAAATAATACACAGTATAGTGTGAACTTAGTATGATTTTTATTCTGATGTAGCATGTTCTGAATGCAGTGGATAACTGCCTGCAAAAAGGTCGATAAGATTGGCAGAGATGGTTTTATGATGCCTTGGGAAAACTCAAATTTCTAAATGTTTGCTGAAAATGACTGTTTGAACAGAATTTGAACCATGTTAGTTTATCAGGTATTGAAATTATGGGAAAGTTGTAAAACGTAATTTTAAATAATCCTAAAATTTAATCTAACGACATGCAGAAGTTAAATGTCACAAAACTATCCGCCGCTACATTCTGAGAAGGGGTCTGTGTTTTTTACCTGACTGGCAAAGGGGTCCGTGGAACAAAAAAGTTAAGAACCCCTGTGTGAGGTCTTTCACCTCCATCGGTGATAACGGCCCCCTGTTGTCGCTAATCCCAAGAAGCTGCGCCAGCCTTGTTGGTTCCCTTTCACTGGGCCCACACCTTCATAAGCAGTCCCTTTGTTATAGTCTCCAAATCATCCCATTTTTTTTCCTGTTGGAATACTGACTGATACCAGTGGAAACCCTTTAGAGCCAGAGATATGAGAATCCAAATCTTGGCTTTACCATTCACTAGCTGTGTGATCTTGGAAAGGTAAATCTCTCTGAGCCTCCCCTTCTCCAGCTGTAAAGTGAAGATAATGTCACGTACCTAAAAGGGCTCATGGGAGGATGAAATGAAAGAGCAAATGTGAAGTACCCAGCATACGGTGTGTGCTCAACAAGCACTAATTCCCTTTCTGGGAAAACCTGGTCTTTGGCCTCTCTCCCAGCCTCCTTCGGCTCGTCCGGTTCTGCTGCGCCTGACCACTTGGAGCCCCCTCCCCTGGCACTCCACCCCTGGCCTGGTCAACCCTCATAAGCTGGATCTACCTCTTGCCACCTAAGCAGCCCCATAAACACCTCCACAGATCCCACTTAAAACCAGTACATCCAACTGTCCCATTATTTTAGCAGTCTTTCTGCCCCAAGAAGTGGGTGAAAACATTTATCTGACAAGCTCATCTTGTCCCTTTAATCATTCACACGTTACTGCGCCAGGTAAGAAACTTGACCAATTCATTTAAAATTTCCGTCTTCCTGAAGAGTGAGGCTGAGAAGGGATGCTTAGGCCATGTGGCTAGGAATTTTCCCACGGGCTGGCTTTTTTCAGCTTCTGAAGTCCTACCGGATAGTCATCAGAGTGCTGGGAGGCAGCGCAGCGTAGCGCCAAGCTTGAGAGTATGGCCCCTGGTGACCGTCTGCCAGGGTTTAAATGCTCGCACCCACATGCATCAGCTGTGTGACGTGGGCAAAGAACTAAGTCTTCCTGGTCCTTAATACCCTCACCTAAAATATCAGGGTAATCTTGAGAACTTCATAGGATCAAGGTCACCACTAATCACATAAAAATAATCCATGTGAAGACCACAGCACAGTGCATAAGACCTCAAGACCTAATTCACACTCAATAAATTCCAGCTATTATTTTATTTCTACTCCACTCTAGCATATATAGGAGGGCCACGGGGGCACAGTGGAGGCAGGGTTTATAGGCAGACATTTTTACACACGGGTTTTGTTGTTCGTTTGTTTTTTAAAAAAGTTATTCTAGTAACATGTTACATAAAATTAGTCATTCAAACCATTAAGTGTAGAATTCACTGGCATTTCATTACATTTGCAATATTGTGCTATCATCACCACCATTCATCATCAAAACTCTTTCATCACCCTAAACAGACACTCTGTACCCATTAAGCAGTAATACCCCTTTCACCCTTTCCCTAGCTCTGGTAACGCTAACCTACTCTCTGCTCTATAAATTTGATTATTCTTGATATTTCATATTATATTGTGTGTTTTTTATTGTGATAACATATACATACCATAAAATTTGCCATTTTAACCATTTTTAAATATATAATTCAGTGGCATTACTTTTATAATGTTGTGCAGCCCTCACCATCTTCCATTACTAACACTTTTTTATCACCAAAACAGAAACCCTACCCACTAAGCAACAACAGCCCATTCTCCCCAGCTCCCAGTCCCTGGTAACCCCAAATCTACTCTCTGTCCCTATGAATTTGCTAATTCTAGATACTTCATATCACAGTGTGTTTAAAACAGGGTTCTTTCTTAATATACAAATTATGACTATTCATTGTGTAAAGTTTGGAAACAATAGAAATGTATAAAGAAATGTATTTTTAAAAAGTCACTTTAATTTTTTTGGCAACTTTCCTTCCAGATAGATAGACATTTATTTTCTTTCATGTGTATTTGTATTTACAGTTGGATAGTTTTATATGTCAAGAATTTTCATACAGATTTATCACTAGCATCACCATTTCCCCATGTCACTGGTCTTCTAAAACATAATTTTAAACAGTTTTAATTGCATATACATCTCTAAAACCGTGCACTACTTAAAATAACATACAAAGATGTAAATGCCACATTTCTCCACTCTCATATTTCAGGACATAATTTATTTAAGCTCTTCCCATGCCTCTTTGACACTAGTGTCTTTGTCCTCCCACCATGCTCTAGAGTACATTCCTTTCCCTTCTGTCTGAATTGTTACAGCACTTTTTGAATCCATGTGCTGTCACTGGAAATTCTATCCTAGATCACAAGTAGGACAGATAGTTCTACCTAGTTCAGTTCTTCTTTTAGATAAAGTAGTAGATAATAGAAGGTTGTTTTTTCTCATCTGCCATGTGAGCTCTACAGGATATCCATTTACTTTTTCTCTTTATGTTAGATTTTAAATAAGTATTACATGGGCATGGTACAATAATCAAAGTGAAAATATGATTTTTAGTCAATCCATCATATTCCTTCTTAAGATAGAATATACTTTATCTGTTCCCTATCAATGTACAGGCATTCCAGACCTACTATAATGCAGGTATCACAAGAAAGCAAGTCACATTTATTTTTTTGTTTCTCGGTACACATAAAAGTTATGTTTACACTATACTGTGGTCTATTAAGTGTGCAATAGCATCATGTCAAAAAAAAATATGCATACCTTAATTTAAAAATATTTTATTGCTAAAAAATGCTAACTATCATCGGAGTCTTCAGCGGGTCATCATCTTTTTGCTGGTGAAGGATCTTGCCTTGACAATCATGACTGCTGACTGATCAGGGTGGTGGTTGCTGAAGTTTGGGGTGCCTGTGGCAATTTCTTAAAATAAGGCAACAGTGAATTCTGCCACATCGATTGACTTTTTCTTTCACAGAAGATTTCTCTGTAGCATGTATGGTAGTTTGATATTATTTATGAATTCCAAAAAGAGATATTGATTATGTTTGTGAACTGGTCTGTTCCTCTGGGCATGATACCCTTTTGATTGTATTAAATTCAGAGGTTTCACTTTTACTTTATTAAATCAAGATTAGGGCTTTGATTCAACCACGTCATTAGGGAGTGAAGGGTTGAGTCCATACTCCCTTGGTGGGCTGATAAAACAAACTCTCACAGAGAAATAGACACTCAGAGAAGATACACAGAGGAAGAGAGACAGCTCCATAGACTGGCAGAGGCCCCGGGAAAAGAGATGAGCAATTCTCCTGATAGTTTACAGCTGACCTTGTAAAGAGAACAGAGCAACTGAGGCTGGAAAAGAACGAGCCCCAGAGAGAGAAATAAGCCTTAGGCCAGCCTACACCTGAGATCGAAAGAAGCTAAACCCAGAGCCTTAAGAGGGAAGAGAAAGGCTGAACCCTCACAGACATCACCCGCCATCTTGCTTTAACATGTGGCAATGGACTTTGGGTGAGGAAGTACCTTTTATGGTACCTTGAATTAGACTCTTTAGGGCCTTGTAACTATAAGCTTTTACCCTAAATAAATATCCTCTATAAAAGCCAACAGATTTCTGGCACTTTGCATCAGCACCCCTTAGGCTAACTAAGCAATCGATGCTGCTTGATAGCATTTTATCCACTGTAGAACTTTCAAAATTGGAGTCAATCCTCTCAAACTCTGCACTGCTTTATCAACTAAATTTATGCAATATTCTAAATCCTTGGTTATCATTTCAACAGTGTTCACAGCATCTTTACCAGGAGTAGATTCCATCCCAATAAACCATTTTCTTTGTTAATCCATAAGAAGCAGCTCCTCCTCATCCATTAAACTTTTATCCTGATATTACAGCAATTTGGTCACATCTTCAGGCTTCACTTCTAATTCTAGTTCTCTTGCTGTTTCTACCATCTGCAGTTACTGCCTCCACTGAAGTCTTGAATGTCTCAGAATCAGGTATGAGAGTAGGAATAAATTTCTTCCAAATTCCTTTTAATGTAGATATTTTGACCTCCTCCCATGAATCACAAATGTCCTTAATGGCTTCTAGAATGGCAAATCCCTTCCAGGAGGTTTTCAATTTACATTGCCCAAATCCATCAGAGGAATCACTGTCTGTGGCAACTATAGCTTATGAAATGTACTTCTTAAATAATGATTTGAAAGTCAAAATGAGTTCTAAATCCATGGGCTGCAGAATAGATGTTGTGTTAGCAGGCATGTAAACCACATTCATCTCATGGTACACCTCCATCAGAGCTCTTGGGTAACCAGGTGCATTGTCAATGTGCAGTACTATTGTGAAAGGAATCTTATTTTTTGAAAAGTAAGTCTCAACAGTGGGCTTAAAATATTCAATAAACTATGTTGGAAAAAGATGTGCTATCACCCAGGCTTTTTTTCCCCATTTATAGAGCACAGGTAGAGTAGATTTAGAATCATTCTTAAGGGTCCTAGGATTTTTGGAGTGGTAAATTGAATTGTCTTCAATTTAAAGCCATCAGCTGCCTTGTTCCTAACAAGAGAGTCAGCCTGTCCTTTGAAGTTTTGAAGGCAGGCATTGACTTCTCCTCTCTAGCTATGAAAGTCCAAGATGGCGTTTTCTTCCAAAAGAAGGTTGTTTCATCTACATTGAAAACCTTTTGTTTAGTGAAGCCATCTTCCTCGATTATCTTAGGCAAATTCTTCTGGATAACTTTCTGCATCTTCTACATCAGCACTTGCTGCTTCACCTTGCACTTTTATGTGATGGAGTGGCTACTTTACGTAAACCTCATGAACTAACCTCTGCTAGCTTCAAACTTTTCTTCTGCAGCTTCCTCACCTTCCTCTCTCAGCCTTCACAGCATTGAAGAGAGTTAGAGCCTTGCTCTGGATTAGGTTTTGGCTTAAAGGAATGTTGTGGCTGGTTTGATCTTCTATCCAGACCACTAAAATTTTCTCCATATCAGCAATAAGTCTGTTTCACTTTCTTACCTATTGTGTGCTCACTGGAGTGGCACTTTTCATTTCCTTCACAATTTGGTTTAACCACTTGGTGCAAGAGGCATAGTTTTTGGCCTATCTCAGCTTTCGACATGCCTTTCTCACTACGCTTATTCATTTCTAGCTTTTGATTGAAAGTGAGAGACTTGCAACTCTTCCTTTCACTTGAACACCTAGTAGCCTTTGCATGGTTATTAACTGGCCTAATTTCCTTCACTTAGAGAATAGGGAAGTCAGAGGACAGGGAGAGAGAAGGGTGGATGGCAGGTTGGTGAAGCAGTCAGAACAAATACGACATTTATCGATTAGGTTTGCCATCTTTACGGGTGCGGTTCGTGGCATCCCAAAACAGTTACAATAGTAACATCAAAGATCACTGATCACAGAACACCATAATAGATATAATAATAATGAAAAGCCTTGAAATATTGTGAAACTTACAAAATGTGACACAGAGATGCATAGTAAGCACACATATTTGGAAAAATGTCACAGATAGACTTGCTCAACATGGGGTTGCCTCAATTTGTAAAAAACGCAGTATCCGTGAAGCGCAAAATAAAGTGAAACATAATAAAACCAGGTATGCCTGTACATTTAGGTTTTTCCAGTTTTTCACGGGTTCATTTTTTTAACAGCTTGGAGAGGTGAGCTCTATTTTTGACAGTTCTTAGCAGCATCTCTCAATTCTCAGCCTCCCTGAATGGTAACCAAGTTTCTTCTAACCCTTTTAGAGCTAATGCTGTTTGTTGTTTTGTTTTTTGTTTTTGTTTTTTTACTCTAGCTGGTGCTCAGAAGGCTGAAGGACCAGGACCAGGCTTTCCTGGGGGAGCTATTCTTAAACCAGTCCTGCTCGCCCCTTGCTAAGCTCTGGATGCCCTAGAAGCTGCAAACAGCAGGGGTAAAGTCCAAAGTGTACACTTAAAACTCGACAGGGAATGTGGCCATCAGGCATATGTACACACCCGTACCTCCCAGCGATTCTTCAGGCCAGTGCCCCACCCCTTTGCCAGTTCCTCCTCTTACGAATGTCAAGGTCTAAAGGCTCTAGGGAGTCACCAGCTGAAGACAAGTCAGGACTGAAAAAGGAAAGGGAACTGGAACAGCGGTAGCCAGGCTGAGGCCTCTGGCCTAACACTGTGACATCCTGGCTTGGGATGGCCCAAAGACGAATGCGCCCTTGCCCAGGGGCTTTTAAGGGACTCCGACAGTAGGTACTTTGTGGTCTGGGGCTGAAGAGAAAGGAGCAGACCACCTCTCTCCCGAAACTTCTGCCCAATGGCCTTAAACCACTAGCATCTGCCCAATTTGCTTGGAGGAAGTCATCCAAACCTAGTGGAGGAATGAGTTTCCCTTGGTGATTGAGAACTCAGTGTTCCGGTGAAGTTAAAGCCAAGAAGCTAGTGAGGAAGCTGCGTTCTTCTGGGTGGTGTGCTGGTAAATGTTGAACAACAGGCTTGGGGGTGGAGGTGGAGGTGGGGGTGAAGCACATGGGAGGGAAGCCTGGATTTGAAGTGTTTGCCAGTTTCTACGTGTAAATACTCCCACCATGGCCAATTTCAACATGATGTCACTGAATGAAGAGTTGTGAAGAGATGTGCAGTCACGGGCCATTAAACTGTACTTCCAATATACAAGGACAACAGACGTAAATAGCCTCAAGAACATAGGTGTATAAAATATGGATATATAAAAGATAGAGTAAAATAATTAGGATATGGTAAGTTTTAAGTATGTATTACTTTTGTTTTAATATATTTTGTTTAATTATAAGTTTAAATCTTTTTTTTCCCCCCAAGGAGGTACCAGGGATTGAACACAAGACCTTATACATGGGAAGCGGGTGCTCAGCCACTTGAGCTACATCTGCTCCCCTCATTTACTTTTTTTTTTTAAGATTTATTTCTTTCTCTCCCCTTCCCCTCTCTTCCTCCCCCCCATTGTCTGCTCTCTGTGTCCATTCACTGTGTATTCTGTGTCTGCTTGCCTTCTTGTCCTTGCGGCACCAGGAAACTGTGTTGCTTTTTTGGTTGCCTCATCTTGCTGCGTCAGCTCTCCACGTGCGCAGCGCCCCTCCTGGGCGGGCTGCGGCTTTTTCACGCGGGGCGGCTCTCCTTACAGGGCACACTCCTTGCGCGTGGGGCTCCCCTATGCAGGGGCCACTCCTGTGTGGCACGGCACTCCTTGCGCGCATCAGCACTGCGTGTGGGCCAGCTCACCACACTCATTTAGTTTTTAATCATAGCTGTTTAACAACTAGCTCACAAAATTCTTGAAAATTTCACAGTTAGCTTTAGTGAACCAGTATAAGCCAGGTCCAGCACACCATTTTCCTTTGCCCAACCCTGTCACTCTCATGTCTTGGTCCCTCACCTCATAATAGCGTCAGCAGAGCAACCTTGAGCAAAGTAGAAAAAAAAAGTTGAATTTGAATAGCGTTTGGACTGTCCTCATTTCCCCATTTCTCTGGTGACCCAACCCTAGACCCTTCTTTAAAATTTGTTTTAATTATGAAGTATGGGAGATGTGCAAATACAAAAAAGGTATAGACAATCATATAGTGAGCATTTGTGTACTCAGGTTGTACCCAGGTTGAAAAGATAAAATATTACAAATTCATTTGACGCTTCCTGTTTATCTACTTAGTCACATCTCCCAGCCTTCTCCTCAGAACTGACCTCTGTCCTGAATTTAATTTTTATCATTTCCACACACATATCTTTATATTTTTAGTATATATGTGTATATAGACATCATATACATATATCCATTTATATATTAATACATATATATTTGTGTATATACATGTGTTTATGTGTATTAGTATATAGTATTGTTTCCAGTCCCTTTAAGAGAGAGCAAAAACACAGGGAATTCAAACTCCAACCGCCTTGACTAAAAAAATATCTCTTTAATGAATTTTTTTTAACGGGACTGATTCTGAAGAAAGGACCTCACCCAGCAGGCTTGGAGATGAAACTGGCCCCTTTATTTCTATCCTAAAGATAATTTAGAGGGGAAGGGTGAACGGCTGCCCATTCAGGACTGAAATTAATGCTAATGAGAGAAGGAGAGTCTCTTTTGAAGATTTTCATACGATGGCCAGCCTGTTTCCTTGTGAATGCCGTCAGTGGCAGACCAGAGATGTCACTAAAGATTCCATCTTCTGGCTTTTCATTGTCATTCTCTACCAAAGCCACTGTGAAGACATCTTATTCATTGAATTCTTTGCTAACAGTAATTTCTGTCCCAGAGTTAATAGTTTGTATAGTATTTCTATTTTATCCCTTTTTAAAAATGACAAATATTGACAAACATCAAGGCAGGGAGATATTATTCACAAAGAGTGTTGTAAGTTAAAAGTCACAAGATGGAGATTTGTGATTCTTTATCGAACTTGATTATAAAAGTTTTTATTGACCACTGTCAGAATCGTGAACTGGGGAGAGACTTCAGATTTATAACTTGGCCCTAAATGGGCAACAGCAGATGTAAAATCCTGGAATTTAATATCAGCTTTGAAAAATGTTAAATTGAAAATTCGAGCCGTTTTCACTTTATAAACTGGCACATTGTAGAATGCAAAGGCTATATTGATTTCTGACAGGAGAGGCTGTCTCTAAGATGGATTTGAGTCTTTTCATGTTCTATTTCATCCTAAAGGCCATTTTAAGCTGTATACTCTTCATTTCCATTTAGCACGTGTAGCTTAATTGGAGAAAAAAAGAAACAGCTTTACAGAGAAGGACCTCTTCCCACGAGCCTGTTGGGGTCACTGCAGGAGTGGGGAACGAACTAAAGAAACCACTAAGTGACATGAAGCTCATAATGTTTTGCTTTGTTTTTGTTTTTTCCCAAGCCTTCCAGTTCAGAACCAATTCAAAGTCCTTTCTTTGGGCTATTTTTTTGTAATGGTGTGCCAAAAGGAAAACTGTCCTCTGTGTCAACTCCTCAATTTTTTTCATCCACCGTCCCTGCCTGCACAGCCCTCCTCACCCCCTCTGTCGGCCTGTATCTTCTGCCTTTCTGGGAATGCAGGACTCTCAGTGAGGGCTTGGCCCGATGGGCAGGGAAGGTCCAGGTCTAGGGAATATATTTTGCAGGGCAGAATCACACTGTGGCATCCATTTTTGCATGTCATAGAACAGATTACCAGGGTAGCTTTTTTTTTTTTAAGATTTATTTTTTATTTCTCTCCCCTTCCCTGCCCCCCCCACCCAGTTGTCTGCTCTCTATATCCATTTGCTGTATGTTCTTCTGTGCCTGTGTCCGCTTGTATTCTTGTCAGTGGCACTCAGAATTTGTGTCTCTTTTTGTCGCGTCATCTTGCTGCATCAGCTCTCCGTGTACACGGTGCCACTCCTGGGCAGGTGTACTTTTTCTCACACTGGGCAGCTCTCCTTGTGGTACACACTTGTTGGTACACACTTGTTGTGGTACACACTGCATGGGGCTCCCCTACGCAGGGGACACCCTCGCATAGCACAGCACGCCTTGCGTGTATCAGCACTGCACATGGGCCAGCTCATCACATGGGTCAGGAGGTCCTGGGTTTGAACCCTGGACCTCCCATGTGGTAGGTGGATGCTTTATTCATTGAGCCAAATCCACTTCCCCAGGGTAGCTTTTATGCTCACAGTTCTAGGCCATTGGTGTGTGTGTAGAGACCCAAAATTTATTGGCAAAATACCATCCAAAGCAGGCCTTAATGTAGCGTCTATCTGCTGTCATCCAAGGATGTCTGAAAGGAGCTCAACACCAAAAACATTCTCCTATCACTGCTGTAACAAATTAACACAAATTCAGTGGCTTAAAACAATACAGATTTGTTCTCTTACAGTTCTGGAGGTCAGAAGTCTGAAAAGGTCTTAGGGGGCTAAAATCAAAGGCTGCATTCCTTCTGGAGATTGTGGGGAGAAACCATTCCCTTTGCTTTTACCAGCTTCTAGAGGCCTCCTGTATTCCTGACCCATGGCCCCTTCTTCCATCTTCAAAGTGCATCACCCCAACTTCTGCTTCCATCATTACCTCTCCTCCCTTTCCTCTGACCCTCCCACCTTCCTCTCACGGGGACCCGTGACCACACTGGGCCCACCTGGATAATCCAGGATAACCTCCCCATCTCAAGATCCTTAACTTAACCACAGCTGGAAAGTCCCTTTTTCTTTATATGATAATAAATTCACAGGTTCCAGGAATTAGTAAAGTGGACACCTTTGGGAGATGATAACTCAGTCTACCACACACACCAGCCTCCACCTCCCCACTGCTAAACTGAAATGTTACCATTTAAGAGACACTACTGTGGATTTTAAGTTACCGGTGTTTAAGAATGCAAACACTCCTGGTAAAGGTGATGCCAAGAGAGTATTCAAGAGTACTGGCCTGTTCTTGAGTTTCCCTCTGCCCTTAACTCTTTTACTAAATAAGGACTCTGAATTAGGTTGGTTTATGGAGGCCCCTGTGAGGTGTCCCTATCTAGACCCTAAAGACTAGGAAACGAGAAAAATAAGATTTTAAGATTACATTAATGAATTCATCACCAAATTGATCAGAGCAGAGATACCAAGAGTCACCTTACAGAGTGAGGAATGACTCCCAGACCAGGAAGACTCCTGTGCGACCTGACTGAAGGAATTGCTCTGGAATGTCTCAAGCAGAAGCAAGGCGGTCAGGCAAGGAAGCATAGGAAAGAGGAGGCACAAGGTTTTCAGGCCCATGTGCCAGGGATTCTCTGTTGGCCCCTCCAGATCCCCTTGCACCTTCTCTACCCTGCTCTGTGCCCTAAGAGGCTGACCTCTACAGACCATCTGAGCAGGGCCCCTGGCTTCCATTTGTGTTCAGCCGGTGGGAAGCCCAGGCAGAAGCAGGGGACAGAAGGAGAGAGAGGCCAGGGTATGTCTTCCCTGGGGTCCCTCCCTGATAGGCTAGGTTTTTGGCAGTGGCTCTATTCCTCTACCAAAGGCAACAGATTCTGTGGAAGTACTCGCCTAATAGCCATAGCTACAGTGGTCACCAGGTCCTGGGACCTGTTTCCTCCTTTGGCTTTTGAGGTGTAAGTTCTCCATAGTTGCTAGACTGGGGGAGCATTATCATCCCTTGTTGGTTTTTCCTAACCATCCCACACCATTGAAAACAATTCCTTCTCTAAACTCTCTGCAATTTCTGCCTCTTTTAGAGTATGCCATTTATTTCCTAACCTGGCCTGGGCTGATCACCAGCCATATCCCGGTGCAACCCAGAAGAAAGGATGACTAGTTTGGTGGGATATGTGTCCAATCATTGTGGCAGGTGTTCCCCCATCATGGAGGTGACGACCCCAGTCTTAGAGGTCAATGCCATTAAACCCTGATGTTCTCTGTCTCATTCCTCCTGCATGATTTCAGGAGCCCTGAACAACCTATTCATCCTTTGACTCCCCACATATCTTCTCACCCCCAAAAGAGAAAGCACTGGTCAGGCTAAAGTTTGCTTAGCTGGTTTATTTCATATTTGCATTAATAAATCGGCTTTTTGTTTTTATTTCTCCCCTTGAATTTTGTTGCTATATGTAGGCATCCCTGCATCTGGTCAAACTTGGGTCAAGAGAAGACAGAGTGGGAAGCAGACTTGGCCCAGTGATTAGGGCATCCGTCTACCATATGGGAGTTCCACGGTTCAAACCCCAGGCCTCCTTGACCCATGTGGAGCTGGCCGACGTGCAGTGCTGATGCGTGCAAGAGTGCCGTGCCACGCAGGGGTGTCCCCCACGTAGGGAAGCCCCATGCACAAGGAGTGCGCCCCAGAAGGAGAGCCGCCCAGTGCGAAAGAAAGTGCAGCCTGCCCAGGAATGGTGCCGCATACACGGAGAGCTGACACAGCAAGATGACGCAACAAAAAGAAACACAGATTCCCGTGCCACTGACAAAAACAGAAGTGGACAAAAAAAAAAGAACACGCAGCAAATGGACACAGAGAACAGACAACTGGGGCAGGCAAGGGAGAGAAATAAATAAATCTTTTAAAAAAAGATAAGACAGAGTATCTGGGAAGAAGATAGGCAGGCTGGAGTGGATCAGATGCTGGACCACAGTGAACTCCCCAAGGTAAATGCTATCACCTTGCAACGCCTCCTGGCAGCCAGACCCTCTGGCATCTCCTGTAATAACTCTCAGCACACACTTGCTTTCAGACTTCTACAGCCTTTAATACTCTCCACTGGGCTAATATTTTATGATCATCCCACAGGTCCTTATCAGCTAACACCTTGCAGGGATTATGGCAGCTTGCTCTCAGCAGGATCACATGGAAATGGGACATGGCTCAATGCCTGGAGAGGGAGGGAAGAGAAGGAGAGAGGTCGGGTAAATTTGAGGAAGGAGGAGGCTGAACAATCTAAGTGTAGGTCAGCTTGACCTGCTTCACCTTTTGCAGCAGATCCCTGGAGCTCTCAGTCCCTGCTGTCCCCTCTGTGGGTCTGAGTTCCAGTCTTGACTCTGCCACTAACTACCTATGTGACCCTTATCTCCTCCAGTTGTTTCTTCAACTGCAAAGGAAGCTAAAAATCTACAAGTCTATTGTAGGCATATTAATCATATTATATTCAAGTATTTATATTCAAGTACTTTTTGAACACATGTATATCCTAGAGACATTCAGTTGGGAACTATAGATTCTGTTTGGAGTAGTCTCATTAAGCTACATATTCAGGACACAGGAGTTCAAATCAAGTTAGGCTTGAATTTCAGCTCTACTAATTACTGTGTGATGCTGGGCAAGTTATTTAACCTCTCTGAGCCTCATCTTTCAAGCAAGAGTAGGAAAGCAGATTTGTCCCAACAGATAGGGTGTCTGCTACCACATGGGAGGTTCAAACCCTGGGCCTTCTTGACCCGTGTGGAGCTGGCCCATGCGCAGTGCTGATGCGCGCAAGGAGTACCCTGCCACACAGGGGTGTCCCCCACGTAGGGGAGCCCCACTCGCAAGAAGTGCGCCCCATAAGGAGAGCCACCCAGCACAAAAAAAGTGCAGCCTGCACACACAGAGAGCTGACGCAGCATGATAATGCAACAAAACAAGACACAGATTCCAGGTGCCGCTGACAAGAATACAAGCAGACACAGAAGAACCCACAGCAAATGGACACAGAGAGTAGACAACTGGGGGGTGGGGAAGGGGAGAGAAATAAATAAACCTTTAAAAAACAATAAAATAAAGCAAGGGTAATGCCACCTTCCTTGCATAACTGTAAGGATTATATGAGATAATATTCATGTATCTCAGATGTAAGCCAGGATCCCACATCACCTAGTCTCTGTATGAGTTACATTTGAAGAAGACACAGTTCTACAACAAAATGTAATTTTTAAAGTTTTCTAATCTTACTAGTATCACTCAAAGAACATTAAAGGGGATCCAATTTATAATATACACCAGCACTTCTTAAAATATCTTCTCCTCTTCTGTCCACTTCTTTTGCCCCTAGCCATCCACCTACCCACCCACCACTGCTCCAGAATTTCAACTCTAGAAACCCCACAAAACTCTCCCTAACACTAGAGTTGCCAGATTTAACAAAAAAAGGAAACAAACAAAAATTATGTCCAGTTAAATTTGAATTTGAGATACACAACAAATCATATTTTAGTATACATATCTCCTGTTCAATATTTGGGAAGAGCTTTTATCTGGCAACACTTCCCAACACCCAACCCACAGGTTTTTTCTCTGCTTCCCTCCTTCCTCATCCCATGGTTGTTAAGCAGGTCAGCTCGGCTTCTCTTCCTTCATTTTTTAAATTGTCATCCATACTTTGCCCATTACCAGCATTCTCCACAAGGAGAGCCTTGGAGCTGTTCCACCAAGAAGAATGCTTCCCCTCTACTCCTGCCTCTTAAACCCTTTCTCCCTCTCCATTCTCCTGATGCAACATATTGAAAAGCTCAGTAGCCAGGAAAACAAATGCAGAACTTTCTTTAGAGAGCAGAAAAGAGGGAAAAACCAATTGGGCAAAGACTAGATTTTTTTTGGTAGTGAATGAAGTTCTCACACAGAAATAAATGAGATACTTAACACAGGGCATGGTATATAGTAAGCACAGAATAACCGCTTCCTCCTCCTCCTCTACCTCTTCCTCCTCCTCATTATTATTAGACAGACATCCTTTCCCAGGCTTTCACCCCGAATCCAAGGCCTGGCTCTTCGTACAACACTCCAGGGAGAGAAGAGGCCTGCTCACCCCATTCCTCCCACTAGAGGTAGCTGTGGTGGTCCCAAGCCCCCAGGGTCTGGATCCACACCAGCCCACACAGTTGCTTCCCCTCCAGGAACTGTCCCAGCTCCATTTCTGTCCTTCTCCTGCGACGGGCAGCTTGGAAGTCCCAGGCAATCACGGCATCCCTCTGTTTACGGCATCACGTGACCTGCTCTCTTTACCGCCAGGAAGTTCAAGTTTCCCAAAGGCCCCGCAGTGAGCCAGGTGGCTCCTTCCAGGACTACGGCCTCGGTGTTCTTTAGGAGATGCTGCAGCCCCAGTGCTGCCGAATGCAGTAAGCGCCCTCCATCCCGGGGACACCACGGGGAGTTAAATTCCCATTACAAAAACAAAGCCCACTGAACTGGAAGAGATGTCGGTGCTGAGCACCAGCAAGAGCCTCACCTCGTTCCCAAAGGGCTGCCGGGTCCATTAGAGCTGTTCACAGCTGATTGCTCACCTGTTCTTCATTTTCCACTTCGCTCAGTGCACTAAATAATGTCCTGGAGAGAAGGGCCCAGCAGAACAAACCAAGAAAATTGAACATTTCTCCCTCAGTCCTCTCTGAGGCAGGCCCTCTAGGCTGATGCAGCTTCATTTCTTTCCCTTTTTTCTACTTCTAAGAATGAGAATCTAATCTGGGACAGATCAGACCCAGGGCTTTAAACAAAATGGCACAACATTCATTTTCCCTTATTACTACCAAGAGATTTCTCTACAGTTCTTTATTCCTATAGCATTACTATTTCCCAAAAAGCATCAGATAAGAAAAAGCAAAAGACTTAAAAAAAAATATCTGAGTAGCATAGGGACACTTGCTAGTTTCAATTTATTTCAACAAACGTGCTGTGAGGGACCAGCCCACTTCAGGTGAAACACGGTAGGAGAAAGCCCGTCCCTGCCCTTCTGAGTCTCACAGTTTTGCACAAAAGCAGGCAGACTCTGCCTCTAGGGATGAGTCGTGGGCTCTGTGGAAACAGGGCGGGGAGAAGACTGGATTTAAGACTTCACCAAGGGCTCTGCTTTGGAATTTATGCTTCCCAGAATAACAGAGTTGGACTCAGTTGTGTTTCTCTACACATGGCTCTTCTGCCCCTTCTATTTGAACTGATATTTAGTACTAGAGTCGATAGGTTTATGTCCAAGAGACAAATCTTTGGACTTTCCATGTGCCAGTCAGGCCCTGAATCTCAACAGAGTTGCAGCACCTACTCTCCAGTTCACAGGAATCACCCAGGAAAAAAAACAAATTGTTCGGGGGTTTAAATGAGTGCACATAAAGCACTTGCCAGTGCCTACGCCTCATAAGCTCTCGGTGTGCATCAGCATCCCCTGTGGCTTAGTCGTGTTATAGTATCACGCATTTTGGCACCTAATAATAATACTGGCTTAATGTAATACAGGCATAATGATTTCACATGTGTCTGCTTTATTGCATCTATAACAACATAAGCTTCTTGAGGGCATGACAGTGTTAGGCATAGCATAAGTATTCAACAAAAAGCAGTTGGATTTGGGTTGAAGGAGAATGTGGAATTTTTCTGCAAAGCCACTGAGGTATCCATTTTAGGCAAGAGAGAAGGGGCCAGAAAAAAATCCATGGCTGAAATGCCGAATGCACATGTTTGCTCAGCAAATAGGGCAGAGGAAAAGATAAAGCGAATTCCAATTGGGCTGTGACAGCCTCCTGTGACGGATAGCCTGCAGAGCAGAGGAAAGCACAGCGGAATAAAGCTGGGCATAGAGAGAAACAGATGCAGCCAGGGGGACACTGAGCAGGATGGAAGACAGCAGGCCTGTGTGAGCCTATAAAGGAACCTCATGACAGTCCAGAGAGAGGCAGGGGCTGCCCTTCAGGTGGGCAGTGCTCAGGGAATCCCAGACCATGGCTGCATGGGACCTTAGGAAAAGCTGAATGGCAATCATCAGCACGGAGGGGTGGGGCAGGTGGCCAGTAAGTCCTTAGTCGGCTAAAGGAGGCTTCTTTTGCCTGCCCCAGGAGAGGCCACTGGATGGGGCCGCTGCACTTGCTCTTATCCTAAGGCTAAGAAGCGATGGACTGGGCCACTGGAGAGAAACCTGCCTGATAGGGAGAGATTGGAAATTGTTTCTTTCCCTTAGAAAGCCCTACAGGTTCCTGGCAGAGAGGAGATGCTCAATAAATATTTGCCAATGATTGAGTTCTGAGAAATAGCAACCCATCACGCAGCATTATAAGGAAACTTTGGGATCATCTAAACCAGTCCCTTGATTTTACTGTGAGGAGAACTAAAGTGCAGAGAAGCACAGTGACTTGCCCAAGGTGACGCTGGTACTGACGGAGCCGGGAAGCACAGTTCAGCTCTCAGAATCCTGGTTCACTGCTCAGTCTTCAACCAACCGTTACTAGCGCTGGAGCCCCAGCTGCACCTCGACCTTCTTTCGAGCTAAGCAGGATGATTTCCTTTCCCCCAACTCTCTTCTGACCTGGGTAACATGGTTGCTTTGGCCCATCTCCTCCCCTCTGGTTCTCACCACACCTCTTTCAAAGCTGGGGAAAACTTTGTGCTAAGCCAACACACTCCCCTTCCTGAGAGAATAGAGAAACGCAGAGCAGACACCTCAGACAAGGTTATTGTTCCGTCATTATTATTGTTATTATTGATATTACTATTTGGTTACCAAGTCCTGGCAGTGTCATGTCCACAGCTAAGCCGATCACTCACACCTGACAACTAGAGCAGCCTGCTCCTGTGACCCTTGTGAGAAGTTGCAGGTTTCCTCCAAACCTCCAGCAGCCAGGCACAGGAAGAAAATAAATGAGTCAATGCTGGCCTCAAGCTGAGTCATAAAGACTCAGACAGGAGAGTCTGAAGGCAGATGACTAGAGCAGGAGGGTTTTGTGAGCAAAGAGCTCAGAAGATCCCGAGGAAAATCATCCTCTGCCCCTCCGGTTGACAGAGCTCTGCAGGTGATTTTCGGAGCCCAGGCTCCTCACACTGGCATTTTATTGCTGATTTTTTAAAAATGCCGGTCATTGCCAATCCTCCGTTTTATGTCTTTTAATTGTTTTAAAGTTATGTGCTTCATGCCCTGAGGTGATTTTAATACCAAGGGCAGCACTTTATAAAATAAACAGATAATGAGTTGTATTCTCTGCCCCACGAGATGGAGTTGGAGCAGCCTGGATGGGAGGGAACTACACAGAGAAACCTTCTGAGGGTTTGGGGGGCACCCCCTCCAGCTTCTGCCTGACTTCTCCTTCCCTGTTCCCCCGAAAATGTCGCCCTGGGTTTTCAAGCACCAGCAGGAGCCAGAAAACTATAAGTTAAGGACTTCCTCCAGTCATTTGGAAACATCTGTGAGCCGTGCCCAAGGCCAGGCAGTCAGAGCCTGCTGGAGAAGATGGAAAGCCTGAAGGCACTGTTCGGAGCCTTAAAGAGCACATGCACCAGAAGCAGGTGGGGAGAAGAGTAATTGTAAAAAATTCTAGAACCACGGCCATGCTTCTCCAGCCCCAACCGAAAGGCCAACCCCGTGTTGCTGACAGCCTATCTGCATTCATTGCTAACGGGTGGTCCAGTCTGGAAAGTGGGTAGGGGATAACTCTGGGGGTTGTCCCTAAGTTTTCCTTAACTGGATTCCAGTTGCCACTCTGCCCTTTACTCCATGTGTTACTTTGGGTAAGTGGCTTCGCTGGTCTGGGTTTATTTACTTCATTTTAGTTAGTAAGTAAAATGGTGATAACAATAATACCTTCCTCAGACATGTTGAAAAAAGCAAAAGGAGATAGATAATCCAAGTAAAGGGCTTACTTAACATAATGGCAAAAGGTAAATTTGGTTATTGTTGTTACTGTGTATTTAACAGTTTTTAGGTAATTGTGGGAGGGGCAAAAAGAGCAGAAGTGGTCACTGTCCCTGAAGAATATGTATTCCACAATCCCACCCTTCCAACTCTCTGTCCCCCCGAATATGATTGCTCTTCAGAATTTCCACTATGTGGTGGAAAGAACCTGGGTTCATACCCCAGCTCTGCTGCTTCCCAACTCTGTACCACTGTACAGACCACTTAACCTCTCTGAGCCTCACTTTCCTCCTCTGCAAAATGGAAATAAAACTCTACCTACTTCATAAGGTTGTGGTGAGGCTCAAATGCGATTATGTTTGAACATGCTTCAAAAGTTATAAAGTACTATGCAAAAAGTAAAGGTTATTGTTCTATTCAGTCTTATAGGCTTCACTCAAGTCCAACCTTCTTCCACTTTTTCTGTGAAAGAAATGCAACTCAAACTGTCTCAAGAGAAGAGAAAAATTATAATAATTTGTTAGCTCATGCAACTAAAAAGTCCAAGAGAAATTCTAGCATAGCTGGATCCAGATTCTCCAAAGATGACATTTTAAAAATCTGATTCTCTCTGACTCTTGGCTCAGCTTTCTTATGTGTTGGCTTCATTCCCGAGTAGGCTTACTCTATGAGGTGGCAAAGATGGTCAAAAGCAGCTCTCAGCTTATCGCTTATTGGCTTGGGAACCCAAATAGAAACAGTCCACCCCTTTCTCAAGAGTTCCAGCAAAAGTCACAGAATTGAGTCTCAATGGCCAGAGTTGGCTCATGTGTTTGACTTGACCCTTTCACTAGGGCCAGGAGAAAGGAATATGCTGATTTGCCAAGCCCAGGTCACGTGCCCACCCCTGGAGCCAGGTGATAAGGTATTCCACTACCACTACCACTCCAACCGCATAAATAGAATCAGGGGAACTGATTCCCCAGAAGAAAAGCAAGGTGATATTTCCAATAGAAAGAAGGAGATACTGGATATTGGAGATTGAATCATGTCCCCCACAAGATATCATCAAGTCCTAACTCTCCTAACCCCCAGTCCTGTGAGTGTGGACTCATTTGTAAATAGGATCTTCGTATATCCTAGTAAGGTGAAGACAAGTTGAATCAGGGAGGGCCTTAGTCAAATAAGACTACAGTCTTTATAAGCAAAGGAAATTTGGACACAGACGCAGAAGCCAGGGGAGGGAATGTAGGAAACAGATCATCATGCAATAGAGGCAGAGACTGATTGCCAGTAAGCCACCACCAGAATGATACAGACTTCGGAGAAAGCATTGCCTATCGATACCTTCATTTTGGACTTCTAGCCTCCAAATTGTGAGACAAATTCCTGTCATTTAAGCCAACCACTGTGCGATGTTTGTTATAGCAACCCTAACAAATTGAGACACTGGACAACAGTCTAATGAACACAGATTTAACTATTGTATTTTCTGGTAGGATGTTGGGGGGAAAGTAAGAGTCAGACAAAAAGTCAGAGGAATGACCAACTGATATTCAGAGTCAATGCAATACTGATAAAAATTCCACTACAAGTTTTTAAAGAAGTGAAAAACACAATTATCAAATTTATTTTGAAGCATAAGGGGTCCTGAATAGCCAGAAACTCTTAAAAAGAAAGAGGGAAATTGGAGGACTTTCACTTCCAAACTTTAAATCATATTACCTAGCTAGAGTGGTAAAAACAGCATGGGACTGGCATCAAGATAGACACATAGACAAAGGAACTGAATTGATGGTTCAGAAATAAATCTTGACATCTATGGTCAAGTGATTTTTGAAAAGGCTGTCAAGCCTACCTAGCTGTGGCAGAACAGTCTATTCAAAAAAGGGTGGTGCTCACAGGGCCCACTGGATGGAATGGGGGAGAGTGTGGGCCATGATGTGGACCGTTGACCATGAGGTGCGGGGGTGCCCAGAGATGTACTTGCCAAATGCAATGGATGTGTCATGATGATGGGAAGGAGTGTTGCTGGGGGGGGGGGGAGAGGTGGGGTGGGGGTGGTAGGGTTCAATGGGACCTCATATATATATATTTTTAATGTAATATTATTACAAAGTCAATAAAAAAAATTAAAAAAAAAAAAGGTGGTGGGACAACTAGATATCCATAAGCAAAAGAAAGAAAGAGGACCCCTATCTCACACCTTACACAAACATTAACTCAAAATGGATCAAAGACCTAAATATAAAAGTTAGGACCATAAAGCTCCTAGAAGAAAATGTAGGGAAATATCTTCAAGACCTGGTGAGCAAGATCAAAGAAAGAAAACATGGATAAATGGGACTTTCTTAAACTTAAACACTTTTGTGATTCAAAGGACTTTGTCAAGAAGGTGAAAAGGCAGCCTACACAATGGGAGAATTTATTTGGAAAACACATATTCAATAAGGGTTTGCTTTCCATTCTATATAAAGAGATCATACAACTCAGCAATGAAAGAACAAGCAATCCAATTTTAAAATGGGCAAAAGACTTAAATAAGCCTTTCTCCAAAGAGGAGTTATGAATGTCCAAAAAGCACATGAAAAAATGTTCAGTATCACCAGCCCTTAGGGAAATGCAAATCAAAACAACAATGAGATATCATCTCACACTGATAGAATGGCCATTATTAAAAACAACAACAACAATAAGTGCTGGAGAGGATGTGGAGAAATAGGAACACTTCTTCACTATTGGTGGGCCTGTAAAATGGTGCAGCCTCTGTGGAAGACAGTTTGGTGCTGGGTTCCCATCCTAGGGAACTCTGCTGCATTCCCCAATGCAAGCAACAATCCCCCAAGTGCAAGGGCAATGACCAGTGAAGAAAGATGATCCAATGATGGGCCCTTGACCCTGATGACTATGTTTATGAGCCTGTTGCACTTGAAATTTCAACTTGGCTTAGTGTTGCAGGGTGCCTAAGAGTTACCTCCTGAAAGCCTCCATGTTGCTCAAATGTGGCCACTCTCTAAGCCAAACTCAGCATATAAATGCGTTACCTTCTCCCCAGCGTGGGACATGACTCCCAGAGATGAGCCTCCCTGGTGCTGAGGGATTACTACCAAGTTGGTGATGCAACTAGAAAAAGACCTTGAATAAAAGGGGGAAATGGTAAAGACAAATGAGTTTATATGGTTAAGGGACTTCAAATGAGTTAGGAGGTCATCAGAGGGGTCGTACTTATGCATATCTCAGTAGGATCTCAGAGACAGCCAAAGTAGATACAACCCTAGGTAGTGGTGCTCCTGAGGGCTATGAAGACACCCAGGTCCTACAGTCATGGCAGATGGCTCCAGAGTTTGATGCCTTGCCAGTGGGCCTACTTTGGAATTTTTGCTTCTGAGTGATGGGGTTGGACTCAGATGTGACTTCTCTATACATGCCTCTTCTGTCCCTTTTATTGACTCTGTGGTTGGTGCTGGCATTGATATATGCCCAGGAGACTTGGGCCCTGAGCCTCAGCAATGTTACAGCACCTACTCTCCAATTCATTGGTCTTACCCAGGTCAGCTTACAGGGAGTTGAGGATGGACAA
The DNA here is from genome assembly GCF_030445035.2 of Dasypus novemcinctus. Lineage (NCBI taxonomy): Eukaryota > Metazoa > Chordata > Mammalia > Cingulata > Dasypodidae > Dasypus > Dasypus novemcinctus. The sequence continues at coordinate 45,071,762 of NC_080675.1, forward strand.
CTACCACACCAAGGAACCAAGAGAGTCTACATTTTTACATTTGTGGGGAAGAGAGTCCCATACACCAGCCATGTGGGATTGTAGTCCCTCTCAATTGAGAGGAGTGGGCATCACCACTCCAGGGTCCTTGGGATGGAGGAATAAAATACAGATTAGAGTGCATTTACTGGTATTCTACTATAGAATTATTGTGACTCTAGCAATGGAAGAAATTGTGTCATTGATGTGGAGACAGTGGCCATGGGAGTTGCTGAAGGCAGGGAAAGGGAAAAGGAGATATGATGTGGGGGCATTTTTGGAACTTGGAATTATCCTCAATGATATTGCAGGTACAGATGCAGGACATTACATATCCTGCCATAACCCACTGAATGGAATGGGAGAGAGTGTAAACTACAATGTAAACTATAATTCATGCTGTGTAGCAGTGCTCCAAGATGTATTCATCAATTGCAATGAATGTACCACACTAATGAAAGAAGTTGTTGATGTGGGAAAAGTGGGGAGTGTGAGGAATGGGGCATATGGGAACCTCCTATATATTTTTTTAAAGATTTATTTATTTCTCTCCCCTTCCTACCTCCCCACCCCCCCGCAGTTGTCTGTTCTCTGTGTCTATTTGCTATGTGTTCTTCTTTGTCCACTTCTGTTGTTGTCCTGTGTCTATTTGCTGCATGTTCTTCTTTGTCCACTTCTGTTGTTGTCAGCGGCATGGGAATCTGTGTTTCTTTTTGTTGCATCATCTTGTTGTGTCAGCTCTCCGTGTGGGCAGCACCATTCTTAGGCAGGCTGCACTTTCTTTTGCGCTGGGCGGCTCTCCTTATGGGGCGCACTCCTTGCGCGCGGGGCTCCCCTACACGGGGGACACCCCAACATGGCATGGCACTCCTTGCGTGCATCAGCACTGCACGTGGGCCAGCTCCACATGGGTCAAGGAGGCCCAGGGTTTGAACCATAGACCTCCCATGTGGTAAATGGATGCCCTAACCACTAGGCCAAGTCCACTTCCCTCCTATATTTTTTAATGTAACATTTTGTGTGATCTATGTATCTTTTAAAAATAAAATATATTTTTTAAAAGGACAGTTTGGAAATTCCTCAGGAAGCTAAATATATAACTGCCATATGATCGAACAATTCCTCTGCTAGGAATATATCCAGAGGAACTGAAAACTGTGATGCAAACAGATATCTGCATACCGATGTTCATAACAGCATTATTCACAATTGCGAAAAGATGGAAACAACCCAAGTTTCCATCTACCAATTAATAGGTAAACACAATGTGGTGTGTGTGTGTGTGTATATATATATGTATATATATATGTATATATATATATATGATGGAATACTATGCAGCAGTAAGAAGAAATGAAATTGAGACATATATGATTACATGGAGACATTATGCTGAGTGAAATAAGCCAAACACAAATGGACAAATATTGCATAGACTCACTAATATGAACTAAATACAAAGAATAAATGCATGGAATTAAAACCTAGGTTGTAGGTTACTAGGAGATAGGATGGGGTTGAGAAGGAGTACTGATGCTTAATGTATGTAGGAGTTTTAATTAACTTGATTGTATAAGTGTGGGAATGGATAGAGTTGATGGTAACACATTACAGTGTGTATAACTAACACAGCTGGTTTATAAATGACATTGCAGCCAAAAGGGTAGTATGTCAGTTTGAGATTATTTATGAATTCCCAAAAAGAGAGATTATGTTTGTAAACTGGCCTGTACCTCTGGGTGTGATACACTTTGAATGCATGAGAGCTGATATGTCTTGATTAAATTATCTGCTAAGATTAGGGCTTTTATTTGACCACGTCAGTAGGGCATGACTCAGGGTTGAGTCCCTGCGCCCTTGGTGGGCTGATATAAATGGACACTTGTTCAGGAAGACTCACAAAAGAGTAGAGAACTTGGTTATTTCATTCCTACCATGTGACAGAAAGGAGGTGGCTCAAACAGTGAAAACTCGGAGGAGAGCTGAGCCATTTGCCTGATAGTTCACAGCTGAAGAGACCAGAGCTCTGAGCAGCTGATAAGGCCCGGAAAGAAACAAGCCCTATGCCAGCCTCTAGCTGAGATCAGAAGACGCTAGACCCACAGAGCCTTAAGAGGAAGAAAGAAGGAGAGATCAAGCAGAGATTGCCTGCCATCTTTCTTCAACACATGGCAGCTGACATTGGTGAGAAAGTACGTCTAGCGGTATCTTGAGTTGAACTCTTTAGGGCCTTATAACTGTAAGCTTTTATCCAAAGTAAATACTGTTTATAAAAGCCAACAGATTTCTGGTACTTTGTATCAGCACCCCTTTGGCTAACTAATACAAAGTGTCTAGGGATGTAAATGTCAATAGAAAGAAAGCTAGAGAATAATCTGGGGACTGAATGACATAGTGAACCCAGGGGTGAAGTCATTAATTTAAGGTGGTAAGACTGTGGAGAAATATGGGAAAAATACAATTAATGTAACCTGTGGACTATAGTTAATAGCAATATTATAGTATTCTTGTATCAATGCAAAGATGTATTATGTTAATAATAGGGGGTATGAAAAAAATAAACTAAGTGTAAGCTATAGACCATAGTTAGTGGTAATAGTCTTATAATATTATCTCATAATTTGTAACAAATATTCCACAACAATGTAATGTGCTGGCGGAGGGGTGGTGTATGGGAATTCCACACTTGTGCATGATTATTTTGTAAATTCACAACTTTTCTAATAAAAATAAATTTTTTTTAAAACAAACTCAGGGAAATGAATATCCTGGACCTTTTTAGGAAGGGAACCTTTCTCCTGCTGAGAAGGACAACTATGAAGAATGAGAAAGAGAATCATTTTTCCTGACTCATTAAAGCAAGGAAGTGCTTAATAAATACTATTGGGTGATAAAGTTCTGACAAGGCCACTCACTTAATAACCACAATTCTGACTCCGATTCCTATTCCACTTAATAATCTGCATGAGCTCAGTCTTCAGCTGCTGGTAATAGAGGTCATATTGTTAGCAGGCTGCTTCAAGCAGGGAGGGCAAATACCTAGTGGGGTCCCCAAGAAACCACAGGTATTTTGATCTAAGTCACAACATCATTTCAACCCAACTCCACTTCTCTTAGGGGCCTGGCAGGCTTCATCCTCTCCCATCATTATTTCCACCTTCTAAATAATATTTCTTACTATTTTATATTACAAAAACCATCTACATGTGTATTTCAGGAAACCCAAATAAGAATGTACAGACTCCCCATATTCTACTCAACCTTGCTGAAAATCCTCACACCATATTAATATTTTGGATGCCATATTCGTATATTGTATATGATATTTTTAAGTGGGGTCAAACTGTTTCATAATATATCTTGGCAATACCTCTCTATGTCATAGTACCCTACTATAGTATTGATTTTAATAAATTCAAGTTTTTAATAGTGTGGATGCATCACAAATCATTTACCCAATCTCCTATTGCTGGAAACCTAAGCTGCTTACAAATGTTACCATTATGGTATTCTCTGGAGACACTTAAAGGTAAAGAAGATGACACCTTTGCTAATGGGGTTGCAACAAGGAAGCACGATGCCAAACAGGGTAAGAAATGTGGTTCATAGTACAGAAAATGGTACAGGGAGTATGACAGAGAAGAGCGGCTCTCAGAAAAATATCTATCATGTAGAAGCACACTTGGAATCCAGGAGTTTTTCTGGGCTCTGCTCTCTGCTCAGTGGAAATTTTGCTTTTTCAATGATATAAAGAAGTTTCACCTATCTGGGCCCTGTTCTTTCTGTAAAAGGGGCAGGGTCACCAATTCCATTAGCTTTGACTGTATATGTTTCAGTTACCTATTATTAGATAACAAACCACCCCAAAACTTACAGGCTTAACTCAACGATTTTATCCGTGTGTCATTCTGTGAGTCAGCAATTTGGACTGGACTTTGCTGGGTGTGCCACATGCCCTTCCTTGGCTTCATTCACCAGCCTACATTCACCTTGTGGCTGGGCAGGAAGGTCTAGGAAGATTTCACTTATGTGTCTGGCACCGCAGTGCTTCTCCACGTGGTCTCTCTCTCTCTCCACATGGTAAGCTTGAGCTTCTGCACAGCATGGAGGTCTCAGGGTAGCCAGACTTCTTACATGGCAATTGTTTCCAATTGGACAAAAATAGAAGTTGCTGATGTTGTAAGGCCTGACTTCAGAAGCTACTCATTGTTACTTTCTGCACATTCTGTTTGTCAAAGCCAGTCTCAGGGTCAGTCTGGATTTAAAGGGAGAGAACCCATCTCTTGATGGAAGGAAAGGCAAAGAATTGTCATCTCTCTTTGCATTAAACATGACCAGGACAAAAGGGTTATAGGGTTCTTCTATAATCAAGATACATAGAACATTGCGATGGTTAGTCTAATTCGTCAGCTCAACCAGGTTATTGTGCTCAATTGTTGGGTCAAGCAAGCCTATTTATGGGCTTTAGTCATCACTGAGTTTACTGCATAGATGGCTGATTACATCTACATTAACCAGGGAGATAGCCGTCAGCATTGAGTGAAGCTTTATCCAATCATTTGAATGCCTTTAAAGGGGAAGTGATTTCAGCATTCAGAGAGAATTTCCCAGCTAGCCTTTGGACAGCCAACATCTCCCAGAAACTCATGAAGGACCTTCACTGGACTTTCATTGGAGCCCCTGGTTTGTAGCCTGCCTGCGAAACCTGGACCTATGCATCCCCATAGTCATGTGAGAGTCTCATAAAATCTCATACTATTTATAGATATCTCCTGTTGATTCTGTTTCCCTAGAGAACCCTGACTAATACAAACATTATGGTATTGCAAAGTACTAAGCTCCAAGTATGGAGTCAACCAATTAGAAGAGAGGTTTAAGCCTATTTGTAGTTAACATCTTTGCCCAGTTCTGAGCATTACACCAACAGAGACCATAACCAGGCAATGGAATCATCTGGCAGAACTCATACTCCAGCAGACAACAGTGACATATAGTGACATACAGTGACCTACAGCCACCACCCACAGTGCTCCTTTCTCTGCCATGGAGCTTCACTTGCCCCTGGACTCCAGCCAAGTACCTGCCTCTCCTTTTGCAAATCTCCACTCCTCAAATATTATTCTTTCCCAAGTCTTGTACAATGAGGTTTTAGATCTTTGTTAGAACAATTTCTGCTGAAATTACAAATATTGGCTCTGAAAATGTTGACGTGCTTCTTCGGACTGGCAAAAGAAAGGTAAGCATAGGTTATTCCATGAAGATGGCAAATTTCCCTTTTGAGAGCTAATGTCTTTCTAGCTGGGGATCTTGAGAAAAAAATAAAATCACACTCATGTCATTGGGCCTTAGAAGTCTGAGTAAATTAGCCAAGATGGTAGGACCTGGCTATCCCCATGTGGTGGTTGCATGCTGTATGTATCCCAGAAAGACATATTCTTAAATTTAAATGAATGTGGACCCACTGTAAGTAGATTCTTTAATGAGGATACTTCAGTTAAGGTGTGATGCATCTCATTCAGGATGGGACTTAAACTATTCCTGGAGTATTTATAAACAGAATGAATACAGAGATTGACAGAGAAAGTCACAGAAGCAAGAAGCTGAAATTAATGAAAGCCAGGAAGGAAGGGAGAGACCAGCAAATGCCACCATGTGACTTGCCATGTGGCAGAGGAGCCGGGGATCAGTAGCAACCAGTCTTCAGGAAGAAACCATCACCTTGGTGATGCCTTAATTTGGATATTTTCCCAGACTCTAACCTTACATTCGTGAATTCCCATTGCTTAAGCCAAACCATTTCATGGTATTGCTTTGAGCAGCCTAGGAAACTCAAAACTCCATGATGGTAATTTTGATGGTGCAAGGAGTTTCTTGATCATACCCACTCCCATCTGAGAGCTAGTTTCATAACTTCTTATAGGGTTCTCTAGGAGTTGGGAATGGCCTACATTTAATACATAGTCATTCATTGCTTGATTTCACCTGATTGATTTAAAAAGCTTAATCATAGAGCCTGGTATACAGCATCTATGAAACAAAACCATTTTGGGGTAGTAGTACATGTGCAAATAGGCTGCATGATGAACAGGAAGTTGGATCCTCTGTACAGCAGTTTGGTATTATCTATGAATTCCAAAAATAGATACTGGATTAGGTTGTAAATTGGTCTGTTCCTCTGGCTACATTAGATTGTATTGGATTCAGAAGTTTCCTTTTTACTTGATTAAATTATGATTAAGGCTCTGATTGGGCCACATCATTAGGAGTCTCTGTCCCATTGGTGAATGGGGACTTGTAGAGAAAATCCCACAGCAGAGGAGGGAGGTGGGAGTTTTAATGCTGGGGCCCCAGGAAGTAAATACACAGAGAAGCAGATATGTGAGGCAATGGCCCCAGGAAGAGAGACAATCCGTTCACCTGATCATTTATAGCTGGCCTTGTGGAGAGAGCAGAGCAACTGAGCCCAGGGGGAAACAAGCCCCAGGAGAGAGACGAGATTTATCCTAGCCTACAGCTGCTATTGGAAGAAGCTGGGGGACCATGGAGCCTTAAGAGGAAAAGGAAGGCTGGACCCTTGCAGACATTGAGCATCTTGCTCCAACACGTGGCAACAGACTTTGGTGAGGGAAGTAACTTATGCTTTATAACCTGGTAACTGTAAGCTTCTACTCCAAATAAATACCCTTTTTAAAAGCCAACAGATTTCTGGTGTTTTGCATCGGCACCCCTTTGGGACTAATATACTCTATAAGGTTTAGAAAACCATGGGTGTAGTTGTGGGAGTCTACCTTCTTCATAGAATTGTGCAGACCGGGTCTTCTTTAAAAAGGGCTAACACTTAATGCCATTATTTTCCCCAAAACTGATCAAATAAGGGCTGACCAACTCAAATATTTAAATTTTCTTTTTCACAGTCCAGCCTGAAGCCCAATGCCAGTTTTATTTGCACAACTCATATCTGGTTGATGATGGTGGGCTGAGACAAATATCTTTTCAGAACTGAAAATGACTCCATTTTTCCCTTTCCCTCTGTCTCCTTCCAACCACAAGGCAGTGTCCTAAAAGGAGGGGGTGGGCAGATGCCTGCTTTGAGGGGAGAAGGGGACTCTACCCCATCCATCCCTTAGGCATCTCTTGATATTGTCCCCAGACCACAGGGAAGGAATTAAGACATGATTTCATTTGATCAGGATCATTTAGAAAGAGCAGAACCACTTTCTGCTCCAGTGCAGCTCTTGATACTGAGATGAGCTCATTTTCTTACACATCCATTAGAGAAAGAAGGGGAGTGAATTTTAACGTAGCACATGGCAGACCTCCCTTTGGAAGCCTTTCATGTCATGACCATTGTGCAGGCATTGGAGAAAGCATGCCGGGATTTGCCTTGCTGGGTACCAGGTTCTGGACAGGACAGGCCAACCGTAGGAGGATGGGGCAGTGGGCCTCCCATTGGCCCTCCCCACCCTCTACCCTCTCCTTTCTGAGCCTGAAGTTAGCAAGTTTCCACATATGGAGCTTCATTCTGTGACTGCAGAGAAAAAAAATGCCCCTTTCTGTGGAGAGAGGTTCTGTCCTTGATGAAAATGGCTCTCTCACCAGTTACCAGTGTTTGAAAAGATTCTAGGACAGAGAGGAGAGAAAAAGATCATGTGTATATGAGAGAGAGAGAGAGGTAGAGAAAACAAGCTCAGTCCTTAGCTTTCTCACATCTCCTAGCCTTAGCTCTCACTAGTTGGGGTCAGCACATCCCACTGAGGCCACACCCTCCCTTCCCTCAGAAACCTGAAAGGGGTTACCAAGGGGTTTTTGATTTCGTTCACTGGCTTGATCTGGGCATTGTAACAACTGACTTTATCCCAGCTTTATGTATGGCCTTTTGTGACACTCTGAGGAAGTAATTGCATCTTCCTGGGTCACACATACACACACACACATACACACACATCCTCCTCATACTCCCCCATTAAGGTAGAATTCTCCTGTTTTGTGAAGGGAGCTGAGATGGCCTAAATATTAAGATGTAGCAGTGTGAGGGAAAGAAAAGAGTGGGAAGAAACTTCACTCAAAAGGACTTTGAATCTGCAGACAGGCTATTAAAAGTTTTTTCCCCAAATAATTTCAGACTTACAGAGAAGCACAAAGTACTTTTTACAGAAAAGTACAAAGAAATCCTGTATACTCTTCACCTCATTTACATATCATTCTCTTTCTATATATACATTTTTTTCTGAACTGTTTGAGCATGAGTTACAGATACGATGCCCCTTTTCCCCCAAATATGTGAATGTATAATAATTTCCTAAAAACATGAACATTGTCTTTCATAACCCAATGCATTATCAAAATTGAAAAATTATTTTTGATCTAATACTATTAGCTAAATTACATACCTTTAAAAATTTTTGGTAATTTTCCTAATAATGTTCTTTAAGGCAAAAGAGAAAAAGGTTGATCCAAAACCCAATCCTGGATTAGATGTTGTCATGTCTCTTTGGGTTGCTTAAATTAGAATCATTCTTTGGTCTTCCTAAAGACTAAAGTCTTTCATGATGTTGACATTTTTTAAGATTATAGGCCATTTATTTAATAGAGTATCCCTCCTTTTAGGTTTGTTGATATTTCTTCAGAATTAGATTCAGGCTATGCATTTTTGGCAGGAATACCACAAAAGTTATATTGTACCCTTTTTACTGTATCATAGCAGGAGACACATGATATTAATTTGTCCCATTTGTCCCTTGTGAGTTAACTTTGGTCACTTGGTTCAGATAGAGTCTGTCATGTCTCTCCAGTAAAGCCGCAATTTTTCTCTTTGAAATCAATAAGTATTTTGTGAGGAGATACCTTGAGATTGTCCAATGTACTATTTCCCATCAAATTTTACGCACTGGCTTTAAAATCTGTTGATAATTATTCTTTTTGTTTGTTGTTTTTGCTTTTTCCTCTTTTTAAAACAAATTGTACTTAAACATTTCCAAAATTCCCAATTCTTTCCTGATCAATTATTACTATGAAGTTTGCCAAATGGTGATTTTCTAATTCCATCATTCTTCTACATTTATTAGTTGGAATTTTACGGAAGAGCCTTTTCTTTCCCTCCATTTATTTATTTGTTTAGATCACTATGGACTTATGTTTTCTTATTTTATGCAGTGGATTATAAACCACTACTGTAATTATTTCTTTTGGAGCTAAGAATGTACCAACTTTGGCCAGTGGGAACTCCTTCCAGTTGGCTCCTTTGTCCCTTTGACATGGCCAGGGAGGGCTATTGTTGAGGGAGGATTCTCCAGAACTCTGGGCCAGAATATTGCTCCAGATTATGAAAGTTTAAACATCATTTCAGAATCTCATTTTTAACATATGATAAAATATACCTGATAGGCCGATGAATTTCAGAGTTCCAGTTGAATAATAAAATGTTTCTCGACATACGTTTAGTTGTCTTCCTATCTCATGATCGCCAGGTTCATTTTGTAAGGCCAGGCATGGCTCCCACCTCCCTCACCTGGTCCTCATGTGAGGAAGTCTGTCTCACAATAGACCCATGGAGGAAAGAGTAGGGGAGAGAGAAGAGCGGGGGCTTGAGGGAAAGAGGGAGAAGGGGAGGGAAGAATCTGGCCCTACCGGCCCCCTCCAGGAATTCAGCCCTGGGCTGCCGTTGGCATTCATGGCAGATATTTTGTCAGAGGTTAGAAACAGTCACCTTCATCTCAGAAAATGGTCTGGGAACCCATCTGGTTTGTATTGAAATTTCCTCACCACAGAAGCACCACTGGAAGGGATGGAAGAGAGAAAACACTTGGTGTGTGATGTCCCCATCACTCTCCTCTCTGGGACTCACACTATAGGCTGGAGGAGCTTCCGGAAGGATTGAGTGCTGGGGAAAGCCTGTAATAAATCAGATCTGTCTTTACTAGTCGGAGTTGCTATGGCAATAGGAATACACTGTAGATTTTGAGAGATGTAATTTTCTGTGATTCACTGTATATTTTTAGTCATTTTTCTTCCTGTATTATCTCCCTGTAGCAATTGCCTATTAATGCTGCTCTGCACCAAGACTGGACTAAATGGTCTGTTCTCAGAAGTGATGAAAACCCTGGAGATCAGTAAGTACCAAACTGTTATGGTCCATGGACTTAAGAGTAACCTGGCATAATAACTAGATCGCTCAGAGCATGTGTGTTATGCCATGTCTAAGGTAGGGAGTAAAGAAGAATGGAAGGCCCCCAAAAAGTGGCCATGAGTTGCTTGGAATGGGAAACTGAGTCACACCACTCACTGCAGTTAATAAGCTTAAATGATGTCAAGAGCAAGCCATATGAGTTAAAAATGAGCATCCTGAGCAAGGGAAACTGCGATCCAGGAACTGTAGACGTATACTAACATTCTTCCAATTTAGCTCATCTTGTTACTCTTTGTTATTCCTTCCTTCCTTACTTTCTTCCTACCTTCCCTCCTTCCTTCCTTTAATTTTACTTTTTTATTTGCCAAAATATCTTGGGGAAAGACTGAAAAGAGGTGAAAACTAAGTCAGTCTACTTTGCTATTTGTTAATATTTGTGCAAGGCATCTTTCCATTCCAGGCAACAGAAAACCCAACCTAAGCTGCTAAAGTGGAACGAGAACCTCCTGCCTTTTATAACTGAGAAGCTCTAGGGTATGGACTAATTTAAGCACAGCTGTATACAGGAGGCCAGACAACATCATTAAGATCTGGCTGCTCTGTCGCGCCACCAAGTTCTACTGATATTTTGGTATTTAGCCCAGAAAACGGGGCTAAGAGAGGCTTCAGCAAACTGTGGTTTGTTTTGCTCATGTAAGAATCGCAAAGATAAGTTTATTTTTCTCATTAAACAAGTTGCCCAGAACAGGCATAGATGGCTTTACTCCGCAGCAGCTCAGTCGTGTTGTCAGGAATCCAGGCACTTCCTTCATTTCCACTCTACCATCTGTCAGGCACAGGAGGAGTGCTCTAGTCCTAGGCATTCAAGGGGGAAAGAAGAGCCTAGGGGCACCTGATTCTTTTATTTAGAGAAGGAAATCCTTCCCCAAAGCCTCCAGTTGACTTCTACACCCAAGTCATTGGACACAACAGTGTCACACGGCCATCACAGCCACTGAGGCAGCGGGGAGCATGTATTTGGTTTTTCTAGCCTCTTAAGTGGAGGCAGGTGGAGTACTTGGGAATGGGACAGGCAATAACAAAGAGACCCAAACTGATACTGGCATAAGATAGAAGACTTTTTTTTTCCCTCACAACGGTCAAAAAGAAGCTGTCTCAGGACTGCGGGAGGGCTTCTGCCTCTACAACAGAAGAGGGGCTGATTGGCTGCTTCATTGTGGCCACCTCCCAGCCAGCAGGGGAGAAGTGGAAGAGAAGGCCAAGCAGCTTTCTTTTAAGGAGGTGATGGCAGAAGTGGCACTCACCACTTCTGCTCTCATCCTATTGGCTGGAACTCAGTCACATGGTCATACTCCGCTACAAGAGAGGCTGGAAAATGTAATATTTGGATAGCTATACACCCAGCTAAAACCTGGGGGGTTCTAATACTAACATGAAGAAGGGGAAGGCTTGTGACACAATAAGCAGTCTCCTCCACAGCAGTTATGGGAGAAAGGGTTTGAATGGGTGTTAGATTAGCCAGCCAGCCATTTCTGCCTCAGCCTCATTTTCAGAAAGGCTCCCCTCTGTAGAGGTTCAGCCTCACATTCTCCCTGGTGCAAGCCCATTAGAAAGAGAGCGCAGTGTTTTGACAGCTGCCCGGCAAAGTCTTATTTCATTTCCCTGCTTCTAACTGGGCCTTAAGCCTATCTCTGAACCAAGAGGATACAATGCAACGCTCTAACTGGTCAGGCCTGAGTCACCTGCTCCACCAAATCACCAAGGTCTTTTGGGACCTCAGTTTGCTCATCTGTAAAACAGACATAAAATAGAACCTGCCTCACAGTGCTGGTAGGGAGACAGCCACTGGTGGCCATGGCCCACAAACACATCCTCACTTGACTTACCAAAGGGCTCATGCTCAGACTCATGCTAACAGTAACATTTTCAAAGATAGGAACTCTAAAAATCAAAGGTAGCTGCCCTATCTTTCATCTCATAGTACACCCTAAAGTAAAAATGATATTCACTCTGCCCTTGCTATGTGCCTGGCATTGTGCTAAGCACTTTATACACATTCCATCATGTCATTCTCATGATGACTCCAATGGGGAGATGCTTTCACTGCTTTCATTTAATAGGTAAGGAAATTGAGCTGAGAAAAGTAAAGGGCCTTGCCTGAGGTCCGGAACAGGACCAACTCCAAACCTCCATGCTCTGCTCCCAATTATTGTGTAAAAATAAGTAAAAACCACACATTTCTGGAATCATGAAAACCACCGTGCTGATAATGGCAGTCACAGGGGCGCCCCGCTCTCCCTTCAAGAGAGAGCCTGCTGTAAGGAGTGCAGTAGTCTGCACGCTCCAGCTGCAGCAACGTTGGGATCCCCACACTCTCCCAGGGTACAACAGGGGTCCTCGAGCTGGTCCACTTCTACCAGGGGGGACTCTTCCCACAGGCAACCTTTGCTCTGGGGCTCCCATCAGCCTGGCCAAGACTTTCTTGGAACTGCACTATTGCCAGAGGCTCTTCCTACCTAATCTTTCCTTTCCTCTCCTTTGGCAAGTGCCGGACCTGCACTGTTGCCCCAAGTCTCTCCTTATCTCCCACTCTCCTACCCTTTATCCTTCTCTCATGTTCTCCTCAATACTGGTATTGCACGTCTAATTCCATTGTGGCATCTGTTTTTCAGAGAAACTGAAATGATGCACTTCTTGTAGCAGTCTTGAATCCCTGCATGGTAGTCCACAGGCATGTTTGTTTCTGAAGAGTCTTGAACACTAACAAGCAAGCAGGCAGTGATCATCATCATTCAAAATGTGGGGTGGGAAGATCTAGTGAAGGGCAGTAAAGCTTGGCACTCAGAAAGTGGAGTTTCCTTCTGGAATACGGGAGGCGGGAACAGCAGTCATTGCTGATTGGCATTGCCAATCCTCAGGGTGAAATCCAGCTTGGGTGTGTTGGGGGTGCGGGGAAGGGTCTGAAATTCACCTGGAGTCACACGACAGGATGCAGATAGATTCCAGTTGTTCCAATTCTCCACCCAGAAGCTTCCAACCCTACTTAGACTAGAAATTGACAGTTTACAGAAAAAGCAAAGACTCTGCTACTTAACTTGGTCAATGATCAGAAAATGATTGATTGAGTGAAACACTGATTCTAGATGAGGATCTCCAAACTGAAGTAGGATTCCTCTGGTGCCCCACGAGAATGCCAACCCTGTGCCATGATTTCCCTGCCCACCCAACACCAACCTTAGTGCCTCATCCAGTGATTGCTAACTGGTGGCCTCAGAGTAGATCGTAGTAGATGCTACGGACCTGTTTTATTTGGTTCCCGTGGTATTTTGTTTTGTTTTGTTTTTAAATAAAACTTAAATCTGTTGACAAGAATTATCAGTTGGGACATTTTGCATAAAAATCTGGAGTTCCTGCTTCTCTTGAAAAATCAAAACTATATATATAAAACACTAAGATTTTATATCCAATTCCTGCTTCCAGACAGAGCCTGAATCTCTACTCCTCCTCTCTTTTTTTTCTCCCCCTCCCCCTCCCTGCTGTTTTTGGTGTCTGTGTCCATTTGCTGTGTGATCTTCTGTATCTATTTCTCTTTTTGTCTTCTCTTCTCATCTTTCTCCTGTAGGATTCACCAGGATTCGATCCTGGAGACCTCTGATGTGGAGAGAGTTTCCCTATCAATTGCACCACCTCAGTTCCTGGTTTCTACTGTACTTCACCTTGACTCTTCCCTTCATCTCTCTTTTGTTGCATCATCATCTCGCTGCGTGACTCACTTGCACAGACACGGGCTCAACATGTGGGCACTCAGCTTACCACACAGGCACTCACGCAGGCACTGGCTCACCACACGGGCACTTGGCTTGCCACATGGGCACCCATATGGGCACTCGGCTCACTGCACAGGCACTCAGCTCACTGCATGGACACTTGGCTCACCACGTGGACACTTGGCTCACCAGGCAGGCACTGGCTCGCCACACGGGCATGCTTTCTCTTCTTCTTTTTCACCAGGAGGCCCCAGGGATCAAAGCATGAGCATGGTAAGCAGAGCCTTTATCACTTGAGCCACATCCACTTCCCACTCCTCTTATTATACTTGCCTGATTTGCAGGTAGGACAGTAAACCTATTTGATTTGCAGCACTCAGATTCAGATCACAAGACTTGGACAGTGCTTAGAAGTTAACGGTGAGCTTGTTAAGAAAAAATGAGTTACTATGAAAATTGATAGGACAAACAGGATGTCAAGAGGTAAATTTTTGTTTGTTTTTGTTTTTGAGGTACTGGGGGCGAGGGATTGAACCCAGGACCTGGTAGCACTCAACCACTGAGCAACATTGGCTTCCCTGAGTTGGTTTTGCTTGTTGTTTGTTTCTGTTTTTTTCAGGAGACACCAGAACCTCCCATGTGGGAGGCAGGCTCCCAACTGTTTGAGCCAGATCTGCTCCCAGGAAATTTTCTAAAAGTAGCTTTCAAACCCTCTAGCAGCAATAATGAGGATAATTAGCACAGTGAAAGATTTGTCAGCCGGGAAAACTGGGGTGGATAGAAGCAGCGAGCCCAGATGAGAATAGGCCTGGCTTTGCCTTACTAGCTGTGTGACCTTGGGCAGATTCCTTTACTCTTGGAGTCAGGTACGTGTTATAACAACATGTCAGGTACGTGTTATCACAATACTTAATAAGAGCTAGCCTGTACTGAGTACTGAGTACCTGTGAGGTGCAAAGCAGGCTACGTTCTTTGTGAATATCCTCTGCACAGCCCATGAGGTTAAGTACTATCATCATCCCCATTTGATAGATGACAAAACTAAAGTTTTCTTGTCTGCCCAAGGTCAGCAAATCAGTAAGTAATGAACCCAGATTTGTTGTGGCAATTAAACAAGACATGCAGGCCAAGTGCTTTTTGAAAACTGTAAAGTACTTCAGAAACATTCACTATTATCACTTGAGCTTGCAATTTTTTTTTCAAAATTGATGCTTTCCCTAAAAATCTCCAAGTCAGTTTGGCCTCTTCCCAATTCATTGAAATTAAGGAGTTGGATATTTTTTGTCTTTAAGGGGAAGAGTAGAATGGGAGCTGTAACTCAAACACATCATTGGTCCTGTAGTGCCCTCTACTGACAACAGTCAGGAAAATTACAAAGTTCTCACAGGAGATGCTGATTCATCAGTTACCATTTCTAAAACACCTACTGTGTCCTGGACATTGTGCTAGCTGCTATGGGGTCCAAAGAAACTGGGAATAGAGGGCACGGTACCCTTTCTAGCCAGGCCTGGCCCCTCTGATTTGGGTATAGGCAAAGGAAAGAAGAGAAAGCCACAAGCAAGTGGGCTTCCCAGCATAACTTCACAGACAGGAGGCCAAAGCCAGGCACTGCTGTCATCACTCCCCTCGACAGGCCACAGCGACCCTCAAACCACCAGGTAAAGGGTTACCAGCACGCCTGCCCAGAGGTACACTGGTAAGTGATTAGCAACCACATCTTTGGCAGAGGAAGCCCTGATTTGTAATGCTTGTCTATTTCTGTGGTATAAATACTCCCACTATGACCAATTTCAAACTACCAACATGATGATTCAAAACATTCTTGAAAATTTAAGTTGGCTCGCACAAGTCACTAGGAACAGGTTCCAACTCGCCACTTCTTCAATCTCTAGGGGAGAAAAAACACAAATACCTCACTTTTCATCTTCCTCCCCAATGGACTGGATTCAAAAATTCTTCCAGCTGGTGCATGACCACGAGCAGGGACAGATCAGCCTCTCCCCAGCCAGGCTGATCCCAAACAGAATGAGAATGTCATCCTGAGCCTCGTCTTGGTATCCTCAGGTGCCTCTGGCCAAACGCCCAGGAGGAGACTGCACCGCACATTGTGGCATATCTCTGACAGAGAGCCTCCTCTCACATCCACCTCCCTCCCGCCATATGGAAACTCCTTCCCCAAATCTCCACAAATGTGGCTCAGAAGTCCCCACCCCAGCAGGAATCCCCTCCTGCTTCCTGGAGGAGACCCTGGGGTGAGAAGCCTGGCTATCCCTGGAACATGTGCCTCTCGCTCAGTCCTGCTCAAAAGGAAGAAGGGAAAAAATGCTTTAAAAAAAAAAAAAAGGAACAAGGCTCTGCCTCAGCTCCCAGAAAAGGAGGGACATGTGGAGCCATTCACAGGACCTGGGGCAACAGTTTCCAATTGTGTTCAACTAGAGAGTTGAGCCAGGCAGAGCAAAACCCAGCCACCACCCTTCCTAGAGGGCCACATTTCCTGAGGGTATACTTTGGTCATAGTGGAAGTATTTACACCACAGAAATAGATAAGCATTACAAATCAGGGCTTCCTCTGCCAAAGATGTGGTTGCTAAACACTTACCAGTGTACCTCTGGGCAGGCGTGCTGGTAACCCTTTACCTGGTGGTTTGAGGGTCGCTGTGGCCTGTCGAGGGGAGTGATGACAGCAGTGCCTGGCTTTGGCCTCCTCTCTGTGAAGTCATGCTGGGAAGCCCACTTGCTTGTGGCTTTCTCTTCTTTCCTTTGCCTATACCCAGCCTGAAAGTCCTGCGGGACTCCACCACATAAAACCTGAAATTTCATAACTCAGTTATCTAAACAGTATCCACCAAACTTCCACCTCCCTGGAGGTTAGCAGTTCCCATCACTTCTCTTGTCTTCCCCAACCTGCCCTCGGCTTTTCTTCTGTAGCCTCAACCCACTTCTCCTGAGGCATTTGTTCTCATGATCATTACAGAAGATGAAATCTTTAGTGAGAAGACTGAGTTCCACTTCAGGCTCAGCTACTTATAGTTGTATGTACTTGAGGAAGTTCCTAAACCTTCTGAGGTTTGTCTCTTGAAACCTAAATGGAAATAGTAATCAGAGAGTGCTGTTGAGCAGATTAAATTAGAATGCAGGTGAAAAGAACTCTGTAAATCAGTGTTATATAAATGTTTGTTATTTTTTCTTCCTGGAGGAGGTATTTGCAATGTTGTTTTTTTTCTTTTTGTAAAAGTAGTATGTGTTCTTTGTTGATTTTGAAAAATACATTCAAGTGTAAAGAAAATAAAAATCACCCAACATTTACCACCATCCACACTTGGTGTGTTTTCCTTAAGCTATAAATATATTCCTTTTTTAATAGAAAGGATAAGGATACTTATGACTCAAGGGTAGTGGTTTCATCCTTCACCAAGGGACCATGAGTCCCTCTGAACAAGCCACAAACCTGAGAACAGCATTTCTCTGCATCCTGCCAGTAGGAAAGATGGCAAATTTTGTTTCCAATTCTAAAGCTTGAAGACAAGACTCAGTGAGGTCTCCTGGATCCCCAGGTAAGGAGACCTAGAAATAAAATCCATTCTTCTTTTTTTTAATATACTTTTAAAGTTTTTTTTTTTTAAAGATACTTAGATTAGATAAATGTTACATTAAAAATAGAGGGGATTCCCATATGCCCCACTCCCTAGCCCTCTCACATTTTCCCACATTGACAACATCCTTCATTAGTGTGGTACATTTGTTACAACTGATGAACACATTTTGTAACATTGCCACTAAGCATGGATTGCAGTTTACATTGTAGTTACACTCTCTCCCACGCATTTTTGTAAGTTATTACACATTATATAATGACCTGTATCCGTCATTGCAATGTCATTCAGGACAACTCCCAAGTTCTGAAAATGCCTCAGAATTACACCTATTTTTCCCTCTCTCTCCCCTCAGAATCTCCAGAGGCCACTGCCCCCACATCAATGATAAAAGTTCTTCCATTGCTAGAATAACTATAAGTCTATAGTAGAATAACAGTTAAGTCTACTCTTGTCCATCATACATTCATTCCCCAGTCCTGAGGATTCTTGGATGGTGATGCCCACTCCACCTCTAATTGAGAGAGACCTTAGATCTCATGGGACAGATGGATTGGACTATCTTGCTTGCAGCTGAAGACTCTCTTGGTTCTTTGAGATGGTCATTGTATTTAGGGTTATTTTGGGAAACAGAATCAACAGGAGAGATCTGTAAATAGTATGAGATGTATAAGATTCTCTCACTGATGGTGGGGATGTACAAGTCCGGGTTCCACAGTGAGGTCGCAAACAGTGGCTCCAATGAAAGTCCAATGAAGGTCCTTGATGAGTTTCCAGGAGACCTTGGCTGTCCAAAGATGAGCTGGGAAATTCTCCCTGAATGCTGAAATCACTTCCCCTTTTAAGGTATTCAACTGATTGTATAGAGCAACACTCACTGCTGATGGCAATCTCCCTGGTTGATGTAGATGTAATCAACCATCTACGCAGTAAACTCACTGATGACTAAAGCCCTTAACAGTCCTTGTATTACAATTAGCCCAGTGCTTGCTTAACCAAACAACTGGGCTCAATTACCTGACCAAGTTGACACATTAGCCTAACCATCACGGCTTTATCCATCATCATCTCCTTGTTAGTTGTCTTGGGTGAGTCCAATGAACTAGAGAGTAGGTGTTGGAACACTCTGAGATTCAGGGCCCAAGTGGTACATGGAAAGCCCAAAGATTTAAGTCTCTTGGACATACACCTATCAACTCTAGTACTAAATATAGTTTCAAATAGAAGTGGCAGAAGAGCCGTGTGTAGGGGAAACCACAATTGAGTCCAACTCTGTCACACTGGGGAACATAAATTCCAAGGTAAGGCTCACTGGCAGGGCAACAAACTCGTGAGCTGTCTGCTTTGCCTTGGTCAAGGTCTTTTTCCAGTTGCACTGCTAGATTGTGTTTGGTAGTAATCCCGCAGTGCCAGGGAGGCTTATCCCCAGGAGTCAAGAATCCATTCTTCTTGATATAGGCAAACTTTAGGCTTTGCAAATCATTTTGGAAAGACATCATACCCTTGTGGATCAACCTGTCTGCCTACTCTAGGTCATAAAATAAACTTTTTACACTTAAAATTGGGAAGCTTTTCACTTAGTGAAGCATATATTGCTGCAGCCATATTGTTAAAATGCTCATTTTTAGGCACTTCTAAACATGGAACTGAATATCCTGCAGGAAATTCTTTTGAAAATCTCACCTTTTTCTGTGGCTGATTCATGAATCACCGGAGGTACTCATGTAGAACACAAATGCAAATTTGTTCTGCTGGATTCTCTTGGTATCTGACAAAATGCCATCCATCCATCAACGTTACCAAGACTATCCCTTGCTTATGCTCTGAAACAGGTATTTCTTTTCTTTTTATTTTTTTAAGATTTATTTATTTATTTAATCCCCCCCCCCCCCCACCCGGTTGTCTGTTCTCTGCGTCTACCCGCAGCATCTTGTCTCCTTGTCCGCTTCTGTTGTCGTCAGCCGCACGGGAAGTGTGGGTGGCGCCATTCCTGGGCAGGCTGCACCCCCCCTTCGCGCTGGGCGGCTCTCCCCACGGGGCACACTCCCTGCGCCCGGGGCTCCCCCACTCGGGGGACACCCCTGCATGGCAGGGCACTCACTGCGCGCATCAGCACTGCGCACGGGCCAGCCCCACACGGGTCAAGGAGGCCCGGGCCCGAACCGCGGACCTCCCATGTGGCAGACAGACGCCCCAACCGCTGGGCCAAGTCCGCTTCCCAAAAACAGGTATTTCTTGACTATCATCAATTACCTGAGTCTCTTTTCCTCTGTGATAACAGCCAGCCCCTCCTGCCTGAGTCCACCTCTGCCCTGACTTCTCTAATACCCCACTCCAACCTGATGTGGGAGGGAAAACTCCACGTCTCTGAACCATTGGGAAGAGACAGAAGATGCTCACATGAGTTCAAACATATTGTTGGGAAAATCTGTTCTAAAGGTCAAGTCCCAAATGTCTCTACTGAATTGCTGCATGTGCTAGAAGAGCTTGTAACTAAATATTTCCAGTCCAGATGTTTCAGGCTAGATAATGGTGAAAAGCAAGGCAAGTCTTCCCTTAAATGCCTGGTACTAGTCCAGCAGGTTTGTGACACCAGTGATTTAATCTCACTTCTCTCTAGACACACAAAAGGATAAGGAGTAAAGAAAGAAGCCTAATCTATCATTCCTCTCTGCTGTAATTTAAAAAAGAAAAACAGTCTTGGTGACCTCCATCTCCAAAGAGAATATTTAGCCCCATCCAGCAGACAGGTCCTGTGCATTACTTCATTACTTCCAAACTTCCAAATCCCTCTTTAGGTATGAGGTCAACAGTGTACATGGTAAAAACCTGGGCTTTGGATTCAGGCCTACCTAGTCCTGAGTCCTGGCTCGATCACTTACCAGAAAGTTTGGCTTGGGCAAATGGCCCTACCTCTCAGAGGCTTATTTTCTTTACCTGTAAGTGAAGAAGGGGCTGTGCGTATTTCGTAAAGTCACAAGTATAAGAATTCTTAGCAGGGCCTGGAGAGCAGTGAGTGTTCAGGGAAAGCAAAAGAAGGAACAGGAGCTTCTGAAACAGGCCACTCAACACTTCACTCTCAAGCAAAGCTTCAACGGAGGTTGACCCGGTCTTCCCTGATGGACCATCTCCAACTCTTAGTCAAGCTCACCACCTTCTTATGGTTTCCTCTTCCTTGGTAGTCTCACCTCCCAGCTTTCAAGGACAGCAAATCCAAGTCTAGTCGGGAGCTCCTGAACTTATCTCAAAACTGTTCAACACTCCTTCCCGTATAGGGTGGGAATGGAAAAATACACCAAATGTAAGATATAGACTATGGTTAGTAGGAATATTTTGATGATGCTCTTTCATAATTTGTTACAAATGTTTCACAACAATGCAAGGTATTTATGGTGGGATGATGTATGGAAGCTTTGTATGATGTTATGCAGGTTTGTTTTGTAAGTACACAACTTTTACTATATAATTATTGTTTATGTATGTTCATGTATGAAGGATATACCTCAATTATTTTTTTTTTATTAAAAAAAGACTACTCCCCCCCTCCCCGACACCACCACTAAGGACACACAGCCTCCACTTCCAGGGGCAGGAGTCAAGGTAGGGAGAAGAGCTCCAAGCCTTGAGGCCATCAGGATAATTTAAGTATGTACTCTGCTGTCACCACCAGAAACCCAGAACACTGGGCTTAGCCCTCATCATCCCTGATTCTTTCTCTCTAAGGCTCAGAGGTCACCTGTTAGTGAGGCCTTCCCTGGATAACCCACCCACCATTCCCCATCCAGTTCCCTGCCGTATATTTCTCTGTAGCAGAGCAATATAAAATACAGCTATGCTACAATACTGAGGTAGGTGAGAGGGTCAGCAGCCACCGTGGCCTCGGAGGCCAGAGAAATGGAAAGGTTCAGTTCCACTTTCCTCAGCTTTATTGTATATAAAATACTATGTATTTCCTTATTTATTTGGCTTGTTTTCCAGCTACTCCCATTATTATGTTTCTCAAAAACTGGGACCTTTTCTCATTTTGTTCATTGCTGTGTTTCAGATCCTGAAACAGAATGGGTGATGAGAGAGATTGAACGCCAAGAAAAGTTTTAGCAAAGCACTCCTCCCAAATTCTCTTGTGATGCACCTTGTGACTCAGACTACCTTACCCTGCCAGCCTCTTAGGGTCCTTCCTACCCCTCAAGAGACCAGTCTTCCCGCCCCTTCCCCCAACCCCAACCCCCTCCACAACCCAGGGAGTAGCCACAGCTCTATGGGGCCAGGAGATCAAATACCTTCAGTCCCTGGAAAGAGGCCTCATTCCCAAAAGTCCTCATCTGACAAATGAGCCCCTGCTGTTTTCCTTTTCCTGTCTGAACAGTCTCTTCCCTCAGTTACAGAGAGGCCCCGCAGACCTAGGAAATGGGAAAAGTTGCAGAAACAGAGGGAAGCAGCCTTTTGAGTGGGAAACGGAAAGGAGGCTAAAGCTAAAAGCTCAGATTACTTGTAGGGGCTGGTCTGAGAGGCCACAGCCAACGTTTTCAGCTCTGAAGAGCCGAGGAAGGTGGAACTGAACCTTTCCATTTCTCTGGCGTCCAAAGCCGCGGCGGCTGCTGACCCGCTCACCTACCTCAAAAAGGAAGTCACCTGCGGCACCTGTCTCGAATGCTTCCGAGATCCAGTCATTACAGAACGTGGCCACAACCTGTGCCAGGCCTGCCTCACTGGCTGCTGCACGGAGGCCTCAGCCGCCTCTCTTCTGCCCCACCCCCACCAGCCCTTCCAGGCTAAGAGCTCCAAGCCCTACAGGCAGCCGGGAAACATGGTGGACACTGCCAGACCGCAGCTGGAGCGCGAGGAGGCAGGGCCCTTGAGCCACCAGGTGTGTCAAGTGCACCTGGAGGACATAAAGCTGTTGGTGAGGAAGCCAGTGCTCTGTGGAACTTGCCTCAAGGAGCTGAACAGAGTAAGGACCCCCAAGCATGGTCACTGGGCCTGGGCAGGGGGTTTTGGGGTAGATTTAAGCTGGAGACAGGTATGCACACACCAAAAACACACAGAGAGACAAAGAAAGTCACTCTTTGGATCATAGAGATGGTAAGTGTGTTTTATTAAAGTGCCTACTTCAAATTACTAAGAGTAGCTTCTTTGAATTTTTTTTTCCATAAAGGTTCTGAGAACATTTTTGGGCTCAGCAGTGGGATTATGTGATCAATTAGCAGTTTCTGTCATGAGCACTAAATAAGAAGTGACAATGGTTTTGGCACAAAACGTAAATCCTTAAATAATTTTTTTTTTCACATTTTCAGTGCAACTATATTGCCGAGAGAGAGCACATTAACTTATTATGACTATTATATCAGCAGGGCCCCAATGACCTAGGAGTAAGGCCAGAAGGTTTTGATGAGGGGGATTGAGAATGGCATGCTGCCTGAGACCCCCTTACGGCAGGTGGAGGAGGCCAAACCCAGGTGGGGGCAGAGATGAGAAACTGGGACAAGCTTGGAGCAGCCCTAGACATTGGGTTTCTTGGGAAGGCACCACAATGGAGACAGCCATCTCCAAACGAGGCACCAAAGCAAATTCTGCTGCAGCCTTGCATTCCCTGCCTTTGAGCCACATCCCCTTGCCAACCAGCTTCCTGGACCCTCTCCCCAGAGGGCAGCATCTGGGATTCTGACCCCAGAGTAAATAGCAGCATTGCGTACCAGCTATACTCTCCTCCAAGCTTTGTGGTGGGATTTTTCCCAAAAAATTATATGTTATTGATAAATTTATTATAAAAACATATATGCTCATAGTTTTAAAAAACCAAATAGTACAGCAGGGTCTAAAGTGAAGAGTGAAAATACTCATTGAGCCATGGCCCCACTTTCCAGAGATAACTACTCTTAAAAGTCTCTAATAAGCTCTTCTTTGAAGAACTACACACAAGAAGTCCTCACTTTGCATGGTAGTGCAGGACTATAAAAATGACTGTGCGAGCTGAAGCCATTCAAAGTAATCTAAATAACCAATGAGAAAAATTACAATTTTGTCATGGCCTTTAAATTTTTTTGTCAAAACGTTACAAATGCTCTTACTGTCAGTTATAAATGTATAGGGGAATGAATAAATAGTAACTCTACTATTTAGAACACTTACTTAAAAAGTTAGACATGTCAAGAATTAAGACATTTTATTTCTTTGTAAAAGTATCAAGAGATGTTTGAACAGTGCTCGCCTTTTTTTTTCTCATCATATGGTCTGTAATTCAGAGCGAGCATCATTTATATGCATTGGTGAATTTTCATATACCTTTGGATCAGCTTTCAACATTTTATCCTTTGCTCTTATGATGTCATTATTGAAATATCTCTGAGCATGCCTTTAATGTCAAGTTTTTTCACCAACATTACTTCTTCTGGAATATCTGCATCCGTTTTGTCACAACTACTTTCCTTATTTACAAGTTTACCTTCACTAAGTTCCTGTGATTGCAAACCTAGAATGTCTCAAATGGTGGCAGTGTCAACAGTCCCGTGGTCAGCTCTTTTTTCTATAACTCCATTTACATTAGATTCCAATCCTGCAGAGTTATTTTCATTGTGCAGTCAAGTTTCTGTTATATTGCAGAAGTAAATGCTCTGTTTCAGCCATCAGCAGCTTTCTGTTCCCAGTGCCATTTAAGCTAAAAGATGTTGAAGTGACTTTACCTTGCTTTTATATCCATCAGACTTTTTCAATAGGATTCATACCATAGTTTCATGCAGGTTAGGGTCTTATCCTTTCTTTGTTTTGCTGTTGACATGTTCAAATCTTCTAATCACACCCAATTCCACTTCCAGTGTGACCACTTTTTATTTCTTTGCTGCACTTTCAAAAGGGGCCACTTCCCTCTTTTGATGATCCATTTTTGTAAAACGTCACATGGGTTTATCACTAGGAGACAGGGAGGCAGCACAGCTACATGTTTTGCTCTCTGCGAGTGAACTGAATAACGTGCCGTGACCAATCACAGACAGACTTGGAAAGACGTAACGTAACTGGTCACTCTCAGGGTTCGCATCTGTTATTTTACACAGTGATCTGCAGACTGAAGAGCTCAAAATGAAGTTTATATGCTTTGCAATTACTCATAATGTTAATATACTGCAGTAATTGAAATTGAACCATGTTGTCGGGAGAGTGGTATTCTTCAAACTGTGGCTGCAGTTCGCGCATATCAGTACAGAGCAGAGCAAGCACTGCCTGTCGTGGTGGTGGATGCTTATTGCCTGCTTGCTATATGTCCTATCTAAGTGCTTTAACACATAGACCCTCCAGCCCATGAGGGAGGTGCTATTATTCAACCCCATTTTACAGATGAGGAAACTGAGTCACAAAGAGATAACTTGCCCAAGGTCACTTAGGTAGCAAGTGGTGGAGTTGAGCCAGTGTTTTGAATTAACATGCCATACTTCCTTTGATAAAAATGAGGAAACTGAAGCTCAGAAAGTGTTTGTTTGTTAGTTCAGGATCATGTGGCTCACAAGTAGTAGCACATGTACTACTCAGTCCCTCCCTCTCCCCACAAGCCACCTTTGAGGACTGTCATTCCAAAGGAGGAGCTATCACCACCTCCCCAGCTCACATAGGAAAGGGGTGGCAGCCTCAGACATTACCTTTGTTTCTTAATTTTATCTTTTTTAAAAATAGGTAATACATTCACATCAGCCAGACTTCAAATGGTACAAAAGACTATACCGTCTCCCTCCCACGCTTTTCTCCAGCCAGTCCTCCTCCTCATAGGTAACCAACAATACCAGTTTCTTCTCTCTCCACCACTAAACTGCCCCCAAATATCCTGTGCTACCCATCCTCCTCTCACTTATCTACTAAAAATAAAATTAATGGGACCTCACATATATATTTTTAATGTAATATTATTACAAAGTCAATAAAAAAAAAAATTAAAAAAAAAAATTAAATCAGGGACATGCCCAGAATTCTGGTTTATAGAAATTTAAATGTAAGAAAAATAACTGAACTATCAAAATCCTTTGAAAATTGTCTTTGGGCTATGTGTTTCCAGGAACTTGAGTCATTTGGACACCATAAAGGGAAAAGAAAAAAAAAGAGTTAGATTTGGAATTTGCGGAGGGAAAAGCAATGAAAAGTCAAGAACTCCTGGTAGGATGGTATTTCCTGACAGCTGTGTACAGGGATGGCCCTGACTCCCGGTGGGGGGCGTGGTGCGGGGTGCGGAGTAGGCAGCACCCCTGTTTCCTTTGGAATCTGATGTCATTCGTGTGTGTTGAGGATCCTGCATGCAGATCCTGTGCCATGCATGAGGTACCATTTGGAAAAGAACTTAAAGAGCAAAGAAAAGAATATCTGCATCTGCTTTGCTGGTTTTTCCAAGGCAATAGTGATTTCAAATATTCTATCCTTCTGTCGCCATGAGCTGTCACAAATGTCTTAGAAATCTCAGCTTTACCGTAGCCAAACCACATCTTCAGAACTGCCTCTTGCCTCTAAACCTCTTGCCTTTGGCAGCACAAAATCCTTTCTCTGAACATCTGTCTCAAATTTTAGGCTCAGATAAGGTGGTCATCATAGAAAACATGAACAGAAGGAAACAACTTAAAGGATGAGGCAGGAGCAGTAACTATAAAAAGACCCACATATAAAAATGTAACGAAAGCTCATCTTTATCAAGAGGCTCTTCAGGGCAGTGTTTACAAACCAGGATGGTAGAGACAGTCTCTCCAGGTTCAAATCCTAGCTTTAAATCTTGGTGGCTACAAGACTTAAGACAGGCCAGTCAACCTCTCTATGCCTCAGTTTCCTCATCCAGGAAAATGAGGATAATGGTACCAGGTTCCCAGGATTTTTCTGGAAAAGACTGCAGAAAAGCTGTAACTAGCCAATATATTCTACATCAGCCTCCAGAAGGTCTAAAGGGATGTGGATTGAAGAAAAAGTACAGGAATACATAACAGCTTTGGAGGGGGCGGGGAATAGACTTTTATTTTTTAGAGCAGTTTTAGGTTTAAAGAAAAATTATGGAAAGAAGTTGATGTGGGAAGAGTGGGGGGATGGGGGGTAAATCGGAACCTCTTTTTTTTTTTAAGATTTATTTTTTATTTATTTCTCTCCCCTTCCCCTTCCCCCGCATTGTCTGCTCTCTGTGTCCATTCACTGTGTGTTTTCTTCTGGGTCTGCTTGGATTCTTGCCAGCAGCACTGGGAATCTGTGTCTCTTTTTGTTGTGTCATCTTGCTGTATCAGCTCTCTGTGTGTGCAGCGCCACTCCTGGGCAGGCTGTGCTTTTTTCATGCACGGTGGCTCACTCCTTGCACGTGGGGCTCCCCTACGCAGGAGACACCCCTGCGTGGCACGGCACCCCTTGTGCACATCAGCGGGTGGGCCAGCTCCACACGGGTCAGGAGGCCCTAGGTTTGAATCCTGGACCTCCCATGTGGTAGGTGGATGCTCTATCAATTGAGCCAAATCTGCTTCTCATATACTTTTTTTTTTTAAAGATTTATTTTTATTTATTTCTCTCCCCTTCCCTCCACCCCCCCCCCCACCCCAGTTGTCTGTTCTCTGTGTCCATTTGCTGTGTGTTCTTCTGCATCCACTTGTATCCTTGTCAGTGGTACTGGGAATCTGTGTCTCTTTTGTTGTTGTTGTTGTTGTTGTTGTTGCGTCATCTTGCTGCATCAGCTCTCCGTTTGTGCGGCGCCACTCCTGGGCAGGCTGGACTTTCTTTTGCACTGGGCGGCTCTCCTTACAGGGTGCACTCCTTGCGCATGGGGCTCCCCTACGTAGGGGACACCCCTGTGTGGCATGGCACTCCTTGAGCACATCAGCACTGCACATGGGCCAGCTCCACACGGGTCAAGGAGGCACTGGGTTTGAACCGTAGACTGCTCATGTAGTAGGCAGACACTCTATCCGTTGAGCCAAGTGC